>NC_073227.2:114067500-123385000 GCF_029281585.2 Gorilla gorilla gorilla | reverse complement strand
TCCTGCCTCAGCCTTCCCAGTAGCTGGGACTACAGGCACATGTCCCTACACCTTTTTTATTTTTGCAGAGACGGGGTCTCACTTTATGGCTCAGGCAGGTCTTGAACTCCTGGGCTCAAGCAATCCTCGTATCTTGGCTTCCCAAAGTGCTGGGATTACAGGTGTGAGCCACCATGCCAGGCCAGGAATCACCTGTCTTTAAAAAGCTGCTGGTTTGGGAGGCCGAGGCGGGCAGATCACGAGGTCAGGAGATCAAGACTATCCTGCCCAACATGGTGAAACCCTGTCTCTACTAAAAATACAAAAAATTAGCCAGGCATGGTTGGCCCACACCTGTAGCCCCAGCTACTCAAGAGGCTGAGGCAGGAGAATCGCTTGAACCCAGCAGGCAGAGGTTGCAGTGAGCCGAAACCGCACCACTGCACTCCAGCCTGGCGACAGAGCGAGACTCCATCTCAAAAAAAGAAAAAAAAAAAAAAAAAAAAGCTGATGCCTAGGTCTTACCCCAGAGATTCTGAATTAATTGAAATGGAATATGGCCTGGACATCAGAAGTTTTAAAAAGCTCTCCAGACGATTCTAATATGCAACCTGTGTTGAAGACTGTTGTTCTAGACACATGAAAATGCCCATTACACCCCATTTGTCTTTTTTTCACTCCATGCCTATTGCAAAAACAAAATATACCATGTTGCAAAAAGATGTAAAGTCTTGGGATTTGTGATAAAATGAAATCTCCTAAGGTAACTGAAATCATTCTCAAAAATTATATACATATTTCACCATTCTTTTTTATAGTTGTATACTTGCATAGAGGAAGAAAGTTTACTGGTTCTTATTATATTAAGGCCAGTATCCAAAACTGAAGCATTATCTGAATCCATAAAGGAAACTTATTAAGACAAAATATATGTGATGGTTGCCTATTCTATATTTTTAAGAGTTTAATTGAAGTGATTGCCAGGGACGGAGTATGAGTGAGCATTTTTGATTCCTGAAATGAATTTGAAAATGGCTTCCCTTTGGAAGAGAAGAAAAATCATTATTGAAAAAATTTCCATAACACAAATAATAAAAAAAAAAACTTGGGAGTGGATGAAATGAGATTAGCCATGTGTTGATAATTTTCATAATACAAAATTTTAAGAGAACAACACTCCTCTATCCAGGAAGATGTTCTTTCCTCCATGACCAGGGGAGGCCCTAGAGGCAAGAGTGGGGACACATGCCAAATCAAAATCGGGTGGTCACATTACATCAACCAGACCACTAGCAAAGGAAACAGTGTCCCAGGGAAGCTGCTGTCACGTTCATTTCAGGAATGAAAAATGCTCTCTCAGGCCAAGAGAGAGCAGTGGCTCATACCTGTAATCCCAGCACCTTGGGAGTCTAAGGTGGGTGAATCGCTGAGCCCAGGAGTTTGAGACCAACCTGGGCAACATATCAAGACCCTGTCTCAAAAAAAAAAAAAAAAAAAAGTCCCCTTATATCCCCCAAAACAAAAAAACCTCTTAACATAGTTTTGAGTTCTTCTTAGGATATTCCATTTGATTTCAGGTCATTGAATGCCATAGTTAATTTAGGAGTGGCTTAGACACACATTTTAAATTTCATTAAAGAGCTATTGTAATGATAATGGAATGTAAGCATTAGTGCAGTATTTTTGGCTGTTAAGCCATCAATATATATAAAAATGACATATACCTATACCATAGGGCCTAACATTTCCACTGTTTGAAATTATAATATGAATATAGTTAATGTAAACCTACAAATATATAAGCTCCATATGGACAAGGACCACATTAGTCTAGCTCAGGGGTGCCCAAGCCCCGGGCCGTGGCAGGAGGTGAGCGAGCATTACTGCCTGAGCTCTGCCTCTTGTCAGATCAGCAGTGACATTAGATTCTCATAGGAGCATGAGTTCTATTGTGAACTGCACATTCAAGGAATCTAGGTTGTGTGCTCCTTATGAGAACCTAATTAATGCCTGATGATCTGAGGTGGAAAGCTTCATCCTGAAACCATTCCCCCTGCCATCAGTGGAAAAATCGTCTTCCACGACACTGGTCCCTGGTGCCAAAAAGGCTGTGGACTGCTGGTCTAGCTCACCTCTTTGTTACTAGGATCTCATACAGGGCTAGCATGTAGCAGGCACTTAAATACTTGATGTATGAATTGTGCTCATTTCAGCACTGTTTATAATGAAAAACCTGAAAAGTTTCTTAAAATCTATTATTAGTGGTCCAAAAATTATGGAACTTCCAAACAGTGAGATACTATTCCAGTTATTAAAAGAGAATAAAGCAAATATATATGTGCTTCAGTGGGAAAATGTCCAGGATATATTATTAAATGGGAGAAAACCCAAGCCATACAGCAGTGTATAAGTGTCCTATTTGTGTCCAGCATTAAAGAGCTTATACACACAGAAATACACTTGAATAGGTACAGAAACTTTCTGGAAGGGCACAGAAGACCCTTAACAGTGAAAAACATTCAGGAATGAAGATGGAAGGTTGCAGTTGGGGTACAGTATGTACTTGTCACTTTACATTTTGTCAGCAATGTCTTAATTTTACCATGTGCATATATAACTCATCATTATTTCTTCCAAAAACCAAGCCTGTTCATATTGTTGCCCAATAAACATTCCAGAAAGACCACTGCTACAGCATTCAGAACTTAGAGCCTTTCCCGTAGATAAATGGCAGTGATGAGAGATACCTGGAGTGATGCTTTCATGTGCAGCAGGTTGTCTCTCTTCTCCCATCTTGCATCACAAAATAACCTAACTTCAGTAAATTTATTTAGTTGTTTGAAGTGTGGTGCTTATAGGGACAAGGTGAGAAGAGGGCACTGCTGGAGAAGCATGGAGGGAAGAGGCTCACAGTCTCTCACAGAAACCTTTCCCTTTGTGTGGGCATGTGGTATCAATGAAGGCAGAATTCCCTCACTAACTACTCAGTTTCCTCAGTTACACTCAACTACTTGCAGTTTTCAGAATGAGTCACTTTTTCTTTTACCTTTGAATAAACTACTGTCTTTTCCAGAAACTTCTCAACTCCCCTAGCCGTTTCTTCATCCTCTTCCCCCTTCTCTAAATCCCCCTTCCTGTCTCAGCTCATGTAGCATCCCCCTCATGCCTTCATAAAATTGGTATTGTCCGTTTGTCTTGTTCCCTAGAGGCTGAAAGCTTGTTGAAATGTAATCCATTATTATATGTGTGATACGTACTCTAGTGTCTAAACTACTGAAGGCATTCAGTAGAGTTGAATGACTGAGTGAAAGAAGAGTCACCAGCTGACATGACAGGGCAATGTCCATTTCATCATAATTGACATCTAAAACCTTTGCAAAGTAGATTATCTGTCTCTTAGGAAATTATCTAATCTGAAGGTAAAATAGAATCCATATAAGTATTTATTGATACTTCAAGTAATCTGACATAGCAAATAATTTCACGGGCTGTTTGCTGTTTGCACGCAAAGGGCTGACTGAGCTGGCGTTGTATTAAAACATTTTATATTTAGAATTTGATCATACTCTCTATCCAAATGCTGCATCTTGTCTCCCTTTTAAGTTCAGTTATTTTGGGAATATTAATTATTATAATCTATCTTTTTATCTGTACATTATTTTCTTAGCTGCTTTAATTTATTATACTAATTTTTACTTAAAAGTTTAACTTAATTTCTTGTAAGCATAAGTGAAGTGGTTCCTGGGATTATATAGTAGTCTGTATAAAATTAAAGTACTAAAAATATTTTCTGTATTTGAAAACTAACTAGATATGTTTGATTTCTTCGTTCAAGGCATGCTGCTTGCAGGGTTTCTCATCAGAAATATCCCAGTCATCAACGATAATGTGCAGATCAAGCACAAATGGTCTTCCTCTTTGAGAAGCATAGCCCTGTCTGTCATCCTGGTTCGTGCTGGCCTTGGTCTGGATTCAAAGGTATGAAATGTAAATTTCTCATTATTAAAGAGGAATTTTGCTTCTTCAGTGCTTCAGGTATCTAACAGAATCACTAAGCATTAGGAAATGGATGTGGACACTTTGCATGACATTCTTGAGAATAGAATAGAATTTATTTCATGGAGGATTGTTTTGCAAGTGAGACCTTGTGGTTTGCAATAACTTAAAAGGTGGTCTCATTTTTTTCCTTTTTTTTTTTTTTTGAGACAGAGTCTCGCTGTGTCACCCAGGCTGGAGTACAGTGGCTTGATCTCAGCTCACTGCAACCTCCGTCTCCCGGGTTCAAGTGATTCTCCTGCCTCAGGCCTCCCAAGTAGGTGGGATTACAGACATGCACTACCACACCCGGCTAATTTTTGTATTTTTAGTAGAGATGGGGTTTTGCCATGTTGGCCAGGCTGGTCTCAAACTCCTGACCTCAGGTGATCTGCCTGCTTCCCCCTCCCAAAGTGCTAGGATTACAGGCATGAGCCACTGCGCCCAGCCGGTCTCATTCTCTTTCTTGGAGAAAGGTAGAGTCTGTCTATGGGGCCAGCACCAAGAATAAAGGCCCCACTTTTCTCTGACGTAGATATAGACCAGGGTTATAAATAATGCTCACGGGAGAAAACAACATATTTTTGGTTTGCAAAGCCCTATACAAGTGTTCAGGGCTAAGTATACTAGCTCAGGAAACTGCCTAATATATAAAATGAGGGTCAAGTATGCCTTTTTAATGCTTTTTTTTCATGTATGTTTTTGAATACAGGAATGAATTTTCTTGGGGGATCAGGCTTTTCGCTTTAGTCTCATTCTGGGACCACAAATTATAAATAAAACTAATGAGAATGTTAAATTAGCTAGAGATTATGAACACAGATGCTGAAAGCAGCCTGCCTGGGTTCAAACCTGGCCCCATCACTCACCAGTTTCATGATCTTGGGCAAATGACTTTAGCCTGTGCCTTTTCAGATGAGGACATCTAAAAATATGGGGATAATAATAGTATTACCTATCTTATAAGGTTGCAGTGAGGACCAAATAAGCTGTCTGAAAACACTTGGAGTGCTAAAATGTTTGTTAAATACAACTCATTACCTTGAAAACTCATGATGACCCAGACATGGTCCATATACTGAAGAGAAAGCATTCAAGGTCATCTTCTCTGCACATCTTCAGAGGATTATATTAGGATGTCTACTTTTCTATTTCAGGCCCTGAAGAAGTTAAAGGGCGTTTGTGTAAGACTGTCCATGGGTCCCTGTATTGTGGAGGCGTGCACATCTGCTCTTCTTGCCCGTTACCTGCTGGGTTTACCATGGCAATGGGGATTTATACTGGGGTAATGATTGTTTCTTTGTCATATGAAAATATGTAGGGACATATAGGGCTTTCCCTGATTCCATACAAGAGAATGCATAATAGAATTTTCTTATAGATATCAGAAAATGCAACATAGATGTTACAGCATAATTTAAATATTCTGACTTCAAAACATAGTTTATGTGTTAATAGGCGCTAACTCCTACAGTTAGCACCTACTATTCAAACTGTTGAAGAAGTCGTGGTCTTTTGCCTACACCTGATTCAATGCCTGTTAAAGAGATACCGGATTCCACCTAAAGTCTGCACAAAGGATAATAAACACAGCAACAGTGATCAACAGCTACTATTGTTTTCCTCCTGTCACCAGACTATTATGACTTGGCGGTTCTGCTGTCTCTTCGTTCCACTGTCAGTTCTTTACTTCCAACAGTTAAGAGCCACACAAAGTAAATAAATAAGACAGGACTTAGTAAGAATTTAGTGCTAATAAGAGGCAAGAGGTAAGAAATTCTTCTCATGGTTAAGACTCTGGAACTCTCCTCCCTGGATTCAAATCCCAGCCTTGTGATTTTCCAGTGTGTGATCTTTAACAAGTATTTCATCTCTCTGTGCCTCAGTTTCCTCAATTATAAAATATAGATTTTGTCTATTTTATAGGGTTGTTGTGAGGATTAAATTAGTGAATACGTGTAAAGTGCTCAAAATGGTGTCTGGTACATAGTAAATACTGTAAAATGCTTTCTGCTGTTACCACTGCTGTTGTTACTGGTATCAATGTGACTGTCATATCGTTTTCTTCTAATCTGTTGCCTTATTTGACATAGCAAGCCCTAATAGAAGGCCCAGCATCACTGGGTTCCAAATCAGAAAGTCCATGCATTTTCAAACCTTATAACATGAATTTTTTTGTTTAAAAAAGCCAGCATCCTGGGGCCTACCCTCATTAGGCCTTCTATACCACTAATAAATATATCTTTTTAGGCAACCTAAGTAGTCTGAAGCAAGTTGTCTATGGCTACATTTTGAAAAACAGTGTTCTGTAGAAGTTTTACACATACATGTTTTTCTGGATTCATGCTTCTCTGCCATTTGAAAGACTGTAGTTGTCAATGATAGACTGGATTAAGAAAATGTGGCACATATACACCATGGAATACTATGCAGCCATAAAAAAGGATGAGTTCATGTCCTCTGTAGGGGCATGGATGAAGCTGGAAACCATCATTCTCAGCAAACTATCGCAAGGACAAAAAACCAAACACCACATGTTCTCACTCATAGGTGGGAAATGAACAATGAGAACACATGGACACAGGAAGGGGAACATCACACACCAGGGCCTGTTGTGGGGTGGGGGGAGGGGGGGAGGGATAGCATTAGGAGATATACCTAATGTTAAATGACGAGTTAATGGGTGCAGCAGAACAACATGGCACATGTATACATATGTAACAAACCTGCACGTTGTACACATGTACCCTAAAACTTAAAGTATAATAAAAAAAAGAAAAAAAACAATTCTTATTAAAGTTTGTTTTCTTAATTTAGAAAAAAAGAAAGACTGTAGTTGTCCAAGTATAACCCCTAAAAAGTGGAGGGTATTATAATTTCAAAATAGTAATAAGTAAGATGTTATCATAAATGTTTAAAATGCTGTCTGCCTAGTTTTGTTTTAGGTGCTGTATCTCCAGCTGTCGTGGTGCCTTCAATGCTCCTTTTGCAGGGAGGAGGCTATGGTGTTGAGAAGGGTGTCCCAACCTTGCTAATGGCAGCTGGCAGCTTCGATGACATTCTGGCCATCACTGGCTTCAACACTTGCTTGGGCATAGCCTTTTCCACAGGTAACCTAATCAGTTCACAACAGGCTTTACTCTTGCACTCTAGGGACGTAGGTTAAAATGTTATAAGCATGACATATTTGCTTGATAATTGATTAAGGCAAATTAAAAATAGGCAAAAGAACACTTAGAGTTCTGTACCTAAGGGGGGGCCAGAAGCTGTCTATCTTTACTCTCTTGCTCCCTCTAGAGACTGCTCAAGTAGCATGCAGTAGGTGCAGTACGGCGGGGGCGGTACAAGGTAGAAAGATTTAAAGAAAGTTTCTGCTTGAAGTGATCCAGGAACGTTCAGGCTTCACACAAAAGGTGTGTGGAGACTTCACACAAAAGGTGTGTGGAGACTTCACACAAAAGGTGTGTGGAGACTTCACACAAAAGGTGTGTGGAGACTTCACACAAAAGGTGTGTGGAGACTTCACACAAAAGGTGTGTGGAGACTTCACACAAAAGGTGTGTGGAGACTTCACACAAAAGGTGTGTGGAGACTTCACACAAAAGGTGTGTGGAGACTTCACACAAAAGGTGTGTGGAGACTTCACACAAAAGGTGTGTGGAGACTTCACACAAAAGGTGTGTGGAGACTTCACACAAAAGGTGTGTGGAGACTTCACACAAAAGGTGTGTGGAGACTTCACACAAAAGGTGTGTGGAGACTTCACACAAAAGGTGTGTGGAGACTTCACACAAAAGGTGTGTGGAGACTTCACACAAAAGGTGTGTGGAGACTTCACACAAAAGGTGTGTGGAGACTTCACACAAAAGGTGTGTGGAGACTTCACACAAAAGGTGTGTGGAGACTTCACACAAAAGGTGTGTGGAGACTTCACACAAAAGGTGTGTGGAGACTTCACACAAAAGGTGTGTGGAGACTTCACACAAAAGGTGTGTGGAGACTTCACACAAAATATGAGTAGGTTTTTCAAGGAGCACAAATAACAGAGAGCAGTCCAAGTGAAAGGAACAGCATGCCTTTAAAATAAGAAAAATTTCTCTTCTCTCCTCTTCAGCTTTTTATGGGTAATAACAGCAACGATTTTAATGGATGTCCCGTTAGTACTTAGTAAGTGTCTGAAATTGAGGTATTTTTTTTCAAGTATAGTAAAAGAGGAACTTAAGTTATTTTTTCTCCCACTGTTGTTCAACACCTATATTAAACTGATGTGAACAGATAGTACGCTTGATCTTAGCCAAAAGGCCAAAAGCAGTTCAACACTTTTATTATCCTGTGGTACAGCACAAGTTTAAGTTCATTTCTTAATCTTATGTTCAAAATTGGGATATAAAATTTGCAACATTATATGATTGACAAAGTATAATTGTAATCTAAGTTTAGCTTCAGATTCTGTAGTGGGAACACATCTTCTTGGCAGGTTATACATTCTCATTATCTCCCTATAGTTATCTCCCCATTCTGTGATTGTGTATGATTTGTGCCTGTTACCTAGAATCCCACCCTGTCTCATTGCTCCAGAGCCTGCCTTCCATCCATTCCCTGGTAAATTGATTTTCTCAAAACATTGTTTTCATTACATTACTTTCTTGTTCAAGAACCTTTGAGGATGCTCTCTTACCTATTAAGTCAAATTCATACTCCTATTTTTAATGCTACTACACATACCCAAATTTATATTCTTACCACTTTCCTGTTATATACCTTTAAAAACAATTGTTCTCAGCCTTACCATCACACTAGAATTACCTGGGCGATTTTTAAAAATACTCTTATGTAGGTCCTATCTTAGACAATTAAATCAGAACCTTTGGGAGTGGAAACCAGTGCAGCTTGGAATAGGAACCACAGCTTTAGAGCAACAGAGTTTGCATTAGAATCATGGTGGTGGGAGGAGAAAGGAAAGAGGCAGTGGGGTTTTCATAAGCTACAGCTCCAAGAACCTTCCTAGTTGACTCTGCTGTGTTTCCTCTCCCCGCCCAACCCCCCCACCAACTAAGTGTGGTCCTTAGACCTTTTGGATCTGAGCCCTGCTAGACTTACTGAATCAGATTTTTAGGGCTGGGGCCCAAGACTTTTTTTTTTTTTTTATCACCTCAATATACCAGAGACTAAAGCTAATTAGCTACTTTCTACACATTCATAGTAAATTATTACCACAATAGCTTAAGCATAATGCTACTATCACAACTAGATGTTTTTAACAGTCATAGCATTACCTGGTAGAAAGCTAACCTAGCTAAATAAAATTACTTCAGAGGTAATTTTATTTAGATAAGAAGAATGATTGCCATAATAACAAGAGACCACAGAAACCAGTTAGTACATATTTCTTAGGACAGTCTGTGAAGAAGTGCTTTATGTGTGGAGAAACTTTAATATAATTTTCTGCACAATGTGCTAACAAAAAATTTTTTTAAATTAAAGTTTCCTAAATCCTATATGCTATGGGGGAAAATGTAGGTTCTACTTACATATTTAAGAATATGGAAAGCAGAAACTGTCTTTAAAATGTTTCTTCTTTGTAATTAGATGCTTCATGTTGATGATTGTCGAATAAAACCTGTGTATTTGTTGGATTTAGAGCTCTAAGTTTTTTTAATATATTTTTCAGGCTCTACTGTCTTTAATGTCCTCAGAGGAGTTTTGGAGGTGGTAATTGGTGTGGCAACTGGATCTGTTCTTGGATTTTTCATTCAGTACTTTCCAAGCCGTGACCAGGTGAAAGAAATAATATGTGGGAAAGTTGTGCTCTCAAATATCATTGGGAAAACATTCTAGAACACTTCCTTCAAAGACAGATGTGAAGGACATGTTTGAGCAAATGGTTCCTCATTTTAAAATTGCTTACTGCTATCCATGAGATTTATGAAGTGGGCTCAATATAGAAGATTTTAATGCAGTCCTGTAATGGGTTCCCGTATTATATTCTGTACATTTCAAATTCCACTGTAAAACAAATAATATCGTTCCAAAGTAATAGGATATGCAAGTTTTTTAAATGTTCATGATACTCAACTAAACCCAGATATATAATAGCTTTTTTGTGCCCTTTTTTAGTATCAAAATACCTTAGATTCTAGCCAGGCCTGGTAGTCCCAGCCACTCAGGAGGCTGAGGCAAAAGGATCCCTCTGGGAGTTTGAGTCCAGTCTGGGCAACACAGCAAGAGCCCATATCTAATACATACATGCATACACACATACATAAATCAGTCAATCATCATCTAGTGCCACTTTGTTCAGTACAGTAGCCACTAGCTACACGTGGCTATAGCAGATACAGAACATTTCCATCATCACTAAACATTCTATTGGAAAACACTGCTCTAGTACAACCGACAAAATAGTTCATAAAGAGATTTCTATTACTATGACCATTTTACTGATAAGGAAATTGAGGCTTAGGCAGGATAAGTGACTTGAACAAGGTCACATAGCTAGAAAGCGGTGGAACTGGGAATGAACTCAGGTAATTCACCTTCAGAGCTTGCATGCCTTTGCCAAGTCAAGCACTTTTAAAGACCTACTTTCTAAAGTGATCAAGAAGTTTAAAAGCCTGGACAGGGAAAAGTAAAGGGAAAAAAAGTACACAATTCTTAGACTTTAAAACAACAGCAACAAAAACTACTGTCAGTCTAGAACCTCTTAAAGCTTCCTGGTTTTCAAAGATTTAGAAAAACCAAGGGGGTGTCAAATTTAAAACAGTAAACATAGAGCCTGAAAATAATAGAGATATATATTTAACCTTCACACAAACCCTATGATGTAAATGCTTTCAGGAAACAAAGCTTGGAGAGGTTAAGTAATGTGGCTACTACATACACCAACAATGTATTAAAAACTAAATTTAACCTTGGTCTGTCCAGCTCCAAAGCTCATGTACTTTTTTTCTGCTACTTCATTAAGTGCTGTGAAATTCTGCATTGATAACTGTAGAGGAGAGAATTGGTGTTCCTGAAAGAAGAGCTCACCATTGCAGTGTGCTAACTCTGCTTTTGTTTAAGAAGAGAAAGTAAATGTTATATAGTGCACTTGTTTTGTCTATTTATACAGACATTTTAATTTTTATTTTCTTTCTAAATCCTAGATATGGAAAAAATCAATCATTAAAAATCAGGGATTTGAAATAATTGAGCAAATGAATTTTTTTCTCCTAAAGGACAAACTTGTGTGTAAGAGAACTTTCCTTGTGTTGGGGTTGTCTGTGCTAGCTGTGTTCAGCAGTGTGCATTTTGGTTTCCCTGGATCAGGAGGACTGTGCACGTTGGTCATGGCTTTCCTTGCAGGCATGGGATGGACCAGCGAAAAGGTGAATTTCATTTTAAGTTTTTCTGCTCATGACTCTTTTCTAATGAGATTAAGTTGGCTTTCCAGATACTTTCTTAGCATCAAATTAATAAAATATTTCATTATAAAAGCTATCTTATGTGCATATACAAATGTACACCCAATGTTCATCTTTTTTTTCCCCTTACACATCAATCTATAACTTGATGTCTTTACTTAAAATATATCACGGTCATACTACCGTAATGCCTTCCTTATTCTTTGTAATGGCTACGGAGTATTGCATTTTATAGATATTTACGTTGTTTCTAGTTTTCTGCCAAGATAAACAGTGCTTCAATAATATATCCTTACATACCATATTTCATCTGAGTCTGTCAATTCTAAAAAACACAATTATTTTATATGACACCAAGAAAGAAAAAAATAGTGCCAATTAAACGATAACATAACATTCTAATTTCAGAAATGTTAAAATATAAAAATATGTGTCTTAAAATCAATAAAATATAGTATATATTTTAGTTCATACAACAAATTTCTAGAAATCAGATTGCTCTAGGAAAGAGTACTCACATTTATACTTTTGATAATATCAATATGATCTTTTAAAAGACTGTACCAATTTATATTTTTACCAATATTATGTGAGAGGATCTGTTTTTCTGATCTGTCTTCGAGATATTTTGCTGATATTATGAATTAAAAATATATCTCATTATTATTCTGATTTTCATTTCTTTATGGGCAATGCTAATCATGTTTTCATATGATTACTACCCAGTTTGTTCAAAAGCCTTTGCCATTTTTATAAGGTTGCTTTGGTTTTTCATATTGATTTTCAAGATTATTAAGAATATTCATTTGGTTTATATGTATTATGGAAGTTCACTAGTTGTCATTTATTTATTTTAATTTTCAGATTCATTTTTATAGATTTGAACTTGATAGGATCGTATGCTATTCTGCTTAATGAAGATGTCGGTGACCTAAAATAAATGCAGCTATATCATTTTGTGATAATCTTACAAAGCCTGAAGACAACTGTTCAAAATAATTAAACTTAAATAATTAAAATAATGCCATATGGAAAATATGGAAACGTTACAAATTTTGAGATGAGATATATAATCATAACTCAATTAAGTGGATCTCTGTGGGGATCTTCCATAGACAGCATTCACTGTGGGTAAATAACATTCATTCTCATATCAACAGTGTGACAGAAATGCGTTCTGTCACCACCTCTTTAAAAATCTTTGCAAATTGAAATCAACTCATTATATTATACTGTCATGGGTCAAAAGAGAAAAAGGAATTAATAAATTTTTATTGCTACGCTGTATGGCTCTGTATGAGGCACTAAGTGGATATGGTCATTTATTTTCACAAAAACACCTTTGAAAAGTATTATGATTTCTACCTTATAGAAGCTGTAAATCAGAAAGACTTAAATAACATGTCCAAGGTCACACAATTAGAAAATGGCACGGAGATTTAAGCTCAGATTAATTTGACTCCAAGGTGAGTTGTACTATGCTGTAGTACAACTGTAGCATTATTGTGCATGACACAATTTTATATTTTGACATCTGTTTGAGTAACACCATGTGTATTTAAACAATTCTAAACTTTTGCAGTTTAAAATTCAGCTTCTAAATTCATAAATGATAGGATAAAAAGAATAAACAATGAGAAGGAGCAATATCATTTGAAACAGAGCATAAAAAAGTAGTTTTAGCAACAGGGAAATCAAGGAGAGACTGATACCTCCTGCAAGTGGGCACTGGATAAGAGCACAGAAAGAAAAAGGAGGGAAAGGGAAACTTTGATCACTTCCGATTACACTGTTATTCAGAGAAACTATAATGTGGTTATCTATAAATGATTCTTATAAACCAAACCATTGTTCCCTTTGTTTACATTTCCTGTAGCCCTGCTATGTAGTAGGTCAGTGTAACCCCACAACCAGAAAGATAACTATTAACATTTTTAAAAATATTTACCTCTAGTAACTCCCCTATGTGAATCTCTTTATCTACACACATGGATGCACCACAGTTGGGTTTTTGGTTTTTTTACCCATTCCTTTATATATAGTTATAAGGTTATTTCCAGTCTCTGCTATTTTAAATTATGCTGAAATGATCAGAAATTGATCACTTCCTTAAGGAATATTCCTAACAGTAAAATTTGGGGGTGAAATAATATGAACATTTTGAGGTTTTTGACACATATTACCAACCTGCTTCCTAGAGTTCTATCCATTTACTTTTCTACCAGTAAAATATGAAGTACCTGTCTCATTACAACTTCACCTTAGAATAGTTTTCTCAAACTTTAGCAGAATTACCTAGAAGGATTGTTAAATTTGAGTTCTGGGCCCTACTACAAATTTCTGATTTTAGACTGTGGTGGGGCTTGAGAATTTGCACGTAATTAATTTCCAGATGAGGCTGATGCTGCCAGTCTAGGGACCACACTGTGAACCACTGGCTTAAAATATTATTGCTTTTAATCTTTAGCCATACTGATAGGTAAAAAGTTGCATCTTGTTTATTTTGTGTTTCTTTAACAGTGAAATTGAACAGTTTTTCACATATTTAGACACTTGTATTTTTTTTCTTTTTCTTTGATAGGTATTTTGTTCATTATCTTCCAAAGTATAATGTGTGTTGATTATCCATCTGTAAGATACACCCCCAATACACACATCTATATAAGTGATGACACAGTCTTCATTACCCTGGGCTTGTCTTTTATACACAGCCTATTCAATGACTCCATTTTGTTTATAGGCAAATTCATTTTAGTTTTGGCATTATGAAAAACCCACAAGAAGATACGTTGTAACTTTTCTGTTTTTCTGTGTTTTGCAATATATAAGCCCATGTCTGATGTTCAACTAGTCTGAAGCGTTATAATCAAAATACAAATTGTGGCCTTTGTCTACACTTTAGAAATAAAAAATAATTTGATATAGAAATCTTTTTAGTCCTTCTACTTTCATTACTATTCTGAGTGTATGAAATACATTTGAGGACTTCTGTTAAACAATTAGTCCCAGCAACAGAAGTCTAAGTAATCTTTGTACCTTTTTATATTGTTCACTTTTAACACTTAGATATTTTATATTTTCATGTAGTCAGATCTGTCAGTCTCCTATAATAGTTTTAATTTTTTTGAAGAGCTCTTTGTTAGTGAAATATATGTTATTTATTCTTAACAATAATCTTGAAAGGTAAACATTAGAGCAACTTTTAAAATCAGGATACCAAGGCCTACAAATACTAAGTATATTGCGAAGGTCAAAAATAAGGACAAAAAGTAAGTGGCAGAGCCAGGATAAGAATATACCATTTGAGGCTGGGTGCGGTGGCTCACACCTGTAATCCCAGCACTTTGGGAGACCGAAGTGGGCGGATCATGAGGTCAGGAATTCGAGACCAGCCTGGCCAGCATGGTGAAACCCCATCTCTACTAAAAATACAAAAAATTAGCCGGGCATGGTGGTATGCGCCTGTAGTCCCAGCTACTCGGAGGCTGAGGCAGAGAATTGCTTGAACCTGGCAGGCGGAGGTTGCAGTGAGCCCAGATCACACCATTGCACTCCACCCTGGGCGACAGACCGAGACTCCGTCTCAAAAAAAAAAAAAAAGAATATACCATTTGAATATATCAAAATGGTTCCCCAAAGAAAGGAAGGAAAAGTAATGTTTATTGACTCTGTCGCGTGGCAGGTACTCTCCATATCTTTTCTAATTTAGTACTCAGGAAAGTTCTTATTCCTGTAGGAACCAAACCAAAGTCCTGAGTTTGGATTCCTTTTCTTACTTTATTCTAAAGGATAGCCTAGGGCCAAGAGCTCAGACTCCTCAGGCCAGTCTCAACTCTACAGCTTTTACTAGGTGTGTCTGACCGTGTGCAAGTTATCTAACTTCCCAGTGATGACAACTTCACTGACTGGAGGATTCGGTAAAATAACCTATACAAAGCACTAAGGAAAGTTCTTAATCATAGAACACATTCAGTAAATAATAACTCTTATTATTTTTATAATTACCTCCAGAACAGCATGATATCATACTAAGAGCATAAGATTTAAAATATGGAGATTGGGATGCCAATCCCAGTTCTACTACTTTCTAGCTGTATAATCCCAAGCAAGTCATTTGCCTTCTCAAATACTCAGTTTTCTCAACTCTAAAGTGAATACAATAATCATCTAAAAAATTGCTGTAACTATTATGTGAGAAAATGAAAATGACACACTTGTAAATTCTACAGGGCTGTAGCAATATTGTTGTTAACTTATTAGACTTTGAAAAGCTAAAATATTTTATAAGATTCTGTTTGTGTCCATAGTTTTCTGATATTATTTTATACTTTGTGCTTGGTCTTCTTATAAGCATTAATCTTTCCATTTGTTTGTTGTATTCAGATGCACTCACTTTTTTTAAAGCTGCTTCTCTTTTTTTGTCTGTTGTCAAATCTAGTGCTGCTTCTAATGACTTTTACAGATTTTTTTGTTGATACGGTATTTTGGATTTTCTGAATCTTAAAATGTTCTTTCAAAAAAGTATAAACTTAAGTAGATATCCAACTCATGATGAAACTTCCATTTATCTTAACTTTCTCCTTTGTTGGTCCTCCAAAGTAATTGATATTTTTTCAGATTCTTACTAATGATGCATACAAATGTGTCAAATGGCCTTAATTTTCAAGGGACAACACAGTCTTCATTACCCTGGGCTTATCTTTTATACACAGCCTATTCAATGACTCCATTTTCTTTATAGGCAAATTCATTTTAGTTTGGACATTATGAAAAACCCGCAAGAAAATACATTGTGACTTTTCTATGTTTTTCTATGTTTTGCAGTATATAAGCCCATGTCTGATGTTCAACTAGTCTAAAGTGTTATAATCAAAAACAAATTTTGGCCTTTGTCTACAGTTTAGAAATAAAAAATAATTTGATTAGAAATATTTTTAGTCCTACTTTCATTTGTATTCTGAGTATATGAAACACATTTGAGGACTTCTCTTAAACAATTATTCATGGCAACAAAAGTCTAAGTAATCTAAAATTAATAGAGTTGATTCTTGTTCTTTACTACAATGAGTATCAACTAAAGTCTTACGTTGGCTGGGTGCAGTGGCTCACACCTGTAATCCCAGCACTTTGGAGGCTGAGGCAGGCAGATTGCCTGAGCTCTGGAGTTTGAGACCAGCCTAGGCAACGTGACAAAACCTCATCTCTACTAAAAATACAAAACTTCCCCGGGTGTGGTGGTGCACACCTGTAGTCCCAGCCTACTCGGGAAACTGAGGCAGAAGACTCACTTGAACCCAGCAGATGAAGGTTGCCATGAGCCAAGATCACACCACTGCACTCCAGCCTGGGCGACATAGCAAGATTCTGCCTCAAAAAAAAAAAAGTCTTACCTTTAGCTATAATATGCTCAAAAAACTAAATTAAAAAGTAAAATGTAAAGATATGTGGAAGGATGTTAACTGGATCGTAGTTTTGGCAGAACTAGCCATTACATAATAAATGATCTTAGATGTTATCTAATATAAACCTTTTGTTCTACACATGAGAAAGTGAGGTGCTGAGAGGCAAGTGCCTTGCAGTTAGTGGTGGAGGGTTCAAACTTAACTCGTTATCTGATGAAAACATAACATTTTTCATGCTATAGAAACAGAACTATTAAATAAATCAACCAATGCCCTCACATATGCTCTCTTTCAACACTTGTAAGCTGAATGGAAGTAGAATCGTCCCACTATAAACACATCAGAAATAATGCAAATAAAGAATACAAAGAAACATTGTAATCCTTCTTTGTCAAACTGCTGAATATATTAATAGTAAGTCCTCATTTTAGCATTGTCAATAGGTTCTCAGAAGCTGCAACTTTAAGTGAAAAGACAAATAACAAAACCAATTTTACCATAGGCCAATTGGTATAAATAAGAGCTAAGTTCCTAAGGCATATTTCTGGTCACAAAAACATCACCAAACTTCTGAATAAAAACCAAAACACTGTGAAGATTAAACATTGAAATAATTGTAATCTACACATACATTTCAGAAAGGTTAATAAAAACAAGTAAGATAATAAGCCCGAGCCTATCCCAGGCACCAACCCTACACAGGATGCCATCCCATCACAGGGTGCATTCACATACACCCACAGTCATTCAGATAGGGACCATGTAGACACATCAGTTCACCTAATGAGAACATCTTTGGGATTTGGGAGGAAACCAAATTACCCACATAAAATGCTTGCAGATATGGGGAGAACGTGAAGAATTGATTTTTTTTTCATTGTTGGAAGGAAACAACGTTGAAAGAAATGACATTATTTGAGGACCTGGTGTATATATTGCAGATCCTTAAATTGTGTAATTGTAAGCATTGAAATGTCATCCAAAAATATAGCTTCTTTTCAGTTATGAGAAAATCTGTTCTATGTAAATTCTTAGACAGTATAACAGGTACTGCTCAGTTGCCCTCCAAAAAAGCATTATCAATTTGTTGTCCTGCCAAATGGTGAGTTTCCTTACAAAGTCATGAATACTTTTCATTATTAAAACCTTTTAGTATTTTTCCAATGTGGTGTTCACCCTTGGAAAAAAAAAGCATGTCAATTTAATTTGTGTTTCATAATTACTCAGTTTTAGTGTCTTAGATTTTGTGACTATTTGTATCTCTTCTTCTGTGAATTAGTTGTGCATATGTTTTGCCCATGTTTCTTTTTTTTTTCTTTTCAGCTTTTATTTTAGGTTCAAGGGGTACATGTGCAGGTTTGTTACATGGATAAATGATGTGTTGCAAGGGCTTGGAGTACAGATAATTTTGTCACCCAGGTAATCAGCATACTATTTTCAATCCTCCCCCTCCTGCCGCTCTCCACTTTAAAATAGGCCTCAGTGTTTATCATGCCCTTCTTTGTGTCCCTGTGGACTCATTGTTTAGCTCCCACTTATAAGTGATAACTGTGGTATTTGGTTTTCTGTTCCTGCATTAATTAGCTTAGGATCATGGCCTCCAGCTCCATCGATGTCACTGCAAAGGACATGATTTCATTATTTTTTATGACTGCATGGTATTCCATGGTATATATGTACATGGTATATATGAGTCCTTGCCACATTGCTTGTTCTTATTGGCTTTGTGACATATCAGATGATTGTAGGGGTGCAGCTTTATTTCTGTGTTCTCTAGCCTGTTCTTTTGGTTCATGTGTCTGTCTTAGTACCAGTACGATTGCTGTTTTAGTTACTGTAGCCTTGTAGTATAGTTTGAATTCAAGTAGTGAGATGCCTCCAGCTTTTTTCATTTTTCATATCTGCATAGTATTCTATGGTGTATATGTACCACATTTTCTTTATCTAGTCTACCGTTGATGGGCATGTAGGTTGATTCCATGTCTTTGCTATTGTGAATAACACTTTAATGAACGTACACGTGCATGTGTCTTAATGGTAGGATGATTTCTATTCCTTTGGGTATATAACCAGTAATGGAATGGCTGTGTCAAATGGTAGTTCTAATTACTTGAGAAATCTCCAGACTGCTTTCCACAGTGGCTGAACTAACTTACATTCCCACCAGCAGTGTATCAGCATTCCCTTTTCTCCACAACCTCACCATCATCTGTTATTTTTTGACTTAATAATAGCCATTCTGTTGGTGGAAGTGTAAATTAATTCAACCATTGTGGAAGACAGTGTGGTGATTACTCAAACACCTAAAGACAGAAATGCATTTGACTCAGCAATCCTATTACTGGGTATATACCCAAAGGAATATAAATCATTCTGTTATAAAGACACATTCATGAGTATGTTCATTGCAACACTATTCACAATAGTAAAGATGTGAAATCAACATAAATGCCCATTAATGATACATTGAATAAAGAAAATGTGGTGTATATATACACCATCAAATACTATGCAGCCATAAAAAAGAAGATCATGTCCTTTTCAGGGACATAGATGGAGTGGGTGGCCATTATCCTTAGCAAACTAACACAGCAACAGAAAACCAAATACCACGTTTTCACTTATAAGTGGGAGCTAAATGATGAGAACACATGGACACATAGAGGAGAACAACACACACTGGGGCCTATTGTAGGGTGGAGGGTGGGAGGAGGGAGAGGATCAGGAAAGATATAACTAATGGGTACTGGGCTTAATACCGGAGTGATGAAATAATCTGTACAACAAACTGCCATAACACAAGTTTACCTGTGTAACAAACCTGCACATGTGCCCCTGAATTTAAAATAAATTTTTTCAAAAAATTAAAAAGTATCAAAAGATGTACAATTATGTTTCATTTGACATTTGGTCACGCAGTTTACTTCCACAAGCTCAAATATTCAAAAAATTAAAAAGTATCAAAAGATGTACAATTATGTTTCCTTTGACATTTGGTCACCCAGTTTACTTCCACAAGCTCAAATATTGTGGTTAATTTTAAATATTAAAAAAAAATAATAATAGCCATCCTGACTGATGTGAGATGGTGTCTCATTTTGGTTTTGATTTGCATTTCCCCAGTGATTAGTGATGTTGAACATTTTTATATGCTTGTTGGCTACATGTATGTGTCCTTTTGAGAAGTGTCCATTCATGTGCTTTGCCCATTTTTTAAAGGAGTTGTTTGTTTCTTGCTTGTTGATTTGTTTGAGTTTCTTAAAGATTCTGGACATTAGACCTTTGTCAGATGCATGGTTTGCAGATATTTTCTCCTGTTCTAAAGGTTGTCTGTTTACTCCATTGATAGTATCTTCTGCTGTGCAGAGCTCTTTAGTCTAATAAGGTCCCATTTGTCAATTTTTGGTTTTGTCACAATTGCTTTTGGAGTCTTCATCTTGAAGTCTTTGCCTGGGCCAATGTCCAGAATGGTATTTCCTAGATCTTCTAGGGGCTTTGTAGTTTTCGGTTTTACATTTAAGTCTTTCATTCATCTTAAATTGATTTTTGTATATGGTGTAAGGAAGGGGTCCAGCGTCAATCTTCTGCATATGGTTAGCCAGTTATCCCAGCACAGTTTATTGAATAGGGGGTCCTTTACCAGTTGCTTGTTTTTGTCAGCTTTATCGAAGATCACATGGTTGTAGGTGTGCAGTTTTGTTTCTGGATTATCTAACCTGTTCTATTTGTCTATGTGTCTGTTTTTGTACTAGTACCCTCTGTTTTAGTTACTGTAGCCTTGTGGTATAGTTTGAAGTTGGGTAGTGTGATATCCCTGGATTTGCTCCTTTTGCTTAGGATTGCTTTGGCTATTCGGGCTGTTTTTTGGTTCCAAATGAATTTTATAATGTTTTTTCTAATTCTGTGAAAAATGTCATTGGTAGTTTGATAGGAATATCATTGAATCTGTAAATAGCCTTGGACAATATGGCCATTTTAACAATATTGATTCTTCCTATCCATGAGCATGGTATGTTTTTCCATTTGGGTCATCTCTGATTTCTTTCAGCAGTGTTTTGTAATTCTCATTGTAGAGATTTTTTACCTCCCTGGTTAGCTGTATTCCTAGATATTTTGTTCTTCTTTTGATGATTGTGAATGAGATCACGTTCTTGATTTGGCTCTCAGCTTGTACGTTATTCGTGTATAGAAATAATGATTTTTGTGCATTGATTTTTTATCCTAAAACTTTGCTGAAGTTGTTTATAAGATCTAGAAGCCTCTGAACAGAGACTATGAAGTTTTCTAGGTATAGTATCTCTGTACTATTCTTGGTATAGTATTTCCAGGTATAGTATAATCTGTGAAGAGAAATAGTTTGACTTCGTCTCTTCCTAATTGGATGCCTTTTATTTCTTTCTCTTGCCTGATTGCTCTTGCTAGGACTTCCAATACTCCGGTTAAATAGGAGTGGTGAAAGTGGGCATCCTTGTCTTATTCTGGTTCTCAAAAGGAATGCTTCCAGCTTTTGCCTATTCAGTATGATGATGTTCTCTCTCGGTTCATTGCCCATTTTTCTGTTAGGATCTATGTCTTTTTTCTATTGATTGGCCAATGTTTCTTATTCTGTTACACATGGTACAGATATTTTCTTCTAGTTTGTCACTTTTTTGGTTTATGGCTTCTTTTGCCACAAAACATTTCGATGTTACTCTAGTCAATTATGTCACTGTTTTCCTAGAGTCTTTTGCATTATGTGTTACAAAGTTAGTTCTTGTATCAATTAGGGTCCTATGAGGAAAGAGAAACCAAATAGTAACTGGAATAGGAAAAGTTGATTATTAACCACACCAGGGATTCCAGTAACAAGGTATTGGCTAGTAAGATGTGAAAACATCCTTAAAGAATATGGGAATAGCACCTATGGCTATAATAGATCATCCCCTTAAGCCTGTACCCTCCACATTCCTGCCTGCAGGGCTGAGATCCAGACTCTGTTAGAGCCTAGAGAAGTCGCTGTGGTGCTGTGCTTGCAGAATTTGCTGAAAATCTACCCTCCCAATTTGCAGGAGATCCATCCCCTTGGGTGCATGGGGAAGCATCTTGCTCAAGAGAATCTGCTATGAAACTGCCCCAGGGGTATGCTAGGGAATGTAATGGCCACTAGGTGCTGCTGGTTGCGTGAACTGTAGGACCCTGATACTGGAGAAGCCACCTGGGATGCAGGAACCTAGAGCTAAGGCCACCAGTGCATGCTATAAGATCTTGCTAGGAAGAGCCACAGAAACCAGGAAGAAAAGCACCTTCAGCTTGCAATATCTCTTTAGTACACTCTACTGACAAAGTTTAACATGGTGCTACCTGGCAAAGGAAAAATATTTTAAAGGCCCAGCTCCATTTTCTGTGGAGCAACAGTGAAAGAGGAGCTGGAGATAATGGGCAATAAAGTGATAATTGGCACTGATAATCACTTTAGTAAACCTGGATTTTACTTTTGTGCGTGATTTGAGATAACCTTAAACAGTATTTTTTGTACAGATAAAATTGGAAACAATTTAAAGATCTGTCAATAAAGAAATGATTGAATAAACTATGATACTTCCATACTGTAGATCACTATGCAGCAGTAATAGGGGCATATCTAGATATATGTACCAATATTGCAAGCTCTCTAAATCATATTGTTGAAGGAAAGTTGACATAAAATTTTAAACTACAAAACACTACTATATATTACAATATGTATACACACATGCACATACACATGATGTATTCAGAAGTAGGAGTCCTCATAAGATTATAAGAATCTTTTTATTAATATCCATGTGCAAACCAATATTTAGTATGCTAAAACACCTCATATATCTTAACTGTGATAGAAAGATCTTCATGCAATTTTTTTGCTCTGTTCTAGCTAACCTTTTAGTTATAGATGGCACAGAAATAAAGCTTATCTCAGGCCAAATAATTCAAACCTCAAATTAATAAAATTCTTTGCATTTGTAACTTCACATAATAAAAATCTGTGTGTGTTTTATTGTTATTTTAGGCAGAGGTTGAAAAGATAATTGCAGTTGCCTGGGACATTTTTCAGCCCCTTCTTTTTGGACTAATTGGAGCAGAGGTATCTATTGCATCTCTCAGACCAGAAACTGTAGGTAAGAATTTCAAAGTGTGCTTTTGTTAAAATTCACTTTTTTTGGTCAGCCTACTCACCAATAAAGTCTACTTTTTATATTCATTGAAATATCTCCAGTAGGTATGTGTACAGTGGTTACTATTGTCACAATTATATAAAAAGTTAATTATGATGTAAGTTTTTTAGAGTAGTTGGTTAGAAAATAATGCTTGTTCATCTAAGACGGTATATTTTACACATTTAATATTGTTCCTTGTATATGAAAGTGACACTGCTGACCACTACCCAGAAAATTCAGGCCTTACAATTCTTTTTCCAAGGGTAAGAATATTCATCTAGCCTTGTCCTGAACAGGAGCGAGAATTTTAAAGACAACTAGCTAGTTCTATAGTTTGTACCCATGGGATAGAAATGCCTTGTTGTTCATTAATTATTTTATTTATTCCTACATTCAAAAGCCATCATATTAAAACTCTGTTGATTCAAAACACTGCACTTAAAAATTAATTTGTATATATGTACTCATTATTTCCTTCTTTCCTTCCATCACAGTATTCTTCCATCCATACTAGGAATCCCATCTCCCGCTACTCCTTCTGAATCTTGCATATGGATTCTTTCCTTTTCTCATACATCTGAAATATCCATGTCGCAATTTTCTTCTCTTCAGAATTTAGTCTCCAATCTCTCTTATCTTAAAAAAAAAATGCTTCTCTTCTGACACATGCTGCAACATGGATGAACCTTGAGAACATTATGCTAAGTGAAATAAGCCAGTCAGAAAAAGACTAACCTTGTATGATTCCACTTACATGAGGTATCCAGAGTAGTCAAACTCATAAATGGTACTTGCCAGGGGCTGGGAGTAAAGGGAAATTGTTGTTTAATGGGTATAGAGTTTAAATTCTGTGAGATGAAAAAATTCTGGAGATTGGTTGCATAATAGTGTGAATATACTTAATGATACTAACTATACACATAAAAATGGTTAAGATGGTAAATGTTATGTGTATTTTACTACAATTAAAATAATGTATATTAAAATAATATGTTAAAATTATATATATATAAAATTTCTCTATTTCACTTCCCCCCATCTCTACCATGCTACCTCTCTTGTCTTCTTTTCGGACTTTTCAAAAGAGGTCACTACATTCCCCTTTCCACTTCAGTTCCCATTTCCTTCTTCTATACATTTTAGCCCAGCTTCTGCCTATCACACAACCTGCCAGCCTCTCACACAACCTGCCAACCTCTCACCAAGGTAATATTGCTAAATCCAGTCTTTGCTTTACTTGATCTGTCAGCAGCATTTGCTGCTTTTGACCCTCTAACACTCCTTTATATTAAGTTCTTAAACTTCCTATTTCCCAGTGCTGTTTGAGCCTTTCCTTACACCATATGTAGCTTAAATGCTGCCCTTTATCAAATTTCTTTCTAACTTTGTGCCTCTGGCTCTATATAACTTCTCTAACCTTATCTATACTAGTGACATCAACTATAAACTGTATAATTCCAAACTATTTATCTCTAAATCAATGTATCCAATTGTTGATTGGACAGCACCACTTGTATGTCCTGTTAACCTTCAAACTCTACTAAGACTTCCTTCTCGTCCTCTTCTCAAACTTTCAATGTTTCCTTCTGGGAATGGTATCAACTCTTTATCTTGTACTTCAGGCTACAGATATTTTTGAATACTTTCCAACCTTGAAGAAATACCTTTCAACAAAGAACCACAAAACTTTCCCATAAAAAAGCCATATGGCAGATTTACAATAGATCCTCCCGCTATGTCTATCTGATGTTTTACCAGCCCTTTGAATTTGAGAAAAGTACTTATCCTTTCTGAGCTTCTGGTTTTTTCAACTATAAAATAATACTTACTCCACAGGTTGTAAGGACTAAGTAAAATAATACATTTAAAGCTTAGTACAGCATTTGGCACAGAGTAAACACTCAACAAATGTTACTTTTTAAAAAATCACCCTAATAGTCAGGAGTCACCTTAGCTGTATCATTCTTAGGTCCAGTAGCATGTAGCAGCACTACTCACAATCCCTTGTTTGGCAAATGATGATGAACTTGTCTTTATCAGCAAAGAATTCTACAGGACTAAATGGAGTAGCTGTATATGTTAACCAGGGATAATTGGGACCTGTACGACCAGTACACATCAGTATGGTGAAACAGTGGTAGACTGCCAGTGTCTATTCTGATTGGTCAGTGCCCAGCCAGCTCTGATTGGCTAATTCCCTCCATACTGGCTCATAAATATTTTAGCTATCACTTCTGGTCTTATACCCTGTAAAGAATTATTGACTTTGGGGTTAAAATATTGTTTTTCCCTCTTTTATGCCCTTAGTTTGTTTATACCTCCCTTACTGTATAGTCTATGAATTGGTTGTTTATGTGTCTTTCTCTGACTTTGAGGCAAAGTCTATACATTATACATTTATGTGTACACAGTACTTAGTTTAAAGCTTATTACTTATCATTTAATCATATCATTTAATAAATTCTTCTTACACACATGAACAAGCATGGTTCTTGCTATAAAGCATAAGACATATATAACATTCAAATCTCTACATAAGAATTCAAATATGCTTAATTTCTGGTTTTAATCTAGGGAAACACCTTATTTTAAACAAATAGCCTGATTGATCCTTAATATTGATTGTTTTTATATATTCTTCCTAAACATTTTTGTATTTGTAATTTTTAGTGCTTTAAAAATTATTTCTGTTGATGGTTGTTTTGAATTACTAACCATGAGATGCAGTTTCTCTCCTAGTATTTTATTACTTCTAAAAATTGAATATTTCTTACAGGCCTTTGTGTTGCCACCGTAGGCATTGCAGTATTGATAAGAATTTTGACTACATTTCTGATGGTGTGTTTTGCTGGTTTTAACTTAAAAGAAAAGATATTTATTTCTTTTGCATGGCTTCCAAAGGCCACAGTTCAGGTATGATGGATAGGATGGCTTAGCATTTTAACTGCTATTTCTGCATGACACCTTGAAATACTGAATAAGAGGGCTTGTTTAAATTTAGTGAAAATAAATAATTGAAGTGGATTTAGGAAAAGAGTTTATCCTAATCTATTCTTTAAAACCTGTATTTTTTGGTATATTCATTCCTTAAATGTGATAGCTCATTAAATTTCCTTAGATCACCAGGGTACAAGTAAAAATCCAGTAAATCCCTATTCTACTAGAAAGCAGTAGTAACAGGAGAGAAGAGTTTGAATTTCATCAGTCAGCACTCTCTGAGTCACCCAAGGAAAGAGTTGTTAACTCTTTTCATGTTAATAGCTTCCAAGAAGAGAGTAAAATAGAAATAACATGGTTCCCTTAATGTTTGGAGATATTTTAATGTTAATATGATTGATGATCAGTTGAGCTTGACCAGAGTCTTTGTATGTAATGGAGAAATTTATTGAAAAACAACTCAGCACTTTATTGATTTCCTAGATTATTAGTTGGTATTAATTATTCAAAACTCACTGAACTTCCTGGCAAATGTCTCAATCACTTAACCGAAAATTTGTGCATTCTAATAAACATGTGATAAATAAAGCTATTATAGATAGGTGCTTGAATTTGTTGACCATGCATTTGTTAGAATATCTATGATTGCTAATTAAGTTAGAACTGTATAGATTATGATTTGTTGCAAATGTGATGTATCTTTGGTTGTATATTTTCAGACTAATTACATCAAACAACATTTAACTGTTTTGTCCCAGATTATTTTATAATTAAATATTCAAATTTCTGTTATTAAGGAATTAAAATCAAGTGTTTTTCATTTAGGAGGCTTTGAGGGATGTGTATGCTCAGCAATTATATTCCAGATTTCAATTATGCACTTTGCACTTGGGCATTACTCCAGAATTCCCCTCACCCCTATCAGACTTTCAAAAATGTCTAAAACATAATGGCTAAGAGTTCTATAAAAAGGTCTCTGGACAGCAATGTGACCAGCCAAACTCCAGGAGTTCTATTATAGAAGGGAAAGGGGTCATTCATGTTTTTGTGAGCAACTAGTAGTTTCTGCCATTGTTTCTGATGCACATTTTCCTTTTTCATTGTCTTAGAGGCTTACATTGTTCTCTGTGGAATAAGGGATAACCAGATTAATTAATACATTTTTCCCATCTGCACTGATAATATTGCATTTTGCCTCTAAAAGAAACTGAGAATTTTCATAATGTTTTCCAACAGATGCATTCCAAATAAAACATTTCACCAAATTCTGTGGCAAGGAGTTGACCAAATACCTAATAAGATCAACTTCAAGTTGTCAAGGTGTCCACTATTTTCATGTTTCATGACGTTTGACAATGAGTTTAAGCTCTAAAGTAATATATATTTATTTAAAATTTAACAGTTTTCAGTAGGTATCACTGCATGTTTTTCATCTTATTTTTTAGTTCCAAATTCCTAAAGATAAAAGGAGATGACCAGTAATTTCCATCTTTATTCAGGAAAAATTTAGTACATAGAACTTTATGTTATATTTAATTAATATTGTGAGTCTGGATTTGCTTTGTGTTTTGAAATGTATTTTACTGATATTTATGTAACCCTACCTTACACAGATAGGTACAAATGAGTCATCAGTATGTTCCCATGCAAGGGCAGTTTTTAGATCATCAGAACCAGCTGGGCTGGGCACAGTGACTTACACCTGTAATCCCAGCACTTGGGAGGCTAAGGAGGGAGGATCACTTGAGGCCAGGAGTTCAAGACCAGTCTGGGCAACACAGCAAGACCCTGTCTGTAAAAAAGTAAAAAAACAAAACAAAACAAAACCTGCAATACACTTTGAAAGAATACTAAAACAACTTTCTTTTTTTTTTATTTTATTATTATTATACTTTAAGTTTTAGGGTACATGTGCACAACGTGCAGGTTTGTTATATATGTATACATGTGCCATGTTGGTGTGCTGCACCCATTAACTCGTCATTTAGCATTAGGTATATCTCCTAATGCTTACAACTTTCTTAGCTGAGCAAAAGAACAAGCAATTGGCTTTTGCAAACAATAAAAAACTCACTTTTTTTTATATGTGCTTATCTTATCATGATTCCATTTTTACCCTTAAACTTTTATAGGCTGCAATAGGATCTGTGGCTTTGGACACAGCAAGGTCACATGGAGAGAAACAATTAGAAGACTATGGAATGGATGTGTTGACAGTGGCATTTTTGTCCATCCTCATCACAGCCCCAATTGGAAGTCTGCTTATTGGTTTACTGGGCCCCAGGCTTCTGCAGAAAGTTGAACATCAAAATAAAGATGAAGAAGTTCAAGGAGAGACTTCTGTGCAAGTTTAGAGGTGAAAAGAGAGAGTGCTGAACATAATGTTTAGAAAGCTGCTACTTTTTTCAAGATGCATATTGAAATATGTAATGTTTAAGCTTAAAATGTAATAGAACCAAAAGTGTAGCTGTTTCTTTAAACAGCATTTTTAGCTGTTGCTCTTTCCATGTGGGTGGTAATGATCTATATCACCAACCTTAATCTCTCTGCCTTTTTTTTCCAAACACCCCTTCATCATCCATCTTAATTTGCATAAGGACATATCTACTTTAATGTACTACCACAGTTTACAGTTAACGTGGGAAAGACCAGATTCAGTATCCTCTTCAGCTAGGATTGCTCTAACTTTTAACTTTCACAGTTTCCTGATTCATATTTGCCCAGGCTCTGATGCCTTGAATTGGTTTTGGCTCCTCTTTTTTGGTTTTGTTTTCGTTGTTAAACATCATAATGCAGTCTCTCATTAATTTTTACCGTCATTTACCCTGATAATCTGCCTCTTCTCCATTTCTCCTTCCCTTACTACCTTTCTTTGAATTACTGTAACTGATTGGTCCCACCAAAATTTTAAAGTACATGAAGTATCTTCATTGGTTCATCCTCTTGCCCCCTCCAGATGTCAAAAAACTTTATCCTGCCCCCTAGCTGACCACCCAGGTTCCTTTATTTCAGTGGCCCATGTGAGTCTACCTTCCCCTAAGGAGTGCCCTAATCCAGCCCTTTTTTTGTTTCTTATGACCCATATCTTTAGGCTCTTCCCATTTCTAGGTGGGAGATAGGTAAGTTTCAAATCTATGCCAGTCTTATGAATATTACATTAGGGTAATGTGCTATAATGAAGAAATAAAAAATACAGTGCTTAAAAGAAAATAAAATTCTATTTCTGTCTAATGAAACTGGCTGGTTCGTTAATACCAACAGGGTTACTCTGCTCATGAGGTCTGCTCAGAGTCCAATGTCTTTCTGTCCTGAAGCTCTGCCATGCCCTAGCTTAGGACATGGCTTAACCTATTTATGCCAGAGGTTGCAAAAATTTTTTGTGAAAAATCAGACCTTGGCAATGACCTTGAGCAGTCGGATATAAATAACTCCCACAGGCTTAGCGTTCTAATAATGGAACACTAGGCATAAATGGGTTAAAAATGGATCTGTACCATATCTCCATTCTATCTCTCAAGGAAAATGCAAGTATAGCAATTTATTTTTGAGGAAGTGATGTGGAAGTTGGACACATCTCTTTTCCTACATTTATTGGTATTGATCATATCTGGCTGTGAGGCAGCTAAGTGTTGTCTCTAGCTAAGCATTCATACTCCTAGGAGGAACGGAACATCAGATTTTCGGGGCCAGAGCTTCCACTGTGTTGAATGTTGCCATCATTCAGTAGCATATTCTTACATGCAAACAAAAGCTTTTGAAAGACATTGCCTTAAACCAAAAGAGTGACTTCTATGGCAGGGATTTCAGAAATTGTGACTTGCCAGCAGAGAAAATATTAGAAGAAAGACTTACCTGCATAGGTCATATTTTATCCTACTTTGTAACAGGCCATCTCTGCTTTTGTGTATCACTCATAAGTTCCTCTTCACTCTAGGTCATCTTCTGTGTAGTTACTGAAATAATCACATTCACATACAGTTTACAGTTTTTATCGTGTTATCTGTGTACCTGAAGTGTTTATTATATACTTGTCATATCCTATCTAAACTCCTCGACCTAGAATTCAAAGTTCATTTTAATCTTGAAGTAGATATTAAATATGTATTAGATGAATGAATTATGAATATCCTAATCCCACGAAGCTGATCTGCATAAATAAAGCCTGTCCATTCCTCTCTTCATTAGACTTCTGTTCGAGCCCTATCCACCATGGGTTTCACCTCTATTCAAAACTAGTTTAATATTCACTTCTTCTAAATAGCCTTCAATTTTATGTCAACTTCGCTTTGGTTACCCTATGGTGCTGTATTCCTTTAATGTTTATGCTCTTGATTTGGACTTGATTAATTTATACCAAAGGTCAGATAAGTGTTTTGAACTGAACTTCATTGGTTAGGTGCACTTTGCTGGGAGCACCATAAACTTAATGATCATCTGGTCCTCTATTTTTTGCAGGCTCTAAAAGTAGATGCATCCAAAAAATACTTACTGAAAGCTTTTGAGATCCAGGCACATCATCAAGAATAATATTGTCCCTGTCCTTAAGGATTTAACAGTCCAATAGAGACGACAGACAATTAAACAAGACATTGCAAAACAATATGATAAGTGCTATTATGCAGGAACTACAGGGCTGCTAGGGAGCTCATGGCAAGAGCACTCAATCAATCCAAGGGTGGTGGAGTTTAGGCACAGTTTCCCAGAGAAAGTAGGGCATTGGCTGAGGGAAGATTAGGACTTAGCCAGCAAAAGGGATGTAAGACCAAAAAGTGTTACACTTCATGCTGTTTCCCAGGTCATCAGTGGCATTTTCTCCAAGTAACAGGCTTGGAATATTTATTAACTTATACATAATACAGTTAGTATAACTAAATCAGAATGCTATTGAATATGTTTAGGGCCCCTAGGAAAATTAGAAATGGAAGTCCACAGAGTACAGAAATGATTGAAGGGCACCTGAAGCCACTGCCAATACCTGTTTCATTTTGAGGTCATGCAGCAAACTCTTTTCTACCTCTAAGAGGGTAGCCACCATCTAAATCTCTGTGACTGCCCAGTGCTGGCTTTTTGACTTCCTCTATTGGATCTCTGAAATTTGTGCCTATTCCTGGAAGCTCTTTGTAGGAATTTATTAATTGCTATAAGACTATGTTGCTGTTATATATCATGGAGATGGTGAGGTCAAGAATGACAGAGGCTGACCATTCAGCAGGGCTCACCATGTGAAGGCCGGGGTTTGTCACCACATTGAAAGCCACATCTCTTGACTTGGTTGGTGAACTTAGGGTTAACCTGATTGAGTACTGACCAACTCAACCTATCCCCACGTAGACCACAGATAGAAACAATTACTCTAACTTTTGGGTCCCTTATACATACTTATGTCAGAGCACATGTAACACTTTTTTTCACTTTATTTACATGTTTGTCTCTTATTAAATCAGCTCCCTATGGGTAGGAACCTTGTCTTAATTATCCTTGAATCCTCAGCATTTTTCACAGGGCATGGAACACAGTAGACATTTAATAAACATTTATTGACTAAATCTGAGAGGAAGAGGATCCTCTCTCAATATCAGAAAACTACTTGCCACACGACAGTTCGGATCTTAGTCCGCTTAGTCTATCTTAGTCAGCTTGGGCTGCTATAACAAAATACCATACACTGGGTGGCTTACACAACAGAAACTTACTTCTATTAAAGGTTGGAAGTTCGAGATCAGGATGCCAGCATTGTTGGGCTCTGGTGAAGTCTCTCTCCCTGGCTTGCCAATGGCCACCTTCTCACCCTCTCACTCATGTGTCATCACTTGATGCCGAGAGAGAGCAAGCAAGCTCTCTGGTGTCTCTTCTTATAAGGGTACTCTAATCACAGCATGAGGGCCCTACCCTCGTGACCTCATCCAAATCTAATTGCCTTCCTAAATCCTCATATCCAAATACATTACATTGGAAGTTAAGGCTTCAACATATGAATTTGTGGGGAAGGACATAATTCAGTCCCTGAAAGAAGTGTCATATTTCCAAGGACAGTATATTTCTGTCTGGTATTAACTCCCAATCACCTTGATTGATCTTGATGTCCTCAAAATTTCCTCAGGTAAACATTTGCAAATGATCTCATCCACTACATTCTTTAAAAATAGTATTTTTTTCTGATTATAAAGTAACACATTTTCATTGCAAAAAAATTAGAACACAGAAAAATACAAACAAGAAAACTGAAACTAATATAAACATGTATTTTATTTTTCTTTAAAATTGTACTGCAGTTTTGGGGGATGTATTATTTTCAGAAAGATATATCATCAACTGAATTTGTTGGGTGAAAGGCAACATAAGTATTTCATATTTGGCTTTTATGATGCTATGTAGATTGAAGAATTTTTTTGTATATAATGAATGCTAAGCCTTCATGTTTATATTCAGATATTCATTTTGCAATGAATAAAACAGACAAATCCCTGCCTTCATGGAGTTTGTTTTAAAATCCATTTACTCCCTCACTCAGAATATATTATAACATGCCTACTGTGTGCCAGGTCTTGTGCTAGATACTAGGGAATACAGTGATGAACAAGATATTCAAGGGCTTGGTTTTCAATAGAACTTGATTCTAGTGGAAAATTGACAATGTGAGGAATACAAATATGAATAAGACATGATACTTGCCTTTAAGAACCTTAGAAGGAAATAAGACATGTACAAATAGCTATAATCCAAGTGAATAATTCAAAAGTGTTTTTAGTGTAGAAGTTGAGGAAATCTTAGAGGAGCTGATACTTGAACTAGACCTTCAAAAATGGAGAGGATCTGGATGGATGGGGTAACATTAGGGAGTAAGGTGAAGATGGGAACAACTAGTGTGGGAGGCTGGCATATTAGCAAAGTTTTGAAAACAGTAAAGCCTGGAGCATAGAAAGTGATTGGCACTTGAGATTGATGAAGAGAATTAGAGATAAGACTAGAAAAGAAAGTTGGCACTGAAATCATACTAAATAGATCATTGGCTAAATATTTATTTTTATTGAAGTACTTTCAGAAGTATGAAACTATTTATGTAGAAAGTGTTAAAACTTTTTTTATCATGTCATATATAGTTTTAAAAAATTGCTCTCAGTTAAGATTCTCCTTATTCCTCAAAAGCTTTTGCTTTCCATGACTTTGTTGCAAATATAATCAATTTACTTATTTTTAAAACACTTAATTTTTATAAGAAAGGTTATCAGATGATTATTTAAATGTTTTTTATTAGTAAATTTTCATTATATTGTCTCCCAAAGAACCACTGTATTTTTTTAATGTCTCAGAACATTATATTTTTATATGAATCATTTATGTACCTCTCTGTAACAAGTGGGAATTGCTTCATGGCATTTGGGGAGTACGTAATATTATATTTATTGTTGACTGACTCAAATCCAGCCTGAGCCCTCTGGCCTGGTGAGAATTCCAAAACTCCATTTGTTGATGTGCCCTCCATCTTCCTTACATGGACCCTAAAGCACTTACCTCTCCAGGAGCCCATTCCTTCTAGAGCATAAGAGTAGTGCCTTGGAGGCAAACAGACTCCTAGCAAAGGTCTTCCTTCCCAGGTTTACCATTTGTCCCAACTCCCATTATCTTTAGGGATCTACTTGCTTTTCCTGTGAGTACAAAACATTTCCTTTTCATGAGTACAAAACATTTCCTTAACCCTATAATCATGAAACCCTGTCTACTCTCCTGAAACGAGGAAGAAAAATAAATCCTTGCTGAGATGTCTGTAACACGTTGAAGGAGGGAAGGTGTTAAAAACAATAAAAAGGGCAGGGCTGTGGTGGCTCACGCTTGTAATCCCAGTACTGTGGGAAGCCAAGGCGGGCAGATCACTTAAGTCCAGGAGTTCAAGTCCTCCTGGGCAACATGTGAAACTCCTCTCTACTAAAAATACAAAAATTAGCCGGGGGTGGTGGCGCCCACCTGTAGTCCCAGCTACTCAGGAGGCAGGAGGATCGCTTGAACCAAGGAGGAGGAGGCTGCAGGGAGCCTAGATCGCACTGCACTCCAGCCGGGGTAATAGAGTGAGACCCTGTCTCAACAACGTCAACAAAACCAATCAAAAGATAATTTCGTATTTAAGTTACCCAAGAAGGAACGGTAATTTGAATCAGATCTTAGATGATGACTAAGAAAAAGAACACTCCGGTAGAGGAATTAACTTTACAGAACGCACTGAGGCAAAAAGGAATACAGTGTTCAAGAGTAAACATTGTTTTGAGTGTCAGGAGAAACATTAGATAGGAAAGGGCAGTTTGTCTTTCTAAGAAGTTTACACTTTCTCCAATAACAGTTGTTTTTGTCTTTTATAGGAAGCGCGGATTCTATTACTGGAAACTTTGGGACTGAAAGGCCAAAGCTTCAGGGCCCACCATCAACGCAGCTCCGCTTTCATTTCTTTCACATACAACTTTCCACATAAGATTTCATGCGGAAAAAAAAAAAAAACTCACAAAGGTTTTATACTGATAACAATATATTAAGTGTTTACTTTGTACACAGCGTCTTTGTTCCAGACACTTGCCATGTCTCGTTTATTCTCACACCACCACCACAGCGTCCTTTACAGATGAGAAGACAACCTCAGGGAGACGATGTATTTGCCTAGGTCCCATAGCTAGCAAGTGACAGCGCTGCAGTTTAAGCTCAGCCTTTCTTGGGGAGAGACCGTGCTCTTCTACCATTGCACTTTAAGCTGACTTTAGGGGAAACACAATCTGAGTTTTGACAAGTTTACTTCTGGCACATGCAGTCCCGAGCACTGCTTTTTGGCTAAAATGCCCAGTGATGTCAACTCTGTCCCTGGATTTCTACAACCCGATGAGCCAATATTCAGAAGAGACGTCGAAAGGAAAGGGTTCAATAGACAGAAAACACACCAGACAGTCCCACAAGCCCCACAACCCTCGCCTCTGCCGGCGCGGACAGCCAAGACGTCACTTAAACGCGCTGCCGCCTCCTCGCCCCGCCCCGCCCCTGCGCGGAAGTCTATCCGGGCTTTCGCGTCACCACCCTGCCCACCTGGGTGGCGCGTGGCTTACGCAACGGTTACAGGGCTCCTGGGCCGCTCCCGGGCCAGCGAGGGCTGCGAAAGAAGTTGTAGGTACGGCCCATTTTTCTTAACTCCGCCCTTCCAAGCCCTTTGGCGCTAGTCCCGGGTCTCCCGCGATCGTTTCCTTGCGGTAGGCCCCAGGAGGGCCTTTCCTCCCCCTCAGTTCAATGGGATTCTTGGGCTCTTCTCCCAGACCCTGAGGAAACAGCCACAGACATTGTCTCTCCTCTCCGTGACTCCTTTCCTTACTCTGTCATCCCACATCTCTGTTTGTTCTCTTTTCCTCCTGTTTTTCTTATTTTACAAATACTCGCCAGTAAGAAAGAAGAGATCTGTCAGTTAAGATTGACTGCAAAATTAATTTTATTAAGCGTGTACTATTTATTTTACAAACGGTGGATCCCTGCAAATAAACCTTCACATACATGCTCCTGCGACTGGAGATTCTGGGATTGGTTGCCGATCCTGAGAAAGCTCTCTTCCCCCACCCACCCACCTCCACGCCCCTTAATCCTGTTTACCCCTCTTGGCTTTAACCCAGGGGACAGGCACTTCCAGCAGTCCCCAACCTTTTTGGCACCAGGGATCAGTTTCATGGAAGACAGTTTGGGGTGCGGGGCAGGATGGGATGACACTCTTCTATCTCAGATCATCAGGCATTAGATTCTCATGAGAAGGCGCAATTTAGATCCCTCACATGCGCAGTTCATAATCAGGTCTGTGCTCCTATGAGAATCTAATGCCTTTGCTGATCTGACAGGAGGTGGAGCTCAGGCATAATCCTCTAGCCCTGCTCACCTGCTGTGTGGCCTGTTCCTAATAGGCCACAAACCTGTACCTGTCTGCTGCCCAGGGGTTGGGGATCCCTGCTTTAGACCGGTGCTTTTGAAGGAAAAAGGAAAGTTGCACACATACTGTGTCTGTCACATCAATCAGTAGTGTTACAAGAGCTCTTCACGGGACCATACCAGGTCCCTCACTCCCCTCTATGGGTGTCCTAGAGCCTGTGAAATAACAGATTTGGTGATGTGGGGAGACAATTGGCCCAGGTGGCACTGAGGGAGGCCACACCCCACTCTCTGATTTTCCTTAGAGATAAATATAATTATGTGTGCAACAGAAGCATGAAAAATGACACTTATTATTGTCACCCCTAGAGAATTCATGCCCCAAATATTTTAATCACTGTGTGCCTATGAAAAGGGCATTCATAGGTATTGTCCTCTGTGAGTACCAGAATTTTTTTTAACTTACTTTTTAAAATTCTATACAGATTTAGTTAGTACAAGTTCAGTTCTGTTGTGTGGATATATTGCACAGTGGTGAAGTCTGGGCTTTTAGAGTACCAGAATTTATACTGCTGTTTTTCAGTTGGCTCTTGTCATAAGGTCCTGCCAATTACTAGACACAAGGAAATAGGTGGGTGCTGTAGTTGTAACATATAAAGTATCGTTTTTATAGTACTTCTCATTTTGTACTTATTTTTGTACTCATCCTGTTTAAACACTTCTGTTGGTTAACCAAATCCCATGTTACTGTGGTGTTTACTAAACACTGAGATTGAATAGTACCTGGAACATAGTGTAATATATGTTCAATAAATATTTTTTGAGGGAATGAATGGATGAGCTTCTGAAGAAGCCATACCTTAGCCACTTTTGTTTTTCCTGGATCCAGAGCTTAGTCTAGCAGTAGTAAACTCACCAGTGTGAGTTAAGTAGAGAAGTCAAGTGACTTGCTTAGGGAAAGGCATTCATTAAGTATTTTTTAAAGAATATCCTACTTTGTCAGGCGTTGTTTTAGGCATTGTGAATACAATGGTAAGAAAGACTAGCAAGATCGCTGTTCTTACGAAGTTTAAATTCTAGTGAGTGGAAGATAGAAAATAGGTAAACTATATGAGCAAGGAATTTTGGATAATAGTAAGCACAGTGAAGAAGTAAAACAGTGTAAAGGTCTTCCTTAAGACTGGGGGAGGGGTTAGTTTAGATTGATTGCTTAGTGATATTTTTAAAAACCAACCATGGAAATATTTGGGATCAGCGCACTACAGGTAAAGGCAACTCCAATTGCAAGAGCCCTAAGGAAGGAAAGAACTTAGCTCCTTCCAGGAACATCATAAAGACCACTGAAGCTAAAATGTAGAGAAAGTGGTACAGGATGAGCCTGGAGGGATAGGTAGGGGCCAAATCATGTAAGGCTTTGAATAGGCCATGGAAATCTACCCATGGAATAAGTTTGGAATTTATTTAAAGTGTAAAGAGAAACCAGTAGTGAGTTGGAGGGAGTGATAGGATCTGATTTACATTGTAAAAAGGTTTGCTCTGCCTATTATGTGATGACTGAATCATAGTGGGTGGGGAGCAAGATCTATAGCAGAAGATAATTGCAGAAATCCAAAGAGGAATGACAAGTTTGGGATAAAATAGCAGAGAAGTAGATGTATGTGAGCTCTATTTTGGGGGCAGAGCCTACAGATTTTGTGATGTTTTGAATATAGAGGTGATGAAAAAGGAGTCACCTCTAGCCCCTAAATTTTTGTCTTGAGCTTGTGTGGATGATTGTGCCATTTACCAAATGGAAAAGACTAAGGAAGAAAAAGGAGCAGCCAGGGCGGTGGGAGGGGGGAGTTTTATTTTGCTTACCTTAATTTTTACATTCTTATTAGAAATCAAAGGTAAGTTGAGTCTTCAGCTCTGTGCAGAGTGCAAGGAACCAAAGATGCAAAGCTGGGAGTCACCAGCATATGGAAAACTACCTAGGGCAAGTGTGCTCACCGATAACATTGCAGTGACTAGTGTAAAGCAGAGGAAAAGAAGCCAACAAAAGAGATGGAAGAATAGCCAATGAAGTAGGAAGCAAATCTGAAGAGTGCAGTGACATAAAAGCCAAGACTGGCCGGGCATGGTGGCTCATGCCTGTAATCCCAGTACTTTGGGAGGCTAAGGTGGGTGGATCACCTGAGGACGGGAGTTCCAGAGCAGCCTGACCAACATGGAGAAACCCCATCTCAATTAAAAAAAAAAAAAAAAGCCAAGACTACAAAACATGGCCAATAGTACTGAATCATGCTTAGAAGTCAAGTAAAATAAAGAGATCTGTGCATTGGGTTTTGGAAACATTAAGTAGTTATATGCCTTGACTAGTACAATAAAGAGAAAATGTGGTGTCAAGAAATTGACATAGTACTGCTGGCTGGGCAGAAATTGACGTAGTACTATAGACATCTCAAGATGTTTTACTATAAAAGAAAGCCAAGAAATGGAGGTAATAGAGAAATATGTATGGTCAAAGAAGGGTTCTTAAAGATAAGGACACTTAAGCATATTTAGACTGAGAATAATCCAATAGAGGGGGGTGGAAATGATGGTATAAGAGACAGTGTGTATATTTTAGGAGTGAAGTCTTTGAGAAAATGAGAGGGTATGGAATCCAGGGAATATATAGAAGTATTGGCCTTAGGTAGGAACATGAACATATAAACATATAATTTCCTTTTTTTTTTTTTTTTGAAACAGAGTTTGGCTCTTGTTGTCCAGGCTACAGTGCAATGGAGCAATCTCAGCTCACTGCAACCTCTGCCTCCTGGGTTCAAGCGATTCTCCTGCCTCAGCTTCCTGAGTAGCTGGGATTACAGGCACGCACCAACACACCATGCCTGGCTAATTTTTTGTATTTTTGGTAGAGATAGGGTTTTACCATGGCCAGGCTGGTCTTGAACTCCTAACCTCAGGTGATTCACCTGCCTTGGCCTCCCACAGTGCTGGAATTACAGGTGTGAGCCACCGCACCCAACCACATGAACATATAATTTCTAGTAAGAAGAAAGACAGCAAGTATGGGTAGAGATGCAGATAGATGGGTAGATTCAGTGGTCAGAGATGAGACCTTCGGCCTGATACTGATACTTTTTCTCAATGAAGATAAGGTATGATGCAAGATCAGTAAAGAGTGAGGAGGAATATTTGGGTAGGAGGTTTAAGGGGAGAAGATAAGATACAAAATAGTCATTTGGAGGATGGAAAGCAATCAGAATAATAGCACAGCTGGGCAAAGTTGAGTGGCCATTTGAGATTTGTGGCCCTGTGAGTGAGTGGCTGAGATACAGTGAAAGAAAAAGACAATAGGAGCTAAGGAGATCAAGGAACTGAAAGACTAGAGTGTTGGGTGGGTAGACCACCTGGGTATTAGTGGTTGAATTAGTAGCTAAATTAGTATTTGAGCCCAGATATCTTGACTTTCTAGGTCAATGGGTTACCATTTTACTGTGAAACAGTTCACAGCATTACTCTTTTGTGCCACCTACCTACCCTTCTGGTCAACATTAAAAAAAATTGTGGCCTGATTTTTTTTTTTTTTTTGGTCCATACATTCAAATTATAAACTGTCATAGGCTGGTACTTTTGTCTTGTCCCTTTCATACATTAATGTATACTTATTCAATTTTGGGCTTGTTTTTCTTTGTGATTTTTAACCATTTCCATCAATATGTGTTTATTAAAGTACAAAAGATTATCTCTTGGATGGTAAAGGGAAGATGAAGAATGAACTTTGAAAATCTTGTAGCCTTACAGAGCTGGGATAACCAGTCATAAGGAGACTTGATCTGCATTGACTTTAATAACAATAATAATAATAGACATCATTTTGGATAACCTTTTACATTTTATGCTTTTATTTTCTCTTCATCTCATTTCATTCTCCTAACGGCCTTTTTCAGATGAGGAAATTGAGACTCAGAGAGGTTAAAGGTCTTGACCAAGGACATATACCTAGTAAGTGGCAGAATTATTAATCACAGTGTTCTGACTCTAAGTCCCATATTTTCCACTATATTAGTTTGTCTCTTTGCTTTTTACACTCTATTGTATGCAAAGTGATATCAAAGAAAAAGTCACTGGGTAGAAAGTATTGGCTGGTTGGTGGCCTCTTACAATGCAAAGAATATTTAGTATGTATTTAAAATCCAATAATTGATGGTTTCTATTTTGAGCAAATAGGTCGATGGTGGCTTCATTCTCTGAGATAGGAAATTATCCAGAGAAGGAATAACTTTGGTGGGGAAAGATCTTGAGTTTGTGCATATACTAACTTAAGATGCTTGTAAGACAACTAGAGATATTCAATAAGTAATTAGATATACTAAATAGAATCTTGAGAGCTTTTCTAGTTCAAATTGCTCAGCATATTAGTTAGAATTGTAGCCATAATAGTAGAATAGATGTTGAGAAATGTATATAGAGTGAGAAGAGAATAGGGCATGGAGAAGAATTCTGAGGAAGCCCAATATTTAAAGGATGAATAGGGGAAAGAAACCACTAACAAAGACAAAGAAAGGACACCAGAGAGGTAAGGATGGTAGAGCAAATAACATAACGATGTGAGAATTCAAAAGGGGAAAAACACATCCAGTTTATGTAGTGTGCATTGCAGGAAGCTTTATTTAGAATAATCAATGGATATTTACAAAGAGGTTCAGTGGGAAGATGTTCCAACCAAATAAAGGCATGGAGTGCAGTTAACAGTTTGACTGAAATGTAGGGTCAAAAGAAAGAACCAGAAAGAAAGCTGGTAAGACAGTTTGATTCCATGTATAGCAAACCTTGGATTCTGGGTAAGTTTTTGGTAGCTTTGTCTATAGTTGAGAAAAACCATTGTGTTTGGTGCTAAGAGAAAGAAAAGAATATAAAACATGCCTGGAATGGTTTATGCTATGGTTTGACTGTTTATGTCTCTTCCAAAATTCATGCTGAAACCTAATCTCCAATGCAACAATATTAAGAGGTGAGGCCTTTAGGAAATGGTTAGGTCATGAGGGATCTGCCCTCATGAATGTATTATAAAAGTCCTTACAAGAGGCCTGGGGACAGCTAGCTAGGACTTTTTTGCCTTTCCATGCCTTCCACCATATGAGGACACAATGTTCATTCTCTTCAGAGAATACAATGTTCAAGGCACCCTTTTGGAAGCAGAGACCTCACCAGACACTGAACCTGACCGAACCTTAATCTTGGATTTCCCAGCCTCCAGAATTGTGAGAAAATAGGTTTCTGTTATTTATAAATTACTCAGTCTCAAGTATTTTGGCATAGCAGCAGGACTGGGCTAAGAAATTGTTACTAAGAAGTGGAGTGTTCCTATAACAAATGCCTATTATTGTAAAAGCAGCTTTGTAGCTAGTAGTGAATAAAAGCTAGAACAGTTGTGAAGTGCCTCCTAGAGAAAGTCTAGATTACCATGAACAGAGCATTAAGGGCAATTCTGATGAAGGTTCGGAAGACGAGGAGAGCTATAGAAAGAGCCTTCATGTTCTTAGAGATTATCTAAGTTAATCATGATCAGAAGGCTGGTAGAAATGTGGAGAGTAAAGACCATTCTGATGAGTTCTTCAGTGGAAATAAAGAATGTCTTACTAGAAACTGGAGGAAAGGTCATCCTTGTTATAAAGTAGCAAAGAACTTGGCTGAATTCCACCTGTGTCCTAATGCTTTGTGAAAGGCAGAACCTGTGAGCAATGAAATAGGATATTTAGGGGAAGAAATACCTAAACAAAATGTTGAGGGTGCTACATGCTTCCTTGACGGTTTATGATACTGGACAAAAAGAGAAAAATTAATTCAAGATGGAATTTATAATCAAAAAGGAAGCAGAACTTAAAGAATTGGAAATTTTTCAGCCTAACCAGGTTGTAAAGACTGAGTTCAGGAGAGAATACCAAGAATATGGCCAAGTGCATGTTTGATAAGCAGATTAGTATGGATGGAAGGAAGCCAGATATTATTCATCAAGTCAGTGGAGGAGTGGCCCTGAAGGTATTTCAGAGATCTTTGAGGCTACCACTCTTATCACAGGCTCAGAGTGTCAGGGCCTTCAGGGCAGAACAGTTTCAAGGGAGGGGCCCAGGGTGTCCATGGGACCTCAGGGCTTGCTGCCTATGGCCACGTCAACTTTCTGCTCCACACATGTGGCTCAGCATTCCTTAGCCACACCAGCTGTGGCTCAAGCAGGCCCAGGTGCAGTGTCAGAGAGTATAAACAGTAAACCTTGGTGGTGCCCATGTGGTGCTAAGTCTGTAGTCATGGCTATCTCCACATAGATTTCAAAGGAGGTCACAGAGAACCTTGGGGCCCAGGCACAGAACTGCCAGAGGTGTGAGGTCAGCACAGAGAGTCACCACTAGGGTAGTGCCTACAAGAGCTGTGGAGTCAGGGATACCGCAGAGAGCCCCCATAAGAGCAATGCCTAGTGGAGCTATGGGGGCAGAGCCACCACCAAGACTGTAGGCCACTAGAGATACCAGTGTGCAATTCCTGCCTGGGAGAGCGACAGGCATGTGATGCCAACATGTGAGAACTGGTGCATGGTCTGCTCCCCCTAAAGCCATGCAGGCAAGGCTCCCAGGAGACATGGGGGCTCAACCCCTTCCCCATTGTATGCAGAAGGCAGGACATGGAGTCAAAGAAGATTATTCTCAAGTCTCAAGATTTAATGTTGTTTGCCTTGCTGGGTTTGGGACTTACTTGGAACTTATTACCCCTTTCTCCTTTTCTATTTCCTCCCTTTTGAAAAGGGAATATCTATCTTTCCTCTGTCTGTCCCACTATTGTATTTTAGAATGATATAACTTGCTTGATATCATAGGCTCATAGCTGGAGAGCAATTTGCCTCAGGATGAATCAAACCTTGAGTCTCACCCATATCTGATTTAGATGAGACTCTGGACTCTGGACTTTTGAGTTGGTATCGGAAACAGTTAAGACTTTTGGAGCTACTGGGATGGAACAAGTGTGTTTTATATGTGAGAAAGACATGAATTTGTTGCGAGGGAAGGGGCAAAATGCTATGGTTTGAATGTTTGTGTCCCTCCAATTTCATGTTGAAACTTAATTCCCCCATGCAACAGTATTAAGAGCTGGGGCCTTTAGGAGGTGACTAGGTCATGAGGGCTCTGCCCTCATAAATGGATTAATGCCCTTATAAAATAAGTGGAGGGAGCTAGCTAGCCCCTTTTCACCCTTCTGTCTCTTCCAATATGTAAAGATACAGCATTTATTTCCTCCAGAAGATGCAGCATTCAAGGCACCATTTTGGAAGCAGAGATCTGAGCTTTTACCAGATGCCAAATCTGTCAGCACTTTGATCTTGGATTTTCCAGCCTCCAGAACTGTGACAAAATAAATTTTTGTTATTTATAAATTACCCAATCTTGAGGATTTTGTTAAAGCAACACAAATAGACTAAGACACTACTACGGTTTGAATGTTTGTCCCCTCCAAAACTCATGTTGATTGTAACAGTATCAAGAGGTGGGACCTTTAAGAGGTTATTAGGCCTTGAGAGCTGTGCCCACATGGGTGAGGTTAATTTCATTATAAAAGGACAAGTTCTGCCACCCATTTGCGTCCCTTACCCTTATACCTTCTGCCATGTGAGGAGGACATAGACTCCCTCCCCTCCAGAGAATGGAACAAGAAGGCCCTCACAAGATGCTGGTGCTTTGATCTTGAACTTCTCAGCCTCCAGAACTGTGAGAAAGAAATTTTTTTCATTATAAATTATCCAATCTGTGGTATTCTGTTACAGCGTACAAAATGACGTAAGACAGACACCGTGTCACTTTATTGTGGCAACAAGATCTAGGCACCCGAAAACAGTTTAAAATCAAGGTACTATCTGACTAATGAGATCAAATCCTAAATACTATTAGGAATTTTAACAATGACAGTCAATTTGAATTATAGTAGTAGAAGTTTAGCCCAGATTTGTATTGTCCTGATTAAATAATAATACTAGGTAGTCATTATCTTAAAAAAAATACTGACCTAGTTTGAATGCTTTTTATAAAGAGTATTCTGTTATGCATGCATGTAGGTCTCAAATTCATTTCTTCAGAAAGATGTATACTGTGGTTGTTTATAATTGTGTTAATCTTTTATCTAACCTCAAGAAGAGTTCTTTGTTTGAAAGGCAGCAATAGTTCCAAAAATTCCAAAGCAATACATACTCACAACTGTTGATGCATATGTTTTACCTAACATTAATTGAATAAGTATGTGTTAAATGCCTACTACATGTCAGCAATGCATAGTAGATAAGAGAATAGACTATATTTAAACACACTGGAATTGAAAATCCCAGCTTTGCCACTCTCAGTGGAAGGAAAAGAGCTGCAGTCTCATTTAGAATAATTTATACTGAATTCCATATACATTATGATTTTTAAAGGAAATTTCAGTTCTTATTTAGCCAATTATTAATGCTGTTGTCAAATTTAATTGGCATACCTTTCTTTAGAGGAGAGAGGTGAGGAATTATTTAAAAGTATTTAGCTGGGCTACAAAGTAAATCATCCACATTTAGAAGAGTACAAGTTGGCCATAAAGTTTTGCTGAATGATCTGTGATATGTAGTCACTAGATGTCACTGTTGCACAACATTGCTCCAAAAGCATAAACCCATAGTATTGTGTATGGACACACCAAGGAAAGACAAGTTGTTTATATTAAGTGATACATATGCACATACATGGTATTTAAGAAATGAAGTTCCCAAGAAGTATGTATTGCTGTTCTTTCAGCCTATTTCTTGGTATGCCCCTCAGATAATAGAATCATAGACTTAAAACTGTTAAAGCCTGGCCAGGCGCAGTGGCTCACACCTGTAATCCCAGTACTTTGGGAGGCCAAGGTGGGCGGATCACGAGGTCAGGAGATCAAAACCATCCTGGCTAACACGGTGAAACCCTTCTCTACAAAAAATACAAAAAATTAGCCAGAAGTGGTGGCACGCGCCCGTAGTCCCAGCTGCTCGGGAGGCTGAGGCAGGAGAATCGCTTGAACCCGGGAGGCGGAGGTTGCCGTGAGTCGAGATTGCGCCACTGCACTCCAGCCTGGGCTACAGAGCGAGACTCCGTCTCAAAAAAAAAAAAGAAAGAAAGAAACTGTTAAAGCCCTTAGATCATCTAAGATCCTCACTCCCTACGTCACTTTATAGGTTTGGAATCGAGCGGAGAGATGAAATGACAAGAAATTTACTCAATATGATGTATCAGGGTCAGGTGCGATGTCTCATGCCTGTAATCCCAGCATTTTGGAAGGCTGAGGCGGGCGGACCACTTGAGATCAGGAGTTTGAGACCATTCTGGCCAACATGGTGAAACCCCATCTCTTCCAAAAAATAAAAAAACTAGACGGACATAGTGACTCACGTCGGTAGTCCCAGCTACTCGGGAGGCGGAGGTTGCAGTGAACCCAGATCGCACCACTGCACTCCATCCTGGGCGGTGAGATTCTGTCAAAAAAAAAAAAAAAAGTAGCAAATGAAAAACAGAGAACTTAGATTGCCCAGTTGTTTTTACAATACCACACTGTGTCCATTATTAATATATAATCAAACAGACATTCTAAAAAACCAAGGTGAAAATGGAACTTCTAAATCCATCAAAATTTTTCACTATTTTGAAAGCAAAGCCTAGCAATATAACAGCAGTACAGACTTCTAATAAAAGTTTTAAATACCATAGCTTTTGCTATAAGTTGTACAAACATCTCACTTAATTCCCATAATAGCAAGATATGTATATATGTGTGTTTATGTATGTACTTATATCTACCTCATTCCGAAAAGGATTTTAAGAAGCTTATTGAAATAAGTAAAGCATAAAAATTTTTTAAACTGAGCTGATCATTTATACGTAAGACACTGGAATATAAACCAGTAAGAAGCCTTATTTTTGTTAGTACAAAAAGCAGGCCATAATTTCTAATAAACTTATCCAGTAAACTTATATTTGGGTGTCTGTCCTCAAATGTGATTCTGCTTTCCCTAGCTGTGAATATGAAGAAAAACAGATAGTACTATGCCCAATAAAAGCTGATGAGATTTGGGAGGCCAAGGCAGGAGGATCACTTGAGCCCAGGAGTTCAAGACCGGCCTGGGCAACATAGGGAGACCCCGTCCCTACAAAAAATTAACCAGACATGACATGTCTATAGTCCCAGCTACTTGGGAGGCTGAGGTGGGAGGATCACTTGAGCTGGGGAGGTGGAGACTGCAGTGAGCCATGATCACACCACCGCACTCCAGCCTGGGTAACAGAGTGAGAACCCATCTCTCCAGGAAAAAAAAAAAAAAAAAAAAAAAGATGACCAGAGATTGTAAATTACCCAAGATCATACAACCAGTATATTTCTGATTTCAAGGCTGTTATGCATTTATAGTGATGCCAAGATACTGTAGCATGAAATGTTTTTCCCTTTGTGTCATATCTGATTTCTTTCAGCAGTGTTTTGTAATTCTCATTGTAGAGATCCTTCACCTCCCTGGTTAGCTGTATTCCTAGGGTATTTTCTTTTTGTGGCTGTTGTATATGGAATCTTGTTCTTGATTTGGCTCACAGCTTGGACTTGTTGGTGTATAGAAATGCTACTGATTTTGGTACATTGATTTTGTATCCTGAAATTTTTCTGTAGTTTTTTATATCTAGGAGCTTTTGGGCAGAGACTATGGGGTTTTCTAGGTGTAGAATCATATCATCTACAGACAGAGATTGTTTGACTTCCTCTCTTCCTACTTGGATGCCTTTTCTTTCTTTCTCCTGCCTGATTGTTCTGGCTAGAACTTCCAGTATTACGTTGAATAGGAGTGTTGAAAGAGGGCATCCTCGACTTGCTCTGGTTTTCAAGGGTAATACTTCCAGCTTTTGCCTGTTCAGTGTGATGTTGGCTATGGGTTTGTCATAAATGACATTATTTTAAGATATATTCCTTCATGCCTATTTGTTGAAGGCTTTTAACATGAAGTTATGCTGTATTTTATTAAAAGCCATTTCTGTATTGAGATTATTATATGGTTTTGGGGTTTAGTTCTAATTATGTGATGAATCACAATTATTGGTACATATGTTGAACCAACTTTGCATGCCAGGGATAAAGTCTACTTGATCGTGATGGATTAGCTTTTTCATGTGCTGCTGAATTCCGTTTGCTAGTATTTTGCTGAGGATTTTTGCATCAGTGTTCATCAAGGATATTGGCCTTTTTCTTTTTTATTGTGTCTCTGCCAGGTTTGGGTATCAGGATGATACTGTCCTCATAGAATGAGTTGGGGAGTTCTTCCTCTTCAATTTTTTGGAATATTTTCAGTAGGAATGCTACCAGGTCTTCGTTATATATCTGGCAGAATTTGGCTGTGAATCATTCTGGTCCTGGGCTTTTTCTAGTTGGTAACCTTTTTATTACTGATTCAATTTCAGAATTCATTATTTGTCTGTTCAGGATTTTAATTTCTTCCTGGTTCAATCTTGGGAGGTTGTACGTTTCCAGAAATTTACCCATTTCTTGTAGTTGTTCTAATTTGTTTGCATAGAGGTGTTCATAATAGTCTGAGGATTTTTTGTATTTCTCTGGGGTAATGTCCCTTTGTCATTTCCAGTTGTGTTTATTGGGATGTTCTCTCTTTTTTTCTTTGTTAGTCTAGCTGTGGTCTTATTTATTCTTTCAAATAATCTTATTTGTTCTTATTTATAATCTTATTTATTCTTTAAATAATCTTATTTATTCTTTCAAAAAACCAACTCCTGGATTCCTTGGTCTTTTTGTATTGCTTGTCATGTCCCAATTTCATTCAGTTCAGGTGTAATTTTGGTTATTTCTTTTCTTCTGCTAACCTTGGGGTTGGTTTGCTCTTGTTTTTCTATTTCTTCTAGCCGTAAGGATAGGTTGTTAATTTGAGATCTTTCTAACTTTTATATGGGGGCATTTAGTGCTATAAACTTTTCTCTTAGCATGCTTTAGCCCTGTCTCAGAGATTCTGTTATATTGTATCTTTGTTCTCAATAGTTTCAAAGAATTTCTTAATTTCTGACTTAATTTTATTGTTTACCCAAAAGTCATTCAGGAACAGGTTGTTTAATTTCCATGTAACTCTATGGTTTTGAGAGTTCTTTTTAGTATTGATTTCTATTGTTACTGCACTGTGGTCTAAGAGTGGTTCAGTTGTTTTAAATTTGCTGAGAATTGTTTTATGGCTGATCATGTGGCCAATTTACAGTATGTGCCATGTGCACATGAGAATAATGTATATTCTATTGTTATGGGGTGGCAAGTTGTGTAAAAGTCTGTTAGGTTCATTGATCAAGTGTTGAGTGCAGGTCCCAAATATCTTTGTCAGTTTTCTGCCTCAGTGATCTGTCTAGTACTGTCAATGGGATGTTTAAACTTCCCGCTGCTTGTATGTGGTTATCTAAGTTTCTTCATAGGTCTTTAAGAACTTATTTTATGAATCTGTTTGCTTCTGTGGTGGGTTCATATATATATTTAGGGTAGTTAGGTCTTCTTGTTGAACTGAACCCTTTACCATTATGTAATGTCCTTCTTTGTCATCTTTTTTCATCACTGTTTGTTTAAAGTCTGTTTTGTCTGAAATTAGAACAGTAACCCCTGCTTTTTTCTTTTTTTTTTCTTTAATTTGCTTGGTAGATTTTTCTCTATTCCTTTACTTTGAGCTTATAGTTATCATTGCATGTGAGATGAGTCTTTTGAAGACAGTGTATTGTTGGATAAAGTCTTGCTTCTTTATCCAACTTGCCATTCTGTGCCTTTTAATTGGGGCATTTGGCTCATTTACATTCAAAGTTGATACTTTGATATATGCAAATTTAATTCTGTCATCATGTTGCTAGCTGTTTATTATGAAGATTTGATTGTGTAGTTTCTACTTTATAGTGTCAATGGTCTATGTATTTAAGTGTGTTTTTGTGGTGGCTGGTAACAGTCTTTAATTTCTATGTTTAGCACTCCCTTCAGGACCTCTTGTAAGGCACATCTGGTGGTAACAAATTCCCTTAGCATTTGTTTGTCTGAAAGGATCTTATTTCTCCTCTGCTTATGAAGCCTCTTTTAACTAGATAAGAAATTCTTGATTGAAATTTCTTTTCTTTAAGAATGCTGAATATAGGCCCCTCAATCTTTTCTGGCTTGTGGAGTTTCTGCTGAAAGGTCCACTCTTAGCCTAATGGGGTTCCATTTGTAGATGACCTGCCTCTTTTCTCTAGCTGCCTTTAATGCTTTTTTCTTTCATTCGACCTTGGAGAATCTGATTGCTTTGTGTTTTGGGGATGGTCGTTGTGTATAGTATCTCACAGGGGTTCTCTGCATTTCTTGAATTTGAATATTGGCATCTCTAGCAAGATTGGGGAAATTTTCATGGATGATAGCCTCAAATATGTTTTCCACATTACTTACTCTTTCTCCCTCTCTTTCTGGGACATAGATGAGTTGTAGATTTGTTCTCTTTACATAATCCCATATTTCTCAGAGGTGTTTATTCTTTTTGTTCTTTTTTCTTTATTTTTGTCTGACAGTTGTTTCAAAGAAATGGTCTTCAAGCTCTGAGATTATTTCCTGAGCTTGGTCTATTCTGCTGTTAATACTTGTGGTTGTATTATGAAATTCTTGTAGTGAGTTTCTTAGTTCTATCAGATCAGTTTGGTTCTATCTTAAATGGCCATTTCATTTTTAAGTTCCTATATCATTTTATTGTATTCCTTAGAATCCTTGCATGGGGGTTAAACTTTCTCCTGAATGTCAATGTTCATTTCTATCCATATTCTGAATTATATGTCTGTCATTTCAGCCTGGTTAAGAATCATTGCTGAGGAACAACTACAGTCGTATGGAGGTAAGAAGATACTCGGGCTTCTTGAGTTGCCAGAGTTCTTGTGCTGGTTATTTCTCATCTGTGTGGGCTGATGTTCCTTCAACATTTAAGTTGTTGTCCTATAGATGGGGCTTTTTGCTTTTATCTTCTTTGATGCCCTTGGGGGTTTGGTTGTGGTATAAGGTGGGTTCAGTTGGCTGGCTTCACTTGTGGAAGATTTTAAGGGGTCAAGGCTCAGCTGAGCTCTCCTCGGCTGTGTGCTGTAGCTCTGGGGGGCTAAAACCAGGCCCCTAGCTCTGTTCTCTGGCCCCTCAAGGTTAGGAACCTGCTGTGCTGCAGGAGCCAAGGTATTCCTAGTCCACTGCCACAGTACTCCAATGGGGAATTACCCCCATTGGAGTGCTTCACTGGGGTAGTGGCAAGAGGATCTTTGCATGCTCACACATGCCAGCTGCCTCAGCAGTGCAAAAGGGTGCATGTGTGTCAGCTGGGGAGGGGCATCAGTGGAATTAGGGCAGCAGCATCCCTAGATTTAGATGTTTCTAGAAATGTGCAACAATGAAGCAACAAAGATATTTCAAGATAGTTTAAGATATTTATAACAGTATTTTGAGGATGATGGATCACAGGTATTGAATACAAAAACAGGTAAAGAAGGAAGAGGGCAAAAGTTTGAGTTACAGGGTTCATTACACTGCACATCCTGATGAAAGTGAAGAATAATTGGAGGGGATGAAGTGAATACAACTGAACAAGAGAACTGAAAGAAGATGAAGTAGTATTCAGAGATGTAGATGCTTGAAATCATGATTATCGATAATAGAGCATTTCAGATGATAGAAGGTTTTAGTGTGGTCTTTCCTTTGTTAGAAAGGAAGTAAAGAACTGAAGAAACAAGATAGTAGATGAATTATCCAAGTGTGTAAGATGAAAAGATTACAAATATGGGGGTCAAGCACCAACATCTTTGGTGAATAATGGAAAGGGATCAAAATAAGGTGAGTAAGTAACAGTGAGTAGAAGGGGAGGAAGGTGGTATTGTCAAATTATACAAGCTTTAAAAAAGCAAGGATTTTGTTTCTTTTTTATATAAGAAGTTTTAGAAATAGCAGTAGGGTGTCAGAAGGAATGTTAATGAATAAACTGCTGTTATGTGAGAGGACTATAGGGGAAGCAGTGTCCTCCTTAAAGGAAGGGCTTGGTTTCATATAGGGCACAGAATTTGAGAGAATGCTTTGAAAAGAGGTTGAGAATATAATACAGTTTGATAATCATCTGGCAGAAGTTCCAGAGTGTTCAGTGAAAGCACTCGAGAGTTAAGGACCATGGAGAGGGCTGCTCAGAGGCAATGGAATAGCATTATTGGCATAATCCCCAAGGGTCTGAACAGCTTTGTAATTGATTTCCAATGGGCTATTTCTAAACCATTTTAGCCTTCCGTGACTTATTCATCCTTTATTTTCTATTTTTAAGTTTTTCTTAAGACTTTTTTATTTCCTAAAGAAGTTACTCGTACTAGTTCATTTTCTAAAATGGAAAAGTCAAAAAATTATATAGTTGTTTGATTTTTTTCTCTTTTCTTGGTAGATCATTTAGTCTTTTATAGATTTAAGTTATTACAGCATTTTCTAAATGTTAGCCTATAAATTCTTATAAGAGCTTTAGTCTATGTCTTGCACAGCATACTTGTCACATTATAAGCAGTTTAGTTTTAAGAGTATGGGCTCTGGAGTCAGACTGCCTGATGGGCTCCAACTCCTTTATTTATAGTTATGTAACATTGAAGATGTTAATTCAGCTATTCCAATATAGGAAAGTATGGACAGTAGAAATAAACCAAGTTAGGAAATGGTAAGGTATGCCTGATATGGTTTGGGCCTGTGTCCCCACCCAAAACTCATCTTGAATTGGAATCCCCACGTGTTGAGGGAGAGACCTGTAAGCCCACATGTTGAGGGAGAGAGGTGATTGGATCATAGAAGCAGTTTTCCCCATGCTGTTCTCAAGATAGTCAGTGAGTTCTCATGAGATCTGATAATTTTATAAGCATTTGGCCTGTTCCCTTCTTGCACTTCTCTCTCCTGCCACCATGTGAAGAAGGTCCGTGCTTCTCCTTTGCCTTCCACCATGATTGTAAGTTTTCTGTGGCCTCCCAAGCCATGCAGAACTGTGAGTCAGTTAAACCTCTTTTGTTTATAAATTACCCAATGTTGGGCAGTTCTTTATAGCAGTGTGAAAATGGGACTAATACAGAAAATTGGTACTGTGAAGAGTGGGGTACTGCTATAAAGATACTTGAAAATGTGGAAGTGACTTTGGAACTGGGTAACAGGTAGAGGTGGGAACAGTTTGGAGGGCTCAGAAGAATAGAGGAGTATGTGAGAAAGTTTGGAACTTCCTGGAGACTTGTTGAATGGTTTTGATCAAAATGCTGGATGGTGATATGGACACTGAATTTCAGGCTGAGGTGGTCTCAAATGGAGATGGCAGCTTATTGGAACTGGACCAAAGATCACTCTTCTATGCTTTAGCAAAGAGACTGCTGGCATTTTGCCCCTGCCCTAGAGGTCTGTGGAACTTCATACTCAAGAGAGATGATTTAGGGTATCTGGCAGGAGAAATTTCTAAGCAGCAAAGAGTTCAAGAGGTGACAGACCGTAAGAGTTTGGAAATTTTGTGGCCTGACCATGTAATAGAAAAGAAAAATCCATTTTCGGGGGAGAAGTTCAAGCTGCCTGCAGACATTTGCATAAGTAATGAGGAGAATGGGGAAAATATCAGAGATCTTCATGGCAGCCCCTCCCATAACAGGTCTGGAAGCCTAGGAGGAGAAAGTGGTTTTGTGGGCCAGGCCCAGGGCCTTGCTGCTTTGTGCACTCTCAGGACTTTGTTCCCTGCATCCCAGCCATGGCTAACAGGGGCCAATGTACAGCTCAGGTTGTTGCTTCAAGAGGGTGAAACCCCAAGCCCTGGTGGCTTACACGTGGTGTTGGGCCCATGGGTGCACAGAAGTCAAGAATTGAGCTTTGCAAACCTCCACCTAGATTTCAGAAGATGTATGGAAATGACTGGATGCCCAGGCAGAAGTTTGGTACAGGGGTGGAGCCTCAAGAAGAACCTCTAGCTAGGGCAGTGTGGAAGGGAAATGTGGGGTTGGAGCCCCTCACACAGGGTCCCCAATGGGGCACTACCTAGTGGAGCTGTGAGAAGAGGACCATCATTCTCCAGACACCAGAATGGTAGATCCATTGACAGCTTGCACCATGCCCCTGTAATGTCGGCAGACACTCAATGCCAGCTGTGAAAGCAGCCAGGCATGGGGCTATACCCTGCCAAGCCACAGAGGCAGAGCTGCCCTAGGCCATGGGAGTCTACCCTTTACGTCAGCATGCCCTGGATGTGAGACATGGAGTCAAAGGAGATTATTTTGGAGCTTTAAGGTTTAATGACTGCCCCCACTGGATTTTAGAGTTACGTGGGGCCCATAGCCCCTTTGTTTTGACCAATTTCTCCCATCTAGAACAGGAATATTTACCCAATGCCTGTACCCTCATTGTATCTTGGAAGTAACTAACTTGCTCTTGATTTTACAGAATCATAGGTGGAAGGAACTTGCCTTGTTTCAGATGAGACATTGGTCTGTGGACTTTCGAGTTAATGCTGGAATGAATTAAGACTTTGGGGGATTGTTGTGAAGGCATGATTGGTTTTGAAAACTTGCCTTGCCTCAGATGAGACTTTGGACTTGTACTTTTGAGTTAATGCTGGAATGAGTTAAGACTTTGGGGGACTGTTGGGAAGGCATGATTAATGTTGAAATGTATAAAGGACATGCGATTTGGGAGGGCAAGGGCAGAACAGTATGGTTTGGTTCTGTGTCTCCACCCAAATCTCATCTCATATTGTAATCTCCATGTGTAGAGGAAGAGACCTGTAATTTGCATGTGTCAAGGGAGGAAGGTGACTGGATCAAGGGGGCAGTTTCCCTCGTCCTATTCTCAAGACAGTGAATGCGTTCTCATGAGATCTGATGGTTTTATAAGCATCTGGCATTTTCCCCTGCTTGCACTTCTCTCTTCTGCCACCATGTGAAGAGGGTCCTTGCTTCCCCTTCACCTTCCACTTGATTGTAAGTTTCCTGAAGCCTCCTCAGCCATGTTGAATTGTGAGTCAATTAAACCTCTTTCCTTTTTAAATTACTCAGTCTTGGGCAGTTCTTTATAGAAGAAGTGTGAAAACAGAATAATACAATGCCTGATATGGGAGGAATCAAGTGACACTGCCATAATTTATCAAGGAAATCATCTAGGGCAAAATCCCTAAAGGACTATACTTGATGAACAAGGACAAATTGAAATAAAACTGAGCATTACAAAGCTATCAACTGAGCTCAATCTCTGATTTGGTTAAAGTGATTTTTTCACTCCCCCTACTCCACATATTTCTTTCCAAAAGAAGTTATCATCTGGAGACTGTACAATTTGTACACAATGTCAAACTTTCAATACAAATTGTGAACCATAGTATTAGACAATGTTATATGACCTTAAGCCAAGATAGAAAATTGAAAAGGGAAACAGACTCAAAAGGGATCCAGATTTTTGAGTTAAAGAGGTTACAATAACTACGATTATAAAAACTAAAAATATTAAAACTCTTAAAGGAAAATATAGAAGGAAAGCTTCATGATATTGGATTTGGCAGTTTACTTCTCGGCTATGATGCCAAAAGTACAGGCAACAAAAGGAAAAACAGATAAATTGGACTACATTAACATTTAAAACTTATGTGCAACAAAGGACACTATCAACAGAGTGACAAGGCAACTTACAGAAAATACTTGCATATTACTAATAAGATATTAATACCTACAGTATATAAAGAACTCCTACAACTCAGCAACAGAAAAAAACAAACATCCCAATTTTAAAATGGGCAAAGATGCTGGGTACAATAGCTCATGCCCATAATCCCAGCACTTTGAGGCTGGGAGTTTGAGACCAGCCTGGGCTACACAGCAAGACCCTGGCTGTACAAAAAAATAAATTGCTGGGTGTGGACGTGTGCACCAGTAGTCCTACCACTTGGGAGGCTGAGGCAGAGGATCCCTTGAGCCCAGGAGTTCAAGGCTGCACAATCTATGTTTGTGCCACTGCACTCCAGCCTGGGTGACATAATGAGACCTTGTCTCAAAAAAATAAGAATAAAAATGGGCAAAGGACTTGAAGAGACATTTCTCCAAAAAAGATATATGCAAATAGTAAGCACATGAAAAGATACTCAACCTCATTAATCATTAGGGAAGTGGAAATGAAAACTACAGTAGATACCATTCACACCTATTGGGATGGCTATTACCAAAAAACAGAAAATAACAAGTGTTTGCATGCATGTGGAGAAACTGGAATCATTGTGCATTGTTGATGTCAATATAAAATGATGTACCTGCTGTGAAAAAAAAAACCATATGATGATGGTTCCTCCAAAAATTAAACATAGAATTACCATATGATCCATCAATTCCATTTCCAGGTATATACCAAATAGAATTGAAATCAGGGATTCAAACAGATATTGGTACACCTATTTTCATAGCAGCATTATTCACAATAGCCAAAAGGTCTATCAGTAGATGAATGGATAAACAAAATGTGATATATGCATATAAATGCGTATTATTCAGCCTTTAAAAAGGAAGGAAATTCTGTACATGCTACAACATGTGCAGAATTTTGAATAAATTTTAGATGAATTTTGAAGGCATGATAAGTGCAATAAGCAAGATAAAAAAGGGCAAATATTGTATGACTTGAATCATATAAAGTACCTAGAATATTCACATTCATAGAGACAGAAAGGAGAATGGTGGCTATCAGGGATTAGAGGAGGGGAGAATGGGAAGTTATTGTTTAATTAATACATACACAGTTTCGGGTCAAGATAACGAAAAAGTTTTGGAGATGGATGGTGGTGATGGTTGCTTAACAATGCAAATATACATAATGCCCGTGGAACTATATACTTTAAAGTGGTTAAAATGGTAAATTTTATGCATATTTTACCACAGGAAAATTGCTTAAAATAATTGTAATTAGTATCAGCCAAAGTAAAAAAGATATTATTATTATTATCAAAGGAGTCATAGCAAGAATGACAGTTAAATTTTTAACAGAAACTATGGGAGCCAGAATACAGTGGAACATCTTTAAAGTACTTAAAGAAAATAAACTCTAACCTATATCTAATAAGAATCACTTTCAAAAGTGAAGGTTAAGTATAGATATTTTTCAGGCAAAGAAATAAGGAATTTATCGCCAACAGATCTATATTAAAACAAATTCTGAAGACAGACAATACCAAGGTTAGCAATGATTTAGAACAACTGTAACAGCAGGTTAAAGCCAGAAAAACAAAGAAAAAGGGAGAAAAATACATAAAATTTAGAGAGGAAGAAATAAAACTTATATTTGCTGACTGTGTATGTATGTACTTAGAAAATCCAAACAAATCTACAGACTATTAGAATTAAGTGAATTTATCGAGGCCTGATACAAAGTGAAATGAATGAAAATTATTCATATTTCTGTATGCCAGCAAGAAACAAATAATGAATTTTTAAAGTTATAATTTTTATAACCATCCAAAAAACATAAAATACCTAAAAATAAGCCTAATGAAAGACATACTGTTCTGTACATTGAAAACACAAAAAATTGTTAAGATCAAGAAAATCTAAATAAATGGAGGAATATACAGTGTTCAAAGATTGGAAGACTCAATATTGTTAAGATGTCAGTTCTCCCCAAATTAATCTATAGATTCAATGTAACTTCAGTCAAAATTCCAGCTGTGTGTGTGTAAATTGACAACTTGGTCCTAAAATGTATGTGGAAATACAAAGGATCAAAAAGTCAATCCAATTCTGAAGAACAACAAAAGTGGAGAATGTACAACAACACCAGATGTCAATATCTGTTATACTGGCCGGACACAATAGCTCATGCCTGTCAGCACTATGGGAGGCTGAGACAAAAGGATTGCTTGAGCTCAGGAGTTTGAGACCAGCCTGGGCAATATAGTGAGTCTTCAACTCCACTAAAAATTAAAAAAAAAAATTGCTGGACATGATGACTTGTGGCTGTAGTCCCAGCTACTTAGGAGGCTGAGGTGGGAGGATCACTTGAGCCCAGGAGATTGAGGCTGTAGTGAGCTATTATTGTGTCACTGCACTCCAGCCTGGGTGACAGAGGAAGACCCTATCTCAGAAAAAAAAACACAAGCACTAGCATAATGTTAGCCTAAGGATAGACAAATGGGCCAGTGGAACAGGATAGAATATGAAAATAAATTCATATATATGTGATTACCTGATTTACAAAAAAAAGTGGCATTGCAATACAATGTATAGAGGATGATATTTTTAATAAATTGTGCTGAGTCAATTAGATATTGATATGGGAAAAATAAATTTGGATCTCTTCCCCATATATGAAATTCAATTCCAGATGGCTCATAGACCATAGACCTGTTGTTGTTCCTTTCCTATGTGAAAAGCAAAAGAATAATGTTTGTGGAAGAATATACAGGAGAATAAACATTCTCCTACATGGGTTGGCAAAGATTTCTTAAACAATAAAAGCTCTAAGGATAAAGAAAGGAAAGAATAAATTGGGCCAAATTAAAGTATCTTTTAAAAAAGGTATTATCAGCGTAAAAACGCAAGACACAGAGTGGGAGATGATATTGGCTCTTTATATATCCAATAAAAGATTTACATTTTTAATACCTAAAAAGAACTCCAACAAATCAGTATGAAAATGGGATCCAGTACAACAAAAAAATGGACAAGAGATTTGAACACTTTACTAAAGAAGATATTCAAATGGCCAGTAAATATATGAAAAAATGCTCATTATAGAAATGCAATTTAAATTCATAATGCAATGTCACCACAACAGTTAAAAGAAAAAAGAGACAATACTAAAGTTGACAAAGATCTGAGTAATATTAAAGAGTACTTCATTTAAATTCCAGCTCCCCACTTGCTAGTTATATGACCATATTGAAAGTTAAATTACTTAACTTTCCTGCATCCATAGTTTGAACATCTATAAAATGGGGATAATAGTATTAAATACCCCATAGAGTTGTTGAGAGAATTGAGGAAGATGATTCATGTTAAGTGCTTAATATAGTTCAACTGGCATTAGCTATTATAATTTAATTATTATGATAACCAATAAACTAAGCATTATTATATATTTTTTCAGATAAGGAAATTGAGGCCAGTGGAGATAAATCACTTCCCACAGTTATGAAAAGATAAGAGAAGAGTTGAATACATTTCTTTCTCAACTCAAAGTCCTTGCTTTTAGGCATACCACCTACCAATTCCACTCTTGGCAGATATATAAAGAGGGTATTGAGTGACTGCCAGTCACAAATATTGCTTGACTCAGTATAAAGCTTCTCTTATAGCTATTAACCTGTACATCTATTATTCAGACCCCTTACTTAGGTTTTGAAGTTCTAATGCATAGTCTGCTTGCCTGGGTTCCAAGCCCTGCTATCCTAATCATTATAGTTACATATCTTAAAATATGCTGCCTAGTTGCTTGATGTCTCCATTTGTATGATTCTTGGTGTTATGTTTGCCTGCTCCTTGTCCATCTGCTTACTTATGACTCACAGCTTCTCCTCATTTAGGACACAGTTCAAATGTCACCTTGATCTCTATAATATGATCCTCATTTATTTTCTGCAGTACTGAAAATGTTTTTTATAATCTTCCCCTTCCACCTAACAAGAGTATAAGGTCCATGAGAACAGAAACCTATATTTCTGTTTTATTTTGTTTTGATTGGCTGCTTTGCCTTCAGAGGCCAGAAGAGTAGGCATTCAAAAATTATTAAGTGTGTAAATTAATTTTGTGTCCTCTCCTCAAAATTTATGTGCACTTCAGCTCAAACTTTTTAATGGCTCTAACTCCCAGCCTGTCTATTCAGAACATGACACAACTTAGGTGATTCACCTACCTCCCTTTTTCTTACCAATTACCTCATAATCTAACAGCTTATGACAAGGTAGTCATTTGATATGGTTTGATTCTGTGTCCCCACCCAAATTTCACCTTGAATTGTAATAATCCCCATGTGTCAGGGGCGGAACCATGTGGAGGTAACTGGATCATGGGGGTGGTTTCCCCATGCTGTTCTCATGATAATGAGTGATCTGATGTGATCACGTCATGAGATCTGATGATTTTATAATTGTCTGGCATTTCCCCTGCTTTCACTCGTTCTCTTTCCTGCTGCCTTGTGAAGAGCTGCCCTCTGCCATGATTGTAAGTTTCCTGAGGCCTCCCCAGCCATGTGGAACTGTGAGTCCATTAAACCTCTTTCCTTTATAAATTAGCCAGTCTCGGGTATTTCTTTGTAGTAGCGTGAAAAAGGACTAATGTAAACTGGCACCACAGAGTGGGGTGCTGTTATAAAGATACCCAGAAATGTGGAAGCGACTTTGGAACTGGGTAACAAGCTGAGGTTGGAACAGGTTGGAGGGCTCAGAAGAGAGGAAGATGTGGGAAAGTGTGGTACTTCGTAGAGACTTGTTGAATGGCTTTGACCAAAATGCTGATGGTGATATGGACAATGAAGTGTAGGCTGAGGTGGTTTGAGATGGAGATGAGGAACTTGTTGGGAATTGAAGTAAAGGTCACTCTTGCTATGCTTTAGCAAAGAGACTGGTGGCATTTTGCCTCTGCCCCAGAGATCTGTAGAACTTTGAACTTGAGAGTGATAATTTAGGATATGTGGCAGAAGAAATTTCTAAGTGGCAAAGTGTTCAAGAGGAAGCAGAGCATAGAAGTTTGGAAAAATTGCAGCCTGATGATGCAATAGAAAAAAAAAACATTTTCTGGGGAAGGGGGTAGAATTTCAAGCCTGCTGCAGAAATTTGCATAAGTAATGAGGAGTCAAATGTTAATCACCAAGACAATGGGGAAAATGTCTCCAGGGCATTTTCAGAGACCTTTGTGGCAGCCCCTCCCATCACAGGCCTGGAGACCTAGGAGGGAAAAATGGCTTTGTGGGCCAGGCCCAGGGTCACCCTGCTCTATGCAGCCTTGGGACATGGTGCCCTGCATCCCAGCTGCTTCAGCTCCAGCTGTGTCTAAAGGAGGCCAGGTACAGCTCTGGCATTGCTTCAGAGGGTGCAAGCCCCAAGGCTTGGCAGCTTACACGTGGTGTTAGGCTGACAGGTGCACAGAACTCAGGAACTGAGCTTTGGGAACCTCCACCTAGATTTCAGAGGATATATAGAAATGCCTGGATATCCAGGCAGAAGTTTACTCCAGCGGCAGAGCCCTCATGGAGAACCTCTGCTAGGGCAGTGCAAAGGGAAAATGTGGGGTTGGAGCCCCCACACAGAGTCCCCACTGGGGCACTACCTGGAGGAGCTGTGAGAAGAGGGCCACCATCCTCCAGACCCCAGAATGGTAGATCCACCAGCAGCTTGCACCATGTGCCTGGAAAAGCAGCAGACCCTCAATGCCAGCCTGTGAAAGCACCAGAGAGTGGGACTGTAACTCTGCAGAGCCACAGGGGCGGAGCTGCCCAAGGCCATGGGAGCCCACCTCTTGCATCAGCGTGACCTGGATGTGCCACATGGAGTAAAAGGAGATCATTATGGAACTTTAAGGTTTACTGATTGCCCTATTGGATTTCGGACTTGCATGGGTTCTGTAGCCTCTTTCTCCCAGTACCCCCATTGTACCTAGGAAGTAACCAACTTGCTTTCAATTTTATAGACTCATAGGCAGAAGCAACTTGCCTTGTCTCAGACAAGACTTTGGACTTAGGCTTTTGAGTTAATGCTGGAATTAGTTAAGACTTTGGGGGACTGTTGGAAAGGCATAATTGTGTTTTGAAGTGTGAGGACATGAGATTTGGGAGGGGCCAGGGGCAGAATGATATGATTTGTCTCTGTCCCCACCCAAATCTCACCTTGAGTTATAACAATCCCCACATGTCATGGGTAGGACAAGGTATAGGTAGTTGGATCTTGTGAGTTAGTCTCAGAAGATCTAATGGTTTTATAAGTGTCTGGCATTTCCCCTGCTTGCACTCATTCTCTCTTCTGCCACCCTGTGAAGAGGTCCCCTCCAGTATGATTTTAAGTTTCCTGTGGCCTCCCCAGCCATGTGGAACTGTGAGTCAATTCAACCTCTTTCCTTTATAAATTACCCAGACTCAGGTATCTCTTCATAGCTGCATGAAAATGGACTAATACATCATTCTAATGACAAGATAGTTATTTTGACAGTCACTTCAATCAAAATGGAACTACACTTTAAAGGAATTTAGATCTAAGTTTCTGATCAAAATTTTTAAAGGTTATTTTTTGCTTTAATAACGTTATAAATTCAGTTATGATTCTTTATAGGATTTTATGCAGTAATATTTTACTTCATTACGGTAAGACAGTAGATGTAAAGCAGCTAGCATATGGTAGCTACTCAACTGTTAATGTTCCTTTTCGTTAACAATTTTCATTATTAAAATTGTTTTCCTTTTAGAAAAGTATAGATACTTGAAGCACTACAGGATATGGTAATAAGACTATCTAAAAGTTAAAACTTGAAATCTTTAGTTTTGTTCTTAACAACAACTCAAAAATTGAGAGAAGATATTTTTAAGAAAAGTTACCCTACTTACATTTGAAGCTAGCAAAGATTACAGAGGAGGTAGAAACAACAGATACTTTAAAATAAAAGTTATAAGTAATTATTCTTTTATTAATCTAGTTTATTCTTCTTCAAAATAAAACTTTATAGATATATTTAAATGTTGGACCTACAGATCCTTCAAATGGGCCACATAAAAAGATAGTATGTATCAGTAACTTATAGATGTAGGTATTAATGTAGTTGGTCATATTTCATTTAAAATTTTCCTGGAGTCTTTTATGTAAGAGCATGACAGAAGATAGATTAAATCAACAGTGGATATTAACTCAAACACACCAGTTCAGTGCATAAAATAAATTTCTGCATTTTCTGATACATGATTCTATGATATGGGCCAGGATTATGAACTGTTGAGAAATGTTACATTTCTGTATGATAATGGTTTTTAAAACTTATGCATATGGCTTTGGTTAATAATGTTAAGGATGAATATTTGGATCTATGTTGACTATAAAGATATCTGACTTGACTGTGATACAACTTTAGAACAAAAAATCCTTTAAAAAATTAATCCCACTTAACCATGTTTGTTTTCATATGGATTTATAGTCTTGTTTCTTCTTTTAAAGTATTTTTCTTTTAAATCTTAGCATGCATACCACAGAATCAAAAAATGAACATTTAGAGGATGAAAACTTCCAAACATCTACAACTCCTCAGGTAAAAACTTAAAAGTATACTGTAATATATGATATAAAATCAACCTGATCTTAAAATTTATTCCTAAAGTTTACTTATTAGATAGGTTTCTTTTATATATCTGGTTAAAAATGAAAAGTGGTAAATTTTAAAATAGCTAGTTGTAGTGGGTCCTAGGAAATGAGCAGAAATAATGAAACAAATGGAAAGGTGTGACTATAGAGCATTTTGGAGCTAAAAAGCACAGATTTTAGGAATAAGAAGAAATGTCGCTTATTATTTCTCACCACATTCAGGGAAAACTCAGTAACTTAAACTAACAGAGGTAAAGATAAGTCTAGATTAATTAAAATGTTGTGCTGTGTATTTTGAAGAGACCCAAGTTTTTTATTTTTATAGATATATAGAGCAAGTCATTAGACCTTTTGTTGATCTAGTTTTACTTAGTAATAATTGCTCATAATTAGAATTGTAAATTTCATATTTTTTTAAAATAGAGATTTCCACAGTTCTTAAGGGTCAAAAAGTCATTTTTAAAAATATTTTAAATATTCACCATTGATTCTAATTACCTGTGAAGAAGTCATCTTAGTCTACATCAGTTTATTACAAATTCTAAAATAATAAAACTTAAAATAATATGGTTTTACTCTACATGACCTTTCACCCACCTTAATAAAAATTCACCATTGTGTCTTTATCCCTTTCATATAGTAACAGAATTTTCAGAAAAAGCCTCTATACCAGAACTCCAATAGGTTAATTATGATCAGATTTGAAGAACTTTGATCTTAAAGAGCTACATAATTCATTTTTAACCATCAGCTGCCTTGATATCTCTGTCTCCTTAGTCATTACATGTAAAATTCCCTTCCTCAATGTGTCCATGCACTCTAGCCTTTTTATTGTTTCCTGTGATGATAAGATGTTCCCTCTTTCACTCACTCAAAGTATTATCAAGTCACTCAAATTGCTGGCACACACACCCCCACACCCACCCACCCATGACAATCATAAGGCAAATTTGGAGATTTCTATTGCAGAGTTAACTCTACTCTGGTGTTTTGTTGTTGTTATCATTGTTTATGTTTTGTTTTTTACATTGGAAGAAGTTTCTCAATATTCTCACAAACCAAAGATTCCTTTTTTTCAAAATCAGCAGTTTCATAATCAGGCTACCATTAAAAGGCCTGGGAGATTAAGGTATACCCTTGCACTATTTAATATGTTATCTATAAATATTAGTGGAAGCATGCTTGAATTTCCGAAGGCTTGACCTATGTTTTTCTCATTTTTCTTTCAGTTATATAAATTTATCAAATGAGATGAATCCAAGTAAAATTATATTTCACCTCCTTTCTAATTGAGTTGTATTTTCATTTCACAAAAGTTTTGGTGAATAATCTTTGGGATGTATACAGAGGATGGACACTTTTAATTATTGTGCCCAAACTGTAGGCACCTTTATTCAGTATACACAAATGATTGAAAATAGTGGGGACCCAAGTCTATAAAAGGTTAAATCAAGGTACCTTGCAAAATACACTGCTGTTACATCCCCAAACAGCTACTGATATGGAGCATGAATCTTCTTTTCTATCTGTGATTCCTCGCATTGACAGTAATAATATAAATTTAATTCTAAAATTTGGTGGTTTAGTTCATTCATAAAATTATACAGAAAGTATGGTTCCTTAAAGATTTTCTTGTTTTACTACAGAGTCTCATTGATCCTAATAATACTGCACATGAAGAAACTAAAACTGTCTTATCAGATACAGAAGAAATAAAACCACAAACAAAAAAGGAGACATACATTTCTTGTCCTCTAAGAGGAGTATTGAATGTAATTATTACAAATGGTATGTGAAACAAAAAATGTGAATGAAGAGAAGATGAGAAATATGTTTGATAAATATTAAAACATGAGACAACAAAGACACTACTTAATCAATATACTCCAGATCAGATGATCAGCTTTGTTACAAGCAATATGTGAACAAAGAGGAAATATTTTCTTGAATCTTTCAAAGATAAAAACAAAAACAAAATATTGCCTAGGAGGTGTATGTTTTAATATTTGTCATACTTTTTTATGTTAAATTTTTGGGATTAGAAACATCATTGATTAAAGGGTTTTATTTAAAACCTACTTTGACATTTAGTTTTAAGTTAGCTAGAAAGAACAATATAATTTTGGAAATAATTATGTTTCTTATTAAAATTGGGCCCTAAGTTTTAAAACAACAGCAACCTTGTAAAAAGTTGTATAACACTTGCTTTCCCACTACAATTTTAAAGCATAGTGTTGTTGTCAGCAAATACTTATAAGGAGATTTTCTTGTGTATGTTTTTCTAAATATTCTGTTTGATTAAACCTATGAGAGAAAGAGATTTTGGCTTCCAGAAGTATATAGAATTTTGTTCCCTATAGAGAACAAAAAATTGATTAAAAATGATGAAGCACAAGTAATTGAAGTTTTAAATTTTTATTTTCTTATTTGCTGCTTGCTAACTTTAAACTTTTGAAGCAAATTTTATTCATTGATTTTTTTCATTAGTAAAGGTTGCTTTTTAATTTACATCAGTGTATTGATGGCCTTGAATCAAAGTTTTCTGTGAACTTGAATAGTCCTCATCTGCCAGTGTAAGTGATTGGACTCCTTTGTAAATATACATATGTTCCCATGACTTGGTCTATTTAGTAGGCCATTTCTACAAAGCAGTTATTAGGAGTAGGGCCTGGGCCTGTGGAAGAGAGGGAAATGTATTATTTACCAAAATTATTCACTGAGTGTGGACTACAGTTTGCTCAGGAACTAATTGAGGAGTTCTAGAACATCAGAACTAAAACTGCAGGTTTAGATATAACTCATTTCCCCCTTTGTTTTCTTTCATTTTTGATTTTGCAGTTTTGGAGACATTTATAGGAAAAGGAGATTTTCTATGTTTCTATTTGGGGGTGCATATTCTTGCACTCTCTTTTTTGAAATCAATCTCTCTCTGTTTGTCACTCTCTCTCAACACACTCCCTACATTCACACTGTTTCCTTTATATACAAAGTATAGAATCTCAGTCTCTGGGTATGCTTAGAACATGCCGCTGTTAGTAATCCCACTCTGCCGCATCATGGAATAAGTAATGTACAACCATGTGTAAGCAGAATGAAACAACAAAATAATTTCTTAAAACTGCATAGAGTTTGGATAATAAAAGGAAATAGAACAACATGTTTTTCTATAAATAATAGTTAATTCACCAATACCACATGTGTACAAGTTAAATTTAAATAAGAAATCTAAACTCTCAAATGCACACAGAAATCAGTCTCATCACATTTAATCATACTGTTTGCATACCTCATTTGGGGAATGGCTTGCTTCATCCCAAATAAATGGATAGTCTAGGACAGTAGATTTAGAGCTTAAGATATTATTCCTTTTTGTTTCTTTTCAGCCTACTTTTAACAAAAATGCTAATATATTTTTATGAAGCTTTTTTTCTTTAAATAAATTAAAGTTTTCTTGTATGTCCAACTATGATTTTTAAGTAATCTTGGGGACAGAACTTCTCCATTAAAATTTTATTATCAGTTTTATGAAGTTAGCAGTCTTGGAAATTTAAGTTTCAAAAATAATATCCCAGAGACTTCCAGTTTCCAGTTCTACACGTAAGGAGATTAGAAGTCATCACTCTGTCCTAAAAACAAATAAAAAGCTGAAGAAACTGAAAAATCAACAATTCTTCTTAAATCCATCAGAGAAGTGAGTCACAGGGCAAACTGCTGCCCAAAAAATAGGAGTGATTAGACAGATTCAGAGAATCATAACTTACAGGAATGAAAACCTCTTTGGGAACCAGGAGCAGGGTACAAAAACCTGAATTGTAATTTAAAACTTGGCTAAAGCTCTGTGTGGAAAAGTCGAGGAGGTCCCCAGTTATGGGATGGGAGAGGCCCACACTTTTTTAAGTTTTACCTTCTGCAGCCAACCAGCAGCGGGAGAGGGAAAGTATCAAGGAAGGAAGAGGGAAACCATTGTGAAATATACTACAGCATTCTGTTCTTCTTACAAAGTCTGCCCCCCAAAAAAAAAAAATTTTTATCAGAGCCTAACCTACACATGTTTTTATCAGAGCCTAACCAACTTAGATCTGATGGATCTAAGAAGAGTTGTTGATTTTTCAGTTTCTTCAGCTTTTTATTTGTTTTTAGGACAGAGTGATGACTTCTAATACCCTTACATGTAGAAATGGAAACTGGAAGTCTCTGGGATGTTATTTTTGATCTAAACTTCCAAGACTGCTAAATTCATAAAAACTGATAGTAAGATTTTAATGGAGAAGTTCTGTTCCCAACTCTAGTTAGCCTCCTCTAGCCTTCCACATAGTTGAAGGAAAATATCCAACTCTGGCCTCCTCTAACCATCCTGCACCAACTAAGGGAGTGAAAAAAAACAGAAAAGCATTTTTTGACATTCACAGCTCAGAGGCATAGGCCTACTAAAAGACTGAGATCTAGTGATAGAACTACAGAATTTTCTCCCCACCCCCAACACACACACCTTATCACCACATTACTAAAGTCTTACTTACCACAGGTCCTTTTACTCAGTACATCATGTTTATCTTTCAACTAAAATTTACAACGTGTATTAAAAGGCAAAAAACACAGTTTAAAGAAATGGAGCAAACATCAGAACCAGACTCATATATGGAGGGTATATTGGAATTATCAGACTGTGAATTTAAAAGTTATGTTAAGTATGCTAAGATCTCTAATGGAAAAAAATAGAAAACATGTAAGAACAGATGAGTATTATAAACAGGATGAAAATTGTAAGAAAGAGATGCCAGATATCAAAAACACTGTAACAAATGAAGAATGCCTTTGATGGGCTTATTAGTAGGCTGGACAAAGCTGAGAAAGAATCTCCGGGCTTGAGAATATGCCAGTAGAAACTTCTAAAACTGAAAAGCAAAGAGAAAAAAATACTGAACAACAATGAAACAGAATATCCAAGAATTGTGGGGTCACTACAAAAGGTGTAATGTACATGAAATGGGAATATCAAAAGGAAAAGGAAGACAGAAAGGAATAGAAGACATAATTGAAGCCATAATGACTAGGAATTTCCACAAATGAATGTCAAGCACCAAGTCACAGATTATGGAAGCCCAGAAAAGACCAAACAGGGTAAATGTCCAAACAGACTACACCTAGGCATATCATATTCAAACTTCAGAAAAGTCAAAGATAAAGAAAAAATCTTGAAAGAAGACAAAGGTAAAACTACCCATAAAAGAGCAAAGGTAAGAATTACATCCAACTTCTCATCAGAAACCATGGAAGCAAGAATAGAGTGGCATGAAATATTTAAAATGTTGAGAGAGAGAAAAAAAAAAACAACACCAGCCTTAGAATTCTGTGTCCTGCGAAACTGTCCTTGAAAAGTGAAGGAGAAACAAAGACTTTCACAGATAAACAAAAATTGAAGAACTTTTGTGCCAGTTGACTTGGCTTGCAAGATATGTTAAAAGATGGTTTTCAGAGAGAAGGAAAATGATGTAGATCAGAAACTCACATCTACGTAAAAAAGGAAGAATATTCGAAAGGAAATACACAAAGATAAAATTTTTTAAATTCTTAATTTATCTAATAGATAACAATTTGTTCAAATTAATAATAGCAACAATGTATTTATGACTATAGCTTATGTTTAAGGGAAATGAATGAGAGCAATAATACAAGAAATGGGAGGGAGGAATTAGAAATATTATTATAAAGTGTTTGCTCTACCTATAAAGCCATATAGTATTATTTGAAAGTGGACTTTGACCAGGCACAGTGGCTCACACCTGTAATCCCAGCACTTTGGGAGGTGGAGGTGGGTGGATCACTTGAGGTCAGGAGTTTGAGACCAACCTGGCCAACATGGTGAAACCCTGTCTCTACTAAAAATACAAAAAATTAGCCGGGCATGGTGGCAGGCACCTGTAATCCCAGCTACTCAAGATGCTGAGGCAGGAGAATTGCTTGAACCCAGGAGACGGAGGTTGCAGTGAGCCGAGATCACGCTGCTGCACTCCAGCCTGGGCAAAAGAAGGAAGAAAAAGAAAAGAAAAGAAAGTGGATTTGTATTAGTTGTAAACGCATGTTGTAAGCTCTCAGGCAACCATTACAAAAATTTATAAAGAAGTATAATTGATATGCTAACAGAAAATTGAATCATATAAAATGCTCAATTAAAACCACAAAAGGCAGGAAAAGAATGGAAGACAAAAGTAGGAACAAAGAAGAAGAGCAATGAATAGCAAAGAGGAACAAGCATGATTGATATTAATCCAAATATATCAATAATCACTTTAAATGTCAATGGTCTAAATACACTAGGTAAAATACAGAGATTGCTAGAGTGGGTCAAAAATAAGACCCAACTATGTGTTTTTTACAAGATACATATTGATTAAGGAAAGAGATGGAGAATGATATTCCATTCTAACACTAATAAAAAGAAAGTTAAATTAGCTGTATTAATTTCAGACAGCAGACTTCCAGCAATGAGTGTTATCAGGAATAAAGTGGAGCATTACATAATAATAAAAGGGTTAATTTTTCAAAAAGACATGACAATCCTTAATGTATTTGTGCCTAACAAAAGAATATTAAAATACGTGAGTCAAGCCAGGCTCATTGGTATGCATCTGTAGTCCCAGCTACTCTGGAGGCTGAATAGGAGGATCGCTTAAGCCCAGGAGGCCAGCCTGGGAAACATAGCCAGACCCTTTTTCTTAAAAAAAGAACACATGAGTTAAAAACTGACAAAACTATAAGGAGAAAGAGATAAATTTCGTTTTTCTAGTTGGAACTTTAACACCTGTCTATCCGAAATGGACAGAGACAGCAGGCAAAAATTCAATAAAGACATAGTTGAACTCAACAGTATCATCAGTCAACTGGATATAATTGACATTTATAGACTACTTCATCCCAAAAGAGCAAAATACAAATTCTGCTCCGGCTAATATGGAACATTCACCAAGACAGACTATATCCTGAGCCATAAAACATACCTTAATAAATTTGAAAGGATGCAATCTCTGCTCTCAGACCACAATGAATTTTAACTAAAAATCAGTAACAGAAAAACAGCTTTAACATCCCAAAATACTTAAAGATTAAACAACACACTTCTAGATAACACCAAATCAAAGAACTCTCAAGAGAAAGGTAAAAATACTTTGAACAGCCACACATGTTAGCTCACACCTGTAATCCCAGTACTCTGCTAGGCCGAGGCAGGCAGATTGCTTGAGCTCAGGAGTTTGAGACCAGCCTGGCAACATGATGAAGCCCTGTCTCTACAAAGAAATATAAAAATTAGCTGAGTGTGGTGACGCTTGCCTGTAGTCTCAGCTACTTGGGAGGCTGAGGTGGGAAGATTGCTTACCCCAGGAGGCAGAGGCTATAATGAGCCAAGATCACACCACTGTATTTCAGTGTGGGCGACAGAGTGAGACTCTGTCTCAATAAAATAAAATAAAATAATAAAAAATACAAGTACTTTGAACAAAATGAAAATACTACTTATCAAAATTTATGGGATGCAGCAAAAGCAATGAGTAGAAGGAAATTTATAGCATTTGATAATATTTCTTAATAGAAAAAAAGAAAGATCTAAAATGAATAAATTAAGCTTCCACCTCAGGAAGCTAGAAAGAAAAGAGCTAATTGAGTTCAAAGTAAGCAGAAGACAAAAAGTAATATAATTTAGAGTAGATATCAATACAATTAAAAACAGGAAATCAATAAATTCAATGAAACAAAAACCTGGTTCTTTGAAAAGATCAACACTATTGATAAGCCTTTAGCCAAACTAACTAAGAAAAATATGAGAGAAGACACACATTACTTATATCAGAAATAAAAGAGAAGACATTGCTACAGATCCCATGGGCATTAAAAGGATAATAAAGGAATACTATGAACAACTTTATGCCCACAAATTCAATAACCTAGATAAAAAGGACCAATTCCTTGAAAGACACAATCTGCCAAAACTCACAAGAGGAAATGGATAATATGAATAGGCCTATAACTATTAAAGAAATTGAATCAGTGTTTCTTTCCAAAACAGAATGTACTGGGCCCAGGTGGATTCACTGATAAATTCTACAAAACATTTAAGGATGAAATTATACAATTTTCTCGGCTATTTCTAGAAGACATAAGCAGAAGGAATATTTTCCAATTTATTCTATAAGGTCAGCATTCCTAATATCAAAATCTGGCAAAAACATTATAGAACCAATATCTACAGACCAATATCTCTCATGCACATAGATGCAAAAATTCTTAACAAAGTATTAACAAATTGAATTAAACAGCATATAAAAAGGATACACCATGACCATGACCAAGTGGGATTTATCCCAGATATATGAGATTAGTTCATCATTCAAAAATTAAGTAATGTAATCCATCACATCAACAAGCTAAGGAAGAAAAATCACATGATCATATCAGTAGATGCAGAAAGGTATCTGAGAAAAATCCAATGCCCAATCATGATTAAAAATAAAAAACTATCAGCAAGCTAGAATAGAATGGAAACTTCCTCAACTGCATAAAAACTATCTACTAAAATCCTACAGGTAACATTGTACTCATTGGTGAAAAACTAGAAGCTTTTCTTCTAGATCAGTAACAAGGTAAGGATGCCTCCTCTTACCACTTCTTTTCAACATTGTACTGGAAGTCCAACTAATGAATTATGACAAGGAAAGTAAATAAAAGGTATACAGGTTAGGAAGGAAGAAATAAATTTGTCTTTGTTTACAGATAAGATGATTGTATCGGTAAAAATTCTAAAAGAATCATGTAAAAAAAACTCCTGGAACAACTACTAAGTGAGTAAGATGGCAGGTACAAGATTAATATACAAAAGTCAATTGTTTTCCTATGTGCCACAGTGAACAAATGGAATTTGAAATTAAAAACAGCACCATTTACATTAGCACCACAAAAATTCACATCTTAGATATATGTCTAACAAAAATATATACAAGATCTATTTGAGTAATAACTATAAAACTCTGATGAAATAAATAAAAGAACTAAATAAATTGAGAAATATTTTATGTTCATGAAAGGCTAGTATTGTCAGATGTCAGTACTTCCTAACTTGATTCAATGCAATCCCAATCAAAATTCCTGAAAGTTATTTTGTGGATATGAACAAATTTATTTAAAAATTTGTCTGGGCAGGCAAAAGACCCAGAAAAGCCAACTCGACATTGAAAGAGAGAAACAAAATCAGAGAACTGACATTACTCAACTTCAAGACTTACTATAAAGCTACAATAATCAGGACAATGTGATATTGGTAAAAGACTAGACAAAGAGATCAATCAAACAGAATAGAGTCCAGAAATAGACCCACAAAAATATTGTCAACTGATCTTTGACAAAGGAATAAAGGTAATACAATGGAGCAAACATAATCTTTTCAACTATACATGATGACAAAACATATGGACCTCCACATGCATGCAAAAAAAAAAAAGGAATCTATACATAGACCTTAAAACTTTCCACAAAATTACCTCGAAACATATCATAGACTTGAATGTAAAACACAGAACTATAAATGTAGATGGTAACATAGAAAATCTAGATGACCTTTGGTATAGTAATGAGTTTTAGATATAATATCAAAGGCACACTCCATGAAAGAAATAATAGATAAACTTGATTTCCTTAACATTAAAATGTATGTTCTTCCATGCTGTTCCCTTCTGTGAAAGAGAAGTGAAAAAAATCTATGCTCTGTGGAATACACTTTCAAAAGAATGAAAAGACAAGCAACAGATTGGAAGAAAATATTTGCAAAGGACATATTTGATAAAGACTGTTATCAAAATATAAAAAGAACTCTAAAACCTCACCAAAAAGAAAACAAACAACCAGATTAAAAAATGAACACAACACTGGAACAGGAACCTCACAAAATAAGATATACAGATGGCAAGTAAGCTTATGAAAAGATGCTCAACATGATAGGTCATTAGGTAATTGTAAATTAACACAACAGTGAGAGACCACTACACACCTATTAGGATGGCCATAATCCAAAACACTGACACCAGTAAATCTTGGCAAGGATACGGAGCAACAGGAACTTTCATTCATTGCTGGTGGGAGTTGTACAAACTGTACATCCCCTTTGGATGATAGTTTGGCAGTTTCTTGCAAAAATAAAAAGACTTACCATACAATCCAGCAATTACACTCCTTGATATTTACCCAAATGAGCTGAAAACTTAAGTCCGCACAAAAACCTGCACATAAACATGGATGTTTATGGCAACCTTATTGATAATTATCAAAATTTAGAAGCAATCAAAATGTCTTTCATTAGGTGAGTGAATAAATAAACTGTGGTACATCTAGAAAGTGGAATATTATTCAATACTGAAAAGAAATGACCTATCAAGCAATGAGACAACTTGGAGTAAACTTAAATGCATGTTTCTAAGTGAAAGAAGCCAATCTGAAATAGCTACATTCTGTGCGAGTCCAACTATATGACATTCTAACAGGGGCAAAACTATGGACACAGTAAAAAGATCAGTGGTTGTCAGGAATTGAGAGGAGGGAGAGATGAGCAGGCAGAGCCCAGAGGATTTTTAGGGCAGTGAAACTATTTTGTATGATATTATAATGATGGAAATATGTCATTATACATTTGTTAAAAGCCATAGAACATACAAACCCAAGAGGGAACCTAATGTAAACTCTGAACTTTGGGTGACTATGATGTGTTAATATAGGTTTATCAATTCTAACAAATGGACCACTCTGGTGTGGAATGTTGGTCATAGAGGAAGTGTGTGGGAGCCGCGATTTTTTTTCATCAACTTTTATTTTAAGTTCCAGGGTACATATGCAGGATGTGCAGGTTTGTTACATGGGTAAACGTGTGCAATGGTGGTTTGCTGCACAGATCAATCCATCACCTAGGTATTAAGCTCAGCATCCATTAGCTATTCTTCCTAATGCTCTCCGTCCCTCAACCCCCTCAACAAGCCCCAGTGTGTGTTGTTCCCCCCCATGTGTTCTCATCATTCAGCTCGCACATATAAGTGAAAACATGTGTTATTTGGTTTTCTGTTTCTGCATTAGTTTGCTGAAGATAACAGCTTCCAGCTCCATCCATGTCCCTGCAAAGGACACGATCTCATTCCTTTTTATGGCTGCATAGTATCCGTGGTATATGTACCACATTTTCTTTATGCAGTCTATCATTGATGGGCATTTATGTTGATTCCACATCTTTTTTGCTGTGAATAGTGCTGCAGTGAACATCCATGTGCATGTGTCTTTATAATAGAATGATTTATATTCCTTTGGGTATATACCCAGTAATGGGATTGCTGGGTCAAATGGTATTTCTGCTCCTGGATCTTTGAGGAATTGCCACACTGTCTTCTACAATGGTTGAACTAATGTAAATTCCCACCAACAGTGTAAAAGTGTTTCTTTTTCTCTGAACGTCACCAGCATTTGTTGTTTTTTGACTTTTTAATAATCACCATTCTGACTGGCATAAGATGGTAAATCATTGTGGTTTTGATTTGCATTTCTCTAATGATCAGTGAGGTTGAGCTTTTTTTCATACATTTGCTGGCTGCATAAATGTCTTCTTTTGAGAAGTGTCTGCTCATGTCCTTTACCCACTTTTTAATGGGGTTGTTTGTTTTTTTTCTTGTAAATTTGTTTAACTTCCCTGTGGACTCTGGATATTAGACCTTTATCAGATGGATAGATTGCAAAAATTTTCTCCCATTCTGTAGGTTGTAGAGAGCAGGGATTTTTGAGATCTCTCTGTAATCTCTGCTCAATTTTGCTGTGAGCCTAAAACTGCTCTAAAAAATAAAGCCTATTAAAAATACAGTAATATCCACATTCCTTCTGGGTTATAGTCAGTAGAGAACAGACACTAAGGAGCCAAGTGGGGATGAACATAGTTCCATTAGTGGAGGGCCAGTGCTTCCCCCAAGTAAGACCTCCTTGGAAAACTGGAGTAAACATAAGGCTTCTCCATAGATCGTGTCTCCTCCTGTCTGGAAAGCTGATCCTTCAGAGCAGACTTTGAGTACGCAGTTAACTATGAGGAAGGACTTGCCTCAAAAACACTATCATGAGCAGACTGGAGTTCACTAGAGGCTGGAGAAGAGAAATGGATGCCTTTTAGAGGGGTCCTGACCCACATGTGTTTACTACTGAGAATAACAAATGAAAAGAGGAGAGTTTACTCATCCAAACAATGCAAAACAGACAGAGGAATGGATTTCTCACTTTTCAGGCAAAAGAAACCTACCTACTGATTCTAGGATATGGCTCAATAACTATGAGGTTCTCGCCAATCAGGTTAACTACTTACTATTCCAATCTTGGCAAAGAGCAAATAGGAAATGAAAAGAGTTGAAAACTTTTGTCTCTAACATCAATGAACTTGAGAAGGGTTTTCACCTACAGTTTCACATTATAATGCTTTTTTATTCCCCAAGAAGTCATCCATTCAATTAAGTATGTTTGCTCCGTGGTTTTTACCCTGTCATAAGTAGAACTATTTATGCAGTTGCTCTCTGTAACACCTTTCACAGCATCATATTTAAAAAGCTTTTAATAATGAGTATAACCATGTACGGTAAATTAAGAAACCAGAAAGCTAACCATATCAATAAATACTAGAGAGCAAATAAAAAGTTTTAGAGCATTTATTTTAGAAAAGTTTTGTAGTATTATCCTAAAAATAAGAATACGTTTTTAATCCTTTGGTTATATACCCAGTAATGGGATTGCCGGGTCAAATGGTATTTCTAGTTCTAGATCCCTGAGGAATCGCCACACTGACTTCCATAATGGTTGAACTAGTTTACACTCCTACCAACAGTGTAAAAGTGTTCCTATTTCTCCACATCCTCTCCAGCACCTGTTGTTTCCTGACTTTTTAATGATCACCATTCTAACTGGTGTGAGATGGTATCTCATCGTGGTTTCGATTTGCATTTCTTTGATGGCCAGTGATATTGAGCATTTTTTCATATGTCTTTTGGCTGCATAAATGTCTTCTTTTGAGAAGTCTGTTCATATCCTTCGCCCACTGGTTGATGGGATTGTTTGTTTTTTTCTTATAAATTTGTTTGAGTTCATTGTAGATTCTGGATATCAGCCCTTTGTCAGATGAGTAGATTGCAAAAATTTTCTCCCATTCTGTAGGTTGCCTGTTCACTCTGATGGTAGTTTCTTTTGCTGTGCAGAAGCTCTTTAGTTTAATTAGATCCCATTTAAGGATTATAAATCATGCTGCTATAAAGACACATGCACACGTATGTTTATTGCGGCACTATTCACAATAGCAAAGACTTGGAACCAACCCAAATGTCCAACAATGATAGACTGGATTAAGAAAATGTGGCACATATACACCATGGAATACTATGCAGTCATAAAAAATGATGAGTTCATGTCATTTGTAGGGACATGGATGAAGCTGGAAACCATCATCCTCAGCAAACTATCACAAGGACAAAAAACCAAACACCTCTTATTCTCACTCTTAGATGGGAATTGAACAATGAGAACACATGGACACAGGAAGGGGAACATCACACACCGGGGATGGTTGTGGGGTGGGTGTAGTGGGGAGGGATAGCATTAGGAGATATACCTAATGTTAAATGACGAGTTAATGGGTGCAGCACAACAACATGGCACATGTATACATATGTAACTAACCTGCATATCGTGCACATGTACCCTAAAACTTAAAGTATAATAATAGAAAAAAGAATATGTTTTTAAAAATTTGTAACTTCTCATAGACTATATATTTTTAAAACTCTAGCTGTCCCATATTAATTGCTTAGCCATATACTGCACCCAGCTGGGGCTCTGAGAATGGCACATTGAAAAGAATTATTAGGGACAAGAAATTTTTCTGGTTGTTAGAAAAAAATTGTACTAGTGTTCTAAAAGTTCATAATTAAAGTATTCCCAAAAACGTTCTCAACATTGGTGTTTAGGTGCTCTCCTGAAGTAACATTAATTTAGATACATCAAAATGTCATTTACTCAGCAAACATTTATTGAATACCTATAAGGTTCTGTTTGCCAGGGAGCTAAAACAAAATATCTACCCTCAACTGCAAGCATAATAATAAATTATTTAACCAGAATCCTGTTTGTAATTCTCTTAAGGTCACTTACACCAGTGTAGTCAAAAGTATCTTCATCTTCTCACTAGAAAACTCTGCTCCTCTTGTTCTTCTTCCTTTTTTTCTGTTTTTTTTTTTTAAGTTATAATATTGTCTCAGTTATACAGCCTAGAGAGCTCATAAGCATCTTTGACTTGGCCTTTTTTCTTCATGCTGTTATTCAGTTTGTTTATAAGCCCTATCAATTCCACTTCCATAATATTTCTCTCTTTTTTTTTTCTTTTTTTGGAGGCAGAGTCTCACTCTGTTGCCCAGGCTGCAGTACAGTGGCACCATCACAACTCACTGCAATCTTGACTTCCTGGGCTCAAGTGATCCTCCTGCCTCAGCCTACTGAGTAGCTGGGACTGCAGGCACATGTCACCATAGCTGGATAATTTTTAACATTTTTTGTAGAGACAGCATTGCCCTGAGTTTCCCAGGCTGGTCTTCAACTTCCGGGCTCAAGCCATCTTCCAGCCTTGGCCTCCGAAAGTTCTGGGATTACAGATAATAAGCCATTGCACCCAGCCCATAACATTTCTTATGTTTATTTTACTCCTAAAGTTTAGCAAAGCATTCAAGACACTTCATGTTTCAATTATGAATTTTCTTTTTACTCTCACCTGCCAAAATATCTCACTTCATCCGGACAAATTTACTTACCTCTCAATGTGCTCTTGACTTCACGTTGCTATATCTGTGTCCATCCTATCCCTTAACTTACCATGTCCTTATCTTTGCCTATTGAAATTTCATCTTTCAAGAACATATGATTTTTTTCCAGATTTTCCAGTTTTACTTTGGCACTTATGCCATTTTAATTTGTACAACATTTCTGTCTTTTTTATTAAATTAATTGTAAGTTCCTTCAAAGCAGGTATTAGCTCTTTGATTGGGACCTATCCTTGCATATAGTCTTTCAGAAACCATTTATTAAATTAGCTAATGCAATATAAATTAGTTATTGCTTCAAATGAGATGTCATGAAAACTATTGATGACTGTTAAGAAATGATAATATCTTTGAATTTCAGAAGAGACTTAATTTCTTGATTTTAAAGTAGAAGTTCAAAGTAAATCAATACTGATATCTACATTCAAGACCTAGAATATTACGTAGGCTAGTAAATGTTATCCTTCATCTCTGGAGTATGAAAACGACCGTAACTGGTGAAATTGCTGGGGTTTATCTGACTAAGTGTATTAACCGAATCCAGTGAACGTTTCTGTCTGCATCGTATTCAAGATCTTTCCAGCTTTTGACACCAATGATCACTCTCTTATTGAAACACTTGTCTTTTTTTCTAATTCTGAGGCACCAACTGGTTTTCTTCTTCCCTCACTGCTTCTTCCTTTCTTGTCTTCCATATTCCATTCTTCTTTTCCTAACTTCTAAATACCAAATATCACTCAGGACTTAGACCTGGGCCTTTTCTTCTTTTCTTTTTATATAGTTTTTCTATGTGGTGTCATCAATGTCCAAGATATCATATTTATTCATGTGACCTTCTAATTTAAACATTATCTGGCCAGGCGTGGTAGTTCACGCCTGTAATCCCAGCACTTTGGGGGCTGAGGCGGGCAGATCACCTGAGGTTGGGAGTTCAAACCAGCCTGGCCAACATGGTGAAACCCCATCTCTACTAAAAAATACAAAATTAGCCAGACATAGTGGCATGCACCTGTAGTCCCAGCTACTCAAGAGGCTGAGGCAGGAGAATCGCTTGATCCCCAGGAGGCGGAGGTTGCAGTGAGCCGAGATTGCACCACTGCACTCCAGCCTCAAAAAAAAAAAAAAAAAAAAAAAAATATATATATATATATATGTATATATAATCATTATAGATAAAGTTGAAGCTTCCTGTGTACTATTTTCCAACCTCATTCCCCTCCTTTTCCTGGAGGTACCAACTATGCAGATAAAAGCAGAAATTAATGTCAGTAGCAGTGTGTTCATCATGTGTCTATGCCTTCATGACAAAGGAAGTTTAAAAACTTGAGTTCCTGGCTTCTACATTGGGAAAGTAATATTAATAATGTTAGAAATTCTCCAAACATGGGGTGACTTATTAAAACCTGCTCAGGCCAGGTGCCGTGGCTGATGCCTGTAATCCTAACACTTTGGGGCACCAAGGTGGAAGAATCATTTGAAGCCAAGAGTTTGAGGCTAGCCTAGGCAACATAGTGAGACTTCATCTCTACAAAATAAAAACTTTTTTAAAATTAGCTAGGCATTGTGGTGTCTGCCTGTAGTCCCGGCTACTCAGGAGGCTAAGGCAGAGGGTCCCTGGAGCCCAGGAGTTGAAGGATGCTGTGAGCTATATGATCATGCCAATATTCCAACCCAGGCAGCAGGGCAAGACCCTGTCTCTTTAAAAATAATAAAATAAAATAAAAGCTGCTTGGGCAAACTGTTAAATGTTTGCTTCTATTCCTGAGATACCCAACTAGTCCAGAATTTTTTTAGAATACATTACTAGATTTACTATTATTTTATTTTAGATGTTTGTATCTAAGCTTAGTTTGGCCTCCAATTTTCTTGGATTATAATGATCTTAAATATTTATATTGCATTTATGTTAGCCTCACAAAATGAATTGAAGGTGTTCCCTCTTTTTCCATTCTCTGAAATTATTTTGATGTGATAGTGGTTATTTATATGTTCTTTGAATGTTTGGTAGAACTTTCATATTAAAGTATCTCATACTAGTGGGTGTTTTCTATGAGAAAGTATTTACTGATTGAATTTTTAAAAATAGATACAAGAATATTCAGGTGTCCCATTTCTTCTTGACTAAGTGTTTATAAGTTATAGTAGCCAACGAAGTTGTTCATTTCACTTATGTTTTTAGACTGTTGTCATATAGTCATTTATAGTATTCACTTTATTATTTTTTCACTCATATTTTATGTTACATTTCACTTTTTATTCCTAATATTGCTTATTTATGCCATCTCTTTTTAATTAATCAATCTTACCAGAAGCGTGCCTATGTTATTATTCTTTTCAAAGAATCAGCATTTGGTTTTGTGAATCTTGCCTATTGTTTCTTTGTTTTATAGTTTATTAATGTCTATTTCTACTTTTAGCCTTATTTCCTTTAATTTATTTTATTTAGGTTTACTCCGATTTTTTTTTTTTTTTTTTTTTAGACAGAGTCTTGCTCTGTTGCCCAGGCTGGAATGCAGTGGCCCAATCTCGGCTCACTGCAACCTCTGCCTCCCCAGCTCAAGCAATTCTTCTGCCTCAGCCTCCCGAGTGGCTGGGATTACAGGCACCTGCCACCACACCCAGCTAATTTTTGTATTTTCAGTAGAGACGGGGGTTTCACCATGTTGGCCAAGCTGGTCTTGAACTCCCAACCTCAGGTAATCCGCCCGCCTTGACCTCCCAAAGTGCTGGGATTACAGGCCTGAGCCACCATGCCCAATCTCTTTTTCTCTTTCTAAACTTCCGAAGGTGGACGCTTAACTAATTTTCACCCTATTTTTCAATATAAACATTTAAAGATATAAATTACCCTTTCAGTACTGCCTCAGCTCTATCTCACAAGTTTTGTTATGTGGTATTTCACTTCCAAATATCTTCTGATTTTTGTTTTCATGTCTTCTTTGACTGAAAAATTATTTAAGGTATGCCTTTAGTTTGAAAATGAAAGAAATTTACATTTTTTTCTATTATAAATTGCATTTTAGTTACAGAGTATAAGCCGCATGTTATAATGTTTGTTTATTTGTTGTGATTTGATTCATAGGCTAGTATAGGTTCAGTTCTCCTAAGACTTTATCAGGCTTCAAAGTATATATATTCTCTAATTTGAGCATATGGAAGTCTATATATTTCCTTTAAATTAAGCTTTTATAATACGGTGGTTAAAATCTGAGATAATCTTACTACATTTTGATTATCATTGACTCAGAGGTTTAAGTTTCTTCAAGGTTGAGGATTTAGCCATTTTTCTTTGTAATTCTGTCAATTTGTGCTTCATATATTTTAAGGTTGAATTGTTACTTGCATAGATGTCTTTACATAATGACTTTTATTCCTCAGAATGTTTTTTGTCTTAAATTATAGTTTTTGATATGAAAATAGCTATATCAGCCATATATTGGTTAATATTTGTTTTATTTATCATTTACTCTTCTCATACCTTCAGAATTTTGTGTCTTCATGTTTTTAACTACTACAGGTGATACCTGGATTTTCATGTTTTTAATCCAGTCTTCAAGTGTCTGTCTTTAACTAATTTAGACCATTTAAATTTATTGTGGTTATTGATAAATTTATATTTATTTCTGTCATCATGTTTTGTGCTTTCTGTTAACCATATTATTTCTCTAATGCTTTTCCCCAATGCATTCTATTAGATTGATCAAGGTTTTTTCCCCTGTATTTGTTTAAAAGTTGTATGTTCTAGTTCTATTCTATTCACGATTACCCTTGAAATTTAATATGTGTACTTGAATTAACAAGTAATTAAAAAATTAATTTTAAAATTAAAATCACTAGTTTCATCTTGAAGGATGCATTAATTTTGATCACCCTCATTTGTCTCCAACTTACGGTTTTCCAGTACTTTTGTTCCAATTTATATTTTATGAGCTTTTTTGAGGTATGATATACAGACCACAAAATTTATTTATTTTAAGTGCACATTTTGATGAGTTTTGGTAAATTTATAGAGTTGTACAACAATTACAAAAATTCAGTTTTTGAGTACTTACATAATCTCAAAAAGTTTCCTCATGCTTATTTGCATTAAATCCTCCCTCCCACCTACCCAAGTCCCAAGTAACAAATGATCTGCTTTCTTTATAGTTTTGCCTTCCATGAAAAGTTACATAGATTAGCCAGGCACAGTGGCTCACACCTGTAATACTAGCACTTTGGGAGGCTGAGGCGAGCAGATCACCTGAGCCCAGGAGTTCAAGACTAACCTAGGCAACATGGTGAAGCCCCATCTCTACTAAAAATACAAAAATTAGCTGGGCATGGTGGCGCACCTGTCAGCTACTCGAAGGCTGAAGTGTGATGGATTACGTTTATTGATTTGTGTATATTGACCCAGGCTTGCATCCCAGGGATGAAGCCGACTTGATAGTGGTGGTTAAGCTCTTTGATGTGCTGCTGGATTCGGTTTGCCTGTATTTTATTGAGGATTTTTGCATTGATGTTCATCAGGGATATTGGTCTAAAATTCTTTTTTTTGTTGTTGTGTCTCTGCCAGGCTTTGGTATCAGGATGATGCTGGCCTTATAAAATGTGTTAGGGAGGATTCCCTCTTTTTCTATTGATTGGAATAGTTTCAGAAGGAATGGTACCAGCTCCTCTTTGTACCTCTGGTAGAATTCAGCTGTGAATCCATCTGGTCCTGGACTTTTTTTTGTTGGTAGGCTAATTAATTAATTATTGCCTCAATTTCAGAGCCTGTTAATTGGTCTATTCAGGGATTCAACTTCTTCCTGGTTTAGTCTCGGGAGGGTGTATTTCTCCAGCATTTTATCCATTTCTTCTAGATTTTCTAGTTTATTTGTGTGGAGGGGTTTATAGTATTCTCTGATGGTAGTTTGTATTTCCATGGGATCAGTGGTGATATCCCCTTTATCATTTTTTATTGCATCTATTTGATTCTTCTCTCTTCTCTTCTTTATTAGTCTTGCTAGTGGTCTATCAATTTTGTTGATCTTTTCAAAAAAACAGCTCCTGGATGCATTGATTTTTTGAAGGGTTTTTTGTGTCTCTATCTCCTTCAGTTCTGCTCTGATCTTAGTTATTTCTTGCCTTCTGCTAGATTTTGAATTTGTGTGCTCTTGCTTCTCTAGTTCTTTTAATTGTGATGTTAGGGTGTTGATTTTAGATCTTTCCTGTTTTCTCTTGTGGTTATTTAGTGCTATAAATTTCCCTCTACACACTGCTTTAAATATGTCCCAGAGATTCTGATATGTTGTGTCTTTGTTCTCCTTGGTTTCAAAGAACATCTTTATTTCTGCCTTCATTTCATTATTTACCCAATAGTCATTCAGGAGCAGGTTGTTCAGTTTCCATGTATTCCTGTGGTTTTGAGTGAGTTTCTTATTCCTGAGTTCTAATTTGATTGCACTGTGGTCTGGGAGACAGTTTGTTGTGATTTCTGTTCTTTTACATTTGCTGAGGAGTGCTTTACTTCAAACTAGGTGGCCAATTTTGGAATAAGTGAGATGTGGTGCTGAGAAGAATGTACATTCTGTTGATTTAGGGTGGAGGGTTCTGTAGATGTCTATTAGGTCTGCTTGTTGCAGAGCTGAGTTCAAGTCCTGGAAATCCTTGTTAACCTTCTGTCTCATTGATCTGTCTAATATTGACAGTGGGGTGTTAAAGTCTCTCATTATTATTGTGTGGATGTCTAGGTCTCTTTGTAGGTCTCTAAGGACTTGCTTTATGAATCTGGGTGCTCCTGTATTTGGTGCATATATAGTTAGGATAGTTAGATCTTCTTGTTGCATTGATCCCTTTACCACTATATAATGGCCTTCTTTGTCTCTTTTGATCCTTGTTGGTTTAAAATCTGCTTTATCAGAGACTAGGATTGCAACCCCTGCTATTTTTTGCTTTCCATTTGCTTGGTAGATCTTCCTCTATCCCTTTATTTTGAGCCTATGTGTGTCTCTGCACGTTAGATGGGTCTCCTGAATACAGCACACTGATGGGTCTTGACTCTTTATCCAGTTTGCCAGTCTGTGTCTTTTAATTGGGGCATTTAGCCCATTTACATTTAAGGTTAATATTGTTATGTGTGAATTTGATCCTGTCATTATGATGTTAGCTGGTTATTTTGCCCGTTAGTTGATGCAGTTTCTTCCTAGGATCGATGGTCTTTATAATTTGGCATGTTTTTGTGTGGCTGGTACTGGTTATTCCTTTCCATGTTTAGTGCTTCCTTCAGGAGGTCTTGTAAGGCAGGCCTGGTGGTGACAAAATCTCTCAGCATTTGCTTGTCTGTAAAGTATTTTATTTCTCCTTCACTTATGAAGCTTAGTTTGACTGGATATGAAATTCTGAGTTGAAAATTCTTTTTTTTAAGAATATTGAATATTGGCACCCACTCTATTCTGGCTTGCAGGGTTTCTGCCAAGAGATCTGCTGTTAGACTGATGTACTTCCCTTTGTGGCTAACCCAACCTTTCTCTCTGGCTGCCCTTAACATTTTTCCCTTCATTTCAACCTTGGTGAATCTGACAATTATGTGTCTTGGGGTTGCTCTTGTCAAGGAGTATCTTTGTGGTGTTCTCTGTATTTCCTGAATTTGAATGTTGGCCTGCCTTGCTAGGTTGGGGAAGTTACCCTGAATAATATCCTGAAGAGTGTTTTCCAACTTGGTTCCATTCTCCCCATCACTTTCAAGTACACCAATCAAACTTAGATTTGGTCTTTTCACATAGTCCCATATTTCTTGGAGGCTTTGTTCGTTTTTTTTTTACTCTTTTTCTCTAAACTTTCCTTCTCACTTCATTTCATTCATTTGATCTTCCATCACTGATACCCTTTCTTCCACTTGATCGAATCAGCTACGGAAGCTTGTGCATGCGTCGTGTAGTTCTCGTGCCATGGTTTTCAGCTCCATCAGGTCATTAAAGGTCTTCTCTATGTTGTTTATTCTAGTTAGCCATTCATCTAATCGTTGTTCAAGGTTTTTAGCTTCCTTGCAATGGGTTCGAACATCCTCCTTTGGCTCGGAGAAGTTTGTTATTACTGACCTTCTAAAGCCTACTTCTGTCAACTCGTCAAAGTCATTCTCCATCCAGCTTTGTTCCATTGCTGGCGAGGAGCTCCGATCCTTTGGAGGAGAAGAGGCACTCTGGTTTTTTGAATTTTCAGCTTGTCTGCTCGTTTCCCCCCATCTTTGTGGTTTTATCTACCTTTGGTCTTTGATGATGGTGACCTACAGATGGGGTTTTGGTGTGGATGTCCTTTTTGTTGATGCTGTTCCTTTCTGTTTGTTAGTTTTCCTTCTAACAATCAGTACCCTCGGCTGCAGGTCTGTTGGAGTTTGCTGGAGGTCCACTCCAGACCCTGTTTGCCTGGGTGTCACCATTGGAGGCTGCAGAACAGCAAATATTGCTGCCTGATCCTTCCTCTGGAAGCTTCATCTCAGAGGGACACCCGGCTATATGAGGTGTCAGTCAGTCCCTACCAGGAGCTCTGTCCATTCTCAGAGTTCAAACTCCATGGTGGAGAACCACTGCTCTCTTCAGAGCTGTCAGACAGGGACGTTTAAGTCTGCAGAAGTTTCTGCTGCCTTTTATTCAGCTATACCCTGCCCCCAGAGGTGGAGTCTACAGAGGCTGCCAGGCCTCATTGAGCTGCAGTGAGCTCCACCCAGTTCGAGCTTCCCAGCTGCTTTGCTTACCTACTCAAGCCTCAGCAATGGTGGACGCCCCTCCCCCAGCCCAGGCTACCACCTTGCAGTTCCATCTCGGACTGCTGCGCTAGCAGTAAGCAAGGCTCCGTGGGCATGGGACCCGCCGAGCCATGCATGGGATATAATCTCCTGGTGTGCTGTTTGCTAAGACCATTGGAAAAGCACAGTATTAGGGTGGGAGTGTCCAGATTTTCCAGGTACCGTCTGTCACGGCTTCCCTTGGCTAAGAAAGGGAAATCCCCCGACCCCCTGTGCTGCTTCCTGGATGAGGCGATGCCCTGCCCTGCTTCGGCTCACCCTCTGTGGGCTGCACCCACTGTCCAACCAGTCCCAGTGAGATGAACCAGGTACCTCAGTTGGAAATGCAGAAATCACCTGTCTTCTACGTCAGTTATGCTGAGAGCTGCAGACAGGAGCTGTTCCTATTCGGCCATCTTGGAACGATCCTCTCTTTTCATTTATTTAAGAAATATTTGAAAAGCAAAGATTTCATCATTTTGATGAAGTCCAATTTATCAGTTTTTCTTTTATGGAATATGTTTTTGATATTATATCTAAGAAACCTTTGCTTAGTCCAAGGTCATAAATATTTTCTCCTATATTTTTTTCCTAGAAGTTTTACAGTTTTAGCTCATACAGTTAGGTCTGTGATCCATTTTAGTTAATTTTCACATATGACCTAAGGATCTAGGTTTAGTTTTTGTAAATGAATAACCAGTTATTATAGAATCATTTGTTGAAAAAACATCTTTTTCCTATTGAATTGTCTTAGCATCTTTGATGAAAATCAATTGACTATTTATGTGGGTTGGATTCTGAACTCCACTTAGTTCCATTGATCTGTCTATCTCTCTTAATGTGGATTCTACACTGTCTTGACTACTGCTGCTTTACACTGAATTTTCAAATAAGACAGTGTTAAGTACTCTAACTTCATTCTTACTTAGCAAGATTGTTTTGGCTATTCTAGGTATTTTTGTATTTCTATATAATTTTAGAATCAGCTTGTCAATTTTTCCAATAATCTTTCTAGACTCTTGGCAGGAATTGCAGTTAATTTGTAGATCAATTGACATCTAACAATATTGAGTCATCTAATCCATTAACATGATATATCTCTCCATTTATTTAGGCATTTATCTGAGTGATGTTTTTTAGTTTTCAGTGCAAAGGTTTTGCACTTATTTTGTTAAATTTATTCCTAATTATTATTGCTATAGTTTGAGTGTCTCTACCAAAACTCATGTTGGAATGCTTAAGAGGTGGGGCCTAATGGGAAGTGTTTGGGTCTTGGGAGCTCTTCTTTTGTGGGCAGCTTGGTACTATTCTTACACTGGTGAGTGAGTTCTCACTCTTGTGGGATTAGTTGTCTCAGGAATGGATTAGGTACCATGAGAATGAGTTGCTATACGGTGAGGTCATGCTTCATGCTTGGCCTCCTGGTACATGCCTACTCCCCTTTGACCTTGTTCTACCATGTTGTGACACAACACTAAAGCTTTCACCAGAACCCAAGAAGATGCCAGTGTCATTCTTTCCAGCCTGCAGAACTGCAAGCCAAATATACCTCTTTATAAATTACTCAGTCTCCGGTATTCTGTTATAGCAACACAAAATGGACTAAGACAGAAAATTTGTACTGAGAGTGGGATGTTGCTATTTAGATACTCAAAAATGCAGAAGCATCATTGGAACTGGGTAATGGGCAGAAGTTGGACAAGTTTGAAGGAGCAGACTAGAAAAAGACTGTATTGCCATAAACAGAGCATTAAGGATAATTTCAATGAGGGCTCAGAAGACAACAAAAAGACGAGAGAAAGTTTAGAATTTCTTAGAGATTGGTTAAGTAGTCATTACCACAATGCTGATAAAAATATGGACAGCAAAGGCCATTCTAATGAGATCTCAGATAGAAATGAGGAACAAGGTATTAGGAACTGGAGACCAAGTCATCCTTGTTAGACCATAGCAAAAATTTGGCTGTGTTGTTTCTAAGGCTTTGTGCCCTAAGGTTTTGTGGAAGGCCAAACTTAAGAGTGATGAACTAGGGTACCTGGCAGAAGAAATTTCTAAGCAAAATATAGAGCAGCTATGTAGTTACTTCTTACTACATTCAGTGAAATGCAAAATGACAAGGGAAGCAAGCATAAAAATTTGAAAATTAATAGCCTGGCCATGTGGTAGAGAATGAAAGAGCATTTTCAGGAGAGGAATCCAAGGGTGCAGCAGAACAACCAATACTAAAGAGGTTAGCACTGAGAGAAGAGAGCCAGTTGATAATTATTGAGACAATTTTTTAAAGGCCCTGAAGACATTTCAGAAATTTTTGAGGTTGCCTTTCCAGAGGTCTAGGAGGACGGAATGGTTTTAAGAGACAGAATCCATGCATCACTGTCCTGTGCTGTTTTGAGATCCTGCTCCCCAAATTCTGGCACAGCCCTCAGCAGCCACCCCAGCCATGGCACAATCATACCCAGGTATGGCTCAGGCTGCCATTCCACAAGATACAAACCATAAACTTTGGTGGCACGCAGTCGTGGATCAAGCAGCCTCAGATACAGCTCATGACAGCACTCTGGAGGGTGCAAGTGGTAAGCCTTGATGGCGTTTGCAACCATGTGGTACTAGTTTTGCAGATGTGCAGAATACAAGAGAAGTGGAGGCATGGTGGCTTCCACCTAGATTTTAAGGAATGTACTGAAAAGACTGGGAGCTCAGGTGGAGATTTGTTGCAGGGCCAGAGCCACTGCAGTGTACCTTCCCTAGGGCAATGCTGAGCAGAAATGTAGGGTTGGAGCTGCCACAAAGAGTCTGTACCAGGGCAATACCTAGTGAATCCATGAAGTGGACCACTACTGGGACTCCAGAACTATAGAGCCATTGCCACCATACAACCTCGGCCTGGAAAAGCCATAGGTATCTAATTCCAACCAGTGAGAGCAGCCATGTGGCTATGCCCAACAAAGCAATGGAGGTGGGGCTGCCCAAGGCTTTAGGGATAAAAACTCCCCACTGTGCCCAGGAGGTAGCACGTGGAGTGGATAATTATTCTGGAGTTTTAAGATTTAGTGTCTGCCCTGCTGAGTTTTGAAATTGCTCGAGGCCTGTCACCTCTTTCTTCTTTTGGCCTATTTCTCCCTTTTGGAATGGGACTGTCTGCCATATGACTATTCCACCATTGTATCTTGGAAGTAAATAACTTGTTTTTTTGTTTTTTTTTTATTTTACAGGCTCATAGCTAGGAGGAACTTGCCTTGAGTCTTATATGAGACTTTGGACTTTGACCTTTGAATTGTTACTGGAATACATTAAGACTTTGGGGACCATTGAGATTGAATAATTACATTTTATAGTGTAAGAGGGACATGAGTTTGGGGTTCCAAGGGTGGAATGCCATGGTTTCCGTGTCTCTGCCAAAAATCATGTTGGAACCTTTAAGAGGTAGGGCCTAATGGGAGATGCTTGGGTCATGGGGGCTCTGCCATTTTGAGCAGCTTGGTGCAGTCCTCATATAGTGAGTGAGTTCTTGCTCTCATGAAATTGGATTGGTTCCTGTGGGAATAGATTAGTTACCCTGAGAATGGATTGTTATAAAGCAACCCATTGTACAAGGTTGTACCTTGTGTTTGGCCTCTTGGCACATTCCCACTTCCTCTTTGGTCTTCTGCCATGTTGTGATGCACTGCTAAAGCCCTCACCAGAAGCTAAGCAGATACTGGTGCCATGCTTCTTGAACTTCCCAGTTTGGAGAAACATGAGCTAAATAAACCTCTTTATACAGTCTCAGGTATTCTATTACAACAACATAAAACAAACTAAGACATTTATTTTTGATGCTATTGTGATTGGAATTGTTTTCTTTATTTCATCTTTGTACTGTTTGTTGCTACTATATATATAACCGATTTTTGTATATTGATCATATACTCTACAAACTTGCTAAGCCACCCTCTTAGTTCTAGTAAGTCTGGGAGGGGGTGTGGTATGTGGGTGTGTGTGTGTGGGTGTGTTCCTTAGGATTTTCTGTATACAAGGCTAACAATAAAAAGAGTTGTCTTTTTTCCATAACTTTTTTCCTTGACTATTGCAAGGAAAAAATAGAAGTGGTAAACACAGATATCTTTGCATGTTTCCTAATCTAGAGGTAAGCACATTTTTACCATTAAGTATGTTGGCTGTAGGCTTCTGGTAGATGCCTTGATCATTTGAAGAAGTTCCCTTCTATTCATAAGCTGATGAGATTTTTTTAAATATATGAGTGTTGAATTCTGTCAAATGCTTTTCTGCATCTATTGAGGTGATCATATGGTGTTGTCCTTTATTCTGTTAATACAGTTTATTACATTGATTTTTGGATGTTAAGTCAACCTCACATTCCTGAGATAAACTTCATTTGATTATGGTATAAAATCCTTTTCATATGTTGCTCAATTACATTTGCTAATATTTGGTTAAGAATATTTATGTCTAGGTTCATAAGGGATATTGGTATATAGCTGTGTTTTCTTGTAATGTCTTTGTCTTGTTTTGATATCAGGGTAATATTGATATCAAATGAAATAAAGTTCATTGGGAAGTTTCCTTCCTCCTCTATTTGCTTAATAAAGTTTTTGTAACATTGGTATTATTTCCTCCCTTAATAATTGGATAGAATTCTCCAGTGAAGTATATTTTTTCTCTATAGGAAGATTTGAAATTACTGATGCAATTTCTTTACTTGATATTGATATTTCTTTTTTTTTTCCTTTTTCCTTGAGTCAGTTTTGGTAATTTGTGTCTTTCTAGGAATTTTTCTATTTTATCTAAGTTGTCGAATTTTTTGCCTTAAAGTTATTATGCTATTTTCTTAACATCCTTTTAAGGGTAGGGTCTGTGATGATATTTTTCTTTGATTCTTGGTTTTGGGAATTAGTGTCTTCTTTCTTTTTTCTTGGTCAATGTAACTAAATATTATTTATCTTCTTGACTTTCCGAAATAAGCAATTTTGAGTTTCTTTGGTTGTTTTTAATGTTATCCTGTTCTGTATTTATCGTTTTCCACTGTGACCTTTTTATTTCATACATCCTACTTACTTTTGGCTTGGTTTACTCATCTTTTTCTAGAGTCTTAAGATGGAAGTTTTAATTACCAATTTTAGATTATTTTTTCTTTCTGTTTTTAAAGCTATACATTTTCCTCTATACACTGCTTTAATTGCATCCTGTAAATAATGCTATGTTATTGGTTTTTTGTATTTTAAGTTTATAACATTTTATTTATAAAAATAGGCTGGGGGAAAAGGATTTATACCACTGCATTCTTTCCTGGGGGAGAACTATTTTGGGCCATTTTTGAAATTTTTTTTCCTCTTAACAATTTTCAAAGTCACGTTTGAATTCCTTCAGAATGGTATTTGTCAACAAAAAAGCTCAAGTGAAAAGGAGGAGGGAAACTGGGGAAGCATGAAGAAAGGGAGTGAGAGAAGAAGGAGTGGGCATACAACAGTCAACACATAAAGAAATGGCTTTTACTGAAATGACTCTGCCCTGTGCCTCATGCACTAGGTGATGCAAGCATGCTGCTCAGACATCAACACCAAATGTCATTTAGAAATGGTAGTCTTCTCTGGGTTCTGAAGGACACTTGTTACCCAACATGACACTATTAAATGATGCTTTCAAGGCAGACACTAAGACATTACTCCAAAGAGAAGGCTGTGGTGGCAGATGCTGGGGCCATATTCTTCATAGTCCTTCTTGGTGTGACAGGCCTGAAATAACTCCAGAGTTGAGGCTATCATTAAGCTTCCAAACCATAAGGCATTGTGCTGCATGTGATGGATTACCACCCGAACCTCTGCAAGCTTAGGTTTGATTCTCCTGCCACTGAGCTCCTTACTGAGTTTTAATCTGGCATGTACCACTCTTCAAATCTCTCTGTAGTTGAGGTTCAAATCCCCGAATATGGTCAAACCCCTTGAAAGAACAACATTCTTATACAGTGGACCATGCACATCAATGGGACAGTTTTGTATTCATCAACAACATTCAAGATGGATTCCATAAAGTCTGGGTTGGCAAACTCTGGGTAAAAAAATATTTCAGGTTGCAGGAACCTTTTGTAACCAACATCTATTATGAACTTCTCCTGGTTGATCACATTGATACCTGTGTATTGTTTGATCCACTTCCAGGAATCCACATCATGCTTAGCAAATTCCTTGACTGTATCAGGGCAAATGTAACAGTATTTCTCCTTAATGGCTTTTGTGGTCTCCAGTGACTGCTCAAGAGGGATTCCTACCTCCCTCTCCGTTAGCAGCTGTTGAATGAAATACACAGTATCACCTACAATCAGGATGTGATTGATGCAGCTCCCAATTACATAACCTTCTACAACTGGGAGAACATGGGTGACTCCATCTCCTTTGTCAATGACTATACTCATTAACATACATTCAGCCACTTGTTGAGATGTCCAAGATACTGCCAAGGCCAGTACCTCCTGAACTGCAATGTAGAATCCTGGTACATTAAATAATTCAAACATAATTTCTGCAAAAATGCTCTGTATTTTCTAGTGTATTCAGTGGAAGTTCTGTCATTAAAAATTAATGGTCCTCAGATTCTGCTCAAAGATATTTAAAAACCACTTGCTCCATGAACCTTTCCATAATATCCCAGTCTTCAGTGATTCCATGTCATATTGACCACTTTGTAGCATACATGGATTTATCAATGGCTTCATCCTGTATGAAAAAGTCAAGGTCATCAACTCCCCTCAACATTCTCCTTTGGGCTTTGTCAACTACCTTTGCTGACTCTGATAGAAATGCAAGAAAGAATAGTAAACTATGGCTCAGTGTTGCCTGCATAGCCAAGCTCAGAATATCTACTGAGGTGATCACAGGTCTGAGACCCAGAGCAGTGGGTGCAGCTCAACCTCCAGGTGTGGGCTGGATGCCAGGGGCTGAGAGCAAGGCAATGGAGGAGCCAGGGTGGGCACCAAGTGGCTCTTACCTGATGCCACAGTCTGCCACACAGGAAGGCAGGAACCCCGCCATGCTTGGAATACACAGCATTTAGCCCCACTGGCCACCCTGGAGCACCCTGCCACCATCCACTTGGCAACCCACTCACCCCATACACCATGTCTCCTGCGTGTTTCCACTTTTATTCATTTTAAGATATATTGTAGATGGGTGCAGCAAACCACATGGCACGTGTATACCTATGTAACAAACCTGCACGTTCTGCACATGTATCCCAGAACTTAAAGTACAATAAATTTTAAAAAAGGAATATTTTAAAGGATCAACCTACTATTTGACAGTCATGGAAATAGTGAATGGGAATTAAAGGGAAAAAAATAAGTAAGCAAAGGAAGGGAGGAGGAAAGGGAAAAAGAAAGGAAAGAAAAGGAAAAGGGAAATACAAGAAAAGAGCCAAATAAATAAATAAATAAACAAATAAGTGACTGAAAGTCTGGGAGTTGGCAAATACTATTCAGACAACACTGACAAAATAGGCCTCTTGCTAAAAATAGCAGAATGCACAAAAGTACAGGAGCAGCCTGTCTGTCCTGAGAGGCTGGGGAGGTTTAGGAAAAGAGGCTGGGGAGATTTGAGACAGATCTGAAGTATGTAGTCAGTTTTTGCTTAGTGGAAAAAGTAATCATGGGTGATTCAGAAAAAGGAAGATACTTACATAATAATTGTTTTGTACCTTTTTTTAGTCTTCTATTACTTTCATAAAATTATCTTTGCATCAAAAGTTATTAACACTTTCAGGACTCCTTGTATGCAAAATTCTTTGAATTGCATTTCTTAATTTGTGATCACACTGGTAATTTATATAGCACAATGAACTGAGTGTGTGTCTTTATGTTTAAATGGAAAAATAAAATTCAAAACAGCATATTTGATATAATTTATGATTACATAATACAGAAATATCAATTTTGATATAATTTTTAGAAAGTAAAGCTTAGGCCAGTCACGGTGGCTCATGCCTGTAATCCCAGCACTTTGGGAGGCTGAGGCGGGCGGATCACCTGAGGTCGGGAGTTCAAGAGCAGCCTGACCAACATGGAGAAACCCTGTCTCTACTAAAAATACCAAATTAGCCGGGTATGGTGCTGCATGCCTGTAATCCCAGCTACTCGGGAGGCTGAGGCAGGAGAATCGCTTGAACCCGGAGGCGGAGGTTGTGGTGAGCCAAGATCACGCCATTGCACTCCAGCCTGGGCAACAAGAGCAAAACTCCATCTCAAAAAAAAAAAAAAGAAAGAAAGAAAGAAAGTAAAGCTTAATGAAAATTTCTTATTAGTAGAACTACTAAAAAAATACAGTGACTCTAAACTCATATCTTACCACTCAATAGATGTGTATCGGAATTTAAGCAGCAGAGAAATAATTTTTAACTTTTTTTAAATTTTTGCTTATCAAAAAACCATATGAGCTAAAAATAACAAGGCTTCCTAAAATGTACAAACCTCACTATAGCTTTACCACACTGTTTTTTTGGGGGTTTTGCTATTTTAAAATATAAAATAATTCTTCAATATAACTCACAATTATTTAAGTATCAGCAATACTGTGTTATTTATATTAATAAATTCTGCTTCCTTTTGTGAGATTAATTACTCCATAGCCTTTGCCAGTCTGTTTCTGGCCATTTGACTATTTCTCTACTCAGAGTTGTAATTGCCCTTTACCTATCCTTCTTAATCAGAACATCCTTCCTTTATACCACTTATTAAAAAATAAATTTAATACTTAATTCAATTTAATACTTCTAAATAAACATATATATATAATATAGTCAAGTTCATTAGGAATATATGTGTGATTTTTCACATTTCTTTAATGTCCAAAAAGATATCCCAGTGCATATATGTTTTCTGGTGAGTTTTAATGTACATATTATTTATTATTCTTTTTTCCTGACACTAGTGCTTCTCAAATTATCTGTGATGAAGAAACAGATGTGGTTTTTTTGTTTTGTTTTTCTTTTAAAAAAAAAACTTTTATTTTGGGTTCAGGGGTGCATGTTCAGGTTTGTAACACAGGTAAACTTGTGTCATGTGGGTTTGTTGTACAGATTATTTTGTCACCTAGGGACTAAGCTTAGTAGATTAATACCCAATTGTTTTTGTTTTTAATTTCCTATTTGATGTAGACTGATATTTACTTTTTATAAAATACAGTGTCAAATTGCTATAGAAGTTTGTAACCACTCTCCATTTCTGTATTTGTCTTGTCACTGAGAACAAATCCTTGGCACCAGCCAAGCGGGCCCCTGACCAGCAGCACAGGGGAGCGTCCTTCTGGCTCCTTGCTTCCTGTCAGCGATCTGCTCACTAGACAAGTGCCTGAACCACTCCCTTCTATTGTCTATTGATATTCAAGCAAAATCTCAATGCCAAAAGAGAATCCATGATGTAATTAGAGAAGATAAAGTGTTCTTTTCACATATATCCTAAAAAATATCTTTCCTCAAAATGTCAAAAATTCTATAACCAGAAATGTTCTGATTTTCCTAGAATGCAAGAATTCCTGGAAGAACATCTTAACAGATTGCAATGTTCTTTCATGCTCACTAGTTCATTTTATTGTAACAAAACCTATGTATGTTGGCAGGAGATAATTTTTTTATCCCCATTTTACAGATAATAAAACTGACTTACAGGTTAAAAAAATTACATATATATAGTAATTACACTTGTGTTTTCTTCTTTCACCCATAATTACCATTTGCTTATGTGTGTGTGTGTATGTATATATATATATAAAAGGATAGGAGATTAGGAGACATACATATATATATACGTATATATATATGTATGTCTCCTAATCTCCTATCCTTTTACATTCAACCTGCTTGTTTTATCTAAAGTTTGTTTCTTGTAGGCACCATATAGCTGAATCTTGTTTTTTTAAAGTCCTGTACAGTAATAGTTGCCTTTTTATTTTAGTCCGTTCACATAATTATTGGTATGGTTGGACTTGCATTTAACATTTTGTTATTTGTTTTCTATGTGTCACGTCGTTTGTTTTTCTTTTCTTACATTACTGCTTCTTTCATGTTAACCAAGTATTTTTAGTGCCCTATTTCAATTTCTCTGTTGATTTTTTTTTTCTTGAGACGGAGTCTCGTTCTGTCACCCAGGCTGGAGTGCAGTGGTGGGATCTCGGCTCACTGCAAGCTCCACCTCCCGACTTCACGCCATTCTCCTGCCTCAGCCTCCCAAGTAGCTGGGACTACAGGTGCCTGCCACCATGCTCGGCTAATTTTTTTGTATTTTTAGTAGACACGGGGTCTCACCATGTTAGCCAGGATGGTCTCCATCTCCTGCCCTTGTGATCCGCCCACCACGGCCTCCCAAAGTTCTGGGATTACAGGTGTGAGCCACTGCGCCTGGCCTCTCTGGGGCTTACTTTTTTAAGAGACAATGGCATGGTCATAGCTTATTGCAGCCTCAAACTCCTGGGCTCAATCAGTCCTCTCACCTTTGCCTGTCAAGTAGCTGGGACTACAGGCATGTGTCATCACACCTGGGTAATTTTGCTTAAATTTTTTAGAGACAGGTGTATTAGTCCATTCTTGCATTGCTTTCAAATACCTGAGACTCGATAATTTATAAGTGGTTTAATTGCCTCACAGTTCTTCAGGCTGTACAGGAAGCATACAGGCATCTGCTTCTGGGAAGGCTTCAGGAAGCTTACAATCATGGCAGAAGGCAAAGACATGTCACATAGCGAAAGCAGGAGTAAAAGAGCAAGGGGCAGTACCACACACTTTTAAATGACGAGATCTCACAAGAATTTACTCACTGTCCCAAGGACAGCACCAAGAGGATGGTACTAACCATTCAGGAGAAATCTGCCCCCATGATCCATTCACCTCCCAGCAGGACCTATCTCCAACATTGGGGATTACAATTCAACATGAGATTTGGGCAGGGACACATATCCAAACTATATCAACAGAGTTTCATTGTGTTACTCGGGCTAGTCTCAAACTCCTAGCCTCAAGCAATACTTCTATCTCAGCCTCCCAAGTACCTTTGGGGATTATAATAATCAATCATCTTCACTTTTTACAATCTACTTTGGTTTAATAATTTTTACTTAATTCCAGTGTTATATAGCAACTTTGATCCAATGTACCTCTTATATGCTATGAACTCAGCAGTATTGTTATAGTTATTGCCTATAATAATCAGATGCTTTTTTTAAAAAAGAGATGAAATCAGAATACACACACACACACACACACACACGTACACACATAGACACATACAATCTTTTATACTTACAGATTTATTTACCACTTCCAGTGCCGTTTATTCCTTTTAGGTTCAAGTTGCCATCTGGTGTCATATCCTTTTATCTTAAAAGCATTTTATTTAGTGTTTCTTTAGCAAGGATAAGTTCTCTTTATTTTTATTTATCTGGAAATGTCTTTATTTCAGCTCCATTTTTGAAGGATCATTTAACTGGATACCGAATTCTTAATTGACAGTTATTTTTCCCTCCACTTTTGAAATGTCGCTTCATAAGGCCTCCATTTTTTTCAGATAAAAATGCCAGTATTGATCATATTATTGTTCCCCTGTATGTGATAAGTCATCTCTTGCTACTTTCATGATTTTCTTATTATCCTTGGTTTTCACCAATTTGACTATGATGGCTCTAGGTGTGAATCTCTTTGTGTTTATCCTACTTGAGATTTGTTGAACTTCTTATATTTGAAGATTAATGTTTTTCATAACATTTTTGAAGTTTTCAGACATTATGTTTTCAAATATTTTTCTGCCCTCTTATCTCTCTCTTCTCCTGGAATTCCCATTATGCATATATTAGTGCTCTTGATGGTATCCCATAAGTTTCTAAGGATCTGTTTATTATTCTTCGTTCTTTTTTCTTTTTGTTCTTCAGATTGATTAACCTCTATTGGTCTATCTTCAAGTTCACTGATACTTTCTTTCACAAGGTCAAATATGCTACTGAACCTCACTAGTGATTTTTTCACTTTAACTGTTATACTTTTCGATTCTAGATTCTATTTTTAAATATATTCTGTCTCCTTATTCATGTTCTCTATTAGACAGCACATTATCATATTTTTAATTTGAACATATTTATAATATATACTTTGAAAACTTTCTTTCTAAATCCAGTATCTGAATTGAGAGTTTCTATTCACTGCTTTTTTTCCAGAGTATGAGCCATATTTTCCTGTTTCCTTACATGTCTGATAATTTTTAATTGAAAACTAAACACTTTAATTACATATTATAGCAAATCTGGATTTGGTTTTTATTTGTGATTGTTTTTGTTGTTGTTATTGTTTTGGTAATTGGCCTATACGTGTGCTGTGTAATCCTTCTGCCCAGTGGTTTTCAGCAGTGATGTCTTTTATATTGTGTTGTTGTTGTTATTGTTGTTTTAGCCTGTCTTTCTAGGGATTTCCTTTGTGTCTGTTGCATAGCTTGATTTTGGAGAGACATTATGTTAAAGCTAGTAAGTCTTCCACTGTCTGCCAAATAATCTGTGGGTGGGTGGGTGAATGCATTCAAAGTTGCAATTAATACTCAAGTCTTACTTCATTTTTACTTTTTGTCATACTCTCTTGAGTCTTTCCTGCACTTCCATACTTTTCCAATCGGCCATATATGTGTGGAGAACTTATCACAAACTTTCTATTATTCTCTCCTTTCCAGGATCAGTCTTTTTTTTTTTTTAGTAATACTCAGGTTTTTAATTTATTATAGTGAATGGATACAATGCAAAATTAGCAAAGGGAAAAAGTTGTATGTGGTAAAGTCTGGAGGATACCAGGCACAAACTTCCTGGAATCATCTCCTGTGGAGTTACAAGGATGTGTTTCTCTTTCCCAGCATGAAATTTTGACAGCACATGTGCAATGTTGTCTACCAGGACCAGAGTCTCATTAGAGACTCAGTACTCAGGATTTTACGGAGGTTACTGTCCTTCACATGTACCAGAATTCCAGACTCCCAGAAGAAAAGCAGCTGTTCAGAGTAAACCACATTGTTTGTATAAACAGTTTAGGCACAGTGAGCCACTCTTCTCAGTGAGAGAATTGGAACTTGGAACTGGAAAACTCTAGCCTTGCATGTGGGTCTCTTTCTTTCTTTCTTTCTTTCTTTCTTTCTTTTCTTTCTTTCTTTCTTTCTTTCTTTCTTTCTTTCTTTCTTTCTTTCTTTCTTTCTTTCTCTCTTTCTTTCTTCCTCTTTGTTTGTTTCTCTCTCTCTCTTTCTTTCTTTTTTAATTTTACTTTGAGTTCCAGGATACATGTGCAGAACGTGCAGCTTTGTTACACAGGTATACGTGTGCCATGGTGGTTTGCTGCACCTATTGACCCTCAGGATCTCTCATTTAAATTTTTGTCTTGTCTTCCACTTCCCCAATTGAAACTGCAACCTCAGACTAGCAAAGCTGCAATTCTGTCTGTTCATTCTCAAACCACTCTGCTATATTTAACTGGCAAAATTGATTTCTTCCCTCTACTCCATACCAAATCCACCCCACCCCCAGCCCTAACAGGAAAGCTGCTGGGTTTTACATCCAGCTTCAAACTGGTAAAACTATTGTTTTTCCCAGCTGAGCTTGGGGATGAGAAGAGAGATGAGAGTGTATTAGTCCGTTTTCATTCTGCTGATAAAGACATACCCAAGACTGGGAAGAAAAAGAGGTTTAATTGGACTTATAGTTCCAGATGGCTGGGGAGGCCTCAGAATCGTGGCGGGAGGTGAAAGGCACTTCTTACATGGTGGCGGCAAGAGAAAATGAGGAAGATGCAAAAGCAGAAACCCCTGATAAAGCCATCAGATCTTGTGAGACTTATTCACTACCATGAGAACAGTATGGGGGGAACCACCCCCATGATTCAATTATCTCCCACAACACGTGGGAATTATGGGAGTACAATTCAAGATGAGATTTGGATGGGGACACAAAGCCAAACCATATCAGGGAGCAACCCCAGTCAGGAAGGGCTCAGACTTTTACCAATCCTACCCAAAACCCTAACACTTTTTTCAAGGATAAATGCTTCTTAATTTGATAACTGCCTTTGATGAGTTTTCAGGGTCCTGAAATGTTTGTTTTTGGTATTTTTGCAATTTTGGGGGGGAGTTTTGGTGTGGAAATAAATTGCCAACCTTTTCATGTCACCTCCCAACCTTATCTTTATATCCTCTGATTAACAATTTTCATTAGTAATGTGTTACACAACCAGTACTTGTTTAGACTAACCTACATTTTACCAATTTCTTTGCACATTGTTCCTTCCTTTTTGGTTCTATGTCATATTTCTAAAGCATATCTTTCAGTAGATTTTTCCCTGGTAAAAAATGGCATATGTTCTTAAATGTATTTGTTTGACAATATCTTTCATTTGTCTTTTGGTTCGAGTGACAGTTAACTGGCTACAGAATTCAACATTGAATGATTTCTTTATCTCTGTACTTTGAAGACTTTATTTAATTATCTTCCATCTTCTATTGTTGCTGATAAGTACTAAGAATCTACTCTATTGTTTATTTGATTATGATTAATCTCTTTTTCTCTGTCTAGATTCTTTAAGATTTTATTTTTGCCTTTGGTAGTCTATAGTTTCTCAACATTTTATCTAAGTATCTATTTTTACTTAATCCTGATTAGAACTCATTTGACTTCCTGTGTCCAAATCAATAAAAACCCTAATCAATTCTGTAAAGTTTGAAGCCAGTTTTCTTCTCAAATATTATATCTTCTTCATTCTTTCAATTATGTTTCTGAAACTACTATTAGTTGTGTTTTAGATCTTTTCCATAATCTAAATCTCTCATTTTCCACCTCATTTTTTTGTGTGTGTGTGCTATGCTCTTAAGTAATTTCCTCTTATCTACTACTTTGCTGTGTTCTCTCTTCAGCCATGTCTAGACTGCTGTTTGGGTACTTAGTGGTTTTTTTTTTTTAGTTGAGTAAATTTTACAGTTTTTTCTAGATGTTCTATTTAATTATTTTACAATACTTTCAAGTAATTTCTTCTTCTCATGTCTCCAATTTTTAAAAATTGTCTCTAGTCCCTTTGAAAATACATATTTTATAGTGTCTATCTAGTGGTTCTATTAGCTAAGGTTTTTAGACATCTAATCCCATTCTTTGTTGTATCTGTTAACTTTTGCTCATGCGATATTTCTTCTTATTTTAAGTTCAGATTCACTTGGCTTTACCTTTGAGACTTTATGCAGTCTGGGATCAGGACTGTCTATTAGAGATATTTTGAATTAGCATCTACTAAATGTTCTAGGGATAATTCTATGCAGGGACACTTTTATGGTAGGTTTAGAACTTTGGGATCCCTAACCTGTGCACGTAATGTAATTTGAGCCCTACACATAAGTTGGATGAGGCCAGTTTTACCTATGAATTCTCAAAAAAGACTTTGCCACCCAGAGACCAGCTAAGACAAACTGCCTTGTCTTCTCAATTTGTCAGTAGGATGACATTTTCTGGTCCGTGTTTTGTTTTGTTTTGTTTTGTTTTCTGTTTTGTTTTGTTTTCTTGAGATGGAGTTTTGCTCTTTTTACCCAGGCTGGAGTGAAGTGGCACCATCCCAGCTCACTGCAATGTCCGCCTCCTGGGTTTAAGCAATTCTCCTACCTCAGCCTCCCAAGTAGCTGGGATTACAGGCATGCGCCAACAGGCCAGGCTAATTGTTTGTATTTTTAATAGAGACGGCGTTTCACCATGTTGGTCAGGCTCAGGTGATCCACCTGCCTCAGCCTCCCAAAGTGCTGGGATTACAGGCACGAGCCACCATGCCCAGCCAGGTCCCTTCTTTTAGTAAGAGTTTAGCCCTCCAAGGCTTCCAGTTTTGCAGGATGACAATAATCAGAGGGGAGGAGGAAAGAGATACTTTGTTCTAACTTTCTGCCTGGAGTGAGTCAAAATCGTCCTCTTTTACCCTGGCAAATTCTATACAGCCGGAAAGGGATCATAGCTAAAAAATGCATATAAACTGTTTTAAGAATATTAAAAGCATTAGCAATTATGATTCATAGCAAATAAAGGTAGCAATTTAATTAGCATATGGAAATTTACCATGTTATTGTCTGTCCTTTATAGAAACCTATGGATTCCTCAGTGAGTAGCACCTAGTTGCCAGAAACAAGATGTCTAGTAACTTATACCTACTCATCTTATCTACCTCTACTTCCTACACATAATCTAAGATACTTTATATTTATTCCCACAAAATCTAGGTTCATTTCTTCCAGCCATTACCTCCTCTAATACATTTATGCCAAATATCAGTTGAATTATCCTTTCAATACAAAGATTTAGTAGGTTCCTCTTAAAAGATTTGGCACCTTGACACTGTGATCTTCAATAAGGTTGTGAATTCTTATCACAGCTAGTCATCCTCTTATTTTCCATCCTGATGAAAAAGCTATTTTAAAATATAAAATGAAGTAAATCTCATCATATTGCCATGATGTTTTTAACTATCATATATTATAATGGTTAGCATTTTCAAGAGTTCACATATAGGTTTTTTTTATTTTTTTATTTTTTTATTGAGACTGAGTCTCACTGTGTCACCCAGGCTGGAATGCAGTGGCACAATCTTGGCTCACTGCAACCTCCACCTCCCGGGTTCAAGCAATTCTTCTGACCCAGCCTCCCATGTAGCTGGGATTACAGGCACGCACCACCACGCCTGGCTAATTTTTGTATTTTTAGTAGAGACAGGATTTCACTGTGTTGGCCAGGCTGGTCTCAAACTCCTGAACCTCATGTGATCCAGCCTGCCTCAGCCTCCCAGAGTGCTGGGATTAAGGCGTGAGCCACTGCACCTGGCCCACATATAGGTTTTAAATATTTTTAAAGTAAAAACACTTTGTTTGAAACCTACTTCATAAATTGACAGGTTATTTGGAATATATGTTAAGCAGATATCTCTTTCACCAAACTAGTAAGCAATGTTGATCTATACCATGTATCATTTTATAAAACTGGCTATTAGTATATATGATAAAAGAGAATTGATCCTTTGTTTGTATACATCTATGTGTATGTAGATATATAGCTGTACACTTTTTTGTATTTCAGGAGTTATACTGTTTGTGATATGGTGTATGACCTGGTCAATCTTAGGCTCTGAAGCTCTCCCTGGTGGAAATTTATTTGGGTTGTTCATTATTTTTTATAGTGCCATTATTGGGGGAAAAATTTTACAACTCATTAGAATACCTTTAGTGCCTCCACTTCCACCTCTTCTTGGTAAGTATATGATTAGCTCTCTTTTCTTTATTATTGACTATATGCAAATGTTGAACATTTTCTTGTTGAATTAGTTATAATTCAGAAATATTTCAATGTAGTATGTTTTATATAGTTTCTTCATGTATGTATTTACTGTATGTGTGTGTGTGTGTACAGCTCCTTTATAGATGCATTTATTTCTCTCTCTGTCTACATATATACACACAAGTTTTATCCAAAATTTATTTTTAAAATAAATTTAATATCCTTAGTACATTATTCCTGTTGCTTTATTGTTTAATAGAATCTTTAAAAATTTTAGATTCACAGGGTACATGTGCAGGTTTGGTACATGGATATATTGCATAATGGTGAGATTTGGGCTCTAGTGAACCCATCACCAAATAGTGAATACTATACCCAATAGGTAATTTTTCAACCTTAACCCTCCAACCCTCTCTCCTTTTGGACTCCCCAGTGTCTATTATTTCCATCTTTATGTCCATATGTACCCATTGTTTAGTGCCCACATATAAGTGAGAACATGTGGTATTTGATTTTTCTGTTTCTGAGTTATTTCACTTAGGATAATGGTGTTCAGCTTTATCCATGTTGCTGCAAAGGACATGATGTCATTCTTTTTTATGACTGCATAGCATTCCATGGTGTATATGTACCACATTTTCTTTATTTAGTCATTTAAGTTGATTCCATGTCCTTTTATTGTGAATAGTGCTACAATGAACATATGTGTGTATATGTATTTATGGAAGAATGATTCACATGTTGAACCATCCTTGTATTTCTGGAGCAAAATCCACTTAACTATATTATCTTTTTGATGTACTATTGAATTCATTTTGCTAGTTCAGAATTTTTGCATCTATGTTCATCAGGGATATTGACCAGTAGTGTGTGTGTGTGTGTGTGTGTGTGTGTGTGTGTGTGTGTGTGTGTGTATGGCTTTGCCTGATTCGGGTATAACTGTGATACTAGATTCATAGAATGTGTTAGGGAGGGAGTCCCTCCTTGATTTTTTTGGATTAAGTTTCAGTCACCTTTGACCCTGAACTAGAATAAGTGGATTGTACAATGAATAAATGAATGAATACAAATTATTGTAAAATAAAATTTTGTTAAGTATATGGTAACCATACAAATGCATGACAATAGACAATGTGATATGAAAACTCTCAGCCAGCCTACCATATTTGTGATTGTTTTTGAACTGCATAGTGGGAGGAGGTGCTCCTTACAATTTTCACTTTGTAAACATTTATTCTTTGATTTTAACCATCACCGCTATAACCACCATCACTGCTATAACCACCATCACTCATGGATTCACCAAAAATTAAGTAAATAATTATCTTATTTGTTTTTATAAAACTTTCTAAAGTGTATGTAGAGCTCACATTTATTTCATTGTTTAATACTAGAAGTGTTTTGGATCTTTATTTAGAAGTTTGGTGGTGTTTTGTGACCGGAAATATGCTGTAGGAAATTGACTCTTGTTTATATCATTTAGCCTATGCTAAAATTGGTTTTGTTATATATCATTTTACTCAAAGTTGCCATTTCCAATAACCTATTGATGATGTTAAGTGAGAACTTACTGTATTCAAATATATCTAAATATTCAGTACAGTGGGCCAGGCACGGTGACTCATGCCCATAATCCCAGCACTTTGGGAGGCCAAGGCAGGAGGACCACCTGAGCCCAGGAGTTCAAAACCAGCCTGGGCAATATAGCAGACCTTGTCTTTACAAAATATTAAAAATTTTTCTGGGTCTCAGCTACTCAGGAGGCTAAGGCAAGAGGATCACTTGAGCTCAGGAGGTTAAGCCTACAGTGAGCCATGTTTGCATCACTGCACTCACCTTGGACAACAGAATGAGACCCTATCCTCAAAAATAAATATATATTCAGTACACTGTCAGTAGAGACAATCTCTACATCTTATCTCTGCTGTCCCTTCTGTATCCACAATTTTCCTACAGCACCTTCTAAGTATTTATTGAATCATTTTCCTCCTCTCCAAACTTTCTCTTTTGCTCTAGCTTAGGCTATTTGTTTCCAACTTTTGCGTGGACTGTGGCAGAGCCTTCAATTTGGTCTCTGTCTCCAGTTTTATCCCAAACTAATTCACCAAGATCCTCACATAAAAAACGCAAGACTCATTATGTTACTTCCTGCCTAAAACCTTCCCATGGTGCCTTACTTTGCCAAAGTGGGGGGAGACCTTTCTATGATCTGGCCCACCAAGCTCATTCTCCTCCCTCCTTTCCTTGCCCTGTATGTTCCAGCAACACTAACTTACTTGTTGAACCCCATTTAGGTGTATTGTTTCTTATCGCCATTCCTTTATTCATGCTGCCTTCTCTACTTGCTTGTAACCTGCCCATTACCAAAATAATGAGAGACATGGTGCATTAGAAAAGAAAGTAAACATTTCCGTTTTCTTTCTCAGAAAAATGAACTGTCATGTATCTTTATTTTCTTTCTTTTAAGGGATGTTACTGGCTGGTTTTATGATTAGGAATGTTCCATTCATCAATGAACATGTCCATGTTCCTAACACATGGTCTTCAATTTTAAGAAGCATTGCCCTTACCATTATTCTAATACGAGCTGGGCTTGGACTCGATCCACAGGTAGATTTACAATTACAAATCGAGTAAAGTTATTTCAAATATTAGAGGACGGTGAGAAAGAAAAAGAAGCAAAAATTTTACTTTCCTGTTCCAAGTGGAGTCTGTAAACAAACCTAAGATAAAGAAAAAAAGGCCGGGCATGGCGGCTCATGCCTGTAATCTACAAAAATTAGCCGGGCATGGTGGCATTTACCTAGTAATCCCAGCTACTCGGGAGGCTGAGGCAAGAGAATTGCTTGAACCTGAGCGACGGAGGTTGCAGTGAGCTGAGATAGTGCCACTGCACTCCAGCCTTGGGGACAGAGCGAGACTCTGTCTCAAAAGAAAAAACAAAACAAACAAACAAAGAAAAAAACAGAAGAAAAAAAGACTGTATAGAAATATTGGCACCCTAATTTCTATTTCTAGCCATCATTATCACTGATATGAAGAGAATTGACTGTGTTGTAAGGTCTTTATTAGCGATCTAATCATTTGCACAGAGATAAATGTCTCTTATGTAGCACCTATATTATTTGGGAGGCTCTTCTATGGAGAAGTATGTACTTTTCAGTTAACATAGGATAAGAAAAACCTTATAAAAGTCTTTTTCTTTTTTTAGGGAGATTAAGGATTTCAGTAATTTTTTTATGACATTTTCTCCACAGGATTATGTTCCTGATTATCTTTGCATTATTGTAAAATCCAATCTTTTAAAGCATTTCTTAAAATATTACATTCTAGGGATCATAAATCCCATCTATAAGAAGATGACTATTCATGAATATGACAGCCACTCAAATAAATGTGGCAAATGTGGTTTAATAGAAATAGCTCAAGAGCATAAATAATTATAGCCAATAAGATTATATTCTCCAGCAGAAAGTATGAACCAAGGAGAAAATTGAAAAGTTCTCCCTTTTAAAATGAATTATGCAGTTTTTAAGTTATTTTCTTTGGCATGTTGGTATTCTATTTATACTTATTAAGTTAATCAAACAGTTCATATCAAAAAGTTGATGGGAGAACACTAATAGGACACTATTATTATACTATTTATTAGGAAAGTTCAGGAAGGTAGCATTAGCTATTTAATCACAGTAAAATTGATCTTTTAATAATTAAAATATAATAATATTTTATAAAAGATGAAATTGTTTATAATCCAACCTATGATGACATATAAAATGTAATAGAGTTCAAAGTCCAGTGGGACAATCTGTTGAAATGAGATTTCGTTTAGTGAAAGCTTCTTATGAAAAAAGACTTTATAGTTTGACATTTGTTAAAATAATTTTCTTGTTGGCCATTGTAAATGTATCTAAGTGTGACTGTTTTGTGTTTCAGGCTTTCAGGCATTTGAAGGTCGTTTGTTTCAGATTGGCTGTAGGTCCATGCCTTATGGAGGCAAGTGCAGCTGCTGTTTTTTCACACTTCATTATGAAATTTCCCTGGCAATGGGCATTTCTATTAGGGTAATTTCTTTCTCATTTTTTCTTATGAAAATATTCAATTAAGGATGCTTCATTAAAACTGTTAAAATATTCAGAATGTTGTATAGAAAAGCTCTATTAAAATTCGTTTCAGTGTTAAAATCCTTGGAAAGCAGTTGATTAAAAGCAGAGCCATGTCCCAAATTGTACGAAATTTTTTTAACAAACATTCATAGCCCCTAAATGTTTATCATCAAGAAAATTCACATGATCAATTTATTCCTTTTCATCTGTATTATATCTGTATGTTTTAATCTATCTAATGGCCTCTTCCTCATAGCTGTATGTAAGTACAGTTGCACATTTCATATATATATGTATGTGTATATATATATATGTATATTTGAGAAACATTTTATATAGACATAGGTGTATAAATATAAACTCTCCCATTTTAAAGAAAGCAAGCAAACAAAAACTCTTGCTGTATATCCAATGCCCCATCCATCTTTATCTACCATCCATTTGTCTTATGTTTGAATTCCTCAAAATAAGTCTGTAACTACTGTCTCTAGATCCTAACTCCTTTTCATTTCTTAATTCATCAACTTTTGTCTCTGCTTATCCATTCCAATGACACTCATAGCAAAGTTCATCCATTACATAGTTACTACAAAATCCAGTGAATTCTTAAATTAATGTTTATGATAAAATACTCAAATGCACTTTTATTTTAAAAATTAGAACTTTATAAATAAAGGAGGAATGACCTTAGAATATGCCTTCAAATCATAATGCTCATAACTCTACCCAAAGTGACAACTCTTAGGAGTTTTTTTCTTCTCCAATTTTTATTTCGGCTCAAGGGGTACATGAGCAGGCTTGTTATATGGATAAATTGCATGTCACAGGGGTTTGGTATGCAGATTATTTTGTCACCCAGGTAATAAGTATAATACCCAATAGGTAGGTTTTCTATTCTCCCCCTCCTTCCACCCTCCACCCTCAAATTCACCTAGTGACGATTGTTCCCTTCTTTCTGTCCATGTGTACTCAGTGTTTAGCTCCCACTTATAAGTAAGAATATGGGATATTTGGTTTCCTGTTCCTGTGTTAATTCACTTAGGATAATGGCCTCAACTCCATCCACATTGCTCCAAAGGACATGATCTCGTTCTTTCTTGTGGCTGTGTATTATTCTATGGTGTGTATGTGCCACATTTTCTTGGTCTGCAGTCTGATGCTCTAACCCTGAGATACACCCCCTCCTATGTGCCACATTTTCTTTATCCAGTTCACCATTGATGGGCATTTAGGTTGATCTCATGTCTTTTTTCTTTTTTCATTAGTTTTTAAGGAACAGGTGGTGTTTGTTTACATGGAAAATATTTTTAGTGGTAATTTCTGAGATTTTGGCGCACCCATCACCAGAGCAGTGTACACTGCACCCAAGGTGTAGTCTTTTATCGCTCACCCTCCTCCTACTCTTCCCCCTAAGTCCCCAAAGTCCGTTGTATCATTCTTATGCTTTTGCATCCTCATAGCATAACTCCCACTTATAAGTCAGAACATACAATGTTTGGTTTTTTCATTCCTGAATTACTTCACTTAGAATAATGGTCTCCGACTCCTTCCAGGTTGCTGTGAATGCCATTATTTCATTCCTTTTTATGGCTGAGTAGTATTCTGTCAATGGTGTGTGTGTGTGTGTGTGTGTGTGTGTGTGTATATATATATATATATATATACACATATATATGTGTATATACACATATATATACATATATACACATAGATACATATATATACACCACATTTTTTCTATGCATTCATTGATTGATGGGCATTTGAGCTAGTTCCATATTTTTTGCAATTGCAAATTGTGCTGCAATAAACATGTGTGTGCAAGTGTTTTTTTCATATAATGACTTCTTTTCCTCTGGGTAGATACCCAGTAGTGGGATTGCTAGATCAAATGGTAGATCTACTTTTAATTATTTAAGAAATCTTCATACTCTTTTCCATAGTGGTTGTACTAGTTTACATTCCCCCCAGCAGTGTGAAAGTGTTCCTTTTTACCACACCCATGGCAACATCTATTTTTTTTTAATTTTTTGATTATGGCTATTCTTGGAGGAGTGAGATGGTATCGCATTGTGGTTTTGTTTGCATTTCCCTAATAATTAGTGATATTGAGGATTTTTTCATGTTTCTTGGCCATTTATATATCTTCTTTTGGGAAGTGTCTATTCATGTCCTTAGCACACTTTTTGATAGGATAATTTGTTTTTTTCTTGCTGATTTGTTTGAGTTCCTTATAGATTCTGGATATTAGTACTTTGTTGGATGCATAGTTTGTAAAGATTTTCTCCCACTCTATAGGTTGTCTTTTTACTCTGCTGATTATTTCTTTTGCTGTATAGAAGCTTCTTAGTTTAATTAAGTCCCATCTATTTATCTTTGTTTTTGTTGCCTTTGCTTTTGGGTTCTTGGTCATGAAGTCTTTGCCTAAGCAAATGTCTAGAAGGGTATTTCCAATGTTACCTTCTAGAATTTTTATAGTTTCAGGTGTTAGATTTAAGTCTTTGATCCATCTTGAGTTGATTTTTGTATAAGGTGAGAGATGAGGATCCAGTTTCATTCTTCTACATATGGCTTGCCAATTATCCCAGCACCATTTGTTGAATAGGGTGTCCTTTCCCAACTTTATGTTTTTGTTTCCTTTGTTAAAGATCAGTTGGCTTAAGTATTTGGCTTTATTTCTCAGTTCTCTATTCTGTTCCATTGGTCTATGTGCCTATTTTTATACCAGTGTTATGCTGCTTTGGTGACTATAGCCTTATAGTATAGTTTGAAGTCAAGTAATGTGATGCATCGACATTTGTTCTTTTTGCTTAGTCTTGCTTTGGTTATGCAGGCTATTTTTGGGTTCCACATTAATTTTAGGATTGCTTTTTCTAGTTCAGGGAAGAATGATGATGTAGATTGCTTTTGGCAGTATGGTCATTTTCACAATATTGATTCTACCTATCCATGAGCGTGTGATGTGTTTCTATTTGTTTGTGTCATCTATGATTTCTTTCTGCAGTGTTTTGTAGTTTTCACTCTAGAGGTCTTTCACCTCCTTGGTTAGGTATATTCCTAAGTTCGTTTGCTTGGGGTTTTTTCTTTGGTTTTGTTTGTTTGTTTGTTGTTTGTTTGTTTGTTTTTGCAGCTGTTGTAAAAGGGGTTGAGATCTTGATTTAATTCTCAGCTCAGTCACCATCGGTGTATACCAGTGCTACTGATTTGTGTACATTGATTTTGTATCCTGAAACGTTACTGAATTCATTTATCAGATCTAGGAGCTTTTTGGATGAGTCTTTAGGGTTTTCTCATTATATGATCATATCATCATGAATAGCAACAGTTTGACTTCCTCTTTACTGATTTGGATGCCCTTTATTTCTTTCTCTTGTCTGATTGATCTGGCTAGGGCTTCCAGTACTATGTTGAATAGAAGTGGTGAAACTGGGCATCCTTGTCTTGTTCCAGTTCTCGGGGGAATGCTTTCAACTTTTCCCCATTCAGTATAATGTTGGCTGTGGGTTTTTCTTTCTCTCTCTCTCTCGGGTTTTTTTTTTTTTTTTTTTTTTTGAGACGGAGTCTTGCTCTGTTGCCCAGGCTAGAGTACAATGGCCCAATCTCAGCTCACTGCAACCTCTGCCTCCCAGGTTCAAGCAATTCTCATGCCTCAGCCTTCCAAAGACCTGGGAGTAGCTCCCCAAGCTCGCCAGCATCTGCTACTTTTTGACTTTTTGATAATAGCCATTCTGCCTCCTGTGAGGTTGTATCTCACTGCAGTTTTGTTTTGCATTTCTCTAATGTTAGTGATGTTGAATATTTTTCCATATGCTTGTTGACTACGTGTTTGTCTTTTGAGAAGTGTCTGGTCCTGTCCTTTGCCCATTTAATGGGGTTGTTAGGTTTTTGCTTGTTGATTTTTCTAAGTTCTTTTTGGATTCTGGATATTAGACTTTTGTCGAATGCATGGTTTGCAAATATTTTCTCCCATTCCATAGGTGGTTTGTTGATGATTTCCTTTGCTGTGCAGAAGCCCTTTAGTTTAATTAGATCCCATTTGTCAATTTTTGTTTTTGTTGCAATTGTTTTTGGCGTCTTCATCATAAAGTGTTTTCCAGAATTGAAATTTCCTAGGATATGTCCAGAATGGCCTGTGTCCAGAATGGTATTTCTTAGGATATCTTCCAGGGTTTTTATAGTTTTGGGTTTTACATTTAAGTGTTTAATCTATCTTGAGTTGATTTTTGTAAACGGTGAAACGTATGGATTCCAGTTTCAGTTTTCTGCATACGGCTAGCCAGTTATCCCAGCACAATTTCCAAGTAGGGATTCCTTTCCCCATTGCTTGTTTTTGTCAAGTTTGTTGAAGAGTAGATGGCTATAGGTGTGTGGCTTTATTTCTGCGTTCTGTAACCTGTTCCACTGGTCTATGTCTGTTTTTGAGTTCCTTATAGATTCTGGATATTAGTACTTTGTTGGATGCATAGTTTGTAAAGATTTTCTCCCACTCTATAGGTTGTCTTTTTACTCTGCTGATTATTTCTTTTGCTGAGCATAACCATGCTGTTTTGCTTACTGTAGCATTGTAGTACCGTTCGAAGTCAGGTAGTGTGATGCTTTTGGCTTTGTTCTTTTTGCTTAGGATTGCTTTGGCTATTTGGGCTTTTTTTTGTTTTTTTGGCTCCAAATGAATTTTAGGATGCTTTTTTTAATCCTGTGAAAAATGTCATTGGTAGTATGATAGGAATAGCATTGACTCTGTAAATAGCCTTAGGCAGTATGGCCATTTTAACAATATTGCTTCTTCCTATCTGTGATCATGGAATGTTTTCCTTTTGTTTCTGTTGTCTCTGATTCTTTGAGCACTCGTTTGTAATTTTCATTGTAGAGATATTTCACCTCCCTGCTTAGCTGTATTCCAAGGTATTTTGTAGTTTTATTGTGGCTATTGTGAATGGGATTGCATTCTTGATTTGGCTCTCAGCTTGGATGTTGTTGGTGTATAGAAATGCTGCAGATTTTTGTACATTGAGTTTTGTAACCTGAAACTTTGCTGAAGTCATTTGTCAGATCTGGGAGCTCTTGAGAGGCTACTATGGGGTTTTCTTGGTATAAAAGTGTTTTACCTATGAAGAGGCATAGTTTGACTTCCATTCTTCCTATTTAGATGTCTGTGTTTCTTTCTCTTGCCTAATTGCACTGGCTAGGACATCCAGCACTATGTTGAATAGGAGTAGTGAGAGTGGGCATCCTTGTCTTGTTCCAGTTCTCAAAGGGAATATTCCAGCTTTTTCCCATTCAGTATGAAGTTGGCTGTGGGTTTGTCATAAATGGCTCCAATTATTTTGAGGTATGCTCTTTCAGTAATTCATTTGTTGAGGGTCTATATCATGAAGGGATGTTTTTATTTTTAGTTCTATTATATGATGAATCACATTTATTGGTTTGTATATCTTGAACCAAACTTGCATCCCAGGGATAAAGCTTACTTAATCATAGCGGACTAGCTTTTTGATATGCTGCTGGATTCAGTTGGCTTGTATTTTGTTGAGGATTTTTGCATCTATGATCATCAGTGATAACTGTCCTGAAGTTTTCTTTTTTGTTGTGTCTCTGCCAGGTTTTCATATCTGAATGATGCTGGCCTCATAAAATGAGTTAGGGAGGGATCCTTCCTCCTCATTTTTTTGGAATAATTTCAGTAGCATTGGTACCAGCTCTTCTTTACACTTCTGGTAGAATTTGTCTGTGAATCTGTTGGGTCCTGGGCTTGCTTTTTTTTTTTTTTTTTTTTTTTGGCTCAGAGACTTTTTATTACTCATTCAGTTTCAGAACTCATTTTTGATTTGTTCAGGATTTCAGTTTCTTCCTAGTTCAATCTTGGGAGGTTGTATGTTTCCAGAAATTTACCCATTTCTTATAGGTGTTCTGCTTTGTTTGCATAAAGATGTTCATCATAGTCTCTGAGAGTTTTTTGTATTTCTGTGTGGTTGGCGGTAACGTCCACTTTGCCATTTCTGATTGTGTTTTTTGGATCTTCTCTCTCTTTTTTTTTTTTTTCCTTATTGGTCTAGCTAGTGACCTATCCAATTTATTTATTCTTTCGAAGAACCAGCTTTTAGTTTCATTTATCTTTTGTATGGCTTTTTGTATGACTCAATTTCATTCCATTCTGCTCTGATTTTGGTTATTTCTTTTCTTCTGCTAGCGTTGGGATGGTTTCCTCTCGTTTTTCTGTTTCCTTTAGGTGTGATATTAGGTTGTTAATTTAAGATCCTTCTAACTTTTCAACATGGGCATTTAGCACTATAAACTTTTCCCTTAACACTGCTTTGCCTGTGTCTTAGAGAGCCTAGAATGTTGTATCTTTGTTTTAATCAGTTATAAAGAATTTTTTGGTTTCTGCCTTAATTTCATTGTTTACCCAAAAGTCATTCAGGCACATGTTGTTTAATTTCCATGTAATTGTATGGTTTTGAGAGTTCGTCTTAGTGTTGACTTCTATTTTTATTACACTGCGGGTCCAAGAGTGTGGTTGGCATGATTTCAGGGTTTTTTTTAATTTATTGAAAATAGTTTTAGATTGATAGTGTGATCAATTTTATAATATATGCCATGTACAGATGAGAGGAACATATATTCTGTTGTTGTTGGGTGGAGTGTTCTGTAGATGGCTGTTAGGTCCATTTAGCCAAGTGTTGACTTCAAGTCCTGAATATCTTTGTTCATTTTCTGTCTCTATGATCTGTCTAGTACTGTCAGTGAGATGTTGAAGTCTCCCACTATTATTCTGTGGTTATCTAAGTTTCTCTATAGGTCTCTATGAACTTGTTTTATGAATCTGAATGCTCCAGTTTTGAGCACATTTATCTTTTAGACAGTTAAGTCTTCTTGTTGAATTGAACCCTTTATCATTACGTAGTGCCCTCTTTGTCTTTTTGATTGTTGTTGGTTTAAAGTCTATTTTGTCTGAATTAGGATAACAATGCTTACCCTTTTTTGTTTTGCATTTGCTTGGGATTTTTTTCCATCCTTTTACTTTGAGCCAATGGGTATCGTTGCGTATGAGCTGGGTCTCTTGACAGCAGATACAGTTGGGCTTTGCTTCTTTATCCAACTTGCCATTCTGGGAGTTTTAAGTGGGGAGTTTATACTGTTTACATTCACAGTTAATATTGATATTTATAGCTTTGGTCCTGTCATTATGTTGTTAGCTGGTTATTATGCAGACTTGACTGTGTAGTTACTTTACAATGTCAATGTTCTATGTACTTAAATGTATTTTTGTGGTGACCATTAACAGTCTTTCACTTCCACGCTTAGCACTCCTTTAAGGACCTCTTGTAAGGCATGTCTGGTGGTAACAGATTCCCTTAGCATTTGTTTGTCTGAAAAGGATCTTACTTCTCCTTCAATATGAAGTTTAGTTTGGCTGGATATTAAGTTCTTGGTTGAATTTTTTTTTTTTTTTTTTGGCAACAGAGTGTTGCTCTGTCGCCAGGCTGGAGTGCAGTGGTGCTATCTCGGCTCACTGCAACCTCCACCTCCTGGGTTAAGTGATTCTCCTGCCTCAGCCTCCCAAGTAGCTGGGACTACAGACACGCACCACCATACCCAGCTAATTTTTGTATTTTTAGTAGAGATGGGGTTTCACCGTGTTGGCCAGGATGGTCTTGATCTCTTGACCTTGTGATCCACCCGCCTCAGCCTCCCAAAGTGCTGGGATTACAGGCATGAGCCACCACACCCAGCCAAGTTTTTGTTTTTTTTTTTTTTTAAGAATGCTGAAGGCCAGGCATGGTGGCTCATACCTGTAATCCCAGCACTTTGAGAGGCCAAGGTGGGCAGATCACGAGGTCGGGAATTTGAGACCACCCTGGCCAATATGGTGAAATCCCGTCTCTACTAAAATTATAAAAAATTGCCAGGTGTTGTGGTGCGCACCTGTAGTCCCAGCTACTTGGGAAGCTGAGGCAGAAGAATCGCTTGAACCCGGGAAGTGGAGGTTGCAGTGAGCCGAGATAGTACCAGTGCACTCTAGCCTGGGCAACAGAGTGAGACTCCATCTCAAAAACGAAAAGAAAGAATGCTGAATATAGGCCCCCAATTTCTTTTGGATTGTAGAGTATCTTACAGTTCCACTGTTAGCCTGATGGGATTCCCTTTGTAGGTGACCTGCCCCTTCACTTTAGCTGCCTTTCATGTTTTTTTCTTTCATGTTGACCTTGGAGAATCTGATGACTTGGGGATGTCTTGGGGATGGTCATCTTATGTAGTATCTCACAGGGGTTCTCTGCATTTCCTGGATTTAAATGGTGACTTCTCTAGCAAGATTTGGGAAATTTTTGTGGGCAGTATCCTCAAATATATTTTCCAACTTGCTTATTCTTTCTCCCTTTCTTTGAGTGATGCCTTGAGTCATATGTTTGGTCTCTTTACATAATCTCAGATTTCTCAGAGGTTTTGTTCATTCTTTTTTGTTCTTTATTTTCATCTGACTGAGTTGATTCAAAGAAGTGGTCTTTGAGATCTGAGATTCTTTTCTCAGCTTGGTCTGTTCTGCTGTTAGTACTTGTTATTGTATTATGAAATTCTTGAGGCTCATTTTTCAGCTCTATCAGTTTAGTTTGGTTCTTTCTTAAAATGCCTATTTCATCTTTCAGCTCTTATGTCGTCTTATTGGATTCCTTAGATTATTTGGATTGGATTTTGACTTTCTTCTGAATCTCAATGATCTTTGTTTCTATCCAGATTCTGAATTCTATGTCTGTCATTTAAGCCTGGTTAACAACCATTGTTGGAGAGTTAGTATGATTGCTTGAAGACAGGAAGACATTCTGGCTTTTTACATTGCCAGTTTTTGCACTGGTTCTTTCACATCTGTGTGGGCTAAGGTTCCTTTAATGTTTTGAGTACTGTCCTTTGGATGGAGCTTTTTCCTTTTTTATACTTTTTAATGCCCTTGAGGGTTTGACTGTGGCACAAGGTAGGTTCAGTCAAATGGCTTCATTTCTGGAAGATTTCAGGGGGCAAAGGCTCAGCTCAGCACTCCTGAACTGCATGGTCTAACTTTGCAGGGCTGGTACCATACCCACAGATTTGTTGTCTGGCCCTTCAGTGTTAAGCACTGAGGTGTTCCCAGTCCACTGGCAACAACACTCTGATGGGGTGTGCCAGCCAGAGTGCTTCATTGTAGTGATTGTAGCAAGGTCCCTACTCACACATATGTGCTAGCAGCAGCAGCACACAGCAGGTATGCCTGTGTTGGCAGGGGTGCAGTGCCGGCAGGAGTGGGATGGGGTTGTTCTGCATACTTGCATGGGCCAGCCAGGGCAATGGTGCTGTGGGGTGCACTCATGTGCCACTGGGGACAGAGTGGCAGCATCTTCGTGAGTTTTATGTTACCATTCTAGATCTTTAAAAATAATGTTCTGGACTTCTAACAAATGTATTTGTGAACCCAGAGAAAAAAAGAGTATTATTTTGTGCATTTTTACTTAATCATACCAAGAAAATTTTACTTTACAATTTGTTCTTTTCACTTAACAATAGTCTTGAGGTTTATCCATTTCAACATGGATACACACGTAGTTTATTCCTTTTAATTGTATAAGACTACATTGTATGTCAGCAGCAGATTTTATTTACAATGTTATAACAAAAATAGCATTTTATTTGTCTCATTTTACATAAATATAAGTTTGTCTAGAATAGTTACCTGGGTTATATGCATTTTTAGTTTGATATACACTGCCAAAATCCCTTCGGTATGGCCACTTTAATTTGCCCTAATACCAATAGCTTATGAGCATACCTGTTGTTCTTGAAAATCCTTGCAAATCCTTGATATTATTAAATTTTATAATGTTTTCGAATCTGATAATTGAAAAAATGGCATATTTTTGTTGTTTTAATTTGCATTTCTGTGATTATTCACAAACTTGAATATCTTTTATATATGTGTTGTCCTTCAACTTTTCCTTATCTGTAATAACTAGCCTGTTCATATCCTTTGTCCATTTTTTTGTTGAGTCTTCAACTTCTTTATTAATTATATCTGTTATATGTATTTGTAAATTATATGTATTGCAAATATCACTAGATATTTAATTTTGTTTGTGATGATTTTTTTTCTCTCTAAGAAGTGTATTTTGTTATTTTCAACAGACAGAATTGCCAATACACAACACCGTTCACTTGACTTTGAAAATGAAAAAGAAAAAAAGGGGGAGAAAGAGCAGAATTGCTTTTGAAGTAGTACTTTATTGTAGTACTTTTGAAGTTGCTTTTGAAGTACTACTTTAATATAATTGAATGTATCAAAATCTCTTTTTATGTCTAATGCCTTTGTATGTATCATTCAAAAGGTCCTTTTTACCTCATGGTCACAAATATATTATTCTACATTTTCTTTTTTTTTTTGTGTGACAGAGTCTTGCTGTCACCCAGGCTGTAGTGCAGTGGCGTGATCTCAGCTCACTGCAACCTCCACCTCCCAGGTTCAAGTGATTCTCCTGCCTCAACCTTCCAAGTAGCTGGGACTACAGGCATGCACCACCGCACCCAGCTATTGGTTTCACCATGTTGGCCAGGCTGGTCTCAAACTCCTGATCTGTCCGCCTCAGCCTCCCAAAGTGCTGGGATTACAGGTGTGAGCCATCGCACCTAGCCCCCTACATTTTCTTATTACTACTTTTCCTTTTGAGCTTTTAACATTTATTATGTGTAAGGATCTATCTATACTCCTTTCTACATAAATAGTTATCTCAACACCATTTATGAAAGATTTCTTTCTTTCTCCCACTGATTTAAAATACCAATTGTATGATGTAACAAATCCCATAGATTTGTTTCCACACATTGTATTTTCTTTTCTTCCAATTTATTTTGTCTATTTATATGTCACTATTATTCAGTTTTAACTATTTTACCCCTACAAAAACAGTATCTTGTTTTCTTAAGTTTACTTGATCTTTCGTTCTAAGATCTTATTCTTCCAAATGAATTTTATAATCAGCTTGTCAAGCTCAGTAAAAATCCCTGCAAAGATTTTGATTGGTGTATCTCTGATTAATTTATTTGGGGGAGAGATTACATCTTTATATTATTGAGGCTTTGGCCGGGCTTGGTGGCTCACACCTATAATCCCAGCACTTTGGGAGGCCAAGGTGGGCATATCACTTGAAGTCAGGAGTTCAAGACCAGCCTGGCCAAAATGGTGAAACACCGTGTCTACTAAAAACACAAAAACTAGCCAGATGTGGTGTTGGGCGATGGTAAAATGGAGGCTTTTTAGTTCACACTTGTGAAATGTCTAAGTATTCAGGTATTATCTTAATTATTATATTATTATATTCACAATTTTTATAAAAGTATAGACTATCTTCACAGTTTTTTTCTTAGATATTTTGTGTTTTTAATTGATGTTATGGATTAAATTCTCTTTGATCACTTATTCCTGGGGAAGCCAGCTGCCATGTCCTGATGCAGCTCTGTGGAGAAAACCTCATTGGAAAAAACTGAAGCCTGCAATAGCTACATGAGTAAACTTGGAAGCAGATCTTCTCCCACCTCACCCTACCTCATGGGAAATCTTAAGTCAAGGCATACAGCTAAGCCATGCCCAGATTCCTGACCCACAGAAGTCATAAGACAATAAATATTTGTTGTTTTAAGCTGCTATGTTTGGGGATGACTTGTTAAGCAAAATGAGAAAAATAATACAACAGGTGATTACAATGTGCAGCAGAGTTCAGGAACCACTGAACTAGACCAGTATGTGGTCTTAGAGAAGTCTAGTCTCTTCTTGAGCCCACAGGGAAATCTGTAGCATAAACTGCACCATAGAGGTTGTACAGCCAGAAGCAAATGGGCTAAACTATTAGACACTCACATCAGTCAGTCATTGGCAGATGCTGTCTGGAGGGAAAGTAGAGGGGTGCACAACCTCCCTAGTATTCCCAGGTAGGTGCTTGTCAGCAGGACAAGGGTTCTAGAAATCTGCAGATATTAGCAGCCAACAAGCAGCACTGGGAGATGTGTTCATTTACCAGGTCAATTCTGGCAGGAGCACCAAAAGCATTTCTACACAGGATATACTTCAGCCTTTATAAAGTAAATGTAGAAGAGATGAGGCGAAATTCTGGATAAGATATGTCAATAGAAGGTATTCAGAGCAGGAGCCTCCCCATTCCTCATGGGTGTCATCAACCACTCCAGAAATGTTCTCATTTGCCTTTGTAACTTAGGTGGCCACACTTGTTTTTTTGGGCAGACAACTCTGTTCCTTCCTTCCTTACTTACTTATTTACTCAAGAGGTAGGAAATGTGTGGAAGATAGATTTGTCTGACCATTCTTACAGTGGTACTCCAAATAATCAACTATTTGGTTTCCCCAGAGGTCTCTCCTGCTCCCAGCATGTGCCATTTCAGGGCTTGGAGCACTTTTAGAAGCACATGTATCTTTTGAGGCAATCTTATTTACACAGATTTTGGTTTATGGTTTCCTTTTTTCAATCCTAAATTGTCTGTCTCTTATCTTACTGGGATATACTTAGTTTCTTGTCCATTGCGGATTCACCTTTTGCTTTCTAGTTAGGTTATGAATTTTTCTATTACTTTGACATCTTCACTTCAAAGGATTTAGGAATAGAGGGAGAGGCTGCAACCTGTGCTCAGCCCAACATTTTAAACCACATCTGTATAAAATTTTAGCCAGCACTAAACAATGCATGAAAAGTTTTATCACCATTAAATTGCATTCACTCAAATTTGAAATTCTTCTAAACAATGTTTGTTATAAAGTTATTATAAACTACTTGTACTTATAAAACACTACTTGATTTAAAAGATGCTTTTAAATTAATTTTCATTCTTTCTTTCAGTTTTGTTCTAGGTGCTGTCTCTCCTGCTGTTGTTGTCCCTTACATGATGGTGTTGCAAGAAAATGGATATGGTGTTGAGGAAGGCATTCCAACCTTATTAATGGCTGCTAGCAGTATGGATGACATTCTGGCTATCACTGGATTCAATACATGCTTGAGCATAGTCTTTTCCTCGGGTAAACAAGAAAATATAACAACCACTAGATCGCTCATGACCTATTTTGTTACTTCTTTAAACAGGGTTTCTGGCTTTGCTTCTTCATTTATTAACCAAGACTGTTCAATTTAACATCTTTTTAATCTCCATAGAAAGCTCATTCTAGACCAAGGAAGATATTTCAGTGGCTTAAGATACCACTACTTAACACACATGATCTCATTTTAATAATCATGTGACAATTAATTTGATAAACCATATTATTACTATTTATCTGCTTATGTTGCTTTGGAATTTTATCAGTTCTCATTAGAAAAAATTAAGCAGCAGTATTATTTGTACTACTAATATTTTAATAGGCATTTTTGAAATGTGCCTTTTTGGCCATCCTAATAAACAACTGGTTGCTCTATTATAAGACAACATAAACATACAGAGCTGGGTCAGCCATATGCCTTTTTGGTAGTGTTAGGACAAGATCCTGCACCAGTTCTGATTCCCAAGGTGATATCTGGTCTTGAATATCACTACAGAAATTGTGAAAGTAAACATTTCCACATTTAGTAATGCTTTAATTATCTGCAATGTTGAAATTGAGTCTTCTGCATTATTGAAGCACTAAAATATTTTTAAGTTGAAAAGTAATATATATAGTTTTATAGTTTCTCTTAAAATCAGAAAATATAAATAAATAAGAAAAAGGGGAAAAGTTAAAAATAAAATCTGCACTAGTCACATCCAGAAGAAAAGAATCATTTCCTTCTGAACCTTTTGATATAAATCCACCCATATTCCCTTCCCTTCCCTTCTTCCCTTCCTCCTTTCCCTTTCCTTTCCCCTTCCCTTCCCTTCCCCCTCTCTCTCTGTCAAATATTCTTATAAAAATCAGTGAATATTGACCAATATGTTCTTTTTTTTTTTTTTTTTTGAGGCGGAGTCTTGCTCTGTCACCCAGGTTGGAGTGCAGTGGCACAATCTCGGCTCACTGCATGCTCTGCCTCCCGGGTTCACGCCATTCTCCTGCCTCAGCCTCCCAAGTAGTTGGGACTATAGGCACCCACCACCACGCCCGGCTAATTTTTTTATATTTTTGGTAGAGACAGGGTTTCACCATGTTAGCCAGGAGGGTCTCAATCTCCTGACCTCATGATCCTCCCGCCTCGGCTTCCCAGAGTGCTGGGATTACAGGCGTGAGACATCGCACCCGGCCTAATATGTTCTTATAACCTGAATTGTTTTACACTTAACTGTATATCACAAACATGTTTCTTTTCAGTAAATGTATTTTTATATCATTTTTAATAGTTGTTTAGCTTAATGAAAGAGTATTCAATGTGCTGCATCATAATTACTTATCCTGTTCAAAATTAAACTTGACTCCAATATTTACTATTAAAATAATACTTAGTTGTGCTGCTATAAAAATTTTTTTTAATTAAAAAATTGTCCAGGCATGGTGGCTCATGCCTGTAATCCCAGCACTTTGGGAGGCCAAGAAGGGTGGATCACTTGAGATCAGGAGTTCAAGACCAGCCTGGCCAACCAACATGGTGAACCCCCGTCTCTACTAAAAATACAAAACTTAGCCAGGCATGGTGGTGGGCATCTGTAATCCCAGCTACTCAGGAGGCTGAAGCAGAAGAATCACTTGAACCCAGGAGGTGGAGGCCGTAGTGAGATATCCAGCCTGGGCAACAGAGTGAGACACTGTCTCAAAAAAATTTTTTTTTAATTTAAAAAATAATACTTAATTGAACATATAGAGAAATATTTGTACCTATTCTTCATATTTTCTTAAGCTTAAAAGTGTAATTGTTGATCTAAAAGGTATATACATTTATGAGTGTTCTGAAACAAATTGCCACAATATCATGTCCTACCAGGGTACATAAACTTGTCATTTCCTCTCACCTGTCTTCAAAACTTGGTATTACTAGCCTTTTTCATCTTTGCTAATTTGATAGGTGAAGGAGGGATCTGTATAAATGAAGTACTTTGAATACTAGTGATGTTAAATATCCATGTTTATTAGTCATTGGCATTTTGTAAATTGCTTTACTTGGAAGTTTTTTGCCTATTTCTTTTAGGTGGGTTCACCTTTTGTTCTTTTTGATTTGTCAAGATTCTGCATTAAATTGAGAATGAAAACCTTTATTTTATATACTTTAGTTTTTTCAATTTGTAATTTGGCTTTTAATTTTCTCACTCTTTTTACCATTCAGAAGTTAAAGTTTTTTATTGTCAATTGTGAAAATCTTTTCCTTCATGATTGGTATCTGTCATTCTTTCAAAAAATACTGTTATCAGTCATGTTTCAAAAAAATATTTCCAGGCCGGGCCCAATGGCTCACGCCTATAATCCCAACACTTTGGGAGGCCAAAGCGGGTGGATCACTTGAGGACATGAGTTCAAGACCAGCCTGGCCAACATAGTAAAGCTCCATCTCTACTAAAAATACAAAAAGTTAGCTGGGTGTGGTGGCACAGGCCTGTAATCCCAGCTACTCAGGGGGCTGAGGCACAAGAATTGCTTGAACCCAAGAGGCAGAGGTTGCAGTGAGCCAAGATCACACCACTGCACTCCAGCCTGGGTGACAGGGGGAGACTGTCTGAAAAAAAGAAAAAAATTCCTCTTCCTTTTGCCAGCTACTATGCCAAACACTGAGAATAAACAGTAGGCAACAACATTGGCTTTTATTGAATACTTGCTTGGCTCTTGTTCTAAGTTCCATATATGTCACCACTCATTTACAGGTAAGGAAACTGAGAAAGATGTTAAGTAATTTACTCAAGGTCAGAGATCCAGTAAGTAGGGGAGCCAAGATGCAAATCTGGCAGTCTGACTCCACACCCACACATTTAACTCTTCTCTTCTCCACTGCCTCCCAAGAAAACAGAGAGACAAGATCAAATGGTGCATGTTCTCAAGGAGCTTGTATATTAAAGAAAAATTACAAATGGGATGAATATTACATTGTGAAGATTAATATTAAGTAAGTGTCAACTTGATTGGATTGAAGGATCCAAAGTATTGTTCCCGGTTGTGTCTGTGAGGGTGTTGCCAAAGGAGATTAACATTTATTTAGTGGACTGGGAGAGGCAGTTCCACCCTCAATGTGGGTGGGCACCATAAAATCAGCTGCCAGCATGGCTAGAATAAAGCAGGCAGAAGAAGTTTAGGAGAAGCTGACTTGCTGAGCCTTCTGGCCCTCATCTTTCTCCCATGCTGAATGCTTCCTGCACTCAAATATCAGACTCCAGGTTCTTTGGCTTTTGGACTCTTGGACTTACTCCAGTTGTTTTCCAGGGGCTCTCAGGCCTTCATCCAGAGACTCAAAGCTGGCCTGTCAGTTTCCCTACTTTTGAGGTTTTGGGACTTGGACTGAGCCAATACTGGATTCCTTGCCCCTCAACTTGCAGACGTGTTGTGGGACTTCACTTTGTGATGGTGTGATTCAATTCTCCTTAATAAACTCCCTTTCATACATACATATATCCTATTAGTTCTATCCGTCTAGAGAACCATGACTAATACAGATTTTGATACCGAGGTAATGGAGTAATGCTATAAAATACCTGAGAATGTGGAAGTGACTTTGGAGCTGTGTAATGTGCAGAGGTTGGAACAGTTGGGAGGACTCAGAAGAAGACCAGAAGATGTGGGAAAGTTTGGAACTGCCTAGAGACTTGTTGAATGGCTTTGACCAAATTGCTGATAGTGACTTGGACAGTGAAGTCCAGGCTGAGGAGGTCTGAGATGGAGATGAAGAACTTGTTGGGAACTGAAGGTCACTCTTGCTATGCTTTAGCAAAGAGACTGGTGGCATTTTGCCCCTGCCCTAGAGATTTATGGAACTTTGAAACTGAGAGAGATGATTGAGGACATCTGGTAGAAGAAACTTCTTTTTTTGTTGGTGTTGTTATACCTTAAGTTCTAGGGTACATGTGCACAACATGCAGGTTTGATACATAGGTATACATGTGCCATGTTGGTTTGCTGCACCCATCAACTCATCATTTACATTAGGTATTTCTCCTAATGCTCTCCCTCCCCCAGCCCTCCACCCACCGACAGGCCCCAGTGTGTGATGTTCCCAGCCCTGTGTCCAAGTGGTCTCATTGTTCAATTCCCACCTATGAGTGAGAACATGCGGTGTTTGGTTTTCTGTCCTTGTGATAGTTTTGCTGAGAGTGATGGTTTCCAGCTTCATCTGTCTCCCTGCAAAGGACATGAACTCATCCTTTTTTAAGGTTGCATTAGTATTCCATGGTGTATATGTGTCACGTGTCTTAATCCAGTCCATCATTGATGGACATTTGGGTTGGTTACAAGTCTTTGCTATTGTGAATAGTGCCGAAATAAACATACATGTGCATGTGTCTTTATAGTAGCATGATTTAAAATCCTTTGGGTATATACCCAGTAATGGGATTGCCGGGTCAAATGGTAATTCTAGTTCTATATCCTTGAGGAATCGCCACAATGTCTTCCACAATGGTTGAACTAATTTACACTCCCATCAACAGTGTAAAAGTGTTCCTATTTCTCCATATGCTCTCCAGCATCTGTTGTTTCCTGACTTTTTAATGATTGCCATTCTAACTGGCATGAGATGATATCTCATTGTGGTTTTGATTTGCATTTCTCTGATGACCAGTGATGATGAGCATTTTTTCATGTGTCTGTTAGCTGCATAGATGTCTACTTTGGAGAAGTGTCTATTCATATCTTTGCCCACTTTTTGATGGTGTTGTTTTTTTCTTGTAAATTTGTTTGAATTCTTTCTTTGTCAAATGGGTAGATCGCAATTTTTCTCCCATTCTGTAGGTTGCCTGGTTCACTCTGATGGCAGTTTCTTTTGCCGTGCAGAAGCTCTTTAGTTTAATTAGATTCCATTTCTCAATTTTGGCTTCTGTTGCCATTACTATTGGTGTTTTAGTCATGCAGTCCCCGCCCATGCCTATGGCCTGAATGGTATTGCCTAGGTTTTCTTCTAGGGTTTTTATGGTTTTAGGTCTAACGTTTAAGTCTTTAATCCATCTTGAATTAATTTTTGTATAAGATGTAAGGAAGGGATCCAGTTTCAGCTTTCTACATATGGCTAGCCAGTTTTCCCAGCATCATTTATTAAATAGGCAATCCTCTCCCCATTTCTTGTTTTTGTCAGGTTTGTCAAAGATCAGATGGCTGTAGATGTGTGGTCTTACTTCTGAGGCCTTTGTTCTGTTCCATTGGTCTATATATCTGTTTTGGTACCAGTACCATGCTGTTTTGGTTACTGCAGCCTTGTAGTATAGTTTGAAGTCAGGTAGTGTGATGCCTCCAGCTTTGTTCTTTTTGCTTAGGATTGTCTTGGCAATGCAGGCTCTTTTTTGGTTCCATATGAACTTTAAAGTAGTTTTTTTCCAATTCTGTGAAGAAAGTCATTAGTAGCTTGATGGGGATAGTATTGAAACTATAAATTACTTCGGGCAGTATGGCCATTTCCATGATATTGATTCTTCCTATCCATGAGCATGGAATATTCTTCAATTTGTTTGTGTCCTCTTTTATTTCATTGAGCAGTGGTTTGTAGTTCTCCTTGAAGAGGTCCTTCACAACCCTTGTAAGTTGGATTCCTAGGTATTTTATTCTCTTTGTAGCAATTGTGAATGGGAGTTCACTCATGATTTGGCTCTCTGTTTGTCTATTAATGGTGTATAGGAATGCTTGTGATTTTTGCACATTGATTTTGTATCCTGAGACTTTGCTGAAGTTGCTTATCAGCTTAAGGAGATTTTCGGCTGAGATGATGGGGTTTTCTAAATATACAATCATGTCATCTGCAAACAGGGACAATTTGACTTCCTCTTTTCCTAACTGAATACCGTGTATTTCTTTCTCCTGCCTGATTGCACTGGTCAGAACTTCCAACACCATGTTGAATAGGAGTGGTGAGAGAGGGCATCCTTGTCTTGTGCTGGTTTTCAAAAGGAATGCTTCCAGTTTTTGCCCATTCAGTATGATATTGGCTGTGGGTTTGTCATAAATAGCTCTTATTATTTTGAGATACATCCCATCAATACCTAGTTTATTGAGAGTTTTTAGCATGAAGGAGTGTTGAATTTTGTCAAAGACCTTTTCTGCATCTATTGAGATAATCATGTGGTTTTTGTCTTTGGTTCTGTTTATGTAATGGATTATGTTTATTGAGTTGCATATGTTGAACCAGCCTTGCATCCCAGAGATGAAGCTGACTTGATCGTGGTGGATAAGCTTTTTGATGTGCTGCTGGATTCGGTTTGCCAGTATTTTATTGAGGATTTTTGCATCGATGTTCATCAGGGATATTGGTCTAAAATTCTCTTTTTTTGTTGTGTCTCTGCCAGGCTTTGGTACCAGGATGATGCTGGCCTCATAAAATGAGTTAGGGAGGATTCCCTTTTTTCTTTCTTTTTTTTTTTTTTTTTTTTTTGGACAAAAGAAGAAGTGTTTAATTTTTTTGATGTTTTCAATGTTGATATTTTTTCCAAGAAGTAGAGAAATATCTCTGGATGGCTATCTAAAATTTATAATTTTTGTACAGATATGGTATATAGGACAGTGTCATAGTTTTTTTTCTTATTATACTTTAAGTTCTAGGGTACATGTGCACAACATGCAGGTTTGTTACATATGCATACATGTGCCATGTTGGTGTGCTGCACCCATTAACTCGTCATTTACATTAGATATATCTCCTAATGCTATCCCCTCCCTCCCCACACTCCATGACAGGCCCCAGCGTGTGATGTTCCCCACACTGTGTCCAAGTGTTCTCATTGTTCAGTTCCCACCTATGGGTGAGAACATGCGGTGTTTGGTTTTCTGTCCTTGTGATAGTTTTCTCAGAATGATGGTTTCTAGCTTCATCCATGTCCTTATAAAGGACATGAACTCGTCCTTTTTATGGCTGCATAGTATTCCATGGTGTATATGTGCCACATTTTCTTAATCCAGTCTATCATTGGTGGGCATTTGGGTTGGTTCCAAGTCTTTACTATTGTGAATAGTGCCACAATAAACATACGTGTGCATGTGTCTTTATAGCAGCATGATTCATAATCCTTTCGGTATATGCCCAGTAATGGGATGGCTGGGTGAAATGGTATTTCTAGTTCTAGATCCTTGAGGAATCGCCACACTGTCTTCTACAATGATTGAACTAGTTTACACTCCCACCAACAGTGTAAAAGCATTCCTATTTCTCCATATCCTCTCCAGCACCTGTTGTTTCCTGACTTTTTAATGATCACCATTCTAATTGGTGTGAGATGGTATCTCATTGTGGTTTTGATTTGCATTTCTCTGATGGCCAGTGATGATGAGCATTTTTTCATGTGTCTGTTGGCTGCATAGATGTCTTCTTTTGAGAAGTGTCTGTTCATATCCTTTGCCCACTTTTTGATGGGGTTGTTTGATTTTTTCATATAAATTTGTTTAAGTTATTTGTAGATTCTGGATATTAGCCCTTTGTCAGATGGGTAGATTGTAAAAATTTTCTCCCATTCTGTAGGTTGTCTGTTCACTCTGATGGTGGTTTCTTTTGCTGTGCAGAAGCTCTCTAGTTTAATTAGATTCCATTTCTCAATTTTGGCTTTTGTTGCCATTGCTATTGGTGTTTTAGTAATGAATTCCTTGCCCATGCCTATGGCCTGAATGGTATTGCCTAGGTATTCTTCTAGGGTTTTTATGGTTTTAGGTCTAACATGTAAGTCTTTAATCCATCTTGAATTAATTTTTATATAAGGTGTAAGGAAGGGATACAGTTTCAGTTTTCTACGTATTGCTAGCCAGTTTTCCCAGCATCATTTATTAAATAGGGAATCCTTTCCCCATTTCTTGTTTATGTCAGGTTTGTCAAAGATCAGATGGTTGTAGATGTGTGGTATTATTTCCGAGGGCTCTATTCTGTTCCATTGGTCTATATCTCTGCTTTGGCACCAGTACCATGCTGTTTTGGTTACTGTAGGCTTGTAGTGTAGTTTGAAGTCAGGTAGTGTGATGCCTCCAGCTTTGTTCTTTTGGCTTAGGATTGTCTTGGCAATGCAGGTTCTTTTTTGGTTCCATATGAACTTGAAAGTAGTTTTTTCCAATTCTGTGAAGAAAGTCATTGGTAGCTTGATGGGGATGACATTGAATCTATAAATTACCTTTGGCAATATGGCCATTTTCACAATATTGATTCTTCCTATCCATGAGCATGGAATGTTCTTCCATTTGTTTGTGTCCTCTTTTATTTCGTTGAGAAGTGGTTTGTAGTTCTACTTGAAGAGGTCCTTCATTTCCCATGTATGTTGGATTCCTAGGTATTTTATTCTCTTTGAAGCAATTGTGAATGGGAGTTCACTCATGATTTGGCTCTCTGTTTGTCTGTTATTGGTGTATAAGAATGCTTGTGATTTTTACACATTGATTTTGTATCCTGAGACTTTGCTGAAGTTGCTTATCAGCTTAAGGAGATTTTGGGCTGAGATGATGGGGTTTTCTAAATATACAATCATGTCATCTGCAAACAGGGACAATTTGACTTCCTCTTTTCCTAACTGAATACCGTGTATTTCTTTCTCCTGCCTGATTGCACTGGTCAGAACTTCCAACACCATGTTGAATAGGAGTGGTGAGAGAGGGCATCCTTGTCTTGTGCTGGTTTTCAAAAGGAATGCTTCCAGTTTTTGCCCATTCAGTATGATATTGGCTGTGGGTTTGTCATAAATAGCTCTTATTATTTTAAGATACATCCCATCAATACCTAGTTTATTGAGAGTTCTTAGCATGAATAGCTGTTGAATTTTGTCAAAGGCCTTTTCTGCATCTATTAAGATAATCATGTGGTTTTTGTCTTTGGTTCTGTTTATATGATGGATTACATTTATTGATTTGTGTATGTTGAACCAGCCTTGCATCCCAGGGATGAAGCCAACTTGATCGTGGTGGATAAGCTTTTTGATGTGCTGCTGGATTCAGTTTGTCAGTATCTTATTGAGGATTTTTGCATCAATGTTCATAGGGATATTGGTCTAAAATTCCCTTTTTTGTTGTTGTTGTGTCCCTGCCAGGCTTTGGTATCAGGATGATGCTGACCTCATAAAATGAATCAGGGAGGATTCTCTCTTTTTCTATTGATTGGAATAGTTTCAGAAAGAATGGTACCAGCTCCTCTTTGTACCTCTGGTAGAATTCAGCTGTGAATCCATCTGGTCCTGGACTTCTTTTTGGTTGGTAGGCTATTAATTATTGCCTCAATTTCAGATCCTGTTATTGGTCTATTCAGAGATTCAACTTCTTCCTGGTTTAGTCTTGGAAGGGTGTATGTGTCCCAGAATTTATCCATTTCTTCTAGATGTTGTAGTTTATTTGCATAGAGGTGTTTATAGTATTCTCTGATGGTAGTTTGTATTTCCATGGGCTCAGTGGTGATACCCCCTTTATCATTTTTATTGCATCTATTTGATTCCTCTCTCTTTTCTTCTTTATTAGGCTTGCTAGCAGTCTGTCAATTTTGTTGATCTTTTCAAAAAACCAGCTCCTGGATTCATTGATTTTTTGAAGGGTTTTTTATGTGTCTATCTCCTTCAGCTCTGCTCTGATCTTGTTTTTTGCCTTCTGCTGGCTTTTGAATGTGTTTTCTCTTGCTTCTCTAGTTCTTTTAATTGTGATGTTAGGGTGTCAATTTTAGATCTTTCTTGCTTTCTCTTCTGGGCATTTAGTGCTATAAATTTCCCTCTACACACTGCTTTAAATGTGTCCCAGAGATTCGGGTACATTGTGCCTTTGTTCTCATTGGTTTCAAAGAACATCTTTATTTCTGCCTTCATTTTGTTATTTACCCAGTAGTCATTCAGGAGCAAATTGTTCAGTTCCATGTAGTTGTTCAGTTTTGAGTGAGCTTCTTAATCCTAAGTTCTAATTTGATTGCACTGTGGTCTGAGAGACAGTTTGTTGTGATTTCTGTTCTTTTACATTTGCTGACTATTGCTTTACTTCCAATTATGTGGTCAATTTTAGAATAAGTGTGATGTGGTGCTGAGAAGAATGTATACTCTGTTGATTTGGGGTGGAGAGTTCTGTAGATGTCTATTAGGTCTGCTTGTTGCAGAGCTGAGTTCAGGTCCTGGATATCTTTGTTAACCTTCTGTCTTCTTGATCTTTCTAATATTGACAGTGGGGTGTGAAATTCTCCCATTATTATTGTGTGGGAGTCTAAGTCTCTTTGTAAGTCTCTAAGGACTTGCTTTATGAATCTGGGTGCTCTTGTATTGGGTGCATATATATTTAGGATAGTTAGCTCTTCTTGTTTAATTGATCCCTTTACCATTATGTAATGGCCTTCTTTGTCTCTTTTGATCTTTGTTGGTTTAAAGTCTGTTTTATCAGAGACTAGGATTGCAACGCCTGCTATTTTTTGCTTTACATTTGTTTGGTAGATCTTCTTCCATCCCTTTATTTTGAGCCTATGTGTGTCTCTGCACGTTAGATGGGTCTCCTGAATACAGCACACTGATGGGTCTTGACTCTTTATCCAGTTTGCCAGTCTGTGTCTTTTAATTGGGGCGTTTAGCCCATTTGCGTTTACAGTTAATATTGTTATATGTGAATTTGATCCTGTTATTATGATAGTTGCTGGTTATTTGCCCGTTAATAGATGCAGTTTCTTCCTAGCATTGATGGTCTTTACAGTTTGGCCTGTTTTTGCCCTGGCTGGTACTGGATGTTTCTTTCCATGTTTAGTGCTTCTTTCAGGAGGTCTTGTAAGGCAGGCCTGGTGGTGACAAAATCTCTCAGCATTTGCTTGTCTGTAAAGGATTTTATTTCTCCTTCACTTATGAAGCTTAGTTTGGCTGGATATGAAATTCTGGGTTGAAAATTCTTTTCTTTAAGAGTGTTGAATATTGGCCCCTACTTACTTCTGGCTTGCAGGGTTTCTGCAGAGAGATCCACTGTTAGTCTGATGGGCTTCCCTTTCTGGCTAACCTGACCTTTCTCTCTGGCTGCCCTTAACACTTTTTCCTTCATTTCAACCTTGGTAAATCTGACAAGTATGTTTCTTGGAATTGCTCTTCTCAAGGAGTATTTTTGTGGTGTTCTCTATATTTCCTGAATTTGAATGTTGGCCTGCCTTGCTAGGTTGGGGAAGTTCTCCTGGATAATATCCTGAAGTGTGTTTTCCAACTTGGTTCCATTCTCCTCATCACTTTCAGGTACACCAATCAAATGTAGATTTGGTCTTTTCACATAGTCCCATATTTCTTGGAGGCTTTCTTCATTTCTTTTTACTCTTGTTTCTCTTACCTTGTCTTCTCACTTTATTTCATTTATTTGATCTTCAATCACTGATACCCTTTCTTCCACTTGATTGAACCGGCTATTGAAGCTTGTGCATGTGTCACAAAGTTCTCGTGCCATGGTTTTCAGCTCCATCAGGTCACTTAAGGTCTTCTCTACACTGTTTATTCTTGTAAGCCATTCATCTAATGTTTTTTCAAGGTTTTTAGCTTTCTTGTGATGGGTTCCAACATCCTCCTTTAGCTCGGAGAAGTTTGTTATTACCAACCTTCTGAAGCCTACTTCTGTCAACTCGTCAAAGTCATTCTCCATCCAGCTTTGTTCCATTGCTGACAAGGAGCTGCGATCCTTTGGAGGAGAAGAGGTGCTCTGATTTTTAGAATTTTCAGCTTTTCTGCTCTGCTTTATCCCTATCCTTTTGGTTTTATCTACCTTTGGTCTTTGATATGGTTGACCTACAGATGGGGTTTTGGTGTAGATGATCTTTTGGTTAATGTTGATGCTATTCCTTTCTGTTTGTTAGTTTTCCTTCTAACAGTCAGGACCCTCAGCTGCAAGTCTGTTGGAGTTTGCTGGAGTTCCACTCCAGACCCTGTTTGCCTGAGTATCACCAGTGGAGGCTGCAGAACAGCAAATATTGCTGCCCGATCCTTCCTCTGGAAGCTTCGTCCAAGAGGGGCAGCCGCCTAAATGAGGTGTCTGTCAGCCCTTACTGGCAGGTGTGTCCCAGTTAGGCTACACAGGGGTCAGGGACCCACTTGAGGAGGCAGTCTGTCCATTCTCAGAACTCAAACGCCATGCTGGGAAAACCACTGCTCTCTTCAGAGCTGTCAGACAGGGACGTTTAAGTTTGCAGAAGTTGCTGCCTTTTGTTCAGCTATCCCTGCCCACAGAGGTGGAGTCTAGAGGCAATAGGCCTTGTTGAGCTGCAGTGGGCTCCACCCAGTTCAAGCTTCCCAGCTGCTTTGTTTTCCTACTTAAGCCTCAGCAATGGTGGACGGCCGTCCCCCAGCCAGGCTGCCACCTCGCAGATGGATCTCAGACTGTTGCGCTAGTAGTGAGCAAGGTTCCATGGGTGTGGGACCCACTGAGCCAGGCACGGGAGAGAATCATCTTGTCTGCTAGTTGCTAAGACCTTGGGAAAAGTGCAGTATTTGGGCAGGAGTGCCCTGTTTTTCCAGGTAGTCTGTCACGGCTTCCCTTGGCTAGGAAAGGGAAATCCCCCAACCCCTTGTGCTTCCCGGGTGAGGTGATGCCCCACCCTGCTTCAGCTCACCCTCTGTGGGCCTGCACCCACTCTCCAACCAGTCCCAATGAGATGAACCAGGTACCTCAGTTGGAAGTGCAGAAATCACCTGTCTTCTGCGTCGATCATGCTGGGAGCTGCAGACCGGAACTGTTCCTATTTGGCCATCTTGGAACCCACCCAGGACATCTGGTAGAAGAAATTTCTAAGCAGCAAAGTGTTCAATTTATGACCTGAGTGCTCTTAAAAGTGTTCAGTTTTATGCATTCACAAAAATGGTTTGGAATTGGAACTTATGTTTAAAAGGGAGACAGAGCATAAAAGTTTGGAAGATTTGCAGCCTTATGATGTGATAGAAAAGAAGAGCCCATTTTCTGGGGAGAAATTCAAGCTGACTACAGAAATTTGCAGAAGTAACAAGGAGCCAAATGTTAATTGCCAAGATAATGGGGAAATTGTCTCCAGGGTATGTCAGAGTTCTTCACAACAGCCCCTCCCGTCACAGAGTTGGAGGCCTAGGAGGGAAAAAATGGTTTTGTGGGCCAGGCCCAGAGCTTTGCTGCTCTGTGCAGTCTTGGGACTGCACTATGTCCCAGCCATGGCTAAAAGGAGCCAACATACAGCTCAGGCTATTGCTTCAGAGAGTTCAATCCCCAAGCCTTGGCAGCTGCCACGTAGTGTTGGGTTGATATGCTAGTTGGCCATTTGTATTTTTTTTTGGAAAAAATGTCTATTCAACTCTGTCTTAGTCCATTCCTGCTGCTATAACAAAATACCTTAGGCTGGTAATTTATGAACAACAGAAATTTATTTCTTGCGTTCTGGAATGTGAGAAATCCAAGATTTAGGCTACAACAGACTCAGTGACTGGTGAGGTCACTATATTCACTATAGATAGCACCTTCTCTTTGTTCTCACATGTTCAAAAGGGAAAGTAAACTCCCTTAAGCCTCTTTTATAAAGGCCCTAGTCCCATTTCTGAGGGCTATGACTTCATGAACTAATCATCTCCAAAATGCCCCACCTCTTAATATTATCACATTGAATATTAGGCTCCAGCATATGAATATTGGGAGAACATAAACATTTGGACCATAGCAAAGTCAACTGACCGTTTCTCATTATGTTGTTTTGTTATCGAGTTGTTGTTCTGTATATATTTTAGATATTAACCCCTTATCAGGTATTTGGTTTGCTGGGAGGTTTTTGATTCCTGATTCAGTTACTAGTTATAGGTCTATTAAGATTTTTTATTTTGTGACTTAGTCTTGGTAACTTGCATGTTACTAGGAATCTGTTCATTTCTCCTAGGTTATCCAACTTGTCAGTATATAATCATTCATAGTAGACTCTTAGAATCCTTTTTATTTCTGTAATATCTGTTGCAATGTCTTCTCTTTTGTTCCTAAAAGAAGTTGAGTCTTCTTTATTTTTTTTCTTAAATATTCTAGCTGATGATTTGTCAATTTTGTTGAACTTTGAAACAACTACTAGTTTCATTGGGTTTTTTCTATTCTCTAGCCTTTTTTTTTTTTTTTTTTTTTGAGATGGAGTTTCGCTCTTATTGCCCAGGCTGGAGTGTAATGGTGCGATCTCAGCTCAGTGCAGCCTCTGCCTCCCGGTTCAAGTGACTCTCCTGCCTCAGTCTCCAGAGTAGCTGGGATTACAGGCATGCACCACCATGCCTGGCTAATTTTGTATTTTTTAGTAGTGACAGGTTTCTTCATGTTGCTCAGGCTGGTCTCAAACTCCTGATCTCAGGTGATCTGCCTGCCTCGGCCTCCCAAAGTGCTGGGATTACAGTCGTGAGCCATTGCACCCGGCCTTCTGCTCTAGACTTTATTATTTCCTTCCTTTTGCTAACATTGGATTGAGTTCTTCTTTTTCCAGTTTCTTGAGGTGTAAAGCTAAGTTGCTGATTTTAGATCTTTCTTCTTTTTTAAGGTAGGTAGTTAGATATATAAACTGTCCTCTTCATATTCATTTTGCTGCATCCCACAAGCTTTGGAATGTTGTGTTTCCATTTTTATTTGTCTCGAGACATTTTCTAATTTTCTTTGTGACTTATTCTTTGACTATGTATTAATCAGAGTTCTCCAGAGGGTCAGAACCAATAGGAGATATAGATATAGATATAGATATAGATATAGATATAGATATAGATATGGATACAGATACATGCATATAAAAGAGAATATATTTACATATATATGAAATATAATTTATTAAGGAGAATTGGCTCGCATAATTACAAAGGCGAAGTCCCGCAATAGGCCATCTATAAGCTGGAAAATGAGAGAAGCCTACAGCATGGCTCCCAAGGAAGCCAGTGACATGGCTCAGTCCAAATTTGAAAGTCTCAAAACCAGGGAAGCTGACAGTGCAGCCACTAGTCTGAGGCCAAAGGCCTGAGAGCTCCCAAAAGGCTGCTGATGCAAGTTCCAGGGTCCAAAGGCCAAAGAACCTAGAGTCTGATGTGCAAGGGCAAGAGGAGAAAAAGGCATACTGCTCTGGAAGAGAGAGAAAGTGCATAAAAAAGAAATCCAAGCAAGCTGAATGTTCCCATTCTTCTGCCTTTTTGTTCTAGCCACACTTGCAACCAATTGCATGATGCCTACCCACAGTGAGGATGGGTCTTTCTCTCTCAGTCCACTAACTCATCCATCATTCTCCTGTGGCAGCACCCTCACAGATATACCCTCACACAGTGCTTCATCAGGCATCTAAGCATCCCTCAATCAAATTGACAATTAATATTAACCGTACAGGCCAATTGGTTAACAGAGTATATTTTTGTAATTTCCACATATTTATTACTTTTCCTTTTTCCTTCTGCTATGAATTTCTAATTTCATTTAATGTGGTCAGAAAAGATACTTGGTATGGGTTCAGTTTTCTTAAATTTTTAAAAACTTGTTTGTGGACTAGCATGCCATTTATCCTGGAAAAGTCTTGGTATGTACTTGAGAAGAAAGTGTATTTTGCTATTATTGGGTGAAGTGTTCTGTATATGTCAGATAGGTCCAATTGGTCTACAATGTTGTTCAAGTTCTCTGTTTTCCAGTTGATCTTCTGTCTGGTTATTGTATCCATAATTGAAAGTGGGATATTGAAGTTTTCTGTTATTATGATGTTGTTATCTATGTTACCCCTCAATTCTGTCTATGTTGGCTTCATATATTTAGATGCTGTACTGTTAGTTGCATATATATTTATAATTGCTATATCTTCTTGGTCAATTGGCCCTTTTATTATTATGTAATATCCTTGTCTCTTGTGCTATTATTTGACTTAAACTCTATTTTGTCTAAGTATGGCCATTGTTGTTCTCTTTTGGTTACCAACTGCATTGAGTATCTTTTTCCATCCTTTCACTTTCAACCTTTGTGTGTCTTTAGATCTAATGTAAGTCTCTTGCATATAGTATATATTTAGATTTTTTTAAATCCATTTGGCCAATCTCTGTCTTTTGATTGGAAAATTAGCCTATTTGCATTTAAAGTAGTTACTGATAGGGAGGGGCTTACTATTGTCATTTTGTTTATTGTTTTATATATGTCTTGCAGCTATTTTTTTCCACTTTTCCTCTCTTCCTGCCTCCCTTTATGTTTCACTGATTTCTTTTTTTTGGTAGGGACATGCTTGGGTTCCTTTCTTATTTTTATTTGTGTATCTTCTGTAGGTCTTTGTGGTTACTGTAGAATTACATGAAAACATCTCATAGTTATAATAATCTATTATAAATTGACAACAACTTAACTTTAATCACATACAAAAACTCTACTTCTTTACACTTCCTTCTCACTTTGTTATCAGTGTCACACAATATATATTTTTATATTGTTTATTCACATAATTTAATACAGTAATGTTATGCTTTTACTTTTTAAATTCTATGCTTCAATTAAAAGTGAATTACAGGCTGGGTGTGGTGTCTCACACCTGTAGTCCCAGCACTTTGAGAGGCCAAAATGGGAGGATCGCTTGAGCCTAGGAGTTTGAGACCAGCAAGACCTTATCTCTGCTAAAAATTTAAAAATATTATCTGAGTGTGGTGGTGCATGTCTGTAGTCCCAGCCACTTGGGAGGTTGAGGTGGGAGGATTGCTTTAGCCCAGGACTGCAAGGCTGCAGTGAGCTGTGATCAAACCACTGCACTCCAGCCTGGGCAACAGAGCAAGACTTTGTCTCAAAAAAGAAAAAGAAAAAACTAAAGAAAAAAAAGTGTTTTACTTACCACCATTACAGTATTAAAGGATTCTATGTTCACTCATATATTTACCTTTACCAAAGAAGTTTATGTTTTGTATGCTTTTGTATTTCTATCCAATGCCCTTTCATTTCCACATGGAGGACTCCCTTTAACATTTTTTGTAAGGTAGGTCTAGTGGTGATCAATTCCCTCACCTTTTAATTCTCTGGGGAACTCTTTGTTTGTCCTTCGTTTTTGAAGTACAGTTTTACTGCCTATACGGTTCTTGGTTGACAGTTTTTTTTTTTTTCTTTCAGCCCTTTTAATATATCATCCCATTCTCTTCTGGCCTGTAGAGTTTTTGCTGAGAATTCCACTGATAACCATATGGCATCTCCCTTGTATGTGAAAAGTTGCTTTGATCCTGTTCCTTTCAAAATTCTCTCTTTGTCTTTGACTTTTGACAGTTTGATTGTAATGTGTCTCATTGTAGGTCTTTTGCAAATTATCCAACTTGGAGTTCTTTGAGACTCTTGGATTTGTATGTCCATTTCCTTCTTTAAATTTGAGAAGTTTTTGGTCATTTTTTTAACTGGCTCTCTGCCCCTTTATTTTTCTCTTCTTCTGGCACTTTCATAATACATACATTGGTCTGCTTGATGGCATCCTATAAGTCTCTTAGGCTGTCTTCACTCTTCATTCCTTTTCCCTTTTGCTCCTCTGACTCCATAATTTCAAATGACTAGTCTTCTGTTTCACTGATTCTTTCTTCTGCTTGATGTTATTGAAACTGCCTTTGCAAAAATTACAACTGAAGAAATTATGACAGTGAAAGACATCAGACCTAATCAACTCCATCTTGCTTCTAGCATTTAAACTGTCCTTGTTCATTCCTGGCAGTAGGATGAACTAATTTTTGGGAAGGTATTCAGTTCATGGTTTGACTCTGAAACACAGTTGATAATAGCCATTTCCTGAAAAGATCCCCTTCTTGCCTGGAACCAGTCTGCCTTTGCAGGATAAACAAATTAGCTATAGCATTAGAAATTACAGTTGAGGGGTTATGCAGCCTCTGGCTCCAAGAGTCTGAACCTCTCCAAATTGCTCCTGGGGATAACATCACTATTGTAAAACCTAAAATCATTGCTTGAGATATTTTGCAGACCCTGCACTGGATGAATCAGCTGACACCACCCAGACTGGTAATAATGGCTCAACTAGTTCTGCCATCCCACCCACAAACAGAAGACAGCAAGAAAACATCACTTCAACCCCCTGTGATTTCATCTCCAACCTGATGAATCAGCAGTCCCCACTTCCCAAGCCCCTACCTGCCAAATTATCTTTAAAACCTGATCCCCGAATGCTCAGGGAGACTGATTTTAGTAATAATAAAACTCTGGTCTCCCGCACAGCCGGCTCTGGATGAATTACTCTTTCTCCATTGCAATTCCCCTGTCTTGATAAATCAGCTCTGTCTAAGCAGGGCACAAGGTGAACCCATTGGGCAGTTACACAGTCTGTTGGTGATTTCTGGTAGTGAATTTTTCAACTGAGCTGTTGTATTCCTTAGCTTCAGAGTTTCTGTATGGTTCCTTTTTTTTTTTTTTTTTTAGTTTCTATCTCTTTGTTAATATTTTCATTTTGTTCATGAATTATTTCCTGCTTTCATTTAGTTATCTATTTCTGTTGTCACTGGGCTTCATTAAGAGAGTTAATTTGGATTCTTTGTCAGGTAACTCATTTATCTATTTCTTTAGGATTGGTTTCTGGAGATTTATTTTGCTCCTTTAATTTAGTCATCAGGTTTCTCTGTTTCTTCTTATGCCTGTTATTTTTTATTTTTTTATTTTTTACTTATTTTTGCCAAGATTTGGATGTTTGAAAAAACTGCCACTGCTCCCAGTTTTTATCAGCTGGCTTCATACGGAAGACCTTTACCTGAATCAGCATGGCTATAGGTTCTAGCAGCCTCTCAAACCTTTTCTGGGAATGCATCTTCTTTGGGTTTATACATCGCAACATCCCAAGTAGAGGTTTGCCAGTTTCTTTTTCTGGAGCTGTTGTTCTCTCTGGTATCTGTCTGTGGTACTGCAGGTTCCCTGGTGCTGCATCATCTCTGACCTCTCCTTTATTCCCAGTGGCTCCCACGCATCCAAAGTATGCCAGTTGGGTGTCAAGTTAGAGAGAGAGAGAGAGCTTCAGGTAACCTCATAAAACTATTCCGTTCCAGTCTTCTCTTTCCCTGCTAATGGAGAAGCTGCAAGTTGAGTGCTTCCCAGCCACACCAACCTGTTCCAGCTTGGGGAAGGGGTATCATGAGTATAATGCAACAGCTTTTCTTATTTGTTCAATGCCACTATTCTTGGCTTTGCACTTGTCTGTGCTACTACAGCTTCTTAATGGTTTATGGAACTCCATAAAGGCTTTTAGACCATATATTGTTGTTCAGTTGGTATCTTTATGGAGAATCAAGGTTTGGAGCTCCCCATTCCACCATTTGGCTGACATCTCTCTGTTTATATTATTTTTTATTTTTATTATATTTTATTTTCTTGAGACAGGATCTTGCTCTGTCAGCCAGGCTGGAGTGCAGCCTCGAACTCCTGAGCTCAAGGGACCTCCTCCCTCAGCCTACTGAGTACTTGGACTATAGGCACACACCACATACCGGGCTAATTTTTTATTTTCTTGTAAAGATGGGGTTTCACTCTGTTGCCCAAGCTGGTCTCAAACTCTTGGGCTCAAGCAATCCTTCTGCCTTGGCCTCCCAAAGTGCTAGGATTAAAGGTGTGAGCCCACCATGCCCTGCCTGTTATATTTAGTAGAAAATATGTTTAAAAATATACTTACTTACTATATTGAATCCACTACCCAGAGCTTAACTGAACTATTTTTGTGACTCATTTTGTTTTTTTATTTTTTGTTTTTTACTTATTACAATGAACTACAAGTATGGATATATTAATATTAATGAATATAAAGTATACTGGAATCTTTTGTATTTTTTTTCCTTTTTTCTTCACCAAAAGCAGATACTTAAATATACTGAAATCTTAATTGACCCTTGAATGTTTCTAGGACTGACCCTGGAACAAAATTTTTTATGTTGTTATTACATTGTTCTTTTCATGTTAAAATCATTTGTTTCTTTTTCATATAGTACATGAAAGAAGAATTGTTAATATAGCCCTTAACAGCCATATGCTAAGTGCCACAAGTGTTTCGGTCTCTCTCCATTCTTGTACCTCACTTAGTCTTTTTTTTTTCTTTTGGAGGTGTGGCCTCCGTCTTTCACCCAGGCTGGAGTGTGGTGGCACGATCTCAGCTCACTGCAAACTCTGCCTCCCAGGTTCAAGTGATTCTCTTCCCTCAGCCTCCCGAGTACCTGGGACCACAGGTGTGTGCCACCATGCCCAGCTAATTTTTGTATTTTTAGTAGAGATGGGGTTTCATTATGTTGGCCAGGCTGGTCTTGAACTCCTGACCTCAAGTAATCCACCCTCCTCAGCCTCCCAAAGCGCTGGGATTACAGGCGTGAGCCACTGTGCCTGGACTACCTCACTCCGTCTTTTAAGTTGGCTATGTAAGGGGAGCATCTTGTGCTTGTTAAGTCTTTGTTTTCTGGCCTATTTACATAATGGACATTTCTGAGTTGTGTGTATATATTAAATTATTTGAGAGTATATATTTAATGTACTAAATAGATCTACATGTTTTCATATATGTCACTATAAAAAGACCATTTGCATATATTTGTTCTATAAAATGCTTACTTTTCTTCATGAACCACCTAGATTTGCTTTTCTGATGTGTAGTGTATGTGAAAATACTTCTTTGTGAATTTTTTTTTAATTGTGTGCCCCTACAGGTGGTATACTTAATAACGCCATAGCCTCTATAAGGAACGTATGTATTAGTCTGCTGGCAGGAATTGTTTTGGGATTTTTTGTTCGATATTTTCCAAGTGAAGACCAGGTAAATACAAAATCTATTTTATAGAAGTATAGTATTAGACATTTTTTTCAAAATATTAAACTTTGGTAAGGTCCATGAAATTTAATACTTAATTCTATTTCTCTAAAACTAGCCTCCAATGCCTACTCTGTACGTAAAACTGAGCACAGCAGTGATTGATACAGGTCAATGGCTTTGATTAAAGTCTCTGCTTCCTGATTTGGCAAATAAGGAATATCAAAAAATATACTTAATGCAGAGTATCCCTCTGAATTATACTTTCCCTTTCTCTACTAAATTGCCTATTGATGTTTGATAATTTCCCCCAAATTTTCCCTTAAACATTTTAGGGGGAAATAGGTCCCCATTTATTTCTGCATATTTTCTGACTGAAATTCACTCCTGCTCTCCTTTGACAAAGGCAACACTCAAATTTAGCCATTTCCTGCCTTAAAGGAAAACATGCCATTACTTTTGTATTTCTGTAATTTCCATCCAAATTTAGCTGTAACATATTGACCAAAGAGATATTCAAATATTTTTTAAGAATTCATTGGATATGTTATATGAAACTGGAGATTTTATGGGTCTCTTTTCTTCTTCACTTAAAGTAATACTTTAACCATTTTACTGATACTAGTATCAGAGATATGGCAGAAGATGAAACGTTACTAATTGCAAATTTTGTTACTTGGTAGTAAGTCTGCTAAAATATATGGTAAGAAAGAAAATCAAAATTTTAGACATTTAATATAACATTTAAAGACATAATATCAGAGGGTCAAAAATATATAATAGATAATGTCAAATCTTGTATTATATATTTAATATAAACTAATTTCTAAATATCTATCTAATTCTAGAAAAAACTTACACTGAAGAGAGGATTCCTTGTTTTGACTATGTGTGTTTCTGCCGTCTTAGGCAGCCAACGTATTGGTTTACATGGATCTGGAGGATTATGCACACTAGTGTTGAGTTTCATTGCAGGGACAAAATGGTCCCAAGAAAAGGTGAATATTTTTAATATGCTATATTTTAAAAGCTAAAACAACTGAATTTTTTACATATATTTAGGAAATCCCCTCATTCTGGTTGGAAAATGTTCCAAAAGGTTTTCTGTCCTCAAGAAAGTGTATGAATCAATCGAGGAAAGAAAATATTTAGGAAAAGCACCTGGAAATATACTAATATGGAATCAGAAGTTGAGTTAATCACATCAGGCTTCTCTTTTTCCCAAGTTTTATATAATATTATTATATTACCTTTATCAATCTAATTATTTTATTCATTGAAATTTTAATTATACAATTAATCCATGAAAAATGTTTGTAAAAGGCTGGGGACAGTGGCTCATGCCTGTAATCCCAGAACTTTGGGAGGTGGAGGCGGACAGATCGCGTGGGGTCAGGAGTTTGAGACCAGTGTGGCCAACATGGTGAAACCCCATCTCTACTAAAAATACAAAACTTAGCTGGGCATGGTGGTGTGATGGTGGGCACCTGTAATCCCAGCTACTCAGGAGGCTGAGGCAGGAGCATCACTTGAACCCAGGAGGCGGAGGTTGCAGTGAGCCAAGATCATGCCATTGCACTCCAGCCTGGGCAACAAGTGCAAAACTCCATCACAAAAAAATAAATAAATAATAAACAAACAAATAAATAATAAAAATAGAAATGCTTGTAAAAGAATAAAACATACAGAATAAAATGTAAAAGATTTCTTTATTCCCCACCGCTGTCAAATATCAAACCCCCTTACATTTTTTTAAGTAACCAGTATTCTATTTATAGACATTAAGATCATTTCCACTTTTTGTTATTTACAAACAGTGCTGTCATAAACAGTGTTGTTCATGTCTTTTTTTTTTGAGACACGGTTTCACTCTTGTCACCCAGGCTGGAGTGCAGTAGCATAATCTTGGCTCACTGCAAACTCCACCTCCTGGATTCAAGTGATTCTTCTGTTTCAGCCTCCCTAGTAGCTGGGATTACAGGCGCACACCACCACACCCAGCAAATTTTTGTATTTTTAGTAGAGACGGGGTTTCACCATATTGGCCAGGCAGGTCTTAAACTCCTGACCTCAGGTGATACTCCTGCCTCGGCCTCCCAAAGTGTTGGGATTACAGGTACATCTATAGGGATAGAGTCCTAGAAATGACTTTTTTTTTTTTGAGACAGAGTCTCTCTATGTTGCCCAGGCTGGTCTTAAAATCCTGAGCTGAAGGGATCCTCCCAACTTGACATCGCAAAGTGCTAGGATTACAAGCATGAGCTACCACACCTAGCTGGAAATGATCTGTGTTTTATTTTGATGGACACTGCTAAATTATCCCTTCAAAAGATTTTGGTTATTTACACTATGCCAACAGTGCACAAAAATATCTAATTCCTTAACTCATCAACAGCACTTGATATTATCACTAGTTCTATTCTTTTTACTATTAGATGACCTCACCATCCAATTCTTGTAGTTTCTTACAATTATGTGATGTTGTTATTCTTTATTTACATTTCTCTGGTTAGTAGTATAGTAAGCTTCTCTTCATATATTCTTTTTAAAATACCTATGATCTTCTTTGACCATTTTTATTGGGTTATTTATTTTTTTGTTTCTAATTTATAGTTTCTCTTAGTGTTAGGGCTACTGATCCTTTGTTATGTATATATTGCATATAATTTTTGCTTATCTTCAACTTTGTTTTTGGTGTCTGGTGTATGAAAGTAAAATTTCCTATGACCAAACCGATTGGGTTTTCCTTTTTTGGTTTTGGATTCTGCATCTCATTTAAGAAGGACTTTCTCACTGAAGATTATAACATATAAACGTTACAAAGATATACTATTTTGTATATTATCATTTAATATTTTGGTAGTTTTTGTTTGTTTAATTTGTTTTTTCATTTAGTCTTTTAATCTATCTGGAATTTATCTTTGTAAATGCTGTGAGGTAAGGTTATACATATATACATATGTGTATCTTACAAACTATTTATATATATACACACACACATACAGTTTGTAAGTTAACTGAACAGAGATAGAGCTACATCATGCCTGATGTGTGTGTGTGTATATATATATATCTATACACACACACATAAATATAAATATATATTCAGACACACATATGTACTTGCATGTGATGAATATGTACATACAGATATATGCACATAAACTAGACAGTCATTTTTTGCCAAATTGTTTATTTATTGACCAATTCATTAATAATTCAGTTTTTAAACATGAACTAAATTCTCCCATATATATTAATTCTGAAGTCTATTTAATCCTACTTCTCTATTTCTATGCCAACACCACTGTTTTAAATCACTGCAGTTTTATGTGTCAAAATCTAATATAGATTATACTTCTTTTTAAAGTATTTTTTGGCTGTTCCTACACATATTCTTAGATAAATTTTAGAATCAGCTTGAGAAGTTCCCTAACCAAAAATCATAGTGACATTTTGTTTAGTATTCTTATATAATCATAATTATAAAAGAAATGAAATGAATGAAATGCAAATCAATAAATAAAATTAAAACTGCTAGATTTTTTTAAATGGTAAAAGAAACAGAACTAAAACAAGTTTTAAAGATTAAAAGTAACAAATAGGATAATTATGCTGTAAAGAATAGTAACATTGTTTTTCTTTTTCTTTTTTTAAACTATAATAAGTGGGGATCAGAAAACACAGTCATAAGGGAAATAGTTATGAAGATAGTTTATGCCTCAAGGAAGAGACATCAAAGTTCTTATGTATCTTCTGTTTAAAAAAAAAAATGTTAAACCCAGACTGAGACTGAAATCTCTTCATCCAAATTCCTGGAGAAGAGCCAGAGTAATGTAGGCCAATAGGGGCCTTTCCTGTAACGTTTTAATTGGGGAAGTAGCACTGGGAGGCATTCGTTTCCAGAAAGGGAAGCTGGGTAGGCAGTTAAATGAGAATCTAATATGTGTTTTGGTTTTGTTTTAAGGAAAAAGTAACTTTAAAATATTCAACATGGGTTCTTTGGAAGCAGGCCTAGCAGACTTCCAAATTGTTTTTCCTAGTAGTATATGCTATATATATCAGGATTCACTTTAATGGGATTGAGTTCCAGGATGGTTGTTAGTGGAGGGCTTCCCAACCCCCTTTTGAGAACCCAAATGTTTGCATGAACTGGGTATGTTCTCATCAGGCATGATGTAGTTATATCTCTGTTCAGTTACTTTACAGACAAAATCTGGAACTCATACGAAACATGGCTAGAACCCTAAGGACATCACTTATTCTGTGACAAAATGGCCAAATAGTATTATTTTATTGCTTTGTGAGTTTCTTTTAATCAAATTCTACCTAAGTGTTTGAATAAAACTATTGAAGTGCTCAGTTTTTATTAAGTTTAACATTTTTATTAAAATAAAGTGTCTTAAATTTATTAAATGTTAAATGACTTTAGGCCAGGCATGGTGGCTCATGCCTATAGTGCCAGTGCTTTGGGACGCCACAGCCAGAGACCACTTGAGGACAGGAGTTCTAGACCATCCTGGGCAACATAGCAAGACCCCATCTCTATAAACAATTTAAAAATTAGCCCAGCATGGTGGTACACACCTGTAGTTCTACTTGGGAGACTGCGAGAGGATCACTTGAGCCCAGGAGTTCAAGGCTATACAGTGAGCTATGATTATGCCACTACACTCCAGCCTGGGCAACAGAGCAAGACCCCATCTCTAAAATACTTAAAAAATGAAAAAAAAAAGGGGGGGGAAGACTTTAAGTTTCTGAAATATATTTATGTGCCAAAATCATTATAAATGTATTTCTCTTTTCTATAGATGAAAGTCCAAAAGATTATTACGACTGTATGGGATATTTTTCAACCACTTCTTTTTGGTTTAGTTGGAGCAGAAGTATCTGTTTCATCGCTTGAATCAAATATTGTTGGTAAGAATAATTAGAGCACAAAAAAATATGAAATTCAAAAATATTTAAGAAAATTATAAATACATTTATTTTTATTTACAATATATCTTTGGCTACAACGACCTTCTTCAGAAACACATGTTGATACAGTGTCATATTTTCATATTGCTCTTCCTTTACACTGGGTGCTCTTTTTTTTTATAAACCAAGGACAGCCCTGAATATCTTCCCTGAGTTATCTGAAGAAATAAATATAAGATTTCTTTCCTGAGGGAACATATTTGATACGATCAGCACTTTTTGAGTACTTTCATTTAAAACTATTGGCTGGGCATGGTGGCTCATGTCTGGATTCTTACTTTGGGAGGCCGAAGCGGGCAGATTTCTTGAAGTTAGGAGTTCGAGACCTGCCTGGCTAACATGGGGAACCCCCTCTCTCCTAAAAATACAAAAATTAGCCAGGTGTGGTAGTGCGCGTCTGTAATCCCAGCTACTCGGGAGGCTGAGGCAGGAGAATCGCGTGAACCCGGGAGTCGGAAGTTGCAGTGAGTTGAGATTGTACCACTGCACTCCAGCCTGGGCGATAGAGCAAGAATCCTTCTCAAAAAATAAATTATTATTAATAATAATAAAAGTATTCAAAAGAAGTCTATTAGTTCAGAATTGTATAAATGTCATCTGTCTTATTTTTCATGGTACTTCCACCATCAGATACTGTCTTGCACTTTACAGAGAATCTTCCATCATATTCATTTTTTATAATCATTGTTTTTATGTAAAAAATAAGCACATGAAGAGACAATAGCCTTAAAATGTTTTCAAAAGTTTTAGAAATCATATTCCTGGGCATGAAGAACACTTCTTCACAAATATTTTGTTATTTATGTTTGTTTTCATCTGTTGTAGGCATATCTGTTGCCACTCTGAGTTTGGCATTATGTGTTCGAATTTTAACCACATATCTATTGATGTGCTTTGCTGGTTTTAGTTTTAAGGAGAAAATATTTATTGCTTTAGCATGGATGCCCAAAGCTACAGTACAGGTAAGAACATATTAAGCCTGTTGCTTGATGCTTTTAAAATTTAAAATGAAAAATGTTACTCTAGTCACAAAATATGAGCTATTATCCTTACTTTTTAAATGTTTGATTGATCATAACTATTCATTAAAATTAATGTAACCAGTCCTGGCTACTCAGGAGGCTGAGATGGGAGAATCGCTTGAACCCAGGAGGCGGAGGTTGCAGTAAGCTGAGATGGCACCACTGTATTCCAGTCTGGGCGACAGAGCGACTCCATCTCAAAAAAATAAATAAATAAATAAATAAACAAAAACAAAGAAACTTAATGTAATCTTTTTCTATTTTTATTTTTATTTTCATTTTGAGACCAGGTCTCACTCTGTCACCCAGACTGGAGTGCAGTCGCATGATCACAGCTCACTGCAGCCTCAACCTCCTGGGCTCAAACAATTCTCTCACATCAGCCTCCTGAGTAGCTAGGATCACAGGCACCTGCCACCACACCCAACTGCTTTTTTATTGATTTTTTTTTTTTGAGACAGAGTCTCACTCTGTTGCCCAGGCTGGAGTGCAGTGGCATGATCTCGGCTCACTGCAACCTCCACCTCCCAGGTTCAAGCGATTCTCCTGCCTCAGCCTCCTGAGTAGCTGGGATTACAGGTGCACACTACCACACCCAGCTAATTTTTGTATTTTTAGTAGAGATGGGGTCTCACCATGTTGGCCAGGCTAGTCTCAAACTCCTGACCTCAAGTGATCCACCCGCCTCAGCCTCCCAAAGTGCTGGGATCACAGGCATGAGCCACTGCGCCTGGTCTTTTTTGTCTGATTTTTTTGTAGAGAAGAGGTCTTGCTATGTTGCCCAGGCTGGTCTTGAACTCTTAGGTTCAAGTGATCTTCCTGCCTCAGCCTCCTAAAGTTCTGGGATTACGAGCATAACCCACTGGGCCCAGCCAATGTAACCTTTTTAAATCTCAGTTTTAAAAGCAATTCTTTTGAAATTAAAAAGTATTCTTTCAATAAGTACTTCCTAAGTTTATGAAAATATGTTTTTTATTTTCCTAAAATATATAATAAGAATATATCTGAAAATTGGAGTTTTTATATTTTGCTGAATATAACAAAGCTAAATGTTATGATTTTAAAAAGTAGAGACACAGGCCAGGCATGGTAGCTCATGCCTGGAATCCTAGCACTTCGGGAGGCTGAGGCAGGCAGATCACTTGAGCTCAGGAGTTCAAGACCAGCCTGGGCAACATGGTAAAATCTCGTCTCTACAAAAAATACAAAAAAATTAGTCAGGTGTGTTGGCATGCACCTGTAGTCACAGCTACTTGGGGGCTGAGGCACGAGGATTGCTTGAACTCGGGAGGTTGAGGCTGCAGTGAGCTGAGGTCACACCACTTCACTCCAGCTTGGGTGACAAAGTGAGACCCTGTCTCCAAAAAAAAAAAAAGTAAAGTAAAATAGAGACACATTGATTTTTTTAAAAATACTTTTCCTACCTTGCCACTCCATCACACAAATGCACATTTATTGTTTTTAATTACACATTTATTTGTATACTATTTGGTTAATGGCTAAATCCCTGCCCCTGCCCCCTTGATAGACTACATAAGGACAGGGACAGTGTCTGGTTGTTGCAGTTGTTTTTCATTGTTTCTCCCTGGCACTTAACACAGTGCCTGACATGCAGGAGCCAAATATGTATTGCATGCCTGCAAGAATGAATGAACAGAAAGGGAAACCTTGTAATTTTGCCCTCTTATTCAAGGATATTCTCCTCCTCCTAAAATATATTGCTACTTATTGTTAGACTGTTTAACTTGGCAGCATAATATACCTTAATTTCCTGTGGCTCTTTTCTTAGTTGTTATTCCAAAACAGAAGCTCCTAAATTTTCATGCAAAAAAAACCTCTATTATCATGTTAGAAAAGCAGGTTCATAGGGCCAGACTACCTGTTTTGAATACCATGTTACTTGCCTATAACCTCAGGAAAATTATTTTCTAATCTCTCAGTCCTTCAGTGTTCTCATCTTACAATGAAGTCTATGACTGTATCTGTTTCTTAGCAGTGTTGTCAGGATTCAATGAGATAATCCATGTAAAGTGCTTAGCACTCTCTCTGGCATATGGTGGTGCTCAGTTAACAATGTTGTTATTTTATCTTACCTTCAAGTAATATAAATAATAACTTTTTATTTTTAATGTCTACTGTAGGGAATAATAAATCTACAGAAGGAGTATCTGTTCTCTCTCCTTCCAACAATACTCTCGCAATTTTGTTTTATTATTTCATAATTTTCATAAAGCAGGGAAAAAAGAAAAGCAGGTATGAGGAAAGAGACCACTCACTCGAGTCCTGCAGTATTATTCTGCTTCTGCCTATTCCTGTCTGCTGGCTTCAGGCTAGCTTCTACACAAAGAATATCAAGCTGGTTCCAGGAACTGGCAAGACATAAAAAATTAATTATTTATACAAGTAAAGTCACAACAGCAATAATAGATAATGATAATGTCACAAGTAAATAAGATCAACAAATATTTAAATTTCAATTTTAAATTATTTTCACCTTTATCCTCTTCTGCTGTTCTCTGCTGCTAAAATAAAATTGGCTAAGGTTCAGCTCTTTCTCTTGTTCTTCAGTTTCGAGTTACTGATAAAAATTAGAGTGGAAAAATGAAGCTATTAGGAGAGTAAATAAATAATTTAGTTTACAAATGTAAGATCAGCTTGGCAATTGGATTCTTTTAAAGAAATAATATTAAATCTCAGTCACTAGGAGGAAATCATTTATCATCTAATAAAGTCCTCACATCATAAGGTTGTCATAAGAATTAAATGAATTGATAAATGGAAAGCTTTAAGAATGATACCTGCCATATGATGAATGCCATATAACTATATAAATATTATTTCTAGTTTCACCATTATCATCATCATCTCTTAAAAGTCAATGGGTTTGGTTTTTGTTTTTTGTTTTTTCTGTTGGAAGTTCTTTTATGTTCAAATCCTCTTCTAAACTGTAAGATTCTTTCAAGTTGGTTTTCTGCATGATTATCTTTTTCTCCCTAGCATCCTCCAGCACACTGGCTCATGTTCAGTACATTAAAAGTTACGATATAAAAATGATACCATTTTAAATTATTGATTTAGGATATAGAAATTGATCTTAAATTGAGGGGTTCTTTTGCCATAATGTTCCATATCAGAGGTAATGTTTCCACCATTATGTTGTTACTTTGCAACTCCATAGAAAATATGTTATATATTGGTATTTAATTCCCCAAAATTTTAAGGCAATTTCATGCCTAGATTATTAAACACAAAGAAAGAGGGTTAGCAAGAAATTTGCTTTATGTTATTAAAAATAATGTGGTAGAAGGTGACTAGGGAAAAATACTTGTGACCCAATACAGTCATTCTAAAACGAAAACTTCAAAGGAACTCATTCTCTGACCTGGCAGGGGATGAGGAGTGAGGGAGAAAGAAACTTACTACTATCTGAATACCTACTGTGTGCCAGGTGTTCTTTGCATTCTCATATTTAATTTTCACAACCGTCCAGTAAGATAAGTATTTTGTTCTTCATTTTACACATAAGTAAGTAGAAGGTTAGAGAGTGTGAGTCATTTGTACGAGGTCACTAGCCTGGTTGCAGCAAAAATAGAATTCAAACCCGGTGTGCTAGATTCCAAGCCTGCTGTCAGTTCTGCTGTAACACAGTGCCCCCTGAATAGGGAGAACAATGAGAAGAAGGGCAACAAATCCTAGAGAACCATAAGAAACCTTAGTATTTTATGTTGTCTTGTTGTAGTCAAGAACCACTTGCACATGGTAAAGGCAACTAAGCAAAACTGGTTTCGTTAGAACTCCTGGTGTTATGAGGGCAACATGAACACTCAAAAGAGATATTCAAATAGAGGAACACTGAGAGGACAAGAGTGCAAAATCAGCCCAAAAATGTTTGCCTGCTGATTTGTCACTATTGTACTCTTCCTCCACATATATTTGCTAGGAAGAACATGGAACTGATGAGTAACTTTTGAAAATTACTGAGTACTTTTTTTTCTAATAGTCTAGTACTAGATTTTGTTTATTTTAACAGAGCCATTTACATTATATATCAACTCAGTTTAATATTTTTCTTTATGCCCCATTTTTACCCCTAAATGCAGGCTGTGTTAGGTCCTCTGGCTCTAGAAACAGCAAGAGTCTCCGCACCCCACTTGGAACCATATGCGAAGGATGTGATGACAGTAGCATTTTTAGCCATCTTGATCACAGCTCCAAATGGAGCTCTACTTACGGGCATTCTGGGGCCTAAAATGCTTACACGCCATTATGATCCAAGCAAAATAAAACTGCAGTTGTCAACATTAGAACATCATTAAAAAGTTTACCTGTCATCATCTGCCTGCTTCTTTTAATGAATTATTTCACATGACAGAAGAATTTTAAAGTAGAAATATGTGGGGACTGTACAGAGAATCCAGGATTTAGTAAACATGTGATTTCAGTACAGGGCTTTTCTTGGACTTTTTACTCCAAAGTTAATTTAATAAAAATAATATTAAATGGAATGCTCTCTTGGTATTTACATACTGTAAGAACAAATTAAATCTGTAAATACCCTAGGAAAGTTTAAAGTAATCCCTCAGGCTGAATTTGATATCATAATACAAACTGAGCTTAATATAAAATTAAACAAACTTAATGGCAGAAAGAAAAACTTTGAATATTGAACTTGGTAAGATAGCCTAAGTTTCCAAATAGGAGGAGTAGAACTCCCATGATGTCCAGTAATTCAGTTAAAAAGATCACCACAAAAAGAAAGAAAAGGAATAAAACACATCAACTTTAAATGGGTTAACTAAATAGATTTTAAATTCTGGTTTTGGTGACTACCTGAGTAAATAATATGTTCAGTAATAGAACCAAGTTAGTCTTTCCTTACTTCTGCCATGCCCTTAAAATGAAAGTCTGGTTTAGCAGTTTTTAGATGAAACACTATCTATATTTTTATTTATAGAAATAAAATTAAATCACAAATGGAAGTAAACTATATTTTTTTCAATTAGTATTTTAAAATCTAGGCATAAAAGGCAGCCTCCAAAAATGAAAGACTTGGAGACTGCTGTCATGTGGCAGTTTCTTCTCCTTAGTAATATAGAATTACCTTTTAATTCTGGCTGATTAAATCTGCCATGTTAATGTAGAACCCATCACAAGCAAAGTGAGTTTTAATTAACTTCAAGACTCTTTATTTTAAAGTTATAAGAGTCATATAAACGATTCTAAAATGGCCTTATTGAATGGCATCTTAGAAATTGTTTAGACTTCTTTGGCAAAAGCTCAATGCAAGGACTGAATATTACTTTCATTCCTCTTTTTCCTCTTCTCCACAAGCAAGGTATTAAAATACCACAGAATATGACATTTACACATAAATTTGCCAAGTGAAGCAATTAAAATTTAAGGCAATCAAAACTATGTGTTATTCCTGTTAAGACTAAGGGCTTTTACAGAATATATCACCAAAACTGCCAAAAGTTCTAAAACCCTCTGGGAAATAACTCTTAGAAAATACACTCTGGGAGAATAACTCTGGGAAAAGATAAAATAGCTACTATTTTAGTGACATTTTCTCCTTATAGTTTTACAACAAAGTACAGACTCCATTTTCAAATATTGTAATTCTAGTACTCAAATTCTAAAAATTTAAACTGTGCCAGTGTTTTCACTACTATTTAAATCATGAGGGCATCTCATTGTCACTTATAAGAAAATAAAAATATAAGCAGGGTGTTGTGGCTCATGCCTATAATCCCAGCACTTTGGGAGGCCGACATGGGCAGATCACGAGGTCAGGAGTTCGAGACCAACCTGACTAACATGGTGAAACCCCGTCTCTACTAAAAATACAAAAATTTGTCAGGTGTGGTGGCGCACACCTGTAATCCCAGCTACTCAGAAGGCTAAGGCAGGAGAATCGCTTGAACCCAGGAGGCAGAGGTTGCAGTGAGCTGAGATCGCACCACTGCACTCCAGCCTGGGAGACAGAGCAAGACTCTGTCTCAAAAAATAATAATAAAATATATATATATATATTTACAAGATAGTATTTTACATTCACAAGAGGATTAGATTTCAAAGTAGAAAGTTTATTTTAATAAAAGAGAGATAAGAAATAATTTTCAAAATGAGGAATTGTGTTATTGATTAGGAGGAAAATTGTTGTAACTATTCTTTTTATTCTTTATTTATTGAACTTTCTCTAAGTGCCTGTGATATATGTTTATTATACTGAAATAGTCGCCCTTTTAAGGTGGTGTGGCAGATGTTGTTATTTATTTGAAAATTTAAGTTTTTTATTTATAAAAAGTTTTTATAAAAATTTATTAATATAATTGAAAAATTATATATACACACAGTTAAGCATGTGTATGATATTAGTGTTTATAGTATTTAAACAAATAAGGCTGGGCACAGTGGCTCACACCATCCCAGCACTTTGGGAGGCCAAGATGGGTGGATCATGAGGTCAGGAGAGGGAGACCATCCTGGCTAACATGGTGAAATACAAAAATACAAATAACAAAAAAAAAAAAAATACAAAAAACTAGCCAGGCGTGGTGGCAGGTGCCTGTAGTCCCGGCTACTCGGGAGGCTGAGGCAGGAGAATCACTTGAACCTGGGAGGCAAAGGTTGCAGTGAGCCAAGATCACGCCACTGCACTCCGGCCTGGGTGACAGAGCGAGACTCTGTCTCAAAAAAATAAAATAAAATAACAAATAAATACAAGATTGTTGTTTCTTATAAACTTTTTGTATCTTTGCCTATTTTTTTCACTGTTTAAGGAATTTTTATTAAAGCAAAATTTTATAATCCAAATTACCTTTCCTTGCTCAGTTATCAATTCTGTTACTTAAAACAGAAGTGACATTCTGAGCTATTCCACACTAACGAATTACAAAATTAAAGGAATGCTTTTAATTTTTATACTTTGCTGAAAATTATTTATCACAGAGTCTGAAAAGCATTGCAGTATTTTTATATTTTATTATTTTGGGAGGATTTTTTGTTTTCAAATCAGTAAGTAATCTAGGACTATCATTGCATTTGTTAGATCTGACGTTTGCTTGGTATGTAAAGTTCAAAGTTTCCTTTTTAAACTTATTTTATACTTTACAAATTTTTTCCATAGTATTTAACATTTTCAATATTGAGATTTTTTCTTCAGTGATGTGCAAGTTTCTTTCTGTGGTCCCTGATCAGTTTTAAATAATTGGAACACCAGTGGCACCATTAACTGCTTTCTGGGCAGCCTCTTTAGCTTGGTGGTCTTGTAGTACAGCTATACCTTTGTCAACCTTAGTACAGAGAGGCTCTGGAGATTCAAGCATATGAAGAAGTTCTAAATAACCAATCTCCAACAACATGCCAATGATTTTACCAGCACAACTAGGGCATGGCTTGAAGAAGAGGAAAGAGCCATTCACTCGTTTGCTTTTGCTTTTGAGGAGGAGCAGATGCCATCATGGAAGTCAAAGGTTCTTAACCTTCTACATGAACAGCAGGCTGCTGCATGGTAACTTGGGGCTGTGCATGAAGATGCCATTGAGGATTGTGAACTTCCATAGCATATTTATACTGTGAAATGGTGCAAACAGCAGGAGTATCTGTAGTAGCAGTAGTGGCAACTGCAGAATGTGCTCCTATTGTCTGTGTTGATGTGTTACAACAGCTGTGTTGACATGACTCGTGGAAGCTGTGAAGAAGCTGGTCTCTTACTACCAAATGTAGTGAGCTAGGAGTGGCTTGGGCATATTTTCCAATGGATGAGGTCTGGCACCCTGAGCAATTTAGGGAGGATTTGATCTTAGTTGAGCAGTTTGTCTAGGAGAATACTTTGCAGCATGGCTGTCAGTCTGTGGGATAACTGCCAAGAAGTAAATTGAAGAAGGTGCTGGCTGATAGAGGCTGATTCCCAGGTTGAGCATAGTTTTTACACTTGCCATTCTTTGCACATACTGTGCTGGTTAATGAGCTGAGCCTGGTGCTCTTCATTGCTCTTCTTCCCATGGAGTTAATACTATATACAATGGCTCAGTGCCCACAATTCTACCATTCATTTCTGAAAGTGCTTTAGTTGCTTCCTCTGGAGAGGAGAAACATACACAAATCAAACCCTTTGTTGTGACAACCATCCTTCATAACCTTTGCATTAGTGATTGTACCAAGTGGAGAAAGTTCTTTCCAGAGACATTCATCAATACCATCAAGATTTTTTGCATAAATGTTAACACTTTGTTATCTGGTGATCCTATACTGCTTGATCTTTTCAAATTTGCACACAAGTTCCATCTGCCATTCTACTTCTTTCTGATCTTGACCAACATCAATTTGTTTTCCATTGAGCTTCTTTCTGTTCATCTCATCTGTGCATCTTTATGCCTTTCAAAGCTGACAAATCCAAAACCTTTGGGTTTTCCACTTTCATTAACCACTACTTTCACACTTAAGACAGATCCCAACTTGCCAAAGAGATCTTTAAGGCACCTACCATCCATGTCTTCTCCAAAAATCTTCCTGTAAACATTGGTGAACTTTTTAACTCTGAGTTCTGCTTCTCATTGTTTACAAGACTTAATCCAACAAAGACTTTGCTATCATTTAGAAGCATCCATTTCATTTTTTAATAGATCTTTCAGCTGCTTCGTGTCTCAATATGTACAATGCCATCACCCTTGAAACCATTTTCACCACAAAGCACCTAATGTGAAAGTGATAGAGACAGGAGGCAGCCAAGGGTACCCCGGTAAAACCCCATCTTCAAGACTAAAACAGCCTGAAGGCTGTTAGATAAACTGGACTGCGGGTCCTGGTTGAAGCCGCCCTTTCCCCACTGATTCTGAATAATGCCCACCTGTGCACTGGGATGACGGGGTGGAGCCTTGGGAAGTTTGTGCGGTGTTTATTTTTTCAATTACTAAAAATGAATTGTTAAAATCTCTCACTATGTTTGTGGATTTTTTTATTGCTCTTTCCAGTTCTAATTTTGGCTTTATTTATTTTAAGACTACATTATTAGGTGTCCACAATTTTATAAAAATTAAGAAAAAATTAGAAAAGTTTAGAAAAAAATGAGAAAAATATAGAAAAAGATGTGACAGAAGCACACATGGGCTTTATCTGGATGATCTCTTGTCAGGTTTGTATCCTGGGGAAGGCCTTCACAGCAAGAGATGGACCAGAGGATTGAGGCAAGGGGGCCACCACTCAGAAGGGGAGGAGGGCGAAGGAACTCCTGAGGGAGGAAAGGATCAGAGAGGAGGCTTTCGTGTCTCAGTGATATCACTCAGCAGCATGGCATGGAGTCTATAGTTCACAGAGTTCCAAAGAGCAGAAGCAGCCTGGGGTCTTTACAGCCTAGGGTTTATCTGTGGCAGGCAGATTTTGGACACAGTTTCCCAGGGCATGTAAATCAGGCAGGCTCTAAATGCCTACAAATCTGCATGTCTGGGCAATGTTTAACACAATTGGATGTTTAAAAATTTGAGTTTGGTGCCAGTTGGCTCTTGAGCTAATGGGTCTCAGCTTGCTGTGAAGAAATAACCTAGGCACCAATACACAGAGGCCATCCTTGTCTCATTTACATTATATGTAGTGACTCTATCCTTTTTTGCTCACAATTGTTTTACTCATTTCTTTTAGATTTGTTTACTGAGATTATTTGGTAGGTAAGATTTCAGTTTATTGTAGTTTGCTAATTCATTATTCAAAGTGCTCTACTAAAAATTTTGCTCCATCCTTAGTCCCCATTTAAACAAAACTGCTGTGGGTAAGGTCATCATTGGCCTTCGTGTTATCAAATCTGTTTTGTTAACAAAACTTTAATGTTTAAAATTTTCTTATGTGTATGTGTTTAATTTATGTAATTTTAAAATGGGTTATCATACATGGAATTTGGTAGTTTTCTTTCCTTTTTTTGTTCACTACTCTGTTTCTTAATGCTTTATTGTAACCCACAAGGCAATGTCCCCAATATTTATTATGTATAACTGATATTCACATAAAACATATTTTGTCATTAAGTGTTACCTTTTTCCACATAGGTGTTCCTGTTCTTTAGTCTTCTATTTTCTTTCTCTCCCGCTTCTCTCCCACCCTTTCTCTCTCCATTTATGTACGTATTTAAATCATTTTAAAAATAATTTTATGTGTCACTTCAAAGCCTTCAGTGTAAATTGAGGGTCCAATTTTGTTTTCTTTGAATTGTTTATTTTCATATATTAATTTTTCATCTACATGTAGATTCTCAATTTTTTACCACTCTTGCTTATTCTTAATACAATTGTTTTTCTTAATTGATCAATTCCAATAGTTCTATAGTAGGTGCTGATATCTGGTGAGAAAAGTTCCTCTCAATAGTCTTTTTTTTGGAACAATTTTCTGACTATTCTTCTACATGAACTTTAAGATAATTTAATCCCATTTTAAAATGCTTTTGTGATTCTAATGTGAATTTAATTGAATTTATATATAATTTTAGGAGATTTATGTTTTTACAAGAGTTTTGTTTTTTTTTTTTGAGACAGGGTCTTACTTTGTCACCCAGGCTGGAGTGCAGTGGTGGGATCTCAGCTCACTGAAGCCCCAACCTCCCACCTCAGCCTCCCAAGTACCTGGTTCTATAAGCATGCGCCAAGCCCAACTAGCTTTTTGTTTTGGTTAGAGATAGCGTTTCACAATTTGCCCAAGCTGGTTTTGAACTCCTGGGCTCAAGCAGTCCTCCTGCCTCAGCCTCCCAAAGTGCTGAGATTACAGGTATGAGCCACTGTGCCTAACCTCATGTGTTTCTTATTCAGCAGCTTTTGGTAACATTTTTATAGTTTTTTTTCTTATAGATCTTCTACCTTTCTTGGTAAATTTATTTTACCTTTATTATTTTTGTTATTGTGAATATTTTTACCACTAGCATTTCAAGGTGCTTATTGCTAATATATTTTGTATTATCATCTTATTTCCAAATACCTTACCAATATTCCTCTTTAAAATATTTGAAATTTCTGTTTTTCCTAATCTCTATGATTTCCTAGACATACAATCATATCCACAAAAAGTTTTGTATATATTTATACTGATTATTTCATTTAAAAATCTTGTTACATTCATGGATCCTCCAAGATAATCTTTAATAACAAATAATGACAGCAGCTATTCCTACTGGTTCCTTGTTTTAATTGAAACGTTGTTTCATGATTTAAAATACTTGTTTTGTAGGCGTTTCATAAATAACGGTTATGTTTAGACACTTTCCTTCAATTTCTATTTTACTCAAGAATCTTCATTAGGAGTGGATGTTTAATCTTAACAATAGCCCTCTCAGCATCTATTGATATAATCACATTTTTCTCTTCTTTGATGTCATTTATGTAATTGTGTTAATATACTTAACTGATATTGAAATACCCATGAATTCCTGAAATACAATGCTCTTTGCATACTGTATTACTCTTTTTTGTTGTTGCAATTATTGATAACAGTGCTGGGTTTTTATTTAGAATATCCATTCATATGTATGTCAGATTGGTCTATAGTTTTGGTTTTTTTGTTTGTTTTTTTGTTTTGAGATGGAGACTTGCTCTGTCACCCAGGCTGGAGTGCAGTGGCGTGATCTCGGCTCACTGCAACCTCTGCCTCCTGGGTTCAAGCTGGGATTACAGGCATGCACCACCATGCCAGGCTAATTTTTGTATTTTTAGTAGAGATGGGGTTTCGCCGTATTGTCCAGGCTGATCTTGAACTCCTGACCTTAAGTGATCCACCCACCTTGGCTTCCCAAAGTGCTGGGATTACAGGTGTAAGCCACTGCACCTGGCCTACAGTTTTGTCTTATGTTTATCAGGTTTTCATATTAATGCTGCACTGCCTATGTGAAATGAATTGGTTTTTCTTTTTTAAAAAAATTTGGGATACTTTAAATAACATTGGAATTATCCTTCTTGCAACCCTAGTACTTTTTAAATTATGGATTTAAAAAAAATCACTTTACATTCTCTTCTTTGTAACTGGTCTATTAACATTTTAAATTTCTTCTTGGATTAGTTTTGGTCATTTATATTTTCCAGAAAATTACCCATTTTCTCTAGATTTTCCAATGTGTTGCTATATAGTTGCATGCAGCATTTCAAAGTGAATCTTTCTTTTTTCTTTTTCTTTTTTTTTTTTTTTTTTTTTTTTTTTTGAGATGGAGTCTTGCTCTGTGGCCTGGGCTGGAATGCAATGGCACAACCTTGGTGCACTGCAACCTCTGCCTCCTGGATTCAAGCGATTCTTCCACCTCAGCCTCCCGAGTAGCTGGGATTACAGGCATCCGCCATCATGCCCAGCTAATTTTTATATTTTTGTAGAGACGAGTTTTCACGATGTTGGCCAGGCTGGTCTTGAACTCCTGACCTTAGGCGATCTGCCCGCCTTGGCCTCCCAAAGTGCTGGAATTAATTACAGGTGTGAGCCACCGCACCTGGCCCTCAAAGAGAATCTTTCTACCTTCATCTTATTTTACTTCTTGGTAGCATTCTATAGAGTTGAAGATTGTACTTGTGAGTTTTGAGTTTCTTAATTTGTTGAATGGATGTGATTAATTTATATCTTTAGTGTGATCATGCAGAGAAATGTATGAGGGATAGTAATGGAAAAATTACAGGAAATCTGAAAATTTAATAAACTTGACATTTTTATTTTCTCACTAGTACAGGGTTATCTCCGTAATTATGAAATGTACTACCCTTTTCTCCTTTTCTATATTATTTTGGAAAATTACAGCCTTATAATAGAGATCAGAAATGTGTTAACATTATGGCTGATCTATCTGACAACAGTGTTCTAAGAAAACAGTATCACAAATATACTTTCTCACCATAATTGTTCAAAACAGAAGTTTTGTAAGCAAAGAATCAAGCATTTAAACCAAAGGAAAGTTAGAGTGATGTCATCTCTGGTTGAAAAACATAGTCTTTCTGAACAGATTTTCAATGTCCTTCAAGACCATAACTAATATAAAATTACACAATACAATTGCTAATAATATGAGCTGTACACTTTTTATATTAAAGTGATGCTTGCTACAACATGACTTTACTAAACTGGATTTCTGCAAAAGATAAAACACCAGGCATGGTTGCTCATGCCTGCAATCCCAGCACTTTGGGAGTGCTGAGGCAGGGAGGATCACTTGAGTCCAGGACTTTGAGACCAGCCTAGGTAACACAGTGAGACTCTGTCTCTTAGAAAAATAAAAAATTAGCCGGGCATGATGAAGCATGACTGTAGTCTCAGCTACTTGGGAGGCTGAGGTGGGAGGATCGCTTGAGCACAAGAGGCTGAGGCTGCGGTGAGCTACGATCATGCCCCCGCACTCCAGCCTGGGTGACAGGGCCAGACTTTGTCTCAAAATATATGAAAGTAGATAAAATTAGTTTACTTGCTGAACATGATCAAATATAGCAAGTTTCCAGTAAAAGACTATTAGGACAAACTATGTTAACACAACCTCAGATGATGCAGCATAGTTAAAACAAAACAAAACAGCTTTTGGCATATTCTATACTCCAACCTCTGTGGTGCAAAGGGACTATATGGCCAACTGGATGTTGAGGGAGTCACAGAACTGCTGCACATGTGGTTTTTAAACATGATTTTTAATTCCCCCTAAAGTGGAAGAAGTCATCTAACAAAATTTATTATGACTTAAATTGCTACTGCTTTATTTAGTTTTCCTCAAACTTTAACAAAATAAATAATTATGTAGTAAATTATAGTCATTAAGCTTGAAAAATGTTTCAATTGAATGGGAAAACTTCCTGTGATAAAGCCTCCAATCATCAAGGAGTAAGTCAATATATTTTACGTATAAATTTTCCAACATGTTAAGCACTAAGCTTTTAACTAAATAGCTAAGGGGAAATTGTTACCACCAAATGCAACACATATCCTGCCTTTTTAAATAACACATACTACTTATCTTGATTCCAATTCATCACTAAACATCACTTGTATAATTTGATCACAGTGATGTCCTCAGAGACAGTTGTATGCAGAATCCTATAAATTGTCTCAAGCTGCTATGCCTTTAATGTTCACCTTAAATTTATTTTTGTTCCCCTGCCTTGCTGTCAGCTGTCACATTTTGTAGTTCACCCCTTCTGCAAGACCCTTTCGATACTTGTGATTCGTTAAGAAGCAGAAATCAGATACCCAAACTTGTTAGAATTCAATGTGAAGTAAGAATAAGTAGACTCTGGGTAGCTGCTGCCTCTACCATTAAACATTTTTTAAAAAGAAGACTTTTTCAATTACCACTTAATTTGAACTTGACTTACCTAGACTACTATTAGTCGATATTAGTTTAACAGAGGGAAAATTGTTAATAAAGTAGATGTAATATGTAAACACATACATCATTTCCTTGTTCTGGATCTATCAATGATTTCATACTTTGACTATATCTAAATTATCTGCTTTTCCTAGCCTTCAAAGTAGTCTTTAATTCACCCCTGCTTTCCATGGGTTAAATTTCCTACAATGCTGAGATGTTTATATTGGTTTCCTCCTGTCCTACGAACTTCGTACTGATTTCTGCCACAATAAATTTGATTAGATGAAAAAAAAAAAAGACTCTTTTTTTTTTTTTTTTTTTTAAGATAGGGTTTCACTTCTGTTGCCCAGGCTGCAGTGCAGTGGCACGATCTTGGCTCACTGCAACCTTGGCCTCCTCAACTCAAGAGATTCTTGTGCCTCAGCCTCCCGAGTAACTGGGACTACTGGTGCGCCACTGTGCCCGGCTAATTTTTGCATTTTTTTGGTAGAGATGAGATCTCACCATGTTGCCCAGGCTGGTATGGTACTCCTGAGATCAAGTACTCCACCCACCTCAGCCTCCCAAAGTGCTGAGATTACAGGTGTGTCGTCACTGCACCAAGCCAATGAGGCACTCACTTCTGAACAAAGTGCAAGCATTAGTAACATCTCCCCTGGTCTCTCCAGATTGGTTATGCTGCCGCAACTGAATTCTAAATGGGTTAAGTATTATACAATTACTTAGGCTTCTTTGGTAGGTATCAAATAAAACATCCACCTAAATTCTTAAGAACCTTGTTAAATAGTGGCATTTACAAACTCTCTATACAGATTCTGACAGCACATTTCTATTGGAAGACTATGGAATCACAATGAGGAAGGTAGTACTATATAGATCAGCAGCTGGCTTAATTGGCTTCCTGTAACTTATTAACAAATTAGGTTACAAAATACAAAGGCAGCTTAATGAATCATCGTATTTGGCATTGAACTCAAAGCTGAATTGTGTGAATTGTGAGGTGCTTTCCATAATTCAACTTGCTTAATTACCCATATGAGTGAATCATTCATACCTCAAGCCTGCTAACACTTTTGGAATACCTGATGTTTATGTAATGGTGATGTTCATTTGCTGAGTAAGGCATGAGTAGTTTCCTAGGTAAGCAGAAGCAGCCCTCAAAACAATCATAATGTGACGCAGTAACAACAGGGCTGTATTTTGAAGGCTCTAGAAACCAAAGACATGTATTTCAAGAGCCAAGTTACTTTTTTTTTCTTTTACCACTTATCCTCAAGTTCTACAAGTTACTTACACTGTATCAATTCAAATACATTTGGTTATTAGATGTCTATTTTTTAAAGATGGACAAGATAAAATTGTGTAAATTTACAAGAAGTAATGCAAACTGCTAATAATGCTTATTTAAAGGAGTTATTAAAGCAACAGCTTACTACCAACCCTAGGCTTCTGAAAAATGTGCACAGGTGGGAAAAGATATGGGCATAGCTCTTAGCATATTTTAACAACTGAAAATGTGGCAGGGAAAAAGTCCTTATTCTGAGAGTACAACCATCTTACTTTTGGGGTATGAAAATTACCTTTTATGAGATAATTCATTTTCAATGTTGACAAAATTCAAAGTTGGTCATTCATTTTAGTCTCCTCATTTTTAGTAAATTTGCCTCCTGTAAAATCTAAGTTATGGGAACCACTAGAACATGTGTGAAAACAAGTTGCTGTGAGATGCAGTGATAGATTTTACAAAAAGAAAAGCATTTCATGAACACAGATCAGGATATCCAAAATTTTGGTGAGGTGGATTTTTTCCAAAGTCTGGTGACCAACTGTGGAAAAATAATTGGTTAATCTGACAGTGAGGCCCCTTAACAGTGTTGAAGAAAATGTATCCGAAAAAGCACCCAGAGTCAAAGAAGTGAGAGCAATGCTGTATTTATCCCCCACTGACATGTGAGGAAAGAACAATAATTTTGGACATACACCTTGTAAAACTTCTCAAAAACCAGACTACATTTCTAACTCTAAAATACATGCTGCTGGTCATGAAGATGTTACGATCATATAATTGAACCTACTGACATTACATGTAATAAATTAAAAACCCAAGTACCATGCTTAGTGTAGTGTCTGGTACATACAAGTGCCCAATAATAATTAGTTTTATTTCTAGAAGGATTACCTCTGTCTGCCTCTTGTACATTCTTATAGAAAGAAAGCAAAGTGAACTGAATAAACTGTATCTTAAATAGACTAAAGAAAAGCTTTTGTATTTGTCTTTTCTCAACTAAGCAGTTTCCAGAGTGCCTAGCAAGGTCTCAGAAATGCACTCAGTGAAGGGAGTTAAATGGTAACTCTTTTACAACAGAAAGGATTCCCTACAGAGCCCAGCAGAGGCAGAGCACTATGTTGCCCAGCCTGGCCTTGAACTCCTGGGCTCTGGTACTGCAGCCATCCTCCCACCTCAATCTTCCCAGCAGTTGGGACTACAGGCCTGTGCCATGGCACCTGGCTAAGGATAGCTATTATGAGAGTAGTAATGTAAGATGAAACTAAAAAGACTCATAATAGTAGGATTAAAAAGCACAAAATTTTAAAGATTCTCCAGTACGTTTATTTCACAAACTTTTTTGTACAGTTGACCCTTACACACGGGTTTGAACTGGGTGGGTACACTTACGCGCATACTTTTTTCAATCAAATGCAGGTGAGGTCACACAGATCAGCATTTGTGCATGGGATGTGAAACTCATGTGTACGGAGGGTCAACTGGAGGGCCAACTTTTCTACATATGGGTTCTGCAAGACTTTCTGTGGGACTTGAGTATGGGCAGATTTTGGTATATGTGTGGCCCTGGAACCAGTCCCCAGCGTATACAAGGGATGACTGTATTTTAATGGTTTATAGTGTTAAAAAGAGAAAAATGTCCACATAAACACAATTTTGAACACTGAACTATTTTAATATGAATTAATGTCTTATGTTTATTACCAATTGATCTTCAAATTGCAGCCCATGAGTTTGGTTGTAAGTGTTCTTGCCATTCCACCCCAGCTGTCACTGAGTCAAACAGTTTAAAATATACACACACACACACAGACACAAGCCTTTTGTAAAGTAAACAAATCTTTTATACTGTAAATAACTGTTCCTCAATGGAACTTTTTGTATCCAGTTTACTTCTTTTCTAAAGCTGGGATACTCATATTAAATACACAACAATCTCTATAAAGCAAAGAGTCTATCTCTGTGAAAACACAAGTAATTCTTGATGGCAATATTTTTCTTAATTCACCTAACCAAATGCAGTTTGGAAGGCCAAAACGAGAAAAAAACACTTCAGATTATCAAAACCAAAAGAGATATGAAAAAATAACATATTTAACAATGTAGGTGGGAATTTTAAATACAAGATCCTGTTGAAAATATTGATATTCAAAGAAACAAACAGCTTCGGATCCATAGCCACAATTTAGGTTTTCCTAGATTAAAATCAGAAGTGATTTTATTGTTGGAAGATACATTAATTTTTTGAAGTCAGAATAAGAGGCTTGACAATTTAATTTCTAATTAAGTGACTGAATAGACAAAGGATCAAATACAAACAGTAGTGCAGGAAGAAAATAAATTGGAAGAAATAATTGTTCAACCAGTAGTAATAATTAAGACCACTATTTTAAAATTTTCTATACACAAAGAATGAGAAAATATTGTTATTATTATTATACTTCTTTCTTCTTCAGTATTAGTGGACCCACATTATCTCCTGTCAATTCATTGTGTTTATTATGTGAACCATCACAGGCAGGAAACTAAAAAGAAAAAAGAATTACAAGTGTTATTTTTAAAATATGATTCATTAGGTAGAAAAATTTGTGAAATGCTCTCAGAAAGAAAGCATATCACTTGCTAAAAAAAAATCAGATCGTTTTCCTGAGTAATAGTTACATTCTACATCCAACTGAACCATATTCAAAATCTAACAATTTAAACAGTTACTTCATTATTTGGTTTAGATTTTAAATAAAAACCTATGAATGAGTCCATATGAGTGATTAAAATAGACAACAGGTTTAAAAGGGAATCGAATAAGTTCTTGGTCATTTGTGGAGCTTAAAATTCGAGCTCACCTATTGCTTAATTTTAAAACAATGGAATTTAATTCAAAATAAATTATAATTTTTTCTTGCTATAAAACTCATGCATACCACACAATTTTTGAAAACAAAAATATATTTTAGGCTGGTGCGGTAGCTTACGCCTGTAATCCCAACACTTTCGGAGGCAGAGGTAGACAAATCACTTGACATCAGGAGTTCAAGACTAGTCTGGCCAACATGGTAAAACGCCATCTCTAACTAAAAATACAAAAGTTAGCTGGGCGTGGTGGCATACGCCTGTGTCTCGGGTACTTGGGAGGCTGAGGTGGGAGAATTCCTTGAACCCAGGAGGTGGAGGTTGCAGTGAGCTGAGATCATGCCATCACACTTCAGCCTGAGTGACAGAGCAACACTCTGTCCCCCGCAAAAATAAATAAAGAATAAATAAAAATAAATTTTAAAAAATTCACTCATAACCCATCCAGATATACGTAATAATAATTAACAGTTTGGTATATTTTTTCCTATGCATTTACTGTGTGTATTCTTTTTTTTCTTTTTTTTGTGAGACAGTCTTGCCTTGTCGCCCAGGCTGGAGTGCAGTGGCGTGATCTTGGCTCACTGCAACCTCTGCCTCCTGGGTTCAAGTGATTCTCCTGCCTCAGCCTCCTGAGTAGCTGGGACTACAGGTGCATGCCACCACGCCTGGCTAATTTTTTTGTATTTTTTAGTAGAGACGGGGTTTCACCATGTTGGTCAGGCTGTTCTCGAACCCCTGACCTCGTGATCCACCTGCCTCGGCCTCCCAAAGTGCTGGGATTACAGGCGTGAGCCACCGCGCCTGGCCTGCGTGTATTCGTTTTTTAAACAAAATTGGGATCACACTGTAATATGCTTTCTTACTCATATCAGGATCTCATGTCATTATATATCCTTTAAAAACATGATCATTCCCTTTTTATCAGATATTTAGTTTATAAAAATTTTGCTATTACAAAGGATGCTGTGATGAGCAATACTGTATTAAAAACCTCAAATAATCTATGATCAAGTACAAGAAACAGATTTTGTCAACTACTTGTAGTACTTATCACTCCAAACTCCTTCCCACATTAAAAATCATCTATAATTGAGGCTATCATTTACTACCTCATATTATTAAAGCAGTTTACATATATCATCTCACTTCTCAAAGATATGTAATGTGGATGTATCAGGTTAAAACAAACCCTGAAGATTAGAGATTAAAAATTAAGTAACTTGTCCAACCAAACTCATACTGTGACAAGCATATTTGACCACTATTTACTATGACACCAAAGCTTTTTTCCATTAAACCTTAGGTCCTCTCTCAAAGAATGTGTATTTTAAAATACACGTTACTCTACATAAATGCCAAACATTGCGAAGGCATTAGATTTTTATTCTTCTTTGCTGCTCCAACTTTTCTAATGTAGGTAGTATCTATCATGACATGAAAACTTCAATTTAGGAATATGGTCTTTCAATACCAAATATTACAGAAAATTCTCTCATCTTAAAGAACTTCAAAACTGGGGATTTAAGAGGCGAAACAATCCTAGCACTGCAAAATTTTAGTGTACACGTAAACAGACATCTTACCGTTTTAGAACGCCAACACCTACAATAAGCTGCTTTAGTAAGACACAAATCTTCAATGTTTATTTCATTCACTACTTTCGGATTTTCCTTTTGTATTTTAAGATTAATCAAGCTATCCTTCTGTTGTTTCTTCTTCGGGAGGAATGGACGAACTGCAAGGTAGCCAAGAAGTGCGAGTACACCAAGGAAAGGCAATAACCGAAGCCATTCTGAAACTAAACATGTAGATTTGTCAGAATCTGCAGTGCTCTTGGAAAAGAATTCAAAATAGCATGTCTAGTTTCATCCTTGAGCTTATTCTTTGTTACTTTTTATATTAATTCCTTTTTAATGGATCCATAAAACTGTGAATAAATAACACAATAAAGCCAGCTCTACCAAAGACCACCTTACTTTATTTATAATTTGAGACCAGTGAAACTAGAAACCTAACTTTTCAGAAATAGGTTCCATTTCAAATATCCTATCTCATTGTCTACATCAAGTCTATTTGTGTTTGTCTATTTTTATTTTAGGAATTATGATCACTATAACTATAAACAAAATTCAATGTATATTTTATAAGAAAACATTTTATCTCCTTAATACTATGTCAAAATCATACAACAGAATATCTGCAGAATTTTTACCACTGATTCATAATATCAGAGAGAACATATCCTCTGATGCTTTAAGGTACATTTTTGGTAAATGTTGCTAAAGAGCACTGAAATTTTGTGTAAAAGCTACTATTTTAAAGAACAAATTGAAACCTTCTATGTTGAATGTTCTCATTTTAAGATACATCTAATTCCATAAACTTCATTTAAAGCCTTTTGGAGTACCTAGCCTGTCTTAAGGGGACAGGGAATATAAGTGATACAAATGGAACAGTCCCTATGCATGTGGACACAAAAATACCAGGAAACCAAGATAAACATTTCAACACACATTTATCAAATGTCCGCTAGCACCCTGCGTCTGCTGGGCTCTTTTCTGTTCTTATAGAATTATCAGTTAACTTCCTTCACTGAATGCCTAATCTGATACCTTGCTAGGCACTATGTGGAAACAGCTTAGTTGAGAAAAGAGAAAAACAGAAAATAATATGCTAACTCATGCTAATAAACATTAAAGATAAATGAACAGGTTATGCTAAGAGTATATGGGCACTAGCTCATTTAACACTATGTTAGCTTAAACAACTATATGTGGTAGGTATCATTATTATCCCCATTTTACACGTGAGAAAACTGTAGCCTAAGCAGGTTTAGTCCAGGACACCCTAAATCCAAAGCCTGTTGTCAGTTATCATGAATCAAACCCAATAGATCTAAAATTAAAATCTGTGCCTATCTTGGTAAAACTACTCTCAGGAGATAATACTACTATTTAACTATTGAAAGAAAGACAATATGAACTCTTCCAAAATGGAATTATTTTTGATATAACATCATGCCAAAGAAATCTAAATGAAAAAACCTATTTATCTACCATTTTCATAGATAGCACCTATAAGAGTGGCTGGCAAAAAAGACACAATAAATGGTAGCTTTTATTCAGAGATGATAGAGATTGGTGAGGAAGTACTAGCAACTCCTTTGAAAAAAATATTTTGCCAAATAACTTGACAATGCTATACGGGCAAAAATCTTCAGGAATATAATCTTGTAGTTACCAGAATAAAACTCTGTAAAAGTATGAACTTTGTCTGCCATGCTGGCTGTTACATTCTCATAACCAAAGTGGAGACACTCCAAATAGGTTCTTTGAGTGAATTAAAGCTCTGGAGATAACACAGAACTGTTTTTTGGGGGAGAAGGAGGCCTATGTATAAGATCTGTGCTATTCAATATGGGCACCACTAGCCATACTGTTTAGATTTGTACCCAACAGACTTGTAGAAACTGTCTTGAAATAACAGTTTATTACTTATAGTTCCCAAGAGAAGAGGATACACTATGCAATGCAGGGCCACATGAGAGGTACTAGGGTTGATCAGGAGGAAGAAAGAGGAAAGGGAAAAAGCATGGGCACAGGCCTTTATTGTGGTTTCCATGGAAAAGGCAAGGCAGGAAACTGTTCAGGACTGGCTAGCTTGAATAATTTCAGTGGGTTCTGGGCAAAAGTAGTGGTCCCTAGTCGTCTCCTACCTGTCCCTGGGGTGATTTAGGGCAGGAGAAATATTGACTGGAGAAATACTGACTTCATGTGTAAGGGTTAGATAAAAGAGGTGGTTGGGGGCATGGGCTTTGGATTGGTTGGTTTGCATATGAAAGGCATGCTCACAGGCAAGTTATTTAGTATCTCTAGGAATTAAATTGTCTCCACAGCCAACAAGGCTCCTAAGATATTAAAGCATAATAAAATACAGAAAATTGAAAACACGGTTAATATACACATGTGGGCGTGGTGGCTCATGCCTATAATCCCAACACTTTGGGAGGCTGAGGAGGGCGGATCACGAGGTTAGGAGTTCAAGACCAGCCTGGCCAACATGGCGAAACCCCGTCTCTAATAAAAATACAAAAAATTATCCAGGCATGGTGGCAGGCGCCTGTAATTCCAGCTACTTGGGAGGCTGAGGCAGGAGAATCGCTTGAATTCAGGAGGCAGAGGTTGCAGTGAGCCGAGATCGTGCCATTGCACTCCAGCCTGGGTGACAAGAGCAAGACTCCATCTCAAAAACAAAACAAAACAAAACAAACACATGTGGCTATTCACATGTAAATAAATTAAAATTAAGTAAAATGTAAAATGCTGTTTCTAAGACACACTGGTAGCCTTTCAGAGGCTCAATAGCTAGCTACATGTGACTACTGACTACCATATTGAACAGTACAGAGAACATTTCCATTACCACAAAGTTTTACTGGACAGTGCTACTATAGATCATTGGCTCTATAAGGTGCCATCTCCACAGAATGGCAAGGCTACCTTTCCAGCTTCAACTTTCACAAACATGGTCTCTTCATGTACCTGAGGCCAGCCAAAGCTACTGTCTAGTAAGCAGCCTTTTTGAGTTCTTTGCATATGGAGTTCCTTCTGTTTTATCTGACTAATTATCTTAGCTTGCAATTGGCCCCAGCATCCAGTATGTAACTCGAAACAGCAGTCATTAAATGTTTGTTCAATGTAGAATAACATTAAGTATTATTGTACATATTACAATATTTTAGAAGTCATAAGAGCTTAAATTTATCAAAAAGCGAGTGAATGGGAATGCAAAGATGAAAACCTTATTTATTTATTTTTGAGACAGGGTTTCACTTCCATTGCCCAGGCTGGAGTGCAGTGGTGTGCTCTTGGTCACTACCACCTCCACCTCCCGGGCGCAAGCTATCCTCCTGCCTCAGCCTCCCAAGTGACTAAAACTGCAGGAGCACACCACAACGTCTGGCTAATTTTTGTATTTTTAGTAGAGATGGGGTTTCACCATGTTGGCCAGGCTGGTCTCAAACTCCTAACCTTAAGTGATCCGCCTGCCTCAGCCCCCCAAAGTCCTGGGATTACAGGTGTGAGCCACCATGCCTGGTTGAAAACCTTAACGTTAGACTCTTAAATATAGCATTTCCTATCTTAACCCACAAACCTCAAGAACAAATGGTATTACTACTGTTTTAAAATCCACTTCAGAAAATATTCTTTTGAACACTTAATTCCTTGGTAAAACACTATGCTTAAAAATACAGTAATGAGAGGTACTATTACCTCCTACAACAAAGTAATAACTTACCAAAGTCTTAACGTAATCTACTTTTTAAAGATAACCAACTACAATTTAACTACTGAAAAACTTTATACATGAAAGCAATACAGCTTGAAAAGCTCAATTCAAATGACTGTAAGTACATTTATTCAGGCTGTTTTTGTACTGATACATAATAACTGTACATATTTATGGGGTACATGTGATATTTTGCTACATGCATACATGCATATGATGTGCAATGATCAACTCAGTGTAACTGGGATATTCGTCACCTCATTTATCATTTATTTATATTGAGAACATTCCAAATTTTCTCTCCTAGCTATTTTGAAATATACACTAAAATTACTGATAACAATAGTCACCCTATTATGCTATTGAATACTAGAACTTTTTCTATATAACCGTACTATAGTGCCCATTAACCAACCTCTCTTCATTCTCTCCCTCCCTACCCTTCCTGGCCTCTGGTAACTACCATTTGACTATCTCCATGAGATCAACTTTTTTAGTTCCCACATATGAATGAGTACATAGAATATTTCTCTGTCAATTAAGGCTGATTTTATATGAAGAAAGATAAAATACAGAAGAATCAAACAAGAAACTTGAAAAAAATTTTAAATGTGCTAGTGTCTATAGATCTGTTTGATATATGTTCAGCTATTACAGATATTTTAGATACTTTGAAAGGAAAATATTACTAACTGTAAATAATGTGCAAAAAAAAATTTTTTTTTTTTTTTTTTTTTTTTTGAGACAGAGTCTCGCTCTGTTTCCCAGGCTGGAGTGTCGTGTTAGCTCACTGCAACCTCCACTGCCCGGGTTCAAGCGATTCTTGTGCCTCAGTGACCTCCCGAGTAGCTGGGATTATAGGCGCACGCCACCACGCCCAGCTAATTTTTGTATTTTAGTAGAGATGGGGTTTCACCGTGTTGGTCAGGTTGGTCTCAAGCTCCTGACCTCAGGTGATCCACCCACCTTGGCCTCTCAAAGTGCTGGGATTACAGGCGTGAGCCACCGTGCCTGACCAAATAAAATAATTTAAAATAATTTTTTTTTTTTAATGAGATAGTCTCACTCTGTCACCCAGGCTGGAGTGCAGTGGCATGATCTTGGCTCACTGCAACCTCTGCCTCCCAGGTTCAAGTGATTCTTGTGCCTCCGCCACCCAAATAGCTGGGATTATGGACGTGCGCCACCACACCAAGCAAATTTTTGTATAAAATAATGTATTTTATTCAGCATATTATTTATTTTTGTCTTAGGATTATAAAAAGTAACATTTATGTATTTATTTGGTAAATGTATCTCTTTTTTGGTATGTAAATACATAGGCTGTAAATGCTTAAAAAATAAGGCTATATTGCATTTTTCACTTAATGGTATGTCAGATTATTATATTATTTCCCCAACTCCTTAATATCAGTTGGAAACATAAATTTTAATGGCTGCATCTACCTATCATGTTCCCCACTCACAATATAAGAGATAAAAGGGGGCTGGGCGTGGTGGCTTACGCCTGTAATCCCAGCACTAAGGGAGGCTGAGGTGGGCAGATCACTTGAGGTCAGGAGTTCGTGACCAGCCTGGCCAACATGGTGAAATCCCAACTCTACTAAAAATACAGAAAATTAGCTGGGCATGGTGGCACGCGCCTGTAATCCCAGCTACTCAGGAGGCTGAGGCAGGAGAATCACTTAAATCCCGGAAGTGGAGGTGGCAGTGAGGTAAGATCTCACCACTGCACTCCAGCCTGGGAGACAGAGAAGAGACTCTATCTCAAAAAAAGAAAAAAAAAAAGAAAAAGAGAGATACAAGGGCAGGGACCTTATTTGTCTGATCATCTGTGTCCCCAGTGTCTATATAATGTCTGGCTCAAGTTATTTAACTTACTTTTGTTTGAAGTGATTAATTTACAGTTCAGTTTATTGAGCTTTGTGCTTTTTGTTTGTTTGTTTTTGAGATGGAGTCTCGCTCTGTTGCCCAAGCTGGAGTGCAGTGGCATGATCTTGGCTCACTGCAACCTCTGCCTCCCGGGTTCAAGCGATTCTCCTGCCTCAGCCTTCTGAGTCACTAGGATTACAGGTGCCTGCCAAAACGCCCTGCTAATTTTTGTATTTTTAGTAGAGATGGGGTTTCACCATGTTGGCCAGGCTGGTTTCAAACTCCCATCTGCCTGCCTCAGCCTCCCAAAGTGCTGAGATTACAGGTGTTAGCCACCACACCTGGCCAAGCTTTGTGTTTGTGAAGCACTCAGTTTGATGAGTTTTGTAACTATATGGACCTATAAACACCACCTAAGACAAAATACATTTCCATTGCCCCAGAAAGTTTGCTCTTGTAGTACTTTTCCAATCAATCCCCCCCTTTCTGATTTTTATTAAGTGCTTACTAAACATTTTCTGAAAGAATAAATCAATTTCTCATTGTTAAACAAATTTTTACTATATAATTATTACTATAAAAATTAAATATTTACTATATAATTATTAAGTATCTACTAATATGGTTTGGCTCTGCGTCCCCATCCAAATCTCATCTCAAATTGTAATCCCATAATCCCCACGTCAAGGGAGGAACCTGGTGGTTGGTGATTAAATCATCAAGGCAATCTGCCCCATGCTGTTCTCCTGATAGTGAGTTCTCATGAGATCTGGTTTTAAAATGGGCTCTTCCTGCTTTGCTCTTCACTCTTCTCTCCTGCCTCGTGAAAAAGGTGCCCCTTCCACCATAATTGTAAGTTTCCTGAGGCCTCCCTAGTCATGCGTAACTGTGAGTCAATTAAACTTATTTCTTTTATAAATTACCCAGTTTGGGGTAGTATTTTTATTTTATGTTTTTATTTCTTTTATAGCAGTGTGAAAGCTAATACAGTAAATTGCTACAACAGAGAGTTGGGTACTGCTATAAAGATACCCGAAAATGTGGAAGCAATTTTGGAACTGGGTAACTGGCAGAGGTTGGAACACTTTGGAGGGCTCAGAAGACAGTAAGATGTGGGAAAGTTTGGAACTTCCTAGAGATTTATTGAATGGTTTTGACCAAAATGCTGACAGTGATATGGACAATAACATCCAGGCTGACGTGGTCTCAGCTGGAGATGAGGAACTTACTGGGAAATGGAGCAAAGGTCACTCTTGCTATGCTTTAGCAAACAGACTGGTGGCATTTTGCCCCTGCCCAAGAGACTGATGAAACTTGAGAGAGAGATGATCTGAAATCGGAACTTAGGTTTAAAAGCGAAGCAGAGCATAAAAGTTTGGAAAATTTGCAGTCTGATGATGCAACAGAACAGAAAAACCCAGCTGGGTGCTGGTGGCTCATGCCTGTAATCCCAGCACTTTGGGAGGCTGAGGCAGGCGGATCATGAGGTCAAGACATTGAGACCATCCTGGCCAACATGGTGAAACCCTGTCTCTACTAAAAATACAAAATTAGCTGGGCATGGTGGTGCACACCTGTAGTTCTACTCGGGAGGCTGAGGCAGGAGAATCACTTGAACCCAGGAGGCGGAGGTTGCAGCACGCTGAGATTGTGTCACTGCACTCCAGCTTGGGTGACAGTGCGAGACTCTGTCCCCCTCCTTCCCCCCGCCCCCCCAAAAAAAAGAAAAACCCATTTTCTGGGGAGAAATTCAAGCTGGCTGCAGAAATTTGCATAAGTAACAAGGAGCCAAATATTAATTGCCAAGACAATGGGGAAAATGTCTCCAGGACATGTCAGAGGTCTTCACAGCAGGCCCTTCCATCACAGGCCCAGAGGCCTAGAAGGAAAAAATGGTTTTGTGGGCCAGGCCCAGGGCTTTGCTGCTTTGTGCAGTATTGGGACTTGATGCCCTGTGTCCCAGCCATAGCTAAAAGGGGCCAACATACAGCTTGAGCCACTGCTTCAGAGGGAGCAAGCCGCAAGCCTTGGTGGCTTCCATGTGGTGTTGGGCCTGCAGGTGCATAGAAGTCTAGAATTGAGGTTTGGGAACTTCACCCTAGATTTCAAAGGATGTATGGAAACATCTGGATGTCCAGGCAGAAGTCTACTGCAGGGGTGGAGCCTTCATGGAGAACCTCTGCTAGGGCAGTGCAAAGGGGAAATGTGGGGTTGGAGCCCTCACACAGAGTCCCCACTGTGTCACTGCCTAGCAGAGCCATGAGAAGGCGGCTACCTGCTCCAGACCCCAGAATGGTATATCTAACAACAGCTTGTACCACGCATCTGGAAAAGCTGCAGGCACTCGATGCCAGCCCTTGAAGGAGCTGCCCAAGGCCATGGGAGCCTACCCCTGGCATCAGTGTTCTCCAGATGTGACATGGGGTCAAGGAGAACATTTTGGAGCTTTATGATTTAATGACTGCCCCACTGGATTTCAGACTTGCATGGGCCCTGTGGCCCTTCTGTTTTGGCCAATTTTGCCCATTTGGAATAGGTGTATTTACCCAATGCCTGTACTGCCATTGTATCTTAAAAGGAACTAACTTATGTTTTATTTTACTGGCTCATAGGTGGAAGGGACTTGCCTTGTTTCAGATGAGACTCTGTACTGTGGACTTTTGAGTTAATGATGAAATGAATTAAGACTCTGGAGGACTGTTGGGAAGGCATGATTGATTTTGAAATGCAAAATGAATGTGAAATTTGGGAGGAGCCAGGGGTGGAATAATATGGCTTGGCTCTGTGTCCCCACCCAAATCTCACCTCTTATAATCCCCATAATTTCCACATGTTGAGGGAGGAAACTGGTGGGAGGTGATTGGATCATGGGAGTGGTTTTCCCCATGCTGTTCACATGAGATCTGGTTTTATAAGGGGCTCTTGCCCTTTCACTCCTCACTCTTCTCTCTCCAGCCTCCTTGTGAAGAAGGTGTCTGCGCTCCCTTCTACCATGACTGTAAGTTTCCTAAGGCCTTACCTAGCCTTGCAGAACTGAGAGTCAACTAAACCTCTTTCCTTTATAAATTACCCATTCTTGGGTATTATCTTTTTTTTTTTCCAGATGGAGTCTTACTCTGTCACCACGCTGGAGTGCAGTGGCGCGATCTTGGCTCACTGCAATCTCCACCTCACGGGTTCAAGTGATTCTCCTGCCTCAGCCTCCTGAGTAGCTGGGATTACAGGTGTGCGCCACCACACCCAGCTAATTTTTTTGTATTTTTAGTACAGATGGGGTTTCACCATGTTGACCAGGATGGTCTCGATCTCCTGACCTCGTGATCTGCCCACCTCGGCCTCTCAAAGTACTGGGATTACAGGCATCAGCCACAGCACCTGGCCTCTTGAGTAGTTATCTTTATAGCAGTGTGAAAACAGACTAATACACCTACTATGTAGAGATACTGTGCTAAATGCAAATACAGTAGCTGTCTTATTTATATCTATGTAACCAGTGCTTAGTAATTTGCACATAACAGGACTTCAGTAAACAACTAATTCAGTTTATCTGTGGTGTAAATCCAGATTTTCATATACTTGGAACCAGGTTTCTTTTGTCTGTAAAGCAGGAATAACAACTGTAAGCTCATTTGTTCAATAGTATTTACTTAGTACCTACCACACTCCACAAATTGCACTATGTGGGGATACAGGCTAATAGATAAGGTCCCTTCTCTCATAGGGTATATATTTCAGAGGACAGAGACTATAAACAAGTGAACAAATAAACAAGATGATCACAGACTGTAGTAACTGTTATAAAGGAAGTAAAGGATGACATAAGAGAAAAACTAACCTGGGGCAAAGCAGTAGGTTGGCTGCAATTTTAGGTAAGGGGTCAGGGAAGGTTTCTGAAAAAAGAACCTTTAAGCAGAGACCTAACGAATGAGAAGCCAGGAGCTCAAGCACTTGAGCGCAGAATTTTCAAGGCACAAAGAAAAGTAAAGAGTCTTCTAACTTCAAAGGATTGCTGGGAGAAACGAATGAAGTAGGAACCCACTCAGTAAAAACTACAGAACACAATTCAAACTATTAATGCATTCTGCCTTAAAACTATATAGTTAGGTAAATATTTGTCTCCTCCCCAACTAAACAAAAAATCCCTAACTCCCTACCCTTTAACAGAGACTTCCATAAACCAAGACCTCAGTAAGTTTTAGCCTAATTGAGTTTGTACTCCAATAAAGTGGCACTTGAGATAATTCCTACAAGGTCTGGACTTATTTGTCTTTGTTCATGGCTTATGAATAATAACAGTGTAAGTTAAAATACAGGAAGACTACTTAAAATATTTATGAAAAAAACTTTCAGCACCTTATAAAATTGTAATACCTCACTCACATGTATCAGGTGATGGGACAGGTACTGAAGATACAAAAATTATAAAACACACTCCCTGTTAGAAAGGAGCTTGCCATTTAGTATGGAAGACAGACCTATAAAAGACGATCATAATACTGTGTACTATCAGCAATCATACAGAAGCAACGCAGAGGTACAAGTTATTCACTCTTTACTGGCATGAGCAAAAACTGTACAGGTTTTGATACTTAAATAGGTTTCTGAAAGATGAAGAGTACAGAAGTTCATGGGAATATGGGAGGAGGAGCTTCATTTCCATGCAGAGGAAGCTGCATAGGCAAAGGTACGGAGATATGACATGCATTAAGTGTCTGGGAAACTAAGCACCATAGTATTGTTAGAATTTAATGAAAGGGAGCTGTAGAACTGAGCAGGTGCCGTATGATGACAAACTCTGATATTCAACAGGTAAGTAAGAATCTAACCTGTGCATAATAGGAAACCACTGAAATATTTGAATATTAACCTAACTAGGAAATTGTTCACCTATGAAGTCACTCTGGTATCAGATGGAAGATGGATTAGAGGGCCACAGGAATAGCAGAGAGGGCTAGTGGAAGAAGACAAGGCAAGACAACCTGTTGAAAATCCATGGAAATGGTCTGGAAGAAAATAGTTTGAGATAAAACTAAGGTAGTGGCCATTAAAGCAGAGAAGAGAGAACAAATGTGAGCAGTAGTCTCTACTAGGATTCCCTAAACTGCAGAGAACAATGTGTTTGTGCTGGCATTTTTGTTTTCTTTTTTAGCTTAAAACAACAGAAACGTATTCACTCACAGTTCTAGTGGCGAGAAGTCCAAAATCAAGGTGTCAGCATGGTTGATTCCTTCTGGAGGATCTGAGGGAGAAGCTGTGGTGTCCCTTAGCTTGTAGGTCTATCACCCCAATCTCTGCCTCCATCTTCACATGGTGTTCTCCCTTTGTGTGTGCCCAAATTTCCTTTTTAAAATATTTTAATATAATTTCGACTTTTATTTTAGGTTGAGGAGGTAAATGTGCAGGTTTGTCATATGGGTATATTGTGTGATGCTGAGGTTTGGGATATGGCTGATCCTCTCACCTAGGTAGTGAGGATAGTACCCAATAGTCTTCAACCCTTGACCTCCTGCCTCCCTCCCCTTTAGCAGTTCCCAGTGTCTACTGTTGCCATCTTCATGTCCATGAATACACAATGTTTAGCTCCCAGTTGTAAGAATATGTGTTATTTGGTTTTCTGTTTCTGTGTTAATCTCCTTAGGATAATGGTCTCCAGCTGCATCCATATTGCTGCAAAGGATAAGATTTTGTTCATTTTTCTGTTTTGCCAATTTTTTTTTTTTTTTTTTGAAGACAGAGTCTTACTCTGTTGCCCAGGCTAGAGTGCAGTGGCACGATCTCAGCTCACTGTGACCTCTGCCTCCTGGGTTCAAGCGATTCTCCTGCCTTGGCCTCCTGAGTAGCTGAGAATACAAGTGTGCACTACCACACCCGGCTAATTTTTGCATTTTTAGTAGAGACGGGGTTTCACCATGTTGGCCAGGCTAGTCTCGTACTCCCAGCCTCAAGTGATCTGCCCGCCTCAGCCTTCCAAAGCGGTGGGATTAAAGGCATGAGCCACACCATACCTGGCCTGTTTTGCCAATTTTTAAATGTGAGTTGTTCATCTTCTTATCGAGCTCAATACTGAGCAAGGACCTAATATTCATATTGACTTTTACATCCCTTTTTTTTTTTTTTTTTTTTTTTTGAGATGGTTTCGCTCTGCTGCCTAGGCTGGAATGTAGTGCCACGACTCAAGCAATTCTCTTGCCTCAGCCTTCCACGTATCCCACTATTAAGATAAATAACAGGACCAAAAAGGAAGAATGAAAGAACCAGCACCATCAGAGAAACAAAATCTAGGCCACTCACAGTGGCTCACACCTGTAATTTCAGCACTTTGGGAGGCTGAGGTGAGTGGATAGCTTGAGCTCAGGAGCTCAAGACCAGCCTGGGCAACATGGCAAAACCCCGTCTCTAAAATAAGATAAAAAAAAAATGAGCCAGGTGTGGTAGCGTGCACCTGTAGTAACAGCTACTCAAGAGGTTGAGGTGGGAGGATGGCTTGAGCTTGTGAAGTCAAGGCTGCAATGAGTGGGTAGAGATCATGCCACCTGCACTCCAGCCTGGGCAACAGAGTGAAACCCTTTCTCACAAAAGAAAACCAAAATCTAGTCAGAAAAGAAAATTTCAAAGCAACTTGAATAGCTGATTTGGTCAGGCTTTGTGTCCCCACTGAAATCTCATCTTGAATTATAATCCCCATAATCCCGTGTCAAGGGAAAGACCAGGTGGAGGTAATTGGATTATGGGTGTGGTATCCCCCATGCTGTTCTGGTGATAGTGAGTGAGTTCTCATGATATCTGATGGTTTTATAAGGGGCTTTTCCTCCTTTGCTCGGCACTTCTTCCTGCCATGATGTGAAGAAGGTGCCTTGTTTCCCCTTCGCCTTCCGCCATGATTGTACATTTCCTAAGGCCTCCCCAGCCATGCTGAACTGTGAGTGGATTAAACCTCTTTCCTTTATAAATTACCCAGTCTTGCGTAGTTCTTTATAGCAGTATGAAAACGGAATAATACGGTAGCTACCAATTTTAGCATAAATTTTCTGAAAGTTTAGACACTGTCAAAACGAAGTATCTTCTTTGGGAAACAAAATTAGGTTTAACCTTTTATTATATATAGTGACACAGGCTAGCTATGACACCTATTCCTTATGACATATAAATACTATTATTAAAACATTTTTTAATAATAGCTAAAAATGACATAAAATGACATAAAAATGACATAAAAAGACATAGACAAACTCCGATCTTAATGAGGAATTACATTCCACAGAACTAGAACAGAATTTTTCCATTTCAAATTTTCAAACATCTACATATAATATAGCCATATCATCTTATGATACCATAAAAATAATACTGGCAGCTTGGTTGCTGGTTATTTTATAACATATTTTCTCATTTATCATTTGTAGCTAAACACAGAAATTATTTCTATTTCTTAACTGTAGAAAAGATAAAATATTTTCAATGCATGAGTTTACTATTACCACTTAAAACCTAAGGTAGGGCTGGGCGCAGTGGCTCACACCTGTAATCCCAGCACTTTGGGCGGCCGAGGCAGACGGATTACCTGAGGTCAGGAGTTCAAGACCAGACTGGCCAACATGGTGAAACTCCGTCTCTACTAAAAATACAAAAAATTAGCCAGGCATGGTGGCACATGCCTGTAGTCCCGGCTACTTAGGAGGCTGAGGCATAAGCATCGCTTGAACCCAGGAGGCAGTGGTTGCAGTGAGCCGACACTGCACTCCAGTGTGGGCAAAAGAGACTCCCTCTCAAAAAAACAAAACAAAACAAAACAAAAACCTAAGTTAAACATAAATTAGCTAATCACAGTAATTTATCTTGAACGCCTCACTCTTGAAAATGTGACATAAACAAAGATAGTTAAGTTGTTTCTAATAGGTAAGAACTGCCTGTACTTAACTAGTATATGGTCATTAAAGATCTCCATGTGGTTTCTAAGAATGCAGAGTCATCATAAGAGAGTCAATAGCTTTAAAAAACAGCTAGATTTAAATAGGGAAGGAAATGTAGGCAATAATAATGTGAACTGTATTGTTTTTTGCTCTAATTTTCATAGAAGAAAATGGAAATATTTTTTGGTCTCCTAGACATTTTAAACAATTGCTAAAAAGTTGTCTTCCAGGTTTTTATTTTAACAAAAGTGTACATTATGGATTCTACAAGTAACTCATTTAAGAAAGCCAAATGTCATTAACTGTTACAATCTATTCAGAATGGGAGACCGAGAGTAGAAAATAGCCACTGAAATTTTTCTTCTATAGTACTCCAAAATAAACCCTGCAATTGTTTTGTCCAATCCAAAAAGGGCCATCTCATGTTTTTCATAAACCAGTTATTACAAGCATGTTCATGTTTCCTAAATAAACCAGCAATAAAATGAGAACTATTAACTATAGCCACACTGTAATGGGACTTAAGTTAAATGTATGTTATTAAAATACTTCTCAGAATGGTCATTATTTCTGAGAATCAGTCTTCATATTAAATATTTAACAACTTTTAAGAGGAAGTTACTATATATTCTTGATTTAAGAGGGAAAAGGTTTTGGTTGAGTTTTCTTAATGTCTTTAATAAGAATTAAATATTTGTTGACACTAGGGATCCTCAAGAAAAGAAAGCATACTTCTAAAATCTAGCCATTAAATCTAGTTTCATACTTTCTAATTTTCTTCAATTATACTTGATTTACAGAGAATCGAAACTAATACAAATGCAGCCACCATCTGGAAAAAACATACGTAATTCATTGGACATTTTCCTTTCTTGACTGTTAAAAATTCCTCAACAGTTAACTTATGCAAATTAGTAAGAAGGTACAAATGTCAAAATGACAAAAGGGTACAAAAGTCACAATATGATCATACCGTTTTGGCCTGGTATTGCTATTTAAGTGAAGACATCCAAAAGGGAGAAATATGACAACTGGTATTTGCTTACTTGCCAATGAACTATTACATAATGAATTTTAAAAAATAGAAACATTTCTAATTTCCAGTTGTAAGGGAATGAATGGTTAGGCCCATTGTGATGTTAAAACTAAAATAAGTATTTAGTTGTTAGGGAAAAAATGAGGATTATATTAAAATATGTAAAGTACTTAAGTAAAAGAAGTGGGGAAAGCCAAAATTTTATGGAATTGCTGCAATTCTGTCAGAGTAAACTGGTAGGATCAAAAGATCTGATGTTTATAAACACTTGATGTGAAACGTTTTTCATTTTATTTTACTTTTGCATTGCTTCTGATGTTTAATGTTCCTTTTTAATGTTTATTGTTGTTACCATTCTTTCTATTCAATTGCATGTTTTCTACTAAAACTCTTAATATTTAAAAAATATTAAAATCTCACAATCCACTCAACAGAGCGTCTGTCTGGCCATAATTCAATGAATCTCTAGATTTGGAAGAGAATTTAATTGTCATCTAGTTTATCCCTTCTAAATCTATCGACCACCCACCACCAGAGTCTTTTTGTTTGTTTTTTTCATCTTTGAGAGGGGCTATCACTGAAGCACCACATTTGTTTGGGGAAAGCATTCTTTAATTAAAAAAAAAATCTTCCTTAGACTGAAATTCACCTCCCAATAACCTTCACTAATTTGGTTAATTTGTTATCAGTTCTATATTTTAGTCTACACAAATCTTATTTTTCTTCTACCAGACAGCTGTGCGATTGCTGTATTTTAGGTCAGGTACTACAGATCTTTAGAACGTTCCCGGCGAAGCAACCCTATTTACCTCAGAATTATCTTAATTCATGTTTGCACTCCCTGATAACCTAGGACACAGGAGTTCAATACTTGCTGATTCCTTCACCATCCTACTCGGTCTGAGTTCCCTTTAGAAATATCCCCCTTACAATGAAATGCTCATAACTCAACACAATCTCCCAAGTGTTGACTGCATTCTGGAGATTTTCATCCTTTAGACGTGAAATCCTCATGAGTTGTGTGGGTTAAGTGAGGGTCCTTAAGTATAGAACGTTACATATATTCACTAAATTTCATTTTCTAAGATTTCACTCCTCATACCGGCCTTCGAATACTTTCTTGGGTAAGGTATCTTTCTTCCAACTAAGTTACCGCAGCAGGCCCCGGGACCGTAGAAACGGAGATGACCTCAAATGCCACCTATGATAGGTCAATTCTAACCTGAGGGAATGGAAGTTATCTCCTAATTTCGTTACTAAATAAAACGGTCATATACGTGTTACGTGTAAGTCTATATTTCTCTCCCACACACTCCCACCCACATGCTGAGGGTACAACCCAGCCGGTAGCTGGGGCTGCCTGTTACATGAGGCCTTAGATAACGACGATTTAGCCCGCTTTAAAATAAACAAGTACGCTACAGAGAGCGATGAGCAGGACAGGAGATGAGAGAGACTGGCCTGTTCCCAACTCAGCACCTTCTCTGCAAAAACCTGGTATCTTGCCACGGAATGACACCGGAGACAACTCCGAGGACAAAAGACCCTGGGGCATCAAGCACCCGGAGGCTGCCTCACAGGCGTTCCCCAGGCAGCTGCGCCGGCGCGCGCCCACCTTCCTCTGCGCGCGGGGATCACGTGCCAGGCGCCGAGCTCCGTCCCGCCCCTTGGCCCTAGGATTTTTACGCCTCCTTCCCCCGCTTGGCGAACGTGCAAGGATGGGGACTGGCTGATGGGGCAGGATTACCTGTGAGCCTAGCGAACCCGGTAATGCTTTCAGGGACTGGGAGCCGCTTCAGATATGCAGGGAGCTGCACCTTCACGATACGGGCCACGCTCTCCAGCACCATCCTGGCCAGCGGCGTCCACTCCTCTCCCGAGCCCCCTCCGCTCTGGCCAAGCTGCAGCGCCTGCGCCGAGAGCGGAAGCGGCCGGCGGGCACTGGCGGCCTCGGCCTGGGCGGCGGGCGGGGCGGCGGGCCCTGGGAGGAGAGGTGACCTGCCGGGCGCCGATTGGCGGCGGGCGAGTGACGTACGCTCGCGGCGGACTGCCGAGGCGCAGGAACTGGCGGGTAGCGAGGCCCTCGGAATCTCGTGTGAAGGTGGCCCTCCTGTTGGGCCTTTAACGTCTGTAGATGCTGGAGACCAGCAGAAAGGATACTGTGTGCGATGAGATAAGCATGTGAGAATGCTTTCTAACCGAAAGTGCCTTTCAAAAGTGAGTCTCTCTTGCTGTCTCTACTTCGTCCCCTCTCGCCCCGCCTCTTCCCCTACAGTTTGGGTGCTGTGGCCCTAGGGTTGCATACTCGCCCATGAGTATCCTCCCCCTACCCAGACCCCAGTGCCTAATTTTACTCCTTCACCCAAAAGGCCAGGCTTAAAAAAATAAAAATTAAAATACTTTAACTAAACCAGGAACTGTTTACATCTCTGCCCCTTGGCAACTTAACTGCAGCCCTAGCTCCAAAAACCTCTGGTTTTTGCCACTCAGGGAAGATTCGTAGTAGTCCTTCCTTAGATATTTTCAGTTCCTTTTCCTTCGGGAAAGTGGTAAAAGAATCCAAACCTGGTCGGGCGCGGTGGCTCACGTCTGTAGTCCCAGCACTTAGGGAGGCCGAGGCGGGTGGATCACGAGGTCAGGAGTTCGAGGCCAGCCAGGTCAAGATGGTGAAACCCCGTCTCTACTAAAAATACAAAAATTAGCCGGGCGCGGTGGCAGGTGCCTGTCCCAGCTACTGGGGAGACTGAGGCAGGAGAATCGCTTGAACCAGGGAGGCGGAGGTTGCAGTGAGCCGAGAATGTGCCACTGCACTCTAGCCTGGGCGACAGAGCAAGACTCCGTCACAAAAAAAAAAAAAAAAAAAAAAAAAAGAATCTAAAGCCTTATGTATGGTTTTCTTTATGTTACAAGGCTTCTGCTGAAGTCTAGCGCAGGGGGTCCTTATGGCTTCCCTAGGCCACACTGGAAGAAGAATTGTCTTGGGCCACACATAAATACACTAACACTAATGGTAGCTAATGAGCTTAAAAAAAATTTTTTTTCATAAAGTTTTAAGAAAGTTTACAGATTTGCATTGAGTGGCATTCAAAGCCATCCTGTTGGGCAAGCTTGATCTTGAAGGTTTTAATTTTGTTGTTGTTGTTGTTAGAAGGTTTCGCTCTATCGCCCAGGCTGTAGTGCAGTGGTCAGATCATAGCTCACCGCAGACTCTAACTCCGGCTTAAGGGATCCTTCTGCCTCAGCCTTCCAAGTAGCTGGGTTTACAGGCGTGTGCTACCACACCCAACGAATTTTAAAAATTTTTTTGTGTATGTAGATGGAGTCCCATTATATCGCACAGGCTGGATAGTTGTTTTTATTAATATCTCTAAAAGATTTGAAGGGTAAGAGGAGAAAATTTCAGTCCCTTGAAATAACTTTCTTGCTATGACTTTGTTTCATATTTTGGCTGAAGTCAAAATGTCCGAAGTTGTGCACTTGCTGATTGGATAATGTGTGTGATATCTTAATAATATGCCTCATTATTTACAGTTCTACACTTAACAACATATAATAACGAACTGCTAATGGTCCAGTATTTCATTGTGTATGACAGTGTAACAGCCAGTTATAATAAATAGTTTCCATTTTTCCCCTTGGTATTTTTATTTTACAGTGAGAAAAGGAAGGAATTTTTTAAAGCAATCTTTCATTCTCTGGACTGTATAAATTTAGTGTTTGTGATTGTCCTTCACTAAAAAAGAATAACTATCAGTAATAGAGTTGACCAAAATCTAGATTAAATAATTTTCTATCGTTATAATTGTTCAAAATTGTTAAAGTAAAATTTACAATGGAAATTCTACAAACACGTTTAGATACAGGTTCATGTTTTTGAGCTAGGGCAGTACAGAAGATGGTATATACAAAGTGATGTTTAAAAGGTTGATGGGATTTCCTTTAGAGAGAGTTTGGAGGTAAACCCTGGAGCTTTTTTATCCTGAAGATGATGGAACTTGAATATCCTTGTCCTCTGGACTATTCTGTTAACTGTTATCTTTAATCTCTGTGGATCTAATGTAGAAGCACCCTTGGGTACAACTAGATACCCTAGTTGAGGTAGGGGTAGGTTGGAAGTGGGGTACATTAGGAAAAGAAAATCTGGAAAAGGCCATTACCTATTCGTTTCTTCTCTTAGAGGATCTGTCATCTTGACAAGGGCAAGACGTGCTGTGTTGAGTTTAATTTTTCCCCTTGGTATTTTAAAGTGAGAAAAGGAAAGAATTTTTTTTAAAGCAACTTTATATTCTCTGGACTGTATAAATTTAATGTTTGTGATTGTTGTGCATTAAGAATAAGACCTCCAAGCAGTTTTTCTTTAAAGAATTAAAAAATACATACCTCAATTTAAAGATATAGTAAAATGCTCAAATGCCAAATGTACAGTTCCAGGTAACCACCACCCACATCAATATACAGAATGTTCAATAGAGGCATTTTTAAAAAGCGACCCTTCCAACCACATCCACCACCATTACTACTATTCTGTATTGCTGTGCATGTTTTTGACCCTCACATATAAGTAATTTTACAGTATGTAATTTTTTATGGTTGGCTTACTTCCTCTTAGCAGTTTATGTGAATAGCTGGTTTGCTATTTTCAAGTAGAAAAAATGTAGTGAATGCAAGTCTATATGGATAAAACTTTTTTGGGAGGCCTTGAAATTCAGAGAAAAGGTGTGGATCATATATTAGGTATTCTGATGCATTACATGAGCTATGCCAATGTGTAATAGGAGATAATTCCTAACTCCACCAATTTAAAAATCCTTATTATCCACTTAAAAGGAATATTTTCTTAAATTCCCTTTACTTAAAATTTAAATCCTGTTTTCATTTATATTTGTATTTCATTTCCACAATCCTGCCTTCTTGGCTGCACATGAAACATGGTCTAAAGATAATATTGCTCTAAATAGATGTAATAGGCTTATCTGACCACCTTATGCGATAGTGTTTTTAGACTCCATCTTTAAAAGACATAAAGAAACTGTGGTCAGAAAACTCAAGATAAAGTAAATATGTAAATACAGTTAAAGGAATCATTATTTACTTTCAAGCACTTGAGCTTGGATCACTCATCTTCTGCCTGTCCTAGCTAGGCCCAAGACTTTTATTTCTTTCATGTTTTTTTCCCATTAGGTCATCCAGTGCCCCAAATTCAAATATGATCATTAAGATATAGCCCAAATCTCTATTTCCAGCCCAGATTTCTTTAGGCTAATCTTAATTCTAGGAGTCTAATTCCAAATGCCTACTAGTCTGCTCTTGACATCTTTGCCCACTGTGCTATTGGTTTGTTCATCAGTTTCACTGGTACATGTTTTCTGGAAAATATTACCTTGTTGGTTACATTGGTTGCTTATCTTTTCCTGTTGCTTATCTTCTCCTAGTGTATGTCTTTTTTTGTTGTTGTTGTTGAGACAGAGTCTCTGTTGCCCAGGCTGGAGTGCAGTGGCGCGATCTCAGCTCACTACAACCTCTGCCTCCCAGGTTCAAGTGATTCTCCTGCCTCAGCCTTCCATGTAGCTGGGACTACAGGCGCCCGCCATCACTCCCGGCTAATTTTTGTATTTTTAGTAGAGACGAGGTTTCACCATATTTGCCAGGCTGGTCTTGAACTCCTGACCTCATGATCCACCTGCCTCTGCCTCCCAAAGTGCTGGGATTACAGGCGTGAGCCACCGTGCCTGGCCGTGTATGTCTGTTTTTATACTGAAATTTGGTTTGGGTGTAGTCAAATTTATTCATCTTTTTCTTTACATTTTGTGTTCTGGGAGTCTTGTTTAAGAAATCTTTTTCTACCCCTAAATCACAAAGGTATTCACCTGTGTTTTTGCTAAAAGTTTTAAACTTATATTCTTCATATTAGGGCTTTACTCAACCCAGTATTTACTTTTTGTGCATGAGAAAGGGATCTACTCTCATTTGTTATTATTTTACATACAAACAACTATGTTCTAGCACCATTTATTGAAGAGTTAAACTTGTTTTTGTGGTTTGTAATGTCACTTATCTCAAATCAGGTTTCCACACATCCTGGGTTGCTTATTCTCTTCCATTGCTGTATTTGTATAACCTCTATAACAATACCATACTGTCATAATTGCTACAACTATATAAGTAAGTGTTAATATCTAGCAAGATAAGCTTCCCCACCTGTTTTCTTCAAATTGCATTGTGAATGCCTGGCCTTTTTACTACTCTATGAATTTCAGAGTCCTCTTGTCAAGTTGTATGAAAAACTTAACTTTTTACTGAAAATTAATTAGGGCCTCAGTTTTCTTCTCTTTGATATGGTGATACCAGTGGTTATGACTAGATACAATTAATTTTGTAATATACTCAATGAATGGTTATTATCATTATCGTCCTTACCATCAATGAATGACCCTTTACTCTGGCTTTCAGACCTTAAATTCAGCAATTTTACTGGTGACCACAGTCTCACATTCTGGTACATTTTTACTGCCACTAAACATTCTTTGATTTAGTTTTGAAACCCTGTCTTTTTCTGCTCTGTCAGCCCATTCCTGGATTTATTTATTTTTCTCATTCCTGACAAAAGTTGTTCAAATCTTCACTATTCTATATTAATAATTATGTCTTCTATTAACATTACCAGGCTTATTTTGAGCTCAGATGACCTTGATTTTTAGTTACTAGAGAAGCTTTTCTCACCATTATCTCTACTTGGTCATAATCCCTTCTATATTTAGCTTTTGTTCTGTTCTCCAAATCTAACTGCTCCCTGTATTCTAGAGCTGAATCCCTTTAAGACCTTGCTCCATCAGTTACTTCTCAAATTTTAATTTTTTTTGTTCTTTACTGGCCCTATAAATTGATGATTTCCAGGCTTTTAGATTTCATCAGCCAATAAATTTTTAAATTGGGAAGTCAAGATAGGTTTGCCAATTTTTTATTTGGTCAAGAAAGGGCATTTAATAACAATGTAACAAAACACTACTACTGTCTACTTACTGCAAGGAATTACATACAGCATTATAGTTAAGACTGTAGACTCTTGGAGCCACACTGTTTGGACTACAATTCTGATTCTACTAGGATAAATTATATAACCTGTAAAAATGTAGGTAATACCTACATCTTAAGGTTGTGTTGTGTATATTCACTGAATTAAGACATAGATAGCAATTAAAACAGTACCTGGCACATATACATGCATAGTTAGTATGATATTTCATCTTCATCATTTTTTTTTACCTCATTATCAACTCATCTTTTTTATTATTAGCTGCACCTTGTTTTTTTCACAGTGGTTGGTCTAGATCTACATGATCAATGTAATTATGTAATGTGTCAATACTAATAACATGGCTATTGAGTATGTAAGATTGTTATTAATATAAAATGCTTAAGGAACCCCATGCAGATTTCTGGAGCTCTTTCTCTAGATGTGGTTTGTTTGACCCCTCCAAGTCTCATATTGAAATTTGATCCCAGCTGGGCACGGTGACCCACGTCTGTAATCCCAGCACTTTGGGAGGCTGAGCCGGGCAGATCACTTGAGACCAGGAGTTCAAGACCAGCCTGGCCAACATGGTGAAACCCCATCTCTACTAAAAATACAAAAATTAGCCAGGTGTGATAGCACATACCTGTAACCCCAGCTACTCAGGTGGCTGAGGCATGAGAATCACTTGAACCCGGGAGATGGAGGTTGCAGTGAGCTGAGATTGTACCACTGCAACCAGCCTGGGTCAGAGTGAGACTGTCTCAAAAAAGAAAAAGCAATTTGATCCCCAGTGTTTTTGGTAGGGCCTAGTGGGAGGTGTTTGGGTCATAGGGGTGGTTCCCTCCTGAATGGTTTGGTATAGTCCTTGTGATAATTAGTTCTTACTCTGTTCGCTCCTGTGAGAGGTAGTTGTTAAAAAGAGCCTGGGGCCGGGCTCGGTGGCTCACGCCTGTAATCCCAGCACTTTGGGAGGCCAAGGTGGGTGGATCACCTGACGTCAGGAGTTCGAGACCAGACTGGCCAACATAGTGAAACCCCATCTCTACTAAAAATACAAAAATTAGCTGGGTGTGGTGGCACACACATGTAATCCCAGCTACTTGGGAGGCTGAGGCAGGAGAATCGCTTGAACCTGGGAGACGGAGGTTGCTATGAGCCAAGATTGTGCCACTGCACTCCAGCATGGGCCACAGAGTGAGACTCTGTCTCAAAAAAATAAAAAAAAAACAAAAAAAAAAAACAAAGAAGCCTGGGCATACCCATACCTCTCACTTCTGGCCTTTCTCTCTCACCATGTGAACTGTGTATTCATGGGTTCCTCTTGCCTTCTGCCCTCAGTGTAAGCAGTCTGAAGATTTCACAAGAAGCAGATACTGGCATCATGCTTCTTGTACAGCCTGCAGAACCATGAGCCAAATAAACCTCTTATTTAAATAAATGACCCAACCTCAGGTATTCCTTTATAGCAACCCAAACAGACTGAGACACATACTACAAAAGTTAAATGTACTGGACTTCTTAACAGTAGCTCTGGTAGTTAAAGGGCAATTCTTAAAATATCTGAAGAAAAACTGCCTATAATTTAGAATTCTATACCAATCCAAACCAAGAACCCATTGTGAAACTACAATAAACTCATTTTCAAACCTAAAAGGTTTAAAAAATACACAATCTACGCATTCTCTTCTCAGAAAGCTAATAGAGGATGTGTTCCACCTAAATGAGGAATAAACTAAGAAAAAGTAGGACATTTGATCAAGGTATAAGAAACCCAAAATAAGAGAAAGGTAAAAGGAATCACAGATTGATGGATTGGAAAAGTAGATGAAATTAATGGAACAACTAATATGCTTTAACAAATTAAAAGGATACTTACAGTGGACTATAGGTTGGGGTTAAAATAATGATTATCATATGAGAAACTAATCAATTTTCTTTTAAAAAATTATTAAATCTGTCTATTCAACATTTTAAAGAGATAAACTTTTTTTATTAGAACATTTTGATTTTGGTGTTTGGTGTTCTTACTTCCCCTTTGTGTATGAGGAACTACATTTGGAACTGCCTTGCCTTAACCCCACAGTTTTAAGAGGAAGTCCAGCAAACTAGAAATGGAAAACTAAAGAAACAAAACTGGGATCTATAAATCAATAACATGGCGAAACTATTTTGAAATCACCTTCCATAACACTTTGTGGTACTAAAAACTAACAGTATATAGAATTATCTATATAGCCAAGGTGGGAGGATCACCTCAGGCCAGGAGTTTAAGGTTACAGTGAGGTATGATTATGCCTCTGCACCCCAGCCTGAGCAACAGAGTGAGACCCTGTCAGTCAATCCATAATAAATAAATAAACAAGCAAACACATGATAGAATAGAGTGAGCTCTGAAGAAAGCTTTTCTTTTCTATAATTCTATAAGTGTATACTGACATACCACTTTTGCAATCATTGACTAGACAAAAGATTATGGTTACAAAGCAAATATATGATACACATAATTGTATATGCATATGTGCATAATTAAAAGCTTAATTCCATAGATCTTTGAAGTTTCTTTTGCTATTTTGGAAGCCATCTTTTTTGCCTTAGAAATTCCATGGTTACTGTAATCTGCAAATATAGTCATTAAATAATAAAATAACAAGGCAGATTCTTATTACCTCAGAAGTTTATGGAACTAGCTACTCCAAGCACTGATGAACTAGGCATGAAGAAGGAACCTGCATAATGCTTTGCGATATTGTAGTTGTGCACAGAATAAATGTGAGATTTAATAATGTTACTTTATATATTTAACTGTTTATATTTTGCCTCTAAGCTACTAAACTCAGAGATAGCATTCTGTGTGAAATAATACTATTCAGATTAAAGGCGCCCTGACTGACATCAGCAAGTTGGTGGATTAGTAGGTTCCAGCCCTCGAACCCCTGCAGAAATACCAAATACCATTTTGGGAGCCTGGGAGACCTGCTAAGAGGTTCCAGCACCCCAGTAGAATGAAAAACTCAAGAATAGACACATTGAAGAGGGTAAGAAAAACAGTTTCACTTTACCTACATCCTTCTCCTCCAAGGCAGCAGAGTTCAGTGCCAAGAGAGGCCCTTTTGGCCCATGAGTTCTCCCAGGAAGGAAAGTAAGAGTCAAGTGAGTGCCCAGCTTCCCTAGCCTTGCGTGTTGCTGCCCAAAAGGCTCACTTCTGTTTTTCCCTATCCAGAATACTGAGGGACTCTTCACAGATGAATAGTCTAGGAATATCTAGGAGAAGGGAAAAGAAGCAGAGGCTTATAGCAACCAACACATGATTCTTCAGAGCTAGATGTGGAGTCTCCTAACTGGCTTGCAGATTCCACCATAGGCTCACCCATGAGCCCTACAGGACACTTCACCTGCAGAACCCCTCAACTGACAAGCACACCCAGCACTCCATGCACCCACCCACTAGCCAGCAGCCCAACCTCCCCTGCAGATAGTGTATGCAGGCCCCAGCAGACAGCACACAGATATCAGCAACTGGCTCCTGCTGGATTGGAAGAAAGCACACAACCTTGAACACTCTGAGGCACTGCACTAGAGAAAATAAAAGGAGGTTCTCAGCACATAGTCTAGCTTTGTGAGATTGAAAGAAAGCACACAATCCGAAGACTTCCCCTCCCAAGACAGAACAAGAGGAATGGAATGGGCATATCATAGAAAAGGTCTGAGAGACCTTCAGAATCTCTAGTCAGGCTGACTGGTGAACGTCTTTCCCTTCTGAAGCTAGTCAGTAAAGACTGGAGGAAGTGACTCTTTCTTCAGATGCAAAGTTAGAAGGCAAGGCTTAAAAGAACACACACACACACATACACACACACACACCAAGAAAACATGACAACCAAAGGAATAAAAGTTCTAGCAGTTGAACACACACACACACACACACACACCAAGAAAACATGACAACCAAAGGAACAAATTAAAGTTCTAGCAGTTGACCCCAAAGAAACAGAGACCTATAAATTACCTGATAAAGAATTCAGAACACTCACTTTTGAATCTCAGTGAGCTAAATGAAATCAGGAAAACAATACATGAACAAATGAGAATTTCAACAAAGAAACCACTAAACAATCAAATTCTGGCTGGGCGCGGTGGCTCACGCCTGTAATCCCAGTGCTTTGGGAGGCCAAGGCGTGTGGATCATGAGGTTAGGAGATCGAGACCATCCTGGCTAACATGGTGAAACGCCGTCTCTACTAAAATTACAAAAAAAATTAGCCAGGAGTGGTGGTGGGTGCCTGTAGTCCCAGCTACTCAGGAGGCTGAGGCAGGAGAATGGTGTGAACCCGGGAGGTGGAGCTTGCAGTGAGCTGAGATCGTGCCACTGCACTCCAGCCTGGGTGACAGAGTGAGACTCCATATCAAAAAAAAAAAACAAATCAAATTCTGAAACTAAAGAACACAATAACTGAACTGAAAAATTCAAAAGTGAGCTTCAGTGGCAGATTCAATCAAGCAGAAGGAAGAATCAATGAACTTGAAGACAGATCATTTGATATTATCCAGTCAAAGGAACAAAAAGGAAAAATAATGAAGTAAGCCTACAGGACTCTAAACCAATATGCACATTACAGAAGTGGTAGAGCAAGCAGAGAAAGAGAAAGGAGGCAGATTGCTTATTTAAAGAAATAATAGCAGAAAACTGCCCAAATCTGGGGAGGAAAATGAACATCCAGATCCACAATTCCCAAAGAATTCCATGTAGATTGAACATAAAGATGTCTTCACTGATCTTTTTGTGGTTCATAAGCATGATGATTGGGTTTTCATACCATTGTGTAAGATGTGCCTTTCTCAGACCTTGCTAAAACACTGGCACATTACCTGTCTGATATGAAAATTTTTTCACTGAGACACATTATGATCAAATTTTCAAAAGTTAATGACAAAGAATTTGAAAGCAGCAGAGGAAAGCAACTTGTCATGTACAAGGGAGCTCCTATAAGACTTCCAGCGGGTTTTTCAGCAAACCTTGCAAGCCAGAAGAGAATGGGATGATATACTCAAAATACTGAAAGAAAAGAAAACCCTCCCAACTAAGAATAATTTACCCACAAAGCTGTCATTCAGAAAAGGAAAGATGAAGACTTTTCCACAAAAACAAAAGCTGAGGGAGTTCATCACCACTAGACCTGCCTCACAAGAAATGCTAAAACTGAAACTAAAGTTGAAGTACTTCAAGTGGAAACTAAAGGATGCTAATTAGCAACATGAAAACGTGAAAGTATGAAACTCCCTGGTAAAGGGAAGTATAGAGTTACATTCAGAATACTGTAATGTAATGGTGGTACATAAAATCATTTTTAACTCTTTGAGTTAAAAGTATTAAAAATAACTATAGCTACAGTAATTTGTTAATTGATGCACAATATAAAAATGTAAATTTTGACATCAATAACAATGTGGGAGAGGATAGATGAGTTAAAGTGTCGAGTTTTTGTATGAGATCTAAGTTGTTATCATAAATGATTAGAATGTATCCCCAAACTAATTGTATTATATACAATATATACAGCTTTACATGTCAATCATACCTAAAGTAGTTATTTTTTTAAATTAACATGCTCTTTCCAGAACCATTACTTTATAGTGAGTAACTTGGAAGCTTTTACTACATTATTAATGGATATCAATAGAATATTTTTTGAAGTCGAAAATGAACTCACCTTGTGTCGTTTCTGAACATCTTCATTTGATACTCCTAGAGATGCCAAACCTATTTCTTGTGAAAACTGAGCAAGGAAATACCAGGATCCACAAGTAGTGGAACATGTCCCAAGAGTTCATCACACGTGTCTCTGACAAGAAAAACATCACAAAGAACCGTTATACAAGAAGCCTTAAACTACCACTGGTGGTAGAACAAAACTTAAAATCCTAAATATAACCTTGTTACTATAATAAAAATACTTTTAAGTCTGAATTTCAGATTCATCTTATCAGCATTTTGAGCTGTATGATAACACACTATTTTAATAAAATAGCCACTACTATTTTCAAGTGCTTACTATATGCCAAATCATGGTGTTTTATTTGTACATTATGTATTTTAATTCTCAAGACAACCTTAAAGAATTAAAGTAACTTATTAGTGCAAGATCCTATAGAGCAGACCACTGCCTGTTTTTATAAATAAATTTTTATTGGAATATGGATACACTAACAAAAGAGATTAAAGGCATTCAATAATAACTTGGTAATGGCTGATCTTTTAAGAAGATACAGGCCGGGCGCGGTGGCTCATGCCTGTAACCCCAGCACTTTGGGAGGCCGAGGCAGGTGGATCACGAGGTCAGGAGTTCGAGATCAGCCTGGCCAACATGGTGAAACCCTGTCTCTACTAAATACAAAAAATTAGCCAGGCGTGGTGGTGCACGCCTGTAATCCTAGCTACTCAGGAGGCTGAAGCAGAAGAATTGCTTGAACCCGGGAGGCAGAGGTTGTAATAAGCTGAGATCACAGCACTGCACTCCAGCCTAGGCAAGGGAGTGATACTCCATCACACACACACACAAAATAAAATTGAATTTAAAAATATATATATATGTTACAGAAATCTGGAAATAAACAATTTAAGAACATAAATAAAACTAAATGCAGTAGACGCATTTCCTGGTTCCTCTGTGTCATGTTAACTTTAAAAAGAAACAACATATTCAACATGTTATGGCTATTAGCATCTTTTCAGCCACATTTCCTTTTGTTCTCATAATTTTTATGCATATTGTTTTTTCCTATTTTTGATTCACTATGTTTGACACATGATTTCTTTATATTAGAAACTTTAAATTCCACTCAATTTCTAATGTGAAATTTTCTTAGGTATTAGCAAACCTATTCAAAGTAATTTTATTTGCTACCATAGTATAGTCCTTTATTATTTTATGTTTGGGCCACAGCAACAGTCTACCAGATATGTGACCTCTAGCCTCCAACTTTAAAATATTCTATACAAAGCTTTAAGAATAGTTTTTCTAAATGAAGTTTTTTCAAAGACTTTTTAAAGAATAGCTTTAAATTTACAGAAGAACAGGGCAGAAAATACAGATTCCCATATGTCACCCTCTAACCCAACACACACCATTTCTCCTATTAATATCCTGCATTAGTGTGGTACATTTGTCACAACTGATGAACCAGTACTGCTAGATTATTAACTAAAATCCATAGTTAACATTAGGGGTCACTCTGTGCTGTATAGTTCTATCAATTTTGACAACTGCATAGTGTCATGTATCCACCATAATAGTAGCATACATAATCATTTTATTACCCTATAAATGCCCTATGCTCCACCTATTTACCCCTACCTACCTTATACCCCTGGGTAACCAATTATCTTTTGTCTCTGTAGTTTTGCCTTCTAAATAAAATTTTTCCTGATATTTAAAACCTCAATCTCTGGAGTAGGGCCATATGTGTGAATGAAAAAAGCAAATTGTAGAAAGTATGTATAGTATCCTATTTATAAATTTTTAAAATTACATGTATTTGATTATACATAGAACATTTCTGGAAGGATACCTAGAAAAATGATAACTTCTGAGGAAAGGAGGAGAGACAGTAGATGAGGCCTTTTACTTTCTAGTATCCTATTTTGTTTGAATTTCTTTCCATATATGAATATTATGATTTTAAATATTTTAATTGTCAACCTAAAAATATCTCTGGATAAAAAGGTTTTTTTTCAAAGCATGAAAGCACTAGAAAGCACAAAGGAAAAGTTCTAGAGATTTTAACTGCACAAAAATATTAAAATTCTGTATCTCAAAAGCGTCATAAGATCCAATCCACCTATTTATCTATGATGTTCTTTATTTTTTAATTTTTTATTTATTATTATTTTTGAGACAGTCTTGCTCTGTTGCACAGACGGGAGTGCAGTGGCGCAATCTCAGCTCACTGCAGCCTCTACCTCCCAGTTTCAAGAAATTTTTGGTGCCTCAGCCTTCCGAGTAGCTGGGATCACAGGCTTGCGCCACCATGCCTGGCTAATTTTTGTATTTTTAGTAGAGACAGAGTTTTGCCATGTTAGCGAGGCTGGTCTTGAACTCCTGGCCTTAAGTGATTTGTCTGCCTAGGCCTTTCACAATGCTGGGAGTACAGGCATGAGCCACCATGCCCAGCTATGATCCTTATTTTAGCTCATATTTTTCCACACCTAATAATCTCACATGGCTTTATGGTTTCTTGTTCACTCTTCACATATTACCAACCTCACCGCAACCCTGCATCTTTGTGGCTCCTATTTTAGGATGGGTTTCATTTTAAAATGGCAACGCTTTCATCAGTCCCAATCTACCTACTCTGCATTGTTTTGGTAGTAAATATTACCTTCCAAAATTGCTTATTATTTAGTTAATTTGTATCTTTTTGTCTCTGTCCCCCTTGCTATGTCCCACATGAACAAAATTATTTACCTATCTTGTTGACTGATGAATCCTTAGTACCTGACCCTTGGTAGGTGTTCAGTAAAAAACTGCTGAATGAACTGGGCACAATGGCTCATGCTTGTAATCACAGCACTTTAGGAGACCAAGGCAGGATGATTGCTTGAGGCCAGGTGTTTGAAGCAGCCTGGGAAACGTTGCAAGACCTCGTCTCTATAAACAATATTCTAAAAATTAGGTGGGTGTGGTGGCACACACCTGTAATCCCAGCTAGCAAGAAGGCTGAGGCAGGAGGATTGCTTGAGCCCAAGAGTTCAAGGCTGCATGAAGTGAACTATGATTGCTCCAGCTTGGGCAACAGAGTGAGACCCTGTATCTTTACAAATTGTGTTGAATGAATAATTGAGTTATTAAAAGTATTGGTATATCCTATTATTCTACTTCTGTTGGTACATGTTGTAGAATTTGTTGTGTTTGATAGTGATCATACTCCTCAGGTGTCTAGATATTTTGGTTCACAAGCCATGTTCTCCTAGTGTTATCTACTACCCTTCTAATAATGGATAGAAAGGTAGAGCAAAATGGCAGACCCTCGTTTTTATCCCTTCCCGCAAGTTTAAGGAGCAGAAAGCAAGAGCTGTAGGCAACCACAGAACTGATGCTCTCTCTTTGCTACTGTTTCTCTAGTAAGGATCTGTGTTGAAATCCACAATCCAGCAGCAGAAGGCTGTTATAATTTATCAAAATTCTGGCAGCAGGGAAGGAGTGGAGGGGTGAATGCCCCAATATTCTATAGTATCTGGCCAGCCCCACTTTTTCATTGGCAACTCACTTCAACAGACCCTTTATCTAATCCTACAGGAAGCCTGATCTGTTGCTGGTGATTTCTGTAGCAATCAGTAGTTTGGCACTGATTGTCCCAAAGCAAAGTGGGGCATGGCAAAACAGTATTTCAGAACTTACTCCTAACACTAACTATGGTTTCCTCTTAAGTTTTTGATCTTATTCCTCAAGCTTTTGCTTCCTTCTTGTTTCTGTTGTACTCAGGGTTGATTTGGAGGGAGGAAGACAACAGCCTTTACTAGTTTTTCATTTTTTCAGGAACCATATGTAAGAAACTCACTTTAAATATAAAGACATAGATAGGTGAAAAGTAAGTAACTAAAGAAAGATCTGCCATGCTAAAACTAATAAAAAGAAAGCTGGAGTTGCTATATTGTCAGACAAAGCAGATTTCAGAAAAAGGAAAACTGTCAGGGATAGAGAGAAGCATTACATAAGTATAAAGAGGTAAATTCTCCAAAAAGATAAAACAATCTTTAACATATATGCACCTAACAGCATTAAAATGTGTAAGGCAAAAACTGATAGAACCACGAAGAGAAATAGACAAATCCAGTATCACAGACTTCAATATCTCTCTTTCAATAATTCATCCAACAGGCAGAAAATCAGTAAAAATTGAACTGTAGTATCATTAATCTACTGGATCTAGTTGACATTTATAGAATACTTCATGTAAGAACATCAGAATATACATTATCCTTAAAAAATATACATATTTGTCAATATAAAAATAACCTTTGTTTGCAAAAAAACATCTAAACGAAATTAATAGATACACAACAAATTTAGAAAAATATTTGCAAGGAGGTTTAATCAGGGAACTCAGAAATTCACATCAAGGGAACAAGCAATTCAACAGAAGAATGGATGGGCAAATAATATGAATTCAGAGAATAATAAATCCAAATATGAAAAGAGGCTCAGAATCAGGAGAAATCAGGAAAATGCAAATTAAAATAATAAGATGCCAGTTAGTCTAACAGACTGACAATTTTTTTTTAATTCAACTAACATTTACTGAGTGCCTAATATGGACAGACACTGAGCTAAGCACACCTCTAATTTAGTGTTCAGAAAGTACTTTGAAGTGGATCTTATCCCTTTTATTCAGTTGATGAAAGTGAGGATCATAAAACTCACAGTAGGGGAAATTGAATTCACTCTATAGGAGCTATTTTTCTTTCCTTTTTGAATAGATAGTTCATTCAGATACTGTATGTGTAGAGAGAGACAGATGTTTTGAGTTTCAGTCCCCCGTGATCTCCTGTTCACCAATTTCTCATAACACCACCACCTATCCCATTAATACTTTTATTACTTTTTTGGGTACCTTCCCAGATATTTTACAGAAAAATACAAATTTATATTATTCTCCATTTTAAAAATAAAGATAACAATATATACACGGTCCTACATATATTAGTTTACAATATATCTTAGAATTATTTATGTAACTCCATAATGAGATTCCTTATCTTTTAATGGCTGCTTAGTATTCCACTACATGAATGCCAGAACTTATTTTACTAGCCCTTATGATGGACATGGGCATTGTTTTCAGTCTTTGGCTTTTAAAAACATTATCATTGAATAATAATGTACATAATTTTGTCTCACATGTTCAAGGTATCTGCTGGATAAATTCACAGAAAAGAGATTGCTAAGTTAAAGATGTGTGTGTTTGTGTGTAATTTTGACAGATATTGCCAAATTTCTCTCCATAGGTGCTGTATAAACAGATGAGAGTGCCCCCACAGCATTGTTATTAGAGTATGTTATTCAAACTGTTGGATTTGGGACTAATAAGCAGAAATCTTTAATCTCAGTAAAATTTTACTATGCATTTCTCTTGTCACAAGTGAGGTGAAACATCTTTTCAGACTGGGAAAAATGTTAAATGACCAATAGCAACTATGGCTGGTGAGGGGTCCAAGTAAAAGGATATTGTTATAGATAGCTGGCATAAATGTGAAATTTTTCAACTTATTCGTAAAACAGTCTGACAACCTGTATTGAAATTTTTTAAGCTACGGATATCTTTTGTCCTTGCTATACCATTCTTGGGAATCTGTTCTATAGAAATAAAATATATAAGGTTCTATTCACAAAAATATTCATAGTGGAAAAAAGGGTAACAAAATGAAAGCTAATCAGTAGGAAAACAGCAGAATGAATTACAACTCCTGCATCCTATAAAATATTATACACCTATCAAAAGGAATGAATTCAAGTTGTATGAGTTGTCATTTCCAGATATTGCTAAATGAGAAAAAGATGGAGAAAAGTGCAGGATCTCAATCTGTAAAACAAAATACATCAATACCTATAGAGATGTTTACATATTTGTGTGTGCACATACAGATATTTATATTTGTAGATGTATATATATACATGAACATATATATACGAGGGAATGTGAAAAACACATATTACTTAGGATTCTAGGTTTGCTTGCTCTCAGGTCAAAATAGTAATGACATAAGATGTAAATTTCTTTTTCTCTCATAGTCCAAGGATAATCAGTTCAGGACTGATAGAGCAGCTCTGGATATTAGGTACTCAAGCTACTTTTAGCTTTTTAATCTGATCTACTCAATATGTGAATATGTGGCTTCTATTTCATGGCCTAAGATGGTAGTTCCAGCTCCTGCCATGATACATTTGAGAACAGGAAATAGTAAAAGAGTATACCTCTTCTTTCTAAGGGCATATCATGGAAGTTGGAGCCACCATTTCCACTTACGACCCATGGGCCAAAACCTAGTTACATGGCCAAACTTTCAAGAGAGTTAGGAAATTATAGTCACTATCCATGTAGCAATGTACCCAGCTAACATATGGGGGTTCTGCCGGGCACGGTGGCTCACGCCTGTAATCCCAGCACTTTGGGAGGCTGAGGTGGGTGGATCACCTGAGGGTCAGGAGTTGGAGACCAGCCTGACCAATACGGTGAAACCCCGTCTCTACTAAAAATACAAAAAAATTAGCCAGGTGTGGTGGCGTGCACCTGTAGTCCCAGCTACTTGGGAGGCTGAGACAGGAGAATTGCTTGAACCCAGGCAGCGGAGGTTGCAGTGAGCTGAGATCACACCATTGCACTCCAGCCTGGGCGACAGAGCAAGACTCCGTCTCAAAAAAAAACAAAAGACAAAACAAAACAAAACAAAATATGGGGGTTCTAATATTAAAGGAAGAAGAGGAGAAAGGACATTGGGAAATAATTGTATTCTCTGCCACAACAGAGTAAATTAATAGGTGAGCTAGGTAATGGAAAAGGGACTCTGTTTCCTACAAGTTATCTACTTCTACATTACACATGCATTCCAAAACAGTGGCTTAAAACAACATGATTTATTATCTCTCACAACACTGTGATTTGGCCAGAAAGTTCTGTTAGTCTCCCCTGTGTTCACTCCTGTGGCTGCCTTTACACTGTCTTTCACTCCCAGATTTATAACATAGTGGTCTCAGTGCAGTGTTCCAAACGGTGAAAAAAGAAGCTGTGAAGCTTCTCTAGACCTAGTCTAAGAAGTTGTACAAAGTCACATCTATTTGCATTCTGTGGTCAAAGCAAGTCACAAAGATAGCTAGATTCAAGGGGTAAGGAAATAAAGCCTTTGATGGGAAAAGTGGCAAAAGCACATTGCAAAGATGCATGAACAAAGTAGGCATGATTTATTGAGGGCAAATATTGTAACAATCTCACAAATTACACATTTTATGTATTTTTAAATTTTTATTTCAATAGTTTGTGGGGAACAGGTGGGTTTTGGTTACATGGATAAGTTATTTAATGATGATTTCTGAGATTCTGGTGCACCTGTCACCTGAGCAATGTACACTGTAGCCAATGCGTAGTCTTTTATCCCTCACCCCCCTCTCACCCTCCCCCAACAAAGTTCCCAAGTCCACTGTATCATTCTTAAGCCTTTGCATCTTCATAGCTTAGCTCCCACTTATAAGTGAGAACATAATGATGTTTGGTTTTCCATTCCTGAGTTACTTCACTTAGAATAATGGTCTCCAACTCCATCCAAGTTGCTGTGAATGCCATTATTTCATTTCTTTTTATGGCTGAGTAGTACTCCGCGGTATAAAAGCCATATATTTATATTTAATATATGTGTATAAATTTTCATATTTGTTCACAAAGAAATATAAGTAAAATTGGTTAAATTTGTGGTAGGTAGATACAAGTCTGACCGAGTCACTCTTCTGCTCTTTATTGCCACACAGATTAAAGTCCAAGTTCCTTAGCCTATACTATTTCCACTATATTACACTACCTCCCAGAGAACATGGCATAAAAACCAGGAAGAAAGAGAAATTCCTTCTGGCTGAAATGGTTGGGAAAGGCTTCATGTAAGGTGTGGGATCTGAACTGGAAGAAATATTTGAATTGATGGAGAGGGGCAAGGCGGTAAACCCTAAATCATAATCTTTTAAGGACCACCCTTTTAAAAAATTGAAATATAGCATATATGCAAAAATGAGTGATTTATCACAAAGTGTGTCCCTGTATCCAGCACCCAGGAAATAGAAACCTTCTTATGAGAGCTCCCAGTAACTATCCTGTCACTGTTCCCCAAATGTAACCACTCTTCTAATTTCTAACCATACATCATTTTTGCCTAGTTTTGAGTCTTACATGAATGAAATTATGTAATGTATATTTTCACCATTATATTTCTGAAAATGATCTGTGGTGTTTATCGTTTGTTCATATTCACTTCTATATTCTATTAAATGGATAAAATATATTTATCCATTTTATTGTTGATATTTCAGTGGGCTGTTTACACTTTAAAGCTATTAACCAATTATGGTGCATTCTTCTGTATGTCTCTTCACATGCAAGTGAAGACATTTCTGTTGAGTATATACTTAGGATTAAAGTTGCTTAGTCATTGATGTATTTTCAAATTTTGTAAAGAATGACAGTTTTCCAAGTTTATGGAAACTTTACCCAATCCCTGTCCCCCGTCCCCCGTCACTGCTCCACAACAGTGTGTCAAAGTTTCACTTTCTCCACACTGTGGTCAACACGTAGTATTGTCAATCTTTTTAATTTGGTCATTCTGATGCGAATGTAGTGGTATCTCATTTTGACATTAACCTTTTACTTGATGACCATTGAAGTTGAGCACCATTTTATGGTACTTAACATTTGGAGATGTTTTTGTTTTTGACAAAAATGGCCTTCAGAGACATTTTGGAGATCTTTTCTGTAGTGCCTGTTAAAGTCACTTGCCCATATTTCTGTTGGGTTGTCATTCTTTTTCCTACTGATTTTTAGGAATCATTTATATATTCTGGATATGAGTTCTTGGTCAAATATATGTGTGGCCAGTATCTTTTCTTACATTGTGGTTAGTCTTTTTGTAATGGTGCCTTGATAAACAGAATTATTAATGTAATACATTTTACCAGTATTTTTCTTTTTCTTTTTTTTTTTTTTGAGACAGGGGTCTCACTCTGTCACCCAAGTTGCAGTGTAGTGGCACAACCAGGGCTCACTGCAGCCTCAACCTCCTGGGCTCAGGCGATCCTCCTACCTTAGCCTCCCAAGTAGCTGGGACTACAGGTGTGTGCCACCACACCCAGCTAGTTTTTTTTTGTAGAAATGGGGTTTTGCCATGTTGTCCCGGCTAGTCTCAAACTCCTGGGCTCAAGCCATCCTCTTGCCTCAGCTTCTCAAAGTGCTGGGATTACATGCATGAGCCACCATGCCAAGCCTTCTTAAATTATTTTTAATCTGTCCTCTATTTCTTCTTAAGACTCTAAAGATATGGTAATTTGCAACAGAAGTTATTACAGGAAATGGACCCTTAAGTAAGATTTTGAGATTGGGTTGGATACACACACACACACACACACACACACACACACAGGCACACATAAAATCAATCAGAGGAATAACCTCGTTCCTATAAGGAAAGAGACTACAGACTACAGGTAATCCATGGCTTACAATATTTAGTTTACTTTTTTTTGAGACAAGGTCTCACTCTATTGCCCAGAATGGAGTGCAGTGGTGCGACCATAGCTCACTGCAGCCTCAACCTCCTAGGCTCAAGCAATCCTCCTGCCTCAGCCTCCTAAATAGCTGGGACTATAGGCGTGCACTACCATACCCAGCCATTATTTATTTATTTTTTATTCATTTATGAGATGGAGTTTCGCTCTTGTCACCCAGGCTTGAGTGCAATGGTGTGATCTCGGCTCACTGCATCCTCCGCCTCCCAGGTTCATGCGATTCTCCTGTCTCAGCCTCCCCAGTAACTGGGATAACAGGCACCCACCACCACGCCCAGCTAATTTTTGTATTTTTAGTAGAGACAGAGTTTCACCACGTTGTCGAGGCTGGTCTTGAACTCCTGACCTCAGGTGACCCACCCACCTCGGCCTCCCAAAGTGCTAGGATTACAGGTGTGAGCCACCATGCCCGGCCTATTTTTATTTTTTTGTAGAGACAGAGTCTCACTATATTGCCCAGGCTGGTCTTGAACTCCTGAGCTCCAATGATCCTCCTGCCTTTGCCTCCCAAAGTGCTGGGATTACAGGAAGGAGTCACTGCGCCCAGCCAGTTTGCAGTTGTATTATGATTACCAGTAACAACATGAAATCAAGTGAAGCAGGTGAGGAGTGTATCACCATGATAACCATAGTAATTATAAAGATTATAGATCCATCTGGCTTTTCTTATGGTCCGAAACAGAAAGTACTTAACCCGTTTATGCCAGAGGTTGCAATTTTTTGAATTTTTGCATGAGTGAAAAATCAGACCTTGGCGATGACCTTGAGCAGTAGGCTATAAATAATTCCCTCATGCTTAGCGTTCCAATAATGGAACGCTAGGCATACGTGGGTTAAGGGGCATGGTGGCTAATACCTGTAGTCCCCTATTTGGGAGGCTACGGTGGGAGGATCTCTTGAAGCCAGGAGTTTGAGGCCAGCCTGGGCAACACTGCAAGACCCCATCTCTAAAAAAAATTTTTTTTAATTAGCTGCGCATGGTGGCACACACCTGTTATCCCAGCAACTCAGGAGGCTGAGGCAGGAGGGTTGTCTAAGCCCAGGAGTTTGAGGCTGCCGTAAGCTATGATCATGCCACTGCACTCCAGCCTGGGTGATAGAGTGGGACCCTATCTCTAACGAAAAGAAAAGAAAAGAAAAATACATAAGAAAAAGAAAAACATAAAAACTACAATTAAGACTGTATGTGGTGACCAGGTGCGGTGGCTCACACCTGTAATCCCAGCACTTTGGGAGGCTGAGGTGGGTAGATCACTTGAGGCCAGGAGTTCAAGACCAGCCTGGCTAACATGGTAAAACCCCATCTCTATGAAAAAATACAAAAATTAGCTGGGTGTGGTGGCGTACACCTGTAGTCCTAGCTACTTGGGAGGCTGAGGCATGAGAATCACTTGAACCCGGGAGGTGGAGGTTGCAGTGAGCCTTGATCGCACAATTGCACTCCAGCCTGGGCGACACAGTGAGACACTATCATAAACAACAACAAAAAGAAAATGACTGTATGTGGAGCATGAGAACTCTATTACAGGTCTGAAGGAGTTGATTATCTTCTGTAATCACTGGGCAGATATGGTAGATTTGTAGTATCAATTACATGCTTAATTCTTCCCCTTTCCTATTCTAATGCTGGAACATTGGTGGGGAGAGGAGTCCTAAGACATACGATAGGGACATTTGAGCAGAGAAAAATGAAGCTGAAAACTCTGAACATCAATCTTCCCCTAAATCTCTTTCTGAGGAAACCAGCCTCCTATGCATAGAGGCTTTCAGTGATTGCACTTGGGCAAGCTCCTTCACAAGCTGATACATGCTGTCCTCAGAATTTACCAGCTGGGGCTAGGCATGGTAGCTCATGCCTGTAATCCCAGCCCTTTGGGAGGCTGAGGTGGGAGGACTGCTTGAGCCCAGGAGTTCAAGACTAGCCTAGGCAACACAGCAAAGCTCTGTCTCTAAAAAAAAAAAAAAAAAATTTAATTAGCCACACATGGTGGTTTGCGCCTGTAGTCCCAGCTGCTCAGAAGGTTGAGGTGGGAGGATCACTTGAGCCCAGGAGTTCAAAGTTGCAATGAGCCATGATCACACCACTGCACTCCAGTCTGAACAAAGCAAGACCCTCCCTGTCTCCAAAAATAATAAAATAAAGAATTTACCCTTACTACCTATTAGTGCCTCCAGTTATATCCCAACATAGCCTAGTCAGAGAATTGAGGCCTTCTCTGGAGAGAGAAAGCCTATGTAGGAGAACTAAAGGCCTTGCCATTTTAATCAGCGGAAACTTGGACAGCATATATGAGAATACATTTAAGGTTAGATCATGGCAAATTTATTGGCATGGGTGCACTCACCTAAGAATCAGGAGTTAATATTTTGGCATTAATAATTTGGTAGGATGAGGCTCAAATTCAGTAATAGCCTATAAATAAGATGGCCAAAATGCCAGAAATTCCTGGGCATATTGTAGAGGAGAAAACACAAAGGCTCCTTAGCCATTGTTAGTTTTCACCATGTCATTAAGGAATGCAATGATGATGGGAGCACCACTATTTCCAAGGAGCTCTGAAGTGGCTGTCTTTGTTTGCGAGAGATGATGGTGGTAAACACTGTAGTGGAACTGAGTTAGCTGATCTTAGTGGGAACATTAGAATCCTAAGGCAGTAGAGGCCACATAATGGCATATAAATATCAGAGACAAGACAGACACAGTGGCTCACGTCTGTAATCACAGCACTTTGGGAGGCTAACGCAGGCAGATCACTTTAGGCCAGGAGTTCGAGACCAGCCTGGCCAACATGGTGAAACCCCATCTCTAGTGAAAATACAAAAATTAGCTGGGTGTGATGGTGCATGCCTGTGGTCTCAGCTACTCAGGAGGCTGAGCCAAGAGAATGGCTTGAGCCTGGGAAGTGGAGGTTGCAGTGAGCCGAGATCACACCACTGCACTCAGCCTGGGCAACAGAGCAAGACTCTGTCTCAAAAAACATAAAAATATAAATAAATAAATATCAGAGACAAAGTAGGCACAATTACCAAAATAAGTCAAAGGAGAGAACGTTAACCAGAGTAGTTTAACCCACAGGGAAAAGTGATAATGGCTAAATGATCATGAGGTCCCTGGAAATATAATAAAGTAACCTACCAAGGTGCTGCTTGACATATAGGTGGAAAAATTCTTGTGGTTTTGTAATAAAATTTGAAGCATCTCATCTAGCTCCCAGACTTGGTACTCCTTCACTGATGGAAAGAGACTGGATCCTTTGACGAAAGGGGCAATGCAATCACAGCTGTATACAACGAATTGTTCCCTAATCCAGTGGGGTTCCCAAACTTGTCTGTACATTAGAACACCTTAGGATTCTAAAGCCCAGGCCACAACCCAAACTAATTAAATAGTAATCTCGGGGAAGACCCAGGCATCAGTATTTTTTCAAGTTCCCCAGATACTTCCAGTGAGCAGACATGCTGGGGGAATCATTGCCCTAAGCCTTTTCCGTAGGGACCAGTGACCATTCACTAGAGAAAGGAAAATATCCAAAATTCTTTGTTTTGTTTTTGAGACAAGGTCTTGCTCTCTTGTCACCCAGGCTGGAGTGCAGTGGCATAATCTCAGCTCACTGCAACCTCTACCTCCCGAATAGCTGGGACTACAGGCGTGCACCATCACTCCCAGCTAATTTCTGTGTTTTTGGTAGAGATGGGGTTTCGTCATATTGGCCAGGCTGGGTAGAATTCTTTTTTTTTTTTTTTTTTTTTTTTTTTTTTTGAGATGGAGTCTTGCTCTGTCGCCCAGGCTGGAGTGCAGTAGCGCGATCTCGGCTCACTGCAAGCCCCGCCTCCCAGGTTCACGCCATTCTCCTGCCTCAGCCTCCCAAGTAGCTGGGACTACAGGCGCCCGCCACCATGCCTAGCTAATTTTTTTTGTATTTTTAGTAGAGACGGGGTTTCACCATGTTATCCAGGATGGTCTCAATCTGCTGACCTCGTGATCCACCCACCTCGGCCTCCCAAAGTGCTGAGATTACAGGCGTGACCCACCGCCCGGCCCAGGCTGGCTAGAATTCTTAAGGCACTGTCTCTTAACTTGTACTAATACTAGAAACCCAAAACTCTACCCTGGACAACTGGTCAGAATAGGGGACCTAAGGAAGTCAAGTGATGGAATCTTGGCCTGGCTGTGGCTAACAGTAGATCCAGAAGGACCCATACTGTGGCTATTTCTCCAGTCCCAGATGTGTAGTAGTAATATATATCTTTTAACAACAATCTTTATTTTGGTTTCCTGATCAATGGAGGGATTGCTATTATGGTAGAAAGTGCTACACAGCAGCTTAGGTCTGCTTTCTACCACTCCTCATTAAGACAGTAAAGGAAAAGCAGGGCTATATCCCTGAGGAAATTGCAGAGATTGGCCAGGCACAGTGGCTCATGCCTGTAACCCCAGCACTTAGGGGGGCCAAGGCAGGAGGATTGCTTGACACCAGGAGTTTAAGACCAGCCTATATAACATGGCAAGACTACATTTCTACAAAACATAAAAAAGCAAAATAGAAAAACCAAAAGAATTGCAGAGATTAGTGCCACCATGCTGCCATGGTGATTCATACCACATTCCCATTTAAATTTCCTGTGGCCACCAGATGCATCATAGAGAATGACAGTATAAAAACCAGATGGCTAGTGAAGAATGACAGTGGACTGCAAACTTTAATTAGGTAGGGATGCCAATTATGGTTGCTGTTCTAGGTGTGGTATCTTCTTTGGAAGAAATTAATACCCATGTTGACATGATACTGATTTGATATTGATCTGGAAATGTCCCCCCACCCCCATTCTAAGGAGAATCAGAAACAGACTACGTTTAAATAGGAGGGATAACAGTAAGTCCTTACTGTCTTGTCTCAGGCTACATCAACTCTCCTGTTCTCTATATGGTATGAAGGGACCTTGATGGTCTTGTTATTCCATAGAACATCACACTGATTTATTAGAGTAATGAAATTATATTAAATGAAACTGAAGAGCAGAAGTAGGCAGCATTCTACATGCTTTGGTACGACATATGCATGCTAGAAGGTGCAAGATGAACCTTGAAAAACTTCCAGGACTTGCCACAGGTTTCTAGGGGTCCAATGGCCAGAAATATGTTAGGATATCCACAACATCCATACTTTTTTCTCTTCCATTAACTGGTCAGAGGGAACTCATTATGATGACAGTTTATGTGGGTTGAGGGAGAAGTGCTGAAGGAGTAGAGGCAGGTACTATAGGAGTCTGAGTCACCTGCTCATTCATGGTTCCAGTCCCATATGTAGTGCACTGCTCCTGTGTTCATCCAGTTGTACAGTTTGATGAGTCAAATAACAACAATTCATGATGGGCAGTTTGATTCACACAGTCACTTGATGTCCCATGGTCAGGTGTTACATCTCTTCCAGGTACCAGTAGCAAGTCAAGAGGTGCTTTTCAAATAAAAAAAAAAAAATGAAACAAAATCATGGCTAAGGAAGATATGGCCTTACTCCTAAACCTTAAGGGTCTATGTTGTAATTCTTGCACTGAAACTTGCCAGAGGCTTCATATAACATCTCTCCTATATTAACTTCTGATACCATTGGGCCTACAGGATCATAAAGCCTAAGTCTGGGCCCTACCCCACTCAAAACTGGTAATTTTTTTTGAGACAGAGTCTTGTTCTGTTGCCCACGTTGGAGTGCAGTGGCAAGATCTCGGCTCACTGCAACCTCTGCCTCCCAGGTTCAAGCGATTCTCCTGCCTCAGCCTCCTGAGTAGCTGGGATTACAAGCATGCACCACCACTTCCAGCTAATTTTTGTATTTTTAGTAGAGACGGGGTTTCACCACGTTGGCCAGGCTGGTCTTGAACTCCTGACCTCAGGTGATCCACCCACCTCAGCCTCCCGAAGTGCTGGGATTACAGGCGTGAGCCACCACGCCTGGCCAAAACTGGTAGTCTTACAGTTACAGTTAAGCCTCTAAGAACAGCTTACCCAATTGTACTATGTTTTGTTGTCTCCAAATCTAAAGACGCCTGCCACATATTTTGCCTTTTTCTTTGTTGTGATAGTGGAAAATACAACTTGTCACTAACAAGTGCCTTTAAACAGGGGTGTTTGTTTGGTTTTGGTCTAGCTTTTTTAATTGTTCACAGCAGAAGTATGATCAAAACCACTGAGTTATCAGAAGTGAAACTCGAGGTTTTTTTTTTTTTTAAGACAGGCTTTCTGTCACTCAGGCTAGAGTGCACTGGCCTCATCATAGCTCACTGCAACTTTGAACTCCTGGCCTCAATTGATTCTCCCACCTCAGCCTCCTTGAGTAGCTGAGATTACAGGCATGCACCACCATGCCCAGCGTTTGTTTGTTTTTTGTTTTGGTAGAAACAGGGTCTCACTATGTTGCCCAGGCTGGTCTCAAACTCCTGGTCTCAAGTGATTCTCCTGCTTTGGCATCCCAAAGCAATGGGATTACAGGCATGAGGCACCTCACCCAGCAAAGAGGACTCTTTTTTTTTTTTTAATATCAAAACTTTACTCCCTCAGTCAAAATACACAAGGTAGTTGTTGTGCATATATGTAGTTTATAGATAATGCTTGGTACATAAATATCTAGATCTACGGTAATAACTATTACTTAGGGACTTGAAACTCAAAGAAGGTTAAACTGCTAAAAGCAAAGGCATACTCTTAGCAAAGTAAAAGTATGTTCAAAAGAATATGAGGATCACAGTTTAATAGAGATATCCTGTAAAAAGCAGAGATAAAGTTTTTCTCCTCTATACAACAGGAAACCATTGAAAAGTTCTTTATTGTGCTACATTATAATGAAAGCTGTGTTTAATTTAATGGTGATGTGCAAGATAGTCTGGAGAAGGAAAAGTAGAGGCAGAGAAGCCCACTATGAATTTACAGTAATGGACCAAATATGAGTTGAGAGGCATCATAGTGTAATGAAAAGAATGCTGATATTAGAATCATAAGACTGGTAATAATCACTGATCCTGTCACTTTGGGCAAGTCATTTGACCTGCCTGATTCTGCATCCTTATTTATATGTCACTCACCTTGTAGTGACCTTGTAGGCCCTTAATAAATACTTGAGTGATGAAATGTTAATCACTTCTGCTTAACTCAGAGTGATTACATAATGATGAAAATCTTTTAAAATGTATAAACTGTTATACAATTTAAGGTGTAATATGCATTGAAGGCCTAAATAAGTAGAAATGGACACTCATAAGGAAAGGGAAGGGTGAAAGACAAAGATGACTCCATTATACTGAATCTTAGTCTTGATGACTGGAAAAATATATTCACTTAAGTAGACTGGTTAGGAGAGTAACTGAGTTTTAGAAATCTGGACAAGGTTAGGGAAAAAATAGTGATTTATTTAAATAGTCAAGATGTTCAGCAGTAACTAAAAACTGAACAACTAAGTTACCATTAATATATGTAATAGCTTCCTATTACATATATTAGTTTCATATATTCTTAGGTATTTTTCATATGAGAATGTTCTGTCTCCTCCATAAAACTTTATGTTCTTAGAGAAAGAGGTTATCTCCTGGGGAATTTGTATTCCCTCCTCATTTAAAAATAAACCACCTGTATCCACTAAAGTTCCATCTGTTCTGTCCAATTTATTGGTAAACAAGTTACATAGGGCATTGACTGGTTTAAAGATTATTTGTTAGGTCCTTTGGTCCTTCCAGTTTAATACCAAATTGCTATACTTTTTTTTTTTTTTAAGAGTCTTGTTCTGTCACCCAGACTGGAGTGCAGTGGCATGATCTCAGCTCACTGCAGCAACCTCTGCCTCCTGGGTTCAAGCGATTCTCCTGCCTCAGCCTCCTGAGTAGCTGGGACTACAGGCGCCTGCCACCGTGCCCAGCTAAGTTTTGTAACAAACTGCTATACTTTTTAAAAAATCGATATATAATAGTTTACATATTTATGAGGTATATGGGCTATTTTGTTACCTTGACTGGGGTATCCATCACCTCAAATATTTCTCATTTCTAAGTGCTGGGAACATTTCAAGTCTTCTCTCCTAGCTATTTTAAAATACAAAAAGCATTCACTGTTACTAACTATAGTTACCCTACTCTGCTATTAAACATTCCTTTGTTCCATATTTCACTGTATGTTTGTACCCATTCACCAACCTCTCTTCATCCCCCCTCCCACCCAGACACCTTTCCCAGCTTCTGGTAACCATCATTCTACTCTCTGCCTCCATGAGATCAACATGTTTAGCTTCCACATGAGTGAGAGAACATGTGATATTTGTCATTCTGTGCCTGGCTTATTTCACTTAACACAATAATCTCCAGTACCTTCCATGTTTCCGCAGAGGAAATGATTTCATTCTTTTTTGTGGCCGATAGTATTCATTGTGCATAGGTAACACATTTTCTTTATCCATTCATCTGTTGACGGACACGTAAGTTGATTCTGTTCTTTGCCACTGTGAATAGTGCTGCATTGAACTGATTTCTTTTCCTTTGAATAAATACCCATTAGTGGGATTGACAGATCATATGGCAGTTCTTTTAGTTTTTTGAGAAATACTGTGTTTCCATAGAGGCTGTATTAATTTACAATCCCACTGACAGTATAAAAGAATTTCTTCTGCATCCTTACCAGCATCTGTTATTTTCATAATAACCACTCTGTCATAGGTGATACCTTACTGTGGTTTTCATTTGCATCTTTCTGATGATTAGTGATATTACGCATTTTTCATATACTTATTGGGCATTTGTGTCTTCTTCTGAGAAATGTCTATTCACATCCCTTGCCCACTTTTAATGGGGTTATTTTTTTTTTACTTTTAAGTTCCTTGTATACTCTCGACATTAGTCCCTTGTTGGATTAATAGTTTGTAAATATTTTCTTCCATACAACAGGTTATCTCTTCACTCTGCTGTTTCCTTTGCTGAGCTTTTTAGTTTAATATAGTCCAATTTGGCTATTTTTGTCTTTGCTGTTTGTGCTTTTGAGGTCTTAGCCATAAAATCTTTGCCTAGACCCAATGTCCTGAAGTGGTTTTCCTGTTTTCTTCTAGTAGTTTTATAGCTTCAGGTCTTACATTTGTGTCTGAACTGTTCTTTATGTACATCACTCTAAACAGTTTTTACTACTAGTACCTTGTAAAGCATAAAGCAAATGCCTTATTCAAAATCGTATGAGGCCGGGTGCGGTAGCTCACACTGTAATCATGGCACTTTGGGAAGCCGAGGCGGGCAGGTTGCTTGATCCCAGGAGTTCAAGACAAGCCTGGGCAATATGGTGAAACCCTGTTTCCACAAAAGATAAAAAAGATTAGCTGGGTGTGGTGGCAAGCGGCTGTAGTCCTAGCTCCTTGGTGGTGGTGGCTGAGGTGGGAGGATCACTTGAGCCTGGGAGGTTGAGGCTGTAGTGAGCCATGATGGCACCACTGCATTCCAGCCTAGATGACAGAGTGAGACCCTGTCTCAAAAAAGTAAGAAAGAAGAAGAAAGTCATATGATATATTTCTTTCTTTTACATTTTAAATGTATATGCCTTTCATTTAGACCCTAAAGTGTAAGACAGTTTCTATTCCATTTGAAATCCTTAGTCAGTTTCTCCTAGTTTTAAAAAAATTTAATTGTAACAGCCATTCAACCTTAGCTATAGATTTATCTTTTATACTTAGAATTTCCCTTCCCTCCCTCTCCCTGCAAGTTTATTTGGTTTTCTCTGGACTGCTATAGTATTTTACTGAATCTGTCTGGGAACTTAAATTCCTAACAACATCCAGAAGGTTCAGTAACTCTGGACAAAAAGAGCTTCATCCATTAAAAAGCTGATTTGGGGGTCAGAAGAACCTCTCCTCTTGTATCATCTTTTGCTCCCTCACATGAATAGAATTTTGGTTAGATAGAGCTATTTGCCTTTCCTTTTCCTCTTTTTTTTTTTTTTTTTTTTTTTTTGCCCAGCACAGTTTTGTTTAGCATCCTTTCTAGTTCTACTTCAAATGTAATATTTTACGCTTTTACTTGAGACCACAGAACTACTGTATTAGTATGCCCCTTATCCAGTAGTCAGACTTTACCTTTCTCTACCTTAGAGAATTTGGAAGTAAGGAAAACATTGAACACCAAGAAAACTAGGTGTTACAAGCTTTATTCTGTAACAAAAATATTTCTTTTTGAGAGTTAAGTGTTTCACAAAGGTAAACTCTCCATCTAACTGATGCCTCGATTATTCATTACTGACAGAAGTCAGTCAACTTGAAGGGTCATGTCATCACAAGTGTGCTAGTAAAGTTTAACAACTAGCCTGAAGTAGGGAGCAGCAGGCAGAGATCTGATCTGTGGTGTTTTCAAATTTCCCTGGGGAAAGTACTCCTATGTGGTACTGTGTCATGTTCCAAAGAACATCACTGAACACAGAGCTGGGAAGAGGTGCACACTATCAAACTGTAATACTTCCACCATGCAGATACAATAGACATAACCACAAAAACACGGAACACAGTAAAAGGTATAGCATACCTCAGAGATACTGTGGGTTTAGTTCGTGTGAATTTTTCCATTTCCTAGTGCATATGAAAGTTATGTTTACACTATATTAAATGTGCAATAGCATTATGTCTAAAACAAGTGTACACATTTTTTTTTTGAGACAGAGTCTTGCTCTGTCACCAGGTAGGAGTGCAGCAGCAAGATCATGGCTCACAGCAGCCTCAACCTCCCAGGTTTCAGCAATCCTCCCACCTCAGCCTCCCAAATAGCTGAGATTACAGCTATTTGAGAAAATTTTAGAAAAATATGTATATATTTTTTGAGACAGAGTCTCACTCTGTCGCCCAGGCTTGAGTGCAGTGGCGCAATCTCGGCTCACTGCAAGCTCCGCCTCCCGGGTTCACACCATTCTTCTGCCTCAGCCTCTCCCGAGTAGCTGGGACTACAGGTGCCTGCTACCACGCCTGGCTAATTTTTTTGTATTTTTAGTAGAGATGGGTTTTCACCATGTTAGCCAGGATGGTCTCGATCTCCTGACCTCGTGATCCGCCCGCCTTGGCCTCCCAAAGTGCTGGGATTACAGGCGTGAGCCACTGCGCCCGGCCAAAAAATTTTTTGTAGAGACAGGATCACTGTGTTGCCTAAGCTTGTCTCAAACTCCTGGGCCCAAGCGATCCTCCCACCTCAGCCTCCCAAAATGCTGGGATTACAGGCATGAGCCATTGCACCTGGCCTGTGTACATACTTTAATTAAAAAATACTTTATTGCTAAAACATACTAACAAAGTAGGCACATGCTGTTGGAAAAATGGCCCCACAAACTTGCACAATATGGGCTGCCACAAACTTGCAACTTGTAAAATATACCATATCCATGAAGTTCAATAAAATGAGGTATGTCTATAGTAAAATAACTAGGAAGTGAGTTTTGAGTATTTATTATTGAGCTTTATTTAACAGATTTTAATATAATTGTCAGTTTCTATAATTAATTTTTAATAATGGCTGTGTTTAACAATCAGCCTGCAAAATTCCTAAAATTTTTAAATTGACCCTTGTAAGCTGTTACAAGCCAGTTCTATCACACTACTGCCTATACTCTTAATTGTGGAAGTGACTTAGGGACTAGTCAATATGAGTTGAGGTGGTTCTGCTAGCTAATAATTTTAAAAATAGACATAGTGTGACTGCTCTTTTAGAATCTGTCTAGCAGGTTTCACCCAAAAACCCACAAAAAAAATTGACCTAGTACTCAGATTTATATAGTGAAATCTTAAATTTTGCTATCTAGCAAAGTAAAGTTTGTCATGCTTTTTCATATTCCTCCAGGTATATGTTACCTTGTTATGACTTTATTAGTTAAAAAACATTTAAGGCCACTCCCATATGTGTCACCTATAAATAAATACTGACAAAAGGAATACAATGAACAATGGGGAAAAATACAGACAGGCATTTCAGCAAAGAAGATATGTGGATGACAAAGAAGCACATGAAAAAATGCCAATATCATTGGTCACTAGGAAAATGCAAATTAAAATGACAATGAAATACCACTACACACCTATTACAATGTTTAAAATTGAAAAGACTAATCCTAACCAGTCAGGAGAAATTGGAACACTCATACATAGCTTGTGGGACCATAAAGTGGTAAAAAACACTTGGGAAAGTTTGGCAGTTTCTTAAAAAGTTAAACACATATCTACCATATAATCTAGCTATTCCACTCCTAAGCTACTTACTCAAGAGAAATGAAAACATATGTCCATATAAACACTGTACAGAATGTTCGTAGTAGCCCTATTTGTAATAAGACAAAAATTGGAAGAGGCTAGGCGGAGTGCCTCACTCTTGTAATCCCAGCACTTTGGGAGGCTGAGCTGAGTGGATCACCTGAGGTCAGGAGTTTGAGACCAGCCTGGCCAACATGGTGAAACCCCGTCTCTACTAAAAAATAAAAAAATTAGCCGGCGTGGTGGCGGGTGCCTATAGTCCCAGCTACTCAGGAGGCTGAGACAGGAGAATCATTTGAACCCAGGAGGCAGAGGTTACAGTAAGCCAAGATTGCGCCACTGCACTCCAGCCTGGGTGACAGAGTGAGAGTCAGTCTCAAAAAAAAAAAAAAAAAAACTGGAAACAAACCAAATGTCCACTGACTGGTGAATGGATAAATTGTGGCAAATACATACAATGGAATATTATTTAGCAATAAAAGATAATGAACTACTGAGAGACAACAATATAGGTAAGTCTCAAAATAATTATGCTAAGTGAAAAAAGGCAGACAAGAAGTTGTATTGTGATTCAACTTCAATACAGTTCTAGAAAATGCAAACTAATCTACCGTGACAGAAAACAGATCAGAGGTGTCCTGTGGGTTAAGAAGACAGAGGGGTGGGGGAAGAACAAGAGAAAGGATTTATAAAAGAGCATAAGGAAACTTGTGGTGAAGTTCATTATCTTGATTTTGGTGAGCTTCATGGGTATATATATATGTCAGCTTATCAAACTGTTTATTTAGGTATGTATAATTTATTGTATGTCAATTATATTTCAATAAAGCTGTTAAAAACATAACAATGTAGCTGTGGTCTAACTGGTAGAGATGAGGAAGAGGTAACTGCTTTATGCTAGACAACATAGTTCCTTTCTTTCAGGGTTAAACTGAAATAGTTTCTTTGGGCAGCCAACAAGCACATATCTCTGGCTTACAGAGATGTCAGGCAACTGAAATTCTCATGTTTTTATTACATGTCTGCTGGTAAGCCACTCCTCTGAGTGCCTGTCTTTATATGTTTATCTCTAATATACTTCATATTATAGTCATCCTCCACTATCCATGAGGGATTGTTTCCAGAACCACTCTCAGATACCAAAATCCAAGGATGCTTAAATCCATGATATAAAATGCCATAATATTTGCATATAACTTATACACATCCTCCTTAGATTGCTTATAATACTTAGTACAGTGTAAACACTCTGTAAATATACTGTATTGTCTAGGGAACAGTAACAAGAAAAAAGTATGTATGTTCAGAAAATATGCAATTAAAAATGTGTATTTTGGATCCGTGGTTGGTTGAATCCATGGATGTGGAACTCACAGATCTGGCGGGCTGATTGTATTTGCTTCACATGTTACTATTACTCATAATGAGGCTTCTTCATTATAATTTAAAATATTTTATATTCATTAGACTGGTGGTTCTGTAGACTGTGATAAGTGAACACTAAGGATACCCACAGAGCCATCAGGGTATCCTGAGAGAGTGGGGATTGGAGATGGATGGAAAAGGGGAAAGAATCTGTGTGGGCAAGTTCAAAAATTAGCTGGGCCTAGTGGCATATGCCTGTAGTCCCAGCTACTCAGGAGGCTGAGGTGGGAGGACTGCTTGAGCCCTGGAGGCAGAGGCTTCAGTGAGCCAAGATGGTGCCACTGCACTCCAACTTGGGTAACAGAGAGACCCTGTCTCAAAACAAACAAAAGACAAAAAAAAAAATAGTTGAATCTTTTTTTTTTTTCCAGACGGGGTCTCACTCTGTCATCCAGGTTGGAGGGCAGTGGCCTGATCACAGCTCACTGCAGCCTTGACCTCCTGGGCCCAAGTAATCCTCCCACCTCAGCCTCCCTAGTATCTGGGACTACTGGTGCATACCACCACGCCATGCTGATTTTTTATTTTCTGTACAGACAGGGTTTTGCCATGTTGCCCAAGATGGTCTCTAACTCCTGGGTTTAAGCAATCCACCCTGCCTTGACCTCCCAAAGTGCTGGGATTACAGCTATGTACCACCACACCCGGCCCTCAATCTTGTGACTTTTTCTATTGGGTCTAATTTGTTAGGCAGGGATTGGGGGCTGAAGTGGTGGTAGGAGGGAAACCAGGATCAAATGAGAGTTTTTTAATCCTTTACCCATGGTTTCCCTGCTAGCTGCCTGCTTATAATCATATATAAACACTAAAGTCATACTTGCAGAAATAAAAACCCTTATGAAAACTTAACAGAGTGTGTATCTGTTTTAGGAACAAAAGTATAAGAAAAGTTGAATCTTGTGAAACTGCTCTTCTCTGTAGAAAAGGGGGGAAAAGAAAGCTTACTGGTTTCTGTTAGGAAGCAATTGATAATGGCAGTGGAGAGGAATGTAAATTAATGGATCTGGCACTAAAAAAGAAAAGTATCCCAGCACTAACCCAAAACATACAGTGACATTCAAGAAGTCTGAATGTACAGATTTCTTAACCACCATTCTCCAACTTTTCAGAGCTTTCAACCAACCACTCAACATGATTTACCCTCAGTCAATTCTTCCTATTCGGCTTCAGTACTTGCCCTGAGCCACAGGAATTCTGGTGGGCAGAGGGATAGGTCGGTCCTCCTGTATCAATTTGGAATTCTATGGAGCATTTTCTCATAGGTGTAATATATACAGGGAGGGTGGGTTTTAAAGCCTTTTGTGGATTGATCTGCAGGCACAACTACTTTTCTATAAGAAATTATGTCCTGAGATCCAGAATGAGAATGAATCTTAAAATGCTTCTAACCTCTTTAAAGCCCTTTTACTTCCATTTCAGAATCAGGTTTATTAATTTATCTGTTCTACCTGCCTAGCATTTCTTGACTGAAAAGTCACAAAGTCAAACTCAACAAATTCCACTTTAGCTATGTGACAAAAGGATTGTTATAATCTCTATCTACATCCAACTAAATTCTTTGAATTCTCTACATGAACTTTTTTCCATTTTGTGATTTTAGTAATCTATAATTACTGTAAGCACAGTCCCAGTCACCTTGATACCCACTTATACTAAGTACTGCCATATGATTTTAGAACCTGTATTTTATTTAGGTTTATGATCTTGTTGGCAACACATAATAGTATTTTGTCTGAGGCAGATGGAACAGAAATAGATAATGAATTCTTTTTTCTGGCCACTTGAAAGCCAAATGATATCAGTCAAAGAATGAACAAAAGTCTCCCAAAGGTTCTAGTAAAGTGGTAAGAGAACTGAGACATGGATCACAGCAGTTAGTACAGACATGGCCAAATTTAAAAGAAATGAAATTGTGGCAGTCCTACATTTGAGTTTCAAGAGGAGATTTGATTTGCAAAAAAAAAAAAAAACATGTGGCACGTGTTTCCAATGTTATATAAACTTTAGTTTCATAGTTCTTTAAGAGCTAAAAACATAGGAAGTTCATACTATTGTTTCAAGTTATTTTATTAGAATATCATATTTTATTGTCTTTTTTCTATAAACTTTTTTTTTTTTTGAGAGACAGGGTCTCACTCTGTCACCTAGGCTACAGTGCACTGCTGTGACATGGCTCACTGCAACCTTGACCTTCTGGGCTCAAGGGATCCTCCCACCTCAGCTTCCAGAGTAGCTGGGACCACAGGCACATGCCACTATGCCTAATTTTTTTGTAGAGACACAGTTTCATCATGTTGCACAGGCTGATCTCAAACTCTTGGACTCAAGCAATCCTCCTGCTTTGGCCTCCCAAAGTGCTGGAATTACAGGCATAAGCCACTGTGCCTGGCTTGATTTTATTGTAACATTCTAATAAATGTAACTGGAGGGAGAATTCCCCCCGCCCCCAAATATTTTTTAGGCAAGCTTGACCCAGTAAATAAACTAAGTTTACTTCCTGTACTCTCTCTTATTAGTGCAACTATTTCAGATCTTTCTCACATTTCTTCAGGATTATTTCATTAACATCCTGTTTTTCTTGCCTCTAGTCTCCATCCCAATACATACTTTGGGCACATGCTTCAACATTGCTATCACAGTTACCTTTTTGCCATCAAATCTGATCAGGCCATTTTTGTTAAAAATTCAATTTCTCCATTCTATCCCATCCCCTTCAAAATAAAAGGCCCTCAAGATCTCCAGTCATGTCTTTCAAATCTATCTTGTCTCCTCATCTTTTCTGTCTTCTCATTCTCTCCTTGCCGCTCCCCCCGCCACCTCAACCTCGCAATACTGCAGCCAAAGTTTTTCTAGTTTTAAAAACTTATCAAGTCATCTCTGAGACTTTGCATGCTGTTTCCTCTGCCTAGGAGCCTCCCTCACAATTTTTTTCCAACTTTGCCTTGCTCCCTTTTTTTCATTTGTTTTAATACAACTGTCTTCCTCAGAGAAACTTTCCCTGACCACCCCCAGCAGAGTTCAGTACATTAATAGTGCTCTGTGCACACATTTATGTCACTGAACCCACTCTATGATGTTGTCTGATGCTTACTGGTCTCCTCAAAAGACTTTCTTATAGATGACATCTGTGTCTTTTATGTATCTTCAGTGTCTAGCACCTAATAAGTAATTCGATGTTTTTTAAATAAATAGAAAACTAGGAGTGACTCTATCAACAGATCTTACTACATTAACATTCTTTGTCCTAAACCTGAAAGACTCCCACTTGCCTATTCAGACCTAAGTATCACTGATTGACAAACCGAATGAAAGTCTCTTTATCGTGCCTCACCCTACACCAAAAGCAGTATTACAAATATATATTTTTTTAACCTGTGTTTGTAAGTAAACCAGCTTTTTGGGAGACAGAATGCACTATTGTGGTCATTTCACATAAATAGAATCAAACAGTATGTGGCCTTTTGTGTCTGGCTCTTTCACTTGACAGAATGTTTTAAGGCTTCAAGACACATTTTGTAACATGTATTAGTACTTTGTTCCTTATAATAATAATAATATTCCATTATACACATATATCACATCTTCTTTATCCATTCATCAGCTGATGGACATTTGAGTTGTTTCTACTAAAAAGTAGAATAGCCCTACTCTGAACATTTGTGTATATATATGTTTTTGTGTGGAAAAATGCTCTATTTTTATCTCAAAGATTTGTGCATGCTTCATTACATGCCAAAAGCCTTATTAAGGCCAAAATGATATCTTAGCATGAAATAAAGTACACTTTCTTAAACCATATTAATTTGACTTAATGAGATTCTGAATTGTTAAGTATAGAAATCAATTTGATTTTTGTGCAAGCAATGTAAAATAACATTTGGTTGACCTGGGCTCCAAATTACTTGGTCCAGGCAGAATATGTAAATGAGCATTCTGAATATAAAATCTGGACCATAGCATTTACAATTTAATTAAACTAATAAAATGGTATACACTGTACTAGAGCCAGTGTCTTTGGCAAGTTATAATATTCTGTAACAAAATTAAAGATACATGAAAACATAGATACAATATTAAGTATATATATATATAAAATCTGTTAATTATGTTTATTCATCAATACATTCTAATTAACCCCTTACTCAAGTTATTATAATAACGTGGCCTCACTGAAAAATTCATGTAATAAGACCCTGGCACACCACCATTATTCAGATTGGTAGATTAATTGCCCATTTACTACTAATTTTCTCTGAGACAGGGTCTTGCTCCATCACAGGCTTGAGTATAGTGGCACAATCACAGCTCACTGCAGCCTCAACCTCCCAGGCTCAGGCAATCCTCCCACCTCAGCCTCCCAAGTAGCTGGGACCATAGGCGTGTACCACCAGGCTCAGCTAATTGTTTTATTATTTTTGTAGAGATCGGGTCACCCTATGTTATCCAGGCTGGTCTCAAACTCCTGGGCTCAAGTGATCGTTCCACCTTGGCCTCACAAAGTGCTGGGATTACAGGCGTGAGCCACCAGCCCAGCTTTAATTTTCTTGATCCTTTCTATTTTCTCATGTTTTATGTCAATTCATGCAAGATAATCTGATCTACTATATTTACAAAGTTTTTAGGACTTCAAAATAGTATTTATTAAGGAAGGGATTATTTTTAGTTAATTAAATTTTCAACATTTTTGTACCTTTATTAATTTCTAAATGTAAATTTTTCTTTCAGTATTTACAGCCATAATTTTTTTCTTGTTAGCATTATTTCCGACTGCAATATAAAAAACATGATTATTTTCCTTTCTTGTTTCAAATGAGGACATCTCTACCATTGTAATTCAAGTAAGTTAAATGAATGAAAATGTTTTAACTTTATTTGCAACTGTAAAGTGGGCTCTCTGTAACAACAGGTACATGAATAATGTTTTAAAATTTAACTTAATCTTAGCCTGCTTTATCCTAAGGCATCAAAATGCTTCTAGGCTATGTTTCTTTTGATTTTAACCATGGCAAAATATAAGCAGAAATGTAAGTCCACTTACGCAAATACAAACTTGTTAACAGGAAGCCCAATCAACCAATGAATTTACTTCACTGCCTAACAATAATGAGTTTGTGATTACACAGTCACTTGCCTTTATAAGCATGGATAATCTAGAACTCCATATATATTAGTTTTGTTTTTTGTTCTTGGTTTTTTTTTGAGACAGGGTCTCACTCTGTCGCAGTGATCTTGGCCCACCGCAACCTCCGCCTTCCAGGCTCAAGTGATTCTCCGGCCTCAGCCTCCCAAGCAGCTGGGATTACAGGCGCCCGCCACTACGCCCAGCTAATTTTTGTATTTTTAGTAGAGATGGGGTTTCACTGTTTTGGCCAGGCTGGTCTCGAACTCCTGATCTCATATGATCCACCCGTCTCAGCCTCCCAAAGTGCTGGGATTACAGGCGTGGCCACTATTACTACTATACATTTGTTTCACACTATGGCCAGTTAATGTCTGACTTGTTACTTTAATAACTGACATTTATACAGCACTGTAGAGTCTCCAGTGTCCTTTCACATACGACACTTTAACCACACAATCACCCTGTGAGAAAGGACAGTCATTACTTACTTTAGCGGTGAAGAAACGGGGTTAGAAGATAACTAACCAGGCCAATATCAAGCAAATGGGAAGCAATAACTAATCTGGGTTCCTCCCTCCATCTTCATGCCTAGTCCTGTGCTTTTAGTATATCTGGCTAGCTAGGAGAGAGAACACAGATTATTCAGGGAGGAGGGAGGGGCCAGAGGTGTTCCTGAGGTGAGCCTCATGAGCAGTTAGGCCATGAGGTAAGCACTTCAGTGCTTTGCTACTCACGGGGTGGTTCAGACGAGAAAAATCTGTATCACCTGGGAGCTAGTTAGAAATGTAGGCTCTCAGGCTCCACCTCTGCCCTATCAAATCAAAGTCGCATTTTCAACAAAACCCCAGGTGGTTCCTATGGACACTAGTTTGAGAAGCACTGTTTCACTAGTGACACTACATGGTCACTTGAACAGTATACATTAGACTACTTATATTCATCATTGTTGACGTGTTAAGTTTTTATTAGGTAAAAACTTCCTGCAACAGTTTTCAAATTAAGTGTATTTTTAAAACAAGTTTATTTTTCCATGTAATTGAAGATCTCCACTTCGGTAACTGGGGTCATTAAGGAATGTTAAAAAACCTTAAGCTGGTCAGTGCTTACCCACCTTTAAATTCCTCATAAAAATTAAGGTCTTTCTTTTGCCTGAAGGATACACTAGAGAGCATAACTGCCGTCTCCATACTTTAAACCCTTGACTAAAACAGGCCAATCCTACTGATGTAAATCCCACCTCCCAACTTGGATATTTCAGGAAGTATTGTATTGTTTTTCTGACTCTGAACTCTACCTAATTAATTAATTAGTCTCAACACTTTCTGGCTCAAGAACTGAAACACAGCAACAGAAGCTAAAGGTTGAGAATGTAAGCTTGTTCCCACATCTACACCTTGGCGGACGGCAGCGACTGATTACGGAGACCAGTGAAAACCCTGCCCCTAACTCTCTCTGTCCTAGCCCCATCCACTCAATTGAGCTTGACTCAGCCTGCTCCCTGCTGTTCTCAGTATTGCTCCCTTAGGGTCAGACATGCACTAGACTTCAGCACGTGGGAGCGCTGATGAGCGGCCAGCCTGGGTCTATTTAAAACTACTATTCCCATCTCGAGGGGCGCCTCCTCCCACAGCATAACCAGCCCAGGAGGGCAGGCGAGTAAATACTGCTCACCTGCTCCACCGGAAACCTCAAAATCCCGGCCCGAGCTAGACTAAAGGTATCTGGTAATTAATCCTTGGCACCTCCCACCACACGCTCCTGATTGGGCGCGTGAGACAAGGCTGTGTCTGCGCGCCCTCTTACCAATCCGGGGAATTCCATTTCCTCTTCCAACCACCGGCATAAGCATTCAGGGGCGTTGCGTTCCTGGCAGTGGCCCGCCCCAGTTCGAGCCGGTGCCTTACTGCGTCTCGCGAGAACTTATGCATTTTGGGGGCGGAACCCCGTCAAGAAAAGCGCACAAAACTGCTCTTAAGTCATTGCAGAGCTACCGCTTCGGTTAGCCGGCCACGAAGTTCTCGCGAGAGTCGTCTCCTTGATACCAAGTGAGGAAACTGGGGGACGCTGTGGGGAGGGGCGTGGGGCTGGATCGCGCAGCGGCTGCTTCCTTTACCTTCCTCCCATGGTCTCCTTCCGGTTCTCGATGCTTCTCTGAGCCTAAGGGTTTCCGCCACTCGTTTACCCTCCCCCCAGCTCATGATCCTCCTCCCTCCCCCGCCCTCCTGGTCCAATCTCCGATCTGTTTAGTAAGAAGGTGCTGTTCCGAGAAGGAGAAGGAAAAGGGCTTGACACGTATTCACTCGGCCCCGGACGTGGGAAGCAAGCCGTCTGGCTTCGGCCTCACATCGGTCCTGTGCTCGGGACGGCGGCGTTGGCGGACTGATCCGCGGCGGTGAAGAGGCAGGAGGAGGGGGAGGGGCGGAGCGTGGCAGCTGGCAGTAGTTCCGTCAGAGCGGACATCTTGTGGCTGTGTCGTGCGCGTGAGCCCCGTAGGGCCGGGGAGGCACCAGCTGCCCGCGGGGAGGAGGCCGAGGCCGCAGCTTGAGGGAGGCCCCGGCCCCTCTGTACGCGTGGGTGTGGACGGCTAGGGCAGGGAAGGGAGGCCGGCCCAGTGGCCGGCCGGGTGAGAGGGGCAGTGCGGGCCCTGGGCGGCTTGAGCGGCCAGCCTATTGGGTGCGGTGGGTTAGGGTGGGAAGGCTGGGGAAGCCGCGGCCTCTCCTGCTGGAGGAGGAGGGGGAATGGGCGCGTCCTCGCGCCTAAGCCGGAGCCTCAGGGACAGCGCGGGCGCGTGGTGGAGGTGGCTGGGCGGGCGCGCGCGGGAGCGCGCTGGAAGGCGGAGTGAGTGTACGGTGGCGTCAGGGGTGACACAGAATAGCTCGCTGCGAGGACAGCAATACACATCAAGCCTCCCTTCCTTTATTTCCTTCCTTTTCCCGGCCGCACCTTTGGGCAGAAACCGAAAGCAGCCCGTCGTCCGTCCGGAGTCTTATGCTTCCCCCTCCCCCCTTGCCTTTCTTTGCCCTAGTGACGCCGGTGTAGCGCCGACTAGGCCCCGGCTCCTCCTCTGCTGGGCTCCGGACCCTGCCCCGCACCCACCCCTTTCTCCTACGCCTCTTCCTCTCCCACCCGGGTCTCTTCCTTTCTAGAGGCCGGGAAGTTAAACTTGTAGCCACCACCTCCGCTCTTCCCGTCACCCTCGCCCCCACTTCGGGCCGAAAGCACGGTACAGAGGCTGTTGGTGGCTTTGCCACGCCACCCTACCCACCCCGGATCGCGGCTGTCTTAAGGGACCTGGATTCATCAGGGGCTCTTCGGGGCCTGTGCGAGTGCTGATCTGCTCCGTTTTTGCAAAAGGCGCCTGTGTCTGGCAGAGCTGGTGTGAGACGAGACAATCCTGCCCCGCCGCCGGGATAATCAAGAGTTTTGGCCGGATCTTTGCGCATACACCGAGAGAGTGAGGAGCCAGACGACAAGCACACACTATGGCGCTGAAACGGATTAATAAGGTAACCCGCGGGGACAAGGGCATGGGGCGGTAGGAGAAAAGGAAGGCTCGGGCCAAGAGGAAAGCGTGGGGGTGGGAAGGAAGCATAATTCTGAAAATACCTCTTGGATCACTTCTTCCATGGGGGGATGGAGAACGCAGATATACTTCTTGAAGAAATGAAGTTGAAAGCTAGGAAACGGAGAACACTTGTGGCAAGTGAGGTGTTGTCCTGAGTGTGCTTCAGTGGAATCGGTGCAAATTAGGGGTGGAGGAGAGTGACTTAAGGCGCCTTTATTATTTTATTTTTTTGCTGCTTAAGAAAGAGTTCTTTTTGGGGTCCGAATTGCGGAGAGACGCTCCAGCAGATGTCATGGCGCTTCCTATTCTCGGTGCTTGAAAACTTACTTTAGTTGTGAGGTCAAGGTTATCTAGGCCTTCTAGGGGTAAGAAAGAAAACTCGGAGGAGAGAAAAAAAATCTGGCGAGTCCTGAACTTGACTGAGGGGGTAAGAAAGAAAACTCGGAGGAGAGAAAAAAAATCTGGCGAGTCCTGAACTTGACTGAGGGTCGGGTAGAAGTCTTGCGTATTGAAGGTCAGTCAGTGAGTCTAGTAGAAACTCTTAGTCGACTCTGGGCAGGTTACACCGAATAAGTGGGTTTGGGAGGAGATGGAATGACACAGTGTTGCCACTTCCTGTATTTTGTAGTTGCAGCTTTTCACCCGAAGCTATTTATCCGAGGGACACCGGGAACTGATGTAAAAGGCATTCTGGAAGCTCCCTTTTCCTTTTGGCTGGAGAGTGGGGGTGGATGAGGGGTGCGATGGCAGTAAGGGAAAGCTAATGTACCTATTTTTGCCTCATTCTATTTAATAACACCCTTGTTTCGTTACTTGAAATGTGGTTTGATAGTATATTATCGATTTAAGTTGAAAAAAAACTAGGATTTTTCGGAGCTCTGGGAGTGAGCGGAACCTCCACCTCCGGTGGTTTAGTCTCATTTTCTTGCTCTAACTTCTATCCCGCATTTTAAGATGGCGGCTGCTATAACTGGTTCAGGCTCTTTCCGGCATCTCCTTTCGTAAGAATGTGAATTAATATGATTTGTTAAATGTTAACTTTTATATTGCGTTGTGCACTGCTCTGAGATCCTCTGCTCAATACTTACCTAAATTCAAACTCTTAAACTGTATTTCCCTTTTTTGTGACTTGTATTTGTGTGATGTGTTTGGTTGTTGCACAATCGAAGAGGGTGGAGTGTTTACAGCTAACTTGAAAAAAATGTCATGGAATAAATTCAGCCTTACTAGAAAAATTGTGGAGGGTCGGTGAGTGTTAGAAACTTTGGTTTTAATAGATTACTTTTTTAAAAAGAGTTCTGAGAGGAATGGCAAGAATTTGCCTTTACTAAAATAGACCTGATACTACATTTGCGTGTATTTAATTATGACTGAAGTTTATTTGGCAAGATTGGTGTTTCATAAAAGAGGAAGGTTTAAATCTTCACTCTTAGTATGTATTGATATGAAATCGTGAATTTTGTTTTGGGCCTTCATTACATCGTCATTTTGGGTTATGCGAAATACAAATTTAAATCTTTGTGAAATGAAAGAAAAGAGGAAGAAACGCTTTTTAGGAGTTAAGGATTAAAGTAAAAATTATTTTGAAATAATAACCTCTTTCTGTGACCACTTTAAAGGCCAGGAACATATTGGGGAAGCCTAGTTGTATGTTACAGTGTAGTTTACACAAACAGCATAACATTCAGTACAAATAAAAATCTTTTCTGTTGGAATTAGTTCAGGCCACTAAAATGTGGAATAGTACCAGATCCATAGCTTTTTGTGCATGTGGAACAGAACACGTTAAAGGAAGGCCTCTGATTTTTTTTTCTCTTACAGGTCATACCCAGCTGCTGTGACACCACTTAAATGATTTAAAAGCTTTAGAGAGACAATATAACAGTGGCTAAGAGTGTGAACATTGGAGCAGAAATGCTCCAGTTAGAATTCTAGCTCTGGGCAAGTTTATGTGCCTTTATAAGAAGGGTATCTGTTGTAATATGAACAATAAATGGCTGTGTGCCTAATATGTACCAGGCACTGTTTTAGACATTGGGGTGGCAGCAGTGAACAAAACAAATTTTTAAGTTCCTAGATTTGTTTTGAGGATTAAATGGATTAATGTGCAAATTTGAACAGGCTCTTGGCACATGACACTCCTGGTTATTACTGCTATTTTAATATCACAATTTATAATTCTTAAAAACCGTTTTTGTTTAAGAACTTTGATTTCTAGTTTAGTACTCTTAGTTAACCAGGTTGTCTCCTTTTGTAAATATTTTGAAGATTTATGTAATATAGACACAACATAAAAACTTGGCATATTGGAAAAACCAGTGTTTATGTGAACATTATTGATTCAACTTACAGAAACTTTGACGTGTGCATGTGGTTTGGTTTTTCAGCTGTTAATGTTAGAATCACATGAGGCAACTTTCAAACATTCCACATCCAAACAGTTTTAGTGAGTGGACAGCTCTGAACTGGAATGCTCTTCGGTTTAGGCACCTCTTCTAGAAATACGGGGTCAAGTAGCCATTGATGTCAGTATGATATGCTTGTGTTACGTACCTATTTCGAATTTATTCTTGTCTGAAGGTCCCACATTTCAAATATTAAGATATATCTGTATTCCTCGTTAATATTTTACTGAAATGATTGGAATACTTTTAACCTTTAGTCCATTTGATCGAGCTTTTGAATTTATACTTTGCTTCGGCTGTGTTCTTGGAGTAAGTTTTTTGACTGTTAGACCAATCAACTTTTTTCCTGTATTCTTTATTTGAACGAGCTGTAATATGGTATTAAATAGGGCTATTAAACAACAGGAGTTAAAAGTGGCACTCCACGTTGATTGGTATTGAGAACCGTAGACAATTTTACCACTCCTATTAAACAGGGACTACAGTATATGTGTTTTAGGGACGTTTGAAGATAAATATGTGAACCAAGCCTAAAAGAATAGCTCATGTTTTCATTGTATACACCCTGTTAAGTTTTCGTAAGGGTTTTTATTTCTGGAAGTATGACTTTAGTGTTTATATATGATTATAAGCAAGCAGCTAGCAGGGAAACCATGGGTAAAGGGTTAAAAAACTCTCATTTCATCTTGGTTTCCCTCCTACCACCACTTCCACTGAGATAATTTCAAGATTATCTCCATCTCGAAATTGAAAAACTTAGGCATAGAGGTTAAGAAGATGACCCGGGTTCATGTTGTGACAGTTGGTATTAGAACCTAGGCAGCCTGGTCCAGAGTATGTGCTCTTAACAACTACAGTTTGATATCATCCTTTAGGTTTTTTTTGTCACTCAGAACGGTTTACTTTTGCATGTAGTATTACCTATTACAGTAGTTAAGACAGTGCAGTCTCATCTAAACCGTAACTCATTTAATCCTCAAGACAACCATGTGGGATAGATGTGAGAATTTTATAGATGAAGTAACAGACTCAGAGAAATAGTCGTCTAGTCACACAACTAGTAAGTGACTGGGATTCAAATCAGATAGGCACCAAAAGCTCAAGCTCTTTTTTGAACCATTTCAATTCCTTTTTTTTTTTTTTTTTTTTTGTTGGAGACGGAGTCTCACTGTGTTGCCTAGGCTGGAGTGCAGTGGCGCGATCTCAGCTCACTGCAAGCTCTGCCTTCTGGGTTCACGCCATTCTCCTGCCTCAGCCTCCTGAGTAGCTGGGACTACAAGCGCCCACCACCACCCCCGGCTAATTTTTTTGTTTTTTTAGTAGAGGCTAATTTTTTTGTTTTTTTAGTAGAGGCGGGGTTTCACCGTGTTAACCAGGATGGTCTTGATCTCCTGACCTCGTGATCCACCCGCCTCAGCCTCCCAAAGTGCTGGTATTACAGGCGTGAGCCACCACGTGTCCTGGCCCTTTAATTCCTGTTTTATAATGTATGTGATTTTAGTTTGTTACCTGAAATAAGCTGCTTTGCTCTCCCACTTATACATCTAAGTAATTGGGAGTTAGCTTTACTCTTAGGTTATAGCTAATTTGTGAGTTAAGATTTTGGCTAATAATATTTTGAAAGTAGAAGTGGATTTAATTCTTTTGGGGTAGTCTCTTCAAGCACTGGAAACTAACATGTGCCAGTTAACTGCTTAGGATGTCTTAGAGTGAACAAAATATACTTATTGTCCCCAACTAGTATATAGGCTGGGTAAACTGTCTTGCATGTGTTTCGTATATTGTCCTCAAAGCTTGTTGATAGCCAGCTCACTTTCTGTGTAGGATAGTTGTGACTGAAGGATGCTGATAATAATAGGACCTCAGTATTTGTTTAATTTGAAAAAGGATGCATTACTGACACTGCGTACTTTTCTTTCATCATGCTCATCTGCAGTGTTGATTCTAGTTTTTGTTACTTATACAAATAAAAAGTTGAATGCTCCATCACTGGGATGAACTACTGTGTCAGTAGATTGCTCTGTCAAACTTTGCCCCTGAGTTTAGGTGACCCTTTTTATCCAAGACAGGCAATCTTTGAGGATTCTCCACAGCATGTTGCTATAATCTATCTATTAAAAAAGAAACTAGGTTCGTAACACTGAGATAAAAAAATGTTTCAGATTAAAATCTCAAACCTAGGTTGGTTTTTGCATTCTTTTTTTAAATAGCAGTTTTCTTGTATCTGTTAGCATATAGAAGAGCTTACTGAATATTATATATTGTTGGGTGTGACATGAATTACATTTATATTCCAGAACATTTGGAGTTTTTTAAAAAAATTTGTGGGTACATAGTTGTAGATATTTATGGGTTGCATGAAATATTTTGATACAGGCATGCAATGCATAATCACATCAGGGTAAATGGGGTATATACCTCGAGCATTTATCCTTTGTGTTACAATCCAGTTATACTTGTTATTTTTAAATGTCAGATTGTTTAGAATTTAAAAAAAAATTACAGCTGCATGGGGGTCTTAGACTTACTAAATCATTTTCCCTGGAAACACATAATTTTGAAAATTTTCTAGGTGATTCTGAAGCTCCTCTCTGATTAAGAACCACAGATACAGGGGAGTAAAGGTCCTAATCTGCATTAGACATAGTATTCTAGTCCCAGGGAATAAATGAGGAAGATGGTCCTTATCTATGGTAATCTCTGCGTTCAGTGGTGAAAATAAGCATGTAAACACATGAATAGTTGTTTGTCACTTTGTAATTTACCTTTCAAGAATATTAGATCTAGTAGGGGAGGTATTTAAAATAAATTTTCTATACTATATTTTTTATACTAGTATTATTACAATGTGGTTTGTCTTTTATTATAATGACTTAATTCCCCTTGCCAAAACCAGTATTTTGAAATTAATGAAATAAAACTCTCCATTCTTGGAAATGTTGTGGTCTTGAGCTTGCTACCATAGCAGTGTTATTTCATAATTAAAAATGAATGCATTCACCAAATATCTTACTGCCCAGTTTCTCTTATTAGATAAGATTTATTCAGAATTGTACCCTCAACCTTGTTATGTAGGGAAGGGAAAAGTTTAGGGAAGTATTTTTATACTTTGTTGAAACATCTGATTTTTATCTCCTAATGATACTTTCAACATAATCTATTGTAAAAGAGACCTTCAACTTTTCATAGCTGAATTTGTCGTATTTAAATGTTTGTCAATTGTGAATCACGATTTCTTGTACCTTTTTCAGTATGAAATACTTACATTAATCCTAACCTTGCTGTAATTTCGTGGCTAATGTGTAATTGAATGTTTTCTACTACTGGGCAGCTGTTCGGCTGTTAATCTTTGTTTTTTTTTGTTTGTTTGTTTTGTTTGTTTGTTTTAATGTCCATAAAATACCCTACTTGCTTTCATGGAGCAGAGCTTCAAATCTAAATTTGGGTTTCTTTGCCCATTTTTAAATAATGCTTACAAAAGAATGGCTTTGAATAATGTTAAGTGACTTTACCTTCAGTGGTGATCGAAAGAAAATTAGTAATATTCAATCCATTCTTAGTACCTTGTGTAATGAACACGCATGCTTGTTTCACCTATAATTACAACTAAACAGGAAGTTAATACCTTGTCAGTGATGCAGTGAGATACTGTGCAGTGCCTACTGTTAATCCTTAAGATAAAAAAGGATTTCTCAGAAGAAATTTCAAATTAAAATGTGTTTTAAAGGGACTATTTGGAGTTCTGTGAAATTGTTCATATCTTTTTGCCAAGCATCCTTCTCTTGAAATAACCATGTTTCTGAAGTTTGTTGTTCCCTGCCTTGATATTCGCATCTACATATTTTATACAGACATTTCATAACATTAAAGTTAATAAAACTTTTTACTTTATCGTAAACCAGATCTTTATATGAACAATTACAGTAGTTACTGTCTGCCTGATGGACAGCTAATTGCACTGCACTTCGACCTCTATTGTTGGTTCGCACCTTTGTATTTTTCTAGGTTGGTTGTAAAGTCTCCTTGAGGATGATTCTTAAAATTTCTTAAGGTACTTACTCCCTTTGTTTCCCACCTCATTTTATCATCTCTTCCAGTCCCCAAAGCAGTGTTTTGTGTTGCTCAGTATAGGTTTTTGAGGCAAGGGCTGTTTTTATAATGCTGATTCACAGTCATACAAATCTTGTCTTTTGAGTCATGTAAATCTTGCCTTTAGTTCTGAAAGAAATAGACTCTTAAATAGAATACAAGAAATTAACCTTTAGTAATGGCATAAGCTTTTAGTTTTCCCGAAAGTGCTGAGAGGAAATGTATCTATACTACAGCATTCTGTCCTCTGTATGACCTTTGTGTGACGACGTGCAAAATAGATGGTAGAGATTGGGATAACATGATTTGTGGAACATCGTGGTGATAATTTTACTGTCTTAAAGGTAGAATCCATGAACTTGGCCTTGCCACTATATAGGCTTTTGAATTTTGACAAGCCTTGGGGGGATGAAACCTAGAATAAGTTATTTATGGCGTTACGCTTTAATAGGGTTGACACTTAAAGCCTTGTTTTCATAAATGCTACCTTTTGGTTATGTTGATCTGATGAACAGATACTGGCTGTCATTGAAAGAAAGTTAACCGAATGTTCAGATACTTATTGGGCTCCTGGAACATGGCTGCTCTGTAGCTTCATGAATATTCATAATATTCATAAATATTTGTGAATAAATATTTTTAGTATTTGCAAATATTTTTAGTGTTTCCAATTTATAAGCTCTTTGAAAGGAGGGAATTTTTTTTTTTTTTTTTTGAGGCGGAGTCTTGGTCAGCTGCCCAGGCTAGAGTGCATTGGCGCAACTGCGGCTTACTGCAACCACCGTCTCCTGGGTTCAAGCAATTCTCCTGTCTCAGCCTCTCGAGTAGCTAGGATTGCAGGCACCTGCCATCATGCCCGGCTAATTTTTATATTTTAGTAGAGATGGGATTTCACCATGTTGGCCAGGCTGGTCTTGAATTCCTGACCTCAGGTGATCCGCCTGCCTCGGCTTCCCAAAGTGCTAGGATTACAAGTGTGAGCCACCACGCCCAGCAAGGGAGGGGACATTCTTATGTTTCTCCTAGCATCCTTTCAGGTCTTTAATGTTTTCAGTACCTTGGCCTACTGTTCTTTGTAGCCTGTGGTTGGTCACCACTGCTAGTACCACTTATCATTGAATGAGGAAGATAGAGAATAGAGAAGCAGAAAGCATAGTTTAACATCTCCAACAATCAACTATTAAATCCCATATCCCATAGTGACTACAGTAGAGGTCTTCTTCAAAATAAACCATTTGCAGACTTTGTATTAAAAATCTCATGTAAGAAATGTTTCAGAATAAAAAAAAAAATAGTGACCAAACCCATTACTGCTTAAATCGTGTACTTCCAGATGAGAACACTCACCAGTGGCTTAAGCTGTACCTGTTGGTTGCCTTTTAGAGAGATTTTTTTGGTGAAAAAAATCCTGCCGTATTTTCTACCATGGTGCCCACCAGGTCTTCAGGAAATAGGCAGACAACTCAGTTGTGTAAAGTCTGTTGCTGTCTCAAATTTCTTTGTAGTGTTTTAACTAATGAGGCGAACTAGACCATGTGAGAGCTTTGAGAGGGTCTCATTTACCTAGCTTAGAAAGAAGGCAGAGGGGTCTCCTTGACTTCTTTTCCTGTAGGTTTTTTAAGGCTTTTAAATACAAGTATTTTTTCCAGTGAGAAGGTCTGGATTCTCACACTAGCCAAGTGTGCAGAAAGTTTGAGGAGAAGCAGCTCAGAGGAAGATGACACTAAAAGGAGAAAGTTTCCTAAAAGAGCACTCTGTGGAAAAGAAATGTCCAACCTTTTGTTCTTTTTATAGCTAGTACAGTTTCTTAGTGTTGTACCCTGATTGTATGTGCTTGATCTTAGTGTCCCTTCAACGTGAGTGGAGCCTTGAGCAATTCCTAAAGTAAGTCAGTGTCCCCAACCAAACATTTTCCTGTTTCAGTGGCCTTAATAGTTGAGTAATGCTGTTCCCCTTAGGTGAGGGGTAGTCAGCACAGTATAAAAAAATTTTACAGGTGCTGTGTGAGAGCTGTTCCTTCTGGTTCTTGGCACTGTTCCTCTTCCTCTAGACTAGTAGGAAGGAATAAGCTGAAAATTTCAATTGTGTAATTTTTTAGTGTTTTTGTCCCTGAAGCCTGTGAAACTTTAGGCTCTAAAAACATTTTGTTAGGTGACTATCGTAGACAAAATTACTTTTAAAAATGCTGAGTATGGGCGTCGTTGGAAATTGATTTCCAGTCCAGTAAATAGTCTTGCTGTGGGATAGAATCATTTTCTCAGGCCATGTAACTTGAAAAATAATACAGGATTCACACTACGTACAAATAATGAGATACAGACTAACGGTGGATAGTTACGCGGAAATAAATCCTAAGGAAAACATTAGTTTTCCATATCGTGTTCATTCTGGAGCATTGAGTAATAGTTTGGTGCAGTTGAGAATTTTTTTCCCTCAGTTTGCCAAACATTAAATTATCTTTGCAAGGACACCCTGTTGAGAAAGGAACCTTTTTGAAACTTACCGCAGTCCAAATTTTTAAGTTGTTAGTAGGTACACTTAGTTCACCTATCCTAAAGCTGAACATGTTCTATGCTTGAATGTAATCATTTCTTTCCCCTCTCTTAAGGGACTCAACTGTAAAACAGAGAAGATGAGCTCTATTTCCATAAAGTGGTTATAAGAGTACAGTTAAACACTTGTGGTATACGACTGCTAGTATATTTAAAAATCAAAACTCATTTGTCTTCTATTTCGAAACCATCAGTGATTTCCCATTGCCTTTGGAATAGTCTGACTAAATTCAAGGGCTCTTCTAAAAGATCAAGTCATAACCTGCCTTTTTAGCTAAATCTGCCACTCTCCTAGTGTACTCTGTCTGGTATACCAAACTCTGCAGTATTTGTTGTGGCAAATTTTTATGCCCTGTGTTCTTTGACACTCCTGACTTTGAGTTTCTCTACCTAGAATGCTTCTCTTACTCCTTGTTCTTGGTAAATGCCTGCTTATTTTTCCATCAAGACCCAGCTCAAATGGCACTCCTCTAAACCCAGGAAAAGTTAGTGGTTGGTTTTTCAGGATTCTCAGAGCATTTGAATTCCTTTATTTTAAGCATGTAGGTTGTTAAAGTATAATTTTTGTCTTGCACCTGCTTTCTGTTAGCTGAGTCTGAGGAGGCATTTGTATCTTAATTATCTTGGTGTTTTTATACCTAACATGCATGGCACCAAAAAGGCAATGTTCCTATGAATGAATGAATGTTTTGATGGTGAAATTAACATTACATTTTCATTTTAGAAATGGATTTAAATTAACCTCCAGTGTGAAAGTTAACCTTGTTACTCCTAATTCAATTTTAAGACTTAGCTTCATTTAGATTTCTTACATGTTTTTCAGCAAAACTCAAAAACTAAATTGTGTTTGAAGTGGCATAAAATCTACATAATTGGTATTCAGATTTGGTCTCTCACTACTGCTGTATATATTTTTTAACTCCTTAATATAATCCAGATTAAATAAGGGATTTATTAGAAGGAAACTGGGATAGTTAACAATGAATGGAATAGGTGTAGGAACCAGAGCAAGCTACAACCTCAGGAACCAAAATTGCACATCTGTATGGAAAGTCAGCTCTTTGTTATTGCTGCTGTTGAATATGGTCTCTTTAGCTTTTGACTTTACCATGTAAGTCCATGACACGTGCCTGTCAACAGCTATGGGTCACATTCTTATAGCTCTTGATTATAGAAGGAAGAATGTCCCTTTGATTTAGAAACTCTTGGGTTGGGATGGACAATGGACTAATAGTTGGGTCCCAGCTGAGGGAACAAAATTCTGTGGTTAGTCATGTCCAAATAATTGGTTAGTGATGGCTGACCCAGGACTACAGTCACATGATTTGGAGTAAGGGAAAAGGAATTCATGAGTAAGATGGTTTATTGAGTAGATAAAATGTCTGCTAGCTACAAAGAGCATCTGCTATGACATACTCTTTTCTCACTTTTTTTTCCTACGATACTGTCTTGCTCGTTCTGTGGGCATATAATGTTACAAAAATTATTTGGTAGCTCAAAGGTAAGTGCTTGTACATGGTTTTGTTACTATTGGGTACTAAGTGGTACTTTAAGTAGTAATATTAGATACTATTTAAATGGCAAGAAAGAAAATGATGAAATAAGAACAGCATTTTTATCTTTAAAAAAGACCTTTGTTTTGATTGTTAAAATACTTAGGTCATTTTTCTGTATTGAATTTAAAGTAGGTAAGTGTATTGGCCTGATTTTATATCTTTGATTATTACTAAAGAGATGTCTTGGTGATGGAGAACTTCGAAAGTAAGGCATTTAGAAATGTTACGAGAGTAACAAGAACCTGAAATTACGGGAGTGAAGAGCTGAAACCCAGTGTTAACTAGCTGAAATTATACCTTCACTCTAAAAGGATGATAATGCTAGCATTTAAAGGCTTAGTGATGGATAAATATCAGTGTGCCGAAAACTCATTTATTCTATAAGAAATACTTTCTTACTTTCTTTGTAATTGAAATGTGTAACGTTGAAGTAGTATGGTGTTTATATTCTAGGTCAACTTTATAGTTTTCTGACCTTTAGTTTTATTTATAACGAAGTATTCCAACATTATTGGGTATTGTGTTTAGAACAACCATGGTTACATTGATTTTTATTTTAAAATTAAAATATTTTATCTTAATATTTATTCTGGCCAGGCACGGTGGCTCACGCCTGTAATCCCAGCACTTTGGGAGGCCAAGGTGATCACCTGAGGTCAGGAGTTCGAGACCAGTGTGGCCAACATGGTGAAACCCCGTCTCTACTAAAAATACAAAAAATTAGCCGGGTGTGGTGGCGCACATCTCTAGTTCCAGTTACTCGGAAGGCTGAGGCAGGAGAATCACTTGAACCCAGGAGGCAGAGGTTGCAGTGAGCCAAGATTGTGCCGTTGTACTCCACCATGGGCGACAAGAGTGAAACTCCATCTCCAAAAAAAAGAAAATTACGCTAAATATTTTTGTTCAGACATTTTAACATATATTAAATGTAAAATCTAGTATGTTTATTGAGGTAATTATGAGTAAATAAATGTAAAATTTGGATTGTGTTGTCAGCTTTTTAAACTCTTATTTCAGTATTAGGTATATTCAGATGCTTACAAAGACATTTTTAGACAACTAAGCATCAGGATTTATCACATAGGTCAAAAATTTAAATAAACAAGTGGCTATATTATGTGGCCCATGTATGGAGCAGTTTTGCTTTTGTTCAGTAACAGATGAATTAAGAGCCCTGCCCAGGAATCTTGGTTCAGGATGGGTGGTCTACACATGGTCTGCTTGTTAAGTACCAGTCCATTATGTGCCAGGTAGTGATTCCTATTTCAGAGATGAGAAGAGAACCATGAGAAAAAGTAGGCCTGAGTAAGATTAAAAGTAAGACTGCAGGCCTGGTGCAGTGGTTCACACCTGTATTCCTAGCACTTTGGGAGGCCGAGGCAGGCGGATCACTTGAGGTCAGGATTTCGAGATCAGCCTGGCCATGGTGAAACCCCATCTCTAGTAAAACAAAACAAAAAAAAAGAATAGCCAGGTGTGGTGGCATGTGCCTGTAATCCCAGCTACTCAGGAGGCTGAGGCAGGAGAGTCACTTGAACCTGGGAGGCGGAGGTTGCAGTGAACCAAGATCACACCACTGCACTCCAGCCTGGATGACAGAGGGAGACTCCATCCCAAAAAAAAAGTCATTTTCTTAATAGTGGATAATTTAAGTTGCAAAAAAAAAAAAAGCTTCTGAAATACTGATTTGGTTCAGTTAATATTTTCTGTTACAATTTTTTGAAGGCCAAAAGCCATGTAGTTTCTTTTACAGATTGTTGAACTGCGATATGAATTTCTGTAATTCCCACTGATCAGAATCAATAGTATTTGAAATGAATTTTCTTCCATTTCTGAATATGTGGAAGACATGAGGGTATATCTATACAGACAAGCACATAAAGGGTGTGTGATAATACAGTCTTAAAATTGTGAATCTTGGGATCTCTGGCAACCTTGTAAGTAGTTGTGATGAGTTTCAAAAGTGAATTGGCACAGTATATCAGGACAATTCTCCTTGTCTACTCTATTTTTGTTGTTTGTTTTATGGCATTTAATCTAGACTGACCATTCCCGAACAACTGGCCATTTTCTGAAGTGTATTTTGAATATAAGAGGCAAATATTTCCCTGTTAATTTTCCTGCAGTGTTGTTTATTGTGACAAAGCCTTTCTTCACATTCTTTATTTCTTTTTAACTTTTCAGGTTACTGGCCAAGGTTCCCTTTCTTAGTGTTAAATTAGTCCAGTGTTCACTCCTAGGACCTTCTGTTCCAGGAGTGCTCTCACCAAGTTGAATGGCTATAAACATCATCTGTTTATTAATGATACTTTGTATTTGTTCCCAGCCTGTTCTCAACTTGTATATATACTTTTCGAATTGAGTCTTTACTTACATTATCCTATTTTACTTACTGTATCTCTACATCTGCCCACAAGCTTCACCTGTAAGTTGACCATTTTACTTAATGCCAATCTCTTGCTTTGCTCAGGCCAAAAATCTTAGCGTCACCTTTTCTTCCCACATGGAGTCAATCAACAAAATTCATTGTTTAATTTTACAGTTAAAAATGTACATTTATTGTTCAACAAATTGCTGTACATAGTGATGCGTACCTGCAACTCCAGCTGCTTAAGAGGCTGAGGCAAGAGGATCCCTTGAGCCCAGGAGTTCTGGGCTATAGTGCCTTATGATTGTGATTCCGCCTGTGAATAGCCACTGTAGTCCGGCCTGGGCAACATAGTGAGATTCCCATCAGTTTTTTAAAAGGGGAGAGGATTGGTGGACTTTAAACAACTTTAATCAAAACTTCATTTTTTAAAAAAGACACTATTAGAGCAGTTAAAACTTTGTGTTGATCATCTTAACATTTTTAAAGGTAGTACAATTATTCTTAGTCCGTATTTGTGTACTCTAGTTTCCTAGCCCTGTTTCTCAGTGCTGTTTTGCTAATATCTCTAATAGTCTTACTTTAATCTTGTTGAAAGTAGCACTTTTGAGGTTAATAAGGTTTAAATTAATAACCCCCATTGACTGTAGTCTATAATACTATAATTTTTTAAATGGCAAAATGCCCTCTGGGAGCTAAGGTGTCTTAAAAGCTTAGAGCAAATCCTATAAATGGGACAAAGTCTCAATTCTTTTTTAATAAGACAAAAACACTTTATGTAGTCTCTTTTCTTTTTCAGTGTTTCTCGAAATTTCAATTTTATTCCATGCTGCTGCAGAATACAAACTTACCCAATAAAAATAGCTCCATTGAAAGAGCTTTCCCACAAATTGAAATATTTAAAGCACAGATATAGGCTTGTGTACTGTTGGTGCATACATTGTTTGATTTGTTCAGTTGCTCAGTTTTGCAGGGAAAGATGTCAACATTATCTGATTTTTCAAGCTATGTATTCAATGATTCTAATTTTCTAAAAGACTTGGAAGCTGGGTTGTTTTTTGTTCTGGCCCCTCAGTTTGTTGAGAGCCTATTTTAAAGATTTCCAGTGGATTTAACAAAATGAACAAAATTTAGAGGACTCATTTATTTCCCCCAACCAAGTCAGTGCCATAGTGGGACCCTTACATAAATTTGTCACTGTGTTTAAATTCCATGTAGTGAATGAAAATAATCATCTGAAGCCAGTATAAAATAGGCATTAAACATTGTTGTCCAAGCTAGAGTGCAGTGGCTATCCACCAGCATGATCATTTAACACACAAAAACCTGAAACACCTGGTCTTAATCCTGCCTCAGCCTTCCGAGTAGCTGGGACTACAGGCGCATGCCACTATGCCTTGTTAAATTAAGATTTGTAGCTCTTCTTCCCATTCCCTGCACCCTTCTGAGAGAGCTTATACTGAAAATTCTGCATTTTGTGTCCTTGATTTTGCACAGGAAGGCAAAAGATCACAGTTGAGGAAAAAAAGTGCATGTACCCACTTTGAAAATCTGTTTCCATTTTTAAATTCCTGTAGTTATAGGGAATAAGTTGTTCTAGTAGACCAAAAGAAGATTAATGTTTTGTAGTTATACACAGATGCATTGATATTGTGGTAGACAGTTGATACTGGCTTTATCGTAATTTTTTTTTTCTTTTTATGGAGAATGGGGTCTCACTATGTTATCCAAGCTGGTCTCGAACTCCTGCGCTCAAGCTGTCCTCTCGCCTCTGCTTCTCTATTGTATCTTTTTTACTTAGGCATCCTTTCTTTTGCTTTCTAGTACTTGGTCTTTTGTATATGAGTACGTTCAGCTTTTCTGGGGTTTTTTTGTTGTTGTTGTTGAGACAGTCTCACTCTTTTCCCCAGGCTGGAGTGCAGTGGCGCGATCTGCAGCCTCTACCTCCCAGGTTCAAGTGATTCTCCTGCATCAGCCTCCCGAGTAGCTGGGATTACAGGCGTGTGCCACCATGCGTGGCTAATTTTTGTGATGTTAGTAGAGATGGGGTTTTGCCATGTTAGCAGCACTGGTCTTGAACTCCTGACCTTAGGTGATCCACCCTTCTCAGCCTCCCAAAGTGCTGGGATTACAGGCGTGAGCCACTGCGCCCAGTCTAGCTTTTTTGGTCTTGTTTTTTTGTTTCTGAGACAAGGTTTTGTGTTTTTTTTTTCTGTCTCAGACAGCTGTGTTGCCCAGACTGGAGTGCAGTGGCATGATCACAGCTCACTGCAGCCTTGACTTGTTGGGCTCAAGTGATCCTCCCACCTCAGTCTTCTGAGTAGCTAGAACCCCAGGCATGCACCACCATGCCTAGCTAACATTTTCGAAGAGACGGGGGTCTCCCTTTGTTGTTCAGGCTGGTCTCAGTCAAACTCCTGGGCTCAAGCGATCCCTGTCTTTGCCTCCCAGGGTGTTAGGATTACAGGCCTGAGCCACGTACCTAGTGGTCTTCTGCTGTTCAAATGGAATCCAAAACCTTACCCTTCTGTGTTATTTCCATGTTTATATGAGAAAGGGGATATAGAAGATATAGTAGTCCCTAGACTTAATGGGTGTACTGACTTATGCCATAGACTAAACTTCAGAGAAACTGTTAGTTTGAAAATGTTGAAGGCAGTAGTGTATTAACATTGGTTCTGTTTATTGTCTTTTTTTTTTTTAACTTGTGATTATTAGACATTGGTTATATCATTGGTAAGATGGAGCTGTACCATCTTAAAAATATTCTAATAAACTATTTTCATAGTAGATAATTCATATTGTTATGCACAAGTCATGGAACAGTGAACTACATACTTGTTGGAAATAAAACGTTCATATTGTGCAGACTATATGTTAAGAGCAAACGTCTTTCTACTTACAGAAGTACGCTCTTCAGGGTCAGAATTTCAATCACGAGGTCAGGAGATCGAGACCCATCCTGGTTAACACGGTGAAATCCCGTCTCTACTAAAAAATACAAAAAATTAGCCTGGCATGGTGGCGGGCACCTGAGGCAGGAGAATGGCGTGAACCTGGGAGGTGGAGCTTGCAGTGACCCCAGATTGCGCCACTGCAGTGCAGCCTGGAGACTCCGTCTCAAAAAAAAAAAAAAAATTCAATAGTTAAAAATGGATGCTGAGTTTAAAAAAAAAAAAAAGGTTGAGTTGAGAGAATAAGGAGATTAGAAAACAAAAAAGGTACTTAGCCCCATGAGAGTTTTTTTGGTTTGTTTTCAGGTAGAAAATAGAGTTAGTGGATTGGGGAGGAAGGATGGTTCAGGAAGAACAAAGAATTTAAGACAGTTGAGGGCCTCTGAAAGTGGTCTTGGAAGTTCAACAAATAACGTGAATGTTGAGCTCTCTCTGGTCTAAACTCTTAAACTATGAGAATATCTAATTATAGCTATTTCGGTTTGTAAGAGATCGGCTTTTATGTAAATAAAAAAATTTGTATCAATGTGTGTGCATATATATTTTTACGAACTCTAGCTAAGATGATTGTCTCAGCATATGTTCAGGCATGTTTTCTCTCTCCTAATGGAATATATTGTTTATGTGAATTGTGATGGAGTGTGCCTTTAAAAATAGGGTGAAAGTAACTGAAAGCAGTGGACTCACTTGCTTGTTTTCTTAAATTAAGCTTGTGTGACTCACCCATTTTCTGTCTTGGTGTAGGAACTTAGTGATTTGGCCCGTGACCCTCCAGCACAATGTTCTGCAGGTCCAGTTGGGGATGATAGTAAGTAACTTGCAAGTTGATTTTTATGCCTAATTTTTTTTTAAGCTTGTGCATTTTTAGATAACCAGAGTTTTTTTTCTTTTTCTAGTGTTTCATTGGCAAGCCACAATTATGGGACCTGTAAGTATTAAGAATTTTTAAATTTAGTTTTAAGTGAAAATCCAGCATTGATTTGGTTGTAATTTTTAACTTGGTCTGTAGGTTTATTTTATCATATAGTTAATTCTATTTTGGATATTCCATAGTTGTACTGCATTTGAAAGAAAAAACATAATGAGTTAGTCATTTGTTACGTGTACTTTGTGTCTATCCGTGTGTTCACGTTCTAGAGTATAGCCATCTCTATGACCTACCAAACATCTCTGTATCTCAGTTCAGTTTTTCTACATAGCACTGTGTAAAGCATTGTCATGGAACTTCCTGTTATTTATAGAGACAAAGTTACTGGCTCTGATCCTGCCATGCGTTGTGTTACTCAGAGATCTTATTCTGTTACTGCAGCTGCCAATAATCTAGCTTAATTGTATTTTGATATTTGATTCTTTGTAGAACTTCAGTTTATGCAAAATTTGAATATATTTAGGCAGAAAGTGATATTTTGAATATAGCAAAATTCCTTTCTATCCTGGGTAGATAAGCAACTATATGCTGGATAATTGAATATTCAGAATTATGGATACCATCTAAGAATTTCAGAGAATTAGAGCGCACTAAAACATCCTGGGGTAAGACTGTATCTTACACAAATATTTAACTTTTTTTTTTTTTTTTTTTAAACTTGCTAAGGCGCTTAAGGATTTGTTTTCTAAGTTACATGTGTATCTTCCTGAAAACTGTCTTCCCTTTTTGGTGGTTTTATAAGCAACATAAAGAGCAATAATGTACTAGGTGAGATAATGGTCAGTAAGTAATATTTAGAATTCTAAAGGAAAAAATGCTCTTAGAGTTAGTAGATGAGTTGAATCAACAAGTATTTATTTAGTAATTCTGATTCTAACTTTAGTCATTTTTCTGTCTCAAATGTGAGTACATACTGTGTGCCAGGTAATAAGGATACAAATTGAACATAATAAACATCCCTGTCGATCTTATAGGGAACTTACACTGTATTAGAGGAGACAGATACCTAAAACAAGTGCTGAAGTGTGACAAGATGGAAAATAAGTGATTGATGAATGAAGTGCTGAGTAGGATAAATGAATGGGAAATTGTAGCAGGGAGGATTAATTTAGAGTAATTAAAATGTTAGTGCCCTAAAGGTAGAAAAACTAAATCAAAGTAAGACATGGCAGGGGTGCAAATATTAAGTTTAATACTTTGAAATGTCCTGGATCATTTTAATAACTACAAAGCCATTATTGTGCATTTCGTTATTACAGGCCTATTTTTACTGTTTTAAATGTTACTTTGTTTTAAAAGTACTTACTTTTATCTAATTTGGTAGCAATATTGTGTAATTTTAATACACGCAGTTAAATGTTGAGTTACCCAGTTTGGCCCACACGATATTTTTGAAAGTTGGCAGTCTTCAAATAAAAGCCTTCTGAGTAGGCCCGCATTCCATAAGCAGTAATGGCTTGGGATGGAATGACAGCTGCCTCCCTTTTTTAGATGGGATATGTGTTTACCACAATGCCTACTAGGTCAATTCCATATTATGTGCCTAGTGTTTTGTAAAGCAGTTGCTTTTGCAACCTCTAGAATTTTCCCATTTTGGATTACCAGTTTTCAAAGAATGCTATAAAATGCCTTAAAATAAAGCTCATCTTTGATTCAGAGGATAGTTGATAGTTTCATTATAAAAATTGTCAATACTAAGAAAGCACAGAGGCGTTGGTAATTAAAACTTCTAATTGGATGGTGTGCAGAATAAACTAACTCTTTAAAAGTAGTTGGTTTTTCTGCTTGACAGTTTAGACTTTGTTATTTTGAACAACACACTAGTTTTTCCCAAAAGGCAAGGAACATACCTATAGACAGTCAAAAGGAAACATGAATGATGAGTGTATGGTAGTAATTTTTTTAGAGAATGGTGTTGCTTATTCTGACAGTTTTTTTAGCAGTTTACTTAATTTGCTGTTATTTTCAGAAAACATTTACCTTTTTTCATTTTTTAAATGTATATTTCAGGTGATGGCTATTCCTTGGTGAACTTTTTCAGCAACTTTTTAATATAATGACTAGCAGTTTTCTGCTTTTACAAACAGAAGCATGTGATTTTCAGAACCATTTAAATATTAACCTGATTAACCACAACTGCTGGGTTTTGCTTTGGTAGCAGTACTCACTGAAATATGTTTTCAGTTAAAAAGGTTAGTTCTTACTGTTGGTTGGGTAAATTTCAAGGAGTCAAAGATCATAAAAATCCACCCAAAGTACGGGTATTATCTTGTACATAAGTAAGCACATAATTTAGATGCCAGCTTTAAATAGTTAACTATATGCTTACTGTGGAGTGCACCAATGAAACAACTCATTTTGTTCTTTTGGCTTCTCAATACTTCTTTGTGACAAAGCATCACTGTATAAGATAAATAGTAGCTTATTTTGTGAGTATGGTTGCTCTATGTAGCAAGCAGTTGTGACCCAAAGCAACCCATAAATTACAGATTTAGTGGGAGAACTGGACTAACAACGTCACTTTTGCTTTGGACTACTACTTAGGTCCCTTAAAGTGGTGCCAGTGCGACAGAACTGAAGATTCCTGACTTTGTAGGGAATATACCATCTAATTTTAAGTTTCAATAGAGTAACTTTGATTTTAGTGAGTTGTTGGGAAATCCTTTAGATCATTAGTTATGCAGCAAAATTGCTTGGCTTTAATAATCATATGTACTGGCTTATTCTTTCTGAAGGTAAGCTACTTCGCAAGCACAACTATTGACTAAAAACTAAACCTTCGAAAGAAATGACAGCATTGCTAGTTTTTTGTGTGCGTGGTTTTTTTGGGGGAGGGGGGCAGGGGGTACTGTATTAAGGTTAGTTTCCAACAAGAATTGATGCAATTAGAAGAAATTGACTTCCTTACCTATTGCCTCTGATACTTACTTGCTTAAATTTTTTTTTATTGGAAATCCAGAAAAAATGGATTTAGAGAACAACACTAACTCCCACCTAATCTATGACAGAGATGTAGAAGAGAGTGCCTGTGAAAAATGTGAAAGTATCTGAAAAATGTAGCCTTTGGCAGCCTGAGCATAATCAACCAGAAAAACTATCTGAATTAAAACAATTGGTCCATAGGTACTATTTTATTTGGTCCATAAGGATTATTTTTTCAACTTTTATTTCAAGTGTATTATGTCATTTCCCACATAGGTTACTGATACCTGAAGACTTTTTCCACCTTTACCTTACTCGTTGAGGAGCTTTGTAGTCTAATAAAAGAGAAATATAAGTAAATGTTAGATATATGGGTGGATAATGGTAACTATGTGCTTAAAGAGGTATAAAAGAAGGTTAGGGAGCAGATAAGACAAAGGAAGGGCTATATTATAAGGAAGAATATTCCAAGTAGGGAAGAGAAAAAGATATGTTATCCATATAATACTTTATGTGCAGTAGAGAACATGTTCTATAGAAGAGACAGAAGATGAAACTAGATGGGCACCCAGATCATAAAGCACCGTATGTACTTAGGAGTTGGAATTATTAAAACTATCATAGATTTCAAGCAGGGGAGTAACATTTTTAAAAGACCACTTTATCATTAGGATGGAGGGACAATCATTAGTAAGCTATTGCCATAATCTAGGCTGAAGATAACATCGTGAACTAAGATGGTAGTGACAGTGGGCATAAAGGAGAAGCTAATTCAAGAAATTTTAAAGATCTTACTTGATAACTACCTTGATTCTGAGATAAGAGAGGAAGAAGTTGATGATGAGATCCTGGTTTATGGCTTTCAGTTATGGCTTGCTATTAATAAACAGGAAAAAAGGGATTGAGACAAGTTTCAGTTTTGGACGCATGACATGAGATATCCAAGTAGAAATATCAGTAGGCATTTGAATATATGCCCTGGAATGAATAACTGACCAGAGATATATTTTGCAACTCAAATTTTTATGGGTCAGCAGTTAAGAGTAGAAAATCAACCTATAAGAATACCAACATTTTTAGCTGGGTGTAGTGGCACATGCCTGTAATTCCAGCTTCTTTGGAGGCTGAGGCCCGAGAATTTACTTGAACTTGGGAGGTGGAGGTTGCAGTGAGCCGAGATCACACCACTGCACTCCAGCCTGGGCGACAGCACCACTTTAAAAAAAAAAAAAAAAAATACCAACGTTTTATTGCCACAGAAGAGCTGAGGCACTGTGAGGGAGCAACTTTGCACTGATGAGAGCAAAAGTAGTAGAAGGTTTCTGAAAAAATCTAATATAAATTCTGGACTTGTAAGATTTGAGTCGATTTGCTGATCACAGTGTTCCTTATTCTTTGGGGATTTTGTTTCTTTTTGGTGTAGTTTGCTGCTGATTCATAATAGAATTTAAATATCATAGGGTCTCAATTTTTTATATGGTCTAGTTTCATTATCTCTGAACCTCGTAGTTCTTCCTCTTTTGGTATGGCAGAACTTTAGTGTTAAATTGTAACATTGAAATATTTTGCCTTCTTTATAAAGTTCTTTTTTTGAACAAACGAAACGAAATTTGGCTTTGCCTAAATCCCATCAGCAGATTGCCTTTATTCAGAAGCAGTCGTAGACAGCATTTGATTTTATGAAAATTGAAATGAAAGCTTACAAAGAACTTCTGGAATTAGGTTATTAAAACTTCAATGTTTGGGGCCGGGCATGGTGGCTCACGACTGTAATCCCAACACTTTGGGAGGCCAAGGTGGGTGGATCACTGGAGCTCAGCAGTTTGAGACCAGCCTCTCAACTAAAAAGACAAAAAAAACTCCGTCTCTACTAAAAAGACAAAAAAAATTAGCCAACTGTGGTGGTTCACTCCTGTAGTTCCAGCTACTCGGGAGGCTGAGGTGGGAGAATCACCTGATCCCAGGAGGCAGAGGGTTGCAGTGAGCCAAGATCGTGCCACTGCACTCCAGTCTGGGCGACAGAGCAAGACCCTGTCTCAAAAAAAACAAAAACAACTTTAATGTTTGGGATTACCTTTAAATTGTTAATTTTACACAGAAAAAACATATCTTGTATAGTATTGGATCAGGTGAAAGTATATGCTATTTGAAGCATCTATTCAAAATTAATATAACTATTTAACAAAGACATGTTAATCTAATAAACTCAGGTCACATTCTAAGTGACCTGAGTGTTTTTCTAGTTCCATATTTTGTAGAAAATATGAAAAAGGACTGGGCATGGTGGCTGATACCTGTAATCCCAGCACTTTGGGAGTGGGAGGCTGAGGCAGGCGGATCACCTGGGGTCAGGAGTTAGAGTTCAGCCAACATGGTGAAGCCCCATCTCTACTAAAAATAAAAAATTAGCTGGGCACGTTGGTGCACACCTGTAATCCAAGCTACTGAGGCAGCTGAAGCAGGAGAATCTCTTGAACCTGGGAGGCGGCGCTTGCAGTGAGCTGAGGTTGCACCATTTTACTCGAGCTTGGGCAACAAACAGCAAGATGAGATTCTGCGTCTTGTTTGTCCCCCTTCCCGTTCCCATTCCCCCCGCCCTCCACCCCCACAAAAAAAAGGTGGGGAAGACTTGGGAGGTGAAGAAGGACTCACTTTAAATAAGCTCTGTCTGGGTACAGTAGCTCACGCCTATAATCAGCACATTTTGGGAGGCCGTGATGGGTGGATCACAAGGTCAGGAGGCCACAAGACTAGCCTGGCCAACACGGCGAAACTCAGTCTCTACTAAAAATACAAAAATTAGCTGGGTGTGGTGGTGCATATGTGTAATCCCAACTACTTGGGAGGCTGAGGCAGGAGAGTTGCTTGAACCCAGGAGGCAGAGGTTGCAGTGAGCTGAGATGGTGCCACTGCGCTTAAGCCTGAGCGACAGAGTGAGACTCCGTCTCAAATAAATAAAAGCTCTTCCATTTACTAGTTGTATATTTCTTTGAACCTGATTCTTCATTAATAAATTGACCTTTCTTCTTTGAACTCGTGTCCCTTGTTCATATTTCATGATACCTGTAACATTTCATTGCAGTTACTTTACATGTCTATCAGTGTAAGCTCATCAAGATAAAAAAATTGTTCCTTGGATCCCTTAACACACATACAGTATATAGCAAGGGGTTAGATTAATTGAATTAATGTTTATTTATTTTACAGAAGGGTAGGAATTAGATGAGCTGTGTTAGTGTCAGGCCTGTTTTTTATGTGCCTGACATCCAGAATGGGCATAGTGAAAGGCTCATATATAGCTGTATATACAAAGCTTTTCTAATAGAGGGGAGTCAGTGTTGGTAAAAACCCAGTTCATGTAAGTTTTAAAGCATGTCTTCGGATTGGTTCTTTGCATACCCAGAGGCAGTTAGGCTTTCCATATTTTAACTTTAAATTCCTGAGTAGGTCAGTATCTTTGATCATTAAGTGGTCTTCAAAAGACTTGTGTTTGAATCTTGGTTCTATCATTTACCATTTGTACACTAGACTAAGTTCTTTAAGCCTCATTTTTCTCATGCATAAAATAGGGACAATGCATGTATTTTCTGGTATTGATTAAAATGAGAAGCTTAGGCTTTTCTCTGTTCTCCTCTTGAAGGTGGTGTGTGTTAGTTACCTGGAATAGTTAACATTTGGTTTGCCAGTGGGCAGAATGGACTGTTGTAAAGCCATTTGTACACATCTGGCTATTGGAAGAAATAATCTACATGTGTAAAATTTTATTTACAGATTATTCTGAAACATGATTATGTAGGCTTTATTGCTGTGTTGTACTTTTTCTTTTGAGAATTGAGATCTAGAATACTTGCGTTTCTGGATAACTTTTTAAAAAAACATTTTGGTGACGTGTAAAATGACTAGGTAAATTAGGGTTTATTACTGTATAAGTTTTAAGTTTTTTTCTATTACTATAGACTGAATTTTCATGGAATAGATTATTTATTGCAGTGTAAATAGGTGATTTGGGTTCATTATTAGAGAAATGCTTGGAAACAAATGTTACAGAATATTTAGCAATAATGTTTTAAATTTGAGTTAAGCATACTTTTCTTTTTACAGAATGACAGCCCATATCAAGGCGGTGTATTCTTTTTGACAATTCATTTTCCTACAGACTACCCCTTCAAACCACCTAAGGCAAGTATTTTCCCTCAAAATCTGTTAGTATAGATTTATGCTTTATTTCAAAGGAATAGAGCATTCTTGGAAGATAGGGTTCTGTGTAGGCTGTATATATATGTTGAATTGCGCTGATGTATAGATGCTGACTCTTAACCTTTGGTTTAAAGAGCTACACCTCAGTTTGAGCTTTGTAAATAGGAATAAGGTTTGCCTTTTCTTTAATGTTGCAAGATTCAGACCATGTGGAAGCTTCCCCCCTCATCTGTATTATTGTTACACAGATTCTGATTTTTGGGCTTTTGTTGTCTTGTAAACATCAAATGTCCAACTTCAATTTATATTTGCGCGTATTGTTACAGCATATGCTTATTATGCTTATAGTTTTGTATACGTAAGTGTAAATTTGTGAAAACTTAGAGTTGCTTAGTGCACTGGTTTATAGGTATTAAAAGCATATTATCCTTCGCTTTTCAGTCATTAACATAAATTCAACCTGTATGAATAACTAGAAAAGGTAATATACAAAGGTCATAAACATGTCACTATAACAATCTCTAGTAATGTTATAGGTGCAATGTGATGGTTTCCATTTTTGTGATTCAAGTTTATGTTTTATGTACGGTGGAAATGCAGACTCAGGTGTACCTGTGTAACTTGATGAAACTTTAAATGAGATGGTCTACAAATTTTGGTTACATCCAAAAGTTAGGGCTTTTATAAATGAATGTGTTAAATACCTTTAAATTGCCCTTTGATTCATGATATGGTAGGGCCAAAGTAACCTTTAGAACTTTACATCATATGAGTAATGAAGTTTTTATCCAAAAGTTTAGGTTTCTGTTGTAAAAAGAGGAGGCAGGGGGTTGTGGTCAGGTTGTAAAAATCAGTTTCTATAATATTTAGAACTTCGATGCTAATAGATGACATTTTTAACATTGTGGCTTGATTATTTTAAGTTTTGCTTTAAAAGATGTTTGTTTTTATTTGAATAAAATACTTAAAAGTTTTTGTTTTAGGTTGCATTTACAACAAGAATTTATCATCCAAATATTAACAGTAATGGCAGCATTTGTCTCGATATTCTAAGATCACAGTGGTCGCCTGCTTTAACAATTTCTAAAGGTAAATATTTCTAGTGAAATAATCTTAAGCTGTTCTCATTGTCTAATAAAGCTTCATTCTTAGATCTACTTATCTGAGTATTTTTATTATGGCAGCTTTTTGGTAAGAGATGGGGAAGCAATAAAGTTATTTTTATAATTTTTGTTTAGTGGTGTTGATTAAAGATACTTTGTGAGAAGTTGTTAAAATTCAAATTGTGGTGAGTAGGCATTATTTGACCTAATGAGTTACCTTCATCTCATCTTATAAAAGCAAAATTTATTTTAATAGACTTCTGTATTTTTCAATCCCAAACCTCTTGGACATCTCACACTAACTTGCGGCCTTTTTACCAAGAATGGTATGATAACCTAAACTTAATAGAGCTTTTGAATCCTAAGGTTTCCACTCTAGGAAAATTCTGATTTTGCTTTCCTGGGTTAATTTTTAGATAAATCTTCAGTCATGTTTTATGTAACCATGATAGGTTGTTTCTACCTAATGACAGTCTAAAATTATATAATCTTTGAAAGATCTGTAGATCAATTCTGGTCTCTTAATAGGCATCTGTTACGTTATATGTAACAAGTTTTCCAGTCTCTGCGTGAATATCCCAGGTGAAGTTGTAATAATTAACACTATTTCACCATTAATTGTTTTTTGATTTTATGAGTTCAGTAAGTACAAAATAGCTTTTTCAAAAGGCAAGGCATTGTATAAAAGTTTCATATGTGTATATACTGCACTTGAATCTCATGGAGAGAGACTGTAGCAGTAGCATTTCCCAAACTTTATTGAGTAGAATCACTTAAGGGAGAAAAAGAAACAACTTAGGCAGATGCTGCCATAATTCGAGTGTTTTTAAAATTTTACACCTGTTTTTCACCCTCTTGGATGCTTTCTAATTTCTTTTCAAATCATGCTCCATACCTAAATATCAGTTTCCAAGTTTTTCTACTACTGCTGGGAGTGTACAGTAACACTGAAAACTGTTTTTGTAAGGGCAGATTGAATTGGTATTGTTTTGTCGTTAAAGCAACTTTTTTGGCAGCCATACTTTGCTAACTTATTAAACTAGCAGTCACAACTGAAGCTACCTTTTTTCTGTGAGTTATTGTATAGCCAAGTCTCCTATATTAGGTAATTTTATATTCTGCTGTATTTGGGGTTTGAAATTAAATTTGCTGTAGTCAATAAATATGTGACAGTGTTGTCTTTTTTATACTATTGCTTTTTAAAAAAAAAAATCGGTCAGAACCATTTCAAGCATTTATATCTTAACATTTTATAACAGCACCACCATATATGGTGACTGGCACATAGCAGGCACTCAAAGTGAATGCGATCTATGTTCCTTAATGCTTGACATCTTATACATCAGTATGTTGAACTGGTTAAAGTAAAAACTAGAGCTGATGACTCACTTAGTACTAAGGAGATTTTGGCATTGTATTTAACTAGTACTCTTGGGAATATGGTTTCTTGCTTACAAGTTCAAGGAGACATTTAGTGGAGCACTTGAGGGTTTTTCTCAGAAATTGCCAAGACAACGGCTAAGAATGGATTTTTCGTCATGCCTAACGGCTATGAATATGGCATGAGTGTTACCTGCATATTCTTGCTAAAGTCCCCCCCCCCCAGCCACAGAGTACCAAGAAACTCCTTAAGTTCTAATATCATTTATGCCTATTTAAAATATATATATTAATATGGCATCAGTTGCCTATCTTGGAAACTATTTTTATGGCTAGTCTGCAGTGAATTTGATGCCACAAAACCAAGTTTTTAGCACTTCTTACTTACCAGGAGCTTGTCTTCTGTGAAACAAAATCTCTGTAAAACTGTGTCTCATTCAGATAGAGATACAAACTAATAAAAGTCTTTTGAGGATTGAGTTTTGTAATACACGGTTTAGAAAAATTTATTTATCCAAACTCCTGAAACTGGGTAACAGATGTTTTTGTTTTCTTGCAGTTCTTTTATCCATTTGTTCACTGCTATGTGATCCAAACCCAGATGACCCCCTAGTGCCAGAGATTGCACGGATCTATAAAACAGACAGAGATAAGTAAGTATGTTAAAAAGTTATTATAAAAGTGGTTTTACTTAATGAGTTAGGCTTATACTTTGCTTGTGACAGTGCCAAGAAGACTTGATATTTAGTAAGATAATAGTTAAAATATGGAGAAAGCTATTGAAATGTGGTTATTTAAAAAAAACTTAACTAGGCTTTAGCTTATGTGACAGTGAATGCTCCCCTCTAAAATGTTTTATTTTTTTTTTTTTTTCCTAGCGTGTTAAACAGTATCACTTTATTCTCAAATTTTGGGGAAGAAAGCAAGTTTTTCTTTACCCCAAGCATGTTTTTCCAAAAAATGTTAGTACTATTGTAAAAATTTGGTCTAAATTTCTCAAATATTTGAATTATATTTATGTTCAACTTAACCATTATAACTTTCATATGTTATAATTAATGCTAAGTGTACTTGTTCAATTAGGTACAATAGGTTAGCAAGAGAGTGGACAGAGAAATACGCTATGTTGTAGGGTAAGAGGATCTGCACTCTATGGTGCGCTTATTCATGGTACTGCCAGCACTTGAGTGCTGCATGCGTTAAGGCACTGTATTAACTAACAAAAGGTAACAAATATGGCAGTCTTCTGAAAACTGTACATTTAACTGCTTGGTCTCTGTTTAACGTGAAAGTAAATATCTGGTAGCCGTTATTGCTTGAAAGTATTGCATGGCAAAGCAGTTACAATAGCACTAGTAAGAAATGGGAATTTATGTAGTATCTTTTTTTTTTCTCAAACTATCATGGTGTTTAAATTTTAGCTTGAGACTTTGTACCAATCCTATACAGAATGTGGTGGTTTAGTTCAAATTTTGCCAGGAGATAGTAATGTAAGGGAAAAACACTTTTAAGCCTAAGCATCTAAACTAAATGTTCATTACTGACAAGCATGCATTAGCGTCAGCTGTACTTTGTGACTCCCTGTATGCTAAATAAAGCCTTTGTTTTAAAGTGCTGGCTTTTTGAGAGAGTATCCTTAGGAGATGACAATGAATTGGTAGAAAGAACTTTTTAAAAAGTTTAGGAAAGTTGTTGGACCATATTTGGTTCTTGGTTTGAAATAAAGCTAGTTAATATTTAAACAATATAAAAATTCTCCTGTGCATATATATATATATTCATTTCTTAAGGTTATCACTGTTTTTTGTTGGGGTAAGTAGTCTATGGCATGAGTATAATCCAGGGGGAAGCTGATAGTATTTATCAATGTTAGTAGTCTTCCTGAGTAATAACCTTGCTTGTGTGTGAATTACCTGTTGATCTTTTTAAACGAAGATGCCCTTGTTGTACTCAACAGGTCTCGGTGGTGCTTATTAGCCTCAGTTAACCACACTTATTAAAAGTAACATGTGATTCTGATGAACACAACCACTCACACACACACCCCTTTTGAAAATTACTGCCCTTTGTCATTCTGCCCAGTGTCATCTTCCCCTTCTGCCTCTACCTAAGTCCCAAAGCCATTTTTTCTTGTAATATCCAGGACCAAGTAATTTCCCAAACTCTAGGATTCAGATAAAATTGTTTTAGTAAAAGCCTAGTTCTGGCCTTGGTGGAAATTTCTGTGGATAGATAGAATGTGTATACTATTTTAACATTTGTCCATAATGAACTGTAAAAATTTCTTCACGTTAAAATTAGAGCATGAGCTCGGTGGTAGAGAAAGAAAGGGTCTTTTGATTTTTGTTAGCCTCCCAATTTTCAGTGCTGCTTTCTTAGTTGTTTTTAAAATACTACTTTCAGAGTATCAGGCTCTCATTTCCCACATTGCTTTGAGTACCAGTGCTATTTCTCCCTTGTTGGCTTTTATTCTAATCATAGTCATTAGAGATGACTTCATGATGAGTCTGGAGATGATAAAATGGAAATCTTTCCCTTCCATTTAAAGTATTAGGAATTCTTTCACTTTATTTTAACTTTTAAAAATAACATCTTTATTTACAGGTACAACAGAATATCTCGGGAATGGACTCAGAAGTATGCCATGTGATGCTACCTTAAAGTCAGAATAACCTGCATTATAGCTGGAATAAACTTTAAATTACTGTTCCTTTTTTGATTTTCTTATCCGGCTGCTCCCCTATCAGACCTCATCTTTTTTAATTTTATTTTTTGTTTACCTCCCTCCATTCATTCACATGCTCATCTGAGAAGACTTAAGTTCTTCCAGCTTTGGACAATAACTGCTTTTAGAAACTGTAAAGTAGTTACAAGAGAACAGTTGCCCAAGACTCAGAATTTTTAAAAAAAAAATGGAGCATGTGTATTATGTGGCCAATGTCTTCACTCTAACTTGGTTATGAGACTAAAACCATTCCTCACTGCTCTAACATGCTGAAGAAATCATCTGAGGGGGAGGGAGATGGATGCTTAGTTGTCACATCAAAGGATACAGCATTATTCTAGCAGCATCCATTCTTGTTTAAGCCTTCCACTGTTAGAGATTTGAGGTTACATGATATGCTTTATGCTCATAACTGATGTGGCTGGAGAATTGGTATTGAATTTATAGCATCAGCAGAACAGAAAATGTGATGTATTTTATGCATGTCAATAAAGGAATGACCTGTTCTTGTTCTACAGAGAATGGAAATTGGAAGTCAAACACCCTTTGTATTCCAAAATAGGGTCTCAAACATTTTGTAATTTTCATTTAAATTGTTAGGAGGCTTGGAGCTATTAGTTAATCTATCTTCCAATACACTGTTTAATATAGCACTGAATAAATGATGCAAGTTGTCAATGGATGAGTGATCAACTAATAGCTCTGCTAGTAATTGATTTATTTTTCTTCAATAAAGTTGCATAAACCAATGAGTTAGCTGCCTGGATTAATCAGTATGGGAAACAATCTTTTGTAAATGCAAAGCTGTTTTTTGTATATACTGTTGGGATTTGCTTCATTGTTTGACATCAAATGATGATGTAAAGTTCGAAAGAGTGAATATTTTGCCATGTTCAGTTAAAGTGCACAGTCTGTTACAGGTTGACACATTGCTTGACCTGATTTATGCAGAATTAATAAGCTATTTGGATAGTGTAGCTTTAATGTGCTGCACATGATACTGGCAGCCCTAGAGTTCATAGATGGACTTTTGGGACCCAGCAGTTTTGAAATGTGTTTATGGAGTTTAAGAAATTTATTTTCCAGGTGCAGCCCCTGTCTAACTGAAATTTCTCTTCACCTTGTACACTTGAGAGCTGAAAAAAACAACATGGGAATAATAATGGGTCAAAATTTGCAAAATAAAGTACTGTTTTGGTGTGGGAGTTGTCATGAGGCTGTGTTGAAGTGACTTATCTATGTGGGATATTGAGTATCCATTGAAATGGATTTGTTCAGCCATTTACATTAATGAGCATTTAAATGCAACAGATATCATTTCAGGTGACTTAACATGAATGAATAAAAGTCAATGCTATTGGATTGTTTTTTGTTTGACAAGTGCTATCTGTGCCACTGATTTAACTTCTGTAGTAACAAGGGCATTACCATTCTTCACCTTTCCTAATTCTGATCCCATAGTTTTACATTTTTCCTGTTTATTTTGATTTTGTTCACTGCTTTATTTCTTAAAGTTCTAGCACATCTGTGACTCCTCCACTTCCACATTTTTGCACTGCTTACACTTACGTGCAATCTTATTCCTTGTCTGCACACAGATGTGGAAAGCTAGAAATAAATGTTAAAACTTACTTTTTATAAACATTTTAATATGTAGTTTGGACATGATTTATTGACTTAAGGTTCTTCTCTAAACTGGAAGTGAAATGCATGCCTTCTGAAGATGTTCTGGCTTTGTTAATTCTGTAATCATTTCATTGGGGGAAAACCAGCTACGCAGTTTTTCCAATGAGTGAATTTTTTCATTTTGTGTTTTGCTTAAAACGGCTCCTTCAGGGTAGATGTCATACTGCATAACTTTTTTGGATTCAAATTATGAATGAGAAATTAGTTAACATTCTGCTCCACAAGGTAAGAAAAACTGCTCTTTGGCTCTATTTTCAAAATTACTTCTGAGATGCATATAGTCTCAAAATAACAGCTTTAGTAGGCATATCACTTCTTGAAAGCCAAACATGAGTGTAAGACACTTTTATGAAACATGGTGGATCCCTAACTGGCTTTCAAATTGACCTTTATAGCCTTAGACAACCCTTAGGTATTTACGGAGATGACTTCTTTGATTGTCATAACAATTAGTGGATGTGTCCAGTTCTCTGTATCTTTGACTTGATGCTTTATACATCATTTCATTTGTTGCTTCTAAGGGAATAAGCCATAGAGGCTTCTCCAGGTTTAAAAGAACAGTAAAGTACCTGGAAAACCAACATTTTTGAATGTATGGACACTGGACATGAGATATGTACAATGAAATCTTAAAAGAATCTAAGAATTTGCCCTCTTTGCCCCACTCCACCCAGTAATTTGACATTACTAGTGCCATGTATAGGACCCAACTGAGTATTAGAATCAGTTTTGACTATGTCTTTGTATTTCCTAAATCTTTTAATGCGTAAACCGAATTACGGTCCAGTTGGCCTGTTAATGGTAAATTTACATTTTAAATGACTCAGTTTGTTTTTCCTGGGCGAGTTTGCAATGTGATAATCAGATTTTTTTAAACTGATTAATTTGCTTTCTTGTGTGGGTGTACTCACATTTTAAAGTATGAACCACAGTTAACTAGTGGTCTCAGGGGTAGTGAAACACTCACTTTTTTTTTTGTTTGTTTGTTTGTTTGTTGAAATGGCTTAGTTGAAGTATACTTAAGGTACTGATCATGCTGTGTTAGTAATTTGGGCGGGGAGGGGGGTAACTCAGCCATGTTTTGTGTTGGCATAACAAAACTGTTAATGATTGTTGATTACACTTTTAAGTGAATTTGTCTTTTATGAGGAACCCAGTGCAAGTCACTAAATATTGTCTAATAGTGACATCTGCATAAGACTTGTAATAGCTAAAGTTAATTGAGCTTAAAGGAATTGTTACCATTAAAGTCTGTGTTTAAAGACACTTTGGTCTTACTCGGTAATTCCAGCTAACATGAAATCCACACTTGAGCTTAATATTGTGTGTGAGCTCAATTTTTAATTTTATACAGTTTATGAAGAATTAAGGTGGTGGTTCTCAAAATGTTTCTTGAGATAACAATCTCAGCATCATTTAGGAAATTCTTTGTAATATAAGTTGTCAGGCCCCATCCCAGTCCTGAGTCAAACTGGCATGGAGCCCAGTCACCTATATTAAAACACCCTCCAAGTGATTCTGATGAATAGTGAAGATTGAGAACCGTTTTCAGAAGTCTGTTCGTAGCATTCCCTTGTAACAGACTACAACCAGTAATCCTTTGACTCTACAGCTATTTTTTTATAGCTGTTTTTGGCTATAGAGAATGTGTTTAAGTATTACATTTCTGATACCTGACAATTTCCTAGTACTTTGAATTGTAATACAGTACATTGATTTCCACATTTACACTTGGAATATTAAAATACATTAACATCCTACAGTTGGCTAATTTGAATAACCATACTGGCATGGAATTCAACCAATCGTCAAGTATTTAAAAGTAATCAGGTGCAAAGATCTACCTAAGTATTGTGTTGGCTAGCTGAGCAAATTTGAACCCAGATCCCATTCTGTGGCCTGACACTAGGCAATTTTTCCAAGTGGAAATGATGCTATGTTAAGGGTGTTTGCAGTGTTTGACAGATATTAAAGGTACCCTAAGGTGACTATTAAGATTTCTCGTACTGTCCCATTGTAATGGAAAAATAAACGGTTAAAGGTATTTGGAAATGGCTTCAAAACATGACAGTGCCACCCCCCGCCAAAAAAACTGGAGGAACCATTTTAACAAAAAGACTTAAATATATTGAAGTTGGCCGAATGTCTTAAGTCCCTAGAAATTATTACTGTGTTGCATTATTTCTTGCTACCTTATAACTACTTGCTCATTTCTGGCCTCAGGTTTGAAAAATTTTATATGATTCAGGTATACAAGATGTTTCTGACAATTGTTCTTTTACTTGGGATGCTTCCATTAAAGTCCCATTATCAGTATCTAGCTCTTCCCAAACTGTATGCTATTTATGAATGAGATTTTTTAAGAGCCCTCTTTTCTGTATTGTAAAAAATGTTATGAAATTTACATTTTTACGTACTACTGTCTGATCCTCTATAGAACTTGATTTCTCATTTACTGTATCAAATTTGTAGTCAAGGCTGAACAATGAACTTTCATGTCATACTCTTAGGAGCCCAGTTAACCGTCATTTACTAACCTTCCAGCTATTTCTCCTGAGCTCCCATATACCTTCTATTCATTATCCACATGACAATCTAAAGGGCGTCTTTTAAAATGTCTAAAACTGGCCATATGTCTATAAAGACATACACATACACATATACTATTACCCCATGCTCAGTAAATGTCAACATTAAATTGCAATGGCCTAAAACCTAGGCACCGTCTTTGACTTTTCACATTCCACCTTCAATCAGACTTGACAGCAGCCTTTAGAATCTGCCCATTTACCATGTTCGCTGTTAGCACCATGATCTAAAACTATATCATTTCTTATTTGGATTATTGGAATAGCCTCCTGAGTGATCTCCCCACCTTGCAGCAATCTGTCTGTCCCACACACAACCCCTTTAAACCTTATCAGATGGCATGGCTTTCCTCCAAACCTAATGGTTTCCCATCTCATTCGGAGTAAAAACACAAGGTATTAAAAGTAATCTACAAGGCTGTAGATAACTCTCTTCCCTACTTTTGCCTCAGCTTAATCCCCAGTTCCTTGCTTGTCTCACCACCGTTCCAACTCTCTCAGCTCAGTCACATGGGACTGCTGAGACTTGCAAAGATGTGTGAAGATGTTTACTCTTGTTCTTGCCTTTGCCTAGGATGATCTTACCCCACATACCATACAGCTTCCTTTTGCCTAACTAGGTCTCCATTCAAATACCTTATCAGAGTAGTTTTTCTTGACTATTCTATAAATACACCAACACAGCATCACCTCTATAGAGTACATCATGGCATATTCAGTATTATCTATCTTATAGGTAATAATTATCTCACCCTCAGCGCCACCCCAGTTCTATGAGGACAGATTTTTTTTCTCTTATTTATCAATGACAAGATGACTACTTGCAACATTTTAGGTGGTTAAATATTTAACACAAATGACTGAGCCAAATGGTAGTCTGTCAAAGGTACATATGCTTACTCGTCATTTGTATATCTTCTTAGGGAAAATGTTTAATCTTCTGCTTGCTTCATTTCTAACTCCAAAAGAACAAAGAAAACTAATATACTATCAAAAATTTGTTAATCAGACCTTCTTTATTCTCTATTGTAAGTAAAATAATGCAGTTCAGATTCTGTCAGCCTGGATGATTACCCTGATAAATCCTTTGAAAAAGCAACCACTTGCTGGGGGAAAACCTTTTTTTTTTTTTTTCAATGTATCAATGTTCTATCAAGAAAGGAAGGAGTACTCTCAGACCAAAACCAAACTGAAACCAAGAACCCAGAAGAAAACAGAACATACCCAGAACCAGCTTGCGTTGCATTTTGAAAACACTTGTACCTACCCCAAGTGAACTTTTTTCATTTTTTCTACAAGACAGGGTCTTGCTGTATCACCCAGGCTGGAGTGCAGTGATACACCCCTCGACCTCCTGGACTCAAGCAATCCTGCCACCTCAGCCTCTTGAGTAGTTGGGGCTACTCGCCATGTTGCCCAGACTGGTCTTGAACTCCTGGGCTCAAGACCATTCTCCACGGCCTCCCAAAGTGCTGGGGTTACAGGCGTGAACCACCATGCCCAGCTGACCTTTAATTTTCATGACTCTGGCAAAGCCCAGGATGCACCCAAAAGTGGTGTCAAATACGAGAAACCCGTTCCTAGTACAACTAGGACTCTACCTATCTTGAAACTTGGTGCTCTGTGGCAGGAGAATATTGCGAGAATTTGTAATAACAATTTGGGCTTTGTGAAGATTTGCAGGCTTAGGTGGTCCCAGGAAAATCAAGCAGAGGATTTAATTTTTAGAGTGATTCCAAATTAGTAAAACAACCAGCTACTGGCAGAAGCAAACACTGTAGGAATTGCATAATAGCTCACATTTTAAAACCAGCAAGAAAAAGTACAAGGTAATGTAGCACCATGAGTTGCCAACCAATTTGCAAGAATCAAAACATTAAATATCAATATTTAAAAAATAAAAAATTGTTAGTCAAATTGTAAAGGAAGACTATATTAATAAGTGACATCTTGTATATGGAAAATCCTAAATCATAAAAACCACTTAGCGCTCATAGAAAGGCAAATTTGCAGGATACGAGATTGGCACACAGAAATCAGTTGTATTTCTTTAAGTAATTATTAATTGTAAGCAATCCATAAATGACGTTAAGAAAGTTCCATATACAATAGCATCAAAAAGAATAAGGGCCCAGCGCAGTGGCTCACACCTATAATCCCAGCACTTTCGGAGATCGAGGCGTGCAGATCACGAGGTCAGCAGTTTGAGACCAGCCTGGCCAACTTGGTGAAACCCCATCTCCACTAAAAATACAAAAAAAATAAAATAGCTGGGTGTGGTGACATGCACCTGTAGTCCCAGCTACTCGGGAGGCTGAGCCAGGAGAATTGCTTAAACCTGGGAGGCGGAGGTTGCAGTCAGCGGACATCATGCCACTGCACTCCAGCCTGGGTGACAGAGTGAGACTCTATTTCAAAAAAAGAAAAAATAAATGTAAAGGGAAATGCAAAAACGTGTACACTGAAAACTATCAAACTTCTGAAAGAGAAGTCCTGAATAAATGAAAAGACATCATGTGTTCATGGATTTGAAGATTTAATATGCTGAAATGACAGTGATTCTCAAAGCAATCTACACATTCAGTGCAACCCCTATCAAAATCCCAATGACTGTTTTGCAGAAATCATAAAGTGTAAAAATTCATACGGAATTGCAAATGACTGCAAGGAGCTAAACAATCTTTAAAAAGAATGAAAGTAAGGAACTCATACTTCCCTATTTCAAAAGTTAATACAAAGCTACAGTAATCAAAATAGCATATACAGGAACACATAGACTCATGGAATAGAATTGAGAGGCCAGAAATTATCATACATTTACGGTCAGTTGATGTTTGACAAAGATGACAAGACCATTCAATGGGAAACAATAGTCTCTTTAACAATATGGTGTAGAGACAACCAGATATCTACATGCAAAAGAATGAATTTGGACCCCTACCTCACATCTTATGCAAAAATTAAAATGGATCAAAGTCACAAATGTAAGAGCTACTAAAACCATAAAACTCTTAGAAGAAAATGAGAGTGTATCTTTGTGTTCTTAGATTTGGCAATACTTAGAGATGACACCAAAAGCACAAACAACCAAAGGAAAAAGATAAATTGGACTTCATTAAAATTATAAACCTGTGTCAAAAGACATTATAAAAATGAAAGGATAACCTACAGAATGGACACAAATTTTCAAATCATCTATGATTAGGCTCTAGTATTCAGAATAAAGAATTTTTAAAATTCAACAAGAAGACGACCCTATTTAAAAACAGGCAAAAGATTTAAACATTTTCCCAAATAAGATAAACAGATGGCCAGTAAGTAAATGAAAAGATGTTCAACATACTACTTATTAGAGAAATGCAAGTCCAAACCACAATGATCTATCACTTTTTACCCCATAGAATAGCTGTAAAATTTTAAAATAGAAAATGTGCTGGTGAGGATTTTGTGAAACTGGAAACCTCGTACAATGCTGGTAGGAATGTAAGATGGTGCAGCTTCTGTGGAAAGCAGTTTGGCAGTTGCCCAAAAAGTTGAACATAGAATTACTGTATGACTCAGCAATTTCATTCCTGGTTATGTACCCAAAACAACTGAAAACAGGTATTCAAACAAATACTTGTAAATGAATGTTCATAGCAGCACTCACTATTCACAATAGCCAAAAGATGGAAACAACGAAACAAATTGTGGTATTTCCATACGATGGTATATTATTCAGCCACATGAAAGATTGTAGTATTGATGCATGCTATAATGTGGATGGGCCTTAAAAACATTTTGCTAAAAGAAAGAAGCAAAACATAAAAGGTCACATATTGTATAATTTCATTTATATGAATATCCAGAATAGTTCTATACAGACAGAAAGCAGATTCAGCTACTAGGAAGATAGGGAAATGGGGAATGACTGCTTGATGGGTATGTAGTCTCTTGTGGGTGGTGAAAATGTCTTGGAACTAGAAGTTATTATGGCTATACAACATTGTGAACACATGAAATTACACTGAATTGTGCATTTTGCAATAGTTGATATGTGAATTTCACCTTAAAATATCAGTGGCAAAAGATAGTAATAACCAACATTTATGTAATACTTTTAAGTGTCAAGCACTTTTCTAAATTCTTCAGACGTGCACACACACACACACACACACACACACAGGTATTTTATTTATTTTTTGAGACGGAGTTTTGCTGCTGTTGCCCAGGCTGGAGTGCAATGGTATGATCTCGGCTCACTGCAACCTCTGCCTCCCAGGTTCAAGCGATTCTCCTGCCTCAGCCTCCCAAGTAGCTGGGATTACAGGTGCTTGCCACCACGCCTGGCTAATTTTTTGTATTTTTAGTAGAAATGGGGTTTCACCATGTTAGCCAGGCTGGTCTCAAACTCCTGACCTCAGGTGATCTGCCCCCCTCAGCCTCCCGAAGTGCTGGGATTACAGGCATGAGCCACTGCACCCGGCCAATTCTTTACATAATATTAACTCTTAATTCTGATAACAAACTTGTGTACTTATTTAAATGCTTATATTATTTCTATTTTATAGATGAGACAACTGAGGAAAAGAGGTTATGATTTGCCCAAAGTTACTCATCTAATGGTAGAGGTTGGGATTTAAATCTAGATAATCAGATTCCAGAACCTTACCTCTCTATCATTATGGGAGAAATAAAATAAGTTTAAAATATGAATAAAGAGCAAGAGGCTATTAAAATGATCAATCAGATTTGAAAAATAACTAAAAGCAGTACTTCCAGAATTTAGAAAACAGACTAATTAAAACTTAAGGATAGGTTTAATAGCCTAGTTGACACAGCTAAGTAAAGAATTAGAGGAATGAAAGATATGAAAAAATCATTCTGAATGTAGCACGAAGATGAAGATGAAAGTAACAGCTTAAGAACCATGGAAAAATAACTTGGTCTAACACATGGCTAATTGGAGCTTGAATTCAATTTACTGCTTCCAGGCTCCAAATGCGCCTTTCAATAAAGTAGTTCCTCATTATCCTTGGGAGATACATTGCAAGAACCCTAGTAGATAATTGAAACCACAGATAGAACTAAACCCACTATACACTATGTTTTTTCCTATATATATATATGATAAAGTTTATAAGTTAGCCACAGAGATTAATAATAAAATACAGCAATTATAACAATATACTGTAATAAGATGAATGTGAACTCTCAATACATCTTATTGTACTGTACTAACCCTTCTTGTGATTATATGAGATAAAATGCCTAAATGAAGTGAACGACATAAGCATGATGACATAAATGAATAATTCCAGAAATAAACAATTCATGTTTTAAATTGCACTGTGTTCTCAGTAACATGATGAAATCTCATGCCATCCCACTCCTTCCTGCTCAAATTTCTGTTAGTCACTTAGTAGCCATCTTGGTAATCACATGGACTATCACAGTATTACAGTGCTGTGTTCAAATAACTTTTTTTACTTAATAATGTTCCCAAAGCACAAGAGTAGAGACGTAATATTTTCAGACCATGGTGAATCATGGGTAAGAAAAACTGTAGAAAATGAAACCATAAAGGGATACTACAGATGGTGTTTGACTTACAGTGGTTCGACTTACAATTTTTTGACTTCATGATGATGCAAAATGATATGCATTCAGTAAAAGCCATACTTTGAGTAGCCATACAATTTTTCTGTTTTTTCCTTTTCTTTTTTTTTCTTGTTTGAGACACTCTGTCACCCAGGCTGGAGTGCAGTGGTACGATCATGGCTCACTGCAGACTTCACCTCCTGGGCTCAAGCAGTCTTCCCACCTCACCCTCCCGAGTAGCCGGGACCACAAGCACATGCACTGCACCCAACTAATTTCTGTTTTTATATTTTTTGTAGAGACAGTGTCTCCCAATGTTGCCTAGGCTGGTCTTGAACTCCTGGGCTCAAACAAGTCTCCTGCCTCAGTCTCCAAAAGTGCTAGGATTACAGGTATGAGCCACAGCACCCGGCCCTGTTTTCCATTTTCAATGTAGTATTCGATAAATTACATGAGGCAGTCAACACTTTACTATAAAATAGCCTACAGTAAGATAAAATAATCCAAAACAAGTCTAATGTTAAGTGTTCAGAGCACATTTAAAGTAGGCTAGGCTAAGCTATGATGTTTGGTAGGTTACGTGTATTAAATGCATTTTTGACTTATGATATTTTGTATTTACAATGAGTTCATTGAAATGTAACCCCATCATAAGTCAAGGAACATCTGTTACTGTATATCTTCTGTGATAGGCAACTGAATTTTTTTCAGAGTCCCTCCTTTAACGTGGGCACGATGTTAATCTTTCTAAGTAAAGGGCATCGGAGGAATACTACAGAGGAAGAGGTTCTCCTGCTATTCCTGTTATGGGCTGAGGGTTGGCTAGTGTGGGTATGAAGACAACCAGTAAATATCCACAGGCCCAAAACACAATCTGTCTGTGACCTTGCAGCTTTGGCCTGCTGATAACCTTTTTGCACCCCTCTTCACAAGGAAACCAAAGCTCTTGCATGGCCTGCACTGACGTTTGTGGCCTGGAGACTCACACATCTGAAGTCACTCTTTACCAGCCTCTGCACAACCTGTGCATAGCTCACCTGTGGCCCAGTGCTGTACACAGATCTACCAGTCCCTCTGCAACTTCCTGTGCAGCCTAAATGCTCTGGATGCATTCCACCCTATGAGTGGTAGATTATTTAATAATATTATTTCAGTGTTGGTTAATTACATTTGATTATTCTATGAATATGTAATATGTTGATATTAGGGGAATCTGGTCAGTGTGTATAGGGGAAATTTCTGTACTAATTTTGTGGATTCTTCTATAAGTCCGAAATTATCTCAAAATAAAAAGCCTTTTAAAATGTAGGGTAAACACAAAAAATAGAAAAGGTGCATAATTTCTAAATTAGAAGAGAAGAAATCAATGGACAAAGGAGAAAAAAAGGCAAATGAGAGAGATCTAGAGATGGCAGGACAAATAGAAGGCACAATATGGTAGGTAAAATTCCAAATTGTATAAGTAATTATTCAAAAAGTAATTGGGGCCAGGTGCGGTTGTTCATGCCTGTAATCCCAGCACTTTGGAAGTCCGAGGCTGGAGGATTGCTTAAGCCTGGGAGTTTGAGACAAGCCTGGGCAACATAGAGAAACCCCATCTCTACAAAAAATACAGAAATATTAGCCAGGCATGGTAGCATGCACCTGTGGTCCCAGCTACTTGGGCTGAAGTGGGAGCATCACCTGAGCCTGGGGAGGTTGAGGCTGCAGTGAGTCATGATTGCACTACTGCACTACTGCACTCCAGCCTGGGCGACAGGGTGAGACCCTGCCAATAAATAAACAGATAATAAATAATTGTAACTGGGTTAAATTATCCAATCAAAGTACAAAGATTTTCAGACTCAATAAAAATTCAAAATACAGCTCTATGTTGTTTTTTAAGTAAATAAAATATAAGTAGAAAACTTGAGGCCCAAGGGGAGAGGGATTTTTCTCTTGCTTTGTTTACTGCTGAATCTCTGTTGCCTACAGCTATGCTTTCCAGTATGAGGGTCACTAGCCTTATATGGCTACTGAGCACTTGAAATGTGGCTAGTGTCACATTTTAAAATTTAAAAACTGAAGAAAAGTAGCATGTTTTCCATGAAACCCAACTTTATAGTTTGGTTAGGGCAACATTTCACTTTAACCATTGCATCATATAAGACATTGTTAAACAGTGTATGTTGAGCATGTAGGTCAACTCTAGTATTACATATAAATATATCATCAATATTGTCAGTTACAGGTTTTTCAATTTGGATGTTTTGTTCCTATGCACTGATTTATTTAAATATTTTTGCAGACAGTGAAAGTTACAAAGATATACATTTTAATTGGTAATAAAATTTAAATACTTATTTTAATTATATCATCAAATTATTTTCTCTAGCTTAAAAAATAGGCCAGGCATGGTGGCTCACTCCTATAATCCCAACACCTTGGGAGGCCGAGGCGGGCAAATCACCTAAGGTCAGGAGTTCAAGAGCAGCCTGGCCAACATCTACTAAAAATAAAAAAAATAGCCAGGCGTGGTGGCACGTGCCTGTAGTCCCAGCTACTAGGGAGGCTGAGGCAGGAGAATTGCTTGAACCTGGGAGGCAGAGGTTGCAGTGAGCCAAGAGCATGCCACTGCACTCCAGCCTGGACGACAGACTGAGACTCTGTCTCCAAAAAATAATAATAATACGAAGAAGAAGGAGGAGGAGGAGGAGGAGGTTGGGGTGGGGGGAGGAGGTGGAGGAGGAGGAGGAGGTGGAGGCTGGGTGTGGTGGCTCACGTCTGTAATTCCAGCACTTTGGGAGGCCGTGGCAGGCGGATCACCTGAGATCAGGAGTTCAAGACTAGCCTGCCCAACATGGCAAAACCCCGTCTCTACTAAAAATACAAAAAATGAGCCGGGTGTGGTGTTAGGTGTCTGTAATCCCAGCTACTCGGGAGGCTGAGGCCAGAGAATCACTTGAACCCAGGAGGTAGAGGTTACAGTGAGCTGACATCACCACTCCACTCCAGCCTGGGCGACAAGAGTGAAACTCCGTCTCATAAAAAAAAAAAAAAAAGAGGAAGGACAAATTTTTACATTTAAATTGGATTCAGTGGAGATGTCAAAGGTACTACTATGACTGGAATGAATAAACAGTCTGGAAGAGGGTATGTTACAAAATTCACAATGAATGGCAATTGCAATTTATTAGGGCAGAGCAAAATGAAAAGACTTTTTATCTGTTGTATAAAAATATTAAGATTATAAAATACACAGTCATGAGAGACATTTTTAGCAAAAACATAGTAAATATCATAAGAACTTTCCTCTCAACAGTCAAAAAGAATTGATCAAATTAATTGCCTGAATTCAGAATTAAAAGTACAACAAAAAAATTTAAATGATATCTGACAGGATCCAAGTTTGTAAATATGGCCAGTTATAAAAGGTCTTGGATTCTTACACACACACACACACACACACACACACACACCCTCTAACAATTTTTTTAGATGGAGAGATTGTAAAATAAACTATTATATCATTTATGGAAATGTTAGAAAATTATGAAGAAATGGCTAAAAACAATATTTTTTAAAAGTAAAAGATTTTCAATTAAATTATCAAACAAGTGTCTGTAGAATGCAGTATCTTTTTAACAATATCAAAAATCAATTGATTCAAAATTTAAAATGTTGCAAATAGATTTCTTTAGCTATAGACAAATCAGGTAATATAAGAAATACTGCCCATACTTGGGTATGTTGTGTCTCAGAGAACTTCCAAATTTACAGAGAAATATCAATTCATGGCCTAAGAATAAAACTCATGATGCGGTTTGTTTGTTTATTTGTTTGTTTGTTTTTGAGACGGAGTCTCACTCTGTCACCTAGGCTGAAGTGCAGTGGTGGGATCTTGGCTTACTACAACCTCTGCCTCCCAGGTTCAAGCAATTCTCCCGCCTCAGCCTCCCTAGTAGCTGGGACTACAGGCACGCACCACCATGCCCAGCTAAGTTTTGTATTTTTAGTAGAGGTGGGGTTTCACCATGTTGGCCAGGCTGGTCTCGAACTGCTGACCTCAAGTGATCTGCCTGCCTCTGCCTCCCAAAGTGCTGGGATTACAGGCATGAGTCACCGCACCCAGCCAATTCTTTTTTTTTTTTTTTTTTTACAGTTGTTGGAAAATAAAGGAAAAAAAGTTAATTTATATCATCAGAGACAAGGCTCTAGCTAAGCTAGGTCAAAATCTAAATTTATTGGCATTTTGAAATAAGTGACTCATGATTTCTTATTGCTTCATTCCACTGTATGATAGATATTAAAAATATCTGGGCTCAATTTTCTGAAGCAAACTCTATGAAGAGGTAATGGATATAGTTATTGAAATTATTCCGTGTATCCATGCAAATTCTGTGAGTCATTGCCAGTTTATGAAACAACTGAAAGAAATAGAAGAGAATGAATTTAGCTATCTTGTGTTCTTTCTCAATATTCATTGGTTGAGTTATGGAAGAGTTCTATAAACATTACAAAGTTGTACAAATATTCCATAATCAAAGAGAAACATACAGCCATGTGATTTATGCTTTCTTATCAATATCACAGTGCATGTGAACAAACTAAATTTGAAACTCCAAGAAAATCAAAAGCTCGTGACCTATTTAGAGAAGTACAAGGATTTATATTGAAATTTAAACTTTTGGTAATACAAACCAATAATAATGATTTTACACATTTTTAAAAGAGTTTACATTTTCTAACAAATCAGTATGCAGGAGATTTTAATTAAATCAAAAGTATTATATAAGTTAACAGTAAGAACTACAAGAAAAATATGAACACTATTGATATTGAGAGAAATTTCAAGTTGCTTTTCAATTTATGAAATACTCTTTTTGAATTCAATATCAATACCACTGAGTCAACATAAGATTTAGTGAATGTACTTTACTTGAACACATAGTTTTGAAATTGATATGCTTTTGCTTTCAAAGTCAAATCAATTATTTTCTAAAAAATATGAGGCAGTTTTTTTTTTAATATGGATGTGACTGTTAAAGGAAAGTGATTTTTTTTTCTGGTACTCAATTTAGGTTACTGGAAAACTTTCAAGTATTTTTGTGTCAAGAACTGTAAGTGGTCTGAGATTGTACCCTGCTTATAAGATAAATCAACCTTCCACAGTTTTATAGATACTGGTAAAAAGGCACAGAACCCCTGGGTTCAAGACAAAGGAGTATATTAATCACAGCAGTAGCAATAGTCAGAGAATCAGTATTTCTTTGAACCAATTTCTGCCTGATTCCTACAGAGCAATACAAAGAGGGTCAAATGACATCTGTATACACAGCTGATTGTCTTATAGGTAAGGAATCCTTAGTTCAGGGAACCTAAATATTTTACAACGGTGGTAAACAATGCAAAGCAGCTTCACTGTACACTGGTTACCAACTTACCTGAGTTAAGAAATAACACACTCATATGCCACTAGTTACATGAAATGATTTATTAATTGCAGATAGGCAGCAAGAGACAAAAGAAGCCCAGGATCCATTGTGAGCCAGTCCTTGAAAGCTCTATTTACCTAGGGCAAATAGAGTCTCAACAATGTGTGCCCTACTTGCACCACAGCTGAGGGACCCTGAAAGGCAGCCCACCTTGGGTTATATACCTTGGGGTCATAACACACAGGGCCAGAGCTTTGAAGGACATCCTGTTCTGAGGGCTGGGGAAGAGAGACTATAATAGAGCCTACACAGTCCCTCCTCATCTTAGAGTATTGCATTCCCAGTACATTCTACAGTCACTTTTTGAGGACTACAAGCCAGAAAGGAGGAGGAACTGGGTGGCATAACGCTACCTGGAGAACTGTCCTGCAAGCACAGCTGCACATTAACTTTATGATCTGGACAATAAGCATACCTACCTCATGCTTCAGAGGGAGACACTATGTCAGTCTTCCAAGGCTATTTGATATACAGACATCCTTTAAAGACAGTTCAGAACAAAGACAACCAGTGCCTCTGCTCACAAGATGTTCGGAAATATGAGAGACCCATGGAGAATTGTCTCCCAATATTTTGGAACAACTTGGGAATGTGAATCTTTTTTATTGTAATATTTATGAAATCTAATATAAATCAAGTATTTCCAATGATAAGTTAACATTCAAATTGAGATATACTGTAAGTATAAAATTCACAATAGACTTTGAAACCTTAATATAAAAAAAACTATTTCATTATTAGTTATATTAAATATGTGTTGAAATGACAACATATTAGGTATATTGGTTTAAGTAAAATTAATTTCACCTGTTTACTTTTTAAAATGTGACTACTAGAAATTTAAAAATTTTATATGACACTCATTGTTTCTATTGAACAGCTCAGCCTCAGGCTGTCTAATTTTTACTGGACAGCCCTAGAATGACTGAATGACTAAAGACTAGAAGTTGGAAGGGGCCTTTGCCTGAGTCCTCTGGAAAATAGAGACTCAAACAAAGCTTAATTGTTAATATTTTGGGGGGTGAGGTTCCATCCCAGAATAGTAAGAGTGTAAGAAAAGGGAAGTGAGGCTGAGAACGAGGGGAAGAACATTTGGGCAGTTACTGGAAAAGCCCGATCCCATTTGCTGTGGCATGGAACTTCATCTGAGTCTGTAATTTTCCGACGACAATTAACACTGGGCATGGAAATGGTAAGAGATGCTCCACTGACTCCCTTCGGTTCCAGACATACCCTCCCTGCTTTAATTAGGTAGTAGTAACTCTAGCTCAGAGTTCATTACCCTAGCCAGTGCATTAACTCCATTTTTCACCTGCTTGCTCAATAGAATGAGTAACCCAAAGTGACTCCACTTATTACACTTATTAGTCATAACTTCTAATTGGGTGGAACTCTGTACCTCCTAACCTAGCCTAGTCAGCAGTTTCAGGGTCAGGATTATCTCCAGCAGTATCAGATCTGCTGATGTCATGACACAAGTGTTTGAACAGCTTGCATGATTGTCTTGACCTGCTTGTAGTTCTGGTCCCCACTCAAAGTATATAGTATTTGCTTTTTCCAAAATCCAAAGAAACCCAGAAACCATTATGCCACTTTCTTTTTCTTTCTTTCCCTCCCCTCTCCTCTTTCCTCCCCTCCCCTCCCCTCCTCTTCTTCCCTTTCCTTCTTTTTTTTTTTTTAAGACAGGGTCTTGCTTTGTCACCCAGGCTGGAGTGCAAGTGCAATCACAGCTCACTGCTCACTGCAAACTACACTTCCCAGGCTCAAGCAATCCTTCCACCTCAGCCTCCCAAGTAGCTGGGACTACAGGTGCGCACTACCATGCCTGGCAAATTTTTGTATTTTTTGTGGAGACAGAGTTTTGCCATGTTGTCCAGGCTAGTCTTAAACTCCTACGCTCGAGTGAGTTTAAGTCTTAAACTCCTACTCCTCCAGCCTTGGCCTCCCAAAGTGCTGGGATTACAGGTGTGAGCCACCATGCTTGGCCTATGCCTCTTTATTTATCATAGATGGCGCAATATTCTACCACCTGTCTTTACCTTATAACACATGTATTGGATTGTTGTATTCTTCAAAATTTCAACAATATGGTAGGCCTCTGAATCTCTATGGAATTATTTCTCACTATGTACTTACTTGGACATGTAGGGTATTTGCCACTTCTTGCTCATAAGTCACATTAGCATCATGCCACTCACGTAGTCGACCAGAATTATGTTTTGCAGAATGTTAAGATGAAGTTACCTGAAAATGATGACGGAACAAGAGAAGGAGAAAGCAGCCTGGATCACATATCGGCTTTGGCCTGCCTCTTTCCTGTTCTATGGCTGTGACCTGTACCCTCCCAGAACCCTCCTTGGAAGGAACAACTTGGCTAACCTGATTAATGCTTAGCTGCCAAAAGATTGAGTTCTCAATGAAAATCATACGGTAATTTTAGTAATACCTTTGTGTATGACCTTGAAAAATACAGACACAAATTTCTAATGCATTTGAGGAAGTAATAAAGTTTAAAAGAGTTAGAGGGTGAGGGAAGGAAGCAGCTTTTTTAATCTGAAACTTGGCTGTCAATGATACAGAAGGGCTGGGCTCCCAGCTAAACCCCACCCATATGCCTGAAACTGCAGCCCCAAGTGAAAACAGCTGACCCCGTTTTTCTGCCCAAATGTTACCTTTTTGGCCTGCCATGCTCCTATCCTGTGCCCATAGAAGACTTCAGCTGGCAGAGCAACACAAGTGGCTGAGCAGCGAGCAGAGAAGCAACTGAGCGTTGGAGACTATGGATAGATGTGGCTAACTTCAGACAGGGCTGCTTCAGAGAGGGGCAGCCGGGCTTCAGGGAGAGAGAGATCATTTTCCCCACCACTTTTCAGTCTCCCTTTCTGCTGAGAGCCAACCACTGCTCAATAAAGTCTTCTGCATTCATCAACCTCTCAAACAGTTCGTGTGACTTGATTCTTCCTGGATGCTGGACAAGAACCTGGGTGCTGAGAGGTCAGAGGCTGCCACCTTGACCCTCCAGTGAGCTGGTTGGCACTCCCCTGTCCCTGGACGGCTGATCTGACAGAGTATTGGTCATAACATGCTTGGACTCTGGCCAGTTCCAGTGTTTGTTCGCTTCAGTTCCTGCACTTGCTTGCTCGCATCCTCCCTCCTGAGCAGAGGAGTGGCCAGCGGCAGGCTGAGTGAATGAGCCACTCCAGTTCCTGCCTGCGAAGGGGGTCAACAAAGTATCCCATCGCATCAAGATACCTCTGAATATGAACAGCTAGGAATCTGACGGCTGCAAAGATGACTATTACCCAAATTGTGAAGAAGAGAAAGAGAAGGAAAACCAGAACCCTGAAGATAGACAAAATTATTATGTGCAAGTAGCCAATGACATGAGGCAGCAGGGATTTGATACTTTTGATAATGAGGCATACCAGTGGTCATCATCCCAACCTACAGGAGTTCAAGGGCATCCTAAACAAGTACATAGCCATATTAGTCTTAATGCTACTATAGGAAATTATATAGGAAAGAAAAATCTTTTCAATAAACAGTGCTGGAAAAATTAGATGGACATATGGAAAAAGATTAGTCTCAATCCTTACCTCATGCTACACAAAAAACTAATTTTGAGATGCATCATGGACCTAAACTCAAAAGCTAAAACTAAAAGGCTTCTAGAGAAAAACAGAAGAATATCTTCATGACTGTGGGGTTGGCAAAGATTTTTTCCATGAGACCGAAAAGTACCAACCTCAAAAAAATTAACACATTGGATTTAATCAAAATGTAAAACCATAAGAGACACCGTTAAGCAAATGAATAAACAAGCCAGGACCAAAAGAAAATATTTGTAATACATACATCTGACAAAGGATGTGTATCTAGGGGATGGAAAGAATTCTTACAACTCAGTAATAAAGATAACTCAGTTTTAAAATTTGTCAAAGTGACATTTGCAAGCAAAAAAAAGAAGCTCAACTTAAAACGCATACTTTATGCAAAAATTAACTTATGATATTATGAACTTATATGTAAAATATAAAACCATAAAATGTTTAGGAAAAAATAGGAGAAATTTCAGGACTTAGGACTAGCAAATAATTCTTTGACATGACATACATCTTCCTCTTACACAATCTGTAAAAGAAAAAATTGACAAATTGGATCCACTGTAAATGAGAAAGAGACTTAGGCAAACATTTTAGAAAAGAAAAAAATACAAATGACCAAAAAGCACATGAATGGTAGTTACACAAGTATGTACATTTGCTAAAACTCATCAAATTGTACACTTAAGATGTGTGAATTCAATGTATATAAACTATTCAATAAAAATAAATTTTAAAAAAGAAGAATATTGTTATAAGTTGAACAGAGAAGCAATATTCATGTTGATAAAGATCGATTATTTCCCTTCCTACCTAACACTCACTGTCAGAATCATAACTGTGAGATTCAGAAAAACAAAGATAAAGAGGACACTCTAAAAGTTTCCAGGAAAAATTTCTAGTTCTTCTTAAAAAAAGAAAAGAAGGAAGGAAGGAAGGAAAGAAAAATAAGCAAATAAAGAAAGGGGAAAAAAATCAGTCATCTCATCAGCCATAATGAAAGCTAGAATATGGTAGGGTAAAGGTCTTCAAGGTTTAAAAAATAATAATTCCTCTTGAACCTAGAATTATTTACTCAGTCAAACTATCAACAAAGTGTAGTGTCAAAATAAATTCATTTTAAGACATAAAGGGATTCCTGAAATCTACATTACTCGTACCTTAAAATAATTTTTTCAAATTAAGATATAATTCACATACCATGAAGTCTACCGTTTTAAAGGGTACAATTCAGTCGATGTTAATATATCCACGAGGTTGGGCAATCATCTCCAGTGTCTCTTTCCAAAACATTTCATCACATTATAAACACCATACCAATTAGCAGCCATTCCCATTCCTCCAATACCCAACCACTGGCAAGCACTTATCTCTTTTCTGTTTCTATGGATTTGCTTATTCTGTACATTTCCTATAAACGGAATCATACAATATGATGTCATTATCAGCATTCTATTTCTTTTAATGGCTGAATAATATTCCATTGCATGCATATATCACATTTTGTTTATACATGAGCCAATTAATAGACATTTGGGCTGTTTCTACTTTTTGGCTATTATAAATAATACTGCTGTGAAGATCTGTGTGCAACTTGTTGTGTGAGCCTATATGTTTAATTCTTTTGGGTATATATGTAGGATTGAAAGTTCTGGGTCATATAGTAACTCCACATTTAATTTTTTGAGGAACCACCGACCTCTTTTGCACAAAAGCCATACCATTTTACATTTCTACCAGTGATGTACAAGAATTCTAGTTTCTCTACATCCTCGCAAACACCTGTTATTGTCCATATTTTTTATTATAGCCATCCTAGTGGGTGTGAAATGGTATGTCATTTTGGTTTTGATTGGCATTTCCCTAATGTTATGATCTGCTCCCACTCCCTGACCCCAATATTAATATGTTGAAATTCTAATACCTAAGGTGGTATTATTAGGGGTTGGAAAGCCTTTGAGATATGATTAGGTTATGAGGGCTCTACCCTATGAATGGTAATAGCGCCCTTATAAAGGAAGCCTGAGAAGTGCTCCTTTGTCCCCTCCATCATGTGAGGACACCATAAGAAGGTGCCATCGATGAAGCAGATAGTGGGCTCTCACCACCCACTGAATCTGCTGGTGCCTTGATCTTAGACTTCCCACACTCCAGAACTGTGAGAAATAAATTTCTTTTGTTTATAAGCTATCCAGTTTATGGTATTTTGTTATAGCAGCCTGAATGGACCAAGGAACCTAATAACTAATAATGTTGAGCATCTTTTTATGTGCTTAGTAGCCATGTATATGTTTTCTTTGGATAAATGTTTATCCAAATCATTTGCTCATTTAAAAAAAACTTTATTTTATAGAGCAATCTTAGATTCCCAGCAAAACTGAGTGGAAAGTACATAATTCCAGTACACACCCTGCTCAGCACATGCAGACTCTGCTCCCCCACCGCCTGCTTCTTAATCAACATCCTTAGCAGAGTAATGCATGTGTTACAATTTATGAACCTGCATTGACGTATCATTATCACCCAAAGTCCATAGTTAACATTAGATTTCTCTCTTGGTGTTTTACATTCTATGGATTTGGACAAATTATAATGACATGTATCCACCATTCTAGTATCACAGAGTATTTTCACTTCCCTAAAAATCCTCTGTGCTCCACTTGTTCATCCCTTCCTCCCTGGAATTTTTGGCAACTACTGATGTTTTTATTATCTCCCATAGTTTTGCCTTTCCCAGATTGTCATATAGTTGGAATCATACAGTATGTAGACTTTCAGATAGGCTGCTTTCACTTAGTAATATGCACTTAAAGCCGGAGTGTAGTGGTGCAATCTTGGCTCACTGCAACCTCTGCCTCCCAGGTTCAAGCAATTCTCCCGCCTCAGCTTCCAAAGTAGCTGCAACTACAGGCATGGGCCACCACGCCTGGATAGCCCCCCTTTTTTTTTTTTTTTTTTTTTTTTTTTTTTTTTTTTTGAGATGGAGTCTTGCTCTGTCACCCAGTCTGGAGTGCAGTGGCGCAATCTCGGCTCACTGCAACCTTCGTCTCCCGGGTTCAAGCAATTCTTCTGTCTCATCCTTCCAAGTAGCTGGGATTACAGCATGCATCACCACACCTGGCTAATTTGTGTATTTTTAGTAGAGATGAGGTTTCACTATGTTGGTCAGATTGGTCTCAAACTCGTGACCTCAGGTGATCTGCCTGTCTCAGACTCCCAAAGTGCTGGGATTACAGGTGTGAGCGACTGAGCCCATTTTTTAAGTGCTGAATAATATTCCATTGTCTGGATCTACCAGACACCTGGTTTATCCATTCACCTACTGAAGGAAATCTTGGTTGCTTCCAGATTTTGGCAATTATGGCTAAAGCTCTTATAAACATCCATGTGCAGGTTTTTGGATGGATGTATATTTTCAGCTCCTTTGTGTAAATACCAAGGAATCCAAATGCTGGATCATATGGCATATTAGTCAAGATTCTCCAGAGAAACAGAACCAATAGGATGTATATACATTATAAAGAGATTTATTATAAGAAATTAGCTCACACAATTACAGAGGTGGTAAGTCCAAAATCTGTAGAGCTAATGTTCCAGTTTGAGTCCAAAGGCTGGCAGGCTGCTGTAGAACCAGGAAGAGACAATATTCCAGTCTGAAACCTGTCAGGCAGAAGAGTTGTCTCTTCCCTCAGAGAGGGTCAGTCTTTTGCTCTATTCAGGTCTTCAACTGATTGGATGAGGCCTATCCACATTACAGAGGGCAATCTGCTTTACTTGGTCTACCAACTTAAATAGTACCCTCATCCCAAAACATCTTCACAGAAACACCCAGAATAATGTTTGACTAAATATCTGGTCAACCCATGACCGAGTCAAGTTGATACATAAACCTAATGATCACATGTGCTAAGAGTATGCTTAGGTTTTGTAAAGAAGTGCCAAACTGTCTTCCGAAGTGGCTTTATCATTTGGCATTCCCACCAGCAATGAATGAGAGTTTCTGTTCCTCCACATCCTCACCAGCATTTGCTGTTGACAGCCTTTGGGATAATGGCCATTCTAATAGGTATGTAGTGGTATCTCATTTTGTTTTCATTTGCAATTTCTCTTATGGTGTATGCTTATTTTTATATAATTATTTGCCACCTGTATATCTTCTTTAGTGAGGTCTCTGTTGAGATTTTTTTGTTCATTTTCTTATGGCTTAGTTTTAAGTGTTCTTTATATATTTTGGATACCTGTCACCCATAAACACTGTAGACTTAGGATATATTAAATTTATGAAAAATATTTTTTGTTTCTTCAATAATAAATTAACCTTAGCTTACTGTAACATTTTAACTTTCTAAATGTTTTAATTTTTCAACTTGTTAACTCTCTTGTAAATAACAATTAGCTTAAAACACAAACACACTGTATAGCTATACAAAAATATTTTCTTTAAACTCATATTCTATACGATATTTTCTATTTTTTTAAATTTTTGTTGTATTTTTTATTTTTAAAGATGTTATTTAAAACTAAGACACAAACACAAGCATTAACCTCCATAGTTAGTTCTGCATAGTTCTAGTTCTACATAGGGCCAGGATCATCGATATCACTGTCTCCCACCTCCACATCTTGTTCCACTGTAAGGTCTTCAAGTGCAATAACACACCTGGAGCTGTCATCTCCTGTGATAACAATGCCTTCTTCTGGAATACCTCCTGAAGGACCTGCCTGAGACTGTTTTATAGTTAACTTTCTTTAAAAAAGTAAGTAGAGGCTGGGCGCCGTGGCTCATGCCTGTAATCCCAGCACTTTTGGAGGCCGAGGCGGGCGGATCACAAGGTCAGGAGATCGAGACCATCCTGGCTAACACGGTGAAACCCTGTCTCTACTAAAAAAAATACAAAAAATTAGGCGGGTGTGGTGGCGGGTGCCTGTAGTCCCAGCTACTTGGGAGGCTGAGGCGGGAGAATGGCGTGAATTCGGGAGGCAGAGCTTGCAGTGAGCCAAGATCACCCCACTGCACTCCAGCCTGGGCGACAAAGCAATACTCCATCTCAAAAAAAAAAAAAAAAGAAAAAGGAAATAGAAGTAGTATACCATAAAATAATGATAAAAACTATAGTATAGCAAATACATAAACCAATAGCATAGTCATTTATTAGTAAGTATTATGCACTGTATATAACTGAGTGCTATACTTTTATATGCATGGCAGCACAGTAGGTTTGTTTACACCAGCATCACCATAAACATGAGTAATGTGTTGCACTATGACATTACAGTGGCTACAACCTCACTAGGCAATAGGAGTTTTTCTTCCCCATTGCAATTTTATGGAACCACCGTTGTATATGTAACCTGTCATTGACTGAAATGTTGTCAAGTGGCACATGACTGTATTTCCTTTCCTAGTCTTTGTGCATTAGCTAGGGTTTCCAGTACGATGGTGAAAAGGAGTTGTGATAGGACACATCTTGCCCTGTTTGTGATCTTAGCAATAAAGTTTTCTAGCTTCTCGCCATTAAATATGATGTTAGTTGTAGTTTTTTTATTTTACTTCTTATAATCAAGTTGAGGAGGTTCACTTCCATTTCTAGTTTGCTGAGAGTTTTTGTCATGAATGGCTGTTGGATTTTGTCAAATGCTTTTTTTTTATTTTCTTCATCTATTGATATGATCATGTGTGTTTTTTCTTCTTTAGCCTGTTGGTGTGATGAGTTGATTTTCAGATGTTGAACTAGCCTTGTATACCCAGAATGAATCCCACTTGGTCATAGTGTATACTTCTTTTTATATATTGTTGGATTCAATTTGCTAATTTTTTGTTGAGAAATTTTTCATGTATGTTCATGAGAGATATTGCTCTGGGTGAGTCTGTGGTTTTGTTTTGTTTTCTTTTTTTTTTTTTTTTTGAGATGGAGTCTCGCTCTTTCGCCCAGGCTGTAGTGCAGTGGCGCGATCTCGGCTCACTGCAAGCTCCGCCTCCTGCATTCACGCCATTCTCCTGCCTCAGCCTCCCAACTAGCTGGGACCACAGGTGCCCGCCACCACGCCCGGCTAATTTCTTTGTATTTTTAGTAGAGACGGGGTTTCACCGTGTTAGCCAGGATAGTCTCAGTCTCCTGACCTCGTGATCTGCCCTCCTCGGCCTTCCAAAATGTTGGGATTACAGGCGTGAGCCACTGCGCCCGGCTGTAGTTTTATTTTCATGTAATGTCTTTGTTTTATAATATGAGGGTAATATTGGCCCCATAGAATGAGTTAGCAAATATTCCCTCTGCTTCTATCTTCTGGAAGAAATTGTAGAGAATTGGTATAATTTCTTCCTTAAATGTTTGGTAGAATTGTCTAGCAAACCATCTGGCCTGGTGCTTTCTGTTTCGCAAGATTATTGATTATTGACTCAATTTCTTTAATAGATATAGGCCTATTAAGATTGTCTATTTCTTCTTGTGTAAGTTTTCAGCAGATTGTATCTTTCAAGGAATTGGCTATTTCATCTATGCTATCAAATGTGTGAACATAAGTTTGCTCATAGTATTTCTTTTTTATCATTTTAATGTCTGATTGGGATCTGTAATGATGTTCCCTCTTTCATTTGTTATATGAATAATTTGTGTCTTCTCTCTTATTTTCTTAGCCTGGCTAGAGGCTTATCAATTTTACTGATCTTTTAAAAAAAAAAAACCAGCATTTGGTTTTGTTGATTTTCTCTATTGATTTCTTATTTTCTTGTAAAAATTTTTATTGAGGTAAAATATACATATGTAATTTACCATCTTTACCATTTTTAAGTGTAAAAGTCAGTAGTAATAAATGCATTCATATTTTTTTCTTACCCCCTCCTCCCTGATTTCCTTGAAAAATTTCATTATTTCTGCTTTAATTTTTATCGTTCCTTTCCTTCTGCTTACTTTGGATTTAATTGGTCTTTTCTAGCTTCCCAAGGTGAATGTTTTGATTACTGATTTTAGATCTTTCTTTTTTCCTAATACATGACTTTAATGCTGTAAATTTCTAAGCACTGCTTTGCAGGTCCCACACATTTTGATAAAATTGTTTTTTAATTAATGTATTAAAAATGTTTTAATTTATCTTGAGATTTCTTTGTTGACTTGTGTGTTATTTGGAATTGTGCTGTTTAATCATCCAGTATTTTGAGGTTTTCCAGCTTTCATTCTGTTATTGCTTTCTAGTTTAATTCCACATTTTGTAATTTATATGCTTTTAAATTTGTTAAGGTGTAATTTATGGCCCAAAGTATGGTCTATCTCAGTGAATGTTCTATGTGACCTAGAGAAGAATGTGTATTCTGTTGTTGTTGGATGAAATGGTCTACAGCTGTCAACTATACCCAGTTGATTGATGGTATTGTTGAGTTCAACTATGTCCTTACTGATTTTTTTTGCCTGCTAGATCTGTCTATTACTGATGGAGGGCTGCTGAAGTCTCCAAATATATTAGTAGATTTATCTTTCTCTTCTTACAGTTCTCTCTGTTTTTGATTAATGTATTTTGATGTTCTGTTATTAATTAAGCACATACACATTATGGATTGTAAGGTCTTTTGGGAGAACTGACCCACTTATCATTATGTAATGTCCCTCTGTATCCTGATAATTTTCTTTGCTCTGAAGTGTGCTTTCTCTGAAATTAATATAGCTATTCACTTTTTAAAAAATTAATGTAAGTGTGGTATATCTTTGTCCTTCTTTTAAGTTTTAATCTAGATGTGTCTTTATAATGAAAATAGGTCACTTATAGACAACATATAGCTGGGTCTTATTGTTTTCATCTACTCTGACAATTGTCCTTTAACTGGTGTCTTTAGACCATTGATAGAGTTGGATTAATATCTATAACATCTGACAATAACCACATTTGTTACTGTCTTTTTATTTCAATACTTTTTGGGGAACAGGTGATTTTTGGTTACATGGATAAGTTCTCTAGCAGTGATTTCTGAGATTTTGGTGCAACCATCACCCCGTTACTCTTTTCTGTTTGTTGCCCTTGTTCTTTGTTCTATCTTTGTCTTCCACTCTTCTTCTGCCTTTTGTGGTTTTAACTGAACATTTTATATAATCATATTTCTTAGCACATCAGTTGCATTCCTTTAAATTTTTTTTTCACTGGTTGCCCTAGAGTTTGCAGTATACATTTAGAGTGACTCCAAGTTCACTTAAACACATTTTTCCACTTTTATTTTAGATTCAGGAGGTATATGTGCAGGTTTGTTACAAGGGTATATTGTGTGATGTTGAGGTTTGGGCTTCTATTGATCCCATCACCCAGATAGTGAGCAGTGTATCCAATAGGAAGTTTTTCAACCATTGATACCCTCCCTTCTTCCCTCATTTTGGAGTCTGCATTGTCTATTATTCCCATCTTAATGTCTGTGTGAACTCAAGACTTAGCTCCCACTTATAAGTGAGAACATGTAACATTTGGTTTTCTGTTTCTGCATGAATTCACTTAGAGTAACTGCCTCCAACTGTATCCAAGTGCTGCAAAGGACATGAGTTCATTTTTTTTATGGCTGCATAGTATTCCATGGTGTATATGTCACGTTTTCTTTTTTTGAGACACGGTCTTACTCTGTCACCCAGGCTGGAGTGTAGTGACATGATCTTGGTTCACTGCAACTTCTGCCACCCAGGCTCAAGCGATCTGCCCACCTCAGCCTCTCAAGTAGCTGGGACTACAGGCACACACCAGCATTCCCAGCTAATTAAAAAAATTTTTTTTTTTTTTGGTAGAGATTGGGTTTTACCATGTTCCCCAGGCTGGTCTCAAACTCCTGAGCTCAAGCGATCAACCCGCCTCGGCCTCCCAAAGTGCTGGGGTCACAGGTGTGAGCCATAGCACCCAGCCTTATGTACCACATTTTCTTTATCCAAGCCACTGTTGGTAACCACTGTTGATGTTGGTGGGCATTGATTCCATGTCTTTGCTATTGTGAATAGTGCTGGAATGAATATACGAGTGCATGTGTCTTTTTGGTAGAAAACTTTATTTTCCTTTGGGTATATACTCAGTAATGGAATTATTGGGTCAAATGGTAGTTCTGTTTTTAGTTCTTTGATACATCTCCAAACAGCTTTCCACAGAGGCTGCACTAACTTGCAATCCCTCCAACAGTGTATAAGCATTGCCTTTTCTCTGCCTCCTCACCAACATCTGTTATTTTTTTGACTTTTTAATAATAGCCACTCTGATTGGTGTGAGATGGTATCTCATTGTGGCTTTGATTTACATCTTTCTGGTGATTAGTTATGTTCAGCATTTTTTCATGTTTCTTGGCCACTTTTATAACTTCTTTTGAGAAGTGCCTGTCCATGTTCTTTGCCCACTTTTTAATGGGGTTTTTTGTTTTCTTGTTGATTTGTTTAAATTCCTTATAGACTCCGATATTAGTCCTTTTCAGAGATATAGTTTGCAAATTTTTTTCTAATTCTGTAGGCTATTTGTTTAGTCTGTTGAGAGTTTCTTTTGCTGAAGTTCTTCATTTTAATTAAGTCTAATTTGTCTATTTTTTAATTTTGTTGCATTTGCTTTTGGGGTCTTCATCATATAGATTATTTGCCAGGACCAATGTCTAGAAGAGTATTTTCTAGGCCTTCTTCTAGCATTTTTTTTAATAGACATGAGGTCTCACCATGTTGCCCAGGCTGGTCTCAAACTCCTGGGCTCAAGCATTCCACCTGCCCTGGCCTCCAAAGTGCTGAGATTATAGGCATGAGCCACCACGCCTGGCCTCTTCTAGAATTTTTATAGTTTGAGGTCTTACATTTAAGTCTTTAATCCATCTTGAGTTAATTTTTATACGTAATGGGAGATGTGGGTACAGTTTCATTCATCTGCATATAGTTAGCCAATTTTCCTAGCAACATTTATTGAATTGGGTGTCCTCTCCTCGTTATTTAGCTTTGTCAATTTTGTTAAAGATCAGTTTTTTGTAGGTGTGTGGCTTTCAGGGGTCTCTATTCTGTTCCATTGGTCTATGTGTCTATTTTTGTACCAGTACCCTGCTGTTTTGTTTATTGTAGCCTTTTAGTATAGCTTGAAGTCAGGTACTGTTATGCCTCTGGCTTTGTTCTTTTGGGTTAGGATTGCCTTGGCTATTCAGGTTCTTTTTTGGGTTTTATTTTATTTCATTTTTTATTTATTTATTTTTTGAGACGGAGTCTTGCTCCATTGCCCAGGCTGGAGTGCAGTGGCATGATCTTGGCTCACTGCAAGCTCCACCTCCCGGGTTCATGCCATTCTCCTGCCTCAGCCTCCCGAGTAGCTGGGACTACAGGAGCGTGCCACCACGCCCAGCTACTTTTTTTTTTGTTTTGTATTTTCAGTAGAGACGGGGTTTCACCGAATTAGCCAGGATGGTCTCGATCTCCTGACCTTGTGATCCGCCCACCTTGGCCTCCCAAAGTGCTGGGATTACAGGTGTGAGCCACCACACCTGGCTTTATTTTATTTTTTGAGACATAGTTTCACTCTTGTTGCCCAGGCTGGAGTGCAATGGCGTGATCTAGGCTCACCGCAACCTCTGCCTCCTGGGTTCAAGCAATTCTCCTGCCACAGCCTCCTGAGTAACTGGGATTACAGGCATGTGCCACCACACCTGGCTAATTTCGTATTTTTAGTAGAGACAGGGTTTCTCCATGTTGGTCAGGCTGGTCTCGAACTCCTGACCTCAGGAGATCTGCCTGCCTCAGTCTCCCAAAGTGCTGGGATTACAGGTGTGAGCCACTGTGCCTGGCCTCATATGACTTTTAGAATCATTTTTTCTTATTCTGTGAAAAATGAAGTTGGTAATCTGATAGGAATAGCATTGAATTTTCAGATTGCTTTGGGCAGTGTGGTCAAGTCTACTTTTTAATTAATTAATTTTAATTTTAATTTTTTGTTTTGAGACAGGGTCTCACTCTGTCATCCAGGCCAGAGTGCAATGGCACAATCATGGCTCACTACAGCCTCAATCTCCTGGGCTATCCTCCCTCCTCAGCCTCCCCAGTAGCTGGGACCACAAGCGTGCACCACCATGCCTAGCTAATTTTTTTTATTTCTATTTTTTGTAGAGATGGGGTCTCACGTTGTTGCCCAAGGTGGTCTTGAACTCCTAGGCTCAAGTAGTCCTCCCAGCTCAGCTTCCCAAAATGTTGGGATTACAGGCATGGGCCACTGCACCTGGCCCTAAATCTGCTTTTATTTATTTATTTGTTGGTTTATTTATACATGGGCCACTGCACCTGGCTGTAAATCAGCATTTATTTATTTATTTATTGAGATGGAGTTTCATTCTTTTTGCCCAGGCTGGAGTGCAATGGCGCTATCTCAGCTCACTGCAACCTCCACCTCCCGAGTTTAAGCAATTCTCCTGCCTCAGCCTCCTGTGTAGCTGGGATTACAGGCACATGCTGCCACGCTTTACTAATTTTGTATGTTTAGTAGAGACTAAACACCATGTTGGCCAGGATGGTCTTGAACTCCTGACCTCAGGTGATCCACCTGCCTCAGCCTCCCAAAGTGCTGGGATTACAGGCACGAGCCACCGCGCCCAGCCTAAATCTGCTTTTAAATAGCACTGTACTGCTTCATTACTTTATAATAATAAAATATTCCTAATTTTTGTCTCATACCCCTTGTGTTATTGCTATCATTCATTTCACTTATACATAGCTTTGATAATCAAACACATTGTTGCTATTACTATTTTGAGCATGCTGTTATAGGTTAGGTCAATAAATTATAAGAAGAATAAAAGTTCCTTTTTCTTTTCTTTCTTTCTTTCTTTCTTTTTCTTTTTTTTTTGTAGAGACAGGGTCTTGTTTTGTTGCCTAGGTTGGTCTCAAACTCCTGGCTTCAAATGATCCTCCTGCTTTGGCCTCCCGAAGTGTTGGGGTTACAGGCATGAACCAGCATGCCTTGGCAAAAATAAGAGTTTTTGTTTGACCTTCACTTATTCCTTCTCTAATGCTCTTCTTTTCTTTATGTGGATCTGATTTTCTAATTTTCTATATTATTTTTCTTCTCTTGGAAGAACTTCTTTTAACATTCTTCTCAAGGCAAATCTACTGGCAATAAATTATTTAAATTTTTGTTTGTCTGAGAAAGTCTTTAATTCTCCTTCACTTTTGAGAAATAATTCTGCAGAGCACAGAATTGTAGGTTGGTGCACTTTTTCCTTGCAAGTCTTTAAATATCTTACTCTACTCTCCTCTTGTTTGCATGGCTTCTGAGGAGAAGTTGGATATAATTCTTATATTTGCTCCCCTATAGGTAAGTTGCTTTTTTCCCTCTGGCCTCTTTCAAGATTTTTTTAAATCTTTGATTTGAATATGATATGCCCAGGTGTAGTTTTTTGGGCACTTATCCTGCTGATGTACCTGGAACTTCCTGGATCTGTGACTTTGTGTCTGACATTAATTTGGGGGAAATTCTCAGTCATTATTACTTCAAATGTGTCTTCAGTTCCTTTCTGTCTTCTCCTTCTAGTAGTCTCTATTCATGTATATTATATTGTAAACCAAAAATAAAATTCTTAGCCATGCAATTGACTGATGGACCCTCCCCTCAGCCAGGGGCATTCCAAAGTTAACCTGAAAAGCTAGTTCAGGCCCTGATGGAAGTGGGGGTCAGACATGCCTCATTATACCCCTCTTCCTTTGGAATTCAGGCATACCTGCCAGCATTAACATTAAAACAGAGACCTTAAGACTCATAGAAAACTCTTTAAGTCAGATAAGAAACATTCCCTTCTATTGATTCTGTCTGCATAATGAGAACCTTGGTCTCCACAACCTCTTATCTTAACCCAGACATTACCCTTTATTAATTATAGATTTTTAGACAATAACTTAACTCCTTCAACCGATTGCCGATGAACAAAATTCTTGAATCCATCTATGACCTGGAAGCCCCCACTTCAAATTTTCTTACCTTTCTGGACCAAACCAATGTACATCTTACACGTATTGATTGATGTCTTATGTCTCCCTAAAATAAATAAAACCAAGCTGTGTAGCCTTGGGCAACCTTGGGCACATGCTCTCAGGATCTCCTGGGGCTGTGTCTCAGGCCATTGGTCATTCATATTTGGCTCAGAATAAATCTCTTCAAATATTTATAGAGTTTGACTCTTTTCATTGACAATATCTTTTGTAGTTGTCCCCCAGTTCTTGGATATTCTGCTCATTTCTTGCATACATTTTTCTCTGCTTTTTGGTTTTGAAAGTTTCTGTTGACATACCCTCAAGCTCAGAGATTCTTTCCTCAGCCGAGTTCCATCTATTAATATGCCATTCTTCATTTCTGTTATGGTGCTTTTCATCTCTAGCATTTTTTATTATTTTTTAGAATTTCCATGTCTCTGCTTACGTTACCCATCTGTTTTTGTATGTTGTGTAAATTTTCCATTAGAGCTCTCAGCATATTAATCATAGTTATTTTAAATTCCTGGACTGATAATTCTGACATTCCTCCCATATCTGAGTTTGGTTTTGGCATTTGCTTTGTCTTTCCAAGTTGTATCTTTGGCTTTGTAAATTTTTGTTGAAAGCCATACATGACATCCTGGGTGAAAGGAATTGCCATAAATAGGCCTTCAGTGATGTGTTGGGAAGGTGTCGGGAGAGGGAAAATGGTCTATTGTCCTCTCATTAGGTCTCAGTCATCTAGTGAGCCCAGTCCCCTGGACTGTGAACTTCACAGTGCTTCTCAGCTATGTTTCACCCCCTTAGATGGGGCAGAATGTCTATGGGGGGCTGGAGCTGGGTATTTTCCTTCTCCCAGGCTGGCGAGACTCTGATAAAACCCCAGTCGGTTCAGCTCTGGTAAAATTGTTTCTTTTGAGAGTGGGTCTCGTTAAGAAGCACAGAATCTCTGGCACATTCAGAATAGTTACTTTCCTCCTCCCTTGCAGGAAACACGAGAGGATTTTTCTTCAATCTTCACTATGAGAGCTTTGTGGAGCTCCTGGAGGCAAACTTACAAAAGCATAGCTGCTACCCTAAGACTGGGCCCCCTTGGAGTTTTTAACTCTCAAATTTGTGCATATTGGTCCTCCAGTAATTTGTCAATTATAGTCCAGGTCTTCCTACTCTGTACTGGTTCCCACTGAGATTTCAGCTATGGGACAATGGTTGTGGGATAGTGTGTGTGGTCTACTCAGTTAAGTTGTAATTGCCTGTATCTACCTGTCTACATCTCTAATTTTGGGGGCAGCAGTCTGCCCTGTGACCTCACTTCTTTGACTCATCTAAGAAGAGTTGTCTATTTTCAATTTGTGCAGCGTTTTACTTGCTTTTTAGGATAGAGTGATGACTTCCAAGGTCCTTACATGCCAGGCCAGAAACTGGAAATCTATTATTGTTTTGACCCATGCATTATTTAGGAATATAATATATTATATTCCTAATTATATAATTATATTATATAATATAATTATATATTTTTATATATTTATATCATTATATAAATTATATATTTAAAATATATATTTGTATATGTATCTATATATGTATATATACAGTATATGTATGTATATACGTATATATACGTATATGTATATATACATATACGTATATATACATATACATATATACAGTATATGTATATATACAGTATATGTGTATATATACACAGTTTGCTGACATAGGCCATGTGTCCTCTAGTTGACTTCTTGGACTCTCTTGGGTAGAATCCCATTATACTGGCTCAAGCCTGGTTACTTCCTACGGTGTCCTCTTGGTTTATAGGAAACTCATGCATATGCATCCTTGACACACCAAATTCTAGTGGTGTACATAGTTTCCACTACCTCCTCTCTTTGTTCTAACATTTGGGGCTTCAAACTCTGGGGAAGTATGTCAAACCTTTGGGCAGGATACTTATGGGCTATTATCCCCAGTCCTGGGGTTTAATCAGACATTGTGAGTCTAAAGGCAAATGTCCACTCCACATCTGATTACTCTTTCATTTTCTTTCCCTTATTATAATTTCTGTAATATATCATGGGATTGGAATATCATTGGCCTTGGTATATACCATGGTGTTCTAATGAGTTTACCAATTTTATATATTTAGATATGAAGGAAATGTTGTCATATAGCAAAGGGCCTAACTACTTCCATTGGTCTGTTGTGACAGGATACTGACCCTACACATCATTTAATCACTGTGGGCATTATTTATCTTTTTAAACCAGGGAACGATCACTTGTTCTAAATAATTCAAGTTTTGGGAAGCATCAAATGAAATGATCAAAATGAAATCTGTTTATACAGTGTAAGTTAAAGATACCCATAACTATTTTAAACATTGCATTTGGTATCATGACTTTAAATTACATAAGTTGAGAAGTTTTATGTTATCTCTAAATAAGGTTTATTTACCAGAAAATCATGGACAAAAATTATCCTATAACAAAATGAAAACATCATGTCATCTGTGCCAATTGCAATTTTAGGAAGAGTACTTATTAGGGTTTTGATTATTCTTTGATGTTCTCTGTTGTCAAAGTGAAGTAACCTAAATGATGTTATGCTTGCATCCTGGAATGAAAGGAGGAATGAGAATCTTCTATTATTGTTTTTCTAAAAATTATATTTCTTAGGTATTTCTTAATAAACAGAATATATCCATATGTATCATCAAGGATGAATTTTCCTCTGATTTGACTTAATGAAATCTCTGGGAGTTATGAAAAAATTCCTTTGCCGCTCTTGTTGCCATAAACCTTGTGTTATCAGTGTTGCACAGACCATGGCTAGCCATTTAATGCCGTGAATTATGGCATATAATTTGAATTGAGAGCTTTGTTTCTATCAAAGGTAAAAATGCTTCTGGAGTGAGTGAGGAAGGCTTTGAAGCAGTGAGAGCGTTTCCCCTATAGCATCACTGGGCTCTGACAGTAGGACCTTGAAGAGGAGGGTTCTAATCCTGTCTGCCACTATGTGACAGGCAAGTCACCTGATCTTCTTTTTTTTTTTTTTTTTTTTTTTTTTTTTTTTTTTTTAGAGTCTTTCTCTATAGCCCAGGCTGGAGTGCAGTAGTGCCATCTCGGCTTACTGCAACCTCTGCTTCCTGGGTTCAAGCGGTTCTCCTGCCTCAGTTTCCCGAGCACCTGCAACTACAGGCACGTGCCACCACGCGCCCAACTAATTTTTGTATCTTTAATAGAGACAGGGTTTCACCATGTTGGCCAGGCTGGCCTCGAACTCCTGACCTCAAGTGATCCACCCGCCTCGGCCTCCCAGAAGCGCTGGGATTACAGACGTGAGCCACCGCGCCTGGCCCCGATCCCTTTGAACTCAGTTCCCTCATCTGTAAAGCCAGCGGCTTGGTTGGATAATCCATAATGTCCTTTAAGCCAAGATATTCAGGGCTTGTAAATAATGCTGACTTTGCAAAGTAAGATATTGCCCGGTGTCTGCAGAATCAGGCAATTCCAAGGCCATTATAAGGCAAAACAAAGCTCAGATTTGATGAGAGAAAATTTCTTTTCAAGGACTTCTTCCGAAGCATAAATATAAGGCAGATAGCGTCAACACAGGAGAAAGGCAGTCTATTTTATGCAATGTAAAATTCCGTCTTAACTTCTAGGATTACTGTTACATCCTATTGCAAAAATGGGACTCAGGTAGGCCATTTGACTACAAGACCCGAAATAAGTCCGTGGTATTTCTTGGGTACTCTGGCATTGTTAGGGACGATCACATATGTTTACTCATTTTATACTTATAACAACTTGAAAACTTCAAGAAACGGAGATGGAGATTTTGCGGCTTGCCCAAGTCCCACAGCTAGTGAGTGCAGAGGATTTTAAACTCAGCTGCGCGCCTAGTGCAGGTTCCAGAACCTCAGAAACCTCCGTGGGGCTTTATGAAACATAAGGACGTAGGCCGCTAGTAACAATAGCTAACGTGAATGCCTTCTCTGGGCCAGGCTCCATGCTGCATGCTATAGTCGCATTTTCTTGGTTAGCCCTCAGAACAACCTTCTGATGGAGATACTGCTAGTACTTGTTTACTCTTTGAAGGGCGGGGTAGGCTCTGAGACCCGCGAGTTGAGCTGCAGCGGGGTGAGTGTTAGAGGGTCTGTGTAAATTTGGCGGAAGGGAAGTGGTGGGTTGTCTCCCAGTTTGGGTTCTCTGAAGGAGTGAGGGGACTCTCCAGCTATGGTCTCCACGTACAGTCGGTCTCTGATCTCCCGACGCTTTGTGCCACTGCGCGCCCAGGGATCTTTCTGTCCCAATTACCGTGCAAGATTCTTGCCTCCAGTTGTATGTACTGAGGCGGCGGGAAGAAGCGCTGAGGGAAGACTCAGACCGCAATGCCCCCCAGCCTGTAGCTATTCTCGGGGGCTGCAGCTCCCGCACCCGCGACGCCCGGCTTCAAGCGGGTGCAGGCGCAGCCTCCTCGTTCCCCTCTCGCCCGCCCGCGGCTGCGCCGGGAGAGCGCTCAGCTGACCTAGGGGCGGGGCCGGGGCGGGGACCTAAAGCCTCGGCTACTTCCGAGGGGGTGAGTGGCTTCCCCGCCGGTCCCTTGCAGCGCTGCCTTTCGATCCCTCCACATCTCGGTGGCGCGGGATCTCAAGATGCGCCTCCACCTGCTCCTGCTGCTCGCGCTGTGCGGTGCAGGCACCACCGCCGCGGAGCTCAGTTACAGCTTGCGGGGCAACTGGAGCATCTGCAATGGGAATGGCTCGCTGGAGCTGCCCGGGGCGGTCCCTGGCTGCGTGCACAGCGCCTTGTTCCAGCAGGGCCTGATCCAGGTATGGCGTGCGGCCGACCCGCGGCGAGCATGCGCCCGCCTTCCTCTGGTGCTGAGAGGGGCCCAGGAACCGCCTGGCAGCCCCCAGCTCTGGGCCATTCTCGTCGGTTTGGCAGTAACTTCCCCTTTGCATCTTGTGATCTGCGGGGGGAAATGCCCAAGCTATGGGGTACCGGCTTGACGGAGACTGAGCGACCGACCCATGTTGGGACATCAGTAACTCTGGAAAGCGGAAGTTTAGATAGGGGAACAGTGTTGCTACTAGCAGTTTACTTACTGCAGTCGTTCTCTACTGAAGCGTGTATACAAAGGGCATGCTGTCACTGACAAGCATAAGGTCGGGAATTACTGTCTCTACTGTCTGCACGCCACAGGGGACAACAGCGTTTTGTTAAGTAAGGGTTAACTCTATTGAGTAATGTCTCGGTTTTTTATTTTCGCTGTTAAGCGTCAGGGAGTCAGATTTGGGATTGACGTAGCACAGACGTTGTGGAAAATGACCTACAAGAGTAAAGTTGGGTTTGTCAGTGCTAGTGTGGCTAACAATGGGTAAATAATTTTTAAGGCTAACTTGGTGATGAAGAAAGGTGCTATTTCCTCTCAGGCGTGTGTGTGTGTGTGTGTGTGTGTGTGTATCCCAATGGAGTCTCCAATTTACAGACTACTTGTGGGGAACGTTTTCGTGTTTGGCTGCCTGTGCGCATAGATTTGCAAACTGACTTCCATCCTCCAACTGCTTTTGCTGTTCCCTCTTGCACAGCGTTCCCATGTTGTCTTTAACTTGGGGCAAAATGTACTTGTAATTGATCTACTTGTGGGATGCATACATTGTCCAATCCTCATAACAACTCTATATAGTAAGTGTTCATATCTGAACTTTATGGATAATACGGAATTATGGAACACAGAGAAATTAGGAAGGTGACAGCAACTAAATGGAAAGAAATGGAATTCTAACCCAGGTGGTCTCAACTCCATAGCCTGGTCTCTATACTATGTGATATGCTTACTTTGGTGTTTTAAAAAATCATGTGTTTTTGAAGCACTGTGGCTGACTTTCAGGAGCACCATTCTAAGTTTATTTGCGTGACAAGGTGGTCATCTAGGGTTATGCCAAATTTCTGACCTGGTACTTAGCAGTTTGTTTTTTTTTTCCTGAGATGTGTATCAGAAAGGAGGTGAATGTTGTAAATGACATTGAACATTGTCCGATGTATTTTTAGAGTAAATCATTCCCAAACTTTAGTACTTTATTTTAAGCTGACAAACTACTTGTGATAGAGAACACAGCTGACCACAGTATACTCTGAGTTTTCACTTATATCTGCTTTGAGAATGCCTGTGTTTATTTTGTAGGGTTCCTCCTTGCCTGATTTTACTGAAATAATTAAGCCAATGGGTGCTGGTACGTGGCTCAAGCCGGTTATTCCAGAGCTTTGGGAGGCCAAGGTAGGAGGATCCCTTGAGTCCAGGAGTTCAAGACCAGCATGGCCAACATAGAAAGAGTCTATGAGGCCGAGGTGGGAAAATTTCTTGAGGCCAAGAGTTCAAGACCAGCATGGCCAACATAGAGAGATTCTATCTCTACCAAAAAAAAAAAAAAAAGAAAAAGAAAGAAAAAGAAAGAAGAATTAAGCCAATGGGAAATAATGAGTGGCTTCAGTAAGTCAGATTATTGTGCCATATTACAGAGCTAAGAAGCTAAGAAACAACGTTTGGTTACAACAGATACTTAATGAAAATGAATTTGCTCATAGTATGAAATAACTTCCTCATAGGAACAATTTGAAGAGATTTCTTAACTCTCTTCATAAATTCTTAGCAAAACCTTGAGGTTTCAATCAGGTGGCTATGGGTCTCAAATGGCAGTGGAATGAGAAATGGGAAGGTTTTTGGGGCTTAGGAAACACAAGGCCTGTTGAAAATAATCATCAGGCTGGGCACAGTGGCTCATGCCTATAATCCCAGCACTTGGGAGGCAGAGGTAGGTGGAGTTTAGACCAGTCTGGGCAACTGGTGAGACCCTGTCTCTACAAAAAATTAAAAAATTTACTGGGCATGGTGGCGTACACCTGTGGTCCTAGCTACAAGGGAGGCTGAGGTGGGAGGATCGTTTGAGCCCAGGAGGTTGAGGCTGCGGTGAGCCATGATCTGTACTCCAACCTGGGCAACAGAGTGACACCCTCTCTCAAAAAAAAAAAAGAAAAAAAGTAAAGAAGCAATCATCAACATCAGATCAGTATCGTTATTCAGTAATGTGAGACTGTTGTCCGACCTGCTTTATTATAACATCCCTTTTTGGTGTTGACTTGAGGAAATATTCTACGGTTTATAGTAGACACTGGGCCAAATATTGTGTTTGTATAAGAACTTGAAACATATCTTGGTGATATCATTCATTTATTTATCTATTCACCTAGTTAATTATCTCATATTTATTTTGTACCTCTAATGTGGCAGGCACTATTCTAAGTACTTGAAATCGAGTGGTAAAGAAAACAAAGTCCTTTCCCTAATGGACATTCTAATGGAGGAGATAGACATATACCAAATTAATAAATGATGTAAGGCAGGTGGCACACTGAAGAAAAATTGAGCAGGTTAAAGGAAGAGACAGTGAAGGCTGGTTGGAAAGCATTGCTATTTTTTAAAAAGTGGTTCAAGATAGGTATTTTGATAAGGTGACTTCTAAACAAAAAGACCTGTTTGAAAAGGTCACTTTTAAGGAGAAGTGCATTTCCAGCAAAGAGGAAAAACACAGGAGTGGGGAGGAGAGAGGCCCTGAGGCAGGAACGAGCTTGACAAGTTTCAGGAATAGTCAGCAGGCCAGTGTGGCTGGAGACCTGGGAACCAGAGGGTAGGAGAGGAGTTCAAAGTCTAGGGCACATCATGAAAGGCTGTGAGCCATAGGAAACACTTTGGCTTTTATTCTACATGTGATGGGAAGTTATTGGGGGCTTTGAGCTTAGAGTAGCATGATTAGATTTGCCTTTTTAAAGGTCACTCTGTTGTGTGAAGGCTACAGTGCAGGAGAGTGGAAGCCTGGAGACCAACCAAGGGGACTATTGCTGGTCTATGTATGGGCAAGAGATGACTTCTGGCTTGGACAAGCATGGTGGCAGTGAAATGGTGAGAATGGTTGTGAGAACACATTTTACATGTAGAAACAAGAGGATTTCTTCAGTTGGATTTGTTAATGGATTGGGAGACAGAAGGGGGAGGTGCAGGAAAATACCAGGATTTTTTTTATCTGAGCTGGTTAAATGAAATTTGTATTTAGTGAGAGATTCTGTGGCTAGTCTTGGCTATTTCATAGGTGATTCTCTGGGTTTTCTGTACAGAATCTAAACCTTTGGTTTCTTAGAGAGTCTTTTGGGTTCTCTGTGAAAAGTTATTCCTTCAGCCTGCTATTTTTTTTTTTTTTTTTTTGAGACGGAGTTTCACTCTTGTTGCCCAGGCTGGAATGCAATGGTACTATCTCGGCTCACCGCAACCTCTGCCTCCTGGGTTCAAGAGATTCTCCTGCCTCAGTCTCCCAGGTAGCTGGGATTACAGGCATGTGACACCATGCCTGGCTAATTTTGTACTTTTAGTAGAGACAAGCTTTCTCCATGTTGGTCAGGCTGGTCTTGAACTCCCAACCTCAGGTCATCCGCCTCCCTCGGCCTTCCAAAGTGCTGGAATTACAGGCATGAGCCACCGTGCCTGGCCCTCAGCCTGCTATTATGCCACACAGTGTAATAGGCATTAGGAATAAAAAAAGAAATTGAGAGTGAGACTATAGTTCCTATTTTGTGGGAGGCCACTTTAGTGAGGCAGAAAACTAATTAATTTCCATATGATATGTTAAGTGCATAGATAAAGGGACCCTTGTTAGGAATGTTCTCAGCTTTTCTGTGGAATTTCTCACTGGTGTAAGTTTTGAAGCAGCTGCTTCTTTTTTTTTTTTTTTTTTTTAGATAGTCTCTGTATGCCAACATTAAAATATATAGATAAGTAAGAAGAAGGTTGGAAACATCACTTACGGAGATAACCACTATTTTTTTTGACAGCTGTTCATGTGGCTAATGCCCCCAACAGTTTTATTTATTTATTTATTTTTATTTTTTATTTTTTCCGTTTTTTTGTTATACTTTAAATTCTAGGGTACATGTGCACAACGTGCAGGTTTGTTACATATGTATACATGTGCCATGTTGGTGTGCTGCACCCGTTGACCCGTTAACCTCATTTACATTAGGTATATCTCCTAATGCTATCCCTCCCCCAGCCCCCAACCTCATGACAGGTCCCAGTGTGTGATGTTCCCCATCCTGTGCCCAAGTGTTCTCATTGTTCAATTCCCACTATGAGTGAGAGCATGCGGTGTTTGGTTTTCTGTCCTTGCGATAGTTTGCTCAGAATGATGGTTTGCAGCTTCATCCATGTCCCTACAAAGGACATGAACTCATCCTTTTTTATAGCTGCATAGTATTCCATGGTGTATATGTGCCACATTTTCTTAATCCAGTCTATCATTGATGGACATTTGGGTTGGTTACAAGTCTTTGCTATTGTGAATAGTGCCGCAATAAACATACGTGTGCATGTGTCTTTATAGTAGCATGATTTATAATCCTTTGGGTATATACCCAGTGATGGGATGGCTGGGTCAAATGGTATTTCTAGTTCTAAATCCTTGAGGAATTGCCACACTGTCTTCCACAATGGTTGAAATAGTTTATAGTCCCACCAACAGTGTAAAAGTGTTCCTATTTCTCCACATCCTCTCCAGCATCTGTTGTTTACTGACTTTTTAATGATCGCCATTCTAACTGGTGTGAGATGGTATCTCATTGTGGTTTTGATTTGCATTTCTCTGATGGCCAGTGATGATGAGCATTTTTTCATGTGTCTTTTGGCTGCATAAATGTCTTCTTTTGAGAGGTGACTGTTCATATCCTTTGCCCACTTTTTGATGGGGTTGTTTGATTTTTTCTTGTAAATTTGTTGAAGTTCTTTGTAGACTGTGGATTAATTAGCCCTTTGTCAGATGGATAGATTGTAAAAATTTTCTCCCATTCTGTAGGTTGCCTGTTCACTCTGATGGTAGTTTCTTTTGCTGTGCAGGAGCTCTCTAGTTTAATTAGATCCCATTTGTCAATTTTGGCTTTTGTTGCCATTGCTTTTGGTGTTTTAGTCATGAAGTCCTTGCCCATGCCTATGTCCTGAATGGTATTGCCTAGGTTTTCTTCTAGGGTTTTTATGGTTTTAGGTCTAACATTTACGTCTTTAATCCATCTTGAATTAATTTTTGTATAAGGTATAAGGAAGGAATCCAGTTTCAGCTTTCTACATTTGGCTAGCCAGTTTTCCCAGCACCATTTATGAAATAGGGAATCCTTTCCCTATTTCTTGTTTTTGTCAGCTTTGTCAAAGATCAGATGGTTGTAGATGTGTGGTATTATTTCTGAGGGCTCTGTTCTGTTCCATTGGTCTATATCTCTATTTTGGTACCAGTACCATGCTGTTTTGGTTACTGTAGCCTTGTAGTATAGTTTGAAGTCAGGTAGCGTGATGCCTCCAGCTTTGTTCTTTTGGCTTAGGAGTGTCTTGGCAATGTGGGCTTTTTTTGGGTTCCATATGAACTTTAAAGTAGTTTTTTCCAATTCTGTGAAGAAAGTCATCGGTAGCTTGATGGGGATGGCGTTGAATCTATAAATCACCGTGGGCAGTATGGCCATTTTCATGATATTAATTCTTCCTATCCATGAGCATGGAATGTTCTTCCATTTGTTTGTGTTCTCTTTTATTTCATTGAGCAGGATAACCACTATTAAAGTAAAAATTCAGTGCATCCATTCTAATTTTTTTAATGCATACACTTTTATAAGTATTAAATATACAGCTTAACAACTCTTGGGCAGGCACAGTGGCTCACGCCTGTAATTCCAGCAGTTTGGGAGGCCAAGGCGGCAGATCACGAGGTCAGGAGATCGAGACCATCCTGGCTAATATGGTGAAACCCCGTCTCTACTAAAAATACAAAAAATTAGTCCGGCGTGGTGGCCAGCGCCTGTAGTCCCAGCTACTCGGGAGGCTGAGGCGGAAGAATGGCATGAACCCGGGAGGTGGAGCTTGCAATGAGCCAAGATCACGCCACTGCACTCCAGCCTGGGTGACAGAGCGAGACTCCATCTCAAAAAAAATAAAATAAATAAAATAAAATAAATAACAACTCTTTCACATTTAATGTATTGTGATGCTCTTACCTGCATTAAACAGGTTTCTATGAACCATGTTTAGTGGCTCTTTTAAAATTATGTTATATACAATTACCATCACTTATAATCTGTTACTTATTGTTGGATAGTTAGATTGGACTCCATTTTTTTCTATTTTTCTGATGAGGATCCTTTTAACTAAATTTTACTGTACATCTTTATTTTCTTAGACAAATATTTAAAAGTTAAATAGCTGATTCATAGGATACGTACTTTTTTTAGTCATTTAGTACGTGCTTCTAAGTTGCTTTTCATAAACATTGTACCAGTTGTACACTGCCACCATTATTTTATCAGAGTGCTTATCTTAGGTGCTAGATTTGAATATTATTTAAGAAACAAAACAAAATCAATTTATTTTCTAGTAAGTTCAAATACCTTTATACGTTTATTTCATAAGTTTATTGGTGACATGGGCATTTCTAATTCATCTTCTTTTGGCTATTTATCTTTAATGGCGATTTTTTTTTCTTTTTTTTTTTTTTTTGAGACAGAGTCTCACTCTGTCACCCAGGTTGGAGTGAAGTGGCATCATCTTCCTCACTGCATTCTGTGCCTCCCGGGTTCAAGCGATTCTCATGGTCTCACCGTGTTGCTCAAGCTGGTCTCGATATCCTGAGCTCAGGCAATCCGCCCACCTCGGCCTGTCAAAGTGCTGGGATTACAGGTGTGAGCCACCATGGGTGGCCTCTTTAATATAGATTTATAAGGCCCCTTTGTTATATATTTTCAAAAATTCAAATTAACACTAAATCCCCAAATGTCCCATTTATTAATGAAGTATTTTGTCATATGGATGTTTTAAAGCTGTGTATATGTTGAAATCTTTTGTTTTCCTTTTATGATTGTTTCTGTCTTTGGTAGTTTGCTTAAAAATAATTCCTGTCAGCTATCTTTATAGTTCCTATATTTAAAATTTTGATTCATTTGAGGTTTCTTCCAAATAGTTAATTGGTTGCCTATAACTCATGATTTGAACAATTTCTCTTTTGTCCGCTGATATATTACTTTTATCATGCACTAAATTCCCATATACTGATATAATATTGTTATTCCTTCTCTTTTAATCTTTAGAAAGGTTACATGATTAAAATTCTTTTAAAAATGCGTATTTATTTAGTGTTCATTGGATAAAAGAAATACAGAAAATATAAAGAAGGAAGAAAAACCAATAAAACATAATATAAAGCAGAAAAAGACCACTGTAAAATTACTAGTGTTTATTTTTCCACATTTTTTTCTAAGTATATAGAGACAAATATAACATAAAAATGAAATCATCCCCTAAGGTGGTTTTATTAGCTACTTTAACATTTAAAACATATCATGAATATATTTGTCTGTGTCTGTAAATATAGATCCAGGATTATTGCAAATAGCTTCATACACCACATTATAAAGATGTGTTCTTATTCAAAATCTACACTTGAAAATAAAAATTATAAGTATATAAATATACACATATACTAAAAAGTGGTAGGCAACAGATACTTAGTACTTTTTCCGTAAATTTTATTATTACCTTATATTCTTCACATGCAATTGGGACAAATGGCCAGAGAAAGATATATTTTAGATGTGTAAATTAGTTAACTGTAAACTGTAAGAGTACATCATAGTAGCTATACATGTGATTAACAAGCTAGTCACAATCATTCTTTTTATTTTATAAACACAAACTATTGTATTATAAATACAAAATAAGAAAAAAGATAGTTAAATGTTAGCTGTTATGAAGAGTGAAAACATTATATAAATTTCAAATGGCTGCTTTCTGCATCTGCATAAATATAATTTCATGATTTTCTACCAATTTCATTTGTATAAAGAATCTCTATGATCAATTAATCATTCACTTTCATGCCCCCACATGGAAAGTGGTAGGTGAATATCTGTAGGAATAAAATTTATTGTCTGCTTGTCCACTGAAAAGTAGCCCTGTGTCCCTATCCAGTCTGCACTCAGAACTTTGTCTTCATGAGCAGCCAGATCATACAACTTCTTGTATCCCACAACTTGACAATGTTATCTAAAGATCCTGAAATCAGTTGCTGTTCGTGGGTAGGAGACCATTTTACTAATGCCACCCAACCTGTATTTGAAGTTAGGGACAGTGACACCAAAGAATGGTCTTTAGTTCAGGGATCCCACAGTCTGGTATGCCTATCTGTGCTTCCAGATGCTAAACACTTACAAAGTTGGAGAATGGGAAATACAATTAAGCACTTTATTTCCTGTCAGATTTTGCCTTCAGACTGTCAGACTCAACATCCTACACTCTTAATTGTATGGTCCCAAGATTCACTGCAGATTTCTTCAGCATCTGACCACAGAACTGAGGAAATTGCTTCCTTGTGACCAGAGAGGGTCACTATGGGAGTCATAGCTGCTCTGTGTTCTCTGTCGATTTGTGGATTCCTCCATTTCATCTTCTTCTTCTGTAGGGACTGTAGACCAGATCTTTAGCATCTTATCCCAGGAGCCACTACAAAATTTAGTTCCTGAGCTATCAACAGCTATAGACTCTGCACTTCCAGCATGACCTCTGCAGCACGGTCGGGCTTTCACTTTGTTTCTCTCTATTCCACTCCCGTAAGAGAATAGTTGGATCCATAGAGGCACTCACAAATAAGCAAGACAAACTATCTTTTTTTTTGGCCCAGGCCACATCTTTTAAGATATCCCTATGTCCCACAATTGTCATTATTGACTTTCTTTCCAAGGACCAGATTTGAGAGGTCTTATCATAAGAACCAGTCAAGATCCATTCCTTTGCCCCTTTAACTGAAAGGATCCAGTCATCATGGAACATGCATTGCTCTGGCTGGGGTGCTGTGTACTTCACATACTCTATTTCCACAAGTACTTCTGATGACATGTTCTCCAGTTCCATGTGTTTGACCAAGGACATTCGCAGAAACTGGCCCTTAATAAGGAAATAAAACTCCATATGTTTGTGGAACTCATTTTTGTCCTTTAGTAATTTATTGATGATGTTACTAAGGTCAGCAAATTCAGAGGCGGCAGGGATTGAGAAGGAAACATCATTTACAGCATATTTCTTGTTATCGGTGTAGAAATGTGTTTGGAGCTGAGCCATGGCAAGGAGTACACACAAGACTTTTGGGTTAGTAGACAGAGAATGGGAGCTCCTGTCTCTTAACTACAAAGAGGCCGCTCAAAATTAGACTGCACAGGTAAGCGAGAAGCTGCAGTCTAAGCCTGGACTCTGCTTTTTCTCCTTGGGTCTGCTCCACCCACAATCATTCTTTCTAAGGAGCCATGAGTCTGTCTATGGAGTCTCCAATCTGCAGGTTATCACTCATAAGTACATTCTAACAATATATGTGCATCAGTGTACATTCTACTTTTGTATTCTTTAAGTAGCAAATAAGCAGTTTCTATGTGAATTTTGTTAAACTTTGGGTGAATTTCAAACAAATAGTAAAATAGAGATACTTGGCAAAATGAAATTTCATGTATCCATCACCTGGCTTCAACATGATCAATTCGTGGCTAATTTTGTTTCTTCTCTATCCACTATGCCATCCCTTATTATTTTGTTTTGTTATCATTTTTTTTTTGTTTTTTGAGATAGGTTATTACTCTGTCACCCAGGCTGAAGTGCAGTGGCGTGGTCATGGCTCACTGCAGGCTTAACCTCCTGGACTCAAGCTATCCTCCCACCTCAGCCTCCCAAGTAGCTAGGACTACAGGTACACACCACCATACCCAGCTAATTTGTTTCTTTTTTGTAGAGACAGAGTCTCTGTATGTTGCACAGGCTGGTCTCAAACTCCCAGGCTCAAGCGATATTCCCACCTCGGCCTCCCAAAGTGTACGGATTACAGGTGTGAGCCACTGCTCCTGACGCCCTTAGTATTATAAAATAATCCCAGTTATCACATTATTTCGTCCACAAACATTTCAGTATGGGTCTTTAAAAGATAAGGACTTCCTTTTTCTTCAACATAACCACAATACCATTATGACTTGTGAAATATTTTTGATGTGTTTCAGAGAAGAGAGTCCCATTATTATAATCCAAAATGACTAAACATACATTTTTTCTTAAAACAGAAGGTTTTCTGGTTGTTATACTAACCTTCCACAGAGATCTTAAGACTTGTAAGGATGAAATATTTGTTTGAATACTGAGAATGATAAAAAATGTTTTTTAAATAAAAAAGAAAAAACTAAGGAAATATTTGGCTTTACGTGATCATTTTATGATGTGAAATGATCTCAAAAGCTTTTTAGGAAGTGACCCTTTAAAGATATGTATGTCTTCTTCTAAAAGTTTGACTGACTTAAAGTAAAATTAAAAAAAAAGTTTGACTGCTTCTATCAAGTGTGACATTAAGGAGATAAAATAGCTAATGACTCTGCATTTGAAATTTAATTTAAACAGAAACAGTCATCAATTAATAATGTTGCTCAATTTCTGGGAAGAGAGAAGTCCAAGGTTTTTAAGCCCTCATTTAAAAAAAAAACAGATGGTTTAAAAAATCCTGATCCTGAAACCTGGACATATACTTTCTTGTTTGATGCCACATGAGGTGTATTTAGGGTATGGGAGGATTTGCTTTGCGTGGCCCCGAACTGAAAATCAAAGGACCACCTGAGAGCTAAATTTTTAGGTAAGCGTTGGCTGGTCCTTATCATATATAAGTATTAATGTATGTAATCAGCCTATACAGTTCATTTTCATGTAACATTTATTTTATGTCTTCCACATGTGATGTACTTTTTTTGGCCCTTTCGTGTGCACTTGTTCATATAATTTCAGCAACAACCCTCTGGAAAAGGTATAATAATTCACAGTGACTGAGGCTCAGCAAAGTTATTGCCTAAGATTATGCATATAATGGATGGTGGAGCAAGGATTCAAACCCCGATGTTCTTTTCACCATTGCACGCTGCCTATTGGCAGAAACAGTAAATAGTAAACAAATGGAACAGTTATTTTAATTTAAATGTGTCTCATGAAAATAGAGACATGAGTACAATATACTTTTGTTCAAAATATGCCACTAAAAGCACCCCATTTGCTAAAAGCTCTCAAAAAATATAAACATTTTCTCAGGGTTAATTCACATATCACTTCTTTCTGTATTCTCCATCTCTTGGAATTCTCTTTGTTTCAGCCATCACTTCTGTGCCATAATTGCTGAAATGCTTGTGACTAACCACCACATCTCACCTGATTTCCAGCTAGAAATTCTGTTCAACTCTCCTACCTGAATGTCTTCATGGCATTTGAAACTCCATATATCCAAATATTTCTTCTCTCAATTCTCCCAACCCTTACTTTCTCTTATTTTACCTATTTATAATAAAAGCATAAGTATTTTCTCAGTAAAATAAGCCTAGGATCTTGGTTATAGTTTTGTTTTTTTTTTTTTTTCTCACGTCTCTTGTTAGGTACTGGATCTTTTAAGTCCCATCTATACTGTCTTATAACCATTCCTTAACATTTCTACCGCTATCAACCTAGCTCATTGTTTTCTTTTTTTAAAAAAAGAGATAAATTAATTTTAATGACATTTAGAAACAGGTAAAGGATATAAATAGCAAATGGGTTTTTTCTTTTTCTTTTTAGATGGAGTCTTGCTTTGTCACCCAGGCTGGAGTGCAATGGCACGATCTCGCCTCACTGCAACCTCTGCCTCCTGGGTTCAAGTGATTCTCCTGCCTCAGCCTCCTGAGTAGCCGGGATTACAGGCGCCCGCCACCACACCTGGCTAATTTTTGTATTTTTCTTAGAGATGGTGTTTCACCATGTTGGCCAGGCTGGTCTCGAACTCCTGACCTTGTGATCCGCCCACCTCGGCCCCCCAAAATGTTGGGATTACAGGCATGAGCCACCTTGCCTGGCCAATAGTAAACAGTTTTAAAGGTAGGCTATGTTATGAAAAGCATCCCTGTCTTCTAGGTCCAGTTCCCTTCTATAGAAACAACCATGATTAACTGGTTTCTTGTGTATTCTTCCATAGATGTTATAAACATATACAGACAGATATCATATATAGATACATGTATTTTCCCCCCACAGATGATTGCATTCTATATATATATATATATATAGTTTTATATTGACCTTTTTCTTTAACTTAATATATCTTAGACATCATTTCAGATCAGTACATGTAATAGAAATGATAGCTATCATTTTTGAGTGCACACTATGTACCAAGAACTGTTCTAAGCACTTTTCATAATTGTCTCATGCACTCCTTGTACTGATCCTGTGAGGCATGTAGGTATGATTACTATCTCCATTCAAGAACTGAGAAAACAGGTGTACAGAGATGTTTTTTGAGCTTCACAAAGACTCACAGGTATTAGGATTAAGCTGGGGATCAAACCCACGCAGAAAAGGTTTCATCAACTGCCTCTTCCACGTGTCAGCTCCAGTCACCTCCTGGCTTCATCTCAGAGGCAGCGGAACCATGTAGCTGCCCAGCCTCACTCCCTGAGCAAGTGTGATCGCCTCCTCTGACTCTTCCTATCAGCTAGGAATCTGTCTGCAGGCATTTATTCTAACCTTTCATGAGGTCCAGTCCTGGGAACCCCACCGCTACACTTCAGTCAGGTGTCACTTGTCTCTGTGTCTCCTTGAAAACCTTGCATAATGCCTGGGACTTGTAGTGGGCCAAGCAAATAGTTTGTCTTGTTTTCCCTTTTAAGTTTTAGTCTCTTTGGTCAGAAAATTAGGACTCTCCTTAAACTGCAACTTTTTTCACTTAGAGCTATGTTAGATGGGAAGCAATATTTACTAATTTAAGGATTTTAGAAAAAGATAATGTTAAGGCTGACCAATACATGTTGCCAGACTCGTGGGCTGGGGATCTCTTGTACCTGTGTACCCTTTGAAGTAAGAATCATAGCTGAAGATCCTATTTGACAGAGGAGAAACTGAAGTTTGGAGACTATAGCTTCTGAATGAAACATTGTGATGGTTAATACTGAGTGTCAACTTGATTGGATTGAAAGATACGAAGTACTGATCCTGGGTGTGTCTGTGAGGGTGTTGTCAAAGGAGATTAACATTTGACTCAGTGGACTGGGAAAGGCAGACCTGCCTTTAATCTGGATGGGCACAATCTAATCAGCTGCCAGCAAAGCCAGAATAAAAAGCAGGCAGAAGAACATGAAAAGACTATAGTGGCTTATCCTCCCAGGCTGTATCTTTCTCCCGTGATGGATGCTTCCTACCCTCAAACATCAGACTCCAAGTTCTTCACCTTTAGGAATCAGACTGGCTTCCTTGCTTCTCAACTTGCAGATGGCCTGTTATGGGACCTTGTGATCATGTGAGTTAATACTCCTTAGTAAACTCCCCTTTATATATATATATATATATCCTATTAGTTCTGTCCCTCTAGAGAACCCTGACTAATACAGATTTTGGTACCAGAAGTGGTTCTAGAGGAACAGAATATTAAGGATGGAATTCTTTTATTGGTTTTGGGGTTTCTGGAGTTGGCTGCTTAATGTGATTAGACCAAAAAATGCTAAGGGTTCTTTTTCTTTCTTTTTTTTTTTTTTTTTTGAGACGGAGTCTCACTCTGTCACCCACGCTGGAGTGCAGTGGCGCGATCTCTGCTCACTGCAAGCTCTGCCTCCTGGGTTCACGGCATTCTGCCACCTCAGCCTCCCAAGTATCTGGGACTAAGGCGACCGCCACACGCCCAGCTAATTTTTTGTGTTTTTAGTAGAGATGGGGTTTCACTGTGTTAGCCAGGATGGTCTCGATCTCCTGACCTCATGACCCGCCCACCTTGGCCTGCCAAAATGCTGGGATGACAGGCGTGAGCCACTGTGCCCGGCCTAAAAATTCTATTTCTAATAGTATGGAGAACACCAATAGTCCTTGGCATGAACTGTTTGGAGAGTTATGCAAAATAAATGCATCTGATACTCCTGATTCACTGCTCGTGAGAGGCAAGGAGTTTAGTGACTCAAAACATAATACCTTTGACCATATGTGGAGAACCAAGGAACATAATAAAGCTGGTTGGTTGCTCCTACGTTCACTGGACAAAGTGATGAAAGAACAACGATGAGCTCAGGGATTATAACTCCCAGCTTCAGATGTAGTACTGAGCCTCACACCTGCTAGATTACCCTGTGTGGGAGTCTTATCTCCTATAGAGAAAGAGCTGAAATTGTGGAAAAATAGACACAAGCTCTTATCATGTGAGTGGCTGACCTGCAATGAAAGGTGCATGCACAGCCTTTCCAGGTTTCTACTGTTAAAGTGAGGGGATTGATTGGAAAAGAATGGGACCCTGCAACTTGGAATGGGGATGCGTGGTGGAGAGCCTAATGAAGCTGGGGACACTGAGCTTGTTAACTCTGATGAAACTTTTTCGCCAGAAGAAACAGCTTCTTCATCCCCAGTAGTGGCAACATCCCCTCCCCAACCCATGCTGCCATCAGCCTTTCCACCTTTGTCTGAGGAGATAAACCATGCGCTGCCTGAGGCAACAGTGATGGCCTCCTCTGAGGCAGTTGCCAGGCAAAATAACGTTGATTCTCCTCAGGAGCCACCCCCAACACCCCTGTTTGCTTCTAGACTTATACCTAGACTAAAGTCCCAGCAGACCCCTAGAGGTGAGGTTCAGAGTGACCCATGAGAAGATGTGCTACACTAGAAAAGAACTGCTTGAGTTTTCTAATTTATATAAGCAGAAATCTGGAGAACAGGCATAGGAATGGATATTAAGGATGTGAGATAATGGCGGAAGGAATATAGAGTTGGATCAGGCTGGACTTATTGATTTGAACCCACTAAGTAGAGATTCTGCTTTTGATGTGGCAGCTCAGGGAGTTAAAAAAGGTTTTAATTGTTCTAATAGTTTATTTGCTTGGTTAGCTGAAATATGGATAAAAGATGGCCCACTGTGAGCAAGCTGGAAATGCCTGATCTCTCTCAGTTTAATGTAGAGGAAGGGATCCAAAAGTTTAGGGAGATTGGATGCTGGAGTGGATTGGTCACTTTGGACCTACCCATCCCAGCTGGGAGGGTCCAGAAGATATACCCTTGACCAACGCTTTGCGAAATAGATTTGTGATGGTGGCAACTGCATCTCTGAAGAGTCCTGTAATTGCTCTTCTCTGTATGTCAGATCTAACAGTGGGAACAACAGTCACTCAACCACAAAATTTATAGGCCCAGAAACCGTTGAATGAAGGGGAGGCTGGGTCCCCTTGAAAAGGACCCCACTATGCTAGTGACTATTTATGCTGTTAATATTTCTCCCATCCTTCCCCAAGGAGACCCCCAGCCTATTACCAGGGTAACTGCATTGAAGAAAGGGAAATGATCAGACATTTTGGGGACTACTGGACACTGGCTCTGAGCTGACATTGATACCAAGGGACCCAAAATGTCATTGTGGTCCTCCAGTTGAAGTAGAGGCTTATGGAGATCAGGTAATTAATGGAGTTTTAGCTCAGGTCTGACTTACAGGTCTGACTTCCTTCCTTGGAAGGAAATCCAGGGACCCACCCTGTGGTCATTTCCCAGTGCCAGAATGCATAATTGCCATAGACATACTTAGCAGCTAGCCGAACCCCCACACTGGCTCCCTGACTTATAGGGTGAGAGTTATTATGATGGGAAAGGCCAAATGGAAACCACTAGAGCTGCCCCTACCTAGAAAAATAGCAAATCAAAAACAATATCACATCCGTGGAGGGATTGCGGAGATTAGTGCCACCATCAAGGACCTGAAAGTCTCAAGGGTGGTGATTCCCATCACATCCCTGTTCAACTCTCCTATTTGACCTGTGCAGAAGACAGAAGGATCTTGGAGAATGACAGTGGATTGTTGTAAACTTAACCAAGTGGCGACTCCAATTGCACCTGCTGTACCACATGTGGTTTAATTGCTTGAGCAAATTAACACATCTCCTGGTACCTGGTATGCAGCCATTGATTTGGCAAATGTCTTTTTCCCCATTCCTGTCCATAAGGCCCACCAGAAGCAATTTGCCTTCAGCAGCAGGCCAGCAATATGCCTTTGCTGTCCTACCTCAGGGACATATCAACTCTCTGGCTTTATGTCATAATCTTGTTCGAAGAGACTTTGATCTCTTTCGCTTCCACAAGGTATCACACTGGTCCATTACATTGATGACATTATGCTGATTGGATCCAGTGAGCAAGAAGTACCAAACACACTGGACTTATTGGTGAGACATGTGCATCCAACCAAAATTCAGGGAACTTCTACCTCAGTAAAATTTCTAGGGGTCCAGTGGTATGGGCCTATTGAGATATTCCTTCTAAGGTGAAGGATAAGTTGCTGCATTTGGCCCCTTCTACAACCAAGAAAGAGGCACAACGTCCTGGGGGCCTATTTGGATTTTGGAGGCAACACATTCCACATTTGGTTGTGTTACTCTGACACATTTAGCAAGTGACTCAACAGGCTGCCATTTTTGAGTGGGATCCAGAGCAGGAGAAGGTTCTGCAACAGGTCCAGGCTGCTGTGCAAGCTGCTCTGCCACTTGGACCATATGACCCAGCAGATCCAATTGTGCTTGAGGTATCAGTGGGAGATAGAGATGGTGTTTGGAGCCTCTGGGAGGCCCTCATAGCTGAATCATGGCAGAGGCTGCTAGGATTTTGGAGCAAAGCCCTGCCATCTTCTGCAGATAACTACTCTCCTTTTGAGAGACAGCTCTTGGCCTGTTACTGGACTTTGGTGGAAACCAAACCTTTGACTACGGGTCATCAAGTCACTGTGTGACCTGAACTGCCTATCATGAAGTGAGTGCTTTCTGACCCATCTAGCCATAGAGTAGGTTGTGTACAGCAGCATTCCCTCATCAAATGGAAGTGGTATATACATGATTGGGCTTGAGCAGGTCCTGAAGGCACAGTTAAGTTACATGAGGAAGTGGCTCAAAGGCAGAAGTGGCTCACTGCTGCCACCCTGCCTTCTCTCCCCCAGCCTGCACTAATGGCCTCATGGGGAGTTCCCTATTTTCAGTTGACAGAGGAAGAGAAGACTAGGGCCTGGTTCATAGATGGTTCTGCACGATATGCAGGCACCACCCAAAAGTGGATAGCTGTAGCACTACAGCCCCTTTCTAGGACATCCCTGAAGGATAGCGGTGAAGGGAAATCTTCTCAGTGGGTGGGACTTCAAGCAGTGCACCTGGTTGTGCACTTTACATGGAAAGAAAAATGGCCAGATGTGCAGTTATATACTGATTCATGGGCTGTAGCCAATGGTTTGGCTGGGTGGTCAGTGACTTGGAAGAAGCATGATTGGAAAATTGTGACAAAGAAATTTGGGGAAGAGGTACGTGGATGGCCCTCTCTGAATGGTCAAAAACTATGAAGATATTTGTATCCCATGTGAATGCTCACCAACGGGTGGCCTTGGCAGAGGAGGATTTTAATAATCAAGTGAATAGGATGACTCGTTCTGTGGACAACACTCAGCCTCTTTCCCCAGCCATCTGTGTCATTGCCCAATGGGCCCATGAACAAAGTGGCCATGGTGGCAGGGATGGGGGTTATGCATGGACTCAGCAACATGGGGACTCAGCAACATGGATTTCCACTCAGCAAGGCTGACCTGGCTACGGCCACTGCTGAGTGTCCAATTTGCCAGCAGCAGAGACCGACACTGAGCCCACGATATGGCACCATTCCTGGGGGTGATCAGTCAGCTACCTGGTGGCAGGTTGATTATATTGAACTGCTTCTATCGTGGAAAGGGCAGAGGTTTGTTCTCACTGGAATGGACACTTACTCTGGATATGGGTTTGCCTATCCCGCACGCAATGCTTCTGCCAAGACTACCATTCATGGACTCACATAATGCCTTATCCACCATCATGGTAATCCACACAGCATTGCCTCTGACCAAGGCCCTCACTTTGCAGCTAAAGAAGTGTGGCAGTGGGCTCGTGCTCATGGAATTCACTGGTCTTACCATCTTCCTTATCATCCTGAAGCAGCTGGATTGACAGAATGGTGGAATGGCCTTCTGTAGTCACAATTACAATGCCAACTAGGTGACAATACTTTTCAGGGCTGCGGCAAAGTTCTCCAGAAGACCATGTATGCTCTGAATCAGCATTCAATATATGGTACTGTTTCTCCCGTAGCCAAGATTCATAGGTCCAGGAAGCAAGGGATGGAAGTGGAAGTGGTACCACTCACCATCACCCCTAGTGATCCACTAGCAAAATTTTTGCTTCCTGTTCCTGCGACATTACGTTCTGCTGGTCTAGAAGTCTTAGTTCCAGAGGGAGAAACGCTGCCACCAGGAGACACAATGATTCCATTAAACTAGAAGTTAAGATTGCCACCTGGACACTTCAGGCTCCTCCTAAGTTTAAGTCAACAGGCTAAGAAGGGAGTTACAGTGTTGGCTAGGGTGATTGACCCAGACTATCAAGACAAAATCAGTCTACTGCTCCACAATGGAGATAAGGAAGAGTATGCGTGGAATACAGGAGATCCCTTGGGGTGTCTCATAGTATTACCATGCCCTGAGATTAAGGTCAATGGGAAATTACAACAGCCCAATCTGGGCAAGACTACAAATGGCCCAGACCCTTCAGGAATGAAGGTTTGGGTCACTTTACCAGGAAAAAAACCATGACCTCCTGAGGTGCTGTTTGGTAACATGAAGTTCTTCAGTGGTGATTTCTGAGATTTTGTTGCATCCATCACCCAAGCAGTATACAGTGCACCCAATGTGTAGTCTTTTATCCCTCACCTTCCCATCCTTCCCTGCAAGTCTCCAGAGTCCACTATATCATTCTTAAGCCCTTTGCATCCTCATAGCTTAGCTCCCACTTATAAGTGAGAACATACAATGCTTGGCTTTCCATTCCTGAGTTACTTCACTTAGAATAGTGGTCTCCAACTCTATTTTGTTCCTTTTTATGGCTGAGTAGTATTCCATATTATGTATAACATATACCACATTTAAAAAATCTACTTGTTGGTTGATGGGCATTTAGGCTGGTTTCATATTTTTGCAATTTCGAATTGTGCTGCTATAAAAATGTGTATCCAAGTGTCTTTTTCATATTATCACTTATTTTCCTCTGAGTAGGTGCCCAGTAGTGGGATTGCTGGATCAATGGTAGTTCTACGTTTAGTTCTTTAAGGAATCTCCATACTGTTTTCCTTAGTTGTACTAGTTTACATTCCATCCAGCAGTGTAAAATTGTTCCTTTTTCACCATATCCATGCCAACATCTATTATTTTTTGATTTTTTTAATTATGGCCATTCTTGCAGGAGTAAAGGAGTATCTCATTGTGGCTTTGATTTCCATTTCCCTGATAGTGATGTTAAACATTTTTAAATTTTTTCTGCTATTTGTGTATCTTCTTTTGAGAATTGTCTATTCATGTCCTTAGCCCACTTTTTGATGGGATTATTTGATTTTTCTTGCTAATTTGTTTGAGTTCCTTGTAGATTCTGGATATTAGTCCTTTGTCGGCCGCATAGTTTGTGAAGATTTTCTCCCACTCTGTGTGTTGTCTGTTTACTCTGCTGATTATTTCTTTTTCTGTGCAGAAGCTTTTTAGGTTAGTTAGGTCCCATCTATTTATCTTCGTTTTTGTTGCATTTGCTTTTGGGTTCTTGGTCATGAAGTCTTTGCCTAAACCAATGTCTAGAAGAGTTTTTCTGATGTTATCTTCTAGATTTTTTTTTAATGGTTTCAGGTCTTAGATTTAAGACTTTGATCTATCGAGTTGATATTTATATAAGGTGAGAGATGAGGATCCAGTTTCATTCTTCTACGTGTGTCTTGCCAATTATCCCAGCATCATTTGTTGAATAGGGTGTCCTTTCCTCACTTTATTTTTTTGTTTCCTTTGTCAAAGATCAGTTGGCTGTAAGTATTTGACTTTATTTCTGGGCTCTCTATTCTGTTCCACTGGTCTATGTTCCTGTTTTTGTACTTGTAGCATGCTGTTTTTGTGACTATATCCTTATAGTATAGTTTGAAGTCAGGTAATGTGATGCCTCAGGATTTGTTCTTTTTGCATAGTCTTGCTTTGGCTATGCAGGCTCCTTTTTGAGTTTTATATGAATTTTAGGTTTGCTTTTGCTAGTTCTGTGAAGAATGCTGATGGTATTTTGATGGGAATTGAGTTGAATTTGTAGATTGCTTTTGGCAGTATGGTCATTTTCACAATATTGATTTTATCCATTCATGAGCATGGGATGTGTTTCCATTTGTTAGTGTTATCTATGACTTCTTTTAGCAGTGTTTCATAGTTTTCCTTGTAGAGGTCTTTCATGTCCTTGGTTAGGTATATTCTTAAGTATTTTATTTTATTTTTTGTGGCTATTGTAAAAGGGGTTGAGTTCTTGATTTGATTATCAGCTTGGTCACTGTTGGTGTATAGGAGTACTACTGATTTGTGTACGTTGATTTGGTATCCCAAAACTTTGCTGAATTTATTTATCAGGTTAAGAACTCGTTGGATGAGTCTTTAGGGTTTTCTATGTATATGATCATATCATCAGTGAACAGCAACGGTTTTACTTCCTCTTTACTGATTTGGATGCCCTTTATTTCTCTGTCTTGTCTGATTGCTCTGGCCATGTCTTCCAGTACTATGTCAAAGAGAAGTGGTGAAAGTGGGCATCCTTGTCTTGTTCCAGTTCTCAGGGGGAATACTTTCAACTTTTCCCTGCTCAGTACAATGTTGGCTGTGGATTTGTTGCAGGTGACTTTTATTTCCTGAAGGTATGTCCCTTCTATGCCAATTTTGCTGAGGATTTTAATCATAAAGGATGCTAGACTCTGTCAAATGCTTTTTCTGCATCTGCTGAGTTGATAATATGATTTTTGTTTTTAATTCTTTTTTATGTGGTGTATCACATTTATTGACTTGCATATGTACCTGCATCCCTGGTATGAAACCCACTTGATCATGGTGTATTATCTTTTTGGTATCCTGTTGGATTTGGTTAGCTAGTGTTTTGTTGAGGCTCTTTGCAGCTATGCTCATCAGGATATTGGTCTGTAGTTTTTGTTTGTTATGTCCTTTTCTGGTTTTGGTATGTGATAGTACTGGCTTCATATAATTATTTAGGGAGGATTCCCTCTTTCTCTATTTTTTGGAGTATTTTCAGTAGGATTGGTACCAATCTTTCTTTGAATGTCTGATAGAATTCAGCTGTGAATCCATCTGGTCCTGGACTTTTTTTTTGGTCAGCAATTTTTGAATTACTGTTTCAACATCACTACTTGTTATTGGTCTGTTGAGAGTTTCTATTTCTTCCTGTTTCAATCTGAGAAGATTGAATATTTTCAGGAATTTATCCATTTCCTCTAGGTTTTCTAGTTTGTGCACATAAAGATGTTCATAGTAGCCATGAATGATCTTTTGTATTTCTGTGGTATTAATTGTAATATCTCCCATTTTATTTCTAATTGAGCTTATTTGTATCTTCTCTCTTCTTGGTTAATCTCACTAGTGGTCTATCAATTTCGTTTATCTTTTCACAGAGCCAGTTTTTGTTTCATGTGTCTTTTTTTCTTCCCTTGTTCGATTCTATTGTTGAAACTTTCCAGTGTATTTTGCATTTCTCTAAGTATGTCTTTCATTTTCAGAAGTCGTGATTGTTTTTTCTTTATGATATCTGTTTCTCTGGAGACCTTTTCATTCATATCCTTTATTGTTTTTTAAATTTCTTTAAGTTGGTTTTCACCTTTCTCTGGTGCCTCCTTGAGTAACCCGATAATCAACCTTCTGAATTGTTTATTTGGCAGTTCAGAGATTTCTTCTTGGTTGGATCCATTGCTGGAGAGCTAGTGTGATCTTTTGGGGGTGTTATAGAACCTTGTTTTGTCATATTACCAGAATTACTTTAACTAGTTCCTTCTCATTTGGGTAGACTGTTTCAGTGGAAAGATTTGGAACTCAAGCGTTGCTGTTTAGATTGTTTTGTCCCATGGGGTATTCCCTTGATGAGATGCTCTCCCCCTTCCCCTAGGGATGGGGATTTCTGAGAGCCAGACTGCAGTGATTGTTATTGCCCTTGTGAGTCTAGCCACCCAGCAGGGCTACTGGCCTGCAGGCTGATGCTGGGGACTGTCTGCCAAGAGTCCTGTGATGTGATCCACGTTCAGGTCTCCTAGCCATGGATACCAACACCTGCTCCAGTGGAGGTGGCAGGGGAGTAAAGTGGGAGTCCTTGGCTGTAGCTTCATTTAGTGCACTGGCTTTCTCAAATGCTGGTTATGCTAGCAGTGAAGTTGTCATGTGAACAGACTCAGTACTTCTGGTTAACCAGGATATTGCAGGCAGTGGAATTAGTTGTTTTCTTCTTCAGGTAGTGGAATTAGTTGTTTTCTTCTTTAGAGCAGGGTTGTTCTTTTATCAGTTTGAGTTGATTGGTCTCCAGCCAGGAGGTGGCCCTGTCAAGAAAGCACTAGCTGCAGTAGTAGAAGGGGGGATATAATATTGCCCTACATTGGCCAGGATGAGTACTTGGGTTTCTCAGGTGATGGGCAGGGCCATAGAGGTCTCAAGGGTTTATGTCATTTGTCTTTGGCGACCAGGTCTGGTAGAGAAAATCCATCAGGTGAGGACAGGGTTAGGCATGTCTGAGCTCAGACTCTTTTTGGGTGGGGCCTGCCATGGCCACTATGGGGTTCTCAGGCTAATGGAATTATGTTGCCAGGGGGATTATGATTGCCTCTGCTGCATCATACAGTTCGCTAGGGAACTAGGGAAAAGCCAGCACTGACAGGCCTTACCTGGCCGGGCGCGGTCGCTCATGCCTGTCATCCCAGCAGTTTGGGAGGCCGAGGCGGGTGGATCACGAGGTCAGGAGATCGAGACCATCCTGGCTAACACGGTGAAACCCTGTCTCTACTAAAAATACAAAAAGTTAGCCAGGCGTGGTGGCAGGCGCCTGTGGTCCCAGCTACTCAGGAGACTGAGGCAGGAGAATGGTGTGAACCTGGGAGGTGGAGCTTGCAGAGAGCAGAGATCGTGCCACTGCACTCCAGCCTGGGTGACAGAGCGAGACTCCATTTCAAAAAAAAAAAAAAAAAAACACCACAGGCCTTACCCATCTTCCATGAAGCCAGCAAGGCCAGTCTCACTCCTACTGTGCCCCCCTCAACAGCACTGACTTTATGTGAGTTTATATCCAGGCAGCCGGTGAGCAGGACTGAGATCTTGCCCCAGGCTATAAGCCTCCCTGCTAAGAAAGCAAACATGGCTCTCAGGCCTCACCCCTCCCCACCTGCTCACACCTTTGGCTGTGCTCATATCTGTTCTTCCTGTTCACCACCCCCAAGCACCTGGATTCTGCTCAGGAAAATTCATGCTTGTCGAAAATATTACAAAGTTCAGCCAGGAGCTTCCTTCACCCCGTGACTCCCCTCCAGTTCTGCTGGGTGCCTTCCCTTCCCCAAAGACCTCTGTGAGATAGTCCAGGAATGGCTTCCCTGGACTCAAGCTGGGGACTCGCTCTTTCCGGTGCTTCTTTTCTCGGTACTATTATATTTTGCTTGGCTCCCGAAATCCATTTCAGCTCTAGGTAAGGTTAAATCCTTCTCCTGTGATCTGAATTTTCAGGTTCCCAGAGGGGATGTGTGTTTGGAGGCAGACATTTTTCCCTCTCACACTTTGGGAACTCACAGTTTTTGGCTGTTTGAAAGAATTTGCAGTGGCAAACCACTTGTTTCAAAGGGTCTGGAATTCTTTTGGTTTTCCCGGTATGTTCCTGTGGTGTTTCTTGGAGCAAAAATTCACAATGTGAGTCTCCACATGCTGTTCTGTTCATCCAAGTGGGAGCTGCATGTTAGTCCTGTCTCCTATCTGCCATTTTATCTCAGTTTGCCAGATAATTACGTATCCTAATCCACATTTTGGTTGTTTTTGATAAGTGTTTTCTTAACAACTATTTATTTATTTTTGCCCAAGTGTTTAAGAAAACAATGCCTGTAAACAAGATAGTTGAAAAAACTTTCTCCATTTAATTCTATTCGAAGTAATTGTATCTGGGGTAAAGTCTGACATTGGTCTAAAGCAGAACTGGGGAGTGGAAAAGCTATACCTGGTTAAGTAGTCTCTGTATCTATAATCACGTGTAATGATGGAGTCCAGAAGCTTACTGAGAAAATGAGACTGATGATATTGTCATTTGCATGCTCTGATGACACATGGTTTGTTGATGTACAGTAAACATAGTAAATATGGTAACTATCAATTATAAATAACTAGCCGAGGCACACACAGCATGTTTATTTCATGGCTGCTGCTTTATAAGCACTGAGATTGTAACTATTGATGGTGTTGTGATGTTAATGGTAGTACTAGGTAATAACTAAGTATATGGACCCTGGAGCCATCTTTCCTGGTTCTGAGTCAGTCCTCCACCACTTAATAGCCATTTGAGTATGAGCTTTAGAGTCTTTGTTGGTAAATGGGTATGATAATAGTACCTACCCCACTAGGGTCACAGGCAGTAACTTTTAACTATTATTATTGTTGTTGCAATTACCAGCTGATATAAACGTGTAAGTATATGTAGCATGAGGCATTGTAGTATAGTCCAAAAAATTCAGACCTTGGTGTTAGACTAGATTGGTTTCTTTCCTCAGTGTACATACTTCTGCTTAGTTGTGGCACCTCAGGAAAGCTACTTCACTTTTTGGAGCTTTAGTTTCTTCCTCTATTAAATGGTATTTACTGTAAGTGTTTATTATGAAGATAAGAGTGTATGAGTGCCTACTTTAGAGGCTGATGTATAGTAAATGGTTGACAAATGATACTTTTATTTATTTTAGGGTTCATGGGTTTGCTTAACAGCTCAAGCTGACATGGGTCCTTAGTCATGAGAGGTAACCCTGAGCTGCTGTTTGCTATAAATAAGGCTCAGAATTTCAGTATGATCAAATAGGGTCAGACCAACCTGGAACCAAATTAGGTTGGTTGATTGGCCTTTGGAATAGTTATTTTAAATGTAATTTAAACCTCTATAACTTTTTTTTTTTTTTTGGTATTTTCTCTTAGTAAGAGAAAAATTTTTAGTAGACTTTTCTTTTTTTTTTTTTTTTCAGCATGCATGCAGTTTATTCGCCACATTTCCCCCGGGAACTCTTTCTGGTTAGGGAATGAAAGAATTGAAGGGATGGGGGATGTACAGGTGGAAGTAAAAGGCACACCTTGAACGTGCTATGATGGGTTGAAGGGTTGAAAAGAGGTTGGTCTGAAATTGATGAGCCTCCCATTTCAGAAGCTCAGGAAGTTTGTGCCCAGGAAATATGCATGCCTTCAGCCAACTCCCTTGCACGTGATGGAGCAGAAGCAGGCACTGCCTACCCTGGCCTGGGCTGTCTGCTGGCTCTCATGTCAGGCATTTTCTGGGCCTGGCTGTCGCAGCTAGTGGGATCACTAACATTGCATGGCCATGGCGTTTTGGCCTAAACAAACAGGTGAGGCCTGGCTCTGTCTACACAGCAGCAAAAAAGGTGACTGATTAGCAGGAGATCTGTAGTGCACAAATAATGGGAGAGGGTGGGCTTGTCAGCATTAGATAATGACTCCAAAATGTAGTGTAAACTCACAAGGAGGGGGTGACTCAAGGCTGGACACATGACTAAGTAAGAAAATGTGACTCTGTGAGCTGACCCAACTTCTAAACAAACCTCCTAATACAGTCACAGTGTGTTTCAGTCCCTTTGACTCTAAACCATCACAGAAGCAGAAGGAAGAGGAAGTGGTGGACTGCCCAGCTAGAGCCTGGGGACTGTCATGACTGTCTAGATCTCTGAGGTCAGAGGGTGTCACAGCCTCCTCAGACCCTGAGCCTGGGATGGAGAGGGGGAACAGGATATAGATTCCCAGGAGGGCTGTCCCCAAGGCCCTCTCCCTGCCTGTCTGGCTCCTCGGGCCTCCTCTTCTACCGCTTCTTCTTGGTCTCTTTCTTGGGCCTCTTGTTCACAGAAGGAACAGTAGCCTTGGGCTTCCTCGTCACCTCAGCACTTCTGAGCTCAGATGGTTCAGCCTCTACCTCGTGGAACTTGGGAATGGGTATGATGATGGCCAGCACACAGATGAGCTGGAAGATGGCTCCCAGGAAGAGTCCGTACCATAGCAGGTTCTCCAGGAAAGTGGGCTCAGGCACCTCCAGAGGTGAGAAGTCTAGGTCAGAGGCCATGGCCCAAGTCGCTTGCTGCCTGAGGTCTCTTCTGACTCACCACTCTTCAGAGCCAACTCTCACGCTGCTGCCCTGCTCCCCCGGAAGAGTAGACTTTGTAGGTTTACAGCAAAATTGAACAGAAAGTACAGAGGGTTCTCACATAACCTCCTGCCTCCTTGCATGCACAACATCCCATTCTTCAACATTCCCCACCAGAGTGGTACATTTGTTAGAATCAATGAACAGACATTGACACATCTTTATCACTCAAAGTCCACACTTTACATTAGGGTTCATTCTTGGTTGTACATGCTGTGGGTTTGGACAAATGTATAATGACTTGTATTCACCATCGCAATATTGTAAAGAATAATTTCACTGCCATAAACATTCTCTGTGCTCTGTTTATTCATTCTTCTCCTCTGCTTAACCCATGGTAACCACTGATCCTTTCACTGTCTCCATAGTTTTTTCTTTTCCATGTCAAAAGACAATATTACAACAAATTTGTAGTTAAAGATCAAATTGTTTTTTATTTGTGATTCATGAATCAGGAAAGCATCCATTCTACAAAATACAGTGAGCACTTTCATGGGGCCATGGAAGAATAGTGGGTTTTGTAAGGAACAAAGAAACAGAACAGTAGGAAAAAAAACTGATTGATTAACATCAGATTACTTCAGGTTACTTTTCTAGAAAGGGTAAAGCAGAGAGAACTGGCCAGTGTGGTGGCTTACGCCTGTAATCTCAGCATTTTGGGAGGCCAAGGTAGGAGGATTGCTAGAGCTAAGGATTTTGAGACCAGCCTTGGCAACATAGTAAGATCTCCATCTCTACAAAAAAATAAAAATAAAAAATTAGCTGGGAGTGGTGGCATACATCTGTAGCCCCAGCTCCCCAGGAGGCTGAGCTGGGAGGATTGCTTGAGCCCCGGAGGTTGAGGCTGTAGTGAACCATGGTTGTGCCACTGCACTCCAGCCTGGGTGACAGAGCAGAGCAAGACCTGTTTCAAAAAAAAAAAAAAAAAAAAATGCAGAGAGGACTTCCTTACTCAGGTGAACCGGAATCTCAAGTTTTCAGGAAAAACTGCCCTGTTTGCAGATCTACCTCCTTCGTTAAAGTTTCAGTTTGATTAAGTGGTACTTAGCATGAGTGAGTCTTTTGGTTTGATCTGGTCTGCTGAGGCCTAGTATAGGAGCTCAGTCAACAACGGCCTCCTGAAATTTTTATTTAACATCCAGAATGACATATAGTTGAAATCATACATTATCTAGGTTTTTCAGATTGGCCTCTTTAAGATAAAATTTTAACCTATAAATTATGTTTGTGTCGAAAAAATATATCTGGGAAGATTGCCCTCTTGAACCAACTTGCAGATTCCTTCAGGGAGCTGGGAGAAAGGAAGGGGACTTGTGCAGATCATCAGCCAGCCCCTGGGCTTAGTGTGTTGATGTGTTGTGGCTGAATTGCTCTCACACCTTCCTTCCTCATGATATTTTTAACTGTATTGGACTAAGTCCACAGTGTAGAGTTATAAATAGGGCTTGAGGGAGTGACATGGTCATGCTAATAATTAGGTGCCTCTTCAACCCTGTGTCTGTAAATATGTGTTCCATGTTTGTTCATTGGAGAGGCCGAGTCCTGTGTGGGAGATAAGTTGGCTGGGCTTGGCACACGGCATTTAACAGAACAAAACCTTACCATTAACCAGACCCTAAAAGCCAGTTTGGTGATTACGTGTTGTTTTAAATCTCATCAGTCACTCTCTCCTCTAGTAGCTTATCAAAATATTTCTTCCAGTTTGGATCAGTTTCTGGCAGATACCTATCTTGATCTTGATACACTCCCAGTGATGTTGTAGTGCTTCTTACAGATTTGCCCTGGGCAACTGCCTAACTGGCCATTGCCAGCCTAACGTGTTCATCTGGCTCTTACCTGTGTGGAACTTAGACAGAGTTGGCTTTTCCTTCTTGACTTGGAGTTACAGTCCCTAAGGAAATAACTTGGATCTGTCCCTGACAAAGGAGGGGAAGCCCCTCCATGCCTGCACAATTCCCTTCTATATATTGTTCATGGATAGATGAACTGAAAAGATTTGTTTGCCACTTTCTGTTCTGCCTCCTGTCTTGAGTATTCCTCTGGGAGATAAAGAGTGGAAAGAGTCCAGATGCGGTGGCTCATGTCTGTAATCCCAGCACTTTGGAAAGCTGAGACAGGCAGATCACCTGAGGTCAGGAGTTCGAGACCAGCCTGACCAACATGGTGAAAACCCCGTCTACTAAAAACACACAAAAAATTAGCCAGGTGTGGTGGTGCATGCCTTTAATCCCAACTACTTGGGAAGCTGAGGCAGGAGAATCGCTTGAACCTGGGAGTCTGAAGTTGCAGTGAGCTGGGATTGCGCCATTACACTCCAGCCTGGGCAACAAAAGTGAAACTCCATCTCAAAAAAAAAAAAAAAAGTGGAAAAAGAGTGGAAAGAGGGTAGGAGAAGAAAGACTTAAGGATTTATGAAAAGGCAGACTTGGGTCTAGACACTCAGATGGAGCAACATCTATGAACATCTAGGAGGCCTGTCATCTTGGGCAGGGGTTAGCAAACACGTTCAGTAAAGAGCTAAATACTAAATATTTTAGACCTCGAGGGCCAGATGGTCTCCATCATGTCTACTCAACTCTGCCACTATAGCACGAAAGCAGCCATATGTAAATTGCAAAGGAAAGGGCATGGCTGTACTCTAGTAAAACTTTATTTATGGGCACATGCCCATTCTTACTTAGCTTGCTAGTCACACAGAGACATGTAGTGAGCTGCATGTGGCCTGTGGGTGGCAGTTTGCTGACCTGAGGTAGGATAATGTAAGAAACCTGATGTTAATAAGTTTTGTAGTATCTTTGCTGCCTGTGTATTCTCTGTAGAGATCCTTTTCATGCTCACTTAGCTAAGTGAAAAATAACTGGAAATGCTAAATGAATCCAATGAGTGGAAGGGAGTTGTGCTGACTTTTGGGCAGTAGAGAAGTATTCCCCCTGGAGGCTGGCTGGGATAGTGGCAGCAAACAGCAGAGTGAGAACCACAGGGCAATGAGAGACTGCTGGCTACACACCACAGATGCAGTCTTTCATTCTCTGCTGATACCCTGGTGGTTTTGTGTTTGGTTTTAAAAGGGGAAGCCAATCTTTTTTTTTTTTTAATTCTTTCAGCAAGGCAATTTACTTCTGCAGAAGGGTGCCACTTGCGTCAATCAAGATCACAAGAGCACAGAGAACAAAGGAGACCAGGGGGTTTTTATCCTTAACGCAGTCCCTATCTCTGTGCTACTCCCCCTTGGGCTGGGGTTGGACTGCACAATTTGAGCTGACCCGATTGGCTACTTGTACATATTTTTTTAAATATAGAAGGGGAGGGGGACAGAGGTGGAGGGTGTGAGATGTGCAGTTTCAGGGGAACATGGGGTACAGGTAACCAAGGGAACAGATGTGAGTTATTGATTAGAGCTGACGGGAAGAGGGTAGGCTGTTTATGGTAACTAGGGGCAAGGAAGAACAAGATAGTTGAGTTTGAGGACAAAGGATAAGAAAATTAACAAGCTAAACCCTATAAGAGAAACTTAGAAAGACTTATTGTGTCTTACATGACAGTTGAAGAAGCATCTATCTGTAGGGAATCCAGAAGGAGCGTTCATGAAGGTATTACAAGCCCGGAAGAAGCACACGAGCACTGAGCTGACTACTGAGCTGGAGGCGGCCTCAGACAGCAATGGCATCAACTTGTCAGGCTTTGGGAGTGAGCAGCTAGACATCAATGACGCACTAAATTACGTCTTGCCTTATTTCTCATAGAAAAATCTATAAGATGTAGAATCAATGTTGTTACTGTTAGGGACGAGCTGCCCCAGGAACCGCCCCCACAGTGCAGCTGACCCTTACCCCGAATACTCTGCAGCTGCATTCCTGAACCCTTATCTAGGTGCCACAGCAAGGTCGCCGACTTGCTACACTAAGCAAACCCTGCTTACAGCCCTCCAGGCGGCACAGGGAAGGTCACGAGAAATGTGGATAAATCTAAGTTATTCCCTCTTGTAAATTCCTCCGGTCATGAGATGATATGTGGTAAAGTTAACTGAAAAGACCAAGAAGCAGCTTCTCCACTCCTTCTGGGATCTCTATCTGGTTCGGCCTTCCTGCCACCACTCCTGCCTCCACCATGTCCATCAGGGTGACCCAGAAGTCCTACAAGGTGTCCACCTCTGGGCCCGGGGCCTTCAGCAGCCACTCCTACACGAGTGGGCCCAGTGTCCACATAAGCTCCTCAAGCTTCTCCCTAGTGGGCAGCAGCAGCTTCCAAGGTTGCCTGGGCGGAGGCTATGGTGGGGGCAGCGGCGTGGGCGGCATCACCACCATCACAGTCAACCAGAGCCTGCTGAGCCCTCTTAACCTGGAGGTGGACCCCAACATCCAGGCTGTGCGCACCCAGGAGAAGCAGCAGATCAAGACCCTCAACAACAAGTTTGCCTCCTTCATAGACAAGGTATGGTTCCTGGAGCAGCAGAACAAGATGCTGGAGACTAAGTGGAGCCTCCTGCAGCGGCAGAAGATGGCTCAGAGCAACATGGACAACATGTTCCAGAGCTACATCAACAACCTTAGGCGGCAGCTGAAGACTCTGGGCCAGGAGGGCGAGGAGAGCCAGCTGGACTCTGGGATGCAGAACATGAGTATCCATACAAAGACCACCAGTGGTTATGCAGGTGATCTGAGCTCGGCCTGTGGGGGCCTCCCTAGCCCCAGCTTTGGCTCTGGTGTGGGCTCCAGCTCCTTCAGCCACACCAGCACCACCAGGGCAGTGGTTGTGAAGAAGATCGAGACCCGTGATGGGAGGCTGGTGTCCTAGTCCTCTGACGTCCTGCCCAAGTGAACAGCTGCGGCAGCCCCTCCCAGCCTGCCCCTCCTGCGACTCTCCCAGAGAGCAGAAGGGAGCACAGGGAACGTGAGACCCACCTGAGGCCCAGCCCTAGCCCTCAACCCACCCACAGGGTAGTTTACTACCTGGGGACCCCCCATGCCTATGCCTTCAGCTACAAAACAATTCAATTGCTTTTTTTTTTTTTTTTTTTTGGTCCAAAATAAAACCTCTGCTAGCTCTGCCAACAGCTAACCTTATAGTTACCTGTTTTTTTCAAATGTAAAAGATGGGTATTCCGAAAAACCATACAAAGAGTCCCTCTCTTCAACCTGCATCCAAAAACTCATGAAATTAGAAACTGTCCAACCACAGGAAAACAGCCTGGCTAAGATTCAAAGTGTAGGCAAAAGCCTGCAGAGAGTGAACAGAATCCTCATGGGCCCAAGGAGCATCCAGAAAAGTCACTTCAAAGAGGTGGGAAAGCAGAGCAACAGGAAGGAACAGGGTGCCTGGGCATTTGTGGAGAATGCTGCCAAAGAAAAAAGGCTCAGGAGTCCAGCCCCAAGGGAGCTGGAACAGCCTCAAAGGCTCAGGAGTCCAGCCCCAAGGGAGCTGGAACAGCCTCACATAGAGCAGGGGCATGAGAAGTTAGCAGGAAACACCATCTATACCAAGCCTTCGTTCAACCAAGAGCATAAGGCAGCAGTCTTCTCTTTGCTGAAACCCTTCTCCATGGGCGTGCCTTCTATCTCCACCCCTGCAAAAGCCCTACCTGTGGTCAGAAACAGATTGAAAGACTTATCCATTTTGGTTTTAGAAAATGCAAAGTTGAGTTAAAACCAATCGTACATTCCAGAAGAATTCTCTCAGTAGACTTTGCTTGCAAAGAGGCCTCCAGTCTCTGCAGTGAAAAGCCTCATAAATGCCCCTTCACAAGGGGCTTTTTCATCTTTAGGAGACCTGAGTCTTCAGGAAAATCCTTTTCCGGGAGTATTTCTCCATCAGAATGTTTTAAAAGCACCACTGCAAGAAATGCCTTTGAACAAAACATTTTTATGGAAAACACTACTATGCCAGAAGGCACCATCTCTGAAAACACAACCTACAACCATCCTCCTGAGGGAGATTCTGCTGGGACTGCGTTCAACTTAGAGAAGACTGTGAAACACAGTGGGAATACAACAACATGGGCACTGGCCTGTCTCCCGAGCCCAAAAGCTTCAATTACCCATTGCTCTCGTCCCCAGGTGATCAGTTTGAAATTCAGCTAAACCAGCAGCTACGGCCCCTCATCCCCAATAATTATGTGAGAAGGCTCATTTCTCATGTTATCTGGACGTTGAAGATGGAGTGCTCTGAGACCCATGTGCAATTGGCCTATACCAAGCTCATCTCTAGGACAGGCCTCCTGATTCATCAGTGAGCAGCAAGAAGTAAAGATGTCCAAGGCAGAATGGGATAGGGACCAATGGAAAACTGAGAACTATATCAACGAAAGCACGGAAGCCCAGAGCAAACAGAAAGAGCAGAAGTCAAGTGAGGTGAGGACCACACAGAAACATGAAACCCAGATTTTCCTATCATTAAGCATCTTCCAGGAAGGTGCCCACACAGGAGAACCTGGGACTCCCAGACCATAGTTTGTCTTGGCCATGTAACTTCAGCCATGACAGTGATCTCCCACTTTGCTCATTTAGAGAGTGAAACAGGTTAGTACACAAGATAAACTGTAGGCCGGACATGATGGCTCATGCCTGTAATCCTAGCACTTTGGGAGGGTGAGGTAGGTGGATCACTTGAGGTCAGGAGTTTGAGACCAGCTTGGCCAACATGGTGAAACCCTGTCACCAAGGGGAAGCCAATCTTAATGCCCACCCATTTTCTTTGATAATGAAGCTGTATTATTTATATCTCAGAGAATTATTTCATTTCAGGTAATTTGTTGGAATTTTCCCTTCACATTTTTCAGTATTAATGATCTGTCCCCTCTTTGTAGTACTAGGCTAAAAATTCATTAATTTTTAGGTGATAAATAGCTGTTGTTAATAATTTATTTTATGTTTGTTTTATTAATTTATTTGTGCATATTTAACCATCTACCATAATTTTTACCTTGTATCAACAGGATTCTTACTACAGATTTAATGACCTTAACTACAGATGGGTCTCTTTGGATAACTGGACCTATAGCAAAGAATTTAAAATCCCCTTTGAAATTAGGTATGTATGTTTGTGGGTGTATTTTTATTATTATTTGAACTTTTCTTCTTTTTCTATCTTGGCAAAAATGTTGTGTTTTGTTTGTTTTTTTGTTTGTTTTGTTTTGTTTTGTTTGTTTAGGTTACATATCTGAGAGTTAAGTAAGATGAAAGCCTTGTACTATAAAAGTGAATATATTATTTATGTTTTGTTTTGTATATGAGGATGGTGCTACTAATCAACAGTCACCAAATTGTGTCTTATGGAGTCATTTTTCCAGTGGTTATGCTCTATGTAGTGCTAACCAGCCATTGAGACTATGACCTTGACCTATACTATGTGGTGAAGCCAGGAGGTGAAGCACAGGTACTGTTTTCAGTAATGTTCTGTTATTATAAGCAAATATTTCCATATGAGGCAGAATGTTACCCAAAGGTACCACCACTACTGCTAAATGAAAAAAAAATCCTTCTGTCCCTTTTATGTGATTTTTTTTTTTTTTTTGGTAATTATTTACTAGTCTTTTAAAGGGGGGAAAAGGCCAGAATATTGTTATCAATATCATGGAGTTACTGCTGTGCTCCAGGCTTTTATTTACAGATAATATTTAGAATATCTTTCGTAATAGTTCTATTTCACCTTGAACTCAACATATCCAATTGATTTTCCCCCTTAAAACTAACTTTATATTCTAACAGCTTCATTGTTTTTCTTAATGTAACACCATTTTCCAATCTATGTCTAAGGTGCTTTGGGCTTATTACATCTTTTCTTCATCTTCCTGTGTTCAGTCTGTTCTGGGTCTTGCAAATTTTTGTCTAACATTTCTCTTGGTTTGGCCCCTTCCATCTCATTTCCATCTTTCCATCTTTGCCTAGAAGAGTGCCAGGAAAGAGGCCAAAGCTGCCTAATCAAATTTCTTGCTTCGTTCTTTTATTCTCCAATCTTTTCAATTTAGAAACATTAGATTAATCATCCCAGAATATTGATTGTGCCAAGATAGGTATTCGTTCAAGAATAGCAAGTGTCTATTTTACTTGGCAAATCAAGTATAAACTTCTCACTTGTCTGTGAAAATACATCTGAAAGATGTCTGTCCCTGTAACACTGCCCGCACCTCTCTGCCCCTCGGATTTGTCCAGCTTTTTCCTCCTTAGCTCCCCAGCCCAAATTACACATATGAGTCAATTACCTAAAAGTAATTCATGCTGTCAGCACTTCCTTGTTTTGGTTTTGCTCTTTGCAGGGGTAAGGGGTTCCTGCAAAGAGCAAAGGGTATAAGGGGAGTAGAAATGCCTCCACCCAGTCATTTCTACCTAGTTAAAAAAAAAATACTTTATTGATATATAATTAACATATTGTACAATTCAGTCATTTAAAGTATATAATTCAATGGTTTTTAGTATACTTACAGTTACAAAACCATCACCACAATCAATTTTAGAACATTTTCCTCATCCCCCTGCAAAAAGTTACACCCATTAGCAGTCATTTCCCATTGCCCACTCCTCCTGCCCCTGAATTCTTACCCCAGCCCTAGGAACCACTAATTTACTTTCTGTCCCTCTGGATTTGCTTGTTCTGGATACCTCACATAAATGGAATCATACAATATGTGGGCCTTTGTGACCGCCTCTTTCACTTAGCATAATAATGTTTTCAAAGTTCATCCATGTTGTAGCATGTATCAGTACTTCATTCCTTTTTATTGTTGAATAGTATTTTATTGTATGAATACAACACATTTTATTTATTCTTCTCTTCATTAAGTTCTTGTTTCCATTTTGAAATCTTTTCTTATGAGATAAACTCTGATAGCACTTGTAGTTGTTCAACAATATTGCCAGCCAGCCACCAAATGCCAACCAGATTGCAGACTCCTTAAGTACAGGCACTGTTATAGTTTCCTGTAAGGCTTAGCAGAGTGCTGGGTGCATAATATTCACTTATAGATGATAGTTTTCTAACGTGTTCTCTTAGACAGGGTCAGTAAATGTAGTTTGTGAGAACGTTTTATGTCTATTATTTAACTTGGTTCTCATTTTTTTTTTTTTTTTTTTGAGATGGAATCTTGCAAGTGCAGTGGTGGGATGTCCACTCACTGCAACCTCCGCCTCCTGGGTTCAAGTGATTCTCCTGCCTCAGCCTCCCTAGTAGCTTGGATTACAGGCACCCGCCACCACGCCTGGCTAGTTTTTTGTAATTTTAGTAGAGACAGGGTTTTGCCATGTTGGCCAGGATGGTCTCGAACTCCTGACCTCAGGTGATCTGCCTGCCTAGGCTTCCCAAAGTGCTGGGATTACAGGCGTGAGCCACTGCTCCCGGCCTAACTTGGTTCTCATAATAGCTTTCTGAAGTATTAACTAGAAAAAGTCAATATATTTGGAAATTATAAGTTGTGCTCTTGGTTTTATGGTGATTTATTGATACATTATAGAGAAAGATAAGCTGGATCACTCAAAGGATGTAAGTATGTTTTAAAGCAGTACTTCTGAAAATGTCACTGGAAACTGCCTTTTAAGAACATATATTTTTTGTGGAATATTTATTTCTTTAGGCCTTAAATAATAAAAAAGAGACTTATCTAAGTTAATGCTTTACACATCTTGTTTTAAAAATCTTTTCTTTTTTTTAGCAAATGGCAAAAAGTAAATTTGATTCTTGAGGGAGTGGATACAGTTTCAAAAATCCTGTTCAATGAAGTCACTATTGGGGAAACAGACAATATGTTCAATAGATATGTAAGTATATAATGACATTAGGTTAAAAAAAACATTTATGTGTGTTTATGTTAATTGCTTTTGTGAGTAGAGAAAAGTAAATGCATAATTGGCCATGTGACAAATATGAGCTCATTAAAGCACTGGATGAGTTACTTGATTTCTGAGTTGCCACATCTGTGGAATAATGGAAACCTTACAAACCCCATGGGGTTAGTGTGGGGATTTAGTAAGCTAATTGTATAAGATGTTGGCAAGTTCTTAGCACATAGGAAGTGTTCAAAACATGCCAATCCCTCCTCTGCTGATACAGTTTCATTGGACAAATGATTTTAAAATAAAATGTCATTTCCTTTCTGGAATAGTTATATTAAGAGATTATATGCTGATCTTCCTTTCCTTTCAAAGGTAGACTTTTCAAAACAAAAATAACTCATTACTTAGAAATGCATGCTGTTCATACCGTAGAGGCAGGTTGTCATGAAGTGTCTAGGAAACCCTTGGCAGTTCAAGGCCACGTATAAGTAGACAGAGCAGACATTCCAGAGCTAAAGTTATTTTTTGCTCTATCCATTTCCCTAGGACCATCATTTTGCCAGGAAAAATAGAAGGAGAAGCCTAGAAACTTGGATTGGGTAGGAAAATATGCTTAGTTTTAACTAAAAGTGGGCAACTAAGTGATAGATACTACAGTGTTTCAGAGAAGTGTTCCCTCCTGCAAGGAGGCTAAACCTAGATCGGTGTTATATTATGTGTCTTTCATACAAAATGCCTTTATCTAAAATTTTACACACAAGACTACTTCCACATCATGGGTTTGTCTGTTTGTTCCCTTTAACTTAGAGCTTTGATATTACCAACGTGGTCAGGGACGTGAACTCCATTGAGCTGCGTTTCCAGTCAGCGGTGTTGTATGCAGCACAGCAGAGCAAAGCTCACACTCGCTACCAGGTTCCCCCAGACTGCCCTCCACTTGTGCAGAAGGGTGAATGCCATGTCAACTTTGTTCGGAAGGTAATGGTCTCTCAAACAGGTCGGGTTTTATTTTTGAGGACGGGATGTGCTGGCATATGAAATGCTTATTTGAAGACTCCCATGGCATTTCAGAAGTTAGGAATCTCTTTCCTGATCCCTTAGTGGGGTTTGAAAATTTGAAATAAGAACCAAAAGATTATTTGAAATATTGTGGAGAATCTTTATCTTTTTCTAAGTTTTCTTCCTGAAGCGTGTTCAGAACTTAGGTAACAGAAAAAGAAAGGAAAAGAAAAATATGTGGCTGATAATGGAACTTTACAAATTATTTTTTTAACATTTAAGTGTATCAAACTTTTCACCAGATTGTGAAAATGTATTAGTGATTCTTGTTTCTAGGAAGCCCTCTGCAAATATTAGTATATTTGATGATATGTTCTTGCATCTTACTGTCAGGTTCTCATAAAATCTAACAAAAAGATAACAAAGTCCACAAAAGTAATTATTTTTGTTAGAGTATGATTCCAGTCTAAGAGGACTTGGATCTGTTTTACTACATGATTGAATCAGTATTCTATGTGACATTTGGTTTTTTAATGTTTATTTCATTTTACTTCATATTTTAAAAATTTTAATTGTATAAACTGTACATAAAATTTATCACTTTAATAATTTTTAAGTGTACAGTTTAGTAGTGTTAAGTATATTTACATTAAGTAACCACAGAGCTTTCTCATCTTGCAAAACTGAAACTCTACCCATTACCCATTATATTATATTATACCCATTATTGTTTAAACAATAGCTCTCCATTTCCTTCTCCCCAGCCTCTTGCAACCAGCATTCTACTCTTTTCTTTTCTCTTTTTTTTTTTTTTGAGACTGGGTCACACTCTGTCGCCCAGGCTGGAGTACAGTGGTGCGATCACAACTCACCGCAGCCTCCACCTTCTGGGCTCAAGCGATGCTCCCACCTAGGTCTCTTGAGTAGCTAGGACTACAGGCGAACACCACCATGCCCAGATAATTTTTGTATTTTTTTTTGTAGAGACAGGATTTTGCCATGTTGCCCAGGCTGGTCTCTAACTCTAAGGCTCAAGCAATCTGCCCACTTTGGCCTCCCAAAGTGCCGGGATTACAGGTGTGAGCCACCATGCTTGGCCCATTCTACTCTTTTCTATGTGTTTGATTCCCCTAGAAATCTTATATAAGTGGAATCATACAGTATTTGTCTTTTTGTGACTGACTTATTTCACTTAGCATAATTTCCTCATGATTCATCCATGTTGTAGCATGTGAGAGAATTTCTTTACATTTTAAGGCTGAATAACATACCATTCTATGCATATACCACATTTTGTTTATCCATTCATCCGTTGACGGACATTTAGGTTGCTTCCACCTTTTGACTATTGTGAATAATGCTGCTATGAACATGGGTGTACAAATATCTTTACATGACCCTTCTTTCAGTTCTTTTGGATATATTCCCAGAAATGGTATGGTTGGATCATATGGTAATTCTATTTTTAATTTTTTGATGGATTGAATTTATTTATTTATTTATGTATGTATGTATTTGAGATGCAGTCTTGCTCTGTTGCTCAAGCTAGAGTGCAGTAGTGAGATCTCGGCTCACTGCAACCTCCGCCTCCCGTGTTAAAACAATTCTCTTGCCTCAGCCCCCTGAGTAGCTGGGATTCCAGGCATGCACCACCACACTTGGCTAATTTTTAAATTTTTAGTAGAGACGGAGTTTCGCCATGTTGGCCAGGCTGCTCTTGAACTCCTGACCTCAGGTGATCCAGCCGCCTCGGCCTCCCAAAGTGTTGGGATTACAGGCGTGAGCCATGAAATTTAGTTTTAACGACAAATGTAAGGATTGGGCTCATTGTGAAGATACTAAACATATTTTCCCAATACTCTTTAGGTAGAACTGTTACATTAGCTAATATGTTCTGATTAAATTAAGTGGCTCTTTTTCAGCTGGATTGATTTACTATTAAATTATGTTTCCTTAATATAAGTACTAGGATTAAAATTATACCTCCTCCTGTTTGATTCAATCTACCCAAACTTGTGTCAATGACCCATTGACCATTTGTTCAAATTACTGTAATAACAGCCTTAAAGTATTGCTTTGACAATTTTCAGTAGTCAAGTATCCCATGGAATATTTGTCTGCTTATAAGTTTGGATAAGATTTATCTTTTGATTTTTTGCCTTTGGCTTCCAATGACACAGTGGTTTAAATGCTAGAGGTTGTACTTTTTCCCTCTCCCCTTCCTTTTTTTTTTTTTTTTTTTTTTTTTTTTGAGATGGAGTCTCACTCTGTTGCCCAGACTGGAGTGCAGTGGCATGACCTCGGCTCACTGCAACCTCTGCCTCCCGGGTTCAAGTGATTCTCCTGCCTCGGCCTCCTGAGTAGCTGGGATTACAGGCGCCTGCCACCATGCCCAGCTAATTTTTGTATTTTTTTTTTTTTTTGAGACGGAGTCTTGCTCTGTTGCCCAGGCTGGAGTGCAGTGGCACAATCTCAGCTCACTGCAAGCTCCACCTCCTGGGTTCACGCCATTCTTTTGCCTCAGCCTCCCAAGTAGCTAGGACTACAGGCGCCTGCCACCATGCCCAGCTAATTTTTGTATTTTTAGTAGAGATGGGGTTTCACCATGTTGGCCAGGCTGCTCATGAACTCCTGACCTCAGGTGATCCACCCACCTTGGCCTCCCAAAGTGCTGGGATTACAGGCATGAGCTACTGTGCTGGCTTCCCGTTCCATTTTTAACCTTTATCAAAACTGAAACTATCCTGGATCCTAATGTGAAAAGTTACTTTTCAAGTCATCAATAAAGATAATATAAATGTTATACATATATCCATATGCTATTTTGCTCCACCCTCTATTCAATTTGTGGCATTTAAAACATACTCTCAAGTTATCTAGATAGAACATAGCCCTTTGTCACTAACATCAGGAATCAGATCCAGTTTTCTGCTATCACAATGTTTTGGACAGTAACCTCTGGGTAGACTTCCAGAACAATTGCAAGTTGCATCTAGGTATTTCTGACTAGATTGACATGGTCCAGTGGGAAGACACCTGAGTTGGAGACCAAGTGAAGAGTCTTGGGTCTGAATTCTGGCTTTGTGAACATAGAATAACTTGAGGTATGCCCATCATTTGTACATGGAGCTAATCCCTGATATAAAGATATAGTGAAATAACAATGTAAATGTACTTTGCATGTTGTAAAGTGCTATACAACCATTCAAAAAGTAGAGTGGTGATATCTATTTTGGAGGCTTATTACTATAATTACAGGTAATGAACAAGATGCTCAGCTTAGGTTATATGAAGTTAGTGGGGTCTTTACTTTAATCTCTTAATCCTGTTATCTTCATAAACTGAGACTGTACGTCACCTCAGGACCACTATTGTACAAATTGATTGTAGAACATGTGTGTTTGAACAATATGAAATCTGATTGTAAAACGTGTGTTTGAACAATATGATCAGTGCATCCTGAAAAAGAACAGAATAATGGCGATTTTCAGGGAAGAAGGGAAGATAACCATAACGCCTGACTGCCTGTGGGGTCAGGCAGAATAGAGCCATATTTATCTTCTTGCAGAAAGCCTATAAACGGATGTGCAAGTAGGAGAAATATCGCTGAATTCTTTTCCCAGCAAGGAGTAACCCTGGGGAAGGAATGCATTCCTGGGGGTAGGTCTGTAGACGGCCACCCTAGGAGTGTCTGTCTTATGCGGTTGAGATAAGGACTGAAATACACCCTGGTCTCCTGCAGTACCCTCAGGCTTACTAGGATTGGGAAATTCCAGCCTGGTAAATTCTGGTCAGACTGATTCTCTGCTCTCGAACCCTGTTTCCTGTTAAGATGTTTATCAAGACAATGCTTGCACAGCGGGACATAGACCCTCATCAGTAATTCTAATTTTGCCTTGCCTTGTGATCTTTATTGCCCTTTGAAGCATGTGATCTTTGTGACTTACTCCCTGTTTGTACACCCCCTCCCCTGTTAAAATCCCTAATAAAAACTTGCTGGTTTTGTGGCTTGGGGTTGTCATCACGGTCCTACCAATATGTGATGTCATCCCCAGAGGCCCAGCTGTAAAATTTCTCTCTTTGTACTCTTTCTGTTTATTTCTCAGACTGGCCGACACTTAGGGAAAATAGAAAAGAACCTATGTTGAAATATTGGGGGCTGGTTCCCCTGATACTCTCTTTCACCAGTTCTTTGAACCTCCACTTTCCCTGTAGCAACCTAAGTCCCCTCTTGTCTCTGCTTCCTTTTCTGTCCAGAATGGATAGTGGGACTCATCACTTCTGCTACCCTCTTACCAATGTTTGATGCCATCTTCCTTGTTTTCCGTTTACATCTCTGGCCGTTCCTTGTAAGTCTCTTTATCCACATCCTTGTTCTCCTAAAAGTTATATTATAGGGCCTTTCTCTGTTCTAGACTCTTTTCTCATTTTATACCCTCTCTAGGCTATCTCATTTTTCATTTCTTCCATAACAAATCTATTTGCCATTGTCTCCCAATATTGTGTCTTCCGCCCAACTTTTATTCAATTCCAGACCTTACATTCAGATGCTTATTTAGCATCATCACTTGTCTGATTCACAGGGACCTAAAGCTCAGTATGCGCCACACTGCACTTGTGATTTAAGTCCTTCTCCCAGGGTTCTGTCTCTTGCTGAATGGAATACTATCCACAACAGGTGCTCAAGCCAGAAACTTGAGTTTTTCTTGACACCGTTATCTCCTTTTTCTCTCTTCCAATCTATTGCTTAGTCCTCTTGATGATGTGAATAGTACCTCTTCAATAGCTCTTCAGTCTGTTCACATTTCATTTCTGCCACTATGTCTTGAGTTCAGTCATGCCTTGCATGAAATATTGCCCTGGTTGCCTAACTGGCATCCCTGAAACTTCACTTGCCTTCCTCTAGTTAATCATTTACAGAGCAGCTAGAATGGTCTTTTCAGAAAAAAATGATCACAGCACTGCTTTTCTTCAAACTCTTCAACAGCTTCTCATTGCCTTTAGGCCAGTGTCCATGGGTCTTAGATCTGTCTCGCCCATGCTCACTTCTCCAGTCGTCTCCCTGCCTCTTCCCATTGTTCTCTCTTCAGCTTCTGGAATGCATCATACTGTCCTGCACCTCCAGACCTTTGCACATGCTGTTCCTTCTGAAAGGAATGCTTCTGGGCTGGCACAGTGACTCATGACTGTAATCCCAGCACTTTGGGAGGCCAAGGCAGGTGGATCACTTGAGTTCAGGAGCTTAAGATCAGCTTGGACAACATGACAAAACCCCAAGTCTAAAAAAAAAATACAAAAATTAGCCTGTAGTCCCTGCCACTCAGGAGGCTGAGGTGGGAGGAGCCTGGAGGTTGAGGCTGCAGTGAGCCAAGATTGTGTCACTGTACTCCAGCCTGGGTGACAGAGTGAGACATCTCAAAAAAAAAAAAAAAAAGCTCCTGCTTGCCTTTGCCTGCTCACAGTGGATAAATGGTACTCACCCTTCAGGGTCTTTTTTTTTTTTCAGGAAAACTCATCTTGATACCCATCCTCCTCAACCTCTCACTGTATGTTCCCTGCCTATTTCCATTGTAAAACTCATTATACTTGTAATTATTTATTCAATGCTTGAATTTCATGCTTGACTGTGAGCATTATAAGCAGAAGAGCTGTGTCTGTTGTGTATATTGAAGTACTCCCAGCCTGAAACATAGAAGGCACTTCATAAATACTTCTTGAAGAGGTTAAGAGTGATTTGTAGCTCTTAGTGGGGAAAAGAGTCTCCCTCATAAGATGTTGATTATTTTGCTCTCCTTCTTTTCCCTATCTCCAATGAAAAAATTACAAATAGATACTAAAATTCTCCCATAAATGTCCCCAAGATGGTTTTCATTCTGAATATGAGAATCTGGTGCTTAAGTGGTAAATTTAGACAGATGTGGATGCTATAAAGTAACTTTAGTTCTTTGTTTTTCTCCATAGTAAAAACAAATTTATCTCTATCTTAGGTGAGTACAGAGCTAAGGAAATAATACCCAAATGACAACAGTTTGGCCAAATCTTCAGGTTCTATTTCACAAATGACTCCATCTAGAAGGATTTTAGTATTTCCTCTGGTGCTTGTTACTTTCTTTCCCCCCATAAAATGTATGACCCAAACTTGTTCCTTTTTAAAAGCTGAACTCATAGCTTTACTCATTTTAATTAACTGTTCTGAAAATATTTTTTTCTTTTAAGAAGTAGAAATTAGAAAACATTCTGTGTGAAAGGGATTTATTTTACAGAATTATTTCTTATTTTTGAATTTGAACTCTGTAACTTAATATGGAAGTTGAGTGTCATCAAGGGAGAGACAGGTACCCAGGTCAAATAAGACTGGATAAAATGTCTGCCTTGGCCACCTGTGTCAGGGGCTAAAGATCGAACTGATTGCTTTTGGGCTTCACGTTCAGAAACAAGGACTTCTGAATTCATACCTGAGGTTGGCAAGTTTAGCCAGAGCTTTTTAAAACCTATTTATAAGTGTTTGTCTTTCAATATGTTTCCTCATTCTTTTTTTTTTTTTTTTTTTTTTTTGAGACCGAGTTTCACTCTTGTTGCCCAGGCTGGAGTGCAGTGGTGCGATCTCAACTCACCATAACCTCCGCCTCCCGGGTTCAAGCAGTTCTCCTGCCTGAGCCTCCTGAGTAGTTGGGATTACAGGCAAACGCCACCACACCCAACTAATTTTGTATTTTTAGTAGAGATGGGGTTTCTCCATGTTGGTCAGGCTGGTCTTGAACTCCCAACCTCAGATGATCCACCCGCCTCGGCCTCCCAAAGTGTTGATATTACATGCGTGAGCCCCTGTGCCCGGCCTCCTCATTCTTTTTAATTATTACATGTAAGCACAATATTCTTTGTAGCTATTAGATTTAAATACAATGGTTAGGTTCAGAGATATTATAGAGAAGTTTAAAGAGGAACTATTGAGTTGCTTCAATGTAGTATGCATTTGAAGAATAAATGTACAACTCTTCATAGATTTTATGTTCTTAGAACATTTCTGCCAAATTTATCTGTTTCATAGGTTATGTGCAACATAGATATATTGGATATATTGAATATTGTATTAGTTATCTATTGTGATGTAACAAATTATGCCAAAACTTATCAGCTAAAACAACATTTATTGATGAGAACACATGGACACAGAGGGGAGCAACACACCCTGGGGCCTGCCGGAAGGTGGAGGGTGGGAGGAGAGAGAAGATCAGGAAAAATAACTCATGGGTACTAGGCTTAATAGCTGGATGATGAAATAATCTCTATGACAAACCCCATGACACAAGTTTACCTATATAACAAACCTGCACTTGTACCCCTGAACTTAAAAGTTAAAAAAAGAAAATATGTGGACTATAGGTTTTCTGATTTCTAAAAAATAACATAAACAAAACATTTATTATGGTAGCTTCTGTTAGTTAGGAATCTGAGTTGAGTGTGGCTCAGCTGGGTGCCTCTGGCTTAAGGTCTCTCTTGAGGTTATAGTCAAGCTGTCAGCCACGGCTGCAGTTGTCTCAAGGCTTGGCTCAAGTTGACTCAAGGCTGAAGAGTCTGTTTCTGAGCTCACTTGTAGTTATTGGCAGACCTCAGATTGCCCATATGGGTCTCTCCGCAGAGCTGCCCCATGACACAGAGGCTGGCTTCCCTCTTGGCCAAGAGAGGGCATGAGAGAGTACTCAAAATTCAAGGCTTAGTCTCTTATAACCTAATTAATAAAATCACATCATTTCTGCTATATGCTGGTGGTTAGAAGTGATTCACTAGGTCACTTCAAAGGGGGGATCATTGTGGGCCACCTCAGAGGCTGTGTATGGTGGTTGGGGGGCACACACACAGTTTTGCACTAACTTGTGGTCCCCCCAAATTCATATGTTGAAGTCCTAACCTCTGGTATCTCAGAATGTAATCATATTTGGAGAAGGTCTTTAAGGGGTGATTAAGATAAAATGAGGCAGTTAGGGTGGGCCCTATTCCAATACAACTAGTGTCCTTGTAAGAAGGGGACATTTGGACAATGGAGAGAGACACCAGGGATGCCTAGCACAGAAAAAGACCACGTGAGGACACAGTGCAAACAGAGGAGATCGGCCTCAGGAGGAACCAAACCTGCTGATAGCTTGATCTTGGACTTCACTGTGAGAAAATACATTTCCATTGTTTAAACCACTTAGTTTGTGATACTTTGTTATGGCTGCCATAGCAAACCTATATACACATATGTAACATTTTTAAAGAAAATGTTTTTCATAATGTTTAAATTTCACTGTAATCAGAATATATCTTCTTTTTCTCCTTGAAATTGCAGGAGCAATGTTCCTTTAGTTGGGACTGGGGGCCTTCCTTTCCTACCCAGGGAATCTGGAAAGATGTTAGAATTGAAGCCTATAATATTTGTCACCTGAACTACTTCACATTTTCCCCAATATACGGTAAGCTGAAAGATGTGATTTTTTTTTCTTTTTGAGTCTTCTTGTTATAAAAATTGGGTTTATAATTGAAATACAGAGGTATGTTTTTCAGAGATTTAGAGTTTTTAAAAACTTTTTGGTACAATCAATTTATAAAAGTAAAAAATAGGTACAAACTGATTTTACATGAAAATTGACAATATAAAGCAGATGTGTAGGTAGGTATCTTTTAGCATATTTTACAGGAAAAGGAAAAAATAAAATGGAAGAGCAGCTCCAAGTTTTCCTGAGATAAGTATTCTTTCTTGAAAGAACTGGGCCTGCTGGCTGGTGTTCCTTTTTGCTGCCTCTGTAGTCACTTTTAGTGTCAAATTCTTGCTTTGCTCACACCGTTAGACTGGCTTTCTGTCTCTGTACATTTTCTTCATAACCCGGAGCACTACTCTGAGGGCCCAGACACAAAGGCCCTGACACAACAGCCTTGTGAAGAGTTAAAAATAAACTGGAAGGTAAACAGGGCAAAAGAAAGATTTCTTTTCTTTTCTTTTCTTTTCTTTTTTTTTTGAGATGGAGTTTCACTCTTGTTGCCCAGCCTGGAGTGCAGTGGCGCAATCTTGGCTCACTGCAGCCTCTGCCTCCCGGGTTCAAGCGATTCTCCTGCCTCAGCCTCCTGAGTAGCTGTGATTACAGGCATGTGCCACCACGCCCAGCTAATTTTGTATTTTTAGTAGAGATGGGGTTTCTCCATATTGGCCAGTCTCGAACTCCTGACCTCAGGTGATCTGCCTGCCTCAGCCTCCCAAAGTGCTGGGATTACAGGCGTAAGCCACTGCGCCTGGCCAAAAGAAATATTTCTAAGGTGAAAAATAGTACTTTTTAAGTTGAAGCAACTATTCAATATCAAGGAACATTGAAATAGAACCTCAGAAATCTCACAGATGTCAGTGGATAAGTTAAAAGCTGGTTAAATATTTGTTGCTTTCTTTGCTCAGCACTGTGTTTATTTGATAAAAGAAATACAGTAGGTACACTGATCCCTTCTTGTGTGGGGAGGGGAGATACAAACAATTACCAAACAAAACAAATAACCTTCCAAGATAAGAGCCAGAAAATCAAAGATCAGTGAGGATTTGAGAAGTTAGGGAAATGAAGGATGAAGATGGAGGCAAGTGAGATCTTAAATGAGAGCATGCAATGCTCAGTGTAATCACACGGAGGCCTAACTAGATGAAATCAGTAAGAAAGAATGTGGGGTGTCAGTTCAAGAGTTCTGTTATCTTGAGAGCCCTGGTGACCTTAGCTTGCTATTCAATTGAGCCAAATCTGTATTTTCTGAAGGCAGAAGATGAAAGCAAATGATAGATGCTTAGATTTGAGGAGGTTATTTGGTGCTGTTGGTATTTTTAAACTTTAAAAAGGCATTAAAAGATCTCATTTAAATTGCACATGTAAATGTGGCTGTGCTTATAATTCTCTAGTTTAGTGCTTCCCAAACTATTCTTCTGAGGTGTAATCCAACTAAAGATTTTCGCTACTAAAATCAAACAATAGTTTAATCTCCCTTCATCCTATGTTACCACCCATACGTTTTCTCAGGTATAAATAACAGAATCTGGTGTGAGAAGTGGTCTGAGCTGAGCGCAGTGGCTCATGCCTGTAATTCCAGCACTTTGGGAGGCCAAAGTGGGTGGATTCCCTGAGCCTAAGAGTTAGAGACCAACCTGGGCAACATGGCAAAATCCTATCTCTGACAAAAAATACAAAAAATACAAAAATTAGCCAGGCCTGGTGGCGTTCACCTGTAGTCCCAGCTACTCGAGAGGCTGAGGTGGCAGGATCGCTTGAGCTCAGGAGGTAGAGCTGCTGTGAGTTGTGATTGTACCACTGCACTCCAGCCTGGGTGACGGAACGAGATGCTGTTTAAAAAAAAAAAAAAAGTGGTCCGATTTAGCAAAAAGTTATTTATTTGTTTTGAAGCTTAATCAGTATTTTGGGTGGTCTGCAAAATGCATTATAAGCTCTGGGTACCCTGATGCCTGAAAAAAATTTGAATAATACTGCTCTGGTTTAATTTACAATTTGAATATGAAACTAAACATTTCTTCCTGAGTTATTAGAGTTCACTTTATTAGTCACTAGTGACTGAGTGAATTTTATATGAATTAATTTAAATGATGCTTAAAATTCAGTTTAGATTCAGTGTAAATAGTTCCTCCTCTCAACTACATTGGTGAAGGTTAAATACATTTTTTAAATTGACACATAATATTTGTACATATTTATGGGGTATGTGTGGTATTTTGTTACATGCATAGAATGTGTAATGATCAAGTCAAGGTAATTCGGGTATCTATCACCTCTAGTATTTATCATTTCTCTATGTTGGGAATATTTCAAGTCCTCTCTTCTAGCTATTTTGAAATATACAATACATGTTGTTAAGTATAGTCACACTATTACGCTGTCAAACATTAGAACTTATTCCTTCTATATAAATGCATGCTTGTACCCATTCATCAGCCTTTCTTCATTCCTCTCTGCCACTCATATACCCCTCCTAGCCTCTGGTCTCTATTATTTCACTCTCTACCTCCATGAGATCAACATTTTTACCTCCGATGTGTGAGTGGCAAGATGCAAAATTTGTCTTTCTGTGTCTGACTAATTTCACTTAACATAATGACCTCCAGTTCCATCCATGTTGCTGTGGAAGACATGATTTTATTCTTTTTTATCCATTCATCTGTTGATGGACACTTAGGTTGATTCTATATCTTTGCTATTGTGAATAGTGCTGCAATAAACATGGGGGTGCAAGTATCTTTTTGTTATACTGATTTCTTTTTCTGTGGATAGTTACCTATTGGTGGGATTCTTGGATTGTATGGTAATGGCTCTACTATTAGTTTCTTGAGAAATATAGTATTTCCATTGTGGCTGTACTCACTCATATTCCCACAACAGTGTATAAATGTTTCTTTCCTCTTCTCTGCATCCTCTCCAGCATCTATTATTTTTTGTCTTTTCAGTAATAGTCATTCTAACTGGAGTAAGATAGTATTTGTGGTTTTGATTTACAGTTCCCTGATGATTAGTGATGTTGACCATTTGTACATATACCTGTTGGCCATTTGTATGTCTTCTTTAGAGAAATGTCTATTCATGTCCTTTGCCCAATTTTAAATGGGGTTATTTGCTTTTTTACTGTTCAGTTGAGTTCCTTGTGTATTCCAGATATTAGTACCTTGTCAAATGAATAGTCTGCAAATATTTTCTCCCATTCAACAAGTTGTCTCTACATTCTGTTGAATGCTTCCTTTGCTGTGAAGAAGCTTTTTAGTTTAATATAGTACTATTTGTCTATGTTTGTGTTTGTTATCTTTGCTTTTGAGGTCTTAGCTATAAAAATCTTTGTCTAGATCGATGTCTTGAAATGCTTCTCGTATGTTTTCTTCTAGTAGTTTTATTGTTTCAGGTCTTATGTTTAAGTCTTTAATCCATCTTGAGTTGATTTTTATTTATGGTGAGAGATAAGAGTCCAGTTTCATTTTTCTGCTTATGGATATCCAATTTTCCCTGCACCATTTATTGAAGAGGATTGAAGAGGGTATTCTTTCTCCAATGCATGTTCTCTGACCAAGATGTCTTTGTGAAAAATCAGTTAGTTATTAATAAGTGGATTTATTTCTGGGGTTTACACTCTGTTCCTTTGGTTTATGTGTCTGTTTTCAGGTAGTGTGATGCCTTCTTTTGACTCAGGATTGCTTTGGTTGTTTGAGCTCTTTTTTGTTTCCATGTGAATTGTAGGATTTTTTTTCTATTTCTGTAAAAAGTGACTTTGGTATTTTGATAGTGATTGCATTGACTCTGTACATTGCTTTGGGTAGTGTGGTGGTCATTTTAATGATATTAATTCTTCCAACCCATGAGCATGGGATGTTTTTCGATTTGTTTGTGTGACCTCTTCAATTTATTTCATCAGACCTTTATGGTTTTCCTTGTAGAGGTCTTTCACCTTTTTGGTTACATTTATTCCTAGGTATTTTATTTTTTGTAGCTATTGTAAATGGGATTGCCTTCTTGATTTCTTTCTCAGCTAGTTCATCATTGATGTGTAGAAACACTACTAATTTTTGTATGTTGACTTTGTGTCCTACAAATTTGCTGAATTTATTTATCAGATCTAAGAATTTTTTTATGAATCTTCCAAGTTTTTGCAGATGTAAGAGCATGTCATCTGCAAAGAGGAATAATTTTACTTCCTCTTTTCCAATTTGGTACCTTTTATGTTTTTCTCTTGCTTTATTGCCCTGGATAGGACTTCCAGCATTTTATTGGATAGGAGTGGTGAACGTGGGCATCTTTTTCCCATTCTAGTTCTTAGAGGAAAGACTTTCAGCTCCTCCTCATTTGGTGTGATGTTAGCTCTGGGTTTTTATATATGGCCTTTATTATGTTGAGGTATGCTCCCTCTATGACTAATTTGTTGATAGTTTTTATCATGAAGGGATATTGAATTTTATTAAATGCTTTTTCTGCATCTGTTGAGATGATCATCTGTTTTCTGTCTTTCATTCTGTTGATGTGATGTATCACGTTTATTTATTTGTGCAAATGTAAGATCCTTGCATCCCTGGGATAAATTCTACTTGCTCATGGTATATTATCTTTTTGATATACTGTTGGAGTTGGTTTGCTAGGATTTTGTTGAGGATCTTTGGATCCATGCTAATCAGGGATATTGAGCTATAGTTTTCTTTCTTTCTTTTCTTTTCTTTCCTTTTTTTATTTCTTGTTGCCTCTCTGTGTGGTTTTGATATTAGTGTGATGCTGACTTCTAGAATCAGTTAGAGAGAATTATCTCCTCTTCAACTTTTGGAATAGTTTGTGTGGAATTGGTATTAGTTCTTCGTTGTAACTTTGGTAAAATTTGGCAGTGAAGGCATCCAGTCCTGGATTTTTTTCTGTTGGAAGATTTTATTGCTGATTCAGTCTTGCTACTTATTATTAGTCGTTCAGGTTCACTATTTCCTTCTTTCCTTCCTTTCTCTCTCTCTCTTTCTCTCTTTCTTTCTTTCTTTTTTTCCTTCCTTCCTTCCTTTCTTTTTCTTTTCTTTTCTTCCTTCCTTCCTTTCTTTCTTTCTTTTCTTTCTCTCTCTTTCTTTCTTTCTTTCTTTCTTCCTTTCTTCCTTTCTTTTTTCCTTTCCTTTCCTTTTCTGCCTTGCCTTGCCTTTTCCTTTTTCCTCCCTCTCTCCCTCCTTTCCTTTCTTTTCCTTTCCTTCCTGACAGGGCCTTGCTATGTTGCCCAGGCTGGTTTCCAACTCCTGTTCTCAAGCAATCCTCCTGCCTTGGCCTCCCAAAGTGTTGGAATTACATGAGCCACTGCGCCTGGCCTCTATTTTTTTGTCAGTCAGTATTGGCAGGTTGTATGTGTCCAGGAATTTACCTATTTCCTCTATGTTTTTCAGTTTGTTAGTGTATAGTCGTTCATAATACTCTCTGGTGATCTGTTGTGTTTCTGTAGTATCAGTTGTAATGTATCCTTTCTCATTTCTCATATATATATATTTTGTATATAATAATATACAAAATATTATTATATTTTGTAAACGTGTATTAGGTTCATTTGGTCTAAAGTACAGCTTTCTGATTTTGTTATTTGGGTCTTCTCCTTGATTAGTCTACATAGGGGTTTATCAATCTTGTTTTCAGAAAACAAACTTTTCATTTCATTGATCCTTTGCTGTTTTTTTTGTCTCTATTTCATTGAGTTCTGCTCTGATCATTATTATCACTTTTCTTCTTCTAATTTTGGATTGAGTTTGTTCTTGTTTTTCTAGTTCCTTGAGGAGCATTGTTAGGTTGTTTATTTGAAATCTTTCTACTTTTTGGATGTAAGTATCTGTTGCTATAAACTTCCCTCTTAGCACTGCTTTTGCTGTATTCCATAGGTTTTGATATGTTGTGCTTCAATTTTTATCTGTTTCAAGACATTTTTTTACTACCTCCTTAATTTCCTTCTTGACCCAATTGTCATTTCAGAGCATGTTGTTTAATTTCCATGTGCTTGTGCAGGTTTCAAAGTTCCTCTTGTTATTGATTTCTAGTTTTATTCCGTTGTGGTCTGAAAAGATACTTGATATGATTTTAATTTTTAAAAACTTGTTGAGTCATTTTTTTGCCTAATGTATTATCTATCCTTGAGAATATGCTATGTGCTAATGAGAAGAATGTGCATTTTGTAGCTATAGTATATTTTTTTAATGTGTATTAGGTTCATTTGGTCTAAAGTACAGCTTAAATACAGTGTTTCTTTGTTAACTTTTTGTCTAGATGATCTGTGTAATGCTGAGAGTAAGATGTTGAAATCCCCCACTATTATTGTATTGGAATCTATCTCTCTTTAGATTTGGTAATATTTGCTTCATGAATCTGGGTGCTCCAAGTTGGGTGCAGATATATGTAGAATTATTATATTCTCTTGTGGATTTGATCATTTTATCATGATATAGTGACCTTTTTTGTCTGTTTTTACTGTTTTTTGACTTAAACTTTGTTTTATTTGATATTGATACAGCTATGCCTGCTCATTTTTATTTCCATTTGCATGGAATGTATTTTTCCATTCCTTTACTTTCAGTCCATGTATGTCTTTAGGAGTGAGTTGAGCTACTTGTAGGCAGCATATAGTTTGGTCATGTTTTTAAAAAATCCTGTCAGTCAATTTATATCTTTTAAGTGGAAAGTTTAATTCATTTACCCTCAAGGTTATTATTGATATATGAGGGCTTATTCCTGTCATTTTATTAATTGACTTCTGGTTGTTTTGTATACCTTTTTTTCTTTCTATTATTGTTTATCACTGTGGTTTGGTGTTTTTCTGTAGTGTTAACATTTGGGTCCTTTATGATCCTCATTTGTGTTTACTCAACCAGTGGTTTTATGCTTTTATGTATTTTCATGATGGTAGATATTATCCTTTTGCTTCCATATGTAGAACTCCCTTAACCATTTCTTGTAGGTCTGGTCTAGTGGTGATGAATTCCCTCAGCTTTTGCTTGTCTTAGAAAGATGATTTGTCCGTTATTTATGAAGGATAAATTTGCTGGGTATGGCATCCTTGGCTGGGAGCTGTTCTCTTTCAGCACTTTGAATATATCATTCCATTTTTTCCTGGCCTGTGACGTTTTTGCTGAAAAATCTGATCTGCTGTTAGTGTGTTGAGGGTTTCCTTATAAGTAACTAGGTGCTTTTCTCTTGCTGATTTTAGAATTCTCTCTTTGTCTTTGACTTTTGACAGTTTGACTGTAATGTGCCACGGAGAAGGCCTTATTGAATGGATCTGTTTGGGAATCTCTGAGATTTTTTTATCTATATATTAAATCTCTTGCTAGACTTGGGAAGTTTTCAGCTATTATTTTGTTAAATAGGTTTTCTCTCTTTGTAATTTTCTGTTTGCTTTCTGGCACACTGAAAATTAGAATATTTAGTCACTTTATGGTATTCCATATGTCATGTAGTCTTTTGTCAATCTTTTTGATTCTTTTAAAAAAGTTTTGTTTGACTGGTTTACTTCCAAAAATGTGTCCTCAAGTTCTGAAATTCTTTCTTCTGCTTTCTCTAGTTATTGTTGAAGCTTTCAAATGTATTTTGTATTTCATTCAACAAATTCTTCAGTTCCAGAATTTATGTTTGGTTCTTTTTTATTGTATCTGTCTGTTTGGTAAATTTCTTATTGATACCCTGAATTGTTTTTCTGATTTCTTTTTTTTTCTGAGTTATCTTGCATCTCAATGAATGTCTTTAGTTTCCTTATTTTGAATTCTTTATATGGGATTTCATACATTTTATTGGAATCTGTTGTTGGATAATTATTGTGTTCCTTTGAAAGTGTCATATTTCCTTGCTTTTGCATGTTTCTTGTGTCCTCATGTTTATATCCATGCATCTGGTATAACAACCACTTCTTCTAATTTTTTTGAATTCTTTTTTATAGGGGAGGAATTTTTCCTGAAGATGTATCTGTGGTATTGTTTGGGTAGGGCACTTTTGCTTTGATTTTGAGTGCTTGCAATAGTATAGTTTTTGTATGATTTCTTCAGCTGTAAACAGCATCAGTGGTGTTTGTGATTTCCTCAGTGGCTTAGGGTATAGTTGTTAGTGGAGGCTGTAGTGAAGTTTTGCTGGGAATGGGGACATCAAGAAGGCCAGTCCTTGGACTTTACTGGTGGCAGCAGCAGGCTGAATGTGCCTGTCCTTGGGCTTCAGTGCAGTATATGCTGGCACTGGTGTTAGTGAGTCCAAGCATGATGAATCTTGGGCCTCCAGGTGACTGGCCTGCTTGGGTGCTGGCAGTGGCAGTGGTAGACCACTGGTCTGGATGGGTGGGTCTTCAGGCCACTGGACAGCAGGTATGGCATGGGAAATGGCAGTAGCAGTGGCAGGACAATCCTCTGGTTTCCAAGAAGTCTGCATTGGTGTTGACAGTGGCAGCAACAGGCTGGGCACACTAGTCCCCAGGCCCGTAGGTGGCACATGCAGGCAGATGTTAGCTGTGGTAGTAGCTGCAGGCTTAGTGGGCCTGTCCTCAGGCTCCTGGGAGGAGTGCTGAGGTACCAACAGTGGTGGATGGGACAGGGTCATCCCCAGGCTTCCAGACCATTTGCTCAGGCACTGAGTGGGAGTGTAGAGTCAGGCCAGGCAGGCCGGTCCTCAGACCCCTCTAGTGGTGCATGTGGGAGCTGGCTGTGGTAGGCAGGCATGGGATGATATCCAGATCACTGGTGGAATGCTTGGGTGGGGGCAGTAGTGACTGTGCTGCCGCCCTGCTCCTGGGGAGGATGGGGTTGCTTTCAGTGGCAGTAGCTATAGGTGACTGGAGAGCATGCACTTTCGCCCCAGGTAGTGGAGATAAGCAGGGTAGCCCTTCCACAGGGTGTTTTGAAATGTGCAGCAGCCCTGCTCCTGGGGGTGGTGGAGTTGCTTCAGCATTGGTGGCAGCAGCCAGCAGCAGTGCCTGGCTACACTTGGGGATGTCAGTAAGTCTCCAGGAATGTGGAGATGTAGGGGCTATTAAGCCCAAAGTCAGCATGCAGTCCAATCGGGGCTAGGCTCTAAAATGGTGCCTTGCTTTAACCGCTTAGGAGCTCCCTCTCTGGAGCAATGCCATTGCATATCTTGTAGCTCCCTATACTAGTCCTGGGGGCTGCGAGGGTGGAGGTGCTCTCTCATGGCTAGGATTGCAGGAGTCCATAATGGGAATGTAGACCACTGGAGGCCACTCACTTACCTTCTCCCAGCATTGGGGAGCCTCTCCAGGCTTTCAGCTGGTCCCTGCTAAGCAGGGTTCCTTGCTTTTCTCTCCTTCCTTACCTTAGGTGTTTTCTGTCACTTCTCTGTTGAATTTCAGTGTTTTTTGATAGGTGATCTATCTGAAGGGGTTCTTCTTTGTGGAGGTGGCAAATACCAGATGCCACTAGTCAGCCATCTTGAAGCTCCTCCCTCATTTTTGAAATATTATGACAGTAATATATTTTGTACTTAACATAGAGAAATATATGTTTCCTGTTAAGAAGATGTGCTTTGTACATGTTAAGCAGTAATTCCTATATTTCTAATTAATTTTATAGTTATCAATTTGGTTGTTTGATGTAATAAAATTAGAGTGTAAGCTCATGAGAGCATTAAAAGAGTTCTACCTTTAGGAGTTTCTCCAGAATTTTTTTTTTCAGTTTTTATCTGGAAGACAGCAGTTATCACTGATATCAATAGACATTTAAACGTTGAAAAATAATAAAAGAATAAGCTAATGTGGTCTGGATACTTTTATGTATTTATTTGGTATGTACTATGAGGCAGGCACTGTGAGAGTTACTGAAAATTTTTTAAAAAGCTTAGTTCATAATAAAAAAGATACATATAATTTTTATTTAAAATAAAATGTATTCATTTTTAAAATTTAAGTGTGAAATGAGGTGGGTCAAAACTAATGCAAGGCTGGGCGTGGTGGCTCATGCTTGTAATCTTTAGCACTTTGGGAGACCAAGTTCAAAGGGTCACTTGAGGCCAGAAGTTTGAACCAGCCTGAGCAGACATTGTCTCTACAAAAAATAAAAAAATTAGCCATGTGTGGTGGTATATGCCTGTAGTCCCAAGTATTCGGAGGCTGAGGTGGGATTATAACCGCCCAATAAATTCACCTTGCCTGCTGCCTAGACAGAGCTGGTTTATCAAGACAGGGGAATTGCAATGGAGAAAGAGTAATGCAGGCAGAGCTGGCTGTGTGAGAAACCAGAGTTTTATTATTACTCAAATCAGTCTCCCCAAGCATTCAGCATTTGGGATCAAATTTTTTTTTTTTTTTTTTTTTTTTTTTTTGAGACAGAGTTTTGCTCTGTTGCCCAGGCTGGAGTGCAGTGGCGTGATCTTGGCTCACTGCAACCTCCGCCTCCCAGGTTCAAGTGATTCTCCTGCCTCAGCCTCCCGAGTAGCTGGTACTACAGGTGTTCGACACCACGCCTGGCTTATTTTTTGTATTTTTGGTAGAGATGGGGTTTCACTGTGTTAGTGGGGATGGTCTCGATCTCCTGACCTTGTGATCCACCTGCCTCGGCCTCCCAGAGTGCTGGGATTACAGGCGTGAGCCACCATGCTGGGTGGGATCAGAGTTTTTAAAGATAATCTGGTGGGTAGGGGCTTGCAAAGTGGGGAGTGCTGACTGGTCAGGTTGGAGATGGAATCATAGGGGGAACGAAGTAAAGTTTTCTTGCTGTCTTCTTTCCTGAGTGGGATGGCAGAACTGGTTGAGCCAGATTACCAGTCTGGGTGGTGTCAGCTGATCCATCCAGTGCAGGGTCTGCAGAATATCTCAAGCACTGATCTAGGTTTTACAATAGTGATGTTATCCCCAGGAGCAATTTGGGGATGTTCAGACTCTTGGAGCCAGAGGTTGCATGACCCCTAAACTGTAATTTCTAATCTTGTAGCTAATTTGTTAGTCCTGCAAAGGCAGACTCGTCCCCAGGCAAGAAGGGGTCTTTTCGGGAAAGGGCTGCTATCCATTTTGTTTCAGAGTCAAACCATGAACTGAATTCCTTCCCAAAGTTAGTTCAGCCTACTGCCAGGAATGAATAAGAACAGCTTAAATGTTACAAGCAAGATGGAGAGATTAGGTCTGATTTCTTTCATTGTCATAATTTCCTCAGTTATAACTTTGCAAAGGCAGTTTCAGGAGGATTACTTGAGCCTGGGAGGTCAAGGCTGCAGCGAGCTATGATTATTCCACTGTATTCTGGCCTGGGTGACAAAGCAAGACCCTGTCTCAAAAACAAACAAACAACAACTAATGCAAACAATAGCTATCTCTGTAGTAGTGTTACAAATGGTTTGCATTTTATTCTTCTGTTTAACTGTCTTTTCTAAATTTCTATATTGGGCGTCTGTTATATATATGTATATGCAGTAAGTGGATAAAGTAGTTATTAAAACAAACTAATTTAGTCTAGTAACTTCAGCTAACTTGATATGAAAGCCTAAACTAATTAGTCTATGGGACACTTTCTGCCTTCCCCCTGTTGAGGCTAGAAAGAGATACTGTCATCTTTGTGCTTTTTCAAGTGTTCAATTTATATCTTGACTTAAAATTAGTTAGTTTACTCCTGAAGATCAAAGGACCAACCATAGTTCCCTAACTTAATTGTGTATGACAGAAAGAAGGCTATTAAACATTTAAAAATTAACGTGAAATTCTTGTGAATTCATTTACTTATATATATGTATATATCTATGTTTCTTTTCTGTATTCTTAGTCCTTAAAAATAGTGGTTTCTACAGGGTCTGGAGTGGACCTCTAGCAAACTCCAACAGACCTGCAGCTGAGGGTCCTGTCTGTTAGAAGGAAAACTAACAAACAGAAAGGAAATCCACACCAAAAACCCATCTGTACATCACCATCATCAAAGACCAAAAGTAGATAAAACCACAAAGATTGGGAAAAAACAGAGCAGAAAAACTGGAAACTCTAAAAAGCAGAGCACCTCTCCTCCTCCAAAGGAACGCAGCTCCTCACCAGCAATGGAACAAAGCTGGACGGAGAATGACTTTGACGAGTTGAGAGAAGAAGGCTTCAGACGATCAAACTACGAGCTACAGGAGGAAATTCAAACCAAAGGCAAAGAAGTTAAAAACTTTGAAAAAAATTTAGACGAATGTATAACTAGAATAACCAATACAGAGAAGTGCTTAAAGGAGCTGATGGAGCTGAAAGCCAAGGCTCGAGAACTACGTGAAGAATGCAGAAGCCTCAGGAGCCGATGCGATCAACTGGAAGGAAGGGTATCAGCGATGGAAGATGAAATGAATGAAATGAAGCGAGAAGGGAAGTTTAGAGAAAAAAGAATAAAAAGAAACGAACAAAGCCTCCAAGAAATATGGGACTATGTGAAAAGACCAAATCTACGTCTGATTGGTGTACCTGAAAGTGACAAGGAGAATGGAACCAAGTCGGAAAACACTCTGCAGGATATTATCCAGGAGAACTTCGCCAATCTAGCAAGGCAGGCCAACATTCAGATTCAGGAAATACAGAGAATGCCACAAAGATACTCCTCGAGAAGAGCAACTCCAAGACACATAATTGTCAGATTCACCAAAGTTGAAATGAAGGAAAAAATGTTAAGGGCAGCCAGAGAGAAAGGTCAGGTTACCCACAAAGGGAAGCCCATCAGACTAACAGTGGATCTCTCAGCAGAAACTCTACAAGCCAGAAGAGAGTGGGGGCCAATATTCAACATTGTTAAAGAAAAGAATTTTCAACCCAGAATTTCATATCCAGCCAAACTAAGCTTCATAAGTGAAGTAGAAATAAAATACTTTACAGACAAGCAAATGCTGAGAGATTTTGTCACCACCAGGCCTGCCCTAAAAGAGCTCCTGAAGGAAGCACTAAACATGGAAAGGAACAACTGGTACCAGCCGCTACAAAATCATGCCAAAATGTAAAGACCATCGAGACTAGGAAGAAACTGCATCAACTAACGAGCAAAATAACCAGCTAACATCATAATGACAGGATCAAATTCACACATAAGAATATTAACTTTAAATGTCAATGGACTAAATGCTCCAATTAAAAGACACAGACTGGCAAATTGGATAAAGAGTCAAGACCCATCAGTGTGCTGTATTCAGGAAACCCATCTCCCATGCAGAGACACACATAGGCTCAAAATAAAAGGATGGAGGAAGATCTACCAAGCAAATGGAAAACAAAAAAAGGCAGGGGTTGCAATCCTAGTCTCTGATAAAACAGACTTTAAACCAACAAAGATCAAAAGAGACAAAGAAGGCCATTACATAATGGTAAAGGGATCAATTCAACAAGAAGAGCTAACTATCCTAAATATATATGCACCCAATACAGGAGCACCCAGATTCATAAAGCAAGTCCTGAGTGACCTACAAAGAGACTTAGACTCCCACACATTAATAATGGGGGACTTTAACACCCCACTGTCAACATTAGACAGATCAACGAGACAGAAAGTTAACAAGGATACCCAGGAATTGAACTCAGCTCTGCACCAAGTGGACCTAATAGACATCTACAGAACTCTCTACCCCAAATCAACAGAATATACATTTTTTTCAGCACCACACCACACCTATTCCAAAATTGACCACATAGTTGGAAGTAAAGCACTCCTCAGCAAATGTAAAAGAACATAAATTATAACAAACTATCTCTCAGACCACAGTGCAATCAAACTAGAACTCAGAATTAAGAAACTCACTCAAAACCGCTCAACTACATGGAAACTGAACAACCTGCTCCAGAATGACTACTGGGTACATAACGAAATGAAGGCAGAAATAAAGATGTTCTTTGAAACCAACGAGAACAAAGACACAACATACCAGAATCTCTGGGACACATTCAAAGCAGTGTGTAGAGGGAAATTTATAGCACTAAATGCCCACAAGAGAAAGCAGGAAAGATCCAAAATTGACACCCTAACATCACAATTAAAAGAATTAGAAAAGCAAGAGCAAACACATTCGAAAGCTAGAAGAAGGCAAGAAATAACTAAAATCAGAGTAGAACTGAAGGAAATAGAGACACAAAAAACCCTTCAAAAAATTAATGAATCCAGGAGCTGGTTTTTTGAAAGGATCAACAAAATTGATAGACAGCTAGCAAGACTAATAAAGAAAAAAAGAGAGAAGAATCAAATAGATGCAATAAAAATGATAAAGGGGATATCACCACCAATCCCACAGAAATACAAACTACCATCAGAGAAAACTACAAACACCTCTACAAAAATAAACTAGAAAATCTAGAAAAAATGGATAAATTCCTGGACACATACACTCTCCCAAGACTAAACCAGGAAGAAGTTGAATCTCTGAATAGACCAATAACAGGATCTGAAATTGTGGCAATAATCAATAGCTTACCAACCAAAAAGAGTCCAGGACCAGATGGATTCACAGCCGAATTCTACCAGAGGTACAAGGAGGAACTGGTACCATTCCTTCTGAAACTATTCCAATCAATAGAAAAAGAGGGAATCCTCCCTGACTCATTTTATGAGGCCAGCATCATCCTGATACCAAAGCCTGGCAGAGACACATCCAAAAAAGAGAATTTTAGACCCATATCCTTGATGAACGTTGATGCAAAAATCCTCAATAAAATACTGGCAAACCGTATCCAGCAGCACATCAAAAAGCTTATCCACCATGATCAAGTGGGCTTCATCCCTGGGATGCAAGGCTGGTTCAATACATGCAAATCAATAAATGTAATCCAGCATATAAACAGAACCAAAGACAAAAACCACATGATTATCTCAATAGATGCAGAAAAGGCCTTTGACAAAATTCAACAACCCTTCATGCTAAAAACTCTCAATAAATTAGGTATTGATGGGATGTATCTCAAAATAATAATAGCTATTTATGAGAAACCCACAGCCAATATCATATTGAATGGGCAAAAACTGGAAGCATTCCCTTTGAAAACTGGCACAAGACAGGGATGCCCTCTCTCACCATTCCTATTCAACATAGTGTTGGAAGTTCTGGCCAGGGCAATTAGGCAGAAGAAGGAAATAAAGGGTATTCAATTAGGAAAAGGGGAAGTCAAATTGTCCCTGTTTGCAGACGACATGATTGTATATCTAGAAAACCCCATTGTCTCAGCCCAAAATCTCCTTAAGCTGATAAGCAACTTCAGCAAAGTCTCAGGATACAAAATCAATGTATAAAAACCACAAACATTCTTATACACCAATAACAGACAAACAGAGAGCCAAATCATGAGTGAACTCCCATTCACAATTGCTTCAAAGAGAATAAAATACCTAGGAATCCACCTTACAAGGGACATGAAGGACCTCTTCAAGGAGAACTACAAACCACTGCTCAATGAAATAAAAGAGGATACAAACAAATGGAAGAACATTCCATACTCATGGGTAGGAAGAATCAATATTGTGAAAATGGCCATACTGCCCAAGGTAATTTATAGATTCAATGCCATCCCCATCAAGCTACCAATGACTTGCCTCGCAGAATTGGAAAAAACTACTTTAAAGTTCATATGGAACCAAAAAAGAGCCCACATCACCAAGTCAATCCTAAGCCAAAAGAACAAAGCTGGAGGCATCACACTACCTGACTTCAAACTATACTACAAGGCTACAGTAACCAAAACAGCATGGTACTGGTACCAAAACAGAGATATAGATCAATGGAACAGAATACAGCCCTCAGAAATAACGCCGCATACCTACAACTATCTGATCTTTGACAAACCTGAGAAAAACAAGAAATGGGGAAAGGATTCCCTATTTAATAAATGGTGCTGGGAAAACTGGCTAGCCATATGTAGAAAGCTGAAACTGGATCCCTTCCTTACACCTTATACAAAAATCAATTCAAGATGGATTAAAGACTTAAATGTTAGACCTAAAACCATAAAAACCCTAGAAGAAAACCTAGGCATTACCATTCAGGACATAGGCATGGGCAAGGACTTCATGTCTAAAACACCAAAAGCAATGGCAACAGAAGCCAAAATTGACAAATGGGATCTAATTAAACTAAAGAGCTTCTGCACAGCAAAAGAAACTACCATCAGAGTGAACAGGCAACCTACAAAATGGGAGAAAATTTTCACAACCTACTCATCTGACAAAGGGCTAATATCCAGAATCTACAATGAACTCAAACAAATTTACAAGAAAAAGACAAACAACCCCATCAAAAAGTGGGCAAAGGACATGAACAGACACTTCTCAAAAGAAGACATTTATGCAGCCAAAAAACACATGAAAAAATGCTCACCATCACTGGCCATCAGAGAAATGCAAATCAAAACCACAATGAGATACCATCTCACACCAGTTAGAATGGCAATCATTAAAAAGTCAGGAAACAACAGGTGCTGGAGAGGTTGTGGAGAAATAGGAACACTTTTACACTGTTGGTGGGACTGTAAACTAGTTCAACCATTGTAGGAGTCAGTGTGGCGATTCCTCAGGGATCTACAACTAGAAATACCATTTGACCCAGCCATCCCATTACAGGGTATATACCCAAAGGACTATAAGTCATGCTGCTCTAAAGACACATGCACACGTATGTTTATTGCAGCACTATTCACAATAGCAAAGACTTGGAACCAACCCAAATGTCCAACAATGATAGACTGGATTAAGAAAATGTGGCACATATACACCATGGAATACTATGCAGCCATAAAAATGATGAGTTCATGTCCTTTGTAGGGACATGGATGAAATTGGAAATCATCATTTTCAGTAAACTATCGCAAGAACAAAAAACCAAACACCGCATATTCTCACTGATAGGTGGGAACTGAACAATGAGATCACATGGACACAGGAAGGGGAATATCACACTCTGGGGACTGTTGTGGGGTGGTGGGAAGGGGGAGGGATAGCATCGGGAGATACACCTAATGCTAGATGACGAGTTAGTGGGTGCAGCGCACCAGCATGGCACATGTATACATATGTAACTAACCTGCACAATGTGCACATGTACCCTAAAACTTAAAGTATAATAAAAAAAAAAAGCGCAGTCAAAAAAAAAAGAAAAAAAAAGAAAATGTGGCACATATACACCATGGAATACTATGCAGCCATAAAAAATGATGAGTTCATGTCCTTTGTAGGGACATGGATGAAATTGGAAATCATCATTCTCAGTAAACTATCGCAAGAACAAAAAACCAAACACCGCATATTCTCACTCATAGGTGGGAATTGAACAATGAGAACACATGGACACCGGAAGGGGAACATCACACTCTGGGGACTGTTGTGGGGTGGGGGGAGGGGGGAGGGATAGCATTGGGAGATATACCTAATGCTGGATGGCGAGTTAGTGGGTGCAGCGCACCAGCATGGCACATGTATACATATGTAACTAACCTGCACATTGTGCACATGTACCCTAAAACTTAAAGTATAATAATAATTAAAAAAATAAAATAAAATAAAAATTTGTCAGTCTTGCTTATTTGATAAGCATGAATTTTTTAATGCATTCATTTGGAATCAATTTTTCATTCATCTTTAAATTATTTTTTCCATAAAATAATCCTTGAAAATAACTTTATGGGTATTTTGCTTGAAATACCCATAAAGAGGGTAGGTTGCTTGAATAATTTTTCCTCTGATTAGTCTCCTCATTGCTTGAGTAAATTTTCTTCTTTGGAGCTGACTAACTTATCCTTATTCTAGGGAACATTTTGCCTTGCGTCTCTTTTGCCTTGATTTCAGTTTCAAGGATTTTGTACTGCTAAGTAGGCAAGGAGATCTTGCTGCTTGGTGAAGAAGAGGGAAAACAGCTGTTTTAACTAACTGTGGGCCAGCATTTTTGGCTAACGCAATGGTTAGCTCTTTGAAAAGCAGCTGCTTAAGTCTGTCCCATGATTCTGGCAGGAGTACAGGAAAATATCTAATGTTTGAATTTATAAATTCCATGGCTTGTTCATTTCATTTGGTGTCATTGCTGTTTCTTTAAATGCACATAACTACCTTTCCCTGCAGCTTTTCATACTCTATTAAAGATGGAGGAAGAAGAGAGCCTGTAAAAGGGGGAGCTGTGAGGAGCTCAGCAGGGCAAAGCTAATCCAGGCAGCTATCTTTGAATAGGTTTTCCCCCCAATGAGATGAAGCATCTTTTTCATCTACCAGTGTTTGCAGATTCATCCCTTGCTGACTTGAATGTGCCCTGCCTCTGAACTTTCACAGTCCTTGTGGTTCCTGATGCCATCCTGTATTCTTAACTGTGACACTTGGGTATATTGTATCTTTCTAAATATGTTCAGAGAGTTAGAGACAACATATTTGCCTTTTTGGATTGGGATATAATTTATAATGCCTGTCAAGGTTTTACAGACAGTAGTTATTCAAGAAATAGATTTCATTTGCTTGACACATATGCTCACATAACTATTTTAGTGCCCTTATCAGCTAGTTTAGGTTACAAAGACACTATTTTGATAAGTACAGGAACTGTGGCATCATATAAATACACGTTTAGCAGAGGGTCAGACATATTCTCTATGTTTGTAGATTTCAGTGTCCTTTCTTTTTTTACTTTGAGACAAAGTCTCATGCTGTTGCACAGGCTGGAGTGTAGTGGAGCGATCTCAGCTCACATTAGCCTTGACCTCCTGGGCTCAAGCGATCCTCTCATCTCAGCCGCTGAAGTAGCTGGGACCACAGGCGTGCCACCACACCCAGCTAATTTTAAAATTATTTTTAGAGATGGGGTCTCATTATGTAGCCCAGGCTGGTCTCAAACACCTGGGCTCAAGAGATCCTCCTGCCTCAGCCTACCAAAGTGCTGGGACTATAGGCATGAGCCACTACACCTGGCCCATTTCAGTATTCTTTTTTACAGAGACCCTCTTAGGCTAACATTTTATTGTTACAGTGCCCCCAGAATGCTTTGTTTTACATTGAATATATTCGACATTTGGCTTTAGGACTCTGAAAGGCAAAAAGTACCTTTGCTTTTGCTTTTCCTCATTATTCATATACAAATGTCAATCGTTGTGTACCTGTGAGTGTCATTCCTTTTGGTAGGCATCGCTGCGAGAGGCTCATGGAAAGTCGAGAGCACCAGAGTTAGAAAACCTGGACCCTTGGCTTGTCCACTGGCTCAAGAGGGAAGTGCTGCAGTCAGGAACTCAGAAACATCTGCAAAGTGACGAGAACATCTCCAAGTTTCTTCTACCTCGAACATTTTGTGGTTCTTTTCCTTTGTTTGTAAGTTAGAATAGTCATTACCACCTAATGAGGGTATAAGTGTGGAACAACCCAGTTTTTCTTGAAACTAGACATCACATGACTAGATGAAAACATTGATACTTGAGTCTTTATTACAATCAATTAAAGCAAGGCTCAGCGTATAGTTTGGGAGTATGTCTTCCTGTTACTTTTTGACAAACTTGAAGTAATGTAACTGAGTCCTCTTATTTTTCTACTTTCTATATCTCTCCTTATACCTTTTTCTCCTAGACAATTGAATAAAGCTTTTTTTTTTTTTTTTTGGCTTTTTGTCCCCCCTCAACTACATCTTAACAAAGGAGTAGACTGTATGGGAATATAAGAGGAAGCTGGCATATTTGAGAGGATTTTGAAGGCTGATGTACTGGACACATCTACACAAGCTAGAGTTGTCTTGTGATACTCTGAACGAAGGAGCAGTATACATTAATCTAGGCTATGTAGCTGTTTACCTTTCTACAAATTCCCATCCAGGTCAGACACATTGTGCTCTTTGTTTTTTTCTTTTTTTAAAGAACACTCACTGAGTCATCTCTGCGAAAACCTTAAAGCGAATTAGTGGCCAGAACCACATTCTCTACCATCCTCTGGGTTGCCTTCCTGATTGAGGTTATATGAACAAACTGTAGAACATAATCTCTTCTGCTTGGGCATAGGACATCAGCAAGGACACCAATAAGCCTTCAGGCCAGGGAGGGCCTCAAGGCCTTGAATTGTGGAGAGGGCAGGCCAGCATTGCCTTTGCACCTGTTTTGATAAAGAATTCCTGTCCTCTTTGTGCTGAGTTGTTTAGTCAAAGTGAAGAGAGGATGCAGAACTTGGTGGTGTGATTGGAAGGATGAGCTCTGTAGGGGACTCTAGAAGATGTAGCAATCCTTCTTTCCTGCCCTCACCCCCAGTACTTCATCCATTTTTGAAATGATCTTGCATTTTACTTCAGGAGAGCTGGTGATGATAAGTGTTCTTCAAGACATGGTGACTTATTAATGCTAGGAGAGAGATGATAGGAAGCTATATTCTAGAAATGGGGCTTAATTTATAAGATGGAGTTCCTCTTAACTACAAATAGGATTATGCAATTTATAAATTTAATTTAGCAAGTGAAAAGGAGTGACCAAAGAACATCAGGAAAACTACTGGTTATTTAAGACTTTGCGCCTTGTGAACCTAAATTACCTACTTTTCCATGTGCTACTGGAAGGAAGGGGTTTACTCTATTTGAAAGAAGAGGAGAGGGGAAAAATATGTTATTAAGTATATCTGGTGATAACTTTGTAGGCTTGTAGATCTTCATACTGTGTTTTTAATTCTACAACCTTAGTTTTTTCATTTAGTACTTCCCAGGGGTGTTAACGGGTGATGCTCTGGAGGAGTGCGGACTTGCTCGAGAACCTTCCAAGTTCAAAGCAAGAGAAACTGGGGAATTTTGCCAATGACCTTTGAGGATTGCATTATTTGTTTTCCTATCAGAGGCTGTCACTAACAGCTGATTCTCCTATCAAAGAAGAAGTAACAGAAAACAACACAGGAGCCTGCTTGGTTGGTAGGAGGTGCTCGAAGGACAGATCTAAAATGTTTAGTTGGATATTAAGGAGAAGTATATTTCAAATTCAGTGTAAAGGGAGTCTTTACAATAGCCAAGCCTGGCAAAAATGGGAAGGCTATTTTGTGAGGCAGAGGTTTTTTGTCATTAGAGATATTTAAAGAAAGGTTGGAATGGCCTTTTTTGGGGGTAATATTCTAGGGCAGGGATTAGCAAACTTTTTCTCTTAAGGATCACATAGTAAAATAGTTTAGGCATCTGTCACAACTACTCAACTCTACTGTTGTATTGCAAAGGTAACCAAAGACAATAAGTAAACAAATGAGCATGACTATTAAGTTAGTCTGCTCTGGCTGCCCTAAGAAAATACCATAGGCAGAGTGGCTTAAATAACAGAAGTTTATGTCTCGTAGTTCTGGCAGCTGGGAAGTCCGAGATAAAGGTGTTGGCCAATTTGGTTTCCAGTGAGGGCTCGTTTCCTGGCTTGCAGACAGATGCCTTCTTGCTATGTCCTCACATAGTAGAGAGAGAGACGGATATCTGTTTCTTCCTCTTCTTATAAGGCTGCAATCCTAACAGATTACTGCCCCACCCTTATTACTTCATAAAAAGCTGGAGGTTAGGGCTTCAACATAAGAATTTTAGTGGGGGAGTCCACCATTTAGTCCATAGCATCTGTGTTCCAATAAAAGTTTATTTATAAAAACAAGAGGTGGGCTAGATTTGTCCCAAAGACCATAGTTTGACAACCTATTGAATAGAGGAAATTAAATACTGGTGAGCGAGTAGACTAGGTGATCTACCAGCTGATAGATTCAAAACCTGGAGGCTATTGGTAAGTAACCTGCAAAATTAACTGGATCAGAACAAACCTAATTCAGGGCTCATCAACTAGTATTTCTCAGAATAAATCACTTAATAAACAAAAATAGTTCTTCAGTCCAAGATTAATTTTACTTCAATGTGCATCAAATCTATGCTTTTGGCTGATGGGAGATGCAAATGATAAACTGTGCTGGGGTCATCTTTAGAACAGGCCTGGTGTGCTCCTACAGTTGTAAACAGTGCCGGTTATAACGTCTTTTGTCATTGATCAGCATAGAAACCTAGCTTTTTTTTTTTCTTTTGCAGCAAAGCCATGATTATTAATCTCTTCTTTATTTGTAGGAGAAAGGTCTCTAAGATACTTCTCAGCTAGTAGCCTTCTCCCTTCCCTTCCTTTGGAGAAAAATAGAAGCCACTAAATAGGAACTCCCTCCATACTTTGCCACGAATCATAGAAACTTAAATGCCTCTGCACAGTCACTGCTCTTCTCCTTTCTTTCTGTGGCAGCAAAGAATGAGAACTTTTTTTGCTGACTCTAACCCCCTGTACCTCCAAGCTTTTTTGAGATCTCATCACCAGTTTCTTCTGTGTAACTTTAAAAAACGGTCTGTTTTTCCACCCAGCTGTTGTCCCAAGTCTGTCCCAGTGCTCTATCTTGTTTAAAAATAAAAACTAAACACAAAACCAAACCCAGAGACATTATACAAACAATGTAAATTTAACAGGAAATGGAGGACAGAGTCATACTGCACATATATAAAACTCTACTTCAAAACCTCTTCGAAACATTCAGACAACCCCAAACTCCCCACCCAAAGTTCATCCCTCATCTTTCTTCTTTCCCTATAACTCTCCTCTTCGGTCTTGTTTTCTCTTCTTTCTGATCAACACTCTTCTTTGCCTCCTCTCTGTTCCTGGCTTTTCCAAGTGGCATTTTCTGGGGCTTTTTGTACACAGAGAGATTTTATATCTTTCTGCTTCTTTCATATTCATCCTTGTATATCACTGTGCTGGGACCCTTAGCAATTCTTATAAAATACAGATCTGGTCACGCTCTTTGATGAAAAATCTTCAATGACTCCGCATTGATCTGGGGTGAAATTGCCAGACTCCTTACCTGTTCAAAAAGACCCAGTGTCATTTGGACCGTGCTCAACGTTTCAATTATGCTGACTCCCTCATCAATTTTGTTATTGCCCAAGTTCCTTGTTTTCCTTGTTATGGCATTGCTCTCTCACTCATGGGCCTTCACATGCTTCTCTGTGCCCAGAATCCTTATCATCTTCCTCTGTACTTAGCTGAGGCATCCTTCTGGTCTCAGCTAGATACCACTTTCTAATGAAAGCATTCCTTGGCCAGGCATGGTGGCTCATGCCTATAATCCCAGTGCTTTGGGAGGTGGAGGCTGGAGGATTGCTTCAGGCCAGGAGTTCAAGACTAACCTGGACAACAAAGTGAGACCTCATCTTTACAAAAAGTAAAAAAAAAATTAGCTAGGTGGGTGGCACATGCCTATAGTGCCAGCTGCTCAGAAGGCTGTGGCAGGAGGATCACTTGAGCCCAGGAGTTCAAAGCTACAGTGAGCTCTGATTGTGCGACTCCTGGGGCAACAGAATGAGACCCTGTGTCCAAAAAAAAAAAAAAAAAAAAGAAAGAAAAAGAAAAGAGAGAAAGCCTTCCTTCACCCTCTCTGTATTAGCTCTGCTTTCTGATGTCCTGTTTTTATTTCTCAGGGCAACCTTTTATTTCTCCTGTCCTGATATTATTATGCTTTTGAATTTGTCTATAGACTTTTAGTTCATGAGAGTAGGGGCCATGTTTATCCTGGTCACCATTTAATTCCCATCACTTAGCGGAGTATATGGCACATAGAAAGTCCTCAGGAAATATTTTTTGGATAAATTATTTACATTTAAAGTATAACTTTATTTTTTCACATTTGATTAATTTTAATACATATAAATTTATACCTTATTACATAACTTTAAAACCCATTTACATTATAAAGTAAAATACTATTACTTTTTACTTTATAAAGTATTTTTACTTAATTAAAAAGGAACAAATGTGTATTATTCTTGGAAAATTTATCTTTCCATTTGTCATTTTCTGTTTATGCTCCATAAAGTTTTTATGACTTACAATCATAACATTTTTAGAGTGGAAGTCTATGTAAAATATATCATTTTTGTTATTCTTCTTCAGAATGAAGGATTAAACTGAAGATTAAAAGAAAATTTCCACGAAGTTTTGATTATGACAGCATTGTGGAGCACGTACTGGGTTTGAAGCTGCTTTAGTCTTACCTTCAATGAATCCTGAGAAATGCAGTGATAATGCTTAGCATATTATATATATATATATTTCTTTTTCTTTTTATATTTTAGATAAGAGTGCCCAGGAGTGGAATCTGGAAATAGAGTCTACATTTGATGTTGTCAGCTCAAAGCCAGTTGGTGGTCAAGTGATCGTAGCCATCCCTAAGTTGCAAACACAACAGACATACAACATTGAACTTCAACCTGGGAAAAGGATTGTTGAGCTATTTGTGAACATTAGCAAGGTAAATGATGGTACTTCCTGAGAAGCACTGGATGAAAAGCAATACCTGTGCTAAAGAAATGATTAGAAAGGAGGGACTAAGTATGAAAGAAAAATCTACTTTCTCTGCTTATATTTGTCATTTTCTTCTCTATTTTAGTCTCTCATATATTTTCTGTGAGTATGAGCTAAAGAATGATTTTCCCAAATTTTAAGATTAAGAAAATAGAGAATATATTATTAATTTGGCAATTCTTCCTCTCATTTTATTTTTATCATTGTATTTTAATTTTCTGTAGTATTTGTAGTATCCTAAAGCCAAAATACATTCTATGGATTATATTTAAATAGCAGTGGTTATTTTTGGTACTTGTCAATTATTTTGATTATTGATACTTATTCTACATGCATAATTTTAATTCTAAACTCATGATCTTTCATATATCAAGGTAGAATGGATTATTCTTATCTTTTTCTTTTTTCTATTCCTCTAATTGATAATTGTGTACTGAAAAAGGTGGAGCAAAATAACATTCAGTAGCTGTTGAGATAAAGTAAGAACTCAAAATGATTTTTAGTTTTTGGCTTGAAAGAAGAGTCAACTTCAGAGTCCCATTTTAAGTGTTAAGAATGTGGAATAAATGTAAGCTCGGTGTTAGGGATAGGGAGAGGTGTTTTTCTGAACACTCATGTTATTCTGTTCTTTCCTTTTGCTTTTGATGTATTGATCCATGCTAGATTCCCAGCATGCTGATTTTTAAATATTATCAATGAATTGGTCTGATTGGGCATAATATAGGTAGGGAGACTTACATTGTTTTAGAACCTAGACTTTTGTACTTGACTATTTGAGAAATTGATGTAATGCTTTGAGCCTTTTTTGCTGAAAATATGACATATTAGGGTGACTTTTTAATTTTCTTAAAAGAATATTACTGTAGAAACTTGGTGGCCTCATGGACATGGAAACCAGACTGGGTACAACATGACTGTTCTTTTTGAACTGGATGGAGGCTTAAATATTGAAAAATCAGCTAAGGTAAGTAAGTAATTTAAAATATTTTGTGAAATAATTTTATTTCTTTTAAAAATAGTAATACAGATCTTCATGGGAAAAGAAGAAACCGTCAAAACTCTTGCGTCCCCACCCATCAGAGATCATCTTTAGTAACAGCATTCAAAAGCTTCTCTCTCTGTGTGTGTATATATACATACATATATATATACACATATATATATATATATTTTTTTTTTTTTTTTTTTTTTTTGAGACAGAGTCTTGCTTTGCCACTCAGGCTGGAGTGCAATGGTGCAATCTTGGCTCACTGCAACCTCCACCTCCTGGGTTCAAGCAATTCTCCTGCCTCAGCCTCCCAAGTAGCTGGGATTAATAGGCACCCGCCACCACGCCCAGCTAACTTTTGTATTTTTAGTAGAGATGGGGTTTCACCATGTTGACCAGGCTGGTCTTGAATTCCTGATATCAAGTGATCTACGCCTTGGCCTCCCAGAGTGCTGGGATTACAGGCGTGAGCCACTGCGCCCGGCCTTATATTTTTAAATGGATCATACTTTAGATATTATTTTGTCAATAAGTAGTCTCCTGCTATGATTTAAAATTGTACCTTATATCAAAATAATACATCTGTAATTTTAAAACTCAAATATTACTAGTAAGTTTATATGAAAAATAAGACCTCTTGCCCATCACTTCCTATTCTTACTTCCTACTCCCCAGAACCAAACATTTTTAACTTTTATTTATTTCCTCTGACATTCTCCTTCATTTTTCTGAATAAGGTGCTTCTACTGGTGTTTTCTGATTTTTCAGTTTTACCCATTTTAGGATATAGCACTAGGAATTGGAAAGAACTGCACTCTGTTATTTATTAGCTATAGGCTACTTACTTAATCTCGAAATATGTAAAATAGGGACAATAAGAACAAGATGGCTTGGATCTGGCTTGTAAGAGTCATGGCATATAGTTAGTAGAAATGGTATTAACCCTCTTCAAAGATCTCCTCCTCTCCCAGACACCAGCTTCGGTGTTTACAGTTGGCTGGTGTCACCTCTTACATTTGATATTTCCTCTCCTGTGGGCCAGACAACATGCTAAGGATGGAGATATGTCCTTCAGGAGTGCATTTTCTGTTTTTCTTTTGTCCAATCATGCTGTGTATTTTCTGAGACACTGTGAATGTGTGTGTGTGTGTGTGTAAGGGGGGAGGGGAGAGAGAGAGAGTGTGTGTGTATGTGTGTGTGTGTGAGAGAGGGGAAGACAGTGTATGTGTGTTTGTGTGTGTGTGTGTGCACGCACGCACACATGCACAGTTATGTACAGGGAGAACATCCTGGACCCGTCTTAAGGGCCAAAGCATTCCCTCTTATTGTACCCCTCTTGGCTGAGAGGATGTGTGCTGTCTCACACAGTGAGTTTGTTGTGTGTTGTTTTCATGAAAATGTAAAAAATAATGAGTCATTCCAACTTACTACAGAGAAAGAAGAGGAACTTCTGTCTTTTTCTAAGGGAAATAATTCTTTTACATTCAGGCTAATATGATTGTATTATTGTTCATTACACATAAAGATGCCAGCCTTTGAATCGAGCAGCAACAGGAGTGAAGGAGGATGTTTAACTGCCCCACACCTTGAGTTAATGCATGTGTGTGAAATGTGCTCTTTGGCTGTGGCTGCCGTAGAGTTGCTATTTTTGAGGCTGATTCATTCAGTAAATACTTAGGGCACACCTACTGTGTTTTGGCTATTTTGCTAGGTGCTGTTGATAGAGCTGTGACTAAGACACTGTTTCTGTTTCTCTCTGAGACCTTAGTAGAACTAATAATCTGATTGGGAAGTTCAATCATTAAATGAGCCATTGGAATATATTAGCACTCTAGAGATGTAGAGAGTGCCATGGAAGTGCAGAGCAGGGGCATTCTGGGAAGATTCCCAGAGCCTGTGTCCTGAGGGATAAGTAGAATTTGGCCGAGTAATGTAGCAAAGAGGCGGAGGGAAAAGAATGTGAAGGCCCAAGGACTAGAAAGGATGTTGTGTGTTTGCAGAAGTGAAAGAAATTTCAATGCAGTTGTGGTTGAGTTTGAAGTTGAAGAACAAGAGATGGTGTTGTAAAAGTAGCTAGGACAAGGTCCTGCAGGGCCCAGTGAGCCACGTGAAGGAAGAAGCACTGTCCTGAGTGCTGCCGGGATTCTTGGAAGGATTTTAAGGAGGGGGTAAGGATTATATGCATATTTTACAAAGATTGTGTAGATCAGATTGGAAGAATGGCAAAAGTAGGGGACCAGTTAGAAGACTGTGGTGGTGATTCAGACAAAAAATGAGGATTGGTTGGTTTACAGAAATGCTGAGGAAATCAATCTGAAAGAGATTTAGGATATAACATCAGCAGGCTTGATGATGTGGGGGTGGGAAAAAAGAAGGAGTTAAGAATGGTTCCTCAGCTGCTGGTTTGGGCTGCTGAACAGGCAGTCTCTGAACAGCCAGGGCAACTCTGTTCATTAAGTTACATTACTCAGAAAGAAGAGAAGGTTTGGGGGAAGGGGTTGGGTGGAAATTATTTCAGTGTTAGATGTGTTTTGTGTGGGGTGATTTAGAGACACCCAAGGAATAATATTTGATAGGTGTTTCATTAGATAGATCTTAAGCTTAGGGGTTGCATGTGGGTTAAGGATATAGATGTGTAAGTTAGCAGAATGTAGATAATTGTAGCCATGGTAGCAGATGAAATACCTCAGGGATGGCACAGAGAAAAGAGCTAGGACAGAACCCCAGGCAGTCATAATTAGTAAGGTTGGGGTTTGGGGAGAAGCTAGTAGAAGAATCTAAGAAGGAATGGTTGACGAGGTGGAGGGAAAACCAATTTGAGTGGGGAGTCACAGAAACCAGAGGGAAAGAGTGTTTTAAGAAGCAAAGAATGTTCAGAGTGTTGAATGCTGCAAGGGAGTTCAAGTTAGAAAAGAATTGAGAAAGATCCTTTAGATTTGGTGGCAAGGAGATTACTGGTCACCTTGATCAGCATGGAAATCAAATTGTAGTGGGTTGGGGAATGACTCAATGTATGGAAGTAAAGACGGTGAATATAGGCAACTCTTCTGAAAATGTCTGATTGGAAACTATGCTTAGACCAGGTGGTAATGGTGGCCAGTTGGGATCAGATTGGCTTCACATAGGCAACTGAACAAATAAGTAAATATATTGAAGTGGTGGAAGCCAGCCTTTTCATGAATGGAGAAAGGTGGTATCAACATAGAAGGGGGGAAAGCTACAGTGGATTCAAATTGGAGCTAATAGTATGAAGTTATGATTTTCAGTATGTGTAGACAGAGAAATAAATGTCTGTGTAAATGCATGTGTATGTGTGGGTAGACACACACACACACACACATTTCCTAGCTCTTTTCACACATTTCCTAATCCTTCCTCAGAGCGCCTGGGAAGAGTGACTCTCTAGTAGCAGTGAGTGGATTTAGGACCCATATCTTGATTTGGAATACCACTCTGTGCTGAAAGCAATCAGGGCTCTTTGGAGAAATGACTGATTCTCGAGCTGGAGCCTGAAATATCTTGCTGTTCCAGGAAGTAAGGAGGTACTCAATAATAATGTGACACATTGAAAGGACACAAGGGCCTTCAGTCTTCAGTCTTCAGTCTTCAATCTACTATAATCTTCAAAAATGTCAAGGAACGATTGAGGAACTGTCCCACAGTGGAAGAGACTATGTACGAACTGGGTGCAGTGCAGTGATCTTTTTTGTCATAATGTTATTGGGGCAACTGATGAAAACTTGAATGGGGGGGTCTCTGGATTCTTTGTATTATATATAGGAGTTCTTTGTATTATTGTTGTAACTTTATTACAAGTTTGCAATGATTTCAACATAGAAAAGGATACCATTAAGAGAATGGAAAGCAACAGCAAAATCCTGATGGAAAGGGGCCAGTAGCGAGGGAAAGACTAAAAAGAGTTAGAAAGCAGGGAGGTAGTTGAGAGGGCAAGGTCTCTGGGAGGTAGGAGATAAGAAGAGGATGGACTCACTTTGGGATGGGGGGCTCTGTTTTAGTTGTAATAGTGGTGAAAGATAACACATGGGAGGGAAGGATGCAGCTTGAGGATGGAGGTAATTTTGAAGGTCTCTAGGACCATTTAAAGTATATTTTCTTTCTATAAGACTTGCAAACACTTTTGTCAGTGGAGTTTTAGGGTGAAAAAGTAACCCTGAGAAAGAAAGCTAGGGAGTTTTGGTCAAACAACACTTTATTTTTTATTTATTGTGAAATATAACACATACAGAAAAATACACAAGCCATAAGTGAAAAGCTTAGTGAATTATGAGAAAATGAGCACTCAGGTAACTGTCAACATGTTCAAGAAACAGAACATTAATTACTAGCACTTCACACCTCAAACTCTCCCCTCCCTTCTGCGAGCCTCCCCAGTAATGACCCCTGTTTCCTTCCCAAAGATCCACTATCCTGACATCCATCACTAGGTTACTTTTGTCTCTTTTTGAATTTTATGTACATGGAACCATATAGCATGTATTTTTTAGTGTGTGGCTAATTTGGCTCAACATTATGTTTTTGACATTTAGGTACAGTAGTGCCTCCTTATCTGTGGTTTCAGTTACCCATGGTCAACTGTGGTCTGAAAATAGTAAATGGAAAACTCCAGAAATAAGCAATTCATGAGTTTTAAATTGCTCACTGTTCTGTGTAGCATGATGGAATCTCGTGCTGTCCTGCCCCGTCTTGTCCAGGACATGAATCATCGCTTTGTTGAGCATATCCTTGCTGTATACATTATCCACCTGTTAGTCGCTCAGCAGCCTTCCCTTTATCAGACGGAAAGAGTCATAGTATATATGGGGTTCAGTAGTATCTGCAGTTTCAGGCACCTACTGGGGGTCTTGGAGCGTATCCCCTGCAGATAAGGGGGGACTGCTGTTTATTGTTCTGTGTAACTGTAAGTTTGTCTATTTAAGTTGTATAAAATTTTATTATACTACACATTTTGCTGTTGCAATTTGAGTAGTTGCCAGTTTTGGCTATTCCAAGTAATGCTGCTGTGAACGTTACTGATATAACACTCGGAGCACATATGCCCCCAACGGCATGTCTGCTGGGAGTGGAATGGCATGATTATGGAGGATGCATGAGTTCAGCTTTGTAGATTATGCTAAACTGCCATCCGAAGTGGTTATATGAGACTTGCCTAGGCTCCTCATGCTTGCCGGCACTTGGTACTGTGTCAGACAGGACATTGAACACTGTTTTCTCATCACCAGCCCCTCCTTATTTCACCTCTATTGCTCTTGTTTATTGTTACCCTGGGCTTGCTTTATGCAAAAATAATTCTGTTTTAAATATACCTCATTGAAATCCATCTTGCTTCAGTTTTATATCTTTGTTTCTTGCCTCTCCTCTTCCACTGAGCTTAGAAACGTGTTTAGGATTTTTTTTTTTTTTAACTGAGTATATCAGGAGACAGCAGCATATCTGACTCAGACAAAAGGTCCTGGGGAAGTTAAAGATTTTGAATGCAGCCTATACAGCAGAAATGTATGGAATCATGAAAAGAATGCAGACACTTGAGAGAGAGGAAAGGGCCGACTACATTTCTTTGTGAACATGGCAGAATATCTTGATGACTGAGAATTTTCTTATGTTGAGTGACATTGGGGCAAATGGTTTAAGCAAGAAGGGAGGTAATATAGGGAAAATATCAACAGGCAATTTAAACATTAATAAATAACAAAATAAAAAATAAATGTTGGGATATCATAAATTCTGCCAAATAAATCATTGCCTGAGAGACCTTAGAATGTGAGTCTGGGAGAGTTAGCTTTATCAGTTTGGGAAACCAAATTGATTTTTTAACAAAAGAAAAAGTTTTGTGTATAAGTGGGAATGGTAGAGGATACTCTGGGTAAATGGAATAAAAAATCTGACCAATCAGTTTTTGCCATTTTCTGCCCAGGTTAACTGAGTGTTTTTATCCTACTAATTGATTGTACTGAATTGACTAGGTAACGTGTTTTAATGAACTAATACATATTTTTGAATGCTTATTATGGCTTGCCTTTATGGAAAAACAGGAAACCAATTAGTTGATATTTCTCTTACACCTAATTTATTTTATAAGAATTTCCCAAGTATTCCATGTATAAGGTATCGTTTTGCTAAAAGCAGCAGAAGGCTGTTGCTGTGTACGTTTGCTCCTGGGATCAAGATTCTCCAATTAAATTATTGTAGGAAAATAGATGTAATAATAAGTACTCTACAATCAATTAAAACTTGTATTTCATAGTTCCCAAGCCAGAGGAGGTGAATGATTGTCCGTGGCTACTACAATTAGAAAAACAATTGGGATTTTTTTTTCTTTTTCAGTTTTTTTTTTTTCTTTTTTAATGTCACTTTGTTCTTTGTTTCTTAAATTCCTGTCTTCATCTTTGCAAATTGCACAGGGCAAAAAACCAACATAATACTAGTGGAATTTTTTCTAAGTGCTACTCTTGGCACTCTAAAGACCTTAAAAGTACATAGCCAAAGAATATGGAATTAGTAATAATCAAGGTGTATTTTTATATTGAGAGGGCACAGGGATTATGAAGTGTGTCTCTTTCTGTATTAGGTTTCTAGGTCTATTATTACAAATTACTATAAACTGAGTATCTTAAAATTTATTTTCTCACAGTCTTGGAGGCTGGAGTCCAAAATCAAGGTGTCGGCAGAGCTGTGTTCCTTCCGAAAGCTCTGGGAAAGAATTCTTCCTTGCCCCTTCCAGCTTCTCATCATTGCTGGCAATCCTTGGCTTGTAGATGCATCACTCTGATCTCTGTCTCCACCATCATATAGCTTTCTCCTTGTGTGTGTCTCTTGTTTCCTTTTCTTATAACTACACCAGCCATTGGGTTAGGGCCCAGTATGACCTCATTTTAACTAAACTAAATATATTTGCAAAGACTTTATTTCCAAATAAGGTTGTATTTTTGGGTGGACATGAATTTTGGGGGGACACTGTTCAACCCAGTACACTGTCTTTTTGGCCTTATTCTTGTCAGAAGTTTTATTAAATATTTCCAAGATGGCTATAGGCAGTGACTTCTCCGGGTGGGCCTTGGGAGCAGTTAGCCCTAGGTGCAGACAGTAAGTGGGTGAATTGTGTGTAGACTATAGATTGGCCTGTTTTTCATTATTACTATATACTGGCAATCCTATTAATAAATAATGCCAGTGATAGAATACTTCTCCTATCCTCCCCCATCACCAATCATATGTTGGTCTAAGTTTTAACTATGTGTTTGGTTACTCTTGAATGTTAATAGTATACATGTATGCTTAGATTTGGCACATTTTTATTACCAGTCCTCTAATAGACATTATATTCTACATGAAAGTTAATTTGGAGTACTTTTTTTTTTTTTTTTTTTGAGACAGAGTTGTCTTTTGTTGCCTAGGCTGGAGTGCAATGGCGTGATCTCGGCTCATCACAACCTCTGCCTCCCGGGTTCAAGCGATTATTCTGCCTCAGCCTCCTGAGTAGCTGGGATTGCAGGCATGCACCACCATGCCCGGCTAATTTTTGTATTTTTAGTAGAGATGGGGGTTTCTCCATGTTGGTCAGGCTAGTCTCAAACTCCCGACCTCAGGTGATCCACCCGCTTCTGCCTCCCAAAGCGCTAGAATTACAGGCGTGAGCCACTGCACCTGGCCTGGAGTACTCTTAGTTATACAGTCATTCCCGGATACATGAAGATTCAGCTTCATACAGTCATTTTGAAAGCAAATTTATAACAGTTTGGAATTGTTTGAGCTTGTTTTGAACACAGTTTGTGCCTCCATTCCCTGTCCTATACATGCCTGCATTTAAAAGCATTGCAGATTAGAAATAAACAACAATAGCACAGTGATTATAAAAAAGGAGAAACTCAACATAAGTTACTTCAATTCGATGTGATCTCTTGGAGTTATTTTTATGCTTTAAATTTACAGTTGAGAAAGCTATGGACTCTGAGGTGTAATGTGTAATATTTTGCTTGGTAAGTGCATATTTTAGTTCATGTATGAAGTATATTCTACTAATTTTAATAGTGTCTTTAGAATTGAAATTTATTCTTTTAAATTTGTTGTTTTAAAACTAAAGAAATAGTCAAAGGAAAACATGACATCAGTGGTATGCTTTAGTAGGGGGTGGCAGATACTGAAAAAAATACTTTAGAATTATTATTATTATTTTGTTCTTTTTAGAGACAGGGGCTCACTCTGTCACCCAGGCTGCTCATAGCTCACTGCAGCTTTGAACTTCTGGGCCCCAGTGATCCTCCTACCTTATCCTCCTGAGTAGCTAGGACTACTACAGGCACATGCTACCATGCCTTGCCTATTTTATTTTTCTAGAGATGGGGAGCAGTTAGCCTTAGGTGCAGGCAGTAAGTGGGTGTTGCAACACAGCCTGCCATGTTGCCCAGGCTGGTCTCACACCCCTGTCCTCAAGCAATCCTCCTGCTTCAGCCTCCCAAAGTGTTGAGGTTATAGGCATGAGCCACTGCCTGGCTGGAATTCTTTTTGACAGCACTCTGGATACTTTAAACAGAGATCAAATGTGTGAATTGGTCAGATAGGCCTATATTGAAGGTGGCAGAGTGGAAATAAAGAAGTCATTCTTACCTTTCTGGAAACAGAGATCAAACGTGTGAACTGGTCATAGAGAAGGTAGTAGAATGGAGATAAAGGAGTCATTCTCATATTTCCAGAAAAACTGCTGCAGAATGCACAGAAAATAGCTTCAAGGAATGGGATTATTATTTCATAAACCTCTGCTATGGTCCAGGATAAAAGATGCTGCATATGTGGCCAGTATTCACTGTGGAGTTCATGCAAAAATCAAAGAAATTAATCCAAAATTTTATTTCAGCCTCTTGGAAATTATTCTCTGAGCCTTGTGGAATTTGCTTTTTTGGAAACTTTTTTTTTCCTGTGTGATTTTTTTTTTTAGAACTTTGGAAAAATTGTATTCATTCTTTCTCATCTCACCTCATTGATGGGAAAAGCTGCAGAAAAGCTTTCCTAGACAAGATGGAAGGTTCATTATGAAGCTGGGCCACAGTAGAAAAATTTTGAAAAGTTAATCTCAACTCTGAAGTACCATGTAATCCAAAGAAAATGTGGACACGTGAATCAGCTCAGACATTCCTCTCTGCTGTGTGCGGTTTTCTCTCTGGAATTATCTTTTTTCTGGTGTAGTTTTAGATGACATTAATCAGATACAAAAATATTTGCAAATAGACTCCATCTTGAACAATGTACAGTGAAATACCAAACTTTAAAATTCTTCTTTGAAGATAAGTGCACAGAAATTTTGGTGAAGCCTATTTACTGTGCAACAACAAAATATAAGGAAATCGACATTTACATAGAAAAAAGAATCAAATTTTGAAGGAGAGTGTCAGGAGAAACAACAAAGAGTTGCTGGTTTTCCATTGCTCAGAGAAATCCACATAGCAATGCCAAACGCCCCAATTGTTGTCCCTGAGAACTGGACACTTGTTCTACAGCAATTAATCAAATAGTATCTGTGTTCACAATCATTTAGCCATTTTCTCTGATTTTACAGAAGAAATACTTGAGAAGTGGGATTTTTTTTTTTTTTATACCTCAGAGGCATTTGTAAGCTGTTTGAATGAAAGTCAAAAGAACAAAGGCATGGATATGACTGCATTTTTTTGGAGTTTAATGTGATGTGGGATTATTATGAATCTCTACCAAACTTATGTTTAATACTTTTCTAAAATATTTGCATATCACTGGCCTCATCTGGAAGAACATTTCTGAGTTAAAATTAATAAAAGGTGTTTTTCCATCAGCTACGACAAATAAATCAAAAGAGCTGGCTATACCCTTTGTTGAACATGTATGTCCAAAGAAGATCAATTCTGAGAAAGTTGTTGACAGATTTTTAGAAGGTAAGGCTGAAAATAGCAAATATTATTATTTCTTACTATAGCATACCATTATGTATGTTATTCCCTTTGTTTATAATTTTATTAAATATATTAATATAATCAAAACTTGAATCTATTAACTTTTCCTTTTTTGTACGCTAATATTTGTTTTACTTTTTAAAAAAACTGGCATGATTATACAAAGTTCGGGGAAAGACAATTTTTAATGTCTACATTCTTTTCTGGACATTATCATTATTCATTTCATTTCATTACTTCTATTGAAAATAACTTTGTCATATGGAAGAGGAGGTCTTAAAAAGTGATCCTATCTGGTGTCAGATATACTAGATACACATCTGGCTACAAGGATACATAACTATGCCGATGTCAATGTTAATCTGTTAACTTCTGGTTGTGCTGTCTGCAAATTGCAAGGGCACAGCAAAGAATGTCTCGTGTCATCCTGCACAGACCTGTTTGACAAGAACTATTTGTGGAGACCCAGAGCTTGTTTTCTCAATACTTTTACATGCTGGAGCACTTTCAGAACAAAGACAGGAATGCAGTGTTTAGTTGTCTCTTAAAATACATGTAAAAGGATTTTAGCAGGTTTGACATTTGACAATGTTTAGAAATAAGTGGGTTTCTTTTTAAGAAGAAAATTGCCCTTTTGAAAATCTAGTGATGCTATTACAGCTTTTAAAGTATCTGATACAAACAGCTGAGAAGCAGCCTTGGGTTTGTGAATCAATGATTCATTACATATCATCTGTTTGGTCTGCCAGAGAAAGAAATTTGAGGAGTACCGTATTTATCAGTCACGTACCTCTTAGGCCCTTTAGTTCAGATATCCTTAATTCTTGTTTGAAAGAATGCATTCAACTATCCTGCGCTTTTAAAGTTAATCCTTCTATTTTGAAAATGAAATCTTTTTGAAGCTAATAAAAACACTGATCTAGTGAGGAATAGAAACTTCAAAAATAGATAAAAATTTAGAAGTTAAAAATTTTAATTTTCTAACTGCCCGACTTACACATTTTTTAGTTTCTTAGGTATTTATGCCTTTTTCCTACTGTTAGACAATAATTTGCTTTGTTGGACTGTTTAAAAAATTATAGTCTCATATGAAGATTATATATTTACTTTGGATGCAAATATGTGTTACTCAAGTGTCTTTTCAAGAAATCTTTTAGAACCCATTATTTTCTCTGAAGTAAAATACCTGTTGTAGAAGAAGGCTTTTATGTGACTATCAAGACTGCCAGAGGACGTGGAAAATTACTGACACTTATCATAGAAGCGGGAGCCTTTCACTTGTGAAAGAATGCCCAGAGGGAAAGGTGGCTGGTAATTACTACTTCACCTCTGAGGCACTGTCGGGTGGTTTGGGTTTATTGTCACCCCAGTCATAACTTGTTATTGCAAGAGTTGGGGGATAGGGAGAGATGTCTTTTTATAAGAACATTTGCACAGAAAGGAAAAACATTCTGGAAAGTGTTATGTTGTATAGTTAATACAATTGGTAGCATTAATATATATTAAGAAACAAATAAATTCTATTTTCTGCAGTAGTGATTCTCAAATTTTTCTGGACTCAGCACTGCATTATACTTACAAAAGTTATTGAAAACCCCAACATGCTTTTGTTTATATGGGTTATATGTACCGATATTTACCATATTAACTATTAAAACTGAGAATTAAGTATTTACTTATTCATTTTAAATAACCATAATAAACCATGGCACATATGACTGTTTTTTATATATGATTTATTTTATAAAAAATATATTGACCAAAAAAACCAGTGGAAATAATGACAGTTTTACATGTTAGCAAGTCACTTTAATGTCTTGTTTAGTAGGAGACAAAGGGATTCTCATCTGTATCTGCCTTCAGTCAATTTGCAATATGTTGTTTCGGTTGAAACAGATTAAGGAAATCTGACCTCACACAGATGTACTTGGAAAAGGGAAAAAATAGTCTTTTCAGATAAATTGTGGATTTTCTTTTAACCAATGATAGTTTTCTTTTAACAAATGATAGTTTCTTAAACTTTTTGTTCTCTGTTACATTAAAATTCATTGGTCTATCTTGCACTTTGTTTGAATTCTTTACTCATATTATGTGATATTGTAATATAATGCATTGGTTATTGGAAAATGTTTGTTTCTTGAGAGTTACAGATCTTCCAAATGTTGAAACATTTCCTTTTATAATATCACATTTGTTAATATCACCACTGATGTCATCTAAAAAGTTTTTAAGTATTTAAGTAGTATCTACTACCATGAGGTAGCAGATACAAGTTTTCCCTAATCCCAATTTTTACTTGAAAGTTTGAATTTTATCCTTGGCCACAAATACTGCTAGTTGTTTTCCTTGAAATGATAGGCTCACTCCATTCATTTTCTAGAGAATGTCTGCCAGGTATCCAAGTCTGAATAACCATCATTTGTCTGTCAGTCCTTCTGTCAAGTAAAAATGGAGTGTCATGAACAAGGCCAATTCAGCTTACATACAACTCTAATAATGGCCCAGAGGCTTTTCCTCCAGCTATCTATTGTGAATGGTGCTTTATGGATATTGCTCATGTCATAATGCAGGATATTAAAATGATGCATACTGAGGGTTGGGATTTAATGAAATTAATGTTTACTGCTTTATCAAGGACATTCTTAAATGAAACTGGTTTTTTTCATTTTCCTGCTGCTAATGCATGAAGGTGAAAGATGTAACGACTACTAGCAGTTTGGAGCTACTGCCTTGATTCCTGCTAAGGCACCAGCAGTGTTACCCACCACTGCTTTTGTAACGTCAGTGCAAATGTTAACACAGTAATTACAGGATATTATTCAAAAACTTATTTAGTACTTTGAATATTTCAGCACGTCTTCTATATTGTTGCCAAAAATTCACAGAAAAGAAGATTTTTGATGATTTATTGTGCTGATAACTGACAAATACAGGCAAACTGGCAAGTCCATCTATATCTGGAGATTCACTCATTTGTAAAGCAAAAGTATGATTATTTCAGATGAGATATCAGGCCAGTCTTCATATTGTGGTCAAATCTCTTAATTGGACGAGTTACTCTGTCATTGCAAAGTGGCAGTGCTGTTATTTCCTTTACTAACTTTTCATCTAGTAAGCATTCTGCAATGTCAACAGTACAACTACCTCTCAGCTAGTATGTGTACTTCTCCAGCCAGGGGTGCATAACTAACCCTGTAAGATGCTTCACTGGGTTTTTTCATGTCTGGTTTGAAAAGATATAATAAACACTGTTTGACTTTTAATGAGCTTATCATGTATAAGTTTAAATATTCAATTCTCTTTTCTTCATACTGTGAATGATTTGTCTCAATGAGACACTACAACTTAACTGGCACCATAAATATTATTTTAAAATGTTCCATTGCATAATGCACAAAAAGGTAAGTTATTAACATCCATAAAGTCAAGAGAAAGATGGCTTTCATCATAATTTCACTTCTTATTCATAATTTTACCCAGTTTCTTTAGAGTAGATTCTTCCCTTCCATGAGTCAAAAGACTGTCTGTTATGTCAGTTTCACCTTTTTCAGCATCCTCAGATATAGACAGATAGTGCAGTTATAGGTTGAGAAGGTAAGCCTTTTTTCTTCCAAGACGGAGTCTTGCTCTGTAGCCCAGGCTGGAGTGCAATGGCACGATCTTGGCTTGCTGCAACCTCTGCCTCCCGGGTTCAAGTGATTCTCCTGCCTCAGCCTCCCAAGTAGCTGAGATTACAGGCATGCACCACCACACCCAGCTAATTTTTGTATTTTTAGTAGAGATAGGATTTCAACATGTTGGCCAGGCTGGTGAGAAGGTAAGCCTTCTAATCCCATTTTGACAATTCATCCCTAAATTAGAAAAAAGTATTATAAATAAATTTTCTTTTAGAACAAGATAAAATATTATTAAGGTGTAAAATGAGTTTCAATTAAAATTAAAATTTGTTTTTATTTGAAAACTTAAAAATATTGCTGTGAAACAAAGGAATAAGTAGTACCTACTCCTTTTGTGCTTCTGTGTAGGTTGCAAGGGAAACTTTGGGTTTCAAAGTAAGAATTTATTGAACAACAATGAGGGTACAGAGATTACAGCAGGAATAATCAAATACAGCTATTAATAGTAAGAGCACAGTAAAAGTACTGAGAACAAACTGAGTTAATCTCTGAAAATGCACGGCTTCATACCATAAACCTCTGCCGCAGAGCTACATCACAATGGAATACACAGCACACATTCCATTAGCTGTCAGAGTGATGAAGTAGGCACACATCTTGTAGTCTCTGGAAAATTCCACTGACACTCAGAGACTGAGAGAGATAAAGGCAAATAATATTTTAGTTTTACTCTAAGTAAAGTCAAGGACACACTGACAGTCTCCAAGGGACCTCCTGGAGTCCCCAGGCCACACTTAAAGAACCGTGCACTGTTCTAGATATTGGAACCCACCATCATGGTGTTTTAAAAGTCACCTCTGAAAATCACTGTGCATTCTTGACATTTTGCAACCCTGAAGCAGGAGTGATCATCGCGTGTCAAGATCCTTCTTATCCAGGACATATTCTGTATCTTCTTGTAAAGTTAATTCTGAGATCTTTTGTCATTTCATATAAATAAAGTCAGGAGTCAGGAAGCAGGAGAATGGTGGACACTTTTATTACATGAAATAATTTGACTAATTCATTCACTGATTTTTTAAGTTAGAGAAATATGTGCTTTTGGCTTAAGGCTAGGCTTTATTGGTATAAAATCTTATCATATAAACGATCCAATTTATGGCTGGCAAGAATAAAGATTTTGATAAAAATGTCAAAGCTTCTCTATCTGGGGTCTTGCTGCCCATGCTTAACTGGGGGAAAACCTGGCTAGGCTGTCACTAGGATGGAGACTCTGCTTCCTCTCCAGAGCACCAATAGCACAGAGTGCATGATCCTGCTGCATCTACTTCCATTAGAACACCATGTACATCTCCAGTCAAGAAACCAGAGCGTGCTCAAACATTGAGTTTAATGTGTAATTAGGATTAAATTACCCATTAAACAAAGTGATTTTATGGTAATGTGTTATTAAGATTGCAAAGTTGTTAAGTTATAACATTTGATTCTAAGATGCATGTTTGGCTACCTTTTAACAACACTGAAATGAGAATGTGTTTTTCAAAGACAGCATTTTTTTCTATTTTTTTGAAATAGCATGTTTTTGTTTTAATTTAGAAATGTTATCTTCAAATTGTCTTTTTTGATGTTATCACAAATGCCTATTTCATGTGGAAGACTACAGTAGCTGTTTAGTGGTTTCTATATTTCTCTTTTAAAAGAGAAATAACGGATGCTAGCAATAATTTATATGTGTATATTCCTGAAATGTGCATTTCCACATTATGTGCTTCATAGTAAATAGGAAAATTAGCATTAAACTACTGAATGTAGTTTTTCAAAAAGGTCTGCTTCTTTTTTTAAAAAAACTATTTTGCTTATGTTTAAATTTGATATTCATCATTTAATTCTGTTCATTGCAGGTTTATTTTAGGACAGTGGAACTTATAGAAGAGCCTATAAAAGGGTCTCCTGGTTTGAGTTTCTATTTCAAAATTAATGGATTTCCCATATTTCTAAAAGGCTCAAACTGGATCCCAGCAGATTCATTCCAGGACCGAGTAACCTCTGAGTTGTAAGTTATTGTCTTTCTTTTCTTGTTCTTCTTTTAATTAGCAGTCCCGCAAAGCTTGAGGTTTACTCATTTTTACTTTCTTTGGTCTCTGGGCAAGGAACTAAGAGGTAGTATAGAATTCTAGATGATGGAAACTTTAGAATGGAGAGGATTTTAAAAATTATATATTCCATTCTCCTGGGTTACAGGTGGTCTTACAGCTAAACTATTTGAGACTGTTGAAGCCATTCGATTTTTAGAAAACTATTATATGTTTATTCTGGAGAAATAAGAAAATGAGTAATTTATATTTTGAATAGTCCCCGAAAAAAATATTACAATCAACTATTTTCAGCTTTTCAAATGATACGTTAAATGTTTTGAGCATGGTTTTGAAAGATAAGAACACATATTTACCTTTTTTTTTTTTTTTGAGATGGAGTCTTGCTCTGTTGCCCAGGCTGGAGTGCAGTCGCGTGATCTCAGCTCACTGCAACCTCCGCCTCCCAGGCTCAAGCGATTCTCCTGCCTCAGCCTCCCAAGTAGCTGGGATTACAGGTGCAGGCCACTAGCACTCAGCTAATTTTTGTATTTTTAGTAGAGATGGGGTTTCACTATGTAGGCCAGGCTGGTCTTGAACTCCTGACCTCAAATGATCCACCTGCCTCAGCCTCCCAAAGTGTTGGGATTACATGCGTAAGCCACCGGGCCCAACCCCATATTTACCTTTCTATGCTAAGGTATTTGCATATTCTTTTACTTTTATCCCAACAAAAGAACTAAACAAAATCTCATGTGTAGTGGAGGTGCGGTTGTGGGAGGGTGGGGAGGAAACTGGGAGCTGTTGGTCAGAGGATACAATGTAGCAGATATGCAAGAGAACAAGTCCAGAGATCTGATGTGCACTAGGAATATAGGTTAAAAAAAATTGTGCTATTTATAGGATTCATGGTAAATGAGTGAGTAGATTTTAGCTACTTGTGCCACAAAAGCAAAAAAGAGTGGATAACTATGTAGGACAGCAGTCCCAAACCTTTTTGGCACCAATAACCAGTTTCATGGAAGACAGTTTTTCTACAGATTGGGGGTGGGGGATGGGGGGATAGTTTTGGAATGAAACTGTTCTACCTCAGATCATCAGGAATTAGATTCTCATAAGGAGCATGCAACCTGTATCCTTCGCATGCACAGTTCACAATAGGGTTCCTGCTCCTATGAGAATCTAATGCTGCCGCTGATCTGACAGGAGGTCAGGTAGTAATGCTTGCTCACCAGCTGCTTACCTCCTGCTGTGCCATCTGATCCATGGTCCAGTCCATGGCCTGGGGGTTGGGACCCCTGTTGTAGGATGGTAAGTACGTTAGTTTTTTCACTATAGTAACCTTTTAACTATCTATATATATATCCCATAACATTATGTCATATACCTTAAATATACACAATACAATTTATTTAAAAACAAAATATAATCTTAAAAGTTCTAGATCTAGGAAAAAAAATGTTTTTCCAAGACTGAAGGAATAGAACTTTGGAAGAAAATAATATTTCCTAATTGGATCTGTAAACTTAAATCTTTGCAATGCTGAAAATAAACTTTATGAAATGAAAATAGACACATTTAAACTTATTTATTATCTAAATTAAATAACATTTTAGCATATTTACAAATGTATAAATGTGCATTGTAGTATATTATTTGATGTTTAGAATGTAAATGTCATCAGTAACTAAACCCTGATTTTTTCCAAAAGTTGTAGTAATTTCCTTTTAATTTAAAATGTGTATATTATTTTAGATTTCGTAAGAAAATGAAATTCTTCTCCAGACACAGCCACGGGATAATTGGCTCTATCTTTTCCTTTTCAAATGCTCCTCTCCCCTCCCAGCTGGGGCTGGGTTGGCTGTGGTCCTTCAGCCCAGCTGGGCCAATTGGTAAGCCTGCCGTGGTGCCTGTGCTGAGCCCACAGTGCTCTGGGTCTGCCCAGCCTGTTATTTGGTTTGAGCACTGTTCTGGGAATGGAGGGAAGGTACATGCTCTCAAGCTGCCTGTAAGTTTCTAGATTTTCCTGAGGGTAATGTGAATAGGAATTGGAAAAAGTAGAAAGGAAATTTACTAGAGAAAGAAATACTGGGCTGGAGAAATTGTATAAAAGGAGATAGGGGTGCTAGGCACTAATACTCAAGTCTTGATTTTGTTTTATAGTTTCCAGGGTTTGTATAAAATTAGTGCATACTTTCCAAGGCTTACAACTGTATTTTTTATAAGACTAAATATAAAACATAAATTTAATTTTAAAAAGAGTATAATAATGTTACTGAAAATTTAATAGGTAAAGATATCACCCATACTTTTTCTGTTTATTTGTTTTATGTGGTTATAGTTAATGTGTATATAATTTTATCTTACTTTCTTTAATTTACATTATAACCAAACCATCATGATTTTAGAGTGTGTTTTTCTAACAGAGATTAGAAATGTGTTTATCTGTCACAATCTGGTTTTTTTTTTCCAAATTATGATTTGTTTATAAAATGTCTTCTACAGGTTACGGCTCCTTTTACAGTCTGTTGTGGATGCTAATATGAATACTCTTCGGGTTTGGGGAGGAGGAATTTATGAGCAGGATGAATTCTATGAACTCTGTGATGAACTAGGAATAATGGTGAGAAGTTGATAGCATTTTATATATTGATAAGTTACTATATCCTCAGTTTGACTGCCAATGTTCTGAATGATGCAATTGCCCCAGTCTCAGAGCTAGGAATGATATTCCATTTGGGGCTATAGGAATAAATGGCATCTTGTAAACCAAGAGTCATAGGTGATAGCAACTACCATAATTATTTATTTTTAAATGATAGATATCCTGTAAATTATTTATATCCCAGTATACATATACCTACTTTTAAAATAATTTTCTTTGTGATATTTAGGTATGCATATAAAAGAAAACAAAATATTTAAAACACTTAAAGGAGATCTGACAAAACCTAAAGAGAAGAAAAATAATAAAATTAAGTAAAGGTGTGTTTCATATTGTTTTTCTAAATTTTTTCTAATTTTTTATTTTTAATTTGTTAAAAATTAAAAATGTTGCCCAGGCTGGAGTGCAATGGTGCAATCTCAGCTTACTGCACCCTCCTCCACCCCAGGTTCAAGCGATTCTCCAGCCTCAACCTCCGGAGCAGCTGGGATTACAGGCACGTGCTAAATTTTGTATTTTTAATAAATTAGCATCCAGCTAATTTTTGTATTTTTAGTAGAGATGGGGTTTCACCGTGTTGTCCAGGCTGGCCTTGAACTCCTGACCTCAGGTGATCCACCTGCCTCGGCCTCCCAAAGTGGTGAGATTACAGGTGTGAGCCACTGTACCTGGCCCTAATATTGTTATTAAGTACTTTTAATGTGTTTTGCAATTGTGAGGATAAAGCAAAGAAAATATATTCTGTTAGTTCTATTATTACTGTTGTAAAATATAAAGAGTGCCACCGAAGACTAGGAATTATTCTAATAATGATAATGCTGATCGTCATTGTGACAATGACAATATTCTATAATATTCTCTGAGTGCCAGGCATTGTTCTAAGTGCTCTACGTATTTTATCTTCATGCCCATTCAATGATGTAGTTACTATTCTCTATCCCCATTTACAGGTAAGGAAACTGACACATGAAGAGGTTAAATATTTTATCCAAACTCTAACAGCTCATTTATGGGGGAATGAAATTCCGACTCAGACAGGCTGCTTTGGGGCTATGATCTTTTTTTTTTTTTTTTTTTTTTTTTGATGTGGAGTCTGGCTCTGTTGCCTAGGCTGGAATGCAGTGGTGCGATCTTGGTTCACTGCAGCCTTCACCTCCTGGGTTCAAGCGATTCTCCTGCCTCAGCCTACCAAGTAGCTGGGATTACAGATGTGTGTCACCACGCCCGGCTAATTTTTATATTTCTTTTTTTTTTTTTGAGACGGAGTCTTGCTCTGTCACCCAGGCTGGAGTGCAGTGGCGCAATCTTGGCTCACTGCAAGCTCTGCCTCCCGGGTTCACGCCATTCTCCTGCCTCAGCCTCCCGAGTAGCTGGGACCACAGGCGCTCACCACCTTGCCCGGCTAATTTTTTGTACTTTTAGTAGAGACGGGGTTTCACCGTGTTAGCCAGGATGGTCTCGATCTCCTGACCTCATGATCCGCCCACCTCGGCCTCCCAAAATTCTGGGATTTTTGGGTGGGCGTGAGCCACCGCGCCTGGCCTAATTTTTGTATTTCTAGTAGAGACCGGGTTTCACCATTTTGGCCAGGCTGGTCTTGAACTCTTGACCTCAGGTGATACGCCCCGCCACAGCGTCCCAAAGTGCTGGGATTACAGGCGTGAGCCACTGCTCCCAGCAGGGGCTGTGTTCTCAACCATTGCATCACACAGCCTCCTTAGGAAGGGACTTATATGGTTTCATTACTAAAATGTGCATGTGGTAATCCTTTTGTCTATGAAAAGCTAATTCCTTTATAAATGAAGTATGATTCTTAACAGTCTGGTGCATCTCAATACCAAATGCCTGGTGAAAATTGGAATGAGTTAGGAGTGACAAGGGGCTGGAGGGAAGCCTCATTCTGTGTCCCCTCCACACATTTTTTCTTTTTCAAATTCTTCCATCTTCTCTTTCTTCTATACCTGCCTAGGATTTTCTCTTCTCAGGTGTCTGTATACTTTTGTGCAGTTCTGGGAAGTCCTAATGTCTTTGATACATTTCTTGGTATCAAATTATGCATAATGGTGCCCCAGTGATCACACTCATCAGGCTAACTGGATTTTTCATTTGTGTGAAAGATAATGCCCAGAGCTCAGAATAAAGACTTTCTTCTGTGTAATAAAACTTATGGAAGTGTTGCATTCCCTTTTATTTGATTTGCTAGGTATGGCAGGATTTTATGTTTGCCTGTGCCCTTTATCCAACTGATCAGGGCTTCCTGGATTCAGTGACAGCAGAAGTTGCCTACCAGGTATGTTACTACCCTTCCAAGAAGAAATAACACAAATAATATGTTTTAGTATTGCCTTTTGTTAAATCTTGCTTCATTTTGGTTTTTGTTCTCTACTAAATCCCATGAAAAATTACACAGCCAGGTAATTGACATCCTAGGTGATTGTACCCAGTGTCATGGCTTTACCATCATCTATTAGCTGATGACTCCCAGATTTATCCCCAGTCTTGATTTCTCTGCTGAATTCCTCTTTCTTATATCCAACTGCCTACCTGGTGCCTCTGCTTGGAGGTTTAACAGGCATCTGAAATGTAACATGTACAAACTAAACTTATATTGCACCCCCTCCCCAATCTTGCTTCTTCTGTTTTCTCCATCTCAGCAAACAGCAACACCACTGTTTGAATCGCTCAGGAGAAAGTTTAAATTGATTATTGATTCTTTGATTTGTTTTAGATTCCACATATTGACATTTATATTTATATTCACAGATATATAAATGCAAGGAAGTGATTATATGCTTTCTCTGTCTACTGAAAAGATCTAGAAATAATGCCCAACGTTGTAGTGTTGAGTATTCTTATATTGAAGTAATCTTTCCTGTTAAGAGAAAAGCTTCTTAGAGAAATGGCTGACTCCAGGTCTGGCACAGGAAATGTATAAAATGATCCTGGATATCTTCTTTTCGCAACTGGCAATGGTGTTAATATAATATTATCAACTGATAATTTTAGCCACAGAGCTGAGGTTTATGAGCTGTGTGCTGAATATACTTATTTTCGCAGCAAGGTCTGTTTAGGGGATGATCATGCTTTGAAACACAGATTGCATTATATTTCCTCTCCCCTAAATATTAAGTGCATGGCATGGGTTTCCGTGTAGAATCAGAGTGGGATGCTTGTCAATACATGAAAATTCTGAATCATGATGTACTCCCAAAATACAGTTTAGAAACCAACCTGTGAGTGTATCATATGCTAGTAAAATACTACTGAAACATTGGACTGATTCATTAGCATCCATTAGAAATGATCACTGCACCAGGAGATCACCCCTACCTTGTAAAGAGTTTGCAAGACTGTGGAGACATATTGAGTTTTTATAGTGCTCTGCAACATGTTAAAGGAGGAAACAAATCCATTTTCTCGGTAACCTCAGGTAAAGCTACAATGTGGATAATTATTGACTCTGATTTCAATTTCTCATGTCCAACTGTCTGCCAGATTTTTTGCAATGTTGATATACAAAGAACAAATATTTTGATATTTCTTCTTGAATGGTGAGTCTGCAACCTTAGGGAGGTCACTTTACCTCTTGAGCCTCAATTTCTGTATCTATAACTCTGGTATGATGTCACTCCTCATGAAACTGTTTCAAAGATTAAATAGGATAATACGTGTAAGGCATGCAGTTGAAAAGAAATAACAAATAATAGCAGCTGTCACACTAACTCAGCATGTCTTCAAAGTACATCTATTATCTTTTCCCCAATGCACTCTTTCAAGATTTTTCTTTTTAGCAGGAAATATGAAAGTCATTGATACTTTCTTCTTTCTCACCTCCCACATCCATCTGGTTTTGAGACAATTTTTTGGTATCAATGTTACTAGTATTTGTATTTACTTTCTCACCCCGGTGCTTACTACTCTAATTCAAATCCTATTTTTCCCTCTCCTCAATCATTGCATTTGTTTTCTGATTGGACTCCCTAGCACTGGTCTCTTTCAATATGTGCATACTCAACAGAGCTGCCAAAGTCATCTTCCACTGACACATTTTAAGTCATACCACATTCCTGCTCAGAACCCTGATCCTGGAATATCTCAACATGCAGATAACAAGGAAGCTATCGAAGTTATGTCAAAAGGATTTTGAGAGACTCTGAGCAACCAAAAGGGGGACAATTTGAGATTCAATAAAGATAAGGATGTCAATGAATTGAATCCATCAAGTGTGTTAAAATCTAGAGTTCATATTATAGTGTCTGCAGAAGTATATTTTGTGAAAAACCATACAGAAATGCAAGGAAGCGATTTCTATTACACTATGATACTCTAGATAGTGGTTACTTTTGGAAGGAGGAAGGGGCTGTGATTAGGAAGAGGCACATGGATGGCTTCCGGCCTGGCTGCACTGGGTGGTGGCTACAAGGGTGATTGCCTTATGATAATTAACCGTGTCATAATTTGTTTTCTGTAACTGTGTTTCATTTTAAAATAAAAGGTTTAAAAAGTGCAATTGAACTCCTTCCCTAGCCAACGCTTCCCCTGAGGTGGCTTCTTGACGTCTGGGTAAGGTATAAGATCCTCTTATGCGGGACTCCGGCCAGCTGGTCTCTGCACCTGTTCAGGCACCATCTCCGTCTTGCTGTCTATGTCCTGGAACATCTTCCCCATCCACTGCCCTTGTGAGCCACCTCCTTTGTTCTCCTTTGGCCCCTCTTACCTTAAGCATGGGAAAAACCTTTTGCCTTTTGAGACACACATCACACTTTGAATTACTTGTTCAAGGATTTGTCGCCTCTGCAAGATTGTCATCTCCCTGAGGCCTAGGACTCATTCCCCTCTGCGTCCCCACTCTGTGGATTATTCACAAAGTGGATAGATGAATGGATGAATGAATAACTTTAAACATATTAATTATAGTTACACAGGTTGCAAGCATTTCAGTTTTATTTTTAGTTTTCTTTCATATAAATAATTAAAATCTAACATTTATGTATCTTCAGTTCTTTGATGCATTATTAAAGATAAGGAGAGCCATTACATGCAAAGTTTGTTAAAATTTTAAAGTAAAGCTTACCTTAAAACTCTAAGTCAGCTTGAGGGTTGTGTGTAACATGGTGCTACTGAAGCTTTTTGCCACTTCAGGATTTATATTTGTATTTTCATCAGTGGCATAAATATGTCAGTCACAGTTGGTAGCAGCTGTCCCTTTCTTGGGCATGTACAAAGACAAAAAAAGGAAATAGTGTTTATATGGCTAGCTGAGAAAAACACAAGACTTAATTTTTTAAAAAATGAAATATATCTCTTTAATATACCTTCAGTGCATCTCTATTTCATCTATGTGAGTTTCTGAGCTTCTTGAATGGAGAACACATTGAGAGCATCAGTGGGGGGCAATCAGTGTAATCATGCATCACAGCGAAAGTGAACCTATAAATATCAATGAGGTAACGTTGCCAGAACATGTTCCAAAAGAATTTTTCTTGACCATTGACTCACTCTGCCATTCTCAGAGGAATTTAATTGCTCTCTACTGGGGCACATGTCCTAGTGTATTAGAAGAAGGGACATGTCTGAGTCTGTCCAGTGCAAACATAACACAAGTGGATCCTTTTGTCTTTATGTAGGGCCAGCCCAGATGAGCTCAGTTTATGCAGGCCTCATGTGGCACGGTTTTCAGGTAGATTCTCTAATTTTCCCTTTTATATTTAGGTACATTCAGTAACTTAATGTTAGTTGATTTCTCAGGACATGACATTGATAGTTATTTCAGGAGACATCACCCTGATTGCCCTAATCTGTTTTCCTTTAGAGTATTCCATATTTGTCTTTAACTGCCAGCATACCTCTAGTACTCACTTGCTTTGTAAAACCTTCTCTAGTTCCCCTTCTGGTTTTCTGATCTCAGGACTTCTGATCCTCAGGATTGAGGACTGCATAGGAACCTCCGTCCTTCTTTCAGTGGTAGTGTTTGCTTTGCCTCATTTATTTCTTCACACAAAACTCCAATTTGTCCAATTTGCTCTAAAGAACCAATCCCCAAAATATAATGTCTCCTGCCTTTTGTATTTCCTGAAAGTTTTCTTTGTGGCAATCCACAGAGTGAAGAGTTTATTCATTCCCCTTTTCTTTCTCTTTCTAAAAAAGAGATTATATTATCTTCAGTTTTTATATAGCAGAGAAGAGAAACCCTATGTATCAGTGTTTATAAAATCTGGTTAAAAAGAATCTCAGAGATTTCTTAAAATGTATTCCTGCAGCTAACATGACTAGCCATTTTCAAATTAGGTTTTTGGCACATACGAATTTATGTGCAGAAATGCAAGGGCTCTAATTTTATGAGTAATTATAGCTCTGAGTTTTTTATGTTAACTCTTTGAAAATCATTTTATGTTTTCTTAATTTTCAGATCAAGAGACTGAAATCTCATCCTTCTATCATCATATGGAGTGGCAATAATGAAAATGAGGAGGCGCTGATGATGAATTGGTATCATATCAGTTTCACTGACCGGCCAATCTACATCAAGGACTATGTGACACTCTATGTGAAAAACATCAGAGAGCTCGTACTGGCAGTAAGTAATGATTTTTAATGCAGTAGAATTTAAGAATGTATCTTTAGGGCTGGGCGTGGTGGCTCACGCTTTTAATCCCAGCACTTTGGGAGGCCGAGGCGGGCGGATCACGAGGTCAGGAGATCGAGACCACGGTGAAACCCCGTCTCTACTGAAAATACAAAAAAAATTAGCTGGGCGCGGTGGCGGGCGCCTGTAGTCCCAGCTACTCGGGAGGCTGAGGCAGGAGAATGGCATGAACCCGGAAGGCAGAGCTTGCAGTGAGCCGAGATCGCGCCACTGCACTGCAGCCTGGGCGACAGGGCGAGACTCCGTCTCAAAAAAAAAAAAAAAGAATGTATGTTTAAAGTGGATAAGTTTGAATACTGGTATAGTATGTTTTATGCCCCTTTTTAGGGCTGTCTTCAACAGTATCGTTTGAATACAGAGTATCCCACTGTAGTGCAGCAGCAGATGAAAGGATTCATGGGCTGTGGACTTTTTGGAGGATTAACTTCTCTGTGCAGCTCTCCACACATACACCAATGCAGTGCTTACAATGCTAGGTTGTCACATGCTCCTTGGAGTCCATCCGTGGATCCCCAAAAGTTTAGAATCTCTAGATTCGATGATTATTGATATGCCACTTCTAAAATTCTGTAATCGTATATGTTAAAGTAGAATTTGGTATATATCACATATGAATATCCTGTTATGTGATTTAAGGGACAAAGAGAGATGAGAGAGCTGGTCTCCAACCCCGCTGTATGGCCCTTGCTCTATAGTGGTTCTCTTTGCACCACTGTTTGTCTAATTGGCATATTATACAGACATATGTTAATATAAATTGGCCTTTTTGTGAGAAAAAGCAGCATTTTTTTCAGTAATGCCTTCAAAAGTTTTAACTTTTGAAAAACTTTGTTTAACATGTGATTTAATAATCTGGTTGTCTCTACACTTTTGTGTCTGTAAATAGATGTTTTAAATATCTGGGTATATCCAGAAGCAATTTGAAAAGGCGTCTATTTTTTAAAATAGTATGTGATATTAGCACCTAAACATGCCCAGTTTATGGCACTATTCCATTTATAGAAGAAACTTCATTGAGAATTCATGAAAAACATGGGTTCAAATTTATAGTTTACCTGATACACTAAGACATGTGTCATGAAGAATTTTTCTATTCACAAAATGTGATGATACAAATTTTAAAAAATATTTACAGAACACTTATTTTATAATCTTTTTATTCACAATATTGATATTATGTTTTTCATGTTCGATGGATTTATAGTTTCTGAGGGTTTTCATTTTATAGCATAGTGGTTAAGTACGCAGGCTTTGCAATCCTGGCTGGGCCACTTCCTGTCTATGTAATCTTGGGTGAGTTACTTAATCCTCCTTTTCCCATCTATAAAATTAGGTTAAAAATAGGAGCTAACTTTTAAGAGTTGTTATGTGGACTAAGTGAGATAATGGATGGAAGGCACATGACTCAGTCTGACATATAGTAACTTTTTTTTTTTAAAGTTAAAATATTTCTTTGGGGGAGGGGACAACACATTTCTGCTTAATGAAAAGAAATATTTTTACAGTCCAGAGCTCTTTTATTTTTTAAACACCTGTTATGCCATGCATTCGTAGGGAACAGGTTCTAGAAGCCCAGGCTCTGTTCCATTGGTTCTCACAGTGCACTTCTCTGGGTGGAGCCAGCTGTGCTTCCATTGAACTCAGGCTCCTTTCTCTTTGGCTTCCTTCTTTTTCTTTTCCTTTGTTTCCTTCTTGAGTTTTGGGGAGCTATCTTGGCTTCTAGAGTGCTTAATATGCTCAACACGTTAATTATCTTGGCAACAATCTTGCACTTGTTTGTTTACAACAGTGCCAACAGCATGCTGGGTAGCACAGTAGTCTTCTCTGGTTTTCCCACGTTAACGTTTGTGGGGCATTCCTTTTTGAACCAGATGCATTTCCCTGATGTCTACATCACCTTTCTTGTAGATTCACATGTATATGGCCAAAGGAACAACTCCATATTTTCTAAAAGGCCTAGAGAATATCAGGTGCCTCTCCTCTTTCCCTTTGTGTGTCATCGTTGTGGAGAATTACTGAAAGTTGGTGGTTCACAGTAACTTTTTTTTTTTTTTTTGAGATGGAGTCTCATCTGTCTCATCTGTCACCAGGCTGGAGTGCAGTGGTGCGGTCTTGGCTCACTGCAAGCTCTGCCTCCCGGGTTCAAGCAATTCTCCCGAGTAGCCTCAGCCTCCCGAGTAGCTGGGATTACGGGCATGCACCACCACACCCAGCTAATTTTTGTATTTTTCATAGAGACAGGGTTTCAGCATGTTGGCCAGAATGGTCTCAATCTCCTGACCTCCTGCTCCACCCACCTCGGCCTCCGAAAGTGCTGGGATTACAGGTGTGAGCCACCACGCCTGGCCCACAGTAACCTTTTAATTAAAACTAGCCATCGTCATCATCATCATCATCCTTGTTGGTTTTGTTCAACAAGGTAGATCTTCAGATACTTACACATTTTGATCATTAATTTTAACACCACATTCTTAAGCTTTAAAAAATTAGCTTCTTTGTGCCATTTCTTTTTCACCTCTGAAATGGAGATATGCCTTTCTTTTTAGGGACTTATTTATCTTAAAACGAGCCATGGGCAATAACTGATGTTTGTAAATTTTTTCAAAGATGAATAGTATTAAAAGCTACATAACCACTACTGCTTTTAGTTTCCATCAAAGTATTAGGCATCATAAAAAGGGAAAGTACCATAAATTGATTCATCTACAAATTGGCTGTAATGATTGGTTTCCTGCTGCACATGCTTTCTTTTTATGGCCATTCTCTTGGATCACCTTATGGTATTTCCTGGTCCAACTAAGGGTTTAAGGTCATGGCTTAGAAAGATGTCATCTGTGAGATTTGCAACAAATAACCACACCTCAAGAATAAAGGATTTATAAGTGGAAGGAAATTATAATGCATCGTCAAAGCTAGATATTTTTAGGTAGAGACTTGTTTGTAATTTTACTGCATGGCTCAGCATGCCAAATTTCTCAAGAATCTCAAGGAATGAAGGGAAATCTGTCAAGCTTGATCAATCAAGGCCAATTGACTGGCCTTCTTCTTCAATGTTCTTCAAAGCCATTGTAGCAAAAATATTTTTAAACATTTAGTATCACCTATAATTTCATCATACTTTTAAATATTTTTAAATTCACCCAACATCTACTGAGTACCTATTGCCAAGAGCAAAGCCTCATTCCCGATGCTGTGGGGGACACTCTTATCTTTGTGGAGCTTACAGTCTGCTGTCAAAGGGAAACATGGGAAAAATTATCAGACCTTGGGCAGTTAAAAAAGTGCTATAAAAAATGTAGCTTCAAAATGCTGGGAACTATGTGGCAGAACCATTAATTTTAACTGAAAGAATCTAAAAAGGCTTTCAAGTAAAAGGTTACGTTCAAGGGAAACCTTACAGGTGGAGAATTTTGAGGCAAAGCGTTGTCTAGCAGTACTTTAGGTCATGAAAACAATGTAAATAAAGGTAAAAAGATGTGAAAGTAGGTGGTATGTATAATGAGCAGCAAGCAGTGCCTGGTGCCTAAGAGCAAGGGACTCCTGGATTACTGTGGGAGAATGGAAGGTAGTAAAGACTGGAAGCAGATCATAGAGGGCCTTTAAATCATATTATGGAGTTGAGCTTATTCAGTAGATGGTGGGAAGCTAGTGGACATTTTGGGGGAGAGGAGGAACTTTATCTGGTCCATGTTTATGGAAGATTACTAGCAAAGATTAGGGAGGTGAGAGGTTCTAGACAAGGAAACCAGTTATAACAACTAAGAACTCCAAGTTACTGAGATGCCAGGCATCAATATATTAATTATAATTATTATATTAATATTATTACATATTAATATATTAAATTAAAGCTGGATGTGGTGGCTTGCACCTGTAATCCCAGTGACTTGGGAGCTGAGGCAGGGGGAACATTTGAGGCCAGGAGTTTGAGACCAGCCTGGGTGATGTAGCCAGACCCTGTCTCCAAAAAAATTTTAAAAATTCTTTGGGCATAGTGGCATGTGCCTGTAGTCCTAGCTACTTGGGAAGCTGAGGCGGGAGGCTTATTTTGAGCCCAGAAGGTCGAGGCTGCAGTGAGCTATGATCATGCCACTGCACTCCAGCCTGGGCAACATTCTGTCTTTTAACAATTTTTTTTAAATTTTAAAAAACAAATTTTTAAAAAGTTAATTATATAAGTGCTTTGTATAATTTATTTACTTAATTTTTAGAAGTTACCTGGAGTGTAGGTGATATATTTATTTTAGAGTCATTAAGTCCCCAAGGTCATGGAGGTCATAGGTAGTGGAGTCCAGTGGTGTGGGATTGGAAATTCGGTGATGGAAAAAAATATCTGAATGTAGAGTTGCTACTACTCAGAGTGACTGAATGTGGGAGGTAAGAGAGGGAGAAATTGAAGATGACTCCAATCTGGGTACCGTTCAGCAAGAAAGGGAGCATAGTCAGAGAAGTTTGGAATTAGTAAATAAAGAATTCTGCTTTAAAAGGTTGGATTTGCGATGTTGGCAAGACAACACAGGTGGAAATGTGGAGCTGGTTATCAGCAATGTGTGGTGGTGAACGTGAGGTCAAGTGTGCAGGTGTGGCTAGGAGTAATCAGAACATCCATGTGACGGGAAGCCTTGGGACAGGGTGTAGAACAAGGAGAAGCCTGAGAGAGAGGTAGAGTGTCCATCTGGGGATGGAGAGGGTAGCTGGAGAAGGAAGAATCAGGAAGGTTGGGGGAAACTGGAATGTGGAAGAATTGTGAACAAACAGCCAGGAGTGGAGAGAGCTTCAGAAATAATAGGTGGTAAATAGGGTCATTTATTGCACACCTGAGAGGGAATAAGTGGGGACAGAAAGAACTGCTTTATTTAGTAAGTAGAAGTTCATGGGTAATTTTTGAAAAACATTTCAGTGGAGTGAAATGATCAGGAAATGAATGTCAGGGGTTTAGGAATGAGAGGATGGTAAAGAAATCTGATGGACTGCAAGGGATCAAAGGGGCTTTTTATTAGGATAAAGGGAATCCTAAGGAAGCTAAGGGAAAAGGGCAGCAGAGGGAGATTAAGAAAAAAATGGAGTGGAAGAGAGTTTGTTGGCTATAGTACCAAAGCAAACTAGAAAGATGACCAGAACACAGAGTCTGGCAAAGGAAAGGGTTAAGGATTTTTTTTTTCTTAATACTGGAATAGAAACAAGAAATGAAATATGAATGGATATACCACGAAAAAGTGAAACCTAATGGTGAAAAGTTGAGAAAATTATTTTCTGAAAGTCTATCTCTCAGGGAAGCCTTACTGGCCTTCTGTAATATGTTTTACATTCCCAAAGAGCCTTGCGCTTTTCCTTCAAAATATTCATCATACTTATAATTACTTGTTCAGTATCTGGTTTCAGCACTAAATTGCCATCTACTCTTCCAAGACGGTCACCATGGCTGTCTGCTGAACCTCCAGCACATAGAAAGAACTGCATGCCTGGCCCATAGGAAATACTCAAAAGAGATTTGTTGTATAAGTACTTGACAGAGTCGTAGATTCTCTCTCTTTCTCTCTCTTTCTTTCTCTGTCTCTCTCCCTCCCTCTGCAGCGTGGAAAAATGCCAGAGACACAATAGACTTGACGAATACTTGCTAAATGAATGAATCTTCTCAGTGAAATAGGAAGTAGTCTCATCTACTGAGATGATAATAACTATATTTTGAGTTCTCACAGTGTGCTAGGCACCCTGTTAAGTACTTACATGCTAGATGTTGTAACAGGTAAGCCACAGTATTTCAGTGGTTTACATAATAAAAGTGTATTTTTTCCTCACTGACACTATGAAAGGGCTGCTGGCAGCTCCTCTTTCAGAGATATAGACACCTTATTCCAGCTGCACCATCTCTTGCACCCTCAGCTGCAAATGGGGGAAGAGGATGAGAATGAGGCACATGGCCCCATATGGGCTAGGAAGCCACTTCCTAGGGATGGCTCTATATTACAGAAACGAGAACATGAATTGGTGGACACCTAGCCATTACTTTCACATGAGAGTTATTTACTATTTATAATACCTCTAAAGGAGGTACTGTTATTATCCTCATTTTACAGATAAATCTACCAAGGCTTAGACCTGTCCACAAATAATAAGGTTCAGATTTGAGATTTAAAGTCACGTTTGGGTCCATCTGACTCAGTAGCTTCTGTTCTTACCTGTTAGACCTGTGGTTCTCAAGTGATGGTGGTTTTGCCCCCATGGAACATTTGGCAGTGCCTGCAGACATTTTTCAAGGTTGGGGGAGGGGTACTGACATCTGTTTGGTAGAGGCCAGGGATGCTACTAAATATCCTACAATGCATAAGACACCCCCACCCCCAGCCAACCCCAACAAAAACGTATCCAGCTCAAAATGTCAATAGTGTCAAAGTTCAGAAACTCTGGACTAGACTGTACACCACCCATGATGGATGAGAGTGGAGGCAAAACATGATTGAAAAGATTAAGAACAGCTGCTGTGAGGGATGAGCTAAGTGTTACTTATGAAAAGATATAAAGGATTGGCGAAGAGCAGAGAGGTGCTGGTGGTTGTTGAATAGGGAAGAAGGTAAGTGGTCCTATTAATTTTCTATCAGCTACTTGGCATTTCAGGGACTTGTTAGTATTTTTAAAGAAGTAAATGATACATACTTTACAGGATGAATATATTATCCTTGAATTCATTTTATTTCTGAACTCAGGGAGACAAGAGTCGTCCTTTTATTACGTCCAGTCCTACAAATGGGGCTGAAACTGTTGCAGAAGGCTGGGTCTCTCAAAACCCTAATAGCAATTATTTTGGTGATGTACATTTTTATGACTATATCAGTGATTGCTGGAACTGGAAAGTTTTCCCAAAAGCTCGATTTGCATCTGAATATGGATATCAGTCCTGGCCGTCCTTCAGTACATTGGAAAAGGTAAGTCATCGTTTGATTTTCTAATGTTTCAGAATGATAGACTGTGGGCATGTGTTTATTCTGATCACTGGTTCAGAAAATCATATGAAACCTACGTCTTATTTAAATGAAAGTTTGAGAAGAAGATGGAGGAAAATAATTTTTTTAAACCTTTGGGGATTACTTTTCTATATTGCTTTTACTGTGTTCCTTCAGGAGCACTGAAAGCACTGAATGGGACCCAGTGGTTGCTTAAGCCTGACTTATTATCACACACGGAAATAACTCTTACTTGCTACAATAACTCTTGCTTATAAATCATATTCTGCAACTGTTTTACCATTTATAGATATTCAGAGCTGGATATTTCACTACAGGAAGAGGGTAAATGTGATAAATAAACCTCAGTCTAATGTTGTCATCTTACCTTTTCTCTTCTCTTTCTCCTCCTATTCCATTCCCACCGCCCGCACCACCCCCCCCCCCACTCCTCTCTCTCCCTGTTTTTCATCATGTTGGTGTGTTTTATTTTCTGTATGGATTTTCACTCTTTCTGTTCCTAAAGATTCAGTTTCAGCATTGTGTGTGTTCTTCTTAAAATAGCTTTATTGAGATATAATTCACTTGCCATACAATGCACCCATTTAATGTGTACAATTTAATAGTCTTCAATATATTCACAGAGATGTGCAGCCAGCACCACAATTTAATTTTAGAACATTTTTATCACTCAAAAGAAACCCTGAACCCATTAGCAACCACTCCCTATTTTTCCCTATCCCTCCTCCCCAGTCTTAGGCACTACGAATCTACTTTCTGTGTCTATAGTTTTCCTTATTCTTCATATTTCATATAATTGGAATAATATAATGTGTGGTCTTTTGAGACTGATTCTTTGACTGTGTTTTTCAGGGTTCATCCATGTTGACCATGTATTAGTATGTTCCTTTTTTTTAATTGCTGAATAACATTTTGTTGCATGGATATACACTACGTTTTGTTTATCTGTTTATCAGTTGATGGACATTTGTGTTGTTTCCTCTGTTTGGCTATTATGAATAATGCTGCTGGGAACATTTGTGTACATGTTTTGTGTGAATATATGTTTTCAATTCTACTGAATATATATATCTAGGAGTGGAATTGCTGGGTCATATGGTAGCTCTATCTTTAACATTCTAAGGAACTGTCAAATTGTTTTCTGTAGCGATTGCACCATTTTGCATTTCTACCAGCAAGGGATTAGGGTTCCAATTTTTCTACATCCTTGCCAACACTTGTTATTTTCTTTTTTTCTTCACATTTCCCTGGGAATTTACATTTACAGGAAATTTGCATATCCTTGATGGCTAATCATGTTGAGCATTTTTTTTCACGTGCTTACTGGCCATTTGTATGTCTTCCTTTGAGAAATGTCTATTCAAATCCTTTAGCCATTTTGTTTTTTAAATAGAGACAGGGTCTTGCTTTGTTGCCCAGGGTGGTGTGCAGTGGAGTGGTCAGGGCTCACTGCAGATTTGACCTCTCAGGCTGAAGCAGTCCTCCTGCCTCAGCATCCCCAAGAAGCTGGGACTACAAGTGTGTGCCACCACACCCAGCTAATTTTTGTATTTTTTATAGAGACGGAGTTTCACCAAATCATCCAGGCTGGTCTGGAACTCCTGAGCTCAAGTGATCTGCCTACCTCGGGCTCCCAAAGTGCTGGGCTTACAGGTGTGAGCCACTATGCATGGCCTGATCATTTTAAAATTATTTGTCTTTATTTTATTGAATTATGAAAATTAAAAAAATATATTCTGGCTATAAGATTTTATCAGGTATATGATTTGCAAATATTTTCTCCCAGTCTGTGGGCTGTCACCTTATTCACTTTGATGGTATCACTTACAGCACAAAAAATTTAAATTTTGATGATGTTTTACTTACCAATCTGTTCTTTTTGGTGTTGCATCTGAGAAATCGTTGCCTCACCCCAAATGGCAAAGGTTTATTTCTGTGTTGTCTCCTAAGAATTTTATAGTTTTAGCTCTTGCATTCAAGTCTATGATCATTTTGGGTTATTTTTTATGTGTGGTAGAAGGTAGGAGTTCAGGTTCATTCTTCTGCATGTGTATAGCCAGTTGTTCCAATAGCATGTATTAAAAACACTATTCTTTCCCCCATTAAATTCTTTTGGCCCTGAAAATCAATTGACCATAAAAGTTAGGGTTTATTTCTGAATTCTCAATTCTGTTCCAGTGGCATATTTCATGTCACTATGCACTGTCTTGATTACTATAGCTTTGTAGTAAGTTTTGACATTAGGCAGTGTGAGTCCACCAATTTTGTTCTTTTTTTCAAGATTTCTTTTTACTATCCTGGGTGGCTTGCATTTCCAAATGAGTCTTGGGATCTATTTGCCAATTTCTGCAGAAAAGCTCGCTGGGATTTTGATAGAGATTATGTTGAATCTGTTGATCAGTTTGTGAGTATTGCCATCTAGTAATATTAAATCTTCTGAGGCATCAACATGGGATGTCTTCTTTAATTTCTTTCAACACTGTAGTTTTCAGTGTACCAGTTTTACGCTTCTTTGGTTTACTTTTTCCTAAGTGTTTTATTCTTCCTGACGCTACTGTAAATAAATTATTTTCTTAATTTCATTTTTAGGTTGTTCATTGCTAACGTATAAAAATACAGATGATTTTTGTATATTGCGCTTGAATCCTACAAAGTGGCTGATCTCATTTATTAACTCTAATAATATTTTGGAGGATATTCTTTAGCATTTTCTATATATAAGATCATGTCATCTATAAATAGAGATATTAATAATATTACTTCTTCCTTTCCAATCTGGAAGCCTTTTATTTCATTTTCTTAATTTCCCTAGCTAGAACTTTTCATACAATGTAGAAAATGAGTGGGAAGACGAGATATCCTTGAGTTGTTCTTTTTCTTAGGGAGTACATTTCAATGTTTTACCATTTAGTGTTATATTGACAATAGGTTTTTAGTAGATCTCCTTTATAAGGTCAAGGAAGGTCCCTTTTATTTCTAGTTAGCTGAGTGCTTATATCATGAAAGAATGTTGCATTTTTCAAGTGCTTTTTCTTCATCTATTGAAATGATTATGTGATTTTGCTCCCCCTGCATCAGTTGTGTAAAGTAACCAAAAAAAAGTCTTTTAAGACAATTTCAAAATCTTTTTCAATTTCACTACCTGAACACAACTATAATTTGCTTATATACATTGAAGTTATATTGTACTTTTAACTTTAATGATGTCATAACCTTAGCTCTACCTTTGGTTTTTTAAAATTAAAAAATTAATTAACGAAAAATTGTATATACTTATTGTGTACTATGTGATGTTTTGAAACATATATACATTGTGAAATTCCATACCCCCTTTTTTAATTGCTCCCAAATTGTGGGGCTAATCTTTTGGGAATACTGTTGTTTCAGAGTGAAGGAGGATGAAGTTCAGTATCCTGACGCAGGTAGGAACAAGTGTTGAGAATGGGAAGGAAGGAATGAAGGAAGCAAGAATATTTACTGAATAATTGCTGTGTACCACGTACTCATTCTTTAATTCGACAATAATCTACCCACTCCACTTTGAGGCCCAGGGGGAAATCAAAGTACTGCAAGAGGTCACAGATAGATCTCCCACCCTGCAGTGCTTTGATTTCCTTTTGGGCCTCAGGCAAAGTGGAGTGGGTAGAGTATTGTCTAATAAAAGAGTGAGGACCTGGCACACAAGCAATAATTCAGCAAGTATTCTTGCTTCCTTCATTCCTTCCTTCCCATTCACAACAATAAGTAGCTGGGTTCAAACTTACTCTCTGTCTCCAGAGCTGATAGATATTCTTTTCACCACGCTTTAGAAAGATTAGTGTTAGAAATTGCTAAACCTTTTCCTTAAATCTGTAATAATTTCTACTGGCCTCCTTCAAATAATGGAATTATTTTTATCCCATATTTTTGTGAAATGCCTGATGATGTTCAGAGATAAAAAACACTATATTTTAAAATAGAAAAAGTTGAGGATAAGTGCTGCTCATTATGAATCATTTGTTATCTCTTGATTTACTCGTCTTTTTTTTAAGCTACACTGCTTAGTTGAGAATTTGAATAGGTGATTGGGAAAATAAAATAAACCAAAAGAAAAACTAAATAAAATGTTGGCTCTTTTATTTAGAAGCTCTTTCATGTATTCAACAACTTGATTAAAACATATCTCTTTAATTTGGGATACATTGATTTTTCATAAAATATAATTTTAACATGTGATTATCAATATTGCACGGTGATTAAAAGTTTGGGCTTTGGAATAAACAGAACTGGATTGAATATGACAGCTGCCATTCATTATCTGTATCATCTTGGACAGATTAGTTAATCTTTCTGAATTTCAGTTTCCTCATCTGTAAATTGGGGTTAATGGTAGTAAATACCTTGTGTGTGTGTGTGTGTGTGTGTGTGCATGTAGTTCTGCATATGTGCGTGTGTTTATGAGTAAAGATTAAGTTAACTAATACATTGAAGCACTCAGCACTCTACCTGACACAGTGAGAGCCCATGAAATGTAAACTATTTACCTTTAGTATAGACCATTTTAACCATATGATTTGTATGACAGTTTGATTTTCTTCAGATCCTTCTGGGTTTAATGAACTAGGGACTGGAGCTAGACTGCATTAGATTTGGATACTGAACAAGTTATCTAACCTTTCTGTGCCTGGTTTTCACATCTGTAAAATGGGGTGATAATAGTACCTACTCATAGAGTTTGTTTTGTTTTTTGTTTTGAGAGAGGGTCTAGCTGTGTCACCCAGGCTGGAGTGCAGTGGCGTGATCACAACTCACTGCAGCCTCAAACTCGTGGGCTCAAGCAATCATCCCACTTTAGCCTCCCAAGTAGCTGGGACTACAGGCATGTGCCACCACACCAGGCTAATTTTTTATTTTTCTTTTTGTAGAGATGGGGTCTCACTACGTTGTCCAGGCTGGTCTTGAACTCCTGGGCTCAAGCAATCCTCCCACCTCAGCCTCCCAAAGCGCTGGGATTACAGATGTGAAACACTGCATCCGGCCGGGTTTTTATGAGTACTAAATAAGTTAATATTCTTTTTTTTTTAAAAAGTTAATATTCTTAAAGTAATTAGAACTTTGCCTGGCCCTTTCCAGTTCTTTCTGGTAATATTATTATAGCTGAAATTTGAAAGATTTTCACACCATAGTTATAAGAAGGTAGAGAGCCTCCCACGTAACTAAAGATCAGGTTTACTGATTATGGGATAGATTCAAATTATTACAAATAAGAAGGCTGCATGGCCCAAAGGTATATTTCAGACTTTGAAAAGGAGGAAGGACACTCCAATGTGAAAGCTAAAAAAGTTCAGCTCAAAGAAGTAGAGTGGAATAGTGATTACTAGAGGGTGGAAGGGTTGCCGGGGAGGGACAATAGAGGTTGGTTAATTGATACAAAAGTATAGCTAGATGGGAAGAATAAGTTCTAGTGTTCTATAGCACTTTGGGGTAACTACAGTTAATAATAATTTATTGTATATTTTCAAATAGCTAGAAGAGATAATTTTGAGTGTTCCCAACACAAAGAAATGATAAATGTTTGAGGTGATGAATTTGCTTATTAGCCTGATTTGATCCTTATACATTGTATACATGTATCAAATTATAACATGGTACCCCATAAATGTGTACACTTATTGTGTCGATTAAAAATAATAAACATAAATAAAATAAGAGGAGGAAGCCAAGGAAGACTATTGATAAAGGATGTGCATCTAAAATGTGTACGAGATGATCGTCAATGTGAATCTCTCCTTTAAATACATAATAGGAGTAGTTAGCATTATTTAATTCTGGTGGTGGCATTTTGGAAAAACATCTATAATTAGGAAAAACTTCCAAATTTAATATGGCTGGTGAACATTTCTTATATTTGGGTATGAATCAGTTCCTGAAGAATAACCTTTTCCTTTTAAGGTAGTGGGCCCATGTGTTGCTTGATTACTGGGAATGAGAAGTCATACTTCATGAACAGGGATTAAGCTTTTTTAATTTTCAGGTTTTTGGGTGGAGGGGCAGAGTATGTTTTTTCAAAGTCTGTGTAACTTGAATTAAAACTCTGGATATTTTCAGATGTAGCCAGCAATTGTCTTCTTTCTTAAATGCTAACAGTGCATTAAATTATAGGCCTAGAAGCCAGAATTATTGCTTCTCTTTTTTTGTAGACGGTATACTCCAACATATGTGAGTTTTTTTACTTTGTTTTTTAATTTGAGCTGATGACAAAAGAAAGATCCTGTAAGTTAGGGGATAAAATAAAGATCCTATAATTTGGGCCTGGCTTAAACAATAAAAAATTGATTTTTTAGGGGAGAGAAGTAACATTATTTGGTTTGTGTCTTCAACTATATAAAAATTAAACATATGTATATCAGTTTCATTTAGTAATCACTGAGAAACAAGTGAACAGTGTAAGTGCTAAAGCATCTACTCTCATAATATTCCTATTATAGTGTAATAGGTGTTTTATTCCTATTTAAGAATTGTGACAGTTTTAACAGTGTTGATTGCATTCTATTAAGTTTTGACAAACGAATACTAGATAAAATGTTTACCTAAGTAGATAAAATGATATTTAAAAATACATATAATGAATGTTTCAAAAACCAGGAATATGTTTTGATAAAACAAGAGTCTTAAGAGAAACACCAAAATATAACTTTCTTAGTTGGAGGAAGGGAGGATATATGTACCAAACCCTGGTTTTGTGATTCCACTTTCCACAAGGCTAGTCCTTCACTGGCAACAAGTAGGATGGCAAAACATTTATGAAACTGGAGCCACAGAACAAACCTCGAGGTCTTTTCTAGTGTTTAGGATACTTTCCAGGTTTGTCAGGAACTTATAGAAAAGTAGTTTTACTGCCAACTTTCAGATTTCTAATTCTTATTCTTTATTTGAAAGGTCTCGTCTACAGAGGACTGGTCTTTCAATAGCAAGTTTTCGCTTCATCGACAACATCACGAAGGTGGTAACAAACAAATGCTTTATCAGGCTGGACTTCATTTCAAACTCCCCCAAAGCACAGATCCATTACGCACATTTAAAGATACCATCTACCTTACTCAGGTAAGTTGTTTTCATTCTAGAATTGAACAGGTTCCTGCAATTAATGTAAGAGATTATGTAGTTTTTGTAGGCCATATATGGTGAAAAATATTCAGGTTTTCATTCCACTGGTTAAGGAATTTATTTTCTTCAAAGAACATATATGATGACACATAGGACATGAAATAGTTCATTTTTGGCATTTGCCTCTCTTACAAAAACAGCTCACAAAATTCTGAAATAAATTGTGTATGAAAATATTCTCTACTTCAAGATTGCTCTAAAGGTTTAGTAATTAAGACAGTGCCATTTCCCAAGGATAAAATAGAACAATGGAACACAATAGAGTCCAGAAACAGATCACTGTATAATATGGACACCTGATTTATGGCTGTGATGCCACCACAATTGAGTATGAGAACAATCATTTTATCAATAAACAGTGGTGAATCACGTGGATACCTTTATGGGAAAAGAAATGAACTTGACTCCATATACAAGTTAATTTGATTGTTGAGCATGGTGGCACACACCTGTAGTCCCAACTACTTGGGAGGCTGAGGTGGGAGGATTGATTGAGCCTAGGAGTTTGAGACCAGCCTGGGCAAAATGTCAAGAACCCTATCTCTAAAAAATAATAATAAATTTTAGAAACTTCATTTGACCAATGACTGAAGACTCAAATGTGAAAGGTACTACAATAAAGCTTTGAGAAAACATGGAATAGCTTCATGATTTTGGGATAGGTAAGAGTTTTTATATAGAACATAAAAAGCACTAACTAGAAAAGAAAGTATTGATAAATTATACTCCATTGAAATTATGGACACCATTAAGTTTAAAAAACACCATTAAGAGAGAGCAAAGGCAAGCCACAGATTGGGGACCAATAGTTTTAATTCATATATTTGATAAAAAGATTTGTATCCAGAATAAAGCAATAAGAAAAAGTCAGACAATCTATTTAAAAATGGACAAAAATCTTGAACAGGAGCTTCACCAAAGAAGATATCCAAACGTCAATAAATATATGAAAATGTGCCCAATCTTGTTGTAAATCAAGAACATGCAAATTAAAGCCATACCAGTATACCCCTACACACCCAGCAGAATGGCTAAAATTAAAAAGATTGATAATAACAACTGCTGGTGAGGAAGTGAGACAGCTGGAAATTTTAGACATTGTTAGTAGGAGTTTAAATTTGTTTAAAATTTGGAAAATTTTATGGCAGTTTGTACCTAAGCTAAATGTTTGCTTCCCTTTTGAATCAGCATTTCTGCTCCTAGCTATGCACCTAGGAAAAATGAGTTAATATGTCCACCAATGGATATCTCAAATAATGTTCATAGCAGCATTATTCACAATAGCCCCAAAGTAGAAACAACCTAAATGTCCTTTAACAGGAGAATTTATAAACAAATTGTAGTATATTCATACAGTGGAATACTCCACAGCAATAAAAAAAGAATAAACTACTGATAATCAGCATCAGCTTGGATGAGTCTCGCAGGTATTACGTTGAGTAAAAGAAACCAGACATGAAAGGATACATAACTGTACTGATTTCTTTTATATTGAAATTTAAGTATATTATAGAAAAAAGTACAGATTAGAAAAAAAAACAATCAAGATGATGGAGAGCAAAGTAGTATTAACTACTCTTGTGGAGGAGGGTGTGAGCAATGATTAGGAAGGGGTACAAGAGAACTTTGTGTTTTCTATCTTGATGTGAGTGGTAGTCACATGGATGTACGCATGTATCAAAAGATTTGTGAATGTTATGGCATGCACCTTGCTGGATTTTAAAAACAGTTCTATCAAGTTTTGATGGACATATCATAAAATTCACACATCTTAAGGGTACAGTTAAGTGATATTTATAGAGTGGTGCAAGCATCACTATGATCCAATTTTAGAATATTTCTGTCCTTCTAAAAAGATCCCTTGTACCCGTTTACAGTCACTCCCCTTTCCCACCTCCAGCTGCAAGACAACATAAATCTATTTTCTGTCTCTATAGATTTTACTTTTCTCAACATTTTATATAAATGGAATTATACAATATGTGATCTTTTGCATCTGGCTTCTTTCACCTAGCATAAAGTTTTTGAAGATCATCCATGTTATAGCATGTAGTTCATGTCCTTTTTCTTGCCAAATACTATTCAGTTTTATGGTTATACACATTTTCCTTATCCATTCGTCAGGTTCATCTGTTGCTGGACATTTGTTATATCATATTCCAATTTTTGGCTATTATGAATAATGCTGTTCGGAATACTGATATACAAATCTTTGTATGGACATAGATTTCCTTTTCAAAGGGTAGAAATGGAATTTCTGAGTTATATAACAAATTTATGTGTATTTTTTTAAGAAACTGCCAAACTGAATTTTGGATAATGTTTTCATTTTACTTTTTTCATTCGCCTATTTTAGTTCATGAACCTGTGACCACACTTAAGACTCCATTAAAGTCACTGTTTATTTACCTGCTAGTTTTGCCATACTTGTTTAAAGTTCTTAGAGAGGAGGTAAAAGCCTAATCCCAATAATAAAGTTGATCTGAAGTAGATAGGAAATTTTTAAAAACATAATCACAGTTAAATTTTCCTATCTTAGTATCTAAAAATGTATGAATTTTAATCCAAACTCATGCTCACACCTTCATCAGTTTTCTCCTGTATGAAAACACAAACCCCATGATAGAAACTAAAGCAGAAAACTGTAAGCTGAAAGAATAATGTTTTTTAGAAGGTGATGAAATGATTAGGAGAATTTTAATGTTTCAATCATAATCTTATAGGTTAGGAAAGTTTTGCCAGGGTTATATGTAATTCATGAACTTACCAGAACACAAGTTTAAAGGCAATGTTGGTATCTGTCCCTTGAAAAGTGTTGCACTTTATCTTTCAAGTTTTCCACAGATAATACTCTGTTAAAGTGTTCTGATATATAAAATAGGCTGATTATTATTTGTGTGTGTGTGTGTATAAGAGACTTTTCTGCTATTGTTTTTTATGCTGGATTTCCTCCTTCCAGCTGTTTATTACTCTAACTTTATTCTTTTCCTCAAAATTACATTCCAAGAACTGATAGAAATAATTTTTCTTTTCTGAACTTATCAGCATTCAAGGTCCATAGTTAGGAACTGGGCATGCAAGTGGAGTTATTTGTTGCCAGTTTTTGTTGGTGATGGTTTTGTCTGAGAATTTAGCACTAGTGTCCTCTCAGGCTTTGGCTCAGAATTGGACTTGTCCTCGTGTGGCTTGTTAGTGTCTACCTTGGCACTTTCCAACATACTAGATGCGATCTGTGATGAAAGAAATCAGGATTATGATTATTTTGTTTTGTTTTCAGTGTCAGATTTTCTTGACTGAAATACAGACAGAAAATGTTAGGGTTTTAGGGTTTTTCCTTGTTACTTTGATTTTAGAACAGTCCTCTTTAATCTGTGTATTAGAAATAAAACCTTTCTCTGTTCCATTTTCTATGTTCCTACTCCAACCCCTGTTCTTTTTCTCATAGTCTGTCATACTGTTCTGAAGAACAGAGTGCTTGCCTATGTGCCACTTTTTAGACGATTTATTAATTAAGGAATATTTGCAATTGTCAGCAAAGTCTTAGCTGAGAAAACTGTCCAGTAAATTTCTTCACGTTTGGATCCTTCCCTATCTTCTCTTTGTCTTATAGCCAAAAAGATATCCCTATGGGCTCCTGCCTCTTTAATTCTCCTAGTATTCCAGGATAATCTTGCCTTACCTTTTACTCTCCCCCTTGCCCTGTTATATTGTATTCCCAATAGCCCATATACGTGAGCACACCCTCTTTAGCTATGTTACACAGATCTCACTCTCTAGTTTGAGGACCAACTATCTAAATGAACATATCTAAACTACCTTTTGAGTGTCTTACTCTACCAGCACGGCCTCTTATTGGCCACTAAGAGAGCAGGCCAGGCCAAGGACATTAATTACCAAGCCCTTAGCTTACAGCCTTTTCTAGTGCTTTTGTTTATTCTTCATGTGTCTATTGAATATCTAATGATGGCTTGGGGATGTTCTTGAGAAACTCATTTTCTTTAGAGGCCCATTTTATCTTCCCGTGCTGTAAGTAACTTGATCATAAGAACTAGGACAAAAGGTAGGTGATGCTGTAGGCCCAGGTTTTGATGATACCTGCTGCCCTGGAATGGTTATTTGTTTGGTAAGTAGCACTGAGACACGATGGAAGATCCAGGTCATACTGAGCTTTTAAGATGAGAGTAGGGTGGGCAAAGGAGGGGAATGAAAGATTGACCACTAACATTGTGTATTATATATTAGGAGTTTGTATAGGCATCATGTAATTTAATAATCAAGCAAATATGTAGCATTCTTTGGGTATCTACTAAATGCCTGGTCCTGGGTCATGAACTGCTTTGTAAATCTTATCATTTAATTCTCACATTATCTCCAGACACCCATATCACTCTTTCCATTTCATACACGAGGAAACAGAGTCTCAGAAAAGTTAAATATTTTGCCTAAGGACTCAGGGCAATGAATGGAGTAGGGTTTCTGCTTTTTAAACTGTAATATTCTATCCCTTCACAGTTGCAATAATGGTGTTTGGTTAAATTGTTAACAGTAATTTTCAGCAATTAAGTAAAGTGGGCATCAGAAATTTGGCACATTAAATAAAGACCTCATTAGAACACTGGAGAAAACCAATGAAGCCAAAAGTTAGTTCTTTGAATAGATCAACAAAATTGACAAACCTTTAGCTAGACTGGCCCAGAAAAAAGAGAGGACACTTGAATTACTAAGTCAGGAATGAAAGAGGAAATATTACTACTCACCTTACCAAAATAAATAAGGTGATAAGAGAATATATACACAATTATATGGCAACAAATCAGATAATTTAGATGAAACGGATGAATTCCTAGAGAAACAACCCATGAAAACTGAATCAAGAAGAAATAGAAAATCTTAATAGCCCTATAACAACTAAGGAGATTGAGTTAGTTAAAAAACAAAAACACACAAACAAAAAAACCTTCCCGTAAAAAGAAAAATCCAGGACCAGATGGCTTCACTAGTGACTTCTAAGAATGTTTAAAGAAGAATTAAAAGAAACCCCTCATTAACTCTCTAAAAAAAATTAGTAATAAGAGGAGGAAACACTTAACTCATTCTGTGAAGCCAACATTACCGCGATACCAAAACCAGACAAACATATCTCATGAAAAGCAACCTACAGACTCATATCATTTGTGAATGTAGACAGAAAAAAATCCTCAATAAAATGGTATCAATCCAAATCCAGCAGCATATACAAAGGATTTTATACCATAACTATGTGGGAAATATCCCAGGAATGCAAGATTGATTCGACATATGAAAGTTAATCAGTGTAATAAACCATATTAGTAAAGAAAGAAAAATTACACATGATCATCTCAATAAATGAAGAAAAAGCATTTGACAAATCTTATACTGTTGAAAAAATATTTTAAAACTTACTTCAAAGCTGTAGTAATCAGGACAGTGTGGTAATGACAAAAGACAAGGTATATATAATAGATTGATTCAATAAAATTGAGAATCCAGAAACGAATATACATTTATGGTCAACTGATTTTCTTTTTTTAAAAAAATTAATATTTCTTTATTTTAATTGATAAATTAAAAATATATATTTGTGGTGTACAACATGATGTTTTGGTATATGTGTACATTATGGAATGGCTAATTCAAGCTATTAAACATATGCATTGCTTCACATACTTATCTTTTTTATAGTGAGAACACTTAAAATCTACCCTGTTAGCAATTTTCAAATATACAATACATTATTAATTATAGTTACCATGTTGTACAATAGATCTCTTGAACTTATTTCTCCTAGTTGAAATTTTGTATTCATTGACCAGCATCTCCTTGGTACTTCCTCTTTCCCCCATCCAGCCCTTGGTAACCACCATTCTACTCTCTGCTTCTATGAGTTTAACTTTTTTCAATTCCATATATACGTGAGATCATGTAGTATTTGTTTTTCTGTGCCTGACTTATTTCACTTAACATGATGTCCTCCAGTTTCTTCCAGGTTGTCACAACTGACAGGATTTCCTTTATTTTTAAGGCTGGATCGTATTCTATTGTGTATATGTATCACATTTTCTTTATGTACTCATCTGTTGATTTCATATCTTGGCTATTGTAAATAATGCTGTAATGAACATGGGAGTGTGGATATCTCTTCAACATACTGATTTCATTTCCTTTGGATAGATACACAGTAGTGGGACTGCTGGATCATATAGTAGTTCTATTTTTAATAGTTTGGGAAGCCTCCATACTGTTTTGCATAATGGCTGTACTAATTTACATTCCAAATGGTAAAAAGAATAAAATGGGAGGAAGAATCATGTTTTCAACAAGTGGTGCTGGAACAATTGGATATCCACATGCAAAAGAATAAATTCAGACCACTACCTCATACCATATACAAAAATTAACTCAAAATGGATCAAAGATCTATATGTAATAGCTAAAACTATAAAACTCTTAGAAGGAAACATAGGTATAAATTTTATGGCTTTTGGTTAGGCAACAGTTTCTTAAATTTGCCATCAAAGAAATTAACCAAAGAAAAAATAGGCAAATTGTATGTCATCAAAAACAGAAAACAAAGATACCTTTTGTATGGCAAAAGACGCTATCGAGAAAATGAAAAGATAATCCCCAGAATGAAAGAAAAAATTTACAAACCATATGTCTGATAGGGATCCAGCATCCAGAATATATAAAGAACTCTTAGAACTCAATAGTGAAAAAGACAACCCAATTGAAAAATTGGTAAAGGCTTTGAAAATGACCAGTAAACACGTAGAAAGATGCTCAACATCATTAGTTATTAGAGAAATGCAAATCAAAACCACAGTGAGATACCAGTTATATCCACTACAATATCTACAAATTTTTTTAAAAAGGAAAATAATGAGTATTGGCAAGGATGTGGAGAAATTGGAACCCTCATATGTTGCTGGTGGGAATGTAAAACAGTTCAGCTGCTGTGGTAAACAGTTTGTTAATTCCTTAAAAAGTTAGACATAGAGTTTGCCATATGACCCAGCAATTTTACTCCTAGGTATATATACTCAAGAAAATTGAAAGCATATGTTCATGCAAAAACCTGTTCACAGATTCATAGCAGCATTGTTCATAGTAGCCAAAAAGGGGAAATAACCTAATTTTTCAGCTGATGAATAGACAAGCAAAATGTAGCATCTCCATACAATAAAATATTATTCAGAAATAAAAAGGAAGCCGGTCACAAAAGCCACATATTTTATCATTCCATTTATGTGAAATGTCCAGAATAGGCAAATCCCAGAACAGAGGAAGTAGATTAAGTGGTTTCCAGATGCCGGGGAGAGGGGAGAATGGGGAGTGACTGCTTCCCAGTATGGTGTTTCTTTTTGGGGTGATGAAAATATTCTGGAATTAGATAGTGGAAAGAGTTGTGCAACCTTATGACTGTGCTAAAAACCAATGAATTATAACCTCTAAAATGATGAATTTTATGGTATGTGAATTATATCTTGGTTTTAAAAACAGCTTTATTGGAAGATTCTTAGTGTCGGGATAATTTTAGTAAATAAAGTATATAGATATTGAGGGAACTTAGTCACATGGCTACTCAAAGCCCCAGGGGTTGGGGTGTGTTTCTGGAAAATGTAGTCCAGCTACAACTCCGTCACTCTGGAGGAAAGGGATATTGGTTTTGGAAGACAGCTAGCAACCACCAGTGGCAGTGCTGGAACTGGAACTTCGGTCTTCGTATCTTGATCCAATTTCTTCTCACCATACCATCTGTCTCTCATAGGAGACTCATTTCATGAGTGTAATCAAGCAAGCTGCTGAGAATAGGCATTTTTTTCTTTTCTTTTTTTTTAGACAGAGTCTCGCTCTGTTGTCCAGGCTGGAGTGCAGTGGCTTGATCTCGGCTCACTGCAACCTCTGCCTCCCAAGTTCGAGCCATTCTCCTGCCTCAGCCTCCCGAGTAGCTGGGACTACAGGCACGTGCCACCACGTCCGGTTAATTTTTTGTATTTTTAGTAGAGACGGTGTTTCACCGTGTTAGCCAGGATGATCTCCATCTCTTGACCTCGTGATTCACCCACCCCGGCCTCCCAAAGTGCTGGGATTACAGGCATGAGCTATCACGTCCAGCCAAATAGGCATATTTTTAAAATTAAAGTACATTTGTCTGCTAACAGTGGACTGGATAACCTAGAAAATGACTAAGCATTTATCCCTCTTATGTGTAAAGATTGCCCTTTTTGGGAAAGGATGCATGGATGTGTAAATATAGGTACAGTTTTTAAAGGGGAAGGGGAAGTTCTAGAGATTTTCCAGGGAACTAGGATTGTACAACACCCCTTTAAGAAGTTTAGTGGGCAATAGCCTTCTGCATTTTTATGAACAAAGGTGTCATTCATTAGCCTTGACTGGTACCCACTGGTTTGGATAGATTCAGGTCCATGTTATTAGCATGGTACCATCTGTGTGTGGAGTGTACCGCACTGTGCCAGAGCCTGGAGCACACAAGAGTCTTGGTTATACTCTTTCATGCTAATTTCCTGTAAGAGAGGCTACTAGATAGAGCCACTTTGTGCTCTTTTCTTTTCATTGCTAGTGAGGGTTAGGAATCCTACTTGCATTTAAAATTTTTTCCAATTTTGAAAATTCTAAGGAACTAATAAGTTTTCCCTATTAAACCAGGAAAAAATAACTTATAGTGAGGAGATTAATGTTAGAATGGATATATAGAAATAAATATATCTTGCAGATAATGCTGAAAATTGATGTAGTTTAGAGACTGAAAACTCAAATGTTTATAGGGGCCATGGTCATTTTGAGGTGGCACCAATGCTGCTTGCTTTGTGAGATTCTTGCTTTAGAACATTTTTTCCAGCTACTGTTGCTGTGGTCCTAGTGGTCTGGTTCCTGAATGAGAAGACATTGCTTTGTCTGCTCATAGCTAAAACCATCTCTTGCCTAAATGGTCTACCTAAATCCACTCTAGCCCCCTTGCAATCCCTTCCTCCTTCAGTAGTCTCAGTCATCTTTTGGAAATGTAAATCTGCTCACATCACCCTTTAGTTCAAAAGCCTTTTGTGACCTCCATTTGCCTTTAGGATGCACACCAACACCTTCAACATGTGGCCTTCCAAGGTCTGGCCCCTGCAATTCTCACCAGCTTCTCTTCCATTGCTCCCGGCTTCCTGTGCTCAGGCCTTCTTGGCCTTCCTTCAGTTCTTAGTTGACCTGGCATCCTCCTCCAATGGCGTATTGTCCTCTCTGGAAGGTTCCGCCCTCTCTCTTTTTCCCATTCCTCCTCTTTTAGGCCAATCCTCACTCTACAGCTCTGCCCAATTGCCCCACCATATGAGCTTGTAACATTGCATACCTCTTCTACTTAGCATTGGTACTGTTTAATGATTACATGTCTTTCTGTGATTCTTTGATGAAGGACTGTCTTCTACACAAGCTGATAAGCTCCATATGGAGGGCTGTATCCTTTTTTTCTGGGAGGGGTGCCCACCATTCTCAGTATGTAACATATCCTGCAGGTTCTTATTAAATATTTATTGACTGACCACAATTTCTTCTTGCTTCCATTCTGGAATTTGATGGCTGTGACTCATGTAAGTCATAACCTCATCTATGACTTCCTTACTGGTCAGCCTTCCTCTATTTAAAGGTTTTACCTTTATCTGAGCTTTTTTGCTTTTATGGGAAAGCGTCTCGACTTAGTCTTTGGTGGCCATATGCACCATTCTTTTTATTCCTCTGTGAAAACCCCAGCCCTATTCTAAGGCCTTCTTGTTCTCTGAAATCCTTGCTGCTCTGACCATCTCTGGGTTCTCCTCAGTGGTCCATTCATGAGCCCCTCCTCAGCACAACTCCAGGCTAAGAGCATGCGATTCATATGTGTTGGTAACAGCAGCGATAAAAGAGACTGATTTTTCCATGATGGTGTCAGTAATCAAGGGTCCTGTGTGAAGTTCTTTAGTGTCTCTTAAACAAGAACTAAATTCATTTGTCTCATTGCTGCAATTTGCCATCTGTTCTGCTACAACGAAGGAATTGCATTCATGAGAAATCTTACATTACCAAAAATCATGACATCAAAACAATTGTTTGACTAGAAAAAATAATTAGGGATTGGATAATATCAGACTCATAATAACAATGTTATTTTTCTTATAGAATTTTTTCTAGTAAAAGTTTTTCTTAAAAATAGCTATGAAGGTATTAGCAAAATTTTTCAATGAAAATAATCTAGTTTTGGACTATATATAGCATATAGCATTTGCTCTGGAATAGTAATCTTTGTTTTTCTTTACGGCCTACACTATCATTAGCAGAGAACCTTTTACACCATCCTATTTCCATTGTCACCGTAATGAAACACCAAGTCTACCAGACAAACCCACTGTTATAGACAACAGCTTCTCTCATGCTAAGGGGCTAGTTACAGATCTAGTATAATGTATTCCTAATACTAATTAAATTCCCTAATTTTATCCAAATTGCTCCAAAAAGAAAAAACCCAAAACAAAACTAAACCCTGTATTTTTCTCAGATCTAGGCAGTCTACATCAAACAATAACACCTGTGTATGAATGTTTTCCTGAATCAGGTGATGCAGGCCCAGTGTGTCAAAACAGAAACTGAATTCTACCGCCGTAGTCGCAGCGAGATAGTGGATCAGCAAGGGCACACGATGGGGGCACTTTATTGGCAGTTGAATGACATCTGGCAAGCTCCTTCCTGGGCTTCTCTTGGTAAGCGTTTCAGCGTTCTTTGTGCGAGTGAGAGAAAGCAACACTGTGGGGAGAGGGACTGAGAAAGCACAGAGCTGGAGGGGTCAGATTAGCCCAGGCAGAACTATGACCAAAAGAGTCATTCTTTAAAAAGCCCGCCTAGGAACTACAGCCACCCAACTCACCTTAGTAGCCTTTCCATGAGCCTTAGGGTCAACCTAATTATGAGTTCTGTGCTGTGCAAAGTTGCAACAGCAGGCTAAACATGGGATAGATTCCTATACAAAAGTCTCAGCCATGTGTCATGTTATTACTGCATAGAATTTTGAATTTATTTAAGAGGACATTCCGGGGCTAAAGAAGCATGAACTTAAGCATCCCTTCTTCTGTGTGGGAGAATTCAATCTGGTAGAAGTTTGGCCCGGTTATATGTTAAAGTTTCCCTTTCTCTGATTCACCTTTAAGGACAAATAAAGAGGTCCTTTAAGGACATAATGAAGATGTCTCTTAAGGCCATCTTTATTACGCCCTGTTTAGCTCTTGGGGAAAAGCTAGTAGAGGCAGAATCCCGAATGGGAAAGGTGACCAGTTGAAACAGTTCAACTAGCAACAGGTGAGATGACTGGCATGGAACCTGCAGTTCGAATTATCCCATCTATTCTGGTACATTAAAAAAAAATAAGGAATAATAGTCTTTGCCCTTCACTAGAGATGACTTGAAACAAAGTTCAGTTAATAATGTAAAGAATAGTTTGGGGTCAAAAATGAGGCAAGGCCACAAAGTAGAAAGGTTGGGTGAGGTTCTTTTTGTTTTTTTTGAGACAGAGTCTTGTTCTGACACCCAGGCTAGAGTGCAGGGGTGAGGCTCTTAAACTGGCTGTGAATGCAGATCAAAAGAAATTCATTCCAAACATGTTTTCATTAGTGCCAGATGGATGACTCTTACAGAGAATTGGATTTCTAATCAAATTTCTCTGACCAAACTCTTTATCAGCACCAACCAGATAAGAGAGCATTGAATGAGAATCAGGGGTAGAATTGGGGGGAAAATCCTTCTGGGATGCTGGAAAGGTAGGCAAAGAGATAACTGTTCAGAGACTCTTGGATACTGATCCTGCTTTCTGTCTGTGGATGAGGTCGTGGACTGAAACTGAGTTTGATTCAAGAAATGGGAGAGCCCAATTTTCGTAAATATTCCTTTAAGTGATTCCATGCAGATTATTCCTGAGTTCCTCAGGAAGAGTAGGTCTGTGGGAAAAAAACACTCAAACTCTAAGTGTTTTTTTGTTTTGTTTTGTTTTGTTTTTTTTTTGTTGAGATGGTCTCACTCTGTTGCCCAGGCTGGAGTGCAGTGGTGCAATCATGGCTCACTGTAGCCTCCACCCCACAGGCTCAAGCCTTCCTCCCACCTCAACTTCCTGAGTACCTGGGTCTATAGCTGCACACCACCATGCCTGGCTCATTTTTGTATTTTTTTTCTGGAGACAGGGTTTTGCCATGTTGCCCAGGCTGGTCTTGAACACCTGGTCTGAAGCAGTCTACCCTCCTCAGCTTCCCAAAGTGTTGGGATTACAGGCATGAGCCACCGCACCTGGCCTAAAAATGCTTTGTTAATTCCCTCACTCCACAACAGCAATCCACACACAAGACTTCTGTGACCAAATATATGGGAAACTTCCCCCACACACCAAGCAAGCAATCACTTCTGCAGTGGACACCATGCGAGTGCCCTCCAATTTGAGTCTGACACTATCTACCTGCAGATTGCATCAGATTCCATAGGTTGAGAACTCAGTTCCACAAAGCTGCCTTCCCTCTTTAGACAGCAGTTGCAAGTCTGGGCCTCTAGAACTTCTGACTGACCAGCTTCAAGCTGGGGTTCCCATGACCCCTTCTTTGGGTTTAATTTGCTGGAATGGCTCACAGAACTCAAGGAAACATTCTGACTGCTGTATTACAGAGGATGTTTTAAAAGACACAAATAAACAGCCGTATGAAGAGATATATGGGGTGAAGTCTGGAAGGGTCCTGAGTGCAGGAACTTTATCCCTGTGAGGCTGGGATGTGCCACCCTCCAGGCATGTAGATGATTACTTGTTCCTCTTTCTGTCAGCCTTCACATGGTCAGCTATGTGGAAGTTCTTTGAACTCTGTCCTCTTGGGCATTATAGGGAGACTTCATTGGACAGCCATGATTGATAACCATGTAGAAATGTGATTGGACAAAGCGGGTATGATCTAATACCATTAGACTGAGTGGGGAAACACAGCAAGGCCTGTCCATTCAGCTTCTTGGCCTCTCTGTGAAGCATTTCCTCCTCCAGGGTATGAGGCAGGACACCTTCTGAATGAGTGTCTTATGACCCACAATTGGATTAGAGTCCTGCCTTGGGCTGGTGAAAGGAGGGAAGGAGATCAGAGAGATAGATTCTGTTTTCTGAGGCCTGCTTTTGAGTCCTAAAGCTTCTCAACATTATAACAAGAGTCTGTAACAAGGGCTATGGTAGTTGTGAGCTAGGAACCTGTATTAGTCTGTTCTCATGCTGCTGATGAAGACATACCTGAGACTGGTAATTTGTAAAGAAAAAGAGGTTTAATGGACTCACAGTTCCACATGGCTGGGGAGGCCTCACAATCATGGCAGAAGACGAAGGAAGAGCAAAGGGACTTCTTACGTGGCAGTGGGTAAGAGAGGACTTGTGCAGGAAACTGCTTCTTTATAAAACCATCAGATCTCGTGAGACTTATTCACTATCACAAGAACAGCATAGGAAAGACCTGCCCCTATGGTTCAGTTACCTCCTACCAGGTCCCTCCTACAACACATGGGAATTGTGGGAGCTACAATTCAAGATGAGATTTGGGTAGGGACACAGCCAAACCATATCTAACTGTAGAAGAAAAATTATATATGTATATATAATAATATTACAGTAGGAAAACCCAAGTACCAGAGCTTGGCTGTTTTCTAAACCCTGGCAGGATCCTGCCTGCCTGAGGAGGATCACCAGCTCCTTGTACTTATTAGACAAAAAGCTTATCCAGGAGAAGCTGTGACAAGTTTTCTATATCTGCTTCTGCTCTGGGGGCCTCACAGCCCCATGTTGATTGGCTCAATAAATCCACTGCTTCTAGTGCGTGCGGTAGGGGAGGTATTTGTTATCTCTTATCACCCGAAATGGTTATATATTAAAGCAATCAATAGCTACCTAGAATCTATAAGTTATTATATACAGTCATGCACCATATAACATTTCAGTCAACAACACAGTTCATATATGATGGTGGTCCCATGAGATTATAATACTGTATTTTCACTGTCCCATTTCTATGATTAGAATTACCTACAGTATTCAGCACAGCAATATGCTGTACAGGTTAGTAGCCTGGAGCAACAGGCTATACCATATAGTCTAGGTGTGTAGTAGGCTATACCATCGTGGTTTGTTTAAGTACACTCTATGATCACACAATGATGAAATTGCCTAACAGCATGGTTCGTTAATGCCTGCCCTGGTTCGTTAGTGCCTGCCCAGATGTTGTGAGGGTGACATGACATAATGTCCAGAGTGCTCAGAGCGCTTCACAAACATGGGTGCCCTCCACTGTTGACTCTCCCTCACATGCTCACTCCCTTAGAACCCCGATGAGCCACACACAGCTGGGCCATTGGACAATGCCTCTCTGACTACTTGACCTTGCCGTCTCCTGACACTCTTGATTATTTTCAGAGTACGGAGGAAAGTGGAAAATGCTTCATTACTTTGCTCAGAATTTCTTTGCTCCACTGTTGCCAGTAGGCTTTGAGAATGAAAACACGTTCTATATCTATGGTGTGTCAGATCTTCACTCGGATTATTCGATGACACTCACTGTAAGTTACTTGGATTGTTTTCTAAGATCGAAGGAGACTTTTAGATGATTTCTTTAGTTGTTTGGTTACATTCTTTTGGGAAAATAAAAGAGAAGTTAATTTAGAGTCAGAATACATATATTCAGGCTACAACCCTGCCATTTATCATGTGACCATAAGCAAAACCCTTCACATCTTGTTGATTCAATTTCTTCCTCAGTAAAATGATACCAGTCTCTCTTCTTACAGGATTTCTATGAGTAGCAAATAAAATAACTAGATGAAAGCAAATCACATATGCTGTAAAGTGCCCCTTAAATGCAAGGTTATTTCTAATTGTGAGAGGCTGGAAATAGTCCAAACTTTATAAAAAGAAATGGTTAAAAATGGCATGTTATAGTGAAAATCAGTAAAACTATTTAGAATGCGCATGTGGAAAGCAAATTTGTTTTAAAAAACAAATTTAAGTAAAAAGAAAGGCTAGAAACTCAAAGTCTTAGGTGGCTATAGTTTGGAGGACACTAATAACACTGAAAATAGGTCACATTTACAGAAAAATTACAACGCACCAGGTACTGTGCCTTCCGTGGATTATTTTTTAAATTCTCACAACAGCCCGTGACATTACTGCTGTTATTTTCATTCTACATATGAAGAAACGAAGACTGAGAAGTTAACTTAGTCACATAGCTAGTATTTTGCAGGGCTGGGATTAAAACTCAGGTTTCGTAGTTTCTTAACCATTTCTGCTAACCTGACTTTCAGCAATTATTACTACTATTGTTCCTTAAAAACATAGCAACCAAGAATGCCTGTTTTTATTCTGTTTTATTTCTCCCCAGGTGAGAGTCCATACATGGAGCTCCCTGGAGCCCGTGTGCTCTCGTGTGACTGAACGTTTTGTGATGAAAGGAGGAGAGGCTGTCTGCCTTTATGAGGAGCCAGTGTCTGAATTGCTGAGGAGATGTGGGAATTGCACACGGGAAAGCTGTGTGGTTTCCTTTTACCTTTCAGCTGACCATGAACTCCTGAGCCCGACCAACTACCACTTCCTGTCCTCACCGAAGGAGGCCGTGGGGCTCTGCAAGGCGCAGATCACTGTAAGCACAGGTCATGGTGGAGGGCAGGGGACTGTGGCCTTGTGGGGTTCTCCTGCTCTTGGGCCAGCTCCTTGCATCCTGAGATTTGCATGTGTCCCCCTTGGTGCTGAGTTTACCTGAGGCCTGGGGGAAGATTGGCCTCTTCCCACTAAAAGCAAACACCAAATGATTTCTATTTCGAATCCAGGATTTGTCAGAGTTGCTGGTGACCACTACTCGTTTGTCCCATCACCCTTCCTTAGTGGGCAGGTGCAGTGATGGGAGAGGAGGGTCGAGTCATCACCACTGCCTGCATGCCACTAGGTTCCAGGCTGTGTTCTAGGTGCTTCACTGCATAGTCTCTGGCTTTCACCACAGCTCCAGGCATTATCATCTGCATTTTGTAAGTTTGGAAGCCAGTTTAGGAGGTTAAGTGATGAGCTCGAGGCCCCGTAGCTGGGAAGCATTGGAGCCCAGCTGACGCAGTCTAATTTTAAGTAGAGTCTATTAATATTCACTCTAGTCTCTTTGATTTATTGCTTCAAAGTAGCTCAATCACAAATCTTTTTATAATTGCCAAGATATAAAAATGGGATGATCAGGATGTGTTGTTATAAAAATTGTGCAGCTGGAGAATTTGGAATTTGTCTAGTAGGTTGAAAACCTTTCCTTCCTTCTCCCCTACACATAGCAGTTGGAAATATATGTACGTATGTATGTTTTTAATTTTGTTATCTTATCTTCTGGACACTCAGGAAATATCTTTCTAGAAAGTTACATTCTCTGTTTTTAGAAAATTTTAAATTTGTTTTACACTTTTACTTCATAGAAAGGGATTTTCTACATTTAATTTAGAAATAATCATTTAAAAACACCTAATTCTTGTGTTTTATTTGAAAGAGGCCGAACAACTGAAAACATACCTTCTTTCTATAGTCACGTAAGAAAATCCAAGTTATCTGTAACAACTAACAGAGAACAGAAGAAAACGACAGTCTTACATATATTTTTTTCCGAAAAAGAAAAAAAAAACCACTATGTACTGGATGAATTTGCAGTCTCTAAACTTATGATTTTGAAAACCAAATTTTTTTCTTTCCTGAGTTAGGCCTTCATTACCTTGAGGTGGGTAATTGGGGTGGGAGAAAAGCAGGGCTCTTTCTTTGTTCTACCTCATTTTGATTTCAGTGAGACTTGTCCTTCTTAAAGAGATACAATGATAGTAATAATACTGTTAGTTAATGTTTAATTCGGGGCTAACATAGACTAGGTATTTGGCTTCTTTTCTCAAGGGAGATGCCAGAAACTTGTTCTCCCCGTCTCCCTGAAGCCAGGGTGCAAGCTTGAATCCCAGGCTCTGCAGTCAGACATACAGAGAGGAGATTTCCAATCCAACGAAGATAACCAGCATAAGCATGACACCAGCATCTCTTTCGGCCTTGGTCTTGGAGCAGCAGAAGCTGATGCTACCCTGGCAGCTTCCTGGGCAGGCTGGCATGAGCCGCATGAACCTTCTTCCTGTGGCTGCTTTAGGACCTTCACTGGAACAGCTGGGCGGTGCGATCTGGGAATTTGCCATCCAAATTCAAGCCTGAGTCTCTGATCCTGAAGAGCTACCTGATACACTTTTTTAAAGCTTCTTTTCTGCTTCTATCAATATAGGTTTCCTTGTGTATAACTCAGAACCCTGAATGATAACATATTACACAAATATGTAAGGCTAAATTATATATAGTGAAAATGGCCCTTTGAAATTCTTTATGTCACACATAACATATAATGTAAGACTGAGATGTTGCATGACAAATGCACAGATTAAGAAACCAGGTTGCACTCAGCTCCGTGCTCACACTAAGACAGGTTTGCAAACCCTCCCACTCTGGGGAGCAGCGCATCCTCACTCTGGGCATATGCTATTCGACTACTTAAGAGGAATGGAGCCAACACGATTTAAATTGCACTGTCTCTTTTTGCTGCTATTTTGTGGAATTCACACATGTAAAAAAAATGCTAATAATGTGACTTTACTTAACTATGCAATAAAAGAGAGAAGCTCTAATGGTAGAGCTTTTGTAAATTTCTGGCAGTGGACTTTCTAGATTGCTGGATCTTTTCAGGAGACTTGAATGTAAGCTCCACAGTTGGGCTCTGTAGCTAGGTCCAGATATATCCTTAGAAAGTCATTAAAACCACCCAGGCTGTATGTAAAAATGTTGCTCTCTTGATGATACTCTGAGAAAAACTGTAAAAGATGTAAAGCTTTGAGCTTCTTGTGAAATATTCTCCTTAATGATTGGAGACGATGTATTTCCTTGATTTGTGATTATAATTTGGTAACGTTCCATAGCCTGTAGTCATTTTCCATGTATTGTTTTGTGTTTGAAACTGCACTTTAGCAGTTGTAGAACCAAAGTTGTGGGAAATGGACTCCTTGTTAAGCCCACATAAATGTTTACAGGAACTGTATACAGACTATATAACTCTTCCCTCATCCTTCACTTCATTCATTTTTTTTTTCTTTTTCAGGCCATCATCTCTCAGCAAGGTGACGTATTTGTTTTTGACCTGGAGACCTCAGCTGTCGCTCCCTTTGTTTGGTTGGATGTAGGAAGCATCCCAGGGAGATTTAGTGACAATGGTTTCCTCATGACTGAGAAGACACGAACTATATTATTTTACCCTTGGGAGCCCACCAGCAAGAATGAGTTGGAGCGATCTTTTCATGTGACCTCCTTAACAGATATTTACTGAAGGAATCTAGGTTGTATTTTCAGTGGACAATGGGAATAAAGCATTTCTAAAGCACCGACTGGAGAGGAAGGCAACAGAGACAAGGAGAGAAGCCGAGAGACATGTCTGCGTGCTGCCACGCCTCTGGGCGATTGCTCTGTGAAGAGTTGTACACTGAACACTTTCAGGGGAGGCTGTTTACCCAGGCAATGTCCTCAAACAAGCCTATGCCGGGGTGTCCTGGAATCTGTGCCAGGACTGTGTTTTTAGCCCTTCACCTCTCAGCTTTAGCAGGACATGAACCAGTTATAACAAGATGGCCCTGCAGCTGGTTACAAGAATGTGACATGGCAGGATCTGTGGAACCAAATGGAAGGTTTTGAGGTGATGTAGGTCTTTCACAGTTAGCTTTGGGGAATACAGAATACTCAAATAAAGTGCTTTGTTATTATTTCAGAGGGAATGGCGATTGAAATGTTACAACAGAGATTTCTTGGTGATAGCTATTTGGGTAAAGGTATATGGGTATTTTTCTGTACATGTGAAATTATATAAAAATAAAAGTTATATAAATTACATTGACAACTTGATATTTCATCTGTGGCTTATTTAACCATTCTATAAATATTCAATTTTGCCCAATACTGTGCTGGACCCTAATTTCCATTTAGTTCTCGTTATTATTCTGCTTGGTAAACTGGGAGAGTTTGAAGAATCTAAACTAAGACGTGAAAGGTTTTCTCTGGAAACAGTCATGTAATTGGTTATAGAATGGACCAGCAAAGAGTGTTTGGCTTTAAAACTAAGATATTATTAGTGGTTTTGGTTTTAAAAATGAGAAGCATTATGTTCAGTGACTCTAAAAGTAACTACAGACAATCCAGTCTTCTTCAGTATCTAAGAGTATCCTCATTTTATATGTACACACACACACACACACACACACACACACACACACACACAGCCTTATCGAGGGGATAAGGGGACTTAGGGCTGGGACTCCGTAGAGTCTTACTTGGTAAATATTATGTCATGTTCTTATGACTATTGTAAATCCTGTTTTAGCAAAGCATTGCTGCGAGGCAGGGGGGACTGCTCTTCTTGACACCTGTGCATGTTCTGCCAGGGGCCCTGAGAAGGGGCTTTCAAGCTGATGGGCCAGAGTTTACTTTGTAGTTTGCCCTTACTAGTTCTGTAACCTTAATCAAGTTACTTAACTTCCTGTGCTCAGTTTTCTTGTGGCTAAATGGGAGTGGTAACACCCACCTTGTAAGTTTGTTTTGAAGAATAAATAAAATAATTTAGCTCAAGGGCTGGGCCCCAGATTGGCACATAGTGACGCTCTGTAATGGAAGCATCATCCTGGGCCTGAGCTTGGTGTCCTGGAGAGGGTGAGGCTTCCAGCCACAGTCTCTAGATTCAAATCCAGGTACTGAAGCTTCTGACTGTGTGTCCTTGGGCAACAATTCAACCTTTTGAACTGTGGTTTCCACCTCTGTAAAATGGAGCTAATGATCCCTCACCTTCAAAGGTAGGTGTGAGGACTTAACAAATAGGATCTGGAACAAATTAAAATGCTAAGTAAATGGTGATTGTACTTTTAACATCACATTCATTATCACCCATTTAGTACAGAAAGCAATAGTGAAAATGAAGTGAAGAGAGGCAAATGGTAAGTAAGTTCTTCAGCAAATTCTTTCTGAAAATAATACCAGAAAAGCATAATTTGTAAGGGAAGAATAAATTAAAGGACATAAATATATGCTGACAACAACTTCTAAAAGAAAAGAAATGTGCCGTATACATATTATTCCTATTAAGGAATAATAATAGCCAAAACATTCTTCCACAGTTCTTGTGTGGCAGCACAGTTAGTCATTTTTACTGTTTTCATAGATTTATCTTGCCATGCAGGAATACAGTCTGATGCACTTACTCTTGACTTTGAGTTTCTGATAGGGTTTTTCTGTTAGTGGTTGTATTTGTCCATTCTTGCGTTGCTGTACCTGAGACTGGGTAATTTATAAGGAAAAGAGGTTTAATTGGCTCACAGTTCTGCAGGTTGTACAGGAAGCATCGCACCGGGCATCTGCTTGGCTTCTGATGAAGCCTTAGAAAGTTTACAATCAGGGCAGAAGGCGAAGCAGGGACAAGCATGTCATATGGCGAAAGCAGGAGCAAGCGAGAGAGAGTGGGTGGGAGGTGCCACACACTTTTAAACCACCAGATCGCCTGTGAACTCAGAGCAAGAGCTCATTTATCACCAAGGGGATCCGTGCCTGTGATCCGGACACCTTCCACCAGGCCCCGCTTTCAACATTGGAGATTACGTTTCAACATGACATTTGGATGGGGACATATATCTAAACCATATCCTTAGTTGTGTGAACAATAGGATAAAAAGACCAGAACCAGGTCTTACTGTCATATGCTCTTGCAAAGCACATTCCAGAGAGAGTGGGATGAAGAGAGGTCAGTTCCCAGGATTATATCTTCCCATTTCAGAACAGAGAGAACAATAAAAATCATAATTTTCTCATTCACATTCACGATAACTCTTCTTATTCTCTTTTTTTCCTTACTTCACTTTTCATTGTGAGACATTTCACACCATGAGAAGTCACTTGGAAAATAAATAGAAAGATTTTGTTCTTTGTTGGAATGAAGGTGAACTGGAGTGCAGGAGAAATAAAGATATGTTTCCCTAACATTCCTAAAGTGACAAAGACCTGAGATAGAAAGAATATTCTCTTGGGCTACCTCTGGCTCTCAGATATGAAACTTATTCCCCAGCTTGGTAAGATTTAGGGAGAAAAGCAGGTAGGCATTGTCTGTGTGGGAAATTCAAAGCATTTGAAAACATCCCCAGAGTCTGCCTTGACTGAATGCAATCTTATTAATTCAATAAGCACATGCAATTAAAAGGGTTATGCAGAAAAGACAGTAATATTTTCAAGTGAATGGGAGAATTCTTGTTTTCTAATTGATTTATCAGAGGCATGAACCAGAGTAGCATACAGAACCTTAAAATCACTGGCAAAACCGGTGTTGTCTTAAGACATGTTTATATTCTGCCCCTAGACACTGTTTAACTTAAGGATTTATTCGTTCATTTATCAAGCATGTATTGCAGACCACTCTGGGCAGGCATTGTCCTTGTCACTGGGGGTATGGCAATGAAAAAGGCAGACAAGTCCTAGTTCTCATGGATCATTAAGCCAGCGAACGAGGCAATTCCAGCTGGTGATAAGTCCTTAAGGTTAATGTGATGGCGACAGGGGAGCAACATTAGATAAGCCACCATCTTGTTCAATACTTTAGGGAAGCTTTTTGGAAAGTATATGGTAAAAAATAAGTGAAAAAATTTCAGTTGAGAAATGAGTCTTTAAAGACCATCATTGTAATTAATACATAAGGAAAGAAAAGCACAAAATCAGCTGGTTATGTAGTTGGGGCTCTGAGCCTGTGATCTGCAAGCTGGGGGTGAACTAACCTGCCAAGACATCTTTAAGTCCTTGTATGGGGCCAAACAGTGAATGAGCTTAGCAAAGATAAGAGCAATGCATCACTGTTTCGTGTTTTATAAATATCTCTCCTTATTTCTGTAGACACAGGTTACTGAATCTTGCCATGAAAGAAAAGTTTGCTTAACCCCTTAGGTTGGTCTCTGTCTTTAAACAAGATTTATTGAGCTCCCCTGTGTGCCACATCATGCTATGCAGTGATCAGGTACACGATTATAGTAACACCTAAGTTACCTACAACTCTCAGGAAATGACACATTCTGGCTCACGAAAATTGCTGTTTGAGAACTAGCACTCATCCCTGCCTCATAATTTAGGTGGGAACAACCCCCTTGTTCTGATTCTGTTCCTGTTACTTTTTGTTGGTTTTGTAAAATTTACTGGACCACTGCCAGTAGTTGGAGCAGACAGTGTTCGCTGGCCACCTCACAGCCAGATCTTCCTCCTCTCTGCTAATAGAGGTGGCCATGTCCAGCCTCAGAGACTGAATCATAATTTGTTATTCTAATCCTAGTCTCCATTGCCAGTGATTGATGTAGGGTTAGGCCCATGACACATTTCAAGAATGAATCATAAGTTGATGTCTAATGTGGGGTTTCTGGGGGAAGGTTTCCCTGCCTGATAAGAGATAGACCTGAGGCAAAACCCTCTGCTGTTGGGTAAAATTGAGAAGCTATTTGAGGGCCTGACACTTGGAGCTGCTGCAGCCTTTTTTTGGTGATCTTAAAGAAACATATTTGACAGGGGGTGTCAGAGATGTTTAGCTGCTAAATTAACCCTGCAACCATCTAACTGTGGTCTCATTATAATGTGGTAAAAAATAAAGGCTTAATTGTTTAATCTTGTAGTCAGGTGTTCTGATTTTACAACCGAAAGCATCCTAATTGATACAGCAGTTAAAGGCGTGGGCGTTGAAATCGGACTTACTTGTGTTTCAGTCCCAGATCCACCAGTAGCAGGTTGTTCTTCATTGGATACAGGCTACTGAGTCTTTCTGTGCCTTAGTTTCTTTAAACATGGGAACAATAACAACAGTATCTGCTTCATAGGTTAATTGTGAGGTATAAAGGAGATAATGCACAGATTATTGATAGCACATGATAACTATCCACCAAATGTGAGCTATTACAATCATCATTGCCTCTGTGTGAAGCCATCAGAAGAAATCTAGGGAGGTGGGCAGAACTGAACGTGTGCAGGCATTGGGTGGTGGCTGTGAACAGCATCAGCCAGGAGAGCTGGAGGTGTCGGGGGCAGCAGTGAGCCTGGGAGAGGAGCAGGTAGGACCTGGATCTCCCCGCACCCTGCCTTGTCATCCTGAAGATTTAGGTCATATTTGACCAGCAGGTCATGGTCTAGACTGTGTTTTAAAAAGTTGAATTACATGCTAACATTTAAAAAGGGAAAGATTCCGTGTAAAATATCGATGTATCTATCTCTGATCTTCTTGTAATGGTATTTTTTAAAGCCCTTATTTGTTTAACCCACTTATAGTCAGGCATTCTCATTTTATAATTAAATAAAGGCATGGGTCTTTGAGGTCAAACATATCTGGGCCTTGGAGAGGGCAGTGTGGGCACCTGGGTGTCCTATTAGTTGGGAGATGTGTCACCTACTTCCTTGTGCTGGGATGCTGCAGTGGCAGTGGTGCCTCTAGCGAGGAAGGCTGTTGGGGACATAATTTGCTAAAGTGGGCTGGGAGCGGTGACTCACGCCTGTAATCCCTGCACTTTGGGAGGCTGAGGCGGGTGGATCATCAGGTCAGGAGATCGAGACCATCCTGGCTAACAGGGTGAAACCTCGTCTCTACTAAAAATACAAAAAATTAGCTGGGCGTGGTGGCGGGCTCCTGTAGTCCCAGCTACTCGGGAGGCTGAGGCAGGAGAATGGCCTGAACCCGGGAGGCAGAGCTTGCAATGAGCCGAGATGGTGCCACTGCACTCCAGCCTGGGCTACAAAGCGAGACCCCATCTCAAAAAAAAAAAAAAAAATTGCCAAAGTGGGTGAAGGAAGGGCCCCTGCTCTTTTACAATGAGCTCTCAAGCCAAAGTGGGTGACTGGCATGCTTCCCTACCCATATTTTTGGTATTGGAATGAAAAGATTTTTGACTAGTCAACTTACAAACATGAATGAAATTTTGCCTTGTCAAAGATCCAAATTGTGTGTGCATGCACGTGCCTGTGTAAGTGTGAAGACTGCATGTGGTGCAAGGGCTATGGGCTCATGCTCTGATACTGAACCTCCCGGTACTGGCCTTGGACCAATCACTTAACCTCTAAGCCTCAGTTTCCTTATCTTGAAGTTGAGATTAATGGTAATAACTATCTCACAGTGTTCCTGTGAAGATTAAATAAAATAAAGATATAAATGTAGCAAATGCAATAAATGTTGGTTTATCAATATCATTCCTCAAAGGATAAGGCTGGTGGTGGCTGAAGTGTTCAGGCCTAAGAATCTTTCATTCCGCTTGCTAAAAGGAAAGAGCAACTTAAGCCTTCTCTACTAAGGGAAAATAATCAACAGGCTTCATGACCTGAGTTGAAGGAGAAAAATCCAGGCAGAAAGCTGAAGAAATTTCTAATTCCTTTTTTTTGGTAGGGTTTTTCCAATTTTACAGAAGCAATAAAATAAAATAAAATAAAATAAAAGAGTAGCATTAGGCAAGCCAGCTGTTGGATGATTGTGCAAAGTTCTGCTTCTTCCAGCAGAGGCCTCTTGTGCTCAGGAAATGAGGCTGGTGGTGGGTGGAAGGGACTGCCCTGGGCCAGGGTGCTGGCTTCCTGGAGGCTTCCCCAGAGTACAGGGCGTCTGCTGCCTTCAGCGAGGGGAGGGGAGCCTAAGGAAACACTTGCAGGGCTGCTCCCCAAACCCCTCACCTTCTGGGCTTCAGGGAGTTGGAAGCCAGTGCCCCAGAGGAATGCATGAATGTGAAACTACCTTAAAGAAGGAAATAAAGAGAAAGAAAAGAAGGGAGGGATGAAGGGGGAAAGAGGCGGGAGAAAGAGAAAAAGAAAGAGAAAGAGAAGAGTTGAGAGAAAGAGACTAGGAGAGAAAGAGAAAGGAAAAAGGAAGGGAGAGAAGAAGAATGAGAGAGAAAAGGAAAGAAATGGTGAGAGAGAAAGAGAAAGGAAGAGAGAGAGAAAAGAGAGAAAGCGGGGGGAGAGAGAAAAGTAGAAGGGAGAGAAAGGAAGACAGAATGAGAAAAGGAGAGAAAGGAAAGGAGAGAGAAGAGATAGACACAGGGAGAGAGAAAGGGAGAAAGAGGAAGGAGGGAGGTGAGGAGGAAGGGTGGAAGGAGAAAGAAGGAACCCAAAGGGCAACTCTGTTTGCTGAGCTCTGGTTTCTTCCATGGCTCCAGGGCTAATAAAGGCTGAGCACCAGCATAGCTGGATCACAAGGTTCAGATCCACAGAGCAAATTTGTCTACTTTCTGCCTGCCTTTTGGTTACAGACAGGTCCCAGACTTAACAACGGTTTGACTTACGATTTCATGACTTTTTGACTTTATGATGGGTTTATCAAGGTATTAAGTGCACTTTCAACTTATAATGGGTTTATCAGGACATAACCCCATTGTAAGTGGAGGAGCATGTGTATTTCATTTCCATCCACTGTTGCTACCTTGGCAAAAGTGTGGCATATAAATGCTTTTTAATTCAAATTTACTTACTATGGATCTATGAAAACTTGGCACCAAGCCTCCTGAATAGATGATTGACAGAGGAGAAGTCAGATGAGCTATTTAAAGGTTTAGTAACAAAACAATCAGGAAAGGACCAAAACTGTGAGCTATGGGCGTGATTCGGGTAAAGGAATTACATTCTGCTGGTGGAGGGACCAAAATCGTCCTTGGCCCACATGCTGTGTGCATATGTTGCTCATCATTCAAGATGTGCATTTGGCTAGGCAGTAAAGGAAGGCGGGGACAAATGGTGGCTTTGACCTTCCCAGATCAAAACTGGGATGGAGAAGAATGCTAAGGACTGCTTGCATCAATCAGGCCTGAGAGGTTCGCCCATCTGTGAGCATATATGCACTTCCTGAGCATATATGGTCTCCATGTATTGGGGAGGTAAAATTCCCCCTGCTACCGTGGTCGCTGGCAGCAGTGGTGGAGGGGCAGGGGCTTCAGGACCTAAAGGAAGAGAACAAGAATGTTGCTTTTTGGCAGCCCTGCTCCTGTAGCAGGACCTGTCTGTGGGATTACGATGGGTCTTTACGGGGATGTCATTTCTGATCCCTTTGGCCTCCCTAGGCCAGGCTTTGCTTCAGCTGGGAGGCAGGATTCTGCATTAACGTGGGTGGCCCATGGATAGCTTTTTGGGGGTCCTGGCTTGAATTGTTGAGGGAAGGTGAAGGGACACAAAGAAATGGCAGAAAGAAGCAAGTGGTGGAGAAAAAAAGCTTCTGAGGGCCCCAAAGCAAAAGGAATGGGGCTGGAAGGAGTGGGTAGGAGGAAGAAAGTCAGCATGGACTCAAGGCCTCTTCCTGGGCCTGTTCTTGGGGACCGGTGCCAAGCATCATGTGTGCTGGAGCTGAGTTCATTTGTTGAGGGAATGCTGGCTTCCTGCTGTTTGCCCACCCTTGGATAATACTTCAGAGCCCCCTGTTGGCAAGCTTCTTCCCTTTCCTGGGCATGACCCACCCCTTTGAAGCAGTTGTGTGTTCCGTGATGCACTGCTGCAGCATGAAGCCAAGGAGCACAGTACGGGGATTGAAGACTGAGTCCCGGCCCAGCCTTTGCTCTTTACATTAGACCAGGGGCCTTCCAGCACATCAGAAACTCTGTCCTGTGGACAATGGCAGGAATTAAAACCCCTCCCTGTTCACCTCTCAGGCTGCTATGACAGTCAGTACTTGAAAATATTTTCTAAATGAAAACATTTACATTTAAAGTTTTTTATTTTTGCGAATTTTTTTCAAAATTACAGAAAAAAATTATTTCAAAAGACTAAGGGAACATTTGCATTTGAATAAGGTGATAAAAAGGGATGCTGGAAATGAAAAAAAAAAAAAACCCACGACATGAAGTTTTTCATTCAATTTTTTAAAGCCAAAAAATAAGTTGTGCATTATTGCTTTAGGAAAAGGAAAAAGGGAACTGCAAAACAGTTTTGAAATGAAGAAAATATCGATCTCTTTTTGCCAGGGAACAGACCTTGTAACCTGGTTGTCTGCTACTGGGCATCGACTTACAGCCTTCCCTGATCTGATGTGTCCCCAACATAGTCCTCAGGGTTCCATCTCACTATCTTCATCACCAGCTCTGCTTCCTGGATCCCAAGAAGGAATCCTGGGAGAAAAGGTTTCGAGAATTTCTGTTTCATCTACTATCCTTCTGGCCTGAAGAGAATATTATTTCCACAAGAACCAATTTCTGCTCCTTTCCAATTTATCTGAGAAAATGGGAGCCAAGGTCTTTCCAGCTCTCTGCAGATCACAACTAAGATAAACTTGCTTGTCCCTTTCTTTTGGGTAGGATCTTAAAGGGCCAGGGCCTCTTGAATGCTAACTGTGGTGTCTACAAGCCCAGGACTTCTCGTGCAGCGTTTAAGGAACTACGGAGCATAGAGGTTGGAGAGCAGAGATCTCTGTGAATCAGTGCGAGGGCAACAAGATATAGCTGCTTTACCTCTTCCCCAGCCTACCTGCCCTCATATCCTTGATCATCTCTGAGGATTTCCTTAAGAAAAACTGTGACTTTGTGCTTACAATGCAATCTTCATGCTTAATCCTAGGAAATGATTTTGCCTTTAGTGATGGCCATTTACCATGATTGCAGGTGACTTTCAGAGTGAATATCTGCATACAAGTTGCAACTAGAAAGAACCTTATGGCTCAGCCTCCCTCAGTGAAGGGGTTATTACCTGTGCCAAAGACTGTGACCTGTTCCAAAATCAACAGCTCTCTTAATACTGGGAACAGAAGTAGACCACCCTTCTATCTTCACTGCTCTTAGTGTGACCAAGGGACTGAAGTTTTTCTCCAGCACAACATGAGAGGAGGTGACACATTCAAAACTCCCTCACATACTTCTCTCAACATTTTTCTCCTGGCTGACTGGGGCTATCACCCCTAGCAAGACCTTAGGAGCCAAGTGTTGGAGGAATAATGACTGTCAGCCTGGATCCGTGTGTGGCTAAGTGGAAGAGAGACACTACTCACCCCTGACCCTGCTGCAGTGTTGTTACTGGAATCAAGTGATCCTGCAGTCATGCCTCTCATGTGTCTCAGTTTCCCCATGACCACCCATTGTAGTGCCTGGCAAGCAACAGATGCCCAAGAAATCTTGATTGAACACATATCTTTATTCTTTGAAGACTCTTGTGATAGTTCAATGAAATAATCACTTTGGAAAGAGGTATCAACGTGGAAAAGCTAGTTGACAGAAGTAAGATGATGCTATCTCAGCCGCTTCCTCCCTTTCATCTTAAGAAGCTTGAACAACTCGTGGAACTGTTCATTTGTCCAGGGTAACAGAAAAAGGCTATTGTGGACATAATGAAATCCATGGTAATTGAAGGAGATCCATTTAATTTCAAGCCTCTCCTCAGTGTCTCCCCCAATTCCAAAACCAAATGACAAACCTGGAAAACCAATGGACAGGAACTTGTAGTCTCTAGGGTTGGTATTTACATGAAGCAGCCAGCCACAGTGAGGCCAATGGAGAAGAGACACTCTCACTTTGTAGGCGTTCAGAAAAACTTGGATAGTTTAGGAAGGTGATCTTTAAGATCTTAACCAACCCCAAGTTCTGTGATCTTCAAGAAAATAGAATTTAATTTCATCCTCTTTTGACTCCTGTGCCTCCCATGTCCATTCCCTGGGGAAGCACAAGTCAGAAACAGAATTTCCCCCAAAAGCACAAAATAGGAGGCTGAAAGAAATGCAATAACTTCCAGTCAATGAATAATTCGTATTTAAGCATCCTTGCCTTTTATTAGGGGGAAAATCAAGTCTCCAAGCAATATGTCCTCTTAATTATACTTTGGGTTCATTTTGCATTTTGGTTGGGTACGTGACGACTCCATCATCTTTGTACAGGACTGTATGCATTTTTCTTTCTCTTTTAAATAAAGCATGTTTTTGTCAAAGGACTGCAAACCTCACTAAAGAATAGTCTTTGGAATCAGATGGGCCAGCATTTGAATCTGGGGCGAGTTATTTAATAACTTCAGATCATTCATTTCCTTTTTATAAACTGGGGTTAAATATATACCTAATAGGGGTGTCTTGAGAATTATCATTAGAAATTATTAATCCAAAAGGGCTGGCATGTAATAAATGCTCCATGCTGGCTGGATCTTTCCCCTCCTCCTTTTTTCCTGTTAAAATGTACAAAGTCCAGTTTGTGCAGCTGCATTCCATAGTGGTGACCAGGAACATCTGTGCCACATTCAGCTACTTCAGAAGATGCAGGTAGGTAAATGAGCAGCAGCAGGGCTTCGTTCTGCTGAAAAGAAAGACCGCTGATCCTGAAAAAGTCTGGGTTATGCCTGCAGAGTATAGAAACCTCAAAAATGACTGAAGTTCTGAGGAAGCTATTTTTAAATGGCCTCCTGCTGTGACACAAGCTTTCTGGGAAGGTTTATTTCAGGCCTATTATAGCTTTCCACCTGATCTCCTGCATTCCTTTTGGTTTATCTCCATCTGCTGGTACAATATGAAAGATACTTTCACAGAGACCCAGACAGCACTGGTGGCCTTGCTGTTGCAGCACCACACAGAGGTTCAGGCCAGCACTGAGATCTGGGAGGAAGAGTAAGTTTTTGGGACAGAAGAGAAATGGGGCTTCTTATGAAAGAAGGGGAATGTGATTTTTCTATCTTGGCATGAGTTGCTTAGTTGTTCCTCCTCCTCAAGTCAGCTTCACTTCAAGTGAACTTCTGGTAGGTGAGCTGTCAAGTTGGAAGCCTGGAGCATGGTGACAATCCACTCCACACTTAAGGCTTAAAACCTCAACCATTATTTAATTTGCTCACGAATCTGCAATGTGGGCAGGGCTCTGCGGAACAGCTTGTCTCTATTCTGGGCAGCATCAGCTGAGGCAGTTTGAGGGCTAGATGGGGTGACTCAATGGCTGAGGGCTGGAATCTTCTGAAAGCTTCACTCCCTTACACATCTCTTGGTTGATGCTGGCATCAGCTGAGGCAGTTTGAGGGCTAGATGGGGTGACTCAATGGCTGAGGGCTGGAATCTTCTGAAAGCTTCACTCCCTTACACATCTCTTGGTTGATGCTGGCATCAGCCAGGGCCTCAGTAAGTCTGTGGACTGAACACCTGCACTTGGTTCCTCCATGTGGCCACTTGGCTCCCTCAGAACACAATGACCAGCTTCTAAGAGAGAGGGCACAGCACGATGGGGGCAGAAGTTGTATTCCATTTTATGACTTAACCTTGGAAGTCACTTAGCATCTCCTCCGTCCTTGTCACTTTTGCTTAGATTCTCAGAGAAGGAACCCAGGCCCCTCCCCTCAGTGGGAGGAGTGTCAGCCTCATGTTGTAGGACAGGAGGCTTTGTAGTGGCCAGCTGGAAAACAATGATCTGCCACAGAAAGGAACCCGCAGAGGTGTGGAGGCATGGGCTGCTTGTTGGAAAATTAAGAATTAAGGAAAGTCAGAGCTGTATTTTTTCACTTTACAGAAACTTCACTTTACAGTGGGGCCGGGTAGGGGCTGGGTAGGGGTGGAGAAATGGCAATGTAATAGAAAACATAAGTAGGATTCTCCTTGAGATTCTATTTATTTGGGAGATGCTGTAAAATGAAGAACCTAAACTGCTTTTATACCAGTGAAAAGTTTTGCTTAGAAAGGCCTTCCCTATATCATTTATCAATCAATGACGTCTAGTACTTCTAATATTTTTATGGTTTAATTTTTGATATATTTGGAAATTATTTTGATGAAAGGAGGGAGGCAGGTGTTCAGAGGATTGTTTTCAAGTGATTAGCCAGTTGGGACCTCTGTTGATTGAGTGATATGGTTTGGCTGTGTCCCCACTCAAATCTCATCTTGAATTATAGCTTCCACAATTCCCACGTGTTGTGGGAGGGACCTGGTGGGAGATAATTGAATCATGAGGGCAGTTTCCTCAATACTGTTCTCGTTGTAGTAAGTCTCATGAGATCTGATGGTTTTGTAAGGGGAAACCCCTTTCGCTTGTCTCTCATTTTCTTTTTCCCTGATGCCATGTAAGATGTGTCTTTCACCTTCCGCCGTGATTGTGAGACCTCCCCAAACACGTCGAATTGTGAGTCTATTGAACCTCTTTTTCTTTATAAATTACCCAGTCTTGGATATGTCTTTATCAGCATTTATCAGACTAATACATTGAGTAATCATCTTTTTCTCATTGATTTGAAATTTTACTGTATTATATACTAAATTCCTATATATTTTGGAGCCTACTTCTGGACTCAAATGATTTTTATCTGCCTTCTCATCAGGATAATATCCCATCATGAGCTCTGGAGCTAGACAGAGCTGGGTGTAAACTCAGAAGCAGCTTAGCTATGGTCTACTTTAAGCCTCAATTTCCTTTTTTACAAGTTGGGTTGTTTTTCAAGATTAATGGCTCAATGTGTTGCGCAAAATTGTTCTGCATGGTTCCAAGCACCTTGTGCAGGCAAGGTTCTCGGGGATACTGACTCTGAGTTGGAAATTTATGTGTTAAATATTTTTCTGGAGTGCCTTCAAGCTCAACAGCTATGGAAGGGTGAGAGAGTAAGCAGGATGGGCAGAGGGAGAAGTTGAGTGCAATGCAGCCTCAGCCACTCTAATGGGAACCCTGAAGCTTCAACAGCCCTTCAGTGTTGTCCCCGGTTGGACAGGCTTATTCATATGTCCACATTGATCAATGTTGCATGGGTGCCATTGTGGAAATGGATGTGGCCTAGGAAGACACGGCTCCCGGCAGCATTCCATGAGAAAGCTGACAGCTGGAGTGCACCACCAGCAGACTAGTCCTTTGTCAAAGGGGAATCCTGGTTGTGCATCACAATGTCGACAATAGTACCTCGCTCAAAAACTGATTTTTTTTCTCTTCCATATTCCCAACTTTTTTTTTTTTTTAGAATAACTTTATTTTTTTTAATTATACTTTAAGTTTTAGGGTACATGTGCACATTGTACAGGTTAGTTACATACGTATACATGTGCCATGCTGGTGTGCTGCGACCACCAACTTGTCATCTAGCATTAGGTATATCTCCCGATGCTATCCCTCCCTCCTCCCCCCACCCCACAACAGTCCCCAGAGTGTGATATTCCCCTTCCTGTGTCCATGTGATCTCATTGTTCAATTCCCACCTATGAGTGAGAATATGTGGTGTTTGGTTTTTTGTTCTTGCGATAGTTTACTGAGAATGATGATTTCCAATTTCATCCATGTCCCTAAAAAAGGACATGAACTCATCATTTTTTATGGCTGCATAGTATTCCATGGTGTATATGTGCCACATTTTCTTAATCCAGTCTATCATTGTTGGACATTTGGGTTGGTTCCAAGTCTTTGCTATTGTGAATAGTGCCGCAATAAACATACGTGTGCATGTGTCTTTATAGCAGCATGATTTATAGTCTTTTGGGTATATACCCAGTAATGGGATGGCTGGGTCAAATGGTATTTCCAGTTCTAGATCCTTGAGGAATCGCCACACTGACTTCCACAATGGTTGAACTAGTTTACAGTCCCACCAACAGTGTAAAAGTGTTCCTGTTTCTCCACATCCTCTCCAGCATCTGTTGTTCAGCAAAGCTTCATGCTGGAAGGCTCCTAGTGCAGGGCCCTCTGGTATATGGAAATCTTAATACTTTATCACAGAGGTGTGGAGAAGACATTGAAGAGGTGTAGCATTGCATGAGATGGAGGAAAGTGAGGTGGCACAATCTAAATAAGATGAGCTGGGTAAGGATTAGACAAATCCAAAGCTTTCATCTTAGGTTAAAACACTTTCCTTTTGATAATTATTTGTTCATTTCTAGATTAAAAAATTGACTCTAATAGGCAATGTGAATGTGATAACCAGGCTATACGGAATGATCCCATGATTATAAGGAAGCATCTTAGAAAAGTATTTGCACAGATCAAACAAGGTGAGGTCATCAATTTGCTTTTCCTTTTATTATAAAAGTAAAATAAAAAATAGCATTTATAAATCCAACATTTTTTCCTTTAAAGTATTTGATCTAAAAAACATATTTACAATAGCAAAATGCAGAAAAGGGGGAAAATACCATTTTCAGCAATGATTGTAACCATGTTTAAATATTGACAAGTACGTGTTTTTTTTTTTTTTGCAAATCAGAGAAATAACCACATTAGAAAAAGCAATATGCCTTTTTTTTTTTAAAATGGCACGTCAAGTGACTCTCATTTTAAAATATCTCTTTTCTTAACCCTTAATTTGAATGCAAAATGATGCTGTGGATGGTCAGAAGGAATGCCAGGTGGCGACCGTGATACCTTTAATGACAATAGGAACGTAGCAGAGGGACAACAGCAATGACAACAGAAAGCAGCTGTGATCCAGCAGCAGCTGGCAAAGCTTAGTAAGCAACCTCATCCCCAGATGCATCCGCTCAGCCAGTGTTGTGATTGCTAGATACTATCTGTAAGTGAACCAAACTAAAATTCATTTGTGAACCAAGAAAGGAAGCCAAGTTGAAAAGGTCTCGAGTTAAATCGAGAATGATTCACGCGGGCCGGCTCTCTGAGCACCTTTGGATGCGCTTCAGCTTCTGTCTTGTGGACAACGCAGTGGAATTTTAGGGCTTTGGTTTACACGGTGTGGGAAATTGTCAGCAGGCTAAATTTTGCCTTCTAGAGGTCCTTCCTGCCCATAATCATGGGGCATTTTGTTGAGAGTTAGCAGTGAGGCACCACTGGTCAGAGACTCAGTAAAGCTGAGTTTGCGGAAGGATGTCTCCACGCCGCTGTCGCAGACACTGTCACTGTCTCGGAGCTCGTCTGAGGGGAGAAAGCACAAATTCACTGGGGGAATGGCCGGGCTCTAAAAAGCTCATGGACTATTCTGTGGACAACTCTTGCCCACTGGCTTCTGCCAGCCACACATCCCACCTATGCCACCCTCACTGTCACGACTGCTCACCGTGGTGGGACGGGCAGAAGATACTTGGGACATACTGTGAGGATGTTATTAGCCAAATGTCAGAATTAGCCAAATGCTTTCACATCTTCCTGCAATCTAGTCTTGTGTTTATGAGAATCCTTTCTGAATTCTCTTGACTCACAGTGGACCTTTTTTTCCCTTAGAAATCAAGTGTAGTTTTCCAACCACTGTATTATCTATTTCATAGCTGGGGAAACTGCTGAACCTCAGCAAAATAAATTGGTGACAGAAGCAAGAGCTAAAAATGAGATCTCTCTCTGGGCCTCATATGCTATTACAGCATACATTGCCTTGAAAACATTTTTGGTAGCAATAAAAGTAAAATGATTTTGGTGAAAATGAGTCTATACTGGAAAATCAGGTTGAATTCCCTTTGTTTATAAGTGTCCTTAGGGATATAACCAAGACAAATTATTTCCTATACAGTGAGGAAGGAAACAGAAGTCTAACATACACTAATCAAAATGCTATCTTCTTATGTATCAAATTCCAATATTAGAATATTAAGACTTTAATGCCAGTGGCATGACTATCATCTTGGTATTGACTGATTTGTTTAATCAACCAATCTTTATTTGGTGTCTATTATGGGTTACAAACTATGCGATATCCTAAAAATAACTACAAATTAAGGGCTTAATGCTTAGGTATTTACTTTTTAAAAAAATGTTAAGTATTTGCTTTTTTTCTTTTTTAATATCTGTGCAGAAGGAGCACTGGGCTGTGACTCAGGAGATCTGGGTTGTTTTCCGGCGGATACATTATTCCTTTCTGAAGTGCAGACAATGACGTCTGCCCTTGCTCCCCTGGGAAGGCCCCCTGGCAGGGTGAGATGGGTGCTGAAACTGAGTGGCAAGAAAGAGCCAGCCAATTAAGAGCTTTCCAGGGAATGGGAAGAAATAGTCAAAAGGTTGGTCAGACTAGTGAGCCAGGGGAGCAGAGAAAACACTTGGGGATGGAGGCGCAGTGTGGAGGAAGAGCTTCCACAGCAATGTTTAAGAAAGCAAACGAGTAAAGCAGGGACACAGTTTTATCTTTAAAACCTCGAACATTGCTAGGCACACAGTGTATGCTGGATCAGGATTTGCTGAATGAATGACTGAATGAACTGAAGGGCATAACCCAGAAGTAACACAATGTCACTGATTTTTTAGAAGAATCATACCATCTGTTGGGCAGAGAATGGACTGAAGGGAGGTGGACAGGAAGGAAACAAGGGGACTGAGTAGGAGCCGTGCAAGAATCTAGGCAGGAAATGACGGCAGGCTGGACTAGGGCGGTGGTTGCAGACAGGATGACACTTGATGGGTCGCATATGAAGTGATTAGTGGCAGAAAGGACTCCTGAGGAATTCTTGGGTTTTGTCTTAATCTCCTGGAAGATGGCAGTGCTTCTGACAGATGTAGCCAGTATTGGGCTTGGGTGAGGTACCAAGCAGGGAGGGTTTAGGACTGACCCTGGAGGGCTGTGACTTTAAAAGGTGAGTGTAGAAGAGGCAGCCAGGGGAGTGTGCTGTGGAGGAGCCAGGAATGGAGACGGTCTGAAGTTGAAGGTAGGCGTCAACCATGACACACTCTGCAAGTGGTCAAGGTGAAAAGGAGGTGACCAGATCTGGCAATGTGGAGGTGACCGGTCACTGTGAGGACAGCAGGTCTGGTGGAGTGGTGGGGATGCGATCCCAACTGCAGGAGGCCAAGCAGAGGGTGGAAGGTGGCAAGCTGGAAAGAACAACTCTAAAAAATTCTTTGGAGGAGCTCTGCTATGTATGGGAATAGAGCAATTGGACTGTAGCTAAATGGGATGTGGGATCAAGAGGGTGATTGTTTCGGTGTGTTTTGTTTTTAAAGATGAGGAAATCATGAAATGCTTGCTAGGTGACCTAGTCGGAGAGTGGGGAGGAGGAACGGCTAGTATAGGAGAGAGAGGTAAGAATTAACAGGAACAACAACCTAGTAAAGGTGAGGGGGTTAGACTCAGGGGAGAGGTGGCTCCTCAGCTGGGCAAAGAAATTTAACCCACCAAGTCCGGATGGAAGGCTGCCAATGTGGGCACAGGCACAGGTGGGCTGGCACTTGGTGCAAAGGTGAGAGGGTTCTGGTTTCTTCTGTTTTCAACAGAGTGTGAAGCAAGGGTGTTGCATGAGTAAGGGGAGGGAAGGAGTGTTGGGGGTTTAGAAATAGAAAGCATGGAATCGTCATTTACAGAGTGGGAGAATAAAATTGTAGGAAATATAGGATTACTGGGCTGGGTTGAGAGTCCATTTCATATGGTTGCGAGACTTTTGGTGGCATGACACGTAGTCCCATATATGGTGGGGGACAAGGTCAGTGTCATAAGCATGAGAGAGGAGGCAAAGGAAGAAGGAGATGGTTCTCTCTTTAAGGTAAATATTATTTCTCTCATGTCTTAAATTTAATCACCCACATCATGTTGTTTTTAGTATTTATTGTATTATTTAGTGTTTACTGAGTAGTTCATGTGTCAATGTGATTTTCCAAGGGTACGACCCCCTCACCTGAATGATACTATCAAGAGAGGCAGAGGGTGAGCCCAGGGGGTAGAGAGACACACAGGGAAGTGTATCCAGAAGACGAGAAAGAAAACTGCCACACCATATCCAAAAAGAGCTGAAGACACCAGCCTAGGGGAGCTGGAAAATATCTCCACTGTCTTTTGTCTTTTTTCTTTACCTATCTGCTGCCTTGTGGAGGCAGGCGAGAGAGGCAGCGAGTGGGCCTGAGAGGTGGTCTTCACTGGGCTGGAGGCTGCCTGGATCACTTCAATTGCTTCGGTGTAGCCCATTTGTCTCAGGGCCTCCACCAGCTCTCTGACTGTACCCCCAGAGACCTGTGAGAAAGAAAGGAAGGAGGAGCATGTTCTTGTGTTCGAGTCCCAGTGCAGGCTGTAAGCACTGACAGCCCACCCTTCCCTCTTCCATGCTGCCTCCTCCACCCAGGAGCCAGGAGGAAATGGAAAGGGCAGAGAATAGCGACTAAGAAAATACAGTCTTCGAAGCAAGTTTCCTGTTTCGGCTCAAAGACCACTCAGGAAATCACAGAGAAGTGGTTTGTAGTAAGCAGAGAGAGAGACAGCGAGAGAAGCGCTGAGGCAGTGAAACTCTGCCTACAGTGACGTCTAGACAGTCTCCCTCTGTAAGCTGAAGCTCTGAAATCCATGCAGAAACAAAAGCTAACCATGAAATTTTCAACAGAAAACTTCACCCCATGCTTTTCTACATTTTATTTTTAGAAATGAAAAAAAAAAAAAATCCCCGGGTAATGGCTCCACTAGGAGTCACCTCACAGAACATGACTCAATGCCCTGCCATGGGGTAAGGTGTGTTCTTGGGGACAGGAAGCTACACATGTTGATTACAGTCGATTGTTTGCTCAGGGCCGTTAAAGTTCTGTGAAAATCCTGACCCTCTACGTAGCATTTTCACAGGAAATCTCCAGGTATTTGAAAACGGGGAAAATCTGAAGGTATCTGAAAACAGCATTCTCAGGAAGATGGGCTGCCAACTTGGCCTGGGTCACCCTCCCAGGCCTTGGGCAATGACTGGTTTTCTTCTTCAGAGTTAAGGAAAAGGGAAGGAGATTATGCCCTGGCCAGAGATGTTAACAGAGTAAAGTCAAATGAAAATTGCTAAATCTGTAAGATAAGGTGTTACCTCATAGTTGTCCATAAGTGTTTTGGAAGGAGCAGGACTCAGCCGGAAGGCATTATTAAGTATCCCCAGACCTAATTTCTGCGCCAGAGTAGCCCAGTTTTTGTCTGGATCAGGAATTTCTAGTAACTTATACAGCTGCAGCTTCACATCTTCAGCCAGCTGTTTCATGTCTCCTGAAGGAAATGAAGAAGGAACACACTTGTTCTAACATGCCATAGACACTCTGGAGGGACTGATCATTGCTGCCTGGCTTGCTGTCCAACTCCCAGTGGAACCAACCAAGCTACTCTACTTGAAGGTCAAAGCCCAGCTGAGTAGAAGGCAGTATATATTTACAGTAGATTAAAACTGGATATTCTCCTTATCTACCTCCAGCATCTTTTGGTTCTGAAATAAGAAATGTACTTTTAACAGTAGACCCTGGATAATGCTGGTTCCTCCCTTTAAATGACAGTGTGGAGATAATAATGGTTAAGAGAATCTGGTTTTATCACAACCCACCTTGTGCTAGTAAATCATCAGATGTAAACTCTGGCTCATATGGTTTCCCATTTAATATGTCAAATACCTGTTGGAAAGAAAAACACCAGAAATCGTTATATATCGAAGGGACCACTAGGGCAGTCTGTTTCTTAATAATAAACAACTCAGCATGTCCTCCTTAGGAGGGCCTGGTACCCCAATGATGGAGGAATGGCAAGAGGAATCAGGACCACCCTCCAAGAATATGGTACCCTTTGGGGGAAGAACAGCTGTAGGGGCTCTGGTACTGGGAAATAGTGCTTTGCACAAACTCTCTGAGCTGGGTCAGAATACCCAACCAAACTGCAGAGAGTCAGAGCTATAGCCTTTTGGAAGGAACAGGCAGTCCAGGCCACCATGTCAATCATCTCCTGCTCAGAGACCTAAGGCTAGTGAAGAGCTTACTCAGAGCTGTGAAGCTGTCTCCCTTCTTCCACAGTAACAAGCTTATGAGAATGAATTGTATAAACTTGCTCAAATTGAGATGTCTAGATGTTCACAAGGCTTGGTGTTAACCCTCTGGCAATACTGACATTTTAACTGAGGGTCCAGAAATGTCTTAGACTAAAAGAAAAATTATTCTGTAGCTGCAGAGGCATTTGTGGTGTTCTCTGCAGTCACTCTGTTGCTGGCTGACCTGGGTAAGGAGAGCGTGGGGTCACTGAGTGCATCATCTTTTTGTGTTCTGTGGCAAGGCCTTCTGGGGAAATGAGGCGCTAACATAAAGGGAGAACCATGGAGTCTCTGCCAACGTCAGTGAGCTGGACACATACAGGCTGTGGGAGGCACATGAGCAGTTTTAGAAGTGGAGCAGCTCTCGCCTCTAGAAGAACTGATCTTGTCATGTTGGAGATCTTGCATGCTGCCCACCTCCTCCCTCTGGCTTTTCTTCCTGGGGCCAAATGACCTAGTAACTGCTTTATACCTTCAGATCTCAGCCCTGTGGAGTTTTGAGGAAGGCTTTAAATCTATTTACTCTGTTTATATTTATTGAAATTCTAAGAAGAATTCTTAGTTTATTTTTACATCCGGAAATCACTTACCTAAGTCCTAAGCAAACAGTAACATTTATCCTAGCTTCAGAAATTGAGATGGTAACAATTATGGTGTGAATTTGGAATGGGTAACTTTTATGTGAATTTTGTGTTTTTCTTCTAACCTTTTCTCACATCTCTACTCTGATCTGATTAGGCATACACTTTCATACTTAGAACTCGGCTGACCTAGATCTTTCATGGATAGGGTTTTTCAAGATAAAAATGGTCTCTGACAAACAGACTTTCTTAAAAATAAAAGGCATGTTCTTTGGGGAATAAAGCACCAGGAAGACCATCTGTTCTTACATTCCTGAACCTCTGACTCCCTCAGGGGCAGCCATCAGACAGATGGAGCAGCACTCACCTGCCAGCTGGTAGCCATATCTAGAGGCGTGGTTCCAGGCACAACTCCTTCATCCTCTCCTGCATTTTCCCAAGAGTCATCCAGGTCATAGAGAGGCTCAAAGTTCTCCACCAGGGGATCCGCTCCTGCGAAGTTAGATTACACAGCATTAGGTAAACCCAGATCTTGTCAACTTCCAACTGCCTGCAAAAGTCAGATTCCCAAAGGCAAAGCAATGTAGCAGCTTGAGGCAATCTCCTGGATAATTTTTAAATCATAAAACATTTCTACTGGAATATCCAGAGAAATTATTTTAAAATTGTAATTTACTTTGATTGTTAAAGTGTCTTATGACACCTGAAATAGCCAAAGATACTATTGAAAAAAAAAAGACTTCAAATATTCTTTCACATTTAACTCTACAGGATATTTCTCAACTGAATAGTGCATCTTTAATCTTAGGGCTGATGGACAGCATGATTACAGCCACTAGGGTGCACCCTCAGGATTAGGGTCCTAACTGTTCAAATTTATGCGTGACAATGTGTATTTCTCAGCCCCTTTTCTTGGACACTCAAAAGAGCAAAGATGCTTGATGTCTAGTGACAGCATGGCCAGTTTCATTGCTGGGTACAGCAATGCCAGGGTTCTGATCTTTAAATAAACAAACCTGCTAGGATGTATAATTATTGAAATATTTTGGGAAATGTAGTCTGCTCTTTAGCATCCAGCAAAAACAAAAACAACAAACAAATAAACAAAACACCAAAGTAACTCAAAGACTAGAGCTAGAGTTACTTCTCAGAGGCTTAGATGATTTTTATGAGTGTTTAGCTTGATGTCTAATGATGCCATTTTTGAGGGAGGAACTTGTTTTTATCTTGCTGGGAGAACATCAGATGGGTCAATATCAATAATAGAGGAGTACTTAATGGGAAACAAAGAAGGATCTTCATGCTGTTTCTTGATTTTATTCTCCCAGTTCTGGCCTGATCTATGAGGCAATAAATGTAATCCATGGAGAAATTAAGATGAACAATTTACAGGACCAAAGTGTGGAGGGATGAGCTATCTCTTAACTGACGCTTTTTTTTTTTTTTTTGAGATGGAGTCTTGCTCTGTTGCCCAGGCTGGAGTGCAATGGCATAGTCTCAGCTCACTGCAACCGCAGCCTCCAGGGCTCAAGTTATTCTCCTTCCTCAGCCTTCTGAGTAGCTGGGATTACAGATGCATGCCACCACGCCTAGCTAATTTTTGTATTTTTAGTAGAGATGGGGTTTCGTCATGTTGGCCAGGTGAGTCTCGAACTGCCAGTCTCCGGTGATCCACCCACTCTGGCCTCCCAAAGTGCTGGGATTACAGGTGTGAGCCACCACACTCAGACTTAACTGACCTTTTCCATGACATTAAGATTAGGACTTGGTTTTTCATCTGAGTTTCTTCATTTATATATCAGAGAAACTGTTACTTGCTTTTCCTTTCATGGGATTTCTGAGAATTCAATATAAAGCATTTTTAAAAGGGTTATAGTTTCTTTCTTTTTCTTTTCTTTTTTTTTTTTTTTTTTTGAGACAGGGTCTTATTCTATAGCTCAGGCTGGAGTGCAGTGGTGAAACTGTAGCTCACTGCACCCTTGAACTCCCAGGCTCAAGCGATACTTCTACCTCGGCCTCCAAACTAGCTGGGACTATAGGCACATGCCACCATGCCTGGCTACTTTTTAAATTTTTTAATGGAGATGAGGTCTTACAATGTTGCCCTGGTTGGTCTCACACTCCTAGTGCAAGTGATCCTCCCACCTCAGCCTCTCAAAGTGCTGGGATTACAGGTGTGAGCCATCACATCTGGCTGGTTATAGCTTCTTGTTGGAAGGCATTTAATTAATCAGTATCTTCTAAAACTATTAATACCCACTGCAATCAGAGTTTCTTGTTCAAGAAAAAGTTCTATTTAACAAAAGAGAAAAGAAAAATATGGTGTCCCAAAGAAAAAGTTCCTATGTCTTTTGCTTTGTTTTCTTGAATTTATGAAGCATTTACCTTCTAAGTTAAAAAAAAAAAAAAGCCTCTAAAGTATATCAGATATGTCAGGGCAGGCTTCAGATGCCAATTTCATTACACATATTTTGAGGTTCTAAATATGCAAGGCACTGGAGATTCAAAGATCAGCATGGATAATTTTCTATACTTCACAGGACTAGAGAATTAAATGGAATAACATCTGCAAACCTATGAGCAAAATAGGAGAGAGAAACATAGTACAGAGAATAAAGTCTTGAAGTTCACACTGCCAAAGTGTGATTCATAGCTCTGTCACTTACTGGAACCCTGAAATGGGATCTGGTAGTCTCTCTAGTCTGTTTCCTTGACTCTAAGATGGGGAATAATGGTATTTGTCACAAGGGGTGATTGGGCATTAAATGAGACTGTGCACATAAAGTGCATATCACAGTGCCTGGTACACAGAAAGGTCAATAAGTGCTAGCCATTTTTAGTGCCTTCCACATAATGGGTCTTAATACATGGCCCATTTTCTTTTTCCTACACTTCAATTTCTAAGAGATATTTCTTTCAAAATGAAGTCTTTAAATGATTTCTTATACCAATAATCTTTTTCTTCTGGGGCCTTCTGATATGATCTGAGACTGATACCACTCAGAATTCTATAAGGAATCAAACTCTACTTTGAAAAGACCCTTTGTCATGGGAGTCAATCTAAACAATCAAACCCCAAACAAACAGATGAATCAGAAAGTAAAAACTAAAATGACTATCAGGGTAAAGCCCAAGATTACTAGTCCAAACAGTGCCTTATGGCAGATAAAATGTGATTTGCCATATAATTTTTATTTACCCTTGTTTTTCAGCAGTAGGTCTGTGGCTTAAAGAAGGCAACATGACTGCTCTATTGAAGTTGGGTTTGCATTCCTGGTAACATTTTTCATTAATGACCACCAGATCACCATCTTACCTGCTGCTTTGAGAAGAGCTGCCAGCCTGGTGGACCCTCTCCCAGCTGCTATATGCAGGGGTGTGGTTCCATCGTAGGTAGTACTGTCCACATGGGCATCACCCTACAATCCAGCCCACACAAGAAAGCGTTAGTGGAAGGTTCTTTTGCCCTTTTGTCCCCACCTCCCAGTGTACATGGCTCCTTGGGTCCTATTACTAGCCCAATTGCTACTTTGGGCTGGCTCTGTCATTGAAGAAATCCCCAGTTAGAGATGCCAAGCAAGGGGGTTGGGGGAATGTCTAAAGGTGCTACTCTGAAGCCCTCCATAAATGTTAAATAAATAGAGCTGATTGTAAGGGAGAACAGCAGCTACTGACTTCATTCTTTGAAAAGATTTCCTTAAATCTCCCTCAGAAATTTAATGCAAAAGCAAGTAAGTGTGCCCTTCACCTCCAGGAGCAGGCAGCCTGCCAATGAGATGTTGTCGTGCTCCACAGCCAGGTGCAGTGCTGTGCGCCCGGACTTCTGCTCCTGAGCATTGACGTCGGCCCCAGCGGCCACCAGCAGCAGCAAACATGGCAGGCTATTGCTCATCATGGCTAGATGAATGGCATTCAGACCTAGAGTCCAAGCAAAGGGACAGTCACAGGATGGGATGGCTAACTCACAAGATGGCCCTTGTGAAGCTGAAGGAAATGGCAAAAACTGAATCATGGGGAGGGACAGTAAAGATACTATAAGTCTATTGTTCTGCTTTGAAGACCCACAGTCTCCTATTATGTTCTCAGGAGACATGAACATAAATAAACATTCTCTGAATAAACGACGCTTTGTGTACTTCAAGATGAATCTTTACTCAGGCCTCTGCTTTCTCCTCCTACTAACTATTCCAAATCATCTTTAAAAAAATTAGCTTTGGTGAGCAACAGAAATGCCCAAAAGAGATGATGAACTCCAGGTGACTAAGGAAAGCACTTTTGGGTGTAAATCAAATAACACACGTTTATCAAATACCTAGTAGATATTTAGAAGGTGGAGAAAGTTACACCAATGATGTGTGATTGTCTCTTACCGTCCCCGTTGGGGTGGTCAAGAAGTAGTGCTGCCTTTTTGTGCTTGAGTAAGATACTGAGAACTTTATCATGTCCTTCTTTGGCAGCTAGGTGCAAAACAGAGTTACCCAAGCGGTCCAGAAGGCTCAGGTCGGCCCCAGCCCTCAGCAAATCCTCCACCACATCTTCCTGCTTAGTGATCACTGCCAAGTGCAAGGGCGTCTGGAAAGTGAAAGGGCAGGAGATTCACTGGTCAGCAGTGAACACTTACAACTCACAGCTTGGTAGCTGTTACTGCAATAGGTGGGGCCATACTGCAGGAATATTTCTCATTCCCAGATTAACTTCTGACCTTGGCACCCAAGTTATCCTGTTCCATACTATATGCTAATGAAGTACATATACTGTACTAACACTTAGCCATTCAATAATTCATGTTTTAAAATTCTTATTTATCTTAAATTTAATTGACAAATAGTAATTGTATATATTTATGAGGTACAATGTGATGTTTTAATCTAAGTTTACAACATAAAATGATTAAATCAGGCTAAGTTACAAATCCATCACTTCGTATACTTACAATTTTTTCTGTGGTGGGTTATTTTCACATTTACAAGTCTTAATAGCTTCTTATTTCTCACTACAACCCACTGATTGTTGATTTTGAGCACACCTAGTAGTAAATTTAGTTTTCTTAAATATCTGGTAGGAGTTACCTCCAGCTGATAATTTTATATTAACAAATCAAATTAAGGCTATGTTTTCACTGAAGAAATTTAAATAAAGTACTCAATAGAAACCAATTAACAAAAGTGCCATGATTCTATGCTGACATGGAAACTAAATTTACTAAATTAAAAAATACTGTCCCATGGACTGGCTCCTGAGACCAGTCAATATAGCTTTCCTACACCCATTTCATAAAAGGTATTATAAGATTCTAAATAACATAACCAGGATAATACAAGTATCTCACCAAGGGGGCTCAGATGAATAAAAAAGGTGAGCTGCTGATACCTAATAGGTACTTAAATAGTCCATTTGACTATCCTGCCCACAAGGTATTACTTCGGTGAATGCAAATAAGATGTTTTGCAAACTGTGTGTTTTCAAAAATGAGTAAGACAAATACAATCACAAACGTATCTTTCAAATAACTGAGTTCACTGACAGAGAACAGCAGTGTATCTTTACACAAATCAGTTTATTTCACAGGAGCCTAACTATGACATCCAGCCAGTCTTGTGACAATTCGCCTAAAACTCCCTTTTCATTGAGCAGTTACTGGCTACAGCAGCAGGTGAGCCACCAACCTCCTAGCTGTGTAGGTGACCACAGCACATGATAACTGGCAGGATGAATGATGGGAGGGTCGTCTAAATCTCAACTACAGTGATTATTTACTATATCAGACCAAGACCCTTTTTTTTTGCCAAATTATTACTCGCCCTTATTTCTTTCATTTTCTAGGACTATCATCCTGGCCTGAAATGAAGTGATGTCCTCAAAACTTTAGATATTGTTGCCAAGAGCCTTCTTCTCAAAAACAAGTCAATAGAAACTGTGTTTACTAATCTGTGTTTTCTGAAATGCTACTTGGCGAGATGGGAAAAGGAAAGAGAATGAGATTGTGAAAAAAGGATCTGAAATTATAAGATAGTATACCATTCAGGAATTAGAAATTATCTGTAGCTTGAATTTAATTAAAAAATATCTTATGAGTCAGAGAGGTTTTTTTTAAAAATATTTTCTTCCACAGTCCAATCAATGGTTTTCCATGATATAAACCTCTAGATCTTAAATCCAAGGATTATATCTTAAACAATTATACCTTCATGCTATGGCTGTGGGCATGGGGACTTACACAGACATTCTGGAAAGCCAAATATACAAATGTCCCAGCAACCCAACTCTTGCAGATGTATCTGGGTGAAATTCTGACACAAATCCACAAGAGGACATAAGTGAGGACAGTCACTGCAGTATTATCTACTTAGGTAGGAAGTTAGAAGTTGGTTAAATGTCTACTACTAGGAAACAAGGATGTTATAGGCGGAAGACCCATACTAGATTCTCTTCAGGAGCTGAAACAACAAACTAGCTATATGTAGAACTGTGTGGATAAGCAGTGAAGGCAGAAGTACAGTAACATGTAGCACAATGCCACTTAGGCATTTAAAAAATATATGCACAAAGAACTATACAGATACACACAAGTGTGTGTAAAACTGGTGAAATCTGATTAAGATCTGTGGATTGTATCAACGTCTATTTCCAGGTTTTGACACTGTTCTGAGGTTATGCAGGATGTTACCATTGGGGGAAACTGGGTGAAGAGACCTCTGGTTTCCTTGCAGTAAATACTAGGACTTCCTAGTACGTTTTTGTAACCTCCTTTGAATCTATAATTAAATTAAATTAAAAAAATTTTAAAGGTTAATGCAAGGCAAGAGAAGTACATTTAATATAATGTGGATTGTATGTGAGAGTATATGAAAATATCTATGTATTTCAAGTATATGTACATTTGTATCCAGTACTTGAAAAACTACCTATAAACACAATAGTGACATTTGTGCTAGCAGACCTGGGCATTGTCAGGGTGGGCAACTTTGATTTTCCAATGTAGATTCTTCTGTACCATTTTTAAAACTATGAATATACATGATATGTATAATAATTAAAAACATAAAAATACATAAAACCCTCCAATAATGTTTTATGGGAACATACACAAATAAAACAATCCATACCAAACACGATAGAGTGGTTGTCTATGTTGGGGGAAGGAGAATGAGAGGAGAAAAAGGCTTAAAGAGAATATTTTCATAAAAAATCCTAACTCTGTGCACTTGGACTATTTTGAGTGTGTTTCTAGAGGGTGGGTGGGGAGAGGAATTTGATCATGACAGATGGTCACAGAAATGTACTTAGATTAGTGAAAGGTATTTGGGAAGAATGCTTAACTGTCAAATAATCCAAATTATTTAGAGAACTGTATCATTTTCCATTAAGAATAGTTACTAGAGAACCTTTACAACAGATAATCAAGAGTTCAAATCTTAGCAGTTTCTAATTCTCAAATCAAAGTTGCCACTGGGTGTGTGTTTGACACCTAGAAGGCATACTAGCGAGGCCAGAATCACTGCCCATTAATGAGACTGGTGGTAAGGTGGGGGAAAAATGGACGTATAGTCTTCTTAGAGTCCCCAAATCAGAAGGGATAGAAGTATCAATGGTGGTGGTTTCAGGGTTTTTGTCTCTAACACACTGGAGAGTCTCAACATATGTAACCAAATGATACAGTAAAGAGTTTAGGATAAAAAAAAAAAATCACAGCTACTGGCCAGACGCAGTGGCTCATGCCTGTAATCCCAGCACTTTGGGAGGCCAAGGCTGGCAGATTACAAGATCAGGAGTTCAAGACCAGCCAGACCAACATGGTGAAACCCCGTCTCTACTAAAAATACAAAAATTAGCTGGGTGTGGTGGTGCACGCCTGTAATCCCAGCTACTCAGGAGGCTGAGGCAGAAGAATCGCTTGAACCTGGGAGGCGGAGGTTGCAGTGAGCCGAGATCGCGCCACTGCATTCCAGTCTGGGTGACAGAGCGAGACTCTGTCTCCAAAAAAAAACCACAGCTACTAATCCTGTTGTGCTGTGTCCTTTGCAGATCCTATTTATAAACATAAAATAAGTAATTCCTTGAATATGACTGTTAAGCAGGGTTTGAAAAGAGGACTGACAAGCTACAATGTCCCATTCCTAGTTTTATTCATAGATTTGTGATGACTACAAGGAACAATCAGCCAAAAGTCTGCGAGAATCAAGCTTTACAGGCAAAATGACCTTACGGATACCAATGACCCCAAAACGGTATGAAAGTTTCAAGAAGACATCCTTTAAATGTAAATCTACAATCACACTTCATACTAGTTATTTTATATTAACAGGTAGTGAAGAGTCACTAACTTTACTTTTCCTTTGACATGAAGCACAAGAGCCAGTGAAGAAGCCTAATGGTGACTTATATTGAATGAAAAATAGTCATTTTCCCCTATCAGGAAACCTATTCATTTTTACCTAGTCACAGGTAAAAACTATTAAGAGCCACATGTAAACGTTTTAGTAGTTTTGCTTTAAATGCACTTTAAAGCACACTTTTTTTTTTTTTTTGAGACAGAGCGTCACTCTGTCACCCAGGCTGGAGTGCAGTGGCGCGATCTCGCCTCATTGCAAGCTCAGCCTCCAGGTTCACACCATTCTCCTGCCTCAGCCTCCCAAGTAGCTGGGACTACAGGCGCCTGCCACCATGCCTGGCTAATTTTTTTTTTTTTTTTTGTATTTTTAGTAGAGACGGTGTTTCACCATGTTAGCCAGGATGATCTCGATCTCCTGATCTCACGATCCGCCTGCCTCGGCCTCCCAAAGTGCTGGGATTATAGGTGTGAGCCACCGCACCCAGCCTAAAGCACATTTTAAAGAATGGAAATAAAAATAAGAAAATAAATATTTTAATTTCCTTTAAAGAAAATGAAGTTTTAATTAATTTTCTTTAAAATAATAAAAGCATTTTCCTTTAAAGTGAGGAAATAGAAATGATTCACATCACTGCTATAAAAACTGAGAGAGCAGGAACAAATATCTTTACTAAGTAAATAATTACACAGGATTTTGGCCTTAGTTTTGGAGTGAGAGATACACGTGAACCAGCAAACCATCTCTCCAAGGAGGATGAGGAAGATGCTTCGGGTCGATGAAGGGAAGGAGACAAATGGAAAGATAAGAAGTGGGCAAGGGCAGGAGCCCCATACAGCAGACTGGTGGGAGTAGGGGAAAGACAGTGAGGTGGGAAAAGCAATCAGGGGCAGGAAGGAGGAAACCTCAGGAGCCGAACCCCATCTTGGCTTCATGCCAGTGCAGTCGCTCAGCCAGAAAGGCTGGCTGGGGTCACTGGGCTCCCATCACCAACGTCCAAGCTCTGCTTCTGCCGAAGTGGCTCCCAGGCTCCTTGCCTCTCCCTGAATTCTGCATATGCCCATCAAAGGGCCTCGCTGTGTCTCCAGCTAACTCTCCCTTTGCAGTGTTGGAAGACCTCTGGAAAAAACAGTTCCTCAACTTGTATTTTCAGCCCACCTAATTAATTCCTAAGAAAACCTGATTTGGGCAAAACTCTGGTGTTCCCACTTTTCCTCACTTGGAGCTGTCTTTCCGCTTTTGAAAGACACCTTTTCCTCCTCAAGCAAACTTTTAACCTTTCTGTGTGGTGATTTCAGAATGCTTTATTTGATATACATTGAATCTGGATGTTGTCAAGGTATGTTTCAGTAGACTTCAAAATTATTATAAATTACTGGCTTTTCAAACTTTTTTTAACTTTATTTTTCTTGACAGATGTGACATTTTTACTTTAGTTTCTCCCTCTTAAATGAAAAAACTGTTTGATTTCTAAAGTTTAAAGTTTGCCTTCCCCCAGCGGGATGCTGAATTTCATTGTGGCTTGATGGCTGTTATACCCACAGATCAAAGGATCCTACATCATAAAGTAACATTCTCAACTAATGGGATTTTAGATATTACCTACAAAGGTTTGTTTTTGTTTTTGCTACTGTTAACATTACTAAAAATAACATGCATCCAAACATAACAGAAGAAAAAGTAAACTACAGATTTTTCTTCAGTTGTTTTCTTGAGATTTCTGCTTACCTGGTACAGATCATTTCTCATGTTGATAATGTCATCAGAAATCAAACCAGATGTGACTTCTAGTAGATCCCTCACAAGTTGAGAATGAAGGTGGATGATTGCTAAGTGTAAGACACTGGAATGAAAACACAGTGGCAATAATTAACTAAAATGTTAATGAAAAAGAAAAGATTCCCAAGATGTGATTAGACTCAAGGATGGAATCTGCTCTCATACCTAGTTTTATTTGGCCCTAAAATGTTTTGAATCTATAAAATGCATTGAATCTGAGGTGGGATGCTGTCTCCAGAGGACTGGTCCCTCCCAACTGCCTACCCAAGGCTGCTACGTTATTTGTGGTACCTTCCTGGCCTCTGGGAGCATTCAGGTCTGACCCCTTGACGTATAAACACACTGAGGCTTCCAGCCCAGAAAGACCTAAGCTTAAATCCCAATTCTGCCTCTATACCATGGCTTTGGGCGGTTTTCTTCTCTACCTTTCCCCCTGACTTTTCCTGACACACAGATTCTATGTAAAATGAATGCCTGGCACTAGGAATTGTTCAGAAAAACTTAGTTACCTCACCTAGCCCTGCTGCCCTCCTCCAAAATACAGTGTGGTGGTTTTTTAAAGATCTTTCCAGATCCCAAGAGGGAAGAATGGAGTGAAGCTTTTAACTACTGGAAGAAAATTCTTGCAGTAAACTTGTGAAGAAACAAAGCGATTGTATTTCCCACCACTCCTGCAAACATTCCGGCAAATATTCCCTCTGCCTGGAATGTTTTTGCTCCTTTCTTCTGCCTGAACAGTGCCTACTCCATCCTTTATATTCCAGTTCAAACCTGACATCCTCAGAGAATACTTTCCTAACCTCCTAGGTGGAGCAAGTTGTCCCTCTCAAATTTATTGCTTGGTTATGCAACTGCAGTTTTCTACACATTTTTCTCGTTCTCTGTCCTGTCATCTCTGGGGCAGGTTCTGTCTGAGTCAGCCTTACAGCCCTAGCATGCAGTAGAGGCACAAAAATAAGAATGATAGAAGGAACTTAAGAGCTTACGCTAATGAGGCTGAACATACTGGTGGTGTCAAAGTCACTCACAGGAGCATAATTCTTTTAATTATTAAAAAACATACTATTAAAATTCAAAACAATAACAATAACAATCATTTTACCAGTGGCTACTATTTGTTGGGAGCTTTGATTTACCAGACTATGCTAAGCATTTGATATATATTGTCTTTTTACTATAACAATAATCCTATGAGTTAGGTAATATTATCTTCACTTTTCAGCTAATGAAACTGAGACTTGCAGGCGTCATATAACTTAGTCAAGGCCAATACGTGGTGAAGCTGGGATTCAAGCCCAGGCCTGTCTTACTCCAAAGCCATCTCTTAATCCCTTAAGCAATCCTGCATAGGGGATACATGTGCACTGTTCTAAAGACATTCAGATGAATGTCTAAGAAGATGACCACTCCAGAGCATGGACAGATTGAGGTGCAGAGCACACTAAAGCATCTCGCAGCAGCACTACATCTGGGACACGAGGTACAGGCTGGATCTTCTCTAAAATAAGCTATCAGGTGCCACTTTACTCAAGCCTCTTCCTTAGCAATAGCAAGTATATCGTACTTGGGATTAACTCCGGCACAGAAGAGCCTAAAAAACTAAATTGTGATTTTGCTACTTGAGAAATATTTTAAAACGGATGATCTCAGGGTTTCACTATTGCTTCTTGAAATGTGATACTGGAAGAAGACTTCTGAAAAGGGCCTAAACTCTGACATAGACATGATGCACATACACCAAGAAAAAGGTCATACTTCTAAAACTGCTCGAAAATTTCCATGTGCCGCTCAGCATTTCATAGCAGAAGTACATTCCCCCTCCCCCTCAAATCCTCACCCCCTTATGGGAATTTCCCCAAATAGCAGAAGTTTTATATATTTTTCTTTATTATATTTTCTATGATGACTAATGGCCACAGGATTTAAACTATTAGCCAAATATGACGAGCTGAATTAAAACAAGAGACTTGGGCTGTGATGGCCAAAAGCTGCCCTATACCTATGCTCTTATGAGGATCCTCTGGTCTCTCCAGGTCCCAAATCTGTGGCCTCTCTGAGAGCCGGCTTGAGTGAGTGTGCTTGGGTCTTAGGAGGGAACTTGCATGTGCCTCGCCTTGTATCCCTTCCAACAATCCTCCCTTCAGATATCAGCACTTCCTTTCTAACCTGTATGTGCTCATCTTCTTAGACTTATCAATTTAACAGGTCCCTGGAAATGCCACTTGAAACACTGCTGTACTGTCTTGGTTAACTGCTTTTTCTTGTGGTTGTATGCTACTGAGTGCTAACTGGATTATTTAACCCTGAAAAAGCATTCTGCTGTTCATGGCTTTATACCAAGAAGGCTGTACTGGTTCCTCTCATACTGTATAACAAGGCCAGTGGTTATACCACATCCTTGGTTACGTTGCAAGGAATGAGAACAAAGGTGTCTCTGCTTGAAACCCTGAGGTTGTTACTTTCCTAAAGTGCTTGGTTTAATTTTTAAACTGAAGTCTAAAACACAGCACTCAAGAGCTCTTCCACAGAAAAGGATTTCTCTATGTTGATGCTATTTTAGGAAGGTTTTAGATAAGGCACTTGACTTGAATGTGAAGGCTGCTGTCTCTTGTTATTTTTATAGGCTTTCGAGATCATTTTAGAAGTCTCAATGAAAGGACTAAGAGAACTGTTTTAGAAAGAAGCCAGGTGGCTTTGCAAATACAATCTCAGTAATAGCAGGAATGGAAGGCATGGTGTTTGGAATGTTCGACTCCCACATATGGGCTGGAGCAGTCACAAAAGTCTGAAACAGTCACAGACTGATGACCATCAGAAGAGGGAGCAGAGAAGAAACCAGTAACTGGGAAAGAATGACCAGTCCCTCTTAATCTTTCTGTTGTTGTTGCTGCCTTTATTGGGCTTTTTCTTGAGTACACTGTCATAAATATGCAGCTGGGATAACAATGCTTCAGGGATTTGGTAGGACTCTTAACAATTCTCCAAATATTACTTCAATAAACAAAGCAAGGCTTTTCAAAAAGTACCATTACCTACACATATCTTAGTTTTCTTGCCCAGAGAGATTCACTCTTAGATGAGTCCTCCAGCTACTACAGATTCCAACAGATGACAGCAGCAGGATGGAGCAGCAAATTGTGTTACTTAACCTTATTCACACATTATTTTTCTTCATCATTCCAGTTAGAGGACTCAATATATTTGAACAATTATTTTTATCTCTAGGCAGTATGCATTATACGATGCTCTTCTTCTTCCCTACCCAGGACAACCTATCATGCAAAAGTTCTGACTTACCTGTCCCCATTCTCATCCTGCACAGCAGTGAGATGGCGCTGGACGGCCAGCAGCATCTTCACGTCTCCTGTCACCGCGTAGTCAAAAAGGGCATTGGCATGCCTCTTTGCAAGCTGCATAGCCTTCTCTAGAAAGAGGTTATCTGTAAGGCAATGACCACAATCATAGTTGAGTGTTCCTACTTTTGTTTTATGGGTATGGCATGCTTAAGGACAAACTGACTAGCATCAGTGTTCTGACACCTTGACATATCATTTTAGTTGAAAATGTTCTTTCAATGCTTTTGGATTGTGTTGACTAGAAAAAGAGAATTGGACACTGGGTCACTGACAAATATAGTTAGAGATTGATCTTAAAGAATCTGTGTATGATTTGTTAGAGGAAAAAAGTTTAGAAATGTGTTATTTTAAGGGAACGACAATCATCTGTTATTTTAAGGAAAACAATCTCCAAACAATGTTAGATTTTACCATGATTTTAAATCACCAATATCTTGGTGAAATAATCCTTCATTGGAATCTCTAACAATTAGCTTGTTAGGCAATGTGTGAAAAAACACACGTCTCTGCCATAAACAGAGACTTTCAATGAGCCACTCACGTTTTTGTAAAGTTTGTTCCATTAAGGTCAGGGAATGGCATTTGTGACCTTTGGGCCAAAACCTGTTTATGGCCTGCTTTTCATATAGCTCCCTAGCTAATCATGGCTTATATATTTTTAAAGGGGTGGAAAAAAAAGCATATGTGATAGACACCACATGTGGCCACCAACTCTAAATATTTACTACCTTTGCTTTTATAGACGTCTTCTTAGTACGATCTAGGATGACCTAGAATCATGACACATATGCTAATAAGTATTGGTTCACAGTAAACGCAAAAGTACATTTTCTCCTAATCCTACTTCTTCAAAGAGGGCACAAGATAAAAAGAAAAGTTCCTATTTTAAGGCAAAGTTCTATTTCAGTATGACGGTTAAGCCAGAATCTAGACAGGGTGACTATTAAGCTTGTGGAAATACTTCTCTATTTATCTGTGCCAGAAAAGAAGTTGATTATCTCTCACAATACCCTAAAACTGCATGATTATGACTGGAGAATGTACATATAAATTTCTGTCCTTTACATTCAAAGATAACAGAGCAAAAATGGAAATCCCAGTGTGAATAAAATGATCTGACATATGCTTTTCCAAAGGCATACAGAACTTTGAAGAGTACACTAAACTAGATATTGATGTATCATCTTTAGATTAGCAGATATCTTTCTGCACCTAGGACTGACCCCTCCCCAGCCAACCAACAGAACGTAATTTGTGTGCTCACTTACCCTGAACCCCAGCACTCTCTTCTTTTGTTCCTGTTGCATACGTTAGAGTGACCTCACCATTCCCAACGGTGGCCTCGCTGGGCTCCTGATCTTGCTCTGTGGTTTCAATAACTTTCCCAAAGAGGTTTACAGTGTTTTTGTCATCACTTTTGTCACAACCTTCAGGGTCCTTTTTAGATTCAGTGTCCATGGTTCCTAAGATAAATGCAAAAACATCATATTTTTCTCAGTAAAATGTATTTAGTGATAAATCGCTATTCCAATGTAGGTCAGATAAAGGTAAGAGACAAGTTTGCTGCAAAAGGAAAAGAAAAATAATAATTTAAAATTCTTTTAAAAATGGTCATATCATAAATACCATGTTTTGGAGATATTCTAAACTATTTCTAAAAATCATTTTTAGTATACTTCTAAAATCTTAAATCTCATTTTGCTTATTTGTAAAGGAGAAAAATGAAATAAAGCTCTTCTATGAATTGCAGGAAAGCTGAATTTTTAAAGTTCTTGAAAGCAGAGCAGTTTTTTCCTAATGCTAATGAACAAAGCAAATCATAAAGACGTGTTGTCGACTCACATTCTTTAGTGTGGGAGTTATCCAGTGTACCATTCCTGATCACCCTCTTTCAGGTTCAACTATGTTATCTGACAGATACTATGAGAGCATCTAGCTTTTATGCGGGAGACCTGCTTCAAATTCTTGTTCTGCCACTAACTTCTGTGTGCCTTCAGTGAGTATGAACATCTCTGAACTTTGATGCCTTTTGTGTGCAAAATGGAGATACTATTTTCCATATAGAGCAGTCATGAAGATAACAGTTAAAACATGTAAAAGCACTTGGCACAAAAATAGGTATTCAATAAATGGGAAGACTTCTTTATAGTATTATTTCTTCCAATGGGTACACTAGAATGGACCTGTAATATAAACTATCAACACGTGGTTTAACTGCAGCTTCTCACGGGATGACTTGATGGGAAAAGACCGATCCTATAAACCTCAAAATGATTTCAGAAGTGTACTATTTGAGAAAAAAAGAGACAGAATACATTAAGTTTGATGATGTTTAAAACGTTTGAATAGTCAGGTCTCTGTTGTCTCTTTTCAATGCTCTTTTCTTTCCTCTGTTCATGCCACTTACAAAGTAAATATATAAAATATATAAAAGTAATAGAGTTTATACTAGCCACAGGAAATAATATCTTTTGGGAAAAGTATCTTCTTAGTTTATTTGCATTCATCAATTATTTGTCAAGATGATAATACTGTTGTGATAAGTAATGATTTTAAAAACCCTTTTTAGCATTAATTATTTTTTTCCTTTCTTGGTATTAAGAACAAAGCATTACTTACCATGCTTCATCCCAGCATTAGATTTAGTAGTTCCAGGATGGAAGGTAATCCCACCATAAGTAGGAAATCCATAGTGCGGGAAGCTATACCCTGAAACGGCAAGTAAAACAAATGAAACATCATGAAGATATTTGTTACAAAGACTCAGCACAACTTAGTGTCTGTCTCTCAGGTGAGCATAGCCTTTGGTGTGACAGGACAGTATTGTGCCCACACATGGTTTTTCTGTTGGGACTAAGACACATGGTGGGGGTCATGGGACTATCAGAATTCCACTTTGGTAAAGTTTACATTTTGGCAACTCTGACAGCACCCCAGATTTGGGGAGGGGTTGTAATGGAGAAAGCCTTCACTCCTATGTGAAGGGGAGAGGCTACTAGTGAGGGTCACCAACCAAACTCAGACTTGCCTATGTAGAAGACATTAAAATAACCCCTTGAGGAAAAAAACTAAATCAAACAAAGCACAGAAAAACATACTGACTCCTCAATGGAAAAATGGCCACCACTGTTCATTCTTAGGCATTTTTGGTGGAAGCATAAACTGGTACAACTCTTTGGGAAAACAGATGGCATTAGATGTCATGCCCTCTGACGTAGTAATTTTACTACAAAGACTCTAATTTACAAAAGTAATCTGGAATAAGTGAAAAGTTAGGTGGATAGAGGTTCAGTATAGCATTTTATATAGAAAACAGGAAACTACATGTAAGTAAGTTATACTACGGTTTGTTCACTTGAGGAAATGAGTCATTAAAATGATGCTTAAAATTTATGCTTAAAGTTCATATTACTGGAGGAAATGTTTATGTTAACATCTCAGGTAAACGTTGCACATATGACTCTATACACACAGTCATGGTGCAAATGATAGTAAAATAGTATTGCAAATAAATGGATTAAAATAAAATGCATAATGATGATCACAGCTGTATTCAGGGTAAAATTTATAAATATATACTATAACATATACATAAAAATAGTAGTAGTTAACCTTTGATGGCAGATTTTATGTATTTTCAAAGTTTCTACAATGTAGTATATAGAGATGTTTAATATATAGCTATATTGTAGTATGATAATATAAAATCTTTTCAATGTTTCCAAACAAAAACAAGACAACTATGTCAAAAAATGTAAAAGAGAAATATACCAAAATCTTTAGGAAGGTATTCATTAAATAACTGGCTTTGGGGTACTTTTTTTTCTTCTTAATGACTTTTGAGATCACCTACATATTATAAAATGAACATGGATTTCTTTGAAAAATAAATTTACATTTGTCAGGAAATTTTAATTAATATACTCAATAATATCATAGCCACTCAACTCACAGACATGCTCAGAAACCAAAGAAAAGAAAATTCTACCCTCTCCAATATGAAAAAGTTTTAGGAAGAATAAGTATTTTTGTACCTGGACCTGTACTTCCAGTGCCCCCTCCTCCACCGCCACTACCAAACATGCCTCCGCCTCCAGCTCCAGCACCACTACCACCGCCGAAACTATCCGAAAAATTGGGCATGAGCTTCTGACGTTTCCTCTGCACTTCTTCTTTATCTGTATTTAAAGGAAGAGAAACCAGAGGAGAAAAGATTGATTCGGTCCCACCACTAGCCACAGAAAGACCACTGATTCTAATGGTATTTTTAAACATCTTAAAGGGAAATAGAAAGCACTCAAAGAGGAAGAGATGCTAAATTTCAAGAAGCGTTATATTTATTCCAATGGGTATGAAGGCTGAAAGTTAGCTCCAGAGAGACCACAGAGCAGTACACACCCAAATCCACTCTATAACAGTTTCTTAAGTCCCCAGTGTTGTTAAAACTAGTGAAATATTTGATTATCCATCAAAAAGATACTGAAGATGCTGAATTAAAAAATTATTGACCCTTTTGCTTGGTCACACAAAATAACTCATGTTAATAAGTTAACATTTATTATGCATCTACAATGAGCTAAATGCTGGAAATAAAAAAAAGCATGACATAATGTCTTTGCTGCCAAGAACCCTCCAACATAATTTTAAGATAGTGGGGGAAAGACTTAGTGAGACAGCACTATAACAGGACATACATTAAATTCATGGTGCAGATCAGTGTTCTAGGAGTTTGGGGAAAACCTTTTAGGAGGTCACTGAGGGATGGGAAATTCAGGAAAGGCTTCTCAGAATCAATTTTATATAAGAAGAGGAAAAAGGAAGATGTTCTGGGAAGGGGATATGGAGGAAACACAATAATGAAGGAAAGATGTACACAGGGTGCTTTTGAGAACAGGAGTAGATAAGTTTGGCTGAAGTGAAAGTAGTACAGGCATGCCTCTGAGATATTGAAAGGTTCAATTCCACATCACTGCAACAAACCAAGTCACATGATGTTTTTGGTTTCCCAGTACACAAAAAAATTATGTTTACACTATACTATAGGCTATTAAGTGTGCAACAGAATTATGTCTTAAAAAGCAATGTACATATCTTAATTAAAAACACTTTATTGCTAAAACAGGCTAATGATCACCTAAGCCTACAGCAGGTTGTAATCTTTGTACTGGTGGAAGGTCTTGCCTCGATGTTGATGGCTGCTGACTGATAAGGGTGGTGGCTACTGAAGGCTGGGTGGTTGTGACAATTTTTAAAAATAAGACAACAATGAAGTTTGTCAATTCACTCTTCCTTTCACAAAAGATTTCTCTATAGTATACAATGCTGTTTTGATAACATTTTATCCACAGTTTTAACTTCTTTCCACACTAGGGTCAATTCTCTCAAACACTGCTGCTGCTTTACTAAGTTTATGGAATATTCTAAATTATTGTCATTTCAAGAATGTTCACAGCATCTTCTCCAGGAGTAGATTCTATCTCAAGAAACTACTTTCTTTGCTCATCCATAAGAAGCAATTCCTCAACCATGAAAGTTAAATCATGAGCAGCAGTTCAGTCCCATCTTCAGGCTCTACTTCTCACTCTCATTCTCTTGCTATTTCCACCACATCTGCTGTTACTTCCTTCACTGAAGCCTTGAACCCCTCAATGTCACCCATGAGGGCTGGAATCAATTTCTTCCAAATTCTTATTAATGTAGATATTTTGACCTCCTTCCATGAATCACAAATGTGCTCAATAAATCCTTTCCACAGGGTTTTCAATTTACTTTGCCCAGATTCATCAGAGTAATCACTATCTACGGCAGCTACAGCCTTACAGAATGTATTTCTTAAACAATAAGACTGAAAGTCAAAATTACTTTTTGATCCATGGGCTGCAGAACGGCTGTTAGTAGCCATGAAAACATCTCCTTCAGAGCTCTTGGGTGACCAGGTGTATTGTCAATGAGCACTACTATTTTGAAAGGAATCCTTTTTTTTTCTTTTTTCTCAGAGCAGTAGGTCTCAACAGTGGGTTTAAAAATATTCAGTAAACCATGCTGTAGACAGATGTGCTGTCATCCAGGTTTTCTTGTTCCATTTACAGAGCAAAGGCAGAGAAGATTTGGCATAATTCTTAAGAGCTCTAGGATTTTCAGAATGATAAATGAGCACTGGCTTCAATTTAAAGTCACCAGCTGCATTAACTCCTAATGAGAAAGTCCGCCTTTTTTTTTTTTTTTTGAGCCAGGGTCTCACTCTGTTGCCCAGGCTGGAGTGCAGTGGTGCAATCATAGCTCACTGCAGCCTCGACCTTCTGTGTTCAAGTGATCCTCCCACCTCAACCTCCTGAGAGTCAGCCTGTTTTTAAAAGCTTTGAAGCCAGGCATTTCTACATCTTCTCTCTAGTTATGAAAGTCCTAGATGGCATCTTCTTCCAATGGAAGGTTGTTTCTTGTACACTGAAAATCTGTTTGGTGTGGCCACCTTCATCAATTTTCTGAACTAGATCTCCTGGATAACTTGCTGCAGCTTCTCTGTTAGCATTTGTTGCTTCACCTTGCACTTTTACGTTATCAAGATGGCTTCTTTTTTAAACCTCATGAACCAACCTCTGCTAGCTTCCAACTTTTTTTCTGCAGCCTCCTCACCTCTCTAAGCCATCATAGAATTGAAGAGAGTTAAGGCCTTTCTCTGGATTAGGCTTTGGTAAAAGGGAAAGTTGTGGCTGGTTTGATCTTCTACTCAGACCACTAAAACCTTGGCTAACTGGCACAAGAGGCCTAGCTTTGGGCTTATCTCAGCTTTTGACATGCCTTCCTCACTAAGCTTAATCATTTTTGGCTTTTGATTTAAAGTGAGAGGTGTGACTTTTCCTTTCACTTGAACACTTGGAGGCCACTGTAAGGTTATTAATTGGCCTAATTTCCATATGGTTGTGTGATAGGGAATAGGGAAGCCTGAGGAGAGGGAGAGAGATGGAGGAATTGCCAGTCAGTAGAGCAGTCAGAACACACAGAACATTTATCGATTAAGTTTGTCATCTTACATGGACACTGTTTGTGGTACCCCAAAACATCAAAGATCACTGTTCACAGATCACCATAACGGATATAACAATCATGGAAAAGTTTCAAATATTGAGAGAATTATCAAAATGTGACACAGAGACATAAAGTGAGTACATGCTGTGGGAAAAATGGCACCAATAGACTTTCTTGACACTATTGCCGCAAACCTTCAATTTGTAAAAATCACAGTATCTGCAAAATATAAAGAAACAAGCTATGACTGTATAAGGAATTCCTGAGAAATGGAACTGTTTGGGACAACACTGCGGAGCACTCAGAGAATGAACTTACAGGCAAGAAAGCTGCTGAATGTTTTTGAACAGGGAAATAATGTGTAGGGGATGGTATTTTAGGAAGTTCATCTTTTACGTGTGTGTGGGACATACTAAAGAGTTAAAGTGAGAGGCAGAGACAATGCAGACATAAGTGATGGAGGCCCATTCCTTAGTGGTCACCAGGATAATAAAAATGGGGTGGATGCCAGAAAAACAGTAACCAAGGGATCTGTAACCTCTGGTGACTGATGAGATACGGGGGCTAAAAGTCTAAGACCACTATTTGACTACAATACAGTGATGCCCTCTGAGACTTCTGATTGCTTTTCTTTTTGTTTTGTTTTCATCTTTCTGTTTCTCACTATCTGTGCTTCTCACCAGCCCCAATGCCCTTTTGAGTTCCGTTACTGCCTATGTGGTGTTACTGTGTTCTTGTTTCTCCTTTCTGTTTCCTTTTCTTTCTCTTCTTTTTCTATCATATACCTTTCTTCTCTTTTTTTGGGCTGGAGCAGTTAAGGAGGTTTTATTTCGTTTTTTCAAATTAAATACAGTCAATGAGGTATTCTTTTTTTTGATTAGTGCTGAACCCTTAACAGTTATTCTATTTCTGATTCTTCAATGTCAGTTTTGTCATGCTTATGTTCAGAAAGAACTTCGATTATTTCTAATTCTGTGGTTGTTTCAGTCATCTTAGGGCTAGATAGAAGGTCTCTGTTTACTGATTATCTCATGATCATCTAACTGCAGTTGAAAGATGAAGCAGGGGAAAGTAGGGTAACAAAGTACACTTTAATAGTTGTTTAAAAGCTGAGCATCTCCAGACTTCCCAGGAAAAAAAAAAAACCAAGGTTGTCAAATTTTGAGAAAAATATGCTTCCACTAGAAGGGGATGACCTTTAAGTGGAGAAACTTTGACTTCCTTATCAAATATGTTTTAGATTCAGATTTATAATTTCCCCATCAATTATATCATAACTAATTTACAGCTATACTCATTACTGTTCACTGCAGACATATGAAACACAAGAGGGAAGCAGGCAACTTATTTATCTTCAGAAATAAATGTTATCTATTGACATGGATTCCAGCAAAGAGACTAGTTAGTATTTTCTATGTATTCATTTTACCTTTTAAAGCAGAGAGATATTTATTGACTGTATTTCACTGTAAAATGGGAATTTTAAGGGCAAAATATTAATTATAACACAGCCAGTAAGATTCCAATGACAAGAAACTGATACAGAACATTCCACATAAGCTTTATAAAAGAACCTGCTGTTTGAATCTCCACAGAATTGAATATGGAGACTTTCACACTCCATATTCAAGGGATCATTTATCCTTGCGGTCTGCTTTTGACAACGGCACCATGGGATGTACTATGAAACATCAACCTATTTTAGAAGGAACCGAAGCAGCCACTTACTATGAGTTCTCCTTTTGCAGGAGAGGAAACTGAAGCTAGGAGGGGTTAGGTGACTTATCTGAGGTCACAATGGAGTCAAGATCAGTCTCAAAGTGCAGTGATGTTTTCATTATGTTAGGCTGTCATTCTTTTGAAAACACTCCAAAATAGCTTTGTATAATAATAACCAGTGACTTTAATAATCAATGACTTTACATAACAGTTGATGACTTTAGATAATAGTTCAATTCACAAATATGGATAATCTCCTAGTGTTTGCTACCTATTTCTGTGCATGGGCCTTAAAAGTACCTCATTCTCACTTTTCAGGTTTTAGTTTACCAGTAAAGGTGACTGCATTTATCTTGGCCATACCTTTCATAATTTAAAGATTATTTATCCCTAATCTCCATCTTTCAGACTGAAAAATCATTATGGTCTCTTTTATTTTTTTTTATTTTTTTTGCTTTTGTACAGCAGTTCCTCAACTATCTTCCTCCTTTGCCAATCGTCCTTCTCTTGATTATTTCAATTGTCTCCCCTGGACCCAACCATCTCCAATAATTTTTTGTGAAGTACAATGTTGATGACCAAAGCTCAGGGCTGGTTCTGTATAATGTTTTATATTTATGTATAATGTCTTACCTGATGATCCCCAACATATTACTAGCCTTATAGATGAGGACGGCAGCTTGGCTGGTCAATCAATAAGTCAGTCCACAGATATTTAATGAGCATTTTCTATGCAACCTATACTGTTCTAGATGGTCTATGACCTAAAGAAGATTCTTTGTACTCGGGGTGGTAGGAAGACAATAGACCCATAAATAAATAGATAAGACAGGTTTACATATTGATAAAAATAATGAAGAACATAAAATTAGGCAATGAGATAGGGAATGACTACAGAGACTGGGGGTAAGGGAAAGTGTGTTCAATGACTTCTGAGAAATGTATACAATGTTTCCCTGGGTTGTACAGTTTGGATCCATTTCTATCTACTTACTCTAATGCTAAATGGCCTACTACTTTTCTGACCAGTTATACTGCCTGGTCAGATTATTCCTCCTTGGTCCTATTATCTTGAGTTTTTATAATCCAGAAGGTTTCTATAGAATCAAGTAATTTGTTGTCCTCATATATATATATGTTGTCCATTCTTTCCTTCAGAGCTCAATGGGTAAGTATTTCTCCAGACAGTTCTTAAACTTTGTATTGTATGAAGCTCTTCATCAATGACAGCCTGGAAGGTAGGTGCATGAAGCATACAGGTGCAATTTTGAACTTTCAGGTGACCCCATTCTCTAATCCCTGCATTGGATAGTTCCTACTATGATAACGAGGCATTAAAGTAATCACCTGAACATACCCCCACTATAACATACTTTTCTGAGCATAGATACCACTGGGAAAGGGAGACAGGCAGCCTAGATACCAAGCTGAGCTTTGAATGTTTCTAGGTTCATACACATACAGGTAACCTGGGTTTTCTTTCTTCATGATTCTCTGTGTTAGCAAAAACTGACATTATTTGAAGACATATTTCTGGAGAAGAAATCTATTTTTTTCCTCAGAAAGTCTAAAAAAATTATCCATATTTTTATTCTGTGTCTACTTTTAAAGAAGGGTGTTTAAATTAAAGCAGTGATTTTCACATCATTTTGTGTAGGCAGAAGCATTCAAAAGACCTCCAGCAGCTCCTGATAGGGAAGTAAGGAGAGGTGGGACAGCCTCTCGGAAGGCCGAGCTGGCAGGGCCCTTCACCCCTATTTTAATCAAAGCCTACCATGTCCATACACTGGGATTTTGTATGAAATCTCATGTGAAGAAAGAAAAGTTATTGTGCTGACAGTGTTTTCAAACCACCAGGATATAGAGTGCACTACAAATCTGACCAAACAATGGAGAGGCCACAACCTCAGAAAAGAAACAAGAACTTATAGAACCGTTTTCTAAACACTCCTGTGGCAGCACGAATTCTAGGAAAGGAAAGCCCTCTTCAAAGATTACCTATCACATCTTGCTCTCACAGGAGACAACACCCACCCATGTGGCTTGTTGCTGCTGCACCTTTGCGGTTTCCAACCTCAGCAAGGATCTGGGTGCCCCGTGGCAATCATTTTACTGACCTCCCTTCCCAGTCTCACTTCCCTCCAACTGAGGGATTTCTAATTTTGTTTGTGCCACAGCCCCTTCGGCAGTCTGGTGAACTCTATGGATCTCTTCTCAGAATCATGGTTTTCAGTATGTAAAATACAAAACAGGATTACAAAAGCAGCTGATGATATCAAAGTACATTTCTATCCACAGACTCTTTGGGGGTCAGTGGACTCTAGGTTAAGAAATACCTTTGAATAATGACTCAGTTGGTGCCTGTTATATCTCGTTTTGAGATGATTCTAATGCTAAATTTCTCACCCTGTCCTCTCTTGAGTTCCAGTTCTGCCTTTTGATCTGCCTACTAAGAACTTACACTTGATTTTCCCACAGGGACCTAAAATATAACATGTTTTACTCTGAGCTCCCTCTTTTCCCACCCAAATCTACTTTTGCTCCCTTGTTCCTTTCATCAAGTCAACCACATCACAAGCTTCCTGGTCAGGGAGTCTTAGACCCATCTATGACTCCCCGTCTCTCCTATACCTCCGACCTCTAGGCCCTCTTGACAGTATCACTGTATCACAGTATCACTGCATTCTCTCTTAAGTCCACCATCTCCTTTCATTCCTGGCACTAGGACCTTTACTAACTGCACCGTTTCTCACTTGGATTCTTGCATTACTCTTCTGACTCATCATCTGCCTCCTAAATGGTACCCTCAGTGGTGACATAAAGAAGTCAGAGCCATCATTCCAAACCTAGGCAGGCCTGGCTATCCCTCTCCAGAATTAATGCAAAATTCTTAAGCTGCCACTCACAGCCCTGTTTAGCCTGGCCCTGGCCTTCCTTACCCACATTGGCCTTCATGTCCATCCGAGCGCTCAGAACACTTTTTCCCTCTGCATAAAGGCTGTGTTTACCTCTTTCTTTAAGCTCCTCAAGTAACTTAAACCTAGAGAACCCTCTCCTTCTCTGTTTAACACCCAACTGCTGAAATATACCCCAAATGCTGAGGGCCAAATGATATCTCCTTGACGAAGCCTTCTTTTTGGAGGCTGCTTTAGAATAAAGGGACCAAGGGCTCTCTCTTCAACATTCTCTTATATTTTTATGGATGCTTCACTTTCGGTACTTATTAAAATCATAATTTACATTATAACTATTTAAGAAACCTATGAGTGCCCTTTCTTAAAGCATCTTTTGTGAGAGAAAGAATGATGCCTTACTCATTTTCATAGTTTTGCAGTGCATGTTGGCCAAGTTTTCTGTTCCACCGCCTGAGGCTGGTTGACTAACTGGCTGATTCTCCTAAACAGCAAGCCTGATTTTTTCATCTCAGCTGCTTGAACTCTGAGTTAGTCAATAAATGTTAGATTCTCAAATTCAAAGACAAATTCTCAATGTCTAAATCTCATATAAGCTTGGTGGAAATAACATTATTTTAAAAAGCTGGACTAATTCCATGACCTCAAAATAATATACTACTGTCTCTTCTAAAAGTAAGCACCATGGATCCAGGGACCTGTTACTAGAAAGCTGTTCAAAGGAGGTGACTAACTGATCTTTTCTAATTAGCTTGTCCTCTTCTCAGAACAAGCACAATGGCAAGACATGGCAGCTCAAGCCTGTAATCCCAGCACTTTGGGAGGCCAAGGCCGGAGGACTGCTTAAGGCCAGGAGTTTAAAGCCAGCCTGGACAATGCAGGAAGTCCTCATTTCTATTAAAAGTAAAAAAAAAAAAAAAAAAAAAATTAGCCTGGCATGGTGGCGCACACCTGTAGTCCCAGCTATTTGAGATGCTGGGGCAGGAGGACTGTTTGAGGCCAGGAGTTCGAAGTTGCAGTGAGCTATGATTGCACCATTGCACTCCAGCCTGGGCAACAGAGTCAGACTCTGTCTCAAAACAAAACAAAACAAAACAAAAACCAAAAATAAAATAAAATAAAATATGAGCATAATATTTTAAACAACTGACTTACCTTTGATTTCAGGATAGTAGAGGAAAGGTTTTGGTTCACTAGTTTCCAAGTCAGATTTCCTCCGAAGCTGGACAAACACAGAGGCTGGTTTTGTAATATTAATATCTTTATACTTTGGAGTTTTGAAGACGATGGCAAACTGCAGGATACGAAGAACCACATGTTGGTGTAGGACTACATTTTTTTTTTTTTTTTGCAGTAATGCTACTCATTAAACACATTCCTTATGCTTTTCTTTATACCCAATGTTTAGACACAGTGTACTAAAAAACACCTTGTCCTGGAGAAAGTTCCAAACTCAGAATTCTATACTGATACGTTTTTATGAAATTGCTACTGTAAAATCAAAATACAATGCTATGCTAATGTACTACGAAGCTTTATTATTTCATTTGTCTATTTCAAATGTCTTCTAGTTGTAAATATCATGCTTATAAAATTCACTGCATACACTTTCTTCTCTTCCAAAGCAGCCTTAAAAGCCTCCAAGATTATTTAGAGCAACATCAGAAAGACTGGGTATGGAAAGAGAGAGATGGCTACAGGCCAGTGATGAAGAGAAGAAACTAAACATTGCTTACATTGGCATCATAACACATTAGTTCTTGGTGGTATGTTAGGGATTTAAGCATTTTTCAGTTTGATTTTTTGACTATGTAATATATTCACAGGGATAAAGATCTTATAAAATATAAAAAAGCATACAGCGGTATTCTCTTTGACATTCTTGTTCCCCATCCATGCAGTTCCTACAGTGTACCAGCCAGTGGTAAATACTGTTATTAATTTCTTAGGTATCCTTCCAGAATTTCTTTATGCATGAACATAGAATCATTTCTACACACACTTTGTTCTACACCCATCTTTTAAAATATTTTAACACTGTATAACTGAGATCTTTCTATATTAGTTCACAGAGTACTCATTCTTTTGAATAACTACATGATATTTCATCAAAAGGATAGCCCATAATTTAACTGGCCACTTACTGATGAATATCTGGATTGTTTCCAATTTTTTGTTAACATAATACTCTTCAATTACTTGTAAATAGGAGAATAATAATTAAGGTGGGGGCTCAGCATTATCATCTGTTAGTCATTTAATCAGTTGCCATTGGGAAATCTTCATTTAACAGGACGACATCAGCTTCAATTAGAAGATGACTCCTAGAACACCCTTTTAAGGTGTTATCATAATTAGGTGCTATCATAAAATAGGTCTCATCATAATTACTTTGGTAGAACACTTAAAAACATTTTCATTAAAGGACCTGTGGGGCACTGTCTTATGGGTTAGGGGATTAGGCAGCAATTAAATATCTTGCCAACATCTCAGAGCAAACGATCTAACAGAACCTTGCCCATAACTCTACAGTAGGTAACTTTTTTGGATGACCTGCATGAGTCTTAAAAATAGTACTGTTTTATGGAAGTTAAATATTTATGATTTTTCCTTTTTATAGATGGAAGCTAAGTACTAAATTTCAATAAGGCAGAAAGTGTAAAATGATGATAATAATATGGATCATGCCTATAATCCCAGCATTTTGGGAGACCAATGTGGGATAATCGCTTAAGTCCAGGAGTTCAAGACGAGCCTGAGCAAGATAGCAAGACATCATCTCTACAAAAAAAATAAAAATGAAAAAACTAGCTGGGCATGGTAGCATGCCTATAATCCCAGATATTTGGTAGGTTGAGACAGGAGGATCCCTCGAGCCCAACAGTTGGGGGATACAGTGAGCTGTGATTGTACCACTGCACTGCAGCCTGGGTGTCAGAGTGAGATCCCATCTCTAAAAATAATAAGGATTAATAATAATAATAATAATAATAATAATAAAAAATCACTTACTTGTCTATGAACATCTGTGGGGGAAAAATCTCCAAATCCTTCCCAGACTCCACCATTTTCCTCCTCTTCATAAAATCGAATCTGGATGTCATCTGCAAACAATCACATTGAAGTGTGTAATTTCACATAGTGTAAATAGTATTTATAAACATGCTGAAAAATAAAACTGGTTTAATATTCTACCTACTATCTATTTACACTTTTAAAAAACAAGATCAAAAGGTTCAGTCTTTTAAAATCTTCACAAATCACTGACTTTTTTCATTATTTACCACAGTAATGCGCCCCAAGTTTCATTCACAATGACAGAATATTAGATTTACCTAGTTAACCTGAATTTTCTTTTAATCTTTGACCTTACTGCTTCTCCATCCTTAAGCCAATCCTGAGAAACATGAACGATGGTGGAAGAATATTAGAATCCAACGAGGCAGTGCAATTCAATATATAGATGTACATAAAAATAATTAACTTATATAAGTTTTACCATTAATGTATGGCAGATGCTATTCTAAGTGCTTCATATATACACATATTAACTGATTTCATCCTCACCACAACCTTGTGATGTAGATGGGTACTATTATTATCCTCACTTTGCAAAAGAGAAACTGGGGTCCAAAGAGGTTAAGTACTTATCCAAGGCTGAACAGCTAGTACTTGGAGGAACCAGGATTTGAACATAGACAGTATAATTTCAGAGTCCAGGCTCTTAACACACTGTTAAACTGTCTCTCACTATAATAGTCTCTTAGTTCATATTGAGTAATTGGTCAAAATACTATAATAATCAGGTCCCTTCTAATTAAAATGCAATGCTTAAATTGCACACTCTAGTCATGGAGTGTGTTTATAAATACTCCATGTTCAGCATGTTTATAAATACTCTATTCACTTCTACAGAAATGTGACAATGTAACTTAGGTTGGCATCTTCCTGGCTTCACTTTCCATTTCATAGAAAGGGCCACACTATTGACTTTGTTCAAAGTTTTTATCTCTATGTAAGTAGAATTTTAGAAATACTAGGAATGGATAAAACATCTTACAATCTCCTTTGCCTTCAGGTAGGACTACACTGGACCTAGTTATTGAGATTCTTTAAGCCAAGTACAAGACATTTCTTACTAAGCCATTCCAATGTAATGATAATGACTAAGGATCTCATTTACAAATAAAGGTACTCAGATTGTGTTTACTCACAGTATGTACACCCAGGAATCTGGAAATGAGTATTACTTGGACAGAGTGGATTGGAAGAAGGCTGACACTAGTGTAGGCAGAGAAAGTGTAAACTTCTTTTTTTGAGACAGGGTCTCGCTCTGTCATCTAGGCTGGAGTACAGCAGCATGATAATAGCTCACTACAGCCTCAAACTCCTAGGTTCAAGCAATCCTCCCACCTCAGCCTCCCAAAGCGCTGGGATTACAGGCATGAGTTACCATGCCTGGCCTGTAAATTTTTTTGGATAAAGTATATATATGTTTACTTTAAAATCTGATCCCATTTTTTTCTGACTATATACCTCAGAGAATTTAATCTCATATGATAATTTTTTTAAAAGCCACATGTCTTTTATTGATTTATTTTACTTATTTATATTTTCAGTTAGGTATCTGCTTACTTTGAAAATGCTCACCCTGTAGTAAATAGATATTTATTATACTACACTTTCCAACTATCATTTTATTTAAAAAAAGAATGCAGTTTGAGAAAATAACACATTTTCCTCAGCTTTTACTAATCTATCAATGTTGTAATATATCTAACGAAAGATAAACGCCAAGAACCTTTCCTCAAAGGGAAAACTGTGAGAGAAATGTGCTCTGAGAATTTCCCTGTATTCCCTGTTTTCTTTCCTTTTCTTAGTTAACATCACATCTCTGGAAGTGTTCAGAGAAGTTCTCTCAGTGTTATATCAAAGCACTGCAAAATAAATAAAAACAATTTAATACTATGTAAAACATTATTCTGTGTGTGTGTGTTTGTATGTGTGTCAAGAATGGGCTATTATTTATTTTTGTTTAACAAAGTACAGATATTAATTTTAATGTATAAACATACTGAAAGTCACTGATTATAATTATCACGATTTTCTTATTTCTTTTTACTTCCATGGGAAATCTAAAAGTGAATTAGTTGACTTAGGAAAAAATAACACAGACAATTTACATTTGGAAGAGGTAAAACGTAAATGCTTTTTAAGACTTTCTATGGCAGCAGAGGGACGTTTCTTGTCCACTGCTGAAATGTGACTCACAGACACACTCAGAACTGTAGTGTGTCAAGATCACACCTCTTGAGATCAGAGATCACAGAATGTATTTACCTTTCTGAACTTTGTCACAGAGAAGATAAATTTCCTCCCCTCCAGTCACACATCCAGCTGTCCTGTCCATTCTTACAATTTTCAAGTTGGATGCATTGGGGGCTTCTGTTCCCAGGGGAAAAACAACAAATAACATGATTAATCCTCAGCTCAACAAGCCAGTCCTTTAGGTAGGACCCTCCCCTTAGCACACACAACCAAAACAAAGCTTAAATACATGCTTTCACTAACAAAGTAAATAAAACAAGAATGGCTTCGGAAATTCTCGGAACACTTCTTGGGCATGGGTCATTTATGATCACCAAAACAAATGAGGTAGAAAGCAATAGGTATTTGTTTCTCCCTCTAACACAGAGAGACTGATACAAAAAGAGAAAGAGCTTTTCTGATGTATTGGGAAGTACCAAGCTAATTGATTTCTGGGCTTTCAATGAGGTCAACACTTCAATTCCAAATTTGTTTCCATGATTCTGCTATTATTCTATTTACAAGAGTCCTAAAAACTTTAGGAAAAGTACAGTTTTCTTAAACTACTTACTACCTTTTATTTTACAGGTAAGGAAAATGGGGATGTTATGTTTCTTTTTCCCAAACTAAATTAGGATTCTGTGTGGTGAAGAGGCAAAACTTTCTTGTGGTAATAGCATAAAGCTTCCTTTTTTTTTTTTCTCCAACAGCTGCATTTTAAGGTGATTCTGCGGTATGAGTCTGTATCATTTTATAACCTTTCACTTCCCTTCAAACTTGTTTAAATTAGAGAATTCAGTTAGTTGTTGTACTTGGAGCACAGAGTTTTCCACACAGGCCAAATTCTATAAACTTTCAATGAGTCTGAGTACTATGCTTGCAGGCTTTTTGAAAATACCTGTCTAATCAATCCTATGCATAATCAAACAAGAAAGTTGCATGGTAAATGCTGAAGATTACTGTAAAACTCTTAAAAAGTCCTAGGAACTATAAATTAATATATATATATACATATATATATATTTTTTTTGAGATGGGGTCTCACTATGTTGCTCATGCTGGGCTGAAACTCCATATCCTCCCACCTCAGCCTCCCAAGTAGGTGAGACTACAGGGCATGACGCCAAACCCGGCTTGAAATAGGATTTTGAAGTCACATGCTATCTATGCTACTCATTCATTTAACTTCAAGTTTCTCTCTTGATAAAGCTAGTAACATATGGGAAAGAAAATGGGTAAGAATAATAGTTGTCTTTTATAAACTCCTTTCCAGAGTCCCCCCACCACCAAAGAAAATTGGGATTATTCTCCCTTCTAAAAGTATCAACCATATATCTTTATAGCAAGACATTCATAAATAAGATGAGATGTGACATTTCATGTAAAAGACTAAAAAATGTACATCAAAGGAAAAAGAATTACATGTATTGAGCCCCTCTTAAAATATCTCATTTAACCTGGACATCAACCTTTCAAGCTAGATTTTCCTATTCACATTTTACAGATGATAAAGCTGAGGCTTAAAGTGATTAAGTTACCTTCCCCAGGACTCAGCTAGCAAGTAAATAGCAGGGCAGGGCTGGAAGTCTATTCTTGGTGTGCCCCCTGTTGGAAGTGAAGTACTCACTACTGTCATAGATGGCGTCTGATACCACGGGTTCCAGGCGCCTTGTGAAGCTGCCAGTGCTATCCGGAAGAAAAGCTGTAAACATGAGCCGCACCACGCTGAGGTCCATCTCCTTGGTCTGCTGCAGAGCTGCTTGGCGGATTAGCTCTTTTTCCCGATCTAGGGCCATACAGCACAGTCCATTCATGCCCAGGGAAGTGTGAACATTTAAAAGACCATGCTTTTATAAAGCCCAAATAATGTAAACTTACAATAAAAACCCATTTTCCTCTTTTGAAACTCTTCATATTGCTAATAAAGTATTAAAAACAGTCTCATTTATGTCATCCAATATGAAAGGCATCAAAGAAGACCTGCATTTTCTCCGGATTACAGTAAAAACTCTCTTCCATGTATCAGATCGCCTCCCTCCTCTCCTGTCCTCCCCCCACCTTTCCCTTTCCTCTCTACAATAAGAGTTAAAGGCACACAGGATGTGATGGAATGGAATTGAATAACCCTACTAGGCACCAGCTGTATTGAGAAGTGTGCAAATTATTCTAAAAGCTGTTTGGGCACAGGGATTGAGCTCATTCCACAGTGCCAAGCAGACAGCCTGGCACATAGTAGGTACTCAAAAACAACTTCTGAAGGAACTGAATGACTCAGGGACATCTGTTTCCTTCCCTCCTGCTGGAGTTTTCACGCTGATGGATATAGTCATAATTAAGCTATAATATCATAAAAGGTAGTGATTCAAGAGACAAGTACTACAAGAGAGCTACAAATGAAGTGATGTGGGATTTCAAAGAAGGAGAGAGTTCAGAGGGCTTTGGAGCAGAAGAGGTATTTGCTCTGAATATTGAAAAGGTGGCAGAATTTGAACACATTCATATAAGAGAGTGGATAAAGGCATTCCAGGAAGAGGAGAGAGCAAAAATAGAAAGAATGTGCCAAGGCAGGGAAGTGAGAAATCATGGTGCTCCTACCAAGTAGTAGACTCTGACCTGAAGGGGCAAAACGGGAAATAGATTGGAAATGCAGCCTGAGGCCAGCTCTTGGGAGATCCAAAAAGCCAACTTACAGAATTTGGATTTTGTAGGCAAAACGGAGACACCGAGCAGCAACAGGATACAGAACTTCAGTAATATCTATCTGGCTACAAGATGTAAACTTGATTAGAAGTGGGGAGGGACAGATACCAGGGAGAAGACTACTATAAGTGGAACAATGAAAATGGAATGTAGTGTGGAATGCCAGAGAGCACGGAATGGCTGGACCACAGCCTTGCAGCACAGGCGAGGAGGGGGAGTCAGTGAGGATGGGAAAGTTTTGAGTCTGGGTATCAGAAGATGGAGTATATTTAGTTGAAAACTGATAATCGGTTTTGAATCACATGAGTATGAGATGACGACTGGACGGCCAGAGTAAAGGACAAAATACAAAAGTAGAAATGGGGCATGTGGTGGGACAGGGAATGGGGTTGAAAAAAAAATTTGAGAAAAGGCAAGAAAATGGAAAATCATACAATTTTTATGATAACGATAATAGTTTATAATGTGTCTGCAGAGCCCAAAGAAAGAAAAATGCCTTATAATAAGGTGAGTTGGGGAAGGTAAAACAGAGGTGTTCTTTAGACAAAGTCTTGATTTCTGCATTGGTTTTCGAGAGGGTGAAATGGAAACGGTGGGGCGTTTTTGGTAAAGGAAGACACATACAAAGGTATAAATATGCCTCAGTTATTCAGAGAGCAGAGATGGCGAGAGGAGGAAGCAAGGTGGGCTGGAGATGAGGCTGAAAGTTGCTGGGGCCAGAGAAGGAGGGCTTTGTATGACAGGCTATGGAGCTATAGTTTTTATCCTAGAAGTAGCAGGATGCCATCAAAGGTTTCTGAGCAAGGAAAAGGTGACAGCAGTGTGGGGTAGAGACTGGAAGGGATGCAGATGAACATATAATTCATACAGATGAAAACCAAAGCCTGGACCCCTTGGAGGATCAAGGCCAGGAAAATGATGCTTACCTCCCAGCTGCCGGTCCCCTCCACCTTCTGCTTGCAAATAGGCAAGGTCAGGGTGCACCAAGAGTCCAGGATTATAGCCCCTTATACACGCCTCTGTCATTCGTGCTTCCAGTGTTTCAAATACTTTTTTCTTTGTCACATGAAGTATACCCAGGTTTGCGAAGCTGGAGAAAAAACAGTAACAGCAGCAGCAAAAACAACCAAAAGTTAGGCACTTAATGTCTAGGGAATCTGGCTTCACTTGTAAATTAAAAAAAAATACACAGGCCCTCAATGTTTTACACAAATCTCTTGGGGCTAGACGCATTTCAGAATTTAGGGTATTTTTGATGTTAAAAAGGCAATATATGGCCTATACTGCATATTACATAATACTCTAAGCAGGACGGGGGCACACAATGTAGTCAAACACGTTAGTATTTCCTCAGTGAAATATATAATTGGACTCACCAAATGGAAAAATAAAGACTATAAACAGCTACACATCAGGTCAGATTGGTTTTTACTACCAAATGAGTCTGCAATAAACTTGGAAGAATGTTTTGGTTTTCAGAGCTTATTTGACTTCCCAATTTGATTATGGGAGTGGGAGCATATGTGTCTACATGTCTTAATGAGGAAGTCTTACTGGGTTCATTTTAAAGTATTTTCTATGGGAGCTGTATTAAAAATTCAAAATTCAAAATACTAACAACTTCTTAAGAATAAGAAGAGTATTATATCTGGAATGATTATTTTCCTTTTGAATCGTCCTTGGGTTTCTGAATGGGATTTAAAGTCTACCTATAATCTCATCTTCTCCTGAGTTATCTATAAGGTTGGAATTATTTATGACCATTAGAGTTGTCATCTAAGTATACATGTAAACAGGGATGGAGAATCTTTTATCTCACGAAGGCTACATATTTATAAAACAAAATATGTGATAAGCTTAAAAAGCAATGAAAATGATTTATAAGAAAATATATAAAATGTTCCAGCCATTCACTTTTGAAATTAAAGTACATGAAACAAAGAAGTCTATTCGATAAATATAACAGGCAAACAAAAAAGAACTTTACCAAGGAGATTCATTCACTCAACAAATATTTATGCAGATCCTTATCAGTGCCAGGAAATGTCCTAGATGCTTTTGTCAGCAGTAAAAGAATCTCTACCTTCACTGAATTTATATGTTAGTATGACAACGGAGAAGAAACAAAGAAGTAAATTATATGATACAATTCAGAAGGCAATAAGTGTTATCCAGAAAAATAAGGTAGGAATGAGGAACAGGAGAGGTAGTAGAAAAAAGCATAACATTTTAAAGTAGGGAGAGGTCAGGAAGGACACTCAGTAAAAAGATGACAACTGAGCAAAAACTTGAAGGGAGTGATGGGGAAGACATGAACATATGAATGATGAATGTGGCAAAAGGAACAGTAAGTACAAAATTCCTGCGGTAGGACCACGCCGGTGTTTTCAAAACACAACAAAGGCAAGGAGGTCAATGTAGCTGGAGTGAAATGAGCAAGTTGTCAGAAGTAAGTAAAGAATTCAGAGAGGTAAGCAGGGGGCCAGATCTCTGGCTTTTACTCAGAAAGAAAGAAAGAAAAAAAATTAGTAGAGGAAAGAAAGAGATTTCATGACAACTGGATTGAAGGAAAGAATGAACAAGCTAAGGTAGGAAGCTCAGATAAAGTAGGGAAGAAAATAGGAGTTATAAGGCAGAATGAAATGAGCACTCATACCAGAGGCCCAGAGACAGGTAAGTCACGTGTCCAGGCAGATGAAAAAAGTGGATAGCTAAGACACAGAACAGAAAATATACCACTAGAAAATAAGCTCCTTGAAGGCAGAGATCTCTAGTCCCTAGAACAACGCCTGACATATGAGTGTTTAATAAGTATCTGTTGATAAAGGAATGCATGAATTAATACAGCACAGAAAAATATGCAACATGACATACTTATATGCATAGAAGCATAGGCAGTTTTTCAGAAACAATACCTGTATCTTTTGGCCCCTTCAGCCTTACTCCCACATAGAACTTCCCTAACTGCAGGAAAATGGGGTTATCTCCTTTGTAATAGCAATGATAAACATCTGTGTAGCATCTTACACTTTACTGTCAATAATATGCTTTTCATGTATATTGCCTAATCTAGTCCCTGTGAGAAAAACATCATCCTTATTAATTTATTATGTGAATAATGAAGGATTTACTCTGGTTAACAAATGAAACAGTACAGAAGTCAGTCTTCTGCTTCAGGTAACGATAGAGTAAAACAGACTGGATTGAACCTTAAATATCTAAAATACATGAAGAAATGGTTTTTAGACACTAGAAAACAGGCAGCACAGAACAGTAATCTTTAAGAAAAGGGAAATAAATAAGGTGAACCCTGTAATTACTCTGGCTTAATGCCTAGAGAGTCCCAGGCTGCAACACAGGAAGGAGGAACCCCAACAGAGCCTGGCAGTCTCTGAGGTTGAGGAGACACAGTTAAATATTGGAGGAAGCCAAGGAGGCTAAAACTCACAAGCAGAGTACCGGAGAGGAAGAAACCGCAAACAGAGATACACTCAGAGATCACTGGAGTCTTCAGCTGAGTGCTGTGTGTGAGGAAATATGTCAAAGCTGGGAAAAGAACCACCACAGAGGTGGAGGCAGAAAAATTATTGTAACACATATGGGGCTGGAATAGTTCAAGAAATCTTGTAATACATGGAGCATCAGGTTGAAAATTCAGAAAGGTACTGCCTTAGCAATGATGTCAAATTAACCCTAGAGGAAAGGTTTCTCTGGTCTCTCTGATAAAGCTTAAAAGTAAGTTTAGAAAGAATCAAAAGAATCAAACTGTTCCCAAATTTAACTTCATCCCAATCCTCAAATGTATTTAAAAGCACACCAAAAAAAAAAAAAAAAAAAAAGGAATCCAAGACTTAACGACACAAAATTCAAAATACCTGTCATCCAATAAAAAACTAACAGGCATGGAAAGAAATAGAAAAATATAATTCATAATTAGGACAAAAACTAAACAAAAATAGATCCAGAAGACAGAATTTGTACACAAGTACATTGAATAGCTATTATATATTCCATATGATCAGAAAAAGAAGAAAGCATTGGTGTGTTAAGGAGTAACATGGCAGATATGAAAAAAAAGACCCCAAACAAACCTATAGAAATTGAAAATTACAATGTCTAAGAGGAAATAATACACTAGATGGAATTAAGAACATATTAGACACTACAGACAAAAATAGTGGTGAACGTGCAGACACAGTAATAAAACTTTCCAAAATGAAAGAGAAAAAAAAGATTTTTTAAAAAACAGGTCATCAGTGAGCTGTGGGACAATTTCAAATAGCCAAATATATGTGCAACTGGGGTTCCAGAAGAAGATGAAGAGGAGTGGACAGAAAAAATATTTGAAAAAATAATGGCCAAAAAGTTTTAAAACATACTAAATATATAAACCCAGAGATCTAAGGATCTCGATGAACCCCAAGCACAAGCAACATGAAGGAAACTATGCTAATATCCATATAATCAAATTGCTTAAAATGAGTGAGGAAGAGAAAATCTGAAAAGCTGCTAGAGAGAAAAAAAATTATATACAGAGAAACAAAGATTAGATTGACAGGTGACTTCTTGGAAACAAGGCAAATCAGAAGACAGTGGAACAACATAGTTTAAGGATGTGAAAGAATAATACTGTCAACCTATAATTCTTTTTTTTTGAGACGGAGTTTCCTTCTTGTTGTGCAGGCCGGAGTGCAATTGTGCGATCTCGGCTCACCGCAACCTCTGCCTCCCAGGTTCAAGTGATTCTCCTGCCTCGGCCTCTCGAGTAGCTGGGATTACAGGCATGCACCACCATGCCTGGCTAATTTTGTATTTTTAGTAGAGACGGGGTTTCTCCATGTTGGTCAGGTTGGTCTTGAACTCCTGACCTCAGGTGACCTGCCCGCCTCGGCCTTCCAAAGTGCTGGGATTTCAGGCGTGAGCCACTGCGCCCGGCCTGTCTACCTAAAATTCTATACTCTTCAAAATATCTTTGAAAAACAAAGATAAAATAAAAAACTATGAAAACATACACCTACTGAAAGAATTAATCAGCATCAGATCAGCAGTATAATAAAAGGAAGTGCCTGAGGCAGAAGAAAATGATACCAGATAGAAATTTTGACCTAAGAAACAGAATGAAGAGCACTGCGAATGATAAATACGTGGTTAAATATAAACACCTTTTTTTCTGATTTAAAAAGTTTCTTTAAAAGATAAGTGACTGTTTAAGATACTTTTCAAGAGAAGACACACATGCCACCAACAAACATATGGAAAAAGCTCACTAGAGAAACGCAAATTAAAACACAATGAGATATGATCTCACACCTGTCAGAATGGCTTTTATTAAAAAGTCAAAAGATAACAGATGCTGGCATGGCTGTGGAGAAGAGGGTACATTTATATACTGCTGGTGGGAGTGCAAATTAGTTCAGCCACTGTGGAAGCAGTGTGGTGCTTTTTCTTTTTTATTTTTGCCCTTGTAAACTTGCTTATTTTTTTATTATTTTTTATTATACTTTAAGTTCTAGGGTACATGTGCACAACGTGCAGGTTTGTTACATATGTATACATGTGCCATGTTGGTGTGCTGCACCCAGTAACTCGGCATTTACATTAGGTATATCTCCTAATGCTATCCCTCCCCCCACCCCACCACAGGCCCAGGGGTGTGATATTCCCCACCCTGTGTCCAAGTGTTCTCATTGTTCAATTTCCACCTATGAGTGAGAACATGCAGTGTTTGGTTTTCTGTCCTTGCGACAGTTTGCTCAGAATGATGGTTTCCAGCTTCACCCACGTCCCTACAAAGGACATGAACTCATCCTTTCTTATGGCTGCATAGTATTCCATGATGTATATATGCCACATTTTCTTAATCCAGTTTATCACTGACGGACATTTGGGTTGGTTCCAAGTCTTTGCTATTGTGAATAGTGCCGCAATAAACATAAGTGTGCATGTGTCTTTATAGCAGCATGATTTATAAACCTTTGGGTATATACCCAGTAATGGGATGGCTGGGTCAAATGGCATTTCTAGTTCTAGATCCTTGAGGAATCACCACACTGTCTTCCACAATGGCTGAACTAGTTTACAGTCCCACCAACAGTGTAAAAGTGTTCCTATTTCTCCACATCCTCTCCAGCACCTGTTGTTTCCTGACTTTTTAATGATTGCCATTCTAACTGGTGTGAGATGGTATCTCATTGTGGTTTTGATTGGCATTTCTCTGATGGCCAGTGATAATGAGAGCATTTTTTCATGTGTCTTTTGGCTGCATAAATGTCTTCTTTTGAGAAGTCTCTGTTCATATCCTTTGCCCACTTTTTGATGGGGTTGTTTGATTTTTTCTTGTAAATTTATTTAAGTTCTTTATAGATTCTGGATATTAGCCCTTTGTCAGATGGATAGATTGTAAAAATTTTCTCCCATTCTGTAGGTTGCCTGTTCACTCTGATGGTAGTTTCTTTTGCTGTACAGAAGCTCTTTAATTAGATCCCATTTGTCAATTTTGGCTTTTGTTGCCATTGCTTTTGGTGTTTTAGTCATGAAGTCTTTGCCCATGCCCATGTGCTGAATGGTATTGCCTAGGTTTTCTTCTAGGGTTTTTATGGTTTTAGATATAACATTTAAGTCTTTAATCCATCTTGAATTAATTTTTGTATAAGGTGTAAGGAAGGGATCCAGTTTCAGCTTTCTACATATGGCTAGCCAGTTTTCCCAGCACCATTTATTAAATAGGAATCCTTTCCCCATTGCTTGTTTTTCTCAGGTTTGTCAAAGATCAGATAGTTGTAGATGTGCGGTATTATTTCTGAGGGCTCTGTTCTGTTCCATTGGTCTATATCTCTGTTTTGGTACCAGTACCATGCTGTTTTGGTTACTGTAGCCTTGTAGTATAGTTTGAAGTCAGGTAGTGTGATGCCTCCAGCTTTGTTCTTTTGGCTTAGGATTGTCTTGGCAATGCAGGCTCTTTTTTGGTTCCATATGAACTTGAAAGTAGTTTTTTCCAATTCTGTGAAGAAAGTCATTGGTAGCTTGATGGGCATGGCATTGAATGTATAAATTACCTTGGGCAGTATGGCCATTTTCACAATATTGATTCTTCCTATCCATGAGCATGGAATGTTCTTCCATTAGTTTGTGTCCTCTTTTATTTCATTAAGCAGGGGTTTGTAGTTCTCCTTGAAGAGGTCCTTCACATCCCCTGTAAGTTGGATTCCTAGGTATTTTATTCTCTTTGAAGCAATTGTGAATGGGAGTTCACTCATGATTTGGCTCTCTGTTTGTCTGTTATTGGTGTATAGGAATGCTTGTGATTTTTGCACATTGATTTTGTAGCAGTGTGGTGATTTTTCAAAGAGCTAAAAATAGAACTACCATTTGACCCAGCAATCCCACTGTTGGGTACACAACCAAAGGAATATAAATCATTCTACTGTAAAGACACATGCATGTTAATGTTCACTGCAGCAGTATCCACAATAGCAAAGACATGGAATCAACCTAAATTCCCTATCAATAACATAAATAAATAAAGAAAATGTGGTACATATATACCATGGAATACTATGCAGCCATAAAAAAGAATAAGATCATATGTTTTGCAGGAACATGGATGGAGCTAGAGGCCACTGTCCTTAGCAAACTAATGCAGGAACAGAAAAACAAATACTGCATGTTCTCACTTGTAAGTGGGAGCTAAATGATGAGAACTCATGGACAAAAAGGGGAACAACAGACACTGAAGAAGGCCTTGTTTCTCCTCTGTATTTTGATATTTATGTATCCACTCCTAGTGCTTACCAGTTGGTATATGCTATATGTATTAATTGGAAAAAAATTCCATGTCTCTAAACTGCCAGAAAGCAGAGAGAGTGTGGTGATTACTGGTAAGTGAACTGGTCTAAAGCAAAGTCAAGGAACACAGATATTTTCCATGGAATAAAAATGTCAAAGAACTAAAATATGTTGAAACAAATTGTTGATATTCAGGGTTTAAAATAAAACACCAAACTAAGATTATTATTATTATTTTTTACCAAGAAAGGCAGTAAAGGCTAATTATATAAATGAATTTAAAAAAAGACAAAATTAAAGCTAACTTAAAAAAATATTAAAATGACAAATCCCCTACATTACAGCAACCAAACCAGAATCAAGACTTGGCTATTTAAAACATGAATATTTATAACATAGATAAAATCCTTTTGAAAGTAGAAACTAAGTTTATTAAGAATTCATACTGAGGGAAAGGTGAAGATAAACACTCCAAAGAAAGTAATTCTTTTGGTTTTGACAATTTAAAAGTTATTTGTCTTCTCATTGCCATTTTTTAGATATCTTTTTTGGTATGTTGGATTAGTGCCTTGTTTGTGAATCTATACTCTTTGCCTAATCTGTATTATTGAAAACAAGCTATCTTAGCTTCATTTCTAGTATTGACAAGTCTAAGACATAATTTTGGCTATCTTCCTAAGTTTCTCTATGTGATACTCTTATCTACAAGTCAGAACTAAATACTAATAATCAATGTCATACCATAAATATGTGTGTGGCAAGTGTGCTCATGTTATTTCATAATATTACGTAATGTTAGTTCAGTCCAGAATTCTGGAGATGTAAACGGCCTAAAGATAAGATTCTGTAGTGAAACTCTCTCATTTTATGAGGGAAGACATTAAGGTCCCCAAGAAGTCATGTAACTTGCCCCCAGTCCTCTGTTGAGAGCAACAGTACTGGGAATAAAATACTGGTTTCCAGAATGCTAGCACGATGTTCTTTCTACATAAATGCAATAAGTTTTGACATTGAAAATCTTAAAAATGTATATATAGAGAGAGATAGAAACGAATTATGAAGGAAATAGTGTATTTTGGGAAACATCGTAAGCAAAAATTTCTCAGCTAAAAATCAAATTAGAAAGTGAGTACTGACTTTTCATAGGAAACACTAAAAACGTTAAGACTACTGAGTCTATTGTAACTCTCAAGTGGCATCTTGATTAAATTTCTCACTGAAATTATATAGGGTTAGAAAATCTCACTGCTCTACAACCAGACATCATAATGATCAAACTCAGGAGCTGAGATGCTCAAAATGTTTGTTGAATGAATGAATGACTGATGAGTTCTCCCAACTACTAAGCCCACACCCCACTGCACTACAAGAGTGAAAGAATCCCTCACTTTCCTTAGAAACAATTTACTTCTATTCCCGCTTTAAGGTCTCAAATTTAAATAACCATTAGTTCTTTCTAAAATCCTGAAAGATTACTAAAGCAAACCACAGAAACACCAAATTATAGACACCATACTGGAGGTTTTATAATAATAAATATTAGTAGAAAACTTCATCTAAAATTTCCTCTAAAGGATATGATTATAATAGGGATTAAACAAGACCAAAGAAAATAAACACTTCAAACTGACAGAACCCTACTGGAATAAATCTGCAGAAACACTAAGTGATCAATTAGTCTAAAACTGTGATAATTAGCCTGCATTTCAAAGCTCTCCTAGGTCAATCAGGAACTGGAAGGGTATTCCACAACACATGATGAACAAACTGTGACATACAACAGGAGACACGCAAGTCTTTCAAGAGGATGTTGAAACAAGTTCATATAAAGCACACTTTAATTTTTCAAATCAATTTAAGCTTCTTCCTTCAATCTAGAGTCTTTTTTTTTCTAACATCAAAAGAATCCGATTTTAGTGACTTAAAAGAAAGCTCTCTTTCTAGGTTTTTCACACTTAAATATTTTCACAGTCAAACAAAGAAATACCTAGGAACATGAAAGCACAACCTCCAAAATAACAACCAATTTGAAACTTGATCGGAATTCAAAGCCTGAAATGCAACCATCAGCTTAATTATAGTTGATTTAAACAATTCCTTTCTTTTGAGTGAATAAGCCAGATTAACTGGGATTTCAGCATAAACTATTTAAACCAGGATTAGAAAACCCTGAAAAATGTTTTTAAAAATTAAACAAAATTAAAAATTTCTTCTTTTGCATTTAAGGACTTCCAAAGAAAGACTTAAAACAACAATTTTTAGAATTATTGATTGCACATATCAGTTTGTATTGTGTGCTACACTATTATTCTGTGTGCTATTTTAGTGTATTAGGAAGATGAAAATACATGTTTTTTAGCATAATAAATATGTCTTATTTAAAAGCTTAATTCTTTTGGATTGAAATTACTTCTATAAAACTTCATTCATTAAAAATTGCTTGTTTTATTTGATCAACCCTTAAATGAATATGTCATTTTTTATTTACATTTCAAGCCTAATGAATGCCAAAATACATTTGCATTCCTTGGCTTCTTATCTGTGCATTACTTTCTAAGCAGCAGAGAGCTGAAATGATATTTATGCATTCACTTAAAGCCCTACATATTCACACCATAAATCCACTGAAGAAATCATCAAGAATGTAAAAATATACATAAAGTGATGATTTCTGCTATAGTTATGTTTCTTTAAATTTGTCCTTATCTTTATTTCTAGGAGAAAAAAAATTAATAGTGGCACAAATACCTTGCAGGTCAAGTGACCACATATAAGTGATCATCCAAATTGGGCCACCTTTAAGAGTACAAGAGGGTGCTATAAACAATTAGGTCAGGTGCAAACCGGGCTGTCTCAAGCAAATCCAGACATGTGGTCACCTTACTTCCTGGAGTCCAAATGAAAGCACAAGTTTACACAGTTTTTTGAGGTCATCTGAGGGTCTCAGAAAGGTCCCTAATGAAAGGGGCCTGTTCATTCTAAGTTCCTGCATCCCATATTCTATCTGTTCCTACCTTCCACAGCCTCATATACCCCTACTTACCCGACCACCATGTCCTTGGGTCCAGCAGTTACAGTGCAGATCCCATCCTCACAGTGTTTTCCCACCAGGCTGTGGGCATGCAGGTGGATATTTTTTCCATTTGTGACCAACTGAACAATAACCTTTGCTGGTCCCACATAGTTGCAGATCTATATAAGAAGCACATTCCAAAAGTTAGCACATCTGACTCTCCAGCAACATGGAAACATGTTTATGATAAGCCAGTAAGTATAAAAAGTACAATATAAAGTTATTCATATATGTATATACATGATTACAGCCCTGTTTTTAAAAGTATGTGATGAACAAATGACAGGGTGGAAGTAAATGAAAATGTTAATGGTGGTTGTTTTGTGTAGTGGGAAGATACACTCCAAGAAGCATGCCACTTAAAATACAATATGTATTGTGAAAGCTGGAGCAACACATCTTAGAGGATGCTGTGTTGTCATGAAGCCTCCTTTCCTATTAACCAAGAACATGCCTTCCTCTGCATCCGCATCAAAATTCTTGGTCACAAAAGCTGGGTAAATGATTGATGAGAAAGAAACTGGTGGTTGATGGAAATCAAAGGAAGAAGGCAGGTAAGCAGAAACAGTCCATCCTAACTCTGTGCCATGTGATTAGACAGGAGAATCTTGCCAGGGACCTGGTTCTGAAGTTTGGCTATAAACACTCAAGCCTGAGGACTTGGCCTCCAGTCATCTCTTAGAAAACCTGAGCCTTCAGTAGCCCTCTCTGACTTCTGATAATTGAGTTACATATGCTCAGGTCATAGTAAGTTTCTTCAATTCAAAAAAGTGTACTCCTTAAGTACAAATCCTTAGATTTCACCCCTGTTTGCTGTTGCTTGATAAAATTAGAGTTTTCTATTTAAAGTAATTTATTTCTTATTGGTATGTCTTTAAAATGATGACAATAGCAATAAAAAGGAAATAGCATGGAGATAATGACATTTTTAGCAAAAAACACTTAGATATCCTCTTTCTTCTTCTTAGTCACCTAGTCCCTGTAGTAGACTGGATTCGTTCCTTGAGAAAGTGCCAAGACTAAAGTCACACTAACATAACAGAAAAGACCTTATTTTAACCCTCTTAAATCCTATCAAGTCAGAGCCCTGTGATAAATTCAGCTAAATACTTGGAAATGCACTATAATCTCCTCACAAGATGAACTACTGTCCTGGTTTGCCTAGGACTGAGGGGTTTTCTGGGACACAGGGTTTTTGGAGCCAAAACCTAGATTAGTTGGTCACCCTATCTCCTTAGCTCATACTGTACTTTTTGAAGAACTGAATAACCTAAGCCCCAAATCTCTCAACTACGCAGTAATTCAAAATGCATAAATCTGTACAAGCAGCCCACAGCTTGAACGAAAGAGAGACAGAGAGAAAAAGAAAGGAAGAAAAGGAAGGAGGAAAGGGAGGAAGGAACGATGGGATGGAGGGAGGGAGGGAGAGAGGGAGGGAGGATGGGAATCACACCTAAAGATAACTCTGATGGAAGTCCTAATGATATAAACTTGAGGAAGACCCTAAACCTGCCAATAATATTTGGAAAGAGACAGAATCCTTTTCGACTAGCCTACTTCTACTATAAACTTCATTAAATGGATTCATATTTTATTGAAGCAGGGTTTTGGTACAATTTTCTTAGTAGGGACTTTTTCCCAACCCAATATTTCATCCAAGAGTCGAAAAGCTGATCAGAGTTGGCATTATTCCCCAGAGGGTTTGCAGGGAGAGAAGTTTCACGTGTCAACAAAGGACAGACTCCCCTACAGTCAACTGTGCAGCTCCACCTCAAGGCCTGTATGCATGCACTTGGCTAGAACTGCTGCAAAGGTTTGCTTCTAAACCTTCTAACCTCCTTCTCAAAGAGCAGGGTCCCCAGAGCAAGCCAATCACGAAGAGGGTTGCTAATGAAATTTGATCTTGACCACCTCAAAGCACAAAAAATTTCTTAAACAGGTATAACATTAAAAAAAAAAAAAACTCTGGGTATAAAGCTAATTATGAACTCAGTGCTTTCCCTTTAACAAGGAGAAAGTCTTTGCCCTTAAATGTGGGATGGGGAATGAGAAGTTCTGGGTTTTCTCCAAAGCTGACTGCTGTCCCTAGATACTCTCTATAGATTGCTGATGCCAGTTGTGTTTCTTGGTGTTGACATCTGAAATCAGTCTTTGTTATGATGATATATCCCACAGGGGCTTCTTCAGCAATAAATCAAGAGTGAAAGAACACGAAATAAACCATGTAATTACACTTTTAAGTGACACCAGCACAGGAATGCAAGAGAGCAAGGCATGAGGTAATGCTTCATTTGGGTGAAATCAGCTAGGCTTTCCAATTTAATAGGACACCAGAAGGAATCCATAATTAAAGCCCAATCACGTCAGATAACTGGGCTCTTCAATGTTACCATTATGAGGCAATTAGTCTCTGGTACTGAAGGAAAGAGGTCCGAGGTATCCTCAAAAAGTACTCATGTATTTTTCATATTACTACTTCACGGCTGAAGGGTGGCAAGAATGAGGAACTGGGTAGTTCCTGAGGTAAAGGAGCTGAACATGCTGCCAGTGACTCATGTGCTGTTGGATCCATTTGAAAGAGTCCAAGTCAGCATCGCATCATCTGGTTTTCACAGAGACCACAGGGCAACGGACAGGGAGCCCCCTGGGTTTTGTGGACTTTCCAAAATACTGATGAAAGAAGAAAGCTGAAGTGTGAGAAGACAGTGATACTATTTGCAAGTTATATGGCACATGAAGACACTGGCACTCTAACATGGGGGAGACCATACTTCATAGGATGTCATGATGACGGAGAACTGTTTGCAATCGATTCAGAAATTCATTTGCTCTACGGAGAACTTAGTTCTTTTTATTCAGTCTCCCTTTTACTTCTTTGAATAGTGGTTCCTTTGAAAATTAAGTTTATAGAGAGCAACTGTGTCTGTTAGGTTTTTTTCAAAGCGTCTGAACATTGCAGACTCTTATTAAGAGTTAAGCTTTCGGGCCGGGCGTGGTGGCTCATGCCTGTAATCCCAGCACTTTCGGAGGCCGAGACGGGTAGATCACCTGAGGTCAGGAGTTTGAGACCAGCCTGGCCAACATGATGAAGCCCTGTCTTTACTAAAAATACAAAATATTAGCCGGGCATGGTGGTGTGCACCTGTAATCCCAGCTATTCGGCAGGCTGAGGCAGGAGAATCACTTGAACCCAGGAGGTGGAGGTTGCAGTGAGCCAAGATCAAGACACTGCCCCTCCAGCCTGGGTGACAGAGCAAGACTCTGTTTAAAAAAAAAAAAAAAGAGTTAAGCTTTCAGTTAAAGTCAAGGAGACAAAGGTGACAAAACTGAGTACTCAGCTACCCAGGGACACTGTAAGAGCATGGACTTTAGGCGCAAACTAGCTGGGCTTGAAGATAGTTCCCCATTTCCTGGTTGTGTGACTTTGGGCACTGCTCAGTTTCCCCATCTGTAAAAGGGAGATGATGATAATAGTATCTCAAAGGGTTGTTGTGAGGACTAAATACATTAATGCATGTAAAGCCTTTACAACAATGCTCAACAAATAATAGTAGTTTAAAAGCATTAACTTCTTATTTATTAATTTATTACTGTAAAGTACTCTTCCACCTAGAGAACTTTAAACAATATGACCATCCTGAGATTTTTTTTTTAAGTACTATCTAAAAGCAGGTGGCTGGAATAAACGACTGATTTAGGTCACTTCTATTTCCAGGGTAAATATTTTTTTGCATGCCATATTTTATTGGGCTTTGCTAATTTTCCAGTAGTAATTATGTTATTATAGTAACAGCTATCATTCTTGGAGATACTCAGGACTTCTTGGCATTCTTGATGAAACTTAAGATTTTCTTCCAGGAGCTTTATGACTCGATACCTACTGATGACCACATGCTGGATCTGCTTTTTGAATAAGATGTAGAAACCATGGGTCTCAGATCATACCAATCTTAGTCAAATTACCTCTTTTTATTTAAAACAATTTTGTCACGTTGGGGTAAAGTACATGCTGGTTCTTCAAAGGTGGTTACAGGACGTAGTCTATAATTTTCTAGGAATCAGGATTTGAACTGTCCACTTTGCTCTTTGGGTAAATTCGGCCAAATCACTTTGGCAGAATGTAGAGTTAACATGAATGTAAGAGGTGATACATGAAGCAGTTCTTTTCTGCTTAGCTTTTCTTGTGAAGTGATTGATGATGATGATGATGACAATGGTAATGAAGAAGAGGAGGGGAAAATACACAATTTTCAAACGGAAATCTGTCCTGACTTCACGTGTGCACCTCACTTTGTCCTCTACTGCACTAAGCAGCAGAACAATGTGGTAAAGTCTAGGAAGTCTGAAGCCAGGCTGCCCGGCTCAAGACCGACTGTTACCACTTAGCTGTGTCAACGGGGAAAGATGGTTAACATCTCTGGATTTCAGTTTCTCTGCCTTTAAAGTTAAAAGGAATAATACACTTGATTTCATAGGACTTTTTTTTAGGATTAAATGAGTTAATGCAGTGCTTGGCACTTAATGGGATTAGCAATCCCAAATATAAATCCTCTCTCCCACCTAGGTAATACCTCACTAATAACCAACATTTCTCTATTTATTCAGTGAGTATTTAAAGCCCCTCCTATGTTCCACACATTGCAGTAAACTAGTGGATGAAGCGATGCATGGTGAATGCAGAACAGACACAATCTCTGTTCTTGTGGAGAATTAAAGAGTGGGACTGACACTAATCAAATAATCTCACAAATAAATGTAAAAGTGTAACTGAGAAGAGCTTACAAAGGAGATATATAAGAAGCACTTGACCGGGTCAGAAGGTCAGGGAAAGCTTCCTGAGGGAGTACTGAGGGTGGAGATCCGAAAGAAGGCTAGGAATATAACCAGGCAAGGGGGTGGGTGAGGCCAAAGGGTTTAGAGAGTCTTCCTGGCAGGAAAAACAGCACATGCAAAGAAAGGCTCTGTGCTCAGAGTCCTACTCAGGACCTCCTTGGACCTACCCATTATCACGTCTCAGGATTTTCTTCAAGCTGACAACTCCCAGGTTGTTCCTCCACTTCCCTATTGAGAAGCACCCATTCTTCAAGAGGAAGACCTGAACCTGAATCTTCCATGACACCCTCCTCACCACTTTAGCCCACAAGGCTCCACTACTGCCTCCTTTTTCTGAAATGTGATTGGAAGGGACAGGCAGGAAAACCATATGCAACCTAGCGCAATATGAAGACAGGGTTCAGTAACTAAATGATTACTGTCAAATTTCTCTTGCTTGTTAAACTCCCAGAGCCTATATAGCTATACTTCCTAACTTACTGTGTTTTATGGAACATGCTAACTCAGATAATCCCCACAACAGCCCTGTGGGGTCAGAGGTGGTACCCCATTTCACAGCTGGAGGAACTGGGGCTCAGTAAGATAAGGTAGGTTGCCATGGTTCCTATAAATGGAGCGATCAGGCAATCCTTGAGCTTGGGTCTGTCCACCTCAACAAACTATTCACATTTCCCATTGCTCTGTGCTACCATGTGACATGATCATTTTTTCTTCTGTGTGTGTGCAGTCTCCTCAGTGTTTCATAGCTCTGCTTTGCCTAGAGAGTGTTGATAGATGACAGTTATTCCTAAACACCTTGTTTGTTTGGCTTTGCTGGTATGTGTTGTGAGAAGAGAGGTCTCAGGAATGGCTATAAGAAATGGTAGAGGTGTATCTGTCCCCTTGCAAGGCTCCTTCATAGAATCATGCCACAGACATGAAACCATGCATTCATTCTTTTCTGTGAGGTTGCAAGTCAGATTATCAGGCACACACACACAAAAAAAAAAAAAAAAAAAAGGAAAGAAAGAAAGAGAAGAACGCTATTTTAATAATATTTCTTCTCTCAGGGATGAAAAACAGTCAGGCTTTATTGTTCATTACTTGTTGAGCAACCAGGGCAACCAGGAAGGACAGAATGACCTTTACCAAATAAGATAGTACAGAATTATGTCCAACACAGTTTCTGGCATAAAAAGATGCTTAGTAAAGTTAGTCTCTTCTTTCTCTGTCAGGCAGGAGACTTCAAGTTGATCCACTCAGTGATCCAATCCCAGCTTTTCCCCCTCCTAGCTCTGTGGCCTTACACAGATTAGATAACCTCTCTGAGTCTTAAGCTCTACATCTACACAATGGGCCAATCACATGACTTCAGAGGGCTGCCGTGGGGACTACGCAGTCCCTGGTACATGGTAGGTACTATTAAAGTGCCAGTTTCTTTCCTTCTCTATTATTTGTAAAGACCCTTGGGCCTCCGAAAGGCCCTGTGAGGGAGGCAGAGTTGACTCTATTACCCCTATTTTGTAGATAAGAAAACAGAAGTTCAAACAGATTAACAAAGTGACATAACCCAAAGTCATACAGCCAAGACACAGAGGACTCTGGAATTCATTATGAGTCTTCTGAATATAAATGTGGTATTCTCAGTAAGGTAGGGGATGGCATGAAAAAAATCCTCTTTGACCCACTATTAATGGCATGTTTTTTTGTTTTTCTTTTCCTGGTAGTACTCATGGATTTGCATTGATTCACTGACACTCTTTCACCTTGTTTAGTGCCCTTTTTGAAAAACCAACAGCGTATATGGCTCATGATATCAGGCTGGGATTAGAAGAGCAAACTGCCATTTGACATAATAAGCTAAGAAGTTCTCGTGAATTACACAGAGATGATGAATAAAATCTCTATGTATAACTTTGCTCTGAAAGTTTTATCTTTTCCCTCATACTTTGACCCAGGGTTTCCTTTTTTATTTTAACTTTCAGTTTTACCACATCAGATATAGCTGCTTACAAATCATGCTGCTTTCGAGAAAGAAGTAACACACTATTGCTAATTCCAAGAATTGCTGGGAACTTGTATCTCAACAGGTGTCATTCCATCATTAGCAAATTACAAATAAATCTTTACGTTTGGATGGCCTAATCATTCATCACTGCAAAATAATATGGGAGGAGCAGAGAGTTTGTAATTTATAAATGCACTGTCTTATAAATGTTCATGTATGTCACTTTTTTTTTTGCCAGTTGTGTGGATTTTTAAACAGAAAATAATGTATACAATACTGATATTCTAGTGCCATTTCTTATATTTCTTTTTCTTTCTTTCTTTTTTTTTTTTTTTTTTAAGGGACAGGGTCTTGCTCTGTCATTCAGGCTGGAGTACAGTGGTATGATCATGGCTCACTGAAGACTCAACCTCCTGGCTCAGGCAATCTTCCTGCCTCAGCCTCCTAGGTAGCTAGGACTACAGGTGCATGCCACCACACCTGGTTAATTTTTTTTTTTTTTCCCATATAGACAGAGTCTCGCTATGTTGCCCGGGCTGGCCTTGAACTCATGGCCTCAAGGGAGCTTCCCACCTAAGCCTCCTAAAGTGCTAGGATTACTGGCATGAGCCACTGTGCCTGGCCTCTTTTCTGTATTTCTTACCATCTTTACTACACTACATGCATTTTCAAATTCTTCTTCAAAGTATAATATATATAATATTAATTCAAATCTTCAAAAAAATATCCTCTATCTGATCACTTCTTACCACCTTCACTGCTACTCCCTTGGTTTCCAGCCACCATCATCTGTCTCCTAAGCTTTTGCTCCTGTGTTTCCTCTGCTTGTCCTGTCTCCCCATGGCTTATTTTCCTGAGTGATCCTGTTCAAGCCATGTCATGCCATGCCATGTCTTATCACTCCTTCACTCAAAATCCTCCCAAAGTGAAAGCTGTTAAAGCTGAGTGATTAGTGCAAGGGGGCTCATTATACTATTCTGTGTTTGTATATGACTACATTTTTATATGTTAAAAAGTTAAAACAAAAACCTTTAATATTTCTCTATATTAAAAGACAAAATCGTTATAATGGCTTACAAGGCCCTAGGCGATCTGACCATCTCATGTCCTCTCCGTCCTTTTTCTTCTTACTCCTATGCAGCCACATCAGTTTCTCACTGTTCTTGAACTTGCCAGGTGAGCAATCTTAGCTTTTGCACTTTGTATTTCTTCTGCCTAGAACACTCTTTCCAGGGACATCTGTATACCTGTATATTTCTTACCTGCTTTCAGGCTTTACATAATTGCCATCTCTCAAGGTGGCCTTCACTGACCACTCTACCCCTACCAAAACTTTGACCCCCTAATCCCTTGCTCCTTTCTCTGCTTAATTTTTCTTTATACATTAATAACCATCTAATACTACACATTTCATGTATTTTGATTACTGCCTCTCTTCTCCATTAGGATGGAGGCTCAGAGTGGGGAAGCTGGGTGTGGTAGTGTGCACCTGTAGTGCCGGCTACTTGGGAGACTGAGGTAGGAGTGTCCTTTGAGCCCAGAAGTTCAAGGTGGCAATGGGCTATGATCACACCACTGCACTCCAGCCTGGGCAACAGGGTGAGACCCTGTCTCTTAAAAAAATGAAATAAAAACAGTGAGGATATTGATTTATTCTCTGCTGTATCCTCAGTGCTTGAAATAATGCTTGTCATATTGTGGGCATTCAATAATTAATACACTAATGAATGCATAATTAAGACAGGATAAAGTGTTATTTATGGAAGGCAATTACTAAAATATAAAGGGTTGGGTTAGGTGGTGGGTAGTGGGTGAGGAGTGGAGATAACTGTACTCTTTTTTTTGTTGTCTTTTAAAAAATGGCCAATTGAATACTATGCAGAAATGAAAAAGAACAAGATCATGTCCTTTGCAGGGACATGGATGGAGCTGGAGGTCATTATCCTTAGCAAACTAACACCAGAACAGAAAACCCATTATTACAGATACTGCATATTCTCACTTATAAGTGGGAGCTAAATGATGAGAACACATTGCCACATAGAGGGAAACAACACACACTGGGGCCTATCAAAGGGTGGAGGGTGGGAGGATAGACAGGATCAGGAAAAAGAACTAATAGATATTAGGCTTAATACCTGAGTGATGAAATAATCAGTACAACAAACCCCCATGACACGTCTACCTATGTAACAAACCTGCACATCCTGCCCATAAAACTTAAAAGTAAAAAAAAAAAAAAAAAAAGGCTAGATATCAATGTAGCATCTCAATAGGCTATTTAAATTAGAATATGATTATTACACACCAGAGCAGAACACTGGTCTAAATTGGAGGCAGGGTTTCTGGCTGGGGGCTCTGGTTGCTGCACTGGCCCTACAGTATCTGGTAAAAAGGAATCTAACCACTAAGAGGTAGGAATTCTGCCAGCTGTGGGAAAGTGAAGTGAGGGCAACTCTCGAATAATCATCCTTCGAAAACTAAGGCGGCAGTTCTTCCCTCAAATTCCAAGACACCCCCTTATACTTCTCTCTTCCCACCCTAACTGCTATTGCCCATTAGGCATTCTCTCTTGTACTGATGAGTCTTGGCACCAGACTCAAATATTTCCTCTATGCTTCATTTTGTTGTTTCCCTCAGGGATCCAGGATTTGCATTTCTGGTCCATCTCAATTTCACTGTCTGTTATTCCTCAAATGAGAGGGCCCTTCTTTGATATTCACTGTGGTGATGGATAGGAACAACTACCCCACAGGACTTTATCAGGGGTAGTCCTGATAGTAGCAGGGGTACACCTCCAAGATCTCAAACTGGTGGAGTATGTTTCAATAAAGAGCACAGGCTTTGGAGTAAGACATAGCTGGCTCTGAATCTGGGCTCCCATGACCATCTGGGGGACTCTGGGAGAGTTACTTAACTTTTTTACTTGCTTTCTCATTTGTAAAATGTGAATACAAATATATAATCTCTAAATTTTCTGAGGATTAAAGGAGGTAAAGTGTCTAGTACAGTTTTTGCTATATCAAAACCACAAAATAAATGACAGCAATTCTTATTTCTCTCTTCCTACCTTAAGCAGATATCTGCAGTTGAGATTCTCTCTTGACTTTAATGAGAAGGTAGAAGTCACTGCGTGCAAGTTCCTTCACTCTCTCTTCTCCTTACTGTTACTGAGGCTCAAAACATCCCTGTTACTTCACATATCCTCTCCTAATTCAGAGAAACATGTTTGTTCCCTTTTCCAGGGCTAACCATTCTGTTTTTACCCTTAATGTTTATTCCTGATCTTCTTGAATTACCCTTCTCTTTCTCTCTTCCAAAGGATTTTTTCCCTTGTCTACAGATGAGCACTGCTTTTCTTCCTTATTCTAAAAAAAAGCCCCTTCTGGATAATGATGATGACAACTGTAAAGGTTAACATTTATTGAAACCTATGGGCTGGGCATGATACCAAGAAATACTGAACGATTCTTTCATTTGCTCTTCTCTACAATCCAATGAGAAAGGTTCTTAAGAGGAACTTATATCTGTTTGAATGCCATTCTATTTCTCCCTACAAAGTACATAAGAAAATCTCTAATTACTAATGCTGAACCGCCACCACTTAATCTGAGGCCCTTTGCAAATGTAAGTAATCCCCCGATCCATCAAATGAAAAAGTGTGTAAAGGTCATGACAGATTCCATGTTTCCAAACCCACTAGCCATTTATTATTCCTCAACCCTACTTGACCTCTTTGGGAATGGGATATGTTACCATTCCCTCCTTGAAAGTCTCCCCCAACTCCCCATTTCACTGGCTGCTTTTGCTAAGGCACTCTTCTTCCTGCTCAAAGAGATGTTTCAGCAGAGATCGATGCTCAGTCCATTTCTCACCTTTATCGTGATCACGCCCTTGACATTCTTATCAAGTCTCCTGGATTGAATTGTCTACTCCATGCAGATGATGGCTAAATTGAAATCTCATGTTCTCATCTTCTTTTTAAGCATGTGCAACATTTCCAGCTGTTTGTAGGGTATCTTCCTGTCCATAATACCGTTACAGCTCAATGTGCCCAAAACTGAACTAATCACCTTTCTTCTCAAAGCTACTCCACCTCCTGGAAATGGAAATACAAATGCCGCCTTCTAAAAAAGTGCAGCAAAATCCTCTTTTCATCTTGGATTCCTGTCTCTTGTCTTTTATGTTTAACCAGTTGCCAAACTTCAGCTGAGTACCACCCCAAAAATCTCAGTTTGTCCCTTTCTTCCATTCTCATTCCTTAGTTTATCTATCTTAGCTTGAACTCTTAGTTTAGCTCATGAAGAATCACTGCAATTCTTCCAACTAGTGTCTCTGGGCCTTTCCCTTCCAATATCAGTTAGCAGATTGCTACCAGATTTGTAATCCTAAAGCACAATGCTGCTGATAATTTCTCATTCCTATATAAAATTTCTATAGCTTACCCATTTTCTAAAAACATACAGTTTAAATTCTTGCATGATTTGGCCTTATCTACTATCTCCGGCCTTATTACCACCCTTGCCTTCCATGTGCTCTTCATTCCAGCAAATTATTTATTATTCTCCATTCGATCTCAGAGATTTCTACTTTTGAGCCTTTGCTGCTTTTTCTGCTGTGCTGTTTTCCCTCGTTAGATCTGTGCTTTCATACATCTCTCCCTTGAATCCTTCTATAATCATCCCAACTAGCCGACTCTTAGAAATTTATCTTTACATTAGAGCAATTAGGTCATTTACTCTTTCATTCAAAAATTATCTTGTTCAACAATTCCCACATGGCAGCCGCAGGTGCTGGTTATGCTGGTGATTCAGGTATTTAAGGGCATATCTTCGTCTCTCTATTAAATGGATTGTTTCCTGAGGACAAAGGCACTATTTAATTTTCTCTGTTTTTCCAACCCCTAGAACAGAACCAGTACCTACTTAATCAATATTTGTTAAAAGAGCTAGTGAATAAATAAATAATTGTCTCCAGGCTACACTGAAAAAGGAGGGAGCAGAAAAGTGGTGTTCCCAGGCAACATTAGGAAAGGCTGAGGACAGTGGGGCCCAACAGGCTATCCAGCTGTTGAATGGTTACTGTCCTTTGGCAGGGTTCATCTCCCTAATCTAACTCTGAGGGATCCCTGAGGAGTTTTTGCAAAGTCCTAGCAAAAGTTGAGTACATGAAGCTGATTAACTTTTGGAATTTTACTAACTCCTCTGCTTGAAACCACAGTTAGGAACACCTAACCCTGGCAATATTCTTATTCCTAAAAGGATTATTTTTTGAAGCCCTTGTACTCCCTTATGCTTTTCTACTTCGAGAAGCAATTTTCATTTACAGAGACACTGGCTGCAGAGACGCTAAAACATCTTAAATGTTTATAAATTCACCTCTCAGGTATTAACAGAATTCGACCTTGAGACACAGTTTTCCTATTGTGTGGGGGCTTGGCCAAGGAGGCAAACAATCACCAAGGGTTGGCTCTAGGTAAAACCAGAAGCGAGACTGAGAGATGTACTGCCCTGGCTGCTGGCCCTGTGTGATCTCACATTCACCACCAGCAGGGAGACTCCGCAAGGCAGCTGCATGAGGAGGGCTTTCTCCATCAGCGTCCTAGAGACATGCTATCATTCCCACTGGAACACAGCCTTAACTTCACAGTGTCAGTTTATGCTTCTGAGTCACTGAAAAATATCCCAAGAGTGCAAAAATAGGAAACATTAAACTCCCTAAAGTTGTAATTTAAGTATGATTCCGCTTGGAGAAAACAACAGGGATGACAGCACAGTTTATAGAGAGTCTGAATAAACTGTGCTTAACATAAATGTCTCAAAATTCGAGAATTTTGAGAATGTTCAAAATTTTCATTTCGGTATAACGGAAGAATGTTCTCTATTACACCAAATACATTTGTGTCAGGCACATCTTTTCCCAAATGTGGCATATTAAGCTTACCTTTCTCAAATATGTTTTAACTTCTTATTTATTTATTTACAGGCCTAGCCTGAAGTCTGCAAATTTTCAGATAAAAACATTTGGGTTAATTTTTAGTGCTGCAGTAGGTGGCCAGAGTTCTAGTCACCAGGTACTGCTATGATACTGCGTGAGTCACCTAACCTCTTTGGGCCTTTTAATTCTTCATTTGCAGAATCACTAGATAATGTCTCACTCATTTTCCAGCTCTAAAATTCTATGATTCCTAGTCATATGCATAGGACACAGAAGACAACATCCAAAGATCACATTTTCAAACTACAAAAAAAAACTTTACCATCACAGAATTTCTGAGTTGGAAAGAACCTTATAGGTAAACTTAACTTTAAAATTGTGAACATTTTAAATACATTTCACCACAATTACAAACTGAGAAAACATACAATCAACACTCAAATTACCTGTTGCAATGGGACCTCTGATAGCATGGAAAATCAAAATTTAGAGACAAAGAAAAACCTTCATGTTAGGCAAAGATTTCAACTTTTGTCATTAAAACTGAGACTGAGTACCCAAAGTGTTTATTTTCAGTAAATCCAAGGAGGGCCCTCCCTGGGTAGTTAAGTCCTGATAAGAATCTGTGTGTTCTGAGGATATGTCAGAAATGCTTCAATTACATAAGTGGAGAGAGAAAAAGAGACACGCAAACAAAGATACACTGAGAAATTTTAATCTAAGAGGTTTTTTAAAAATCCTAATAACATAAAAGTAATTAGAGGAAGTAGAACACATTAGATATGATCAAAGTGTGTCCAAAACAAAAATTCTAGGTTTCTCATTTATTCATTGAAAATAGAAATTATTAATGTAAATTTCTAACATTCTTTTAAAATGATTTTAAAGTCTTTAAACACATTGTTTTTGACTCAAATTTAATTTAAAATAAGAATATCTCTGACTCTGTGATATCCAAATTTACTTGGGATTGAATATCACTGATTTCTTTTTTCTTAAAGGTATACAACCACCCTCATTATGTATTTTTCTTGCTTAGAAAATCTATTTTATCACTTTCACTGAAACCCACTGGCTAGAGAAGCAATTAGGTTCTTAATTATTGAAAATACTTAGAGACATCATTCTGTGTAGAATTTCCTTTGTACTATAGTAAATACAGCTGCCCTGTATAAAAATCTGGACCATGTTGGGAAAAAGCCAATTAACTGTCCCTTTCTTCAGAAGGAAAGTACATAAGATAAAGAGCATTTCAACTATTCTATTGTGATTTCCTGTGGAAAGCCCCTACTAAATTAAGAGAATTACAAGTGAGTAGAACTGGGAAATTTTCTTTGATTTCTTGGTGCTACTTTACTGGTCTTTTTACACTCTAGACATTAATAGGGCAAAAGAACACAATCTAAGTGTCAGACTGAGGTTAACCAAAATATTGTACCATCTACGTACTATGATGTAAACAAAAGTAGGAAGGGGGGAAACACCAAAGTTTCTCAAAGTTCTAGGATCAGCCAGTAATTTGGAAAAATGGTAGTACTTTAAACCTTCAAAAAAAACCCTTTAATGTCTTAACTTTATGTTGTTCAGCCTGTATAAACTGACTAAACACAAAGTATATGAAGTAAGTCATACATTCTACAGCTTGGATAAAGTAGTGTGTAAGCTATTAATTTCTATTATTTTGGGGGATCTGTCAGAAAATTGTAATTGTCCTATAACCAAATCTTGATTATCCCTTGTTACAGATTTATCAAGTTAAGTAAACATCTTTCTAAGGGCATACAAATAAAAAAGAAAAAAATTACTTATTATAATACAAGTTGCTTCCCTGCCCTGTAGTCTTCCTGGTCATTTTTGAACCAAATCAGTGACAATGAACTCACTTTGTCCTGAGGCGATACATTCCACCCTCAGACAGCCCTGACTGTCAGCAGCAACTGAAACCTCTATCGCCTGGGGCTTCCATTCACCGCTCCTTATTTCATCCTCTTGTGACAACAGGACACATTTAATCCTTTTTTCCCCATCACAGCCATTCATATATTTGAAGACAACCAAATCCTTCAGGCTATAAATTTCTCAGGCTCAGTAACTACTCCTCATTTGAATGAAGTTTGAGTTCTGTCACCATTCTGCTCTGAAGACACTCAAGTTGGTTTCTATTTCTCTACAAATGTGGTGCCCAGCAGTATTACACTGTATTCCTGGTGTGGCCTTTCATCGCAGAGTGCAAATGAGACCACCACTTCCTTGGTCTTATGTATCGTGTTTCCATTAATGCAGCCTAATGAGGAATTACTTGTTTCGTAGTCACATTGCATTGCTGGTTCATGTTGAGTCTGTTATTAACTAAAACTCCTAGATCTCTTTGCATGCGTTGCTGCTAAATCATCTCTCTTCCACTCTGTACTTGTAATTTGTTTTCCGCATGTGTTTATATCTTTTAAATATAATTGCTGAAGAATTGGGTCCATTGTCTCAGCTTTCAAAATTAATTTGAATTCAAATTGTTTGTTGTCTATCACTTCATGTCACCTGCAAATTTAGTAAGAACCTTCTAGGGCTGTATTCAGGACAATGATAAAATATATTAAAGTGTTTGGGGAAAGATCCCTGGAACCTATCACTAGAAATATCTCTTCAGGTTGACATCACCAGCATGGGAGATGCTGTGAATCCCTGAACTACCAAAACAGGGATCTCCAGCATCTCACTATCTCACCCTTGTAGAAATCCTGTCATAGAAGACAATGATGTAGGTTTGGTGTGATTCGTTCTTCTTACGGTGACTGAGATAGCAGCTCTCTAGTTTCTAGTTTGAGAAGTACACCTGTCAAATTCCACTTGCATTCTATCACAAATAGAGAAGGGAGAGACTATCTAGCCAGGAGGTGATCTCAAGGAGGGTATATTTTCTCCCAGTCCACCTCAACACACATACACACACACATGCGCACGCACACACACACACACACACACCAATTTAGAATATCCTTTGAAGAGGCATTCCTCCAGCAAATCCTGAGTAATACCCTGATTACTCTCTCACACATGTCTGTATCTTGGCTGTGGTGCCATGTAACCTGAGGGCTACAGAAAGATGATCACATTCATGTGTGTCAACACAGAGCCCAGCACTGTGCCTGGCAGGTGGTGTGCCTTGGATAAACACATGCTACATAAATGTAAGGAAGGTAGGAAGGCCAAGAAGTCTTTGAAATCTACAAATGAAATGTTCTGGGTTTAGATGGATTCGATTTTCTGAAATAATTCAGAACATACTTTAAATCAAGGCTCTGATTGATCCCTTTGGTTTTTATACACCTATTTTAAAAATTAATAGAACAACTTGACTTTATAATGATTTCTAAAGGGTCTAGTTAATCTCATATAAATGAAAGATGTGAAACTGACAAATGTTGATATTCAAAAAATAAAATTACTAAATCAACAGGGATGGGAAAACCCCTAAAATGGAATAGAAATAAAAAAATAGCTTAACTCTATAGCCCAATGGAAATATAAATACACAGAAGGAAAAAATCTAATCCAAGTAACTTTTGTATACATTACTCTGACTGAATGCTCTCTGTTGAACTACAAAGAAATTTTGAACCGAATATAGTAAGCTTGCAGATATTGGTATAGCCATTCTAAAACTATTCTATTTTTCTACAAATGTGTGTGTATTATTGGACTGAGCAAAATGAGTAAGCATGCTGCTATCATTGATGATGAGGGTTTTCAGTTACTGAAGAAATATGGGATATGAGATACACATTTCATATCTCAAATCCAAATACAAGTATTGGATGAGGGGAGGGAGGGAAGAAGCCTGCAGTGTTGGATTGGAATTAGAATTATGAATTAGTGTATGAACTCGAGATTTTTAAAATAATCAATTTTGTAGCTCTGCCTAATGAAAGAGTCTAGAAAAACTTCTCCTGCTAAAAGGAACTAGGACTTCTTAGAGAGATAGACGATACCTGGACTGGGGTAGTGAAGGTATAGGGTGAACCTAGAATAGCTTACAATTTCAGAAATAAGGAAAGTGTTAGGAAAAAAAAGATAGGGACATATCAAAAAGACATAGGAGCTAGCCTGAAAGACTCCCACTGGCCAAGAATAGGACAATTTAAGAATCAAAATGAATAATGACAGGAATGGCTTATAGTACAATGAATAACAAAAGAATCCACGAGTTCATACTGATGCTAATTTTAATGTTTTTTAAAGAAGAATGAAGAAAGCTCTTTTTAAAAAAACCCGGAAAAGTGACAGGAAGGATAGAAATAGAAAAATCACAAATTTATAACAATTATTGATAATTGATTTAGGAAATAATCATTCATGGATGCTAAAATCCACTGGAAGAAAGATGCTGAGGATGGTAGTTTATACCAGGGTGGCAGCATTGGAGGTGTTGAAGAATAATTAGCTTCTGAAAAAAGTGTGAAGGCACAGCCAATAAGACTACCTGATGGATTACATGTGGGATTTGAGAAGAAGAGAGGAGTCAAGGAAAACTCCAAGATTTGGGGCCTGCACAACTGGAAGGATGGAGCAACCACATTCCGGAAAGGGGAAGCTATGAGGCAGAGCAGATTGGTGGGGAAGATTTGAAATTCAGTTGTGAATATGTTAAGTCTACCAGACATCCAAGTGGCAATGTCAAACAAGTAGCTGAGCCTGGAGACTACATTTCAAAGTAGAAGTCTAGGCTGGAGAAACACCCCTCCCCCCATATATATATATAATTAATAGAACAACTATATAACTCAACACCATGAAACTTAATAGTGTTAAGACTTAATAGTGTTAAGTTTTATATATATATAAATTCAATATATATAAACAGAATATATATTATATGTATATAAAACTTACAACATAAGTTTTATACATATATAAAATGTACATATATAAATACATATATTAATCTATATTAATAGAATAATATATATTATTTTATGTATATAAAACAACACCATGAGAGGAAGGAAATGGAGAAAGAGAAGCCATTCTTGGTCAAGTTACTCATTAAGCCTCAGTTTCTAAGCTAAAACTTGGGATAAAACCATCTTTTGTGCAGAAGTGTATAAGGATAACAATAACAGATACATAGTAAGAACTCGATAAATGACACATGAGAATAACAAAGCATTTTTCTTGTTATTTCTATACTAATTGAGTATTTCTATGATTAACTGAGGCAACAATGTTAACATGTGATCTCTTTCGGAGTGTACTATCAGGCTGAAATGGGCATCATCCTATACTCGTAGGGCTACTGGCTTATAACCTCAATGCCACAATATGTTTGTAGTGGGCTGAATGGTGTACCCCCAGAATTCATGTCCACCCAGAGCCTCAGAATATTATATTATCTGGAAATGGGGTCGTTGCAATTACGATTAGTTAAGATGAGGTCACATAGGGTTATGGATGCCGTAAACACAATGACAGGTCTCTAAGAGAAAGAAGAGGGAGATCTGGACACAGGGACACAGAGAGAAGACAGTATTCATGTGAAGATGGAGACAGAAATTGGAATGATGCAGCTGCAAGTCACAAACTGCCATGAATTGTCAGCAACCACAAGAAGCTAGAAACAGGCAAGGAAGGATTATTGCCTAGAGCCTTCAAAGGGGGCATGGCCCTGCGAAGACCATGATATTGGACTTCTAGCATCCAGAACTGTGAAAGAATAAATTTCGGTTGCTTTAAACCACCTAGTTTGTGGTAACTTGTTATGGCAGCTGGCAGTGAATGCTTTTAATTTTATGCTGCCTTTGCATCCATTCTGAATATAAGCTGGACTTTCTCATACCTAAAGCAGGGCTCAGTGACCGTCGACGCAGTTTCCAGTACTACACCTCCTCCCGGTTCCTCTATGTGGCCAATCTAGATATCTGCATTATACAATTGCCACCTGGTGATCACCTCCCCATGGGCCAGCTACATATAGCCTACCTGACTGGTCTTCACTGATGCTCACACCTTGCATGGACTGTGCAGATATGCCACAGTGACTTCTTCTTCATCACACTGTGACCTCCTGGAACTCATACCTGCTTGCTTGAAACCCACCTATTAAAACTCCCTGTGGGAAATCTGTTTGGATAATGTCCTGGACCCAGTAAAGGCAATGGCCCGTGAGTTCCTTTCTCTCTCTTTCTCCACATGCTCCCTGACCTTGGTGTGTGGCCTTCCCTGGAGTGCTGTGTGCTCCCCAGGACCACTAAGTAATAAAATCTTTATTTCCATCTTGTGTTTCTCCTAATTATGGAAGGGGTGCTCTCTATCATAAGTATCCTAAATTAAAACACTGCCCTACAAAACTAATACAACTAAGGAGCCTAACAAGAATTTAATAAATTCCTTTCTGGTTTCCTACCTATGAGATTTTCATAAGAAATCATGTGTTACATCTAAAAGAAAGCTTTTGACACAGCTGATCTCAGTCTCCTATCTTAACCCCAGACAGAAGAAAGGATATGGGGTCAATATACAGCGGAAGCAATACTGATTAGAGAGACTGTACTAAAAATAAATTAATAGACTGGTGAAGGTTTTGTGTAGCTCCATGAATCCATAAATGAACCAGCAAAGCTGCCACTCAATATTTGTAGTAGTGTATTTGGTTATATAAAAATAGAAACAACTGTCATTTTTAAGTGCTTACTGTGGGGCATGTACTGAATAACTTGATTTACACATATATCCTATGACGTAGGTATTATTTTTTCAATTTCATAGATAAGGAAGCTGATGCTTAGCCAAGTTAAGTAACACTGCAAGTCGCAAAACTAGGAACCAACATCATGCCCAGCCCTGAACCAAATGACTTCAGAGCCAATGCTTTAAAACCTAAAAGTGTGGTCCACAACCACCTAAACCTCACCCCAGACCTAGAAACTGTAAATGTAGAACCAGAAATCTGCAGTTGTAATACCTCTTTCTAGGACGTCAACTAGACACCTCTTACTCCTTCTCTTGTACCTGCCAGCTCATCCTTTCTTTCAAATTATCCATGTTAACTATGTTGAATCATTTTCAGTGTCGCACATTTAATTTTAAAATCGACTTGGTTTTATTTTCATTCTGCCTGGTCTGTTTTCTATTCCTAACTTATTTTGTATTTATATATCAAACAATTGGTAATTCAATTATCTGAAGATTCTGGGGATTTAATTCTGCTTTTCATTGTTCTGCCAATTCTTAAACAGAGTGGCTTATTTGCATACATATTTTCTAATTTTTGATCAGGAGCTCACGATTCTTTGAGCCACATACATTTTTATGCTTTTCTGCAAGGCTCTGAGGGTATCCCCAATGTGGAACAACTTCATATTCATTTCTAGACTTGGGGTTTCCTACTCTATTCAGTGAGCATACACTTAACTCTGAATCTGTAAGAATTGGGTTTGTAGTTATTGATTCTCAAGAGAGGCATTTTATCTTCTGATTCACCCTAGGCTGAGACAGGCAACTTCCTCATCACCTCTCTGCCTGAGGATCACCCATCAACAGAAACTATAGCCCTGAGAGAGTCCTGAATTAAGTGGGTGATTGCAGTTTCAATTCCTCAGATTGGAAAGGCCCAAGGCCTTATCTTTTGTCTCTAGGAAGCTGTTAAAAACCAAGCTTCTTGATTATCTAGGTCAGCAAATATTTCCAGGGCAGCTGTGGCCCCAAAGTCCATCCATATCCTATTGTGTTTTCCCAAAGTTTTCTTTTGTTTTATGGCGCCCCAGTAGTTATCATACTTTCTAATAAACTCAGCTACGCATTAAAGAAAATGTTATATTTTTTTTCTAGTGTTACTAAGTGTATTGTAGTGGGAGAATTACCTACTCTACCAGGCTTTGGAAATGGAATAAAATCGATATTTTAAGTAGGTTTTGAAGCAGATTTTTATGTGTAGTAAGGTTTGAGAGCCACACTGCACTGTCTCCCATAGAGCTCCTGAGAAAACATGCTGGAAACTGTAGCTAAGTAAGACAGCTTCACATTTTTTTTTCCTTCAGTCCAATGTTCTGCTATTTAAGGTGGAGTCAGGTGTTAACCAATCTTCTTTAAGTCATGGATGAATAAATAAAGCTAAAGATTCATCTATATGCTTCCACCCAGGCTTTATAAAAAGAAGCTAATATTTGTAATCACTACAAATATTAGCAATAATTTGAAATCCTGTTTTTTTTCTTAAAAAAATTTTTTTTATAGAGACAGGGTCTCACTATGTTGCCCATGCTGGCCTCAAAATCCTGGGCTCAAGCAATCCTCCTGCCTTGGCCTCCCAAAAGTGTTGGGATTATAGGCGTGAGCCACTATGCCCAGCTGAGGTTTATCCTTAATATTATGTTATAAGCAGTTTTCCACGTTGTGCCGTATCCTCTTAATTATCTTTTTAAAACACAGTGGCATAATATTCTATTCCACGGTATACATTGAATATCTATTCAATTATCTGTTGTAATATGTTGCCATTATATAATGGCATGTATTCTTAGAAACTGTCATAGAATTATTGTAGAATCCAAGATTGGCTAGATGATGCACTGTGATTTAGCAATTGTGCAGTGGTTCCCAGGCGTCTCTGTGGTTGAAACACTTTTGGATGATTCTGAAGCCCACCCATGATTGTGAACCATAGATTTAAAAGATTCCTGCAAAGTAGAGACAGATCCTTAACATTATGATAATGAATGGTATTCCATGATGGTTAAGAGTGCAGGCCCTTAAACCATATGGCATGAACTGAAATCTTGGGCTCCATCTCTAAAAGCCTGTGAGACTCAAGTTAAGCTTCTTAATTTCTCTAGGCTTCAATTTCCTCATTTATAAAATGCGGATCACAGAACCTGCATCAGTGGATTACTGTGATGATTAAATGAGATGATGTAAGTAAGCACATCAAGCCATTATTATAATCATTCTGTTGGGTAGAAGGGGACCTAAAGGCAAAAAGCATTGTCTGTGAAAGTCTGCATGCACTTTCCAGCCCATGTCCATGAGACCCCAGGGAGGTGAAGGTAGGCTGGAGGCTTCTTATTTGGAATCCATCTGGAGGGTGGGGAGAAAAGACTGAGACTGCAGGGTAGCCTCCAGCTTCACCTCTGGACCTGCAGATGGGTTGAAAAACAACTTGTCTGTGGAGGAGGCAGTGGAACACATGTGGGGATCTTAGTGCTTCTGTGTGTTCACTTCACCTTATCAAGGCAAATTGCCAGTATGTGACTTTATGAGGTCAAGACTCCAGAATGGAATGCCGAGAGCTGCCCCACTATACCTTCAGACTGAGACCACTGGGTTTAAAAGAAGCCACCAGAGATTTGTTTCGGATTGAACAGTGGTCCCAGAAATAATCATGTGTCAAGGAAGAGTGGAGGGCAGAAAAATGGGAATGGCCAATAGAGGAAGGTCACCAAGCCAGAACTGACAAAACAAAATTAAAAATTCAGACAGTTCTTAAATTCAAGAAGCATATATCTCTCCTAATAATTTCTAAGGGTTAAGCTTCCCAGCTATTATCTGTGTGATAGGTTTTCTCTAATGAGTAGCTTTCTCCACTTTATAATGGTGACTTTGAATATATACAGCGGATTTAGAGGACTATTTAAAAAAATATTTTACAAAGTAATATTTTGTTTTAGGACAAAATACAAAACTTCTGAACTACTTGCAACAAAAATTACCTATAAGTCTCAATTGTGGTTACATATGGGAGGGAGTTTTGTCTGCTTGTCTAGAGCAGTACCTGACACACAGTGCTCAATCAATATTTGTTCAATGAATTGCCTTCTCTCTTTTGGCTTCAATCACTAATGATGAGCTTCATGCTTAATCTGCAAATGTATGGAAGAGCAAGAAAGAAAAAGCAGTGAAGCCCATTCAACTCTTTTGGCCATCAATTCAGTTTCATCTTTTTTCCACCTACTGGAAAACTGAAGGGAGGCTTTCTGGGCTATGTGTTGAGCAACATAAAGCATTTCACTTCATTTAAAATTGATTAAAAATGCAAGAATAAAAAAAGAAAAAATCTTAAAAAATATTACATAGATCATTTAAAAAGATAGCTGCTATCAAAAAGCTAAAGTGATACAAGCTATAGCATGATTCTTAACCATGTTAAATCTTTCCCTTTGAAAATATGATAAAAAGTTATACTCATCTCCCAAGAAAAAATGCACATACATACATGTGTAAGTCTGCATATAAATTTAGGAATCTAAAAAGCCTCTGAAACCACCAACAGGGATCCACAGACCCCAGGTTACAAAGCCCTTCTGTTCAATAAGCAGCTTTTCTCATGGTTTACAAAACACACAGTATAATGTACATAGGGGTATGGTTATTTTCCCTAATTAAATACTTGCGCAGTGAACAGCTTAGGGGTTCAATGGAAATCCTAATAAATGATATGAACTAGGTTCTATACGCACACATAGCTGATTATTGGTGATTTTCTCCCCTGTTGTTTTAAGTAATTGAGTCAGATTAAATTATTTTAAATTAGTACTCCAAATAGATCCAAACCACGTGAATCAGACAAGTCTATACAAACGAAAGGGAGATTATGCAAGGATATGTGATATCCTCAAATGCCACAGCAGATCGGGTAGTCTATTCGACCTCGACAGAAACTTAACATTTAGGATTTTTAAGGAAAGGCACGAAGAGTGGAGCCTTTTTTTTTTTTTTTTAAAATCAGTAGTGGAAGGGGACAACAAAAAAGCTGTTGTTGACCTAAACATTTCAACACTTCTTCCACTCAACATAAAACACTCAAGAAAGACAACATATGTGAGAACCAGCTTTCAGAAAATGTTTGATTAAAAATAGTTACACTTCTATCAGCTGGGTTTCAAGTCCCTTGCATTTGATATTTATAACTAAAGAGAAACTAAGAATACTAACTGGTAAGCTATTTGTACTTTACAATCAAAGTCATTCTTGTCAATTTCTGGTTTTGCATAGAGTGGACCACACAGAAGGATGTGTCACATTAGTTAGGATAGGAAGGGGTACTTTCTGGTCACTCTAGAGGAGGATTGGTGAGAGTTTCTGCAGTCCCATGGGGCTGCTTCTCTTGTCACCCACCTCTGTGAAAGGGAACGCAGTTTGATTTTTAAAACTTCACACGTGGCTTTCGGGAAAAATAGGGAAGTGAGCCTTCCCTGGCACTCCTTGCTGAGTCAAAAGCAGGCAGGGACAAGCTTGGCCTAGAGGAAGGTTCCTGTGCTTTTCTGCCAGCCTCTCCCATTAGGAGCTCCGTGATGAAATTAGAATGGAAAAAACTTTAAAGGGAAATTTTATAGGCAGTATAATAGATTATTAAATGTTTAATGATCGGAAATTTTTCTTATGAAAGGACAAGATATAAGAGTTAGTCTGCATACTTACTTCCCCTAGATTTTTCTCTATTATTTTTTGCTATAAGAGTTAGTACAAACTCTACATTGTGACAAATACATTTTTATCTAGACAGCAAAGAGGAATCAATAGGATCAAAGTGAGTACCAGTTAATCTTCAATGGCGTCCAATTTGAACCTATGTTTGCCCTGAAAAGGAGCCATCCTATACAATGGCAAATTTGGGTTGAAGTTAGTAAAAATTAACTTTCTTGAAAATGCCAGTATTTATAGATGCATTCTTATGTAGTAAAAATATAAAAACATCTTGGGGAATGAAAGTTCAGAGTAGCAGTTTACCTAAGAGAAGGAAGGAGGACAAAGTGATGGATAAGTGGGGTTTTACCTGTAACTATTTTATTTGAGAGAGAGAGAGGACACAGACAGAGAGAGAGAGAGAGAGAGCTATCAAAAGCAAATAAGGTAAGATGCTAATACCTATTAAATTTGTGTTGTAGTACATAGTGTCTGTTATGTCAATTTTTAAACTTTCTATATGCTTGAAAGAATTTATAATTAAATTTTTTTTTAAAAAAAGAGCATAAAGACTTGCACAGCAAGACATTAGAAAGCTAAATGGAAATTTTCTTCTTAGCTATGTGAAAGACACAGGCAGAGCACCAGATGGTTCAGTAGCCTGAGTTCTAGAAATAATCTCAACATGGTAAGAGGGTCTGTAAGCTAGCCTACACCTATGCGAAACAGGGTTTTATGCATGGGACACTATTCCAGTAGAAAATGCACGATTTGAGTAGACTTCTAGAGTTGGTTTTAAAATGATTTAATGTAAGGCATCAAATCTAGACAATCAGTAAGAGAGTAACCCATACAGGCTATATTTTTACATGTTCTATAAAGTATAGTTTGGTGTCTACAGCCTGCAAACCACAGCCAGCCCCCAAATCTTTCAAGTTGGCCCCTGACTCTTTCCTGCTGTCTCCATATGACCGAGTATGCACTGAACTATCAGCGTTTCCAGGTTCCTCTCCAGGCACCGCAGAGTGGTGGCGATCTCACAAAGGCATGACAGGAAGACAGGGTGTGAGGTTGGAGGGAGAGAGGCTGTAGCTGAGGAAAAGCACAGCCCATGGCATTTTACTTTAATGCCTGAACAAATGCACTTAATGAATATGTGGCAAATGTAGGCTCAGAAGTATCGTTTCTTTCCTGTAAATGTAAATGCTCTCCCTCTGAAGTTCCTGTGGGAATGGCTTCTGGATTCTGGGGGTGAGTGTGGGGCCACCCTCCATGAGGCCTCTGCCCACCTGAAAGCATCATTCCATAGACCCTCCCATTGTTCACACACAGTGGACCTAACTCTCCACTTTCACTTTCTCTTCTGTAATAGTTTATAACAGTCAATAGAACTCCCACGTTAGCTTTTAGGGTCATCACAGAATATAAAATGTTGAAGATACATATTTTATCTTTTCTATCTTTCTCCTTAGTATCCAGATACACTAACTCAGATATTCTAACAGAAATTATACAGACACCAAGATCACCATCTTGAAAATAAGAAATATCTACTAATAACCAAGAAAGGCACGTTTATAAAATAATACACTTGGACAATTCTACGTAAGCTATGCGAGACAACTTTATAGTAGAAAAGTATGCAAATGGGTAAGGTTAAGGTTGATTCTTTGTTGCATCCACATCAGTGGTTCTCAAAGAGGGGTGATTTTGCCCCCCAGGGGACATTTGTCAATGTGGAGACTTTTTGGATGTCACAATTATAGGAATCCTATTAGCATCTAGTGAGTCAAGGTCAGGGAGGCTGCTAAATATTTTATAACGTGTCAGACAGCCTCCCACAACACAGAATTTTCAAGCCCCAAATATCACTAATGCCAAGTTTGAGAAACTTTAGATGTATCTATCCCACTGTTTCCCTTACAGTCTCTCGCCGAGCAGGTGCTTAGTAAAGTACCACAGAAAAGACACGTACAATTTTAAAGGTCTTCCTGATTAGAAAGAAGCATGGAGAGCAATTTTTTCCTCTGCTTAAACATTAGAGGGAAAGGGGATTTAAAATTCCTTTGTAAACTTAAAGGTCATCCTGAGCAGAAATAACTATTAAAAGGGATATTTGGAGAAGAGCTCTGGAAAAAAAAAAATACCTGGCCGTTGTCTCTTTCTTTCTCTCCTCCCCATCCTTCCAATTAAGAATTTCTTGGATAAATAAAATTACTTCCTATAACTGTTAGGAACAGCAGAACCATTTCAATTTTCAGTGAACAATGACAAGCTAAGGGAACAATGACAGCTTGTATAGTCATATTCTCTAACCTCTAAGTTCCTCCTCGTCTTACAAGTTGATTAAATGCTTAATAAATGGATACTGAATTAGTGAATAAAAAATAAATGATTTGGTGAAATAATGTGACTGTAGTTGAACCTGCTTTATTATTAGTCGTTTACATATCTATATTTCCCAGTAAGTACTAAACTCCTTGATATAGAAACTTTCATTCTACAAGAACATCTAATGCCCACTAAGTTGTTTCATTTGTAAATTATTTTGTGACTGAGGCAGCAATATGTTTTTGAGTAGATGAAACCTCTACATGAGAAAGATGTATGAAGACTGGGAATAAATGGATGTATAAAGTTTTTTCTTAGCCAATAAATTTATAAGAAAGTTAATGCCATGTGTTTGTTAGTATCAAGAATTGTTACTTAGTCACAAAATACTAGAGCAATAGAAGTAAACAAAATACCATAATTTATATTTTTTGTGCCAAGCCAGTCAGAAAAAACTCCCAGTTTTTCGCTTAAAGTTAATTCTTCAGTCATTATAGTCAGTGTCAATGCTGATAACATGTGTCTTTCAATCCCCTTCTCACAAATATACACATACATAAAGGCACAATATTTATACATGTGACACACAGACACATGTGTTAAAAAGGTAAGTGCTGGGCCTGGCTTCCCCAATACCTGAGTACCCAATGACCAGTGAACCTCTCTCTCCCTTGTTTTCAAGAGTTATCATTCACCATGCCTTTTTACACCATTGTCTGCCCATAATTTGTCCCTTATCTCCCTGCCCCCAGTACCCCAAATGCACACATTATATCTGAGAGGTTCGGTGAGCAATAGCCTGCTGCAGGATATAGAGCCACTAGTCTTGTGAGAAAGGCCAGTTATTATAATTCCATTCTCTGAGTCTGTTTGGGTTCACAGGCATTGCACTTTTTACCTACTGAGATTTCTAAGAGATTAAAAGAGATAATGTTATACAAACCACTTGGCAAGTCTTTGGTGTTTAATAAGTGCAAATTAGTTCTTTATTGCTGCTCCTCATTCCTCATCAAGGTTCTAAAGGATGTGAGGCCATAAGACCGTGGTCTGCTTCTGTGGACTTAAGCCATCATATTTACCCGCCTAATTACCTTTAATAGAAAAAACATCTTTCATTCCACAATTGGAGCCAAGAGACTTAAAATGCAACTATGACTAGTAGTACCCAACTAAATAATGGGTGAGTTTCACTTGAAAGGTAAAGAAAGACATCACAACATTTTGTCTTTTGTTTGGGAATAAGGATAAGAAATTTAACAGGCCTGGGCCTAGAAGATGGATAAGAGGGAAAGGAAGAAACAAAATGCAAGGCTGGCAAAACCAAAGACAGATTTCTTTCTTTCTTTTTTTTCTTTTTTTGAGACAGAGTCTCGCTGTGTTGTCCAGGATGGAGTCCAGTGGCACAATCTCGGCTCACTGCAACCTCCGCCTCCCAGGTTCAAGCGATTCTTGTGCCTCAGCCTCCTGACTAGCTGGGACTACAGGTGTGCACCACCACACCCAGCTAATTTTTGTATTTTTAGTAGAGATGGGGTTTCACCATATTGGCCAGGCTGGTCTCGAACTCCTGACCTTGTGATCTGCTAGCCTCGGCCTCCCAAAGTGCTGGGATTACAGACATGAGTCAATGAGCCCGGCCAGATTTATTTACATCACAACTTTGCTGAGGGCCTGCTCTACTGAGCTTCATCTACTTACAAAAACAAACCAATAAAAAGACTGAGGCCAAAAGTATGTTACACCCTGAGGGGCACACACACATAGTGAGAACTATTTTGTCCAAGCCTTGAATTACTGACTAAATAATAACTTTTATAAAAAACTAAATTACAATTGTTGACTAGGTTTATCTGCAAAATGATTATCAGTCTATGTTTATCATCAGTCAGTCTATGAAACATAGCAGCATATTATGAAATTAAAAGTCTCATATTAACTTAAAGAAAAATATTCTCAAATAAACAAACAGCCTGAACATGGTAAAAGGTATGACCAAATACACCACCAGCATGTCACGTAGCAGTTTATTCCAAGAGGGCCACACATCTGCTCAGGCCAAGGCCCTAGGGTACTTTCAGGCTCTCTATGGAACATGTACACATTTTCTCATTTAATCTCTAAAGGACCTTATGAAGTATATACTATTAATATTTCTGTATTTTATACATTAAGAGACTGAAGTTTAGAAGTATTGGTTAAACCTATTCAAAGCTACACAGCTAATAACAAAGTCTGGATCCGAATTCATAATCTTAAATAATATACGATATAATCCATACACTCAGTCACTTGTTTGGTTTTTCACTAAATCTCCAAAGAGTCAAAATCAACCATTTCTTTCAAAGACTTACTAAAGTTTCAGGAAGTATCCAATTTTTAAAAATATTTAAGATGATCAAGAAATAGTAAGTTTGTTAGCTAATGCTGAAGACATTTCTACTAAATTGAAATGTTAACAAAGTTTTAGTATCTGTCACTTCTATTGCTAGGAGACAAATTTCTATTTAAAAATTTTAATAATCATGTGAACACTTCAGCTTAGGAGCGAAGGCAACCCGTACTCATTTAAAGCAATTCCTTGGAAATCGTAGGAAATCAAAATTTCCAGAATTCAAATAGAAGGAGAGCTACCACAAACTTACTTTGACCTGAGGGTAAGACTTCTTGTTCTTTTCGCTAGAGGCACCAGGTAGTCCACCATGGGATGGGCCTTCACATACATAACGGAAACGAAATCCTCTCTGCAAAGGTGAACGTTAAGCCAATTAAGTTTGAGAAACACTTATTAAAAATTACGGCAACAAAGATACATACAAATTTTTAAATCTTATGTCTACTAAATGAGAGAAGAAAAACATGAAACTGTGAAAGAGGGCTCTGTAAATAAGAATCACTTTTCCCGTTATCTTACTACGAAAAATGGTATTAATTGATATTTGTACACTAAGATATGGCTAAAAAGCCAGGTACCTAAGCCCATGGAACCTCTCATGCTATGCATGTGTGGAGAGTAATCTGCTGAAGAGTTTAGGCTTCAGACTCAACATGTTACGGCTTGTTCTAGTCAGAGCTTCCTTGTCTTAAATTGCTGCTGCCAAGCTCTGAACTGTACCATATTAATAAAAGTTATGCTTCCTTGACTCTTACTTGAAGACATTCCTTTATCTACTGATTACAGCTGGTTCAGCAGGGACTACAGACATGTTTATTTAGATATACTGTTTCAGCGTTGTAGAACACACCCTATGCTAGACCCTGCATCTGTTAAGCTTCTCTCAGCATTTCAGAGGATAAGATTTTTGTTTTTATGATTATTGATATGGTCAAGCTCAAGATTGAATATTAACCTACCAGAATGATTCCAAAACTAGATAGTTCCCTTAAATACTATCTAACCCAGAAATTTTATAGATGTAGTTAATTAATGAAGTTACCTGGAAGCCTTCACTATATAAACTACTGTGTGCTGATAAACACCTAAGAAGTGTCATGTTTTTTCATTTGTACAAAAGGGAAGATTATACCAGACCATCTTTAAGGTCTACTCCAGTTCTAACTTTTTATGACTTATAAAGCTAACTTATTCATATTTGTATACGAAGAATAAAACAAGGATAATTATGACCTCATCATCATATTAAGGGAGGTTTCGCTGTATTTCCTGATTCAACTTTATAATGACGTCAATCAATTTGTGGTAGTGTTAGTAGTTTATAACCACATAGTCACTTAAGCAGATGATTTTCTTTTTACAGATTCACTTTTTGGTGAAAAGAAAATATGTTAAGATTTTTTAAGGAACATTCTCACCTTTTGTTTCTATTGTGGGACCAACTCTGCATATATAGCACTAGATCATCTGCCCATCAGCTCATCACACCCACTAGCTGCTGGTGGGCGTTAACTCCCTTACTCATTAAATTGTGGAACCCCAGCAAGCATGCAGATTTTGACAGCTTTGAGCTCATGAACAAATGTAAAACGTATGCACTACTTAGACTATACTACATTTCATTATGCCAAGTAGGGTCTTGCAGTCTCTGAGCAGTCCAGGTGCCTTGAACTGATTTAAATCTCTGGGAAGCATCTGGAACTGTTCCTATATTATTCAAAAACTTCCTGATTTCCAAAGATCAGTCCTCAAACACATTTACCAGATAAGTAAGGCCTAAAGTAAATTCCCTGGTCTGGGAAATTTCCTTAATGCACACAAATGTCTAAAGTTTATGATCAACTCATCACAGTGAGACCTAAAACAACTCCTTGGGAGATTCCAGATCTAAACACAAGGGAAGCCTTTGGAGATGAAGTTTCAGAGGTAATTCCTTTGTTTTGATTCTCACACAATTCATATTTAAAAATAATTTACAATTTCAGCCCTATGCCTTTTGTAAGCAAACACTATTGGTTTTTTAAATAATTAAATGAAATTTCTAAAACCATGAAAAAAACAACACATGTATAATAGCCTCCAGAATTAGCTAACCATAAGAATATAGATTTACTTGACTGCTAATTTAAACACAACTTGAGTTTTTGAACAGTATTAGTTAATTAACACTGATTAATATGCAACAGAACTGGATGTTCTAAAAATTAGTAGTCTATGCTATGACTCATCTCCGTCAGAGCTGGGGAAAATCTGTGGCTAAGAGGTCCCAAAGAAAAAAGAATCTTTTTCTAACTTAAAAAAAAAAACAAAAAAACCCCAAAACCACACACACACAATTCATTATCTTTAATCACAAAATTCCTTTGGGACAGTTGGAAAAATATAGACACGTATGTGTTTATATCTTATTGGGAGTGGTGTCAAATAGACAATACTTAATAGATATTTTTCATGGTTACATACGAGTATCTAAATCCTCAGAAGTTTTTAACCTGAGGATGAAAATTTACAACTGTTTTCAGGAAGATGTCGTCAAATGCATTGTCTGGATGCATTTCTGATTCTAAATTTCTGAGATCAAAATTTTGCCTTTAATCCACATTCACTCATCTCAGTAACTCCATTTGCTTAAAATGAGTCATCAACCTCAAAGGCAAGGCTACATCCATTCAGTCAGAAAGTCTGACTTGAATACAACCTTCTTACTTTCACTGAATTCAGATATCAAAATAGCATCACTTTGGTAAACACATTGTTTTACTCACATAAGCTTTTATATGAATTAAATTTTGAATTTTGGAACTACATTAACCCTTCAGGTAAATCATAAATGCCAATTTTTCCTTATAACTGTTGGATCCATAATAAGGAATTACATTAAAAAATTCTTATTGTAGTGCTATGCTTATGAAAATGATATTGGAAAAAATACTTTGGCATATGCAGACAAATTTCAGTTGATTTCTGTTTCATAGACTACCTAGATCTTAAAAGCTGGGAAATTTTCCACGATGCCAGAGCCCACAGAATTTTAAGGGATAAAATTTCACTGGGAATTGATGACCTTCTCTGAGAAATAACTGCCAAAAAGAGTTGAACATGGAGGTAAAGCAATGGAGTGTTACTGGCAACCTGAGGAGTCAGGATGTGACACCTGCAAGAACTAGAACCATGCCCCAAAGTTTCATGTGGCATTCTTGCCCCCACAGCAAAAACTTTCATCTAATTTCAACCTTATAAGGATAGCCTGTTCAGCAATCATTAAGACATTTATATCAAATGCTGACCAAATATAACACATATATAATATCACGATTCTGGAAACCACAACGCAGTGGATGCTTTATTTAAGCTTGTGACCTAGTTAGCATGTGTTAAATGTTACAAAATGCAAAAGTGTTTCACTCACCTGAGCTAATGAAAAGAATACTTAGAAAATGTACTGGGTAATACAGCTGCAAGAGGACAGGTATCCATATCCTCAGTCACATACAAATGTGATTAGTTTATCCATCCAAAGATTTACTGACTGTCCTCATTCTGTGGGGAACTACACCATTATTTCCATTCCCTAATAACTGAAACCTCCTATAGGCAGACATTAAAGATTGCCTTTCTTTCTCTTTCACAGCATTGGTCCCATCCAATTTCCTATAAATATCCACAGAGTTGGATACAGTGAGGAGGCCATTTCAGTTCTGAGCTATTCTCTACAGACTCTAGTGGTAAGGGGAAGCACCTGAAAAAATGTTCCTCTCCTGACTCCAAAGAGGCTGACACCAGAGGGAAGAGAATTCAATAGTTCATTCTAACATTTTACTTCCCACTGGTACTTTCAGTATGTTAGGTTACATGTTCCAAAGGCAGCACAGAAAAGGCTGGGGCTACCAAAGGAAGGAGGAAGGCTAAGAGGTACTACATGTGCAAGGATAATAGATGGATGTCGCTCAGTGCATGTGAACTGTATGCATACGTATTCCTTATAAATGAAAATGAATGGAAATCACCTCTGCCTTTCCTGGGAGTGGCTGGTAAGTTAAGCTGGTAGAGACAGCAGAATACTGTAATTAACTGTAATTCTAATACTGTAATTAACTGCAGTTTTACAGAACTACATACTGAGGCTCAGGACAGTGTGAACAATGACTAAGAGAAATGTAAAGTGAATGAATAAAGCTGTTACATAATTTGTCAGGTTGTTGATCTTTCAGATAAACTACTTCCTTCATAGAACTCATTTACTGTTCTTCAGTGCTTATGATCTCAATATTAGACACTGGAATCTAACATTTAAAGTCCCACCCCTTTAATCTTACCTGTTTAGGTTGCTCTAATATTTGAAGGTATGGGCCATCTGCTAAAAACAAAAACAACAAACAGACACCAAAAGAAACTGTGAGGCTTCTCAAATTTGGTATAAAACGTAAAGCAAGTAAAAAACGGAAATTATGTTTTTATGTAGAAATTTCAAATCTATTTTTGGTTAAAATTCCACAAGGATATAATTTCTCTTCCTTGTCTGAAATATTAAATTAACCCTTATTTTAACAATAGTTTTACAAGTTTAGCGAACCACAATAAGTAAATGTTTGTTGAAAGGTGATGGCACATTTCCTAACCCAATAAAAGGCATATGGCCGGCAAGAATTGATGTCAACAGCCTTCATAATCTTGTCTCCTAACAAAGCATTTTAAAATGACAAATACCAATTAAAAGCAGCAACCACTTCTGGGCACTATGACATTTTCTTTGGCCTTCACATCATTAGACACTGACTTTCATTCCTCAAAGAGAGTGTGCTTAATGTGAAATTAAAAGATACTGATCTAGCAACCTGTATGTATACGTCTGATAGACAGATAATTATCTCAGGCTATCTCTTTTTCCTTACACTAGGTTTTCTGTTCCTGTCTTTACTTGAAGGGAAAGTACTACCTTCATTCCTTAACTGGTTAGTTTGTTTCCCCTTTCCTCCCCGACACTCCCAATGTAATCTGGTCTATCAGACATGGTAAAATTTTCATATTAATCCATAACTTTTGATGTTTATAAGCAATTTTGAATATCGTGCTATCATATAAACTGTGTTCTAAAACATCTCAGGCATTTTATAAAATACTGAAAATAATTTAATTGAAGATAGGTACATGCAAATTAGTTACTGTAAAAACGCAAAGAAAACTAGAGGCTTAATGCATACCCTAATGGTATCTGACTCGAAAATTCAAAGGAAAATCAGAATCTCTGACAACATAAGTACAAACTGTTCAACATGAAAAAGTCCTTAAGCTTCCCAGCTGATTTTTATGTCAACAGTACAATAATCCATAGCTTTGCAATAAATAAAGGCATATGGTGGTTCTCATTTATGTGAATGTAAATTAAGATGTTTGGTGCTAAAAATATTTCAGGAGAATGCTTGTATGTCCATTTTAATCTTCATTTTCTCTCAGAAAGAAGCTCAAGACCTCTTATTTTACATAAATTTGTAAGGACATAAACCTTCAGGTTGAAATTAAAAATAAACTATAACACAAAAGAGAATTTTCTCAAAATTTTTTTTATTTTTTTTTTGAGACAGAGTCTCACTCTGTCACCCAGGCTGGAGTGCCATGGCACAATCTCGGCTCACCACAATCTCTGCTTCCTGGGTTCAAGCAATTCTCTGCCTCAGCCTCCCGAGGAGCTGGAATTACAGGCGCCCACCACCATGCCCAGCTAATTTTTGTATTTTTTTAGTAGAGACGGGGTTTCACCATCTTGGCCAGGCTGGTCTTGAACTCCTGACCTCGTGATCTACCTGCCTTGGCCTCCCAAAGTGCTGGGATGACTGGCGTGAGCCACCTCACCCGGCCTGAGAATTTATTTTTATCTTTTCAATATTATGATAAATCAGGATAAGGCTAGAGAACTGGAGAAAACAAGGGTATAATTACTTCCTGTTATTATTCAAGAAATTTACAAGGAAGCGAGTTGAAAAATGAATGCATCTGAAATGAAGCATACACAAGAAAAAAAAAAGGGGGAGTCACTGGTCAATGTATTAAATTACCATCTTTTGTCTGTATGAAATTCACCCCTGGACATTTTAAATTACTTTTAGAAACATAATCATAATTTAAAAATTCCCCCACCAAATGGCTAGAATTTAATTTCGATATGGAAATAAAATTGATCAGAAATAGAAATATTTTCACACTAAGATACAGCCTGTATGACAATGTAACACTTATAAAAACATTCCCTGTTAAAATGGTGAAAGAACATATCAAGACAGTCCTCTAACAGAGCAATATTTGGATGTCATGAAAAATACAGAGGAGTTGGAAGCATGTTTACATTAAACTTCAAGTCTCTCACTTTTTATTAACTCTGCTAAAAACAACTGCAAATTTGCTATTATTTTTCCTGTAGGATTTAATTTCCTTTAAATATGTGAAAATTCACGTAAAATAGAGCCATTTTTCCTCTTTCAGGCAACACATTAAAAGTTAAATCAACTAGAAAATTAGATTTGATATGCATGTATTTGTTGTTTTAAGGCCAACATTCTTTTGGCCACATTTCTGTGCCATGAAAAGGACATTCCACTGTGCAGAGAAATTTAACTTTAGACCTAAGAGTTATGTCGCATCCCATAGTCTTCAACAAGTACTAGATCTACTAAAGGTTTTAGATTTCAAAAAATCTAGAAGACTAAAATAATCCATTTTAGAGTTACAAGTTAATATTGGTTTAGATAATCAACCTCTCTACCTCTTTAAAAATTTGAATACAACGTCCTATATATCTTGGACTATAAAAATTGTACTATGACACTGCAATGAAGAGGGAAAAACATATAGGTAAAAATGATGGTGTAAGAATAACTAACAAATTAGATTTTTAGGTGTAATTTGAATAGTTTTTCTAATATTATGGCAAAATAATTTCTACAACATAAAGCTGTGACCACAGAATATTTACTGAGATGGTTATCTTGATAATCTTATTTTCATGCCCATAAATCTGAAGGAAAAAAATTAAAACATCTGCCTCAGGATACTGTTTGGTATTCACAAGACATTAAGTGAAAATGTGTGTATTTCCTGTGGACAGAACCAAGTTCTTATATTTTCAGTAATACATTAATACTAAGAAAAATACTTTGAACTCCAAAATTAAAAAGTTCCCAAGAAACACACACACTACCAACTACCAACACATTTACTTGTTCACAGGAAGCTGACCTAGAGCTCAAATTGGACAGCACTTCAAAAGATCTCAGACATGGCAGCCTAAAAATAATGTTTTGTAGGGGTAAAGACAGAAAAACCTCTGAAATACACCTTTACTAGTGAAGGTGAAAGTATAGTAGATCTACCTTTTTCCCTCCCATGAAATTTTATTTTAGTATCCTAGAAATACTAAAGATATAAATGCAGAAAAAGTTTTCTGATCTAAAACAAAAGAAAAGTAAGTACTGTAGTAACCATGATAATTTTAAATGAGAATAATACAAATGGGATAAAGTCTACCAATGAAGACAAGCAAGTCCCTGGTAAATAAAAGAGCTGATGCCCACTTCAGTGATTACCAAACTCTGTTTTACACATAACTTCCATAATTCACTCACACTGCTTTTGAACATCTGTTAAGTCCCACTGGTGACGGGTGAAGTGAGGAGAGAAACAGAACATAAAAAGAGCCATCACACCAAGCTTACATACAAATAAATCACTTTTTTTAAGAAAGAGAGTTTTTTTTATTACTCTTATGAAATTAAACAGTTGCCAATCGGCACAATTAATACAGTCATGTTAGAAGGAAGGATTATGAGTTTTATCCAACTTGTCAGAGTGCAAAGTTATAAGCTTTTATAAAGATGATTTTTCTAATGAGATGATTTTTATGATTTCTGTACACTTTGATTCCCCAGTGACTGGCACACTGGTAGTACACAACAGGCCCTCTTAAATGTTTGAAACAGAAATGAAGAGTGGAGACTGCCTCGTGTGAATCTGAGAGAAAGGACTTAAAAGGAATACAGAGATAATAAAGAAAATCCTCGTATTGACTAAAGAAATTCCTTCTGAGTAGTCCTAGCAGATATGAAATGCAGTAAACCATACAAGGGGTAATTGAGATGAAATATTTTTGTGCAAATATATTTCAAGAAAGTATATTAAAAGATTGGTTTTTAAAACAAATCACCATTTCCTTTCTAGGTACACAACTGAGTTTCTAGGACAGACTATTAACAAATCCTGCATTTTACTAAGACTGAAAGCAGAACAACAGGGTAACAGGGATGAGTTTTCTTACCTGTTGGCAGTGCCATCTGTGGTTGAAATACTTCTGGATTAAATATTGTATGGGTCAAAGAAGGATCCAAATGAAACATCTGTAAAGAAGAACATTTAAATGTTTCAATCATTATTTTTCCTATATTATATAAAAAATTTGAAGTTGGGACACCTAAAACGTAATAATAGGAATGAAACTAAAGCCAAAAACAAAAATCTGAAAATATTTTAAATCAGGGTTTTAAAAGATCTTCATGAGACCTAGGTAGTTCTCATGTGTATAAAACTTTACATAGGGTTGGACAACGTTTACGTAACAAAGGGATTTGAGAAGCATAACTTGGCTATAAAGTCCCCAGAGGCAGGGACCTGGTCTAGCTTGCTTACTGGTATATCTTCAGGGCCAAGTACATGCTTATCACAGAACAGATACTCAAATAGTTGTTGAATGAATGATTTGAAGCTTGTACTCTCTTAGAAGTATAAACAAAAGAATATAATCCTAGAAATCAGTATTTCCTCTATGGTGGTAAATATACCCCTCATCTAGCTATCCAGTGTCAAGGCCTGAAAGAATGCTAGAGAGCACCTCTGGGACTATTTACAGAATAACTGAAAATATAACTGACAGTACAAGGAGTAGACAACTAAGCACTGAGCTCACTCATTTCTTTTACCTTCAGTTTCCTAGCATAACACAAAATACCTGGAATTTAGTGGGTGTGTTAAGCTGAATAACGACCCCCTAAACATGTCTGCATCCTAATCCTCAGAAACTGTGAGTGCTACCTTATATGACAAAAGGAAATTTACGTATGTCATTAAGGTAATGATATTAAGATGAAGAGAGTGTCTTGAATTGTCCAGGTGGGCCTGATGAGAGGGGTTCAGGAAATCACACTGAATAGTAGGAGGTATGACAATAGAAGCAAGAGGCTGGAGTGATGAGAGGGTGCACAGGGAAAGTAGGCAGCCACTAGAAGCTCAAAAGGCAAAGAGATGAGAGCCTCAAGAAGGAAAGCAGCCCTGCCAACACCTTGATTCTAGATTTCTGAGCTCCTGACTCAGAAGTATAAATTTGTGTTGTTTTAAGCCCCAAGTATGTGGTAATTTGTTAGGGCAGCAACAGAGTGGGCATGCAGAATATTTTGAAGAAAGTACATTTTATCTTAATAAATTACTATTCATTACTTATCAAAAAACATTGTAACCGCTGGCTCATTTAGGACTTTAAAACTGTATTTCTGAGCTTGCTATTTATTTTAGCCTAAAGAAGTTATATGTTTGAAATGTCTGTGGACAGCATGGAAACCAGCCATATTTTACTTTTTATGAGAGACTAGTAAGTGTGCTGAACTAGCTTTTCGTTTCTTTTAGTAGCCAGTATTACAGTTTGTCTCCTGCCCTTAGTAGTAAATTATTGAAAGTTCTGGGGTACTGAAGATCTTCGTATGCCTAGTTAAATTAAGAGTAAGAAAAATGTCGTTTAAATAAAGAGTACTTCAGATTCATTTGAGGGATGCAAATTTTCAACTGAGGAACAAAGAATGCGCTTCACTTCAATGCTTATAAGATTAAAAGCTCACTGATGCTATTCATTGTTTGCTGAAAAGGAAATACAGGAATGAAAAACCATGTTCCGCAAAAATGGGCCTCATTTCATACAGGATTTTAACAGTCTCAGAGCAAATGTGATAACCTAGCAGGAAAACTCTTTCCTGTGGTGGCTAAATGACTGGCGAGTGGGCAAAAGGGCTCACCTTAGGAGAGAGATATACTCTTCACTTCAGACTAAGAGAGAAGTTGTGTTGTGCTGCAGCTTGCATTGTTTATTAGGTCAGGGTGGAGAGCAAATTCCAGACTCCACTAAAACACTGAGGACATGCAAACTTTAGGAAATATAAACCACCAAGCTCAAGCCAAGAAAGAAAAAAACTTCAAGAGCGCTTGCCTCAAAAGTGGAAATGTCAGAATATGCCCCACCCCTGTTACTGATGATCGCAAAGATGCCCACATAAGAAAAACTTTCAAAATGAATGTTTTCAGCAGGTTTTACTCTTCTGTGGCATAAAGAATCATCTCTTGTTGATAAGATTTCCTGTGTACAGACAGGAAAGGATGGTTTAAAATCAAGCAGAAACAATCCTCATGCTGGTTAGTTCGCCCTTAATTGTTAGAGAAAGCACATTAAAAGAGAAAGGTAAAACAAATGGTTTTGATAATACAATTAGCCAAATGTCTTTGCTGCAATAAAAGAAAATGTTCCTAGATTTATCCTAAATCACCATTTTAAAAATAAAATTAGAAAGGAGCATCTTAATGCGAAAAGCAATGCAGTCATTCTTTCTAAATCAATCAGAATATTACCCGAAGTAATAAATGCTATATATGTCTATTTTATTTATAGAAATGATACCAGAGCCTTTAAAACGTATTCCACTTCTGTTTTTATTTTTCTGGCTGATTCTTTGCAGGTGTAATTTCAGAAATCCACTATTTTAAATGATTGCCACTAAAATTTAAATGTGACCAGGCTATCCTGGCACCTAGTGTTCCTTCACCTTTTCTAGTCTAGCAAACTACATCTTTCAAAACTCAGCTTACGAAGACTTCCTTCGGAAAGTCCTCCGTAACTCTGCTCTTCCTCCAACGTAGCACCCAGTGATGCTGCTTAACATTTCTATCCCACTCTGCGCAGACTACTACTACAGCATATATCACCATATGAAAACAATGTCTCTGTTCTTCCTATTAAAATAGTAGGTTCCTGAAATTGGAGTGTATATATCACTTATTTTTTCCCCACTAAGCCAATGTTCTGGCACGTAGTAATACCTCAATAAATAGCTGATGAATGAACAAATCTCCATGTTTTAAATACTTCTTGGAATCATTACATAAATAATTCAATATTGCCATTATAATTGCTCCAGAGTCTGAAAATTGCTTCCAAATGATTATGTGTATACATACACATACATACATATATATATATACACACACACACACACGAAAAAGAGAGCAAAGAGAAAAGCAAAAATGTCGGTTTTAAGAACCAATGTAGATTTGTTAGATTATTCCAACATTTCTATTTATTTTTTCCAACATTTTTCAAAATAAAATATAGGAGAAAAAGAAAAAAGGACACTGCTATCCTTTCATAACTACTAATATAATGATAGGAACAGTTTTATGCTTAAAAAGCACATTCATTGAATATTTTTGACTCATCCCTGTTAGTGTGGTGCTAGCATTTCTATTTTACAAATGAGAAAAGTGAGGATTACGGGGACTAAGTGATTCTTCAAGTCTGAGGAGCTGATCTGTAGTAGTCAGTACTTATATAAAGATCTTCAAATTCTGAATTCAAAGATCTTTTCACTACAACAATCTGTCTCCTTACTAGATGAGTTTTAAATAAAATTTTTTTTTGGTATAAATTGATGGGGTACAAGTGCAATTTTGTTACATGCATAGATTGTATAGTAGTCAAAACAGGGTTTTTAGGGTATCCATCACTCAAATAACATACATTGTACCCATTAAGTAACTTCTTATCATCCACCCCCATCCCACTGCCCTCCCATCCCTCACCTTTCTGAATCTCCATGGTCTGTCATTCCACTCTCTACATCCATGTGTACACATTAAATAAATATGTCAAGGGGCTGTAGTGGGTTAAACTGTGTTCCCTCCCAAAAAGACACCTTTAACTCCTAATCCCCGGTACCTGTGAATCTGACTTTATTTGGAAATAGGGTCTTCGCAGATATAAACAAATTAAGACGAAGTCATATTGGATAAGGGTGTACCCTAAATCCAATGATGCCTTTGGAAGAAAAAAATATGAGATTTAGGTTTAGAGACACGCAGGGAAGAAGCGCACGTGACAATGGAGGAAGAGATTGGAGCGATAAAGCTACAAGCCAAGGATTCCCAGCAACCAACCAGAAGCTAGGGGAGAGGCATGGAACAGATTCTTCCTGAGAGCCTCCAGAAGGAACCAACCCTGCCAACACCTTGATTTCATACTTCTAGCCCCCAGAACTGTGAAATAATGTATTTTGTTGTTGTAAGCCATCAGGTTTGTGGTGATCTGTTATGGTAGCTCTAGAAAGCTAATGCAATAGCTATCCTGTAGCATATACAATTTTTGTGCAACAATATGTGTGAAAGCAGGGTGTAAGTTACTCATTTCACATGACATATCCTCTCCAACTTCACATGAAAGAACAGAGAAACTGAAATTAAAAAAAAATCTTACTAATTTTAGAATTTTCCTAATGCTAACTTACTAATGTTGCCTTTGCATATTTTTGAAATATGAATATATTTAAATAAAGTTATCAGTGAGATTATGACACTTACTTGTTCAGGCCTTCCCAAATATGGATCATCTTCTGCCATTCTGAAGCTGTGTATTAAAACAAAACAAAACAAAACTGTAACACTAGAATAAACTTTAAAAATTCTATCACCATGGAATTCATGCAGGAATAAACTGTATTATACCAGTAAGACCAAATATAATCCTTTTTTGAAGACCATAGGAGGAGGACATGATGTAGTTCCTCTTTGGTATCTAAATCTAACAGCAAGGAGATTGCATAATCTAGGAATTACCACTTACTTATGATTCAATACCCTCGTGTTAAGCTCGCCACAGTGTCCTGAGTTTGGTACAAATCATCCTTATGCTTTGTATAAAAAATCATACATACTGGGATTCTTAGAAGCCATTTCTTTTTATCACCCTCTGAACTTCAAGGATTTACAGTCTTAGTTCCTTAAGTATACTGTTTTCTAACCCTTCATAAACTTTGTGATGGTCCCAGAACTGTCTCAAAGTTTTATACAAGGTTGAGAAGCTCAAAAGGGACTGATCAGTACTCTGCATAACACAAGGCGAGGACTGCTATAGTGTACCAGGCTCTGTCCTCTAGTGCAGGGGTCCCCAAACCCTGGGCCATGGATAACGCAGCACAAAAAGAGGTGAGCAGTAGGCAAGCCAGCCAAGCTTCATCTGTATATACAGCTGCTCCCCATCGCTTGCATTACTGCCTGAGCTCCGTGTCCTGTCAGATCAGCAGTGGCATTAGATTCTCATAGGAGCATAAACCCTATTGTGAACTGTGCACGCAAGGGATCTAGGTTGTCCGCTCCTTATGAGAATCTAACGCCTGATGATCCCTGTCACTGTCTCCAGATGGGTCATTGTCTCCCGTCACTCCCAGATGGGATTGTCTAGTTGTGGGAAAAGAAGCTCAGGGCTGCTACTGATTCTACATTACGGTGAGTTGTATAATTATTTAATTACATATTACAACGTTAATAATAATAGAAATAAAGTGCACAATATATGTAATGTGCTTGAATCATCACAAAATCACCCCCAGCCCCCAGTCTGTGGAAACACTGTCTTCCACAAAACTGGTCCCTGATGCCAAAAAGGTTGGGGACTGCTGCTCTAGCATGTTCCACAGAAGCAAGCCATGTTTCTGCTGTTGTCAAGCTGGTACAGAAACTCTGTAATATTAAAAGTGCAATAAAAATACAAAAATAAAAGCCCTTATTATCAAGGCTATAGGTCTCAGATTTAATCAACTCCAGCTAAACATTAATATACTGCAGGCCCTAGCAATCTTCTATTACCCAGAGGCCCTCCCTGATAGAAGCGAAGAACCACATGGTCAGATAAAGATAGTATCTAAAATCACATATCATTTGAGATTTACTTCCTTGAGAAATGTCCTTATTATTATTCAAATAAAGGTTAATTTTATTTAAATTTATTTAGATCAAATTTTAGATATGTGACATGAAAAATGAGAAAATTAAAGAAACACAAGGCTGAGGGTAAATATTAATTCCTGGGGTTATTTTTCTTTTTTTTTTCATAAAGTCTATCAAGCAGTCATGAGTACTTAGGACTGCAGATGAGAATGTCAGCTACCCATCAAAATATGTTGTCTCCTTTTCCATAGAATTAGTATTGTAGCTGGAAATGTGACTGCTTACCTAGTGTATACCCCACACTTCGTTGGAGTTAGAGATGGCCATCTGACCAAATGCTCACCAGTGCAATGTCAGAACTCTTGCATACCACTTCCAGGTCTGGGCTTAAGGCCCTTGACATGCTTCCTCCACAGAAACTCAGACATGGAGAAGACCTGGCTTCTACCAAAAACATGATGATTAATAGCCTAGGGGATGGCAGATAAATGAGAGGAAAGGAATGAGGATCCCTGAACAATGCCATGAGACAGATCTGCTCTGACCATCCAGGCTGCTCATGCTGGTGGTGACGAGAGAAAGAAATAAACTTTGTTCTTTAACCCAAATGCACTGTCAGGTCTCTTTGTTCAAATAGGTTAGCCCTCACCGTAATGAATATATCACATAACACTCCAACAAGCACAAAGCCCTCCAGAAAAGAATCTGATTTTCAAAGAAATCCTCTCCTGCTGGAGCACTGTGTGAGTGAGGAAGAGTGAGAAAGCTGATGAGCATTCTAGGGGGATGCAGAACAGTGTACAACTTTAACAAAAGGGAAAAGGGCAGCTCTGAGTCCTTCAGAACATGAAGTTCATGCAGATTTGCAGGGAAACATTTGTCTAAAACAAGAAAGTATTGATTGAAGATATACAGACAGCCACAATTAAACAAATCTCAATTAAGACAAGCAGTTAAAAAAGGGAAATTTGACCTGATACAGTAAAGAGGGTAAGTCACTTGAAATTTAAGAGTTCTATCATGCTGGCTGTGTGATCTTGGATATTAACTAAACTCACTGCGGCCTTTGTTTCTTCAACTGTAAAAATGACAGATTTTGATGGAATGGACTTTTGAAAAGAATATAACCTTGTTGAGCTTAGAATATGTTAATTTACAAATAAATGCCTATTCAAAGAACATATCCCCTAAGTCTTAATATTTTTTGGTAAACTTGGATTTTTACACGTATTTATGAGTATATATCTATATTAAAGAATCATTAGCATAGTTTTCAGTTATAAGAAGAATACTAGTAAAAACATTACACTTAAATACAGTACTGAATACCAGCTAGAACAATCAATGTCAAAATCCCTATCCTTAGAATACCACAGAAGCTCAAACTTCCAAGAAAAATATTAAAACCATCTTTGCCCTTAAGCTTTCTGTCAATCTAGACTGATCTCCTGAACCTTCATAAATAATATTAGCCTATGGTCCTCAAAAACAGAGGTGAGGCTGTTGACGTGTTAATTATACTGATTATATACATTTAAACCTGTGGATGGTTTTCCAGACTTATGAATGTAAACAGTTAACATAAAGCAGTCCTCACTCTAATTTTTAAAATTCAAATGAAACCTACTTTATTAGAACTGATGCATGATCACTACTATAGCTAAAACCTTAATGAAAATCTGTCAATTGCAGGCACCAAACTGCCAAATTAAACATGATCTTCCCCTTCAATATCCTCCCCATGATTTATACACCAATTCTTGCCAAAGGATCACAGTTTTAAAAGCCTAACAGCAGTCCAAGGCTCACTTGGGTGATAGTTAAAATTTGAACTTTTACAGCCTTTGCAATACAGTTCACTGTAAAGAGCTGAGGTAACAGTAACGCTATGGTGATGTCAATGTTAATTCACAATTTAAAAATGAAATGTCAAAAGAAACCAAGAATCATTTGGAAAGGATGAATCACTAAGTAATATTTGCATTAATTATAAAAGCAGGTTTTATTTCTAAAATGTTGAAATACCAACTAAGTGTCTGGAACTAAAGGATTAGAAAAGACCAGGGAAAACCCCTTCTACCTCCCTGTTCCCCCAGCCCTTCCCCTCACTTTCCCTTGTTCAATTCTTTGCTTTTGAGGAAGGACCTTGAAGCCAAAAGGGCGATAGTAAGTTTCCAGGGGAGAAGATGGGACTAATCTCTGCATCTCTTTTCCCAATAGTGAGGTTTCTAGGAAGATTTTCACACCATGGAAAAAGAAATAGAAAGTATAGCTAGCTAGCAACAAATAAAATAGCCAGTGAATTGCTTGTGTTTTTTCACATGAAAAACATAATGTTACAACTAGCTTAGTTCTGAACATGTGATGAGTTCTATAAAATGTGTAATGGGTTATTTTCTGAGCCTGTGTGACAATGCCCCCACTAACACCAAAGTGTAGCACATGCGCTTCTTGGTGAAGGCTGTAGGACTGAGTGGATTAACTTGAAAGCCACAGAATTGAGCCATTAAGGATGGAGTTGGGGGCACGCCTGTCCTTGTAACTGGGGAAACTTTCTAGGATCAGAGATGTTCACACTTTTGACCATGACCCACTGTAAGAAAATGTATTCTTTCTATAGGATTTCATTTTAAAAAATAAAACCTTTTCGAACTCATTAAAATGATTTTCAGTTTGAAAAAATAAAATTTTAGGTGTCATCCAGAGAGTACAGTTGGGAATCAGGGAGAAGTGTCTCTACTTTCAAGATTATATTCAGCCACAACAGACACCACTTAGGTGTGATTTTAATACCTCATCTTGGATAGCAATGAGGATGAAACTACAAGAAAAGGGGTGGCTTTTCATCATTTCTCTGCTGGCTAATAAACTGATAAAGAATGTGAGGAAGCCTCTTCCACAGAGAAATTTTCTGGAGGAAACAAAATACTTTGCATAAAATGCGAAACACTCAAATGAGAGTATCTTTTGATTCTGCAATTCTGCCTCAGGAATTTGTACTTAAAAATTATCTGAGCAAGTGTGTAAAAAAATAAGTACAAGGATATTCACTGCAGCAAGCAACTGGAAATAATCTGTATGTCCTTTGATAACAGATTGTTTAATTATAATTATCCACATTTATAAGTTAAATATGCAACTGTTAAAAATAATACAGTATACAATATAATCTGTATACAGTAACGGGAAACTTTTACTAAGTTATATGTTTCTATATTGTAATTTTCTAACTGAATTATGTAATTAGAAACATATATTTAAATAGGAAAAAGGAGAAATTTAAATCTCTCCTGAATTTAAGGTTTGACTCTGACATCTTTAACAATTAATGACATACAGTGAATAAAACATGATAAATGAGCCAAAAACTTCTAAGCACTACTGAAATCTTCGTAAGAAATACAATAGAAAAATTTCAACTTTAAAAGAGCTGTTGATTGACAACTTTCTGATATTGGCTTAGTGGTGATGAAAGAAAAGTTGATGACGGCTTAGTTACTTTTTTTTTGAAAAGCTGATTTCCGAAAGTTTTTAAAAAGGAATCAATTTGGTGTGCTACAACATTTAGATTTGTATAAACTAATTTTCCATGTTTTAAAGCTCCTCCTTCCATTTCCACATCCGTGTTTCATTTGGGTGCAATGTGATCAATTAACATGTAGAATAGCTACCTGATATACCAAATACATTGTGCTTGGAGCTGGTAAAGATAAGGTCCCTGTTTACAGTGGAATGTCAATCCAACAGGTATGGCAGATACATATACAACATTCAGCTAGTGAGTTCATACAAAGCTTATTAACACCTAGTATAATACACAGCAAATGTTAAGCCATTTTATTAGATGGCATAATAAGCAATATGTTTGTGGTAAATTATAAGAAGAGGAATATAAACAGCAAAAGCTTTAGACATTCTGAGAAGACTCAAGTATTTTGTTTCCCATTCTGCACTTATGGGTACACTGACAATTCCCTTTCTAAGGTGGCTGGCTATGTGTCACTGCTAGATAAACTGTTTGCATTTTGCCCCCAGGGGTCATTTGGCAACGTTTGAAGACATTTTTGCCTGTCACAGCTGGATAGGTGGTCCTACTGGCATCTAGTGTATAGAGGCTACAGATGCTGCTACACATCCTATACTGCACAGAATGGCCCCTCACAATAAAGCATTATGCAACCCTAAATATCAATAACGCTGAGCATGAGAAACCCTAATGAACATCATCACATCATGACAGTGCTTTGGTTCACATGGAGAAAGAAGTAAACTTTACTGACTACCTCATGGGTAAAGAACTGTAGCTAGAACTTCACATATTTCTCTTAATTCTCACACCAATCCTGAGAACCAATGTCCCAGATAAGACACTGAAGCTGAAAGAGAGTAAGTCATTTGCTCAGGTTCATATAGTAATGCTAGCTAATCTGACCCCACAGTCTCTGGTTCTTTCAGTTGTTTAGGCGGCAGAAGTGGTTTTCCTCTTTGGCATATAACATTACTTATTTTAATATAGTATCTTTGCTTCAGGTCTCCCAAGTGTTCTGGTTAGAGCTAGTCTACCCATAGCACAGCCTGAAAAGCAGAATAGGATTCTGACAATACACAAAATGAGTTATTCACAAGGCAATCACCTATGAAGATAAAAATACCAAACAATGTTAACTCAAGTGATAGTTCTTTTTTTAAAAAAAAATTTTCTTTGGTCTATCTCAAAAGATAGAAGGAGAATAAAGAGATTCTCCCTGAACCATGTCTATACTCACTGATGGTATGATAAAAGTATATATACTTATAATATTATATATAATTATATACATATACTTACATATTAAAACTATATATTTTATATATACCTAATATATATAACATATAAATATTTTATATAATATATAATATACTTATATATGAAAACTATATATGTATATACTTATATATTAAACTATGTCAAATATATATAATACATATAATTTAAAACTACAGTATATTGAAATACTACCTGAATGTTTTCCTTCCTTCATTAATTTAGTCATTCACCTAAAAATATTTATGCCTACTATGTCAACAACACCAAAGTGCAAAAGAGTGATGCAGTTCCTGTACTCACAGAGCTTACGGTTGTGGTAGATTGAAATCAATGGCCACACATTTTTTTATATGCCACTCAACAAGAGGAAACATCTATTTCTCTGTGCTTTGAGTCTTGGCAGACCTACAGACATACTCTGACCAATAGGAAGAGGTAGAAGTACAAGTTCTAAACCCAGCTTTTAAGAGGACTTGCAATGATCATTCTTGCTTTCTTGGAACATTGTTACCATGCAAACAAGCCTGCACCAGCCACTGGAAAATCAAAGACCAAGTGGAGCACAGAGAGGCAGTCCTAGCTGAGGCTCCCTAGCACCAGCTGAGTAGCCAAAACAACTTCAGACAAACAGCAGTAGGGCACCAGCTGAGTAGCTACAAACAGTACCAGTCAAGTAGCCAAAAGACCTCAGAGATTAGCCAAAGCAGGCCAGGCCAGATGAACCAGGCAGCCCATAGAATTGGAAGAAGTAATCAGTATCTTTTAATTTGCTTTGTGGTGATTCTTCTTTTTTTTTTATGCAACAAAAGCAAACTAATTCAACAGTTTAGGAAGTAGGAAGGCAAATAGGCAAAAACAATGCAATATAATATGTGCCATGGGAAATGGAGTATATGTGGGGTATGGGTTAATTATCTTGGTAATTCAGTGATCACACTTTGTTAGAGTTCTAGTCAGAGCCCACTTTGTACTCATTTTTTTACTCTATTGGTTTACTCAATTCCCAACTGAACAAAAGAGGCAAGTATAGTAGCCAAAACACTGTGGTGTATACAGAAAATTAAAACTGTTAAAACTTTCAGAGTGCAAATATTAATAAATCACTGTTAGCTTTAAGCAGTGATACCTTTAAAACAAGTTAATATTTTAAATCCGTTCACCTCTCTATCTAAAAGCAATTTCATCATTCCTGCTGCAATGAGCCCCATTTTTGACTTTCCAATTTCTGCCAATATATCATTTTCACACATATCTAGTCAATAACCAATTTCTGCTGATTATTTTCTTCATGTTGTTTCTTGGATCTGCCCCTTCTTTCCAACATCCTAGGAGAGACCTTTATTGCTTCACCTCTGAATGACAGTAATAGGCTCTGTACTGTTCTCCCTCACTGCAGGGTTTCTTCCTCTTCAAGAATCTTTCACATTATTGCCATATTACTTATAAGATAAAGTCCAAAGACTTCAACCACTCAGCACATTACATTATCATATAAAATCATATTATAAGCATCAACTACTACTATGTCCCAATCAAAACCCTCTATGATAGACAGATTAATCATTCAAAATGACTTGCTCATTTCCATCTTGTACATTTGTTCACAATATGCCCTGCATCCTGAAATGCCATCTTTTCTAACTCAATAGCATCCACTCTTCAAGGCTCTAGTTAAATCCAATTTCTGCCAAGAAATCCTATATTTTTCCTGTAACCTATAGCTCTGTAGTCACATAATATCTATAAAACTTATATATACTGGTGATTTAACACTAGACAGCATAGTTTTACTGCAATCTAACTTTACCTATATATTTATCATCTTCTCAAATGGATAGAAGTTCCTAAAAAGTAGAGATGGGAGTTTTGCTTTTTTGTACTGGCAAATTGGAAAACATTGTTTTTTTTGTTTTTGTTTTTTAATTAATACTGCATTAATTTTAAGAAGCACTGCAATTTCAAGTTTGTCAGAATGTCAAATTCTGGTTTTAGTTATCACAGATTAACAGTTATCTGAACCTCCCTCCTTGCTATACTCAACTGTGAAACCATACAAAATACCTAAAGATGTAATTTAAGACATTGGACATCATAGGGCTATACATTATAAGGTGATTTAGGTAAATTCTAAATTCGCCCTCACTTTTTGACTGAGGACACTTTCCAAATCATGACACAGGGAGAGCCCAAAGAGAGAACACCAGTGGGCAGAATATCACAAAGAAAGGCTTTACACAAAAAGCAAGAGCCTCAGAAATCTACATAGGGGTCATCTCTGGTCACTGGCCAAATACTAAGCTGTGATAGTGTAGGACAAGACCCTGCAAAACCTAATAGAAAACAGTTTCTGGGCATCTAAGAGCTAAATGGAAATTCCAGACATCATATAGTGCTGAGAGACACTGAATTTGTAATAATTCAGGGTGGAAAGACATCACTGAACATTGTGAGCATTCAGTTGTGATTTCAGAAAGACCACACGATGGGAGTTAGAAACATCCTAAAATAAGGGCTACTTTAAACCTATCTTAATAAAACTAGGTGATCCACCAGTAAATCCACTGCCTGTTACAACAAAGCTCAACACATTTTAAAGGAAGACAAAAAACCCAAACTCTCCACAATGTACAATAAAACATAATGAAGCCTGCAAAGAAATAGGAAAATAAGACTGAGAAAAAAAATGACACAAATGACAAAAATAGCTAATAGCATACGGTCAATAATGTAAAGGAAAAGATGAACATAATAAGAGAACAGATAGGCAATATCAGCAAAGAAATGCATACCTTTCTTTCAAAAAAAGAATGGAAATTTTAGAACTGAAATGAAATTTCACTAGACGGACTTAGCACATTTAACATTATAGAAGAAAGTACCAATAAACTAGAAGAAAGGTCAATAAAAACTACCCAAACTGAATTACAGAGAAAAAAAGGCAGAAAGAAGTGAACACAGCTTCAGTGACCTACAGGACAATATTAAGCAGTCTTATGTATTTGTAACATAGAATCCCAGAAACAGAAAAAAGACAGAAAAAATATTCAAAAAAATAACAGTTGAGAATTTTTATAAATTTGATTTTTAAAAAATCAACCCACAGATCCAAGAATCTCAAAGATCTCTCTGCTGGACAAAGACAAATAAAACCATGGTTAGGCATATTACAGCCAAACTGTTAAAAACTAATGCTAGAGAAAAAAAAAAATCCCAAAATAGCAAAGGACAAGAAAGGACATATTATATACGGGGGAACAATTGATAAGCATGATAAGCATGATGTTTCTGATGATCATTAGATACAGTACAAGCTAGAAGGCAATGTAAGGGCACCTTTACAGTGATAAAAGAAAAAAAAAGATTGGTCCAGAATATTCAGCAAATAAATCTTTTAAAAATAAAGGTGAAACTGACATTTTCAAGTAAACAAGAGCTAAGAGTATTCATCACCAGCAGACCTGCTAAAAGACATGCTAAAAAGAAGTTCTTCATGCTGAAGGGAAATGATAGACACTTGGACCTGTATGAAAGAATAAAAAGCATCAATAATGATAAATATGTGAGTAAGCACAAGACTTTTATTTCTTCTTTCTTAATTTCCTAAACAGACGATTGACTGTTCACAGCAAAACAAGACAATATATTTTGGAGTTTATAACATATAAAGAAGTAAAATGTATAACAATAACAGCACAGAAGGACAAACAGAAGTATAACATTGTCAAGTTCTCACATTAATTAGAGACTCAAAGATGCATATTGTAATAAACAAATACTTTTCTAAAGTGGTAAAGTAACCACTTTAGAAAATAACCAATGAAGGAGATAAAATGGAATTTAAAACACTAAAGTTGATTTATTCAAAGGATGGCAGGAAAGGAGAAAAAAAAGAATAAAGAACAGATAGCACAAATAGATAATTAATTACCAAGAGGAGAGACTTAAACCCAACATACCAGTAATAATATTACATGGAACTGGACTGAACTCATCTAGAAGACAGAGATGATCAGACTGGATTTTTAAAAAACAAGATTAAAGTATATGCTTTTCTTAAGAATTGTACTTTAATATTAAAGACACAGATAGTTTAAATGTATGAAGATGGTACACTGGGCTAGTTATATCATGCAAATGCTAAATATAAGAAAAGCAGGCTACATTCTAAAATATCAGACAAAGTAGACTTCAAGAGAATAAACATTACCAGGGACAAAGAGGAACATTGCATATAAGAATCAAAGGGCCAACTCATCAAAGAAAAACAATGATCTTATTGTGTACGCACCTATTAACAAAGCTTCAAAATACATGAAGCAAAAAAGTGGCAGAACTAATGGAAAAAATGACAAATCCACAATTACAGTTAAGATTTTTAACATTCCTCTCTCGGTAATTGATCAAAGCAAATCAACAGAGTGTCAGGAAATGTCTTAGTCTGTCAATGCTGCTATAACAGAATAGCTGAGACTGGGTAATTTATAAAGAGCCCAGGTTTATTTCTCACAGTTCTGGCAACGGGAAGCCCAAGATCAAGGCACCAGCATTTGGTATCTGGTGAGGGATGCATCCTCTAGAGGGGAGGAATGCTGTGTCCGCAACTGGCAGAGGGCGGAAAGGCAAGAGGAGACAAATTTCCTCCAGCAAGCCCTTTTAAAAGGGCACCTAATCCCACCACTTCTTACAGGCTCTACCTTTTCCTAATCACATTGGTCATCCTGTTTCAACACCTGAATTTGGTGGGGACACATTCATACCATGGTAGGAAAGATATAGAAGGCTTAGGAACAAAACTGTCAATCAAAAGAACCTAGTGTATGTCTACAACACCCCACTGAATGATTTTAGAGTCCACATTATTATTATTATTATTTTCTTTTTTTTTTTGAGATGGAGTCTCGCTCTGTCACCCAGGCTGGAGTGCAGTGGCACCATCTCGGCTCACTGCAAGCTCTGCCTCCTGGGTTCAAGCTATTCTCCTGCCTCAGCCTCCTGAGTAGCTGGGACTACAGGCGCCCACCACAACGCCTGGCTAATTTTTTGTATTTTTTTAGTAGAGATGGGGTTTCACCATGTGAGCCAGGATGGTCTCAATCTCCTGACCTCATGATTTGCCTGCCTCGGCCTCCCAAAGTGCTAGGATTACAGCCGTGAGCCACCGCGCCCGGCCCAGAGTCCACATTATTTTTAAATACACATGGAATATTCACGAAGATAGACCACATCCCGAGCCATAAAATAAGTCTCAATAAATTTCAAAGAATTGAAAGCATGCGGAATATGTTATCTAAATACAGTGGAATTAAATCAGAAACCAGTGATAGAAAAATATCCCCAAAAAATCCTGAAATGTATATAATTAAACAAAACTGTTAAATTGGGGGAGAAAAAAGTGCCTCTTAGAATCAATAGACTGTAGAATATATAACCTCACCCCCCTGAAAGAAGCATCTAAATTATTGCTGTATCATATTCACTATAATCATGGGGGACAGGGATTTTCTTAGAGAAGTGATTAGAATGCATTCCAACATGTTCCATAAGAAAGAAATTTTTGCCTATGGTTGTCTTCTTAATCATAGCTGACTGAAATTCATAAGATCAAAAGATGTTTTGGGCATTTTAAAATTATATTGTAATTAAGAGTAATTTATATCATACTCAAGTAAAATTTATTTTTATTAATACTATGTTAGGACAAACTCTGCCAAGAATAACTTGTAGAGCTAGAGAAGTTCTCTAACGATTATAATAAGTTAGATAAAACCTTAAATGTTATAATTAAAGTCACTCCTGAGATATTGCTGCCTACCATTTCCACATAAAAACTGCTTCAATACCTCTGTTCATGGTGTGAGGTCTTTCATTCAGATGGCATTATAAAGGGACTTGACATACTGGACTTTGTTCTGACCTTTTGCGTCTACATTTCTAATGCTACAGATTTCTTCTTCCCTAAAAACATAGTATCACAGAATTTTAATTTTGATGTATAGCCTCTGCCTTGAGTACCATTTTGGAATATTCATATTTTCAGACTGAGGAAGAAGTAGACCTCATGCATTATGAATTAGAGATTAGTATTCTTTTGTTCAAATACAGAGAAACTGATCCAGTTCTCTTGAATCTGAATATGACTTATTTTAGATTTTTATTCTATTAATCCTCCAAAGTCCATAAAAATATGTCCTTTATGTTTTAAAAGAAAAACAGTCATTATGTGAACCAGCAATGTTTGGTCCTACGAACACGGGTACAATCACCCTGGAGGGACAAAGGATTCCTTCGAAGAAATAATCATGGCGAAGGCCTTCCGATTACACATACACAAATATAATAATTTGCAAGCCATCAAAATCAGCCTCCATGAAGCCCTTTCTACACTGACCACTCATACAGATAAACGCTTTAACATATACATGGCTCGGTGTGGTGGCTCACACCTATAATCCCAGCACTTTGGGAGGTCCAGGTATTTGGTGAAAAGCCTTGGCAACATAGGGAGACCCCATCTCTACAAAAATTTTAAAAAGTAAAATAAAATTAAAATTTTGCCAGGTGTGGTGGTGCATGCCTGTAGTCCCACCTACTTGGGTGGCTGAGGTGGGAGGATAGCTTGGGACCAGGAGGTCGAGGCTGCAGTGAGCCATGATTGCGCCACTGCATTCCAGCCTGTGTGACAGAGCGACACCACATCTCAAAACAAACAAACAAAACAACACACATACAGATGTCAATGTATAAACTGAGTGGGGAGAAATAGGTGAACTATACCTCTCTCTTCTATGTCTGATAACATCAGATGTGAATACTTCTTTCTCCCATGTCTCTGTCAGTGACCCTGGCTACTTGGTATTAAGCAAAATATTTACTTTTACATTCATAAGTAATAAGTAAATGAGAATGTAATCTGTTTTATATTTTTTACTAACAACTGAGGAAAAACAGTATTTTGTTTAGTGAGGAATATCTGAAATGAACTGACCTTAGAGCCCAACTGACACAGCAGAGTTCCCGCTGGTGTGAAGCTCATTATTAGCACCTTGGAATAATGAATTCATTCAGTCAATGCTCCATTGTCTATGTGGATATATATGAGTCACAGAATTGACATACATATAATCCAAAAGTTGTTCGTGAAATCTTTTAAATGACAGTGGAGGGAAGGGGTCCTAACTAAGAAAGGGCAGATAGGATGCTTTTGCAGTGCTGCCAGTGTTCTATTTCTTGACCACCCACTAGGTTAAACGTGTTCACCTTGAGATAAATCACTAAAGTTGCAGCATTAATATTTGTGTACTTTTTTAGCTATGGGATTCTTCAACTTAAAAAAGGCTAATGTAAAAAGAAAGTTTCTTTTTCTATTTTTTTTTTCCTTTTTTGAGACAGTCTTGCTTTGTTGCCTAGACTGGACTGCAGTGGCACAATCGCTGCTCACTGAAGCCTCAACCTCCCAGGCTCAAGTGAACCTCCTACCTCGGCCTCCTCAAGAGCTGGGACCACAGGCATGTGCCACCATGCCCAGCTAATTTTTAAATTTTTTGTAGAGACTGGGGTCTCGCTATTTTGTCCATGCTGGTCTCAAATTCCTGGGTTTAAGCAATCCTCCCTTCTCGGCCTCCCGAAGTACTGGGATTACAGATATGAGCCACTACGCCCAGCAAGAAAATTTTAAAAACTGAAAAGACTACATGACTTAAGCTCCATGAATTTCTGGATTTCTGTCTTGTTTGGCACTGTGTGCCTTGTCCTTAGAACTGTGTCTGGCAGATAGAAAGGACTCAACATATATTCAAATAAATCACTGTTAAAGAAATAAAACCCTACTTATGTTAATCAGCTTGATTTAATCATTTCACAATGCATATGTATATCAAAACATCATCTTGTGTACCATAAACATATATAATTTCTGTCAACTGTACTATACTAAAGCTGGAGGTCAAAAAAAAGGAAGGAAAAAATAATAAAAAAATAAAAATCACACTATGCGAAGATGGAAGAGCTTCTACAAACAAGCAATGCTTCCCCTACCCGACTCCTCCTCATCTCCAATCCTGCTTTTTAAAGGCTGACTTTTTAACACTCTTTTTCTTTTTAGTTTACCTGGTGGTTCTTTTCATATCTCCAAGATATGCTTCTGTCTTTTTTCTTGATGTAGGACGTTGTGTTCCTTCTAGGAAGGAACAGAGGAGGATTCAGCTCATACTACCACCACCTCCCCTTCTTCTCCCTCCAAATATAGTTATAATAAGTGAGACCTTGAATCAATCTAGCATTTAAATATTAAACTTTACATTCAATTTTTGTCTCAAGTTTTCCATAAATTTCTTTGGAGAAATATGAATGCGAGAGACTGAATAATAATGAAAAAATGCAACACCAGAAACATCCGGATTTGAGAAAGAACCTACACTGAGACCAAAAATTATAACTTATTATCGACAAAATGGGCAGTTCCTCATATTATCATACTGATAATCAAGAATTGGCTTGGTACTTACTCACATTCATTTTTCTTAAGTTGATCTATCTTGATATGGCAAGAAAATCTGAAGTCTTCCAATTAATACAATTATATCAAAGAAACACATAATTTTAGAGAGAGATGCTCATTTTGTCGAACCTCATTTTTTTACAGAACAAAAATAAGACTCAGAGAAGTTAATTAACTTGCTCAGAGCCACACAGTTAATTGGCAGCACTGTCTCTTGATATCTTGTTCGGTATTTACTTATTCAGCAAACATACCAGGTGCTGTGCAAATAAAAAGTAAATAAGATGAACTCGTGCCCTCAAGATGTTTCTTTTCTAGGACCCATAGGAATTCAGGAGAACACAGAATGGGGGCACATAACTCTTTATGGAAAGGGGAGGGAGAAAACAGAAAGGCAAGTGAGAGAAATGGTAATGCTCAAACCAGGCCTAAGGGTTTAGAAGTTAGCAGGATGGCTAGGAAAGAAAAGGCACTTCTCATACAGGGAGGGCATAAGCAAAGGCATTCAAAGGCAGAAACTGTGGATAGGAAACTGAAAGTTGGTGTGGAGGATTTGAGATTCGGGGATGGTTGGGGAACACGGGAGGGAGTAAGGGGGTGAGGTGTGCGAGAATCAGCTTGTGAAGACAACTGGGATTCACTGCAGAGACATGATCCGATTTACACTTTAGAAAGCTGACCATTATGCGAAATGAACGATGGGTTAGAAGCAGGAGACAATGCAAAAATAAAATCTAGAAATTCAACGAGGAAGGGATGGATTCTGGAGATGAGGAGGCTGCCTTGATAGAACTTGGTGACTGACTGCAGAAGAAAGCTGAATGTATAAGAAGGGCTTCTAGATTTCTGGCATGAGAAATCTACTGAATGGACCCTAACAGGCTAACAACCGCATTCCCTAATGTGCTGGGGATACCAATCTGTGCAAAGGGGTGGGGATCAAGGATGATGAGAAATTTAATATTGGCATATAGATGTGAAGATACTTAAGTGCCTCAGCAATAAAATCATTTCTGTGGCTTGCCTTGAATGACTGGACTCCTACAGTTCAACAGATACTCAGTAAATATAGCACAATTACTCCAAAAGTCATCTATTTCAACACAGGATTGAACTACCTCTCTAAGCAACTTGGATTGACTCCTATTTGGCTATTACAGAAGACTTTCTAAGAGAAATGGGATACTTCCCCACCCATCATAAAAAAAGAATTGTAACTGCAGGGTAAATGATTATGTAATGGTTTAAAATAGGAAATATTTTTAAAGTTTCTAAGGATTGCTTTTTAAATTTGGTTAAATGTCTTAAATGGGAAATCGAGTAAATATATAAAGAGACACCATAAAGACATTATCTCAAATTAACGCTATGATATGGTATGAGAGCGAGTAAATGCATTTGACTATTGTTGGACTGCTGTGCTTTTGATTTTAATTTCCCAGGTACTTATATTTGCTTGATTGCAACTGACTTCTAAAGTGTTTTTTCATAATGTGGTGAAAATGTCCATTCTTACCAGTTTAGCAAAAATATGATAATCCATTATGAAATGTCTGCCAAAAGGTTCTATCCAAGGGCAATCTCTCTTACTTCTTTCATTATGACCCTCCATGAGATGAGATATACAATTTATCTCGTTGTATTTCTCAACCATGAGATATATGATTTGTCCTTTTATTTATAATTCTCATTCACTTTCTAGATTATTCTATCTTCACATTCAAGTCGATAACAAAGTTTAAGTCTTAATTTTATAGAGGACTCTTCCCCCTAAATCTTTATGCTTTCATTATCCTTTGCTTTGACCAATCTTTCAAAAGACTCAGGTTTAAAATCACATACACATATACAAACGATGCTTGACCTATTCACCTTATCATGTATTAGCAGTATAATAAACGAATGCATTAAATGAATAGGGTAGAGAAATGGCTATATTTTTGGTTCATTTTAAGCCATCTCCTCTGAAAAGTAGTTCCCCAGGTTTTTTGATTGGTTTGAAATTAGCAGTATGAACACACTAAAAATTTTTTTCCTATTTCCTAGATTCTATATTCAGTTTTCAGTTTTGATTTTATGTAAATCAATTGCTGATTTAAGTACTTTCCTGACTATCCAACTGAGCAAAAAATTAAGTGTAATTTAATTTTAATTCTTAACATTGCTTTCAACTTCTAATTTCCTCTACATAAATAGCCACCCACACATGCTTCTTCCATCATTCCACATCATCATCATTTTAATTTTATAAATCATGAAGGTTCTTGTATTATATGTAGATGCTATAAATTGTAAGGTATTCTCCTCTGGCCTCATTACCAAGTCCACACCCCATTTAAAAGAAAAAGACACTGAAGGTTATAGATCAAGTCTTAACAGTCAAACACCAATACACGTTTAAGCCTTATAAAATAAGCCTATACTCAAGAACTGGTAGACAAAGAGGTTCTTCAAATATCAATAAAACATGATTTGGGAATTTGTGTTAAAACATCCAAAAATAGTTATTTTCTCATTCCTAAAATTCTTCTCATGGAAGACATATTTTCTAAGACAATTAAGTAATTTATTTTCACTATTTAAATGAACTGCAGGCTTGGGCTTAGAACCAATAAATAGGTTGATTAGGGAGTCTGTCATCACTTTTATGTTTTCTTTTTTACATACTTGTTATATGGTAGAATTGACGTCTGGGATAAAGAGGGATAGGTGTGCCCTAACACTGAAATATGGTATAGTATTTTCAGTCCAAATGCATGATAAATAATAAAAATAATTTTTTGAAATAACTGCTTTTAACAAATAAAAGTCATTAAAAACAAATTGCTTTTTAAAATGGGACATTATAGAGGTATGCTCAACTTTATGCAGGTCTTATACTTTCTTTAGTTCAAGTTAGTGAAAAGTAAATCCTAGAAATATTAGTGAGCCTCATTTGTCAAAAAGGTTCACCTTGGCCAAGCTAGGTGGCTCACGCCTGTAATCCCGGCACTTTGGGAGGCTGAGGCGGGTGGATCACTTGAGGTCAGGAGTTTGAGACCAGCCTGGCCAACAGAGCAAAATCCCATCTCTACTGAAAAAAAAAAAAAATTAAAAAAAAATTAAAAGAAAAAGGTTCATCTCAAAGAAAAATCTAATAGCTTTATTTTCCAATATGAAATGCATGAATTGTCCATACATTTCTACTAGTAGCGTAAGGATTATAACAAAGTTAGAGCCTTGTTTGTTTTGTTTATGCTTCTCTTCATGCCCAGAAGCTGCAGACTGAACTCGTAAGGGAACACACAAAAATTTATCTTTTTCTGGAAGCCATCTCATGGGGAAGTCACAGGCAGAGTGCTTGGATTATTTTATTATTTTAACAAACACTGCCGCTATTAATCTTCGGAGTACTTTTCAACAATGATGGCTTTACAGTGCAATTGTTATAGATGTTAACATTTAATTTCTTCCTCAGTTTGCTGGCAACAACAAAAAATATTACATATACATATTTGTAACTAATATATATTAAATATAATTATATATATTAGTTACAAATATGTATTTATACATATATCATTATATTTAATATACATATTAGTTACAAATATGTATATATATAACCTTTTTTGTTGTTGCCATATCTATATATGTAACTAATATATATCAGTATATTTAATATACACATTAGTTACATATATATGTAACTAACTTTTAACTTAATTTTTAAACTTGCATGTTTGTTGTGAGTGATGTGAGAGGAGATCAGGGTCAGAACCAGAACTAAGTGGCAGCAAAGCAGAACGAACTGAAGTGAGCAGCGCTCAATAAAATGGTTGTTTTCCCACAGGACTGCATTAGGGTTCCCAGGGGGCACAATGACACTAGGACAGGGCGTACTGCCATTTTGCTCTTTTCTAGTCTAAATGGTATATTTCATTTAAAAAACTGTGTCCACAAAAAAAATAAATGATTCAATTCAGAAATTCAAGGCCAACTTTTAAAAAATGCTAAAACTGAAAAATAATGAACAAACTCTGCTAGGATGAGGTCCCAGCTTCCACAGTGTTGGAAAAATCATTAAAGTATGAAAGTGGAAAGTACAGTAAACCCTGGTAACTGCCTGCTTGTTCCTGAGGTTTGCCATCTAGTAACTTTTAACAGTCACAGATTTATGGGTGATAGATGTTTAATTCTAGAGGTAACATAACAAAATAACATATTTTGTTTTAACTTTTTGGTTGATTAATTTAGATAAGCGTTAACGATTCTTAGATTACCAAGCAGTGCTTGTAGCATTGTTTCTTTTTTGGAGGTATTAGTATTTGATATTACAGTTTCAACGGAGTGTACAGAAATTCTAACTTCACCAAAAAATTACATTTTCAATTTTACAAGGACCTTTTATCATTCCAATTACTTTATAATCTTGCTCTGGTGCCTCTAAAACTTTGAAACTAAAAGGCTTTTTTTTTCTAGTTCATAAATGCCTCTTTCAGAATGAAATGTTCCCCTTTTGGAAGGCGCCAGATACTTTTTAATAAATTATTTGTTCTAGTAAACTTCAAGTGGTCTTTAGATAAGATTTCCATAATATCTAAGACGCAAGGACTATTTTGCGCTCCTTTCTTTCCAGAAGGCAAAGCAAAATAATGTAATTTTTGTTCCTTATAGAAGATGGCTGTCCATTTAAAAAAAAATTTTTGCAACAACTTCATATCATTCATTCATTTAACAGTTAATGATTGCTTACTATGTACCAACAAGTACAATGCTAAGCATCAGATATTTCTTTCGTCAGTACTGATTAGATATTATTTCTTTTTAGTTAAACTAGAGTATTTGATTCTCTCAAACAGCTTTTCCTTTCTTTTTATTTCATTTTTTATAATTTTGGCTATTTTAAAGAATAAATTCTTTTCTAAAGCTTAAGCAGTCAAAATTTTTCACAGTTTAAACTAATAGGATCCATAGATGAACTCAAGTCTGTTGATATCTACTGAAGGCATGGGTCAAAATAAAAGCTATTTTAAGGTTTCTGGATTAATGGTGAAAGATGAATGAAAAATAATAAGGCAATTTGTAATGGATAATTAAACCAAATATATCATTATTCTAATTTCAAAAACAGGCAATAAATTAAAGCAGATGAAATTTGTATTACTGATAATTAATTCTGTGTTAGTTACTACAGAAAATATGACAGAATAAAAACTGTTTTCTTTTTAAAATGTAAAATGCACTATTTTTATTATTAGTACTCTAAATTAAACAAATATTTTCATCCATAATCTATCTTCTGAGATTTCTATAATCTTTAACAAATCACATCTTACGTGACTCTTATTCTGTACAGAACTGTCAGGCTTTAAATTATTTGAGGTGTAGCAATGCAATTTGCACAACTTATTTTCTAAACTGTTGGCTGATCTTCAAGGCCAGGTCAACAACCTCCGGAAATGTAAAAGACAGTATATTAATTTGCACCCAGGAACAACCCCTAATACAGCAGAGACCAAAGGTATGAAGCAATTTCATCATCATTAAAAGAATGTTACTACTTTTTTCTCTTTTTTTCTTCTAAAAGTGAGGCACTGGATACTAATTAATGAAATACTACAAAGATAAAAGGCTTGGTTATGTTACCAGAACTATTAACTGTCCAAATTATGTGGTTTCAAATATTAATCTTTTTTGATTAAAAAAATTCACAGTCAAGGAGCCAAACTGACTTGCAGGACTATGCCAAAACGTTCAAACCTTTCTCCCTGAGGCTGAGTACCTTCAGTTCTTCCAAACTCTCTGTCTCCAAAGTAGTGACAAAATTCAAAGAGATATCATATGCTCTTGATGGTTTACTGCTGACCTCTAAGAACACTACAAGTGAGTTCAGTATTTATGGGAGGTGCAAGAGTGCAAATGAGAACTAATTCCCAAAAAGCAGAGTAAATTGCTCCAGTATGGTCTACTGGTTACCAAGACGTAGTCATCAATTAATGCTGATTAGACACAAATGTAGATGTAGGAGCAGAACATCTTAACATATCCTCTAGCACTAACTTCTATTTTTCCTTCTCCTTCTCTTCTAATATAACAATCCCACTACTGTAGACAATTCACATTGTAAACAGAAAACCAACAGACCAACCGAATAAAACAAACTTCCTACTAAAAGTAAAAAAGTTAATGAGAAATTTTGCATAGACATCCATTCCTGTTAATGTGATTTCTGATCAATCTGTGGACTAGAAGAGCATAATCTGAGAATTTACTCTATTGGTTATACAACAGTACTGTGCATTTCCAGATACACTTCCTACTGCAGTCAATTCTATACTCAGAATAGCACATCTACTAAGACCCGAAGATGCAAAAGATGACATTTTGAGTACTTCATCAAAAATCCATACAGCAACTCAGATACAATTATTTTACTGTTTGAAAATATCGACTACTTTTCTTACTTCTCCCAAGTTCAAACCAGTTGAAGGTTATGAAGTAACCACTTCCCCCCAGAAGCCAGAACTTTCACCTCTTCTGAACGGAGAAATACCTCTCATAAATTAGGTAAAAATAAGGTCTTGCTGATGGAATGATAGTCCAACATTCATGTAGCTGCCAATTCCCTATCTAGACCTCGTATCTACCACAATGAGCAATCCCTGAAAGTCAAGGTAGTAACTTAATCAATTATCTGCAAGTCTAAAAGTGTAGTTAAAACAACCTGCATAAATATTAGTTTCTCAAACTACTTCAATTTGTTTCCAGGAACAGTAACAACAGAAATGTAAGGAATATAATCACTAAATCTAAAATTCTGCCTATTTCAGATTAATTGTGCTTTAATCAACTCAATCAACACAGATCTTGTTTAAGAGGTAGAGTAAAAAGGAAGTGCAAAGATCAAAGCAATGCTTACAAAGGGGAAGGACTATTTTTGTATGTATACCCCCCAGTATTTACTATCTGGGTTTGAAAAACAGGGGCATTTACTCAGCACAAGTGAGTGCCAATGCCTAACATAAGAATGAAATTTCAGAAAAAAGATAATAGATTTTCACATCACCACCAACCCCTAAAAGGATTATACTACTTTCTTTAAAAAGTCTCAAAGAGTTTAGAAGTGGTTTGCTTTTCACTGCAAGCAGCTTTTCGGTTCCAGTATTAAATGTACATATAACGTGTGTTCCTTTGTGTTCAAGTTTGTCCAGTAGGCTGCAGCCCAGGAAGACATCTTATCTAAACAAGCAGGGGAGGGTATTTAGGAATTGCAGGTGTATCAATATGGATGAATAATCTCAGATTCCAAGTCTCCATTAATCGTACATGTTCTTTTCATTTTAGCAATTCAATTAAATCATGAATGTAAAATTCTACAGGAAACAAATCTTTTTATTTCCTGTCTTCCCAAGTTTATAAACTCAAAAAAGTACATTGCTTCAAATTTAAATACATACATTTAAATACATAATTCCTATAGTGCCTCAAACAGTAAAAGGATTCATCTCTAGAAAGCACAATATTAAAACCAGAAAAACAACATACTTCAGTTTTAAGTTTCCCTTTTAAAGTTTTAACAAACACGAATGCAGTTTAAACTGCTTGACAATATTCAGTTGTGGGATTCTGCTAGAAAAAAATTATTGAACATCTTGACCCTAACCTTTACTATTTATTAAAGATCACCAGTATGTAGAATATTTTGATGCCAGAGCTATTAAATGTTTTAGTAATACCATAAGCATTTTTTCAGATTATGAGCTTTATAAAAAAATCTTTGAGTTAAATATGGTTATTTCATAAACTGTAATGCTGAAAACCTCTACTTAACAAAGTCCATGAACATGTCTTAAATCTTGATAATTAAATCCTGTATCATTAAGTCCCATTTGAGTGTCAGGATAAACCAGCAAGTCAGGGCAAACATTCCCTGGTGTCTGTTTTTAAGGACCATAGAAAAACTTGCATTTAGGATAGGCCTTGTTTTTACATTATTTTTGTTTCAGCGGTCATGCATAATGCATGGTGGCACTGTCCAAGAGTTTTACATAATCAAGTCTAAAAAGTGCTCTAAGTATCCAAGTAGGTAATTCATTTTCTCTCTCAAATGCCAGGCCCCGGAGGATCAGAATCAAGTCCTATAGCAGGTGACTATATCGTGTGTGTGTGTGTGTGTGTCTGTGTATATGTGTGTGTTCGCGCACGGAGGGGGGGAGGGGGGAGAGAGAGAGAGACAGAGGGAGAGCCAGGTTTCTTTCAGAAGTAGGAGAGGGATGAATAGACTCTCCTATTCAATTCTGGGGAGCTGGGGAGGGCTTTCCCAGCCAAGAGGACTGACAAGCACTTCTGCTTTCATTTCATGGAACGCCCTTAGGTGAAATCTGGTTCTGCACTGCACCAACCACCTTCCCTCTCTCCTCCGCGCCGCAGCGCACTCCAACCTTCTCACCATCCCCCAGGTGGGGCTGGGGTTGGGGATTTTAAAAGTTTGTAAGAGTTCCCCTCCGGTTCGCGTTCCCGCCCCGCGGAGGGACGTGAAGAGAAATGACCGCCGGGCGGCCGCGGCCCTTCGGCCGACTAGCCCCTGCGAGGTCCGGATGTGTCTTTCCCCGCTGTCGCTAATCCCATGTGCCTCTCAGCTACTGTCAACCTCCTCCCACGGTCTAGCCCAGCGGTTAGCGCAGGAATGAGGAAGTCCGAGTGGGGCTGGAGGGGGTGCGGAGGGCTGGGCGGCAGGACTTGGGCCACGAGTCCCCTGCCGGGCCCCCACTCGCCCGAGTTTGGCTTACCCGGGTGGCGAGTCCGCGTTCGGCCTCCTGGCGCGGGTGGGCTCTCCCTCCTGAGCGGCGCGGGCCTGCCGGCTGGAGAAAGAAGAGGCGGCGGCAGGCCGGAGCCCGAGCGGGCCCGGGTGCGGGTCGGGGCGAGCGGGAGCGCGGCGGGGCCGGGCCAGGCCAGTCAGCGCCGCGCCATGTCCGCAGCGCGGGCGGAGGGAAGCGCAGGGCGCGCGGTGGCCGGGCGGCGGCGCCGCCTTACTGGCCGGGCGGCTGCGGCCTCGGCGGCGCTGGGCTCCGGGAGTGGGGCCGGCGGCTGCGTGCAGGCCGAGGGCGGCGGCGGCTGGCGGCCCGACCGACGGGAAGGGCAGGGGAAGCTGTCAGCGCGTCGCCGGGCCGCTCCGGTGGCGAAACCTCCTCTTCCTGCCCCGGCTCGCTGGTGCGCTTCTCTCTCTTTCTCTCTCGCTCACTCTCTCACTTCCTGGCTGGAAATTCCCACTGACGTCGAGAGAGCATACAGACAGACGGACACACGCGCGCACGCAGCGGGGGCGGGAGGTGGGGTCGCTGCCGGGGGTGGGGGAAGCCCGCACTTCTAGGGGCGCTGTGCGCCCCCGGCCCGGCCTTGCCGCTCGACTCGGCTCCCGCCCCTCGGGGCCGCTTCGGGGCGCCGGGCGAGGGGCGCGCGTTAGGCGGCCTGGACGCCGCGGCCCCTGCGGGGCTCTGGCTTCCTAGCAGGGCGCTCCCGAATCCCAAGGGCTGGAGCCGGTAGGGACGCCCCCAGGAAGCGCCTGCAGGGACGCCCCCAGGAAGCGCCTGCCGGGCCCAATGGTCGGGGAACGGAGGCGGCGGCGGTGGCGGTGCCGCTGATAGAGTCATGCGGTCCATAGCCCCTAAGGGCAGGCCCGAGCAGCTGGAGGGTCGGCGTGGATCCAAGCATGCCAGATATAAAAATAAAGCTCATCTGTATATTCCATTTAAGCGTGTCTCAGTTACATTCACATCTCTTCACAGATTAAACTAGAATTTCCTTATCATAAACGGCTTGTGCCCAGTAAAGTATAACCCTCTACTGGTTTTTGGTGCGGTCTTAAATCTCCTGGTTGTAGAGCAGTTACTCAGAATATTCATCTACAAGGCATTGTTAGGCCTTTATGATAATTACTGTGGATAGAATTATAGTGATGGTGGTAGCAATGGTTTTGGTTCACAGCTCATAAAATACTGATCTGGCAGAGGGGAGTTTTCTTTTTCTCTGAAGAGACCGCTACTGGCACCCACTGACAGGCCTCCCAGTGGCCACCATTCACTGGCATCTGAGCTGCTTTAGTGCTGGGCACTGTATTAGGTACAGGCTGGGGATACCTTCGGGTGGATTACCTCCCCACATAAGAAAGCTTGAGCCGAAATATATATTTTAGAGCTCATTGTTTCACTACTGGGTGGAGTGACAACTGAAAGCTTAGGTTTAAAACATCAGTAATCAGGTCCTCACCAGGCAATATTGCAGTGGCATTTAGATTGCTTATGGCATGTTCATCCTAGTCCTTTCGTGCCCACTCTCCATCCTCCTCCTCCAGTAGGTTATAAAAACCTTCTTGGTGGAGTGTTTTTCTGGAAAAAAAAAAAAACCCACACACACACACAAAAACCCAGAGATCCATTTGATCGCCTATGAGGTGAGCCTCCGAGGCGACCTTGGAGGCCCCAGCAGTCGACCTTTAAGTGATCTCATTCAGCTCCGGGAGGCTGAGCAGCTGGAATTTAGAGGATCCATAAAGACTGAACACAATGACTTTTTAAGAAATTCTGTGAGCCTGGTGCGGTGGCTCACGCCTGTAATCCCAGCACTTTGGGAGGCCAAGGCGGGTGGATCCCCTGAGGTCAGGAGTTTGAGACCAGCCTGACCAATATAGTGAAACCCCGTCTCTACTAACAATACAAAAAAATTAGCCGGGCGTGGTGGCGGGCGCCTGTAATCCCAGCTACTCCAGAGGCTGAGGCTGGAGAATCGCTTGAACCCCGGAGGCAGAGGTTGCAGTGAGCCAAGATTGCGCCACTGCACTCCAGCCTGGGTGAGACAGAGCGAGACTCTGAGAAAGAAAGAAAGAGAGAGGGAGGGAGGGAGGGAGGGAGGTGTGAGCATACACATTCTACTTTTCATTCTGCAAGGGGTGGCAGCCCCATTACCAAAAGATAGATAAATACAATTGTTATAAGAGTAGAGCCAGTGTGACATATTTGGGGGTAAAAAATGAAGAGCGTTAATTACTGAAAAGGATTAAATCAAACTCCAAACTCAAAATGATTCCATAAAATGAACTTAAAATTCAGGGTAGGGTGTTGAGCAGGCATATTATTTTCCTGGGGCTGCTGTAAAAAATTACCACCGACTGAACGGCTTACAACGGGAATTTATTCTGTCACAGTCCTGGAGCCTAAAATTCTGAACTCAAGGTGCCATTAAGGCCATGATCCCTCTGAAGGCTCTAGGGAATAATCCTTTGCCTCCTCCTAGCTTCTGGTAGCTCCAGCAATCCTTGCCATTCTTGGCTTGGCTGCAACACTCCATTCTGTGCCTACATTGTCACATGGTCTCCTTCCCTGTGTTTCCTTTGTGTCGCTATATTCAACTCTCCCTCACCTTTCTTTTATGAAGACACCAGTCATTGGATTTAGAGCCCACCCCAATCCAGTATTACCTCATCTTAACTTGATAACATTTGCAAAGATCCTAGTTCCAAATAAACTCATGTTCACAGGTACCTGTGGTTAGGACTTGAACATATGTTTTGGGGGGATGTAATTCCATGCAGCACAGCAGGCAAAACTATAAAAGCTTTTTGGCTTGCTGATTAACCCTCCTCCATTCCTGCTTTGTTACCCAACATTTTCTCTACACTGTACAAACCTGCTTCCAGGAATATTTCTTACAAATTCATCCATCCTAAGGTGTCAGAAGGTATTTGCCATTATCAGGCTACGAAGAGGAAAAAAATGCCTCAATGTGGAATTTCAGGCATCAGTATTGTCTAAAAGACAAGTTATTTTGTGTTTGTCACTTGTCTTAGTTCATTTGTGTTGCTATGGCAGAATACACAAGACTAGGTAGCTTATAATGAAAAGAGGTTTATTAGGCTCACAGTCTTCAGACTGTACAAGAAGCATGGCACCAGCATATGCGTCTGGTGAGGGCCTCAGGCTGCTTCCACTCAATGGAAGGCAAAGGCGGGGGGGTGTGTGCAGAGATCGTATGGCGAGAGAGAGGGGAGAGATGTCAAACTTTTTAGCAACCAGCTCTCATAGGAACTAATGCAGTGAGAACTCACTCATCCTCTCCTCCTTGCAGGGAATAGCATCAATCTATTTGTGAGGGATCCACCTCCATGACCCAAACATCTCCCATTATGCCCCACCTCCAAAACTGGGGTCATATTTCAGCATGAGGTTTAGAGGAGACAAATACCCAAACCATAGCATCACTAAATCATTGAAACTACACAAATTTCCCTTCTCATGAAGCTATTTTGGAAATACCAGCGTGCAGAGAATTCTGAGGTTGAGATCTGTGTAGTGTGTTCATTGGCAATGAGAACATAGGAAAAGTATGTCTTCTTTTTAATTGCCTTTGAGTAAAGGTGACACAACACTTCTGCCCACATTCCATGGCCCCACTTAGATGCAAGAGAGCAGGGAACTACAGTTCTTCTGGTTGGTTAGAAGGTTGAAATAGGTCGGCTAAGCATATGGTTAATACCTGCTATACATGTATTCACTTATTTGGTTGTCAGTCATATAAAGTGGATCACCATTATAATCCCCATCTTTACAGATGAAAAGTTGAATAATTTTCCTAAGGTTTCATAATTAGTAAATAGAAGGAGAGTCAGGATTTGAACCTAACAGATTTGGATTCAGTGTGCATGATATTAACCACCACACTAAACTATTATCCAATGATATGAAAAGGAGCATGTAAGAGATTTTTAGAAGATGAGGTCAACAGGACCTGTTTATAGATTATATATGCAGTTTGAGCGAGAGGAAGACTCATAGATAGCTCTGAGTGTTCTAGTCTGAGTGATTAGAATAGTAACACTGTAACTGGGAAAAAATCTGTGGGAATGTAATGCATTCCCACATACCAAACATACATGTAACATGTAAACATACATATTTTAGACATGTTTAGTATGACAGATTCAGTGAGATGTCCATATGGAAATGACTAATAAATATGCAATTGAAAACTCAAGGCTGCTGCTCAGAGAGACATGGCGTTGGAAATGGAAACAACTGCAAAGATGCGATAGTTGTCAGGAGAGTGTCTCTAAAACATTAGTGGTCAAAGAGTTAGGAGACAAGGGGCTAAGTACAGGAATTTGATGAATGACTTTATTTCTGGGGTTGGTATGAGACAGAGATGCTTAAAAACTCCTGCAGTGCCATCAAAAGTGGGAGGAAAGCTCAGAAAGCCAGAGAAGAGAGAGTTTAAAGGGTATGAGAGCTCTCAACAGTGTCAGATACTGCAGACAGTTCCTAAAGGATGGAGAGGGGAAGAGACAGTTGACTTTGCGAATTATAAAATCCTAAGCCCAGCCTCAGGGCATGGCTGTGCAGCCAAGGGCAGAAACCAGTGTGTCTTCTGTTCACTCTGCTCGCTGTCTTGGAGGAAAAGGGAACTTTATTAACTCTCAAATAGCACTGATAGGCAATGGCTGTAGTCTTACATGACTTTTTCAGATCTGTTTCAATATAATGAGGAAAACCAAGAACCAGGAGACTGACAAGTGAGTGGGAAATGGGGAAACGAGGGCATAAACGCAAAAGAATCTCACCAAGAGTTTGGAGTGAGAGGGAAGGAAAGAGGAGTTAGTGTGATTCTTCATTTATTTGACTAACATTTATGGAGTGCCAGAGTTAATGGAAGTTTGGAAAGGTGGAGAGATAGTTTAACGAGTTAATAGCGTTAATAACAGAAAGATTAATGAGGGAACCAGAGCCAGAAGAAAGGAGACTGTGTGGAGCTCGTAATCTAGGTGAGGAGGCAGGAACAAATCTGCCTGTGTGAGATATGAGGAGGAAGGGTACAGAGAAGAGAGGCCCCAAGAAGAGGGGGAGGATTAGGCTATAATCATCAGCTGAAATGCACTAAACCAGAAATGAGAATAAACCCTTAGAGAATGTGTTTGTTAGGGCTGCCAAAACAAAATATCTCAGACTGGGTGGCTTAAACAACAGAAATATTTTTTATCGTTCTAGAGACTGGAAGTTCAACAGCAATGTGTTGGCAGCATTGGTTTACTTGGAGGCTTCTCTCCTTGGCTTACAGATGACCATCTTCTCCCTGTCCTCATGTGGTTGTCCCTCTGTGTCCACGTCCAAATCATTTCGTCTTATAAGGACATCAGTCATATTAGATTAGGGCACATCCCACTGTCCTCATTTTAACTTATATACCTCTTTAAAAACCCTATCTCAAAATCCAGTTACATTCTGAGGTACGGGGGGTTAGGACTTCAACATAGGAATTTCAGGGTGGGTGACATTATTCAGCCCATAACAGAGAGATATCTTTTAATGATTTCTATGAAGGCATGGAAATAGAGACTTAACTCATCCCGGTTGATCCAGGACTATCTTGCTTTTAGCACAGAGAGTCTCTTGCCCAGGAAACCCTCAGGCTCTAGTAAACCAGGGTGATTGGTCATGCTATATGAAGCCGACAAAATTGTTCTGAGTGAAATAAGGCTAGTTACTGGACATCCCATTGAGACAGCTGCCAATTACTTGTTTTTATGGAGGAGGTTTGCTCCTGTTTTCTGAAAGGTTGTATATCTGGCTGTCAAATCTATTCATAAGTGATGGTCGGACACTTATACATGCCTCTTTAATAAGATAAATATGGTTTTGCATATATATAACTCCTGATAAGCTTTTACAGAAATCTGAAAGAAATGTGAAATTATGTCATTTATTAATATATTGTTAATGAATACAAGTTATTAATATTAATATACTATATTTATCATATTAATAATGTTATATGATATTTACTTTATAACTATTGTAATATAAAATTAATATTTATATAATACCAATTATATAATTATTAATAATAATATAAAATATTAATAATTTTACACATCAATATATAATTATTGATTTATATATAAAGCTATATATAATTTATAAGTTATATAATTCTATATTATATAGAAGTCAATATATAATTTATTATATATTATAACTATTGTATATTATATATCATATACATTTATATATAATATATTGTTTATGTATAAATTATATGTTTAATAATATAATGATTATATTAACAATAACATTAATATATAATATTAATATTAATGTTTTTGTATATTAATATAATAAACTTGGATTTTGGAAGCATGTTATATGGCTCCCTGGGTCTCAAGATTTGATGTTTCAACAGCTACATTCCTAGTCCATTATCTTTTGTAACATTTCCTCTCTTTCATTTTCCCTAGACTTGTTTTCTGGAATTTAAATTAGGTATATGTTAGATCTTCTCAATCTAATCTCTATGTCTTTTAATATCTCTTACCTCTTTGGATTTCATTCTGGATAATTTCTTTAGATTTGCCTTCTAGTTTATCAATTCTCTTTTCATCTATATTTCATATGCTGTTTAATATGTCAACTGAATTATAAATAATAAATTGCTTACATTTCTTGAAACAATCTCTGGAAATTATTTGAAGCTTAGGTTAAAATTGAGTAAGGAATATTTGTGCTTCTTTTTGCCTGTTATCTGGTATACTATTAACTTGGAAAAACCTTAAATAAAATTTTTTACTTGTGTGCTTTTGATCATCACATATAGTGTAAGTGGTTATGAATTCACAGGTGAGAATTTCTTCTTTTTCTGTCCGGTGACAAGGACTAGATAGGCAGTGCTATCGTTTGAACATGTCCCCCAAAGTTCCTGTGTTGGGACTTGACTGCCCATGCAACAGTGTTGAGAGGTGAGACCTTTGAAAGCTGATTGGGTCATGAGGTCTCTACCCCCATAAATGGATGAATGCCATTATTGTAGGAGTAGGTTACTTTCTCTCTTGAGTGTCTGCTCTTTTGCTCTTCTGCCTTTCACTATGGGATGATGCAGCAAGAAGGCTTTCACAAGATGCTAGCACCTTGATATTGGACTTCCCAGCCTCCAGAACTGTGAGATACAAATTTCTTTTCATTATAAATTACCCAGTCTGTGGTTTTCTGTGATAGCAACACAAAACAGACTAAGTCAATTTCTCAGCTATTCCCTCCAGTTTTTCAGTTTTGGAAATATTTAGATTCCTGAATGTCATGCCGGCTAAGCAGTATTAATTTTTAAAAATATGTTATATAGCATTTCAGTTATTTCCATTAGTTATTTCATTTTAGTTATTTCAACCAGGAAGGGCATACTGTCAGAAACACATGGAGTCATTACCTATTTTTAAAATATGTATATTTTTTCATTCTAGCATCTATCATATATTTAACTCCTAATCTTTAATTATATCTTCTTGAGTGAATTTATTACTTTTTAGAAAAGTTTTCAGCTGGCTCTTCTAACAGTTCTGTTTCAACAAAACACCTGTTTGAAGTGTTTATCTTAGTTTTCCTCTCTGGCTTGCTAGTACTACTAGGGCAAGTTATTATTTTCCATTTCCTGTTCAGACCTCAGGCTCTGTATACACTGACCTATAATTACAGGCCAAGTAGTTAGGGTCTTTTATGCAGTGGCAAACCTGCCAGGTGAAAGGTTTCTGCTTTTGTGGGCTGGCAGTAAACCAACTGGCAATCTGTCCACACCCAGCTGAAGCTTTAAAAAAAGTCTTTCTTCTCCCAGAGCTCCCTGGGTGCAAGGGAGAATGCTTGCCTAACCTCAGGGGCTACAAGCAACTCCTCCATGAGTGCAGCGTTCCTCCATATGACCTGTCACTACCCAGATTAGTCTGACCTTCCCAAGAACACACACAAATAAGCCCATGTAATGCTTTCCTGAAGGCATTCATAGGTTTCCTCAGGCTAACTTTCACTGGAAGCCATAAAATTGAGACCTTTGTTTTAGGTCTTTCTATAACAAGGCCCTCCAGACTACCTAAAACAGAGAAGAGTGAGAGTATCTCTTTCCTTTTAGAGACCCTGGAGCATGTGACCTCAAGTGACCCTGCTTTAGATGCCCCTGCTTACCTGCAGTAGCATGTTTTCTTGTTGGGGAAAGTAATTGAGAAGAGATTGGGAGGGTAAATTTGGGGACCTGGGTTCCATTACTATCTTCTTACAATGCTGTGAGTCACATATCTACTTTTAGTGACAAGGAGGGTCTATCTCATCTGGAAGACATGAATTAGGAATGCTAGATTATGGTTAGCTAAGCGTAAATTGGGGCACTGTTATCAAAAAAAGAAGAAGGGAAGACAAAGAGTATAAACAGCAGATATCACCTCTATGTAGCACCTGTAAGGCTTATGCATAGTAGGTATACATAGATATACTTATCTGTCTTACTGATAGACATATCAGTAGGTATACACATCAGTTTTTTACTGCATTTTCTTTGAAATAAGTAATATAATTAAATACCAGGAAGAGAGTTTTTTTTCCAATGGCGTATTATAAATTATCAATATAATGCTGAGCATATACTTATCTTGGTTAGGATGCTTTTCACCTAAGGTGAAAAGATGTAAAATTATGACTCAAAATGACTTAACCATTATGGAATTTCATCAGGTCACATCGTTGAAAATCTTTAGGTTTAATGCAATCACAATTCTGGCTCTCTTCCCTTCAGAGACATTTTCTTTTCTTCTGTGCCTGTGTTAACAGTTTCCTCATGCTGGCTTTTCTCTTGGTCAAAAGATGGCTTCCAGATATACTATGGACATACTTTCTTGTTGTAAGAGACGGGGTTGGGGGATTGGAGAGAGAGAGAGAGAGAGAGAGTTGTTTTTGATATATATATATATATACCCATGAGACCATCACCATAATAAAGACAGTGACCATGCGCATCAGCTGAAAAGTTTTCTCATGGCCCTCTGCAGTTCCTCATTTCCATTCCTCACTCCTCCACATTCCTAAGCAACCGCTGATTTGCTTTCTGTCATAGATTAGTTTGCATTTTCTAGAGTTTCATATAAATGGAATCATACAGTAGGTACTATTTTTTTATCTGACTTCTTTCATTGAGCATGATTATCTTAAAATTCATCCACCTTGTTGTATCAGTAGTGAATTCCTTTTTATTGTTGAGTAGCATTCCATTGTATAGATAGTCACAATTTATTTATCCATTTTCCTGTTGATAGACATTTAGGTTGTTTCCAGTTTTGGGATATATTAATAAAACCACTAAAACATTTGTGTGTAACTATTTAACTGTTTATATAGACATATACTTTCTTTTGTCATGGGAAATACCTACAAGTGAAATGGCTAGAGCTTATAGTTAGCATACACATAACTTTTTAAGAAACTGCAGACTGTTCTCCCAAAGAGTATATTATTTTATATTCCCACTACAGGAAATGAGAGTTCCAGCTCCTTCATATATTTGCAATCCTTGGTATGGTCAGTCTTTTTTATCTTAATCGTCTCAATTGATATGTTTAGTGGTATCTCATTGTGCTTTACTTTGCTTTACCCTAATGACTAATGATGATGGGCATCTGTTTATGTGCTTATTTGCCATTTGGCGAAATGCATATTCAAATGTTTTGTTCACTTTTGGTGTATTTTTTTCTTATTATTGAATTTTGAGAGTTCATTTTATATTCTGGATAAAAGTATTTTACCAGATATATGATTTGCAAATACATATTTTTTAGCCTGTGACTTGTCTTTTCATCCTCTTTTGCAGAGAAGGTTTTAAATTTGATGAAGTATAATTTATCAGTTTTTTACTGCATTGTGGTTTCAGTGTTGTATCTAAGTACTCTTTGCCTGACTCAAACTCACTAAGATTTTCTCCTCTATTTTCTTCTAGAACTTTTGTAGTTTGAGGACTTAAATTCAGGTCTATGATATATTTTGAGTTAAGTTTTGCATATAGTGGTACAAGATATGGATTGAAGTTTTTTCTTTTTAGATTATTGATTTCCAACTGATTCTGCAGCATTTGTTGAAAAAAAAACTATGCTTTCTTCACTAAATTGCCTTTGCAAATTGTTAAAAATCAGTTGTATCTGTATGTCTGGACTCTATTTTGTTCCATTGATCTTTTCTCTATCTATATGATAATACCACACCTTTTTGATTACTTTATAGCTTTACAATAAGTCTTGAAATCAGGAAGTGTTAGTCCTCCAACTTTGTTCACTTTTTCAAGGTTGTTTTGGCTATTCTAGGTCCTTTGCATTTCTGAGTTCATTTTAGAACCAGCTTGTCAATTTCTACAATAAGTATGTTAGGGTTTTGATTTGGATTGCATTAAATCTCCAGAACAACTTGGGAAGAACTGCTATCATAATAGTGAGTTTTTTGTCTCATGAACAGGGTATGTGTCTCCATTTACTTAGACATTCTTTAATTTCTCATAGTTGTGTTGTATGTTTTTCTCTAGGACTTTCACATCTTTTGTCAGATAATCCTTAAGTATTTATATTCTTGGTGCTATTTAAATAGTGTTTTAAAATTTTAATGTTAAGGCCGTGCACAGTCACTCACACCTGTAATCTCAGCACTTTAGGAGGCTGAGGTGGGAAGATTACTTGAAGTCAGGAGTTTGAGACCAGACTGGCCAATGTGGAGAAACCCCATCTCTACTAAAAAAAAAAAAAAATCAAACATTGGCTGGGCATGATGGTGTGCAGCTGTAGTCCCAGCTACTTGGGAAGCTGAGGCAGGAGAATCACTTGAACCTGGGAGGCAGAGGTTGCAATGAGCCAAGATTACGCCACTGCACTCCAGCCTGGGTGACAGAGTGAGACTCTGTCTCAGAAAAATAAAATACAATTTTAATGTTTAATTTCAGTTTTTCATTGCTAATATATAGAAATACAATTGATTCTTATTTATGGATCCTGCATCTTGCTACTTTGATAAATTCATTACTCTAGTAGGGTTTTTTTTTGTAAATTTGATTGGATCTTCTACCTAGATGATCATGTCATCTGTGAATAAAATAGTTTTACTTCTTTTTTAACCTAGATGCCCTTTATTTCCTTTTTTTGCCTGATTGCGCCGGTTAGAATCACTGGTACAATGTTCAATAGATGTGGTGCAAACAGACATCTTTGTTTTATTCCCAATTTTAAAGGAAAAGCATTAAATCTTTTCCTATTAAGGATGATGTTTGATCTAAGTTTTTGTAGATGTCCTATGTCAGGATAAGGAAGTTACCTTCTATTTCAACTTGGGTGAGAATTTTTTTTTTAAATATCATGAATGTGTTGGCTTTTGTCAAATGTGTTTTCTGCCTGAATTGATATGGTCGTATTATTTTTCTTTTTTAGTTTGTTAATATATTGAAATTCATTGATCTTTGAATGTCAAATGAATGCTGCATTCCTAGGATATCTCCCAGCTGTTATTCATATTATTATTTTTATATATTGTTGAATTCAATTTGCCAAAATTTCGTAAAGCACTTTTGCATCTATGTTTATTAAGGATACTTGTTGGTAGTTTTATTTTCTTGTAATGTCTTTATCTTGTTTTGGCCTTAGGATAATGTTAGCATTTTAGAATGAATTGAAAAGTGTTCTCTCCTCTTCTAATTAAAAAATATTTTAATAGGTATTTGGGTAACAGGTGGGGTTTGGTTACACGGATAAGTTCTTTAGCGGTGATTTCTGAGATTTTGGTGCACCCATCACCCAAGCAGTGTACACTGTACCCAATGTGTATTCTTTTATCCTTCACCCCCTCTTCCACCCTTCCCTCTGAGTCCCCAAAGTCCATTGTATCATTTTTATGCCTTTGTGTCTTCATAGCTTAGCTCTCACTTATAAGTGAGAACATATGATGTTTAGTTTTCCATTCATGAGTTATTTCACTTAGAATAATGGTCTCCAATTCCATCCAGGTTGCTGCAAGTGCCATTATTTTGTTACTTTTTATGGTTGAGTAGCATTCCATTTTCTATCTATCTATCTATCTATCTATCTATCTATCTATCTATCTATCTATCTATCCATCATCTATCTATGTATATCTCACATTTTCTTTATCCACTTGTTGATTAATGGGTATTTGAGCTGGTTCCTATTTTTGCAATTGTGAATTGTGCTGCTATAAACGTACATGTGCGAATATCTTTTTCATATAACAACTTCTTTTCCTCTGGGTAGATACCCAGCAGTGAGATTGCTGGATCAGATGGTAGGACTACTTTTAGTTTTTTAAGGAATCTCCATACTGTTTTCCATAGTGGTTGTACTAGTTTACATCCCCACCAGCAGTATAAAAGTCTTCCCTTTTCAGCACATCCATGCCAACATCTATTATTTTTTGATTTTTTAATTGTGGCTATTGTTGCAGGAGTAAGATGTTTTCGTATCTATTATTTTTTGATTTTTTTTAATTGTGGCCATTCCTGCAGGAGTAAGGTGGTTTTATATTGTGGTTTTGATTTGCATTACCCTGATCATTAGTGATGTTGAGCATTTGTTCCTATGTTTCTTGGCCATTTGTATATCTTCTTCTGAGAATTGTGTATTCATGCCCTTAGCCCACTTTTTATGGGATTATTTGTTTTATTTCTTGCTGATTTGTTGGAGTTTTTTGTAGTTTCTGGGTATTAGTCCTTTGTTGGATGCATAGTGTATTAGTTCATTCTCACGCGGCTATGAAGAAATACCCAAAACTAGGTAATTTTTAAAGGAAAGGGGTTTAATTAACTCACAGTTCTGCAGGGCTGAGGAGGCCTCAGGAAACTTACAATCATGGCAGAAGGGGAAGCAAACACATCCTTCTTCATATGGCGGGATTAGATGGTGCCCACCCACACTGAGGGTGAGTCTTCCTCTCCCAGTTCACTGACTCAAATGTTAATCTCCTTTGGCCAAACCCTCACAGACACACCCAGGAACAATACTTTAAATCCTTCAGTCCAATCAAGTTGACACTCAATATTAATCATCACACATAGTTTGCGAATATTTTCTACCACCTGTGGATTGTCTGTTTACTCCGCTAATTATTCCTTTTTCTGTGCAGAAGATTTTTAGTTTATTCCCATCTATTTATCTTTGTTTTTGTTGCATTTCCTTTTGGGTTCTTGGTCATGAAGTCTTTGCCTAAGCTAATGTCTAGAAAAGTTGTTCTGATGTTATCTTCTAGCATCTTATGGTTTCATGTCTTAGATTTAATTCTTTGATCCATCTTGAGTTGATTTTTATATAGGGTGACAGATGAGGATCTGGATTCATTCTTCTACATGCAGTTTGCCAGTTATCCCAGGACCATCTGTTGAATAGGGTGTCCTTTCCCCATTTTGTGTTTTTGTTTCCTTTGCTGAAAATCAGTTGACTGTAAGTATTTGGCTTTATTTCTGGGTTTTGTATTCTGTTCCATTGGTCTATGTGCCTATTTTTCAGTGCCATGCTGTTTTGGTGACTATGGCCATAGAGTATAGTTTGAAGTCAGGTAATGTGATCCCTCCAGATTTGTTCTTTTTTCTTAGTCTTGCTTTGGCTATGCAGGCTTTTTTTTGGGTTCCATATGAATTTTAGGATTTTTTTTTTTCTAATTCTGTGAAGAATGATGGTGTTATTTTTATGGGAATTGCATTGAATCTGTAGATTGCTTTTGGCAGTATGGTTATTTCTCACAATATTGGTTCTACCCAATTATGAGCATGGGATGTGTTTTCCATTTGTTTGTGCCATCTATGATTTCTTTCTGCAGTGTTTTGTAGTTTTCCTTGTAGAGGTCTTTCACATCCTTGGTTAGGTATATTCCTAAGTATTTTATTTTATTTTTACAGGTATTATAAAAGGGATTGAGTTCTTGATGTGATTCTCAGCTTGGTTGCTGTTGGTGTATAGCAGTGCTACTGATTTGTATGCATTGATTTTGTATCCTGAAACTTTACTGAATTTATTTATCAGATCTAGGAGCTTTTTGGATGCATTTTTAGGGTTTTCTAGGTATGTGATTATATCATTGGTGAACAGCAACAGTTTGACTTCCTCTTTACTGATTTGGATGCCCATTCTTTCTTTCTCTTGTCTGACTGCTCTGGCTAGGACTTCCACTGCTATGTTGAATACAAGTGGTGAAAATAGGCATCCTTGTCTTGTTCCAGTTCTCAGGGGGAATGCTTTAAACTTTTCCCCATTCAGTATAATGTTGGCTGCAGGGACTTTTATCACCTTAAGGTATATCCCTTCTATGCCGATTTTGCTGAGGGTTTTAATCATAAAGGGATGCTGGCTTTTGTCAGTTTTTTTTTCTGCATCTATTGAGATGGTCATGCAATTTTTGTTTTTAATTCTGTTCATGTGGTGTATCACATTTTTTGACTTGTGTGTGTTAAACCATCCCTCAATCCCTTTTATGAAACCCACTTGATTATGGCGAATTGTCTTTTTGATATGCCGTTGGATTCGGTTCACTAGTATTTTGTTGAGGATTTTTGCATCTATGTTCATCAGGGATGTTGGTCTGTAGCTTTCCTTTTTTTTGTTATGTCCTTTACTGGTTTTGGTGTTAGGATAATACTGGCTTCATAGAATGATTTATGAAAGATTCCCTCTTTTTCTATCTTTTGGAATAGTTTCAATAAAATTGGTACCAATTCTTATTTGACTTTCCGATAGAATTCAGTTGCGAATCTGTCTGGTCCTGGACTGTTTTTTGTTGGCAATTTTTTTTGTTTCCATTTCAATCTCGCTGCTTGTTATTGATCTGTTCAGAGTTTGTATATCTTCCTGGCTCAATCTAGGAGCATGTATTTCCAGGAATTTATCCATCTCTTCTGGGTGTTCTAGTTTGTGCACGTAAAAGTGTTCATAGTAACCCTGAATTACCTTTTGTATTTCTGTGGTATCTGTTGTAATATCTCCCATTTCATTTCTAATGGAGCTTATTTGGATCTTCTTTTATTGGTTAATCTCACTAATGGTGTATGAATTTTGTTTATCTATTCAAGTAAACAGCTTTTTGTTTCACTTATGTTTTGCATTTTTGTTTCAATTTCATTTAGATCTGCTTGGATCTTAGCAGGGCTCGCCGGCTGCTCTGAGTGCGGGGCCTGCCAAGCCCACGCTCACCTGGAACTCCAGCTGGCCGCAAGCGCCCCGGTTCCTGCTCGCGCCTCTCCCTCCACACCTCCCTGCAAGCTGAAAAAGCCGGCTCTGGCCTTGGCCAGCCCAGAAGAAGTCTCCCATAGTGCAGCAGTAGGCTGAAAGGCTCCTCAAGTGCCGCCAAAGTAGGAGCCCAGGCAGAGGAGGCGCCGAGAGCGAGCGAGAGCTGTGAAGACTGCCAGCACGCTGTCACCTCTCAGTATTGCCTAGGTTTTCTTCTAGGGTTTTTATGGTTTTAGGTCTAACATTTAAGTCTTTAATCCATCTTGAATTAATTTTTGTATAAGGTGTAAGGAAGGGATCTGTTTCAGCTTTCTACATATGGCTAGTCAGTTTTCCCAGCACCATTTATTAAATAGGAATCCTTTCCCCATTGCTTGTTTTTGTCAGGTTTGTCAAAGATCAGATGGTTGTAGATATGTGGCATTATTTCTGAGGCCTCTCTTCTGTTCCATTGGTCTATGTATCTGTTTTGGCACCAGGACCATGCTGTTTTGGTTACTGTAGCCTTGTAGTATAGTTTGAAGTCAGGTAGCATGATGCCTCCAGCTTTGTTCTTTTTGCTTAGGCTTTTCTTGGCAATGCGGGCTCTTTTGTGGTTCCATATGAACTTGAAAGTAGTTTTTTCCAATTCTGTGAAGAAAGTCATTGGTAGCTTGATGGGGATGGTGTTGAATCTATAAATTACCTTGGGCAGTATGGCCATTTTCATGATATTGATTCTTCCTATACATGAGCATGGAATGTTGTTCTTCCATTAGTTTGTGTCCTCTTTTATTTTGTTGAGCAGTGGTTTGTAGTTCTCCTTGAAGAGGTCCTTCACATCCCTTGTAAGTTGGATTTCTAGGTATCTTATTCTCTTTGTAGCAATTGTGAATGGGAGTTCACTCATGATTTGGCTCTCTGTTAGTCTGTTATTGGTGTATAGGAATGCTTGTGATTTTTGCACATTGATTTTGTATCCTGAGACTTTGCTAAAGTTGCTTGTCAGCTTAAGGAGATTTTCGGCTGAGATGATGGGGTTTTCTAAATATACAATCATGTCATCTGCAAACAGGGACAATTTGACTTCCTCTTTTCCTAATTGAATACCATTTATTTCTTTCTCTTGCATGATTGCCCTGGCCAGAACTTCCAACACTATGTTGAATAGGAGTGGTGAGAGAGGGCATCCTTGTCTTGTGGCAGTTTTCAAAGGGAATGCTTCCAGTTTTTGGCCATTCAGTATGATATTTGCATGGGTTTGTCATAAATAGCTCTTATTATTTTGAGATAAGTTACATCAATACCTAGTTTATTGAGAATTTTTAGCATGAAGCGTTGTTGAATTTTTTTGAAGGCCTTTTCTGCATCTATTGAGATAATCATGTGGTTTTTGTCATTGGTTCTGTTTATGTGTTGGATTATGTTTATTGATTTGTGTATGTTGAGCCAGCCTTGCATCCCAGGGATGAAGCCAACCTGATCATGGTGGATAAGCTTTTTGATGTGCTGCTGGATTCAGTTTGCCAGTATTTTATTGAGGATTTTCACATCGATGTTCATCAGGGATATTGGTCTGAAATTCTCTTTTTTTGTTATATCTCTGCCAGGCTTTGATATCAGGATGACGATGTCCTCACAAAATGAGTTAGGGAGGATTCCTTCTTTTTCTATTGATTGGAATAAAATTTCAGAAGGAATGGTACCAGCTCCTCTTTGTACCTCTGGTAGAATTTGGCTGTGAATCCACCTGGTCCTGGAGTTTTTTGGTTGGTAGGCTATTAATTATTGCCTCAATTTCAGAAACTGTTATTGTACTATTCAGAGATTCAAATTCTTCCTGGTTTAGTTTTGGGAGGGTGTATGTGTCCAGGAATTTATCCATTTCTTCTAGATTTTCTAGTTTATTTGCATAGAAATGTTTATAGTATTCTCTGATGCTAGTTTGTATTTCTGCAGGATTGGTGTTGATATCCCTTTATCATTTTTTATTGCATCTATTTGATTCTTCTCTCTTTTATTCTTTATTAGTCTTGCTAATGGTCTATCAATTTTGTAGATCTTTTCAAAAAACCAACTCCTGGATTCATTGATTTTTTGAAGGGCTTTTTGTGTCTCTATCTCCTTGAGTTCTGCTCTGATCTTAGTTATTTCTTGCCTTCTGCTAGCTTTTGAATGTGTTTGCTCTTGCTTCTCTAGTTCTTTTAATTATGATGTAAGGGTATTGATTTTAGATCTTTCCCACTTTCTCTTGTGGGCATTTAGTGCTCTATATTTCCCTCTACACACTGCTTTAAATGTGTCCCAGAGATTCTGGTAGTTTGTGTCTTTGTTGTCATTGTCATTGGTTTCAAAGAACATTTTTATTTCTGCCTTCATTTCATTATTTACCCAGTAGTCATTCAGGAGCAAGTTGCTCAGCTTCCATGTAGTTGTGTGGTTTTGAGTGAGTTTCTTAATCCTGAGTTCTAATTTGATTGCACTGTAGTCTGAGAGACAGTTTGTTGTGATTTCTGTTCTTTTATATTTGCTGAGGAGTGCTTTACTTCCAATTATGTGGTCAGTTTTAGAATAAGTGCGATGTGGTGCTGAGAAGTATGTATATTCTGTTGATTTGGGGTGGAGAGTTCTGCAGATGGCTATTAGGTCTGCTTGGTGCAGAGCTGAGTTCAAGTCCTGGATATCCTTGTTAACCTTCTTCTGTCTTGCTGATCTGTCTAATATTGACAGTGGGGTGTTAAAGCCTCCCATTATTATTGTGTCGGAGTCTAAATCTCTTTGTAGGTCTCTAAGGACTTGCTTTTTGAATCTGGGTGCTCCTGTATTGGGTGCATGTATATTTAGGATAGTTAGCTCTTATTGAATTGATCCCTTTACCATTATGTAATGGCCTTCTTTGTCTCTTTTGATCTTTGTTGGTTTAAAGTCTCTTTTATCAGAGACTAAGATTGCAACCCCTGCTTTTTTTTTGCTTTCCATTTGCTTGGTAGATCTTCCTCCATCCCTTTGTTTTGAGCCTATGTGTGTCTCTGCATGTGAGATGGTTTTCCTAAATACAGCACACTGATGGGTCTTGACTCTATCCAATTTGCCAGTCTGTGTCTTTTAATTGGAGAATTTAGCCCATTTACATTTAAGGTTAATATTGTTATGTGTGAATTTGATCCTGTCATTATGATGCTAGCTGGTTATTTTGCCCATTAATTGATACAGTTTCTTCCTACCATCAGTAGTCTTTACAATTTGTCATGTTTTTGCAGTGGCTGGTACTGTTTGTTTCTTTCTATGTTTAGCGCTTCCTTCAGGAGCTCTTATAAGGCAGGCCTGGTGGTGACAAAATGTCTCAGCATTTGCTTGTCTGTAAAGCATTTTATTTCTCCTTCACTTATGAGGCTTAGTTTGGCTGGATATGAAATTCTGGGTTGAAAATTCTTTTCTTTAAGAATGTTGAATATTGGCTCCCACTCTCTTCTGGCTTGTAGGGTTTCTGCCAAGATATCTGCTATTAGTCTGATGGGCTTCCCTTTGTAGGTAACCTGACCTTTCTCTCCGGCTGCCCTTAACATTTTTTCCTTCATTTCAACCTTAGTGAATCTGACAATTATGTGTCTTGGGGTTGCTCTTCTCGAGGAGTATCTTTGTGGTGTTCTCTGTATTTCCTGAATTTGAATGTTGGCCTGCTTTGCTAGGTTGGGGAAGTTCTCCTGGATCATGTCCTGAAGAATGTTTTTTAACTTTGTTCCATTTTCCCCATCACTTTCAGGTACACCAATCAAATGTAGATTTGGTCTTTTCACATAGTCCCATATTTCTTGGACACTTCGTTCATTTCTTTTTACTCTTTTTTCTCTAACCTTGTCTTCTCGCTTTATTTCATTAATTTGATCTTCAGTCGCTGATACCCTTTCTTCCACTTGATTGAATCAGCTATTGAAGCTTGTGCATGCCTCATGAAGTTCTTATGCCATGGGTTTTCAGCTCCATCAGGTCATTTAAGGTTTTCTCTACATTGTTTATTCTAGTTAGCCGTTCATCTAACCTTTTTTTCAGGGTTTTTAGCTTCCTTGCAATGGGTTCAAACATGCTCCTTTAGTTCGGAGAAGTTTATTACTACCAACCTTCTGAAGCCTACTTCTGTCAGCTTGTCAAAGTCATTCTCAGTCCAGCTTTGTTCTGTTGCTGGCGAGGAGCTGCAATCCTTTGGAGGAGAAGAGGCGCTCTGATTTTTAGGATTTTCAGCTTTTCTGCTCTGTTTTCTCCCCATCTTTGTGGTTTTATCTACCTTTGGTCTTTGACGTTGGTGACCTACAGATGGGGTTTCGGTGTAGATATCCTTTTTGTTGATGTTGATGCTATTCCTTTCTGTTGCCAGTTTTCCTTCTAACAGTCAGGTTGCTCAGCTGCAGGTCTGTTGGAGTTTGCTGGAGGTCCACTGCAGACCCTGTTTGCCTGGGTGTCACCAGCGGAAACTGCAGAACAGCAAATAATGCAGAACAGCAAATATTGCTGCCTGATCCTTCCTCTGGAAGCTTTGTCCCAGAGGGGCACTCCCCTACTGGGAGGTGTCTCCCAGTTAGGCTAAACGGGGGTCAAGGACCCACTTGAGGAGGCAGTCTGTCCGTTCTCAGAGCTCAAAGGCCGTGTTAGGAGAACCACTGCTCTCTTCAGAGCTGTCAGACAGGGACATTTAAGTCTGCAAAAGTTGTCTGCTGCATTTTGTTCAGCTAAGCCCTGCCCACAGAGGTGGAGTCTAGAGGCAGCAGGCCTTGGTGAGCTGTGGTGGGCTCCACCCATTTTGAGCTTCCCAGCCACGTTGTTTACCTACTCAAGCCTCAGCAATGGTGGACGCCCCTCCCCCCGCCAGGCTTCCACCTCGCAGTTTGATCTCAGACTGCTGTGCTAGCAGTGAGCAAGGCTCTGTGGGCATGGGACCTGCCAAGCCAGGCATGGGAGACTATCTCCTTGTCTGCTGGTTGCTAAGACCTTGGGAAAAGCGCAGTATTTGGGTGGGAGTGTCCCGTTTTTCCAGGTATAATCTGTCACGGCTTCCCTTGGCTAGGAAAGGGAAATCCCTCTATCCCTTGCATTTCCCGGCTAAGGTGACACCACGCCCTGCTTCAGTTCACCCTCTGTGGCTGCACCCACTGTCCAACCAGTCCCAATGAGATGAACCAGATACCTAGTTGGAAATGCAGAAATCACCCTTCTTCTGGGTTGATTACGCTGGGAGCTGCAGACCAGAGCTGTTCCTATTTGGCCATCTTGGAATGGATCTTTATTTTCTTGAGATGATTACAGTCCTAGCTGATGTCTTGATTACAACCTTATGAGACATCCTGAGTCAGGGTCCTCCAGCTGATCTGCTCCCAAATTCCTGATCCACAGAAACTTGCTTGTTTGTTTTTCAGGAAGAAATAATAGCTGGTACAAACCCTTGATGAAAACAACGTTTGTCTCTCTACTGAATTTCCACAGAAACTGGAAGTTGGAGCATACCTCTCACATGTCCCATACCAGGACCCCCTCTTTGTCTTTTTTAACTGTTGTTGCTTTAATGTCTGTTTTGTCTGATATAAGGATAGCTACTCCTGCTCACTTCTGGTGTTCATTTGCATGGAACTTCTTTTTCTACCCCTTCACCTTAAGCTTATGTTAGTCCTTATGGGTTAGTTGACTCTCTTGAAGACAGCAGATACTTGGTTGGTGAATTCTTATCCATTCTGACATTCTGCATCTTTTAAGTGAAGCATTTAGGCCATTTACAGTCAACATTAGTATTGAGATGTGAGGTGCTATTTTATTCATCGTGCTACTTGTTGCCTAAGTTTTTTTTTCATTGTGTTATTGTTTTATAGGCCCTATGAGATTAATGCTTTAAGGAGGTCCTATTTTATCGAATTTCAAGGTTTTATTTTAAGATTTAGAACTCCTTTTAGTAGTTCTTGTATTGCTGGTGTGGTAGTGGCAAATTCAGCATTTGTTTTTCTAAAAAAGAGTTTTCTTCATTTATGAAGCTTAGTTTTGCTGAGTACAAAATTGTTGGCTAATAACTGTTTTGTCCAAGGAGGCTAAAGATAGGACCCCAATCCCATCTAGCTTGTATGGTTTCTGCTCAGAAATCTACTGTTAATCTGATAGGTTTTCCTTTATAGTTTACCTGATACTTTTGCCTCACAGCTCTTAAGATTCTTGCTTTTGTCTTGACTTTAGATAACCTGATGACTCTGTGCCTCGGTGATTATCTTTTTGCAATGAATTTCTTAAGTGTTCTTTGAGCTTCTTGTATTTGGATGTCTAGATCTCTAACAAGACCAGAAAAGTTATCCTGGATTATTCCCTCAAATAAGTTTCCCAAACTTTTAGATTTCTCTTCTTCCTCAGGGGCACCAATTATTCTTTGGTTTGGTCATTTAACATGATCCCAAACTTCTTGGAGCCTTTGTTCATTTTTTTAAAATTCTTTTTTCTTTGTCTTTGTCAGATTGGTTTAATTCTGAAGCCTTGTCTTTGAGCTCTGAAGTTCCTTCTTCTACTTGTTTGATTTTATTGTTGACACTTTCCAGTGTATTTTGCATTTCTCTAAGTGTGTGTTTCATTTCCAGAAGTCGTGATTGTTTTTATTTATGCTATTTCCCTGGAAATTTTTTCATCCATATCCTGTATTATTTTTAAATTTTCTTTAAGTTGGTTTTCATCTTTCTCTGGTGCCTCCCTGGATAGCTTAATAGTCAACCTTCTGAATTCTTTTTCTGGCAATTCATAGATTTCTTCTTGGTTTGGACCCATTGCTGGTGAGCCAGTGTGATCTTTTTTGGGGTGTTAAAGAACCTTGCTTTGTCATATTACCAGAATTGTTTTTCTTTTTCCTTCTCATTTGGGTAGACTGTGTCAGAGGAAATATCTGGGGCTCAAGGGCTGCTGTTCACATTCTTTTGTCTCACAGGGTGATCCCTTGATATGGTGCTCTCTTCATTCACCTAGGGATGAGGCTTCCTGAGAGCCAGACTGCAGTGATTGCTTTTGCTTTTCTGGGGTGTAGCCACCCATTGGAGCTACCGGGCTCTAGGCTAGTACTGGGGAGTGTCTGCAAAGAGTCCTGTGATGTGATCAGTCTTCAGGTATCTCAGCTGTGGCTACCAGCACCTGCTCCAGTGGAAGTAACAGGGGAGTGAGGTGGACTCTGTAAGGGTCCTTGGTTGTAGTTTTGTTCAGTGAACTGGTTTTCTCAAGTGCTGGTTGTGCTAGTGGTAAAGTTGTCATGTGGACAGACTCAGGACCTCTGGTTAGCCACGATGTTACAGACAGTGTAATTAGCTGTTGTCTTCTTTGTTGGAGCAGGGTTGTTCTTTTATAAGGGTTGTAATAGCTTGAGTTGATTCACCTCCAGTCAGGAGGTGGTGCTTTCAAAAGAGTACTATGGGGGGATAATATGGGGGCATACCAGCCTACCCTAAGGAGGGTGTAGTATAGGGGGGATACTAGCTTGCCCTATGGTCACCTGGATAAATATTCAGGTTTCTCAGGTGATGGGCAGGGCCATAGAGCTCCTAAGAGATTATGTCTTTTGTCTTTGGCTACCATGGCAGGTAGAGAAAGACCATCTGTTGAGGGCAGGGTCAGGTATGTCTGAGCTCAGACTCTCCTTGGGCAGGGCTTGCTATGGCCATAGTAGGGGATGCAGGTGTGGTTCTCAGGCCAATGGAGTTATGTTCCAAGGGAATTATGGCTGCCTGTCCTGCATCATACATCACACAGGTCACCAGGGAAGTAGAGGAAAGCCAGCAGTGACAGGTCTCACCCAGCTCCCATGCAGCCAGCAAGGCCCGTCTCACTCCCACCATGCCCCACCAGCACTGATTTTATATCCAGGCAGCCAGTGAGTAAGACTGAGATCTTGCCCCAGGCTACAAGCCTCCTTGCTGAGAAAGCAAGCAGGGATTTCAGGCTCCAACCCTCCTCACCTGCCATGACTTCTGTGTTCCTGTCTGCACTTCCTGTCTGCCCAGGACATTTTACGCTTGGCTGAAATTATTATGAAGGTCTGCTGGAAGTTTCCTTCTCCTTGTGGTCTTTCCCCAATTCCACTGGCAGCCCTCCCGAAAGACCCCTGTGAGATAAAGTCAGAAATGGCTTCCCTGGAAGCAGCGAGTTCCTACAGGGCTCTTCGTGCTGCTTTGTTTGCTTTTCTATTTCTCTTGGCTCTCTAGTTTCAGCTCTAGGTAAGGTTAAATCCTACTCCCATGATCTGGATTTTCAGGTTTCCCAGTGAGGATGTGTGTTTGGAAGTGGACTTTCCTTCTCTCACACTTTGGGTACTCACAGTTTTTTGGCTGTCTCACAGAGTTTGTAGCAGCAAGCCTCTTCTTTCAAAGGATCTGTGAATTCTTTTAGTATTCCTGGTATGTTCCTGCAGTAGCTCTTGGAGTAAAAGTTCACAATGTGAGTCTCCACATGCTGTTCTGTCCATCTGGGTAAGAGCTGCAAGTTAGTTCTGACTCCTATCTGCCATTTTTTCTGTCTTCCATTTTTTTATGTCTGTGTGTTTGTGTATAGATATTGCATTATTTTTTCTTTCTACAAATGCTTAGTAAACTTCTCTAGTGAAGCTCTCTTTACCTGGATTTTTTGGTTGTTGTTAAAAGATTTTAAAGTATAATTTCAGTTTAATAGATATTCCACTCTTCATGCTCTCTATTTTTCTTGAGTGATTATTGGTAGTTAATGTCTTTAAAAAAATTTGCCAATTCCTCTAAGTTATTGAATTTGTAGTCATAAAGGTGTTCATAATATTTCCTTCTTACCCTTTTTTAAAAAAATTATGTTTCATTTTGACGCAACTGTAGATTCACATACAATTGTGAGGAAGAATACACAGATAACTTGTGTAGCTTTCACCTAGTTTCCCTCAATGTAATATTTTGCTAAACTATAGTACAATATTATAGCCAGGATGTTGACACTGATACATTCAAGATACCGAACATTTCCATCACTACAGGCTCTCTCCTGATGCTCTTTCACAGCTACACCCACTTCTCTTCCTCTTCCATCCCTCTTTAACCCTTAGCAGTCACTAATCTGTTCTTCGCTTCTATAATTTTGTTACATCAGACATGTGAATATAATTATACAATGTATGATCTTTCAGAATTGTTTTTTTTTCACTTAGTACAAATCCCTGCAGATTCATCCAGGTGGTTGTGTGTATCAACAGTTCATTCTTTGTTATTGCTGGGTAGTATTTTATGGTACAGCTGTTCCAGTTTGTATACCCATTCACACATTGAAGAACATCTGAGCTGTTTCTACTTTTTTTGTTTTTTTAGAGACCAGATGTCTCTCTGTTGCCTAGGTTGAAGTATACAGGTTGCCATGATTGTAGTTTACTACAGCTTTGAACTTCTAGTCTCAAGCAATCCTCTCACCTCAGTCTCCCAAGTAGCTGGTCCTACAGACACCACCACACCCTGCTAATTAAAAAAACTATTTAGAGACACGGTATTGCTATGTTGCCAAGACAGATCTCTCCCAGCCTCAGGCAATCCTCCTGCCTCAGCCTCTCCAGTGGTTGAGATTACAGGTGTGAGCCACCATGTCTGATGTTTCTACTTTTTGGCTATTGCAAATAAACCTTCTATAAACATTCTTTTACAGGTGTTTGTGTGAACATAAAGTTTCATTTATATGGAATAAATACCCGGAGTGTAATTGGTAGATCATAGGGTAGTTGCATGTTTAGTTTTTAAAGAAACTGCTAAACTGCTTTCCAGAGTGGCTGTACCATTTTACATCCCAAGCAGTGACACCTGAGTGATCCAGTTTCTTCACACCCTCACTAGTATTTGGTGTTGTCACTATTTTTTATTTTAGCTATTCTCATAGGTGTGCAGTGGTATTTCATTGTGATTTTAGTTCGCACAGCCTTAAGGGCTGATGAAGTTGCACATATTTTCATGTGCTTACTTACCATCTATTTATCCTCTTCAGTGAAGTTTCCATTTATGACTTTCATTCATTTCTAATTGGATTGAGTGTTTACACTGAGTTTTGAGAGTTCTTTTTGTATTCCAGATACTAGTCCTTTGGTGGCCATGTGATTTGTAAATATATTCTCTCAGCCTGTAGCTTGACTTTTCATCCTCTTAACTCAGTCTTTTCTAGAGCCAAAGATTTATATTTTGATGAAGTCCAATGTATCATTTTTTTCCATTCATAGATCATATTTTTGGTGTCAAGTCTAGGGACTTTTTGCCTAACCCTAGATCCCAAAGATTTTCCCCTGTGTGTTTTTTTTTTAAGTTTTATAGTTTACATTTTACATGCAAGTGCATGATCCATTTTGAGTTAATTTTTAACTTTGGTCAAGGTTCATTCTTTTTTTTTTTTTTGGCCTATGGATATCTAATTGTTCTGGAACAATTTATTGAAAAGGCTATCTTAAGGACAGGCACAGTGGCTGATGCCTGTAATCTCAACACTTTTGGATACCAAGGTGGGAGGATAGCTTGAACCCAGGAGTTTGAGACCAGCCTGGGCAACATAGTGAGACCCTGTCTCTCAACAAATTAAAAAATAGCCAGGCGTGTTGGTGTGTGCCTGTATTCCTAGCTGCTAAGGAGGCTAAGGTGGGAGAATTGCTTGAGCCTAGGAGGTTAAGGCTGCAGTAAGCCATGATCCTGCCATTGTACTCCAGCCTGGCTGATAGAGTGAGACTTTGTGTCCAAAAATAAAAAAAAATAAAAAAAGACTATCTTTTCTCTATTGAATTGCTTGTGCACGTTTGTCTAAAGTCAAGTGGGCATATTTCTGTGAATTTATGAATTTACTTCTGGTTTCTCTATTTTGTTCCCTTTATCTATATATCTGTCTTACTTACAATAACTCACAATCTTGATTACTATAGCTATAAATTGTCTGGAATTAGGTAGACTGTTTCTTCCCATTTTTAAAATTCTTTTTCAAAGTTTTTTTTTTAGCTATTTTAATTATTTTGCCTTTCCATATATAATTTTTGGAATAATTTGTCCTTTTTTATCTAGTTCCTCTATATTTTTGTTATATTTTAGAATTTTTTCTGTGCCTATTAAAAGTCTTGCTGGGATTTTGATAGGAACTATATTAAACCTGTATATCAATTTGGGGAGAACTGACATATTTACTATGTTGAGTCTTCCAATCCTCATTGGCTGCTCATTTATTTAGATCTTCTGGAGTTTTTTCTTTAGCATTTTATAGTTTTCAGCATGTAAATCCTATACATGTTTTGTTAGATTTACACCTGTTTCTTTTTTTTGAGTGATTGTAAATATCATATTTTTAATTTCAGTGTTCATTGCTAATATATGGAAATAAAATTAATTTTTAAACAGACAATTTTTTTTTCCACAGCAGATTTAGGTTCACAGCAAAATTGAGAGGAAGGTAAAGAGATTTCTCATATACCCCCTGCTCCTACACATGCATAATAGGCTCCTCTATTACCAACATCCCCGCTAGAGTGGTGCATTTGTTACAACTGATCAACCTACACTGACACATCGTCACCCAAAGTCCGTAGTTTACATTAAGGTTCACTCTTAATGTTGTACATTCTATGGGTTTGGACAAATGTATAATTGCATAGATCCACCATGATAGTATCATACAGAATATTTTCACTGCCCCCAATTCTCTGTGCTCCACAACAGTTGATTTTTGAATGTATATCTTGTACCCTGTGACTTTTCTCAACTCATTTATTAGTTCTAGGAGTTCTTTTTACAGATTCCTTGGGATTTTCTATGTAAACAATCATGTTATCTGCAAATAGAAACAGTTTTCTTTCTTTCTTTTTGGTCTGTATACCTTTTATTTCATTTTCTAGCTATAATGCGCTGGCTAGAACTTTAGCACTATGTTGAATAAGAGTGGAGAGAGTGGGATCTTTGCCTTGCTCCCAGTCTTAGGGGGAAAGAATTCAGTTTTTCACTATTAAGTATAATGGAAATTGTAGGTTTTCTTACAGATGCTCTTTGTCAAATTGAGAAAACTTCCCTGTATTTCTATTTTTCTGAGTGTTGTTTTTTTAAAATCATGAATGGGTGTTGAATTTTGCCAAATGATTTTGTTTCATCAGTTGATATGATCATGTAATTTTTATATGACATATTATATTGATTGATTTTAAATATTAAAGCAGTCTAGCATCCCAGGGATAAATCACACTTTGTAATAGCATATAATTTTTTTTAGATATTACTGAATCTATTTTCCAAATATTTCATGTTTATATTCATGAAAGATATTGGTCTACAGTTCATTGTGTGTTGTGTGTGTGTGTGTGTGCTGTCTTTGGTTTTGGTATCAGGGTAACACCACCTTCACAAAATGAATTAAGAAGCATTCATTCTTCTTTTATTTCCTGGAGAAATTGTGTAAAATTGGGGCTAATTCTTTCACTCTTTGGTCAAATTCTCCAGTGAAACTCTGGGGTTGGAGATTTCTTTCTTTTCTTTTTTTTTAAGTCTCAAAATTATGAATTTAATTTTGTAAGTAGTTATTTGGCTATTCAAAGTTTCATACTGAGTGAGTTGTGGTAATTTGCATTTTTAAGAAATTGATCCATTTTATCTAAGTTGCCAAATTTGTGTGTAGAGTTGTTGATAGTATTCCCTTATTACCTTTTGTTGTCTGCAGTGTCTGTGGTAATAGCACCTTACCAATATATTTGACATCCCTCACCACAGATTATAGTTTTGTCATAGGTGAAAGGAGAGGCTTTAACCCATTAAAATAACTTTTATCTCTAAAGACCTACCAACTGCGATTCAGAGCAACCTATGTGTGTACTCATTTTAAAGTGGAGTATATATTTTCAGCCTCTTTTTTTATAGAGCCCTTTAATGGCATATTTGAGGTAGAAATGCAAGCTCTTACAATACTTTACGTGCTGTTTAGAGTTTAGATTTAAAAAGAAAAAACAAGGAAGAGAAATGTGGTAAAGAGTTAAAGATCTGGTCCTTTAAAATCAATTATTTTATAGAATTATCTAATTTATAGTTTATAGAGATGATTCAAACATTTGTTCTCAATAATTCTAAATCTGGGTATTAACTGAAAGGATGTGGATAGTAAACTCTGCTCCCTCAAACAGTTAACATCCTTTCATCAAAAAGCTTAAATCCTGCTGAAGGAAGGAAGTTGGTTGCAGGAAATACCTCATTTAATTACATGATGAATTGAAAAAATACTATCGTTTTACTACCAGAACCAGCATTACAGGCTTACATCAAACATGCATCTGTGCAGACATTAATGCTAGATCAAAAATTTTGTATTGATTTACTTGATTTAGTTGTATTATCAATTGCTGTCTCCTCTTCTCCCATGTATATTACTAGTGAGATTTGTTGGCAACTTGTGCAGGTTGTACTATTAAAAAAACACTTGTTGTGCTGAAATTTACATGCAAGAAAAAATTCAATGGGAATGACGGCAGTTGTGTTCCTATAGCTATAGAATCCTTTGCTGGGTGAGGTATCATCATGTGAGACAGGGATGGGATTGGAGTCAAAGCCATTTGATTATGAGCTTAGCATTACAACTTAATAGCAGTATGATTTGGGCAAGTTGCTTAAACTCGTTAAACTTCAATTTCTTTATGGAAAGTGAGATTAGTAATTATGATATTACAAGAATTAGAAAAAGTTCATACAGTGTGCTCACAATGCCTGCCTGATTTAAAAAAAGTACTCAACAAGTCATAGCTATGATTATTACTCTGCAGCAAGAACTACAACAACAATAATGATAAGAAGAAAAAAGAAATAAAATGTTAATTTTTCAGTATTATTTTAAATATTGAGCAAGAGTTTTAAATTTAAGTGGCATCTGGCTAGCAGGTATTGTTTCAGTAACTCTCTGAATTCCTCGCAAAAATATTTATGGATGCCTATAATATCAGCTACTCCAGAGGCTGAGGCAGGAGGATCGCTTGAGCACAGGAATTTGAGACGAACCTGGACAGCGTAGTGAGACCCTGTCTCAAAATATATGTATATTTATGAAGACACAGAAGAGGATAAAAACTCATAACATTGAAAACTAAGCCTGACAGTTTTTTAAGGTTATTCAAATAATAATAACACCATTCACAATTCGTGGCCAGTATGGGTGGTTTTGTTCTGTTTGTGTTTTATTGTTTTTCCTCTTGAAATGGAATATACCTACATCTTGCAAGTAGGTAGAGAAAGCTACTAACAGCTCCCCTCTCAAATACAACTTTGATTCTGTACCAATGAATAAAAAGTGACGAGGGCTGTTTCTTTACAACCCAGGCATTATTTTTGAGGCATTCAGAGGATTGTTCAAACCCTGTCTTGTTCCATTGGTATCTGTCTTTATATATCCATGTTAAAACTGTAATCTTTATATATTCATTTAGAAAAAAACAAGACAGTTTTCTTAGTTCTTCTGGACAAAATATCATAGACTGAGTAACTGATAAACAATAGAAATTTATTGCTCACACTTCTGGAGGCTGAGGAGTCCAAGACTAAAGTGCCAATAGACTCAGTATCTGGAAAGGGTTCACTCTCTGATCTAGAGATGATGTCTTGTTGCTGTGTCCTCACATAGAAGAAAGTAAGGCAGTGCACTTCCATCTCTTTCGTAAGGGCACTAATCCCATTCATGAGGCCACAGCCATTGTGATTTAATCACTCCCCCAAAAGGCTGCACCTCATAATACTATCACATTAGATAATAGGTTTCAACATGAATTTTGGGGGAATGTCAACATTTAGACTATGACATTCTGTTCCTGGTCCCCTATAATTCATGGCCCCCTCACATGAAGCATATATTTGTTCCATCCCGATAGCCCGCAGAATTTTAACTTGTTCCAGTACCAACTCAAAAGTCTAAAACTCGGTCTCATCTTAATATCAACTAAATCGGATATGGCTGAGACTCAAGGTATGATTCATCCTGAGGCAAGTTACTCTCCAGCTGTGAAATCAAACATGTTATATACTTCCAAAATACAATGATGGGACAGGCATAGGATAGACATTTCCATTTCAAAAGGAAGGATTTTTTTTAAAAAGGGGATAGCAGGTTCCAACCAAATCCAAAACCCAATAGAGCAAACATTAAACCTTAAGACTCCAGAATAATCTTCTTTGACTTGATATCTCATCTTCCAGACACACAGGGGTAGAGGCTGGGCCTCAAAGGTCTGAACAGCCCTGCCCTCATGGCTTTGCTGGGTGCAGCCCATGCTGTAGTTGTCATTGTTTGGAGTTGCTTGCTGGTGGCTCTATTTTTTGGGGGTCTCAGAAGAGACTCTGCCTCTATGGCTCCACTAGACATTGCTCTAGTGGGGACTCTCTGCAGTGGCTCTGAGGCTCTCTGGGTAATCCTTTGAAATCTAGGTGGAGGTAGCCATGTCCTCACAGCTGAAGCACTCTGGTGAGGTGGCACTGTGCAGATGCCACCAAGGTTTACTGCCTGTGCATCTGCACAGAGAAGAAACCTGAGCTGCTCTTGGGCCCATTTGAGCCACAGCTGAGGGGTTGAAGGAGTGCTGCGCCAGAATGAGAGGGGAAGAAGTTTGAAATATTTCTGTTCTCAAGGCCCTGATATTCTGGGCCTGTAATGGACAGGGCAGCTGCTGAAGATCTCGGACATGTTTTCAGGCCCATTCTCCCATTGCCTTGATGAATAGAAGCAAGCAAGCTTCTGCCCATCCATACTAAATATCCTTTTCAAATAGTGACTTGGCCACACCCTTGCTGTTCGCCCTGAACACAATTTTTCATTCTTTACAACATGGCCAGGCCGAGAATTTTGCAAATCTTTAAGGTCTACTTCCTTGTTTGTTATAAATTCCATCTTTGGTTAGTTTTTCTCTTCTCATATTTTAGTATAAGCAGTCAAGAGAAGCCAAGCCATGCTGCACTCTTCGCACTTTGCTTAGACATTTCTTCCAAATATTTCATCGTTTCCAAGTTCTACCTTCCACAAAGCACTAGGAGATAAACACAATTCAGCCAAGTTGTTGCCACTTTATACAAGAATGGTTTTTTCTTCAGTTTCTAACAACGTGTTCCTTCCATCTGAGACCTCATCAGAATGGCCTTTAACATCCATATTTCTGTCAATATTCTGGTCACAACCACTTAGGTAAAGTCTAAGAAGACTGAGGTTTCTTAACAGCTCTCCTTTTCTTCTGAGCCCTCACCAGAATATCAGAATATCGCTTTACTGTCCATTCCAGCAAAATAGGCTTTTTTTTTTTTCAGCCTCTTCCTCCAAATCCTTCCAGACTCTGCTCATTACCCAGTTCCAAAGCCACTTCCACATTTTTAGGTATTTGTTAAAGCAGCACTCCACTTCTCAGTACCAATTTCTATCTTAGTTCATTTCTGCTGCTATAAAAATAATCTTAGGTTGGGTGGTTTATGAACAGAAATCTAGTGCTCAACCTTTGAGGGGCTGGGAAGTCCAAGATTAAGGCATGAACAGATTCAGTGTCTGATGTTAGCTCCTTCCCTGCTTCAAAGACGATGCCTTCTTATTGTGTCCTCATGTGGCGGAAAGGGCAAGGCAGCTCTGTTATAGCACTGACCCCATTCATTAGGTTGAAATCCTTATGACTTAATCACTTCCTCAAAAGGCGCTACCTCTTAATACTACCACATTAGGCATTAGGTTCCAGCACATGGTTTTTCTGGGGGACATCAACATTTAGATCATAGCAACAGGATATATGGAGTTTTGGCGAGCATGTTAGGTGGAGGGTAGTGTGAATGATAGTGACTCATTACATACAGAGAAGTGCAGTCCTAAAAGAAACTAGATGTACTTAGCATAGATATTAGGAAAGCTTTGGACCATTAATTTTACATATTCTGTGGGATGAGAAGTTCAAAGAAGTTGAAGTTGACAGCCTAGGTCTGAGAAGACCCCAACTCAAGCCCTGTAAGACATGAAGATTTAATTAGAATATTTACATGCCAAGTTATCTCCAAGAAATGGCATAAAAAGAGAATTCTATTAACTCCAAAGAAAAGGCTGGGCTGGGCACAGTGGCTCACACCTGTAATCCCAGTACTTTGGGAGGTCAAGGCAGGAGGATCACTTAAGACCAGGAGTCCAAGACCAGCTTGAGCAACAAATTGAGACCCTGTCTCTACAAAAATAAATAAATAAATAAATAAATAATAAATAAATAAATAAATAAATAAATAAATAAATAAGCAAGCCAGGCATAGTGGCATGCACCTGTGTTCCCAGCTACTTGGGTGGCTGAGGTGGGAGGCTTGAGCCTGGGAGGTTAAGGCTGCAGTGAGCTAAGATTGTACCACTGCACTACAGCCTGGGCAACAGAGCAAGACCCTGTCTCAAAAAAGAAAAAAAAAAGAAAAGCCTGAGGGGTGAGGTAGGATCATGGACTTTGAATGTTGGTATTTACATGGAAAAAATTCTTTTTTCATGAAACTGGAGAGGGAAAAAAACTTCCGTGTATGCTTTTAAAAAGAAAATGACAAGAAAAGCTGATTTTTTTCTCCGATGATTCAGAGAGGGAGTACATATTTTTTAAATGATTTACTACTAGAACCAGGAAAATATTTTGGTAAACATCTTGGCAGTTATTAAAACAGTAAGATAATCTTTATGAAACTGGAACAGAAAGCCAAGAGGAGAGTAGAAATTAACCTAAAGACATAGTAGTGTGAAATGCACAGAAATGTGCTGGAGATAAAATCAGCTGCCAGAGAAGAGGAAATTGTCATGAAAATGAAAAATGCAATAGAATTAAAATCAACAATGTAGTCAGTAAAAGCAGACTTGTTATAACAAAAAAATTTAATCAGTGATTTGGTGGACTTACTTGAGAAGGTTTTGCAGAATGTAAGAGTAGACTAAAAAATATGTGTCAAGTTGACACGTAAAATCAACCATCGCATTAGATTTAAATAATTGTTGTAAGTTTGGTTGTAAAAATGAAATGCAAACATTGGAAATTGTTCTTAAAAGAAGACAGTGGAAAAACTACATATAGAATCAAATCACATTAATGTGGATCTGAATGTCCAGATAACATGAAGAAAGACTATGACTAAGTGAGAAAAATGTGAACTGGGAGAAAGCAAAAAGATAGTTACTTTTTAAAATCTTATATGAAAGTTAGTAAAGAATGAAAAAGAATAATTTTTAAACACTAATATCAATAGAACTTAAAAGAGAGTTGATATCTTCCAAAGCTGCAGAAGATAAAATCAACCCAAAGAGCAAATGACAGAAAACAGAGGAAGTGGCATAGAAACCTGAAAAATAGAAAGAAAACAGCAAGAAAGAAAAAAGAAACAATACCCGTAGATAGCATAACAACACAAATGATATCAGTCCTGATAATAAATTTAAATGAGTTATACTACCCAGTTAAAACAGAGTTCTCCAAATATGGTTAAAAAACAACTGCTTAAAAAACCTTTGCTGCTTCCAAAAAGCACATCTAAAACCAACATAATTTTATTTATTTTATTGATTGATTGATTATTTACTTATTTCAATAGGTTTTGGGGGAACAGGTGGTGTTTGGTTACATGAATAATTTCTTCAGTGGTGATTTCTGGGATTTTGGTGCACCCATCACCTGAGCAGTGTACACTTTATCAATGTGTAGTCTTTTATCCCTTGTCACCCCCCACCCTTTCCCCCAAGTCCCCAAAGTCTGATGTATCATTCTTATGCCTTTGCATCCAAAGAGTTTAGCTCCCACAGATGAGTGGGAACATGTGATATTTGGTTTTCTCTTTCTGAGTTACTTCACTTAGAATAATAGTATCCAATTCCAGCCATGTTGCAGCAAATGCCATTATTTTGTTCCTTTTTCATGGCTGAGTAGTATTCCATGGTATGTGTGTGTGTATATATACACGTATGTATCTACATGTGTATGTATACACGTATGTATCTACATGTGTATGTATACATGTGTATGTATCTACATGTGTATGTATCTACATGTGTATGTATCTACATGTGTATGTATATACGTGTGTATGTATACATGTATACACGTATGTATATACGTGTATATATACACATGTATACACATGTATATATGTGTATATATACACATGTATATACGTGTATATACATATATACACGTATATATACACATATATACATATATACACATATATACACGTATATACACACACATATACGTATACACGTATATATACACGTATATACGTGTATATATATATGTATATGTATCTCCTCACATCTTGAGGAAATACTGTAGTCAACATGGAGTATACTTCAGTTACCCTTATTCTTCAGTCCACATCAATGAATGGAAGAGAAATTGTATGGCATGTATGTAGCAAAGACTTGTTAGTGATCTGATCATAATTGACATGAGAGAGCTGAAACTGTCAATATAATAAACTAAAAGTCTTAAGCAACAGCTTTGACTTAAAACATGTGGGACTTTCAGGTAGAGAATCTCTAGCTCTGCATTCAGTGTGAAAATGTTTTTTATTTGCAATTTGTTGTCAAATAACATAAGAAAACTTTACTTGGATGAACCCTTTATTTGTATTTTCTGTGACTAAACATTTAGCCAAGCACCAGTTTTGATGTTCACAAGAAAACACAGTGATAAAATGTTGCTAAAATGGAAAATAAGAGAGGAAAGCCTTTATAAGCTAAATAAGAAAGGAAAATCTTTCCGAGAGCAATGAATTCTCTTGAAATACCAAATACTTATTACTGGAGAAATTATGCAATGAAAAATCATGAGAAATCCTTTCTTCATAGAGCAACACTTGTGGCACATGTCAAATTTCACACTGGACAAAACACAGTCAGCATCTTGAAATGAGAAAACTCTTCAGTGGTAATTCATTTCTTAGTTGACATTAAGTTTCTCACATTGAGGAGCTATCAAACCTGAAAATCACTGTAGAGAAACCTGATAGATTTCTCATCAGAAAAGTGAGTCAAGAAGGTGGACCTCTAGAAAAAACTCTTAGCACATAGTTTAGCAAAATAATTCAGAAATTTGAGAAAATGTCTATTCATAAAAATGTGGCATGTAAATGTATAATAGCAAATTGACCTAGGAATAAATTGAATGCAGAATTATGTAAGAAATTTCATTAAACTTTTCCAAAAGATCAATACTTACAAATATTGAAATAATGCAAAATAATACTTACAAAATAATTATAAAATAATACTTACAAATATTGAAATATATATACGTTATATATAACGCATATATATACACATTTTTTTCCAACAATATATGTATATATGTAACATATATGTATATATGTTACATATATACATATAGAGCTAGAGACTCTCTATATAGAGATTACATGTATACATATAGAGCTAGAGATTCTCTACCTGAAAGTCTCACATGTTTTAAGTCAAAGCTGTTGCTTAAGACTTTTAGTTTATTATGTTGACAGTTTCAGCTCTCTCATGTCGTTTATGATCAGATCACTAACAAGTCTTTGCTACATACATGCCATACAATTTCTCTTCCATTCATTGATGTGGACTGAAGAATAAAGGTAACCGAAGTATACTCCATGTTGATTACAGTATTTCCTTAAGATTTGAGTCCTTTGGCATGTTTAGATGTTACAACTATAGCCGAAGTCTCTTCCACATTCCTTACATTCGTCATTCCTAACACCATGTCATCTAAAGTCAGAATATGTTCTGAAGATGTTTATAATTTTCTCTCTAGGGTGAATTTTCTCATGCTATTTAAGATTAGTACATTGACTGAAGTCTTTCACACATAAATGGCATTCAAATGGCTTTTCTCCAGTGCATGTTCTCTCATGTCATCTAAGGTCAGAAGACAGACTGAAGGCTTTCCCACATAGAAGACATGCATGTAGTTTCTCTCCAGTGTGATTTTTTTGTGCTCTCTAAAGCCAGAGCTCTGACTAAAGGCTTTCCCACCTTTATCACATTCATAACATCTCTTTCCAAGGTAAGTTCTCTAATGTCTTTGAAGGTTTAAGGATTGAATATAGGCTTTCCCACACTGATGACACTTATGTGGTCTCTCTCCCATGTGAGTTTTCTCATGTCTTCTAAGGTGAGAACACTGAATGAAGGCTTTTGCACATAGATGACATGCATATGGTCTCTCTCCAGTGTGAGTCAACTTGTGCTGCCTAAGGTGAAAGCAATTAGTATAAGCCTTTTCACATAGATTACGTTATATGACTTACCTTTAGTATGAATTTATGTTGTTTAGGGGACAACTGATTACTAAAGGATTTTCCACACTGTTTGCTGATGTAGAGTTTCTTTCCACTGTGAGTTAACAAACACGGAGTCATTGTGGAACTGTGAGTGCAATCTTCTCCCAAATCATTATGTTCAAAGGGATCCTCTGGAATGAGAGATTTCTCCATTGTCAAACTGGTGGATGAGTCTTTTCTGATGATAGGATGCATGGATATCATGTGTTTTTTCTTAAGGGCAGTTTCCCTGTCTGGACTCTGGCCTTGAAGAAATTCTCTTCCTTCCCTCCATAGCTCTTTTCTTTGTTCCAGCTACAAAATTATATAGGATTTGCTTATCTGATGCCCGAGGGACACCAGGTGACTGATGTTTTCCAGCATCACATCTCTGTACAGTTTTCTCTTGGATATGTCCATCAAGAGAAATCTCCACTCTTCTGGGCGAAGTCAATAGCTACATCTTCAAAGGTCACTTTCTTTAGTGAATGCATTGTCAAGAGCTCAGTTTCTCTCTGTCTTCTTCTGGATTTTCACTTTTAGATGTTTCAGGCACTAAGAAAAGCTGGAGCTGAGTCAAGTTAGAGAGCTGAGCTGAGTGAAATACAGAGGTAGAGGAAGTAGCAGAAAGGCACGGGGAGCTCGCTGGATCCCCAAGTAACCCACTCCTGCCTGGCACCACAGGCATCCATCAGGAGGGTGGCCAGAGGAGCAGGGGGTAAAACTTCACAGGAAGGTCTTCTCTAGCTGAACTTTGTAACAATTTGAGCAGAACGAGAAGCCTCCTAGCCAGAATTCATATATTAAATTTTCTTTATCCACTCGTTGATTGATGGGCATTTGGGCTGGTTCCACATTTTTGCAATTGCAAATTGCACTGCTATAAACATGTGTGTGCAAGTATCTTTTTTGTATAATGACTTATTTTCCTCTGGGTAAATACCTAGTAGTGGGATTGCTGGATCAAATGGTAGATCTACTTTTAGTTCTTTAGGGAATCTCCACACTGTTTTCCACAGTGGTTGTACCAGTTTATATTCCAATCAACAGTGTAAAAGTCTTCCCTTTTCACCACATCCATGCCAACATCTATTATTTTTTGATTATGGCCATTCTTGCAGGAGTGAGGTGGTATCACATTGTGGTTTTGACTTGAATTTTTCTGATAATTAGTGATGCTGAGCATTTTCCATATGCTTGTTGGCCATTTGTATATCATCTTTTGAGAATTGTCTATTCACGTCCTTAGCCCACTTTTTGATGGGATTGTTCATTTTTTCTTGCTGATTTGTTTGAGTTCTTTGTAGATTCTGGATATTAGTTCTTTGTCAGATGGACAGATGAGGATTTTCTTCCACTCTGTTGGTTATGTTAACCCTGCTGATTATTTCTTTTGCTGTGCAGAAGCTTTTTACTTTAATTAAGTCCCATCTATTTATCTTTGTTTTTGTTGCATTTGCTTTTCGGTTCTTGATCATGAAGTCTTTGCCTAAGCCAATGTGTAGAAGGGTTTTTCTGGTGTTATCTTCTAGAATCTTTATGGTTTCAGGTCTTAGATTTAAGACTTTGATCCATCTTGAGTTGATTTTTGTATAGGGTGACAGGTGAGGATCCAGATTTAGTCTTCTACATGGGGCTTGCCAATTATCCCAGGACCATCTGTTGAATAGGGTGTCCTTTCCCCATTTTATGTTTTTGTTTGCTTTGCTGAAAATCAGTTGACTGTAAGTATTTGGCTCTATTTCTGGGTTCTCTATTCTGTTCCATTGGTCTATGTGCCTATTTTTATATCAGTACCATGCTGTTTTGGTGACTATGGCCTTAGAATATAGTTTGAAGTCAGGTAATTGTGATGCCTCCAGATTTGTTCTTTTTGCTTAGTCTTGGTTTGGCTATGTGGGTTCTTTTTTGGTTCCATATGAATTTGAGGATTGTTTTTTCTAACTCTGTGAAGAATGATGGTGGTTTTTTTTTTTTTTTTTTTTTTTGAGATGGAGTTTTGTTCTTGTTGTCCAGGCTGGAATGCAATGGCACAATCTCAGCTCACCGCAACCTCTGCCTCCTGGGTTTAAGAGATTCTCCTGCCTCATCCTCCCTAGTAGCTGGGATTACAGGTGCTGGCCACCACGTCCAGCTAATTTTTTTGTATTTTTAGTAGAGATGGAGTTTTGCTATGTTGGCCAGGCTGGTCTTGAACTCCTGACCTCAGGCGATCCACCCGCCTCAGACTCCCAAAGTGCTGTAATTACAGGCATGAGCCACCGTGCCCAGCTGATGGTGGTATTTTTATGGGAATTGCATTGAATCTCTAGATTGCTTTTGGCAGTATGGTTATTTTTCACAATATTGATTCTACCCATTTATAAGCATGGGATGTGTTTCCATTTGTTTGTGTCATCTATAGTTTCTTTCAGGAGTATTTTGTAGTTTTGCTTGTAGAGGTCTTTCACATTCTTGGTTAGGTGTATTCCTAAGTATTTTATTTTATTTTTGCAACTATTGTGAAAGGGTTTGAGTTCTTGATTTGATTCTCAGCTTCGTCACTGTTGGTGTATAGCAGAGCTACTGATTTGTGTACATTAATTTTGTACCCTGAAACTTTGCTGAATTCATTTACTACTTCTAGGAGCTTTTTGGATATGTCTTTAGGGCTTTCTAGGTATACGATCATACCATCAGCAAACAGTGACAGTTTGACTTCCTCTTTACTGATTTGATGCCCTTTATTTCTTTCTCTTGTCTGATTGCTCTGGCTAGGACTTCCAGTGCTATGTTAACTAGAAGTGGTGAAAGTGGGCATCCTTGTCTTGTTCCAGTTTTCAGGGGGAATGTTTTAAACTTCTCCCCATTCAGTATAATGTTGGCTGTGGGTTTCTCGCAGGTGGCTTTTATTACCTTAAGGCATGTCTCTTCTGTGCCAATTTTGCTGAGGGTTTTAATCATAAAAGGATGCTGGATTTCGTCAAATGCTTTTTCTGTGTCTCTTGAGATGATCATGTGATTTTTGTTTTTAATTCTGTTTGTGTGGTGTATCACAGTTATTGACTTGCCTATGTTAAACCATCCCTGCATCCCTGGTCTGAAACCCAGTTGATCATGGTGGATTATCTTTTTGATATGCTGTTGGATTTGGCTCACTAGTATTTTGTTGAGGACTTTTGCATCTATGTTCATCAGGGATATTGGTCTATAGTTTTCTTTTTTTGTTGTGTCCCTTCCTGGTTCTGGTATAAGGGTGATGCTGACTTCATAGAATGACTTAGGGAAAATTTCCTCTTTCTCTATCTTTTGGAATAGTGTCAGTAGGATTGGTACCAATTCTTCTTTGAATGCCTGATAGAATTCAGCTGTGAATCCTTCTGGTCCTGGACTATTTTTATTGGCATTTTTTTTAACCATTTCAATCTTGCTTCTTGTTATTGGTCTGTTCAGAGTTTCTATATCTTCCTGGTTTAATCTATGATAAATTTCCAGAAATTTATCCATCTCTTCTAGGTTTTCTACATTATGCATGTAAAGGTGTTCATAGAAGCCTTGAATACACTTTCATATTTCTTTGGTATTGGTTGTGATATATTCCATAAAACAAATATAATTTTTTTAAAAAAGAGGGTGGACAAAGATTTATAAGGCAACATTTAAAAACAGATGTAATTAATGATTTCAGACACATAGATATCAAGGGTCAAAACGCTAAATTGTTAAAAGAAGGGTTATTTTTATCATGAACACTACATTGCACAGTGAAGTTATAACAGTTATAAAACTTTATGTATTGACTAACATCAACACCTACAGTCAAAAATTATTAGGAGAAAAGGAGAAATGTGCAGAAATACTGTAGCTCCAGGAAAATTTAACAGCCCTATCTCAGGCTTTGAATGATACAAGTGGTCACTTGTTTTTTTGGCTTCACATTCTTACTCTTGAGAACTGCCCTTCTTCTAACCCTGAGAATGTTTTGGTGGCGTTAATCAAGAGACTGTATCTTCCCCACCAAAGCACTGAGCAAATTTAGTGGACACTGGATGCTCCACTTCAATTCTTCGGGATTCCTTTTTGCCAGTTTTGTAAGCCCATTCCCAGCTTTTGTGTGCTTTGCCAGTAAGGCTTTGCACCTGAGCCCTTTGGAGGCTGGACCTTGGGCACTGGGTCTGCCTTGTCTACATGTAAAGCTGAAAGTGCCTGGAAGTTTTATGGCCTTCCAATCTCTCCACACCCAGGGCTTCTTTGCCCCAGGATGACATGCTAGGAGGTATAATTTATGCTCTAGAGCTCCCATATCAGGTTTTGGAAATTGCAAGGCTTTTTTCCCCTTCTCTAGCTTTCCCCACTCCCTTACTGTTTTCTCTCAGAAGCATATACTTAAGAAATCACTCTCAATGGAATCTTTGATTTAAGATGTGAGTCTGTGAAACTTAACCTGAAATGGCACATAGGCTGAGCTGACCAATCAGAGTGGCTTATCTTTCTGACTCAAGAATTGGCCAGAGGTGGGCAATTTACCAAAACTGGGGCAATCAGAGTCCTTTATCTTGTCTTGATTTGTGTGTTGGAAGAAAGAGTGTTTCTCTATTCCTGTGATTACAATATGTAAGGAACATACAAGGCTAGATTTCCTAGAAGCTGATCTTGTTGTACATAGAGCCTACCTGAGAAAAGAAGAGAGAGGCAAGCAAAATTACAAGATGAAGCAAGAAAGATAGTACCAATAAGAATTATTAATATAACAAGGATTTCCAAAACATAAACTTCAGCAAAGACTAGATCTACGGATTCAAATGATGACTTGTCATTTGAATGGCCCCAGAGTGCCTGTGCCTTTGGGTGGTGTGACATCTCAATGTCACCTTGTTTGGACTGATGATGCTCAAGCTCTGAAAACCAGACTAGATGATGGATGTCTTGGCAGATGCCTATGTGGATGGCCGACATTGAAGAGCAGACCGGCTTCCTTCCTTGGCACTATGTAAACAACCTTAATTAAAGAAGAGAAGAATTGAGCCCCAAATTCCACTTCTGGTGGAATAGGGACTTGAAATAGATATTAAATTGATTTGTAGAAAAATAAACTAGGCTGTATTTCTGCTGCGTTATGATTGAATGTATCCTCCAAATTTGATGTGTTGGAAAGTTAATACCCAATGTGGCAGTATTAAAAGGTGAGGACTTTAAGAGGTGATGGGATCATGAGTGCTCTGCCTTCAGTAATGAATCAATCCATTAATGGAACAACAGATTAAAGGGTTAATGGATTAATGGTGGCTATACAAGAAAAGAGAGACCTGAGCTAGCACAACCAGTCTCCTTGCCATGTGATGCCCTGTGGCCTCAATTCGGGAATCTTCAGAGTCCCCACCGGCACAAAAGCTCTCACCAGATTTGGTCCCTCACCCTGAGACATCTCAGTCTCCATAACTGTACAAAATGCTTTTCTTTTATTTATAAGTTACTCATTCTAGGTATTCTATAAGCAACGAAAAATGGACTAAAACAGAAAATTGGTAGTGAAAAGTGAGGTGTTGCTGATAACAAATACCTGAAAATGTGGAAGCTGCTTGGGAACTGGGTAATGGACAGGGGCTGGAAGAATTTGGAAAAATAGGCTAGAAAAAAGCCGAGATTCTGGTGAAGCCTTAGAGGATAAGAAGACTAGGGAAAGTTTGGAAGTCCTTAGAGGTTGGTGAAGTGGTCATGACCAGAATGTTGATAGCAATGTTGACAACAAAGGCCATGCTAATGAGACCTCAGATGGAAATGAGGAATAAGGTGTTGGGAACTGGAACACAGGTCACCCTTGCTACACCATAGCAAAGAACACAGCTGCGTGGCCACACCCTAGGGCTTTGTGAAAAGCCGTCAACTTAAGAGTGATAGAATAGAATATCCCATAGAAGAAATTTCTAAGCAGCAAAGTGTTCAGGCAGCTGTGTGGTTACTTCTAACTGCAAGTGGTAAACTTCCAGAGAAAAGGGAAACAGTGGAAAAATTTGGAAATTTATCAGCCTGACCATGTGAAATAGCATTTTCAGGAGAGGAATCCAAGAGTATGGCCTAGAGAGACCATCTGCTAAGGAGATTGGTACAGACAGCAGAAATCATCAAGAGAATGGAAGAAAGACCCAGAAGGCATTTCAGAGATCTTCGGGGCTGCCCCTCCCATCGCAGGCTTGCAGGCCTGGGAGGGCAGAGTAGTACTGGGATACAGGTCCAGGGAGGGCTCCCTGCAGGTTTGCAGTAGGCTCCTTGCCTCTGACTCTGCGCCCCACACCAGGCACAGCTGAGCTGCAGCTGCAGAAGTTATAAACCTTGGCAGACTCCACGTGGTACTAATTCTGCAGGCTTGCAGACAGCAAGAGCTATAAATGTTTGGCAGCCTCTACCCAGATTTCAGAGAATGTTATGGAAATCCTGGGGACCTAAGCAGAGACTTGTCACAGGGGCTGGAACCACCACAGAGAGACCCCAGTAGGCAACGCGCAGCTGAAATGTGGGGTTGAGGCACCGCAGAGAGTCCCCACCAGGGCGATGCCTAGTGGAGCCATGGCCACTGCCGAGAGTCCTCACTAGGATAAAGCCTAGTGGAGCTCTGGGAGCAAGACTGCCACCATGACCTCAGAACTGTGAAGTCACCAGCAGTATGCGACATCTACTTAGGAAAGCTTCAGGCACTGGACTCCAATCCAAAGGAGCAGCGGCTGCACCCAGCAAAGCCATAGGAGTGCAGCTGCCTGAGGCCTTGAGGGCCCAACTCCTGCTCCAGCGTGTCCGGGAGGCAGTGTGTGAACTCAAAAGAGATTATTCTCCAGCTCTAAGATACAATGTCTGTCCTGCTGGGTTTTGGATTTGCTTGGGGCCTGTTATTCTTTTCTTTTTGCCTATTTCTCCCTTTTGGAATGGGAATGTTTGCCTTAATCCTATACTACCATTGTGTAGACTGTAGGCTTTGGGCTTTTGAGTTGGTGCTGCAACAAGTTAGGATTTGGGGGCTATAAGGATGGAGTGGGTGTATTTTGCATGTGAAAAAGAAATGAATTTGGGGGGCTGGGGTGGAATGCTAGGGCTTGAATGTTCCCCAGATTTCATGTGTTGGAAACTTCATTTTCAATGTATAATTTTCTATATTTATATATATTTTTTCTTTGAAAATTACTCTGTTTCAGTTATTCTATTATAAGCAACAGAAAAGAGACTAAGATATGCTGCATTCGAGTTTGTGACTAAAATTTAAACTCACTCTACTTCCTATTAACATTTGTGGGATGTGGTCAAAGGAGCTTGGGAAAGCAGAACTTTACTTTAACTCCAATTCCCCACCCCCAGCATTTCAGTCTTTGTCATGTAACAGGGCTTATGGAGCTGGTATAATATTTATTTTTAAAAGAAATATATCAATTTCATATCAAGATTTTTTTGGCTTTTGCATTCAATTTAATAACTGTATTATAATATTTACAATATAATCTTGCTCTTCTGGCTATTCTAGCTCCTTTTCTTCCCAGGGCCTAGGAGAACTTTCCTTTTACTGACGTAAAACTTTATGGTCTAAACTGACTTACATGACTGTTCGTTGTCTTGCTACAAAATCTTATATTTGGATGCAACTGTTGGTGATACCCCAGTTCTTCTTTTTCTTCTTCTTCTTTTTTATTTTGAGACAGGGTCTCGGTTTGTTGCTCAGGCTGTAGTGCAGCGGCCCCATCATGGCTCACTGTAGCCTCAACCTCCTGGGGTCAAGTGATCCTCCTGCCTCAGCCCCTCCCTGCTCCCCTTCCTGAAGTAGCTTGGACTACAGACATATGCATCACCATGCCTGGCTAATTTATGTTTTGTCTTAGAGATAGGGTTTTGCCATGTTGGCCAGGCTGATCTTGAATTCCTGGGGCCAAACAATCTGCCCAGCTAGGCCTCCTAAAGCGATGGAATTACAGGCATGCACCACCATGACCTTTCCAGTTCTTTTTGCATTTATTTTGTAACCCAGGCAAGTAATTACTTAGGGAAGACTAAGTGAAAGTCATGTGTCTCAAAAAAGAATGAGGAAAACACATTGATAATTTAAAAATGCAATTGCCTGCTTACATAAATTATATATTGAAGTCTATGAATACATTTTGTCCCAAGTATATGTATTTTTATGTCCAACTTTTGGGCTCCCTCCCTCACTTGTGGTCTGAATTGTGGTGGAGGGTATTAGATACCTATTTTTATGTGTTTGAGGAATGTGTAAGTGTTCAGTGCCTACATTTTGAAGATAAGTGAAATTAATCGATTTACCAAATAGATGATGAGTTGAAGTATGTTTCCATCTTCTTCAGGACTGCCTGTATGGCTCAGGATGTGGAAGAAATTGCTAAATAGTCTGTCCATCTCCCTTGACACCATCTTTAGTGAAAATTCCACCCCAAATTTGGCATAAAGTCTTCTGAGTTACAGAACTATTGCCAGTTTAAAAAAAGTGACATTCATAGGTATTTTAATGGAAAGTTGGAGAGAAGCAACTTAGGCAATTCTAACCTGCTTCCTAAGAAGTCCCTAAAAAAAAAAATCTCTCTTTAATTTCCTATTGGTACCAAATGTAGAGTATTTTTCTCCCCTTGATTTCTAATAACTGACATAAGCAGGTTTTGCTTGCACTTCATGTTGCCACAAAATTGTATTATTCCATTTTTTTCTCTTGCTTTTCCAAATATTTGTGCCACCCTAAGCATTTTCTCCTTTTTCCAAGCTATACAGATTCATAGATATTGGTATCTTTTCTTAAGCCCGCTGTAGTTAAACCTGCGTCATATTGAGCCAGATAGAATCTCATGAAACAGTCATATCAAACAATGAAACATATGGCTATATGCAATTCATAGTTTATTCTTATTTTTAGCAATGTAGCCTTTTTTTGCCTAAAAAGAAGGAAGACATCAAAAGCAAATATTTAAAAATTCTTATGTAAAATACATATAGTAATCATCTATATGGATGTAGCAAATAACATTCTTAAAATTACAAATGTTTTTGATTGAATTCTTTAAATTTTCCCATCTGTCATATAAAAATGTTGGATTATATTATCTCTATGTACCTTTTCTAGCTCTAAATTTCACATTTGAAACCTTAGTATTAGTAGAATTTGGTGGATTTTTTGAAAGCGGTTTGGGTCACAACATTACACATATTCTTTCCTAGGAAAGAATATGTGACAATTAACAGGCCTATTCTTCAGAATTTTGAGTCATACCAAGCCACACATGATTCATTGTTCATCTTTTAGTTTACTCTAGATGAAGAATTCACAAGATTTTTAAAAAATGAATACATTATCCCAGAATAAATTTTGGTTTCTGAAGTTTTGATATCTGTTCTAATAATGAAAATAGTACACTGATCATGAGGTAGAATTTTATAGAAAAGGATAGTAGGGCTTTTAATGTATATATTCTCAAGTCTTAAAAGTGTATCTCAACAGGATAAATGCAGATCAACTTTTTAAAAAAAACTAAAAAAGAGTTTCCTTTGTCTAATGTGTCCCAATTCATAATTTAAAAATAGTGATGCATATGTTGAATATCTTTCTAAGTAGGAATATAGGTAAAGAGACTGATTGATGATAAGGCGGGAAGCCTTTAAAACTGAACACTGAGCGGGGCTGTGGCAACTAGAATAATCACATTCATTGTGATTCTTATTCTTAGTCTGAAATCTTAGAAAGGGCACTTCATTCCTGATTATCTGTCTGCCAGGTTCATCTGCTATGATTTCCCAGACATTTATGGCTGTTATATTTGTAACGATTTTCCTATGACAAAAGTATGAGAAGCAAAAATTGCACTGCTATTGGTTAGTGAAATAACAGCTGCCCCTGAGCAAATCTTTCTCAGCAGTGGGAATGGGTTAAAAAATGGAAATAGGACGGGCGCGGTGGCTCACGCCTGTAATCCCAGCACTTTGGGAGGCCGAGGCGGGCGCATCACGAGGTCAGATCGAGAGCATCCTGGCTAACACGGTGAAACCCCGTCTCTATTAAAAATACAAAAAATTAGCCGGGCGTGGTGGCGGGCGCCTGTAGTCCCAGCTACTCGGGAGGCTGAGGCAGGAGAATGGCGTGAACCCGGGAGGCGGAGCCTGCAGTGAGCAGAGATTGTGCGGCTGAACTCCAGCCTGGGTGGCAGAGCCAGACTCCGTCTCAGAAAAAAAAAAAAAAAAAAAGAAATAAATATTTACTGAGTTTTCATACTCTGTAGTTGGCACCATACCAAACCCTTAGCAAATATAATGTGTGAAAGAAATTGTTTATAGAGACAGTTCTGGAACTACACTTTAGTCATATGCCTCTCAATTAAAATCCAGGCTCTCCTTTGCTTTCTCTCTCTGTTCTTTGAAGATGCAGATAAGTTCTGTATATTCCCACTACTGAAGATTTTTTAAAAAAACTTTTATTTTAGGTTCAGGGGTACATGTGCAAGTTTCTTTTATAGATAAATTATGTGTCACAGGAGTTTGGTGTACAGATTATTTCATCACCCAGGTAATAAACATAGTACCTGATCCTTACCCTCCTCCCATCCTCCACCCTCAAGTAGGCCCCAGTGTCTATTGTTCCTTTCTTTGTGTCTATATTTAATCAACACTTAATTCCCACTTATAAGTGAGAACATGTGGTATTTGGTTTTCTGTTCCTGTGTTAGTTTGCTTAGGATACTGGCTTCCAGCTCCATCTAAGTTGCTGCAAAGGACATGGTCACATTATTTTTTATGGCTCTGTAGTACTCCACAGTGTATATGTAGTACATTTTCTTTATCCAATCCACCGTTGATGGGCACTTAGGTTGATTCCATGTTTTTGCCCTTGTGAATAGTGCTATGAAGAACATATGCGTGCATGTGTCTTCACGGTAGAACAATTTATTTAACATATTCCTTTGGGTATATACTCAATAATGGGATTGCTGAGTCGAATGGCAATTCTGTTTTAAGTTATTTGAGAAATCGTCAAACTGCTTTCCACAATGTCCGAACTAATTTACATTCCCACCAAGAGTGTATAAACATTCCCTTTTCCCTGCAACCTCACTAGCATCTGTTATTTTTTGACTTTTTATCAATAGCCATTCTGACTGGTGTGTGATGGTATCTCATTGTGGTTTTGATTTGCATTTCTGTGATGATAAGTGATGTTGAGCCTTTTTTCATATCCTTGTTGACCACAAGTATGTCTTCCGAAGTGTCTGTTCGTGTCCTTTACCCACGTTTTAAAATGGAGTTGTTTGTTTTTTTTGCTTAAATTCCTTATAGATTCTGGATATTAGACCTTTTTCAGATGCATAGTTTGCAAATATTTTCTCCCATTAAGTAGGTTGTCTGTTTATTCTGTTGATAGTTTCTTTTGCTGTTCAGAAGCACTTTATTTTAATTAGGTCCCATTTGTCAATTTTTGTTTTTGTTGCAATTGCTTTGGCGTCTTCATCATGAAATCTTTGCCGGATCCTATATCCAGAATAGTATTTCCTAGGTTATCTTCCAGGGTTTTTGTAGTTTTAGGTTTTATATTTAAGTCTTTAAATCCACCTTGAGTTAATTTTTGTATATGGCTACCCAAGATTTTAAGATTTAATAGAACACCAATGACACCAGATTTATTTTGCTTTCAAGTATAATATTGTGTTATAATATTGTCCCAATGCCTTTTTAATCCAAACAGACTCCTGCCACCTTATGCTTGTCACCAACCCTTCTCCAAATCTGATACACCAGACTTTCTGAGAACCTGTGCTTTAATGAGTAAACTCACGCAGCTGCAACAAATGCTGCCACCTCCTGGCATCTTTTAAAAAGGTAAAATCTGGTAAGCAAAGACTTGGTTCAGATGCTCTTTGTGAATATACATGGCCCTTCATGTACTTATTCTCCCTTCTTGCCGAGAGTTATCCATTTTTGGGGAAGCAAAATAATCTTGAGTAGGTCATCTGTTCTCTTAGTATGTCTAACCTGATAGAATTTTGAAACTTTCTGGTGATTCTGTTTTGCCATTTAATATGCAGCAGGGCGGTAGTTCATGCTCATGAGGAAAAAAAAAAGATGAACTCTTTAATAAGTATAAGTTTTTCTACTATCTGTACTATACATACAAATTTGAGGCAGAAGCCATGATATTCACCTGGAGAACTTGGCCATACTAAGCCAAAATTAAATGAAACATTTCTTGCCACTTTCCTATTTGCTTTAATTTTAATTGAAATGACCCAGTAACATTTGCAATAAGGTAGCTAGCTGCTAGTAAACTATGCCATGCATATGAAAACCTTTAAAATTTTATTACTAGTTCATATAAAATAGAGCAATGCTAATTCACTGGATTAAATTGCCAATTATTTTTAAAGTGTAAACAGGCCAGGCGCGGTGGCTTACGCCTGTAATCCCAGCACTTTGGGAGGCCAAGGCAGGTGGATCACGAGGTCAGGAGTTCAAGACCAGCCTGGCCAAGATGGCGAAACCCTGTCTCTACTAAAAATACAAAAATTAGCCGGGCGCAGTGGCAGGTGCCTGTAATCCCAGCTACTTGGGAGGCTGAAGCAGGAGAATTACTTGAACCTGGGCGGTGGAGGTTGCAGTGAGCCAAGATTACACCACTACACTCCAGCCTGGGCAGTAGAGTGAGATTTCATCTAAAAAAAAAAAGTGTAAACAATCTGAATTGAGGCATTCTTAAAAATGTTACATCAAGAAAAACTTAACACGAGAAGCATGATTGATACATTTTGAATTGTGAATGACAAAAATTCTTGTAAGCCCTGTGCTTATTGCTTGCTTGAAAGAACAGTCGAAAGTAGATTGATCAAGGGTAGTTTTTTTTTGTTTTGTTTTTTGTTTTTTAAGACAGGGTCTCACTCTGTCACCCAGGCTGGAGTGCAGTGGCGCAATCTCAGCTCACTGCAACCTCCACCTTCTGGGCTCCAGTGATCCTTCCACCTCAGCCTCTTGAGTAGCTGGGACCACAGGTGCATGGCACCATGCCTGGCTAATTTTTGTATTTTTTTGTAGATATGGGGTTTTACCATGTTGTCCAGGCTGGACTCGAACTCCTTAGCTCAAAGGATCTGCTTACCTCAGCCTCCCAAGTGTACTTTTTGCTTTAGTTACTGTTGAATGTTTAGTACCCGCCATAAGGCCTAGCATATAGTAAGCTCAATGATGTTGATTGAATGAACAATTAATTCCTAACTCTTCTTCACATTAATTTATGAAATGGTGTTTAAACTTAACAGTGGATATAACCTTTACAATAAGCAAATGTGTTTTTGCTGGTCAAAGTGTGGTTCAGGGGTCAGCAGCATTGGCATCACCAAGGAGCTTGTGAGATTTACTGAATCTCAGGCTCTACCCCAGAAGTACTGAATCAGAATCTGCATTTTAATAAGATCCCCAGGTGATTCCTATGCACGTTAGAGTCTCAGAAGCATGGCTTTAAAGGACATAAGCTGCCATTGTTATTTCCATTTTCCATGTAGCTATAGAATGTATTGTCCCATAGATTTCTGTTTTCCTAAATAAAATTATTCTGTGACCAGACTTCTCACTACTTTCTGACTGAGTCTATGCAAAATAAATTTTTCACATCTTTGTTTCCTTCTTTCTTTTCTAAGGTTGCTCAGGCTTAGAAACTGTGTGAATTCCTACTCCTGAGCTGTGAATCAGGGGGCTTTTTTTTTTTGGAGACGGAGTTTTTGCTCTTGTTGCACAGGCTGGAGTGCAATGGTGTGGTCTCAGCTCACTGCAACCTCCGCCTCCTGGGTTCAAACAACTCTCCTGTCTCAGCCTCCTGAGTAGCTGGGATTACAGGCGCCTGCCACCACACCCGGCTAATTTTGTGTGTTTTTAGTAGAGACGGGGTTTCATCATGTTGGCCAGGCTGTACTTGAACTCCTGACCTCAGGTGATCCACCCGCTTCGGCCTCCCAAATGGCGTGGTGGCTCACGCCTGTAATCAGAGGGCTTTTTATAAGGGAAACTCCCTTCTAGGGGTCCTTGATTAAAAACTTTTTAAATGATTGAACCAGTGGTTGGCTATGAAGACATTGCTGCTTATACAGTTTTCTTCTTTAAAAGTGTGTTTGTCTCGGTGCAGACTCTGCACTTAAGGGAAGACTTCCTGCCACAAAATATTTGTAACTGCTCCTGAAAGAGAAAGCAGTTATCACAGGTCAGTTAGGCCTTAAAACAAAACAAAAACAAACGTTTTACTGAGATCACCCATGTGTAAATTTATGAAGGGGTTGGATCACTTGTTAATTTTATTTTTATCTGCTTTTCACTTAATTGTTATTAACTCAACAGCATATTTTTTATTAGAAAGAACATTTTGGCTATTTTTGACTTGCCGAAAGTTATTAAGATTTTTAGTGCAGAAAAGCACTTACTGTGGTTGTTAATTATTCTACTCATCGTAATGAGATGCTTACCTAAAGTAGGTATCTTCAAAGTCAGTTCTCGCATCCAAAGCACTGGGCTTGTGCAGCGTGTGTACCAGCTGCGGGGGAACTGCAGGTATGCCTGGGATCAGACGATTCTTTGCCTGAGGAGAGGTCCATATATAGGCCTTGAGGCTAATGGCAAGAGAAAGAAAATGCATTTGGAAAAAATAAACTGCCACCACATGTGCAAGCCTCCATCTTGATACTTTTCAATCTTTGTAGAAATTGTTTGCTAGAAGGTTGTAAAAAGTCATGGAAAAAGCCTGGGAGTTTGGACTCAGACAGATTCAGGTTCTGTGACATCATGAGTACTCTCAGAATGCCATTCTTTTTTTTTTTTTTTTTTAGTAGTAATAGTTTTGAGCCTTCGTATATTTATTATCTTGTGGTTATTATTTTGTGGTATATTTATTTACTGGTTTATTATTTTCTTTTCTTATGAAAATATAACTAGTGAGGACAAGTGACTTTTTGGTTTATATGCCTGTGTCTAGCATACTGCCTTGCATGTACTAAGTGGTCACTGTAGATGACTGCATAAATGAACTGGTGTTTAGGTGTGTACTAATAGTTCAGGCACTACATGTTAATTCATTCTCATGGTATCCTTGTAATGTAACAATAATTAACACTTACTGTTACAATGTTCTAGATTCTCAGTGCTTTACATTTATTAACTCATCTGATGGTTTTAACAACCATTTGATGCTTGAAAGTAGGTATTAGTGTTATAATTTTCATTTGCTGATGAGGAAACTGAGGAACAAAAAGGTGAAGTAAGTTGCCCAAGTTAACACCCATGGACAAGTAAGCTAGATTTTGAACCAGGTGGTTTGGCTTCAATATCTATGTCCTTAACCACCCATATAGAGTGGTTCATCAGTGTTCCCTTTTGTGGGTAAGGAAGTCAAGGTTTAAATAATTCTCCATAATCACACTTTTGAAAGTTGGCAAAGCAGGGAACTGGGCCTGGGATACCCATGTACAGGCTAGAGTTCTTTCCATGATATCACAGTTCTAGACATTTCATTATGATCCTGGAGACATAGATTTCCAAGGAGAGACAATGTGTGTCTCCATTGCCCAAGAGGTCAAGAACACTCATCATGAGAGGTATAGTAAAAACAAAATAAAATTTCCCTATACTTCAGCAAGGACCTTTTACGTATAAGCCAGTAATATTCTTTGTGGTTCCGGTCAACACATCTTAAAAAACTGTGTAAAGATGTTAGGGAAAGTCTAACAATTACATGGAAAAGGGACAGCAGAGCTGCTGTGTAAGGGCATATTAGCAAATGAGTGAGCTTCAACTTAGGAAGACAAGGACTGACAATAAATTTGAACTTGCCTGACATCTAAGAATGACAAAGTATATTACTGGCTTTTAAAGTAACCCCAAAGAACCAATGAAGCATAAAATATTTAAGTTTTTAGAGTTTAGGATAAATACAAAGTTTTAGAGGTTGGATTGTGAGCTAATGGAAGTTCCTAGAGCAGTTGGAATGAATTTATGAATGTGTTTTTAAGGTTTTAGATAAGTAAATGGAAACATCACTAATGTGTCATTGCGGAAAATTTGGCTTTATTGTTTGTTTCTTAATTTTTTTAAAAAAATTATTATGTTTTTTATAGAGATGGGGGTCTCACTATATTGCCCAGGCTGGTGTTGAACTTCTGAGCTCAAGGGATCCTCCCACCTTGGCCTCCTGAAGAGCTGGAATTACAAGCCTGAGCCACTATGCCTGGCCTATTGTTTCTTTCTTGTCCTTGAGATAGACATCTAAGAACTTGGTGTCTGGAATCAAAGGGTCTGAGTTTGAATCTTAGCTCTTCCCCTTACTTGTTATGTGACCTTGAGCAAAGTTTTTAACTTCTTGGTTCCTCAGTTTCTTCATCTGTACAATGGGATACTGATGATGCTCACTTCGTAGGTTTAGAGAGAATTAATTGAGTTAATTTTAAATGAAATTTAATTACATTTTAAGCACATGAAAATGCTTAAAACAGAGACCAGCATATTGCCAGGGCTCAATAAAGGTTGGCTGTTATAATTAGCTATTGTGAATGCACAGGATGGATGGCATGAACTGCCTGCCCTTTGTCCAAGTTAGTAGTTCTCTGTTTTAGGAAAATAATGCAGAGGTATTTCAGTGAAAGAACAGAGAAATATTGTTCTCCATACCATGGGCACTTCACTGTGGAATCCTCTAGTGATAGTGTTCGAGTTATCTGTGTGGGGTAAACTGCATTGTTATAACTGTTTCCAATTGTTTGCATTTTCTAAGAGAAAACTGGAAAACGTTGCATCTGGTAAAGATAGTGAGAGCTATCTTATTAAACCTGCGTCTGCTGTGCTGCTTCAAGTGATTATATATAAGGCACATGGGAAGGAAGCTGAATGAAGAAAATGACTAGATAAATACCTAGTAAATGGTTCAAAGGCTGGGCAGAAAAATAAACTGTGACTGAGGAGTTACCTTGCTCCTGATTGGGTCAGTTAGAAAAAAACAAACATGTAGACTATTAATATCAGGAAATTGATTCTCTTGCATGTAGCAGTGGTCTAGATTTTACTGGAACAAATGGTTAGAAAGTAGAAACCATTTCATATAAAATAAACTCCAGAGTGTGCTTCAGACAACAAAGAGAACAAGAATGCCTGACCTCTGTTACACAGGCTGCAACTCCAAAATAACTTCAAAAGCACTGTAAGTTTAATGAGGAAAACATCCAATTTTGTTGATAAAACAAAAAAATTGGATGATTGTGCTTAGACCTTTTCTTTTCTGAATGGCTGAAGAATTCTGTATACTTACATATATTATGAATTGATCTAAAAAAGCTGTGAAAAATTGGACAAACTCATACTGTCATGTATTTGTACTGCAAGTAGGCTCAATTCTTTCAAAAATCCATTGATACGTGTAACAAAAATTATAAAAATGCTTCATACATGTTCACTGAATTGTATTACTAGACATTTGTTTTAATCAAAAAATTTTTTTTCTCTCTCAACGAAGACTCCCTCCTTGACCAAACTTTAGTTATGCTTTTGAGTCCTCTTCTCAACTAGCTCTGACCTTGGCTTCCTGTATGTGTGTCCTGTTCTTGCATAGCCCAGTTCAGTAAAAATCTGTGCCCTCCCCCTGTCCCACTCATATTGGGTCACCCTTGATATGTGACCAAGTTCATCCCCTACCTTTGATTTATAAGTCCTTGGCCCATCTTTAGCAAGAATCCTGTTAGGTCAGTTTAGTAAGACTCCTCCTACCTTGATGTCTCCTCTTAGTAATTTTCCATCCACTGATCCCCTCACTCTGTTCCTTGGCTATAAATAGTCTTGAATAAAGTCTTCCTTACTGTCTTAATGAGTGCCAGAATAATTACACACACACACACACACACACACACACACACGATTATATAATTCTCTTTCTCTGATATATATACATATATTGGAGAGAGAACTAAAAGTGCAGTCTAAATATTTAGTGGGAGGAGATTTACTAAATGAATTAAAAATTACAATCTTTGAAATAGTATGCTGGCATTAATAGTCATCGACAATAGTATGCTGGCATTAATAGTCATCAACTTTCATAGAATGCCATTCCCCATACTGTACTAAGTGCTTTACGTGCTGGGCCTCCGAAGGAACTGAAAGCTACCGGGAACCTAAAGCAGCAGTGCTCTCCATCTCATGTTGTGCTTCATTCTTCTCTTCAGCAGTGGCTTCCTCTGCTCCTCAGATCTCATGGCAGATAACATGGCAGCTGCAAATTTTTATTGAGGAGTAGACTCTTCTCCTTTTCTCTCCAGAAGGAAGCAGTATTGAAGGTGTAAGAGCCAAGGTAAAACTCTTCCTTTGCCCTCTGAAGGTTTGCTGAACAATCGACTGACAAAAGGCAGATTAATAGGAGAAATGGCATCCAAATTTATTAGTGTGCTCAGGAGAAAAACCACAGAGTGATTACCCAGTATCCCAATGGGTAACTGGGGAAGGGAAATGGAAAAGTGTGGATGATTTTCGGAGGGTAGTAACTGATTTTCAGGGGAATTCAATGGGCTTAGAGAACATATAATGGCCTGGGACAAAATCTATTGGGCCTGAAGAGCCTACGATGGTTTGTGACAAAATTCTGTCCAGGTTTGTTGACAGACTTCAGCTTTTCTTCCTGTGTATTAGTTCAGTTAATAAAAATTCAAAGAAGAAAACAATGGTCATTGTTTCCTTTATTGCCAGGTCTAGACTTCAGGCAGACAAGGGATCTTCAGAGAACAACTTCACCTTGTGCTTTGAGAGAGACGGGATTGAGCGAAAGGAGGTAGGGGGAAGGTCAAATAAACCTTAAGGCTGCTTCTTCAGTTCAGCACATCGAAGTGCCATGTTTTGGTTTCTGAACCCCAACAGAGGAAGCAATTCCATCCTTCTTCCTATTCCTGTGGCATGTTCCTCCTCATAGGAGGAGGACTGGTTTGTGTTACTAGTGACATCAAGCAATACACTGAGGTTTGCTAAGCAGTGGTGAGGTCATGGCTTCAGATTGTGGGTGGCACAGTCCCATGTCTCTCTTGTCTTTTGTTAATTCGTGGACCTGTGTTGTCACTTGTCTTTTGTCTCCTGGTACTAACTAGACCAGACCAAAGATGGTCTCTGGCAAGCTCAGTTTAGTTTCTAAGCCCAATAATAGGTTACTAGATCAATTGGAACCTGCCCTGTGGGCCCAGAGAAAATTATTTCATAAGAAGAATTCATTTCAGGCGAGGTCTTCATTTCAGGAGAGACCTCAGCCCAAAGTTGTATGCCCCAACAGGAGTTAACAAAGCTCTTAGTTTGGAGATTATTTGATTTTGCCTGACCCGTATTGCTTCGTCTGTACTTTGCTCTGTAAACAGAACAAAGGCACTCATCCTTTCTCAGGTGTTAGAATACTACAAAGGGAAGAAGGCAGTGGTGTGCTAGCAAATTGGCTGTCTGGGTGGAAAAAGACAGGATTTATAACAGTTGCTGATTTTTCTAATGTAGGTACATTCACTATGGTCTATTTCCAACTCCCAATGGTTTGACAACTGCTTATGGATGAAGTTCCTCAGTTCTGACCATCAGCTCACTGAATGTGCTCCAGTAAGGTTGCAAAGCGAGTCATTAGGCTTCGTCCACCACAGTGAGAACAACTTTTCCTCAGTCCATTTCCCATCAACCCCTGGGGAAATTTCTGAGTTGCCCACCTTGTCTGTTAGGCTTCTTTCCCTAGTTTTATCAGGTATGACCAGGGGACCATGACTACATCGTAGACGCATGGTTCTTGGGGGTCTGCAATAATAGATCGGGGCAAATTTAGGGGTTAATATGTGCTGGAATAACATCCCAGTCATAGATTGGGTCTCTCCAAAGCAGAGCCTGAGACAAAGACTTATGTACAGGAAGTTTACTTAGAAATATGATTCTGGAAAGCAGAAGTGCAGAACCAAGAGGAAATGAAAGAAAATAAAGATGCATTATTAACTTCTACAAATCTGACCTTTCTGTCAATGTGAGTTACTAAAAGAGTAATCTCCTCAAATAATACATAGTAAGAAATGAGCTGGGAGTTGCCAGTCTTCACTGGAGCTTGAGAACAAATCCAATGCAGATGAAGGTAGACCTAAGATAGGTGCACAAACCAATCCCGGTGACATCACTTGAATCTCTGGATTGAGATACACTGTATGTACCATTCCCCCTTCTCCAATTTTGTCATGTGAACCAGTTCATTTCTTTGTTGTTTAAGCCAGTTTGAATCATGTTTTCTGTCATTTGCAACCAAAGAGTTCCAACTGCTATACTTCCACAATAAAAAGCTCACATTTTATTCTGTTTGTCAGTATCTTCTCCAATAGATTGCCACCTCCTTGAGTTAAGGGCCTATGCATCTTATTTAACTTGTATCCCCAGCATCTAACAGAGCACCTGGCATGTAGTAGATGCTCAATGCATGTTGGATTGAAGGAATATGTTACATTAATTTGACATCTGTAATACTGATCATTTCTAGTCTCATCAATGCTTTCTTAAAGAATGTAAGTGGGTTAAACTTTTTTTGTGCAGGGAAGAAAAGAAGATACAAATTTGCAAGAAAATGTGATAAAATGCATTTACTCAGGGGAAAAAAAAGAGGCTGGTTATGTGAAAGAGTTAACATTGCAAACATAATATATCTCCTTAGACCATTTTTTTTCTTGTTGACTATAATACAACTAAAATGTTAATAAAGGTATAGTTATAATTCACTCATTTACTGTACCTAATATATAATGAAATTTTTTTTCTGATTTTTTTTATTCCTAAGGGAAGAATCTCTATATAAAATGAAGACCTAACAAGGAGAAAATGTCGTGATGTTGATAATCTTATTTAGCCTAAAAGAGTTACCATGAATTATGAGCTTATTGATTAGAAACTCACAAAATAAAAGCTTATTTATAACCTACTTCATACTTTTATATTAAGACTACACTACTTCTTCCCCTTAATTGAAATCCTTTCAGAGTAAGAATTGGAAAGTTCAGAAAGTCGATAATTTAATCTAACTATCCATCATTCTATCTGCATTTTTTGCACATAGTTTGCTGAATGAGCACTTAAAGAAAACTTAGCATAATATCTTTAAACTATATATAATCTTCCAAATTGAGTTGTGAAGCCATTATCTGGGATTCCTACCATATAACTTTACTATTGGTAAGAAACTCATGGAAGTTGCAAGTGCTATTCAAATATATTTCTCTGGAACCCAACATTTAGAAAAACAGTACGCAGATTTAAAAAGAATAATATTACCATTAATAATACAAATGTTAAAATCTTAATATCTGGGGGTCTACAGTAAGTTTTAAGCAAGCTACAAACTCTATTTCCCTTCAGAACCCCAAATCCTGTTATTCTCACTAAGCCAAAAACATTAGCAGCTAATACATTTCAACCCCTAAGTAACCCCATGCCTTAGACTAATGGCAAGATTTCAAAAAAAATTTTTTTTGTAGTCAAAATTCCAGATTCTGAATCAATAGAAAAGAAAAAAAAATTTCATCCTCCTTGCTTTTTAGTAGGATCCAGAAATCAGAAACAAACTAAGTGTGATAGAGCAGTTCATGCTTCTTTCTTACCAGATAAAGGACTGACATGTCAACATTGGCTTCCTCCAGGCTTGACAATGCCTGGGTTTCTCTGGGTGTATGTGTGGCTGCATCTGTGTGTGTGTACAGACTATTCTGAAGGCTGAGCAGATGATTTGCAGATGTATTCCAGACATGCACAAGGTTGGAATGCATCAGTCACGACTCTGCATTTTTATAATGTTTGTCTTTATTTGTAAATGTTCACTCTATATTTTCCTCTTCCATGAACCTTTCTGAAATAAAGTTTTTCTTGATTAATTTCCTTTAAAATCATTTGTATTAATTAGGGAAATTATTAAAATCTGAAAAAGCCCTAATGCTATGATTTTGTAATGTGAATTTGAGGTTAGAACATTTTAAATTAATGAATCTCTGGTAAAGATGAAATATTTGACCTCTTCTGTAATTAACAAAATTTCGTTGCAGGATTAGGTAGGTATCTGGTCAGATAGAGAAAAGACGACTTTAAAATCTAACATCTTCTCTTGATTTATTAAGAACCCTTCCTTATTTTTTTTCTTCCTCCCTCCCTTCGACCCTTCCTTCCTTTCTGCCTCCTACCCTTCCTTTTCTGCCTCTCCACTTTCATCTCCCCCTCCCTCCTTACCCTCTTTGTCTGTGTCTTTTTTCTTTTTTTAAAAAGATGATCTCAGTTTGGAATAAACATTCTTGCGAAATTGGCCAGGAATTTTGCCAAGCTTAGTGTGTACACGTCAGCTGTTTTCTGGAAAATAATTGCACCATGTGACAATGTCTATTATTTTAATTGGTACTGAGGAATGCCTCCAAGATATTTCACAGGTCAGTATTTCTTACACAGGCAATGGCTTTTTATTTCCTGATGTGCTGATTAAGCAGATAAATAACAGTTTGACATGCTGTATAGGTGAACAAAATAATTGCTATAATTAATAAGCCAGAACTCAAAGAAGTAGTAAACCATTCTTCCTGTATACAAAAGGCTTTAGGACTTGCAGCCTGAGGAAGTTGAAGTGTCCAAATTACCCAAAGGAAATGTTAACCCAACTCTACAAGCATGGGAAGACCACTCTCTGGGAAGGCCCTGATGTGTCTGGGGAGCTCAAAGTGCTTTGTCATACAGTCTCTAAGCTTTAGCTAGTCATCTGGGGTCTGTTGCATTTCCAGAATACTTGCATATGTTTGCATACTAAATTCAAGAAGTATTAATTTCAAGATCTGAAAAAAAGAGTCACTTTGTAAAACTGTATGGAGAATACATGTTCAGAAATTCGTGAATCTGAAAACAAAAATGTGTTTAATAGTGATAGAGGTGGTGGGGTGGGGAACAGAAGGATTATTTCCTCTTTCCACAGCTGTTCCCCAACATTGCTGCAGGGTGAACTAAAGATTAGAATAAGAAGTGTTCCTCTGAAAAGGAAAATATTTAATAATTATTATGCTGTGTCACACTGTAACAATGGAATTCGGGGATATAACAAAACACACATTTGTATACTGTTTTTGTCTGTCTTCTGTGTGAGTGAAGGTGGTTAGTTTTATTGTGAGACTTTGTAGAGACTGGGAGGCCACACCCCTATGGGTAGACATCATCTCTGGTCAAGGGAGTGCTAATCCCTGAGCCACTCGGAGAAGAGGAGATTCTCAGCTGGGAACTGGACTAACAATGGTTGGAAGAAGAAATTCCCCTCTTCGAACTCGACTGACATGGGTGGGAAAAAGAAATTTCCCTGTTCTTCTGGGTCTTAATCTCTTAGTCTAAAAAATTCAGAGATACTGTGTTTGTACTTAGGAGAGGTGGTGTGTTAGGCCATTTTTGTGTTGCTATAAATACCCGAGACTGGGTCATTTATAAAGAAAAGAGGTTTAATTGGCTCATGGTTCTGCAGGCTGTACAAGCATGACGCCAGCATCTTGGCTGGGCTTCTCAGGGGCCTCAGGGAGCTTTGCAAGCACATCACATGGCGAGAGTGGGAGCAAGGTGCGGGGAGGTGCCCTACACTTTTAAATAACCAGATCTCGCAAGAACTTACTCATTATCAGAAAGACGACACCAAGACATGATGGATCTGCCCCCATGACCTGAGCACCTCCCAGCCGGCCCCACCTCCAACCTTGGTGATTACATTTCAACATGAGATTTGGGGAGGACAAATATCCAAATCATATCTGGTGAGTTCTACGATAGTGCCTGTCACTTACTTGGATCCTAGAGCCTTGATTCAGCCAGCTTCAAGCCGTGCACATCGTAATGTGTGAGCTATATTATCTATGTGAAGAATGACATTGCTCAGTTTACATTCAGTATTTTTAAATGTCACATTTCCCTACTATTTGTCTGGTTCATCCCTCCATTCCTTAGCATGGACAAGAAGTTCAACATATATATGTTTAAAAGACACGGTCTTGATCTGTCACCCAGGCTGGAATGCAGTGGCACAATCACTGCTCATTGCAGCCTCGACCTCCTGGACTCAAGCGATCCTCCCACCTCAGTTTCCTGAGTAGCTGGGACCACAGTTGTGTGTCACCGCTCCTGGCTAATTTTCTTGTATTTCTTGTAGAGACGAGGTTTCACCATGTTTCCCAGGCTGGTCTCAAACTCTTGAGCTCAAGCAATCCACATGCCTCAGCCTCCCAGAGGGCTGGGATTACAGGCGTGAGCCACCGCCCCCAGCAGAAATTCAATATTAATATAATAAATTGTCAGGGGACACCCTCTTCCCTTTGGATTGCATGAGAAACCTAGGCCTCACTCACCCAGAAAAATGGGGGGAAGCTCCCATGCAGTCTGTATTGTTGCTATCAGTTTTTATTGCCCAGGATGGTCCCGCAGTCCAGGCAAAGAGAGGAGGTATTGTCTGTGACTTCCTCTCTTGTGGTAAAGCCAGGCACAGAGATTTCTGCTGAGGCTCCCAGGCCCACCACCAGGGCCCAAGCTCCCATGATGCATTCTATATATGATGTTCTGCCATATCTAGGGGCCTATATTTGGGTCTTTTCTTTCCAGCTTTGTTGAGTTATAATTGACAAATAAAAATCACATAGACTTAGGGTATACAATATGATGTTTTAATACACTTATATATTGTGAAATGGTTAGCCACAATCAAGATAATTAGCATATTCATCACCTCACATAGTGACCATTTTGTGTTTGTGTGCGTGTGTGTGTGTGTGTGTGGTGAGAACACTTAAGATCTCCTCTTTTGGCAAATTTCAAGTATACAGTACATTAAGTATAGTCACCATGCTGTACATTAGATTTTCAGAATTTATTCATCCTACATATCTGAAACCTTGTACCCTTTGGCCAACATCTTCCCTTTTCGCCCATCCCCCAGTCCCCGGCAACCACCTCTCTACTCTCTACTTTCATGAAATCAACTTGTTTATATTCCACATATGAGTATGATCATGTAGCATTTGTCTTTATGTGTCTGGCTTATTTCACTTAGCATAATGTTTGCCAGGTTCATCCTCGTTGTTGCAAAAGGCAGAATTTCCCTCATTTTTAATGGCTGAATAGTATTCCATTGTGTTTATACACAATGTGGTATTATTACCACATTTTCTTTATCCATTTATGGGCACTTAGGTTGATTCTATATCTTAGCTATTGTGAATAATGTTGTAATATCATATGTGTGCAGATGTCTCCTTGAGATACTGATTTCATTTCCAGTGGATATATACCCAGAAGTGGGATTACTGGATCATATGGTAGTCCTATTTTTAGTTTTTTGAGGAAACTCCATACTGTTTTTTGTAATAGCTGTACCATTTTACATTCCTATCAATGGTGTGCAAAAGTTCCATTTTTTCTAAATCCACCAAAATTTGTTATCTTTAGACTTTTCAATAATAGCCTTTTTTTTTGTTTTTTTTTCTTTGTTTGTTTGTTTTTGAGACAGAGTCTTGCTCTGTCACCCAGGCTGGAGTGCAATGGCGTGATCTTGGCTCACTGCAACCTCTGCCTCCCAGGTTCAAGCAATTCTCCTGCCTCAGCCGCCCAAGTAGCTGGGATTACAGGCACCCACCACCATGCCCAGCTAATTTTTGTATTTTTAGTAGAGATGGGGTTTCACCATGTTGGCCAGGGTGGTCTTGATCTCCTGAACTTGTGATCCACCTGCCTCGGCCTCCCAAGTGCTGGTATTACAGGTGTGAGCCACTGCGCCTGGCCTATAATGGCCATTTTAGCAGTTGTGCGGTGTTATCTCATTATGCATTTGGTTTATATTCCTTTGATGATTAGTAATGCTGAGCATTTTTTTCACATACCTGTTGGCCATTTATACTTCTTTGAGAACTGTTTATTCAAGTCTTTTGCCCATTTTCATATTGGGGTTTTTTGTTTTTACTGTTGAGTTGTTTGAGTTTCTTACATATTTTGGATATTAAGCCCTTATCAGATGTATGATTTTCATTTATTTTCTCCCATTCCATACATTGTCTCTTCACTCTGTTGTTTCTTTTGCTGTGCAGAGCTTTTTAATTTAATCCAACCCCACTTGTCTATTTATGATTTTGTTGCCCATGCTTTTTTTTTTTGAAGGAGTTTTTGCTCCTTGTTGCCCAGGCTGGAGTGCAATGGCATGGTCTTGGCTCACTGCAACCTCTGCCTCTCGGGTTCAAGCAATTCTCCTGCCTCAGCCTCCCGAGTAGCTGGGATTACAGACACCCGCCACCACACCTGGCTAATCTTTATATTTTTAGTAGAGATGGGGTTTCACCATGTTGGCCAGGCTGGTCTCAAACTCCTGACCTCAGGTGATCCACCCACCTGGGCCTCCCAAAGTGCTGGGATTACAGGCATGAGCCACCATGCCCGGCCTTTTTTGACCATGCTTTTGAGGTCGTATAGCAAAAACAAAATCATTGTCCAGAGCAATGTCAAGAAGCTTTCCCCTGTTTTCTTCTAGTAATTTTATAGCTTCAAATCTTTAATCCATTTTGAGTTGATTTTTGTATATAGTGTGAGATAAGGGTACAATTTTATTTTCCTGCATGTAGATATCCAGTTTTCCTGACATCATTTATTAAAGAGACTATTCTTTCACAGACGTGTGTTTGGCACCTTTGCAGTTGACCATAAATGCATGGATTTATTTCCGTACTCTTTATTTTGTTCCATTGGTTTATATATCTGCTTTTATGCTAGTACCATACTGTTTTGATTACTGAAGCTTTACAATATGTTTTGAAATCAGGAAATATGATGCCTCCAGCTTTGTTCTTGCTCAAGATTGTGTGGCTATTCCGGGGTTTTTTTGTGATTTCAGATGAATTTTAGAATTGATTTTTCTATTCATGTAAAAATGCCATTGGCATTTTGATAGGGATTGCATTGAATCTGTATATTGCTTTTGGTAGTGTGGACATTTTAACAATATTGATATTAACATGGGATATCTTTCTTTTTTTGTTTCTTCTTGAATTTCTTTCATCAGTGATTTATAATTTTCAGTGTGCAGACCTTTCACCTCTTTGGATACATTTCTTCCCAAGTATTTTTATTCTTCTTGTTGATTTTGTAAATGGCATTTTTTTAACTTCTTTTTTGATAGTTCATTGTTAGGGTATAAAAATGCAACTGACTTTTGTATATTGACTTTGTATTCTGAAACTTTACAGAATTTGTTTATTAGTTTAATACTTTTTTTGGTGGAGTTTTAGGGCTTTTTCCATATAAGATCATATCATTTGCAAACACATACTTTTACATCTATGTTTGTAATTTGGATGCTTTTTGTTTATTTTTTTTTGACCCATTGCGCTAGCTCTGATTTCCAGTACTATGTTAAATACAAGTAGTGATAGTGGGCACCCTTAGTCTGTTCTTAACCTTTGCGGAAAAGCTTTCAACTTTCATCATTGAGTGTATTATTTGCAGGTTTGACATTTATGGTCTTCATTGTGTTGAGGTACTTTCTTTCTCTGCCTAATTTGTTGATAGCTTTTATGATGAAATGATGTTGTGTTTTGTGAAATACTTTTTCTGCATTTATTGAGATGATTATATGATTATATGATTTTTATCCTTCATTCTGTTAATGTGGTGTATTACACTGATTGATTTACATATGTTGAACCATCTTTGCATGCCAGGGATAAATCCCACTTGATTGTGGTATGTGATCATATTAATGTGCTGTTGAATTCAGTTTGCTAGTATTATTTGTGTTGAGGATGTTTGCATCTATATTAATCAGGGATATTGGCCTGTAATTTTTTAAAATAATTTCTTTGTCTGGCTTCGGTACAGGGTAATGTTGGTCTCATAAAGTAATTTTGGAAGTGTTTCCTTCTCTTCAATTTTTAAAAGAGTTTGAGAAGAATTGGCATTAATTATTCTTTAAATGTTTGGTAGATTTTACCAGTGAAGCCATCAGGTACTGGGCTTTTCTTTGGTGGGACATTTTTTTTTTTATCAGTAATTCAATTTTCTTACTTGGTATTGGTCTGTTCAGAGTTTCTATTTCTTCCTAATTCTGTCTTGGTAAGTTTTATGTTAAAAAGAATTTATCCATTTCTTCTAGGTTATCCAATTCGGTGTATAATTTTTCATAGTGGCCTCATCACCTTTCGCCTTTCTGTGGTATTAATTGTAATGCCTCCTTTTTCACTTGTAATTTTATTTGAGTATTCTCTTTTTCTCTTGGTTAGTCTGGCTAAAGGTTTGCCAAATTTGTTTAACTTTTCAAAAAACATTTAGTTTGTTGATCTTTTCTATTGTTATTCTAGTCTCTATTTCATTTATTTCTGCTCTAATCTTTATTATTTCCTTTCTTCTACTACCTTTGGGTTTGGTTTATTCTTTTTTTTTCTAGTTCCTCAAGATATTCTTTTCTATACCTTGAGGTATAAAGTTAGATTGTTTATCTGAGAACTTTCCTTTTTCTTAATGTTGGCATTTGTCACTATAAACTTCTCTCTTAGAACTGCTTTTGCTGCATCTGATAAGTTTTGGTATGTTGTGTTGCCATTTTTGTTTGTCTCAAGTTATTTTTAAAAATTTCTTCTTTGACCCTTTGGTTGTTCAGGAGTGTTGTTCAATTTGGGGGTGAAGTTTTGGTCACCATCTGTATGGGAGTGGGTGGGAACATGCAGCCTGGTCCTCCCTCTTCTTCTTGGAGGACTTGAGTACTTGAGCTCAGCCATTTACCCCTCCACCCATTATGACAGGCCCCTTTTCAAACAATTTAGCCCACTTGCCTCATGTACCTTCCCAAAGTCCTGATTTTCTGCATATGTGTGAGGAGAGGGTTATCGGTGAAGATCACTTCTACATATTTTTAGTTCCAAAGCACAAAAAGGCTATTTCCTTGCCACCTTCCACCCCCAATGCTATCTCAAAGGTAATCAAATTCTATCAAGACTCAAGGTTTCCAAGATCACGTTTTTTCTTGTGAGGAGTTAGAATCATTCCAGGGAAAGGACATGGTTTAATTTTCTCCCAGTGAGTACTCAAAAATCAAGGGGATAGTTAAATATTTTTACATATTAATTATAAAAACTATCAGGAAACTAGTTCTGATGGAACTAATGTAATTCTGTTTCTATCAAGCAATCTATAGTTATTCCTTTTTATTTTTTTTATTTAGTTAAGTCTCATTTAAATATGCTAGCTCTGTTGTAGTTTTGCTTATTGGTGTTAAAGGCAGGGTCTCTGTCCAAAAATGGGCTAGGATATTAAAGGTAAATGAGCATTCCTTTACTTCTTGTCTCAAACCTACCTAGTAGAGGCAGATGTCAGAAGCAAGAGCCCAAAGGAGAAATTAATATATTAACTAGAATTGGGGCTTCATGCTCCTGCTAACGTTTTTTGTGTGCCTGGTGATCCTTTGACAGTTTTTGGAAGATCTGGGTTTTGTTTATATTAAGGAAAAGACAAATTTCTATACAAAAAGCCATGGCTCTGTTGGATGCTGATATATCATGTAGCGCTTGCTGTTTGCAACTAGGAAAACCTCCTAAACAATGCATCTTGGATTTGTATTTCAGGATGGCATAGAGTATTTCTTTCTGATTGCCAGGATAAATTAGGAAGCGCCCTTAGCCTCAGAAGCAGGATGAAAGGGACACAGAATGAAAGTCATAGCCCTCCCCTGCCAATATTTCTTCTTTAGCCATTGAAGACAGTACATAAATGAACCTAAGCTGACTAGTTGCATAAATTTCTCATTGTTTTTTCTGCCTCTAAGTCTTTACTTAGTAAAATTTTGTTAATTAGTAATTATATAGAATCAATACAGTTGGATCCTACAGTGCTAATCACAGGACTTTAGTAGAAGAAGAAAAAATTGGCGAGATTCTTTTGCCTAGGTTGGGCATGCTAATAAAGGAAGCAAGTAGTTATTTTAATATTTTGCTCCTATTTGAGAAATAAATGATTAAAAGCATACTTTTTAATGCAATCAGTCTATGTTACAAAGCATATTATTTTAAAAACTATAGTAATTTTTTTTACTTTTGAACAGTTATACCATAAAAAATAGATACTGCCTTTGAACATGAATAAACAATTTTAAAGGGAAATATACTGCCATCTAGTGTCTAACTTTCAGAATATCTGAATTACTGTATTTAGAAATATTTACAACACCGGTAGTACCACATGGTGGCACTATACACATGTACATTAAAGGGACAACGCCAAATTTGTGGGCTATCTGTTTTATCTTGGTTCATAAGTGTTTGTTAAATGTGGCAAATACATTATTTTCCTTTTTAGTTTAGCACTTTATATTTTCTAAGAAAACCTTACATATTTTTGGTACTGCTCTTTTTTTTTTTTTTTTTTTTTTGAGGCAGAATCTCTCTCGCCCAGCCTGGAGTGCAGTGGCGCGATCTCAGCTCACTGCAAGCTCCGCCTCCCGGGTTCACGCCATTCTCCTGCCTCAGCCTCCCTCAGCGTCCCGAGTAGCTGGGACTACAGGCGCCCGCTACCACGCCCGGCTAATTTTTTTGTAGTTTTAGTAGAGACGGGGTTTCACCGTGTTAGCCAGGATGGTCTCCATCTCCTGACCTCGTGATCCGCCCGCCCCGGCCTCCCAAAGCGTTGGGATTACAGGAGTGAGCCACCGCGCCCGGCCGGTACTGCTCTTTAAATTTTCATAAGTCAGAAAAAACTCGAATACCTTTATATTTAATTCCTGGTTTATGAAGTTTTAGGGCTTTAAATACTTCAAACTATATTGTCCTTTCACCTCTTTCCCCCCCTTATTCAGATAACTATAACCGAAACCAGCTTCAACACGGAGAAAAAGGTTTAAAACATTTGCACAAATACTAAATGCAAATATGCAACACATTTCCCACATAATCTAAAAGAAAAACAACTCAGATGAGACTATCTTATAACAGGGCTCTTTGTATTTAGAAAGTGCGGTGGTGGTGGGGACAACTTCTGTTTTAAGTGCTAAATCCAGTGGGAAAAATTTGCCTCCTCACAAGAACATTTGCCTGAGATGCTGATTCATTACAAAGGGACACAGAGCTTTGGGTTCAGAAAATAAAGAATGCTTCATATGGAAAATTTTGTAATTTATTATGTGAGCGTGCTTCAGGTTTCACTTTGCTTTTGGTATCATCAAATGTTGTAGTAGTAACTGTACGAAATGAAATTCATTCTATTTAATAAGCAGATTCTTGAAGAAACTGCTCTCATAAGCTAAGGTTCCTTATGATTCTGCAAGGAAGAGAAGACTAAAGCAAATCACTGTCTGAAAACATAACAGCTGGCTAAAGTAAGCATTGAACAACACTAAGCACTTCAAAACATCAAGTAAAGTTTTGGCATTTAGTATCACATAATGTATATGATCTATATCATATAATATATACATACATAATATCTAGTATAGTGTTTGCAGTTTTGTAAGTCTAATGTATTACAAGATGCTTAAGATGTAATTATAATGATTTTTATCTAAACACAATTGCTAGTGAAATAGGAAGACTAATTGCCAGAATACTTCTTTGGTGTATTCTCTCATCAGTGGTTATCAAGATTTTAAAAACTTATGAGAAATGAGTTCCAAGAGCTTAATCCAGAGTAATACAAGTTTACTTGTTTTGCTTAGCTTTCTTTATCATCCTCTTTGGCTTCTATTCCAAATCTTCATCATTTTCCTCAACATTTAACTGCCAGTGTTCTCAGTAAACCACCTTGTTAATCTGCTTTTTTTTTTCTTTTCTTTTTTTTTTTTTTTGAGATGGAGTCTCGCTGTGTCGCCAGGCTGCAGTGCAGTGACGCGATCTTGGCTAACTGCAACCTCCGCCTTCCGGGTTCAAGCGATTCTCCTGCCTCAGGCTCCCAAAAACCACCTTGTTTCTTACTTGAGAAAGTTACAGTCATCCATCAATTGTCCACCCTGCCCAGCACTTACTAATATATAGACACTTTCTTAACTCCTTTCCACATATTTGGAGGATGATGTGTCCTTCTAGCACAAAGCCAAGCCCTCTCCTGGAGCCCTTGATTCCATTTCTTTCCTCCCCATCTCCATTCCTGGAATGTTGCTTCATCAGTCATTCCCACTCTGTTCTTATCTTCCACCTTAGCCCTTCTGTTGGCTCCAATCCTGAGTCCATACACCCCAAATCTTTCTCATCCTTAAAAAATGAACAAACGAAATACCCCAAAACAACAAAAAATAAATTCTCATGACCACAAAACAAAACAAACACAACAAACAGAAAGTCAGCCCTTTTTTGACCACAAATTCTCTTTTGTCTTTCATTCCATCTTTTTTCTTCCTTTTTGTCCATGAGTTGCCACTGCTTTTCCACTCCCTTTTCACTCCTTAACTGACTGATCTCTAATTTTCTCTCCCATCACTAGACTAATACAATACGTGAATGTTGCCAATGATCATTTTAACTCATCTTATTGGCCCTACTTGCCAAATTTGGGAAAATTGGTCACAGCCTCTTCTTGAAACTGTTTGATGTTTGCGGCTTTCTGATAATCTCTTCTTGGTCTTCTCCTACTCTGCTCATTTCATAATTTTTTTTTCCTGTTTGATTCTCAGATTTTCCCTCTTCCCCTTGTACATCAAAAAATTTTAAACCCAGGTTCTTTAGTAATCCACAGGCCTCCTGAAATTCTGTGCAGAAATTTGGGTCTTTGATTATGTGTAATTTTCTAATAAGAAAGTCTGTAGTTTACAGCTATTCTCAAAAGCATTAATTTCTCTCCAAAAGTGTAATAACCATTGTTCTATGTGGTCTTGCAAGGCAATCTTGGCAATTAATTTAGTTTTTTAAACAACTGACATATATCAAGAGCATAGTAAGCAAAAGTGTAGTAATTTTCTTAAGTAACCCTCAATTAGTTATGATAATCTTCACTTTACAAATCAGAAAATGGAGGCATAGAGAGGTGACTTGGCCTAGGAGACATAGTAGGTAGGTAGCTGTTACAGTTTTAATTGTCTTTTATTTGCTGATGATTCTCAAACCTGTATCACCAGCCCATATCCTCCAAGCTTCAGATTCATGAATAACTCAGTAAGTCATTTCTGGGGACACTCTATGGGGTATCAAACTCAGCATTTCTAACACTGAGCTTATTAACTTCTTGCCCCAACCTGTTTCTTCTGTATTCTCCATTCAGGGCCCATGCTACGGGAGTCATCTTGACTGTTTTCCTTTGTCTCCTACATTCAACCAATTTTCAATCCTATTGAATTTAAATTCAAATTATAACTGTTTCTGCTAAGATACTAATCACCTTTTACCTGGTCTTATGTAACAGCGTCCTACCTATCTCAAATCCTTTGATGACACAGCATTTCATGGTGACTGAATAAATGGGCTATAAGGCCTTTTAAATATAATCCCAAGCCTGTCTGTCTCTTTACAGCCTTCTCCAGCCTCTCCCTTCCCGTAACTTATACTGCAGCCACATCGCATGCCTGGATCGATCCAGGGATAAAAATCTAAACTATTTGTTGGGCTGGGTAGACTTTATCTCCTTTAATTATGAATTAATTATGAATTCTCTATGAATATTATTTCTTACGTCTTTTGATAAAAGCTGGGTAGTGACTGTCAGGTATTTTATTATCTGAAAAATGCCTTAGAGCAATTATTTGGTGTTATGATTGAAGCACATGTATTATAAAGCTAATATACTTCAAAAAGTATGTATTTTAGAGATCAATTGAGCAAAGAGAAAAAGGTTAATGTCCCCTTATGAAAATTAAGGTGCCTAAGCTAGACTTTGTCTTGAATAGACATTGGCCTACCTCTGCATGGAGAAGGCCTGGGAGCACTATAGACAGTTAATAGATTTTTCTCAGAATACAATTCTGGGTCTGCTCCAGGATAAGGGCAGATCAATCAACAAAGTTCCAAAGGTCTACACTGTAGACCGTGGCTTTGGCAATTTTAGCCTGGAAGATTTTCAAAGCAGAATTACCCCGAGAAAAATCTCAGAAATCCATCTGAGAAATGTCTGAGTTTGAAAGCTTCTCAGTGAACCCTCTAGAGAAAATTACTTGTGAAATGTGCCCCTTACTAATAAAAATGACTGACATGCTGTTTGGAGTTGTTTGATATAAACCAATTAAACCTTGGAGAATATTTGCCAAAAATGTGAATTTGTGTTTAGAGATAGTTGACCTTATGCAAACTTTTTTTGTTGTTGTTGGTTACCTGGTAGCAAAATTGTGTATTGAGTCCAGTACTACCGTGGATTTTTTTTTTTTTTTTTCGCAAGGGGAATTCTACTTGAGTTATGAAGTTGAGTGTGGTTTCTTTCAGCTTCTGATAGTCTCAATGAGATTGCTGCTAATTGGGTATTTGTTTACAGGTTTTAACAAACTGTAAATGTTAGAATTTTTCCATGCATTTATCCAAAAGAGGCAGATAATTTAAAAAAGTACTCAGGGGCTACCTAATTTTTCACTTACTAGCTATGTACCAAAACATGGTGTGTTAGAGGAGCTCTCACTGGCTCAACATGTGTATAATGAATTGTGCCTCGATCACTTATAAGATGGCCCCTCTTGTCTATCAATAACCTCACACCTTCTTTGTTGAAATTTCAAATTCCAGTTTTGTGGGTACATAGTAGGTGTGTGTACACAAATGTTCACAGCAGCAGTATTAATAATAGCCAAAAAAGTGGAAACAACCCAAATGTCATCAAGCGGTGAAAAGATTAAACAAGGTGATATATCTATAAAATTAAAAACTAGCAATAAAAAGGAACAGATTGCTGGGCATGGTAGCTCATGCCTGTAACCCCAGCACTTTGGGAGGCTGAGGCGGGCAGATCACCTGGGGTCAGAAATTTGAGACCAGCCTGGCCAACATGGCGAAACCCCATCTCTATGAAAAATAAAAAAAATTAGCCAGGCGTGGTGGTGGGCGCCTGAATCCCAGCTACTTGGGAGGCTGAGGCAGGAGAATTGCTTGAACTCGAGAGGCGGAAGTTGCTTGAGCCAAGATCGCGCCACTGCACTCCAGCCTGGGTGACAGAGCAGCAGAGCGAGACTCTGTCTCAAGAAAAAAAAAAAAGAAAAGAAAAGAAAAGAAAGAACAGATTACTGATACGTGCTGCAACATGGAGGACCTCAAAAACATTATGTTTCCTGAAAGAAGCTAGAATTAAAAGACTACATATTGTAAAATTCCATTGTAATGAAATACCTAGAAAAGACAAATTTATAGAGACAGAAGCTCTGGGCATATGTGGGAGTAATTTACTGCAAATAGGCACAAGGGAATTTTGCCAGATGACGGAAATATCCTAAAATTGTATTGTGGGTTTGACTGCACAGTTCTATAAATTTACTAAAAATCACTTACAATAGGCAGATTTTATTATATGTAAATTATATACCTCGATAAAGCTATTTAAAAGTGAAAAGAATTTCAAATTCTAAATCATGTGCTGTAGCACATAGGATGCTAAGAGTAGATCAATAGACATTACCATGGGAGGATAAGGGAAAGAGGGGAAAAATGCATGTTCTAAGGCTTTAAAAAAAACAACAACCTTCCCCCTTTAATTTCTCTTCAAAAATTGCAAGAGTAATGTGAACTTAGTGCAATAAGTGAAACAGTATAAAGGAAAATAAAGGCAAAATGAGCTATTAAAATCTTTTCACCTCGTTTACCCCCTGCACTTCCCATCTCTGGGTCCCCAAGTGACAAATGCTAACAATCTGGTGGGAATCCTTTCACGTATTTCTACATGTTCATGTGCATATGTGTGTGCTTTGGCTGGTGTTATTATTATTTTTTTTCCAAATCGGATCTCACCATATGCACAAGGTTATAGTTTACTTTTTGTATTTCCACAACTTCAAAACATCCCTTCAGGTCAATTACATGTTACCTATTGAGTTCCTTAATATTCCATATTGCCAATATATCACAGATAAGTTGAACACCCCTTACCAACTTCCAGATTGCATTCATCAATCTGAGAAACAAAACAAGTTGTTTGTTATTATTATCCCTTATTCTGGGATATTATCCCTTATGTTTGGGCTGCTATAACAAACTACCATAGAATAGGTGGATTATAAACAATAGACATTTATTTCTCACAGTTCTGGAGGCTGGGAAGCCCAAGATCAAGGTGTCAGAAAATTTGGTATCTGATGAGGGCCTGCTTCCTGATTCATATACACAGGCATCTCCTTGATGTGTTGATGTGTCCTTACATCATGGAAGGAGTGAGGGAGTTCTCTGGGGTCCCTTTTATAAGGGCACTAATACCATTGTGCCCTTTTAATTTGTGCACATAAATAAATTGGCAGAGCCCCTGTGACCTAATCACCTACCAAAGGCCCCACCACTAGATACTCTTAATACCATCACTTTGGGGTTAGGATTTCAACATAGGAATCTTGGGGGGACACACATATTCAATCTGTAGCATCTTGTCAGTAAAAAAAAAAAAATAAGCAGCAGCTATCCTAAGAATAGAGAGAAAGATAGGACTTTATCATTGCTTTTACCTTTAATGAATGAGTTAATTCAACAAAAATTGATTGGACTGCTCTTTTCTTCAACATCTTTTTAACATAACTTTGTGTATTTATACTTTACTTTGATTTTCAAAAAGATTGAAAGTGGCTTAGGAAAATTCATTTATATAACGTGAAGAAAGTGGGACAGAGGGAAAGAAAATCAAGAATAAAATGAAGCTGGAGATAGTATCGGTGCATAAGAATGCTCAGAAAGATGGACTCCCAAGGCCCACATCTCTGCTGGGTTTGTCTATCTTAGTGCCCCTGAGACCCAGGAAGTTCAGCTCAAATCCTATGGGTCTTGAATTCAGCTCCTCCACTATCAGTGGAGCTGGACTTGGACTTTTTTTTTTTCTTATGGACACCAAGTACTTGTTATAATAAATCTGGGTCTGAAATGAGGTGTAGTGAATAACTTGGAAAGGTGAGGTGGCTCTGGGACCTCAGCTGGGATGACTCAAATGGCTGGGGTGACTTGGATGACTGGAGCTAGAGTTTTACTTCCAAGACAGCTTCTTCTCTCACATGTCCCTCCTGGGCTGAGATGGCTGCAGGACCAGCTCAGTGGGGATTGTCGGTGGAGTATCTGCCTGTGCACCCTCCAGCATGGTGGTCTCAGGATAGTCAGAATTCTTCTATCTGGCTCAGGCAGCTCCAAGGGTGAACAAGGCAGAAGCTGCATGGCTTTTTAATGACCTCACCTTAGAAATCAGATGGCATTTTCTCCTCTACACCCCATTGGTTAGAGGGGCCACAAGCCCACCCAGATTCTAGCATATGGGCTTCACTTCTTGAAAGGAGGAAGATTAAAGAATTTGCGGCCACTCCGTAAGAGTCCTCGTGTGAAATATTTACCTGAGAAGCTCATATTTGTGTTGTATCAAAGAGTAATACTGAAAAGCTAATAGGCCAATACTTTTGTGTAAGAGTTGGTCTTTTAAAAATGGGGCTGACTGTATTCTGAGTCTAATCAGGCAGGATCATACTCTTAGAGGCTGTCAATGTCAACAAACTGTCAAAGAAGACCTTGACTAAATTATGGCCAATTATTCAGCTTGAGCTATTTCTCAGCTCTTCTGAAGATGAAAACTTACTGGGACCAAGTAGAAGTAGGTCTGGGTCACAAAGGTCAGGGTCATTGCCCTAAAAATAAATATGTGAAAAGCAAACTCAAGGTTCTCAGGTGTCTCATGTGATTTGAACTTTCATGGTCTCACTCAACGCATTAATACTTTGGATTCTCTGACTCCAGGTCTGCCTTCATTAGTGGTTCTAACAGTGAAACTCAGCCCCTGCACAATCATTTATTATGCCTAAGGGTTTTTAATGGAACAAGAAATTTATAGTAAAACCTTGGGTAAGTGGTGGGCACAGTAACAGGTACTCAAAATATAAGGAGGAATAAGGTGGCTGTCTTCAAGGAACTCACAGTCTGTTGGGTGTTTCAGTCATGTGAACAAATAAATTGTAATACAAGACACTACATGTAAAAGACCCATGGGATTTCAAAGAGAGACAATCTACCTGCCTGGGGTTCATATTGGATTGGCATTTTTAACCACTGTCTCTCTGTTCACACCTGAGCCTTAGAGCCTTCTCTTTCATGTGGGCTCCTAGGAAGTCTCTTTGATAGACTTCAAATTTAGTTTCTCTGTCTGCTTAGACTTTTTAGTTTACTGACTGACTAGGATTCTGTATTCCTCTTCTCCTAACATTCCCCCTTCCACCAAATTCCTGTCTCAACTATGTTCCTTGTCTCTGTGCTCTAATGACTAAAGAGCAAGAGATAAATTCATTAAACACATGTAAACTGAACAAGGATTATGTGCTGGGAAAAATGTCAGCTGCTGGAGATACAGTGGTGAGCCAGTTAGACGCAGTTCATGTCTGTTGCAAGGAACATACTTTATAGCAGGATGCTTCTGAGGATCTTGGAATTCCATGCTTGTTCTTATCAAATGTGGGTGGATTAAACCTTGAGAAAATTAGGGAAGACTTTCTAGCCAGGTGACATTTGATCTATTTTTTAAATAAAAAAAAAAATAGAAGTTTTCCAGGTTGAGGTGTAGGTAGAGTGGGGAAGATCAGATATTTTACACAGAAGATACAACACATGTAAAATATAGGGAAGGCATAGCTGGCATGGGGAATAAAGAGAGAAATTCATTTAAGAGTGTGGTGAGTCGTGTCAGAGAGCTCACCTGGTGAAGCAAAGTGGGTCATATTGGGAAAGGCCTGGTATGGCCCTTGTGATTAAATTTTCTTTTGTTGTTGATTTTGGTTTTTGAGATGGAGTCTTGCTCTGTCTCCCAGGCTGGAGTGCTGCTCTGTCTCCCAGGCTGGAGTGCAGTGGTGCAATCTCAGCTCAACTTCCGCCTACAGGGTTCAAGCAATTCTCCTGCCTCAGCTTCCTGAATAGCTAGGATTACATGCACGTGCCACCACACCCAACTAATTTTTCTATTTTTAGTAGAGACAGGGTTTCACCATGTCGGCCAGGATGGTCTTAAAACTCCTGACCTCAGGTGATGCACCCACCTTGGCCTCCCAGAGTTTTGGAATTACAGGCGTGAGCCACCGAGCCAGGCCAAGTTTGGACTTAATCTTGTATGCAAGGGACAGTCAGCAAAAATTTACAAGCAGGACTGTGACAAAATTACATTTTGCTGTTCTTTAAGAAGAAAACCCAGGAGGATGATTGTGACAGTGGGGAAAAGACAAGTAGTAGGAGGATCAGTTAGCAGACTCTTGAATTAGCCTGGATGAGAAGTAATGAGAGCCTGAGCAAAGAGACGGTAAGTGGGGACATATCTCAGAGGTTAATTCTGAGATACAGTTCCAAGATAGAATCCAGAACATTTGTCAACCCAGTAGCCTGGAAGACTGAAGGAATGGTAAGATCATGAATCTAAGATGGGAAAAGAGGACCAGATTATTTGACAATAAGATGATATCAAGTTTTGTTTTGGATACTGGAATATCCAAGAGAAGATAAGCAGGAGGCATTTGGAGACTTTGATCTGAACCTTAAAAAGGAGAGAAGATATGCTGGAGACTCATTTTTTGGAGGCCGTAAAAAAGGCAAATGGACAGAATATTAAACAAATACTTAAGAAATGAGGTGAAAAAGGCCAACAGAGATGTCGAATCAGCAAACCAGGAGGGGAACCAGCAAAGTTTCCCCTCCTGGAAGGGAGGAAGGATCAAGTACTTGAGGAATGCTGCTGTGTTGTTGATCAAAGTTCTTTTAGTGCTTGGGTCAAATGTTGGCACATGTGATGACAGAGATAGAATAAGAACCAGGTGTCAGCCTGGCTGCTTGGGAAGTTGTCATTGATGGCTGCACCAAAGGTGGTACCATATGTGGTCTCGGGCCCTCCTTTTTGGTTCTTATCAGTCAGGAATCAGAGGGGAGTTAGAACACTCCCCAGATTGGTCTTACTTCTGAGAATGAGAGGACTCTAGAACCTTGGTACATTACTTATCAAAAGTTGAAAAATATGAGGCATAATCTTTTGCATCTTGGTTTAGCTCTAACTTTAAATCATTTTTTCAATTTCTGTGCCTGAATTTTATTTGCCTACTGTGTCTAGTTGAATATAATTTTTTGTTTTCTGATAAGCCCTACTCTGTTAGAGATGTTTTTGAGTGGATACGTTATGTAATTTTATGCTGAAAAACGTTTCAAATTTTTGTAATAACTTCCTCCCCAAGGAAACTAAGAATTTTCTCTTTCGTCATCAGACATAAATATACAAGCTGACCTGAAAAAAGATTCTTGTCCAAATGTAATGTGTTTCCACAACATATTTATTTATTTAATTTACATTGGGAGGTATATTAATTATAAATACCCAGTTGTTCAAAAGGAGTCATTTAATTTGCATAGTCCCTTGTGAGCAGTGTTTGGTACCAAAGGATCTGGGCTCAATTTAGATGCTAAGTGGCACTAGGGTGTGGAGGAGTTAGGTAAGAATGCTGCTGGCTGAGTGCCCTGGAAAGATTAATATCCAAATACTGGATCATCTAGCTGGATGAAAGCACTGATTGTAGATTCAAAGAGAGTAGAATGGCCTGGTGACCTGGAAATAATAACAGGGGAGAAAAGTTACCATAAAACCAAGCCAAACAAAATCCAGTCCAACAAAAGCAGACACATGGTCTGTCCTAGAGAAGGTGGTATTAAAACAGGGCTTACAGCACTCAAAAATTCACTTCCAAGGTTTAGTCTTTGCATTCCCTCATTGCTAATAGCATTTTTATTTTTATTCCTTTTAAGTGTTAAGATCTATGTGATGACTCCTTCCTTCTCTTTTAAAATTAAGTGTTAATGAGCAGTGTAATTGAAGCCTTTCCTGTTTGGCTTATAAATGAAAGTTCTCCCTTGTAAGCATTTAATTAGGCTTTCTTTCAGATCATAATCTCTGTTGTGAAATACAGTGGTAATCATGCGACATCTACTGGCTTGTGTCTACTTAACTATCTGTGTTTAAGTTGTATTTTTCTTACTTGATAATAAGTACCTTGAGAGCAGGAAATGCTAGCTTTCAACCATCTATCCATCCACGCATCCATCCATCCATCCACCCATCCATCCCCTCATCCATTCATTTATTAACATTTGAGTATCTATATGTGTCAGGCACTATGATGAGCTTAGGGATAATCCAGACACTGTCTTTTCCCTCAAGGAGCTCATAGCCTAGTAAGGGCAGTAGTTCCCAACCAGGGCTGCATATAAGAATCACCTAGGCATCTGGGCTCCACTTCTAGGCAGTCTGTTTATATGGTGCTGAAGTCTGACCTGGGCATTGGTATATATTTTTTGGAGCCATCAAGGTTGCTCTAGTGGGCAAGCAGATTGAGAATCACTGAGTTAGGCAGCTGGGCCTACAATACATTGTCTTATAATTAAAAAAACAAAAAAGAAAATACAGTCATATACTTTTTTTTTTCTTTTACTCCTAGAACCTAGTACAAGGCACAGGTTCTTATTACTTATTACTATTAGGCTTAATCACCTACTTCAATATCATTAGATATTCTGTATTATATTTAAATTATAGTAATTATTTCATTTGTTAATTGACTTTTTGTCCTAACTCAAAGAGACTTTTGGTGTCTATTATTTTTAAAGAAATAATGAACTTAGTTGTTGCCACATTTAGCTTTATAGTTTTCAGATTCTTGATTTTATTTGATGAAATGTAATTTATCTTTTTATGGATAAAATTTTTCTTGTGACATTTAAATGCATTTAATATGTACGCATTCTTACTTTGAAAATTAGACTTTTTTTCTTTTTAATTTCTAGTTTAGTCAGGTAGTTTTTTTTGTTTTTGTTTTTTGTTTTTTGTTTTTTTGAGACGCACTCTCACTCTGTCACCAGGCTGGAGTGCAGTGGCATGATCTCGGCTCACTGCAACCTCCACCTCCCGGGTTCAAGTGATTCTCCTGCCTCAGCCTCCCAAATAGCTGTGATTACAGGTATGTGCCACCACGCCCAGCTAAGTTTTGTATTTTTAGTAGAGACAGGGTTTCACTATGTTGGCCAGGATGATCTCGATCTCTTGACCTTGTGATCTGCCCTCCTCGGCCTCCCAAAGTGCTGGGATTACAGGCGTGAGCCACCTTGCTCGGCCAGGTAGTTTATAAATTAATTATGACACAGGGAAATTATCTATTCTAATGTACATTATACATTTAAAATGGTAACTGCAACTTCCATCAAATGGCTATGAAATTAGACAATAAACTTCTGACTTAGGGAGAATTTGAAAGGGTTACTTTGGCAATATCTTGGCATTGGGTTTCTCTTCAATAGGGAACCCGTTGTTGCTCAGACACCCGATGTGGAAATTTTTCTTCTCCCTCAGTTCAAATGAGATAAAGATCCTCCTCTCCTCACAGTGAACATGAGGTAAGAGAGCACATGGGGCAGATTACTGAGTGCACAGATCAGCGAGCCCAACTGTAGTCACACTGTGAGAAGCCAGTTTTGGGTGAACAAGTAATTAGTGGCAGACACTGTGGTGTATCAAAGATAGCAATCTCCTTAGAAATACTATTGATAAAAGAGTTCTTATGGTAAAATTTTGGCAGTGTCAGAACAAAAATGTAAAAATCTGCAAGTAAGAATTTTGTATGGGAAAATAACATCTCGGCATATACCACATTTTCTGGGCTCCCTTGCAGGTCACAGTGTCCATGTAACTAACTCCTGGTTAAGAGGATATGAGTAGAAGGCACATGTTCAGCTTCTGGCTTCTGTCCTTGAAAAGTGTGATGATTCCATCCTTTGCTGTCTTCCTTCCCGCTGACTGGAATGTGGACTTGGTAGTGAGCTACCTTGGACTATGTGGATGAAGACAAAGATAAAAGGAACCAAGGACTCTGATGATTCTGTAGAGAAGAGGAACCATAGCCACTCAAAAGTTCATGTGAAAGAAGAATAAACTGTCAGATTTAAGCCACTGCTATTTTGAGTCTTTTTGATAAACAGTGTTTACCATATCCTAATTCACTATTCCTTCCATTTCTAGGTCAACCATGTTGAATTAAATATAGTGCTCTAACTTGCAGTTTGGTTTTATGTCTTTTTATCTTTACCCATGCTGTTTTCTGTACCCGAACTGCACTTTCAAATACATTTTTCTCTATCAGCCAGCTAAACTACTCATTTTTAAAAACTCAGATTATTACTTTCTCTGGGAAGTCTTCCTTTGATATTTTTATATAGAGAGGATAATCCTTTTATGCTTGCCCCCACTAGATCTCATAGATAATTACAATGATGACTCTATATACACTTTATTGAGCACCTACCATGTGCCATGTACTTTAAATTTACTTTACTTACAATAGGTCATTTAATCTCGCAGTGGTTTTATGGGGTGTGTATGTGTTAAACTCACTTTCTTTTATTTTTGTTTTTAATTTTTTTGAGATGGGGTATCACTCTGTTGCTCCCACTGGAGTGCAGTGGCGTGATCATAGCTCACCTCACTGCAGCCTCAACCTCCTGGGCTCAAACAATCAACCCACCCTAGCCTCCTGAGGCTGGGACTACAGGTGCTCACTACCATATCGCAGCTGCTTGAAAAAAAATCTTTTTCTTTTTGGTAGAGATGGGGTCTTTGTTCCCCAGGCTGGTCTCAAACTCCAGGCCTCAAGCTATTCTCCCACCTTGGCCTACCAAAATGCCGGGATTACAGGTATGAGCTACTGTGCTCAGCCCTCAGCCTAAACTCATTTTATAGATGAGAAAATGCAGGCTTGGAAAGGAAGACTAGGCAATTTTCCCCATTTCATAATGTTAGAGGTCCTGGAATCTGAACACGAATTAACCTGGTTCCAATTCCACGTTCTATCCACTATGCCTTTATAGAGTTCACTTTATTTGGCATCACATTTATTTGTTTACATGTATATCTTGTCCAATTATACACTAGATTCCTCACATCTGGCTCATTGAGAGAACTCAATAGATATAAGTTTAATAACTAAACTATCATTCAATTTTCCTCACCAGTTACCTTCCAAAGTTATAGTATAACTCCAGGTCTAGCACAATACCCCAGGTGCAGAGCCAAGTATCATCGTGCATTTCATATTTCAGGTAATATATCTGTATTGATTTGATTCTCCATAACCTAGGCTGGCCTTTGTTACTGCTAGACAGTACATTAGTTGGTTAGGGATGCCATAGCAAAATACCATAGACTGGATGCTTCAAGAACAGAACTTTATTTCCTTATAGTTTAGAGGCTCGAAGTTCGAGATCAAGGCTTCAGCAGAGTTGGTTTCTGGTGAGGTCTCTCCACAGCTGATAAATGGCTGTCATCTCACTGTGTCCTCACATGTGCTATCATCCCATCATCTCTAGTGTCTCTTTCACTCTTCTAAGGGTCCCAGTCCTACTGGATTAGGGCCTCACTCTTATGACCTCATTTAACCTTAATTACCACCTTAAAGCCCCAAACACAGTCATAGGGCTTAGGACTTCAACCTAGGAATTTGGAGGGACATAATTCAGTCCATAGCAGACAGCATACTAGAAGATCTGGAGAAAGTTGGACATATTTTAGTGCACAAGTCAAGGTTCCAAGAGTGAGAAAGAGAGGAGAGTGACTGAGCACTTGGGCAACAGAGCCAGAAGACTGTGTTTGAAACTCAGCTGGCTCTCAACCAGTAGTGTGACTTTGAGCAAGTCACTCAACTTTATCATCATTAGTTTCGTTATCTATGCAATAAAGACAGTAACACCTAACTTAAAGGGATTGTTGTAAATGTAATGAGTAATATAAAGCATATAAGGCAGTGTCTGAAACACAATAATGTCCAATAAAAGCCATTTTGCTCTCTTGAAAAAAATATTTATTATTATTTTTCCATTCAAAAAGTCATGTCTTAGCTTCCTGTAATCCTATCAGCTCTGTCTTGGTGGTCCACTCTGCAGCTTCCTTTGGCCTCAACCATTCCTAAACTTGACTTGGTACTCTGGTTCTATCTGCTCTGTGTGCTGCTGCATTTCTCTCTCTCATATCTTTTCTGACTCAACAGAAAAGTTTTCCTGAAGCTGATCCTGCCTCCCATGTCCTGTGTATTGTTTGTTTGTTAAATGATTTGCATGAACTCAATTAAAGCAGTGCTGGTGCTCCCTTCAAATTGCACCAAACATGCTACAACTTGCTCTACTTTCTTGAAACTCCTTCTTTTCATCTTTGCTTTCCCAGTTCCCTCATTTCTAGGCGGTCAGCTCAAATATTTGCATATGATCTGCCTGTCAGACATCCTCATCAAATACAAACATTGGCATAAGCCATACGTAAAAATCTATCTTTACATTATGATTACTCCTGCCTTTGCTGACAGGATGGGTCACATTCAAGCACACTTATATTTTGGGAGAGCATTTTTACCCTACATCCTTAAAAGATAGAAGATAATAGGGAAGATTTTCAAAATTATTATTCCTTCAAAAAGTGTTTGAGCTAAAACTTATTACTGTGTTAAATCAGGGGGAATTGCACAGAAGCATAAAAGTGCTCTGCAAATACCTCTTTTTCTGCCTTAAAATTTAAAACCCAATTCCTGCAAAAACCAGTTTTCCTCTCCAATGTGTTTCCATGTATACTATTGCCTGGATGTGTGATGAGGTATAAGATCAGCCTATCTGATCATCAGTATCCTAAACCTTCTAATCTTTAAAATGAACATATCGATAACAGTCCCACCTATCTCACACTCTTTTTCTTAGTATTAAATGCCATAATATTTAGGAAATGCTTTAGTAACTGAAAGTGCTGTATCTGAAATAACGTTCAATCCCCTACTCTGGTAAATGCCAACTTATTTCTAAGACTTGGATTAAATATCACCTCCTTGGTGGAGCTATTATTTTCCTTATCATAATTGTTGACTGGTGGATGGGTGATATGGTTTGGCTCTGTGTCCCCACCCAAATCTCACCTTGAATTTTGATAATCCCCACATGTCAAAGGCACAACCAGGGGGAGAAAATTGAATCACGAGGTCAGTTTCCCCCATGCTGTTCTTGTGATAGTGAGTGAGTTCTCATGAGATCTGATGGTTTTATACAGAGCTTTCCTCTTCACATGACACTCATTCTGTCTCCTACCACCCTGTGAAGAGGTGCCTTCTGCCATGATTGTAAGTTTCCTGAGGCCTCCCCAGCCATGTGGAACTGTGAGTCAATTAAACCTCTTTTCTTTATAAATTACCCAGTCTTGGGTATTTCTTCATAGCAGCAAGAGAATAGACTAATACAATGGGTGAAGTCTTTACTCCCCCAGTGTCCAGGTTTATTTTTTTATTTTATTTTTAATTTTTGTTTTTATTTTATTATTTTTTTTTACTGGATAAGATTTTTTCTTTTTTAAATTTATTTATTGTATTTTAAGTTCTATGGTACATGTGCACAACGTGCAGGTTTGTTACATATGTATACATGAACCATGTTGGTGTGCTGCACCCATTAACTCGTCATTTACATTAGTTATATCTCCTAATGCTATCCCTCCCCCTCCCCCCACCCCATGACAGGCCCCAGTGTGTGATGTTCCCCTTCCTGTGTCCAAGTGTTCTCATGGTTCAATTCCCACCTGTGAGTGAGAGCGTGCGGTGTTTGGTTTTTTGTCCTTGTGATAGTTTGCTAAAAATGATGGTTTCCAGCTTCATCCATGTCCCTACAAAGGACATGAACTCATCTTTTTTTATGGCTGCATAGTGTGTATGTGTCACATTTTCTTAATCCAGTCTATCATTGATGGACATTTGGGTCGGTTCCAAGTCTTTGCTATTGTGAATAGTGCCACAATAAACATATGCGTGCATATGTCTTTATAGCAGCATGATTTATAATCCTTTGGGTATATACCCAGTAATGGGATGGCTGGGTCATATGGTATTTCTAGTTCTAGATCCTTGAGGAATCGCCACACTGTCTTCCCCAGTGGCCAGGTTTAATACTGGTGGAATATGAATAGAACATAGATATTTTTCTGAAGTCTTGTTCATCAGCACTTGCTTCTCTAACTTTGGAGCTATGTGGTCCTGAATATGCCTGGACACAGAACAGACTTCTCGTTCTTTCCTTCCTTCTCACCTTGCTTTTCATCAGTGTTTTATGGAAAATGTATAAGATTTGGAGTTAGACTGATCAATGTTTCAATCTTCATTCTGCAACTATCACCTTACTGGACCTTGGGCACCTTATTTTATCTCTATGAGTCTCAGTGCTTCATCTGTAAAAAGAGAATTGCAGCATCTGCTTTGCAGGTGATTATAAGGACTAGCAATGTTGACTGCCTGGTGAGTTGTAGGTGTTTAATGAGTGGAAATATTATTGTTATAATTACTAATATTAATATCATCATCATCCTTCCAGTGTGAAGGGTAAGACAAGACAATCTGCATATTGACATGGAGGTAGATCTATCCCATGATACTTCAGATACAGTTGCTTTGCTGATTTGGGCAACTCTATCTGCATGGGTATAAAGTGGAGGAGCTATGCATTCAAAAGAGGAAGGGGCAGGGAGGGAGAGAGAGACAGAGAGAGTGGGAGGGAGGAGAGGGAGAGGAGGAAGTATTAACTGTGAAGACAAGTGACATTTGTGTGATCTTTTGTTGTTTTTATTACTGCATCCATCTCCAAATTGGAGTCTATCTCTAAAACCTATGGATCTTTTATATTAATTTCCCAGAAAGTAAAATGAGGCTCCTATAATGTCTTTCAAGTGGTTTTCTTTCCTGCGAGGAGACAGATGCCAGGGCTTACACACAGGCTTTCTGGAGCCAGAGGAGGAAGCAGGAGGCATGTCTGGTGAAGCACATGGGCAAGGTATGTACACCAAAAAAGTGTGTGTGTGTGTGTGTGTGTGTGTGTGTGTGTGTGTGTATGTATTGGGGTGAGGGTTGGTTATTGTGACCTGGCCCAGAGTATAGGACAAGCCCTGACCCTGAGTCTCTTTGGGTCAGCTCTTGTAATAGAGGGCAAAAGAGCCACTTTCTCTCAAGATAGGTAGACTCAGATATCGATTAACAGAGGGAAGCCCTTTGACAAAAGCTGTGGTTGAGGCAAGTTATTTTCTTACAAAATTATTCACTTTAGTTTCTTTTTATGTCCTAATCTACTTTTCTTCTTTTGTCCTATTCTCTCATGCTTAGGTAAAACACTATTTTCATTTTTTTCTACTAATCATGGATAATTCACTTTTTCAAATTATTTAGTTGTAAAAGTGTCACAAACTTTTAATTGAGCTTGGCTAGGGGGCAAATGACCACTTTGTGAGGCTAGTGTATAGTCAGGACATTGCTAAATTCTGGTAGAGTGAATTTGCCTCTAATTCAAAATAGAGTATCTTCTGGAGTGCTCTTGGGAGCCAACATCATTGCTGAGAAATAATCTTGCTAGCACTTTATATTTTGCAATGTAAATAATTATATTTATTTATTCCAGGTAAATATCTGACTTAAGCTACCTCAAGAGCATCTCATATTGTCATCGATTAGGAGAGTGTGTTTTTCTCTTTTTGCTGTTTCCTGTTGAAGGCCAAAGCTACACTTTTTACAGGAAGATGAGAATGGCCATAAAGTCTTCCATAATCTAATTCTGGTCTCAGTCCTCCTCACTCTTTCACTTCTGCTCCAGAAATAATGAACCACTTATAACCCCTTCTTCTCCCTGATGTTGTTTTATGTTTCCCTGTCTTTGGTTGTCTCTACCTGCAGTCTCCTCCAGAAACCTCTTCCTGCCTTTCCTATGCCCTGTGTATATATAGCAAAATTGTACTCATTCATTTTTGAAAGTCAGCTTTATTAAGGCATAATACAATGCAATATATATGATAAATTTTACCAATTTTTAAGAGTATGTACAATTCAATGGCTATTGACAGACTTATATAGTCATGTAAGCACTACAATTGTAATCTAGAACATTACTCTCCAAAAATGTTCCTATGTCACCTATGTCCTATCCCCTCCTCCTGCCCCCGGCCCCAACATCTGCTGATTTGTTTTCTGTCACTATAGTTGTGTCTTTAAAATAATTTCATATAAATTGAATTATTCATTATGTAGTCTTCTACATCCAGCATACTGCACTTAGCATAATGTTTCTGTATTTTGTTTTTGAGACAGAGTCTCAATCTGTTGCCCAGGCTGGAGTGCAGTGGCCTGATCTTGGCTCATAGCAACCTCTGCCTCCCAGGCTCAAGTGATCCTTTCACCTCAGCCTCCTGAATAGCTGGGACTACAGGCATGCACCACTAACTTGGCTAATTTTTTGTAGAGAAGTGTTCTCACTATAGTGCCCTGTCTGGTGTCTAACTCCTGGACTTAAGCAATCCTCCCTCCTCAGCCTCCCAATGTGCTGGGATTACAGGCATGAGCCACTGTGTCCAGCGAGCATAATGTTTTTGAGATTCATCCATGATGTTGCCTGTATCAGTAGTTCATTCTTACTGTTGTCAGGTATGCTACTGTGTGGATGTACCACAATTTGCTCATCCATTCAATAGTTATTGGGCACATGGTGTTCACACTTCCAACTTTCTCTAGTTCCTTTCCTGATATCTACCTCTGCCACAAAAAGCTACATAGGCTTAATCTTTTCCTTTGTGTCTGTAGAAATGACTCTCACTGTTAATAATTATTTGTCTATGAATGTGTTTCCATTAATAGACTGAGATCCTTGAGAGTAGAAACTGGGTTTATTCATCCACTTTCCCCAATGCCTACTGCATAGTTAGGACTCAATAAAGTTGACTGACTAGAACAAATATACCCTTTAAAGCTGACCTCCAGTTTAGCCTAAAGCAAGATGAAAGATTAAAATTAGAGCCATTGCTTCCTTACTGTGAATGTGGCACTAGTTTTATGACCCAAACAGTGGAGAAAAGGGGAGGAAAATGCATGTTTATGGTTGACATCTGGGAATAGCTTGAATTTTCCATGAAAAAATGTATTTTGTCATTTGGGACTGTATGAAATGAATTAACCATCTCTGATTGGTTTCAGATTTACAAGTTTCTAAGGAATTTGAAAAGGGTGTGGCAGTTAAGCAATAGTGGAAGCTCTACATATTGAATAAACTAAGAATTTTGAAGGTTGCACAAGTTCCGAACATGGTCCAGCCCTTTTCAGTAAACATCTAATAAGTTTCTCAATAGTGGAATTGGTGAAACAAAAAGAAAAAAAGGAAAAAGGAAACACCTAACAAGAAAGAACAAATTTAAGAAAGGATAAGAAATATTTCTATCAAAAGACTTTCAGTAAATGCTATTTTGTTCAAAGATGATCTGAACTGTTAATAGTGACTTAGAAGCTTTATCTCTCCTTCCTCTATCCCACTGTTAGGTATAGTTCATTCTTTTATTTGTGTGTTTTTTTTTCCCTATGGACAATATTTATCCTTATCCACATCCAGTGATAGATTTAAAATAGGCAATATAGAGCGGTTTGAGAGACTCCAAGGAAATTTAATTGACAGGTAGCTTACAGCAAAGTCCTGCAGTAATGATTGGGTTACAAAATTTGCATCTGAGAGGGTGTTTTGGCACGAGGAGGCAGGAGAATAAAGGAAACTGCTGAGAAGTGGGAGGCATGCAGAATTTTCCCCAGCCTATGGCCTGTCCTTTGAAACACTTTATTTGAAAAATCTTGCTTGGAGAAACAAACACATGCATATTAATCACTATCAAGCACATATATCTCAATCAAAAGGTAACTTAACGTTGAATGACTATATATATATAGTGTATATATATAATGACTATATATAGTATATATAATGACTATAGTATATATAGTCATTCAACGTTCAGCTATGTATACATATATGTATATATAGAGATATATATAGTATGTATATGTATATATGTGTATATATGTACACACACATATGTGTATATGTGTACACACATATGTGTATATGTGTACACACATATGTGTATATATGTACATACACATATGTGTATATGTGTACACACATGTATGTGTGTATATATGTGTACACACATATATGTGTGTGTATATATGTACACACATACATGTGTGTGTATATATGTACACACATATATAGAGAGAGATATCAGAATTTTCTTTTGATTTTAATTTTTATTTCAATAGTTTTTGGGATACAGGTTCATAACTGTACGTTCAGTTACCTATGTATACATATATATGTGTTTATGCATGTGTATATCCATATATATGTGTTTGTGCATGCGTATATCTATATATATGTGTTTGTGCATGAGTATATCCATATATGTTTGTGCATGAGTATATCCATATATATGTGTTTATGCGTGCGTATATCCATATACATGTGTTTATGGATATCCATATATATCCATATATATGTGTATCCATATATCCACATATATCCATACATATGCATTTATACATGCGTATATACGCATATATATGTGTTTATGTATGTGTATATACACATATATATGTGTTTATATATGCGCATATACACATATATATGTGTTTATATATGTGTATACATATATGCATATATGTGTTTATATATGTATACATGTATACATATATACATATATGTGTACATGTATACACATATGCATATATGTGTATATGTGCATACATGTATACATATGTACATATATGTATTTATATGTATACATGTATACATACATATATGTATACATGTATACATACACACATATACGTATTTATATATACATGTATACACATATACGTATTTATATATACATGTATACACATATATGTATTTATATATATACGTATATACGTATATATGTATATATGTATGTATATATGTATATATACGAATATATATACGTATATACATATGTATACATATATACATATATATGTATACGTGTATAAATATATACACATATAGTATTTATATATGTATACGCATGTATACATATATAAATACATATATACACATATAGTATTTATATATGTATACATATATGTGTGTATATGTGTATATATGTATACATATATGTGTATATATGTATACATATATGTGTATATATGTATACATATATGTGTATATATGTATACATATATGTGTATATATGTATACATATATGTGTATATATGTATACATATATGTGTATATATGTATACATATATGTGTATATATGTATACATATATGTGTATATATGTATACATATATGTGTATATATGTATACATATATGTGTATATATGTATACATATATGTGTATATATGTATACATATATGTGTATATATGTATACATATATGTGTGTATATGTATACATATATGTGTATATGTATACATATATGTGTATATATGTATATATGTATACGTATATGTGTATATATGTACATATGTATACGTATATGTGTATATATGTATATATGTATACGTATATGTGTATATATGTATACATATGTGTATATATGCATACATATATGTGTATATATGTATACATATGTGTATATATGTATACATATATGTGTATATATGTATACATATGTGTGTATATGTATTCATATATGTGTATATATGTATACATATATGTGTGTATATGTATACATATATGTGTATATGTGTATATATGCATATATGTGTACGTATATGTGTATATATGTATACATATATACACATATATATAGAGAGAAAGATCAGAATTTTCTTTTCATTTTAATTTTTATTTCAATAGTTTTTGGGATACAGGTAGTTTTTGGTTACATGAATAAGTTCTTTAGTGGAGATTTCTGAGATTTGGGTGCACCTGTCACCCAAACAGTGTGCACTGCACCCAATATGTAGTCTTTCATCCCTCACTCCATTCCCACCCTTCCCCTCCATGTCCCCAAAGTACATTATATCATTCTTATGCTTTTGCATCCTCATAGCTTAGCTCCCACTTATAAGTGAGAACATATGATATTTGGTTTTCCATTCCTGACTTACTTCACTTAGAATAATGGTCTCCAACTCCATCCAAGTTGCTGCAAAAGACATTCCTTTTTATGGCTAAGTAGTTTTACATATTGCGTGTATATTGCATGTTCTTTATCCACTCATTGGTTGATGGATATTTTGATTGGTTTCATATCTTTGCAGTTGCACATTGTGCTGCTATAAAATGTGTGTGCATGTGTGAATGACTATATTTTAAATTAAGAAATTGTGTGGCCTTTGTTTCCATTCTTTTAAGCCTCAATTTCCTATTCTGAAAAGTGGAGACAATTATAATAGCTATGTTTTTTTGATCATGTGCTACATGTTGCATGTTCATTATTTTTTATCTCCTTACCTTATAAAGCATGAACTATTTTCCCATTTAAGAGAGGAAGAGGTGAGGTACAAAGAAGGTAAGTAATATGCCTGAAGTCATAAAGAGTGAGTGGCTAAGCCAGGATTCAAACTACACCGGTTGTACTTGACAGCCTGTTCTTGTTCCACTGCATCACAGGACTCATGATGCTACTCTGTCTTGTAAGCATTTTAAAAATGTTAGTTCCCTTGCCCTTTACCCCAAGTGACAAATACCTGCCCATATCAGAGTTATTTCCACCTCTAAAACGTGTGTGCGTGTGTGTGTGCATGTGTGGTGCAGGAAGGAGGGATGTTAAATGCACATGATGATAGTACCATAATGATTAATCAAGAAACAGATGTTTAGCTCTGGATCATTTAATTTTCATTGATGTAAGGGAAAATAGGGTTCCATTTTTTATTGTGCTGTTGGCATAGATATAAGAGTAGGCCAAAAAATTGGGAGGTTAGGGAAAGATGCGCACTTAAATTGGAAGCTGTGGCACCATGTTCAGCACACAACAAGGCACACCAGGAGCCTTCTCAGTGGGGTTCAAGAGGAAGCAGAAAGCAGAAAGTGGCTGATGTGAAAATCCCCACAATTAGGGAGTCCAGAATAAGCTCAGTGTTGCAGGACAAGGACTTAACAGGCTGCTGTGAGATAAAAGTTTCATCTTGTAGGCTAGAGCCTTGTGGTGTGGCAAGATTTTTGATTTGACAAAAGGACATACTTCCTAGGAAGTGGTAATAAAGCAATATTCTTGAGGGTCACTGGGTGACTTAGCAGTCCAGTAATGATGAGGTGCATCTCATCTCTGAAAGGCCTTCAACCATATCTGTCTAATCCATCAGCTCTGAGAGTCAGTCTAGCTCTGATAGATCTGAGGTTATGTATTGACTGATATTCTCTTTGAAGAGAACTTTCAACTACAGCTTCAAACTAGAAAGAAAAAATAATCAACAATCAAAGAAAGGCAAGTCACATAATGAGCCCTGGTTTTAGGCTCTTGAGTAGTTAAATGTACTGCAAATATATTCCAGGAATTTATACTATGGAGTGAATTAGAAGCTGAACCTTCCTGGAGGAGATTTCAATAAAGACTCCAGCCTCCTTTCTTTTCTTTGAGCAGGAGACTACATCTATTCTCATGTTACAGAATGGAAAAATAATGCATGAGCTGGCAAAGACGGCCAGACTGACAGTTGAGTTTTGTGCAGCACAAACTGTCATACACACTTACCTGTTAATCCCTAGCACATGAATGTGGGTCACAGCCCTAAATCTTGTCAGTGGTCTTTCAGCCCTACTAAATCAAGGGAAGAAGAGTTTGGTGTAATAGCTCCCTCTCTTCCCCACATTGCACCACCACTGCAAAAACAAAAACAAATAAAGCACACTGAACAAAAACGAAATCCTACATCAGAGAGTTAGTGATTTACCATCATGGGGATTACAGACTACAGAGGCTGCACTCACAAAATGATGAATGTGTGTATAGCTGTCACTGTGGGCTGTTACCATATATTAGTCTGGCCCAGGCATGCTATTCAATTAAAGAAGGTACTAAATCCAGGGATTTGGTATTGAGGATTTAATTAAGGACCATAATTACTTTTGGGCCTTTAATATGCCTAAAGGCAGAGTGAGTGATGCAGGGCCCCAGCCTTCACTTGCGGGCTTACTGTGACCTCTTATCTGAAGAGCTATCACCAAAGAAATCTCATAAATTTCTCTCAAACTCTTCTCCTTTCAATCCAGGAAGAAAGTTAAGTGTTATGCATGTACTTCTTGAATAGTTCTTTTGAAATTTGTATCTTAGTGTCTGCCTCAAAACTCAGTTTTATGTCTGTTATCTTTTGTATCTTGGGTTTTCAGTTGCAGCTTCCAATTCAATATTCTGGTGTGTGTGTATGTGTGTTGTGTGTGTGTGTGTGTGTGTGTGTGTGTGTAGAAAGAGAGATTTATTATTTTGTGTTTTATGTTTACCTGTATTTTCTTATTTTTCAGTAATAACCGTATGTTACTTTTACAATAAGAATGCCTAGACAACTGGGCAGCCAACTTATGAGACAGTTTGATACATTCTGATATTTCTTTTAGTAAAGAATGCATGCTAATTTGCTGATATTATTTGAGGAGAAAATATAAAATATACATTTATCTTACAATTATCTGTTTCATAACTCAATTATAAAATATGGAGGTTAAAAAAGCTCAATATGCTTTAAAATAATAAAAAATAATAATCAGGTAATATTTATTGAGCATCTAGAATGTGTTAAACAATATTGATTAAATCATTTAATGCTCACAATAATCCTAGGAAGCAAAGAAAGATTTATTCCCATATTTAGAGGTTAAGAAATTATTATTAGCTTAGTGTCTAAGGTCACATAGAGGTTTGGGAGTAATAGATTTCTACTGAACTTTAACTGACTCTAGAGATAAATTCCTTTGCCCTTCCAAACAGTACTAAATTTCACTAAATTTTATTGGATAGCTGTGATGATAAATGTTTTGTGTCAACTTGGCTAGGTCACTGTACTCAGATATTTGGTCAAATATTATTCTAGATGTTTCCATAAAGACATATTTTAGATGAGATTAACAGTTTAATTAGTAGACTCTGACAGAGTGAAGCAGATTACCCTCCATAATGTGGGTGAACCTCATCCAAACCGTTGAAGTCCATAAAAGAAAAGATTACTCCCCTTGACCCCTGTCACTGACCCCTAAAGAAGTGGAAAGTCAGCCAGTACACTGCCTTCAGACTTAAACTGCAATTCCCTGGGTCTCCAGGGAATTGGCCTGCCCTACAGATTTTGGTCTTGCCAGCCTCCACAACTGTGTGAGCCAATTACTTAAATCTCTCTTTCTCTCACTCTCTCTTTGCACATCCTGTTGGTTCTGTTTCTTTGGAGAATGCTGACTAAGAGGATAGCATACACTTTTGTTCTCACAAAACTTTTACTAGACTTCCTGAAACTGAGTAATTAATCTGTCTGCTTCTTTGTATCCTACTAAAATTCAGGACAGAATTGCCCAACATACAATAAAAGAGAAGAAGAGTAAAAAAAGCTCAAGAAATCCAACTGACCATTTGAATAGTCAGCTCCTAAATAATTGAGTCAGCTGGTAAATAATTTTAGTAGTAGGATTTTTATTTTTATTTTTATTTTTTTTTTGAGGCAGAGTTTTGCTTTTGTTGCCCAGGCTGGCGTGCAACGGCGCGATCTCAGCTCACCGCAATCTCCACCTCCTGGGTTCAAGTGATTCTTCTGCCTCAGCCTCCCGAGAAGCTGGGATTACAGGTATGCGCCACCACGCCGGGCTAATTTTTGCATTTTTAGTAGAGATGGGGTTTCTCCATGTTGATCAGGCTGGTCTTGAACTCCTGACCTCAGGTAATCTGCCCCTCTTGGCCTCCCAAAATGCTGGGATTATAGGCATTAGCCACTGCGCCTGACCTAGTAGAAAATTTCTAAACATGTGAGTAAAATACAATGGGTCAGTAGAACTTGAATGCCAAGGGAAGGCAAAGAATTTTGGTACAGGTTTTATGGGTTCAAAGATTTTAAAAAATATAGAAAACTACAAATCAGTAGAATTTTATTTGTTTGTTTGCTTGGTTGCTTAATTTTTGTGGTTCTAGTATACGTTCCTTTTATTTTCATTTGTTTATGCTGCCAACAGCCTGGATCCATATTTCTGAACAGGTTAAATGATAGTCTTCCCTTTGATTATGCTGTCAATATGATCCCCTTCCCAGTCAGCCCCGGTTATATATCTGGCTGCTCTTCTAGGTTGTGTTGTTCCATGAAATTCTTCCTTCAGTGTTTTCTGTGACAGTCTTACTTAAAATACCATAACTCTTCTCACTGTCAGATCCAGCAATATTGGAAAAGAGTTGCAATTACTATATTTGATGATAAAAGATACATGTATTGAAGGATATCAATATTTGTAGCTCAAGGAGAGTCACAATTCAACATTCTGACAACTGGGTCAATCAGTTTTAATAATAATCACTAAAGGAGGTTGAGATAACCATATAGGGAGTTCTTGCTTGCTCCCAAATTTCATTAAGGGAGTCCCCAAATCATAAATTTGCAATAAGGGACCAAAAGTCTGTATGACATGAAAATATTTACTAATGAACTTCTACATATAAGATTAATCTCCACTTATGCTTCCTTCCCCTTTAGCACCACTAGGGATTTTTGCTGACTGTCTTGTGCCTTCTCCATCAGCTCTTCCCGATTTTTGGATGTCACAATAAAATACAAACCAATCGCAAAGTGAAATTCTAAATCTCACAAAAACATGGATTTATGCAGTCACTGAACACAATGTTGAACTTCTCAACTCTTTATTGCAAAAAGTACATTAGGCATAATTAACCAGTTAACAATAGAAGACAATGAAAATCTACCCAGATGATGGAATACACAGTACTTCAAGAGACTGACTTGTGGCTGGGCGCAGTGGCTCACGCCTGTAACTCCAGCACTTTGGGAGGCCGAGACGGGCTGATCACCTGAGGTCAGGAGTTCGAGACTAGTCTGGCCAACGTGGTGAAACCCTGTCTGTACTAAAAATACAAAAATTAGCCGGGATCGGTGGTGCGCACCTGTAATCCCAGCTAACTGGGAGGCTGAGGCAGGAGAATCGCTTGAAGCTGGTAGGAGGAGGTTGCAGTGATCCGAGATGGTGCCATTGCACTCCAGCCTGGGCAATCGAGTGAGACTCTGTCTCACAAAAAACAAAACAAAACAAAACAAAAACAGAGAGAGAGAGATTGATTTGAATATCAAAGTATTAAGATATGTACTAAGGAAAACTAATGAAGTGCTCATATATATTTTTGCAAAAATGGCAAGATTTACATAATACTGCACAAATCAAATAGGAAGGTTATCATATTGTGATCTCTTGGAATTTTGTTTGAAAAAATGCTACCAAGAAATACTGGAAATGCAAATAATACTTGGTTCATTTTTTTCATCACTGTAAGTTCAATGAGCTATCCATTGAGCCGCAGAGCTACCTACTTGGTTAATTCTTTCCCCTTTTCTCTTTTGTTTGGCCACAGATAGAGAAGGTTGAGTTAATAAATAATACTTTTTGGTTCAATGGCATACCATCGTCATTATTCTATTAGGTTCCTTTCTTTTTTTTTTCTTTTTCCTTCCTTCCTTCCTTCCTTCCTTCATCCATTTTAACCTCATTCCATAATTCTGTTCAGCTTCTTCCCATAGGAGCTCTATTAATATATTTAGCATGTATCCTACTGTTGTCATCCTTTGACCTTTGGCTGTTGACTTAGACCCCAGAGGGTTCTGAATATTACAAAAACAAGAATGTATTATAGAATACCTGGGAAACTCTATCACTCACCTTCCAGTGTTCATGGCTGGCACAACATAATTTGTAGCCCTCAATATTCACTCTTCTGACTCTTCATTGAGTCCCCAGGAAAGTACTTCTCGGTATCTCTCGCTCGTATCCTCTCAGTTCAAATGCACTGAAAGGCAGTGCATGTGCTGTTGGCAGCATTAGGGCAGATAACGTCTGAAGTACAGGGAGGATTTGAACAGTGGAAACACAGGTAAGAGAAAAGACAAATTACCTTGTTAAATCTTTGCTCTGAGATAGTATGAATGTTATAGACTGTGGCTAAATGAAGTATTGTTTCCAGTGGTGAATATTTCCTTGATTTCTCTTCAAATTGTGGCTTAGATTTGTGAATTAGCATATTGTTTACAACAGCTGCACATGGTAGCTCAGAAATAGTTTGTAATATTAAATAATTACTCAGCCAAACATTGGTGGCCCATTGACAGAACATCCAGATGTGTGCAATAATGATTAAGTCCAGTCTCATCTCTAATATTTTGCCAACTTTTCATCATACATATATAAACATATCTTTATCTATGTTTTCCAATTTTATCATTAGGAAGATATTTTGTGAAATAAAAAGATAAAATATTGCATTTAATAATCTTTCAGCTTGATTTATCACTTTTAAATCTATAGATACATGTGGACCTCCATTTACATTCTTGGCTCAGGCCCTGCAATAGTTATGTATGGACTTGATCCATTTATTTGTTTGTTTTAAAAAATGTGATTATCCTATAGACTCTATCTCATTCATCCTTTATTTTTTTAAAACTCAGCTTCTTGATGTAAGCTGTACCCCTATAACTGTGTGTAGAAACAGCATGGTCCTTCTAAATATCATGGAATATTTTTTACTGGGCATCTATCACATTGTACTTACCTGTTCACCTGGTGGAAGACAGTGAGATTGTCTTCAATTTTTTAAAATGGCAATACTGTGACGAGCATTCTTGTATATGTTCCCCATGTACTTGTATGATTGTTCAATTTCTCTCCAGAAAGGCAGCACAAGTTTGCACTACTGCCAGCCGAGCATGGGGGTGCTTATATTACTACATCCGTGTCAAAATATGGCGGTAACCTGCTTGCTAATTTTTGACAATTCTTGGTAAAGTGACAATCCTTGTTTTAAATTTAATTTCTCTAACTACCAATGAGTTTGGTTTCTTCTGTTCATAACTAAACTGTGTCTTTTTGTTTTTAAAGAATTCATGTGTATTTTAGATATTAGATCCTTATTCATTTTACAAATTGCACATACTTCTTTCAATCTGCTATTTATTTGCTTACTTTATTTACAATGTCACTTACTGGAAAGACATATTTACTTTTCATCCAATCAAATTCATCAAATTTTACCTTATAATTTGTACTATTGGGATTTTTGTCTAAGAATTACAAATATTGTCCTACTCCAGCTCTCTAAAATATGTCATTTTATCTTTCAGTCCTGGGTCTTCAATGCATCTGTGATCCCATGTTTATGTGGTGTTAGGCCTTTTGTCCATATAGTGACTTAGTTTTCCATTGACACTGACTGCAGCAGTCTTTATTATCCTCATTGATTTGTGCCTTTTTCATCAAGTAGTAAATTTTCATGTATGCAATGATCTTCTGAGTTGTCTACTCTGATACATTGTTCTACTTTCTATTCCTGCACTATTATAGTGTGTTTTCTTGCACTATTACATATTTTAATATCCAGAAAGAAAGTTCTCCTTGCTCTTTTTTTTTTTAAGTTGTTTTAGCTATTTATGGGCATTTGTTCTTCTATATCAATTTTAGGATTATTTTGTCACGTTCCTAATAAGATCTCACTAGAATTTCTATTGGCATCATTTCAAAATTGTAGATTAATTTGCTGAGGATTGATAACTTTATAAAATTAAGTTGCCCCATTCAAGAACATGAGATATCACTTTAATTATTCATTTAAAATGTCTTCTCATAGAGTCTTAAGTTTCTCCACAAGGGAAATAATTCTTCACCTCAAATTGCTATTGTCTCTCTTTCTGAGAGTCTTATTTTCAAGATGTTGGCATTTATAGTTCTATTCTTTATATCTCTTAGTTTTGTTTTGTCTTATTTTTTTAAATTTTCAGTCCCATCACCCTTTTCTGATACTTTCTGGAGGAGTTCCTTCAACTTTTCTTCCAGATTATTGATTTATTAATTAGTAGTATATCCTATTTACCCAATTTATTGTTTTAGTTCAATTATAATACTTCTTCAACTTTTAGGACATCTTTATCCTGGTTCATATTACTTATACCGTCTGTATTTTGTTGAGGATATTTACTGTTCTGACTTCAAATTCTTCACGTGGTATATTATTTTCCATTTGATTTTTTTCTTTCATACTGGTTGTACTCCTCAGGTGATCAGTTATGTCAGCAGCTTGCTAAATTTCCTTGGGGATATTATATAATATGTATTGGGAAGAATTCTAAAGTGAGGAAGTTCACAAATGAATAAATAATTCCAGTGAAGATAAATGGTATGTGGAACACAAATCAGGCAAAAGTGACAGCATGAATGTGGGGACATTTGTGTGTTAGTCTTGGTTAGTTGATAAGGGAAAGCCTCTGAGGAGGTTACAGGTGAGCCAAGAGGGAACCAAAAGAGAGCAGTAATGAGAAGATCTGGGAGAAGGAGCATCCCAGGTAGAAGCAACACATATGTAGGCATTTTGAGGAGAAACAAACTTGGTTATACTTGAAGGACACACAGAAAGCCAAGGTCATTGGGAAAGAATGACAAAGTAGCAGAGTGATATGGAATGAGAGTAGATAGATAGGGCCCAGTTACATAGGTCCTTACAGGCAGAAGGAGTTCCTGTTTTGTTTTTCTGAATGAAATGGGAAGTGTCCATAGGTTTCTAAATATGGAAGGATATGATCTCATTTGCTCCTCCTGCCCAACATTTTTATTACAGTAATTTTAAGCATACAACAAAGTGGAAAGAATTTTTACAGTGAACACTTGTATGCTCACCAAAGTTACTGTTAATATTTTATAAAACCTGTCTTATCACATATCTATTCATTTGTTAATTCCTGTAACTATCCATTAATCAGTCAGATTGATTGACCTATTTCAAAATAATATACAGACTCCAGTATATTTACTCCTAAATACTTCAGTATGTAGATCATTACCTAGAGTTTTGAGTTCTTTCTTTTTTTGACAGGGTCTCACTCTGTCGCCCAGGCTGGAGTGCAGTGGTGCAATCTCAGCTCACTGCAGCCTCAACCTCCTGAGTTCGGGCGATATTCCCACCTCAGCCTCCTGAGTAGCTGGGATCACAAGCACGCACCACCATGCCCAGCTAATGTTTGTATTTTTTGTAGACAGTTTTGCCATGTTGCCTAGGCTGGTCTCAATTCCTGGGCTCAAGCAATCCTCACACCTTGGCCTTCCAAAGTGCTGGGATTACAGGTGTGAGCCACCACACCTGGCCTATGTTCTTTCATTTTGATTAAAAATTTACATAAAATGAAATGCTTAAATTGCTGACTTTTGACAAATATTTCCACCTCTGCAACTCAAACTTCCATAAAAATACAGTCCATTACCTTCACCTTAGGAAGTTTCCTTGTGACCATTGCCAGTCAATCTCTGTACTCACTGCCTCAGAGGCAACCAGTATACTGATTGTTTTTCATCATTGGTTAGTGCAGCTTGTTGTAGAATTTCATATAAATATATTAATATGGTACGTACTTTATTGATAAAGTGTTTTGCAGTCAACATAATATTTTAAAAATTCATCCATGTTGTTCCATGTATCAGTACTTTATTACTTTTTATTGTGGAGTACTATTATTATTATATAAATATACCACAGTTTATGTATTCTATTGACATTTGGGCTGTCTGTAGTTTACGAATAAAGCTGTGCTCAACATTCTTGTACAAATCTTTGTGTAAGTGTATACTATTTTTTCTCTTGGGTAAATATCTGGGAGTGAAATTGACGGGTCATTGAATATGTTTCATTTTGTGAGAAATTAGGAAGTCTTTTCCTAAAGTGCTCATAGTGTTTTCATTTGTTTTTTAAAAACAATCATTTTGGTTGCATGGAGACAAGAATAGAAGCTAGGAAGTCAGGGTATTTTCAAAATCTGTAGCCAGAAACTATATATAGCTTTTAGCCAGAATTTCTGTAAAATATTTGTATAATAATCTTAGTTGCCAGCAAAGCTGATATGTGACTGAGAATGAGATAACTAATCACAGAGCCAATTTCAGCTGTATCCATTGGGGGTATGAAAGGAATTAAAAACCCAAGTTCTACTTACAACCCCTCATTTTAGAGAAAGGTACCACACAGTAAATTACATGGGGAAAACACTGCTCTGAGCCTCTGTGGTGTTTTCCATGTGAGTGATGAGACAGAGTTTCACTTTGTTGCCAGGCTGGAGTACAGTGATGTGATCTTGGCCCACTGCAACCTCTGACTCCCTGGTTTAAGCAATTCTCCTGCCTCAGCCTCCCAAGTAGCTGGGATTACAGGTATGCGCCACCATGCCCAGCTAATTTTTGTATTTTTAGTAGAGATGGGGTTTCACTATATTGGCCAGGATGGTCTCGATCTCCTGACTTCTTGATCCTCCCACCTTGGCCTCCCAAAGTGCTGGCATTACAGGCATGAGCTATCACGCCTCGCCAGGATTTTATTTTAAATTACAGGTTTATTAGTCAGGGTTCTCTAGAGGGACAGAACTAATGGAAGATATATACATATAAAGGGAAGTTTACTAAGTATTAACTCACATAATCACAAGGTCCCACAATAGGTCATCTGCAGGCTGAGGAGCAAAGAGAGACAGTCCTAGTTGCAAAACTGAAGAACTTAGAGTTCGATGTTTGAGGGCAGAAAGCATCCAGCAAGGGAGGAAGACTTAGGCTGGGAGGCTAAGCCAGTTTAGTCTTCTACCTGCTTGTATTCTAGCCACGCTGGCAGCTGATTAGATTGTGCCCACCCAGATTGAGGGTGGGTCTGCCTTTCCCAGCCCACTGACTCAAATGTTAATCTCCTTTGGCAGCACCCTCAAAGACACACCGGGATCAATACTTTGCATCCAATCAAGTTGACACTTAGTATTAACCATCACAAGTCCACCCCTTGTCAACTTGAACCCATACACATCTCCTGAGATCATACATAATCTTCAAATTAAAACGAAAATAAGTTCATTATTACATCTAATATAATACATCTATCCTTCGTACAACTGGAAACGCACCAATCCTCAACCCAAATACTATTATATAAAGTTAACCATACTTAAATGCTGATGTGAAGTCAATAAATCTTATGGCACGTGATAAAGGAGAAAGTAATAAAATGAAGATATTTTCTTAGTACAAGTGTATACATGCACAAACATACTTTTAACAAAAGAAGGAGGAGATAGGAGATACATAAAACAATTACTGTCCTTGTTTCTGCAACTGGTCATGTGTTTGTAGCTGGTATTTATTATTACCTTCTTCTACTACCCCGTATTCACTTTGCCTTCAGCAAGCACCTCAGCAGGTCATGGTTTTTTTTTTCCTGGTGGAGTGACCCAGACTTTCATTCCTGAAGAGTCTGGGTCATTTGTAGTCCTGCCTGGATTGGGCTGTTGTAGTTTCCCATTGACCTTAATCACAGAGCATGATAATACTAAGAGATGCCCTAATGGATTTCCTGTATTCCATGCATACTCTTCCTGACTTCTGTGTGGAGTAGTAGACTGATTTCATCTTGATAGTCCAGGTCAATCACCCCAGCCAACACTGCAACTCCCTTCTTAGCCTGTTGACTTAAGGGTAGGAGGAGCCCAAAGTGTCGAGGTGGCAATCTTAACTTCCAGTTTAATGGGATCATTGTTGTGTCTCCCGGTGGCAGCATTCCTCCCTCTGGAAATAAGGCCTCTGGGCTAGCAGAACATAATGTCGTGAGAACAGGAAGCAAAATGTTGCTAGTGGATCACTATGGGTGTTGGTGAGTGGTGCCACTTCCACTTCCACCCCTTGAATACTGGACCCGTGAATCCTGGCTATGGGAGAAACAGTACCATATATTGGATGCTGATTTAGAGCATACGTGACCTTCTGGAGAACTTTGCCCCAGCCCTGCGAAGTATTGTAACTTAGTTGGTGTTGTAATTGTGGCTTCAACAGGCCATTCCACTGTTCTATTAATCTGGCTCCTTCAGGATGATGGAGAACATGGTAAGACCAGCGCATTCCATGAACATGAAGCCAATGCCACATTTCTTTAGTGGTAAAGTGAGTGCCTTGGTCAGAGGCAATGCTGTGTGGAATATCATCACAATGGATAAGGCATTCTGTGAGTCCACGGATGGTAGTCTTGGCAGAAGCATTGCATGCAGGATAGGCAAACCCATATCCAGAGTAAGTGTCTATTCCAGTGAGGACAAACCTCTGTCCTTTCCATGATGGAAGAAGTCCAGTATAATCAACCTGCCACCAGGTAGCTGGCTGATCACCCCCAGGAATGGTGCCATATTGAGGGCTCAGTGTTGGTCTCTGCTGCTGGAAAATTGAGCACACATCAGTGGCCGTAGCCAGGTCAGCCTTGGTGAGTAGAAGTCCATGTTACTGAGCCCATTCATAACCTCCATCCCTGCCACCATGGCCACTTTGTTCATGGGCCTATTGGGTGACAGCACGGGTGGCTGGGGAAAGAAGCTGAGTGGTGTCCACAGAATGGGTCATCCTATTCACTTGATTATTAAAATCCTCCTCTGCTGAGGTCACCTGTTGATGAGCACTCACATTGGATACAAATATCTTGTTTTTGACCACTTAGAGAGGTCCATCCACATACGTCTTCCCCGAATTTCTTTGTCACCAATTTTCCAATCATGCTTCTTCCAAGTCCCTGACCACCCAGCCAAACCATTGGCTACAGCCCATGAATCAGTATATAATCACGTATCTGGCCATTTTTCCTTCCAAGCAAAGTGCACAACCAGGCACACTGCTCAAAGTTCTGCCCACTGGGAAGATTTCCCTTCACCACTGTCCTTCAGGGATGTCCTAGAAAGGGGCTGTAGTGCTGCAGCTATCCACTTTCAAGTGGTGCCTGCATATCGTGCAGAACCATCTATGAACCAGGCCCTAGTCTTCTCTTCCTCTGTCAACTGGTCATAGGGAACTCCCCATGAGGCCATTGGTCCAGGCTAGGGGAGAGAAGGCAGGGTGGCAGGAGTGGACACCATGGGCATTTGAGCCACTTCCTCATGTAACTTACTTGTGCCTTCAGGACCTGCTCGAGCCCGATGACGTATATACCACTTCCATTTGATGATGGAATGCTGCTATGCACCACCCACTTTATGGCTAGATGGGTCAGAAAGCACCCAGTTTTCATGATAGGCAGTTCAGGTTACATGGTGACTTACATAGTACATATATATATGTAAAGAGGAGTTCTTCAAGTATTAACTCACAGGATCACAAAGTCCCACAGTAGGCCATCTGCAGGCTGAGGAGCAAGGAGAGCCAGTATGAGTTCCAAAACTGAAGAACCTGGAGTTTGATGTTTGAGGACAGGAAGCATCCAGCACGGGAGAAACATGTAGGCTGGGAGGCTAGGCTAGTCTCTCTTTTCACATTTTTCTGCCTGCTTATATTATAGCCATGCTGGCAGCTGATTAGATTGTGCCCACCCTGGTTAAGGGTGGGTCTGCCTTTCCGAGCCCACTGACTCGGGTGTTAATCTCCTTTGGCAGCACCCTCACAGACACAGCCAGGATCAATACTTTGTATCCAATCAAGTTGACACTCAGTATCACCCATCATGCAAGGCTTATATATTTTTCTTTTTTATTGTGAAATAAAATACATATCGAGAAAAATCACACAAAATAATTGTCTGGCTTTGAATTATTGAAGTTGAACACTTTCAACTTCCACCCAGGCCAAAATATAGTTTTGCCAGCCATTCTAGTAGCTTCTCCAGGTGACCTTTCCCAATCACACCTGTCCTTCTTTTGAAAATTAACCATGTAACTTCTATCCAAGTTTTTTTTTTTTTTTTTGGCAGGGTCTCACTCTGTTGCCCAGGCTGGAGTGCAGTGGTGCAATCACGGCTCACTGCATCCTCAACCTCCAGGGCTCAAGCGACCGTCCCACCTCAGCCTCCCGAGTAACTAAGACTACAGGTGTGTGCCACCACACCTGGCTAACTTTTTCTTTTTTTGTAGAGATGCTGGTCTTACTATGTTGCTCAAGCTGGGTTGCTTCCTTCTTTATGGTTTCATCACTTGTGTGCGTTATTAGACACTCTAATTGTTTTTGTCTATTTAAAAAATTTGTATGTCTTTTAATCTATGGACTTATCCTCCATTTCATTCTTTGCCTTATAGTTTATCTGTTGAAAAACTTAGGGCATTTAACACAAAGTGTCCTGCAGTCTGAATTTTTGTTTTTTGTTTTGAATCCTCATAGTGAAGTTCAACATGCTCTTTTGTCTTCTGTATTTCCTGAAAATTGGCAGCTAAATCCAGGGACTTGATCAGACTCAAGTTTGATTTTATTGACCTATAATTCCTGGCTGTTTGTCTTTTTCTGATGTTAGAAGACATTGACGCTCCTTGCCTCAATTCGTTAAATCATTGCAGATTGCAAAAGGGTGATGTTCTATTTCCATCATTTGGTTTTCAATTATTAGTTGAAATACCTTGCATAAAGAGATGCTGCTTTCATCTTCTATTTGTTTGGATAGTGGCACAGTTTATATAAGAAAGGCAAAATAAATGTTTGATTCTAGCCCTTTACCTGTTTTTAAGATAATACATTGGTTCTATATCATCCTCTGAAGCTAAGCAATTAATTTTATATACATAGTTTTTGAAAAAGAGAGGGAAGGAGTTTGAAAAAATATTGGAAAAGCTCTTTTACATGAAATGCTAGCAATTGTACCAGCATTCTAAAGGAATGGCTTCTTTGTCAAGTTATACTGTGTGTATCCCTCTGTGTTTGTGTGTGTGCATATGCCAAAGGAGAAACACACTGTCATTATAAAAAACGTTGATAAGTAATTGTTCTTTGGCTAATATAACTTAGCACTCCTCATTTTCCACACAGTAAATTTTCTGTAAAACAAGACAAATTACTGCTGTTTGTCTGTACTATGACATAATGCACTATATTAAATCATCTTTATGGAAGTTTCTATGCTTACATTTATGTGAGAAACTTTATGTAGCCATTTACTTGCTTTACAAATTCTTCAGCAGTATAATAAATCAGAGGTACCTAATTAAGTGTTAATATGTAAGGATATAAAGTTGGCCAGACTCACATAATCTCACTTTATTTATTTCATTCAGGAAGTAGAATAACATCCCCTCTAACAAATAAAAAGTAATAACACACTCCTATGAAAAGGCTGTCCTTTGGTGGCCAGACATTTTGGAACGTGGAATTACAGCTCTAATCTGGGCAAAGCTGCTGTGGCTCCTGTTCCAGGCTGGCTGACTGTTGTACCTAGCATAGCACTGTTCCACTTCTTTAAAGGGGGCCACGCATAGGAATCTTTGTTTCCTCTCTGGCGGTGATCAAGTAAATGGAGTGTATTTTTTCAGGCCTCAGATAGAACCAGCCGTATAACTAAGCCTGAAAAAATCTTGTTCCCAGGGCCTTTTCAGCTAAAATCCTCTCAGACTAGCTGATAGGGTGTGTAGAGATTTAAAATAATAGCTCCATATACCCTTTGCAATAATAATGAACAGGTATTAGAAAATCTGTTACGGTACCCTAGCCCAGTTTTCAACCCTGTTTCGCAAACACTCTTTTGGTCTGGTAGCTACTTGCATAATTGCTGGCATTTCAGGTAAAGGAATTTTAAAACATTTTTCAAATTCCACACTGTTTTCCATCTTAAAAAAAAACAAAAAACAAAAAACTAGGGCTATTCTTAGCAACATTAGGAAGCACTTCTGTAAATAATCTATGAATTGTATATAAAAGTTCAACACTGAAATGATTTGCCATTTGAGAGCTGAAAGGATTCTTGCCTCTATTTTTGGCTTTGTTTTGATTATATGTTATTTATTTCCTAAATGATGCCACCCACTTAATGGAGGTAAGGTATAAACATGTGAAATGAAGAAAGCACATTTGCCATTTAATGTGGAAGCATAATGTTGTTATTATGAACCCATGGCCCTATACATTATTGATTAGGAGTAAAGCTGATCCTAGCAAGTTTCTAACACTGGTGGCCTGAATCGATTGATTTGTTTATTGCTGAAGCTGCCATTAGAAGTAGGTTGATTGATTCAATTTAACCAGTGAGCAATCTTTCCTACCTGTGCCCATTTTGCGCTACCTGAGCAGATTCAGAGGTGAATAAAACAAGCCTCTGTCCTTGAAGAATATATAGTCTAAAACAGTGATACTCAAAGTGTGGGCCATGGACCCATGCTGATCTACAAACTGTTTCTTACCCAGTCCATAATGAAATAAGCACGGCAATTGAGAGTAAACTTTTAGGAACTCTCATAGCAATTTAACAGAGTAATTTTAAGTGTGTTTATTTTGTTCTGCTAGTAATTTCTTCCTATTGTAGTTTTAAAAGTATTGGTCCAAAACTGAGAGGAAACTGAAAAAAAAATTGGTTCTAAACCACTGATAGTTTGATAGCACTGGTTGCAAGCATAAGTCAAGTGTGTTCACAGATAACTACAGGTGGTTTGATCTACTGTAAGTAGTTTGATCTTTCTTTTTCATTATTTTTAAATTAAGATACAATTCCCATACCATAAAACCTGCCCCTTTAAATAAAATGTACAATTCAGTAGTTTTTAGTATATTCACAAGGTTGTGTACTCCTCACCATTATCTAATTTCAGAACATTTTTATCATTGAAAAACCCCAAACCTATAAGCAGTCACTCCCCATGTCCCCATTCCCCCAAGCCCTTGGCAAAAACACTAATCTACCTTTTGTCCTTGTGATAGAGATCTGCCTCTTCTAGTCATTTCCTATAAATAGAATCCTACAATATGTGGCCTTTTGTGTCTGACTTTTTTCACCTAACATAATGTTTTCAAGGTTCATCCAAGTTTTGGCAAGCATCAGTAATTTATCCCTTTTTATGGCTGAATGATATTCCAATTTATTATTTATCTAATGATATTGCTTATCCAGACATCCGTTGATGAACATTTTGGTTATTTCCACTTTTTGGCTATTGTGAATAATGCTGCTCTGAGCATTTCTGTACAATTTTTCTGTGAATGTACATTTTCAATTTGGGGGGGTATATATCCAGGAGTGGAATTGCTGGGTCATATGGTAACTCTATGTTTAACTTTTTGAGGAAGTGACAAACTGTTTCCAAGTGGCTATACTATTTTGCATTTCAACAGCAATGTGTGAGGTTTTCAATTTCTTCACCTTTGCCGACACATCTTGTTCCTCCTTTCATTATAGCCATCCTAGTGGCTGTGAAGTAATATTTCACTGTGGTTTTTATTCCCCCAATGACTAACACTAATGACTAACAATCTTGAATGACTTTTCATGTACTTATTGTTCATTTGTATGTCTTCTTTGGATAAATGTCTATTCAAGCTCTTTGTTCATTTTTAAATTGGTTTTTTTTTTAATTGTTGAATCATACAACTTCTGTATATATTCTGGATACTAGAGCTTTACTGAATACATGATTTGCAAATATCTTTTTCTATCTGTGAGCTGTCTTTTCATGTTCTCAAAAGTATCCTTTAAAGTAAAAATGTTTTTAATTTTGATGAAGTCAAATGTATATACACTTTTCTTTCTTATGCTTTAGGTGTTAAATCTAAGAAACCATTGTCTAATCCAAGGTCATGAAGATTTATACCGATGTTATGTTCTAAGAGTTTTATAATCCTGGCTGGATATTTAGGCCTTTGATCTCTTTTGAGTTAATTTTTGTATGTGGTGTTAGTTAGGGGTCCAAATTCATGCTTTTCATGTGGATATCTGGTTGTCACAGGACCATTTGTTGAAAAAGACTATTCTTTCTCCACTCAATTGTCTTGGCACCCTTGTGGAAAATTAGTTACCTCATTAATGAATGTATGAGTTTGTGTTTGAGCTCTCAAGTCTATTTCATTAATCTGTATGTCTATCTTTATGCCAAGTTTTGAAATCTGGGAATATAAGTCAAACAAGTTTGATCCTCATTTTTTATTATTTTTTGGCTATTCTATATTCCTTCAATTTTTATATGAATTATGATATAAGCTTGCCAATTTGTTCAAAAAAAAAGCCAGCTGAGATTTTGATAGGGATTTCATTGAATTTCTAGATAATTTGTAGAGTATCACCATTTAAAAAAATTAAGTCTTCTGACCGGTGATGATAAAATGTTTCTCCATTTAATTAGGCCTTTTAAAATTTGTTTCAATGGTGTTTTGTAGTGTTTAGTACAAAGTGTTGCAACTCTTTAATTTATTTCTAAGTATTTTATTCCTTTTAGTGTTATTTTAAATGGAATTATTTTCTTAATTTTATATTCAGATTATTCATTCCTAGTGTACAGAAATATAATTGAGTTTTGTATATTGATCTTGTGTCCTGTTACCTCACTGAACTAATTTATTAGCTCTAATAGTTTGTGTGTGTGTGTATATGTGTGTATTCCTTAGGATTTTCTATATACAAGATCATGTCATTGTAAATAGAGTTAGTTTTACTTCTTCTTTTCAGTTTGGATGTCTTTAATTTCTTTTTCTTGTTTAATTGCCGTGGCTAGAACCTTCAGTATAATGCTGAATAGAAGTTATGAAAGGAGACATCCTTTTCTTTTTACTGATCTTACTGATGACTCTTCTGTTTTAATCAGAGATTTATAAAATGTGGGCTATATCTTCACTGTGTTTTCAACCCAGTCTTTCCTGTCGGGGGGCGGGGGGGGGGCGGTCACTGTTATCATTTCTCAGGCTGTCCATTATCTTAACACTTTAGGAATATAAAGAATAACTATTCGTTTTGCTAAAATATAAGTAAGCCCAGACAAGGGTAATAAACATTATAATACCTATATACATAATAATTTTTTACAAATCCAAATGATAATCCACACGATGTTAGACTAAAGAGCTAGTTTTCTTGTAATGTATCATTAACTGTAAGCTTTGTTATGGTTACTTTAATGAACCATTGTGAATGTAAGTAAATTACAGGGCATATTTCAGAGGTGAGGTGGCAAGGAGGGAACAGGCAACTTTTGGTTGTTCAGAATCTACTTACTCAGCAAGTGGAATTTAGAATTACAGGATTTCAAGGTTGAAATTGTAAATTCACAAAGTTCAATCATTATCTGATGTTTGAATTCCCTCTCTAGATATCTTTTCTAAGTATTTATGTAACCTGTGAGTCAATCTCTCTAGTGAGAAGAAACTATCATAAAGGTCACCCATTACACCTCAATTCAGAGTATTTATTGTTTTAATGACTTAAATTATTTTTCATATTAAAACTTCCTGCAGAGAGGGTTGAAGAAAGAAAAATGAGTATTATTATTGTTAGTAGTAGTAGTACAGTTGGTTAAAAAGTTAAAATTAATTGCTCACAAGTGATTTAAGGATAATAACTATTAGTTTAGAAAATGAAATAAGATGGAAAATAAAAAATAAGCACAATAGTATGTATTTTTAAAATTAATGGCCAATTTTTCAACTATTGGGTCACAGTGACCTTAGCATCATGTGTACAGTAGGAAAAATCAATCAAAACATTTTTATGGAGGACCTTTGCTCTAAGTGCAACAAGCTAGAGAAACTTAAGATATATTTTCTTTTAAGGAACTTAAAATCTCCTTGGAAAGGTAAGATAAGAATGTAGAAAGTAACAGAAAATATGAGTACACCAATAATGTGCACCAGTGAAAAGGTTAAAAATAATAAGATTTAAGGCTTTCTCAGAAGTATGGGGTGGTCAGTGAATGTATTCACTGGGGGATGAAGGACATGGGAAGGGGGCTGAGACTTGAAGGATTCAGGGGACTGATAAGATGCCGTGAAGATGAGGCAAGGGAGCCATTTCAAGCTAAAGAGTGGGAGGAGGATGATTTGAGCAGAGATCTGGTGCAGAAAGGAGAAGAATGCCTGGAGGCAAGTTGGGTAACTGCAGGAGATAAGGTTTGGCAAGGTAAAAATGGGCCAGATGGTTGAGGGCTAGGCACAGGAATTCAGATTTTTGTCTTGCACAGATTTCAGAGTTTGAATTAGGAAATAATTTGACTTAGAGACTGTAAACACCCAGAAAAATGTAAGAGACAGCAGTTATGTAGGCTTTGTGATTATTGTAGAACTTCAGAACGGAAATGAATAATCTAACCTATGTGGACAGTGATGGGAATGGAAAAGCAGGGATGGATGTTAGTGAAGTTGCACAAGAGGAATCAAAAGCATTTGGTAACATGATCTAGGGGTGAGGGGCAGGTAACTTTCAAACTTTTTGATGATGATCATAACAAGAAATGCATTTATATATTTCACTTATAATTACATATACATATATATGTTGTACATTTATAAAAAACAGAAATGAAAATTCTAAAAAAAAGTTTACGCTTACTCTAATTGACGTACATTGATATTTGTTTCCTTCCATGCTATTAAAAAATAAACTGATATTAATCCATCAAAATGATTTTATGAACCATGAGTGAGTTGTTATTTGAACACAATGTTTTTAGGGGTATAATTTAAAGGATACCAGAAAATTGTCCTTCTCCAAGATCTCTTACTGATTTTGCATTTCCAGAATTGGAAATTGAAATTTTGGTCCTGTGTTAAAGCAAATATCTTTGGAAAGGCATAAACTTTGCAACCTTTTACCTTACAGTGAGCAATTTATTATCTTTCCTGGAAATCATGTTACGTTAGAGCAGAGAATAGGGAAAATATGGAAGCCTGAGATGTTTGTCTGAAAGGTTGCGAAAGGCAAGACGGTGTTGAGACAGAAATGTTGTCCTCTTTAAAATTTTATATAGAAGTTACTACAATAAGTACAAGATAAAATTAATATTCACTCATTCATTCTCACTTAATCACAAGATAAAATTAATATTCACTCATTCATTCTCACTTAATCTTAGCCAAAAAACTGAGAAGCAATAATATTCATTATCTGAATGAGGAAGAAAGACTTGGAGGAAGGTGGAACAAGGATTGGCAAACAGGATAGTAAGCCATTGTTTCTCAGCCATGAGGAGAAGATGCTAACCAGTACATCTGGAAGGTGAAGAACAGGAGAAGGAGAGGTTTGGAATAAGCAGGAATAGAAATAGAGGGAGAAGGTGGGAGTGTAACTGTCTCAGGAGAGCGTTATATGTCAATGTATCATGTCAATGAGCCATGATAAAAGTGACTCTAGTCCTCAGGTTTAGGCAAGTTGCTTAGTCTGGGTCCTCTATCTTTTGTTGCCAAGACTCGATTTCACTAGAGTAACTGTCCAAACAAACCAACACACAGAGAATTAGGAAAATGGGTTCCTAATTCATCTGTGATATTGTCAGGAGAATAGGAGAGTCAGGCAGTTAGTGTTCTTCTAGTGGTTCCAAGGATTAGAGGAAAATCATATTGGAGAAAGGGCATAGGGCACATGCCTTAATTTATGTGTATGGAGAAGGATGCTCTCTGGATGGCTGTGATAATCCCAGGTATCTCACGTTGTCAGCTTCAATTTGGTGTGTGGTCTGCATCTCCATGGTTTTGTCTGGGCTGAGGGGTCAGTCATGAACACTTCAGGGTTATTTTGCACCAGACTGCTTAGTCCTATCTAGAATATGGCAAATCACTCTTAGATCTAAGATATCAATTTAGCAGAAACAGCAGTCAGTGAGTGAAGTCAAATAATTTCAATGGTGCACAATGGATGTATTAAATTTTATCATAGCACTAACCTCTTCTATCAATTGTGTAAGATTACTTTTCTCTTGAAAGACCAGTACCCTTAGAAGAAAGATCAATCTTCTCTTATTAATGCCTCTCTTAAACAGAGGCATTAAACTTACATATTTGCAACTTTTGCTTAACATTTATAATTAAGAATTTCTCCTTAATTTGGAGTAAATTATATAGAACTAGAATAAAAGATGAGTTCCCTTTGCCAATTTATAGAGCAGGAGCTGGATAAAAGGATGTGGCCATGCTGTTTCCTTCTCAGAGCTATATCTGCTCCAGTGCCTGAGGAGACGCCCAAGGCACAGTTCAAAGTCTCTATTTCTAATCTCTAGTGAGAGTTTGATAGGAAGAATGTGGACTTATCCTTCCTTGGCCTGAAATTGAGAGGAAGAGAGGGATGTGTGTGACTCCCCTCCCCATGTTCAGGGACTTTGCCATCAAAGCCTTGCATTATTCCAGGAGTCCCCACTTGCCTTAGTTCGATGGAAAGAGAATTTAGCTGGATGGAGGAATCAGGAATTCCCCCTGAATATTGTGTGCCAAGGAAACCTTTTTTGTTTCCAGTAATCATAAAATAACCCATAACACCCAGATGGGTCTGACTCCTGGACCTCAACACAAATGTCCCCTCATTCTCTCCTCTCTTTCGGATATAAAGGTAAATGCTATCTAAGCCACAGTAACCTTGGGATACTGTGGGCCTGGGGCAGAGAAGAGCATCTATAGAAGAGGCAGTGGACCACAGCACTGGATCTGGAAGTCCTGAGCCTTTACTTGTTGAGGAGCAGTGAGTACCTATTTGGGATTTCTGGTGAGTAACATCACCTGCCTCCTCTGACAGAAATCCATTATCATGTCATTGATTTCTCAGTGAACCATACTCTAAAGGTATTACTAGGAGAATCTGGTCTGTGAACATATGCTCATAGTTCTGCGTCATAGGAACAGGTATAAGAATTTCAAGGAAATAAACATATCAAATGGTCACTGTGGAAGACTAATTCGCTGTCTACATTGAGTTAGCATTTGCACATTTCACATGACTCCACACCCATGATAAATGATGAAGAACAACAATAGGAAGCATGCAACCAGCCAACTGCTCTGAGGGCCCAGAAAGCCTGACTTTGGGAAACTGACTCTCCATCCTTTGGAAAACAAGGCTGAAGAGTCCTGACTTTTTCAGCACAGCCCTCTCCATGCAAACTGTCATTAGGCAAAACACTGGGTCATAGACCTGTGATTCCCAGCCAGTGTGATATAGGTGTCAGATGATATGTTCATAAGAACATGGTAAAATGAGAAAAATCACAAAATGGAGTAAGTTTGTAAATAGGTCCAAGATTATTACAGTTAAAGGAATTTTTCTTATTTTAAGATTATACTCGGGGATGTGGCAAGATGACCAAATAGGAACAGCTGTAGTCTGCAGCTCCTAGTGAGACCAACACAGAAGGGGGGTGATTTCTGCATTTCCAACTGAAGTACCCAGTTCATCTCACTGGGACTGGTTAGGCAGTGGGTGCAGCCCAAGGAGGGCGAGCAGAAGCAGGGTGTGGCATCACCTCACCCAGGAAGTGCAAAGTGCTGGGGACCTCCGTCCCCTACCCAAGGGAAGCTGTGAGGGACTGTGCTATCCGGCCTGGATACTAAGCTTTTCCCATGGTTTTTGCAATCCGCTGATCAGGAGACTCCCTCGTGTTCCTACACCACCAGGGACCTGGGTTTCAATCACAAAACTGGGTGGCTGTTTGGGCAGACACTGAGCTAGCTGCAGGAGTGTTTTTCATACCCCAGTGGTGCCTGGAACCCCAGCGAGACAGAACTGTTCACTCTCCTGGAAAGGAAGCTGAAGCCAGGGAGCCAAGTGGTCTAGCTTAGTGGGTCCCACTCTCACAGGGCCTAGAAAGCTAAGAAGCACTGGCTTGAAATTCTCACTGCAAGCACAGCAGTCTGAAGTCGATCTGGGACAATCAAGCTTGGTGGAGGGAGGGGTGTCTGCCATTACTAAGGCTTGAGTAGGCAATTTTCCCCTGACAGTGCTAAGGAGGCCAGGAAGTTTGGACTGGGTGGAATTCACCACAGCACGGCAAAGTGACTATGGCCAGACTTTCTCTCTAGATTCTTCCTCACAGGGCAGAGCATGCCTGAAAGAAAGGCAGCAACCCCAGTCAGGGGCTTATAGATAAAACTCCCATCTACCTGGGACAGAGCACCTGGGGGAAGGGGAGGCTGTGGGCGCAGCTTCAGCGGACTTAAAGTTTCTTGCTTGCCAGCTCCAAAGAGAGCAGTGGATCCTGACAAGGAAAGATCTCCTAGCACAGTGCTCAAGCTCTGCTGAAGGACAGAGTGCCTCCTCAAGTGGGTCCCTGATCCCCTGTGCCTCCTGACTGGGAGATACCTCCCAACAGGAGTTGACAGACACCTCATATAGGAGAGCTCTGACTGGCATCGGGCCAGTGCCCCTCTGGGATAAAGCTTCTAGAGGAAGGAGCAAGCAGCAATCTTTGCTATTCTACAGCCTTCACTGGTGATACCCAGGCAAACAGGGTCTGGAGTGGACTGCCAGCAAACTGCAGCAGACCTGCAGAAGAGGGGCCTGACTTTTAGAAGGAAAACTAACAAACAGAAAGCAACAACATCAATATCAACATCAACAAAAAGGACCCCCACACAAAAACCCCATCCAAAAATCAGCCTCAAAGATCAAAGGTAGATAAATCCACGAAGATGAGGAAAAACTAATGCAAAAATGCTGAAAAATCCAAAAACCAAAATGCCTCTTCTCCACCAAATGATCGCAGCTCTTCTCCAGCAAGGTCACAAAACTAGATGGAGAAGGTGATTGATGAATTGACAGAAGTAGACTTCAGAAGGTGGGTAAAAACAAACTCCTCTGAGCTAAAGAGCATGATCTAACCCATTGCAAGGAAGCTAAGAACCTTGATAACAGGTTACAGGAATTGCTAACTAGAATAACCAGTTTAGAGAAGAACATAAATGACCTGATGGAGCTGAAAAACACAGCACAAGAACTTCATGAAGCATACACAAGTATCACTAGCCAAATTGATCAAGTGGAAGAAAGGATATCAGAGACTGTAGATCAACTTAGTGAGATGAGGGGTAAAGACAAGGTTAGAGAAAAAAGAATGAAAAGGAACAAACAAAGTCTCCAAGAAATATGGGACTATGTGAAAAGACGAAACGTACGTTTCATTGGTGTACCTGAAAGTGACGGGGAGAATGGAACCAAGTTGGAAAACACTCTGCAGGATATTATCCAGGAGAACTTCTCCAATCTAGCAAGGCAGGCCAACATTCAAATTCAGGAAATACAGAGAACGCCACAAAGATACTCCTTGAGAAGAGCAACCCCAAGACACATAATTGTCAGATTCACCAAAGTGGAAATGAAGGAAAAAATGTTAAGGGCAGCCGGAGAGAAAGGTCAGGTTACCCACAAAGGGAAGCCCATCATACTAACAGCTGATCTCTTGGCAGAAACTTTACAAGCCAGAAGAGAGTGGGGGCCAATATTCAACATTCTTAAAGAAAAAAATTTTCAACCCAGAATTTCATATCCTGCCAAACTAAGCTTCATAAGTGAAGGAGAAATAAAATCCTTTACAGACAAGCAAATGCTGAGAGATTTTGTCACCACCAGGCCTGCCCTAAAAGAGCTCCTGAAGGAAGCACTAAACATGGAAAGGAACAATCGGTACCAGCCACTGCAAAAACATGCCAAATTGTAAAGACCATCGAGGCTAGGAAGAAACTGCATCAACCAACGAGCAAAATAACCAGCTGACATCATAATGACAGGATCAAATTCACACATAACAATATTAACCTTAAATGTAAATGGGCTAAATTCTCCAATTAAAAGACACAGTCTGGCAAATTGGATAAAGAGTCAAGACCCATCAGTGTGCTGTATTCAGGAAACCCATCTCCCATGCAGAGACACACATAGGCTCAAAATAAAGGGATGGAGGAAGATCTACCAAGCAAATGGAAAACAAAAAAAGGCAGGGGTTGCAATCCTAGTCTCTGATAAAATAGACTTTAAACCAACAAAGATCAAAAGAGACAAAGAAGGCCATTACATAATGGTAAAGGGATCAATTCAACAAGAAGAGCTAACTATCCTAAATATATATGCACCCAATACAGGAGCACCCAGATTCATAAAGCAAGTCCTTAGAGACCTATAAAGAGACTTAGACTCCCACACAATAATAATAGGAGACTTTAACACCCCACTGTCAACATTAGACAGATCAATGAGACAGAAAGTTAACAAGGATACCCAGGAATTGAACTCAGCTCTGCACCAAGCAGACCTAATAGACATCTACAGAACTCTCCACCCCAAATCAACAGAATATACATTCTTCTCAGCACCACACCGCACTTATTCCAAAATTGACCACATAGTTGGAAGTAAAGCACTCTTCAGCAAATGTAAAAGAATAGAAATTATAACAAACTGTCTCTCAGACCACAGTGCAATCAAACTAGAACTCAGGATTAAGAAACTCACTCAAAACCGCTCAACTACATAGAAACTGAACAACCTGCTCCTGAATGACTACTGGGTACATAACAAAATGAAGGCAGAAATAAAGATGTTTTTTGAAACCAACGAGAACAAAGACACAACTTACCAGAATCTCTGGGACACATTCAAAGCAGTGTGTAGAGGGAAATTTATAGCACTAAATGCCCACAAGAGAAAGCAGGAAAGATCCAAGATTGACACCCTAACATCACAATTAAAAGAACTAGAAAAGCAAGAGCAAACACATTCAAAAGCTAGCAGAAGGCAAGAAATAACTAAGATCAGAGCAGAACTCAAGGAAATAGAGACACAAAAAACCCTTCAAAAAATCAATGAATCTAGGAGCTGGTTTTTTGAAAAGATCAACAAAATTGATAGACCATTAGCAAGACTAATAAAGAAGAAAATAGAGAAGAATCAAATAGACACAATAAAAAATGATAATGGGGATATCACCACCGATCCCACAGAAATACAAACTACCATCAGAGAATATTGTAAACACCTCTATGCAAATAAACTATAAAATCTAGAAGAAATGGATAAATTCCTTGACACATACACCCTCCCAAGGCTAAATCAAGAAAAAGTTGAATCTCTGAATGGACCAATAACAGGTGCTGAAATTGAGGCAATAATTAATAGCTTACCAACCAAAAAAAGTCCAGGACCAGATGGATTCACAGCCGAATTCTACCAGAGGTACAAGGAGGAGCTGGTACCATTCCTTCTGAAACTATTCCAATCAATAGTAAAAGAGGGAATCCTCCCTAACTCATTTTATGAGGCCAGCATCATCCTGATACCAAAGCCTGGCAGAGACAGAACAAAAAAAGAGAATTTTAGACCAATATCCCTGATGAACATTGATGCAAAAATCCTCAATAAAATACTGGCAAACCGAATCCAGCAGCACATCAAAAAGCTTATCCACCATGATCAAGTGGGCTTCATCCCTGGGATGCGAGGCTGGTTCAACATACACAAATCAATAAACGTAATCCAGCATATAAACAGAACCAACGACAAAAACCATATGATTATCTCAATAGATGCAGAAAAGGCCTTTGACAAAATTCAACAACCCTTCATGCTAAAAACTCTCAATAAATTAGGTATCGATGGGATGTATCTCAAAATAATGAGAGCTATCTATGACAAACCCACAGCCAATATCATACTGAATGGGCAAAACCCGGAAGCATTCCCTTTGAAAACTGGCACAAGACAGGGATGCCCTCTCTCACCGCTCCTATTCAACACAGTGTTGGAAGTTCTGGCCAGGGCAATCAGGTGGGAGAAGGAAATAAAGGGTATTTAAGTAGGAAAAGAGGAAGTCAAATTGTCCCTGTTTGCAGATGACCTGACTGTATATCTAGAAAACCCCATCGTCTCAGCCCAAAATCTCCTTACGCTGATAAGCAACTTCAGCAAAGTCTGAGGATACAAAATCAATGTGCAAAAATCACAGGCATTTTTATACACCAATAACAGACAAACAGAGAGCCAAATCATGAGTGAACTCCCACTCGCAATTGCATCAAAGAAAACAAAATACCTAGGAATCCAACTTACAAGGGATGTGAAGGACCTCTTCAAGGAGAACTACAAACCACTGCTCAGTGAAATAAAAGAGGATACAAACAAATGGAAGAACATTCCATGCTCATGGGTAGGAAAAATCAATATCGTGAAAATGGCCATACTGCCAAGGTAATTTATAGATTCAATGCCATCCCCATCAAGCTACCAATGCCTTTCTTCACAGAATTGGAAAAAACTACTTTAAAGTTCATATGGAACCAAAAAAGAGCCCGCATTGCCAAGACAATCCTGAGCCAAAAGAACAAAGCCGGAGGCATCATGCTACCTGACTTCAAACTATACTACAAGGCTACAGTAACCAAAACAGCATGGTACTGGTACCAAAACAGAGATATAGACCAGTGGAACAGAACAGAGCCCTCAGAAATAATACCACACATCTACAACCATCTGATCTTTGACAAACCTGAGAAAAACAAGCAATGGGGAAAGGATTCCCTATTTAATAAATGATGCTGGGAAAACTGGCTAGCCATATGTAGAAAGCTGAAACTGGATCCCTTCCTTACACCTTATACAAAAATCAATTCAAGATGGATTGAAGACTTACATGTTAGACCTAAAACCATAAAAACCCTAGAAGAAAACCTAGGCAATACCATTCAGGACATAGGCATGGGCAAGGACTTCATGTCTAAAACACCAAAAGCAATGGCAACAAAAGCCAAAATTGACAAATGGGATCTAATTAAACTAAAGAGCTTCTGCACAGCAAAAGAAACTACTGTCAGAGTGAACAGGAAACCTATAGAATGGGAGAAAATTTTTGCAATCTACTCATCTGACAAAGGGCTACTATCCAGAATCTACAAAGAACTCAAACAAATTTACAAGAAAAAAAAATAACCCCATCAACAAGTGGGCAAAGGATATGAACAGACACTTCTCAAAAGAAGATATTTATGCAGCCAAAAGACACATGAAAAAATGCTCATCATCACTGGCCATCAGAGAAATGCAAGTCAAAACCACAATGAGATACCATCTCACACCAGTTAGAATGGCAATCATTAAAAAGTCAGGAAACAACAGGTGCTGGAGAGGATGTGGAGACATAGGAACACTTTTACACTGTCGGTGGGACTGTAAACTAGTTCAACCATTGTGGAAGTCAGTGTGGCGATTCCTCAGGGATCTAGAACTAGAAATACCATTTGACCCAGCCATCCCATTACAGGGTATATACCCAAAGGATTATAAATCATGCTGTTATAAAGACACATGCACACTTATGTTTATTGTGGCACTATTCACAATAGCAAAGACTTGGAACCAACCCAAATGTCCAACAATGATAGACTGGATTAAGAAAATGTGGCACATATACACCATGGAATACTATGCAGCCATACAAAATGATGAGTTCATGTCCTTTGTAGGGACATGGATGAAGCTGGAAACCATCATTCTCAGCAAACTATTGCAAGGACAAAAAACCAAACACTGCATGTTCTCACTCATAGGTGGGAATCGAACAATGAGAACACACGGACACAGGAAGGGGAACATCACACACCAGGGCCTGTTGTGGGGTGGGGGGAGGGGGCAGGATAGCATTAGGAGATATACCTAATGTTAAATGACGAATTAATGGGTGCAGCACACCAACATGGCACATGTATACATATGTAACTAACCTGCACATTGTGCACATGTACCCTAAAACTTCCAGTATAATAAAAAAAAAAAGAAAAAGAGAAAAATCAAATAGACACAACAAAAAATGATGAAGGAGATATCACCACTGATCCCACAGAAGTACAAACTACCATCAGAGAATACTATAAACACCTCTATGCAAACAAACTATAAAATCTAGGAGAAATCAATAATTTCCTGGACACATACATCCCCTCAAGAGCAAACCAGGAAGAAGTTGAGTCCTTGAATAGACCAATAACAAGTTCTGAAATTGAGGCAATAATTAATAGCCTAACAACCAAAAAAAGCCCAGGACCAGATGGATTTACAGCTGAATTCTACCAGAGGTACAAAGAGAAGCTGGTGCCATTACTTCTGAAACTATTCCAAATAGTAGAAAAAGAGGGACTCCTCTCAATCATCCTGATACCAAAACCTGGCAGGGACACAACAAAAAAAGAAAATTTCAAGTCAATATCCCTGATGAACATCGACACAAAAATCGTCAATAAAATACTGGCAAACTGAATCCAGCAGCACATCTAAAAGCTTATCCACCACGATCAAGTCAGCTTCGTCCCTGGGATGCAATGCTGGGTCAACGTACACAAATCAATAAACGTAATCCATCATATAAACAGAACCAATGACAAAAACCACACGATTTCCTCAATAGATGCAGAAAAGGCCTTTGATAAAATTCATCATCCCTTCATGGTAAAAACTCTCAATAAACTGGGTATTGATGGAACATATCTAAAAATAATAAGAGCTATCTATGACAAACCCATAGCCAATATTATACCAAATGGGCAAAAGCTGGAAGCATTCCCTTTGAAAACCAGCACAAGACAAGGATGGCCTCTCTCACTACTCCTATTTAACATAGTATTGGAAGTTCCAGCCAGGGCAATCAGGCAAGAGAAAGAAATAAAGGTATTCAAATAGGAAGAGAGGAAATCAAACTATCTCTGTTTGCAGATGACATGATTGTATATTTTAGAAAACCCCATTCTTGGCTGGGCGTGGTGGCTCACATCTGCAATCCCAGCACTTTGGGAGGCCGAGGCAGGTGGCTCACTTGAGGTTGGGAGTTCAAGACCACCCTGAACAACATGGAGAAACCCCATCTCTACTAAAAATACAAAATTAGCCGGGCGTGGTTGCACTTGCCTGTAATCCCAGCTACACAGGAGGCTGAGGCAGGAGAATTGCTCGAACCCGGGAGACAGAGGTTTCGGTAAGCCAAGGTTGCACCATTGCACTCCAGCCTGGGCAACAAGAGCAAAACTTCGTCTCAAAAACAAACAAACCCATTGTCTCAGCCCCAAAACTCCTTGTCTCAGCCCCAAAACTCCTAAAGCTGATAAGCAACTTCAGCAAAGTCTCAGTATATAAAATCAATGTGCAAAAATCGCAAGGATTCCTATACACCAATAATAGACAAGCAGAGAGCCAAATCATGAGTGAACTCCCATTCACAATCACTACAAAGAGAATAAAATACCTAGGAATACAAATTACAAGGGATGTGAAGGACCTCTTCAAGGAGAATGACAAACCACTGCTCAAGGAAATAAGAGAGGACACAAACAAATGGAAAAAATTTCCTGCTCTTGGATAGGAAAAATCATCGTGAAAATGGACATACTGCCCAAAGTAATTTATAGATTCACTGCTATTCCCATCAAGCTACCATTGCCTTTCTTTGCAGAATTTGAAAAACTACTTTAAATTTCATATGGAACCAAAGGAGCCTGTATAACCAAGACAATCCTAAGCAAAAATAACAAAGCTGGAGGCATCATGCTACCTGACTTCAAACTACACAAGACTACAGTAACCAAAACAACATGGTACGGGAACCAAAACAGACATATAGACGAAAGGGGAGACAGAACAGAGGCCTCAGAAAAAACACCACACGTTTACGATCATCTGATCTTCAACAAACCTGACAAAAACAAGCAGTGGGGAAATGATTCTCTACTTAATAAATGGTGCTGGGAAAACTGGCTAGCCATATGCAGAAAACTAAAACTGGACCCCTTCCTTACACCTTATACAAAAATTAACTCAAGATGGATTAAAGACTTAAACCTAAAACCATAAAAACCCTAGAAGAAAACCTAGGTAATACCATTCAAAACATAGGCATGGGCAAAGACTTCATGATTAAGACACCAAAAGCAATGGCAACAAAAGCCAAAATTGACAAATGGGATCTAATTAAAGAGCTTCTGCACAGCAAAATAAACTATCATCAGAGTGAACAGGTAACCTACAGAATGGGAGAAAATTTTTGCAATCTATCCATCTGATAAAGATCTAATATCCAGAATCTATGAGGAACTTAAACAAATTTACAAGAAAAATCAAACAACCCCATCAAAAAGTGTTGGAAGGATATGAACAGACCCTTCTCAGAAGAAGACATTTATGTGGCCAACAAACATATGAAAAAAAGCTCATCATCACTGGTCATTAGAGAAATGCAAATCAAGGCCGGGTGTGGTGGCTCACGCCTGTAATCCCAGCACTTTGGGAGGCCGACGCAGGCAGATCACGAGGTCAGGAGATCGAGACCATCTTGACTAACATGGTGAAACCCTGTCTCTACTAAAAATACAAAAAAAATTAGCCGGGCATGCTGGTGGGTGCCAGTAGTCCCAGCTACTTGGGAGGATGAGGCAGGAGAATGGCATGAACCTGGGAGATGGAGGTTACAGTGAGCCGAGATCATGCCACTACACTCCAGCCTGGGCGACAGAGTGAGACTCCATCTCAAACAAACAAACAAACAAAAAAAGAGAAATGCAAATCAAAACCACAATGAGATACCATCTCACACCAGTTAGAATGGCGATCACTAAAAAGTCGGGAAACAACAGATGCTGGCAAGGCGCTGGAGAAATAGGGACACTTTTATGCTGTTGGTGGGAGTGTGAACTAGTTCAACGATTGTGGAAGACAGTGTGGGGATTCCTCAAAGATCTAGAACCAGAAATACCATTTGACTCAGCAATCCCATTACTGTGTCTATAGCCAAAGGATTATAAATCATTCTACTTTAAAGACACATGCACACATATGTTTATTGCAGCACTATTTACAATAGCAAAGACTTGGAACCAACCCCAATGCCCAACAATGATAGACTGGATAAGGAAAATGTGGCACATATACACCATGGAATACTATGCAGCTATAAAAAAGGATGAGTTCATGTCTTTGCAGGAACATGGGTCTAGCTGGAAACCATCATTCTCAGCAAACTAACACAGGAACAGAAAACCAAACACTGCATATTTTCACTCATAAGTGGTAGTTGAACAATGAGAACACATGGACACAGGGAGCAGAACATCACACACTGGGGCCTGTCGGGGGGTGGGGGGCAAAGGGAGGGAGAGCATTAGGACAAATACCTAATGCATGCAGGGCTTAAAACCTAGATGATGGGTTAATAGGTGAAGCAAACCACCATGGCACATGTATACCTATATAACAAACCTGCACATTCTGCACATGTATCCCAGAACCTAAAGTAAAATAATAAAATAAAATACACCTACTATAGAATTAAGCCATTCCACTCCTAGGTAATTATCCAAAAAACAAAAAACAAAAAAGAAAGCATGCATCCACACAAAGACTTGTATATGAATGTTAATAACCATTTCATTTGCAACAGCCAAAAATAGAAAAAAACTTAAATGGTCTCTTTTGCTGATGCCCAGATAAACAAATTGTTGGATATAAACAAAGGAATACTATTAAGCAATAAAAACAGTGAACTTCTGATACATACAACAAAAATGAATTGTGTAATAATTATGCTAAATAAAAAAAGGCATAAAGAGTTTAAAAAAATCATACTCTTAATTTTTATGTGATAAAATGTCCTTCTCCTTAATGGAATACTGTGAAGAGAGATTCTTTTTTATGGAATATTGTCTGGTTATATGTGTGTGTGTATGTGTGTGTGTGTGCAGATACACATGTGTATGTTTAGTGTGCTTACTTGGCAAAGGAGGAGTGGAAAACTCTTTGTCTTCTCCCCTTAACCTTTTAAGGAAAATTGTATTGTTTCTAAAGTTCCAAGATCTGGGAATCACTGTTTTGTTCAGTATCAATCATAATCCTAAAATACGTAGTTCCAAATGTTGAAATCCTGAAAACTCGAAATCCGTAAAAGTCGCTAATATCTAAATTGCTAATAACTAAAATCTTGAAAATTATACCCCTGAAAGATTAAATTCCAAATGTTTAAATCCTGAAAGCTGAATTCTAAGGAAGGAATTAGTGTGTTTTTTATTTTATGCAAGATAGATGCATTATGCTCGTTGCATCATGTTAGGCGGAACTATTACCTCGTTACTGTCGTTATTTGGAAATTAAGTATGGTTTAAGGAGATGCATATGGGTGCCAAGTTTTGTGGATTTAATTTTAGGTGTTAACTTGAATGGATTAAGGGATACCTAGAAACCTGGTAGGGCATTATTTTGGGTATGTGTGTGAAGGTGTTTCTGGAGAAGATGAGTGTGTGAGTCTGAGTGGACTAGGTGGGGAAATCCTTTCCTCTGTGCTGGTGGACACCCTCTAATCGGCAGGGGGCACAGAATGAACAAATATAGAAGGAGAATTGGTCTCTCTCTGAGAGCTGAGACACTTTTCTTTTTGTTTTTTTGAGACAGAGTCTTACTCTGTCCCTCAGGGTGGAATGCAGTGGTTCAATCTTGGCTTACTGCAACCTCCGCCTCCCAGGTTCAAGCAATTCTCCATGTCTCAGCCTCCTAAGTAGCTGGAATTACAGGCATTAGCCACCACGCCGGCTAATTTTTGTATTTTTTAGTAGAGACAGGGTTTCACCATGTTGGCCAGGCTGGTCTCGAACTCCTGACCTCAAGAGATCCTTCTGTCTTGGCCTCCCAAAGTGCTGGGATTACAGCTGTGAGCCACCATGCCTGACCTGGGACAGACTTTTTTCTGCCTTGAACATCAGAACTCCAGGCATGCTGACCTTCGGACTCCAGAGCTTACACCAGTGGTCTCCCAGCTTCTGAGACTTTTGGCCTCAGACAAAGTTATAACATTGGCTTTCCTGGTTCTGAGGCCTTCTGAGTTGGACTAAGCCACATTACTCACATTCCAGGGTCTCCAGCTTACAGACTGTTGGACTTCTCAGCCACCGTAATTGCATGAGCCAATTCCACTATTAAATTCCCTGTCATGTGTCTATATACGTATCTTACCGGTTCTGTTACTCTGGTGAACCCTAACACAGATTCGATACTGGGAAAGCCAAATATTATTCCTTCTTACTGCATTTCTTGAAACACAAAGGAAGAGATCGGTGAAATTATCCCCATGCAAAAAGGCTGTGATAAATTAAGTGTATAAAGCTACTTAACTATGAAAGATATAAGTTTGACAATTAATTATTATTGGTGTAGTGAAAGTAGAAAATTGTTTAATTGCAATGGCCAAGCAATAACCAGATTTTCAAATGGACAGCATATACTTACAAAATTTATAGGTTACAACCACTCTCTAAACACAAGTGCAGCAAGTATTTCGATCATAGAAGTGAAAACACGGAAGAAATCTCTTCTGCCAAATTATTCAATCACATATAACTTTTGCCACTTCCACATTGTGTCAATTTGCTATGCTACGTATCTTATCTTTGCATCATTTCCAATACTGGAGGTATAAATTGTGCAAAAACTTTTAGAGAGTGCTAATTTATTTTATGCATTTTTTTTGCAAATTTGACTCCACAAAAGTGCATTGGCACAAGGTTCTTTCCGTGTAAGCATTGTGTATGTATATAAAAATGTTGAAACTTCCTCAGTAAATGAAGAGATGTCCCTTTTGTACATCTGCATTTGTGAAAGATAAAATTCTCAAGCTCTCAACTCTTTGGGTGACTGCATATGTGGTGATGACCCCATCATGGTCTTTGATTGATCTTATTAAAAGAATTAGGTTAGGGGCCAGGCACGGTGGCTCATGCCTGTAATCCCAGCACTTTGGGAGGCAGAGGTGGGTGGATCACGAGGTCAGGAGTTCAAGACCAGCCTGATCAACATGGTGAAACCCCATCTCTACTAAAAATACAAAAATTAGCCGGGAGTGGTGGTGCGCACCTGTAATCCCAGCTACTCAGGAGGCTGAGGCACGAGAATCACTTGAACCCAGGGAACGGAGGTTGCAGTGAGCCGAGATCATGCCACTGCACTCCAGCCTGGGGAACAGAGTGAGACTCCAACTCAAAAAAAAAAAAAAAAGAATTAGGTTGTCTGATATGGTATTTCAGATGACTGCAGTTATAAAGCTGGGAGCTCACAACTACCAACCATAGTTACATGGGTTTATACATTTTGCTTTTGACATATTTCTTTTTTAAAAAATAAACTTTTATTTTATGTTCAGAGGTACGTGTGCAGATTTGTTATATAGATAAACACATGTCATGGGGGTTTATTGTACAGATTATTTTGTCACCCAGGTACTAAGCCTAGTACCCAGTAGTTATTTTTTTCTGATCCTCTCCCTCTTCCCACCCTGGCTCCACTCTCAACTAGGCCCCAGTGTCTATTGCTCCCCTTTTTGTGTCTATGTATTCTTCTCATTTAGCTCCCACTTATAAGTGAGAACATGCGGTATTTGTTTCTGTTCCTGCATTAGTTTGCTAATGATAATGGTCTCCAGCTCCATCTACGTTCTGGCAAAAGACAAGAGCTTGTTTGTTTTTTATGGCTGCATAGTATTTCATGGTATATATTTACCATATTTTCTTTATCCAGTCTACCATTAATGGGAATTTAGGTTGATTCTATATCTTCGCGATTGTGAGTAGTGTTGCAACGAACATTCGAGTGCATGTGTCTTTATGGCAGAATGATTTATATTCCTTTGGATATATACCCAGTAATGGGATTGTTGGGTTGAATGGTAGTTCTGTTTTTAGCTCTTTGAGGAAACACTACACTGCTTTCTACAATGGTTGAACTAATTTACACTCTCACTAATAGTGTACAAGCATTCCCTTTTCTCTGCAACCTTGCCAGCATCTCTTATTTTTTGACTGTTTAATAATAGTCATTCTGACTGGTATGAGATGGTATCTCATTATGGCTTTGGTTTGCATTTCTCTAATGATCATGATATTGAGTGTTTTTTTTTATATGCTTGTTGGCCACATGTATGTCTTCTTTTGAAAAGTGTCTATTCATGTCCTTTGCCCACTTTTTTATGTGGATGTTTGTTTTCTTTCTTGAAAATTTATTTAAGTTTCTTATAGATGCTGGATATTAGGCCTTTGTCAGATACATAATTTGCAGATATTTTCTCCCATTCTGTATGTTTGTTTCTGTATGTTTGCTTACTCTGTCGATAGTATCTTTTGCTTTACAGAAGCTCTTAAGTTTGATTAGATCCCATTTGTCAATTTTTGCTTTTGTTGCAATTGCTTTTGGCATCTTTGTCATGAAATCTTTGCAGTTTTTATGTCCAGAATGGTATCGCCTAGGTTGTCTTCCAGGGTTTTTTCAGTTTTGGGTTTTACATTCAAGTCTTTAATGCATCTTGAGTTGATTTTTGTATATGATGTAAAAAAGGGATCCAATTTCAGTCTTCTGCATATGGCTAGCCAATTATCCCAGCACCATTTATTGAATAGGGAGTCTTTTCCCCATTGCTTGTTTTTGTCAGCTTTGTCAAAGATCAGATGGTTGTAGGTGTGCAGGTTTATTTCTCTGTTCTCTATTCTGTTTCATTGGTTTGTGTATCTGTTTTTGTACCAGTACCATGCTGTTTTGGTTACTGTAGCCCTGTAGTATAGTTTGAAGTTGGGAAATGTGATGCTTCCTGGTTTGTTCTTTTTGCTTAGGATTGCCTTGGATGTTAGGGCTCTTTTTTGGTTCCATACAAGTTTTAAAATAGTGTTTTTCTAGTTCTGTGAAGAATGTCATTGGTAGTTTGATAGGTATTGCACTGAATCTGTAAATTGCTTTTGGCAGTATGGTCATTTTGATGATATTGATTCTTCCTATCTATGAGAATGGAATGTTTTTCCATTTGTTTGTATCATCTCTGATTTCTTTGAGTAGTGTTTGTAATTCTCATTGTAGAGATCTTTCATCTCCCTAGTTAATGATATTGCTAGGTATTTTATTCTTTTTGTGGCAATTGTGAATGGAATTACATTCCTGATTTTGTTCTTGGCTTGGCCATTGTTAATGTATAGGAATGCTAGTGATTTTTATATGCTCATTTTGTATCCTGAAACTTTGCTGAAATTGTTTATCAATTAAAGGGCTTTGGGGCTGAGACTATGGGGTTTCTAGATATAGAAACATGTCGTTTGCAAACAGGGATAGTTTGACTTCCTCTCTTCCTATTTGGATGCCTTTTATTTCTTTCTCTTGCTTGGGCTTCCAATACTATGCTGAATAGAAATGATGAGAGAGGGCATTCTTGTCTTGTTCTGGCTTTCAAGGGGAATGCGTTTAGCTTTTCCCCAAGACATATTTCTTTATGAATACAGTTTGTCTGTCTGTCTGTTTGTCTGTTTGTTTTTTGAGATGGAATCTCGCTGTGTTGCCCAGGCTAGAGTGTAGTGGTGCCATCTCAGCTCACTGCAACCTCCGCCTCCTGGCTTCAAGCGATTCTCCTGCCTCAGCCTCCTGAGTAGCTGGGATTACAGGTGCCCAGCACCACGCCCAGCTAATTTTTGTATTTTTAGTAGAGACAGAGTTTCACCATGTTGGTCAGGCTTGTCTCAAACCCTGACCTCCGGTGATCCACCCACCTCGGCCTCCCAAAGTGGGAGCCACTTTGGGATTACAGGCCAAAGTGGGATTACAGCCAAAGTGGGATTACAGGCATGAGCCACTGCACCCGGCCAGTTTGTCTGCTTATAACTGCCACACTTGTGCAACTGTTGTTAGTATACCTGAGTTTTATTCTTGCAAAAATATGTCATTATCATTTCCCATTTTATTGCAAAAAGTGGCATATGAAGTGTTCAGCTATGTTTTTACGTGTTTCTCAAGTAAGTTTCCTTTTAAAAATGTAGGCTGGGTGCGGTGGCTCATGCCTATAATCACAACACTTGGGAGGCCAAGGTGAGTGGATCACCTGAGGTCAGGAGTTTCAGACCAGTCTGGCCAACATAGCGAAATCCCATCTCTACTAAAAATACAAAAAATTAGCTGGGCATGGTGGTGTGCGCCTGTACTTCCGGGAGTTTGAGGCACGAGAGTCACTTGTACTGGGAGGCAGAAGTTTCAGTGAACCAAGATTGAGCCACTGCACTCCAGCCTGAGTGACAAAGTGACTCTGTCTCAAATAATAATATAAGTAATAAAAATGAAAATGTAAACAAATGTCTTTTAAATAATTTTTAAAATTTATTTTTTCCAGAGTTTTATTTTTGGAATTTTGACTTTTCAGGATGGTGAGTTTTGGGATTTTAAGGATTTTGATCTTTTGGGATTTCAACATTTGGGATTATGGCCTTCAGGATTGTGTCTTTTGGGGTTACGGCCCAAACCTGTATTATCCATGGGTTGAATCCTATAACACTGGAAGGTCAAAGTGAGAGAGTTCATCTTAGCCTATTGCTTAAAAAATTAATAAATTCTATTTTAGAGCAGTTTTAGGTCGACAGAAAAATGAGCAGAGAGTTGCCATAAACCTCCTTGTATCCCTCTACAAGTTTCTCTTAGTAACATTTTGCATTATTGCAATATATTTGTTGCAATTGATGAGCCAATATTGATACATTGTTATTAACTAAAGCCCACTGTTTACATTAAGCTTCGCTCTTAGTGCTGTACCTCAGGGTTTGATAATATATAATATATATCCACCACTACGGTGTATACTGAATAGTAGTACTGTCCTAAAATGCTCTGTGTTGTACCTATTAAGCATCCCTGCCTCCTCTCGGCCTTTTGGCAACTGCTGATCGTTTGATTGTTGCCATAATTTTGCCTTCCCTGGAAGGTCACATAGTTGGAATCATACAGTATGTAGCCCTTGCAGATTGACTTCTTTCATTTATCAATATGCACTTAAATTCCTCCATGTCTTTTTGTGGCTCGATAGTTTATTTCTTTTTATAATATTCCATTGTATGCCTACACTACTGTATAATATTCCATTGTATGCCTATACTACTGTTTATTTTTACATTCACCTACTGAAGGAGATCTTGGTTGCCTCCAAGTTTTGGCAATGATGAATAAAGTGGCATCTTATCCTGTTTTTTGCATTTAAACATACATGATGTAGTATTAATTTGCTACCTATGATGTACTCATTATGAAATTTTAGAAAGCGCAGGAAATACTTTTAAAAATACTATTGGTAATCTCATCCCAAATATAACACTAGCAGCTGTTATGTATATCTACGTTTTCTTTTCTTTTCCTAAATCAATATCTGTGTCTGAAAGCTTATTTTTGCCTATATATGCCTCAATTAATTGTTCTTATAAGCTCAAGTATTATACTCTATAGTTTTGTATTCTTGTTTTTTTCTCCCCACTTAATATTATATGCACATCATGGAAGATGGGGTATTCACTCCCTCAAGCATTTATCCTTTGTGTTGCAATCTAATTATATTCTTCTAGTTATTTTTAAATGTATAATTAAATTATTATTGACGATAGTCACCCTGTTGTGCTGTCAGATACTAGGACTTATTCATTAATTTTAATTATTTTTTTGTACCTATTAACCATCCCCTCCCCTTCTCCTCCCCACCACCCGGCAACCTATTTTGTTCATCGATGATTCTTCAGTACACAGAAGAGTGTCTACTAGGCACCCCAAAAATATCTGTTGAATAAGTGAAGGAATTGTATTTTGGAAATTTGCATGATCTCGTTAGCTATTCTTTGGAATCAAACCAAAGTTTACTTGTAGTAAAAGTTATTGCCTGTTAAACTGAGAATCAAAATAATCATGCAGTCTTACAGTGTTTTTAAGGAACTGATTTCTATAGTGGCTTTCTCATATAGTTAGTGATGACAGTGTTTTTACCAGCTCATCATTAGCATGTTGTGCAACCTGAGGGTTTTTCAGTGATGGGGTAATATTGTTCCTGCCCTGCCCCTTCTCTTGAGAATAATGGCACACTGTTGCTAAGAGGCTGGTAAGGATTAAGCATTCTCTTGAGCAAAACAACACTGGTTTATGCTGGAAATAACATTAACTTGGTGGTAGCAATGCGCTGCTGACAGGGTGCCAGCTAGAACATGCATTCTTCACCATCTTGAGGCTTCCTGGATGAGAACCACTCACCGAGAGCAGTTTGTAAGGTTCATCAAGGCTGCGCCTTGCCCTCCATGTATTTCCTGTAGATTTCCTGGGAAACCAACCTCTTCACTTCAGCTGACCTGAAATCCCCACAGGTCCACTCAAATGCTGTATTTGTTTGCATCCAACAAAGTGGAAGTATAGGGAGTGTCAGTGATAACATACTGTTTACATGGGTGATAGCTGGGAAGAGAAATTCACCAGGAAATCCTGGTGAGACTCTTAACATTCACCAAGGTGTGTGGCAGTGGGCAGACTCAGGAGTCTTCAGATTTCAGAGCAAGGACCTGCAGCATAAGCAGGAAGAGGAGAAAGGGTGTTGTCAGGGTGAGAAATTATGGAGTCAAAGGCCTGGAACAGATGTTATGTACTTTTAAGTCTTAGTGAAGGCTAGCTCTGTTCAACACCTTGCAGTTCTATTGGGCAAGTTCATAAATTAAAGCCATCTCCATAAAATGCCATTCCAGACTAACATATGGGATTGACTTAATTTTTCCATTTAAAAATGCCTGCTTTATAGTATAAGCTTTAAAATTGCTTTCTAAGTAATGCATTTAAAAAAATCTGAGTAGGTGTGTATCCATGGTTATGGCAATGATGATAGCAAAGATTTCTGAAGATAGAGTTTTTGTCCTAGATTTTTATAGGGTTTCTATTTATCCACCTTGCTTCTGTTTTCCTTCAGCTCTTTCTATATGATTTGAAAATTTGTTTGCCAGTTTTTGTGTTGTTAAAAAATTTAACATTATTTAACATTTTTATTTTACTCATTAATTCATTTATTCTATCAGTATTTATTGAATACCTAAAATATGTGGAGCATTTTAGACACAATGAGAAATAGAAAACTTCAAATACTCTAATTGGATAGATGACATAAACAAATCTAGACAGGTAATTAAAATACAGTATAATGTTTTAAGAACACATAGGAGGGGCACTTAACCAAAAATTAACATGAGAAGATTTTCAAGAGTAAATGCGGTCTAAACTAGAAGTAGTAAGAAGCTGGAAGTGGAGATGAGGAATGAAGAAGAGCATTTCAAGAGAAAGAGGCAGCATGTGCAAAGGTCCTGAGGTGACAGACCACGTGGCTGGTCAGAGACCTGAGAGTAACTCAGTGTGATTAGTGTATGAAGTGAGAAGTAGGAATGGTGAGAGATGTGACTGTGGAGGAAAACTAGGTCTTTATTAGGACATACCTCAAAAATCATATTAAGGAACTCATATTAAAGACAATGGGAAATAATTGAAGGTTACTATGAGTGAGTAGGATTAGATAGTCCATTTAGAAAGCACACATTGACTTCCCCATGGAAAATAACTTGGTAAGGGACAATTTGCAAGGCAGGGAGACAGAAGACGGCAAATTATCCAGTTAAGAGTTGATGACAGCCTATCTTAAGATAAAGGCAGTGGACTTAAAGAGAGTAGATCAATTTGAAAACCATAGTAGAATTACTATGGCTTGATAATTGATGGCCAGAGAGGGTGTATAAAGGAGAAAGATAAGGGAATGATATTGACTCTCTTAGTGTGGTTTCTCCCTAAAAGCAAGTCTGTGTCAATAACTGGGATGCAGGAAGTTTATTTTAGAGATGATCCCAAGAAATAAGAGTGACAGAATGAGGAGAGTGTGTTAGGGAAGGAGAAAATCTAATTCAGGGAAGGAAGAAAGCCAGTAAAGGGTGCATTATTGAACTATTTATTGCTGTAAAACCCTGGGGCACATATTGTAGGAATTCCCTGAGAAACCATGTTGAAAGCTTTTCAGAAGTGACCCTTTGAAAGACTGAAGACTGAGCCTTTCTTCTCTGACTCTCATTTCTCTTTGGTTTAGGGTTGCCTCCAGGGATGTTAACTCCTCTATGCTTGAAAGCTGCTGAGCAGGTTATTAGAATTCTAAAGAAAACTTGAGGTAAAAAATATGAGAGAATGACTTGAAGTGAAACCACAATTAGAGGTGGGCTAAGAGGATATGATGTGGGGTACAAGTAGGGTCTAATACAGTGACCATGTTTCTGGCACAGGTAACTGGATGAGCCAACATACGTTGAATTCTTGAAATATTTTTGAGACATCCATGTGGTGAGATCCAGTAGGTAGAGGGATACAGTCTGGCATTCAGAGCTGGCACCACAGTAATGAGTTTAGGAGCCACAGTCTAATCAGAGGAAGTGTATTAGTTTTCCAGGGCTGCCCTAACAAAATAGCACAGGCTGGATGGCTTAAAAAGCAGAAACATATTGCCTTCCAGTTCTGGAGGCTGCTGACAGGATTGATTTCTTCTCAGGTCTCTCCCTGGCTTGTGGATGGCCATCTTCTCCCTCTGTCTTTACATAGTCTTTCCTCTGTGTCTGTGTCTGAATTTCACCTTTTTATAAGAATGCCAATCATACTGTATTAGGGCCCACCCACGTGACTTCATTTTACCTTAATTACCTCTTTAAAAGCCTTATCTCCAAATAGAGTCACATTCTGAGGTACTGGGGGTTAGGAATTCAGCATATCAATTTTTTTTGTGGGGGATGGGACACAACTAAGCCCATAACAGGTAGCAATCGACACAAAGGGAATAGATAAGGTGTTCAAGAAGCATGTGTAGAATGAGGGAAAGAACAAGGTTTGAAGGCATACCAACATTTAAAATGACAAGCATTTAACACTAACAAAACAATACAAAAAATGGAAGGAAAACTGGGAAAGTGTGGCTTCCTGGAAGTCAAGGGCAGGACTGCTTGAAGATGGATGGAGTAGTCAGCCAATGCCCAGTGCTCCTGAGAGGCCCAGTAGAGGAAGATACTGTGAGATTGTTGAGCTTATGGGTTGGCGTTTGAAAAGAAGGTGAAAACTTGTGCTGGGAGAAGGAGCATCTTCAGGACACCACCAAGTAGGTGTATAGGTTTGGGTGCTGCTGGGAAGAAGCCGCAGGTGGGTGAGGAAAGGGCTAAAGAGGAAGGAAAGAGAGCAGCTGACTGGCTTGCAGCAGTGGAAGAGAAAAGTGTCTATAGCTCAGACACGGAATTCATCTTAGATGAGTGTAGAGTCACCACTTCCACGTAACTAGGGTGGAAGGAGGAGATAATGTGAAAAATGATTGGAGAGTAATAGGGATACGAGCAGAGCTTTGAGGGAGAGAGAAGTTCGTTTGAATTAAACTAAAGTTTGAAGTAAGATGTGATAAAAGAGCATACAAATGTATATTTAAATAATTTCTGTGTTGTGAAGTCCAATATCACTTCATCATTGAAATTTCTCAAATCTTTCTTCATGAAATCAGTATTGTCACAACATCCTTTTAAAAAAGATGAGTTCAGTGGAAATATGAACATAACGTATTAATAAAATTATTGGTATTATGTACACACATAGATGACTAAAATGCTGTTGTTATATTAACTCATGTCCAAAAGGTAGCTTGAATAAAACATATAGTGTTCTTCTTCTATGGAGGCCTTGATAGAAAGTATAGCAATTTAAGAAAGTGTAACAATTCATCCCTGATATTTTCAGTTAGCAAAGTTACAGTATCTTTAATATGCTGCTTTATCTTGCTATTAAGCTGCTGTTTACCACCGATAAACAAGGCAACCAGAAAATGGAAAAGACAAATTTATGTGGATATAAGTGGTGATTACTGTAAACTATCACATCATAGACTAATGTGATCATAGCCCCCTTCAAATTAGATACTGCATTTTATGAATACATTTAACAGTGCTCCTTAATTTTCTCTTTTTACTCAGTTCATTGTGCTAAATTTCTGCTGGCCCACAGAATAAGAACTGAGCAAGAAATCTTCATTTATTGCATATATTTGCATAATATCTGATTTCATATTCCTCATCTGTAAATTGCCTTAATATCCAGGAGGAAGTTATTTTTTCTCATTTAATATAATTAAGATAATAATCTTACATGCCAATGAAATTATAAGGTGGTGTTGCTGCTGAGGGATTTTAGTGGAAATGAAACTGATTTGACAGTTCAAAGTTCTTATCCCAGTTTGCATTTTATCATATATCCACTTAGATATCACAGAAAGGCCCTTTGGTCTTAAGTCCCTTAATTTCCAAATCTGTACGATAATAGTTAAACACCCCTTTTTCCTAATACATAGGATGAATGTGAAGATTAGTATCTGCTAATAGCTGTGGAAGGTGCAATATAAAGACATCATAATTTACCTTGGGATAAAATATAAGTGATAATGTATGCTGGCACAGCATGTATACTTCATATTAGTAGTAACTTCCAAATTCTTGAAAAATTATAACAAAATCCTTGCAAAATATTACCATCCATAAACAAAGAGTGTTTATATCCAAATGGAAATTTTATGTACTAAATGTAATTAAAAATCTAAAAGCAAATGTATTTCATCAATTTTCTTTGAGGATATATGAAGTACCAGGGCATGGAGTATGGCTAAAAAATACATCTATCCCCTGTCTTTTTGGAACTTACAGAGTCTAGTAAGTGAAACAGAGAATAGCTACATTAAAAATAAACATATAATATTACATGTCATAAAGAAAAAGAAGGTACAATAAATTATTTTGACAAAGCTATCTTCTGGGGAGTGGAGAGTGGGATGAGGGATCATGACCAGAATGAGTGCATTCGAGAATGGGAGGAGAAGAAGTAAATACAGCAATTGTAGGTAACTCAAGAAATTTGCCATCAAAAGGAAGCAAAACAATAAGGCAGTAGCTTAAGAGAGATATAGGGTCAAGGAAACTTCTAAGAGATAAGAGATAATGTTTTCTGCTCATGGGAATAATTGAGTATAGAGTGGGAAACTGATGACCTATAAGTCTCCTAGGGCTGCTGTAACAAAGTGCCACAAACTGGGTGACTTTACTGTCTCGCACACAGTTTTGGACGCTAAACGTCTGAAATACAGTTGTTGGCAAGGGCCATGCTCCCGTGAAACCTCTAGGGTAATCTTTACATGCCTTTTCTTAGCTTCTGGTGGTTGCTGGCAATCTTTGGCATTTCTTGGCTTGCAACCTCATAATCCAATCTCTGTCTTTGTCATCACATGGCGTTCTCCCTTGTGTCCCTCTGTGTCTTCACATGGCTATCTTCTTAAAAGGACAGCAGTCATATCGGATCAAGGGCCCACCCTGTTAGTTAAGATGACCTCATCTTAACTAATTCCGTCTGCAACAACCCTATTTCCAAACAAGGTTACATTCTGAGTTACTGAAGGTTAGGACTTCAGCATATCTTCCTTTTGGGGACACAATTCAACCCATAACAAATAGAGCGGTAGCTTGACAGAGATGTAGGGTGAAAGGAACTTTTAAGAGAAAAGAGACAATATTTTCTGCTCATGGGAATGATCTAGTCCAGAGCCGATGATATAGTAGGAGAAGGAAGGTTAGAATTGTGGAGAGAAATAACTTGAGTAGGAAAGAGGATGAGATCCACCGGAAGGCTGGTCTTGCAAGAAAGCATGGAAAATTCATTTGCTGTAATAGAACAGAAGGCAGAGTTTAAGAATTCAGATAAGGTTGGGTTGTAGATTTTATGATGGCAAAAGTTTCTCTTTTCAGTGTTTATATTTTTTTAGTAAAGAAGAAATACATTTCCTTCCTTCCTTCCTTCATTCCTTCCTTCCTTCCTTCCCTTTCTTGCTCTCTCTTTTCTTTCTCTTTCTTTCTCTCTCTCTTTTTCTTTCTTTCTTTCTTTCTCTCTCTTTCTTTCTTTCTCTCTCTCTCCCCCCCTTCCTCCCTGCTCACTCTCTCTCTCCCTTCCCTCCCTCCCTGCCTCCCTCCCTTCCTTCCTTCCTCTTTCATTCTCTCCTTTATCTTTTTTTTCTTTTTTTGTGATAGGATCTCTCTCTGTTGCCGAAGTTGCAGTGTAGTGATACAATCTCAGCCCACTGCAGCCTCAACTTCCTGGGCTCAAGCCATCCTCCCCACTCAGCCTCCTCAGCAGCTGGGATTACAGATGTGTGCTACCATGCCTGGCTAATTTTTTAAAAAAACTTTTTGTAGAGATGATGTCTCACTATGTTGTTCAGGCTAGTCTAGAACTCCTGGCTCAAGAAATCCTCCAGCCTCGGTCTCTCAAAGTGTTGGGATTATAGGCGTGAGCCACTGCATCTGGCCACAAATGTTTCTGATATGAAATTCAGACCAATGTCATAATCATCATTAGTATCCTTTTAGGGCATTGTGGGATATACTGGAAAAGGAAAGAAGTATATGAAAGCATAGCACCATGCTTGAGATACACATGCACATACTTTTATACATTTTACATTTACTGAGCCTCTGCTATGTGGCTTTATGCTAGACACTTTATATATACTATCTACTTTAATCCTCACAACATTTCTAATGGCATTCCCTGGCCAAAAAATGCCTCTTTTTCCATATATACTTATACTATCTAAATATTAAATAAGCTCACGTCATAGGCCAGAGGCCACTAGCGCACAGTCACGTGAACAGGTCCTTTGAAGTTTGTTATGTAGTCAGTACACAGTTGAGAATCGTAGAGTTTTACAACTTTTTAAAAAGAAATATTTAGGATATAGATTAAAGAACAATTAAAAAATAAAAAAGCAAGTATTTTAACAATTTTAAAATAATTGAAGGTAAAAATACACTGTGACCAAGCACACCTAGGTTCTTCATAACAAACTTCATGGGCTGATCAAACACTGCAGTCTCTTTGTACTTTAACCTGGGCTCTTGGCAAGAAGCCCAGTTAGTAGGCATTCTTTTGTTTGTTTGTTTCTCAAATGTAGATCAGCTTATTAATAGGTAATGGTCTTGATCATCTCTATCAATATTTATATCAAAAGAAGATTATAAATTTGAAATATGTATTGCTTATGATTTTTAATTTTGACCTTTGTTTTAAATGAATCGACATTTTAAAACAAATTTGTTCTTCTGTATTTTGTCTTTGATTTAAATTCACTCCTAATATTTAAGAATATAGATTATATGCAAAGTGTTCTTGTCTGGTTAAGGCAATAAATTAATTTTCTACATATTCACATACCAGAATTGAAATGTCAGATAACAAATCAAGCAAAGGTTATACAAGGAAATGAACATCTGTAAGAAAATGATGGCCGTTAGCCGACGACATGTTAATCTGAATGGTATAGTGAGAATACTGTTATCTTCAAAATAGGCTTCCATCAGGTCTATCCCATAGACCTAATTTCTCCAGAGTGATTATGTCATCATAATAACTGTGGATTAGAGAGGATAATTATAGATATTATTTTTGTTGATGGTATTGTTTCTATAGTCATAAACATTGAGTTCTACAGTGTCAACAGGGACATAGATGAGTTAAAAAAAAATAACAGTGATAAACATTCTCTATTTATCTTAAAGCCCAGGCATCTCTGAACTAACTCTGCAAACAGGTTTGATATGATTTGGTCTGTGATGATGCCCAACTCCATTCTTCAGTTCCATACCTATCACACAGGCCAGGTGTGGTGTTTGCAGACAGTAATGCTAAACATCCTGCTTCCTTTTCTAGTCCCATTTTTCTAATCTTACTCTCCAGCATTGGCTAAGATGGAGGACTTACAGGCTTCTCTTAAGATAAAAGAGCAGAAAGGACATTTGAGCTTATTGGCTTTGACTTTCTGTCCTACTCTCTGGATGGCAAATTTATTTTGGCTCCATGTTTGTTCCAAGATTTTTCTGAGTATTTTTAAAAGATTCAAATCCTGGAATCAGAAAATGATACAGAACAAAACAGGCAGTGACCTAAAAGACATAATTTTGCATTTTAAAGATTGAAAACTTTGACATAACATTGGTAAAAGTTTTCTTTGTATGAAATCTCAGTAGTCTAAGTAGGAAGAAACAACTTGGAGAAGTTGCATTTTATTCCTGTTTTAGATACTCATAAGAAATATTTTTGGTGATTTTATTTTAGATTAAATATTTAAAGTTTATTTAGACATTTCATAATATTTTAGATTAAAACTCTCTAACTTAATTACTATCCCTATGAAATATTTTAGATGAAAACTCTGTAATGTGGTAGCTATCCAGAATTTATTAGGTCACCTATTATATCTTACTCATTTGGATTTTAAGGTTTTAGTCTAAATTTTCCTTTTACATGTGGGAGGGTGCAGTTGCAGTTGCAGTTGGCAAGTTTTATGGAGCATAATAATTCTGGCCTTGGGGAATTTCTTTTCCTGCTAAATATAGGGTTTGCTTACTTAGTTCTTGTTTTTACAGCAGTAGGATTACAGTTCAAATATATAATAAGCCCTCAAGGTAGTTTGAAAATAAAAGTTTGAAAATTACAGTTTGAACATGTGATTACACCTTTAATAAGAAAACAAATGAGAAATGTCAAAGGAAAGAAGAACTTAATTCAATATGTGAAACATATTGTCAAACTTATCCTGTTATAGAAAATCTCTTCTACCCTCCTTATTTCTTCCTCTTTCCCCCTCAAATTCACAAATGATAAATAATAAAATATTGAAAACGAATCCATATGAACTCCCTATTTTGCTGGAATTAACTCCATCATAGCAATTGATTCTTCTTTTAGATGAGAGAAATGTAGGCGATTAGGCAAATGGGACTTTGGAACAAAGCAGAGCACCTACTTATGCCTGTTTGTTGTTAACCTTAAAAAGACTCATGTGCTTTTGTCTAAGTAAGGTTTTGCACTTCTTTTAACATCAAAAAATTGTTTCAAATCTAAATTAGTTTCAAAACTGCAGTGGAAAGCATAGTTTTCATTTTTAGAAAGATAATAAACATGTTTTGATTAACTTGAATTAATGACTTGATTGTAGGGTTCATAGAAGACATACAAGGTCCATATGTTGCCCACACACTTTGAGAAATACACATTTACCAAAGAAGGCAAAGTGTAGTGTTTGCAGACTTTGTAAGTCTGCAAGAATTAGGGCCTGGAACATAAAAATCATTGGACATTAGTAAATCTGTCAATTTTTCCATGGCACCAGACTTCATGTCTTGCAAATGTTTCTTCTGTCTCAAATACAAATTGAACATTTCTTTATGGTTCTTAGGATATTAGGATTTATTATTTTTGGATTGCAAGTTTCTTGTATATTTAAACCACTATCTTTTCCTGTAAAATCTATCCTTAGTTTCAGTTTATTTTTGTGTAAATCATACTTTATTTCAAGTGCATTGATCCTCATTAAGGCTTGAATACAAGAATGGCTTATATATAAATGTAAAACCACAGGTACCAAATATTGGTTTGTCATTTGTTTGTGCCCCCCCAGATTTTTTCTCTTCCTGAAGTGTACCAACCAAAAGTATCAGAACAGGAACTAGAACTGGAAAACATTAAAACAGTCCATGGTAAAATGAAAAATTCCACACAGGTTTAAAAAAAAAAAAAAGAGAGAGAGCAGTGTTGTCTGCAGTGGGTTCCCTAGACCTGCAGAGAACTAGTTTTCCATTCTAGAGAGGATGTGCTACCTGACTTGTTTGGTGGTGTTATGTGTGTACAGATGAGCAAGTAGTGTCACAATGCTGTAAATCATGTTCAAAATGACTTCTCAACCTGGTTTGGCCAGTTTGAAATTTTAGATTTTCTTGAATATATAGCTTATAAAATGCTTTGATTTATGTCATCTTAACTAATTCTTGTAATAACCTCCTGAGATACACAGAATTGTTAAGAGACTCAAACTATGAATACTACAAAGCTGTTCACATTGTTTCAGTTAGAATCAGAACTCAAATCTTCATTCTTATTTCATTGCTCTTTCCACAGCACTGTGCTGCCAGGAAACCTTGGGTTAGGATAGTTGATGCTCATTCCTTAGAGAACATAAACCTCTTTCAAACAGGGCTTTATGATTTAACCACAAGTTACAGATGAGTACCTAGTAACAGTGAGAGTAAACATGTCATTTCACAAAGGTGTTCTGCAGCAAGAATGTGATGTGAATAAATATCTGGAAAATACTGAAACTAATCAAGAAAATTCTTATATGGATTTAAGCTCCTAGTAGTGCATATACTGAAAAGAGAAGACTTTCTCTGTTTGCTTTTTAAATTTCCAATAGTCTCACTTAAATTCTTAAGTTAAAGGTATTTGCAAATTATGTAAACCAAGGATATCATTAACAAAAATAAAAAAAAGGCAAATAGAGCTTGATCAGTTATCATTTTTTGTTCTTAATTTTTAATATTTTAGCATGCATAAAGTTTCTGAGGTTAGGAGATTTGAAGGAAAAAGAAGGAAAGGGAAGAAAGGGAAGAGAAGAGGCTGTAGGTTCCTGGTACTAAGGGGTTGAGAACCCAGGGGAGAAGAGTTCCTTGTCATAGTTTCATTTCATAAGTTTGTCTAAGGCTAGGCTTTGTACTAAGCTCTTATCTTGAAAGCAAAATTTTTAATTATTCTCACATGATTACATTTCCCAGCAGCTCAATTTCAGTTAGGCTTTCGGACTCTGATCCTTAAGAGTTGGGAGAGTGGACATATGGGAAGTACTCTCGTGGAGAATTATTCATGCCTGCTGTTCAGCTTACCCCATGCCGCATCAAAGACTTGGCGTTATTGAGAATTCAGAGTGAAAGGAGTTGGATGCTTTTCAGGGCTTCGTAAGACATTTATTTTAAATAAATCTCTGCTTTTTGGTTAGCTTTCGGTGATAAGCATTCCAGCCACGCAGCATGGGGTCTTCCTGTTTGCTGCTCAGGACTTTCTTCTCATCAGGTACAGGGAGACAATCTACTGAGCCTTATTCTCTCTGTCCCCATTTAGAGTCTACTCAAACTTTTTCCATCATCTACATTTTGATAACTTTTTATTCCTTTAAGTAAAACATGCCTTTTGAAAAAATGTTAAGTACAAGCTGGGTGCGGTGGCTCACACCTGTAATCCCAACACTTTGGGAGGCTGAGGCGGGTGGATCACCTGAGGTCAGGGGTTCAAGACCAGCCTAGCCAACATGGTGAAACCCCGTCTCCACTAAAAATACAAAAATTAGCTGGGCATGGTGGCACACGCCTGTAGTCCCAGCTACTTGGGAGGCTGAGGCAGGAGGATTGCTTGAACCTGTGAGGCGGAGGTCACAGTGAGCCGAGATCGTGCTCACTACACTCCAGCCTGGGTGACAGAGTGAGACTCTGTCTCAAAAAAAAAAAGGAGGATATAAAGGAAAACAGCACATTTTTCTCCACAGAGAAAGGTATTGTTCTTCCCCCTTTGAATCACCTGTCCTCAGGCCTACTTCTTAAAAGGAAAACATTGTAAACAACTTGGCACATATTCCTCAGACCTTTGTTAATGTACACACAAACACGCATGTGCGCAACTGTTTCATTGTTTTAAAACGTGTTCTGCCTCTTTTTTTATTAATTTACTCAGTATATTTCCATGTTAGTATATATAAAATTTCCCAACATTCTAATAATAATTTTAAAATTTGTATAATTATAAAGCACAAAAACCATGCTGAGATAATGCTGGGTGAGCTCAGGTGAAACAGCAGCATAAAGGGTGGGGACACTGGTTCATTAGAAAATAATTAAAGAAAAAGGATGAAGAAGAAGAACTAGGAAGAACATAGGTTAGTATAATTTCCAATTTCACTTTCTCAATCACATTAAAGTCATAAGGGTGTTATCCTTGAAACATTGACTGGTGTTTATTTTGTCATGGTGAAATGGAAAAAGACAAGTTTGGGCTTCTGTTCTGGTCTAAATATGTTACTTGGCCATACTGCTTAACTCTCCTGAGCATTCTTTTCCTTATCCCCTAAATGACAAGATTAGACTTGGTGTAATTTATGGATCTTTCCATTTCTGATTAGCACTTCAATTTCCTAGAAAAAAACGTGAGTTTTTTAAGGTATAAAGTAGTCTTTGTCCTGAGATATTCTTGGTTGTTCTTGTCCATTTCCCATTGGCCCTTTGCTAGGCCTATTACACGGGTCATGTTACCCTACCATTCCAGCATATATTAACACCTGCATTCTGCTTTACAGTTGATAAAGAGATTTCACATACTTTATCACATCTGATTTTCACAATTATTCAGTGAGGTAAATTGAGCAGGTATTATTTTAATCCCCATTTTAGAGATTAGGAATTAAGTTAAGAGGGGCGTTGCAGAAATCTGATTCCTACCTCTACTGTCTCTGGTATGGATGGCTGAATAGACATAGATGGTCCGGATAGAATCATTATCTTGGTCTTATTTGAGCATTTTAGGTATGGCTTATTTGTAATAATGAGGACTAAATATTGATACTGATAATACAGGATAAAGAGGTTTAAATTCACTAAAGAGATTTTGTTGTTGTTGCCTCACATGATCATAAGGAATCTTTGGGGACATCATTAGACAAAGACTTGGAACTTTGAGACTTTTCCTGATTCTGCCAGATGCTGCCTTTCTATTCCCGATTCTCCAATTCCAAGAAACCCCTTGCAGTTCTCTTTATTCTCTCAGGCCTCTCAGGGCATTTTATTTTGCATTTTCTTGTCTTGGAATGTTCTTCTATTTTTTTTTTTTGTCTTTCTGTCAAACTTCTACTTATCCTTAAAGCTCAGGGTTTACCTACTCTGTAAACTATTTGCTGACTATCATCTGCAGACATTAGTGCTCCTATCTATCTCCACCGCAACATTTAAAAGTCTTCATTACAGCAACCATCTTTCACTTTCCTCCAACCTGTAACTACAAGCTACTTAAGAGTAAAATAAGGAGTATCTTTTCATTCTTGTATTCCAGACACAATGGACTGTGATGCAAACACTAAAAATATGTATTAGTGAGTAAATTAATTTCACTGAAAATTATACTTTTTGTAAAATTTTAGATTTAATTTTAATGTAATTTGTTGCAGGAACTTTCTCCTTTCCTCATTAGTATTCAATGTTTAAATTTTAAAATTATGAGGTACTTACAGAAAAGTGGCCAGCACAGTAAAAACACTTTTATTCCTTCTGATCCATTTTAGAGTAAGTTGCTAACCTCATGTTATCCTGGAATAATGTAACATGCATTTCTGCATTTTTGGATCATTCCCTTGCTTTCAAGCACAAGGTGATATTACAGGTTCATCCTGTTCTTTGTCTGTCTGCTTCTGGAATCAGCCCTTTTTCTAAGGGGCTCTGGTTCTGTTTAGTAGAGGATAGTAATATTTAGAAGCCAAGCTCAGTGCCCTAGTTATGCTCTTTGCTATTAGTGTCATTGTTCTCAGACCCTGTCAGTGGACAGAGCTGGTAATTATTCATAACTCTCTCTCTCTCTCTCTCTCTCTCTCTCTCTCTCTCTCTCTATATATATATATATATATATATGTTTCTACACTGCAAACCATGAATTGATACTGATCTCTCCAATTCCAACCTAAGACCAGAGGGTTCGGTCATTCTAGTTTTCTCCCTCTCCATATTTGCAACTCCCTTCTGTGATAATGAGAAAACTGGCTATTATAATCTAATATATTTACTTATTTAATGAATCCCCTTATGTATAACTAATGTATTTCTGCTGCCATCCTCTTCCCCACTGGTTCCTTCCTTATCCTCTTTGGGTTCTGACACACCGTCCCAGGCTGCCATCCTCACTGCACAGACTCCGATACCTCATGCTACTGCTCTTCAGGGTCACCTTCCTCCCCCTTGCCCATCTCTGACATTCTGTTATGACCACCTCAGGCCTGACTGCCTTCATCACCTTCTCAGGCTCTGACTCTCCACACTGGCTGACTCTTTCTCTCTCCCCTAGATCCATGGATGCTTCCTAGCTGTGCTCAGTCTCTGGCACCCAACACCTGGCCACTACTTTTGTGGGCACCCTACTCTTCCAGCTTGGGCTCTGACAGATCATGCTGGGAAGGATGCTCTGCTGATCATACTTGGGTCTGATAGTCAGTGCTTGTGCACACACATACACCCTTATCCCATTAATGATGCAGCTCTGATTTCCCATGTCTCTTCCCAAATCTGGACACCTCCAGGACCCTACTTGGGCTCTTACTGTCCACGCTATGTTCTCTCCTACTTAGATATCCTTTTTTTCTTGTTCAAGCTCCAACACCCCTCTTTGGGCCACTATGGCTCCCCTCCACACAGACACTGCTATACTCCACCTAAGGACTTCCAGGCTGGATGGTAAGGAAGAGAAGGGAAGAAGAAGAGAAGGGGGTGTGTCATCTTTTAGATTTCCTTATTAGTCCTTCCACAGAGAAAATGCATGCATGAAAATGTTTAGAAGAGGCCAGTTTGCTTTATATTTGCGATAGTCACAAAAGATCTGAACTGAGAAAAAACTGAAATCATTAGAGAAAGTAAGATTTGAAGTTAACTGTCCTTTCACTTGGGGAAGTGAAGTCTTATTTCTTTTTTAGGTGTTTCATGTTTTGTTCTGATAAGTGACTTCCAAATTAGACACTTAGAAATAAAAAGGCTGGAATGGAGACTTGATATTCTTCTGTCCCAATTATCTTGTTTTACAGATGAGGGAATTCATCCTGGTGAGGTCAAATGAGTTTCCCAGGTTTCCCAAGTGCCTGAGTCAGAAACGTGACATTTTTCAACATCCTGGCCAGTGTACTTAGCATGCTACCCTCATTATCATTTAAAAGTATTCGACCTTTAAGGCAAATTTCTAAGAAAAATATATTTTATACATTATACATTATATTTTAAATTGGAAGTGTTTTTCTTTTGTAATAATATTACTTATAGAATTTGGACCCTAAAATTTATCTGGCTGGGTGCAGTGGCACAGGCCTGTAATCCCAGCTGTTGAGGAGGCTGAGGTGGGAGGATCACTCGAGCCCAGGAGTTCTGGGATGTAGTGGGCTGTACCAATCACTAAGTTTGGCATCAATATGATGACCTTCAGGTGTGGGGTGGTGATGACTGGGGACCACCAGGTTGTCTGAGGAGGTGTGAACTGGCTCAGGTCTGAATGGAGTAGGTCAAAACTCCGTGGTGGTCAATAGTTGGATTGTGCCTGTGAATAGCCACTGCATCCTAGCTTGAGCAACATAGTGAGATCCTGCCTCTTAAAAAATAAATAAATAAGTAAATGAAACATTATTTGGTTATGAGTTGATTTGAAATGCTTGGGACCAGAAGTGTTTCAAATTTGGATTATTAAAGATTTCTGAATATTTACATATATATAAAATGAGATATTTTGGGGATGTGACCCAAGTCTAAACACAAAATTCATTTATGTTTCATATACACCCTATAAACATAGGCTGAAAGTAATTCTATATAGTATTTCCAATAATTTTGTGCACCTGTCAAATGAGGTCAGGTGTAGAATTTTCCATTGGTGTCATTTCAGCACTCAAAAAGTTTCATATTTTGCAGTATTTTGGATTTGGAATTTTTGAATTAGAGATGCCTAACCTGCAGTTCTTTGGTGATTATAGTTTATTAGACTGGATGATCTAGAAATTAGCCTCACCTATTTGGTAGTTAGTAACCTGAAATTTTCTGAACACTTTCTCTTAATTGCATTATGTTAACTGGGCTTAGTAAAGTTGGCATGCAGGTTGGTCATTTATTTTACTGTTTCTTATTTTGTGGAGTTGATGGGCTGGCAAAATGTATGTGCATAGACATGAATGACTGATAAATAGATAAATTATATATTCTAAAAATCCCACAATGTAAGATTTGTATTTGTATTTTTATTATTTCCTTTTTTGAGGCAGAGTCTCACTCTGTCACCCAGGTTGGAGTGCAGTGTCCTGATCTTGGCTCACTGCAACGTCTGTCTCCTAGGTTCAAGCGATTTTCTTGCCTCAGCCTCCCGAGTAGCAAGGATCACAAGCGCGTGCCACCATGCCTGGCTAATTTTTGTACTTTTAGTAGACACAGGCTTTTTTACATGTTGGCCAGGTTGGTCTGAACTCCTGATCTCAAGCTATCTGCCCACCTTATTCTCCCAAAGTGCTGAGATTACAGGCGTGAGCTACAGTGCCCAGCCAAGATTTGTATTTTTAAAAACCTTTTATATTTGTTAAAATCTAACACTTTATGGACAAATTTAGTTTTAGAAAAGCTGGAAATAAACAACTTGCTGGGTATAGATTAGCCATTTAGAGCATTCATTAATTTCCAAAAATCATTTTGCATCACGGGGGTCCAAAGGAAAAATAGGCAACAAACTATATTTTAAAATCCAATGAAAGGCTTGAAGAGTCCCATGAGCTGAGTGATTTAAGAGCACAACTGTGATATTAACTTACTTCTGGCCCTTAGGTGAAATATTTGCCCTTTTAGCATCAACATAATTCTGTAAATTATTATTAACAAATATGTAGATTTTATAATTGGAAAGAGCACAGTATTAAGATTATTTAGTTCATCTCCCTTCAGGCATGAATCCTCCTACCACCTACTAAAGGCGGTCACCCAGGATCTGTTGATTTGAATCACTTTTGATCATGGAGAAATCACTATCTTCCAAGGCAGCCATGCCTTACAATTCCACAGAAACCTTCCTCTGGGTGACTTTGCCCCATGACTGCTGCCTTCTGTCCTCTGAAGTTAGATATAATATAGTTAAACCTTCTTCCATATGACAATCCTTCAGCGTCGTCTGCCTAGATCCTTAGCCTCTGGGAATGTTCTCTACCTGTCTCTTTCTTCTGCAGTTATGTCTTTAGGTTCCTCTTCTAAGATTTTTTCCCTTTCCCCATCTTTTCCCCTTTGTCTAGACTTAATGTCTCTTTAAAATGTGCTATTTTAGGAGGCTGTGCATTCTCCTGATGAAAGGCAAGAACGGCATCTTGAATTCTTTTTATTGTCCTTAGTCACGTGAATGCAAAATGTCTGAGACAGGTCTCAGTCAATTTAGAAAGTTTATTTTGGCAAGGTTAAGGATGTGCCCCTGACACAGCCTCAGGAAGTCCTGAGACATGTGCCCAAGGTGGTCGGGGGTACAGTTTGCTTTTATATATTTTAGAGAGACATGAGACATCAATCAATATGAGTAAGATGTACATTGGTTCAGTCCAGTAAGGTGAGACAGCTGGAAGTGGGGGCTTCCAGGTTAGAAGTATAATAGACAAGAGACAAAAGGTTGCATTCTTTTGAGGCCATTATCAGCCTTCCACTCAATAAACAGTTTAGTCTGGCCCAGTGAATCTGCATTTTTTGCATAAACGATGGAGAAGAGAAAGCAATCAGATATGCATTTGTCTCAGGTGAGCCTCAGAGGGATGAATTTGAATAGAAGGGCAGGCAGGTTTGCCCTAAGCTGGTCCCTTCTTGATGTTTCCCTTTAGCTTGGTGATTTTGAAGTCTCAAGATTTATTTTCCTTTCACAGCCATCTAACAGTGAAGCATGGTTTCACTTTACACTTGAACCACTATATCCACCAGATACAAACTTTGCCTCAAACACCACACTCACTTTACACAAACCTGTTGACATCACACCTAAGTCAGCTTTTCTTGAGCCCCCATATGAACAAATAAACATTCCTCTGATCTGCGGATATCCCGCCAGGAAGGGCCGGCTTGGGCAGTGCTGGCTCAGCTAGCCCGCCACCGCTACCATTGGATTTCCTCTTTCTCCTCTGATTTTAAGAAGTGAGAAAAAAAAGCAATTCCTGTTAATTATGTAGACAATGCAAGGGTCTCCAGGCTCCATTTCAGGAAGTTGGTTTCATCAAGGTCACGAAAAGGTGCATGCGTCCCCGAGACCAGAGAGGAGTTAGGGACCCCGACACGGAGGTGGCATCAGGTAACCCTCAGGGGTGAGGGTGGGGAAGAGGGCATGGCTGATGCTGGGAATGAGCAGCGCCCGCGGAGGGAAGGCCGGCGGTCCTGCGCCCCGGCGTGGACGCGCGCGGGAGTTCAGGCTGGGGAAATGGGTCACCACGTGCTACGGAGGCGGGGACAGGGCCCTCCTCCCCTTATTTGTAAAGAGCGCCGGAGCGGATCGCGGAGTTTCACCGCGGACCTGTCAGAGATACAGAGGTTGTGGGGGCGGGAGACAGAAAGAGAGAGAGATCCAGAGACCGAGTCTTACGTTGACACGCAGAGAGAAAGACGCAGAGACAGACAGAAACAAACAGATAGGAGAGGTGAGAGGCCAGCGAGTGCTTCCGATTAACTTGCCAAGCTCAGAGAAGATACGGGGAGAGGGAGGGTCCCCTTTAAACGCGCAATCCCCAGGACTCCGGAAGAGCCCTTTTCTGCAGCTCCTTGGGGACTGCACGTCTCACTTCTAAGTTTGCGGCGGAGAGAATGAAGCAGAAAGACAGGAAGAGGAGGTGGAGTTCTACAGTTAGTGTGGTTTTAGTTTTTCCTAAGAAGTGGCGTGGTTTGGGGCTTTATATCCGGGAGGAGCATATGTACGCAAATCCTGGGGCGTTTGCAAACCCGGATCCGGGGCGTCTGGCCCCATGCCCGGCCGGGCGTTTGAGGGCTACTGCCACGCAGCGTTTCTGGAGCCGGCCGGCTGGTGCCCTGGTGGCCTTTATCTCTGTCCCCCTTTGTCCTCTTTATCTCAGGCTCTCCAGGAGGCCGGGGGGCCCACTCCGCCTATCGCTCCCCTCAGCTACGCTGCCACTTCAATGCCCCGCAGGTCGCGAGCTGCTGTTCTTTCGAAGGCGTCGGAGAACCAGGGGCGTCCCGCGCCACCTCTGACTCGGAGCAGCACCGAGCACTGACGCTCCCGCCCTTGGGCACGGACGCCAGTGCGCCCGCGCGCGTCCCTCTGCGCGGCAGCCAGTCGCGGGCCCTCAAGGGGAAGCCCAGGCCAGGATGGCCCCGGGTCGGGCGGTGGCCGGGCTCCTGTTGCTGGCGGCCGCCGGCCTCGGAGGAGTGGCGGAGGGGCCAGGGCTCGCCTTCAGCGAGGATGTGCTGAGCGTGTTCGGCGCGAATCTGAGCCTGTCGGCGGCGCAGCTCCAGCACTTGCTGGAGCAGATGGGAGCCGCCTCCCGCGTGGGCGTCCCGGAGCCTGGCCAGCTGCACTTCAACCAGGTAAGGCCGCCAGGTCCGGGCAGCCCTCCGTACTGTGGGTGTCCCTAGACTTCACTTTGTATATGAGCCGTTTTTATTTGGGAAAAGTGCAGGAGAAAGAATCTTGTTATATTTCTCAAGTAGAAGGCGGTATCTGGTGACACTTGCTTTTCACTAGACGAGGCTGAAGGATTAAAAGGCTAACGTTGTTAAGGGATTTGGCAGCCAGAAACTGCAGTTTTACGCCTGATGAACTGAGAGGTCCGACTCTGGTGATTGTAACATTTTATAGAAAACTTTATGAAGTAGTTGAGGGTGTGACGCCACTTTAACAGATGCTTTTTAGATAGGAATGAGTTACTTAAATCTTGCCAGAAAGATAACGGCTCGCACACTTCCTACAAGGTTAGCAAGGAAGATTATCGCATGCCACCCTGGTTAACAGTTGCCCGGTGCGTAACCAGTGCTATTTGAAAACGAGATATAATGTAGTTCTGGCTCCTGTGTACATTACATGAGGCATTCGGGCTGAAACAGGGGCGGCCTTGAGACTAAGATTCTAATTTGGTCATCCAGATGGTGGTAGACTAGGCTTATATTGTTAGTTCCTTGTCATATGTCAGGTCAAATATTTGATTCTAGTATTTATCCAAAATGATTAAAAAACATTTTTCAGTAATAAACAGGGTACTACTAGGCATTTGGCAATACCTTAGGTTTAAGAACAAGCTTCAAACTACGTAGGAGCAGTTAAACATCATACCTCTTTGTAAACATAAAATCAAATTATTCCTAATTATTTCTATAATAAATACTCTGTGATTGGGTAGTTCTTAAAATTGTTAAGTAGACAAAGTGTAGTTTCTGCATCCTTCCAAAACTGCTCTCCGTCTTTTAAAACTCAGTTAACTCAGTGCTTTGACTTGTTTTCCTTTACTCCTGTCCCACTGACAACTGATATTGGAGGGTAGAATACGGTATTTTCCATATTGTTTGTCATTTTTGGACGATGTTAGTTTGTTACAAGAAGTTTTTGGGGTCCAAGATGTTTGGGAAATGCTGCATATTATACTCTGCTCTTGGAAATTTGGCGTTTCCTAATGAATATGACTTTAGATTACAGTTAGGGAAACTGTAATCAAATAAATTCCATGTTAATAACATTATACGTAGATTGATCTTCTTTTTGTTAGAAATATCTTGCCACAATTAAAGTATATGGCTCTTAAGAAAAGTAGAACTTTCTGATGCCATGGCATGTTAGAGGTGGTCTCTCTTTGACCTAGAAGGGTTTTGTGGTCCCCTTATGCATGTTTTTAGTAAATTGTCTATAGTTCCAGTTCTGGGCATGGTATTTTATCTGGGGTAATATCTGAGAAATGATGTGTTGGAAAAATGGAAATGCCCACAAATTATGCTAATATTTAAGAAAATAAAGTGTTTGCTGGGCCAGTTGCATTCTTTTCTTATCAAATAGGGGAAACAGCTGAGCTGACTCCAGTATTTCCAGGTAGGTATGGTCACGTGCTTGGAAAGAAGTTTAGAGGATTGACTTGAAGCTGCATATCTGTAGCCCACACATTGTTTTGACTTGCATGACCTCCTTATCTTGCAGTGTCTGGAGGTGTTGATGAATTTTAAAGGGGCAAAAGACCTCCCCACATCACCTTTGCAAAGACATTGGAAAACATGCCTAAATTATTTAGGAAAATTGGTTAAGTGTACCAGTAATACGATTCTCTGTTTATTAGCAGGTAGGATGTCTCAATAGGTAAAATTATATGTATCTTGACACCTGTTTTCTCATTCTCATGTTTGCATATTTAACTGCCCTCATTATGGCCTCTGTGGGCATCAAAAAGAGACAGGAAGAAGCCCATAATTACCTTGGAAAGAAAAGGAAGCCAAGGAAAATTTACCACTTAATAAGCCTAACAAACATCTCTTTGATGTTCTTGCTTTTTTTTTGAGACTGAGTTTTACTCTTGTTGCTCAGGCTGGAGTGCAATGGCACGATCTCAGTTCACCACAACCTCCCCCTCCGGGTTCAAGCAATTCTCCTGCCTCAGCCTTCCAGGTAGCTGGGATTACAGGCGTGTGCCACCACACCAGGCTAATTTGTATTTTTAGTAGAGATGAGGTTTCTCCCTGTTGGTCAGTCTGGTCTCAAACTCCCGACCTCAGGTGATCCGCCGGCCTCGGTCTCCCAAAGTGCTGGGATTACAGGCATGAGCCACGGTACCCTGCCTGATGTTCTAAAAAGTCCTAATGATGATAATAATCATTGGTTAAACGATGACAAATGAAATACCAATCCAAAAGAATCCATTGATTTGCTGGTAAGTGATGGACTTGAGCCCACAACATTCATGTATGCTCCAGTGTGAAACCACCCAATTCTGGAGTAAAATTTTAGGGTCATTAACGCTTACATACCCTAAGGAATACAACTTCAGTTTCCTCACAGGGTGGAATAAACAATGCACATGTCCATTGTGAGACACTGGTTTTTGGCTTTGAAAAAGGCTAAGAAGATAAAATTTGTTTCAAGGTCCAGGAATTTATTGAATCTTCTACAAGACTTAGTTTTCAAATAACATTGTTCTTTTGGTTGAGGGCTGTGATATTTATTAGGTCAGCTTTTCTCAGGTAATAGACTAATGAACTCTGGAGATTTGTTAGACAATTTTGGAAGGTTTTCTAAATATTTTTCTTCGTATCCTTAAGTAAGGACTACTAAATTAGCTTGTTGCTTTGGGATATCAAAGAGGTCAGAGTTCAAACTGTAGACAGTAGAACAATTGAGCCAATAGTTTTGCTTCTTATAGCTACTGACAGTGCAAAGAGTTAGGTAGAAGCAGTGACCAAAACAACAAAGAAGAGGGAGCCCTTTTAGCCAAATAGGTCTCTGGGGCCCTCATTTCTGGATAAAGGTCTGATCTATTGATGGGAGTTCCTAGAATACACAGGGAAGCCCCAAATATCTGGATACCGCTGGGTTATTAATCTAGGACATTTAAGAATGGCCTCAGTGCTGCCTTTTGTTTGTTCAGCTGTTCGTTTCTCATTCTTCAAATGTTCCTTTTCCTCATTTCCTCTTTCAAACACTGTATTTTCAAGTTCTTATGTGTAGATAGTGGTTAAACAGCCTGATAAAAGGAAGATCCTATTTTCTAAATTATCACACTGAGCTGCTGGAAATGCCTCCATTCAGTTTCTTCTTCTGATATATATTTTTTGATATATATCTTGCAGCCCATCTCCTGTATTGCACATAGTTTTTTTCTTCTCACATTTCTACTGGTAGCCAAGTTCTGTTTTTAACCTTTTTCAGTTCGTATTCAGTCTTCTCAAAGCAACACTCTTTCAAAAAGCCTCCATGAACTGTCTCTCAGCTGGCAAACTCTAAATCTTGAGCCTAGCATTTAAGGCCTGATCCTCCTGTGTCAACCTACCTCTCCAGACCTAGCACCCACTATACTAAACTACTCACTGCTCTATGGATTCCCATAAGCTTTTGCTCAACCACTTCTTAACTCATTATCTTCCTTGGACCTTTCCTGCCTTTGACTGAAATGTTCTTCTTTTCCTTGAATTGCCCTGTGAAAATCTACTCTCTTAAGCCCAGTTAAACTTCACCATAAAACCTTTCTGGGGTATCACAGCCAGCACTGATTTACTGATTTCTCTATTTTCTGAATTCCTGAAATATTTTTTACCATGCTGATGTCACTTCTATTCATGTGTTCAACAGACATTTTAAATGACTGCTGCAGTCTAATTTGAATGGTTATTTAAAAATACAAATCTGATCGTATCATTCATCCTGTTAAACAATTCAGTGACTTTTAGATAAACTACGAACACTTAGAGTGGCTTCAAAGTCCTTTTCTGATTTGGTCCCTGTATGTTTCTTAAACCGTATCCTTTGTCACAGTTCCAATCTTAATGGACCATTTACACTGCCTGGTTCTCTAGAAATACCTGATTATGCTCTGGTATCAGTTTAGAAATTACTTCTTCTGAGAAGCCTTTCTTGATCTTCTCAAGAGTGTAGTCGAAGTCCCTTCAATGCAATCCTGTATTTCTTGGTGCTTGTGCAATTATAACATATTATATATTGCAATTATAACATGTAAATTATTTTATATGTATTACAGTTTTCTGCTTATGTGGCTATAACCCCTGCTGCCTCCCTCTACGCTCCAAAAGATTTTTAACAAGTTGAAGGGCATGGTCTGACTCCTCCCTCTAGAGACTAGTGTAGTGCCTGGTTTATAACATGTATTCATTGTAATTTTTTTGAATAGATGGGTGAAGATGGTTTAAGATGAGTTCGATAATTTGAGTCCTCACATGACTTTACAGTCTATTGGAGGAGATATGACATATGCACATATAATTATAATGCACGATACAGTGATATGCCTGATTAAGGAACTAACCCATTTATGCCTGAGGTTGCAATTTTTTGAATTTTTGCAATCAGACCTTGGCAATGACCTTGAGCAGTGGGATATAAATAACTCCCACATGCTTAGTGTTTCAATAATGGAACACTAGGAATAAATGTGTTTAAAAACCAAAGTGAGATAAGACCTGTGTTTTCAGAACATTAATCTGACATGAGAGTGTGGAATGTATTGGAGTGGGTCAAGGTGGGAACTAAGGAGCCATCTGCAGTGGATTTCATGAGATGTAAGGACCACTTGAATTTGGAGAAACTCAGAAGGTAATATAAAGGCTCTGCCTTCAGAGACTTCAAGAAGAACAGGCATGGCTGAAGAGTATGCAAAAGGCCCCAAAGATAAGCCTTTTCTATTTCAATATTTTCCCTGTAATCGTTATTTATTTAAGTATTGCTAGATCTCTTCCTTCATTATCTTCTGGCCCTGTGATGCCAGAAGGAGAAAGAATAACTCTGGGCTCATATTAATGGATGGCCAGGCTAGTGGTATGTAGCAAAAAGGAGTGTATGCATGTGTGTGGATACTGCAAACATGTTTTTTGCATTGCCTGTTGTCATCTACTGCACTTTTTCCTGGGGTGGGGGTAATGATGGGTTAGATGAGGGTGTTTCTGGGAAGCACTGACTATGGACAGAAGAGATAAAGAACATTTGTTCTTTTTTTTTTCCCCCCCTTTATGTGCTGAGAAATGGTGGGGGTAAACCTTCTAGGAATGCCTTCTAACCTGCTTGTTCAGGTGAGAAACTGGAAGGGCAGGACAGAGGGTGAGGTTACCTGGGTCTCTTGTTAAGAATCCTCCAAGACAATGGCCCCATTCTGATCTATTAGATCACTCTCACATAAGTTGATTGTGTACAGTGTGTTGATTGTATTTCAAGGCTTTGGGAAAATGAGGGACATTCGTAATTCATTTGACTGTGATGTCAAGAGCTTAGTTTGCCTTGATGCCAGGTGTGATTGGGATCCATTAGGAAAATGCTTTTCATTCCTTTCATATCTAACTCCCAAAATCACATCTTTACCCACTATTCTAGGAGTCATATGAACTCTTTTATATGTAATATAATAATTATAGCTAGGATTTATTAATCTTTTACTGTGTGGCATTACTCCCTTAACCAATTTATTTGTATTATCACATTTCATACTCATACCAACTCTATGATAAAGGTCCCATTATTATCTTCATTTTATGTGTAAGAAAAATGTGGCACAGAGAGGTTAAGTAACTGGACCAACGTCACGAAGTAAGTGGTAGAACCTCAGGCAGTCTTACACACTATGCTATAGTGCATTTTTTGAATTACAATCTAGAAAACCATACTTTCTCTAGCTAGAGCAACCATGACCTTAGATTTTGAACTACAGGGAGAAGTTACTAGTCATCGACTACCTATCTGGTTACATTGCTTAGTCACATTAAGGAAATGGTACTAGGGCTGTGGAGGCTATGATGATGATGACTTGTCTTTGTCCTCAGAGACCTTATAATTAAGAAATAAGATGGAGGCTGGGCGCGGTGGCTAACGCCTGTAATCCCAGCACTTTGGGAGGCTGAGGGGGGCAGATCACAAGGTCAGGAGATCGAGACCATCCTGGTTAACATGGTGAAACCCCATCTCTACTAAAAATACAAAAAATTAGCCGGGAGTGGTGGTGGGTGCCTGTAGTCCCAGCTACTCAGGAGGCTGAGGCAGGAGAATGGCGTGAACCCGGGAGGCAGAGCTTGCAGTGAGCCGAGATGGCGCCACTGCACTCCAGCCTGGGTGACAAAGTAAGACTCCGTCTCAAAAAAAAAAAAAAAAAAGAAATAAGATGGAAACTGTGAAAAGTGACTATGGAAGGCAAAGCTGTAGTAATCACGAAAGCAGACATTGTAAAACATATCACAAGGCCATATATGATTGTCACATGGATACTAGAAAACATCTGCTACTAGTTTAGAAAGGTGAGGGATTTTTTGGGGTTGGAAATGCCTCATGGAAAAGTTATAACTCAGTCAATTTGGCTTATCTGGTTTGGTTTTTAAAAAATTTATTGATTGAACTCTTGCTTATACCAAATGTGATGAATTTTCATGTGAATTACATGAATTCTTTTTTAGAGGATGAAATTTTCTTTTATTGTTTCATATGTAATGAATTTTTTTAAGGGACTATATTTTGAGCAACAATAGTACTTTCTTCTATGGATAGACTTCAGGCATGTCTAGTATGAAACATTTCAGTTCATTTCTCACTTTTATGCTAGAAGTTTTCGGCCAATGAATCCACTGTCTCTTCTGGCAGTTTAGAATGGAAATCTTCCCTTATGATGCCTCTGAAGCAATTGCATTCTTAACTGCACAACACTGGAGAAAGTGGTTTGTGCATAGGTGTTGGGGAGTGAGTTGAAGCAAGGAGGGAAGAGTAGGTGAGCCGAGCCAAGTACTTCAACAGAATCACTGACTCTTAACTATAGGTAAGACAGTGCTGCTAGGAGGCAGTTTGAGCTTTCTCACACAGTTATCAGGTGAACTTTCCATAATTGGGATAGATCTTTCTCTCTAGGGATGTTCCCTAGGGATGTTCTCTCATCTGGGTGGGAGATTTGCAGCTGTTATTCTTTCCATGATTTATTCTTATCTTGGGATATATTGAGGGGCAGGGACTTAGTTTTCTGCTTTCTAGTCATAAAAACCCATTACTTTTCAACCATAATAATTGTTTAAAGGTGTTTTCTTTAAATTTAATATACTTTTGATTCTTTTTTTTTTTTTGAGAAAAGTGAATTCCTTTTGGTGGTAGTAGGGATTGGGGGAGAAAAATAGGAATATAAATAGAAATGGAAAATAAGGCCTGAAGTTGAGAAGGATCAGTGATCCTCAGGAAAAGAAAAGCAACATCTAATGAAGGCAATTTAATGTGGCTGGTAATGGGTTTGCAAGTTACTTGTATTCCAAGTGGTGTTTCCTCAAGGGATGTACACATTACTAAGTGCAAACAGCTAGTATTAGGGTCATTTACAATGCAATTTATTTTAAAAAAAGAATGTTACTAAACTCTAGGCTATCTAAAAAACTATGTAATTTTCAGAATTTTCCCATTTCCGACTTTATATAACAGTAGATTCCTGTTTGTAATCAAAACTAATTAATTTATTCTCAAATTATTCTCAATTGTCTGTTTCAGTAGCCTTGAGATTTATTTTATAAAGAAATGAACCTTTCATCGAATTACCTTTGTGTTGATAGGATTTGGGAGCATAGAAAACATTCAGAATGGAGCCTTGTTTAACTTGGCTTCCGTCTCTTTCTAAAGATACTCTGTTGTTTTTCCTGGCCTGAAGTTTAAGGAGAATAAAAACAAAAATCTGTTGAGTCTAGATTAAAGGTGAACCTGAAATGTAGCATTATGCCCTCCAAGGCCAAATATTTAACACCTTGACTTTTTTTCTTTAAATAACTAATTGAATAGCTAGAGAAAAAAATCAAGTGAGCATTGATAATGCCTCTAAGTCTTTAGTTCTTTGAACCTAATTAAAAAATAATCCATAATTGTAACCAATTTATTTGGTGAGCTTCTTAGACCTCTAACTATCTTAGAGAATACAGCATAATGGTTTACAATCTGGCTTCTGGAGTCAGGCAAGCTTGCGCTGAAATTCTAATTCTCTTGTTTACCACCTGGGAAATCACAGCCAAGTGACTTACCCTCTTTTTGTGATCCTTAGTTTTCACATCCGTAAATTGAGAAAAAAAGAGCCTTACTCATAGGACAGTTTTTTGGACTAGAAAATAAGAACAATATTAACATTTATTGAGCATTTAACATATTTCAGGCACTTATATATTCAGTATGTTATACGTGCCAACTCAATAAAGATATAAGACTTTTTTCCATTACCTATATTGCTTCCAATAATACGTAATACAAAAGACAATTTATGTAAAATACTTAGCATTGGGCCTGGCTCAAATTATGTGCTCAATACATAGTTATTATCATCATAATACTATGTTACTCGATATAGCTACATTATCCTTAACAAAATTGTCTTCCATTGATGATCTGAACACCCAAGCGTCTGTCAACTAAAAGAAGAAAGCACAGCCATGAAAAGACAGCAAGAATTAATGAAAAAAAAGATCAGTGAGAAATAAGTCAGTCCAGTGCCTTTGATTTCAGTCTTGGTTTCCATGGTGACTCACCTTCAGAAAGGCTTTTACAGTTTACCTCCACTTCCCTTTCACCAAACACTGGTAGTAAATTCTTGAAAATGTAAACCTTAGGAGTAGAGACTAATAAAATAATTTGAGTACTTCAATGTGCATTGAAATTATTACCTCCCTTCCAGAGGACTTCTGATGCTACATTTAGAAGTTGGCTTTATTTTATTATTTTTGCCCCAGATTGGCATCACCACTGAAATGTGAATGTTTGGGGAACCATATAATACTTCCAGAAATGGATAGAATTGCGGTTTTAAATTGAGATCTACTTCTAAATCTGTATGGACCTCTATATGGGTTTTGCAAGCTGAAGAATCCAGGACCCTCTGCATTTAGCTGAACCCTGTTGGATAGAAAACAGATAAGAGAATGAGCATTATTTTAGTCTAACTGGAAGAAGTGAGAGATGTATCTCTTCAGCGACAGGGAAACAGAAAGTTAGCCCGAACTTCAGCGAACAGTAAAATCAGTACACCGATTCTGAGCTTGGCAAAAGTTCCTGCTTTATATAAATATTCATCATATGTTCTATAAAACATGCAGTCCCTTATGTTAAGAGATGCATGCTATGATGGTACCAGGTAATAGAGTTTGAATGTTAAATCATAATGCTCTACAGTTTTCTTCAGGAGCAGAGTTCCCCAGAACGTAAGTATATTATTCGCTTACTTCACCTACACATTAGCATGAACAGCTAGACACTGGCTCTGTCTGTAGTCTTGGGATGAACACCGTTTAAGTAAATGTTGTGGGTAGGGCCTTTACTGTGGCAGAGGAAACAGGTCCTGTCCTAGTAAGAATATTTACTAACAATTATGGAGCACTTCTGGTGTTCCAGGCATCCTGCTCAGTTCTTCTTTATACACCATTCTGTTAAACCTCCTGATCCCATGGAGTAAACACTCTTGTTATTCCCTTGAGGAAACTCAACCTTAGGTAGGTTAAGTAACTCACTTTAAATCAGATGACTCATATTGGCAGAGCACATATTCCATTCCAGGGTGACTGGATTCTATAACCGATGCACTTTCCACTGTTGCCTCTCGTGCTGAAGAGTATCATCCCACAGAAGGACTTATTTTCCAAAAAGCCAAGTGCCTCTTGTGTCATCCAAGTGCCTGAATGTCAAGGTAGAACTAATGCCATTTTCTTGAAGCCACTGGGAACTGTACAATCATTTATTTGAAGCTGGAATATGTTCTCTGCTGATGTTCCCCTCTTGTTTGAGTGAAAAGAGGGAAAAAATGTCTTTTCTTCCCCTTGTTAAAGTTGTACTTGCAATAATCAGGGCCGGCCCTAAAACTCATTATTACTTCCTCTACAAACTAGTTTTTAACCTTGCAAAGTCATTTCCTGACAATTAACATTTGATACTCGAAACAATATTGTGAGAAAATTGGGACATATCAGTTCCCCCAGAAACTGAGATATGAATAAGTCATTTGGTAAGAGTTAGACAAAGTCCCCAGATTTTTCTGGGAGACCAGACATTCCAATTTTGAATCCTCAGTTCTTTTTCCTTGGGCTAACTTTAATCAGATGCTGTATTAGCAAGGCCACTGTGCTCTGACTAACCTGAATATTCCATGATCTTTGTGTTTCATTTACTGTGTATAACTGGACCATAGGAAGGTGCGAATGCCTGTTCTGTTTTCTCACCTCTCAGTCACTTTTCAAACAATTGGTTCTGGCTTTTTTCTGTCCCCACCACTTCCCTGAAATTTATACCAAGTCACATGGAACCACCTTATTGTTAGGTTCAGTGGGTGCTTCTCAGGCCTCACCACTCTGATAATTTTGTTGGTGTTGATTACATCCTACCTGAAACACATTCTTTCCTTGCTTGCAGCTGTTTGTACCATGTTTTTCTTACTTCTCTGGCTGCTTCTTTTCAATTTTGATTTCCTTTGCTCATTCTTTAAATATTAGTGCTCCTCAGGTTTCCATCTCGAGCCTGTTTTATTTTGATGTCACACACTCTTTCTGTATATCTTCAAGGACTCATATGGCTGTGATTATCTATCTGTAGATGCTTTCTACATGAGTTGGCTTACTTCAGATTTCTCTCTTGAGATTCAGCCTTGCGCACCCAGCTGACAATTGATGTCTAACTCTTTTCTTTTCCCCAACTCAACAGGTCTAAACCTGTCTCAAACAAAACTCATCAACTCCATCTCTTTCTCCATCAAAACCTTTTGGTATTCCTGTTTTGCCCATCTTAGTGATAGGTATTACTATCTGCTCACTGAACTAAGCTGTGAAACTGGATGTTAATATTGACTCCTCACTTTTTCTTTCTCCTTCCCATATCAAATGCACATAAGTCTTGTCATAATAACTTATAAATATCTCTCAGTTAATCTCTTGAAGCTCCAACATCCTCTTTGTGTAATGGGGAAAATTGTACCTACCTTATGGGATTGTAGTAGAGATGAAATCAGATAATATGTCTAGCCACTCTGTCTTTTGCCTGGCATGCTGTAAGTATTCAATACACATACACTCTGTTACTGCTGCCGCCCTCTGCATCCAGTCTTGCCTCACATATCTCTTTCCTCTACATTTCTTCCAGTCTTGAATACATATATATATATATATACACATTTTATTATTTTATTAGACTTCAAGTTCTGGGATACATGTGCAGAACATGCAGGTTTGTTACATAGGTATACGCGTGACATGGTGGTTTACTGCACCCATCAGCCATCATCTACATTAGGTATTTCTCCTAATGCTATCCCTCCCCTAGTCCCCCAGCCCCTGACAGACCCCAGTGTGTGATGTTCCCCTCCCTGTGCCCATGTGTTCTCATTGTTCAATTCCCACTTATGAGTGAGAACATGCGGTGTTTGGTTTTCTGTTGCTGTGTTAGTTTGCTGAGGATGATGGTTTCCAGCTTAATCCATGTCTCTAAAAAGGACATGAACTCATCCTTTTTTTATGGCTGCATGGTATTCCATGGTGTATATGTGCCACATTTTCTTTATCCAGTCCATCATTGATGGGCATTTGGGTTGGTTCCAAGTCTTTGCTACTGTGAAAGTGCTGCAATAAACATATGTGTTCATGTATCTTTAAAGTAGAGTGATTTATAATCCTTTGGGTATATACCCAGTAATGGGACTGCAAACCATCAATTGGTGTTTCTGGTTCTAGATCCTTGAGGAATTGCCACACTGTCTTTCCCAATGGTTGAACTAATTTATACTCCCACCAACAGTGTAAAAGCTTTCCCATTTCTCCACATCCTCTCCAGCATCTGTTGTTCCCTGACCTTTTACTGATCTCCATTCTAACTGGCATGAGATGGTATATCAGTGTGGTTTTGATTTGCATTTCTCTAACAATCAGTGGATGATGAGCTTTTTTTCATATGTTTCTTGGCCAAATAAATGTCTTCTTTTGAAAAGCGTTCGTATCCTTTGCCCAGTTTTTGGTGGGGTTGTTTGTTTTTGTTCTTGTAAATTTGTTTAAATTCCTTATAGATTCTGGATATTAGCCCTTTGTCAGATGGATAGATTACGAAATTTTCACCCATTCTGTAGGTTGCCTATTCACTTTGATGACAGCTTCTTTTGCTGTGCAGAAGCTCTTTAGTTTAATTAGATCCCATTTGTCAATTTTGGCTTTTGTTACCATTGCTTTTGGTGTTTTAGTCATGAAGTCTTTGCCCATGTCTATGTCCTGAATGGTATTGCCTAGGTTTTCTTCTAGGGTTTTTATGGTGTTAGGTCTTATGTTCAAATCTTCAATTTATTTTCAGTTAATTTTTGTATAAGGTGTAAGGAAGGGATCCAGTTTCAGTTTTCTACATGGGGCTAGTCAGTTTTCCCAACACCATTTATTAAATAGGAAATTCTTTCCCCATTGCTTGTTTTTGTGAGGTTTGTCAAAGATCAGATGGTTGTAGATGTCTGGCATTATTTCTGAGGCCTCTGTTCTGTTCCATTGGTCTATATATCTGTTGTGGTACCAGTACTATGCTGTTTTTGTTACTGTAGCCTTGTACTATAGTTTGAAGTCAGGTAGTGTGATGCCTCCAGCTTTGTTCTTTTTCCTTAGTTTTGTCTTGGCTTTACGGGCTCTTGTTTGGTTCCATATGAAATTTAAAGTAGTTTTTTCCAATTCTGTGAAGAAAGTAAATGGCAGCTTGATGGGGATAGCATTGAATCTATAAATTACATTGGGCAGTATGGCCGTTTTCATGATATTGATTCTTCCTATCCATGAGCATGGAATGTTTTTCATTTGTTTGTGTCCTCTCTTATTTTGTTGAGCAGTGGTTTGCAGTTCTCCTAGAAGAGGTCCTTCACATCCCTTTTAAGCTGTATTCCTAGGTATTTTATTCTCTTTGTAGCAATTGTGAATGGGAGTTCACTCACGATTTGGCTCTCATCTGTTATTGGTGTATAGGAATGCTTGTGATTTTAGCACATCAATTCTGTATCCTGAGACTGCTGAGTTGCTTATCAGCTTAAGGAGATTTTGGGCTGAGACGATGGGGTTTTCTAAATACACAATCATGTCATCTGCAAACGAGACAATTTGACTGCTTCTTTTCCTGTTTGAATACCCTTCATTTCTTTCTCTTGCCTGATTGCCCTGGCCAGAACTTCCAGTACTATGTTGAATAGGAGTGGTAATAGAGGGCATCCTTGTCTTGTGCTGGTTTTCAAAGGGACTGCTTCCAGCTTTTGCCCATTCAGTATGATATTGGCTGTGGGCTTGTCATAAAAAGCTCTTATTATTTTGAGATACATCCCATCAATATGTAGTTTATGGAGCGTTTTTAGCATGAAGTGGTGTTGAATCTTATCAAAAGCCTTTTCTGCATCTATTGAGATAATTTTGTGGTTTTTGTCATTGGTTCTGTTTATGTGATGGATTACGTTTATTGATTTGCGTATGTTGAACCAGCATTGCATTCCAGGGATGAAACTGACTTGATCATGATGGATAAGCTTTTTGATGTGCTGCTGGAATTGGTTTGCCAGTATTTTATTGAGGAATTTTGCATCCATGTTCATCAGGGATATTGACCTGAAATTTTCTTTTTCTGTTATGTCTTTGCCAGGTTTTGGTATCAGGATGATGCTGACCTCGTAAAATGAGTTAGGGAAGAGTCTCTCTTTTTCTACTATTTGGGATAGTATCAGAAGGAATGGTACCAGCTCCTCTGTATCCGTGAATACCGATACAGAGCTGTGAATCCATCTAGTCCTGGACTTTTTTTGATTGGTAGGCTATTAATTACTGCCTCCATTTCAGAACTTGTTATTGGTCTATTCAGGGATTAAACTTCTTCCTGGTTTAGTCCTGGGAGGGTGTATGTGTCCAGGAATTTACCTATTTCTTCTTTATTTTCAAGTTTATTTGCGTTGAGGTGTTTATAGTATTCTGTGATGGTAGTTTGAATTTCTGTGGGATAAGTGGTAATTTCCCCTTTATCATTTTTAATGTGTCCTTTTGATTCTTCTCTCTTTTCTTCTTTATTTGTCTAGCTAACAATCTATCTATTTTGTTAATCTTTTCAAAAAAACCAGCTCCTGGATTCAAAGATTTTTTGAAGGGTTTTTTGTGCCTCTGTCTCCTTCAGTTCTGCTCTGATCTTAGTTATTTCTTGTCTTCTGCTAGCTTTTGAATTTGTTTGCTCTTGCTTCTCTAGTTCTTTTAATTGTGATGTTATGGTGTTGATTTTAGATCTTTTTCGCTTTCTCCTGTGGATACTTAATGCTATAAATTTCCTTCTAAACACTGCTTTAGCTGTGTCCCAGAGATTCTGGTATGTTGTGTCTTTGTTCTTAAAGAAATTACTTATTTCTGCGTTAATTTCGTTATTACCCAGTAATCAGTCAGGAGCAGGTTGTTCAGTTTCCATGCAGTTGTGTGGTTTTGAGTGAGTATCTTAATCCTGAGTTCTAATTTGATTGCACTGAGCTGGGAGAGACAGTTTGTTATGATTACCATTCTTTTGCATTTACTGAGAGTGTTTTACTTCCAATTATGTGGTCAATTTTAGAATAAGTGCGATGTGGTGCTGAGAAGAATGTATATTCTGTTGATTTGGGGTGGAGAGTTCTGTAAATGTCTATTAACTCAGCTTGGTCCAGAGCTGAGTTCACAGACTTGAATCTTTTTTTTTTTTTTTTTTGAGACAGATTCTCGCTCTCTCCCCCAGGCTGGATTGCAGTGGCACTATCTCAGCTCACTGCAACCTCCATCTTCCAGGTTCAAGCAATTCTCCTGTCTCAGCTTCCCAAATAGCTGGGACTACAGGCGCCCACCACCATGCCCAGCTAATTTTTGTATTTTTAGTAGAGACAGGGTTTCACCATATTGGTCAGGCTGGTCTTGAACTCTTGACATCAGGTGATCCGCCTGCCGTGGCCTCCCAAAGTGCTGAGAATACAGGCATGAGCCACTGTGCCCAGCCAACTTGAATCTTTAATATGCAAATCTGAGCATGTCATTATCCTCACATGACTTCCCATTATTGTGAAAATAAACTCTAAATTATTTGCCTGGTATTTACGGCAGAAGCATCTGCCCCCACTCCCATATTTCTCCAGCCTTATTTCTACTTTTTCCTTCACATTTCACCTTCAGTGCTGCTTTCTCCAGGAAGGCTTTGACAGTCCCGTTACTTCAGAGTTGGCTAATACCTCTGTCTTCTCCAAATTCATGGAGCCTACCTCCACACTTACCAGACTATGCTACAGTTATATATGTCTTTTTTTTTTTTTTGATATTCAGTCTCTCTCTGTCACCCAAGCTGGAGTGCAGTGATGCAGTCTTGGCTCACTGCAAGCTCCGCCTCCCGGGTTCACACCATTCTCCTGCCTCAGCCTCCCAAGTAGCTGGGACTACAGGCGCCCACCACCACGCCCAGCTAATTTTTTTGTATTTTTTTAGTAGAGACGGGGTTTCACCGTGTTAACCAGGATGGTCTCGATCTCCTGACCTCGTGATCCTCCCACCTTGGTCTCCCAAAGTGCTGGGATTACAGGCGTGAGCCACCGTGCCTGGCCCCTGCAGTTATATATGTCTTAATATGGACTCTGCAATAATCTGTATGGTCCATGAGGCAAAGGACTGGGTTTACCTGGAAAGCCTCCGCTATGCCCATAACTAGCATAATGTCTGACATTTAGGCGATATTCAAGAAATATTTGTTGAATGAATGAAATACTTGATAAATAACTTCAACCTTTTTAACTGATAAATTTTTAAATGATTAATTTTAAACCAACATAACCTTCTAAATTAATATTCCTTTCCCTCCTCATCATCCTCTAAAAGGACACATGAACTCTCTATTCTGCTGGTTTAAGCAGATGATCTAGACATCAACCTAGATGCATCATTTAATTTAATTTAAGGTAAACCAGCAATTCCATTTTTTGTTGCCGACAATGAATTAAAAAAAAAAAGTAACAGAGAGATAAGGCCTGAGAAGCACCCATTGTATTTAGCAATAGGGAGGTTCCAGTGACCTTGTATAGAATAATTTCAAGGAAGTGGTGGGAATAGAAGCCAGACCACAATGGGTTGAGGAATGACTGAGAGGTGAGGAAATGGAATAGGTATTCATGCATTTCCATGGGTCCAATTACACACATAAAAAACCTAAAAGTAATAGTACATTAAAATTTAACCCATGGGTCATCTAAATAGAAGGAAATAAAGTTTTTATTACTTTTAGTTTATGAACTTTCCAGGAATTTTTTTCTTCTCATTTAGCCTGGGATTTTCTCTGTAGCCCGTTACTATATTCTTTACGGCAACTTAGAAACACTGATATCAGGATTAGTTTATTTGTAGCATCAGGGCCACATTAAACTGATTCTAGGAAAGTTTCATAGAATGAGAAGAAAAACTTATGGCTGGAATATTTGCCTCCTCAGAGGTCTTGGTAGATGATTCCCAGGTTATTGATTTATATTTCTCAGAATTATATTCAAACACAGTGTGCTAGTTTGAAATCTCCTTTCATTCACCTTCTTTCCTTAATCTACAAAATTAGCAATTGTTTATAAATTGAGTGTCTTATGTGTCCAAGGACTTATTAGGGGTTGAAGAAGATATAAAAAGGAAGAAGTCCATTCTCTGTAGATTTTTATGATCTTATTGAAGGAATATCCATTTCATGAGAAGATAATAATACATGGAAGCACACATTAAGTGCTAAACAAATAGATAACAGGGATGTCTGGAGTCTGGAGAAGGGATGGGTATAGCAATATTAGGCAGTGAAGATGGATTCCAAATGGCCCTTGCAGGACAGACAGGAGTTGGGTAATTTGAGAGGAGATGTATCATATTCTAGGCAGGGGTCATGGGAGATGCAAAGTCACAGTGAAGTTACAATATAAGGCTGATTATAACTGGTTAGGATAGAGTATTCATCTATCCTTTTACAGCATGCTGAAGGGGGAAAGGAATATTAGAGACAGGGAAGTGAGGTTCTTAAGTGTTAGGACTTTAGACTCTCGGCATAAATGTGTACAATTTTTTTGAGACAGGGTCTCGCTGTGTCACCCAGGCTGGATTGCAGTGGCACGATCATGACTCACTGCAGCCTTGACCTCCTGGGCTCAAGCGATCCTCCTGCTCATCCTTCTGAGTAGCTGGGACTACTGGTGTGCACCATCATGCTTAGCTAATTTTTAATTATTTTTGTCATTCAAGCTGGTTTTGAACTCCTGGGCTTAAGTGATCCTCCTGCCTTGGTGTCTCAAAGTGCTAGGATTACAAGTGTGAGCCACCATGCCAGGCCAGAAATGTGTAATTTTGAAGGTTTTTGTTTTTGTTTTTTTGGTATGTGTGTGTGCAAGGGGTGCAGTTTGGGCAGAAGAAGGACATGCTGATGGGTGATGCATCAGTAGAAACAACCTTGTGGAGTTGTAGGATAACCAGGATGAGAAGGGTATTGGATACGATTAGGTTAGAAGCTCCTAGCTCCTCAGTGAAGTGGTACATAAGGGCTCTCTCTGCTGGTGTGTCATTTTTATCTGCTAGATTCTCAAACATTTTGGTCTCAGGACCCCCTTGTACTTTTAAAAATTATTGAGAATACCAAAGAGCCTTAATATATGTGATTTATATCTATTAATACTTACCATTATAGAAATTAATGTTAAGAAAACTTGAAAATATTTAATTTATTAAACATAACAATAAACCCATTCCATGCTAATTTTATTTTTTATTTTTTTGAGACGGAGTCTTGCTCTGTCGCCCAGGCTGGAATGCAGTGGCGTGATCTCGGCTCACTGCAAGCTCCGCCTCCTGGGTGCACCCCATTCTCATACCTCAGCCTCCCGAGTAGCTGGGACTACAGGTGCCCGCCACGAGGCCTGGCTATTTTTTTGTAGTTTTAGTAGAGACGGGGTTTCACCACGTTAGCCAGGATGGTCTCGATCTCCTGACCTTGTGATCTGCCCGCCTCGGCCTCCCAAAGTGCTGGGATTACAGGCGTGAGCCACCTCTCCCGGCCAAGGTGCACTCATTTCTTGTGGCAACTCCCCAGCCCTGAGTTGAAGAAGCAGCATGCCCTCCACACTTTATCCTCAGAAGGACTGAGTGGGAAACCCTTGGTGTACAGCAAGGAAACAAAGGCTTTTGATCTTGGCAAAATGGGATAATGCCCATGGGATTCCCTAGCAGATGATGGGAAGTAGGGTGGCCTCTGCCCCCTGAAGACATGTCAGGGGTGGGAAGCGAAGGATCTAGATTGGGTGTCTGTGCTCTGACACCACACCACACTTTTAGGGGTCTAAAAGAACACCTTCTCTTTTCAAGACAAGACCTCGAAAAGCTGAATATGGAATGGGGTAGGGCTGGGAAACTTGTCCATCACTATGACAAAGACAGAAAATGTTGTAAACCTCTTTTAAAAAGATTGTTGTAGCTTTCAACATTCTTTCTTTTTCTTTAGTAAAATCTCTAAGAATTCCAGCCTGCCTTTTGTTTAGGGGAACCTGGAAAAAGAGATTTTAAACAAACAAAACATGACTTAATTTTATTTTTCTTAAAAGAAACTGAAATACAAGTACATTGTTAAAAACTTTGAAAGATATAAAGAAGCAGAAAGGAAAAAAAATAAAACCACACATAATTTTACCACTCAGAGATAAACACTGTTAACATTTGGAGCACAGATTTATCCTTATTTATAGCAGCATTCTCTATATATTGTTTCATAATAATCTTTTTATCCCTAGCAGTGTATCATAAAACAAGGCATCTTTATCCTTTAAATTGTATATTCAGGAAAAGCGTTCTTCATCTTCCCTTCAAAAAGAGTTTTGAGAGTGAACGTAAGTGTGTGTGTATGTATGTGTATGCATGTGAGTGTGTGTGTATATGAGTGTGAGTGTGTATGTATGTGAGAGTGCATGTGTGTTGGTGGCATCAGTGCCAGAGTGACTTCAGTAAGAAGTGTAAGAAAACCTGAGGAAAAATGGAAAAATTAATCTTGGGGAAACAGAGTTGGGGTCACTTGACTGGCCACCTCTTAAACCTAGAGATTATTTTTATAGAGTGTTCTTGGCTTAAACCTTAGAAAACTGTCTTTTATCTTGATAGAATAATAATGAGTAAACTTTGAAGAGGACTTTAAAGAGGGGAAAACTTCAAGAGAAGGTGGAGAGAGAGATTCAGCGTGTGTATATATGTATACATATATATGTATATATATGTATACATATATATGTATATATATGTATACATATATATGTATATATATGTATGTATGTATATATCAGGGAGATTTGGAAGTGAAACTTGAGTGCCTTGTAATTGAGGCAGTTTCATTATTGCAGGAAGAACAAATCTGGAAGCAATTTCCTCAGTCACTCTTGCTTTGAATGTTCCTGCTGTGAGTGTGGAACATGTAAGTCACCAATTCCATTGTTCAGTGAGCCCTAAAAGGATAAATTAATGGGACGGTTCACTTGTTTCAAGGGTCAGAAGTGGTCTCCCAATTGTTAAATTCAAACTACCATTTTAAATGTATGTATTTCAATTGCTCTCTTGGGATCTTTGGCCAGTTGCCATATTCAAAACACTTTTAGGTATCCCAATGATTATTTAATGGGAAAGAAACCTTTGGAATCCTGGAATTCATATCTACTTTAGTATTTATTAAGATGATTACTAATATTACTATGTACCTGGCATGCAGTAGTGCTCGGTAAATATGTGTTGAATGTATGAATGAGTAAATAAATGAATGAACCTCTCACTTGTCTTCACAGCATTTTTGGAGCCAACTGCAAAAATGGTTTAAGTTCATAGCTGCAAACTAAACAAAATTATGAAAAAGCAAAAGAAATGAAGTGCAGAAAGCGAAGTATACCTAAAATTCTCACTCTGGTGAGAAAAGTTGGCTGATGTTTGAACTGTAGGATTTTTTTTTTTTCTTGAGACGGAGTCTTGGTTTGTCACCAGGCTGGAGTGTAGTGGCACTATCTCGGCTCACTGCAGCCTCCGCCTTCTGGGTTCAAGCGATTCTCCTGCCTCAGCCTTCCGAGTAGCTGGGATTACAGGCATGCACCAACACGGTCAGGTAATTTTTATATTTTTAGTATAGACGGGGTTTCACCATGTTGGCCAGGATGGTCTTGATCTCTTGACCTCGTGATCTGCCCGCCTCGGCCTCCCAAAGTGCTGGGATTACAGGTGTGAGCCACTGCGCCTGGCCGGATTTTTTTATTTGTATAAATGTAAGTACAAGGGCAGTTTTGTTACATGAATATATTGGGTAGTGGTGAAATCTGGGCTTTTAGTGTAGCCATCATCACCTGAATAATACGTATTGTGTCCATTAAGTAATTTCTTATTGTAGGGTTATTTTTGAAGTCTGTCTCTGAGTGGGATCCTAAATATGATTTAATAGTTAATTTAATTGTGTGTTTCAACTCACTCTTAGGGGCAACAAAGTGCATTCTCTGCAAGGGTCTCAATGATTCTTTCATTGAATCCTTCTCAGTGTTGGACCAAGACATAGCAGCCAGAATATTGGCTTACAAGTCAAAAGGCATGAGAAGACATATATCTGAATTCTGTCTTTAACACTTTTACATTGTTTAATCTTGTACCGTTAGAAATTTACCTTTCTAGACAGGATTTCTTCATCCAAATTTAACCTAAAATCTATTTAAGTGGTTGATTAAAGAGGTTATACGTGTTAAGCATATATTATGGTTTGCTATTACTGTAGTCCTTATATGCTTCCCAGAACTCTTATGATAACTATTGCTTATAAAATTTATTCACCAACTAATTGCATACTCATTTGCGTTACTGATCTCTCCATTAATTTTTTTGTGTATCATGTCTTATTTCCCCAAGAATCAGATGCATCAAAATAACAAACTTAGCACATGTATCTCCTCCTCTAGGAAGCCTTCCCTGACCTCATTCCTTTAATCACATGATATGTTGTGCATATTTTTATTTGCTTATCTGTTTTATATGTATCTCCTTTCTATGCTGAATTATGAGATTGTTGAAGATGGAAACCATGTCTTATTCTCAACACCTACTGGAATACCTGACTCAGAGAAGGTGTGAGCAACCTGTTCAGTTAATGAATAAATGAATGAGAATGAAGGAGAAGCGGAATGGGCTTCTATAAGAGCAGAACAGATGAAGATTATAGGTGGATTCTTATTAAACCTCTTACTTGTTGCATCTCTTTAAAGAACAGGAGATAGCCACTTACTTGGGGTGGGGGAAGGATGGGTTTCATGGCTTTCATCACAGCTGCATACATGGCAAATTTCAGAAAGTAGCTGTAGTTCTTACTGAATAACAACAGCTGTAGCAATCACTGGCAGGGCAGCGCAGGGTAGAGGTGACTAAAATAAAAGAAGCTAGACAGAGCTCTTTCAGACTTGGATTCTAACCCCAGTTCTGCTGCTAGCTCCCTCTGGGGCTTTGCAATGGTATTTAAAGTTGATTGTCATTGAGTCTAAATGCATTACAAAAATCTGTGTCTCCCTGCCTTTACCTCCACAGAGAGAATACAACCACACCTAGCACTTTCCTTATTGGGAATGTGAGCTACTCAGCCTCCCACAGAATCTCAATCTATTGCAAAACAAAATCTGAAACCATTTCTGGGGTGGCTTTTGAATGGGATGATATTTCATTTCTGGTGTGGTGTGAAGGCCTTGGTATAATGGTACAGGATCAGATGGTCTTACTGTATTGTATTATTTAATGGGTGCCACTTGATAAGACAACCAAGCAGACAAAAACAGCCTGTGTGTGGAGAACAGGAAGAAGTGTGGAAGCTTTAAAGAGTGGAAAGGCTTATCTTTTTGTTTTCCTATAGGTTATGATGTAGCATTCATTCACTAGCTTTTAAAAGTGACTTTTAAATAATTACTTTATGTATCCATCAGTACTCTTTTATTTGTAAGAGTGAAAAAAAATCAACTTTAATTAGCTTAAACCGAAAGGGAATTCATTGGCCCACATAACTTAAGAGTCAGGGTGCACATCAGCTTTAGGTACAGCTTATCCAGGGTATTGTGATGGTATTGAAAATCTGTCTTTCTCCACTTCTTAGTTAGCCTTCTTTCACATGGCGGCAGAAATGGTTTAAGATGTCCCCAGACTCACAGCAGGACTAGTGGAGAAAGAGTTTTTCAGTAGCACAGGTGAGTATAGGATCCAGACTGCTCCTATGCTTACCAAAATCACATGGAAGGGAGTTCCTATGGCAGTAAGGAGGTCTGTTACTAGATGATGGGACAAAAACCCAAGGGTTACATGTCTTTCATCATTCCAGGAAGGCAAAAATCACAGACATCTACCAAATTTGACTGGTCTGGATTGTTTCTTATGTTTTGAGCTTAATTCACTTGGGCTTATATACTGGCTCTTTTTCGTGCTTTTGCACAAATCGTGTATGCATTCCCAAGCCTTTGTTCTTCTTTCTATATGTTGATTCTCCTGATCAGCTCCACTACTCCCACTCAGCTATGACCTCATTGCAGAAGAAGCCACATCCTTGTCTCTGGTCTCTACCTTTCTCAGGGAAAGCTCACCAATCATTTGCATTTGGGGTCCCAGGAGCATTGCAACTTGAAATGTCTAAAACCAAAGTTGCCACCATCCTGCCAAATGGGCTTCTCTTCCTAGGTTCCCTAATCACAGTGTTGCAGAACTTTGTTCCTTAGTTCAGCTTATACTGGGTTCTTGTCACACGACCAGAAAAAATTAGGCACATAGACACATTGAAGGGTGAGGAGAATGGAATTTATTGGGCGAAAAGGAAAAAAGAAAAAAACAACCTCTCAGCAAAGCTAGTGGAGTTCCTGCTAAGAGGCCCCCATCTCACAGATTGGTTCCAGGTCACAAACACAGGAACTGAAGAGGGCAGGCTCCTCCCCCTTGCACGCACGGGAAATTCCCATGGCTCCATCCTATTCTCCCACTGCTCAGGCAGGTAGAGATTCTCCGAGGACCCTCCCTTTTATCTGCCTCCTGCATCTATCAACAGCAGTAGCAGCATCCTCTTTCTACTCTCCCAGCATTCTATCGTCAATGTTGTTTTTGACTATTTCCTCTGCATATGATTTCTCCCTCATGTGAACTCTCATAGTTCTTTATTATTATGTTTTTTTGTGAATTTATAATTTCCTCTCTGGTTTTATAGACCTTCATGTATCTAATTTATTTCTGCCACAGTTATTTAAGTTTGCTGATGGAAGGCAGTTTTACTGATTTATCTTTGTACTATTTCCTTCCTGGTTGTCATCCTCCAGCTTTCCCCACTTTCTACTTCTCCCATCAATATTATACCTAGACTTTTATGGTTTGATAAATATTTGTAGAATAAAGGAAGGAGTTAATGCAATCTGTAGTATAACTACATGGCTATTATACTTGATATTTTTAAAAAACCAGTGCCTAACAGCAGTTGAAGTGGTAAAAACAGATTTCATTCAGGAAATATTGCAATAGGGGTATGTTAGAGTTCTCCAGAGAAACAAAACCAGCAGGAGATATATATATATATATATATATATTCTCACATATATATTCTCATATATACATTCTCATATATATATTCTCATATATATATTCTCATATATATATTCTCATATATATATATTCTCATATATATATTCTCATATATATATTCTCATATATATATATTCTCATATATATATTCTCATATATATATTCTCATATATATTCTCATATATATATTCTCATATATATATATTCTCATATATATATTCTCATATATATATATTCTCATATATATATTCTCATATATATATATTCTCATATATATATTCTCATATATATATATTCTCATATATATATTCTCATATATATATATTCTCATATATATATTCTCATATATATATATTCTCATATATACTCATATATATATATTCTCATATATATATTCTCATATATATATATTCTCATATATATATTCTCATATATATATATTCTCATATATATATTCTCATATATATATATTCTCATATATATATTCTCATATATATATATTCTCATATATATATTCTCATATATATATATTCTCATATATATATTCTCATATATATATATTCTCATATATATATTCTCATATATATATATTCTCATATATATATTCTCATATATATATATTCTCATATATATATTCTCATATATATATATTCTCATATATATATTCTCATATATATATATTCTCATATATATATTCTCATATATATATATTCTCATATATATATTCTCATATATATATATTCTCATATATATATTCTCATATATATATTCTCATATATATATTCTCATATATATATTCTCATATATATATATTCTCATATATATATTCTCATATATATATATTCTCATATATATATTCTCATAGATATATATTCTCATATATATATTCTCATAGATATATATTCTCATATATATATTCTCATAGATATATATTCTCATAGATATATATTCTCATAGATATATATTCTCATATATATATTCTCATAGATATATATTCTCATATATATATTCTCATAGATATATATTCTCATATATATATTCTCATAGATATATATTCTCATATATATATTCTCATAGATATATATTCTCATATATATATTCTCATATATATATTCTCATATATATTCTCATATATATTCTCATATATATATATTCTCATATATATTCTCATATATATTCTCATATATATATTCTCATATATATATTCTCATATATATATACTCATATATATATTCTCATATATATATACTCATATATATATTCTCATATATATATACTCATATATATATTCTCATATATATATACATATATATATATGTATATATATATGAGAGATTATGAGGAATTGGCTCATGTGATTGTGGAGGCTGAGAAGTCCCAGGATCTGCTGTCTGCAGGCTACAGATTGGGAAAGCCAATGCTTTAATTTAGCCTGTGTCTGAAAGCCCGAGAACCAGAGGAGCTAGTGGTGTAAACTCTAGAGGGAGGGTTGGAGAAAATGAAATCAAATGACCCAGTTCAAGCAGTGAGGAAGGAAAAAAGGGACAAATTCCTTCCTCTGCCTTTTGTTCTGTTCAGACCTTCAGTGGGTTGGACTCACACTGGGGAGGGCAATCTACTTCACGGAGTCCACCGATTCAAATGCTAATCTCATCTGGAACCACCCTGCAGACACCTCAGAAGTAATGTTTAACGCCCTAGAAATAATGTTTAATTTGGGAAGCCAGTGGCCAGTCAAATTGACACAAAATTAATGATCACAAGGGGAAAAGAGACCTCAGTATGGAGCTTGGCTCAACTCCAAATACAACATGGACAGGTAGGGATTTACAGCCAAGGAGGAGCAGGGGTAGGAGTGGGGAGGGGGTCAGTGAATGGAAAATTACTAAGAGGAAACATTAAGGGTAGGGGGGATTTTGGTTAAACAGACCTAACAGGATTCTTGCTGAAGGCACGACCAGGGTGGTCAGACATGGAGGGTGAGGGAACTCTCTTTAAACTGAGTTAGAGGGTTTCTTGCTAACACCGGGTGATGCAGGTCCTGTAAGGATGGATGCTAGGGTCAAGGCCTGGGCTCAGAGGAGCCTGACTGCAGTTTAGTCAAGGAGAGAATCTTTGTCAGTATTGAAGCTTTCAGATCTTGCCACTCTTCAGCATTTATTATAACCAGATCTCAATTGTGTAAAATGCTAAGGAAGGAACTTGCCCTAATTCCTTGAGCTTCCTTCATCCTCTCCCTGAACCAGCCCCCCACTTTCCCATAAGGACATGTTTAGGAAAGAGGCAGAAAAACTTCTGACTCATAAAAACTGGTGAGGAAGAAGGAAGAGCAGAAGCGGAAGCCAAAATGCACATAACTATTTGCTGAAACGGTTTTGAGCATACTTTGCGGTCTCTTTTGTAATATATACCTAGCCCCTACCTATAATGCTACCTTACTTTGGTGTTTCACACATATAAGGCCCATTTGAGGTCACCCTAACGTGGCAAGAGACCAGTGAATAGGAGCTTAACTTCAAACTTAGAAAGAGTCTTTATGAAAAATGTCAACGCACTGAACACGAGGACATCTGAAACCTTAAAAGGCCACAGCAAACATCAGGGCAGCATGCTTGAGAACAGCAGTGTCATAGATACAAACATGAAAAGAAGTAAAGCTGTCATAAATGTGAAGGAGCTGGCGAAAGCACATGGAGTTTTATTAAGGCAGATAGCATTCCGTACAATCATCCTGAATAGTTTTCTGAGTAGCACTTGATGATCCTACCCTTTCCGTAATTTGTTTGTTCATTGTTTTGGAGGTGAAAGGGTGTGCTTGTGAGGGTGTTTGAGCCTCCTTGTCCATGGTATAACCGGTTGGTTTTGTTGCCCTCACTCTTCAGGCGCTGGACTCTCATCCTGTTTGTTCCCGCTCTGGGAGGCACCACCCTTTCTAAGACAACTGCTTTCTTTTGTTTCTGGTTCAACTTTGTTAAGTCAAAGTATAATAAATATCGAGATTGTTTGAAGCCAGAAATAGGCCACTGTCCAAAATTGTGTTCATTACACTTGCTGGTAGATAGCTATTTTAAATAAGTCAGGCTTGCCATTAATTCAGTTCTGCTGCACTGTTCGTATTCTGTTCTCATTCTCTTATCACGAGGTGAGCTTTGAGTTTTATCATCTCTACATCTCTGTGTTCTTCGTGGTGATTGGACAGTTGCCACTCTCCATGACTACCGTGACTATCCCTGACCACCTGTCCAGCTAAAATTTCAACACAAATGCTGCACAGCTAAGCTATCTGATGGTATTAATTATATATTTATTTGACTGCACTGTTTCTTTTTTTTCTAATTGTATGTAGGAGGGTGTCTTTAATGATGTACAGTGGGCAATTCTGACATCCTTAAGGGTGGTGGCATTCAAGCTCGTGACTGCCATTCACAGCAAGAAATACATTTTACATCATGATCCAGTATACATGTTCATGTTATATATGATGTGTAACTAAAGTTTGGTTAAGCAACACTTACCCTATTATGTGTGATATAGTCTATAGTTTCTATTATTTTGTATTTTACTTCATTAAAAAATGCAGACTGTGCCTTAGCAAGTGGATGTCCTGATTCAGGAATGGGTTACAATTTGAGTCTGAAAAAGAACTGCTTAACAGTCATCAGGTGTTAGGGAGTCTTAGCATGCTAACTCTGAAAAGTCTTTGGAGATTATCTATAGGCATCTTCCCGTTTTCCTCCTATTTTACAGTTGGAGGAATTTAAAGTCCAAGTAGGGTAAGTCTTCCTTGCAGGGAAACAGTGGTGCTCTCTGTGTGTGCTATCATGTGCTATCACACCTGTTTATTCCTGGAAGCACACAGTGTCCAGTTGAACCACAAGGGCTGTCTACTTTTTGAGTCTAGCAATTATGCTTCTGGATGCCTTCCTGGTGACGAATAAACTGTTCACACTTTCCCTTCCCCAATTAAATCTTGAGGTATTTTCTCCCTCCATTAGTTTATTATACATCATTCTGAGCTAAAGGGAAGACTGTTAACAGGGCATTGAGTGTGGTGTATCCTCTTCTATGGATGGCATGCAGCTATCATTAATCATAAACTCAAAACAGTGGGTTGAATAAGGAACAATTTTAGGTACATACTTAGACATTAAAAAAATCTAAATGTGCATTTTCTGTAAGGTAGTTGTAATCTTAGCTTTGGACAACTGCATAGATCTTGGTGTATTTGATTATTTGATGTTTTTTCATTTTTCCTTTATAAACAGTAGTGATCTCCTTGTATCAAAATATGACATTTTAAATTTCATTGTTTCTGTCATAAAGGGAATTACAGCATCTTATGGTCAAACAATTAACATCAACTTTGACTTATTGATACCATTCATAGTGTATTAGTCAGCTCAGGCTGCCATAACAAAATACCAAAGCCTAGGTGGCTTAAGCAACAGAAATTTATTTTCTCATAGTTGGAGACTTGAAGTTCAGACCAAGGTGCCAGAATGGTTGCTGTCTGTGAGGGCTCTCTCCTTGGGTCACAGAGAGCATTTTCTCGCTTCCTCATATAGCAGAGAAAGAGCAAGTGAGCAGGCTCTTTGATGTCTCTTTTTATAAGTGCACTAATCCCACTGGACCAGGGCCCCAACTTCATGAACTCATCTAAACTTAGTTACCTCTCAAAGGCCCCATCTCCAAATACCATCACACTGGGGATTAGGGCTTCAACATGTGAATCTGGGGAGACATAATTCAGATCATAGTACATAGCTAAGGTCTTATTGGGGTTTAAGCATTGGCTGAAGCATGCAAATAACTTGCCTAAATTACATTTATTAAAGACAGACTCTTCCATTTGAGTGAATGGATATTTTTCACACTATAATTCTTATGACATTCATTAGCATTTATTTTATATTTTTCTTAATAATGCAAGTACTGTATGTGGAAGAGAGCTTACAGTTAAAATGTAAGAACAACATTATACCTTTAAAAAATTATTTTTGCAGTTTTTTTCCTAATGTAGATTCTAGTCCTCATTAATAGTTAATGAATTTCTAAACAGCCCAGCACTATTTTCAAAACTTAATATAGAAAAGTTACCCAACGTCATTGAGAATAATGCATATTTTAATGAAAAACAGTTTGTGCAAAAGACATATTTTAAAACAACTTTTTATATTTATATTTATTGCAGTGTAGAGAAGAGAGGAATTTCTTAGCATGAAACTGTAGGGAGCCAGGTATTTGTCTACAAGAAATGCTATAGAGAGCCATGCCAGTGACACACACAAAATATCCATTCAAACTGGAGAAAAGTAAACTAAGAGGGGGTACTGACAATAAAAATTTGTTTTAAAACCCTTTTTTTGAATGGTGTTGGTGCACCCCTATTTTAAATAAAGTCCTTGGATATGCCCAAACCAATTCTTATCTATTTTCTGCTCTAGGAAAGCTGTTGATTAAGAAGGGATTTTTTTTTTTCTATTTTTCTTGTTTCTAGGTTTAAACTGGTGTGGGCTGTTTTGCAACTTTAGGAGCCTTTCAATTTCTGTGGTGGGCTTTTGTATAAAGAGTGCTGTGCATCTAGATGAAATAGTCTGTGTCTCTTTATAGCATCTTTGCTTATGTGCTTTTACACATTATTATCACATTTTTTTTTTGTTTATTCTATTTCAGTGTTTAACCGCTGAAGAGATCTTTTCCCTTCATGGCTTTTCAAATGCTACCCAAATAACCAGCTCCAAATTCTCTGTCATCTGTCCAGCAGTCTTACAGCAATTGAACTTTCACCCATGTGAGGATCGGCCCAAGCACAAAACAAGACCAAGTCATTCAGAAGGTATATTGGAAGCATTTTTTCTCTTTTATTTGAAAAGTCTATGAACCATTGTGAAATGAAGTTAATATGCCTCTTTTTCTGCTTTATTGCTTTTAATTAATCTACATAGAACTTCTTCGAATAATACTTATATTTTGAAAGTATTTAGAATAAGAAGAATTATAACTCATTTAAACTTCATAAGTTATGCTCTTCTCTTTGTTGAATCAAAATTACATTTAGTACACTTAAAAACTTTATAAAATCCAGTTCTTGATTTTAAACAATATATATCTTATGCTGTGCATATTGGATTGCATTTTATTTGGCTTATAATTGATCATTTCATTTCCATTATCTTTTGCTTACCATATTATTTTAAAGCTTGTCAGTTTATCTGCAGTTACCAATGAAGAGATAAGAGAATTAGCATGCTTCTAGATTAAATTTTCAGGGACCAAATTATTAGTTTTAATTTTCATTAGTGAAAGAAAATACCAGAGACTATTTTAAGTGACTATAATGGTATTTCCATGAATATGTACTTTAAAGATATGATCTGATGCAAAGAAATTTTAAACCATAATAAAATATATGTATGCTTAATATACAGCTCACATGCTTAAATGTGTAGAAGGGTCACTTTCACCAATGAGATAAACCAATTATTCAGGGAGTCTGTTTGAAAATTATGTTGGAATTTTAAATTTTCGTTCATTTGTTCATTAAGCAAATATTTATTGAACGACATACCAAGTATTGTTCTGTGCACTAAGGAGTCAATGGTAAACAAGAAGAATAATTATCTGTCTTATTAGGGCTTACAGTGTAGTGGAGAAGATTTAAACAAGCAAATTTAAACAAGCAAATAAACAACATAGTTTCAGAGTGAAAGGTGCTATGAAGAAAATAAAATAATAGTAGGTGAGGGATAGAAGGTGATAGTGGGTGAGTGTCATCTTAGATAGATCACGGAAGCCCTCTCTGATGAGGTATCATCTGAGCAGAAGGAGAGGGCCACAGCAAGGTCGTCTCTAGTGAAGAGCATTCTTGATTGAGGGCACAGCCAACATAGCTTGGCAATGAGCTTGGCATGAGTGAGAGGCAGCAAGAGGCTCCTATGTGTCTGGTGCCTAGTGAGTTGGTGGGGAAGGTAGAAGGATATATGTCCTGGCGGGAGATGGAGGCCAGGTGAGGAAGCCTTGCGGGAGGTGGTAAATTGATTGGGTTTTATTCTGAATGTAGTGTGAAGTCACTGTACCATTCTAAACAGGGGAATGCTGTGATCTCATTCAAATCTGTTAGAAGGGCATTCCACCTGCCTACAATCTGAAGAACAGATTGTAATGGGGCAAGAGTAGAAGCAGGGTGATTGGTCAGGAAGCGACTGCCAGGAGCTGATGCTCAGGATGATGGGGACTTGGACTAAGGTGGGGGAAGTAGAAGTGGGGAGAAGCAGTAGATTCGGGATGAGTCCTGGAGATCATGCTAAATGGTTTGCCCTGGATTGATTGTGGGAGAGGGAACAATGAGTCAAGGCTTGAGCCAGAGAAACCGGAGAGATCGTTATACCATTTCCTGGGATGGAGAAGACTGGGAAGAGTCCTTTATTGTAGAGGAAGGGAGTGGTGAGGATAAAGAATATAATTTTTGGCGTGGTTGCTTTGAGACATTGACATACACAGGTAGTCAGGGAGGTCCAGTAGGCAAAGGCACACAGACATTTGGAGAGGAGATTGCTTTCAGAGGAGAGGTCAAGACTGGGGATTTGCCAGTCTAGAGATGATATTTAAAGACACTGGTGCTAGGCACGGTGACTCATCCCTGTAATTCCAGCACTTTGGGAGGCCAAGGCAGAGGATTGCTTGAGGCCAGGAGTTCAACACCAGCCTGGGAAACATAGTGAGACCCCATCACAACAAAAATTAAAAGAATTAGCTGACATGGTGGCATGCACCTGTAGGCCTAGCTCCTTGGGAGGCTGAGGCAGGAGGATCACTTGAACATAGGAGGTCAAGGCTGCAGTGACCTATGATTACCCCACTGTACTCCAGCCTGGGTGGCAGAGGGAGACCTCATCTCAAAAAAATAAAAATAAAGATGCTGTTCTGAGTGAGCTCATCTGACAGGAGTATAGATAGATAAAGAGAGTAAAGATAGAGAAGAAAAGGGAAGACTTAACAAAGAAAGTGCCTGTTTTCATTTCCGGATTCCTTTGTGTATGTACACTTCAGTCTCCCTCTATATGAATAAAAGAAATAACAACAACAATGACAAAAATAACAATGATGATAGCCAATTCTTTTGTAGTACTTACTATATGACAGGCACTCTTTGAAGTACTTTACATATTCATATATTAATTTCATGCAACTATATGATGTAGACACTACTATTCCCATTTTACAGCCAAGAAAACAAAGGTACAGGGAGTTTAAAGTCATTTGCTCAAAGTTACACAACTTGCATGTGGTAGAGCCAGATTCAGCCCAGGTTGTCTTGGCTTCAGAACCCATGTTCTCATTGATATTCTGTATTTATATATACAAAGCATAGAAATAACCAAGTATCATTTATCAATATAATTTGCAATTTTGTGAATAACAGTAATTTCAATTTTGAAATATTAGTAATTTTGAATTGCTAATTGTTCAAGCAAATATTTTTGCTAGAGTATATTTATATTTTTACAAGCCTGTTTAATACAGTTTGCACTTTACATTAAAAAGTAAATTCAGCAAACGCTTTAGGATACTACCCTTGACTAATAGTATTGCACAGTAAAAGCACAGACTCTGAAGCCAGTTTACCTGGGCTCAAATCCCAGCTCTGTAATTTTCCAGCTATGTTGAGAACATGACTTTAACCTTTTCCTGCCTCAGCTTCCTCATCTAAAATAGTACCTTTCTCATGGGCTTGCTGTAAAGATTAAATGACTTAATATTTGTAAAGTACTTCGAACATTATTCAGTACCTAGGTGCTGTAGTAGGCCTGTTAGTTAGGTCTGTTAAATAACTACATCTAACATGTGCATAACTCTAGGTACAGGAAGTGAGGTTTCAGAAAAAGCAAATACTCTACTCTGTGCAGGTTACTTACTTATATTCAAAAGTAATTTTTTAACCCCAGTTGCTCTGTGCAAGTTAATTACTCATATTCAAAAGTAATTTTTAAACCCCAGTTGACTAGGTTACTCTGTTTCAGGAACCAGGAGTTGAGAACTGGGAAGTCAGAAGCAGGGTGTGAGAGGTAGAATTCTAGGGACAACACTACAAAGTCATAAAATGGAAAAGTCAGCAATTCTAAGTTATGGGATCACCAAATATTCAGACAGATAACCCAATAAAAAGAGAAATGCCTCTTAGGGTGCATATTGTCTTAGGAATTGAAATGAGGCTGGAGTGAAGTGGGATCGGGGGGAGAAGATATGGAAATGTTTCCGGGGGAATTTAGGGAAACTAGTAGAGTGCTTGTTACTACTCATCTAAGATGTTTAACTTGGCACTCTATTGCCTTTTTGATGTGATATCTTGATTGTTTTATTTTAGTGCAGCTGTATGATTATTTAATATCTCTATGGGTCAGTTACTTTAATGGTACCTTTATAGAATTGTTGGGAGTATCAAATGAGTTAATATACGTAAGTGCCTAGAACAATGCCTGGCACAGAGGAAGAAGAATGTCTTTGTTCTTATACATGTGTTCATAGGTTCACCACATTCCCTGGCCCCTGTGTTATCCTATTGTTTTTCTCACTAAGAAACACATTTTAAAATAATTAAATGCACTGGATTTTTCATATAACTTTTCACTTAATGAAGAGTCAAGTCTTTATCTCATCCAAAGCAATAAAAAATCAACATAAAAACAATCCAAATGATACAAGAATTTGAATACATTTATGTTGACATTTCAGTGGGTAGATAGTATAATTTCTCAGAGGCCTCACATTTTATTTTTGAAAGTATTTCATGTGCTTTATAAAATGATATTGATGAGTACAGTAAACTGATGATAAGTTAAATTCTCTAGGAGAGAAATTAATTGCATTTTAGTAATAATTTAATGGTCTGAAATTGCCTCACTTTTTGATGAAGTTGCAGAATCGTATTTAATTCATATAGTAGATAAAATAAAGAATATTAATTGAAGCATCCTTGGAGATCATATTGTCCAACTCTGTAATACAACTAGTGATGTAAGTCTAAGTTCCAGAGAGGTTAAGTGGCTTCTTGTAGGTGTCGTACCTAAGGTGAAATGAGAGCTCCTGATTCTTAGTTTGTTCTTCTTTTCACTGAATAACAGTGAATTAAATGAACTAACATTTATATCATGGTCTACTTACTAATTTTTTAAACATAATAGTAATCAACATTTATTAAAGGCTTGCTATATTCCAGGGACAGCGTTAACTGGTTTTATTTTATTCTTGTAAAAACTCTATGAAATAGGAGCTATTTTAATCTGCATTTTAAATATGAGAAAACTGAAACTTAGGGAAGTCAAGGAACCAACCTATGATGCCAGTGAGGGGATGAGCTGGGATTTGAACACAAATCCTCTGGCTCCAGAGTTCACACTGTTAAACACCATTCTATACAGTTTCGCAGTTAAATGGGGCCAGGCAAAAATTGAAGCCTGGGCTGTATGCAGATCTGCAAAATGGGTATCATAATAGAACCATATTTCCTCACTATTAAAATGGGAAAAATAGCAGCACCTATCAGAATTAAATGAGTTAAAATAGGTAAAGTTCTTAGAAGAATCTTACACAGTGGACAGTCAATAAATGTAAACTATCCTGACTGTATTTCTTTGAAATCTATTAAAATCTTTCAGGGTTCACTTATAAGGAGACTGGTCCCTCTCTGAAACAGATCGTTTGAGAAAGTCCCACGTATATATGGAGATGTCCAAGGAATAGATTCATACTAATGTATTCTTTTGGTGCTTCAGTTAAGTGGAAAGTGCTTCAGTTGAATGGAAACTCCAGACATTTTTTTCTGAATGATGTTCTAACAACACAAGAAGGGGAAGCTACGCAGTGTGCTTAGAATGTGATGAATTACACTCCCACCATCCCCCAAGTTGTGCTGATAAATGTGCAAGGGCAAAGAAAGTTAGAAAGTTGGATAAGCAGATCGATTGGTATTTCTTTTTGACAGAGTTCTGCTGCACCTTGAAATGGGGAATTTATCAATTCATTCAGCAAGGAATGTGTGCTTTTTCGTGGACAATTTTCTAGGCACTGAGGATGAATAAAACATAGCCCTTCTCATTGAGAATCACACAGTTTATATGATGTAGGCAAATATATCAGTGATAAAATTACTGTAGCACACAAGAAGTGGTAAGCGAACCAATTAATTTCAAACAAAGAGTGATGGGAATCCTGACCAGCCAGGGAGTACTGCCTGGAGAGCAGGGAAGCTTCATAGAGGAGATCTTTGTGTTGGCTTGGAAGGCCACGTATGACTTTCTTAGGCAAGGAAGATAGGAAAGTGTTTTCAGACAGAGAACCACAGTGTAAAGGTAAAGCTCGGTTGGGAAAACATAGTGTTTGGGTAAAGGCCATGTTGAGAAGGGGGTAAATAACACTGGAGAGGCTGTGCGAGGGTCAGTTTATGGGGGGCGATTTCAAATGGGGGCATGAGATGATCACTTTTGTGATTTAGTATAAGTCTGTAGGCCATGTCAGCTAGTAGGAGGGGCACCAGATCGATAACTGTCATGTTATATAAGATGAGGGAGTGAGAGGTGATGAGAGTCTGACTTCAAGACCACTGGCAATGAGGATGGAGAGGCTAGAGGTGAGAGATACCTGAAGCAGAACTGGTAGGGTTTGATCACCAGTAGTTGTCTATGGAATTAATTGGTGGAAAGTGAAAAACTGAAATTGATCCTACTGTTCCTGTTATTTATGTAGGTAGTGAACAAGGGTAATGGAACAGATGTTTGCAGGGAAGCTGATGAGTTTAACATGTGCATGTGGCTTTGCTTCTATTGGCACTTAACAATTTCTTTGCCTTTTAATTTTAGTTTTCAACATGTATATATCTTGTCTACCCAATGAGATTATAAATATTTGTTGAATGAATGAAGGCATGTAGGCTAGTGATGGATAGAAGTATGTTTGTGTTAAGAGAAATTCCATGTAGATCTACCACGATAAAAGGTGTGGAGTTGAGAACTCTCTCCAAGTGGAATGTCTGTGGGGACTAGTAGTATTGTTTAAGGTGATAAGGTAATAAATGGGAATGAAGTGGGCTGTTAGGTGAAGTTGTAGGGCATGGCCAGGACCTGCAACTGATAGGAAAGTGTCTGGAGAAGATGCAGTCATCATGGTCAGTGCTGTGATGATTCTCGGGGTTACATAGTACCATTTATAATCTGACCTTTTCATTTGGTACTTAGCACAGGTGACTTTCTATCACTCTGTGTGTGTGTTTGCACGTGTGTGTGTTTGTGTGTGTGTGGTGGCAGGAGCCATGGTTTGGTCCACATCATCTAGGCTGAATGAACATTTACTAAGTTTGTTTATTTGTACATAGAAATTCTAGACTAACAATAATTATAGTGAACAATCTTGTGTTAATAAAGTATGTATAATTCAGGAAAACATTTTTACAGTTTTATTGAGTCCTTTGGGCTTTTGAAAAATGAGATTATCTCTAAAGGAATAATAAAGCATATGCTAAAAAATGTGGGCCTGGGAGCCAGACTGTCCAGGTTCAAAATCCAGCTTTCTATCTGCGTGATTCTGGCAGCTTACTTGAATTCCATCTGCTTTGGTTTCCCCAACTGTATGAAGGAGGTAGTAGTATTTCTCTTACAGGGTTTTGTGAGGTTCAAATAAGTTGACATATGTTGATCACTCAGCACAGGCCCTGGCACATGGCAAATGCTCCCTGAGCTGTAGGTGTTACTAGTGTACTCCACTGACAGTGCCATGGAGAAAAGTGGCCCACCATTTAGACATGCTTTCTGGATATTTTAAAGAAGTGGCTATGCAGAGGCAGCTTTCTCCTCTGTCACACTGTACTTTGTGTACAGTGTGTGGGGCCAGAGACAAAGTCACATGTTGCACAGCCCTGAGGCCAGGTTGTATCTCAGCCTGCACCCACACATAGGTGACTGTCCTGGGTATGTTTCACTTGTGTTCCCATTTTGTCCTTACACCAGCCCCTTTAGGATAGAGAGAGGGAAATTGAGGCCCAAAGGCAATAGGTCACACATGCCATTAGCTATAGAGCTTAGGATAGTATTCATTCATTTTATTCTAAGCAATACTTATTGTGTGCCTACTGGGTGCCAGGCCCTGGGTCTCGAGAGATGAAAGATGCACCACCTTTTTCTGTCACTAGCATCTCTTCTGTATGGAATATTTTTGCCTAATTTGTGTCTCACAGGGTGGGTTATGTAATGCAGCTGCTCCCTCCTGCCCCATGTGCTCACTTCCTGAGTGCTTATTGCATCAGACTGACTTTCGTTCCCAGGAGGCTCCAGCTGGGGACCTGAGGTGCTGCTGGTGCCACCTTCTCTGAGAAGATGCTGTCCTCAGGAGTCTGAAGACAAATGATTGTGACAAACTCAGTGTTAGCAGCTATGGTCACCTTGAAGCTAGCTCACTGTGACCCATCTCCATCCCTGCCCTCCACCCGTCATCCCATACCTTTGTCCTGAGGCTCACACTGCCCCTGTTTTTTCTTTTTTTTCAAAATGCTGTTTTAATCTATTCCTTGAGCCATAGATGAAACTAGGTGGCTTGAAGCCTGTGGACCTCAGACTGTTTGTCACTGTTCTAGATGTTCTCCAATTTCCCTGCAAGCTGTAAAACTCATTAATCCCATAATGATGATTTAGGGCTGATTAAAACATAAACTGTATTACTATTAATGCTTGCTATGCCATATTTGTATTCTCAGTTTTCTATATACTTTTCATTGAGTAGATTTTGTTCTTTTAAAGAAGATATGTGTCTTAAGCTTTTAAAGACACTTTTAAGCTTAATGTACAGGAAAACATCATTTGGTTCCTTGCTCTGATTAATTTCTACTCTCTTTTCCCTCTGACCCACAGTTTGGGGATATGGATTCCTGTCAGTGACGATTATTAATCTGGCATCTCTCCTCGGATTGATTTTGACTCCACTGATAAAGAAATCTTATTTCCCAAAGATTTTGACCTTTTTTGTGGGGCTGGCTATTGGGACTCTTTTTTCAAATGCAATTTTCCAACTTATTCCAGAGGTAAGGATGTTGGCTATTTGTTTCTGTGAATAATTGTTTCTTTTGAACGTTCTAGCACTTTATATGTTTTTAGCCTCCATAATTCTTACAGCGTTTTGTGGTCTGGTTTATAGTGTCTTGGATAAGAGAAAGCTGAATCACAGCAATTGTAAAGACTTGTCCCAAGCTGCAGTGGATATCACTATCAGAGACAAAATTAATATTCTAGGAGGCCAGCCACTAGGACGTGCTCAGACAGCTCTGGGACACCTCAGAAGGCCTTAAAACTTTATTCTGCCTTGCACTTGGCAAATTTAATTTTTCCACACACTGTTTCATTATTTATTTATTTATTTATTTTTCTAAAGAGCATGCAATGTCAACTGTACTGCAAATGTCAAATGTAAATTTATAATGTATTTAACATATACCACTAAATTCCCTCATATATTTACTACAGTTATAAGTGACTAGAGAGTAAATGAGAGCATGGTTGACAAACCTTTTCATTTTTTCCAACTGTGGAAAAAATATCAATTGAGGACTAATAAATAAATAGCAACTTATTTTTTTTCTTTGATAAAATGTGTTATTGATCTGATCTTGACTATAGTGCACACTATTCAATTTATTTCAAATCTGTGTTATGCCCATATAAGGAAGAGAAATGGAGGAAGGAAAATAAATGAAAGGAAAAGAGAGGCAATGTTGAAGAGGAAGGAAAGGAGAAAGAGACTTTCATAGAAGGGATCCACAAGGGGGAACTAGAGAAATATATGTATACATGGACTGTATCTGCCACCCACAATGCACGCACACAGGGAGAGACAAACCCCATACAGAGAGAAAATATTAATAGTATTTCAGGGAGTACCACCCTTATCTCCTAATTTTTAGAAAATTATAACTAAAGCTTCCTTTAATTTTTCAAGCTATACATGAAAGTGGGTATATAACTTTTTAGAGTTATAGATTTGTTATCATTATTTGATCTAGGACCTAAGATAATATCTATTTCACAGCCTCAATTGTAGAGATAAAAAATATTAAAATTTAGGGTGGTTAAATAATTTGATTATAGCCTTACAATCAGCTAGTGACAAAGCTAGGATGACAATACAGATTTTCTGATTTAAAAGAGTATTATATACATAATATATTTAATATGATATATGTATTTATTATCTCATCTGCTTTATGGGTCAAAGTAAATTAAACAAACTAATACTGTATGTGGACTAAAGACTCTACATTGATGATGTTAAGGTTTTCTATTTTCTTGAAGTTTAACAATATAAAGAATCTGTCTTTGTAATAATATCTCGAATTTTCATAGAGTTTTTTGTAGCAAAATGATTTTCCTTTTCTTATTTCACTTTATTTTCATAACCTCAATGTTAGGTAAATGGAACATTTATATTTATATAGCCGTTTTGCATTGTATAAACAGGCACAAAGAAGTTATTCAAATGAGGATGCGGCCATGATGTCTCCCCAGAGGCAAACATAGGACAAGAACCCAGACATCTTCTATTCTGCTTCAGAGGGGAGATTTACAATGTGTGGAATGGTGTAAAGTTGTGGCTTTTCACCCATTAGTCTCTCCTCTGATTCTATTTATTTGAAGTTTATGTGTCTTGTCTGTTAGCAACATCTTGACTCTTTATAACTTCAAACTCTAACTCCAGTTCTTTGTCCTTTAAAGAAAGAATTATTCCATTCTTATTGCTGTGTGTGTGTGAAAGAGAGAGAGAGAGTGGTGGCCATTTTAAATCTTCTTTTTGCTTTTATTCTTGGGCCTTGGCCTTGATTTATTTACCTTTTTAGGATTTATCACAGTTCTGTAGGTATAAGAGGATTTCTCTTGGGAAAACAGTAATCCAAGTGGCCTGCCATATTTGTTTTAAAAGTTTGATTCTGGATATCATGGACTAATATATTACTTTTAGAGACAGTAGGTCATCAATATCTCATTTATCTTCATTATCTAGACCTAGTATCATATTCTAAAGATGAGAATCAGAGCTGCTGCTTTACTGCTAAAAGTTTACTCTTTCAAGGCAAATATTGCTGTAGGTGTTATAGGTGGGAAACTGTAAGATTCTCTGGTGGCTTTATTTAATGAGACTTCTAGTTGTAAGGTTTTTGTGCCATCTCATACAGTTTTGTCATTCAAATTTCAAAGTTTTTGTTTTGTGATTTTTGGCAGCTAAGTTTCCAATATTACTTGGATGTGAAGAGAGACTTAGAACATTGGTGAGAATCGTATACTGGTATTATTTTCCAGAAATCAAGTTAAATTTCTTGGTTTTACTTGAATTGCCCTTTTTTCTCCCTTAGGCATTTGGATTTGATCCCAAAGTCGACAGTTATGTTGAGAAGGCAGTTGCTGTGTTTGGTGGATTTTACCTACTTTTCTTTTTTGAAAGAATGCTAAAGATGTTATTAAAGACATATGGTCAGGTAAATGGACTTTATTTAAAACATCTGATATTTTACCCCCTAAAGCTACTTTATATAGGCAAATAAAGACAGGAATTTTATTTTTAGAATTATGAGAATGGTCCAGTTATTAGGCTTGTGAGTTTAAGGAGAACAAAGAGTCAATATATTGACAAGTATAAGATAAATACTTGATTCATGTTGTAAAATTTGGAGTTTTTTTTTGTTTTTTTTTCAAGTACCAGCAATTTAATATTGAATAACAGATGTGCATAATTCATATTCTATTCATATTCATCAAAATAAGAGTGTATACGTGTTCTAACACGAACAAACAGTAACAGCAGAATCTAATAAATGAAAATACATGTAAAAAAGAGAAATTTTGGCCGGGCACGGTGGCTCACGCCTGTAATCCCAGCACTTTGGGAGGCCGAGGCGGGCGGATCACGAGGTCAGGAGATCGAGACCATCCTGGCTAACATGGTGAAACCCCGTCTCTACTAAAAATACAAAAAATTAGCCGGGCGTGGTGGCGGGCGCCTGTAGTCCCAGCTACTCGGGAGGCTGAGGCAGGAGAATGGCATGAATCCGGGAGGCGGAGCTTGCAGTGAGCTGAGATTGCGCCACTGCACTCCAGCCTGGGCGACAGAGCCAGACTCCGTCTCAAAAAAAAAAAAAAAAAAAAAAAAAAAGAGAAATTTTATATATCTAAAAAGACTTCTTTACATATAGAATAGACATACAATTTTCCTCTTATAAATAAAAAGCAGTAAACTCTATTTCCTTGTCTGTATGAATCATCTTTTTTCTTCTTATAATCTCTTTGGTTTTTGTTCCCATATAGAATGGTCATACCCACTTTGGAAATGATAACTTTGGTCCTCAAGAAAAAACTCATCAACCTAAAGCATTACCTGCCATCAATGGTGTGACATGCTATGCAAATCCTGCTGTCACAGAAGCTAATGGACATATCCATTTTGATAATGTCAGTGTGGTATCTCTACAGGTATATGTTAATTCCATTTTTCCTTCATTATACTGCATTCTTTATACTGTGTAAACATGACTGTTTATGCAGCTAAGTCAGTTTTTGTACATTTATGTATGTCAGACTTATTCCTATATATGTGGGGTAACTGGAATGTAAGTCTGCATTGTTTTTCCACCTTCCCTGTATACGTTTACTCTAAACAAGTGAGTTAAGAAAGAAATTGTGGATCACTGGTCTGGACTTCATTATTCTCTAAGATTATTTACTATATGAGAGTCTCTCAATTGCATTTATACAATATTATATAGCAAAATTAATTCAGAGCATTTATTTTACAATTCTTTGAAGATCCAGAATCAAATAATCCTTTGATTGATTTTGAAATTGCAAGAAGAAAGAAGATTTGCAAATTATTAAAATTGTTTTTATTAACTGTCTGACTTTATATTTATATCCACATCTTCTAAATAATATTAATAGACACAATTTCTTGAGCAAGTATCATATACCAGGTAATATGCTTAGCACTTAATTATTTGATCTCATTTACTTTTTATAACAACTACTCAGTGTAGGGATTATTTCTTATGTATTAGAACTATATTGGTTTCAAGTGATAGAAATCAAACAAAATTATATATGCACAAAGGAGAACTTACTGGAAAGATACTAGATGACTAATGGAACAGCCAAGCTACAGGAAAAACAAGAACCTAGGAAACATTAGAACCACTAGGACTCTCCCTCCTTCTCTTTCCTGTCTCTTAGTATCATTCTTTTCTTTCACTGTAGGCCATCTTTTCCATAAGTGGGATACATAGCCACTAGCAATTCCTGAGATTTGTCTTATAATTTCAGCTACTAGAAGGAAATTGACCCGACTCTTTCAGTCCTAAATCCAAAATCTCTGGCAAGTGTCTTCCTGGTTCAGCTTGAATTAGATGATCACTTCTAGACTAATCTAAGTGCTTAGAGGGCTGGGCCCCTTTGATGGTATCAAGGGAATGTGGATGGAGTAGAGGAGTGGTTATCAAAAAGGGATGCTGAAAAGATAGTATCACTGGTGTCTACAACAATTCTCATTTGACAGATGAAGAAAGTGGAACTTTAGATGTTAAATAACCCCTCCAGGTTTACTCAGCTAGTGAATGGCAGATCCACAAGCTATATAGTTAAACATGATATAAAAGTGAACAGCTAAAAACAAAATAAAAAGGAAAGCCAGTTAAGGGGAAAAAAAGCAAAAAAAAAAAATAGAGCAATCTGGAAGAGATTATTATGGCAAATACCTGAGTTTCCTTCTGGAAAGAAAACATGATTGGTCATCTGCTTCTCTCCACCTGATTAAGGAAAATCTCAAGTGTATTTGAAGAGCCAGTTCTGTGTTAGCACTCAGCTAAGAGGAAATTATTTTTTGCAGTGTAATGAACGATGCTTTCAGCCAAGAGTTTGCAAAGAATCTGGAAATGTTCAAGTATATAATTTCTTACAATAATAATTACAGTTAACATTCATTAAATGCTCAAGGACTACGCCTAGAAAGTTAGATGAATTACTTCATTTGATCTTCCTAATAACCTAGGGGGCAAGTGCTGTTGTAATTAGGAGAGTATGACTTAGAGAGGTTAAATAGCAAACCCAGAGATGCTCAGTTCCTAATGGCAAAGCTTGGATTAGTACCAAGGCTGCCTTATACCGAAGCCTGTGTTCTTATACACTTTGCTGGACTGCCTTCCTTATGTTGCTGCTCTACTGTAAGCAAGATGACAACATCAACTCTTAAATATTTATTTTTTGTAGTGGGGAAAAATAATTTGACCCAAGGATATTGCTTTCTGAGGATATATTATTTAGTGCGAGGCACAGCAGAGAAAGCCTAAAGAATAGTAGTTAAAACCCTTCCTTATACCATGTGTCTAAATTCTAGTTGCCTTACACAAGCTTTTGGCAAATACTGGATTATAGTGAGATTGTGGTTGAACTCTGACAAGTCATTCAAGAGGTGCCAGTCAGCTATATTGCTAATTTAAACATTGATTAATAATTCTTTAGATACCAGATGGCAGAGGGATAATCTGCCATGAAATTTGGAGCCTAACTTGAATTCTTGCTCTGATGGAAGATTTTCCTGTATCTTTCCAGCGTTAACAAGATAACTTTAGGCAGGGCTACACTTCTACAGAGAAGGAGCTTTGAACCTGGTCCAACCTTGAACAAGTTCTCCCCTGGGATCCTCAAGTCCTGTAACACAAAGCACGGAAGAGATACAGTTTGAGATTTAAAATATTTAAAGGGCTGATCACCTCCTTGATCATACTAGAAACTCAGTGTGACCTCTCCTGATTTCAGGAAAGTTCCTTCTGATGAACCTGCTAGGATAAACTAGCTGCTAAATGTGCCTTGAGTGTCAGAATGAGCTCATAGGCGTATTTATATTTAGAAAGGAGGATGGCTGTCAAAGCCTTCAGCTTTTGTGAGAGGCTAAATTATTTTTTTTAAATCATAATTAACAAATAAGTTTAACTTCTCCAAAGTTATATTTTAGTTAAAGATTTAAGGCTCCTGATTTAGGATTAGCTATGGGCAGAAGACATGTTTGCAGTAAATCTAAGCACCATGACAAAGATGAGGCCCTCGACATGATCCTGTTTTACATAATTTTGAAATACAATCAGAAGGCTGTTTTTATTCCACTTATGACAGTAATGCTTTCATTTACTTATTCGATAAACATTTATTCAGTTCCTGTTCATTGTCCTAGGCACTGGAAATTCAGAAGCAAATTCTTGAGGAGCTTACAGTTTATTCAATGGAAACATAAAATATAGAAATGAGCAAAACAAGAAAATATCATATAGTGATAACCTACCTTGATGAAACTAAAGCATGGTGATGTGAGAGTGATGTGTGGGAGCTTCTTTTGATTGACTGTTCAGAAAAGGTCTCTCAAGATGTCAGTAGGGAATTGTATAATGAGAAAGAACCAGTCATGCAAATATCGGGGAAGAAAATATGCTAAAGACTTTGAGAATAATCAAACAGGTCACACACAAGGGACCTGGAAGCTGAATGGTAGTGGACTTCCCCACATCAACGCTGGAGAGCAGTGGCGCAATTCCTTCAATATTCTGAATGAAAACAACTGTGGAATTATAAACCTAGGTAAACTACCTATCTAGTGAGAGGGAATAATGGAACTAAGATTCTGGAAATACACTTCCAGGAATAAGAAGGCAGCTGAAGAAAGAAGAGAAGGTGCGTGCCAGGGTGACAGCCCTGCACCAGGCCTTGAGATAATAGTTTTGACGTTCATTTCTTATGGGGACTATTTTCTTGCTATTTCGGTTGAAGGTATAGTCTCAAATAAATAGACATTTAAACAAATTGAGCAACAGACTGCAATTTTCAGTTTTGTTTACATTGCACAAAAAATCAAAAGAAATGAAATTTAAGAAATAAGTAGGTCTGGATATTGCTTTAAGAGAGTAAGTATTACAATATAAGTGATAGTGATTTTAATAATAAAATTAAAATACTTTCTAATATTTTATATTATAAAAATAATCTAACCTAGGTGACCCCATTAAAAGGATTGAACATGATAATATAACTCAGGGTTCAATTTGAGTTACAAGTATGGATTTAAGAATTTTGTTGACAATCCCGGCTGTCACTGCTTCAACAAAGTTTTTCCAAATTGAAAATAATAAGGAACTCTCTAAAAATTACAGTGAGTTAAGAAAGGTGGTCTAATTGGCATTACTGTCAATAGAATGTAAATTATGTGAAAATCTAGATTATAAAAGCATAATTTTTGATCTTGCTGAAATGTAGAAAGAACAAAGACATGTTATAGAATACTTAAACTGTATGACTTAGGAATGTCTTTATTATTCATCCAAGTAATTCTGGCTCATTACAGAATACTCAGCTAAGCAATAATATTTAAATTTAGAAGTTTCTGGTGTTTTATCTGTGTTTAGTCATATAAAAATCATAGTTTTACACATATGTTTTTATTTTGTTTTCATGGAAGCATATTTATTATCACAGTGAAATAATGGAAGATATTAACATTTAACAGTTAGCTTGATTATAACTTTTAAATATTTAGACGAAATGATTTGAGAGTTCCTTAATACCTTTGCTCCAGGCCTACTAAGTGTGAGGCACAACAGTCTGTGTGGCATGCGTGTGGGCACGTGCATGCTTTTTGGGGAAAAGTGGGGGTCATAGAGGGGTAAAAAGGAAGATGTAGGAAAAAGAGGGGTGCACAAGATGCTATTTCCCCAGTTGTTCAGTTATTGTTACTAGGTAATGTGTCACATGTCACCTTGTGACATGCTTTGTGTTTTTCTCTTCGACATTCCTGTGTAGCCAAGTGTGGAGTCATTTCACTATCTATGCAGCCGAGTGGGGCTCCCCAGCCCAGACACAGCCTTGGTGTTTGTTGGAGGTTGATTGCTGAGGAATGTTTGGTACTTTGGGGAGGGTGTCAGCTCTTCAAGGCCACTAGAGGGCCCCTGGAGCTCGTTCCTCCAGCAATCTGTCATCAGTCTCTCTTTTTATGAAATTTCCTGTGCTTTCATTTAAGAATAGATACTATTAAATATAAAGTGATTTTTAGAAGTTGATTATTGTGAATTTTATGTGTAAAGTTGAGGTGCAATAAAATAGAATTTAGCTGCAAAGTGTGGAGATGTTAGGGAGATTTTCTTTGTTGATGACTGATATGAAGTGACACTCTATGAATAGAATGCTAACATTTTTGAGGTGGTTGGGCCTCCATGAGAGTTTAAATACACATAATTCATTCAACAAGTATTTTTCCAGTACTTAACATATACTTGGCATTATTCTAAGTGCTGGCACATAGGGGACAGTGGAGAGGAGATGAGGACCCAGAGCAGTTTTCAAGAAGTAACAGATGAGGTGAGACAGCAGAGTTCACAGATTCCAAACTTTCCACCCTTCCATAACATAACTGAAATATTACACATTTTGCACAGAAAAATGGAAAGCACTCTTTTTTTTTTTTAAAGTATGAAATACAAAAAAAAACTGACTGGAAGTTCTGTGTGTACATATATGCGTGGGGCTTGTCTACCAGTCTTTTGGGTGGTGTGTTTTTCTCCATTCTTGCCTGGCGGTGGGAAGAAGGGTAAAATATTACTGGCTATCACTTGGGAAGTGGAGTGGGAGGAGAAGGGGACTGGGGCACTAAGAATATTTGACATAACACCCCTTTCTTTAGTACTGTACTTCCCAACTGTCTTCAGTTTGCTTTGTGTCCTTGAATTGAGGGTCTCTCTGGTTCACTTTCCCCAGGGGTAGATCTCCAGTCATCATTTGGGGTGGCTGCCTTGCCACATTGGCTTGGGAGGAAGGACTTGAGGTTCTACTTGTTCCCTAAATAGACTCGCAGCCACTTCTTTTATGTTTAGTTCCGGTCTTTGCCCTCTGCCTTCAGAAGTACTTGGTGCCTCTAATCCCTGAACTTTTTTGAGGTTCTGGGTCCTGCATCACTTTGCTTCTTGTTGACTTTCTTCCTCTGTGAAGTCAGTCAGAACTTGCCTTCCTCTTTCCATCTTCCAAAATACAAATCTCAATGCTGTCATGTTGTCTCTCTTTCCTCCTGTCCTTGCAGTTTTATGTCTTTATTCCTTTATAAGGACATAGCTTCAGGAGGGCATTTCAGGACGGACTAGAGATAAATATGTATATCTGGTCTGCACTATTTCACTAAAAGACCATTTACTATTTTAAATCATATAGTTCTTGAACATCACAAGATTTAAAAACAGAAATTAGTTAATTTCCCCTATAATAACAATTAATTAAAATAGAAAACTATACAAATAATAAAATGACATAAGAAATGATTTCCACTGATCTTGATTGACTGGTACTTACAAAAAAACAGTAACTAGAGGCAGATGATATGGCCAATCATGAGGAGAAATTCTGGGTTGTCTTTGCTGTTAGTGGAATTTCTCTCTCACTGGGTCTATCTCAGAGCATCCCTGCCCTGGACAGGTCATTTTATCTGGCTTTACTCTATGTGTTGCTAAGGTCATGAAAATTGGTACCTGAATCCACTGAATTTAGCCTACTTTCACTGATATGAAGTATACTTTTATTCATGAAAAACTGTTCTAAAGTTTTTTTTTATTACTCCACAAAATTCTTATTTCTTATTTTCTTACTTTAACAAGGAGACTGAGATGATGATTTGGAATGTGTGAACTCTGCCATCTCACCTCATTACTTCTGTTACTTCTTAAAAAAACTACTCTGGGTCCTCATCTCCTCTCCACTGTCCCCTTTGTGCCAGAACTGGTGTCCTTTCTCCTTTTTAAGGCCAGTTCCTCTAAATATTCTCATCTTTCCTGTGGCCTCTTCCAGTTTTGTTTTGTTTTGTTGTTTTAGGACAGGGTCTCACTCCATAACCCAGGCTGGAGTGCAGGGCTTAATCAGAGCTCACTGAAATCTCAAACTCCTTAGCCTCAAGGGATCCTCCCACCTCAGCCTCCCAAGTAGCTGAGACTGCAGGCACATGCCACCATGCCTGGCTAACTAAATTTTTTTGTGTAGAAATGGGGTCTTGCTATGTTGCCCAGGCTGATCTTGAACTCCTGGTCTCAAGTGATCTTCCTGCCTTAGCCTCCCAAAGTATTGGGATTACAGGTGTGAGCCACCACATCTGGCCTGTTTTCATTTATCTTTCCTGAATCTCTCCTTTTCCCGTGTCTACAAACATGTTCCATCTTTTCTAACTCAAGGTGTTATTTTTTTCCTCAATCTGCTACTCCCAAGTTTTCTCAAACCTTCTTTCCCACAACTGTCCAACTTTTCTAAAGATTGGCTAATTCTGAAATAAGACTATATATGTTAGACATATTCTTAAATGCTTCACATATATTAACTCGTTTAATCCTCACAGTAACAACCCTGTGAGGCAAGTACAATTATTATTTCCATCTTGCAGATTTGGAAACCGATGTACAGAGAAGGTAAGGAACTTACCCAAGGTCACACAGGTACCACATTAGGAATGAAGTGCAGGAATCCTGTTTCCTGGTCTGTTTGGTTAACTGTTACCTTACACTACGCTGCCTATTGTTTCCATTTGTTAACCAGCCTTCCTCATCATCTCCTTACATGCTTAATCATGTACAGTTTCTAAACTCGCTACCTATTCTCTGAAAATTTTTAGAATAATGTAAGTGGTTGTTCTAGGCACTATGTGATATTCCTCTTTTTAAAATTAAATTAAATTATTCATTTTTTTTGAGACAGGGTCATTGTAACCTCAAACTCCTGGGCTCAAGCAATGCTCCCACTCAGTCTTCAGAGTAATTAGGACTACAGGCGTGGGCCACAAGCTATGTTCCTAATCCTCATTCACTCTTTCTTCCTGAGCCATTCCTATAGTTTAACACATAAGTGAGTACCTATTATGGGCTAAACGCTAGAAATATAAAGGCAGGTTTTTCGCTGGAGCCCCTCCCCTCCCTGTTGAATTACTTATGAGGTGGTCTTGGTAACATGATACCATCCTTGCTCTGTCACCATTTTAGCTGCTGTAATACTTTCCTGGTGCTTCTTCTGAGTCTCCTTTTCTTGCAAGGCAGTTGGATGTGGAAGGGAAGCATAGGCTTTGGAATTACACAGGCCATTGTTTGCATCTTAGGATTAAAATATGTTGTGTGATTTGGGAAAAAATAATTAACACCTTTGAGCCTTTGCTCATCTGTTAAATGAGGAGCAAAGATTCTTAATTTACTGATTTTTGTGAAAGTGAAATAATTTCCTATGGGTCAACTATGCAACATTGTGTCTAATACATTGTACACTTGTGATAAATATACATCTCCCTCCCTCTTCCATTTACCATTTTTGTCTTTTCTTAGTTTTTATCATAGTCATCTTATCAAGTCACATCACTTCATCTTTTGCACCTTTGGGAATAGCTTCTAAATCTATATGATTAACTATGTAAAGATCATCACTTAAAAGATGACTTCTTGTAATAAACCATATAGGTGTTTGAATCTATTTGTATATGTTCCTTCTAGGTTAGGGTAACAAAATGAGAAGATAAAATATACAGAATTCCATGCTTTCTCATTTTTCTTATCTACCTTAAAATTTGAGTAGATTTTCTAGAAAGTAAAGCTGGACTTTAAAAGCTCATAGGTAATTTAGTAATAAAGACAACCTTCTGAATATAAATGCCCACAAGCCTGCCTTTGACCTGTCAGATAAATTAAGAGAATTTGGAACATTTGTTCTCTCTTAATGGAAGAGAATCTTAAAGTCCAATATAATTTGCTATTCAAATGACGATTTATCAGGCTTTGCACCACCGATTCTCTGTTAGAGCCGAAATACCAGCTAGAGCCACTTGCCAAGGAAGGAAAACACTACATTAAGAACTACTTGCTTTTCCCCAGATAAAAGCATGTCCAAGTTATGTAAATTTGACAAAAGCATTTTATTTGATAGCTAATGTCAGGAGGGATCTAGGGTTATCTGTTCTGGTTCCTTATGTTAGCTAATCATTTGGCCAGCTAGTATATTCCATTCTTGTGGAGGCTGGTGGCATCAACATTTACACAGAAAGTTCATTAAAAAATAAAACAAACATTGGGCCAGGCACTGTTGGTTCATGCCTGTAATTCCAGCACTTTGAGAGGCCAAGGCAGGTGGATCACTTGAGTCCAGGAGCTGAAGACCAGAGTCCAGGAGTGGAAGACCAGCCTGGGCAACAGTGAGACCCTATCTTAAACAAACAAACAAAATGTTGATATTGCCAACTCTTAGGTCAGCTAGTATAATCAAATAAGATTAGGTATGAATGTGCTTTTAAAGGTACAAAAATCTGTACTATTTACTCTATTTGGAGAACAGTCAGTTTCTTATGGGTGTCAGTCATGGACTACTTTGATATCCATATGAAAAGATAACATTCTCATTAATTGTGTGATAAACATTTAAATAGTCAGCATTTTTGTGGAGTTTATAATTTTAATCCTTTGGAATGTGCTTTCAGGTCCATGCAAACACAATTCCAATGTTATGAAGTTTTGAGTTCTGGAGATAATCTGTAGACTTTTAGGTTTTTCTTTTCCCTCTGTGTTTAGTTTTTTATATACATATATAATATATATTTACATATATACACATATAAACACATATATAAAGTTTTATATTATATATTAATATGTATCATATACATATATATTATTATCTAATAAATAGATGTGTAAAAATGGGTCATGGAGTATGCACACATTTAATTTTGCTGAATAACAACAAAATGCTTTCCAGCCTCTTATGTTTGTTTACCTTCTCATGAACAGCAAAAAATAATTCCTGTTTTCTCTTTGTCTTTAGCAATACTTGGAAATTTCAGACTTAAAAAGATTATTGCCAATTTAATAAGTTTGAAGTGGTATCTTTTTCTGATTTGTCTTTCTGATTATAGTGCAGTTGAGCATCTTTTCATATGCGTTTTGGTCATAAGTTTACTTTTGTGTTTCCTATTCATCTGTTTTGCACATTTTTAGTTGAGTTTTTTTTTCTTGATGATTTGTTTTAAAGAAAAAACTATTCTGACACTTGTTAAAACAGTAAGGAAGAGTGTATTCAAGACTTGCAATAAGGGTTGCTTCTATGGCAACAGCGGAGAGAGATTGGGTTCAACTCTAAATAAAGTAAAGACAGGTTGGCATTTATAGCCAATTAGCAGAGAGAGGGGAAGAATGCATGGAATATTCTTAAGAGAAAACATCAAGGGTAGGGGGATTCCTACTAAACCAATTTAATGGAATTCTTGCTGAAGGCAGGCCAGGGTGATTATATATCACTTTGGGGATGGTGGGGAATGAAGAATTTTTAAAAAATAATTATTTGATTTTTCCCTGAGTCAGAGGGAATGAGGAATTTGATCAGATATTAAGAGTGATCATATATAAAGGATGAGGGGATTCTTGCTAAACTGACTTGGCAGGATTCTTGCTATGACTGAATTCTGCAAAAATGGACACAGAAGTCGAAGGTCTGGTTGAGAAGAGGCCTCAGAGGAGCCTAACTGAAATTTGGTCTAAGAAGGAGTCTGTCATTTGTAGGAGTTTTACATATATTCTAGATGTTAATTTTCCTTGATTAAATGATTTATAAATGTATTCTCCAAATCTGTGGTTTCTCTTTTCACTAAGATTTCCTTCCATATTTTCTTTCAAAAATTTTAAGTTTAATTTATTTTTGTATATGAGGATCTAGTTTTTTCCTGTATAAATAAGCAGTTATCCTTGCTTCTTTTGCTGAACAGATCATTTTATTCCTGCCATGTATCAAGTTTTGCCATGTGTCTGTATTTTGGCTTTCTAGTCTCTTTCACTTGTTTATTTGGAAAAAAAAAACAAAACTCTGACCTACTACCACACTGCCATAATTATTATAGTTTTTAGTCAGCTATAAAGACAAGGTCTGCTCCTCACCTTGTTTTTTCACTAAAAGTTGTCTTTGTTTTTCCATATCAATATCATTGTGGAGATTTTCATTGACATTGCATTGAATTTAGAGATTAACTAGGCTGCAGCTTACATTTTTATGATATTTAAGATTTTTTGGTTTGGTAATTTACTATATTAGAAATATTTTTAAAATATTCTGTTAGATTTCTTCTTAATTACTTTGTAGCTCCACAGGTATCACAAATGATATCTTTTTTCCTACTGTTTTCTAGTTGATCATTACTGCTATGTAAGAGTACACTGATTTTAGTACACTGGTTTTGCGTCCTGCAGTAGTGCTGAATTCTCCCAGTACTGTTTTGTTTGTTTATTCTTTTGGACTTTCTGCATCCATATTGAAGAGCAAAGAAGCCCTTTTTAATTTGTTTTCTAATTGTTTTAACTCTTATTTTTCTTGTTTTATTGGCAAGGGCTCGTAGGACAATGTTGAGTAGAAGTGGTGATAGTTGGTAATTTGTCTTGTTTCCAACTTTAATAGGAATGCTTCTAAGCTCAGTAGGTTGCTTTCTTTAGTTTTCTTTTTCTTTTAAATAGCCTTAATTAGATTAAGAAACATTTTTCTCAGTGTTGAATTTCATTGCAACTTTTTTCTTTTTCTATATTACAGCTAAATATAGGTAATTTGTACTTGGCTGATTTTTCTACTTTTAGAATTAGGGAGGCTTAAAGCAGAGTGAAAAATTAAATGAGTGAATAATTATATTTTCTCACAAAATTTGTGTCATTTTTGAATTACACATTGTTCATTAGGTGTTAATTAGTAACGTGAACATTAGAGCAACTTATCTTTGTCAAAAGTACTTGAGTCAGGTAGATTTGAGTTTAAATCTGACTCTGATAACTAATCGGGTTACTTCAACTTCTAAAACTCACTTTCTTCATCTGTAAACTGGCAATAATATCTACAAGGCAGGATTATTATGAGGATTAAATGAAATATTTTTAAAGTTATGACTAAGAGTAGGTATGCATTAAATACTAAATCTTATTATTTCCGTGTCTACCATACAACCATACATCACCATCATGCTCCTGAGAAGTGAGGGTGTTGGGGATTAAGTAAGAAAAACAGCATCTAACATTATGTATAGATGCAAAGCCACAAAGTCCTCTATTTCAATGACGGAATATTGAGCAACTGTTGAAAGACTAGGAGACTTGGTTCAAAGTCATCGAATCACATGCCAGGTTTATAAGCACTTATCAACTGGAAGGAGGAAAGCATTTTATGCAGTGGGGTTTCTTGAAGACATAATGGGGATCATTTTGAAGATTCAAAAATAGATGGATTAGTTCATGTAAGAGCAATTTATAGCCAAGAGTGATATATATGAGGGCTTCCAGAGTAGACTAAGAGAACAGGGCCTCCATGGCAGTTTGCAGAGAACAAAATCAAATAGCAAGTTTGAGCAAAGGCTATAAAGGCAGTTGGATTGAATTTTTAGAAGTTAATTAATTAAATTGACAAATAATAATTGCATATATTTATAGGGTATAATGTTATGTTTTAATATATGTACACATTGTAGAAAGATTAAATTAAACTTATTAACATATTCATCACTTCACCTATTTTTCATTTGTTTTGTGGTGAAAGCATGTAAAGTCTACTTTTTTAAAAGCAGTTTTGAACTATACATTATGCTATCATTAACTATGGTCACTATGCTGTGTAATAGAGCTCTAAATCTTATTTTTCCTTTCTAAGTGTAACTCTGTCCCTTTTGACCAACATCTCTCCTCCTCCCAGTCCCCAAGCCTCTGGTATCAAACATTCTACTTTGTTTTTATGAGCTCAACTTTTTTAGATTCCATGTGAAAATGAAATCATGCAGTATTTATTTCTGTGCCTGGCTTAGTATCCTCCCAGGTTTTAAAATATGCAGCCTTTAAAAAGAAGGAAATGACAGGATTTCCTTCTTTTTAAAGGCTGCATAGTATTCTCTTGTGTGTTGATACCACATTTTCTTTGTCCATTTGTCTGTTGATGGATTGAATTTTGATGGTTTGCTTCTTCCTGAGAACACATTTCCTAGTGTCAGGTTCATTAGAAGAGAGCTTGATGGACAAAGTCCCATGTGCTAGGCAATCCCATCCTTAGGGGCATAACAAAGAAAAAACAGAAGAAACAGAAGAAAATGACCACGGGCCAGAGTGGAATGGAGTGGTGGTATATTTTTAGCTGTGAATACAGGAACCCCTGTGGACCCTAGTATATTGGACCTTCTTTGAGAAGGTGTGTCTTTGTTTGCATTGCCCTGGCTCAGACGAATGAGAATAATAGATCATCTTCCATAGTATGTTTATCTGAAGATAGAGAACTGGTGTGGGGTAGGGAGAGAACATTTTGGAATAATTTTCAAGAAAGAGGAGATTGGGAAGATCTGCCATGGACAGCAGAAACTCTGTGGGTAAGGTGAGAGGTCCAAAGTGTATTTAGGACGTGTTGCTGTGTGGTGTGTGTGTGTGCTGAATAACTCATTCCTTGGTTTAAAAAAGGCTTTGGCAAAGAATGCATAAATTTTCAATGCTTCTAAAGTTACATGTAGCTACTCTGGGGAACATTATTTTGCTGCAAGTAGCTGAAAGAAGAGGAAAGGCTGGATCTGGTAAAGAGATATAGGAAAAGACTAGAAAAGTAAACTATTTTAAAGAGTTTGTCATTGAAGTGAAAAAAAAATGAGGGAGAAGAGCAGTTCAGTGGAGTATCAGGATTTGGGATTGTGTTAGATTTAAGACAGAGAGGAAAGGCCAGGCAGACAGGGAGAGGTTGAACGTTCAAAAGAGAATGGAAGTCATGGTAGGGATATCTTATGGAGCGCATTTCTAGAGAAAAAATGAAAATAGAGTACAAGTGGAGCTGTTCACAATGAAAAGGAAAAGGGTTCTTATTCTAAGATGGGATGGAAGGTGGAGAAAGTGTTTGTGGGTGGATTGTGAGTTAGATGTTCTCAATTTCAGGCAGGTGGGAAGTAGTAATGAAGGACTGTGGGGTTGGGGAAAAGTGGGAAAGGCTTTTAATAGGCTCTCTCTTAGTGTGGTTCACGTTGACTAGCGATGATAATACGTTGCTGAGTAGAAAGTCAGAATCCTCAGCCCTGAGCCAGTGTCCTCATTTTCAGGGGCCAAATTGTTGACGTTTACCTTCTTCACACCTACAAACTCAACCATGTACTACACAGCTGTGAGATACAGAGTGGTGGCCCATTTAGTTAGAATCACACACTGTTGTAGACAAGGAGAACAGTATGCCTTGAAACTCTGGAGTGCACTGGGAGCCAGGTGATCACATGAAAGTAGTCTGCTTCTTTGTATGAAGTTCCAGAAACATCATTATGTTCTTTACCTCCTGGAAGGCTGTCCCTGCTCAGATATTCTCTGAACCATAGTCGGTGTCAAAATCAGATGAATTTGGTTCCAGACCACTGCAATAAAGTAAATATCACAATAAAGCAGGTCACATGATTTCTGGTTTCCCAGTGAATATAAAAGATATGTTTTCACTACACTATAGTCTATTAAGTGTGCACTGTCATTATGTCTAAAAAATGACATTGATATCTTAATTTAAAAATACCTTATTGCTAAAAAGTGCTACTGATCATCCAAGCTTTCAGCAAGTTCTAATGTTTTTGTAAGTGGAGGGCCGTGCCTCTGATGTTGACGGCTGCTGACCAGGGTGGTGGTTGCTGAAGGTTGGAGTGACTGTGGAAGTATTTTAAAACAATGAAGTTTGCAACATCGATTGCTTCTTTCATGAAAGATTTCTCTGTACATGCGAGAACATGCTGTTTGACAGCATTTTACCCACAGTAGAACTTCTTTCCACATTGGATGCCATCCTCTGAACCTCTACCACTGCTTTGTCAACTACATTTATGAAGTATTCTAAATCCTTTGTTGTCATTTCAACGTTGTTCACAGCCTCTATACCAGCAGTAGATTCTGTTTCAAGAAACCACTTTGTTTGCTCATTCATGAGAAGCAACTGCTCATTTATTCAAGTTTGATCATGAGATTGCAGCAATTCACTTCCATCTTCAAGCTTAACTTCTCATTGTAATTCTCTTGCTATTTCCCGTACACCTACCGTGACTTCCTTTACTGGATTCTTGAACACCTCAAAGTTATCCATGAAGGTTGGAATCAACTTCTTCCCAACTCCTGTAAATGTGGATATTTTGACCTCCTCCCATGAATCATAAATGTTCTTAATGGCATCTAGATTGATGAATCCTTTCTAGAAGGTTTTCAACTTCCTTTGCTGAGATTCATTATAGGAATCACTACTATGGCAGCTACAGTCTTACACAATGTATTTCTTAAATAATATGACTTGTAAGTCAAAACTACTCCTTGACCCATGGACTTCAGGATGGATGTTATGTTGGCAGGCATGAAAACGACATTCATCTCCTTGTACATCCCCGTAAGAGCTCTTAGGTGACTAGATGCACTGTCAATGAGCAGTAATATTTTGAAAGGAATTCCTTTTATTTTTCTGAGCTGTAGGTCCCAACAGTGGACTGAAAATATTCAGTAAACCATGCTGTAAACAGATGTGTTACCATCCAGGCTGTGTTGTTTCATTTCTAGAGCACAGACAGAGTAAATTTAGCACAATTATTAAGGGCCCTAGGAGTTTTGGAATGGTAAATGATCATTAAGGGCCCTAGGAGTTTTGGAATGGTAAATGATCATTGGTCTCAACTTAAAGTTACTAGCTGCATTAACCCCAAACAAGAGAGTCAGCCTGTCCTTTGAAGCTTTGAAACCAGGCACTGACTTCTTCTCTTTAGCTATGAAAGCCCTGGATGGCATCTTCTTCCAACAGAAGGCTGTTTTACCAACACTGAAAATTTGGTGTTTAGTGTGCCACCTTCATCAATGATTTTAGTTAGATCTCCTGGATAACTTCTCCATCAGAACTTGCTACTTCACTTGGCACTTTTATGTCATAGAGATGGCCTCTTTTCTTAAACCCAATGAACCAATTCTGCTACCTTCCAACCTTTCTTCTTCAGCTTTGTCACCTCTCTCAGCCTTCATAGAATTGAAAAGAGGGGCTTGCTCCTACTTTAGGGTATGTTGTGGGTGGTTTGATCTTCTATCCAAACCAGTCAAATTTTACTCATGTCAGCAATAATGCTGCTTTGCTTTCTTATCATTTGTGTGTTCATTGGAGTAGCACTTTAAATTTCCTTCAAGAAGTTCTCCTTTGCATTCACAGCTTGGCTGTTTGGCACACAAAACCTAGATTTGGTCTATCTTGGCTTTTGACATGTTTTCCTCACTAAGTTTAATCATTTCTGTCTTTTGATTTTAAGTGAGAGACATGCAATTCTCCTTTTACCTGATCACATAGAGGCCATTTTAGGATTATTAGTTAGCATAATTTCAATTCTCTTGTGTCTCAGGGAATAGAGAGGCCCTACAGAAGGGAGGAAGATGGGGGAATGGCTGGTCACCGGAGCAGTCAGAACACATACAACATTAATTGGTTAAGTCTGCCATCTTATGGGGGCACAGTCATGGCGTCCCAAAACAATGACAATAGTAACATCAAAATCACTGATTACAGATCACCATAATAGATATAATAATAATGAAAAAGTTTGAAATATTGTGAGAATTGCCAAAATGTGGCACAGAGGCATGAAATGAGCACATGCTGATAGAAAACTTGTGCTGATAGACTTGCTCAATGCAGGGTTGCAACAAACCTTCAATTTGTAAAAATCACAATATCTGAGAAGCACAATAAAGTGAAGTGCAGGAAAAAGAGGTATGCCTGTACCTGTCACTCCTGAATAACTAATAGAAATAATAATGGTGGTAGTTGGTGGTGTGATGCTGGTGGTACCTGTCACGTGCAAGAAATATACCCATACTTTGTAAATATTATTCATATACAACATTCATTTAGGTGTAATTATCTTGATTTTACAGATAGGAAAGCTGAATTTCAGGGAGGTTTAACACCAGAGTAACGATTTGAACTTAGATTTGTTACACTCAGAGTTCTTTTAAAAAAGCAAAATTACTTCCTGATTTGTATGCTTCTCATCAATTAAAATGGCTACTTTAAATAAAATCTAAGTATACATTTATTTTTGTGAAAAAATTCATATTTATTTGACTAGAAATTTTTGAGCATATAAAACTAGAACTTACTGACATAAAAAATAGTTATTGTGTAGTGTGATGAGTACTAGAGTAGAGGCATATGCAAGTTACTGTGTTGAGAGAGACGTGGTGTGTTTTGGGGTGGGACGTGATGCAAGTGGAGTGGCGCATATTGGGATGGAACATGATGAAAGCGAAATGGTCAAAGATGCTCTTCTGAGAAAATCCTGCTTGTATCCATCTTGACAGATATGTAAGACTTTACTGGGATAATACGGTTGGGCAGAACAGCAACTTAAGTGCAGAGAGTGCTTCCAGTCATTGTTTTTAAACATTTGTCATTTTCTAATTTTGAAACATTCAAGAAAGTGGCTATAGAACAATGGTTTTTAATCATTTCCTTAGACAGCCGCTTGATGAAGCGCATTACCTGTTGCAACAGACCTACCAAATTTTGCATACAATTTAAAGGGGTTCATGAACTCACTGATGCCCCTCTATGACCTGCCAGCCAATACTCTCTGATATAGAGAAGTACTTGAAAAAGGAACATAAATGGCTATGGGTAAGAGTAGAGGGCACTGGGGTAGCTTTTTAGCTATTATTATATTAAATTCCTACAATAGCACTATGAAATTGGTATTAAGTCAACTTACAGCTGCATAAATTAAGATCCAGTTAAGTACCGTGACTCCCTCAAGTTCACACAGATAATAAACAGCAAAACTATGCTGAGGTCCCCTTCTGGGGTCTTGCATCCCAAGCTCATGTTTGCTCCATATACATGATACTAATTTCCTAATGAGAATATTGCTGTAATAAGTTATGATTTCTAACAATTAGCTTACAAATGAACTTTTGTAAAACAACTTGTAGTGAGTTGAGGATTGCCCGCATAGTGAAACCTTGTTAGTTTTGATTACCAGTCTGTCATAGCTGATAATTTATGATTTGTTTTATTTTGCTATGGGCTTGGCTATAGAGTATTTTGGCAGCATCTGTAAAAATTTCTTTTGAAACAATTTTTTTTGGCAAGATTGCACCTAAAGCTTCTAAATTATCTAGAGAAATTCCAAGTTGTTATTATGTGTTTGATACGTTGTGTTAGTCTTATCCATACACTGTGGCAGGTTTTCTGAAGAACCTCAACCGTATCTCGCCTTTGATGCTGGAGAGCCCAGTTTGTTAGTGTTAAGTTCTGGAAAGCAATAAAAGTGCATCTATCTAAACATGTTCTATACTAAATTGCTTTCACTAATCAAGCAGGACTTATCCCTATTTAGAAGAATTAGTGAGGTTTTAGTCAATTAGGCTTGATGTCAAGTTAATTTTTCCTCCATTAGTGTAATGAAGAATTGCTGTGTTGTTCTGTCATGCATGCTGATTGATAAAAAAAGTTAATAATGAATGCCAATACATTTTTCTCTTGAAAAATGAACCAATAATATATGAGGTTCAAGTAAATTATTCTGCTCATCAGAAAGAATTGCTTATTCTACTGTGTGGAAAGCCCAGTGGCAAACCAGGGGAAGCAATGGAATATTTAAATACTTATTCTATTGCTGGTCAGTCTTTAACATCAGCTTTTTAAAAGATTGCCTTATAAAGGATGTCCATTTCATAATTGTTGGATGACTAAAATAGACCACTTTGTTTTCTTTGGCTTCTGCTATTTGCTTATTTAAAAATATTTATATTGTGCTCTATTCTTTGCATGCTGCATTCTGCAGTTTGGGAATACTGAATCAAGACCTGGTGAGTAACTTTTACTCAGTGGATTGCATGATGAAAGATTTGCCAAACCATAAGGTGTTTTATTGTAATAAATGAAATCCATCTCCCTTGAAGAAGCACTTGCAGAGGCAGAATTTACTCTACATTTTATTATTACATTTTATTTATTCTATATATTCAAAATAAGGATTCAAAATCAAAAAGATACCAAAGCTAATGCATCCTGTAAATGAAGTGTGGTCTTGCCAAACTGCTTTTTGAGGTTGACATTACTATATTATATAGTAATTAGCAGACTGGCTCATGCACACATACACACATGCACACACACACACACACACACACCCTCATCTATAATATTTATTTGTCTCTACAATCATATCTATTCAGTTTTATGTCTGAGGTAAATTTCCAGATAACAAATTTCACTTTTATAACTATTAATACTTCACTAATAATCTTAGTGAATAAAAAAAGAATTGAAGATATTTGACAATTTAAGTGCTCACTCTTAATAAAAGTATTAAGGGTTAGAGTTAGGGCATTGATTAGGTGGTGAAATTTGATTCTACTATATGTCTGCTTCTTAGAGAATGTCAGTCCCGTTCTAAGGCTGTCAATTCAATTAATAACTCTTCATTTATTTAAATTAGGTGGTGACATTCTCCTGCCTTTAACTTTGCTCTCCATGCTAATTATTGGCTCAATTTATTTAGAAGTACTATTATAGAAGTTTTGAATCCTAATAAGTAGAAAGAGAGACCAATGTGTGAGCCTAATTCTTTTTCGAAGTGATTAAGGTATTATTACTTTTTATTTGTTATCAGGTATCAGAACATTAAAAGTAAAAAAAAAGAACAGACTTTATTTTACTGAATCTCTTTCTACTTAGGAATATCAAAGTGCTTAATGAACATGATTTTATCGAACCTTTATACCAACTTAGTGAAAGTGGATAAAAGTCAGAAACATTTAGCAGCAGAGGAAACACCAATAGAGATTACATTTGAGGGTTCCATAAGACATTCCGGCCTCTGGTCTTATGCTTTCTAGTGTATCCTCCTCTATTACTAGGTTACAAAATATATATTGGAAAAAATAAGTGAGGGATCAGCCATCATTAATAGTTTCCTGGGTTGCAAACAAACACCCAAATCTAGAGATTGTTTCCATTTAGAAAGTAGAATCTCAAAAATTCTTTTTTGGACAAACATCACTTTTGCAAAAATAGTCTGTATTTTTTTTGTAATTTTTATAGTGTTTGTGACTTTGATCAAAATCCCAGAATCATGTAACTTTTATATTAAAACAATAATGGCAATCTTAAACTGGGCCTCTGTGATATATCAGGCTACTTTTGTGACAACATTTTATATTCTGAATGATATCCTGGTCCATACATTAAATCAGTGATGCTATATTAAAGCGTAGGAAGATGGTATTCAGTCATTCATTCCATCATTTATTTTCTTGTCATGTATTCAGTGATCACCTGCCAAGTGCCAAGCTCTGCTCTACACCGTAGAAATTCCATGACAAACTAGACAGAAAATGTTCATGCTCTCTGCCATTCTGGTTCATTCTAGTGGGACACACAGCCCAACATCATAGAGTTACAAATGCCATGCAGGCACTTATAAGTAGGAGCTAACTAATGTGTACATGTGGACATAGAATATGGAATGATAGACAATGGAGATTCAGAAGGGTGAGCAGGAGGGAAGAGGGTGCATGATAAGATATTACTTAATGGGTACAATATACTTTATTTGGGTGATGGATACCCTGACATCACCACTACTCAATCTATACATGTAACAAAATTATACTTGTACCCCATACATTTATACACATAAAATACAAAAATAAATTTTAAAATGTCCTGCAGGGAATTAAAATGTGATATGATGATGTCTGGGTCACTATGTTAGTGTGGGTGGTCAGGGATGACTTCCTCAAGGAGAACACATTTAAGTTAAAATCAGAATTGTAAGAAGGAACCATCCATGTGAATATCAGAGAGAATATTATTATGGCTGAGGAAACAGCCAGTGAGAAATCTCTAGGGTAGGAAACAGTTCAGTGGGTTTTAGGAACAGAAAGATGAACAGAGTAGGTAGGCACAGTGGATGCTTGTATAAAATGACATTGGAAAACATTCTAGATAGAAATTCTTCTTCAAAGGAAGCATTCCTGTGTTCTAACACTTAAACAGTGTTAATAATACAAGACATTGGCTCCAAAATTACATTTTATTTAATGTTATAAACTAAGAACGGGTCAGTCAGGAAAACAACTGTCTTTTGCAATCAGTTTTTGCAATCTGTAAACAATAGATTATATGTAGTGGATTTGAAAGCTCTAGGATGGTGTTTTTTTTCTCCTCAACGATTGGAAGTATTATTTTAAGTGTGTGTGAAGTGTTAGCAATCCTCAGAACACCTCAGCACATTAGTTCAGTGTCTTCTACTCAAAACCAGAGGTACTTGAATCCTGGAGGTACTCCACCTTCCAGGATGGAGACTGGCAAACAGCAATAAAATAATAATTTCTTACCTTATAGCAACAAGCTACTTAATTCAGAAATTCCTCATCTGAAAAACTAAATTCTCTTGAGCAGTCTCTTGACCTCTTATTGCATAGGCTTAGGAGTCAAATAGTCTGGGCACAAATCCTGACTTTCCCATTTTCTAGCTGTGTCGTTTTGGGCAAGTCCCTTCTTCCAGTGTCCTCATTTATTTCCTCTGTAATCAGGATGATGTACTCATCACAGGCATTTAGAAAAGCATCTCACAAACAATAAATCTTTAGCAGGTTATCTGCTTTCATTGCTAATATTCTTACTTTTATGCCCTCCCTTTCCAAACGATCTTCTGAAAAAATGTGTAAGTCCACAAAGTTAGATGCAAGATGGTTGCCAATAAAAGTCTTCTGCCTTGAGGGCTGTGTGTGGTGGCTCACGCCTGTAATCCCAGGACTTTGGGAGGCTGAGGCAGGCAGATCATGAGGTCAGGAGATCGAGACCATCCTGGCTAACACGGTGAAATCTTGTCTCTACTAAAAATACAAAAAATTAGCCAGGCATGGTGGCACGCACCTATAGTCCCAGCTACTTGGGAGGCTGAGGCAAGAGAATCGCTTGAACCGGGGAGGCAGAAATTGCAGTGAGCCAAGATTGCATCACTGCATTCCAGCCTGGACGACAGAGCGGGACTCCGTCTCAAAACAAAACAAAACAAAACAAAACAAAACACAAAAAAAACTGCCTTGATCACTAGAATAGAGGGGGAAGCCTCTGCGATCCATTGACTGAAATGTATTTTGATATTTCATTTCTCTACTTAATTCAGCACAACCCCACCATTTAATTAAAAATAATATTTATTGAACACCCATTAAACGCTAAATTCTCGGCTAAAAAGAAAAAAAAATCTTGTTCTGCCAGGAGATTTTAATCCAGTTCTTCAACTCACAGTAGCTAAGAATTGGCAAACAAACAACAAAAGCATCTCTGCACTGAATTTTATGTTATATTGATGAACCAATTTGGAATTGATTAATGAACTTTTTTTATGCACACCCTTTCCATGTTGTGCATAAACGTCCATGTGTTTGCTCTTTGGAAAGACTGGAATACATGCTTCATGGGACAATGATTTGTGAACATGTCATGAGAGAAGATGTACTTTTACTATTACTACACATTTATTTAGTCAACAAACACTCACTGAGTGCCTACAGTGCTACATTCTGGGTGAACAGGAACCACCAACACAGAAAATAAAATCCTGTATCTCCTAGGGATCACAGGCTTAGCTTCTTTGGCATGGAGGCTCAAATCCTGTTTCTGCACATTTCTAGAGGTATGACTTTGGTTAATTTACCTAACCTTTCTATACCTCGGTTGCCTCATTTGTAAAATGGGGATAATATCTATATAGGGCTGTTGTGAAGATTAAATGATGGTATATGTAAAATGCGTAGGACAGTACCAGGAGCATAGTGAGAATGCGGCAGGAGGCTCTGTTATTACTGTAAATATTATTATCACTACTGCTCTGTGCTCCAGTAGTGTATTCTGTATATTTCATGCCCAATTCTTCTTTTCTTAAACGGGTCAGCACATCTTTAGAGTGGCACAGTGACAGCTTTCAGAGGGAATGTGGTCCTGGTACCCTTATCCTGTGTGGCTTCTACTTCTAACGCTCCATGTACAGAGTAGAGACAGCCGCTGTTTTTCTGAACTATTGAAATATAAACCAGGGTGCCAGTTGCCCCTTGCAGAGAATAGCTTTATATTTGTCTCTCTGTTGGCACCTTGCCTATTCCTTATCACCCCCACTTGGTCCTAAGTGCCTGTTCTGTCATGGTGGTTGCAGTTACCACTGGCTCTAATCTCTCTTCTCATCTATTTCTTTGCCTCTTACCACTTTCCCTAAGCTCCTTGACCGTGTGTTTCTAGATCTTCTCTGCCACAGAAAGCAGTCTCTCTTTTTTTGCAGGTGAGTCACATGGAGTATATTGAGTGGGATCTTGAATATTTCAGTTCTTGACGTAATTCATGTCAAATGTTAAGACATGACAGGCAGCTGCTGCACGGGGTTGGTTTCTCCACGGCATCCCATCCTACCCCTGTTTTCTCATATGAATTATTCTGAAAGCCTTGAGGCTGATCAGTGTAGATATTCCTATATTTTGGAAACACTACTTTTAAGGATCCTAGCAACTGATTTCTCCAACTCACATTGAAACTTAAACAATTTCCTGGTGCCTCCTGAATCCCTTTAAGATGTTGCAGTAAGAATGAGAGTTGTGTAGGCGGGGAGGTACATTTTATGGGCTTTTTATAAGAAATGATATCCTGTGTCCTGAATGTACCAGTGCATTAATGCCATCCTCATCTGTAGCAACAGTAAGCAGCCTTTTAGAGTGGTATAAATAGTCCATTAGGATAACCATAAATATTTAACTATTATTTACTTTAGATTCCATTGGCAAAGTAGCAGATTTCTTGAAAACCTCTCAGGTTTCTCCTAAATTGTTCTTTTCAAGGCAGTAAAAATGCTATGGTCCCAAACTGAAAATAACTGATTATTAATTAAACTACTAAAGACCAAAACAACTTTACTCACATTCCACAGAAGGATTGGAGAGACAGGAAACAACTTGCGAGGTTTCTCGAAATTGTTATTTTCTTGTTAATGGTTATTTTAATTAGCAAAGAGAGTTTTGGAAATAGTTTTGAGCTTTACCTGAAACTGAATGACTGGAAGTTAAGTGCATTTGAATTATATTTGGTTACATGCATTAAAGGATAAATAATTTCTCTTTTCTCATGTGAAGCTTCATTTTGGTTGTAGTTAGCTGACTTTTCAGGGTAAGGAGAAGGACCAAGTAATCACCAGCTATAAAATACAAACATTTATCACTGGAAAACCTAGTAATGAAAGCAAAGCCTATCAAAACTTTATGTTTATAGAATGCATTTAACTCTTTTTAATATATTCATGTCTATGTAATCCTTTTGTTACTTTTTTCATGAAAACTTATTTAACAGTATATATAGTTCATAGTATTGTGTTGTGGAATGAGCATTAGACTTTGGATATGTCAAATCCTTTCCAGAGAGAGATGGCCCACTCAAATAAGGATAAATAATAAATAGGGGAGAGACAGTTTGTAAAACTCTGAGCACGGTGTAGGTGAACCACAGGGCAGTAACCTGAGGCTAGTAACAGTGGAGCTGTCAACAACCTATGTCCAAAGGGAAAAGGGAAGAAAAAAGCTTCTCTAGAACCTGAAAGGAGCTAGTTTTGTGTAGAAAGCTACTGTACGTGGAACAGTGATCTTTAGTTGTGGACATAGCCAGCCTAAGTTAACCTTCAAGGAGGGAGCCAAGGGAATAAATATCCCGATCCCCACTCCTCCTTCCCTCCAATTTTGTTAGAGCTCACTGTCTTGAACCTGCTGAGCACCTGGACATGAGGGCCTTTGATAGAGTGCCTACAGGTCTTATGGGGAAAGAAGAGTGGAAAGCGGATCTGGAGGGAGAAATGAAAGATACCTTGAATACTCTACCACTTTTCTCTCTATCAACCTCCAATCTTGTCCTCCATGTGGTTGACAAATGCATGTTCCTAACACAGGGTATGCACAAAATCCCATCAACTACCATATCATTCCCATGATGGCTTTTACTAATACTGCAACCTGACTAAAATATTAGTCCCCAGCAACACTCTTCATATGAAATATTGGGAGAAGAGGATGCAATTAAGGAACATTAATTATAGCTGCAGCTCACTTCTGGAGCTGGTCATGAGGCCTAAACTGCTCATTATAGGGCCCCCCATCGACAATACCTTCTGTATTTACCTTACTGTCTGACATCACCTTGACTGGATGAGTCATTTTCCAGTTAGGGCAATTGAAATCTTCATTTCTTTAAGATCTGAGTGCTTGGTAGTCTTGTTTTTATTGGGGGATCATTGCTATTTTCCCTTGACCAGGACTATCGGGAAGGGAGTACTAAGAGGCATCCCACTGAATTCCCTGAGTTCTAAGCACTGTCCTTGTCTTCATTCTGTAGCAGAAAATCAATTCCTCCTGATCATTAGGTGTGATTACCCTAGCTAGTTATAGTGACTTTCTCATCTCTGTTGGTTCAGGGCCATAAATAAATTTAAATTGCCAGGAGTTAGTCTATACTTCCAGTGAATCAGAAAATGACCATGTTTCCTGGTATAAGAATTACTGCCTTGGACAGTAGGGCCATCAAATTCATCAAGTCCAAGGTTTCGGGGACAGGAGGCAAGAATTCTTTTTTTTTTAATTATTATACTTAAAGTTTTGGGATACATGTGCAGAACGTGTAGGTTTGTTATATAGGTATACATGTGCCATGGTGATTTGCTGCATCCATCAACCCGTCATCTACATTAGTTATTTCTCCTAATGCTATCCCTCCCCTTGCCCCCCACCCCACTAACAGGCCCCAGTGTGTGATGTTTCCCTCCCTGTGCCCGTAAGTTCTCGTTGTTCAACTCCCACTTATGAGTGAGAACATGCGGTGTTTGGTTTTCTGTTCCTGTGTTAATTTGCTGAGAATGAGAATGATGGTTTCCAGCTTGATCCATGTCCCTGCAAAGGACATGAACTCATCCTTTTTTATGGCTGCATAGTATTCCGTGGTGTATACATGCCACATTTTCTTTATCCATTCTATTATTGATGGGCATTTGGGTTGGTTCCAAGTCTTTGCTATTGTAAATAGTGCAGCAGTAAACATACATGTGCATGTGTCTTTATAGTAGAATAATTTATAATCCTTTGGGTATATACCCAGTAATAGGATTGCTGGGTCAAATGGCATTTCTGGTTCTAGATCCTTGAGGAATTGCCACACTGTCTTCCACAATGGTTGAACTAATTTATACTCCCACCAACAGTGTAAAAGTGTTCCTATTTCTCCACAGCCTTGCCAGCATCTGTTGTTTCCTGACATTTTAGTGATCGACATTCTAACTGGCATGAGATGGTATCTTATTGTGGTTTTGATTTGCATTTCGCTAATGATCAGTGGATGATGAGCCTTTCTTCATATGTTTGTTGGCCACATAAATGTCTTCTTTTGAAAAGTGTCTGTTCATATCCTTCACCCACTTTTTGATGGGGCTGTTTGTTTTTTTCTTCTAAATTTGTTTAAGTTCCTTGTAGATTCTGGATATTAGCCCTTTGTCAGATGGATAGATTGCAAAAAATTTCTCCCATTCTGTAGGTTGCCTGTTCACTCTGATGATAGTTTCTTTTGCTGTGCAGAAGCTCTTTAGTTTAATTAGATCCCATTTGTCAATTTTGGCTTTTGTTGCCATTGCTCTTTGTGTTTTAGTCATGAAGTCTTTGCCCATACCTATGTCTTGAATGGTATTGCCTAGGTTTTCTTCTAGGGTTTCTAGGGTTTTAGGTCTTACATTTAAATCTTCAATCCATCTTGAGTTAATTTTTGTATAAAGTGTAAGGAAGGGGTCCAGTTTCAGTTTTCTGCGTATGGCTAGCCAGTTTTCCCAAAACCATTTATTAAATAGGGAATTCTTTCCCCATTGCTTGTTTTTGTCAGGTTTGTTGAAGATCAGATGGCTGTAGATGTGTGGTGTTATTTCTGAGGCCTCTGTTCTATTCTATTGGTCTATATATCTGTTTTGGTACCAGTACTATGCGGTCTTGTTTACTGTAGCCTTGTAGGATAGTTTGAAGTCAGGTAGCGTGATGCCTCCAACTTTGTTCTTTTTGCTTAGGCTTGTCTTGGCTATACAGGCTCTTTTTTGATTCTATAAGAAATTTAAAGTAGTTTTTTTCTAATTCTTTGAAGAAAGTCAATGGTAGCTTGTTGGAAATAGCATTGGATCTATAAATTTGGACTGTATGGCCATTTTCATGATATTGATTCTTTTTATCCATGAGCATGGAATGTTTTTCATTTGTTTGTGTCCTCTCTTATTTTGTTGAGCAGTGGTTTGTAGTTCTCCTTGAAGAGGTCCTTCACATCCCTGGTAAGTTGGATTCCTAGGTATTTTATTCTATTTGAAGCAATTGTGAATGGGAGTTCACTCATGATTTGGCTCTCTGTTTGTCTGTTGTTGGTGTATAAGAATGCTTGTGATTTTTGTACATTGATTTTGTATCCTGAGACTTTGCTGAAGTTGCTTATCAGCTTAAGGAGATTTTGGGCTGAGACAATGGGGTTTTCTAGATATACAATCATGTCATCTGCAAACAGGGACAATTTGACTTCCTCCTTTCCTGATTGAATACCCCTTATTTCTTTCTCTTGCGTGATTGCCCTGGCCAGAACTTCCAATACTATGTTGAATAGGAGTGGTGAGAGAGGGCATCCTTGTCTTGTGCTGGTTTTCAAAGGGACTGCTTCCAGCTTTTGCCCATTGACTATGAAGTGGGCTGTGGGTTTGTCATAAATAGTTCTTATTATTGTGAGATATATTCCATCAATACCTAGTTTATTGAGTGTTTTTAGCTTGAAAGGGTGTTGAATTTTATTGAAGGCCTTTTTTGCATCTATCAAGATAATCATGTGTTTTTTGTCATTGCTTCTGTTTATGTGATGGATTGTGTTTATTGGTTTGCATATGTTGAACCAGCCTCGCATCCCAGGGATGAAGCCTGCTTGATCATATTGGATAAGCTTTTTAATGTGCTACTGGATTTGGTATACCAGTATTTTATTGAGGATTTTTGCATCGATGTTCATCAGGGATATTTGGCTGAAATTTTCTTTTTTTGTTTTGTCTCTACCAGGTTTTGGTATCAGGATGATGCTGGCCTCATAAAATGAGCTAGGGAAGAGTCCCTCTTTTTCTATTGTTTGGAATAGTTTCAGAAGGAATGGTACCAGCTTCTCTTTGTACATCTGGTAGAATTCGACTGTGAATCTGTCTAGTCCTGGGCTTTTTTTGGTTGTTAGACTATTAATTACTGCCTCAATTTCAAGACTTGTTATTGGCCTTTTCAGGGTTTCGACTTCTTCCTGGTTTAGTCTTGGGATGGTGTATGTGTCCAGGAATTTATCCATTTCTTGTAGATTTTCTAGTTTATTTGCATAGAAGTGTTTACAGTATTATCTGATGGTAGTTTGTATTCCTGTGGGATCAGTGGTGATCTCCCCTTTACCATTTTTTTTTTATTGTGTCTATTTGATTCTTCTCTCTCTTATTCTTTATTAGTCTGGCTAGCAGTCTATCTATTTTGCTAATCTTTTCAAAAAACCAGCTCCTGGATTCATTGATTTTTTGAAGGGTTTTTCATGTCTCAATCTCCTTCAGTTCTGCTCTGATCTTAGTTATTTCTTGTCTTCAGCTAGCTTTTGAATTTGTTTGCTCTTGCTTCTCTAGTTCTTTTAATTGTGATATTAGGGTGTCAATTTTAGATCTTTTCCACTTTCTCCTGTGGATATTTAATGCTATAAATTTCCCTCTAAACACTGCTTTAGCTGTGTCCCGGAGATTCTGGTACGTTGTGTCTTTGTTCTCATTGGTTTCAAAGAACTTATTTCTTTCTGCCTTAATTTCATTATTTACCCAGTAGTCATTCAGGAGCAGGTTGTTCTGTTTCCATGTAGTTGTGTGGTTTTGAGTGAGTTTCTTAATCCTGAGTTCTAATTTGATTGCACTATGGTCTGAGAGACTGTTTGTTATGATTTCCGTTCTTCAGCATTTGCTGAGGAGTGTTTTACTTCCAATTATGTGGTCTATTTTAGAATAAGTGCTATGTGGTGCTGAAAAGAATGTATATTCTGTTGATTTGGGGTGGAGAGTTCTGTAGATGTCTATTAGGTCAGCTTGGTCCAGAGCTGAGTTCAAGTCCTGAATATCCTTGTTAATTTTCTGTCTCATTGATTTCTCTAATATTGAAAGTGGGGTGGTAAATTCTCCCACTATTATTGTGTGGGAGTCTAAGTCTCTTTATAGGTCTCTAAGAACTTGCTTTATGAATCTGGGTGCTTCTGTATTGGGTGCATATATATATTTAGTATAGTTAGCTCTTCTTGTTGCATTGATCCCTTTACCATTATGTAATGCCCTTTTTTGTCTTTTTTGATCTTTGTTGGTTTAAAGTCTGTTTTATCAGAGACTAGGATTGCAACCCCTGCTTTTTTGGGTTTTTTTTTTTTTTTTTTGCTTTCCATTTGCTTGGTAAATATTCCTCCATCCCTTTATTTTGAGCCTATGTGTGTCTTCTTACATGAGATGGGTCTCCTGAATACAGCACACTGATCGGTCTTGACTCTTCATCCAATTTGCCAGTCTGTGCCTTTTAATTGGGCCATTTAACCCATTTACATATAAGCTTAATATTGTTATGTGTGAATTTGATCGTGTCATTATGATGCTAGCTGTTTATTTTGCCCATTAGTTGATGCAGTTTCTTCATAGTGTCAATGGTCTTTACATTTTGCTTTGTTTTTGCCATGGCTGGTACTGGTTGTTCCTTTCCATATTTACTGCTTCCTTCAGAGCTCTGGTAAGGCAGGCCTGGTGGTGAAAAAATCCCTCAGCATTTGATTGTCTGTAAAGGATTTTGTTTCTCCTTCACTTATCAAGCTTAGTTTGGCTGAATATGAAATTCTGGGTTGAAAATTCTTTTATTTAAGAATGTTTAATATTGGCCCCTACTCTCTTCGGGCTTGTAGAGTTTCTGTAAAGAGATCCGCTGTTAGTCTGATGGGCTTCCCTTTTTAGGTAACATAACCTTTCCCTCTGGCTGCACTTAACATTTTTTCCTGCATTCCAACCTTGGTGAATCTGATGATTATGTGTCTTGGAGTTGCTCTTCTCAAGGAGTATCTTAGTGGTGTTCTCTGTATTTCCTGAATTTGGATTTTGGCCTGTCTTGCTAGGTTGAGGAAGTTCTCCTGGATAATATCCTGAAGTGTGTTTTCCAACTTGGTTCCATTCTCCCCATCACTTTCAGGTACACCAATCAAACGTAGGTTTGGTCTTTTCACATAGTCCCATATTTCTTGGATTCTTTGCTTGTTCCTCTTCATTGTTTTTTCTCTAATCTTGTCTTCATGCTTTATTTTATTAAGTTGATCTTCAATTTCTGATATACTTTCTTCTGCTTCATAGATTTGGCTATTGATACTTGTGTATGCTTCACGAAGTTCTTGTGCTGTGTTTTTCGACTTTATCAGATCATTTATGTTCTTCTCTAAACTGACTATTCTAGTTAGCAATTCCTCTAACTTTTTTTTCAAGGTTCTTAGGTTCCTTACATTGGGTTAGAACATGCTCTTTTAGCTCAGAGGAGTTTGTTTTTACCCACCTTCTGAAGCCTACTTCTGTCAGTTCGTCAAACTTATTCTCCGTCCGGTTTTGTTCCCTTGCTGGTGAGGAGTTGTGATCCTTTGGAGGAGAAGAAGCATTCTTGTTTTTGGAATTTTTAGCCTTTTTGTGCTGGTTTTCCCTCATCTTGGTGACTTTATCTACCTTTGGTCTTTGCTGTTGGTGACCTTCGGATGGAGTTTTTGAGTGGCCGTCCTTTTTGTTGATGTTGATGCTATTGCTTTCTGTTTGTTGGTTTTCCTTCTAACAGTCAGACCCCTCTTCTGCAGGTCTTCTGGAGTTTGCTGGGGGTCCACTCTATCCCCTGTTTGCCTGGGTATCACCAGCATTGGCTGTAGAACAGCAAAGATTGCTGTCTGCTCCTTCCCCTGGAAGCTTCGTCCCAGATGGGCACCCATCAGATGCCAGTCGGAGCCCTTCTGTATGAGGTGTCTGTTGAGCCCTGCTGGGAGGTGTCTCCCAGTCAGGAGGCACAGGGGTCAGGGACCCACTTGAGGAGGCAGTCTGTCCCTTAGCAGAGCTCGAGCACTATGCTGGGAGATCTGCTGCTCTTTTCAGAGCTGGCAGGCAGTAATGTTTAAGTTGGCGGAAGCTGCGCCCAGAGCTACCCCTTCCCCTGGGTGCACTGACCCAAGGAGATGGGAGTTTTATCTATAAGCTGCTCACTGGGGCGGCTGCCTTTCTGTCAGAGATGCCTTGCCCAGAGAGGAGGAATCTAGAGAGGCAGTCTGGCTACAGTGGCTTTGCCGAGCTGTGGTGGGCTCCGCTCAGTTTGAACTTCCTGGAGGCTTTGTTTACATTATGAGGGGAAAACTGCCTACTCAATCCTCAGTAATGGCAGATGCCCCTCCCCACACCAAGCTCGAGTGTCCCAGGTTGTCTTCAGACTCCTGTGCTGGCAGCGAGAATTTCAAGCCAGTGGGTCTTAGCTTTCCGGGCTCCATGGAGGTGGGACCCGCTGAGCAAGACCACTTGGCTCCCTGGCTTCAGCCCCCTTGCCAGTGGAGTGAATGATTCTGTCTTGCTGGTGTTCCAGGCACCACTGGGGTATGGAAAAAAACTCCTGTAGCTCGCTTGGTGTCTGCCCGAACAACCACCCAGTTTTGTGGTTGAAACCCAGGGCCCTTGAGGTGTAGGCACCCTAGGGAATCTCCTGGTCTGTAGGTTGCAAAGGCCTTGGGAAAAGCATAGTATCTGGGCTGGAGAGCACTGTCCCTCATGGCATGGCTCCTCATGGCCTCTTTTGGCTCCAGGAGGGAGATCCCCGGCTCCTTGCACTTCCTGGGTCCTCACCCTGCTTCTGCTCGTCCTCAGAGGGCTGCACCCACTGTCTGACCGTCCTGAATAGATGAACTGGGTACCTCAGTTAGAAATACAGAAATCACCTACCTTCTGCGTTGGTCTGGCTAGGAGCTACAGACCAGAGCTGTTCCTACTTGGCCATCTGGCCTGTCAGTAAGAATTCTTTAAGTGGTGTATTAGGCATAAAAATAAGATAGATTACTTTATTTATCTGTTTATTTATTTAGAGACAAGGTCTAACTCTGTCGCCCAGCTGGAGTGCAGTGGCGCAATCATAGCTCACTGTAACTCTCCCTCAGCCTTTCGAGTAGCTGGGAACATAAGCTCATGACACCATACCTGGGTAATTTTTTCTCTTTCTTTCTTTTTTTGAGATGGAGTCTCGCTCTGTCATCCAGGCTGGAGTGCAATAGTGCGATCTCGGCTCACTGCAAGCTCTGTCTCCCGGGTTCACGCCATCCTCCTGCCTCAGCCTCCTGAGTAGCTGGGACTACAGGCGCCCGCCACCACTCCCGGCTAATTTTTTTCATTAGTATTTTTAGTAGAGACGGGGTTTCACCATGTTAGCCAGGATGGTCTCGATCTCCTGACCTCGTGATCTGCTTGCCTCGGCCTCCCAAAGTAATATATTTTTTGTGTAGACGAGGTCTAGCTATGTTGCTCAGGTTGGTCTTGAACACCTGGCCTCAAGCAGTCCTCCCCCTTGGCATCCCATAGTGCTGGGATAGCCACTGAGCCTGACCTATACCCCTTTTACTCTCACCTCTTGGTTCCTGGATTTGTGCATTCTCTACAGCAGAGATGACACCATATACTTGGCTGCCCAACCTATGAACAGAACTCCAACCTCTCAGGGTGTTATCTCTTGGCTTGCACCCTGGCTGAGGCTTCATCAGGACATTTCATCATTCTGCCAAACTGGTTGCTACTAGAGGGTGCAGGTGATGTGATCCATGAATTATATGTATTGAGCCCACTGTCTCACTTCCTTTGCTAAAAAATGGTTAGGAGATAGTTTTCACAGGAAACCTTGGCTATATATCAGTTGCACTATAAGTCCGTGAATGATGGTGCTTGCAGAGGCACTGAAGGCAGGGAAGACATATATTGTATATGTCTATCTTTGTGAGTCCAAGAGCATCCCCTTATAATGGGAGGAATCCAGTGGAATCATTCTGCTACCACATACAGCCACCTGGTCCTCTTGCCCTGTTGGACAGTGATAGCTTTTTGGGGGCTCAGCATCAGCCTTGGCTTTTGAAGTTTGGGACTTCTTTAGTGCTGGAAAGCCAGATCCCCCCTGGTAGGAGAAGAGAATGCTGAACCTATATATAGCCTCCCTCTGCACCACTCTGTGCTTTATATGTGGGTCCATTAAGCAAACATTTGGATGGTTGATGAAGGATACTGAGTGACAATCAGATTTTCTTGTTCACTTTATTACTGAAGCTATCCTCTGTGATAGCCTTTTATGAGATTTAGTGGAATAGAATTAGATTCACATTCTGTACTTATTAAAAGAGACTCTTCCATATATTCTTCACCTCCTCCTTTGTGTCCTTCTTGTCTATGTCCTTATCTTTCTCCTCCTTCATGCGCCTCTTACTCATGCTTGCTCATTTCCTTCTCCTTGTTCTCCCTGTTTTCCTTTTCCTCCTTCTCCACATGCTCCACCTTGTCCTCCTCCTAATCATCCTTCTCTTCTTCCTCTTCCTCATCCTCCTTCTCATCCTCCTTATACTTTTCTTCCTCCTCCTCCTCCTCATGCTACTTCTCCCTTTCCTTGTGCTCCCTATTCCCCCAGGCCTCCTCATCCTCTACAACTTTCTCCTCCCTTAAACTGTTCTGCAGTAAGCCCATTTGTTTTCTCCATTTTAATTTCTAAGTACTTTTTTTGAAAAAAATTTTGTTTTTTGCCCTCCAATTTATGTTGGGATTCAACATAGTCTCCCTCTATTTTTTTAACTTTGGTGCATGATATTCTTTCTCCCCCATTCTGATAACACTACACATTGCTTTGACTTCCATCCCCATTAATAACTAAGTGAAAGGTGTTACAAGTCTTGCTGAAGATTACACGGTAATTCTTCTCACAGCCAAGCTTGAACTCAGTTTTAGATTCCAGACTTAGTGTCTTTTCACTAGGCTGAATTGCCTCATCATGGCTGAGGATAGAAATAGCCTCATATTTAGAGTAAAACTCAGACAAGAAAGCAAGCAAGTGAACAACAATAACAATAGAAAACAAAAATTTAAAAAGGAAAGAGAGAGATAGGCATATTCACTAATTTAACTACAGGAACTTGAATTTAGTGTTCTCTCTGCTCAGTGATTTAATTCTAGGTGAATTAAAAAAGAAGTTTCTGTGAAGGTTTGCTGACTTTGGTTTGTTCCAAAACTATTAAAAATGTATAACTCTTACCTGCTCAACAGTATCATTTGGGACCAAAGCTCATAGAGCTAATATGAGGCATAATAAATAGAGCCAATAATATCTGTACTTAGAGGTAAGAGAATCACTCCTGATATATTAATTTAATTTCTTCTGTAAAATTAAGGGTGTTTGTATACAGACTCTGTATGTGATATCAGGTAGTCAAGACTTGGTTTTGTAGTCTTCTTCTGAAATCATCACAATAAGGAAATTTTAAACATGTAATTAGACAAATTAGATTGGAAGATGAAAACAACTGCTTTAATTCAAAATAATCTCATTAAGTATATCATGGCATTAAGTTTTACAAAGCCCAGGTCACTTCCTCTGTGGCTTTCCCTATGACCACCTTTGCTTCTCCTTCAGCTGTAATTGCTTCCCGCTCTGGGGCATTTTTTATGCAAACTACCCGATCCACCTGTGTTAAATTATGATTGTTTATTGTGTTGTGCGTTTAAGATACAGCTATAAAGTAAAAAGCCCACATTTTAAGAAAAGATAGAATTTTTTATGCGGATAAACTTTGTTTCTTAAAATAAAAAAGATTTGATACTTACTCAATGTTGCGTCAAGCGTTCAGAAGAGTTTTCTGAGAGGTGGGGAAGTCTCCTTGCGAATTACCTTCAGATCCTATTACAGAGAAGAATCCCCATCCCCGATATGTTTGTAGTAGTAAAGCACTGTTGCCAAAAATGCCCATTCACTCTTTTTTTGTATCTCTGGGTAAGTTTACCAACCTTTTTGTGCTTTAATTTCCTCAACTATAAAATGATGGTAAGTTGTACTTTCCTCATAGAATTGTTCCAAATGAATTCGGTATTTGAAGTGCTTAGAACAGTGCCTAGCACATTATAAATGCTATGTGCCTTTGCTGTTACTATTTCTACTACGACCACATTGTTGATGACCGTGATGATGAATCCTATTACTAACAGTTTCCCATTCATTTCATACTAATTAAAAAAATATTTGCTCCAAATGCTTTTATCTGTGCCTACAAACAAACAAAAATCCAAAGGTGCAGATTTGCCACTAATGAAATAGTAAAGAAATGTATTGCAGGATTTAAGGCTGATTCTGAAAGTGTTGGTCCCCAAAGTGTTTGGAGTAGTGAAGTGATATTGGAGTAACTGTAAAACCTCTTAGATGGTTGCTCTGAAGTAAGCCCCTCTCTGTTGGATATATATTGCATGTTTTTTTAAATGTATCCATATATATTATGACTTGTTTCTCCAATGTAAATACACTTCTTGAAGACAGAAGCTGTGTTTTCCATTTCTGTGTATTTCCCATAGCATTCAACAGAGTGTTTTACAAATTTCAGAAGTTCAATAAATATAATGATTAGCTGCTTAGGTAGAGGTGAGAGGAGGAGAATTAGGAATAAAATGTTCTCCAGTTAATTGCAAACTGCTTTTGTACTTAAAAATGAATTTGCATTTTATCTTTTTCTACAACTTCTGGAAACTGTTTTAGTTGGCATTTGTCATTTGATTTTGTACAATTTTGTAAATTTTCTGGAAATCTTAAATTCCTACAAAGAGTCCATCACAGGATTTTCTATTTTTTTATTGTTTCTACATGAAAGGAAGTGTTAGTGTAAAGGCTAGCCTGTTCCATTTACACTTCATGCAATTTGTTAAGAAAATAATTAAGCTTTGGAGCTGGTAGGGACCATATTGTTACAGCCTAAACCCTCCACAGGGTACCTGGAACAGAATGGAAACTCAATAAGTTGTTGATAAATAAATGAATCATTTAGTACAATGTCTTCATTTCACAGTCGAAGGAACTCTGTGATAACTTGCTCCCTGTCACATGGTGGCATAGGAGGTATTAGAACAAATGTTGCTGATGTCATCATGCTATAGTTGTGGATTTCATATTTAAATTGTAACATGAAAAAGACTTTTAAGTTTAGTCTTTGAATAACTTCCTTCATTTTAAATCTTGTGTATAAATAAATTTCTTAGGTTAATATCTGCTACATTTTAGAAAGGCACTTGGAAGAAGTTTATACAAGTCAAAAGAATTGTTTTAAAGGGAAAGTAAAGGAAAATATCCGTTAGTGGCTTATTCGAGGTGTGTCAGTTGATTAATTTCCTTTCTCTCGACCATAAGTTTTCTTCGCTCTGTTATATATTATTAGGGTTTCCTAGTTACTCTGAAAGACTTTCTGTTGGAACAATTTGTTTTTCTCAAGACATAACCCATCTCCAACTTGCCTGTATTTCTGAGACTTTCAAGAAATGTTGGTTATCATTTTAATTGATTTTCTGCTAGGATGGAAAAAAAGAGCCAAGTTCATGTACCTGTTTGAAGGGGCCCAAACTGTCAGAAATAGGGACGATTGCCTGGATGATAACGCTCTGCGATGCCCTCCACAATTTCATTGATGGCCTGGCGATTGGGGCTTCCTGCACCTTGTCTCTCCTTCAGGGACTCAGTACTTCCATAGCAATCCTATGTGAGGAGTTTCCCCACGAGTTAGGTAAGGAGCTTTGCTTATATTGTAAAAGTCTGCTTACTTCTTGATTTCAGTGGAATGAGACTTTTCAGGTGACATGCTCTTAAAATCCTTCTGATGCACTAAAATGAAGACCTTGTTGGACATTGATGATTATCTTTGATCTCATCCAGAAAAAAAAAAAAAAAAAACTATTCACTTGATATTTTCTTCTTCTTCTAGGAGACTTTGTGATCCTACTCAATGCAGGGATGAGCACTCGACAAGCCTTGCTATTCAACTTCCTTTCTGCATGTTCCTGCTATGTTGGGCTAGCTTTTGGCATTTTGGTGGGCAACAATTTCGCTCCAAATATTATATTTGCACTTGCTGGAGGCATGTTCCTCTATATTTCTCTGGCAGATATGGTAAGAAGCTTAAAATTTGTATTTTGTTTTAATTTAAAATTTGGAAATGAGTATCTGGATTATAAGTTAACTAAGGGTGGCCTTCTGCTTTCCGCAGTGTGGAAGGCCTTTCTGTTGTAATTCAGAACAATCCCATTTCAACAGATCATTCTACTTGAGTAGTTTACACTAATAGTAATTTGAAACTGATCCTCACTGGTTCTTTAAAACATAATCATATTATTTGAAGGTGAAATGATTTGTTTTTGCTGAAATAGAGATATTTTCGTCTATCTCTATTCCCCTTGTGGTTGGTACATCTTGTCTTATGTTGTAGTATGTCCCTATAGGACTTTTTCTCCTTTTTCTCCCTCTTTTGTGTCTATGTCACATTTGGAAGAGGAATAACTTATTAGAGTAAATAGCATTTTGTTATTTCAAAGTTCTAAACAGTGACAGCTTTTTGGGTTAAACTAAAACTGGTACACTAAAATTGGTAAAATTTTGACAATAGTTATTTGACATAGTATATATTTATATCTGTTCAATGTCTGTGTCTTTGTATCTGTGTGTATGTGTGCGTATGTGCTCAAAAGAGCGTGCATGGCTGGGTGCGGTGGCTCATGCCTGTAATCCCAGCACTTTGGGAGGCCGAGGCAGGCGGATCACAAGGTCAAGAGATCTAGACCATCCTGGCCAACATGGTGAAACCCTGTCTCTACTGAAACTACAAAAATTAGCCGGGCGTGGTGGCTGGTGCCTGTAGTCCCAGCTACTCGGGAGTCTGAGGCAGGAGAATTGCTTGAACCCGGGAGGCAGAGGTTGCCGTGAGCCGAGATTGTGCCACTGTACTCCAGCCTGACGACAGAATGAGACTCCATCTAAAAAAAAAAAGAGTGTGCGTGTGTGTGTAAGAGAGAGAATATCCTGTGCATTTTCAAATAAATCATGGAAATCTTTCTATAAAATGATAATATGGTAGTGTATGAAAATCAAGGAATATTTCTTTTGCATTTGGAACTGGATGTATTACATACATAATTTAAGAATTTGATTTTTTTATTTGCATTCTTACCTCCAAATTATATTTATCTAGCTCTGTTCATGGTTCTCTGCAGACCCTCAGAAGAGCAAGGATTTCATCTCTTAGAACCAATGCTACATTTATAAGTTTTTTCACAAAATTAATGTCTCATACTATCTTATAGTCATTTTACTTTCTGATATAAGAATGGAATCTTATTAGAGTTGTTCAGTTTAAAGAAATAATAAGAAATAATACTCATCCTGGAGTGAGCAAAATAGGCACAGTTCAAGGGGCTTTTCCATTCATGGGGTTTTTCCTCTAGAAAGAGGGGATCCTTAAATTCAACAACAAAAAATCACACAGATGACTAAATAATTACAAATAATGAAAAATGCTATGAAATAAGAGAGAAAGTAGAGTATATGATGAGAGATGATAATAAAGGAATCTAGAATAAACTAGGATTAGCTAGCAAAAGTGTTTTAGCAAGATATAAGGTGAAATGTGAAGGATTTAGTCCACTGAAAAATTAGAGAAATACAAGTTCTGGTATAGGTGATGGTAGGTGTGAAGATTTTGCTGGGTAACTTGAGGTCATGAGAGAATGGGATGGGTGAAGCATAGAGAGCAGGTAATGGAAAAGGAGAAAGAGAACATAAAATGAGGTAAATTCCATCCCACTGATTGATTCAGTTGGAGAAAAATACTACTTCAGTACTTTTACTCTTGTTGATGCCTGAAAGAACTAGATATTCCTATTAAGCTATCAGTACTAAAACCTTTAAACATCCAAAGTAAATGATCATACCACCCCTCCCAGCATTCTGTTACAGGAGCACCTTGTTTTATTGCACATTGCTTTAATGCACTTTGTAAATGCTAGGTTTTTTGCACATTGAAAGTTTTTGGCAACCCTGCCTCAAGCAAGTCTGTCAGTGCCATTTTTCGAATAGCATGTGCTTATTTCCTGTCTCTGTCACATTTTGTTAATTTTTAAACTATTTCAAACCTTTTCATTATTATTATATCTGTTATAGTGATTTGTGATCAGTGATCTATGATGTTACTATTATGTTTTGGGATGCCATGAACCACATTTGTATAAAATGGTGAACTTAATTGACAAATGTTGTGTGCGTTCTGCCTGCTCCCCTGATCAGCCATCCTTCCATCTCCCTCTCCTTGGGCCTCCCTATTCCTTGACACCCAACAATGTTGAAATTATACCAATTAATAATCCTACAGTGGCCTCTAAGTGTTCAAGTGAAAGGAAGAGCTGCACATCTATCATATTAAATCAAAGGCCTGAAATGATTAAGCTTAGTGAGGAGGGCATGTTGAAACCCAAGGCAGGCCAAAAACTAGACTTTGTTTGCCAGATAGCCCAGTTGTGACTGCAAAGAAAGGATTGATGAAGGAAATTAAAAGTGCTACTCCAATGAACACACAAATACTAAGAAAGCAAAACAGCCTTATTGCTGACATGAATAAAATTTACGTGGTATGGATAGAAAGATCAAACCAGCTACAATATTCCATTAAGCAACAGCCTATTTCAGAGCAAGGAATAACTCTCTTCAATTCTATGATGGCTTACAGAAGTAAAGAAGCTGCAGAAGAAAAACCGGACATTAGCAGAGGTGTATTCATTAGGTTTAAGGAAAGAAGCCATCTCTATGACATAAAAGTGTCAGGTGAAGCAGCAAGTGCTGATGGGAAGCTGCAGAAAGTTATCCAGAAGATCTAACTAAGATCACTGATGAAGGTGACTACACTAAACTAATAGATTTTAAGTGTAGCTGAAACAGCCTTCTGTTAGAAGAACATGCCATCCAGGGCTTTCCATACTAGAGAGAAGAAGTCAATGCCTGGTTTCAAATCTTCAAAGGACAGGCTGACTGTCTTACTAGGGACTAATGCAGCTGGTGACTTTAAGTTGAGGTCAGTGATCATTTACCATTCCCCAAATCCTAGGGCCCTTAGGAATTATGTTGAATTCACTCTGTGCTCTAGAAATAGAACAACACAGCCTGGATGATAACACATCTGTTTACAGCATGGTTTAGTGAGTATTTTAAACCCACTGTTAGGACCCACTGCTCAGAAAAATAAAAGAAATTCCTTTCAAACATTACTGCTTATTGACAGTGCATCAAATCGTCTAAGAGCTCTTATGGAGATGTACAAGGAGATGAAAGTTTTTATGCTTGCTAACACAACATATATTCCGCAGTGCATGGATCAGTCCATGGAGCAGTTTTGACTTACAAATCATATCATTTAAGAATAATTTGTAAGTCTATAGTTGCTGTAGATAGTGATTCCTCTGATGAATCTGGGCAAAGTAAGTTGAAAACTTTCTAGAAAGGACTCATCCTTCTAGATGATATGAAGAACATTTGTGATTTATGGAAGGAGTCAAAATATCCACATTAATGGAAGTTGGAAAGAAGCTGATTTCAACCCTCATGGATGACTTTGAGGTGTTCAAGACTTCAGGGAAGGAAGTAACTGCAGAGGTAGTGGAAATGGCAAGATAACTAGAATGAGAAGTGGAGACTGAAGATGGGACTGAATTGCTGCAATCTCGTGATTAAACTAGAATGAATGAGGGGTTGCTTCTTACGGAGGAACAAACAGTGATTTCTTGAGACAGAATCTATTCCTGGTGAACATTGCTGAAATGACAACAAAGGATTTAGAATATTCTACAAACATAGTTCATAAAGCAGGGACAGAGTTTGAGAGGATTGCCTCCAATTTGGAAATAATTTCTACTGTGGGTAAAATGCTGTCGAACAGCATTGCACACTACAGAGAAATCTTTCACGAAGGAAAGAAATTGATGTTGCAAATGTCATTGTTGTCTTATTTTAAGAAATTTCCACAGCCACTCCCATCTTTAGCAACCACTACTCTAATCAGTCAGCAGCCATCAAGATGGAGTCAAGACTCCACCAGCAAAAAGATTACAACTCACCGAAAGCTCGAATGGTAGCATTTTTTTTAGCAATAAAGTATTTTTTAAAATTATGGTATATACATTGCCTTTTTAGATATTATGCTATTGCATACTTAATAGTCTACAGTATAATGCAAATATATCTGTTATATGCACTGGGAAACCTGAGAATTCATGTAACTTGCTTTATTGAGATGTTTGCTTTATCACACTGGTCTGGAACCAAACCCACACTGTCTCCAAGGTATGCCTCTAAGTGACTGTTTTGTGGTTTGCCACAAGATGGCAACAGTTATCTAACAATATATCTGTCTTCTAGTTTCCAGAGATGAATGATATGCTGAGAGAAAAGGTAACTGGAAGAAAAACCGATTTCACCTTCTTCATGATTCAGAATGCTGGAATGTTAACTGGATTCACAGCCATTCTACTCATTACCTTGTATGCAGGAGAAATCGAATTGGAGTAATAGAAAATGGAAGATGGTGTTGTTAATAAAGGCATTTAACAGATAAAAACATCTCCAAAAAGGATTTTGAAGCTGATCCTATTTAGTTAAAAAGATAATTTTGCTTTCAACTGTAGGTCAAGAAAACTAATTATTGGCATCAGTCTGTGAAATAGTCCATTATTTGTTGTTAAAAATGCTTCAAAAGGTTTTCAGTGTCAGTCTGAGATGCCTGGTATATAGGAGCCTTTGGGAAACACCTATTTTTCAGTATTCCATGCATATTGGATATCACCATGAAGCAAGAGACATGCATTCTATAATCATGTAGACACTCAGACTCAGGGGAAAATACAAGTTATATCCTGAAAGCCTTTAAAACTCTATGGTAGGATCAAAGATTCAAATGGTTTCAGAGAGGTTTTATTTCAATTAATTTGTTCCAGTGCTTTCAAGAGCAAGTACATCAAAACGTAGAAGGTAAAATGTATGCAACACTAATATAAATGATTCCAAGTCTTTAAGGAGCCAAAGGAAAAAAAGATTTCTCACAGCTTTTTGTTCTGTTTTGTATTTCAATTAGGAACTTGCAGTATTATTTTGAAAACCATTCTAAAATAATAGGAGTTAGGAAATTAATAAAGTTTTGCTAGCCCTGCTAAGTTCAGGCTTAGAGGCTTATCACTAAGTGTAAACTTCACCAGATTCCACGAAAAGCTGGATAGCTTTTTTTCTGACTTATGTTGTGGTTGCACCCCTCACAAATGGCAGAACAGTATGTAAAGCTGGTAACACCTCGGTTTCAGTGCACCATGTGTTTGCTTTGTGAAGGTGAAGAATATGTTGGTTTAGAGAAAGAAATTGGATGTAATTTTATGCAATTTACTTTTAAAGACAAACATAATTATTTAGCAGAGAATATTTTAATAAATGCAAAACAACAGCTGGACTGCTGTACATCAAGGACAGATTAACTGGAAAACATATGTTCCTTATGTGTGATCGAGAGCCATTCAGAAAAGACTTCCTTTGTGTTCAGCCTACACTTTTCCATATGGTATACCTTGAAAAAAATTAGCACACCATGGTTATTTTTCTACCTTTTATAAAAGACAGAGCCTGTTTACTCATGTAGAAGATAGAGAAAATTGGTCTAAAATTGAACATCCTAGATTCACACTCCCAAGTCACTTAAGGTGATTTGATGGTGAGGAAAATGATTGACAAAGCCCAACAATGATCTCAGGAATTACATTTTCCAACAAACCAAAAAATGTTTTCATGTAGCAGCAATGCAGATTTGGTGAATATTTAATATATATTTTAGTATGTATTTCACTTTATGACTGACAATTAAAAAATATTGTTTGGCCAAATAGTAAACACCCTTTTGAAACCATGTATTGTGTCATTTGTTATTTAATATCTGTCCTGTTGAGTGACTACCATGTATCTGGTATTATGGGGGAGAGATATAAATAGGAAATCAGTGATGTGCTCAAACTGTAAATCTAACCCCGCCATGGCTTATTTCTATACCAGTTGCTTAGCATGGCCAACCCGAGAGTCGACGATTTTAATAGTCCCTGAATAGTATTATGATGATCTCTCGTTACTTAGTAGGGCCCTACCTAGTAGACTGTTTCGCTTTACCACATCTAAAAGGGTTTCTTTAATGAGGTGCTTAAATTTTTAAAAAGTGAACTAGTTGAGAAGAGCCAAAACAGCACCACGAGTTTACCAGACAATTAACATAGGCATATCAACAGCTGATTACTGATGGCCTGTGCCAGGGGAAAACTTCCAGTCTGTCCTCCATGCTCTGGTTGGCATCATCTTCCTTTAGGTCTCACTTTGGAGACCAGACTTCTGTGCTCATTTAAGGTCCATTACGGTACAAGAGGTTAACCCTATAATAAATAGATTCTCCAACACTGATGTTACTACAGCTTCTTTCTCACTGATACTTTGCCTTCCATACAACTGTGGGTGGCAATGTCTGTGTTGGATTGCTTTTCCTTAGCTTCCTTTCTGTGCCAGGTATGCACAAGGCATTCTCTCATGGCCATTTCTCTTCCACATTGGGAATTTCCAACTTCTGGATGGTCCCAGAATCAGTGAGTTTACTAGTAAGATTTCAGGCAAGCTAAGGCAGCTGGATAAACTGAAGACTCTAAATACCTGTTTCATTAATTCTAAGACATGCATTTCCCCAAATGGTATGCTGTAATCACTGACAGCTGGGTAGCATTGTGGAGGTAGTTATACTTGCCTGAAAATGAAAATCATCTGTTGCAATCTGGTAAGGCTAAGAAAATGCCAGTAGCACTGTGTTTAGGATTTGATGGTGTATGGTAACGGGATTATCTATGTTGGGTTTACTTTCCTTCTTATAAAACAAGTGTGGAAGGAGCAGTGCAGGGTTGGCATGGCAGTCCCGTGGTGGCTGGGAACCCAGACTCCTTTAATCTGTTAGCTCTGCCATCTTTAACTTGTGACTCCCACCTTCAAGATTGCTTCATGCTCTAAGATGGTTGCTACAGATTCAGCCTTAAGGTCTAAATTATACATAGACAGAAGGAGGAATGGGTAGAAAGGCAAAAAGTTCAGACCCAGCTCTTCCTCCCTCTTTAAGGAGCCTTTTCAGAAGTAATAGCCAATAATCTCCACTTGTATTCAATGACCAGAATTAGTCACATGGCCATACCAATCTTCAGGAGAAGCTGAGAAACATTGCTTTTAGCTGGATACATTACCAGCAATAAAATCAGAATTCTCTTACTGAAAAGAAGCCCAGACTGGATATCGGCTGTCTCAGGTACAGACAGGCTTGTATCAGTTTAATTCGGAAGCTTATTACTCCAGATGGTTCTTATGCAGCCAGTTTAGGGAACTGCTTTTTGTAGGGATTCTCATGACTTGTTTCAGATCAATCCCTTGTCACTTTAACTATTTTAATTATACTGGCCCATCTGAACCGTCTTTCCTAATAACCAGTATTTTTCTTTACACACTTGAACTACTTGTCATTATAGTTTCTCTGCCTTAGCCTCCTGTAAGTACTATTTATTTACCTTGAAGAAATCCTATGTTTTTCACAGGATGATCTAAATTCTAAGGAAACGGAAACAAAACTCTTTTCTATGGACTTTGATCTTTCTGTTTAAAGCTCTTCTGATTACTGGAGCCACATCCAGAACTATGAAACTAAGTACTATTAACACATACTGGCAAAAGTAAATTTAAGAAACCACTTATTTCTCCCCCTGCCCCATATGGGTTATTATAGCTAGTCAGTGCAAGAAAAGTTGGATCTGACATCCAAATGTGGTAAAGCAGAAACAGTCTACTAGGTAGGGCCCTACTAAGTAACGAGAGATCATCATAATACTATTCAGGGACTATTAAAATCGTCGACTCTCGGGTTGGCCATGCTAAGCAACTGGTATAGAAATAAGCCATGGCGGGGTTAGATTTACAGTTTGAGCACATCACTGATTTCCTATTTATATCTCTCCCCCATAATACCAGTTTGTTATCTGATTCTTGTAGATAATCAAATGGGCTACTGGTGACATCAAATCTCAACTTCATTTACTTTGGATATATACGGTAAGAATAACAAGGAACAATTTTAATGGGTGGGCTTGCATGTTTTAAAGTTTATACAATGGCTTAATTCCTTCTGCAGTGACTGTGCATGTTATTCCCACAACAGTATAGACCAACTGGTAGTAAAACCCCAGTGAGGCAACACGTGGATAATTTATTGCCAAGCTTATGGTCACCAACAGGATGTTTGCTTAGGGGTCATAGGAAAGAAAAATAAAGATGAAAAGTTATGAGTACAGGGGGAAATCTCCTTGGAAGAATTCAAATGGGAAATTCTTCCGTCTCTCAAAAAGCTGAGGAAGTTTATAAAACTTGTTTCAGTCTGTATTTTGCGGCAAGCTCCATTAGCAGACCTCACAGACACTGCGGATGGTGTCTGTAGAGAGGCTCAGAGGAGGTCTGGCAAGTGCCTTTGCAGGTGAAGTGAGGAGAGTTGTTGCTACCTCAGCTTGACCTTCAGTCATAGAGTTTGTTGGGATAAAAGGTAGACGAATATTCCCATGGTCTAGTGTGAGCCGATTGGTGTGTAAGTTCTGGTTTGGAACAATTTAAAATCTTGTGTAAGAGGGGTACTATCTTGAAAATAGAAGAAGGTCAGTACTGAGTGAACTTCTGGAAAACCAAGGACTAAGTCATGTGGAGCAATTGGAGAACTAGAATACATCACTTATCACTTGGCAGGAACCCCTCTGAAGAATCCCAAAAGTGTCTATAAAAGAAAGGTTAGTCTTAAGCATCTGTCAGACAGACAGCATTAAGCAACATTTTGACAGTATCTGTCAAGTATGAACTTTTTTATCCCCTTTTCTTTCCTTCATCTGAGCACTTAAACTGGAAGGGCCAAAAGCCAATTAGTGAACAGTGGGGAGTAAGGAAATAAAAGAGAAGGATTCCTTCCCAGAAGTCTTACCTTTGAATACAAATTGAATTACTGATTGATGCATTGGATTGGACACTTTCAATAACTGACTTGAGACTATGTTTGTGTCTTGAAGTAATTGTAGGATTTTATATTCCCTCCAAAGTCCTGTGTGAGAACAGCCATTGTGTCACCCCAAGTTTCATCCAGGGGTAGGAGAAGGGCTAGCCAGTCCTTCACTCCCAAGCAGACAGTGAGGAATAAAATTAAAAGTTGTTTTTAGTTACCCCTGTGAGAACTGCATGTTAATATACTGATTATATCTGCCCTTTAAAAATTAGTACTTACACACGCCTGTAGTCCCAGCTACTCAGGAGGCTGAGGCAGGAGAATGGTGTTAATCAGGGAGGTGAAGTTTGCAGTGAGCCGAGATCGCGCCACTGCACTCCAGCCTGGGTGACAAAGCAAGACTCCGTCTCAAAAAAAAAAAAAAAAAAAAAAAACACGTACTTACAACAAACCTGTGTAATGGGTTCTATTTTTAATGCTAGGCCAGGCTGCAGCTGAGAAGTTGCAAAGGAACCACATGCTCAGAGATGCAGCCAGGGAAGAGCATGACAAAAGCCCTCCCACCCACACTGCTGACCTCTTGCAGCAGCTGCAAACAGCAGGAGAGCCCTTTCCTGTTGCAGTATCCCTCCAGCGCCTTCTACTGAGACAGCTCAATATCATGCCCACTGTAAAGGATGGGTGCTAAAGGAATTCTGTTCATTATGACAGAGCATGTATTTAGAGTGAATTTGGAGTTCAGTGTTAGTAAGTTGGTAAGTGGCACAGGGAGACATTACTCTGTGGCTAAATGACATCACTCTGTGGTGATGGGACTTCGTGCATTTGCAATGTTGGGGACAGACTTTTCAACTGTACAGGATGGGGATCCACTCTCCACCCTTCTGTATCCTGCTTTTTGCCTCCAGAGACTGACCCACATGGACCTCAGTGGGTATAGCCAAATGGAGAACTTCGACAAGAGACTGGAGGAAGTGAAGAGAGGAAGGATAGAGTATCAATTTCCTTGACTATCCTCCTACTGGGTATCCTTGGGCTGCCTGTTTTGCCCAAGAAGGGCTTCTCTAGAGAAAAGCTTCTTACAATATCTGTGGCTAAGGCCCAGTTTGTTTTCCTTATTTCCAATTTATCAATAGCTGGCACTTCTGTAAATAGATAGAATTCAAAGAAATTACTAGAAAAATGAAATACAATTAAAAATAAATAAATAAATTAGCCGGGGGTGGTGGCGGACACCTGTAATCCCAGCTATTCAGGAGGCTGAGGCAGGAGAATTAAACCCGGGAGGCAGAGGTTGCAGTGAGCCGAGATAATGCCACTGCACTCTAGCATGGGTAACAGAGCAAGACTCCATCTTGGAAAAAAAAAAAAGACATAGAAAATCCAACCCCATTTTTATGATTAGATAAACCTCATTTTTTTATTATACTTTAAGTTTTAGGGTACATGTGCACATTGTGCAGGTTAGTTACATATGTATACATGTGCCATGCTGGTGCGCTGCACCCACTAACTTGTCATCTAGCATTAGGTATATCTCCCAATGCTATCCCTCCCCCCTCCCCCCACCCCACCACAGTCCCCAGAGTGTGATATTCCCCTTCCTGTGTCCATGTGATCTCATTGTTCAATTCCCACCTATGAGTGAGAATATGCGGTGTTTGGTTTTTTGTTCTTGCGATAGTTTACTGAGAATGATGATTTCCAATTTCATCCATGTCCCTACAAAGGACATGAACTCATCATTTTTACGGCTGCATAGTATTCCATGGTGTATATGTGCCACATTTTCTTAATCCAGTCTATCATTGTTGGACATTTGGGTTGGTTCCAAGTCTTTGCTATTGTGAATAATGCCCCAATAAACATATGTGTGCATGTGTCTCTATAGCAGCAAGATTTATAGTCCTTTGGGTATATACCCAGTAATGGATGGCTGGGTCAAATGGTATTTCTAGTTCTAGATCCCTGAGGAATAGCCACACTGTCTTCCACAATGGTTGAACTAGTTTACAGTCCCACCAACAGTGTAAAAGTGTTCCTATTTCTCCACATCCTCTCCAGCACCTGTTGTTTCCTGACTTTTTAATGATTGCCATTCTAACTGGTGTGAGATGGTATCTCATTGTGGTTTTGATTTGCATTTCTCTGATGGCCAGTGATGATCAGAATTTTTTCATGTGTTTTTTGGCTGCATAAATGTCTTCTTTTGAGAAGTGTCTGTTCATGTCCTTCGCCCACTTTTTGATGGGGTTGTTTGTTTTTTTCTTGTAAATTTGTTTGAGTTCCTTGTAGATTCTGGATATTAGCCCTTTGTCAGATGAGTAGGTTGTGAAAATTTTCTCCCATTTTGTAGGTTGCCTGTGCACTCTGATGGTAGTTTCTTTTGCTGTGCAGAAGCTCTTTAGTTTAATTAGATCCCATTTGTCAATTTTGGCTTTTGTTGCCATTGCTTTTGGTGTTTTAGACAGGAAGTCCTTGCCCATGCCTATGTCCTGAATGGTACTGCCTGGGTTTTCTTCTAGGGTTTTTATGGTTTTAGGTCTAACATGTAAGTCTTTAATCCATCTTGAATTGATTTTTGTATAAGGTGTAAGGAAGGGATCCAGTTTCAGCTTTCTACATATGGCTAGCCAGTTTTCCCAGCACCCTTTATTAAATAGGGAATCCTTTCCCCATTGCTTGTTTTTCTCAGGTTTGTCAAAGATCAGATAGTTGTAGATATGCGGCATTATTTCTGAGGGCTCTGTTCTGTTCCATTGATCTATATCTCTGTTTTGGTACCAGTACCATGCTGTTTTGGTTACTGTAGCCTTGTAGCATAGTTTGAAGTCAGGTAGTGTGATGCCTCCAGCTTTGTTCTTTTGGCTTAGGATTGACTTGGTGATGCGGGCTCTTTTTTGGTTCCATATGAACTTTAAAGTAGTTTTTTCCAATTCTGTGAAGAAAGGCATTGGTAGCTTGATGGGGATGGCATTGAATCTGTAAATGACCTTGGGCAGTATGGCCATTTTCACGATATTGATTTTTCCTACCCATGAGCATGGAATGTTCTTCCATTTGTTTGTATCCTCTTTTATTTCCTTGAGCAGTGGTTTGTAGTTCTCCTTGAAGAGGTCCTTCACATCCCTGGTAAGTTGGATTCCTAGGTATTTTATTCTCTTTGAAGCAATTGTGAATGGGAGTTCACTCATGATTTGGCTCTCTGTTTGTCTGTTGTTGGTGTATAAGAATGCTTGTGATTTTTGTACATTGATTTTGTATCCTGAGACTTTGCTGAAGTTGCTTATCAGCTTAAGGAGATTTTGGGCTGAGACAATGGGGTTTTCTAGATATACAATCATGTCATCTGCAAACAGGGACAATTTGACTTCCTCCTTTCCTGATTGAATACCCTTTATTTCCTTCTCCTGCCTAATTGCCCTGGCCAGAACTTCCAACACTATGTTGAATAGGAGTGGTGAGAGAGGGCATCCCTGTCTTCTGCCAGTTTTGAAAGGGAATGCTTCCAGTTTTTGCCCATTCAGTATGATATTGGCTGTGGGTTTGTCATAGATAGCTCTTATTATTTTGAGATACATCCCATCAATACCTAATTTATTGAGAGTTTTTAGCATGAAGGGCTGTTGAATTTTGTCAAAGGCTTTTTCTGCATCTATTGAGATAATCATGTGGTTTTTGTCTTTGGCTCTGTTTATATGCTGGATTACATTTATTGATTTGCGTATATTGAACCAGCCTTGCATCCCAGGGATGAAGCCCACTTGATCATGGTGGATAAGCTTTTTGAGGTGCTGCTGGATTCTGTTTGCCAGTATTTTATTGAGGATTTTCGCATCAATGTTCATCAAGGATATTGGTCTAAAATTCTCTTTTTTTGTTGTGTCTCTGCCTGGCTTTGGTATCGGAATGATGCTGGCCTCATAAAATGAGTTAGGGAGGATTCCCTCTTTTTCTATTGATTGAAATAGTTTCAGAAGGAATGGTACCAGTTCCTCCTTGTACCTCTGGTAGAATTCAGCTGTGAATCCATCTGGTCCTCGACTCTTTTTGGTTGGTAAGCTATTGATTATTGCCACAATTTCAGATCCTGTTATTGGTCTATTCAGAGATTCAACTTCTTCCTGGTTTAGTCTTGGGAGAGTGTATGTGTCGAGGAATTTATCCATTTCTTCTAGATTTTCTAGTTTATTTGCGTAGAGGTGTTTGTAGTATTCTCTGATGGTAGTTTGTATTTCTGTGGGATCAGTAGTGATATCCCCTTTATCATTTTTTATTGCGTCTATTAGATTCTTCTCTCTTTTTTTCTTTATTAGTCTTGCTAGCGGTCTATCAATTTTGTTGATCCTTTCAAAAAACCAGCTCCTGGATTCATTCATGTTTTGAAGGGTTTTTTATGTCTCTATTTCCTTGAGTTCTGCTCTGATCTTAGTTATTTCTCGCCTTCTGCTAGCTTTTGAATGTGTTTGCTCTTGCTTTTCTAGTTCTTTTAATTGTGATGTTAGGGTGTCAATTTTGGATCTTTCCTGCTTTCTCTTGTGGGCATTTAGTGCTATAAATTTCCCTCTACACACTGCTTTGAATGCGTCCCAGAGATTCTGGTATGTTGTGTCTTTGTTCTCATTGGTTTCAAAGAACATCTTTATTTCTGCCTTCATTTCATTACGTACCCAGTAGTCATTCAGGAGCAGGTTGTTCTGTTTCCATGCAGCTGAGCGGTTTTGAGTGAGATTCTTAATCCTGAGTTCTAGTTTGATTGCACTGTGTTCTGAGAGATAGTTTGTTATAATTTCTGTTCTTTTACATTTGCTGAGGAGAGCTTTACTTCCAATTATGTGGTCAATTTTGGAATAGGTGTGGTGTGGTGCTGAAAAAAATGTATATTCTGTTGATTTGGGGTGGAGAGTTCTGTAGATGTCTATTAGGTCCGCTTGGTGCAGAGCTGAGTTCAATTCCTGGGTATCCTTGTTGACTTTCTGTCTCATTGATCTGTCTAATGTTGACAGTGGGGTGTTAAAGTCTCCCATTATTAATGTGTGGGAGTCTAAGTCTCTTTGTAGGTCGCTCAGGACTTGCTTTATGAATCTGGGTGCTCCTGTATTGGGTGCATATATATTTAGGATAGTTAACTCTTCTTGTTGAATTGATCCCTTTACCATTATGTAGTGGCCTTCTTTGTCTCTTTTGATCTTTGTTGGTTTAAAGTCTGTTTTATCAGAGACTAGGATTGCAACCCCTGCCTTTTTTTGTTTTCCATTTGTTTGGTAGATCTTCCTCCATCCTTTTATTTTGAGCCTATGTGTGTCTCTGCACGTGAGATGGGTTTCCTGAATACAGCACACTGATGGGTCTTGACTCTTTATCCAATTTGCCAGTCTGTGTCTTTTAATTGGAGCATTTAGCCCATTTACATTTAAAGTTAATATTGTTATGTGTGAATTTGATCCTGTCATGATGATGTTAGCTGATTATTTTGCTCATTAGTTGATGCAGTTTCTTCCTAGTCTCGATGGTCTTTACATTTTGGCATGATTTTGCAGCGGCTGGTACTGGTTGTTCCTTTCCATGTTTAGCGCTTCCTTCAGGAGCTCTTTTAGGGCAGGCCTGGTGGTGACAAAATCTCTCAGCATTTGCTTGTCTGTAAAGTATTTTATTTCTCCTTCACTTATGAAGCTTAGTTTGGCTGGATATGAAATTCTGGGTTGAAAATTCTTTTCTTTAAGAATGTTGAATATTGGCCCCCACTCTCTTCTGGCTTGTATGGTTTCTGCCGAGAGATCCGCTGTTAGTCTGATGGGCTTTCCTTTGAGGGTAACCCGACCTTTCTCTCTGGCTGCCCTTAACATTTTTTCCTTCATTTCAACTTTGGTGAATCTGACAATTATGTGTCTTGGAGTTGCTCTTCTCAAGGAGTATCTTTGTGGCGTTCTCTGTATTTCCTGAATCTGAACGTTGGCCTGCCTTGCTAGATTGGGGAAGTTCTCCTGGATAATATCCTGCAGAGTGTTTTCCAACTTGGTTCCATTCTCCCCATCACTTTCAGGTACACCAATCAGACGTAGATTTGGTCTTTTCGCATAGTCCCATATTTCTTGGAGGCTTTGCTCATTTCTTTTTATTCTTTTTTCTCTAAACTTCCCTTCTCGCTTCATTTCATTCATTTCATCTTCCATCGCTGATACCCTTTCTTCCAGTTAATCACATCGGCTCCTGAGGCTTCTGCATTCTTCACGTAGTTCTCGAGCCTTGGTTTTCAGCTCCTTCAGCTCCTTTAAGCACTTCTCTGTATTGGTTATTCTAGTTATACATTCTTCTAAATTTTTTTCAAAGTTTTCAACTTCTTTGCCTTTGGTTTGAATGTCCTCCCGTAGCTCAGAGTAATTTGATCGTCTGAAGCCTTCTTCTCTCAGCTCGTCAAAGTCATTCTCCATCCAGCTTTGTTCCGCTGCTGGTGAGGAACTGCGTTCCTTTGGAGGAGGAGAGGCGCTCTGCATTTTAGAGTTTCCAGTTTTTCTGTTCTGTTTTTTCCCCATCTTTGTGGTTTTATCTACTTTTGGTCTTTGATGATGGTGATGTACAGATGGGTTTTTGGTGTGGATGTCCTTTCTGTTTGTTAGTTTTCCTTCTAACAGACAGGACCTTCAGCTGCAGGTCTGTTGGAATACCCTGCCCTGTGAGGTGTCAGTGTGCCCCTGCTGGGGGGTGCCTCCCAGTTAGGCTGCTCGGGGGTCGGGGATCAGGGGTCAGGGACCCACTTGAGGAGGCAGTCTACCCGTTCTCAGATCTCCAGCTGCGTGCTGGGAGAACCACTGCTCTCTTCAAAGCTGTCAGACAGGGACATTTAAGTCTGCAGAGGTTACTGCTGTCTTTTTGTTTGTCTGTGCCCTGCCCCCAGAGGTGGAGCCTACAGAGGCAGGCAGGCCTCCTTGAGCTGTGGTGGGCTCTGCCCAGTTCAAGCTTCCCGGCTGCTTTGTTTACCTAATCAAGCCTGGGCAATGGCAGGCGCCCCTCCCCCAGCCTCGCTGCCGCCTTGCAGTTTGATCTCAGACTGCTGTGCTAGCAATCAGCGAGACTCCGTGGGCGTAGGACCCTCCAAGCCAGGTGCGGGATATAATCTTGTGGTGCACCGTTTTTTAAGCCCGTCGGAAAAGCGCAGTATTCGGGTGGGAGTGACCTGATTTTCTAGGTGCCATCCGTCACCCCTTTCTTTGACTCGGATAGGGAACTCCCTGACCCCTTGCGCTTCCCAAGTAAGGCAATGCCTCGCCCTGCTTCGGCTTGCGCACGGTGCGTGCACCCACTGACCTGCGCCCACTGTCTGGCACTCCCTAGTGAGATGAACCCAGTACCTCAGATGGAAATGCAGAAATCACCGTCTTCTGCATCGCTCACGCTGGGAGCTGTAGACTGGAGCTGTTCCTATTCGGCCACCTTGGCTCCTCCTCATCGATAAACCTCATTTTTTATTAGACACAATTATTCTTTGGAATTACTGTTGAAGTTTATAAATGCTTATTCTCAATTTCCTTACCTAGTTCATCTAAAAAACTGTTGCTGGGCCAGCACCTGCCTGTGGATTCCCCTCCTTTGGTTTTGGTGCCCACTATCTCTCTGTCCCTTTGGCCTAGGGGTAGTAACAGCTCTACTCTCTTCAGCCCTGCGTTCATGTAGCATCACTTGTAGTTTCCCTGCACCCCATTTGCATGTTTGTAATTAGTCCCTTTGTAAATTAATGGACCTGCCTCACCTTATCCTCATTTGAGCATGGCAGTTGTTTGTTTCCCTTGTGGCTGTGATTATCAGCAGTAAACGTCTTATCCTGGAAGAGGAGGTGACTGTGTGAATTTGGCAGGAGAAGGAATACACAACAAGTGTGTATATGGGAGTGAAGTTGCTACTCACTGAAAGCAAGGAGAAAATTTATGGGGATGAAAGATGATAAGCCATTATCATTAAACGTTTTAGGGTAACAAGATGGAATTAGGTTAGATTAATTTGTATGATTAACTATGCATACAGAGAAAAATATCTAGGATGTTTTGAGAGACTAGTTATAAGTGGACTTATCACATTTCTGGCAGATAAGAATCTTTTGACTAGATAAAAGACTGTAACCAACTGTCCAACAACACGTCCTTAAGCATGAATCATCATGTATTTTTAAATAAAGGCATAGATTTCTAGATAGGGAAGAATGAATATATTTTTATGGTTGTTTATTGAACAGTTTATGCCTTATGGGAATCCTTCTCATGTAGATGTATCTATAGGCCACATTCCCTCACTTAAAGCATACTGTGAAGTGCTACGTGGAATATCTGAGTGAGAACACCGGGACTGCTGCTTGTGACTGTATTGCTGAGACCTTCCACCCATTCACAGCGACGCTTATAAATAGACAATGTTTTTTCTTTGGGAGTCATTGTATGTGCTAACCTTAATGGTGTTACTCTAATAATTATGTACGAGCTTGTTAATGAACTGGGAAATATTGATTTTAGAAGCTTAGAAACTGTGGAGGAAGGTGCTTCATATGGATATTTCTACTTTTTGTATGTTTTGTGTTTCCATGAAAAAATCTTTTAATTTGTGAAAAGTAAGCCTCAGAATTCATGTCTAAGCATTTCGTAGAAGGATGCATGTGAGAAAAAGCACCCGCACTGTCATAGCGATCCTTTGGTGTTTTAAGATGAAAAAGTTCAAAGCATTTTAGAATAGTCATAAAGATGACATTGTATAAGTTAGGAGCTGGGTTGTCCTGTCACTTTGTGGTGACAAAACTGGTGAAAGTGGTATTAAAATCATTGCTGGATATGTTTAGAGTAATGCACTTCTGTTGATTGTTTCTGCATACCTTGACTTCTGCACTTGTCCATGTAAAAGCTTCACTCTTCCTTTTAGAAACTGGTTTCTCCCAACCCCTACTGGAGATTGTGAACCAATGCACTTAACCTCACCCGTTTGCCACAAGCTGGGCAAGTCACCCAGTCTGGGTCAATTGTAATCTTTACACAGAAACTTCTAAGGATGTGGAGAGCCAAAGCTCTTGCCTCTTGTATTTGACCCCAGAGCTTCTGGTGGTCATGTTCCTGGCACAAGGAGAAACCCGGGAAAATGAGATGGATGCTGAGAAAACAGTAGAAGCTATGGGGACTGATTGGAGAGAGTTGTGTTGTCCTTGGTTCTAGTTCCTGACATCCTTAGTACTTTTCAGTTATTTTTCTTTAGTTCCTTCAATTTTGTAAGTTACCCAAGTTATTCTAGTATCTCAGTATGTCCTTTTTGGCTTTAGCTAATTTGATTTGGGTTTCTGTTTCTTGCAATACAATTTTTCTAACTAATACAGCGGTTAAATATTGAGATATTTATTTCAAACAAAATTCCCAGCTCTTGAATTTAGCAAAGTTCCTCAGCACTTTCTGGAACTTCACTATCAATGTCAGGAGTCAACTTCCTAGGCAGAGTGTAGTAAAATCTCTATTATGTTCCAGTAGTGGTGAGCAAAAATCTTTCAAAACTCATGGATAATTTCTATTTATTTTTATTTCACTTTGGAATACATAGAAACATTGTACATATTTTACTTTATTTCACTTAGCACAATTAATACATCAAAAGTGAAGGTTGTTCCTCAGTGACAACTATGAGAGGGTAACTAACATTTGATGCCACTGAAAAGTTTTGGAGCCAAAAGGGGCCTTAATCTATAACCTAAACAACCTTGAGTCCAGAACAAATAATGGTGTTGAAATAATATTCTATGTATAGAACCATATGATTTTTAAGAGCAGGATCAGGATAACTGAGGGAATAACTTATATACCTTGACAAGCCATGCAAAATCAGACTTCATAGATAACTCCAAGGAAGATGTTTAATGTAGGATATGAATCTAGGCTACACTTCATACATCATATTTTCACAGAAAAATGCAGTTTCTTAGCAACCATCACCTGGTTGTCAAGTTATTATTTGATTTTTATAGACATCTGGCTTTTTAAGGCACATGCCTCACTGATATGTAAGCATAATATCTAGGTTAGTGTTGAAATAATTATATTTCACTTTCTTCCAAATAATACTCAAAAATTAATTGTTCAAACTTTGCCTCTTTTTGAAATTATGATAAACCATTGTAGGGAACTATGGTAGAGAATAAGGAAAAAAATTCTGAGCTTGTTCTTCTGTGAATGAATGAATGAATTCATTTGTTCAATAAAACACATATTCAATGTCTACTGATGCTAGGCCTGGAGATATAAAGATAGATCAGAGCTCATCTCTGCTCTCAAGGGTATCATGGCATGTGGAAAACCAATGATATCACAAATCAGAGTGTTATGTTAGAGAACATGGACAGTCAGCTCAATAGTAATTGTGCACAAATGGGGGAATTCTCCTTAGACTGGAGGAGGAGTCAGTGAAAAATACTTCACAGAGGAGGAAACATTTGACTATTTGACTTGGGTTTAATGAATAACGTCGAATTCATTTCTGATCAGACCTCTTCTCTCCTCCCATGACTGGAACCAAGAGCCTTTTCCTGTGGTTTAACTTGAGCTGGAACTGTTTTGCAATTAATGATACCAAAAGAGAACTGTAGAGTGTAAATATGTGTTGGGGGTAAGGTGTTCCAAATAGTTGTGATTAATAACATTACCACAAGCAGAAAGGAAATGCAAACAATCAAATTAATACTAACTGAAGAAAGGCAGGCTACTCAGCAGTATGCACACTATAGCCACACTTTTTGTTATATATGTATGTATGTATATATAACATATACATATGGGAAAATATTTTCTAGTACATTAGTAGGGGATATCTCGATGGGATTATGAATCATTTTAAATTGGTTCTTTGTAAAATCTTAATATTGTCTCAATTTTTTTCAATAAACACGTACTTACCGGTAAATTAGAAGAGAAATTAGAAGAAGTCTTGGTGGGATTTTTGAATTATTCAAAATATATTATTTTTAATGCTTTCCAATTTTCTTCAATGAACATGTATTCTAAAAAAGCTAATAGATGTGATTAGGGAAAAGGAGAAAAGCTAACAACTTAGAGGACTGAAAGATTACGGAAACATGGTAACTCACATGCTTAAAACTTTACTATGTTCCTTCTCCCTGTCTGTCAGGCAAGGTAGTAATTGCATTATCTGGAGTATTTCATCTCCACATCTCTGCAATACCAGCACCTTCAACAGTGATTGGCTAGAGGTTGGCATATGACATAGTTATGACCATTGAGACATGATGCTGTGTGTGCTGTGAAGTTTCTCAAAAGGAGTAAGGAAGATACAGCCTCTTCTTTTTAGGGACTTTGTTTGTAGGTGTGACACCTGGAGCAGCCATTTTGCTAGTGTTTTGTTTCTAATTGTGTTCCCCGCCACCCTCCCCGCTCGCCCCCGAAAAACAATATGTTTGAGTTCTAATCCCCAGTATCTCAGAATGTGACCTTATTTGGAAATAGAGTCATTGCAAATGTAATTTGTTAAGATGAGCTCATACTGGAGTAGAGTGGGTTCCTAATCTAGTATGACTGGTATTCTTATTAAAAAGAGAAATTTGAATACTAGCCACACCATGTAAAGTTGAAGGCAGAGATCGTGGTGATGCATCTACAATGTCAACAATTGCCAGCAAATCATCAGAATCTGGGAGAGAGGTATGGAATGAATTCTCTCTCGCAGCCCTAAGAAGGAACCAATTCTGTGCACACCTGAATCTTGGACTTCCAGCCTCCACAACTGTGAGACAATACATTTTTGTTATTTAAGCTACCCAGTTGTGGCACTTTATTACCGCAGTTCTAGCCGACTAATACAGCTACCTTGAGAGGAAATAGCACGGGGATGAAGGTGATGTGCTGAAGAAGCACAGCAGAAAGTGGAAAGATGGTCCATGAGGACATCCTTAGCCACTGAATTGATAAGCCTCTTCCCTGGAGTCCCTCTTTCTTGGGATTTTTTTTTTGGTATGTGTAATAATCACTTTTCCTAATGGTGCAAACCATTTTGAGTTGCTCTTTGACTGCTAGTAATTAAAGCAAACTAACCAAGTCAGCCCTCCCCAGTGTTCCTTTTTGCAATCTAAATTCTGATGTCCAACTCCTCCCTGGGCCACTCCCTGTCCCCAGATGTCTCTCTGTAGATCTAAAGAAGAAAAAGAAGGATAAATCCTTTTTCTCCCAAGAGATCTCCCTGCTTTTGTGAAAAGCACAAAGAAGGGCATTATCTAACTTTTCTCATCATTAGAAGTCAAGCCCGGCCGTGACTCCCGTTATGACGTTTTGATGGCCACATTTTATGAGAAAAGCCCAAACAGACAGACCTGTCTGTAAATTCTTTCATCCTTTGCATTCTTTCTTTGACTGTACCTTAGAGAGTGTTTGATTATTGCAGGGTAGATGGAAAAGAAGCAGGTTCTGGCCTATGCTCTAGTTCCTCACTTTCTGGAGTTATCTTTTGGGCCTGGAGTCTCTTGGAGTGAGGAAAGGAAGCCATTTTTATACTCTACTTATGGTAGAGTTAAACTTCGTACTCTTAGGAGGCTGCATGCAATCTCCAAGAGGAAGAGAGTGAAGAGGTTAAGAATTATACCATCAAAATGTGCTGCTCTGGCATATTGACTATTTGAATTACAGATATTTTGAAAACATCAGATATGAGGAGGTCACTCTGATCTTAATTCTGTGTCTTAACAGCAGGAGATGAAATTCCCACATGGGAGATGGCCTCCCTGTCACAGAAGGAATACCATTGTCCCTATCAATGATGAGAAATTGGAACTGAGAGAATTCTGTATAGACCTTGTTCAAGTAATTCTTATATTTTAAGCCTCCCCACATAATTTAGCTGCCTTTTCAAAACTACTGTCCTTTGTGCAACCAGTATAGAAGCGATTGACTCTCACTGCATCCTTGGGTCTTCTTTTCCCTATATGGGCTCTTTTCCCATATGGGCTCTTATGTCCTGTAAAACATGTATTAAATAAATTTGTATGCTTTTCTCCTGTTAACCTGTCTTACATCAATTTAATTCTTGGGCCCAGGTAGGACCCTAAGAGGACAGAGGTCGAGTTTTGCCACCTCTGCAAGAGAAAAGAGAGATGCCCAGACCACCAGGCCTGGGAAATCTTTGATTTCCCAGGCTTTGAAGTGGGCACTGTGTCTGAAACTGGCCCTCTGAAGCTTCCTGTTCCTGGACATCCCAGCTGCTAATGTGAGTTGCCCTTGCACTGGCTCAGGGCTTGGACATTAAAGGAATTTCCCTTTTGTTGACATAACAGTAGGATGGCTATAGCTAACAACAATGTATTATTTAGTTTCAAGTAGCTAGAAGGAGCATATGAATGTTCCCAACACAAAGAAATGACAACTATTTGAGATGATGGATATGCTAATAACCTTAATCTGATTCCTATACATTATATGCATCACATATACATACATTATATGTATAACATCACTATGTACCCCGTAAATATGTGCAATTATTGTCAATTAAACAAATAAGTTTAAACAAAGATTCCTATGCTTTTCTCATTTTCATGTGGCTTCCCTGTGTCTTTTAAGCGGCTAAAGTAACTCACACTTCCACAGAGGAAATGGATTTGTGGGGAGAGAATAATTATTTGTACTCACATGAACTCTCCAGCCCCTGATCACCAGGCAGAACTCCTAACTGGTATTCTCCTTCCATTTGTGTTGCAGGTCATGGTGAGAGGTGACAGTGTGCTGGCAGCCCTGGCAGCCCTGGCTCGCTCTGGGTGCCTCCTCGGCCTCGGCGCCCACTCTGGCCGTGCTTGAGGCACCCGTCAGCCTGCTGCTGCACTGTGGGAGCCCCTTTCTGGGCTGGCCGAGGCCGGAGCCAGCTTCCTCAGCTTGCGGGGAGGTGTGGAGGCAGAGGCGCGGGTGGGAACCGGGTCTGCGTGGTGCTTGCGGGCCAGTCGAGTTCCCGGTGGGCGTGGGCTTGGTGGGCCCCTCACTCAGAGTGGCCTGCCAGCCGCACTGGCCCTGGGCAGTGAGGAGCTTAGCACCTGGGACAGCAGCTGCAGAGGGTGCGCCGGGTACCCCAGCAGTGCCGGCCCACCCGTGCGGGGCTCAATTTCTTGCCAGGCCTTAGCTGCCTCCCTGCCGGGCAGGAGGACCTGCAGCCCGCCAGACTTCAGCCTCCCCCCAGCCGCGGGCTCCTGCGCTGCCCGAGCCTCCCCAATGAGTGCCACCCCCTGCTCCATGGCACCGGTCCCATCACTGCCCAAGGGCTGAGGAGTGTGGACACAAGGCTCAGGACTGGCAGGCAGCTCCACCTGCGCCCCGGTGCAGGATCCACTGGGTGAAGCCAGCTGGGCTCCTGAGTCTAGTGGGGACTTGGAGAACCTTTATGTCTAGCTAAGGGATTGTGAATACACCAGTACACCAATCAGCACTCTGTGTCTAGCTCAAGGTTTGTAAATGCACTGATCAGCACTCTGTGTCTAGCTCAGGGTTTGTAAATACACCAATCAGCACTCTATATCTAGCTAATCTAGCGGGGACCCGCACAACTTTTGTGTCTAGCTCAGGGATTGTAAATGCACCAATCAGCACCCTGTCAAAACGGACCAATCAGCTCTCTGTAAAATGGACCAATCTGCTCTCTGTAAAATGGACCAATCTGCTCTCTGTAAAATGGACCAATCAGCAGGATGTGGGTGGGGCCAGATAAGGGAATAAAAGCAGGCTGCCCAAGGCAGCAGTGGCAATCTGCTGTTGCCTCCTTCTGTGCTGTGGAAGGTTTGTTCTTCACTCTTTGCAATACAGCTTGCTGCTGCTCACTCTTTGGGTCTGCGCTGCCTTTATGAGCTGTAACACTCACTGCGAAGGTATGCAGCTTCACTCCTGAAGCCAGCGAGACCAGGAACCCACCAGAAGGAAGAAACTCCAAACACATCCGAACATCAGAAGGAACAAACTCTGGGCATGCCACCTTTAAAAACTGCAACACTCCCTGTGAGGGTCTGCGGTTTCATTCTTGAAGTCAGTGAGACCAAGAACCCACCAATTCCAGACATAATGGGTTTGAGGGATCTCCTGAAAAAACTGTGGAGCTTTTACCCAGGAATGCTGGTCTGGGTTCTCAACTTATTTACTCATTCATTTAAGAAATGGTGATGAATGGCCGGGCGTGGTGGCTTGCACCTGTAATCCCAGCACTTTGGGAGGCCAAGGCTGGTGGATCACGAGGTCAGGAGATCGAGACCATGGTGAAACCCCATCCCTATTAAAAAATACAAAAAAAAATTAGCCGGGCGCGGTGGCGGGTGCCTGTAGTCCCAGCTACTTGGGAGGCTGAGGCCAGAGGATGGAGTGAACCTGGGAGGCAGAGCTTGTAGTGAGCCGAGATCGCACCACTGCACTCCAGCCTGGGCTACAGAGCAAGACTCCCTCTCAAAAAAAAAAAAAAAAAAAAGGGTGATGGATTGGCCAGGTGCGGTGGCTCACCCCTGTAATCCCAGCACTTTGGGAGGCCAAGGCTGGTGGATCACAAGGTCAGGAGATCGAGACCATCCTGGCTAACATGGTGAAACCCCATCTCTACTAATAATACAAAAAAAAATTAGTCGGGCGTGGTGGCGGGCTCTTGTAGTCCCAGTTACTTGGGAGGCTGAGACAGGAGAATGACGTGAACCCAGGAGGCGGAGCTTGCAGTGAGCCACGATAGCGCTACTGCACTCCAGCTGGGGCGACAGAGCGAGACTCTTGTCTCAAAAAAAAAAAAGAAAGAAATGGTGATGGATTGATATTCAGAGAAAGGTATTTTTGAAGCTGGTGTTTCTCTGCTGATGAATAAAGAATGGGAAATATCTTCCTTGAATGCTGTGGTTATCAAAGTTGAAATTAATGATTGTGAAGTATCCTTACAAAACTTGTGAGAGTAAAAATGTTTCTTAAAAGTATGCAAAGAAACTAGGTCATTCCTCAGCCCAGTTATAACATACAGAACTTGCTATTTCCAGATGAGTATAAAAATAGGTAATATTATCAGAGAACATTTTATTAAATATAGCACATGCTTTTTAGTGCTGACTTATTGCCAATCAATAAGTATTAGCCACTAAGTGCTTCTTCCATTTAAATTATATTATTTATTTCATTTACCACTTATACTGTCACTTACTAAGTAAGTATTACTTCTGTTAAAAGTAATTTTCCAGGCTGGGTGTGATGACTCATGCCTGTAATCCCAGCACTTTGGGAGGCAGAGGTGGGAGGATCACTTGAGGCCAGGAGTTCAAAGAAGCCTGGGCAACATAGCAAGGGTCTGTGTGTACGAAAAATTTTTTAAAAAATTGGCCGAGTGTGGTGGTGCTCACCTGTAGTCTCAGCTACTCAGGAGGCTGAGATGAGAGGATCACCTGAGTCCAGGTTCTAGGCTGCAGTGAGCTATGATAGCACCACTGCACTCGGCCTGGGAGACAGAGGGAGACTCTGTCTCTAAAGAAAAAAACCTAATTTTCTTTTTGAAATTTCTTCTATGTATGTAATTATAAAAATACATTTCTGGGATGATCATAGAAATATTTTCCTATTTAAAATTATTTTCAGTTATTAAATGTAAATTTATTTTCAGTTATTTAAACTTTTAGATTGGATCTTACATCACTGAAAACAGTTCTTTACAGTTTGTTTATTTATTTATTTGAAATTGGAGTAACAGCAGATGTGTTGAAAAGTGTTTTGGAATCAGAGAGACCAGACATTAAATTCTACCTCTGATGACTACTTGCTGTGTGAAGTGGATCACATCTCTCTGGACCTCAGTTTCCTCATGTGTAACATAAGGATAATAATTTCTGTCTCACTGAATTAAATGTGACCATGGATGAGACACCTGGTATGTAGTAAACACTCAACTTTTAAAACCCCTATATTCTCGAATATAGGCACTTAGGAAGTGTGAATGGTTGATATTTCATGGTTATAAGGCCATAGAGCTATTAACAATTATAAACAATATTAATTGATGCTATTTTTACAGTGCCACCACTACCCTAGATTTGTTTCCTTTTAACGTATGTGTGTGTGTATAGTAGGAATATTACTAATACACTGAAATGCCATTTTCACTGAAAATGTTGGTGTCCACAAGTATGTAAGATCAGTAGGATTCCTGCCTGGAGTCAGATGGATTCATTACATGACTTGTCATCTTGAGCTTGTCCAACAGAGAGATTTGTTTTGATTTTAGTTCTCCTTCTTTGATGACTTCCAATTTCTTTGTAGTTTGTGGTTTTAAAGCACACATTACTAATCTCCAAATGCCACAGATGTTTTTCCTTTCCTATATTGCATCTGTTGGAGAAAATATGATTTAATGTTACTGTAGCAATAATAATTCTAATATTTGCATAGCACTTGGAGCTAAGCATCTCTTTATCTCATGTAATTTCATATTCATATTAACTCTGCATGGTACATAAGACAAAGAATATTGTCTTCATAATTTAGATGAGGGAACCAAGCTCCAGAGAAGCCGAGATTTGTCTGAAATTAAAAGCAGGTTCTGGAATTCAGTGTTAATATTACCTTTGCAAGATTATTTTTTACTGTGTAAGGAACAGTTGGTTCTTAAGCTTGTTTGGACCCTGAAATTCTTTCAATCTCTGATGAATGTGATGGTGTCTTCCTCCATGTAACAGCAGAAATAAAAATATCTACACACATTTGTCTACTGTTCATCCTACCTTCCCAACTCAGCTAGTAAAGTGAACTTCAGTTTAGTAGCCCTGCTATGGATGACATTGCAATTCGCCTAACGAGACAACCTGGTTTTGCTGGTTTGTGACACTGTTCTAGCTGTAAGTGTGAACACCCAAGGCAAACCCTTCTGTCAGCAATGCACTCTGATAATTTTCACCGCAGATTGAGTAGTTCATTCAACCTGTGTTACATGAAAAACGAATAATCTACAAATGTTACCATCTTTAAGATAAAAGAATATTGTGTTCAAACAAGATTAGGGAATGCTGCATATCATAGTCTCCTCATAGAGGTTCACTTTAGCATATGAAAGACTCTAGAAGTCCTGCACTGACAAAAATTGTGTAACTCTTTTTGACCCAGCTTCTCCCCATATCATCAAACCACATAGCCATATACCCCCTCCTATTTGGGGTATTCTTATTAGCATCACCTAGAATACAATTTTGGAAATGATGACCACTTTCATTCAATCTTGTGATCCTTAACATCTGCCATTCTTCTTGCAACCTGCTGACAATGTTGTGGTTGCGTCACTGTGTCTGGAATTGGTGGGTTCTTGGTCTTGCTGATTTCAAGAATGAAGCCGCGGACCCTCGCCGTGAGTGTTACAATTCTTAGAGATGGTGTGTCTGGAGTTTGTTCCTTCAGATGTTCAGATGTGTCCAGAGTTTCTTCCTTCTGGTGGGTTCATGGTCTCTCTGACTTCAGGAGTGAAGCTGCAGACCTTAGTGGTGAGTGTTACAGCTCTTAAAGGCGGTGCATCTGGAGTTGTTCATTCCTTCCAGTGGGTTCATTGTCTCGCTGGCCTCAGGAGTGAAGCTGCAGACCTTTGTAGTGAGTGTTACAGCTCATAAAGGCAGTGCAGACCCAAAGAGTGAGCAGCAGCAAGATTTATTGTAAACAGCGAAAGAACAAAGTTTCCACAGTGTGGAAGGGGACCCGAGCGGGTTGCCACTGCTGGCTCGGGTGGCCTGCTTTTATTCCCTTATCTGACCCCACCCACATCCTGCTGATTGGCCCATTTTACAGAGAGCTAATTGGTCCATTTTACAGAGAGCTGATTGGTCCATTTTGACAGGGTGCTGATTGGTGCATATACAATCCTCCAGCTAGACATAAAAGTTCTGCAAGTCCCCACTCAACTCAGGAGCCCAGTTGGCTTCACCTAGCAGATCCCGTGCCAGGGTCGTGGGCAGAGCTTCCCACCAGTCTCGTGCTGTGTGCCTGCTCTCCTCAGCCCTTGGGCGGTTGATGGGACCTGGTGCCACAGAGCAGGGGGCAGCACCTGTTGGGGAGGCCTGGGCTGTGTGGGAGCCCACTGGGGGTGGGTCTCGGGCATGGTGGGCTGCAGGTCCCAAGCCCTTCCTCACAGGGAGGCAGCTGAAGCCTGGTGAGAATTTGAGTGTGGTGTGGGTGGGCCAGCAGTGCTGGGGGACCTGGTGCATGCTCTGCAACTGCTCGCCTGGGTGCTAAGCCCCTCACTGCCCGGGGCCAGGGGTGCTAGCTGGCCGCTCTGAGTACAGGGCCCACTGAGCCCGTGCCCACCCGGAACTCACGCTGGCCTGTGAGCAACGCGTGCAGCCCCGGTTCCCACCCATGCCTCTCCCTCCACACCTCCCCACAAGCAAAGGGAACTGGCTCTGGCCTCAGCCAACCCAGAGAGGGGCTCCCATAGTGCAGTGGTGGGCTGAAGGTCTCCTCAAGTGTGGCTAGTGCAGACGCCGAGGCTGAAGAGGTGCTGAGAGCAAGCAAGGGCTGCTAGCACATTGTCACCTCTCAATCCCCCCTCTAAACAGGACACCCCAACTGCTGTTGGGAGTTTGGCCGATGACCACTCTAGCTACTTCCTAGGGGTGATGAAGGGGCCCTGCAGTTGTAGTGTTCTCCAGAGGGGAGCTCTCTAGGCCAGTGAAAGTGCCAGCAGCTTGGTCCAGGGGTGGTCAGTAGAAGTTGTTAGTTGAACTCATTTGGGGTTCCATTTGTAAGACCATCTGTAGCTTGATGGCCTCGATTCTAGAGGAAACAAAATTTGACTAGGAGTTTAAAAATACAGGGCCTAAAGGTGAGTAACAGCAAGATGGCTGCCACGAGACCTAGAAAGGGGAGAAGCCAAGTTGCCCAACTCCAGAGGTTGGTATAAGAGTTTGAAAGGCGTTGTCTGATTTCAGAAGCCTTTTCCTGTAAATGCTGGGTGGCATCTCGTACTGTCCCCGACTGGTTAGTGTAAAAACAACACTCTGCCTCTAAGAAGGTGTAGAGTCCTCCTTTCTCAGCAGTGAGGACGTCTAGGCCTCGGCGATTTTGGAGAGTCACTGCTGCCAAAGAGTCTATTCGGGATTGTAAAGTAAGGATAGATTTCATTATTTCTTGCAAACTGTCTGAGAAATCCTTTGAGAGTGTGTGGTAGTAGGATAATGAAGTAGATAAACCGGCTATTCCCGTTCCTGTAGCAGTAGCCATTCCTGACCCTATAAGTAGGGGTATTAGTTGTATGGCTCTGCGCTGATGGACTTGAGCTTTGAGGGGTACTGATAAGGTCTGATTTCCTGGGGCAATGTTAATGTTGGGACTTAGAAAGACTAAGGTGCAGGTGCCTGTCCAGTTAGTGGGGAGGCAGATATAGGTCGATGTTCCACATAAGAAGAATATACCTTGGCTGGGTAGACAGAATTGGTTATGCATGTTAAAAAGGTGTGTGAGTTTGTTGTTTTCATTTTCCCATACTCCTAGAGTACTTGCCAAGATAGCTCCAGTGGGTGGCTGGAAAGGGTTGTTGGGAGCAAACTGAGTGGCTCCCTGTGTTCTATTTTCCCACTGGAGAAAAAAACATTTTGTATCCACTAGGAACCATTCGAGAGAGTGATTGAAAGAGGGGATGAGGAGGCATTCACTAGTGGTGGGGGCGCTGCTGCAGGGGGTCTGGCGTGAATGGTCATGCAGGGAGTATGTTTGCCATTACAAAACCTGGACTTTTTGTTAAGCAGAGAGGAGGTGATGATTTTGGGGGGCCCTGAGAAGTGGACAAGCCATCTGAATGGAGCTGTTTGGGTGACTTGGAAGTTACTATGATCAGTTGGGGCTTGAAGTTGTAGGGTGTAATTACACTGATGTGGTAGTAGGTGCCCCAGGGGCAAGCCTGATAACAGGTTGCGCTGGATGCATAAAGGGGCTTGGAAAGTTAAGATAGTATTCGTGGTTACAGGGCCTTGTATGGGCTTTTCATTGCTTGTGTCATAGGTGAGGTCGGAAATGTAAGAATGTAAAAGTTAGATTGCACGTCCTGGGGGCATTCTTGGTCCTATCAGATATGGGGAAGTCGGCTAATGATTGCATATTTGGAAATCGGAAAGGGTCTTTTCCTTCATAATGAGGGTGGTAGGTTAAGTTGGTAAAGTCCCAGTTTTTTTGCGGGAATGGGAGTGGCAACGTAGGCAGAGGTTGGTAGAAAGATACAAAGCCAACAGTCATTTGCCAGGGAAGGACTGGACTGGTTTAACAGAGAGTGAGTTAAGTTGAGAGTCTTGTAGAGGTAATTAGGACCTAGTGGAAGGGGAGGGGTGGTTGTATGAGGTATCCAAGGAAGCAGGAGGGATACATAGGCAAAGAGCAAATAGGAAGGTAAAGAGGGTGCTCTGGAAAACGAGATCATTTTATCTAGTCTGAATTAAAGGTAGGAGTAAATTGCTGTCAAAAGGAAGGAAGATAGAAAGAAAGTTGATGTGATTAGGATTTTCGTCCTGGCAGGAGCTAGAGTATATAGTCCTATCACAAAGAGTATGGTTAGTACGTTGTTTTCACTTATCTTTTTTAAGGAGGAAGGGATCTTTCCTCAGGATCAGTGGTAGGGGCCTTTTTAGTCTGGGATGTTTCCTTCCAAAATAGGAGGTGCAAGTCCTCCAATGGTTCGCAGGTGTATCGAGGCTGGTCTGGCTGATCTTGGGACTCCTGAGCTGATGGTCCTGCAGGTTCCTCAGGGGATGTCCAAAGTTTAAGTCGGGTGTGGTGAATCTGAGATTCTACTCCTGCCACCTTAACTGCAGTGGGAGCAGAGAGGATTACAGAGTATGTTCCTTCCTACAAAGAGTCCATAGATGGGGAGGTAGAGGGGAGAGAATTGACCAACACTAGATCTCCTGGTTGAAACAACTCTGTTCCCTTTTCTCTGTGACATCATTCCAGTAGGTTTTTAAGCTTTTTTGATATTTTGCCAAAGAAGTTGTATCTTTGACCAATTTGGCCGTTTCCTGATCAAGTAGGAGGTGATTTGTGAGAAAATGTTGTCCATACAGCATTTCATATGGACTGAGCCCTATTTTGTGAGGAGAATTTTGGATTCTCAACAGGGCCATGGGCAAAAGAGTAGGCCATGGGAGATGAGTTTCTTGTGTTAGTTTCCTTAAGTGCCTCTTGAGTGTTTCATTTGCCTTCTCAACCTTCCCTGAGGATTGTGGCCTCCAGGAGCAGTGAAGGTGATATTGTATCCCTAGCGCCCTGGAAATTCCCTGAGTTATCGTGGCTTTAAAAGCCAGACGATTGTCGCTCTGTAAGCTTTGGGGAAGCCCAAATCTAGGAATTATTTCATGAATTAGGACTTTAATCACTTCCTGAGTCTTCTCTGTCCTGCAGGGGAAAGCTTCCATCCAATTTGTAAAGGATACAGACCAACAAGTATTGAAATCCCTTTGACTTAGGCATATGGGTGAAGTCTAACTGCCAGTCCTCTCCAGGATGGTGACCTATTCTTTGTTTCTCCAAAGGGGACTTAAGATGAACCAAGGGATTACTCTTTTGGCACACCTCACAGGCTTTGACTACCTGTCGGATGGTACGGAGGAGATTTGGCCCTGTAAATAGGGATTTGGCCATTTGATTAGTGTTTTCAATACCCATATGAAAAGTTTGGTGGAGGGTTTTTAGTATTTTCCACTGGCTGGCTTCGGGTATAAGTACCTTTCCTTCTGTCACCAACCACCCCAAGGGGAGAAAACTATGCCCCCGTGAAAGTCCCCACTCTGCTTCGGTTGGGGAATACTGGGGCTTAATCTCTTGGAGGGGGTTGTTCCATACCAAGGGCCCTTCTGTAGGTATTTCTAATGGGGGGTTCTGCCTCACAGCAATTTTGGCCTCAGCATCTGCCCAGCAGTTTCCTTCTGCCTTTTCTCCTTCACCTTTCTGATGGCCTTGGCAGTGTAAGACTGCCACCTCCTTGGGTTTTTGCACTGTGTGCAATAACTGTATAATTTCCTTGTGGTATTTAATGGGGGTTCCCCCAGAGGTTAGGAACTCCCTTTCTTTCCATATTGCAGCATGGGCATGTAGGATTAGATAAGCATATGTGCTATCTGCATACCAGTTTATTCTTTTTCCCTTTCCCAGTTCTAAGGCTCAGGTATGTGCCACTAGTTCTGCTAACTGGGCACTGGTCCCTGGGGGAAGAGGCTTACTTTCAAGTATGGTTACATCACTAACTGTGGCATAACCTGCCCTTCGTATCCCATTCTCTACAAATGAACTCCCGTCGGTATATAGGTTAAGGTCAGGTTTAGCTAAGGGGACTTCTAAGAAATCATCTCGGGCGGCATAAGTCTGGACTGTAATTTGTTGGCAGTCATGCTCGATTGGTTCCCCCTCCTCTGGGAGAAAAGTGGCAGGGTTGAGGGCCATGCACATGCATATGTGAAGTACTGGTCCCTCAAGGAGTAGTGCCTGTTTTTTAAGTAGGCGGTTGTCTGATAGCCATAAACTTCCTTTGGCACCTAGTATGCCATTTACATCATGAGTAGTCCAGACAGTGAGATCCTTTCCTTGTATTATCTTGATAGCCTCTGACACTAAGATGGCCACCACCACAAATGCCCTTAAACAGTGAGGCCAGCCTTTTGCTACTACATCAATTTCCTTACTTAGGTATGCCACTGGTTGTGGGGTTGTCCCATGAGTCTGAGTAAGGACTCCAAGAGCTATCCCTGCTCTCTCTGTGATGTATAAAGAGAAGTTTTATCCTGTCAGAAGGCTTAAAGCTGGAGCTTGCATCATCACTGGCCATCAGAGAAATGCAAATCAAAGCCACAATGAGATACCATCTCACACCAGTTAGAATGGCAATCATTAAAAAGTCAGGAAACAACAGGTGCTGGAGAGGATGTGGAGAAATAGGAACACTTTTACACTGTTGGTGGGACTGTAAACTAGTTCAACCATTGTGGAAGACAGTGTGGTGATTCCTCAGGGATCTAGAACTAGAAATACCATTTGACCCAGCCATCCCATTACTGGGTATATACCCAAAGGATTATAAATCATGCTGCTCTAAAGACACATGCACACATATGTTTATTGCAGCACTTTCACAATAGCAAAGACTTGGAACCAACCCAAATGTCCATCAATGATAGACTGGATTAAGAAAATGTGGCACATAAACACCATGGAATACTATGCAGCCATAAAAAAGGATGAGTTCATGTCCTTTGTAGGGACATGGATGAAGCTGGAAACCATCATTCTTAGCAAACTATTGCAAGGATGAAAAGCCAAACACCGCATGTTCTCACTCATAGGTGGGAATTCATCAATGAGAACACTTGGACACAGGAAGGGGAACATCACACCCTGGGGCCTGTTGTGGGGTGGGGGGAGGGGGGAGGGATAGCATTAGGAGATATACCTAATGTAAATGATGAGTTAATGGGTGCAGCACACCAACATGCCACATGTATACATAGGTAACAAACCTGCACATTGTGCACATGTACCCTAGAACGTAAAGTATAATTTAAAAAAAACAAAAAGAAAAATAATAAGCTCGAGCTTGTACTAGGGCCTGCTTTAAGGTTTTGAAGGCTGTTTCTGCCTCAGATTCCCATTCTACTGGATGAGTATTTGCACTCTAAGTTTCCTTGATTAGAGTACAGAGGGGCCTGGCTATCTCACTGTATCTGGGGATCCAGTCGGCAAAAGCTGGTAATTCCAAGAAATCCCCACAACTGTTTTAATGTCTTATGGTGAGGATAAGCCAGTATAGATTGTGTTCATTCCTTGCTGAGGGTCCTGGTCCCTCTGGCTAAGATTAGGTCTAGATATTTGACCTGCTGTAGGCAAAGCTGGGCCTTAGACCTAGACACTTTGTACCCTTGATTAGCTAGAAAGTTCAAGAGATCTAGAGTAGCCTCCTTGAATGAGGCTTCTGAACTGGTAGCCAAAAGCAAATCATCCACATGCTGAAGAACCAGAGTGCCTGGACTTGAGAAGTGGCCTAGATCTTGGGCCAGTGCCTGACCAAACAGGTGAGGGCTATCCCTAAACCCTTGGGGCAAGACCATCCCCGTAAGTTAGGATGTGTGGTCTGTGGGATCCTCAAATGCAAAGAGAGACTGGGAGTCAGAGTGCAGGGGAATACAGAAGAAGGCATCCTTGAGGTCCAGAACTGTGAACCATTCTGCTTCCTCTTGTATTTGAGAGAGCAGGGTATAGGGGTTGGGTACAACTGGATATAGAGGAATATCTGCCTCATTGATGAGTCTAAGATCTTGCAGTAGTCTCCACTGACCATTAGGTTTTTGTACTCCTAGAATTGGGGTGTTGCAGGGACTGCTGGAATTCCTTACTAAGGCTTGAGCTTTTAAATGTTTAACAATATCCTGTAATCCTTTATGAGCTTCAGGCCTTAAGAGATATTGCCTTTGATAAAGTAAAGTGGTGGGATCTTTTAACCTGATTTGGACTGGGTGGGCTTCTTTTGCCCTTCCAAATTGTCCTTCCAATGCCCAGACTTCAGGGTTGATTCCTTCCTCAAGCAGGGGACAATAAATGGGTAACTTGTTCCACATATTCATGTGGATAATAGCTCCAGCCTTGGCTAATATATCCCTCCCTAATAAGGGTGTGGGACTCTCAGGCATAACAAGAAGGGCATGTGAAAAGAGCAGTCTCCCAATTACAACTGAGGAGGTGGGAGAAATACCTGGTTACAGGCTGTCCCAGGATTCCTTGAATGGTAACGGACCTTTAGGACAGTCGTCCAGGACAGGAGATTAACACTGAGAAGGCCACGCTAGTGTCCAGGAGGGAGTCAATTTCCTAGCCCTCAATGGTTAAACTTACACAGGGCTCAGTGAGGGTGATGACATGAGCTAGCACTTGCCCCAGGAACCCTCAGTCCTGTTGTTGGATCATCTGGTTGGGGGCTTCTGACCCAGAGAACCTTCATCCTCTGGGGCAGTGCACCTTCCAGTGATTTCCTTGGCACAGTGGACATGGACGAGGGGGCAGCTTCTTTCTTATTGTAGAATCGTTTTTAAAGTGTCCTAGTAGACCACACTGATAACAAGCCCTACCGCGTGATTGGCCTGCTTCATTTTCTGTCCTTTCTGAACCACCAAGGTTTGTTTGTCTGAGGGCCATGACTAAGGCTGTGGCCTTTCTCTGATCTCGCTTTTCCTTTTGGGCCTGTTCCTTTGGTCCCTATTATAAAACATTGAGGTTGCCAAGTTTAATAATGCCTCCAGATTTTGTTCAGGGCCCAAGGCTTGCTTTTGGAGCTTTCTCCTGATATCTGCAGCTGATTGGGTAATAAACTTATCTTTTAGAATCAATTGACCCTCGAGTGATTCGGATGATGGGGAGTATATTTTCTTAAGGCCTCTCGTAGCCACTCACGGAAGGCAGAAGGATTTTCTTCATTTCTCTGAGTTGTGGTGGACATCATTGAATAATTTATGAGCTTTTTCCTAATTCTCCTTAGTCCTTCTAGAACACAGATAAACAGATGTTTACGACTCCAGTCCCCCTGATGTGAGTCAAGGTTACAGTGGGGATCCATACTGGGGATGGCTTGCTGACTGGTAGAGAATTTGTCCCTTCCTTCGGCTGTCATTCTATCATTTACTTGATGAAGATACCATGTATCTCCAAACTCTCGGGCTGCAGCTAAAGCTGCATTCTTTTCATTAAAGGCCAGGGTTTGATCTAACAGTAGCATGACATCTCTCCAAGCGAGGTCAAAGGTTTGCCCTCGACCCTGTAGGACATCTATGTATCTATCAGGATCATCTGAAAACTTCCCCAGGTCTGCCTTGATCTACTTTAAATCAGAGAGGGAGAAGGGGACATGTACCTGGGTTGGGCCAAATTCCCCTCCCCCTACAGCTTGAAGGGGACATAGCCTGCGGGGTTTTGGTGCTTTGGAGATTTCTTTGCTTATTTCCTCTGGGCAGGGGAGATTAGAGGAGGATTATCATTAATAGGAAAGGGAGCTATAGGGAGGCTAGGATATGGGGGTAAGCTGAGAGGTCCTCCTGTGGGATGTAAATTGCAAGCTTTTCATAGTTGTGTGTTCTCCTTCAATAAAAAGAAAGCTTGGACATAAGGTATTTCACTCCATTTGCCTTCCCTCTTACAGAAAAGGTCAAGCTGCCGGATAGTATTATAATTTGTACTTTCCTCAGGTGGCCATTTTTCCCCATCAGAGAGAGAATACTGGGGCCAAGCTGCAGTGCAGAAAAAAATGAGCCACTTCTTTTTCAGAGTTTGTGGGTCAAATTGGTCCCAATGGCTTAGGATGCATTTCAAGGGTGAGCCTGTTGATGCCTGAGTGTTTCCCATCTGAAAGACAAAACCTTCCATGGTTTTGGTTTGTTTTGTTTCTCCCCCTGCGCAAGAACCCGTGACAGTCCCTGGACCCTGCTGATTGGAACAGTTGTGCTCACTGATGTAGCCGCAGAAACAACCCCTGCCAGGAACCCACAATGGTACCTGGACCCTGCTGATTGGAATAGTTGCGCTCACCGATGCAGCAGCGGAAACACTAGTTTTCCTCCCAGACCACAAGGAGAACAAAGGAAGGTCAGATTTAGTGACCCTTACCAATGCATTCTCAAAAACATGCACCCTTGCCTGCCCTCCTGGACCACAAAGAGGACTGAGAAAAATCCGAGTTAGTGGCCCTTACCAACGCATTCTTGAAAACCTGTTAGAGTCCTAAGCATTCTCCTGTTAGTATTGGGACCTTACCCATGTCCTGTAAAGATGTCATGCACCAAAAATGAAGTGGAGGGCTATACCCTGAGGGAGGGAAGGGATATCCAGGGTTGGAAGAGTGACACGTTTTGTCCTCACTTATATGAATAGGAGGATACAATTTCTGAGGCTCCCCATATCCTAGCTTCAGGAATAGCTTTTGTTAGGCCTGCTTGTCTGAGGAGGGATCCTAAAATTCCAGATAGTACCCCCTACATCGGGGCTTTGGGCAAAAATTATGTCTTTCTGATTGGTGAGCCCAGGTGCCTAAATTACATAACAGAGTCCTGGAGTTTATACCAGAAATTATTCTTATAGGAGAAATTAGAAAAGCACCAGAGACAGGGAGCGATTTTTAGAAGCAAGACTAGCCTTGGAGAAGAGAGGTGAGAGGAAGTTTGTCTGGCAGACATTAGGACCCAGGGGACAAGGGTCAGGATAGAGAGAATAGATGGGCACGCCTCACTTGGGCGACATGCCTTTGAGAGTTATGCTCATGGCCTCAGGGTCAACCAACTTGTTGTTGGGACCCCAGAGCTGAATGGCTTTCCTCTCTGTCAACCCTCAGCTCAGCCCAGAAACACAGGAAAAGTGGAAGCTGGTTCCAGGCAAACCAACGCTCCCAACTCCAAAGAGTCGGGGGTTGTTAGAGAGCCCTTTCCCAGAAAGCCTGACACCCGTGTCTTTAGTCCAGTGGCCATGCTATTTGCTTTTAACTGGCTGACAGGTGCCCGGTATTTAGCCCCAGAATTCTAAGGAAAAATAGGACAGAATAGCAAGTGAAAGGTGTCCGATGGTACTCACTGCTTGGCGATAGGTGATAGTCTTACTGCTTGCTGATAAGCAATAGTCCCATCTGGGTCGCCAAAGTGTGTCCCGAATTGGTGGGTTCTTGGTCTCACTGACTTCAAGAATGAAGCCATGGACACTTGCAGTGAGTGTTACAGCTCTTAAAGATGGTGTGTCTGGAGTTTTCTCCTTCTGATGTTCGGATGTGTTCAGAGTTTCTTCCTTCTGGTGGGTTGGTGGTCTTGCTGGCTTCAGGAGTGAAGCTGCAGACCTTTGCAGTGAGTGTTACAGCTCTTAAGGCGGCACATCTGGAGTTGTTCATTCCTCCCATCTGGAGTTGTTCATTCCTTCTGGTGGGTTCGTGGTCTTGCTGGCCTCAGGAGTGAAGCTGCAGACCTTTGCATTGAGTGTTACAGCTCATAAAGGCAGTGTGGACCCAAAGAGTGAGCAGCAGCAAGATTTATTGCAAACAGCAAAAGAATAAAGCTTCCACAGTGTGGAAGGGGACCCGAGTGGGTTGCCACTGCTGGCTCGGGCAGCCTACTTTTATTCCCTTATCTGGCTCCACCCAAATCCTGCTGATTGGTCCATTTTACAGAGAGCTGATGGGTGCATTTTACAGAGAGCTGATTGGTCCATTTTGACAGGGTGCTGATTGGTGCGTTTACACTCCCTGAGCTAGACACAGAGTGCTGATTGGTGCATTTACAATCCCTGAGCTAGACATAAAAGTTCTCCAAGTCCCCACTAGATTAGCTAGACACAGAGCACTGATTGGTGCATTTACAAACCTTAAGCTAGACACAGGTTGATGATTGGTGCATTTACAAACCTTGAGCTAGACACAAAGTGCTGATTGGTGCATTTACAAACCTTGAGCTAGACACAGGTTGATGATTGGTGCATTTACAAACCTTGAGCTAGACACAAAGTGCTGATTGGTGCATTTACAAACCTTTAGCTAGACATAAAAGCTCTCCAAGTCCTCACCTGACTCAGGATCCCAGCTGGCTTCGCCTAGTGGATCCCACGCTGGGGCTGCAGGTGGAACTGCCCACCAGTCCTGCACCACGTGCCCGCGCTCCTCATCCCTTAGGAAATTGATGGTACTGGGTGTTGTGGAGCAGGGGGCAGTGCCCGTCTGGGAGGCTCAGGCCATGCAGGAGCCCATGGGGGGTTGAGGGGTGCTCAGGCATGGCAGGCTACAGGTCCCAAGCCCTGCCTCATGGGGAGGCAGCTGAGGCCCAGTGAGAATTTAAGCGTGGCATAGGTGGGCTGGCGGGCTGGGGGACCCTGCGCAACCTCTGCAGCTGCTGGCCTGGGTGCTAAGCCCCTCACTGCCAGGGGTTGGTGGCGCAGGCCAGTCACTCTGAGTGCAGGGCCCGCTGAGCCCTTGCCCACCTGGAACTCACACTTGCCCACAAGCTCCGTGTGCAGCCCCAGTTCCCACCTGCGCCTCTCCCTCCAACCTCCCCACAAGCAGAAGGAGCCAGCTCTGGCCTTGACCAGCCCAGAGAGGGGCTCCCACAGTGCAGCAGTGGGCTGAAGTGCTCCTCAAGTGTGGCCAGAGTGGGCACCAAGGCTGAGGAGGTGCCGAGAGCAAGCAAGGGCTGCCAGCACACTGTCACCTCTCAGCGTGATCTCAGCTCACTGCAACCTCTGCCTCCCAGGTTCAATTGATTCTCCTGTCTCAGCCTCCCGAGTAGCTGGGATTACAGGTTTGTGCCACCACGCCTGGCCAATTTTTGTATTTTTAGTAGAGACAGGGTTTCATCATATTGGTCAGGCTGGTCTCGAACCCCTTTTTTCTTAAAACCGTGTTATTCACTATTTCCGTGATGGTTGAATAGAGATTATCCTGCTAGAATATTCCCACATTCCATCATCAGGCAGGTTTGAGAGGGAGAAGTGGCTCTGTGAGCAAGATCCCTAGGTCAAGTCCGATGTCCACTGTGTACTGAACCAGCTCCTTGAGCATGGCAGTCCACTAAGCTTCATCTATAAAATGTGGGTAATAATGGTGCCTACCTCATAGGTGCCATTGACCTGAGGCAGTGAATACATATCATGGAATTAGAAGAGGGCTTGGTTGATAATAAATGAGTGTTATAACTATTGAAAGCCAGTTTGATCCTCATGACTTACTGGCCTTGCTACACAGCAAGCACCCAAATGTTAGCTATTGCTATCATCACTATTACTCTTTCAGTAATTCTATTGATTATATTCTCATTGTCTTGAGCTACCTGATTCCAGAATGAGAATAATTTTAATATTAACTGTTTCTAGAAATTTTAATTCTAGTGTCCAAAGTTTCTGTTATGGAATTGATCTATTATTTTGTTGATTTTGAATAGCATATACCCAGTAAAGAACAGACTATTTTCTTTCCTGCTGATTTGAAAGAATTTCCCTGCCAAACTGAACCTTAGGTTAGAAGAGCTATGTGTGTGGGAATGTGTCAGGATGTATCTAAACGAGCTTCAGGAAGGGAGAAGAGGCAATTATGTTTAACCTTCTGGAAATGCACAATCATCAAGAAAGCCACAGTTAATGGAAAAACAACCGAGTCCTATTTCTGTGTTTATTTTTTTGCTCCTAACCATTTCATTACATGGCTACAGAGTCAAGGGATAGCTTCATTTTAAGTTTGCTCTGACAACCTGAATAAATGGCTCAGAAAAACAAAGGAAAGTAAGGCCTACGTTTTTGGTTCTATGCTTATTTGTTCCTTTCAGATTCTAGTGTTCCTCCCTTACTGTGGAAATACTTGTTCAACCATTTTAAGTGTGAAATAGTTTGTATGAATCAAGGTTATATTTCTCTTGAAAGACCGAAACATTACCTATACCAATTTAGATTTATTAAAATTGGTCTTTAGCCATGTTTCATCTGTTAGAACTATGACCCTTAAAAAAGTAGGTCAGTTTGATTTGAAAACAGGTGGGCTGGTACCTATTGTGAACTCTACTGTTGACAGGCACTGGTTGAAGACATGTAGAAGAAGCCCTGGCCTAAGCGATGCCCTGTTACACATTAGCAAGCAGTTTTCAGACACTTTCTAAAATTGTGGGACAAATTATTTACATGAAATCTTATTTGGAACCCAAATCTAAAACAAGAGGCAATAAAAATGGTTGAAGTGTGAAGATTTGTTGACTTTTATTTGCCCTCATTTTTCTCCCAAAATTATCTCTGGGGAACCTGAGAACTTCAGGTTTGAAAATCACTGAGATGTGGAATAAAGGGCGATCCTTGTAAGTTTGTTACTCAGTATATTAGGTGAAATACTTTAAAATATTTTAAAATTTTTATGTTTTTAATTAATACTTTTGAAGAGGGTTTGGCAAATTGTGTTTTTCTGTAAACAGATGTAAATGTTTTAGCCTTTGTAGGTCAAGATGCAAAATCGAGAATATTATGTAGATACTTATTATAACAAGGGAGAAAACAAATTTTCATAACATTCTTTGACAAAATTTAAAGTATAATCATAATCATCATCATTGAGTTCAAGATTTTTTACTATAGGCTAGCTAATGAGAAAAATTGAATTCTCATTTTAAAAATAACATATTAATTAATTGGGGTACAAATTAGTGTTTCCGATGATCAAAGGTATTGCAAATGTTCATCTGTAAAAACAATTCTGAACTTGTAAGACATACAAAACCAAATGGCAGGGGAGATATGACCAATGGGCCACAGTTTGTGGACTCCTGCTCTAGAATAAACTTCAACTGGAAAACAGCAATTAGGTTTCCATGATCCTTTAATGTGCTTTCATTTCACAATGACAGCATGGAAGCATTTTGGCAACTTTTTTTTTTTCTCTTTGACAGGGAAATTCTAATACCCAATGTGGATAAAGTTCCTGTAAAAGAGAATCTCACAACTTCTCTGTGGGAGTCTTTTCTGGAAGGGAATTTGTCAAAATGTGTCAAGAAATGTAAAAAAAAGTGCACATATACTTTATTTAACCCAGTGATTTCACTTGTAGGAATTTAACCAAATGAGAATTTATATCAAAGTGTTTATGTGCAGAGTTTTTCATTCCATTTTTCCTCCCTTACTGTGGGAGGCATTGTTTATCATAGAAAAAAATGTATGCACATCCTAAATGGTCAGCTATAAGGGGATCAGTAAAATACATTATCGTAAAGGCATAAAAAAATGACAGTGTAGCCATTGCCAATTGCATTATGACACTTTATTTATTGTCAAGATGGTCACAATATATTATTAACTGCTTAAAAAAAGCTACAGACATTATGCATAGTACAATCCCTTTATTGTATTAAAAATACATGCAAACATAGTTAGAGAAAACAAAATGAAAGACTACATGCTAAAATGTTAACAGCACTTATTTGTGAGATGTGAATATAGATCATTATTATTAGTAGCATAATAATAGGTACTATTTCTTGAATGTTTAGTAACTGCAGGCACTATGGGAAGTACTTTACATAAATAATCTCATATAATCTTTAAATCAATGCTATGAAATAAACATTCTTATCTCTTCTAATGACAGGGACACTGAGGCTTAGAGAAGTTAAATAGCTTGTCCAGTTGGCACAGTTAGAAATGGAGGGTCTGGGTTTTGGACTCAGATGTGTCCGATTCCAGAATTTGTACTGCTGTCTTTCACACCACACTAATTCTCTTACTTTCTTCAGGCTAATTTGTATTTCTAATCTTGCTGTCAAGTATTAATTTGTGTTTCTTTAAAAGTTGAAAATGAGAATATTGGGTGTAAGTATATTAAAAGCACTGAATTACCATGTAGAAGATTTAACTATTTCTTGTTCCTTTACTGCTGTTTCTAGGAACACTCATTTATTTACCCTTTATACTGGCCCAAGGGGCTTCCACAAAGATTTGGAAAGGCAGAAATCATTACTCAGCCTTCTGTGAAGAGTTGGGTATTCTAGTTGTCTCTAAGCCTATAATCTAGCCAAAAAAATTTGGCTTTTTCCAAGATGAGCAATCTTCCATACTTTTTTAAGGTAAATTTCTTTGCTCCCAGAGACAATCTGACTCACTTTTTAGAGTCAGTGCAGGAAGTGAAAGCAGGAGCAGAAACTTCCTCACCCTTCACCACCATCCCCACCACTCCTTGCTCCTTACCACATTCCCTCAAAAGAGAATAGGGATATTGGTCCAGCAAGGGAGGGTTAACTTGTTCAAATTAAAACCTTATGTGCTTACATAATGATGTGTCTACCACAAATAAATTATTACCTAGATTTAAACTTCATGAGTTTTTTTTCTCTGCATGCAAGTCTACAGATGGTATAAAAATGACAACTCTTAAACTCCAACATTTTCCATTCACTGAACAAGATGCATTGCTTACTCCTGCTAAATTGCTCTTTAAGATAATGAGGCCTGTCACCAAAGGACTGTGATCATCTTGCCACTTAGATTTGTGTGATTACTGGATTACAGTGCATAGTCAACATGATCAAATTTTTTTTTCTGGCCTGTTTTGTCACATCTTCTGTTCCTACCTCCTTAAAAACAAAATGGGGGTAAATTCTTCTTTCTTAGGAGTTGTGAAGACCCATAGTTTTATTTACTGAATGCAGTTAAAGTGGTCTGTTGTGAAATGATGGCACATCACAGATAGATAAGGTCATACAAGGTGATTACAGGAGACACATGAAAAATTTTGAAATACTGGAAGATTAAAAGTGATTATAAATAAAATCTAGATATTGAATTGGAAATTTAATGGTAATTATTGGTTCTGAATCATCTTGGAGCAGGCAAAAATCATATTGTACCATGAAGGATAATAAATAGTTATGTATAGTAATCAGGGGTGAGGGGGTGGTGGAACCTAGTATATACTGTTATCTTTTTAGTTCCCAGTCATTCATGCATTCATTTAGCAAATATTTATTAAGCTCCACAGGCAATGAAGATAGAGAGCTGAACAAAGCAGACCCAATTTCCATTCTCATGGAACCTAGAGTTTCCTGGTTGGATGCTGAGTATCTTGTAGTGTCACCTGACTTGGCAATTTTCATAAAGCATGATGATGTATAACTCTCCCACCCCTTAACTACATAGACAGGTAATTATGGTACCACAAAAATGAAAGAGAGAGGGCATTATAAAGGGTTGACATTTCTGACTATACAAAACTTAGGTTGATTGATATTTTAAAAATACTTCAGTGTCACTGATATAGACCAAAGGGAGAACACTGCTCTCATAATTGTTCTTTTCACAATATCTTTAGGGTTTTCATTCTCAAGAGGTGACGTCAAATGCTGACAATAGCAGAGCTATCCTTTCTGCCGGTTTTGCCTAAGCCCATAGGTAGTGGCTTACTGCTAGATCCTCTTTGTTTAAGCAGTCAATTTTTCAGGTTCAGTGTATTTGTGTAATGTAAAATACCATTAAACAAAACAAAAGATTAATTTTGAAAAATAATGTTTTTTAAAAGAACTGAGAAAAACTTGTCTTTCCCACTAATATAAACATTTTCTTTATTGAATCTTCAAGAATTCTGGTCTGGAATTATAAGTGTCCCCCAGTAATTTGTCCTTGACCTTCATCTAGTTGACTGTCAAAGTAATGTATGTTGTTTGTTATTTAGCAGTTCTTTAAATTATTTTCTGTATTAGTAAACTGACCCAATAGTCCCGTAAGTAGTTTTTTTTTTTTTTTTTTTAAACAACAACAACAGCAACACACACACACAGAAATGGACACGGACACTTTTGGTCTTAAAGCTTGAAATTTACATTTGTTTATCTGAGTTTCTTCCTCAGGAAAAGGACCTCTAGGCCTCCCAAAAAGTATCAAAGAACTGAAACTCATTTGATCATGGCATCCAGACAATGAAACTCTAGGTCCCTCATTAATCATGATTACTTCCTTACTCTTCTCGAGTTCCTGTTTTCCCACAGGTAGTTACATTTCTTCCCTGCTATATAAACCCTTAATTTTAGCCAGTCAAAAAGATGGATTTGACACTGATCTCCCATATCTTTGGCTATAGCACCCAATTAAAACCTTCTTCTCTGGCAATAGTGGTTGTCTCGGTGACTGGCTCTCTGTGTGGTGAGCAGCAGGACCTACACCAAACCCCTGGCATTTTGATAACATTAGGAACAATTAGTATTTGGTTTTAGAACCTTTATTCTTGCAAGGGAGACAAAATTTTATTTCTACCCTCTTAGTGTCACCAGCTGGGCCTGAGAATTAAACTGGCATAAGATAGATTAACAGGAGAAAAGCATATAGATTTTGCATATACCTGGGAGCCCCTATAGGAAAATCAAGACTCAAAGAAGTGTCAAAGTCAATATGCTTACATAGTAGGATGAAGAAAGTGTGGAAGTTATGGAAAAGTAACGAAAATGCATGGAGAAGCTAAGGAAGATAAGGATTATTTTAAACAAATTGTTTATATAGATTTTTCTCTGCCTCAACTCCCCATCTCTGGTGACAAGAATGTTTCTTTTTTGCTGATACTAGGAGAAAAGGGGAGGTCAGAGTGTCTCTTGTATCATCTGTTTCTCAAGTGCCTTTAGTGCAAAAGAATCCTTATGCCAAGGTAGCATATTTTGGGGTAGCATATTTTACCATACTTCCTTTTTTTCATTCATTCATAGTCTCAGGAAAAAAGGAATTTGTTTTGAAGGACAAGATGGCTGCAGAAGCCCCAAGAATCATATCCTAATATCCTGAGATTTGGAAAAAACTATCCCTTTCCTGTATTCCGTTTCCAGAGCTCTTTGAAGAGTCTCCTTATGATTCACTGAGCTGCACCTAAGCCAATCCCTGGCAAAGGGGAATGGAATGACTGTGGCCAATCGTGATTCATCTACAGGGTCTGGAGAGCCTCAAGCTCCCCTTTGGCCAATGTCTTCTTGCAAAAGGATGGGCACAATTTGGTTACTACTGGCACAAAGGAAGAGCGAATGACTGTTGGATAGGCAAGCTATGATGTTTGCCAAAGTTGCTTTTTGCAAGTTAATGTTATCAATTTTGGTTAAAGATTTTTTTCCTCTTACGTTAGTTAAGATTTTTTTCCTTACCTCACAGTATTCTGATTCTTTTTCACATTATTAATTTTCTCATAAAACTCATTGTTCTATGTTTTAAAATATTACATATTTTAAAATAAATGAAATACAATATTTTAAAATATTTTAAGTTTAAATATTTAAATTATTAAATATTTTATTTAAATTTAAATATTCAAACTATTAAATATTTTATTTAAATTTAAATACTTAAATTATTAAATATTTTAATAATATTTTAAAATATTTTAATTTTTAAAAATTTTACTTTAAGTTCTGGAATACATGTGCAGAACATGCAGGTTTGTTACATAGGTATACATGTGCCATGGTGGTTTGCTGCACCTACAATCCCGTCATCTAGGTTTTAAGCCCTGCATGCATTAGGTATTTGTCCTAATGCTCTCTCTCCCCTTCCCCCCAACCCCCTGGCAGGACCCAGTGTGTGATGTGTTCTCACTGTTCAAATCCCACTTATGAGTGAGAACATGCAGTGTTTGCTTTTCTGTTCCTGTGTTAGTTTGCTAAGGATGATGGTTTCCAACTTCATCCATAGCCCTGCAAAGGACATGAACTTATTTTTTTTTATGGCTGCATAGTATTCCATGGTGTATATATGTGCCACACTTTCTTTATTCAGTCTATCATTGATGGGCATTTGGGTTGGTTCCAAGTCTTTGCTATTGTAAATAGTGCTGCAATAAACATACATGTGCATGTGTCTTTATAATAGAATGATTTATAATTCTTTGGGTATATTCCCAGTAATAGGATTGCTGGGTGAAATGGTATTTCTGGTTCTAGATCCTTGAGGAATCACCACACTGTCTTCCACAATGGTTGAACTAATTTACACTCCCACCAACAGTGTAAAAGCGTTCCTATTTCTCCACAGCCTCGCCAGCATCTGTTGTTTCCTGACTTTTTAATAATTGCCATTCTAACTCGCATGAGATGGTATCTAACTGTGGTTTTGGTTTGCATTTCTCTAATGACCAGTGATGATGAGCTTGTTTTCATGTTTGTTGACCACATGAATGTCTTCTTTTGAGAAGTATCTCTTCATATCCTTTGCCCACATTTCGATGGGGGTTTTTTTTTTCTTGTAAATTTGTTTAAGTTCCTTGTGAATTCTGGATATTAGACCTTTGTCAGATAGATAGATTGCCAACATTTTCTCCCATTGTGTAGATTGCCTGTTCACTCTGATGATAGTTTCTTTTGTTTGCAGAAGCTCTTTCTTTCTATAAACCAATAATAGACAAACAGAGAGCCAAATCATGAGTGAATTCCCATTCACAATTCCTACAAAGAGAATAAAATACGTAGGAATACAACTTACAAGAAATGTGAAGGACCTCTTCAAGGAGAACTACAAACCACTGCTCAAGGAAATAACAGAGGACACAAACAAATGGAAAAACATTCCATGCTCATGGATAGGAAGAATCAATAGCATGAAAATGGCCATACTGCCCAAAGTAATTTGTGGATTCAATGCTATTCCCATCAAGCTACTATTGACTTTTTTCACAGAATTAGAAAAAATTTAAAATATTTCATATGGAACCAAAAAAGAGTCTGTATAGCCAAGACAATCCTAAGCAAAAAGAACGAAGCTGGAGGCATCATGCTACCTGACTTTAAACTATACTACAAGGCTACAGTAACCAAAACAGCATGGTACTGGTACCAAAACAGATATATAGACCAATAGAACGGAACGGAGACCTCAGAAATAACACCACACATCTACAACCATCTGATCTTCGACAAACCTGACAAAAACAAGCAATGGGGAAAGGATCCCCTATTTAATAAATGGTGCTGGGAAAACTGGTTAACCGTGTGCAGAAAACAGTAACTGGACTCATTCCTTACACTTTATACAAAAGTTAACTCAAGGTGGATTAAAGACTTAAATGTGAAACCTAAAACCATAAAAACCCCAGAAGAAAACCTAGGATACTATTCAGGATATAGGCATGGGCAAAGACTTCATGACTAAAACACCAAAAGCATTTGCAACAAAAGCCAAAATTCACAAATGAAGTATTTTAATTTTTAAAATATTTAACATTTTAAAATATTAAGATATTTTAAAATAAATACTCTTGATATGTAATTTTTATTGTGATGACATTTTATTAAAGTGGATGTATTTTTGGAATCACTATCTGGAAAATTCAGTACCTACAAATGAAGCAGGGGAAAGGTAAGAAAAGTTAACAGTATATTGAAGGGAAAAGGAAGTATTTATATACAAACTTCTTCACTTCTTCAGGTTATGGTACCTAGAGCATTGAAATACCTATTTCTTTAGATGCATTTTTCAAGGTAGTTGGATTATGTGAAATGAAAAGGAACAAGAAAGCTGAAGTGTAGTGCTAAGGGCCAATGTGTGTCACCTAAAAATGCTGAAGCCTTAACTTCCAAGACCTCAGAATGTGACTATGTTTGAAGATAGGGCCTTTAAAGAGATAATTAAGTTAAAAATGAGGCCCTTAGGGCAGGCTCAAATTCAATTTGACTGGTGTTCTTATAAGAAGAGAATAGTACACACTGAGAGACCTCAGGGATGCACACTGAGGAAAAAACATGTGAGGATATAGTGAGCACGTGGCCATCTGCAAGCCAAGGAGAGAGGCCTCAGAAGAAACTAAACCTGCTGACATCTTGATCTTGGACTTCTAGCCTCCAAAACTGAGAGAAAATAAATTTCTGTTGTTTAAGTCATTCACTCTGTGGTATTTTGTTTTGGTGGCCTCCAAATTAATGCAGATAGTAAGTATGTAATTTTTTTTTTGTTTTTTCCTTGAGACAGAGTCTCTCTGCCTCCTGGGTTCATGCCATTCTCCCACCTCAGCCTCCAGAGTAGCTGGGACTATAAGTGCCCACCACCACACCTGGCTAATTTTTTGTATTTTTAGTAGAGATGGGGTTTCACCGTGTTAGCCAGGATGGTCTCTATCTCCTGACCTTGTGATCTGCCCACCTCGGCCTAATGCAGAGTGTCAGAGATGTGTTAGAAGTTCTTTATGAACCACCCCCCGGAGGTGGAAATTATCTTCTTAAAAACAGAAACTGAGTCTCAGAGAGGTTAAATAACATGGAATAGAAGAATTGAGAATCAATGCACTCTAAATACTATGCAGCCTGGATAAAGTATGTTTCTGACATATGATATATTTAGTAAAAACTAATCTAATTGAATTTTTCCTATTTGTCAGGAGTTGTGTGCTAAACATCTTACACGAATTAGTGTGTTCAACCTCACAATGACATTCAGACATATGTACTATTATTATTCTCTATATTACAGACAAGGTTTGCAGACTTTAAGTTGACTCCCCAAAATCACACAGGTACCAGTGTGGGCTGAAGCCTGGATAATCTGACTCTAGAGAGTTCTCTTTTATCCATCATCTAGACTACTTTCTACTTGAATGAATCAAAAGGAGGAAAGGTTTATGATGTAAAGCACAGGTCAAAATTACACGGAGCACCCATAGTAGATCAGAAATGTAAATTCAATGATGTATTAATTGGTGAATGTATCTTGAAGGGATTTTTAAATGGAAAATATGAAATAATATTTATGATACTAGCAATTGGAATTATTTGTTTTCTGTTAGAGCTTATAGACTAGTCTTTTAATCAGTTAGTCAATCAAAGGATCAACAAAAGAGAAAGAGGCAGTCGCTGAAATGGCACCATGTGAACAGAGTGGTGAATTCTCTCTTTCCATAGGAACATGCTATAATTAGAGCTCTGGCAGCAAGAACTCATTATCAAATACTCACACATGTGACCAAAGTATGCCACAAAACAGAGACAGATCCCTTTGCATATAAACATGTAAGGTATCTTAAAATGAAAAAAACCACAATGTATTTAAGTCCCATAAAATGGGAATTGATATAATGCCCCTCACCTTTCTCACCAGCTTTAACACACTCTAAAGTTTCAAAAAAAAGTGATAATAGGCATCTGATGTGTGACTGATGTGTGACTATGTGTGACTATGGAAAAGATGAGGGAGAAGAAATCATTCCTGGTGATGGCAGGTGGGTGGTGTCTATGAAATCACAATGCAGCTATAAGTCTCAATTTTTTTTCTTTCTAAATGTCAGTGATACCTCTTTCTCATAGCTTACTTGAGTTGCTGCCCAGAAACCAATGGATAAATGGAAAATGCAGTAAGACGTGAAGTGAAGTGTTAATTAGTTAGCAATGAATGAAAACTCATGATATGTGAAGAACTCAGAAGGAGGACTGGCTATAAGAATTCCTGGGATTTATATAAAATATCCTAATTTTTTTGAACTACAAAATCCTTTGTTAATTAATTTTGAATATTATCTCTAATGACATTGATAAATGATATGTAATATGCCATGTGGCTTTGAACTAATGTTATTTCTGTTTTGAGAAATTTTATATCAGTCTCTGGTACAAATACCCACTACCTCAAAAGCTCAAGACTGAGAATTATTTCCTGTGAGTAGAATTTACCATACTGTTGGAATGAATAAACTTAGAAAGCATTTCAGCATAAATTATGCCACTGAGATTTTTATGCCAGAGAGTACAGTATGAGGTTTGGAAATAGTGGGGTATTTAAAAAGTTTACCTCACTTTCTTATAAAGTGAAAGCCCAGTAGGTTCAGTAACTAACCCTCTAAAATTTACTTCTAACAGGCAGGGGTAATAATCATGACTCAGCACTCTTAAGAGAGACTGAGAAATACTCAGACTGATCTTTGACAAAATTAAGAGGAAAAATTTCTTAAGTGAATTGGAAAACTTTTTATGGTGACTAAATTGAGATTTTTTTGCTTTGATTAAAAATTATACTTTTCCTTAGACATTTAGGCCAGAATTTCTGCACTAGTCTCACCTTATATTCATGAAGATGACCCATTAATGCTGCTGGCAAACATATCACATTTCCCAAGTCCATTCACTGCCCAGTCTTCTGGATCACGACATAGTTCTTACCGTCATCTCCTTCAAACTTCCAAAACCTTTTCACCATTCCTCCTCTTGTTAAAGAATTTGTTTCTCATTTCAGTGAGACAAAAAGCAAATAGAACAGGAAGGACTTTTATAAGCTGCCACCATGACTTCTATACAGCTGTACGCAACTGCTTTCTCCCCTGATGTTATAGATTAACAGTTTATTGCTAAAGGAAAAGAACATTCTGAGACTACTCCCTCCACATGTCTTCTGCTAGCTCCCATCACTTCTCCTTTATTCAAGGGCATTGGCTCAACAATTTTTCCCTCTAGTCTTTGTAATCAAAGCACCTCTTCCTACTTGAATATTCTTTTAGATTTCAAGCATTCTTTAGATTCTCATATTTTAAAAAAAGAAGAATAAAAAAACAGGAAGGAAAAAAGGGAAAAGAAAAAAGAGAAAAGAAAAGAAAACCTGACTTCTCTCGACCTCATCATTTTTCTTCATTATAACCCATTTCTCACCTCCTCTTTAGTGTTGAGATCTTGAATGAATTTTTTAATACTGGCTTTCTCCAATTTCTCTTATATTCCTTCATTAATCCAATGAAATCAGAATTCTGATACCACCAGTACATCTAACTGCTCTAATGAAGATTGTCATTCACCTCCAGTTGCTAAATCCAATGGTCACTTCCTAGTCTTCATCTTATGGACCTTCAAGCATTTGACATTGTTGATCACTCCAATCTCTTTGAAACATGCTGATTTAATGTGTAGGACATTCCACTTTAGTGCTTTTTCTTCCTACCTCACTGGCTTCTCCATCTCAGTTCCTTTGATAGCTTCTATTCATCTCTTGGACCTTTAAATGTTGAAGTACCCCAGCACTTAGACATTGAACTTTTTCTCTTTCCATTTACACTAACTCCCTTGGAAATAACGTCGAGGCTGGTGATTCACTGATTCATACATCCAGACCAGATATCTTTCCTGAATTTCAGATTCATGGATCCAACTGTCTACTTGACGTTGCTACCTGGATGTCTAACAGATATTTTAATCTTAACACATTTAGAATGCTGCTTTGCCCACACTCTTTCCATCTAGGAAAAAGCAGCTCCATCTTTCCACTTCCTCAGATAAAAAACATGATTCCTCTCTTTCTTGATCCAACATTCAATTCATCAATAAATCTCTTTGACTCTGCCTTCAAAACTTTTTTAGACTCTTACCATTTCTTGCTACTACAACAGCTGACAATATAGTCTTATTCAACATCTAAAGTACTAGAATGCCATTTTATTGGTCTCCCTTTCTCTGTCCTTGCCTATTCTCAACTCAGGTGCAGACTGATCCTTTTAAACGTAAGTAAGTTCCTATAATTTCTCAGTTCAAAATCTTCCTATGGCTTCTTCTGGTCTTATTTGGAATGAAAGTCAAAGGTCACAATATGTCCCACCTTCTCCCACCAGGAGTGTTATATTTCACCTTATCTACTACTTTGTACCTCATTTACTCTGTTCTGGCCACACTACTCTCTGGGATGTTCTGCCTCAGGCCTTCTGCACTTGATATTTCCTCTGCCTTGAACATTCTTTCACCAGATACTTGTAATATTTGTTCCCTTATCATATTCAGGTTTTACTCAAATGCCATTTCCTTTTGAGGTCTTCCCATAACAGTTATTTAAAACTGCAACCACCTCATCCCTTGCTTTATATTTTTCTATAGTGCTTTTCGCCATCTGACACAGCAGGTATTTTACTTAGTTGTTTATTGTTTATTCCTTCCTAGAATGCACTCTGTGGTAGTGGGGGCTTTTGACTTCTTTAATTCCAGCACATAGCAGATGCTTAGTAAACATTTGAATATGTGAATATATGAATAAAATCAGATGCCATCTAAATACAGCTTATATAATTTTTCAGGAGCTATGAAATAGATTAGTAATTTATAGCATTAGGTTTCTGTCTTTTAACATAAGAATTCTCTCTTATAAAAAGTAAAAGGAACTCTGTATGATAATTATACAGACATTATAACTGGTGAGACAATATAGACAAATAAAATTAGTCAAGCAATAGGTTATACTTTTCATTGTTAATTTATACTTGTTTTCCTAAACATAGATTTTTTTCCTTTCACTTCAGTAGTTCTAAATGCTTCCCTATATATATATTTTTTGTCTCAAAAATTGATTATCTCCATAGGTCATCTGTAGAAAAGAAGAATCTGTCACATTCGTAAATGATCTGAATGCCAACATAAGTAGCAGAGTGGAGGGAGTAACTCTCAAGTTCTAAGTGAGTGGTTTCAAACTATAGGGTGCATAAGAACCCCCTGGAGTTGCTTGTTAAATACAACTTCCTTGGCTGCATTCCAGGTTTGCTCTATTAGAATCTGCTGAAGATGAACCCTGGGAATGCGCATTTAACAATGCACCCAGGGATCCTGATGCAGGAGCTCTGTGGATCTTGCTTTGAGAAGCATTGCTCTAATGTTTCAAAAAATGTTCAATATCTTTCCTAGAAATCAGGTAAAGGCATAAGGTAAGTAGAAAAATATCATAAATTTCATTTCTGTGGAGACCAATTATCTTGCAGCTTGGCAGCAAACTGCCCACTATCCCCAGGGTGCCATCTTGCTTATGTGCTGTCGCTTACAAGGGGGTAATGAGTAATTTTGACTAAGCTCTGCTTGATCAATATTAACCTATCACTCCTACTGAAAATATAATTCTAAGGGAATGTCACATAAGTAGAGGTAGTTAGAATCACCTCTGGGCTGCATTTGCTGGCTTGTCATCATCGGCTCCAAGAATGGCTACTTTTTTTGTCTTAAGGTTTTTGTCTCCTCGCTCCTTTCATTATCCTGAGAGGATCAGGTGATTAAAGGGGTCAGAATATGGGACACTGTTACCATGGAGACCAGAAGCTACTCGGCTCCTGTGCTGGTTGCTTTTTTCCCCCTCTCTGGCCAGATGTTATTCTATCAGAATAAGGATTTTTACCAAGTGAAAAATATTAAACTTTACAAATTTTCCCTTTAGTTGTAGTACGTGTGAGAGAGGAAAGCTACCAAACAGTTTTCATTATTTTAAGACAAAGTGCTAAGAAAGTGGTGGGCTTTGGGTGGTGAAATTTCCTGCCACTGTGATGTTTGGTTTTGGGGCTTGTAGTTATTTTATGTTAAGCTTTTGGTTAGCATTTTATAATCATGAGTGGGAAGGCACGGAGTGCTTATAATACATTCCCTTCCTGCTATGAGAGAAAAAATGGATATGTTAGTAAATTGCAAATAATTTGAAAAAATTCTATTGACTCCTTTAAATACTTACTATGTTCAGATGCTCTTCTGAGTGCTTTACATCTAATTATCTAATTTAACCCAACAGCAAACTATAAGGTAGATTCTATTATGTCCATTTTACAGATGAGGAAACTGAAACACATTGTATTTAAGTGACTTGTGCACTTAGACTTACCATGATGAAACTCAGAGTAGAACTAAGCAGTCTTGCACCAGAGCCCACACTTGGACTATGATTACTACTCCAGACACACAGATGAATCAACTGTGTGTCTTGTGACAGTGCTGCTCTGTAGCCAGAATTAAGGTTACGTTCATGTCACATGTGAGTATGCAAGTCACAAGGCTGAACTAATAATTATTTCAGCAAGCTGTAAAATATCTTAGAAGTAGGGTGAGGCAGACACCCCTGGTGCCTGCACCACAGTCACTGGGTCCAGCTTCAATTTCAGCAGCAGCTATAGTGGACAGTTACCTGATGATTCAGTCTTAGCTCAACACAGCTAACGTTCCACTTGGAGCCCAGTTATGGGTCTTCCTGTGATTTAGCCCAAGGTCTTCTCTGGTGTCCTGGTAGCTCCTTATCCTGTGCACAAGAACAGCCAGAAAGTGTGGGGGTGTTAAAAACGCCCAGGAATAACACTCATCCAAAGGGGTTACGGGTGAGACTGGCACATAAATACTCCAGTCTTCCATTGCCACCTGGATAATCCTAGAAGGCATCCTACATATTCCTCAGAGGTTTAAAGTAGAACCCAGAATCCATCCATCAGCAACCTTTATAACACACCGAATAACAGTTTTTCCTCTTTCTTGTCTTGCTCTCTCCACTTACTTCCTCCTGCTTTCTGGGATCAGCTCCAAAATACACTGCCTGCACCCAAGTCTTTGCCTCAGGCTCTGTTTTCTAAGGAAATCCAAACTAAGAACCAGAGTTATTTATCAACATTCAGAAGTATGATGATTATGCTGTACTGAGAGTACAACCACCAATGGTGTGGTCACGTTCACATGGTCAAGACACACTTATGTACGTGTTTGGATCCTGGCTCTGTCACTTATATACCTTACAGCACTGCCACTTAGTCAAATATTTTAAACCTAAATAACCTGGGAAAAATACTACCTTATGGGGTTGTTGTGAGCCTGCTTGGAACCTTGACATACAAGTCTTGGTGAAGAAGGTAAACTAAAGGTTGTCTAGAGGTCTTTGTTCATGCAAATGTGGGAGAGGATGTGCTGGGCAATGTTTTCTCAATATTATTACAAGGAATTTTATTAAAGAAGCATCTGCTTTCATCCACCTCCCTTAAACGAAAGAGCTATGAGTCTACTATAACTGTGGGTAACATGTAGAGAACTCTGGGACCTCCAAAAAAAAACCCCAAAAACTTCAATTTAAATTATACTTCCATTTGTTAAAATCCTTCTACCTTATGTCTCTTGCTGTTAAAGTGATGTTATAGCAAATGGGAGCAGAAAGTCAGTGAGTGTGGAATCGATCTAATGTTGCTACGGAAACAGTAGGTGCAACCAATCAGTCGAGAGAGTGTTCATCCAGGAAGTCTTCAAATTGCCCCCAAAGGCCCTCTGACTGTATAATTGAACTGCATTACCATAGCTGGTGCACTGTGCCCACTGTGAAACCCCAAATCAAAGTGAGAGTAAAAGAAAAGTTACCTTGCATACCCAGCTATGTGGCCCTGAGGATAGCAGAAGTCATCTAAGCTGCAGTTCTTTCCTCTGCTTTTGCAAATAGCAGGACAGACGGTGGGGATGGTAATAATACTTACATGTTTATACCTCTTACATTCTTACATTTTCAAGGCATTTTATATTAATTGGCCAATTTGATCCTGTAAGACAGACAGCCTTGGCTTTATACTATTCCAGTATCACAGAGTAGAATACTGAGGCACAGAGGGATTTGTTCAAGGACCCACAAATAGTAAGTAATTAAACTGGGACTAGATTCCTGGAATGTTTGCAAAACCTTTCCCATTCTGCTAAGTCACGGCCCAGAGATATCCTGGAGGGGATAAAGAAGCTGGGTGTCAGCTTCTCTCGAACCTGAAAGAGATCCTGATGGTGCTATTGAGAGCTCAGATGCTCAGGTGCTGTACACGGATCCACTCCCCTCTACCATGTCTTTTATTTCTGTCTTTATCTAAACCTCAAATTCTTTTTCTGCAGGACAATTCCTCCATGAAATCTTTCAGAAGTTACCTATACCCACAAATATGTCTTTCTTGAATTCTCACATCATTTAGTTCTCAGAGCAACCCACATGGTACTTAAATAACTCTTTTTGTACTACTTCATGTATGAGAATCTTTCCTCTTCAGCTATTAATAGATTATAACTTCTGTGAAGGTGAAATTTATAAATGTATGTTATGAGTCCTTTGTTTCTTCCTAATTTCTGGCAATGTTGGACACAAACTAAGTGTTTAGATATATCAGTTGATAATATGTAGCACCTCCTGTAGATAGATTTGTAGCCCCTCCTATCCCAGAGCTGTGGTTGCTACTGTTTGCTTGGTTTTATTCAGTGTGTGTGTAAAATGTGATATTAAATTTTATGAGATCATATCCTTTTTATGACTCACCTAAAATTTTGACAGAAGCAAGTAAACAAGTTATTAACCATACCAGACTCTCCTTTCAATTGTTATAGGCTTGCTGATGTTCTATGCTAATGTTGTGAATTCAGAAAGGAGTTTAGCTGCTAGAATCTTAGGATAGTTTACTGACCTTAACGTGTTTTCCTACATTATGAGATGAGCTGTGTTGTTATAAGCCTAACTCAAAGAAGTTAAGAAACAACAATAATAACAACCATTTATACAGGTGAAGCATCTGTTCACATTGTAACTTCCCTATTCTTCCCTAATTGAGTCTTTCTCTATAGTTAGGGTCTAACTGCTGTCGTAAATACACTTCCAAATGAATAATGGCTTAAATACAATAAAACAGTGTTACTGATTCATGTAATAGTCCTTAGAGGGTTGACAGATCAGAGACACAGCCACCTACTCATCCTCAGACTTGAGGTGATGGATGCCCTACCTTCCTTAAAGAGTGGCTTCCAAGTTTACTGTGAGAGTGTCTCCATTTGAGTGAGGAGGGGAGTGAGAAGTGAGGAGGACTGCTTAGTGGGTTTTTATGGGGCACGCCTGGATAACATGCGTTCACATTCAGTGCCCTCTCCTAACTGGAATGGGGTTGGGAAGTCTGGTCTGTGTATCCAGGAAGAAGAATAATATCTGACACCTCTCTGGCTCCAACAACAAATTTACGCTTCATAATAAATACTCAGACTTGGAGTGTTATCTGGAGATGCCAAAAAGAGTGAAGAAGAGCAAATTTATGAATATTTCCTTCATGTTCAAATACAAGTTTATCTTTGGCGATATCAGTTACTGATCTTGTAGTCTTTTAATTCCTTTTAGCTAAGATTAACAGGGTTTCAAAATGTCCTTGGAGAATAAATTAACTGTCACAAAGGCTCTGCCTAAAGACAAATGAAAAGGGAGAGGAATACTGGTTGGTCAAGCAGGGTTTGTTATATACAACATTTTTGAACTTGGGTGCCCAGTACATCTTACCTTTATTTGGAATATTTATTCTCCCTTTAAAATCTCACACACATCAGTATCCTCCTTTCTTGGAAAGACTAGCTCTAGTGACTGGTTATAAGGGAGAAACCTAAGTGGGGCGCAGTGGCTCACGCCTGTAATCCCAGCACTTCGGGAGGCCGAGGCAGGTGAATCACCTGAGGTCAGGAGTTTGAGACCAGCCTGACCAATATGGTGAATCCCTGTCTCTACTAAAAATACACAAAATTAGCCAGACTTGGTGGTGTGCACCTGTAGTCCTGGCTACTAGAGAGACTGAGACAGGAGAATTGCTTGAACCTGGGAGGCGGAGTTTGCAGTGAGCCAAGATCATGCCACTGCACCCCAGCCTGGGTGATAGAGTGAGACTCCGTCTCAAAAAAAAAAAAAAAAAAAAAAAGGAAAAGGAAAAAAAGGGGAGAAGCCTGAGAATTTGTGACTGAGAGGAAGAGGGACTAGGGCTGTTGTAAAGCTGTGGGAAAGGAGGTGTGCTCAGGACCCGGTGCAGAGTGGGAGTTTTCTGAGTTGCCCTCTAGGAAGTGACTTTGTGACTTGTCAGATTTTCATGAAATGAGTGGTGCTGGGTAGCCCCAAAATGTTCCTGTACCTCTTCGTCAAGGTGAACAGCATCACTGCCTTTGGGCATTGTGTGGAGTTTTGTTTTAATTTTTGCTTCTGTCACACAAATCAGCTCCTTACAAGCAGCTCTAGATCGTCTCCCCTTTTCATGACCCTTCTACCAGAAATACCCCCTACTATTTTCTGCAGAGTCATGTGTATAGTTTTCTTATATTAAGAAACCATAAACTGGAAGGTAAATAGTGGAGACCATCAGTATAAAAATATAAACACAGGTAACTTGGTAAAAACTGTAATCAAATATATATGTTTGGAGAAATGTAATGAATTCTTAACTGTGAAATGGGGATGTGAAAATTACGTGTTATTCCTTTTATATTTACAGCAATGCTATGAAACAGTTGCTATTATCCTATTTTTGTTTAATAGAAGGGAAAATGAGGCATAAAAATTATTTAGTCATCTTTCCAAGGTCAAATAGTTGGTGTTATAGAAAGGCATTGAACTTGGTTTTAATTCTAAATGCTGTGTATTTAATCATTATACCAGTTTACTTCATCCTTGGAATTCATATTTGAAAACACTTTGTTTGTTCTTAGCTACTGCTTGAACATATAAAATAGGAAGTGGGGTTGTTTGGGTAAAGTGACTGAAAATGATCATCACCAAGTAACGTCTTAAGTTCATATCTGTGCATTGTATTGAAATAAGTGTTAGGAAAAAATTCCACCTCTAGAAGTTTATGCTTGAAAACACCAGCATATCTTAGTATTTCTTGTATCCTGTGTGTGCCCCTGTGTCTTCTTTGAATGTCAGGGCTCACATTTAATTGCTGACATCTGACTTATTGCATAAGATTTACTTTGACTACCACCACTTTTAAGAATTTTTTCTAGATCTGCTCAAAAGAAAATTTATTTCTTTCATATACTTACAATATTTTGTCAACATTCTACAAATGCAATGAAATTTTTACCCATGACTTGCCTCTCTCACACAAGGGTTTCTGGAAGGCAGGGCCAAATGTTGTACATATTTTACTCTTGTTGATGTCCTGACTGGAGCGTTACACATAAGGGTACTGTAGACAGCTGTCAAAATGAGATCATATGCCTTCCTTTAGGTTGAATATGACCATTTTTTAGCTTTGGCTTTTAATAGAGAAAGTTCTATCCTGAATTATAGGCTTTGCTTCAAAATAAAAGTGATATATAAGGAAAGAACTTGATTGATTAGATAATTTAATCCTCTCAGACTTTTCCAAATTTGTCTCAAAATTTGTGTCATTGACTATTTTTTTGCTTTAATAATAGATTGGACCAAATATTTACTAAAATATTTAAGTTCCAGCATTTGTGTTTCATTCATGTAGAAGATACAGGCATGCAGTGTTACTGCAAGAGTGTATAAACAATGAGGAAAATATTGATCGTCACAATACTAGTGGGCTAAAAAATTGTTTTAAAAACATCTTTACTTTGTACTAGAATTGAAATGAATATTTCTTTGTTCACATATTCATTACAATTTTTTCTTTATGTATTCCCTGCCTTTTTGTTTTAAGGGAAATTTGAATTTCTATGGTAGCTTCTCTTCCAAATTGCCCAGAATCAACTCAACTCGGTGCTTTAAGAAACAATTGATTTCTATTACATAGATCTTTTGGTTAATCATTTCTCTGAAGGCTTTGTTTTGAAAGGAGAACTGCAATGATATTCCCTCCATTTAAAGAAACCATTCTCTTTGTTGTAATTGCAATGACTTATACTATCTATAAAATAGTTTATATTTTATAAAACTTTTACTTATAAACTATTTGGTTTTCTGTTTCTGAGTAATTCACTTAGGATAATGGCCTCCAGCCACATCTATGTTGCTGCGAAACTATAGCTATGTGTCAGGCTCTAGTTATCACATGTTAACAGAATGGTTGTAAATTTGAACAATTTATAATAATGCTAATATTTATTATTTTGTAATTAAAACTGATGATAATGTGGTATGTTTTCTCAGGAAAAGTGCTTGAGTTCATCTTGTAGGACCTTTGAGTCCTCTTAAGTTTTTACTATTGTAAGGTGTCTCCTACATTTCAAATGCAAGGCTTTGTTCTATTACCCATCAATCGATCATCCTCATTATTGGCATTCTCACAGAATTAGAGTTGAACTGTGATAACCCAGTGTGTTTTGTGTTGCACTCCAACAAGCACCAAGGAAGGAGGAAGCATAAGGTAGATCAAAGTAACTTCGATAGAAGCACCCAGCAGGGCAAATGGGGACAAGACAGAACATCATTTTACCAGTAAGTCCGTACAACTTCAATGATTTATTGAAAATGACACATCTTGGCCTGGTGTGATGGCTCAAGCCTGTAATCCCAGTACTTTGGGAGGCTGAGGCTGGAAAATCACGAGGTCAGGAGTTTGAGACCAGCCTGGCCAACATGGTGAAACCCTGTCTCTACTAAAAATACAAAAAATTAGCTCACCATGGTGATGGGTGTCTGTAATTCCAGCTACTCAGAAGGCTGAGGCAGGAGAATTGCTTGAACCTGGGAGGTGGAGGTTGCAGTGAGCCTAGATCATGCCACTGCACTCCAGCCTGGGCAACTGCGAGACTCTGTCTCAAAAAAAAAAAAAAAAAAGAAAAAAGAAAAAGAAAATTACACATCTTATACATAAGTTCTTATGAGAGAGTGTGTCCGAACAGGTTTTTAACAGTGGGTTAAAGAGAAAAAGAAATAATTTTATGGAGCCCATGGGAGAACTAAGTGGAAAGGAGTACAAAATCATTAAATATCATTTAATCACATATATACTTAAACCTGAAAACAGTGTCTTAGCTCAGAATGAAATGTGTCCCCATTTCTCTCTCAGATGTCTGAAAAACTAAAGCATTGCATTTTTGGAGAATGTGCTCATTGACTTCCTCTTGGCTTCCCCTCCCATCTCTTTGCTGCCTGTCTCTCCTGCTTAGTCTCCAGGATGATGGGAGGGCTGAGAAGAGAAAGGAAGTCCAGCAGTGAGCTTCCTGGTGGTTTTGAACCCCTGCTCAAAGCATGAGGGAGTTAGCTTCTGTCTTCTTTCAGTCTGTGATATGGTTTGGCTCTGTGTCCCCACCCAAATCTCATATTGAGTTGTAACTCCCAAAATTCCCAAGTGTTGTGGGAGGAACCTGGTGGGAAGTAATTGAATCATGGGGGTGGGTCTTTCTCTTGCTATTCTCATGATAGTGAATAAGTCTTATGAGATCTGATGGTTTTAAAAATGGGAGTTTCCCTGCACAAGCTTTCTCTCTCTTTGCCTGCTGCCATCCATGTAAGACGTGACTTGCTTCTCCTTGCCTTCTGCCGTCATTGTGAGGCATCCCCAGCCTGTGGAACTGTAAGACCATTAAACCTCTTTTTCTTCTCAGTCTCGGGTATGTCTTTATCAGCAGCATGAAAATGGTCTAATACAGTCTGGGTTTTCTGAGCATCTGGGAATTCCTTCCAAGTAGCCTGTATGAGACCAGATATGACATTGAGGATGGCTTGTGACATGAATTTCAGCCACCTTGATTCAAACAGCAGCCAGCCAGAGAAGCAACAGGTGTCAGGCTCAAGTTGTCACATGTAAATAGAGTGACTGTATATTTGGCAAATATAATTTGTTGTCCAAACTGTGATGTATTTGAGAGTGAAAAGAGAAACTATTAATAATTAAATATAAAACCATAAATAATTAAATCAAGTTAACAGGCTTAAACAGGTTTGCCACAGGCAAACCAGGATATATGATAACCTTACATATAAATCAGATTTTTTCTCTTTGTAATGTCATTCTTTGCCTGGGGTACAAATCCCTCTACTTCCTCCCCAGATTTTCCACTAAAAGATTGCTAACTAGACTGCATCACACTCAGCACCTATTTACTGATTGCTACATTTGCTTGTGGCTTTTTTCATTATAATGCCATAGTAACAAGTTGAGGTTTCCTATTGTTAGAAAAAGTAGAAATGGAATGTGTGCAATGCAGTCTTGACTAAGACCATTAATTTGGTCAGATTTCTTCCGTGTTCTTGTCCTTTATCACTCTCAGTGATAAAAGAATATGAGAATATAAACTATTTCACAGTTTTACAAGTTTTCTCTTCATAGTATTGATCTTCCAGTCCAAATTATGGCTGGCCAGCTTAGTTACTGATTTAACTTATTCTGTTCCTAAAGTTGATGCTTTTCCCCTTCCCCTATAATGAAGTTTCCCTTTCTTTAAAATTTTTTAAAAATTTTAGATTCAGGGAGTATATGTGCAAGTATATTATATGGATATATTGCATAATGCTGAGGTTTGGGTTTCAATTAAACCCATCGCCCAAATAGTAAACATAGTACCCAATAGGTAGTTTTTCAGCTCTTGCACCTTTCCCACCCTACCCTCTTTTGGAGTCCCCAGTGTCTATTGTTATCATCTTTATGTCCATGTGTACCCAATTTTGCTTCCACTTTTAAGTGAGAACATGTAGTATTTGGTTTTCTGTTTCTGCATTAATTTTCTTAGGACAGTGGTCTTCAGTTGCATCCATGTTGCTGCAAAGGACTTGATTTTGTTCTTTTTTATGACTGCATAGTATTTCATGGTGTGCATGTACCACATTTTCTTTATTCAGTCCACTGTTGGTGGGTATCTAGGTTGATTCTATGTCTTTGCTATTGTGGATGGTGCTGTGATAAATACACTAGTGTGGGTGTCTTTTTGTAGAATGATTTATTTTCTTTTGGGTATATACTCAGTAATGGGATTGCTGGGTGAAAAAGTAGTTCTGTTTTTAGTTCTTCAAGATATCTCCAAACTGCTTTTCACAGGAGCTGAACTAATTTACAATTCCACCAACAGTGTACATGAGTGTTCCCTTTTGTTTACAACCTTGCCCACATCTGTTATTTTTTGACTTTTTAGTCATTTCATAGCCATTCTGACTAGTGTGAGATGGTGTCTCATTGTGGTTTTGATTTGCATTTCTCTGATAATTAGTGATGTTGAGCATTTTTTAATACGTTAGTTGGCTGGTTGTATATCTTCTTTTGAGAAGTATCTGTTCATATCCTTTGTGTAGTTTTAATGGGGTTATTTTATTTTATTTTGAGACAAGGTCTGGCTCTATCACCCAGGGTGGAGTGCAGTGGCACAATCTCAGCTCGACTGCAACCTCCGCCTCCAGGGCTCAAGCCATCCTCTCACCTCAGCCTCCTGATATATATATTTTTTTCTCCATGATTTGTTTAAGTTCCTCTCTGGACACTGGACTACATTGAGAATTTATGACTAAGTCCTCAAAAACAAAGGCAACAAAAACAATTGACAATTGGGACCTAATTAAACTAAGGATCTTCTGCATAACAAAAGAAACTATCAACAGAGTAAACAGACAACCTACAGAATGGGAGAAAAATATTTGCCAACTATGCATCTGACAAAGTTCTAATACCCAGAATCTATAAGGAAGATTTCCCTTTCTGATTAACACTTACCATTCGAATATATTTTTCAGAAAACTTGTTGCATATTAGTTGTATTGTTCTTAGTTTTTCTATTTCATGTATTCAAAATACAAATTCATCTGATTTTCTGTAGTTTAGTCTACTCACTTTTAAGTGTCTAAAATATTTTAACAATTTAATAATACTTGGATTCACAAAAGTGTAATAAGAACTAACAAATATCCTACTTTTTTGGCTACAGATTAATACTAACAGTAATATTTTAGAAAAAATTTCATACCCCTTTAGGGTAAAAGTAAAGGGCTTTATAAAAATGCACTTCAATATATATCATATTAAATATTTAGAATTAAATATAAAATTTGTTTTTGCTTCAAAGATATAATAATTTTGAATAAAATCTGAATAATTCTAAAATTCCTTGTATGTTAGTAAAACCAAAGTGAAAGGTTCTAAGGAAACTAAAATCAAAAGATGGCTGTTGCACCCTAGATTATGTATTCATTCATGAAGGTTTTCTTCTTTGCTTCTTTTTTAATGCTTACTGTTGAACATAGTTGAAATTATTTTATCTTAACCTTTTCAAATTATAATGCTAATAATCTTTGACTCGAAGAAAAATAGGTTACCGGGAACACCTACATTTGTTTTTATATAAAGAAATTCAGAATATGATGTACTGAGAAGCACTTCCAGAAAGATGGAGCAAAGACCTCCAAAAACCTATTTTTCCATAAGAACAACAATACTGGCAAAAAATGTCAAAATCAACTTTTTCCAAACATTGAACATTAACTAAAAGCTTGCAACAATCCGAGGCGTAGTTTTATTCAGCATTTACTCAACTGAAACTTGGTAAGAACACTCAACTTTCTGGGTTTTTAAATTTGCCCTGTTCATTACTTTTTCTTTAGCTTCCCAGTTGTGTGATTGTTGGTTTTCCAACAATTCCAGAGAATTGTCACAAATTGACCTGCCTGTTGGTTTGCTAACCTGCTTCCAGTCCAGCATTGGCGATGAATAGTTGGAGAACATCAAGCCTAGCTGCAATAAGGAGAAGCAATTTCTGCTAAGACAAAGTACTTAAACAAGAAAAGACATTCATGCAGGATACTTTGAGATAAGGGAAATTAGGATGAGTAAGTAACTTAATCAAGCTTACAGTTTAAATAATAAAGGACCAAAACAAGTTAAAATACATACAGAAGAAAAAGAATTATTTTATGTGATGACCACACAAGTGGGAGGAGAGACCAAAGAGGTGAGTTTATGCTTGAGTACTGCATGCTACTGCATATGCTGAACAAGAGTGTCACGTCTGAGATACACACATCTTAAAGAGCTAAGTGGGGCCTGCGTTTCTGCCCCTCACATTACTGCCTTACTTGTGGGGTGGGGCGAGGGTGAAGCATGGTCTGCTGTGTGGTGCCTGAGCTGCTGAGAGGCTAGCAAGCGTGGACACGTTAGCTAGGTAGGGCTATTGCCTGCCAGGGCTCTGGAAAACCCTCTAGACGATTTTTAAATGATTATTTTCTTGAGGAAGGGTTGCCTTTTTCTTTCTCTCTTTCTTTCTTTCTTTCTTTCTTTCTTTCTTTCTTTCCTTCTTTCTTTCTTTCTTTTTTTTTATTATACTTTAAGTTTTAGGGTACATGTGCACAATGTGCAGGTTAGTTACATATGTATACATGTGCCATGCTGGTGCACTGCACCCACTAACTCGTCATCTAGCATTAGGTATATCTCCCAATGCTATCCCTCCCCCCTCCCCCGACCCCACCACAGTCCCCAGAGTGTGATATTCCCCTTCCTGTGTCCATGTGATCTCATTGTTCAATTCCCACCTATGAGTGAGAATATGCGGTGTTTTTTTGTTCTTGCGATAGTTTACTGAGAATGATGATTTCCAATTTCATCCATGTCCCTACAAAGGACATTAACTCATCATTTTTTATGGCTGCATAGTATTCTATGGTGTATATGTGCCACATTTTCTTAATCCAGTCTATCATTGTTGGACATTTGGGTTGTTTCCAAGTCTTTGCTATTGTGAATAATGCCCCAATAAACATATGTGTGCATGTGTCTTTATAGCAGCAAGATGTATAGTCCTTTGGGTATATACCCAGTAATGGGATGGCTGGGTCAAATGGTATTTCTAGTTCTAGATCCCTGAGGAATAGCCACACTGACTTCCACAATGGTTGAACTAGTTTACAGTCCCACCAACAGTGTAAAAGTGTTCCTATTTCTCCACATCCTCTCCAGCACCTGTTGTTTCCTGACTTTTTAATGATTGCCATTCTAACTGGTGTGAGATGGTATCTCATTGTGGTTTTGATTTGCATTTCTCTGATGGCCAGTGATGATGAGCATTTTTTCACGTGTTTTTTGGCTGCATAAATGTCTTCTTTTGAGAAGTGTCTGTTCATGTCCTTCCACATGATTATCTCAATAGATGCAGAAAAAGCCTTTGACAAAATTCAACAACTCTTCATGCTAAAAACTCTCAATAAATTAGGTATTGATGGGACGTATTTCAAAATAATAAGAGCTATCTATGACAAACCCACAGCCAATATCATACTGAATGGGCAAAAACTGGAAGCATTCACTTTGAAAACTGGCACAAGACAGGGATGCCCTCTCTCACCACTTGTATTCAACGTAGTGTTGGAAGTTCTGACCAGGGCAATTAGGCAGGAGAAGGAAATAAAGGGTATTCAATTAGGAAAAGAGGAAGTCAAATTGTCCCTGTTTGCAGATGACATGATTGTATATCTAGAAAACCCCATTGTCTCAGCCCAAAATCTCCTTAAGCTGATAAGCAACTTCAGCAAAGTCTCAGGATACAAAATCAATGTACAAAAATCACAAGCATTCTTATACACAAATAATAGACAAACAGAGAGCCAAATCATGAGTGAACTCCCATTCACAATTGCTTCAAAGAGAATAAAATACCTAGAAATCCAACTTACCAGGGATGTGAAGGACCTCTTCAAGGAGAACTACAAACCACTGCTCAAGGAAATAAAAGAGGATACAAACAAATGGAAGAACATTCCATGCTCATGGATAGGAAGAATCAATATCGTGAAAATGGCCATACTGCCCAAGGTCATTTACAGATTCAATGCCATCCCCATCAAGCTACCAATGCCTTTCTTCAGAGAATTGGAAAAAACTACTTTCAAGTTCATATGGAACCAAAAAAGAGCCCGCATCGCCAAGGCAATCCTAAGCCAAAAGAACAAAGCTGGAGGCATCACACTGCCTGACTTCAAACTATACTACAAGGCTACAGTAACCAAAACAGCATGGTACTGGTACCAAAACAGAGATATAGATCAATGGAACAGAACAGAGCCCTCAGAAATAACTCCGCATATCTACAACTATCTGATCTTTGACAAACCTGAGAAAAACAAGCAATGGGGAAAGGATTCCCTATTTAATAAATGGTGCTGGGAAAACTGGCTAGCCATATGTAGAAAGCTGAAACTGGATCCCTTCCTTACACCTTATACAAAAATCAATTCAAGATGGATTAAAGACTTAAACATTAGACCTAAAACCATAAAAACCCTAGAAGAAAACCTAGGCATGACCATTCAGGACATAGGCATGGGTAAGGACTTCATGTCCAAAACACCAAAAGCAATGGCAACAAAAGCCAAAATTGACAAATGGGATCTAATTAAACTAAAGAGCTTCTGCACAGCAAAAGAAACTACCATCAGAGTGAACAGGCAACCTACAAAATGGGAGAAAATTTTCACAACCTACTCATCTGACAAAGGGCTAATATCCAGAATCTACAATGTACTCCAACAAACTTACAAGAAAAAACAAACAACCCCATCAAAAAGGGTTGCCTTTTTCTAATCAACACAAATTTACCCTCTCAGCTAGCAGCTATCATTTTTTAAAAAGCACAGTTTTGCTATGGATAGGCTTTAAAATGGTAAGGAAAAGTAAACAGATGTGTACTATCAATAAGCTAGTGATAACTACTGGAAGAATATAAACCGAGCAGCAGCAGAATAGTCTCTCCAGTGGAATATAGAAAAGGAGAGGGGGGAAATAATCAGAAAATGTGGTAAATAGAAATATAAAATAGTCTGTCAGAAATAAATCCAAAGGTACCAGTAATTATAATAAATATAAATGCATAAAACTGATTGATCCAAAGACAGATGCTCAGATTAGACTTTAAAACGGTGACTGTTAGGCAAAGGAATTAAATGACTGTATCTCTATGGAAACATAGACATGACATGGTAGTTGTCAAGTGATAGTTATTACTGTGCTTTTTTTTCTGTATTAAGCTAATTATTCAGAATCAAAGTAGTGTCCAACATCCTGGAATCAGAGGTGGGCATGCTAAGGTTTTACCTTCTATTTAATGATCTGTTCCAGCAGTGACTTTGCTTAGCAAATTGTTAATATGATTTAGTGAATGAAATAAAACTCTTGGGATAATTTTTAGAAGAGTCTTTTATATTCTCTTATATGGAAAAAATTTCTACCTTACTAAAAATAAGACTTAATGAAACAATACTAAATATTAATGATTTTGGAAATGGAAGTTTGATTAACTTTTTCAGAACAAAATTTGTCATAAAAGAGCTGTCAGCTGTGATACAAAGATGATGACAATGTATGTAGAGTCACAGAGAAATTCAGTCTCATATTTTGCATATAAGTTGACTAGTTAATTAGGAAGCACAGAGAAGCTATAATCCAATAAGTCCTTTATTGCATGACTGCTTATATAAAGTATTGGTAGATTTCTTTCCTAAACTTTATTCTGTTCTACTTGACTTTTTGTCATTAGGTTGAAAACTGCTGGGTATGATGTATAATAGTTTTGAACCAGACCATAAGAACTAAACACTTTCCCTGTTTTTACGATTAAAAACCATAATACACAATGGGCACTATGTGGTTGGAGAATAATTACTAATTTCCAGTAACAATAAGATCTACTTCCAATAATGTATCTTAGTGCTAAAATGTAAAGTCATACAGGGGGCACATTTCTGTTTGTTGGAGCTTGTGAAACAAAAGCCATTCTAAATGGTTTTTACTGAGACTGATCACCACTTTCGCCCTTCACAGTGTTGTTTAATGTCTGAGAATGTTTACATTGTAGAACTGCAAAATTTCCACCACTCTGCTGCATTTGTACTGGTAATGCAAGAACAAGATAACATTCAGAGAATAGTCACATTATAATAGTAACCATTTCAGTATCTCGTTTATCTGCAAATGGTTTCCACAATCAAATAATTAAACCTCCAAATACTTTAATGTCATGAAAATGTACAGCTAGGGAATTAGGGGAAATCTGGTTTTGCAACTTTCCAAAGAATATTTAGCTAGAAATCAGGTCAAGCTCTTCCTATTGGTTAACATAGTAAAAATGGCAAAAGAAAATATACTTTGTATATTTCTTAGAAGAATTCGGAAGCCAAATCTATGTTAGGCTCAGCTATATAGTCAGCATCAATAATGAGTTAGATTCAACCTAGGGAAATGGTAGGCTAGGAGAGAGGAAATAGAAGGTGGGCTGGGGGAGGGAAAAGCATCTGCTGTGTTAAGCCTACATAGTAGAGGAAGAGGGGAGAAATAACGAGGCCCTCTTTGTTACATGACTAACATTTTAGCACTGCTTCCTGAAGGAAAAGCAGGAAATCTTGTGATTATTCGTTAATATTGCTGAGGCTCATTTGAAGAAAGGTAATTTTAAGTGTTGCACATCTACTTGGCATTCCGCTGAGGATAAAAAGCTATAAAATTTATTAGTGTTGGTTTCTTAAGCTAAACTTTACTTACCTCATTGCTATATACTGAATGTTTGTGTCCCCACCAACACCCACCAAAATCCATATGTGGAAATCTTAATCCCCTGTGTGACGGTATTAGGAGGTGTGGCATTTGGAAAGTAATTAGATTGGGAAGGCAAAGCCCTCATGAATGGGATGAGTGCCCTTATGAAAGAGACCACAGAGAACTTCCTTATCCCTTCTGCCATGTGAGGACACAGTGAGAAGACAGCCATCTATGAACCAGGAAGTGAATCCCCACCAGACATCTCTGCTGGCAACTTGTTCCAGGACTTCCCAGCCTCTAGAATTGAGAGGAATAAATTCTGTTATTCATAAGCCATGCAGTTTATGACATTTTGCTATAACAGGCCAAATACACTAAGACATTCATTCTAGAAAATGTCAGCATCTAGTCAGAGTTGGAAACAATTAGTGAGATTTACACTCTCTTCTTTTTCTTCTTCTTTTTTTTTATAAATATGTTATACATTTTTTACTTGTTCAAAAAATCTTTATTGAGAGCCTACTATGTATGAGGCATTTTGCATGGTGTAATAGTAATAGTTCATTTACTGTTCAGGATCAAGTTACTGCCTTATAAGGAATTAACATTTTAGTAGTGGAGACAGGGAAATAAATAGGCAATTACAAAATAGTATATGTTTATGGGATGTTATGGGAGCCCATGAGTGTCACTTGACTCAAATTTGGTGATCAAGGAAGAATTCTCAGAAAAAGTGGTATTTTTAGCTAAGATCTGAAGCATGCATAACATTAGCCAGGTGAAGGCCCACAAGGACAGACAGAGGGAGCATTCCAGGCAAAGAAAACTGCCTGTGCCAGGCTCAGTAGCTAGAAAAATTGTGATGCATCTAGAGAGCTGTAAGAAGTTTATTACAGGCTGGGTGCGGTGGCTCACGCCTGTAATCCCAGCACTTTGGGAGGCCGAGGCGGGTGGATCACAAGGTTGGAGATCGAGACCATCCTGGCTAAAATGATGAAACCCCATCTCTACTAAAAACCCAAAAATTAGCCGGGCATGGCGGCGGACGCCTGTAGTCCCAGCTACTCGGGAGGCTGAGGCAGGAGAATGTCGTGAACCCGGGAGGCGGAGCTTGCAGTGAGCCGAGATCACGCACTGCACTCCAGCCTGGGCGACAGAGCAAGACTCCACCTCAAAAAAAAAAAAAAAAAAGTTTATTATAATTGAATAAAATACTGGGTTGGAGGAAGGAGAGAAAGAGGTTAGATTATTAAGAGTTACTTTATAATCCATGCTAAGGAGTTTAAATTTCATGACAAAGGCCTGGGATGACACTGGAGGATTTAACTAGGGATATATGATTTGATTTGTGCTTTAAAATGATCACCTTGGAAGAGGTTTGAAGAATGGAACATGGAAAGGAGAAGACCAGGAACCAGGAGAGAAGTTGGGAAGCTTTACAATAAATCAGGTAAATTGTGATGGTGGCCCAAACTAGATACACAGCTGGAAGGATAGAGAGATTTTAGGGCATCGGAGGGATGGGAGTTGATGATAAAGGAAGAAGGAGAAGTTGAAGCTGATGCCAGCATTTGTTATTTGGGCAAGCTGTGGGTGATGATGATATTCTCTAAGACAGGGAGAAGTGAAGGGAGATTATGGTCTCACAGACGTTTTTAAATAGAATTATATGCTTGTCATTGTGCTTGCATTGCCTTCTGTTTCACGGACTCATTCTTTCTCCCTCATACTCCACAGTTTGGATCATATTTTAAGACCTCCTGCCATTATTTTCCTATACTTTGTCTCCTTCTGATTTTTGTTGTTGTTGTTGTTTGTTTGTTTGTTTTTTGAGACGGAGTCTCACTCTTTCGCCCAGGCTGGAGTGCAATGGCATGATCTCAGCTCACTGCAACCTCTGCCTCCTGGGTTCAAGCAATTCTCCTGCTTCAGCCTCCCAAGTAGCTGGGACTACAGGCGCATGCCACCATGCCCAGCTAATTTTTGTATTTTTAGTAGAGACGGGGTTTCACCATATTGGCCAGGCTGGTCTTGAACTCCTGACCTCGTGATCTGCCTGCCTTGGCCTCCCAAAGTGCTGGGATTACAGGCATGAGCCACTGCGCCCAGCCGATGTGTTTTGTTTTTACTCTACTGAAGAATATTGCTTGTCAAAACATTTTTTGTTGTTACTTTTAATCATTTTAACTTTTCATATGCCCTATGAACATGGAAAAACTATTATTAACTGCTCTCTCAAATCTCTGCTTTGAATTTACATTTCTTATCCATTTTGGACTTTGAGATGTGTAGCAATAATTATTTCATGTTGAGTTTTTATTGTTATTATGTATCTGTTGCTTAGAAGTTTTTGTAACTTATTTTTACATTGATTATGAAAGAGTAGCCTCAGCAACATTAAACCACAAATGTATTTACAATTGAACTGTGAAAGTCATAAGACCTTAAAGACTAAAAATTAAGGCAAGTACGTGATACAATGAACATCTTATTGTCGTTCTCTATTGCTACTATAACAAATTACCATATCCTTGGTAGCTTAAAATAATATGAATTTATTATTTTATAGGAACATAGGTCAGAAGTAGGATAAGGGTCTTAATTAGGCTAAAATGAAGGTGTTGGCAGGGTTGTGTACTTTTCTAAAAGGCTCTAGAGAAGAATTAATCTCCCTGCCTTCTCCAGCTGCCAAAGGCTGCTCACATTCTGTGACTCATGGCCCACTTCCCCCATTCAAAACCATCAATGGCATGTTACATCCCTCTCACACTACATCACTCTGACCTCGTTTTCCACCTTCCTTTTCCACTTTTAGGCACGCTCGTGGCTACACTGGCTCACTTGGATAATCCAGGATAATCTCTCCTTTTAAGGTTAGCTGATTAGAATCCATCTACAACTTTAATTCCCCTTGGCTGTGTTATATAACATATTTATAGGTTCTGGGGATTAGAACATGGACATCTTTGAAAGCCTGTTTTTCTGCCTACCACAACTAGTTAGCATTTTAAATGTTAAACGTTTTCTTCTGCTTTTCCAACTTAATCAATGTCATCAATAACTTCCACGTTTCCTTCTCCATAATACTCATTCTTCAGCTGGCTTCCAAGAGCTCTCACTCTCCTGGCTTTCCCTATCTCACATACTGTGCCTTCTCATTCTCATTGCTGAGTGCTTCTGGTTTTCCTGAGCACTTTATGTTAGAGTGTTTCATGGTTCAGTTTTTTGTCCTTTTCTTTTCAACATCTCTGTTCACTTCCTTGGTAACTTCACATATTCTCATAGCTTTAAATATCCTTCATTCGTATGCCAACAAGTTTCTAAGTTTTATTTCCATTCCTAGACGTCTTAAATTCCACACCTGTATGTTCAACTGTCTCCTCCACATCTCCACTTGAATGTCAAACAAACATTTCAAAGTCATCATATTCAAAACTGAACTCCAGCTCTTCCCATTGAAACCAGTTCCATTTGTGGCTTTCCCTATCTCTGTTGATGTCAGCTCCATCCTTCTAGGATCTTAGGACAAAAATCTTATAGTGATTTTGAGTCTTTTCTTGTCTTTACATCTCATATTCCTTCTGTTAGGAAATACTGTGGCTTGGTCTTTAAAATATATCTAGAATTTGTTGCTTCTCAATACTTTCACTGCCATCAACTTGGTCTGGAATCTATTTTCAGGACCACACAATCCAGACAACATTGCTGAAAGTTGTTTTGCAATAAGGAACACTCAGAACTATTGCATATAAAAATTAAAGAATTTGCTATTTTTCATAAAGGCAAAGTCCTAATACTTTTATGCTATCCTTTACACATCTTATGTCTTACAAATGTACCATAAAGTACAAACTTTCTTCAGTTCTAATTTCTAAGATGTTTCACTCTTTAAGTAGAAACGAAAGTCATCTGACTGATAATTATAGCAGTATCTAATTGTTTTTCATAACTAGCCAAATTCAGAAATGTCCTGGATATATTTCTTGACAATGTAGATGCTGATATCCTTGGATTTAGGTTATACTTACTTTTATCTTTACCAAACCATATTAACATTTGCATTTTATAGTTGGAATGAGAAATTTAGAGTAAGAGATCTGGATTATGCAGGCAGGCAAGCATCAACCAACAATACTTTTATGTACTCCTATGTATAGCTCCTGGGTATATAACTGAATAATTCTTGACCAGAGTTATAGCATTAGGCTAAATGTGAATACACTGACATTATTTTGAATTATAGAGAAATCTGCTTTTGATTTCAATATCAATTTGATCTCCTGTGAAGATGAAGGTAAAAAGTGAAGTTTGCAGCCCAGGTAGAGATTATTTCATGGCAAACTTCCTGCTTCAATTCATGTAATTTTGCATTAAATTCTATCTTGTGGTTTTCTTTACAATCAAAAAGGTTTATATTTCTAGTTACTGGTTCTGATTAAATTCTTCCTTCCTACTACATCCTCCTGGGGATGTTTGTTTGAGATAAATATTCTAGAAAATTTTTTCTTTGCTATTTTTGTATTCATCTTCCATAAAGCTTTCTTTGTGATTTTTAAGAGACATATTTAAAAATAATTATTATAGCAGCTTGTACAGTGGAACTTCCCATAGCTGCCCTAATATCTTTCAGAATTTTGATGAGAATGCACTGTGTCCCCCCAACAATAGAGCTAAACTATTTTTTTTTTGGTCTCTTCTCCAAAGAGATCCATCAAAGGAGAAAAAGAAGACATCTTGGGTGCTCCAAAATAAGACATCGTTTTGAAAACCTTTAGGAATAAAAACAACAATAAATAAATACAAATGAAGAAGAAAATGTCATAATGTTCAGGGAGATGAATTTGGAAGCACAATTAAAAGGGAGAGAAAGATGAGTCTTCCTGGACGCATCAATTACTATTCCTTATTTTTAGATATCCCATGCATTTAACAATATAGGCCTGATGGACTCCCACAAAAGGCAGGAATTATGATCTCTGCTCCTATGTTTGTGCATCCCACTGGCTATCCTGCTTACTCAGCATGGGCTACTAGATCTCTGTTTCACTTGGGATCTGATTCTCTATTTCAAGAGCATCTTTGGTATCCTACTGGGAATCAGAGACAGAGCAATTGTTCAGGCAGGTTCAGCATCTCCACAAAATAGGTGATTTCCTAGATATTTGAGTAAAGTGGCACATAGTGTTTCTAAAAGAGGCTTTCCATAGCTACTCTCATCTTTTAAAATAGTGAAAGTGCAAGTCCTAGTTAGCCACTGGCATGCATTACTCACATAGGCACAACTGGGGTGGACATGTGGGACACCTATTACTTAGGGGTAAGGGTGGTATCCCTGGAGCCAAACTACCTGGGTTTACCTCTAGGGTCACCAGTTTTCAGTTGTGTAATCTTAGACACATTAGATAAGTTCTTTGTTTCACAATTTTCTTATTTATAATATGGTAATGAGGATGGTAATAATAAGCTGCTTCATAAGGTTGTTGAGAAGATTAAATTAGGACTCTGAAATAAATGCTGACCATTATCATTGGGATAAGTGGTTCAAATTTTAGCAACACACATTTTAAAGAAAGGTTTAAGACCATTATCTACTCCAAAATAAGAACAAGACATTGTGAGGGATATCAGTCTACTTTAATCTCAGAGTTCTGAAAAATACTGGATTGAGAAATTTTACCAACATTGAAAGAAAGTACATTGTGAGAAAAGACCCTGATGATCAGAAATAGATGCCTAAGAGTTTGGTGGAGTGCTCACCCTGTTTTCACATGAAAGAGGAAGTTCTGAAGCACATGCTGACAGCAGCAAAATTAGTTTTGTATAAGCTTATGTAATAACGATGTCTCTTGGTCATGTGCTTTATCTGATTCTGAGTTTCCCTGGTGAAATTCTCTCAGGACAAAAACAAAAAGCAGAAATCTTCTTGTTTTAATTCTTACAGGATTTCACTACTGAAACTCGGAATCAGGTAAAGCACATGATCAAGGACTTGGAATTTTTAATTGCTAGGAACAATCACAAAAGCAGATGATGGGCTGGGTGCAATGGCTCATGGCTATAATCCCAGCACTTTGGAAGGCTGATGCAGGAGGATCATTATAGCCTAGGAGTTCAAGGCCAGCCTGGACAAAAATGGTGAAACCCCATGTCTACGAAATATATATGTATTAGCTGGGCATGGTGGCTTGTGCCTATAGTGCCATCTACTCAGGAGGCTGAGACAGGAGAATCATTTGAGCCCGGGAGGCAAATGTTGCAGTGAGCCAAGATCGTGCCATTGCACTCCAGCCTGGGCAAAACAGAACAAAACTCTGTCTCAAAACAAAAAAAAAAAAAAAAAAAGCAGAGGATACTGTGTCCTGTTTATGCTGCAATTGCTAATATGTTCCTGAGACAGCCTTCAACAAACACTCAAGGTAACATTAATTGACTGTTTGATTGTTCACAGCAATTAAAAAACTCCAAGCCCTGGGCTGTCTTCCCATGTCTCCCTACTCTGTTTCTTGTCTACTCTCACCTCGATGCCCAGGAAGTGTGTGTTCAAGGAGACTATACTATAGTTCAGTCAGGTTCAGCTCAACTCAAATGATTTTTAGGCACCTATTATGTGCAAAAGACAGTATCAGATGCTAAGGACTAAGAAGAAAAAATCGAAGAACAAAATACAGAGGCAAATATAATCATTGTGGAAGTTCATTTCCTGATGATTTCTAATTGCTTATTAAAATGACAAGCAAGGCCATTACTTGAGAATGAAGAAAATTGAAATGGTATTAGAAATGTGAGGAGAATAAAAGTATAAAATAATCGACTAGGACAGTAGGAGAGTGAATTAAGAAGGGAAATAAAATTGGATTGCTAGAAAGTTCTAAGGACTCACTTGTTGTTAGCGGTCAAGGATTTAAAGAGAGACAAACATAGTTGTGTTTTTGTCCAGCCGCACGAGATACAGGTCAACGCGGGAACTTAAAGATTTATCCATCATTGTGGTTTTGTAAGGCATAAACAAGGGAAGGTGAGACAGAGAAGAGAGTTATGGTTTATACAGAAGAGTGATTATTATTCTGGGCAGCGAAGACATGAGGAGGGGAGTTTTGGCTTAAAGGTGGTAGCCAATGGAGTGCCAAAGTAGGCCCTAAGAATTTTGGAAAAAGGTCTAGTAAAGGAAGTAGAGTGCTTAAAATTGACATTATGGAGGACTGCAGATAATGCTAAGCTCTATTGTATTAGGTTGGTGCAAAAGTAATTGCGGTTTTTGCCATTAAAAGACCACAATTACTTTTGCACCAACCTAAAATAACCATGGGAGTGGACGAATGAAGTAAGTAAAGTATGTGATATCTGGAGCATGGAAGGTTAGGAATAAGGAATCCAGTGTAGAGAGAATTATCTGCCTCAGCAATTCTCAATCCTGCCTGCTCATTAAAATTACCTGGAGAGCTTTTCATAAAAAGATACCAGAGTCTAGGCACCATCTCAGACAAATTAAAACAGAATTTCTGAGAGTGGGACCTATAATCACTTTTTTTTTTTTTTTTTTTTTTTTTGAGACGGAGTCTCGCTCTGTCGCCCAGGCTGGAGTGCAGTGGCGCTATCGCGGCTCACTGCAATCTCCGCCTCCCGGATTCACGCCTTTCTCCTGCCTCAGTCTCCTGAGTAGTTGGGATTACAGGCGCCAGCCACCACACCTGGCTAATTTTTTTGTATTTTTAGTAGAGACGGGGTTTCACCATGTTAGCCAGGATGGTGTCGATCTCCTGACCTCGTGATCCGGCGGCCTCGGCCTCCCAAAGTGCTGGGATTACAGGCGTGAGCCACCGTGCCCGGCCTATAATCACTTTTTAAAAGCTCCTTATGAGATTCAGTTTGCAGGGAAGGTTGATAACCACTGATAGATATGGATAGAAAATCATGATGGGGAAAGAGAAAGTGAACCAGGAGCTAAATAATCTTTAAAAAATGGGGTAGGGGAGGTGATTACTAGGATGTCTGTAAATGAGACCGTTGCATACATTTGTAAAATAGTAATAAGACATAGATGTGAAGCGTCTTGATTTGGTCTGCTTGAATGCTTGAGGAGTGTTTAGATTCTCAGGACCCTGGAAATATCTAGTTTTTGAAATGAAGAGAGTGTCTGCATCCTAGGTTTGTCTTACAGAATCTTTCTGGTACTTTGGTATTTCTTTTGCAAGTATAATCTATGAAAATTCTGCATTGTATGGCTTCAGACACCAATGTTTTCTATAAAACATAGTAAAAAGGAAAGAACAGTGAAAATTAAAATAAATAGATATTTCTAATAGAGGATATAAATGTTCAGTAAGGCCCTCGCTTCCAACAAAACCTAGATTCATTTACATTAAAAACAGATCCAGTAGTTAACACTCACCTTGAATACTCGACTTTAATTATGCAGAATGTTCAGCTGGTGTTATGGCCTGCTGAGGCAGAGTGTCCCACAAGTTTTATGTTAAAAGATGTTAAATCAGCTTTTACTGGGTTGAAATTTACGTTTTATTTTGCCCTTGCAATCTCTCTTGAATCAATTTTGCAATTTTCAGCAAAGACTAGTGTTGCTGCCAGAACTTTTTACAAATTATTACATGGGTACTTTATCCAGGCCCTGATCTTACATCATATGTTGAAAGGTAGAGGATAAACCTATCCTCTGCTTATCTATCTTCACGGTTGTGCATTGTTATTGTATATACATTTTTAAGGGCATTGAATGAAATCACACATCTTTATAAAACAGCATAGAAGTAAACTTTTTGGTATATATGTATGTGTGTGTGTGTATATATATATGTAAAACTGTGGTGGACAGGGATTATTATTTCATTAGAGAGAGTTATGAAGACAATTGTCCTATTTTACCTTCACAGTCTAGGGAAATTGGGCACTGGCCATGCAGTTGTGTTCCACAATTCCTGCTAAGTACAATAGGAAGGGTCAGCTTTATGAGTAAGCGGGAAGGCAGTGCTCTGCACTGTACAAGGGCCTTGTAGTGTTTTTTGTCACACTGCCCGGGAGCTACATTTACAGGTCTAAAAATTTGGGGTTTTGAATTTTTTTTTAAGTGCTCCCAATTCAAATGCCAGTAACACTAGGAATCCATATCACATGACTCTGAAGTGGGGAGTGCCTCATTTAGCCAAGTACAAAGCTGTACAGAAAGAAGATATAGTCTCTTTCTGGTAGGAAGTCAGAGTCAATGGGGGATGCAGAAGGGGAAAACGGAGAAAAATCAAGTAGGAGCACAGAAAAGGAGTGACGCTTGCCCTGTAATTATTGTAGAGTTCTACCTTTTGCCACGCTTGCCCATAGGCCCAGTGGCAGTATGGTGGAGAGTGAAGGACTCAGAAGACCATATTTATTTACTAAGTTTTTATGTGTGTTCAGGTGTGGGTGCTGGTGTGGGGCCATGAGTTCATATAATAAACAAATTTCTACAAAGAAATGTCTGATATGAAGAACTCAGTGAGTCATCAAGAAGCAAAATTAGTTTCTTTTTAATAAAATGTCAAATGCAGGTGAAATTACCAAAGATGGAATGTTATAAGAATCTGAAACCTTTTTCAAAATCAATCTTTAATAAAATAGAATCTCAATAATGAATAAGAACTTCACTTTAGAAGTGATTTAACAAAGAGACATCAGCGAAGGTTGATAATAAACCTTTCCTGGCAGTCATACTCTTGGAATTCTACTTTATATAATTATACTGTAGTGGAGAAAAATGAAGAAAGTAAAGAACTATAATATGAGATCTTTTGACCTCTGATTTAATTTAATTGATTCTTACTGGCAGAAATGCATCCTAGTGTCTACATTATTGTAATGGAACCACCACTTAATATTTTCATGTTTATTTGGAATTTTAGCATTAGTTTATTCATTTCTCCACAGGAAAATTTTATTTATAAAATATGAATATGATATTTCAAAATAAACAAGGATCTGATCTTACACATACACACATATGTATGCACATACATACTATACCTGTATTTATACACAAATATACTCTCTCTCTATATATATGTATATCTAGACACATGTATGCACACACACACACAATCAGGGAGCTTAAAGCTTGAGGAGAGATTAGGCATGTGAGATCCTGTAAACAATCCCTTACCCCCAAGATAATTCTTTGAGTGAGCTGAATGTATAGAGACTTTTGTTCATTTCACTGAAGGAAGAGGAAGGATTCTGATGCAAGGGCAACGGGGTCAGAGAAAAGAAATGGAGGAGAAAAGAATATTGGAGGAATAACATGGTGGCTTCATATTGGGTTACCTAAGTGGAAACTATATTTCCCAGAATTCCCTTCCTGTATGGTTCAGAGTTAGACTTGGACACAAGAGAAATTTGAGAGCAATATGGAAGTTGGTGGTAACGCAGTGGCTATTACATTCTAAAAGTTTATGTAAGACAACAGGTGCTGTTGTTCATATAATTTGGGGGGCATCTGCTGCTCCACCTTGGAGCATCAGCAGAGCCTGTGGTCCTTTCGGCTTTCAGGGGCTGCTCCTTCAGCTTCTCCAAGTCCTGGGTCAAGTGCCTGTTCATCCCAGGGATGAAGGATGCCAGCTTCTCCTGCAGACCACCAATTCCATCAAGGTTAGAGACAGTGGCAGACACAGAACTCAGTTTGTCCTTGTGGGTTCCCGTTTGTCACGACTCTTCCACACTTAACATTCACTTTTTCTCCCAACTGCCAGCCAGGCCCACCCATACAACTTCAGGCCCAACACCAGATGTAGAATCAACTGTGTTAATGTACCTAAAGAAGGCAACACTTTGGGTGACCAAGTAGCCGCTAGCATAGACCACTTAGGAAAAAAATAAGGAATATGATGGAATTCATTGGTTGCTTTTAAGTGCACTGGAGAACTTGTGGAAAGAAAATTTCTGAGCCTAAGCTTTTAAATTCCCAGCTCAAAGTGGGTAAGAGACCAGAACACTTCCATGACTTCCTTAAAAGAAACTTTTGGTGTGTACAGGTGTGATGTATGTGTCTGTTGTGTGTATGTCTTGTAGCTATGTTACTGAGTTTTCTGAAAATCAAGTTCAAAGTCTAATTAAAAGTTGTTCTATAATGCAAATTAAATTCCTAAACTTGGGCCGGGTGCGGTGGCTCAAGCCTGTATTCCCAGCACTTTGGGAGGCTGAGGTGGGTGGATCACAAGGTCAGGAGTTCGAGACCAGCCTGACCAACATCGTGAAACCCTGTCTCTACTAAAAATACAAAAATTAGACAGACGTGGTGGTGCACACCTGTAATCCCAGCTACTTGGGAGGCTGAGGCAGGAGAATCACTTGAACTTGGGAGGTGGGGGTTGCGGTGAGCCAAGATTGCACCTCTGCACTCCAGCCTGGGCAACAGAGCGAGACTCTGTCTCAAAAAAATAAAATAAAATAAAATAATAAATAAATAAATAAATTCTTAAACTTGAAAGCTCTTTTATGTAAAAGTTAGAGCATTGTTTGGGAAGGAGTGTGATCCTGAAAAATGGGATAAAGACATCAGTAGATTCTGAGGAAGCTGAAGACCTTGAACTGATATATTCCATCCAGCTGCTTTGTTAGTAGAAGCAGCCCTTCTTCCGCTGTCTGAAGAGATTAGTCTCCTCTTTCTTTTCTTTTCTTTCTTTTTTTTTTTTTTTTTGTTTTTGAGATGGAGTCTTGCTCTGTCACCCAGGCTGGAGTACAGTGGTGCAATCTCGGCTCACGGCAACCTCCGCCTCCCGAGTTCAAAAGACTCTCCTGCCTCAGCCGCCTGAGTAGCTGGGATTATAGGCATATGCCACCATACCCAGCTAATTTTGGTATTTTTTGTAGAGATGGGGCTTCACCATGTTGGCCAGGCTGGTCTCGAACTCCTGACCTCAAGTAATCTGCCCGCCTCGGCCTCCCAAAGTGTTGGGATTACAGGCATGAGCCACCGTGCCCATCCCCTTTCTTTTTTTTTCTTTTTAATTATTTTTATATGTTTAGTTGGTAAAAATGCAGGATTATGAGCCACTGTGCCCATCCCCTTTCTTTTTTTTTCTTTTTAATTATTTTTATATGTTTAGTTGGTACAAATGCAGGATTCTTACACGCATATATTGCACAGCCGTGAAGCCTGGGCTTTTAGTGTACTCATCACCCGAATAATGAACATTGTACCCAATAGATAGTTTTTAGCCCTCTCCCCCACCATCCCTTTGTAGTCACAGTGTCTATTATTCCAGTCTCTATATCCATGTGTATCCAGTGTTTAGCTTCCACTTGCAAGTGAGAACATGTGGTATTTGATTTTCTGTTTTTGAGTTATCTCACCAAGTCTCCTCTTTCTTGAAGTACTTGTAACAGCCTTCCCTGGGGTAGTTGCCTTGTGGGAGATTGCTGATCCTCCTCAAGACCTCTCCTTGACATCTGTTATGCTTCTAGAACTATACCCAGATTTAAGTTTCAAAAGATCCCAGGGGTGAGGCATAGCATGTGAACCATAAGCAGTTAAACACACATGAAAAGAATTGCAAAATTTTGCCAATTTGTAATGATGATGGAAATTTGGAGAATATATGTCAAAATAGATTTTCAGGAATTATGTCAGGACTGATTTCATTCATGTTGATGCACTGAGCGCAGATTTGGATTCGATGTATTAATGTGAGCAGCTGAGAGTGACTCTTAACAGTTTTTTAAAAATTATAATTGGTTCACTGAAACCTGAATCCAAGACACCCTACACTAAATGAAGTTAAAATATCAGAACTTTTGTGGAATACTGAAGAGAAAGGTATTCAAAGGCTTAGAAAAATTGGAATGCTAGAGTGAATTTATCATGTAAAACATACTTACCCATCCCCTAATTATGTTCAGACAGTCCAGAGGACACTGACTTTACCAAGGTTGTGAGAAATCCTTTCATGAAGGACTCCTCAGCATCACCGTGGAAGAGCTCCGTGGTCTATTCTCTATAGGCCAAAAATGACAGTAGTAACTGCTGCCATCAGAATGAACTCCCTTGTTCAATGAGACAGTGGGGTTCTAGGTGGCAGGGACTAAGTGTGGCATTTAATCAGCAGAGGCAATCGAGTTATTGTTACTGTAAAGCACAAAGAAGCCAAAATAGTTACCAGAATAGTCTGATTTTCAGACACATTTGGACTTCATTAATTGATCCTGGAGTCCTTAGAATGAAAATAAATGGTATTCTCCCTCACTTTCCCACAAACTGCTATGGTCCTTTGACCTAAAATTGGCCCTCTGAGGGCTTACTGCCATTAACAGCTTCACTAGGGCTGGAAAACGGGGTGTGTGTGTGTGTGAGTGTGTGTATGTCTGTTGTGTGTATATGCGTGCATATCTCTTGTGGCTATGTTGCTGAGTTTTTGAAAATGAAACTCAAAGTTTAATTATAGATTGTTTTATAATGCAAATTGAAATCCTAAGCTTGGAGTTTTTTTCATGAACCTTCATGGAAACGACAGAGCAGGGCTATTGCTCACCTAGGACACTGTGACAGCAGGGAAAGGCCTGAGGGACATCTCTGAAGTCATTGGTGGGGAGGAGACCCTCACTATAGTGAATATAAAAGCCCTGACAGTGATACCTTTTGTCTTTAATGTTGAGCTTGGTTCCTTTATTGAGTATTTTTGCACCCCATAATAATTTCTTCCTCCTTTTTTTAATAATCATCTGAAAGGCTCAAATGCATAGCCAGAAAGTGCTTGGTAAGAGAGGAAAATAGATATAGAAGTGAATAAAAATTTATTTTCATGTAATTTATATCAGTTGATTCTAATTTGACTTTTGAAGAAATTGAGACTAGACAAAAGTTGTCTCTCACAAGTTTTCCCTGAGAAACAGCATTGCTGCTTCCTTAGCAGTTCCTCATATGGCCTGATAAACAGACCTTTCCCCTGTCTGGCTGCCTCATTAGGAATTTCCCTTGGTGGTGTGTAATGGATTTAATTGTGCCCCACCCCCTCTTCAAAGTCAGATGTTGACATCCTAAGCCCCACTATTTCATAATGTGAACTTATTTGGAATTAAGGGTTTTTACAGAGGTAATCAAGTTAAAGTGAGGTCATCAGGGTAGGCCCTAATCCAATATGACTGGTGTCTTCATAAAAAGGGGAAATTTGTAGACAGAGACACATGCAGGGAAGATGATGTGAAGAGATATTGAGAAAAGATGGCCGTCTAAAGCCAAGGAGGGAGGCCTGGAGCAGATTCTCCCTCACAGGCCTCAAAAAGAACCAACTCTGAGAACACCTTGATTTTAGACTTCCAGCCTCTGGGAATGTGAGAGAAAGTTCCGTTGTTTAAGCCACCCAATCTATGGTACTTGGTTATTGTAGCCCCAGCAAACTAATCAGAGGTTGACCTCTGTATTGGACTTAACATTACATGAGTGGTATATGGAAAGAAAAGTAAAATTAGGTTAAAAAGGCTTGGTTATTTATGTATTTGTTTTTCCACTTTCCAATTAGATGACTTTTGTCAAGTCCTCTACCCTTGCAGATGAAGTGTTTCCTCATTTTTGCAGTCTTTTTTTTTTTTTTTTTTTTTTGAGATGGAATCCCACTCTGTCGCCCAGGCTGGAGTGCAGTGGCATGAAGTGGCATGATCTCTGCTCACTGCAAGCTCGCCTCCTGGGTTCAAGCAATTCTCCTGCCTCAGCCTACCAAATAGCTGGGACTACAGGCACATGCCACCATGCCCAGCTAATTTTTTGTATTTTTAGTACAGACAGGGTTTCACTGTGTTAGCCAGGATGGTCTCGATCTCCTGACCTCATGATCTGCCCACCTCCACCTCCCAAAGTGTTGATATTACAGGTGTGAGCCACGACACCCAGCCAATCCTTTCTTCTTAGGAACTGGTGACTAGTGTTCTAGTCAGCTCTAATCAAAATGCTTGTGGGTGACACTATTGGCCTCCTACCAATAGGATGAGCATAAGTCCCAAGGTGAGTGGGACAGTACCTGTTTATATCTATTATATTGGTGGAATTCTTAATAGGGCACCTTTTTTTAATTTTTATTTTTTAAAATTTTTTATTTTCATAGGATTTTGGGGAACAGGTGGTATTTGGTTACATGAGTAAGTTCTTTAGTGGTGATTTGTGAGATTGTGGTGCACCCATCATCCGAACAGTATACACTGAACCTAATTTGTAGTCTTTTATTCCTTACCCCCTCCCACTCTTCCCCTTGAGTCCCCAAAGTCCATTGTGTCATTCTTATGCCTTTGCATCCTCATATCTTAGCTCCCACTTATGAGTGAGAACATGCGATGTTTGGTTTTCCATTCCTGAGTTACTTAACTTAGAATAATCGTCTCTAATCCCATCTAAGTTGCTGCAAATGCTATTAATTCATTCCTTTTTATGACTGAGCAGTATTCCATCGTATGTATTGATACCACAGTTTCTTTATCCACTTTTTGATCGATGGGCATTTTGGTTGGTTCTACATTTTTGCAATTGTGAATTGTGCTGCTATAAACATGCGTGAGCAAGTATCTTTTTCATAAAATGACTTCTTTCATTCTTAGTCGTGTTCCAGTTGAATGATAAATTAGATATATGGTCTCCTTATCCTTTGCCATCTCCCTATTGCCAATTTTGCCCAGGTATTCCTCAGCTTCAGGAGTGGGTCCTGATTAGGCAATGACAATTATGCTAATTTCACCCTTGTTTGAAATTGGTTCAGCAACACTTGCTCAAGTCAATTAGAGCATAGGATTCTTGGATTGTGATTGGTCCAGGAGTGAGTAAAGGTCCTAATCTGGCCAAATGAGATTAAAAAGCAGGACCATGACTAAAAGGATAGTTTTTCTTTTTTTCAATGAATGACATAATATATTGTCCTACTGTTGCTGGTAGTCATCTGATGAGCCTTACACAAGCAAGCTCAGGAATAAAATTGCACACAGAGTGGGCATAACACAGAGAATTGGAAAGAAACTAGACTCTTCATTGTACCACACCTAAACCAGCCTTAACTCCACACTTCTTGATATGTGAAAAGAGACGTTTTCTTATTGCTTCAGTCGATTTGAGTCCAGGATTTTTATTATTTTCAGCTAAATGCATCCTAAATGAGATAATGTTTATTCATTTGCTGTGGTTGCTAGAACAACTTATCACAACTTGGTGTGTTAAAAGAACCAAAATTTATTCTTTCATGGTTCTGGAGTCCAGAAGTCTGAAATCAGTTTCACTGGGCTAAAGTCAAGATGTTGGCCAGGCTAGCTCCTTCTGGAGGCTCTAGGGGAGATGTCTTTTCTTGAATTTTCTAGGTTCTGATGGGCTCCTGCATTTCTTGGCTCAGGGCCCCTTCCTTGAACTCCTCTAATCTCTTGCTTCTGTTTTCACATCTCCTACTTCTAAAATCTAATATTCACCCCTGCCTCTCTCTTATAATGACATTTGTGATTACATTTAAGACTCACCAGATAATGCAAGATAAGCTTCCCATCTCAGGGTCCTCAATCCACATTTGCAAAGTCCCTTTTGTCATTTAAGGTAACATATTCATGGTTTCTGAAGATTAGGCTATGGATGTCTTTGGTGACTCTTTTTCAGTCTACTACACAATGCTTTTGACTATAGTGCAGAATGACAAAGATTCTGCAATGGTAAGATAGGTGACATAGGATGTAGACTGTAACTTTTTTCTAATGTCTTAGAATGTGAACTGAGTCATAAACCTGAGAATGGTAGGTGGTAAGTACACATATATTATAGAGAAAGATGGTAAACATATTCATGACCAAATTACTGAGAGATAGCAGAATCTCTCTAGGAACTATTAATCCAACTACCAACTTATATTTTATATAAGAACAGCCACTTTAAAGTGTGATTGGAGAGAGAATAGTTATAATAGGTGTGTCTCTGTTGTAATTAGGAGCAAAGACTTGGAACCAACCCAAATGTCCAACAATGATAGACTGGATTAAGAAAATGTGGCACATATACACCATGGAATACTATGCAGCCATAAAAAATGATGAGTTCATGTCCTTTGTAGGGACATGGATGAAATTGGAAATCATCATTCTCAGTAAACTATCGCAAGAACAAAAAACCAAACACCGCATATTCTCACTCATAGGTGGGAATTGAACAATGAGATCACATGGACACAGGAAGGGGAATATCACACTCTGGGGACTGTTGTGGGGTGGGGGGAGGGGGGAGGGATAGCATTGGGAGATATACCACCAGCATGGCACATGTATACATATGTAACTAACCTGCACAATGTGCACATGTACCCTAAAACTTAAAGTATAATAAAAAAAAAAAAAAAAAAAAAAAAAAAAAAAGGAGTACCATGGAAATTCTCCCCAACCAAGGGAATAGAGACTGAGATGCCAGCACTCATCTCAAGTCATTTGATGAGTCTCCAAGAATTTAAGTTTTAAAATCTGGAGATGCCAGGAAAGTAGAAGAGACTGGAATCTTGTTTTCTGACTGGATGATTATGTAGCTACAGAAATGTTTAACTCTTGCCTAATCTCACCAGATGGGATTTGGTGGGAAAATTCTTCAGAGGCCTTGATAAACCCACTAGAGCAGAGACATACATAAACAAAGAAACTGATGCCTGCTTCCTGCCTGTTTCTAGTATGGAGAATTTTTTTTTTTTTTTTTTTTGAGATAGAGTCTTGCTCTGCCACCGAGGCTGGAGTGCAGTGGCGCAATCTCGGCTCACTGCGACCTCTGTCTCCTGGGTTCAAGTGTTTTTTTTGTTTCTTAACCCCTGGAGTAGCTGGGATTACAGGTGCATGCCACCATGCCAGGCTAATTTTTGTATTTTTAGTAGAGATGAGGCTTCACCATGTTGGCCTGGCTGGTCTTGAACTCCTGGACTCAAGTGATCCATCCACCTCTGCCTCTGAAAGTGCTAGTGTGAGCCACAGGTGTGAACCACCCTGCCCAGCCCCTAGTATGGAGAATTCTCAAGCCATGAAGCTGGCTGGAACAACCTGCAATGGCAGGACAAGTAGAGGGCAAAGGGGAACCACCAAAGAGTATACAATGTGCCCTATGAGAGAACTAACATTTGGGCATCTGCCTTTGGGCATGTGCTATGGCAAATTATAAAATATCTGTCATATAAGATATCCTTATTTTCCTAATCTCCCCTGTTTGCTATCTTGACCCTGGGAGAACGTGTAGCAGAGGTAATGTAGATGGAGAAAGGAAGGTGAGAAACAGACTAAGACTACTTCATTATTGCAGCTATCACATCCAAAGATAAAGTTTCAGTCCTGAGGAGGAGTGAAGATTTGGAATGGAAGTTAGATTGAACTTCTGATTTAGTCTGGATTTTTTTTTTTTTTTTTTAGCATCTGAGAGTGAATTACAATTACTTAAATGAAATTGTTCTTGTCACTGAAAGAGACCAAAAAGGCTTGGGATATGCCTGGAATATTATCTTAGAAAAGCAAAGGAAGTTTGCAACAGACAGTATTAGTCAGAAAGGCTGGAGAAAAAAGTGAAGAAGTTTACTTCTTTTGGTAAACTCCTATATAGGTAAGAATATGTTAAAGAATAGAGAAGAATAAAAGTGTGAATATGGCAGCAATATAAAGTAGTAAATGCACAACTAAATATTAATATATTTTGAAGCTAAGAAAGTACCCAATATTAGAACTAATCTTTAGGTCTCTTAAAAAACAAAGCATAGCAATAACAACAACAAAATAAACCAAACTACAGCCTATTTGACCAAGTGTTATTTTTCATTGAAAATAGAAATAACTTAGTTATTTACTGACAATTTATAGCTTCAACTTTTCCAAAATTGCATTGCTTTTTTCATTTTGGTTGTTTTGCAATTATTCTTCAAATATAGGATGACATTTCTGATTTGAGATAAGTAAAATATCCTATTCTACTCTTTTTTCTTTACCTCAATACATGACTCACATGAAGAGGAGGCACTTGTGGAAACAAGAGCAGGAATACTGAAAGAATACTGTACATGGTATTTTTCTGTTCATTTTATCTAATAGAAATTTTAAAATAAATCTTTCATGTGACAGATTAGGTAACAGCAAGCGTGAAGATCTTTCTTCACAGCTTGCTTTTACTGTGCCATTTCCTTTCATTTCCTGTAAGTGTGTTTGGCCCACAGACCTCCCATTAGTTTTAAAGGGATTCAGTGTCTAAATATACACTAGGACATGAAAATCTGTCCTAGTAAGGAAAAACCTCTGCTGTCTCATGCAATAGTGCTTCAGGCTTCAGGGGAATCCTTCTGAAAGATTAGATTAATTCTACTTTCTGCCACTGCCAATGATTAGACAGGGAAATAATGTGGCTTTAAAATGAACCAACTGCACAGAGGACATTCATTAAACCACCAGCTGTAGAAAATAATATAAAAATGTTTTCTTTTTAAATCTAAGTGTGAGGGATCAAAGTGCAGGAGGAGGCTTTGTTGGAATGTCTAGATAAAGCAGAGTCAGTCTTTAAATGCTAAAGACTTTACATATGTTAAAAATATGAATGTGTATATTAACTTATTCAACTGATAATTTTTGAACCCCAGATATTTGCCAGCCACAGTTGTAGATGCCGGGAATAGAATAATGAGCAAAATATACAAAACATCGTGTATTCACGTAGTTTACATTCTAGAGTGCAGAAATAGGTAGTAAATATAACAAATTTTATGTATATGTATTGATGTGCATTGTATATGTATGTACATCTATATATGTACAAATAGACATAATGATATCTATGTATTTATCTATATTCATATTCATATAGTGATAAGTTCTATAAAACTCTTATCTCCAAGGAAGTGGAAGAAAGGAAGAGGAAGTCATTTTAAATAGAGTGGTCCTGGAATTCCTCATTAATTAAGCCACTGATTAAATATCTGAAGGAAGTGAGAGAGTTAGACATCGTGATTTCTGGTGAAAGAGGTTTCTAGGTAAAGGAAGAAGCAAGTGAATATTATGCTTGGTGGATAGAAAAGGGGTCAGAGCTGGGTGTGATGTTGTATGCTTGTAGTCCAAGCTACTCAGGAGGCTGAGGCAGGAGGATTGCTTGAGTCCAGGAGTTCGAGGCTAGCCTGGGCAACATAGTGAAACTTCACTTCTAAAAAAGAAAAGAAAAGAAAAGAAAAGAGGCAAGTATGATATGGCTGAGAGAGAGAGAGAGGACAATGGTGATAGATGAGGACAGAGAGGTCACAGTGATGCAGATGACATAGAACCTCATAGGCCGTGGTAAGGCATGAGAGTTTTTCCCTGAGAGGGATAAAGCCATTGAGGGGCTTGAGTAGAGAGTGATAAGAGCTTGATCATAGTTTTGGAAGGGTCACTCTGGTTTCTGAGTTGAGAATAAATTGCCTAAGGGACAGAAAACTGGCTAGGAGTCCATGGCATTATAATAATCTGGGGAAAAGATTGTGATGGCTCTGAGCAGGGTGGGGAGTGGTTGGGGTGGTGATAACTGGATATATTTTGAAGAAAGATCTAATAAGATTTGCTGATTCATTGGAGATGGAATATGAGAAAAAGAGAACATTCAAAAATGGCTCCAAGGTTTTTGGTCTGAGGAATTGGCAGGATGGAAGAAGTGTTCTTTATTGAAATGGGGCAGGGAGTGGGAGGGGCAGGTTAAAAGGAAGTTCTGCCTTGAATGTGTTAAGTTTAAGTAGTCTTTTAGACAATCATGTGGATAAATCTAAATAAAATCTAGAAAGTGAGCATGGATAAAGATTGCATCCTAAAAGAGTCTATTTAGACTTGGGAAGTGCGCATGAGGCAGCAAAGAAGATACGAAATGGCCAGTGAAGCTGGAGGAAAATCAAGACCGTGTATTATTTAGAAATTAAATGAGGGACGTTTTCCAAGGGAGAATGGCTGACTGGTCAACTCCATGGCTGACCAGTCAACTCCCGGACTGCTCAGCCATGCTCCCTTGGAAAACTTCCCTCAACGAGTTGACCAGTGATTTGGTCAAAGAGGCGTTCATTGGTGTCCTTGATAAGAGGAGTTTTAAGTGAAATGGTGATGGAGAGTGAAAGCCTTATTATATTATATTACAGAGAGCTTAAGAAAAAATGAGAATAAGTTGGAGGTAGTAAGTATAGGAAAATTTTAAAGGAGCTTTGCAACAAAAAGGAGCAGACACATGGAGGATAACCGGAAGGGGATATGAGGTCAAGGAGAGGGTTTTTTCATGTTTTGCAGATGGTGGAAATTTTAGCAGTTTTTGTTTGTACATTGATGGGAATGTCACACTGCAAAGTGGAAAATTAATAATGGAAGACAGATGAGAGAATAACTTAACTGATGTGTTTGTGTAGGTGAGAGACAATGGGATTTAGTGCACAAGAGGGATTGCCTTTAGACAGGAGCAGGTACAATCCATCTGAAGTAATTGGTGGGAAGGCAGACTATGTGGGTGCAGATGCTGGTTTGTGAATAAATGCAGTGTGGGCACCACTGGAAATTCTTTTGTTATTTTCTGAAATGGAAATACATTCTGCAGCTAAGAGTGAGGATGGGGGAAAAGATATTGGAAATTAGAGGAGGGAGATAGTTTTTTAAGAGGCTTCAAAATTTAGCGAACTAGTAAAACATAGAAGGATAATTGGTCTGCACTAAGGGCAAATTACTTGCTTACTGTGTCCTAACCTGTCACCTGCAAGTCTTGTTTTACCATTTCTATTAGATAACTTATAGTGAAGGGAGTCAGCATTGTTTTATGTTTCTCCAGCTTACATTAAGTGCCTGGGAACAGACATGGCATAGGCAAAATTATGGCTATTATCAGTTTTTCTGGAGTTTGAGATCTTGCCAATTACATGTGATGAAGTGAGAGAGGAATGGGAGAGAAGTATAAGAGAGAGGCTATAAGTGAGTGAGGGCTATAATGATGGGCTACTGAATTTAAGAAGGGCAAGTAGGGAAGTGAGGACAGGAAGGTGAGGGGCAGTACAAGATGTATTTGATTCATGAATTTTAGATCTTGGTGAAATAAGGAACTGTTGGAGTGAGAGCACTAGAGGAAATATAGGCATGGTGGTCCAAGAGTGTGATGCTTAGTACTGGCTATGACAAGGTATATAGACTGTAAGCAGGACAGTGGGAGAGAATGACTGAGCTAGGAAGATATAGTCATCATAGGAGAGGAGGATGGAGGAACTGAGAGGCAGTTATATCATTTTCAGCTTTTTTTCTTTTCTTATGCCAGCACCTATTGTCTTAATAATTGTACTTTTATAATAAAACCTAATATTCAGTGGGGCAAATTCTTTCACTCATTTTTTTCTTTAAGAATGTCTTGGCTAGGCATAGCCTTTACATGTCTACATTTTCGTAGACATTTTTTAGTGTTGGTTTGTCAAGTTACACACATAGACACACACACACACACACACACATACATTCTTAACATTGGAATTTTTAATAGGATTGTATTCAATCTATTAGTGAGATTTGGCAACTTTATGATATTGAGCCTTTTGTTCATGTTCAGGGTATATTTTCTCATTTACTGAGGTTGTTTTGATTTCTTTCAATAACATTTTATAGTTTTCTGCATTAAGTCCTTCCACACTTTTGCTAGATTTATGGTGCTTATGCGTGTGTCATCTGTAGTGGATGTCATGGTGTACCACCTAAACCCTCCTCTTGGAGCTGCTGGGAGTGTTAGGGGTTAACAGCATTCAGCTGAGTCTCCCTGGAGCTTGCCTTCAGTTGAAGAGAGTCACCTGGCCTAAGGTCACCTCGCACCACTCCCACCTTCCAGAGAGGATTCAATGTAAGAATATAAAAGCCTGAGAGGTCACCTTATCCCAATTTGAGACCCTTTGAAGGACCATCCCAACTTCAGAGTCTCCTGTAGGATTGATTGGCTGAGTCCTTGTTGTCACTGCATTGAAATTTAATTTTCCCTTTGCTCAATCCTACTTTCTTCACTCTCCATATGTTGGTTTTGAGAATACATCCCAGTAAGTTATGGAAATATCTTTCTCAGAATCTGCTTCCTAGAAAATTCAAATAGTTGCAGTATTTTTATAAAATTTAAATTTTTAAAATTGTTTTTTTCCTGATTTATGGAAATGCAATTGGATTTTGTACAATGAGCTTGCATTTATCAAAGTTGCTAACTTAATATATTTTAAAGTTTTATCTGTATGGTTTTGGTTTTCTACATATGCAAACATATTTTCTGTGAGTGACCTTTTTTTTCCTCTTCCTTTCTAGACATTATATAGTCATCCCTCAGTATAGGCTGGGAATTGGTTCCAGGACCAAAATTCTCAAATACTTAAAGTTCTGCAGTGTCCATCCTTAACATGTGTGAGTTTCGCATGCTGCAAGTACTGTATTTTCCCTCTGTGCTTGCTGGAAAAAATCCACCTAGAAGGGAATCCATGCAGTTCAAACCCATGTTGTTCAAGGGTTAACTGTGTGTTTTATTTCTTTATTTTTCCTTATTGAAAAGTCTAGGCCAGGCGCGGTGGCTCACACCTGTAATCCTAGCACTTTGGGAGGCCGAGGCAGGCGGATCATGATGTCCACGATGTCAGGAGATCAAGACCATCCTGGCTAACACAGTGAAACCCTGTCTCTACTAAAAATACAAAAAAATTAGCCAGGTGTGGTGGCGGGCGCCTGTAGTCCCAGCTACTGGGGAGGCTGGGACAGGAGAATGGCATGAACCCAGGAGGCGGAGATTGCAGTGAGCTGAGATTGCACCACTGCACTCCAGCCTGGGCAACAGAGCAAGACTCCATCTCAAAAAAAAAAAAAAAAAAAAGAAAAGTCTAGGACCTTTCGTATATTTGGATAGACCTGGTATTAGTGGGACTCTTTATCTCATTTTGAACTCTAGGGAAGCTTGCAACATATCAATATTAAGTAAGGTTTGATGTAGGTTTTGTTTTCAATAATCTATTGGATTAAGGATTCTCAAGGAAGGATTACTTCATTTTGTCTCTAGTTTGTAGGATATTTTTTCATGAATGGGTATTAAATATTATGAAATATTTTTCCTGCATTTGTTTAAATCATCATAATATAGTCTTCCTTTATTCTCTTAATGTAATGAAATATGTCATTACTTTTCAAATGTTAACACAAGCTTGTATTCCTGAGGAATAACCCAAATTAGTGATTTTGCATAATCTTTTTTGTGTAAAAATGGATTTGTTGGCTATTTTTTTGCTTAGCATTTTTTCATCTATGTCCATGAGTGAGATTGGCTTATACTTTTCTTCATCATCACATCACTTTATTTTAGTAATAAGGTTATGTTGGCTCCCAAAATAAAACTGCAGACATTCCTCCTTGTGTTAGTCATCTAATCCTGTGCAACAACAAAACTTAGTGTTTTAAAACAATGTTTATAATCTCATGGTTTCTGTGGGTCAGGAAAGGCTTAGTTGGATCTTTTGGCTCTCGCAAGTCTGCAGTCATCTCAAGGCTCCACTGAGAAAGATCCACCTCAGGCTCACTCACAAGGTTGTTAGTGACACGCAGTTTGTCAGTGGCTTTTAGATTAAGACCTCAGTGTCTCATGAGCTGTTGGCACAAGGACACTCTCAGTATCCTGGCCCTGTGAGCCTCTCCTTAGGGCAGCTTACAACAAGAGAGCTTGCTTTATCTAAGTGAGTAAGGAGAGAAAGCCTGCTCGCACGACAGAAGTCATGGTCTTTTGCAACTTAATCTTGGAATTGATCTCCCATGATTTTGCTGTCTTTTGTTCATTAGAAGCAAGTCACCAGGTCCAGTTCACACTCAAGGAGAGGAGGTTACACAAAAGCATGAATACCAGGAGGTGAGGATCATTGAGAGTCACTTCAGAAGCTTCCAAACACACCTCTTTTCCATTCTCTGGAACATTTTGTGCAATATTGGTGTTATTTCTTCCTATGTATTTCAAGTTATCTGGTACAAGATAATTTAATTAAAAAATTTTTAAATCATAGGAAGATTTTTAGACTCCATTTCTTAGTAGTGAAAGAAATATTACAGCCGGGTGCGGTGGCTCACGCCTGTAATCCCAGCGCTTTGGGAGGCTGAAGCGAGTGGATCACTTGTCAGGGATTCCAGGCCAGCCTGACCAACAAGGTGAAACCCCATCAAAATACAAAATTAGCTGGGCGTGGTGGTGTGCACCTGTAATCCCAGCTACTCAGGAGGCTGAGGCAGGAGAATCGCTTGAACCCGTGAGGCAGAGGTTGCAGTGAGCCAAGATCGCGCCACTGCACTCCAGCCTGGGTGACAGTGCGAGATTCCATCTCAAAAAAGAAAAAAAAAGAAAAAGAAAAAGAAATATTAGATTTCTTCTTTGGTCAGTTTTGTTAAATGCTGCTTTTCAAAGATCTTGACAATTCCATCTACAGGTTTGAATCTATTAGCCTACAGCTCTTTATAATATCTTCTTTTGATATTGATTGCAGGATATGTAGTGATGTCCACTTGTTTATTTCTGACACTGATTATTCATGCTTTCTTTCACTTTTCCGTGATCAATCCTGCCAAAAGTTTATGAGTTTTATTATTCTTTTCTAAGAATCAGTTATTGGCTACATTGGTCTGTATTTCATTTTTAAATTTTCTTTTTAAATTTGTGCTTTTTTGGTATTTGTATAAAATATCTTTTTTTAAAATCCTTTTACATTTCAAGTTCCTATATAACTATGTTTTAGGTATGTCTTTTGCAAAGTTTAGATTCATTTTATTTTATTATTTGAGACAAGTTCTCACTCTGGTTGTCCAGGCTGGAGTGCAGTGGTGTGGTTATGGCTCACTGCAGCTTCAACCTCCCAAACTCACATGATTCTCCCACATTAACCTCCCAAGTAGCTGGGACTACAGGTGCTGTGCCACCATATCCAGCATAGGTTTTGTTTTGTTTTGTTTTGTTTTGTTTTTTTTTACTAGAAATGGGGTTTTGCCACATTGCTCAGGGTGGTAAATGTTTAGGTTTAGATATATAACTTATTAATTTCTGTCTTGTGCTTTTTTTACTTGCCTTTTTTTGGTATGAAATATTTTTTAAGTCAGGTTTATAGAGACCTAAGCTATATAAGACAAAATTACACAACTTTAAATGTATAATTTGGTGCATTTTTAGAAATAAATATATATTCATATAACCACCACGACTACCACAACTATGATATAGAACATTCCCATTGCCCCTAAAATATTCCTTGTGCCCCAATGGAATCAATCCCTTTTCAGTCCCCCAGACTGTAGCAATGTTTGCCTGATTTCTGTCCCTAAGACTTTGTATTTTTCTGAACTCTATATAAATGGAACGTGTAGTATGTAGCTTTTTCATTCTGGCTTCCTTCATTTACCATAATGCTTTCAAACATGTTATGTTATTGTTTCTGTATATAGTATTGAATAAAGAAATCCAAATTTGCTCCATAGTGACAATTACTGTCACTATTACGTTAAGCTATTCTGATTGGGCCTGTTGACTGAGTAAATGGAACATGAGACTGTTGGTTGTATCAGCATAGACTGTTATGATGTAGCTTAATGCACCCTCAGGATTCATGGATGGGTAAACTGCCCTGAAGTAGGCCAACTACATTTTATGGCCAGTCTCTTCCAAAGGAGATGAGGAAAGTGATTTACTTCAATAATGCATATTCTGTAATAATTTAACATTTAGCAGTACACATTGCCATTCAACCTTCAGCATTCTAAACAAACATGACTCGGGTTTGATGGTTATATTATATATTATATATATAATGTAGTTATATATTATATATTATATAATGTAGTTATATATAATTATATATATAATTAGATATAATGTAGTTATAACTACATTATAGTATGTAGTTATATATACAGTATGTAGTTATATATACAGTATATATATAGTATGTAGTTATATATACAGTATAGTATGTAGTTATGATATAACTACATTATATCATAAATGTAGTTAATCAAGGCTCCTTTAAATTAATAGTGGTGGTCAATATATGGTGATGTTCACTGCTCATTACAATTTACACTTGAGTTTTAGCTTACATGACAGATTTGGGGATTTTGTACTGTTTCTCTTTGAGTTAATATTATAAGCAATTAAATTTACTTCTTTTAGCAAAAGTTAAATCATCATAGTATATGGTAATCTGTTGAGATCTTTTGCTATTCTTTGATAATTTATTTTGAATAGGTCACTTTAACAAAACATTTAATTATACTGAGAATATTTTGTGAAAAAAGCAAGAGGTAATTTCTAATATATGCATGGATGAGGTTGCAGTTTGCTAAATTTTAAACTGGAGGGCATGTTACACAAATGTTAGACTGGGTAGGGCAGAAAAATTTGGACACAATGTTGATTATTTGGTCAGCTCTTAATATATAGAGAGAAAAACTGGGAATATAAATGAAAAAGAGCAACTTTTAAAATTTCTAATGTGTTATTCTCTTTTACCTTCCCATGATCTGTGACTGAATTTATCTAGGAATCTAACTACCTGGAGGACTGGGGTGGGTAGGGGGGCAAAGAATATAATATGTTCAAGAAGGAATACGAAGAATAGACCAAGAAAATATTTAGCCTCCATTATTCCATCATCAGATCATGTAATGGGAATCATAGTCCTAGAATCATAGTACTAGGTATTCTGTCTTGAGAGAGACTTTTCCAATTTACTTGATTTCCTTCTTCAGCATACCCACAACCAAGTGCAGAGAGTACAGCTTATTGAGCTGTCCTGTGGCATAGAGGAGACTTAACAGTCTGCCATTAAGGATTGGCTGGAGTCCAGAAGAGGTTATCTATAAGAAATAATTAAAAACCTTTCCCTTTTCTATCTCAAGACATTTGTGAGCAGGAAAAGAAAAAGAGTTAACATACTGAAGACCTTCTCTATGTTATGACTTACATGTACACAAGTACGTATAAGTACTTGTATGTATCAGCTCATTCAGTCCTCGCAATGACACTATGAGTTATTTTATTCTTATTTTACGGTTGAGGAAACTGGGACACAGATCCCCTAAATAACTTATTTGAGATCATGCATCTAATGAAGAGCAGAGCTGAATTAGGCTGTTTAGCTCGACCAGCTCTAAAAAAGATGAGTTAGTGAGGATAACGTGGATGGCAAAGAGAGCAGGCAGCTTTTCTCCCTGTTACCTATTCAGGATTAAGAAATCACCTCTGAGCCTCATCTGGCACCAGCCTCAGGCACAGCTGTAGCAATGTAGCTGTACAGTGTGGTCAGAAGAGGGACATCTTACAGGATGGCTCTCCTGAGCTGCTTGCAAGGGCCTCCAGTGAGAAGCTAGATCTGGAAGAGTGGGCCCACCCGGTGATGTTCCTGGGACTGGAGTGAGGGTTGGTGGACCCCCACAGGCCCACGGACTGAAAGGAGGTTGTAGTTGTTATTCGGAGATCTGTGGCAAGTAGGAGCAGGGATGAGCCACGGTTGACCAGGATACACTACCAATGGCTGACAAAGCCAAGAGACACCAAAACATGAGTGCCACTGACATAGAGTGAAGCTATGCAGCCTAGCAGCAGGGCAAACAGCTCCCAGGAGCCATGGGTGTTGCCATGGAGACCTGGGGAAGCAGAGTACATTGCACTGAAAGCTGGCTCTTTCCTTTTCCCTGGGGACTCAAAAGCCTCATTTCCACCCCTTACCACAAGGCACCATATGCCACATTAGGTAGAAATGCAGGGGAGGAAGGGTAGCTTTGGGACTGAATGATTTTTTTTTGTTTTTTGAGAGACAGTCAGCACTATTGGATGAGATTAAAAAACTTAATATTTCCTGTTAACTAATGGGGATGAGACTAAGACAGAGGGTCAGATTAAGTATAACTATAAAGAACTTTCATTTTCTCTTCATATCTGAGTTATAATGGGAGTTAAATTTTATAAACCTGTTACAAAATATGGCTAACCAGAAAAAAACAGCACAAGCAAAAAAAAAAAAAAAAAGTTGCCAACTGTCAGCTGTGTAGGTAATGAAAAAAAGGGACATATGGAATAACCAGAACAATTAAAGGGAGGAGATAGAATTACTGAAAGAGGACAGCAGGATAATAATAATCTTATTGATGGTAGCCAGTTACATTAGAATCGAATTTAACAAAGAACAATTTACAAGGCATTTAATGTCAATGTTCCCTAGCTGTTACAGAAATTTACACGGTAGTACAAAACAAAACAAATACATAAATACTGAGACTAGGATAGAAATAATGAAAATTACAGGGAAATAATAACAATTTCAGTACCTCAGTAGGTTGTTCCAGGGCCACCCACACCTTTATTTGTTAGACTGTACTGTTTTTCCTCCTCATTGCACTTCTGGGTCTGGGCCAGAGAGTGGTGGGTGGAGGGAGAATAGTCTCTGGTTGCATTCTCCTCCTCAGCTGTCAACTACCTAATCACATTTCACCCTGGCCTTTCTGCGCCCACTGCCCAACTTCGTTCAGGCCTTCATTTGCTCTTACTCGAGCCATTGTGAAGGCTTCCTAATTGATCTTGCCTCCTACAATCTCTCCCTACTCTAATCTATTCTATATAACTTTTCCAGATTCATTTTACTGAAGCATGGTTTTCATTACATCAGTCTCCTGCACAGAATCTACAGAAATTCCTTCAAATGGCTCTCTTTTAGCTACTGAATTGGGTAAAAACCTTCTCTCTGTTATATAGCATGCTTCACAATGAAGCGATAGCAACTCTGCTACTGAAGGTCATGGTATTTTATTTTTAGAAGCTTTGCAGTTACTATAGGGCTTGTTTCTTTTCTCCCAGAGCATCTATAGTTTTGATCATTCAATAATCATAGACATATAGATAATCAAATAAATAGAAGAAAATAAATTGAAGAAAGTAACCATGTGGAAAGGTTATGTGGAAGCAAGTGGGACCTCAGAAGAAGAATCATCTTATTAGAGAAGATGTCTCTTGGGGTTTCCTGAAGAGGCCCAATACATAACTCCAGCTCATCTGAAGGGTCACAGAAACACACAAGGAGCTAGTGAAATGGAGGGTATCCTCTTTGGTCTCTACTTCTGGTGATACAAATGAGAATATTGGGTTATAAGAACTGCAAACTCACACCTCCCACACCTCTGATATACTTGATCACCATTTTTTTTTGTGGCCATACCAGAGAATGATTGATTTAAATATTTCTTCTTTCTCTTCCTCTTAATATTAGAGGAATAGTACAATGAGTTTAATAAATGAGCTCAACCATATGCCCACCAGCACAATCATGACAGAATATTTAAATCAACCCCCAAATAGCTGTCCTGTGCCTTTGTAGCTCATCTCAACTCTGATCCCTCTCCTGCAAGGACTAATCTGCCTTCTATCATTCTAGTTTTGCCTTTTCTATAATTATATATGTAGAATCATACTGTATACATTTATTTATGTTTGGCTTCTTTAACTTAGCATAATGCATTTGAGATCATGGAACATGTTTTTTACATAAGTTAGTAGCAGCTGGAACTAGGGCTGTTAAAGAACAGGGGAACTAGACGTAAAAAGCAATGAATTTGATTTTCAGATTTGACACTATCTGTGTAGCTATGGGCAACTTAATTTTGAGCATTGATCTCTTAGCTATTAAAATGAGGATAAAAATATTGACTTCAGAGGGTTACAATATCAACTAAATAAGTAAAAAGCTGAGTGAGTGCTACATACCGGACACATTTTTTGGCCTTGAAACACAGTAGCCAGTATTATTAACAATGGCAGACTGCTTGTTACACTTTAGTATCTGCTCTCCCCAGGGTGACCTTATGTTCCAGTTTTCATATGTCATCCTAGACTAATTATTGATGGTGCTCTCTGATAACTCAATAGTGTCTTAGTTTGGAAGATAAATTACATGGTTACCCTAATCCTCCCCTTGTTATTCAATAATGGAATTCCCAACTATGGATTAGGCTTGTGGCCAACCAGACTAAAGACTCTTTTGTAAATTCTTTGCAGCCAGATGTTCATTTTGTCCAGTAAGATGTAAAAGAAACTGTTGGGCAACTTTTGGGAAATATTATTGTCTTGGTTCATTTTCTGCTGCTATAACAGAATACCACAGACTGGGTAAATTATAAACAGTAGAAGTTTATTTGGCTGATGATTTCAGAGGCTGGGAAGTCCAAGAGGATGGCACTGGTGTCTAGTGAGGGTCATCTGATGATGGAAGGCAGAAAGTGCAAGTGAGCACACAAGACAGAGAAAACTGGGCCAAACTTCATCCTTTTATTAGGAGCCCACTCATGTGATAACTGCCCACATCCATGACAGTGGCATTAATCCATGCATGAGAGCAGAGATTAAGTGTCCCACGTTTTATTAGGCCCCATCTCCCAACACTGTTGTATTAGGGATTAAGTTCCAATACATGAACTTTTAGAGGACACATTCAAACCATAGTATTCCTCCTCTGCACCCCCAAATTTACCTCCTTCTCACAATGCAAAATACATTGATTTCATCCCAATGGTTCCAAAACCTTAACTCATTTCAGCATCAACTCAAAAGTCCAAAGTCCAAAATCTCATCTAAATAAGATGTGGGTGAGACTCTTAAGGCATGATTCACCTTGAGGCAAATACCTTCCAACTGCGAGTCTGTGAAATTAAACAAGTTATCTATTTCCAAAATACAATGGTAGGACAGGCATGGGATAAGCGTTTTCATTCCAAAAGAGAAAGCAGTAAAAGGCCTCAATTAAGTCCAAAACCTAACAGTGAAACAACATTAAGTCTTAAAGCTGTAGAGTAATCTTTGACTCCATGTACTGCATCCTGGGAATGCTAGGCCAGGAGTTGGTCCCCCAAGACCTCAAGTAACTCTGCCTTCATGGCATTGCTGGTCTCAGCCCATGCTTTAGATCTTCTAGGTTAGTGTCTTGTGGCTGCATCTCTCTCAGGCTAGTATTGCACACTGGTAGCTCTACAGTTCTGAGGTCTCAGGGATGGTCTTGCTCCCATGGCTCCACGAGGCATTACCTCAGTGGCGATTCTCTGTGGCAGCTACAACTCCACATTTCTGTTTGGCATTGCCCTTGTGGGGACTCTCAGCTGTGGCTTCGCCCCTGCAGCAAATCTCTGCTTGGGCCCCAAGGCTAACTGCAACACGGACATTGGAATCTATGTGGAGGAGGCCAGGCCCCCACAGCTCTTGTATTCTGTGCGCCTGCAGAATTAATGCCATGTGGACGCCAGCAAGGTTACAGCTAGGTATGTTAAGTTACACCTGGAGTTGTTTGAGCCATGGCTGGGGTGGATGAGGAGTGCTGTACTATAATGCAGGGAGCAGAGTCTCGAGGTAGCTCTGGGAAGTGAGCCTTTGGAGGGCGCCCTGGCCCACCCCACGAAACCATTTACCCTACTGGAGCTCTAGGGCTGTAAGGGGAGGGGCAGCCTGAAAGAACTCCGAAATGCCTTCTCGGTCTTTCTCCTGTTGACTTGGTGAATAGCACCTGAATCCCTCCTAGCCATGTGAATCTTTTTAGCAAATGGTTGTATAGCCATCCTCTTAGTATTTTCTCCCATGTGTTTTGGTTCCTTACATGGCCAAGGTGAAAATTTTCCAAACATTTCTGTTCTACTCTCCTTTTAATTATAAATTCCATCTTTGATTCATTCCTTTGTTGTTGGATCTCAACATATGCAGTTGGAAGTAACCACACAGCAGCCTGAATGCTTTGCTGCTTAGGTATTATATTTCCTCTGCAAGATATCCTACTTCATCACTCCTAAGTTCTACATTCCATAAAGTCCTAGGACACAAATGCAATTCAGGCAGCCTTTGCTACTTTATAATAAGGATGGCCTTTACTCTAGTTTCTAATATGTTATTACTAATTTCTGTTTGAGTCCTCATCAGAATGGCCTCTAATGTCCATATTTCTATCAACAATTGGGTTATGACCACTTAAGTAATCTCTAAGAAGTTCCAGACTTTCCCTTTCTCTGAGTCCTCATAAGAATCATCCTTTGCTGGCTGGGCACAGTGGCTCATGCCTGTAATCCCAGCACTTTGGGAGGCTGAAGTGGGCAGATCACAAGGTCAGGAGATCGAGATCATCCTGGCTAACATGGTGAAATCCTGTCTCTACTAAAAATACAAAAAATTAGCCGGGCATGGTGGTGAGCACCTGTAGTCCCAGCTACTCAGGAGGGTGAGGCAGGAGAATGGCATGAACCTGGGAGGCGGAGCTTGCAGTGAGCTGATATCATGCCACTGCACTCCAGCCTGGGTGACAGAGAGAGACTCTGTCTCAAAAAACAAACAAACAAACAAACAAAAGTCATCCTTAACACTTAATTTATGGCAATACAGGCTGTTTCTAGCCCAATCCTCAAAACTCTTCCAGCCTCTGCCCATTACCCAGTTCCAAAGTGTCTTCCACATTCTCACATACTTGTTATAGTAACAACCCCACTTCTCAGTATAAATGTTCTGCTTTATTCTGATTTCTGCTGCTATAACAGAATACCACAAACTAGGTAAATTATAAACAATAGAATTTTATTCAGTTCACAGTTCTGGAGAGTGGAAAGTCCAAGATCATGGCACTGGAACCTGGCAAGGGTCGTACCATGGTGGAAGGTGGAAGTGAATAATAAAACTTTGTTCAACAAGTTATGAAGGCCCACCAAGAATCTTGCCCAAGTCTTCCTGGGGCTTGAAGCATGACAAGATAACAAAGGAGTGCTCACACTCTTCGTAACAGGACCCATTTAAGATTAAACAAATTTTATTCTGAAGACAGAAAGAAGAAGTCAAGACAAACTTTTTATTAGGAGCCCACTCCTGTCATAACAAACCCCTCTCCTGTGATAGCAGCACACATGCATTCATGAGGGCAGAGGTCACATAATCTAGTTGTGGCAGGCCAGGTCTCACAAAAGCTGAACAGGCAGTCCTTGAAGCATGACAAGATAACAAAGGAATACTCACACTCCTCATACCAGGACCCATTTAGGATTAAACAAGTTTTATTCTGAAGACAGAAAGAAGAAATCAAGACAAACTTTTTCTTAGGAGCCCACTTCTGTCACAACAAACCCCTCTCCTGTGATAACAGCATCCATGCATTCATGAGGGCAGAGGTCACATAATCTAGTTGTGGCAGGCCAGGTCTCACAAAAGCTGAACAGGCAGGCCTCCATAACAACTGTTTCATACTGACTAAATGGTTAGGTTAAATATTAAAGGCTGAGAGAACCGGTGTCCTTACACAAAGGCTGGAACAAGTAATAAGGGCCAGGGAAGAGTTTTGCCTAGGCCTTCCTGAGCCTTGAAGCATGACAAGATAACAAAGGAAGGCTCACACTCCTCATACCAGGATCCATTTAGGATTAAACAAGATTTATTGGGGGTTGAAAATAACTCCCCAAACCTTCATAACTTAGCAGAAGATAAGGGTAATCACATTTGGCATCTGGACACACTAGTTTAAGTAAATTTACTGAGGCTTTGGAGGAAGGTTCCCAAGACTCAGACCTTAGTTATAGATTAGAAGGAATTAATCACTTATGCCTTTAGATGAATGCACACTTACATGTAGACATACAGCTTAGAAGGTACATAAGCCCTGAAGAACTTCATAGTTTTGAGTTGGTCTGGCGATAATTTCCCAGACTTTTCCCTGTACTTGGTTATAGAAATAAACCCTTTTGTTTCCCGGTTCATTTGCATCTCATTATTGGACCATGAGAATAAGCAGCCTGACCCTTGGTTCAGTCTGGGAACATAGTCACGTCTTAAAGATCCCACCTCTTATTAGGCCCTGCCTCTTAACTCTGTTGCATTGGGTATTATGTTTCTAACACATAAACTTTTGTGGACACATTCAAATCATAGCAGTCTTTGTGGGCAGGGATATATCTTTTACCTTCTTTTTTTCTTTTTATTTATTTATTTATTTATTTATTTATTTATTTATTTATTTATTTATTGTTTTGAGACAGAGTCTTGCTCTGTCGCCCAGGCTGGAGTGCAGTGGCTTGATATCGGCTCACTGCAAGCTCCGCCTCCCGGGTTCACACCATTCTCCTGCCTCAGCCTCCGGAGTAGCTGTGACTACAGGCGCCTGCCGCCACGCCCGGCTAATTTTTTTGTATTTTTAGTAGAAACGGGGTTTCACCGTGTTAGCCAGGACGGTCTGGATCTCCTGACCTTGTGATCCACCCACCTCGGCCTCCCAAAGTGCTGGGATTACAGGCTTGAGCCACGGCGCCCGGCCCTACCTTCTTTTTTCTTACCTTGCTGGCTGGAATGGGGACTTGCCGGCTGGAGCTGGAGTAGCCATCTTGGACCATGAGGTAAATTTGACAGTGGAAACCATGCCAGGTGGGCCATAAAATAGAAGGATTCTATTGGATTTTACCTGAGAGAGAAATAACCTTCTATTTGTTTTTAAAGTTAATACTTTTTAATTTTTTTGTCATTCACAGACAAACCTATATATAATTAATATATTAATCCTTTATTACATGACCCTCTCAAGCCTTGAAGCCCTAACTTGCCAAGGGAAAAGTGCTCCCAAATTAAGTGCTAGTGGAAGATAATCCCCTTTTATTGTCTGTGAAATATAGTCAAAGGTAAATCACATTTATCATATTTATATTCTTCATCTAGGGGACATGTTTATGTTCTGTTTACATTTTATGAATAACTGATGATATGTCTAGCCTAATGAGTTTGTAATTTGAAGGCTTGAGAAACTTGGTCATAAAATAAAGCAAGATAAACTATTCTTCTCATATAAATGCCTTGTAACACACAGCTAATTCTTTATCTGTATCTGTAGATTAAGTTCCTTCATGTATTCTAAGAGATGTCCTGAGATCCTTTGGTATAGGGAAAGTACCCCAACAAAGCCATATTTTTTTAACCTTAGAAAGAAGATGGTTCACATTTGGTTCAGGTGTTCCTTTACTGGGGTAGGAGGTTCTTCTTTTTTTTTTTTTGTTAGTATTGGAATCTTTTTTTCAAGCTCTTGCTGTCCCTCATCAGGAAAATAACACCAGTATTAAAGGTATGATATGATATGTCAGCTTTACTGATTGTTGATTTGGAGCAGCCAAAGGAGTTGGTTGTGCGATGTTCTATAAGCTACTCAACTTGTGTGCCTTACCACTGAGTCTTAAGCCAAGTCACCTTTCCAATCACTACTTTCATCTTTCTTAATCCATTCACTGTACCTGTCTTCTTTCATCCATAAATGAGAACTATACACACAGACTATATTAAAAATCACTAAGGAATTCCATAAGACATTCCAGTTTTTTGAGTGATTGACTATGTGACTTGAAGCTTAATCCTTGCCCTTGGTTCATCTGAACTTTATGCCTTTTACTCTCTCTTAATATTTAAACCATTACTTCCATTATGCATTTTTGTATGTCTCTTAGCTTTACCCAACACTTCATATAAGAGCTCTCTACCTTAGACGTGCTCTAAAAAATAAAACCCTACTCCTGGTAGCTAGGAGGTCATTGGTCTTGAAAGGATCTGGTCACCCAATGAATGATTGAACCAGATAAAATCTGTAAGCTACTATCAGAGTTTCTCTGAGACATTCAGTCCCTTTTTCTTCTGTAACATATACATTTTTTTTCAGTTTCATCTCTGCAGTCACAATACCAAGCCAATCAAATTCTGTGATATATGCTTGCCTGTCTCAACTGTTCTGCATATGCTTAATATCTTATAATAGTTTTCTCTCTGTGTAAGGGGAGAGTACAATATTTGCCTTAAATAGTTGTGTCTTAGTCTGTTGAGGTTTCCATAACTAAAATACCATAGGCTAGGCAGCTTATAAACAACAGAAGTTTACTTCTCAGTTTCTGGAGGCTAGGAAATCCAAGATCAAGGTACACACAAATAAGTGTCTAGTGACAGCCTGCTCTCTGGTTCATAGTTGGCTGTCTTCTCACTGTCTTCACTTGGTGGAAAGGAAAAGGAAGCTCTCTGGGGTTTCTTTTATAGAGGTGCTAATCTCATTTATGATAGCTCTGCACTCACGACCTAATCACCTTCTAAAGTCTCCCACACTCAAATACATTAGGGGTTAGATTTTAACATATGAGTTTTGGGGTGGGGGGAATGACCATTCAGTCTATAACAGGGAGAAATCAAAAGATGCATATCTATGTGGATGAGAATCTTATGTAAATATTTCAGTGGCCCTTTCCTGAATCTGTAGCCTATGGTTTTTGCATTATTTCTGCTTTCCCCTCTTTCTGTTTTGGAATCAGATGAGCTTCTTTGAGGGACTTTCTTTTATTTAGTATATGTTTCTTTTCTCTTCAGTGTCCATCAACTGAATTTCTACCTCTCTCTACATTCCTTCTGATATTTTTAAATGTCCTATGCTCTTTCCTGAACATTTTTGCTCTTAGAGGGCTTTTAGTAATTTACAAGCCTTTGCCCATCTATTCTCAATAGAATTTGGGTTATTTTCATAACTACCTTACCCATTATAGTTTTTTTGATGAATAATTTATTTCCCAGATTTGGGCAATTATATTCATATCTGTGGGTTCCACCTGGGTGAATTAATAAGCTTGAAGACTCCAAACACCCTTTGGCAGAGAAATCATCTAATGAGAAGATTGGGATTGAATAGTGAGAATCTTTTCACTAAGGAAGCCTCAGAGCCTCTTTGTCTTCGTTTATTCGCACAATTGCTCTCTCATATTTTTGGCTGACCATCCAGTTTTTTGGCCAAGGTTATTGTCTCTCAAACATAAGGTTATTTTCCCTCTTTTGTGTTATTTACCAAAGGCTGTATTGAAAGGATCAGTATGTTTATTTTGATATCTTTGGGCCTTAGACTTTTAGAGCTAGAAGTTGTGTTGGCAGTCATCTGGATCAAAGACTTATTGCACACATGCTTTGTATTTCCTCTTTTGCCGTTTCTTACAACCGAAGATTCTTCATCCCTGTAATAACTGGTCAGTTTGGCACAAGATAGCTGCAAAAAATTGTTTTAATCATCAAACTATAATTTACAAAATAGTAAATAGTAAGTAGAAAAAATAATTAAGAGCACTATAAAAGTGAAACCTTCATTCAGAAGATACTTCATCAACATGCTCCTCTAAAGTTAGTAATGAGTCAAGCATAATCTGATAATTGGGGAGGTGCAGTGATTGAATATATAGTTTGTATTTAATTATAGAGCACACATTAATCTCTATCAAAATAAGTGTTTAAGCTTCATAAACATGCAGAAAAAGAAACTCTTTCCCAATGGCCCATAACTATAATTTTAAATATGAATGCCTACCTTCTTGTATGCAGGCAGGTTCTCACTCTTTATAAAATGTAAGCAGTATAATTAAAAGATCAGAATTGTGTAACAGGGACACAAACAGCCTCCCAAGCATTTATATGCACACAGAGAAGTATTCATTCATTAATTCAAATAATGTTCATAAGGATTTTGAATTTGCTGTCTTTTCCCAGGCCAAATAGAGATACTCTCTTCATTTTCTCACCTGTCAAAGACTGAGATTGAGAACGAATTGTGGCTTTTTCTTTTTCTTTTTTTTTTTCTGAGAAAGGTCTCACTATGTTGCCCAGAAAGGTCTCACTATGTTCATCTTGAACTCCTGGCCTCAAGCAATCTTCACACCTCAGGCTCTTGAGTAGCTAGAACGACAGGAGCCTACCACTGTGTGCTTGACTTATGGCTAAAATTTTAAACCAGTTGGAATGTCATAGTCGAAGAGCTTGTTTTCATGTAGTTTTGAGAGAGTCCATTAAGTAATGGGCCTCTTTATTAGTTTCGACTAATTCAGAGGGGTTGATGAATTAGAAGCAGGAATGAAGGAAAGGAATAAAGACTGTTTTTCATATTAGATTGGTGCAAAAGTAACTGTGGTTTTTGCAACACTTAAAATAAATAGCAAAAACCACAATTACTTTTGCACCAACCTAATACTATGATTTTACTATGAAAATTGGTCTTTCCAGATTAAAGGACCTTTAGAAAAACATTTCTAGCAACTGCATGCTTTATTTATTCTGTCTCTCAGAGTTGATATTTGTCTTTAAGATGCGTGTATGTGTGTTTACTTATGCTCATTTTAAGTTCAAATTGATTTTTATTGAGAATCCATAGAATAAGCAGTCCCTATAACTTGTGGTGCCGGAATCAGGAAGGAAAATATATTTAAATTGTCCGTAACATTCTTTGACCACCATTTTGCAGAATTTGGAATGTCAAAGGATAAACTCCATCTTATAGAAACATCTGCTCCCACCCCCCTGGGTGTTAATCTGAGCCTGTTGTTCTTAAACTTGAGAGTATGCATCAAAATCACCTGGAAATCTTGTTATAACACAAATTACTTGGATCTCCCTCCAGAGAAGTTCCCAGGTGATGCTGATGCTGCTTGTGTGGGGATCACACATTGAGAACCACTGATCTTGCCTAAATAATTCACATATGATGAAATGATTTGCTAGACAGAGAGAAAGCTGTATTCTAAGAAAAAAGATCCCTCTTGATAGTGGAAAAGACTTTCTGAAAGACAGCTGGATGTTTTAAAAATGTATCATGTAAGTCAGGGATCCCCAACACCCTGGCTGCTGACCGGTACCTGTCCATGGCCTGTGAAAAACTGGGTTGCACAGCAGGAAGTGAGTGGTGGGCGAGCAAACATTAATGCCTGAGCTCCGCCTTCTGTCATATCAGAGGCTCATTAGATTCTCATTGGAGCGTGAACCCTATTGTGAACTGTGCATGCAAGGGGTTTGGATTGCATGTTCCTTATGAGAATGTAATGCCTGGTGATCTGAGGTGAAACAGTTTCATCCCAATGCCATCCAGCACCCCCAAGCATGGAAAAATAGTCTTTCACAAAACCGGTCCCTGGTGCCAAAAGGTTGGGAGCCGCTTATCTAAGCAACTGTTTATTTAATTCTATGGTTGAAGTTTCTGAAGGGTCGCATGAATTTTTTTCTTCTTCTTTTCTTTCTTTCTTTTTCTTTTTCTTTCTTTTTTTTTTTTTTTTTTTTTTTGAGACGGAGTCTCACTCTGTCACCTAGGCTGGAGTGCAGTGGCGCGATACTGGCTCACTGCAACCTCTGCCTCCCGAGTTCAAGCGATTCTCCTGCCTCAGCTTCCTGACTAGCTGGGGCTACAGGTGCCTGCCACCACGCCTGGCTAAATTTTTTGTATCTTTAGCAGAGACAGGGTTTCACCATGTTAGCCAGGATGATCTCGATCTCTTGACCTCATGATCTGCCCACCTCGGCCTCCCAAAGTGCTGGGATTACAGGCGTGAGCCACTGCTCCCGGCCCGATTGCATGAATTTCTACATCATCCTAAATAAACATACTGAAGAAGTTGTTCATTCTTGAAGGACAGAGTTTGACCAAAGGACATTTATATGATTCTGGATTTTTATGCTTGAACCTAATGACACAGGGCATGCAGTGTAGATCTGTTGCTCTGCTGTTGGAGACTCAAATGCTGATTTGACCAGCACTATCAGATATAGCCTGGCGAGATTAAAAAAAAATTAGAGATCTTGTCTTTGTCTGTTCAGGCTGCTATAACAAAATACCGTTGAACTAGGTGGTGTGTAAACAACATAATTTTATTTCTCAGCATTCTGGAGGCTGATACATCCAACTGCCAGCAGATTCTGTGTCTAGTGAGGGCCTGTTTCTGGTTCATAGATCTGAACTTTCTAGATGTGTCTTCACATAGTAGAAGGGACAAATGAGCTCTCTGGGGACTTTTTTTTAATATAGGGACCCTAATCCCATTCATGAGGGCCTTGTCCTTATGACTTAATCACCTCTCAAAGGCCCCACCTCCTATATCATCACCTTGGGGTTTTAGCTTATAAATGATTGGGGGGAACATAAATATTCAGTTCATTATAGATGGCCAGGCTTTATTCCCAGTTATTCTAACTTAGTATGTTTGGAATGGAGCCAAATCAGTTTTTAAAAAGATTCTTAGATGATTTTGATGAACAGAACTCTAAAGTACTGAATTAGTGTAACCTCCCACTCGGTGTATCCAAACTCATCCAAATATCTGCATGGGCCAAAATAAGTTCTCTCTAGGATCATCTGCTTTATTATTGGAGTAGCTGTAATTCCCAGAAGTTCATAGGTATGTTGAATCAAATTTTAAACTTAAGCCTGATATTCTCATGACCATCTTTTGGTTCTAGTCTAGCTTTTTATGTAGTAAAGTAAAATAAATCCATGTATTCTTCTTCATGGTAATTCTTTGCAGTTTCTCCTAGACTTTTTTCTGAAAGATGCCTATCCATCGTGTAGTCATGTGTTCATTGAAAGCATGATTTACAGACCATTCACGTCATACTCCAATTTGTCAAAGATTCATTTTAAACCTGGAATTTAGAATTAAAAATGGTAATCGATTTCAGTTTATAAATCTAACCATTGGTCATTTTTTAATACAAACTGAGATTGTATTAACCTTTTAAAAATGTATATCATACAGCTGGGTGCGGTGGCTCATGCCTGTAATTCCAGCACTTTGGGAGGCCGAGGCAGGTGGATCACGAGGTTAGGAGATCAAAACAATCCTGGCTAACATGGTGTAACCCCGTCTCTAATAAAGTACAAAAAATTAGCTGGGTGTGGTGGCGGGCTCCTGTAGTCCCAGCTACTCGGGAGGCTGAGGTAGGAGAATGGTATGAACCCAGGAGGTGGAGCTTGCAGTGAGCCGAGATTGGGCCACTGCCCTCCAGCCTGGGCAACAGAGTGAGACTCCATCTAAAAAAAAAAAAAAATTGTATATATATATGTAATATATATAGTATATAAAAATATATATATCATACTGTTGAATTATACAAAACTTTTAATTAACTAATTTTGCCAAATCCCTTGTGTGTGTTTGTGTGTGTGTGTGTGTATGTGTGTGCCAATAAGGCAAGGCAGGTAGCCCCCAGTTTCCCAGGGAAAGGTATAATGAGACTTGCTTTTTCTTTGTGGCTAAATACAGCATCTACTCCCAATATCCTTGGTATGTATAGTTCTGTAGAGGAGTTTTAAAGATTTGCATGAGGACCAAGAAGCCACCTGGAGAGCAAAGAGATGAAGATCTTTTTTTTTTTTTTTTTGAGATGGAGTCTTACTCAGTCGCCCAGGCTGGAGTGCAGTGGCCCGATCTTGGCTCACTGCAAGCTCCGCCTCCCAGGTTCACACCATTCTCCAGCTTCAGCCTCCTGAGTAGCTGGGACTACAGGCACCCACCACCACGCCCGGCTAATTTTTTTGTATTTTTAGTAGAGACGGGGTTTCACCATGTTAGCCAGGATGGTCTAGATCTCCTGACCTCGTGATCCACCCACCTCGGCCTCCCAAAGCGGTGGGATTACAGGCGTGAGCCACCATGCCTGGCCGAGATGAAGATCTTAATCCCTTTCTTTTATGGTTAAAAAATTAAGAAAATGTCCAATGGAAGAAATAGTTCTGATTGAAGTTTATTGATAAAAATAGTCATTGAGAGCACCTAAAGAGATAGTAACAATATCTCCAGGTTGCTAAATCCACTAGTGAGTTCTCAGTACAATTTGTGCAATTTATGCACCTCACCTGATTCTTATGGCTCCACTCTCACCATTAAGCCTTGGAGGCTCCCTTAATGGAGAGCCCCAGCTGCTTCTGCTTATGTTTTAACACCACTGGTAGTCTTCTCATTCCCTAGACCGAAGGCTGGATTCTTCATGGTGTCCGTTGTGTCCATCGTGGGAAGAGGCATAGTATTTCCTGTGTCCAGGTATGGCCTGGCTAGAACCACAGAAGGGCTACCTGCTATGTCTAAACTCGGATGAAGTGCTACCTAATGGTGCATGGGGCCAGGTAAAAACTAGGTAGTTCCGGAAAATCAATGCCCTCTGGGGCAAACTTTGACCAGTGAGAGAAAAGAGATACAAAGGAGCCAGCAGATACATTCCTACCCTTAACTTCTATACCAGTGGACTCTTTGAAATGTACTAACTCCATATGCTGTCTTCAGACATCCCTTATGATTGAGCAATGGCCATGCAAAGTTCTGTTAGGCTCAGTTATGCACCACCTTATCATGTGTTCTCTACTCCTATTGTCACATCCTTTCTTACTTTTGATGCCTTGGTATTGTACCCCTCAACAGAGAATTTGCCTCATAGTCCATTTTCTAGGGAACCTGACAAATGTCAGTATCATTTTACAGAGGGGATCATTCTTCTTTAAAACACATTATTTGCTTGGCTTTCAAAACCAATACTCTTCACATTTTTTCCTATATCACTGCTTTTCAGTCTCTGTTGCTAGTTCTTCTATATCAGCTTGACCTTTTAATGTTGCAAGAACCAAGAGTTCAGTCCTTTGTCCTTTGTTCTTCTTTTTTTTTTTTTTTTTTGAGCTGGAGTCTTGCCTGTCACCCAGGCTGGAGTGCAGTGGCATGATCTCGGCTCACTGCAACCTCCACCTCCTGGGTACAAGCAATTCTCCTGCCTCAGCCTTCCAAGTAGCTGGGATTACAAGCACGCGCCACCACACCTAGCTAATTTTTTGTATCTTTAGTAGAGACGGGGTTTCACCATGTTGGCCAGGCTGGACTCGAACTCCTGACCTCATGATCTGCCCACCTCAGCCTCCCAAAGTGCTGGGATTACAGGCGTGAGCCACCGCACCTGGCCTGTTTATTCTATCTATATACACATACATCCCCATTTTCTAGGTGTTTTCATCCATTTCAAGCCTTAATTATCAATTGTTTACTGAAAATCTCAAATTTATATCAGACCAAATTTAACTCACCTTCCACACTGGAAGTTTCCTGAATTTAACATTTTTTCTCCTATTTTTAAAAAGTTGGCCTTCTTTTATATGGAAAGAAAATAGAAGAAAATACACTCTCAGGGTATATGAAATGAACTCTAAGAGAAAGCAAGTAAAAAGTTACAACTGTATAACCTATAACCATGAATTTAGGAGACAGGAAAGAAAATAAGATAGTTTTGACTGCTTGAGAGAAGTCTTTGTTTTTTACAGAAATTTTGTCATTCAGATTAAAATGTTAGTGCTCACAAAGCATTAAGGAGAAATGTGGGGCCTGCCAAAGAAGAGAAGGCAGTGGGGGACAGTAGCTGTGATGAGTTTCTTCTTTTCTGTTCTGTACCAAATACACTCAGTGAAGAAGATCTGACTTTTCAGCTTGTCAGAATAAATTTGTGGTGTTTTATCCCTAAGGGAAAATCTGTCATAAATAAGAATATATGGTGGATAAAATCACATAAATGAAGTGTAAACATTACGTGAATGACCATCTTGCCCAGCTCCAGTGGAAGCAGTGGGAGTTTAGTGTCTTGGCCAAGGCCGGAAAGTAGAGTCAATTAGTTGTAATTCTATTACCAATAAATTTTACTGCGAATCTTACATGCCAGTTCTCTATCATCACTTCATTGCACACTTCATGTTTATTTTCTGTATTCTTTTCAGACACTAGCATATTTTAGTATGTGTTATTTTTCTTTTATCATATCACTATAAGGAATAATTTCTTTTAGGGATTCCAAAAGTATATAGGCACAAATTATTCCTTCTCTGTGTAAGTCAACTATTCTGACCTTTTATGGGCCTAATGTGTGTTGTTTGAAGTTGGGTGTTGGTACCACTTAAAAAGAAAGAAGCAAATCAACAAATAAGGTGTATACACCATTTACACTTGTTGAAATGCCTTGTGAATTAATTTAAAGAGTTAATATTGTATAGTGGAAAGACTGATAACCCTGGAGTCAGAAAGAGCTGGTTAATATTTTAACTTCCCGTTTAATAGCTTGTGACATTGAGCAAGTTTAATTTCTGAATGGCACTTGTTTTGATGCACTGTTGTGAAAAATTAAATAAGTAAATATACTTAGTGTGGAGAAGGCACTGAGTAATATATAGTTATTTTTAAAGTCCATGTTGTTAACACATGTAACATGTGTAACACCAACACATGTAACACTTCTCCCGTGTGATTTCCCCAGGAGGTATCAACCTAGAGTGTAATTGAAAGGATGTTTGCATGCTTATACATGTTTCCAGCACTTATGTATTTATATTCACATGTATATGTATTCTTCCCTTATTTGCCAAGGCATAACTTGAAATTTTTGTTAGAAAAGTGACATTTTCTAGTTCTTTGTGGTCTTGCCATTATGTGTCACATGATGTTGTTATTACAGCGGCACTTAATGTTTTGCACTTACTGAATTCTAAATAAATTTGTTGAATCTATGATGCTGGCAATGTCTTTATAGCCTCAACTTCACATTAGAATAAAGACATTCTAAGTGGAGTTTTGCTTCAGGCTTTTTTTCTTCAATCTTCTCTGTCCTCTACAATTTGTAAGAGTATATTTGAGGTAGATTGTGGAAAGCTGAAACTTCTTTCAGGCTGTTTGTGCCTTCCTAACTGCACCCATCTTCTTGCTTTCTGCTTGTGTCATGCTTCTCACTTTATTGGCTGCTATTTTTAGTGTTGAAATGTTCTTAAAAAGATTTTTGAATAAATTTTTATTAAGACTCTTAGTATTATTAACTTTTAATCTCTGTGGGCCTTAACTTTTAACTTCAGGGTCTAAAAGTAATTTCCTAGCTTATTGAACTTTTAAATCTTTTGCTGGAAAGTAAACCTTATTGGGCTAGTTGTTACGGCAACCATAGCCTTAGAAAATGTTCTTTCTTTTACAAAGCCATTGTCTTTGGCCAAAGTTCCTTCCCAGATATTCTTATCTACATTTCTGATTTATTAATTATAATTTTATATTCCTGCCTAAAATTTCCTCAACTACTCTTTTTTGGCGAGGGCTTTCCTGTTGATGAAGTTTATAGTGTCATACATGTGGCAACTAGAGCTGCTCAAAATCTGTTGCAGAGAAATATGGAACAATGTTAATTCAGGAGAAATAAGAGAGGAGTGTTACCAATCAGAGGAAGCACAGAGCTTACGTTAGCAGATCTGTTGATGCACTTTGTTATCTCAGTTGTGTCAGTAATTACAGCAAGGCAGCCTTTGATTTTAGGCAAAGCCCTAATTCAAACCTTCTCCTCTTGAGCTGTGAATATCTGCAGGGGTTTATTTATTTATGTTGGTACCTGCTGCAAAGGAATTGGGACTATATAGAGCTTAATAAAATCTGATTTTAAAACCATAGGAAAACAAGGTTGAATGCAATCTGATGGTTTTGTATGTGAAAAGCTAGAAGAATAGCTCCATGCTGGGCTGTTTTATCCCATGAATCAGCGCAGTAATGGGAGCATGATAAGTAGCTTTCAAAACTCCCCACTCTGTAAACTCTCTTTACACACTCAAAAAGGCACAGTTGCCTCAATTACTTGTTTGTGTTGCAGTAAAAAACAAATTGTAATAACTTAATTCTTTTGGGGAACATCTTTCATCCTGGAGTATTAGATCATGGAGTGAAAACTAAAGAGAGGTGTGTGTGGTGGTTGCCTACAAGACATCTATAATTTATTTTGATTAAAATTAGAAAAATGATACTGAGACACATCATTTATTGATACTATTTATTTATTTATTTATATTTTTTTGAGACGGAGTCTCTCTGTGTCACCCAAGCTGTGGTATAGTGGCATGATCTCGGCTCACTGCAACCTCTGCCTCCTGGGTTCAAGCGATTCTTCTGCCTCAGCCTCTTGAGTAGCTGGGATTACAGGTGTGTGCCACTACGCCCGGCTAGTTTTTGTATTTTTTGTAGAGGTGAGGTTTCACCATGTTGGCCAGGCTGGCCTTGAACTCCTGATCTCAGGTGATCCGCCAGCCTCAATCTCCCAAAGGGCTGGAATTTTACAGGCATGAGCCACTGCACCTGGTCCATACCATTTAATCTATGTGAAAATCTGTGATTAACATCTCTTGAGAAAGCACTAGTAATGTGAAATGTAAACGAGGTTAAAAAGATCTGAAAGGGTGGAAATTTACCTAGCAGCTTTAACATAAGCTGTTGTACTGAGCAGGTTGACCCTGGCTGGGAGTATAGTGCAATGGACTGATCTGAGTTGGAGGCAGTGGCATAGTGAGAAGGGGGAGTGACTTGTTATAACCTAGTCCCAATTTTATCACTGTCCGGCTATGTGATCTTGGGCACATCACTTATATCTATGTGTCTCAAGGTTTTGAATTATAAAATAATGCCTGTAGGTTTAGATTATACCTAACCTAACTTCTTTCTTAGAGATAGTGTTGTATGAGGAAGTTGTCAAATGCAGATACCCTACCGAAAATAGAAGCTGGATTAAAGAGAGTATTTCAGAAAATTCACAGGGATTTCTCAGTTTTTATACTAATAAAGAGATGCACCACCCTTGACTGGGAAAAAAACCCCAAAACTGATTTGGACCACATCCAGCTCATATCAAAGGTTTGAAGGTTGATTAGAAAGGATGATATTCTTCCAGCCACTAACAGACTAACTTAATGTATGCCTTAAATAACAATTTCATAAATTCAAAAGAAAGCTGTGACTACTCAGCCTGCATTTATTATGTACTGGAATTGTGGGTGGAAGGATTAGACTGTAGAGATATCATAAATTGAAGAGAGTGTAGGGCATTAATTCAACTACGGTTGTTAATTATTAATGGATTTCTTACTGAGCCTAAATCAAACTATTGATGGATTCACTCAATACAAATGTTATTCAGCACCTACTATGAGTCAGGCACTTATGTTGTTTTGGTTTTCGAGCCAAGAACATGTCTCTATTTCATATCTTCTCATGACTAGTTATATGTGTTATATTTTCATTGGTAAATGTGTTGTATTCTTTCTAAGCCTTCAATTGTAAAATGAACACCCTTTTCCTACTGAGCAGCTGGTTCTTTGTAGGCATCTTTGGCAGATATTCTAGTTCTTCAGTTGTTTTGTTTATTAAAGCTGTGTCCAGTCCCATAGCACATACCTTGATTCAGACTTCTCCACTCCCATGTTTGTTGCAGCAGTGTTCACAATAATCAATATTTGGAAGCAACCTAAGTGTCCCTCAACAGATGAATGGATAAAGAAAATGTGGTACATATAACACAATGGGGTAATATTTGGCCATAAAAAAGAATGAGATCCTGTCATTTGCAACAATATGGATGGAACTGGAGGTCCTTATGTCAAATGAAATAAGCCAGACACTGAAACACAAACATCACAGGTTCTCACTTATTTGTAGGATCTAAAAATTGAAACAATTGAACTCATGGACATAACAAAAGGATGGTTAGCAGAGGCTGGGAAGGGTAGTGGGAGAGTGGCGGGGAGGTAGGGGGTGGTTGTTGGGTACAGTAAAATAGTTAATGAATGAAAAAGACTCAATATTTGATAGCACAACAAAGTGACTGTAGTCAATAATAATTTAATTGTATAATTTAAAATACCTCAAAGACAATAATTGGATTGCTAGTAAAACAAAAGAAAAATACTTAAGGGGATGGATACCCCATTTTACATGATGTGATTATTATGCATTACATGCCTGTATCAAAATATCTCATGTACCCCATAAATTTATACACCTACTACATACCCACAAAAATTAAAATTAATTTTTTTAAAGCAAACTTCTGTACTTGTGCTCCTTTTAGGCTTCCTGTGTTGTGCTGGAGTGGGAGGAAGAGAGAGAAAGCAGGCAAAGTATCTTGTTATTCAGCTTCTGCAGCTTGCACACCTCTCCTGGTTGGTTGTCAATGTTCCTGTGATTAACACTGTCCAAGCTTCAGTGCCCTTGGTGGGGCAAGGATTCAAAGGCTGGCTCACTCATGGGAATAGGTGTGGGCTTTTGGAGGATCCTGCAGATATTTTCCTATGCACAGTTCCTGGGGAATCCAATTTTAGTCAACCTCTTCCATCCTGTCTTAATTCCTGGTGTCAACGGTCCACCCTACAGCCTCTTTCTGTTGAGGTCTCCTCCCTGCATAGGGAGACATCTTGGGCGAAGAACCAGCAAGACTTCTTATGATGGGTTACTTTTTTCAGAATTGAGATGGTGGTGTTGCACGCTGCTCTGATGTTGCCTTGCTCTGCAACTCTCTTTTCCTGGGGTAGATTCAGGGACAGATCAGTGAGTCTTAGTGCCTTTGCAGATAGCCAACAGAGGAATGAGATGACAGTTTTACTCTAATGGATCACTCACAGTCTTTACAGTTTTGGCTTTAGGGAGGAGAAGATAACTCGCAGGGAAGGAAGAGAATTGTTTCTCACCATGCAGCAGAATTTGCAGGCCTCTGTGGATCCCAACACACTTTTTCTGTCTTTTCCAGCCCTCTGGTTTTATAGACTTGAGTGTGGAGAGCTCAGATGTTGGGTGATCATACTCAGCAATTTGCTACTACTTAGAAAACCCTGAGGGGAGTTCCCTAGTCCCCTTTTTGGTGGTTGTGTTTAGAAAATGTATATAGCACCTGTATATTTTCAGTACTAGGACTTGGCTGCAATTCAAGGACAAAATGGAAAAGTTCCAGTCAACATCCTGCTACAACACTTGTGTTAAAACAATCCAGCTACATTTAGGGTGGGTTTCTTCAGATGTTTGCAGTGCATATAGAATGACACTCAGAGTATAGTTTTAGCTATCAAAGACATGCACACCCTAGTAGTATGGAGCCTATTACTTTCTTCTTAGAAACTTTAAGTTGATACCTTAGACTTATTTTGCATGATACCTTAGAGTTATTTTTCATCTTTGGTCTCTATGGTACTTTGAAGCTTTCCATACTATATATCATAGAGAAAGAAAGAATACATTGTCATCTTGTTAGGGGATTTAAAAATAAATGTTATACTATAAATTCATGTAATTAGTAAGTGTTTAGAAGAAAACATTCTCCTATTAAAAATTATTTCAATAGCTTTAGGAGTACGAGTGGTTTTTGGTTACATGGGTGAATTGTATAGTGGTGAAATTTGGGCTTTTAGTGCAACTGTCACTCGAGTAGAGTACATTATATCCGATAAGTAATTTTCCATCCTGACCCCCGTCCCATCCTCCTTGTTTTCAAATTTCCAGTGTTCATATACCACTCTCTGTGCTTTCTGTACACAAAGCTTAGGTCCTGCTATAAGCAAGAACATGTGGTATTTGGTTTTCCATTCCTGAGTTACTCACTTAAGATAATGGCCTCCAATTCCATCCAAGTTGCTGCATAAGACATTATTTTGTTCCTTCTTTAATGGCTGAATAGTGTTCCATGATATGTATATACCATGTTTTCTTTATTCACTCATCAGTTGATGGGTACTTAGGTTGATTACATAACTTTGCAGTTGTGAATTTTGCTGGGATAAACATGTGCATGCAATTTGATATAGTGGCCACTTTTCCTTTGGGTATATACCCAGTACTGGGATTGTTGGATTGAAAGGTAGGCCTACTTTTAATTCTTTGAAAAATCTCCCTACTGTTTTCCATAGAGGTTGAACTAATTTACAACCCCACCAGCAGCGTATAAGCACTCCGTTTTCACCACATCCCACACCAACATCTATTGTTTTTTGACTTTTTAGTAATGGCCATTATAGCTGGGGTAAAATGGTATCAAAATCAACCTACACACTCTTTATCCATTTCTCCGTTTTATTTTGTTTTGTTAGAAATTATTACAGTCTAGAATACTATATCTTTTACTTATGTATCTTGTTATCTTCTGTCTTTACCAGACAGAATGTAGGCTTCATGAGGCCAGGGAATTTCTCTGTTTTGTTGACTGTCATACCCTATACTTAGACTAGTGTATGGCACTTAAAAAAGATTAAAAAGTATTTGTTAATAAGGACATGAATGAATGAATAATATATTTTTTAATAATCAACAATTCCACATGTCCACAAACATACCTGTGTTCTTATTGTCAAATCCGAGAGGCACACCAGAGCATTGTAGCCAAAAGACTGTGCTGGATTATTTTAAAAATAGAATACTTTAGATTATTTTAAAAATAGAATACTTTGATATCAAAAAAAATGTAAATGTGGGAATTCACCATTGTTTTTCTGTGCTCATAATCTAGGCCTTTAAACATCTTCCAGAGTTTCGTGGAAGCTGAGACAGGAATTAAATATCTTGCTTTTCAGTTCTTAATGATGTCAGCAGTGAAAAATGAAAGGATGAAATTGTTCTATTAAAAAGAGACTATATCCTTGGCATTTCCAGAGGCAAGAACAGTGTAGTGTTGTCTAAATCATTGTTTTCCGGCATTCAGGAATCTGAGCTAAGATACATGAAGAGAGTCTGAAAGTTAGTGGGGTGCTGGCCAGTGCAGCCATAATAGGACAAATGAGAGGGCAGAGGAAGCTGACCACTAGCCAGAGGGAACCAGGGCAGAAGTACAGCCTGAAGTAAAGACCTCAGTGAAGGGATAGTTTGAGGTTTTGTGAGATCTGAAGTAGATTAACTTTAGAGCCCTCTTAAGAATATGAAAATACCTTTTGCAAATCTGTGAAAAATATATGATGATGGGAACACACTGCTGGTGCCCCTCCCTAGTTTTGCAAGAGCTCGTGTAATTGAGAGGCACTGTAGTTTAAATGTCATTAGCTTTTTAGTAAGGATTTCTCTACATTTAGTGGCATTGGTGGGCCCAGAGAAAGAGAGAGAGAGAGATTGAGAAAGAGAGAATGCCATTCAGTCCAGAGCCATCTTGCTTCCTGGAGGATTTTTGTATCCACATATTTCCCTACAATAATTCCCTATGTTTGTAAAATCACCATATTATTTTTCTTTTCCATGCTAATACACGTGTCCTGACTATTTTTATATGAGAGATGTCGCCAAATATCATCACAGCATAGCAGTTAAGAGATTACTTTTGGAGTCAGAATGGTTGCGTTGACATTGAGGTGTGTTTATTTATGAGCTTTGTGTGCCTGACCATAATGCTAACTTCTCTGTGTTTATTTGTCTGTAAAATGAGAATAACATAAATAGCCTACCTTGTATGTTTATGTAATGATTAAATGAATAGAAAAAGAACTTGAAATTGCTTCCAGCCCATAAGAATCAACTAAATATCAGCAATTAGTTATCACTGCGCTACCTCCCATGTTGCTAATACCATGTGAGAGTCCTAGGCAAATTATGGGTATAAATGAGAAACAAAATCTGCCTTACAGGGAGTGAAGAGTGGGACTAGCAGCTATGATACCTTACATACCTTTATGAGATGCTTTAGACCAAGTGTGAGGAGAAGCAGAAAGGCAAGAGTAAATGACTTTTGTTCCAGCAACTCTGTTTAGATCAAGTCCATGCAACCTAAAAACAATACTGTATTTGAATGAGAGTCAATGTATTGGACTCAGTAACATCTTCGTTAAAAAATCCTGAAGATAACCTAGGAAATGCCATTTTGGACATTGGCCTTGGTAAAGAATTTTGACTAGGTCCCAAAAAGCAATTGAAACAAAAACAAAAATTGACAAGTGGGACCTAATTATACCAAAGAGCTTCTGCATGGTGAAAGAAACTATCGACAGAGTAAGCAGATAACCTAGAGAATGGGGGAAAATACTCACAAACTGTGACTCCAACAAAGGTCTAATATCCAGAATCTATAAAGAACATAAACAGTTCGATGAACAGAAAACAAATAATTCCATTAAAAAATGGGCACTTCTCAAAAGAAGACATACATGTGGCCAACAAATATATGAAAAAATTCTCATCATCACTAATCAGTAGAGAAATTCAAATCAAAACCACAATGAGATATCATCTAACACCAGTCAGAACGGCTATTATTATAAAGTAAAAAAACAACAGATGTTGGTGAGCTTGTGAAATGGGAACACTTATTATACACTGCTGGTAGGAATGTGAATTAGTTCAGCCACTATGAAAAAGCACTGTAGAGATTCCTCAAAGAATCTAAAACAGAAATACCGTTTGACTCAGCAATACCATTACTGGGTATATATGCAAGGAATATGAATTGTTCTACCATAAAGACACATGAACTTGTATGTTCATTACAGTACTATTCACAATAGCAAAGACATGGAATCAACTAGATGCCCATCAATGGTGAACTGGATAAAGACAATGTGGTACCATGGAACACTGTGAAGCCATAAAAAAGAATGAAATCACATCTTTGAAGCAACATGGATGCAGCTGGAGGCCATTATCCTAAGCAAATTAAGGCAGGAGCAGGAAACCAAATATCACATGTTCTCACTTATAAGCAGGAGCTAAACACTGAATACACATAGACATGAAGATGGGAAAAAAGGCACTAGGTACTCCTTGAGGGGGTGGGTGAGAATGAAGACATGGGTTAAAAACCAACCTATTGGGTACTATGCTCACTACTTGGGTGATGGGATCATTCATACATCAAACCTCAGTGACACGCAATTTACCTATGTAACAAACTTGCACATGTGCCCCCTGAACCTAAAATAACAGTCAAGAGAAAAAAATACAGGAGAAGAACAATTGATTATGTTCAGTGATACTGACTGGGGAGAATTCTTGTTTTTTTAGTAATTGTTGTTTGGTAACTGATATGGCCATTTCTGAATCCTGATAGAGAGTGAAATGCTGGTAGCTGTTATAAATTTTTTTTTACTGGATGGTGTTGCTCTTTCTGCTCTTAGGAATAGTTCTTCAGCACTGAAACACCTAATCTTGATTTCTATTCTCACAACATCTGATTAACAAAATCTGGAGTTGCAATATTCAGCAATTCAGAGTCGACTACTGGTTGTTATGTAGCTCTCAGTTATTGATTGTTTATGTACAGATTACAGTCAATAAATGATAGTTTGTGGATGTTAAAGTGTTCTTGTATTGGGATTCCTGAAGACCCAGGCACAACAAGAAAGACTTTAACTCCATAGAGACTTGCGCCCGTGTGCTGCTAAAACAATAGTACACTTTCCTTTATATTGCAGCTTTTGGGTAAACATTTCTGAATCAGAAAATTATGCATCAAAATACCATTACGTGAATGGGAACATATTCAATTTACCTAAATAATCCTTCTTTTTCTAATACTGTCACTCTTGGCTTGCTTACTTCTAGTTTGTTCTGTTTGTTGTTTTCACATATTTTCAGATTCTAGTTGCCTGGAGTTTACTTTTGTTTGAAAGGCTGAGTAAAAAATGTCTGTAACCATGTTCCATTCCCTATATGAAAGGTGAAATCATAGAGTCATTAAGGTCTTTCCTGTGCCTCCTCTCCTCTTCCCTCATTGTCTGCTCAGCTGGCCCTTTGACTCAGTTCCAGAGAACCACTTTGGGTTTGGTCTCCAGGGGATAAAAGCCTATTATTTTTTAAAACTTGAAGAGAGTTTCCTCCACTTGTTTTATATCTGATTAGTTATAGAATTATGATTAATAAGAAAAAATCTCATAAAGACTTGGTGTTTTGCTATTTTCTTAAGGATAATGTAATGGAATCTTTATAAAATTTTTATTTCTGTGGTTGGCAGGATGAAGTGGCACATTGGATATGAGTGTTAGAGTTAGAAAGAACTGAGTTTTAATCTTGGGTGTACTTCTTACTAGCTTTTTAGGTTACTTCACTGTTCTAAGCCCCAGTTTCCTCATCTGAAAAACAAGTGCTGTCAGTTACTTAAGAATGTGGGCTCTGACCTCAGGTTCGATGGCCTGCATTCGTATCCCAGCTTTGCCACTTAGCTGAACAACACTGGGCAAGTTATTTAGTTTTTCTGTGATGCAGTTTTATTAGTTGTGAAATGGGATGATAATAGAACTACTGCATAGAGTTGTGGAAGCTAAATGACTGTTAAACGACTTAATGACTACAAGCACGTAAAATAGTCACATGGTGGCCGGGCACGGTGGCTCATGCCTGTAATCCCAGCATTTTGGGAGGCGGAGGCGGGCGGATCACGAGGTCAGGAGATCAAGACCATTCTGGCTAACACGGTGAAATCCCATCCACTAAAATTACAAAAAATTAGCCGGGCGTGGTGGTGTGCGCCTGTAGTCCCAGCTACTCCGGAGGCTGAGGCAGGAGAATGGCGTGAACCCGGGAGGCGGAGCTTGCAGTGAGCTGAGATTGCGCCACTGTACCCCAGCCTGGGCTACAGAACCACACTCCCTCTCAAAAACAAAACAACACAATACAAAACACACAAACAAACAAAAACAGTCACATGGCATATAGTAAGCTCTCAGTAGGTGTTAGCCATTTTTACTCGTAAGACAAATGCAAGGATTAAATGAGATAATTTACATGAAGTTCCTGAAGGTATTTAACAATCATCAGTCCCTTTACTTCATTTTTTAATGCTTATCACAATATTTCCTGCATTTAAATCTTTTTTTTTCCTTTTAGTGCAGATACTTGCTAGCTTTATTTCTATCTCATAAGCTATTGGCACCTACATTTTGGTCTATACCCGACTTGTAATTGTTATACTATGGCAACATTCTTACTATGGTATTCCAGAGTTGGATGGCTGAGTTTTGCAGAAAGTAAATTTTTCTTTTATTGCCACTAAATGGCATGGCATGCATTGTAATAAAAGCTAAAATGTCCTAAGCAGTTTGTGTCCTCAAGAGCTTTCACTTTATTTAAGCAGTTACACATTGAGCAGTGCTGACCTACTGTTTGGTGAGCAGCAAAACTCAGAAAGAGAAAGAAACTAAAAAATGAATTAATTGGAAGACAAGTGGACAAGGGAAACAAAAGATAGCTCAGAGAGGTAAAAATTTAGCTTAAGGATGGTAAATGTGTGACTGTAGCCCTTCCCCCCAGTCCATGGCAATCACTTCCAGGCCCAGATACACCCTTATAATCCTTTCCAACCCAATTCTCCATGTATCTACAACTGTCACTTGGCGTTCCAAGTTTCCACACATGTGTTGGTTGGAGATAAAATGGTAAAGTCAGTTTTGCTCATCTGGATTTGATGAATGTCACCTTTGGGAACAATGATTCGCTCTTTAAGTATCCCCAGTCCTTTCTGAACATGGGAAAAACCTTATGATTTTATTTTCGAATCCCAGTGGTGATGTTTTTAAATTGAAGGTTTACTTTCTCTAGGAAAATTTTAAATATTTTGTGTACATGCAAAAGAACGATTTAGGCAAATGATATATCACAAATGAGTCAATAAACTCATTATACCTGTATGTTCTGTTGCCATAAAAAACTGTTAAATTATCTTTTTTTGTTTATTTATTTTATTTAGAAAGAAATTATTTTACCATTATTTTCAGATAATTTTGTTTTAGAAACTTGGAGTGGATAGCCATAGTGGACATGATGGAGTTATTTTCTGCTTTATAACCCATCTTACTATTTTTGCCAAAGACTTGGCAGGACAAAAGTTACATTCAATGGTTGACTTGTGTTTTCAAATTTTTTATTCTGTTTTAAGTCTTTTCCTAAGAAATCTTTCTAGGTTTAATGTCACCTCTGTGTCAGTGTTTCATTGGTAACCTGGGGGGAAAAAAGACAGATTGCTCTACTTACCACCAAGCACACAAAGGTCATCTAGAGTTCTAGGTGTCCCTTGACTTGGATGGCTTTGTCTATCAATTGCTTTCATTTTAGACAATTTAGGAGATGCTGGCCAGAGGATAAGCACAAGTGTAAAGGGAGGCTTGCATCCAAATGCAGGAACTGACGTAGGTAGAAGCTGAGGTATAAGGAATGTCATAGGAGAGACTATTTCATGCAAGTGTCAGAGTTAAGCAATTCATTCCCAGTACAAGTTCTGTCTGTATTATTGGACTGTGGGGCTATCTAGCCTTGCACTTTCTAACAGCCACTACAGACAATGTAATGTCCAGAAACTTTTCTTTTAGAAAATTGAGTTAAATTATTCTTTAGCTTTGTCCTACTTCTATCATTCACCTCTTCCCTACCCCCACTACTACCATAACCACTCCCAGAATTTCAGAAAATAATTTTTTTACAAGAGAAACTTGACACACATGACCAAAAATTAAGGCTTAATCCAACCTTCACATACTACACTCACCATCTTCAGATCCCTCAATGTAGTCTGCTCTCTCCAGCCTTTGCGCACCCCATGTCCTCTGTCTGCAATTCAGTTTTCTCTTTATTTGCTTGGCAAACTCCTGATCATCCTTCAAGATTCAACTCATGGCACCTCCTTTAACAATCCTTTCCTAAACTTCTGTTCATACCCTGGGAGAAATAAATTCTATGACTTTGGCTGCTAAAGTAACTTCTGCATAATACAACTATTTTCTGGTAGACAAATAAAGGTCTGTCTCCCTCACTGGAATCAAAGTCACCTTTGCAATCCTAGGACTAAGCAATGTTTAGCACAAAGTTCTTTCTAAATTAAGTTTGTTAAGTGGATATTATGTACTTAGCTGCCAACTCTACATGGAAATACAAATACTTTTCTAGAGACATGAGGGAGGCAGGGTTGTGAAGTCAACTCTTGTAGAATTGCACACTGCAATTACTGATAAACTTGCTTTGGGAAGCATCAACCCTTCTGCTTTGTTATAGTTGTATCTTTGTAATTTGTCCTTTATTTCCTGCCACAGTGCTCTTGGTAATAACATTGGCATAATGCTGCAGGCAGGTGTGGTTGGTAATGGATAGAATTGGATTTGGAGCTGTCTCAAAGATTTACTTCAGATCCTCTCTGGTGCTTCAAGCTCTTAATTTTGGCAAACCTGTCATTTGCTAGCTGTCAAATGGGTTGAGTCATTTGTCTGACCTTTTCATCTGGGAACCTCCGAATGATTGATATGTCCCTGTTACACTTCCCAATGGGATGACTAAGTGTCCACTCAGCTTTACCTACCTGGTTTTATAAAAAGTAAAAACAATTATGCCATTCCTATGTCTATCTGTGAAAGCAGCCAGCTGGGAAAATGTAGTTGAACAAGATGTTTACCCTCTAATATTCACTTCCTAAATAGGGAAAAATTCCTGCTGGCAAAATCAAACCTTGCAATTCTTGTCTGGCTAACAGAAGAATCTCTTCCATTTGTCTACTCTGTATCATGATTTTTGTATACATTTTTCTTTCCTCTTCACAAACAACCATATGGAGTAGAACGGGTTATTATCTTAATTTTATAGTAAATATTCTAAAACTCAGAAATTATTTTAGGGTCATATTCAGTTCCTCTAGCATATTAATCTCCTTCCATCCCATGCTATCAGACATCCTGTTTTACAAAAGGGATGTTTGAATATTGCATCTACCTCTGTGTTATTCTCCCATCCAAGATCTATTTCTGAAATACATTTGTGTGCCAAGATATGGGGATCTCTTGGTGAAACTATAGGGAAGGGAAGTAGGCAAGACTGGGCCATCCCAACTCAGACTAGAGAGTTTGTCTTCAAAGTGGTGCAACCCACAGCAGTCTAAATTGCAGAGTCACATGGAAAGCAATAACTCTATCCCAGAACTGATGAGAAATCTGTGAGACATTCCCCGTTTGTCTGTGCAATTGGTTCCTTTCAAAGGCAAGGTGCTTATTGTCTTCAATATAATGTGGCTTTTGGATGTTATCCAGTCAGCAAAGTAGAAACTCATATTTGGCAGGGCAAACCCAGCCGTGGTTTCCTGATGTGCTGAATCAATAGGAAATGACTTTGGAAAAACACAGCAACAACAGCAACAAATGGCTTTGAACTTTTTCAACCAAATACCGTATAAAGTGAACTGCCAAGAGTTTCCTGCATAATATCCGTTTTTAGATGATGACATATAACTTCAAACCTTTGCTCCTTATGTACTATATGCCCTTCATTCTTCAGATTTGATTGAACTAAAATTCTTTCTGGAGCTGAATGTTTATGCCTGCATGGACTTTTAATTTTCTTTATTTTTGCATAATCAGGTTCCTCCTCCCTAAGATGTGGACAACTTCTCAGCTCCTATCCCTGTCATTATCTCTTCTCAATGTTTCTGTTTTTTTTCTTTCTTCCTTTTCTGTTTTAAATTTAAAGATAAATCTGAAAAGCTAGTAACCGTATAATTCCTCACTCATATCGACAGCCAGACTGTCAGGGAGGAGGAGTGGGTGGGATGGCAGGAGGATGAATGACTGATGGAACAGACTCCAAAGCAACAGAATTTGGGGGAAATGGTGTGTGAGATGGAAAGTTGACCAGGTAGAACCTTGGGGGCTGGAGCATCATTCTGTGGAAATTGATAGTAGGGAAGAGAAGCGATCAATTTATTGTTGTTGTTGGTTTCCTTTTCTATTTGTTTTACATTTCAGTGATTTTATGACTACTTTATAATTATAAAACACCTTGAATTTGAAAAAATAGACAATTCTTAGCAATGTGCTGGAATTTGTTCTCATGTACATGCAAACTGGTGTGTCTAAGTATCAGCTTTCTTCTTGTTTAGTGTTGTTTGGACACTTCTAGACAATTCTAGACTCTTCTAGAATTGTGCCTCTATGGCACAAACAAACTGATGGACTCCATTTTGTTTTTAGATAATAAAGGTTAAGTTGTCAGCCAAAATGAAGTAGATAAATCAAGATCTAGATACCCTCACACTTTCTCTCCTTTTGTCTCCTCTATCAGCAAAATTAATATGAGTATTTTAAACTTAGACTAGATTCAGCTAAATATGAGTAATATCAAAGTGTCTCACCAATAAAGATTTTCTCAGTGTTGATGATGATCATGATGACAGGGAATATTGAGAACTTACTATCTGGCAAGTGCAAAGGCAGTCTATTTCATACATGTATTATATACATTATTTAATTTACTGCTTTCAACAATTTGGGGGATAATGATTACTTCCAAGTTAAAGATGAAAACTTAAAATTTAGAAAGATTAATCTGCTTAAAATGGTGCTCAGCAATTTATCAGTGGAGTTAAGATTTGGGCACTGGCTTGTCATTTCAAAGCTCATAGTCTTATTCTGTATGCTATATTACATGACATGTTTTCTCTATTGATTTTTTTTTCCTGAGGGAGTTACCAGTAAAATTATGTTTGGCAAAAAAGAAAATTATAAATTCATTGAGCAGCTGTATCCAAACTGTAGGCTGGGCAGCTGAAAGTGTGTGCAAAGCAGGTCTTCTAGAGTTGAGGTTATGGTCCATTTCTATGCAAGCCTTAACTAAATACTTAAATTACCAAATGTAATCTAGTCTAACCTTTGCACCTCTTATTTTATTTCAGGGTTGCCCATTTCAGCTAATTTGGGTGTTCGCAATTGCACATTCGTAACTATTAATATGCTTTATTTGCCTATTTGAATGATTTGGAAATGAGGCCCAGAAGGTCCGTGGTCAATTCTTGATATCTGAAAGAATCAAAACGAAAACAGTACCACATACTGAGCATCTACTATACCATATACTGCACTGATTGCTTTACATACCAGCTCATTTGATTCCTTACTGAGAAGCTATAGAGTGGATGCTGTTATTTTAATTTCACCCATAAAGAAATGGAGGCTCAGAGAAGTTGAGTACCTTGGACAAGGCCTTGGGCAAGTTGCTGCTGAGTCAGGTGGTTTAGAACAGAATCAATCAATACAACTAATTTCAGGTCAATCTCATAAATGTTCATTGAGCACCAGGCTCTGTGCCAGGCACTGTGATATGAATGGGGATTCAGCAGGGCACAAGGCAAGCATGGCTTCATGGTTCTAAACAGTCAGGAAGGTTCAGCTCTCCTGTGTACTGAACACCTATGGCAATAAGGACAAACCACTGTATATTGGTATATGTGCATAGTTTACATTTCTATTCGTTGAGCCTGTCATTTATAAGCATCTTACTGGAAAAAGTGCACCTATTAAGTAGTACTTTGTTGACATCACTGCCACTGAGCTTGGCATAGTATTGTTGATATGATCACACACCTTTGATGGACTATAACTTACTAAGGGCAAGACAGAAGAGGGGAAGATAGCTTTTACTTAACAGAAATACAACATCAACTATTAGACAAACACATGAATAGATTTCAGCAAAACTCCCTCAAAAGTGTTTTCAAACTGTAAGTCTCAACGTATAAAAATTTAAACAACTGATCAGCAAACTTGTTCTTGAAAAGTATATTTCTATTCCTTGAACATCAACAGAAAAAGATTGTAAGTCAGGTAATTGCTCTAACGGACAGGAAATGCTATGAAAATTCCACTTTGACCTCCTGTGAAGCTGTCATTTTAAACTGCTGTTTTTGTTACATACTTCTATCCATGTCTAAACTTAAGCTTAAATTCTAGTCCAAGAAACTGCCACTTTTATCACATGATAATGTTCTAAACCTTGAAAAAGAAGTTTTAAGATTTCTGATACTATAAGCATGGAGATACACTTCAAAATCTGGATATTTTGATTTCTCTAAAATGATTCTATTCATTTTTTCACCCCACCTGTACTCCTCATTTTATATGTTTCTTTAAATCAAACTCCTAGTTTTTTTGTTATTGGTTGAAATGAGTATAGATTGCTCTTATGAAATTAAGCATAAACCTGCTGAATGAACTCACTTAAGAAAAATTTTAAGCAGGCCCATGCATTTATAATAACCTCTGCAAATTAGGACTCAAATGAACACTGATTATAATGCAGAGAAATACACTTAAACCAATTTTAGCTATCTTTAATAATATTATCAAAATGACTGCTACTTAATATACCATGTGTCAACCACCATGTATTTGCTAAATGCTTCTCATATTTCGCCTTCTAATAATGCCCACCAACAGTCTGTACACCATCTGTATTTATGCCCCAGTTTACAGAAAAGATGACTATCTTGACACACAAATTTTAATGTCAAAGTGAGAATGCAAGGACAGATTTATCTAATTCCAGAACCTGAGCTAGTTTTCTTCTGTTAACAATGTTCAACCATTATTTACTGAGCATTTACTATGTATAAGTTGGTGAGAAGATACACTAGGAAGAATAGCTCCATACTAGAGCTCTTAGAGCATACAGATAACCTGGGGAGGGGGGTCATGTGACTAGATAACAAAGAGTGATGGGTACTTTGCTAGGAGGTAGCACAGGGAGCCACTGAAGTACATGAAAAGACTGTTCATGGCAGATAGACAAGTGACAGGAAAGGCTCCCCAGAGGCTACTGTTTGAGACCAAAACAATTAGTAGAAGTTGGCCAGAAAATGGAAGTATTAGGAAACAGAGTGAGAGGGAAAATCCAAGCAGAAATCAGAAGAAGCACAGAGATCCAGACATAAGAGAAATGCAGGTGGCTTTGGGTGGCTGGGGCGGCAGAGGACCAGCGGGGTCTACATCAAGAAGACCTTTACATGCTCTGCTGAGGAGTCAGGGCAACCTTGAGGTCAAGGAAGATTTTCCTGGCTATCAGGTGGCCTTTGTGTCTGGTATTGATGGGATCATTTGCATCATTGGATCTCCTCATCCTCCCAATTAATAGAATTGCCCAAGTACAAGGCTAATGCTCCACCCTCCATTAAAAACATTGACTTCTAGTTGCTGCCCTTCTGCCCCTTGCTTGTGCTACTTTTTGTCATCGTGTGCTTCTCCTGGTTATCACTTGTTTTTACGAGGGCTAAAAATGGGAACAATTGACCCTGAGAACCCTTAATGCCAAATATTAGTGCTTCTTGAATGTCAATATCAGCGTTAACAGCGATGCGAAGTCTTGGCACTGCCCTCTTGTGCACTTTTCAGTGCCTGCTTCTACCCCTCTGCCACCATTGTCTAATTACACATTTTATGAAAACCCAGGAAACATAATGAAATATAGGCTGTTAAGGAAATCACTAAACAAGATCTAGTTGAATTATATTGCTTAATTTCCATGATGCCTTGTGGCTATTGAAATAAGTACAGTTTTCTTCACAATGTTTGCTTTTTAGCAGATGGGACCCACTCGTTTCAATATAATTTATATTTTTAAGAGGCATACTCGATTTTCTCCTAGGAGAATCTGCAAAAGGAGAAAAGCAGTTGTTCTAAGCATTAGTAGCTACAGGTAGAAAGGATCAAGTTTACCAGTGAGTGGGGAACAAAAATACATAATTTTTTCATGTTGCTTGCTTGTGGTGGTATTCTTTGATACACAGATGATAACTTTTTAATATGCAACACATTTAACCCCAGAGAGCACTGGGAATTCTGTCGGACTTTTTTTCCACCACCATTTGCCTATGTTTTGAAATAAGCATTTATATAGCACCATCTTCATCAATCTGTTCAATAGTTATGCCAGGGATGCGAGAATTATTATTCCCATTTTACAGATAGGGAAAACGAAAGACAGAAGGGAAGTAACTTGTTATAAATACTTAAGTAAGATATTAGGCCTTAAGATTTCCAGTTTATTAGTAAGCTTATTGAATTTTCCTATTGACTGAGTTTTACTGTCTCTAAATAAGCATACCAAATTCTGAAACAGCAGTTTAGAGTTTCAGTTACAATATTTCTGCCATAGGTCATCCAATCCCAGTAAAGCCCTCTATTTGCAAGCTTCGTTTCTTTTGCTTTTGCTTTTATTGGAGATTATATTCTAGGGGCTGGAAAAGAGTAGAATACCTCTGACTCTACTTTCCTTATCTTAAATAAGAGAAGAAAGAGAACTCCTTTTCTTCTGCTTTTATAAATTATAAAAATGAACAAACCAACAAACATGACTCATATGAAGTCTATTCATTACAGGGGAACAAAATGAATAATACTTAATATTCTTGGTAAAGAAGTTCTAGTGTTGCAAGGAAGATATACAAATAACTACATATTAATATAATACTAGCAGCAATAACAATAGCTTAAACTTACTGAGTTCTCACTACATTTCAGGCACTTTACATACATTATTTCATTTATTTCTCGCAATAGTCCCTTGAGGAAGGTAATATTTTCGCCCTCACCATGTATATGAGAAGAGCAAGATTTAAGGAGGTTAAACAATTTTTCAGAAGCCATAACCAGGAGGGCAGAGTCAGCTCTTAAAAACTTATGATCTGGCTGTCAAATACATGAGTCCTCCTTACTTGCTCTTCCTTTTCAAGGACATTTATTCTTCCCAATAAATTTCAGAATCAATTTGTCAATCTGTACAAAATATCCAGCTGGAATTTTGATTTGCAATGCAATGTCTTAAAGATTAATTTGAGTAATATGATATCTTAACAACAATGTTTCTTCTTAGATTAAGGGAGTGGCTCTTCATTTATTTAGATGTCTTATATTGCTTAATAACGATATTTGCTTTTTCTTCATAAAAGTCATGTGTATTCTTTACCAGGTTAATTTCTGGTTGCTTTATATTTTTTGCTATTTGAATGGTGTTTTATTCTGGTTTTATTTTCTGTTTTCTTATTTGTGGTGTAAAAGACATTGGTTTTAACATTTGACGTGTATACCTAATAAGCTTATTGATCAGTCTTAACTACATCTAGTAGACTCTGCTTTCTGTGGTAGATGATTATATAATCTGCAACTAGCGATAGTGTTTTCTCTTGTTTCCCAATTTAAATACTTCTTTTTTACTTTTTCTCTATACCAATATTGAACAGTAGAGGTAATAGTAAACATTTGTATCTTGTGTTCTGATCTTAAAGAAAATAAATCTAGAGGCGATATTTTATGTAATTTTTTTCATACAGGATTAATCAAGTTAAGAATCTATTCCTATTTTTATATATTTGTTTTATTTTGAAATCATAATAACATTTCTGACCTATTGAGTTAATTATATATTTTTTATCTTTTTGGAGATGTGACGACTCTACTAATATATTTTCTGTTGTTAAATTATATTTACATATGACTTATGTGGATGGAAATGAAGGGGTTTGGGATAAAACCAATTTGATGAAAGAACTTTTCTTTTTCTTGAATTTGGACGTGTGTAGATAATATTTTATCTAGAAATGTTTATATCAATGTTAATAAGTGATTTGGATTATATTTCTTTTCTTATATAGACTCTCTATGGAATCAGGGTTGAACTAGCCTCGCAAATGAATGGGCAGGTTTTTTTTTTTCTTTTCCTGTTTCTTGGAACAACTTGGATAAGAATGCTCTAGTTCCTTCTTGAATTCTTCGAAATATCACCAGAAAACCTGTTCATTTGAACTTACTGCCGCAAGGGAGAATGCCATTTTCACAGAGACTTAGTGTCAGAAGGAGAAGTCAGAAGTAGGATATTTATAGGCCCCTAGGGTCTGGGCTAGAGTGGTTTAAGATGGGTCATTCAGTGAGGGAAACTGATAGGGACTGGGCTGGTTTGTAATATAGTTTAGGTTTGGTGGATACAGCAAAGCAAGGATCTTGAATTGACTCTTGATAAGTAAACTGTTGTTTGATGAACAAGTTATTTATTCAGGTGAGTGCAATTTGTTTGTTTGTTTTTTTTTTTTTTTGAGATGGAGTCTCGCTCTGTCACCCAGGCTGGAGTGCAGTGGCATGATCTCGGCTCACTGCAAGCTCCACCTCCCGGGTTCATGCCGTTCTCCTGCCTCAGCCTCCCAAGTAGCTGGGACTACAGGCGCCGGCCACCATGCCCGGCTAATTTTTTGTATTTTTAGTAGAGACAGGGTTTCACCGTGTTAGCCAGGATGTTCTCGATCTCCTGACCTCGTGATCTGCCTGCCTTGGCCTCCCAAAGTGCTGGGATTACAGGCATGAGCCACTGCATCCAGCTGGTGAGTGCAATGTTTACTCCAATAAATTTATCCATAGGAATTTCCTGAAGCAAACTGCACTCACGGAAAGATGGAATTTGAGCAAACACCAGAAGAAAGCAAAAATGAGTGAATGTCTAGTAGAAAATTATTTCCAGCAGAGGGAACAGCAGGTGCAAAGGCCCTGAGGCAGAAGGGGTATGTATGGAATAGCAGGAGGCCAGTGTAGTAATAGTCAATACCAGAGCAGAAATTGGAGACTGAATTAGAGAGAACATTTTAAGAACTCTGGGGTTTACTCTCAGAGATGTAGGAACCTACTGGAAAGTTTTGATGAAAAGAGTCACATAATCTAACTTAAATTTTATAAGGCTTACAGTGGCTATTGTGATGAGAATAGATTGTAAGGAACCACGTAGGATGCTATTGCAATACTTTAGATGAGAAATGATAGGATGGTTTCTTGGATGAGGGTAGGAGTCATAAAAGTAGTACACGTGGGTGGATTCAGTATATATTTTGAAGGAAAGGCAAACAGATTTTGCTGATATACTGAATGAGTAGTTTGAGGGAAAGAGAAGGGTTAAGAAAGCGAGAAAGAGTTTTGGCCTGAACAGTGGAAGAATAGAATTGATATTTACTGGGAAGGAAAAGAATCTTGGAGAATCAGATGTTGTGGCTGTAAGTCAGGAGTTTGAGTTTGGACATATTAATGTGAGATGCCTTTTAGATATGCAAGTATAGATGTCATATAGGAATTCAGATACATGAGCCTGGAGTTCCAGGAAGATATCTGAGGTAGAAATAGGAATTTGAAGATTTTAGCAAGTCAGTGGTATTTAAAGTCGTGAGACTAGTGTGGTTAGTGTTGGAGCCCAGGGCCTGGGCTCTAGACTAATGTTTCTGTGAGGAACCAACAAAGAATCTTGAGAGGAACGGTTAAGGCAGTGGAAAGAAAGCTAGAGGAAAGAGTGGTGTCTAGGAAGCCAGGTGACATAATTGTTTCAAGGGGGAAAGAGTGATCAGCTTTGGCCGAATATGAAAATTCACAATGGATCGCCTACCTTAGCACTGTGGAAGTAATTGGGGCCCTTGAAAAAAACAGTCTTGGTAGAATGCTGGAGATGAAAACCTGATTGGAGCGGGTTCAAGAGAGAAGAGAAGAAGAGGATGGGAGGCATAGAATATAGACCACCCTTTTGAGGACTTTTGCTGTAAATGGGAAAAGAGAGGAGAGGTAACTAAAGCAGGAAAGTGGCATCAAAAAACTGTTTATTTTAATGTGAATGATTCAGTAGTGAGGAAATAAATAATTTATTTATTTATTTATTTATTGTTTATTGAGATGGAGTCTCACTCCGTGCCCCAGGATGGAGTGCAGTGGCATAGTCTTGGCTCACTGCAGCCTCCGCCTCCTGGGTTCAAGTGATTCTCATTCCTCAGCCTCCGGAGTAGCTGGATTACAGGCGCTTGCCACCATGCCTGGCTAATTTTTGTATTTTTAGTAGAGATGTATTTCTTTATGTTGGCCGAGCAGGTCTTGAACTCCTGTCCTGAAGTAATCTGCCTGCCTTGGCCTCCCAAAGTGCTGGGATTACAGGCGTGAGCCACCGTGCCTGGCCAGTAAAGTTAGAAAGAGGATTGAAGGAGTGATGTTGATTTATCTGTTTTTTTCTCATAATTCTGTCTGCTGTTTCTTTACCTATTTCATAGATGCATACACACATGTTTATAACCATTTTATACTTTTCTCTCTATATATTAGGCTGCTTATGTTACTATAAAGGAATACATGAGCCTGGATAATTTGTAAAGAAGAGATTTAATTGGCTTACAGTTCTACAGGGTATAAAGGAAGTGTACTGTCAGCCTCTGCTTCTGGTGAGGGCCTACAGAAGCTTACAATCATGGTGGAAGGTGAAGGAGAAGCAGGCACATCACATGGTGAGAGTGGGAGCAAGAGAGCAGGGTTGGGAGAGGTCCCAGACTTCTGAGCAACCAAATCTTGTGTGAACTAACTTGAGTGAGAACTCACTTATCACCAATAGGATGGTGCTATGCCATTCATGAGGGGTCTTCCGCCTCCCAGAAGGCCCCACTTCCAACACTGGAATCATATTTCAACATGAGATTTGGAGGGGACAAACATTCAAACTATATCGTTCTGCCCCTGGCCCCTTAAATCTCAGGTCCTTCTCACATAGCAAAATACAACAATCACCTGCCAATAGTCTGCAAAATTTTAACTTATATCAGCATCAAGTCTAAAGTCCTAACTCTCATCTGAGACCTATCTCCTTTCACCTATGAGCCTGTAGAATCAAAACAAGTTATTTACTTCCAAGATACAATGGTAGTACAGGCATTAGGTAAACATTACCATTCCAAAAGGGAGAAATTGGCCAGAAGGAAGAGACAACAGGCCCCATGAATGTCTGAAACACATCAGCGCAGTTATTAAATCTTGAAGCTCCAAAATAATCTCCTTCAACTCCATGTCATGCATCCAGGGCACACTGGTGCAAGGGGTGGACTCCCAAGGCCTTGGCAGCTCCATCCTTCTGCTTTTGAAGGATCCAGGCCCCATGGCTACTCTCATGGGTTGGAGCTGACTGTTTGCAGCTTTTCCAGGAAAAGGGTGCAAGCTGCTGATAACTCTATCTTTCCCAGGTCTGGAGGGTGGCGGATGCATTCTCACAGCTCCATTAAGCAGTGCTGCTGTGGGAACTTTGTGTGGACGTTCCAATGCTACATTTCCCCTTGGCATTGCCCTAGGAGAGTTTCTCTGTGGGGGCTCTGCCCCCATGGTAGTCTTCTGCCTGGGCACTCAGTCTGTCTCATACATCCTTTGGAATCTAGGTGGGAGCTGCCAAACCTCCTTAAATCTTGCATTCTGAGCATATGCAGACTTAATGCCACATGGGAGCTGCTGAGGCTTATGGTATGTGCTCTCTGGAGTGGTGGTGTGAGCTCTTCTTGGGCCCCTTTGATCTGAGGCTGTAACTGGAGAAGCAAGGATGTGAGGAACAGTTTCCTGGGGTGGCACAAGTCAGGGATTTCTGGGCCTGGCCCCCTAAACCATTCTTTTCTCCTAGGTCTCCAGGCCTGTGCTGAGAGGAGCTGCCACATAGATCTCTGAAATGCCTTCAAGGCCTTTTCCCCATTGTCTTGGATATCAGTACCTGGCTCCCATTTAGTTGTGGAAATCTCTGTAACAAGTGGTTGCTCTGTAGCCCTCTTGGATTCTTCCCCAGAAAAAGGGTTTTTCTTTTCTACCACATGGCTAGCTGCAAAATTTGCAAACTTTTATGCTCTTCTTCCCTTTTAAATATAAGTTCCAAATTTAAGTCATTTATTTGCTCTCACGTCTAAGCATAGACTGTTAGAAGCAGCCAAGCTACATTTGGAATGCTTTGCTGCTTAGAAATTTCAATGACAGTTACCCTAAGTCTTCACTCTTAAGTTCAAACTTCCACAGATCCCTATGGCAGGAGCACAATGCAGCCAAGTTCTTTGCTAAGGCATAACAAGAGTGATTTTGTTTCAGTTCCCAATAAGTTCCTAATTGCCATCTGAGATCTCATCAGCCTGGACTTCATTGTCCATATCACTATCAGCATTTTGGTCACAACCTTTTAACCACTCTATAAGAAGTGCCAAACTTTCCCTCATCTTCCTGTTGTCGGGATACTGAGTCCTCCAAACGCTTCCGACCTCTGCCTGTTATCCAGTTCCAAAGCCACTTCCACATTTTCAGATATTTTTATAGTAGTACTCCACTCCTCATTACCAATTTTCTGTATTAGGTCATTTGGGTTACTATAAAGGAATATCTGAGAGTTTGTAATTTGTAAAGAAAAGAGACTTAACTGGCTCAAAGATCTGCAGAGTGTACAGGAAGCATGGGGCCAGCATCTGGTTCTGATGAGGACCAGAGGAAGCTTATTATCATAGTGGAAGGTGAAGGGGGAGCAGGCATAGTGAGAATGGGAGCAAAAGAGCAAAGAGTCAGACTTGTAAACAACCAGAACTTGCATGAACTAAGAACTCGCTTATCACCAAGGGGATGGTGCTAAACCATTCATGAGGGGTCTGACCCCATGATCCAATCACCTCCTACCAAACCCCACCTCCAACATTGGGAATCATATTTCAACATGAAATTTGGAAGGGACAAACATCTAAACCATAACAATCTATATCTGTCTATTTATGTATGTTTTAAATTTATTCTTATGTATTCAGGTATATAAGAGTCCTTCTGGTGTTGTGTGTTTTTCATATCTCTTATCTGTTTTTAATATCACTCCCACTGCTGTCTTATGGTTCAGATTTGCCTGAAATATCTTCATCCCTTTATCTTAAACATGTTTGTATCCTTTTGTTTTAAAATGCATGACATATAGATAGCATATGGCTGCTCCTTTAGTCTAATCTGAGGGTCTCTAGTTTAATTCATCAACTTACTTCACTTACATTAAATGAGTTACTACTTTACTTTTTATTTCTCATGTCTTATTTTATAATTGTATAACAATTTTCTGCATTTTTTCTGCATTCATTGAATAGGTGAATTTTTCTTATACTCATTGAAAGTTGTGTATTCTGTTTATTTTTTAGTGGTTCTTCCCAAGGTATTAAAAATAATACACGTGCTTATTTTTTTCCTAAAGAAGGCCCTGTCCTTGGCATGTTCTTAATGCCTTTGTTATGTTTTCATCTTCAGATATGTTTTTTTGATTTTGGCATCATTTAGACTTTGATTTTCTAGATTTTCTTCCTTTTCATTTGTGCCTATGTTTTGGTCTTCTGCTCCTAGTTTGGTAACTGCTTATTCATATCACAAACCCAAAAGATTTTAACTTGTTTTCATGCATACTTCTTGGAGCTTATGAAGTATTTTTAGATTGGTTTCTCTTTTTTCAGGAGTGCTTCTTTCAAGAATGTTTTAAAAGTGAATTCTTGTATAGTAAATTTTCTGAGGCTTTCTATGTCTGAATATATCTTTATTTCAATTTCATTTTAAAATTACCATTATAGCAGGATATATTCTTTTTTTTTTTTTTTGAGACGGAGTCTCACTGTGTCACCCAGACTGGAGTGCAGTGGCATGATCTTGGCTCACTATAGCAGGATATATTCTAAGTTCAAGTTTTTCATTCTTTCATAGTGTGAAAAAAATATCACTTTAGTGTCTTCTTCCTTACAGTGTCCCTGTTGAAACATGTGATGCCAATTTAATTATGTTTTTTTGAAGGTCTTTTTTTTTCTCTAATGGATAGCTTACAGAATTTTTCCTTTTCTTTTGTTGTTCTTGTAATTTATAGTAATATGTTTAGATGTGAATTTTTTTCCTGTTGATTCTGGTTGGCACTCTTTATTTTGAATATGGGAAAAATACAACACGATGTGGTTTGGCTGCATGAACATAATGCCAAATATATTAACCTGCATAAATAATTTTCATATTTGTCTTTTTACCACGCACAAAATAAAAATTACATATATTTAACAATGTTATTTGTAATTTATTGATTCCGGGCATGTTAGGCTCTATGCAAGAAGTTTTATGTATATTAGTTCTTTAACCAGAAGTACTTTATGAAATAAGTGTTATTGTTATTTCCATTTTTAGGAGATGAAGGACTTGAAGTTTAAAGCGCTTGAATAACTTGCCCAAGGTCATTTAGCTAGTAAAAGGTGGATCCGAGGCATCATCAATCCCAGGTTGTTTAACTCAATATGTTTTTTATAATCACCTCATTACCCTGTATCTCTAGATATATTTGTATCCTGACAAATTTGTTCCACTTAATTGATGAGCAACATGTATGCTTGAGTTTAGTAATTTTTTGGATAGGTAGGAATTTTTATTTGCCTGTAACTAAAAATATTACATAATTACCTGTATTTAAATTTGAGGAGAGAGTGAGAGAGAATTTTAATGTGAATTACTTGGAGAATAATTTAATTATTTGGTACAATGGTAGCATTAACTACAATGCCTTTTAGAGAGAAGAATGGCTATCAAATGAAATGGGTAAGAAGCACTATTTGCTCATTATTCTTGTCCCTGCAAACTGTCATCCCATGGTTACTGCTGAAATAATTTCATTATTAGTGAAACAAATGTAAGATTCCCATTTGAAAGAAGAAATATTGCTAAGAGCCGTGGGCAGGTTTATAAACCTCTCTGTCAATAGGAATGTGCATTTGCCTTCCGTCTGTCCTATGTCTTAGTCCACTTTCTGGTGCTATAACAGAATAGTACAGGTTGGATAATTTGTAAAGAAAAGAAATATATTTCTTACACTCCTGGAGCCTGGGAGGTCCAAGAGCACGGTGCTGGCATCTGGCAAGGGTCTTTTTATGACAGAAAGGTGGAAGGTCAAGTGAGTGCATGCAAAACAGAAAGGCACCAGGGGCCAGGCTCACTTTATAACAACCCACATTCATTATAACTAACCTGCTTCTACGATAATGACATTAATCCATTCATGAGGGTTCTGCCTTCAAGACCCAAATACCTTTTATTAGGCCCAACTTCCCAACACTGTTGTATTGTGGATTAAGTTTCTAACCATCAATTTTGGGGGGACACATTCAAATCAGAGCATTCTGAACTATTTGTCTTATGTTGCTCCTCAATGTCTGGTTCTGATAAGCTAAAATGGCAGTCTGTAGTATGGGAATCAAATGGATAAAAATGGGTGGAGATGCTGGGGCAGTGGAGGGAAGAGTTCAAATGTTGATTCTAATTCATCCTTTTCGTGGATCCTTTCTTTGAGGTTTTGCAGTCAAATTCCACTCTCCAAAGATTACATGTGATTTGGGTTTCCAATAAAAACAGATGCGGTTTCAGTTCTTTGAATTGTCAGTCACCTTTTACATTTTGCTCTTTAATTTCTTCCTAATTCTGGATTGAATTTGGGAGAATATTAATGGAGAGGAAAGGAATCTTGACCTTAACAGGTAAAGCTTGTGGACAAAGGAGGTCTGTCTTCTGTAGTTCACTTAATGTTTCCATTTGTGAATCTCCTATTGGCTTGGGTCAGAACTTTATTTGTAGGTGTTTCCTTATAAAAAAGAAGTTGTTCTGTTATAAATTTAAAGGATGGCTTGATGGGATTCAGCTAGTACTGGCTGCTATGGTTGTAACTCTGTCACAATAATATTAACTACCGTTTATTGAGATGCACCAGGCATTTGCAACACATTATTTATAGCCCTTTCAGCAATGTGCAAGGTAGATATTATTATCATTTTACAGATGAGAAAACTAAAGCAAATTTCCCAAGGTCACTCAGCTATCCAAGTCACAGCTAGGAGTCACGTCAAGGCCTGCCTTCAGTGCCCATATTCCTCTCATATCACTCTCTTCACCACCTCCCCCTCAAAATAATGCATCTTTATTTATCCTGTGCTGACTCACAGCCTTTATTGAAGTCCTGGTGATAGTTTCCCCTTGGTTCCATGTTATCATTGCTTTGGTTATGAGTAGTTTAAATGTTGAAATCCTGGGCCAAAAACCTATGCTCCCATTTTCAGAACACATTTAACATTTAACAGTTATCTAAATAGAATAGTTCTTTGCTCAATAACTGAGTGAATTCAGACTTGTACCAACTGACTATTGCATTTGAGGCGAGTTGACAGAAATTACTGATAAACATAAAGACTATTAGTTTACATTTGCACGTTTTAGATAATTTTTCCTTGACATAGCTAAATCTGGCAAAAAGAATTATGCCTTCAACAGTATACAGTCCATGGATGGATTACTACCAGAAGACATCTATAGATTTTGTTCAGATAGAACACCGCCTTCGATCTAGCTGAACTATCAGATGTACTTTATCTCCTAGTGTTACATAGTTCCTATAATAATTATTTCCCTGGGATTTCCATAATTGAAAGTCAAGTAATGTGGCTTATAGTGCCAAGGATGTCTGCCTTTCCATACATTGTCCAACACAGTAGTCACTTGCTACAAGAGGATATTTAAATTAAAATTTAAATCAATAGATTAAAATTAAATAAAATTAAAAATTAAGTACTCTGTCACATTAACCCCATTTTAAGTGCTCAATAGTCACATATGGCTAGTGGCTACTGTATTCAACAGTGAAGCCTAGAGTATTTCCATAATCACAGAAATTTCGATTGGACAGTGCTGAACCATAAAGAAGACAGAAATGAAGTTATGAAGAAATGAAGTCTTCTAGGAGAGGAGGCAGAGCAGCCTTCACTGAATAGAAGCCTTCAATGATCATCCTTCCTGTAGGAACACTATATTGAACAACTGCCCACACAAAAGAGCACCTCTATAAGAACCAAAAATCAGCATACCACCAGCTCAGCCACAGTAGGGTACAGCACCAAGTAGGCTCTTGGGGTCTTTGATTCTAGGGCTTGGCTCATGGACAGCATTTCTGGACTTGCCCTAGGCCAGAGGGGAGCCCACTACCCTGAAGGGAGAATCCCAGGCCTGGCAGCACTCATCAAAAGCTGACTGAAGAGTCCTTGGGCTTTGAATGAACGTTGGTGGTCGTGAGACAGAACTTGCTGTTGGCCCAGGGCAGTGGTGGCCATAGGGAGAGACTCCTCTCCTTGTGGAAAGGGGAGGAAAGAATTGGAAGGACTTTGTCTTGTGGCTTGGGTATCAGCTCAACTGCAGTAGAACAGAGCACCAAGTAGATTTCTAAGATTTCCAACTCTAGGCCCTGGCTTCCAGATGACATCTCTGGACCTGCCCAGGACCAGGTACAACTTGCTACCCTAAAGGGAAGGACACAAGCCTGGCTGGCTTTGCCACCTGCTGATTGTAGAGCCCTAGGGCCTTGAGTGAACATAAGTGGTATCCAGGCAGTGGTTACCGCAGGCCTGGGTGAGACCCAGTGGAATGCTAGCTTAAGTCTGACCCAGCAGAGTCCCAGTGGAGGTGGCCACATGGGTGCATGCATCACCTCTCCCCCAGCTCCAGGCAGCTTAGCATAGAGAGAGACTCCTTTAGTTTGGGAGGAAGTAAGGGAAGAGAGGAAGAGTCTCTGCCTGTAATTTAGAGAATTCTTCCGAATCTGATCCAATACCACCAAGGTTGTACCTCCACGAGTTTGCAAGAACCACAGCATTACTGGACTTATGGTGCCCCTAATGGGGATATGGCTGCAGTGACCAAAACTTGGATTACAATACCCAAGTCCCTTCAGATACCTGGAAAGCCTTCCCAAGAAGGATGGGTACAAATAAGATCAGACTACAAAGACTACAATATCTAACTCTTCAATGCCCAGACACTGAAGAACATCCACAAGCATCAAGACCATCCAGGAAAATAGGACCTTGCCAAATGAACTAAATAAGGCACTAGTGACCAATCCCGGAGAGACAGATATTTAACCATTCGGACAGTGAATTCAAAATAGGTGTTCTGAGTAAAATCAAATAAATTCAAGATAACACAGAGAAGGAATACAGAATCCTGTCAGATAAATTTAACAAAAAGATTGAAATAGTTAAAAAGAATCAAGCAGAAATATTGGAGTTCAAAATGCAATTGACATATGAAAGAGTGCATCAGAGTCTCTTGTCAGCAGAACTAATCAAGCAGAAGAAAGAATTAGTAAGCTCAAGGTAGGCTATTTGAAAATACAAGTCAGGGGAGGAGCCAAGATGGCCGAATAGGAACAGCTCCGGTCTACAGCTCCCAGCGTGAGCGAAGCAGGAGATGGGTGATTTCTGCATTTCCATCTGAGGTACCGGGTTCATCTCACTAGGGAGTGCCAGACAGTGGGCGCAGGTCAGTGGGTGCATGCACCGTGCGCAAGCCGAAGCAGGGCGAGGCATTGCCTCACTTGGGAAGCGCAAGGGGTCAGGGAGTTCCCTTTCCGAGTCAAAGAAAGGGGTGACGGATGGCACCTGGAAAATCGGGTCACTCCCACCCAAATACGGCACTTTTCCGACGGGCTTAAAAAACGGCACACCACGAGATTATATCCCGCACCTGTCTTGGAGGGTCCTACGCCCACGGAGTCTCGCTGATTGCTAGGACAGCAGTCTGAGATCAAAATGCAAGGCGGCAGTGAGGCTGGGGGAGGGGCGCCCGCCATTGCCCAGGCTTGCTTAGGTAAACAAAGCAGCCAGGAAGCTCGAACTGGGTGGAGCCCACCACAGCTCAAGGAGGCCTGCCTGCCTCTGTAGGCTGCACCTCTGAGGCAGGGCACAGACAAACAAAAAGACAGCAGTAACCTCTGCAGACTTAAATGTCCCTGTCTAAAAGCTTTGAAGAGAGCAGTGGTTCTCCCAGCACGCAGCTGGAGATCTGAGAACGGGTAGACTGCCTCCTCAAGTGGGTCCCTGATCCCTGACCCCCGAGCAGCCTAACTGGGAGGCACCCCCCAGCAGGGGCACACTGACACCTCACAGGGCAGGGTATTCCAACAGACCTGCAGCTGAGGGTCCTGTCTGTTAGAAGGAAAACTAACAAACAGAAAGGACATCCACACCAAAAACCCATCTGTACATCACCATCATCAAAGACCAAAAGTAGATGAAACCACAAAGATGGGGAAAAAACAGAACAGAAAAACTGGAAACTCTAAAAAGCAGAGCACCTCTCCTCCTCCAAAGGAACGCAGTTCCTCACCAGCAACGGAACAAAGCTGGATGGAGAATGACTTTGAGGAGCTGAGAGAAGAAGGCTTCAGACGATCAAATTACTCTGAGCTACGGGAGGACATTCAAACCAAAGGCAAAGAAGTTGAAAACTTTGAAAAAAATTTAGAAGAATGTATAACTAGAATAACCAATACAGAGAAGTGCTTAAAGGAGCTGATGGAGCTGAAAACCAAGGCTCGAGAACTACATGAAGAATGCAGAAGCCTCAGGAGCCAACGCGATCAACTGGAAGAAAGGGTATCAGTGATGGAAGATGAAATGAATGCAGTGAAGCAAGAAGGGAAGTTTAGAGAAAAAAGAATAAAAAGAAATGAGCAAAGCCTCCAAGAAATATGGGACTCTGTGAAAGGACCAAATCTACGTCTGATTGGTGTACCTGAAAGTGATGGGGAGAATAGAACCAAGTTGGAAAACACTCTGCAGGATATTATCCAGGAGAACTTCCCCAATCTAGCAAGGCAGGCCAACGTTCAGATTCAGGAAATACAGAGAATGCCACAAAGATACTCCTTGAGAAGAGCAACTCCAAGACACATAATTGTCAGATTCACCAAAGTTGAAATGAAGGAAAAATGTTAAGGGCAGCCAGAGACAAAGGTCGGGCTACCCTCAAAGGGAAGCCCATCAGACTAACAACGGATCTCTCGGCAGAAACCCTACAAGCCAGAAGAGAGTGGGGGCCAATATTCAACATTCTTAAAGAAAAGAATTTTCAACCCAGAATTTCATATCCAGCCAAACTAAGCTTCATAAGTGAAGGAGAAATAAAATACTTTACAGACAAGCAAATGCTGAGAGATTTTGTCACCACCAGGCCTGCCCTAAAAGAGCTCCTGAAGGAAGTGCTAAATATGGGAAGGAACAACCGGTACCAGCCACTGCAAAATCATGCCAAAATGTAAAGACCATCGAGACTAGGAAGAAACTGCATCAACTAACGAGCAAAATAATCAGCTAACATCATCATGACAGGATCAAATTCACACATAGCAATATTAACTTTAAATGTAAATGGACTAAATGCTCCAATTAAAAGACACAGACTGGCAAATTGGATAAAGAGTCAAGACCCATCAGTGTGCTGTATTCAGGAAACCCATCTCACGTGCAGAGACACACATAGGCTCAAAATAAAAGGATGGAGGAAGATCTACCAGACAAATGGAAAACAAAAAAAGGCAGGGGTTGCAATCCTAGTCTCAGATAAAACAGACTTTAAACCAGCAAAGATCAAAAGAGACAAAGAAGGCCATTACATAATGGTAAAGGGATCAATTCAACAAGAAGAGCTAACTATCCTAAATATATATGCACCCAATACAGGAGCACCCAGATTCATAAAGCAAGTCCTGAGTGACCTACAAAGAGACTTAGACTCCCACACATTAATAATGGGAGACTTTAACACCCCACTGTCAACATTAGTCAGATCAATGAGACAGAAAGTCAACAAGGATACCCAGGAATTGAACTCAGCTCTGCACCAAGCAGACCTAATAGACATCTACAGAACTCTCCACCCCAAATCAACAGAATATACATTTTTTTCAGCACCACACCACACCTATTCCAAAATTGACCACATAGTTGGAAGTAAAGCTCTCCTCAGCAAATGTAAAAGAACAGAAATTATAACAAACTATCTCTCAGACCACAGTGCAATCAAGCTAGAACTCAGGATTAAGAATCTCACTCAAAACTGCTCAACTACATGGAAACTGAACAACCTGCTCCTGAATGACTACTGGGTACCTAACGAAGTGAAGGCAGAAATAAAGATGTTCTTTGAAACCTACGAGAACAAAGACACAACATACCAGAATCTCTGGGACGCATTCAAAGCAGTGTGTAGAGGGAAATTTATAGCACTAAATGCCCACAAGAGAAAGCAGGAAAGATCCAAAATTGACACCCTAACATCACAATTAAAAGAACTAGAAAAGCAAGAGCAAATACATTCAAAAGCTAGCAGAAGGCAAGAAATAACTAAAATCAGAGCAGAACTGAAGGAAATAGAGACACAAAAAACCCTTCAAAAAATTAATGAATCCAGGAGCTGGTTTTTTGAAAGGATCAACAAAATTGATAGACCGCTAGCAAGACTAATAAAGAAAAAAAGAAGAATCAAATAGATGCAATAAAAAATGATAAAGGGGATATCACTACCGATCCCACAGAAATACAAACTACCATCAGAGAATACTACAAACACCTCTACGCAAATAAACTAGAAAATCTAGAAGAAATGGATAAATTCCTCAACACATACACTCTCCCAAGACTAAACCAGGAAGAAGTTGAATCTCTGAATAGACCAATAACAGGATCTGAAATTGTGGCAATAATAATAGCTTACCAACCAAAAAGAGTCCAGGACCAGATGGATTCACAGCCGAATTCTACCAGATGTACAAGGAGGAACTGGTACCATTCCTTCTGAAACTATTCCAATCAATAGAAAAAGAGGGAATCCTCCCCAACTCATTTTATGAGGCCAGCATCATTCTGATACCAAAGCCAGGCAGAGACACAACAAAAAAAGAGAATTTTAGACCAATATCCTTGATGAACATTGATGCAAAAATCCTCAGTAAAATACTGGCAAACAGAATCCAGCAGCACATCAAAAAGCTTATCCACCATGATCAAGTGGTCTTCATCCCTGGGATGCAAGGCTGGTTCAATATACGCAAATCAATAAATGTAATCCAGCATATAAACAGAACCAAAGACAAAAACCACATGGTTATCTCAATAGATGCAGAAAAAGCCTTTGACAAAATTCAACAACCCTTCATGCTAAAAACTCTCAATAAATTAGGTATTGATGGGATGTATTTCAAAATAATAACAGCTATCTATGACAAACCCACAGCCAATATCATACTGAATGGGCAAAAACTGGAAGCATTCCCTTTGAAAACTGACACAAGACAGGGCTGCCCTCTCTCACCACTCCTATTCAACATAGTGTTGGAAGTTCTGGCCAGGGCAATTAGGCAGGAGAAGGAAATAAAGGGTATTCAATTAGGAAAGGAGGAAGTCAAATTGTCCCTGTTTGCAGATGACATGATTGTATATCTAGAAAACCCGATTGTCTCATCCCAAAATCTCCTTAAGCTGATAAGCAACTTCAGCAAAGTCTCAGGATACAAATCAATGTCCAAAAATCACAAGCATTCTTATACACCAACAACAGACAAACAGAGAGCCAAATCATGAGTCAACTCCTATTCACAATTGCTTCAAAGAGAATAAAATACCTAGAAATCCAACTGACAAGGGATGTGAAGGACCTCTTCAAGGAGAACTACAAACCACTGCTCAAGGAAATAAAAGAGGATACAAACAAATGGAAGAACATTCCATGCTCATGGGTAGGAAAAATCAATATCGTGAAAATGGCCATACTGCCAAAGTAATTTACAGATTCAATGCCATCCCCATCAAGCTACCAATGCCTTTCTTCACAGAATTGGAAAAAACTACTTTCAAGTTCATATGGAACCAAAAAAGAGCCCGCATCACCAAGTCAATCCTAAGCCAAAAGAACAAAGCTGGAGGCATCACACTACCTGACTTCAAAGTGTAGTACAAGGCTACAGTAACCAAAACAGCATGGTACTGGTACCAAAACAGAGATATAGACCAATGGAACAGAACAGAGCCCTTAGAAATAACGCCGCATATCTACAACTATCTGATCTTTGACAAACCTGAGAAAAACAAGCAATGGGGAAAGGATTCCCTATTTAATAAATGGTGCTGGGAAAACTGGCTAGCCATATGTAGAAAGCTGAAACTGGATCCCTTCCTTACACCTTATACAAAAATCAATTCAAGATGGATTAAAGACTTAAAGCTTAGACCTAAAACCATAAAAACCCTAGAAGAAAACCTAGGCATTACCATTCAGGACATAGGCATGGGCAAGGACTTCATGTCTAAAACACCAAAAGCAATGGCAACAAAAGCCAAAATTGACAAATGGGATCTAATTAAACTAAAGAGCTTCTGCACAGCAAAAGAAACTACCATCAGAGTGAACAGGCAACCTACAAAATGGGAGAAAATTTTCGCAACCTACTCATCTGACAAAGGGCTAATATCCAGAATCTATGAGGAACTCAAACAAATTTACAAGAAAAAAACAAACAACCCCATCAAAAAGTGGGCAAAGGACATGAACAGACACTTCTCAAAAGAAGACATTTATGCAGGCAAAAAACACATGAAAAAATGCTCATGATCACTGGCCATCAGAGAAATGCAAATCAAAACCACAATGAGATACCATCTCACACCAGTTAGAATGGCAATCATTAAAAAGTCAGGAAACAACAGGTGCTGGAGAGGATGTGGAGAAATAGGAACGCTTTTACACTGTTGGTGGGACTGTAAACTAGTTCAACCATTGTGGAAGTCAGTGTGGCGATTCCTCAGGGATCTAGAACTGGAAATACCATTTGACCCAGCCATCCCATTACTGGGTATATACCCAAAGGACTATAAGTCATGCTGCTATAAAGACACATGCACACATATATTTATTGCGGCATTATTCACAATAGCAAAGACTTGGAACCAGCCCGAATGTCCAACAATGATAGACTGGATTAAGAAAATGTGGCACATATACACCATGGAATACTATGCAGCCATAAAAAATGATGAGTTCATGTCCTTTGTAGGGACATGGATGAAATTGGAAGTCATCGTTCTCAGTAAACTATCACAAGAACAAAAAACCAAACACCGCATATTCTCACTCATAGGTGGGAATTGAACAATGAGATCACATGGACACAGGAAGGGGAACATCACACTCTGGGGACTGTTGTGGGGTGGGGGGAGGGGGGAGGGATAGCATTGGGAGATATATCTAACGCTAGTTGACGAGTTAGTGGGTGCAGCGCACCAGCATGGCACATGCATACATATGTAACTAACCTGCCCAATGTGCACATGTACACTAAAACTTAAAGTATAAAAAAAAAAAAAACCTTTCAAAAAAAAAAAGAAAAAAAAAGAAAATACAAGTAGAGGACACAACCCAAATGTCCAACAATGATAGACTGGACATTAAGAAAATGTGGCACATATACACCATGGAATACTATGCAGCCATTAAAAAATTATGAGTTCATGTCCTTTGTAGGGACATGGATGAAATTGGAAATCATCGTTCTCAGTAAAGTATCGCAAGAAGAAAAACCAAACACCGCATATTCTCTCTCATAGGTGGGAACTGAACAATGAGAACACATGGACACAGGAAGGGGAACATCACACTCTGGGGACTGTTGTGGGGTGGGGGGAGGGGGGAGGGATAGCATTGGGAGATATACCTATTGCTAGATGACGAGTTAGTGGGTGCAGCGCACCAGCATGTCACATGTATACATATGTAACTAACCTGCACATTGTGCACATGTACCCTAAAACTTAAAGTATAATAATAATAAAAAAAGAAGCATGCCTACAAGATCTAGAAAATAGCCTCAAAAGGGTAAATCTAAGAGTCATTGGCCTTAAAGAGGAGATACAGAAAGAGATAGGAGTAGAAAGTTTATTCTAAGAGATAATATCAGAGAACTTCCCAGATCTAGAGAACGATATCAATATTCAAGTACAAAAACGTTATAGAACACTAAGCAGATTTAATCCAAAGAAGACTACCACAAGACATTTAATATTTAAATTCCCAAAGGTCGAAGATAAAGAAAGGATCCTAAAAGCAGCCAGAGAAAAGAAACAAATAACACGCAATGGAGCTCCAATACATCTGGCAGCAGACTTTTCCGTGGAAACCTTACAGGCCAGGAGAGAATGGCATGACATATTTAAAGTGCTGAAGGAAAACAACTATTATCCTAGAATAGTATATCTGACAAAAATATATTTCATACATGAAGGAGAAATAAACACTTTCCTAGACAAAGAAAAGCTGAGGGATTTCATCCTTCCATAGAGTTTTAAAGACCTGTCCCATAAGAAATGCTAAAGGGAGATCACCAATCTGGAAGAACAGGATATTAATGAGCAATCAGAAAGCATATGAAGGTGCAAAACTCATTGGTAATAGTAAGTACATAGAAAAACACAAAATATTATAACATTGTAATTGTGTTGTGTAAACTATTTGCATCTTAAATAGACTAAAAGATGAACTGATAAAAATAGTAACTACAACAATTTTTCAAGACATAGTACAATAAGGTCTAAACAGAAACAACAAAAAGTTAAAAAGTGGGGAGGGGATGAAGTTAAAGAACAGACATTTTGTTTTCTTTTTGCTTGTTTGTTGTTTGTTTATTATGCAATCAATCGTTATCTGTTTAAAATAATAGGTTATAAGATATTAATTGCAAGCCTCATAGTAAGCTCAAACTGAAAAACATACAACAGATACACAAAAAATGAAAAGCAGGAAATTAAAATATGCAACCACAGGAAATCATCTTCACTTAAAGGAAGACAGTAAGGAAGAAAAGAAGGAAGAGCACAATACAACCAGAAAACAAATGACAAAATGGCAGAAGTAAGTCCTTACTTATTCATAATAACACTAAATGTAAATGGACTAAACTCTCCAATCAAAAGACATAGAGTGGCTGAATGCGTGAAAAAACAAGACCCATTGATCTGTTGCTTATAAAGAAACACACTTCACCTGTAAAGATGCACATAGACTGAAAATAAAAGGACAGAAAAAGATATTCCATGCCAATGTAAACCAAAAAAGAGCAGGAGTAGCTGCACTTGAATCAGACAAAATGGGTTTCAAGACAAAAACTATAAAAAGAGACAAAGAAGGCCAGGCGCGGTGGCTCATGCCTGTAATCCCAGCACTTTGGGAGGCTGAGGGTGGCAGATCACGAGGTCAGGAGATTGAGACCATCCTGGCTAACACGGTGAAACCCTGTCTCTACTAAAAATACCAAAAATTAGCCAGGCGTGGTGGCGGGCACCTGTAGTCCCAGCTACTCGGGAGGCTGAGGCAGGAGAATGACATGAACCAGGAGGCGGAGCTTGCAGTGAGCCGAGATTGCGCCACTGCACTCCAGCCTGGGCGACAGAGAGAGACTCCGTCTCACAAAAAATAAAATAAAATAAAAAAAGACAAAGAAGGTCATTATATAATTATAAAGGGGTCAATTTAGTAAGAAGATATAACAATTGTAAATATATATGCACCGCACCCAACACTTAGGCATCTAAATGTATAAAACAGATATTATTAGAACTAATGAGAAAGGGAGAACCTAATACAGTAATAGCTGGAGACTTTAATACCCTACTTTCAGCCTTGGACAGATTGTCCAGACAGAAAATCAACAAAGAAACAAACATGGGACTTAATCTGCACCATAGACTAAATGGATCTAATAGATATTTACAGAGTATTTCATCCAATGGCTGCAGAGTACATATTTTTTTCCTAAGCACATGAATCATTCTCAAGGAGATACCATATGTTAGGCCACAAAACAAGTCTTAGAAAAAAGTTTAAAAAATTTAAATTATATCAAGTATTTTCTCTGAACATAACGAGTAAAACTAGAAATCAGTAACAAAAGGAATTTTAGAAACCACCCAAATATATGGAAATTAAACAATATGATCCTGAATGAGCAATTGAATTTCAATGAAGAAATTTAGAAGAATAATTTAAATTTTTTTGAAATGAATGGTAATGGAAACACAACATACTAAAATCTATAGAATACAGTGAAAGCAGTACTAAGAGGGAAATTTATGACTATAAGCACCTACATAAAAATTTTTAAAACTTCAAATAAACAACCTAACAATACATCTTAAAGAACTAGAAAAACAAGAGCAAACCAAATCTAAAATTAGTAAAATAAAATAAATAATAAATATCAAAGCAGAAATAAATGACATCGAAAAGAAGAAAACAATACAAAAGATCAAAGAAACAAAAACAAACCTTTAGTCAGAATAACTAGGAAAAGAAGACCCAAATAAATACAATCAGAGATAAAAACGGGGATATTACAACCAATACCACAGAAATGCAAAGGATCATTAGAGGCTACTATAAGTAACTATATGCCAATAATTTGAAAAACCTAGAAGAAATGAACAAATTCCAGACACATGCAACCTACCCCTATAGAAATCCAAAACCTGAACAGACCAATAACAAATAATGAGATCAATGCTATTATAAAAGTTTCCCGGCAAAGAAAAGGGTAGGATTTGATGGATTCACTGCTGAATTTTACCAAACATTTAAAGAAGAACAATTCTAATTCTACTCAAACTATTCCAAAAAATAGAGGAGGAGGGAATACTTTCATACTCATTCTATGGGGCTGGTATTACCCTGATACCAAAACCAGACAAAAACACATCAAAGAAAGAAAACTACAGGCAGTATCCCTGATAAATATTGATGCAAAAATTCTCATCAAAATACTAGTAAATGGAATTCAACAACACATTAAAAAGAACATTTATCGTGACCAAGTGGGATTTATCCTTGGGATGCAAGGAAGGTTTAACATATGCAAATCAATCAATGTAATGCATCATATCAATAGAATGAAGGGCAAAAACCATATGATCATTTCATTTGATGCAAAAAAATTGAGAATATTCAACATCCCTTCATGATAAAAACCCTAAAAAACTGGGTAGTGAAGGAGCATACCTTAACACAATTAAAGCCATATATGACGGATTCAATAGCTGGTATCACACTGAATAGGGAAAAACTAAAATCCTTTCCTCTAAGATCTGGAACATGACAAGGTTGCCAGCTTTCACCACTCTTACTCAGCACAATACTGGAAGTCCTAGCTAGAACAGATAGAAGAAAGAAGTAAAGGGCATCCAAATTGGAAAGGAAGAAGCCAAATTATCTTCATTTGCATATAATTTTATATTTGGAAAAATCTAAAGACCACTGGAAAACTATTAGAATTCATAAACAAATTCAGTAAAGTGGCAGTATACAAAATCAACATACAAAAAACTAGCACTTTTATATGCCAACAGTGAACAATCTGAAAAAGAAATAAATAATGTAATCCCATTCACAATAGCTACAAATAAAATAGAATTCCTAGGAATTAACCAAAGAAGAAAAGATCTCTGCAGCGAAAACTATAAAACATTGATGCAAGAAATTGAAGAGGACACCAAAAAACTGGAACTATGTTCCACCTTGTGGACTGGAAGCATTAATATTGTTAAAATGTCCATGCTACCCAAATAAATCTACAGATTCAATGCAACCCCTATCAAAATATCAATGACATTCTTCACAGAAATAGAAAAAAACCCCCAAATTTATATGGAACCACAAAAGACCCAGAATAGCCAAAACTATCTTGAGCAAAAATAAAAATAATGGATGAATCATATTACCTAAATTCAAATTATACTACAGAGCTTTATTAACTAAAACAGCATGGTACTGGCATAAAAACAGACACAGACTAATGAAAGAGAATAGAGAACCAAGAAACAAATCCATACATCCTCAGTGAACTCATTTTGAGAAAGGTGCCAAGACCATACATTGAGGAAAAGACAGTCTCTTCAATAAATGGTACTGGGAAAACTGGATATCCATATGCAGAAGAATGAAACTAGATCTCTATCTCTTGCCATATATAAAAATCAAATCAAAATGGATTAAAGTCTTAAATAGAAGAGCTCAGCCTATGAAACTACTAAAAGACAACATTGGGGAAAATCTCAAGGACATTATTCTGGCCAAAAATTTCTTGAGTAATATCCCAGAAGCACAGGCAATCAAAGCAAAAAATGGACAAATGGGATCATTTAAAGTTTAAAACCTTCTGCACAACAAAGGAAGCAATCAACAAAGTGAAGAGGCAACCCATATAATGGGAGAAAATATTTGCAAAGTACACATCTGACAAGGGATTAATGAGCAGAATATAGAAGGGTTTCAAACAATTCAACAGGAAAAAAAAATCTAACAGTATGATTTAATTATGGGCAAAAGATCTGAATAGGCATGTCTCCAAAGAAGATGTACAAATGGTAACAGGCATGTGAAAAGATGGTCAACATCATTAATTATCACAGACATGCAAATCAAAACCACAATGAGATATCATCTCACCCTAGTTAAAATGGTGTTAATCCAAAAGACAGGCAATAACAAATGCTGGCAAGGATGTGGAGAAAATGGAACACTCATACACTATTGGTGGGAATGTAAATTAGTACAATCACTATGGGTAACTTTTTGAAAGTTCCTCAAAATACTAAAAATAGAACTACAATATGATCCAGTAATCCTGCTACCCCAAAAGAAAGGAAATGCCCCAAAGAAAGGAAATCAGTACATCAAATACATATCTGAAGTCTCATGTTTATTGCAGCAGTATTCATAATAGCCAATAGCTTCAAAGATCTGGAAGCAAACTAAGTGTCCATAGTCAGATGAATGGATAAAGGAAATGTGGTACATACACCTTATTCAGCCATAAAAAAACAATGAGAGCCAGTCATTTGCAACAACATGGATAGAACTGGAGGTCATTATGCTAAGTGAAATAAGCTAAGCACAGAAAGGAAAAACTTTTCATGTTCTCACTTATTTGTGGTAAAAATTAAAACAAACTCATGAAGATAGAGATAGAATGATGGCTATCAGAGGCTGGGAAGGGTAGTGGGTGGGGGGTGGGGAGTGAGGATGGTTAGTGGATACAAAAAAATAGAAAGAATAAGATCTATTATTTGACAGTGCAACAGCATGACTATAGTCAACATCAACAATAATTTATTATACATTTAAAAATAACTAAAAGGGTATAACTGGATTATTTATAACACACAGGATAAATACCCGAGGTGATGGATAGTCCATTTACTCTGATGTGATTATTATTATGCATCAAATATCTCATGTATCAAAATATCTCATGTACACCATAAATATGTACACCTACTATGTACCCACATAAATGAAAAATTTTTAAAAGTTAAAAAATAATTAACTGCTGATCAGTCTCCCGAGTTGTATAATGTAATGGATTGTGCTGCATTGTAATTCCCTCTCTACCTGTCTCCCTAGGTATTTATGGGGAGAAGAGGATTTTTTTATTGCTAGAGTATCACATAGCACAGTGACTGACACCCAGGGGCTCAATAAATATTTGTGTAATGTTGCATGAACAAGAATCAAGAAAATAAGATGAATATAGAATTCTTGTGGACGATAGAATATAGTGAATATTTGGGCAGTATAAATAAAATAGTCATTTTCTTATGGAACAATAGTTCAGTGTTTCAATATATAAGAGATGACAGTTGTCCAGACTCCAAGCCCTAAAGCCACCTGTCACCAGGAAATAAGAAGGAGCCAGAGCTTAATGGCAATGTCAAGTTCAGTTGATTCTGATTTGAAATGGGTGGCTGTCAAGTCATGGTGAAACACTTTGTTTCTGGTTGAATGAGTCTTTGAAAAGAAAATGTCTCTTTTTTCAAGGTATTTTAATTTATTTTCTCTTCTAGATGAAAGTCAGGAATAAAATTAGAGAGCAATTGGAAATTCATCTAAAGAAGTTTTCATCTTTTGGGTTATGACAAAGCCATAAGGGAATCATTTATGACTATGAAAAATAAAGCAATGATTTAGGTTACAGCAAAATACAATATGGTACCGATATGTCTTTTTACACTTTATACTTTTAGTAAGCATTTTATATATAAATAGAGAATTAGTTACATTAGTGTTTGCAATAGCAAAGCAAATGAGTGTGTGTGTGTGTGTTTGTGTGTGTGTGTGTGTGTGGCTGTCAAAGATAGTGAGCTATGGAATCACAAGATTCCTTCTGGGAGAGTAGAAGAGAGCTGAACTTAGGATTTAGGTTGACATTTCTCTCACTTATGACTTACCGCATATCACTTTGCAGGCAATTTTTCATATGGTCACTTGGAAAAAAAGATATCTAAAATTCGGATTGTGTAATTAACATAAAAGACAGGTGACTTTTGTTGTTGTTATTCTATGGATTGTGTTCTCAGTGGTTAAGTCATTCCATGGTTGTTACAACCCACTTTCCTCTTTGCCAACTACTGCAACTGCTGCTGATGCATGCTCCATGCCTGTGGCATACCCTGGAGTTGTTTTTCTACTGAGTGGAGGGTTTTTATGCATCCACTCATACCCTCTCATCTGGTCATCATTTTTTTCTGGGAAAGCATTTTTTATTTAGCAAGCTATAGCTATAGAACAGAGGGAGGACATCTGGTCCCAACATAGATTAGACTTGATTTCTAATCTTGATTTCATTAACTCGATGCTCTCGACACTTGAGACATGAGAGGAATAGGTGAAGTCATATCCTTAGGTTTTGATGATGTAAACTTTGCCTGTGAGTGAAGCCTGGGAGTAGCCTGGGATGAGAACATAAGTGGTAGTGTGTTGGTATGGTCTCCAGCAATCCTGAAGATAGATATCGAGACTGGGAAGGCATTGGCTTCAGGTTTCCTTAAATTACAGGCAGTTCCTCAAAATGGCACTTCAGAAGAAAGAGAGAGAGAAAACTCCAAGGTAATTAATCTACCAAGAGCAATTTAAAAAAATGGTTTATGATTGTACTGTTTTACTCATCTAAATAGCCTATTTTTCTGTCTAAGTAATTCATAGCTTTATGGAATTTAAAGAAAATAAATCTACTTATACTATAGGAACATGGTTTAATGTCACACTGATGAGAAGCAAGTGCTTGACTACTCAGGATTAGACATGTTAGAGTAGTAATGCAGCATTTATTGTATAATTTTATTCTTCCTATTCCTTCATATGCTTTTTTCCTTTTCTTTACTAAAATAAATAAGGCTTTTTCTTACAATCTGACCCCACCTGTCAGTTATATGAAATAAGACTTTACGTCAAATTTAGCTCTATGACAGTTAAGTCAAATAAAGGCTGGAATACGGCATGTCCTGCCATCCTACACATAGTAGGAAACCTTCTGCGTTAGTAATGTTGGGAGCTTAGACAAAATAAAATATACATTTTCCCTTTGTTTTAATAGAAAACAGTAGTAATCTGTGAGTCGGAAGGAACTAATCTAAGGAATAATTGTAGATTTCTGAAACCAATTTAAGAAAGCTTTGGCTACTAGCCTGATCTAATGTGACAGAGATGGACAGAGAACAGTTCCTCTCCTGAACTTGGCAATGCACAAGACATTCTCTTCTTATGGGGGCAGCATTATTAAGAGATCCAAGTGTATCCTGAGGATGTTAGCTGAGATTGACTCTGGCAGGCAGCCCTAGAAAACTTAGCCAGAATGCTCCCATTCAGAAAGGACCTTAAAGCATTTGTGACATGGCTGGAATGTTAAACTCCATCATAGATGAGGAGATCTGGGAGGAGTGACTATTTAAAACCTTAACAGTCACACTCAGGTAGATGCCTTTCTAGATTGGATAATTCAATTCTCCTGACAGGTGTGAAGTGGTACCGGCCACTCTCAGAATGGCACTAACATCCTACTTTAAACCAGGGAGCCATTTATGGACTCATTTTAATTCAATTTTGTGATTACTGTGCTCTAATATATTTAAATCCATACATTTTGATAGTGAAAGAGTTCAAGGTGTATGTGCAAAGAAGCCTGAACCTAACAGGTTAATGACACCAGCTCTGAGGTACAAGATCAGTTACTTGAGAGTGCCAGTCTCTAAACTGTTAATTCTAATTCTACAGTCCATTCTAATTCTACAGTCAACCATTCTACAGAACCATTCTACAGAATTCTACAGAAACCATTCTAATTCTACAGTCAACATTGGGGTCTGCTGTGAGGCTCTTTGGGTAAAGCCAATCACGTCTTAATCACCAAAAGGATTTTTCAGGTACCTTGATAGGTTTGGTGTTCTGCAAGAGTGGTAAAACTGATTTTTTTTAAAAATGCGATTTAAAAGGAAAAAAAAAAAAGGTTTGTCCCTTTGGTGAAATACTCTTAGAGGTATGTCATAGCTGAGAGGTTTCCTTTATTCAGTTCCGAGCAATTTCTGCTAAGTACATTTAGGAATCCATTCACTTTGAGCCCTTCTCTTTAGTCTTGGCAGTTGTCCGCATAGGTATGTTAAAAATTATGTTACCTGGCCGGGCACAATGGCTCACACCTGTAATCCTAGCACTTTGGGAGGCCGAGGCTGGCGAATCACGAGGTCAGGAGATCAAGACCATCCTGGCTAACACGGTGAAACGCTGTCTCTACTAAAAATACAAAAAATTAGCCAGGCATGGTGACCCGCACCTGTAGTCCCAGCTACTCGGGAGGCTGAGGCAGGAGAATCGCTTGAACCGGGGAGGTAGAGGTTGCAGGGGGCCGAGATTGTGCCACTGCACTCCAGCCTGGGCGACAGAGCGAGACTCCAACTAAAAAAAAAAAAAAAAACAAATTTATGTTGGCTATTCTGGGTCTTTTGCCTCTCCATATGAACTTTAGAATAAATTTGTTGATATCTGCAAAAGAACTTGCTAAAATTTTGGTTGGGTTAGCATTAAATCTTTAGATCAAGTTGGGAAGAACTAACATCTTGACAATATTGAGTCTGCCTACCCATGTATGTGGAATATCTCTCCATTAATTTAGTTATTTGATTTTGTTCATGAGGGTTTTGTAGTTTTCCTTATACAGATCTTGTACACAGTTTGTTAGATTTATACCTAATTGTTTGATAATGTAAACCGTATTTTTACTTAATTTTTAGTTTTTAATGATTATTTTATTTAAAAAAATTAATATATATTAGATATACATATTTTGGGGGTATATGTGATACTTTGATACATTTATATAATCACATCAGGGTAACTGGGATATCCATTACCATAAATATTTATCTTTTGTTTACACTAGGAACATTAAAATTATTCTCTTCCAGCTATTTTGAAATGTACAATTGATTACAGTTAACTATACTCACCCTACTGATCCATTGAACACCAGGTTTTGTTTCTTCTAAGTGTATATTTTGTAAGCATTAATCAATGTTTCTTTATCCTTCCTTTTCCCCTGTGTAGCCTCCAGTAACTGCCACTCAACTCTCTATCTTCATGAGATCCACTTTTTTAGTTCCCACATATGAGTGAGAACATGTGATATTGTCTTTCTGGGCTTGGCTTATTTCACTTAACACAATGATCTTCAGTTCCATCCAAGTTGCTGTAAATGACAGGATTTCATACTTTTTAATGGGCAAACAATATTCCATTATGTCTATATATCAAATTTCCTTATTCATTCATCCATCAATGTACACTTAGGTTGTTCCATATCTTGGCTATTGTGAATAGTGCTACAATAAATATGGGAGTGCAGATATCTCTTCGGTACATTGATTTACTTTCTTTTGGATATATACGCAGTAATGAGATTGTTGGATCATATGATAGTTCTATTTTCTGTTTTTTGGGGAACCTCCACACTGTTTTTCGTAGTGGTGATACTATTTTACATTCTTACCAACATTGTACAAGGGATCCTCTTTCTCCACATCCTTGCCAGCATCTGTTATTCCCTGTCTTTTTGATAAAAGCCATCCTAACTGGAGTGAGATGATGCCTTATTGTAGTTTTGATTTGCATTTCTTTGGTGATCCGTGATGCTGAGCATGTTTCAATATACCTGTTTGCCATTTTGTATGTCTTCTTTTGACAAGTGTCCATTCAGAACTTTTGCCCATTAAAAAATCTGTTTTTTTTTTGTTATTGTATCTCTTGAGTTCCTTATATATTTTGGTTATTAATTCCTATCAGGTGAATAGTTTGCAAATATTTTCTCCAGTTCTGTGGTTTGGGGCTTCATTTTGTTCATTGTTTTCTTTGCAATGTAGAAGCTTTTTAACTTGATGTAATCTTATTTGTATATTTTTGCTTTTGTTGCTTGTGCTTTTGAGGTTTTACCCCCCCACCACCAAAAGTCTTTATCCATACCAATGTCCTGGAGTATTCACCCAATGTTTTCTGCTAGCACTTTCATAGTTTCAGGTCTTATATTTAAGTCTTTAATCAATTTTGATTTAATTTTTTTATATGGTGAGAGATAGGGGTCTGTTTTATTCTTCTGCATATGGTCATTCAGTTTTTCCAGCACAATTTATTGAAGACACTGTCTTTCCCCTATTGAATGTTCTTGGTATCTTTGTCAAAAATGAGTAGTCTGTAAATGTGTAGGTTTATATGAGTCCTGTACTCTATTACATTGGTCCATGTGTCTGTTTTTATGCTGATACCATGCTGATTTGATTGCTATAGTTTGGTAGTATATTTTGAAGTTGAGAAGTGTGATGTTTCCAGCTTTAATCTTTTTCCTCAGGATTGCTTTGGCTATTCTGGGTGGTGCCATACAATCTTCAGGATTTTTTTTCTATTTACATGGAACATTTCATTGATATTTTGACAGGAATTGCATTGACTATGTTAATTGCTTTGGGTAGCATTGTCATTTCAACAATATTAATTCTTTTAATCCATGAGCATGGAATAACTTTCTATTTATTTCAATGTACTCTTCAGTTTCTTTAGTGAGAGTGTTATAGTTTTCCCTTTTGGATCTTTCACATCTTTGATTTAGTTGATTCCTAGGTATTTTATATTCTTTGTAGCTATTGTAAATGAGATTTTTTAAAATTTCTTTTTCAGATTGTTTGTAGTTGGGATATATAAATGCTACTGCTTTTGTATGCTGATTTTGCATCCTGCAAGTTTACTGAACTTAACAGTTTTAACAGTTTTTTTAATGTGAATTCTTTAGGTTTTTCTAAATATAAGATCTATCATCTGCAAACAAGGATAATTTGACTTCCTCTCACCAGGCCTTCCAGTATTATGTTGAATAAAATGGTGAAAGTGGGCATCCTTGGCAATTTTACCCTGTGCCATTTGTTGTTGACTTTGGTTTTGTCATATATGACCTTCAGTATTTTGAAGCGTGTTCTTTCAATACCCAGTTTGTTTAGGGTTTTGATCAGAAAAGAATGTTGACTCTAATCAAATCATTTTTCTGCATTGCTCAAAATGATAATATGTTTTTTGTTCTTGGTTCTGGTAATGTGATGTATGTATCACATTTAGCGATCTGTGTATGTTGAACCCTCTTTGCATCGCTGGGATAAATCCAACTTGATCATGGTGAATTATCTGTTTATTGTGTTGTTGAATTCTGGTTGCTGGTTTTTGTTGAGGATTTTTGCACCTGTGTTCATTGGTCGTATTGGCCTGAAGTTTTCTTTTTTTGTGTGTTCTTGTCTGTTTTTTGTATGTGGGTAATTGCTGGCCTGGTAGAATGAGTTTGGACGTATTCCCTCTTCTATTTTTTGGAATAGTTTGAGTAGAGTTGCTATTAGTTCTTCTTTAAATGTTTGGTAGAATTCAGCAGTGAAGTCATCCAGTCCTGGGCTTTTGTTTGATGGGAGACTTTATTATGGTTTTGATCTTGTTACTTTTTATTGATTTCTTGAGGTTTTAAAATTTCTTCATGGTTCAATCTTAGTAGATTGTATGTGTCTAGGAGTTTATCAATTTTTATAGGTTTCCCAATTTGTTGGCATATAGTTGTTTGTAATAATTTCTAATGATTCTTTTTCTTTCTGTGGTTTCAATTGTTATAGCCCCTTTTTGTTTCTGTTTTTTATGGGGGGGTATTCTGTCTTTTTTTCTTAGTCTAGCTAAAGATTTGTAGATTTTTATATCTTTTCAAAAATACAATATTTTATTTCATTGAACTTTTGCATTTTTAAAGTTTCCATTTCATTTACTTTTGCTCTCATTTTTAATATTTCTTTCATTTTTCTAATGTTTGGTTTGTTATTGCTTTTATAGTTCTTGAGGTGCATCATTAGGTTGTTTATTTGGAGTTGTTTCAAATTACTTTGATGTAGACATTTATTGCTATGAACTTCACTCTTAGTATTGGTTTTGCTGTTTTCCATAGATTTTGATATTTTGTATTTCCATTTTCATTTTTTTGGTAAATTTTTGAATTTCCTTCTTAGTTTCTTTATTGACCCATTGGTAGTTCAAGAGCACATTGTTTAATTTCCATGTGTTTGTGTATTTTCCAAGCCTTCTCTTATTATTGATTTCCAGTTTTATTTCATTGTGAGCAGGAAATATACTTGATATGATTTCTACTTTTTAAATTTATTGAGACTTGTTTTGTGGCCTAATGTATGGTCTATTCTGGAGAATGTTCCATGTGCTAATGAAAAAAACGTATATATTCTGCTGCAGTTGGGTGAAATGTTTCATAAATGTCAGTTAAAGCTATTTGGCCATGTGTGTAGTTTAATTTCAATAATTCTTTGTTTATTTTCTGTCTAAATGATTTGTCCATTACTGACAGTGGGATGTTAAGGTCACCTACTATTATCATATTGCAGTCTGTCTCCCTCTTTATATCTATTAATGTTTGCTTTATCTACACGGGAGCTCTGGTGTTGGATATAGAGATATTTGTAATTTTTATATTCTCCTGCTTTGTTGATCCCTTTGTCACTATATAGTGAACTTCGTCATCTCTTTTCATAGCTTTTGACTTGTAGTCTATTTTATGTGATATAAATATAGCTACTCTTGCCCTTTTTTGCTTTTCACTTGCATGGGATTTCTTTTTTCCACCCTTTCACTTTCAGCCTGTGTGTATCTTTACAGGTGAGGTTAGTTTCTTGTAGATGGCATAGAGTTGGATCTTGTTTTTTCATTCATTCAGTCACTTTATGTATTTTAGTTGGAGAATTGAGTCCATATACATTCAGTGTTATTATTGATATGTAAGCACTTATTTCTACAATTTTTTGCTTGTTCTTTTGTTTTATAAACCCTCTCATTTTTCTTCCTTTCTTACTGTCATCCTTTATGGCTAAATAATTTCCTCTAGTAGTATGTTTTAACATTGTTTTGTCATTTTCACTGTATCTGTTACAGGTTTTTGTATTGTGGTTACCATGAGGCTTACAAAAAATATCTTAAAGTTATAAAAATTATTTTAAAGAGATGGAAACTTATCTTAGATCACCAAAAAAGGAACAAAAACAAAGAACTAACTAAACCCTCTACATTTTAACTTCATTCCTTCACATTTTGACTATTGGTTATCTCAGTTTGCATATTTTTATACTGCCTATCTCTTAACAAGTTGCTGTAGCTATTATTTTTGATAGACTTGTCATTAGGTTTCATACTAGAGTTATAAGTAGATTATACACCACAATTACAGTATTGGTGTATTCTTGGTTTATCTTTGTACCTAATTGTACAAGTTGATTTTATACCTTTAAATGTTTCTTAGCAAGGACATAGAATCAACCCAAATGCCCATCAATGGTAGACTGGATAAAGAAAATGTGATACATATACACCATGGAATATTATGCAGCCATAAAAAAGAATGAGGTCATGTCCTTTGCAGGAACATGGATGGAGGGGGAGGCCATTATCCCTAGCAAACTAATGCAGAAATGGGAAACCAAATACTGAGTATTCTTACTTATAAGTGGAGGCTCAATGATAAGAATACGTGGACACATAGAGGGGAACAATAGATATTGGGTTCTATTGGAGGGTGGAGGATGGGATGAGGGAGAGGATCAAGAAAACCAACTAATGGGTAGTAGGCTTAACACCTGGGTGATGAAATAATCTGTACAAAAACCCCATAACACAAGTTTACCTACATAACAAATCTGCACATATCCCACTGAACCTAAAAGATAAAAAAGAAATATAATTGACATATAATAAACTGTACAATTGGAAAAAAAATTTCCTTTTTGGACATTAGTGTTTTCTCTTGTCACTTTGAAGAACTCCCTTTAGCATTTCTTGTAAGATGGGTCTGGTGGTGGTGAATTGTCTTATCTTTTGTTTGTCTGAGAAAGACTTTATCTCTTCTTCATATTTGAAGGATAGCTTTGCAGGATAAAGTATTCTTGGATAACAGTGTTTTTTTCATTTAGCATTTTGAAAATTCGCTTTCCCTTTTGGCCTGTATGGTTTCCATTAAGAAGTCTGTTGCCAGATGAACTGGGGCTCCATTATTGTTATTATTATTGTTATTATTATTTTACTTTACGTTCTGAGATACATGTGCAGAACGTGCAGATTTGTTACATAGGTATACACATGCCATGGTGGTTTGCTGCACCCATCAACCTGTCATCTACAGTAGGTATTTCTCCTAAGGCTATCCTTCCCATAGCCTCCCACCCTCTGACAGGCCCCAGTGTGTGATGTTCCCCTCCCTGTGTCCATGTGTTCTCATTGTTCAACTCCCACTTATGAGTGAGAACATGTGGTGTTTGGTTTCCAGATTCATCCATGTCCCTGCAAAAGACATGAATCATCCTTTTGTATGGCTGCATAGTATTCCATGGTGTATATGTGCCACATTTTCTTTATCCAGTCTGTGATTGATGGGCATTTGGGTTGGTTCCAAGTCTTTGCTATTGTGAACAGTACTGCAATAAACATACTGTTACTCGCTTCTTTCTTCTTGCTGTTTTTAAGATCTTCTCTTTGTCCTTGACTTTGAGAGTTTGACTATTATATGCCTTGCATTAGGCCAATTTGGGTTGAATTTGATTGGTTCTCTCTGACCTTCCTATATGTGGATATGTGTACCTTTCTTGAATTTTGTTATTAAAATCTTGTTATTATTTCTTTGTATATGCTTTATCTCCCTTACTCAACTCCCTCTTGAACACCAGTAATTCTTAAATTTGATCTTTATAGTTGTCTGTATCTTATAGGCAATCTTCATTCCTTTTCCTAGTTTTTTCTTTTCTTCTCCCTCTCATTGTGTAATTTTTTTTTTTTTTTTGAGAGGGAGTCTCACACTGTCGCCCAGGCTGGAGTGCAATGGTGTGATCTCAACTCACTTCAACCTCTGCCTCCCAAGTTCAAGCAATTCTCCTGCCTCACCTTCCCGAGTAGCTGAGATTACAGGTGCCTGCCACCACACCTCGCTAACTTTTTTTTTTTTTGTATTTTTTAGTAGAAACGGTGTTTCACCATGTTGGTCAGGCTGGTCTCGAACTCCTGACCTCATGATCTACCTGCCTTGGCCCCCACAAAATGCTGGGATTACAGGCATAAGCCACCACACCTAGCCTCACTGTGTAATTTTAAATAACCTGTCTTTGACCTCACCGATTCTGTCCTCTGCTTGATTCATTCTGCTGTTGAGAGCCTCCAGTAGATTTTTCAGTTCACCGAATGTATTTCTCAATTTCAAGGTTTCTGTTTTAGTTTTTAAATTTGTTTCAATCTCTTTGTTAAATTTCTCTGATAAATTTCTGAATTGCTTTTCTGTGTTATCCTGGAGATTACTGAGTTTCCTTTTAAGTGCTCTTTTGAATTCTTGGTCAGAGAGCCCACTTATCACTGTATTATTAGGGTTAGTCACTGGTTATTTGTTTCGTCTGTTTGAGGAGGTCATGGCTCCCTGTTTGTTGTTGTTTCTTGTGGTTGTACATCTACGTCTCAGCACTGAAAGATGATTTGTTCCATTCTTCTCTGTCTGGCTTGTTTTGTTTTGTATTGGTTATGTTTGTTTAGAGAGTCTTCATAATTTCCTGTTGAACTTCTTATATTTTTTTCCACTAGGTCACTGTCTGCTTTTCAGCACTGCATTGAGCCTAACATCCAGATTTGCCTCACCTGTAGCAAACAGAGTGCTGACTATCCAGAATGGGGGAGGTCCCAAAGAGGATATCCTGGCAGTGTGGAATGACTGACTAGGGGTTAATGCCCAGGTGATCTGTGGAATGTACCTCCTAAGATGTGGTGCTTCTGAACAGCCACTCTGATTTGGTGTCTCCTTTGGTTGAGTTACAGGTCAGAGTTTCCAGGGCTGGGGATGATAGTCCCACCTTCGCACTTTGTTTCTGGCTGTCCTCAGGGTTATGTTTTCCTTTAGGCACTCATAATATTTCCTGTGGGTATAAGCATTCACAGACCCTCTGCCAAAGAACCCAAGATGGTGGGAAAACTGGTTGTCCACCTTGATCTCACTTTTTGCAGTGTAGAAGCTGAGTTGGAGGAAATTTTCGGCATGCTTGGTGCCAGGGGGATTGGAGAGAGGGGCATCACAAATATGAAAATCCAATTCTCTTATCATCTGCTTAGAGGTTTTTTTTTTTTTCTTTTTTCTTCTCTGTGGCCCTGGGAACTGACTCATCACATTTGAGTTGTGGAGGTATTGCCGGTGATAATCTCAGTGCTGTATATTTGTTTGTTTTCTGTGAGGGGGAGTGAAGCCAGCTTGTTTCTACAGTGCCATTTTGGAAGTGGAAGTCAGTATATCAGTATTGTATTTTTAACTTCAAAGTCCACTTGTTCATTGCTCGTATATAAGAAAGTGATTTACTTTTGTATGTTAACTTTGTATGCCGCAACCTTGCTACAATCACTTATCAGTTCCAGGAGATTTTTGTTGAATATTTCAAGAAACTTTTATTTCTTTTTTTCCTAATCTGTTTACCTTTACTTTCCTTTCCTGTCTTATTGCATTGGCTAGGACTTCTAGTACAATGTTGAAAAACAGTGATGAAAGGGAATATTTTTGCTATGTTCCTCATCTTAGTGGAAACGCTTCAAGTTTCTCACTATTAAGTATGGTGTTAGCTGTAGGATTTTTTGTAGATGCTCTTTATCAAATTGGAGAAGTTCTCTATATTCCTAGTTTACTGAAAGTTTTGAAAAAATCTTGAAAATTTCTCACATTTTTCAGCCCTGAGCATCCAGCAATTTGTCAGTTACTCAATGAGTGATGTTGTTCGTTAGAACATGATTTCTGTGTTTTTTTTCGTGGTGGCATTCTCTATCAAAACTTTGTTGCTTTGAATCACAGAAATGCATTTCAGAATAACTTAAATGCAAATTAAATAAAAGCAACATTCTTATAGTAGCTTATGGAATACAAGGAAATATTGAAGTATAAGGCCACAGGAATATTTCATTAGTCCAAGGATGCTCTTAGATTTTCATTCTAATGCTGGGCTCATCTCCCAACTCTGTTTGTGTCTCACTTTAAAGATCTAAACAGATTCCCACTGGCTTCTGACAAGCCAATAAGTTATCTCTCTTTGGTTAGGTTATAACTTGGTCCAGTAAGATATGACCAGCAGTGGGGCAGGGTCATACAGTACAAACATGCATAACCTAAGCAACCACAGTCTGTGGGAGAGCAACATTCTCAGGATAAATATGTGGCAAGGAGAAGTACCTGATATTTGTGGAAAGCTGACATTGCTGCCTTGTGAATGTAACTAGGGCTCACTTAGCCTGACATTAATACATCCTGATTTAGTATGCCTACAGTAGAGTAGCTGTTTTCATTAGCTCTTACTATCACTTGTGCTTTAGGGACTTGGTTTGGAGAGAGCATTCTCCAAAAAAAAAAAAATCACATTATTAAAGAGGTTTGATATTTATACTGGGTAATTGGCAAACACTTGTTGTTAGCAGATGAAAGTTGTTTTTAACTGATGTGCTTGCTTTCTGAATCAGATAGGAAAATTAGTGGCCTTAGGCTTCTCTTTCAAATTTAATACACAGAGTGCACGATGTATGGAACGAGTTTTATTTTCCATAAGCAAAAGCCTATATTTTACGCAATTTTTAAATGAGGTTCTGCAATCACTGGCGAAATGTGTTGTTGTAGTTCATGTTCATTTAGTGTTGTTACTGAAGCACTCTAGAACATATAAATGAGGAAAAAGACTTGGTGATTCAAATTGGATTGAAGAGATGTCACCCCTACAGAAGAAAAGATCAGAGCTTGAGAGGTATTGTAAGGAACCACATTTTCTTCTCTCTTATTCAAAGACTAGATTCTAAATCATCATATTAATTTATCATGTAAGTAGGATATTTTAGTGCACTTTCAGCTTTAACCAGCATTGTAATTCCTGCTACCACCAGTATGATATGGTTCTCTATGATGTATAGAAATGGATATTAAATAGGAACACAGAGCTAATGGTTTCAACCTATGCTGACTGGATTACATAATTCTGTTGAGGGAGAGAACCAGGTTGTTGGCTTAGTTGAAAAGCCCTGGAAGGCCTGACATCAGTAAGACCAGATTCTAGAGTGTAAAGCAAATACATCTTACAAGAAATACCTTCCCTTGTTGGAAATACCTTTCCTAACAACGAGAGCAGTGAGGAAAGTGTGTTCTACCACAAATCCAAGCATGTTTCCTCTCCTGACTTTTCCCTTCTACTTCTCTGTCTTCCTTGCTATAGCTTATCACAAATGTTAAAAGGTCAACTTTTAAAGTGTGAGGACTTTTGATCACAGTAGCAGCTGAAGATCCTCACAGAAATTTACTTTGTGTGGCTTTCTTCTGAAATATATAGCCTTAATTATTACCCTATGTCATACATTATGGCTTTCAAAGACTAGGGGATTTGCCGTTTTGGTACTTTTCTGACAACATTTTTATACTCTCCCCCTCACTCACCTCACTTCAAGCATGTTCATCAAACATCTCAAGTACATTCCCAGCTAGGGCCAGTGGACTTACTATTTCCTGGCCTAGAATGTTCTTTATGTAATTGGAAGGCTTGGACCCTCATTCTGTTCAGCTTTTTACCATCCTCCCATGACCACAATATATAAAATGGCAGCCCTGTCATTTCTATTCTCTTCCTCTGGTTGTTTTTCTGCATTTCAATTGAATTACTTAATGAGTAGAATAACTTAATGTTGTCCTTCATTAGATGTCTATTTGCAAAATCTGCCAATATTATTTTCTGCAATTCTTCACTTTGGATTGTAGCAAGGATTCCAAACTCAATATATCACCTTGTTCTATGAATGTATCACAATTTTTATTTTGTTTTCAGGTCACTAATTAAGTAAACAAAAGAGGAGGGGACAAAGTGCATTCTGTTCTCACATGCAAAGTTGTAATTTTATTTGAAACCAATGATAAAGACATTTTACTTTTCAATTTAAAATGACAGAGAACACAAAGTAGTTCTACATAAGCAGCTCTCAGAAAATTATACTTTAAGCACTTGAATTTAAAACACATGATGAGTGTGAATGATTTGCTATAGAAGAAAAATTAGTGAGAAATGTGAAGTAGGCATGATTGTCTTTATGACTTTTCCTATATGTAGGTTTTTCTCATGCATAAGACACCACGTTGCTGATGGTTTATTTCTCAATGTTTACAGCTGCCACATCACTCCCATACCCACCTCTTTTGATATTTCCTTTTGCTGGAACTTCATTCTTTATGATCTAGAGAACTTATAATAATAAAATACAAGTACTAACATTAATAACATTCTAAAATAATTCAGATAATTATTAACTCATATTTGTTCAGATAATTCAGATGATTAATATTTCCTTTGATAAACCATTTTTTGCTGCTGAACTAATGTACTGATGAGACAGGACTTAAAGTCTGCAATCTAGTTCTGCTGGTGGTCTGTCTCTGGCATTACTGGTACTCAGAAGTACTTACTGAGTGATTAATAGTGACTGTTGTGACATTAGCTATCGAGTCATAGTAAGGATGTAATCATAACATACACTTAAGGAGGCTTTGGTCAGGTCATAGATATTGGGAAGAATTAGGACTTATGAAACTGGTAGGAAGACGCCATGTGACAGACCAAATAACATTTCTACTTCTTTCAAATGGAAAATGATCGTTTTCTGTGTTACCATGCATTCTTTTCCCAGAAAGGAAATCAATTTATTATTGTCTGGCATAGAATCAAGTTTAGGTAAGAGGATAGCCTTCAGTTTTGTTTCATCAATATTCAGGGGAAAAGTTGAACAATGGCTGTGATAATTTTTATAAGAGCTTTTAGCTTTGCATCAATATTCATCTCTGTACTGTCTTAAGTCTCAAGCGTCTTAGCTGGGGAGTAATTGTATCCACTGCTGATGTCCAGATGGAGCTAATGAATAGAAAGGGCAGCTACTAGAATAAGTTTACACATAGGGCAAAATTACTCTATTAGTGAAGTAGCATATGATTGTCATTAATGTTTGTCTCCATGTTCAGTCTTCCTATGGCTGTGTCTAAGTCCAACAGAGTTAGTTCTGGGTTCTTGATTCACATCTTCTGCTGATTCAGAATATGTACTTGGACGTTGATTTTATTTGTGAACTTCTTCTTGCTTCTTCCTCCTCGAGATAAAGATAATATCTTTTTGGTATATTTTAGCCTTCTTCTGAAGAAATAAAAATTAAGTAGCATAATGATCAAAACAAGGGTAATTTGTTTAAAAATTTAAATTCACAGATAAATTTAAGTCATATATTGTTACAGAGAATTGGAAAATCCTTTTATAAATAATGTAGTTAGTTGACATGATCTAGATGTGTTTTTATGTCATTTTAGGAGTAGAAAACAAACATGGATTTTTACATACACTAGTGTGGGATATTAAGTATCCTTAACATCAAACTGATGTGTTAGCACTGCTATGTTTAGAAATCATAATCCAATTCTATTGCACTTGTTTCATAGTTTGTAGAATTTTAACAGTGGAAGATGATGATATGGAAGATCTGTAATGTATTATATCAAGATGTTCAACTGGGACAGCCCCTAAAACAGTGATTGATGACAGTAAAAGTTTTATAATATTAGTTTAAAAAGTTTTTTATTATAATTAATATTCCAATGTTTTTCATCATTCTTTCAACCATAATTTTCAATGTGAATAATAATCTATCAATTGGATGCACATTAATTTACTAAACCCTCTTCTTTTAAGAAATATTAAATTCCTGCCAATATTTTAAATCTATTTTATTGGTACATTTTCCCATTTCCTATTAGATTTGGGAGCAGTTGCTTATATTTTAAAGATGTTAACAACTCTGTGTCACTTTCTAAATATACTTTCAGTTTTAATTGTTTACAAAAGTTTTTGCCTTTAATCTTTATGTAGTTAAATTTACTCTCGTTTTCTTTCTTCTTTATAAATTTAGGGTTTGACAATATGATTTTTGAAAGTGTTTCCCATCTCACTATATTTTTTAGAAGCTTAAATTTCTTTTTTATTCTTTTTTAAACATTGAAATATTTTTATTTGGGGTTAACAATCATATGATTATTTTAAACTGTGTATGTAAAATAAGTCATTTTCCATATATTAACTTTTCTGGTATTAATATTATATTTTATTTTTTCTTATATTGATATAACACCAAGGATTTTGGTTTTTTTCTTTGACAAACTTCTTTTTTATTTTTTACTCATTCTTGTAATTACTTCTAGGGTTTGTTTAAAATGAACTTCCTGGTATAAGATCTTTATTTTCATGTTTATTTTGAGCCAACTTAATGTCTTGGACATTAATAAAGCTATCTGACAAGTTAATACTAATTTTTATAACTATTTAGTCTTACCATTTTTATGTTGTTATACGCTTTCTGTTTTGAGGAGGTTAGCTGTCACCATTTTTAAAATTCTATATATTTATATTAATATATTTTCTCTGTACTTTTTCTTCTTTGGTGTTTGGATGTGTATTCCCTATTTTTAATTCCATTGGTGCAGACTGATGCTGCTTATGTGCCAGACTGATGGCACATCGCTCAATCTGTTATGCAAACACATTTGGTTTGGATTCCACATACTGACTTGCAGAAAACTTTAATTCATGGTTAGCTTAAGAGCCTTAACATCCAAAATCTAAACTTATTAATTCTCAAAAAATTGGAAAAATAACACAACTGGGCCTGCATCCTGCACACCAGCAATCCACAGGAGCTGATCACATGCCCTGAGCATATACACTTTCCACATTGTCAGGGTTTTAACAACTCTTCATTGTCACCGGGGTTAAGTCAATTGCCATGTACCATCACACCTGGACTGTTCCTTTTCTTAGCTTAGTTCACCCATTTGGGTTATTGTCCTGGCCGGTGGAGGTATTTAAATTGATGATGCCTAGACTAGAAGTTAACTTTATGTTTTCAACCTTTATTCCTGTATTTATCAGAGTCCAAAGTAAAACAATATCTTCTTTTGCCTAAGTCTTTGGGACAAAATGAATAATAGAAGCCATTATTTTTGGATGCAAATATGACCCAATGCACATACGTCTATGAGTTTCACAGCAGCTTCCCAGCAAGCTTTTTGTTCTTTTATTTTTTATATGAAGCATTGAGGTATAATGCACATGTAAGATTTATCCTTTTAAGTGTACAGTTTGATGATGACTATTAAATGTATACAATCACATAACTGCCACAATCAAGGTATAGAAAATTCTGTCTTCTAAAAAAGTTATCTAATGCACCTATGCAGTCAATCTTTTCTGCCTACCCTTAGTCAATGGCAACTATTGATATGCTTTCTGTTCCTTTAGCTTTGCTTTTTCTAGAAGGTCATATAACCCCAATATGATAGTACCAATTTTTGTTTGTCTTTCATCATTTAGCATCTTGCAACGCATCCATGTTGTTACATGTATCAGCAGTTTGTTCCTTTAAACTGCTGAATAGCATTCCATTGCATGAAACAAACACTTAGTTTATCCCTTCATCGGTGATGAACACTTGGGTTGTTTTGAATTTTGACCATTAGGAATTAAACTGCTCTGAACATTCATATAGCAATCTTTGTGTGGACATTTGTTCTCATTTTTCTTAGGTAAATATCTAAGAACAAAATTGCTGGGTCGTATTTTAAGTGTATGTTTAGCTTTATAGGAAATTGTAAAAATGTGTTTTTTAAAATGGTTTATCATTTTGCATTCTTATCAACAATATATGAGATTTTTAATTGCTCTAGTGGGTATGAAGTGGTGTCTCATGGTGATTTTTATTTGCATTAGCCTGATGACTAATGATAACGAGCACTCTTTGATGTGGGAATTGGTCATCTGTATATCTGTTTTGGTGAAGACTGTTCATTTTTATTATTTTTTTTACCCATTTTTATTACTTTTTTTTGTTAATACTATTGCTATGTATTTTGTAAATACTTTCTCCCCCTCAGTTTGACGCTCATCTTTTCATTGTCTAAGACAGTGTCTTTTGCAGAGAAGAAGTTCTGATGAAGTCCAATTCATCGATGTTTCTCTTTTATGTTTTTTGCTTATTGTGCTCTAAGAACTTTATGATTAACCCAAGAAACCAAAGACGTTTTATAGTTTCTTCAAGAAGTTTTGTAGATTTAGCTTTTATAATTAGCACTATGTTTTATTTCACATTAATATTTTTTTGTATTATGAAGTAGGATTGAAATGCATTTCCTTTTCATATGGGCATTTAGATTTTCCTGCATAATTACTAAAGAGAATGTCTTCTTTACTAAATGCTTGGCATCATGGTCAAATACTGATTGCACTAGTCATGGTTCTCCACAGGGACAGAATCAATGGGATATATGTATATATAAAAGGGAGTTTATTAGGGAGAATTGGCTCATGTGATTACAAGGCGAAGTCCCATGTTAGACTGTCTGCAAGCTGGGGAAAGAAAAGAATGGCTCACTCCAAGTCCAAATGCCTCAAAATCAGGGAAGCCAACAGCAGAACCTTTAGTCTGCTGCTGAAGGCCCAAGAGCCTGGGGAAGTCATTGGTGCAAGTCCCAGAGTCCAAAGGCTGAAGAACCTGGAGTCTAATGTCCAAGGGCAGGAGAAGTGGAAGCAAGCATCCAGCATGGGAACAGGAAGGAAGCCAGGAGACTCAGCAAGCAATGCTACCCCATCTTCTTCCACCTGCTCTGTTCTAGCTGGCTGGCGACCCATTGGATAGTGCCCACCCACATTGAGGGTGGGTCTTCTTCTCCCAGTCCACCACCTCAAATGTCAATATTCTCTGGCAATGGCCTCACAAACACACCCAGAAACAACACATTACTAACCATCTAGGCATCCCTCAGTCCAATCAAGGTGACACTTAATATTAAACATCACACCAATTTACCTGATATTTGTAAGCCTACTTTTTGGAATACTTATTTTGTTCTCTTGAGCTATATAATTATTTTTAAGCCAACACCCCATTATTTTGATATCTGAAACTTTATAGTAAATAAAATCAGGTAGTATAAGGCCTGATATCTTTGTTTTCCTTTTAAAATATCATATCATTTTGGCTATTCCAGGTTGTTTGCTTTTCTAAATTGATTTTAGATTTGGCTTTTCAAATTTTATTTATTCAGAAGCTGCTAATTTCTTGATGAGGATTACTTTGAATCTGTAGATAAATTTTGGAGAATTAACATATTAACAATATTGAATCTCTTGACCATAAACATGATTATATCTCCATTATTTTAGGTCTTTCTTAACTTTTTTCAGTTTATTTTATAGTTTTTAGTATTCTATGGTGGTTTCTTAAAGGCTATATTATCTTGTTCTCATTCGAATACTTATCTAATATTACTCTCCACTTAACAGTCAATATTTTCCAAAGAAAAAACTGTTTTTCTGATTCTTCTAGATATTGTGATCTTTTTTGGGGGTCCATGGAAAGGAGTTAGTATCCCTATGGGCAGGGGATGGTGATGAGAAAAGCCATGATGTAGAAGACATGTTGAAAATAGTGCTGGTAAGATTTTGTGATGGATAGGGTCTATAAATTAGCAAAGAATAAATATTTTGTCCTAAGGAACTGTTCAATTGTTGAAACTGTTTACTGAGATGGATGCCTTTTAAATGTCAGTCAGGCTGTTGTTACAGATAAACTTTTCTAGCTATTTTAAAGCATGAACTGATTTGAAATGGGGAAGTGGGTGCTTGTGGGCTCCAGGCTAAACTTTGGGGATTGACTCTTTTGAACTCCTTTGAACTCTCCTATGCTACAGCAGGAATTAGATAAGCCACTGGCCCCACTGCTGGCTCTGTTTTCAAGATTACTCCACCTTAGCTTAATCTGAATGTCAGAAAATTTGTGCTATAATTTTGAACTCTGGGAACATACTGTGCCTGCTAGATTTGCACCAACAAAACATCAGAAGTCTGCCATGGCCTTTTCCGCTGGTTAACTCAGTTTTCAATTCATGACTTGTGCGAGGATTACTGAGTGTCATAACTTAAACCACTCCCAGAACCCTATCTCAGGGCAGTCTGGGAAATGCAGCTTTTAATTTACCAACTTTTGCACTATAAGCTTACATATTACACTGTCTTCAAAAGAGATTTAGCTGGTGTCTTAGTCTGTGTGGCTGTAAAGGAGTGCCTAAGGCTGAGTAACTTATAAAGAAAAGAGCTTAATTGGCTCATGGTTCTGCAGACTGTACAGGAAGCATGGCACCAACATCTGCTTCTGATGAGGGTCTCAAGCTACTTCCACTCATGGTAGAAGGCAAAGGGGGCCAGTGTGTGGAGATCACATTGGGAGAGAAGCAGCAGAGAGGGTGGGTGAGGTGCCAGGCTGTTTTTAACAACCATCTCTCACAGGAGCTTATAGAGCGAGAACTTACTCATTACTGCAAGGGTGGCAGGATGCCATTCATGAGAGATCCAAGACCCCCATGACCCAAATATCTCCCATTAGGCCCAACCTTCAACACTGAGGATCACATTTTAAAATGAGATTTGGAGGGATCAAACAAACCATATCCAAACTGGGCAGCAGCTGGGCTCCAAATGGGAGAAGTCAGTCTGCAAAGAATTTGCTAAACTGCTTCACATCAACTTTGATACCAGAAAAATTCCTCACTGATATGTGAAGACAGTTTGCCTACTAGCACAATTCCTGGAAATAAAATGGCATTTAATTTTTTGAGTATAATCCCATCCTCTAACTACCTCGTCATTGCGGAGAGCTCTTCTGGATCAAGAAAATGAGATTAACGTGGCGTCCCAGTTGGTATTGACTCATTTACTAAGTTTAGTGAAGTTTAACTCACCTGGGGCAAATGTCAAGGCCATTTGATTTGAGAAGCTTTTTGAAAGGCCTTTTGAGATGAGGGAATTATATTTTTTCAGAAATGAGCTGTTAATTAATCCAAATCTGTCAATACAATGGATTCTATGAATTACTATTAGAACATGCCCATTTCTTATTTCTTGCTAAACTTATAAGAAATTTTTCAATATTCACACCTTTCAAAATTACTGCTTTCTAAATGGACAATGGATGCTTTTTCTATTCCTTCAAATCTTTCAGTTCTGCCATGATCTATGTGTTTGTTTGGGAAAGTGATTTTTTCTCTTTCAGTCTTGTTTTCCTCATGGAAGCAGCACCATCCATCTCTTAGGACAATTGGAAGAACTAAGTGAGATGTTATATAAACAATGTGCACCATAAGTGTTTGTTTCCTATTCCTTTCTCTCTCTTTCTTGCTTTTCCTCTTCTCCCGACTTCTTCTATAAATTTTTTCAGGCTTTTCCTGTATCTGCTAGTGCTATCTTTCCTGCTTTAGAATCAGAAAGAATGGGATTTCTTATACCACCTCCAGACAGCATCTTTTCTCCTTTCTTAAAGGATAGAGAAGGTGACCTGCTCCCTAATATCTGATTTAAGATGCTGATCCACAAAGAAACTCTGAAAAAGCAATTTCAATTTCTTATACTGAGTTTCAGAGGTTGGTTGCATGCCTATTTTTGTTAGTTTGTAAAAGGAGGCAAAACTCTCAACAGATTGAGAATTAGAGGTTCTGTAGGCTTTAAAAAGGAAAAAAGATCTCTCATTTTTGCTAGGGGAGTTAAAAGCTGATTTTAAAACTTAAAATAAGCCTCATATTTCTGTTCCTTTGGGCTCATTCTGCATCTTTTGATGACCAATATGTGCAGTCTTAAAGTGTGTGCCACATTTATCTCAGCCTTTGTGTTCTCTCCTCACAGCTGTCAGTGGCACTGTGTGTGGGCTGATCTGTGGGCAAGATGCTTTCGGGTAGGCACTGTCTGTGCCCTTAAATGCAGGTGGCACTCAGGGGATGAAGCAGGCACTTGCTTTTTCTCTTGCCTCCCACCCTACCCTCTAATAAAAATTCATTCTCAGTATCTACAACATCATGGGAAGGTTAATTACACTGTGCCTCCATTCTCTCCCTTTACAAAGAAAATAAACATTTATATGGAGGTGATGCAAGTAAATAATTTACAGTCATGAACCGTGCAGGAAAGGAAGCTTGATGAAGTACACAAACCTGGAGTGAATTGAAGATTGAGAAATCATTGGTAAAGAAGAATGGAATTGCCTCTGAAAGGCCTTTCAAAGAGCAAATTCACAATCCTGGATGTTTTCTAATGCAGACTTTATTTGAGAGTTGTTTCTATGGTTTGAATGTCCCCTTCAAAACTCACGTTGAAATTTAATTGCCATTGTAACATTGTTGAGAACTGGAGACTTTTAGAGCTGATTAGGTCATGAGGGCTCCACCCTCATGAATGTATTAATGTCATTATGGAGGGACTGGGTTAGCTATAGCAGGAGTGGGCTTTTGATTATTAGTTTTTTCTCTCCATAGTTAATATTCACTTAGACTTTCAGCATTATTTTATCTCCCAGGGAGATGAGCCAGAACTGCATTGATTTATATATTTGTTGGTAGCAGTTTAGGTCCTCCAGGAAGTGAACACCATGATGGAATTAGAAGTGAAAGAGACTTATTGGAGGAAACACCTATGAATGACAATGGGTATGGAGAGCAGGGGCAGTTAAGGAGAGGCTTTACATGGCAGTACATGTCTCATACCTGCAGAAAGAGAGGGAGACAGACAACTGATTCGGATGGAAGAACTGAAGACTGCAGTGTTCCTTGAGAAAGACTTGGTGAAGCTAATGGGATGCTCAAAGCAAAGGTTGTCCATTGAAGGAATCCTGATTGAGCAGACATGGCCTGGCTCCAGTACCCACTCTGTGCCCAGGTATTGGCTGGGAGAAGTCCAGGAACAGTGCTGAAGTGGATCTTGAAGATGGTGGATCTGGAACTGTTGGCTCACCACACTCTGTAGCAGGTCCTATCTTGGCCAAACTGAGCTGTGCACGTCTGTGGCTACCACACTGTTATTGTATGTTGGCCACTGTAAGTTGCTATAACAAAAACTGGGTAGTTTATAAACAACAGAAGTCTATTTCTCATAGCCATATAGGCTGAGAAGTGCAAGATCAAGGCTGATTCAGTGCCTGGTGAGGGCCTGCTTTCTGGCTCTTAGACAATGCCTGCTTGCTGTGTCCTCTGCTGATGGAAGGAGCAAGGGATGTCTCTTGGGCTGCTTTTATAAGGGCACTGATCCCATTCATGAAGGCTCTCCCCGCATGACCTAATCACCTTCCCCAAACCTAACCTCCTAAACCATCACTTTGGGGTTAGGATTCTAACATATAACGTTTGGGGAGGACACAAATATTCAGACCATAGCAATCACTATTTGAATTCTGGCAACTTTGTCCCTTTCTTAAGCATTTTTGAAGTCGTCTTTATGTTCCTATATCAAGGCCTGGCAGTTTTAGAAAATATTTCTTAAACTGCATCCATTTATTGCTCTGTAACTGACGTCTATACTCAGATGACTCTGCTCATTTGGGCTGCCTGTTTCCATGAGATGTGGGACTTAAAGAAATTTGTCTGAGAGTCGTGACTGATCTCTGTTCTATGGCTGAGCTTGTGCAAAATATGTACTATTTCTGACACTTTTTGCTAGTGTATTTCTTAAACATCTTCCTCAGAGTGTGTCACACACTGTTTAAAGTTTATCCTTTTCCCTAAGATAAAAGCAAGTTGTTAGGAGGTGCACCCTCTACCTTGAGCCTATTTGGGAGGATGTGTGTTGGGGCAAGGAAGCAATGTTGGCTTCCTTGGAAGGAAGATTGATGGTTTTTCTATTTACAAGCCCAGTCACCTCCCCAAGATAATGATAGCAGCATTAAAATTCTAAGATAATCCCATAGAGAGGAAGTGTCTAAAACCTACAAACACAGCTCTAAATCCAAGCACCCATCGGGCTTGTGTGTCTGAGGGGGATGCTCAGCCTGCAGACACCTACAGCATCTCACCAGCTTCTAAAATACAATCAATCAGTCAACCCAGACAGCAAGGCAGAAACAAGTTTCCTGGAGTAACTCTGGGGCTTTGCTTACTTCTTCCTCCAAGGACTCATCAGAACAGGATATTTTCACTCTGAGGGGGAAGAACTGTGAAGAAGCTTTAGGAAGGCATTGTTAACATTGACGTGACACGTTTCTGGATTAAAAATAAAAAGATATATATTGTGGGTAGTTTGAGGAAAGGGAATTAGAGAAACTGACTTTGGCGTGACTGCTTTTAAGGAGCTCACCCCAGCCCAACGTTTAGAATTTAGTCTCATATCCCTTCCATCCCTCATCCCAGAATCAAATCTGATTGTGCTTATTTGTGTGGACCTTTTGCTAAGGGTTTTCAACAAATGACTTCACCATTCCCTTCTGCAGAGATAAGGATGCTTTCCAAAGATGAAAATGCTTGGGTTAAAATAAATTACTATGAGCCTCAGGATGACTAGTGTCGTTACAATTGGTATTGGAAAGAGTACCGCTAATAAAAAATACTGATTCCAAAATACTGTTTCAGAATGCAGAATCAGAAAATCAGTTGCTGCCACTACTAGTTTTTATCCATATTATTCCTTAAATTAGGCAACCACTGAGTCTATTAGGCAGGAATCAAACCATCTGTTCTCTCTACTGCAGCAGGAAAACTACTTGTCAAAGAATTGTGTCAGGTTGGTGCCCAGGGCAAATGTTTACTGTTGTAACAATTCTGTCAAGAGCAAATTTGGGGCTGGACAGCACATTCACTGAAAAATTGTTGGTGCTCGATACTGGGCTGTGAGTATGGGTCTGTGTGCTAAGGTTTACTCGGACATCCGGCTAATAGGAAGAAACTTGATGTAGTGCTGTTTTCATCAGCGGCAGCGCTTGAGAGTTCATGTTCTGATTATGATCCCAGGCAGCCACTTAGCCTGCTTCTTAGTTGCCCGTTTGGCATTGAAAACACACTACTTCTGTTATTTAACAAGGCAGATTCTTTTTAAAAAATCTTTTTAAATTTAATTAATTAATTAATTAATTAATTTTGAGATGGAGTCTCGCTCTGTCTCCCAGGCTGGAGTGCAGTAGTGCGATCCTGGCTCACTGCAACCTCCACCTCCCAGGTTCAAGCAATTCTCTGCCTCAGCCTCTGGAGTAGCTGGGATTATAGGCGCCCGCCACCTCCCACAGCTAATTTTTGTATTTTAAGTAGAGATGGGGTTTCACTATCTTCCCAGCCTGGTCTTGAACTCCTGACCTTGTGATCCACCTGCCTCTGCCTCCCATAGTGCTGGGATTACAAGCGTGAGCTACCGGGCCGGGCTGGGGAGGTTCTTTAGTGGAAAAGTTTTGAATATTTTTGGCATTCAGTAGCTTTGACACCAGAAGTATTTCAATTGTATTAATTTTTGATAGAGCTAGGTAAATCTGAGATTTATTTGAAATTATATTCCCTAATAAAGTTAAAGAAATTATAATGTTTGAGAAATTAAGTTGATTCTTTGCTCTTGCATGTATAAAAGTAGGTCTTCTTGTTACTTTCTTACCAAATTTCTAAACTGGGGCCATATTTTTTTTTTATTTAGTTTGCTATTCTCCTTTTGGCACTTCGGTGGAATAGTACATATTTAAAGACTGGTATTTTGGAACTGTGCAAACCACAAAAGTGTTTTTGCTGGGAGAAGTTATTTCTGTTAGTTGCCTTCTTTCCTTGCAAGTTGACTGTAAATGTCATGAAGTTTATGCCCTATATAAATTGCTTTAATTATGTTGGGTTTATATAACTTCTTTGTATCTGTATAGGCTAAATGTATGCATGAAATTTTTCTATAAACTCTAAAAGCTTGTTGAATATCGTAGTAAATAAATACAACCATATTTAAGTGAAAGTGTTTATTCTTACTGGTTTTACTTAAGTCTAGATCACCAAAACCATTGTCTTTGCATCATGATATTTGATTTTGGTAATTAAGTGGGAAGAACAGGCCAGTGTTCTCGTCAAAACAATCCCAGATGGCAAGTGTAATTCTTAGACTTCCAGTTTACCAACATAAGAATACTTCCTACCCTCTCCTCTGTCCTACAGAAACAAACATGGCCCAGATGCCGTGATAAATGTGTGGGATTCATCCTATATTCTTGCAGAAACATTTGTCATGGCCAACTCTAATTTAAGACCAAGAAATGCTTTCAGCTGTTTCTATCCAGTTGCTAAATCAAAAGGCAGTACCAGAAAGAAATTTGAGGAATTTTGAAATGACTGAAAAGCTAATATATAATGAAAGTTCCAGTAGAAAATAAAAATGCCAACATAATACCTATAACACACATTTTGGTTTGCCCACTATTCTGCAGTCAAATATGACTTTGTTGAATAAAATATAACAGAACGTTAAGGCAGTTAAAATATCTAATCACAGCCCATGTTAACCGCACTGATTTCTGTCTGGTCAACTGATAAGACAGTTGCACGCAGTATTTAAGCACTTTCTGGATAGTATCCTTTTGATGTGTATCTCAATGTCCTTTCTGTTTTAATTCTCTTCCACTTTACCTGTCATAATCATTCACAGTACATTGAATATAAATATAAAAGAAATGTCATAATCTGCTTTCCTTATTTATGTACATTTCAGGGTTCTAATAATGTTGTCGTGGTGAAACTCCCAAAAATCTCATGCTACTATATGATACCTAATTCTTGGTTTGTCAAGGACTAGATTTATTTTGGTAAACATTTATAGAATATTCAGAAAGTGACCTGGTTGATGATAGAAGGGACATTGGGTTCATGAGTAGATAACAAAATAAGCGAAGTACTGAGGAGATGAGAATTAATTGGAAAATAAATAACTTCTTAGTGTAATCCCACCTTGAATTATGCTGTCTGTTCATTTGCATGCTTAAATGTACTGAGTTCTTATTTTTATGCCTACTATATGCAAAACTTGGTTTGGGTGGGTGAAAAAAATCTTATGACCAGTTATCTAGGAAAGGATTTCCATGTTACAGATACATAATGAATTTCTTAAGCAAATAATATGACTAATGGTTTATAATTGTCTTTAGCAATAGTTTAGATATTTCCTAGGGCTGCCATAACAAAGTGCCTTAAAACAACAGAACTTCGTCTTTCATGGTTCTGGGAGCCAGAAGTCTGAGGTGTTTCCAGGGCCATGCCATTTCTGGACCCTGTTGAGGGGATCCTTTCCTGGTTTCTACCTTCTGTGTTTTGTTAGCAATCCTTGTGTATTAGTCCGTTTTCATGCTACTGATAAAGTCACACCCGAGACTGGGCAATTTACAAAAGAAAGAAGTTTAATGGACTCACAGTTCCATGTGGCTGGGGAGTCCTCACAATCGTGATAGAAGGCATGTCTCATATGGTGGCAGACAAGAGAAGAGAACTTGTCAGGGAAACTCCCCTTTATAAAACCACCGCATCTTGTGAGACTTATTCACTATCATGAGAACAGCATGAGAAAAACCCATCCCCATGATTCAATTACCTTCCACTGGGTCCCTCCTATGACGTGGGAATTGTGGGAGCTACAATTCAAGACAAACTTTGGATGAGGACATAGAAAACCATATCACCTTGGCTTTTGACTTATGCAGCACTTCGATGACACTCTTTTCTCTATGTTTGGGCTTCACATGGCATTCTCCTCCCTGTATTCCTCCCCCTCTTCTTCCTATAAGGATCCCAGTCATATTGGATTAAGGGCCCACTCTACTCCAGTGTGACCTTATCTTATGCTGGTTATGTCTGCAGAGACTTTATTTCCAAAAATAAGGTTACATTCACAGGTACTGGGGATTAGGACTTCAGTTGTCTTTTATGGAGGACACAATTCAACTCATAACATATATGTTTTGATTTCTCCAGTCCAGGGTGTTGGCTATAAGAACAGAAACAACCCTGGCTATCTTAGCCAAAGAAAATTTGTCATGAGGATATTTGGGATTGACATAATAGATGGGATTCTGGAGGATGGAATTAGGAGATTAGATAAGAACAAGGGATCCTCTGGGGGATGGGCAGGCAAAATTGACCCCCATTCTGACCTCCATTCTGCTTCTGCCCCATGATTAATCTGGTCTCAACTATTGAATCAGCATCCCAGGAATAAGTGTCTCATTGATTGAGTTTAGGATTCTGGATGTGCGAAGGGTGGGTGGAAGAAGAATCTGCCACCGTTGGCTTATACAGTGAGAGTCAGACAGCTGAAATTCCTTTCTTGTCAAAACTATTAATCAATGACAAATTTACCAAAATCATGATGGCAATGCCAATAGGAAAGGCAAGAGGGATTCAGACAGTGGGTGGCCAAATATGACAAATGTCTGCTGCAGGAAGATAATCTCTATGGCAGCAAACTAAAATGACAAATTTCTCTGGGTTTAAGAATATCCTCAAGTTCATAAATAAGTTAGATTGGGCTTTGCCATCTTCTTAGTTACCCATTGGTCACCAGTACTAGAAGGCATACCAGTAACAAACATTTAACATTTTGAACCTGTTTCTATGTCAATGAAGCCATCCATCTAAGATTATTGTGAAGATAAGATATATAAAGTAGCTTTTACAATGACTGTGAAAAAAGAAGACAACCTCCAAGTGATAGTTATTAGTTGTTTCAAAGCAGGATGGTATTCCACTTTTACATAGAGAATTTTAATTTGTGTAGTTCTTGAAAAAATAATTGAAGCTTTCCAAAATGAATGACAGAGAAAATTTGGCTTTAAAATATAGAATTCAGGCATTATAATAAATTACCTCAATTGTAAATGATGGTAGATTATTTCTGTAGAATGTTTTATTTTCGATAGGAATGAATGTTTTTGTGCCCAATAGAAAATCTAGATAACTCAGATGATTCATTGAAACAAGAAGTGGAGCAAATGATGTTGTTGATTTTCTAGAAAAGGAGGTCCAAAACGCCAAAGTTTCAGCCTACCTCCCAACTATTTTGTATACAGGTAAGAGGCTTGTCCAAAAGACAGCGTGAACAGTATGCTCCAGAAGTTCTAAACTTTAGGTTTTCTTGTTCAAGTTGCTTTTCTTTTTTTCCATGTTGCTTTTTTTTAATGGAGAAGTGCAATAATAAATAATTTAAAAATTAAAAATTTCCATAGTTTTATTACCTAATTATTATTTCTTTGATTTTCCAATTCATGTTACCATGACTATATATTTCTACATAGCTATTAAAATGTTCACTATATAATGTTGTGTTGTATTTCACACATTGAATTATAAACACTTTTCTACATAAACCTCCTAATAATAAGGTGACATTGAGTACCCTATTCCCTCACTCTTTAAACTTTCCTGATTTTTCTTTTCCCAGCATTTATCATTGCCTGGCATTGTAGTACATACTGATGTCTTTAATGGCTATTTCTCTCACTAGAATAAATTCAGTGTAGAAAGGCAAATAGAGTTCCTAGCATATAGTGAGCACTCAAAAAACATTTCTTGAATAAATGGATTAATAAATGGCTAAAGCCCTGTCATTAGATGTTTAGATGGGTTTTGCTCTTCTGCTATTACAGTTAATGCACTTATGAACATCTTATGGAATGTAGATTTTGTTTCTTTTGAATTTTTTCTTTATGATTATACTGATAAAAAGAATATATATTTTTGTTCACTCTTTTTATTTAGCCATCTATTTACTCATTTATTCATTGATTTACCAAGTATTTAAGCATCTGTGTTGGCCATTGTTTTATGTCTGGAGACAAAGCTGTGAAAACGGTGAATGAAGTTCTTGTCTTTATTGAGTTTTTATTCTAGTGAGGGAGACCTACAGGAAATAAACAAAATTTTTTTAATCTAAAACAACATATCTAGCCATTTTTTAATTATACTTTAAGTTTTGGGATATGTGTGCAGAACGTGCAGGCTTGCTACATAGGTATACACATGCCATGGTGGTTTGCAAAGGATATGAAAAGACACTTCTCAAAAGAAGACATTTATGCGGCCAAAAAACATATGAAAAAAAGCCCATCATCACAATTAAATTTATAATAGATGATCAGATAGTAATAGGTGCTATGGAGAAAACCTAAAAGGTGACAGAAAGGTACACTATTTTAGACAGGGATCTCAGGGGAGGCCTTTTGGAGAAGGTAACTTTGGAGAGAATTTTTAAATGAAATAAGGAGTTGAGGCATATGAATAGATGAAGTAGACAGAACAGCAAGAGCAAAATTATGTTGCAATAAATATTTTCTGTATATTGCCATATTATGTCCCAATGGAACTGTAACTCATCCATTTTATTTGCACTTGTTTAAAACTTTCATTTTTCTGCTAATTTATCAAGTGCAAATTCTATCTTAGGTTAGCTTTAATTGTTGTATCACAAATGAAGATAGACATTTGTTTCATGTACTTGTTCACTTCTTATATTTCTTCTTAAAGGAACATTGTTTCCTGTCCTTTGGGAATTTACCACTGGAATCTTTTTTTTTTCTTATAAATTTGAATGTGATCCTTACATATTAGAAATGCAAATATGTCTCTCAATGTGCCATTATCATTTTAATTTTGGGTTTGCCACTTTTTATTATATAGCTTTTCTTTGTGGTTTTGTATGCCATTTAGTGGATGAACTAACATCAAGAAGTGTCTGTGTTTGATTGCATTCAGATCTGAATTTCACCCCTCCCTGTATCCACATCCTTTGCCATGTACTTTTTTATTCTCTCCCACACTGACTGTGGGTCAGCCATGTGACTTATTTTGGGTGGTGACATGTCCAAAATCAATATGACAACTATAGAGGCTGGGAAATTACTTGTGCAATTGCTATGTCTCTCTTGTTCTCTGTAGTTGCCAAGAGACTGTGCCTGGGCTCCACTGCTGGTAGAAGGGAGACACATTGTGCAGAGCCAGGTTGTAAAGTCCTGGCCCAGGCCATCCTAGATCAGCACAGCCAGCTGACTACCAGCATGATCAGCAAAATCATGCCCTTCTTCCTACAGACATCAGCCCATGGTACTCAGTGACAGTCAAGTAACTAGTCTCATTTCAAGAAGAGCTTAATGGCTGGGCATGGTAGCTCGTGCCTTTAATCCCAGCGCTTTGGGAGGCCAAAGTGGGTGGATCACCTGAGGTCAGGAGTTTAAGACCAGCCTACCAACATGGTGAAACCTCGTCTCTACTAGAAATACAAAAATTAGCTGGGTGTGGTGGCGGGCGCCTGTAATCCTAGCTACTCTGGAGGCTGAGGCACGAGAATCACTTGAGCCTGGGAGGCGAGGGTTGCAGTGAGCCAAGATCATGCCACGGTACTCCAGCCTGGGCAACAGAGTGAGACTTTGTCTCAAAAATTTAAAAAAAAAAAAAAAGATTAATTCCAGCTGTCTATGGTTTCTTCACCAAACCTGCAATGGCCCCCTGGTCTTAAGAAAAACTTGGTGTCTAGTGCTGAGTTAGGCTTATAACAACACAGCTCGTCTCATAATGTAGGAAAACATGTTAAGGTCAGTAAACTATCCTAAGATTCTAGCAGCTAAACTCCTTTCTGAATTCACAACATTAGCATAGAACATCAGCAAGCCTATAACAATTGAAAGGAGACTCTGGTACGGTTAATAACTTGTTTACTTGCTTCTGTCAAAATTTTAGGTGAGTCATAAAAAGGATATGATCTCATAAGGTTATTAACAATGAGGGTCTAAACATATTTTAAAAAGAAATAATCATATTGATCACAGTCTAAAATTTTTATGTCAAGAACAGAGCGAACAAAAAAGAACCAATCAATGAATAATTTAATAATGATGCCTTGATTACAGATGTAAGTGAAATTCTTCCTGAACTTGTGATTTGCTATTTTTAGATTTTGATGAAAGATGTGTTTAATGAAGGTCATTTGATTTGATGAAATATCCTTAGAAAAATTACTTAAACAGAATCTAGGTTCCACAACTAGGTAATCAATGAATAAAATTTTAGTTCTACCTGTGGTAATACAGTACTAGCATTTAAATTTTCCACTGTCAGCAAGTCCTGTTGACTATATTACCAAAATATGTTTAAAATATACTTCCTCTATCATTTCTTATATCACTTTAGCCTAACCTGCCATTATCTCTTGAATACCACATGTGTTCCTTACTGGTCACTTGCCTCTACTCTTGACTCTACAATCCATTCTCCATTCTGCGATAAGTTTGATTTTTTCTGGTTAAAACCAGTCAATGGCTTCTCACCAGACCTAGAAAAATATCCAAACTTCTTAAAAAACGTGGCTGTTACTCACCACTGTAAACTCATTTCATCTCTGTCATCCTAATCCACTACATTCCAGTCACATTGGTTGTAGTGATTTGCTAGGGCAGCCATAACAATAAGAGTCATGCAAACTGGGTGCCTTAAACAACAGAAATTAATTTTCTCACAGTTCTGAAGACTAGAAATTGGATATCAAGATGTCAGCAGTGTTAGTTTCCTCTGAGGGCCTTGAGGAAAATATGTGTTTGAGACCTTTCTTCTTGGCTTGTAGATGGCCATGATCTGCCTGTGTTTTCACATCACCTGTTCTTGATATGTGCCCATGTCCAAATTTCCTTTTCTTATAAAAACACCAGTCATATTATGTTAGGATTCTCCTGAATGATGCCACGTTGACTTACATCCCACTTTAAAGGCCGTATCTCCAAATATGGCCACATTCTGAGGTACTGTGGGTTAGGACGTCAATATGAATTTTTCGGGAGACACAATTCAGACCATAAAATTGATTTTTCAGTTTGCAGAAAATGTTCAGCTCATTTCCCACCTTGTGGCCTTTGCACTAGCTGTATCCTCTAACTTTAATGCTTTCTCACTTCTCATGGTTGCTGGTGTCTCAGATGTCTCGTCTTCTTCTTTTTTTTTTTTTTTTAGATGGAGTCTCGCTCTGTCATCCAGGCTGGAGTACAGTGGAGTGATCTTGGCTCACTGCAACCTCCACTTCCTGGGTTCAAGCAATTGTCTGCCTCAGCCTCCCAAGTAGCTGGGATTACAGGCACCCACCACCACGCCCAGCTAACTTGTATTTTTAGTAGAGATGGGGTTTCACCATCTTGGCCAGCCTGGTCTTGAACTCCTGATCTTGTGATCCACTCGCCTCTGCCTCCCAAAGTGCTGGAATTACAGATGCGCATCACATGCCTGGCTAATTTTTGCATTTTTGTGGAGACAAGCATTGGCCAATGTTGGCCAGGCTGGTCCTGAACTCCTGACCTCAAGCGATCTGCCTGCCTCGGCCTCCCAAAGTGCTGGGATTATAAGCATGAGCCACTGCACCCAGTCAGATGTCTCTTTTTAAAGAGATCTTCCCTGGTCACCTAAACTGAAGTAGCCACTGAATTACTTTCTTTCTCATCAATCAATTTTATATTTTTGAACAACACTTATCATTTTCTGATATTTTCTATTTGTTCCTTTGTATGTTGCTTATTATCTATTCTTCCTGAACCTTACTAGAATGTAAGCTATATGAGGGCAGATACCTTGACTATCTTGTTCACTGGTTTTTTTCCCAGCACCTAAAACAGTGCCTGACCTGGCACAGGGGAAGTAAAATGAGATAATTAATGATGTAGAGAGAGGAGGAGATGGAGGGAGGGAGGGTGGGAGAGAGGAGAGATTCACATCTAGATCTACCTCACTCCTACATTTTCACCAGTGGGCTTCTGCCAAAATAAAAATAAAAAATGTGCTCCAAGTATTAAATAGAATTTAAAGTATCACTTTATCAGGGACATAATCAGTGATTTAAAGTTCAGAAGATAAAATTTGATTTTCTGGAGTTTTTGGTTGTTTTCTGGGTATCATTGCTAGTAGTGTTAGATTCCATGATGAGTCTTCATAATTTTGAGAAGAATCCCCAACTTGGTAAATGTAATGCAACCTGCTAAGTTCAAGAAAGTCATACAAAGAGCTTATTATTTAAGCCATTTATTTTAGGGTTGGGTTGTGTGATGGTTAACATTGGGAGTCAACTTGATTGGATTGAAGGACGTAAAGTATTGTTACTGGGTATGTCTGTGAGGGTGTTGCCAGAGGAGATTAACATTTGTGTCAGTGGACTGGGAAAGGCAGACCCAACCTCAGTCTGGGTGGGCACAATCTAGTTAGCTGCCAGCACGGCCAGAATAAAAGCAGGCAGAAAAATGTGGAAATGTTAGGCTGGTTTAGTCTTCCGGCCCTCATCTTTTCCCATGCTGCCTGCTACCTGCCCTCAAACATCGGACTCCAAGTTCTTGAGCTTTGGGACTTGGACTGACGGACTGACTTCTTTGCTCCTCAGCTTGCAGGTGGCCTAATGTGGGACCTCACCTTGTGATCATGTGAGTCAATACTCCTTAATAAACTCCCTTTATATATATATTTATCCTGTTAGTTCTGTCCCTCTAGAGAACCCTAATAGAGTTTGTTTGTGTTTTCAGAGACAGAGTCTTGCTCTGTAGCTCAGGCTGGAGTGCAGTGGCACAATCATAGCTCACTGTGGTCTCAAACTCCTGGGCTCAAGGGATCTTCCAGCCTCAGCCTCTCAAGTAGCTGAAACTACAGGCATTTGCCACCACACCTGGCTAATTTTAAAAAAAGATTATAGAGACAGGGTCTAGCTATGTTGGCCAGACTGGTCTTGAACTCCTGGCCTCAAGCAATTCTGCCTCAGCCTCATAAAGTGCTGGGATTATAGGCATGAGCCACCATACCTGGCCTAAAACCATTTATTTTTTGTTTCTTCTTTTCCCTTCCTCCCTCCCTTCCTCTCTTCCTTCCTTCCTTCCTCCTTCCTTCTTTCCTCACTCTCTCTCTCCCTCCCTCTTTCCTTCCCTCCCTCTCTCTCTCCTCTCTGCTCTTTCTCTTTCCTTTCTCCCTTTCTCTTCTCTTCCGTCCTTCCTCCCTCCTTCCTCCCTCTTTCTTTCTCTTTCTTCTTTCTCTTTTTTCTTCTTTCTTCTCTCTCTCCTTCCTTCCTTTTCTCCCTTCCCTTCCCTTCCCTCCTCTCCTTCCTTCCTCCCTTTCCTTCCCTTCCCCTTCCTTCCTTCCTTCCTTCCTTCCCTCTGTCTTTCTTTCTTTCTCTTTTTCTTTCTTCTCTTCATTTCTTCTTTCTTCCTTTCTTCTTCTTGCTTGCCAAAAAGAGATCTATGCTGAGCAAGTTGTGGTGTCGAAGAAAACCACTTAGCTCAACACCCTGATATAAAAGCAGATGCAGGTGGAAATACAACCAGAAAATACTGGAGGAGATATTCCAATTTACAGTACTGAAAAATAGCGAAGGATTAAAGAGTATTCACATTTCTTGGTAAGCACTATAAGAAACTAAGTTGATTGGTAGTATGGAGAGGGCATTATGAAGATCTCAAAGAAAGGTATCTTCTCTTAGCAATGTTCTCATTCACATGTAAAAATAAGATCTGTGGCCAGGCGCGGTAGCTCACGCCTGTAATCCCAACACTTTGGGAGGACGAGGTGGGAAGATCACAAGGTCAGAAGATCGAGACCATCCTGGCTAATACGGTGAAACCCCATCTCTACTAATATACAAAAAATAGCCGGGCATGGTGGCAGACACCTGTAGTCCCAGCTACTCGGGAGGCTGAGGCAGGAGCATCGGTTGAACCTGGGATTTGGAGATTGCAGTGAGCCGAGATCCTGCCATTGAACTCCAGCATGGGCGACAGAGGGAGACTCCGTCTCAAAAAAAAAAAAAAAAAAAAAAAAAAAAAAAAAAAAAGTCTGTGTAGGAAGGTCCTACTGGTACCCAGAACTTATTTTCAAAAGTTTGTAATGTAAAATTTAAGTGTTTTATAGTAAAATAGGCAAAATTCTGAGGTGGCACTCATGATTTCTGCTCCCTGGTATTTATCCCCTTGTAAACTCCCCCACTTGGGTGTGGGTGGGACCTTTGACTTGCTTCTAGATGACAGAGTATCTAGGGATTTTTCAGATGTAATTAAGTTTCCAAATTAGTTGATTCTAGAATAATAAAAAGGCATATAACTGTGGGCAGGCCTGGGCCTCTTCCTATGAGTTTCATGAAGTAAGCAGCCATATTGAGGAGCCTACATGGGTGGGAGGTAATTCCACAAGGTCCCTAGGACCTGAGGATGGTTTCAAGCCAGGAAAAACCTGGAACCCTCAGTCCTAAGGCCACACACACACAAAAATTAATTCTGTCAATAACCTGAATAAGCTTGAAAGACAGTTATTCCCCAGTTGAGCCTCCATATGAAAATCCAGCCTGGTCAACACCCTGATTGCAGCCTGTGAAACCCTGGGCAGAGGATCTGCAAAAGCTATGCCTAGACACATGACCCACGGTACTTTGAGATAATAAATGTGTAACTTTAAGCTGCTAACTTTGTGACAAATTTTTATGCAGCATAGAAAACTAATACGCATAGCTTCAAAATTAAGAGGCCTTGTATTTGGACAATTGATTCTTATCTGGTTTGCTACATCCTCTCCACTTTGTTTTGCCTAGTGCAGCTGGAGTGTTCATTTTTTAAAAATGCAAATATGACATCTGCTTTCCTTAAAACTCATTTATGATTTCCAGAGAAAACGGAATTGTCAATATTGCCCTGCATGGTTTGTCCTTACACTCTATGTTTCCCTTTGCTATCTGTGCTCTAGTCATATTGGCCTTATTTTAGGTTCTCAGATGCCCTTTAATTTTCTTCTGCCACAAGGCCTTGGCACTTGCTGTTCTCTCTGCCTGCAACCTTCTTTTCTACGCCTTCCCTCACTTAATTATCATTTATTCTTCTCATCCTTTCTTCATATCTCCACTGTCTTTTCCTCAGGAGATTATTACCCTGAATTTCCTAATTAGGTCAATACCCACTTCCATAACTCTCACAGCACCATATACTCTTCTTCGTGGCTATTCATACAACTAAAATTTTACATTAATTATTGTGCTTATTGTTTTTCATATTCCCATGAAAGCAAGCGACTGTTTCTGTTTTGGTTTACCATTTTATTCCTATACCCCTAGCACCTAGTGTTTTGCCCTGCAAAGATTAATAAAATATTCAAATAATTATAGTAATAAATAGCATTCATTGAAAACCATATCAACCCACTTTAATAACATAAAATATATAAGGAAGGTATAGATTAATATACTATTAATATTTGCAGATTAGAAACTGAAATAGAAAGAGAATAAGTCAATTTTCTAAGGTCACACAACCAGTAAGTATTAGAGTTGGGATTTGAGTTCAGGCATTTGCAGCTCATATCATTACTTAAATATCCTAACTGAGGATTTAGCAGTACTGCATGCTTCCTCCTATGGAAGGTGATCCATACATACATATTAAGTGGAAATGAATGCATGGTGTGTTCCTGGAAGGCATTTGTTTTCTGTTTACTTGCATGGCAACCTGATGAGCACAGCTGCCTGAGACATGTGGACGTTACCTTCCTGTTGAGTGGAAGAATGTATTATATGTAGACATACAGTTTGTATTAATATATTTATATATATTTATTGGAAGTTTACTTTTATATATGTTTACCATAAATGTAAATAATAGAAGTAGCACCATTTTCCTAGAAATAAACATATTCTGTATATATAATTCTATATGTATCCTATAGAGTATTATCTATATCTCTCTTTTTCTAGGACCAATGGTGCTACTTCCATCATTTTTCATGGTTTTAACTGTTTTTCAAATAAATGTTCTGCCATATTCCAAAGAAGGTTGCTCTTTCTTCCAATCTCATTTTAGAGGCTAAAATTTCACAAATGTTTTCTTTTCTGGCTGCAGAAGTGGCTTGTTTTCAGGAAAGCATAATGCTTGCATATATGTTACCTTTTTCAAAAAGGTGAGGAAGCAGATAGTTTTATAGTCATAGATGGATTGTTTGCCATTTTTTGGCATGGTTCTTTATGTTAAATACAAAGAGATCACTCATGATCAATATTCAAATGTGAAGGTGTACAAATATCTCTGTGAAAGTAACACAGTTTATAGAAGCTAGAGGGAGGAGCACAAATGGAGATCATAAGTAAGTTTCTTATGCCTTTCCATGTCACTGTTAATGGCAGGTCATTTGCCAGGATTCCCCTAGTCAGCTGATGCAGAAGACCTGGGAGGTACGGGGAATGACTTGCCATGTTTGAATTACTGAACACCTCATTTTACACTGTGACAAATGCCAATGTCTTGCAAGAGAGCTCAGGGGTCCTTAGCAGATGCTTTCATTTTAGTGCCAGGCTGAATGCCAAGACATCAGTTCACACTTCCCTGAATCCCTTGTCTTTCTTTTGCTTGAATGAAGACAAGAGAAAACATTAGGGGCAAAACTGAGGCACCTTTATCACTTCATATGACATGTCCGTCTCCATCTTAAGAAATGAAAGAGACAATCTTTCAGAAATTGTTGGTTGATTTGACGATGGAGAATACCTCTCTCTGAGGGTCACCTATTGCTATACAGGGCAAAAAGGCAATCTGAACAAAGCAACTATGACACCAGATTCCATGGAGTGGGAAATTGCTTCAGTGTTTGATGAACACTGAAGAACATTGTGTTCTACATTTCAATATAGAGCATTTCTTAATGGTCTCACACCAAGTCTGAGTGGAACCAAGCTTGACATTGACTTGAAGACATAATAAAAAGGATCATATAGCAGAAATTATAGTGTTTTATCTAGGAACATGTTTACTAATTCATTTGTGTGAAGATAAAAGATACCTATCAGCTTAATTTTATTCTGAGAGAACCTAACTTTAATATTTGCAAAATTCAGAACTTAATCTTTCACTTTATGTTAACCAGGTGCAAATCTTGAATGCCAAATAAATGTCATGCATGCCACCACTCCTCCCACCCTCCACACTGTTATCCATGGCAGACATCACTAGTTGATCATGACACAGGTTCCCACTGAACCCACTCCATTTCAACACATCACTCCAGTCACCCCTCAGCCAGTCTTTCTTTTCTCACTCAATGGAAAATGAGGCCAACTTACATATATGTAAAATGTAAGCCAGTGTTTCTCAAACTTAATGGGTTTCTTTATTTCAGGATTAGTTTTCAATACTTTGATACACATATAATATGCTATTTATAATGAAATAAAATACTTAGTACTTTAATAACCCACATGATCACAGAATCCCATTTTAATGCAATACCTGCCACCCACCATGCCCATTAATTCCTTGGAACACAACTTGGGAGATATTGCTAGAGTACCTTACCAGTCCTGGAGTTTTCTACTTACAGCTTCTGATGTTTATTGGTGATCCAGGTGGTCATTCAATATTTTGTAATCGTTTTTTTTTTGTAATGGTATAGATTTGAATTAAATGCTGTAAGGCTGTGTATAAGAGCCACTCAGAAAAAAAGCCAGCCTAAAATGTCACACAGTACTAACATTTCAAAGAGGATTATTTTTTGCAAACTATCTTCCTTGACCATTTACACTGAGCCAAAGTGTTCTAAGAACTTACATCACATTTCAGTAGAGTGATGAGACATCTCTGTTTATGCCTGAGGGAGTTCCAGTTTATGCCTGGTTTTTCATTGTAATCATTAACAGTACCCCCTTTTATGATCCAAAGTGTCCTCCTTGGATGGTAAATTAATTAAGTGACCTCCCTACCTTTAATTCTCAAACGATTTATGCTAATGTTGGTATTATTACTCCCATTTTACCAATGATAAAATAGGGCTCAGGATATGGAAAAACTCTTTGTTCACACAGCTAGTGCATAGCTGAGACAAGATTCAAACTAGTTTGGTCTTACTTCAAAGTTCATGCTCTTGAATGTAGTAACTGCTCATTTAAATACATAATGTCACTAAATACCCACAACATTATGTAAGGAACATTATCATCTGCATTGTGAAGATGAGAATATTGAGGAAATGATACACTATCATTTATAAATTTGAGGTCTAAGGTATTGAGAATCTTACCCTTTGCGTTCTTTTATGTGGTTGCCCTACTTTTAAAGGTGAACTCCACAAAATAAGGCAGGCCAAAAAGTGTAGCTGGCAGGTATAGCTACAGAGAGGGCTATGAATAGGGGCTCATATCAGCTCTGTGCTAATCAGCTGGGATTCACTAAATTAGGCTTATGATGCAGAGCTCTCCGCTAAATATTTATCCTTTAGAAAAGCAGTAGGAAGCGAAAATTCAGGTAAGTCCAAGTTATTAAAATCAGACACCCTGAGCATTAGAGAAAACAAGAAGGAACTCAGATGAGCAAATACTTAGTGCACAAATAGAATATAATGATTCAGATTACAAGGTCATTCTCATTAGAAAATACTGAGAATAGTCTCATTTTCTAAAAATTAGAGGTTCCATTGGCAGAATACTTCTAATGTTGATTTATGAAAATGTTATTAGACATCCATTTTTTGAATACTGTTTTTAATGATCCATTTAAACTTAAGCCATATGCACTTCAAAATAATGACATTCACTTATCCTATCATAGCAGTTTCTACCTTCAGAAAATTCTGTATAAAGTTAACTGATTTTATTTTAACAACATAGCTTTAAGTATGAGTCCCATTTTACTTTATAGTGTAAATCAAGGTTTCCCAGTCTCAAAACTCTTGACAGTTTGGACTGGATAATTCTTTGTCTTGCATATTATAGGATGTTCATCAGCATCCCTGGTCTATACATACTAGATTCCAGGAGCACCTCTTCCCCAGTCATGAAAATAATAAATGTCTCCAGATATTGCCAAATGTCCAGAGCAGCATAATTATCTCACTTAAGAATCTACCAGTTTAAATGCTTCCTCTTTGTTATCCTAGAAAAATGACTAGGTAGAAAATAAGCAAGTTAATATTCAAAATAAAACTCTTTTGATAACATTCAATACCAGTTCAAACTTCTCTAGAACTCAGAGTGCTGGTAAATTAATAACCTAAGGAAGGGGATAGCTCTTGGCTTAAGTTAGGAGTAATGGCTTGGGAATATATTTAATTTGAAGAAGGGATGATGAAAAAGATAAGAGACATGAACTCTGAAAATTCAATTCAAAGTCTTCAGAAGATTTTACATTTAGGCCTTTCCTTTCTGGCAGTGGCTATGGCTCTTTTAGAAATGCTCCAAATCTCCAAGGAAATGTCTTATTTCTTTTTCTTATCTTTGGATGGGACAGCCCACAGAAATGGAGGCTTAGTGTGTAAAAAGACATGTCAGTTCTTGAAATGTTGGATGTAAAACTGTGGACTGAATTTCCAAATATCATAATCAAAAGCACTTTTTGTTAGGGATTAATCAAGCTACTGTATTATTTTTTAAAACTTGAGCTTATTTTGAGAATGTTAACAGTTATAAGAAACCCATGATAAGTGTTTTGTAGCATGGCTTTAAATGTATATTCTTGTCACTGTTTAGAAGCTAGAAAAAAAATTGTGTTTATATGAGCCCTATACAGTAATATTAATCAAGTTTATTTATTTTAAACAATTTTTGGTAGACTTCCCCCTTTAAACCGGTAAGCAGAAAAATTTATTGGCCAATACTCCACTTGATCTTAGCCAAAAGGCCGAGAAGCAATTTTATTGGCTAATTCTTATAAATTTACTTTAAAAACTCAGACATAGCTTTAAACATTCAATTTATTTGTGGCATTTGTACATGAAAATTATATGATGATAAAATTGCTTTCTACTCTAAGCTAGTAAATTGTTTCTAAGAAATAGGTTGATAAAATTGCAAGTCTTAATACAAAGGTAGGTTGTGAAAATGTATATTAATTTGAGATATAGAAAAGTTTTCAAATAATAATGTTTTCAGGGTTATATGCAAATAGACACTAAATAAGACAAGGTTTCTGCAAACATGATGTAACAATAATGACTGGAACTCTGAATGTGAGAAATTCAGAAAATGAACCAGCTCCTTAAAAAGCAAAAATGTGCTAAGGAAATTTGTATTTTCATGGTTATTCTAAGGAAAGGAGGAATAATCTGTTGAGGTTAGTGCCCTCAAGCAGACACCATAACTTTGCTACACCGCATTTAACTTCTCTGTGCTGTTTTCTTTTAATTTTCAAAATGGAAATTAGCTGTTTCATTGGTGAAGTGCATTGTAAAATGAGACAACTTTCAAATAATGCAATTACTCTATGGTATTCTGTTTTAATAGTAATATACCCATATGAAGCAGGTATAATGAGAATAAATTTTGCCAATAACAAATTCTGAAATCTGAAGGTTTGTTTCTGCTGTCATAGTATGAATTTGCTTTAAAGAGAGCAGGCAATCCAAATTCAAGCTTGCTTCACCCTGAAAGCAAAATGTCCGTAGATTCGTGAGTTTCATTATAATAACCTGGAAATGAGAAAATAGGAAGTGTATTAGTGAATAATAGCTCATCAATTTAAATTGATTAATTGGCATTAACTCACCCCTGTACATAAATCTTTCTACAGAGCAATCACCTTTAGCTTGAAAAATACATGTTAATCCTTTCAGGAGAAGACAATGAAATATTTAAAGAATTCTGTTTTTTAGACAAATGATACCTTCAAGTCCCTAACAAGGCTGCTTTAGATTTTCTAAAAAATATACACAGCTAACATTTTACCTTCTTTAATGATCTTTCTTGCAACAGAAACCAAATTCCTTTTCAACTTGGGGTCGAGCAGAAAGCTGAAAAAAAATAAAGATACAGAGCTAGTATTTCTCGATTTGTCTCTATTTTAAGGTTGAACAAAGAAATATGACAAAGTTATAGTTGCCTTTCACAGCCATGGAAAAACAGCTTTGCAGAGAAAACTGGCAAGACAATCTTCCATTTTAAAAGGAAACAGAATCATTGTAAAGTTCAACTGCACCCGAGTCCTTGAATTCAAATTTTCTTTCCATTTTGAAGAACATTTTAAGCATTGGGAATTTGTATTCTTTTCCTCTTATTCAAAATCTCCTCTCCAAAATATATGCCCTGTTTGTGCAATCCTTCAGCTCTTATAGAAGAATCTTTGGTTGATATTTTCATGAGCCCTAAGGCCATAATGCACCCACTTTTGCTACATTTGAATGAGTCTAATGAGTCTGTAATATATATCTATATATTATATAGTGTATATATATACATATATGCACATACACACAGCTTGGTGGTGGGCTACAGAAGAATAAAAAATGCAACTGCTTCAATTCGTTTTTAAGGGTGAATGATTTTTATGATTACTTATGACTTATTTGAAATATACAAGGAACTTAAAGGGTTATTAAACTTTGGAAAATTAAAATTCGTTCATTATAAGAAGTTAGCAAAGACTCTAATTCAGGATTTTAGCAAGAAATCCAGCTGCTACATGACTCTTGGTAGCAGTGCAAGTGTGTTACATTATATATGCAGATAGTTGGAATAACATTATTTTTATGAAGAAAAATTGTAGTCAGGACATTATCAGTGTTGTCTTGGATTGGTCTTGGTTTTCCATTGCTGTTGTCTTTGCTTAGTGTTATCATTAGCTTCTCGTTAGCAATTTATTTTCAGTTAACTCTATGATGTGAAGTAATGCATATTTAAATCAATAATATTTGGGGCTATACTTTCCCTACTAACGTCCTAGAGTTTAAGGACTGTATACATTGTGATTCAAACACAGTAGACTTATCATATTTCTATTGTTAAAACACATGTATTGATAATTCCTCTAAGATTTTTTTGGTCTGTACATGTTGAATTTAGCCACACTTTGGCCTCAGTGGCTTTTTCCTTTGAGTTCCCTCTTTGTTTTTTTTCCAAATAATTTCCTTAAATAAATGCTCATAGATTTTGCACACAAAGGCACACCTAACCTATTTTGTTCATATCTGTTAGAATGTCTAAAAGCATAGACAGGATAGAAGGCTCTCATGTTCTTTTTTAACGAAGTTATTTCTTTGCATTTTATAGAAATCAAAATAAATGCAACCTACCTTATTGCTGAAGTGTACATTATAAAACATATTTTCATTGTGGGCAGTTTCCTTACCTAGAAATACAAACTCAGTTATTACCTCTTTATTCATTCACAAATTTGACGATTCATTTATTCAGTACTTCTTAAAAATGATTTCTACAAAGGTAAGATATGGGTGAAAAGAAAAATTATTAGGAAGATAAAAGGGGGATACCGAAAAGGCACCCTTGGCATGTGCTGTTAATTTCTCCTGCCCATGTGGATTGACTTGGGTAGGATACTGAGGACCTACAGGAGTCACTTGAGTTTAGAAACAATCTTTCCAACACCTCTGAGTAACAACCTCCACTTGATTACTCCTTCTTCCTTTTCTTTTCCACATTCACCAGGATTGGCCAATTACAAAACACACTTTTCCACAAAAACCTGCGCCTTCTACTCCCTGCTCTCCTAGACTACTGCTCCTCTTGCCTTTATCACTGGCATTCCATTTCTCATCCCAGCCACAGGGCTCAGTTCTATGGCTTCTTCATTCTCACAGTCAGTGGTTTGGTCCAGGCTATGGAGAGTTGCTTCTAGAATATTCAACAGCTCCCTAGCTGACCTCTAGCTCCTCCTTACTCTCCCATCAGCACACAATCCCCCCATCACATGGAAATGAGTTACCCTCTCAAATGTTTCTCAAATTTCATTTGCTTTATCAGTAACTCCGAAGTATCAAGCACGAGCTTCCATTTACATATATCATTATCAGTCTTTATAGCAATTCCCCATGGTACAATGCTTATCTACATTTTGCATATAAGAAAACCGAGGCCCACAGAGCGTAAGTGACTTGCCACAGGTCACAATTAGTAAGTTGAGAACAGCAGGATCAATCAAGAATTCCAAACTCACGGTCCTTTTATTATGTTATGGTGCCTTCAGTGTTTCTATTTTATAGTCGCTTCACGTTTATTTTGGATGTCAAGTTGTTTTGCATATAAATATAAAATCTATGTGAATTTTTACACTGACTTGCTTAATCACATTAGGTTTACATTAATATTGAAACTGATTTACTCTGTACTTTATTTTAGCCTTAGATCCTTCAATAAATACCAAGCACTTACCACCTGGATGGTGCACAATGGTGAGTTTATCTGGAAGACAAAAAAAAGCATGTTCTACTGAGTTTTGTTCAATATTTATCTTAAATTCTCTCTCTTATTTTTTTAATTGTTGGACTACTTCTTGTCTTTGAGGTTGCTATGAAATCTCACAATCTGATCTAAAAATATCAACCCCAAATTTCTCTACCTCCAGCCACTGTGAGTGAAACCATGCCTTTTATTACTTTTGTCCTTTTCTCTCCCAACCTTTGTCTCAAGGTATTATGATTTTAGATATGTTTGACATTAACACAAGCTTGCTGCCCTGCCTTGATATTCCCCTAGCTTGAGCTACTTCATTCTTTTTAAAAATCAACTTTATTCAGGAAAAATTACATACAATTCAATTATTTTATATAAGGAAAGAGATTGATGATTTTTGAGAAATACATATGGCCATGTACCCACCAACTTAATTAGGATAGAGACCATTTTATCTCCAAAGAATATTCCCTAATTCCCCCTTATGTCAATCTTCACTCAAACATTACTCATGGCACCCCCGATCTGATTTTGTTGCGGTAGGTAGCTAGCTAGGCATGAGCAAGGCGGGAGAGGGCTCCACACCACCCACCAGGAATGTCAGGCGACCATTAGGTGATGGTTCAGCAGTTATCACACTGCCTTTCTAAAAATGATAATTGGCAGCCTGTGCCAGGGAGAGGGAATTTGCTGATGGTCCAGAGTTGTCTCACTAAAGTGATAACTGATCACAGGTGCCAGGCAGAGGCAATTTCCCAATCAGATAAAAACACTTGAAATTGGTAATCAACTTCCAATAAATTCTCAGTAATTAGGTGAGTGAGCTCCAGCATGCACATTAAGAGATAAAATGGTGGAGTATGACCTCCCAGGGGCATTCCACTGGAAAAGAAAAGAAAGCCTTAGGTGGGCATGCATACAACTTTCTGAACACACTGCGCATGCTCACTTCCCAAGTGTAAGGAGGACACCGTGCATGTGGGCAGTTCACCCTTAGGGAAGAATGAAGGGAAAGGGGTGCAAGATGCTGGAAGTTGGCCAGCATATAAAGTCTTAGGATCAAGATTAAACAGGGAGCTTGACCTCCACAGTGCCTGCTTGGGTCTCTTTCAAATATGCTTTTCTTTCCTTCCTGCTCTAAAGCTTTTTAATAAATTTCCACTCCTGCTCTGAAACTTGCCTCAGTCTCTTTTGCTGCCTTATGCCACTCTGTCAAATTCTTTCTTCTGAGGAGACAAGAATTGGGGTTGCTGCAGGCCTGTATGGATTTGCTGCTGGTAACCTGGATATTTGCCACCCCTAACAATTTCTACTTCTACAATTTTGTCTAGATTAGTTTTATCTAGAATTCCAGATAGATGGAATACTACAGCATGTAGTATTCCTTTGTGTCTGATTCCCTTGTGTGTGATCCATCCTTTTTATCTGTTATCTTTCACTCAGTATGTGTAATGTTTGTGACATTCATTTATATTGTTGTTATAATAGTAAGTATTCCTTTTTATTGCTAAATAGTATTCCATAGTATAAATATATCACAGTATAAGCATGTATTCTTCCATTGGACATTTGCATTTGTTGTAATAACCCAGTTTAATTGTTTCCAGTTTGGATATTATGAATGAAACTGCCACGAACTCTTGTGAACAAGTCTTTGTGGGAACACAAGCATTTATTTGTCTTGGAAAAAAACCTGGAATGGAATGACTAGGTCATATGGTAAGTGCATATTTGACTTCTCCACAGTTATCACTCCACTTTATATTCCCAAAAGCAATGCATACAATGCATATCCAGTTCCACATCCTAACCAACAGTCTTCTGAAATGGTAATTCATTATACTTTTTATGTATTGGTATATCAGTGTAGTTGAATTTGCCTTTTGCTAATGGTTAATGATATTGAGCATCTTTTCACATGCTTCTGGGCCATTTGCTTTCATAAACTAAGACGTGGGTACTAGATGTGCTCCTTGATGCTGGGCTGTCACTGCCTCTAGGTCCTCTCAGCTGAAAGAGTTAAAGAAATATACATACTTGTACATACAACTATATTTCCATATTTATCTCTCTGTAATTATTTGTTATACTTTTACTTCCAATTCCAGTGCAATACCATAACATGCATTCTAGCCCTTCTTCTTTCCTTAATTATAACTGATTTCTCAGACAATAAAAAACCTGGCTCTCATTATCCATAATACATTTTTTTTGCTTATATTCCATTTTGCCTCCTGTATCTGCCTTGTCCTCATTTACTGAATAAGTAAAATATTAACAAAGTTCTAAAAGTGAGAATTGTACAAAGAGGTATACTCAGAGGAGTGTGGAATTTTATTTTTTGAGTCAATTTTGGCAAGTTTTGTTTTTCAAGTAATTTGTCCTTTTTGGTCTAAGTTGTTAAATGTATTGGCAGAAAGTTAACTACATATTTTCTTAGTATCTTTTTTTTTTTTTGATATGGAGTCTTGCTGTGTTGCCCAGGCTGGAGTGCAGTGGAGAAATCTTGGCTCACTGCAACCTCCACCTCCTAGGTTCAAGCAATTCTCCAGCCTCAGCCTCCAGAATAGCTGGGATTACAGGTGCATGCCACCACGCCTCGCTAATTTTTTGTATCTTTATAAGAGACAGGGTTTCACCATGTTGGCCAGGCTGGTCTTGAACTCTTGACCTCAGGTGATCCACCTGCCTCAGCCTCCCAAAGTGCTGGGATCACAGGCGTGAGCCACCATACCTGGCCAGAGCCACTGTGCCTGGCCCTTAGTATGTTTTTAATGTCTGTAGGATCTGTTGTAGTAACCCAATTTAATTCCTAATTTAGGTATCTTGTTGTCTTTTTTTTTTCCTTGATCATTCTTCCCATGGGCTTATAAAATTTATTTATGTTTTCAAACAACTTACTTTTGATTTTATTTTCTTGTTTATCTCTTTCCTTTTTTACTGATTTCTGATCTTAATTATTTCTCTCCTCTTACCTCTTTTTGAAGGTTTGCTTTTCATTTTCTATTTTTATAAAGTGAAAACTTAAATCATTGACTTAGAGCTTTTTGTTATTTTCTAGTATAATATTTATAGTAATGCATTTCCCTTTAGTTAGAACTGTTAACTACATACTTGTTTCACCTGCATTTCACAAATTTTGATTTTTTTTCATTATTATTCAGGTTGAAATACTTTCTTGATTTCTTATTTGACCCTCATGTTATTTTGAATGTTGTGTTTAATTCCTAAATATATTGGGAGATGTTCTAGATGTATAATTCTTAATTGATTTCTAAATTACTTCTGTTGTGGTAAGAGAATATAAGATTCTAAAAGACTGAAATCTTTTAGAGAATATACTCTGAAGATTTCAGTCTTTAGAAATTTACTGAAACTTTTTTGATCATCTAGCCTATGTTTCATCTTGGTGAACCTCCAAGTATACCTTTAATAAATATGTATTCTGACTTAAAAAATTATCTGTGTAAATGTCAATTGGGTCAAGTTAGCTGATAGTGTTGTTTAGGTCTTCTGTATCTTTAATGATTTTTGTCTATTTGTTCTATTAATTAGTAAGAAAGAAGTGAAAACATCTCTGAGTGCTGTCAGATTTTGCTTCAGGAGTTTTAGTAAAATTCATATATATAATATAAAATTATTTTATATAATGCAGATATTTAGAATCGCTCTATCTTTCTAGTGAACTGCCTTTTTATCTGTATGTAATATCCTTGTTTATCTTTTGTAATACTCTCTATTTTGAAATTTATCTTGTCTTATATTGATATAGCCATGCCAGCTTTCTTATGCTTATGTTTACTATTGTCATAGGAACCTTTAACCATACTTTACTTTCAAACTATCTATCTGTGTTTTATATCTAAAATATATGTCTTTTAGACAGCATAAGGTTGGATATTGCTTTTGTTTCCAGTCTGAAAATGTCTGCTTTTTAAAAGAAGCATTTAATTCAGTCACCTTTAATATAATTATGACATGGCTTAGTTAAATACTACCATCTTGTTCTTGGTTCTTCACTTTTCCATTTTTTTATGTTCCTCTTTTTCTACTTTCCTGCTTTATTTTTGGTGAATCAAATAGTTTTTTAATAATCTATTTTATTTCCTCTATAGGTTTCCTAAGTATAGTTCTTTTTATCTATTTTTAACTGATTTCTTTCTATTTTTAAAATAAAACATGAATCTTTAACTTAGATTTTGAGACAGTAGTATACCCCTTAGTACTTCATGCCTTATAGTTGACACATCATACTGCTTACTTTACCCTCTCCTCTTCCTACTTTGTAACTCAATCTTTACACTTTACCACGTAACAATTTTGGAAACATATAATTCTATTTATCTGCCTCCACTGTCCTTTGCATGATTGCTTTCATATTTCCTTCTTCATATTATATAACTTCTAACTTAAGTTTCATTATTTTTGCTTTAAACAATTGTCTTTGAAGTAATTTATGAGAAAAAGGAAAACATAATATTTTATATCTACCTGCTTTGTATAATTTCAGTATTCTTTTTCCCACAGATTCCCTCAGTGAGAATCTGAGTTTGTTAATATCCCTTCACCTTGTATGATATTTTTAAGCATTTATTCTACTGTAATTTTGCTATGAATTATCTCATTTCATTTATCTTAAATGTCTTTATTTTATCACGTTTTTGAGGTATATTTCCTCTGGATTTAGAATTCTAAATTTTTTAGGACTTTAAAGATGTTATTGGCTGGTCGCAGTGGCTCACGCCTGTAATCCCAGCACTTTGGGAGGCCGAGGCGGGCGGATCACGAGGTCAGGAGATCCAGACCATCCTGGCTAACATGGTGAAACCCCGTCTCTACTAAAAAATAGAAAAAATTAGCCGGGCGTAGTGGCGGGTGCCTGTAGTCCCAGCTACTCGGGAGGCTGAGGCAGGAGAACAGCGTGATCCCAGGAGGCGGAGCTTGCAGTGAGCCGAGATCGTGCCACTGCACTCCAGCCTGGGCGACAGAGCGAGACTCTGTCTTGAGAAAAAAAAAAAAAAAGATGTTATTGTATTTTTAATCCTCCATTGTTTCTGATAATAAATTATTGAATTTTTTTTCCTTTATATGTAACGTGTGTTTTCTCTGGCTGCTTTCAAGAATTTCTTTTTACCTTGGCTTAAAGTAGCTTGAAAATAAATTGCTTAGAAGTCCTTCTTTTAACAGTTATGCTAATTTTGGTTTTTAAAAGTTTTTTCAGCAATATGCAAGTGGTTTGCATTAAATTTGGCAAGTTTTTGGTCATCATTTTTTAAAAAATGTTTTGGCTCTTTTCACTCTTTTCTCCTTTTGGGTTCTAATTACATGCATTTTAGAATGCATTATATTGTCCTAAATGTCGCTGGGACTCTGTTCATTTTCAAAGTCTTTTTATCTCTCTGAAAATCAAATTGGATAATTTCTATTGGTCTGTCTTAATTTTGTTTACTAACTCTTAATTTGTCATCTCCAATTTGATAATAAGTTAATGTGATTAATTTTTATTTATTTTATTGTACTTTTACTTTCTATACTTTCTACTTGGTTCTTTTATATAGTTTCATTTTTTTTTCTGCTGAGATTCCCTATTTATTCTCTCCTTTAAACCACATTTTTCACTAATTCAGTGTTTAAGGTGCTTTAAAGTCTGTTTGCTAAGATCAACAACATCCAACATCTCAGGTTCCGTCTATAGTTTCTTTTTCTTCGTTAAGATTACAGTTTCCTGTATCTTTGTATGTCTTCTTTTTTTAATTGAACACTGGACATTATAGATAATGTGTTGTATATTCTGGATTCTAGAATATTCTTCTGATGACGGTAGTTCTCGTTTTAGTAGGCAACTCAATTACTGTCAAGAACTTGTATAGACTTAATTTTATTCTTTTTCACCATGGGCTTTTTGTGATAGAAAGCCCAAGGTGTTTTCTTTTTAAGGCCCTGAGTTTGTAGATTCAGTCAGCCTACAAACTCTGTCTCCCAGATAGATCTTGTTGGGGCTTGGTTTGAGATTTTGTTAGGGCATGTCTAGAGTAGATCTTACTCTAAATCATAGTTCTTACTCATTACATCTTTTGGGTGTCACAGCAGAATGTCAGGTATTTTATGGAGGTGTTAAGATCTCCCTAATTTGACAGGGCCAGAACTTAAACACTCCCAGGCTGGCTTTTCCTCAACTCTGCTCAACCTCTAGTGTCTCTCTTTTGCTTTCAATGCCCTAGAAGTTGCTGTCTTGCATGCTTTGACTGTTTTGCTTTACACATGTACAGCTCATCTCTCAGCCACAGACTTGTGGAATCCTTCCCATGGACCTCTTAGGCTACCTCTCTACACAGCCACCTGCTCTCAGAGACCCACCACACATATTCTAGCAGCTTCAGCTGCCCTGAACTAAGATCTCTGTCTTCTCAGTTCAACAGAACTTCTTTGTTTTGCTCAGAGTGTAGTCAGGAAATATTCCTCTGGCAGAGACCTGGGCCATAATGAGACCCACCTCAGGAGTACTGCTTGTCTCTAGAATTATTCATAGTCTTTGGCTACATACTGTCTGCCTCCTAATATCACTTGCTTCATATATTTGCCTAGTAATAGTGTCCTGTGCAATAGAAAGATTTGTGTAGTATTATTTATTCCAGTGTGGCTGAAAGGAGAACTAATTGATTCATAATTAAGGCACTGATAATTAAGAGCATTGATTTTGAATTAAACAGAATGGCTTCTCACTTAATATGTGTCCTTTAACTTTTCAGTTTCTCAGGGCCTCAGTTTCCTTATTTATAAATTGGAAATATTGCCCACCTCATAGAGTTATTGTAAGAAACAATAATGTATAGGTGATAATAAATGTTAGCTTTTTAATGCTCCTTGGTAAAATTATTTATATAACTTGTAATTTTATAAATCATTAAAATTTTAATGTTACTCATATTAGAATGGAGGTGTCTGTAAGATGGCCCTGTCTTTATGACCTTAATTATTTTAGAAAGTATATTTGTGTTTTAGAAAACATTTTAAAGTGCTTAAGAATTCTCTCTAGAAAAAAAGATAACTGTATAATATGAAGAGAAATGAATTTCAACACGAAGGACTAGCTAAAAGCTATGCAATATTAATGAAAATGGAAGAGATGGAAGCTTTCACACTCTTTTAGTGGCTGCTAGTTTTTAATTATCTGTGCAGGGGGAGAGTCTTGGGGAAACAGTGGTCAGATAGTGATAACGTAATTTATTTTTAATTTTGGAATGTGTTGTTTATTTTAGCAAAAGTTTTACCTTCTTAATAATGTTTGATTGGCTTAGTATCCCCTCCCCTAACCTCCACTGCCAAAGCAACTTTCAATTATTAGAAATTTTAAAATGATACACATGTTGACAATTGTGAGAATTCACTGTATTAATATTTTAACTTATTAAAAAGCATGTCTCTTTAATCATTTCATTTCTTTTTTTTTTTTTTTTTGAGATGGAGTCTTGCTCTGTCACCCAGGCTGGTGTGTAATGCTGTGACCTTGGCTCACTGCAATCTCTGTGCCTTCCGGGGGGGTTCTCCTGCCTCAGCATCCCGAGTAGCTGGGATTACAGGCATGCACCATCATGGCCGGCTAATTTTTATATTTTTAGTAGAGATGGGGTTTCACCATTTGGCAGGCTGGTCTTGAACTCCTATCCTCAAGTGATCCATCCGCCTCGGCCTCCCAGAGTGCTGGGATTACAGGTGTGGGCCATCATGCCTGGCCTTGATTTCTTATATAATGGATCATTAAAAAATTGAGCAGAGTTGTCCTATTTGCAACTTACATAGACATCAAAAGAAAGAGAGTAACAAGCATTTATTATATTTATAACATATATAATACTTATCATATTCTCTGGTTCATTATGAACTTTCATTATGAACCAGAGAATATGATAAGTATTTTATGTGTTAACTTACACAAGCACCCTCAGATGCATATATAATTATAGATGCATATTTTGCAGACAAGGAATTTGACTACCAGAGATTAAGACCCTCTCCAGGTTAGACAGCTGGGAATTGTTGAGGTTTAGATTTGAACTCAGGCCCAATCATCTCCACAGTCCCTGAATTTTCAACGTAATCACTCTATTATTTTTGAATAGCAGGCGAATCTTACTTACTATAGACATTTTCTTCTTCTGGCCTTTTCCCAATAATGCAGTCTCGTAGTTGTCGTAATTTCTCCTTAATGTGGAAACAACCAGGACATAGTTATGATTTTCAAATTTTTATGGATCAAGATGAAAACATCAACTACTATTAGCAATACCAATGCTGCTACTTGATATTAATTTGCTACTTATGATGTCTCAATTGCCATCTTGATACTTTCCACGTTATCTTACTTAATTCTCATAGCTTAATGAAGTGGATGTAAAATGTCATCATTCCATTTTGTAGATATGGAAACTGAGGTACAGAGAGGTACAGTAACTTTCCCAAATCATAGTTATAAGTGGTAGAGTCAAGATTGGATCCTAGAGTGCAATTCTTTGGGAAGTTGTTTCGCCAACCCAATTTTTGTGGGGTCTGTATTGGCTATTTGGTGTCCAAAAGCAGAAGGGCTACATAGTGATGGTTTGCTGCTGCCTGAGCCCATCTCAGCCTCTGTATGGCACATTCCTTCCCAGTGTTCTAATTCTAAAAATCAGAGACTTGAAAGCAGATGAACATAACAGGATTCCTCTTCTTAGCACATCTGTGATCTTTCTTTGATTTCCAAATATTGAACATTATCTTTTTAAGCAAAATGTAAAACAAGCTAACATTTAATAATCTTGTTTTAGAATAGAACTTAAGAATAGCACTCTTTCCTCAGGATTTTCCTGGAAACCTAGAAACCACTTTTCCTATTTAATTGTTTCCATTGCCTTACAGATCTCTCCTACCAGTGGTGCCAAACTCTTCTTCTTACTCTGTGACTGTGAGTAGGAGTGAGGAGAGTGAAGGGCAAGGTTTTCCCTTCTCCACCATTTCATCTTCAACGCCAGGGATTCTACATGATTCTTAGTTATTCTGGAAACCAGCTTCCCCTATTAACTCCATGTTTGTGCCATTTTTTTCTTAGTTTCCTAGATTAATTCCTTCATCAATAATAATATGACTTCAGTTACCTCTGATAACTTCATTTATATTCATAGGATACAAACAAATACTTTTCCAAGCTGCAAGAAAAATATTGAAAAGTACATAGGAATGCATATTTGTTTGCACGTGTGTGTGTTGAGGAAACAGGAGGAATATTCATCTTTTTGTTGTTTGGATTTTGGCCCAGTCCCTTCTTATGTTAAGGACTGACTGATTCCTCTGACAGAATTCAGACCAAGTCGTTAAACTTTGTTGCTTATGGAAAGTAATCTTAGTATCTGTTGGCCTTTATTTAAAAAAATAATTTTTCAAAATAAGCATGAACAATATTCATTATCCCATTATAACCTTATTTTTAGGTGAGTCAGATCAGTCTCTAAGTAGTGAGTATGAAGCACCTTAAATTCTTCTTAAAACAAGATTAAATTTAAATATACAAACAAAATAGAAACAACCAGGGTTTAATGAAACAACTAGTGAAATAATTTCCAAAATGATATTTAGGTTGGATAACTCTAAATGGAAAACGTTATTATTTAAGGGTCTTAGGAGGATGAAATACAATTGACTTACTTCAACAAAATCTATAAAATCTAACATTGCTAGGAAAGTGATTTGTAGGTCTGCACCTAAACACATGTGTATTGGTGATGACATTGACATGATTGAGAAGCAATGTTGTAATTCTGATCATGAGCAATGAAGAGTTGCAGAACTCTACAATCAGTATTCTTTAGCATTTATTTGGCAACATAACTGCCTTTGCTTAGTGTCACAAAATCTGGATGAGGTTCAGCCACCAACCCACAACCATAACTGCCCTTAGAGACAGGTGGTTTCTAACAAGGCATGATCTCAGATGTACTGGGAAAGTCCCCTGGCCCATCTACTATATTGTTTGAAATTTCTCTATTTTGATTCTTTTTTATGGTTTAAAAATGTTTTCCTAAGCATTGTCTTTTAAATAAAAATTATCTCTTGGGAAAGTTACAATATTAAGCTATTATCAATTATTTATACTTTGGCCTAAATTTGCTTATTAAATGTGTTTAATCAAACAGCTATCTAGAACTGGGTTCTGAAGCAATGGGATTTCTGTGATAAGAAGAAAAAAATTGTTAAAATATTTTTGGAGTGAAAGATGGAATATGGGAATATGACCGTGTTATCTCTCACTAAGGAATGTCAAGGGGTGTGTGTGGTATATTTTGTTTTCATTCTCATCTCAGAACCATGTCCTCCAATCCCATCTCAGGAGGTAAGTTATATTTACAGAAGATGAGCTTATTTTAACTTAATATTTGAACATATATATGTAAATGTGTTTATGTGTACGTATATAAAAATAAATGTTTAAGGAGAAAGAAGACAAAAACTTATTGCATTTTATTTAGGACTGTTGCTTAGTGTGATTTTAATCATTGTCTCACTCCCCTTTCCTTTTAAGCCTGGCATACATAATACACCCTTCAGTGTAAAGATGCTTTACCTTAATTTCAGCAACAAGATTCAAAAAACACTCACTCTACTAAAGACAGGCATTATAAGCTGATTAGGTATTAGCTTTGGTATACTGGGTTAGAGGATTGACTTCACCAATGGCTGGTGAACATAATATCTGGATATTTTCAAACATTATTTGATTTCTTGAAGTATCTTCCTTAGTGGCTAGTTAAAAATGAAAGAACAGTTACCTGTATTCCTCATGAAAATTAAACATTAACAAACTAGGGGGCTCCACAAGTGAGGGAATGTCCCAGAAAACACTGGGCCAATATTACCTGCTGAATCATTTCCAGGCCACTTTTTCCCATCTGCCAGTGTTTAAATTTCTCCAGAGCTTCATCCATAGACATTTTCCCATTCTTGACTTTCTCCTGCAGGAGGATGAGTTCTTCCTGACCATCAGTTAGACAGCCCCTGAGAGTAGAAAAGGCTGGACTCTCTATCCGAGCTCTGTCTAAAATACAAGGGGAGGGTGCATTAACAGAAAGTCCAGGTGTAGACAACTGGGAACAAAAGCACTCTACAAATAAGCCATTGGAGTAGCTTCTGCTTAACTCTCTATGAGCAGTTAAAGAATAAACCAGCACACTTTTAATGAGTTTCTTTCTAAGGATGGAGGTGCCTGGAAACTAGTCTTATGGGTGAAAAAAAAGTGTCTCATTACTGAGACACAGAAAAGGACAAGGAGAGAAAGGGCAGTAGCAAAAGTTATATACTTCACTAGTTGACGGCAGTGCCAATTTTGTCTTCTGTTTCTGAGGATTATCAGAGATCATGTGTACAAAATACTTAGCATAGTGCCTGCCACACAGTAAGCTAAATAAATGTTAACATTAATATTAACAATAAATATCTTTAGAATAAACAGTCTTTCTATCTTTGGGAAAGGAGATGTTAACCAACATCCAAATGTCACAAAAGGCTTAGGATCATTTGAAAATTTATTTCTGAAAGATTTTAAATAAATAATTGGTCATTTTGTAGTGAAATGCTTCCTTTTCAAAAGAGTTTATTTTGGAGCATGCTATGTATTATTTGCTCAGCACAAAAGGAATCTGTGGCCTGGCTTGAGGCACAGTGGTAGCAAACTGGCAGACCATGGGTGAACTCAGTGTTTCCCTTGCCTGCCATGGTGTTTAATGACATAAATAGGCCTGCATGACTTTAAGGATGCTATGTGCTCTCTAGGTTACTGCAATCCTTGCCACACATTAGAGTTCCTGGATGACAACACATGTCTGCTACCTGCCTGGCTGCTGGAACTCATTTGAGTTTGTAACTTCTCATTTACATATTTTCATTAAGTGCAACATACTTTTTGTATTATTTCAGGACGGGTAGGTAACACATCTTAATATACTATCAAATCTAAATATGCCCACAGAGTCTGAAAGGAGAGAATAGCCAGTCCTACCTAACTGTATACCAGTGAGCTATCCCTGGAGGGATATGCCCATTTCTGGGACTGCCTCTTCAAGAAAGAAACAGATGAATTTGACTATCCAGACGATATTAACAATGATTTGGGAAATGGGGAGGGCATTCAAATTCTACAGTAATAAGAATTTGTTGATATAACTAGGATTGATTGTTCTGGAAAAGAGGTTTCAAGTATTTGATAGCAAATGTTATATGTCTGAAGAGGACTTGAGCCTTGGGATTGTTCTGGAATGACCTGTAGTGTTCCTCTCAGTTTTGAGAAGGACTGTAACAGTGAATCTTGGAACAGGGACATGGAGAGGGTTTCTTTCCAAAAAGATTCACGTGCACAGAAAATTTCTCTGTGGCCAATAATTCTGATTCCCACGGGGGCTTTCTTTCTTTCTTTCTTCTTTATTTTTATTATTATTATTTTTTTTTACTTTTTCCCTTCTCACCATTTCCATTCAACACAGAGGCTTTCTTGACTTGTCTTTTCTCTTCAGAATCTATTTTTTACATAAATCTGCTTTTACCTTTTTTTTAAGAGTAAAGAGATTAAAGCATTTGTCTTGATAAATTAGGATTAGCATGAGAAGCTGCAAAGAAAAATGATTTAGGCTCTTTACTACCTTTTATTCTAAGGGTATACAAGTCAAACCAAAACATGCAACCTGTAATTTTTGGTAGGGTTTACAAGATTTCTTTATTGCATTTAGATAAGAATTTGATGGGTAAAAAGAAGTAATGAAAGGTTTTCTGTCTTCCTAATTTTGTATTTTTTTAGTTTACCTTCAGAAGAGTTAGTATGAATTTAATATAATTTTCATTAAAAAGCATTTGTCAGACAGCTAACCGTATGTATGGTAGACTTGTCTTTTAGTGTAAAAGCTTTAAGGTAAACTACAGTTTTTAAAATTAATTCCTTTTAAATAAATTTCTCTTTACAAGTATTTACATTTGATCAAATATTGGTCATATAAACATCAACCAACCCATTGTAGTGAGTATATAAATCTACAGATTAGGTAAGAATGTAAATTGGGCTTTTCATTAAAATTATTTACTAGGCAACTGGCTGGAAGGACTTTATTGAAAATTTGAAAGAAAACAACTTGACTGCCCAACAAAAAGTAATTAAAATAGAAAATATTTACTTAATAAAAATCACGTAGTCATTTAAAAAATAAAGATTGTGGCAACATAGAAAGTGCTTATTATATTATAACAAGTACAAAAGCAGGATACAAAATTATATACACATTAAAATTTTAACAGTATCAAAGTTGTATATATAATAAAGCATGAAAAGAAATTTTAAAATATATGTTATTCTATTGTGATGCCATATTACATATGTAATTATTTTCTTATGATCTCTAACTTTCTATAATAATACTATATTGCTTTTACAATATAAAAAATTTCTGCCACTTTATAATTAGGCTTTCCCATGGAATGCATACCATTTCAATCCATGCCAGATATACCATGCTGTAAGTACTATGTCATACTATAAGTATCATGTGATGTCACACCGTACTGTACCATCATACCAAATTAGTTTATGGCACTTGGAAAGAACTTTTCAGTAATAGGACTTAAATAACTAGGGTCCAGGTGCAGTGGCTGACACCTGTAACCCCGGTACTTTGGGAGGCCGATGCAGGTGGATTGGTTGAGCCAAGGAGTTCCAGACCAGCCTGGGTAACATGGAGAGATCCCATCTCTACAAAAATTAGCCTGTAGTCCCAGCTACTCGGGAGGCTGAGGTGGGAGGATTGCTTGAGCCTGGAAGATCAAGGCTGCAGTGAGCTGAGATCGCCACTGAATTCCAGCCTAGGTGACAGAGCAGACCCTCGCTTAAGACAAAAAAAAGAGAGAGAGAGAAAGCGAGAGAGAGAGAGAGAAATAGAGAAACAGGGAGAGAGAAGGAGAGAGAGAGAGAAAGAGAGAGAGAGAGAGAGCGAGAACTAGTGACAAAGATTTAAAGCTTAAGTTATTTTTAGTTATTTAATTTGGGACTTGGTAGGTATATAAGCTCAGGTCCATTAGGAGATGCTTGGTCTATCGATTTATTTGTAAGTTCCAAGTAAGGCCTCTGCATCCCCTTAACTTTAGAGTTGCATATATTATTTGAGATTTGTTTGTTTTGTTTTGTTTCATTTTGTTTTTGTTTTTGTTTTGAGGCAGTCTCCTTCTGTCTCCCTGGCTGGAGTGCAGTGGCGTGATCTCGGCTCACTGCAATCTCCGCCTCCTGAGTTCAAGTGATTCTCCTGTCTCAGCCTCTTGAGTAGCGGGATTACAGGCGTGCGCCACCACAACTGGCTAGTTTTTGTATTTTTAGTAAAGATGGGGGTCTCGCAATATTGGCCAGGCTGGTCTCGAACTCCTGGCCTCAAGTGATCTGCCTGCCTTGGCCTCCGAAAGTGCTGGGATTACAGGTGTGAGCCACCACACCTGGTATTTGATGTTTTATTTTAATGATTGTGATTTTAGAACATGATTTTTTTTCCCCACCACTTAGAAAATACAGAAGAGTACTGAAAACTGAAATAACTGCCACTCATTATTATACTCTTCAGAAACAGGTATCGTAAACGTCTTGGTGGTCCTTTTTAAGTATCCATTTCTTTCCTTTTTTCTGAATTAGGGTTATACTGACATAGTTCCTGCTCTTTTCTCTTAGTCATGTAGCCTAAGAATCTTTCCGTGACATTAAATATTCTTTGAAAAATGGTTTTTAATGGGAGCATTATATTCCAAAGTTTGTATATTCAATAAAGTATTTAATCATTCTGTTACTAAGGGATTTTTTATTGTTTCCATTTTTCTCCACAATTATATGTTGTTGGAGCTTCTAAGTCTTTTATGTGAATCACTGGCTGCATTATTTATTTGGTTGACATAGACTCATAAAAATATAATTTTTGAGTATGATCACTTTTAAAGCTATTGTTGTATACTTAGTGTCAATCTCCTTTCCTGGAATGTGTTGTCATGTACAGTCTCACCAGTAGGATGAGGGAGTGTTTGTACTGTTTCACTTTTGATAGCATTTTGCATTATTCAATTCAAATAAGTGTACAAGCTTTATAATAATTTTATAATCTAAACCTTTCTCTCATTGCCAGTGATTCTTGTGTCATTATAACACTGAGTGCTGTAGCTTAAAGCATTGAGTAAGTAACAGACTTTAATATCACATATGGCCACTAGTCCTGCCCTAATCTTTTTTTTTCCCAAGTGATTACCTTTCAATTCTTCTTAATTATCTTCTCTATCAATTTAGAAACATTCTTTCAAACTGTCATTTCTCTCCCTAAAGGAAAAGTAAATTATCAAAATGACTGGGATTCCCTTACATGTATAAGTTATTATAGAAAGAGTTGAGAGGATTTAATTTCCCGTTAGGAAAATAGCATTATTCTATCTTTTTAACAGGTACTTTTTGTTTATGTTTTGAATTTACTGTGAATAATTTCTTTTCTTTCATGATGTCGCCAAACTAATATTTCTGGTATATAAAAAAGTGAATTATGTATTAATTATATCCAGCTAGTTAAAATAATTTTTAAGAGTCTTATAGTTGATGTTTTCAGGTTTTCTGGCATGTACGTATATCATCTAAAAATAATGGAGAAAGTATCATCTCCTTCCCAATAATTACACGTTTTATTTTAGATGCATGTTACTGCAGTTGCTAGAAACTTCCAGGATAATGGTAAGTAAAAATATTAATAGTAGGCATCCTTATCTTGTTTCTATCCCTAACACGAACACCTCTACTTCTGAACTAATAAGAAATTTCTGATAATGTTGAGAAATTATTCTCTTTCTATTTTATAAGATTTTTTAAAAATTATGAATAGTTGAACGATAATTTTGTCTTTTTCATCAACTGAAATCATCATGTTTCTTAAAATAAAATAACTAGTACATTAATAGTTCTACTCCATGAGATGGTTCATATAATATAAAAATTCTCTTATTTGAATTTGAAATAACTCACTGGCAAAACTTATCCTGGTTAACTATTGCGTTAAAAATGTACACAAACATTCCTTGGTCATTAGTCTAGTGATATTTTTACTTTTTATTTATCACTTGACATAATTTTATTAATGAGTATTTCCTTGGTATTTTCGGGGATGTATCTTTTTAAAGCAGAACACAGTTTTATTTTGGCTTGAAGAAGTTAAAAATATACCACTCTGGCACATCAACTATTTAAACTGAAAAAAAGCAGGTGCAAGAAAGATGATTCTGACCTTTCAGTTGTTTCCCAAAAGCAGAAGACTAAATTCCCACGGTAAAGACACTCACTCTATACAAGAAGGAAAAGCAATATCCTTATCTTCACAGAGGAGAAGTTGAGACTAAAAGAATTCTGTACAGACCTTGGTAGAATAACTCTTATCTTTTAAGCCTCCCCATTTTCACAGTTTACTATTCTTGTCTAATTCAGTAGCTAAGTAACTGACTAACTGCTTCTTTGAGTCTTCATTTTCTTTGAGGGCTCCAGTGCCATGTGAAACTATTATGCTTTTCTCTTGTTAATCTATTTTACATCAATTTAATTCTCAGTCCTGGCTGGTATCCTAAGAAGATAGAGGTGGAGTTTTTCTGCCGCTACAGTCTTTTGTCCACATTTCAGTCTGTATCTTTTTATGAGGGAGATTGTATAACATGGTATTTGGAGCCAGGTAGATGAGGGCTCAAAGCTCTTTCTCATTCCATTTTTGTAAACTCCAGTTTCTTTGTCTATAAAATGAAGGTAAATAATCCCCTTCTAACAGAGTTGTTGCAAGAGTTAAAGGAGCTAATACATGTAATGTGCTTTGTCGTGTTTCAGGCTTCTGTTAAAGCTCAGGAAAGTTGTAGTGAGCGTTGTTAATATGATTACGTGAATAGTACAGAGGGTGATTACAAGTTTGGCCTTCAGAGTATAACAGAATTGAGTTCAAATTTCACCTCTACCATTTCTTAGCTCTGTGTCCTTGTTACAAATAATCAATCCATTTTAAAAAGGGAAATAATATCTCATAAGATATCTTTGAGGTTTTAATGAACTATCGTTATGCAGATGATTAACACAGCACCATTTGTCCTCAATGACTGTTACTGCTCTGTGAGAATGTTTTAACTGATATGAATTTATTGTGATGACTGCTGTTATACATAATCTTGTTTTGTATGTGGTTATAAAGACGTACATATATACGTATTTGTATATACATATATACATATATGAAGGAATTTGAAAGTAGTGGTTACTTTTTAAAATTTCAGATTTTTTTATCTTTTTTTATTAATAAAGTAATGAATGAAAAAACATTTTTTTCTAGTTCCTAAGTATTTTTATATTATTTGGTCATTGTAACCAGATTATTGCTACTAAATTAGCAATAATTATGTTACATTACGTATTTTTCTTTATCACCAATATTTTACATTCATGTCTTATAAATAAATTTACAATAATTATTTAAGTTTACTTCAGTAATTTTAATAATGTAATTTCTTTTTAAGCTTTTTATTTTGTTTAATTCCTCATTAGTTAGAATATGTTTTGGTTAATACTTTCATAATGACAGAATGGCTATCTTCTCTAAAATTTTGGATATCCAAAAATTATTATATTTATTTTCTTCTTACATGAGCAAAATACCTGACTAAATATAAACTTCTTAAGTTGCAGTTTTTTCTCAAATAAACTTGGTAGTCCATTATCTCAAGTTTCTGTCACACAGATTCTCTAATTTTTTTAATGGATTTTGATTTATTTTAGTAGAAAATGTAAGTTAAAGTACTTGCTCAATACTTTTAAGATTGTTTCTTTTTCCTTATAATCAAAAAGATTTGCTAGGGTGCTTTTAAACATGAGCAACTCTCCTTACTTTTTCCTGTCTCATAGTGAGCCCACTCAATCTGCATTATTCATCCTCCAACTTCCCACTTCTCCAAAGATTAGCTTAATAAAGTCATTGATCATATTTTCTATTCTAGTTTTTAAAAACCTGTCATACTTGAGTTGTATCTCTGTTCTCCACATCTTATTACTGTTTTCGGTCTTTCCATGTACCGAGAACAAACCCTTCTTCAATATGTTCTCTACTTCACTGATTTATTTTCACCTAGTGTGAGTCCCTTTTGTTGTGACCAATGTGGATTTTAATTTGCTGTTGAAACTGTAGCTTCTTAGTTTATTTTATTTTTATCATACTTCCTCTTGTCAATACCTTTTCTTCATGTCACATGTTTAATCTCATTCTGGTATCTCATCTAAAATGTCTTTCAAATATTTTGCTTTCATCTCAGCCTAACCTCAAATTTCTGCTGCTATTTCCTCTCCATATTTTCCATTTGTTTATGAGTTCAAACTTTTCTGACATTTTCTTTTTTGGCCCCTGCATTTTGTCACCAACTGCCTAGTACTGAACCTGAAAGTGGGACACTTAAGTTCAAATGAACACATACCGCCTTAGAACTTCTGAAAAAGTTAAAATATTTATAAAAAGCTTCATATTTAAGCAGTTATGAATTGTTAGCTGAAAAATGCTCAGTGCTTAGTGCTTAGTGTGTGTGTGTGTGTGTGTGTGTGTGTGTGTGTGTGTATTTCCCATTATTTCCATGTTGATAGCTTGGTGCTTTTGATACGATACCTGGCAACCTTACTCATTAAATAAATAAATCATTAACAGAAGTATAATTATTCTGAGTCTTTACAAAAAAATTATCCTTCCCTTCTTCTGGAGTAGTTTTAGTTTATGAACTTTTCATATTACTTGTTTGTTCTCATCTTTAATCCTTCTGGCGCGGTGGCTCATGCCTGTAATCCCAGCACTTTGGGAGGCCGAGGTGGGTGGATCATGAGGTCAAGAGATCCAGACCATCCTGGCCAACATGGTGAAACCCTATCTCTACTAAAAATACAAAAATTAGCTGGTCGTGGTAGCACACGCCTGTAGTCCCAGCTACTCAGGAGGCTGAGGCAGGAGAATCGGATGAACACGGGAGGCGGAGGCTGCAGTGAGCCAAGATCGTGTCACTCTACTCCAGCCTGGCGACAGAGCGAGACTCTGTCTCAAAAAAAAAAAAAAAAGAAAAAAAGAAAAAAAGAACACATCTATGGAATCATTGTTCACCAAGGCTTTTGGTGTTTATGTGTCCTTTGGTTCTTTCCTTGTGTTCAGGTCAAATTCCTGGGACTGCAGAAAACTTTAATAGGTGCAGTTCGCAACTCAAGATCCCAGGATTTAGCAGGCTTTTGTCTAATGCAGCTGCCACGATAGAGGCGGGACATGATTCCCTGGCACTATGTATCTAAGTCCATGCATAAATTTCTAACAGACTTCTTGACCTTCCCATCCCTCCATTTTAGAGCTTTACTTTAGAGTCCCAGGACCAGCCAAGTGTAGCATTATCCTCCTACCCCCACTTTCAGCTGGAAGGAATATTTTCTGCATGTATATGGAAAGATCAGAGCTGGGACACAGAGCACTTGTAAAAATTAACATTTATGTAGCAGAGAGGTAGCTGGGGTCAGGAGGTAAGGGAGGGATTAAATATCTTTCTACCTTCTATTATGCACAAAGGACTGATTTGTTTCATAGACAGCAGGGGTAGACTGCTGATTTTTTAATTTGTCTCAATTAACTTTTCTCAACCTTAGAATTAATTAGAATTAGTTCTAGATTCCAGTAAGCTTATTTTCCAGTCTTTGTTCTCCCTATTATTAAGAATTTCATCTTTTTTGTGTGTGCTTTGATTTCATTTCTGAGAGACAACACTGTGGGTTGCGAACATATTGCTATTTTAGACAAAAACTGAGCTATTACACAAAATTTTCAAGGTATGACTTTAACAACAACAAAAAACTTTTGTGAGCAATATGACAAATGGAAATGTAAGTATACTGGAAAAGGGAACTGAGGCCATTATTCTTTTATGGAGTACAAATGACCACATTTTGACAATTTTCCCTCTTTTCTGTTTAATATATCCAGTACTGGCAAAAACAGCCTGATGAAAATACCTCAGAGATCAGCATTCTCTTTTCCCCATGTAAGGGTAATATCTTCCCCATTTCTCCAGGTCTCCTGCTTCTAGACAATTTTATTATTTAACATTTATCAAAGTGCTACAGCAATGCACACTTATAGAACACAGAAAGGATATGTTGCCTGACTACCTCTTTCCCATGAGTAGGCACACTCCTGCCCTACAAAAGACCAGCCAATAATGATTTTGTAGTCTGGAGTGAGGAATTGGTGGGCAGGGACTATACTAGGGGTTACAAGCTCATAAGCCTATAGGGGCCATGCAGATAAAATTACTGAGCAAATAAGATTTAGTACCTGCTTATTAAATACATTTGAGTAGTTTTCATTAGCAAAAATAAATATGTTCTTTCATTTTTTTCATAACCTGACTCTCTCTATATCCCTTTACTCACTTTTGATAGAATTATGACTTTAGAGAAATTGTTCCAAATATAAGAAAACAACACAGAAAGCAAGATAACAAATGGTAATAGTCATTTGTTGCAAGTTATACATTTATATAATAGGGAGTGGTTGGAAATTTGAATATTTCAGGAAGCATGGTCTTAAATACTGGCAAAAGTTTTAAATTATATTGTGCGGATTATTGCTAAAATATAATTTACTTAGGGGCTAAATCTGACCACATGTGGTCTCTGAAACATAGTTTCTTTTGGTGGGATTTTTTCACATGTTGATTTTGTGATTATTGCTGATTACTATCTCATCTATTCGACTTTTAGTCCATATCTAAGATAGGGCTTGGGCAACCAAAGTTTAAAAGCTCTGCAAATAATTCTTATGCTCATCTAGAGTTGGAAGTGACTGGTATAGGCAGTTGGTTAGGGTGGATGTGCTCCTCCTACCCACAGAAACTTACCCTTCAAAGACACGGTTTTGTTAGCAACAGCCAATCCGTACAGATCTGCAGCAACTTGATTCTTGCCTCTTTGGAGGCAAGAATTCGGCTGAGGGGCATAAGGCACAGGAGGGAGCAAGGCAAGTTTTAGATAGAGTAGTATTGAAAGTTTATTTAAAAGGTTTTAGAGCAGGAATGAAAGGAACTAAGGTACGCTTGGAAGAGGACCAAGTGGGCAACTTGAGAGATCCAAGTGCACTGTTCAACACTTGACATGAGGTTTTAAACATTGGTATGGTTATGGGGTTAGTGTCTCTCCTCCCTTGGTTTTTCCTTGGGGTGGGCTATCTGCAAACGCAGTGCCCTGCCAGCACTTGGGAGGAGCTGCGTGTGCAGTATGTTTACTGAAGTTGTGCATATGCTCATTTAGGTGTTTTTCCCTTACCAGTTGAGCGTTCCTAGAGAAGAATCATATACCAGTTAAACCCTACCATTTTGCCTCTTAGTGCACATGCTTGCGCCCACTTGCCCAACTCCTGCGATCTTACTGGGAAGCTGCTGATGACCAGCTTCAGGTGTTTTCTGTCTATTAAGAGACTGCCTTTCGCTGGCACTGGCTGTGACCAATTATGGTTTTAAAGAGACAGTTTAACAACTACCTAACCATCACCTGGTGGTCGTCTGACATTCCTGGGTGGGTGGCCCTCTCCTGCCCTGCTCATGTCTGCCTAGCTGCCTACACTAACCTTTTGCCCTCTAAGAGTGAGAGCAACAACACACCCTTGATAAGGTTCATTTGACTATATGGCTGAGGAGATCTGTGGATGTAATCTATGATTACAGGGAGGCAGCTTGTTAGGAATGCTTGAACCTCATCAGTTGCCACGTGTCATATCCACGGTAAGATGGGGATGATCTTGATATAGATAGAAAAGGCCCCTCTGTACAGTCCAAGATGTGAACAAACTTGACCCTAGACTATATATGATTTTGTAAAACAGGGAAAATTAGCCAGATATTTCCATCTTTGAATAAGGAGCCCTTAAATTCTTTCAACATTTTTGACTTGATCATGTTCACTTAGAAATCTTCTAATGACTAAGTATATTTTATAGAAACTTTATTATCTGGCAGAGACCAAATAATGCAAGCAATCCAGTCACTGGAAAGCCATCTTCCCTTATTATAGGTTTAATGACTGGAATTGGGGGTATGAATCAGTCCTCTGTGAGCTTCGATAACATAAGCCAGACTTCAAAATCCTGATCAATTCCAAACACACTGGCAAATGCAGTTCTCTGGCTGGTAGCATTGAAGAACAAACCTTTGACTGCTCTGTAAAGCTCAATTTTGGGAAGGAGGATGGAAGTGAAGTGGCAGCTTATTCATCTATGATAGCACTCCTTAGTATTTTCTAATTTCAAATCCAAATTGGGAAAATTGACTTTAAAACTGTTTTGATGGAAAATTTTATCTGTGATCCAAAGTCCTCAGCATTTTTCCTTACATTTTTTCAAAATGTGGAAACTGAGTTGAAGAATCTGTTGAGTTTCCATGGAAATGGTGCCAATTAATTATTTTTTTCTTCCTTAGGAAAATTCCTTGACTTAGCAATAATGCAACTTCCTGGCAATCACTTGACAGTCTTAAACTTAGTGCACTTGAAATGCTTATACTTTCAATGGGAAAATAGTTGGCTCTCATCATCCCTTTTCCCTCCAGCATATAGAGGAAGAGTTAAATAATAATTCCTTTTTACCTTCTTTAGAGAACTTGTCTAGTCCCTTTAGAAAATCTTGCCTCTGACAAACATTATATAAAAGGCCCTTTTTATTGTTCTACCAAATAAGGAGATTATCACCGGTAAAGTATGTACTGCTTTTCCTAGTACACCATGAAATCCCAGGATATTTGAAGAATATTCATTACTTAGGTAATAAGCAGTTTTCATTGCATAGTATGTTACATGGACTGAATGATCATAATATCTGCAACAGTTTAGAGAAATATGGTTGGATGAAATCAACCTTGTTAGGTATTTAGGTACTTAATTCTTTTATTACTAAGTATTCCAAATTATCTTTTTTTCATGCTAACTGCTGATTTCCCTGCACACTATAGTCATCAGGGAGGTTTTTAAAGAAACATTTGATAAGGATTGATGTTCCCTTAGTCCTTAAAAATAAAACAATATGCTGTTCCCTTCTGGTACATTACTGATGTTCAGGAATAAAGGAATCTAAGGAAACTGCTCTAAGATGACTAATCAAAAATATCATCAATAAGTTGTATTTAAGTATGTACACAGAAAAAATATTACAGACAAAATACGATTAAAATGTTAGTATCTGAGTCCCTACAGAATTTTTAAAAATCTAGAGGTAATTGACCTTGATTATGCAAATTAGGTAACAAGATATGGACAGATAGTAATCAATACAATATTGCATAATTAGGTCCTCGTTTCCCTTTACCACCCTCTCCTCCCCTTTTTCTGTGGGCAGATGGGTACTAATTGTCTATACATGGTAGAATAATGACAGGGCTCTTCTAAGCTTAACAGATACTAGCAGCCCTTCCTTGCATTGCTCTCTGTGGGACAGCCAGGATAATTGATAAGATCAAACATTCCAAGGATCTCTTCATTACACTTGATACTCGTCATTTCTCTTCATCTCCTGTGGCCTTTTTTGCATTTTCCCTTTAATTCTAACATAATTTAATTAAAAACATGGTAATTTAATAATTTATAAGAAAAACACTTCAGGGATTTTTCTCCCAAAAAGCTCAAAGCATCTCCTCTCTTCATTCTTTCCAAAGCTCTGTGAGGTATGTAGGGGAGGCCAGGTAGAAATAATCTTATCTACTTTGTTTAACTCTTTCATAGCTGTTCTGATCCTAATTGTACAATGATCTTACATGTAGCTTTGCATTTATTTCTTGAGAGAGCTAAAGGCACAGTGGGAGGATAATAGTAGACTTAAAAAAGATCTATCTTTCTCCTTAAATATGAAATCACTAAAAATGGAAAACTGTCAAAGAGTTTTTTGCATGTAAATTTACAAGCAGTGTATTCAAGTGTTTCATGAGAGAATAAAAGTTCAGCTTCATCATGTGTTGCATTCGAACACCGTGTATTAATTGGAAGATGATCTAAGTACCACCTTGCTGTTGTGAAAAAATGCCACTTGAAGTGATGGGTGAGGATCACTCATTTAAGAATGCACCCTTGTTTGAAGGATGATTCATAATGTCCTAGGAGCAGGTCCATTGAAGGTCTGTATTTAATAGTTCAGTGGGTGTTAGAATTTGGTGCAATCCATTCCCAGCCATCTTCACAATGGCAAAAAAGGAGCCTGACTGGGAGTGGTTAGTAGTTGCTGTGAAATAATTTCCTGGTTTTATTCCAGTGTCTCCTTCAACAATTTACTGGCACCATTTTCAAGGAAACATTAGTTTGGACTGAAGTTATTTCAAAGATGGGCCTGTATATACACATTCATTATCACGGGCAGCTAATGTTACCCCCTACCTCTGCCACCTTTAATGTTTTTCATTTTTGAACATTGAATAAGGCCTTATTGTCAGACAAAAAATCATAATACATGATCTGCTACAGTCTTTCTTTTCAGCAGAAGACAAACATTTCAGGGAAAACTGGAGGCAGAAAATATTCTGTCTGTGGAAGATGTTTCTGTGGCTACAGTTTTCAGCTCTTCTCTGCATAACAAATAATTGCTCAAGAAATGTTAGATCAAGTGCTGAAGGCAAGAGAACAGTTGAAAAGGATGCAGTCTTTGATTGGCATTTAGTGCAAACCATAGAAAATTCATGCTAGCCCCTTTCTTTGGAGGAATCAAATCATTTGACACTCCTACCAAGTTAGGTTCCAGAGGCTTCCCTTATAGGTCTATGAAAACACAGCCTCTGATGCATCTTAGAGAATTTTTCTTACTTGACCTTGCTGGAACCCTCATGATAACATCGACAACACTATCACAAACATTCTGATAAGGCCATTTCATGCCTTTGTTAATTAAAATAATTTTCTTGCATTAATTGTATTATGGCAAAATTATATTGTGTGAGATTAAGAGTAAGATTTATAAAGCACACAATTACATACTTCTGTCCTAGGAGGCTTTACTCTGTATTCATAAGATTTCTTGATATTTTACCTAGAGATTACTAAATAGATTGAAGTTAATGTTAGTACCTTGTTTCTTAGGAAGACCACGGAACTTGTCATCATCAGATTGTCTTCTGGCTGTCTTCTGTTGAAACACTGTAAAAAATATAGAACATATTATTTACTGAACATAAACGTTCAAAAAATCCATACTGTAGAAGTCTCCAGGAAGCCAGAATGCAATATATCATTTTCCTGAGTATCAGTTCCTGAACTGTATTACTTTTGAGTAGGAAGATTATCAAATTTACAATTTTCTCATTTGTGCAGCTTATCAGTCATTTCAGAAAGCATTTTCATTGAGCAGAGTAGTATAATGCTGATGCAATGCCTCATTAAACTATTTAAATCAAGATATGATTCCATTTTGATATCAGGTAAGAATAAAAGCTGCATTCTGTTAAAAGCGATAAATGTTAAAATCATATGAAAAATTCCATTTGCACAGAAATTACCCATGCTGACTTTTTGATGATAAACAAGGATAATGACTGTTTCTCCTTAAATAGGTAAAAAGACTCTTGTATTTCAGAGATGTAATAATAAAAAAGACACTTTATTCTTGCATCATCTATCTAGACCGCAGACTTATTAAAACAGCTTATTCGAATTACTTCATTATCTGAAAAGTGCTTTGTTCTCATTTATTATTTCTCACACGAAATTCTGGAAGACAAGTCAGCATTACTCACCCCATTTTGCAGATGAAAGATAAAATTGATTGTTTGATATTTATTGAGGACCCACAAAGTTCCATATAGCTTCTGGCATTTGTTAATAAAAAAGTCCAGACTCTTTACAACTTTACTTTAGAAAATGAACATCCCAGAGTTATATTTATTTTTTATGGGCAGTGTGAATTACAGGGTTTGGGAACTGGAAAAGGCTTTGGAGATTTAGTCCAACCTCATATGTTTATAGATGAGGGAGTTGGAAGTAACTAGCTTCTAAAAAGGCTAAGTAATTTTGCAATGATCTCAGAGTTGTTGTTAGCAGAGATGTGATTTAAACCGAGAAGCCTTGAACTTCAATCTATTGCGTGGTTCCTTAACAGCACTACTGCCGCTTCCCCTCCATAACTATTATCTTATAAAGGTAAAGAAGGAGATAGAGGGAGAGGATTAAAAGGGAAATTAGAACATTTCCAACACAGTTGTATCTCTTGTTCCTTTTAGCAGTTCGACAGAATATCCTGGGATAATTGAGCTGAGGCCTGTGGGAGTGAACGTGTTTTAACTGGATGGTGCTGGACCACTGTGATTGGCAGAAACATCCCGACAGTTATCCTAGATTTCTGTCTTTGGTTTTAATATTCTTTAAACCAATATAAGATCAAGGACGTATCTGTGATTAACCCCGGAGACTTTTTTAGATGAAAATTTCCCCCCATCTGATCAAAAATTAGTTATTAAAAATGTATGATTTGCCAGATGCTGTCAAGACAAAGAGTACTCCCTTCAACTGTGCTCTTTTAAACAGAAGAGGCAAAATATGTTTCAAAGTTTAACGTGTTTGAGAAAAAGTATACACATAAAATCATATTTTTAGTTGAAAACCAGTTTTCTGCTTCAAGTTAGTACATGGAAAACATGCTCAATATAACTAACTGGCAAGTTCTGGGTTTGTGGCTTACTTACATTTTTCCTAAAATAAAATATATTGAGGAATATATAGTGTATGAATATACGTTAGGATATTAAAATAAATGTTGTAAGAGGTACTTGATTTTTTTCTATTTGCTAGTTTTAAAAGTCTTTAAAATGCAATGCTTTAAAAATTTTAATAACATGTGGTCTCTAGGCTTTTTTGCCAATATTGTTAAGATATAACTGAGAATGGTTAAGAGGAAAAAGCTGGCATCATTCATACGGGAAATGACCTGAATCCAAAGATCTATTCAGACAATAAATTCTTCAAATAAAAATTACATTAATTGATAAGTTTTTAAAATTCTGCTGAGGTTTGAAGCTTCAAAGTACTTGGAAATGAAATTATTTTTCCAGCTTTTTGGCATTAATTTGTTACAAATCACTTTACACCTTATATGTTACTGGAATCCTTTTTGCTGATAACAAATGCTCAGCCTGTGTGAAATAACAGTAAATGTTAAACAAATAAATGCTGTCTTTCAGTTACTAGATTAAGAAGTTACAAGGATATTTATTGTTGCGATTTCACCAGGGCTTATATTCGGAACAGCTGGGGACAAGGGCAGAATATTGGAATGAGGCTGTAGGATACTATGAGTGGGGTAATTGTGAAAATGCTGATAATAGGACTTTTTAAAAGCAGACATGTAGTAGGTCATGCCCAGAGTTTAAAGGTTCCCTCTACCTGTTTTACCCACCTCTGAGTTCTCTTTTAATTCACTTGCAGCTGCACCCATACCTCTAGGTTCCCTTTCTCCCACCTACAGATGAGTCTCACTTTCTAAAAAGAAAACAACTAGCAATTAGCATATTGCCAAACACACTGTCTTCTCATCGCTTTCAGTTGGGGAGGTATTTTTAAATATGAGGCAACCTTGGGAAAAGACCTATCTTATTTCCTGAAGAAAGCACTAGCCCATCAAAATTATCACTGAAGCAAACACGCCTGTCAAGGACACATATTCCATTAGAATAGATACAAGTAAAATTTCAGAATCTGTTCATCTTTCTATCTTTATAGTTCCTATTAGCTGAAACATTTAAAATTGCTTCAACTAGCAAAACCTTTGTTCTAAAAGACTTTATGTACTTTATATTTACTATGTTCAGCCACCCCACACCACCTTTACAAGAGGTAGATATAAAATCCATAACAGGGTGAGAACTGAGTGTAGGGTTATAGGTCACTCAGATTTATATACAAAAGTACATTACTTTGTAAAGCAAGAGTTGTGGTTAGTTAGACGAGAATTTGTTTTAAATGTATTGTAACCAAAAAGTTGTATACCAGAATACTAGCCAACTTGGCACAGAAGATGGGCTATAGTTTTCTCTTCATATCAACCACATAAGTGACATGGAAAAACGGCTTTTCCCTCTTTCTCCCCAACACCCTTCTGGCCTTTATTTTCTTGCCAATAAAGTTAGGGCTTAGATGTGACGATCTCTAATGTTTCACTCAGCTCTAACATTCTGAGATGTTACCAATTCTTCTTTCCCAAGACACTCCAGGTCCAACGGTGCTGGGAAAAATTCTTAAGTGAGTATGAATTCTTAAGTAGAATGCTATGTTTTGAGGAAAATATTATTTATAACCTGGGGGGCTTAGACTAACATAAAAATGAGAAAGTTTTAAATCATAGGCCAGTGGTAATTTTTTATCATATAATGAGACAATCCTTTCCCTATGTGTTTGAATTCTTAAAAAATTTACCTCATAAATGTTCAAAACATGCTATCAAAGTAATTAGGATATATGTCAACTTTGCTGACTCTCTCCCCAGTGAAATCTTATTTTTCTCCTCCTACCTAAAACTGAAATTTGAGAAGAAAGAAATATGAATGCATTATTAGTCGTTGTCACTACCTTTAAACATAAAAAGTCCACAGACAAAACAATTTTTGCGGTTTAAAATAATCCCAAAGAATACAAATTTCCCATAATATCCTTTTTTATTTTAAACATTGGTAGAATGACTTCTGTAAAATTTTCTCTAGAATATGACATTGAATGGAAAATTAGCATATCATTAAATATTCAAAATGTTAAGCAAAGCAGAACTAGCAGAAGAGCAGAGGAGGAGGAGAAGGTGAAATTTAATGAGTTCACTTGCACTACTTGTCTTTCCAGGCTGCATCTGCGAGAATATTCTTCATGTCAACCTCATTTGTGGTCTATTTCAAGCAAAGGGACCCTTCCATAGCTGCCCTTCTTAGAAAATCTGATAAATCTTATTTTGAATTATTTCATAAGTGGCTATAGTGATAAAAATCTGTGCAATTAACAACAACATTCATTTTGTGAATGATAAACCACAACCCCCTTGATGGTTGTCCATTAGATGTGAACAGTGAAATGTTATTTAGAGCTGTACAGCTATCATTGATAATAATGCTTGAAAATAGAGATTTTATATAAAATAAAATACATAGATTCGTATTGTGCTCTGGGCTTTCAGGGGATGATACAGTACAGGATGGTAGCAGTGCGTTTATTTTTCACCAGAACACTTTTCATTAGGTTGCTAACTACATGGCCAAGTCCTGAGGCTGCAAAGGTAAATAAGACACAGTCATAGTTTTCATACTGTCCTCTGTTTTGGTGTGTTCATTTAAATAAAGGTCAAATGTGCCATTACTGCCTACTGATAAGAGGGGATAGGGATGAGGAACCATCAGGAAGGGTCAGAATCATAACTCAATCCTTGTAGCTCTCTATTCTCCCTGCCTTGTTTCCCCCAGCTTCCCAATTTATACTGTTTAAATCTAATCACAAAAAGGCTCAATAAAGTAAAAAACAAACAAACAAGCAACCACAGTGTAAATAACCCCTTTGTCTAGCCAGCAAATACAGGAAACAGAATGTTTTAACTGTATAAGCAGTCATATTGATTAATCTGAAGCTTAGAGGAAAGATGTATGTAGGTAGCCTCTTTGCAAATTCACCAAGACAGACTGAGTGCTCCAGTGAGTTCAAAGCCACCATTTAATTGTGCTAGCAGTATTTATAGGTTATTAACTTGAGAAACCTTATCAAATACAGGCCATTACATTTCAACGGGTACATTCAAGAAGGTGTGGACACAGACAGCCACATCAGCCACATAGTATAAAAATCTTTCACCTGAAACCAGTTTACTGCATGGCAGACATATGTAGGTGGAGTTGTGGCATTATTTTTTTAAGAAGAATCTGTAAATGGTCAGCCAGAATATACGAGATCACTGACTTGGGTTACGGCTTACTATTCAGATAAACAGAGATGGAAAGGTGGAAAACACACTGCTGCATGAAGGAAAATGGCGTAAAAATTCTAATTCAGTGGTGGTATTAATAACTGCTTTAGATTCCAGAGGAGAAAACATTAATTTTCCTTTCAAGTTGTAACAAAAACTTTGTTTGATAGAAGTGTTATCATTGAAAGCATCTCCTAAAGGAAGATTTGGGAAATCCCACTATAAATCTTTTTTTCTACTACTAAGGGACCTAACTTTTACCAGAGTAGAACACAAATTGTTTTCATTTGCATATGTCATCTTTCGATACAAACACAAATATTTACATTCTAGAAACGTTTATAATCCAGGAAGGTGAGCCATTCTGAGTGATGACAATTGGTTTGTGGAGCTTGCTCTAATTATAGCTTGAGACCATGGCAATGAGTTTATTAGTAAAACCTCCAGTCACCACTGGGTGAGCAGTCTTCTTCCCTCCTGTTAGCAGGAGGCAGCATGTATTGAACAACTATTGCTTGTATAGCACTGGACTGGGGGGTTAGTCTCCTCTCATGAGACTTCATTTGGGATCATCTATTTAATTCTCTTATTACCCATTTGTATTCAATAAGGAAATGGTGTAAGTATGGACATAACTCTAGTAACATTCTGAGCAATTTTCTTTTGTTTCAAAGAGAAGTAGTTTGGGCAGCCAATGGAAGACTCTGCAAACTATAATGAGTTTACTTTTTGGTTCATGCTTAGTGATTATCAAAAGTAACTTGCCGCCCTCTCCCCCAATCAAGAAATGTTGCTATCCCAAGAAGTAGCATTGGGATCATGATTTGCACTGTTATATTTCACAGGATGATAAAACTTGGTACTCTAATATTTTGTTCTCCCCTAAATTTAAAGATCAGCTATTTGATTATGCTCACTTTGAACAAACATTAGAGTTTAATTCTGCTAACAAGATTCAAATTACATAAATGCAGATTGAAAATTCCAAAAGGATTTCAAAAAGGATTCCAAAAAGCTCTCAAAAAGGATAGGGCTGGCCCCTTTGTTCTAGATAGTATTCAATAGTGGAAGTTAATAAATACGTTGAAAAAGTCATGCAAGATGATGTGTTGGCATATGAAACCCATGCAAAAGGGAAGAAGCAAAAGGCGTCCTAACTGGGGTGATATGCCAGGTCTACTTTCACCTCTGTGTCTACAGAATACCTTCCATCACAGGAACTATCATTTCCTACATGCTACCCTGTGCAGGCCACTGTACATATATAGTTTTAGTTCTCATGAAAACCCTGTGAAGTAGGTATTACATTTCTTTAAAACCAAAACCAAAACCAAAAACACGTGAAGCAAGGTTATGTAATTTGCACAAAGTTACACAACTGTAAGTGTCAGTCTTCAGTAAAATTCCGTTCCATCTGGCTTCATAATCCTCATGAATTTCACTACACAATGCTGCTGGTCCATTAGGGGAGACTCTTTTCAATTTTCCAACCTCAGGAAGCATCTTATTTTTCTCGAATAGCTACTTATTTAGATTACAAAGAATCACGTGTTAAAAGTCCTGGTGGAAAATATTCTGAATTCAAGAAATCTAAAGTGACTAAAAAGACAGTAGTTGTGGATAGCTGTTTCATATGGTTGTTCGATGCACCTGTGATTTCATCTATAAATAATCATTCTCTAAAGTATTTGTTTACTCTGGCTTAACAATGGAAATAATCCAAGTAAGAGTTTCTTAACAGTGTTACTGTTGACACTTTAGACTGGATAATTCTTTGTTATGGGGCTGTCCAGTGCATGTAAGACGTTTAGCAGCATTCTTGGTCTCTGCCTAGCAGATGTCACTAGTACTGTTCTTAGTCTTGACAATCAAAATGTCTCCAGACATTGATAAATGTCTTATGAGAAGCAAATCACTGCCAGTTAAGAACTACTTATATAGGTCAATTAAACTTCTTCCTACAGATGCTTTTAACAAATAGTAACATCATATGTTAAGTGGAAAAAGACCAGAATTCATTGTGCTGTCGAATGAAAATCTAAGTGCTTGATAATATTTGCATTCATTGTCTTGTGTAATGAAAATCTTTTAATGTCAGTTCACACTACAGCTGATGACTGCCTCCTTTCCATTTTCACTAATATAAAGGAATTGAATTCTTGGAAGATGAGGCTGGAAAAGTTCATCGTCATTACGTCAACATGCTAACAGATGGTCTGCAAAGCACTTCTCAGGTTTCATTCAGTATTTCTGTGAAGAAGCCAGGGGATCATGATGTTCTACTGTGAGAATGACAGAAAGAGCAAACAAGAACACCTGGGTTACACGAGCTGACTTGCTTCTCTTCAATGGACAGTATGAACACAGGTCAGAACAATTTCTCCTTTGCAGAGCTACACCAGCACTCTCTCATGGAAAAGAATGAGGCAGAGTCAAGGGAGAAAAACAGGAACATGAGGCTTACAAATAATGATAAATATGTCACTATTCTGAGAGCACCTGTGATATACATACTATGTCCTTAAACTAAATGGTTTGGACAAGGTCACCTATCCAGGGAGGAGGATCCAAGGCACTTGATCTAAGACCTACTTCAATCCACTTGACCGTATTTTACTAATGAGGACAGAGACCATTATACTCTGTCACGTTTACAATGATCTGAATAAATTTTCCTAACAGTTTCTGCAAGGTCTTTTTTCTCTTTTTGCATTTCAATTGCATTGTATGTGATCAATTTCAAGTACAAGTGAATTGCAAGTGGAAAACTTCTGAGAGCAAGTGAGTTGCACTTGACATTTTGGGTTCCCTGTAGCTGAGTAGCTCTCAAAAAGGTCACATACAACTTTGTTGCACTGCAAAATGCCAAGGGCAACTCAGTAGCAATTGGAAATTGAAAGGGAAATTATATTCTACCAGAAATCAGTCACATGGATTCTGAAGAAAGATCTTTGTTCTATTAATTGTGTGAGAGGAAAATAGAAAATTGCCCATTGATGCTGAAAAATTTTACCCAATAGGCATTCATCTCTTTGCATGATTTATGGACGTAGTTTCACTACCAATGTATCTATACCATGCCAAGTGCTCATTTTCTTTCCCTGATTTGTCTTAAATCAAGAATTCTGTCACTAAAGACCATACATCCGTGTTAATTCCTCTGTATTCTTCAAGCTTAATGAACCCGATCCTCTTCAATATTACAGGGATTAAAAAAAAGTAGAGGAAAATATATCTGAAAACAGGTAGACTTCAAAAAATTTTACTTATGAAAAATGAGTTATTCTTGTGATTGTTAACCTAAGATCCGGCTTAGTACAACAGCAATGGGATAAAAAATCAGAAACATATATCTTGATAAAAAAAATCAACATGGGTTCAGTTTTGTTTTTTTTTTTTGAGACGGAGTCTCACTCTGTCACCCAGGCTGGAGTGCAGTGGCGCGATCTCGGATCACTGCAAGCTCTGCCTCCCGGGTTCACGCCATTCTCCCGCCTCAGCCTCCCAAGTAGCTGGGACTACAGGCACCCGCCACCATGCCCAGCTAATTTTTTGTATTTTTAGTAGAGGCGGGGTTTCACCGTGTTAGCCAGGATGGTCTCACTCTCCTGACCTCGTGATCCGCCCGCCTCGGCCTCCCAAAGTACTGGGATTACAGGCGTGAGCCACCGCGCCCAGCCAACATGGGTTCAGTTTTGCATTAATAAGTTATGTCTCTGGGGTAAGGGGATGATGATGATGGTGAAATAGAGCTTCATGTTTTAAGCTTTGCGGAAGCAGTTAGAGTGCTTAGCTGTATATGAATAACGTAGAACTTTGTCCAGTTCTGTGTGGGCTCTTCCCTTCAAATTGGTAGTGTTTTGGACATAAGATGGTTTAAAGCAGGATAAATTTAGGAATCAGTAGACTGATATAGTCTTCTGATTCCAGAGTGTTAATGAAGTCTTCTGTTCTACCCACATTGATGTGGATCTTGTCACTTCTATCATTTCATTCAGTTAATATTCACCAAATATTCATAGTTTCTACTGCGAATTCAGCACTGATCTTGGCACCAGAGATACAATGGGGAAAACAGATTAGTTTGGTCTCTTCCTTCATGGATCTTATAGGTTAGAAGGAAGAAATAAATATTAACAAGTAATCCAGGAATAAATATATCAGTGATGGAAATTTGTGGTGCCATGTACTCAGGCATGAGATCCAGATTAATCTGGGTCCAAATCCTGCCTCTTCCTCTTCCTGGTTTTATCACTTTGGGCAAGACACTGGCACTTACTGAGCATTAGTTTCTTTATCTCTAAAATGAGGTTATTAATGCCAACTATGTGGGGTTATTGCATGAATTAGCAATTATCATGAAAGCTGCCTAATAATAATTATTATAAGAAGATGACTAAGCCAACTTGTTCTGTTAGAATACAGGGTCTTCCTTCCCTCACACACTCCAGCACTACTATTTTCCCTAACTTCTGATTCCACCAGAATCCAAAAACAGACACTAACCCGAGAAAAGAAAAAGTAGAATTGTTTTAATTATAATGCATTGAACATATACCACATGTCAAGTATTGTGCTGGGTATTTTCTAATTTTATCTCATTTAGAGATTAAAAATCTTTGAAATATATATTTGTATCCCCAGCTTACAGTGAGGAAATTCAGTCTCAGATACGTGAATTTGCTTGCTTGGGTAATATCAGCTAAATTTGGACACAAGTCTTTCTGCAAAGCCAGCATGGTTTTCCTTTGCCTAGTTCCTTTGCCATTACTTCTTCAGTTTCTGAAATAGTAAGATGGGATTCTGCATTCCTGTATTTTTCCTCTATCTTCTATTCCAAATCTTTCCATTCTGGCTATTAACACACCCTGAATACACCAATATACTGATACCATTTTTGGGCTCTGGCAAGCAATGGGGCCAGAAATTAATCTCCTAATTGAGTGAATGGTTTTCTGGGAAATGGTGGCAACTTGACTTAATAGATCTGCCCAAGCTAGGGGAAAAAAAAAGGAAAGATGTGAAGAAAGGCTCTTACTCTGTGAAATGCAAAGAACACCAAGAATGAATTAGCTGATGAGGTAATCTCTTCCTAATGTGGGAACAGAATGATCAACAATCAATTGCATAAAAGAAAAAGGCAGGCAAGTATATCCCAGTGAAAGAGAAAAGGAAATAAAAAATGGAAAAGGATTTTGGTGACCTTATTTGTAGTCCAGCTTTTGCTACTTATTTGGGATACAGGGTAAATAACCATACCTATTTTATATACTTAATTGCCAAAAAAAATTATAGCACTAGTTTTCATCTCCATGTAATACAAATATAATGAGAGTAAATTATATTGTATCATTGAATTAGAATGACAACTTATAAATATTGAAGGGTGCCAGTCTTGGGATGGGTGAGATAAGTAAACTTTAAAATTTATTAGAAACTGAAGATCTTTAAGATTCTTTAATGTTTCTACGTGTGCATATACCTACAGGACAAATTGCAACATTGCATGTACAGAATTTACGTACTTAGGACACAGGTTTTATCATTGGCACTCAATCGATGTTTATGTAACTAATAAATAAACTTAGTACACAGGTTTTATCACTGGCACTCAATCGATGTTTATGTAACTAATAAATAAATCAATGAGAGGAAAACCATCCAAATGCACTTATTTTACTTGCGGATGGGTTGAAAGCCTAAACCAGTCATAGCCCCAAGTTCTTTCTCCAGTCCTGTGAATTGAAGCACTCACCCATAATGGGAGGTTTCTTCATTAGAGAAATTGAACAGAAGTAGTTTTGGACATGGTACACAAGGCACACTGGGTGGCAGGAATTACATACTAGACAGAAAACAGGGAGAACAAGTTAAATTGTGCATTCTGAATGGTGAAATTTCCCAGTCTTTTTCCTGCATGCTAATCTCAGCATGCTGGGAAGTGGCTATGTAAGTGCAGACTACAGTTAGTTGAAGAGTATTCTAGAAAAAGTTAAAAGCATAGGTGAATAGACTTACATAAATAATATTTTGGGGCCATCCAATGAAAAAGCTGGTTACCTATTTCCTAATTACCCTACAATGCTGTCCATAAGTTAAAAAGTAGAGTTTCCATTGAGGCATTTGGTGCTTCATTCTTTTTTTTATTTTTATATTTTTTGACGGAGTCTCACTCTGTTGCTTAGGCTGGAGTGGAGTGGTGCGATGTTGGCTCACTACAACCTCCGACTCCTGGGTTCAAGCTATTCTCCTGCCTCAGCCTCCCGAGTAGCTGACATTACAGGCACCTGCCACCATGCCCGGGTAACTTTTTTGTGTTTTTAGTAGAGATGGGGTTTCATCATGTTAGCCAGGCTGGTCTTGAACTCCTGACCTCAGGTGATCCACCTGCCTCGGCCTCCCAAAGTGCTGGGATTAGAGACATGATCCACCATGCCCGGCCGGTGCTTCACTGTTAAACATGAAAACATAGCTAAGAATAGCCATATTTGATGGAAGTATCAAATGTTACAGGCAGAACAAACAACAAGTAAAGACAACAGAGACAATATGAGAGCAGAAGGAAAAGAAAAGTAAGAACAAAAGAAATTTAAAAACAAATCAAAACACAATGAAGCAAAATCAGTAACAAAGATATTGAATTATATCTCTCTGTACCCACCTAAAAGAGAAAAGAATTCTACAAAAAAGAACAACAGAGAACAAGATAGAGATCTTGGAGAATAAGAATATGACCACCAACAGAAGGATGGGAAGATAACGGCCAAACGGTAGACGAACACAACATGGGATTCCATTCTTGTCCTGAGAAACTCCCTAGGCATTGGAGTATAGAAGATGAGGTATTTCTTCAAAAATTTCTAGAGTATAACTAACTTTTTGTATCAAGCTATATCCACTTTCTCTTTTAAAAGTATTTACTGGTATTTAGCAACTTTGTCAAGGAGATAGTAATACCCTAGAGATATTAAACTATGAGAGACAACCTGAGAATTTCTAGCAAAAGTTCATTCCCTGACTTTATAATCTATAGTCTAGACAACTGTTCCAATTCATGTTTTATTTCAGCTGAAACAGTTGATTAATTTGCTATAGTTTCCTAATTTGTTATAGTTTCTTGAACAATATCAAGAGTAGATCATCATTAAATAAGTGTGTTTTATACTGATAAATACTTTATACATGCTTGCTAAATTTTCTTATATGAATCTCTTAATACATGCAGCTTAAGGAATAGAATGGTTTCTTTTGAAAATATTAAGTATATATGAGTAATTATGTTTCTCTTAGGTGGATCTGTGGTATATATTTAAATGTTCTTGTGTTGCATATTATTTATAGGAGTTGAGCATCTTTCTTATAGAATTAGGAAGGAAGTATCAAGTAGAATTTCTACATATATCCTATGGTTTCATGTTCCCTGAAAGACTTGTCATTATCCTTTTTAATGAGGAAGTAGAAACCGGAACTCAATCCATCATTCTTATTTTCTTTACTCACTATGTTTCTAAATTTAAAAATGAGCCAGTACATGGGCAAGGACTTCATGTCTAAAACACCAAAAGCAATGACAACAAAAGACAAAATTGACAAATGGGATCTAATTAAACTAAAGCGCTTCTGCACAGCAAAAGAAACTATCATCAGAGTGAACAGGCAACCTACAGAATGGGAGAACATTTTGGCAATTTATCCACCTGACAAAGGGCTAATATCCAGAATCTACAAAGAACTTAAACAAATTTACAAGAAAAAACAACCCCCCATCAAAAAAGTGGGCAAAGAATATGAACAGATACTTCTCAAAAGAAGACATTTATGCAGCCAACGGACACTTGAAAAAATGGTCATCATCATTGGTCATTAGAGAAATGCAAATCGAAACCACAGTGAGATACCATCTCATACCAGTTAGAATGGCAACCATTAAAAAGTCAGGAAACAACAGATGCTGGTGAGGATGTGGAGAAACAGGGATGCTTTTACACTGTTGGTGGGAGTGTAAATTAGTTCAATCATTGTGGAAGACAGTGTGGTGATTCCTCAAGGATCTAGAACTAGAAATACCATTTGACCCAGCAATCCCATTACTGGGTATATACCCAAAGTATTATAAATCATTCTACTATAAAGACACATGCACATGTATGTTTATTGTGGCACTATTCATAATAGCAAAGACTTGGAACCAACCCAAATGTCCATCAATAGTAGACTGGATAAAGAAAATGTGGCATATATACACCATGGAATACTACGCAGCCACAAAAAAGGATGAGTTCATGTCCTTTGCAGGGACATGGATGAAGCTGGAAACCATCATTCTCAGCAAACTATCATGAGAACAGAAAACCAAACACTGCATATTCTCACTCATAAGTGGGAGTTGAAAGATGAGAACACATGGACACAGGGTGGGGAATATCACACACTGGGGCCTGTTGCGGAGTGGGGGGCTGGGGGAGAGATAACATTAGGAGAAATACCCAATGTAGGTGATGGGTTGATGGGTACAGCAGACTACCATGGCATGTGTATACCTACATAACAAAACTGCACGTTCTGCACATATACCCCAGAACTTAAAGTATAATAATAATAAAAAAATACTCTTAGTGGAAAAAAAATGAGCCAGTATAGCTTAGCTGTGACTTGAAAAAAAAATGTTTACTCTTTGGAGTTTTAGAGCATTAATTGCATCACCTTATCCCCTCCTCCCATCCTCAAAATTTTGGACAAAAAAATTAACAAGTAAACAAACAACAATGATAATTACCTTGAGCTATGTAAGGTGTAGTTTCCTCTTTTGGAGGTATACTTGTGGGTCGGGGTGTGGGGGCAGGAGGTCTATTTATAATGAAAGACCGACTCCCAGTTTTTTTCTTTATACTCAGATTGGCCAATATCATGTCGTATTCACTGTCATCAATCTCAGCAAAAGTATATGGGTCTTCTTCCTCCTCCTGCTCTTTTTCGTCTTCTTTCTTCTCTTTTTCTCCTTTGGGTTCATCTCCTGTTTCTTGTCTAACACCAGGATCACCCCAGTTTTGACTTCTTTCCATTTGGCCTTCCACCATTGTCCCTGTTTATGAAATATTTACATTGTGTTTACTCTTCTGTTACATGCAACATTATTGGTGTCCATCTGTCACTTTTTTGAGCTTCCAAGGTGGCTTAGTCAAGTGCCGTACGAAACAGTATTAGAGAAGAGCTCGTGACTCCAGGAGAATAATTTATATGTCACCCCCTAAATGCAGAAAAAGTGAGCTGTGTAACTTACTAATAAATCATCCTGCACTTTGTAGTTTAAATTGTATTAAGACAAATACATGTAGTAAAAAAATCCATGTGCTTAAGACATGGAATTTTTTAAAACATTTAAATACTTTCCATATTATTTTATGTAGAGAGAGAGCTACATATATATATATAATTTTATATATTATTTCATATATAAATATTTAATGTATAAAATATAATTATCTATATTATATATATTAAATATACCTTTATATATTTTTTATATATTATATATACTTTTACATATAAAGAATGATTTCATATCAGGAAATCAAGTTATAAATCTATGTCTGAAACTCCACAGCTTTGAAAACTTGTGTTTTTCAAGCATAATATTCTTAGATTTTTTTTTCATTTGAAGTTGTTTCACGTTTCATATTGCTTGCACTGGATATTTCACCTAAAATTTAATTTCTCTGAAAATGACAGGGAGAAATAGCCAAAGGCACCATTAGTTGGTTTCGTAGCAGTTGGTCTTTGACTATGACAAACTGACCTTCAAAAATGCAGCTCTTGTTTTCTACAAGCCAACATGGGCGTTATTCATAGATAAAGGACACTGGCCAATGGCTTCTGTGCCTAATCCCAATGCTTTGGGAGGCTGAGGTAAGAGGATAGCTGGAGGCCAGGAATTTGAGAGCAGCCTAGTGAGACCTAGTATCTACAAAAATAAAAGAATTAGCCAGGTGGCCAGTACTCCTAGCTACTCCAGAAATTGAGGAGAGAGGATTGCTTTAGCCCAAGAGTTTGAGGCTATAGTGAGCTATAAGCATGCCATTGCACTCCAGACTGGGCAACAGAGCAAGATCGTGCCTCAAAAATAAAAACAAAAAAAAAACAACAAATAAAAAACAGATGAAAGACACTGAAAGTAGAGTTCATGACATAAAAGACAGCATGGATGATCAATGGTGTGAGAATGAATTCACATGAAAAGAATAAAATTATAGGTTTCAGAGTCTTTGATGGTTTTTCCATACAGTAATATCTTGACATATTTTTATAAGAATATGTTAAAATATTTTTGTAGCAGTTATTAATAAGACAAAGATATAATATGCTTGGATTAACAAGTAAATTAAAAAGAATTTTAATGGCTCTCTACCAGGCCAATGAAGGCTTTTTCTTTCATTTTCATTCTTTTTTGAATTTGCCCTTCGAGAATCTGATACTCCCAAAATTAGTTTACTTCTGAAGATTTTAGTGGAAAAACTTAAAAGGGGAAAGACAAGTAGCAGAGCAGAATAAAAGGATATTATAGAAAGATTCAGCAATTGCCTTGGGTAAGATTATGAGGCGAGATTAAGATAATCTCCCAACAGAGTCTTAACTCTTATAGTTTCATTTAGTTTAACTTAAGAAGTGTTAATTACCGATGTGCCTAGCACTAACTTTCAATTCACCACGGCTTGCCTTTTATCCTATGAATAATATGGTTTTAAGATTTTGACTTTATGACTTCTGGTTCACTGACAGCAACACAGGTGAAAACGGATTAAGTGTGTGGGAACCACTTTTTCAGTGTTTCATTTTTAGCAGAATGTGTCAACCATCTTAACGTTTATGAACCGATTTCCTGAGCTCTTAACTCTCTTTGTTTCCCCACCCACCTCTCTTCCCAACTATTTCTAAAGTTGGGCTTGCACTAGAAATAATACATTTTACTTTTTATTTTCCAAAGTATCAGATAATACTTTTCAGTTAAGAGTGGGACCTAAGCTTTCTCAATTCAGGTGGTATATCAATAAAGAAAGGTTAAAACAAATCACTTCCATAATTCCAACTTTTGAAGTAATTGGGTCAAGACTGTATAAAAAAGAGAAAAATCCTAATAGCCTAGGAGACCTGTTAATAGAAGTAACTGACACATTCTAATTATAGGGCTTCTTGGAACTGAGTCAAGGAGGGATCCGATAATTACTTTCCAGGATTCTTGGGTCAAAAAGAAACCATGGGTTCTTTATAAACTGTAAAGTGCTCTATAGTATTATATGTTATTAGTTTCTCCAATGAAGAAGTCCGTAAATCCATTATGAGGAATTTGATGCCTACAGCACTGAGGAGAAGGCTTTTTTTTTTTTTTTTCCGTCAGTAACTTGATGGCAGATGGAAGCTACTCATAAAGAACAACTCCTGAAGGTATCACTAGCCAAAGTCAAAGACATACAAAGTCTCTGGCAAAAAAATAAGTGATAGCTTACAGCCTTGCATTTAAAGGCCAATAAAACATTTTTAAGACAAAATACTGGCATTTTATTATCCATTTCTAATATCAGTGCTATCAAAAGATAAGATAAAAGTAACACTGAATATAAAATGTAAAAATAGCGTTTTTAAATTAAATAAGTGAGTTTTTATCTTATTTTGCTTTTTATATTTGCTAGTTTTCAGGAGACATGTTAGCCAAGATTACATTTCTGATCTTAGACAACTCATGAAGACCCTTGATAGAGTCGTTTTAGACCTGGTAACCGACATACCATATATAGAAATTAACATTAGGAAAAATATGATTTAATATTAGCACTTTTAAGAGAAATAATCTGACACAAGACAATTTTACCTTCTTGACAATTAATTTTGTTATAACAAATTATTCAGATCTGAAAAAATGAGAAAAATATGCCAGAATTTTGTAGTCAGTGTACTACTAACTTATGATGTTTTCTCCCCTCACAGCTAAATATTAATACATCTACTTCATGGATAAATGTTGAGGGTCCACAAGACCTTCAAATATAGTAGGTAATAAATATCTGTTGAATGAATGAATGAATCAGAGGAATATCCACCAGGCTTCAGAGCTTTCAATTAAGCAGTACTTTCCATCTCTAAATACAGTGCATAAGCTTAATAAAGCTTATGTTGGTAAACTTGGGTCTTCATAGAGAGCCTTCAATGACACAAATGCTAAATTCCTTTTTTTTTTTTTTTTTTTTTTTTGAGATGGAGTCTCACTCTTGTTGCCCAGGCTGGGGTGCAGTGGCATGATCTTGGCTCACTGCAACCTCCGCCTCCCGGGCTCAAGCGATTCTCCTGCCTCAGCCTCCCCAGTTGCTGGCATTACAGGTGCACGCCCAGCTAATTTTTGTATTTTTAGTAGAGATGGGGTTTCACCATGTTGGTCAGACTGGTCTCAAACTCCTGACCTCAGGTGAATCGCCTGCCTCAGCCTCCCAAAGTGCTGGGATTACAGGCATGAGCCACTGTGCCCAGCCCAAATACTAAATTTCATTGCGTAAAAATTTACTTTTTGAAACAAGGTCATGTTTTTGTACTTTGTAGCCTTCTAGGACCCAACAACTAAATTATAGTGAAAATGGGGTTTGTAGCCTTCTAGGACCCAACAACTAAATTATAGTGAAAATGGGGTTTGTAGCCTTCTAGGACTCAACAACTAAATTATAGTGAAAATGGGGTTTTGATAAGGAGTTTTTTTTTTTAACTAAATTGTCTTCTTAAGAACATTTTATTTGGAAAATAAATATAAATTTGGAAAGTACATATGAAATAATGATCAAAAAGTAGATGATAATTTGTGACTGTAAGAGTGAGCCTGGAGCTGGGAGTTTGTCAGGCTGTTGAACACTCCAGGCAGATAAACCTAATGTGGAAGCTCCTCTTCATGCCCTCCGCAAGGACAGATTCCCCACACCCACTTTCCACACCCCAATTCCTTCGTCTGGGAACAAATGCCAGTGATAGCTATGTTGACTCTTCTTCCACTTGGGTAGTGTACAGAGTGTTTTTAAACTTTGGTGTCAGTGCAGTGTGCGACAAACCCTTTAACGCTTAATTCTCCCACAGCTACCAAGTGATTAAAGTACCCAAGTTCATCTGAAAATTGTCGATCATTAGCATTTCACTTTTTGTCTGAAGACTGAGAGTATGTTTTAAAAGCAATGTTGTATTTCCTTTTCCACAGAATGCCTGAGGTTCATTTTACGTGAAGAACTACAGACTCCTTCCAAGTTTTATTCTCTTAAAGCTTTGTAATAAGACAAGGAAGAAAGAAAGAGAGAAACAGAGAAAAAGTGGGAGAAGGAAGGAAGAAAGGGAAGGAGGGAGTGAGGGAGGAAGGAAGGAAGGAAGCAAGGAAATAAGAAACAAAAGAACAAGATAGAGGTAGGTATCTCTTGCCTCATTTCCCAGGCCTTAGTTTTTAAAGAATAGGAAGAATGTTGCTATTGGTTTCAAAAGCTGATCTGCTCTGTATAGATTTGCCACTGCACTATTTGCTATGTAAGCCTGTCAAAGATTTGTCTTTGTTTTGTTTTGTTTTTTTCTAACCTTAAATTTACCTGGTAAGGTGAAGTGAGGTCTTTCCAGTTGGAAGGCATTAGCTACAGGTCGCGGCGGGGGGAGAGGAGGTCTGCTGCTCATGAGTGGCTCTTGTGAATTATTTTCTGGATCAGCACCAGGAATGAACACATACAAGTCATCATACTGGTCTTCAGAACTCTCACTGCCAACCTCTAGTGGGCTGTGTTTGGTCTCCATGCCTGATCCATTCTGTTTTCCTTCCCTTTCCATTTCATTTGCCTCAGCTCCATCTGCACTCTGCCCGTATGTCTTCCTGCTTTCATGATGAAATGCTGGGTTCTGTGTGGCTGTTTATGATGAAGATTGCATGATTTCATTTAAACACACCATCTGAAGGCATTTCATATTTTGTAAAATTGTACAGAAATAGTAGTACTGCTAATAAAACTTTTATGACCTGATATAGTGAAAAGCTGTCAAATGTGTAACTTTTAGTGAACAGTCATTTATTTCTGGGTTTTTAAAATACTTACCAAATGAACAGTCAAAGCTCCATTATGTCTTGCTATCTGTGTATATGACACACTCATGCAGATAACGATATTCTGATTCTTTAGAGTTATTGTTTGAACAAATTCATATATTTGATAGCATCCTTGCATTTTTATTAGAAAACAATATAACTGACCCAATAAAATAATAAATGATGGAAAACGTAATGAAAAAAGACACAAACCTTTACTTGCTTGTAAATAATAAATAGAAATGAATCTATGACTCTTATTTAGTTATTTTAATATATATTGATCTTTACAGATAACTATAATAATTTTATAATTCCTTATAGTAAATCATTTGCAGATACTGTATTAACTTTGGAGCTATTACTTGGGAAAAGTTATTCTTTTTGGTGAAAAAGGCATGTAAATCACCAACAGTAGGTAAATCTTTCTGAGGATCAGTTCTTTACCTATAAATGCATTCTACCCAGAAATTTAACCAAATGATCCAAATTCCCTCTACTCTGACAACCATACCATTATTTGTTTTTATATTATATACAGTAAATGCTCTTTAAACACTCAGGAAGAAAGCAGAAAAAAAGAAATTATAATGCAATGACTTTAAATCTTCAGAAAAAACTTTTATTAAATTTTCTTTATAAAAATATTCTCTAAATAAAGGATTCAAAAAATTTAAAACAGTCTTTTGGAATTTCTAAACAGACTTTGGAACCTCTGTAACAGACCTTTGAATATGTGAATTGTTTTCCTTGTCAAGGCAAGAAATTGCTGTATTAAAATGTTGCTAAGCTAAAATATAGCTTAAAATCCCAAACAGCACAATGTAGAGAAGAAAGACTTCTTTAAAATGAAGAATTACACTATAGAATGTAGAAAAATCATGCCCATGATGGTAGCCCATATTATTATATGGAATTTTCTTTTTTTGTTTTTCTATTCTTTCATGTGAGAAAGAAGAAAGATACAGTTTCCAGTACGAGAACTAAACCAAGATTCTTTAATTACCAGCCTGGGCAGAGTGGATAGTTATTTGTTTTTGTATAATCTATCTGCACAGATCTCATTCATTTTTCTATCCTTAACACAAAACACTAAGCCTGAAATAAAGTAGTCTCTAGAAATGCTGATGGAGTAGATGATGGAATGGATGGAAAAAATTATTGCTCAGGCTAGCAAAGGAACTTTATTATTTCTGTATGGGCAAATCAGTCATCAACTCAGAATTACATTCACACTATAGGAAATTATTCTTAGCCACACTTCTGCTTATATATTCAGTGTTTCTTAATACTGAATAAGCAACAGAATCTGAATGGTACTTGTCATCAAATATGCCCAAACTTGGGTTTCAGCCCCGGAAAGTCAGATTTAATGAGTTGGTGTGTTTTAGCATGCTTTGTTGTAATGGTAATACCAATGGAAATCCACTGAGCTAGGGTTCTGTGCTTCACCCTCTCACTCATGAAAGAGACTGGCTTGAGCCCAGTCACACACAGTTTCATATACAAGAGAGTTTGTAGTTTCAAACTGCAAAAGTGAAATTTTTCTTTATGAAGAATTGAAATAATGTTTTATTATTACAGTCAATTCTTCTGAAAATTAAACGTCATGATAAATATATGGTCATTTTCAATGATGGGCTTTATAATCACTTTTATTATAATTTAAATGATAAGATGTATAACTTTAAAGCTTGGTGCATTAATCCATTAATTTAATATTTAGCATTTTTTGTGTCCTGCAATAACTTGAAGAGTTTACTAATTTTGCTAAAGTATGCTAGTGAAGGCATTTACTTGTATTTAACTTTATTTGATTTGCAGGTCCCCATCATTTGAAAAACTTGTGGTCAATAACGTTTCATTAGGCATAGACTATGTTCTGTTACAGCTACTGGGGATACAATCAAAACAGTGAATAAAAAGCCCTAATCCCTTTGAGCATGTGATTTAGAAAGAGAATACAGGCAATAAACAACAACCAGATAAATAATATATCATATTAAATGTTGATAAGTGCAATGAAGAAAAGGAGCAGGTAAAGTGAAATGAAGAGTAGGGTGTCATAAAATGAAGAAAGAAGTGAAGCAAGTATTGAGCATATAAGGAGAAAGTGTACAGAAGGAATAGAAAGTGCAAATGCCCTGAGGCAGGCACATTATTGGTTTGTGAACGAGTAAGAGAATGGTGAGAGATGGGAACACAAAGATTAGGGCCTTGTAGGGGATGAGAAAGGTTATGAGTACAATGGGGAGATATTGGAGGATTTGGAGCAGAAAAGTGTTTAGTTCTTTATGAAAGGTGTTTAGTCCTTTCATGAAGTATAGAATATCAGAGGCAGCAAATGTGGAAGTTGCTATTGAAGGCTTTCTATATTTAGCAGCAGTCCTTCTATCTCTACCCAATAAATACCAGTAGCAATCCTCCCTCCTGAGTCATAACAATAGAAAAATTTCCGTTCATTGCCAAGCTTGCAATGTAGGAAGTGACAATGACCCTCCAGTTCTCCACTGTGTTATTGCAGTAAACAAGGGGAGAATTGATGACGGTGTGGACTAGGATAATGAAAGGGGAGAGAAATGGCTGAATGCTGGGAATGTTTTGAAGGCAGAGTCAACAGTATTGTAAGACTGATTGCATACGGGGTAGGAGAGAAAGTAAAAATGCCAAGGATGACTTTCAAGGATTTTTTAACTGACTTGAACAAAGGAGGGAAGGAGTTTTCACTTACTGAGATGGGGAAGTCAGCAGGTGGAGAGGTTTGGCAATGGCAGGAATCAGAACTTTCAAAAATGTTGGATGTGAGATTCCTACCAAACATGCTGGTGAAGCTGTTGAGCTGTATGCCAATAAAACCTGGCATAATGGGTGGAGTTTACATACACATATAAACGCGTATATATACACGTTTATATATACATGTATATATGTGTATATATATACATTTATATACACATATACATTTATATACATGTAGGAACATCCTGAATTATTCTTCAGACATTAGAATGTAGAATCACAGATATTAGAGCCTGGGAGGACCTTAGAGAGTATTCTAGTTCAATATTCTCATTTCATAACTGAGAAAACTAAGGTCTACAAGTAATGTGGTTATGAGTTTTTAAAAAACTTTAAAAATGTAGTTGTCAAATAGTCCACATAGTCATAACAGAGTTATTTGTGTATTCCCTCTGGGTAGGAAAAATCAGTATTTGATTTTTAAAACTTGAACTTATTAAAAGTATTTAAATTAGGAATATGATGTAGTAGTGTCTGTATTACAAATTAAAAGCCAATCAGTTAATTAAATACCGTGCCACATTCTCTTCAGTCTTGCTTTTTCAGTTACATCTTCCATAAGTCACATATATATGTGATATATATATGAATATGTCATATATATATATAACATAGAAAAACTTACAAGGAATATATGTGGAAAATGAGGCAATATCCTCTTCATAATCATTTTCTTGCTCATTATTTATGTCAATTTCTTGGATCTGAAAAAATGTAATTTTTAATAATATGCATTAATCTTAATAAATATGCACTGGATGCCTGTGCAAATAAGAAATAGTTTTTGTTTTTATTTAAATACTTTATTATATTACAGATCTTGGATAATATATTTGTGCCATCTATAAATGCTCAATGGCACACAGTACTAAAAGTGTAACGAGGGAAATAGTACATTTATAATAAACAATGAATTGCTTTAAAAATAAAACCTATTGAAATAGCTTTAAGATGCAAAGGAGGCAATAATCATTAAGTTTAAGTGTAATAAAGAAGTTCTGAATAAAATTGAACACAACTATTTCTCTTGAAAACTATGAGCTTTTCTTCCTTTTGAACATTTCTATATCTTTTACAGTTCAAAAGATATTCTTAATTACAATTACTGTAATACAGTGAAAGACAATGAAATTATAAAGTGGTTTATTCTCCATCTTTACAAAAAAGAAATAAATCCAGTAAGGGTACTTCTCTTTATTTGTCTTTCTGAAAACAGTTCCACTATATGTACTTCAAAGGCAGAATTAACTGAGAAATGACAGAAACCTCTTATCTCCAGAATTGCTAGTCTTTCTTTATAATCTCTAAAGAGACATGGAGTCTACAGTTGTGGTGCATACTGGTGCTCAGAGAGAAAGCTAATACTAGTGATGGTTCTATTTGTGCAAAAGCATCTAGGGAAAGGGATGGAGATTGACTGGATTTAACATAGGACGTGTTTTGTTACCATGAACTCCAAGGGATTATTCAAATGACTTACGTTTCTGTTCTTAAAAAATTAATTGAAATAATTTAGGCCATTTGTTCTGCATTTGAAATGTCCCTTCAAAAATTAGAAGCATCCATATTAAAGCATTTTGAAATTTATAGTAGCTTTGATATGCAAAGGTATTTCACCTGCATTTTGACTTCGTCAATTAAGTTTATCACCCACTTTGGCCAAAGAGAGCCCAATGGAACTCATTAATTTTTTTTAAACACTAATGCCATCCAGAGAAGCAAAACAGTCCCTAATTTCCCACGGAATTTTGAAAATAAAATATTTTCAGTATTTCTTACTGAGCCTGATGCAATAACTCATTTTATATTTCAATTATATTTTCCCTTTGATGGACTCCACTAAATTCCAATATGAAAAATTGTGTAGTTTTAGTAGAAGGTTTGACATTTTGATTGATATTTGTATGCTTTGGTATTAAAATCATTGTTTAATATAGCTAATCTTTGTTTCCAATTAGCTTCACCTATATATTTCATAAGGTAGGTCAAAAATATATTTTAAAAATCCATAGTACTCCCAAAACCATTTCAAGGATTTTTTTTTACTAATTTATTAGTAGCAATGGTTTACAAAGATTTTGAGAATTATGCAAAAATTCCTATATATTATTCACAAGCTTGGGCATTATGAGCTCAAAATCACTGTGAATTAATAAACTGGCATTAGGCAAGTATGTGGCTGGATGTGTATGTACTGAGGTTGAAACCTAACGGAATTGTTTTTGTGTCATAACTGAAGCCATATGACATTTGTACAAAAAGCCAAATACCCTGAACCCAATAATGTCTCAAAAGAATCTGCCTCTAAATTAAGAAAAAAGTCTAGGTTGATTTGAAAACTTTCATAAATATTATGTACAATTGATATTTTATATAATCAGACTATGCAGGGAGTAATTGTTTTCTCCAGAATAAAATGCTCTGTAGAAATATTTATGCTAAAAAACCAATGCTTCTTACTTAGGTTCCCTACACTTACAATCATATTTATTTTGAAAAACATGCCAGGTCTAATAATATATTAATAATTCTTCAATAAAATCAATGATGGCTTCAAAGATGAGTCTGAAGACATTCTGACATCTAATCACTTTAATCCTTGGCTGTGTGATGGAGTAGACGGAACATAGACTTTGGAGTCAATTTAAGTACAAATCGCAGCTCTATCATATATTAGCTGTGTGACATTAGGCCAGACACTTAACTCTTAGCCTCAATATTATATCCTGCAAAATGTGGATAGTAATATCTATGTCATCAGTTTGATGGGAGAATTAAATCAGAATAATGTAAGCAAGACACATATCACATCTACCACATAGTAACTGCTCAATAAATGTAATCTGCATATTTGATCTTCCTTCATCTAAGATATACGCCTACTTTTAAGCAAGCATGTTTCTTTTATTCATTCATTTGTCAAATATTTTTGTAGGCCTACTATCTGCTAAATGCTCTGTTAACTATTGGGGAAAGTAAATTGAAAATAGAAAAAGAGATATATTTCCCATTTTAAAACTAATCACATTTTTATTGGAAGAGGAAGATAAATAAAAAATTATTAGAATACAATATTTTATTTATTTCACAACAACAAACTCAGTCCTTAGAGGTGAAATAGAGAATTAAGAAACAGATGATCAGAGCAGGCCAGGCATGGTGGATTACCTGAGGTCAGGAGTTCAAGACCAGCCTGGCCAACATGGTGAAACCTTGTCTCTACTAAAAATACAAAAATTAGTTGGGCATGGTGGCACACCCGTGTAATCCCAGCTACTCGGGAGGCTGAGGCAGGAGAATTGCTGGAGCCCAGGAGGCAGAGGTTGCAGTAAGCCAAGATCGCACCACTGCACTCCAGCCTGGCCGACAGAGCGAGACTCTGTCTCGGAAAAAAAAAAAGAAAGAAAGAAAAGAAATAGATGATCAGAGTAAAAGTTTTATTCATTTGCTTTTGGGTTTGGAGATTGGATTAAATAATTATCTTGACACACACATTGATTCCCACTTCTGTAAATGAAAGATTAAGATTAAATGACAGAATCTATTAGCTGAACATGCTTAATGTAATATTTCAACCCACAGATAGTCCTTGTAGCACAGAATGTTTAATGTAATAAATTAAAATCATTCATTATCAAAGATAAATTAAAAAGAGAATATCTTGTTGACTGAGGTATATGAAGTTCCACATGGCTTTGACATCTGGTCCTGTACAAATTGATCATAATATTCTGATATTGAGGAAGGGAATAAAAACAATCTTCACATGGCAGTTGGTTTCCAAATCATTTTATGAGATTCTGAAGATATTGTAATTGCCCCAACTCTTGCACAACTTTCCACAGTGTTGGTTATGAGTGATTTTTACCAGCTTTTATAAAGCACATTGCAGCCCACGGGATAAGAATATGAAGACAAATATATGTTTGAAGAGTGACAAGTTGACCTTGTAACATTCTTTGTATTACCCCAAATAAATGTACTAGGCTGAAGAATTAGAGATAATATTTGAATAGAAAAATATATATTATTCTTACTAAATATTAAAAGTAATGATCGATGTTATACTAAAACCATAAATAACAGAAAACACATTCTCAAAAACAAAACTTGAAGGGCACATTATAGGAGAGTAATGTCTTAGTTCTAATTACATCTTTTAATGTTTTTCCCTAGGCTATCTACGGATATGACCTAAAAGCACATTCATATAATTTCCCATGAAAGTTTCTTTTTATATTACAGGAATTGAAATGCTGAGTGCAAAATTAAGGAGGAACTCCATCCACAGTTGAGAGAGGAATGAAAAGGAATAAAATAGAAATAAAGCTGTTAAACTCAAGGAAAATAAAAGTAGAAATTTTCTTTGTATGGGTTAAAATTTCATTAGAATAACCTGAGTATACATACACTATTTTTCAGACAGGATCTTATTATAGAAAACTAAAGTTATGAAAAGATACTGTGATCAGGTGAACAAAGTCTCATTCAGCACAACAGGAAATGCAATTTTCTAATTGTGGTTTGATCCCCTGCTTTGTAGAAACGGAGAAAGAAGCAGTAGGCATATTGTGACCTTGTCTCTCAATCTTAGGAAGGCAGAACTGAAAATGGTTAGCTTTCAAAATGTCGATGGAGGGTTGGCTTCTGTGACTGGCACATCTCTCATTCTGACCTGTGCTCACCCCAGGCTTCTCTCTCCCTCTGAGGCCACATTCCAGCTGACCTCTGGTGGTGGTGACCCATAGGACCCCTGGTCCCAGTGCTGAAAGCTCTTGGCCTTAATCTTTGCCCATGATTCAGCTTTAACTACAGTTATGAATATCAGGCTTGAGGACCTGTCCTTTTAAAAGATATTCTAGCCCTATTTTAATACTCTTTGTTTCAAGCCCACCATAGTTGTGGCTGTATCTGTGAGGTGTCAGCACCTTTATTGGGCCAAATGCCTCTGACCATCTCTGTCACTAAAATGGAATGATAAAATTAAAATCCAGTTCTTTGTTAAGACTGTAACTATAAATGTAAAAGATAACTACCTTCATTTAAAATGATGGAACCCCAAGTCTGAAAATAACCTGTAGATAACAACTTGTTTATTCTATTTTTCATACACTGATATAATATTAAAACAATGTATCACACTAAAACTTGTAATAATTTGAATATTTTTCCAGGAAAAAGTTGTTTTTAAATGTAGTCTATGGTCTGCACTGACCAACTATCTTTATAACTTTGCTTTTCCTGGGTTTCATCTTTGTCCCTCCTTTCTTTTTACAGAATGCACTCTCCCTGTATCCATTCTTATCCACAGTGGATAAGAGTCATCTTATCCACTCTGCTGCCCTTAATTTATATCTCTAACCTTATTATTCGTGGTCATGTCTTTAGCTCCTAGCTTTTCTGAGGTCTAGATTCTAGAATTCAGAAAAGGATATTAGAAGAAAACAGTTACGGAAGCAAAGGGAAAAACCAGAAGGGAGATATGTCAGAAAAATCAGGAGAGAGGGTTTTAAGTAAATCACAAATGTTAAATGCGTCACCAAGTGTGAAAAAGAAAAGTCCTGAAAATAGTTAATCAGGTCTTCCAGTCCAAGTCACCGGTGACCCTGATGACGGAAATTACAATGGAATTGTGTGAATTCATACTGGGTTGATGAAGCTTAAAAAAGTTAAACGAGGGTGATGAATCCAATGCATCATGTATAGAGTTTCTTTTCAGGAGCCATAATGTGAAGAGGGGGTATAGGACAATTTTGCTTCAGATTTGATTTTTCAAAAATGAATAAAAAATGTTGGAGAGTGCTTCATTACAGGCAAGGGCTATGGAGATGGAAGGTGATAATATCCGGAGGTCACATGCACAAAACACTATACCAGGAAATACAGGATACCCACATATGAAGGTTTCATGATCCCCAACTTCCAATATTTTATAATTAGTGGAGAAGACAAACAATATAGATTAGGCAAAATGAAACATACATTTAAAATATGCATATGCTTACAAAATACTATAAGATAGAAACATGCAATCATTTCCACTGAGTGGGTGGGATAGACAATTTCACAGAATAGATGATATTAAATCTGAGTCTTAAAATATAAGTTTAGTTTTAATCTGCAAAGAAAAGGATGAAATATTAGTGGCCAATGGGGGACCATGAACAAAACAGCCAGAATACTTCGTGGATGGTTTTAGTTGGTTTGGTTAGGTTGCATGGAAGGATATATTTGAGTGTGAAGATATGTTGGTGCATTAAGGTTTTATTTTATAAAGTTCAAACGACTTTGGTGTATGTAATTGTTTCTTAAGAAGTGGAAAGTATCATGTTCCTGCCCATATTTTAGAAAAATAATTCTAGTAACAGTGGGTAAGAGGGAGAAGGGCTATATTGATAGTCAAAGCAAAAGGTAATGAGGATTAGTGGAAGAAAATATTTACTGGAGAACGCAAATATAAGAAATATCCAGGAGAGAGTATGAACACGATTTTTCACAGCTTTGATGCCAAAGGCTGGAGGAAAGGGGTCAAACATGGCATGTAAGTTTCTGCTCAGCTCACTGTCTGGTAACCAGTACTATTGTTTACAACCGTCTTTTCCAGGACACTCCTCCAAATAACTTTTGTTATTTAGAGATAAAGACACTGATTAAAATCACATTTTCTATGCACTTTGATGAGAAGTTTGAGGTCAATTTAATCTACATCTTAAGTCTTTTTGCATTGCTTTCTGGAATATTTGAAATTAAATTTGGAGTGGGGATGTAACTATAAAATGGTGACTCTTTCAATTTCTTTATGAAGTTATGGTATTTACCAACTTGGAAGGCAGAAGGTAGTTAGTTGTATGATGACCAAGTAAACTATTAATTTGATCAGTAAGAATTAAATTGCAGAATAACAAAGTACAAAGTCAAAATTCAGTCAAAAAGATACCAAAAAAATGCATAGATAGAAGAAACTGAATTTCAAACTATAAATTATATTTATTCAAATATTGCTATATTCCTTTATAAAAATTAAAAAAATTTAAATAAGCCTGACATGGAATAAAACTAATTAATTGGGTATCAGACACTCCTAAACAATACACTAAAATCAAACAAAAGCCACATAGTTATGTCTACCATTTAGAAATGAAGTTGGATGGTGAGAAGATAGGAAAAAGAAGGGGTTTAGCAAAAAAGAAAACAAGAAAGATAGAAAAATGTCAGAGATAGTCAGAAAGATGACATAATTACATAAGTCAAAGGTTGAAGCTAAAAGACAGAATCATCCTGAATTTGCCTTCCTTGATTTCAGAATGGTATTCAGAACTCAGATAAAACACCTTGAATAAGATATTAAGAATGAATTTCTGGTGTAGATAACTTTACCAAAACATGCAAAAACTGAGCTCTGGGAAATTCTTAGTATGTACTTCAGACATGCCATCTAACATATTTAGGCATGACAACACCAATGCTGCTAAATTAGTCGAAAATACCTTGTAAATGTTTCTTGTGTGTATAATACTATAATAATAGGCAAGTTTCCAGGGGTATACAAGAGATGTGAAATACTCCCAGGATGCTGACTGAATATTTAGCTGGGAAAATCAAAGTGACAACCACGAAGAAATTATAGTCCTTTAATTTTGACTAAATTTGACTCATTTGACTAAATAGTGCAATAGAGAGTAAACTTGTAATAATTCTACTTGGAATAATTAGGCCTGAGTTTAGAAGGATGAGTAGAATCTAAGAGATAATTTCTGAATCTGGTTCCAGTAGCTAATGCATGTTTATTTATCTAACAGATGAACAAGACAGTACATGAGTTGGTGGAGGAGGGAACAATGTGGGTTTTCTTGGTAAGGAGAATGGAGCAAGCAAAAGCAAAGTTGAGCAGGCCATATGCAAAAGGCAAAGAGCAAAGTTACCCAATCAAAGAAGCAGGTGGATTTTGGGAGAAGATGTACATTTTGATAGGAAGAGTGAAGTCAACAATTTTTACTATACTCTAGTTGTGGAGTATTAGACGTATCTCAATTATGATAATGATGATAATCATAACTGATATTGCTATTAAATATCCCATTTAAACATCTTTAGGTTGTATAGGTTAAGAGTTTGAGATTAGGGATATTGTCAGACTTGGATTCAATTCTTACTCTTTGCCTTATTAATTACATGAACTGAAGGACATCCTTCTCTCTTGGCCTCTCTGGATGTGAAAATGACCATAAATGTACCTTATCTCGCAGGGTTTTTGTGAAAATTAAATAAGACCTATCAAGTGCTTAGCACAGAGCTTTGTACATAGAAAGCACTCGAAAATTATCTCTATTATCTGCCTTAAAATTGTCATTTTGTTAAAAAATAATTTTTATGTTGCCCTATTTTTTAATATGACCAAATTGTGTTTATGTAAACATTTATATTCAATTATAATGTTGAGTGAAGATCAGATGTGTTCAAATTGGAATATAAAGATTAAAAATAAAGACCTCCAAATCTTCAAAAGATTAAAAAAAAAGACCTCCTCCTTTTCATAGCTTACTATGATTTAAAAAAAATCCCTATTTTCAGGTGCAAGAAATCACACCTGACAGATGTGATGATGGGTCAATAGTGGACCATTTGAACTAGCAGAAATTAAGGAGGGCTATAAATGGAAATTCTCCTGGGGCCACCATTCCTGTAGACTATGATATGTAAGGTACTCAAAGAGCTGAATGTCAGCAGGGTTGGGGACAGAAGACTCTCAGATGATTCTACAAGGGGTTTAATTCCCAAATGGCTTATATTTGATTTTATAATGTTGATATTATAACAAGAACTTCTTTAGGCTAACATTAAAACTAGCTGGTCTTCTCCCAGCATAAAATGATGTAAGAGAGGACCAGTGCTGACTCAGAAGGGTGTTTCATTCCAGGAGCACCAACAGTAGGGAAAAAGAAGTTGGCTATGGATGAGATACAGAGTATATAAGAGAATAGCGAATAATTGATTAAGGAACTTGGCTCAATACACGAATCTATAATTGCTGCATTCAGAACCTAACTCAGGTTTTCTATTCCTATAACAACGGGGTGTACCAGACAGTAGCAAAAAACTTTGCTTTTGAGCATTCTAAAATCTTGAAATCAGTTTTAGTTTCAAAATCATGTTAATAAAAGTCTATAGAGGAAATGCAAAGTAACACTATGTCCACAGTACAAATCATCTTGCTGCTTTGAATACCTCAATATAATTGTTCAAAAAGTTGCTTTAATTTGGAAAAAAACTACATAGAAACTAAATAATGAATGAATTGACATGTTTCCAGGTTGGCAGATTGAAGTTAGTGAAGAGGAACCCAGGTTTACATTTATAAAACTAAGAGGCAATTTTTTTTTTTTTTGTTCTTTCTTCCAAGTCTTTGATAATTTGATTACGGGTCAACGAAAACCAAATGGTAAAACAAACAAACAAACAAAAACAAGCTGAGTAATAAAAGACTAGAATTGTCATCACCACAAGTTGTTGGACATTGCATTTATCTAAACACAGAGGAGCGAGCAACTTCTGAAATCCAAGTTAGAAGCAAACATATAATACTACTTGAACACCTAGCAATTTCCCACACAGATTATACTCTTTTGTTGTTAGATAAGTGTTATTTGACAAATGAAACAAAATACCTTTTAAGTTTCTATTATTACTATCAGAAAATAAGTGTTATTTGACAAATTAAACAGAGTCTTAAAGTTTATATTGTTGCAAATCTATTTCCAGTAGGTGTTCATATGGCTGGAATAATCCCTCCCTTCCAAGTACAGAATTAAGAGAGTTGATTTTTTATTGACCAAAGTGTTTACAACATAAAAGACCTAAAAACGGAAAATGTGAATTGTAAATTCAGTGAAAACATGGTGGGAAAATGAATACAATTTTTAGCCTGAAGCCTTCAACTTGAGGGCAGGTAACATCCAGTGCAGGTTGTTCCTGTGGAGTAAGTCAAGATAGATAAAAGTATACAAATGTACCTTCATAAGGGTATTCAATATTATATTTGATACAATGCAACACACCATAGTACCCTAAGTATTTCTTTTCCTTTTACAATTTTACATTTAAATTATGAAATTTAAGTTGTAAGAATGCATGTATCATTAAGCAGAGAAATATCTCATTTAAAAAAATAAATAAAACTAGGAGACATACATACATATCCTTAATGAATAATTTTCCTTATTAAAAGCCATCATATTCATCTCTTCTCAGTTTGCCAGATTCCATTCATATCAGTTATCAGAAGCCCTTTATGTTTCACTGAACTTCGATGAGTTTATCAGCAGGAGGTACACACTTAGATCTTACCTAAATACAGACCTATTAAAAATTATTTCTAGACAAGAAATACATTTCATGAACCCAAACCAGCGAAAATCTGTAGTAGAATAAATGTGATAAGTTGATAAAAAATGAACCTCTTAAAATATAAATTTGCAGTGTTTTTAAGGTGAAATAAAATGGAAAACTTTTCTGGTAGAAGAAACAATATTGTTATTAAAGAAACATACTTCCCCCCACATCGGGACGTAAGATCAAAATAGAAGGGAATCAATAAAACTAATAAGCTCACGTTGGAAGGTAAACTTCCTTTTCTTCATCCCAGAAATCCAAAAGTTTTTAGCTTATAATAATGAAATAAATTTTATTTTGTGAGGCCCTACCCAAGGCGCGAAGGGTGTTGCTATTCATATTCTATCAGTACTGCACAATGAGCCACATCTGACTTCATTCTGCCCCTGAGAATTGCATACCTCCTTGTTGTGAAGTGATAGGTTAGCATTTAAAACTTCAAGTGATTTATTAGGTAGATTTCAGTCACTTGTGAAAATAATTTCTAATCTTCATAGACATTGCCTAAAAGAAATCAGGACTAGTCAAATCGAAATCAGGGAGTGTCTGATATTTATTTTAATTTAGAAGCAACTCCTGTGAATGCCTTAAGCAAACTTTGAAGAAATTTGTCTACTACAGTATACCTTCAGCTTTAGCTTTACATACCTTTGGGGGAATTTTCCTTGTTCCAAATATAGAAGGCTATTCCTTTCCAGAAGGTAAGGTGGAGGCATTTGATGGAAGGATGATTTCATAGTAAGATATGTGTAAGTTTAACACAATTACTTTAAATTAAAAACAAAATTCCTAAGAGAGGATTTCATGCTATTTAGTTTGTTTGAAAGTGCTTCTGAAACTGTTTAAGGTAAAATTGCACATATAAACATAATATTGAAACACTGGGTTATCTAGTTTCTTATCATACTTTACTAACATTCTGTTTAGATATTTGAACAATTTTACATTGTTATGAATCATGTAATTAAAACAGTAAAGTAAGGATTCAGTTACTTTTTCTGGAATTTGCATTTATTAACTAAGTGAATGAATAACATGAACTAAGTTATAAACTAAGTGAATGAATAAAAAAGTAATTATTATGCCCTGTATTTGTAGACATTTTGGTTTTATAATGATTTGTTTCTCACTAAAAAGTTGCCAGGTGTGGTGGCTCATGCCTGTAATCCCAGGCCTTTGGGAGGCCAAAGTGGATGGATCACCTGAGGTCAGGAGTCCAGCCTGGCCAACGTGGTGAAACCCCGTCTCTACTAAAAATACAAAAATTAGCCGGGCGTGGTGGCAGCTGCTTGTAATCTCAGCTACTTGGGAGGCTGAGGCAGGAGAGTTGCTGGAACCCAGGAGGCGGAAGCTGCAGTGAGCCCAGATGGCGCCATTGCACTCCAGCCTGGCTGACAAAATGGAAACTCCGTCTCAAAAAAAAAAAAAAAAAAAAAAAGAAATTCATCAAACTAAAGCAATGTCAACTCTGTTCAGGCAAAGCTCAATCTCTTGAGAACTGCAGCACTGGTAAAAGGACTTCAATTGTTTTGTTTGTTTCTTTGTTTGCTTGTTTGTTTGTTTTTGAGATGGAGTTTCACTCTGTCGCCCAGGCTGGAGTGCAGTGGCTGGATCTCTGCTCACTGCAAGCTCTGCCTCCCAGGTTCACGCCATTCTCCTGCCTCAGCCTCCCGAGTAGCTGGGACTACAGGCGCCCGCCACCACACCTGGCTAATTTTTTGTATTTTTAGTAGAGACGGGTTTTACCGTGTTAGCCAGGATGGTCTAGATCTCCCGACTTCGTGATCTGCCTGCCTTAGCCTCCCAAAGTGCTGGGATTACAGGCGTGAGCCACCGCACCCGGCCACAGACTTCAATTTTTAACTTACTTATTCAAAAACATTTACTCAGAATCTTCTCAATATCAGAGAGTAGGTTAGGTAAATGAGAATATAAGGAAGGATAAGTTAATTTTCTCTTAGAAAACACAGACATGCACATCCATATGTATAATTTATATGATATACATAATAATAATACAAAAACAATAACTTACATAACATTTACTATTTACCAGTCACCGATCTAAGTTCTATACTTACGTTAACATTTAATTTTAAAACAATTTTATGAGGTAGGTTTACTATTTTTAATCCTCATTTAATGAATGGAAAAAAAGGCACAATGGGGTTAAATAACTTGTCCAAGGTTATACAGCTAGTATCTTTTAGTGGAGTGGCCAAACAATAAGGAAAATAAGTAAGCAAGCATTTACAAGGAGGAATGTGGCAAGTCACCTAACAATTACTATAAATCAAGAATCATGTTCATAAGAGAGACAGCTGACAACATTTTGCAAGAACGTGCAAGCCTCAGGGTGGCAGCATTTGAGACATCTTTGAAAGACAATAAAATATTCAAAAGCAGGAGTAGAGGCAGAGGTAGGGCATCTGGGCAGTCAAAGCAACATAATTAAAATAATCAAAACGTGGACGTGGGAGAGTATAGGCCATGCTCAGTTGGGAAACAAGTCGGCCAGACTGACTGGAGGGTAGGGGCAATAGATATCTGCCTATGGGGCACGGGGAAACCCCAGCTGTATAGTTCTTTCCTCACCACTTTCCAACACTCAAGTCAGGCAGCAGGAGCCAGGCTGTCTGTCAAAGCTGCCTATGGAGCACACATGGGGATAGGTACCGTATTGACTGTTGTCTGAATTATGAAAAACAACAGAAGGCCTACTCTCAATCCCCAAAGAAGAGATGGGCAACACAGCAATCCTGGCATTTGAAAGCACAAGTAAGACATTATAAAACCATGTCATATGGATGCCAACAGAGGAGTGCTGATGAAGGTACTGGGGCCAGGGGCCAGAGAAAACAAGTGAACTTCAGGAAACATGACTTCAGGCTTCCCTGTTCGTTTTTCTCCACTGAACTTGCTTGCACAAGAGCTACGTGTTTTTTGAGAAACAGGAGACAGCTACATTTTGACATCTGGCTTGGATACAAATATGGTAAAAGTATCTTAGAAATGTTTCTTTTGTTCTGAGAAACAAAAAATGGGGTGAATGGAGATATGTTACAACCCGAGAATGTTGCTTTAGGCCCAGTCTTTCAAAAAAAAAATGTTGTAAGCTGAAAATGTTACAAGTAAGAAAATATAAGTTTCACAGTAATATAGTTTGATAACTTCTAATCTACCTAAATCCAATCTACCTTCTAAATCTACCTAACGCAATATACCCAATTACCTTTTACTATACTCATATCACAAATGGGAAAACAGATAAATGATTTGTTCATGGTCACTAGATGAAGTTGAGTTTCTTGTAATTACAATTTTATTTACAACTGCTTTCTAAGATATATGTGATATGCAGCTACCAGCAGTACTCTCTGTTTTGCTGTTAAATGAGAGATGCAGATTCATGATGTAAGACCTTGATTACAGTTCTGTTTATTTATAAAACAATTCATGTTTTTCAAAGGAGTTTCACCTATATTGTGATCCTCATATGAATCCAGCAAGGCAGGCACTGGCCTTCATCCTACAGATGAAGACATTAAGATGAAGAGATGTTGGTTTGTCTACAGTTTGCAGTATATAAAGCAGAGATTCGAATCTAAGATAATTTAGGGCATTGGGATTCATATGTCTCTAATCTAAGTCCACATCTCTTTGTACTACAACATGGTGCTATCTTTCCCTGTCAAAACCATCTGCACTGTGGGCAGATGACACATAAGAGACATAAAAGATAATAGACATTGGGAAATGAAACTTCTTACTCAATGAAGGAATCATATTTGACTACAGTTTAAAGTTCTTCTCTATAAATGAAAATGAAAGTTTAAAAATTTATGTTGGTGGTAAAAGTGTATTTGAAATTCATATCCTCTAGCTTTGACTAATAGTGTTATATCCTACAGAGTTTGAATAATGGAGAAAATTATGGAATTAATTCAATAAAATTTAGTAATCATTTAAAATCGTGTGATACAGTTCAGGATGAAGGATGACCACTATGACTTCAAGGACATTAAAATATGATTCTGAATATTCCTGATCAATAGAAATATAGAAAATTCTTTATTTCACTGTCTTTATTTACAGCAGTTGAATTTTCTAGAACATGTTACCCTTTTCAGAGGAGAAACATTTTTTATCAGGTAGAATTTAGCTATTTTCTGATAGATGTACTAAAAAGGGAAAAGTAAAATTCCACATATTATTTTTACATTTGTCTACGTTTTGTGACAGAAAACTTAAAACTCATTTTAATTTGTGGCTTCAGATTACCTTGTTTCCCTGGCCCCCTATTAACATAGCAAATTTCATATCCTTTCTTTCTTATTTTCTGAATTTTTAGCCAACATTTCAAAAATGGCCAAAGAACTTAAACTTTTAGCACTGATTTGTCTCTTGAACCTAATACCCAGTTGCTATTTGACAAACGTTTGTAATCAGTATAACTCCTCTAGCACAAAGCCTACTGATGCTCATTTGCTAAAACAGAGTTGTTGATCTGTGCTTGTTTCTTCTAATTCGTTTTACCTGGTCAACAAATCTGTCCAGATATGCATTTTCATTTTTTTTCAGGTACCTAACACATTGTGATCCAGATGTCAGGCATTCTATTTTAGGGATTTTTTATATATATATATAATATATATATATAAATATATAAAAATATATATAATATATATAAATATATATATAAATATATATATATTTACCATTAAGATAGTATTCTTTTTCAGACTTGCTCACTAGCTCAATGCTTCCTTTCTTTCTTTTACTTTAAAAAAAATAAATACAGGCCACAGAAAGATGTTCTTTTACATAACAAGTTGACAAATCTTCATTGCCATCCACACTGTAGATTGATGAGACACATGTGGCATGATTCCGGTTACTCCTATGTTATACTTTTGTGAATCAGAACTGCACTAGCTAAACAAGTGTGGTCTAGGTTTACTAAAGATAAAATTACAGTAAGGGCCAGAAAATTAAATAGATCATATCTTATGAAAGATTGTCTGTCATGAAGGTGAGAAAAAAATGGAATTAAAAATTATGAAATCCTATCCAGAACTATCTAATTGTTTGTGAATGGGTAAAGAAAGCCATTTCACATTTAACATCCATGCCTTGTGTCTTAAAACCCTCCATATAAGAAAACATGTAAGGTTTCCAATCACTTAAGTTTTCTGTTCATACTTTACGCCATCCTGGAAAGAATAATCTAGATTGTGGTGTTTTAGGAGGTTGATACCAAAGACAATTTTAAGATGAGGAACAGCATCAGATAGTGTAGTGGTTCTTTGCCCTGAATGCACATTAAATTTATGTGGGGAGCTTTTATAAACTACCTATTCCCAAGCCCCACTCAAAACCAATTAAGTTAGAATCTCTAGAGGTGGGACCCAGTCAGTGGCATTTAGTAATAGCTCTGCTGGGAATTCTACTGTGCATCCATGAGGGAGAAACATGAGAACAGATGTTAAAAACAAATACTTAAGGTCAGATATCCTAAATTCAAAGTGGCTCCTGATGACTGATGATTAACAAGTTATTTAATCTTTCTCAGAACTAGTTTTCATCTGTTTCTTTGGGTTGTTTCAAGGATTAGATGAACTAGTTCTTGGCATAGATTAGATATCATTAGTATTATACAATGGGGGAAAAGCCATTTCGCGTGCAGGTAAAGTGTAGTAGCGTATGCTAATCTCTGAAACTGCATTGTAGTTCTTGTGCCCCAATACCTGATAGCATTCCAGATTTCCATTATTATATTCTCAATTAAAACTTAAATTTTTTCTTTATATGCAATATTGTGCCTTTTTGAAGAAATACAACAGTGTGGTTGAGAGAATGAATTCTGGAGCCAGCAGCCAAGTTTAATTCCTGACAGTGCAATTGGTTAATTCTGTGACATTGTGCAAACACTTAAATTATCTGTCCCTCAGTTTGCTTATCTGTAAAATGGGGTATTAACAGTACCTGCCTCAAAAGAAAAAGAATGTTGTCATGAGTGAATGCATTAATATATATAAAGCACTTAATATATTCCTTGCTCATTGTAAATGCTCAATAAATATTTTCTATCATAATGCAAATAATAATAATGGTGTTAGTGAACTCATTTAGTGATGTTTCAACCAAAGATATCTATTTTCCATGAATGAAAACAATCTAACAATGTGCTAACCAGTTCTTTCCATCCTTCTTAGCTGTTCTCCCACACTGTGCCCACTAGAACCAACTGTGAAGTATAAAGTTTTCAAGGGCAAGGTTTACATCTCTCTTTTCTGCTAGTTCACAGAACCTTTGGAATTAATGATTTATATCCATAACCACTTCTTAAAAATGGATTGAAAAATCATGTCCTATTGATGGTTAACAAGTAGCATCTTCTTTGTTCATGCATTTATTTTATAATTTTTAAATCATTTATCATATGCTTATACATGATCACAGATTGATGTTGATAACAGAAAAAAATTAAGAGAATTCATAGATTATTGCCATGTTGCAATTCTTATACAAAAGCCTCTTTTTAAGACTTCAATAGAAATATTCTTGATAACATTTTAAGTATAGAGAAGTTTTCTTTTCCCCAGAGAGCACTGAACATTTATTTTAGCATTTAATATTATTCTTTTGGCTTCTTCTATAATCAAAATTTAAGATTTTTTAAATGCCGTACCACAGAAACATTGTGTAATTCATGACTTTTCTAATGTTTTTATTCCCACTCTAGCTATTAGGTAGTGTTTTATCAGAGCCAAAATGATGTCTATGTAGGAGATCACACATTAGTGTCAAGAATCTGCTGAATATTACACGTAGCATTCAATATAAGGTATTTACAACTAAAGCAGTGGAAGTACTTGTCACAGGGATTCATATAATGTATCTCATACCTGACAAAAGGCACATAATAATCTTTTATTGCTTTCTATGCTGTGAGGGCTTTAATTTTTCTAAAGCCACACAAGGTATTTTCTCATGATTTTTACTTGACCCTTAATGTGCCAAAAGATATTTGGGAGTAACAACTCTCATACTTTCTGAAATAAATGCTATTATGAGCTACTAAAACCACCTTAAGGCAAAGCAGGCAACTTATTAACTATGACTTTATGAGGCTTCACAGATTCCATCTTGTGGAAGGCAAATAAAATCCTTACATCTGGCACTGAGTCTTTCATAATACTTCACAGCTGCCATCCAAAAATTCTCTCTGCCGAAGATCCTAGCAATGGCTGGTCGATGAAAAAATAAATGAAATGCAGAAGAAAAGTGGTTATAGAAGTTATATTTTCGACGTGATTGGAAATGCAGATGTCAGGAGTCTCAATGACATTCTTTCTTTGTCATGTGCAAATTGTGCTATGTATGGAAGAGAATGTCATGAACCCCTCATTTACCTGATGCCTCCGAGTCTAGCCTGAGAGCCAGCATTTATGCTGGTGAATTTATAGTCCTAGATATTATAGGTTCTATCTATTCACGCATACATTCATTCATTCAACAAATAAATTGGGCACCTACTATGTGCCAGGCAATGCTCTGGGTAATAAGGATATAGCAGTATATAAAATATGATAAAGTTCCTGCCTCTGTGGTAATTCATTCTAGTGGACGGCAGATAGATGATAAACAAATATATAATAGGCCAGGTGATTATAGTTGCTGTGGAAAAAAAAAGGAATAGGCAGTGCCAGACTGGGGTTGTCATTTTACATAGCTCAAATAGGTTATATATACATATATGTATATGTGTATGTATATGTATATAGATGTATACACATATATGTGTGTATATATACGTGTATACACATATATGTGTGTATATATACGTATATACACATATACATACATGTATACATACATACATATATACACATATATGTATATACATATATGAACATGAAATATATTTAAATATGAAATAGGCACATATATATACAGAATATATATATGCATGTGAAATATATATTTACATATTTATATCTGTGTGTATGCATATGTATATTTCCCATGCCCTCTACTTCTCCTTCAACATGCTCTTCCAGAGCCTTGCTACTTCCCACCAATAGCAGATATTTACGTTCTCTCTCCTTGAGAAAGGGTGGACCTTTGTGATCACCTTGACTAAAAAAAAGGGCACAAGTGCCTCAATATGACTTCTGCAACTAGGTCACAGAAATGATACAATTTTGCCTGGTCTCCCTCTCTCTGAATGTTCACCCTTAGAACCCAGCCACCATGCTGTGAGGTAGTCCAGGAAACAGGTACAGCCTCACCACATGGAGAGAAATAGAGTCCCTGGTTCACAGTCCCAGCTGACTTCAGCCCAGACCTCCAATTGCCAGACATGGGAATAATCCATTTTTAAAGTATAATCCTCCAGTTCTCTTTTGAGCTGCCCTAACTGAAGTCAGCTGGAGCAAAGATGAGCCTCCCCTGCTAAGTCCTGCTCAAATTGCATGATTATGAGTAAAACTCAATCACTGTCATGGTTTTAATCCACTGAGTTTTAGGATGGCTTTTTACACAACAATATATAGCCTGGGAAATACATACAACTAGGTGTAACTGGTTTGGTTAAACCTCTACTTAGTGTATTCCTTCCACTTTTCAGGATGAGATGACAAATAAACAACTCGAAACTAACTTGGGTGTCTTGAAAAAGGGACCACTGTGCTGCCAACCTTAGCTACTAAGAACACTAGCAGGCTGGGCACGGTAGCTCACACCTGTAATCCCAGTACTTTGGGAGGCCGAGGTGGGTGGATCACTTGAGGCCAGGAGTTTGAGACCAGTGTGGCCCCCATCTCTACATAAAATACCCAAATTAGCTGGGCATGGTGGCACATGCCTATAATCCCAGCTACTTGGGAAGCTGGACATGAGAATCACTTGAATCTAGGAGGCAGAGGTTGCAGTTAGCCAAGACTGCACCACTGCACTCTAGTATGGCCCATTTTACTAGAGTTACCTGCTTTGATGGCTCTGTTAGATTGAATCCTGACAGACGATCTGAATAGTTTCCCTGAATTTGAGTTCTCTGTCCAGGTTTGTCCAGTGAGACACTGATTCTGAGGCCGAAAGCTGTGGATTGAAGCTCTGTGAGTTATAGGTGTATATCCTGAGCAAGTCATTTTACCTTTAAAAATCTTTTTGTATATGAGTAGGTGTATATATATATATGTGTGTGTGTGTGTGTGTGTGTGTGTGTGTGTATTTGTATTAATATTGTCTACCATAAAAAGTTGTGAGGCTTAATAATAGTAATAATAATGATTACTAATATTTTGGAGTGCATACTATGTAGTAGGCACTGCACTATGTGCTTTTCACACATTTTTTTCTTCAAAACTACACACTTTCTTTGGTACTATCGTTACCTCTTTTTTTTTTTCCACAAAGGAAGAAACTGACTTACAAAGAGATTAAGTAACTTGCCCAAGATCAAACATGAAATATTGGAATGGGATTTAAAAACGAAGGCTTTCTGCTAGCAGAGGCAGGTCTCATAACCACTATGTGTCACATCCAATAAGATCATATGTGTGAAAGAGGTAAAGTGCTGAAAACATGGAAACAGACAAGACAGCAGGATAAGATGGTACATACAGGAGGAGCAGTCGTGTTACAGGAAATGAAATGAGAATTTGGAAATGTTGGGTGCTGCAGGCACTGCCAGTTCTATGTTTATATGGCATGAAGCCAAAAACATGGAGGTGTTGGGAGACAGGCTGCCGCAATGCAGTCTTCTTGCTCTGAAGAGTAGGGCTTCAGAGATGGGTTGGAGAACAAAGAATGAAGCACAGTGTTCCTATCTTGGTTTTACCACACTGTATGAATTACTTAAGTAACATTGTTAAGCTTCCAAATTCTGTTTCCTTGGCTTTGGGCTGGTATCAGCCTGTGGCACTCTATCACCTAGACTGATTTCATGATGAATGCTGCCCAATTTTTTTGTCCCTGCTGGCTCCTATTTTGCCCCTGCAGATCCTGGCTTCTGAGGCAATCTGGCCACAATTCTCTGTTTATGATTTTTAACTCCGTATTGTCTGCCTCAACCTCATTGGAGGCTCATGATGATCATCTGTGGTTGACTGCGCCCTTCACTCTGATTTTTAATTTTTTTCATTGTTATGGTTTCTTGAAACCTGTTCTGTTATCTACACCTCTATATTATCTGTGCCAGGCTGGAGTGCAGTGGCACGATCTCGGCTCACTGCAACCTCCGCCTCCCGGGTTCAAGCAATTCTCCTGCCTCAGCCTCCCAAGCAGCTGGGACTACAGGCGTGTGCCACCATGCCCAGCTAATTTTTGTATTATTAGTAGAGACTGGGTTTCACCACATTGGCCAAGATGGTCTGGATCTCTTGACCTCGTGATCCACCCATCTCGGCCTCCCAAAGCACTGGGATTACAGTCGTGAGCCACCATGCCCAGCCCAGGTGTCTTTAATTTTTAAGAGAGGAAGCGGTAACAGAATAAAACACTTTGGGCTTTCTTAAGGGACTTCAGTATATGTTGTCTAAGATTTTGCTCAAATTACCTGAAGTGTCCCCATGCCAGGGAAATGAACGTACAGCCTTTATTCACATAGACTTCAGTGTTACTCCTTTGATATTCTAGAAACCAGCCTGTGACCATACACACTGCTGCTGCTGCATGCCCTTATTTTTAGTGTTCTTCATGGGCTTTGCAGTCCACCAGTTGGATTTGGTCTTTGTCTTTCCCATTCCAGCACTCACTGTAGCCATTCGCTGTGACGGCTCAGATCATTTAGAGCTTAGTTTAATACTTTGGAACAACAACAGAAAAAACTCCACTACCCTGGCCCTCAAAAAACCTATACACAAAACACAGTGCAGGTCACTTATAAGCAACGCCATCAGGGGATGCTCTATTGTGTGTTGGATCCTATAGTCCAATCGATTTGTACGAGGTGAAAACATGGAAACTGTGCTTGGTGTTTGCAACTTATTTCTTCACTATACTCAATCAGCATATCTAATTAATTCTACTTCCTAAATATGTATAGAATTCATCAGCTTTTTGCCACCTCCATTACTACATTGCTAGTTTAGAAGAAGCCTAATTGCTTACCTGAATTATTGCAACACATGTATCAGTTTCCTTTTTTCTTTTTCTCCTTTTGCATACCCACTTCCCAATCTGCAAGCAATCCATACCACAGCAAGAGTAATATTTGTTAAATGAATGTCTAACTATGTCACCTTCCCACCCTCTTACTGAAGATCTTTCCATTTTCCTCAGTATCTTCAACAGGATAAAGAAAAGATTTACATGGTTTATAGGTAGGGTAGTCATATGTCTTGGCTTGCCTAGGACAGTCCCAATTTGTTGCAATTCCCAATTTGCTTCCTTATGTGACAATTATTAATATAATCTCTTTCACTGTTTGTTTTTTTTTTTTTTTTTTTTTTGAGACAGAGTTTCGCTCTGCCACCCAGGCTAGAGTGCAATGGCACAATCTCGGCTCACTGCAACTTCCGCTTCCCGGGTTCAAGCGATTCTACTACCTCAGCCTCCTGAGTAGCTGGGATTACAGGTGTGAGCTACCATGCCCGGCTAATTTTGTAATTTTAGTAGTGATGGGGTTTCACCATGTTGGTCAGGCTGGTCTCAAACTCCTGACCTCAGATGATCGGCCTGTCTTGCTTGGCCTCCCAAAGTGCTGGGATTACAGGCATGAGCCACTGCACCCGGGTATCTCTTTCATTTTCAAAAGTGTATAGGTTTGGATAGTATATTCTATGGTCACCCAATTCATAAGGTCCTTCTTTACTTTGCCTCTCCAGATTCATCTCTGTCTCTACTTGTCTAAGTCTCAGATTACATGAGTAATTTCTCTGAAAATACTATACCTTCTTTCACTTCTGGGTCTTTGTACATGCTATATCAATAGCTTTGCCTGTTCTTTGTTTGGATGACTCCTACTTATTCTTCAAGTGTCCCAGGTCACTGAGAAATCTCCTTTCCCCCTCCAAGACTGAGCTATTTCCTTTCTTTTACATTCTATACTTAGCTCTACAAAAGTATTTGTTATATATGGCAAGTCCTTGTATATTGGTTTGTTTCACTTATTTAACTGTAAGCTGCTTTAAAAGTTCAAACAATGTCATGCTCACTATTATATTCCAGTGCCTAGGGCAGTCCCAAAGGCAAAGCAGTTTCTTAGAAAATGTTTTTTAAATGATTGAGTGATGAGTAAATGAATAAATCTAAACTCTAGTAGAGAAGAGAGGTATTCTAGAAGACTAGATATACATCCAGGGAGTTTAAAACTATTTGCTGATGCATCAGTGCTTTATTGACATCCATTTTCTTTGAAACAAGGAGACTTCACTTAATATTAGTACTAGGGCAGAAGCAGAGAGAAATTTGGAAGTGCTATGCTGCTGGCTTTGAAGGTGGAGGAAAAAAAGAAAAGAGCCAAAGAATTGAAGTGTAGAGGCAGCTTCTAGAAGTTGGAAAAGGCAAGGAATTTTCACAAAATAATTCATCAAAATATGCCCAAACTGGAGGGCACGAGCTTTAATATTGAGAGTATTCAACTGAGTGTGCAGTAAAAGTGACAAGTAAAGATACAAACCACAGCATTTCACAGTGAAATCTGGAAGACCACCGGAAGGTAGAAGACAATGGGGAAAATGTCATAAAATTTCTAGGCAAAAAAGATTTCCAAACTAGATTTTTATGGTCAGCCAAACTATCAAGCAAGGGTGAGCTCAGAATGTATTTTCAGTCTTATGTTTTTCAAAATATTCTATGTTCTTTGCACCCTTTATCAGGCTGTTAATAAAGCAAGCTGACATCCAAATACAAAAGTAAACTAGGAGGCAGTAGGACATGGGACCCAGGAAACAGAATTCAAACACCAGAGAGACAACTAATAATCAAGGGCCAATACTATAAAATATTTATTTACCATTGTGAAAGCAAACAGCAAAAAGAACAGCTAAAGAATTGAATGTGTGTGCTTTTGTGGCATCACAATATAAGTAAAAAGTGGAAAAAGAGAGGATTCTCTGATAAAATGGACTTTAGACCAACAAAGATAAAAAAAGACAAGGGCACTATATAATGGTAAAGAGATCAATGCAACAAGAAGAACTAACTATCCTAAATATACATGCACCCACTACAGGAGTACCCGGATTCATAAAACAAGTTCTTAGAAACCTACAAGGACACTTAAACTCCCGCACAAAAATAGTGGGAAAATTTAACACTCCACTGTCAATAGTAGACAGATCAACAAGACAGAAAATTAACAAGGATATTCAGGACTTGAGGGCTCTGGACCAAACGGACCTAATAGACATCTACAGAACTCTCCACTGGAAATCAACAGAATATACATTCTTCCCAGCACCACACTGCACTTATTCTAAAATTGATCACATAATTGGAAGCAAAACACTCCTCAGCAAATGAAAAAGAACAGAAATAATAACAAACAGTCTCTCAGAAAATAGTGCAGTCAAATTAGAACTCAGGATTAAGAAACTCACTCAAAACCACACAACTATATGGAAATGGAACAATGTGCTCCTGAATGACTACTGGGTAAATAACGAAATTAAGGCATAAATAAATAAATTATTTGAAACCAATGGGAACAAAGAAACAATGTACCAAAATGTCTGGGAAACAAGTAAAGCAGTGTTTACAGGGGAATTTTTAGCACCAAATGTCCACAGGAGAAAGTGGGAAAGATCTAAAATCGCCACTCTTACATTGCAATTAACAGAACTAGAGAAGCAAAAGCAAACAACTTCAAAAGCTAGCAGAAGACAAGAAATAACTAAGATCAGAGCAGAACTGAAGGAGATAGAGGCACAAAAAAACTTTCAAAAATCAATGAATCCAGGAGCTATTTTTTTGAAAAAATTAGCAAAATAGACCACTAGCCAGAATAATTAAGAAGAAAAGAGAGAAGAATCAAATAGACACAATGAAAAATGACAAAGGGGATATTACCACTGATCCCACAGAAATACAAACTACCATCAGAGAATACTATAAACACCTCTATGCAAATAAACTAGAAAATCTAGAAGCAATTGATAAATTCCTGGACACATACACCATCCCAAGACTAAACCAGGAAGAAGTCGAATCCCTGAATAGATCAATAACAAGTTCTGAAATTGAGGCAGTAATTAATAGCCTAATAATAAAAAAAAAGCCTAGTACCAGATGGATTCATGGCTAAATTCTACAAGAGGAGCTGGTACCATTCCTTCCGAAACTATTCCACACAATAGAAAAAGAGGGAGTCCTCCCTAACTCATTTTATGAGGCCAACATGATCCTGATACCAAAACCTGGCAGAGACACAACAAAAAAGAAAATTTCAGGCCAATATCACTGATGAACATCAGTGCAATAATTCTCAATAAAATACTGGCAAACTGAATCCAGCAGTACATCAAAAAGCTTATCCACCACGAACAAGTCGGCTTCGTCACTGGGATGCAAGACTGGTTCAATATATAGAAATCAATAAACATAATCCATCACATAAACAGAACCAATGACAAAAACCACTTGATTATCTCAATAGATGCAGAAAGGACCTTCAAAAAAATTCAACACCCTTTCATGGTAAAAACTAGGTATTGATGGAATGTATCTCAAAATAATAAGAGCTATTTATGACAAACACACAGCCATTATCATACTGAATGGGCAAAAGCTGGAAGCATTCCCTTTGAAAACAGGCAAAAGACAAGGATGCCCTCTCCCACCACTCCTATTCAATATAGTATTGGAAGTTCTGGCCAGGGCAATCAAGCAAGAGAAAGAAAAAAAGGGTATTCGAATAGGAAAAGAGGAAGTCAAATTGTCTCTGTTTGCAGATGACATGATTGTATATTTAGAAAACCCCATCGTCTCAGCCCAAAATCTCCTTAAGCTGATAAGCAACTTAGCAAAGTGTCAGGATACAAAATCAATGTGCAAAAATCACAAGCATTCCTATACACTAAGAACAGACAAACAGAGAGCAAAATCATGAGTGAACTCCCATTCACGATTGCTACAAAGAGAATAAAATACCTAGGAATACAACTTACAAGGGATGTGAAGGACCTCTCTTCAAGGAGAACTACAAAACACTGCTCAAGGAAATAAGGGAGCACACAAACAAATGGAAAAACATTCCATGCTCATAGAAAGGAAGAATCAATATAATGAAAATGGCCATACTGCCCAAAGTAATTTATAGATCCAATGCTATCCCCATCAAGCTACCATTGACTTTCTTCACAGAATTAGAAAAACACTACTTTAAATTTCATGTGAAATCAAAAAAGAGCCCATATAGCTAAGACAATCCTAAGCAAAAAGAACAAAGCTGGAGGCATCATGCTACCTGACTTCAAACTATACTACAAGGCTACAGGAACCAAAACAGCATGGTACTCGTACCAAAACAGATATATGGACCAATGGAACAGAACAGAGGCCTCAGAAATAACACTACACATCTACAACCGTCTGATCTTTGACAAACCTCAAAAAAATAAGCAATGGGGAAAGGATTCCCTATTTAATAAATGGTGTTGGGAAAACTGGCTAGCCATAGGCAGAAAACTGAAACTGGACCCCTTCCTTACACCTTATACAAAAATTATACAAGATGGATTAAAGACTTAAATGTAAGACCTGAAACCATAAAAACCCCAGAAGAAAACCTAGGCAATACCCTTCAGGACATAGGTATGGGCAAAGACTTCGTGACTAAAACACCAAAAGCAATGGCAACAAAAGCCAAAAGTGACAAATGGGATCTAATTAAACTAAACTAAACTTCTGCACAGCAAAAAAACTATCATCAGAGTGAAAAGGAAACCTACAGAATGGGAGAAAATTTTTGCAATCTATCCATCTGACAAAGGGCTAATATCCAGAATCTACAAGGAACTTAAACAAATTTACAAGAATGAAACAAACAACCCCATCAAAAAGTGGGTGAAGGATATGAACAGACACTTCACAAAGGAAGACATTTATGTGGCCAAAAAACATATGAAAAAAAGCTCATAATCACTGGTCATTCGAGAAATGCAAACCAAAATCACAATGAGATACCATCTCATGCTAGTTAGAATGGAGATCATTAAAAAGTCAGGAAACAACAGATGCTGGTGAGGATGTGGAGAAATAAGAACGCCTTTATACTGTTGGTGGGAATGTAAATTAGTTCAACCTTTGTGGAAAACAGTGTGATGATCCCTCAAGGATCTAAAACCAGAAATAGCATTTGACCCAGCAATCCCATTACTGGGTATATACCCAAAGTATTATAAACAATTCTACTATAAAGACACATGCACATACATGTTTATTGCAGCACTATTTACAATAGCAAAGATTTGTAACCAACCAAAATGTCCATTAATGATAGACTGGATAAAGCAAATGTGACACATATACAACATGGAGTACTATGCAGCCATAAAGAAGAATGAGTTCATGTCCTTTGCAGGGACATAGATGAAGCTGGAAACCATCATTCTCAGCAAACTAACACAGGAACAAAAAACCAAATACCACATGTTCTCACTCATAAGAGGGAGCTGAATCAGAACGCATGGACACAGGGAGGGGAACATCACACACCAGGGCCTGTCAGGGGGTGGGGGGTTAGGGGAAGGATAGCATTAGGAGAAATACCTAATGTAGATGACGGGTTGATGGGTGCAGCAAACCACCATGGCACATGTATACCTATGCAACAAACTGGCACGTTCTGCACGTCTCCCAAAACTTAAAGTATAATTTTAAAAAAGAGGCAATATCAAAAAGTAAATTATGACAATAAAAATTCAAAAGTTGGGATAAAAAAGAGACAAATTTTTGTTGTTGTTATACTTGTAAAATGATTGGCTTCTTAGCTGTGAGCCCATGAAACTTCTCTGTGCAATAAAGTGATTTTTCTAGTTTCACTCTCATTTTGAAATTGAAGAATTTTAAATATCACAAGAAATGTACTACCATGAATGAGAAAGATACGATAGGAATCAAAAGATACAGGTTTCCTGCTTTGCTAACAATGAGCTGAGTGTTTTTCCTCATCTACAAAATGAGGGAGTTGGAATAATTGATCTCCAAGGCCCCTATCAGCCCTAACATACTGCTTTTCTGATTCCATTTTCATGCACCATGTACAACAGCATGTAGCCACATCCTTTTTCTTAAATTGACATGATGCAATTATATTTTAAAAAAACAGATTCTATCAATTAATTAGGAAAACAAATAATTGCTAACATTAGACAGACGGTGAAACTCTCTCAAAGTAGGGCAGACAAAATAATGTACAACCCTGTCCAAAAGCAAAAGGGTCATTTATGAGTGAATCCTCGCCTTTGCAGAAATCCTCCAGATGTTTTGTTTCCATCAGGAATAGTCTGTGAATACAATAAGCATTTCTGTAGCATCCATCATAATAGCTCCTGGGCTCTAAATACTGTACACTGCAAACTGAAGACTGGATCAGATAACTCATTCTTTAATTGGAATTTAACAAAACTTAGATATGTTCCTTTTGTTAAACTCTCTGAAAAAAATACTTCATACTTATTTTTCCTCAACTTTTAATGCAAAATGAATCATAAGATATTAAGCCTGGAGGAGACCTTAGTCCAAATGCTTCATCTCACAGATAAAGAGACAGAAGCCCAGTGTGATGAGGTGCTATGCACAAGGTCACAGACTCAAGGATTAGCAGTACTGACAGGGTCAGGGCCTAGGCCTCTGACTGTATAGCACAATGTAGACAAAGACAACAATATCTAATAGAGCCAGTGTGAGCTTGTTATTAAAGTAAAAATAAATCAGGAGAAACCAAGCAAATATAAAAACGGTAGGAAAAGCTTAAACTGCAAATTCTTGGTAGATCTTTTGGAAAATGGAATCTGGAAGGCATTTAACCAAAAGCTTTACATCATCTACTGTGTTGTGCCAGCTTTTTAATTTGGCAGAAATAAAGGAATATTCTCTGTATTCAAACGCCCTGCCCAGGATTCTGGGCTATAATAAATTAATGAAGTGAGTTTCTTCTCTCTATTAGATTATCAGTGGCTACAATTTTTCAAGACAGAGATAATAAAATATCATACCATAAATGCTCTATCAGCATGCATTTCTTCAGTGCCAAGTAATTATTAATGCTGGAAAGGAAATATGCTTGGTCAGCTTTGGCAATGTATTTAAAAATGTCAGGCCCTGAAAGTCTGTATACCTCCATGCCCCAGTTTACCACATTTACTCCCTAAGCTGTACTTCCCTCTTGCTATTGCTTTCTGTAACAAAGCATTCTAGAATCAGAAAAATGAAAGGGTTTCATGGAGATTCACTAGGCTAGTAGTTCAGGAGAGAAGAAAGTAAATTGCCAAAAATCTACTGATGATTGCTACTGCTGGTGAAAGCCTAACCAGAAAGTATGAGAAAATGATGTACAACTTTTTCCAGTTGTTTTTGGCCTCCTGTTTCAGAATTACTTCCCATTTCTTTCAAAACTAGAGCATGCAGACATGCATACTTACATCCACTCATTTAGGCAGGTCCAGTACAGAATCAATGACTAGATTCACAGTTTACAGATTACATAAAATCCTGACCCAGAAAGATGGAAAATAACTTAAGGTCTCCATGAGAGCCAGCTGTGCCGTTAAGAGTGGTCTGGATTAGCCGTCCAGGGGATCAACAACAGTTCCTAAAGGGCTTGTGAACCTACACATTTAGGACGACTGTAGGGTGATCGACCTGAGACTGTCTAAATTTTAGCTCTGAAAGTCCTGAATCCTAGGAAAACCCTCAGTTCTGGGAGACAGAGATAGTTGGTTCACCATTGTGGTGGTGGTGCTTCTTAAGTACCTTTTTTAGATCTCCGAGTATTTGAGGAATCATATAATATTTTGACACAAAATAAAAACATGCCTGAAGCTTAAGTAATAGATATTTACTTCCATTATCTTTTGATGTTTAGCAGGTCATCTAGCATATGTTATGAACTTTGGGAAATGTATCATCTTGTTCTTTATTTATTTGCAATTTAAATGAAGCCAGGTGGGGAGAAGTCGTGTGCAGAATTAGTCATACTCCAAAGAGATATGTAAAAAAAAAATCCTGAATAATGTTTCTATGTGCTTTTCTAACATGGTTTCTACGAACTTTTCTAACATGGTTTCTATGAACTGCTGCACACATCATGCTTATGTCTAAACACAAGCTGTATAAAAAGACTGGTAAGATAATGGTAAAACAATTTTGAATTTAAAAGTATGTAATCCAAGATATTTTTGTCTGAACAAAAAGATATTATTGTGCCCATATTTCCTATGCCATGATTTTGTGATTTTGGTTGGGAGGATTTACTTACAAATATCTACATTATTTTGTAGCCCTTCTTTTTAAAATGATATTCATAGTTGATTTTATTGAGAAATCCATTGGTCATCAACACATGATTTCACAAACATTCTTGTTGATTTATAGTTTTAAAAGTCATTGTTCTTTGTTCTTCCCATTGAACTAAAATGGCAACATGGTTCAGTAAGAAAAGCACATGATTAGAGTGATAATAAAAACTGAGTTCAATTTTTAGCATGACAATCTACTAGCCAAATAATTTTAACAAGCCTCTAAACATCCCTGAGCCTCCTATTTTTCATCTGCAAATTGAAGGGTTTCCATAACATGGGTTGAAAGCATTTCTTATGTCCTACATACCCACATGAAACAAAAGGCAGTGGTTCATTTGCTCTCAGGCTTCAGACAGACAGAATTTTACATGTTCGTAGGTGGTGGTGAGTATTTCATGGAAACCTTCTCTCTGTGTATCCCTTAAAGACTAGGTCTGCGATGAGAAAGAGATGACCCAACCAGACATGTACATGTATGTGCAAATACACACGTATGTGTACAAACACAAACATACACATAGACAAATCCATAGTTTCTGTTCATCTTTGAAAAGTTCTACTTGCTGGTTCTTCCCCACCCCCACTGCCCCCAGATATACATGGAATTGTTTTGTGTAAGGCACATGTGGAATGCTTGGAAAGGCTAACAGGGCCTTATGGCATGAGGCTTGTATGAATTAGATACAGTTCCACAAGGTCACTTGTCCATAGGCTAATTAAACCACCTCCTGGGCTCATTTTTAAAGTCAGAGTGTCAAAAAAATGATAATCCTGTGGAATGTAGAAGACATTTTCACCTTCTCTCTATATCTTTTTAACCCTTACACAATTAAATCTACTCATGTAAAAAGTAAAAAACAAACAAAACAAAAACAAAAACAACTTATCCACCCAGGAATATAAAGAGCTTATTTGAGACAGTGTGAGCAGGCTTGCCTGCTAGTAGTATTTATCTTGCAAGTTATTCATACTTTAACTTGTAATCAACTACAGTTTTAAAAGCTACTATAATCAACTCTAGGTTTGTTTTCCTTGAAGATGTAAATGAGAAGGGTTCTTATGGGTTCACACCCTAAGGAAGGCAAGTATAGCACAGGGCTTAAGAGAATTGACTTTGGAGTCTCAGAGAACAGGATTCAAATCCCAACTCAGTCCTTCACCAGCTGTGTGGGGTTTGGTGAGTTACATGACTATTGTAAGTGTTCATTTTCTCATATACAAAATGGGGATAATACTTTTTAACTAATGATTGTAATAAAGATTAATAGCCTAATATATGAAAACTCCCAGCGTGGTACCTTACATTGAGGAAGTCTTCAACATATGGAAGCTATTATTAGAGACAGCATTTTTAGTTAATTTTATTGAATACCTACTGCATGCCAAGCACTGTTAAAGCACTTTATGTGATTTAACTTATTATCCTCACAAAACAGTATGAGTTAAATACCATCATCATCTCAATTTTATGTATGAGAAAATGGAGGCAAAGATAAATAATTTGCCTAAATTTTCTGCATAAAGAACTTATATTTTGATGATGTTGAATGTTTCAAAATATATTGCATTCTATGATCTACTTTGTAAAAGCTGATAGAGGTATAACAGCAGTTTGTAGGAAGTAAGGCCAGGATTCAAACATGGGATTTTTGGATATAGATCTTCCTTGCTTTACCACAGGTAGACTGCTTCTGTAGCTCCTAAAATTTTCCTAAGAAAAAGATTTATATGGAAAAATGTACTCCATCTTTCACATGTCAAAACAGTTTGCAAATGACAATTCATTTTCCAGAAAGTTTGCAAATGACAATGCTTGTTCTGTGAAGAATACAATAGCAATAAGTTTTAACGTAAACATGGTGAAAATTAAGGAAGGTATCTTGGAAGTCATAGGGGAAAGGCTTCTTGTTTATTAGATTTGCAGAGTAACCACAGAATGCAATATATTTTGAAGCATTTAGGGACATCAAAACAAAAATTCTTTACATGAGAAAAATGTATAATCATAAAGTCATTCATGCTAATTCACAGTTAGAGCCAAAGAGTATTGCTTTTGTTTGCTGTTTTGCGTGTTTTGTTTTTTATAAGCTGAACAAGGAAAATAATTAGATTTGTCTTGTATATCCAAACAGTACCTCAGATGCTTTTTGATTATATGCCAATATTTTCTAAAGTCATAGTCAAACATTTTGCTTTTTCACTAGTGCAGTCATTAATTATTACAGTCTGGGGCTAAAGAGTATATGGATCTGTTGTGGAAGCTTTCCTAAGGATGTGTTATTACAAAATCATGTAGATAGAACTGTAGGAAAGTGGTAGGTAGTGGTGTCATGCCTTTGGATCCTCTGCTGGTTTTGCCATTTAAAGCAATCAGTCTGTGGATGGAGTTAGTTTGGAGGAGGCAGGATGAGGATTGAGTGTTCAGCCAATAACCACATTACACTAAAATCTGATTATAATTGGTTTAGCCATGTTCCTTCTGCCTATCCCTCATCTTCATCTCTGAAATTTCATTTTCAAACTGTATTTTCCTATCTTCTTTCAACTCTTTTCCTCTGTCTTGGCTGAACTTTAACCTCATTTAAATGTCTAATCCCTCAACTATCCTTTCCTCTCCATCCATCTTATCACTTATGATGATTTATCTCATAAACATCAAACAATCCAGACCTCAGAGCCAATGACTTCTGCCTTCCTTTCTCAGTACTCTCAAAGGAGGTCTGTTTTTCTTCCCCTGTGCCTAGGCAGCCATTCAGCAATTTACTGCCAATCTGATCATTTGCCCTTGCCAGCTTTGGCAGATCATGCCTTTACTATAGGTGATGGCGAACCTCCAGGTGTAAACCTAGAGATGAAACTCTTCTTAAGCAAGTTATGTCATAGGGGAAGACATCTGGTGAAGGAAACTGCTTCCATTTCCAAAATTGGCCTATCAACATTAAACTGAGATTATATGTCCTGATCTACTTCTAATGCTTGTACAGATGAGATTTGACATCTACTTCTGGATTAACCTGTACCCTACCAAACACACACACTCTTAATCATGTTTTTGTTTTTCCGGTAAGATTTTTGCATCCTACCAATGTGCTCTCAGAAGTTAACCTTATTCCACCTAAGGTTTTAACTTCTCACTCATCTTAGTTCACAGCCTAAAGTCATCTTGCTCCCATTAAATTAAATAGGATGGCTTTGCATAGATTGATATCACCCAGAGGAAAACTGAATAAATGTGAGAATGTGAGAATCAGTGGCTACATATGTGAGACAGACTTTAGGCAGGCCTGAAGCCTGTTTGCTAAGGGATGTTGGGGCTATGAAATTTACCTTTGATTCATCCAATCTCACGATTAAAAACTCAGAGATGTACTGGGGTTGTTTTACTGTAGGGTATATGCAGGAATTTAGCCAGTCTTCCCAATGGTCAATTACAATTAGATGGAGGACTGGGCAAGAAGTCACTGAAACTCCATGACAAATATGGAAAAGATGAACTTCTTTAACTTTGTAGAATCCTTAGACTGCGTAGATGTTTTCATCAGCATGTTTTATCCTTATGATGATGTAAGGAATTGGTTACTATCTCATAGTCTCCTATTTGTGTAAATTTTATGTTCACGTTTCCACATCCTTTTTATTAAATAAATTATATAGCTTCTACTTGTGTTTCTGGTATTATTCGGTCCATCCCATCACCATTCTGTTTTGTTGCAAGCACACAATATATTTTTAGATTCCAAACTCAGAAGTTCAAAGCTTCAGAACCCTTTTTTTTTTTTTTTTTTTGAGACAGAGTCTCACTCTGTTGCCCAGGCATGATCTTGGCTCGCTGCAACCTCTGCCTCCTGGGTTCAAGCGGTTCTCCTGCCTCAGCCTCCCGAGTAGCTGGGATTACAGGCACACACCACCACTCCTGGCTAATTTTTGTATTTTTAGTAGAGACGGGTTTCACCATGTTGGTCAGGCTGGTTTTGAACTCCTGACCTCGTGATCCTCCCACCTCAGCCTCCCAAAGTGCTGGGATTACATGCATGATCCACCGCGCCTGGCCACTTTTTTTTTTTTTTTTTTAACTATTGTTGGCTCCATCTTCCACTGCCACTACTGTCAGCTCCCTGGTGTCTCCTAGCTCTGCTCTTTAATAGTCTGGATAACTCTAATTTGCCTTTATTATTACATTATATTAGTGGGTTTTGTTTATATGTCTGTTCTATTAGAAGATGAACCTGTCAAGAGAGAGCCTTAGTTTGCTCAGCCTTCTCACTCTAGTGCCTAGAGTATAATTAAATGTGTAACACATTGTTGAGTGTTTCATTCAATCTTCCTGTTTGTACTAGGCCATAGACTGTGTGCCGCCTTAAACAACACACACGCATGTCTCACAGTTCTGGAGGCTGGGATGTCTAAAATGGAGGTGCCAGGAGATCTGGTGTCTGGAGAGGTCTCCCTCCCTGGCTTACAGATGGCTATCTTCTTGCTGTATCTTCATGCAGTGGAGAGAGACAGAGTGCCTTTGTATTTGTTTCTCTCCTTATAAGGACACAGATCCCATCATGCAGGCCCCATCCTCATGACCCCACCCTCATAACTAAACCTAATTACTTCCCAAAGGAAGTATCATCACATTGGAGGTTAGGGCTTCAACATACAAATTTAGGGTGGGGGACATAACATTCATTCAGTTTATAGAATTATTTTAATGCTATCTATTTAGTACTTTTGGAAAGTAATTCATCATATATATGTTATATATATATATATATTTTATATATATATATAGCTTTGTCATTTGTAGGACTTCAACAGAATCACATATGTCATATTTAGTAAACAGCAAATTAGCATTATATGTAATTAGTAGAGTCACATGCTATGTTCAGAAGACTTTCTATGCATAACATAGCCAACAAACATGGTCAAAGATGCAGAGTGGTGGCATGCAAATCACATCGAACTTGAAATCAGAGGATCAAGTTCCAGTCCAGTTCACAGGTTGTGTAACCTCAGCAAAGAGTCATTTTAATTACCTGTGCCTCAGCTTCCCTATCTGCAAAATGAGGGAATGCTCAGTTGCTTCTAATTCTGTTAATGTTCTGATTTGCTTATACTCAAAGAAAATGCTCTTTGTACTTCATTTCTTCTAGTTCTACAATTTCCCTTCCCAGTGCAAACACCAAATCCTGGTCACTCACCCCATTTGCTATTATCAGTCTTTATTCTGAATCAATTTTGAAAGCCATCTGTATTAGTCAGTTTGGGCTGCTATAACAGAATACTTAAGACTGGATAATTTAAAAACAACAGAAATTTATTGCTCACAGTTCTTAAGTCTGGGAAGTTCAAGACCAAGGCCTAGCACATTCAATGTCTGGTGAGTGCTTGCTTTCTTCTTCAAAGATGGCAACTTCTATGTACCCTCACAGGGTGGAAGGGACAGACAGGCTCCTTCAGGTCTTTATTATATGGGAATGAATCCCATTCATGATGGTAGAGCCCTCATGACCTAATCACCTTCTAAAGGAATCTTCAAGGGAGGGCAAGTTGTATACATCTGTACTGTTCTTATGTATTTCAAATATTTTCTGCCAATCACAATTTTATTAAAAGCGTCGATGCTTGATGAGTTAATAACGTTTGATTTTTGAATTGTATAATTTAATTTCTAGACAATGAAGTTAACCACATTTTGTTATCCATAAAAATCCATAGGTTTCTTGTGTGAAGAGAATTGCTAATTTTCTTTTTTTAAGATGGGCTAAGGAGTCTTGCATCAGTATTTAAGTTTCCAAAATAATCCAGAATGTAAAATATCAAATTTTACTTGCCTACAAACGTAGTGTCTCCAACCTCCATTGAGTTAGAAAAAAATTCTTTCATTGTTAAAATGTATGTGCAAAATTCACGATAATTTTAGTTTTTTCTGCCACCATCTTATTCTGGCTATGTATCTATATGAGCCACTTATAGTCTGTCCAGGATTCAGCTTCCTTATCTTTAAAATGGGGGGAAAGTTTTAACTCACATGAGAGCTGGGAGGATTAAGCAAGATATTAAGTATGAGAGTGCTATATAAAACATTAAGCATGAAGTAAATATAATTCATTATTAGTTTTAAATATTTAAGTCAAAACTTTTATGTTTTAATTCCTTTTTAGCTCAAAATAATATATTAAGACATAGTTACTTAAATGGAATTATTTAGAGAAAGAAGGTAGGCAACTTTTAGTCATTATGCTCAAAATCCACTCGCTGTTTTATTCCCTTATTAATTAGACAGAGTGAGCTCTAAGCTCAGGATCTCACGTGAAGACTGTCCAATACAATTGTCAACTCCTCCATCCATCTCCCACTCTTTTCCCATGATGCTGAGTACAAGAGAGTGCTCCAGCCCATTCTGGTCGCTGTAGGCATTCTTCAACATCATGCTTCATGGCTGCAAAGCACATGACTTTTCCTCTTGTCAGACTGTATTCTAGTTGCAGTCAGCCTAAGTGCCATTAATTGCCCATTTTCTGAGAGGTGTGACATCACTGCTCTGGCCTCTGTGAACCTTGGATTGAGCTCAGTCCCACTCAAGTTATCCAAGTATAAAATCTGAATCTTTCATCTTGCACTGCCAAATGTATATTGGATTCTAAGTGATTCCGCTTTCAAGGTACTTTCTTTAAATTATTCAAGCATTGAAGATTGGTTTGAGACCAAGTATGTACTGCTTTAGTAGAAAAGGAAAATCAAAGGAAAAGGGTATTTAAGTAGATACAAGGAATTTATAGTGAATTTCTACATTGCACAGCATGTGATTGTCTTCATGTAATTGTTTGTTAATGAAATAACTAGAAATATATATAATTCTAAATTTATTCTGAAAGCTTTAAGGTCCAGAATGGAGCAAAATACGATTATATTTTCTTTCATTCTTTACTATATGGCTGCTTTGGGAATGGGATATATTTAGGACCAAAATTTTAAGAAGGTATTAAATGTGTCCTTTGGCAAAATTACCCAGGACAATTTTTAGAAGAACATATTAATGTAGACCTTTCCTATAAAATGGAGTCTTTTATTCAGAGTAAGTCATTATTCTGAAAAATACAAAATGGATTGGAGAATTAATACTGGGAATCCATCAGCTTAATTAGTGTCTTTCTAATTTTCTACTATCACCACTTCACATGATATTTGGGAAAGAGGGAAAAAAAGAAAGGTAGGAGAGAAGGCATGTGAAACCATTTAAAAGTATCTTTGGTTGAATAAGAACAACTGTGTAGTGGAGAAATCTAGAAGACAGTGTGTTGTGTTAGTGATCAAAGTTCACATCAACAGTAATGAGATATAACAACATCATGTCTCTTGATATAATGCACTTAGAAAGGCACAACATCACGTCTCTGGCATTCTTATAAAAAATACATAACCTGGATTTAATCATGAGGAAAATGTCAGACAGCCCCAAATGGAGAGGCTGTCTATACAGAGTAACTATTTTCAAAAGTGTCAGTCATGAAAGAGAGACAGAGAAAAAAAAAAAGCTGTCCCAGATGAAAGGAGACTCAGGAGACACGACAGCTAAATGTATTCTGTCCAGTTTGAATCTTGGCCCCCAAAAAGTATATTAGCAGGAATTGACAAAATTGAAATAAGTTCTTTAGATTAATTAATAATAGTGTATCAATATTACTTTTCTGGCTTTTCTGGTTTTTAAATTTAAGAAAAGCTTTTTTTTTTTGAGACGGAGTCTTGCTCTTGTACCCCAGGCTGGAGTGCAATGGCATGATCTCGGCTCACTGCAACCTCTGCCTCCTGGGTTCAAGCGATTCTCTTGCCTCAGCCTCCTGAGCAGCTGGGATTACAGGCGCTCACCACATTTTTGTATTTTTAGTAGAGACGGGGTTTTGCCATGTTGACCAGGCTGGTCTCGAACTCCTGACCTTGTGATCCGCCCGCCTCGGCCTCCCAAAGTGCTGGGATTACAGGCATGAGCCACAGTGCCTGGCCAAGAAGAGCTTTATAAGAAACAGGGGGTTCTTGCTATGTTGGCCCAGGCTGGCTCAAGCAGTCCTTCTGCCTCAGCTTCCTGAACAGCTGGAACTTCAGGTGGGTGCCATTGTGGCCAGCTACTTTCTTGGTTTTGGAAACTGTTATATAATGTTATATAAGGAATGTTATATAATGTTATATAAGGAATGTTATATAAGATGTTAACCTTTCAGTAAAGCTAGGTGAGGGTATATGGTAATTTCTTAGTATATTTTTGTAACTTTCTGTAAGTCTGAAATATAAGATGCTTCCTTAATAAAACGTTACATAATAATTTTCAGAGCCAATTAATATCTTGGATCAGTTCTAGTTTTGAATTTATGTACCATGCTGTTTTCTTCTGTGAGTTTGAATAATCAAGGGCTTGATCATTATAAAAATGAAATTCAAGAATAATCCAAGCTAGAATGATTCAAAGACTAATACAGTCCTTGGAAAAGTTTCCTAAGGACTGGTCAAAATACAGTTATTTAGAGACTGTGATGAACACATACACATATTATCTGTAACCTCTATAGTGAACAGCTAATATAATAGTGGGAAGGAAATGTTGTAGTTGAAAACTTAATGAAGAGTTGTATCAAAATATTTTCAAAAATAATTTGTTGAGGCACCTTATGTCCAGCAGTCTACAAATAAAAGAGAAGAGTGAACAAAACATTCACAACAACTCAAAGCAACAATAACAAAAACAGAACATTAATGACACTACCATATGTGTAATTATGAATAACTTCAAATTTCTCAGGGAGCATCCCTACAAGCGAAATTATAGGCAATTTCAGTGCTAATTAGAACTCTAAAAGCTGTTTTAACACCTAGGAAATATTTTCATGCTTTACATTTATAGAAAACATATATTGTGAAAACTCACAAAGCATAAAATTTGAGTCAAACAATACCACGGGATTTGAGAACTATTCTAAAATTAAACTATTTTCGTTAAACATAAACCACATGAAGGATCTCTAATGATAACTGATCCTTGAAAGACACAGAAACAGCTTGGTTTTGGTAGCAACCACAAACATCTCAGGGGCTTAACTCAAGAAGTATTTATTCCTTGCTCACTCAATGTGTCACTGTGATGTGCACCAGGCCTCTGCTCTTCATGGTTATTCTGGGACTCAGGCTTTAGCTCAACCAGTGCTTCTATGATCACTTCTGCAGTGGGAAGGGAATGTGGAGAATCTTGCACTGGCTTTTCATGCTTTCTCCCACAGGCAACGCACATGACTGCTACTCATGTTTCGTTGCCCAAACCAACCCTGGTGTCCATACCAACATCAGGATGCAGGAAGTATAATGATATCATAGGTTCAGAAAGAGGATTGGACATTTTTGATAAAGATGTCTAATGACTCTCACAAACCTGTATCAGATGCAAATGAAAGTAAGATAACAGAGGTAGAATAAGATTTCTGCTCTTTTTTTAATATTTGTCATGAACAGAGGAGCTTCTTTGCATATAGAAAGTTCTCAGAATTACTTGAACAAGTGGCATGGACTGTTCATACAAAGATACACTCCTGCCAAGGTTGTTGAGGAAGAACAATTCCCAATGAGATAAGCTTAACTGGTAATTGGTATGGAATATTTTAGTATTTATATGCTTTAAATGAGTATATCAAAATATATGAAAAATAAGAGGGAGTATACTGAGTGATTAAAACAATCAAGGCTGGGTTTGAATCCTGGTTCTGCCACTTATTATCAGCAAGACCTTGAAAATGTAACATAAACTCTCTGTGACTCAGTTTCCTCACTTATAAATGAGGGTATAGTATTAATGTCCACCTCACTTATGAGATTCTTTGAAGACTGAATGAGTACACACACACAGAACAGTTAGTAATCCCTAGTAAATATTATAATAAGTGTTTTCTATAATTAATTGGACTGATTACCCATTTGGCTAATTCCTTACATGGACTGGGAAAGTGAAGGATTGAGGACAAATTTTGTTTGTAAAGATAAGCAACCATCTTTCCTAAAGACAACAGCATGTATACTAAATGTCAGGAAGCCCAGCTCCAGCCTCATACTTCTGTCTCTAATTGGTTGGGCAACTTCTGGTAGATCACAATATTTTCTTGACATAGCTTTTCTTTCCTTTTTTTTTTCTTTTGTTCTTTCTAGACTAGTTGAGGTTACTTAACTTAAAAAATATATTTACTGGCAAGCCTACTATATATATATCTATATATATATAGATATATATACACACACACACATATATATATACACACATATATAATTTAAAACCTTCCTATGTAGCAGAGGATCAATCACATTAGAAGAAAGAGTAAATGAGAAATAAGTTTGACATGAAATATAGAGCTTCAAAAGCAGAAATAATTTTATGAGGTGGTATTGGTGATAGGGTAGCCCAGTTCAGAGTATGGCATGAGATCATCTGAATAATAATAATAACTACCAATTACTGAATGCTTAAAAATGCCAAGTACATTTACTCTTACTATTTCTTGTCATCGAAAAAATTCAAAGAGATAAATTATCATCCATATTTTTAAAGTAAGGAAACTGAAGCTCAGCAAGATCCATGTAATTTGAATCCCATTTTGTCTGACCCCAGAAGGCAGTGAGTTTTTTCATTCATGTTATTTCATGAAGAGGGAGGAAAGTAAGGAGTAAGACAGAAACAGTGAACAACCTGGTTTGCTTGAGCCATTTGGTATCTAGGGAGTTAGCAGGAATGTAATTAAGAAGGTCTGTTCCATGCATTAAAACTGTATGTTTCTGTTGTCTAATACTTAAGCTCTATTTTAGGAACATGTGTGTCTTGAATGCCTAAAATACCTGTCTCAAAGGTCCCATAGAACTTTATATGCACATTTATTGGTGCCTTTCTCACATACATTAGCCCTTACACAAATATTTATTGGAGCACTTTAAATTACTTGTTTATGGATCAGTAAGAGAGTTTTGAGTTTCTCCAAGGGAAGAACTATGCTTTATTCACCTTCATATCCCTAAGATCCCATTACAATGATTGGTAGACATTAAATACATATTTTCTGAATGGAGTAAGTGAATTAATGCTTTCGGAATGCAGTTCTCTTTTATCCTTAAATGTTTCCTTGACTCTTAGCTTACTAAGGATTCTCTCAAACCCTTTGAAATCTGACAAAATATAAATCTTCAATAAATGCATAAAGTAAACAAAGACTCATTTTGCTAGAGGTAGATGTTATTTATAATTAATGTCAGAAATCTGACATTGGAAATCTATTAGATGTTGAATGTAGATTTTTATTTTTTTAATTTCATGTTATTTTCATTTTGGAAGAAATTTTACACTGATTATAACAGACATAAATGGAAACATGATTGAACATGCAATATTTTTACATGCATCAATTTGAAAAATGTTTCCAAGGTATAAAGCAAGTCAATTAATACTGCAGCAATTAAATAATAACATTAGCAAGTAGCACTCATTTCCAGAACACAAGTTAAAATTTAACACCCTTTACCCAATATTATGAAATCCTACTATGGGGATTTAATAACTATTAAGTAGTAATAAATTTTGAAAACTAAATTTAAAAAAAACAGATTTAGTGATTGTTAATTTTATGTATCAACTTGCCTAGGCCACATGATGCCCAGATAGTTGGTTAAAATTATTTCTGGATGGATATGTGAAGGCGTTTTTGGATGAAATTAACATTTGAATTGGTAAACTGAGTAAAGCAAATTACCCTCCTCCAACGTGTGTGAACCACATCCAATCTGTTGAGACCTGAATAGAATAAAAGGCTGAACAAGAAAGTATTCTTTGTCTTGCCTGTCTGTTTCTGAGTTGGGATGTTGAACTTGTCTTTAAACTTGGACTCGAATTGGAACTTACACCATTGGCTCTCCTGGTTCTCAGACCTTCAGATTTGGACTGGAACTATACTAGCAACTCTCCTGGGTCTCTAGCTTGCTGACTGCATCCTTCATAATAATGTGAGCCAATTCCTCATAGTAAATCAATCTTTCTCTCTCTCTCTTGTTGAAATCTCCTATTGGTTCTGTTCTCTGGAGAACCTAATCTAATACAGATTGTATACATGGTTAAATATCCTGCTCCACTCTTCATAGGATCAATGATTGTTATAGACTTTTATCTTTTCCTAGTAGTTGTCACTTCAGGTCGCATTCATGATTACATTATCTCAGAACTGCCAAAAAGATTCAAAGGATTTTGTTCTACCTGCCCCCTTTTTCTTATGCAGATAGCTAAAATAACCTAGGATGATGGTTTTCTTTTTGTTTTGAAAGGTCTCTGAGAATGAAGATGGCATTCATTCCTCCCCACAGAATCTCATTTTCACATTTATCACAGTGATAATCAGCAAGTTTGTTCTTAGATCTAATTGAAATTCTGTCTTTAATTAAGTTGGTTCCCTAAGAATTACTGTTATTCCATAACACTATCAATGACAGCAATGATAACATCCCTTAGTGCTTTTACTTCAAAACTACTTAGCACTTTTATTGCAAATTGCGTGTTACGTATATAATAATTCTGAGAGGTCAATGGTAAATGAGATAATATCCTTATTTTCTGGATAGAAAATCTTCATCAAAACAAAAAGCTTTTCCTGGTAAGTTAGTGGTCTTAAAGCTGAAGCTAGCTATCTTTTCTATAAAGAGAATAACTACTTAGTGTCATTTTCATAAAATCCCACCATATTCTAAAAGGGAGGATGATATTGATCTTGGCCTCTACTTTTTAGGCTAACTACCCTAATCCTTAACTTTCTTCCCAGGGCTTCTTTACTAAAGGTTTCTTAACTTTTCATTCCTCTTTTTCGAGCTTTCTTAGGTCTTTTATGTCCTTTTGGAAGTGTGGCAACTTAAGCCTTACATAGTATTTTAGTAAAATTGTGACTAATAAATGTTTAGTTTCTTGTAATATAAATGAAATTCTCTGCTTATCTACACTAGATGCATTTCATATCTGATATCAGCATGTCTTGAGCTAGTTATACATTCCCCTCTCTTATCTATGTAAACATTGTGATTTAATACAGTCAGAACATATTATGATTGGCTCTGGAATTTTTTTTCTTGTGCGCTTCAGGCTTTCATATTATCCTCTGAGTACTATTCTTTGCTATTATGCCCTTGCCAAAGCATTAATGCTGTCCAATATGTTATTTGGATTACTTTTTGACAAATTAATTAAAATAATATTGAAAGTAAATAAGCTAATTTGGGGAGGCTTTGAAGCACTGACAAATCTAATGTTTTCAGCTAAATAATTTTGCTCTGTGTTAAATATCTGGAACATCTTTTCTCCCTTCTTCCAAAAAATCCTTTGTGATAGGAAGTCTTTAATCAGGTCCATTTGTTTTTTTTAATCTTATGGTTAGCTTTTAAATATCTGTGAATACTATGCTACACTTCAAATAGGTCAGTTATTCATAATCTTGTCTTCCAACAATTTTCTGAAGGGGCTGTACTGAAATTATAATGGTTGCCAGGCATTGTTGTAAGCACTTTATTACATTAACTCACTTTATCCTCACAACAGTTTGTTTTGAACAAATTGTGGAAGAGACGGTTTTACGGATGAGGAAATTAAGGAGCAGAACTTTAATAATTTGCTTAAAGTCACAACAGCTACTACGTGGTAAAGACAAGATTCAAGTCCAGGTAGTATGATCCCAGAGTCTGATCTTTTGAACACTGCACTAAATTGCTAATAACTTCTAAAAGATTTCCATACAGTTTCCTCTAGCATATAATATGGCTAAATGTCAGTGCTGTATTTGAGAGTAAGTCATAAATGTGTATTTCAAAATTTAAATATTAACTTCATTTTATCCATAACTTGGCTTTGCGTGGCTTTGAGCTTCACATACAGAAAATTTTAAAGATAAATATTTCCATTACTTATTAGGCATAAGAAGAAAATCAAACCTAAAACTAAACTTGAAGCCTAACCAAACTACAATTTGTTAGGGGATAGTTATACTGCACCTTGGGAAATGATAGCATAAAAATAAAGTAAAATAAATCTTTAAAAATTGTTATCAGAAAATTCAAGGACAAATTTTCATTAATTAAAGAGATTAAATTTTAGGAATTTAGGGAAAGCTTCTACATAATCTTGGTGAAATTCCATGCATATATACATATATATATATAGCCTTAGAATAAAAGTATTAAATACGTAAAACTGGTTTAACTTGATGCATTGGTTGGGCGGCATTTTTAAATTATACTTAATGATTATATTCTTTGAATATATTTGTCAGTGGAATGAAATATGATACAACTGCTGCTCTCTTTACATAATAATGATGTATTCTTGACATAATCAGAAACAAATCAGATATAGTAAAATATATGATAATCCAAAGGTGTGATAGGAGCTGTATATGTTATGAGTGTTATAGTAAGTACTATAGTAAGTACTTTTGCCGAATAAAAAAGTGCTTTAAAAAGTTATTGATTGCCTACAATTTGTGTTAAAGAGAATCTAACATTTAAATAAATCATATTTGCTTATTGTCAAATAAATGTATACCTACTTGGCTGAAGTATTCCTTGGGTATGATAAACAGCACAATAAATAGAAAAAGAATTCTCTACTAAACTGCATAATGATAGGCATTTCAGGCCACTAATAGGCTAATAATTTTTATTTCTACAAAAAGATTGACCAATGTCAGAGTCATAGACCATCAATGCCAATTCATATGGGTTGTTAAAGTTCTGTCTTTAAAATATTATTATTAAAATATGTTTTTATTATATAGATTAAAATATCTTTAAAATATTTAAAATATTGTTAATGAAACTAGAAAAAAGACACCATAAAATATAAAAGGTTGCCAAAGCTGCTACTAATTCATTATAGGAGCCAACAGAAGGAAAATGAGGGAAGCTTAGAAGAGATCCCTGCAAAGAGAGTGCAGCTGCAGCAGACCCAGGGAGGAAGAGCACAAGTACACTTCCTTATGGCGAGGGGCCCATCCAGGGGGTTAAAGCCTTGCTGGTAATAAGAGAGGCATGGGGGAACTGAGTGGGAGCAGAACCACAATCCCTACCCACACACACCTTACCACATACCTAGTTTAGCTTCAAAAAGCAGACGGTGGCAGGGTTACTACAAGAAGTATGCCAAGCAGCAGTGCTTTCAGGAAGCCTTCTTATTTTGTGGCAGCCAAAACTTGGTGAACATGTAAAACAACCTGGCTCCTTTGACAGTAGATGGATATCTTCAAAGCTGACTCACTGAATATCATGTATTAATGAAAGAACTAGTATAGTAGTTTAGAAAAGGTATAGAAAGAAAAAATGATGAAGAAAGCAGAACATTTTAACCGATGAGGGAACTCCCACCAGGAACCCTCTGCCATAGATCAGGATAAATATTTAAATATATAATTCCAGTGTTACTAAAATGTGCCAAGGCATATAAAAAAAGTATATCCAAATCCTATTTGAACCATGTATAGCTAAAATCATCAATGATTTCAGAAAAACATATACTACAGAACATTTTAACTCATGCATTTCAATGTTAAAATAATAAAATTTATTAATCAGAAGCCGTCAGCACATTACAAGAAAAATATATCATGACCAAGGGGAATTTATTCCTAGAACACAAAATCAGGTCAATATTATTAAATCTATTCAACTACTTTATTATATTAATTAGTCTAATGAGAAAAAGAATATTCCTCTCTCCATTGACACTAAAATGGTATTTGACCAAATTCAACATGCATTCTTGACAAATAAAAATTAATTCTCAGAATAGTAATCAATGAAAAGTTATACAACCTGATAAACACATCTATTTCAGTCACAGAGAGAGTATCAGGCTCAATGGGAGAATAATAGAGGCATTTTCACTAAAGTTGGAAACAAGGCAAGGATGCCCACTATCAACTATTAAATAACACTTCACTCAGTGAATAGTTACAATTCACAAGAGGACAAAATTAGATATATTAAAATTGGAAAGAAGAGGAGAAACTATCACTATATTTGCAGATGATGTCTCATATGCTTGGGAAGCTCATGAAAATCAAGTACAAATTTAATACAACCATCAAAGTTATTTAGTAAGATGCCAGTATCAGCACACTTAAATTAATAGCCTTGATTACATGTACACAATAATCTGTTATAAGATACTGATGAAGACCAATTCATGATAGCAACAAATAATCAAATGCAGAGCAATAAACTTAACAAAAATGCTCAAAGAAAGAGAAGAAAAAAGAAAGAAGAATGTAAAACCATCTTTGCAAACATGAAAGAAGATGAAGGTAAGTGGGATGACATACTGTGTTTTTTGGAGAGAAAGACTCAACATCACAAGGACATAAACTGTTTCAATTTAATTTATAAATAAAAGCAATCCCAGTAACATTTTATTTTTCATAAATACACAAGGTTTTTCTAAAGTTTGAATGTCAAGACAATATAAATAAGAATATCCAAAAAGGTTCTGCAAAAGAAGAGCAACGGGAGGAGGGGAGCAGCCTTATCAGATTAAAACACACTGTCACGACTCATTTATGAACAGAAAAAGAGAACAACAGAACAAGAGAAAGTAAAAAAAAAATAACTCAAATACATATGGCATTTTATTATGTAAAAATAATGATACAGAAAATCACTGGGAAAAAATAAAACTAGCAATTTTTGGGACAATTGATACTCAGGAAAAAAATAAAATCCAATCCTTACTTACTCAACCAAGATAAATTCAAAATGGATAAACGATTTAAATGTTAAAAACGAAAACAAAATTATGAAAAACCTAGCAGAATTCTTTACAATCTCTTGAGTAATTTTCTAACATTGACACAGAAATCTATAAACCACAAAAAATAGTTAATGAACTTGGCAACACAAAAATGATAAATTTCTTCACAAGAAGAAACTTAATGCAATCAAACTCAAAAGAAAAATAAGAAAAAAACTTTTGCCACTTATAAAGTGGTAATCTCCCCAAAATCTAGAGAATTTTTCAAAATGAAGAAGTAAAGGACTAACAAGTCAACAAAACAACCACAAAATTGGGCAAGGAATATCGAGTGTTTATAGAAAAAGTAATACAAATAGTTTGAAACAATAGGAAAAGATGTTTCATCTGAGTAATACTAAGAGAAGTCAGATACCAATTTACTCCCATAAAAATGGCAAAATTCTATGTTTGACAATTTATAGCCAAGAAATTGGGCACTATTCTTCATTAATTTGTAAAAGTGTGAATTGGTTCACCACCTAGGAGGGCAACTTGGCAGTCCCTATCAAAATATACATATTTATTTATATACTTACACAAATCTAAATTTCTTACATATACACATATGTAAATGTAAGTTAGCAGTCCTTAAGAATGTGAGAATCAAAATCATACATATAGAGAGATAGACATAGATCGTCAAGATTTTGTTTTAGTGATCTAACTGAAATAGCAAATTTCATATAATTTATTAAGCCTTTATGATTTTCTCTCAGTTTATGTCTTTCTGAAAACAACTTATTCTCAAAAAAATGTTGAATATTGACTCAATGAAAAGGAAACATTTAATAGTATTGTGAGTCATTTGCAACATTTCAATAAGAAACAGGGAGTTTTTCTACTCAGAACAGTAACAGGTTGTTTACTGTTCTTTCTCTTTCTGGATTATATTCACAGCTTTATTGGTTTCCACTGGAATAATTTACACAAATTAATTTTTTATGGTCAAAAACTAATGTTATACAATTTTAAACACTACCAGAGGCAGTCTGTTTTTTTTCTTAAGAAAGCCTTTGCTACAGTGAAATATAACAATGCTACCATTCTTTTCAGAGAATAGAATATTACATCAGGTATTATCTTGCAAACATTACCTTAAATTTATTTCTTCTCATCTTATATTTCACAGGTATATTGGATCTTTATTTTATAAAATGGATTGTGCCTAACATTTGCATTACTGCTTCTTTATGCATGTCCTATACTCTTTGACAATTTATAATAAAGATAATAAGATGCAAAAGTCATGTGTTATTCCAAATCTAATTATCAGCCAGCCTCTTTGGCAAATGACATCTACCAATTTTAAATATAAGTAGGAAAGCTAAACCTTAAAGGATATATCATTACATTGATAAAAACAAATATCACAGTATCTTAATTTTTGAAATTTGGTGATGTTAGTTAAGTGCGACATAAATTTGGTGTTTCTACGGAATATATTGTATTTAAGTCTGTATTTCAATGGGAAAGATATTTTAAGCAAAAATCTGTGGCATTAAATAAGAAAGTCAATCAAAACTATTATTGTGGTCAAGCCATAATTCTTTTTTTTTCAATGGAAAGAAACTATGACAAATTACGGTCACTGAAATCTAAGTTTTCCTAACATATTTCAGAAACACAACAAGAAAGCTTTCTAAGTGTCTTGAAAAGCTCTATAGATCTGGAACTATTTGATCAAGAGCTAAATGTACATGTTAAGAATGCCTGGTAATTAAATATTGGGAGAAAAATTGGAATAGGGGACTACCTTCAAAAGATAATTGTAATAATAGCAACTAATGTTTATTGAGTACTTACTACCTTCCAGGTATGTCATATATATTAATGCAATTAAATTGTTTAATATCTCCCTCTACAGAATTTAATATTACAGAGACAAGAATTTAGTCTATCTGTTTATTAGTATACTTCTCAGGTTTCAGTTTCCCCATTTATAAAATGATCAGGTTGAGTTGTATGGTCTTTGAAGAACTGCTTTAAAATACTGTGATTCTAAAAATAAAGTTCATCATTTTCTGATCTGGAATTACAAAATTGAGTAAATGAAATCATTAGAGTTTCATTGTTTTATTTTTTTCTTTTTTTTTTGTAAAGTACCTACTTTTTTATTATTACTTTCAAAAATGTTTTGGAAAATAATCCCAGCTACACGGGAGGCTAAGGCAGGAGAATTGCTTGAACCTGGGAGGCAGAGATTGCAGTGAGCCAAGATTGCACCATTGCACTCCAGCCTGGGAGACAGGGTGAGACTCCATCTCAAACAAACAAACGAACAAAACCCCTAAATTTTAAAACATTTAATACTAATTGTCATTGGTATTTGTTGAAATTTGAGGAAGAAATATTTGATTTGTGGTGAGTATACATCTTCATGCACACTAAATAGAATCGGGTATTTTTAAAATAGCAATTCTTGTAATAGTTCTATCATTTTTGTCTTTAAGAACAACGGAGAAATAATATAAGTGACTCATTTTTTGTTAAAGTTAGGATTTTTGGCTGGAATGACCATGGATCTCACTCAGGATGGTAATTCATGTAATCTTATTGATATAAGGTCAGAAAATACATGAAAGAAAGAAATTAGAAGAACTCAGATACTACATTTGTCTGGAAATAATTGTATTCTTAAGAATTGCAGTCCTGATGCTCCAATTAAGTTAATAGCCAATAAAGTGGAAGAATGGGCCACATCATAGGAATATCTTGATTTAATAAATAACACAGTTTATGATGAAAAAGATACAAATAGTCACATTTAATGACCACAGTGACAAGAACAATTTTGGGGCTAATCTGCGTCATTAGGGCTGTTTAAAACATTTTGATGCTCCTCTTTTGGGCACATCATAAAGTTGGACTACACTTCTCTCTCCTCCTTGAGTTAGGCTTGGCCATGTGCCTGGCTTTGTCAGGAAGCTTTAAGAACCAGTGTGTGATTCACCACATTCCCTTCCTTATGCTGCAAGAAGCATGGAAATATGAGTAATGATGAAGTCTGCCAGGCTGGGTCCTTAGTGATTATGATGAGCAGAAGCCCCAAGCTGAACTGCTTTCAATGTTCAGTGTAAATGAGTGTCATTTTTAGCCACTGAGAATTCTGTGTTTTCTGTTATTGCAGCTAGCCTATCCTGACTGAAACAGCATCTCTTGGAACTCAGGAACTTTCTTCATCCCTGACTACATGCATCAGACTTAATTAGATGCACAAAATCTGGATGACTTTCACAACACTAAAGTAATTTTACTTTCTAATTCATAATATTTGCTGATTCATATTATTACTTTTGTTATAATAGAAATAAATTGAATACTGCATCCTGTAAAATAATGCTACTTGAATATTCCAATAAGTAAGATTCAGCTTGCATACAAAATCTCTGATACTTTTAAATCTTTTACAAGTTGCCCACATGAAATGCCTGTTTTGACTAAGTTTGCAGATGATTTATTTTCTTAACATTGTTGTTGTAAAGAATAAGATTTTCAGAAGCACCAGTTATAAAATTGACTAAACTCAGATAAATTTTATGATATTCATAGGAAGCATATGGCATTCTAGTGATAATCAAATGAAATTTATAATTGCAAATTAAAATATGATGTTTATCTGGCATGTGAAGGGAGCAACCCTGGACTCTTTATTATACAAAATTTCCATTTAGATATATTAATGCTCAAAGCAGAAAATTGTCTAATCAATACTTTACTCTGGCTAGAAAATTAAAGAAAATGTCAGGATGCCAATTCTACTTGTACTCTCTGAATGAAATATGCCATTAAAATAACTCAAAATCTCTTCAGCCATCTTTTTGTGTATTATTTTTGTGTATTCTTTGCCAGCATTAATCAGAATCCTGGATAGTTCAATATTTTCCCACTTCACAGGAAAGTCTCAGACTTAGATTAGTTTAGAAAATGGAGAAACCTAACCCCTACTCTCAGCATCTTGTGTTATTACTATCGATTTTCCCTGTGGCATTGAAGTATAGATCCAGAGACAGCCAAGCTGTATTTAGAATACTGAAAAGAGGCAACAAAGAGCAACATCTCTAATTCACTGCTTATGACCACAGGAACTTCAGATCTTTGGACAAACTGAAAACCTGAGATGTTTCTTTAAATGCCTTTCAGCGCTAGTTTATACACATACAAGGTGCTGAAAATTATTTACTGAATGAATTAATTTCTAATCAGCTTCTTCCCCTGGTTTGGGGAGGATATGTTGTAGGAAAAGGTCTTTGAGAAAAGACCTTTGAGAGTCTAAAAGAAAGGATAGCATATCTGAATGCGGAAATTCGCAGAGAGAAAGGACGGAAGTTATCAAACACTATTGGTGGTTATAATCAGTCACTGGTTCCATTCTCATTACAACAATATGAATATTCATTTAATAAAGTGATTGATCATTTGCCACATCCTTGATCTGTGCTCATTACTAAGGATAAAGAGCAGAAACAGCACTCAAAAAGATTTCAGCTTATCAGAAAATCCAGCAAATAAAACAAATGATAATAATTCCAGCTAACATTGAGTGTTATTGCTAGCCACTAATAAAACCACTTTTAATGCATTAACTCATTTAGTCCTTGCAATAATCTTATGAAGGTGGTGATTTTATTATTAGCACTGCCATTTTACAGATGAGGAAACAGACACAGAGAGAACTGTCTCTGGACAAATAACTAGTAAGAGGCAGAGCAAAGTTTTGAACCAAAGAAGTCTGCCTGCACATCCCATGCTCTAACCACCATATTCTACAATCTCTCTAATGAACTGTAATGGCTTCAAGACCAGAGGAAATATAAAAAGCAGTAAGCCTTTATGATGGGCATAATTTAGATAGTCTAGACTTACATGAACAACTCATCTTTAACTGGGGATCTGATGAAGTTAAATAATTTATATCATTGCTCTCAGTCTGAATAAAAGGAAAAAACAGCTAAATGTGTTTAATGACAATCTAAATGTTATCTCCAAATCTACTTATATAATTTATTTAAAACAAGCTTAGATGAACTCTCCTATCACAGAAGAAACTACTTGTGAAGTCAGTTCTTCCTTCTAAGGAGTTTGGAGAATTTTTCCACTGACATCTCTGAAAATGGCTTTAGAATAAAGCAGATTTTTTTTTCCCCAGTCCCTCTCTCTCTTTTGTTAAGCAATTGGGAGGCCATGTTTATTATTTTGGCTTGTAGGTTACAATGAGCACACTGCATCTAAATGTTTCAGTTTATTTATTTATTTTGAGACGGAGTTTCGCTCTTGTCGCCCAGGCTGGAGTGCAATGGCATGATCTTGGCTCACTGCAACCTCCACCTCCCAGGTTCAAGCGATTCTCCTGCCTCAGCCTCCCAAGTAGCTGGGATTACAGGCACCTGCCACCATGCCCAGCTAATTTTTTTTTTTTTGTATTTTTAGTAAAGATGGGGCTTCACCATGTTGGCCAGGCTGGTCTCGAACTCCTGACATCAGGTATAGAGCTATGTTCTCAAGATGAAACTCATAATGAAAAAGTCAGTATCACCAAGGGTAGAGTAGAATCTTAATAAGACATAACACAAGAGCTACAGTTTAAAATGTATTAGATTTAGGGCCATATAACATTACTGGCAAAAATCTGTTACTGCACAACAAACTATTGGAGACCATGGAATTATTTGGCACAGTGGAAGTTTGTTATTATCAGTCCATTGCTGGCAATCTTACTTTCAATCTAAGAAGCTAGTGATGACATGAGATAAACTTTCACTGCCCTAGTGATTAAACTGATGAAAAGGTAGGAGGTATTATGAGCATTACAACTCCTCTCTCTGCTTTTTATCCAATGTGGTAGAAATTTTATACTATTTAGGCAGGTTGTTTAGAAACATGTTTATGATTTTGAGAGGGAAATGATTAAAGTAAAAGGAGTGAAAGTGGCTAATAGCTAAATGCTGCCCTCCATAACTGAAGAATAGAAGAGTAAACAAATAGTTGTTTCAGTTCAATTGTCTCCACTCAGTTAGGTTTTTTGACATAAAACAAGATTATTACATGGAAAAGAAGCAGAGAAAGTATTTAAATATTTCTAAATAGGAATATTTATTATTTAAATTCATTTAATAATACATTCTTTCTCTCCTTGAGACAATAAGTATTTACTGAACACCCACCCTACGCCAGGTACTGGGTTCAATTAACACAACAATAATAATTAATACCAGGTAAAAAGCTATGTTGTTAAAACCTTTCAGTGTTAAATGATTAATAATAATTGGAATATCCCTTTTTAACAGAGCATTGGTCTGAAATTCAGTAGCTAGTTAGGATTAGGGAAGTCAATGAGCCCTCTCACTCAATTTTGCCATTTAAAAAAAGGACCAACTATAATATGATTGTCTTTTCTATTTCATAGACTATGTAGAAATGTTTTATATGCAAAGATAATATTACTTTTGTTTCCATTTATAAAACTCAACATTTCATAACATTAACAACCCCGAAATGAGTTATATTATATGTGACTCTGGGGATTTTTTCATAATGTGAAAAAGAGCCAGGGAACTCAAAAACTTATGAAAGTAATGCAAAATGACTATTTTCCACCATTAGAGGAAAATTTAGCATTTCCTGGAATTTCCACATCATAAAATAGTTTATTTACTGATCTTCTATTCCTATAAAAATACTTCAGGCAGGAAAGTTTAGTGACTAAGGCAGTAGAATTTAGAGGCTCAGGAAGAAAGCTCTGGACTCAGTCATGTTTACATTTCACCTATGCAACATATTGACTGTATGGCTTTGAGCAACTTAATATAAGCTGAAGTTTCCTATTCTGTAAAATAAAGATCATAAAATCTACTCTGTAAGTTTTTTTGAATGTTATTTGTATAAATAAAGTAAAAATCTATGATGGCTTTAGTTTTTAATTATAAATAGATAATATATAATTATGTAAATTTATAAGGCACAAAGTGGTATTATGAATTATTAATACAATGTGGAATAATTAAATTAAACTAGTTAACATATCCATCACCTCAAATACTTGACATTGGTTTGTGGTGAGAGCATTTGAAATTTAGTCTCTTAGAAAATTTGGAATGTACAATACTCTATTATTAACTATATTTACCACGCTGGGTAATAGAGCTAAAAAAAAAACCACCACAGATTCCTCCTGTCTGAGATTTTGTACCTTATGATCATCATGTGACCATCAGCTGCCCTTTTCCCCAACCCACATCCTACATAACCACTATTCTACTCTCTCCACATGTGAGAACATGCAGTATTTGTCTGTTGGTGCTTGGCTTATTTCTGTTACCGTACAACAAACAAAACACAGAATTATTTGTCACAGTGGAAGTTTGTAATTATCAGTCCATTGCTGGCAATCCTACTTCATGTGCACGTGAGGGGGACTCAAATTTGAGATTATTTGTTATAAGGTTAAGTTCTATTGCCTCTGTAAATTCTAGATGAGTTATGACAAGAGCTGTGAATTTTAGGTATAAGGGCATATCTGGGGAATAGATATGACAGTAATGTTGCTGGAGATAAGAGATCGGGCAGGAATACTACTGACTGCTAAACATTTAATTGAGTTGATTAGAAGGGGGATGATTTTCATTGATGATGAATAGGATTGTGAAGCTAGGTTGTCCTAAGAATGCAAAGACAATAATTCTAGTACTGTGGACAGCTTTTAGTGAGGTGGCAATGAGTGTAATTAAGAGGGCTCAGGTGTTAGTATATTACATGTTTGCAGTTTCAATAATAAGGTCTTTGGAGTAAAGACTCTCTGTTAGAACCAATAAACAAATACAGTAAAGTTGCAGGATACAATATCAACACACAAAAATCTGTAGCATTTCTATACAAATATGTGTACAGAATAAACTATCCAAAAAGGAACTAGCCAATGAATACGTTTATTCAATGAACTATCCAAAAGAGAAATCAAGGGAAGAATCCTAACTACAATAGCTATAAGAAAAGACTTAGGAATAAATTTAATCAAAAAGGTGAAAGACCTATATACTGAAAAGATTCACAAAAACAATTGAGGAAGACAAATAAATTGAGTCATCCCACGTTCATGGGTTTAAATAATTAATATTGTTAAAATGTCCATACTATCCAAAGGAATTTACAGATTCAATACCATTCCTATCAAAATTATTGTCATTTTTCATAGGAGTAGAAAAAACGATCCTAAAGTTAATATGAAAACACAAAGAACCCCAAATAGCCAAGGCAATATTGCACAAAAAGAACAAAGTGAAAGTATCACACTACCTGATTTCAAATTATACTACAAATCTGTGGTAATTAAACAGCACGTCACTGGCAAGAAAAAGAAAGGTATCAACGAATGGAACAGAACAGATAGCCCAGAAGTGAACCCATGCAAGTATGGTCAATTGATTTTCAACAAAGCTGCCAAGAATACAGAATGGGAAAAGAACAGTCATTTCAATAAATGGTGTTGGGAAAACTGGATGCAGCTACATGCAGAAGAATGAAATATCTCATACTATATACAAAAATCAACTCAAAGTGGATTATAAATACTTAAATGTAAAACCAGAAACTGTAAACTGCCAGGGGAAAACTACATGACATTGATTTGGGCAATGATTTTTTTGGATTTGACCCCCAAAACACAGGCAACATAAGCAAAAATAGACAAACAGAATCACATCAAACTAAACAGGTTCTGCACAGCAAAGGAAATAATTAAGTGTGGAGAGATGACCTAGGATAGTTTTAGATGGGAAAATACTAGCTACGTTCATCTTATTGTTTTTTATGAGAGAATGATTTCTGGCTGTATCTCAAGTCTTACCATATGTCTACGTTGTTATCAGAATTTCCACCAAATAGATTCTCACTTATTTTTCTGTTTTTTACACATTTTCTTAATAGAATATTTGGAGACACACTTGATTAAAAGCCACAAAATACCTCAGTATCCCCTGGAGTTTATAAATGCATCCAGTTTTCACCCTAATATATTTAATTGTCCTTCAGCATTATTTATTGCCCAGAGAGTGATCTGTATACTGAGAAAGCTCGAAGTTTATCAGGTAACACCTTTAAGTTATGCTATATTTCTTGCTATTTCCTTTTCTTAATTCATAGTACAGTTCAAATTATGTTGCATGAAGAGTTCACCCCAACATTCCACCTGGTCATTCATCTTTGGCAGCACATCTGTGAAGCCTCATTACACACCTGCACACTATGACACAAGTGTGACAAACAGTGGGCCAGTTACTTGGGGCTGTATGTTTAGAATCCTGCTAAACAGAAAATTTTTAAATGATCATAGCTGAAATCCTAAGGAAATCATGTTTACTTCTTATATCTCACTCTGGGTTGACCCTAGGGAACATAAAACCAGATTCTACTGATCTTCCCTTATCAGATGTTTGGTTTTCTCTAAGCAAACATCTATCTGGGGAGCATGACAGGGTCATGACAGATTTCCCAGTGGGGACTGTGGAGACTGGCTGGAAGGCTATGAGTGAGTTAGCTGACATCCACTGCAGCCTTTCTCATTTTCTATTTAATTATCATGCCAAGCTGTGCAGGCTAACACGACTTTCCTAAAGTGAATGTTCATCTGAAACAAAGTTAAGAGTATCTTATGTCCAAGCTTGTTTGCTGTTTGGTTGTTGTTGCTTCCTCTCCCCTCCAGGAGAGTGGTGGTGATAGGACAAAGACAGAATAAAATGAAAGAAATTGATGAAAGAAATTGGGGATTTCTCATTTCTGAAACTTTTTCATAGTTACTTTAACTTTCTCACTTCTGATTCTTACAGGTAATTCCTAAATATTCAAACCATAGTTCATTATGCAATTGCCAAGCTTTCTTTCCTCAACTTTCCATTTATTGTCTGCATTACTCTGACACTCGTCTCAATTGCTTAACTATAACAATATCCATGGTAATAGTAGCTACCTATTGAATCCCTACCATGCGCCAGCGCCTCGAATCTTCACAACAGTCCTCTGGGATAACAGTGCCTGACACGCAGAAGGAATTCAATAAAAAGTTCAACCTAGAGTCAGCTGGAATGATGGGAACTTAGAGGAGGAAACAGAGGATTAGAGAGGTGAAATAACTTACTCAAGATCAAGCAGCTGGTAAAATCCTTTAAAACTCAAGACTGTCTTACTGACTTTGCAGAGGCAAAACAAGTATCTTATTGATTGAAACTATTGTGGCATTGAAAACCATTCTGTACAAATAATGGGTCCTAAATACACACTCCCTATAGGAAGCCTTCATTGGAAAATAATAAATAATTTTACTGATCTCTGATTATATTAATTTTATTTGAAAATTAGCCTGAAAAGAGGAAGTCTGAAATGGTCTCCTACCATTTGCTTTGCTGGTGTGGAGCAGGGGAACACCACTACTCTCTCTGCTGAGGAAGATTGGTTTCCAGTCTATCCATAGTAACAAATAGGGTGTCCATTTCATTCATCCTATAATTCTCTAGACATCATCTGCACATGTATACTTATCCCAAATACATTTGGACAGCAAATTTAGTGAGAGGGTCATTTTTTATTCAAATAAATATTTTCCTCAGTAAACTTTTTTTTTTTTTTTTTTACAAAGAAACTTTTAGGGATTTGGAAATATTTTACTTTGGAATGGAAGGCAGTGTGTTGTTATAAAATTACCAAAACTTTTAATAACTAACCAAAATTTTTCTTAGTTTATGTAACATTTATCAAGACTCTTTTGGCTACGCATATTAATCAAATAATATCTGAAACTTCACTTTTATCAAGTGTTTCTCATTATGCAAACTTTTAAACTAATTCATAATTAGTTGCCTAGGCATTTTCATTAGCCAGAGACACAATTTCCTTCCCATTTCACTTATAATAGCTAATGGTATAGTATGAACTCCTTAAGTATTTCAGATGACTTCGTTTTCTAGTTTGATTTTTTTAAAAAAAAGATCTTTGCTTTTCCATTTCTTCAAGGTCAGGTATAGAGAAAGCTATAGTTCAGGACTCTGGTCTGACCCTGTTCTCTGTGTTTTGATCTGATTCCCAGAGGAGGCACAGCATCCAATCTTTATCAAATACAAGAAGCTCCAAGTCATACTAAAGCATACTGAGAAGAGTCTGTGGTAGAGACGACTCTCCTTCCAATGAGCTCAGATCTCAGACATTATCTCACAACAGCATTCTTTGTTTTCTGAAACCCGAAACTAACAAACGTCTGGGAAAGGGACATGGTTTCTCATCTAGACTGTATTACCACTGTCACCTTTGGGTGTTCCCATTCTCAATAACATTTTAGCATCACATCATGTTCAAAATAGTCTTTCATTATTTTGCAGTCAACTTTTCTCTTTTCTTCTCAGGAGTAAGGTATCTATTTGTTTGGATTTCCCTCTCTCCACCTCCTACATAAGAAATTTTCTAACATTTGTATGATACATGAGGGAAGAATTCTTGCTAATTTTTATCTTTTTCTCTGTAGTCCCCTGCAGTTTTAAAACATTTCATTTCACATTTGAATTGGCCTCATTTCCTTCTTCAGCAGCGCCCTTGTACTTTTGTTCTCTGGGAGCACAGCCCCACTCATCACCTTCTTACTTGTCTGCCCCTCTAACTGCAACCAACGGGGCATTGTTACTCTCCACTCTACACCTCCCTTTGAGACCACATTTCAGACACTAGGAAAAAAAAAGTTTTCTGTACAACTCTACTTCACACTTGAATTTTTCTATGTAGACCCAAATCTATCTGAAACTTCCTTTGGACAGTCTGAAATATTAGAGTGCCATTTCAGCAGACATATCACAATGTTTTTTATCTTCTATGCCTAAATTGAATATGCCATTTTTGTCCTGTGGCTGTTTAACAGTTTCTCTGCAAATGCCTCCCAGCAATTTTGTGGCTTCCTTATATATTTATTTTAACATTTGTCATATAACATTCCCTTCCCAAAGGTTAAATCAAGCTATTTCTTGCTGACAATCTAAATTACAGTAAATAAATCTTTTGACGTAAGACTCAATGAGTAACTAATGCCCCACCCTCTCCCCTCTGTAGCCTCCTGTGTGGGCATTTCTTCTTATCATCTGTGGGTACCTTCCATGGATAAGAAATCATTGTTCACTTTTCTGTGCACATTTTCTTCCCTCCTTCAGAGACCAATATGCTTTCCCTCACTTACTAGAGATTCCTGTTCCTTCTATGCCAAGACTTGGTCAGAGTTTTCCCATCTCTTGTTTCTTCTAATTCTATGTTACTGCAGTTGGTTGATTGAAAACAGTTAAGTTTTATGCTGTTGAATCTTATTCTGAGTCATCCTAAAAGTCCTTTGTTTCCATATGGCTGTTTAATTTCAACCTCACTTCTTCTAATACTCTTCTTCTTTTTATTTCCCATGTTACCTTTTATACTTGCTACTTCAGATTGGTCCTTTCTTGGGAGTAATAATTAAGTTAAGGTTTAATCCAAAAGAAGAAGCATGTAAGAGTGGAATTCACGAAGTCTGGGATATGAAACCTGATTCTGCTATATATGAGCTGTGTGACCTTAAATCCTTCAGAGCATCGTTTTTTCAGTAAAAAAAGCAACAAAGTTAGTATAAATTACAGAGACCTGGTGGGTTTATTGAATTGAATGTAATTTTGTCTGAACTTCCCATATATTTATTTTCTCTAAATACCTATTCCACACCCCCTTTCTCAATTTGTTTAAATCTATTATTCTCTTTTATGTGCTGCTCTGTACCTTTCAAGTTTTCTACACAGACACCATCCCATTATAATTCTTTCTCTAGAGACAGAACAGACTGTGATGTGAATTCTGGAGCCATAAACTTGGGCATGAATCCTGGATCTAAATTTTTTAATATCCTTTGCAATTTTTTGGACTGTCTATGTCTCAGTTCCCTCATCTATAAAATGAGAATTGCAATAGTACTGATGTCATATGACTACTGTTAGAATAAATTAGTTGACACATGCAAAAGACAAAATAGTGTCACACACAGTAATTGCTTAGAAAACATGACTCCCATTTAACTGCGACCCCTTTGATGGCAACATTTCAGTTCCACTCATTTATTTCTCCTAAAAGCAGTACGCATATTACCTTGGATACAGTAAGTGCTCAATTAACGATTAATAAATTGGACTAACTTGAGTAAAACTATCTTGAATGCTTTCTGGTTCATTTAGGACACTTGGGAAATGTTTGTTTTCCTTGTGACAACTTTTAATAATTTCCCTTCTGGATGAATAAGCACTGTTATTCTGATTTAGAGAAAGTTTGTCACAGAAAAGCTGTGTATTCAGCAGCCTCCTTGGGTGGGAGTCAGATGTACTGAAATCCAGGTGTTACCAACATTAGGCTAAGATATGCTGCTTCCTGAGCTGACTATGGGTCTTAAGCCCACAAATCCCAAGTCTCTCATCCTGGCCAATGGTAAATATTTCTTATCCTTGAAGTTGTCTTTATGTGGTTTATTCTCACTTGGGAGCCAAGGCATGAGGTGGCTGATAGTTTGAAATGTGTCTGAGAGCAGCAATAGTCAACAATAATTTAAGGTTCCAATCTATTTCTAAATCAAAGTCTAATTAATTATCTTTGAATTAAAAGGCATAAGTCCTTGATAAACAAATGGCAAGCTACTTGCTTTTCTTCCTCTTTACCCTTTTAGAAGCCTGTAAAAACTCAAAAATTGCACTAATCATACTCTATATTAACTACTCTCCAAGATGTCTATTACAACCAGATTCAATAATTTATTATTATTATTATTGACAATCAAATGACACACTTGTGGTCCAACTATTATTTTCATAGATAACAAACCAATGCCTTGCTCCCTGGCATTGAAAGGAGGCTTAATAAAAATTTTCTAAAACCAAAATCAGGTATTTTTTAAAAGCCTCCCTAAATCTTGTCCTCTATTTTGCAAAAAGGAAGAAGGAAGAGGAGGGGAAGATGGAGAAAATGTTTGTTAGAAAAAGGAAAAGTAGCATAAGCCATTAAGGAAATGGTTATAGATACTGTGTTTGAATAGCCTCCTTGAAGTGGTTCACAAAAAATAAATTTGTTTTTTAAAAATCAATAAGCCAATCTAATAGAACAGAAGAACAAATGAGTAAGAACAGTAACCTTATGTTAGGAAAGGCTTCTGATAAAACAAATGTTCTCATGGCATTTTATGTTGATAACTTCATTTGGGTTTGGTTAAGCAGCAAGCCACAAAGTGAACAGACATTGCCCATGGGGACAAGAGGATTATCAAACCTTCCTGAATATCATAAGGCTATGAATTAGTTCAAAGTGCATAGTTTAGCATGTTTCACACTATTATCAAATGAAAATTCCTGAAGAAAGGTTACATCAGTGCAACAACTGGGAATTACTGGAATATATATGACATATTGGCAAACAGAAAACTCAGTGGTACCCAAGCATCTAGGCCTACCTCAGTGGATGTCCAACTAATATGAGAGCTGTGGTTTTTGCAGAGAAGTTCCACAATACTATGGTATAATAGGAACTACTTTCTGAGACTTGAGGTTCACACACCATAAAGACTGTGGCTTTATAGGCATTGTGTGTGGCTTCACAGAGATGTATGCCTAGTTTTTTCAGTGTCTTAGCCAAGATGCTGTTTTGTAACAAAAGGTTACGAGAAATAAAACCAGTTTGAAATACTCTTTAGATATCAGATAAGCTTTTTTCTAATGGTACTGTACTCTTTAATTAAGAAGACACAGGCTTTAACATTATCCAGGGTTTATAACACTGCATGTCGCATTTGCTTGAATCCAGGCCTAGTAGTTTGTATACTAGTTTTGTGTCACTGTTTTTTTTTTTTATTTAGGTGGTTATAAATGTAGACATATTGCAATGGAGAGTGGTAAAAGGCATTTAGTTTCTTCTGGACTTCAAAGTGCCTATCATTTCAGATCAAAAATTCTTTCTGTTTTTGAGTAAAAGTGCAGATCAAAAGGTAGAGGGATTTCAAATATTAGACATAGGAATAGGTCAGTATTTTGTGTGTCTGTTCTTTATGTGGCACATATACACCATGGAATACTATGCAACCATAAAAAATGATGAGTTCATGTCCTTTGTAGGGACATGGATGAAATTGGAAATCATCATTCTCAGTAAACTATCACAAGAACAAAAAACCAAACACTGCATATTCTCACTCATAGGTGGGAATTGAACAATGAGAACACATGGACACAGGAAGGGGAACATCACACTCTGGGGACTGTGGTGGGGTGGGGGGAGGGGGGAGGGATAGCATTGGGAGATATACCTAATGCTAGATGACGAGTTAGTGGGTGCAGCGCACCAGCATGGCACATGTATACATATGTAACTAACCTGCACATTGTGCACATGTACCCTAAAACTTAGAGTATAATAATAATAATAATAAAAAAGAATACTTCTCTTTAATTTATTTTAAGTTAATCTCATCTTTAACGGAAAAAATAGCTGAGCTTCTCCATCCCTAAGGAGAAAGAAAAAGTCATTTCAGTAAAGAAGTCATTTAATAAGTAGCCTTTGTGAAAAATGACACCCTGTTATAGCTTTTAATATAAGTGGATTTTGTAAGTTTCATAATTGAACTTAAAGGTACATACTAGTTAAAACTGTAATATAAAGTAACATTATGTACCTATAAAATATAAAATTAAATTATAAAAATAAAATGAACACTTTTTTCCCAAAGTAGGACATTCTAACAGCCACAAAAGAAAGCAATTACAACTCCAGTTCTAAAATCAGTTACGGTTTTTTTCAGAATTCTGTTGTTTCTGTGGGGCTGTGAGATGGCGCATGTTTAGGGCAAAGTGGCAGTACTATTCATCAGGAAGAAATGAAATAGCATGTTTTATAAGCACATAAGAAGCCAATTCCCCCATGTTCTGTTGACCCCATCAGTGACGGATGGCCCACCAAACTTTAGTCCATCCATTATTAATACAGAGCAATGCAATGAATAGAAAATGAAACCCCTTAGCTAAGATTCTAGGCTCCAGACTTGATATATTCAATTGAATAAAAGCATATATATTGAGCTCTTCAACAACATATGAAGAAGCGGCACTACATGCTGCAGAAGATATAAAGATGACAAAATGATAGTTCCCACTTCCAATTCATATACAGTCTTAACAGTTCACTTCAAATGATTTGCACACACACAAAAAATGCTATTGGAGCTGTCAATGTAGGAGGAGGTTTCTGCGGAGGAAAAACTAAAATGATGTTAAGATTATCAGAAAAGTAGTTTTGGAAGAGATAGAAATTGAAGGATGGACAGATTGTTGGCAGACTGAAATGGAGAAGTGAAGGAAAGGCCTTGCAGGTGGATGGAGTGCACAGATACAGGAGGGTCAATTCAGTACCAGGTGCGAGAAAAGGACTCGGGTAAATAATTTGGCTGAAGATGTGTTTCTTTCGAAGTGAAAATTGTTTCTGTTGTGCTTATGGTTTGAAAAGCACTGTATCTCAAACTAAAATAACACAGAAATCTTATAATGCAAAATATGGAAGCCTAAATGAATTAATGAATAAATAGTATACTTTGGTTGAGTGGTAGATCCACACAACCAATCTTTAATCTAAAATTAAACAGGCAATATCAAAAGCTGGCTACTAATACCCAGTTAGAAAATATAATAAAAATGGCATATGTGTAAACAACTATGTTGCTAGAGAGGATTCTGTTAAGTGTCCAAGGCCGAAATGAAGAAAATTATACATATTATTCAGGGATGTTAAAACAAGTAAAATAATTGGAGAGATAAATATCTTGTTTCCAAATGGAGAGATTTCATTTTGTAATGATGTCCAAAATATGTAAATTTAATACAGGTAAATACAAATATTAATTGGTAGTTGTAAGTGCAGGAGAACTTATACAGTCTTAGAAATGCCCAACTTTTATTGGGAGAATAGAAGTGTGAGAATAGCCATGAAGCTTTTGGAAAGAAAGACTAATAGGAGGGGATATGCCTAAGTGGATATCAAAATGCTATAAAATTCAGTAAATAAGATTGTATGGCACTGGTGAAAATCTTAGTAAAGATCAATGGAAATATACCGCAAGTCCAAAACGATTAAAAAATCATCATATATGTTGGGACACAAAATGATATTTTAAATTACCAGAGAATGTATATATAACAAATGCACTGTTGGAACAAGAGCAAATTTGTACATTTTGAGGCTTAATTTGAGAGTATGATCACAATTTAACTCTTAATAGCTTTAGATGCAGCAATTTCAAATACATATAATCAATGATGACCTAATTGTAGCATTGCTTTTAATTAAAAAATGTCTGGAAACCATGTAATATATACCAACAAGAGATTAAAGAAAGTACCATACTAGAACACTATACAACCACTAAAATATATTTTAAAAATATATTGACCATATATTTAAACAGAAACGAATGTATATTGCAGAATATTCCTTACAGCATGGTTTTAATTGGTTAAGGCTAGTGCGGAAATACGCAAGAATCAAAGACAGTTCAAAAGTAACCATTCAACTTCAGATGACAGGGAAAATAGCAGAACTAGTAAAAGAAAGAAGGAAAGGGGAGCAAGCAGTTGGCTTGAAGATGATGAACTACATTTTAAAATGTCAATAGAACAGACTGATGAATTTGTTAAGCAGGTGGTTGAAAGAGAATTGTTGGTCAGTGGAGATTTTGGGAAACATGAATATTTGGGGTCATCTACATAAAGATGAGAGTTTGATCACAGTGGGAGAGCTTCCAGTGGAAGGGAAAACAGAAAAGAAATATTGCCCAAAGGCAAAAGATTTGACAATGCCTGTGTTTAGGCAAGAAGAGAATGGCAGGAAAGAATAAAGACTCAGAGAATCAGAGTCAATGGGGGAAAACTTGGTCTGCGTGATGCCATGGGGCTAAGATGGAGAGTCTGAAGGGAGTGAACCATGTCACTTGGTAAAGAAGTTCTTCAGAAGGAAATCTGAGCAAAGATGATTGACATGGAGTTATTGATAATTTGTGAGAGAACAATCTCCAGGAATGTGTGATAAGAAAAGACAGATTACAAAGGAGTGGGTGATAGCACCCCACTATACATTTGATTTATATCTCCAACTTGCTTTGTAACCTTTCTAATGATTTCACCAGGGAGGCACCAAAAAAATGAACTGAAATTAGAAGAATGAAACGGCAGTGACAGTGAAATTATTCCTGGTGACTAAACTTATACAAGCAAGCACTTATAGGTCTACCTAAACATTTTCTAATGTGTTCAGTAAACACCTCAATATAACACTTAGCAGGGTAATTTGCTCCCCATCCTTAGGGGACCCCATTGGACAGAGTTGAGAGATGAAGGGTAAGGCAAAGGATGACAATACTTTAAATAGCACTGAAAGGGCTGTATTTACTTTCTCTCTTTAGTAAAGAACATAAATGATATGAGATACATTTCTCTAATCTATCTGAAACCTTTGGTTTCCTTCTTCACCTAAAGCAAGCCGACTTTCAAAATTTCATTTATTTGCTGTAGAATTGCCTTAAAATAAATGACTTCAAAATAATAGTTTGACAGTAAAACCAATGTGACCACAAGAAAAACAGGGAAACTGACAATGAGGAGGATTAAGATTCTAAGAAAAGTGGAAATGTTCTCAGTTAAATGAAAGGAGAATGACCAAAACAAATATGATTTCACTCATCAGAGAACTGAATCTGTCAAGTCCTTTCCAAGTTGGCAGCTTAGTGCCAGTGGCCCTTCATGTGTGAGACTCCCTGGAGTGGCTGACTAAGCTAATAAGGATACAACTCAGCATAATAGGCTCAGTCAGTAACATGAGAGTCTGGACATGGCTGACGCTAACTTTTCCTTCTCACAAGAATGATGTCACTGTCACCATTTTATTAAACATGTGTGTCCACCCAATCAAAACTTCCTTAAATATTGTACACTGATGATAGAATCTCAATATAATTCTGTTCATTATGAAAGATTTTAGCTTCATCTCTGGATATCTTCCACTCAATACTTTTATTTGCATTTACTGGCCAATAATGTTTTTCCATGTAATCCTAAATCAGTGATCAAAAACTGGGAAAGGAGATTTTAGAAGGGACATCATTATTTCCCCCCCTCACATATTTTCAGCATCTGACTAATATTAACTCCTTTTCTCTTGCTTCTCAAGTCAGAAAGATGGAGGTAAGTTGGTTTTAAAAAAAGGCTTTTGTGATCATCTAGTTAATTCCTTCCATCTTGGAAAAACTGAGAACCTGAGAGGTGACTTACCTAGAATCAGAGAACTTGTTAGTAGAAGAGACGGAGCTAAAAATCCTGCTGCTTTACTCTCAGTCTTTGTTCCTTACATATATGGATTAATTGAACAGTTACTTAACTTGTTGGTGACTTAATAGCACATAGTTATGCTTTTAAAATTGCTTACTGATTCACGAAATTTTGATATGTCTGAGCAAAGCAAGACGAAACAACGAAAAGAAAGCTTTGAACCAAATGAGGAAGACAGATGCCACTAACCATCTCCATGTTCTTTCACCACAGTTAAAAACAATTTTCCTTTTCTTCTGCTTGCCTGCTACTAAGTTCTCCATTGCATGTTATCTCAGCTTGTAGCCACTTCAGATCGTTCTAGTTCCCCACTACCCGCTAAATAATTAGCTGCATAATTGTCAAACACTCTACTTGTGGGTTAAAAACACACATCAGTAAAGAATTCATTGTGACTTCTAGCATTCTTAACGAAGTGACAAAAATCTCTCAGTGGCCCTGTCATTCTTACTGTTTTTGGCCTTTAATCTTACGTTATCAATTTTTAACTTGTATATGACTGTAAATTATCTACATCTACCTTGAGTATAGGATAAGGTCCTTAAGCAGAAGGGCCATGATGACCCAACTTTTTTCATCCATTTTCCTTACAAGTGAATATAGTGCTGTGCACCCAGGGGTCCCTTAATAAATTCCACTTGCATTTTTAGACTATGGTAATTTGGTGATTTCCAGTAAAAATGCCCTCCTAGTTTTTTAAATAAAAGGAATGATAAATGAGAATTGGAGGTTTTATTTCTAGATCTGCCTATAATCATTCATCTGGACTTCATGTTTCCTTCCATAAAGTGAAGGAGTGCACCCACCCATTTCTCAAGTCCCTTCTTGTTCTAACGTAAAAGGGTCAATGTCAGAATCCTGACGCTTGAGGATGAGATCAGGGAAGGTAATGACCACATTTTCTAAAAATGACACTGAGCGCTACTTGGGACAGATGATATAGAACTTTAAATTCTCTGACAACTTAAACCATAATTCATGATTTTTTAAAAAAATTATATAGCAGTTTAGCCACGAACAATTTCTTCTTGTCAACGTAGCTCATGACAGATGAATCTCTGCTCCTCCAGCCTTGATCAAAGAAACCCTGGGAGAGCAGGCAACACTTCTATTCTGCAGACTGACTGACCACATTTGATTAACTCGCCAGTAAGACTGCCTTTCCAATTATTGCTAAAGGTGCTTGCAGATAACACAGGTGAATATATTGGAGAAATTCCTTATGATACTTTTATAATCTTTGCATGGATATTGCCACTATTCGTTATACTTTTAGCCTTGCCTTGGCATTTTCATGCTATAGTTGATTTTTCAAATTCCAAATAGATGTCCTATCTCAATTTTCCTTGTCTGTATACATCAGAACCTCAGAAATCTACTCTCTAGGGCCAGGCATGGTGGCTCACGCCTGTAATCCCAGCACTTTGGGAGGCCGAGGAGGGCAGATCACAAGGTCAGGAGTTTGAGACCAGTCTGGCCAATATGGTGAAATGCCTTCTCTACTAAAAATACAAAAATTAGCCAGGCGTGGTGGCAGGCACCTGTAATCCCAGCTACTTGGGAGGCCGAGGCATAAGAATTGCTTGAACCCAGGAGGTGGAGGTTGCAGTTAGCTGAAATTGCGCCATTGCACTCCAGCAGCCTGGGCGACAGAGTGAGACTCTGTCTCAAAAAAACCAAAAACAAACAAACTACTCTCTAGGAAGCAGAATAATAATAGTTTTTACTACTGAAAGTAAACATCTTCAGCTGGGAATAAGGTTTTCCTGGTGCATAGTGTCTGCCTTCAACTTTCTTGCCATAATCATGAATCCATATGGGAGAGCTGATTTTACAGGACAATCCGCAAGTTTTTCACACCAAAGCGAAATTATCAACACACGTAAAGCTTTCACATAATCCTCTCAAATACTTGATCATCTGTATTCTCAGCTAGTTGAGGTGTAAGAGTTTCCCAAAATACCTGCACTGTCATTCAGTCTACCACTAGAGTTTTGGACTGCAGCCACTGTGCTAGCAGCAAAGCAGCACTTGCTGCATCAAGAACTCTGCCGAGAAGAGCATGTGTAGAGAGGATGGATGTCAGTATCCATTATCCACACAATTGCTTGGGATCCTGCTGACATCCTTATGTCCACATGCTTACCTCATCATAATTCATTTTGCGGCAAGGTGGCCATAGTAGAGTGATCATTGCCAGGTGAGCACAATAAATGTTTTAAGGAAATGATGAAGTATGTCTTTGAATAGAAAAGTAGTCCTTTGAAATTCTGGAAAAATAGCAGCAGATGGGCCAAGCTGGCATCCAACTATCACAAACAGCAAGAAATATTTTAAGAAAAAAAAAAAAAAAAGAAGAAGCATGGGGGGCAGTCTGCAAAGCAAAGACAAAAAAAAGTGTTTGTAGCATGACAGTAAAAAGGGCATGGGTTTTAATCTGAGACTTGTTTTTAAATCCCAGCTATTTAATTTACTATTCCATTTTGGAAAACTGTGTAGCAACTTTGAGTCTCAATTTAAAAAAACATCTATAAAATGGGGATGGTAGTGTCTTTCTTGCAGAATTACTGTAAGGATTCAGTAAATCAAACACCTAGCCTAGTGGCCAGCACATATCAGATAACAAATAGATGGTTAAGTATAAACAAACATTGATGCCTAAATAACAAACCTAGGCCGGGAGCAGTGGCTCACACCTGTAATCTCAGCACTTTGGGAGGCCGAGGTGGGCAGATCACGGGGTCAGGAGAGCGAGACCATCCTGGCTAACATGGTGAAGCCCTGTCTCTACTAAAAATACAAACAAAATTATCCAGACGTGGTGGCAGGCACCTATAGTCCCAGCTACTCGGGAGGCTGAGGCAGGAGAATGGTGTGAACCTGGGAGGCGGAGCTTTCAGTGAGCTGAGATCAGGCCACTGCATTCCAGCCTGGGCAACAGAGCGAGACTCCGTCTCAAAAAAAAAAAGCAAAAAACAAAAACAAAAAACAAAAACACAACAACAACAAACCTAAAGATAGTTTTCACAAACACAGAGTGGAGAAAGAAGTTTGGCTTCAAAGTTTGTGTTTCCACTTATGCTTACAGCATCAGGATCTTCAAACCAAAGCTTAATACATTAAATAAAATTCAAGACTTTTTCTCTCTTTAAGTGGAAAATGCAAACACTTTCAAATTTTTCACATAATTTGGAAATATTCAAAAAGTGGAAGGTCAGTGTCACAAGAGTTTTCCCTTCTAAGTTTCCAGGATGAGTCCAACCAGTATTTTCTTGATGATGTATAAACTTCCCCTAAGCTCATGGGTCTTTGTGGACTCATAAACGAGAACTCAATCGAGAAAAGGCTGTGTGTTACCCAAATAGTGGCTTCTTCTGAGAGAGGATAGTGTCTGGTAGGCCCCAAATAATCACAAGAGAGTAGTTTGCTTCTTCTTAGAAGAATAAAGCCTGTTTCAATGGTAGGTAACAGGAGCTAGGGGCCATAGGAAGACAGGTAACACAGCTAAGTAGTAATATTCCCAGTCTATGGAATCCTGAAAGAGCGGCTATGAGACTGAAGGAGGGAAAGGATGAACAGCTGAGACCAAGGTAGCCATACTACTTAACCTAAAGAAAGGTAAAATGCAGAGATATAGCTTAGACAGGTTAGATGAGCAAAGGCATTTCTTGCTTTAACTAAAGGAGATTCTGTATCTTCTCATTAGTATGTTTTCTGGTGAAATTAACCTTATAACTGATAGAAGGGAATGGATTCACTTGCTATAGTATCACAGGAAAAGAAAAATGGCCGTAGGAACTTAGGAAGGAGATGATGGGCATAATCTTTTTGTACTGAGCGGCAGCAAGGCCTGGGCAAGATCAAGATATGAAGAGAACTGGGTTCTGGCAAGGACCCTATTTTTAAATTATCTGATGTTGAGTAATTCACTTGCATTCCTTAAATTGTCAATTTTCTATCTGTACTATGAGGACCCTGAGCTTTCTCCCTTCTATATAATTCTATGCCCAAGAGGAGAAAAAACAAACAAACAAAATGATCAATCAGTTTCATTACAAATTTCAAGGGAGCATATTTTTTTATTCTCTTTGTTCTACATTGGCAGGAAGGCAGAGCAAGGTGGGAACTGAGGATAAGGGATGAGTGCTGAAATGTTCTTGGTTTCCTCTCCAGATAAGCAGAGAGCTTAAGCTTCATTGTTAGCCTGCCGCTTCTCCAAGTCTGGATATCATCCTCAAGTGCTACATTCTAGATCTGTTACCAGTGTGATGTGCTTTTAGAGGTTGGGGTATTACCAAGGGGACTGCCTAAAATGCCTGAAATAGATGATGTCTAGGACTTTTGGATGAGCAAGGATCTTTTATTTTAACTCTCTGCTCTGAGTTTGCAACCATAATTAAAAAGAATAAAAAACAAAACACAAAATGGGGTAGTATTACAATTGCCTGCATAGTGGGAATTTTCTGAAGGCAAAGACATGATAAGAAACAAAATGATATGCCCGGTTTCCATGGAAATACAGGATAGAGCCTTGAGGAAGTAGAGGTCACTTAGTTCACTTTTTTTTCCATGCAGGAGTCCAACAGGTGGCTGCCTGCCTTTGCTCAAACATTCCAGTGACAAAAAACATAGTCAAGGAGCAGTCTTCCTTGTTTTGAGTCCCAAATTATATTTTCTTGTATTTCCAAAAGATCACATAGAAAACTCTATTTTAAAATAATCTTACGTTTAATGAAAAGGGTAGTGGCATTTTCTAAAAAAATCTATAGGAGTTATTCTGAAAACACTTATTTTGGAAATATTTTATTTTTCTTTTTGGGTTGAAAGTTACTGAGTAGTCACTATACAAATATTGTGCTGTATGTTCTACATCAATTATTTCCAATTATTTCATTTAATCTCCACAACAAGATATAAGTAAGCACTACACTACTGTGCCCGTTTTACAGAGTAAGAAACAGAATGCTGTGCCTCAGGAAACATTTATGGGTAATTGATGGAACTTGGATGTAAGCACAGACTCATAATCATAAAGTTAAGTTACTATGAAACAAATTTGTAGCTTATTTTTCATTAAATATAGGTTTTTACATGGGACTTTTGGAGAATTTTACAACTCAAAAATGTCAATGATCTTATATCAATAATTTTAACCAAGGAAACGATCATTAAAGAGACAATTTTCCCCTGAGCAAGAAACCGAGTATCAAATTCCTGTTACATAACTATGCTGCATTATCTTTCAAGAGGTTGATGGTAGAATAATATACAGGACATCATTTATCTTGTTTTATATGATGGAATAACAACTTAAGTGGGAAAATTCATGGCATCAAAGGAAAAAACAAGACACTGGCTCTAACTATGTGGCAGTATTATAGATAGAAGGAAGGGCATCTAAACTGCACTAGGAAATGAAAATCAAGTTATGTCAGCAACACTGAGAGACAAGAAAGAGATCTAGTCTAAGACCTGATAAATTTCTTTTTTCTTATCTCAATCCAGAAATGAATCTTTTGAACAATCTATTTGAATGTGTAGTACACCAGTAAATACAATGCCAGTGCCAGAAAGATATATATTCCCGTGTTAACCGTATCATCTCTTTTAGTAATGATTTTATTGCTGTTTCTGGCTGCTCGCTTGGTCTAATGTGCTCTCTCTCACTGCTTCGTTGCTCGCAGGAGCAACAGCTAATCTGTCATCCCCTTTCTACAGCACCTGTCACTGTAGCTTTTATGAGTTGTAAATGAGGACTGCACAGCTTATGCCCACAGAACTAACACATGAACATAATCTTTCATTAAGAAAGGTTTTCTTCTTTTCATTAATTAATTTAACTCATGCTTACCTATCACTGACCTTTATATTTCTAATGTTTGCCTCTACGAGCCATACCTTGCTCTCTGAGAAAAATGAACAAAAATTTGGAAAATGTTCCTAAGGTGCTCAAAACTGCTGTCTCTTCTAGCAGTAAAAGATTCCTTTTTGGTGAACCACAAATTTTCTTCCCTTTGTAATTTCAATGTGTGTAGCATTACATAAAATACTTATGTTTCAGTAATTGCACATGGTTTTCAAAAATTCTACTTACAAAAATGATGGCATGTTGGCAAACTGTGGTAACAATCAACTTAGAACAATCCACAAAATTCCATGACTATAAGCTCCTGGGTATATATTTTTCCCTACTATTATCTTGGTACATTTTTTTGTCAGCATGCCAGCCCTCCAAGTGCTTGTTATGTCTCTTCCCTCATCAATCCAATCACCTCACTGGCTGACTGCTTAACAAAAGAGAGTTCTGGTACCATGGGGTTTACTACCACCTTTTCTAGGCCTACTAATGTTTACCATGGCTTCGTTTAGATTTGATCTTCTTGCTAAATGTGAAGAGCAGGACTCCACAAATGAACATTAACTATTCCAGAATATAAAAATCACCTTGATTATTTCTACTAAGTGAGGGTTCCTGACCAACATGTTGTGAGTTGAACTGTCTCTTCCTAAAAGGTATGCTGGAGTCCTAACTCCTGGTACCTCTGAATGTGACCTTATTTGAAGATAGAGTCTTTGCAGATGTAATCAAATGAAGATGAGGTCATACCAGATGAGAATGTGCTGAGTTCATTGACTGACGTCCTTTTAAGAGAGCCTTGTGAAGACACGGACACAGAGATACACACAGGGAAAACATACTGTGAAGACCGAGGCAATGCAGCTGGAAGCCAAGGAATGTCAAGAATTACTGGCAACCACTGGAAGCTAGGAGAGAGGCAAGGAATAGATTCTTCCTCGGGTCTCCAGAAAGAACAAACTCTGCAGACACACCTTGATTTCAGACTTCTAGCCTGCAGTACTATGAAAAAACAAATTTCTGTTGCTTTTAGCTACCCAGTTTGTGGTAATTTGCTACAACAGCCCTAGAAAACAAATACAGAAGGCAAGAGGTACAAGATAAATGGAGGTACAAGAAATATTGCGCACAATATGCAATATATGTACTATCTTATCATTCACAAAACATATCAACTGACAATAAATTTTAAGCTCATGACTCAGTGGGGTTTTAGTTAAAATATCACTGAGACCATGAGATTTCCAGAAGGCAATTTCTGCACTTAAAAGAAAAGTCACAACTTACAAATTCATATGAAAATTGAACTATCAGTGAAGTGAGCATCAAGTCAGGGAGGGAGGTAATCGTACTAGCAGAAAGATACTTAGCATCATAATTTTTTGTGCACCCTACTTTGAAACACTTGATTTTTTTTACTAAATAGATCAAGAAAACAAGCAATGATACAGTGTTGCAAGTCTGCTACAAAATTTCCAAGTACTAGCATAATTTGTTCTACACATTTCTTCAAGACAGTCTGTTCTCTCCATGCAATTCTGCCATCTACTAATTTTGATATTTACTGATCAAGAACAGAGATGCCTCAGTTGTGGGAAAATTGCTTTTTGTTCACTGTTTCAACCTTAAGTGTTCTGTAGAAGGCATTATCTAGAAATATGACAAAAGTTGGAGAAAAAACAGTTGGGAACATTTCAACCACTACTTACCTATTATTTATGCTATCTTTGCTGTCAGCTAAATAAACATCAAGTTTATGGATGAAAAAGCATGATCACCTCCAGGGTTCTTGCACATGGCCAAGTTTCAGGTAATACAATTTCTTTTTTCATTTCATTTCCATCATCTCAGCCTTGGTGTAAGAATTAACCTTGACTCACCTCTACCCTTACCGTTTCACCTGTTCACATAGGTGTAGGGTGCCCTCTATTGGTGCAGATGTCAGCAAAAGCCCTTGTCTAGTTCTTCTCACTGATCGTTAATCATTACTGCAAGGGTATTTGTTATTTTCTGTTGGTTATTACGACAGAAAAAAAGCTGGTAATGTCAAAATTACTGGTTTTGTTTTATTAATTATATCCTACTATCTCCTGGCATGAATGGGACATGGCAATGCTGGAGTGTGGTAAGGGTGCAGACTCAAGTCTTGGATTTGAAAATCTACTTTGCCATTTCTTAACTGTGAAAAAGTTTATTAACAGCTCTCATGCCTCTTTTGCTAATATGCCCAGCATACGACTCCTGCCTCATGGATTTGCCGTAATCAAGGTCTGGCATTGATTTATTTGACAAATGCTTACTAAGTCCCTATTATGAGCCAATGTTTTAGGTTAAATTTCTGTCTTCTTGGAGTCTACGATATAATGGATGTTTTACCAAATTATAATCATATGCCAAGCACTCAATAAATGTTATTTCTATTGTTATTACTATGATCATTGTAACAATTATTGAATTACTAAACATAAATGTCCTTTTGCTTAAGTTTTACTTTCCATTGACGGCAGAGAATCTATTGCATGCATGAGATGGTTCTTGTCTAGAAAACTTCACTCTTAAGATAAACATAGGTAGTCACAGTAATTAGAACATTTCTAGTACACAAAGGCTTACTTAGATTTGATTTACAATAAGTTCTCAATGTTGTCAAAAGGGTCTTGGGAATTGCTACTTTAAGCGAAAAAACATATAACCAAGCCATTTTTATTTTTTTCTCAACAATGTTACAACAAAACAACATTGAACAAAATGACATTATTCAAGGACCTGCTGTACATCATTTTGCTTAAAGTCACAGTTTCCAAATACCTATCAACATCATCAAGTGAAGACTTACTCTACTCTAATACTTTATTTATTTCTGCAATTTATTTATTTATTTATGCATTTATTTATTTATTAATAGGTAAAAGCCATGAGTACATGACCTAGCAACCAGATAGTTACTTAAAATCATCCATCAGGCACACATTTTATTATCAAAGAAAATACAGTAAAACAGCATGTGGCCATTTGCTTGCTATAGCTGAGCTCAAGGATGATTAAACAAGTTTCAAATTTTTCTACTTATGAGCACACATTCTTGATTTTTTTTGTTTTATAAATCTAAATGGGTTCTGAGTATAAAAAATAAAAACTAAAAATCAAAATTATTTATATTGATAGTTATTTAATTTAAGCTACATGGCTGAAGGAAACTCCCCCAAAATATTTATAGGTTTAATTCTATTGCTTCATATGCAGTTTTGGGTTTATCAGAGCAAAAACAAATTTTTAAAAAATGTAAAAACCAACATTTTTGTTTAATTTCTCATTGTAGTCCATAAACATCCACATTATATATATGAGTAAATCTAAGGATTTGTTTTTCTTACAAAGAAACAGTCTAATCTAAGATCCTTTGAATTATAAAAATGTTTGAGATTTTGTTCAAGGAACTGTGGAATAACAATGCAGTTATAAAGTATTTCAGCTTTCAGCGTTAATTGTTAAAGCAACTGTTTTTAGTTATCTCTAACTTTTCCCTGTAAACTGGTGTTTGGGCTAAAGTTTTTGAAAACGGTCCTTGAATAGAAAAACAACATGATTATTGAATATAAAATTGTTCATATTTTTATAAAAAGACATTTCTTCTGTTTGTTTTTTTAAAAAGCTCTAAGTTCTTAACAAAGCAGTAAGTTAGATTAGATTTTTAAAAATAACCTTTTAATTTTAGACTACTTTAAGATTCACAGAAAATTTGTAAAGATAATGCAGAGAATTCCTTATATTTCATACCCAGTTTCCCCCATTATTAGCATCTTACATAAATACAGTACCTTTGTAATGCTGAGCAAAGCGATAATGATACATTACTGTTAACTAACATCCATATTTTACTCAGATTTCCTTAGTTTTTACCTAATGGCCTTTTTCTGTTCCAAGGTTCCATCCAGGATACTACATTACATTTGGTTGTCATGTCTTTTTAAGATCTTCTTGTCTGCGACAGTTTCTTTGTCTTTGATGACTTTCACAGTGTTAAGGACTGCTGGTCAGGTATTGTCTGACCAGAGAGACTTAATGTTTTTCTCACGATTAGACTGAGGTTATGAGTTTTGGGGCGGAAGACCTCAATGGTGGAGCCACCATTTTTAACACATCACATCACATCAAATCAATGTTACATATTATCAACATGACTCATCATTCCTCATCTTATCTTTGATCACCTGGCTGAGGTAGTGTTTGTCAGGTTTTCCACTGTGAAGGTGGTCTCCACCACTCCCTTCAAACTTTACTCTTTGAAAGGAAGTCATTATGTACAGCTTACATTTAAGAGTGGAACTCACGTTTTTTAAACTTTATGTTTGTTATGAATTTTTCCTAATATGAAACTGTAATTAAGTAAATTTGGAAATATTTGGTTTTCAAAGAAAGAGCATTTGAAAATTCATGCATAAGACAATGGTCTCCTTCCTGAGTGAAGCACTCAGCTGGGAGTGATGTTCCAAATGGTGATAGGACTCACTGGATAATTTCCATTCTCAAGAATTTTATTCATTTAGATCTTAGTTCTCTTTAAATCTGTGGAATCTCAGGAATTTACATAGAGTTTTTATATGCAAATAGTACCTCTTACTTTACTCTTCAAACGTTTACCCACAGTGTATATTGTAACAATCATCTTTCTTAAATTTAATAGTAATTGCCTGTCTTGTGTGGCTTATATATTTTAGAGCTACTACTGCAAGAAAGTAGAAACAGAATAATAATAGAAAACCTCTACCAGCAGATCCAGCCAGTCATATCCTTCAGCTAACTTTATCAGTTAGGTCATATAGAGGCAAGGAGCCCAGCAATCTGAGAAGCATCAGAAATGATATTTCTTAGGGTCTCATTTGTGTAGGCACATGCACATACACACACACACACACACACACACACATACACACCCCTTACTTCCTTAAACTAAATGTAGTTTATAGGCATCCTTGCCCATAGTTAAACCAATAAGATGCTCTTGAGACAATGTCATCCTAGATAGGTCAAGGCTTCTCCTGTGGGTTATACTCTTACTCTTTTATTTTCTCTAGAATGTAACTTTGATAAGTGACATGTACTTATTGATAAAGATATTTAGGCTCAATTTCAATTAACACTGAGTGCTTGTGTAATGAGAGGCACTCTGATGGACATTTTCCTCTACGTTTATCCTATATTTTTAAATCTAACATGTTGATCTTGTACATTTATTACTTTTTCAAGTAGATAAGAAAATAGAGGCATAGTATTTTCTTTTCCCATACTAAGGGATAATTCTGTTCTCTGTTGTTCAAAACATTATTTCAGAGTTTAACATATATTTACATACACAATAAAATAATAGTTTTATTGAAAACTTACCACATGCCAGGAATTATACTAAGAGCTTTATGTAATATCTCATTAAGTGCACCCAGCAATGTTAAGTAGTGGGTTCTAGTAGTATCCTCATTTTACATTTGAGGAAGTCAAGGCTTAGAGAGTATCTTAGATTGACTGCATTAGGGTTCTAATTAAGGCATCCTGATATCCCTGTCTTTTGTCTTGTAACTTTGTAGTCCCCTCTCATACTGATTCTGTCCTTGTGTATTGGTTTGGCCACAGTTCACTGGCAAAGCAGAGGTTTGAAAAAGAGTTTGCATATCTTTGCCTTCTTTTTTGCTTCTCTGTGTTCTTCAAGATAACATGTCCAGGTTAGGATGAGAATATGCTTGTTTAGCTTGCTGGGAAGATACAGGAGCTACATGTATATGAGAGATTACATGGAGGAGAGCCACGTCATCCTAGGGTCATCTTGAAACCATCCTAAACAAGCCAGCTCCAAGCTGACCTGTCAGCTGGCCACAGAAGTAAGAGCAAGCCCAAGCCTCAGCGACAGGACCAGGACCAAGGTGAGACAAATGAGACACTTGCAAAATTTAAGGGGTCACCCACAAACTCAGAAATAAGAATAAACAATATTTTAAGGTAGAAATTCATAAAAATAAAAATTAATGCAACAAGTCATCCATGATTAACAAAATATCAAAATTTTAAATAAAGGCAAGGCAAATATTACTATTTTTCCTCCTGTGTCAGATACCAATACAGGATGGCAAAGCTCTGTTCAGCAGGACCACCCAGTGAACCCAAGAACTCATAAAAATAACAAGTGATTTTTGCTTTAAGCTACTACATTTTGGGATGTTTCTTACACATTAGTAGCATACCCATAGGGATTAATTTAAAGGTCTCACAGTAATAATTGGGGGAAAAATATTTGGATCTAAGACTCTAGGCTACCTCTACTGTGACAAGGCAATATCCACAGCACCTCCCAGATTTTGAAATGCTATTTTAGATAGAAGAAAAAGGGTGGGGAGAAAATATAAAAAACAGAGTCATTCACAGAGACTGAGTTTCCTAAAATTATTGCTTTGATTTTTAGACTATAATAAATAACTCCCTTCTTTGCCCTTTAGGATGAAGGCATTGTAAAGAAGATAAAATCTAAATCAAATGTATTATTTGCAGATCTGAGTGTCAATTAGGAAATTTTGCAACCTGTTACTTGATTATTTAACCTCCTGAGAAAGGAAGTTCTAATTCACAGGAAATTTGGCTGAGGATGGTGCACAGGCCAGGGAAATAACATCTGAGGATGATACCAATAGCATCACTGTACAGATTCAGGTAGCCTTGAGTGTCAGTCTGGTGGTAGCCACCCCCACAATTACTACAATTTAAAAATTATGTGATCTTCCTCTTTTGTAGGGCTAGTCTCATACTTTGCTCTTTTCCTTGCAAAATGTTGGTAACAGAATTTCTTAAAAACCAAGTACACTTATTAAAGTAACAAATGACATACATTCATTGTTTTATTTAACATGTTAAATTGCAGTGTCAAAATTAATAATAGAATTACAATAGTTGTGATTATTTCAGTACCTAGCATATATTAAGGATATATTCATGTTTAAAAAGGGATGAATAATCCTGAGAAGAAAAGAACTGTTGCTTAGAAAAAATAGTAGCTGTAAATTTACATCAGTCTCAGGAGATTTTCAAAGAAAATCCCTTACAGAAAGGGAGAAATGAATTTTTCATAAATATTTTATATGATTGATTCATTTGTTGTAATGAAGGAGAATGATAAGTGAACATGACAAAACTTGAAATTCTTACAATTTCAGTTGGTAGGGGTAACAGAAAATGATTTGGAGAACAAAGGTCAGTGGGATTATTCAGAAGACTAGATATTAAACAAAATTATATATATTTCTTTGGATATTCATAATTTAATCTTATGGATAATATTTTATTGGTTCATGGGCTGAATTAATGAATCATAAAGAATAAATTTGCAAACACTGAATCTAAAGTGCACATGGAAAGATAATGTAAAATAATACCATCTGGAGATTTAGTAAATTAGACTTCAAGCTTCTATGCTTCTACTTGAACTTATCAGACATCTTTAATAAATTCAATTAAATGATGTATTCTTCAGTTAAGTTATCTTGGGTGCCCATGAGAGTTTCTAGACTCATGGGCACCCCAGGTTTCATACACTGATCAATTCAATCCTTTACCAGATGAAGAGTGTCACTCCTGAATATGATGAAGAATATAACACATAATATATATATATATTTACAACTTTTTCAAACACAACCCTCTCTCACTTCCCCTGAAACCAGTCCTTAATTTTTATAGGGTTCTCTTTAGAGTACACCTACATTTGAGAAAATGTAAAACCCTAATGAATATTCAGAATTTACTGAGATCATAAATTTAGGACACATTTCTCCACAAATACTCAAGCACATTGCAGAAATGCTTAGTCCTCAGGTGAGTATGGTATCTCAGATCTGTCCTGTAAGTGTTGAGCCAGGTTTTCTTTCATTTATGACTTACTTCTCTTTGCCCAAAATGTAATTGGAGAAAAAAATGCCCAACTCATAGAATGTCTACCAAACTACTAAGTTCATCATAAAAGAAAATAAAGAAAATGCATTGTTTTACATTTGTAATTTTATATAGAATAAGTTTATTGTTAAATGGCTCTTCTCTCCTAAGTATTCATAAACCACATGACCTTCTAGAATTTCAGTGGGGATTGGTATTAAATTTGTTATTCCATAGGTTTAAGGCAGATCTTTCATCTGTTTTCGGGAAATAAAGATATTTATCTAACTTGGCAGCTTTCAAATGTCCATTATTTCTTGAAGATCACCAGGAGTAGTCCCTTTGTTTTAATGACCAGATATGTAATATGACTGAGGCTGCAAACTTGGACTCATTTAAAAGAGTGAGATAGTCTTTAATCCATCTCGGTTTTCAAATCCTTCATGTTCCTTTGACTTTTCTAGTTTGAATATGCTTCATTTCAGGAGGGATGGAAACAAAAGGCGTCTGCATTTTGCCATCTGCTAATATTAGTGCATGACTACTTCATGCAGGATACCTGGCCATTCTTTATTATTCTAATTCTAAACATAGGTAAAGAACTTTCTCTGCTCGGCTTTAATATTTTCCCAAACATAGGATTAAGTAATATAACAACAGATCTTTCAAAGTATCTATTACGTGCCAACACAAGGTGGAACAAACGTAGACTCACATCATGAATTTTTATTTATATTTGGCCATACTGGCTTGGTCACTATTCCTGTAATCTTCTCTGCATGTTCTTTTTAAATATTATCTCATCGCATAACATTATAAAACTTCATTTCTTTATAAAAGATCTGATGTCTTCTTATTGTGTGGAAAGTTAAAATTTTATTGGTTTCTGTTTATTATTGGATTATGTTTATCATTTGTTTGATTATTGTCAAGATCCAAAGTTAATAATCCAAAATTAAGTTTACTTATTCTTATTGGTTCAAACTTCTGAGAGATGAATTTTCTACAAGGTAAAGTAAGACTATATCCTGTGTTACTTTTAAAGGAGCAGGTTCCCAATGATATCTGGATAAACGTAGCCCCCTCTCACTAATATAAGTTGTATTTTTGCCAATTTTGTAATATTCACTAGAAAAGCATATTGCACACTCTTCTTCTGATTGGGGGGTATGTAGTATACGTCCTGATGTAATTGGTGTTTCTATCCTCTCTTATGCTCACTGAAATACATTTCAATAGGCTTCTACTCAGCTTTCCAATTTTCATCCATTCATTTAGCAAATATGTACTGAGAGTCTACTCTGTGCCAGACGTGGTTCTAAATACTCAGGATACAACCATGAACATAAAGGAGCAGGAGTTCTGTACTTGCGGAATTTCTCTGAGTTGAGTAAGAACATGTAGCCCACATGTTCAACTCACTCTGGTGCTGTTTCTTGTTTTCTTCTGTTGATTCATGGATTCTATTGATTCATGGTCTAGTAAGTCATTTTTTACTTGAAATAGTTAATCTTTCCAGTATAAATACTATATTATTTAAGAAAAGATGTGAGCTGTATCTGTAAAATTGAGATAATAATACCTCATCACTATTTTTTGAACAGTAAATAAAATGGCATGTGCATGGTGAATACCATATTTCCTGGAACATAGCAAGGATGCAAGAAAATGTTTGCCCCTCATGCTCCAAAGACAAATGAAAGTTTATAGTAATAACCTGAGCAATGATAAGGAAAAAAATAATTTAATCAGTAACAGATATGGCCTTCCTAGTATGAATTCAAGTTAAATCCATTTGTCATAATAAAAATTATGTTTAACCATGAATGAGGTTATCATAGTATTATACTTATTTAAAGTCTCCAAAGGGGGCATCTTTTGATTTAACTAAAATGCAAAAGGTACATTGTACAAACATCAACAGCACCCAAACTCAATAGCTAGAGGAGAGGTATAATAAAGCACCCTTATAAGCACTTGGGTAAACTTTCCATCTACAAGTTTGCCCCACCCTTTAGAAAACTGAAGCATCTTTTTAGAAAGCATTTAGGACCTGACTATTGCTATTCATTTGAAATGCTTTTATTTTCTGCACACACTTGCTTCTGTTTGGTCATGCACAAGAGCATTCCCAGCATCAGGTCTTTGGAATGCAAACACTCACTCCACGTGCAAACTTTAATCACTCTTGAGGTACATTGTGATCTCACTTTACCATAGGGTCACACAACTGCATTCAGCTCTTCAGCACATTGTCCAATATTTAAAAAGGCTGCTGTCCATTGGAATCACAGATCAACAAAACCTGTTGGCTCTAATTAATCACTTCTACAATCTCTGGGAAGTGTTCCTAATCTGTCCATAAGTGTGTAGGTCCTTTGAAGGGCTCTGCTCTTGAAAGATTTTCCTGGTCACTCTTGTTCCCACTAATTTTTTTTTTCCTTCTCTAGAGTTCTTGAATAACTATGAAAACAAAAGTGCTTTGAGAGAGAATAGGGTGCTATGGAAAACCTAACAGAGGAACTAATGTAATCTGGGGTCAGAGAAAGTGATGTTTAAGCTGAGATATGGATGGTGGAAATTGACCAAGCGTAAATGGTTAGCAAAAATTTTAGGAAACAGGGGTGAACATCCGAAGGCCCATACCTAAGAAAAGGGAGATCATGGAGATACTGGATGAGCCAAGGGAGGTCCAAATGGCTGAAGCTGAGGGAAGAATGGGAGAATGTTTTATTATTCACTATAGTTTTACACACTCTTTTTGCAGCCCTTGTAAATGGTGAGTTTCCTGGTTACTTTGCATGTTTTATGCTCCTCACATAGCTTTTACCAGCATACCATATGCTAAAATTTCTCAACTGATACATTGACTATAAGGAAAACCGGCTTACTGAGGAGTATTAAATCAGTTGGATCTGTACACACACACATTCACACACTGCTTCTCTCTCTCTCTCTCTGTCTGTCTCTCTCTCTCTCTCTCTCTCTCACACACACACACACACACACACACACACACACACACACACATTTACTGGTTATCTACAAATAGCAGGCACTATTTAAAGCAAACTGCATATACTATTTTTTTAATCCTCTTAACTATTATTACCATTTTACAGAGGACACGAAAGACTAAAGATGGTAAGTACCTATCTCAAGAATAAAAACCGTCAAGTAGTATTCAAACCCAGAAAATCGGGCAGTATAGTTTCAGAGCTTGAGCATTTCATAACAATGAATACAAAATGCTATGAAATATCTTATGGTTCTTCAAAATTAATTCTTTTAAACTGTGCTCTGTTAAGGTTCCCCTTCCATTCCCACTATCTCTACTATATCCACTATACCTCTACTTGCAGCCCAGAACTGCCTACTAGCATCTACATTTAGATATGAAATAAGTATTTCAACTCAATCTGTCCTAAATTGAGCTCATATTTCTCCCTCAGATCTCCTCCTTCCCCTTCATTCACTGTACCAGTTAGGAGCCCCACCATTTATTTACTTGGACACTTAAGCCAGAAGCCTTCTGTCCCTTCCATCCCCACACCAATCCACCCACCATGACCTGTTGTCCTGTCACCTTAATGCCTCTCTGGTTGGACTGCTTCCCTCCTTCCCCTCTGTCACTACCTCAGTTCAGCTCCTCAGAAGCAGTCATCTAATGGATCTCTTGTGTTTGATGTTCCCTGACAACATTCTCCATCCTGTGGCTAGGATGTTCTAAGTTTTGATTACTATCATGCCACTACCCTGCATAAACCCCTTTAATATTCTCCATTGCCTTGAGGACAAGGCACTAATCTGCTAATATGACTTCAGGCTTACTTCTATGACCTTATTTCTTGCAAATTCTCCTGTCATATGTCACATACCTATTTAAATGCTATTAAAGTTACTTGAAGTTTTTCAGATTCATCACATTCTCTCTCATCTTTAGCCTCTGCTCATCTTACTCTTTGTGCCTGGAATGTCCATTCTTTACTCCTCTTGGCTAACTACCATTGGCTCATTGGAATTCAATTTAGAGGTAGAATGGCATTTCTGAATGTTCTGATAATATACCCTTATTAACAATACTTATCATACTTCTTAAAATCATACCAGATTATCATGTCATTCAAGGCAGAGTCCATTTCATTAATGTTTGTATCCTTAAAGCATGCCACAGTACCAGCAGCCTAATTTGATATTTAATAAATATTTGTTGAATTAAACATTTTATTTTTAATAGATACAACATCTTAAGTATTTATAATGATACTTTGCTATTTTCCTACCTTTTCTCTCATTTACCACCCAGGACTTTATCTTTCCTTTCTGTGCATGGAATTAGCTACAAAGCCTGATTTTACATTGACACTGACCCTAAATTATAGAATTTTATGTAAGAGAATTGTAAATTCTCCAGGATTCCTTTTGTAAAGAAAGAGCTCAATATTTCTCTGTACAGTGACCTAACTTTAAAATGTAACACAATTTCAGAATTCCTTAGAGCTTGCCCATTTATTTATTTTCCATAAGAGAGCATTGTCAAGATGTGTGCACTTATTCATGTTATTTTCTCAGTTCGAACTTTCTAGCTCAACTCTTAGCATAGAATCGTCTACAGAGCACTTTGGGCCTCTAGAGCTCTCTCTGAAGAACAGGTTCAAGATGCCCACTACAGGCTCTGTGCTCTGTGGTTTATTAGAGGAATTTCCCACTGTGGCGATGAAGAAGGCTGCCTGGTGGCATAGAACTTTCATATGCATTAAAAGCTGGCTCTAAGGTTGTGAAGTGAGATAAATTTTATGGAATGACTTTGTTTGATGCAGCTGCAGAATCAATTAAGGCTGAATAGGGTCCTTGGTTGCCAATTTTAGTAATAGCAGAAAAATGCAAAATGCTGAGGCTGGTAGTCACCCAGATGTTTCAGTCCTGCTGACTGGCACATCAGTGTTCATTCTTCCTGATCTCTCTTTGGTTCTTGGGCTTACCTCCTGATACAAATAGCTATTGTTCTTACTCTCTTCCATGAAGTCCAATTACTGAAGTGGCTCAAAATGGTACAATAGAAAATGTGCTCTACTGTTCTATTTTCATGGTTGAGGAGTTTCAGTCTCAGTTACCCCACACAAGTGGATCATCATGAGGGTCAGTAATAAAAACAACAAAATGAAGAGGAAAGTCAATGGTGAACAAACCCTGGGGAAATTATAGCAGTACTCAATTGTCAAAATGAAAAATATGGAATACAATTCAAACCTCCTAACTTTTATTAGAAAGCATATGTGTGTGTGTGTGTGTGTGTGTGTGTACACACACATCTGAAAGCATATATATATATATATTTATTTATTTATAGTGGGTATGCATATATATGTATAGTAAGAGATCACACTTTTCACACTGTCTTTAATTAACATAGGGCCACCTATACCTCTGACGAATGATGTCAGCCTCTGGGACAAAGCTCCCACATTCATTTTTCAGAATTGATGATTCTTTATCCTCTTGTAGGTTTCCACAACTGTCAACATAACTCATATAGGAAGAAAAAGTCTTTTATTCTAGACAAGGAATGTAGGAAATCCCAGTAAGCCTGAGGTTGACCTCCATCAAAACTGAATGAAAAACACATATCTCTCTTTGCCTTGTCAGCTGACAGGGTCTAGAGGTAATACCTAGTAGCAGTGAGCACCTCTAGCACCCAGATCTTAATTTCTACTATTCTCCACTTAAAGGAATCAGAGCTCCTTGAGAAATGATTAATACTAGGACAGGAGCAGAAAATACACATGTTAAATATACAAAACACAGTGCTGGAAAGTAAAGAATTATCCAACTCCACCCCCGCCCCACCACACACAGAAACACAATGATGGGGTGTATCAGAAGGATAAAGGAACCAACTGAAACAGCTCCCAATGGCCAAAGCTGGAATAATTTGAGCAAAAAATAAAGTAGTTTTGGATTATAATCCAAAGTATAAATGTCCATGAGTTCATACAGATATAAATAAATGATTGCATAAAATAAGTAAATGGGGGAGAGTAGGCAAGCCTCCTGTGTAGAAGGATTCCACATACTTTACAGTCTTTGTCCTCAAGGAGGTGGAGCATAAACCCCCACTCCCTAAGTGTGGATTGTGCTTAGTGACGTCCTTCCAAAAAGTTCAACATGAAAAGGTTAGAGCAGGGGGAATATCTTTACAGTGGAGAAACCTGACAAACATTACCTCAGCCAGGTGATCGAGGGAAACATCCATCAGCAATGATGAGTTATGTTGATAGGAAATATCATGAGATGATGTGATGTGATAAGAATGGTCCTCCACCTCCATGGTCTTTCTCCTCAGAACCCTTAACTTCAGTTTAATCATGAGAAAAATATTAGACAAGTCCCTCTTGGGGGACATTCTGCAAAATATCTGACCAGCACTCCTTAACACTGTATTAAGTCATCAAACACAAGGAAAGTCTGAGAAACTGTCACAGACAAGAGGAGTGTAAAGAGATAATGAGAAACAAATGCAACATGGCATGCTGAATGGGACCTTGAAACAGAAAAAGGACATAGGTAAAAATGACAGAAAACTAAGCAAAATGTGTGATTTAGTTAATGGTAATGTATCAATATTGGTTCATTAATTAAGGCAAGCATACTATAATAACATAAGATGTTAATAACAGAAAAAACATACTTGGGGAGTATATGGAAACTCCATTCTATGTTTACAACTTTTTTTTTAATCTAAAACTATTCTAAAATACTAAGTTGATTTTTAAAAAACTTAATGACTTTCGAATCTGTTTTTTTTCCTACTTAGAAAAGTTAAGGGAAAAGTCCCTACCATTGCAATATTTAATATACAAAACATTAATCATTCTAATTATATTCATTTATCTAGAGAAATAAGTAAATATCTCATAATCATGTCCAAGGGAGAGAAATCTGAAAGAAGACATCTCTTAGGAACAATAATCAAAGAAATGAATTAGCATGAGTTGACAAAAGATGAATGAGCTCTATGTAGTTTGGTTTATGGATGCATCAAATGGTCAATAGGGAAGCTAGGAGATGAATTTGCTCTTGCTCAAGTTAATGGTGTCATTTAGAAGATATTTGAATAGCACCAGAAAAGCTAACTTCTCAGAGAAGCTCTGTTTCCATAATTTTAATATGATATTTGAAGATTATTTTCTTATTGATGTATTTTTTTTCTTTGCTTATGCCTTCAGAATATCTGGACACATTCAAAATGTGGTTTTATTAAAATCATGTCAACTTTGAAGTTTAATTTATCATGTCAGTGCCCAAAGCTGATATGCAAATTGTGTGTGGCAGAGATAGTTCTCATCAAATATTCCTTATACTCCCCTACATTTCTCATTCCTTGTAGCTAAGCTGGGACCATGTGGCTGGTTTAGGCCAATGATTTGTGAGAGAAAGTGATGTTAGCCACTTTGGGGCAGAGGCAGTTAAAAGCCCATGTCTCTCTCAACCTCTGTCTCTCTACTCCCCTGCCATTGCAACTTCAGAAACACGTTTCCAGGTAATGCTGCTACAGGATGGGAGCATCCACTAGTCCAAGTTTCTGAGTTATTTTATTGGGAAGACATCTCTCCTCACATCCTGCCAACCTTTGTTGAACATGTAATATATATTACATACTATGTGACGCCCTAAGTCATTGGAGTTTGTTGCTATATTTAGTGTTAATTATTCTACAACTTGCAATGCAAATTGCATATATTTTAAGAAACAAATTTTGCATTTTAGACGGTCTTGTTATAGGTAGTCAGAAGTAGCTTTTGACATTACTATAAAGATTGCTTTCCACAGATCCAAAATCACAGCACTTCATCCCCTTTAAAACATCTAATTTAAAAGGGAACACGTCTAGAAGTTCTGACTGGAAATAGCTCTGACTGTAGAACCCATTTGGGAAAGAAATGGATTCTTGCAAAACTAGGAAAAATGACAGAAATTCAAAATATTGGAAGAATGGGGATTTTGGCAATAGATTAAGGTTTCATCAGATAGTATTTCAGGAAACGCTGCGTCTCAGGTAGAGGGGTGATAAATCACAGCTACTGCTTGGCCTGTGACTTTCAGAAATGTGGGGTGAATAAACCACAGCTTTTGCAACTTAGACCATGTTATTACTGCCTGAGATAGGGAGAGATGAGAGTTGGCTGAATGTAGTTTAAAGTACTTTGGGGACTGAGGATAATTTGCTTCGTATAATTTTTATAAAATATGGGGATATGAACAGAGAACATATATTCACAGTCTGCATGCAAAGGCCTTACAGACCAGCTTGGGATGCATTGCCATTAGTCATTATCATTACAGTAAATAGCTTTTATGGACTGAAGTTCCCCAAGAGCTATCTTTCATTCATGTACTCAAGCTTGATATATGTGTTGTTATGTTTTTTATTTCTCCTGGTAACTTTTTTATTTTTAATCTTTTGGGGTACATAGTAGGTATATATATTTAAGGGGTACATGAAATATTTTGATATAGGCATGCATTGTATAATAATCATATCAGGGTAAATGGGGTATCCATCACCTCAAGTATGTATCATTTATTTGTGTTATAAACATTCCAGTTATACTTTTTAAGTTATTTTGAAATGTACAATTATTATTGACTGTAGTCACCCTGTTGTGCTACAAAATACTAGATCTTATTCATTTTATTTAACTATATCATTTTACCCATTAGTCATCCCCACTTTCCCCCATCCTCACTACCTTTTCCAGTCTCTGGTAACCATCATTTTATTCCTATCTCCATGCGTTCAATTGTTTTATTATTATTATTATATTTTAAACTCTGGGATACGTGTGCAGAACGTGCAGGTTTGTTACATAGGTATACACGTACCATGGTGGTTTGTTGCACCCATCAACCTGTCATCTACATTAGGTATTCCTCCTAATGCTAACCCTCCCCTAGACCCCCACCCCCGACAGGCCCCAGTGTGTCATGTTCCCCTCCCTGTGTCCATGTGTTCTCATTGTTCAACTATCACTTATGAGTGAGAACATGTGGTGTTTGGTTTTTTGTTCCTGTGTTAGTCTGCTGAGAATTATGGTTTCCAGCTTCATCCATGTCCCTGCAAAGGACATGAACTCATCCTTTTTTATGGCTGCATAGTATTCCATGGTGTATATGTGCCACATTTCTTTTATCCAGTCTATCATTGATGGGCATTTGGGTTGGTTCAAAGTCTTTGCTATTGTGAATACTGCTGCAGTAAACATATGTGTGCATGTGTCTTCATAGTAGAATGATTTATAATCCTCTGGGTATATACCAGCAATGGGGATTGCTGGCTCAAATGGCATTTCTGGTCCTAGATCCTTGAGGGATCACCACGTTGTCTTCCACAATGGTTGAACTAATTTACATTTCCATCAACAGTATAAAAGTGTTCCTATTTCTCCACATCCTCTCCACATCTGTTGTTTCCTGACTTTTTAATGATAGCCATTCTAACTGGCATGAGATGGTATCTCATTGTGGTTTTGACTTGCATTTCTCTAATGACCAGTGATGATGAACATTTTTTCATATGTTTGTTGGCCACATAAATGTTTTCTTTTGAGAGGTGCCTGTTCATATCCTTTGTCCACTTTTCGATGGAGTTGTTTGTTTTTTTATTCTTGTAAATTTGTTTAAGTTCCTTGTAGATTCTGGATATTAGCCCTTTGTCAAATGGACAGATTGCAAAAATTTTCTCCTATTCTATAGATTGTCTGTTCACTCTGATGATAGTTTCTTTTGCATGCAGAAGCTCTTTAGTTTAATTAGCTCCCACAAATGTGTGAGGATATGCAAAGTTTGTTTTTCAATGCCTGGTTTCTTTCACTTAACATAATGTCCTCCAGTTCTATCTATGGTGTTGCAAATGAAAGGACTGCATTCTTTTTTATGGCTGAATAGTACTTCACTGTGAACACATACCCCATTTTCTTTATCCATTTGTCTGTTGAGGGACACTTAGGTAGCTTCCAAATATTGGCTATTGTGAATAGTACTGCAATAAACATGGAAGTGCAGTTATCTCTTCAAAATACTGATTTCCTTTCTTTTGGGATCCAGCAGGATTGCTGGATCATATGGTAGCTCTATTTTTAGTATGTTGAAGAACCTCCAAACTGTTCTCCATAGTGGTTGTACTAATCTACATTCCCACCAACAGTGTATGAGAGCTCCCTTTTCTCTACATTCTTACCAGTATTTGTTATTGCCTGTCTTTTGGATATATGCCATTTTAACTGGTGTGAGATAACATCTCATTGTAGTCTTGATTTGCATTTTTCTAATGGTCAATGATATTGAGCAACTTTTCACATGTCTGTTATTTGTATGTTTTCTTTTGAGGAGTCGCTATTCAAATCTTTTGTCTATTTTTTAGTTGGATAATTAATTTTTTTTCCTATAGTGTTTCTGGTTATATATATACACACATACACGTATACATATACATATATGTATATGTATACGTGTATGTGTATCATCTTATGTGTATCATCTTATATGTATATGTATACATGCGTACATCTTATACATATATGTATATACATGTATGTGCATGTATATCATACATATAAATGTATATGTATACATGTATACATCTTATACATGCATGTATACATGCATGCGCATATATACATGCATGTATGTGCACGTATATGCATGTATGTATACATGCATGTGTACATATATGCATGTATGTATACATGTATGTGTACGTATATGCATGTATGTATACATGTATGTGTACATATACATGTATGGATGCATGTATGTGTACATATACATGTATGGATACATGTATGTGTGCATCTACATGTATGCATACATGTGTGTCATATATGTATACATATATATGTATACATGTACATATATGATATATAAAAATATATATGTCATATATATTTTTTTCTGGTTATAAGTCTCTTGTCAGATGAGCAGTTTGCAAATATTTTCTCCCATTCTGTGGGTTGTCCCTTCACTTTGCTTATTGTTTCCTTTGCTGTACAGAACCTTTTAACTTGATGTGGTCCAATTTTGCTTTGTTTGTCTGTGCGGGGTTCACTCAAGAAATCTTTGCCCTGACCAATGTGCTGGAGGGTTTCACCATGCTTTCTTTTAGTAGATTCATAGCTTGAAGTCTTAGATTTAAGTCTTTAATCCATTTTCAGTTGATTTTTGTGTATGGTGAGAGACAGGGGTCTAGTTTCATTCTTCTGCATATGAATATCCAGCTTTCCCAGGACCATCTACTGAAGAGACTGTCTTTTCTCCAAGGTATATTCTTAGCACCTTTGTGAAAAATGAGTTCACTGTAGATGTATGGATTTATTTCTGCCAATTAAAGTTCTTAATATGAATGTAGAGAGAGGATTTATTCCATGTTTCATATATTCCCTAGGCACCCCCCTAAACTAATTACTTGAGGGAAAGATGACAGATTCTATCAATTATGGTGTTACACATAGATAAGATTTTCAACAGCATTTGATGATAAATTAAATAATAAATGTGTTGAATTCAGAAAAGATTCCTTTTAACTCCCCCTCTTTCAAAAAATTCTTGATAAGTGATTTCAAAAGTTAAAATAAATACCTTCTCAAAAAGTAGATTATGGGTCTTGGGTTAAGACATTAACTGTATGTTTCTCTCCACTTAACTAATGAGTAGTCCCAGTGCCCCACTAATGAGCCAAATGTATTTTTCAGCAAATTAACAGCCCACAGAAAGATTTACATTTCAATTTGCCTTCACAAGACAATTTTCTGACACAGCTGTTTTCCTGATTGACTACTTAAGAACTTTTCTTATAACTTTTTTCATTGCTTTGGTTTTAGAATTGCAGTGTGAGTGTTCAGTTTTACTATGTTAATTTGGGTAACCTGCTTTCTTCAACTATAAAAAGATTTTTAATTAAATAAAAACAAAACAAAGATCCCTGTCCTCATGGTACTTATATTCTGGGGATGGGTTGGGGTGAGGTAAAGGCAGACAATAAAGGGTACCATGAGGTATTCTAGAAAGTGATAAGTGCTATGCAAAAAGAAAAAGTTGAACAAAAATAAATGGGAATTAGAATGGCAGATGAAGTAGGGTGGGTATTGGCAATTTTAAATAGTATGGTCAGAGGAGACCTCATGAGGAAGATGACATTTCAGCAAGAGAGTTAGCCATGGTACTGCTGTGAAAAGGGCAGGTAAACACGGCTTATAAAATAAGTGTGCAATGAAGAATTGTGGCATTGGTAAATGTGTATGAAATTCAAAAGAATTCCTCCTAGTAAAATTGTTTTGAAATGGCATTAGAATATCAGCGCAGTCAAAATAGTGCTTGTTACAGTGCTCCATAGGGAATTGTCCATTTATTTATGAATTGTTCTGATAGTTTATAGGTAAGTGAGTGGTTTTGTTTTGGCTTTTTGTTTGGTTATGTTTCAGCTATGGTCATAAGCTTACTGACTACATTAGTTAGGAGGCTTATTAATTCTTGATTGTCTTGTTTTGACAGAAATGACACAAGGAGATCTCATCATAAATCTCAAGACAAAGGAGTAGCTCTGGTTTCTAAAATTCATTTGGGATGCATGTGATGGAGGCTCTCACTGCTCATAATTTTCTTTTATTTCCATCAAAGGGATGAAGAGTTTCTCCTTCAGTGACCACAGTCATCATTTCCCCTCTATTCCTCCCAATTGTCTGTTTCTCATCGTAGCTTCTTAGTATGTCAAGGTCACATACACAATTCAGTCTACGCCCCTAGTAAACCATGAGTAGAAAGATATTGAGAGGCTCATTTCAAACAAGTAAGTTGTAGGACTGCAGTCTTTTAAAAAAAATTAATACTAAGCTGTTTCAAAATATTCAGCATACCCTTAGGCTGCTAACAAGAGTTTTTATCTACTCTGGAAATTTCATCATTTATTGCTAATACATGTTTGGCCTTCTTTCTAGTAGTAAGAGATCCTATCCTATGTGCTTAATAGCTTTACCCTTATCTCTTGTCTTCATACCCTGTGAAGCTTGCTAGTGGCACCCAGACCCTAAGGCAGGGTTCACAATATTTACGTGGTTGCAGTGAAATATGCGTTCAGACACCAGGGTTTTTTGTTTGTCTATTTGGCAGCAAACCAAATGGATGAAAAGACTCAAATCACTCTAAAAAAGCCAGCAATAATTATGGGGTAATCTGGACTCCTAAACGACACTGTCTCATAGAATTTATAAAACTATACACAGTTAGGGCACTATCAGTTCGGTAGCCCTTCAGCACTGTCATGAGATCTGAATAGAGCTGTTTACAGCCCTGACCACCTTCCGCTAGACTGAGACAGAATTCTCACTCTTTCAATAAATGTTTGACCTTCCACTGCTACACAGTTGATGCTACTTTCTGAATGCTGATTTTTACAATAATTTGTTCCTGTATCTATATTGCATTGTGCTACCTAGCTCAACATTTTCTTTGACAGTCATCAGTATAACATTATATATGCTAAATTATATTTTAAAATAACTTATGAAATCAAATGTGATGATATACTTGTGAAGAGACTGCAACACAATAGTGAGAACCACTGCCCTGGAAAATACTCACCTTTATTAGGCTACAGACATAACAACACTTGCGTATTGGGCAGAAGGTGCCAGTGGCATAGCCATGTAAAACCCCATACCCCTTTAATATGCTTTTCTTCCACTGACTTGCTTTTTCTGAAAAGAAATTACTGCCAGTGAATGCTCTCATGCTTAGCTTTTTTTTTTTTCTCCTTTCTTACCGGTCTCTCTGGTGGCCATTGAATACGCTACCTGTTACTCCAACATAAATAAAACTCTAAATCTTATTTCCACTAGTTTCTCCAAATAATCTCCCTTTCTATGGTCCTATCCCTACCATGGGCCATTGTTTCTGGTAAATTTCAAAATAGCCATTTGCTAAGTATTCATGCCATTATTATGTCTAAAACTCATGCTTGCATTTGAACAGGAAGAGAGTTTGCAGTGTAACTAATTCACACTACAAGTTGTGGAAACAAGAATATTTTTCAGTGTACATTTTCCGGGTGATAATGTGGTATTGTCAAAATATAAGCCATTTCAAAACCACAGGGAAAAGACAGTAATATCAGACAGCCCTATATAAACACCTTTGCCAGATCCATTTTACAAAGCTAAAATATAGCTATAGAGCTATACACTAAAGATAAATTTAGTTTTACTCTGTAATTTTTACTCATGCACAAAATCTATTGTTTTGTTTTTAATCTATCTGTGAGAGGTTGGTTTGTTGAAAAGAGCACCTCTCTGTTCCGTCTCATCCAGTATATGTATATCTTTTCCCAGAGGAATGAGCGGTCTCACAATATTTCTTCTTTCAGAAGTGTAAAAATGTTACTCACAAGGAAGAGTAATATCTCATTAAAGTAGGAGATAGACATTTAGCGGATGACATATAATATATCAGCTATAATTTTATCTTCAGTTTTCCTTTTAGAAGCTATCCAAGCTGTGCTCTCTGGTAATAGGGTGATAGCTGCCTCTAGCAACATGGAAGTCCTCCATTTTCTGACATACTACCAATTATTAAAATTTTTACATATAAATATTTAAGAAAACAAACTTACAACAGGACAACTAAGGTGAAATTTAAAGAAAAGTCCCCTTTAAAAAGTCCAAATTTTGACTTCATAGTTAGTGAAACAGAAATTTTGTGTACATACACAAACATATATAGGCATATGCACACATATATAAAAAATTATTCAAATTCTATTTAATAGATCTACTTGCCAAAGGGATAAGGAAATCAGGAAACAGTTGAATTCTAGGTTTATTAAGGTTAGAGTGGGATTGGTGGAAAATCTTTTGCTACTATTTCTTAAGGAAGGATCCACCGACATTTTGGATAGGCCAGTTCTTCACAGGGAGGGATTGTCCTCCACATTGCAAGGCATTTAACATTCATCTACTAACAGTCAGTAGAACTTTTTACCCATTAAAACAGGTCCCTTTACTTTCTTAAAATACTTCCTAGGAAGTACTTGAAAATTACCACAGGATCTTAAACAAACTACATTTTCTCATAAAGGAATATTTTAATCATTTTCATGTTATTTTCCTAAAACAACTTTAGTTAGTTACTCCTGAATTGTTATGGATTTTTATAGCTTTGCCATGGCCCATGTTTCTGCTCCTCTCTGTCTGCCTTCTAGGGCTCTGCATATCTCTCACTTCATCTCCAGCCCTCCAGCCCTCTCTCCATGTCAATAGTCCATACTCAGTTTCAGCTCCAACAGCAAACTGTAACACGATATGATTAAACTAGCATTCAGATTATTTCCTCATCTTGATTTTACCATTGAAAGACTGAGGGAAGAAAATGTCATAGAGATTTAAAATCAAATCAATACTTGTGTTATTCAGAGTTCACCAGAGTAACAGAATCAATATGATGTACATATGTTATATAGAAAGAGATTAATGATAAGGAACTGACTTTTGCAATTACGGAGACTCGTTAAGTCCCCAAATCTGCAGCTGGCAAGCTAGAGACCCAGGAAAGCCAATGGTGTGGTTTTAATTTAAGTCCAAAGGCCTGAGAACTAGGAGATCCCATGGTATAGTTCTAGTCCAAAGGCTAGCAGAAGGAAATACAGAAAGAGCTGATTCTTAAGTTCAAGACCAAAGGCAGGAAAACACAGACATTCCAGTTCAAGGAAAGGTTCCAGTTTTGTTCTATTCAGGCATTGAACTCATTGGATGAAGCTCACCGATATTTGGAAAAGCAATCTGCTTTGCTCAGACTACAAATTTAAATGTTAATCTCATTCAAATTATCCCCACAGAAACACCCAGAACAATGTTTGACCAAATATTTGGGCATCCTGTGGCCCAGGCAAGTAGGTACCTAAAATTAACTATCACAATGCTCTTGAGAGTTGATAAAACTGTGGCAATAAAGCAGCCAAAGAACAGAGCAAAGGACAGTGTTAAAAAGTTAGGTACATGACAGCCATAACTAAATTTAACTCAACCTATAAAAACTAGAATTTGGTATTTTCTTTTACTGTATTCTGAGAGGTGCTTTAGTCCATCTGCATAAAACACAGGTAAAACTGAATTTGGACGCAGACTTCCATCTGAATTGAATCCTTTGTGATGTTTAGCAATAATTTTACATAGAAAGATTGTCTGTCAGATTTGCAGTGGGACAAACTGTTAGAGAATATACTAAAAATGGTTAAGTGTGCCTTTTCTAAGTATTAGATGTAATCTAGTGCCATGTTAAAGCATGTAGAGCTACACTGCCTGGGTTCAAAACTCATCTCTACTTATTACCAAATGTGTGACCTTGGGCAAGAACTTAAACACTCTGTGCTTCAGTTTCCTCATCTGTAAAACCTGGATAGTAGGACTGAGCTGTTACAAAGCAGCAAAAACAGATACTAGTACATAGCAAGTACTATATAGTTTTTTGCTAATTTTATTGTTTTTGGCTTTTATACTAACATGTTATTTTTTTCCAGAGTACTTAACTACTATCTGATATTTCACTGGTGAATGGCTATGGGGGTAAAGTTAGAATTTTGAAGGACAGATAATAAAGAACACTCCCTCCCTTGTTTATCACTTTCAAATGTGAGCTCATGAGACCAGTGACTTGAGTGTCTTATGTTACTGTAACTGTAACAATACTCAACGAATAGTACATGCCCAATAATTTTAGAAAGAATTTATTCTTTTTATACAATACAAAAGAATGAATAGGTAAATGAATATATATATATTCATATATACACACATAAACACACACACCCACACACAAAGAGAGAATGGGGGAAGGTAGAGAGCATCTACTCAGAGATAGTCACTGCTGAACATGGCAGATACAATGATGAACACACACTCTCATAAAATTTACAGTTCTGTGGGAGAGATATTCAACCAATATCCACATACATATAATTACTATGGAACTATAAACTCTGATATGTTCTCATCAAATTTATAGTCTAATAAAGGAAACATTCTAGATTTGAATTTATTAATATATTAATTATTATATATTAATACCTGATTAGAAGTGTTATGAAGATGTCATGAGAGAAGGAAAAACTAATATTAAATGAATGTTTTATTTATATAACATGTGATATTGAGCATGGTGTAACAAATATATCATTATTTCTTGTAACTAGACTTCAATTAAATTTTTTTACTAATTAAAAAAATCACAGCATTTATCACTTTCTGAAATTACTTTGTGTGTTTATTCATTTTTAGTCCCCCCCACAACAAACTATTAATACAATATAAGCACCAGGAAGGGTTATCAACATTAGCTGAATGTTGCTAAATGCAATCTCTGGCTACTTTAAATGATTGCAACTTAAATTTTTCTGAGAACTGAAAAACTCCATTGACTTAATAAGTAGAAAACAGACAAAAAAATAAAGGATAGTACATATATTCATTCCCTGAGAAAATGTTACAGTTTAATCTGTTTAAGGAGAAAATTTGATAAATATTGTTTCCTACATTCGTTTTGGAAGCCATATACAGTAGAAAAGAGAAAAATTCATGTGTCATATAGTTTTTTAAAATTAGAAATGACTTAAGTATTAAAATAATTCACTTTCAAAGTGTTTAAAATATTAAAATTTATTTATGGGAAGTTTTTAAATGGTGATGATAATATTAAAAATGGTGCTGAAGCTTTACAAATCCTAAAGGCCTTTCATACATATAATTTGGACCTTCCAACAATCTGATGTTTCATGAAGTAGATTTTAGAGAGGAGTCAAAGTACAAGGTTTCCTCCTTCCTCCCTCCCTCACCAACAATTCCTAACACATGAGATGTAGACTGAGTGTTGCTAAATATTTGGGAATTATTATGATAATAGTATAGTGATGAGAGTGATATTTTATTCAGAGGCATTGTATGGACATCAGGTTGAAATGTCAAGAAAAGAACAAAGGAGAAGCCAAAATTGGAAAGAATCATTTGAATCATTACAGAATTCAAGAAGTGAGACCATAAAGTTAGCAGGTTGTTGTGAGTAGCCATCTTTTGGAGGCTATTTGGTGGCTTCACAGCTCACTAACTCTCCAACTTGTTAGCCTCAGTTTCTCAAAATGTAAACTAAGTAGAAATTCCTCAAAGGGTGGCAGAGAACATGGAACCAGAGGGTGTGCATAAAGTTTCTAACCCAATCTGGCATATAATAGGCCGTGAACAAATGTTCAGCGCCAGGCGCTGCTCTCCACTCCCACAATGCTATTGTAGTTGCACTGTGGGCTTATTTACTGACGTGGTCCAATACTGCAGTAATGAATCAGATTGCCTGGATAACTGGCATTCTCCCCTTCAAATCCAAGATTGATAGGTTCAATATAAGTCTATGCAGTTACCCATTCTTATAATAGAGAGTTCTCATTAAGGAAATGGATTAATTGGCTTGCTGATATTTTACCAAGAGCCAAATTTGAATAAGTGAACTCGGCAGTACTGAGAAAAGAAAATTAAACACTAACAAAGGGAGAAGTGTTCTTGCTTAGGCTGAAATCTCAGCCACAGGCTCAAATCAGGGATCTGAGTACACGATTTTTCACTATGAATGGACCTTAATGTCTGACAGATAAAAATGCTCTGATTTTTTTTTCCCTGACAGTTCACTTTCTCCACAAGACACTCATACCAGCTGGAGACTGAATGTTGTCTCCTCCTCTACATTTTCTTGAGGGATTCCAAACCACATGTCAGGAAATGTGTTTCTAAAATAGCATCATGTTTCACTCTTGTTTCCACAAACAGCTAATAAGACGTATTTGGGACAAACTAAATTAGAGCAAAATATTCATCAGAATTGTCCCCAAAGTATCACAGAGCTCATGCTTCATTACAAAATTTATCTTAATCTCTCTCATCTCCCAATAAATCATCTTTCCAATATTTGGAAAGGCTTATTATTATGATAACTAATTTTTAAGGAGAAATACATAAATATGCACATACAAATATACATACACATGTTGCTAAATCAAAAATTTGATTATCTGTCCTATCTTATTTGACCTGTCAGTAGCATTTAATGTGGCTGTCCACTACCTCATCTGTGAAAATCTTTCTTTTACTTGGCATCCAGGTCAATAGATTTCTTGATTCTCTTCCTACCTCAAATGCTGCTCATTGTTGGCTTTTTTCTGTTGGTACTCCCTATAAGCTCTACTTCCAAACTTTGGAACATAGTAGGCATTTCAAATTTAACGTGTCCCAAGCCAAACTCCTGATTTTTCTTAACAAACCATTTCTTCATTCAATCTTCCTCATTTCAATAAATGGCAATTAATTCCATCCTCCGCTTCTACCAACATACTTGGAAATATCAGTAACTACTCACTTTCTTTTATATTCCACCACCAAAGTCAGTAAATTCCATTGCCTATACTAAAAAACAATGGCATATTTCAAACCTAACCACTTCTGGTTGTCTTTGCTGCTGTCATCCTAGTGGAAACTAGCATCTTTTTATCATCTATCGTCTGGACTATGTGAGTAGTTGCCAATCAGGTCTTATCTGTCCTTCTTGCCCTGTACGGTCTGTGATCAATATAGTTGTGACTCTGATCAATTTAAATCATATGATGCCTGATATGGTTTGGCTCTTTGTCCCCACCCAAATCTCATCTTGAATTGTAATCCCCATAATCCCCATAATCCCCATATGTCCAGGGTGGGACCAGGTGGGAGGTGATCAGATCATGAGGCAGTTTTCCCCCATGCTGTTCTTGTGAAAGTTAATGAGTTCTCATAAGATCTGACGGTCTTGTAAGTGTTTGACAATTCCTCCTTCTCTCCTTTCACCCGCGGCCATATAAGACATGACTGCTTCCCCTTCCGCCATGATTGTAAGTTTCCTGGGGTGTCCCCAGTCATGTGGAACTGGGAGTGAATTAAACCTCTTTTCTTTATAAATTACCCAGTCTCCAGCAATTCTTTATAGCAGTGTGTAAACAGACAAATACAATGCCTCTCAGAATTCTCTAATGCCTTTCTCCAAAATACCAAATTCTCATCATTACCTATATGGCCCTACAGATCCAGCCTTACTTATCTTTCTGATGCCATCTAATTATTATTTCTTTTCTTTCTCACTTACTTTGCTTCAGTAACATTGACCAACTGGCTCTTTTGTGGATATCCACATCCTACCAGAGCCTTTGCCCTTGTTGTGCCATTTTCTCTTATTGGAATACCTGTCTATATAAATGCATGAATTTCTCTTTCATAGTTTTAGACAGTTACCAAAAAGTACTCCTCAGTGAATACTTCCCTGACTACTCATTTCAAAATTGTTCCCCCTCCCATCTCCTTTTACGCACCACTTTATGCAATGTGGTTCTTTCTATTTCTTCCTGGCCTTAAACATTAATTTCCACTGGACACATTGTATATCTTTATTTATTTATAGTCTTATTTCCCATTAGGGTAGGAGTTTTGGTCTGTTCTGAATTTCCAGTGTTTAGAACAATGCTTGGCACCTAATAGATAGTCAATAAATATTTGTTGAGTCAATCAATCTATTTGTTAAACTAAAATGGAGACTGTTTTCTGGCTCAAGCGAGAGTTGATTAATTTACGTAAAACAAACCCAAAATTTAGCCTTCAACTGGTGCCATTTATTTTCTTTTTATACTGTATTTTTTAGAGGCAGAATAAGTCAATCATAATCTTTACTTTCTCACATCTATATATATATCACAAAGAGAGTGTTGCTACATAAGGAGAAATGAAAAAAGTTATATTGTTGAGGCTCAGAGCTGCAATATTTGATGAATATTCTTGTTTTTTCATAATATAAGTCTGATTCTTTTCATATGCCTGGAGAGGCCTTTACGTGAATTTAAAGTAAAAACCATTTCATGATACTAGTAGAAAAGTATATACCCAATCTACATTGGATTATATTAAATACCCTTTCCTATCTTCAAGAATCAAGAATGATGGAAATTCAAAGCCAGTTAATGGAGAAGAATTTCCAGGAACAATATTTTTCCAATGAAATTTTAATTCAATTGGCTTTGCATATTTTCCTTCTGAAAGGACAATGCCATGTGTTTATTTCAATGAGGGCCACACTCTACAGATATGGTGTCAATACTGATTGCTTTAATTACCATTAGTGATTAATTTTGCATTCTCTGAAATTGCATTTCCTTTTGACCAGCAGGCATGTAAGTGAGAGCTCTAGGTTACCCTGTTCTACACAAGCTAATTGGTTTGAAAGAAGCCAGAAAAAAATGAAAGAACTAAAGTTTAGAAGGTTTCTGAGAAATCAGAACTCTAAAAATTACGAAAACTTAGGTATCCAAGGGTCTTTAAAAACCATTTAGCCCCCATAGGCAAGGATGTGACTCTTAATAAGATCCTGGAGACTGCCAGCATCTGAAGCAAATGCATAAAAGATAACAAATTACCTATTTAGAATAAGATACTGCTTCAACTTTAAAAAATTATTTAATGATGTATTAAGGATCTCTATTGGAAAAGAACTGTAAGCACATATATATTATTTCCCTCTATTACTTTCATAAATTGCCTTATCTGTGGGTATTGAATTAATTTTAATGCAATGAGCATAAAAGTCATTACCTACTGAGGCATAGGTAATCAAAATCATACCATCACTTGTCCTCATATACCATGATTGCATTCATAGCAGCTATGGCATTTGGTACAATGAAGATAAAAGCAAATATATTATAAATTCTTCTGAACTATATAGCTGTTATATCTAAATTTTCTACCCTAGCTCTGTTCCATATATCTGAGAACAGTGGGAAATGGGCTTAAAGTGTAGATAGAGGGCCTTACCCTAACTCTAAATAATATTTTTTCAAAAGTGAGAATAAATAGATATTCAAATAAATACTACAAGGTAAATCTCATTTAGGAATAAAATTATGATAGCTCCCCAAAACACTAAGATTCCCTTCTGCCTGGGAAAATAAGATGTGGCTTTTCAGAGTTCAGCTGTTGCTAGGACAAAGTGCCCTCTAAGGTTTATCAAAAGGTTCATTATTCTCAGAAAATTTTTAACAATAAGTTATTTTTAAAAATACTAATTATTCAATTGAGGGAAGTTATGAAGTAAAGGAGTTAATAGATCTTGGAATAAAAAGGATAACAAATGTCTACATTATGAAAAATGTGTGTCTCCTGTTTTTATGAGAATATAACATTTCTGATATAAAAAACCTGAATGATGAATATAATACATTATGCTTATTCGAGAAATTGGAAATACAAATCACACACTATATTTATTTTACAAAACCTCTATTTTGTTGAATTTTAGGGCTAATTTATCTTTTGGTGATGTAAATTGATAATGCAATAATCTGTTTATGTGTCTGAGTTGTAAGAAACGTTGAAGGACTATTCAGATATTTTACTCATCTTGCTTTTCCCAGTGATGCTTGCTCCCCTCCCCAACTCACTGCCAAATGATTATACTGCTGTGGAGTCTAGCTGTACATCATCCTGACCCTTTCTGCTTCTGTTTCCTCCTCTGCTGAGGCAGAGTAATGAATGAGAACCCAGGAAAGCTTTTAAAAAACTATATTCTGTGTATATGGAAAGAGAGTGTACAGACACTGATTGCTATTCTAGCAACTTTATGAAAATATAAATCATTTATTACACAGCAAAACACTGAGAAAACAGCGACTGTGACATCTGAGAATTACAATTCCTGAGAATTATTCCTGAGAATTACAAATGGGGTTTTTGCTTGACTCTGATAAACCAAACTAACATGATTTCTGGGAGAAAGAGATTACTTTAAGCAGTCTCACACACTGGGCTTAGTAGACATGAGAAATGTCTTTCCTAATGAACATTCTACTGATGAATAGCCTAAGGACAGTTTTTCTAAATAATATATTACATCTCATAAAATTAATTTGGGAAATTTATTTTTACAGATTTTTCTATTTGAATCTAGTTATATCATACACGTTGCATTAAGCATACAACCTGTGCAAAGCGTGTAAATAAATAATTAAAAATCAAGTATTTTCTTACAGTATGAGTAGGCAAAAATACCGCAAACAACTAGGTTTTTATGTACTTACCATTAAGTTGTGTATGAGCTCTTTGGTGCTCTACAAACATTTCTTAGTATATATTTTACCAAAATCCCATATCAAATGTTAAGTTTTCTTTTAATAGATGCATAGTCTTTTGTAGGTCATTATCATAAGTTAAAAAACAATATGCATTCTATGAAAAAAAGTCAATAACAAGATTTGGTTTTCTGGCCTAAGAAGTCAGAGTTTACCTACTCTGCCTTCTTCACACAACTGCACATCCCATTTCTTTCACCATATGCATCCTTCACCTTTCCCATTAAGTGCTTATTTAAAATCCTGTTTATAAATTTTCTTTTGCTTCACACAAATTCCACATGATTTCATTTGTTCCAGTTATGACACTGCCTTTTAATCACAAGTGAAGAGAGTGCAGAAAGAACCTTTCCTGATGGGGAAGACAAGAAAGTCACAAGGGGTCAGTGGACCTTCAGAAAGAGGGCAGGGTCAAAGAAAGCAATGTCAAAGGTTGTGCCAAAACATGTCTGAAAGAAATCCACTGGAACTGATACATGGTTGATTATTTATGGCTTTTGACAGAGCAGCTTTAGTAGTGAGCTAAATGCAAAGCACACACACACACACACACACACACACACACACACATATAGTCTTTAAACAATACAAAACTATATGTCTATGTAAAGCATGTACATATATATTCTTGAAACACTTTTTCAGGGAAGAGTCAGTATAATGAGAGATTAATGATGCAAGAAAAGAGAAGGTATGATTGACAGTGAAGTCTAAATTTGATATGAATAACAATAAGCCAACAGAAAATAAGGTGAATGCAATATTTTTTGTGGGTCTTCTATATATTTAATAATTTCACATTCATTTCATCAAATCCTAAAGTGCTCTATGAGGAATTATTTTTTCCAAGGATGCAAACTTAGTTTTTGATGAAGTTAGGTTTAAAATCCAGACCTGGCTGAATTCCAAGACTCTAGGAGTAAAGGAAAATGGAAAATTTGACAATAAAGCAAAAAGATTTAAGGGAGTTTACATAGCATGTTTAGAGCTGCAGAGTTAGGGCATCAAAACTGGGTCTGAGGACTTGGAGAAGAGAAAAACTCTGTGATAGCCAGATTTTTGAAAGAGACTCCCAAGTAGTTTCAAGCACAAAACTGACACATAAATTTATAATGCATGCAGTCAAGTGCAATTATGTGACTTATTCTAGTTTCTTCAATTCTAACAGAACAGAACATCAATATTGAATAAAAGCCAGAATTCCAAAATTCATACTAGTTGGGCCTATTAAAATATATGCTGAAGACAAGCAGTAGGGCTGTCTATGAAGTCTCCGAAACTAAACTTTAAAAAAATTCCAAGTATAGGAAATATGACCAATTATTTTATTTACCATATGGGACCTAGTTAAGTATATGATTGGGAAAATGAAATAAGACAAGTCTTTCAATTGGACACCAACCTTCTGTATCATCAACGAGAAAAATACATGCTGAGCACCTTTAGTGTACCCGATGGTGGGAGGGGAGGAGAGCCCACTATCCATCACGAGCTTCTAGACTTATAAGAAAGGAAAAACTACATAAGCAAAGCGGGATATGCTGCCATTTAAACTAAATTATATAACACTGATATATACTGAATTAAATGGAACAATCTACTTGTAAAATACTGAGAGTGAACACAGTGGTGGAAGGAAAAAGATATTTTCTGGATATTGTTTCTAAGATAAGTGAACACCTGTCTCCAATTCCATAGCTGGCCAACGAGGAGAATGTACTTTTCCTTTTCTATTTACACATTGATGTAATCATTTTGTTAAGGGTTTTAAATGGATGGGAATGGATGGGGTGACATATGTGAGCTAATACAAGCAAATATTATTTATATGTTTGCTTAAAGTACAGACTAGTCTTGTACACTTTATCTTAAATCTCAAAGCACCTCAATCTGAGGCCAAGTTCCAGTTTGTTTTCAACTTTTCATGCACGTTTTATTTAAGAGATAAGTTTCTGAAGACTGAATCAATCATCAATGTCACTATTTACTATTTAAAATGTCCTGGGCTTTCCTTATGAATAATGCTAAGCAAATCGTTGTTCATATGCAGTTGTGAATTTAAGTACCAAATCTTTTGCCATTTTCCCATTTACTTTTCATGTTAATTCTCTCAGGTGATATTGTTAGAAACTGAAAAATGAGTAGATATTTGAAAGACTTTATGGATTATAGGAATATATGCTATTATTATCCAGTAATAGCACTGAAAACATAAATGAAGTACAGATGATAATTACATAACTTTATCAAAACATGAAAGCTATTCATTCATAATGAAGAGGCTCTATTCATAGACTGTGTATAAATTATTAACCTCTCAAATAAAAAATGTCATGAAGCAATGTAAGAAATGTGATTTCAGGCCCCCTTCTTCTCCTACTCTCCTCCTTCTCTCCTTTCTCTTCCTCCCCTCCTTCCTCATTCTTCTCTTTATCTTTATCCTCCTCCTTCATATACCTAACAATAAGACATGGGTGCCATTTGGTTTATGAATCCTTGCTAATGCTTTTGTGTTTTCTCTGTATTTTTCTAAAATCATAACTGCTTTTTTCCTTCTACCCACTTTATTCAGTGATGACCCAAATCACTGTATTGTAACTCCCTGTGAAATTCTAAAATGAGCAATGTTTTATTGATGGGGGATTAGGAAGTACTGAGCAAATCAGTAAATTAGTTAGGAGCAAAATATGTTGGAATTTAAAAATAGATATTTCTTCAGTAGAAGTGTAGTCCACTAGTAGATTGTAAACCTCAAACTTAAAAATATCTGCTCTTTTAAACTATTCTGAAACAATAGTTCATGAAAAATTTGAATGCATTTGTGATGATCTTAGATTTATCAGAATCTAAGTCATTATAACACTGAAGTGATATAGAGGCTTTTAAAGCAACAGTAAAGTATTTTAGTAGTATAATGAGATTCCATTTTTCTCCATCAGGTTTACATATACTCTTTAAAATACTTAAATAACAGTATTTAGAATAGATAGTGTCTTTTTTATTATACTTTAAGTTCTAGGGTACATGTGCACAACACACAGGTTTCTTACATATGTATACATGTGCCATGTTGGTGTGCTGCACCCATTAACTCGTCATTTACATTAGATATATCTCCTAATGCTATCTCTCCCCCCTCCTACAACCCCATGACAGGCCCTGGTATGTGATGCTTCCCTTCCTGTGTCCAAGTGTTCTCATTGTTCAATTCCCACCTATGGGTGAGAACATGCAGTGTTTGGTTTTTTGTCCTTGCGATAGTTTGCTGAGCATGATGGTTTCCAGCTTCATCCATGACAGTGTCAACATCTGGTTATCTAGCATACCTTCACTAAGAAGATATGACTTCCAAATTTATTTTAGATAAAATTGATAATTAGAAGAATAATTTATGTGTCATATAAATTGACAGGAAACATTTTTCCATGAGGGTCAAAATATAATACATATGTTTCATTTTCTTAACTACACATTTGCAAAAAGGCCTTCGTAGCTTGCAAAATTATTGTATATAAAATTATCCATGGTCATGAAAACGCATTGACAGATCTGTTGGCACTTGCAACAGCTACAGTCAATTCCTTACTGACAGCAGAACATTCACAAAATAATTGATCTATCTTAACTATAATGGTAACATTTACTGTAGACATTCAGGCAGAAATAACAGCTTACAAAGATACTATAGAAAATTATGTAACATATTTCACACAAGAATTATCAAGTATAACTGAAAAATTAGAATGCAGCGACTATGAAAAAGTGATTGTCACCTAGATACAATGATAGCAATCAAATTCTATCAGTGCTGTTATTGCAGGAGCAGAGGTATAAATACTGAGAGGGTGTAAGAGAAAAAAATTATATCCCACATCCATCAAACCTCACAACCTACCATTGTACTTACTTTCATATCTACTGTCATCATTATGTATTATTTTGTTACTTATGGAGCACCTGAAGTGTGCATGGGATTGCATCTGTCAAAAGCTGAGTCTTTACTGGAGAGCAAGAAGTGGAAGAATGACTTTTTGAAAATCAGGGATTATTTTAGAAAGCATCCCTAGATGCTAGGACTTCCAGGGAAAATTTTAACCCAGTGTACCAGTGGCTAAAAATTAAAGACTAGAGTTGTATAGAGTTAAAGACAGGCATCTAAAATGTATTAAATAACAGTATTAATGGAAAATATCCAAGGCTGAATTGACTTACTGACTTACCCGAGATAGATACCATGCTGCCCTATTCAATGCCTGCATACAGTGAACAATTATGAAAATGAATGCCCTCATCAGATAAAGCATGATAACTAGTTAAAAACTAGCATATATGACAATCACTGTCTAAAATCCTTCCAGCAATAAAAATAATGGTTATTTCTGATTTGAAGGACATAAGACAAAAAATTAGTAGTTTATTAATTTTATCATAATACTTCATGTTCTATATTTATTTTAAATATACTCTCTGGAGATCTCAAATACCAATGATTGTTTCTGAAGTCCAATATTAATTAGATTGGCTTAATCTGACAATCAGAATAAATGCTAAAATAGCCAGAAGCTTACACGATTTACATATTCTATATTAACTCTTCCTTGACAACAAAATTATTTGTTTTAAATACTCAAGAACAAATTTTGATAATTTACCAGCATAATCATTGTCCCATTATATTTTCCAAAGAGCCATCAGAGTATAATTCACTTTCTGGAGCAAAATGTGCATATCTTTGTTACAACCAGAAAAACAATTGCTTTTCTAAACATGATTATGGAAACACAAAGTGTGTTTTATGTACTGAGATAGTATCCCCTCCTTCTTAAAATCTTCTTTGGTTACATTCTTACAAAACTAACATTCTTCAAAAAGTGTTCTGAAATTTGGGGCTTCAACCTTCATAAGACAGAACTGGGACTTAACAGGGAGAAGGAGAAGGAATCACATAACGAAAACAAATTTAAGCAACATAAATTAACTTTTTATTGGGTAGACTTTTTGAATTATTATCAAATTGTTTTTCTGCAACCTAACAATTATTGATATGTTTTCATGTGCCTAATAGTGCCTTATCTAGAGTCTTAAAGAAAACGGTAAAGGTAATAGGTTTTTTCTTCTTACAGTCTCTTCTACAATATCAAACAGAATATACAGAGATATAATTTAAAAAAAAAACTTACTGAAAAGTCTTCAAAGATTTTCTTGAGTTCTTTGTGACCATGCCTTTCAGCAATATGTGCGGGGTCTGAACCCTCCATATTTTTCATCTTAGATGCCCAGGTTGCTCCTGAACATTGAAGCAAATGAATAGCCAGGTTCTTTAAGCCAAATTTTGCTGCACAGTGGAGAAGAGTTGGAAGTTCTTTGAAATGAGTATCTGTAAGCATAAGAAGTAGTAGGATTTAATGTTTTCATTTTATTGGCAATCTCATTAAAAGGTCTAACACTATCTGCTCCTAAAAGTAATTCCCATAAAGCACAGCAGACTTTTTGTGTAAGAAACTATGAATAGTTCTAGCAATTTAGAATCTTCCCCTCACTCAATTACCTATATTAAAATAAATATAAACTAATATTCTCACTAGCATTAATACACCAATCTTACTTGTGAGGTAAGTTTAATTTAAAAAGCCACATTAACCTCTTAAATGAAAAAAAAAGAAAGAAAAACATGCTGTAATAACTCCTTTTGAATGTACTTAGACATTAACCAAACGCTAAATAACGAAATTCTGCAAGTTCATCTATAAAATAATTTTATATTCTACCTCCTTGCTTAGTTTGCTTCCTTCCAAAGTTGAAATGAACATGAAATTCTTTGAGGGGTTATATTAGATTTCTATATAAAATTTTTCTTTCAAAAACTAACTGCATCAGAAAATACAGGTGAGTGCTTTTATAAATAACTTCAGTGTGGAAATTTCCATCTGGATTTTACAACTTTTTTATCAATGTCTTAGAGTTTGATTTTTCATAATTATTAACTATCAATTAGAAGACATTTATTAATTTTATATCACTGTAAAATGATGAATGCAACCTGTATCCCAATGACAAACAAAATAAAACACAAACGAATGATGGTTTGTTATTATTCTATACTTTTGCACTTAGCTGAAAAAAAGTTATAGAAATTACACACCAACATAATAGCTGTGGCATTATCAGAAGTAAGGTGAAGTCTTATAGCAACAGAATCAAAGGAATCAAAACCAAAGTCAATTGTCTTCCAGCAAACTTTTAAAGCAATGGAAAACAGCCATCTCATTGCTTTTTTGAAAACTGTCAATTTGCTTTAATCATCTTAGTTCATACACTATGTAGTTATTTTCTTAAATGCACACATTTACTTTGCAAACAATTTACAGTCTGACTTGTTAGGTTAAAATAATAGATTTGTTTAGGAGATACAATAAACGTTTGGAATGTGTTTAATCTACAGTGTACATTTGTTTCATTTCATGGCAATTTTCATTTAATTAATCTAGATTAACTGTATCTGTTTTTATTACCAAGGTGTAAATAGAGAAGCCATAATTCAAACCAAGGTGTGGCAAATTTACTTTTCATTTTCTTCTAGACCAAATAAATTTTTAGTTTTCAGTTGTTTCAGCCAATGTCTTTCAAACAGTAATTTCATGAGAATAGAATAAAATGTCTGGGGGAAATTTTTTAAAGAGAAGTCCAATGTCATTTGTTTTACAAATACAAATAAACAGGTGAATTAGCACATAGCAAAGAAATCAAGTCATACATTTGTTTGTGCAGAGCTGCTCCTAAACTTTCTGAGGCAGTCTCTACAAAGATGGCTGATAATTAAATTGAAGTAATCAAACCAACGATTTCAAAAGATTAACCTAGCCCACTAGAATAATAAAATGAAAATATACTCAAGTTTAGAATATAAGCATTAAACAAGAATTTAACGGTAAGATGAGTATTAAAACTGGAAATTCATGATGATGCAATCCATTTGTTCTCATAAATCATTATCTGGAATAGTAAATATTCATTTAGAGTAGAATGACCACTTTGGGGTGGCTACTTTGGGGCAAAACAATAAAGCACACAATAAAGAAAGATTAAAAATCAGGAAATCTGCATTCTAATCCCAGCTCAGCCACTAAATCTGTGGTTCTTAAGAATTCATCTTGTGGACCTCAGTTTCCTAATTTATGAAATGAAAGGGTTGGGGGTCAAAATTATAGAACTTCTGATATTCTTCTGGGCTTGATGCCATGCCACAAATGCTTTAAGCCAAGAAACTCTCTGGAAGGTAATTTTTCCTGGGTTTTAATCAGACACCAATTAGACTAGGGAAGGTAGCTGCAAAGTTGAAAAAATGTAACAATTTTCATTCCTTTCATAATAGTATTTGAAATCTGATGAAATGTTATTATTTCTGTGGATCTGTAAAAACAGAGCATTGCTGTGTTTATGAAACTTTTTGCTCTCTGACAGGAGAACCATTATGTAACATGTGAGGTGTCACTCTTCCAATCCTGTCAAAAGATTAGACATATAATTCTATTTGGAATTTTAAGAAACAAAAAAATGCTGCCAAGGTTATCATGCTTCTAAAACCTTGATAATGTAAACAAAATGCACAAGGGAAATAGTCCATCAAAGCCCTATGCTACAGTTTTGTTGTTACCTCTCATATTACATAAAATATCGCAGTGGAAAATTCACAAGTAGATACATACTTTACTATTAAACTCAATATTGAATCTACCTCATTAACTGTTGTAATTGAATTCTTGTTACTAAAATATTCTCTTAAATAAGAGAAAAAATTAGAATTTACATCTACTTGGTATTTCTCTTGTTAATTGTCTCAAGAAACTTCATACATGATACTCTTTCTTTCAAATGTTTTAGTTGAATAGGTTATGTCCTAATCTGCATAATATTCAAATGAGTCTTAATTTCTTCTTGCTAAATAAACTTCAAAATAATGCCTTTTATTACTTAAATACCAAAATTCTAAAACTTAATATTTATCTCTCATGAGAAGCAATATAATGTAGCACTTAAGCATTAGGACTTTGGAGCCAGATTGTATGCATCAAACCTATAAAATTTAATTTAATTCTAGTATTTAGTCATAGTGTCATTTGCACAAGCTACTTGAACTTATGCATCTTATTTTTCTCAATATTCAATTGGTGACCATAACATCTACTCAATCAGTTATTAAACCTATGTCCAATGTATTCTTCCATGCAAATAAGTACTGTTGGTCCTCATTATTTGGGAATTCTGTTTATGCAAATTCATTTACTCACTAAAATTTGTTTGTAACACCTTAAGGCACTTTCCCAGTCATTTGCAGACATATGTATAGCAATGAAAAATTTGAGTCACCCAGAGCACACATTCCCAGCTGGGGTCAAACAAGGCAACCATATGCCTTCTTATTTCAGCTCTCGAACTGTAAACAAATGTCCTGTTTGCAGTCCATTTGGTGCCACAACTGTCACAGTTTTTGTGGTTTATTTTGGTGAATTAGCTGTTTAAAATGGCCCCCAAGTACAGTGCTGAAGTGCTGTGTAGTATTTCTAAGCACTTGAAAGCGGTGGCACGCCTTATGAAGAAAATATATGTATTAGATAAATTCATTCAGGCCTGAGTTACAGTGTTGATGGTGAGTTCACTTTGAATCAACAGTGTATATTAAATAAGGTATTCTTAAACAGAAACACACATAAAGCAAGGTTATGTATCAATTGGTTGATCAAAACATTGTGACCAGAAGCTCACAGGAACCTAACCCTATAACTCTCCTAGGAACAAAGGTTCAGCATTGACTTATTCAATTACTTTATAGAACATAACTACTGCAAATAATGAGACTCAAGTGCATTTTAAAGCAATCTAGAGGCCCCTTTTAATTTTGGAGAGGGAGTTCAAAACTGGTTTCCCATTGCAGCATGGCCAGTTATTTTCTGACTTATGGTGCCTTATTTTCTTTGCTCCTCCATACAGTCAGGGAGGCTCTGAAAGAAGCTATGGCCCCTGTGTACTGCTCCTCGGGGTGAGGCCAGAAAAGCTGTGGAGCTGGGGGAGGCAACTGTGACCATTCAAGTCTATGACTTATGAGAGCTTCTCCTGGGCTATCTCTGTGTTCTGGGCCCACTCAGTTAAAATCCAAACTGGGAATGGTTAGAATCCACTTCCACAACCATCTTGCAAGTAGAAAGAAAGAGCAGTTCTAGAGCCTTGATTCTCTGCTGTTTATTCTTATTTTCAGGCATAGACAAACAACAGGAAAAACTTGGGATAAAGATGAATAGTTACTCTGTTGTTCTCAGATAATTTCTTTGAAAGACTGTACATTTGAAAATTTTTGATAGAAATTCTTCATTTTGTTGAATTGTATGCTTAAGATTTGAAAGTTTTGTAAAATTGTAAAAATTGAGTTCTAGAATGTCAATATTCTGTCATCCAAAGGACCTGCATGATGAGTTGACAAGTATGAGAAATAAATGGAGCATGTCATCTCAAACCCAGAAGGGACTCATTGCTTTCTGAATATCCTAGTGGATGGAATCCACCCTAAAATTAGCAGCAGTAATGATAGGAGGAGGAGGAAAAGGAAGAAGAAAATATAGTGGTTAACAAATGGAATTGGAGAGGTGGGGGTTTCAGATACCTAGTGGCAGATTGAGCAAGAGAAGAGCAACAGAACAAGGATGTGGCAGGTGGTGAAAGATGCTCTGATTTCAGAAAAAGAGTCTTTGAGGACACACTATGAAGTGCCTTCTTATCTAGGGCTGTGGGCTAGGGATCGCCAGAGAGAAGTAGGCAATGAGCAAAACAAGGTTGAAGCAGGGCTTAAGGCCACAGACGAACAGCCTGGGAGCTTGGGGTCCATGTGTGGAGGTAATTCTAGGAAGCAAAGGGAGATGTGAAGTGTTTGTTAGAGGTTTCTAGAATTGATATCAAATAAAATTAAATCTCACAATATTTAAATACGTTTATTTTCCATTTTCTACTAGAAAGCCCAGACAATGTTAAGGCAATAAAAAGAGCTGGACAGTTTCCTGTTTATCCAATCCATCCAATCTGCAGCTAAACTCTGGTTAAAATAAGAAGCCTCTAGAAATTTTATTTCTATACAAATGTGTTTGCATTCTTTTCCTCTACATTCATTAAAAAAAATTCATTTTGAAAATTACCAACTTTGTCTCTGCTGTGTCTTGATAAGACAAGAACCAAGAACCAGGAAAAGATCCAGGAAAAGTTGAACAGTAAAAGTGCACAAACCAGATGGGCTGGGATGGGATCAGATGCTTGGGCACTCTAGCACAGGGCCATGGCTTACAGGTAGAATGCTACCTATTGGCCTTTATATGGGTTTCACATAGACATTCAAGAAATCAGGGCCACAAAGCAGTAAATCAACATGTCGGCCAAGGAAACTTTACTTCATTAGTAAGGACTATTTCATCATTTTAAAAGGAATTCCTTTTAGTCTTGAGCACTGGAGTCATTCTTTTAAAATATTAAATGATTTGATAATAAAATGCACAAAGACAAGGAAGTAAATCTAGGAAATCTTTTGGGCAGTAAAAGGAGTGGGGAGAACTTAAGACGCCTTTGGAAGCACTGCCATACGTATTATAGGGACAAAATGAAAATGGAATATGAGAATGATTAGGGAAACCCCTAAGTGCCAACCTGCCCTGCATATTTCAGACCTGCCAATATTTATATTTTATATTTATATATTTATTAATATATATTATGTATATATGTAATAATTTAATCTATATATTCAATACATATTTTACATATATGTTATAGAGATTTATTATAGATAATATATATTTCTATGAACCTATCTCTATCTATCTTTCAACACACATATACACACACATTTTATTGGTTTCTCTTGAGAACCCTGACCAATACAGTGAGGTAGATGCTGTGGCGGCTTTGGCAAACCATAACTTACAGAAAGAAGGCATAAAAACAAATTCTACATCTAAGTCTCTTTCCTTTTCAGAATAATATAATGAGAGTTTTCAAACCTTAAGATTTTTAAAAATAACTATTTGGTAATGGCAGAATCCAGTAAGCAAATGGGTCCTTTTAGAAAGGGGAGGGAGGTGTTTTTAGGGTGGATTAATAATAGAGTGTGGTATACAGTGGTTTCTGAACCTCTCTAGAATTTCAAAGAATTTCAGACGTTTGAGGATCATTACTGCGTAACAACTGCAAAAGTAAGAGGAAGTTTCCTAAGTCATAACTTATTCAAGACATTAATTAAAAAGCCCATTCTGCCCCACCTCCCCTGTGTGTGTGTGTATGTGTGTGTGTGTTTCTAATTGAGGCCAACCCATGCATACATTTTCCTAATTAAAATGAATGGATATTAGAGAGCCTATTTCCTGTTATCAGTTACTAATAGATACTATTTATGTTTCTTTTCCTAACTCTATGATATAATTATAGATGCTTATTACTGTTGACCCTGAAAAACCTACAATTTGTGTGTTGGCCCAGAGAAGACAAACATATGTGCCTTGGTACTTGAGCACAGACAGTTCAGTGCAGCATATTCAGAAGGCACACATGCCAATTTTTCATTCTGCTAATAGCAGATGCCATGAATAAGAAGAACAAAATAAAATGAAAAACAAAACCATGACAATCTAAATTGCTGCCTTAGTCCAACAAACAAGAATCATTTTATTTGGGGAGCTCAAATATTACTAATTTGTATCTATTGATACCAGGGTTTTATTTTAGTCTATGGTTAACCTGGTTACCATTAGCTAAGTAATTAATATAATAAATTTTTACTGAGCACTAGATATTCTTCTAGGGACTGGGAATTAATCTGTGAACCAAATGGGGCTTCTTCCTAAAGGGCAGTATTTACCCATAAAGACAAAATGGCTGATATGTAGGAAATCATATACTAGGAAACAAAAATTACAATGTTTCTAGGATTGCAAAAATAATGAAAAGAGTATCTGAGGTTATTTCAAACTTGTTGTTTTAAGTTATTCATTGTAATAGTAATTTATATAATTAGGCAGGAAAACTTGAGAGTCCTTCCTTTAAATTTAAGATAATCTGCCCTGTAAAGTTTCCTCTGACTGTTCTCTTTCTTTTGCGCTCCAATGACACCCCGAGCTCATGCTCACTATAGTGTACCGAGGCACAGTCGTCCGGGGACTAGCAAAGTGGCCACTGGAGCTAGGCTGCCTGGATCCCAGTCCCAGCTCTGCCACTTACCATATGGGCAAAGTATGCAACTTCTCATCTGTAAAGTGGAGATTAAAATGGTACCTACCTCAGGATCATTGTGAGGAAGTAAATAACAACATAAGTAAAGTGCTTAGACCTGTTTGACAGAGTAAGCAAAACGCATGTTAAGTACTATGTGTAGGGCACACACTGTATTCATGGCACTTATTTTTGTAGTTCTGTTTTCTCGTTCCTTGGCTTCTGTGCCCTCTGAGAGTGTGGGCTGTGTCCTGTTTATCCCACATTCTTCTACTTCCCTTCAGTATCTAGAAGAGTACCTACTATGAAGTGGAGTATATTAAAGTTTTTGTAAGCATTTCTGAGGTTTTTTAAAAAAATGGTATGGGAAAACATATTTTTAGATGAACAGTCACTCTAAGACTACTTCATTCTGCACCCATGGCTTTTTTTTTTTTTTTTTTTCGAGACAGAGTCTAGCTCTGTCGCCCAGGCTGGAGTGCAATGGTGCGATCTTGGCTCACAGCAACCTCTGTCTCCCGGGTTCAAGTGATTCTCCTGCCTCAGCCTCCTGAGTAGCTGGGATTACAGGCATGCACCATCACACCAGGCTAATTTTCCTATTTTTAGTAGAGATGGGGTTTCTCCATGTTGGTCAGGCTGGTCTCAAACTCCCGACCTCAGGTGATCAGCCCGCCTCGGCCTCCCAAAGTGCTGGGATTACAGGCATAAGCCATCACGCACAGACTCTGCACCCATGATTTTAATTCAAGGACACAGAGTGATGGAATAAAAAATCTATCTTGACTTTAATTTGATATATGTCAATTTTACTTATGTACATAACAATGATGCCAATCAATTACTGTTCACTCAGTGGTTCTCATTGGTGATTCAGAGGAGTAGAATCAGCATCATATAAAAATTTGTGAGAAATGTAAATTCTTGTACCCAACCCAGATCTACCCTATCAGAAATGTGAAGAGAGATGGCAGCAATCTGAATTTTAACATATCCTTCAAGCGACTCTGAAGCCTGCTAAAGTTTGAGAACCATGGCATTAAATAAAAGAAAGAACAGGGGCTTGGTTCTAACAACTAAAAAAAAGTGGATAGACAAGAAAATTGGGGTTAACCTCACAGAGAGCTAAATAAAACTGCAAAGTGTACAAAGTAGTGGACTTTCTCTCCATTCTGTTCACAGTTTCTGTAAGAAAACTTCCCTCTTCTGTCATGGTTTACATATTTTAAAATACATTTTCAATAGAGTAAATGGAAAAGACTATAATAGAAATGAAAATTATGTGTATTATATTTGCCCCATGTCTTTTTACATTTTATGATGGTATGATTGACAAATAAAAATTATATATATTTAGTGTGTACAATGTGATATTTTTATATATGTTGTTGAGAGCAGGCCCCCCAAAATCTGGCCATAAACTGGCCCCAAAACTGGCAATAAACAAAATCTCTGCAGCATTGTAACATGTTCATAATGGCCCTAATGCCCACGCTGGAAGGTTGTAGGTTTACAGGAATGAGGGCAAGGAACACCTGGCCCACCCAGGGGAGAAAACCGCTTAAAGGCATTTTTTTTTTTGTTATACTTTAAGTTCTAGGGTACATGTGCACAACGTGCAGGTCTGTCACATATGTATACATGTGCCATGTTGGTGTGCTGCACCCGTTAACTCGACATTTACATTAGGTATATCTCCTAATGCTATCCCTCCTCCCTATCCCCACCCCACGACAGGCCCCAGTGTGTGATGTTCCTCTTCCTGTGTCCAAGTGTTCTCATTGTTCAATTCCCACCTATGAGTGAGAACGTGCAGTGTTTGGTTTTTTGTCCTTGCGATAGTTTGCTGAGAATGATGGTTTCCAGCTTCATCCATGTCCCTACAAAGGACATGAACTCATCCTTTTTATGGCTGCATAGTATTCCATGGTGTATATGTGCCACATTTTCTTAATCCAGCCTATCATTGATGGACATTTGGGTTGGTTCCTAGTCTTTGCTGCAGTAAGCATACGTGTGCATGTGTCTTTCTAGCAGCATGATTTATGATCCTTAGGGTATACACCCAGTAATGGGATGGCTGGGTCAAATAGCATTTCTAGTTCTAGATCCTTGAGGAATCACCACACTGTCTTCCACAATGGTCAAACCAGTTTACAGTCCCACCAACAGTGTAAAAGTGTTCCTGTTTCTCCACATCCTCTCCAGCACCTGTTGTTTCCTGACTTTTTAATGATTGCCATTCTAACTGGTGTGAGATGGTATCTCATTGTGGTTTTGATTTGCATTTCTCTGATGGCCAGTGATGATGACCATTTTTTCATGTGTCTGTTGGCTGCATAAGTTTTTTCTTTTGAGAAGTATCTGTTCATATCCTTTGCCCACTTTTTGATGGGGTTGTTTGTTTTTTTCTTGTAAATTTGTTTGAGTTCATTGTAGATTCTGGATATTAGCCCTTTGTCAGATGAGTAGGTTGCGAAAATTTTCTCCCATTCTGTAGGTTGCCTGTTCACTCTGATGGTAGTTTCTTTTGCTGTGCAGAAGCTCTTTAGTTTAATTAGATCCCATTTGTCAATTTTGGCTTTTGTTGCCATTGCTTTTGGTGTTTTAGATATGAAGTCCTTGCCCATGCCTATGTCCTGAATGGTATTGCCTAGGTTTTCTTCTAGGGTTTTTATGGTTTTAGGTCTCACATTTAAGTCTTTAATCCATCTTGATTGAATTTTTGTATAAGGTGTAAGGAAGGGATCCAGTTTCAGCTTTCTACATATGGCTAGCCAGTTTTCCCAGCACCATTTATTAAATAGGGAATCCTTTCCCCATTTCTTGTTTTTGTCAAGTTTGTCAAAGATCAGATGGCTGTAGATGTGTGGTATTATTTCTGAGGGCTCTGTTCCGTTCCACTGGTCTATATCTCTGTTTTGGTACCAGTACCATGCTGTTTTGGTTACTGTAGCCTTGTAGGATAGTTTGAAGTCAGGTAGTGTGATGCCTCCAGCTTTGTTCTTTTGGCTTAGGATTGACTTGGCAATGTGGGCTCTTTTTTGGTTCCATATGACCTTTAAAGAAGTTTTTTCCAATTCTGTGAAGAAAGTCATTGGTAGCTTGATGGGGATGGCATTGAATCTATAAATTACCTTGGGCAGTATGGCCATTTTCACGATATTGATTCTTCCTACCCATGAGCATGGAATGTTCTTCCCTTTGTTTGTGTCCTCTTTTATTTCATTGAGCAGTGGTTTGTAGTTCTCCTTGAAGAGGTCCTTCACATCCCTTGTAAGTTGGATTCCTAGGTATTTTATTCTCTTTGAGGTAACTGTGAATGGGAGTTCACTCATGATTTTGCTCTCTGTTTGTCTGTTATTGGTGTATAAGAATGCTTGTGATTTTTGCACATTGATTTTGTATCCTCAGACTTTGCTGAAGTTGCTTATCAGCTTAAGGAGATTTGGGGCTGAGATGATGGGGTTTTCTAAATATACAATCATGTCATCTGTAAACAGGGACAATTTGACTTCCTCTTTTCCTAATTGAATACCCTTTATTTCTTTCTCCTGCCTGATTGCCCTGGCCAGAACTTCCAACACTATGTTGAATAGGAGTGGTGAGAGAGGGCATCCCTGTCTTTTGCCAGTTTTCAAAGGGAATGCTTCCAGTTTTTCCCCATTCAGTATGATATTGGCTGTGGGTTTGTCATAAATAGCTCTTATTATTTTGAGATATGTTCCATTAATACCTAATTTATTGAGAGTTTTCAGCATGAAGTGCTGTTGAATTTTGTCAAAGGCCTTTTCTGTATCAATTGAGATAACCATGTGGTTTTTGTCTTTGGTTCTGTTTATATGCTGGATTACATTTACTGATTTGCATATGTTGAACCAGCCTTGCATCCCAGGGATGAAGCCCACTTGATCATGGTGGATAAGCTTTTTGATAAAGGCATTCTTAAGCCACAAACAATAGCATGAGCGATCTGTGCCTTAAGGACACGTTCCTGCTGCAGTTAACTAGCCCAACCTATTCCTTTAATTCAGCCCATCCCTTCATTTCCCATAAGGGATACTTTTAATTTAATATCTATGGAAGCAATGCTAAGGACTGGTTTGTTGTTAATAAATATGTGGGTAAATCTCTGTTCGGGGCTCTCAGCTCTGAAGGCTGTGGGACCCCTGATTTCCCACTTCACACCTGTATATTTCTGTGGGTGCATCTTTAATTCCTCTAGTGCCACTGGGTTAGGGTCTCCCCAACTGAGGTGGTCTTGGCAAATGGCGTCCATTGCGGTGGCGAGAATCCAAGTTGATGGGTCTCCAGAGCAACAGTTGGAACAGAAAACTAGCTGGAAGACACCCTAGTACTCTTAAAGCAATCCCCATGCTGAGTAAGAAGCGGAACTCAGAAGCATCAGGGTAACAACGGTACAGGTGTGGGGTCTGGTTCATTTCACTTTGGAACTTTTTCACACTGATGATGAGGAGGAATGAGAGTATAGCAAAGTAACAGAAGAGGTTACACAGCATGTTTATTTACCAGCTAAAGCTAAAGCGGCAAAGGAAGGGAGAGGTTCATCCCTACCCTTCTGCACCCCCTCCTTATTATTTGAAGAAAAAGACCCTCCAGATCTTTATTTTCCAGAGGACACTGGGCAAAAAGTGGTTGCCCCAGTGACTGTTTGAGCAGCGCCTTGAACGACTGCTCTTAGTTCTATTCAGGCAGGAATTCAGCAAGCTAGACGAGAGGGTGATTTAGAGGCTTGGCAGTTCCCTTTTAGAATATACCCCCCAGATCAACAGGGAAATATTATAGCTACATTTGAGCCCTTTTCTTTTAAATTACTCAAATAATTTCCACAAGCTATAAATCAGTATGGACCAGGTTCTCCTTTTGTAATGGGACTGTTAAACAATGTTGCTGTTTCCAGTTGGATGATTCCTAGTGACTGGGACACTCTTACACGAGCTTGTCTGATTCCTGCTCAGTTCTTACAATTTAAAACTTGGTGGGCAGATAAAGCTTCCATTCAGGCTGCTCGCAATGCCCAGGCCCAACCTCAAATTAATATAACTGCAGACCAACTTTTGGGGGTTGGCACCTGGGCTGGTTTAGATGCACAATTGGTCATGCAGGATGATGCCATAGAACAGCTTAGCAGAGTGTGCATTAAGGCTTGGGAAAAAAATCACTTCAAGTGAGGAACAATACCCTTCCTTTAGTGCTATAAAACAGGGACCAAGAGAACCATACATTGATTTTATAGTTCGGTTACAGGAGTCTCTTAAAAAGATGATTACAGATTCGGCTGCTCAGGATATAGTGCTGCAGTTATGAGCTTTCGACAATGCTAATCCCGCTTGCCAGGCTGCTCTGTGACCTATCAGAGGGAAAGCACATTTAGTTGATTATATCAAGGCCTGTGATGGTATCGGAGGCAATCTGCATAAAGCTACTCTGCTAGCACAGGCAATGGCAGGACTGAGGGTGGATAAAGGAAATACTCCATTTCCTGGGGCTTGTTTTAACTGTGGGAAGCACGGTCATACTAAAAAAGAATGTAGAAAAAATCAGCGAGTCAGGCTGCTAGATAGGGAAAAAAGAAAACTGCTGATCCTGAAATATGTCCAAAATGTAAAAAAGGAAAACATTGGGCTAATCAGTGTCACTCTAAGTTTGATAAAGATGGGAACCCGATTTCGGGAAACGCCATGAGGGGGCCGTCCCATTCTAAACGGGGGCATTTCCAGCTCAGGCCATTCCCTCACTCCCGTGCAATGTCTGTCCCCCACCACAGCCGGTAGTGCCGCAGTAGATTTATGCTGCACAAAAGCTGTGAGCCTTCTGCCTGGGGAACCCCCGCAAAAGGTCCCAACAGGAGTCTGTGGACCCTTGCCAGCAGGGACAACAGGATTACTTTTAGGAAAGTCTAGTTTAGGTTTAAAAGGGGTACAAATACATACAGGAGTCATTGATTCAGATTATAATGGAGAAATTCAAATTGTTGTATCTACTTCTGTTCCCTGGAAAGCAGAGCCAGGAGAACACATAGCACAGTTCCTGATTGTGCCATTTGTGGAAATGGGAAAAAGTGAAATTAAACAAACAGGAGGATTTGGAAGCACAAATATACAAGGCAAAGCAGCTTATTGGGTAAATCAAATTAGTGATAAATGTCCTACCTGTGAAATAACTATTCAGGGAAAGAAATGTAAAGGTTTGGTAGATACAGGAGTGGACATTTCAATCATTTCTCTACAGCACTGGCCATCTGCATGGCCAATTCAACCCACTCAATTTAACATAGTTGGAGTTAATAAAGCCCCTGAAGTATATCAAAGTAGTTATATTTTGCACTGTGAAGGGCCTGATGGACAACCTGGGACTATTCGACCAATTATAACTTCTGTACCTATAAATTTATGGGGAAGAGATTTATTACAACAATGGGAACACAAGTTCTAATTCCAGAACAATTACATAGCCCTCAAAGTCAACATACAATGCATGAAATGGGGTATGTCCCTGGTATGGGTCTAGAAAAAAATTTGCAAGGTTTGAAAGAACCACTTCAAGAGGAAAAACAAAGTTCCTGCCAAAGATTAGGAAATAATTTTTGATGGCAGCCATTGTTAAGCCTCCAGAACCTATACCTTTAAAATGGTTAACAGATAAGTGAATTTGGATAGAACGATGGCCGCTAAGTAAAGAGAAACTGGAGGCTTTAGAGAAATTAGTTACTGAACAATTAGAAAATGGGCACATAGCTCCAACATTTTCCCCTTGGAATTCTCCAGTTCTCGTAATTAAGAAAAAATCAGGCAAATGGAGAATGTTAACTGACTTAAGAGCTATCAATTCAGTCATACAACCTATGGGAGCATTATAGCCAAGATTGCCTTCTCCTGCTATAATTCCAAAAAACTGGCCTTTAGTAGTCATAGATTTAAAAGATTGTTTCTTTACCATCCTTTTAGCTGAGCAAGACTGTGAACAGTTTGCATTTACAATTCCTGCAGTAAACAACCTGCAGCCTGCTAAGCGTTATCACTGGAAAGTGTTGCCACAGGGCATGTTAAACAGTCCCATAATTTTCCAGACGTTTGTGGGGCAAGCAATTGAACCTACTCAAAAAATTTTCACAGTGTTACATTATTCACTATATGGATGATATACTTTGTGCTGCCACCACTCGAGAAATTTTACTCCAATGTTCTGGTCACTTGCAAAATTCGATTTCTCGTGCTGGTTTAATTATAGCTCCTGATAAAATTGAGACTGCTACTCCTTACTCCTACTTGGGGACCTTAATAAATGACACTACCATCGTGCCACAGAAGGTAACCATACGTAGGGATCAACTAAAAACATTAAATGACTTTCAGAAATTACTAGGGGACATTAATAGCATACGACCTGCTCTAGGCATTCCTACCTATGCCATGAGTAATCTGTTTTCTATCCTTAGAGGAAATCCTAGTCTTACTAGCCCTTGGCAATTCACAAAGGAGGCTGAGGCAGAGTAACAACTAATTGCAAAGCAAGTCCACAGAGCTCAAATAAATTGAATAGATCCAGAGAAGACTCTAGATTTGTTAATTTTTTCAACTCAGCATTCACCTACTGGTGTTATTGTCCAAGAACAGGACGTAGTAGAGTGGCTTTTTCTTCCACATACTAATTCACAGACTCTAACTCCTTATTTACATCAAATTGCTACTATGATAGGAATTGGGAGAACTTGGATTGTTAAATTACATGGATATGATCATGGAAAAATTATTGTCCCTCTCATGAAGGCACAAATACAGCTAGCTTTTATAGTCTTACTTGCCAAACCCATTTAGCTGATTTGTGGGTATTCTCCATAATCATTTTCCTAAAATGAAGCTGTTTCAGGTTTTGAAATTAACTAATTGGATTCTCCCTAAAATAACTAAATCCAAACCAATTGAAGGTGCTGAGAATGTTTTTACAGATGGGGCTAATAAGGCTAAAGCTTCTTATTCTGGCTCGAAAAGTAAAGTTTTCCAGACGCCCTATACTTCAGCTCAAAAAGCAGAGCTTGTAACTGTAATTAAGGTATTGACTTCTTTTATATGCCCATTAATGTGATTTCCGATTCTTCATTCGTGAGTCATTCCACACAGTTAATTGAAAATACTCAGTTACGATTTCATACAGATGAACAACTGATGACTTTATTTACCCAACTGCAAACAGCAGTTAGAAGTAGAATGCACCCTTTTTACATCACTCACATTAGGGCTCATACACCTCTTCCAGGACCTTTGACTAAAGGGAATCACATGGCTGATCGCCTAGTTGCTAATGCAATATCTAATGCTAGACATTTTCACAATTTAACCCATGTTAATGCCTCTGATCTCAAATGCAGATACAGCACTAAGGAATATTTATTTGGAAGAACTGATCGTATGTTGAACTTAAAGCAAGGCTCAATAAATTTCAAAGATGTAAAAAAGTATATAAATGGACAATATAAAAGATACCATTAGAACAACAGCACAGACCTTTGTAAATATCAGATGAAAGTAAAAAGGGAATAAACATCAGTCAAATTAGTAAGTATAGATTAAATCATCTACTTTAAAAATATTTTAAAATTGCAATCCCAACTAAAGCCCACATCATGCTAATTTCCAAATACCCTTTATACAAAACAAATTGAAAATTACATGCTAAACAATATTTATAATAATTTATTTCTTAGAGAAATATAAAACCTTAATAGCACTTTTAGAAAAACAGTATTGTTAGAATAATATTTCAACTAAACATTACCCATTATATTCCTACAAAAGTAATTTCCATTTGCATCTTGTAGATAACGATCACAAGGAAGATAAGTTCTTATAGTCAACCAGGTGTCATGGGTAGATAGAGGTAATGCTTATTTTTCAGATTTCTGTTATTGTCAAAAGTTTGTTCTGTAAGGATGTATGAATAATTCTCATCTTTCCAGGTCACATTTTCAGCTTCCAAGATGACTCAAGTCAGAAACGGATACTTAGCCAGATAGGAATGGTGTAAAATTGGCTGGAGATGGGCCAGGCGTGGTGGCTCACACCTGTAATCCCAGAACTTTGGGAGGTCGAGGTGGGCAGATCACGAGGTCAGGAAATCAAGACCATCCTGGCTAACACGGTGAAACCCTGTCTCTACTAAAAATACAAAAATTTAGCCGGGTGTGTTGGCGGGCACCTGTAGTCCTGGCTACTCAGGAGGCTGAGGCAGGAGAATGGTGTGAACCTAGGAGGCAGAGCTTGCAGTGAGCCGAGATTGCACCACTGCACTCCAGCCTGGGCGACAGAGCGAGACTCTGTTTCAAAAAACAAAAAAACAAAAAGTGTCTGGAGATAATGCAGCCAACTACTTCAGCTTTCAAGCCTTGTTTGCTTTTTATCATCTGCCTCTTGATGCTGGTGTTCTCCCACTTTTTGAGTTTTTGAGTTCTTTGCCTAATCTATTACTTTTTTTTGATGCATCTGCTATTCTATCCTTTGTATTTCACATGAACTTGTTCATAATTTGTCCTATAGCTTCTAGTCATACCTTTCCCAATATCTGTGCATCTTAACTCAGTCTTATTTATCTGATACAAACTCTGGAGATGCTTAAAATAGGTAAAAGGTATACAGCAAATGAAACAGGTTCACTACATTGGAAAATGAGCAAAAAAGCAGTCAATTGAAATTTTACATAGACCTGTTCTACGTTTTATCTGGATAGCTCTTTTTCCTCTCCACTCATTAACACTTTGCATTGTCTCAATCAGTCTGCATTCCCATCTGTTTTTAGATATTTTGTGGCTTTATACATTTGGGGTACATAATGAATCAGAATTATAATTCTTTATCTTCCCAGGCATTTGCTTTATAAATAATACCTATTGATACTGAGTTTCACGAGAAACCAATATATCTACATTATTTTCATGGCACAAAGAATTGGGAGTACCTCGATCCATGGGGGTACATTTCTAGCATTAATGGATGGTGTTGTGTATATCACAAGTTATTTTGTGGCCCTTTTTCACTTCTCTCTGGAGTAGGACATGACATGGTTGATAATTTTCTTCTCTCAGAAACTTTATCTTCAGTTGGCTTTTAAAAGACCTTGAGTGGCTGCTGCTTCTCAGTCTCTTTATGGAAATTTCTCTCCCAGGCCTCTAAATACAACAATGCGTAGGACTCAGATGTTTGCCCTGCTCTGCTCTCTCTGCAGAATAATCTCATTCAGGCTATGGCTCTGAATATCACATACGAGCTCCTTCCTGGGTGTTTGACTTATATACTTAATACCAACCAATGTATTATCTTTTAATTAACATAGCCAAAGTAGAACTTTTGATCACACTGTCAAAACTATTCTTGCCATAGCACCGCTATTTCAGTTAATAGAATTGATATTTATTTTATTTATATTTTTATAAACATGTCTTTAGTTACACACAGACCCGTCCTCTCTTTCCTTCATCTGCAATCTATCAGTATGTCCCACAATCCTTACTTTCAAAGAGCTACCAAGCTCAAGCAAATCTCTTCACCTCCACTGCTAACACCCAGGTGACAGCCACCTTCAACCCTCTCCTGTCACTACTAAGACAGCCTCCCATCTGGTGTTCCTACTTCCATTTTTACACACCATCATCTATTCTCTGCGTAACAGCAAAACTAATATTTTGTCTTATGTAATTAGATGATATTAAGCGATGTGTAAAATCCTCACATGGCTTTTCATCACTTCCTAACTCTCTATCCTCTCACTTTATTTTTCTCATAACCCTTATCACTATTTGCAATGGTCTTATTTTGTTGCTACTGTTTTATTACTCTGTTACTCTCAGTGACTTAAATAAAAGTTTCATGAAGAAGAACTTTCCTATACAGGCCGCCTGTTTCTGGAGCACCTAGAAGAGTGGCTCTTAGTTTGTACTTGTTACATAAATGAATGAAGATTGCTTAATAATCTTTCACATCAAGGTGTTTCTAACTGGGAGAAAATACTATGTCCACAGGCTTACCATTTTCATCTATAATTACAGGGTCCTCTATTATTTCAGAATATGTGTTGTTACGGTAATGGAAATGGGCTGAGAGGGGATTATAAAGGTCATTGAAAAGTGGAGAAGGGCTTACCATTCCTAAATGCTTATTCCTTAAAGCTGGACTCAGGATAGCACATTGCCTATGCTTCACAGTGTTAGATTGCATCCTGAGGCCAAAAGATTTCTTTGACTCTGTAAGAATGTCCTGTCTTCTCTATCTATGCTCCTTGTATACTCAGGCCAGAGGTAATTCCTTGTCTGGGGAGTGATTCTAGGATGAAGAAGCCCAAATTCTCATCCTGGTATCAACCTTGTTGTTTAGTTTTTTTCCTTTTTTCTCTCCCTTCTTCTTTCCTTCCTGTTTTGTACTCACAGCCTCCAACCACAGTATGTTTGTAAGCATACCTTTTCAAACTTCACATCTGGGAAATATAGAATCTTTGAAGAAACACTGTAAACGTGAATAACAGTAGTATAATTTTGAAAAAATCTTTTTTTTGGTTATGCAGGTAAAAAAATTTGAAAGATTCAAACTGGCTGTTTTATTTTATATTATTTGATTCAAACTGAAGCATCAGTTCATAAAATTAGCTTGAGAATATGCTAAAATTATTATTGGCAAGAGATGCGAAAATTTGTACTTGTGGGTTGTATTACCAAAAAAATGGAGTGGAAAAATCTATAATTTTACAGTCAATTTACATGCCAAATCTCCAATTTAATCACTAGAAGTTTTTATAATGTCTTATGTATACATCAATCCCTAATTTAGTGTATTTACTTAATGATGATGTGTTTGTTACTAATTTGAAATGAATTTACATGACTACATTTTTCCCTACCATCTATTACTTTTCATCCCAGAAAAAATACTCTTGCCCATTTTTTTTTTCTTTTACATTGATTTCTTCACAGCTTCTGATTTTCTTCTCAGGTGGTTTAAAATGCAAACGGAACAGGTCCATAAAACTTCATGCTTTGCAAAATTTGTATACTGGAAAAATATCTCAAAAAGATTTCTTATAAAATCTCCTCAGTGTTGATTTTATCTTTTCCTAATTTTCTTTTCAGAGAGTAGTAATTCCTCACTTGCTAAAAGTCTTCTTTCTCTGTAGAGCCATGATACATTATATAATATTTGGTTTCATCCCACAGGTATCAAAGAAAGGGGAAGCCACCAATGATTTAAAAACATAATTTTTAAGTAAGATTTTTGATGTTAAAAAAAACCTTAAGATAAATAGGAATAAATGTAACAAAGATTGTCAAAAGTTTTATAAAATACAATATTTTTTGAAAGATGTAAACAGATCCAAATAATCATGATATTTTTGCCAAATTAATTTATAATTTTATTTCAATTTTATAGTTTTTCATGGAAAAATGACATACTGATCTTAAATACCAGAGGACAAATAAAGAAAGTGGAACAAAAATCATTTAAAGAAAAAGTAGGGGCCAGCTCTCATACCAAGATTTATTATAAACTTTACTTATGTACTCACATAAAATATCGTATAAAAGACGAGCCACTAATTAAGTACACATTTGCAAATGTGAAAAACTGACAAATAGTTACTATTTAGAATAGGTATACTGAAAAAGAAAAAAGCATTTTCAAACTTCAATAAGAAAAGAATAATAACTAATAGAAATAAATGAAGCCTATTAAATGGAAATTCACTAAGAAAAATCAAACTTAATAAACAGAAGATGCTCAACTATGTTTGTAATTAAAATATTATTTAGACAGAGAGATTCTTAACAGCTGTCAGATTGGCAAAAATAAATAGCTTTACAATTCTTAACACAGAAGAGATGTTGAGCAATGTCACAATACTGCTAGTGAAATTGTTAATAAGTGCAAACATTTTTGATAGAAATTTGAAAATATCTAGCACTGTAGAATATGTACGTATCTGTTTAGAACAGAAATTTCACTGATATATAGCTCCATCCCATAGGTATCAAGGAAAGGAGCAGTCACAAATAACTTAAAAATATAATTTTTAAATAAGACTTTTGATGTTAACAAACTCATAAGATGAAGAGGAATAAGTCTAACCTGGGTTTTCAAGGTAATTGTGTCTCCTGAGAAATTATTAACATATGCATAGGGTTTCATATGCAAGATTGTTCATTGTAGCATTACTTGCAATGATAAAAAATTGAAAACAACACTAGTATTTATTAGTAGAACAGATACATATTGTGTGTAATCAACCAAAATAATCCTATAGAACATTTAAAATGATGACCTAGATCTACATATATACATGTATAGATATAAAGAATTTATATAGATAAAAAATAATAAGATGAAGGAAAAAGTATGATATAATTTACATAAAATTTACAAAATTGTGCAACAATATATGTTAATCATGAAAACAAATACACATAGTGAAAGGATGAAGAACACAGGAATGATTGTCAAGAAATTTAATTAAAATAATGGTTAATTTTCAAGGTGTAGAATCACAGAGCGAAATAGAGAAATTCAACTAGATCTATAATGTTTTATTTCTTAAGAAGAAAAGATCTGAAGCATAGTGTTAAGATCTGACAAAGCTACAGGGTGTTCTTTATATTATTGTCTATATTTTTCTGCATGTTTAAATTATTTAATTATATAAAAAAGACAATCCAATGGACAGTTAGTTCTCTTCCACTGAGTTAGCAAATGGTCTATTTTCTGTGAACCTAAAGATATTACCAATCCCAGACAAGTCTTAGAGCTACAGTTACCACCACATAATGTATTGAATATCCAGTTAATGCTCCATATTTCAAAGACATATTTGGAGATAATATTCTTAGTTAATACTTTCACAATTCTGGGTGATCATCTGCTGTCCTCTTTCAGATTAAAATATTGCTACCAATTATAAATGAATATATGGTTTGACATGCTTTTCTATAAATTGGCATGGGTTCTACTGAACCAGTTCTTTCTAAGTGGAGGTAGATATTCTGGGAAAAAAACCTACTTCACTTTTTCCTAAGTTAATTGCCACTTACGATAAATGAACCGGCAACTGTACCCCCTTTAAAAACAAGCAATTTTTTGTATAAATTTATGAGGTACAAGTGCAATTTTGTTAAATGCATAGATTGTAAAAAGTAAAAATAAAAACAAGCTAAACTATATTTTTTCCTGTCCATGACAGGAGAGTCTCTGCATTATCCAGGCTTTGGAAGGGCTCTGAAAAGAAGTTATGAAAATTCTTGGATCTGCTGCAGTGAGATTTATGAGACTCTGCAGCAGGCTTGAAACTCAGAATAGGTGAGAACTGCAGAGGGGCTAAAGCAATTGTGTTTGCCTAAGTGTGCTGTTCTCCTTCACCATCACACCAAGTCATTTTTTTAATGACAACTCACAGCATGTGTGTTCATATATAAATCTACAACCAAAACAGAAGTTGCTTAAAATAATACTCATACTTGAAGTGATGCACTCTGATATTTTTTCTATTCGAGTACTGTATACATCAGCCCAAAATTGCCTATCATAATCTTTTATATTGACTTCACAGTTGCTGATGATTCACACACTAGAAAGTTGTTCATGAATTAGTTCTATGACTCGCGTGTTCAAAAGTCCTGTGTTGCATTAATATATCAAGTTTATTTAGAAACCTGATAACATTCTACTGCCAGAGAGAACTTCTTTGTATGGAAAATTCTTGTCAATGGAAAGCACTAATTTTAAATCAATAACGAAGCATTACAAGGTAAGAGAACATTAAAGCAGAATATTATTTGTTATATATTTTCCCTCTTATTTCCACCCACCCCTATAATGCAAGAAAACATGAGTGTATTGTCTAGAGAGGAATAAAAAATCACCAAGACCTATTGACATGGAATGGTATTTTACTTATTATAAATGAAGTGGCAGGAAACTAAACCCAGAATTTACCAAAATAACTCTAAATTGAGGATGCGGCAATAATAAGATTTTTTGGTTGATATAGCATTTCACTCCATACTTTTAAAGAACCATAGGTATCTGCAGGTAATTCCATGACAAATCCTTAGGGTAGGTCAATCTCAATGTATACTTTCTCAATTCCTTATGATTATGTTCTCTCAGAGAGACTCAATTTCTCAATTTCCCATAGCTAACATACAGAGAAATAAATAATTGTTTAATAAATAAAATAGTTCACCAAATAAAGACCTGTCCTCAGGATAGATACCTGGGGTAACACCTGATTCATGGTTTGCTGAATTTACCTCTCAGAATGCCTCTAGTAGGTTCTTCAGCAACCCACCATTTCTCTTTCCAATTCCCTTGATTAATATATGTATAAAGGTAACTTAAACCCTATCAACTTGAACATTATGAAACACAGGTGCAAAGTCTTAAAGGCTAGATATTCTGAAGCTGACACTGATCCAAGACTATTGGGTCAAGGAGGCAAGCAAAACCCTAGCTGAGTCATATTCATGTCTTTACTGCATATTCTTATTACATATATTATGTTATTTTGTATTTTAATTAGAAATTAGAGCTTAATGTTATGGAGATTCTTTGGCTCTGTTATATATAGGTTTTATGACATCTGTTATGCAGTAATACCCAGCAATAATGCTTCTGAATGAGTTATCTGGATTATAGTAAACTTTTCACTTTTAGCTTTTTTTTTTAATTTTGCAATTTTTTTCAGATACAAAATTACCATTAAATTATAGTGATGGTTCAAAACTTTCATATACTACTATCTTTATAACCTTTGTTAAGAGAGGGTAATTTTTTTTTCTGTGTCAAAATTCAATATAAGGAAGAATTATTTTGCTGGTCTATAATACATTGAAGCAATTAGGGGCTAGTAAATTTGACTGCCCATTGAAATCACCTGGGAAACTGTAAAAACTACTGATGGCTGGGACCTACTCCCAGATTAATAAATTGGTATAGGGTATGACTTGGGCATAGGATGTTTTAAAAGCTACACAGGTGATTGCAATATGCAGCCAAGTTTGAGAACAATTGCTCTAAAGTCTTAGTACCTAGTGAGAGGTCTGAGGTGTAGCAGCATCAGCTTCACCTGGAAGCTTCTTAAAAGGCAAACACTTAGAATGTACCCCAGCCCTGCTGAACCAGATTCATATTTTCAGGGACTCCGACATAACCCATCCAGAGTTCTCCATCTATAAAAATAAGAGGCCACAATTGTCTCAGCTTTTTTAGCTCTAAAATTCATATTCCACAACCTAAACAGTATACCGAGAGGCAGTTTTAATCTTATCTGGAATTCTTTACATATAAAAACAGGAAACCAAAACCATGCCATCTTCTCCATCTCCACAATTTTGACTCCAGAAATCTAAGCAAATATAATGCTGAGGAAATTTGTAAAATTGTGTCATAATTCCATCTTCACACCATTGTATGCACTTTCTCTTGCCTAGAATTCCTTTTTCCTTTCTCTGTCTTCATTGGTTCCCTAGCTTGAATGAAGGTTATGACTAGTATCAAATCACTCAAGACAAACGATTACAGGAGATGAGGAGATGGGTCAATTACCAAAGCCATGAGGTGAGGAGTGGTTTGTGGAACAAAAGTTCCTAATTAAGACTTTTGAAATAATTTCCAAATAGAACTAACCTGTTACCTAGCCTGCTTTTTATTCAGTTAAGTATACATTGGAACATTATTCAAGCCAGCAAATACATTTACAATAACATTAATTTCTGATGGTTGTATTAATAGATGCACCAAAATTTACGTAATCAATTATCTATCTTTGGAAGATTATTTTCATTCTTTTGGCAACTATAATTATTTAAGACCTAGGTAAAATCCCACTTCCTTTTTGAAGCACACCTTGAAAAATAATGTACCCTTGATCTAAAATTCTATTGTTAATATAATCACTACCACCAAGTTTATCTCATTGATTCTTTCTATAAATACATGTATATTATTTGTTTTTCCAATTAAATTATGTGTCATATGTAAAGAATCATATGCTCCTTTTCTATTCTCATCTAGTATTTAATTTTGTAAGTGAATTACATATTGTTAAAATGTATATCAGAAACAAAAATAAAATGTCGCTAATTTCACAAGACTACTTATTCACAGTTAGCATACCATTGGCTTTTCTTCCTAATGGAACCTCACCATTATGCAGCTTCTCACATATCTAGGTGAATCACAAGCAGTTGTGCCTTAGGATTCCTACTCTTTTTTTATTGCTGTCTTGAAGCCTTCCAGGCTGATGACAAAACTGCTTTAAATAGCACAGAAACCCTACAGAAAATAAAACCCTGCTCATTAATTTTTAATATGTCAACATTAGACTTCTCATATTCTTTAGCTTCATGTCTGTCATATTCACCATTACATCTCTACTTCAGTGTTTCACACATAGGTATATAAATGAATTACAAACAGTATGTCAACAAACTATGCAGGAACAAAAAAAAAATTCTAAAATATACTACTGACCTCACGATGACATCTGGAAATATAATTTTTCATGTATATCTCCTACATATACTTTTCTTGATATTTGTATATTTTTAACCACATATATAATACACAGTTGTAGAAAATACAGATTCAATAAGGTGAAACAAGATATAATATTTGAAATTGCACAACCCAAACATAACTACTGTGAACATCAATTTATATATATAAACTTATCTGTCCAGACCATCAATTTATATATATAAACTTATATGCTGTTAAATGTACACGTACTTTTTTAAACAGATGATCACACTCTCTCTCTGCTACATAGCCTGCTTTTTATTCACTTAAGTATACACCAAAACATCACTCCGGGAAGCATAAATTTATAATAATATTAATTTCTGGTGGTCACATTAATAGATGTATGAAAATATGTATAATCAATTACTTATCTTTGTAAAATATTTCCACTTTTTGGTTATTATAAACAATGATATGATGAATAATTTCTATCCTAAATGAAGTTGCCCAAACATTTCCTTAGAGTAAAAGTCAAGAAGTAAGCTTTTTAATTGCAAAAGTTACGTGCATTTTTAAGGCCTGAGATAAAAAAAATTACCAAACGAACATTCAGAAGTTTGTACTAATGTACCCTTTCACCAGGAGTCAGGAGTTGTCTAAATCATCTCATCAGCAGTGCAGCTACCTATATTTTTGGTTATAACATTCATTAAAGAGTTACATAGAATGGAATGTGATAAAAAGAATAATTGATGCAGCTGGAAAATACTCACATTTGTTTTGAGAACAAATTTCAGTTTGAAGAGATTGGAACTCATAATATGGTATCTCATGTTTGAATATGGATGTAAGGACACCATCAAGTTCTTCAATGCTATTCTGTTTTCAAGTGAAAAAGAAAATTTTCACTAGGTTAATTATTTACATAGAAACTCATTTTAGTGCAATTTAACAAAAATTTATTAACTGGAGTAAACAATGGCTAATCTTTAGTAATACTGATAACTTTTTAGAAAGAATAAATCAAAACATAAGGGCCTTGCCTAAAAACCAATTACTAAGATAACAGAAAAATGGATTCAAGAAATAAAAGTCTCTGCTTTTGGGTAAGAAACTATAACTTTGGATAAGAAAATATAACTTTATATTTTATAACTATAAAATATAAATTTTAAAAGAGAATTACAATAGGTCAAGGATAACCATGAAATTTGTTTCAATAATAAATTTTGGTAAAAATATATTTTGCAGTTTAATAAATGAAATGATAAAATGATGAGTCTTTTTCTTCAACTTAAGGATCAGAAGTGAAATGGTTTAAATTATATTATTGCTGTGTCTAAGTGAGGGAAAATATTTATCTTGGCCTTTCTTTTCCCCTGCAGATACAGAGTAACTATATTCTACTCTGTTTCTCTAACCTAAGCGTCTTGGGAGGAGCCATCCAGTATTCAAGTGTTCTACTGCCCATGATATAACCTGTTACAAAGACCAGTATTCTTTTCAAGTTGTCTTATGTCATGCTATGACTGGGACGAAATTGCTCAAGACACAGGTGATTATAGCTAAGGAGGTGGGCCAATCAACAAAGTCATGGGATGAAGAGGGAACTGTGGAACAAAAGTTTCTAATTAAGAGTTTTGAAAGGATTTCCAAAAATAAAACTATAAATATTGTCAAGACATAGTCACAAATTAAATAACTGTACTGAAAAAAAGATATTTTTGTTCATTTATTTCTTAATTTTTCAGAATTCAGGCTGCAAGTAATAAAGTGGTTTAGGTCTCCCTGGATTTCTTGAAAGTCGTGCTAAGAAGTGAAAAGAAGGAATGAAAAATCATTTTCTCAACTTGTAGCTATGTAACGCATAACAAAACCCAGCATTCATAAGCATCTAGTAAACACCACAGACTGTGCAAAGCTCTTAGCTCTGGATTATATTTTTTTAAAAAAGAAGGGAAAATGTGACAAGCTCTGCCTTCCAAAAATTCAGTAATGTAATCACATATGGGCAATGAAGAGTCCCAGGTACCATGTTGAAAGTCACTATGAGTTAGGTGTAGTGTGGGCAAAAGGAAACTGCCTCAATTGCACGAAGAAAGAACAGGCCAGCAAAGGCTTTATGGAAGACATGCTCCAAATTGAGATGACCATACACACAAGGAGCATTCTAGACTAAACAAACAAATTACATATAGGCATGTAGGTATCATATGCATGGCCTGGTTAAGGACTCTAGGTACTTCCATAAGAAAAAGAAGAATGAGAGATAAAAAGGAAGTGGGCATTTCAAATAAGGCCTTGAACACCTGATAAGTTTGCAATTCATTTTGTACTCACTGAGTAATTGTTTCAGGCCTATAATGCTTAATGTGGAAACATTTATAATGTGAAATAAATTAAACTTACTTAGGTTTTAGCATAATTATGATTGTTTATGTAGTTGAGTATTTATATTCAGTGGAACCTATCCTATAAATGAAGATGACACAATTTTATATTAGTTGTTATTACTGTTTTAATCTCTTCAGGAAGCCTTTGAAAGGAGCAGTGGGGCAAAAAATTATTGGTAATATGTTGACACTTTATACTAAAGCTAAAAAAAGTGTTTTAGTGATACAAACTGATGAAAGAAATTTTAAATATATGAAAATCATAACATTAGTTTTTAAATTTTCTTTAAAATTTGTGTCAATGGCCATGACAGTTCTGTATAGCATATTATCTAGCCATTGACATTTTTACATGAGGAGCTCCATCGCCATTTCTTTTTAAAAATATACAAAATCTAGTGGGTAGAGATTGATGTGGCATAGAGTTATTACACTCACGTATAAGTTAGGCATAAAATAGCTTCTGGGATTCCTTCCAGATCTGAGACTCTAAAACACAGACGAGAATTCAAAACAGCAAGAGTTCCCACTAGAATATGAAAACTACCATTTCTCATGGAGGGTACCACAGCACTTTAACGAGAGAAATGCCATAGGTAATATAGTTAAATTTTAAAAATAAAGTAGCAATATATTCAGAATGAGAAAAAAAGGTCATGACATAGACAAAGACAATTAATTAGGAAAGAATATGGATAACTCTTAATATTCCAGCCCACCATAGTTAGTTGAATCTAACCACTTCTATCTTAATTTAATAATCATACTCCTAGTATTATGCTTGCATATAAATAAGTGGTATATAACACAAAACAAAGATGTGAAAAATCACAGAAATGGCTATGAAAAATAATTCCAAGATTTCTCCTTAGAAGACAACCTAACCAAAAATCTCTGACTGGAGTAGTTATGCTCCTTTTAAAATTATGTTTCAAAGACACAATATGCATCCTTTCTAAACATTGGCATTGAAATTTTAAAATGACATAAATTAGAATTTTTCTCTTATAATAAATTGTGCAACCCAAAGAACATTTGATGAAGTTGATACAATTGTACAGATCTTTCAAAAAGAAAGATTGAAATAAAATAGTATAAAGTTTGCTCATCAAAAAATCACATTTATCCTAAGACTTTAGTTAATGAACTTGATGTAAAATTAAGAATAGAACAAAATGATGAAATTATATTAGTGTTATTATTTTGTTATTGAACAAATTAAACACCTATCCATAATATATACATATATATACATATACATGCATACATGCATCTGTATTTATTGAGAATATTGGAAAAAGAAAACAGAAAACAGACTGAGAAATGAAATAACCAGAGGCTGGTTAAAAAACAATGCTTTATGTTCATGAAGAAAGTGTTACAACTACTCCCAAGAAAATTTTTTTAGTTCCAGATGAGGGAATAAGGGATTGATGAATGTAACTTAAAAATCATTTGCATATGTATTTATAAATCACAACTCTATTTGAATCTGAAAGTGTTATATAAATTTACACTTATTTCTGATAAATAACTTTATTATTATGACTATTTCTTCCTAACTAGAAAATATAAATATAATAAAGATATAAATTATATTTTAAATAATATTCAGAATTATGGAATTTACTTCTGGAAAGATGTAGTAGTCCTACTTTCCTTTTTCCTCTCCCTAAATACAAATAAAATGTCCAAGTTTCAGTAGAAAATCACTTTTTATATGAAGTACCTGGATGATCGCAAATTGATTGTAAAGAAACAACCAATAAAAATGCCAACACCAAGAGGACAAAGATGTTAGAATTATCTGTCAAAGGTTTGAAAACAGCTCTGGTAAAAAAAGTAGTTCAGCAAGCAATTATAATCATGCTTGAAACAAATAAAAAATAGAAAGCTTTATCAGGAAAACAGAAATTCTCAGCAAATAAATAGAAGATACAAAGGAGAAACAACTAGAATTTTTAGAACTGAAAATACAGTAATCAAAATTATACCTCACTGGGTAGGCTTAACAGTGACATGAAGAGAACAGAGGAAACAATCAATTAACTTGAAGACAGAACAATAAAAATTACTCAATCTGAACAATAGGAAGAAAATACACTGAAAGAAATAAGCAGTTTCAAGCACTTTTAAGACTATAACAAAAGATTGAACATTCTTCTGATCAGAGTCCCAGGAAGAGATGAGAAACAAGGTGGGGATGAAAAAGTACACAAGGAAATAATTTCTAGAAACTTCCTGAATTTGGCAAGAGGCATAAACCTATAGACGGAGCAAGCTGTGAAAAGCAAAAACAGGATAAACCCCTCCAATTCCATGCCAAGACTAATCATAAAACTTCTGGAAACTAAATACAAAGAAAAGATTTTGAAAAAAGTGAAAAATAAATAAAACTTTATCTATATGGTAAAAACAATTAGATTGCTAGAAGCAGCTATGAAGGACAGAAAGAAGTGGCAAAACATTTGTCAAGTGTTAAAAGAAAAGAACTATCAACCTGGAATCTTATGCCCAGCAAAAAATACCCTTCAGGACTGAAGAGAAAATCAAAGCATTTCTGATAAAGAAAAACTAAGGGAATCTGTTATCAGCAGATGTGGCCTAAAATAATGGAAAAAGAAAAGTTCTCTAAACCATAAGGTTATAATGAAAGAAGACCCTTTGGCACATCAGAGAGCAAGAACACAGTAAGCAAAAGTATAGGTAAGTATGATAGACTTTCCTTCTTCTCTTGAGTTTTCTAACTCATACTTGACAGTTAAAGATAAGGTATAACACTGTCTTATGTGTTCTAAATGTATGTAGTCAAAATATCTAAGACATTTATATTATAAATGGGGGATGGGTAAAGAGAAGTCAAAGGAGGTAGGATTTTTATACTTCACTCAAACTGGTAAAATGAAGACAGCGCTAGACTATAAGTTTTGTATATATAATACAATACCTACATCAACAACTAAAAAAGTTGTGCAAATAGGTGCATTTAAAATACCAGAGATACATCAAAGTGAATTTCTTTAAAAAAAAATAAGTAACACACAGGAAAGAAAAAAAAAAACAAATGAAAACAGAGAAAATTAAAAACAAAAAATAGAGTGGATTTAAAAATATGATTTAACTATATGTTCTCTTTATAATAATAAATAATTATAAAATTTATTTATTTTTTATAATAAATAAATTAGGTTTTTATAATAAATAAAATTATAAATACTTTAATAATATTTATAATAAGTAAAATTAGCAGGTTTAAAGTAGAAGAATAAAACAGATATAGCATGCAAAAATTACAAAGGAAAGCAAAAATGGCTATATTAATATCAATAAAATAGACATCAGAGGAAAAAAAATTTACAGGAGACAGGGACATTATATAATGATAGAGTCAATCCATCAAGAGGACATAGTAATCCTGAATACATATGCAGCAAAAAACAAAAACTTCAAAAAATGTGAAGGAAAAATGGACAGAACTGAAAGGAGAAACAGACAACTCCACAATGACAGTGATGACTTAAACATCTCTCTTTCTACAATTGGTAGACAGAAAATCAGGAAAAAATAAAAAAATTCAAACACACCATCATCCCAGTGATCTAACCAATCAGCATCAATCCACATACATAGACCACTCCATCCAGTAACAGCAGAATACATTCTTTCCAAGGGTTTGAGAAACTCATACCAAGATAGATCATATCCTGAGGCATAAAACAAATATTAACAAATTTAGAATAATTTAAATCATACAGTGTCTTTTCTGACCGCATGGAATCAAACTAGAAATCCATAACAGAAAGATCATAGGAAAGTGTCCAAATATTAAGAAACCAAACAACAATGCTACTAAGTAATCTGTGGGTCAAAAGGAAACTCTGAACAGAATTTTAAAAATACATTAAACTGAATGAAAGTGAAATACAACATATCAAAATTTTTGGAACATAGCTAAAGGAGGGCTGAGAAAATTTTATAATACATTGGAAAAGACAGAAAGTCTCAAATCAATTATCTAGGTTCCTACTTCAAGAATTCAGAAAAAGAACATAACAAACTCAAAGCAAGCAGAACAAGAGAACAATAAGTATAACAGCTGAACTCAAAATTGAAAGTATGAAAACAACAAAGAAAAAGTATAGTAACAAGTGATTCTTTTAAAAGATCAATAAAATTGACAAACTTCTAGCAAGACTTACAAAGAAAAATAGGGAGAAAATGCAGATTACAAATATCACAAATGAAAAACAAAAGATAGCAATACAAACCCTGCAGACATCAAAAGAATAAAAGGGAGTATATGAACAATTCTACATACATGAGTTTGATGATTTAGATGAAATGAACCAAGTCCTTGAAAAACACAAACTACCATAACACACAGTCCCTTCCTATATAACCTACAACTATATATGAATGTACAATTATCTAAAAAATAAGTTTAATTAAATACTAACAATCCCCCCAAATACTTATTGCACAAAACTGAATTCCTTGAGATATATAGATATTTATATAAAAGCACCCCTTCGAAGGTGGATTTCACTCCTCTCTTTGATGAGGGGTGTGAACACTGAGCAAAATGGCATCGAGAGGCTGTATTTGAAAGCATTTTAGGACGGTATTTCATAATGTAAATAGCTGGGAAGTATTTCAGATCACTGGAGTGCTGTAAAAGGATATGTTATAGGAATAAGCATGCAATGAACAGATTCAAACAGTTTAACTAATAGTAATAACTACCACATGTGGAGCACTGCTAATGTGCTAGGCTCTATATAAGCTATCTCTAACTTTTATAACACCCTGCAAGGTAGATTTTTCTAAATGTCTACTTTTATAGAGGTGATAATCATGATACAAAAAATTCAGTAACACCCAAATTGGCAGAGCTAATAAGTGGTAAATAAAGATTCTAACTTAGATCTTTACATTCTAAACACAGTAAATTTAATCCTACATTCTAATCGTGGAGAGAAGAATAAAATCTGAAATAGTATTTAAGTAAAGAATAAATTATGCCCCCATGGCTTCAAGATCACCACTGCAGTTCCCAACATTATACTGATGTTTAGCCAGAAAGAGGGAGGAAAGTGATGTGTGTGGGAGGTGGTACAGGTACTGGGAGAGGGAGCTGCAGCCAACCATATCTATTCTTTTTCTCTGTTTAACCAGAAAAGCAAAAGTTTCAAAGATGTCCCCTTGTGTCTCGTTGTTGAAAACTCTCTCACGTGATATGTCTAACTGCAAGGTTAGTTAAAAATGTTGGAATCTGGTCTTTCTAGCTTCCATAAATGGAGGTAGGCCAAGAAGTATCTAAAAGGAAAGTCAACGGTTGAGCTGAAAACAGCCTTGCTCTTCTTCTTATAACAAATTGCTGTGCTTGTTTAAGTTTCACTAGTAAAAGAAAGGGCATCTCGTTTGTTCCTCTGTTCTTAAATGTGTGCCATGAAAGAGAGCCAAAACGGCCGTTTAAAGTGAAATTTGATAAATAGTTTACATATCTTTAAAAAAATCTTACTGCAGCTTGTAAAGAAAATGATAGAAAAAAAGAGCAAAGCAAATGTTTTCTAGGGTTATGCAAAGATTTTTTTTAAACTTTATACGTGCTCAGCTCAAAGCAGTTAATTTAAAATAATAATGTAAATGTATAAATCTAAAAGAGATATTTTCTTTTATCAACTTAATTTTCTGTTTTGAATGAATCATTTCTTTGAATTGCAATATCTGTGACTATAAATACAAAAACAAACATATAAAACAATGAAAATGATTTTATATGTATTATTGATTAGGTTTTCATATAGTTGTAGAATCTCTTTAAATACTTGCAAGTGGTATTATCACATGAAGAAAATATGTTTTGAGATTCGAGGAATCTGCATTTAAATGCCTGCTCCAGGACTCATTAGCTATGAATCTCAATAATAATTAACTGACAGAATTTTTTAGAAGTTTAAATGTAAATATTAAATGTAATCTTGTAAGTGTAGATATGCAAAATTTCCAGTAAAAATTCTATTTTCTCTAAATACTATTATGTGAACTCTTAGATACAAAAACTCATGAAATGTAATCATGATATAAGAAGAGCATGTAAGTCTAGCAATAAGGAGACGTGACCCTCCAAACTGGCTTTTCCACTGACAAAAAACAATCTGTTTATTATTTTTAAATTCTTAAATTAAATAACGCATAACTTTTAAATTAGTTAGAATGTAGATTTTGCTATTGCAATACAGAGACCCAAAGTGATAGTGGCTTAAACAAGAAAGAAACCCTGGATTTAGGCATCGAGGCCCTTTCTGTCTAGAGTTTCACTGTTATATATCATCTTCATGGTACAAGAAGGTTCATCCATCGCTTCCTTGTCGGAATTCAAACCAGTCAAAAGAAAAAGCCAGTGAGGGAAAGAGCATGACTCCACCCATCTTTTAAGGACATGCTCATAAATTTGCACATATTGCTTCCACTGCCATGCCATGCCATTGGGCAACACTTAGTCATATGGCTACACCTAGCTTCAAGGGAGGAAATGCAATATTGCCATGTGCTCAGATGAATGTTATATCATGCTGTAAGAAAGGAAAAAAAAAATACTGGGGAATGACTAGCATCCCCATCAACCATGCAAAATCCATGAACATCATAATTTATGTAAAGACAATCTGATAAAAGTTTTCTTAATACACTTCTGGAGTAATGACTGAAGCTTGATTGTGCTGAGTTTTTCAACATGCCCCACCCCCAATATATTGTTAATTCCTAATGTCAAAAGGTCTCAAAGTTTTAACTTGAGCGAACTTGAACAGACTCATTAATGGAGACACTTAATGACATTCATAATGTAAGAGACAAATCAAAGTGTTTCTATTGTAGGCATTAAAGAAATCAAAAGAACCATGCCCTTTCTTACCTTTGCCTCTTTTTAGTAACCATTTTGTAACAACATACTGTTAAATGTAAGAAGTTTTAAAACAAATATAGCAATAATATACTCAAAACAATGTCTCTCAAAAATGCTTTCTATAAATGATGCCATGATTTATTGAAAACATTTCAGAAATTTCTTTTTTAGTTTGTTTTGGGAGCCAGGTTCCAAGTTATGTGACAGAATCCATCTTGTTTATATTCATTTGATTCTTTCCTTTCTGGCCCTTCCCTTCTTTGCCTTGCTGTTTCTGCTTCAGCCAGTAGTCCCACTGCCTCCTCAAAAAGGGGCTGTGCCTGTGCTAGCGGCAACTGGAACAAAGGGCTCTAATAAGTGGATCACTTGAAACTGGGTGGGAAACTTAATGTATAAAATTTTTTCACCTCCTATTTGCTCAACAAAATATTTATTGAGCAGCCATGTGTCTTACAGTGCCCTTGGTCCTGGAGATAAAACAGAGAACTAAATACAGCCTTGTAATGCATAAGAATATTTTGGTCAATGACAGACCTCATATACAACAGTGGTCCCAAATTATAATAGAGCTGCCTATGGATGCACTTTTTAAAAATATTTTATATTACATTTTAATTGTATTTTCTATGCTTAGATATGTTCAGATATACAACTACTTCCTATTGTGTTAAAGTTGCCTACACTATTCAGTACATTAATATTCTACACACATTTGAGGTCTGGGAGCAACAGGCTATACTAGGCCTAGGTGTGTAGCAGGCTATACTCCTAGCCTAGGTTTGGATAAATACACTGAGTGATGTTTGCACATGGTGTTTGCACAATGATGAAATTGCTTAACAATGCATTTCTCAGAACATGTTCCCATTGTTAGCCAATGCACAACTGTAGATAGTATCTTTGCCCTTATTGACCGTGGTAATGAAAGGCAGGCATTAATTTGAGACATGTCACACACATAGATGTCAAATTAGAATGTGATCAGTTTTACAAAGAGATATACATGGAGTTGTATAAGATGAGGGAAGGATTCACTGAAGAAGAGATACTAGAATAAAGAATTTAGAGGAGCAATTAGAATTAACTAGGTGAAAGTAGTGAGAATAAAGGGGGAACTGGAAAAGTACTTCAGTTAGATAGAGGAGCACATGCAGAGTTCCCTGTAGTAGACTGCATGGCATGGTCCGGGAAATAAGCAGACAAGTGTGCCTGGAATGCACAGGGAGAGGTAGAAAAGTGAGATTAAACTGGAGAGAAGGAGAAGGGACAGTCTCTGCAGGGCTGCATGGCTCATGTCAAATATTTTAATTCACCCCAAAATTGGAATCCATTGAAATGTTGGAGCAGAATTACATGCTGAGAACTTTGTTTTTAAAAGAACCTCCCAGGCTGGGTGCGGTGGCTCACGCCTGTAATCCCAGCACTTTGGGAAGCCGAGGTCAGTGGATCACCTGAGGTCAGGCGTTCCAGACTAGCCTGCCAACATGGCGAAACCCCGTCTCTATTAAGAATACAAAAATTAGCCGGGCGTGGAGGCAGGCGCCTGTAACCCCAGCTACTCGGGAGGCTGAGGCAGGAGAATCGCTTGAACCAGAAGGGGAGAGGGCGCGGAGGTTGCAGTGAACCCAGATCGCGCCACTGCACTCCAGCCTGAGTGACAAGAGTGAAACTCCGTCTCAGAACAAAACAAAACAAAACAAACAAACAAACAAAAACCTCCCAGACTATGAATTTGAGATAGTAGGAGGTGTGCAAGAACTTAAGGTGGAGGACCAATAAGGAGACCATTATAGTAGTTTAGGCAAAAGAAAAATCGATGGACTAAAGTGTTAGAACTGTTGAGATATGAAGAGAGGTGACCAATATTTAGTAAGTAACATTGATATGTATTAGTATGGATTGAATTTGTAGAGTAAGTATGTAAGAAGATATTAAGGAGACTCTTATGTTTGCGGTTTTTAAACTGGCCTGATGAAGATGCATTTCCTGAGTTAGCACTGAAAAAATGGGGTTTAAAGGGAAACCACATTTGAAATATATCTTAAGAATCAATGAGATAACACGTAGAGGGAATATTTATCAAGGAATAAAGAGAGTCTAAGAATCAAAACTTGATCAATTAGTAACTTTATTTTATAGGTAACAGAATGAAGAAACTACAAAGAATATTGAGAAGGAAGCACCACGGAAGTGAGAGGAAAACCAGGAAAAGATGGCTCATGGAAGCGAAGAAAACAAAAAAAAATTGAATCAGGATAGTAACTTTGGTCAATGGTGTTAATTGCTGCTGAAAACTCAAGTTAAATTGACACAAAAAACGTCCATTGGATTTATTAGGAAAGACTTGAGCATAACTGATGTATACTCGTTTGTGTTTTGCTACCTAAGGTACCAAGGTTAACAAAATTAAATGGCTGAACTATAGGGAATTGGTGGGGAAGCGTTCTTAGAAGTTACATTTTCTTTTTCAAATACTTCTTTTACTTATTTCCCATGTCTTGATTTGGTTTACTGTAAAAGCATAATTTAAGAATTCCAAAGAGAGTTTAGAGTTTCCAAATTACATATCTACTTTATTTCTTTATCTTATTATTGATACTGTACTATAACTGTTATTAGTACAGAGGCCCACAAGATTGCATGGTGACTTTTAGAAAATACAAGCAAGCATATTTTTGGCCCGGGAATTTTTCAGTCTTCTAATTTCCAAAGAGTTATTGATGATTTGAGGTTTGTTCCTATCAGAAGCAGATCGTCTAATTTTCTCTAATTATCTTATTATGGAATAGTAGTTGTAAAGAAACATTATTAACTGTGTTTGACTTGTGCTTTGTTTTTCTGAATTGTTTTAAAACGTTTCTTCTGGTTTAAGACATGAACCCTCTAAAAAATGCAGGTAGTAAAAACCAGAGCCTTCCCTTGAATGGGGTTGGTTACAGGCAGCACTCACATCAGCACACAGTCATCCTCTGCACAGGTGATCAAAGCCAACCTCAGCCAATGAGACAGGGCCACATAAGAAGCATGAAGATGCTTTAGTTTGGGATAAATAAAAAATGAAGAGTATTTATTGCCACTGAGTGATAAGAAACTGTAAATTAATAAGTCATTAGTGAAATATATTCTTAACAGTAGCTAAATATAAATTATAACATATGGGGGCAATAACTATGAAAATAGACTAAGATGACTTATAAGATTTAAAAAATTGTAGAGAATCAATATTAAGGTTGTATTAATGGCTAAGTAATTGCACTCAGAAATACACATTGTCTTCTCACAACAGCTAGTATATCTGCTGTTAAATTTAACCAATTTATTATTTTTTAATAAATGCATAAGTGTACTAAGTGGTATGCTTCTGTTTAGTTCAATGATTTGTAACTGAAGTGAATATAATCATTAAATCTGAACTACCCCAATTTGGAATTATTTTCCTTTGACTATTATTACAGGTGGAAATGCAGCACAAAAGAAATGTCACTTATGTTATCAGTAAAATACAAGCTTCAATAGATATGCCTTATTCTTATTGATCCATTCTAATAAGGGACACAAATAATATGAAAAAGTGAATCCAGAAGTAAATCACCAAATTGCATTTTATTGACTGTTCTTTCTCCACTCATCTCAAACCTTCCATCAGGAATATGGAACAAGTAATAAAAGTGATGGAAGATACACAGAACTTGAACGATTTGCTTCTCCTTTGGATGGACAGCTAAGAAGAAATGCAAATAAAAGTGAAATAAAGCATACACAGAGTGCCCACATATTTGTAAGTCGATCTTCCAGAATAGAGAGTGGTTGTAATTCCCAATCTAAGAATTTTTTTGGCATAGAATTATGGAATATTTGAGTTGAAAGTGATCTTGGTGATAATATATTCTAGCATCTTCATTGTACACATAAGGACATTCCTTTAGCCCTAAGGAAACAGAGCTTCCATGAAGTATGTGACTGCTGATTTAGTAAAAGAATCTAACTCTTGCTCCTGCCTCATTCAGAACTAATGCACCTATGCCATGCAGCCACTTTCCATTAAAGGAAAAACAATATGCAGTCTTTTGAAAGAGTGGTACTATATCAGGCCTTTTTGAATAGCAAATATTTCCTTAAAGGTAGGACTAGAATTGTATGCTGTTAAAAGTCAGTAAAGAAATGTATTAACATGGTGTATTACTAAGGTAGAAAATGAAGAAAAGTGTACAGAATAAGTTCTTAATTTTTCTAGTACCTGACACTTCTTAGAGTTCAACACTTTCTTAAGCATCAGATCATTTATTCAATTTCATAAATAAAAAACAAAGTATTTTAAGAGGGCAGCTTTCATTTCACTTTCTATCTTTTTTTGTTTTGTTTTTTAAATTTTAAATTTTGATTTCTGTGGGTACATATTAGGTATATATATTTATGGGGGACATGAGATGTTTTGATACAGGTATACAACGTGTAATAATCACATCGTGTAAAATGGGGTATCCATCCCCTCAAGCATTTATCCTTTGTGTTACAAACAATCCCATGACACTTTTTTAGTTACTCTAAAATGTACAACGAAATTACGATTGACTAAAATCACTCTGTTGTGTTATCAAATATTAGGTCTTATTCATTCTTCTTTTTTTTTGGACCCATTAACCATCCCCACCTCCCCTACCCAAACCCCCACTAACCATTCCAGCCTCTGGTAACCATCCTTCTACTCTCCAGCTCCATGAGTTCAATTGTTTTGACTATTAAATCAACACATATAAATGAGAACATGCGATGTTTGTCTTTCTGTGCCTGATTTAATTCACTAAGCATACCGTCCTCCAGTTCTATCCATGTTGTTGCAAATGAGAGGATCTCATTCTATTTTGTGGCTGAATAGTACTCCCTTGTGTATAAGTATGACATTTGCTTTATCCATTCATTTGTTGATGGACACTTAGGTTGCTTCCAAATTTTGGCTATTTTGAACAGTGCTGCAACAAACATGGGAGTGCAGATATCTCTTTGATATACTGATTTCCTTTCTTTTGGGTATATACCCAGCAGTGGGATTACTGGATCACATGGTGGCTTGACTTTTAGTTTCTTCAGGAACCTCCAAACTATTCTCCATAGTGGTTGTACTAATTTACTTTCCGACAAACAGTTTTCTCCACATCCTCACCAGCATTTGTTATTGCCTGTCTTTTGGAATATAAGCTATTTTAACTGGGGTGAGATGATATCTCATGGTAGTTTTGATTTGCACTTCTCTAATGATTAATGATGTTAAGCACCTTTTTGTATGCCTGTTTGCCATCTGTATGTCTTCTTTTGAGAAATGTCTATTTAGATTTTTTGCCCTTGTTTTTTTAAACTGGATTACTAGATTTTTTTTTTCCATAGGGTTGTTTGAGCTCCTTATATATCCTGGTTATTAATCCCTTGTTAGATAGGTAGTTTGCAAATATTTTCTCCAATTCTGTGAGTAGTCTCTTCACCTTGTTGATTGTTTCCTTTGCTGTGCAGAAACTTTTTAACTCAATATTATCATATTTGTCCGTTTTTGCTTTGGTTGCCTGTGCTTGTCGGATATTTGTCAAGAAATTTTTGCCCAAACCAATGTCCTGGAGAGTTGTTCCAATGTTTTCTTTCAGTAGTTTCAGAGTATGAGGTCTTAGATTTAAGTCTCTAATCCATTTTGATTTGATTTTTGTATGCGGTGAGAAATATGGGTCTAGTTTCACTCTTTCAATATGGATATGCAATTTTCCCAGCACTATTCATTGAACAGAGTGTCTTTTCCCCACAGTGTGTTCTTGACACCTTTGTCGAAAATGAGTTCACTGTAGGTGTTTGGATTTGTTTATGAGTTCTCTATTCTGTTGCTTTGGTCTATGTACCTGTTTTAATGCCAATATCATGCTGTTTTTTGTTACTATAGCTCTGTAGTATATTTGAAGTTAGGTAATGTTATTCATCCAATTTCTTTTGCTTAGAGTTGCTTTGGCTATTCTGAGTATTTCGTGGTTTCATATAAACTTTAGGATAGTTTTTTTTTTCTATTTCTGTAAAGAATGTGATTGGTATTTTGATAGGATTGCATTGAATCTGTAGATTGCTTTGTGTAGTATGGACATACTAACATAGGTTCTTCCAATCCATGAGCATGAACTATCTTTTTATTTTTTCATCTCTTCATTTTATTTCATCAGTGTTTTATAGTTTTAATTATAGATATCTTTCACTTTTTTGGTTAATTCCTAGGTACTTAATTTTATTTGTGGCTACAGTAAATGGGACATTTTTTTATTTCTTGTTCAGATTGTTCACTGTTGGCATACAGAAATATCATTGTTTTTTGTATGCTGGTTTTATATCCTGCAACTTTACTGAATTTGTTTATCAGTTCTAATAGTTTTTGGTGAAGTCTTTAGTTTTTTTCCAAATATAAGATTATTTCATCTGCAAACAAGGATAATTTGACTTCTTCCTTTCCAGTTTGGATGCCTTTATTTCTTTCTTTTCTCTTATTGCTCTAGCTAGGACTTTCAGTACTATGTTGAATAACAATGGTGAAAGTGGGCACCTTTGTCATCTTCCAGATCTTAGAGAAAAGTATTTGAGTTTTTACCCATTCAGTATGATAGTAGCTGTAGGTTTGTCATACATGGCTTTTCTATGTCAAGGTATGTTCCTTCTATCCCCAGTTTTTGGAGGGTCTTTACCATGAAAGGATGTTGAATTTTACCAAATACTTTTTCAGCATCAATTGAAATGATCATATGGTTTTTATCCTTCATTCTGTTGATATGATATATCACCTTGGTTTATTTGCATAGTTTGAAACATCCTTACATCCCAAGAATAAATCCCATTTAGTCATGATGAATGATCTTTCTAATGTATTGCTGAATTCAGTTTGCTAGTATTTTGTTGAGGATTTTTGAATCAATATTCATCAAAGATATTGGCCTGTAGTTTTCTTTTTTTTGATGTGTGTTTGTCTGGATTAGGGTAATACAGGGCTCGTAGAATTAGTTTGGAAGTGTTCCTTCCTCCTCTATTTTTCAGAATAGTTTGATTAGGATTAGTATTCAACCTTCTTTAAGTATTTGCTATAATTCAGCTGTGAAGCCACTGAGTCACAAGCTTTTCTTTACTGAGACTTTTTAGGCTTCAATTTAGTTACTTGTTATTGGTCTGTTAAGGTTTTGGTTTTCTTCATGGTTCAATCTTGGTAGTTTGTGTGTATCTAGGACTTTGTGCATTTCTTCTAGATTTTCCACTTTGTTGGTATATAGTTGCTCACAGTAGCCACTAACGATCCTTTGGATTTCTAGGTATTGGTTGTAATGTCTCATTTTTCACCTCTGATTTTATTTATTAGTATCTTTTCTCTTTGCCGTTAGCTAGTTTTGCTAAAGGTTTGTCAATTTTGCTTAACTTCTCAAAAGAAAACTTTTTCATTGATCTTTTTTATTGTTTTCTTCATTTCAATTTTCATTTATTTCTGCTCTGATCTTTATTACTTCTTTTCTTCTACTAATTTTGGGTTTGGTTTGTTCTTGCTTTTCTAGTTCTTTAAGATGTATTGGTACATTGTTTATTTAACATTTTTCTTTTCTTTTTTTTGACATAGGCACTTATAGATATAAACTTCTCTCTTAGTACTGCTTTTGCTGTATCTCATAGATTTTGGTATGTTGTACTGCCATATCATTTGTTTCAATACATTTTTCAGTTTCCTTCTTAATGTCCTTATTGATCCACTGGCCATTCAAAAGCATATTGTTTAATTTCCAAGTATTTGTAAGTTTTCAAATTTCCTCTTGTTATTGATTTCTAATTTTACTCCATTGTGGTCAGAGAAAATGTTTGATACTATTTCAAATTTTTGACTGCTCTAAAACTTGTTTTGTGACCTAACATATGGTCTATTTTTGAGAATGGTCATGTGCTGAGGAAAAGAATGTGCATTCTACAGCTCTTGAATGAAACGTTCTGTAAATATTTATTAAGTCCATTTGGTATAGTGCAGATTAAGTCCAATGTTTCTTTGTTCATTTTCTGTGTGGAATATCTGTCCAATGCTGAAATTGAGGTGTTGGAGTCTCAAGCTATTATTATATTGAGGCCTATTTCTCTCCTTAGGTCTAGTAATATTTGATTTTATATCTGGTTGCTCCAGTGTTGGGTAAATATATATTTAAAATTGTCATATACTGTTACTGAATTGAATCCTTTATCATTATACAGTGAACTTTTCTGTCTCTTTTCATAGTTTTTGTCTTGAAATCTATTTTCTCTGTTATCAGTGTAACTACCCCTGCTCTTTTTTGGTTTCCATTGGCATGGGATATCTTTTTTCATCCTTTCATTTTCAGTCTATGTGTGTCTTTATAGAGTGCATTTCTTGTAGTCAACAGATCACTAGGTCTTTTTTTTTGTTTTTAATCCATTCAGCCATTCTGTCTTTTGATTGAAGAGTTTAGTCCATTTACATTTAAGGTTTTTACTGATAAGTAAGGACTTAATCCTGCTATTTTGATATTTGTTTTTTTGGTTGTTTTGTGGCCTTTCTGTCCTTCTTTCTTTTTGTCTCTCTTCCTTTTAGTGAAAGTAATTTCCTCTGTGATATAATTTAGTTTCTTGTTTTGTATTTGTTTTGTGTGCCCATTGTATTTATTTTGGTTTGAAGTAACCAAGAGGATTGAAAGTACTATTTTATTTATTTATTTAGAGACAGAGTCTTGCTTGGTCACCCAGGCTGGAGTGCAGTGGCGCAACCTTGGCTCACTGCAACCTCTGCCTCCTGGGTTCAAGCAAGTCTCCTGCCTCCGCCTCCCAAGTAGCTGGAATTACAGGCATCCGCCACCATGCCTGGCTAATTTTTGTATTTTTAGTAGAGATGGAGTTTCACCATGATGGCCAGGCTGGACTCAAACTCCTGACCTATAGTGATCTGCCCACCTCTGCCTCCCAAAGCAAATATTATTTTATACCCCATTATTTTAAGCCGATAATAATTTAACACTAACAAACATACGAGCAAAAATAAAACTAATACAGGATCTACACCTTAAGTTCATCCCCTGCTTTTAAACTTTTTGTTGTTTCTATTTATATCTTATCGGACTATGTCTTAAAAAGTTGTTGTAGTTACTATTTTTGATTGGTTCATCGCTTACTCTTTCTAATTGAAATAAGAGTAGTTTACACACCACACTTACAGTGTTACAGTTCTCTGTGTTTCTCTGTGTACTTACTATTATTAGTAAGTTTTGTACCTTCAGATGCTTTCTTATTGCTCACAGACATCCTTTTCTTTCTGATTGAAGGACTCATCTTTAACCTTAGGGAGTTTGTGAATTAAATGCCTTGAGGTAGTCTTCTTTGGGTTAAATCTGCTTGCTGTTCTATAACTTTCTTAAGTTTGGACATTGATATCTTTCTCTAGGTTGGGAAATTTTCTGTTATTACCCCTTTGAATAAACTTTCTACCCCTGTATCTTTCTTTACCTCCTCCTTAAGGCCACTAACCCTTAGATTTGCCCATTTGGGACTATTTTCCAGATCCCAAAAGTGTGCTTGATGGTTTCTTTTTTTTTTTCTTTTTCTCCTCTGACTGCATATTTTCAAATAGCCTGTCTTCAAGCTCACTAGTTCTTTCTTCTGCATGACCAATTCTGCTATTAAAAGACTCTGAGACATTCTTCATTATGCCAACTTCATTTTTCAGCTCCAGAATTTCTCCTTACTCTTTTTCATTATTTGAATCTATTTATTAAATTTCTCTGACAGAATTCTTAACTCCCTCTCTGTGTTCCTTGAATTTCTTTGAGTTTCCTCAAAACAGCTATTTTGAGTTCTTTGAAAGGTCACATATCTATGTTTCTTCATGATTAGTCCCTGGTGCCTTATTTAGTTCATTTGGTGAGGTCATATTTTCCTAGAGGGTCTTGATATTTATAGATGTTTGCCTATGTCTGGGCATTGAAGAGTTAGGTATTTATTGAAGCCTTCTCAATCTGGGCTTGTTTGTATCCATCCTTCTTGGAAAGCGTTTCCAGATTTTAAAAAGACTTGTGTGTTGTGATCTAAGCTGTATCTGTTTTAGGGGGCACCCTAAGCCTAGTAACATTGTAGTTCTTCCAGACTCATAGAGGTACTGCCTTGATGGTCTTGGACAAGAACTGGAAGAATTCTCTGGATTACCAGGCAGAGCCTCTTATTCTCTTCCCTTACTTTGGCCCAAACAAAGCCTCCCTCTGTTCTGTGCCACCTGGACCTGGGGATAGACAAGGTTCCCTTTACTTTTCCCTCACTTTTCTCAAGCATAGAAAGTCTTCCCTCTTAGCCACTACAGCTGGGAATGTGATGAGTCTCACCTGAAGCCAGCAAGTCTCACCCAAGGCCCTTGATGTAATACCTGGATATCACTGCTGTTTATTCAGGGCCAAGGGCTCTTCAGTTAGCAGGTGATGAATGCTGCCAGGACTGGATCCTTTCCTTCAAGGCAGTGGGTTCCCTATTCTGACCACTGTCCTATCCTGTTGTGGCTGAGCTGGTATCCCATATGCCACACAAAGTCCTCCCCACTCTTCCATTCCTTTCCTAAAGCAGAGGGAAGGGGTCTCTTTTGGAGCCATGAGCTGTTGAGTCTGGGGTTAGGAGAGGGGTGATACCGTCACTCCTTTAGCCACTCCAGCTTGTGTTTCACTGGGTTGTGTGCCCCCAAGTCCACTGTCACTGGGCACAGTTGAGCACTAGGACTTGCCTAGGAGTTGCAATCCTTTTGGCCTAGATTGCCTTTAAGTTTATTTTGTGCCACAGACCACTATAGCCAGTAGTGGAAAGGCTTGCAGGAACTCAACTTCAGAGTGCTGGAATCAATAATTCTCTGGCTAGGGCTGGTTTACATGCTCTCTCCACAAGTGGGTTATATGGTTTAGCTCTGTGTCCCCACCCGAATCTCATCTTGAATTGTAATCCCCATGTATCTAGGGAGGGACCCTGGTGGGAGGTGATTGGATCATGGGGGTGGTTTCTCCTACATGCTGTTCCCATGATAGTGAGTGAGTTCTAATGAGATCTGATGGTTTAAAAATGTGTGGCAGTCCCCCCAACCACCTCCTGCCAACATGTAAAATGTACCTTGCTTCCCCTTCATCTTCCACCATGATTGTAAGTTTCCTGAGGCCTCTCCCACCACAAGAACTGTGAGTCAATTAAACCTCTTTTCTATATAAATTACCCAGTATCAGGTAGTTCTTTATAGCAGTGTGAGAATGGATTAATACAGTGAATGTCAGCTGAGTTTGGTCCTGTTTTATTTTCTGTTATAATAGCGCAGCTCAGGGTTCAGTGCCTCACAATTGCTGTGCTCTCCCTCTCCCCAGCACACAGAAACAGTCTCTGCACCACACCTGCTCCCAGAGGATCAGTGAAGGTTGGCATTGTTGACTCAAGATTGTTTTTTTCCCTATCTCTTCAGTGCCTCTTTCAGTGATATAACGTTAAACCAGATTCTTTAAGTGCTCACCTGATTTTTTGTTCTTATGAAGGTGGTTTTCTTATATAGATAGTTGATAAATCCTTGCAGGGGGGACAATTGGTAGAGCCTTCTATTCTGCCAATTTGCTCCACCCCTTCCTCTCACTTTGTATCTTTATTTAAATTCCTGTTCTATAAGTTTTCACTTATCTATTCAATTAGCACTGTAAAAAGCAACTGCTTGTGTTTTCCCCACTTTTTAAGCAACAAATATTAGTTGCCCCCTTGTATCAGGAACTAGTTGTGTGAAAGATACTGGGCATGCAAACATGAAAAACACAGTGTTCATGCATTAAAGAAGGGAGAGGGCTGAAGAAAAGAGCATAATATGCTCTAAAAGAGTGGCTAGAACATAGCAATCATAGAGTTAAGAAGACATGGAAAAGATGCTCCTGTGAAAGGAGTTGATTCTGGAAAACACTTGGGAACCTGCAGTCTGTGTGACATTCAGAGAAGTTTGAACCTTCTTATCCAGTAAGCCACTGAAAGTTTGTAGCAAGGAAGTATCTTAGATAACACTGATGTATGGTAAAGCTTAGATACTAGATGGATTTGTACCTCTTATCAATAGGAGCTGGTGAAGAGAAAAGAAGGTTTCCATTAAGCTTTCGAGAAAGATAGGGACCTAAAAGCATTTCTGAAAGGCAGGAGACTTCCCAGTATCTCTCGATGGGAAGAATCTCCTGAAGAATTCATTAAGGGAGACAACTGCTAACATCTAAGCTTTAATTCAATGAAGAAATTAACCTTTCAGGGAACTATTAACAGAAGCACAGGGAGAAGTTCTTCACGATGAGAGTTCCCTAAGTCCGTATCTTTCCTAATTCAAAACCCATTTGGCTTTACATTGTATCAAATATTTGCAGGCAGCAAATCAAAGATTGAATAATACATGCAATTGATTAAAAACAGAAGTGTACCTCACATGAAAATGAAAATAATATTTCAATATGTGTAAAGTAAAATATGCAAAAGGATAAATATGTGCAAAACAAAGATACCTTTTTACTAATAAGCAATATAACTAAGAAGAATTATTTGGTGTCATTTCAAAAATCTTTTACTGAAAAGGATCCTACTACTTAAATTAATAATTACTGTGTTCTTTTAGCCTTTCGATGTTATTTCCCTTTTATATTGTTATCTAGTTACAAAGTTAACTTTATTTCCCCAAGACATTTTTGTAAATAGGATGAAAGTCTCAAAGATTTTAATTACCTTAGTTCAATAGGAGTTACCAGTATTTCTAACACTAGCACTTCAATTCTAATTATCATCCCAAACTGGGCTTTGGATTTCTTTCATTTGAATCTCTCTTATATTCACTGTTTTAAGTGATGTTCTGGAAAGTTCACCTTTATGAGGCTATGTTCTGGGATTCAGTGTTTATCCAACAAAGATGAAATGATTAAAAAAGCAGATAGATAATTAAACTATTCAGATTAGTGTTCTAAAACCTAATAGAAATCATTAAAAATTAAATTAGAAAGCCAGATTTCTCATTATTACTTCTTTTCTCAAATTCACAGAACGCTCATTTTGCTATATGCGCAGTTTCTTTTAAATGATAATACAAGGTCTCTTATTACAAACTCAACAATTGCTGAAACATAAATCCCGCAGATTTCTCATTAGTAATTCTTTCCTCAAATTCACACAATGTTCATGTTATTACATGCCTAATAGCTTTTAAATGCTCATGAGAAAGATCTTACTACTAATTTTTAGGATTACTGAAATCACATCTGCCATTAAAATTTACTAGAAAACTCAGGAAAGTTCTTACAATATACCATTTCAGCTAAGTAAGTAGGTTATTTTAAAAATTCAAATCTTCTGGCATATATTCTGACATATAAACAGTAACTATGCTAAATAAAATTACAATTTACATTGTGTTTTCAATACAGATGTTCAGAGTGAACCACGGGCAAAATATTCACATTTCTTAATAAAATGGCAGAGTAGCCCATGAAAGAAACAATTACTGAAGTGTTCTAACCTGGAAAAGAAATGTACAGCTTTCCACAAAATGCTGGGGATTTTTTTCTTTTTACTTTTCTTTTTTTTTTTTTTTTCTTTAGTTTTTGAGACAGAGACTTATTCCGTCACCCAGGCTGGAGTGCTGTGGTGTGATCTCAGCTCATTGCAACCTCTGCCTCCCGGGTTCAAGTGATTCTCTTGCCTCAAGCACCTGAGTAGATGGGATTACAGGCATACATCACCATGCTCGGCTAATTTTTGTATTTTTAGTAGAGATGGGGTTTTGCCATTGTCAGCCATGCTGGTCTTGAACTCTTGGCCTCAAGTGATCCACCTGCCTCAAACTCCTAAAGTACTGAGACCACAGGCGTGAGTTACCATGCCCGACCACAAAATTCGTTAAATATATATAATCTATGTGGGAGCAAAGGCAAATACAGAAAGGAAAACCAAATGCCCTGAAGGAGAAACACAGTGTGGGCTAGGACAACTCCCTCGAGGTCAAACAAATCTAAAATACACCACGGCAATGCCTCTGCAGTTGCTTCCTCAAGGGTAGAAAGTGCTTTTCACCTTCTCAGTGAGTTCACAGATACCCTGTGTGGTCCAGATGCCAGAAGATTTAGACAAACCCCATGTCACTCTTAGTCCAAGATGTTTGAGAGACTGACTCAAGTGCAGCCTTTCCTTCTATCCCCTGTTACAGTACAGCTTGATCTGGTCTGAGATCCCAGTCTCAGATTTTGTTTTATCTAATCCCACAATACTTCTAGGTGCCCTCATGACAGTTGCAAAACCTCTAAACCTGCCTTAAATTACATAAATTAAACAATCTCTTAATGTCTCTCCTTGCCATGCCATGGTTTGCTGCCACCGGGTTAGAGTAATTCTGTCCATCATTACTCAGACCTCTGACTTAAAATGGCTCTCTCCTGATGGTAAAACCTGAATCATCCTGTGCCTGCCCAACATCCTCCCTTCTACAGGCTGCCAGAGCTTGGTGGTAGAGAAAAATCCTTGAGAAAAGCAATGACCCTTTCTTTCCCCTCATTTCCAATACAGAGGGTAAAAATGAAACACCATTTTTCTACTTATCTAAAAACTAGCAAACTCACTTTTTGTTTTCACTTCAAGCTGTAAAAGAAATCATGACTTGTGTATTTATAGCATCCTGACCAATTGTCCAGGAGTCATAAATTACATTTAATTTTTACTATATTCAAAGATCCCTACCCATAACAGAAAGACCAACAGAAAATATGTTTGGGGGCTACTTTACTTCTACACTGACTGGATAGTCACAATGCAATATATTACCTTTATTAATCTTTTTTGTTATGAATATAATTTTTAAGTAGAGGATAAGGTGGACTTGTCACAAGAAAATGAAACAGTCTGTTTTTTAAGCTATTACTTTTCTACTTGCTTTGGAATTACAATATAGACATTTTGTCAAATGTCCTCAGACTCTCCAGTTTGACAAATGTTATTTCACTACCCGTCTTAATGTTTACCTTTTCTGTTGTTCTAAAATATGTCATTCATATAATACAAAAATAAAACCCTAATAGAAAAATGTGTCACATGAAATAACAAATCCTCCAATTCTAAACTAGTTTAAACACATAAAGCTTCATGACAACTTGTCAGCTACATTATCATTGACAGTTTTGTTAAAAACCTTATAGGTTTTTATGGTAAATTTGAAGATAGGTTTTTATGGTAAATTTTATGGTAAATTTGAAGATACTTCGACTTCCTTTCTCTACCCTCTTCTACCTCTCACCCACACAAAAAACTGAGGCAATTAAGCAAAGTTACAATTCTAGTTATCAAGTTGTTATAAATAGAAATGGCATTTCACTCTGAAAATTTGATGGAATAAGCACATATTCCTAATAAACATCACAAAGAAAAAATAATTTTCACAATCAGAAAACAATGATAAATGAAACTAAGAAAAACATACACTGAGCTTAGATGTGTCCACATGAAAGTAACAATTTCTAGATTGACACCACACATTCCCTTTTTGGTGATATTTTGGTTTGTCTAACTCCTTAATCTCAAAGCATGAGACAGATGATTAGACTTTCATTTTACTTTGTGTTATGCAGGTCTGAATAAAGAAGGAATTCATTTCTTAGGAGTTCTTTCTAATTGCTCTCCCTTTATCTGCTTGTAACAGCTTTAAAATGAGCCCATCACAATGGCTACCTTGTAATGAATAAGCTGTTTTCCATTGACATTATCTGGATTTTTTTGACCTAGGCAAAGTAATTTGTCTGCATTTTGGCACAACAGAGGTTGCCTCTTCCCTTCCTATTGATTGATAGTAATTCAGTCCTATTCAATCCACATTCAAACTTATACCAAAGCATGAATCCTCTTATCCTTCCTTAGCTCTTCAGCTTACATTATGATTAACTTCGTGGAAAGATCAACTTACCTGGCACAAACTCTCTCCTGAATCTGCCATTCTGAATAGGCGTTCCTTTGCCTTTGCTGTTGGGTAGTACTTAATTTTGGTTGTAGCTTTAACGAATCCATCACAGTAGACATTGACATGGACTGAACCAGCAGGAAACTCTTATGAAAAACAAACAAGGGTTAGGGGCAGAGTATATAATGCATATTCATACTATTACATCTTTTAGAGAATATAAAAGAAGCCTTTAAAAATTCATAACACTTTTACTGATCTCTAGCACTTAAAATCATTTTTAAAATTCTTGGTAGTTGGAAACCACAAAATGAAATGTACAATTTTAGACTTAATTGCTTAAAAATAAACTTAAAATATAAAAACATGTTAAAATAACAATAAAAGTAAAGCACTAAATTATTTGTCCCTACTTACTTACTAGTATAACTTTTCTTTGTAATAATCTATAATCTTTACATAATTCTTTAGAATTTGGAAAAGTATAGCCATTTATCAAAAGTTAGGTATTTATTATTTATCTTATGAAAACAATTTAATTAATTACAGGCAAGTGTCTCAAAATTGTAATTTGAAAGAGTACAGCTGATTTAAATGATACAATTTGTATTCAATTGACTGCAATGAAAAATCCTGGGAAAGGCAAGGTTTAATCCCCTGATACTGAAGTACTGTTTACATCATACATTCATCCAAAGCCTTTTTGAGAACAAGTTGTTCAAAATGAATGATATACTACATTGTGAATTGTGCTGTAATATATGAGCAGAATTAAAGTTATATAAGAATTTAGGACTTTCTATGAAAGAATATCAATAAACAATCATTTTAATAAAAAAGTTATTGTGTTTTAGTGTAAGAAAACTAAACAAAATGTAATTCTTTAAATTCATCTGTGGAACAAATTTTAAGTGCTTTTAATCTGTCATTGAGATATTTCCCAAATTCTCCCAGAAAACTGTCACTCAAATATCTAGGGTTAGGAATAAGTCATTAAATATAAGAGCTTTGAATATTTAAAAGTTTTTAAAGATTAAGTATTAATTTCACTTTATCTCATGAAGCTGTTAAAGGACTTCTTATAATATTGCTGAGGGAAATTTAAATGCAACGAAAGCAATCTTAAGTTTAACTAGGTCAAGGAGCTGAAATTTCTTCCTCATATTTCTTGAGTAGATACCTCGCCTGTATTATAAAGAAGATGTATGTAGAAAAATAGAAGCTCTCTCTTCCCAAAGAAGTATCCAACCAATAGAGAATGTAAGAGAAATTACAACAAACAAAAATGAAAGTTTTAAAGCACATCTCATCAGCTACAACAGTACGCATATGGTAATGGGAGTTCTGGAGTTATTGGAGTCAAATGAAATCAATTTCAGTAGATTTTATAAAGATAAATTTAAATTTAAATGTTATGATAAGTCATAAAAATTATTTTGAAATAAGATATTAATTTTATCACAAAAGAGATTAGGAGTTTTACCATGGGGAGTTAACCTTTTGAAAGAAAATCGGTAATGAATCATGAGAGGTATATGGTGAGATTTGCTTGGTAATTTTTTGATACAGAGTAGATAAATATTCTATATATTTTTAATCTAACGTGAAACTGAACTGATTTATTTCTTATATATTGAATCCTTAGTTAACTCAAAATTTTACTGGTGGATCTACCGATAATGATGTCGATTTTAGAGTAATCCTCCAATGAGATGCCTTCTAAAGGATTGTGTTTTCTGTATACATTGTTATATTTGTTAAATGGCTGTTATTAAATCAATACCTAATTACTGCTCTCAACTGTATGTCAGAGAGAATGCCTTATAGATTCATCTGGTTGGGAGGCCTCCTCAGTAATATATTATTGAACTGACCTTTACATGAGCAGTACCCTGTTCTGCTTGAACATTATTTAACTTTAATTTTGGTTCACTATGATGACTGTATTTTACAGCTTCTCAGTAAAAATAAAATCCAATTAATGTAAGGACTCAAATAGAAGAGAGTAAAATTAAATGTTGTTGTTTACCATCTAGACGAAAGTAGTCAAGCAACACCTAACCCTGTAAGTACACACAAATATAGGTCAAGATCTCCAAACCAAGCAAGGATATCACAAATCTTATACAATAGTGGACTTGTCTATTGCTCTTTTCAATTCCAGCAGCTTTTGCTTTACATATTGTGACACTCTGTTGTTAGTGCATACCTGTTTAAGAGTTTTCTGTTTTCTTGGAGAATATATCTTTATCATTATATAATGCTTCTGTTCATTCACGATAATTTTTCTTTTTCTAAAATCTTCTTTCTCTGAAATTAGTACAACTTTCCAGCTCTACTTTGATTAGTGTTAGCATGGTATTAGGTTGGCGTATCTGTGTTTTGATCTCTGTCATTAATATTTGAATATTTCTTGTGTTTCATTTTCTCATTCTTCTTGTATTTCAATTTCATTACATTACTTTCAACGCCATTTGCAAAACCGCAATTACTTTTGCACCAACCTCCAACCTACCTTGCTGCAACCCTTTCACTTTTGATTTACCCGTGTCTTAATATTTAAATTGAGTTTTTTTATAGACAACATATTATTGGGTCTTGCTTGTTATCCATTCTGGCAATCTCTGTCTTTTAATTGGCGTTCTTAGACTATTCACTAAACAAGTAGTGCTTACTTGGCTTCAGTAACGTGGTTGGGTTATATCTATCATACTTGTAATTTTTATTATTCCCTACATTTTTCTTTGTTCCCGCTCTCTACCCCAACCTTTTCTGCTCTCTGTCAAAATTACTTGAGAATTTTATAGGATTCTATTTTCTCTCTTCTTAGACTACCATTTATAGCTTTTATTTATTTATTTATTTATTTATATTTTTTATTTATTTTAATTATACTTTAAGTTTTAGGGTACATGTGCATGGCACATTTATAGCTTTTAAAAAAATTTTAGTAATTGTCCTAGAGTCTGAAATATACATTTTTAACAAACCTAAGTCCCTCCTGTCCCTTATGATATTGCTGTCATTACTTTCACTTATCCATAGGCTGTAATCACCAAACACATTGATAGTGTTTACTTCAGACACACATTTATCTTTTAGATCAATTAAAAATAAGGAAAATGAAAGACTGTGTTTTTACCTTCATTCATTTATTCTCTGATGCTCTTTCTTTACGTAGATCTAAGTTTCTGACCTACATTATTTCCCTTCTTTCCCAAAGAACTTCTTTTAAAATTTCTTGCAGGGCAGGTCTGCTGGTAATGAACTCCTTCATTTTTCTGTTTGAAAAAGTCCTTATTTCTACTTCATTCTATATTCAGGATAATTTCACTGAATATAGAATTTTAGATTGGTGGGTTCCTTTTTTTCACAATACTTAAAATATTTTACTCCACTATTTTCTTGCTTGTGTGGTTTCTGAAGAGAAATTCAACGTAATTCTTATACTCATTTCTCTGCAGGTAAGGTATTCGTTTTCTCTGGCTTCTGACAAGATTTTCTCTTTTGTTTTCAGTTTTCTACAGTTCAAATGTAATATGAATAGGTGTCAATATTTTATATTTATCTTCCTTCGTGTTACTTGAGCTTCCTATATCTGTATTTTGATCTGTCATTAATATGCGAATATTTACTGTGCTTCGTTTTGTCATTCTTCTTGTATTCCAATTACACGTACGTTAGACCTTCTGAAATCATCCCACATTTCTTAGATGTTTTGTCCTTTCTTTAAAAAACAAACAGACAAAAAAACTTTTTTCTTTTTACCATTTAAGTTTGGGAAGTTTTCATTGACCTGTCTTCAAATTCAATGATTCTTTTCTGACCTTTGTCAACTCTACTGGTAAACCTATTAAAGTTATTTTTTAATTTTTGATACGGTGGTTTTGATTTCTAGAATTTCCTGTTGATTCTTTCTCAAAGTTTATCTCTTTTTATATAATCAATATGTTCTTTCATACATTTTCCATGTATGTCATATCTAATTCTAGTCTGATGCATGCTTTGTCTCTTTAAATTGTGTTTTATCTTGTCTTTAGGAATGCCTTGCAATGTTTGGTTTATGACTAGATGTAAGGTAAATACTCCTGTAGTGAAAGAATTTATAGGAATCTGTTTAGGAGTTGGACTGTATTTAATGTTTGTTGTAGCTATCAGTGCTAGCAGCTTTAAATTCCTCTAGCATTCTTGTTTCTGTCTCTCTTTTTGATTATGTACTTTTCTAAGTACTTTACCGAGAGAGAGTCTGAATCTTGCTGGGTTTTTTTGGTTGGTTGTTTGCTTTTTTAAACAGTAATCCACTGTCATTATGCTGGAATCCTGTTGTGGTAACCATAAGGTGGTAGGGAAGGAAAGCATTCTACATTCTTATGATTAAGTCTTAGTCTTTCAGTGACTCTTTGTTGTGACTTTACAAGTGTTTTTGCTGTGGCATACCTTCCCCTAATCCCCTTTAAGTGAGACAGGAAGGCCAGAGGGAGCCACAGTGAGATGATGTCCTTTCCCAGCTGGAATGAGGCTCTGGTGAGGTGTTTTCTTCTGGAGAGTAGGCCTGTGCTATGGAGAACATGCTGGGAGTATTTCACCACGATTATCCTTCCTCTGACCCCACCAGAGGTTCCATGGGCTCTTTCTCAGATCTTCATTGTAAAAACCTGGTGGGATTCATGGAGGTAAATCCTACAAAAGTGTGGGGACATCCTAAAACTACTACCCCTAGGAGTTTCTCACTCTCAAACTAATCCATACTCAGCTTTCAGACATTCATCAAAATTAACACTTAAGTGCTCCTACTAGTTTGTGGCCCCAGTGGCTTCTGCTCTAGGTAAGCAGATTTCAAATGACACTCTCTTAGTTCATCGTTTTCTCCAGCTTTTGGAATAGTGGATTGCCCTTGTCAGAGTTCAGAAGACAATACCCCAAAGTATGACGTGTTGGTGTGCTGCATACTTTGAACTAAAGAAGACTAAAGGGCTTCAGAAGCAAGGTCTTTCTGACCTTCCATCCTCCTGTCTCCAACCCTTCTTCCTGCCCCTGATCAAGTCATAGAAGCCAGAATTCCTCTTCCCCAAGGCAGGTCATAGAAACTAGAGCTCCTCTTTCCCAAAGAAAACCACAAAACCAAAAAAGGTCTCCCTTCTCTCTTCTGCCTTAAAGTTCCTCATTTCAGAGAAAGCCTGCTCCATACCTGGGAGGAAAGAATGTGACATAGAGAAGCCAACAAAAATCTGGACAGACAGGACTTACTGGGTCCTCCTCCCCTCAAGCCTGTTACCACTAGTTCATATTCTGTTGTTCAATCACTGTCCTACATGGCTGTTTATTCTTCGTTGAACCTAAGCGTAAAAATGGACAGTTTCCCATTGGTCCTTGGGTCTTCATTTCTGAAGGCTCCCATAAATCTTTGATTAAATAAATTTGTTAGGTTTTTCTCTTGTTAATCTCTCTTTTATTACAGGAGTGACAACTGTGACCCTTATGATGGTGAGGAAAGGTATCACACCTGCATCTAACACCTTGCAACTTTAGTTCTCTAATGGGTTCAAGAAACGTGGTCGATTTTGTAGTGGTTCAGCTTTTTCTTCTAAAAATGGGCTCTTTACTGTTGGGGCTAAAACCATTCATCTAAATATTACTTGTAAAACCTTTGTTTTCCTTATATATCTGTGCATATGTACTGGGTCATGATGTAAAATGTAGTTCTTACTAGTTGTTCTTAGTAGGGTTCAAAACATTTCAAAATACAGTGACATGAAGCAGAGAAAATAAGGCTCTGGGCCCATTTCTGCCAAGGCATTTTCCATCCAACCAAACAGGTTCAGGTAACCATCTTGAATATTGCTACAAAGCAGCCAACACTTGGGAGAAAATTTCTCATCAATTTAAAGAATACAACAGTTGAAACGAATGTTTAAATAAGTTTGATTATGATAGTTGGTAAATAGTGGTTTATTTATTTATTACAGATTTGTTGTTTAATCATGGAGACAATATTATGTCTTGGTATATCTTGGAAAGCATGGCATACTCATTTTCTACTTTTCTTATAATTAATTTGAACTTTGACATGTTTTATTCTTTATACTGCTCTCACCCAGTAGGTATACTGAGCAAAAATTCTTAAGTAATGTGAATAATTATATTTGACATCTTGATCTGCTATTCGGGAAATATTATTTAAGTGCTTCTTAATTTGCAATATTGATATTTCTATAGTGCCTTTAGTCTAACTAAATTTAAATTCTGAAACTAATTAGTTAGAAAATTTTATTCATTAAACCACTTAAGAATGTGACATAATGAAGTAGGGGGCATTGAGACAAGAAAGAAAGAAAAGGAAAGAGACAGAGTTTTTCTCATTTCACTTCTACACATGCTTATCCATGACAGAAAGCAGTGTCTGAAATGTTTATAAATGTTTAGTATGGAGTTTTTCCTTCTTATAATCCAACTTCAGTCTAAGCTGTGCAAGGAAATCCATACACATGCCTTCCACACAAACAGAATTCCGTAAATGCTTTGTAAATAGACTGCATAATCACTATATTTTAAAAGGAAAAAATGTTCAAAATGTGTTTGACATGATTTTTAATTTAAAATATTTTTGCCACATTTCCAAATTCATAACAAGATTGAGCATCTTTTTATTTCAAAATATTTTATAAAGTTCACATTTATGAGGTTTAATAAGATGATTTTATTCTCTGATCAGGAAAAGACATCATAAATGTAAAAACCAAGCAGTTTTACATTTATATTAAAATATCCAGAAATTAGTATTAGATTAATATTAGATTTTGATTTTAATACAATTATTGTTGCAAGTATGGTTATTCCATCTGGAATTTTAAATCTGATACAATTTATCATGCTATAAGCAAAGCTGGATAATCAAATGATTAGCTTTGCAAGTGAGATGAGGAAAAGATGAGAAGATTATATGTACAAATTGCATCATACTGATAAAATAATGGGAAAAAATGCTTTTCAGAGCAACAAAAATATACCAGAGACTTGGGGGGAAAAAAGAAAGAAAGGGAAAAAAATAGAGTTTATTAATAAAACTCGAAATAAATTGCTAATCCAAATGTCACAACAAAGCAAACAATTTTAGTCATATGTTTAGTGGTTGCCATATACTAAAATGCTCTCTGCTGACATATTTAAAAATGTATGATGTTACTGGATGTCATTTCATTACACAGTATACAAACTAATTTCTCATAATTTACATGTTCTTACTTTTGCAAATCCAGATTAATAATAACAACCTTGGGTATGTGAAAACTAAACACAGGAAACACCTGCAGAATAATATTAGTTTTTGTAAGGAAGTGAAACCATTTATTATAAATTTATTGGAAGGAACTCAGGATGATGTTTTATGCTTATTAAATCATAAACATTCTTACCTAAAGCTTTCATGCACCAGACTTTCTTATTCCAAAGGGCTGGCCGTGTTCTAATGCGCTTATTACTTGATGTAAATTCAACCTCTACAGTATCACCAATTACTTCATCTCTCAAAATTATGAATATTTCACCAGGATTCTGTAAGATGAAAATGTAACCCATTTAAGCATTTGAAAAAGTTTACATTAACCAAAGAACCCATTACATTTCTTTATAATTAAGGTAATACACTATTATTGAATAAGTCTTCTATGGTGTTTGTATTTTCAACTGCATCCAGAAATAAAATACATAAATGTGATTCTCACTACATTTTAAATAGTATCAAATTTCTTTTTATTGTACGCTCTTTTTTTCCCTCTAATGCCATATTTTGCAACTTAAAGAAACAGTATGAATATAGCCTCTTCCTTTTCTTCTTGCGTCTTCCTGAATATGGCTCTCTGTACCAGGGTATAAGCATCATTTCACAGACCAGCAGAAGGCTATAATTCAGCTGTTAACCAAATCATTTTTCCAAATCCCTTTTTTAGTCCTTTATATAACTTGGTTCCTTTATCTATAAATGATAGAATTGAAAAAGTTTAAGATCTCTTGCAATTTAAATGTAATGACTTTTCTTTTAAGAAGTCCAATAGTTTTATATTTTATGTAGTAGAAGTTCAGTGGCCACTCTTTATTTGTGGTAAGTGTCTGCCATGGTTTTTGAGTTGGCTAAAGGTTATAAATCTAAAGTTTCTAGATTTAATTAAGATGGAGAGGCCAAATGTATAAGGTGAAAAAGGTTATTGAATAACTTTGTGAAAAAATATTGAGAAAAAATACTAGGAATGAAAGATTGGGGTTAATACAGAGAAAAGAAAGGCATAAACATTTATTATCTATTTTATACTAGAAATTATACTCAGCACTTTTTATATAAATATATTTCCTCTAAACCTAACTGAAACAGATAAACACAAAGACATACAGAAAGACAAACAGACACACACATACACATACCAAAATAAATGGATAAGGCTACTTCTTTTTCTCTTTTAGGAAAAGGACAACTAATATACAGAATTACATTCTGAAGACTAATCAGAAATATTTAATTTCCAAATCCACACTAATCCTTATATCATGCTGTCGAACCCCATGAAAAAACTAAAATAAAACATTCCTTTTATGATTATCTTAGATATCACCTTTCAAAAGCTTTCTTCAAGTCATAAGTTTCAATTCCATACTTAAAAAAAACAGGGATCCCATTTATATGCTCTTATAAAATCATGTTTATCAAAAAGTTACTAATTTCAAGATTCTCTTAAATGCCCCTAAGTATAAATTACTCACCAATAAAACTTACATCTTTATGCTTTATCCCAAAGACTTTCTAATTATGTTGATGTTATAGAATCATTTCAGCTCACACAAAAATCTACTTCAGGCATTTTCCACCAGAGTCTAATACTCCTAAATATTTTTCCACAGGGAAAACGAAATTTCTTCTCAGAATTTACAATGCTCATCGGGAGAGGATCCTATTTCAAAGGAACTCCCACTATTCCACTTGTTGCTCTTGCCCCACCCATGCAACGTGTCAGAAAAGCCGGAGTGTAAGCCCTCCTCTTCCTCACATCTGCAACCTTCTCCTCACAGGGCCTCGCTTCTAGTACAGTTCTTTTGTTCCTTTCGTTTCTCATATCTGCCCCCTTACCTCAAATCTTTAAGAGCCAAATAATGTCTTTCCATTTCACTTGGGCTCAGTTAGTCAAGATCCTCTGCTTTAAAGTTCAAAGATCTTTCCTGTGTGTGCATCATTCCTTGTTTAACTTTGACTTATGGCTTTCCACATTTGGATAGTACACATGCACTCTCCCAGTGTTTTATCCACCCAACCGACTCCCAACACATGACTGCTTCTAACACATGAGATTCCTCACTCAGGGCCGGGTGCGGTGGCTCATGCCTGTAATCCCAGCACTTTGGGCGGCCGAGGCGGGTGGATCACCTGAGGTCAGGAGTTCAAGACCAGCTTGGCCAACATGGTGAAACCCCGTCTCTACTAAAGACATGAAAATTACCCGGGCATGGTGGTGCACACCTGTAATCCCAGCTCCTCAGGAGGCCGAGGCAAGAAAATTGCTTGAGCCCGGGAGGCAGAAGTTGCAGTGAGCCGAGATCACACCACTGCACTCCAGCCTGGGCGACAGAGCAAGTCTCTGTGTCGAAAAAAAATAAAAATAAAAAAAAAAGAAAGGCAGGACTCCACCTTTCAACCATTTCCAGAGAAATGTTCTAAGCAAAAGACAAACACACTAACCACCCCAAATGAGGCACTCACATCTTCATTTGTACCCATGGCCAGCTTCATGGGCCCATGACCTTACCGTCACACAGGGCCCCACACTTAGAAGGCCCTGTATTTGGTTTAATATTCTGCTGTAATTACCTTGACATTATAATAATTTGAACATGGTACTTTGTATTTTCATTTTGCACTGTAAACTAGGCAGCTGGGCTTGCTTGAACATAATGTTGGCATGATATTTAATTCCTTTTCTCCTTCTATATCCCCATATTTATCCTCTCCAACAATGTCCAACTCAGGTCTCACCAGCTCCACAAAATCCTCCTGCAACTTCAGCTCACAAGGAGTTTTAGAACTTTCAAAGGAACACTAAAGCGCTGCATATCCATAACCATCATTTGACTGTTTCTGCACTGCATATCCATAACCATCATTTGACTGTTTCTAAGAGTCACGCTCTCTACTCCTGATTAGTTTTTCATGTCTGTGTCTTGCTTTTCTAGCTAGATGTTAAACGTCCTAAGGGTGTTTTTATTTTCTTATATTATCGTAGCACCTTTCAAAAATTATTCACATAAAACATTCTGTATATATATTTTTAAATTAAGGTGAAGTAAGTCTGTAAAAATATGACATTTTAAAATTGAGCATGCTCAGCTCTGTTCCATACTTCTCTCAGTACTCAAAGATTCCTCTACTCCTGGGAGTAAGCACTGGCTCTTAATTACATGAGTTAATTTAATTCAATGGAGAAAATATTAGGATCCTCAAATGGTCATAAATTAGTTTTACCACTTATGAAGCTATTGTTTTGCTCCCAATCTTTCTGACTCCTCTGTGAATCCCTTATTTAGGTCAGAGCATTCAGGGAAACAAAGGTTTATGACAATTATCACTTCCAAACTTTAAAGCTCGGCTACATTGGTCATAAGCCTTAAGACCTAACAAAAGAGGTGAAATTTGGTCTGCAATGTTGCATTTATATCCGAATCTCTGAGGTAGGACACAGGCATTATTTTGTGTGTATGAAAACTCCGCTAGTAGTCCCTGTATGTAGCTTAGTTTTTGATAACCACCTACTGAAAAGAAAGAGACATCTTTTGGTCACTGTAAAACTTCACCTCTGAGAAGGCATCACTTCACAATACAGACTTTTAAGGCATTAATGCACACAATCATCTTTTGCTGCTTTTACTGTATTTTCCAATTAAATCACAGGATTGGGCTTTAAGTTAAGGTTGGTTACCAAGGACTAGTTTGTGATTTGGTATCAGAATTAAGTAGGTAGTGCTGTTAGCTTTTGTACACTGTTTTAAATTGTATTCAGAGTCAAGGGATGAACTGGCAAAAAGGTAATCTCTGAGATTCTTATGGCCTTTAAGAGTCACATTCTTTCATGTCATCTCAATTTATCTCTATATTTGTTTATTACATAATCCATGGTCTGTCCAAGGGCTTGAAGACTCATATTAGGGTTTTAGCCTTAGAAGTGTGTCAATGAACAGGTCATATAAAATAAAGACCTTTATTAGGGAATATGGTATCTGGTAGGATTCTGATTTTAAAAACATTCAATAAAATTAATATAGATCCAAATGCTGATAAAGCCACTTTAAAGGTCTTTTGTGGTTGCACGATGACTTTCAGGATTAAATTTTCTCAAGAAATCAATAAGTGACTCAACTGGTTTTTCAAATGTCTCTATTTTAACATCAGGATAGCAGCAGTGGGAAAATAAAATAAAAATAAAAGAATTAGGGTTGATTATACTAAAGGAAGTAAGAGATTTGGGGAGAAGGAAAGTTGAGATTACAGTGGGCAGATTCTACCAAAAAGAAGGGAAAATGATATATTTAAAGATCTGGGTTTAAAGAAAAAAAGAGATAAAGAAAATAAGCTCACTCCTAATTGTTCTTTAGGATGGAGCTACTGCTGAGAAAATATAGAAGTCATTTCTGAATCTGTGACTAGGGATCACAAAAATAAGATTTAAACTTGACACTTGATATTTTTGGACCAAATGTGTCACTGTTGTGGGAGCTGTTGTGTGCATTACAGGAAGTTTAGCAGCTTTCAGAGTTCTACCCACTAAATGCTAGTAGCAACCCCTAGTTATGACAATCAAATATCTCTGCAAGCTTTGCCAAATATCCCCTGGGTAGAGAGGGTCAAAATCACCTGCAGTAGAAAGCCACTTCTTTGAGGGTGTTTGCCAGAGTAATGGACTACACAGGGAAGAGAAGTTACTAAAAAATAGATCAGGTCAAGTTCTGGGTTTGTTGTAATTCCAATGGGAGAGTACCTCACAGTTGGATTTTTCATCAGGGAGATAAAATTGGATGAGATTCGTTTGAACAGTGGATGCATTTGGGAGACCTAGAACTCACATCTCTCATGGTCAATTGACCCACACAAAAAAACCAAGAGGCATATGCTAGAAAAACAAATGTCTTGGCCCAAAAACAAAGAAAAGTCCAAAAAATACTAAAATAGAAAAAGTGTGCCAGTCTTACAGAAAGTAAAAGAAGAGGTCAAATTAAGAAACAGATTGGAACTGCTAAAACTCACCTAGGTATTTCTCAAAGACACAGATAATTAACTTACATAAATAGGACAATGGAGGGATATCTTCACCAGTGCATGGGGAAAAAAAGTTAAAGAAATAAAGTAAAATATTTTTCTGCTGTTTGAGAAGTGGCACATAATTTTCAAGTTCTAGGAAATCCAAATCTGTGGAAAAGAGCAGTGCCAGGAAGAGTGACAAGGCAGAGGAATCAATATTCCCAAGCTCCAAGGGTCATAGGTAGTAGCAACAGCACCCACTGCCTTAATTAACGATAGACTAAAGTTAATGCTGCAGAGCAGATGAGGGCACAAAGAAGAGAATTTCTCTAGGAGGCAGGTCCATAGACCTCAGCAATTCCACAGCAAGAGGCAGCAGCAGGAAAAATTTCAACTAACTCCCTTTTCATCAGAGAGAATGAAAATTACGTAACTATAAAGAGCTCATAGTCAACCCAGTGTTAGCATGCTGGAAACACAAAACTAAAAAGAGAAATTAACAGGGTTTGAAGATACTGGGTGTGAATCAGGCACATCTTAAGGAAGACCTGGTGACTAACTGAGGTAGTATGGTAAAATTTCTAGATTCTTTAGGATGATAGGGAAGCCTCAACTATCATTTCCTTAAGGCAGTAATCTTAAGTGGTCTCTATTCACGGACTACTTGGAAAACTTCTCAGAAATGAATTTGAATTCAAAGGTTGTGCTTTCAGACAGTTGACATAGGCTGAAAGTTGTCGTGGCAAATCTGAAACATGATTTTCACTCAGTGGGTAAAAGTGGTCTTTTCTCTGGTGGTTGGCAATAGTCTTATGGATTCAGACTATACTAAAATCTAGGTTCTGAAAACAAAAAAATCTTGTCTGGGATAACTATTTTTGGTCCAATGATTAGCTTACTTTGATTAGAATGTGGGACTGGCACTAAAATAACTTTGTATAACCTTTTAAATGTTTAGGATTCTTTAAAAAGTGGGGTACCTAAAAGAAATTTTATATTGAAATAATTTAAATCTAAGATTCTGAAAGAATTATATCAATGTCAATAAAAAACAGTCCATGATTCTCCTATTGAAAAAACCCTTATCTAACTAGCTATCTACATAATACATCTTTGCTTAGATAGCAGTGAGGTTTGATTTTGGGACTGATTTCTTTGAAAATTTAGTAAGAGAAGGGTCTTACAGTGCTCGAATTTTACTGTTGCAGATATTTTTAAAAGCAGCTATTTAGACTCACTGTATAACTCCTGTTGAGCTACTTTTAGTTTCAGAGGGTTTTCTTTTTTCTGCTTTGATTTCATCTACTTGAGAGTAGTTGCCATTTCTCTTTTATTACACTTATTTTCTGTCTTTTCCATTGTTTCTGACTCAGTAGGAGCCATGAGTTCTGACTGTTCAGCCTGATCTCCTTCCTTTAAGTTCTGAGTCCTTGTAATTTTTCTTTGCCTGATCATCTGTGTCAGTTTCCTCATACCTGTATAGTTCTGTTTCCTGGGGTCTGTAAGGTAGTGTCAAAGCATTTTTTTGTTCCTCTGGAACTGACAGCAAATAGCTTAAAACAGCAATTCTTCTGCTTAGGCATGGGGTAAGGGTCTAGAAAGTGAGGGTGAGGAAACTAAACTATACCCTTCTACACAGGATATTCCATCTCCATCAGGACCACTGGTACCAGTAGGATCAGGAGACCCACCCAAAGGTCAGTGAGCCCCTGTCACTGGCTTCTATCAGAAAGACTCCTTCAGGCAACTCCCATAGCGCTCTCCTGTATCTCTGGCTCTTTATACTCAAGGATGCCACAAACTGAGGCCCAGCATCTTTTTCATGTCCTAAGATTATATAGTCAGATATTTAGAAAGGCTTATTTTAGTGGTTCATTCCAAGCAAGATTTAGGAGGAAGACATGCTAGGAACATATATTCCCACAGTCACCTGCCCAGAAATCATCCCCCCACATTATACTCTTATTTCCTGAAGGACTATCTCTTCTAACTTTTATGGTATTTCCACTTAATGTCAGCCTTTAATACATGTTTCATCATTGAAAAATTGGTGTGGTCCTAAAAATAAAGTATTTCAAAATTCTATCCAAGGCTATGTTTCCCTTTAGGAAAATAGATCCTTAACCTATTTACTGTGAATCTAAATTTCTTTTGACTAGCTTGAGAGCTATTGCAATTGTACATCTATTTGCAAAATGTGAAGTAACAGTTGATAAAATTAAGCTTCCATATAACCTTCACTATTTAATTTTTCAACAATTATGTAACAAATGCCTATTAATTCAACTATCATCCAGTGTGTGTCAAATGCCTGCTAATTGCCTAGGTTCAGAGGATAGCCATGAACAAAGTAGACAGAAATGACAGCTATGTTGGAGCTTGCATTCTTGTGAAATACAATATCTATTAAAAAAATAACAGGTGGGCTGGATGCGGTGGCTCTTGCCTGCAATCTCAACATTTTGGGAGGCTGAGGCAGGAGGATCTCTTGAGGCCAGGAGTTAAAGACCAGCCTGGGCAACATAATGAGACCCTGTCTCTCCAAACAACAACAACAACAACCACCACCACAACACAATGGGGTCACTTAAATAACAAGGTATCTTTACTGACCTCACATGGAATTTCAGTGGGAAGCACCACTGCTAGTGGTATGGTGTTTCTTGAAGCTTCTGATAGTTCTTCAATTTCCTTTCTCTCACTTATTTCCCCAGAATGTTTTGCTCGTAGGTCTCTGGGAATGTTGACCTCAAAGTAGTCTTCAGAATCTAGAGAAAATTTTATGAATGTAGATTATAATATAACTAAAGCCACAGTATTTCCTCCATTGTTATAAAGACTAATTGCTAAACAACCAATTTAATATATGGGAAACCGAACTGAGTTTAAGACAGCTGAAATAATTGAACCAATGTTAATAATTAAAATAATACTTCACAATTTAACTAGTTTTATCATCTTTATGACTAAACTAAATCAACTATGTAATACTATGTTCATCTACTAGTTAAGTGTTTTCCAAAAAATAGAATCCAGTCACCATTTCTATTTTCTCTTAATATTAAAACAGTAGATCTGTAAAACATAAAACCATTTGTTTTCCATGATGGTTATTAAGGACATTTATTTTAAGTCAGAACAATTTAAATCAGAATAGTTATTTGCCCCTTACATATTTCTAATTTAAAAAAAACAGAAAGCACAATTATGGGACAATCACTAAATAAATTAGACTAGTATTTATTTCTAGGAAATACTGGTTTAATAGTGAAATACTAGTACTCACCAAAATGTTAATGCATTCTATGGAAATAAGTGTCTATATCAAATAAATTGGGTTTCCTTATAGCAGTATTACTAAGAACACTGAAATATGCTAATGTAAATTTTGAATCTCAAAGAAGGAGCATAGCATCTGATTTTAAAAATTTTAACAGTAATTTAGCATTTAGTCTTAATCATTAAAACATTGTTCTCTACTTGAAAAAATGTGTTAAGAGAAATAGATCATGTTTTATTATTATTCAGTGTCTCAAAGCCCAAAATGTTTCACTATGGCACAGAACCAATGTGGCTAAAATTAAAACTCTTGAAATGAGAAGGTCACATCTATAAACTCATGCCCACCCAAATGCAGCCCTGAAACCCCCCAAGAAGGGAACTGGAAAAAAGAAAAGCAGCCCCTGACAGTTAGAAACTAGGCTGGCACCATGAGAATGCCTTGCTTTTCCGGAAGTTAGCCTGCCACTCAGAGGCGGAAACTGGTTTTCTACTGAGCACCAACAACATCAAAATTAGACAAGGCCACTCTGTCACCATGATGAACCAAGAGAGTGACAAGACCATGTTGTAATCATGTCAGAATCTAGACAAAATAATGAACATTGCCCAAACCACAAAAATGACCAAATCCTGGCTAGTATGAATGACTGCTTCTTTAGCAATTCCAGCTATAGCCTCATCTCATTTCTCCTGCCCTCTACGCGGTGTGATCCACTCCTCCTAGTTTGTCTGGGAATTTCCTGGTTTGGGTTCTGAAAATGCCTTGCCCCAGGAAACCCCTCAGTCTCAAGCAGACCAGAAAAGTTGGTCCGTTACTTCCAAGTAGAGTCATTAATATTCCATTAATATGTCAAATCATAAAATTACGCCTGCTTCTTGATAGCAGGCAAACTATATCCAAGCCCTGCTTCCTTGAACCCTCCTCAAATCACTGAACACAAGTCTAAATCTTCCAAGTCCTTTCTAATGCCCTTTTCCTGAGATACCCCATGGTTCTCCCTGATGTGCCTTCTCTTTATTGCAACAAGAAAAAAATCCAAATACTTCAAGTGCAGGTACATTCCTGGTGCTCTTTGGCTAAGCAGCATTGACAGGGTAAAAAGACAGAGTCAAAGGCAGTAGATTTGGAAGTAGTTAGAATATTGGTCTCACTGTATCCAAAAAAAAGAGAAGTTACCAGCTCCATATAGGTAATTCTATCAGAAACGCAGAGTAACAAAAGAGAGCCTCCCTTGAGAGGGAGGAGCTGTCTCCACGCTGTTTCTGAGAAGAAAAGTTTTCTTGTTTTCTTCTGTCTTATGAAAGTTGCAGAACTAAGGCACAACAGCACCTAGGACTTCCAGCTTCCTCTCAGTACTAGTCTTGTTTGAAATGAAAAACAGTCCTTATTTCACTAACAATTTAAAACACTTTCATAAGCAATCTCTTTCTCTTTCTCTCTCTCTCTCTCTCTCTCTTCCTCCTGGCTTATACACACACACATAGACATACACAAATCAAAACAGTGAAAGGTTGTATAAAACTGGCTCAATACTTTTGTGAGTTTGTAGAAAAACTAAGAAATGGATTTTATTTAATACACCTTAAAAGAAGGAGAAGTCATTCCACCATGGCAGTATCCAGGATTTTCTGCTAATTCTTCTGTGATATTAGGTAAAAAAAAGTTATTTTATTTACCCTGGGGACATAATCACAAATGTACAAAAAGATTTATCTCTATGAATATTCACAGAAGTAGTGTTTGTAATGGAGAAAATTGGAAGCAATCTAAGAAATAAGGAATAAGATAAAAATATATTATGCGATAAAAGTTGTAATTGATAAAACTAATAATTCTATCAAGGAGTATTTAACAAGCAGCAACAAGTTTATGATATAACCGAAAAAATTCAAGTTACAAAATTGTCAATTTAGTAGGCTCCCATTCTAGTAAAATAAAAACTGTACATATACAGAGCTATGTGGTAGGAATTAAAGACGTAGGCTTGAATGAATGAGAATAGACTAGCTATATATATATATGGCCCAAAAATATTGAGTGGTTCTTTCTGGCTTGTGGGTCATGTGTAATTTACTAAATAGATATAAATATATAATATTAATAACATCTAATAATACAGTATATGTAATATATATTCTGATTTTTCTACACTGAAAATGTATTTATTTTACAGGTTTAAATTATGTACGTATATTTAATTCAAGTAGAGGAATGAAATGATGAAGATTGCAGACTGAGAACATGTATCTATTTTCCTACTCTACAACATATAAATGCAATAATAGAAAAGATTGCTTTTAAGATAATGAATGTATTAAAGCACTAGAAACTGATAAATGGTGCAATTACATAAGAACAAATTTTGAGGAGTTTCTTAAAGATAAAAGTTAATCTGGAACTAAATGCACAGAGACATCACAACAGAGAAAACGGAGTCCAAAACATATTTGGAAAAGACAACTTCAAATAGAAAATTTGTTTTCCAAAACTAATTACTTTCCAAAACTGAAGAAACCACAAACTCAAAATTCAAAGAGCAGAAGAAGGTCCTGGGGCAAAGATAATGTTATTAAGTTAAAACCTAATTTGGAACAGAGATAACTGGGACTTTCCCAGCTGCTACTTCTACTGAGCAAAAGGAAGTTTTGCTTTTGCCCTAAGAATAAAACAAGCCTATTTTATAAAATAAAATTAGCTAGTACTGGGACTGAATAAGGGAACAGAATGGAACCTGCACTTACCACCCTTCCCAAAGACAACCGAGAAAGAAAAACTGATAAGAGAAGGGCTAACTCCAGCATTTTTTTTCCAAGGGTTAAATGTGTAGGCTTGGCTCTCTACTTTGTAGGTGTTTTGACCAGGATATTCATAGGAGCAACAACTATTAACTGACAGTGATTCTCAACTAAAAATATAAACCGCCACCCAAGATTATCCTTCCCCTCTCCTTCTACTCTATCTCCCACCCAAATTCACTCATTATTCCTTTGAGCCACCTTTTCTTACCAACACCTTAGTCGAACTTGACACCTCTATATCTCTAGTGCACACAGTTGTGCCTGGCACATGGTAGAGGCTTAATAAATACTTGTTGCCTGGTTTAATAATCAAATAAATCCATGCCTAGTTAGGTTTTTTTAAATGATTTATATCTCAAGGACAGTACTTTATTCTATCTACCACATGCCTTGCTCTGAAAAAGGCTTAAGGACATATTATGGCTGTTTTGATGTTCTATCCAGATCATTCAAACTTTCTCCACATCAGCAATAAAGTTGTTTTGCTTTCTTATCATTTGTGTGTTCACTGGAGTAGCACTTTTAGTTTTCTTCAAGAACTTTTCCTTTGCATTCACAACTTGGCTAATTGTTTGGAGAAAGAATCCTAGCTTTCTACCTATATTGGCTTTTAACATGCCTTTCTCACTAAGCTTAATTATTTTTAGCTTTTTATTTTAAGTGAGAGATGTGTGACTCTTTCTTTCACTTGAACACTTGGAGGCCATTGTAGGCTTATTCATTGGCCTAATTTCAATAGTGTTTTGTCTCAGGGAATAGGGAGGCCCAAGCAGAGGGAGAGAGATGGGGAAATACCCAGTCAGTGAAGCAGTCAGAATACACAAAACGTCTATTGCTTAAATTCACTGTCTTGTATGGGTGCAGTCCATGGCACCCAAAACAATCACAATGGTAACACCAAAGATCATTTGTCACAGATCACCACAACAGACATAATGATAATGAAAAAAGTTTGAAATAGTGCAAGAATCACCAAAATGTGACACAGAAACATGAGGCAAGTGCATACTGTTGGAAAAATGGTGCCAATAGACTTGCTCAACAAAAGGTTGCCACAAACCTTCAATTTGTAAAAAATGCAGTGTCTGTGTAGCACAAAAAAGCAAAGCACAGGCCGGGCGCGGTGGCTTATGGCTGTAATACCAGCACTTTGGGAGGCTGAGGCAGGCAGATCACTTGAGGTCAGGAGTTCGAGACCAGCCTGGCCAACATGGTGAAACCCCGTCCCTACCAAAAAATACAAAAAAAAAAAAAAAATCAGTTGGGTGTCATGGCACACGCCTGTAATCCCAGCTAATTGGGAGGCTGAGACAGGAGAACTGCTTCGGCCCAGGAAGCAGAGGTTGCGGTGAGCCTAGATCACACCACTGTACTCCAGCCTGGGTGACAGAGCAAGACTCCCTCTCAAAAAAACAAACCAACCAAACAAACAAACAAAAAGACACCCAAACACAAATTCAAAGCAGAACAAATCAAGGTATGCTCATATTAAGTGCAATAATAAAAATATTTTATACTCTAATGAGTTTTTACAGTTTATCAAGACTTTTACTGACATTGTATTTCATTCTGAACACACCCTTAAAAATATAATCCCTATCCAGTGATGGATTACTGAATTCCTGTCAAACATTTAAAACTATTTGTAGACAGTTCTTAAATTCTGTGAGTGAGAAACTGTTCCTCCTCAATAAAATGTGAAGCCAAATAGAATCTTTCTTTCCTCTTCTAACACTTTTCTAAAATGTGCAGAGAATATAGTATTTTGTATCAAACAGACATAGAAAACTAAAAAGCAGATAGAATTAACCTAGGAATAAAGTAACAGAGCCATAAGTAGTAAATTCAATAGAAAAATCCCAAATTTTCCAAAGTAAATAAATGACGAAGTTTTTCTGGCCCTTGGGTAGAAAATGAAACTTCACTGCTGTTTAGATAACAATTTGAGTTAATTTTCCTTTTTATAAGCTTTAAATAGTTTAGAAGGTAATTAGATAGACATAATCATATATATACACACACACAAATTTTATTGTGTATATATACACACACATAAATTTTTTATATAGTATGTGTTAATACATACAAATTACCTATATTTCCATGTCCTAAGAATATGAGTGTGTGTATACATATATATGCTTATATATATTTGTGTGTGTGTATATGTGTGTGTGTGTGTGTGTGTATCTCCATGTCCTAACTAAAAACGCCACCACCACTGTATGTTCATTGTTAAGCTAAAGACATGTATTAGGCATTCAGGTTGGCCTCCTCAGAAGTGCGTCTTAAACTTAAAATGGTGAAGAGAAGAGAGAGAACATTCTAGCCATTGGACCTATATTCTCATAACTCCTTTCTCCAGTCTCCATGAGATCCAGGAAGTGACTAGCACTCAATAACTATTGATAAAATAAATGCATTATTGTATATCAACTGAACATACTTCAAGGAGATGAGGTTGGAAGAAGCGGATTAAGAGTAAGAAAGTACCAAACCTCTCTTTGAGAAAGGCCTACCTGCAATTGCCATGAGACTCCGGGAAGTAATGACAACTTTAATGTTTCAATTTCTGGTATTGCCTTCAGTACACTACAGGTTTTTACATGTAACTGTGGAACCTAGTGTGATAGGCTTAAGTAAAGTACAAGGGGCTAAGTGCAGGGAAGTAAGAGCAAGGCATGTATGTCCAGCCCCAGTTGCCTCCGTGGCTCAGCAGATAAGGGGTTAAGCCTATGAAGCAGCTAGAACTTGGGGAGTGATTGCATCGCTGAAAGGGAGAGTTGGGAGGATGCTAGAAGGGCATAAACAAGATCCTGGAAAGAGAGACTAGGAAGAGAATGAAGGGACATCCATCTCTAATGCCTAAAAGTTAGAGACCCTTGCCATTGCAAAAAGTATGAAAAAGAGGCTGTATATTAAAATTACCTGTTTAAGTAACAATAGAATTGTTTTGTTCTGTTTTGTTTTTACTATCACGATTGAATAGCTAAATTTAATAATAAAGCATGAAGCAATTAATAAAATAATATTACTCTTCACTTTAAACTGCACGCTCTTGACACTGGATTGTATTTCTCTTATATCTCAAGTGCATGACTGTATTATCTTAGCAAATGGATCTAGTGCCTAATCTTTCCTTTCCCAATGTAGCAAGGTAAACCTTAAGTTACTGTGTAGAAACTGGAGTGTTTTTAGTGATGACTTCTAGCTAGCAAGTGAAATGGAAGCCATAATTAATTTATTGCCTAAAAGAAAAAAAATTAAAATATGGGTTTGACCTAAAATGAATACCGGAGATCATGGCGGACAGGAGGAGGCAGGACTAGAGTGCAACTCCAGACAGAGCAGCAAGTGGGGGCTCGCACTGTGAATTTTAGCTCCAGATTAACTACAAGAACATACCAGCAATCCCGAGAGGACCCACAGACCCTCTGGAGGAAGCGGACTGCTCCTACAGGACCCAGGAGACCCCCCCAAAACTATGAGTGCCCCAACTGCGGAAGTGGGAAAGAGAGACCCTCCTCTCCAGAACACACAGCCCCACTGGAGAAGCTGAAGATCTGTTTGAGGGAGAAGTGTCTAACTTTCCCTGGCTGAGTCAATTTGGAGAGCAGAGCAAAACACCGAGGTAGAGGAGGTAGCAGAAAGGCCCTGGGAGCTCACTGGGTTCCCAGGCAGCCATTCCTCGCTGGCGCCAAAGGGATCCATCAGGAAGATGGCCAGAGGAGCAGGGGGTAAAACTCCACAGGGAGAAGGAATTCTCTAGCTGAACTTTGTAACAATTTGAACGGGGCAAGAAGCCTCCTGGCCAGAACTCAGGGGAGAGAGCGAATCCGGCAAAATCGTGGAACCAACCCAAATGCCCATCAATCAACGAGTGGATAAAGAAACTGTGTGAGACATATGTGTGTGTGTGTGTGTGTGTGTGTGTGTGTGTGTGTGTGTGTGTATATGATGGAATACTACGCAGACATTAAAAGGAATGAATTAACAGCATTTGCAGTGACCTGGATGAGATTGGAGACTATTATTCTAAGTGAAGTAACTCAGGAGTGGAAAACCAAACATCGTATGTTCTCAATGATATCTGGGAGCTAAGCTGCGAGGAGACAAAGGCATAAGAATGATGCAATGGATTTGAGGGACCTGTGGGAGTGAGGGATAGAAGACTACAAATATGGTGCAGTGTATATTGCTTGGGTGATGGGTGCACCAAAATCTCACAGATCACCACTAAAGAATTTACACATGTAACCAAATACCACCTGCACCCCAATAACTTATGGAAGAATTAAAAATAATAATAGTAAAAAAAAAACTAAAAAAAGACAAAATACAAAAATAAAATAAATACCCCAAACTTCCCGTGAATATGAATAACAACTAACAACTACTGAACATTGACTATGTGCCAGTACTATTCTTAGTGCCTTGCATATATTAACTCACTATACACACACACACACACACACACACACACACACACACACTCTCTGCCAACCCAAGAGGCAGGCAATAATATTATCCTTGTTATATGGATTTCTTTGAACAAATATTTACCAGCCAACTATGTACCAGGTGCTATTCAGGATGCAGAGGACATGGTGGTAAGCCTTCCTTCATAGGACTTGCAATCTAATGAGGGGAGGCAAACGATATATGAGTAAAATCTGGAGCGCAGCAGATGCTGACAGGGAGGGTGAGGAAAAGGGATGGAAGTTGCCATTTTTAATAAGGAAAATAAGGTTCTGAGCAATAAATGAACTCTTCAAGGCCACACAGCTAGTTATTGCTGAAGTCAGGAGAATACCTAGCTAGTCAGACTTCAGAGAACCTTGATCACTACTAGATATGGTTTGGCTCTGTGTTCCTACACAAATCTCATCTCGAATTGTAATCCCCAGGTGTTAAGGGAGGAATCTGGTAGGAGGTGACTAGATCATGGGGGTGGTTTCCCCCATGCTGTTCTCATGATAGTGAGTCAGTTCTCACAAGATCTGCTTGTTTAAAACTGTAGCACTTCCCCTGCCCTCTCTATCTCCTGCTGCCATGTAAGATATTCCTTGCTTCCCCTTCACTTTCCACCATGATTTTAAGTTTCCTGAGGCCTTCTTGGCCATGTGGAACTGTGAGTCATTTAAATTACCCAGTCTTCTTAAAAATTACCCAGTCTTGAGTGTTCTTTATAGCAGTGTGAAAACAGACTAATACACTACCCTATACTGTTTCCCAACCCACAGTTTTATCCATGCATACAGCAGTCAATTTATCACAGGAATTATCTGATGGAATCAAAAACACAAAATTTTCAGAGCTGTTAAAAACAACATGTCCTTGCGATAGTTTGCTGAGAATGATGGTTTCCAGCTTCATCCATGTCCCTACAAAGGACATGAACTCATCATTTTGTATGGCTGCATAGTATTCCATGGTATATATGTGCCACATTTTCTTAATCCAGTCTATCATTGTTGGACATTTGGGTTGGTTCCAAGTCTTTGCTATTGTGAACAGTGCGGCAATAAACATACATGTGCCAAACACCACATGTTCTCACTCATAGGTGGGAATTGAACAATGAGAACACATGGACACAGGAAGGGGAACATCATACACTGGGGCCTGTTGTGGGGTGGGGGGAGGGGGGAGGGATAGCATTAGGAGATATACCTAATGGTAAATGATGAGTTAATGGGTGCAGCACACCAACATGGCACATGTATACATATGTAACAAACTTGCACGTTGTGCACCTGTACCTTAAAACTTAAAGTATAATAAAAACAAAAACAAAAACAAAAACCATATGGCCCAAATCTCTAGTAAAAATGTCTAAGGCATTAATTGTTACCATAGCATAAGATTATACCTTATTTGACATTGCATTGATGTTTCAGTTAGGATTGCTAATTTACATAGAAATGACAATTTATGAGTAAGTCAGTATGCTTATCAGTTCTTGTTTCTCACTGAATTATCTCACAAGGATGATTTACTTTACAAAGAATTCCCAGAGGCAGCTATATGTTGTCAATTGGTTTTCACTGCTAGAGAAAATGATTATTTTTGTTGTGTCAAATGTGTAATCCTTACCAATAGGTAATAATGATTCTTCTTGGTCTAAAATGGATTTGAAAAAGACAGGTAAATATCTCAGTTGTTTTCCCTCAAGTAGCTTCAAATTCTTTACAGTTATCTAAGAGTTAGTACTTGAATTTTGACAGCAGGCTTTTTTGGCATGTTTTTCAGAATATTAATCAACATATTAATCTGATATATTTAGGAATATTTTCATAAAATTTCAGGGATGCTATATCTGAGGATTTTATTTTAACTTGTAAATTTAAAATATCTGACTGCTATATGTACATAAATAACTTGGTGATGTAGTATCTTTTTTAATTTTTTTAATTTTTAACTTTTGTGGGTACATAGTAGGTATATATATTTATGGGGTATGTGAGCTATTTTGGTACAAGCATGCAATACATAATAATCACATCATGGAACGGAACAGTATTTAGTTTCATATTTTCATATGACTAGGTAAAATGATTTTGAAACTGCTTGCTTCCATATAAAGCAAACTTCTAAATAATATTTTAATTTCCTTTCACTTTCTCAGAAATATTATATATAAGTATATCCGATCCTCAGCTTAAAAAAATTGTAGAAACTGAGTCTACTCACCTTTGAGACAGAAATAAGTTTTGTTTATCACCCCATTTATTCAGTAGGGTATGTTAAATTAAAAAAGGACCCTTCCCAGTTAGGTCTAGGAAAATTTTCCTTGAGGATCACTCTATTGATAGATAAAGCCCTAAAAGAAGCTTGTTTGGGGTTGGTGTAAAAGTAAGGTAATAGGTACTGAGTTTTGACTATGTCTCAAATGCCCTATGTAGAAATTTATATCCATAATCATATTTAATCCTCACACTCATCCCAAGGGATGCGACCATTATCTTCTGAGAAGAATTATGATTTTACTAAGAATTGAGTTTTTAAAAAGTTAAATAAATTGTCATAAGTCACAAAGCTTCACTTAAACCCAGGTCTGTCTGACTCCAAACCCTCTGCTCTTGGTCACAAAGTCATACTTGCACTGAGGGTGAAAGACCTTTGGCAGATCCACCTACATCTTGTCCTTCCTCAGCCTCACACAAGAGAAGTTCTAGCAAGTGGGCCTTGTCAGCAGACTTGCTTGTGTTCTGAGATAGGAAGGGCCCTCATGACCTACCTGGTTTGCCATTGCAGTCATTCCAATCTTCTCACCAGTTCCTGAATGTAACCACAATCTTTCATTCCTTCATATAGGCTCTTCTGTTTCGCCTATTGTGCCTAACCCCATTTTTCCCTCTAATTACTTTACAACATTCACATCAATGGTTGCTTCTAGTGGAAGATCCTTCCTATCTCCCACTTGGCAATAGCTCTTTGGATGCACTGCACCTCATTAGAACTATTGTCACACCGCATTACATTATTTACATATTATTTACTTTCCTGTCCCTTTCATTAGATAGTGATATCTGGATGTCCATAATCAATAATCTTTACATCTACCTCAACTCTATGGATTAAAGGCCTGCCACATAGTAGAAGCTCAATAAAATCCACTGATTTGGTTAAAACCATTATTTAGTGGATAAGCAGCCAAGCCAAAGGGGAATATATGTATTCCAAAAGAATGTAATTATTCTTGTAGCCATATATTTATTTATTAATTTTTATTTTTATTTTTATTTTTGAGACCGAGTCTTGCCCTGTCACCCAGGCTGGAGTGCAACGGTGTGGTATCACCTCACTTCAACCTTCGCCTCCCAGATTCCAGCGATTCTCCCGCCTTACCCTCCCGAGTAGCTGGGATTACAGGTGCGTGCCAGCACGCCCTAATCTTTTTTTTTGTATATTTAGTAGAGATGGGGTTTCACCTTGTTGGCCAGGCTGGTCTCAAACTCCTGACCTCGTGATCCACCCGCCTCGGCCTCCCAAAGTGCTGGGATTACAGGCATGAGCCACCAAACCTGGCCGTAGCCATATATTTAAAAGAAAATTATGCAAAGACAATATACTAGACGCAGAAAATATGAATTTTCTGGTTGATGGATAAAGCATCACTAATATCTAAGTGGGTTCCAGGGTTATGGGAAAGCATTCCTAACATTTGAATATAATAATAAAGGAAAAAATGATAAAATGTGTAATACTAATGTTTCAATTAACAATGTGAAAATACATCCCAAAGATCAAAAGCATAATATGAAGAAAGTGTCTGAATGCATTTTGAGCAGAGTAATTTGGTATGATTAATATGCTCTTGAAGAAGGCACTATGGGGCACCATTTTACATCATTGAATCAAGATTAATATAGTGGAATATTTATCAAAAAAGTACAAAATAGGGAAGTAATACTGATAAGGAAAAGTGAAACTAAACCTTACTATAATAAGACCAAAGAGGAAAGTAGGTGTACTAAGAAGATGGTACATTAAAAAAGTGGACACTGTTTTTTGTTTGAAATTCTGAAATGTAAAGCCTAAAATGAAAGGAAATACATTTTTCTGTATGAAAAAGAAAATGTTTCCAACAGAAAATTCAGAAAATCATTTACTTTAAAAGTTTTAATTTTTCTAAGTATCACTATACTGTTCCAGACAGAAAAACTTTCTAAAGCTCATTTAGCATGAGAAGATAACTGAAATTGGATTCAAACAAAATAAATTGCAAGTTTATACATGTAAATCAAGAAATGATGTCTAAGACATTAAATATGTTAAATTGTGACACTCTTGTGAAACCTAGAATGCAGAGGTGCAAATAAAAGCTGAGAATCTCTCATGACTGAAAATATAGGTGATGAGGAAAGGGAAAATTCACCACCTGTGACAGCATTAGCTCAGCTGTCCATGTGCCCGGGTTTTTATATTTCAAGATGACAATATTATCACCTCAGATTTCATCCTAGACTCTGAAATATAAAAACCCAAACACATAGATTAGACTTGAGTACGTATATATCTAAGAAATTAGAAATGATCTAGTTCTCTGCGAGTAGCCTAAAAATTATTTTTTCAAAGTCAACCCAAAATTTGTTCAAGAGTGTAGTTATTTGAAATGGGGATGCTAGAAGTATTTGTTCCACATTCCAGCTCTGTTATTTTCTAGTTGCCTCCTCTGTTTGTGTTTTTACTTAAAAATGAGAATAGTACTAGTAACTGCACCTAATGTTTTTGTGACAATTAAACTTTAAAATGTGTAGAAAGTTCTTTTATTGGTGGTTGGCTCATAGAAATTTATTAATGAATGTTAGAAATTAATTTTTAAATGGAAGGAATAAAGGAATTGATCAATCGTGAACAAATAATGGAAGAGAAATCATATACTCTCTTGTCTAAGTGCTATTGCCATTTGGCTTAGAACTTTGGAAAGGAGAAGCCAGTGTTCTGACTCAACATGGGTTCTACCAGATTCTTCCCCACTTCTGGACCATAGGTCTTGCACAAAGAATGCAAGGTGTCAGAATTTCAATTTCACAATCTGTCAAATAACAATGTTTGAGGAGATATTATTTGAGACCACTTTTAATGCTATAACTGGTTTAATTTATTTATAAGAAAGGTTTTTTAAAATTCTTCATATGAAGTACCAGAAAATTCTTCATATACATTTATAACTTCTTCTATTTTTCATAATAATTCATTTGTGAGTAGCTTATCTATAAAATTTTTGCTCCTCCCTACATCAACATATTGAACAATTCCGTGTAATTAAGATTATTACCAAAAAACCAAACACCACATATTCTCACTTATAGGTGGGAATTGAACAATGAGAACACATGGACACAGGAAGGGGAACATTACACTCTGGGGACTGTTGTGGGGTGGGGGGAGGTGGGAGGGATAGCATTGGGAGATACACCTAATGCTAGATGACGAGTTAGTGGGTGCAGCGCACCAGCATGGCACATGTATACATATGTAACTAACCTGCACATTGTGCACATGTACCCTAAAACTTAAAGTATAATAATAATAATAATAATAATAATAAAGGATTATTACCATTAGAATCTATGCTTTCATTATTTTGAATTATTCATTCCAAACTGGAATCATTCATTGGAGTTTACTGTTGATTTCAGTGAGATTTTCATTTCTCATGGAATAGTTGTCAATATATCATCTCTGGGCCAAAGGCAAAATTTGAAATCTTGGCCTATCATTTCAGATTTTGTTTAATTTAAAAAAAGATATTCACATATTCATTTAAGTTTAGTCCTATACTTATAATTTATGCCTTGCTTTTTCCTCTAACATATTATGATTCTCTCAACTTTTAAACAGTTTATATTCTGCACAATCAGAATTATATATGGAATGAAATATGCCAAAATGTTAACAGTGATTGCCTCTGGGTATTGTCATTCTAAGTGACATTTTCTTCCTGCTTCTTTTATGTTCTCTTTACTATTCAGATTTTTTTTTTTTTACAATGAGTATGTATTATTTTTATAATTAGAAAAATAAAAAGCTTTTAAATATATACATGTTTTAATTTTAGGCCAGGCATGGTGGCTCATGACCGCAATCCCAGCACTTTGGGAGGTTGAGGCAGGTGGATCACATAGGCCAGGAGTTTGAGACCAGCCTGGCCAATATGGTGAAACACTTTCTCTACTAAAAATAAAAAAATTACCTGGGCGTGACGGCGCATGCCTGTAGTCCTAGCTACTTGGGAGGCTGAGGTATAAGAATTGGTTGAACCTGCAAGGTAGAATTTAGAGTGAGCTGAGATCGCACCACTGCATTATAGAGTGAGACCCTCACTCAAAATATGCTGAGACCAGCTTGGTGGGGGAGACCCTAACCTAGAGGTGCTAGAGGATTTCAAGAAACACACACACAGAAATACAGAGGTGTGGAGTGGGAAATCAGGGGTCTCACAGCCTTCAGAGCTGAAAGCCTCGAACAGAGATTTACCCATGTATTTATTAACAGCAAGCCAGTGATGAGCATTGTTTCTATAGATTATAGATTAACTAAAAGTATTCCTTATGGGAAACAAAGGGATGGGCTGAAATAAAGAGATGGGCTTAGGCTAGTTATCTGCAGCAGGAGCATGTCCTTAAGGCACAAGAATGCCCTTAAGTGGTTTTCTGCCCTGAGTGGGCCAGGTGCTTCTTGCCCTCATTCTGGTAAACCCACAACCTTCAGCATGTGTGTCACGGTCATCACAAACATGTCACAGTGCTTCAGAGATTTTGTTTATGGCCAGTTTTGGTGCAAGTTTATGGCCAGATTTTGGGGGGCCTGTTCCCAACAAAAATATATATTTTTTTCTTTAAATTTAAAAATTATTGTCCATAATTCAAAGTCAGGCATCATATATTTATTGAGATTAAAGACACTATAAAATTAAATATTTGAAATTATATAGTAGCTATCTTGGAAAGAATATGGAAAAAAAGCAATTGTATATCTCCTTTGTCCTAGTTTCTAAAAAGCTATGAAAGCCTAAGAAACAATTACACATTAGATATAAATCACACTTTCTCATATTCCAAAAGAAGTTCAAGAGTTTTAAAGAATTTGGCCAGGTGAATAAAAAAATTATTATTGTATATGGTGCTGGTCATTGTGAATAATGAAGCAATGATTCAGACAAATCCTCCCTGCTTAAGAATTGAAGGGATGATAGAGCATTTATTAGGGGATAGGGTAGCATAATAATGGGGCTGAAAAATACAGGTTCTCAATTTCCATAATGTTAGTCAAATTGAATTCCTGCAAAAGTACTTGAATAAAAAGTAATGTTGAATAAGAGTAAGCTTCCTCATATGGGAATCTATTAAATGGATTGATGAGCATTACTTACCTCCCTAGAAATACATTTTGTAGCATTATGATACTACTAACAGTCAAAAAAATACAAGTATGAGATGAGCTTTAGAGGAGCACTTGTGATGATTTCCATATATCTTAATATTTCTCTTACTATCAAAAGGAAATCATAATTGCCTAGTAAAGAGTACAACCATAAACATTTAATGAATATAGTTCCTGAAAAAAACCATGTAATTTCAACCCTTCTATTATGCAACTTATAAAATGGGATATTAAAAATTTCAGCTCTCTCAACATATGAGAATATTAAGACACTAGTAAAAGTAATTTGAAATCACTCATGAAAACTCAAGGTTAAAAATACATATCCTCAATAAATGAATGTAAGTGAATTCTCATTTGGTGATATCATAAAATGTCTGACTTTTAAAATCTTTATTTTTTAATTTAGTTTAAACTACCCATTGTGTTTCTCAGTCAAGAATAAAGTTAAAATATATAAGTTTCTCACTCTATTCCTGTGTGAAGTATAAAAATATGGCAAAACAGTGTCAGATACATCATCTTGAATCAAGCTGTTAACTAATCTCACATGATCCTATACCTTAACTTCCAGCATAAATATGTGTGAACAAGAAAATGTTACTGATGTTAAGAAAATAAAGTTTAAAGTGTCTGTCTTGAAAAATAATTACTGAGGTTACCAAGTGGCTGGTCACCAGCTAAGGGAGAGCATGTTCAAGTCAAACACAGCTCAAAGGTATAATCTCCCTCCAATGGCTCAATCATCACATAAGGGTAGATTTCTTTGGACCTTGGATTACAGGTAGACTTCAGGATACCAACTGTCTTGGCATAGATTTCAGAACTAGATATTTTATAATAAGAGACAGTAAAATTTTGTTTTTTCCTGGGCTCTGTACATAGTTTCTGCCCTTTAACACTAGAGTTAATTTTCAGAAAAGCCTTGGAATCATGCTGTTTATGCAGCAGATGATCATTTCCCATGTGGAATTGAAATGTTAAAAAAAAATCAGCTTTTAGCAAAAATAAAGAGGAAATTATCTAAAGAAAGGTAAGATTTTTGGAAAGCAAAGAATAACATAAGCTAACTTCTAAGTTGTTAATAACACAATGATCCTGAGTAATAAAACAGTGTACCTTAGTTTTTGATTCAAAAAAGAAGGCAGTAGAACTCAGAAATAGGGTGTATACATTCATAATATGAATATGTTTAAAAGCTACCCAGAGGCTGGGCATGATGGTTCATGCCTGTAATCCCACCACTTTGGAAGGCCGAGGTGGGTGGATCACTTGATGCCAGGAGTTCAAAACCAGTCTGTGCAACATGGTGAAACCCCGTGTCTACTAAAAATCCAAAAAAATTAGCCGGGCGTAGCACACACCTGTAATCCCAGCTACTCAGGAGGCTGAGGCACAAGAATCATTTGAACTCTGGAGGTGGAGGTTGCAGTGAGCCCAGGTCCCACCACTGCACTCCAGCCTGGGTGACAGAGCAAGACCCTGTCTCAAAAAAGAAGAGAAAAAGAAGAGAGAGGGGAAGGAGAGGGAGAGAGGAGAGGGAAAGGGGGAGAGAGAAGGGGGAGAGGGAGAGGGAGAGGAGAAAAGCTATCCAGAGTCGTATACAGAATGCTTTTACAAACACAGCTAAAAATATCCTGATCAAATGTCTTTATCTTATTTTATTAGCAATAAACAAATCATAATTACATTCTGCTGCCTAGGACTAATAAATTTTTACTAACCATTTTATTGTTTGAGTTTCATTCTTCAATATATATGAGAATGACCAAACATGACATTTTAAAAAACAAAATGAAAGAATTAAAAATAGAATTTAAAAAGATAAATTGATTAATATATAAAAAGCTTCTTCAAAGAGAAATTGAATATGTACCATACATTGAGGGAAAAATCCTTGAAACCTTAGTCTCAGAAATAATTTGAGTGACATTATTAAGTCATGCAAGCCAGAGAAACTCTTTGGGACAAAATAAAACCCTTGTGTAAAGTATCAGATACCTGAACTCAATTTATAATTCAGACTTTTTGAGTAATATTCTTTTCAAACAATCCATCACTTTAATTGGAATTCTGAAGTTATAATGAACTATTAGTTTCTTAGAGAAAGAAAAAAAGTCAGTATTCAATCCCTGAATCTTAAAGTTGGCAGCTAATAATTTTTCAAACCTTAATAAATTCTAGAAGCACAAAAACAGTTGTACCGGTCTTAGTCCTAAATATACTAAATTATCATTACACATTTACTGATAGAATTGATTATTGTCTAAATTTGTGAACAATCAAAGTAAGTGTTTTAAATCCTGCTAATTTAAAAAAAATTGTACATAATATTTGATTATGAGAGGCCTTGCCTGCTACTTTAAGGTATTTTGACTTTATTCCATAGGTGACGTAGAGCCCCATAATTTAGTATGTGTTTTAGAAAAATTGGGAGGAAAAAGGCCACCAGCTGGGAGGTTCTAGTAGTAGACTGCGAAATGGAAGATGAAGATCTAGGCCAATGGATGAGAAATGGGCACGGAGATACAGTTCTAAGCCACAGAAGTTAATTGAATGTAGAAGATGGGGAAAGCTCTGGGATAGTGCCGAGCCGATGGCTTTGGATTAGTTTATTTTGAAATAATAATTCACCCTTTCTTTTAACTTCTTGATTTTAACACTGTTGAAGAGTACAGAGCAATTATTTTGTAAAATCTTCCTTGATTCCACAAAAATCTCCCAGTTTGATTTGTCTGATATTTCCTCATGATTAGATTGAGGTTATGTATTCTTGACAAGAATCTCACAGTAAACCTTTCATCAAGAGGTTTCAATAAAGAGAAAAACCAAACTGTACCGGAAACATTTATAAATCTGTACTTAAAAACACAATTTGTCCTTTCTAGGTTTGTGGGGTTTTTTTGAGGTTGAGAATGCTGAAATACTTTTAAAATGAAATTTTTTTGTTTTTGTTTCTGTTTGTTTGTTTTGTTTGAGACAGAGTCTCGCTCTGTCGCCCAGGTTGGAGTGCAGTGGCACCATCTGGGCTCACTGCAGCCTCTGCCTCCCAGGTTTAAGTGATTCACCTACCTCAGCCTCCTGAGTAGCTGGGATTACAGGTGTGCACCACCATGCCCAGCTAATTTTTGTATTTTCAGTAGAGACTGGGTTTCACCATGTTGGCCAGCCTGGTCTCGACTCCTGACCTCAAGTGATCTGCCTGCCTCAGCCTCCCAAAGTGCTTGGATTACAGGCGTGAGCCACCGCGCCAGGCATAAAAGAAAGTTAACAACATTCCATTTGTAAAACAGCAATAAGGAGAAGAAAAGAAATGGTTAAAAAGATAGTTACAGAGAATATAGAATGTAACGAGAGTCATAAGTATGCAATAATCAAAATTAATAGAATTAGATGAGGAAAATATTTTTCAAGCAGAAACGATATGAGATGAATTTATTAATAAAGCAACTTGTCAACTGACTTTGAAGGATGGTTGAGATTTCAACTGAAAATATGTGGAAGGATACTCCAGATGAAGAGAAAAGTGAAAAAACAATGGAGTGAACGCAAAAATGGAAAGGCTGTGTTTTTTCAATGGTGAATGATACAATTACCCTAGTATACAGTATGTCTACACTAATGCTGGTGACAGAAATGGCCTGGACACCCATGCTGGAGCCATACCTTCAAAGAGCTGAAAGACCATGCAAAAAGGAAGGACTTCATTTGAAAGGCTACAACATCTCACTGACTAGTTCTAGGAAGGTCCAGTGAGTCAGAGTTCTTAAGCAATACACAGCACAGACAGAAAGAAAGGAAAACAATGCTTCTGCATAGTTTGTTTCTGTTCTGTTGTTTGTTTTGTTTTGCCTTTCCAGTAATTCTACTGTTACATTACTATTCATTTTGTCCTTCTTTTAAAAAGTGTAAAATAAAGCTAAAAATTTGAAATCCTTGGTTTGGTAACAGAAAAACAAAATGGAAATGTTAAGATTCTTCAAGAAAGAGAAGTTTTTCCTGTTAATGGACAATGAAGAAAATATGAGAAAATAAGCCATGGAGAGAGCTGTTGGTAAAGGGTAGCTCAGGGGTTGCAAGCAAACCAGCGTGCCTGGTCCAGAAGTGACGGGGGCAGAGTTGAGAACAAAGAACAAGGGAGGACAGAGGCCTTGGAGAGGTGCCAGGATCCTGAAAACCAGAAGGATTCAAGTACATCTTGGTGATATTCAGAAATGGCAGTTGATTTTATAACAATTTCAGATCAGCTTATTTATATCACATATAAACAATGCTGTATGAAGCCTATAAATGTGGAAAGACTAGAAAAGCAAATTAGGTAAAACACCAAAACTAACAAATAGAAGACAGAAAAAGGAAGGAATGTCATACAAACGATTATAAAACACACAGAAAAGAGGAAATACAGCTGGATTTGTGTTACTCCCAATTTGGGAATTAAGAAGACAGGAAATTTGGTTTTCTTAATTCTTTAAAGGAAATAAAATACTAGGAGAAAATATAAATTACTGTATCTTTTAAAAAAATTGTGATGTTAAAAACTTTTCTCTGGAGGCTTGATTAATTATAAAATAGCTTTCTCTTTCTTAAAATTTCCTTTGATTTTTCTTTGTGTTATATTAATATATTAGAACATTTAATTATTTCCATGACTTTCCTGGCATTGTTATCATTCTCTTTTTCATAGCCTGTCTCTGAATAATAAGTTTCCCTTATTCTTTGTATAATTTCTTTATGGAATGAGGAAAAGTAGAAAAGGGACAGTAAAATCTGAATTCCACATTCTTTGTCCTATTTCACCCATTTTTTTTGTACTGATCTCAATTTAAATACAAGACTTTATGTCTTCAACATGAATGACAACATAAACATAAAATAATTTAGCAGAGCACTTAAGCAAATTTATCACTGCATAGACTACAGCAAATAGAACCAATTTCTTCAAAGGACACAACCCATATATAAAAGTTATTTTATGCAGTTTGGAGATTGCTACCATTTGTAGACTTGGAAATACAACTATATGCTTCTGGTTGCATTCTTGTACCTCAGACAAAAATGCACTATATTTGAACACCCTTTTCCAAATAAGATGGTTATATTTTCCAATTGGCACATCTAAGTTACTCTAAGAAATCAGAGTCCAAAATCAATGTGGGCAGATGAGAGATAATAGTGTCTCCAAAATAGTGCTGTGTTGTCTATAAGGTGTGAGTTTTTCCTCTTACCGAGTATGAATAGAAATATAATTTGAAGACATAGCAGAATACCACTTTCATATCCACCTAAAAATACTCATCATAAAACAAAACAACTGAAACAACAAAAAGGTATATATCAAATATTTTTACATAATAGTGACATTATAGCTCAAGTGGCCAAAACAACATGAGTTCTTTGAATAAATAGAAATTATGGGTGTGGGGAGCCATCTAAAATTTTACTAACAATCTTCAGGGAGAAAAGTAGCATAAACTTACTTGTGCTTTACTGTGATTTAAAAAAATAATTTTCCTATTGTAACACTTTTTTCTTTTCACTCAAAAAAGTTTAATGTACTTGAGGAATACTAAAAAGAGAGACAGAAAAAGAGATCATAAGAAACTTGAAAACTTCCAGTTTGAACATTATGGTGTACTGTGAATATTTCCCCTTTTTATTCTTGGAAATCATCCCAACACATAGAGAATGAGGAAATATTATGCAAATGTCCTATTTAGAGGAAATAGGAAACAGTGAAATCCTAGACCCAAATTCAATGAACTGTTTCCTAAAACAGTGATGATACAGCATGAGGGTGTACAGGAGGAAACAGATAAAAGACACTTTGAAAAAACAGTCCAGAAGCTGCAGATTTTAAAAAAGAGCCGGCAAACTTACTTCCTATAAGGCTAAGGGTACCTTGTAGATATGAGGCAACAACAATTTGAGGGAGAAGCATCTATGGAAGCAGTTTGGTTCTAAAAAGCAGACAAAGTGAGGCTAAATTAAGAGCTATACAGAAAAATCATATTACAGAAAGCAGTCTACATCTGTGGAAGCAGAGAAGTACAGTCTTTTATTGTAAAACAACAACAACAATAACAAAACAGAACAAACAACAAAACCCACTCTGTCTATCTCCATTGGCTGGACCAAAAAAAACTCACTTTTCTCAGTGACACATAAGAAAACCTGAGGCCAGGTGCAGTGGCTCACGCCTGTAGTCCCAGCACTTTGAGCAGTTGAGGTGGGTGGGTCACCTGAGGTCGGGAGTTCAAGACCAGCCTGACCAACATGGAGAAACCGAATCTCTACTAAAAATACAAAATTAGCCGGGTGTGGTGGCACACACCTGTAATCCCAGCTACTCAGGAGGCTGAGGCAGGAGAATTGCTTGAACCTGGGAGGCGGAGGTTGCAGTGAGCTGAGATCGTGCCATTGCACTCCAGCCTGGGCAAAAAGAGCAAAACTCCGTCTCAAAAAAAAGAAAGAAAACCTGAACAAGCATAGAATCTATATAAAGATACTAAAAGACAAAAAGTGAGAAAGGGAAGGAGAGAGGGAGGGAAGGAAGGGAGGAAGGGAGGGAAAAAGAAAGCAAAGAAGGAAGGGAGGGAGGGAGGAAAAGAGGAAAGGAGGAAACCAATGGAGATGGGGAGCAAAAACTAAACACGTTACCATAAACAAAGTTGAAAATTGTAACCAAACATTTCACCGTGAATTTTTAAAATATAATGAATAGAAATCACCTTTTGAAAGCAATTATATAGTGCAGATATGCAAGAAGTTAGAGAGAGGTGAGTGAATTAAGAACAAGAGATGAATTTTAAGTTATAAGTGCTCAACCAAAAGGTACAATGAGAAAAACTAAAAGTACTATGAAAATGAAAGAGATTGGAAGTAATACAGAGAAAGAGAAACTCATGAAAGTATAAAATGGTAGCAAAAGTTAAAGTGAAAATGCAAACTAAGTTAATTACATATTAATAGACTCAAAGGGATTAGAGAGAATTGTAGAGTGCACTGCAGACTAAAGAAATCCAAAATACATAAAAAAGGAGTCCCTGAAAAATAAACCGTAAACTTAGATATAAGTTAAGAAATTCTTCATGAAATAAAAGAAGACTTGACTCTACATTTTGGGAAAAAGATACGAACAAAAATAAGAAAGCATGTCCCTGGGAAAAATAATTCAGAATAGTCAGCACTAAAATATTCTAGTAAAGTTACTAAACTTCAACTATAAATGAAGAATCCTTTAGTCAGCTAGGCAAATAAAAATTCTGTAAATTCTGCAGTGCTAGAGACAGAAGAGCAAGAGCAATATTGTCCTCAGACAAACTCTACCTTCAATGTAAGACAAGAGACAAACTCTTAAACATTCAGGAATTCAGAAACATTGCTTCCAAGGGACCTTCCTCAGGAATGATTAGAAGTGACCTTCAGCCAACCAAGGGATTATTAAAATCACAATAACAAAGGAAACTGTCAACAACGTAAGCCCTGTTAGTAGATCTTCACCTAGTGGAGCCTTCAGAGGATCTTAGCTCTGGACAGCTTGACTGCATCCTCATGACAAATCCTGCTCCAGAACCTCCCAGCTAAACCTCTCTAGATTCCTGAATCATAGAAACTGATATAACCATTATGTATTAAGTTGCTAAAATTTAGAGAAACTTGTTATGCAACAATAGACAACTAAGACAATGCTTTAATCACACCTGTAATCCCAACACTTTAGTAGGCCAAGGTGGGCTGATCACTTGAGGTTAGGAGTTTGAGACCAGCCTGGCCAACATGGTAAAACCTCGTCTCCTCTAAAAATACAAAAATTAGCCAGGCATGGTGGTGTGTGTCTGTAATATCAGCTACTCAGGAGGCTGAGGCACGAGAATTGCTTTAGCCTGGGAGGCAGAGGTTGCCATGAACCAAGTTCATGCCACTGCACTCCACCCTGGATGACAGAGCGAGACTCTGTCTCAAAACAAAACAAAACAAACAAAGAAAAAAACCATTGAATTTGAAGAGGTTACAATCCTGGAAAATAAGAAGGAATTTTGGTAAGAAGAAAGTTGTTTTCCACCAGGGAAGAAGTATAGTGAGAAAAGCTTCCAGCGAACCATTTGGGGTTGATACAGGTTCCCTGGATTTACAGAACTCCAACACTTGTGCTGGATCCAGGTTTGGAAATTACTAAAGGCAAGAGACTGTGGCTGTACTGCTTGCTGCTCTGAGGGCAGGATGGTGATAGCTACTCTGGGAATGGCTTGTATGCCCAGAGTTTGTCCGGAAAAAGATAAATGAAGATAAAGGAAGGTTTATCTTCAGATAGATGTGGACAAGGTAGGAGAAACACCCAGCCAGGAGGTATCTCAGTGCCATTTTCATCATGAGAGACACATGAAGGAGCCATAGAACTCAACAGTAAGAATCTATACGCATTAGACAACCACAGCTATGATCTTAGAGAAGAGGGACTATTTGACTCATTAAGAAACTGCAGGAGAGACATTCCCAGTGAATAAGGAATTTCCCAAAACTCAGAAATTTGCTCCAAAAAAAAGAGCCAACTTTTAATCTGGTGTGGCCAAGATAAAATAATAGCTTCACTCCTTCCCTTTAAGCCATGAAACCATAGTTAGAAGACTGGGAGTTGAGAGCAAAGGGCAGACTAAGGAAACCAGGGAAGCAGCTGACCACAGCACCCCTTTCACACCTAGCAGAATAAAACTCTGGAAGGGAGAAGCTTTAACATTGTAAGCTGCAGCATTTTTATTATTAATGGAAATGTAATTAATTAATTAATGGGACCTGGTATTTTCTTTTATCTAAAGGTTACATGCTTAAAATTTTAAAAGCTCTGTAATTGTAACCCAGACCTTCAAACCTTGAACTGCTACTGACTGGTAACACTACTAGAGTATATTAACTCATGCCTCACCAGTTACATAAGAAACCAGCTTCCAGAACCAAACTGTCATATGACTGAGCATACCATACTTGTTCTGCCATGATCTCATCCAGGCTGCCCTAAAGAATATATTTATAAGCCATTTTTAGAACAAGGAATAAGCTTGATTGGAATAGAGCTAAAAATTAAGAACCTTAATGTATTTTGTGGACAGTACAACATACTGTTGAATAAAATCAGCTCTCATTTTTCTTATTCTTATCCTGACACCAGTTATTGGTTCTAAAACAACTTGCAATTCTTTAATTACAAAAAAAAAACAAATAAAAATAAAACAAACAAGGTTTGGCAACACTACCTTTGAATATGATACTCTGGATTACAGAGATGTAGTCTTCAGGTTCCTGTTCAGTTGAGATCTCCCATCTGCTTTGAGAGATATTTAATAATTCATAGAGCTGATCTGAACTCTTCACTCCACAAAGCAAAGTAACTACACTTTTTGGTGAATGAAGTATCTTTTCCAGAAACTGACATTTCTTTGGAGTTAGGTCTTTAAGCAGGCTATTTGATAATATCAAAAGTTTACATTTGTAAGATGTTAAGTTCAGCAACTCCAAATGACGAAAAGAGAAATTCTCCAAGCGATATAACAGGATGGCTTCCCTTTTCACGACATGTAAAAATACTTCTGTCAAGTACAGAGCCCATTCCTCAGCATCTTCTTCATATATCATTATTATGTCTTTTGTATTTCCTGGGAAAAGAAAAAATATTTTCTTATATTTGCAATGCTATCAGCAGGTTAAATTATTATTTCTCAAAAATTTTAATATGCTCACTAGGCAATATATTAATTTGCTTATACCAGAGAAAAACTCTATGAAAGTCCTTCATAGTATAAAAAAATCATAGATTAAATAAAACTAGAATTCAAAGATAAGTTGATTTAAATTTTAAAAAGAATGATATGAAAGAGTATAATAAATAAGGAAACAAGAGCCAAAACAATACCATTACCCAGATAATAAATAAATTAGAAAAAGAAATAAGTAGATTAGACATAGATAATGTTATAGATAATATTTTAATTTCTGGCCCAAAAGAAAAGCTTGATATTTTCATAGTAAATCAAAAAAAAAGAAAGGAGGATAAATAGAACAAGGCTAATGCAATTGTTGAAAATACGATATATTTAGTTGAGAGTCAAAAACAGAAAAGATTCAGTATAAGGATGATCCAAAAGCCTGACATAGAAGAGAATAATATACACATTAAAACACTGTAAAACATGTAATTTTTAATAATTTTAAAAATCCTTGAAATAAGAAAGATAAAGGAACCAGCTCTATGGATCAATGTGAAACAATCAGGCTCCAGCTAAAACTGTTAAAGAAAACAGATCTTGCCTGGTGCGGTGGCTCACACCTGTAATCCCAGCACTTTGGGTGGCTGAGGCGGGCTGATCACGAGGTCAGGAGATCGAGACCATCCTAGCTAACACAGTGAAACCCCGTCTCTACTAAAAATACAAAAAATTAGCTGGGCGTGGTGGTGGGTGCCTGTAGTCCCAGGCACTTGGGAGGCTGAGTCAGGAGAATGGCTTGAACCCAGGAGGCGGAGTTTGCAGTGAGCGGAGATTATGCCACTGCACTCCAGCCTGGGCAACAGAGTGAGACTCTGTCTCAAAAAAAAAAAAAAAGAAAGAAAAAGAAAAGAAAGCAGATCTTGATTAAATTGTCCTTAACTTAATGATAATTATAAAATTTCTTCACATATCCAGGAAAGAAAACAAAGTCACCACAATAAGAGAAATGTGAGGTTGGTCTTGATTTCTTCAGAGCATTTTCAAGGCCAGATGAATTATAAGAAAATTTTTACAAAACTAATTTTCACAGTATATTCATACTATAAAATATTACATAACAATGAAAAAGAATGTAACAATGCTACATGCAACATGGATGAATCGAAAGACATAATATTGAGTGAAAGAAGAAAGAGTATATATTGCATAATTGTATTTATGTAAAGTTCCAAAGCAGAAAACTTGATTCACAGTGATACAGATCTGAATATTTTAGGGTAGAATTAACAAATTAAAATAGGTATAAGAGAGCCTGCTGGAGTTCTGGATATGGTCTATATCTTGATCTAGGTGGTAGATATATATGGAGATATATATATATATATATATATATATATATAAATTCACTCATCTACATATCTTAGATTGTGTTTGTAAGTTATACTGCAATACACCTGCAAAAGCTATATGACTTGGGGAGGGAAAGACGTAGGAAATAAATAAAGCATTTGTAACATTATCACATGTATTTGAAAATTAGAGAAAATATGCTAATAATGGAGGTTTGACAGGTCTAATAGGGCAATTACAAAAAGAATTAAAGATAGGTACATTTCAATATTTTGCATAAAAAAACAAAAAAATGAAGTAAATATTAATTCTGGAGAAAAGCCCCAAAATTTATGAAAGAAAGCAGGATAATTATAGACTATTCGGAACAATAGTGTGCATGTGTTTATAGTTATAATAATATAAAAATTGATTAATTAATGACAAGTTGAGATTTAAATATCCTGGAGAATAAGAGAAGAGTCAGACTAACAAAAGTATACAAATACTTATCTTATGTTTTATAGGAAGACAATAGATAATAGCTAAAATTAGTAAATCAAGAAATCATAATATAAATGTATCTTTTTGAAATATGCAAAGGAATAAAAAAAGAAACTTTGAAAAAATTATGGCTTTTAAGGTTCTTAGAAGTGTGGAATAGTATTTGGGGAAAGGGAAAGTGAAGAACTGTTGATTTTCACTATGTTTTATCATTGTTTTATATGAAAGTGTAACTGTGATCAAAATTTAAATAATAGAGGAAAATCCAGCCAAAAAATAGCAGAACCAAAGTAAAGTAAACAGAAATGAAAAAAACTTTGGGAAAAGAATAGGGTGAGTTGAATACATGTACATATAGAACAACAACTAAATGCTGAGGGCATTATGATTGCACTACAAAACGCACATTTTAACTTGATGAAATAAAAGTGATTACACAGTGGGAAAAACTGAGCATTTGGGGAGGAGAAAGTAAAACATTCTAACCTCATCTTTAATAGAACTTAATCCTTTAACACTGCCTAAATTTGAAACATTAATTTAAAATAATGACTTCATTCAATATTTTTTGTATCATTTTCCCCTAAACAATAATAAATAATCTAAAAAGTAGTCAAAGAAATTTTTATCTTAAAATTAATATATCATTAGTTTTACTTTAAATTAACTTTATATTTAAAGATAGCATGTAAACCCAAATCTCATTTTTAATAAAATAGTGCCTCCATGTCTATCTACCTAAAATAATTCTATCATTAGCAACAATTGTTTATGAGAGAGAGGACTTTGAGAGATATATGGCTTTCTTTTTCTTCACTCTTCCATATTGCTTATATTTTTATAATAACCTTATATTATTTTACAAAACATAATCATTTTTAAAGATCAGTTTGTACAGTATTATCATGAGTACAAAGAGTGAAACGCCAAACTCTTGTCATCTTCTTCCTCTGAAAAGAGAGCATGTATTTTCTACACCACTGATGTGGTGATGAAAACCATAATGATTCTGAGAGCTTTTGTATTTTATTGAATTATTGGGTTTATGTATTTGTCTTTTCTCATGATATAAATATTATCTCTGAGGGCAGATGCTTTATTTTTCAATCCAAATTCCTACACAATGCCAAGCACAATTTCTTGAACAGATATTCAACAACTTTTTTTTACATATTTATGTATGCAGAATGAGAAAAAAACATCTGGCAGAAAACATATGGGAATCACACGTAAGTTGTATATGAATCATCAATATAGTTCTGTTATTCTGTGTATAGTAGTGTAGTATCTCTTCCAGCCTGGATGCTAAATAACTTGTTTAACAAACAGAAATATTATGCCATAATTCAGTATTTTTATGTTTGAGGAATGGTAGGAGGAGGGTTTTCTTCATATTGCATATAGCCAGAATAAGCTGGTCTACAGTTATAAAAATAATAGGAGTATAAATAAAATTAATAATAATTAAAATTATCAAGTATTTAAAATAAATTAGGTCTCTATGTGTTTCACACATGCTGTTTCATTTAATTCTCACAATTACACTATTAAGTAAGTACTAATGTTTTCCTCATTTTACAGATGGGAAAACTGAAGTGGTATTAGAATCAGGACTCCAATGTGGGCAGTCTGCCCTATACCCTATACTTTTAACTTCTAACAGCAAAGGACACAATAATATTATTTAAAAGATTACAGTAGATTATTTGCAGGGATATGAGTTAGATTAGTCAATATCAAGCAGCCTATGGGGTAGTCTTAACTATGCATAGTACGTGAAGGCTTACTGGGAGTCTGGGTTCCTACCAAGGAGAAAGAGGAAACAGAACATATCATGTACTCTAAGAGTAGAGTAATCTATGAAGAATTTACAGAACTGACTTTTTGACTCTATAATTTAAATCAAGAAATTTGTAGAATAAGCTATGAGTAGATGTTAATGTAAAGAATAAATACTCCCACGTTATTTGGCTTGGTATCACAATTGGCAGACAACTATATGAAATAAAAAATAGAGACAATCATAACCTGTCTTTCAAAGCCCAAGAAAATTACACAGGTAGTCTTTCTCAATACTCTAGATGCATTTTTACTTATGTTGAAAATTGAGCCTTTTTATTTGACTTATATTTTGTCAATAACCTCATATGACAATTCTTAAAAACTTGAATTTGACATCAAATATCATTCCTTTCTTCTCTACAGATGAAATCATTTCAGTATTTTAATCTTTAGTTTTCTCAATTATTATTTACTGAGACTTTCTATGTACCAGGCATGCTGCTAAGCAATTGACATGTATTACCTCATTTAATCCTCACCAAACTGCATGGAGTTGGTCCTGTTAGTCTTATTTTACTGATGTTCTCATTGAGGCTCAGAGGGGTTAAGTTACTTATCAGAGCCACAAAGATAGTTGTTGATCTTTATGCTGACTTACTTTCTTTTCATATGAAACTAAGTTGTGTTGAAATATTAAAGTTAATATAAACTCTTTTAATAAGCCATGGTTTTCTTTTCCCTTTTTCTAGAAAATAGAAGTTTGTACCTGAATAATATCTAGGACCACAGACCCCAAAATAGTTCTTGATAAATTCTCAAAAGTAGCCCAGTGGCCTTGAACTGCACTTCATTTTATACATTTGAATTAAATCAACCCTAAGTAATTCTCCCCATTTAAGGAGGGTTACTGTCATTAAGATTGGTCAACTTTTATAGGCTTTGCAATGAAACAATAAATGATAAACTTGAAGCACAGAAATATAAAATTTCCATTCCTGGAAAGTTTCATCATAATAAAAAGACATTACTATTGAAGATGGAATCAAGATCTGCAAATAAATTATTTTAAATGTACATCTTCAGTCTTGCATCATAAAGTGACAGCATTATACAATGGTTCTGTAGGAACAAAATACAGCCATATTAATTTTTATAAATTTACTATATTCTTTCAGATTCAATAATGCCTTATTTGTCTTAAATACACTATAACAAATGCTTAAACCTGAAAGAAATATTTATCAATAATTTATATCAACAATTGCTTTTCCACCAAAACCAGACTACATTACATATTACCAAAAGAATGAGACTAAACATATATTAAAATTCTTCTTATTCCATATGCACAGCTTCAAATGGCAGATTTTCTTCTTTTTGAATAAAATCCAATCTCATACCCATGTTTTGATTGTGCATAATGGAAAAAGATTGCATAATGCATCCTTTCAGTATTACATTTTTCTAACTAGTAACCAAAAGGCAGAAGAAAAGAAAGCCAAAAATTACAAAAAAAAATGAGTTACAGCCATAATGGATGCAGCAATAACAACAAGAACATTAATCTTAATATAATCACACACACATATATCATTACTTACATTACACAGTAAGTATAACTCAATTAAGTTTACATTCCAACTTTGCACTGTTATTTCTAGTACAACATGGGAACAAAACTGGGGATTTTTCAAAGGTTTGAATGTAGTGAAACACACCATAGCTCATATTTCTCCTCTGGGAAAGTGGCTAATTCCACTTATTCATAGTGGGACATTCATATATGAAGTGTTTCCTGTATAATCTGTATATATCTGTGTAGTGGATGCTGTGGACGCACATCCCACATCTTCCTGGACACCAGCTACTGCTTAGTGGTCAGTTATTATTGACCACTTCTGACCTCTGCTTTACTGACTGAGGACTTTCGCTGGTGCTAAGAGTACTTCCTCAGTCTGTGCACCTGCCCAGCAGCTCATTAGCTCTGGGGATTTAGTGTACCAAGAATAGGGAGACAACCTCAGGCAGTGAGGAACAGAAGTAAATGTGTAAATAACTCAGCTTATCCAACCTGCAATGGGGCAATTCTGAGGTTTGTTCTACACAGTAATCAGAGAGTCCCAAAGGTGTTGAATTGTAACTCCTCACTGTGTTATTCTACTTATTAATACACACATTGTCTTTTCTCCCTTTCTTATCTTTCTCCATTTCCTCACTAGATCTTCATGGGCTCATGATCAAATACCTGTACTCAAGTCCATTTTTACAAATCTTCTACAGGACTCTTCTTCTATGCATATACATTATTTAACTTAGTTCTTTCTTTCAAATGCAGGAAGGTACCAACACATAATTTTAAGATTATGCTTTTCAGCTATGGTGAAGAACAACCAGCAAAAATTTTTATGCAAATTCAGAATTTTCCACTTTCTTCTTTTAAGATGCAAACAGATACTTTTATGTCTCATAGAGCAACCATGGAAGGGATTTTTTTCTATATAAAAATGCTTGGCATTAATTGTTACAGTATTATTTTGTGAAGTCTTCCTAACCCTGGATATATAAACTGAAAATGTTCTAATGCCACCTCTAATCACTTTTTATGTCTAGTTGGCCCATTCATAAAATTGAATAAAACGCAAGTACCTAAATAGGGTTGTTGAAAGTACCAACTGAAAAAATTCATACAATGTGCTTATCACACAGCATGGCCAATGGGAGTCAGGAAATATTAGATCTTACCAGTAAGACTGTCTACATCTGAGAGCAGGAAGGCCATACTCAAAAGTTTCTCAAAATATTACCACAATAATAAGGTATACAAAGGTAAGTATATATATTCATAAAATATGTGATTATTTCTTAAGTCTCTATATTGTCTACATTATTTATATACATTAGAATGGGAATTAAAAGAAAATTTTTTGAAAATATATTTTTTATCAAGTCATAGATATCATGGTTGAGAATATCTTGCACCTTTCCAAGTTTACCAATAATTTGTATTAAAGGAAGAAAAAATGTGAATGATGATTTGGGAAAGGTATTGTGTTAGAAATGGGTTTTAGGAAGCAATTGCAGCAAATACAAAAAATGACAAATAGGGTCTAATTAAACTAAACAGTTTCTGCACTGCAAAATAAACTATCAACAGAGTACAAAGACAACCATAAAGACACATGCACATAAATGTTCACTGCAGCACAATTCACAATAGCAAAGACATGCAATCAACCTAAATACCATCAATGATAGACTGGATAAAGAAAACGTGGTGGCCAGACGCGGTGGCTCATATGTGTAATCCCAGCACTCTGGGAGGCCGAGGCGGGCGGATCACGAGGTCAGGAGATTGAGACCAGCCTGGCTAACGTGGCGAAACCCCGCCTCTACTAAAAATACAAAAAATTAGTGGGGCGTGGTGGTGGACACCTGTAGTCCCAGCTACTCGGGAGGCTGAGGCAGGAGAATGACATGAACTTGGGAGGTGGAGCTTGAAGTGAAGGGAGATTGCACCACCGCACTCCAGCCTGGGCGACAGAGTGAGACTCTGTCTCAAAAAACAAAAAAAGTATTGATTCCAAGACAACACTGACCATAAGACCACCCATTATTTTGTTTCTTTAAGAAGAGAATGCTGTGATCAAAAAACTATAATATACTACAAATTTAAAGATAAATTTTAACTTTAGAGCATTTGAATAATAAATTGTCAGAATCAATGAAATATGGTAACTTTAGAGAATTTGAATAATAAAATAAATTGTCAGAATCAGTAACATTACTATCTCATACAGTCTCTTAAGTGCCTTTTTTTTCTTTTTTTCTGAGGTCTCCCTAAGGCTGGAGTGCAGTGGCGTGATCTTGGGGCTCAGTTCAACCTCCGCCTCCCAGGCTTAAGCGATCCTCCCACCTCAGCCTCCCAAGTAGCTGGGACCACAGGTATGCACCACCATGCCAAGTTAATTTTTTGTATTTTTTGTATTTCTTTAATGGTAGAGACAGGGTTTCACCATGTTGACCAGACTGGTCTCAAACTGCTGGGCTCAAGTGATCCACCCACCTAGGCCTCCCAAAGTGCTAGGATTACAGGCATGAGCCACCACGCCTTGCCAAGTGCTTCTCATTTCTCCAATTCAACATCAAGAATGATCTCCTCAGAATCTTATTATTTTCTATGATTCCCCCCAGACTGATTTCTTTCCCGGAGGATGGCCCTTATGGATTACATCACCTAGGCTCCCATGCCTACCTTGATTGAAAGCACCATCAGAATATCAGATGAGAAGAAAGAATGATAGGGTTTTTTATTGGCCCTCCACCCACTCCTCCATTTTAGTTTGGACAGTGGCTGCTTTCCTGTATGGCCATTTTTCTACGACTTTTCTTTCATGGGTCCAGTTTTCATGCAATTCCAATAACCATCTTCCTTTTCCTTATCTCACTAGTGTAGTAAAGAATTTTTGTTGTTAGTTTGAATGCTTCACTATCCCTCCTCGATTCAAAAAATCAAGCAAACAAACAAACAAACAAAAAAACCCAAGCCAAACATATACCATATACAAAAATCAGTTCATGATGGATTAAAGACTTAAATGCAAAACCCAAAACTACAAAAACCCTGGAAGACAACCTAGGCAATACCATCCTAGACATAGAAATGGGCAAAGACTTCATGACAAAGACACCAAAAGCAATTGCAACAAAAGTGAAAATTGACAAATGGGATCTAATTAAACAAGAGTTTCTGAACAGCAAAAGAAAGTATCGACAGTGAACAGACAACGTACAGAATGGGAGAAAAATTTTGCAAACTACACATCTGACAAAGGTCAAATATCGAGCACCTATAAGGAACTTAAACACATTTCCAAGAGAAAAAAGCAAACAACTCCGTTAAAAAGTGGGCAAAGGACATGAATAGACACTTTTCAAAAGAAGACATACATGTGGCCAGCAATCATATGGAAAAAACGTCAACATCACGGATCATTAGAGAAATGCAAATCAAAAGCCCAATGAGATACCGTCTCACATCAGTTAGAAGGGCTATTAATAAAAAGTCAAAAAATAACAGATGCTGGCGAGGCTGTCGAGAAAATGGAAAACTTATACACTGTTGGTGGGAGTGTAAATTAGTTCAACCACTGTGGAATGCAGTATGGCAATTCCTCAAAGACCTAAAGACAGTAATAGCATTCGACCCACCCAGAGGAATATAAATCATTCTACCATAAAGACACATGCACATGAATGTTCACTGCAGCACAATTCACAATAGCAAAGACATGGTATCAACCTAAGAGCCCATCAATGACAGATTGGATAAAAAGAATGTGGTACATATACACCATGGAATATTATGCACCCATAAAAAAGAATGAGATAACGTCTTGTGGGAACGTGAATGAAGCTGGAGGCTATTATTCTCAGCAAACTAATTCAGGAACAGAAAACCAAATACCACATGTTCTCACTTACAAGTGGGAGCTAAATGATAAGAATTTATGAACACAAAAAAGGAAACAACAGTCACTGGGGTATGCTTGAAGGTGGAGGGTGGGAGGAGGGAGAGGAGCAGAAAAGATAACTATTGCGTACTGGCCTTAATTCCTGGGTGATGAAATAATCTGTACAACAGACCCCCATGACATGAGTTTACCTATGTAACAAACCATCACATGTAGGCCCTAAACTAAAATAAAAGTTTAAAAAAAAGGAACATTTTTAAAAACTTCACTTGAGGCAATTGCCTTACAAGTAATGTCAACTTTTCTTAGTACAGATGCCAACATCCCTCACTGGTTGCCTCTTGAATCAGTAACTAGAGTTAGATCCCACAAGGGAAGGGAGAAAATTCCACAAAAAACGATTTAATACTCAGAAATTGTTCATGGATATTGCCAATATGTATCAGCATGAGTTTGGAAAGTATGTATGGAATGAATTTTAAGGGTTATTAGACTGAGAAAGATGAATCAGAAGATTGGATCTGACTGAATTTATCAATATGGTTGTATTTTAACAGCATTCAGGATTTAATGTGTTATCTCAAGTACCTGTGGTAGTATTAACAGCCTATTAGAATGGTTAATTAAAGCTTGGATTCCATGGTGGCCTACAGTCAATGAGGCTGCAATGCCAGAATTTCCCTGCTATGACATAGAGCAGGAGTCAGTAGACAAACTTTCTGCAAAGGGATAGATAGTAAATACTTTAGGCTTTGTGGCACACTTGGAATCTCCTTCTCCTTCTTCTCCTCCTTATCCTACTCCTCTTCTTTTCTACAACTTTAAATGTGTAAAAACCATTCTTAGCTCTCAGATGATACACAAACAGGACACCAGCTGGATTTCGTCTACTGACTATCATTTGCTGACCTCTACTCTAGAGTGTTCTGATGTTCCCTTCGCTAGCATTAAGAAATGTATTCATGAAAAGTGCTGTGATGTCTGTCTTCTGCAGCATAGACACAATGATTAGGTTTAGACCTTTGAACTGAACTTTTGATGTCGATGGAGAATAATGAAGTCTGAGTTGGTAGAGAACAAACGGTAACACTCAATCATTAGAGACAACATAAATAATCAAAGTGTTTTTCACTGCAGGTATTGTGGTGGTATCTAATTGATCTGAGGGTCCTTAGGAATGAAATATATAGTGTATATATTTGTAATACAGGTTACAAATGTAATGTAAACCTGAAATGTATAGCCTATGAAGGTTCTATATCATCTTTATAAACAAAACAATTCTCGTCTGGGGTGCAAAAACTTACTTAAGTTGCTATAATGGAAATTCATAGACTGCACCCCAGTTTATAGACTTAGAGGACTTTGACTGAGGGGAGCTCAGGTCCCTTTGAAAAAGGGGTTTTCTATGCTGCTAAACATGGGTACCATAAATCTTCCTCCAAGCCTTTGTCAGAGTGACCTAAAGGCACATGTACTAGGGAAAAAATAATACTCAGAATACTCAGGAATATCTTCTAGCAATTATTAGTTACTAGTCTTAACTGATAAAAAATTCCCAAAGACTGAAAATACCACCATGGTATTTTTTGGGAATTTATACAAGTCAGGTGTAATAATAAATGACATCTTGCCTTGAGTATATATATGATAATGATTCCAGTGGGCCCATGTGAGTACCACAGAGGTATCCTGTGGGTATTTTTTATGCCAGAAATGTTTGGTGATAATGCATATACATAGCAAATGTCAGAATCCTACCAGAGAATGAGGACTGTTATTGTAGGAAAGGCAAAATATATGTATCTGAAACTATCGAATCCCATTCTCACAGTAAACTAAAAAAAAAAAAAATACAGTAATCTTTCTTTATTCATGGAGAATACCTTCCAAGACCCCCAGCGGATCCCTGAAACTACAGATAGCATAGAACTCTACATATACTAAGCTTTTTTGCTATAAATGCATGTCTATGATAAAGTTTAATTTATAAAGTAGGCACGGTAGGAGCATAGCAACAATAATTATTAATAAAATAGAACAACTGTAACAGTATATTATAGTAAAAGTTATGTGAAAATGTGGTTTCTCTTTCTCTTCCTTTCAAAATATATTACTATTTTTGGACCATGGCTGACCACGGATAACTAAAACCACAGGAAGCAAAACCACAGAGAAGGGGGACTACTGTACTACATTCCTGAAGGAATTACAGATCATTGCCATCAACAAAGACTTGGGAGATGAAGATATAATGGTGGTTATTTCTTCACAACTCTGCTTTACTCTCTAGTTTGCCAGTACAAAAGCCAAAGGGTCTTGTAAAATAACTGCTGATTTTCATAAACATAACCAGGTATTCATATTAACTGCTATTCCACAGATGATATATTTACTGGAGCAAATCAACTAGCCTATGTAAACTATAAACAGATATTGATCAAGTCATTATTTTCTTTATAATTGCAATGAATAAAGATAATAATCAGTTTGCAGTCACTTGGTAGAAACAGCAGTAACCTTTCCCTGACTTACCTCAAGGCTATGCCCCATGTCATAATAACATCTGTATAAATACTGACCATATCTATATGCCATACAGTATATAATTTTATATGTGAAATATAAAATTGATTAAATAAACTTGCTCATAGCAAAAGAGCAAATGCTCTAGTTGTCATAATATGATACATTTGTGCCAGAGTGTGAAGGATAAACCATATTGAAGTTCAGGAACCTGAAATATCATCAGTCTTTCTAGACAGCCAATGGTATAGCAGGGGTATCCAATCTTTTGACTTCCCTGGACCACATTGGAAGAATTGTCTCGGGCCACGTATAGAATACACGAATGACAGCTGATGAGCTAAAAAAAAATTGCAAAAAAAAAAAAAAATCTCATAATGTTTTAAGAAAGTTTACGAATCTATGTTGGGCTACATTCAAAGCCATCCTGGGTCGCAGGTTGGACAAGCTTCCTTTAAGGCATATCAGGATAGCCCTGTATACCAAAAGACAATTTTTTTATTTCCAACTTTTAAGTTCAGGGGCACGTGTGTGAGATGTGCAGGTTTGTTACATAGGTAAACGTGTGCCATGATGGTTTGCTGCATAGATCATCCAATCACCCAGGCATTAATCACCCAGCATCCATTAGTTATTCTTCCTGATCCTCTCCCTCCTCCCACCCCTCACCCTCCAACAGGCCCGGTGTGTGTTGCTCACCTCTATGTGTCCATGTTTTCTCATCATTTAGCTCCCACTTATAAGTAAGAACATCCGGTATTTGGTTTTCTGCTCATGCATTAGTTTGCTAAGGATGATGGCCTTCAGCACCATCCATTTCTCTGCAAAGGACATATTCGCATTACTTTTTATGGCTGCATATAATTCCATGGTGTACATGTACCACACTTTCTTTATCCAGTCTATCATTGATGGGCATTTGGGTTGATTTCATAAATTTACTATTGTTAATAATGCTGCGATGAACATAAAATATGCATGTGTCTTTATAATAGAACAATTTACACTCCTTTGGGTATATAAATTATTGAATCTCACCATTAGATGGGCCTCTTTGCATTTTGAAGGAAACAAACATATTTGGGCCCATTTTCCGGGTAACCAGTAACAATACCAGTTTTGAGTAGGATCAAAAAAGGGCTCTACTATACAGTCAGGCTGCAGTGCACATTACACTGTCCTTTGAGCTTTATAACAAAGCTTTATTAAGTTTCTGGCAACTCTCAATAGGAGATCCACAACACATACCCCTGAGATTTTGGAGGAATACCATTCCTTATTCTTCCGTTGACTCCTTTCTATTTGAAAACTAACTTGTGAGTTATTATTGGATCCTGACTGAGATTAATGTCTGCTTATATGATACCAAGTGTTTATGTAGTCTAACTGGCCATTAATAAACTGGGTGTTATGTGATCTACCAAATTATAATTTGGTTGTAAGAAATAATATTCCATTAGAAAAAAGTATAATATATACAAAACCAGACTCAGGCAATTCTGGATGGGACAAGTAAGTGCCATGAGCCTGTAGCTTAAGCTTCTGTGACATGAAATCTTACCGCTTTACCACTCCTCCCTCAACATACATCTGTAACCTCATGAGGAATTACTAAACCTGTTAACAGAAAAAAAAAAAAGAAGCATGGCATTAGTTTCCAGATCATTCTGAAAAATATGCCAGCACCAGTCCAAAGTGAATGGTTGCTACATCGCAGCCCCACTCATGGTGAAAGGAAATTCTTCCAGTTGACGGAAGTTCATGTAATATATTTGAGAGACCACTTTGATTTAGAGAAAAGATGGCTTGAGCTATGGATGGATCTACATTGAACAAACTAAGAAGAAATAGGAAAGGACACGTTCATTTCATTTCAGAATTAAATATACAAACTAAATTACTAAACAAGAAAAGATAGCTAGGAAACATGAGCCTATGCCTTTTGTGACATACAAAGGAAAATTAGACTTGAACTCATGTTTCTCAGTTTTCCTTTGCGAGCAATTATACCTGCATAACAAGCCTTTGACCACATCGGTGATCAACAAATGCCCACTGAAAACTTTTAGAGCTACAAGTGAGGCTGCAATAGGATCAAAGTTTTATAGGTTTTATATGGTTGTAAGAAAACTCATCTTGGAAATTCCTTATCGTATGGCAAAGCACTTTCCACAAACACATAAAAGTTCATTTCAAGGAAAAAACATATAATTACATAAAAGTTAGGGTAGTTAGGGTAGATATTTTGAATACATGGAACAGAGACATTATTATGCTAATGGACTAATTTTAAATACTTGTAATAGTTTGTAAAGTGTATAAATTTCTAAAAATCCTTTAGAAGTACACTTTTAAAAGTGAAGTTTATTTATGTAGATTATACCTTAATATTCTTGACTATAAAAAACAAGAGTGTGACAAAAATTAGTAAAAATCATAAAATTGGATTTAAAAAAACATGTCTAGAGCTCTGGTGGCAACTCCTTAACAGAGTGCTTAAAATATTTAAAATATATTTTAAAATCTATTAATTTTTAAATATCTTTTGTAAACCTAAAAATGTATAAAGTCAGAACTTGATCCGAATCTATTATATCTATCAATAATAATTTCAGTACATCTCTGATTTGAAAATAGAATCTTCTTTAAATTACTTAGTAGATGTTGGTGTAATTTAAAAGTGAAAACTATTTCTTGAAGAAATAATTGACATTTTAACCAATAATAAATGTAGATTATAGTACTCAGACCTCAAAATGACATGTTTAAAAATCCCAGGTGCAATACTTACAATTTTATTTTGTGATAAATTAGTAGTAGTTTCTACTTACTCCTCAATTTTTATATTTCCAGTTTTATTACATCCATATAAAAGATGGAAAATACCCTGGAGGGACAGGATTCAGAATATGCTTGTAGTCAGTCCCCCAATTTTACCTGTAATTGTTTTGTTAAGCTCCTGTAGCATGAGGGCATATGTTCTGACAGCTCCTGACCTATGGTCCGGGGTCTCCTGTGGCTGGGTGGGTATATCTCTCTAATTCTAGGATTTCACATTATAAACTCCACTTTCTCACAGATATAAGCCATGTGAGCCAATTATCAACTTCATCAGTAACAAAGGCAATATTTGATTTCTCCCTTCCCTTATTCTTTGTCATATTTCTTAATACTGCTTAACAACTCAAACATTGAAGAGGGTTATTTATTGCTCAATCCTCACCCCTATACCCAATACATGTCCCTGAACTCTTATGCTGAAAAGTGTCTTTACATTCTATTATATAATAAATGTGCCACATTTCAAAGTACACTGAATTCCATTCAATAGTAATAATATACAAAGTACATTCACATGAATATTATGGTGTGTTTTTATACCATTCTTAATATTACAGTTTTAAGGAAAGAATTTTAACTCAAGTTAATGAAAAAACAAAAATGTTAAAGCCACAGCTAGAAAGTTTAAGAGACTTGCCCAAGGTCACACCAATAGTAAGTCATTAAGCTGGACTTAAATTCACATCATCTATTGCCAACTCTACTTCAAGTATCAAACCATACCACAGGCAGTATTATTGACAAAATGAAATAAAACTCCAGTCCGTTTCTTGAGGTTCCCAACGGATAACAGCATATGACCAGCTGATCAGATTAAAAAGAGAATAACTTTAGTTTCACCAGCAAATCTAATTTTGCTGTCCTAGTTCCAAGAAAAAGAAAACTCTGTTGGCATTTCCCTCTTTTCCTTGTTCTTTCTCTCTACTTAATTCAACAGCTTCTTTCCAGAACACAAGATGGTGGCAATGGTGGAAAAAAGACAGTATGCATAATCATGACTTGAGAGCAATGACCCAAACAGAGTACTTAAAAGATTTAAAATTTGTTTTACCTGCCTGAATTCTTTTCATGGGCTTTAGGCAGATTTAACTGTAAAATGAATGCTTTTTAGCCTGTATTACTAAAGCATGTAAGTTAGGGATGTAATAAATACACTCCTAACTAACTGCAATGAGATCTTGCAATTAATTACATTGGCAAGTATTTGTGCACAGTGACACTAATATATTTCAAGGGCTTTGTTATGTACAGAATTACATAGGATGTCACACTTTGGAAACATAACTGATTAAAACATAACTTTAGCAAACCCCTCAAAAGAAATTTCATCTCAAAATTTATATCATACGTATCAATGGTAAAATATCTTAGAAATAGCTATATACTAGAAGATATATACATACCAAAACAAAGAATAGGCTGAATTTCTACTCATCAGATGCAAGCAAAACCAGCAAGCAAGTAGTCCCCCACCCTCTTCCTGATGTGTGCATCCTCTGCAGCCATTGATGGCCAGAAGGGAAATTGCAGACCTAGCAAAGTGTGTCTCCTACCACCCGCAGAAGCTCCCCAAAGCCTCCTGCGGCCTATGTTCACAGTAAACATAACTTCTGCATGGAGTTTACAAGATAGCAAGGGCTAAAAATTCTAGATAACTCTAAAACAATCCTCAGTTCTGCTGCAGCACTTGGTCACGACTACATTTCTCCTAGAGTGACACTGTCTTTACATAATGCGGTCAAGGACGCACACCCATCAGAACCACTTTTGGGCACTTGATCAAATCAGAATTTCCAGAATTGGGGTTCAGGAAAGGATTATCAGGTAACTAAGCACTTTGGTAATTCTTAAGTCCACTCAAGTTTGAGAATCACCATAGTGGCTTTTTTATACTGACAGTATTTCCAGTACCATAGTAGATGATTACAGTCACAATTTTTTTCTTTCTCAAGTTTTGCTAATGTGAAAAAAGAAAATAAATATTTTAGGATTTTTTCTTTGAGGAAAATAAATTGAAATAGCTCAAATGTTATTTATTAAGGAACCAAATACATGTGACTTATTAAATTCACTAAAATCATTAACTTGCCCAAAATCTACCTTAATTCACCAAAGTGATTTTTGTTAGATGAGGGCCAAATCATCTATTTACAGACAAAGAACACAATATTTAACATTATGTATCTAAAACTTAGATTGCAATTCTGAAGTGAATATTGTATATAAACACAAATATGATGTTTATCCAAAACTATAAAAAATAATATCAATGGTGATTCAGGGGGGTGTTTATAATACAATATGTGATTAAATAAAAGCAATTTTTAAAGAGTATTTAAGTTCATACTAACTTTAACTAAGATTACTTTTTTACTATTATTAATTCCCACATTCCAGGTGTCATATTAGGAAAATTCACAGTTCAGAATTTAGGCACTAACCTGTTTACAAAAGCCAAAGTTAAAAAAAATTAATGTTCAATTATTTTTGTCCTTGGGTAACATTTTGTACAAGATTGAATACCAAACTCTTTTCTGAACTGAAATAATGAAGCATTGGAAATTCCTGGTGGGGTTGCTTTGATTAATATTTGACACTTAGAAGTATGCAATATAATAATATCTAGGCATAATTTTAATAAAAAATGTGAACCTCTAAAAAATGATTTTAGAATATGAAGAACCAGGGAGAAATATTCCAATCATTTATATTTTCTTCTCTCCTATTAAAATGCATAGAATAGTATCATCAAAAACCGAAGCTCTACATCATATAAATGTTTTAAAGATAGAGCTATGTCAAGAATATATAAAAATAAACGTTTTACATTTATTCTTAAATTTTAGTAATTCATTTTAATGAATCTCACTGCTTAATTATTTACCTTTAAATATAGTGTAGAGAAATAGCAATCCAAATATTAAATGTTTCCCTAGATTTTTTAATCTGAGTTTGTAAAAATAAGCTACTATTATTTTAACATTTCACCACTTGAACTTGAAGATATTCCTTTATGTTAATGTACTTTATAATTGTAATCAAAGTTGAAAATCAGCAACAGACACTTAAAAATATATATAATTAAAGATGCAGTTTATTCTTTGGAACTTCTTACTAATTCCAGTTATATTTCACAGAATAATCTTCTTTACCCATCTATGACTCTAATCTTCATTACCTTAACATTTTTTAGTTCTCACACATCACTGGAATTTTCAGACCAGGTATTTTAAAATTCAACAAGATAATTTACCATAATCATTCATAAGTATTATAATGTTGATAAAAAACCTCAATATTAATTCTCTAATCACTTAAACTTTTGTTTATATGTTTATGTAATAGTTATTTAATGATTATTATAAAGAACAATTTTTCAGACTTTAAGAGATAAAAGATTATAAAGCCCAATTCCTGCCCTTAAAAAAACTTGCATATTATAAAAAGGAAATGGACTTCTATAAATTACTTTAACACAAAGTAGTTTATTCTAATATCTCATTAAGACCTGTGGTGAAGGAATCTTCTTATCTTATTTATCCCAGGGTTCATGTAAAAGTATTGTCTTGGAAGGAAAGTGTCAATAAATCTTTAAGTATCACAAAGTGCAGAACTGAAAAATTTACAAATCAAAAAGATCTGAATTTTATAAAATGTCCCTGTTTGACAAGTGGCCCTGATTTTTCACAGTTTGGCATTTTTAAAATGTATCATGAATGAATGGGTACACAATATTGAGAATTACAAAACCATAAACACAATATGAGCTTCTTTATGTATATACACAAAAACTAATACAATTCAAGACAAATATTATCAATATTTATTTCTGAGTGGAGGGCTGCAGTATATTATAATATTATTCTTACATTTTTTATTCCTCAAATATTCTAGAATGTGTAAACATTATTTTTATAAGAGAGTAGCTTTTAAATTATGCCTTATGGTTCCATATGATCCTATCCCAACTGAAATTTTACCACTAGGAGAAAATGGTCTCAAAAAAATTCCCTACCAGGGTTAAAAATGGTTCAAGTTCTAAGATATTAAAATAAAGTGAGACCATAAAATAATATTGCTGACCTTTTAAAAAGATTAGAATAATACTTGTACATCTAACAAGTTGTCTGTCTTAGAAATTTTGTTTGGGGGCTTGGGTTGGAATGGGGCCTTATTTAATGGAAGCACACAGCAGCTAGCACAAAGACTCATAGAAGTTTCACAAAACATTTCAGGAACAGTCCTGACCCTGTCATTTAAAAGCTCTTCAATTTTAGTTAGGTGACTTCCTATACTCTGAGCTTCAGTTGCTTGAGCTGAAGAAATGGAGATACTGATCCCTCATTCGTAGAGATAAAATATGAAGCCCGCATGCCTGGTTTAAGACCTGGTGACCAGCAATCATTGATACGTACAGCAGTAATAATGATGATAATGATCATGATACCTATAATAAAGGCTATCAAAATGCAGTAAATGCCTAATATATGCTAATGAATGTTCTGATGCTTTATAAGCATTAATTTACTTTAACTTCATAGCAGTCCTGTGCTCTTTGTATCCCCTTTGGTACTTGTGGAAAATGAACCACTGATAAAATAAATACATATTTGTACTAGTAAGAATTATAACAGCAGCAGTAGCCAACAGTATTATTGACGAGAATAATTAAATTGATAAAACCACTGATTGTAAATAAACAATAATGGGACATTCTTATTTATTTTGTTTGGTCAATAAAATATAACAGTGAATTCCTTAAAGATGTTCCAATAATGTATAAATATATATCTTGCCAAAGATGACTACCTAAGGGTAACATTGATATGTTCTTCACACTTTATAAAAGCTTATTTCTTCATGGTTACATCTATTTTTTTTTTAACTAGACTGATGGTGTATAAATGCCTGATGAGGGAGGTCCTATCTGCAGTATTTATGGTACTCTTTGCTTTTGCATAGCCCACATGTGTTTAGATATCTCTATGTTTCCTAATGCTCCTATAAAAAAATTAATCACAAATTTAGTGGGTTTAAAGCAACACAAGCTATTATCTTACAGTTCTGAAAGTTAGGAGTTTGAAATGGGTCTCAACTTGACAATAATCCAGATATTTGCAGGGCTACATTCTTTCTATAGGCCTTAGGAATCAATATATTTACTTGCATTTTTCAGCTTCTGAAGGCTACCCACAATTCTTGACCAATGGTCCCATTCCTCCAGCTTCAAGCCAGTGATATTGGGCCAAGTCCTTCTCATGCTGCCATTTCTCTGGTGCTCACTCTTCTGCCTCCCTTTTCACTCTTAGGATCATTGTGATTATATTGGGCCCAACTGGACAATCCATGATAATCTCCCTATCTCAAAGTCAGCTGATTATCAATCTTAATTCTATCTGCAACCTTAATTCTTCTCTGCCATAAAACATAACATATTCACAGGTCTGGGGCTTAGGACACAGACACTTTTGAGGTACCATTGTTCTGTCTACCACACCATCCGAACACTGCTTTCAGCTATAGTTCCTTCTCTTCCTTTCCTAAAGCCTTTTGAAGTAAAATGGATATATGTACAGTATACTTTCTGCTTCACTTCACACAGTATTTGTAGCATAGCCCTGATTAAGTAGCTTATATGATCATTGTTTAGATTTCTCCATGAGTCAAAGCAAATAACACATTAGAAAAATTTTCTAGGAGCCAATTAGTGGGAGCTTGAAAGTTCCTTTGAGAATGCGAAGCATTAGGGAAATGCAAATTATTAACTTTCCATTTTTAAAGTACTCTTTATTACTGGCATTTTATAATATGTATTTTTAACAGTATCCACTATTTTTTATTTTTTATATATATTTATTTCAGTAGTTTTGGGGGGAACAGGTAGTTTTTGGTTACATGGAGAAGTTCTTTAGTGGTTTTGGTGCATCCATCACCTAAGCAGTGTACACTGTACCTAATATGTAGTCTTTTATCCCTCATCCCCCTCCAACCCTTCTGCCCGAGTTGCCAAAGTCCATCATATCATTCTTATGCCTTTGCATCCTCATAGCTTAGCCCCCATTTATAACTGAGAACAAACAATATTTGTTTTTCCATTCCCGAGTTACTTCACTTAGAATAATGGCCTCCAGCTCCATCGAGTTTGCTGGAAAGGCCATTATTTCATTCTGTTTTATGAGCAAGCAGTATTCCATGGCGTATATATACCACGCTTTCTTTACCCACTCATTGATTGATGGGCATTTATGTTGGTTACCTATTTTTGCAATTGCAAATTGTGCTGCTATAAACAGATATGTCCATGTGTCTTTTTCATATAATGACTTCTTTTCCTTTGGGTAGATACCCAGTAGTGGGATTGCTGGATCAAATGGTAGATCTACTTTTAGTTATTTAAGGACTCTCCATACTGTTTCCCATAGTGGTTATACTAGTTTACATTCCCACTAGCAGCGTAAAAGTGTTCACTTTTCACATGGACGCCAACATCTATTTTTTTAACTTTTTAATTATGGCCATTCTTGAAGGAGTAAGGTGGTATCTCACTGTGGTTTTAATTTGCATTTCCCTGATAATTAGTGATGTTGAGCATTTTTCATATGTTTTTTGGCTATTTATATATCTTCTTTTGGTAACTGTCTATTCATGTCCTTTGCCCCCTTTTTGATGGGATTTTTTTTTTCTTGCTGATTTGAGTTCCTTGTGCATTCTGGATATTAGTCCTTTGTCAGACGCATAGTTTGCAAATATTTTCTCCCACGCTGTGGATTGTTTGTTTACTGTGCTGATTAATCACAACTGTATTACAGCTTTGATGATTTTTAAATACCCTAATGGTGATCATTAAAGACACAATTTTTCTAGCTTACATTGTAGATATTTTGCTTCCTGTTCACCTCCAAGGACCTTGAAAGTAGCAAAACTCTATAAATTTTTACTTTTATCAATTGGAAATTGTGCTTCTCTGTTCTATCCCTTGGAAAGAATGTCTGTATGTTGATCTATTAGTAGGTGACAATATCAATATTTTATATTGCATATTTTTCTATTAAAAAACTAGAACCTTATTTATTTAAAAAACGGAAATGTCTACACGGGAGGAAAACCTTTCTGGTATGAGCACAAATATATATTTGCAAGAGAATTAAATAAGTTTATTTCAGATAAACATATAGTGGTTAAGAGGCCAGGCTTTCAAGTCAGGCTGTCTTGGATTTTATTTTTTATTTTTTTAAATTTCATTTCATTTTTTTTTTTTTTGAGAGTCTTGCTCTGTCACCCCGGCTGGAGTGCAGTGGTGTGTGATCTCCACTCACTGCAACCTCCACATCCCGGGTTCAAGCGATTCTCCTGCCTCACTCTCCCGAGTAGCTGGGACTACAGGTGTGCGCCACCACAGCCAGCTAATTTTTTTTTATTTTTAGTAGAGACGGGGTTTCACCATGTTGGCCAGGCTGGTCTTGAACTCCTGACCTCAGGTGATCCACCCACCTCAGCCTCCCAAACTGCTGGCATTACAGGCGTGAGCCACCACGCCCGGCCCTGAATTTTAAAAATCCAGGTCTATCACTGACTAACTATATGGCCTGAAGCAAATAATGAACCTTGTTGTGCCTAGCTTTCCTGCTTGTAACACGTGGATAACACCACCTATGGAATCAGTGTTGTGAGAATTAAGGAAGATAAAGTATGTAGAGCATTTATCATAGTGCCTGACACCTGCTGCTAACAAAACTTTGTTTCAACTTTCTGGAAAGTGAAATCTCCTTTTGGAGAACAGTGGAAAGGATCCAATCTCCAGGAGACATAGTGGCAGGCAGTCACAGAGGGAGAAAGTCAGTTTCTTTTTAGAATACTTATCCAATCCTGATGACTTCCAGGACAATGTCTCGGTTTGGAGCTCTGGTTCCTCATGAATTCCAACACTATCAAAGAGAGTGAACTTTATGCCCAGAGCCTGTCCTTAGCTATAATTTTTTCAACACCATTTTATTTTCAATCTGTATGTTTGTATGTTTACCTTCTACTTATGGCAGTAGTGATTTTCTTATTTATGGCAGTGATATAAAGTGCTCCTTTAAAATATATGACATTTAAGCTAAAAAAGAAAGTCAGTCTAAGAAAAATTTTTCTTGTACAAGAGGACAGGTAGAATAACAAAAATTGAGGAAGGTCTTATAAGAATAACTGAAATTTGCAAAGCACTGTCCCAGGGGACTGTACTCATGACTGCCTTCTGAAATGACTGGTGATTTTCTGGAACAGCAGTTATGCATCAGTAGTCACCCCCGGTTGCTAAAGAAAACACTCTTAGCTGTTGCTTCTCCTTGCTAACTAGTTCTCATGGCTGAATTATTCAGACTTTTGTGAACTTAGGGTATTTGGGTCATCTGATATTGGGTTAGGGTAAAGATAAAATTGAAATAGAGCTGTTCAACTTGTTCTATTCCTATTTCACTTAAATACAATCCCTGATGGGAGTAGCCACCTTTTGTGTATCCCCTGAATTGAGCACAGGAGTACAAGAATAAATGGTTGAAGAATAAATGAATGATGGATAATTATCCCTGCATAAGATTATGGGGCCTTTAATCTACTCTTTCTCAATGAATATACTAAATTCCAAGTGCTGAGCAAAAGCTATTTTCATCTCTGCAGTGTTTTTGTTCAGATCAGAGATATTAATTGCATTACTATTAAGCACCATGTATTATGAACCAAGTATTCTCATGGATAATTAATGTGAGTATCAATATACATAATATTGCCTCTCCTAGGCATCAGAGAGGTTGCATAGCTGGCAAAAAGTGAAGTTCTGTTAGTGACAGAGCCAAGGCTTCATCCTGTACTTATTCAACTTCAAATCCAGTGCAACGTATTTCTGTGTTATTAAGAACTACTCAGTCTTTCTGTAGATTAATTAATAATAGTCTTATACGGAGGATGATCTATCCTATTATTCAATAAGTCATCAAGGATCTTAATTTTTTATTTTGTTTTTAAACATCGTATAATAGATTTATATGAAGCGAGAGCAAAACTAAAATATTGAAAAATGACACCTCACCAAATAGCCATGAAAATGTAACATTAAAGCATGTACAAATATTAAATATATTAAAGCTACAAAACTGAACAAGTAAAACTAATAAAAGTAAAGTATAAAAAACCTAGAAGTACATATATGACAGTTTTTTCCAGTTTTTTGTTTTTATTACATATTTTCAATTATGTTCATGTACGATTTTAGAAAATGAAAAATAAAACAAAATATATTAATATTCTAGGCACACACAGAGGATATTAAATTTTATTTGCTTTTAGACCCTAATCACACTTTTTCTCTCTACTTGCCCTAGAAGATATTATAGTTCACTAAATATTCAAAGTTATATTAAAAGGCTGTAGGAATCTTAGCCAAAATATACTACTTGTTATCAGATTAAAAGTTAATTTCATATTGGAAAATACCTTAAGATTATCTTTGTGTAAAAGGCTTCATGAATTTTAAAGATTTTTTTTCATAATCAAATGAAGCTCTTCCACAAACCAAAGAGTTTGAAAAAGATTGCCAAAACCAGGGTGTTTGTTTAAGATTGGACATAAGAACTCTGAGGCTGTTCATGTGGCATTCAGAACTGGCTACGACTTTATTTGTATATTTATCTGAGGCTGTACATATAAATAATATACAAATTTATTTGTATATTATTTATATGTATATAATACATAATGTATATAATGTATTATTATACAAATAATAAATATTTGTATATTTATTATTTATTTATCTGAGGCTGTTCATGTGGCATTCAGAAACGGCTACAGCTTTATTTGTCCTTTTTCATATACTTAATTAGCTACTCTAATGTCACTCTTGGTACTAACTAGTCAGCCAGCATCTATTAACGTGCTTATGTCTACTGAACTGATGCCAGAGGTTACCCTTTTCTTTAAAGAGCATCCCACCTGAGTACTAAAGCTACTGTCATATTAATGTTGTTTTCTATATGTCCTGTTAAGTTAGTTAACCTCAAAGACATAAAATTCATTCTTGTCTAAATTACTTGCATTTATGTAAGTTAATGTCATTTTAGATAGAAAAATATTTCAACAATAATTTGCTTAGATGACTCTTAACAGCCCATGTTTGCTTTAAGTATGTTTCATTGACAAACATTTCTAACATGAAAAAAATCTGTTTATAGCCACTGCAGTCAAATAGTTCTTAATTTTAGGACATTTTGATGTAGGAAATCCCAATATTTAAATGAGATGTCACTTACATAGTTTACATGATTATTGACATAGTGGCAGATTTATATAGTCTAACATGTGAAATACCTTCAAAATAATTTGATTAGTTGAGATGCACACATGCTATTTAACTGCATAAACCACACATTCAAAATATTCTTATACAATTGACCCTTGAACGATGCAGGGGTTGGGGCAATGACCCCTGAGCAGTTGAAAATCCCCATATAACTTTGATTCCTCAAAAACTCAACTACTGCTGACTAGAAGCTTTACCAATAACATAAACGATCTATCAACACATACTTTGTATCTTATATGTCTGATATACTATATTCTTACAATAAAGTAAGCTAGAGAAAAGAAAGTGTTATTAAGAAAATCATAAGGAAGATAAAATACATTTACAATACTGTACTGTATTTATCAATACTGTAAGTTTACATCATCTGTTTACAGGATGAATTGCCCACCATTTGAAATGGTGGGCAACTGCAGCTGCAGACCTCAATCTACAGTATGTATCAAGCAAATCACCTTTTGCTTGTAATGTCATGACTTTTCTCTTCTTCTTGGGAGTACTACCAGCATCACTAGTGGTACTTCCCATGAGTCCCATGGCATTATTCAAGGTTTACAAGATGAAGAACATACAAGAACGATGAGACATCTCTTTGTACTGTAATATGTAATTTCCTAGACAGACAAACTACTCACTCAGAGATGACTGTCATCATACACCATTTTAGCAGATACTCCCAACACTTGATCTCACTGCAGTAGCAACAGGAGGTGGCCACAAAATTATTACAGCAGTACACTATTTACTACAGTTAATTTTATGCAGTTATGATTTAATACTGCATCTTTATAGTTGTTTACATTCTTCTTAAAGGTGAATAACAACATGTATGGTCTGTAAGTGTTTGTGTGACTATGTTTTGATAAATGCTAGCTTTTTATAATAGATTTGTATGTATTTTAAGGTAGTAAATAATAAAACAGACTAGTATCGACATAATTTTATGCATTCATGACATGCCTAATTTTTTCTTTTTTTTTACATTTCTAGGCTACCCAGTTCATCAGCAAGTTTTTTCAAATTGTTGCAAATATCCAAAAAATTTCCAATATATTTATTGAAAAAAATCCACATATAAGTAGACCCATGAAGTTCAAATCTGTGTTTTCAAGAGTCAACTGTATTTACAATTCTCTATGTGCTTTCCTACTTCTATTTCATTCACACACACTTTACTTTCCCTAATAGATAACCACTTTCTCATTTTCCTCTCATTTTCACTAGCACAACCCTAACTTACCCCAACTAAATAGCTGGAATTAATCTAAAGGAATTTAAGAAATAGAAAAATTGTGTGTACCCCGCTACTCAGCCTACCAATGCCATTTTCCCTATACTATAGCCCCTTAATTTTCTGTTCCTGTTAATTCCCTCCCTCTCACTCAATGAAAATATGGCCACCAAGGCTGGATCATAACTTTATTTACACTATAGCATGCATAACACTAAAGAAAATATAACTGAAAGCAGTACTACCAATTTCTGGCTGAAACAATCATTCTCTCAAGAACTAGTTGCCATTTAATAGAGATGACAAATTTGTTCAAAAGAACTTATTTCTCTATCAATGTTGAGACAACAATGCATCCCATAGTTAAATAAATATTTGTGAAACAATGTCTTAGAGGAAATTGAAGAGACATTGTTGCAGAATCTCTCACACATTTAAATATCCTAATATGCATATTCAGAACATTTCATCACAGAAATTTTTTTCCAAAGAACACACAGTATATGCTACAGAACACGGTTTGGGCAACAGAGTACTAAAGGAATAAAGCCATGGAAGTCTGTGTCCACATATTTCAGGAATTAACTATCAGGTAAGAAAAGTATAAGTCAACTTTCGTAATGTCCCACATGGTAACTCACCTACTCACCCAGCAACAGCCATAATTGTCAATTACAGAGCACCAATTTTATTCCAAGTATACTATTTGTTTTTTCATCTTTTCCAAAAGAAAAAAACGTGAGGTATAGAGAGGTCTTATAATGAAGTTACATAGGGTCCTACAACCACTAAGTGAAGCAGCCATTAGATCATTTCTGCAACAGCTCAGAATATGACTCTAAGAGGTCATTACTACATACAAACACAAAATACATGCTTAGTGAAAGCAGAAATGTAATGTGTGCTAATTGCTAACTTCTTAGCAGACTAGTCCTCATAAAAGATATATAAAAAAGCAGCCCCTGTTTTCTTTCCATAATTATAAATGCTTCCTAATTACCCATATGTTGCTCAGAAATAGAAATTTGCTTAATGGAAGCTTTCTACTATTCTGTTGACCTTCACAGATCTAGGTGAGACACTGTATATATTTATAACCTGTAGGGAATAAATTACTTCAGGCATCAATTAGGCAATTCTGATTATGTCACTAAAGCTTTATTCATAGAACTATATCAACTATTACTCTTTTACCTGTATGATGATATTAGAAATGCCTTCATCACAAAAATCATTAAGACACTGATACAGAAGGGAAGTACTGGGAAGGGCGTGGTCCTTTAAATGATACTGAAAGTGGGAAGGGAAGTACTGGGTAGAGGAGGGTGTGGTCCCTGGCTAGGGCTCTATCCCCGGGCCAATGCCCACAGACCTAAGTAAGGACAGGCATTTTTGTTTTCCTGCTCAAATATTGCATTTTCCAAGACCACCCTGGCTTGCCACGCCCCCATCCTGTGCCTATAAAAGACCCTTAGACCGTAGCAGGCAGGTGGCTGGACTTCAAGAGGAACGCACTGGTGTCTTCAGCCAAGACAAGAAACAGAAGCTATGAAAGAAAAGTATATTTGACACAATGAGTGTTAAAAAGTGTTCAACAGCAGCAAACATTACAATCAAAATTATTTAACAAATAAGTGATAAAAGAAAAATATTTGTGATGCATAAGACAAAGTTTACATTTTAAATATGTAATGTGGTCTTACAAGTTTTTAAGACAAAAAGCACAAGAGAAATATGAATAAATCAGGTGAATATATAACACACAGACGAAATCAAAATGTCAAATATATGAAAAACACTCCATTTCAAGAGACAAATGCTAATTAAAATAGTAGCAAAATATCACTACGAAAATGCCTTGTGTGGTGAGCACGAATAGACAGAGGTTCTCTCTCAACTGCTGGAGGAATTGTGAATTTCGCTCACATTTTTATGAGAGTAATCTCATAATACATATTCAACAATATGTCATGAGAGAGAAATAAAATTTCTAATTTATTTCATTGGAATTTTTTTTTCTGAAAGCCGAGTGCATTGCTATCTAACAGAAAATTTAATTCAAATCACAAATGCACAGCATATATGTCATTTTAATGTTTTTAGGAACCATATTGCAACAAATAAAAAGTTAATTACAATAATACTAATTTTATTTCATCAAATAAATTCAAAATAGTATCATCTTAACATGCAATTAATATAAACATTCTTGAGAGATTTTACATTCTATTTTTTGTGCTCAGTCTTTGAAAACTGGTGTGCATTTTACATTTACAGCACATCACAATTTGAACCAGACATATTTTAAGTCCCCAACAGCCACATGTCTAGAGGGTACAGTGTTAGGTAGCAAAGCATACAGTTTTTTGCCCATCAGAATATAGAAAACATGTAAGATTATAGCAATCTGACATGACAGAAACATCTGCACCTTGGGAGGCCAAGGCGGGTGGATCATCTAAGGTCAGGAGTTCAAGACCAGCCTGGCCAAAATGGTGAAACCCTGTCTCTACTAAAAATACAAAAGTTAGCCAGGTGTGTTGGCAGCCACCTGTAATCCCAGCTATCTGAGAGGCTGAAGCAGGAGAATCGCTTGAACCCAGGAGGTGGAGTTTGCAGTGAGCTGAGATCACACCATTGCACTCCAGGCTGGGTGACAAGAGCGAGAAACCATCTCAAAAAATTTAAAAAATTTAAAAACAAATCTTGTCTGAAACAAGTAACGTGTAACAAGAATTGCCTAAATTTATATTACCAACCTGTTTGAATGTGTTTTTATCTAGCAATAGTCAGTCTCTTGGATTCAGACAGGAAGAATAGAGCCAGAAAGACTTATTCAGGAGTAGAGCTTTATCAAGTAGTTGTGACAGTAACTACTAAGCAAATGCAAAAACAGGATTTTAACGAGAATGAATGGATTCCAACATGGATAAAAAGGAAGGGATGATATATAGAAAGTAAAGCTAAGGAATAATTCAACACTGTACCAAGGCTTTCACAGAAAGAAGTGTCAACTATTTATTCTCCATTAAGATCAATACCAAAAAAAAACAAAAAAAGAAAAAAGGAAAGAGAGGAATGGGAAGAAGAGAAGGAGGAGCTCCAGAAACATAGAAGAAGGAATGAAAAAAACGAGACAGAAATTCTTTTTCTTTTCTTTTCTTTTTTTAAATTATACTTTAAGTTCTAGGGTACATGTGCACAACATGCAGGTTTGTTACATATGTATACATGTGCCATGTTGGTGTGCTGCACCCATTAACTCATCATTTACATTAGGTATATCTCCTAATGCTATCCCTCCCCCCTCCCCCCACCCAACAACAGGCCCTGGTGTGTGATGTTCTGCATCCTGCGTCCAAGTATTCTCATTGCTCAATTCCCACCTATGAGTGAGAACATGCAGTGTTTAGTTTTCTGTCCTTGTGATAGTTTGCTCAGAATGATTGTTGCCAGCTTCATCCATGTCCCTACAAAGGACATGAACTCATCCTTTTCATGGCTGCATAGTATTCCATGGTGTATACGTGCAACATTTTCTTTATTTTATTTTATTTATTTATTTATTTACTTATTTTTGAGATGGAATCTCACTCTGTCACCCAGGCTGGGGTGCAGTGGTGCGATCAGCTCACTGCAAGCTCCGCCTCCCAGGTTCATGCCATTCTCCTGCCTCAGCCTCCCAAGTAGCTGGGACTACAGGCACCCACCAGCACGCCCGGCTAAATTTTTGTGTTTTTAGTAGAGATGGGGTTTCACCGTGTTAGCCAGGATGGCCTTGATCTCCTGACCTCATGATCCGCCCACCTTGGCCTCCCAAAGTGCTGGGATTACAGGCATGAGCCACCATGCCCGGCCACCAAATTTTCTTAATCTGGTCTGTCATTGATGGACATTTGGGTTGGTTCCAAGTCTTTGCTATTGTGAATAGTGCCACAATAAACATACGTGTGCATGTGTCTTTATAGCAGCATGATTTATAATCCTTTGGGTATATACCCAGAGCCTGCATTGCCAAGACAATCCTAAGCCAAAAGAACAAAATTGGAGGCATCACGCTACCTGACTTCAAACTATACTACAAGGCTACAGTAACCAAAACAGTATGGTACTGGTACCAAAACAGAGATATAGACCAATGGAACAGAACAGAGCCCTCAGAAATAATACCACACATCTATAACCATCTCATCTTTGACAAACCTGACAAAAACAAGAAATGGGGAAAGGATTCCCTATTTAATAAATGGTGCTGGGAAAACTGGCTAGCCATATGTAGAGAGCTGAAACTGGATCCCTTCCTTACACCTTACACAAAAATTAATTCAAGATGGATTAAAGACTTAAATGTTAGACCTAAAACCGTAAAAACCTGAGAAGAAAACCTAGGCAATACCATTCAGGACATAGGCATGGGCAAGGACTTGATGACTAAAACACCAAAAGCAATGGCAACAAAAGCCAAAATTAACAAATGGGATCTAATTAAACTAAAGAGCTTCTGCACAGCAAAAGAAACTACCATCAGAGTGAACAGGCAACCTACAGAATGGGAGAAAATTTTTACAATCTACCCATCTGACAAAGGGCTAATATCCAGAATCTACAAAGAACTTATACAAATTTACAAGAAAAAATAAAACAACCCCATCAAAAAGTGGGCAAAGGATATGAACACACACTTCTCAAAAGAATACATTTATGCAGCCAACAGACACATGAAAAAATGCTCATCATCATTGGCCATCAGAGAAATACAAATCAAAACCACAGCGAGATACCATCTCACACCAGTTAGAATGGCAATCATTAAAAAGTCAGGAAACAACAGGTGCTGGAGAGGATATGGAGAAATAGGAACACTTTTACACTGTTGGTGGGACTGTAAACTAGTTCAACCATTGTGGAAGATAGTATGGCGATTCCTCAAGGATCTAGAACTAGAAATACCATTTTACGAGACAGAAATTCTTAAACACGTAAGAAAATCTACACATTAAGATGTATTACTAATGGAATTCATGGAGCTGTTCTCTATAAGTTTTCATAGCAGAAATCCCCCCTTTGGTATGACACCATCGGCTTTTGAGAACAATTAAATTGCTGCCGTGACACTGATCTTAAAGCAACAATGAAAGTAAAATCCTTTCCTTGATGCCACATCTTCAGCTGCTTATCAGACAGCCATATTTCTAAAGGGCGTCTCCATGGCCTCCATCACCTTACCTTCTTCCACTCATTCCCATTCAGCTCTCATCCTCTTTACTAAAGCTACTTACTTCTCTAAGGTCATCTGTAAGTTTCATGATGCCAAATCCATTGGCTAAATTTCAGGCTTCAATTTGCCTGACCTATCAAAAGAATTTGGGCCAGTTCACCATTCTTACCTTCCTGAAACACTCTATTTTTGAATTCTTGTCACTGTATCTTCGTTTTCCTTCTTTTTAGCCTCTCCTCAGTCATATTGAGCAACTCCTCCTTCTCTACCAACACTGAAATGTTTGTTTTCCACAGGTCTCTATCCTGAGTCACCTTATCTATGTTATCCTATTCATTGTTGTAGTTTTAAATACAATGTTTTTCTTAATTTTATATCTCCAGTCTGAACTGCCTTTCTGACATCCAGATCCTAAAATCGAACTGCTTACTTGACATCTTAATGTGACTATTTCTCATGCTCCTCAAATGTAACAGATCTGAAATTGAAATGACATTCTCTCATGCCCTCCCGGTGTCCTCTTGTTCCTTCACTCCTTTCCAATGGAGTAAATGACACATTCTTGATTCTCTTAGGTTTACAGACCACAACCCTAGGTGTCATTCTTCACATTTTTGTCCCCTTCAGACTCCAAATCTACTATATCACAAAAGGTATGTAAGTAATAGTTCTTAATAAATCTGTCCACTTCTCCCTGCATTTTTACTCCTTGCAAACCCCTAATTGTTCACCAACTTCCATTGCTGCCCTTTTCCAATTAATTGTATCAATAGCAGCTCATGTGATCTTCTAACACAAAATCTAATCATGTGCCATCCCTCATTAAAAACTCTTCAAGAGCTCCTCATTATACTTGGGGAATTTTTTACACAAATTTATGCAATTAGGTTTTGGTTTACTTTTCAGATTCTTCTCCTCACTCATTATAATAACATTGTGAGTGTAACCTTGTCACATCTTGAAAAAATTTTGTCTTTCTGTGTCTCATTTCTTCACTGACATCATTGGACTTAATTGATCACATCTGAACTTTATTAATTTGTTCCTGTCACTGAAGTTTAGCAAGAACACACTGAATTCTTGTTTTCTAAGGTGAACATTAATAACACACTATGTATAACTTAATGGAGATACTATACTTTCTACTCCATTGCAGAAAAATAGGTTGGTAAAAGACTAATCTCTAAAACACAGGATTGTATTGCTTCATACTGATATTAATCCACTGAGATTGTATATAAAGTTTTCATAATGGCCTGTTAATGGTGCCATATTTCTTCATATACCAGGGGAGTTGAAGATAATCCCTAGTTTTATATCTCATCTTACTCTTTTACTTCCTGTTTTACTAAGTAAATATGTTTTGTGACATTTACTAAGATAAATGCCCCAACCATTCTCTCACTAATGTATGCCTCAATTTAAATGTATATTAAAAACTTGCCAGAAACAGTATGCTATAAAATTTTCAGATAAGTAAAAATATCCTGTTAACAAAACATGGGAAAACGTTGTTGTTATAAATTTATAGCTACATAATTCAAAGCTCTAAACCTTTTAACAGTGCTTAATTCTTATAATACTAACCTTTGAGTGAATTATTTTCTCTCCAGCTCTAAGGATTTAAGTTTGAAAACCTAAAAATAAATGCATGGGCTTTCTTCAAATTTCACTAATAAAGGCAGGACACTCGAAATATGCTCATCTGCAGGACCACCAGACTTACTCATACTCTATTCCTAGTGCATGAAAGGAAGAGATTTCATTCTCAGATTGTTTAATTTTCAATGGAAGATACGTAGAAGACATCATTTTAACAATAACAACTTTTGAAAAGAAGCTGATAGCTGGCAGTTTTTGATAAATAAAGGTATGCTAGCCCAAAATTTTTTTTCCTCCCAAAAAGAGAAATTCACTCAAAGTAGTTCACGTAAGGAGAAATTCATGTAAGGATACTATAAACAATTTCATGGGCAAATAAGATCACAAAAACAAGTGCAGCTGCTCCGTCACTAGAAATCAGAAATTGAGACTACTCTCTTTGTCTTTCGGTCTCCTCAGTTTTTTCATCACAGTTTCTTTCTATTTATGCATCTTAAACATGAGGCAACTAACTGTCATCTTAAACTGTATACTGGATCTTCCACTGACAATAATCTCATCTTTCATCAATCTTCTACTGATAAGAATTTTTATTCTTTCATTTAATAAGACAAAAGGACTTTGTGGCTTATACAGATTATATATGTGGCTTATACTTACACAGATTCAACAAATCTGTATAAGCCTGACAACACAGGGCACTGGCCATTAAGCAACCAGTTGGCTGGCTTGCATCATGTGCCTATTCTTGGCCCAGGTGACTGTTTCTGGGAACCTGAATAATTGTCCTCATTCTACTTGATTTACATGGCTGTGGATCTATAGGAAGTGATAAAGGAAAGGTCTCTGACCCACAAATAAGTACTTAAAGTAGTGAAAGTTCTACACTTTTACTGAGAAATCATGAGAGAATTAAAGAAATTATCCCATTATTTGAAACCAGAGTAGATTTTGCCTCAATTTTATGTCACTTACTTTTTTACAATAGTGACCTAATAATTTACTAACTGTACTAAAAACACACTCCTCTCCCAATATTTTAAACTGTATCAATATATTAAATCTAAATAAAATGCGATCAATAGAAAATGTGTAACCTTAGAGATTCTTCAGACAGTAACAATAAATATTCTACAATTGCCATTTCAATGATTTTATAGAATCATGCCCTTTTGTGTTTCTCCACTCCCCATCCTAGAAAAAAAAAACATGGTGACTTAAAAGTTTCACCTTTAACAGTTTAGAAAAGCCTCCATAGATAAAAGAACACAGTGAATTATTAAATATTTTCATATGACTATACTGAACAATATGACTTGTTGTCCAAAGTAGACACTACTCTTCTGACACCCTTACTTATCAACTAGTATGATTCCCATTTCATATGAATTCAAAGTAGAAACACAATAAACGGAAGCTATTACAAGAAGGCTAAAATTTCAAGTGGTCTTGACACCGTATTATTCCTCTGAAAATTAGACATGATCCTATAACAAAAAAGGAATGAGAATATTGTTCCCGACCAAAGGAGGCTCTATTCTCAGCATGTATCAGATGAAAAAAAATGAGGCATATAGTAAATGGAATTCCAAGTCAGAGACTGTTCTTATACTTTTCAGTGTGTCTCTATAATGTAGAACACATGTGAAAACAAAGCAATTGGAATTAATAATATGGGAAAATGGCAGAGACACTTAGAAGAAACAAAGATATGACACATAGTATGATGAAACATAAAAAAATATTTTAATGAACCAGATATGAAGGAAATCTTGTAAAAGATCACAAAGCATTGATTAATTACTCTTCATGATTAAAGAGGGAAGTCATCTTTCTGGATTATTTCAGTGCAGAACACTTAGAAACAACAAAGAGATTTCAATTCAGGGGTAAATGTCTAAAAGGCTCATTGTTTTTCTCTGACTAAAAACTAATTACTGCAGGGGTATAATTCCATATGATATCTGATATTTCCACCACCGGGACTATTTCAATGTCTGCACTAAAACTTAGATACCATTCTTTATATTTAAAACAGGAAAGGAAAGGATTACAAGGCCAAATAATAACATTTTTTAAATAATAACTTATGAAATGTTTGCCTTTTCTATTCTTATTTCATAGCTATCTCCAAAATTACTGCAAGATACTCTATATTCTATGAAGAAAGCAGTAAATTAATAAGTGTAACTTAGGTGATTAAGCAACAACCATTTAAACTCTTAAAACATGTGATTTATTTTTGTCAGGAATGATGTTCCTCATTTTATATTGGAATTTTGTTTTAACCCAGTAGTAAATATTTTGGTAAAATAGATTCTCATCTTCTTGTAAGTTGAAGTACTCCACAGTTTTTCTGTTTGATGCTTATTTTTTTCAAATATATTTATATATTATGTAAACTGAGTCACAACTGGTACTCTGAGATATGAGAAAACAGAGCACGCTCTCATTTTGTCCTATTAAATTCCTTCTTTATTCTTTCCTGCAACTGCTATAGTTTAATTCCCTTTTAATCAACCTATCCTTAGTTCTTCTCATTATGAATTGTTTTCTCCTTTCAGAACTATTAACCACAATATATCCCCAAGGATATTGCAGTATCTTTATACAAGAGGCCATATCTCCTATTTTTTTTTGATAGGAGAGCTTGATTCCTTCACCCATTAAGTTGTCCTTCAAGTCAGCATGAGGCAATCAGTATGAGGCAGTTTTTCACTAAGAACTCCCACTCTTATATAAGCTAATATGACACTACTGATCAATGACCTAAGAATTAATATAACAACTAGCATGTATAAAGCAGTTACTATTTGTTATAAGACCCTGAAAAGGACTTCACCTGCATTTACCCATTTGATCCCCTAAACAACTTTCATATACAGGATTTCTTCTCTCAGATTTTGCTTTTTAATAAACAAAATAAAAAACTAGACAGTGACAGATTTCATTATTTATTCAAGGTCACAGATGAGACAGGCAATGAAGCTGGGACTAGATCTGAGGCAGTATGAGTCAAAAGACCATCATAAGTAGGGCATAACCACCTACAATACATCCTCAGATAGATATTGCAGAAAAGGTTCCTCTACTGTCCCAAGTGTAACTTTGAATATGCTGATATTTAACCTTGAAATCTTCAGCAATTGCATTTTTCAGAATTATTCCTTATTATGGTGAAGATATCCTGAAAGCACTCCTTGTCTTTAAAATCCTAGCAAAAGTGACCTTATCAGAACATTTCCAGATTGGTCTGAAGAAAGCAAGTTTTTCCAGCCACCAGCATGGAACCAGGTTATTTCCTTAGTGGAACAAATGTAGGACGTTGGCTATGTTGGAAGATTGCAGTCAAAGCAAAAAGCTTCAAATCTTTAAGAGCTTCAAGCTAGAGGGCAGAGACCTAGACAAACCATGTTCCTTACAAGTATAAGCATCCAGCATAAGGTGAAACAGTCTAAATGCTAATTCCACCCTTTCATGCTTTCTGTTCTTAAGCAAATCATTTATTAAAGTTTCATCAGATGCATCAAATAATATCAATAAAAATTAAAAAAAAACTGTGGTGTGGAGAAAAATCCGTTATTTAATAAATAATCACTCCCTAATTAAAACAGCAGTTAAAATTAAATTTTTAAAATTATCAGTTTTGGAATACAACAGGAAGAATCTCTCTTTTGGACACTGATAGCAATATATAGTTAAATACAAACCAGAAAATACATTCTAACTGGAACTTTCACCCATCGTGCATCATTTTTACCTTGTTTTAGAACTGGGTATTCTATTTTTCTTGATCCATTAAAGAACAAGTCGGATACTCAACAGTTAATAAATCTCTGATGGCAGTATACACTAATGTTGTCTAGCAGTACTTTCTATCTCCTGCTAGAAATATACCTTCCTGGGCATGAAACTATGTTTACTATTTTACATTCTTATTACTACTACATGACTCTTGGCAGGGAATAAAAGTTTGTTAAGTTAATGAATGGGTGACCTTCAAATAATTACTAGTTATGAAACCATGAGCAACTCACACTCTGGATCTCAGTGCTCTCTTCTCTAAATGAGGCAGTTGGACCAATTGACCCCCAATGTGCCATATTAAGATACTTGTTGGAGAGAGAGGGAGCTCTTCATTAAAACACACACACACACACACACACACACCACTGGATTTATAAAAGCTAGAAGATTACTCATATCAAGAATATGGGCATGGGATAATGTCAAAAGACAATTCGTTTTTAGAAAAGTTTCATTATGTTGGCCAGAAAAGGAAGTAACTGAAGCAAGTGATAAATACTGCATGGAGAAGGACCCAAGGAGTTGGGGGGGGGGGGGGGGAGGAATGCATGGGAGGAACAAGAATAATTGGAATGCTATAAATATTGATTCACATTACTCTTGTATTATTCACAATAGCAAGTGCCTCAAAGTATTGCTTAGTATCAAGTGAAATAAAAGGCATTTTCTGCCTAAACTGTTTAATCTAGAAGTTTGAAACAAACTGTACCCCATTCTCTAACAAAATTGTTAAACTGAAATTACAAAAGGGGTAACCTGCTCAAAGTTTGAAAGACATGGTTGGTTTATTTATAGATGCTAGCAAAGGCTGCTCTGCTGCAGACCATCAGAGCCACAGTTTTCAAGAATGTCAATATGCAATAGTTAAAATATTAACAATATTAAGTTATGGGCTCTAAGTCCTTTCCTGTCACTTTTCATTGACACAAATATACTTCTTATTTAACTGAAAGCAATCCCTAAAGCTTATTTATGTAAAAATGCACTAGCCAACAGAAATAGCTACAACCAAAATTACATTACCTAAAAAATTCTAGAAAGGTATGAGATATTTCTATTCAGCAAATTAAGAAACTTTCACTCAGAATATACTTTCTTGTTGCATTTCTCACCACGAACACTCCAGTAATATTAATACCTAAGTGAAGTTTTTTAATTAAAAAAATTTTTATATCGCTGTGTAATTTGCAAATGCATTTGAAATGCTTCAAAAAGAACTAAATAAAACTGCCTTAACGTCCACTTGAAAATATAAATCTACTTCTGCATTCAACCAAGTTGACCGTTTTCCTTTGACCAAGTTAGTAAAGCCAGTGGAGGAGGGAGGTGGTGTTGGTAGAGTTTCTCTGCAAAGCCACCTGCCAAGAAGCAGGGCTACCAATTCACCAGGCTGGGATTTGTCAGGCCAGGCAGGTAAATGCGTGACGCTACACATGAGCGGTTTTTCTGTGCTTACCGACTGTTGAAAATAATTACTTATAATTTTAAACGCGCATTGCTTTGAAACAGGTTGCAAAGTGATTTTAGAAACTACAGGACCCTGACCCGGGTGCTGGGGAAAGTTCCAGCTCCTCAGAAGTTGCAGACACTGAGGGTAGCCCGTTGGCCAGAACTCCCCGCGCGCGCGCTCCCTCCTCGTGGCGTCCAGATGCCCCTCAGAGAAGTCAGGGACAGAAGAACCCTCTGGGCTGCCTGGCGGCAGGATAAAAAGGAGAAGCCCTGTCTCAGGGACGCCCTGGCCTCAGTGCCCGAGTGCAGTTGTCTAACGATGGCCCGTGGTCTCCGCAGAGCCCTGTAGCCCGGCCTCGGCGTCAAGCCCCTCCGAATGCGCGACTACCCACCTGGGGGCGCTGGGCCGCAGGGGGCCAGGTCCGGGCTCCCAAGCCCCTTGCCTGGCGCTGCTGGCAGCATTGTGGCGGTTGAAGCCGAGGGGCCTGCGCACTGCTGCCCGCCGAGCGCTACCTGGACTCTCCCGGCCAGAGACTCCCCGCGATTTTCTCTTCCTTTGGCCCTCGGCTCTCCCCAGCCCGCTTGCCACCCGCGGCAGCTGCGGCCAGGTCTCAGGAAACGCAGCCCCGGGGCTCATGCCCGCAAGGCCAGGGCTCCGCTCTGCTGGGCGCCCAGAGGAAGTGAAACTGCTCAGGGGCCTGCTCTTGCATCCCTTCTCAAAAGGCCGCTTTGGTTTCTTATAACACTTCTGCGCCTGTTTCCTTCCTCACCTTTTCACCCTAGGATATATTTAGACCCCTGTTATTGTAGCTCTCCTTGTCCCTTTCTAGGTCTTCCATACTGCCATACTGCCCCCACTTCCAGGCAGACGTAGGGAAACCAGAAGTGAACATTTGCTGGAAAGAAAGAATAATTAGATAGATAGATGAGTAGGTACATAGATGATAGATACATACATACAGAAATGAAGATACAGATAATACTGTAATTTTTAAAATATTTCATTTTACACAGACTTTCTAGGCTAGGTTCATAAATTGAAAAGTGATTTAAAATTCCATATAAAATGTATTTCTTACTCCTGCTCCAACTCAGAAATAGACCCAGTAAAAAATTATTTATGGCTCTAAATAGCCTCTCCAAATAAGAGTTTGTTTGCTTGTTTTAAAGATGGAGATATATCAAAGGAGTTGTCCCAGAACCTTAAAGTGAACGTCTCTCTCTCAAGCATGTCTAAAATAGTCATTTGCCTTTTGAAGTTGAATATATTTTTTGAATATCAATTTGGTAATAATACGTAGTTTAAATGTTCCTCTCCTCTTCCTATAAAAGGAAGGCTTTCTTTGAAACTTTCTCTCGGACGAAGTGCTTTTTAGGAATAGTATAAATATCAAGTATCAAAAAAATGTTATTTTTTTTCACATAAATGAACTTATTAGAACTTTATAACATAATGTAGAAAACTTGGAGAAGTATGTGAAATGTCCAAAAAACTTGAAAACAATTACAGGTTGTATTGTATTTATCTGGTTTCCAGTAGTTTCTTTAACATCATTATTAATTTTATGTTGATTTTCTGAACTTTATATAATGGAACAAAAGATTTCATCTAACTTATGAAATATTATATTGAAAAAAATGGTTGTCTTCTATATATGCCTGTTAACAGAGAGACTTCAGTGTAATAGGCAAAAACAAATTTGGATTGCAGGGTTTGGGTGTTGTTCAGTGTTTCAGAAACTCAATTCTTAGGAAAGTATGTCTTAAACAAACCCATTGGAGAAAAGAATATTCTAACTGATGCATCTGCTGGTATATGTATTCCTGACAAGAGCTACTTTAGCCAACATGAACACTCCAGATGATGCTCCCTAATTAAGTATCCAGATCTTCAAAGGCACCCATTTATGCACACAAAAACTTGTTAATAAAGACAGTGTTCAGATAGGAACTTGTATCTGTCACATATACAGGACAGCCTTCTTGTACGAAGAGCCCTGGATTGGAAGTCAGAAGGTTGCAGCTGCCATCCTGACTCTGCTCCACAATATCTGGGTGTTTGGAGCAATTCTTAATATTTCTGAGCCTTGCGTATCTCATCTAATTTATTCATTATTAATGAATAAATTAAAAATTACTGTATTCGAGCTTCTGCTAGATATAAAATGTTATAACACTGTCTCCTAATAAAACTATAGAAAATAAGATTTATAATATGAAAATTAAGTATATTTTCAGAAGCTCATTTCCACTACTTATGTCAAATGATGCTAGTAAATAGAAAAAAGAAAGTAAAAACTGCTGAAAATTGTGGGCTGTTTTTTTTTTTAAAAAATTAAGATTATGTGTTAGAAAATCTTTAAAATCTCCCATTAAAATTATTCTAGCTTCGCTTTTCTTTTGTTTTGAATAAGAAAATAGCCGTTGACTACCCCATTGACTGACTTATTTATTCTTTTGTTTTACTGTTTGCAGTCAACAACTACTCTTTTTTTTTAAGTATTCTATATGCTATGTTCTATATAAGAGTTTCACAGTATTCATGTCATTTGGTTCTCAAAACAAGGAAGGTTTAACCATATTTTACAAATGAAGAATCTGGGCATTGAAAACTGTAAGTGGCAGAGCTGGAATTCAATCCTAGATCTGATTTCATAGCCTGCCCTCTTAATTATAACTGCCCCCCTCCCCACCGCTTCCTTTTAAGGTCACATAAGGCCCTTGCTAAAGATTACATGAACATAATAGGATAGGTTATACATATATGTGTTGAAAACGTTTTTTGTTTCCCTATCCACTTTCCACAGAACTATAAGCCCATACAATTAAATACTAATATCCTTAAAAATAGGTATGAACTGTACTTATAATTTATTACAATTTTGGTGCTATTTGGTTGAGGATATATAGATGTTCACACACGCGCGCACACACACACACGTGATAACTTAAGTCTACATGTTTTCATACTTTGCTGATGCATTTATAAAAATATATTTTAAAAGATTTTTTACTCATTTTGGTCTTGTTTCTGTGTCAAGTACGTCTTTAATCACAGTTGACTTTATTTTTCCCCTGCTTTCTCCCTTAAGGAGATGATACCATCTGGAATGTTGGGTTATCTCTTGGTTCATACTTGTTCTCAGGAAAGAGGCACTTAGCAATTCTCACACCGAGAGGCTTTTTCAGGCAGAATACCACCAGCAGTGTGTAATCGCAGGTTTCTGATTTTACCTCTGTTACAGAATGACAAGAAAATGCTAGTCACAGTAGGTTTCTCATTTCTCAATATATCAAACTCTTGGATCCATTGACTTCTTCCCTTGCATTATTTTTTTTAGCGGCATATTGACAGCCTCAATATTATTACCCCACTCTGTGAAGATTATAAGAGCCTCACACTGGCCCTGTGTTCCAATAAATGGACAGCTAAAGCTGTTTGGTGTTGCCCTGCAGTTGCCATGGCTGATTTCTTGTGTCCTTTGCAGACTAGATGCTGTTGTGCATGCTAATAGCTTTATTTCTGCCTTTAGATTCTGGATATGTTTAAAGAACAAAACTGGTTCTTTTCTAAAGCAGTAATCTATTGTAAAAGTGAAATAGTTGCTTCTTCATGGCTATTTGTTAATTGGGGAATATTCCTCTTGACAATCATGTCTGGATTTTTAGACACTGAATTATATTATTCCCCCAGGGTGTTAACTACACTTCTTATTTACTCCCTCAAAACTAAACCAAATACCAGGGATGTCTGAAGGAATTTTTAGCAATTTTTTTTGTCATTACTGGGAGGCTTTATTTTCTTTTGCTTCCTCACATTTAATTGAATTCTTTAATACTAATCTGTGTAGCAACCCCCCAAAGAGGTCCACATTCTCATCTGCAGAACCTGTGTATATATGTATTTACCTGGAAGGTGGAATTAAATTAAGGATCTTGAGATGGGAAGATTATCTTGGATTATCCAGGTGGGCCCAGTGTAATCACAAGAGTCTTTATAAGATGGGGGCAGAAAAGTGAAAGTTAGAGAGGAGGTGTGATGAGAAAACAGAGATTGGAGGAATATGCTTAGAATATGGAGGAAGGGGCCACAAGCCAAGGAATACAGGTAGCCTAAAGGCAAAGAAATGAATTCTCCTGCAGAGCCTACAGAAGGAACCAGCCCTGTTGACATCTTGGCTTTTAGCCCAGTGAGACTGATTTTGGACTTATTACATCTATAATTCTAATATAATAAATTTAGGTTGCTTTAAGCCACTAAATTGTAGTAATGCGTTGCAGCAGTAGCTAGCTAACACGTTAATTTATGGTGATAGGAAGCTAACACATAATTCACAGTGATGAGTTTGGAGGAAGATTCATTAATAGGGTAAATCTTTGTGCATTCTTCTAACTAAACATACATTAAAGAACATTTAATTCCCTTCACCATTAATGTTCTAAGTCCCCATGGAGCAATATCTCAGTGTTAATTGGTGATTGTGGTAGCTATTTGATATTCCTTCCTGCATGGCTGTTTGCATTATATACTTGCTTTTGTTCTCTAGTGATTGTATAAATGTGCTGATTCTTCTCTTTTCAAGTATATTGAGTCTGACTTGTAGAAGTAAGCAGGTTTTCTGCTTATACCATAGCACACACCACCACCACTGCCCCTCCAGTTAGACTCCTGGCTGTGCTAACAAGCAAAAGTGAGTTTGCTGGAAGGAACCTTGCTCCGTAGATCTGACTTTCTTTTTTTTTTTTTTTTGAGGCGGAGTCTCGCTCTGTAGCCCAGGCTGGAGTGCAATGGCGCGATCTCGGCTCACTGCAAGCTCTGCCTCCCGGGTTCAGGTCATTCTCGTGCTTCAGCCTCCCAAGTAGCTGGGACTACAGGCGCCCGCCACCATGCCCGGCTAATTTTTTGTATGTTTAGTAGAGACGGGGTTTCACCGTGTTAGCCAGGATGGTCTCCATCTGCTGATCTCGTGATCCACCCGCCTCGGCCTCCCAAAGTGCTAGGATTACAAGCGTGAGCCACCGCGCCCGGCCTAGATCTGACTTTTAACAGACAATACTATAAAACACTTGAATGTCAAGAAAGCTAAAATCTCCATTTCTCTTTTTAGTTATTTTTTGTAAGCTATGGTAAGTTACTTCCATTTTTACCCTATAATTATTGATTTTATTAGAGTTTCAGCCCCACTCTTTACCTAACATATAATAACACAGAGCTCTGTATTCCAAACTTATTAGCTTCATTCGTCAACAGGATTGATAAAACAGCATTGCTCTTCATATTTTTATTATTCATTAATTCATTCAAAAAGAGTTTAGTAAATACCTACTATATGTTGGGCACTGAGCATACAATGATAATAAGATATAGCCCTTGCTTCCAAAAGTATCTTCCTTCTAGAAATTCTGCTTCAGTTTTTGTGGAAAATTGTGTAGGGTAAAATAATACTAAATAGTTCTATGATAAATGAAAAATACTTTGGGACCATTAGAAGGATCAAGAATATTCTTGTAAGTAATGTGATTGTTAGGGCAGGTTCCATTATAAATAATTCATACTAAAGAAACATTGAAAGTGGGAGTGTTTGGAACCAGAAGATAGCCACAGGAAGCGGTTGGAGAAAAATTTCAACAGGAAGAGAAACAAAGATAATGTGTTTCAGTCAGTGATGTAACTAGCTACTATTGTGCTTAGGGCAGGTTCCAAGAACTGTACCTCTTGACATGATCTAAGAATTGGAAGAGAATATAGAATATCTACCTCATAATTTCATAGGGTAGTGAGTAGCCTGTTAATAGTTTAGGAGGAAAAAAATGCAGACATTTACTTGAGGCAAGTGAAGTTAGTTTCTTTTCAAATCATAGTGAACTATAACCTGAAAAACAAAAGCTATTGCAGTCACTATCTGAAATACCCATTCAGAGAAGAAAACGCAGTTAGCATAATGAACACTTTTCCAAAGCACTAGGAAAGGAAATACAAGCAGAAAGCGACATTTTTATGGTGAAAATTCTCACTGAAAACAAATTACAGAAATGTTTGAAACAAAAAACCAATGCCAAGAAAATAGCATCTCCTCCAGATCTTCTGAATGCTTCTCTTGCTCCTTTCCTGTGGCTAGTTTAGAGTGCATTCCCCACCCTCTGAGGGACCAGCTGTGTGGTAGCAATTAGTCTTTTGAAGAGGACACCTATGGAAAGCTCCTGCTGCCCTAGTAAGCCATCATAAGATTTCAGGATAGAGGGCTCTCAGTGGCTCAGGCTCTATACCCTGCTTCAAGACATTATTTAGAGTTCATGGATGCTGAGCCATTGAGGAATGCTCAGGCCATCTTTATTGGGACCAATGAAAAGTACTTCTTCATAAAGATCTTGGTACCAGAAACATCATGTATGTGCTTGAAGGAAAGAGAAGACATTACTTAGGGGTGATGTCTTTCTGAGTCTAGGTCAAATGTGCATAGGAGAAGGATGTTTAAAATTACATTGAAGGATAAATAAGAGTTTAACTTATAAGTCTAGCTACCTCTCAGGTGATAGCTTGAATAGGTAAAAATACAGAGAAATTGAGGGGTATGGTGAATTTGTCTAATGGCACAAAGGTGAGTGGAAGAGTACTTTGAAAAATTCTGCTGAGGGATCTAGAAAACATTTAATTTCATGAGTGCCATTGAAAATACTTTGTATAAATTGTGTTACATTTGTTTCCTGTTGAAAAAATGTTGGAACAAACTAAAAATAATACTTAAAAGTAATAGAAAAGAAATTTAGAAATGCAAGATTAAAAACAAAAGTTTTTACTCTGTAAATATTTACCGAGCATATTCTATGTGTATAATCTAATAATGGCATATAAAAGATGGACATTTTATGCACTAAAAGACATAATTTATAATGAAACCTTAACGGTATAATCATTAGACACAATAAAAATTCCACTTGAAAATAAATGAATCTCAATATATAGACTCAGTGAATACTTGCCATGAAATTGTACTACAATATTTTTAAAAAGTAAATATTTAAAAAAATTATGAGAGATTATTATGTAGCCATCCTGGAATGAAATATTATTTACTATGTACCATGGTTTTTATCCTTAGAGTTTTTAAAAAAAGACAAAAAAGAGCAATTGTAATAAAGTAATTGTAATAGAGTATTCCAATATTATAAGAGAAGGGATAATATAATAGAGAAAGCACTGGACTATATACAATACTTTGCAGGTTAGGGCAGGACAAATGGAAGTTAGCCTGGCCTTAGAATAAGAGAAATGTTCCCTGTTCCTTACTGAGGAACAATTTAAATTAATTAAATATAGTCACTCAAATAGTCTCAATTCAGGAAAAGACAAGTGCCCCTTCATGCATCAAAACTCTTTTTACAAGTGAACTTTAACCTACACTAGTGTGTTTGTGTTTGTGTGTGTGTGTGTGTGAGATAAATCGGTAAAGGTATTGTGTAGAACACTTTTAAGGCACGTTATTTTTAAAATATTTGCTATATTTTGTCAATATTGTAGTACTATTAGCAAGGGGTAATTATTTCTTCAGCCTTCTCTTCAAACTCTGAAGTAGAATGGACGAATACCAACTATGTTGGGAGTTTTCTTCTTTTATACCTTTCATGCTTTGTAAAAATGGCTCTGTTTTCAGTCACTGATAGATTGCAATTTCTATCTTGTCTGCCACTTTTTAAAATAATCAGAAATAGTACCTTAAAGGAGACAGGAAAAACCGACATGTGAGATAAGCTTGTCATTTTTTTACCCTTTGCATAAGTACCTGTTACTCAAGGATCAGGGTAATTCCTCCTACACAAATATAACCAGTAAGCCTGCTCTTCCCAGTAGGAGGCCTAGCTACCTGATTCTCATACAGACACAAAAGAGATCTCATTCTCTGATAGGTGTCCAGATTAACTAGAATCATACTATAGATAAGTTTGAGACTTGTGGACACTTTGTGAATCTGAAATGAACTAGTCAGATTAATCCTGATTTAAGCATTGTATTTTTATTATATTACATTTGTCAGAAACTTAAAGGATTACCTCCATGGGCTTAACAGTGGATTTGCCTTTAAATCCAAGATTCTATGAACTGATCCCCTATTCTGGTGACTTTCCTATCCCCTGTAATTATTGATGTTTTTATAGTTTATTTTTACTTGTTTAATATAGTCTTCTTGTAATAAACTGTAAGCCCCTTGTGATGGTTGATTTTAGTTTATTTTTACTTGTTTAATATAGTCTTCTTGTAATAAACTGTAAGCCCCTTGTGATGGTTGATTTTAGAGGTCAACTTGACTGGATTAAGGAGTACCTAGATAATTTGTGAAGCCTTACTTCTAGGTATGTGTGTGAGAGTTTTCCAGAGGAGATTGGCATGTGAGTCCGTGGACTGAGTGTGGAAGGTCTCCTTTCAATGTGGACAGGCACCATTCATTCAGCTGGGTACCCAGATAGAACAAAAAAAAGAAAAGGAGAAAAAAAGGGGTTTTTCTTTCCTCTCCTGGATGTAGGACACTCTCCTCCTCCTGCCCTTGGTCATCAAAGCCCCAGGCTCTCTGGCCCTAGGACTCCAGGACTCACACCAGTGGCCCCTTCCCCCACCAGGTTCTCAGGGCTTTGGTCTCAGCCTGAGAATTACACTATCAGCTTCATCAGCTTCTCTAGTTCTGAGACTTTCAGATTTGGATTGAGTCATACTACCAGAATTCCTGGTTCTGCAGCTTACAGATAGTCTGTTGTGGGACTTCTCAGCTTTTATGATCACAAGAACCTATTCCCCGAATAAATCTCCTCTCATTTATCTATCTATCTATCTATCTATCTATCTATCTATCTATCTATCTATCTATCTATCTATCTATTGTCTATCATCTATCTATATATCTTATTCTGTTTGTTCTATCTCTGTGAAGAACCCTGGCTAATACAGATTTTGGTACCAAAAGTGATCTAGAGGAACAGAATTTAAGAATGAGTTTCCTTTATTGGTTTCAGGGATTCTGGAGTTGGCTCTGTAGTCTGATTAGACCTAAAAATGCTAAGGACTCTACTGTTAACAGTACAGAGAGCACTCATAGCCCATGGTATGAACTGTTTATGGAAATATAAAATATCTGCCTGTGATACTCCTAATCAGTCACTTATAAGAGGCAAGGACTTGGTAACTATATACGATACTTTTGAATATTTGTGGAAAACCAAGGAATATAATGATTTTGGTTGGTTGCTTCTAATGTTACTGGAAAAAATGATGGAAAAAAAAAGATGAGCTCAGGTATTCAAATTTCTGGCTCCAGTCCCACATAAATAGCCTAAGAGCTTATTAAGTGTACCCTGATCCAGAATCTTCTCTCCTGTAGTCATAGGGCTGAAATTGCTGAAAGTCAAATGCAAGCCCTGGTCATTTGATTGGCTGAATTAAAATGAAAGACGGGCTCTCAGCTTCTCAGTGTCTACTGTTAATGTGAGGGCATTCGTTAGGGAAGAATGGGATCCTCTATGCTGGGGTGAGGATATGTGGGAAGACCTTGATGAGACGGAGGGCATTGAGCTCCTATATTCTGATAAGTCTACTTTGCCAGCAGAAGTGGCTTCCCTACTTCAAGTGCCAGTAGCATATCTACCCACAGTGGTATTGGCCATTCCACCTCTGAAGGGTTAACCCTGCATTGCCTGAGGAAACAGTAATGCCTCCCCTGAGTCAGTTGCCAAGAAAGACAATGCTGATTCTCCTCAGGACCCACCCCCACCACCCTTCTTTGCTTCTAGACTTGTAAATGGAGTCAAGTCCTAGCAGGACCCTAAGGTGAGGTACAAAGTGTGGCCCATGAGGAACTGCACCACGCTCCAAAAGAGCTACCTGAGTTTTTCAATTTATACAAGCAGAAATCCAGGGAATATGTGTGTATAATAAAGTCATGGAGTAATAGTAGAAGGAACATAAAGTTGAATCAGGCCAAATTTGTTGATATGGGCCCACTAAGCACAGAATTTGCATTCAGTGTTGCAGCTTGGGAAATTAGGAAAGGTGCTAACAGTTTCTTTGGTTGGCTAAGACATGGATCAAGATGGCCCACTGTGCACTATTTGGAAATGTCCAATCTCTCTTGATTTAATGTACACGAAAGGATTCAAAGCCTTAGGAAGATTGGAATGCTAGAGTGGACATGTCATTTACAACCTACTCACCCACACTGGGAGAATCCTTTCAACAGCACTTTGAGAAATAGATTTGTGAGGGGAACTACAGTATCCCTGAAGAGCTCTGTGATTGCTCTTCTCTGTAAGCCAGATCTTACAGTGGGAACCACAGTCACTCAATTGGAAAACTTAGTAATTGAATCCCAGAGTGACAGGGGCCAAATAGTAACACTCAACCCAAAGGCAAGGGGGGCACTGTTACCATAATGGAAAGCAGAGGCAAAGCAACAATTAGAATAGTCTGACTCTCACTGTGGAGTTGGCTAGTTAGCCATGGTGCTCCTAGAAGTGAAATAGATAGAAAGCCTATTGAATTATTACTTAATCTGTATGAGCAGAAAACTTTCAGGTCAAGTGAACACAAGGCAAACTTGAGTCATAAAAACAGAGAATTACAGCCCCTCAATCAGTTCCAAGAATCAAGCCAGTTTACTGACCCCGAACCCTTTGAATGGAGAGGATGCCAGCTCACCTCCAGGAAGGACCCAGTAATTACCAAAACATTTATATTGTTAATCTTTCTTCTACCCTTCCCCAGAGGGATCTACAGCCTTTTACCATGGTAACTGTATTGGGGAAATGAAAATAATCAGACCTTTTGAGGACTGCTGGACACTGGCTCTGAATTGACATTGATTCAGGAGACCTGACATGTCACTGTGGCCCTCTAGTTAGAGTAGGCGTATGTGGAGGTCACGTGATCAGTGGAGTTTTAGCTCAGCTTCATCTCACAGTGGGTCCCCAAAACCATCCTATGGTTATTTCCCCAGTTCCAGGCGCATAATTGAAATAGACACACTTAGCAGCTGGCAGAATCCCCACATTGATTCTCTGACCTGTTTGGTGAGGGCTATTGTGCTGGAAAAGGCCAAATAGAAGACAAGATAGCTGCCTCTACCTAGGAAAACAGCAAATCAAAAACGATACCATGTCCCTGGATGGATGGCAGAGAATTGTGACACCATCAAAAAGTTGAAAGATGCAGGGTTGGTGATTGAACCACATCCCCATTAAACTATCCTATTTGTTTGTGCAGAAGAAAGATGGGTCCTGGAGAACGACAGTGGTTTATTATAAGCTTAATCAGTGGTGACTCCAAGTTGCAGCTGAACCAGATATGGTTTCTTTGCCTGAGCAAATTAACACACCGCCTGGTGCATGGAACACAGCTATTGATCAGGCAAATGCCTTTTCCCCCATACTTGTCCATAACTCCCCACCAGAAACAATTTGCTTTCAGTTGTCAGGGTCAGAAATATACCTTCGCTGTCCTACCTCAGGACTATATCAACTCTGTAGTCCTAAATCACAGTTTAGTTTGCAGGGATCCTGACTGCCTTCCCCTTCCACAGATATCACACTGGTCCAATGCATTGATGACATTATGCTGATTGGGCCCAGTGAGCACGAAGTAGCAACTACTCTGGACTTATTGTTGACATTTCTGTGTTTAGTTGGAATATAAATCCAACTAAAATTTATAGGTTTCCTGCCTCAGTGAAATTTCTAGTGGTCCAATGGTGTGGCACATGTTGAGTTATCCCTTCTAAGGTGAAAGATGAGTTGTAGCATCAGACCCCTCCTACAAGCAAGAAAGAGGCACAATGCCCAGCAGGCCAATTTAGATTTTTTTTTAGGCAACACATTCCCCATTTCACTTTGTTACTCCTGCCCACCTACCCAGTGACTCAAAAAGTTGCTAGATCTGAGTAGGGTCTACAATAAGAGAATGCTCCTCAACAGGTTCAGGCTGCTGTGCAAGCTTCTCTGCCACTTGGGCCATATAATTCATCAGTTTTAATGGTACTTGAGGTGTCAGTGGCAGATAGGGATGCTGGCTGGAACATTTGGCAGACTCTCAGAGGTGAATCACAGGCAAGGTCCTTAGGATTTTGGGCACAAGGCCCTGCCATCATCTGCAGATTGCTACTTTCTTTTTGAGAAACAGTTCTTGGCCTGCTACAAGTCCTTAGTAGAAACTGAACACTTGACCATGGGTCACCAAGCTACCATGCAGTTTGAGCTGCCTATCATAAACTGGGTGTTATCTGACCCATCAATCCATAAAGTTCGCCAGGCACAGCAGCACTACATCATCAAGTGGAAGTGGTATATATACGATTGGTACCAAGCGTAATCACGTGAAGAAGTGGCCCAGAGGCTCACGGTTTCTTCTGCTACGCTGACTTCTCTCTCCCAAAAAGCATCTATAGCCTTATGGAAAGCACTCTGTGATCATTTGGCAGAGAAAAAGACTAGGGCCTGATTTACAGATGGCTTTACAGAATATTCAGGCACCACTTGAAGGTGGAGAGCTGCAGCACTACAGCCCCTTTCTAGAACATCCCTGAAGGAGCATGGTAAAATGATATCTTCTCAGTGGACAGAACTTCAGGCAGTACACATGCTTGTGCACTTTGTGTGGAAGGAGAAATGGCCAGACATGCAATTATATCCTGATTCGTGGGCAATAGCCAATGGTTTAGCCATATGATCAGGGACTTGGAAGGAACATGTTTGGAAATTTGGTATCAAAGAAATCTGGGGAATAGTATGTAGATAGACCTCTCTGAATTGGCAAAAGATGCTAAGATATTTCTGTCCCATGTGAACCCTAGAGGAGGACTTTAATAACCAGGTGGATAGGATAACCTGTTCTGTGGACGCCAATCAGCCTCCTTCCCCAGCCACTCCTGTCATTGCCCAGTGGGCTCATGAACAAACTGGTCATTGTGGCAGGGATGGAAGTTATGCATGGGTTCAGCCACATGGACTTTCATGCACCAAGGCCAATCTGGCTATGGCCACCTCTGAGTGCTTGATCTGCGAGCAGCAGAGACCAACACTACATTTCCTATTTGGCATCATTCACTGGGGTGATCATCCAGCTATCTGGTGGCAGATTGATTACGTTGAACCACTCCCATCAAGGAAGGGGTAGCAGTTTGTCCTTACTGGAATAGACACTTACAAAATACGGATTTTTCTTCCCTGTATGCAAGGCTTCTGGAAAAACTACCATCCATGGACCTAGAGAATGCCTTCTCTACCATTGTATTCTGCACATTACTTCTAACAAAGGAACTCACTTCACAGCCAAAAAAATTAAAAAAAAAGTGTGGCATGAGCTCATGTGCATAGAATTCACTAGTCTTAGCAAGTTTCCCGTAACCCTGAAGCAGCTGGCTTTATAGAATGGTGGGGTAGCCTTTTGAACTCACATTTAAAGTACCAGCTAGGTAAAATTATTTTGCAGGACTGGGGCAACATCCTCCAGAAAGCTGTATATTCTCTAATAAGCATCTTATGTATGGCACTGTTTGTTTCATATCCAGGATTTATGGGTCCAGGAATCAAGGGGTGGAAATGGGAATAGTACCACTTACCCTTACCCTTAGTGACCCAAAAGCAAAATTAATGCTGTTTGTTTCTACAACTCTGTGCTCTGCTGGCCTAGAAAGCTTAGTTCCAGAGACCAGAAGACACAACAATGAATCTATTATCTGAAAGTTAAGGCTGACACCTGGTCACAGAGTTCCTCATGCATCTGAGTCAACAGGCCAAGGGGGTTACAGTATTTGTTAGGGTGATTGATCCAGATTACCCAGGGGAAATTGGACTACTACTGCAGAATGGTAAGAAAGAGTATGTTTAGAATACAGATGATCCCTTAGGGCATCTCTTAGTGTTACCATGCCCCATGATTAAGGTTAATAGGAAATTAAAACAACCCAATCCAGGCAGGACTACAAATGATCCAGACACTTCAGGGATGAAGATCTGGGTTGCCCTACCAGGTAAAGAACTATGACCAGCTGAGAAGTTTGCTGAAGGCAAAGGGAATACAGAATGGGTAGTAAGAAAAGGTACTTATAAATACCAACCATGACCATGTGATCCGTTACAGAAATAATAACTGTGTCATGAGTAATTTCTTCCACATTTTGTTAAAAATACATTTGTGTGTATATACACGTATATTAAGTGTATCAGTCAGGGTTCTCTAGAGGGACAGAACTAATAGGTTAGATGTATATATAAAGGGGAGTTTACTGAGGAGTATTGACTCACACAATCACAAGGTGAGGTCTCATAATAGGCCATCTGCAAGCTGAGGAGCAAGGAAGCCAGTCCAAGTCCCAAAACCTCAGGTAGGGAAGCCAACAATGCAGCCTTCAGTCTGTGGTCAAAGGTCCAAGAGTCCTAAAGCTGAAGAACTTAGAGTGTAATGTTTGAGGGCAGGAAACATCCAGCACAGAGGACGATGTGGGCCAGAAGACTCAGCCACTCTAGTCTACTGCCTGCTTTTATTCTGGCCACACTGGCAGCTGATTAGATTGTGCCCACTCAGATTGAGGGTGGGTCTGCTTCTCCCAGTCCACTGATTCAAATGTTAATCTCCTTTGGCAGATTAACACCCTCACAGACACACACCAGGAATACCTAGTAACCATACTTTGCATCCTCCAATCCAATCAAGTTGACATTCAATATTAACCATCACATTAAGCAAATATGTTGGTTTTGTTCCTCTCATTTCTTTATCACGTAACATAAAATAAGTTGACTTAATATCAGTATTTATCTATAGTCATATGTTGCTTAACAACTGGCATATGCTCTGAGAAATGCATCCTTGCATGATTTTGTAATGGTGTGAACATAACAAAGGTACTTACACAAACCTAGATGGCATAGCCTGCTACATACCTAGGCTATATGACATAGCCTGTTACTCCTAGGCTACAAACTTATACAGCATGTTACTGTACTGAATAGCGTGGGCAATTGTAACAAAATGATAAATATTTGTGTATCCAAACATATATAATTATAGAAATGGTATTATAATCTTACAGGACCACCATCATATATATGGTTCATTGTTGGCCAGTCTCATTTCCTATACATGAGTGTACTGTTAATTTTTTATTATAGTATTTATGTTATTGCATATCAGGAGAAGAGTAAACATTACCCAGAGACCTAACCTTCTCTTCGGGGAAGGGATTAATGTGTTTTTGGTTGTACACGAGAGAGTTGTTTCATATTACCTTGTTTTTGTCTTTATTTGGAGATTAAGTATGGTTTAAAGAGATTCATGGGTGCTAAGTTGACAAGCGGTGGACTTGTAATGATGAATTTTAGATGTCAACTTGAATGGATTAATGGAAACCTAGAAAACTGGTAAAGCATTACTTGTGGGTGTGTCTGTGAAGGTGTTTCTATAGGAGATGATTTGTGACTCAGTGAACGGAGTGGGGGAAGATCCACCCTCAATGTAGTGGGGGATCTTCCCCCACTCCATTCACTGACTCACATATCTATCTCCTTTAGAGACTGATGTGGGTTCATTCAGCTGGGGGTCAAGGCAGAATAAAAAGACAGAGAACAGGATTTCCATTTTCTTTCTCTCTCTCTCTGGCTCAGATCTTGGACATCAGAATCCCAGACTGTCTGCCTTTAGGACTCTGGGACTTATACCAGTGACCCAAAAGTTCTCAAGGCTTCTGCCTCAGACTGAGCATATACCATTGGCTTCCCTGGTTCTGAAACTTTCAGACTCAAACTCAGTCATGCTACCAGCATCCCAGCTTGCAGATGATCTGTTGTGGGACTTCTGAGCCTCCATAATCACATGCCAATTCCCCTAATAAACCTCCTCTTAGCTATCTATTTATCTATCCTCTATTCGTTCTGTGTCTCTGGAGAACCCTGACTAATATACCCACCAAAGGATCTTTTTTCTTATTCCCAGGTCTATCATAATTTCTAGTATAGAATTTATATATATATATCATATATAATATATATATGATATATATATATGCATACACACACACACACACACACACACATGCACACACACACATAAACTGTTGGAAACCCAAAGTTGGACAAGAAAAATCCCAGGTCTCAAAAAATCTTCCAGTCTAATAAAGAAGGCATATATGTAAATGAATAATTCAAATGGAAATAAGTTCCAAATAAAGGTGCAAAGCAAATTGTTTAAGCTTAAAAACAGAAGAGGTGATTAAATATCATCAGGGAGCCTTCTGAGAGCAAAGTAGGTTTTGGAGTTTGCTGCTTTATGTTGGGGATTATTTCCATAAAGAGGCAGATTCCATAGGGAGGCAATAATAGGCAGATTATTCCCAAAGAGAGATAATGGTGAGTAGAATGAGGAAACAGCTGTGAGTCACTTCTAAACTTTGGACTTTTATTATTTAAGTAGCTTCAGATGTGTGGCTGTTTAAGGTTTCATCAGAAGTCATGTTTTAGTCTGAATTTTTGTATGTACATAATAGAAAGCTGTTTTGAAGTAGCTTATGTAAAGTGGGGTATTTTAATAGATTTAATAGTAGGGTATGTAACTAATCTATGGGAAGGGGAGTGATGTACCTGGACCTTGGGGAAATAGAAATAAAACTTCTCTCTCCATTTTTTTTTTTATTCTTCTGTAACAGTTCCCTCAAAAAGTTAAAAATGTGTTCAAACTGAGGCAAACTGAGTAAGATTAAGAGTTGTTTTCTCTGGTATCAAATTTTTAAAAAATAGGCAGAAATATTTATAGCAGCATTATTTTTATGGTCAAAAAGTGGGAACAACTCAAATGTCCATCAATTGATGAATGGATAGACAAATGTGGTATAGCCATACAATAAAATATTATTCATCAATGAAAAAGAATGAAGTACTGATACCTGCTACAACATGAAAACATTACACCAAGTAAAAGAAGCTACTTATAAAATATCATATATTGTATGATTCCATTTGTAAGAAATATTGAGAATAGCAAATTTTTAAAGACAGAAAGTAGATTAGTGATTGCCAAAGGTTGTGGGTTTGAGACAAATGGAGAGTGACTGCTAATAACTATGGAGTAATTTTGGAGGTGATTAAATATTCTAAAATTAGATAGTATTGGTGGCTGTGGTACTAGGTGACTATACTAATAAGCTAAATTGCACATCTTACTGAATTGCACACCTGAAAGGGATGAATTTATGGTATGCGTATTATATCTCAATAAAACTGTTATAAAAGATTCATAGTAGTCTTGGCCAAGATGGCTGACTAGAATCAGCTAGTGTGAACTGCTGTCATAGAGAGGAGAGAGACTGGCAACTAAATACTAGTTCTTCAAGTGGATTAACCGATAGGCTACGTTGGGATTCATCAAGGAAGCCACAGCAACTCATGGAGAGCAGAGAGGAGCAAGGCAGGACAGCCACGCACCCGGGCTTGGTGTGGAGCCAGAGGAGGATCCCTACTGCAAGGAAAGCGTGAATGAGTGAGTGTTCCCTGGTACCCACACTTCTGCCATGGACCTTTGCAATCCTGGGCATGGGAGATTCCCCTGACCCCCCAGACCCTCCAGATTGACACAGAGAACTTCTGGGAGTCTGTACGGAGCCACTGCTCAGGCCCACATGGAGCTCCAGGGGCCTTGGATCCCTGAGCACCTCAGCACCATCTGCCATAGCCCCACGAACAAGGGAGGCCAGGCTTTCTCATGCACCCCCAGAATGGGGCCATATCCATGGTGCTGAGCAGCAGACAGACCACAGACCCCACCTCCATTGCACTTTGCCAGGCAAAGCTCACTGACCTGGGACCCCAGTGCAACCATCCCACCCCTGCCTAAGCACTATGGTTGGTCATGGCTCTCCATTTCTCTGGGTGGGAGCTCCCAGAGGTAACCTACAAACCTGCTGCAATTGCTGATTGCTGCTTCTGTGCTCCCTGCCCCTACTACTCTCAGGCTGGGGAGGAAGTGAAGAGCCTTAGAACCATTCTGGGCCTCCAGTGTACCCAGCTGCCAAGTGGAAATGCAGCCAGACTGTCTTCCACCTGAGTCCCTGCTCCTGCTACTCTTAACTGGGTAGGGCCACCTGGCTTGAGCCACCAGCACAACTGCCCTACCCCCACCTGATCACTTCAGTTGGCACCAGCTCCGTGTTTCTCTGTGGTGAAGTTCTCAGAGAAAACCAACAGGCCCTGTGCCACTGCCATGTCTGTGATACCCACTCTTGCTCTCCACAAGCTGGGGAAGAAACAAAGACCCTGATTCCTTTGCTTTTATTTCCAGCACACCACAATTGTCCTATGGAGAGATGACAGACTGTCTTCCCTGTAAGCCCTCTGTTTCCCCTGCTCTGCACCAGGCAAGACCCCTGGCTTGGGCCTACAGTGCAGCCACCCAACCCCCAACTCATTAACCTGAGGCAGTATCTCTGTGTCTCTCTGGGGTGGAGTTCCCAGAGGCAACTATTAATAGATTTAATAGTAGGGTATGTAACTAATCTATGGGAAGGGGAATGATATAACTGGACGTTGGGGAAATAGAAATAAAAATTCTCCCTCCACTTTTTTTTTCTTCTACTATAACAGTTCCCTCAAAAAGTTAAAAATGTGTTCAAACTGAGGCAAACTGAGTAAGATTAAGAGTTGTTTTCTCTGGTATCAAATAAAAAAAGGCAGAAAAATTTATAGCAGCATTATTTTTATGGTCAAAAAGTGGGAACAACTCAAATGTCCATCAATTGATGAATGGATAGACAAATGTGGTATAACCATACAATAAAATATTATTCACCAATGAAAAAGGATCAGAGCAGGAACTCTGGCATTGAAAAAGCCAAAGTGTCCCCTTACCTACAAATGAGTTCACTAACTCCCCAGCAATGGTTCTTAATGAGTCAGAAATGACTAAAATAAGAGAGAGAATTCAGAATCTGGATGGCAAGGAAACTCATTGAGATTTAGGAGAAAGTTAAAACCTAATCAAGTCTATTAGTCTGTTTTCACACTGCTGATAAAGACATACCTGAGACTGGGAAGAAGAAAAGGTTTAATGGACTTACAGTTCCACATGGCTAGGGAGGCCTTATGATCATGGCGGAAGGCAAGAAGGAGCTAGTCACATCTTATATAGATGGTAGTATGCAAAGAGAGCTTGTGCAGGGAAAACTCCTCCCATTAAAACCATCATATCTCATGATACCCACTCACCACCATGGGAACAGCACAGGAAAAAACCACCCCCATGATTCAACCACCTCCCACCAGGTTTTTCTCACAACACATGGGAAATGAAGATGAGATTTGGGTGGGAACACAGCCAAACCGTATCATCAAGCAATCTAAGGACTCCAGTAAAATGATCCAATAACTGAAGGACAAAGGAGCCATTTTAAGAAAGGACCAACTGATCTCCTAGAGCTAAAAACCTCAATACAAGAATGTCATCATACAATTGAAAGTATTAACAGCAGAATAGACCAAGCTGAGAAAATAATCTCTGAGCTTGGAGACCAGTTCGTCAAATAAATTTAAACAAGAATACATAAAAAATAATTTTAAAAAGTAAACAAAACCTTGGAGAAATATGAGATTATGAAGAGACCAAATCTATGACTCAATGGCATTCCTGAGAGAGAAAATGAGAGAACAAACAACTCAGAAAAATATATTTGAAAATACAGTCCATGAAAATTTCCTTAATTTTGCAAGAGAGGTAGACATGCAAATCAAAAAAATACAGAGAACACTGGCAAGATCCTATATAAGATGACCATCCCCAAGGCACATAGTCATCAGATTCATCAAAGGTCAATGCAAAAGAAAAAAAAATCTTAAATGCAGCTAGAGAGAAGGGTCAAGTCACATCCAAAGGGAACCTCATCAGGATAGTGCAAAACTTTCAGCAGAAACCTTACAAGCCAAAAGAAATTGGGGATCCATCCTCAGCACCTTAAAGAGAAGAAATTCCAAGCAAGAATTTCATATCCCACCAAACCAAGCTTCATAAGTGATGCAGAAATAAAATTCTTCTCAGGCAAACAAATGCTGAGGGAATACATTTTATCTAGACCAGCCTTACAAGAGGTCTTTAAGGAAGTATTAAACATGGAACTGAAAAAATGACACCTGCTACCACAAAAACACACCAAAGCACATAATCCACAAGCACTATAAAGCAGTCACATAATCAAGTCTACACAATAGCCAGATAACAACAAGATGACAGGATCAAAATCTTACCTATCTATATTAACCCTGAATGTAAATGGGCTAAACAGCCCACTTAAAAGACTTAGAGTAGCAATCTGGATAGAAAGTCAAGACCCAACCATCTGCTCTTTTAAAGAGACCCATCTCACATGTAATGACACCCATACACTCAAAGTAAAAGGATGAAGTAAGATGTATCATGTAAATGAAAAACAACAAAGAGCAGGGGTCACTATTCTTATAAGATGACATTATAAACAAACAAAAATTAAGATAGTACATAATGATAAAGTTTACAATGCAACAAGTACACGTAGTTAAGTGTAATTGTATATGAACTAAATATATATGCACTCCTAAATATATACACATGCAACATTGGAGCACCTAGATTCATAAAACAAGTTCTTGGCCTATGAAAAGACTTATACAAGTTCACAATAACAGTGGGAGACTCCGACATCCCACTAAGTGTAACATAAATTGAGGCAGAAAACCAATAAAGAAATTTGGCACTTAAACTTGATACTTTATCAATTGGACCTAAAAGACATCTACAGAACACTCCACCCAACAACCCTAAAATATACATTTTTCTCATCTGCACATGGAATATATTCTAATATCAAGCACATGCTTGGTCATAAAGCAAGTCTCAATAAATTCAAAAAATTGAAATCATCCCAAGCACACTCTCAGGCCACAATGCAATAAAAATCAAAATCAATATCAAGAAAATCTCTCAAAACTATATAAATTCATGGAAATCAAATGACTTACTCCAGAATAACTCATGAATGAACATTGAAATTATGGCGAAAATTATTTTAAAATGTTTTCAAATTAATGAAAGTAGGGACAGAAACTACCAAAATCTTCTTGTGGGAGACAGCTAAAGCAGTGTTAAGGGGAAAGTTTATAGCACTAAATGCCTTCATCAAGAACTTAGAAAGATCTCAAATTAACAATCTAATTTTGCACCTTAAGGAACCAGTTAAAAAGAACAAATCTACCCCAACGCTAGCAGAAAAAAGGAAATAACTAAAATGAGAAATGAACTGAATGAAATTGAGCTGCAAAAATCTACATGAAAGATAAGTGAAGCCAAGAGTCAGTTCTTTAGAAAATATAAGCAGCATTGATAGACCACTAGTTAGATTAACAAACAAAAAGAAAAGAAAGACATGATTCAAATAAGTACAATCAGAAATAACAAAGATGGCATTAAAACCGATCCTATGGAAATACAAAAGATCCTCAGAGAATACTATGAACAACTCTATGCACACAAATTAGAAAATCCAGAGGAAATGGATAAATTACTGGACACACACAATCTCCCATGATTGAGTCAGGAAGGGATTGAATCTCTGAACAGACAAATATCAAGTCCTGAAATTCAATCAGTAATAAAAAATCTACCAGACAAATACAGCCCTGGACCAAATGGACTCAGCTGAATTTTACCAGATGTGTAAGGATGAACTGGTACCTATCCTACTGAAACTATTATAAAAACTTGAGGAGGAGGGGCTCCTCCCTAACTCAATATATGAAGCCTGCATCAGCCTAATACCAAAATCTGGCAGAGACACAATAAAAAAGAAAACTACAGGCTAATATCTCTGATAAACATAGGTGAAAAAATCCTCATTGATGTACTAGCAAGCCAAATCCAGCAGCATACCAAAAAGATAATACACCACAATCAAGTAGGCTTTATTCCTGGGGTGCAAGGCTGTTTCAACATATGTAAATTAATAAAAGCAATCCATGGCATAAATAGAATTAAAAAGTACAACTATATGATTACCTCAACAAATGTGGAAAATTTTTTCAATAAAATCCAACAACCCTTCATAATAAAAACCCTCAACAAACTAAGTATCAAAGGAATCTCAGAATACCTCAGAATAATAAGAGCCATCATGACACAGTGATAGCCAACACCATACTGAACAGGTGAAAGCTGGAAGCATTTTCCTTGAGAACTGGAATAGGACAAGGATGCTCACTCTCACCACTCCTATTCAACATAGTACTGGTAGTCCTAGCAGAGAAATAAATAAGCAAGAGAAAGAAATAAAATATATCTAAATAGGAAGAGAGGAAATCAAACTATCTGTCTTTGCTGATGTATGATTTTATACCTGGAAAACCCTAAAGAATTTGGTAAAAGACCATTAGAAGTGATAAATGACTTTAGTAAGGTTTCAGGGTACAAAGTCAATGTACAAAATCCAGTAGCACTTCTATACACCAATAATGTCCAGGCTGAGAATCAAATCAAGAACACAATCCCATTTACAATAGCCACAAAGAAAATGAAATATCTAGGAATACAGCTAACCAAGGAGGTGAAAGATCTCTTCAAGGAGAACTACAAAACACTGATGAAAGAAATTAGAGATGACACAAATAAATGGGAAAATATGCTCTGCTTGTATATTTGAAGAACCAATATTATTAAAATGGTCATACTGAGATTTATCCCAGACACCCAAGGATAGTTCAGCATATACAAATTAATCAATGTGACACAACATATCAACAGAATGATGGATAAAAACCATATGGTTATTTCAACTGATGATGAAAGGCATTTGATAAGATTCATCATTTCATCATGATAAAAGCACTCAAAAAACTAGGGTTAGAAAGAACATACCTCAATATAATAAAAGCCATAAATGACAGACCCACAGCTACTATCATAATAAATGGGGAAAACCTGAAAGACTTTCCTTTAAGATCCAGAACATGACAAGGATGGCCACTTTTACCACTACTGTTCAGCATAGTACTGGAAGTCCTAGCTAGAGCAATCACACAAGGGAAAGAAATAAAGGGCATCAATATTGGAAAGGGAGAAGTCAAATTACCCTTATTTGCAGATGATAAGATCTTATGTTTGGAAAAACCTAAAGACTCCACCAAAAAACTATTAGAAATGGTAAATAAATTCAGTAAAGTTGCAGGATACAAAATTAACATGCAGAAATCAGTAGCATTCCTGTATGCCAACAGTGAACAATCTGAAAAAGAAATTTAAAAAGTAATCCCATTTACAATAGGCACAAATAAATACCTAGGAATTAACCAAAGAAGTGAAAGATTTTTACAATGAAAACTATAAAACATTGATGAAAGAAATTGAATAGGATGCCAAAAATGGAAAGATATTCCATGTTCATGAACTGGAAGAACCAATGAAGTTAAAATGTTTGTATTACCCAAAGCAATCTACAGATTCAATGCATCCCTTTCAAAATACCAATGACATTCTTTACAGAAATAAAAAAAAAAATCCTAAAATTTATATGAAACCACAAAAGACCTAGAATATCCAGAGTTGTTCTAGGCAAAAAGAACAAGACTGGAAGAATCACATTAACTGACTTCAAAATATGCTACAGAGCTATAGTAAGCAAAACTGCATAGCACTAGCACAAACACAGATGCATAGAACAGTGGAATAGAATAGAGAACCCAAAAACAAATCCACACACCTGCAGTGAACTCATTTTTGACAAAGGTGCCAAGAATATACACTGGGAAAAAGACAGCCTCTTCAAAATGGTGCTGGAAAAACAAGATATTCATATGCAGAAGATTGAAATGAAACTCCTGTCTCTCACCATATTAAAAAATCAAATGAAAGTGGATTAAAAAATTAAATCTAAGACCTGAAACTTTGGAAATACTAGAAGAAAACATCCAGGAAACTCCCCAGAACATTGGTCTGGGCAATAATTTATTGAGTAATACACCACAAGCACAGACAACCAAGGCAAAATGGACAGATGGGATTACATCAAGTTAAAAAGCTTCTGCACAGCAAAGGAAAAAACAACGTGAAGAGACAGCCCACAGGATGAAAGAAAATATTTGCAAACTACCTGTCTGACAAGGGATTAATAACCAGAATATATAAGGAGCTCAAACAACACTATGGGAATAAGTCTAATAATCCAGTAAGAAAATGGGCAAAAGATTTGGATGGACATTTCTCATAAGAAGACATACAAATGGAAAACAGGCATATGAAATGTGCTCAACATCACGGATCATCAGAGAAATGCAAATCAAAACTACAATGAGATATCATCTCACCCCAGTTAAAATGGCTTATATCCAAAAGACAGGCAATAACAAATGCTGGTGAGGATGTGGAGAAAAAGGAACCCTTGCTCACTGTTGTTGGGAATGTAAATTAGTACAATTACCTTGGGTAACAGGTTGGACATTCCTCAGAAAACTACAGATAGAGCTACTATATGATCTAGCAATCCCATTTCTAGGTATATATCCAAAATAAAGGAAATCAGTATATCAAAGAGATATCTGCCCTCCCATGTTTGTTGTAGCACTCATCACAATAGCCAAGATTTGGAAATAATCTAAGTGTCCATTAATAGATGTATAGATAAAGGAAGTGTAGTGTGCTTATACATAGTGGAGTACTATTCAGCCATAAAAAAGAATGAGATCCTGTCATCTTCAACAACATAAGTGGAACTAGAGGTCATTATGTTAAGTAAAATAAGTCAGGCACAGAAAGGCAAAGGCAAAGAAATCGTATGTTCTCATTTATTTGTGGGAGCTAAAAATCAAAACAATTGAACTCATGGAGACAGAAAGCAAAAGGATGGTTACCAGAGGCTGAGGAGGGTAGCAGAGAGGATTGAGGGGAGATGGGGATAGTTAATGGGTACAAATACATAGAAGGAATGAATAAGACTTAGTATTTGATAGCCCAATAGCATGGCTATAGTCAATAATAATGTAATTGTACATATTAAAATAACTAAAGAGTATAATTGGATTGTTTGTAATACAAAGGATAAATACTTGAGGGAATGGATACCCCATTTTACATGATGTGAATATTACACATTGCATTCCTGTATCAAAATACCTCATGTATCCCATAAATATATACACCTATTATGTACCCCTCAAAATTAAAAAAATTAAAAAGTTGAAAGCTAACATAGAAAAAAATGGCCATATTGCCCAAAGAAATTTACAGATGCAACACTATTTCTACCAAACTACCAACATCGTTCTTCACAGAATTAGGAAAAACTATTCTAAAATTCATATGGTACCAACAAAGAGCCCAAACAAGCAAAGCAATCCTAAGAAAAAGAGACCAAAGCTGGAGGCATCACATTATCTGACTTCAAACTATGCTATAAGGCTATACCAACCAAAACAGCATGGTATTGGTACAAAAACAGACACATAGATCAAAGGAACAGAGTAAAAACTCAGAAATAAAGCATCACATTTATAACACACTTATCTGATCTTTGACACAGTTGACAATAAGAAGCAATGGGAAAAGGACTTTATTCAATAAATGGTGCTAGGATAAATGGATAGGTAAGCGCAGAAGGTTGAAACTGTGCCCTTATCTTTCACCATATACAAAAGTTAACTTAAGATGGATTAGAGATTTAAATGTAAGTAAACCTAGGAAATACTCTTCTTGACATCATCCTTGGCAAATAATTTTTGGTGGAGTTCCCAAAAGCAATTGGAACAAAAACAAAAATTGACAAGTGGTACTAATTAAAATAAAGAGCTTCTGCACAGCAAGAAAGAATATCAATAAACAGACAATCTATTTACAGAACAGAATAAAATATATGCATCTGGCAAACATCTACTATCCAGAGTCTGTAAGTAGCTTAAACTAGTCAACAAGCAAAAAACAACCCCATAAAAATGGGCAAAGGACTTGAACAGACACTTCTCAAAAGAAGACATACGACTGGCCAAAAAACATATGAAAAAATGCTCATCACCACTAGTCATTAGAGAAGAGCAAATCAAAATCATAATGAGGTACCATCTCACATCAGTCAGAATGCTTATTATTGAAAAGTCAAAAATCAACAGATGCCAGTGAGGTTGCAGAGAAAAGGGAATGCTTATACACTGTTAGTGGGAATGAAATTAGCTCAGCCACTGTGGAAAGCAGTTTGGAAATTTTTCAAAGAACTTAGACCAGAGCTATCATTCAATTCAGCAATCCCATTACTGAGTATGTATCAAAAGGAAAATAGATTATGATACCAAAAACACACAGGCACTTGTATGTTCATTGCCATGCTAGTCACAGTAGCAAAGTCATGGAGTCAAGAGCCCATGACTGGTGGATTGGATAAAGAAATTGTGGTACATACACACCATGGAATACTACCCAGCCATAAAAAAAGAATGTAATCTTGTCCTTTGCAGCAACATAGATAGATCTGGAGGCCATAATCCCAAGTGAATTAACACAGGAACAGAAAACGAAATATTGGATGTTATCTCTTACAAATGGGAGCTAAACATTGAGAACCATGGGCATAGCATGAGAATAATAGACACTGTGGACTACTATAGAGGGAGAGAGGGAAGGGGAAATGGGTTGAAATAGTACCTATTAGGTACCATGCTTACTACCTGAGTGCAATATACCCGTGTAACAAACCTGCACATGTACCCTTTGAATCTAAAAGTTGAAAAAAGATTCATGAGGAAGGGCTTTAATTGATATAGATGGATTCAAAAACCAATCTTTTCAGTTGGAAGAGGAGATGTGAAGCATGCTGATTTATCTTGCTGGGTCGAAGTGTTCATCTTTGGGTCCATAAACAATGATTGTGTTGGAGGGATAAGATATATAGGAACATGGCCTCACAAACCCAGATCACATAGTTAAATTAGGAGAAAAACATTTTTCCAGGAAAAAAACATGGTGGTTATAAACAGAAAAAAGAGAGAAGTGTGGATAGATTGAAAAATACATGTGCACTATAAGAGACCAACTAGAAAAGCCCACATATGACTCCAGCAGTGGGTTCAAGGAATTCATACTGTGGTATACTGCATAGACACCTCTTCAGTTCTATTATTCAACTCTAGCCAAGCTCCTGGGAATCTTGGCTAGTGCCAACTCACCACTGCATTCTCTTCAGGAATTGCCCTTCATCAAAAGAAACTGCCTTGCTCAGGGTTACTTACTTTCCAATGAGGCAATCTGCATCCAATAAGTTGTTAATATGGGAAGACAACTGCTAGGTCCCTTACCCAGTTGAGACAATTCTGAAAGGTCATCTAGCTCAAGGACCCTCCAAAGTATGGCCTGTGGTCTCTACTGCAACCGCTTCTTTGTCTGACTTTTCCCTTTGCCCAATATTACTTCCTTTACCCTTTAAATGTTTTGTTCCTGAGAATATTTCTCAAAAAATTTACTGCATGTAAATATCAGGATTTGTTTCCCAAGGAACTTGCAACAGTTGGTAGCAGGTGTAGTATCAGGAAGTAGACTCTATAATAAGATTTGGAGCTGCATCCCACTTCAGTCAGTTGGACTTCAGGACATCATTGCTGGCACTGATAGTTCCTGGCATATGGTTTCAGTGTCATTGATATAACTGTTTACAGTGGCGAACTAGGATGGGATGCCAAATAGAAAGAAATGAATTGACAGATCCAGTAACTCAGGCATATGAGAGGTTTGGGAAAAATAGTAATTATAAGGAGTATGGGACTGAATGGCAATGGCAAGGGCCGTTGCTTCATGGAGGAATACAACAAATGGCTAAGGGTGAGTAATCACCAATGTAAAACAAATGTGAAAGAGAGCCTCCTGGCAGCATATAAAAAATAAAGAGATTCTCTCTTCCTGTAGCTGGAGTTCAGAAAAGGCTAAAGATCAGGGCCAAGACTTAATTTTATGGGTATCAGAGCTCTAGAGAAGTTCAAATTCTCAACCCCAATGAGCCTGCTATGCCAAGATCAGGGCCCTGATTGGAAGAGAACAGATCCTGAAACATGGGGTGGTGATGATATCTGGGTCTCTGGGTCTATGCACCTGAAAATTTTTTGTGCCCAGATTTCTCCAAATTCTGTGCCTGGAGAAGGACACCTCTTCTCCGTGTGAAATGCCAGCACTGGCTCCTTGCTTAACACCGATGCACAAGCTTATGCCTTACAAGACTAAATATACCTTCCCCCTCAGTTCTTTTCCTCTCTCCCCTCTTGGGCATCAGATTAATAATTCACTACCAACTACAATATGACCAGGTAAAGAAACAGTTGGATCTCCTAAAGGAAAAAAGATTCTATAAATCATAAAAGTAGAAATATCTAGTCAACATGTCCTACAGGATTTGGAAAAGTATAAATAGGACTGGATCATGAAGGAGACGAATCAAGTCAAGTAAAACATAAAGTTGGATAACATAGGTTTTATCAAATGGGATCACTTTCCTGTGATATATGCAGGATTTAACATTCTGGCAACATCTCAGGAGAGAGACACACTGCTAATATATTGCTTAGTTGGCACTTAGAAGCTTGGAAAAATTTATGACCTCTACTCCATAAAGTAAAACTGCTAAGGCAAATGGCAGAGTAAGGAGATTAAAATTTCAGATAGGATTGCTAGAGAAGAGCTATTACAGAAAACAGAAAACTCAGGAGATGACTACATTTTGTGAGGATACCCAGAGTGATAAGTTTATCACTTATCAAAGTGATAAAAAATACCCTACTGAGAAGGAAACCAGAATTCTTAAGCAGCTTTGTAGCTACAGTTAACTGTATACCAGGGCTTTTGCATAACAAGAATCCTGGACATCAAAGGGGATTATACCATACCAAAATAATCAATCCAGCACGTTAGCCATCAGAAACTAAATGGACACAATAATTACAATTAGCAGAAAGGTTAGAGCTTAATCTGCAGATAATCCTGGAGATTGTTAAAAGAACGCAGATTTTTTGAAACAAGATAGCCATGTAGCTGACAAAGGTATTGCTCAATCTATTGATTGCTCCAACTATATTAAAGAAAAAATAATATTTAGAACTGAGCCATTTAACAACTTTGGAACCATCTGGCTGAAAGAGATCCCCAAGACAGCAGTGTGTGGAGACTCACAACATGAACTTTTGCTCCAAGAACTACCACAGCAACATGCCAGGAAAGCCAAGAGAATCCACAGACTTTTTGAAGGAAGCAACTTGCCACTGCAGGCTCCGGGAAACGGCTGAAAAACTGTGAGTGCCCAAAGCGTGAAAGGGGAACGTCCACTTCTGAACACACATCCTCACTGGGGAACCTGAAGGTCCAGATCACAAAAGAAGGAATTGATTTTTTTTGAAGCTGAGATGAATTTGGGGTGCCGAGTGAAGTATAGGAGTAGAGGAAGCACCAGGAAGAACTCTGTCGGCACTCTCCATCCCCAGGGAAGCCATTTCTGACTTCATCTCGCAGGGGTCCTTGGGGAGGGCTGACAGTGGAATTGGGAAAGATCACAGGAAGAAGGAAACTTCCAGCTGAACCTTGTAACAATTTCAACCAAATGTGAAGTTTCCTGGGCAGAATCTGGGGAAGGGGTGAACAGGGAGTGCAGATACAAACACAGAAGCCACAGCAGGCAGGAAGGCACAAAATCTGAAAGCCCTGCTTGCTTTCTCCCCAGGGAGGCTTGTAGCCTGGAGAAAATTCTCACCCTGCTCACCGGCTGCCTGGAAAAGGAAGTTGGTGCTGTTGCAGGAGGCATGGTCCAAGTGAGACCAGCCTTTTGGGCTGGGTGGGAACTGGGTGAGGCCTGAAGCAAAATAACTTTGTGTGAGCATTCTGAGAGCAGGTTAGCTGTGCAAGAATTAAAACTCCATTAACAAGATGATAAGATTTTATTAGCCAAAGAAGTAGGATAAGGAGAAATAACTCTGAATCTATTATAAATAGGGTATAGTTACAGATAAAAATAAGATGGAACATCAAAAACGAAATAATTCAGCCAGGCGTGGTGGCTCACGCCTGTAATCCCAGCACTTTGGGAGGCCGAGGCGGGCAGATTATGAGGTCAGGAGATTGAGACCATCCTGGCTAACACGATGAAACCCCATCTCTACTGAAAATACAAAAAAATTAGCTGGGCGTAGTGGCAGGCACTTGTAGTCTCAGCTACTCGGGAGGCTGAGGCAGGAGAATGGCGTGAACCCAGGAGGTGGAACTTGCAGTGAGCAGAGATCACACCACTGCACTCCAGCCTGGGTGACAGAGCGAGACTCTGTCTCAAAAAAAAAAAAGAAAAAGAAAAAGAAATAATTCATTTTTATATTCTAATAATTTAACACACATAAGCATATGCAGTCATTAAAAAAGAGTAAAAATTTTATTTGGGGGTAGAAACAAAAAGAAAGTTACCTATGTAGTTTTTACTATAAAATAAAGTTACTGGTGTTTATGTCCTTGAGTGGAGGGACTCAAGGACATAAACTGAGGCTGTTTTTCTTTTCTTTTTTTTAATTTTTATGGCCTTAGTACCTTAGTGTTATGTATTAATGTTAATTACCTTAGTGTTATTGAAGTACACACAGCAAGATGTGTTAGCTCTGACATATACCTCTTCTTGTTCAACTAGAAACTAGTCTAGGGCAATGTGGTTGTCCAAGATCACTTTTACTAGGAATTTCAATGAGTCCTGTTGTTTTTGCATTGCAACAGCTGTAGTGTTAGCCACAGCTGTCATACTTAGAGATAGATACTGCACCACGGTCTCCAAGGTATAGGCACCCATCCTAGGTATGAAAATGCAGTGGAATGTAAAAAGCTATTTGTTTGGCCCTGAGGGAGGTGGAACCTGCAGGATACCCAGTGGGTAAGTAGGGTGGGCCTCGTCCACCAATAGATGTTATTGTGTAGAACACCTTGGGTACCCAAACCTCTACAAAACAGGCTTCCTCCTCTGGGGGCAAGCACTCTGTGGCCAATGTATCCTGCAAAGAAACACGTAGCAAAAGGAGCTCACATTACCCTGATAAAAGAGCAGTTGTTATAAATAATACGAATCCAGTTGTAGAGGCATTCATGCATACATAGGTGGGCAATAAAAAGTTCTGAAGAGTGTTGGTCTTCCCAAAGTGTCAACAATGTTTAAAGTCTTCTTTAGCATTATGTCCTACCTCAAAAAGGTATTAATGCATAGGATACTGGGTGGTCATTAAATGTGGATGCAAAGCAGGAGCATCACACATCACTCAAAGACGTGGACGGCAGGGGGACACCAATGATGTTGATGATTGGCTATTCCAGCACAGTGGGAAGTTTGGCAGCACCCACTGGATCCAAAGGTGACAAACCCAATACCTCATCAGAATGCCTCCTGGGCTACTGCCTGGCTAATGTTAACCATTGCTTTGTCCCACCATGACTAATCCAAGGGAACCTGGAGGTAAAAGGATGTGGAAGGTTAGTTATTCCCCCTGCATGTGCGCGCGCGCGCACACACACACACACACACATACACACACACACACACACACACACACGCTTCTCGAGGTCTCAGGTGTCTCAGTCCAACAATATGGAGATTTCCCAGCTGTTCTGCACAATCTAGTTTATTTGGCTCTATCTGGGAGTGACGATTTCACTGGGTACCCAGCATTTGACCATGAATACCCATACCTTACATCCATGATCCTGGAGGCCCACCAGGTGGTTAACATTGAGGCTAATCACCCCAATGTAACTCATAACTGCACCTATAGTGTCATTCCCTTCAGTGGGCCTGGTTAGGAATGCCTTCCTCCCTGTGACATTTCATAGATCCCTCCTTGGGGTGTGGAGGGTACAGAGCAAAGAAGTGCCCTCAGGTAGCATGAATTCTAGGTTGGCTGTGACTTGGCTATCTGGCAGGGTTGCCACTAGGACCACCTATTACCTATCTGTTTCTATTCAATTTCAAAGGGTAAAAGGAAAAAGTAGGGATACTGAGTGTAGGTGACAGGACTCACATACAGACATGACTTGGCCTCTCCTGCCTACTCCTACTCTCATTACCAAGCAAGTCATTTATTGCTGTGGTTCTCTTCTGCTGTATGGTTGTAGAGAGTGCACTCTGGTGTTTCCCATCGCAGCTGCTGTTCTATCAGGCAGGTGGCTTGAGGGTGTTGTGGGGTGTGCAGAATCCACCTAGTGATGTGGGATGCTGTCCACTGTTGCATGGCCTTCACTGTGAAGGCTGTTTCTTGGTCTGTTTACATAATGTCAGGATAGCTTACATGGCAAAAAGGTTCTTGATGGCCAAGATCGTGGTTCCTGAGTCTACGAAGTACACCAAGATTGCAGCACAAAGCTTGAAATAGATACTTACAATTATCAGACCACTGAAAGCCCCAATTAAAGGGCATCAGTTGGGCATGGTCCATTTGCTAGACTTGTATCGGGGCTAGTCTACAACAAATGTGACCCAGTTCACTTTCTTTCCTTTATTGAACTTTCTTGCATGAATACGATGTGACTATAGAATCTTCAGCTTCCTCTAGGGGAAGGAAATGGGTATGTGCCCAGTTCACTGGTAAATCCAGTGGTTATTGTGGCTATCATTCTGGTGTAGGCTGTGACTACTTGCTCATCCAAGTCATTCCCTGTTTGGTAAAAGCCTTTCTTATGCCTATCCACATATGTGATGAATATTTTAACTTCCCATTAAGCTAATATCTCATTGCTCTTGTACCCACACTGGGGTGCTGTTGGCTATAGCCTAGGAGTCTGTGAAGTTTGGGAGTAGCCTACATGCCTAACCATATAGGTGCCAGTTCTGCCCATTGAGCCAACCTGCCTCACCCTTGGTCAATGATGATGTGTTCATCCTAGGGGCAGATGGTAGCTACTTCCCAGTGGAATCTATTGGCTTTCCATTTGGCAAACCCATATGTGAACAAAGTCACAATACCTCTACGGGTACTTTCTAAAGACAGCATCCCTGGTGTACTATCAGAGACACTGGGGCCTCTGCAGCATCCAGTGGGGTACTCTTTGGGGTGTCAGCCATGAGTTTTTCTAACCAGGTGACTCCCTTGGGGTCCTGGTCAGTCTCTATCTTGAATGTACCTTTTCTGTTTGATGATGGAGTTTCATTGTGCTTGCCATACTTTATTTGTTGGGAGGGTGCTAACTCAGTTCAAAATTAATAGATAAGGCCTCAGCAACACAGTAGATTCAAGGATAATTTGTTCCATCTTTATTAGTGCCTACTAGTGTGGCAGCAGCTGCTATTCAGAGGCATAATATCTGAATGCTGCTCTGGTCCAGAATCCAATTGCTCACCAAATGCAGGTTTCCACTTCTTTTTTCCATTGGCTCTAGTCAGCATGGGTGAGTGTTGCTGAGACTTGTTAGTCTAAAGAACTGGGACCCAGATGTAGGACTTGTGCAACTGCACATTGGTCTTTTTCCAGGGCACACTTCTATTCAGGATTCCACTCAAAGCTGGAACTTTCATCAGTGACCTTCACCAAGGGAGACTGCAAAATTCCCAGATGTCAAGTGTGCTGTCTTCAGTACCTAAACAGCCCCATTAATCATTGAGATTGTTTCTTTGAATTCAGGGGTGTTGAAGTCAGAAATTTCTCCTTAATCTTGGTGGTAACGTCCCATTGGGCCTTGGCCCAAATCACACCTAGAAAGATGATGTATTGGGCCATCCCTAGATTTTATCAGTGTCAGTAATCCAGTCATCTGAGATCATTGCCTGGATTGCATTGTCCAGGGCCCTTTTAATTATGCTCTTATCTGGTCCAACCAGAATAATGTCATCAATGTAATATAGGCAGAAAACTGAGGCTTGGAGATCAGACTTTTGTAAATCCAGCCCTATCTACAGATGGCAAATAGCAGTAGAACTGAGATATCCCTAAGGAAGGACAGTAAACACATATCACATCCCCAGCTATGTAAAGGCAACTTGGTCTGGTTCTCTTCCCTCATCAAAAAGGAGAAAAACATTTTGATCAGGTTAACAATAGCATACCAAATGCTGTCATGTTTTGCCAGTTGCTCCTTGACTGAAATAATGTCCAGTACAGATAGGGCAAATGATGCTAACTGGCAGTTGAACTGGTGGTAGTATATCTTGGGCCACTATATGTTGAATGTCTTCTTTATAGGCCAAACTGGCCTACTGTATTGGGAAATGGTAGATCTCAAAACCCCAGCATCCATTAATTCTTGAATCAGGGCAGTTATTTCCTTTTCTCCACCCTGGATGAAATATTATTTTATTTAGACCACTCTTTGCGATGTGCACAGCTTAAGGGAGTCTCAGGAGGCAATGTGCTCCACTGTAATTGTCTGAATTAGGTGGAGTGTAACTTCAAAGTCAGTGATAGATGCCTTGTACACAGCAGTTATACATATATACCTATTATTCATTCAGTAGTGAAAACCACCATCACTGGCATGCAAAAAGGGCCAAAGAAGTCAATAGCTAAGCACATGGTCACTTCCTTTCCATATGTGACAATATTAGTTTTTAAAGTCCCTAGGGACATCTGCTGTTTCCACCCATGGTAGGGGCCAGGAATGATGGTTACCTGAGCCCTGTCTCTAAGATACCCATTAAAGTATTCATGCCACCCTTTTCTTCTTCTACTTTTACTGAGGAATAGGGTTGTTTTCCCTTGTGGGGCCCAGAAACTTTGGCTCCATGCCAATCTGTTTTATTGAAGGGGGTCAAGTCAAGGGAGAATGGTAGTAAGGTATAGGTCCCTTTTTCCACTAGGGACTCTTCTTTGATAGTGCCCTTCATTTCTGCCTTAATATCTCTTATTTCATCAGCAGGGATGTGCAGAGTGGAATACAACTAGATAAAGTTGTCTCAATCAAATACACCTTCCTCTGCCTCTTCCAGTGCAAGATTAGAGATTGCTGAGAACAGAAAACTTGCATACCAGGCTCAAGGAGTACAGAGTTTACTTACAGAAAGAGGAGAGAGTACACAAGGTCCAGCCCCTTGCAATGCATCAATAACCCATGGCTAGCAGATCAGATCCATAGCCAATGTGTGGGTGGTGTGGTTATATGCATTCCACTTTGTGCTGCAGTAGAAGGACTTACCCCACGAGATCTGAAATACAGAAAGCTGGGTGTGTGTCTGAGGGTCATGAATGCACACATAACTAGGCAGTTCTGAAAAGAGTTTACCTGTGCAGCTTGCAGAGGGAACAAGAATGTACTGGCTGTGCTTTGAGCTCTTTGCATACAATACAATTTATGAGCTTGACAGAATGTTTTGTGTTGAGCACAGGGTTTTTCTTGTTAACACAGAAAAGGCATTGAGTTGTGCTTGGAACACTTCCTTATGCTATTAATCCATAACAACAGTCACAATTCTAGAATGATCAATCATATATGCCATCTGTGTGTGGGCATACACACACACACACACAGACACACACACACACACACACACACACAATACTCCTTTTTATGTATTATCCTTCCATTTAAAACTGATTCCTCATGGCTCCCTTGGTGAAACAAAGGCCTAGAGTTAAGTCACATGGAATCTTTTATCTTATTCTGTCATTATATATAGTTCTCTCTTCTTGGAAATTTAGTTACTTGTATTTTATTTATTTATTTTGCCATATAATGTAGAATAGTGCTTCACTTAGAGCTCTGGGCAGTGGTATCTCTGAGAAATATCTTGAAAGAGCACAAGTATAAAGGCTTCTTAGTTTATCTGCCTCCTTTTAGATATCCCCATTCCAATTACCAAGAAACTAATCTTTGTAAATCAGTACATTAATTTAAAGCATAGAAATGTGGCCATCAGGGAATTCAACCTAGCATACTCTACTGACAGGCTCAGTATTAGTTTTTGAAATCATCTTATAACAGAAAATAATATGTAGGTACAATATATAGTTTAGACAATATTAATACAGAGTTTTAAAATGTTAACTAATAGTTTCAAAATATTGAAGGATGGCTTATAAGATGTTTTATTTCAAATAAAATGGCAGAATGACTCACTAAATACTACTAAGGAATTATATGTTTAAAAACCACATGATTATAGTTCTGTATATCTATAACATGAGGTGATATGAAAGAGTTAAAAAAGAGTTAAATAATTTTTATTTCAGATTATACTTCTTGTACTTTATGGTAGAAAAAATAATTACATGTTTGTAATATTTTCTATTATTTAATAATTGGGAATTGTCATTATAAGTCACAAGAGTTTTAAGATGGTTTTAAATTAACATGAGGAGAACATACACAGAAGAATGAAACTGGCAGCTAGACAAACAGATAATTATTCTACCACTATAGATCATCTCATTGAAATCATAAAACATTTATGGTAGACTATTAAAAGGTAATGTTGCTTATATATTCATTAATTATGGCTAAAGTTCAAAGCTGAGACATAGCAAAAGTAACAAGTTCAAAGAGCTTTGAACAGTTGAGGGCAACTCCATCACCCAGCTGGGCTTTCTGAGATGTACTTGGGCAGAGTCTGGTCCCACCACTCTCAATCATCCTTATCCCCACCCCACTCCCACTCTAAACAATAAAGGAGAACTGAGAGGGAGAACAGTATTTCTTCCCCTTACTTTTTCCCACGGGGCTCTTTCTTACCCGAAATTACGTGAAAACCTCAATCACTTCCATCCTCTACTAGGTCAAGGAGAGTGGTTATCTTCCCTCTGAAATGTGGCACATCAGTCAACCTGCAGAGTGACTAATGCTACTGGGATAAGGCATCAGAAGAGGCAGAGTCAAAAAGAGGTGACAAGGAAGCATCCTGAGTTCCATCTGTTTATTATACAAGCAAAATTTTGCAAAAGTTGAGAGGATGTCAAGGATCTGAGTGGAGCTCAAACCATTGTTTCATTACCCTTCAAGAAAGTTGCCCACTAGGTGATAGAACTCAATAATGAATGACTATAGGTGGACCATCTGTAACTGAAGCTGGGGGTGAGAGCTTGTGGAAGAGTTGAAGCCAAAGCCAAATATCTCTCATCAAGGAACTGTACTGTTGGGAGACCTCACATAAGGGTTTCCAAAGTGTCCACACAAGTACCCCAATAAAAAGCCAGTAATTGAATGCTGGCCACCTTGGCAACCAGACCGTTTGGGCCAGAAAGAACAGCAATAATCAAAAGAAACTTACCATGCTATCCAGTCGAAGAAACATTTTTCCTTACCTCTCTCCATTATTTTTTGATCTGCACATTTGAAATTTGAACACTTCTACATTGTGACGGTTTATGTATTTTTTAATATTTTGCACTGTTCTTGAATTTTAATAAGCTTATGTGTATCAATGTGTGTTGTATTTTTCAATTTCCCCCAATACATCAAAACCACATAAAGATGTTAATCCTTTTTTGTCATCCTGTTACCATGTTCAAAAGAAAACTCTGTATTAGCCCCCAACAAAATGTTGTTTCCTTGTTTCTCATTCAGAATTTTCTATCTTAGAGAATTAAACTATCATGAACATAGTTCCTTGGGGTAACTCACATTACACATCTGATCCATCAGCATATCTTGTGGTCCTTCTGTCAACATTCAGCATGTCTGAGGAAGCCAAAAACACATAGAAGGATTGATTTTAATAACATATTAGATAGATTTTCCAGTAGTATGTTGAGTAGTGTTTCCTTCAACTTCTAGGGAATTCTGCAAGTGGAAAACTTCTGAATTTATAGTCACTCCTCAAGTGAAATTCTTCAAATATTTAAACAGGAAAAATCATGTCATGTGAAGCTGAGTAAGTACAAAATATTAAGAGAAAAAAAGGAGGAAAGAACCAGAAAGCAAGACAGATGGCAAACACTCATTAGAAAAATATTGCCATGGAAAAAATGAAAATTGAAACCAGTTATCTTGTCATTAATATTCCAGACACCTAATATCTCCCTTATATATTAAGAGTACAATGAATGGATACAGAACCCCAGAAAAGAGATATTAAGATATGAGGGAAAGATAAAATGAGGTTGTTCATGCTAAGAAAAGAGGTAGGAGGAGAATGACAAATCATAATGGAAATAAAAGTAAAATTGAAAGCAATAAAACAAAATAGAATCTGGGCTGGGTGCGGTGGCTCACGCCTATAATCCCAACACTTTGGAAGGCCAAGGCAGGAGGATCACTTGAAGCCAGGAGTTCAAGACCAGCCTGGGCAGCAAAGCCAGACCCTGTCTCTACCAAAAAATAAAAAATAAAAATAAAAATAAAAATAAAAATAAAAATAAAAATAAATTAACTTAGCCAGGCATGGTGGCATGTGCATTTAGTCCCAGCTACTTGGAGGTTGAGAAGGGAGGATTGCTTGAGCCAAGGATTTCGAGGCTGCAAAGGAGCTATGATCATACCACTGTACTCCAGCCTTGGCAACAGTGGGACAGCAAGACCTTGTCTTAAAAATAAAAGAAAACGAAAAGAGAAACTGTTGAAGATATATAAGAAACATCCAGGACTGAATTAAGAAAAGTAAAATAAACAGAATGGAAATAAAGAGTCAAAATGTAATAGAAAATATTTAGTTAGGGAAGCTTCAAGAAAAATATTCAAATATAGGCATGAGAGGAGTTCCAAAGGAATAAAATAAAAGTAAATTAAAGAACAAAGCTGGAGGCATCATGCTACCTGACTTCAAACTATACTACAAGGCTACAGTAACCAAAACAGCATGACACTGGTACCAAAACAGAGATATAGACCAATAGAACAGAACAGAGCCCTCAGAAATAATACCACACATCTACAACTCTCTGATCTTTGACAAACCTGACAAAAACAAGAAATGGGGAAAGGATTCCTTATTCAACAAATGGTGCTGGGAAAACTGGCTAGCCATATGTAGAAAGCTGAAACTGGATGCCTTCCTTATACCTTATGCAAAAATTAATTCAAGATGGATTAAAGACTTAAATCTTAGACATAAAACCATAAAAATGCTAGAAGAAGACCTAGGCAATACTACTCAGGACATAGGCATGGGTAAGGACTTCATGTCTAAAACACCAAAAGCAATGGCAACAAAAGCCAAAATTGACAAATGGGATCTAATTAAACTAAAGAGCTTCTGCACAGCAAAAGAAACTACCATCAGAGTGAACAGGAAACCTACAGAATGGGAGAAAATTTTTGCAATCTACTCTTCTGACAAAGGGCTAATATCCAGAATCTACAATGAACGCAAACAAATTTACAAGAAAAAACAAACAACCCCATCAAAAAGTGGACGAAGGACAAGAACAGATACTTCTCAAAAGAAGACATCTATGCAGCCAACAGACACATGAAAAAATGCTCATCATTACTGGCCATCAGAGAAATGCAAATCAAAACCACAATGAGATACCATCTCACACCAGTTAGAATGGCGATCATTAAAAAGTCAGGAAACAACAGGTACTGGACAGGATGTGGAGAAATAGGAACACTTTTACACTGTTGGTGGGACTGTAAACTAGTTCAACCATTGTGGAAGACAGTGTGGTGATTCCTCAAGGATCTAGAACTAGAAATACAATTTGACCCAGCCATCCCATTAGTGGGTATATACCCAAAGGATTATAAATCATGCTGCTCTAAAGACACATGCACACGTATGTTTATTGAGGCACTATTCACAATAGTAAAGACTTGGACCAACCCAAATGTCCAACAATGATAGACTGGATTAAGAAAATGTGGCACATATACACCATGGAATACAATGCAGCCATAAAAAATGATGAGTTCATGTCCTTTGTAGGGACATGGATGAAGCTGGAAACCATCATTCTCAGCAAACTATCTCAAGGACAAAAAAAACAAACACCACATGTTCTCACTCATAGGTGGGAATTGAACAATGAAAGCACTTGGACACAGGAAGGGGGAACATCACACACCGGGCCTTGTTGTGGGGTGGGGGGAGGGGGAAGGGATAGCATTAGGAGAAATACCTAATGTAAATGACGAGTTAATGGGTGCAGCACACCAACATGGCACATGTATACATATGTAACAAACCTGCACGTTGTGCACATGTACCCTAGAACTTAAAGTATAATAAAAATATATATCTATATATAAAATAAATAAATAAATTTAAATTAACCAAAAAAAAATCAAATAAGTACTTATAAAAAATTTCTGGGCCAGGTTCAGGGTTCACGCCTGTAATCCCAGTACTTTGGGAGGCCCAGGCAGCTGGATCACTTGAGGCCAAGAATTCGAGACCAGCCTGGCCAAAATGGTGAAACCCTGTCTCTACTAAAAGTACAAAAATTAGCTGGGCATGGTGGTGCATGCCTGTAATCCCAACTTCTCAGGAGGCTGAGGCACGAGAATTGCTTGAGCCTGGGAGGCAGCCGTTGTGGTGAGCCGAGATCGGGCCACTGCATTCCAGCCTGGACAACAGAGCAGGACTCAGGACTCTGTCTCAAAAAATAAATAAACAAATAATTCTGTCTTTCAAAGAAGTGTTGAAGCTACATGTTTAAATAGCATATCATGTCTTAGACTGATAAAAATTAATTGTTTTGTAATAAAATTTTAAAATTTTTAAACTTCAAGGATAAATTTCTTTAAAGACTAATACACATAAAAAGGGATGGAGAAAATCAGGCTGCCCTCATACCTTTCCTCAGCAATATTAAACACAAGACAATGGAGCTATGCATTTAATTTTGACTCAAAAATGTCAACACAGCCAAACCATTCTTAATATAAAGGCAACAAATACATATTTGTCCAAATGAAAGCACTTAGGTAGTATTGCTGCACTGATACCTGCTTGAAGAAACTAGTTGCATGTTAACTCTGGCCAACTAAGAGATAAATGAAATATTAAAGTGGTAAGCATTGCCTCTGTTTATAGCTGTCAGTCTAAGACTAAGATAAAAGTGAATAACATGCCCAACAATGCAGAAATGATATAGCTAACAGAAGTTTAGAGGTACAGGAAGAGAGAAAGTAAATCTTAAATTGAATTACTCAAAAAGCAGACTCTCAGATAAAGATTTGATAATCTTTATCTTCATTCAATAAAGATTTGAGTGTCTTAAATCCTTAAGAAAAATGTTTAAATTTTCTACAGATATTTTTATATATTTCAAAGTATTTTTATACTTATGGAAAAATCTAAATGCCATAAGTGGAAGAATACTTACTGATGCAGGAAAATATTGGAGATAGCTAAGTAAAGATGGAAAAAGAAGGCAAGCTCTGGAAGCAGTTTGAAATTCTACATGGTATTTAATATATATATTTTTAAAAAATTGTATACCCAAAAAGAGTGATAGAAAAAAAGAAAACATGTCAAAACTCTAACAATGCATATGAAAGGCATTACAGAGTTTTCTCTTAATCTTTGTGCTTTTCGTTGTATTTGAAATTTTCTGATTTGAGCACATATTACTTCAGTGATTAAGAGGAAATATATATATATAATTATATATTTATACATATATAATATATATAATTATATATACACATATAATATATATAATATATACACATATATTATATATATTATATATACACATATATTATATATTATATATGAATATATATAATATATATTATATATACACATATATAATATACATATTTATATATTATATATATTATTATATTATATTTACTTTATATATTATATATTATTATATTATATATATTTATATATATTATTTATATATAATATATAAATAATATGTAAATATAATATATACTATATATAAATATAATAATATTTATATATAATATATATTATATAAATAATATATATAATATAATATATATAATATATAAATATATAATATATGTGTGTATATATAATATATATTATATATGTGTGTATATATAATATATATTATATGTGTGTATGTATATATGTGTATATATGTATATATATGTACACATATGTGTACCTATGTGTACATATATGTGTATATATACATATATACATATATGTGTATACATACATATATACATATATGTGTATACATGTATATATGTATACAAGTGTATACATGTATATATGTATACAAGTGTATACATGTATATATGTATACATGTGTATACGTGTATATATGTGTATATATGTATACATGTGTATACGTGTATATATGTGTATATATGTATACGTGTATACATGTATATATGTGTATATATGTATACATGTGTATATATGTATATATGTCTACATATGTGTATATATGTATATATATGTGTATATATGTATATATGTGTATATATGTGTGTATATATATACACAGACACCTATATACACATAGTCATACACACATACACATTCGTACATACAATTAATCACTAATTTATGTGAATTAAAACTGCCAAATATTTCTTTACTTGAACCACTTATCTAACTTGCTCTTGCCACATTCTAGGCCAATTCAACACCACCTCTTACCCCTCTTACCTGGGTAATTATAATAAGCCACTATTCTTTACCAAAGAATGGGAGTACTTCTACGAAGCCACAGGAACATGAAATTGACTGAACATCATGATTAATGGTCACAGCACACTTTGCTGTTAGAAATGAAAGAAGCTTCCTTCCTGATACAGAAATATGTCACCCTTGACCTCTTATGAACTGCATGATCACTTCCTTAGCAGCTCACTCTCTTCCATCCATGAGCATTGCAAACACTCTCTAAGTTTCCTTCATCAGAAATTTCAGAAAAAATCTCTCCTAGCACGAATTCAAGTTTGCCTTTTTAAAGCTACATGCTTCAATTTTCTTGTCTCAATTACAAACTCCACATTTCTCTTCTTGACTCCTTGCATATTTTTAGACATGAATTTTTGTTTCAATCCCCCTTTCTTCCACATCTTTCAGGTGCAAATTAATCCTATTACAAATATATCTTATTATAGATTCACAGATAAGCTTATTTCTCAGAATCCAGCCACAGAAAATGGGGTAGGAGTCCCTATTACTTGGAGGTTGCTCTTTAAAATGTCCAAAGACTGACCTCCCCATGTGCCAAATCAGTGACTCTATCCCTATGCTATTTAGCAAACAATAACATCCAAAATTTAATACAGTAGGGCAATAAATAATTGTATAAATTTCATTATTGCAATGAGTCTATTTATATATTTAATTTTTGAAAATTTTGAATGAGCCATTTAGATGTATATATGAAATAACTAATAACATATGATAGTACAGGACTAGCAGACCTAAAAATGCTCTAAAATTTTCCTTTTAGAATAAAATTACAAATTAATTACATCAAGTTATAATAGAGATATGTAAGCAAAAAAAATTTGATGTGATATCAGAAAACCAATAATAAAAGCTCTACACACAGAAATGTTAGAACATGATGGAGATGATGGAGACACTACTTCAACCTGAGTGACGCTTGAACTAGACCTTGAAAGATGGCTAGGATTTGAAGAGGGGGCAGTGATGGTGGCGAGAATATTCCAGACAGAAGGATGGCCATGTTCAAAGGCACAAAGCTATGAGAGTGTATACTCAGAAGGTGATTTGGTTATAGTATAATGATATGTGTGGGGTAGGACACTATGTGTAGCACTGGATTGTGAGGAAACTCAGTTGTTACAGAGAATTTAGATTTTATCCTGCATGTATGAAACCATTGGAGGTTTCAATGCAGGAAATATGTGATTTAAAAAGTAAATGCAAGAAATGTGATTTAGAAAGGTAATACAAGAGTAGCAGAGGGTAACACTAAATAGGAAGTCACGTTCTAAATAAGAGGTGAGCCAGTATCCACCCAGTTCCCCAAACCAGAAACCTATGTCATCCTCAACTTCTTCCTCTCCCTCATTGAAACCATCACGAAGTTTTGTCAAGGTAACGTCCTAAACAGAAGTTGAATCCATCCTTTCTTTTTCACACCTGCTATCACTTCACTGGAATATAGTGAAAAGTCAGAGTCACCTCCTGCCTAAGAATCTTGAGCATGTTGGAAAGCCAAAACAGTTACAATTTTAAATCCTATTTTCTCTTTATCTGAAGCCTGGTATTCTCTCATGGTCATAGGCTAAATCCAGTGTGATCTAAAGGCGCTACTATGTGCATTGCCAATAGATGGGAAGGGAGTTGTAATAGAATTAGTGTATGAGTCCGTTTTCACATTGTTATAAAGAGCTATGTGAGACTGGATAATTTATAAATAAAAGAGGTTTAATTAACTCACAGTTCTTCATGGCTGGGGAGACCTCAGGAAACTTACAATCATGGCAGAAGGGGAAGGGGAAGCAAGCACTTCTTCAAGAGCCAGCAGGAGAGAACGAGGGAGGAAGTACCACACTTTTTAGCCATCAGATCTCCTGAGAACTCACTATCATGAGAAGAGCATGGGGGAAGCCACCCACAATCACCTCCCACCAGGTCCCTCCCTAACATGTAGGGATTACAATTTGAGATGAGATTTGGGTGGGGACACAGAGTCAAACCATATCATTTAGAGATAATCGTGAGGAGGGGAATATTTGCAGAGTCTGGGTGGAGATAATGGGCAATTACCTAAGGAGTAAGGGGGGCGAGGACATAGAGGACATATGACAACAAAAAGAAGGCTCAGGGAGAGCCTGGAGAAAGCAAGATAGGACCAAATTTCGAAAATAAAAGGATATAAGCAGGTTATAAAGGTCCAGAATCATGTACAAGGGGAATAAGGTAGAAAGTCAATCCATAGACCTGGGATTTTTTTTTAAGCCTGTGATCACAGAATTAAGGTATTATGGAAACCCTATTGTTGAATTGGAGGATAAGTTTATAAAAATAAATAGTAAAATTGTCTTAATACTGACTCACTGGACTATTGATAAAGGCACTTTAAGTGCCTACTAAGGAAGATTAGAGCTGGTACAAGCATTGGATATTTAGACAAAAAGTATAGAAAAAAAATTGAAACCTCCCATTATTTAAGAAAACAATGTAATAATGGAACAACTTTATTAGGAGCACATGCAGACTTTAGAAGAATAAATCTTTGTGTTTTATAGAAAGCAAGAGATGATAAATGGAAGTAATTTTGTAAGTATTGTTTTTAGCCATCTGATATGTGTAAAATGTCACCAACATTATATTGATTTTGTGTGCTATCTTTTTAATGATTATAAATAATACCTTAATACTCTAAAAGCTTTCATTTATGATGTCTACTCCCTTACTGTTATTTTTTTCATCATAAATTCTTACATTTATCAACTATGTTTTCCTACCACAGGATATGTCCAGGAATCTGGCCATTCCAATTGGGAAAGAAATAACTATAATTTCAGGCAGCATCATTGTAATCCAAAGTCTGAATTTCATTTATGAAAACAAGAAATTTCATTTATCTACGATAACTGTTATTTTTCCACCCGTCATTTTCCAATTTAATCTTTTGCTAGGATTTGTACAAAAATGTAATATTTAAGACCAAAGAGACAATGAGTGAACCCAGTCAGTAATGGCAAACGAAGCAGCCAAGCAAGGAAATTGGCAGAAAAGTTCGGTACAACTGGAAGTCCAGTGATCAAAACAGAAACGACCATCCTGGCTAGCACAGTGAAACCCCATCTCTAGTAAAAATACAAAAAATTAGCTGGGCATGGTGGCAGGTGCCTGTAGTCCCAGCTACTCAGGAGGCTGAGGCAGGAGAATGAAATGAATCCAGGAGGTGGAGCTTGCAGTGAGCTGAGATCGCGCCACTGCACTCCAGGCTGGGTGACAGAGCAAGACTCCATCTCAAAAAACAAAACAAAACCAAAAAACAACGAAGGTCCAGCATTTGGATAAACACTATGAGGCAGAGTAGTATGGAAGGTCTGAATCATCTATGTGTTCTATAGCCATGAAGACTCAGCAGAAAAAGGAAAAGCAAGGAAGAAAGTCAGTCAAGTTGTAGCCATTTGTGAAAGAGGAGTCAAAAGGAAGAGAAAGCCCAGGCTGGTGCCACCAGATGTCAGAACAAAGACACTAAGTCCGGTAGAGAAAAGCAAAGAGTGTTGATGATGAGACTTTAGTTAAAATGATATACCTCTCTAAGGAGTTCACCCATATCAGAACAGGTTAAGTGACTAGACATGCCTAGGAAATGCAATGTGATACAATGCGTAAGAAAATGAAAATCTTGAAAAAAGTGGATGGATTTGGGTTTCACTGCATTTATTTGCTTGTGGACAGAGGTCAGTAAAGAAGAGAGGAAGTTAGGGCAGACTCTTAAGAATCTAGAAACCTAACAGTTCCCAAATGATTCAAATGACAGTTTTAATTTGCCTGGTTTTTCTGATACCTTGTTTATCACAGTTTTTCATACATCTTATTTAATGAGAAATACAAAATTTCTTTTAAAACATGATTAAAAGTAGTAAAAGTTGAGGGAAAAGTAATTTTTAGAAAAGAAATACACCATCTTTTAAATAAAAGAATTCTTTTAGTGATGCACTTCATTAGATCTGAACTAAAAGTTTTATTAACATTGTTACACTTTTTCTAATAAAAAAAAAAGACTGAGTAAAATATCTTAATAGAGGTTCTAAGATGGCCGAATAGTAACGGCTCCAGTCTACAGCCCCCAGTATGAGCGATGCAGAAGACAGGTGATTTCTGCATTTCCAACTGAGGTACCGGGTTCATCTCACTGGGGCTTGTTGGACAGTGGGGGTAGGACAGCGGATGCAGCCCACCGAGCGTGAGCTGAAGCAGGGTGAGGCATTGCCTCACCCGGGAAGCGCAAGGGGTCAGGGAATTCCCTTTCCTAGACAAGGAAAGGGGTGACAGACGGCACCTGGAAAATCAAGTCACTCCCACCCTAATACTGCATTTTTCTGATGGTCTTAGCAAACTCCAACAGACCTGCAGCTAAGGGTCCTGACTGCTAGAAGGAAAACTGACAAACAGAAAGGACATCCACACCAAAATCCCATCTGTAGGTCACCATCATCAAAGACCAAAGGTAGATAAAACCACAAAGATGCGGAAAAAACAGAGCAGAAAAGCTGAAAATTCTAAAAATCAGAGCACCTCTCCCCCTCCACAGGAATGCAGCTCCTCGCCAGCAATGGAACAAGGCTGGATGGAGAATGACTTTGACGAGTTGAGAGAAGAAGGTTTTAGATGATCAAACTTCTCTGAGCTAAAGGAGAAAGTTCGAACCCATTGCAAAGAAGCTAAAAACCTTGAAAAAAGATTAGATGAATGGCTAACTAGAATAATCAATGTGGAGAAGTCCTTAAATCACCTGATGGAGCTGAAAAACATGGCACAAGGACTACGTGACAAATGCACAAGCTTCAGTAGCCGATTCGATAAACTGGAAGAAAGGGTATCAGCGATTGAAGATCAAATGAATGAAATGAAGCGAGAGGAGAAGTTTACAGAAAAAAGAGTAAAAAGAAATGAACAAAGCCTCCAAGAAATATGGGACTATGTGAAAAGACCAAATCTACATCTGATTGGTGTACCTGAAAGTGATGGGGAGCATGGAACCAAGTTGGAAAACACTCTGCAGGATATTATCCAGGAGAACTTCCCCAACCTAGCAAGGCAGGCCAACATTCAAATTCAGGAAATACAGAGAATGCCACAAAGATACTCCTTGAGAAGAGCAACTCCAAGACACATAATTGTCAGATTCACCAAAGTTGAAATGAAAGAAAAAATGTCAAGGGCAGCCAGAGAGATAGGTCGGGTTACCCACAAAGGGAAGCCCATCAGACTAACAGCAGATCTCTCGGCAGAAACCCTACAAGCCAGAAGAGAGGGGGGCCAATATTCAACATTCCTAAAGGAAAGAATTTTCAACCCAGAATTTCATATCCAGCCAAACTAAGCTTCATAAGTGAAGGAGAAATAAAATCCTTTACAGACTAGCCAATGCTGAGAGATTTTGTCACCACCAGGCCTGCCCTACAAGAGCTCCTGAAGGAAGCACTAAACATGGAAAGGAACAACCAGTACCAGCCACTGCAAAAACATGCCAAATTGTAAAGACCATTGAGGCTAGGAATAAACTGCATCAACTAATGAGCAAAATAACCAGCTAACATTATAATGACAGGATCAAATTCACACATAACAATATTAACCTTAAATGTAAATGGGCTAAATGCTCCAATTAAAAGACACAGACTGGCAAATTGGATAAAGAGTCAAGACCCATCAGTGTGCTGTATTCAGGAAACCTATCTCACATTCAAAGACACACATAGGCTCAAAATAAAAGGATGGAGGAAGATCTACCAAGCAAATGGAAAACAAAAAAAGGCAGGGGTTGCAATCCTACTCTCTGATAAAACCGACGTTAAACCAACAAAGATCAAAAGAGACAAAGAAGGCCACTACATAATGGTAAAGGGATCAATTTAACAAGAAGAGCTAACTATCCTAAACATATATGCACCCAATACAGGAGCAATCAGATTCATAAAGCAAGTCCTGAGTGACCTACAAAGAGACTTAGACTCCCACACAATAATAATGGGAGACTGTAACACCCTACTGTCAACATTAGACAGATCAATGAGACAGAAAGTGAACAAGGATATCCAGGAATTGAACTCAGCTCTGCACCAAGCAGAACTAATAGATATCTACAGAACTCTCCACCCCAAATCAACAGAATATACATTCTTCTCAGCACCACATCACACTTATTCCAAAATTGACCACATAGTTGGAAGTATAGCACTCCTCAGCAAATGTAAAAGAACAGAAATTATAACAAACTGTCTCTCAGACCACAGTGCACTCAAACTAGAACTCAGGATTAAGAATCTCACTCAAAACCGCTCAACTACATGGAAACTGAACAACCTGCTCCTGAATGACTACTGGGTACATAACGAAATGAAGGCAGAAATAAAGATGTTCTTTGAAACCAATGAGAACAAAGACACAACATACCAGAATCTTTGGGATACATTTAAAGCAGTGTGTAGAGGGAAATTTATAGTGCTAAATGCCCACAAGAGAAAGCAGGAAAGATCTAAAATTGACACCCTAACATCACAATTAAAAGAACTAGAGAAGCAAGAGCAAACACATTCAAAAGCTAGCAGAAGGTAAGAAATAACTAAGATCAGAGTAGAATTGAAGGAGATAGAGACACAAAAAACCCCTCAAAGAATCAACGAACCCAGGAGCTGGTTTTATGAAAAGATCAACAAAAGTGATAGACTGCTAGCAAAACTAATAAAGAATAAAAGAGAGAAGGATCAAATAGACGCAATAAAAAATGATAAAGGGGATATCACCACCGATCCCACAGAAATACAAACTACATCAGAGAATACTATAAACACCTCTACGCAAATAAAGTAGAAAATCTAGAAGAAATGGATAAATTCCTGGACACATACACCCTCCCAAGACTAAACCAGGAAGAAGTTGAATCCCTGAATACACCAATAACAGGCTCTAAAATTGAGGCAATAATTAATAGCCTACCAACCAAAAAAAGTCCAGGACCAGATGAATTCACAGCGGAATTCTACCACAGGGACAAGGAAGAGCTGGTACCATTCCTTCTGAAACTACTGCAATCAATACAAAAAGAGGGAATCCTCCCTAAATCATTTTATAAGGCCAGCATCATCCTGATAGCAAAGCCTGGCAGAGACGCAACAACAACAAAAAAGAGTATTTAAGACCAATATCCCTGATGAACATCGATGCAAAAATCCTCAATAAAATACTGGCAAACCGAATCCAGCAGCACATCAAAAAGTTTATCCACCACGATCAAGTGGGCTTCATCCCTGGGATGCAAGGCTGGTTCGACATATGCAAATCAATACACGTAATCCATCATATAAACAGAACCAAAGACAAAAAACACATGATTGTCTCAATAGATGCTGAAAAGGCCTTTGACAAAATTCAACAGCTCTTTATGCTAAAAACTCTCAATATATTAGGTATTCGTGGGACGTATGTCAAAATAATAAGAGCTGTTTATGACAAACCCACAGCCAATATCATACCGAATGGGCAAAAACTGGAAGCATTCCCTTTGAAAACTGGCACAAGACAGGGATGCCCTCTCTCACCACTCCTATTCAACATAGTGTTGGAAGTTCTGGCCAGGGCAGTCAGGCAGGAGAAAGAAATAAAGGGTATTCAATTAGGAAAAGAGGAAGTCAAATTGTCCCTGTTTACAGATGACATGAATGTATATTTAGAAAACCCCATCATCTCAGCCCCAAATCTCCTTAAGCTGATAAGCAACTTCAGCAAAGTCTCAGGATACAAAATCAATGTGCAAAAATCACAAGCATTCTTATACACCAATAAGAGACAAGCAGAGAGCCAAATCATGAGTGAACTCCCATTCACAATTGCTTCGAAGAGAATAAAATACCTAGGAATCCAACTTACAAGGGATGTGAAGGACCTCTTCAAGGAGAACTACAAACCACTGCTCAACGAAATAAAAGAGGACACAAACAAATGGAAGAACGTCCCATGCTCATGGATAGGAAGAATCAATATCGTGAAAATGGCCATACTGCCCAAGGTAATTTATAGTTTCAATGCCATCCCCATCAAGCTACCAATGACTTTCTTCACAAAATTTGGAAAAACTACTTTAAAGTCCATATGGAACCAAAAAAGGGCCCGCATTGCCAAGACAATCCTAAGCCAAAAGAACAAAGCTGGAGGCATCACACTACCTGACTTCAAACTATACTACAAGGCTACAGTAACCAAAACAGCATGGTACTGGTACCAAAACAGAGATATAGACCAATAGAACAGAACAGAGCCCTCAGAAATAATACCACAAATCTACAACCCTGACAGAAACAAGAAATGGGGAAGGGATTCCCTACTTAATAAATGGTGCTGGGAAAACTGGCTAGCCATATGTAGAAAGCTGAAACTGGATCCCTTCCTTACACCTTACACAAAAATTAATTCAAGATGGATTAAAGACTTAAATGTGAGACCTAAAACCATAAAAATGCCAGAAGAAAACCTAGGCAATACCATTCAGGACATAGGCATGGGCAAGGACTTCATGCCTAAAACACCAAAAGCAATGGCAACAAAAGCTAAAATTGACAAATGGGATCTAATTAAACTAAAGAGCTTCTGCACAGCAAAAGAAACTACCATCAGAGTGAACAGGCAACCTACAGAATGGGAGAAAATTTTTGCAATCTACTCTTCTGACAAAGGGCTAATATCTGGAATCTACAAAGAAACAAATTTACAAGAAAAAAACAACCCCATCACAAAGTGGGCAAAGGATATGAACAGATACTTCTCAAAAGAAGACATTTATGCAGCCAACAGACACATGAAAAAATGCTCATCATCACTGGCCATCAGAGAAATGCAAATGAAATCCACAATGAGATACCATCTCACACCAGTTAGAATGGCGATCATTAAAAAGTCAGGAAACAACAGATGCTGGAGAGGATATGGAGAAATAGGAACACTTTTACACTGTTGGTGGGACTGTAAACTAGTTCAACCATTGTAGAAGACAGTGTGGTGATTCCTCAAGGATTTAGAACTAGAAATACCATTTGACCCAGCCATCCCATTACTGGGTATATACCCAAAGGATTATAAATCATGCTGTTATAAAGACACATGCATACGTATATTTATTGTGGCACTATTCACAATAGCAAAGACTTGGAACCAACCCAAATGTCCATCAGTGATAGACTGGATTAAGAAAATGTGGCACATATACACCATGGAATACAATGCAGCCATAAAAAATGATGAGTTCATGTCCTTTGTAGGGACATGGATGAAGCTGGAAACCATCATTCTCAGCAAACTATCGCAAGGACCAAAAAGCAAACACCGCATGTTCTCACTCATAGGTGGGAATTGAACAATAAGATTTGGACACAGGAAGGGGAACATCACACACCGGGGCCTGTTGTGGGGTGGCGGGAGAGGGGAGTGATAGCATTAGGAGACATACCTAATGTAAATGATGAGATAATGGGTGCAGCACACCAACATGGCATATGTATACATATGTAACAAACCTGCACGTTGCGCACATGTACCCTAGAAATTAAAGTATAATAATAAAAAAAATCTTAATAGATTAAATATTGTACAAGTCTAAGTGAGGTAATCAGTGTTTCAAAGTCTCTGATATAATCTAATTATTTGTTAAGCACTGCATAACAAAATAATTTAAAAATTTTCTCTCAACTTCCAAGTCTCTTGCCTATTATCAATATATTTGGTATTCTACTTTTTAATACCAGTTTAGAGAAAAGTATATAAATATGTTAAATCTTCATAACTAGCAAAATAAATTTTCTCTACTTTGGGACTCTTTGGCTTATGGATTATAATAAACCATAAAAATTATGGATAATGGAAATATTATAAAGCCAGAAAATCCAAAACAGTTGAAATAGGCCTTTAATGAAGTGTACCTAATTTGAATATAACTCAAATTGGAAATTCAATACAAATTTTATTTTAGTAATCTAATAAAGATTATTAGTTTTATGCCTTTAGAGATAGGGTTTCATCTGGAAGTATCAGTTAAGATTTTTAATCAGTGTCAATTTAGAGGAAACACTGGGACAAGAACATAAAGAAGGAAAACTAAATGCAATCGTAAACACAATTCCCCAAAACAGTTAATGTGGCTTTATCATATTAGTTCCCATATTGAATTCTAGAGATATAAATATGGCCTTACTAGAAGTACACAACTTACAGAAACTGTTTTCCCTAACATCAATAATCATTAATTCATCATTGAATTATTTCACCTCTCCTCTCAAATAGGCATGTCTGATCATTTAAGATGAGAAATTATAGCAATGAGCCATCATCTTAGGGGCAGCGGCTTTAGGCTTAAACATCCTAGCTTTGAATGACAGCTCTACCACTTGTATAAGTGTGATTTCTTAGACTTGTTATAGAATTTAGTTTAGCTTCTACTTCTCATGCATAAAATAGGTATGTATAAGAATATAGTGAGTATTTTATAGAGCTGTGAAAGTTGAGTGAGATAAAAATGCATTTAAATCAATGTGTGGTGCCTGTTTCAAGTAATCACTCTATACATGTTAGCTGTTACTCTTTATGAAAAGTCAGAGCTCAGGTGAAAAAGGATGACCCAATAATAGGTCATTAATTCCCTACATCTACATCTATATCTTTAGAAATCATCTTACTTTCTAATAGCTAGAGCACTCCAAATTTCAAAGCTGAAGCTCCCTGTGCTGGTTCTGTTTTCCTTCAGCCACTACTTTCTATGTATAAGACTATTCCTAACTTTTAAAAAATATCCCTATTAGATTAAAATATCTTTTAGAGCTATAACTGTAAATTTCATTCTTGTATATACAAAGTTCATACAAAGTATATCTGAAACTTCATTATCTGTTCTTAGAATAAAATGAAGACTGAGCTAACTTGATAGATATTGCTAAATAGTCCTCCATACAACAATCTGCATTAATGTGTTAAAGTGTTTGTTTTCCCATATTATGATATTGCTATTTATTGTTAAACCTTTTATTACCAATCTAAGATGTAAATAATACTGTTAGATTGCCTATGTCAAATTAAATGTATTAAGGCCTAATTAGCATGCAATTAAATGAACTCAGTGTAAGTGCAAAGTTTGACAAGTTTTAACAAAGAATACACTTGTGTAACTCTCACCAAAACCATCCTAAAAGATTTTATGTGCCCCTTGCCAATCAATCCCTTCTTCTGGACTCAGTTAACGACTAATATGTTCTTTATTATGAAAAATAGTTTTGCCTTCCTGTAAGTTTCATGTAAATTGAACTATATGTATTCTTTTGTGTCTGGCTCAGCATTCAGTTTTTGAGATTTACCTATGTTATTGTATATGTTAATAATTTCTCGTTGTTATGGATGATTAAAATTTTATTATGGTTTATTTATTCACTTGTTGATGAACATTTGAGTCACTTCCAGCACTTGACTATGATGAATAAGGTAGCACAAATATTCATGGAAAACCTTTGTATGGACTTATGCTGTAATTTCTATCGGGAAGAATCTAGGAGTAGAATTGTGGAGTCATATGGTAACTTGCAAGAAACTGCCAACTGTATCTAGAGACTGTGTCATTTTATATTACCATATAAAATGTATGAATATTACAATTGTTGAACATCTTCATCAAAACTTGGTGTTGTCAAGTTTAATTTTAGCTGTTCTAATGGGCATGCAGTGGCCTCTCACTTTTGGCTTTAATTTTAATTTATGTGAGTAATGATGTTAGTGCTTTTTCATGCTTTTTGGCCTCTTGTGTATTTTTTTAAAGTATTTGTTTAAATTTTCGTCCATTTTTTAAAAATCTGGGTTGTTTGTACTTTTTTTATATATTCTGGAAACAAGTTATTTAATACAACTTTTTGTATTAAATAACTTTGTCTGTGGCTTGACACATTTTCTTCATGGTGGGCTTCCAAAGAGGAGGAGTTTTTCTGTATTGTTTTTTAGAAGAAGTGTAGATTACCAAAAATTTCTATTTGTAATGGAAAATTTTAATAGATCAATGATTGTTGAAGATCTTCTATCTATAATCAAAATATATATAAGAAATAGCACTCAAGTGGATTTATGAAAAAGTTTTACTAAATTCTAAAGGAAGTCATAATCCTTACCTTCCTATTAGCACAGTGAACCTATAACTTCCACTCTCATTTATTTTTTTAATTCTTTAATTTAAAAGCAGACTGTTCAGAGTTACCATATACACCCTTACCCCAAACATACATAGTTTGTCCTAATGGTAATATCTTATATTAGTGAGGTACATTTATTGCAATTAATAAATCAATATTGATATATTATCACTAACTAAAGCCAATAGGTAATATTAAGGTTTGTTCTTTGTGTTGTACAGTTCTACATTGTTTGACAAATGCATAATATTATTTATCTATCAGTACTGTATCACACAGATTAATTTTACCACTCTATGCATTCCCTGGGATTCTTTAATACTCATCCCTAGCCCACCACCACTGCCCTGACAAGCATATGTCTTTTTACTGTTCCTATAGTTTTGCCTTTTCCAGAATATTAGATATATAGATGGAATCATATAGTATGTAGCCTTTTCAGGTTGATTTGATGTCATTTAGCAATATGCATTTAAGGTTCCTGCATGTTCTTTCACGGCTTGATAGTGCATTTCTGTTTTTTATCACTGAATAATATTCCATTCTATGTATACACCACAGTTTGTTGATTGGTTCATTTATTGAAGAATATCTCAGTGGCTACCAGGTTTGGGAAACTATAAATAAAGCTGCTATAAACATTTGTGAGATTTTTATGTGGAGATAAATTTTCCACAAAAAATTTACAAGTATTTTGGGAGGCCGAGGCGAGTGAATCACTTGATGTCAGGAGTTCAAGACCAGCCTGACCAACATGGTAAAACTCCTTCTCTACTAAAAATACAAAAATTAGCTGAGCGTGGTGGCACACGCCTGTAATCCCAGCTACTTGGTAGGCTGAGGCACGAGAATCGCTTGAACCCAGGAGGCGGAGTTTGCAGTAAAACGAGATCGCGCCTCTGCACTCCAGCCTGGGCCAAGAGCGAGACTCCATCTAAAAGAAAAGAAAACAAACAAACAAACAAAAAATCTACGAGTACAATTTCTGGATTAATGGTAAGTATAATATAGTCATATTATACTTTGTAAGAACTGCAGGAAATAGAATTATAGGTTAACAATATATTTCAGTGCTTTAATGATAGATATTACGCCTTCTGGCTTGCATGTTTTATGATGTGAAGTCTATGATTGTTATTTTGTTTGTAATGTAGTTTTTTTCTCTGAATGCTTTTAATAGTTTCTTTTTATGACTAAGAGGTAAAGTGATAAAGAGGTTGTCATAAATTTGATTACATTATATTCGGATATGCTATTTATTCTGTTTGTTCTTGTTGATATTTATTCTACTTCTTGGATCTGAGGGTTTACAGTTTTAACAAAATTTGGAAATTTTTCAGCTGTTCATTGTTTCTACAAATGAAACAATGTAGAAACAATTGTAGAAACAATTGTAGAAACATTGTAGAAAGAAACTCCCTTTCTCCCACTCTTTATTTCATACATGGAACTTAAATTTCATACATGGTGGACCACTTGAGACTCCATTCTCAATTTTTGTTATATTTCTCTTTGTGCTTGATTTTTGATAGTTTGTACGAGTTTTCAAAAGTCCCATTGTTCCACTTCCTCTGGGTAGTACCCAGGACAAGACAACTACTATGAATTGAGATCTGGAGCTTTTCCATATCTACCTACCTTATCTACCTCTTTTAGCTCAAAAAACAAACAAACAAACAAAAATATCTAACTCAAGTTAAATGTAGGAAAGACAAATAGAAGGAAGGAAAGCTAATTCTTACATTACAGAGAAAACTGGACAAGATTTTTATTTTAGTAACAGAGAAAAAACATTTACATGTGACACATGGTCCCTGTGCTGCCCTGATTGACTACATTATGATTTATTACTTGTTTATAACTTTTGTACTGTGTTTGTTGGTGATAGAGGAAGAAAAACCCTTTCATTCTACTTTATTTCTGATACTTTGTCTTTACCGGAAAAGAAGAAAGCTGGTCATTTGCTTCGATAATTGAGATTTTTAAAAATTTTATATCATTAAAGGAATGCATTTTACAGACTTCAAATAAAAGGGTAATAAGAAATTTTTAAGCTTTTTTTTGAAGGACAGTTTCATAATCTTTTCTTCCTTCATCAACATTGGTGTAATCATCACAAATTTGAGGTATTAAGGTTATTGTCAATGAAGTTTGTTTAAACCAAAAAATGAAATTTCCTAAAGAATAATATTTCAAAGTATGAAGACAGCATATCATGCTTGTATATTGGTAAACACAATTTTTAAAATATTTCATAAGTACTAGATCCCACTGTAACTCTTTTAACCATATCATAGCAGAGAAAGAAATCCAGAACTTTCCTTCAGTAAAGAAGCAAATAATTTGAAAATTAAGGCTTGTGAAGCTTAAGAAAAAATGAATATAGAAAATTTGATAAGACCAGCTCAGTTTAAGATAATGAGTTACATGCTTTTTGAAAAAAGCATTATCTTTATTTCCTCTACCACAAAATTAGTAAGCTATTTAGTGATTTCAGGAACACTCGATGTACTCTCTAAAAGTAAAGCTGATAAAATTCCTGTTTTCAATATTGCAACATGAATCACAAGTAATTGAACATAACATAAATCAGGTTAGTCCAAAGTTTCCTGGAAAAATGACAGAAGTTAGAAAAGAATTGGTCATTATTCAGTACCAAAGTGGGAGGGAGGGTAGTTCCTCATGAGTGAGAAGAATTACATCTTGGGGAATGTGAACATTGGCTCCCAAGGGCTATCCTTGTCACACTCCCACAGCAGGGAAGTGCATAAAATTTCAACACACACACAAGCTTCAGGGAATTGCCAATTATTACTTATTCTGAATAGCATGCCCTGATCAATAATATGTGTCTAACACCCACTTGGAAAATAAAATTATGGTCTAAGAACAGGCAGTGTAACACCATATAATCTTTATTAAAAGTCATCTCTTCAGCATTTACATATAATCTCTTAAATAAACAGCATATCAGTATTTTATATTATTACTTGGTGTTTTCTATGTTCTGGGAAACTTAAAAGTTTGTGTCATATGTATATTTATGTTTTTAAGAATTTAAACTCTTGGCCAGGTGCGGTGGCTCACACTTGTAATCCCAGCACTTTGGGAGGCCAAGGTGGGCAGATCACCTGAGGTCAGGAGTTCAAGACCAGCCTGACCAATATGGAGAAACCCTGTCTCTACTAAAAATACAAAATTAGCTGGGCTTGGTGGTGCATGGCTGTAATCCCAGCTACTCGGGAGGCTGAGGCAGGAGAATCGCTTGAACCCGAGAGGTGGAGGTTGTGGTGAGCCAAGTCGCGCCATTGCACTCCAGCCTGGGCAACAAGAGCGAAACTCCATTTCAAAAAAAAATAATAATAATAAATAAATAATAAATAATTTAAACTCTCAGTACATAATATATTCCTCTAAATTATTCTGTTTAAGACAGGGGTAAACAGTGTCATGGTAAAAGTATGCTGCTGATTGTCCAAAGCTCTGCTAATTATGAAGATTAAATTTGGATAATAAACTATTAATGGATTTCAAAAGGCTATGATCATGGGCATAAAATGGTAAATAATCTTTAATACTGTATAACTTATAAGATAGTTTATCTGAGGAACGTTGAAAAGAGCCAATGCCTCTAGAGTACCTTGTAAGAGCTAAGCACTTTGTATATATTGTCAGTTAGACAACCCTCCCCGCCAGTTGTTGAGGATTTAGACATTTTAATGACATTTACAGGTAAAGAAATTTAGATTCACAGAGACTACTCCATCCAGGATTATTTAGATAGAACATGGTAATGTGGTAAAGCTGATCATAAGCCCAAGTATATCTGAATCCAAAGCCCCAATGCCAGTATGGTTTCCATTCCCTCATGACTTCTCACTAAAAAAAGAAGAAACAAGTCACATTATAAGCTAACTTGCTCCTAGCTAATATATTTGAGGAAGAGGATTAAGGAGTCTTTGTTTCTAATATTTACTTAGACATCAGATGCATTCTATGCCTATTTCTATTTTGTGCTATTTTGTCTGTTTTCTCACCTCCACAAGATCGAGAGTTATTTTAATTCAGAGATTGTGACTCATTTTTCTGTCACCACAGGATACAGTACATTCATTCACCCATTCACAAATATTTGTAAAGTACCTACTATGTGCCAGGAATTATATCAGGTCTTCAGGAAAAAGCAAGAAAGATTAGTTTCCTATGGAGTAGAATAAATTCTACTTGAATAAATACACTAAGAATATTTTCAAAGGAACACATATTCAAAGTGTAATCATTCTCTCATCTATTTACCTTATTTCTAGTTGCCTCATTATAAGAAAGGTGATGATGAAAGTTAATTAAAAACAAAACATGCATCAGAACACCTAGCATAGAGTCATGATTTTGCAGCATATATGTTAGACATGTCAATTAACCTTTTTAAACCTTACTTTCTTTTATGTAAGTCGAAGATGAAATCTGTGATATGCAAAATGCAAAGATTTTATTATTCTTAAAATATACAGAACTACAGTAAACTAATCAAACCAAATGAATTTATTGAAATAAAAAAGCTAAAGAAATTTGGGAATATTAGGAAATTAATTTTAAAAGTAAGTATAAATTGCCTATGAAAAAGAAATAATATTCAGAATTACTAATAGTAAACATTCACAGTAAAAAAGAAGTATTATTATCTTCTAACAATTGCCAAGTATTAAAATGATTAATAATTTCTAGTATTAGAAATGGAATAAGGAAATATAGCAAACATTGTTACAACTTTTGACTCATGCCTTTTTACAGAACAATTTGGCAATGTACATCACAGTTGTAAACATGCCATTTGACTGTACAATTTTGTGATAGCCTAAAGAAACAATAAGTAGATAAGCTAATAAAGATGTATGTATACAAATGTTTGTGATTAAATTTTTAGGATACTAAGCATTCCAATGATGGAATAGAATATTAATATTGAACAACATATATTGTTAAGTAAAAGTACACATAGAATTAATTACATGCGTTTGGCTTCACTTTATTAAAAATGTATGGTCAAACATTTGCATGCTATCTGATGATAGCATATCTCTCTCTCTGACTGGTGATATGCTTTTATGTAGATTTCTGAGTTATTTAAACATGTATTATAATGAACACATATTAAAATATAGATGTTAATTCATGCCTATCTCAGAGGGTTATGGTATACATCAAATAAAATAGAATTTATGAAATGTAAGAGTAATATACAAATGTAAGGCATTTAAATTGTAAGCTAGAATACAAGCAAACAATCTTGAAACTTGAGTTCCACTAAAATATAACACATAATAAGCTTAGGTAAGAAATTTGTATGCAATAGAGAAAGCTAAACAACTTTAATCAACAAAACTATTTTGTTAGCTAAAAGAAAGGAAAAAAAAATGTACAGTATTTCTTTTTTGTCACAGTCCCCAGATCGGCGGTAGAGGTTCCCAGTCTGTGGCAGCTCTGCTTAATGATAGAGGTACCATTTTCAACAAGTAGTTTTCAAATTCACCCTGGGATTTTTCTCTATCCAGGTTAACCAGAAGAGAGAAAGAGGACAAGCGCATGTAGGAAGTTATTATAGGTCAGGCCAGCAGGTGGCATGCCTAACCTCTGTTCATATCCCATGGGGTGGGAACTTAGTCACAAGGCCACATGGCCAGGGATGCTGGGAAGGGCCAATTTACTGCATACTCAAGAAGATAAGTGAGAGATTTTAGTGGACGGCTAGCAGTCTTTGCCAGAGCTCTAACCAACAGAATCTATGCATGCTTTTCTTGCTTCATTTAGAACATATTCACTCTGTCCTGAAGAGCCACCCCATCCAGCCAAATGTTCAGATATCTTCGAAACCATCACTGTTCTGCATCAGGTACAGGAACAGGAACAGAAACAGATCCTTACGGTCTGATAATGAGGGAGTATGGGAAGAATAAACACAATGAAGGTTCCCCAAGGGAAGAATGAACCTTACCCATTGGTCACATCCATCTGCTGAGTAGGTATTGTGAAGACTCCCTGCTCTGTCCCAACATGATCACTTGGCAGGAAAGTGGAAATGGAGCCTTTGTTATCTATATTTAATGGCTTTTAAGGTCATCTCGTTATTGGTATCAATGTCTGCTAGAGGAAGAAAGAACATGGAGGAGGGCATATGGAAGGCCCAGAGGTTGTATAAATTGCTTCTGCTCATGTTATAGGGGCTAGAACTTAGTCATAAGGCCATAACTAACTACTAGGGGGACGGCTGGCAACTTCAGTCTAGCTATGGACGAAGAAAAAAAGGGAAAAAACGATTTTGATTTAAGTAGTCTTTCTTAACATCCAAAAACCATTAAGAAAAACCAAGAGATAAAAGTTACCTCATGTCCTTGTGCTTTTTATTATTATTATTTTTTGTTTTGAGCTCACAGTTATTTGTTCTTAATCTATGGAAATCTCTAGAGTTGAAATTGGAAATGCTTTTCTGCAAGATTACTTGAATTTGCTTTTATTTATAGCCAGAGGACACGGCTCTTCTGGGACCACTTTTCTTTCTGTGAAAATCCAGGCTCAATGAGAGTCTGAGGCTGAGTTCCTTACCTTGCTTTTACTCAAGTGCTTAGCTAAGGTCGACCCTGCCTTTTCTGTCGGCTCATTGGTCTGAGATCACAGCTCTGGTTTCTACTCATAAATATTTTGGGGGTGAGCTTAGAGATTTCCCTTTCTTTTTATAACCTTAACAATGTACTAAGAAGTATATTTTACTCAGAATGTAGGGGTTTGTAGTGAGAGGGACTTATAGTTGAACTAATCTACCATATAGCTGAAAGTGTAGCTCCAAGGGAAGAATTTTGTTTTAATATCCCTAATTAAAGACTTAAAAATTGACAAATAAAAATTGTGTACATTTATGGTATATAATGTGATTTTTTATATATGTATACCTTGCAGAATGGCTAAATAAAGCTATTTAACGTATGCATTACCTCACCCGCTTGTCATTTTTTGTGATGAAAATGTATAAAATTTTCAAGTATACAATTTTCAAGTATACAATATATTGTTTTTAACCTTGATGTAAAATAGATCTATTGAACTTATTCCTCCTATGAATTTTGTGTCTTTGACCAACATCCCCCAACTCCCAGCCTCTGGTAACCATAATTTTACTCTGTTTCTTTTTTTTTTTTTTTTTTGAGACGGGGTCTCGCTCTGTCGCCCAGGCTGGAGTGCAGTAGCGCGATCTCGGCTCACTGCAAGCTCCGCTTCCCGGATTCAGGCCATTCTCCTGCCTCAGCCTCCCGAGTAGGTGGGACTACAGGCGCCCGCCACCACGTCCGGCTAATTTTTTAAATTTTTTTTAGTAGAGACAGGGTTTCACCGTGTTAGCCAGGATGGTCTTGAACTCCTGTCCTCGTCTTCCGCCTGCGTCGGCCTCGCAAAGTGCTGGAATTACAGGCGTAAGCCACCGCGCCCAGCCAATTTTACTGTTTCTATGCATTTGATGACGTTTTTAGATTCCAAATATAAGTGAGACTATGCAGTAATGTCTTTCTGTTTCTGGCTTATTATAGCCAAGATATGGAATCAATCTAAATGTCCATCAACAGATGAATGGATGAAAAAAACGTTGTATATATACACAACGAAATACTATTCAGCCCCTGAAAAGAGGGAAATGCTGTCAATTATAACAATGTAGATGAACCTGGAGAACATAGATTCTTTTTGACCTACTTCTTCCTTACCTTGTCAAATAATTCTAAAATTGTTGTTTTCTCAAATAATTTTTTTTTTTTTTTTTGAGACAAAGTTTCGTGGTCGCCCAGGCTGGAGTGCAATCTCGGCTCACTGTAACCTCCGCCTCCTGAGTTCAAGCGATTCTCCTGTCTCAGCCTCCCAGGTAGCTAGGATTACAGGCACCTGCCACCATGCCCAGCTAATTATTGTATTTTTAGTAGAGACGGGGTTTCACCATGTTGGCCAGGCTGGTCTCAAACTCCTGATCTCAGGTGATCCGCCTGCCTCAGCCTCCCAAAGTGCTGGAGATGATTTTTTTAAAGCATATTTTCAGCTCTTAAATGGAAATAAAAACTATAATCTTTACAGTTTAGGTCATTAAATATATTTTTGTAAAACAGCACTTGATATAGAAATGAACTCAAATTTGAAAACTGATATCGACAAAATACTCAATTCACCAGCCACCTCTGTGTTTGATAAAACTTACAGAAGTTCCTGATGATGTATGTTTTAAAGTCATTTTAAAATAAACTAGTTAATTATTTTATGGCTGAATATTATTCCATTGTATATATATACCACATTTTCTTTATCAATTTTACCTACTGTTGGACTCTTAGATTGATTTCTTATGTTGATTATTTTAAATAGTGTCGCAATAAACATAAGAGTGCAAATATCTCTTCAATATACTGATTTCATTTCCTTAACACATTTACCCAGTAGTAGGATTGCTGTATCATATAGTTCTATTTTTAATTTTTTGAGGGACCTTTGTAGTGTTTTCCATGAGTGTAATAATTTACATCCTACCAACAGTGTGTAAAGGTTCCCTTGTCTTCACATTCTCACTGACGTTTGTTATTATTTAACATTTGTTAACTATTGCATTGCTTTTAATAGCAAAAACCGCAGTTACTTTTGCACCAACCTTCTTTTCCTCTTTTTAATAAAAGCCATTCTATGTGGAGTAAGGTGGTATCTCATTGTGGTTTTGATTTTAATTTCCATGATGATTAGAATGAAATCTTGTCATCTGGAACAACATGAATGAACCTAGAGGCATTATGTTAAGCAAAATGGGCCAGGCACAAAAAGACAAATACTACATGTTCTCACTCATATGCAAAATCCTAAAAAGGTGATCTCATAGAAATAGTAAATAGAACAGTGGTTACCAAAGACTGAAGAGGGTGGGTGGAAGGGAGCTTGGGGAGTATAGTCAAGGAATACAAAGTTACAATTAAAAAAGAAGGATAGATGCTGGTGTCCTATTGCATAGTAGAGTGACCACAGTCAACAATAAGATATAGTGTATCTCAAAATACCTAGAAGAGAAGATTGTGTATGTTCTCACCACAAAGAAATGGTAAATGTTTGAAGTGATGAATATGCTAATTACCCTGATTTCTTCATTACATAATGTATACATATATCAAAGTATCACATTGTACCCCATAAATATGTACAATTATTATGTGTCAATTAAAATTTAAAAAATAGAATGAAATAAAGTACTGAAAGTTCTGGAGATTATGACTTCTTAGCTTACAAATGTTTTGAAATTTTTCTAGTCTATTCAAGATGGAACAATATTCTACAAGGTAGTAATGGGACTATTTCAGGATTTTTCAATAGTAATAGGACTATTTCAGGATTTTTTCATTTCTCATCAAAAATTTTCAAATTGTCTAATAGAGATCATCGTGTCTCACTGAAAATATTAATAAGTATCCAATGGTGAAATGATTCTATGGTCAAATAAACCTGGAAAAATTCTAATATGCCTGTTTTTCAGAGATTAATAATGTGTGTTAGCATACTAAAGTCTTACTGTATTTTTCTGTACTCTCAGGGGAAATATAAATGTTGAAATCTTTTTGGGAGCAATTTGGTATAATCCTTTGACTCACTAACAAAATTTTATAAATTTTGGTGAAAATTATCATATCACTTTTTCCACAATTTAAAAATAATGATGTTTAAAAAGAAGGCAATCAAAATTGAGCATAGCAGCAATATTAGATAACTAGAGCAGAAAAGTACATTTGTCCACCAAACAATGATGTAAAGCTGGATAGGTTGCAATATGAGCCAACCAAATTTGCAGTCTGGAGGGGAAAACACCAGCATGGTATAGATTACATGGATGAAATGTCCTAGGTTGAATGTTGTTAAAGTGTTCTTTGTTTTGTTTTTTTCCATCCTGATGAAAAAACATGGCTTAAATTACATAGTACATGTAGCTGATTTCAGTATTTGTAGCTGATTTTAATAGTTTTAGTATTTGAGTTGCAAATAAATTTAGGAGGGAAGTGGAGGGGGCACAGTATTGCTTATCTATGTCTAATAAGATAAATTATTGACAATAATGGGAGTTAACAAGTTTGAAACATGAAAAAACAAGTCAAAGATAAATTTAGAGTGCGCATTCAAATACTACACAAATAACAGGGCACTATAGCCCAAGAACTCAACAAGCAAGCCCTAATGGGAAATGAACCCCTACTGTGCAGGGGGATGCAGCTCTTGCTGCCTTGTACCAGGGTTTGTTAGCTTCAGCACTATTGACATTTCAGATGGGATTTTTTGTTGTTGTTGGGGGCTGTCCTATGTGCTGCAGAATACTTAATAGCATTCCAGGCGTCTACCTGCTATATGTCAGTAGCAATCCCCCCTTCCAGTTGTATCAATCTAAACTGCCTTTAGACATTGTCAAATATTCCCTGGGGGGCAAATTCTCTCCGGCTTGAGAACCATTGCCTTATACCAGTCACTAAGGAGTTGAACCAATGATCTAAACAATGGTTCTGTTTTTGTGCTTACTGAGCCATCTACTAAATTACCATTGAAGAGTGGGTAAAAGCAGATTACTTGGGTTTACAATCTAACTGTGCCATTTATTAGTTATATGGCCATGGTCAAGTTTCTTGACTTCTCTGTGCTTCGGCTATTCTTATTTATAACGTGGTGAGAATGACATCTACTTTATAGGTGTTTGTTGAGAAGATTCAATGACAACTTTTATAAAGCACAGCAATAAAGACCTGGTACATAATGTTTTATTAAAATTTAGAATTAACAATGATATGATTACTAATTTCACTTACCTCATACTGTCTGACAGACCAATGATTCTTTACACTTGACTTGACATTTGTGTTTCTGTTTATTAATTAATACATTGACATTCAGCTTTCTACTTGAGTCTTCTGTGATTTTGGTAGGTGTAACCCAGAAGCCCTGAATTTAGTCAACTCTTTGACCCTTGCAGCACTGAGATTCTGCAAAGCTAAGAAGACTCTGTATTGCCATTAATTAATTAAAGGCTGGGCGCGGTGGCTCACGCCTGTAATTCCAGCACTTTGGGAGGCCGAGGCGGGCGGATCACGAGGTCATGAGATCGAGACCATCCTGGCTAACACTGTGAAACCCCGTCTCTACTAAAAATACAAAAAATTAGCCTGGCGAGGTGGCGGGCGCCTGTAGTCCCAGCTACTCAGGAGGCTGAGGCAGGAGAATGGCGTGAACTCTGGGGGGCGGAGCCTCCAGTGAGCCGAGATAGCGCCACTGCACTCCAGTCTGGGCGACAGAGCGAGACTCCGTCTCAAAAAAAAAAAACAAAAACAAAAACAACAAAAAAAAAACAATATATATATATATATATCGGGTATGAGAGAGGTCTCTGGTTAGCCATTCCGTCAACCTTCCCTGATAACACCTAATTTTGTCTCTGCTTTCTTTCAATTTCAACAAGTTATTGTTTAACTACATATGCCTTATGATGTTGCTGCTACTAATAATAATAACCATTCCCCTCCCCTCTCATGTAACCATGTGGTCATATGCATACCAATTCACCTTATCTGTAAAATGAGAGTGTGGAGCTAAAGAGTATCTAAATTCCCTCCAGCAGTAATAGAACCGTGAATGCTAATATTTATTAATAATTATCTTGACAGATTAGTGTATGTGGAAGACACAGGGGCTCTGGGAATTGAGAAATGGTAGAGGTCGGTTGATGGGTGAGAAATAAGCTTGAATGTGACTTTGCAAGAGAGAACATTGGAACACAGAGCGTTAAGAACGTGAGAACATTGCACTGAAAATAAACCTGTAATTCACAACTTTGTGCAGGGCTCTCTGTTCACAGCCATCTCTTCACAGCTGTCTCATAGCCATTCAGAGTAAAGAAAGAGCCAAGCCCTCATTACTGACATCACACCTTACTGACATTTAGAATGTGAAGAAATCACTTCCTGAAAGACAGGTGGGAGTTAAGCTTTCATTTTCTAAGGCAGGTGATAGCGTTGGAGACAACTCCTCAACTGACAGCTCAGTTTTACCGACAAGGCTGCATCCATGATCCTCCCTCTACCCTGTGAACAATGCTTTGACTTTGACAGCCCTGTTGCCACTCTGCACAACTTCAGAAAAAGGAAGAGGAATTGATGTGCACTGTCCCAGTCCAGTTGTAGTTCTGCTACCACCTAGCATACTCCCTCCATTACCTTTGATGTCTGCAGCCTAGATTATATCACTTCATCCATGGCCCCAGTTACATGGCTGCAATGCACTCTGTTTTTTATATAATTTTATATTTTACTTAAAAAATATGGAGCACTTCACAAATTTGCATATCCTCCTTGTACAGGGGCCATGCTAATCTTTTCTGTATTGTTCCAATTTTCATTGCTCTCTTAATAACACCAAGCTACAATAAAACTTCTCAGAAAAAGGTAACAGATAAACGACTAACACTGTTATGAAGAGAAATTTTTTTTCTGCAGAGCTATGGACACTTTCCTTTATTAAATTAATTCTTACATATGGGGCAACTTAGGGGGCAAAGGGCATTTATAAATGTAAATAGGAAATAGAAATTGTTTGAAGCACTGATTCCATCTAGGCATTACAAAGTTAGCATTAAAGGAATAATTATCTTCTACCTATACTATCTGCTTTCAGCAAAGGATGGAAGGAATCATGAGCTGCCTCTGATATGAGTAACAAAATCAATTTTAGTTCTTGGACCAGCAGGCCTTGTTTGATCTGGGATTAAAGTGGCACTTAAAGGATTTGGTGTTTTCAAATTTTAACTATGGATAACTTTTAAATTTGTTCCTACAAGCTACTTTAAGATAAAACATTGGACTTTAAGTTTCTGAAATTCAATGTTAGACTCATTTGAGAATAATTATGTTACATATGTCCTTTATTTCTAAATGAAAGTAGGAGGTTTACATTTCCATGGATGTCTTCAACTTTACTGGTAAAAAAGTATTAATTATTACTGTTAGTCTGATATAGGGAAAGCTTTTCTTTTTCTTTTTTTTAACCTCTGGACTCCGAAGAAACAAGTAGTAGTACATGCAGTATACAGTATCAGGGAGGGCTTATGATAAAATGTGTTCAACATTTTGTTTTACTCTCCTGTATTTAAATAGGGAAAATCATGAAAGAAGTAAAGCAATGAAGTCTAACCTGCTTTCAAATGGAAAATAGATTGTTTTATAAATTGTAACATATTCCTGGTACATAGTATCTGCTCATATATCCATAACATTTGTGATCAATAACTTATTGAACAACCTGGAATTTGTTCTTTATTAAATTATTCCTCATTTTATTTAGGAAGAAAAACAATGATTCCATACTCTGATAAGCTAAGTTCAGAAAACAATTGTAAACAAAAATAGAAAAATCTGAATGATTAACTTCATAAATTTTAAAATTGCTTGATTATGAATCTCCTTTGGTTGCCCAATGATGGCAAATCTCTCAACACTATTTCTCTCTGCTGCTGCCCCCAAATTCTGTATATAATTTTGCATAAAGAAAATTAGTTATAAACTGTATTTCTTGAAAACAGAGTTTAATTAATGGCTGACCTTTCATTAAGATAGAACTTCAACCTGTGCTAATAAGGATGACAAGGCAGCAGGTGCAGGAGTATGTTGGGGAGGTGAGTTTAAAGTACAGTGAGATTATGAAGTGACAGTGGACTTATGGGCTGTGGTAAAGGATACACACACACACACACACATACATACACTCTCTCAAGGGGATAGATTAATAGAGTTCAAATTGTGGAAAACTTTGAAAGTTGGGCTGAGGATCACTAACTTGGTTTTGTGTGGAATAGACTGCTATTGTCATATATGAGCAGAAAATGTTATATACAGGTTCCTATAATCTCCACAAATCCATTCACCATTACTGCAGCCTACATAATTAGCATTTTTTTTACAGAGGTGTAAATGGCAAGGAATGGTCTTACCAATACCCTTCAGTTTAAGATTTTTCACTTAAAATGGAAGTGTTTATGTGAAATCTGCCTGAGTGATTTTGCCTAATGGAATATGCAACTCTGATTATCTGGTGTAGCCCTTAACCTCAAGTAAGACTTCAGGAAATCCCTAAAACCCATCATGACCCAGAAAAAGCCCATGTACATTCCAATGTTCTTGGAGAAAAAGAAAAGTCCTAATTACAATATTAAATATATCTAGCCATACCCAAATATTTCAAGACTGTGAATTTTAAAAAATAATCCCCAATATTTTGCTGCCATCAAGTTTTAAAGGAAATCTTTCTTAAAAATGTAATAAGCAATAAAATCTTCCTCTTTCTTTGTTTGAAATTTTATTTCCTACATTAAATGCTTTAATTTAATATTTATTAAAAATGTTTTTAAGAATTATGACTGTATCAGTATGCCAGATGCAATAAGTTCCTAAGTAAATAGCTTATGCAAATTTTCAAAACCTGTCACGTATCTTACTTGGTCAGGCCTTGCATTTCATTTTTCCCTACATATAGTATAAAACACAGAGTTATTTTGTTATTTTTGTGTTATTTAGAATGCAATTGACTTCAAAAAGCAAAAGACCCAAGAAAATATGATAGTGCCTGCCTTATGCCAGGTGGATACTGTTCAAGACCTCCAATGGATGCCTGAAACCATGGATAGTCCTGAACTCGATACATGCAGACATATGATGAAGTTTAATTTTAACTCAGGCACAGCAAGATATTAACAACAATAACTAGTAGTAAAATGGAACAATTGTAACAATATACTCTAAATAAGTTATGTAAAGGTGGTCGCTCTATCTTTCTCAAAATATGTTATTGTATAGCACTCACCTATTTTCAGATGGCAGTTGACCATGGGTAACTAAATCAGCAGAAAGTGAAGCTGGATAAGCAGGGACTACTGCACATAAACAAAAAAAGCATAACATAACATAAACATAACAAGAAGTCCAGAAGGTAAGACAATTGAAAAATTCAATAATGTAATGACTCCACAATGTCATCATTTGACCTCTCTGCTCTGCTGTCTGAAATTAAATGGCTAATTCCTACATGGTTGCAAGAAGGCTGCAGCAATTTAAGGCATTAGTTCATTGCACAGTTATTTCTGAAGGCCAGAAGACAGTGAATATTTTGCTTTAGTCTCTTTTTAAGAGTAAAGAAAACCTCCTAGAAGCCTCTCACCAAACTTCTCTTTACATTCCAGTGGGCATAATTGCATTCCATTCACTTTCCTCCACCTAAACCAGACACTGGAAAAAAGGATTATTGTGGAATTGTTTTGATTGTTAGACTAATGTAGATCCACATCCTAAGGAGTGACCCATATCCCAATTTTGTTCCTGTATTGGAACAAAATTGGGATTTTGTGAGCAAAGATGGGGTTTGAAGGAATAAAAGGACATTCCATACAATATAAGAGTTGAAAAGTGACAAGATATTCATCCATACATGCACATTTTAAAATCTACTGGAGTATTTGCCACAAAGATTAAGATTCTTCTATTAAAACCTGATCAATTTTGGCCCCAGAGTTAAGGATCTCAAGTTCAGACTGTTTGAAGGAATTTAACATTATATATGTTTATAAGAAATCTGGGTTTTATATTAACTCCCATATTCCCAGTTTTTATAAAATCTGGTTTTCAGAGAAAGTTGTCATCTGTTTCCCCAGCAGTTCAGAGATATATAATATCTCATGTAAGCCCTAAATGTCACTGAAAACAGCACTCTCACTTTCCTAGGTCCTGGTTTGAAAAGGTTTCTTGAGTCATTTAAAGCAAAAGCACAAGCAAACAAAAACTTCAGTATGGTCCCATTTGAAACAAAAATCAGTAGTAATTGCTTCAGACTTTATAGATTCTAATTGTAAATTTATCTATTTCTCAAAAGAGAAACAAAAACATTAATATTCTTGTATCATGTGGTTATATGGCAGCAATCAAATAATTAGGCAATAAATGCAGATTTGGGGTCATAGTGACACAAAACGCGAATCTAGTGAGTGAAATGGTAGTCTGCGGCCATTGATATCTGGTAGGCTTAGCAATCCAGCCTCTGTAGACCAAAGCAATCAGGCACCATTTTTGTAAAGTTCCATCTGCTTTTCATAAGAGTTCCTCATGCTATGCAACTGATATTTAAATATTTTTCCTCCCCAAACTAATTTAGTATCATTTTAAATATTAGAATCTACTGAATGCTAATACATGTTTCTGATTACTTTTTAGGCATGGATCCACCTTACTGGACCCAAAGCATAATTAATTACAAAAAAATCTTTAGTTATCGTCATATAGAGTCTAGTAAGTAAAATGTTCACAGTAGTCAGAATTCATTAAAAATTTCTCCAGAAAAATACAGGGATACATACTTATACTTACAATGTGCTATCTATGAACAGATCAGGCAGTTTCTAAATATTTAGTCACTTTATTTTCACAATAATTTTCTGAGGTGTGAACTACTATTCTTTTTCTTAAAATACTGTTTTTAATCAACACATAATAATTGTACATAATTATAGGGCACAGTGTGATATTTTGATACATGTGTACAATATGTGATAATCAAATGAAGGTCATTAGAAAATCCATCACCTCAAACATTTATCACTTCTTTGTGTTGGGAGCATTCAAAATCTTGGCTTCTAGCTATTTGAAAATATACAATAAATTGTTATTAACTATAATCACTCACGGTGCTATAGAACACTAGAACTTATTCCCCCTATTTAGCTATAATCATGTATCTTTTAACCAACCTCTCCTTATATCTCCTTTAACCCTACCTTTCCTAGCCTCTAGTAACCACTTGTCTCTCTACTTATATGAGATCAACTTTTTAAACTACCACATATAAGTGAGAACATACAGTATTTATTTTTCTGTGCTGGAGTTATCTCACTTAATGTGCTCCAGGATCATTGATGTTGCTGCAAATAACTGGATTTCATTCTATTTTATGGCTAAGTAGTATTCCATTGTGTACATATACCGAATTTTATTTTTCTATTCATCTGCTGATGGACACATAGGTTGATCCCATATCTTAGCTATTGTAAATAGTCCTGCAATAAACGTGGAAGTACAGTTGTCTCTTTAACACACTGATTTTCTTTTTTAAGATATATATCAAATATTGGGATTCGTGGATCACATGATAGTTCTAATTTTAGGTTTTTGAGGAACCACCATACTGTTTTCTGTAATGGCTACACTAATTTGCATTCTCACCAACAGTGTATGAGTTCCCCTTTCTCTGCTTCCTTGACAGCATTTGTTATTTTTTTTTTGTCTTTTTGATAATAGCCATTCTAACCAGGATGAGATGATATCTCCTTGTTGTTTTGGTTTGCATTTCTCTGACAATTAGTGATGCTGAGTATTTTTTAATATGCTTCTTGGTCATTTGTATATCTTCTTTTAAGAAATGTCTATTCAATCGTGCTACGGTTAATGTTTGTCGTCAGCAAAACTCAGGTTGGAATTTGATTTCCAATGTGACAGCATTGGGATGTGGGGCCTAATGGGAGGTTTTTGAGTTATAGGAGTGAATACCTCATGAATGGCTTGTGATATTCTTGTGGGAGTGAGTGAATTCTCTCTCGCGCTCACTCTCTCTCAATTCAATTCATTCTCTTGGGAATGTTTCTATGAGAGTAGGTTGTAATAAAGTCAAAATGCCCCTTGGGTTTTTTTTCTTCATAAGTGTCTGCTTCCCCTTTGATCTTCTCTACCGTATTATGACACAGCATGAAAGCCCTCTCTAGAAGCCAAGGACATGCCTTTGAATTTCCCAGCCAGTAGAACCATGAGCTAAATAAACCTCTTTTCTTTATAAATTACCTAGTCTCAAGTATTCTTTATAGCAACACAAAATGTACTAAGATAATTTTCCCATTTTTTAATTGGATTGTTTGTATGTTTGTTTGTTTGTTGCTGCTGAGTTGTTTGAGTACTTTGTATATTCTGGGTATTAATTTATTGCCAGATGAACAGGTTACAGTATTTTCTCCCGTTCTGAAGGTTATCTCTTCACTCTGTTGATTGTTCCCTTTGCTATGCAGTATGATTTTGGTTTTATAAGGTCCAATTTGTCTATTTTTGATTAAGTTGCCTGTGTTTTTGAAGTCTTTTCTATAAAATATTTGCCCAGACCAATATCCTGAAGCATTTCCTCTATGTTTTTTTGTCTAGTCATTTCATAGTTTCTGGTATTACCTTTAAGTCTGTATCCATTTGGGGTTGATTTTTGTATATGGTGAGACATGCGGGCTCTAGTTTCGTTCTTCTGCATTTGGATATCCAGTTTTCCCAGCATTAGTTATTGAAGAAACGGTCCTTTCCTCAATTAATGCTCTTAGTACATTTGTCAAAAATTAGTTGGCTGTAAATATGTGATTTATTTCTGGGTTATCTATTCCATTACATTGGTCTATGTGTCTGATTTTATGCCAACACCATGCTGTTTTGGTTACTACAGCTTTGTAGTAATATTTTAAGGTCAGGTAGAGTGATGTGTCCAGCTCTGCTCTTTTGCTCAGAATGGCTTTGACTATTTGAGTCTTTTGTGGTTCTATGCAGATTTTAAGATTGTTTTTTCTATTTCTGTGAAAAACGTTATTGGTATATTATTAGGGATTGCCTTGAATCTGTAGATCTCTTTGGGTAGTATGTTCATTTTAACAGTATTATTCCTTCCAATTTATGAACATAAAATATCTTTCTATTTGGGGGGCTTGGGTTGTTCTTGCTTTTATACTCCCCTCTTAACACTGCTTTTGCTGTATTCCATAGGTTTTGGTATGTCATGTTATATTTCCATTTGTTTCAATACATTTTTGTATTTCCTTCCTAGTTTTTTTGTCATTCAGGACTGTGTTGTCTAAATTCCATTATTTACATAATTTAAAAATTCCTTTTATATTAATTTCTAGTTTTAGAATATTCTAACTGTGGTTAGAAAAGATACTTGATATGGTTTGAATTTTTGAAAATTTGTTGAGATTTGTTTTGTGGTTTAACATGCAGTCAATCCTGCAGAATATTTCATGTGCTGATAAAAATAATCTATATCTGCAGCTGTTGGATCAAATGTTCTTTAAAGTCTGTTAAATCCATTTTTTCTATGGTGCAGTTTAAACTAATGTATCTTTATTCAGTTTCTGTCTAGATGATTTGTCCAAAGCTTAAAGTAGGATGTCGAAGTCCCCACCTAAAGTTGTATAGAAATCTCTCTCTCCCTTTAGATCTAATGACATTTGCTTTATTTATCTGGTGTTCCATTGCCAAGTGCATATATATTTACAATTGTCATATCCTCTTGCTTAATTGATTCCTTTGTCATTATATAATGATCTTATTTGTCAGTTTTTACAGTTTTGACTTAAAGTTTGCTTTATCTGATATAAGTATAGCTACTCCTGCTTGCTTTTGGTTTCTGTTTGTGTGGAATATCTTTTCTATCCCTTCACTTTCAGACTGTTTGTTTCTTTTCAGGTGAAGTGAGTTTCTTATAGACAGCACATAGTTGGGTCCTGCTTTTTTATCTAGGTGATATTTTTTACTTAGGAATTTAATCTATTTATATTCAAGTTTTAGGTTTTGTTGTTGTTTGTTTGAGACAGCATGTCACCTCATTGCCCAGGCTGGAGTGCAGTGGTACAATCAATGCTCTCTGCAGCCTTGATGATCTCATCAGCTCAAGCAATTCTCCCACCTTGGCCTCCTGAGTAGCTGGGACTATAAACAAGTACCACCACATCTGGCTAATTTTTTTTTTTTATTTTTTGATGAGGTCTCATTATGCTGCACAGGCTGGTCTTGAAATCCTTGGCTCAGCAATCCTGTCACCTGAGCCTCCCAAAGTGTTTGATAGGAGTAAGTCCTCACCTATCAAATATAATCTTGAATCTGGCTCATAGCCACAATGTCTGGCCACATTCAAGGTTATTTTTGATAGGTGAGGACTTACTCCTATCATATCTGGTTGTGTTATATATCCTTTCTTTCTTCCTTTTTTATTGTTTATCGTTGTGGTTTGGAGGTTTTCGGTAGTGACAGTGCACAATTCCTTTCTCTTTTTCATTTGTGCATCTGCTCTACCGTTGAATTTTATACTTTTTGTGTGTTTTCATGGTGGTAGTTACAGTCCTTTTTCTTCAATATATAAGACTCCCTTAAGCATTTCTTGTCAGACAAATCTATTGGTGATAAATATCTTCAATTTTTGCTGATCTGGGAAAGATTTTATTTCTCCTTCATTTTTGAAAGATAGCTTGGCTGGGTATGGTATCCTTGCCTAGCAGGTTTTTTCCTTTTATCATTTTGAATATATCATCCCAATTATTGGCCTGTAAATTTTCTGCTGTGAAATCTGCTCTAAGTTGAAAGGGGATTCCCCTATATGTGACTGGACACTTTTCTCTTCCTATTGTGCACATTTCTCTTTGTCTTTGACTTTTGACAATTTGACTATAATGTTCCTCAGAGGGAACATTTTTAGGTTGATTCTATTTGGGGTTCCTGGATCTGGGTATCCATATCTCTCCCAAAACATAGGGAGTTTTCAGGTATTATTTTATCAAGTAGGTTTTCTACATTTTTTTCCTGCTATTCTTCTGGAACTTTCATAATAATGCAAACATTTGTTCATTTAATGGTGTCCCACAATCCCTGTAGGCTTCTTTCTTTGGGTTTGCTAAAAATTCTTTTTCCTTTCTTTCTTTCTTTTTTTTTTTTTTTTTCTTTTTCTTTTTTTGAGATGGAGTTTCACTATTGTTACCCAGGCTGGAGTGCAATGGCATGATCTCAGCTCACTGCAACCTCTGCCTCCTGAGTTCAAGCAATTCTCCTGCCTCAGCCTCCCAAGTAGCTGGGATTAAAGACTTGTACCACCATGTCCGGCCAATTTTGTATTTTTAGTAGAGACAGGGTTTCTCCATGTTGGTCAGGCTGGTCTCAAACTCCTGACCTCAGGTCATCCGCCTGCCTTGGCCTCCCAAAGTGCTGGGATTATAGGCCTGAGCCACCGTGCCCAGCCTGCCTGAGTTATTTTAAAAGACCTCTCTTCAAATTCAGAAATTCTTTTTTCCACTTGAGGCTCTTGACTTTATTTTTCATTTCATTTACTGAATTCTTCAGCTCCATGATTTCTGGAGTTTTTTTAATGATACATCATTCAGATCATGCATTGCTTTACTAATTTTGTTGAATTATCTATATCTATTGTATTGTATCTTACTGAGTTTCCTTAATATCATTATTTTGAATTCCTTTTTGTCATTTTGTAAATTTCCTTTGGGGGTATTACTAACTCTGTTACTAAAGAATTATTGTGTTCTGTTACTAAATAATTATTGTTTCTTGCTTTTTCATGTCTCTTGTGCCCCTACATTGATATCTGTGCATCTGGTGGAACACTCACCTCTTCCAATTTTATGGAGTAGCTTTCATAGAGAAAGACTTATTCCTGTAGATGTGTCCTATGATCTAGTCAGGTAGGGTGGATTGGCTATGTTTCTAGATGCACATAGTAATATGCTCTCTGTGTAGTTTCTGCAGCTCTAAACTATACTAGCTATATTTATGAGTGCCTCAGTGGCCAAGGCTTTGGGAGTTTGGGCAATGGTGACACATCTTTGCCAGGGTCATGCTGATTCTCAGGCCAGTGATACATACATGCATATGGTGAGTCTTTGGAGACTGGCTTACAGAGTGAGACCACTAGGCTCTTTCTGTGGCTTGGGGCATGGGCACATAGCTATTTGGCTACTTATGAGTGGGTCTGCTGGGGCATGTCTATTGACCTATTTCTCTGGCCATGGATGTGGTCTCATAGTAGATTGGCAGACTGGGAATTCACAGAAATGTTATTAATAACAGCTAGAAACTAGAAATAATTCAAATATTCAAATATCTATTGTCATAAAAATGAAAAAAATTTTTGTGATATATTCTTATTGTGAAACATTGCTCCTTAACAATAAATTATTGACACATGCAATAAGACAGATGAATCTCACAGGATTATACTGAATTAAAGAGGCCATATGCTATATTTAAAAAGTCTTATTGTATGCACCTTTTGTATGGATAATAGGACACATTGACCATAAGGGATTTGTATTTTTACATTCAGCAAAACTAACTTATAGTAAATGTCACCTAGCATTGTGTACTCAGTAACTAACTGTCCTTGAGAACGAGAATGATACAAGGACATTTTTAGACAAAGGATATAAATCTGTGTGTTTAGGGAGAATTAATGAAAATTTGAATGTTAAAGTGTGTGGCACATGCTAGCCATCATTATCAATTTCATTATCATTATGATTTTATGTATAAATATCTTTTTTAGCAACTTCTATTCCCTAAAAGTTTATATTAATTTCATTCTTTACTCCTTAGCAAAATAAGTAACAAATCTCAAAGTTAAGAAAAATATGCAACTATAACAAGGATAAAACTTAAATTACCCAAACATCTTTCATCTAATATGTCTGACTATATTTGTATACATACTATCTGTGTAGAGCCCATCAAGTGAGAAAACATAAAATATCTTTGGGAAGTCAATATTGATGCACAAATCTCATGTTGTTGTTACAAGAAAGCCTCTTCCATAGTCTTTTAGATCCTCTTAATCTGTTTTGTATGGTTTTTAAAAGATTGCCGTTGATTTCCCAGCTAACAAGGGCTAAAGGGTGATTCATATGACAGTAGTAAAAAATGGGACAACAGCCTTGCAGTAGACAAAGGACACTAAATTTCAGCTTTATGGGACAACAAAGGTAGTGGCTTTGGGGTATCTGTGGGTGGTAGATGCATAGATGTACATCGACATGTATAGGCATATGTGCATACACATATAGATAAATATAGTCTTCAAAATCACAGTATTGTCCTGTATATCCCCAGCACAGTACTTGGATTATAGTAGGGGCTCAAACTTTTGTTACATAAAAAGAACAAGCAACAGAGTAGCTCCTCATTTTGAATTTTCTAAAAATTACAATTTTAAGTTCACTGCCCTTTTATATTTGTTCAAAATTTATCTGTGAAAGAAACAAATTCATGATAAATTATATGCAGGGCACAAGCCATTCACTCTTTCAGATATCCTAAAATATGTCTTTATGTTAAGCCAGTTACCTAGATTGCAATTGCTTCTTTTGCCCTTTCTCAGTACCCTTCAGCAGATAAGCAAGACTTAGACTTGCCCTCGCCTTTCCATGTACAGAAGTATGTTTATTGAGTTACCCCTTGAAATAATTCAAGAAACCTATTTAGAACAATTCTATAAAGCTCTTGCTACTGCATCTATTTTAAGAATTCTATTGAGGATGCTGTTTATCATTTCCAACAATGTTCTCTTTATGAAGACCCTCAAGAGAAATATTTGCCAGCTCTTATACCAAGAACAGATATTCCGTACTACCCCTGAGTAAATAATATTGTACTGTATAACCAACAGGGTCTCCTTTTGCATGTTAGCTTCAGAAAATTTGAGGCATAAATATAGGTTATTTGTAGGCTGCTAAAATTTTCATCACAGTCTTCTTCTTGCTTTCTCTTTTTCTCCATTTTCTTGTTTGTTTTTAAATATCTTTCATTAAGTTCCAATACATGCTCTTCAGTCATATTTTATGCATCACTGTAAAGTACAGTCCTATTCTGGAAAAGGTTGATAATACATAAATATTTCCTTATTTTCATAATATAATTTAAAGAAATAGGTGATGGGTCCCCAGTTTGTTGTAGATGGGTCCCCAGTTTGTTGTAGGAGGTGTGATACATACAATATTATTTCACCCACCAAAATTCTGCAGTAATTTAGGTTCCATATATTTTATAGCAAACAAATTGCCAGAGATGTAAAATTCACCTGTGGAACAGAACTTTATCTTCGGTGGGCAGAACTGCGAAGTCCCATGCTCTTGTCATTATATCCACCAACAGCTGTCTTCGGAATTAACTCAGATTAATTTTACATCTACATAGTAAAATCGAGGCTTATTACAGGAAGACTTTACTTATGTTTTGAAGATCTTTTATATTATGGGTAATTTGACATCCACTACTCTGGTATTTTAGTCACAATGATCCCACCCCCTGGTGCTTGACGGCTCTCCAAATGCCAAGTAGCATGACTAAAATCATATTTAATCTACATTTTAGTGTTCAGTATGCTTTTATGCCTATTCTTCCATATTTTCTTTAGATTTCCTTGAATAAAGTCAAGCAGGTGTTACCCCACCAGGGAGCCCATATGTCAAAAGGATGATAACTATACAATATCCAATTTAATCCATACCAACTGTCCCTGCATTACTAAGCTGCAATGAAGCAACTCATAATGAACTCACTAATGTAGTGAATTTAAAACTCTGCCACTCTTTTAATCACCAAACCTGTCATGTCTTTATTCATTTATGCCTATTCTGCAAATTAGAAATAGAAAATAGGGACTATCTCTAGTTTCATAAATGATGACATTGCTGAACATGACTCATATTTAACACAAACGGCAGGTGGCCACCATCTGCTATTACTATAAATCAAATTATTTTGTTTTATATATTTGCTGATCTTCCCCTATTATATGTACTTTGTGTGCAGTATTAAATCTTTGGAAATAATGTTAAACATAAAAATAAACTTATCTTTAAACACTTTCTTTAAAATATGAATATATTTTAAATTGCACCTTTTTTTTCTTTTTGTTCATGGAGTAAAACGATCAAGTCTGAAGAGTTTGTGTCATATTAAACTTAGAAACATAATCCTAAGCAAATTAATGCAGGAACAGAAAACCAAATACCGCATGTTCTCACTTATAAGTGGGAGCTAAATATTGAACAGACATGGACATAAACATGGGAACAATAGACACTGGGTATTACTGGAGGAGGGAGGAAGAGAGAGAGAGGGGTGCATTGACTGAAAAATTACCTATTGGGTACCATGCCCACTATCTGGGTCAAATATATTCATGTAACAATCCTATAAATGTACCTCCTGTATCTAAAATAAAAACTGAAATAAAAAAAAACTTCAAAGCAGTAAATTGTGTATTTTAGGGAATTAACTCAAATGCTGAATTAGGTGCAAATCATTAAAAGCACAGGATAAAAACGTGCTCAGATTAAAGACAGCCTCTATATTGCAGGTCAGCTTTCCTAGGAGGCATATTCTGAGTTGCTAAGATTTGTGTTTTGATGTTTATTGAAAAGTGCCATGAGGAAACAATGAAAGTAGGATTGGGCAAAGGGAGAAGTTGAGCTGAAATTCTTTTGCAACAGCAGCCTTAGTCAATGTCACACAGAGCTCTGAAGCTGAGATGACCCTTCAGAGATTGCCCTAAATTTAAACTTTCTAAACCTTAATGCTGAAATGTTTGTTTATTCAGGAAAAGGATATAGATATTTATAGACTTTAGATTTGGGTAGATAAATATAAATTTAAATATTTCTGTTACAAAAGTTTGGGATGATACTAGAAGAATAAAAATATTATGTATAATTTCTCAACTAGAAGAGGAGAAATAAAGACAATAAAAAAGGAAGAAAAAATATGGCAAATATAAAGCATAAAATAAAATTAGAGGGATAAGCCTCAGTGTGTTAATAATAATATTAAATGCATATAGGTGAAAATTTCCGATTAAAAGATGGAACTTCTAAAGCCAAATAAAAAGATAAAATCCAGCTTTGGCTATTTGTAGGAGACAAATAAGGGAGAGGGAAATGTATACTTTGTAATGTACAAAATACATCTTTTCTGGGAAACATATATTTCCATATATATATTTATGTATAGATAAAGGGAGAAGGATATATATATATATAATCTCATATATATATAATCCCATATATATATAATCCCATACACACACACACACACACACACACACACACACACACACACATATATATATGCAGGAACAGCATATATTTGCCTATAGTAATATATTATTCTATATATTTACTATATTAGGAAATATTGCCCATATATATATGCATACAATAACACCAACATAATAAATACAAAACAACTTCAGTTGAGTAACCTTTAAAGGGAGATGGAGGGATCTTTCATAATACCAATAAAGGAGACAATCGATCAAGGATTTGTGGAAAACATGAAGGTACATGATTCCCAATTACATAATCTGGGACTATAAAATAAGAAAATAAACAGAAAGGTTGGGCGCAGTGGCTCACGCCTGTAATCCCAGTACTTTGGGAGGCTGAGGCAGGTGGATTGCCTGAGGTCAGGAGTTCAAGACCAGCCTGGGCAACATGGTGAAACCTTGTCTCTACTAAAAATACAAAAATTAGCTGGGCACAATGGTGTGTGCCTGTAATCTCAGCTACTCAGGAGGCTGAGGAAGGAGAATTGCTTGAGCCCAGGAGGCGGAGGTTGCAGAGAGCTGAGACTGAGCCGCTGCACTCCAGCTTGTGCAACAGAGCAAGACTCAGTCTCAAAAAAGAAAAAGAAAAGAAAAGAAACAAAGTATGGGCAAATCTATAATCAATCACAGTAACAATTTGATACTTTGCTTTTTTTTTTTTTTTTTGAGACTGAATCTCACTCTGTCTCCCAGGCTGGAGTGCAGTGGCGTGATCTTGGCAAACTGCAACCTTCACCTCCCAGGTTCAAACAATTCTCGTGCCTCAGCCACCCAAGTAGCTGGGATTAGAGGTGTGCACCATATACCTGGCTAATTTGTTGCATTTTTAGTAGAAATGGAGTTTTGTCATGTTGTCCAGGCTGGTCTCAATCTCCTGGCCTCAAGTGATCTGCCCACTTCAGCCTCTCAAAGTGCTGGGATTACAGGCCTGAGCCACCAGGCCTGGCCAACACTTTGTTTCTAAAAGAAATCATTTTAGCCAATGAGAAAACAGAAAATTAATAATACTGGAAGAGGAAAATGTTTGATCTAATAGCTATATAATGAATCTTTCACTCAACAAAGATAAATTTTTTTCTATAATACATGAAACTTTTACAAAATTTGACCATGTATTAGGCTACAAGAGAATAAATTCCAAAGAATTAAGGTAATGTAGAATGCATTCTCTGATTGCTATACTATAAAACTAAAAATAAATCATAATAATATACTTATTAATGTATATGTCTGGAAATTTAAATAAAAAAAGAAAAGAAACAAAAAAACACTTAAATCATAGGCTAATGGGAAAATAAATAGACTCCTGAGAATAGATTTTCCAGATCATTGGCTATGCAAATATTTAGTTTTAATGTATAATATTAATGAAATTTTCCAAAGAAGTTATGCCTTTGCTCTCCCATCACAGCATATAAGAGTCTCATTTTCTCTGTGTTCTCAATAACATTTGGTACTCTATTTTATCATTTTAGCCAATCTCATGAATCCATAAGTAGTATCAGATTGCAGTTTTAAATTGTATTTCCTTGATGACTAATGCAGTTGGGCATAGTTTATATGTTTATTATCCATATAGCTCTCCAAGTCTTATTTTAAGTTCTAGTGTTTTCTTTTTGTGTCTTCCCTCTCTCCTTTCCCCTATTTTGTTCAGTTTCGCTAGACTACATTCTGCATCTTTTCAAGCAGTGCACTTTGGTTTTATTTATTATCCCTGTCATATTCATAGTATCCTTCATCTACTTTATTTAGATATACTATCCCTTTTATAGTTTTTAAGTAACAGCTATATTGACAGATAGTTCACATACCATACAATTCACCCACTTTAATTATAAAATTCATAGGCTTTTAATATATTTGGAATTGTGCAACAATCACCACAATCAATCTCAGAACATTCTTGTCACCACAAAAGCAAACCCATTAACAGTCATTCTCCATTCCCTTCAACCTCCACCAGGCCTAGGTAACTGCCATCTACTTTCTGTCTCTATAGATTTCTGATTCTAGACTTCCATATAAATAGAATCATACAATATATGGTCCTTGAATATAGCTTCTGTCACTTGTCATATATTTTTAAGGTTAATTAATGTTGTAGCATGTGTCAGTACTTCATTTCTTTTTATTGCCAAATAACATTGCATTATATGGATAAGCCACATTTTAATTATCTATTTATCAGTTAGTTAATGGTCATTTGGGTTTGTTCTACTTTTTGGTTACTATGAATAATACTGACCAGAACACATGTACAGTTTTTTATATGGACACATGTTTTCATTATTTTTGAGCTTATAGATTTTTAACTAAATGCTTAATTCATTTGCTTGCCTAAGAAATACTTCCTGTAAATTCTTATTTAGCTGCAATCTACAAATTATAATATGCATCTACAAATTATAATATGCAATGTATTCATTGCTGTTCACTCCCAAATAGTTTCTGTTTTAATTATCAAGTTTTCCTTTTGGGCACAGGAATTGGATTTCCTACAACCTTGAAATTAGATGTGGACATGTGACTTGCTTAAGCTAATGGAATGTAAACAGAAGCCATATATACTATTTCCAGTTGGTAATTTGAGAGAAAACACATGACTCTTGATGGTTCTATTTCCCTCTGACACAGAGCTCAAAGCTATTCAAGATTGTGGTTACCTTTTTTACACAGGTCTCAGTGAGAATAATGCCAAGCACAGCTCCTCAAAATGGAAATGTAGCTTGAGTGAAAAGTATCTTTTTGCTGTTTTAAGTCACTGAAATTTTGTAGTTATTTGTTACTGCACAGTAAACTAGGCTACTCTGTTGGTCACAAGGAATATATACTTTGCAAAAGAGGAAGCAAAATCATTATCCATTCTCATCAATCAAATTATATAGCTAGAAAATCTAAATGACTCTAAACAACAAAAATAGAACTTTAAAGAATATGGTAATACAAATGTACATAAAATGCATTTAAAAGGAGCTACAGCTTTAATTTACTCTTTCAATAGCCAGTCAAAAAAAAAAATAAAGCTGGAGATATACTTCCACAATAGTAATAAAATACTAAATATATTAAAATTAAAATATATTTATCAAGAGAAAAACCATGCAAATTAAGGACACAAAGCATGACCTGAAAAAATTCACAAAATGATATTTTTCATAAAAATATCAAAAATTAAGAAAAATAATATATACACACAACACTGTATTAAATAAAATTCTATATTTTAATTAGTCAAAGTTAACTTTTTATGTTTATAAATGTATGTGAATCTCAAGAAAATCTTGAAAAAGAATGTGACCTAACATATTGTAAAATACTTTATGAAGCTATCCTAATAAACGGATTACTAGAATAAGATCAAACAAGTAACTCATTGTAGCAGGAAATATATTATTTCATAAATGTGGCAAGTCAAATTACTGAAGAAATTTGGATTATTTAATATAGGTGTTACTGAAACACGAGGGGTTAGCTTTGGGTCCTGCTGCTTGCTGCACAGAAAGCCAATCACTGAGACAACAAGTATTGCCAAGGAAGAAGGCTTTAATTAGGTGCAGCAGCCAAGAAGATGAGAGATCAATCTCAAGTCTATCTTGCTGACAGACTAAATTAGGGGTTTATATAGCAGGGAAGAAATGTAACTATGTGTGGGAAAATAGGAACTATGGAGGGGTAAAGAAGCAATCATGATGATTGAGGAATCTGGCATCTCACTGTCTGGATGTGCTGATACAAAGAGTTTCATTAGTTGATGGTTTTTGAAAGATCTGAAGGTTATTTCCTGAGGAAGGAACTCACGTAAAACAAATGTGAGTTTCAAATTTTAAGACAAGAAGGGTCCATTTCTATGTTTATCCAAAAATATGTCTATAGGACTATTGGACTGGTTTCTTATGTTATTGAGACAGCTGGATAATTGATTTGAAGATTGGAAGCAGTTAAACCTCCACCTGATGCTGTTTTAAAAAAAATCCTTACACAATATAAAAGGTTAAATTCCAGATAAATTAAAGGTCCAAATTTTAAAAATAAAACTAAAAATATATTTGAATGAAATATAGGAGAATAGTTATAAAAGTTCTGAGAAGTGACCTCAAATAAAACAGAAAATCAAAATGCTATCAAGAGGGAAAAATAGAGAGCTTGACTAAGTCAGTCAGAAGAAAGTATCTATAAACAACATAAAGAATGTTTAAGGCAAGAGAAAGTCTATGAGAATCTTATTTTGCAAAAGATGGAAAAGGGTTGGTATTTGTACTTTACAAAGTGCTTCCACAAATTGTTTTTTTTAATGAAAGGAGAATGCTCTGATAAAGAAACTAGAAATGCAAGAAAGAGGAGGAGATGGAACAAGAGCATGAGCAGAAAAAATGAAAATATGGTTGGCCTGAGTTGTAAACAGGAAAATGTTAATAAAAATAAAGATGAGACTTCTTTTTCCGCTTATCAGATTGGCAGGGGATAAAAAGTTTCACAACATCAAGTGCTTTCAGGGTGTTAGGCCCTCTAATATACTATTAGTAAGGATGCAAATTAATACAATATTTTGAAATACTGTAATTAAATGTTAACATTTAAAATTTACCTATTATTTCACTAAGCAGTTTTCCTTTTATAAGTCTATTCTCATTAGAGAGATATATGTTTAAGGGTGTTTACACAGTATAATAATTTATTCTGTTCATCTGTGAGAGAAACAATAAATTATGCTGCAACTGCAATATTAGAATGCTGTGCAGTCATTAAAAGGAACTGTGGGGATCTGTTGGTGCTAAGTTTGAAAGGTTATAAAATAATATCATATGAAACCACAAATAGCACAGTCATAAGTTTTCATTATAAATATGTGTATATGTTAGAGTATGTAAAACTCATAGACATACTGTTATGCAAACTTGAGGAAACTAAAAAGCTACATTCCAAACTCTTGCAGTAATTACTCTGGTTGGGTAGCATTTAGCCTTTTGCCTCTTTTTTTAAAAAAAGACCTCTTTATTGAGTTATGATTGACATATTAAAACCTGTATATAATTAATGTATACAACTTGACGAGTTTGGAGAGAACTACACACCTGTGGAGCCATCATAATAATCTGTGCCATAAACCTAGCTATCACCTCCAAAAGTTTCCTCCTGCTCTCTTTTATACTATTATTATTTCTATGTTGGCCTTTTGCTTATTATTGTATTAAAATGTTGTGTAATTATGGGTGGTTTCCCCCTTATGTTTGTGGAGAGATGTTATTCATTTTCTAATGTAAATGATGTTTGGATAGAAATGTAATATGCTAGTGGAAAAAAAGGAAGCAATGGACAGTTTAGAAGCACAGTTATGCACTATGTTAACAGCATTTTGGTCAACAACATACTGCATAAACAATGGTGGCCCCATAAGATTATAATGAGGTTGGAAAATTCCTATTGCCTAATGATATTGTAGCCATCCTAATGTTGTAGCACAAGGCATTACACGCATGTTCCTGGTGATGCTTATGTAAACAAACCTACTGTATAAAAGTATAGCACATATATTTATGTATAATACAAAATTCTTGATAATGATAATAAATGGCTATGTTACCAGTTTATGTATCTAATATACTATACTTTTATGATTATTTTAGAGCATAATCCTTCTACTTATATATCTTTAAAAGCTAACTATAAAACAACCTCAGGCAGGTCCTTCAGGAGGCATCCAGAAGAAGGCATTGTTACCACAGGAGATGACAGCTCCATGCAAGTTACTGCCCCTGAAGACCTTCCAGTGAGACAAGATGTGGAGGTGGAAGACAGTGATACTGATGATCCCGACACTGTGTAGGCCTAGGCTAATATGTGTGGGTGTCTTCGTTTTTAACAAAAAAAAAGTGTAAAAAGAAAAAAAAATATTGAAATAGAAAAAAAAGCTTGTAGAATAAGGATATAAATAAATAAAGTATTTTCATTTGTGTTTTAAGTTAAATGCTATTACAAAAGAGTCAAAAAGTTAAAAAAATTTAAATTAATAAAATACAAAATTTATAGTAAGCTCAGTAAGCTAAGGTTAATTTATTATTGAAGAAAAATTGTTATAAATTTAATGTAGTCTAAGTATCTAGTAATTATAAAGTCTACAGTAGAGTACAGTAAAGTCCTAGGCCTTCGCATTCAGTCACCACTCACTCACTGACACCCAGAGCAACTTCCAGTCCTGCAGCTCCATTCAAGGTAAGTGCCCTATGCATGTGTACCACTTTTTTGTTGTTTTTTTTTTTAGCATTTATACTGTATTTTACTGTATCTTTTCTATGTTTAGATATGGTTAGATACATAAATACCATTGTGTTACAATTGTCTACAATATTCAGTACAGAAATTTGCTGTATAGGTTTGTGGCCTAGGAGCAATAAGCTATACCATATAGCCTTGGTTAGTAGTAGGCTATTTCGTCTAGGTTTGTGGAAGTATACTCTATGATGTTCTCAAGATATCATAGATATCACCTAAGGTTGCATTTGTCAGAACATATCCTTACCACTAAGTGATGCATGACAGTAGCAGTAACAATCGTAAAAACTGTTTGGATGATAGATCGAAAATTTACTATCAAATTCTCCAGGCCAGATGTCTTTTAGAACTCAGATTTTTTCAATTTTATAAAGGTAGCAGAGAGTGCTTACCTCAGAGGCGTAAGTGAAGTTTAAGTAGTCAAACATATCTGTATTTCTGCAGGAATAGTGTCTGACTATTCACGCTTAGTGAGATAAATAAGGATGAAAAATAGACACATCAGTTTAGTTTTGCTCCAAAAGCATTTTTTGGAAAATTATTTTGGTTTTCAGTTTTTCAGTTTTAGAATTTTGAAAAAGGAAGGAAATTTTTTTCTAAATAAAAGGTAGTGTAATGACCATATTACATAAAAGAAAGAAAGAAAGACAAGACATAGTCTAAGTGGAAATAACACAAAAAGTGAAGGGCAAGGAAAAAAGGGAGGAGAGAAGAGGAAAGAGGAAAAGGAGTGGGAAAGATAAACAGTGAAGAAAAAGAAAGTGAACAGGGAGGAGAGGAAGAGGAGTTTAATACAAAGGTGAGCCCTTGTGTATGATGCTGTTATTCTTTGAAAGTAAATGGTGATCCTCAATTGAGAAGTAGCTCTCATAAATGTGGAATAATCTGGTAGAATCCTGCAAAATGCACTAGAAACACCAGAAATTAAAGGTAGGTATAACCACTAGGATGTCTGTAGTGATGTATATGTGGAATCACCAGAAACTAATCTAAGGTGGTAGCATTGGAAGTTGATAGAAAATTGTGAATTTACAGAAATTCATTATATGCTTCAAGATATTATTGTATTAAAGTAATATTGCTATGTTCCATAACAATTTTGATTTATGATGAAGCTAATAATATTTTCTGATCTTTCCATGGCTCTATTTCAATATGGCAGTTTCTCATCTTTAATTAGCCTCTGAGCTGAAGACAGCTCGGCAGAAACTTGCCCATGAGGCCTGTGGGCAACCCACACACACCTACGCATCCCAGAGGATGCCACTTACAGATGGCCAATTTCCTCCACAAATGTGATAATGTCAATCATCAGGGAATTAAGCCCAGAGATTTTTTTCCCACAAAAACCTTTTTCCTGAAGTAACTTGCTCAGGAACACACAGTAAATACAAGATCTGTTCATTGAAACTTCAGTTCTTGGCTTAGTTGACCCCTTTCACCAAGGACAACCCTTTTGTCCTAAATGGGAATATGAATGATGGGAAAAGTTCTCTAACATACCTCACTGAGTTCTAAGTGTTCTTTTCTTAAAATTGCCTTTCTCAGTATTTCATTTTGTCTTGGCAGGTAATCTGACCTTTTTGACAAGATCTCTTCTGAGTCAACAATATCAAAGCAAATCAATACTATGCAGCTATCATTGTCTTGGAAATCACTGGCCAAAGATATGGAAGATTGCTGCATGTAAAGATAGGCACCTAGTATTCATAAGAGCAAATGAGCATAAAATATGAGCCACACACATAAAAGAAAGAAAATAAACAGAGTTGACACTTTAGTACAATGGCTCCAAACTCAGTTTTTGGCTCAATATTGGTTAGAGAGGTGACTTGGTATTTAAGAATGTTTTGGAAAAAGATTAGAGGCTGATTAAACAATTCAAATGGAAATGGCAATGTAGACAACACTTCATGTATTACTCATTCTTTTATAGTCTATGTATTTTCAGATTCCTAGAACATTCTGTGATTTTTTTTTTCCTGCAGTGCAGAAAATCTGAAAAACCTTTACAGAATCATGGTTACAGATAAAGGTTGCATTCAACCCTACAAATATTATTTTGTTAGTTTAAGCCAATTTTTAAGAACCATATATTATATTATTTTTCTTTTGTTTCCAGTTTTCAGTAAACAAATGTATTGCATGCATAAGAGATGACTAGACAGAAGCCATTATGCTTTAGTTGTGCCTTGAGACAATTCCACCATTCAGACTCCTGCCTATTTAATTCCACAGGGGGTCTTAAAAACCTATTAACCTATTCCTGCTTGACATGCTCTCTTTCAGAATCTTATAAAGAGTGAAGTAAAGAAACAAAATAACCACTTTGCTGAGAATTTAAATTGTGCTGTGATTTAGACTGAGGGCTCAAGGCCTTCTTTTCTCTTCAAGATTTTCCTATGCCTTTGTCAGGGAATGGCACCACAGTGTGTCATATTCACAGTGATGGTAACAAAGGCATCTTGAAGGTCTTTCTAAAGAGATAATTAGTATGAACTCTAGTTGCGAGTTACAAAACCAACTTGAGATTGCTTTAGTTTAAAAGAAAGTGGAAATGTGTAACAAAATAGAAGGATCTCACGAAAACTTATTACAGAAATGGCTAAAAATGTGAATAGGAAATCCATTAGACACTTTTTTTGTCTCTAGGTTTATTTAAACATTTTTGTCTTTTCCTTTCTGCAAATCTTTTTCTTTTCTGGCTTCTCATTCCATGTGACAGAGGATGATCAAGTCACAATTCCCAAGTTTATGGCACCTCTCAGAGCAATACTGAGTTTGTTAGTCTGAATTCAAAATCTATTGGCCAGAATTTAACCAGCCTGGTTTGAGTCAGGTATCTGCCCATCATTCAACTATGGTCAGAGAGGGATTAATATCAGAAACTCACCACTAACGATGGAAAGTGAGGGAGAAGAGGCCCACTTAGAACATCTTTCAATATGTACTCTAGGATGTGTCGACTAAAGCATCTTCCTAGAACTTCCATAGGCTAACACACCCTCCTTCCTGTACATGTAATTTGGATGTCTTTACCTAATGTTGTAGGCAGACTTCTAAGATGGATCTCAATGATCCCCATCTCCTGCTGTTCATGACCTTGCATAATCTGTCTCTTTGAGTGTAAGCTGAATTTAGTAATTGTTTCTAACCCACAGACTACAATAAAGGTGATGGAATGATGTTTCCATAATTAGATTACAAAAGATTATGACTTTCATCTTGCCAAGAGATTCTCTCTACTATTTTCTTGGTTTGCATGTTTTGATATAGCAAGTTGCCATATTATTAGCGAGGCCCAGATTCATAACCCACAAAAGTATGTGGTAACAAATGTGTATTAAGTTGCTAAGTTTTGGGGCAACTTGTTATGCAGCAATAGATAACTAATGTAGAAATTAATGTAGATAACATGATTTACCATTTTCATATACTACTGTAACTGTGCTCATCCTCAACTTTGTAAGGCAATTATCTAAAGTCATGAGATGATTCATCCAAAAGAAATATCTTTAAGCCCCTTTGCTACCAGCTTATAATTTCTGGGTGACATCTATTCTTCCTCTTATTTGATCTTTACTTAGTCCAAGGTGACTTCTCTCTAAATAATAACTCATTTAACAAATATGTATTGAGAACCTATTACTTGCCAAGCATTATTCTAAGCATCTGGGGTATATATTAGTGGATTTAAAAAAACGACAAAGATCTTTGCCATTATGGACTTACATTCTGGCATAGGGAAATGGAGAAAAAAAAGAGACATAATAAATATGCATTTCATTAAGTCCTAGATGAATTTTTTTTCACATTTTAACATCTATAGAATCTAGGTTTATCTAAACATTGATGGAATATCATGGTTTCATAGGCAGTTTTTTTTCTTCCTTAGTTGTACATAAAATAAAAATGTCTTAAAATTGTTGATTCTTAAATCTGATAAAATACTACAAATAAATTATATAGTATATTAAAGATATTAATGGTACCAAAAAAAGTTGAGTAAGGTAAGGAGATGAAGGCTGAAGACAGACAGAAGGGGCAACTGGTAGTGGTAGTTTGGGTCTTTTTAAATAAGTCTTACCCTGACTTTTTAAAAAACTGACATGTGAGCAAAGCCTTGAAGATGTGCAGGAGGTAGACAAGCAGATACCTGGGGAAGATAATTCAGCCAGTTAGAGCAGCTAGGGGAAAGGCACTCAGGCAAAAACCCACGTGACATTTTCGAGACAACAGCAAACTCAGCACTGCAGCTGGAGAATATTGAAGAAGAAGGAAAGAAAGGGAAGAAGGCAGAGAAGTAATGGGAAGCCAATTACGTGGGACCTGATAGGTAGATGTAGGGACTTTGGATATAGCCAGAAAAGCCACTAAGGGATTTGAGAAGAAGAGGAGGAAGAAAATCTGACTTAAATTTTTAAAGAAGCATTGTGGCCATTCTGTTGTGATTAGGCTAGACTCGAGCAAGAGATCTGCTGTTGTTTTATGATTTGCATTGAAAACTAAAAATATTGTAAAATGAGTTCCTCTTTCTTTTGGTTATCTCACGCCGATGTTGGTTGGAAATTTTAAGTTATGTTTCCTATTCATGGTTGATGTAACTACACCTACGTTTTTACTTTGATTATATATGGTTTACTGAAAATGAATTAAAGATATTGAGCTTTTATCTTTTTATTATTTTACTGAAGACTTACTGGATGTGAAAGTTAAAACCCCATATGTTTTCTTTCCTGAGCATATTTTATTGTGAATAAAAGAATTATGTAACATATTTATGTAACATGAATTGCATATTGTAACCAGCTTCTCTTTGGTTGCACACTATCTGTACATAGTATTATTCATCAATTGTTCTATATGAAAGTATACAATTTAATGAGTTCATTCTTCTTAGAGTCTGATCTTCATTTCTGCTCCCACACTTCTCATGATTCTTACAATTGAACTCATGGTTTATATCACCATTTATATGCTAAGCACTCATCAAACAATCTCCTAAATCCAGATTCACATTTCAAGTGCCCACTAAGGATCTCCACCAGCAAGTTTCACATGAACCACAAACACACTTCATTTAGAACTAAATTTAGCACCTTCCACTCCCAATTAGGTCATCAATTATCCTTCAGTAGACAAATTTAAGTGCTCTCTCAAAGAGATCTGAACTTGATTCCCAGCTCTCCCTCATACTTATTTAAAAAAACAAAACAAACAAATTATTGGCCTGTTTACTCATCTGCAAAACAGGGATAAAATAGCAACTTTATAGAGATTTTCTGAAAGCAACTTTCATTGTGCTTTGCAACTAGTAAGAGCTCAACAAATAGTTGTTATAATAATTATTAATTATATTTTAAATAAAAGTAGATTTGAAGCAGTTGCCTTTGTATTGTAGAATTTTTTAACTTTATAAAATACTTGTATCATATTTTTAGTCAAAATTTAAAATAATCTTTTAGAAGTTCCATTTAAATATTACTTGCCTCCATTTTTATTAAAATTAATTCTTAATCATAGCAAAAAGAATAGTTAACTAGTAAAATACTTGCTTCCTTAAATAATCATTACATTAAGCATTCTCCTTTTAATTTTTATCACAATAATTTTCTCTTCCGCAGATATAACTATTAACATATGTTAAAAATGGTCAGCCACTTGATAAAATATTAAATAGTAAGTATCTATCACACAGTCTCTGCTATCCTCTGTGGATACTATTGAATATATTGGTATTTTCTATCCTTCAAGATTTTCTCCGGCATTACTTTGGGCACTGGAGCCGACATAGGGAATAGTAGTCCTCATATTTGTGGTACATTTAGCTAAGGAAACAGAGGATACCATCCAGGGGGTCAGTATAGTGTGGTGGCTAAAAGTTTACACTACTGAGTAACCCTAGGTTAAACATCATGGCTTTACCATTTACCAACAGGGCGACCCCAGGCAAGTTAATCAACCCCTGTGCCTGTGATGACATAACCTAATGATAAAACTGTAGTGAATAGTAAATGAAATAACACTCTTAAAATCCTTAGAACAGTGCCTTCATAAACAGTCAACAAATGTTAAATAGAGAGAAACACAGAGAACACTTACCCAATAAATACTGTGATTTAAAATATATATACATGGTATTCTAATGTGTTCGTCTCAGTGTTTATCAAAATTGCTTCATTATCCTTTTTCAACAATACCTTAAACATGCCAAGTAAACGGTGTTCCTCAGATTAAAAATGTAAAAGTTGCTGTGTAAAAAATGACATTTGGAGTCCAGAAAGACTGGATAATAAATCTTAGAATGACTACTTATACTTGGACCTCTTGGCAAGTTGAACTTTTCTTCTTATCTGTTGAAACTTATTAAATAAAATAATCCACAAAACTGATGTAAATTTTAAATGGTAAAATATGTACAACTTCTTGGCACACAGCTTGCTACATAGTGTCTATTAATCAATGTTCTTTCCCTTCCATCTTTCCATCCTTCATTCACTCTTCATGAGGTATTCAAGGAGTAATGATAACCACCTTGCCAGAATGGAGTGAAAGGGATTCAAACATTTAATAAATTAGACTGCCTTCCAGGGTCCCTTCCAACTCCAACATACTGTGAACCTATGCTTCTAATTCCAGAAGTAAGTAGGTGGAAGAGTGATCCACAGGCCCCCACACCAGATGCTAGCCAGTGCTAGAGATCTTATGCAAACTTAGCTTATGGTAAAACAAACTTGATGGCAGAAGATTTTGATAACCACTAATTGGTATCTTGCTGATCACATCTTGTACTCCAGTAGTCCTTAGGGGAGAGAGATTGAGGATCTTCCTGCTTCTTGCCCTGAGGATAATCATGGTTAGATGCCAAGAACATTTTATTGACCAAAGTACTATAGGTATAACGAAGCCTGTGTGAAGACAATTGTTTCTTTCTGGCTCTCTGAATGCTCTCCTCTCCAGCAGGGTAGCACTCCAGTGCCTTACAAAGAGGTCACACTTGAGAAGAGTCCTAGCATCTGTCCCAGCTCCTTTGCACTTCTTTGCGGTTCTTTCTTGCTACCAGTTGTTTTTTCTTTCTAGGCCAGCTTTTCCTCACAGTTGGAATGTGAAGAGTTGAGATTCAGAGTGAGCTTAAAAGAAATACAAAGTACTCCACTTGAAAAAATTTGGTTTTAGGTAAAAAGCACCTCTACCAAAGCAAAAAGGGGTTTCCACATGGTCCAGACTAGCTTTTGGGAAACTTAATTGGGACTTAGGGTAATATCCCATCTAACAAAGAAGCATTGTGTTATTCTTGTCTTCTTTTTTGTGTGTGTACATATAGTTTGAGACTGAACAACGTGATATGTGGCTAGTCAAGGATAGAAACCTGATATTCTGTTATTCTGTAACTGAGGTCCTGTGTTCCTCTCTCTCTAGATTTTCAATATACTTCTACTGAGGAAAAGACATTTCAGGAGTTATGTAACCTTCTCCACTAATGATGATATTGAGAATTGTGCTGTCTTGCTTCCTCAATTCAGGAAATTGAAATCTGAAATATGACAGTGGAGGAAATAATAATCGAATTTCAGAATTCTTTGGTTTCATTCTACTGCTACATTTGCATTCTCCTGAACCTGTTTGGATGTCAGCTCTGCAGTGAGATATCTGTCTAACACAAGGCTTTAGAGAACAGATGCAAAAGAGATTAAATTTTGCCTTAAAACAACTTTCCATTTGCATTTGGTGATTGAACAGGGGAGGATTAAACTGTGGTATCAGCCTGTGTAATACCCATTCAGTTTCTCTTGAGATTTCCATTTGTTCTCTCTAGTGCAGTACTATCTTTACTGCTTCAATAAATGGTTTATCTCATTGTCTATTAGGGTGAATCCTGTTTGGAGCACACTATAATACATTTGCCAATGATGATAATGCTTAAATAATGCAAACACTAGCTTTTATCTTTACAAAGCCCTCCAATGAACTGATTAATTTCAGAATTGCGTTATGTGGATTCTCTCTATTCTACATATGTACAGATTTATTTTGATAAGTCATGGTCCACATATTCTCTGAAAACTTAGTGGAATTATTTTAGTTATCCAAATTCCTATATAGAAAACTGGAATAGGAATAACATAAAATAGGCTCTATGACTGATCATTATGTTATAACCAAAGCCCTGAAAACTTCAATTGAGGTACAGGAGTAATTGAAGGTGAACAAGTAAATGTGCCCCATGAATAATACCATTTATTGAAATAAATGTACATATAGTTTATGATTATAGTAAAATTATACTACAACTAAATTGATAGTGTACATGTTAAATAATCCAGTATCCTCATTCTGCTTTTAGCAGGCCAAGCTTGAAATTGTCACTTATTACTATTGACCCTCATTTTCTTTATCTGTAAACTGAGTAAGTGGCTTAGTTGATCCACAAGGTCCCTTTTAGATCTAGAAGTATGATTCTCAACACACATGATCTATTCTAATTAGATACAAAGTATAAAAGTTATTATAAATATCTATATTTAGTAGTACTTTTGTATAACTATTCTACATTAAAGTTTTTTTCTAGCATCTGCAATTACTTTGAACATTAGTAATTAATCATCATTACCATCCTCACATTGACATTCTCTCATGGTAAATGCAAAAGCCTAAGCCATAGTGAAATACCTCCAACTCCTGCCAATTTGCCCACTGACTCACCCCTCCTAGGCAGTTGTATGTGCTGTTTCACTCTTCAGGATCCTCCTGACCATGCCCCTCAATTCTCTGCCCCCTTTTCTTGCTAGCTTTAACTGATGTTCCATGACTCATATCAAGTCAGCTCCCATAGCTCTCTGAATTTATTCCTATCATTGTATAAGACATTTTAAATACCTACTTATGTGTCTGTCTTCCATTATACTGTCAATTTCATGGGGGTGGGACCAAATTTTCTTTTTTGTCCTTATAACTGCCAGTGTCAGCACAGTACCTGAAGCAAGTTCCTACTGATTAAATGCTGCTAGTTGTCTGGCACAGAAAAATGAGAAAAAAAATAGTGAGTAGGTGCATCTAAGAGTATACGGATTTAAAGAGACAACAGAAAGGCAAGGCCCAGTCAAAATACTCTGAGACTAGATCCTAAGATATATTCCTGTGTATCCATCAGCTCCTGGGAAAGGGGCTGTAAACAGTCACATCTGAGGTTTATCATTCCCTGAGAAGTAGTTTCTGGGTCACTAGTAGGGAAAGGCTCAGAGAACATTACTCGCTCCTGTACAGTTTTCTAAGAAACCAAGGCAAAAATGGCCGGGCGCGGTGGCTCATGCCTGAAATCCCAGCACTTTGGGAGGCCGAGATGGGTGGATCACCTGAGGTCAGGAGTTCAAGACCAGCCTGACCAATATGGTGATGCCCTGTCTCTACTAAAAATACAAAAAAATTAGCCAGGTGTGGTGGCGTGTGCCTGTAATCCCAGCAACTCAGGAGGCTGAGACAGAAGAATTGCTTGAACCCAGGAGGCAGAGGTTGCAGAGAGCAGAGGTCGCACCATTGCACACCAGCCTGGGCAACAGAGCGGGACTTTGTCTCAAAAAAATAAATAAAAAAAGAAACCAAGGCAAAAACAATTAGAGGGTGGATTTTCCCACAAACTACCCAAATACCTAGATGTTTGAGTTTCTGAGAAAAGGGAAAGCAGGAGAAAGGAAGAAATATTCACTTGAGTGGTTACAGTTTGCTAGCTTCTGAAAAATATTTTTAGAAGTATTAACTTTTTTAAATGGAGATAAACTATTTCCTCATCATCTCACTGATAAACAGATGTGAAAGTATCAGTGACAAAGCAGCTAGGGAAGTGAAATTTTTCTGGTACTGAAAAGTAAACATTTAAATTAAGGCGAATACCTTGGGGGTAATTATATTGTATGGTGGGAAGGTATGACAATCAAAGTGTAATGTTCTTGTTTTATTAGGGGGAATGGATTGGCAGAAGGTAGTCAGAAAAGGGTGGGTGGGTATGCCACAGATGAGTCAAAGCAGGAAGAAAATAGATAAATATCAACTCCTTCACAGTTTTAACAAGGACCTGCTGGTTTATCTAAATAGTCATCTGTGCAAAAACAAATAGACGCTGTGAGCAAAAATATCTCCCCTGCCTGACTATTCATGCAAGCCTATTAACAGGAATAATAAAGGGAGGGAGGTGTGATGAGGATGGCAGAATGGGACTTTGGCTTTGCAAGTAGCCACTTGCCCGTGGTGAACAGCTACTCATGTTTAGTGATAACTGAAGAAGGCTGATCTCATTTGTTTTTAATCCTGCCTGCCTCTGGCTATTTGAGGCAGATACATTAAAAATCTGGGCTGCTAAAGGCTGAAAATAGTGATTTGTTTCATGAGAAGACACCGCACTCAACAACTATCCTTTTCACGTGTGTTTGATATATCTTCTTAGATGTATCAAGTATTCTCCTAAGGATTTGACAGAAATAGCATTGTTACCATCTGGTCAGTTAACTGAACTAATTTAAAACTAAGCATGGTAAATTTTACATTAATGAGTGTAGTATATAAATATAAATATGCAAATATATAATTACATAGCATTTTCATAATCATTTAACATTTCCTAAAATTTAGTAACAGGAAGCATGTATTTATGGGGAAAACTGTTCTGCTCTTATGCCAAAGAATGGGTTACCTTTATGGAGTATAGTTTTTTGAGACAGACCATATTGTAAAATAAAACATAAATAATATTGCAAAACTTAAATCCTTACAGGCTCATTCAGTAATCCAGTGTTAAATATGGGTTCCCCAGCTCCTATTTTAGGAATCTCACCAGCGACTGTCTCAGTTTACCATTGGTATTTCATAAACAATGTGTATATTTAAAGTTGGTGCTCAGGGAAGTTATTATTTTCCTCAGCTTCTTCTTGGAACTGAGGCCCAATTTTCTGAATTACAGAGAGAAAAAAAATAATAGAGAGACAAAGAAATTTGGCTGTGATTCTTTTAAATCTATCTCGTAGTGGACTCTATGTGCTAAATAAAACTGATAAACAGTAAAAGTAGTTTCCTTGGCAACAATAGCTACCAAATTAATTTTCAAACTTGGAAAATTCTGTGCTTTTTACACTGTAGTTATCAGCAGTACCAGTAACACAATCAAGAATAAAACAATGAAGGAAATAAAGGAAGATTCAAGCCCCTAAATGTGGACAGTTTGGTTAAGGTAGAACAAACTGGGAGTAGAATAACAGGTCATATGTTACAAAAAAAGTTAAAATGGGGAAGAAATTAGTCATTTTGTTTGGTTCAAGGGAATAGGGCCAGATATGAGATTCAGAAAAGAAAATATAGACTGTCAGGAGAAATATCTCAAAGAGACAAAAAATGAGTTAGTAGTTAGGTTACTAATTCCAGAATACTCTTGAACAGAAGTCAGGCAAAATTCCGTCCTCCAGGACAATGGAAAAGTGATTCATTACAAAACTTTAGAGGCAATATTAGACCAAGCCATACTATTCCCAAAAACGTTTGAAGATTTACTTTCTTCCAGCTTCAAACTGTTGTAATTTCTTGGCTCATATGATTTGTAATTTTTTTATAGAAAAGATTTAAAAATGCAACTGTAATATAATTTATAGGCTCTCTCTAAAAGGAAAGCAAATAAGGAACTGAGTTTTCATTCTTAAAAACAAAATAAATAGGCTTGTGAAGACTTTTAAAAGTATATTTTCTGTGTTTATTAAAGTGGTAAAGAGCTTAATTACCGTTAATAGGAGTTGCTCCGAGTTAGAGTTTAACAGGGCTCTAGCACCCTGTTTGGAAACACAGCTGGGCCAGATGTGGCTTAAAGCAGAAATTGCAGGTTAAGCATCTCCATAAATCCTTAAGTACCTCTGAGAATGTCTCAGGAGTCACAGGGCCACTTACTCCAGTTAAGAGTGTCTTCATTATACTAAATTCCTGATTAAACTATAGACATAGAGAGTCCCAAGGCAGGTCTCTATATACTCGCAGGGAAGAGGGAAAATCTGTTTCTATGCACCTGTAGTTCAATAGTCTCTAACTTTCCAATAAATATAGAAATACAATTGCAGATAATAGGAACTATCACCTACAGATTAAGTTACAATAATAGCTTTTGTGTTTCAAGTGCCTGCAGTATATTTTCTTCAATCTTCCTAACAATGCTATTTGCCCAGATCTGTCAATCAGAAAACTGACTGCAGCTCAGGAGAGTTCCTCTCTCTTTCTCTCTTGTTTGTGTTGTCTAAGCTTAAACAGTGAGAGACTAAACCAGGACTCAAACTCAGCTACACATATCTCTAGTCCTCTACTTCTAAAGTTTATTCCCTGTATTAAAGGCCTTTTGCAATCTGATCTCAATGTTTTTTATTCTTTCTTTTCTTATTGATTGATTAAATATGATGGAGAGTCATTAATGATATCCAGTTTTTGACCTGGGCAACTGGCAAGTGTTTCCATTCACTGAGATGGGAAAAATAGAGAAATAGTGATTACATGAATGATTCTGGAACTCAGTGAAGTTATCATCTGGAGATAAAGGTTTGAGCATAACTAACAAGTAGATAATAGTAGAAATGGTGAAAGAAGAAGATATTTCTTCTACGGCCTTTGGCCCAGGAAGAGCTCCAAAACACATTAAATTTCCAAGGAATGGTAAAGGAAGAAGAGCTATAAGGGAAACACAGGAAGTGTCCAGATAAGAAGAATGAAAATCCAAAAATAAACTTGCTCCAGAAATAAGGAAAAAGAGCATTTCCAAAGAAGGAAAAAGTAAAAAAATAAAACACACAACAACATGATAGTAATAAGAATAGTAGCAACAGGCTGAGTGCCATGGCTCATGGCTATAATCCCAGTATTTTGAGCAGCTGAGGCAGGAGGATTGGTTGAGCCCAGGAGTTCTAGAATAGCCTAGGAAACACAGTGATACCCCATCTCTATGAAAACATAAAAAAATTTAGTTGGGCATGGTGATGCACGCCTGTAGTCCAAACTCCTCTGGAGGCTGAGGTGGGAGGCTCACTTGAGCCCTAGAGTTCAAGGTTGCAGTAAGCTATGATCACACCACTACACTCCAGCCTGGGTGACAGAGCGAGACTATTTCAATTGACAGAGTGTCCATTGAAAACTAAGTGCATACTATTGGAAGCTCACACAGACCCTGTGAATTCAGTTCTATTATTATCTCCACGATAAGATGAGAATAATGGTACCTAACTCATAGAATTATTGTTAGTTTCTATTGCAAATGCAACCATTCCTGTAAGAATGCTTCCAGTAGACTGGGGTAGAAGCCAGGTTGCAGCAAACCAAGAAGTATAACAGAGGAGAGGAGTTGGTTTAGGCAGAAAGTAGAAGTATTCAGGGTAGTTTTAGGATTCAGGAACATCGGTTCACTGCAAAAGAGGGACTTAGGAAGGGAAAGACTTGGAGGAGAAAGGAAAGCAGGTTGGGTCAAACCAGGAAGGAGAACTGCAGAAGACAAAGGGCCTGAGAGAGGGGCAGTGATGGACAAATAAGGGTGCCCAAAGGTTAAAGATGTGAGATAAAGTGTTTTAAGAACAACAGCCAGTTATCAAAAACATTAGTTTCAAGTTGGAATGAGGGTTGAGGACCACCCTGGATCACTTTACCTTTAGAGAAAGTCCCAGAACTGATAAGCCAGTCAGGATGGGATCAGCTCACTTCATCTGCAGGACTCTCCTCACTTATTGGAAAAAGTACATGAATGGATTATGTTTACCCTCATTGTATTTCTGGACCAGAAGTGCAGTGTTGGGAATTAAAACATGTCACACACTTAGGTCTCCAGTTTCTTGTCTTCAAAAAAATAGATAGAACCTTGCAACCTGCAGGCAGAAATAACTTTTACTATTGTTGTTTAGAACCTATCCAGTGGTCCACTGGCTCCCTATGGCCTGGTTAAACTTAGCTTGCCTTCTAATTAGTTGGTCTTCCTTCCATGGAAAGGTCAAGAGCTTGGCTTGTGATTTTTGTGAGTTCTCAGCCACTAACTTCCTCATGGTTCTAACTCATGTTTTCGGGTGGGTGGGGACATGATGCCTCAGATCACCAGCAGTAGACTAAGTGCAAGATCTATGTCTTAACCCCCAAAACTTCAAGCATTTTGTGAATTTAGTAACCTGATTCAGCAAGCGAGGAAAGGACCAAAGGCATCATGTAGAATTTCCCCATTTTCTTATCTTACTAGCTGCACTCCCACATTTCACAAGTTTTCTCTTCTTTCTTCTAGTATAACAAGCAAAGCATTCACCTGGACTCAAGCAAAAGAGTTTAGCTCACATTAAAAGCCTAGCAGTTCAGCTTCCACCCTGAGACAGGCTTAGTAAAGCATCTTCTCAATGATGTTGTGGTTTCAACAATATTCTCTCACACTTTCCACTGGTAAAATATTTTTTCTCCATCTTCACAAGTAAGATGTTAACCATCGAATACTTGGAAGATCAAATTGTATTCAAATACAATTCTATCTTTAGAAATTCTAGATCTCCTCACATTCTCCATGAATCTGAATAATCTTTATCAATATTAACCACATCCACCCTCACAAAGGGCTTACCTTCCGCACCTAATACTATTCCTCCTCTATTTCTAGGATGAGCCTGTCTTAACACCTTGACAAAGTCCATTCAACAGACTAGTTGACTGAATCAGCTCTCAGTTACCAAATACGAAGGTTAATTTTTGGCTCACCTAAAGAGGAAAATAAGGATATTATTTCAGCTACAGTGCCAGAGTGGAAAACCCTGAGGGTTGAAAGTACACCTAAAAATACTGGTATTCCAGGGGAAACAAGCCAAAAAGAAATAGAGGTTGAAGGCACTGGTCATAAATTGAATTAGCCTTACAGAGCTCTTACGACTGACCTTGTCCCTGATAAATACAATATCTTGGTTCTATTAAAACAAAATAAAAATAGAAAATTGAGAAAATGCAAAATTGGTAATAAGTTATTCACTGGGCTCGCTTCCAATTCTGATCAGAACAATATTCCAACCAAACAAAAGACGAATTCAGTCTTTTTCTACTTTCATTTTATTTAACAACATAGGCCAATTATTACTTTCATAATAATAGACACTAACTTTTATGTAGTAATTTCTAAGTCAGAAAGTTCTGATATACACTACTCTGTTAAAAACAGTTGCATGAGTGCTAAGTATACAGAGAAAGAAACTGAATTTCAGAGAGGGTAGGAATGTGTCTGTGGCTTTAGAGATGGTTAAGAAGGACGATGGGTCTGAAACAAAGGTCTTCTGAATGCAAATCACTTTTCTATTTGTTGTTAACTGAAAAATAATGACTATACACAATGAGGTTCTTTTTCTCAGGAGAATGTACCTTTTCACTACCATGTGTATTTACCAACCACGATCAGGCTTAAAGAAATATAAGGTTAAAACTGGTACAGAAATAAAGATTCTGTCTATCGATATTTGGTCTTTAAAGCCATGGAAATGAATCATGGAAAACAGTGCCCCAAAAAATTGGGAGAGTAAAAAAACAATAACATCCCAAGTACCAGAACCTTATTCTAGAGAAATTGAGACTGAGTCTATTTTTAAACAATGAACCTTCTACTTATGAGCCTGAGGAACTCCATAACCACAGTGTGAAATTCTGGGAATATATTTTATGATGAATTATTTTTTAATTTTGACAAAACGAATGCCCATATTGGTAAATTTTATATGTGGATTAGTCAAAATATTAATAATAAGACAAGGCAACAAGTTAGTTACATACCTACTATGTGTTAGAACTTCTCATTTAATTTTTGTGATGCACATGGGAGAAGGATTATTCCCTTACCTCCTTCTGCAGGTAAGAGAACTGTGGATCCTGGCACACACCCTCTGGCAAAGATTACAGCATGCATAATATTTTAAAACAGATCTTCTAACTACTCATTTAGTCACTCAACCCTGCCTCCCTTTGTGTAGAAGAAAAGAGAAAACTCAACATGCATATAGAAGACATTGGTAAGCTTCAGAATGCCAGGTGAAGTATGCCAATAGGTAAAGAATTTGGCTACTTGCACTAAAAAACCTCCTGCTTATTCTTCACTGGGAAATCACTGAAGACTCTGAGTCAATTACAGGCTTGCTGACTTGTAGCATGGATATTTATTATGGTCAATAAGTTGATAGGAAGATTTAAGATGCCTGACCAAACAAAAATCACACTATAATTACTATGTGTTCAATACTTCAATTTAGAAATAAAATTGAAAATGAAAAGCCACTATTAAAATATGAACTATAAATTTTGATATACAACATATATAGATACATGGAAGGAATTAAATGGAAAATAAATCACACAATTTCCAACAGAAGAAAAGGAGCTAGAGACCAAGAAACACCATCATTCATGTGTATGGGCTGCCTAAACTGGGCATTGATGCCTGCCTGCGAGAGCAAGTGCAGTGCTGAAGGAGAGGATCTATAATAGTTTAATCATCATGTCATCCTGGAGAAAAGTGGCAAGAATCTTAGGGTCTTTCACGAGGCAGAGGACTAGCCAGGTTTGGACCTTTGCTACCAATTTCATAGCTGCAGATATTTGTCTTTTCCCAATTTTATTGAGTGAGAAGATCAGAGAAAGCAGAAGCAACCATTGCAGGGAGAAGCCACAGCAACTTGGCTGGGACTGACGTAAGACATTTGTTTCTATGCTGTGCTAAGATGAATGTGGGCTCTATCATGGGCATGTGAGCTCACTATCCCACCCCCCGACCCTGAGTATGTGCCCAAAGTACATCCCCGGGGGTAACTGAATGTGGTATGTTCTGCGGAGTCCCATAAAATTCCAAGTATCTCACTTCCTGGCCTTTCTGCATGTTGTTTCCTTTACCTGGAAGACATGTTTATTTCCACTCCTCCCCCACTCCACTGGCTTTACCTGCCTGATTCACTACTTACTTCTCATGTGATACATCATTGATCCCTGAAGGCTGGGTTAGGTGACCATCTATGTGAATCCACAGGACCCTGTAGCACAGCATGTATTATGACTGTGTATTGCCTTTGTTTTCTGAACAAATATTGTTTGCATACTTACATGAAAGCTATTGTTTTGCTAGGTAGAGAGGATATGATGAGCAAAAGGGGAACGTGGAAGGGAATAAAAAATAATCCACATGTATACAATTGAATGTCTAAGTGCTATGAATGAAATTTGCAGGGCACAATGAACCATTAGAAATGGTTTCTCTTAGTGCTAAGATTTGATGGATGAAATGGAGTTTACCAGTTACAAGGATAGAAATGATGTACAAAAAGCATTGTAAGTCTAGGTGTAAAAATAGCACTGGTGCACAGAGACAGTACAAGTAGAAGGTGTATCATATAAATACACTTTAAGTAAAAAAAAAAGCACAGTTAAGAACCTGAAAATGTCTGTAAACTCCAGCTTGTCTATCTTGTTCATCATTTTACTCCCAACAAAAAGATATTTAGTGGACCTTTAACACATAGTCTTAAATGAGCACATGTATGAATGAAGGAAAGAATGAGCTAGGAACTAAGTGTGTGCCTGGGAAAAGAAGCAGCATGTATATCCAATGTTTCCTTTGGCAGCTGAAAAGAGATTATTTTATTGATCCTATTGTTATTGTATAGTAATTACATCTAGCAGTTAAAGATGTCCCCATAACTATGACATGTCTAGGATAATATCATCACTTTATATTATAGATCTTGGCTTATGTATTTATTTCATCTTGAAGTCTGTATGCTCTTTGAGAGATGAGATTTTTTCTCATATATATTGGTATTGCCACTAACTAGTACTTGGCAAACATACGGCTCAAGCACTTATTCAATTGAATAATACACTGCTCAAGGGCAGGGATCACTCCTCTTTTTGATTACCATAGCACTCAGAACAGTAGCTTATACTTAGTAGGCAGCCAATACATATTTGTTGAATTAAACTGAAGAACTAGATTTTACTACAATTTTACATTTCCTACTTCTTTTGTCTCCTCACAGCATGGAATCAGAACTCCAATTAATATGAAGCACCAATAGTTCTACTCTTTCAACGTTATCTTTCTGGGGACTATTAATATTTTCTTCACTGATTTGTATCAGCTTTTACAAATAGACTGATAACTGAATCAAATCTGCTCCCAATTAGGTCTTAAGGTTTCTCCTAAGGGTAGCTATGTCCTTAGAGATTTATATGAGGTTAAAGATCATTTTCTCACTTTAAACGGAGATCCATTTAATAAAAAATTTACCATATCATGTTAATACTGAAGGTGCTACATGTAATGACCCCCCCAAACACACATATTAACACGCACATATAGAATTTTTCTCCAAATTGCCACACGTGCCTCCCTTACCCACATTATAATTACATATTATGTATTATTATATTATATATATGATATAATATGCCATTCTTGTGTCCCAACAGAGCATAGTAATGTATGACAAAATAAGTGGTTAAATAAGGGAAACATAACACACGTGAAATGAGACACATAACTGTAAAAGCCAAAGCATTATTTGTTCTGCACGAAAGTGAAAAAAATCTCAATATTTTGTCAACATAGAAACTGAAAGAAATTCTGAGTGCTATCTTTTATTAGTAAGTGGGCTTAGTTACAAAACTGAAATTGACTAAGAAGTGGAATTTATTGACAGAATAGGCTTCAAAAGCCATTTGCATGGCTAGAGAAGCAGGCTTGAAGAATAGGTGGCAGATGGAGGGGAGGCCAAAATAGTAGGAAACAATAGCTGACTTCCAGCAACAGGAACCATGTTGTCCCGCTGTTTGTCACTGGAAGTTCCAGCCGGCACTGTACTACCCCTGCAAATAAATCTCTCCCAGCAAGACACTGAGGGTGAAGAAGTTCCCAAAATGAACAAGAGAATTAAATGCCAAGTAGGCAAGCAAGCAAAACATAAAACAAATAAAACAAATTGAAAAGAAATGCCTCAGTATGAAATACTTTACCTCATTTGTTCTCAATTTGTCTACATTTCTCAATTTTTCTTTTTGTATTTGTCTGAAGTACTTCATGTTTTACTACTTAGTATTGGCCAGGGTGGTCTAGGTTATGCTGCAGTTACAAACAACTTCAAATAATTGTGCTGTTACACGACAAAAGTATAATTATTTCTCAGGCAAAGGTGCAGATCTGGGTAACTCTCAGGGTGGCTGTGCTGTGTTGGTTCAGAATTCTGGGTTGTACCCATCTCATGGTAGTTGGGTATCATCCTATATTCCTATGAGCATCATTTGATAGGGGAGAGAGAGCACAAGCAACTAAACATTTCTGCCTAGAAGTGACATAACTCATTCCTGCGCACATTTTACTGGCCAAGGCAAGTCATCCTGCCCTGTATAAATTTGAGAGGGCGAGGAAGCAAAGTCTTCCAATGCCAGGAAATAGAAGAGAAATTGACATTGGCAAATGCTTACCACACTATCAAATACTGAGTAGTCAATATAGTGTTTTTTCTAAAAATATGTACAAAATACAGATTTTTCATAAGGAGATGTCACTAAACTTGCCTGCCTTGAAAATAATTTCTAAAAATATATTTTAAAATGTTCTTTGATAGTTCTTTATCACATATATTAAAGAGTACTTAATGGACTTTAAGTTTCTGCTGTTTTTCAATTGTATTTCCATAAAAATTGTACTGATTACTTCTACATTAATCAGGGTTAAAACATCCCTATCCCTCTTAAATGCTGCTATCTTGTATTATTGCTTCTATAATAAATATCCACAGATTTCCTCTCACATACACCAAATTCTACAACCAACAAACTAATCAAGGCCAAAAAAAATGAAATATTACATTTCTATATTTTAAACTATCCACTTAATTTATATAAATGTTGGAGGCACAATAATATTCCAAATATATTGTTTTTTACTGTGTACAACAAACTATTCTTAGTTCCACAGTTAAACACATCAAATATGTACTTAATACATAACTTTTTCAATAAGTATCTAAATTTTGCACTAGGGATTTTAGGATATGAAAGCCAACTCTTCAATACCGATGCAGGTCAAAAAGTCAAGTCTATTCAGTTCTAGTAATAGAAGTACTTTTAATCAGTGAGAAAAAAATTATGCATTCACATGTGCTTGTGTTTGTGTGTCTGTGTGTGTGTTGGAAAAAAGCAATCACTTAAGCACATAGAGAGTTAAGGAGAAGGAAATCCAAAATACCTCTAAAACTATTGGTAAATAGGGAGTTACTCTGTTTAAATACCTGCTTTATAGAATGATTTATTCTTTACTACATAAAAATTAAATACTCAAGCTCAAAATTAAATTTTCAAGTGTTCCTTTCAAGTTAAATATGCCACTATATATCTGAAAAACATTGTCAGTATAATAGATCTAAAATTGGTGTACAAAGTATTTTTAAAACCATATTTTAGTCTATATCAAAACTATATATCTAACAGAAAATGAAGAAAATTAATTCTCAAAGGCCAAAAATGAAGTAGCATTATGAATCTGAGAGGAAAGCGGGCTTTAAACCCAGCAGCAGCTGCCATGTGGCATCTGCCAATCTCCAGCAACACAGAATTGTAATTTCAAAAGCCACATGAGAGACAAAAGAAAAGATATTTGGAGTGTTCTATTGGGCACTCAGCCATAAGTCTAGAAGCCCTAATGTGCTACATCCTCTGTGAAATGATAAACTAGAATAAAACTGCCTCAGGAGAGAATTCAGCAGAGAATCTTGTCTACGGTAATTTCAGCTCTGGGTATGTGAGGTGGAAAGATGGAGTAGTTGAGGAACTCTCTGAAACTTTATGAATATCAGTCAGTCATTATATAGTAATTGTAGGTCTGAAATTACAGTATCTACATGACCCCAAAAAACACCAAGGAAAGAAATTAAGGTGGCCCAAATGTGAAAGGAATCTGTGTTGCTGGCAGAGGTTAGAAGCAAATCATCTCTGCAGGAATATACACTCTATCAAAGTCTCGAAAATCCTCACAAAGCAAGTTCCAGTAACCATAGGTTTGCAATGAGATGTTTTCTTTAAGATGTAAGATGACAAGAGTACATGAGCAAGGATACTAGATTAAGTAAATAGAGGTAGATCCATAAATATTTCAGATTTTCCAAAACATTAAATTTTGAAAGCAAAATTAGCATGCTTATGATGTCTAACAAAATAATAAGGCAATAAAAATGTAATAAGAAATGAGCAGGAAAAGTTTGAAAAGGAACAAATAGAAATTATAGAAATAAAAAATATATGTGAAACTTAAAATTCACTAGATGGAGAGAACTCCAGGCTTCCAGGCTCCCGTCCACCATGCAGAAGCTTGGAAGTTGTCACTCCTCTGAATAACAAGTAAAAAGCTGAAGAAACTGAAAAATAAACTCTTCTTAGGTCCATGAGAGAAGTCATATATCACAGGGCAAGACACTACCCCAGTTGGAAGGGCAGACAAGTGAATACAGAGAATCATAATTTGCAGAAGCAGAACACACTCCTCCACCCCACCACGAGCCATCACATCAACCCTCCAGCAGAAATACCCTTTGGAGCCAATGCCAGTGTAGGGATGCATGAACTGTAATCAATTGCTAGAGGTTCAATGTGGACAAGACTGAGAGATAAAAGTCAATGGATATCCCCACACTTTTGTGAGTTTTACCTCCAGGAACTCAACTAGGCTGTCGTAGTGACTAGTGAAGAAAAGTCCTCTCATGCATCTATCAGGAGGAAATAAATGGAAACAACTTTGAAATACACCAGAAAATTCTATTCTTCATAACAAGGCCTGACTTAGCGACAAACTATTTACCAAGCTTAAACTACTGGGGTTTTATTAGAGCCTAACAAACCTGGAGGAAGGGAAATACCCAGGTTTTCTTTTTTAAAGAAAACTTTTTTTTTTTTTTTGAGATAGAGTCTCACTCTGTCACCCAGGCTGGAGTACAGTGGCATGATCTCAGCTCACTGCAACCTCCACCTCCCAGGTTCAAGCAATTCTTGTGCCTCAGCTTTCTGAGTAGCTGGGACTACAGGCATGCACCACCACACCCAGCTAGTTTTTGGTATTTTTAGTAGAGACAGGGTTTTGCTATGTTGGCCAGGCTGGTCTCGAACTCCTGGCCTCAGGTGATCTGCCCACCTCAGCCTCCCAAAGTGCTGTGATTACAGGCATAAGCCACTGCACACGACCGTCAAAACAAAACATTCTTGCCATACAATTCAGCAATTGTACTCCTTGGCATTTACCTGAACAAATTGAAAGTCTTGACCATACGAAACCCAGCACACAAGTGTTTATAGAAGCTTTATTCATTCTTGCCAAAACTTGGAAGCAACCAAGATGTCTTTCAGTAGGAGAATGGATAAATAAACTTTGGACGGCAAGACAATGGAATATTGTTCAGCATGCAAAAGACATGAGCTATCAAGCCATGAAAAGACATAGAACATTAAATGCATATTACTAAGTGAAATAAGCCAATCTGAAAGGCCGCATACTGTTAGATTATATTTCTTATTACTATGTGACATTCTGGAAAAGGTGAAACTATGGAGGCAGTAAAAAGATCAGTGGCTTCCAGGGATCAATAGGCAGGGCACAGAGATTTTTTTTTAATAGACTTTATTTTAGAATAATTTTAGGTTCACAGCAAAAGTAAGAGGAAGGTACAGGGATTTTCCATATACTCCCTACCCCTAAGCATGCCTAGTCTTCCCCATTATCAATATTCCCACCAGAGGCACAGAGAATTTTTAGGGCAGAGAAACAATTTTGTTATGATACTATAATGGTGGATATATATCATGACATATCTGTAAAAATCCATAGAATGCACAACACCAAGAATGAATGCCAAAGGAACTATGAACTTTCAATGATAATTATGTTTCAATGTAGGTTCATCTAACATAACAAAGGTACTACTCTGGTGGGGGATATTGACAATGGGGGAGGCTGTGCATATGTAGGCATAGAGAGTATATGGGAAATCTCTGTACCTCGTGCTCAAGTTTGTTGTGAACCTAAAACTGCTCTAAAAAATAAGGTCTATTTAAAAAAATGACACTGGATGGGATAATTTATTGAAATGAATAATTGGTATTTTCCTTGAATATGTGTATTACTTCAATAAAATCTTAAATATCTGATTAAACATATCTGAAAAATAATAAGGAAACATGAAATTCAATTTCGAAAAATAACCCAGAATTTAAAACAGCAACAATAGTAATTATGGAAGAGAGATTAAGTGATGCAGGAAAAGTATATAAAATGATGTAACAAACCTCTGCATGGGGATCTGGAAAGTGATAATGCAGAAAATTGAAAAATGGTAACATTTGAGAAGATATTAGTAATTTTCCATAACTGATTAAAGAATAAGTGTTTAAATTTAGAGGACAGAAAATTCCTAGCAAGATATACATATTTTTAACAGTCTTCACCTAGACATAACATAGCATGGATTCCAAAACACAAATAACAAGTTAAGGGTTTTATTTTTTAATTTAATTTAAATTTCTATTTTTATAAAGATGAGGTATTACTATGTTTCCCAGGCTGGTCTCGAACTCCTGAACTCAAGTGATTCTCATGGCTCGGACTCCCAAAGTGCTAGGATTACAGGCTTGAGCCACCGCACCCAGCCAGTAAATGGTTTTATAAGCAGCCAGAAGGAAAAGACAGATTACCTACAACAAATCAAAATTTGAATGACAGCTGATTTCTTAACTGCATGAAAACTAGGAAGCAATGCAAACATTTCTTTAAAGTATTGGGAAAAAAATAACTGTCAACCTAAAATCATATATACAACAAAAGATATTTGTAAACAATAAGAAAAACAATATAAAACCTGAGTGTTTACCACCAAAAGTGATTTAATATAATTTATAAGAAATATACTTTATGAAGAAGGAATATGATCCCAGGACATAGGTTTGTAATGCAAGAAGAAATGGTGAATTTAAAAAAATATGGATATTGTTAAATCTAAAGCAACATATAAAAATAGTAAGGTCGGGGGTTCAAGACCAGCCTGACCAACATGAAGAATCCACACCTCTACTAAAAATACAAAATTAGCCAGGCATGGTGGCACATGCCTGTAATCCCAGCTACTCGGGAGGCTGAGGCAGGAGTACTGCTTGAATTTGGGAGGTGGAGTTTGCAGTGAGCCAAGATTGCACTACTGCACTCCAGCCTGGGCAACAAGAGTGAAATTCTGTCTCAAAAAAAAAAATTAAATAAATAAAAAATAATAATAATAACAAAAAACTTATGGGTATTAAAAAACAGAACTGAATTAAAAAACTATAGCTTATAAGTCTAGATAGATTATTTGTACCTAAAGCACTCTAGAAAAAAAGGGCAAATACATTTATTAAATTTAGGTTCACAGAGTTATCTACGAAATATTATAATTTCTAGCATAACCCATAAAAAATATTTAAGATACTGTATAACTTTCAAACAAATAGAAGGAAAAAATGTAATGATAGGAGGGCAATATTAATGCAAAATAATCTTTGCGAGAAAAAATAAAGCAGGCAAGAAAAACAGAAAGCATAAAATAAGATGATAGAAATAAGTCCAAACATATCAGAGAACACAATGAAATGTGAATATTTTGAGTAAGGATTTAAGATTCTCAGATATTTTACATCAACTGTAAGAATCACCTAAGTGATATTTATAGCACATACATGTAAAACAGGTCCCGGAGGAAATTAATGAAATAGAAAGCAAATATAAAATACATGAAATAAAATAAATTATAACATCAAATAAGTCAAAAGTTGTTTTTTTAGAGAAAAAATATTAAAGTTGTTAAACAGCCAAACAAAATTTGGTGAGTAAATTGAAGATATAATTGCAAATGCAGCAGAGATTTTTTTAAAAATCTGTTTAAGTCAATTGATTTGAAAGTTAATATAATATGAACAGATGCCTAGAAAAATAGGATTTAATAAAAAAATAGTGAAAAATAAATAGAAAACCTGAGTAATACTATAAACTTTAAAGATATGTCATCAATATTTTAAAATATTTCCATAAAGGAAACAGCAGGCCCAAACGTCTTTTCAAATATATTCTGCTACACATTCAAGGAAGAAATAATTCCAGTTTTACACCAATTATTCTCAGAACTAGAAAGAGAAGGGAAATAGTTCACTTATTTGGTTAGGCTAACACAACTCTGATTCAAAAACTAGAGGACAGTAAAAGAAAAAAATTATAAACCCATATTGTAAACATATGAGCAAAACAGACTGTTAAAAGAAAACCTTCAGCTGAATAAAATTTAAAAGAGTTTAATTGAGCAAAGAATGATTCACAAATTGGGCAGCCTCCGGACACAGAGTAGACTCAGAGACTCCAGCACAGCCACGTGGTGGAAGATTGATGGACAGAAAACGGAAGTGACATGCAGAAACAGCTGGATTGGTTATAGCTCAGTGTTTATATGAACATGGTTCAAACAGTTGGCCACATTGGATTGGCCAAAACTTAGTGATTGGCATGAGTAGACTAGAGTCTGTTTACACTTCCATTTAGGCTATAGTTCACTATGTACAGAAAAATCTTTAGGCTGAACTTAAAATATGTAAGAGGCAGCTTCAGGCTAAACTTGAATTAACAATTCCCCCCTTATGGTCATCCTCTCAAAACTGACTCAAGTCACTGATGTCATTATTGCCATCATAAAAGTACTTATTCAGTCTTGACACCCACTGGGAAACAGAAGAACAGTGGGTTTTTGCAAGCTGGGAGTGCTTCAGGTTATTTTTTTAAGGGTTACAGTAGAGAGTACCTCCTTATGCTGGAACGTCCTGTTTACAAGAGAAAAAGCAAAACCTGGTTTGTTCTAGGATCTAGGAGTTTCCTTAAAGTCTTACTTTGATTATGTCATATTTAGCACGAGTGACTCCATTTTGGTTTGGTCTGGTCTTTTCGGACCTAGCGCATAAACTCAGTCCAAAACAATGCCCTCCCGTAATTTTGCTTAAAAATTTGCCCTTTTAGTCAGGTTCTCATTTAGGTGAGAGTGTGACCAAAACTTAGGGTCTTAGCACCACCCTCAGTCACCATCATTTTTGGTTTCCAGTCATTCATAGGTTATGGTGCCCTCATGGTCACACATTCTTTCAGCTCTTGTCTTTCCAATTGAAGAGAGACCATTGGACATTCTAGAGACGGCTGCATACAAACATTCAAAAACTTTGAAAGAATACAGCGCACCAAGGAGACTACTATTATTACTGTTAGTTACCGTTACTATTATCACTGTTATTATTACTATTAGTACTATATACTACTATTATTGGGGAGGATAATATCACGAGTTTGGAGTATGTGTCTTACCCAGGGTCCCCATAAACCAAACCATCTAAAATCAAATGGATCAAAGAATGAGCTAAAATGTCTACTCACTTAACAGTCTCTGCATTAATATCTTACAATTGAATCCCTGTAATATACTGAATGTGATGTATTTTTCCATAGGCCACAAGGGCCAACAGCTGAACGGATACTTCTGTGTTTAGCCAGTAAGTAATCTAGAGAAATTCTATTACTTAGCATAACTTTCACAAGAGAATTTAAAGTATATTGCATATCCATAGCCCTTACCGTAGAATCTGCTATGGAGCCTATCACAAGGGATACATTTCTAATCGTTGCCTCTTTTTCTCCAAATAATGGACAAAACGACCTAATAAATGATGCCCTTCTAGAAGAGAACATTGCCTGGAGGCAATGTGCTCTTTAACCCACGATGTAGGTTAAAAGGAGTGAGACAGCCAGGCGCGGTGGCTCATGCCTGTAATCCCGCACTTTGGGAGGCCGAGGCGGGTGGATCACCTGAGGTCAGGAGTTCGAGACCAGCCTGGACAACATGGTGAAACCCTGTCTCTACTAAAAATACAAAAATTAGCCAGGTGTAGTGGCAGGCGGCTGTAATCCCAGCTACTCAGGAGGCTGAGGCAGGAGAATCGCTTGAACCCAGGAGGCGGAGGTTACACTGAGCCGAGATCGTGCCATTGCACTCCAGCCTGGGTGAGAAGAATGAGACTTCATCTCAAAAAAAAAAAAAAAAAAATGAGGAGTGAGCCAATGCTCTGTTTTTGACTGACTAGGAGGCAACATATGCACCATTAAAATTTCTCATCTACATTGGGCCTTCACCTTCCATCTATCGAGGTATAAGGTTATCCATGTATAAGGCTGGCTGCAAAATCCTTCACAAATAAAACTACACCCCATGAGTGCACACAACAGACCCCCTTTCCACTTTTATTGTTCATAGAGGCATAACCAAGGGAAAAAATCAAAGATAAGTGTCTCATGGTGGTAGAGAAGTCTTGATCTGTAGTCTTGGGAAAAAGCTGTTCACATCAAGGATGCCATCTTTTTCTGAAAAGAAACTCCTCTGGTTAGCTTTAGCTTAAGAGTGCCAATGGGTGTACAGTTCCAAGAATAAGGGCCCTTGTCAGTTGCGAGATTATGAACCCAAGTTTCAAGGTCCCAAAGTTTTACTGTGGTGTGGATGGCAAGGGCAGTCTTTCTCTGATGTTCTCAGAAGATCCAATCTTCGTGTTCTAGACTGTGAAGGGGTTGATTGATTATATTCAGTCAGTGAACCATAAAAAGCTTTCTTTACCTGGTGAAATACACTGTGGCATAATAATCTGTTATAACATTGGCTATCTTGCATGGGAAAGCTTTTATACAACCAGAACACATGCATTGAAAATGACAATTGAATGAAATCCCTCTATAAATGTTTAAGTGGCCCATTAGGTAGCAGAATCTACTTGAAGCTTTGTCTTCCCAGGAATATGGGTTTGACAAACCAAACATTGGTCATAAACTATTTTAGCAATTTAGAAGCCATCACACCAATATGTATTTAATTTGGATTGTTTTATCTCTTCCATGATGAGTCATGGAATGCAGAACTTTTAATAACAGAAGCTTTAAGTACTCAGGAAGGATGAGGCAGCTGTCCAGGTTCTCTATGAGTCCATGATTAACACTGGACTTGTGTCCTCTTGCAGAGAATACCAGTTGTCTCTCCAATTTAGGTGCATAGCACTGAAACTGATGGGTTATCATAGGTAATTTGCCTTAGATCATGGAGGTCTTTCAAATTGTATATATAAACCATTTCAGTACTGGCTGATTTAGCATGAAAATCTGGCAAAATATTTTCGTGGTATTCAATTAGTTTTTGTTCTACTTGGGTTAGCAGTTTTATAAAACAGTTTTTTTTCATTAAAGTTCCAGGAATTCTTACCCAGTCCAAATGATATGATCCTAAAATTGTCAGAAACCTGTATTCAAGAGTACTTTTCAGGGTCCTTTCCATCCATTCAGGAACCTCCTAAAATACACCGTATTCTAGGATTTTGTGTTCTTTGAAGTTTTCAGAAACTGCATCAGAATTAAGCAATTAACTATAGAAATGACTTTAAATAGTCACAGCTAAAGACACATTTGACAAGGAAATTTGGTGATTTCTGTAGTCTACAATAACATAATAAACATAATTATGATTGATAGCATATACTCAGACATTAGTATTTTAGAAATCTCATACAATTTTGGAGCATGTATTAATATCATTCATTAAAATATAACCTAGGCTGGGTGCAATGGCTCATGCCTGTAATCCCAGCACTTTGGGAGACTGAGGCAGGTGGATTGCTTGAAGTCAGGAATTTGAGACCAGCCTGGCCAACACAGCAAAACCCTGTCTCTAACAAAAAAGTACAAAAATTTTCCAGGAGTGGTAGTGAGCTCCTGTAATCCCATCTACTAGGGAGGCTGAGGCATGAGAATCACTTGAATCTGGCAGGTGGAGGTTGCAGTGAGCCAAGATCATGCCACTGCACTTCAGCCTGGGTGTCAGACCAAGACTCTGTCTCAAAAAATAAATTATATATATATATATAATATATATAATATTTATATATATAATATATAAATTATATATATATTATATATTTTATATATATATATCCTGAAGGTTAAGTTTTCTTTCTTTTTCTTTTTGAGATGCAGTCTTGCTCTGTTGCTCAGGTTGGAGTGCAGTGACGCAATCTCAGCTCATTACAACTTCCGCCTCCTGGGTTCAAGCAATTCTCTGCCTCAGCCTCCCGAGTAGCTGGGATTACAGGCACCCACCATCATGCCCAGCTAATTTTTGCATTTTTAGTAGAGACACGGTTTCACCATCTTGTCTAGGCTGGTCTTGAACTCCTGACCTCATGATCCACCCACTTCAGCCTCCCAAAGTGTTGGGATTACAGGCATGAGCCACCATGCCCATTCAAGTATTATTTCTTATTTTGACAATGCTTCCCATGGAACTTAACATGTCAAATAACACTGTTTCTCTCTCTTTTGGATGCTTCAGTGGCCCTCTGTAGCATCCCAGGGTTAGAGGTCAAAAAAGACTTAATGTTGAAGCTAAAATTTGATTATGGGAAGCCTGTCAAATATGTTAAAGGCTTAAAACACTTGATAATATGAAATAGAATTCCAGGTCACCATAAGTCATTCATTTAGTCAAAATGATAACTCAAAAATTTTAAAAAGTCAAAAACCTTTGTTCATTGATAGAGGGAAGACTTCACTTTCCAAACAATGTCTCTTGTCTTTCTTTCCTTTTTCCTATAGTTTATTCAAAAGGCAAACAAAAATATTTCATTATCCTTTAATATGACATGAAAATCTTGTTCAAGAGAGAAAGTCAAATTTTACCCTTGGATTAGTGTACTTTTAATTTCAACCCCAAGTTTTAATAAAATCTTATAGACAAATCTATCCAATTTTAATCAGTTTGACCATGAGGTAAGATTCTCATAAACCTTTTATAACTCTTTACAATTTTATGTTAAAAAGCAAAACAATGCTCTAAGAAAACCCTGTCATTCAGAAAAGTAGGCCCTGATTCAAGCCTTGCATCAGTGTGCTTTTATTTCAATGTTTAATTTATGGGAAAACTGAATAATACCTCTTTAACTTTAAGCAATCTGTTCACACACAAAACTTCTTTTACAAGAAAATCTTTCACAAATTTCTACAACCTGCTCAAACCTTCAGCTTAATTCTATCTAACTTCAAATAATCTTTTAACCCTTTAATCTAGGCAATAAAAATCCATGTTCCCAGGCCTTCTTAGTCTTTTACCAAAAGCACATTTCACTTTCCTCACATACCTTGCTTGTAAAATTGTTATTTTAGTAGTCTCAATTACCTATTACAATGATAATTCTTAGCAATTTTTATTTTTGTTGAAAAACCTGATAAGTAAGTAATTTTAATGTGTAGTAGGTGTGCAGCCTATGACACCAGAGAGAAATGCAGATAAGGTTTGATTCTTTCCAGCATAGCCAGGGGGCATGGCTAACTCCACATGTCCCCACATCTTACCTAGAATCTAATGCTCCAAAGCAGGTAAAGTTGAAGTCAGAGAAGCAGTTTATGACCTTTAAGCATTTAGGAAACCTAGTATCTGACCTGCCTAATTTAGACCAAATGTCTTTATTTTACCAGTAATCTTTAAAACTCTTTATTTCCCAAAGCTTATTAAAGTCATGTGAAATTAAAGGCAGTACAGTTTTTATTTTTCTGAAAAAATATTCGATTTAATTGCTTATTATTTTTAAGCCAATTAATCAGACCTTTTTCATATAAACATCACATGCATGACACATAGAAATACATACACAGAAGAAGATCCAGTATTTGTAAGTGTTTTTTTTTTTTTTTTTTTTGAGAGGGAGTCTCGCCCAGGCTGAAGTACAGTGGCACTATCTCGGCTCACTGCAAGCTCCACTCCCAGGTTCACACCATTCTCCTGCCTCAGCCTCCCGAGTAGCTGGGACTACAGGCGCCCACCACCACGCCCAGCTAAATTTTGTATTTTTAGTAGAGACGGGGTTTCACCGTGTTAGCCAGGATGGTCTTGATATCCTGACCTCATGATCTGCTCGCCTCGGCCTCCCAAAGTGCTGGGATTACAGGTGTGAGCCACCTTACCTGGCCAAGAGTTTTTATTTGCCAGTTTTTAAACTTCTTAATTGGATTACTGGCTTCATGGTGGGGTCCTCTGAGAAACAGAATGAGGAAAACATGCAGTTTCTAGGGCCTAATAGGCACGCATAGATGCAAGGCAATATAGATCCCCCCAAATTCAGGGTCCTACTTTTACACCAGATCCTGGATCCCCAAAAGAGAAATGCTATGGAACAAGACAGTGCAATGATTTTAGTGTGCATTTCATTGCAAAGCATTTGAAAGCCAGTCAGTGCACTCTGTGATCAGTCCATCTCCCTTTGCAGTCTTATCTCTCGGTGGGGGATGGGGATGGGGACATTTCAATAGGTGGCCAAGAGCATGCTTCTCTGACCCAAACTAGCAAAGAGCCGAGTATCCTCCAATCACTGCCATTTGCCATCCCCAAAAGTATATTTAGCTTTAGATTGTGAGAGGGATTTATCTGCTTTCAATTCCTGGGGTTTCATGAGGAAAACAGAGGTTTTTCCCAAAACGGGGTCTGTGGTGCCTCCTTTGTTTTTCCCGAGGAGTTCCAGAGTGTGAGAAATTATCCTAGGTCCTCTCATGTGTGCATGAAGAGTGGCAAAAAGGCAAAATGGAGAAAAACAATTCAATTGACTGAAAAGCAATGAAACTATTTTTCCCCAGAAAAACAAGATCTAAGAAGAGAAAAAACTGTAAAGCACTTTTACATATATGTATAGCTTGAATACCTGTTTTTAATTAAGCTGAGTTTTAAACCAAATATCTTATTACCAGACTTTAGCCAGATCAAGCAGCAAATATTTCTTGCTTTTGACCTTTACCAAAGGTAACCTCCCAGGTGCTCAGAGAAAGGAAAATTCAAGACAAGAAGAGAAGTTGTTCATGGTGTGGAAGAGACTCAATAAGTGGCAAAGGTCACAAAGATATCAAACCAAAAACACTCATTCCTTAAGCCAGGAATTGAACCTTGACTGTCACTGGGAAAAGACAAAGCCTTAGGCACTAAGCTACAGCATTGGGCAGTTTCCATCGCTCTTCCCAGAAGGAGTCTAGGGCAGTCAATTTTGATCTTGCAATGGCTTTTAACTGCTCAAGATAATTTTTAGAGCCAGCTATGACATGAACCCCAAAATTCCTGTTCCCTGGATAGACGAGACCAAGAGAAAGTACTGCCATGTGGTTACAAGGTCAAGCTCCCAAGGATATAAAACAAGACGTCCAGTTTTATTTTTGTTTCAGAGACTTGCCGCAAAGTTTGTAACTGACCAGTTTGCCAGGATGGCTTAAACAGGGAGCTTATGGGGGTCGTAGGCCCACATTCTATCCTATGATATCCGTTTTTTATGAGAGAACAACACAGAAAGACAAATTCACAGCTAAACTACACCAGATTCACTACAACTTAAGACGAGCCTCACAAATCCTTTTTCTCATTAATTAAAGCTTTGCAGAGGAGATAGTAATCTTTACCATTCCTACAATTGCACAAAGGGAGAGAGGCGAGAAGTCTGACTATTAAGAAATTCTTACCCTTTTGTCAGCATGCCAGGTTTCTGGGTTCCCTTTCCCTGAGTGGCCCTAGTGACCCCGCCTTTTGCACCATAGCTCTGGGAGCCAAGCTGCAACACAAAGGAAAATCATCCTTTTTTGTTTCGTGGAACCCCAGGCAAAAGCCTCTCAATTTTGTAAGATGCTGCCGGAGGGATTGCATGGAGTAACCAAATTAACATTTTCCATTCTGGCCAGAGCAAAATGCGTGTGACAAAATAGACATTAGCCTCTGCTCTTGGTGCCCATCAAACTGGCAAGGCTCAAACTTGCCCCTGGTTGGGCTCTGTCATCTTTAATCCATTTAGAGTGGGGTGGAATGACCTGCAGCCAGGAGTTTCAACACGTGGTCTCTGGGCAAGATGGTTGCCCTGAATAACAGAAAAGACGGGAAAGGGAAAGGAGAGAAAGGAAGAAAGAAAAGCAATCTCTGTGGTATGGTGGGGAAGGCAAAGAGCTCAGGGAGGCCAGAGAAAGATCCACCCATTGCAGCAACACTGAAACAAAATTGTATGCAACTGCTTGTCTGTCATGAAGGCAGGGATCATTTTCAGCAGTCCCATCAGCTCTCAAGTTTCCCCGATTGGGGAGAAAAAGGTTCCCCATGTCTCACGATCCTGTACTTGCCTAATCCTGTCATCCACTGCCATCAGCAAAGAACGCAAGGCAGATTAATCCAAAGAGAATAGTGGTTAACGTCCCATAATGTCAAATCCATTTTTAACCAACAGAGACTTTACTGAGCGGAGGGCCCTCTAATCCCAGCTATGTCTTAGGAGGGACTCTAAAACTTCCCAATTTGGGCCTCTGATCCACTCCCATCCTTTACCTGGGTAAAATGTACCCCACCACTTACCCAAAGTCAGCCAATTGGTACTGCAGTCTATTTATTTGGGTCAGGATAGTAACCAAGTCAAAAGTTTAGCAGATTTAATTTTTTAAAAAACCAATTAGTTGTTTAAGATTTTCATTTGCCTTTTGTAAATAGAAATTTAATAGAAATTTTAAATAGAAATACTGAAATCTTTTTAGAAGTTTCTGTGTATCAATAGGCATCCCTAGATGAGACTAATTTGGGAGCCCTCATTTTTAAATGCACTTCAGTTCAGTGTTGTTCAATTGGAACATTCCATTCTAAGTTATCTTTAGTAAGATTTCACCATTTCTGTAAGACTTTGCTGCTTCCAGGGCCTAACACTTATGCATGTATCAGCCAAAAGGAAATTAGTTCTTCAGAAATTAAGGATCCCATTTTTAGCTAAGATACTGGTTTTGCGCTCAGGTTCCCTTGATCAATTTGGCCAATGATTTTTTTTCCTACCTAAGTACACATGAAAAATGAAACAAAGGGATAGAACACAAAAATTCCTGTGAATTTCCAAAAGCCAAATTTTACACCCCATGCAATATTGCCATATACTACTGGTTTCTTTCTGACCCAGTCAGATGTAAGAGGTCTCTAACTGGATCCAAGTCAGTTAATCACTAGATCCAATCCAATCCCAGACCTAGTCCAGTTTCTGTCATGACTTCCAAACCAGTTTGGATTAGAAATTTGCTCAAATAAATTCGGAGAGCTCAAAACACAAACCCATAGAGCTTTGGAATCTGAGAAAGAACTTACCATAATCCCCAGCTGCTCTGAGAGAGCAATGGACACAATGGGCCTGGCAGGTATGTCACTTGGTCACTCAGTGCTTCTGGGGGTCATTAGAAGCTCTACTTCTGATCTCACTTCAGAAACCATCTGTTAAAAGAAAAACTTCGGCTGAATTAACTTTAAAAGTGTTTAATTGAGCAATGAACAATTCACGAGTCAGGCAGCCTCCAGAGCCAGAGTAGGCTCAGAGATTCCAGCACAGCCATGTGGTGAAAGAAAATTTATGAACAGAAAAAGGAAAGTGATGTACAGAAAATGGAAGTGACATACAGAAACAGCTGGATTGGTTATAGCTCAGTGTTTGCCTTATTTGAATACGGTTCAAAGAGTTGGCCACATTTGATTGGCCAAAACTTGGTGATTGGCACAAGCATAGACTACCGTCTGTTTACATTTCCATTTAGGCTATATTTCACCATATACAGAGAAACCTTTAAGCCAAATTTAAAATATAAGGAGACAGCTTTAGGTTAAACTTGATTTAACAAGACTCAGCAATATATATAACATATAGCCAATGTCATGACCAAATTAATTTTATTCAAGGAATGAAGGGTTGAGTCAACATTATAAAAATATCTATTAATGTAATTCACCACATTTACAAATTAAAGGAGGAAACCCATGCCATCACTTGAATAGATGCAGTAAAAGCATTTAATAAAATTCATCAACTCTGCAGAGTGCCTAGAATAGAAATAGAAATATATATCAAATATTTAATTTGATATAAATAAAAACAAAAATCATACAGCAAACATACTAAATAGTGAAAGATTAAATTCACTTTCTTTAAATTAATGAATAAGAAAGAGGTTCACAATTTTACTACTGTTCAACATTGTACTGGAGGGCCCCTTGACGATAAGAAAAAAGAGAAATAAATGAACATTATAAATATTGGAAAGGAGTTTTAAAAATCTAGTTATTAACCTTGGATGACATAAATTTCTGATCAGAAAATCTAAAAGACCATATAGATAAATTATTATAATTAATCATGAATTTTAAGAAAATTATTGGATAAAAATCAATATGAAACTTACATGAAACTTAATTGTATTTCCATATGATAACTACAAACATTTAGTAACTTTAAAAAGATACTTTGTAAAATAGAGACACAGTATAGAGTAATCAGGAAAAAATCTTTTAAAATAAAACGTGCAAGAGCTTAAGTAAATTATAAAACTTTATGAAGACGCGTTAAATAAAATGTAAACAACATAAAAAGATGATTCTTCTGGATAGTGTAACCATGCTACAAAATTGTCACAGATTTCCAAATACATTCATAGATCCAACATGTATCTCGGTTTTTAAGGAATTTGACTTACTGTCAATTAAGCTGCATATGAAAAATGAAGGATCGAACGTAGCTAACACATCCTGAAGTAAGAAGAACAGAAGACTTGCCCTACCAGATAGAAAGACTTACTAAAAAGCTACAGGAATTATGACAATGTGGTAGTGGCACAGGTATAGACAACACATTGCGGAAATAAAATAACATTCTATGTCAGTGGGAGATGCATGAAAACTTGCGCTGAGACAATTATGGTATTCATGTAAAAATATAAATAAAATTGAGTCCTATTTCACACAAACACTAAATAAATTCAATTCCATGTTGTTAGTAAATGTTAATGCACAATCTTGATTACCTTGGGACAGAAAACGTGTTTGTGAACAACATGCAAAGAACATATTTATGACTTTGGAAGAATTCCAAAAACTAAATTTAAACAACACAAAAAGTGTGCAAACCCTCAGGGAAAAGAGTGATAAATTCAACCATATTAAATTAAGGACTTCTGTCCATTAGTTCTGACTTAGTCTGCTTTTGTTGTAATAATGCGGTGTAACAAATCACATCACAATCGGATGACTTATAACCACAAGCATTATTTTTCCTGTTCACGGGCCTGTAGCCTCAATCCATGGGCCAGGCTCCAAGTCAGCTGGGCTTGGTTCCAGACTCAGGACTGGGTTGAGGCTGCTCCATGTGTCCTCCTTGGACCAGTGGCTAACTAGGGCCTGTTGTTATGGAAAATGGTAGGAAAACAAGATGTCAAGCTGAACCTCATATGCACATTTAATGTCCCTACTTGTGTCACATCTTTTAAATCTCATTAGCCAAAGCAAGATATTTGACCAAGTCAACATTCATGTGGAAGAACATCATACTCTCACTACTCTAGAGGTGGGCACACAGTTACAAGGCAAAGGGTATGACTGTATTACAGGGGATTGATGAATTAGCACCAATATTCTTATCAACCACACACACCTCAAACCATATGAAAAGCAAGCCAAAATTTGGGTGAAGATATTTGCCACATATAACTATGAATTAGTCCCTCAAATATCCTTTAAAAAACCTTATTTTTACAAATTGATAGAGAAACCAACAATATGATTTAAAATGGGCAAAACATATGCGTTTTATAGAAAAGAAAATATGCAAGTGATTTTTTTTAAAAAAGGTCAAATTTATTGCAGAGAAGCCAAAATAAGACTGCATATCACATCTTCATATTTGCAAAACTTAAGAAGTCTTACAATGCTAAGTGTTAAGAATGTAGAGAAATTGAAACTCACATTACTGGTGGGAGTGTAAATTAGTGTATTTACACTGAGTATTAGTCTGTTTTCACACTGCTGATAAAGACATGCACGAGACTGGGAAGAAAAAGAGGTTTGATTGGCCTTACAGTTCCACATGGCTGGGGAGGACTCAGAATTACCGTGCGAGGTGAAAGGCACTTCTTACATGGCAGCAGCAAGAGAAAATGAGGGAGAAGCAAAAGTGGAAACCCCTGATAAACCCATCAGAGCTTGTGAGACTTATTCACTATCATAAGAATAGCACAGAAAAGACCAGCTCCCGTGTTTCAATTACCTCCCCCGGGTCCCTCCCACACATGTGGGAATTCTGGGAGATACAAGTCAAGCTGAGATTTGGGTGGGGACACAGCCAAACCATATCACACTGGAAAACAATTGACATTATCTTGTACCCAAAAAGATGTTTACATTCTTTGACCCAGCAGTTTTACTCCAAAACCTCTTGCTCATGTGTTTCCAAAGATATATACGGTGGTTTTGTGAAAACACATGACTGGAAAAACTCCGTATGTCCATCAAATTGTGAACAGATACATAAGAAGTGGTATAGTCACAAAATAAAATATTTATAGCAGTAATAATGAATGAATGACATCTCTACATACCCAAATGGATGAATGTCAAAAATATAATGTGAATTTTTAAATAAAGGCAGGTCTCAGAAAAATGCATAGAGCAGATACCATTATACAAAGTTCAAATAAAAGTACAATGAAGCAATTAAGTCACTTACAGGTTACTAATATATTGTAAATTTATAAAGAAAAGCAACAGAATGTTAAGCACAAAATTCAGTGAGGAACACATGGGGTCTGGAACTACAATGCTGTGCCTTATTTTTTAAAACTGTATTATGAGGCCGGGCATGGTGGCTAATGCCTTTAATCCCAGCACTTTGGGAGGCTGAAGCGGGCAGATCACCTGAAGGTCAGGGGTTTGAGACCAGCCTGACAACATGGCAAAACTCTGTCTCTACTAAAAACACAAAAATTAGCCAGGCATGGTGGGCGCCTGCAATCCCAGCTACTCAGGAGGCTGAGGCAGGAGAATAACTTAAACCTGGGAGGTGGAGGTTGCAGTGAGCAGAGATCGCACCATTGCATTCCAGCCTGGGTGACAGAGTGAGAATTTGCCTCTGAAAAAAAAAAAAAAAAAAGGAAGAAACTATTATGAGAACATGGGTGCTGCTGGTTTTATTAGTCTTTGTACCTTATATATACCATATATATATTTACCATATATATATATACATGTACCATATATATATATACACGTACCATATATATATATATATATATTCAATTATCTAAATAAGTAGCAGAATAATTCTTTTTTTTTCTTAAGCTTCTATTATCTCTTCACAAACTGGTAATTGGTCAAACCAAAGTTTGGTTTGTGTTCCAAACTTTAATTACTGTTGATTTGGTGACTTTTAATATTTTCTGTTTGGCCATTTTTATTTCAGGGATGTTTTCTACTCTTTTCAGTTAAGAAGAGAAACACTAAGTATATATTCAATTAGTGGAGATTGCTGGCACCTTTAGTTGTGATTAAATTTAGATAAGTATCAAGATCAGCTGGATAGTGAGAATCAAGAATTTAAAAAATAGCAAAACACAAACAACATTTTAAAACATTTTCTCTATGTTATCCAGTGTTATAAGCAATTCACCCTGAAATAACTCAGGTAATGCCCACAACAGCCCTGTGGACTAGGTTTTATTAGCAGCCTCATTTTGGAGATGAAAGACTTAAGACAAAGTTATATGCAATTTTCCCAGTGTCACACAGCTATTAAGTGGTGATGATACTGCTTTACACTCCACTGTTATCCACTATTCCATACATAACTGAATATTAAAACAAATTCATGGAGCAACTATCTTTGTTGTTGATGCACAGAACATGTAGTAGATTATTATTTGTAAAATATAAATGCCAACATTTTAAAAACATACGTGAATTTAACTGAATAAATTATGCACTGGGTGGTACCATTGCTAGTTTGCTGTGTGCCTCTCCATGTATCTTCTCTCATCCTTTCTATTTTTTTATGTCTCTCTTCCTTTTCTTTTTTTTTCCTTTTCTTTTTCTTTCTTTTTTTTTTTTTTTTTCCTTTTTTGAGACGGAGTTTCACTCTATTGCCCAGGCTGGACTGCAGTGGCGCAATCTCGCCTCACAATAACCTCCGTCTCCCAGTGTCATGCCATTCTCCTGCCTCAGCCTCCCAAGTAGCTGGGACTACAGGTGCCCACCACCATGCCCTGCCTTTTTTTCTTTTCTTATGAGACATCTCTGCTGTTTTCTGTTCCCCAAATGTCTCCCTTTCGAACTTTCCACAATTATGTACAGTCAGTATAATTATGCCAGCATTCTCCACTAATCAAACATATACTTAGTGTTTCTCTTGTTAACTGAAAAGAGTAGAGGACACTCCTGAAGTGAAAATTTAAACTTAAATTGCTTTCTTCTATTGAAAAAACAGATAAAATGTCATAAAAAGGGGAGGGGATCCATTGTAGTCAGAATTATTAGTTAGTTTGAAGTAAAATCCCCTCTAAATAACAGGCTCATTTTAGCTATTCAACTTATCTAATACATTGACTATTTTCACCATCAAGCTCAAGAAATTTGGATTTTTAAACTCTACCAATTCTGGTTAAGGTGTCTCAAACCCAAAACCCCAGGTCCTGCTTTAATTTTGGAAGTGCATTTTTAAAGTTCTTTAGTTCAGGTATGCCCATTTTACAGCATTTATATCATTTACTAGGATAATTCATTAGGTACTATGACTCTTACTGATAAGTTAAGCAGGCCAAATACCTCCCCTAAATGGAATTACATTGTAACAATTCACTTTACATTCCCATCCAGAGTATATTTGTCCCCCTGAAATCATGACTTCAGCCTCTGCCTTTTCCCCCATTGACCCCTGCACTAGAATATTTCCTGGCTTCGACTAATACCTGGAAAATTTTCCCACACATGAGAGGGTTCATAGGTCACCTTACATGGAGTCAAGAAAGCTGTGAGTCTGTGACCAGCAAGCCCCATACACTAGCCAGAGGCCTTCAGGAGGACACACCAGGCATACCTTGCCTCAAGTCACTCATGGATAACCTCGTCCAGTTTATGCTCAGTGTAATAGACTCATGGTCAAGCCTAGTGCAATACTCTACTCATGGGCAGTTCCTCTCTCCCATGTCTATCTACTACATCAGGACAGCTCAGTGGAGGTGGTTTTGTCCCCTAACACCTCCTAGGGCATATAACTTGGTTGTCACAAATTGGGCAGGGAATGCTAGTGGCACCTAGTAAGTAGAGGCCAGGGCTACTGCTAGACATCCTACAAGGCACAGGACAGTCCTCCCAATAAAGAATTATCTGGCCCAAGATGTCCACAAAGCAAGGGTTGAGAAGTCCTGCCCTATATCTTTCTACTCCTCTGTGTTATGCTGAGAATAATGGAAACTAAGCTTATGGCCTGCCACCTTTGTTAGCTGACATAGTATCCATTTCATCCCTCATTTCTGCCAAAAGAATCCTCATTTTCTTAAGTATAAGAAAAACTTCAGTGGATTCTTGGCCCTTTCACCAGTCTAAGCCCATTTTACCAATTCCTTTTCCATTGCACTGGTTTAGCACAAGGGAAAAAGTAAAATTCCATTAAATAAGATATAAGAGTGGAAATGCTGAGAGGCTTCTGGGAAAATTTCCCTCACTCCTGAAAAACAGGATGCACTTTCTTCTCTTCTGACCTGTGGATGTTGTTTTGTCGGATGTGATACCTGAGTTGGTGTAAATGCCTTGCCACCATGGAGAAGACAGATGACAAGCTGAAAATCACAAAATGTAAAAATGGAGAAAACCAGGCCAGGCACGGTAGCTCACGCCTGTAATCCCAGCACTTTGGGAGGCCAAGATGGGCAGATCATGAGGTCAGGAGTTCGAGACCAGCCTGACCAACATGGTGAAACCCCATCTCTACTGAAAATACAAAAATTAGCTGGGTGTGGTGACATGTGCCTGTAGTCCCAGCTACTCGGGAGGCTGAGGCAGAAGAATCACTGGAACCCGGAAGGCAGAGGTTGCAGTGAGCCAAGATTGCACCATTGCACCCCAGCTGGGTGACAGAGTCAGACTCCAACTCAAAAAAAAAAAAAAAAATGGAGAAAACCTGGGTCTTTGACACTGTCACTAAGTTGCTGAATTAATCAACTTTGGAAATGCCATGTCCCTAAATTTTCTTATCATAAGAGACTTTCCTTATCATTTTCTCATTGCTACATGGATTTTCTGTTACTTGCAGCCTAAAGCAACCTAATAAATTTCCTATGAACCACTCTGTCTCTTGAAGAAAGAAACTTGGAATACTTGATATTAGTTTTCTTAGGATTGTAGAATTCAAATGAACTATCTGACTGGGGGGAGGTTGGTACAGGCTGAAGCTCAGCCAAGATTCCAGAGACACCCAGTGTTATAACAGCAGCATCCACCCTCCCCTAACCCCTGACAAAAAAACACCTAGGAAATTTTCTTCTGTCCTAGACTGCATGGATGTCTCCCCAGTGTGTAGAGTTGTCTACATTGACAAATTTCTTTAAGAATCCCAACCCTATTGATGACATAAGAACCCCATAAATGGAACCCTTGAGAAAATGACAAAAAATTAACAGAAATAGCTCCTAAACTTTTCTAGATCTCTGTTTCTTTTACCTCTGTTATCATCCTGCTGACTTCACTCATGGTGTGCTTCAACACATGCCTAGGAATAATGGTGAAACCATGCTACCAAATTTCCTCAAGATAAATACACCATCTAATTACCTCAACATCATCTCTTCTCCATGGCCATTCAGAAAACTCCATAATGGCACAATTGTAAGATCTCCAACAATTCTGTGATATTCTCAACCCAGGGCTGGTATCAAATCTCAGAGAGAGGTTTCACCATATTTTGAAATTGCAGAAATCCTGTCAGACATTAGCCCCCAGTGCTAAATTCATCGTTAAAGCAATTTCATTTTGATTTATTAAGCAGATATATTTATGAAGTATGGATATGCAATACCATTAAAATTAGCTAAAAGTATTTAGTAAAAAATATTTATTCTTTTGTTTTTAGAGCAAAACTTTATTTGAAAAAGAAGTCTAAGAAGAGGATTTGGTAACCACTGTCATCTTTGCAAGTACTGTTTTCTACTCTCTCAGATATAATTTTATTTTGTTTTCAACCTATGAATTATAGATGAGATTCCTGGCATTGTTATTTGTATGACCCTAAAATCACCAGTATTTCCATTCTTCAGCTCTTCAGGAAGATCATTACAGAGTAGTTATCACTGAATCTTGCTGTCTGAACCCATCTTTTTTTTTTTTTTTTTTTTTTTGGAGATGGAATCTTACTCTGTTGCTCAGGTTAAAGGGCAGTGGCACGATCTTGGCTCTCTGCAACCTCCACCTCCTGAGTTTCTCCTGCCTAGAGTGATTCTCCTGCCTCGGCCTCCAGAGTAGCTGGGATTACAGGTGTGTGCCACCACACCCAGCTAATTGTTTGTATTTTTAGCAGAGATGGGGTTTCACCATGTTGTCTAGGCTGGTCTCAAACTCCTGACCTCAGGTGATCCAACCACTTTGGCATTCCAAAGTGCTGGCATGATCCACTGCGCCTGGCCTGAACCCATCTTCTTAATCCCAGTTTACTGATATATCTAGGACGTGATTAAGGTCTCAATGGGGAAAAGCAAAAGTTGAGAAATTTTACTCAGTAATTTATTAATTTCTGAAGATATTAGAGCTGATTAAACTGCTCCTTCTCCCATTAACTAATAAAATTAGGACTTTTCTTCTGTTTCTGAGGGTAGGCTCCCTAGAAAAATTCCACATTACATCTGATCTTCCTTTAAAGAAACATCATTAACCAAGTAAACATTTCCACTTTGCTGAACAATGAAATCTGTCATATTGCAACTGACATTCTGAAACATGCTGGAAGATGCTGCTCAGTTCATTCAAGGAACTCTTGGCACACATCTTTTGAGCCTTTTGAAAAGCAGAATATAAATACCTGCAGTGCTAATGGGTCTATAATAGCAGTAATTTCAAGGAAAGGGCAGAACAGCATTACATTACTTGGCATTACATTACAGCTACAGCATCCCTTGGGATTTGCTGGAATGAATAAGACGCTATTGCTATTGCAAACTTGACTTTTACAAGTATCTGTGCTAGTCATTTGCCCACGTACCATGTGTAGTGTAGTCAGAACATTGTGGTAATTGATATTTTTACTGTGTTGAATTCACATTTTCAGGGCATTATAAATATATGCAAGTATACTGATAGAATACAACTGCAATATCTAGAAACAAACCTTCCAATTAAATTAAATTGTATAAAAGGTCATTAAATATGTTCTAAATGGTTTTGGTCTCATACACCTGAATGAGTAAGCACAGGTCATTTTTATCCTTGACAGATGTTCAAAGATAAAGTCAATCTTTAAGACTATTAGAACATTTTTATAATTGATACTGGGATTAGAGGAGAAGGGTGGAAGGATCTCTGATTATTTATGTGCTTTTTATGTTAAGTCACTGAATGGTCAGTAACTTGAAAGGGAAATAGACATTGAAGGCAGACTTGTGGCTTTTATTTCTTCACTTTGAACACTTGAACATTACGTTCAAAGAATATTCTGATTTGTGTGCAGAGATTGACTGATTGGCCCACTTGCAAGTTTTGTTTTGTTTTTTGTTTTGAGACAGAGTCTCGCTCAGGCTGGAGTGCAGTGGCGTGATCTCAGCTCACTGCAGCCTCTGCCTCCTGGGTTCAAGTGATTCTCCTGCCTCAACCTCCTGAGTAGCTGGGACTACTGGCACATGCCACCACGCCTGGCTAATTTTTGTATTTTTAGTAGAGACGGGGTTTCACCATGTTGGCCAGGATGGTCTCAATCTCCTGACCTCGTGATCTGCCCGCCTCGTCCTCCCAAAGTGCTGGGATTACAGGCGTGAGCCATCGTGCCTGGCCCCCATTTGCAAATGTTTTATGGAATTTGGGGGAGAACTAGAAAATCCCTTCTAGTATTTTCTATGCCTAGGTGTTAAAATATGGGTTAAGGGGGAAACTGTGTATACTATTTGAGTGTCCCGTTTGTATTTTTTAAAGGATATGATTTTCATAGTTAGGTGGAGATGCTATTCTTTCTAGGTGCATGTTTACACTACAAGCCCATAGTACTACATTTAGACAACCAGACATAAGTAGGATTGTCAAAAGTTAAGGATTACTTATCAGCACTTCGTGTCAGGAAACACAGCTCAACATGTATTTAGTGCAGGCTCACTTGTCAGTGTTCAGAGTACCCCCTAAAACAAGACCATCGTTAGAGAATCCAAGCAAAGGGAAAACCAAGTGGGGGAGGAGGGATGTGCTCTTCATTTCTGAGGATGGGCAAGAAAATCTATGTGACCGTAATGCAGGAGACAAAGGGAGACCTGTAGGAGGAATTCATAGGCTGTAGAAAAAGTATAAATTTTATTCTGAGTGGAATGGTAAGTCATCAGAGGATTTTGGGATGAGTAAGATAATCTGACTTGAAATTTATTAAATATAGCAAATGTTCAAAATGATCATCAATTATTAGCAACCTGAGTGAAAAAATTATAAGCTTTTCTGTCTCTGAAATCACTTACTTACACAATAAAAATTAAAATTTGATAGTTGAAGAATTACTGATATTCAAATGAAGAGAGGGTTTCAAGTCATACAAAAAATTATTTACAAGCACAGCTATGACAGGCTAGACCTTAGCAATCACCTGGTTTGGGGTCTTCCCATTTGCTCTTGATGAGCTTCCCATGAGCTCTTGAGGCACAGGGAGTTTCCTAGGATGTTTTTGGAAGTTTTACATATAATCAAATTTGTCTTTTGCTTTTTTATGTTTATCTTCACAGATAAACACACATGCATGAGGATCTAAAACTGTTACTCTTCCACATTAATTAAGGCAAGGTGAATGTTGGGGATAAGCAATATTGTAAAGAAGATCCAAGGAAGAATCACAAAATGGAGCCGACATCATTATCTCTGCGCTAAACTCTAATCTCCAAACTAACCCTCTCTTTTATGTAAAAAGAAGACTACATATGTATAATAACCAATGTTAGAATAGAGTAGAAAGTCTTGCTTATATCTTTGTCCTAATTCTCTCTTTGTATGATATTAGACAGTTATCTCTGTCTCATACTCCCACCTGAAAAATAGGATAAAAGTTATCATCTGTTTCACTGAGGTGCTTATGGAAATGAATTAATTCATATGGATGAAGTATTTTGAAGATGAAATGTACTGAATAAATGCTATACATTAGCAGGTGGGTGTACATTTAAAAGAATTATTGTAACAAATAATAAAAAACTGTTCTATGGTACTTCACTGTCAATTACTTCCTTTTGTGTGACTTTTACACGCTGGATTTAAAGTAATAATGCATGATTATTCAAAATAGGAATAAGTTGTTAGGTACTTGCAATTATGTTAAGTTGTCAACTGTTCAAAAGGCTTATTCTTGTCAAACCAGGTAAAATGTTCAAAGTGCTGTACTTCCAATGAGCTTAAGTAGCTTCAATGAATTCTTATTGATAAAATAATAGTATTAAGTACCAGTGTTATGAATAATAGAACTTTAATCATAGATACTAATATGTATCTTAATTTTTGCTTACAATTTTATATTTTTCTATTACATTTGGGAATAAAGAAAAATTGCTCTATAAGAATAGATTGCAGCAGATTTCAGAAATGGACTTTTGTTCAGGAGAATACTTGGTGGCCACTTTGTATGGTATAAAAGAAACCTTTCATGAATTTGCGCACTATTCTTGAAGACGAACACAGAACAAAAAAAATTTGAGGGCTGGGTGCATGTGGCTCATGCCTGTACCCCAACACTTTGGTAGGCTGAGGTGGGAGGATTGCATGAAGTCAGGAGTTCAAGACCAGGCTGAGGAACATATTGAGACACTATCTCTACAAAAAAATTAAAAATTAACCAGGCATGGTGACATGCACCTGTACTCCCAGCTACTTGGGAGGCTGAGGAAGGAAGATCATCTGAGCCCAGGAGTTTGAGGCTGCAGTGAGTTAGGACCACACCACTGTACCCCAGCCTGGGCAACAGAGCAAGGCACTGTCTCTTAAAAATAAAAAGGAGGATGAACATGGGGAGAAGGGAGGCTTACAGAGTCAAGAAGAACACAGGAATAAGTCACAACAGGAGAGGCAGAAGTGAGGGGTCTATGATGAGTAGCTGTAAAGGAAATTGGCCCAGCGACATGCAGGCTGCAGTCAATGGATACCTTAGTAGCAGGAAACCCTGCAGAATATTTTAAGAAAACTCTTAAATTTAAATTTTTTCTCAGCTATGTGATGGTATTTAACCTCCCCAGTTTGTACCTGCCCCACTTCCCCTTCCAAATAATATCCAGAAAAATCCATACTGCCTACTGTTTCTCCTTTATGCTTTGTAAAAATCACAGCAGAGGGCTCATGGTCCATGTCTGTGCTGATCTGGGATGGAGAGATCAACACAAGCCACGGAAGGACATGCTGGTCAGACTGAGGTGGGGACTGGGAATTGTAATGGGGCACACAAATCCTGAAAATGTCCAGAAATTAGAGGAAAGATACTAGCCTTCCAAATGAGATATGGAATAGGACCATGAGTCAGATTTGTTTTGTTGTTGTTGAGACTGAATCTCGCTCTGTTGCCTAGGCTGGAGTGCAGTGATGCGATCTTGGCTCACTGCAAGCTCCGCCTCCCAGGTTCATGCCATTCTCCTGCCTCAGCCTCCCAAGTAGCTGGGACTACAGGTGCCCACCACCACGTCCAGCTAATATTTTTGTATTTTTTTAGTAGAGACGCGTTTTCACCGTGTTAGCCAGGATGGTCTCGATCTCCTGACCTCGCGATCCACCCACCTCGGCCTCCCAAAGTGCTGGGATTACAGGCGTGAGCCACCATGCTTGGCCCATGAGTCAGATTTTTACAAATATTTAAGAATAAATTAATCTCTGACAATGCAAAACTTAACCTAGTCACAGAACTCTATTACATATATGAGAGAGAAATTATTTTGAAGCCATTACTTTTATGGAAATTACATATAAAAATAAATGTCATTTATTCAAGTAGATTCTAAACTTAAAAAAATTTACTTGTTTATTTATAATCTAATTGACCTCTCTGAGTGTAAGAAGTTCTTTGTAGTATTCTTTTCTCTTTAATTTTTGAAATTCAAGAGTTACCAGCTGGGCACAGTGGCTCACGCCTATAATCCCAGCACTTTGGGAGGTGAAGGTGGGCAGATTGCCTGAGCTCAGGAGTTCAAGACAAGTCTGGGCAACATGGTGAAGCCCTGTCTCTACTAAAATACAAAAAATTAGCTGGGCATAGTTGCACATGCCTGTAGTCCCAACTACTCAAGAGACTGAGGCGGGAGAATCGCTTGAACCCGGGAGGCAGAGGTTGCAGTGAGATGAGACTGTGTCACCTACACTCCAGCCTAGACTCCATTTCCAAAAAAAAAAAAAGAGTTACCTTATTTTTATCTTTCTGGGTCTCAATTTCTTATTTCTTCAATTCTCAATTTTCACTTCCATTATTAAACTCATAAGCCAAAAGAATAAGTAGGGCAGCCTACTTGCCCCATTAGCCCTGCGGGGTGACTCAAGTATCTCCAAAACTGTAGAAACCAATCCTCTGCTACAGAGGTCATTTGATGAGCAGAAAGGGCAGACATTCCAAGTAGTTAAAGAAATAAATGTTTTATCTATGCCAATTTATAAATTATTTATTAGGTGACTAAGTGTCACAGAGTAGCATGGAGTTTGACCTCCTGACCTAGTGCTCTGTCACAGTGTAGCGTTCTTCCATGGGCTGTGCTGCATAATCAGACTTTCTCCAGGCCCATGTTTCCATAAAGTATGCTCCATCTCAGGAAGCAGTGAAGAGTTCTTTTGCTTAGATACACACCACAATATAGGTTTTCCTTCATAGTGGACATTTCTGCACATAACACTGTATCACTCTTCCGGAAACCAGTATTTTAAGGAAGCATGTGTCTCTCAGTGTAACTAAGTAATACTAAATAGATAAGATATATAACTCTTTAAAGACTTTGTTTCATCATGTTAAATGCAGAAATACACACGCAGTTGTCAAATTCATCTTTCTAAACGATCTGTGTGCACCATAATCTGGTTTAGACAAAATACCTGTCTGCAGTAGCTAGGCTCCATGATGGCTCCTGATAATCCTCGCCTCCTGGTATTCACACTGGTGTGCAGCCTCCTCTTATTCTATGCCAGGCTTGATCTATGTGACCCACAGAATAAGGCAGAGTGGTGATATGTAAATTCTAAAATTCGATTATAAAAGATATTGTGGCTTCCATTTTTGTTACTTCTCTTGGTGCTTTTCCTCTCATTCATTTGTTCTGGGAGAAGTCACGTGTCAGCAGCCCTATGGAGAGGCTCACATAGCAAGGTACTGAAAGTCCTGCCAATAGACCCTTGAATGAACTTGGAAGCAGATCCTCCAGTCCTGGTCAGGTCTCCAGAGACAGCAGGCAACACTAGCAGCTTGAGGGACCACAGCCACAACCACCAGGGTAAGGTACCGCTAGATTCCTGGCCCTCAGAAATTGGTGACGTAATATTTGTCATTTCCAACTGCTAAGCCTTGGGGTAATTTGTTACATAGCAAAAATAACAAATATACTTTCTTATCTCCTTCCTTTGGCAAGTACACGCTAGGACAAAATAAGGCTTTGGCTGGTGTGCAGCATCTTATAGTCCTGGGCCAGGTGTAGAAGTATGACATTGCTAACCTGTCGCAACCAGAAGTAGTTTCAAGAAGCAGTATCTTAAGGAAGTTGCAGGTGAAGACAAAGTAGACAATTTGAAATTAACATGCTGTTTTCAAATGGAAAAAACAGAGAGACTGGACAAAGGAGAAAATTTAAAAGTGATGTAGGTGGGGAGAATAAAGACTTGAAAACTTCTGAGAATATGGGATTATCCTATCTGGTTTATGTGTTCTTGAAGAGGGCATGCTAGAAGTATTTTAAAAGGTTGCTCTTAGCAAATATTAATCTGACTTTCAAGGGCTGCCATCTTTGGAATCAATCTTACTATTTCTCTTTACCACTAATTCCATTTCTCAGTTTCAAAGAAATGTAGAACTTTTTAATCTCTTTTTAAATAAAAGTCATTACATCCAGCAGGCATTCCCTGTCTCCTACTCATATGTCCTCTTGGACTGCACCTATCTTTCAAGTTTAATCTGATTCATTTTCCCCTTTGAAATTTCCCCTAACAACCCAATTCTTAGAGATTGCTCCCTCCTTTTATGAAGAAATAAGTATCCATGACACTCACGTAATGCCTTCGATTTTCCTGCTTAACTCTACAATACATAAGCAATTTCTAGAAGGCAGGAAGTTTACATAATACATTATTATTATTATTATTATTGATATGGAGTCTCGCTCTGTTGCCCAGGCTGGAGTGCAGTGGCGTGATCTCGGCTCACTACAACCTCTGCTCCCGGGTTCACGCCATTCTCCTGCCTCAGCCTCCTGAGTGGCTGAGACTACAGGTACCTGCCACTACGCCCGGCTAATTTTTTTTGTATTTTTAGTAGAGACGGGGGTTTCACCGTGTTAGCCAGGATGGTCTCGATCTCCTGACCTTGTGATCTGCCTGCTTCAGCCTCCCAAAGTGCTAGGATTACAGGCATGAGCTACCGCGCTCGGCCTTTTTTTTTTTTTTAAACAGAATTTCACTCTTGTCGCCCGGTCTGGAGTGCAATGGCATGATCTCGGCTCACTTCAACCCCCGACTCCCGGGTTCAAGTGATTCTCCTGCCTCAACCTCCTGAGTAGCTGGGATTATAGGTGCCCGTGACCATGCCCGGCCAATTTTTGTATTTTCAGTAGAGACGGGGTTGTGCCACGTTGGCCAGACTGGTCTCGAACTCCTGACCTTGTGATCTGCCTGCCTCGGCCTGCCAAAGTACCAGGATTACAGGCGTGAGCCAACTCGCCCAGCCACCACTTAGTATTTTTGATGGTGTAGTCTTTTTTATAGATACACACACACAGAGGCATACACACTCACACATACACATATGTGTATACATGTGTGTGTTATGTGTTAAATGGAATCAAACACTATATATTTATTATGTATATGCTTGCTTGTCTGTCAATAAACAACAAAACATATTCACTGAATACCACATTTACAGACTTGGAGCCAAGCCTTGGGATACAATTTCTTGATGTAGCACTACATTAATACAAAGTGTTTTTTCTTTTTTCTGAAAGCAATATTTCACTTATTTCAGTCTTATAGGATATTTCTATCAAAAGCAACATTATAATTATGGGCAACGTTCTCAGTTGGTATGGATTAATGTCATGTCATAAGCAATATCATCTACCACAAAAGAAATAAAGCAACTATGGAACTATTTCAGTGGCATTTAAATAAAATGGATAAGGAAGTCAACTTGGAACTCAAAAGCCATGTAGAACTTACTTAGTTTTTCAATATTGACCATGAGATGGGCTACTGCTCCTTGAAAATCTGTTGCCTTTCTTTTTCTCATGATTAGAAATGGCTCTGAAAGACAGAAAATGACAGTTTCTTCTCTCTTTCCCTTCTAATTTCTCTTATTTTTCTCTCTCCTTTTCTGTAATTAAAAAAAAATACTCATATGACTTAACTATTCACTTTGATAATCTATGAAATGGGAATAATAATAGTAGTTAGCTGTGATGATAATCTAAGAATTTAATGAGAAAAGCCCTTAAAACAACGCCTTGCAAATGATAAGCACTTAAAATGTTACTACGTATTACATCTGTCTTGTTTTCTCATCCTAATGCCCACACTTTTGAGTATGTATGTGTGTGTTCACATAGACCTGAATACATGCTCACTTTCTTTAAACTAAGGAACACAACTCTTACAGGATCCTTGATGCATGAGCTCTCCCCAGGTCTCACTCTTGATTACTTCAAACAAGGGCCAGTTATATCATTAATTAAGCAGGTAAGTATGAATTTCTTTTTCTTCTTCTTTTTTTTTTTTTTTTCTGAGACGGAATCTCGCTCTGTTGCCAGGCTGGAGTGCAGTGGTGCAATCTTGGCTCACAGCAACCTCTGCCTCCCGGGTTCAAGCAATTCTCCTGCCTCAGCCCGTCCCGAGTAGCTGGGACTACAGGCGCGCCACCACACCCAGGTAATTTTTGTGTTTTTAGTAGAGACGGGGTTTCACCATGTTGGCCAGGATGGTCTCGATCTCTTGACCTCATGATCTGCCTGCCTTGGCCTCCCGAAGTGCTGGGATTACAGGTGTGAGCCACTGCGCCTGGCCCTAAGTACGAATTTCTTCCTAGTAAACCCAACAGATTGTTTCTGTTCAACAGAAAATGTTCATTTAATTTTTTAAAATAGTACAGCTGAACAATTACTAGAAGGAAACAATTTGGATTGCTTGGAGGCTGGCTAATAACGCAGGCAAAAACTTGTAATTGATATCAAAGATTTTTTTTCTGTTATCAAGAGTGAAAGGTTGGAATCTATATATTCACAATCTACAGCAAAAGCAAGCAAACAAACAAAAAAACCATATTAAAAGCCCTGACATTTGATCTTCATATTCTCCTAGTACTCTCTTAATACCTGTTAAATGTGCCATGATCCTGGCTGTGTATTATGACTACTAAATCTCGTATGAGAATGCAAGGTCCTAATCCCTAAATAGACTCACTATTGACTCAGGAATCTCACAGACCACATGGCAGCTTGGATATGATTGCCCTCACCCACTGTCACAGCTGCAGCCAAACCTGAATTCCCGGAGCATGCTTTCAACGACTGAATATAGTGGCAGCCACTCGAGCAGTCCCAGCTGCCCCTCAGTCATGACACTCACCCTTAGACAGCAGGATCAGCTCTGGGCAGGCAAATGGCACTTTGGTCATCTCTCCTTTCTTTGCCACTTTTTCCCTTCAACAAGCCGTCTCCGAAACCCACCTCCCCCTTCAGAATTCTTATGTCATCTTTCATCTCCCTGACCAAAACTTAATGTCTAGAAAGTATCCAGTAATCTTTTTTGGCTGGGCGCGGTGGCTCACTCCTGTAATCCCAGCACTTTGGGAGGCCAAGGGGGGCGGATCACAAGGTCAGGAGATCAAGACCATCCCGGCCAACATGGTGAAACCCTGTCTCTACTAAAAATACAAAAATTAACTAGGTGTGGTGGCACATACCTGTAAGCAAGACTCCGTCTCACAAAAAAAAAAAAAAAAAAAAAATCCAGTAATCTTTTTTAAGCTCAGATACAAATAACCAAGATTCTTTGAAGTATTATTTCTCCAGGTATTTGTATTTATTGGGGACCAAACCTTAAAAATGGAATGTATCTATAGAAGTCTAAATTGAAGCATCACTATTAAATTACTGGTAGGTAGCTGGGGGACCAACAGTCTTTGAAATCACATCACCTGAATTAGGCCATCCTATTGGCCAGTGTTGGATTTGAGAAGACAGTGATAATATCTGCTATATTCTGATATAATCTGATAATATTCTGCTTTGCATCAGCTGAACAACCCTGACATTTTTAGAATGCTCAGATCTGCTTTTCTAGTACCAGAGAATGACTATAAGATCAACAGGTAGGGAAAACTTCAGATAGAGAAAAATTGGAAGTTATAAAGAAGATAGAGCGTTTTAATAACAACTGCATCTAACCAATCAGTTTTTAAGAACTTACTCATTTTATAAATGTAATATTCAAGAGAAAACTGAATAATTTTATCAAATCCAATAATTGTTATTTATGTACATTGAGAATTCACTCATCAATATTTATTGGCAACCTTCAATGTCCCAGGTGACCTGTCATGCTTTCTTCTAATCCTTGTCCTTATCCATGCGGAATTTTAAATAGTTGTAATCATGGCATATAATTTTATTTTTCTTGCACTTACTATATCATAAGCATTTTTATGTGCTGTTATTTAGATATGTGACTTACATTCAATATATTTTCAGAAAAAAATATCTTTTTAAAATTAGTCAAGTGAGAGGTGGCTGTGAAATGAGAAGCTCCCAGAATTAATGGGAGGCATTATTAATGCCATGAGAGCCCTTTCCATAATTCCAAACTATTTTACCTGGAAAATTTCCAAGGAACATCATCATTTGTGCCCAGTGCAAGAATCAGGCAGCTTTGATTGGATTAGAGAGAAGCTAACAGCCCTCTGAGAATTTATTAGGTATAATTTATTTACATACTAGACATTATTAGTGTGTACTCATAAGGCATTTTGCAGAATGCTCTTCATAAAACAGCAACAGCTCTAGTGAAAAACTGTTTTGTTTCCAGTATAGCTTCTAGAGGCTTTAAGTCTTCTCTGTCAAGGTTCCAGTGACTTTTGGAAACCAAATGAGAGTGATGGATTTGCCAGACCAAAGTCTTCCTCTGTATAGTCATGAGCTGCTAAAGGCTGAGCTTCAGTGTTTTTTTGCCTTCAAATGAAAGCAAGCTGCATAGAGACTAGGACTTGGCAGGGCTGTGAAGTGAGCAGAGGAAGGGCGAGTATGAACAAGCAGGGAATGTTGGACTCCTACTAGGCTGTCTATCTAGCTAAGATGATTGTGATTCAAGGAGGAAGTACAAAATGGTATTAAGGCTCTCTTCCTCCACCCTTAAAAATGTGGGTGAAGATAAGCTACATTTTCCCAGAATCTGCTCAAAACAAGACAAAAGCAATGTACTGAGCCAGGTGAGGAAGAAAGGCAGTGCACCCCACAGACAAGACTGCCCTGGTTGTACGGTGCTACAACATGATCTCAGTTGCTGTTAAATAAGTTTGGCAAGAAACTGAAGAATGGAAAGACAAGAGGTATGTGGATTCTGTGAATATGATATAAATAGAAGAAAAGAGTGTATAAATGTGAAAGGGTTTTTTCCTCTTTTTGCTCTTTTTTTTTAAAATAATTTTTGACAGAGGGAAGTTGTTGCAATAAAAATCCATCAATGATCAATTCTACTCTCTTTGTTATTTTGCCTTGTGCTACATAGAACCCCAAATCAGTCACTACTAAAAATAGACAAACAACATCCACCCACCTTTCTCTTCTCACAGCTTTGACTAATGCCTCTGCCTCTGCCTCTTATAATAGGGGGGATCAGCCCCTGATATGTCATGAGTGGCACCCAGGATACTAACTATAGAACCCTCACTTCCTAGTCCTCTTCTTGGCCTCAACTCCTGCTATACAAGAGCTGGCCTTAGAAAAGCCAGCTTGACAAACTGTTAATAATTAGTAACAATAGTTGTTTATTGAAAGCCTATTATGTGCCTGCCTCAGGTCCATCCAATTCCAAAAGCTCTTCTCTTGCTTTGGAACCACATATACTATTTTTGGTCAATATCTCTTTGTAGGCTATGGGTATTTTTTTAAGGCAGGGCAGCAGAAAATTGAAAAGGTTCCTCTACCCAAGGACTCCTCAGACGTTTCAACTGTCTCATGCTTATGTGTATATACAAGAGGACAGTTGTGAGGAGGATGCCTCAAATTCCTGGGCCATGCTACTTCTCTTTTTCCTTTCCTTCCTTTTCTTTTATTTCCTTCTCCTCCCTGCTCCTCTCCTCCTCTCCTTTTCCCTTCTCTTCCCTTCCATTTCTCCCCAGGTCCTCACAGTACTGCTCACAAAGATAACATGGCAAATATATGTAAAAGATAAACGTGGTCTATATGAATTTATTACATACCAAAGCTAATAACACTATATGAAATATTCCTAAGGCCTGTATCTTATGATCTTTCAATGAATTAAAACAGATAATTTGGTTGCAAAGTTCTTGTAGAACAAAAAAATATATTTAAAAAGAAAAATTAAAGTGACCCAATAGTTTTCTTGTGTTACAAAAACAGGTCAAATTTCTGCTATTAGAATAAGACAAAAGTTGAATACAGAACTAAAGAGACGAATATCTACCTCGGCATATTATAAATTCATGTTATCTTATTTCAAAAGTGCTTTCACTGGTGCTTGGCAAATTTTCTTTCCTTGTTCATTTCATAACCCATTTTGTAGAGCAGCTGTTCTGATCTTTCTGTTTTCCTTAGATCCCTATCCTGCTTGTGCCAGCCCCCTTCTTCCCACCTCACCCCAGTTTTCAGCACATGAGCTGACTCCTGCCTCACCAGAGAAGCAGGGCGCAAGCAGCATGGATTCCCTCTTGACCCCCACACTCCGTTCTCACACCCCTCTATTTCCTACTCCACCTGCTCCTCCCTCATTTGGGGCACTTTGTGCCCTCATTTTACCCTTCCCCACTAGCATCTCCAGTCTTCCCTTATACATGTGCTTTCTACCTTTAACAGAGTCACACTTTCTTCCACAACCCCCACCCTCTTTTCTCACTTCTGGGAAAAAAATATCAAAGCCTAAATTATAATCTATGAAATCTCTGCCTGAAGCATCCACCCAGTTTTGTTTGTTTATTTTTAGTAGTGGCTGGTTTGGGGTTCTATGTAGTAAATGTGAATAGTTAGGAAAAAGATATTTTCTATTTCCGTATTTATTAGTCCTGAGGGTTAAAATGCAATTGAGTTCTACAAATGTATCACAAATTTAAGTCTGAATTCAAAAATTGAATTGTATAAGAAATTCTGTGTCTAGGTGAAGTCCTTTTACCTGAGAATAGAGGGGGAAATCTTACACTCTTCCCAGCCCCATGGGATTCCATTTTTGGGGGGAAAGTGGAGCAGGGCAGACAGGCCAGGGCAGAGGGAGGAGGAGGATCTATGTTCTGGGAGATGGGAGACATCAGACCCTTAATTACCACTTTCTGAGATGCCCACCATCCCTGACTTCAGTGATTGTCCCTCAAAGTCACAGATGCATTCTTTCTTTTCTCTATCCAGGAGGCAGAGCAGGGCTCAGAGCTCAGCAGGCATCTACTCACAGTCTCTCCCTCTCCCTCCGAGCTCCTCTCTCACTACCCTCCTCACTCCCTCTCTGTCCCTCTCCCTTTCTCACTCTCCTTCCCTTCTCCTCCCTTCCTTCCTTCCTTCCTTCCTTTTGGTCTCTGTCTCTCCCTTTCTCTGGGTCTCTCCCTATTCCCACCCCCAGTCAGCCCAAACACACTGCTCAAGCCTTTCCTCTCAGGGGTCTTCTAATCTCCCTGGGGTCTATCTGGCAAAAGAGACACCTTCTGCTATCACATTCCTCCCCAAATTTCTCTAGGGTTTGGTCATGCCTGTTAAATCTCAGCACACTCCTGTGGAGCAGGGAACAGGTCTCCCCTTTCTCAGATACCCACACTGTGGCCCCTCTTGCTTCACCTTTGCCTCTTCTCACTTCCGCGGCCACCACACACACACACCACACACACACACACACACACACACACACACACACACACACACACACACACACACAAGCCTCAGGGAGTTGCAAGACTTGTTCTGACTTACCAAACACTGTCTCTGCCCTGAGGTCTCCTGGGGTACAGGGCTTTTGAAATTCCACTGAGCTTCTGCTGTAACATTCCTTCCCTAAGGCAACTGATGCTGCACATTCTAGATACCCAAATTACTTGTTAACACTACAAAATACCATCCTGCCACAATGTCTGTTTCCATTTACTCTAAAACTAACCACACTGATACATCCAAACAGGATGGTGATCCGAGCTTCACCCACAGCCTGGGCCAGACGGTGCACAGCCCATGGCTGCAGTCACACTGCAGGCTCTGCTTTCCCACAAAGTCACCACTACCCGCCTGTTCCACTGCTTGCTCTCTAACACTGCTTCAGTGGCTGTTTAGCACTGAGGCATTGCAACCACTGTTGCTCAGCATGGTCCTCCAGGACTCCAAACATCATGATCCTCAAGAATCTAATTTTAATTCTCAATGTTTCCTGTAAGTCACAGCCCTTTTGCTCAGGCAGAATAGATTTTCTACTGACATCAAATGGTCTGACCTATAATACAATATCAAGATACCTTGGCTATTGTGGGTGGACAATTTCTTCTATAGAAGAAACAGTATCTTTCGAAGAGATCTCCCTACTTCTGCTCTTCATCCCATTATGCATCCTTCCCTAAGTCTGTTTCCATACAGTAGTTAATGGAAGACTTAAACAAATGAAGTCAAAGCATAATGCCCATCTGCTCCTTTCAGTGGTTCCCCGCATGATTGAGAGGAACAGCCAAATCCTTATGAGGGTCCACAATGTCCTATGTGATCTGGTTTCCTATCATCTGTTCCAACAATCTTCCTTTATGCTTACCCTACTTATCAGATTTAATATACCTCATATATTATTATATTTATTGTTACTAATTATTATTGAAACAGGATCTCACTCTGTTGCCCAGGGTGAAGTGCAGTGGCGTGATCTTGGCTCACTGCAGCCTCTCCCCGAGCTCAAGTAATTCTCCCACCTCAGCTGTCCAAGTAGCTGGGACCACAGGCCCCACCACAATGCCCGGCTAATTTTTTTGTATTTTTGGTAGAGAGAGGGGTTTCGCTATGTTGCCCAGGCTGATTTCAAACTCCTGTGCTGAAGTGATCCACCTGCCTCAGCCTCCCAAAGTGCTGGGATTACAGGTGTGAGCCACGGTGCTCAGCTTCATACATTATTATTTATTTACCATGTTTATTTCTCCCTTCACTACAGTGTAAGTTTCATGAGGACAGTGATTTTTATCAATTGTCTTTTTACTTCTTTATTCTCAGCACCAGGAACCATGCCTAGTAGGTAGCATTCATACAACAAAGATTTGTGGACTGAATGAATGATGCATGAGTCCCTAGGAGCTGGACCAGGAGCAAAAGCTGTGTCACTCTTCCATTTGCTATCAGTAGCACTCCTTCACTTGATTTCCCCAAAGGGAAACATATCTTTTTGTATCTCCTGTACTCAGGAGGAATCTCTCTGTTATCTCCCTTTCTTTTTGTGAGGGATTTGCGTTGGTGTCAGGGTCCTTTATGCCCCACAGATTTTTCAAATCTGACTTAATAAGCCCGAAGAGTTCCAAACAAATCAAAATCTTGACGCTGTATTAAAAACATCCTACAGTTTCTAGAAAAGCATGTTCCTCTCAAAAAACAGAGTAACAATGGAAATAAATGCCTTCCACTGAGCATTTTCTCTGTCAGTTATGGCACTGGGTGCTTTATATACATTAAATTTAATCTTAAGAAGCACCATGTAATATAAGTATTATCTCCATTTTACAAAGAAATATGAGGCCAAGAGAAAGGAAATAATATTCCATAGTTTACAAAACTAAGGATCCTGTAGCTCAAACATATTTCAGAGATTTTGTGTGCCCCTGCAACTCCTAGGAAGACATCTATTTTAAAGACAAAAAGCCTCTCATTCTCACTCACTCCTATGCTCTAGTGTGCTCACGATACTGAAACCTAGGTTGCCAGTACCTGGCAAATACCTGGTATGTATTTATTTTAAATAAATTTTAAATTCAATTAAAAAATCAAAGTCCGAACTATGGAGGAACATTATATTTTGACCAGATGTAATCCTCAAAGATAATACATTAGATGCTTTAATGTGTCTTGGAATGACAAGTGATTATGGAAAATTTAGACATGAATTAGTCTCTGGCTAGCATACGAGGAAGAAAGATTTAAATTACTATAATTTTAGATGTGCAGCTGTGTTATCATGGATTTCCAGTGAACAAGGGCCACAAAAATCCATCTATTTTCATCATCCCCAGAGCACCAGGACTACAACAATAAGAACAGCTCTATGGAAATGGTCAGTATGTCAATCTTTTGTTGTTGTTTTTGCCAGCCGTCCCTGATAGAATGAGTTCACCCAAGGAACACAAATGGAGACTATATTACATTGCCATAGATCCACTTGGTTTTTGAGTGACCAGGCATTGATGTAGCTGTTTTTGTCATAGCATAGCCACATCGTGCCTATGTACTATATCCCTGCACCACATCCACACATATTAGAGATCCTAAAACATTCAGTATTTCCAGAATACAACAAAATCCTGGCAAAGGCCCAGCTGTATATTTTAGTTTTACCTCTTGATTGAGTTGAATGATTTCCATCATGGCCATCTGGAACTATGACTAGGCTTAAAATGGTTTCTAAGTAGAAACACCACACTAGCTAAAATATATTTCTAAGACCAATTTTCCATTTGTTTAGAAAACAAATGTACTCAACCTAAAAGGAAAGAGATTATTTAAGCCTCCATTTAATCCCCAACAATTTCATTGTATTATTTGCTCTTTTTCCTGTCCAACTGGAGATACTGCCTTTCTCTAGGAGAATTCTTTCTGCCAGTTGTGAGACTTGGGAGGTCAGGATTCTAGGGCTACTACTGCCCCAGCATCATTAAGGAAACACAGTTTTTATGCTGGTCTCCAATTTTGTATTCCAAACTTATTTATTTCTTTTGAGGACATCACATCCTACTCTCAAAGAGAATCTCTTCACTCACATTTACTTTCTTATAGATAGAATTCTCAAATATCTATATGCTGATGACCTGTTTCCTTACCAAAAACTCTATTGAGATAATAATACACATTGTTAGAGAAACATCATAGTGAATTACCATACTCTAATAAACTGTCAAATTGGGAAGCAAAATACCTTATTCATCAGTTCCAAAAAACCTGACAGTTTGTTATTCTTTATTCCACCATCATAAGAATCAAAATGATGGAACAAAATATCTGAGCAAAACCGTGTAATTCTAGGTTAATATAGCTAGATGTGATATTCCCAGAGATCAAATTATTTATTTTTCAACTTGTTTTTTTAATTGGATGCTTCTAGAATTGATTTCAGATGTCTAAATTTGCAGACCAAGATTAATTAGAAAAGAGATAACTACTATCTTGATCCAAAACTTCTTGGAAAGTTCAAAGAATGCATGACAAATATTGCCAAGAGAATAAATTCAAAACATAATAAATTCTCCTTAAGATGCAAAACCATTAATATTATACGTCCTTATTTGTACTTGTTTACTTTTAAAAAGCCAGAGTCAATATGAACAAATTCATTCCCAATCAAGTCTGTTTTGCTTGACAGTGACAGTGATGCAAACATGTTCAGACCTCACTCCAGTAAGACACTTCCAGGAGGAATGCAGTCCCTACCTAAGAGAAGTCTGCAAGTTGAGAATATGAATGTAGTCCTTTCTGCTATGAGGTTTTTTGGAAGTAGGGCATGTCACAAAACATCTTGGCATTCTACCCAAGAAGCAAGCTTTCAAACAGCATTTCTTTCTTACAGGTGTTGAAAGGTGCTACTCCCCAGACAGTAAACAGCAGTGATTCATTAGCATAATGGCGTAGAAAAACAGAACTGTGTGAATGGATTATTCTATTGCTGGGAGTTGCGGTAATGAGTCATCATTTCTACTCAATATTCCTCCCTTCTCATTTTGAGTAGCTGCTCTTCTTGAAGGAAGACCTTATGAGGAAGAGACTTTATAAACCAGAACTGGGAAATGATGTCCTTCAGCTTTGACTCAGAAACTTGGCTGAGGAAATTCAGCAACACATACCAATATTTAAAAGTTGAATGCAGCATTTTCATTAACTTTGAACAATCTGATTTTTCTAATTAATTTCTACACAGTCTAAAAACATCTAAAATTTCTCCCCCCAAAAATGTTTAAGGCTAGGATGACCACAGGTTCCTTCCATAAATTATTTTGCCTTTAAAAATACATTAGGATCCAAAGCCCAAAGATAAATTTTGTATGTATGTGTTCTAAATACATGGATGGAGATTTCTTTTAATTAATTATATTTGGCTGGGAGAATTTGTCCTGATCAATGATTTGAAAGATTCTTATAGCAAGGAAATGGGATGAAGAGAGTAAAGGCTCTAACGGATCTTATCAGGTATAGAGACGAACTTAATGTACCAGCAATTTTCTCAGAGCCATAGCAAACATCTATATTTGCATCCTTAAAATTCCTAATTTCTAAGTTTTTGGAAGAGCAACTGTTAGCTCTACCTTCAAGACCTACATCTTAATTTATGCTCATGTCCAGCAGACAATGGTATGAAGAGAGAGGAGCCGGGTAGGAAATAACGTTGTGAATAAGACAATACTTCTGGTTTTGCTTGTCTAGTTTTAACAAAAATGTGCCTATGCCAAATCTGGTAGTAGAATGACAGCTAGGAAGCTAGCTGAGAGGCATCAGGGAATTCGTGGGAACTGCACTGGATTGAGAGTCGGGAAGGTTTGGGTCTTACCTCAGCTCCCTCACACTGGCTGTACAACCTTGGCAAAGCCTCTTAGTGCTCAAGCCCTTCTTTTCTGATCTTTAAATTGAAGGGATTTGGACAAAAGAGCCAGTTCTAGCAAGTTTCCCATCATATGCAAATTTCTAGCTGAAAGAGATAAAGCTAAAGTGAGAATACAACGTGGTCTGTCATTTACATTCCAACAAGGAAAAGGAGCCAAAAAATTTGTGTTAGGGAAGGTTGTCCTAGGGTTTGTTGCCTTTAATAGCATCTTTATATTCTGGGCAAGCCTTCTTATACATTTTGGGAAAAGGCAAAAGGAAAGCTTTGAAGTTGATTCACATGAAAATACTTCCTCTGTTAGACAGAAACACTCAGATATAGACATCTAAGTGTGGTTGGTAAACATAAATCCTAATCAAGGATTATGAATAACAATGTCAATGATGATAAGTTGATGAAAGTTAATGATTACTTTGAGAGGTACTGAATTTTTCTAGTTTTCTTTAAAATCTTCATAAATCATAACAGTTTTAAAGGCAGTTTTGAACAATACAGCCAATAACTACCATCATAATATCCAACATGTTTTGAAGTCATTGCAATGTATTTGAGATTTTAGATGCCTTCCATTTATTCTTGATAATAACTACATAAATATTAAATAAGTAATATCATTACTTTCATTCTACAGATGAGGAACAAGTTTCAGAGAACAGGAGGAATTTGTCTTGGGCTGCACAGTCACTAAGGAGAGAGCAGGCACCCAAACTGTGCCATTCCCTGTCCTCTTGGGAGCTATACTCTTCTGTATCCCTGCTTCTGTTCAACGTATCTGGCTCAAGAGACATTTACAAAGGAAGGAAACACTCGTTGTATGAAAAATAAACATGATATAAACCTGTTTTGTTAGCTGTTCAAGACTACCCTACCCAGGGGTGGCTACCCTAAAGGGAATAGCAAAGTTGATAAGAGAAAGAATGATAAAACTATCAGATTTCTCCCTATCACATTTTTCAAAATATTTCACCACATCTGAAGAGGTATTTTTCATTCATTTTCTGTAAGATAGTAGAAACTAAAGTGGTCTAAAAGGCTAAATAAAAAGGATATTGTTTGTATTTATTACTTCTTGAATGCAGCGTATATTTAGAATTCAGAACAATGGTTGTATTTAGCCTATACACTCCTTTTAAGAAATTCACCCCATGTATGTGGGCAGCCTTAGATCCTAGATTCATCACAGCTTCTATTTGTGAACCATTAGTTTGTATCCCTCTTTTGATAACCACCTTGGAAAATAATTTCTCTCTCATGCAAACCTGTCCCACCTTATTGAAGGCCCACTGTAGCCTTTACAACTTAAAACACTTCTCTGTACTGAAGTAGTCATGTTACTAACTGCACGAATGACACTAGCAAGTTAAAACAACGTGAATTCTTAATGTATGTAGGATTTAAAATTCTTTTGATCCCCGATTTGTTGTGCTCAGCATTGTAGTCTGTGCAAAGCAAAGTTATTAGCTGAGAAAATTAAGATGTTTGAGTATTCTATATTTCTATTCTTTGATGTGTATAAAAATTAGAATTGGAATTACAATTAACTCTGAAGTTACTATCAGAGCAAAGTAAACAAAATGTCATTGATATGTAAACAAATTCAATGCCCTAATCAAAAAATGTAAATAGAATGGGATTTGAATTCACATCATATTAATTCTAAAGAGAAAGTATGATAGAAAGAACATGAGCATGGAAATAGCAAAAGAACACAGGTCAGGTCTGAGTTTTTGAAAAATCCTGACTTGAAAATCCACTTGTTTCCTTAATAAACTTATTTAACCATTTCAAGCCTTAGCTTCAACATCTGTAAAATGGGATTTACACTATCCAGCTTGGAGAATCTTACAGAAATTAGAGAAATAACATAGAAAACAAATAGCAACCACAGCTAATTCAGTCACCTATCAGCTTGCTTACTTTTGTTGTGCCTATTTAGAAGAAATATAGTTAATACCAAAAGACATCATTAGTTATGGGTCAACTTTGTAAATTCTAAACCGTGGCCAAAATGGCAACATAAGATTGCCATGGCTGGAGATTTTAACTGCTTTTACATGAGACACATGGTGAGGTATAAAGTACTTTCCATTGGAAGAAACATCAATGATATGTTTCTCAATATGAACGCTGGTATGCTTTCATAGTCCAAGGTTTCTCACTCATCTATGGCTTTTTCAAAATGTCCTAATTTCTAGCCAGGCACAGTGGTTCACACCTGTAATCCCAGCACTTAGGGGGGCCAAGGTGGGCGGATCACAAGGTCAGGAGATCGAAACCATCCTGGCCAACATGGTCTCTAGTAAACCCCGTCTCTAGTAAACATATGAAAATTAGCTGGGCGTGGTGGCATGCTCCTGCAGTCCCAGCTACTCGGGAGGCTGAGGCAAGAGAATCGCTTGAACCTGGGAGGCAGAGGTTGCAGTGAGCTGAGATTGCACCACTGCACTCCAGCCTGGCGACAGAGAGAGACTCTGTCTCAGAAAAAGAAAAGAAAAGAAAAAGTCCTAATTTCCTTAATATGTGAATCTTTGATTACTAATCACCTGTTGTTTGTCTCCCACATAAGGGTGAATACTGCTAAAAGTATAATTTCTATCAGCGAGATAAGAAGTGAAAAACGTGGTTTAAATGTATGGGCAAGTGGGCTACCTAACATAGACACCCAGAACAAGATAGACATGCACACACCAGCATACCAGTACTGGTCCTGACTAGACCTCCCTACCTGCAGGGCTGCCCCACAGGATGAACAGTGTGGATGGAGAAAGGAAAATGTGTATTCCTTACATGCAGCTCACTGTCCAAGGAGAAGAAATGGAGGAGATACACATACATAGCTCCTGCTACCAAACCCACCCGTCAAATTAAATCACACATCCTCCATAGGGCAAAGTGTGCAAGGAGGTAGAGAGTGGCCAGGAGAATTCCACTATTAAAGATATCTCTGCATGAAAGGAGACATCAGGAGTAGGGAAGAAGTACTGCCCCATCCAACACTGACAAATTTACTAGCCACTTGTTGGCATACATTTTAATTGAAGAACCTAGGCAAGTTTACATTTAAAAAATCCCTTACTTAATTCCAAAATTGACAACCTAGATGAAATAGACTTACTCAATACGGCAGATAATTGACATGATGTTAGAATTAATGACAATAATTGGCATCATGACAATCACCAATGCCATATAAGGTACCAGTCACGAGGTTATATCTTCTACCTATATTACTTAGTAGAAAATCTTAGGGAAAGTATTATTTTTTTCATTAAATCTCCATAGAGTTTAAATAATTCACAGAAAACCACAACTAGTACACAGTAGAGCCAGAACTTAAATCATAATCTGTCAAAACAAAGCCTTTGGTCTAAGTGATTAGAAAATAATTTCTTTGTAATGCATACCTGTCCCACCTTATTGAGGGCCCATTGTAGCCTTTACAACTTAAAGCAGTCCTCTGTACTTAAGTAGTCATAACTAACTGCACAAATGACACTAGCAGGTTAAAAGAACATGCATTTTTAAAGTATGTGGAATTTAAAATTCTTTTTATCCTCAGATTTGTTGTGCTCAGCATTGTGATTTATGCAGAGCAAAGTTATTAGCTGAGAAAATGAAGACATTTGAGCATTCTATTCTTTGATGTGCATGAAAATTAGAAGTAGAATTGCAATGAACTGTGAATTTACTATCACATCAAAGTACACAAATGTCACTAATATGAACTATATATACACACTCAAGCTTTTTGCTATAATAAGACAAACTCCCCTTATCTTCTCCATTGTGGAATACAAAATCAGGTCACTCACCACGTACAGTGGCTTACAGGCTCACACCTGTAATCCCAGCCATTTAGAAAGCTGAGATGAGAGGATCATTTGAGGCCAAAAGTTTGAGACCAGCCTAGGCAAAAAAGCAAGACCCCATCTCTACAAAAAATAAAAAAATAAGCCAGGCGTGGTGGCACACACCTCTATCTACTGGCAAGGCTGAGGTGGGAATGACAGGTGAAGCTGGCTGGGCTTCTGGGTCGGGTGGGGACTTGGAGAACTTTTCTGTCTAGCTAAAGGATTGTAAACGCATCGATCAGTGCTACATCTGGCTAAAGCTTTGTAAATGCATCAATCAGCACTCTGTAAAAACACACCAATCAGCACTCTGTGTCTAGCTAAAGGTTTGTAAATGCACCAATCAGCTCTCTTTAAAAATGGACCAATCAGCAGGACATGGGCAGGGTCAAATAAGGGAATAAAAGCTGGCCACCTGAGCCAGCAGCGGCAACATGCTCAGGTCCCCTTCCACGCTGTGGAAGCTTTGTTTTTTCGCTCTTTGAAATAAATCTTGCTGCTGCTCACTCTTTGGGCCCGCATTACCTTTATGAGCTGTAACAGTCACTGCGAAGATCTGCAGCTTTAGTCCTGAAGTCAGTGAGACCATGAACCCACTGGGAGGAATGAACAACTCTGGACGCACCACCTTTAAGAGCTGTAACACTCACTGTGAAAGTCTGTGGCTTTACTCCTGAAGTCAGTGAGACCACGAACCCACCAGAAGGAAGAAACTCTGGACATATCTGAACATCTGAAGGAACAAACTCCAGACACACCATCTTCAAGAACTGTAACACTCACCGCAAGGGTCTGTGGCTTCATTCTTGAAGTCAGCGAGACCAAGAACTCACCAGAAGGAACCAATTCCAGACACATTTTGGTGACCCAGATGGGACAATCACCAAGCAGTGAGTACCATCGGACCCCTTTTGCTTGCTATTCAGTCTTATTTTTCCTTAGAATTTGGGGGCTAAATATCAGGCATCTCTCAGCCCGTTAAAAGTGACTAGCACGGCCGCTGGACTAAAGACATGGATGTCAGGCTTTCTGGGAAAGAGCTCTCTAATAACCCCTGACTCTTCGGAGTTCAGAGCGTTGGTTTGCCTGGAACCAGTTTCCACTTTTCCTGTACTTCTGGGCTGAGCCGAGAGTCGACAGAGAGGAAAGCCATTCAGCTCCGGGGTCCTGACAGCAATTTGGTTGACCCTGTGGCCATGAGCAGAACTCCCAAAGTCATGTCACCGAAGCGAGACTCGCCCATCTATCTTATCTGTCCTGACCCTTGCCTCCTGGGTCCTAATGCCTGTCAGACAAACTTCCTCTCGCCTCTCTTCTCTGAGGCTAGTCCCGCTTCTAAAAACCAATCCCTGTCTCTGGTACTTTTCTAGTTTCTCCTATAAGAATGATTTCTACTATAAACTCCAGGACTCTGTTACCTTCTTTAGGCACCTGGGCTCACCAGTCAGAAAGACATAATTTTTGCCCAAAGCCCTGTCATAGTGGGGACTATCTGGAATTTTAGGATCCCTCCTCAGACAAACAGGCCTAACAAAAGCTATTCCTGAAGGTAGGATATGGGAAGCCTCAGAAATTATATCCTTCCTATTCATATAAGTGAGGACAAAAGGCTCCACTCTTCCAACTCTGAAGATCCATTCCCTCCCTCAGGGTATGGCCCTCCACTTCATTTTTGGGGTATTGACTCGAGTAAGGTCTCAATACTAACAGGAGAATGCTTAGGACTCTAACAGGTTTTCGAGAATGCGTCGGTGGTAAGGGCCACTAAATCTGATTTTTCTCAGTCCTCTTTGTGGTCTAGGAGGACAGGCAAGGGTGTAGGTTTTTGAGAATGCATCGGTAAGGACCACTAAATCTGACCTTCCTCAGTCCTCCTTGTGGTCTAGGAGGAAAACTAGTGTTTCTGCTGCTGCGTCGGTGAGCGCAACTATTCCAATCAGCAGGGTCCAGGGACCGTTGTGGGTTCTTGGGCAGGGGGAGAAACAAACAAACCAAAACCATGGGCAGTTTTGTCTTTCAGATGGGAAACACTCAGGCATCAACAGGCTCACAACTGAAATGCATCCTAAGCCATTGGGACCAATTTGACCCACAAACCCTGAAAAAGAGGTGGCTCATTTTTTTCTGCACTACTGCCTGGCCCCAATATTCTCTCTCTGATGGGGAAAAATGGCCACCTGAGGGAAGTATAAATTACAATACTATCCTGTAGCTTGATCTTTTCTGTAAGAGGGAAGGCAAATGGAGTGAAATACCTTATGTCCAAGCTTTCTTTTCATTGAAGGAGAATACACAACTATGCAAAGCTTGCAATATTCATCCCATAGGAAGACCTCTCAGCTTACCCCCATATCCTAGCCTCCCTATAGCTCCCTTTCCTATTAATAAGCCTCCTTCCATCTCCTCCACCCAGAAGGAAACAAGCAAAGAAATCTCCAAGGGACCACAAAAACCCCCATGCTATTGGTTATGTCCTTTTCAAGCTGTAGGGGGAGGGGAATTTGGCCCAACCCAGTTACATATCCCCTTCTCCCTCTCTGATTTAAAGCAGATCAAGGCAGACCTGGGGAAGTTTTCAGATGATGCTGATAAGTACATAGATGTTCTACAGGGTCTAGGGCAAACCTTCAATCTCACTTGGAGAGATGTCATGATATTGTTAGATCAAACCCTGGCCTTTAATGAAAAGAATGCGGCTTTAGCTGCAGCCCGAGAGTTTGGAGATACCTGGTATCTTAGTCAAGTAAATGATAGAATGACAGCTGAAGAAAGGGACAAATTCCCTACTGGTCAGCAAGCCATCCCTAGTATGGATCCCCACTGGGACCTCGACTCAGATCATGGGGACTGGAGTCATAAACATCATTGACCTGTGTTCTAGAAGGACTAAGGAGAATTAGGAAAAAGCCCATGAATTATTCAATGATGTACACTATAACTCAGGGAAAGTAAGAAAATCCTTCTGCCTTCCTCGAGCGGCTATGGGAGGCCTTAAGAAAATATACTCCCTGTCACCTGACTCAGTAGAGGGTCAATTGATCCTAAAAGATAAGCTTATTACCCAATCAGATGCAGATATCAGGAGAAAGCTCCAAAAGTGAGCCCTGGACCTTGAACAAAATCTGGAGGCATTATTAAACCTGGCAACCTTGGTGTTCTATAATAGGGACCAAGAGGCAGAGGCCCAAAAGGAAAAGCAAGATCAGAAAAAGGCCACAGCCTTAGTCATGGCCCTCAAACAAACCTTCGTGGTCCAGAGAGGACAGAAAATGGAGCAGGCCAATCACCCCGTAAGGCTTTTTATCAGTGTGGTTTACAAGGACACTTTCAAAAAGATTGTCCAATGTGAAACAGGCTGTCCCTCATCCATATCCACTATGCTGAGGCAATCACTGGAAGGCACACTGCCCCAGATTGCAATGATTCTCTGGGCCAGAAGCCCCCAACCAGATGATCCAACAACAGGACTGAGGGTTCCTGGGGCAAGCACTAGCTCATGTCATCACCCTCACTGAGCCTCAGGTAAGTTTAACCATTGAGGGCCAGGAAACTTCCTCCCGGACACTGGCGGAGCCTTCTCAGTGTTAATCTCCTGTCCTGGATGACTGTCCTCAAGATCCGTCACCATCCGAGGAATCCTGGGACAGCCTGTAACCAGGCAGTTCTCCCACCTCCTCAGTTGTAATTGGGAGACTTTGCTCTTTTCACTTGCCTTTCTTGTTATGCCTGAAAGTTCTACACCCTTATTAGGGAGGGATATATTAGGCAAAGCTGGAGCTACTGTCTACATCAATATGGGGAACAAGTTACCCATTTGTTGTCCCCTACTTGAGGAGGGAATCAACCCCGAAGTCTGGGCATTGGAAGGACAATTTGGAAGGGCAAAAAATGCCCACCCAGTCCAAATCAGGCTAAAAGATCCCACCACTTTTCCTTATCAAAGGCAATATCCCTTAAGGCCTGAAGCTCATAAAGGATTATAGGATATTGTTAAACATTTAAAAGCTCAAGGCTTAGTAAGGAAATTTAGCAGTCCCTGCAACACCCCAATTCTAGGAGTACAAAAACCAAATGGTCAGTGGAGACTAGTGCAAGATCTTAGACTCATCAATGAGGCAGTGATTTCTCTATATCCAGTTGTATCCAACCCCTATACCCTGCTCTCTCAAATACCAGAGGAAGCAGAATGGTTCACTGTTCTGGACCTCAAGGATGCCTTCTTCTTTATTCCCCTGCACTATGACTCCCAGTTTCTCTTTGCCTTTGAGGATCCCACAGACCACATGTCCCAAATTACATGGACAGTCTTGCCGCAAGGGTTTAGGGATAGCCCTCATCTGTTTGGTCAGGCACTGACCCAAGATCTGGGCCACTTCTCAAGTCCAGGTACTCTGGTCCTTCAGTATGTGAATTATTTACTTTTGGCTACCAGTTCGGAAGCCTCATGCCAGCAGTCTACTCTAGATCTCTTGAACTTTCTAGCTAATTAAGGGCTCAAGGCATCTAGGTTGAAGGCCCAGCCTTGCCTACAGCAGGTCAAATATCTAGGCCTAATCTTAGCCAGAGGGACCAGGGCCCTCAGCAAGGAATGAATACAGCCTGTACTGGCTTATCCTTACTCTAAGACATTAAAACTGTTGTGGGGGTTCCTTGGAATCACCAGCTTTTGCCGACTATGGATCCGTGGATACAGTCAGATAGCCAGGCCCCTCTATACTCTAATCAAGGAGACCCAGAGAGCAAATACTCATCTAGTAGAATGAGAACCAGGGGCAGAAACAGCCTTTAAAACCTTAAAGCAGGCAATGGTACAAGCTCCAGCTTTAAGCCTTCCCACAGGATAAAACTTCTCTTTATACATCACAGAGAGGGCAGGGATAGCTCTTGGAGTCCTTACTCAGATTCGTGGGACAACCCTGCAACCAGTGGCATATCTAAGTAAGGAAATTGATATAGTAGCAAAGGGCTGGCCTCATTGTTTACGGATGATTGCGGTGGTGGCCGTCTTAGTGTCAAAGGCTATCAAAATAATACAAGGAAAGGATCTCACTGTCTGGACTACTCATGATGTAAATGGCATACTAGGTGCCAAAGGAAGTTTATGGCTAATCAGACAACCACCTACTTAGATATCAGATGCTACTCCTTGAGGGACCAGTGCTTCAAATACATACATGTGCAGCCCTCAACCCTGCCACTTTTCTCCCAGAGGACAGGGAACCAATCGAGCATGACTGCCAACAAATTATACTCCAGATTTATGCTGCCCAAGGTGATCTCTTAGAAGTCCCCTTAGCTAATCCTGACCTTAATCTATATACCGATGGAAGTTCATTTGTGGAGAATGGAATACAAAGGCCAGGTTATGCCATAGTTAGTGACACAACTGTATTTGAAAGTAAGCCTCTTCCCTCAGGGACCAGCGCCCAGTTAGCAGAACTAGTGGCACTTACCCGAGCCTTAGAACTGGGAAAGGGAAGAACAAATGTGTATACAGATAGCAAGTATGATTATCTAATCCTACATCCCCATGCTGCAATATGGAAAGAAAGGGAGTTCCTAACCTCTGGGGGAACCCCCATTAAATACCACAAGGAAATCATGGAGTTATTGCTTGCAGTGCAAAAACCCAAGGAGGTGGCAATCTTACACTGCTGAAGCCATCAAAAGGGGAAGGATAGGGGAGAACAGCAGCATAAGCAGCTGGCAGAGGCAAGGAAAGACCAGCAGAAAGGAAAGAGAGAAAGAGACAGAAAGTCAGAGAGAGAGAGAGAGAGAGAAAGAGACAGAGACAAAGAAGGAGTCAGAGAGAGAAAGAAGTAGTAAAGAAAAAAGAGTGTACCCTATTCCTTTAAAAGCCAGGGTAAATTTAAAACCTATAATTGATAATTGAAGATCTTCTCCATGACTCTATAACACTCCAATACCACCTTGTTGTCAGTGCAAACAAGGGCATAGCCCGAAAGCACTGAGGCCACAGACAACTCATAGTCTTCCTATCAAAAATCCTTAACCCAGCAGGTTTCCTAACAGGGGATCTAAATCTTAATTAATTACCATACAAAGGTCTGATCAGATCTAGGAGGAACTCCCTTCAGGACAGGATGATAGATGGTTCCTTCCAGGCAATTAAGGGAAAAAAAAAGACACAATGGGTATTCAGTAAGTGATAGGGAAACTCTTATAGAAGCAGTTAGGAAACTTACCTAATAATTGATCTGCTCAAACCTGCAAATTGTTTGCACTCTGCCAAATCTTAAAGTACTTACAGAATCAGGAAGGAGCCATCTATACCAATTCTATGTTAATATGGACTGAAGGAAGTTTTATTAATAGCAAAGAAAAATTAAAATCCCAAACTTACAAGGTTTTCAACTGAAGTAAAGTTTGCTAAAAGTTAACAGTGTAACATACATTATCCTACTACCACACAGCCTCAAAGGATTTCTCAGACAGCTTGCAAGAAATAACAAAATCTATCCTTACTCTACAATCCCAAATAGACTCTTTGGCAGCAGTGACTCTCCAAAACCACCGAGGTCTAGACCTCTCACTGCTGACAAAGGAGGACTCTGCTCTGCAACTTCTTAGGGGAAGAGTGTTGCTTTTACACTAACCAGTCAGGGATAGTAAGAGATGCTGCCTGTCATTTACAGGAAAAGGCTTCCGAAATCAGACAATGCCTTTCAAACTCTTATACCAACCTCTGGAGTTGGGCAACATGGCTTCTCCCCTTTCTAGGTCCCATGGCAGCCATCTTGCTATCACTCACCTTTGGGCCCTGTATTTTTAACCTCCTTGTCAAATTTGTTTCCTCTAGATCAAGGCCATGAAGCTACAGATTGTCTTACAAATGGAACCCCAAATGAGCTCAACTAACAACTTCTACCGAGGACCCCTGGACCAACCTGTTGGCCCTTTCACTGGCCTAAAGAGTTCCCCTGTGGAGGACACTACAACTGCAGGGCCCCTTCTTTGCCACTATCCGGCAGGAAGTAGCTAGAGTGGTCATCACCCAATTCCCAACAGCAGTTGGGGTGTCCTGTTCAGAGGAGGGATTGAGAGGCGAAGCTGGCTGGGCTTCTGGGTCAGGTGGGGACTTGGAGAACTTTTCTCTCTAGCTAAAGGATTGTAAATGCACCAATCAGCACTGTGTCTAGCTAAAGGCTGGTAAATGCACCAATCAGCACTCTGTAAAAACACACCAATCAGCACTCTGTGTCTAGCTAAAGGTTTGTAAATGCACCGATCAGCACTCTGTAAAAATGGACCAATCAGCAGGATGTGGGTGGGGCCAAATAAGGAAATAAAAGCTAGCCACCCGAACCAGCAGCAGCAACACACTCGGGTCCCCTTCCACCGCTGTGGAAGCTTTGTTCTTTCACTCTTTGCAATAAATCTTGCTGCTGCTCACTCTTTGGGTCTGCACTATCTTTATGAGCTGTAACACTCACCTCAAAGGTCTGCAGCTTCACTCCTGAAGTCATTGAGACCACGAACCCACTGGGAGGAACGAACAACTCCGGACACGCCAACTCTAAGAGCTGTAACACTCACCGTGAAGGTCTGCGGCTTTACTCCTGAAGTCAGCAAGACCATGAACCCACCAGAAGGAAGAAACTCCTGACATATCTGAACATCTGAAGGATCACACTCTGGACACACCATCTTTAAGAACTATAACACTCACCGTGAGGGTCTGCAGCTTCATTCTTGAAGTCAGCGAGACCAAGAACCCACCAGAAGGAACCAATTCTGGACACAGGAGGATCACTTGAGCCTGAAAGGTTGAGGCTGCAGTAAGCTTCATCATCCACTGCACTCCAGCCTGGGTGACAGAGTGAAACCCTGTCTCAAAACAAAACATAACCAAAAAGGTCACAAATTTCCTGATGCTCAATGTATAAAAACTCAGTTTCTACATGTTCAAACTGGCAGGAAAAACCATCTTTTGCCAAGTTTTTCTGCTGAGGATTCATAAAAACTACCCCCAAAGTAATCATTTGATAGAGTCTTCTAGACTTCTCTATTGCACCAACTCTGATGTGTCCATTATGGCCAATCTCTCAGACTTGACATGTAAGCCTCACCCCTTGCTGGCTTACCTCAGTTTTTTCCACTGTAGCTCTGATACTTGTAAATAATAGGGCCTAATTTCATTGCTAAAACTAGGACAGTACAGCAGTTTGGCACAAAGCCCTTTCAGTGCAACTGATGGTCTTGCAGTGTTTTCTCAGGTGCAAGGGAGAACATATCTGTCTTCAATTTTACGCTCAACAAGAAGTGTCCCGTGGGTCTAGCCTCAATGCTGTAAGTCTTTATAACTTGCATTTTACTTATTCATCTGCATGGCTCCTTCTTAGCACATAAGGTAACCAAAAGACTGCTGGGTCAACCCATGTCATAGTGTAAGTCCCTTAAGAGACCTCCAACTTTCCAATTCTCAGCTCAGGCACCAGCCTTTTGTTCTCTTTCTCTCTACTTTCAGCAGCCTTGTTACTTTCTTTACCATCCAAGCTTGTCAAAAGGTTCATTATAAATTTAAAATGGTAACAAATGTGCTTCAGGTCTTAATCTATTCCTTCCCAAAAGAAATTTGTGCTCATAAAACAAATCTTTGTAAGTTTTCACCAAGAACATCCAGTTCACCATAGCAATGAGTAGAAAGAAAGGGCATTCTGTTACCTCTCCAGGCTGATTTTCAAACCATGACTAGATACATTGTCACTATGTAAAAACTCTCTTTTCTTTCCCAACTCCTTTTACTTTCCAAACATTGCATTACTCCACCATAACTGGACAGCCTGACAAGCTAAATGAAGTCTACATAATTGTTCTCTGAAACCATATACTAATTTCTTTCATTTCAATAGTTTTCAGGGAACAGGTGGCTTTGGGTTACATGGATAATTTCTTCACTGGTTATTGCTGAGATTTTGGTGCACATGTCACCTGAGCAGTGTACATTGTACCCAATGTATAGCCTGTTATCCCTCACCCCTTCCCACCATTCCCCCCAAGTCCCCAAAGTCCATTATATCATTCTTATGCCTTTGTGTCCTCATAGCTTAGTTCCAACTTATAAGTGAGAACATATAATATATGGTTTTCCATTCTTCAGTTACTTCACTTACAATAATGGTCTCCAATTCTATCAGGTCACTGTGAATTCCATTATTTGATTCCTTTTTATGGCTGAGTAGTATTCCATGGTGTATGTATGCCACATTTTCTTTATCCACTCACTGGTTCGTGAGCATTTAGGCTGGTTCTGTATTTTTGCAATTGAAAATTGTGCAGCTATAAATATGCATGTGCAAGTGTCTTTTTCATACAATGACTTCTTGTTTTTTGGGTAGATACCTAGTAGAGGGATTGCTGAATCGAACGGTAGTTCTATTTTTAGTTCTTTAAGGAATCTCCATACTGTTTTGCATAGTGGTTGTACTAGTTTACATTTCCACCAGCAGTGTAAAAGTGTTTCCTTTTCACAACATCCACACCAAGATCCATTATTTTTTTATTTTTGAATTATGGTAATTTTTGTAGCAGTAAGATGGTATCTCATGTGGTTTTAATCTTCATTTCCCTGATAATTAGTGACACTGAGCATTTTTTATATGTTCGTTGGCCATTTGTGTACCTTCTTTTGAGAATTTTCTATTCATGTCCATTGCCCACTTTTTGGTGGGATTATTTGTTTTCTTACTTGTTAATTTGTTTGAGATACCTCAAGGAAATAAAAGCCATCTATGACAAACCCACAGCTAACATTATATTGAATGAGGAAAAGTTGAAAGCATTCCCCCTGAGAATTGGAACAAGCCAAGGATGCCCACTTTCACCATTTCTATTTAACACAGTACTGTAAGTCCTAGCCAGAGCAATCAGATAACAGAAGGAAATAAAGGGCATCCAAATTGGTAAAGAGGAAATCAAACTGTTGCCATTCACCAATGATATGATTGCATACTTAGAAAACCTGAAAGAATCATGGAAAAAGCGCCTAGATCTGGTAAATGAATTCAGTAAAGTTTCAGGACAGAAAATCAGTAGCACTGCTGTACATGAACAACGACCAAGTGGAGAATCAAATCGAGAACTCAATCCCTTTTACAACAGCTGCAATAATAATAATAATACTATGAAAACACTTAGGAATATACCTAACCAAGGAGGTAAAAGATCTCTACAAAGAAAACTACAAAATACTGTTGAATGAAATCATAGATGACACAAACAAATGAAAACAAATCTCATGCTCATGGATAAGTAGAATCAATATTGTGAAAATTATCACATACTGCCAAAAGCAATCTACAAATTCAATGCAATTTCCATCAAAATACCATTGTCATTTTTCACAGAACTAAAAAAAAATCCTAAAATTTATAAAGAAGGGGAGCCCACATAGCCAAAACAAGACAAGACTAAGCAAAAAGGACAAATCTGAAAGCCTCAATTACCCGACTTCAAACTATACTATAAGGCTGTAGTTACCAAAACAACATGGTACTGGTATAAAAATAGGTGCATAGATCAGATGAACACAGAAGAGAATCCAGAAATAAAGTCACATACAGCCAACTGATCTTTGACAAAGCAAACAAAAACATAAAGTGGGAAACGACATCTTTTTGAACAAATGGTGCTGGGATAATTGGTAAGCCACGTGTAGAAGAATGAAACTGAATCCTCATCTCTCACCTTATGCAAAAATCAACTCAAGATGAATCAAAGACTTAGAATCTAAGACATGAAACCATAAAAATTCTAGAAGATAACATTGGAAAAACTCCTCTAGTCAATGGCTTAGGCAAAGAGCTCATGACAAAAAACCCCAAAAGAAATGCAACAAAAACAAAAATAAATAGATGGGACCTAATTAAAAATTTTCTGCACAGCAAAAGAAACAATCAGCAAAGTAAAGAGACAATCCATAGTGGGAACACATATTTGCAAACTATGCATCCAACAAAGGACTAATATCCATATACTAATTTTTCATCAATATATCACATTTGTATTTATCTTCTCATCTTTCCATTCCATTTGAAATAATCTTTTCTCTAAAATTAATCCTATTATCTAGATCCCATTACTTTCTAACTGCTGAGGGAATTGGCTCCTTCCTTCTCTAACTTAATGCACTCCTTCAACTATCTTGTCCTTGTTTGCACTTTTTGTCATGTACTCATGTTTAACATCACCCCCCATGTGCACATCCTTGCCCTCGTGATTACTTCTCTGTCAGGTTTCTTGAAAGAATTGTCTATATCTATACCTATGGCTTTTATTTACTTACCTTTCCATATCTTCTTAATTTATTTGCATTCCCAAGAATAGCTTTCTTCTCATCAAATCTAATATTCTTTCCCTGGGCCCTTTTCTTCTGTTCCTCCTTACAGTAATTGATATCTGTTCTTGATCCTCCATTTTCTCCTGTGGCTTGAAATTTGCCATCTGATTCTATTGTTCTGTATTATTTCCATCAGAGAAACATCTCTCACTTTCACAGGCTGAATGATGCCTAACTCTCAAATCCATATCTTAAGCTCAGATTTCTTTGTTAACTTAGAGCCTTTTCCCAGTCATCCACCTGACAATTTGATGCTCCAAACCATGAACTCCGTATGTCTAAATTAAATTCAAAATCCTGCCCCCATTCTATCTCCACATACCAAACTCCTCATTTCAGGGACTAATATTAAAAGTCTTAGATTTATCTTTGACTCTTATCTTCTTTTCTTTTCTTAGATCCAATCAGTCATCAAATCTTGTAAACATGTTCATCAAAATGTCTAAGATGTGTCCTTTCATTTTAATTCAAACTCTCATACCTTCTTTTTTGAGTTATTGCAATAGCTTCTCAACTTGTCAATCTAATTTTATCTACATTCTGAACATTGTGTTCAGTTTAGTTTTCTAATGTATGACAGTCCTATTTTCAACACTTATAAAATCAAATCAAGTTTTTAATCCTGGTTTTTGAGCTTATAAAAAGGTGGTTTCACTTCTCCAAACTTCAATTGTTTTGGAACATAAAATTTTCTCGTTATGTTTTCTCACCACTACTCCTAATTTTTACCTAATAGTCCCTTCCCACCACCATTAAATACAAACATTCAATGCTCAATCTTGTCTTCAAGTTTTCAGTAGTTATTTTCTTCAGACTGAAACTATGTATCCAAACCCTATCCAACAAAAACCTCTCTTTTTTAAGACAATTTTTAACTCTATTACTTCACTCTCTTTCTAGTCTATTTAATAATTGTTAACAATACCATACACTTTGGTACCCATATCAGTGACAGTTAATGCTTGAAAAAAAATAAAGCTGAGTATTTTTTCTAACTTAAAATATTCAGATTACTATCCACTTAATTTACAGTCTTCACTATTGAAATTTTATTTTAGTTATTCAGATTTAATTATAAAAATTGACTAATTTAAGGTCTATTAGTATTCATTCATGTCTTTATAACTTGTTTATGCTAAAGAATTGTGATCCTAATAGCTGTAGTTGCAGTCACTGAGAATTCAGAAAGTGAAGCATAAAATGAGACAGTAAATAGTGAGTACCTTGAATCATAAATCTCAAAATCAAAAGGCCTGCATTCAAATACATAGGACCATTGAATTTAAGAGCTCAATGGGAAGGCAATTCAGTAGGAATGGGATTTCTTGAGCATTTACTATGTGAAGTAGTCTAATCCCTTCAATGAGAAAAAGACTTTGTAGAGCTGATAGTCAAATAAGGGAATTCAATTCTTATGCAAATGATACATCATCAGTATTTTTAAATTATCCAAAACTTGAAATAAGTCAGATGGCAGCATGCACTTCTAATGCCATACTAAAACATTTTTAAAGGCCAAACTAAGGATTATTTAATTATCTAGGTTAATATGCCTTTGTTTAACTTGACATTTATATATTAATTTAAAAATCCGTTATTGTGAAGTTACAGGATTTCTATCTAGTAGAAAAGTCACAATTTTATTATCTCGTAAAACATTATACAATTTTTATAGCTAATCTAGCAATCTTTTTTTAACTTAAATTTCTGAAAATGCCTATTAAAACTCTGTTCCTTAAATGTTCTTGTAATGAATTAGTCCAAACATGTGTTCATTGTATATGTATGTGAGAGTGAGAACTAAAACCTGCCCATAAGAGTGAGGATGCTTTCTGTCCCTATGTCAATACCAGCTTTTTAAAAAAATTATCTGTCAGCTCAACGAAATATGTATTCACTCCTAAAAGACTATAAACCAATAAAAAGACCACCTCATTAAGACTAATAACTTTCTTATCAAGATTGTTTCAAAACCCTCACTTTGCTGTGCTAACCAATCCAAAGCTGTATATATAAACTCTCTCCAATCCATATCTTACAAACCTCATCCTAAAATCACCCAGCCCAGGACTTAAAACCCTAGAACTATTCTTACTTAAATTCCCTATTTTGAAACACCACTTGAATTTTCCAAAATATCACCAAACAATCATTAATGAAGCTAAGTTTATTAGAACACACTACAGTAAAGCAGAATACCTTGTGTTAGTAGTGTCTCAGAAGAGGGGAGTTAGGCAGCGATATTGATAGTTTGGGCTTCTAAGCTCAAGTGCTTTAAGGCGGGTGTTTTCAAGGTTTGTTAAGGAAAAGAAATCATTGAGAATGCGCATTTTTAATACAATAATGTGGAGTTGTTGGATGCAGTGACATGAGGATCTTGAAGTGAATCTTCATAAGTAAATTGTTATTTGATAAGTGAGCTGTTTAACCAAATGAGCTAAGACCTGAGACCATTGTCTCAGGAAAAAAATCATTTACATGAATTTTCTGAAGCAATCAGTAAAAGTACTTATTATTTGCTGTCTTATCTTTCCTGAGTGAAGATTCCCTATGCCAAAGCCAGACTGAAACTCTGTATCCAAATCCTAGCCAACAAAAACCTCTATTTTTTTAAGGCAATTTTTACCTCTATTATTTCACTCTCTTTCTAGTCTATTTAATAGTCTTTTAACAGTCTATTTAATAGTCTTTCTAGTCTATTTAATAATTGTCAACTATACCATACACTTCGGTACCCATATCAGTGACATACCAAGACAGCTCAGCTCCACATATTGATGTAGGTGCCATCATTTCTCTCTAAGATTCTGTTAACTTGGTATTTCCCTTAACCGCAATAAATCTAGTAAGTTTAGCTTCCCTAGCTCGACAAATTATTTCTTTTAGTCTTGGAGTAATTAACAGTCAACAGGAGTTATGTTTTTAATGTGTAGAAAAATATACTTTGACACACAGGTAATTGCTAAATTTAAATATGTGATCAAAAACAATTGTTGAAAAAAGATATGACATAAAATATAATCAAAATGTTTTATTAAGAAGTGAAGGGGATATATATTATTTTATTTAGTTATCTAAAATTTTATAATTGAAATACTTCTATCATTTTAATGGCAAATTTTAGCTCCTTCATAATTTGGGGGTGGGGGCATATGCCAGTAACTTATGAAGAATATCCATGAGATTCCATGAATATGTCACAAGAAAAGTGTCAAACAAATTTCATAGACAGTCATTCTCTTGTGGATTCACCGTTCACATCAACACATGAAAAGAACTGAGAAGCTTTATATCAAATAATCAGTTACAATTTTACACAGCATTTTTCAAAACTCAGATTGTGGAACTCTTAATTTCTATAACATTTAATATCCTATAGGACTGGACTTAATATAACATTTGGGGGAAAATAAACCTTAAACATATTCTTATTTTTGCAATGATGTGAGCAGAGAGACGAAGACACAAAGTTTCTATTACCATACGCATAAAGTTTACTTAAATACTCATCTGTTATGTTTGCTTTAAAAAGTAATTGACTTAGAACCAAGAATATACTCTAAAATATGTAACAATAAATTCAAACATATTTAATCAACTGTTCAAAGCTTTTGACATCTTTTATTAATTCCCCAAATCAAATTATAATAAAGACTTTTTGACCACAGATTGACTTTCAGACTTTTTTAGAGGCCCCCTGAAAAATCTCAAAAGAATTTGTTCTCTTGCTTTGTAAAAAAAGAAATATTAAACTAATTAGGTTTATTTAATATATTTGGATATATGGAAAGCATCATCAAATAAGAAGTAATGTTAAACTATCTTTGTGTAGATAGATAATTACTAATATAAATACTTCAGAAATTGTATAAAATTACCAGTAATTTGTCAATGTTCTTATGGTCTGTATAATTGGTCCTAATTCCAATTACTATTTTTAAATGTTGTATGCCACAGAAATACTCCAGAGAACATGTTTCTGATAACTGTAAAATCACACCCCTGAACTCATTAAGAATTCCAGAACTCTATTGGAGAAACTCATAGATTCATAAAATTGTTAACCCAAGATCAAGTAGAACAAGAACGAATTACACGGGATCAAATAAACTGATGAGGATGATTATAATTTTTCATTACCTTGTTTGAAACATTGCTGGTTCTTTTATGTTTCATTTTCCAGAATTAAAAAACCTCATTCCCTTTTTTCTTAAACTATCTATAACTTACAAGGATTTCACAGATTACACCAAAATGATACATTTATTTTTTTTCTCCCTAGTTAATCCCTGCAGAATTAAGAGACTCATATGCAATATTAATTTCATGGCAATACAGTTATTTACATAATTTTAATAAGAATCCATTCTTCTTGACCAGGTGTGGTGGGTCACGCCTGCAATCCCAGCACTTTGGGAGGCCAAGGCGGGCAGATCACAAGGTCAAGAGATCGAGACCATCCTGACCTACATGGTGAAACCCCGTCTCTACTAAAAACACAAAAATTAGCCAGGCGTGGTGGCACATGCCTGTAGTCCCAGCTACTCGGGAGGCTAAGGCAGGAGAATCGTTAGAACTCGGGAGGCGGAGGTTGCAGTGAGCCAAGATCATGCTACTGCACTCCAGCCTAGCAACAGAGTGAGACTCTGTCTAAAAAAAAAAAAAAAGAATCCATTCTTCTTATAATAATAAGAAATTGGAAACTTTGCTTACCATGACTAGACAATCATATTTGAGAATGATGTGCATAGAATTGGATATGACCAAATTGCTCCAACGAACTAAGGTTGACTTTATGGAACCAATACTTACAAAGTAATTACAACCAATACTTCCCTCTCAGAAACCAACCTGGTATCTAGCTCAGAGTGCTTCCATCCTTACAGATGAGTGAGGAGGACCACTTCCCTGAAGGTGCAGGAAACTGGAGATATCTTAGAGACTTTGAGAAGAGAGTAATTCATCCAAATCTACAAGTACTGAAGGCAAAGTCTGGTGGCGAATTCGACTTGGCTTTAAAAGGCCTTGAGCAACACTCTACAATAATTTCTAATGATTCTCCATAATTTTAAAATAAAATTGAAATTATAGCTCTGATTTGTTAGTCTATACAACATCAAAACAAGTAGGGATTTTTTAATCTTTTAAAATATTATTCCAGATTTTAGAGGTGCTGAGGTATTGATCTCTTTATTTCAAAAACATGCCCTGAACATATTTTCCCCAAAATATCATAAATGAAATACTTTATGCATAAAAAAGCACAGTAATATTTGTTTATTGAAGTAGTTTCATAAGGAAAATAACAAGTAGTTCTTTTTTTTCAGAGAGAGCTAATACTGTAATGATCTCCAAGCACTATGAATTGTACTCAAGTATAATGGGGTAAAAATTATCAGCAGAAGGAGCTGATGTCTTAGCAAAGACTGTAGGCAATTCCTTGGACTTCAATAGCAGCACCACCTTCAGCACAAAAATCAGATTTTTCAGCTGACGTTACCAATGTCTTTGCAGCAGCTTCCTTATAAATGCTGAAAACATTGCTACCCATTTCCAAAAAGAACCTTTGGCTTATCTTTCTGAGGAGGCAATCATGCACAACACAAAGAACAAAGGAAACTAGTTATTTCCAGATACCTGCAAGAAACTACATGTTAAAAAAAAAAAAAACATACACGTGCACACACACGCGCGCATGCGTGCACACACACACATATACACAACTTCCCAGCATTTATCTTGCCATATCAACTTTGAATACAAATTACATATACAAAGGAAAAAACAAAAATGTGAAAATTTTCTAATTCTTTCTTTTTTATCATACGCATAGATTGCAGGTTGTACATCTGTTTCTAGTTTATGTCAGAGCCTCAAGACACCCACTGATATTTTTTTCCAGTTGGTTGACTTAGTTTCGCTTTTGCCTTTTCCCATTTGAATTAATCTAGGCCATGACTAATAGAGGAGAAGATTTCACTGGAATTTGGCTGAGGGTTTTTCAAAAGGTCACATAGACACTTCTGAGTTTATGAAAGCTAAAACAGTGACCATTTTCTTCAGGTGTAACAGTAGCTCATAATCAGTTAATTGTTCATCAGGAAGAAGGCCTCATTCTTTCAATCTCCTAAGCGGGTTTTATGTTTTAGGCTCTGTCTTCTCACCTGCAAAGAAATGTGGAAAGCAAGGCCCAGAAAAGCAGCAAGGCACTTAGCATTTTCTTATTGGGACATGAATCACTTTAGTACTATATGTCCTTTAAAACAATGGAGTTAAAGTATTATTATAAGAAAACTGTACAAAGTTAAAGCAAAGGCCAAAAAACATATTCAATTGAGTTAAAAATAAAAATAAAAAAAGAGGTGCATACATGTGAAAGGGTTAAACAAAAGAACTTGCAAGAGATACAGAATTACAGAATTGCTAAATATAGGTAATAATACAGCAAAATTTCCACTTCTCAGTTGCCTTCCCTGCATTCTCATTTGAAATGGATTTTTAGAACAGAAAGTGGTCAATGAAACTGCAGCATCTCCAAATCTAGGACCTTGCAACTATAGATTTTCTTAAAATTTGCTCCAAGAGTGGACCTGCATTCCATTTACTCAATGTGAGAAAATGTGTGCTAGCAAGAACACTGTCTGAATTTATATCTAAAATATCTTTAATTTGGAAGAATAAAAAAGGTTACAAAAAGGACAGTTTTTTAACTTTTCTTTTTTTTTTTTTTTTTGAGACGGAGTCTTGCTCTGTCACCCAGGCCGGAGTGCAGTGGCGTGATCTTGGCTCACTGCAAGCTCCGCCTCCCAGGTTCATGCCATTCTCCTGCCTCAGCCTCTCAAGTAGCTGGGACTACAGGCACCCGCCACCACGCCTGGCTAATGTTTTTGCATTTTTAGTAGAGACGGGGTTTCACTGTATTAGCCAGGATGGTCTCAATCTCCTGACCTTGCCCACTGTGAGCAAGCTGGAAATGCCTGATCTCCCTTGGTTTAATGTAGAGGAAGGGATCCAAAGGCTTAGGGAGATTGGGATGGCGGAGTGGATTAGTCACTTTAGACTTACTCATCTCAGCTTGGAGGGTCCAGAAGACATACATTTGACCAATGCCTTGTGAAACAGATTTGTGAGGGCAGCACTTGCATCTTTGACGAGCCAGCGATTGGTCTTCTCTGTACGTCAGATCTAACGTGGGAATCGCAGTCAACGAACTACAAAATTTAAATACAATGGGAATAATTGTATCCTGAGGTGGCAGGTGTCAAGTGGCAGCACTCAACTGTCAAAGGCAAGGTGGGTGTATCTACCGTAATGGACAGCAGAGGCAAAGTGGCAATCAGAATAGTCTGACTTGTGTAGAGCTCTGGTATTTGCTAATTAATCACGGTGTTTCTAGAAGTGAAATTGATAGGAAGCCTACCTCATTCCTACTTAATTTATACAAGCAGAAACTTCTATGTCAAATGGACAAAAGATTAATTTGAATTATAAAAACAGAGATTTATACCCCCTCAATTAATGTCCAGACTTGAGCCAGTTTACTGACCCAGAACTTGAATGAAGGGGAGCCTGGGTCCCTTTGAGGAAGGACCTCACTACACTACCGACAATTTATGCAGTGAATCTTTCTGCCATACTTCCCCAAGGAGATGTATGGCCTTTTACCAGAGTGACTATGCATTGGGGAAAGGGAAATAATCAGACATTTCAGAGACTACTGGACACTGGCTGTGAGCTGACATTGATTCTGGAAGACCCAAAACATCATCATGGTCCTCTAGTTAAAGTAGGGGCTTATGGAGATCAGGTAATTGATGGACTTTTAGCTCAGGTCCAACTTACAGTGGGTCCAGTGGGTCCCCAGACTCATCCTGTGGTCATTTTCCCAGTGCCAGAATGCATAATTGTCATAGACATACTTAGAAGCTGGCAGAACCCCTACATTGGCTCCCTGACTGGTAGGGTGAGGACTATTATGGTAGGAAAGGCGAAATGGAAGCTATTAGAGCTGGTGATACCTAGAAAAAATAGTAAATCAAAAACAATATTGCATCCCTGGAGGGAATGCGGAAATTAGTGCCACCATCAAGGACTTGAAAGATGCAGGGGTGGTGATTTCCCACCACATCCCCATTCAACTTTCCCATTTGGCCTGTGCAGAAGACAGATGGATCTTGGAGAATGACAGTGGATTATTGTAAGCTTAACCAAGTGGTGACTCCAATTGCAGTTGCTGTACCAGATGTGGTTTCATTGCTTAAGCAAATTAACACATCTCCTGGTACCTGTTATGCAGCCATTGACTTGGCAAATGCCTTTTTCTCCATTCCTGTCCATAAGGCCCACCAGAATCAATGTACCTTCAGCTAGAAAGGCCAGCAATATACCTTTACCGTCCTACCTTAGGGGTATATCAACTCTCCAGCTTTGTGTCATAATCTCATTCTGAGACAACTTGATCACTTTTTGCTTCTGCAAGATATCACGCTGGTCCATTACATTGATGACATTATGCTGATTGGATCCAGTGAGCAAGAAGTAGCAAACATACTGGACTTACTGGTGAGACATTTGCATGCCAGAAGATGGGAAATAAATCCGACTAAAATTCAGGGACCTTCTACCTCAGTAAAATTCCTAGGGGTCCAGTGATGTGGGCTGTCGAGGTATTTCTTCTAAGGTGAAGGATAAATTGCTTCATTTGGCCCCTCCTACAACCAAGAAATAGGTACACAGCCTAGTGGGGCTATTAGGATTTTGGAGGCAAGACATTCATCATTTGGGTGTGTTACTCTGGTTCATTTATCAAGTGACCTGAAAGGCTGCCAGTTTTGAGTGGGGTTCAGAATAGAAGAAGGCTCTGCAATAGGTCCAGGCTGCTGAGCAAGCTGCTCTGTCACTTGGGTCATATGACCCAGCAGATCCAATGGTGCTTGAGGTGTCAGTGGCAGATAGGGATGCTCTTTGGAGCCTTTAGCAGGCCCCCATAGGTGAATCACAGTGGAGGCCTCTAGGATTTTGGAGCAAAGCTCTGCCATCTTCTGCAGATAACTACTTTCCTTTTGAAAGACAGCTCTTGGCCTGTTACTGGGCTTTGGTGAAAACTGAACATTTGACTATGGATCATCAAGTCACCATGCAACCAGAACTTCCTATCATGAACTGGGTGCTTTCTGACCCATCTATCCATAAAGTGGGTCATGCACAGCAGCATTCCATTATCAAATGGAAGTGGTATATATGCAATCAGGCTCAAATAGGTCCTGAAGGCACAAGTAAGTTACATGAGGAAGTGGCTCAAATGTGCATGGTCTCCACTCTTGCTACTGTGCCTTCTCTCCCCCAGCCTGTGCTGATGGGCTCATGGGGAGTTCCCTATGATCAGGTGACAGAGGAAGAGGAGACTAGGGCTTGGTTCACAGATGGTTCTCCACTATATGCAGGAATCACCTGAAAGTGGACAGCTGCAACATTATAGCCCCTTTCTAGGACATCCCTGAAGGACAGGGGTGAAGGGAAATCTTCCCAGTGGGCAGAACTTTGAGCAGAGCACTGGTTGTGCACTTTGCATAGAAGGTAGAAATCGTCAGGCTGGGTACAGTATCTCACACCTGTAATCCCAGCACTTTGGGAGGCCGAGGAAGGCAGATCACGATGTCAGGAGATCTACAGCATCCTGGCTAACACGGTGAAATCCCATCTCTACCAAAAATACAAAAAAAAAAAAAATTTAGCCTGGCGTGGTGGTGGGCGCCTGTAGTCCCAGCTACTCAGGAGGCTGAGGCAGGAGAATGGCGTGAACCCGGGGTGCAGAGCTTGCAGTGAGCCAAGATTGAGCCACTGCACTCCAGCCTGGGTGTCAGAGTGAGACTCCATCTCAAAAAAAAAAAAAAAAAAGGTAGAAATGGTCAGATGTGAGATTATATTCTGATTCATGGGCTATAGCCAATAGTTTGCCTGGATGGTCGGGGACTTAGAAGAAGCACGATTGGAAAATTGGTGACAAAGAAATTTGGGGAAGAGGTATGTGGATGGATCTCTGTGAGGGATCAAAAGCTGTGACTATATTTGTATCCCATGTGAGTGCTCACCAACAGGTGATCTCAGCAGAGGAGGATTTTAATAATCAAGTGGATAGGATAACTCCACTTAACACCACTCAGCCTCTTTCCCCAGCCACCCCAGTGATCACCCCATGGGCCCATGAACAAAGTGGCCATGGTGGTAGGGATGGGGGTTACACATGGGCTCAGCAACATGGGCTTCCACCTACCAAGGCTGACCTGGCTATGGCCACCACTGAGTGCCCAATTTGCCATCAGCAGAGCCTAACACTGAGCCCGTGATATGGCACCATTCCTGGGGGCAATAAGCCAGCTACCTGCTGGCAGGTTATATTGGACCTCTTGCATCATGGAAAGGGCAGAGGTTTGTCCTCACTGGAATAGACACTTACTCCGGATATGGGTTTGCCTATCCTGCACACACTGTTTCTCCCAAAACTACCATCCATGGACTCATGGAATGCCTTCTCCACCGTCCTGGTATTCCACACAGCATTGTCTCTGACCAAGGCACTCACTTTATGGCTAAAGATGTGCATCAGTGGGCTCATGTTCATGGAATTCACTGGTCTTCCCATGTTCCCCATCATCCTGAAGCATCTAGATTGATAGAACAGTGGAATGGCCTTCTGAAGTCACAATTACAATGCAAACTAGATGACAATACTTTGCAGGGCTGGGGCAAAGTTCTCCAGAAGGCCATGTATGCTCTAAATCAGTGTCCAATATATGGTATTGTTCCTTCCATAGCCAAGATTCACAGGTCCAGGAATCAAGTGTTGGAAGTGTAAATGGCACCACTCACCATCACCCCTAGTGATCCACTAGCAAACTTTTTGCTTCCTGTTACCACGACATTACATTCTGATCATCTAGAGGTCTTAGTTCCAGAGGGAGGAATGCTGCCACCAGGAGATACAACAATGATTTCATTAAAGTTGAAGTTAAGATTGCCACCTGGACACTTTGGGCTCCTCCTACCTTTATGTCAACAGGCTAACAAGGGAGTTACACTGTTGGCTGGGGTGATTGACCTGGACTATCAAAAACAAAATCAGTCTACTACTCCACAACAGAGGTAAGGAAGAATATATCTTAGTATTACCATGCCCTGTGATAAAGGTCAATGGGAAACTACAACAGCCCAATCCAGGCAGGACTACAAATGACCCAGACTCCTCAGGAATGAAGGTTTAGGTCACTCTGCCAGGAAAAACAAAACAAAACAAACAAACAAAAAAACCCCATGACCTGCTGAGGTGCTTGCTGAAGGCAAAGGGAATACAGACTCTGTAGTGGAAGAAGGTAGTTATCAATACCAGCTATCACCATGTGACCAGTTCCAGAAATGTGGATGGTAATTTTCATGAGTATTTCCTCCTTCTTTTGTTAAAACATGTTTGTGTGTATATACACTTGTACTAAGAAAATATCTTCATTTAATTTCCTTTCTGCTTTATCATATGACATAAGATTTATTGACTTCACATCAGTATGTAAGTATTCTTAACTTCATGTAATAATTTTTGGGTTGGGGATCGGTGTATTTCTGGCTGTACAAAAGATAGTTGTATTATGTTAGGTGTAATTATGACCTTATTATTGTCTTTATTTGAAGACTATGTTTGATCTCAGGAGATGTGTATGGGTTCAAGTCTACAAGGGGTGAACTTGTGATGGTTGATATTGAGTATCAACTTGATTGGATTGAAGGATACAAAGTATTAATCCTGGGTATATCTGTGAGGGTGTTGCCAAAGGAGATTAACATTTGAGTCAGTGGGCTGGGAAAGGCAGCTCCACCCTTGATCTGAGTGGGCACCATCTAATCAGCTCCCAGCATGGCTAGAATATAAGCAGGCAGAAAATGTGAAAAGAGACTGGCCCAGCTTCCCAGCCAACATCTTTCTCCTGTACCGGATGCTTCCTGCTCTCAAATGTCGAACTCCAAGTTCTTCAGTTTTGGAACTCGGACTGGCTCTCCTTGCTCCTCAGCCTGCAGACGGCATATTGTGGGAGGGACCTTGTGACTGTGTGAATTAATACTTAATAAAAAATCCCCTCTCTCTCTATATCTATTCCATTAGTTCCGTCCCTCTAGAGAACCATGACTGATACATCTGGGAAAATAACCAGTTCCAGTTGCTGTAACTGTGTCCCGTTATAAAATAAAACAAGTTCTTTTTTTTTTTTTTTTTTGAGACGGACTCTCACTCTGTCCCCCAAGCTGGAGTGCAGTGGTGTGATCTTGGCTTACTGCAAGCTCCGCCTCCCAGGTTCACGCCATTCTCCTGTCTCAGCCTCCCAAGTAGCTGGGACTACAGGCACCCGCCACCATGCCCAGCTAATTTTTTATATTTTTAGTAGAGACAGGGTTTCACTGAGTTAGCCAGGATGGTCTCGATCTCCTGACCTCATGATCCACCTGCCTCAGCCTCCCAAAGTGCTGGGATTACAGGTGTGAGCCACCGCGCCTGGTCAAATAAAACAAGTTCTTGTTAAACATATGCAAACAAATACAACACCATGAATTAAGAATATTCACAAATATTACAAATTCTAAAGAAATCAGGCAAAGAGAGAGAAATATGACTCAAATTCTGTTTACCAGAGTATACTCTACTCAATACACTTAAATTATATTTTAAGACTATAAGTGGCTCAAAAGAAAAAATTTTCCAGACCCAGAAAAACAAAAGAAAAATAATTAGCAATACATCAAACAAAATAAGTCATAAAAATTAGTTCAGTCCTCTATTAGTTCAGTCCACGCAGTCAGCTCCTGCTCTGCTCCATATGGGATTAGCAATCTTTATGAACATATCAGCATTTTTTTTTAGATGAATTCTCCCTCTGTCACCCTGGCTGGAGTGCAATGGTGAGATCTTGGCTCACTGCAACCTCTGCCTCCCAGGTTCAAGTGATTCTCATGCCTCATCCTATTGAGTAGCTGGCATTACAGGCATTTGCCAACATGTCTGGCTAATTTTTGTATTTTTAGTGAGACAGGGTCTCGCTATGTTGGTCAGGCTGCTCTTGAACTCCTGACCTCAAGTGATCACCTGCCTCAGCTTCGCAGAGTGGGATTACAGGCATAAACCACCATGCCCAGCCCATATTAGCCTTTTTAATTAGAGTCCTGGAAGTTTTCTCTAATCCAGTGCCACAATCCCTAAAGTTGTTAGAAACCTGCATTCAAGAGTTCTTTCCCTGAACCTCCCCAAAGAAACAAACCCTGGATTTCAGCTGATTAAGTCACTTTTTTGTGAAGAATTAAAGTGAAACAATTATGGATGACAAAAATCTTAGGATAGCCATAATCAAAGGTACAGTTGACCAGGAAATTGGGTTATTTCTGTGGCATATAACAACCTAACATAACAATTATAGTCATTACTGACAACACATATTTAGACATAATCAGAATTTCAGGAATGTCATACAATCCTGGAACACATATTAAGACATATCTATGTAAATATAATTCAAATAAAGTTAAATACCACCTCACAATTGATGATGCTTCCTGTGTAATTCTAACATAACTAATAATCCTAATATGTCTCTCTTGGACTTAGGAAACCTAATATCCAAAAAATTTTAAGGTCAAAAAGACTGAATTTAGAACTTGAAATTTTACTGTTGGAAAGTCTGTCAAATATCAAAGGTCTAAGACACTTGATATCACAAAATATGATCACAAGTTATGATAAAACAGTCCTTCATTTAGCCAACATTATGTACAAAATCATTTTCTCTTTGATAGAGTGGAGACTCAGTTTTCTAAACAATAAAACCTAATAAAGATAGCGTGAGGCTAACTAAATCTCTCTCTCCCTCCTTCCCTCTATTTTTTTCTTCTGTAGTTTTACTCAAAATGTAAACGAAAATCTTATTATCTCTTACATGTTAATGTTAAACTAATTTAAATAAAACTTTATAAAAAAATCTGTCCCTTTTTTTTTTTTTTTTGGAGATGGAGTGTCACTCTGTCACCCCAGCTGGAGTGCAGTGGCATGATCTTGGCTCATGCAACCTTTGCCTCCTGAGTTCAAGTGATTCTCCTGCCTCAGCATCCCTAGTAGCTGGGATTGCAGGTATGCACCACCATACCCAGCTAATTTTTTTATTTTTAGTAGAGACAGGGTTTCACCATGTTGGCCAGGCTGGTCTTAAACTCCTGACCTCAAGTGATCCGCCCCAGCTCGGCCTTCCAAAGTGCTGGGATTACAAGCGTGAGCCACCATGCCTGGCCCAGATCTATCAAATTTTAATCAGTTTGACCATAAGGTAATATTTCCATAAACTTTTTATAACCTTTTACAATTTTCTATAAAAGAGCAGATCAATGCGCCAAGAAAACCCTGTTATTTGATCCAACACATGGGTCCAGATGTTGGCCTTGCATCAGTGTACTTTTTATATTAGTATTTATGAAAAAATTCTAAACTAATCTTATCCCTCAAAATTGGCACTTACAGTCTCATGAACCCAACTATTCCATGATAGGCCCTGGGTCTAGAGGGATTGAATAGTTTTTATTTCTGGCCCTGTTTCTTACGAAAGCAAGTCATTTTGATTGACCCCTTCTGCTGGGTCTGAAGATGAGGCTTCAACTGGTATCAATGCTCAAGACTAAGCAAGGGTCAGTGCCTTTCTCAGACCAAGGAGTCAAAGCCCTGTAACTTAACAACACAAAGATTATTTGATAGAATATGTATACTAAAGACAGACATCATTCTGTCTAACATTGTCACAAATTAAACAGTGTTATTTAATGTCTAAGAAATCCCGCCTGTAGCACTTCAAACCATTATACAGTAGGTAGGTAACTCACTGCATATGTCTAATAGCTAGCATTCTAATGACAGAACTGGGACCAATAGCATCAAAAATGTGGTAAGTCTTATGCCACATTATCACAGTAAGACAACTAGCTTTTCTTTCCATTATTTAAAAAAAAAAAAACGGTAAATGAAAATATCAGTTTCGGAAATTCAATAGGAGGATAAATTCCTTTCACTTAAATATTATACAACAAAACAGGGACAAAGTAAGAACGAACACACAGTAATTTCTTTTCAGCTATTAATATTTTAAAAGAGCACCATCATCCATTTCCATGATTGTTTTCCAGATACAGTACTGACAACTAATTAGGTAATTTTTACCACTAAAATCTTCAAACCAGTGCAACATTTGTACCTATTGTTTTCAAGTACATACACAAAATGCCACTTTTTTTAATTACTACTTAATCCAAGTGAATGTCACCTTATTTTAATAATGGTAAACACAACTAAATTTGTTTGAGAGAAATCCCAATCAATATAATTTCCTTAAGGACAAGGCCAATCTTTCCTAAACATTAAACTTTGTACCAATATAACAGTTTTTCTTCATTACCTAAAGGAAAATATCTGAAATCAACTCAAATCGTTAATTGGATTAAATTACCTTGGAAATAAACACCATTTAAACATTTTTATCCTCACCTGCTTTTTCAAATCACGAAATAAATAAAGTACTGTTTCTGTGCAGAATTTGAAAAAAAAAATACTGCTTTTTTGTTTTTTTTTTTTTGCCGTGAACCTTAAAGCTCTTGTATCTTTCTAAATCAGAGGTAAGCAAAACCAACCAAATTTTAAATGATCTGTGTGGCTCTATCAATTTTTGCAGGCTTGACAAATGTAACTTAGGAATTCTAGATAAAGAGAACAAATGATGACTTGCTAGAAATGCATAGGAAACAAAATGGCTATTCATAGGACAAAATAAATTATTTCCATTAGAAACTAAAAAGCATCAATGGTTTTATATGTATATATAAGTAAAACCCAAAGAAGAACAAACAGCAAATATATACAAATTAAAAGCAAAAACAAATAAATAGAGAACCAACTCCAAATTTTTCTCCTACTCAGTTAACCTTGGGCCTAAAGTTTTATCCAGAGCCTAAAATACACATGATAGATTTTTTGTTACTGGTACACAAATTATGTCTTTAAGTCTAGCACTAGACTTAAAGATACCATTATACATTTTGTGCAATTAAGAAAATCACTTTAGACACATGACCAGTAAGTAAGTACTTTAGTGCTAGTACTATCTATGCAGATGAGCAAATATAGAGTGAAACAAAGCAATGCAAGCATTTATGGAAAATTTGGCTCTATGTTAAATCTGGATTCATGCTTAAGTATATTAAAAAAGAACTGCCAAACTGCCAGCGTATTTTATTACATTTCTTAATTTACCTTCATCGACACTAAAAGTTTTAACTATAAGCAGTGTTAATTCACCAAATTTCTCCAGGATTTTATCAAGTTTTAAGAATATTTTACTATCTAAACTTTTTAACTTTCTATTTTCTCTGTATATGCATTAACAAACACATAGAAACAGGAAAAAAACTACACAACTTACACAGACCATGTTACAAGACCATGCTTGAACTTTCTTTTTTGTTCGAAATTTTCTTTTCTTTTTTTCAATAACCAGTCATTTTATTTTAAGACACAAATACACCATACAAGATCCTTTCTCATACAAAATTATTCTTTTCTTTATAACCTTCATTACCAAAAATACATCTTCATATCCATAACTTTCTTCACATCTTTCTCACCTATTTTACTGTTTTCTTTCTACCTTGTTTCAGAAATAACGTTTTCAAATGTATAATTTGAATTAACCTTTAATAACTTCTGGATTAGATGAAATGATTCTTTCCCTTACTGAGATCACATCTTATTAGGCACATTTTATGTAGAGAATTATATAGTAACTATAACTCCTATTCATAGCAACCTTAAATTTTAGTGAAACCCTAGGAAGCAAGAAATCCTTAACTATCAGTTATTAGCATCTTACAGATGAGAACAATTCTACACTTTTTTGAAACATATTTCCCCATATCATAACCCTTTCTTAATGGGAAATGACTCACACATCTAATGAATATCAAAAATAATTTTAAAATTTTAAATTTCACAAAAAGTCTACCTGTGGCACATCCATTTATATTTTAATTATTTTAGTAGTTTATCTAGATCATTTATATATCATTTATTTTCTTGTTAAACATTTTTATAACCTGTACAAATAAGGTGATCACCTAAATAAGAAACTTGAAGTTAACTACATGGATATTTTCAGCAATAACTCAGAAGATTCAACTGTTTTCATTAAACCAACAACATTAAATTAGTCTTACTTATCAAAAAATTCACACAAAGATCATTTTGTTTTGGCTGGGTTTATGGTTTTATAACTTTCTGTGCCAAATCCTAATTTCTCAAAATATCTAGCAGAGACAAATATAAAATGCAGACAAAAATGTATGCTGACAATTCTGAAGACATTTCTATTTTTTATTTCACCAATAATTTTAAAGCCAGCTTGTTTAGTCAAGATTTACTTGAGTCCAGGGAACCTGAAAATTGCTTAGACTTATTTACTTAATTTATGAGTGCTCTTTTATTTATAAGACAATTTGGTAGTAACAACATAAAACATAATAAATGTACATCCACATAAACACATCTAGAAATGTATACACGCACACAGACAAAGACCCAATAGCTTTTACCTTGGAACTCTAGCCATGAGACAGCAATACAAACTCAGCAGTGTACAAACATGTTCACATGGCTGAACCAAAATTTTGGGTGAAGTATTTTCCATTGCAGTTTGATTTTTAAAGGCCCAACTTCCCCAGATACCAAAGAGCACTGGGGCCAAACAGCACCACGGAAAACCACCTGGAACCTACTAACCAAGCCTATCCCTGCTTAAAACAGCAACATAAAAGCCTGAATATTGGCCAGGCATGGTGGCTCACACCTGTAATCCTAGCTCTTTGGGAGGCCAAGGCTGGCAGATCACGAGGTCAGGAGATTGAGACCATCCTGGTTAACATGGTGAAACCCCATCTCTACTGAATATACAGACAGCACAAAATCCATCTTGCTTTCCCATTCAACAGAAAGCTTCAGATTCCAAAGAATATTGGGGCCAAAGAGTATTACAAAAGAATATGAGTTTACCAAATTATTTTTACTTGGTTGGTGTATTAGTCCATTTTCATCCTGCTGATAAAGACCTACCCAAGACTGGGCAATTTACAAAACAAAGAGGTTTATTGGCCTTACAGTTCCACATGGCTGGGGAGGCCTCCCAATAATGACAGAAAGTTAAAGCGAAGGAGAACCAAGTCACATCTTACATAGGTGGTGGCAGGCCAGAAGAGACAGCTTGTGCAGGGAAACTCCCATTTTTAAAACCATCTGATCTCATGAGACTCATTCACTATCACGAGAATAGTGTAGGAAATACTTGCCCCCATGTCTCAGTTACCTCCCACCATGTCCCTCCCACAACATGTGGGAATTCAAGATGAGATTTGGGTGGGGACGTGGCCAAACCATATCATTCCATCCCTGGCCCCTCCCGAATCTCATGTCCTCACCTTTCAAAACAAATCATGCCTTCCCAAGAGTCCCTCAAAGTCTTAATTCATTCAACATTAACCCAAAAGTCCACAGTCCAAAGTTTCATCTGAGACTAGGCAAGTCCCTTCCGCCTATGAGTCTGTAAAACCAAAAGCAAGTTAGTTACTTCCTAGAAGCAATGGGGTTACAGGCATTGGGTAAATACAGCTGTTCCAAATGGGAGAAATTTGCCAAAACAAAGGGGTTACAGGCCCCATGCAAGTTTGAAATCCAGGAGGGCAATCAAATCTTAAAGCTCCAAAATGAACTTATTTAATTCCATGTCTCACATCCAGGTCACACTGATGCAAGGGGTAGGTTCCCAAGGTCCTGGGAAGCTCCATCCCTGTGGATTTGCAGGATATAGACCCCCTTCTGGCTGCTTTCATGGGCTAATATTGAGTGTGGGCAGCTTTTCCAGAAGCATGGTGCAAGTTGTCAGTGGATCTATCATTCTGGGGTCTGGAGGATGGTGACCTTCTTGTCACAGCTCTACTATGCTGTACCCTAGTAAGAACTTTGTATGGGGGCTCTGATCCCACATTTTCCTTCTGAACCACATTAGCAGAGGTTCTCCATGAGGGTTCCACTCATGGAGTGGAAATTTCTGCTTGGGTATCCAGGCATTTCCATACATCCTCTGAAATCTAGGTGGAGGTTCCCAAACCTCAATTCTTGACTTCAGTGCACCCGCAGACTCAACACCACATGGAGGCTGCCAAGGCTTGGGGCTTCCACCCTCTGAAGCAACAGCCTGAGCTGTACCTTGGCCCCTTTTGGTCAAGGCTGGAGTGGCTTGGATGAAGGGCACCAAGTCCCTCGACTGTACACAGCACAGGGACCATGGGCCTGGCCCAGAAAACCATTTTTTCTTCCTACACATCCGGGTGTGTAATGGGAGAGGCTGCCGCAGAGGTCTCTCACATGCTCTGGACACATATTCCCCATTTTCTTGGTGATTAACATTCAGCTCCTCATTACTTATGCAAATTTCTGTAGCCAACTTCAATTTCTCCTCAGAAAATTGGATTTCTTTTCTATCACATTGTCAGGCTGCAAATTTTCTGAACTTTTATGCTCCGTTTGCCTTTTAAAATGGAATGCTTTTACCAGCAACCGAGTCACCTCTTGAATGCTTTGCTGCTTAGAATTTTTTTCTGCCAGATACCCTAAATCATCACTCTCAAGTTCAATGCTCCACAGATCTCTAGGGCAGGGGCTAAAACATAACAAGAGTCATCTTTGCTCCAGTTCCCAATAAGTTCCTTATCTCCATCTGAGACCACATCAGCCTGGATTTCATTGTCCATATAATTATCAGCATTTTGGTCAAAGCCATTGAACAAGTCTCTAGGAAGTTCCAAACTTTCCCACATTTTTCTGTCTTCTTCTGAGCCCTCCAAACTGTTCCAACCTCTGCCTGTTACCCAGTTCCAAAGTTGCTTCCACATTTTCAGGTATCTTTTCAGCACCCCCACACTCCAGGTACCAATTTACTGTATTAGTCTGTTTTCATGCTGCTGATAAAGACATACCTGAGACTGGGCAATTTACAAAACATAGAGGCTTATTGGAGTTACATTTTCACCTGGCCAAGGAGGCCTCACAATCATGGCAGAAGGTGAAAGGCAAGGAGGAGCAAGTCACGTCTTACATGGATGGCAGCAGACAAAAAGAGAACTTGTACAGGGAAACTCCCATTTTAAAAACCATCAGATCTCATAAGACTCATTTACTTTCATGAGAACAGCGCAGGAAAGAACCACTTCCATGATTCAATTACCTCCCACCAGTCCCTCCCACACGTGGGAATTCAAGATGAGATTTGGGTGAGGACACAGCCAAACCATATTAGTTGTTTTTTGTTGTTGTTGTTGTTATTGTTGTTTTCTTTGTTGAGACAGAGTCTTGCTGTGTCACCCACGCTGGAGTGCAGTGGCCTGATCTCAGCTCAGTGCAACTTCGTGTGCCACCACACCTGGCTAATTTTTGTATTTTTAATAGAGACAGGGTTTTGCCATTTTGGCCAGACTGGTCTTGAACTCAGATAAAACAAATGTAAGTTTCAAGCTTTAAGACTAGAAGGGTCTATTTCTATATTTATCCAAAAAACTTTTTATAGGATTATTGAGTAGGTTTCAATTTCACAAATAGTTTTTTAGTAAACTTTTAATTTTTCTTCACAATTTTAGTTAGAAATACATATAAAAAATTACATATTTTCTGTCTTACTACACAAATAAACCTAACAACCTTTCCTAGGTGGCTCAAATCTATTATTTAAAGCAGAAGTTATAATAAAGTACTGGAAAAATAATACTACCCTTAGTACTTCTGCAGTAGGCAAGGTCATTATCCCTAAACTAGATGTGTCAAACTTATTTTATCTTACTATGATGATTTTAATAATTTTCTCTCTCTTTTGTCATCAGTTTGCTTTCAATTACTAGTCTCACACTAGCTTTTTTTTCTTCTCTCTGAGTTTGCCCCCTTATAATCTGCTGATAATCAAAGCTGTCATCATCTCTGTAGTTTAAAAAAAAAGTTATGAATGAAAGGCTGAAGAGTTCCTCTAGAGTAAAGTAAAATGTCCGTGAACTTAAACTCAAGTGTATATCTTTTATCTCATGCAGGTCTTTTTTTTTTTTTTTTAATTCAGCCTGGTTTTTCATCTGCATTCACTAGTCACGTGATGTTTCAGATAAGTGACTTTCAGACACATGCATTATTATTATCTCTATTTTGTTTTTTTTTTTTTTTTGGAGACAGAGTCTTGCTCTGTCACCCAGGCTGGAGTGTAGTGGCATGATCTCAGCTCACTGCAAGCTCTGCCTCCCGGGTTCATGCCATTCTCCTTCCTCAGCCTCCCGAGTAGCTGGGACTGCAGGCACGTGCCACCACGCCAGGCTAATTTTTTGTATTTTTTAGTAAAGACGGGGCTTCACTGTTTTAGCCAGGATGGCCTCGATCTCCTGACCTCGTGATCCACCTGCCTTGGCCTCCCAAAGTGCTGGGATTACAGGCGTGAGCCACCGTGCCTGGCCTATTATCTCTATTTTTTTAAAAAGCAGAATCTGACAAAGTCCTTGCATTTTGTATGCTACATGTATATTCCAATGACAAGTTAAATCTCTCTTAAATTAAAAGTCAGTGGAGAGATCAGATATCTCTTAGAAAAAACTTTTACCTGGCATATAGTAGGTTTCCATAAATATTTATTGAATGAATAGATGATATGCTGATATTTTGTGTATACCTGCATATGCATCTGTACATATTTTTTAATGTGGGTGAGCAGTTTTAAGTAGAATGTCATCATAAGAATTCCTTATTATTATCATGGTATTTATATCAAGTATAATGCATAACTATGATTTTCTCTAATCAATTTCTTCTTATCAAAGATTGAAGATTTCTTTTGTCTTTTTTTTTATTGAATTCTCAGCTCTACTTTCTAAGTAACCTCTTCATTCTTACCTTTTTATGGTCTGAGTCCCTTGACGAAATGTTCCTTGAAATTGAAAACAAAACAAAACAAAACAAATCCCCAAGAACCTTAACATGGGACTACTTTTTAAAATGTAGGCCACAAGCATTCCTCGTGGTAATTCAAGGGTATCAAAAATTCCTTCCTTGTGCCTATGTTCCCTGATCTACAAATATCCAGGAGGCTTACTGTAATAACACCTTAATGTGTTTATTAAGACATCACATGGAAAACAGATGGTTACAGCCTAATCTCCAATGACTGCTCAGCATGACCTTGTCATCACCAACTACATGGTTTCATTAATCTTACTTTGTGAACCAACTGTGTAACATCCTATTTCTGGGATATTCACTTAGTGAATTTCTCAGAGTTTCTCAGAAGAAAATCACAATCATATTGAATCAAAAATGGATACTTGAGAAAGTTGAAACTTAGAGATTCCTGTGTTATATCTACATCAAGAAATGACAAAAATTATTCTATGCTTATTATTTAATTGGCCATACAAAAAGTCTAATCAGAAATATTCCTCAGAATTATGGAAAGGGAAGAACGCATGTCCCCATATTTGAAAACCTACTAATCTTACTTATTTTTCTTTGGATCCTTATCAGGGAAAACTGGTTTATTGCCATATAAGAAGTATCCATAAATACTTATGAAATGAATGATATGATGATTTTTGATCAAAATTTTAAGAAGCTGTGTTTTCAATTAGGCAGTGCCAAAGAATTGCTAACAACCAGAGATTGAGACCTCAGTGCTGTAATCTAAAAGGTAAGGCCCTGAGGCTCTGGTATTGCCATGCTAGGGCCTCATTCCATTATGAAATAAACAGTCATTGGCATCATTGACAGAGCAAGCCCATTTTACCATAATCATCTTTCCTCTGTCAATTCTTTCAGTCTCCATTTAAATAGTTTTAAATGTATTCTTTCTAAATTCTGTTTGGGTTATGATGTTGTGAAAAGAATTCGCTTTCTCTCTCAAGAAGATTTCCGTGCTAAGCTACTTTGACTCAGCTGCTATTCCAAGGAATGAAAATGAAGGGGAGCCCAGGAGAATACTGAAATCAGTCTTTTCCTTCAAAGTGTATACAAATCATTTACCATGGTGTAAGTAAAACAAATTTAATTGATTCCACTTCTATCATTCTTTATTAACCCTTAAAGATTCGTCAAATGCTTCATTCAGTTATGCAAAATCTTGATTGTCTGTAGCAAGCCTATTTCTCCTACTACATATTCCCTTCATCCATTACAATGGCTATCAACTGCTAGTACTTGCTGCTTCCATTTTGTCTCTTCACATTTTGGACAAGAGGAAAGACACAGGAAAACTGAATATACTTCTTTTTCTTCTAACCTAAGGATCCTCTTCTTCCTTACACTCCTGCTTCAAAATGCCTTTTGACCCTTAAGCTTTAAAAGGATAATTTAAAAGCATACTTGGCTATTTATATGGGAAGGAACTGTGGGCCACTGAATAATAATTCTCCTAAACACACTGTGGGTACTGCTTCCAACCCCTTCCTGTCATTCCACTGCTGCTTTGCAAACCAGCACAGAGGCAGAGCGAGCTTCAGGTTGCAATGAAGTCACAACAGAGTAACAGTCTTTCCACATCAACAATTCTCCTGATTCCCACAGCACGGACAACAGTAACACTCTGTGTGTAGGTATATCCTTGGAATCTCCCAGAGAAAGGTGGTAGGGAGGTCTACCCTCCTACAACAAAAAATGTCCTGCTTCTTTATCTAGTATGTGGAATCACAAAACATTATTTTTCTGAAAGAACCTAAAAGCTCATCTAGTCTAACCTATTTATTTTGGCATAAAATTATTTTATTATTCAAATTTATTTATATTGTAGAAAAATTAGAAGTATCAGCAATCAAAGAGAAGAAACATAAGGTCATCCTACATTTTACCTCTTAGAAATATTTCACTTAACTTTTTGGAGAAAAATCCCTCCAACCATTTTATATATGTGTGTGCATATGTATGTAACTGATATACATAGTTAGGCTTTGTTCCACACCCAAATCTCATCTTGAATTGTAATCCCCATATGTAGAGAGAGGGCAGTGAAGTGATTGGATTATGGGGGAGGTTTTCCCCATGCTGTTCTCGTGATAGTGAGTGAATTCTCACAAGATCTGATGGTTTCATAAATGGTTGTCTATCCTGTGCTCTCACACGCTCTCTGCCACCACGTAAGATGTGCCTGCTTCACCTTCTGCCATGATTGTAAGTTTCCTGAGGCCTCCTCAGCCATGTGGAACTGTGAGTCAATTAGACCCCTTTCTTTATAAATTACCCAGTCATGAGTAGTATCTTTTTTTTTTTTTTTTTTTTTTTTAGAAGAGGTCTCACTCTGTCACCCAGGCTGGAGTGCAGTGGCATGATCTCAGCTCACTGCAACCTCCACCTCCTAGGTTCCAGCGATTCTCCTGCCTCAGCCTCCTGAGTAGCTGGGACTACAGGGGCATGCCACCACACCTGGCTAAATTTTGTATTTTTAGTAGAGACGGGGTTTCACCATGTTGGCCAGACTGTTCTCAAACTCCTGACCTCAGGTCATCCACCTGCCTTGGCCTCCCAAAGTGCTGGGATTACAGGCATGAGCCACCATACCCGGCCACAGGTAGTATCCTTATAGCAGTGTGAGAACGGACTAATACACACACGCACCCAATCGGAATGTGTTGTAAGAAATGTATCATTAGGCAATTTTGTCACTGTGTAAACATCAGAGTGTACTTACACAAACCTAGATGATATAATGTACTGTACAGCTCAGCTATATGGTTTAGTCTGTTGCTCCTAGGCTACAAACCTGTACAGCATGTCACTGTACTGAATACTGTAGGCAGTTGAAACATAATGGCAAGGATTTGTGTATGTAAACATTGAATTCAGTAAAAATACAGTATAAATAATTTTAATATGGTACGCCTGTATAGGGCACTTATCACGAATGGAGCTGGTAGGACTGGAAATTGCTCTGGGTGAGTCAGTGAGTGAGTGGTGAGTGTATGTCAAGGCCTAGGACATTATTGTATACTACTCTAGACTTTATAAATGCTTAGGCTAAATAATTTTTTTCTTTCTTGAAAAATAAGTTAATTTTAGGTTACTGTAACTGTTTTACTTTATAAATTTTGAAATTTTAACTTTTTGGTTCTTTTGTGGTAACACTTAGCTTAAAACACAAATGCATTGTGCAGAGCCACAAATATATTTTCTTTCTTCATATGCTTATTCTATAAGCTCTTTTCTACTTTAATTTGTTTTTCTTTTTTAAACTTTTTTGTTAGAAAAATGAGCCACCAACGCTTATTAACCTGTGCCTACAGAGGGTAAGTATCATCAATGTCACTGTCTCCCATCTCCACATCTTGTTCCACTGGAAGGTCTTTAGAGGCAATAACATGCATGGAGCTGTCATCTCCTGTGATAACAATGCTGTCTTCTGGAATATCTCCTGAAGGACCTGCTTGAGGTTGTTTTACAGTTAACTTTTTTATATATAAGTAGAAGGAATGCACTCTAAAAAAACTACATAAATTATAATATAGTAAATACATAAACCAGTAACATAGTCATTTATTATCATTATCAAGTATCATGCACAGACATAATTGTATATGTGACAGTTTTACAGGACTGTGGCAGAGTATGTTTGTTTCTACCAGCCTCACTACAATAATGACACTGCAACATTGCACTATGACATTACAACTGCCACAGCATCACTGAGTGATAGGAATTTTTCAGTTGTATTAAAATCTTATAGGACCACTATTGTACATTTGGTTGGTCCATTGTTGAGAAAAACATCATTATGCAGGGCATGACTGTATATAAAAATATATATGATAGTTTCTTTTATCAAAAATGGGATCATATTATACTTCTACTTTTCGGCCCACTTAATTACAGATCTGCCACTACTAGCTGTGTGTCAAATTTCTTAATTGCTCTGTCTTAATTTCCTCATCTATAACACGGGCATTAACAACAGTCCTTGTGTTGTTTTATATGTTGCTCACTTGCATAACAACAGGGTTGTTATGAGGATTAAATGAGTTGATGCATGTGAAATGCTTAAAATAGTTTTTTTTTTATTGTTTTGTTTGTTTGTTTGTTGGAGACAGAGTCTTGCTCTGTCGCCCAGGCTGGAGTGCAGTAATGAGATCTCAGCTCACTGCAACCTCTGCCTCCCAGATTCAAGTGATTCTCCTGTCTCAGCCTCTCGAGTAGCTAATTGTTTTGTATTTTTAGTAGAGAAAAGATTTCACTATGTTGCCCAGGCTGGTCTGGAACTCCTGACCTCAGGTGATCCACCCACCTCAGCCTCCCAAAGTGCTGGGATTACAGGCATGAGCCACTGTGCCCAGCAAAATATTATTCAATAAATGTTATTATTATACTACAATCTATTATATACTTTCTTACTGTTTGTCATATGAACTATAGCCAATTAATCCCTTCATTATGCAGATGAGAAACATGAAGCTCAAAGAGGATAATTACCTTGACAATTTGACAATGTTCCTAACAGAACCAGAATGCCAGGACTTTTCTCAGTACTTTCTCTTCTTAACACCAACAGAACAGCTAGTAGCAAGAGACCTTACTAGATGCAAGGCCTCGTGCTGAGAACTTTGCATCCATTAATTCACATGATCCCGACAAATAACCTTAAAAAGGCAATTACTATTATGATTCTAATCTTATCCATGAAGAAACTAGGACCTATACCAGTTCCAAGCGAGCAGACTTAGCCTAAGAAGTCACAACTAGCAAGCTGCAGAGCCACATTTCAATTCAGGTATTTCTGACTCAGAAGCCTTTGCCTTAAAACACGATCCTATGCCTTATCACATGAGGATTTCCTCATACTAATGGGGATTTCCTCATGCTAATGGTGATTTGCCAGTAAATCTCTAAAAGTCATTAAGACTATCAAGGTCACTAAGATAGCATGATTCTCCAATGAGCTAACTTATTATAAAGGGACTTAAGTACCATGAAGATTCCAGCAGCCTGACATTCAAAGTTCTGACTTAATTCACCTTAGATGTATATTTCTACTTTCCGCCTCGCAGTTTCTCAGGCACACCTGCAACATGAAAGCCCCCTCTGTACTCATATCTTATTCAGTACACCTTCCACTTTCCTTCAAAAAAAATAATAAAAAAAAAAAAGAAAACCAGTTGCTTTTTGTTGAGTTTTGAAAACCGCTGCAGTAACAGGAGTAGGATGTGGGGATCTTAGATTCTTCTCAAACGGTCAGGGAGGGATTAGGGTATTTGTTAGGCCTAATCTCACCATGCTCTCTCGAGACTGTAGGATACATTTTCAGCAATGCAGGAAGAAGCAGGCATGCTGCAAATGTTGAATAGATTTGTTTATGAGCTAGGACAGAAGGTCATATTTCCCGTTTTGAATAGGAAAAAATCCTAGGCAATCTTCTGTGTTGAAATATGAAATTATTCCATCCTTTCCATTCTTTGCTGCTTTTATATATTGCTCACTTGTATTTCATAGTGAGTCATGCCTGCAGCAATCGAAGGCTTGTCTTGCTTCATTGTAACCACCTGCTTTCTCATCAGCTCAATTGATGAAAACTTCAAGTGAAACTACAATATATGTTTTTACTGATTTTTGTGGCCAAACAAAAGCCTTCAAATGAATGTTGGGAAACTATTGCCCCATATTTTGCCTATAAACACAAAAACTCCAATATTCAAGGGGACAACTGGCCACTTAAGTATTAGAATTTTACAAGTTCATTTCATAGACTGGTTACAAAAAGTTTACAGAGCATTTTATCTTTATAAACAGTCAGAAGCTTCCCTTCTTTAGTTGAATATGTATTTTTGCTCAAGTGAGTTCCTGATAGAAGATGCCAATATTCTATAAAACACTTTGGATAATGTGATTGTTAATTTTATGTCACCTTGACTAATCTAAGTGATGCCCAATAGGGGTAAAATATTACTTTTGTGTGTGCCTGGGAAGGTGTTTCCTGAAGAAAATAGACTGAGTAAGGAAGATCGCCTTCACCAATGTGGGTGAGGCCCAACAAAAAAAACAGACGGGTGAGTTTGCTCTCTCTGTTAGAGCTGGGCCATCCATCTTCTCCTGCCCTGAGACATCAGTGCTCTTGGTTCTTGGGCCTTTGGACTCTGAGACTTACACTACTGATGACCCTCGTTCTCAGGACTTCAGTTTGTACTGAAATTACACCACTGGCTTTCCTGGGCCCCCAGTTTGCAGAGGACAGCCTGCAGGACTTCTCAGCTTCCATAATCATATGCATCAATTTCTCACAATGAATATATTTCTATATATCTATATATAATATTGGTTCTCTTTCTCTGGAGAACCTTGACTAATGCAGGAAATAATGATAAACCCAAGGAAGCAAACAAGATAATAAGGATTTGAAAAATAAAGTAACTATTTACCATCCTACATATTAATCCTCCCAATTAGCTCTGAAATCAGTTAGCATAAACTGTAAGAGTTAAGAGTACAAGAGCCTGCTGCAGGAAAACAGTTTAAACCAATCAGAGACGTATAATGTTATTTCTTCAAACTGTGAAGATTAAGTAAATGCAATCATGCATGTAAATATATGTATGTAAATCATGTGTGCAATGTATGTATGTACAGTGCTGAACACAGATGCTGAAAAATAGTTAATGAAATTTTCCCTTAACATTTACCTTTGGAGATTAACATAATTATTTATAAATCTGGTGAAAGATGTAGATATTCTCCCCCAAACATACCCAGAAGCATTTGCATCTCAAAATTTTACCACTGGGATAAGGGACATAGATCTAAAGCCCATCCAAGCAACGCCGATAAGAACTTACATAGTCCACAGATAAGGAGAAGGAACAAACTACTCCCTTCAAGAAGCCTTCCCCTAACTAACTGCTATTCTTTCTATAACCCTATCATGGGAATTAACATTCTCATTCCAGCCTACAAGCTTTCCCTATAGTATATAAACCTTTGGAAACACTGGAGTGTGCTAACAAAGTTGCTACAGTTAAATTCTAGAATGTCCTCTGGGGTTCAATTAAATTCAAGAAATACCTATTTTGCAAATCACTAATAAAGTTGTACTAAGGGTTTTCTCAAAATTCTTTTTGTGCTATGAGTTCAAGATTCTGAGAATATTTTGTTTATGTTTTGCCTTTATTTTTCATATTTACAAATGTGGCTTTCTGGTATTAGATACTTTATGTCATATATCATTTGCTTAAGCATTATGATGTTCAAAGTTCAGATCTATTTTATACCTCTTATTATTAGATCTAATATATTGCATGAGTTTAAAAACAATGAATTCAAGACATATACATGGACTAGCACTGCAATTTTCAATCGTAGAGTCTGTGTATGTATATTAGCGCTTAAGAAAGTTAACTTGGAGTTCTTTAACTTTCACCAGACCTAGAGTTGCTAATGAAACAAACAAATGAAAACCTCCACAGGCTTGTTTAGGATTTGCCATAAAGCATAGCATGAATACAGGGTTTAGATCCAAATACGTGTACGGCTTTGGTTGGAATGCTTAAGTCAAGGTGAATCCACACAACTACAAGGGTACCTTATAGTTCTGGATAATTACAGAGTTGTTTTCCCACCAAGCAGCTAAGAGTTAAAGAGCTGATTCTAACCCAAACCCTGCAACTAATTGGGTGCTAAGTAAATCATCTAATGTCACCAGATATTCATTATCTAATCCACAACGTAAGAATATTTTAAAGGAGGTTTTCATTCCCTTTTACCTCTAAACTATGAACTGTATATAGGTAACTCAGTAATTAGACAGTAGGAAGAAACAAACTGAGGATGGTTGACAGTGTGAAGCATTTGCCTTCTGGTGGATTATACCACTCATGAGCTGGTAAACTCACCACCAGGGGGAGGAGGAAAACCCTGATCTGTGACATTTGCCAGTTTCAGTGGTGTAAATATTCCCGCCATTGCCAATTTCAAGCTGCTTATGTGATGTGAATGAACACAAAGTTTGGAAGAGATCTGCATATTCAACTCTCAGGAACTGGTATGAGCACACTCCTAGGACACCTGTGACTCCAGTTTCTACATCCAAGTCTTAGTCTTAAGCTACAGATGAAAAATATTCTTTACCAATTTAAAAGGATGCCTTAACAACAAACCAAGCCAAAGCTTTGCTGAGAAACATTTTCCTATTTGGATGAAAAGATACACAGTACCCATTTGTTTTGGCCTTGGGGAAATAAAAGTGCAAACTAATATCCCTAAATGAAACGCACAAAACACCTCTCAGTTTCACTTCCCACTAAAGTAGGTTGCAAGTTTGCAAATTCTCATTCAACAGAGGAGCTCATGTGAGTCCTTTCATTCAGATTGGCTGTCAATATTTCTCTTAACATCACGCTACATTTACACAAAACAAAGTTGAGGAACAACCTAAAGTTGGAAAAGTTTCAAATGAATAATTCAATTGAACACATGCAGAAATCTGCAGAAAACAGATCTTTCTTCCCTGAAGGCATCATTAAGATCTTGCCAGACCTTCACCATTTATAGCATCAGCCATATTTACAGTATAGAGATACTTTGAAGAAAAGATATATTTGTTACCCTGGGTACCTAGCAGAAAGCAGGCCCTTAGAAAAAAAGGCTTACATGTACGTAGTTTATTTCTGAAAGTGATCCCATGGAGCAGAAGTAGCAAATAGGAAAGAATGTAAAGGGAAAGAAGGAAAATCAGTAGAGGGGTATGTTATCAAGCTGTCTAATGTTCTGGGCAGCTGGACCTCCAAACTCTCAGTACACAAAATTTGCCTCAAATTTTTCTGCCCTGTGGCTGGAATGGGGGAACATTTATTCACCACCTTTTCTACCATAATTCAAGAATTGCCGCAGTGGGAATAAATATATATATATATATAGTGTATACACACACACACACACTATTATTAGCACAATCATCACTGCAAACATTTCCATTACCCCAAATCTTCTTCATGCCTCTTTGCCAACCATTCTCTTTCTACCTGGCATTACCAGGCAATCTCTGACCTATTTTAGGTCAATGTAGTTTACATTTGTATTTACATACAGAAATTATTTTTGTCAAAAATTGGTATAATTTTGCCTAGAATTTTTTAACAAAACAGTCATTAATGCATGCCATTTTCGAAACTGTCACATTCAATCCTATTAGCAAATACAGTATGGGCTGTATTATTTATAGAATTCCTTTTCCTTGCCTCCTTTCTCCTGATAGAGTTTTGGGGCCTTCAAGAACAATAAAAACATAGCTTAAACATGTGACTTTTATCGTAAAGACTGACATTTTAAGGGCAGCCTCAGCTACTGCTATTCAAATTTATTTCACTTTTTATTTGGCTTGCACTCTGAGGTAGATTCACTAAAAGGTTCAACAATCAAAACAAGTGTGTTCGATTGATTAAAGCTCATTTTAGGTAATTTTAAAAACATTTTAAGGAGAAAATAACTGCCCTAAGAGAACGTCTCTTCTGAGCTGTTTGCAGAAAACCTGAAGACGTAGGCCAAATATTAGAATATTTTAAGGGATAATTCTTTAAAGGAAAGGTTATTCTGTACACATAGTTATGGATATAATGGTCTTGTTGAATATTAAAAAGCAAAATTAAAACGTATCAAACAAAGGTTGTTCTCTTTTAGGCTTAAAATTTCAATTGCGAATAAATCCAATATTCACAATCTTTGTTCATAGGCCTTAGTAAGATAATAAGAAAGGTATATATTAAATCATATGTTTCTTTCTATATTAACTGTCCTTATAGACTGGAAAGATTTCTGAGGCTAATAACAAAGACACCATAGACGTTCATGAAAAGTCACTCACCACATTTATGCTTATATGTACTTGACATATTTAAGGTTCTAAACTAAATATCTTGCCACTGTAGCCTGCCTTTCTACATCAAGCAAAGTTACTAACAAGTATTTTAGAAATGAAAGTCTAAAACTTAGGGATTAGGAGGAAAACAAGAAAGAAAAGAATTAAGGGAGACTGCTGTAACATCAACAAAATAACAAGGACTTGTTTAATCATAAAAGATAAATGCTTTGTAATCATATTTAGCCAATATTCTATAGTGTATGAATTATTTCTTTTGCAGCTTGCCTTTCTGGCAAATTTTCTTGCAACATTTTCTAACAGGATTAATAATCAGTAGCAACAAAAACCAATATAGTACATGAGTTTTATGTCCATTCTTCTTATTGCAGATAGACAATCCAGGCTGCTAACTATATAAAGCATTATAAAATTATTGTTTTATGGCCAGGCGCGGTGGCTCACGCCTCTAATCCCAGCACTTTGGGAGGCCGAGGCCGGTGAATCACAAGGTCAGGAGATCCAGATCATCCTGGCTAACACGGTGAAACCCCCTCTCTACTACAAATACAAAAAAAAAAAAAAAAATAGCTGGGCGTGGTGGCGGGCACCTGTAGACCCAGCTACTCGGGAGGCTGAGGCATGAGAATGGCGCGAATCCAGGAGGCGGAGCTTGCAGTAAGCGGAGATTGCGCCACTGCACTTCAGCCTGGGTGACAGAGCGAGATTCTGTCTCAAAAAAAAAAAAAAAAAAAAAACTTATTGTTTTATAAATAAGTGGAAACTATAAATCAGTTGTGTATGAAGGGCATCATACAGTAGTTTAAAATTTCACTTCGAAAGGATGCAGATCTGGGTTTGAATCCTAGTTTTATATTCTCCAATCTCTGTGAACATGGCAAGATTTCTTAACTTCCATGGGTCTCCGTTATGACACATGGGTAGGGATAAAATAAGGATAACAATATCTTTCCTACAGGTATGCTATGATATTCAATGACATGACTAGAGCATGGCACAAGAGGGCAATGTACCTAGCTGATAGTATTATTAATTGATTTTTTTTGCTGCTGTTTTAATATTATTCAAAGCAGCACTAAAATCCTTTCACTTGAAAGGAGGAGATTCAATTTATTACATGAAAAATATTTTAAAGTTAAGATGCCCAAGGGATTTTTTTTTCCGTCAAGGTTAATATATAAAAATATGTATAGCAGGATCCAGGACTTAGGTTGACACTTAAGATGGTCTATCTCTGGCCCCTAAGAGAGCTGAATCAGCTGCTTTCACACAATATCTTCCTTTATCTCTGCCTGAACTGTCTTGATACTTGCTGACGTCCATCTATATGTCATCCTTCATCATAAACTTCCTACTCACTGCTGTGATTACACATTCATAGACTTTCGAAATTCATGAAAACCCCAAAATCACTGCCAAGAGATGCAGGAGAATCTTTTTCTCTGTTTGCAGCAGAAGAGATTGATTGTTTTTGTAATAAACAACTGTAAGAACTTATATTTTTAATATGGATTTCTAAGAATAAATACGTTAATTTGTTTTGCCAGCATCTTTATGAGGTAAATGTTTTAATTCTATTACCCAGAAGACTAAAGAATGAATATAAGAATGCAAGTATGTTTCCAAGGTAAAATGACTTCCTTTTCTCATTCACTGTCCAGTACAGGCTTATCTTTAGGCATTTAGAGCAGGCACATCCCACCTTGTAGGTGTTTCATCCAGGTGAACACAGTTTTAAGATAGCACAATGGAATCTTAAAGGAGAAAAATAATTACACAGGCAGAAATGCATTATCGTCTTATTTCCTAAATATTTCTTCTTGGAGTTATTTTATTTATGAGTTTTTTTCAATATTAATTACTAGGGCCTCTCTTTCCTCACTGTTTCAATAATGTTACTTATATATAATTCTCCAGTAATACCAAAAATAGTAATGATAATATTTATCAAGGGCTTCCTCTGAGCCAGGCATTGTGCTAGGTGCATAGCACATGTGAATATTCCATTATAAATGAAAAAAACTGAATGCAAAGTTAAGTCACTTGCTCAAGGTTACTAGGGAACAGGGAACAAGGAATTCTATCTTTTTCAGTTTAATTTAATACTGTTTATCTGTAAATAAGAGGTTTAGACAAAATGTTTCTTAATAATTATTCCTACATGACATGAACTAGTGGGGGAAAGTAGGCATTACTCTGCAAAAAAGACATAGCAAAGCTGAATAATTTGTTCAAGTTGGATTAGAACCCACGTTTAAGTATGAATTTATTACCTTACCACCATATTAATATCCCAAAATTATGAGTTGTTCATTAGTGTCTCACATTTCTAATTGATACATACCAATTATTTGAGAAAAATTCTCTTTACTTAAAAGATTTCTTTTTTACTTTCTTCAGGGCAAAGCAGCAAAGGGCTATCAAAACAACTCCCAGGACATGAAAAAATATTTCCTTTCACCACAGATCCTAAAGCCTAAGATGAGTGCTAGCTTGAAGTTTGAGACCCATCACAAAAATGCCTGAATCTGCAAAACCAAATGTGATCTCTCTTTTCCTCCAAGTTTGGAAATATCTGCATAGGGCTTCTTATCAGATACAGTTTTGTACCAGAACAGAGAGATGCTTGAAAGGCAAAGAAAGGGATAAGGTAAGTAAAAGATTGATTAAAAGAACCTAAGTTCCAAGGAAATTGGCAGGTTTTTTGTTTGTTCTGAAAAAAAGACAGATGGATCTTTAATAAATTTATTTCTATTTCAACCTCAGAAACTACTTTCTGTCACTTAAATGACAAAATGAAAAACATAAGTCATTGAGAAGCTCCCAATGAAATACATACATTTTTTTCAGAATAATTACCCAGCACATATATCTTTTTAAAATTTAAAAGCTGACACCGTAAGATTATACTTTGAGGTTTGCCCTACACTCTAAACATCTAGCAATAGTGAGATGTAAAGTAAATCTAAACATGAAAGTCTGACAACACTAAAAGTAAACAAAATAAAGAGAAAAATATGTAGCAGTCAAGATCCCAGCAGGAAACAGGTGTCACCCTCCAAAGGCTTAACCTTTGAAGAATGAAATAAGGAGCCCATGTGTGAAAGTGTAGCCAGGATTAAGGGAATCAATAGGGAGGATAATTCATCCCAGGACAGGCAACAGGGGGAAGGAAGCCTGAAGGGTGAGGGAAGAAGGGAACAATGATACCAGTTGTAGGTGAGAACCAAAACTTTCTTAAAAATAAACTTATTAACACTGAGCCAACTTTGTCAAAATTAAATACCTTTTATTGTGTATTTTTAAACTCACGATTATAGGTACTATAAACTAAGACTAATACAATTCGTATTACCTCAGATATTCTAAATTTTACTGTAGAGCCTCCGCTTGTCCTAGTCAATTGTCTTTCATATTCTAGCACACCAACCATTTTACTTTATTTTTCTTCTTCATAGACGAAAACCAAACCCATTATCCTCCACACACATGTATATCTTTGCATCTATTGAATTTGCTAAAGTCTCTATTGCCAATATTAATTTCTTTTTAGTTGAAAGCTGATATATTTCCTCACTTCAAAGAGATTATCATTTGTAAGACATACTTTCTTTTTTTTAAAGTTCATTTATATATATATATACTTCTATTTTAAGTTCAGGGGTACATGTGCAAGTTTGTTACATAGGTAAACGTGTGTCATGGTGGTTTGTTGTGCAGGTTATTTCATCACCCAGGTATTAAGCCTAGTACCCATTATTTTTCCTGATCTTCTCCCTCTTCCCACCATCCAACCTCTGATAGGCCCCAGTGTGTGTTGTTCCCGTCTATGTGTCCATGTGTTCTCATTTTAGTTCCCACTTATAAATGACGACATGCAGTATTTGCTTTTCTGTTCTTGCTTTAGTTTGCTGAGGATAAGTGTTTATTAATGATAAACTGGATAAAGAAAATATGGTCCATATACATCATGGAATACTATGCAGCCATAAAAAGAATGAAATCATCTCCTTTTCAGGGACATGAATAGAGCTGGAAGCCTTTACCAATATTAATTCAACTATTAATTAAAGTTACTAACTTCTGTCACAGGCCAGAAAATACTACAAAATAAATGGAGAGGTGTCTGCCACATGTAAGCACATTAGCAGAGTAAAGTTCTGGAAAAAACTGCATACCACTATACACATCTATGTATGGCAGACTACATTATTGGCCCCAATTCTTCACTACATTGTTGTAATCATTTACTTTCACACACATACCACATCCTCATGGTGGGTAAAGTGCATTTCTTAATTCCCTCATTTGGGATTGACCACATGCCTGGCTTTGGCCATTGAAGTGTTAGTGTGCTAACTCAAAGGATAAATGCTTGAGGGGAAGGATAACCCATTCCCCACAATGTACTTATTTCACACTGCATGCCTGTATCAAAACATCTCATGTACCCCATAAATACATACACCTACTATGTACCCATAAAAATTTAATAAATAAAAAAATCTTAAAAAAGTTATGCATGAGATAAGCAGAAGCTTGAAGTATTCTTTCACAGTTGAGTGTGCCCTCTTACACTCCAATGATCCGCCATTAGAAAAACATGCCCCAGGTGGCCGACACCCCTTCAGTCTATACCCCAGAACAAAAGTGCTTGCATCACGGAGCTTGCAGCTCGAATCCGAGAGCTGCGAGTCCAGACTAACTCAGCTTATGTGTAGCCTACTGCAGACATACGACCATGGAAAGAAATATTTAATCCTTTAACCTACTGAGTTTTGGCTTAGTTAGATATGCGCATTATTATGGTGATACTTGATTGAATCATGGTACCGTCATTCATGTGCTTTTCACATTTGCGAAGGTTAATAAACATGTACAACTAATACAAGCTAATATAAAATATATTTTTTGACCGGGCGCAGTGACTCATGCCAGTAATCCCAGCACTTTGAGAGGCCGAGGTGGGCGGATCACCTGAGGTCGGGAGTTCAAGACCAGCCTGACCAACATGGAGAAACCCCATCTCTACTAATACAAAATTAGCTGGGTGTGGTGGCGCATGCCTGTAATTCCAGCTACTCAGGAGGCCGAGGCAGGAGAATCGCTTGAACCCGGGAGGCAGAGGTTGTGGTGAGCCAAGACTGCACCATTGCATTCTAGCCTGGGCAACAAGAGTGAAACTCCGTCTCAAATAAATATATTTTTAATTTACTAGCTGATGGCCACTTTTTATTGTACAAAATTTATATGCCATTAGTGTATTTGGAATTATTAGTTTGATTTGTAGCATCATAAGAAGTTTAAAACATTTAAAAAAAAAACCTTTTTAAAATTTAGTTTAGTTTTACATTTAAATCTTCCTTAGACATTTCAATGACACATGAATTTGACCCATATAATCAGTGTAGGAAACTAGAAATTTCAGAAAAATTAACCTTTGTAGGAGCAAATAAATACGTTTTATATAAAATAAAACATTAATAGAATAAAATAGAACATATGTTAATGTAATTTTCTTCACACTGTAACAAAATCAAAGAAATGACATATATTGTTTTAAATCAAAATTACGAAACCAGTAAAAACTGTCCAGTTATTCGCCTGGATAAGGAATATTGCCTAAGTTATTTATTTTACATTTATACAAAAACATATATTTTTTAAATTCTTTGATGCTTATTTATAAGAAGTGAGGTTTTTAGTTTGGAGTTTCTTTCTTGCTTTTTTTTTCCTGATATCAATTGCATCCTGTGCCTCTTATCCTGCAACTAAGCAATCAAAGTCATTTTTTAAAGGTTCTCTATTTCCCTTGAGTTACATCCCAACAAGTATTTTAACGTTTTTTTATGTTCCTGGAAATTTATGAATTCTCTCATTTTAAATTTATATAAATCTTGTTAGTCTCAAGAGACCAATGAAAACATGAGCTCTGTTAAGTTTAAACAAATTTATAATGTAATTCATCCATTTGTCCTTGGAGATAGGTTATTATATATTATTCTATTTGTTTACAAAATATGTTACATCACATAATGGAGTATTGTTATCAAACTCTCAGGCAAACTAGAGAACTCTGTGGAAATTTACAGTTTTATTTTTCCCTGATACATTATGTGTTATTTTTGATAGCACTCATTCAGTCAGACTGAGAGGTCATGCTAGGAGTACAACTTAAAGTTTATTAACTTCTTGGTATGTAAAACTTTCCCTTACATCTTGACCTGAATCATTTGCATATTTCTATGGACTTCTTTATTTGTAAGAGAGGAGGGAATGTCATATACTCAGAAACCTAGATTTCTATGAGTAATGGAACTACAGAAATCTGAGTGTTTAAATCCGAAAACACTCAGATTAACTTTTTAAATTTATATACAAAACATGCAAAGCCCTCTTTCAGAAACCCTTTCTTTCCCAAGGCATTCAAACATGTGAGAAGTTGTTCAAATGCATTATTTATCAGGGAAATGCATATTAAAGATCTGATGAGTTACTGCTTCCCACACATTAGAATGGCTAAAATTAAGAAGACTGGCAACATCCAAAGTTCCTGTTGCAAGTGATGTAACTGAAACTCTAAGATATGTCTAGTGAGAGTGAACCATTTTAGGAAACAGTTTATCAGCCTCTTATATAAAACGTACACCTACCCATTGATACAGTATTTCTGCTTCAAAATATTTACACAAGAATGTTAAAACAAAAATTAAAAATAAAATAAAATAAAATAACTGTACGGGAATGTTTATATCAGTTTAGTCATAACAACACTAAATTGGAGACTAAATTCCATTGATTCCCTCAATGGAAAAATGAGTGAACAACCTGTACTATATTTATACCCTGGGAAACTGCTCAAAAATAAAAAATGAACTACTAATGTGACGTGGATAAATTGCAAAAGAAACACACATATACACATATAAAACTCAAGAAAGACAAAACTAACCTATGGTGATAGAAATCAGAAAAGTAGAGTACATTGGATGTCTTGGTGGGATGAGGGGGAATTATTTAGAGTAATGAAATTTTCATCATATATAGTTATTTGCCAAAATGTATGAATATCTATGCATTTCATTAAATGCAAAGTATATCTCATTTTTTTTGAGACAGAGTCTCGCTCTGTCGCCCAGGCTGGAGTGCAATGGCTCAATCTCGGCTCACTGCAAGCTCCGCCTCCCAGGTTCACACCATTCTCCTGCCTCAGCCTCCCGAGTAGCTGGGACTACAGGCGCCCGCCACCACATCTGGCTAATTTTTTGTATTTTTAGTAGAGACGGGGTTTCACCGTGTTAGCCAGGATGGTCTCGACCTTCTGACCTCGTGATCCGCCCACCTCGGCCTCTCAAAGTGCTAGAATTACAGGTATGAGCCACCGCGCCCGGCCGTATATCTCAATTTTTGTAAAAAAAAGTCTATTACAGAAAATGTAAAACTCAGGATACTGTTTGCCTCTGAGAGAGGTAGCAGAATAGGCTAGAAAAGGACTACTCACTGGCCAATACTGGAAGTTTCTAAGGTTGTAAATGAGGTGATATGTTCATAGATGTTTATTTTATTACTCTGCTATGTAATATACATAAGTTATATATATTGACTTGCCTTTATCAACTATTATAATATTTTTTAAAATTAAAATTCTTTTTCACTTTTCTGGCATTTTTTTTTAATTCCAGAATTAAAATGTCCTTGAGTTTGCTTTGGAATATTATTAACTGGTGAATTAATTCTTTTAAAGGTATAGGACCATTCAGACGTTCATTTCTTGAGTCAGTTTTAGCACATACCTTTCTAGAAAGGTATATATTTTATCTAAGATTTCAAAAGTATTGACACAGGTGCTGACAATGTCCCTAATCTTTTCAGAGTCTACATATTTTTGTTAGTTTTATTCTTAATTAATAATAGTTTTTAATATTTTTCTGCCTTTGTCTTTTTATTTACATATCTTCCTTGAAAAATTATAAATTTCATCCTCTTTTGGCTTTGCTGATTCTTTCTGTTATGTTTTCTACTTTAGTAATTTCAAGTCTTTTATTCATCATTTCCTTTCTTCTTATCTTTTTTTTCTCCTTGGGTTAGATATTTGACTCATTAATTTCAAACTTTCCTTTTTTCTGTTATAAGTATTAATACTTTAAATTTCTTATAAGTTATGCTTTGGTTGTATCTCATAACTTTTTTCATACAGTTTTGTCATTATTATTTACTTATAAATATTTTCTAGCTTTCATTATGATTTTTACTCCTAAGATAAAAACTTTTTTAGATTTTTAAGACAAATTTTTTTCTGGTTATGTTTTGTTGTTCTTCCTTAATTGCAATGTGGTAGTATGATGTGGTTTGTGTGCTTACAATTATTTAAAAATATTGAGACGATTTTTTAGAAGTTCTGTATATTCTGCAGATCTAGGTTTCTATACATGTCCATTTTACAAACCTTGACATTTTTGTTGCTCTTATTTTCTGAGTTTTTATACTTGAGATAAATGTAAAACAAAAAATTTCATTTATTCAGTGAATTGCTATTTACCTGTGAGATATTAATTAAATCAACATTCTTTGCATTTCCACTATATGTTTCAGACTACACTCGATGATCAGGGCCATAAGATCTTTTACTCCCTAAAGATGTATTTAAAACTTTTGTTTGGTATTACAATGGGGAAGACAAATAATATAAATGAATACATACAATATCTGATATAAGTGATATAAATGTAAGTTCACTCAATGAAATCACAAAGGTGGGACTAACCAAATTTCAGATAATCTAGGAGGTCTTCCCAAATGAGCAAATATTTCAGCTAGATCTTAAAGGGTGAATGGAAATTCTGAGAGCTGGAGAAATAGAAAGCAGAGGGAAAAGGCATTTTAGGTAGAGAAAATAGTGCTTGATATTACAGAAATTTGGAGTATATCCACACAGGTAGGACATGGTGTGCTTGTGAAGCATGATAGGAGAGAAGTGGAACTTATATGTCAGAGTGTAACTATGGATTCAAGAGTCAAAGGCATTTGAAGATAAGATGAATGACCCACGGGAGAAATCAGCACTATTTGTTGAGAAGGTAAAGTTTGGGCTATGTTCTAATGAAAGGAGGCTTTGGATGGAGCAAGAGGCAAACAAAGAGCACTTTAAGAAATATTGGTAGTAGAGCAAAAGCTTAGAGCATATTTAAGAGGTCCCCTGGCATTTGCATTGGAAAACAATAAAAGAAAAGTTTTTAAACAATGAGGGTAGAGCTGGAGATATCATAAATACCTGGCTGAAGAGTTGGTAACTGTTCTTGTAGGTTCTGTAGGTGTTATAAGTACAAAATGTATAATACACTTAATTTACATACACTTTTACAAATAAAAATATCGTACATGAATTAGAAATATTGTATTTTCTTTAACAATAATACCTGAGAGATCTCATCCTATATGTGATGATGCATATGTTAATTTGCTTGACTATACTCATCCTTTCACCTATTTATGATTTATATTATAACATCATGTTGGCCAGGCATGGTGGCTCACACCTGTAATCGCAGAACTTTGGGAGGCTAACATAGGAGGATCATTTGAGTCCAGGAGTTTGAGACAAGCCTGAGCAACATAGCAACACTTCATCTCTATAAAAAAAAATTTAAAAAATTAGCCAGCTTGTTGGCAAGCACCTGTAGTCCCAGCTTGGGGGGCTGAGGTGGAAGTTTTCCTTGAGCCCAAGAGTGCAAGGCAGCAGTGAGCTAGGATAGTGCCATTGCACTCCAGCCTGAGTCATATATCAAGGCCTTGTCCCTAAACAACAATAATAAAAGCTATACTGTGTACCTTAAACAATATACAATAAAAACAAATTAATAAAAATAGCAATACCTGTATATTGTTAGGGAGAAATATTAGGAAAAAATAGAGTGGAGCAGGGACAGGTTCTATACATCAATGGTCTTCAAACTTCCCCACACATACATCTGAAGTTATTTTCATAATTTAAAAGGTTTAAAATGTTTTATTTTCAGCATACTGCAATAATATATTAAATATTCTAATTGAATGTAATTGCTATTAATATAAAATCAAATAAGATTATGACTTTTGAAAAATACGAGGCCAGGTGCGTTGGCTCATGCCTGTAATCCCAGCACTTTGGGAAGCCGAGACGGGCGGATCACGAGGTCAGGAGATCGAAACCGTCCTGGCTAACATGATGAAACACTGTCTCTACTAAAAATACAGAAAAAAAAAAAATTAGCCAGGCGTGGTGGCAGGCACCTGTAGTCCCAGCTACTCAGGAGGCTGAGGCAGGAAGATGGAGCAAACCCAGGAGGCGGAGCTCACAGTGAGCCAAGATCGTGCCACTGCACTCCAGCCTGGGCGACAGAGCAAGACTCTGTCTCAAAAAAGAAACAAAGAAAGAAAGAAAAATATGAAATATGCACAGTAAGTTTTTATTGGAAATGTAACTAAAAGTAAATGGCGATTTTTTTCAGTTTGTTTATAGATTTGTGACTATTTATTGCTAGAATTTTTTTATATTTAGATATATGTAAGCATGAGAAAAATGGTTTACATAAATAAGTCGATGAAAATGGGAGAAGTTTATTATAACAGTATTAATTTATTGAATACTTTCACACTTATATATCAAAAATCACATAGTGAACATTCAACAAAAGATGTTTTTAATGATTTACCAATGGTCAACCCAATTCTTGTTTTTAAAGGAAAATAGAAACCATCTGAGTCACCAAATTATTTCTTAGTCATTGAGAATCATTCGTTTTTTCAATTTCTGGGAAATATACCAAAAATAAAAAACACCACCTTACCAAGACTTACCAAATAACTACTAATTCTATCTCTAACTCATTTGCTAAAATTGCTATATTATCATGACATGTTTAGAAAGGGTTGGAAATACAAAAAAGTTGTTACTTTTAAATACACACTTTCCAGTGCATTACGTATTAAGAAATTACTTAACTTGCAACTTAAATCTGTATTTTTCAAAAGCAAGGAATTGCAGATTTAGATCCCTGAATTATAAAATGTTTCTTATAAATATAATGGACCAATCCAGTCTTCATTGTCAAGCCAATAAAACTTATTGTCAATATGTAAAATATAACTTAATTTTTCAAGTAAAATAAATATTTTAATAAAGATGCCCACGAAAATATACCACTTCAAATTCCATCTCGGAGAAAGATAGATCAGGAAGCTGGACATGGATTAGACATCTGGGTGAAACATTTATCGATGCTCTCTGCTCCGCTATCTCAGATATCTCTTTCCAAGATTTAAATTAAAGGAAGACACACCTTTCTTTTATAAAGCATAAAAAGGGTAATTTGTATAAAGGAATATGAGAAAGAATAATTGGCATGATTTAGAAAAATTATTTTTAGAAAGAGGTGCATATTTATAACAATATATTAGGAAAATTTAATAAGAAAGCTGAGAATTGGGGAGTTGATTCTTTTAGATTGAGGTTGACCATTAGTCAAACAAGGACACCCTCAGAGTAAAAAGGGATGATAATAATAACAGATAATATGTCAGGCATAAATAACAGGCATAAATGAGGACTATACGGGACAAACCAGAGTGAGTCTAGAAACCTCACTGAAAACTCTGTGTGCCAATGAAGACTATAGAAAGTCTTCATGTGCCCCGATATATTTAATTTGAGTACTGCTGCCCAGGCTACAGAGTTGGGAGTCTCTGCTAACATTTATTTGGTGAATACTATAACTCATTTATTTGGTGAATATCATAACCTAGAAAGGAACGGGGTTATGTGCTTTACACACATTATTGTAGTTAATTCTTATAACAAGATTGTGTGCATGTGTGTATACATATACACTTTTCTTTTACCTATGAGGAAAACGAAGCATAAATTTTTAAGAATGTGTTCATGTTTTCATAGCTACAAAACGATTTGATCCTATTTCTCTCAATCATCAGAGTTCTAAGACTTTGCTCCCTATTAAACATTACTGTGAGGCTTTTAAGTGGTATCAGCAAACCTGTCATAAAATAAGGGAGACTGGCACTTTATCAGTCTTCATTGCAAAAGATTTATTTTGCTAGTTCATTCTTTTATTCAGATTTTCTTACTATTTATTCCATTTAATTTATACACAAAGACCCTATTATATACCAGATGCTATGTTAATACTTCAAAAAATGCTTTAGTTCATTTTTACCACTGTTTGGGGTGATAGTTCTTACCTTTAAAGAACAAGCAAGCTCAGAAAAGGGAGGTAATATAATCAGTCACATAGCTGGAAGGTGAGATGGTTTCATTTCAACCTACTTCTTTTGATCACAAATTCCCAGAAATGTGTAATATCTGCTTAAATATGTAGGAAATGCTAAGTAAAAGTAAAATTTAGATTGTATTCCCATGCATGCTACTTGGGAGGATAAAGCTGGCCTGCCATCACTATTGACACTGCCGATGCCACACACAACACCCAGAGACTAAAGGATTTGCCTGCCCATCTGATCCACTGCTGTCACTGCTGGCACCCAAGCAAGCCCACCTCTAGGTCTGAGGATCAGCCTGCTCAGATTTGCTACTGCCAGAATCCATGTATGCCCACAGGGGATCAAGGACTCCCATGCCAGGCCTGCCAACACCACCGCTGTTGCCCAAGAACTGACTGATCTGGTGGCCCCATCCCCAGAAAAGCCTCTCCACAGCTTCTACTAACAACCACAGCCTAAGCCACTGAGGAACTCACAGACACTACTGATGCTGATTATAGCTAAAGAAGTCATACAAAGACTGCATTACTTTACTCACCCAGAATCAAAGTCAAAACACCCTACCCAAAGAACACTGTAGATATAGGCACAGGAAAAATTCTTTCTCCAAAATTGCCAATCCAAAAAATTAGAGGAAGCAATGGTCACACCAGATGTGCAGATATCAATGTTATAAAAAAAATAAAAATATCAAAAAGCCAGGAAACGTGACACCTCCAAAGAAACAAAATAATTTTCCATAGAGGTTTCTTACAAAATCTATTAAGTGCCTGAAAAAAATTCAAAATAATGATACCAAAGAAATTCAGTGAGATAGAACAGAGGTAAACAATACATGATTTAATGAGATAGTCAGCAAAGATATATATATATGATTTATTATATATATATATATATATCATAAAAAATAACCAAACAGAAATCCTGGAACTGAAGAATTCAGTGAATAAAGCAAAAAATACAACCAAGAACTCCAACAATAGTCTAGATCAAACAAAAGAAAGAATTTCTAATCTTGAAAAAGATCTTTTGAAAGAACTCAGACAAAAAGAACAAAAAAGAACGAAGAATGTCTATGTGGCATATGGGACACCATAAAGGAACCAAATATTTGAATTTAGAGAGTTTCAGAAGGAGAAAAGATGTGCAAAGACATAGAAAACCAATTTAATGAAATAATTGCTGAAAAATTACCAAGTATTGCAAGAGATGTAGACATTCAGATATGGGAAGCTTAAACATTTCCCAATAGATTCAACCCAAAAAAGTTTTTTCCAAGACACATTATAGTCAACCTGTCAAAATTCTAACACAAAGATAACTCCAAAAAATAGCAAGAGAAAAGTATCAAGTCATATATAAGGGAATCCCCATCAGACATACAGCGGATTTCTCAGCAGAAACCTCACAGACTAGCAGAGAATAAGATAATATATTCAAATGCTGAAAGAAAAAAAACTGACAACGAAGACTACTATACCTACCCAAGTTATCCTTCAGAAATAAAGGAGAAATAAAGTATTTTGCAGACAAGCAAAAACTAAAGAGATTCATCACCACTACACTGAACTTACAAGAAATGCTTATGACAGTCCTATATCTGGAAGTGAAAGGATGATATCTACCATCAAGGAAACACGCAAATATATAATTACAGTAGAACAGACACAAATAAGAAAAAGAAAGAAGTCAAATGTTGCCACTACAAAAAAAAATCACCAAACTGCAATGATAAATAATGAGAGATAAAGAAACAAATAAAAAATATACCAATCAACCAGAAAGCAATGAACAAAATGGCAAGAATAAGTCCTCACCTAACAATAATAACTTTGGATGTAAAAGGATTACATTCCCCACTCAAAAGATAAAGAGTGGCTGAATAGGAAATAAAAAATGGCCCAACTGTATTCTGCCTAAAAGAAACTCACCTCTCCTGAAAAATGTAAAGTGAAGTGATGGAGAAAATATTGCACAAAAACAGAAACCAAAAGCAAGCCAGAGTAGTTATACCTATATCAGATAAAACAGACTTTAAGTCAAAAACTATAAAAACAGACAAAGAATGTCATTATGTAATGATTAAAAAGATCGATTCATGAAAAGGCTGTAAGAATTCTGAATATCTATGTGCCCAACACCCAAGCAACAAAATATATTAAGCAAATATTACTATATCTAATGGGAGAGATAGAATCCCATGAAAGCAATAGTCAGGGACTTTGACACCTCATTCTTAGCATTGGACAGATCATGTAGACAGAAAACAAACAAAAAATTAGATTAAAACTGCACTATAGACCGAATGGACCTAATAGATGTTTACAGAACATGTCACCCCAAAGCTACAGAATCCAGATTCTTCTGGTCAGTACACAGAACATTCTACATTATAGACCATATATTACACCACAAAACAAGTCTCAACAAATTTAAAAATAAAAATTACACCAAGTATCTTCTCAGACCACAGTGGATTTAAACAGGAATGAGCAGAAATTTGGAAATGGTATAAACATATGGCAATTTAAAAACATGCCCTGAACAACCACTGGGCAAATGGAGAAATTAAAAAGGAAATCAATTAATTTTTTGAGCAAATGAAAATTGAATCACAACATATCAAAACCTATGGAATATAACAAAAGGAATACTAAGAAGGAAGTTTATTGTAATAAACACCTACATCAAAAAAAGAGAGAAAGATTTAAAATAAACAATGCAACAATGCAGCCAGGCGTGGTGGCTCACACCTGTAATCCCAGCACTTTGGGAGGGCGAGGTGGGCAGATCACAAGGTCAAGAAATCAAGACCATCCTGACCAACATGGTGAAACTCCATCTCTACTAAAAATACAAAAACTAGCTGGGCGTGGTGGCTCATGCCTCTAGTCCCAGCTACTTGGGAGGCTGAGGCAGGAGAATCACTTGAACTGGGAGGCAGAGGTTGCAGTGAGTCAAGATCACGTCACTGCACTCCAGCCTGGCGACAGAGTGAGATTAAAAAAAAAAAAAAAAAAAGCAACATGCAACTCAGGGAACTAGAATAGGAAACCAAACAAAACCCAAAATTTGTGGAATAATAAAGATCAGAGCAAAACTAAATAAAATGGAGACTAAAAATAATGCAAAGGATCAATAAAATAAAAAGTTGGTTTTTGAAAATATAAACAAAATTGATAAACTGCCTGCTAGACTAAACAAGAAAAAAAACAGGTAAGATTCAAATAAATAAAAGCAAAACTGAAAAAGGGGACACTGAAACTGATGCCACAGAAATTTTAAAAAATAATTAGAGAATATTAAGAATAAATATACTCTAACAAATTGGAAAACCTAGAGGAAATGAATAAATTCCTGGACACATACTCCTACCAGATTGAACCAATAAGAAATAGACCAATAACAAAAAGTAAGATTGATTTAGTAAAAAAAAACTCCCAATAAAGAAAAGCCCAAGGACCGATGGTTTACTACTGAATTGTATCAAACTTATGAAGAACTAACACCAATTCTTTGCAATCTATTTCAAAAAAATGGAAAAAAATGAATTTTTTTCTAACTCATTCTGAAAAGCCAGAATTACCGTGGTACCAAAACCAAACAAGGACACAACAAGAAAAAAAACTACAAGCCTATATATTTGATGAGCCTAGAAGTGCAAATCGTCAACAAACGACCTGCAAACTGAATCCACCAACATATCAAATACAATACACATGAGGAAGTATCTCCCGGATGCAAGGATAATTAAACATATGCACACCAATAAATGTGATATATCACATACACAGAATTAATGATATGATTATCTTAATAGATGGAGAAAAAGTTTGAAAAAATATGCTTTCATGCTAAAAACTCTCAAGAAATTGGCATAGAAGGAATATTCCTCAACAGAATAATAGCCATATATAACAAGCCCATAGCTAACATCACACTGAATAGGGAAGAGCTAAATGCTTTTCTTCTAAGAAGTGGAATGAAAAGAAGTGGAACAAGGCCAGGCGCATTGGCTCACGCCTGTAATCCCAGCACTTTGGGAGGCCGAGGCGGGTGGATCAAGAGGTCAAGAGATCGAGACCATCCTGGCCAACATGGTGAAATACAAAAATACAAAAATTAGCTGGGCGTGGTGGCATGTGCCTGTAATCCCAGCTACTCAAGAGACTGAGGCAGGAGAACTGATTGAACCCAGGAAGCAGAGGTTGCAGTGAGGCGAGATTGCACCACTGCACTCCAGCCCAGGAGACAGAGTGAGACTCCGTCTCGAAAAAAAAAAAAAAAAAAAAAGTGGAACAAAACAAAGATGCCCACTTTCATCACTCTTTTTTTTTTTCTACTTTAAGTTCTATGGTACATGTGCACAAGGTGCAGGTTTGTTACATAGGTATACATGTGCCATGTTAGTTTGCTGCACCCATCAACTTGTCATTTACATTAGGTATTTCTCCTAATGCTATCCCTTCCCCTAGCCCCCCACCCCATGACAAGTTCCAGTGTGTGATGTTCCCTGCCCTGTGTCCAAGTGTTCTCATTGTTCAATTCCCACCTATGAGTAAGAACATGCAGTGTTTGGTTTTCTGTCCTTGCGATAGTTTGCTGAGAATGATGGTTTCCAGCTTCATCCATGTCCCTACAAAGGACATGAACTCATCCTTGTTTGTGGCTGCATAGTATTCCATGGTGTATATGTGCCACATTTTCTTAAACCAGTCTATCATTGATGGTCATTTGGGTTGGTTCGAAGTCTTTGCTATTGTGAATAGTGCTGCAATAAACATACATGTACATGTATCTTTATAGTAGCATGATTTATAATCCTTTGGGTGTATACCCAGTAATGGGATGGCTGGGTCAAATGGTATTTCTAGTTCTAGATCCTTGAGGAATCGTCACACTGTCTTCCACAATGGTTGAAACTGATTTACAGTCCCACCAACAGTGTAAAAGTGTTCCTATTTCACCACATCCTCTTGAGCACCTGTTGTTTCCTGACTTTTTAATGATCACCATTCTAAATGGCGTGAGATTGTAGCTCATTGTGGTTTTGATTTGCATTTCTCTGATGACCAGTGATGATGAGAATTTTTTCATGTGGCTGCCTAAATGTCTTCTTTTGAGAAGTGTCTGTTCATATCCTTTGTCCACTTTTTGATGAGGTTGTTTGGTTTTTTTCTTGTAAATTTGTTTAAGTTCTTTGTAGATTCTGGATATTAGCCCTTTGTGAGATAGGTAGATTGCAAAAATTTTCTGCCATTCTGTAGGTTGCCTGTTCATTCTGAGGGTACTTTCTTTTGCTGTGCAGAAGCTCTTTAGTTTAATTACATCCCAGTTGTCTATTTTAGCTTTTGTTGCCATTGTTTTTGGTGTTTTAGTCATGAAGTCTTTGCCCATGCCTATGTCCTAAATGGTATTGACTAGGTTTTCTTCTGGGGTTTTTATGGTTTTAGGTCTAACATTTAAGTCTCTTTATTTTATTTATTTATTTATTTATTTATTGAGATGAGGTCTCGCTCTGTCACCCAGGCTGGAGTGCAGTGGCTCAATCTCAGCTCACTGCAAGCTCTGTCTCTCACGGGTTCACACCATTCTTCTGCCTCAGCCTCCGAAGTAGCTGGGACTACAGGTGCCTGCCACCACACCCAGCTAATTTTTTTTTTTTTGTATTTTAATACAGATGGGATTTCACTGTGTTAGCCAGGATGGTCTCGATCTCCTGACCTCATGATCTGCCCCCCTCAGCCTCCCAAAGTGCTGGGATTACAGGCATGAGCCACCGCGCCCAGCCAGATTGGATAAAATTAAATGCAACCTTTGGTCTTTTCTTGTGATTTTATCTACCTTTGGTCTTTGATGTTGGTGACCTACAGATGGGGTTTTGGCGTGGATGTCCTTTTTGTTGATGTTGATGCTATTCCTTTCTGTTTGTCAGTTTTCCTTCTAACAGTCAAGTCCCTCAGCTGCAGGTCTGTTGGAGTTTGCTGGAGGCCCACTCCAGGCCCTGTTTGCCTGGGTATCACCAGCGGAGGCTGCAGAGCAGGAAATATTGCAGAACAGCAAATATTGCTGCCTGATCCTTCCTCTGGAAGCTTCATCCCAGAGAGGCACCCACTTGTATGAGGTGTCTGTCAGCCCCTACTGGGAGGTGTCTCCCAGTTAGGCTACATGGGGGTCAGGGACTAACTTGAGGAGGCAGTCTGTCTGTTCTGAGAGCTCAAATGCCATGCTGGGGGAACCACTGCTCTCTTCAGAGCTGTCAGACAGGGACGTTTGAATCTGCAGAAGTTTCTGCTGCCTTTTGTTCAGCTATGCCCTCCCCACAGAAGTGGAGTCTATAGAGGTAGTAGGCCTTGCTGAGCTACGATGGGCTCTGCCCAGTTTGAGCTTCCCAGCCACTTTGTTTACCTACTCAAGCCTCAGCAATGGCAGATACCCCTCCCCACACCAGGCTGCAGCCTCACAGGTCGATCTTAGATGGCTGTGCTAGCAGTTAGCAAGGCTCCATGTGCGTGGGACCCACCGAGCCAGGCACAGGAGAGAATCTCCTGGTCTGCTGGTTGCTAAGACTGTGGGAAAAGTGCAGTATTTGGGTGTAAGTGTCCCATTTTTCCAGGTACAGTGGGTCACAGCTTCCCTTGCCTAGGAAAGGGAAATCCCCCAACTCCTTGCACTTCCTGTGTGAGGCACTGCCCTGCCCTGCTTTGGCTCTCCCTCTGTGGGCTGCACCCACTGTCCAACCAGTCCCAGTGAGATGAACCAGGTACCTCAGTTGGAAATGCAGAAATCACCCATATTCTGCGTCAATTGCGCTGGCAGCTGCAGACTGGAGCTGTTCCTAGTAGGCCATCTTGGAACAGACCATCCACTTTTATCACTCTTCATCAAAATAGTACTACACGTTGTAGCCAGAGCAATCTGAGAAGCAAAGGAAATAAAGGCTTCCACATTGGAAAAAGGAAATTTAAATTGTCCCTCCTTACAGATGACATGATCTTATGTATAGAAAAAGCTAAAGACTCTATCAAAAAAATCTTAGAAATGAGTAAATTCATTTCTCAATGAGTTCTCAATGAATTCAGTAAAGTTGCAGAATACAAACAAAATCACTAGTGCTTCTATACACTAATAAGAACTAGCTGGAAAAGAAATAAAAAAAATCCCACCTATAACTCCAAAAATTGAATACCTAGGAATAAATGTAACTAAACTGGTGAAAGATCTCTACCACAAAAACTACAAAAAACCGATTAAGAAATTGAGGAGGAAACAAACAGATGGAAAGATACTCTTTTCTCATGGATCGGAAGAATTAAAATATTTTTAAATGACCATACTATCCAGAAGAATCTACAGATTTAATGTAACCCTTATCAAAATGTCAATGACATTCTTCACAGAAATTGAAAAATCAATCCTAAAATTCATATGGAAACACAAAAAACCCTGAATAGCTAAATCAATACTGGATAAAAAGAACAAAGCTGGAGTCATCATGGATCTGCTAGGAAAACTAAATATCCACATACAGAAGACTAAAAGTAAACCCTAACCCTTGCCATATGTAAAAATCAACTCAAATGTGATTCAAAACCCAAATGTAAGACCTGAAACAATAAAACTACTAGAAGAAAACATAGGAGAAATACTTCAGGACATTGGTCTAGGCAACAATTTTATGGCCAAGACTTCAAAATCACAGGCAACAAAAACAGACAAAAGAAACTATATTAAACTAAGAAGCTTCTCCACAGAAAAGGAAACAATTAACGGATTAAAAAAGACAACCTGTAGAACGGGAGCAAATATTTGTAAGCTATTAATCCAACAAAGAACCAATATCTTGAATATGCAGAAAAACTCAAACAACTCAACTGAAAAAAACCGATAATCCCGTTTAAAAGTAGACAAAAAATCTGAATAGACATTTCTCAAAATTAGATATATAAATGACCAACTAGAATTGGAAAAGAAAGTTCAGCACCATGAATTATCAGGGAAATGGAAATAAAAGCCACAACGAGGTATCAGCTCACCCAAGTTAGAACGGTTATTATCATAAAGGCAAAAAATAAATGCTGGTGAGGATATGGAGAAAGAGGAACTCATATACTCTCTTGGTGAGAATGTAAAGTAGTACAGCCATTATGAAAAACAGTATGGAGGTTTCTCAAAACTCTAACACAAAATCAACACACAAAAATCACTAGTGTTTCTACATACTAATAAAGAACTAGCTGAAAAAGAAATCAATAATTACCATACAACCCAGCAATCCCTCTACTGAGTATTTATTCAAAGCAAAATAAATTGGTATACCAAAGGGATACCTACACCGGCATGTTTATTGCAGCACTATTCAAAATAGCCAAGAGATGGAATCAACCTAAGTGTCCATCAATGGGCAATTGGAAAAAGAAAATGTGGTAAATATGCACAGTGGAATATTATCTAGCCACAAAAAATGAATGAAATTCTGCCATTTGCAGCAAAATGTATGGAACTGGAGGTCATTATGTTAAGTGAAATAAGCCAGGCACAGAAAGAAAAATACCACGTTTTCACTCATATGTGGGGGCTATAATAGTTGATCTCATGAAGGTAGAGAGTAGAATGATGGTTACCAGAGCCTAGGAAGGGTGGGGCAAGGGCATAATGGAAGGTTGGTTAATTTTTGTAAAAATACAGTTAGATAGAAGAAATATGTTCTAGTGTTCAATACCGGTAGGGTAACTATAGTTAGTAACAATGTATTGTATACTGTAAGATAGCTAGAAGAGAATATTTGAAATGTTCTCGACACAAAGAAATGATAAATATTTGAGGCAATGGATACCCTGAAAAACCTGATTTTACCATTACAGATTGTATGCATGTATCAAAATATCATGTGTATCCCATAAATAAGTACCATTCTGTATCAATAAAAAATAAAAAAGTAAATGATATATTAGTTCTATATAATTCTCAATAGCCCTATACCACACATAACTTAAAGTTTCCCAAGAAATTCACATTATAATAAATCTCTATTATTAAAATGTTTTTATGAAACTCAACCCAACCATGAATCCTGACAAATGAGACTGAAATGCTTTTCTGTCATAGAAGAGCTGCTGGTGTTTTTGGACTCAGTAAATGCTGTTGTTTGCAGTAATACCAGGAGCCCAAATGCTCAGAGCAGCAATTTAATAGCTGAAAACCAACTATAGTAGATTAAAGAATCAATGTTCCTTTATATAACAGTATCTCCAGAAAAGGTTTATAAAAAGAAGTTATCTGGGTTGACTTTCTGATGTGCTTATAAATATAGTTGTTAATCATCACCTGTAAAAGGAAAATTATCTTTGGAATCTAACTTCAAATTTTAATGCAATTAGATTTAAGTCATTTAGCAAGCTCTTCCCTCTATGTTGCCATTGAAATGTGCCTTTAGAATATGAATAAAGATGCTGAAATTCAGTTAATTCAGTTATATATGCATTTAATAATGTATATAAAAGGATATGGTAAGTTTTTCTTTCAAATTTGAAATTGTTTCTTTTTAAGCCATTACCTATCTGGTTGAATTTTCCAAAGAAAAATATAATGATGCATTTCTCACCAATTTCTCTCTCTCTCTTTGTGTGTGTGTGTATGTGTGTGTCAGACACACACTCACACAATTAGTATTTGAAAAGCTCACCTTGTGCACTACATGAACTCCCTAATAATCTGAAAAACCCCTAAACTTTTTCCTAGGATACAACATGAGCTACCTGACCTCAAGTTATTGCCAAAAAATTAAACTACGGTGTGATACAAAATGAATCCATAATGTTTTATGAAAAAAGATCTATGTTGAAAGTAAAAGATTGGATTATCTTTGTCTTTGAAATTTCTCTCCCTGCATTTGATACAAAACAGTTACTAGAAAGTTGTTTAATATAAATTAAATTGTGGTAATGCCATCAATTCTATTTAATTTTGCTGAAGTTTTATGAGTGCTAAAGTAAATGCCACTGACTGCCAGATTAGTCTTCCTAAAACAATAGAATATTATATTCTCTTCTTTCTTAGGAACTTGTTTCCCTGCTTCCTACTATATTGTATCCAAACTCCTTTTTAAAATCTGATTATAATCTGCAGACCACATTTTTTACCAATTCCCAATGTTCATATTCAGACACCTTCTCCATTTCCAGCCCTATACCTTTCCATGAATTCTAATAGGAAAAGCAATAAAAGTATTAATGGAAAATAATAAAATGACAGCCAACGTTCTGAAGTCCTTGAATTTCATATCAGCCACCTACTATGGCCAGAAATGCCCTCTCTAGATACTCGCTTGGTTAGTACACAGAGACTACAGGCAAACCATCTATTAGCAACTGGGATTTTTGCTATAACTCTATACTTTCCTGGTGGGTGGGCCTTGATCACATATGCATCACAAGAATTCCTTTTTTATTTTATTTCATTTATTTTATTTTTTTTTTTTTGAGATGGAGTTTCGCTCTTGTTGCCCAGGCTGGAGTGCAATGGCATGATCTCAGCTCAACACAACCTCCACCTCCTGGGTTCAGGTGATTCTCCTGCCTCAGCCTCCTGAGTAGCTGGCATTACAGGCATGTGACACCACACCCAGCTAATTTTGTATTTTTGATAGAGATGGGGTTTCTCCATGTTGGTCAAGCTGGTCTCTCGAACTCCCGACCTCAGGTGATCCACCTGCCTTGGCCTCCCAAAGTGCCAGGATTACAGGCATGAACCACTGCGCCTTGCCAACTACACAAAATCTTTAAAGCTCAAGATATCAAACATAGATCAGTGAACAGAATGCAAAGCAAAGCTTGCCTCACAGATGCTGTGTTTTACCATCTTTTCCCAAGACACATCAAAATTACCACCTTCTTGCTACTATGGCCCATTTTCTTTTTTTCGTCAAGAGAGAGGTAAGATGACCTGAACAACCTTAAAAAGGAATCATACGTGGACAACAATTCCTATTTTTCCCTTCAAGGTAATAAAAAATGTCCCCACATTAAGTGAAACTTTTGTTCATGGTAGTTCTCCTTCATTCATTTATTCATTCAGTGAATATTCATTGAGCACCTACTATGTGTTATGCCTTATTCTGTGAGTTTGGGATACAGTAATGTGGAAATAAAGACTAACCAAGTACAAAAGCAAAGTTATTTATTAGGCAGAGGAATGGGAAAGCTTTATAATGGAAAGAAGGGAAGGCTTTACGTATGTCCTGATTGAAGACTGATGACCTGAGCAAGCTGTAGCCAGGTTAACCAGAGCAAGCTGTAGCCAGGTTAACCAGAAGGTAGGCATCCTATGTGACTGGTTAGAGGCACATATTTGGCTTTCTCTGGTTGGTCCTAAGTTGGAAGCAGGGACCAAAATTAGGGAAGCTGTCAGTTATTAATCAAGTCCTGGCCATTTGTGGCTGATTTTCACAGAAGTTACTGTCAGAGGCATGTGAACAAGAGCAACTCTATTTTAAACAGGAGCTGGGTAAAATGAGGCTGAAACCAACTGGGCTGCATTCCCAGATGGTTAAGGCATTCTAAATCACAGGGTGACATAGGAGGTCAGCACAAAATACACATCATAAAGACCTTGCTGATAAAACAGGTTGCAATAAGGGAGCAGGCCAAAATTCACCAAAACCAAAATGGCCACGAGAGTGACCTCTGGTTATTCTCACTGCTACACTCCCACCAGTGTCATGACAGTTTACAAACACCATGGCAATGTCAGGAAGTTACCCTATATGGTCTAAAAAGGGGAGGCATGAATAATCCACCCCTTGTTTAGTATATCGTCAATAAATAACCATAAAAATGGGGAACCAGCAGCCCTAGGTGCTGCTCTATGGAGTAGCCATTCTTTTATTCCTTTCTTTTGTAATAAACTTGCTTTCACTTTCCACTGCACACTCGCCCTGAATTCTTTCTTGTGTGAGATCCAAGAACCCTCTCTTGGGGTCTGGATTCAGACCTCTTCCTTGTAACATTACGCTTAATGTCCTAGATTGTCACTAGAGATAGCAATCTGGATTCTTGCAAGTCTGACTTACAGCAGGTTGAATTTCTGAGCTGTTCATTGTAGATGAAGATGTTAATTTCCTGGGGAGCTTCCCATGACTTTCAGGTCAAAGTTCAATTTTTATATATGGTTTAGCCGTTGTCTGTTTATATATTCAATATAAGTAGTGAATAAAAACAATAATAAAAAACTGTCCTTCTGGGGTTTACATTATACAAGAGATCTTACATTGACTTCTCCCTTCTCTAGATCTTTTTGCATGTATCATTTCATGCAATTGGCAAAGAGCATACAGTCCTATTTTTAAAAAATATTTTATTTTTTAGTTTCAATAGTTCTGGGGAAGAGGTGGTTTTTAGTTACATGGATAAGTAATTTCTGAGATTTTGGTGTACCCCATCACCCAAGCAGTGTACACTGTACCCAATGTGTAGTCTTTATCCCTCACCCCCTCCCACATGTCCCCCTGAAACACAAGCTCATTACATCATTCTTAAGTGTTTAGCTCCTACTAAACACTTAAGGAGTGTTAGCTCCTACTTATAAGTGAAAACATAACCATATTTGGTTTTCCAATCCTGAGTTACTTCACTTAAAATAATGGTCTCCAACTCCATCCAGATTGCTGCAAATGCCATTATTTCATTTCTTTTTACCACTGAGAAGTATTTCATGGTGTATATATATCAATTTTCTTTATCCACTCATTGGTTCATGGACATTTAGGCTGGTTCCATAATTCTGTAACTGCAAATTGTTCTGCTATAAACATGCATGTGCAAGTGTCTTTTTCACATAATGACCTCTTTTCCTCCGGGGTAGATACCCGATAGTGGAATTGCTGAGTCAAATGGTAGTTCTACTTCTAGTTATTTAAGGAATCTCCATACTATTTTACACAGTGGTTATACTAGTTTTACATTCCCACCAGCAGTGTAAATTGTTTCCTTTTCACCGCATCCACACCAACTCATATAATTTTTTTATTTTTTAACTATGGCCATTCTTGTAGGTTTATCTCATTGTGGTTTTAATTTGCCTTTCTCTGATAATTAGTCATGTTGAACATTTTTTCATATGTTTGTTGGCCATGTGTATATCTTCTTTTAAGAATTTTCTATTCATGTCCTTTGCCCACTTTTTGATGGGATTGTTTGTTTTTTTCTTGCTGTTTTGTTTGAGTCCCTTGTAGATTCTGGATATTAGTCCTTTGTTGTATGCATAGCTTGCAAGTATTTTCTCCAAATTTGTGGGTTGTCTTATTACTCTGCTGATTATTTCTTTTGCTGTGAAGAAGCTTTTTAGTTTAATAGGTCCCATCTATTTATTTTTTATTTTGTTGAATTTGCTTTTTGCTTCTTGGTCATGAACTCTTTGCCTAAGCCAATGTCTAGAAGGGTTTTTCTGACGTTATCTTCTAGGATTTCTATGGTTTCGGGTCTTAGATTTAAGTCTTTGGTTTATGTTGGTCGATTTTTGTATAAGGTGAGAGATGAGGCATCAGTTTTATTCTTCTACCTGTGGCTAGCCAATTATCCCAACACCATTTGTTGAATAGGGTATACTTTCCCCACTTTATGTTTTTGTTTGTTTTGTCAAAGATCAGCTGGCTGTAAGTATGTGGCTTTATTTCTGGGTTCTCTATTGTGTCCAACTGCACTATGTGTCTATTTTTACACCAGTACCATGCTGTTTTGGTAATTATAACCTTGTAGTATAGTTTCAAATCAGGTAATGTGATGCCTCCAGATTTGTTATTTTTGTGTAGTCTTGTTTGGCTATGTGGAGTCCTTTTTGGTTCCATATGAATTTTATAATTGCTTTTTTTCTAGTTTTGATGGTGGTATTTTGATGGGTATTGCATTGAATCTGTAGATTGCTTTTGGCAATATGGTCATTTTTCACAATATTGATTCTACCCATCCATGAGCATGGGAGGAGTTTCCATTTGTTTGTGTCATCTATGATTTCTTTCAGCAGTGTTTTGTAGAATTCCACATAGAGATCTTTTACCTCCTTGGTAGGTATATGCCTAACTATATATTTTGTTTAATGGCAGCTGTCATAAAGGGGGTGGAGTTCTTGATTTTATTTTCAGCTTGATTGCTATTGGTGTATAGCAGTACTACTCTTTTGTGTACATTGGATTTGTATCTTGAAACTTTACTGAATTCACTTATCAGACCCTGGAGCTTTTTGGATGATATTTTAGGGTTTTTAAGGCTACTATCATATCATGGGCTAACAGCAAAAATTTGACTTTCTCTTTACCAATTTGGATGTTCTTTATTTCTTTCTCTTGTCTGATTGCTCTGGCTAGGACTTCCAGTGCAATGTTGAATAGAAGTGGCGAAAATGGGCATCCTTGTCTTGTTCTGGTTCTCAGGGGGAATGCTTTGCTGGCTAGGGGTTTGTCATAGATGGCTTTTATTACCTTGAGGTATGTCCCTTCTGTGCCAATTTTGCTGAGGGTCTTAATCATAAAGGGATGCTGGATTTTGTCAAATGCATCCATTGAGATAATAATATGATTTTTTGTTTTTAAATCTGTTTACTTAATGTATCACATTTATTGCCTTGTGTATGTTAAACCATCCCTGCATCTTTGATATGAAACTTACTTGATCATAATTTATTATCTTTTTGATATGCTGTTGGATTCAGTTAGCGATTATTTTATTGAGGATTTTTGCATCTACGTTCATCAGAGAAATTGGTCCGTAGTTTTCTTCTTTTGTTATGGCCTTTCCTGGTATTGGTATCAGGGCAATACTGGCTTCATAGAATGATTTAGGGGTGATTCCTTCTTTCTGTAACTTTTGGAGTAGTTTCAGTAAGATTGTTACTAATTCTTCTTTGAATGTCTGATAGAATTCAGCTGTGAATCCATCTAGTCCTGGACTCTTTTTTCCTGGCAATTTTTTAAATTACTGTTTCAATCTTGCTAGTTATTATTGGTCTGTTCCAAGTTTCTAGTTCTTCCTGATTTATTCTAAGAGAATTGTATATTTCCAGAAATTTATCCATCTACTCTAGATTTTCTATTAAAAGTTTGTGTGCATAAATGTGTTCATAGTAGCCTTGAATGATCTTTTGTATTTCTCTGGTATCAGCTATAATATCTCCTATTTCATTTCTAATTGAGCCTATTTGGATCTTCTCTCTTCTTTTCTTGGTTAATCTCACGAATGGTTTATCAATTTTATCTTTTCAAAGAAACAGCTTTTAGTTTCATTTATCTTTTGTGTTGGTTTTTTGTTTGTTTCAATTTCATTTAGTTCTGCACTGATCTTTGCTACTTCTTTTCTGCTGCTGGGTATGGGTTTGGTTCTATCTTGTTTCTGTAGTTCCTTGAGGTGTGACCTTAGATTTTCTATTTGTGCTCTTTCAGACTTTTTGATGTAGGCATTTAATGCTATGAACTTTCCTCTTAGCACTGCTTTTCCTGTATCCCAGAGATTCTGATATGTTGTGTCATTATTATCATTCAGTTCAAAGAATTTTTAAATTTTCATCTTGATTTCCTTGTTGACCCAATGATCATTCAAGAGCAGGTTACTTAATTTCCATGTATTTGCATGGTTTTGAGGGTTCCTTTTGGAGTTAATTTCCAATTTTATTCCACTCTAGTCTGAGGGAGTACTTGATATAATTTTGATTTTCTCAAATTTATTGAGACTTGTTTTGTGGCCTATTATATGTCCTATCTTGGAGATGGTTCCATGTTCTGATGAAAAGAATGTATATACTGCAGTTGTTGAGTAAAATGTTCTGTAAATATCTGATAAGTCCATTTGTTCTAGGGTATAGTTTAAGTTCATTTTTTGTTGTTGTTGTTGATATTCTGTCTTGATGACCTGTCTAGTGCTCTGAGTGGAGTATCGAATCTCCCACTATTATTGTGTTACCATCTATCTCATTTCTTAGGTCTACTAATAATTGTTTTATAAATCTGGGAGCTCCAGTGTGTTAGGTGCATATATATTTAGAATTGTGATATTTTCCTATTGAACTTTTTATTATTATGTAATGTCCCTCTTCTGTCTTTTTTAAGTGTTGTTGCTTTAAAGTCTGTCTTGTCTGATATAAGCATATCTACTTCTGCTCAATTTTGGTTTACATTTGCATCAAATATCTTTTTCCATCACTTTACCTTAAGTTTATGTGAGTCCTTATGCATTAGGTTAGTCTCTTGAAGACAACAGATACTTGGTTGGTGGATTTTTATCCATTCTGGTATTCTGTATCTTTTAAGTGGAGCATTGAGGTTATTTACATTCAATGTTAGTAGTCAGAGATGTGAGGTGTACTGTTTTATTCATCACTCTAGTTGTTTCCTGAATACCTTGTTTTTTGTTCATTGTGTTATTGTTTTATAGGCCCGTGAGATTTATGTTTTCAGGAGGTTCTATTTTGGTGTATTTTGAATTTTGTCCCAAGATTTAGAGCAACTTTTAGCAGTCCTTGTAGCGGTGGCTTGGTAGTAGTGAATTCTTTCAGCATTTCTTTGTCTGAAAAAGAATTTATCTCTCCCATCTATGAAGCTTAGTTTTGCTGGATACAAAAGTCTTGACTGGCAATTATTTCGTTTGAGGAGGCTGAAGATAGGAGCCCAATCTCTTCAAGCTTGTAGGATTTCTGCTGGAGAAACCTGACATTAATCTGTTAGGTTTTTCTTTAGCTGATGGATAGCTGATGCTTTTGCCCCACAGCTCTTAAGTTTATTTCCTTCATCTTGACTTAGATAACCTGATGATTATGTGCTTAGGTGATGATCTTTTTGTGATAAATTTCCCAGGTGTTCTTTGAACTTTTTGTATTTAGATGTCTAGATCTCTAGCAAGAACAGGGAAGTATTCCTCAATTATTCCCTCAAATAATTTTTCCAACCTTTCAGATTTGTCTTTTTCCTCAGGAACACCAATTATTCTTAGGTTTGGCCATTTAACATAATCCCAAATTTTTTGGAGGCTTTGTTCATAATAATAATTATTATATTATTATAATATTTTTTATTATTATTATGCTGGAGTGCAGTGGCGTGATCTTGGCTCATTGCAACCTCCACCTCCCAGGTTCAAACAATTCTCCTGCCTCAGCTGCCTGAATAGCTGGGATTATAGGCACACTCCACCATGCCTGGCTAATTGTTTTATATTTTTAGTAGAGGCGAGGTTTCACCATGTTGGCCAAGCTGGTCTCGAACTCCTGACCTGAAGTGATCCACCCACCTTGGCCTCCCAAAGTGCTGGGATTACAGGCATGAGCCACTGCGCCCAACCTGTTCATTATCTGAAAATTATTTTTATTTGTTTTTGTCTCATTGGGTTAATTTGAAAGCCTTGCATTCAAGCACTGAAGTTCTTTCTTCTATTTATTCTAGTCTATTCTTGAAATCTTCCAGTGAATTTTGTATTTCTCTAAGTGTTTTTTCCAGAATTTTGTATTTTTCTTTATGATAATCTATTTCTCTGGAGAATTTTTCTTCCATATCCTGTATTTTCAAAAATATTTCTTTAAGTTGGTTTTCACCTTTCTCTGGTATCTTTTTGAGTAGCTTAATAATCAACCTTGTGAATTCTTTATCTACCAACTCAGAGATTTCTCTTGGTTTTGATCCATTGCTGAGGAGCTAGCATGATGTTTTTGGGGATGCTATCGAACCCTGTTTGGTCATATTACCAGGATTGCTTTTCTGGTTCTTTCTCATTTGGGTAGACTATTTCACTGGAAAGTACTAGAACTCAAGGCCTACTGTTCAGGTTCCTTTGTCCCACAGGGTGGTCCCTTGATTTGGTGCCTAAAAACCACCCCCCACCCAACCCCAATTATGGCTGTGGCAAGCCCAAATCCACCTAACCCTGCCTCCACCTGATGGTATTTCTCTATCCACCCTGGTAGCTGAACACGAAAGATAGAAACTCTTGGGAGGTTTATGGCCCTACCTATTGCCTGAGAAACCAGAATGCTTACCCTAGACAACTTAGGACAACTGAGAAAGCATGGATATATGGTTGGAGGCAGGCTATCCTCTCACACTTTGGGAACTCACACTTTTTTGGCTGTCTTGTAGAATTTGTAGTGGCATGCCACTTATTTTAAAGGATCTGTGAATTATTTAGTTTTCCTGGTATGATCTTGTGGTGGTTCAAAAGTTCACAATGTGAGTCTCCACATGCTGTTCTGTCCATGCAAGTGAGAGCTGCATGTTAGCCCTGTCTCCTAGCTGCCATCTTTTCCCAAGTCCCTTTTCTTTAATTATTGGCATTTCACAATTTGGGGTTTTATTAAGTCTGTATATAATATTAAAATATTAATTTTAAAATATTTACTGATAACCTACTATGTGCCAGGAACTGTTACAGGCAGTGAAGATTTAGTAGTGAACAAAGTCCTGCCATCAAGGGGTTATATATGGTAATAATAATTATAGTAATTATAATTAATAAAATTAATTGTGGTTTGTTAGAAGGTAATAAGTGCTATGAAATGAAAAAAGCATTGTAAAAGGAATGGAGAGTCTCAAGAATAAAGGCTTGCAATTGTAAATAGAGTAGCTAGGGTTCACCTCAAAGAGAAAATGACATTTGAACAAGAACATGAAGGAAGTGAAGGTAAAAAGCAATGTGGATATCTACAAGATGAGAATTCCAGACAGAAGGAACAGCCAACACTACATCTTTAAGTGAGAAAATTTCTGATGTTCTCGTGAAACATCAAGAAAGCCAGTGTGGCTGGAATGGTGTAAATGAGGGGAGGAAAAACCAGAGATGACTGGGGGGCAGATTATATATGTTCTTATATAAACCCCTGTAAGACCTTTGGCTTTTTACAAAGCATGAAATGGGGAGACACTGTAGGTTTTGAGCAAAGGAGTGACATGATATGGCACAGTTTATCATTAGTTCTCTGTCTACTATAAAGGAAAGAGAGTAGGGGCAGGAGAATGAGGCAAGCATGAAGAAAAGACCAGTTAAGGAGATTTTTTTCAGCAATCTGGGGGATAAATGATAGTGCCTTAGACAACAATAGTAGCAGTGAAGGTGAAGAGACATTGTCAGGTTCTATGCAAATACTCTAGTCAATGCCTTTTAAATGATTAAATTATCAAGTCAAACCACTGGAGCATTATTTAAAAATAGATAATAGAAAGCACCAAGGGAGTAAAATATCTCCCAGTCTTAGCCATGCCATATTTTTATTCTTGAGCAATTTAGTAATAATGATATCTTTAGTAAAGATGTTTAGGTTCTGAGATCATATTGGAAAAGAATCCTAATTTTCATTTTGCAACAAGATAATCCATTCAAAAACATTATTTAACACATTGAGAATAAACCCTGTCCTGATAAAAATTGTAGTAAAGTTGAAATAGTGATGTCTTTTTTCTTGTTACCATAGTTCTTTAAGAGTCCCTTAATAGCTGGAAGAATAACTCCATCCCTCTCTCAGAAGATCTCTGAGCAGATAAGCACTTTGGGCTCTTAGAGAAAATTGCTGTAGTGAATAAAATACATTTTTTTTGGAGACAGTGTCTCACTCAGTCATCCAGGCTGGAGTGCAGTGATGCAATCTCAGCTCATGGCAGCCTCAACATCCCGGGCTCAAGTGATCCTCCCACCTCAGCTTCCCCAGTAGCTGAGATTATAAGCAGGCACCATCATGTTCAGCTGATTTTTTTTTTTTTTTTTTTGGAGAGACAGTGTTTCTTCATGTTGCTCAGGCTAGCTGGTCTCAAATTCCTGGGCTCAAGCGATCTGCCCACCTTGGCCTTCCAAAGTGCTGGGAATACAGGCGTGAGCCACCACACCCAGTCAATAAAATAACCTTAAATAAACAACCCTAACGATTAATCTCTACTTACAGATAGCAAAAGAGAGGCTTCAGATTATGAACATTTCCAGAACAGATCATGGCTTCTTTAGGACCAGACCAGGCCACGCATTCCCTAGATTCTGTGTCTAGTCTAAAGATCTTTCTTAGCAGCTGCCGAAAGTTCATAATAAAATATTTCCTCCACTGAAGCCGAATTTTTAACTGGAAAGAAAAGTTTTCTTCTACTGACACCTCATCAAGATTTGACAGAGTGCTAAGGCACCTATTATTTCTTTATTTCTTTCACATTAACCCCTAACCTTCCTGTAACCTCTTCATCTGGGTGCCAAGCCTCTCAAGAAGCTTAGCTTCCACTGGTCTACTTCACTTTCCTAAGTATTTATATTTGTCACTAACTGCATGACTTTTAGTGTAATATTTCTATATTTTTGAAGGAATATCTATTTATAGTCAGTATAGATTGTGAATTTTTGTGGATAAACATGGTATATTCATTCAGCAAACATTTATTGGGTATATAATATGCAAGGCACCAAGCTAAGGACTGGAGAAACAAAAGTGAATAGGAAATATCATCTGCCCTATGGAAACCTACAGACTGATGGCTGTTGTCATATCATTTCCGTATCCCTAATACCTTTGCATGTGTGGTGGGTGGGTAAAGAGTGGAGAGGGAGTGGGGCAGCAACTTGTGTAATGGTTATCATGTGCTAGACATTTCATATACCAACACTACAATTTGCAGCCTTCTATTACTCTCATTTCCCCAATGACAGGTATGAGAATTACTAAAAGCAGGTTGCCCAAGTCTCACGGCTACTAAAAAAGCAAAACTGAGATTCAAAGTCAAGTCTTTCTGACTCCAAAATCAATGAATTTTCCACAAATTTGGTTTAATAGGTACTTAATATCCAAGTTTGTTAAAAGAAAAATGGAAAGAATAAAAAAAAGTTTTTTTTTTACTGATTCATTTTTTACTCATCTGAGCATTGAAGTCTATTCTCAATCATGCACTTTTTTTCATGAGCCTTTAACTTGCCACTCTTTTACTCAACGTGATCTCCACTGCCTTCTATATCTGTCCAACAGCTGGATATTCAGAAATGTAATCTATTACAAATCTATTTCGATGTTAACCTGAGTGTGTGTGTATGTGTGTGAATGGAGAGTAAATAAAAGTAAAATGAAATTCTTACTAAACATCAGTACCAAAGAATGTTCTGCTTCTCCAAAAGCACTAATATATGGCAGGCTCTGGGATGCAAGAACAAGTATATTAACCATACATTGACATATATTAACAACGTGTTAGACCATGCATTAACAATGTTAAAATCTTTAAAGGTAAGTAAAACATTTTTTTCCAACAGTAAAATAATTTGTGTCAAGCCATTTGAGTATGGCCCACAAGTGAATGCGAAGTAGCGGGAGTGTCAGGGAGGTGATGTACGCAAGGGAAAAAACTGGAAAACCAGCCTTAGTGCAAACAGAAGAAAAACATTAACACTCTTCCAACAATACACCAGTTGTCAGGGAGAATCATCAGTGAAGATGTCAACACTGACTATCTTGCCCATCCTCTGATGAAGGGAAGTCTATTGCCTTCATTACACTGAGGGTAGGTTGAGGCATAAAGTAAAGTATAGGTCTCAGTTACAAAGCCATGACCAAACCATCTTGTTGATGTTCTGTTTAGACCTGTTTTCTTCTAGATCACAGCTAGTGGTCATTTTATTGAACTAATTATGATTTGAGCTCTTCATGCTGGCTGACTTCAGATTTTAAATAAAGATAAACCTTAATAATAAGGATGAATGGTTTTAATTACCAAAGCCAACCCTTGGAGTATTGTGCTAGCAAAAGAATGTTTATAACATCTTCATCTGTAAGGAAATAAGAAAATTTTTCTTTATTCTACCCTTTAGAACTCTACACACCATTTTCCAGCAGTTCTGAGTTGACCACAGATGACTTCTATTGATTTTATCAGTTGAAATCCATGGATAGCACTGTACCTTCTAAGAGCTTTACTTCACCAGAACCACTATCTGACCTCTACAGCTTACTGCTTTGTCAAAATCACTGTGTACTTAGTGTCAGCCATGGAAACTCATAAATAACCTAAAGAGAAAATATTCAAATGTAATTCATTTCATACAACCCAAAAAGCAAAAGTCCTTTCTTCTTCAGAAAGATCATTTTATATGTATTACATTATGAATATCTCTTAAATGATACTCATGTAAGTCTGGGTCTGTGAGTAGCATTTATCTGTACTATGTCACAATTATGGGAATTTGTATTTTCAGTTGGAAAACTATTTACCTTTCCTGAAGTTAAAAGAAATTCTATCACATTGTAGATTATTTTCAAAAGAATTTTTGAAATATTTCCTTCCCTAAAAATAGAAAAATGAATTACTTAGGATCAAAAGGGGATTTTTTTTGTAAACTCCAAGTTTAACTTAATAGAGACTGTTTTTTAATATATTTTAAGGTGGTAAACATCATTAAGTGGAAAAGAATGTACCTTCACGAAATAAGGTACATTTCGGCGAGATAAAAATCTATATCAGTACAGGTAAACTACTAGGCAATTTAACTCCACTGAAACTACATTTATTAGAATAAGAACAACTTAGCTACAAAGAAAAAAAGTATCAGAAGCGGCTGACTTTGAGACAGGTCCTAAATAAGGTTCTTGTTTTTTGTTTTGTTTCTTCTATATATGCAGTTTGTAAGTGGCCAGTGGTGTACTTAAATACATAATTGGTAAAAATTTCTATTCTAATCTTTTCCCTTCAATTCATAATAAACATTTTCAGCAGGTTTGGCCTTCCTTTGTCATTGCAGACTGTACTGTCCTAAGTTGCAGAGTGTTTAAAAGAGAAAGCCATAGCTAGACTTGAAGCAAGGGTCAAAACTCAATCTGCCACTTGATAGATTTTTTGACTCTACATTCTCTGTGCCTCAATTTTCCCATCCTTATTTTACTCTAAGATAGTAATTGGACAAAATTTATAGGTTATGGTGAAGATTAAAGGAGGTAAGACACATGAAGTCCTTAGTATATACAGTTAGCACTCAATAAAGGATATTAATTTTTAATGCAACCAAACCCATCCCATGACATATCTCTGCTTTGATTCACTGTGCGGTTACAGGTCCTCCTCTGCCTCTCATACCAGGGGCTTATAGAGGCTTTAGATAACCTGGTAAGAATCACCTTTCATAGGTTTTTTTGTTTCGTTTTGTTTTGTTTTAAGAGACTTGATGGTTAATTTAACATTTTCTAGTACTGTTGTCTATGACTCAAGAAACAAGAGGCATTTGGAAGTCTCTAATTTCCTTCTGTCTCCTATAAAACCCCTGTGGGTTTGGACTCATCAGTCAGCATCAAGTCAGACTGCGGGACTAAGAGCCTCTGCTCTGGGATCAGAATTCAGCCTGCTGCTTCAAAACACTCTAAACAACTCTTTGAAATTCAGGACTCTGCATCCCCTCTGTCACTCTGAACTTGCTCTTGCCTTGGCAGAGAGCATCTGCTGCCCCAGAAAATCATGAGTCCTGCCAGCCCTATTATCCTGAAACTTTTTATTCTTCTTCTCAATTTTCCCATAGGAGTAAAATCTGGATCGATCTTTGTTGTTGTTGTTGTTTTGGTGGGGGAGATTTGAGTTTTATTATTACTCAAATCAGCCTCCCACCAAAAGTCAGAGACTAGGGTTTTTTGTTTTGTTTTTACTTCAAGTTCTGGGATACATATGCAGAATTTGCAGGTTTGTTACAAAGGTATACATGTGCCATTGTGGTTTGCAGCACCTATCAACCCATCATTTAGGTTTTAGGCCCTGCATGCATTAGGTATTTGTCCTAATGCTCTCCCTCCTCTCTCCCACCCCATAACAGGCCCCTGTGTGTTGTCCCCCTCCCTGTGTCCATGTGTTCTCATTGTTCAGCTCCCGCTTATGAGTGAGAACATGCGGTGTTTGGTTTTCTGTTTTTGTGTTAGTTTGCTGAGAATGATGGCTTCCAGCTTCACCCATGTCCCTGCAAAGGACATAATCTCATTCTTTTTTATGGCTGCATAGTATTCCATGGTGTATTTGTACCAAATTTTCTTTATCCAGTCTATCATTCATGGGCATTTGGGTTGGTTTCAAGTGTTTGCTATTGTAAATAGTGCTGCAATAAACATACATGTGCATGTGTCTTTATAGAATGATTTGTAATCATTTGAGTATATAACCAGTAATGGGATTGCTGGGTCAAATGGTATTTCTGGTTCTAGATCCTTGAGGAATCACCACACTCTCTTCCACCATAGTTGAAGTAATTTACATTCCCACCAACAGTGTAAAAGTATTCCTATTTCTCCACATCCTCACCAGCATCTATTGTTTCCTGACTTTTTAATAATCGCCAATCTGGCTGGTGTGAGATGGTATCTCATTGTGGTTTTGATTTGCATTTATCCAGTAATCAGTGATGATGAGTTTTTTCTCATCTGCTTGTTGGTGGCATAAATGTCTTCTTTTGAAAATTGTCTGTTCATATCCTTTGCCCACTTTTTGATGGAGTTGTTTTTTTCTTGTAAATTTATGTAAGTTCCTTGTAGATTCTGGATATTAGCCCTTTGTCAGAAGAGTAGATTGCAAAAATTTTCTCCCATTCTGTAGGTTGCCTGTTCACTCTGATGCTAGTTTCTTTTGCTGTGCAGAAGCTCTTTAGTTTAATTAGATCCCATTTGTCAGTTCTGGTTTTTGTTGCAATTGCTTTTGGTGTTTTCATCATGAAGTCTTTGCCCATGCCTATGTCCTGAATAGTCAAATGGAAAAACTATCCATGCTCATGGATAGGAAGAATCAATATCATGAAAATGGCCATACTGTCCAAAATAATTTATAGATTCAATGCTATTCCCATCAAACTACCATGGACTTTCTTCACAAAATTAGAAAAAAAAATTTCACAAAATTTCATATGGAACCAAAAAAAGGGCCCATATAGCCAAGACAGTCCTAAGCAAAAAGAACACAGCTGGAGGTATCATGCTACCTGACTTCAGACTATATTACAAGGCTACAGTAAACAAAACAGCATGGTACTGTTACCAAAACAGGCATATAGACCAATGGAACAGAACAGAGACCTCAGAAATAACAACACACATATACAACCATCTGATCTTCGACAAACCTGACAATAACAAGTAATGGGGAAAGGATTCCCCATTTAATAAGTGGTACTGGGAAAACTGGCTAGCCATATGCAGAAAACTGAAACTGGACCCCTTCCTTACACCTTCTACAAAAATTAGCTCAAGATGGATTAAAGACCTTAATGTAAAACCAAAAACCATAAAAACCCTAGAAGAAAACCTAGGCCATTCTGGATGTAGATCTTTTGCAAAACCAGAAATTCTACTAAAATATTTTTTCTCAAATAAAAGAGCAGTTTTCCTGAGTGACAAATTTTATCAACAGTCGTGGTGCAATAGGCACAGCCTGCAGGCAATGTTCAAATGGCATATTTCTAATCCTGATATAAAATGTTCCTATGATAGTTGTGATAGGAGTACATACAGAATAGAGGAGAAACTGCAAGGAGTTAATAATCAATTCTAACCTGGGTTCTTGAAATGTGAATACAGCAAGCAAATACGGCAAGTTGGTACAACCACATTGGGTGTGTCTCGAAAATTGCAAGCTACTTGGTGCAAGTGGAAAGCACTGGGGAAGTGGGGTGAGGGTGGCCAGCAAGATTCAGATTGTAGAGGGCCTTATATGTCATAACAAATAATTCAGACTTTATCCAGGAAACATGTTCTCCCTTACCAGGCTACTATTAAAACAATCTGAGGAGCTTTAATAATAAGCTAATTTTGAAAGCCCTGTGATATAATCTGGCTGTGTGTCCCCACCGAAATCTCATCTTGAATTGTAATCTGAATTGCAATCTCAATGTGTTGTGGGAGGGACCTCCTGGGAGGCGATTAGACATGGGGGCAGTCCCCTCATGCTGTTCTCGTGACAGTGAGTTCTCATGAGAGCTGATGGTTTTATAAGGGGCTTTCCCCCTTCACTCTGCACTTCTCTCTCCTGCTGCCATGTGATGAAGGACGTGTTTACTTCCCCTTTCACTGTTATTGTAAGTTTCCTGAGGCCTCCTCAGACATGCAGAACTGTGAGTCAATTAAACTTCTTTCCTTTATAAATTGCTCATCTTGGGTATGTCCTTATAGCAGCATGAGAACAGACCAATACAACTTGTAATGGAATTTCAAACTGAATATGAATTATGTGGAAACATATAGCACTGTACAGGATCTGACTAGATGGTAATAATGTGTTTAATATCAGCATTTAGATATTAGAATAAGATTATTCTATATATATTTGTACTCTTTTAATACTGTTTTGGTGATTTCTGATTTTTTTCAAGTCTTTATCGTGAGTTTATCTCATATTCATACATACGTATGTATATGTGTACCTGCACAAGAACACATGTTCTTCCTTATGACTAAGAGATTTATATAAAATAAAGAATGGGCCACGCATGGTGGCTCACGCCTGTAATCCCAGCACTTTAGGAGGCCAGGGCATGCAGATCACCAGAGGTCAGGAATTTGAGACCAGCCTGGCCAACATAGTGAAATCCTGTCTACTGAAAATACAAAAAATTAGCCAGGCATGGTGGCGCATACCTGTAGTCCCAGCTACTCAGGAGGCTGAGGCAGGAGAATCTCTGAACCCTGGAGTGGGAGGTTGCAGTGAGCCGAGACAGCACCACTGCACTACAACCTAGATGACAGACCAAGACTCCATCTCTAAATAAATAAATAAATAAGATTGGAGAAAGGAAACTAATATAAAGAAAACAAACACCAGTATACAATAGAGAATACACTCAAATATTCCGTAGCCCTGACACTGGGATTCTCAAGTCCCAATGCAGGGAGGATTTTTTTTTTCTTTTTAGACAAAATCTGGGGTGTAGTGGCCTGATATTGGCTCACTGCAACCTCTGCCTCCTGGGTCTGAGCAATTCACCTGCCTCAGCCTCCCAAGTAGCTAGGATTACAGGCATGGGCCACCATCCCTAGTTAATTTTCGTATTTTTAGTAGAGATGGGGTTTCGCCATGTTGGCCAGGCTGGTCTCCAACACCTGATCTCACCCTCCCAAAGTGTTAGGATTACAGGTTACAGGCATGAGCCACCGCACCCAGCCGGCATGATTCTTATGACGTGAATCCTTAAGAGAAATGTTGTACAGTCCAAAAATGCCTCTCTAGAATCTACTTTAACATTAAAAAGATGGATCTGATCCTAGATGATTAAGGCAATTGGTACTGGAATTTCTGGTACACTCAGAAGTTCAGAAACAAGCCAATGTATGTAAAACCTATCATCTCTCTTCTGCATTCTGTACCTTCCACCAGTCATGAAGTCCTGATGATTAGTCTCATAAGTATTTTTCTCAGGCTCATCTGCATTCCATATCCCCTGCAGCTGACCTAGTTCAGGTATCCATTTCCTCTTGCTTAGACTTGGTCAAGTCATCTCACTGTGCAGCTTTCTGCCTCCTCCTACTGTAATCTTCCTTTCGTTATAATGTCACTCTGCCTAACATATCCTCATGCTCAACAATTGTTTATTGAACTGGTTATAAACAGGTTTTTTTTATTTGAGTGAATGCAATTACAAGGTCAGGTACTGGTGCTCTCTATCAACATATGCACACAGTCACAGTCTTCTTTCAGAAGAAATAAATACTAGTACAAAAAGGAGAAAAATTCTATTTCCATTCCCATTCAACTCAAGCTATCAACAAAATCTCTACAGAAGGTTCATAATATAATAATGATAGCAATAATAACAACTACTATTATTAAGTCAAGGCCGAGAATTTTACATACATATATATTTTGAATCTCATAACAATATTGGCAAGTACTGTTATTATTCCCATTTGTGCATGGCTTAGAAACAGACAGATTATTTTCCCCAATCACACAGCCACCACATCCATACAATGTACTCTAGACATTTGTCAGAGCATTTTTCCAAAACAGTTTCCTATGGTGGAGATTACAATGCTGACTACGAACTAGCTCTTTAAGCCACATTTGGACAATAGTAGACAAACATTATTGTATGTGTTGTCTGTATCACCCAAAAGTCTTTTTGGGCTAACTGTTGCAGCATTTTTGTTTTTTGAGACAGAGTTTCACTCTAGTTGCCCAGGCTGCAGTGCAATGGTGCAATCTCGGCTCACTGCAACCTCTGCCTCCTGGGTTTAAGCGATTCTCCTGTCTCAGCCTCCTGAGTAGATGAGATTACAGGTGCCCCCCACCATGCCTGGCTAATTTTTGTATTTTTAGTAGACAGGAGGTTTCACCATGTTGGCCAGGCTGGTCTCGAACTCCTGACTTCAGGTGATCCACCCGCCTTGGCCTCCCAAAGTGCTGGGATCACGGGCATGAGTCACTGCGTCTGGCCTATTTGGAGATTTTTTTTAGTGGAGGTCTTGAAGCCAAGTCAATAAATACTTTTTTTTTTTTGATAAACAGATACTTTTTTGGGGATAAACATAGAAACTTTTTTGGATAAACATAGAAATTGACCCTTCTGATCTTAAAGCTTCAAAATTATATTTGTTTTCTCTGAGTTCCTTCCTCAGGAAAGATTTTCAGGTCTCTCAAAGGAAGTATCAAAGAACTGAAACTCACCAGATCACCATATCCAGACAAAGGGGTGGGGAGGGGGGTGGTGCTCATTCATCATGATTGCTTCCTTGCCCCTCCCTAGTTCCTGTTTTCCTACACGTTGTTACATTTCTTCCCTACTGTATAAACCCCTAGTTTTAATCAGTCAAGGAGATGGATTTGAGAATGAGCTCCCATCTTCTTGGCTGCAGCACCTGATTAAAGCCTTCTTCCTTTGCAATACTTGTCATAGCAATTGGCTTTCTGTGTGGTGAGCAGCAAGACCTAGACTGAAGCCTTGGTGTTTGGGTAACAGTCTCAGATACATCATTTGTTTCTCTGCTTTGGAAGCATACATAAAAACGTACATACTACTTTATTCACTGAAGAATGCAGCACATATTTCAATTTTTCACATGCTCTTTAGTCTTCACATAGTTCCCCTTGGCATATAGAGCAGTCACCATCACTATATGTTCCATCTCTCCCTTGCATTCTAGCTTGAACAGCATCATTTCCCTCAGAACAGATTTTTCACATGAATATCTGGACAAATTACCAATATATTTTACATAAGCCACTAAAACTGTGTTATACTTAGCTGTTTTCATCCACTGTAGTTCTGGATGAATTTTACAGTGCTGCAAAATATGGCTTCTTTCTAACTTTCAAACCAAGTAGTCCCCATCCTGAAGATCTGACACCTAAAAATTGCAAAGCTTTGAAACAGTGCTAACAACTTATCTAGGTCTCAGAAATCTTTGGAGACATTGAAAAATAATAAAAGCAAGTAATTTTAAGCCTAATTTCTTAAGAAACATGTTCTAATTTTATTCTAAGCTGAACAGCATTTGAAATACCCTCCTTCCTGAGCCTTATTTACCTATGGTTAACATTATACCTAACTGCAGATACTTAAGAAAATTCAAAGCTTCATGTATCTAGTTATGGTCCCAAGTAAATTATTTCAGTTTAATTTGTGTTACAGGAGAGTTATAATATTCTTTTCTGTTTTTGTGTTAAAAAGAAAATGGCTTTTGCATGTTTGATGTGTGCTTTCTGATGTTTGCCTCCATTTACATAATGAGGTTACATTCTAACTAGTTTTCATAAATAAAAGGCTGAATTGTATTTGTTCCAAGATGCAGTTATGCTAACTAGAAGACACACTACAATCTAGACCTATCTATGATCACTTTCACCTGTCAGGATTCATTTAAACTGTGCAAAATAAGCTTTGCATTTTATACAGGGGATTGGAGTAAAATTTTTTGCTGGAGTGCAGTGGCAAGATCATGGCTCACTGCAACCTCTGCCTCCTGGGTTCAAGCAATTCTCCTGACTCAGCCTCTTGAGTAGCTGGGATTACAGGTGTGTGCCACCACACCTGGCTAATTTTTGTATTTTCAGTAGAGACAGGGTTTCACCATGTTGGTCAGGCTGGTTTTGAACTCCTGACCTCGTGATCCACCCGCCTCAGCCTCCCCAAGTGTTGGGATTACAGGTGTGAGCCATCGTGCCTGGCCAGATTGGAATAAAATTAAATGTAACCTTTGGTCTTTTCCTACACCTGTTAGTGTCTAATATATGTAAGAACAGACCTCTCTGTGCTTTGGTTTTCTCATCTGTAAAGTTGGATACTGAATTATTCTTTAAAAGTAACATTCTAGTGATTCCAGTTAGAACTCAAAAGTAAATGGATATTTGAGATGTAAAAAGGAAATTTTCAAATAGTAAAGTTTTTTTTGGAGAAGCAGTGTTGTGTGACGGAAAGAGCACAGATTTTATAGCTTGAGTATATGAATTGGATTCACCAAAATGAAATTTATTAGCAATATTGAAGCAGGATATTTCCCTTACCCTTTCATAGGTGGGAATTGTAGTACACAGTTGCTAGAACTAGCCCGCCACTTTGGTGCCAGCAGGGGCAGACTCCACTCCACTCAACTCTGTTCTGCTGCATTCCACCCCTCACAGGAAGGGGAGCACAGGTGAACAGGTGCAAGAGCCAGGGTGAGTGCTTTTGGGCACCAGCAGGATCTGAAACTGTACAGGCCCTGCAACAGCAACTAGGGGGATGCCCACAATCCCTGAAGCCCCAGAAGGAGTGTTACAGTGCCCTTTTATCTTTGCCATCTGCAGATGGCTTAAGTGTTAACAGTTTAGCGTGACAGCCTTTTGCATGCACACCCGAGTTCTTGTCTGGCATCCAGGAAGAATGAGATCACACAAATGAATTGAAAGTGATAAATGTGGGGGATTTCATAGCCAATGAAAGTGGCTATCAGTGGGAGGGGGAGCTGAAAAGGGGATGGAGCAGGAAGGTAATCTTCCCCTGGAGTCCAGCTATCCCCGGCCAGACTCTGCACTGAAGCTATGCTGTCAAGCTGTCCCTCTGAAGTCAAGCCGCTTCTCTCCTATGTTCAACCATAGTCTCTGACATTCAGCTGCTTCTCATCTCTCTGCCAGATGAGCCTGGGGTTTTTATGGGCACAGAACTGTGGGCAGCGTGGGCCATGGGTGGTTCTGGAAAAGGCTACACTTGAGTGGGAAAACAGGGATGTCAGTTCTCACTTTGGGCCACGGTTCCTGGCTTTTCGGCTTGAGGGTGAGGTCCTCACCACAGACCTGCCCTCTTCTGCCCAGAATTTCCCTGCCTCCTGTCTCTATCAATATGAGCTTGACCACACCATGAAATGAGGAAATAAATCATTTGTCCTGCATGGGTTCCATAAGGTTTTACAAAACAGGGTATAGAAAGTACTTGTACATAACAGATCCTCCATAATGGTAGCTATCTGGGGCATGATAGGATGCTCTTCTCCATTACTTCTTCATTCCTTTACACCTTCACCTATGGAAGCAAGATATTTTTTCACATAATGAAAATGCTGTGGAATGAAAAGTAATGGATATTAGTAAGAGAAACATTCTTGGTCTAGATGTCACTCCTGTGAATTCCAAGCAACCTCGTACTGAGGATGAGTATCCACAACATGAGGGACTAGGGATGGAGTCAGGATAACAGTCTTCTGGCTATGACCTTGCTGCAGGCAGGTCAGCATTTACCCATTGCTTTTTACCACATAAATGAAACACAAAAAGCAGAGAGATAAAACAGAAAGAAAGGCAAAAGACTAACAAACGTAAAGAACCTCTGGGACCTCATCTGAGGACATATTTGTAGGAATAGTATGTGAGCTGCTAGCAATTATTAAAATGAAGTTTTAGACCATCCTCATGAATTCAAGTACCTATGTGATTTGCTACTAATAAGACTGCATTTTTTTCTCTAATGGATGAACCAACAGATCATCCTTGGTGTGTATAGTGACCTGTCATTAAGGGGAGGAAAGAAGTTTATTTTGATCTTCCTATATTGTGCACTGATCCTGACCATCTGAAATAGCAATCATTCCTCATGCAGAGAAAAATGGCAAACGGCTTGTAATTCTTATAAGTTTTCTCTATATGTTGCTATAATTTATACTTATGTGTTCATTGGCTGTTATACCTTTAATCCTAAATAGGCAACTTGGCAAAATCACTTATAGGTTTAGCAGACAAATCAGACTCACCACAACCAAAAAAGAACTACTGGTTTCCTCTCTTCAGCAAACGTGCCCTACCACTAGTCCTCCCCACCTCATTGCTCAAAGAAAGAACAAAACACACACAGGCATCTCTTATTACTCTCTTTTCCTCACACCCTACATCCAACTCAACAGAAGCTCTATCCATTTAACTTCTAAAATTTAACCCAAGTCTTGGACACCTTTCCACCTATACTATTTCCAATGTAATTCAAACCACCACAGTTTTCCCTACTTCACACTGTTTGTTTTGTGGTGCTACAACAGTATACCACAGACTGGGTAATTTATAATGAACAGAAATTGAATGGCTCATATTCTGGAGGCTGGGAAGTCTAACATGAAGGTGTCGGCATGTGACATGGACCTTCTTACTGCATCATTATATGATGGAAAAACCAGAGAGAGAGAGAGATCTAAACTCGCCCTTTCAGAACAACACCATGAGGATGTAGCCCTCATGGCCTAATCACCTCTTAAAGGTCCCACCTTTTAATTCTGCTACAATGGCAATTAAATTTTTACATGAGTTTTGGAGGGAACAAACATCAAAACCATAGCACTCCACATGAGAGCCAATTTTTAAAAATATAAACCAGATCACACTGCTACTAGTTTATGATATTTCAAGAGCTTCCCATCAAATAAAATTAGACTTCTTACCTAGGCCTATAAAGCCTTATCATCTGCTCTCTCCTTCCTCACTGACCTCAACTCCTCCACTCTTTTTCCCATCCACCAAGTGGCCTTTTTTCTCATTCTCAAAAGTGCCAAGCTTATTTCTACTTTAAGGCCTTCATACCAGGTCTTGACCTGCCTGCGTAGGGTCGGTTTCATGGGTGTGAGAACTGTGAAGTCACAGAAGTGCACACTGGGCTCAGAAGAGCCCCAGGCCTGGTTTAATGCTCTGCCATTGCTGTCTCAAGATTTTTAAGAATTTGTATCTTTCAGTTTGTATCTTTAAATGAAATCTAATGGGACAATGGAGTACATAGGTGAGCAGAAGAAATACATGCAAGATTTCCATCATTTTTTGCCAGCTAATTTGCACACAGCATTTGCAATTTTAAACACTCAGAATTCTGGTGGACCTACAACATGGGGGAGTTCATGATGACACAAAATGAATACAAGGTAATCATGTTATTATGTCTAGAACTGGGTAAGCAGGGGCACTGACAACTCTGAAAGGTCATGCTTCTGTTAAGAATCAGAACTTTCTTCAAAAATTTCTCCTTTCTACAGAAAGGAGAAAATTACATTCCAAGAAACATGAATGACCAAAAAACCCTATTATAACCTTTCTTACTGATGTAAGTTCTCAGTATTAAATAACCACCTATAGTGAAAATAACGGAATAGAAGGAAAAAGAAAGATAAGGCAATCCACGGTTCATTTTCCTTTTGTTTCTCCTTACTCACAAGTAAGCTAAAGTTAGAGAGTGTGGAACGAATGTATGCCTGTCAAGGAGTGAAATAAAAAACTGTTAATTCTGTATAATGCTTCTACTGTCATGGTAAGAATGAAATACCTATGTATGTACAAGTTACAGAATTAAAAATCATTTAATTTTTGTGATGACACATGAGTTAAATACTCTTTAAAAATTTCCTGTTTCCTATTAAAACTGGTACAGTGCACACTATAAAGATGAATGGTAACATTTAGGCTGATAATTTGAAATTTTAATCTTCTTTGCTTAGAATGACACTAAATAGGAAATAACAAAACACCATGAGTACAGAGAAGAAAGGGGAAAGCTTTATATTTTAGCATCTTAGTAATACTTTTTTTCTGTTTTTGGAAGAAGAGATCGTTTTCATTTTGCATTGGGCCCTGCAATTTATGTAGCCAGCTCTGCTTGTATGGAGTGTTCTTCCTCTGCCCACAACCTTACCAAGGTGATTCCTTCATGTAATTTATATCTCTGATCAATTACTGGCTTCTTTGAGAAGTCACCTGTTACCCAGCAATCTGAATTTGTCACCTAGTGCTCTCTAGCAAAACATCATATCTCAGTACTCTCCGTAAAGTTGTGTATGAATGTTTTTCTGTACATTTCTATCTCTCTGTATCGTCCCTCTGTGGGAGCAGAACTATGACTTTCTTTTCACTACTTACCCTTAGAGTTGAAAACAGTGGCCAGCACTTATTAAGTATTCAGTAAATATTTGTGGAAGGAGTGAACAAATGAGTGATTACCAAATATCCTACATACAATAAACTCTTTTCAAGTTACAGAGTAATTTTTCAAAAGACAATACTTCTGCTATTTAAAAATTTAGAAGAGCAAAAAAAAATCAATCAATTTTGAACCATAGACAACCACAGATTAATCTGGAAGTTGGCACAATAAAATTTCAGCAATTTTTTATAATGTGGCTGTAAAAATGATTATTGAAACGTTTTTCCTGCTATTTCCCTATTACATATTTTTAAATAATTGCATGTTATTTTAATGTATCATGTCTAATAATCTTTTGATTAAATGCTTCCAATGATTGATCAGCTATAAGTTTCAGACAGAGACTATGTCATGGTTTTTTATTTTATTTTTAAATAATTTCCTCCTAAAACATTTAGGATAGGCAAGGCTAATGGGTTACGTCTTGTGTGTTATATTGCCAGATAGGAAATAGTTGCCTGAGAGATTATGTTAAAAATAATAACAATTTTTTGCCTTACTATTTGGGAAAGGCTGAATAATGATGTCTCCAATGGGTGCAAAAGTGGGAAATGGGAGCCCGAATACCATGAATCTACCATCCCCATTCTAAGATACTCACCAAGATAAGGATACTATAAAGCCAAAAGAATTTCAGCTTTTCTGGTCTAGAATAAAAGTGTACATTCTTTGTGCTCCCAAGGTAACAATTTTCCCTTAGGCAATTCTGAAAATAATTGTGAATGATGATAAGGAATCAAAATTCTGCAGAACATAAAACAATGTCACCCTGTGATTTGTTATGAATATAATTTCTGTAGAGCCAAATATATACAGGTATGCCTAATTGTCATTAATACTAAATATATTTTCATCTTTAGTAAGATAGGGTTTAACTTTTTGGAGGGGGTATTAAGTTAATATATTTGGGGTATTTGTAATACAAGGGTAAAAAGTAAATTTATATGTACTATAAAAATTTTGTCTTTGCAAAATGCTTCTAGCCATCAGTATTTGTAACAAATTTTTTGCTTTATCTAATTGTATTGTCTATACCAAAGACAGAATAAAATGGTTTTCCATTTTCTTAATCAATGCTGAGTGCTCCATGGCAACTATGTGAGAATGATCATATAAACCCTGAACCTTTCAGTTACTTCAATGGGATATTTATGATAGAATAATATATCCTATTTTATTAAATGTGATAGGTGTAACTCTATAAAATTAAGATGTAAGGGAACAACTACCAAGAACTCTGCACAGATTAATTTTACAATCTAGATGAAATGGACCAGTTCTTTGAAAAGCAAAACTGGTTCAATATGCAAAAATCAATTAATGTACTCCACCATATTAATGGCTAAGGAAGAATTATATAACCATATCAATTGGTGCAGAATAAGCATTTTGCAAAATTCATGATAAAACACCCATTTGTGATTCAAGATAAAAACACCACTTCATGATGAAAACTATCACAAAACTAGGAATACTGGGGAACTTTCCTCCTAAGATCAGGGGAAAGGAAAGAACTTCCACTCTCACTACTCATATCCTATATAGGACCAGGATATGTAGCCAGCCCAAAAAGGCAAGAAAAGAGATAAAGGGTATACAGATTTTTTAAAAAAAAATCTGTTTCTATATACAAATGATGTGACAATCCCAAGGAAACAATGACAAAAATGTCCTAAAGCTAATAAGTGAGTTCAGTACGATCACAGGATACAGAATCAACATGTATAAAATAGTTGTATTTCTATATACTAACAATGTACACATGAAAATCAAAATTAAAAATATAAAACCATTTACAATTGTTCAAAAATAATGAAATCCTTAGACGTCAACCCAAAAAGACATATAAAGGACTTGAATGCTAAAATTACAAAATGCTCATGTAAAGAAATCAAAAAAAGCTCTAAATAAACAGAGAGACGTATCTTGTTCATATCATGGGACACAGTAAAGATGTCATTCTCTCCCAAATTGAAATGTAGAATTAATTAACACAATTTCTGTCAACATCTTAGCAAGTGATAGATTTATACAAGATTATTTTAAAATTTATATGAAATGGCAAAGCAACTGGGATAACTAAAATAATTTTGAAATTATTATTTCAAAGAGAATTATAAAATTAATTACAATTCTCTTTGAAATAATAATTTCAAAATTATTTTAGGAATCAGCCTACCTGATTTCAAGACTTATTATATAGCTACAGTAATCAAGACTACATGGTATTGGCAAAGGGATAAACACATCGATGAATGGAAAAAAATAGAGAACCCAGAAATAGTCTCACAAAAGTACAGCTATTATAGTCAGAATAATGCCCCCTCCCCCTGCAATAGCCACATCCAGTTCCTGGAACCTGTGATTAAGTTAGGTTACATGGTAAAGGGACTTTGTAGGTGTGTTTAAATTAAGGATCTTAAAAGAAAGAATTTATCTTGGATTAGTCAGCAAAGACCACTGTAGTCACAGGTTTTCTTATAAGTGAAAAGGGGAGGCAGGAGGTTCAGAGTCAGAGAAAAAATTGAGATGCTATGCTGTTAGCTTTGAAGATGGAGGAAGAGACCATGAGCTAAAGAATACAGGTAGCCTCTCAAAGTTAGAAAAAGCAAGAAGTTCTTCTATAGAGCCTCCAGAAAGAATGTAGCCTTGCCAATACCTTGATTTAGCCCACGGAGGTTCATTTCATATTTTGGACCTCCAGGAGTATGAGATAGTAATTTTGTGTTATTTTAAGTCACTGCTGTAAGTGGTGACTTTTTACAGCAGCAGTAGGAAAGTAATATGATGGCCAACGATTTTGGACAAAGATGCAAAAGCAATTCAATGGAGGTCAGATAGTCTTTTTAACAAATAGTGCTAGAGGAATTGGACGTGCATTGCAAATAATAATAATAATAATAATCGAACCTAACCCAAAACTCACAGCTTATGCAAAAATTAATGCAAATACATCACAGATTAAAACATAAAATGTAAAACCATAAAACTTTTGGAACAAATTATTGGATAAAAATCTTTGGAAAATAGTGCTTGGTGAAGACTTCTCACATGTCACACGAAAAGTACAACCCATAAAAGAAAAATAATCAATAAATTAAACTTCATCAAAACTAAAAACTTTAGCTCTGTGAAAATCCCTGTTAAGAAGATGAAAAGACATGTTACAGACAGGGAGAAAAGATATCTTCAGATGAACAATCCAACATCAAGTTTTTTCCTCTCTGCCTCCCATTTCCCAGATCCTGAAATGAGGCATTCACTCTCCTTTCCCTAACAATATCATCTACCTGGAAGGAGGGGAAGAGAAGGCTGGGGAAAGTAGTAGATGGGTCCCTAAGAGATCATCCAGATTTAGATCTTTCACACTCAAACAACATTTAGTAATTTTTACCATAGATTTGGAAATAAATATTCTCTCAAATATGTTTCTACTAATATAGGAGGCCTTTCAAAAAAGCTTCAGGTATGAAGCCCGCCCAAGGCTTTACTCATGGACTTTACTGCAACATTTAATGTTATCCCATTAGGAGGCCAGATAATGCAACTAAGCAGAGAAGCCCATTTTTATGCTGAGTTAAGGAATAATTCCCAGTGCAGAATTTTCACCATGTGGTCCTTGCTTGGTCTTTAATATTCTATGATGCTTCCAATTATTTTAGATCATCATCAAATGTCACATTCTCAAAAAACAAAAATAACTTTAAAAGTTACTTTAGTAGATATAAATGCCTTGTGATACATTTTGAATTTTGTGTGCAGGAATGGCCATGGAGTGTCAAAATTCCAAAAAGATTGGTAAGCACAGATAGATAGATAATAGGTAGATATATTTACACGAATTTAAATGGATATTTACAGACACACACAAGTCAATGATTTGGAAATACATCATACTTTCAAGAAGAAATACTATGTGAATTTAAAATTATTTGCCATGATAATGCATCGTCACTAATATTTTTGCTTCTAATATATATCATATTTTCATTTCTCACCTTTTTTTGAGAAAAATTAAAAGAAAAAGAGTTGTTCTCAGAGACTTTTTTTGTTGTTGTTTTTTGTGTTTTTTTTTTTGAGATGGAGACTCACTCTGTCACCCAGGCTGGAGTGCAGTGGTACAATCTAGGCTCACTGCAACCTCCACCTCTCAGGTTCAAGGGATTCTCCTCCCTCAACCTCCTGAGTAGCTGGGATTACATGCACCCACCAACACACCTGGCTAATTTTGATATTTTTAGTAGAAACAAGGTTTCCCCATGTTGGCAAGGCTGATCTCCAACTCCTGACTTCAAGTGATCCATCTGCCTCGGCCTCCCAAAGTGCTTTGATTACAGGTGTGAGCCACTGCGTCCAGCCTCAGAGTTTTAGGTTAGGAGCTTAGAGTTTTAGATCAGTATACTTATACTGACCTTATTGGTGAAAAGTACTGAACATTATATTCACTTACCTTAGTGGCTGCTTTGAGGCACTTTCAGATCCTCCTTAAAATTGTGTTTGAGAAAAAGGCAATCACTTCTTTTGTAACATAATGAGTTTAATAAGTAATGCACAGCATTTGGTTGCTCCACTGTTCTCTACCAGTTTAGGAATGAGAGTTTTCATTGCAAATGCAGCCAGTGGGTTCATTTCTAAGCATAAGCCTTTTTTAAAAAAATTGATATACTAATATTTGTACATTTTTATGGTGTACATTTGGTATTTTGTTACATGTATAGGATGTGTAATGGTCAAATTAGGGTATTTAGGGTATCTATCACCTCAAGTATTCATGTCTACATATTGGGAACATTTCAAGTCCTTACTTCTAGCTATTTTGAAATACACAATACTTTTTTGCTAACTACAGTTACTCTACCCTGCTATTAAACATTGGAACTTATTCTTTCTATTTAACTATGTTTGTACACATTGACCAAGCTCTCGTCATCCCCCTGCCCTCAACACACACCCTTCCCAGCCTCTGGTACCTATCATTCTACTCTCTACCTCCATGAGATTAACTTTTTTAGTTCCTACATGTGAGTGAGAACATGCAACATGTGTCTGTGTCTGACTTCACTTAAAATAATAACCTCTAGTTCCTTCCATGTTGCTGCAAATGATGGAATTTTATTATTTTTATGACTAAACAGTATTTCCTGTGTACATATACCACATTTTTTTCATCCATTTGTCCATTGATGAACACTTAAGTTGAAATTAAGTTGATGTAGAAAACTGTAGATCCTTTTTGAATCAATCAGTAGAGGCTCTATTTTTTGCATTGTTTATTAGGATAGATAGGATTTGTAAAAGATAAAGTATTTGTCTCTGCAGAACAAACTTCACTATTGATTTATCCGATTTATATCCTAGTTGCTAACTAAAATATAGAGGAACATTTTTTTCAGTAAAGTGGTTATTAGCAGAAAGACAAAACTTTTTAAATGGCATGTCATATGATTTCTTCCTAGACTAGTTAAAATACTGAAATACAGTGTCTCCTAAGGTAGTGTGGTGTAGTTTATCAGAATCTTCTAAATGGCTTTTACAATTCAACAGAGAGACTCTCCCCTCCTTTTCTAAAGGCACATTAAAATTTAGGAAGGGGTGGTTATTTTGAAGATAACCTCTTCAGGAATTTTTTTTTTTTTTTTTTTTTTTTTTTTAGATGGACTCTCACTGTGTCACCCAGTCTGGAGTGCAGTGGCGGAATCTTGGCTCACTGCAACCTCCGTCTCCCTGGTTCAAGCAATTCTCCTGCCTCAGCCTCCTGAGTAGCTGGGACTATAGGCTTGTGTCACCATGCCTGGCAAAGTTTTGTATTTTTTTTAGTAGAAATGGGGTTTCACCATATTGGCCAGGCTGATCTGGAACTCCTGACCTCATGATCTGCCCTCCTTGGCTTCCCACAGTGCTGGGATTACAGGTGTGAGCCACTGCACCCAGCCCTCTTCAGGAGATTCTAATGCACCTCCTCTTACTGAACAATTAATCTCTGAAATTAAAGGCTCTTCTGATTGTTTAGCACACGGGTCTAGAAATTTCCTGATGTACGTTTCTAATGTCTTGGGCACACAAAAATGCAGATGGTTGGGCTTCATTCCCAGAGATTTTGGTTCTCTTGTTTTGAGAATCCACATTTCACAAAATATCCTCCCACCCGCAAACCCCCTCAGTGATTTTTAAGCAGCTAGTCTAAGAAGCATGATTTGATAACCACCAATCACTGGGCAGTGGTTTCTAAACCTGGAAGACCATCAGAATTACCCAGGGTGATTATGATTATGATTATGATTATGATTATGATTATTTAGATGGTTTCTTGCTCTGTCACCCAGGCTGGAGTGCAGTGGCGCGATCTCAGCTGACTGCAACCTCTGCCTCCCAGGTTCAAGCGATTCTCCTGCCTCAGCCTCTCGAGTAGCTGGACTACAGGCGTCTGCCACCACGCCTGGCTAATTTTTTGTATTTTTAGTAGAGACGGGGTTTCACCGTATTAGCCAGGATGGTCTTGATCTCCTAACCTTGTGATCCGCCCGCATAAGCCTCCCAAAGTGCTGGGATTACAGGCATGAGCCACCACGCCCAGCCTACCCAAGGTATTTTTTAAAATACAAATAAGTTTGCTTCATAACCTCGAGTTTTAAATTCTGTTTACCTCGTTGAATTCAGGGAATTGTGTGTGGATGTTATTTCTATTCTTCAGACATTCTTCAAGTCACTTTGACATGTAACTAAGTTTGGGAACCACTGTGAGTATTATAAGGATGTATTTTGTCTCATTATATCCTCTAAATTATCTTTATAATAAAGTTGCTTAAAGTACATTTAGAGTACCCACTATGGGCAGGCATGGAGCTAGTGGGATACAGAAAGTGGCCCTGGAGACATTTAGTGTGTGGACCATGTAGCGGGTCCTCAGATGAACAATGACACTGGAAAGTGATGCTCACTTTAATAGAGATATCACAAACTGCTAAATATAGTGACCCTTTGTGTTCAAAGACTTATCAGAAAATATGAGCAATATATTTAACTGAATCGATTTAGAAAAGAACTTCCTCCTTGACAAAGGTAAGAGACACAAAAGGAATAATTAGTAACTTTCTGCCATGTGTTGTGAATTATGCTAGGTGCTTTTCCTCCATCACCTTTAATCCTCACAACATCCCTTGAAATGGGCATTATAATCCCTCTTTTTCCAAAGAGGAAGCTGCAGCTCAGAGTGATTTGACCAAGACTTGTCAATGAGAAAGTATATTATAGCCAGCAGCTAAATCAGAATCTGTCTGACTCCAGAGCCTATGCATTTTCCTCTTTATCTGGCTAAGGTTTCCCAGTGGGATGATAATCCAGTGTATGCTGTGCACAGAGAGTTATTTGTTCTTCCCTCCCCTCCCCTGATGTACTCATAGTACATGTAAATGGATTGCCCTCTCCTCTGAGAAAATGTGGAAATATTTAGAAAATAATTATTTTTAGTATTCTAAATGGAGGTTTAAAGATTAAAAATGCTGAAACTATTGCTTACAGTAAGATTGTGAAGTAACTGTGAATTTCATTAAACCATGTTATACCTAGCCTTGAGCTATTCCAATCTTCACACCTTTTCCTCACTACCTTCTCTCCTATAAGAGTAACTCTTAAATATAACATTTATGTACTTTCATTGGGATAGAAGATGTACTCCATGAACAAAAATTTAAATGTGTAGTTGCAACAAATATATATATACAGATAGATAGTACGTGTGTGTGTGTGTGTGTGTGTGGTTTATATGTGTATGTATGTGCATGGGTTTAGGCAGAATTGCAGGAATTACATCATTCATTTGATAAGCAATTCTGGACACATGGGGATCTAGCAATAAACAAGACAGATATGGCCCCTTTCTTTGAATGGCTTGTAGTCTGCAGAATAAAAAATAATAATAAAGAAAATTAAAACATTCATGTATGCACACACACAAAGGAATGGAGCAAGCATGAATGTTTTGATAGTGTAAAAAAGGAACTTCCTCTTCTCTAATTGTTACAAAACTTATTACGTTGGTGTTGGTTGCTGTAGTTATGTTTGCACCACTCTGGTTATAAAGTGCAACATTCAACTCTGGTTATAAAGAAAATATCATTTCATTTCCTCTGGAGGTTAGTCAGAAAACCAAGGAAATAGTCCAAAAGATCTAAAGAACATATTGATTTATTTGAAAGCAACAAAAATTCAATGTCATTCAGTGTAAGAAATGTTTGAAATCACATGGGAAAAAATTCTAGCTCCTGGGGTATCTCAAGAAAGAAAATATGATGGATTAATGCAGAGTTAATTACAAATTTAATTTTCTTATTGCCAGAGAAGGCATTTGTTGTCACTTTCATCATGCAGTAACTTAGGTACTTTTTCTTATTTTTATTATAATAATGCATAAAGTTTTGTTCTATTAATTTAATACTTTATGGGAGAACCTGCAGTAAAATTGCCTGCCATGGAACAATCATTTCAATGGTGGAATTTTAAACATTAGTTAAGAGAGGATGTCATTCAGCAAGTGTTTTTCTTAGCACTCTTTCTTCTCTAAGATTTATAAAATGCTAGTGTAACACAGAAGTGTCTGTGTGAAAGAGCATGGGGTGGGGAGAGGAGAGACAGGTGGGAGAAAGTGAGAAGAGAGAGACAGATAATGACAAAAATGGTCTAACATCATTGAGTACTCATCTTTGTCTCAGTTGACTAAAGCCAGTGCTGCCCATTTGCAGTGAGATGACACCAACAGCCTCAGAAGTGTGCCACGTGAAGCTAAAACATAAGGCCTTTTAAATTCCTGCTTCTATCTATGACAACCCATCTCATCTTACACTGAAAAGTCGTGTCTCTTTTATGACTCTTTTCATTATAACTCTAAAAATACCTTTTCTTGGTTTCCTCTGCTTAAAATTAAAACTGAAAAGCAAGTTGAACATTACTACAGGGGGAATCTTAAAAGGGAGAATGTCAAGAACACATAGGCAGGAGAATTGAGGAGGTATTAGTTTTATGCACATTATGCAAGAGGTTTTGGGGGAATTTCTTTTTTTTTTCCCAATATACCTCAATAGGTTTTGGGGAACAAATGGTATTTGGTTACATTAACAAGTTCTTAATGGTGATTTCTGAGATTCTGGTGCACCCATTGCCTGATCAGTATACACTGTACCCAACGTGTAATCTTTTATCCCTCACTCCCCTCCCACCCTTTGCCCTGAGTCCCCAAAGTCGACTGTATTATTCTTTTGACTTTGCATCTTCATAGCTTAGCTCCCACTTATAAGTGAGAACATATGGTGTTTTGGTTTTCCATTCCAGAGTTAGTTCACTTAGAATAATGATCTCCATCCATCCAGGTTGCTGTGAATGCCATTATTTTGTTCCTTTTTATGGATGCGTAGTATTCCATGGTACATATATCATGATTTTTTAATCCAATTGTTGACTGATGGGCATTTGAGGTGGTTCCATATTTTTGCAACTGTGAACTGTGCTGCTGTAAACATGCATGTGCAAGTATCTTTCTCATGTAATGACTTCTTTTCCTCTGGGTAGATACCTAGTAGTGGGATTGCTGGATCAAATGGTAGTTCTATTTTACTTCTTTAAGGAATCTCAACACTGTTTTCCGTAGTGGTTTTACTAGTTAACATTCCCATCAGCAATGTAGAAGTGTTCCCTTTTCACCACATCCACACCAACATCTATTTTTTCGTTTTTTGATTTTTTGATCATGGCCATTCTTATAGAACTAAGGTGGTATTGCATTGTGAGTCTGTTTTGTATTTCCCTGGTCACTAATGATGTTGAGCATTTTTTCATATGTTTGTTGGCCATTTGTATATCTTTTTCTGATAATTGTCTATGCGTGTTCTTAGCCTCCTTTTTAATGGAATTATTTGTGTTTTTTTTTCTTGCTGATATTGACTAATATCCATAATCTAATCTTGTTGGATTATAGATTGTGAATATTTTCTCCTACTCTATGGTTGTTTAGTGATTACTTATTTTGATGTACACAAAGTTTTTAGTTTAATTAAGTCCCATCTATTTATCTTTGCTTTTGTTGCATTTGCTTTTGGGTTCTTGGTCATGAAGTCTTTGCCTAAGCCAATGTCTACAAGGGTTTTTCCAATGTTATTTTCAATAATTTTTATAATTTCAGGTCTTAGATTTAAGTGTTTGATTCATCTTGAGTTGATTTTTATATAATGTCAAAAATTTGGATCCTGTTTTATTCTTCTATATGTGGCTTGCCAATTATAGCAGCACTATTTGTTGAATAGAGTATCTTTTCCCCACTTTATGTTTTTCTTTGCTTTGAAAAAGATCTGTTGGCTGTAAGTATTTGGCTTCATTCTGGGTTCTCTATTCTGTTCCATTAATCTATGTGCCTATTTTTGTACAAGTACCATGCTGTTTTGGTGACTATGACCTTATAGTATAGTTTAAAATCAGGTAATGTGATGCCTCTGTATTTAATCTTTTTGTTTAGTCTTACTTTGGCTATATGGGCTCTTTTTTGGTTCCATATGAATTTTAGGATTGTTTTTCTAGTTCTGTGAAGAATTATGGTGGTATTTTTATAGGAATTGCATGGAATCTGTAGATGGTTTTTGGCAGTATGGTCCTTTTTCACAATATTGATTCTACCCATCCATTAGCATGGGATGTGTTTCCATTTGTTTGTGTTGTATATGATTTCCTTCAGCAGTGTTTTGTAGTTTTCCTTGTAGAGGTCTTTCACCTTTTTTGGTTAGGTATATCCCTAGGTATTTTACTATTACTTATTATTATTTTTGCAGCAGTTGTAAAAGGGGTTGACTTTTTTATTTGTTTCTCAGCTTGGTCACTGTTCATGTATGGCAGAGCTACTGATTTGTGTACATTAATTTTGTATCCTGTAACTTTGCTGAATTCATTTACCAGTTCTATAAGCTTTTTGGATGAGTATTTTGGGTTTTCTAGGTGTTCAATCATATCATCAGCAAACAGCGACAGTTTGACTTTCTCTTTACCAATTTGGATGCCCTTTATTTCTTCCTGTTGTCTGATTGCTCTGGATAGGACTTGCAGTACTGTGCTGAATAAGTGATAAAAGTGGGCATCCTTGCCTTGGTCCAGTTCTCAGGGGGAATGCTTTCAACTTTTCCCTATTCAGTATTATGTTGGCTGTGGGTTTGTCACATATGCCGTTTATTACATTAAGGTATGTCCCTTGTATGTCGATTTTGCTGAGGGTTTTGATTATAAAGGATGCTGAATTTTGTCAAATGCTTTTTCTGCATCTATTGAGATTATCATGTATTTTTTGTTTTTAATTCTGTGTATGCAGTGTATAACATTTATTGACTTGTGTATGTTGAGCCATCCCTGCATCCCTGGTATGAAACCCAGTTGATTATGGCGTATTGTCTTTTTGATATACTGTTGGATTCAGTTAGCTAGTATTTTGTTATAGGTTTTTGCATCTATATTCATCAGAGATATTGGTCTGTAGCTTCCTTTTTTGTTATGTCAATTCCTGGTTTTAGAATTAGGGTGATACTGGCTTCATAGAATGATGTAGAGGGGATTCCCTTCTTCCCTATCTTGTGGAATAGTGTTGATAGAATTGGTGTCAATTCTTCTTTGAATGTCTGATACAATTCAGTTGTGAATCCATGTTGTCCTGACTTTTTTTGTTCGCAATTTTTAAAATCACTCTTTCAGTCTTGTTAGTTGTTATTGGTCTGTTTCAAGTTTCTATTTCTTCCTGGTTTAATCTGAGAGAGTTGTATATTTCCAGGAATTTATCCATCTCTTCTACGTTTTCTAGTTTATGTGCATAAAGGTGTTCATGGTAGCCTTGAATGATCTTTTTTATTTCTGTGGTATCAGTTGTAATATCTCCTGTTTCATTTCTAATTGAGTTTATTTGGATCTTCTCCCTTCTTGTCTTGGTTAATCTTGCTAATGGTCTAGCAATTTTATTTATCTTTACAAAAAAACAGCTTTTTGTTTCCTTTATCTTTTGTCTTTTTGTTGTTGTTGTTGTTGTTTCAGTCTCATTTAGTTCTGCTCTGATCTTTGTTATTTCTTTTCTTCTACTGGGTTTGGGTTGGTTGTTTTTTTTGTTTAGTTTCATGAGGTGTGTCCTTAGATTGTCTATTTGTGCTCTTTCTGACTTTTTGATGTAGGCATTTATGCTATGAACTTTCCTGTTAGCACTGCTGTTGCTGTAGCCTAGAGGTTTTGAGAGGCTGTGTCACTATTATCATTCAGTTCAAAGAGTTTCTTTTTTTTTTTCTTTTTTTTTGAGATGGCGTCTCGCCCTGTCACCCAGGCTGGAGTGCAGTGGTGTGATTTCGGCTCACTGCAAGCTCCAACTCCCAGGTTCATGCCATTCTCCTGCCTCAGCCTCCTGAGTAGCTGTGACTACAGGCACCTGCTACCACATCCGGCTAATGTTTTTGTATTTTTAGTAGAGACGGGGTTTCACTGTGTTAGCCAGGATGGTCTCAATCTCCTGAACTTGTGATCTGCCTGCCTCGGCCTCCCAAAGTGCTGGGATTACAGGTGTGAGCCACCACGCCTGGCCCAGTTCAAAGAATGTTTAAATTTCCATCTTGATTTCATTGTTGAACCAATGATCATTCAAGAATAGACGATTTAATTTCCATGTATTTGAGGGTTCCTTTTGGAGTTGATTTCAAATTATATTCCACAGTGATCTGAGAGAGTACTTGATATAATTTCAATTTTTGTAAATTTATTCAGATGTATTTTGTGACCTATCATATGGTCTATCTTGGAGATGGTTCCATGCACTGATGAATACAATGTATATTCTGCAGTTGTTGGATAGAATGTTGTATAAATATCTGTTGAGTCCATTTGTTCTAGGGTATAGTTTAAATTCATAGTTTCTTTGTTGACTTTCTGTCTTGATGACCTGTGGAGAACTGAAGTCCCCTGCTATTACTGTGTTGCAGTCTACCTCATTTCTCAGGACTGGTAGTAATTGTTTTATAAATTTGGGAACTCCAGTGTTAAGTGTATATTTATTTTGGATTATGATACTTTCCAGTTGGACAAGTCCTTCTATCATTATGTAATGTCCCTCTTTGTCTTTTTTAACTGCTAGTGCTTTAAGTTTGTTTTGTCTGACACAAGAATAGCTTTCCTGCTTGCTTTTGATGTCCATTTGCATGGAATATCTTTTTCCACCTCTGTACCTTAAATATATGTGAATCCTTATGTGTTAGATGAGTCTCTTGAAGACAGCAGATACTTGTTTGGTGAATTCTTATGCATTCTGCCATTCTGAATCTTTTAAGTGCAGCATTTAGGTGATTTACATGTGTTTTTGTTTTATAGGTCCTGTGAGATTTATGCTTTAAGGAGGTTCAATTTTGGTGTATTTTAAAGATTTAGAGCTACGTTTAGTAGTTCTTGCAGTGCTGGCTTGGTAGTGGTGAATTCTCTCAGTATTTGTTTGTCTAAGAAAGACTGTATCTTTCCTTCATTTGTGAAGCTTAGTTTCACTGGATACAAAATTCTTGACTGAAATTGTTTTGTTTAAGGAGGCTAAAGATAGGACCTCAATTCCTTTTAGCTTGTAGGTTTCTGCTAAGAAATCTGTTAATCTGATAGGTTTTCCTTTATAGGTTACCTGGTGCTTTTGCCTCACAGCTCTTAAGATTCTTTCTTTCATCTTGACTTTAGATAACCTGATGACTATGTGCCTAGATGATTATCTTTTTGAGTTAAATTTTTGAGGTGTTCTTTGAGCTTCTTGTATTTGGAATTCTAGATCTCTAGCAAGGCCATGGAAGTTTTCCTTGATTATTCACTCAAATATGTTTTCCAAACTTTTAGATTTCTTTTCTTCCTCAAGAACACCAGTTGTTCTTAGGTTTGGTCATTTAATATAATTCCCAACTTCTCGGAAGCTTTGTTCATTTTATAAATTCGTTTTGCTTTGTCTTTGTTGCAATGGGTTAATTTGAAAACCTTGTCTTTGAGTTCTGAAGTTTTGTTTGATTCTATTGCTGAGACTTTCCAGTGTATTTTGCATTTCCGTGTGTCCTTCATTTCCAGAAGTTGTGATTGTTTTTTTATTTATGCTATCTATTTCACTAAAGATTTTCCCCTTCATATCTTGTATCTTTTTTTTTTCATTTCATTAAGTTGGACTTCACCTTTCCTTGGTGCCTCCTTGATTAGCTTAATAATCAGCCTTCTCAATTATTCTTCTGGCAATTCAGGGATTTCTTCTTGGTTTGGATCCGTTGCTGGTGAGCTAGTGTGATCTTTGGGGGGTGTTAAAGTACCTTGTTTTTTTCATATTACCAGAATTGTTTTTCTGGTTTCTTCTCAGGCAGACTCTGTCAGAGGAATGATCTGCAACTCAAGGGCTTCTGTTCAGATTCTTTTGTCCCACATGGTGCTCCCTTAATGCAGTGCTCTCCCCTTTCCCCTTGGGAAGTGGCTTCCTGAGAGCCAAACTGCAGTGATCATTATTTTTCTTCTGGATCTAGCCACACCACAGAGCTACCAGGCACTGGGTGGTACTGGGGAGTGTCTGCATAGAGTCCTGTGATGTGAACTGTCTTCAGGTCTCTCAGCCATGCATACCAGCACCTGCTCCAGTGGAGGTGGCAGGGGAGTGAGATGGACTCTGTGAGAGCCCTTAGTTGTAGTTTTGTTTATTGCACTAGTTTTGTGTTGGTTGGCTTCCAGCCAGGAGGTGGAATTTTCAAGACAGCATCAGCTGTGGTAGTATAGGGAGAATCAGGTGGTGGGCAGGACCCGAGAGCTCCCAAGGGATTACGTCCTTTGTCTTAGGAGTTTTTTGGCTGTTTTCCAGGGCCTGTAGGAGTGAAACACTTCCTTTGAAGGGTCTTGGTTTTGGAGGAATTTCTTATAACCCCAAAAGACTCCTCATTAGCATGATGTTCAACAAAACAAAAGTGATTGCTTTATCTTCATTATGATGTAGAAAACTTAGAATTACAGAAAAAGATAATAAAATTAATCATGTTCATCTAAAGCTCTTGGCCATGTCTTCACATATAACTTCTCATTGAGGAATGAGATTTGAGTATCCAGAAAGATGGGCTTAGCTAACAAATAGTCAAAAGCTGGCAGACAGAGGTGATAGATGTAATAACAAAAGAATCATCCCATGTCTTGGGTGACCACTTGCCCAAAGTCACAAATAGATTATGATCAGTAAAATCAGAAGAGGCAGTCACCCCATGCAGAGGAGAATGCAGAGGTTGACAGAGTGGATTCTGAAAAATGATCAGCAAAATTCTCAGATGCATACTCAATCAGCTTTAGATCAGTTACATGATCTTATCCAACACCTTCTTTTTCTTAGATGATGAAAACATTGCTCAGAACAGAATGGCCTACCAAAGGCATACAGCTAACTAGGGGTAGAGTTGGGATAGGAGAATAGATTACGGGACACCCAGCTTTGACCTTCACTGCTTCATGCTGCAGTGCCTAAGTTTAATGGTTTTGATGTTGCCTTTTCTCTTCACCCTCATTTAGAAAGGATCAATTGGGATTTGGCTTTATCATCTCTTATCAAGAAGAATGGATGACTATTGGGAGATCTTGGTTCAGTGTGTCTCATTTACCACACCACCCTAAATTAAAGAAGCAAGAGAGAAGTAGCCTTAGTAGAGTCCAAAACTTTTGGATGTAGAAAACAACACAAACATCTCTCTTTCCTTCTCTGGAAGCACCTCAACAGTTACCAACAGAGTGGGAAGCACTCACCCACACTCAGCATGATTTATGTCCTTTCTTCCAGATGGTAGTGTAAATTCTGAGTCCTCTACTCTCCTGGAGAATGTTTCCTCTATGTAGATCGCAACACTGACAGTGCTCTGAGGCCTTGGTAGCAATAAAGAGTCTTTAGTCCAGGAATCCAGTCTAGTCCACAACTCTAACCCAGAAGTTGTGTCCAGAGCCTCTGCAACATTCACACCATTTGTGTTTTGCTAATTAAAATAGATCGAAGGTCTAGTACTGGAAGTCTTAGCCAGAGCAATCTGACAAGAGAAAGAGATAAAGGGTATCCAAATCAGTAAAGAGGAAGTCAAACTGTCCCTGTTTGCTGATGATATGATCATCTACTTAGAAAACCCTGAGGACTCCTCCAGAAAGCTCCTAGAACTGATAGACTAATTCCACAAAGTTTCCAGATACAAGATTAATGTACACAAATCAGTAGCTCTTCTATACACCAAGAGTGACCAAACAGAGAATCAAATCAAGAACTCAACCCCTTTTACAATAGCTGCCAAAAAATAAAAAATAAAAATCTTAGGCATATACCTAACAAAGAAGTCAAAAGACCTCTACAAGGAAAACTACAAAACACTGCTAAAAGAAATAGACAACACAAACAAATGGAAACACATCCCATGATCATGGATGGGTAGAATCAATATTGTGAAAATGACCATACTGCCAAAAACAATCTAAAAATTCAATGCAATCTCCATCAAAATACCACCATCATTCTTCACAGAATTAGAAAAAACAATCCTAAAATTCATATGGAACCAAAAAAGAGCCCACAGAGCCAAAGCAAGACTAAGCAAAAAGAACAAATCTGGAGGCATCACACTACCTGATTTCAAAGTATACTATAAGGCCATAGTCACCAAAACAGCAGGGTACTGGTATAAAAATTGGCACATAGACCAATGGAACAGAATAAAGAACCCGGAAATAAACCCAAATACTTACAGCCATCTGATCTTTGACAAAGCAAACACAAACTTAAAGTGGGGAAACGACTCTCTTTTCAACAAATGGTGCTGGGATAATTGGCTAGCCACATGCAGGAGAATGAAACTGGATCCTCATCTCTCACCTTACACAAAAATCAACTCAGATGGATTAAGGACTTAAACCTAAGATCTGAAACTATAAAAATTCTAGAAGATGGCATTGGAAAAACCCTTCTAGACATTGGCTGAGGCAAGGATTTCATGACCAAAAACCCAAAAGCAATTGCAATAAAAACAAAGATAAATAACTGGGACCTAATTAAACTAAAGAGCTTTTGCATGGCAAAAGGAACAGTCAGAAGAGTAAACAGACAGTGCACAGAGGGGGAGAAAATCTTCACAATCTATACATCTGACAAAGGACTAACATCCAGAATCTACAACGAACTCAAACAAATCAGTAAGAAAAAAACAATCCCATCAAAAAGTGGGAAAAGGACATCAATAGACAATTTTAAAAGAAGATAGACAAATGGCCAACAAACATATGAAAAGATGGTCAACATCACTGATGATCCAGGAAATGCAAATCAAAACCACAATGCAATCCTACCTTACTTCTGTAAGAATGGCCATGATCAAAGAATCAAAAAACAGTAGATGCTGGCATGGATGTGGTGAACAGGGAGCACTTCTACACTGCTGGTGGGAATGTGAATTAGTACAACCACTATGGAAAACAGTGTGGAGATTCCTTAAATAACTAAAAATAGTACTACCATTTGATCCAGCAATCCCAATACTGGGTATCTACCCAGGGGAAGAGAAGTCATTATTCGTAAAACATAACTTGCACATGCATGTTTATAGCAGCACAATTCACAATAGCAAAACTGTGGAACCAACCCAAATGTCCATCGGTCAGCCAGTGGATAAAGAAACTCTGGGCTGGGACACGGTGGCTCATGCCTGTAATCCCAGCACGTTGGGAGGCCGAGATGTGTGGATCACGAGGTCAGGAGTTCAAGACCAGCCTGGCCAAGATGGTGAAATCCCATCTCTACTAAAAATACAAAAATTAGTCATGCATGGCAGTGTGTACCTGTAACCCCAGCTACTTGGGAGGCTGAGGCAAGGAATTGCTTCAACCCGGGAGGCGGAGGTTGCAGTGAGCCAAGATTGCACCACTGCTCTCTAGCCTGGGTGACACAGTGAGAGTCCCTCTCAAAAAAAAAAGAAACAAACAAACAAACAGGTATGTACTGATACACAGACACACAGACACACACACACACGCGCACACAATGGAATACTACTCAGCCATAACAAGGAATGAATTAACAGCATTTGCAATGACCTGGATGAGATTAGAGACTATTATTCTAAGTGAAGTAACTCAGGAATGGAAAACCAAACACTATATGTTCTCACTGATATGTAGGAGCTAAGCTATGAGGACGCAAAGGCATAAGAATGATACAGTGGTCTTTCAGACTAGGGAGGAAGAGTGGGAGGGGGGCGAGGGATAAAAGATAACAAGTAGGGTGCAGTATATACTGCTCAGGTGATAGGTACACCAGGTTCTCACAAATATCCACTAAAGAACTTGCTCATGTAACCAAATACCACCTGTACCCCAGTAGCTTATGGAAAAACAAAACTTTTTAAAAAAGAATTTAATTAAGTGCTGCCATTTTGTTATATTAGGAACTTGGGAAGGACTAGCTCCCTCTTTGACTAATACCAGAGTAATTATACAGCAAGTTAATGTGAGACTTTTTTTTTTTTTTTTTTTTTGAGACGGAGTCTCATTCTGTCGCTCAGGCTGGAGTGCAATGGCACAGTCTCGGCTTACTGCAAGCTTCGCCTCCCGGATTTACACCATTCTCCTGCCTCAGCCTCCCGAGTAGCTGGGACTACAGGCATCTGCCACCACACCTGGCTAATTTTCTTGTATTTTTAACAGAGACGGGGTTTCATCGTGTTAGCCAGGATGGTCTCGATCTCCTGACCTCATGATCCGCCTGCCTTAGCCTCCCAAAGTGCTGGGATTACAGGTGTGAGCCACCGTGCCCATCCGAAACTTTTTTAACTGACAGAAAATATTGTATTTGCCATGTAAAACATATTGTTCTGAAGTATATATACATTGCAGAATGACTTACAAAAGTTACCACATGCATTACCTCACATGCATATCGTTTTTAACACTTTGCACCCACTGTCTTAGCACTTTCCAATAACACAATATATTGTAAACCATAGTCACCATGTTGTACAATAGGTCTCTTGAACTTACTTTAAGTTAATGTGAAATGTGGAAAGATAGTGTGTCTTAGATTCACAGTGAAAAAATTATTCAATATTTTCCGTTGTTATAAAATAATTATCATCATAGACATTTATTCTAGTATTCCTTATCTTATTTGAACCTGATGATAATCCTTATAAATAGTCACAGTAGATGTAATTATTTATATTTTTATCCTGAGGATTCTGGCTTAGAGAGTTTAAGCAATCTGCTCAAGAGCTATAGCTAGCCGTGGGGAAGCTAAAGTTAAAACTCTGGACTTTCAATTCTGGTCTAGTGGGCTTCCTATAACAAGTAGTCTAAAAATCAGTGTTTTTAACCTGGGGATTGACCCAGATGACCTTAAAGTTGCCCTCAGCTTGAGTAAACTTTAGGCAGACTTCTTTTTGACTATAGGCTTCTGACCTCCCTTTGCTTACAGAATTTAATTTAGAAAACCTGTCATTGCACATTCTTTCTCATCCTTTTGAAATGTATGTAAAATTTGCCACCCTTTTGACAGTTTTACAACCCAGGACTGTCTTTCTCAAGAACCTGGAGCCACCCCTTTGAAATGTAACCAAGGACAATAGCACTCCTATCTCCTGGTCTCTGTGGAGGGTAGCAATCTACTTGTTGTCAAGTAGCAAACACAGATGGACTAATCACACAGAAAAACATTCCTGCAAACTCAGGAATAACTCTATTTACTTGACACATTCCATTTATCACCCTCCCTCCCAATATCCTCCAGTACTTTTCTACTAGCTCAGCCCAGCTCTTAAAACCCCCCTGCCTTTTGTTTCCGAGAAGTTGAGTTCAATCTCTCTCCCCTATTGCAATAGTCTTGACGAAAGTCTTCCTTACTTGTTTAACTTTGTCCTGTGCAATTTTTTATTGACAGGACCATGTTCCCTGGGAGACTGTGAGAACTTTTCAAACCCAAATAAGCACCAAGCATTTTATATCAGAGAAATAAAAGCATTTAAATTATATATGTGTATGTGTATATACATATATAATTTTAGTATATATTTAAACATACATGTTGCAATTATCACTTTAAATACAAAATGATTTGAAAACATTATATAATTTTAAAGCAGCTTTTATACATTTTGTATTTTCTCAATAAATGTAACAATCCTGTGGAAATCTTGGAAATCTTCATTTCCAAACAATTTCCAAACAATTCTATGGAAATCTTGAAATCTTTGGAAATCTTGGAAATTTAGAGATGTTAAATTTATCTATTTGAGTAATAGAGGTCAGATAATTTTCTTTATGTCTATTCAGCATAAAGATGCAGACCTAAGTACTATTAATTAGGGAACTATGTCACAGATACGTTGCTACCCAAACTGCTTCTTCTACCAAATTTAAGCCATCACAGAGCAAAACATGAATTCTTGGTAACCCTAGAAAAACTCTCTAGTGACAGAAAAAGAACTGAATAGACACTACCTTATTTAGCCTCTCTTTTTAATTTATACCATTGTTTTCTGGAGATGCTAAGTATAAAAATATGCATCAGCAGGAGAGAATATGGCCTCATATATAATATCATTTATTGATTTTTTTCCAACATTTTATTTCAAACTTGTTCTTCTCCAGAAGAGCTCTTATTCCAAGGGGATATGTGAAGTGAGAGATCCACCACACTGACTTCCTTAACTGAGATTTCTCTGATCATTTTCTCCTTTAGGCTTATTTTCTCACAAAATAATCCATTATAGTTTGCCATAGTTTAGGAACTTGCTTTTTGAAAAATCTGTTTTTTGACAGAATCTAAAACAGTTGAAAGGGATAAAGACAAAAACAAAAACACTTGAATCTTGATTTAACAAAGGATGAAGAGAGCAGAGCTTGGGATTTCCCTCCTCTACTAAACCTGCTATCATTCTTGGTGATGTCAACAACCACAAAGAAGTCATCAAGCACTGTGGTTTCTCACGCCTACCCATCTTTTCCCCTACCCCCTCCTTTGCCACACACTTTTATTGTCATCACCAATAACTAGAGTAGCACCTCTGAAATCTCAATGGCAAGCTAACACTGCTCTTCTCCTGCTTATCATATCGTCTCAATTGCTATAACTCTTTAGTTATATTGACTCTTATTCACTGAATCTACCAATTTTTCCTTGTCTATCTCATCCAGTTTTGTGACTTTATGTATTATCTACCTACTGATGACTCCCAAATTTCTACTTCAGTCTACATATGAGGCTGCTGTGGGAGGACATTTTTAAGATTCTCAAATGCCCTATTTTCTAGAAAAAGAGTCTATTTAGAATTTTCTAGGTAAGAGTCTATCTAGACACCGGCTTAGCAATACCTTTTGGAAAGGGTCTCATGGCCACACACGACTTGATATTTACTTGCAGGCCTCATTTGATTGATAATTTTTCTTTTACCAGCTAGGAGACTGGGTGAAAGGTGGTTTGTTCTCTCATCCCGCAAGTCCTGGTACTTCTATACTTTTCATAGTTTTGGCTTGCAAACTGAACAGTCTCTTATAGTTTCTTTCTTTCTGTGTCTTATCATACACTAACAGAAGCAGCCTGTCACATTCAGTATTCTGTCTATAAATCTCTTTTGTCAGAGCTATATATTCTTTAGGTATTGCCATGGATTGAATGTTTGTATCCCCCACAACATTGACATGTTCAAACTTAATTCCCAATGTAATGTTTTTGGAGGTGGGAGGTAATTAAGTTATGAGGGTGGTCCCTCGTGAATAGGATGGGTGTCCTTACAAACAGACACAGAAGAGATCATCTCTTTCTGCCATGTGAGAATACAGTAAGAAGGTATTCATCTGCAAACCAGGAAGAAGACTCCTATCAGGAACCAAATAAATTGGCACCATAATCTTGGACTTTCCAGCCTCCAGAAGAGAGAGAAATAAGTTTCTCTTGTTCAAGCTACTTGGTCCATGGCATTTTTATCATAACATCCTAAACTGACTAAGGCAGGTATATTCTCTATCTTCTAAGTTACCACAGGCAATAGTTATGCTAATTGTACAGGAATTACATAACACGGATGTCCATTCTCCTGCCTCCCATAACAGTTTCCTCATTACTTTTCCAGCCTCCTCTAATAGTCTCATAATTCATTCTCTATCATTGACCCACCACCTGGTCTTAAAGCCAATGCCATATTTTCATGTGTATATCAGAGCTGAAATCTACCTCTAGGTACCAATTTTGCTATCAGCTAAATATTTATAAATTTAACAACTCACACTACGATTCAGTGGCTTAAAATGAAATTTATTTTTCTCTTGATTCTTGGATTATTTGCAAAGTTCTCTGTTGGGCAATTATGTGGTTACAGTGTGCTATCAGCTTGCCTGGGGTTGCAGGGAATAAGAGAATGATGCTGGCTGTTGGCTGAGCCCTCTTCATGTGTTCTCTTGTCATTCAGGAGGCTATCCTGCATTTCCTTAGATACAGGTGGAAGTAGTTAAGGAGGATAAAGCCTAAATCTGCAAGGTCTCTTGAGGCCTGTGCTCCACAACTTATACATCTTTACTACCACTACATTATATTGGCCAAGCAAGTCACGAGGCCAATACAGATTCAAGATGTATACAGAAATAGACTCATCCTTATGGGAAGAGCTGTAGAGAATGTGTGGCCATATTTAATCTACCACACTTGATAATCAACAATGCAATAGAATACATGAGTATAAAATAAACAGAATAGTTTTAGGTGATGAAGTCCATTTGGTTTTGAAAAAGCATGTAACATTGGCTGTGAGTGGATATTCATGAATTCAAATCATCATTTTGCTCTTTCCTTTTTATGTGACTTTGGGCAATCAACTTTGCTGTATTCTCAGTTTTCTTGTTTGTCAAATACAGTTAATTTCTACTTCTTTAAATAAAATTATATATAAAGTGTCCTTAAAACATTAAGTAGCTAATATCATTATTAAAGCAATTCCTAACAGAGCAAAGGAGGAAAAAATAATTTCCAACAGGGAAGATTGCATTATAAAGGTGGGAATGAACTTTCCATGAAGAATAGGAAGAGTACACAGGATTCAGAGAAACAAAGAGGAGCAGGTAGGGCAGGGCCATCTAGTATGGAGCAATAATAGTTAAAGTTTGTGAAACAGTAATTTTGTCAATAATTATATATATATAAAATCTCAATCTTCACATTCACACTATGAAGGAGACTGTTATTATTTTACCCATTAAATTGGTTTGCAGAGTTTTCTCAAGCACATAAAGATAGTAATTGGCTGAAGTGGGCTGGCATTCCAGGTGTGTTTTACTCTAAAATAAGTACAGTAATTATTCTATTCTGCTATGCTGGGTGGTAATATATGCTATCGTGGGAATTTCTGGGGCACAAGTACAATTAGAATCAGTTATGAGAAGAGTGAGAAATAAGGTTGAAAATAAGGCTGAATGGGGTCAGTCTAGCAAGATGAGTTTTCATCTGTGATGGTAGCTCTAAGTCTCCTTAGCTAGAGACCACCCATTTGTCCTCAATTCTGTTTGACAAACGTTTATTGGGTGCTCACCATGTACCATGCACTTTATTAGTTGCCTGCATACAAAATTTACAGTGTGATGAAGGAAAAGGACATGGTCACAGATATACATTAAAGCTGAGGTTTTGGAGTAGCAAAGATTTGCAATGGTGCAAGTGAGAGATTCCAAGGACCAAAGCTAAAAAGTATTGGTGTATAGATAAAACAGTGGGCATCAAACTAAGAAAGATTTAGGAGGACTTAAGTGATTAGATATATATTATGGAGGAGAAAAATTCAAGAACAGAATTGAGATTTTTTGCTTGGGGTACCTGAATGTATGGTATTTTTCCTGAAAGCATGATGAAATGTAGGCTGAGAAGCATGCTTTGGTTTGAATTTATTTCTGGACAATATAAAAAATTTGCACAGACGCATCCAGGTGGAGATGTGCAGCAAGAATTTGAGAAGATCAAGGCTGAGTGCTGAGTGTGTAGTCTGAGAATTATCAGCCCATAACATGTTAGTTAAACCCTAGCCCTCTAAAGCTGTGACCTAGACACCTAGTCATAATCACACAACTTCTTTGCCTAGTGTAAAGGAGGGATACAAAACTTCTAAGGATTCAGGGAGTGGATACCTACTGTTTGCTTCATACAGAACCAGATTGATGCAAGGCAGACTAGTCACAAAACTTGGGCTTAGCCTGAGAGGGTTCTTGGCTTTGCCCAGGAAAGAATTCAAGGGCAAGCCCATGGTATTAGATTGTAATCTTTTATCGAATGGTACTGCTCTTTACAGGGCAGGGATAACTCACAGGCAGTGCTCCCGGAGTTGGCAAGATATGGGTGCTTGGCACTGAACCCTTTATACTCATGTAAACCCACTTTCAATCACATACAAATTAAGAGGTAGGTCAATGTAAATTGAGAGGCAGGTTGTTTAGAAGTTTATGGGAAAGGGGCAGTTACTTCCAGGTTGCTTCCATGGCATTTTCCAACTGTCATAGTGTGAGTGGGACTGTCTTATGCTAATGAGCAATGAGGGAAGCTAGGGAGAGCTCTCATCACCATCTGTTGGTTCCTTCAGGTTTCTTCACTTTGCCCTCTCTGGACCAGATCCTGTTTTGGTCAACACTGTTGTGACCAGAAAACAAGTCCTCCCAGTCTCCTGCCTCAAAAGTACCATACATAATTTAGTTATGTAAATTAAGTAAGTTAATTAAATTATTCCTTATTTTGGCATCTACTTTTCTTTGAGACAGGGTCTCACTCTGTTACTCAAGCTGAGTGCTATGCTGTGATTATGGCTCACTGTAGCCTTAACTTCTTGGGCTCAAGCAATTCTCCTATCTCAGCCTCCTGAGCAGCTAGCATTGGCAGGTGCATACCACCAGGCCCGGCTAATTTTTGATTATTTATACAAATGGGGTCTCACTATGTTGCCCAGGTTGGTCTCAAACTCCTGAATTCAAGTGATTCTCCCAGCTCGGCCTCCCAAAGTGCTGACATTACAAGTATGAGCCACCATGCCTGGCCCCTGTCATCTAAATTTTAAGTTACATAGTTCTCAGATCAACTATCACACTTACCTTTAGGTTTCTGTTGGTGATAAATTGAAAAGATAATTCAGAAGCTCAGGTTCTTGTCCATATCCTACTTTTATGGGCTTCCCAAGGTCATGTGATATAAGCAGGTAACATGTAAATTGGAAACATCCTCAACAGTCCCTCATAAACTCCACAAAGGTTAGTTTATTTCTTCTATTGTGCTTAATATCATGAAGCATTTTTTGTAAGTTCCGCTTTTATTAGGGCAATCTCCTTAGGCAATAGCAAAGAAGCTCAAGATTCTTTAATTTGTCATCCAAATCATGTATCTTCTATAAATATAAATATTTAGGTTTTTTCTCAGATGGCAGGTCTGAAATGAATTTTATCCCAATTTTATTGGGAAAGTTTTACCTTTTCAATTTCGGTACCAAATTCAGTAAAACAAAACTATTAGCTTTTAGGCCTACATTATGAGTTTCCCAAAATTTCCTCCTTTACCTTATAAAAGAAAGGGGCATAGAAATAGTGCTCCTAAATTTTACTTAATTCGAAATAGTTATGAAAGCTCTTGTCTACCAAACTTAACACATATTTTTTAATTTGAAAAAATCAAGAGTTTATCTTTCTAGTAAATATGTAAATATAAATGATCTTTTAATGATTGAAAAACTTGTCGAATTAAAAAAGCATATTTTTATTTCATCTTAAATGTGGGTACAATAAATGTCACTAACGGGATTTACTTCCGTGACTCTAGGTTCATAAAACTTTTTCTTTTTTGTTCATTTAAAGTCTGAAAAATTATTAGGGGTGTGAGCCAATAGTATGTATGTAATCACAGATCTATTACTTATTTCAGTCTTACTTTAAATTCAGTAGCCAAGCCATATCCATCATGTCTAAGAGTTATAGCAGCAATAGAAAAACTTGTGAAATCCATGGTTGATTTAGTTGTAAAGTGCCCACTAAGCTTAATGGATTCCCCTGCCATAAAATCTCTTCTATTGGCAAAATACCCTTAGCACTTTTCAGCTAGTTGTTCCACTAGGTAATGGGGACATTAAGCTTACCTTGACCTGTCACACACTAACTTATCCTGTGTATTCAGGATAATTGCCAGACTTTCCAATGTTTAAATCACCAACCTACCATAGATCATCTTTCCCTGAAAATAACATTCAAAAACCTTCCCAAAGAGGCAAACTTAGGCTACTTTGGAGAAACTTCTAGAAGGAATAGCCAACCTTCTCTCGATGCATACAGTAAGACAGGACAATTGGAAAAGGTATTTTGAAACTGGCATATACAACAAATGACACAAATTTTGTCTGGATGCCCAACAAATCATTAAAGTTACATTTATTACTTAGAGTTATGGTTAATTACATAGGAATTAATTGCTTCTTAGCTAGCCAAAGAAAAAAATGTGTACTATAGCAAATATTTCTTGTTGCACCTAAACTGGTAGAGGTCAAGTAGAATAGTGAATGATTAGCTTACAAAAAACAACATCAAGAAAAGCCACCAGGTTTCTTTGAAACAGACCCAGTTAGATTCTGGAACATGTTTTTGTAATTGATAGCCTAAGTTTTATAATTTTGCCCTTTACTGACATTTTTTACAAGGAGCAATATTGGATTCAGCAATTTTGTAGGAGAAGAAAGGTAATCATATCATATCTGAAGCTGGTAGAGTAAGCTTTGTGTTGGGAAACAAATAATTACTGATGAAGATAACTTTTGCTTGATGTGATAAGGACTGGAACTAGAGTGCCATGGTTTGAGGGGTCACTGAAGAATCAAAAAGTGTCATTTTAAAGGAATGCGAGAGGTACAGAAAAATCTAGAGATGGTTTAACAGCTGAGAAAGTTCCTCATATTTGGGAGAGACTAACACATTTGTATGCCCAAAGGAAAGAGAGAGAGTCAAATAGTGGGAGAAGGGTGGAAAAATCAGTGAAGCTAGCTTATTTTTTATTTTTATTTTTATTTTTTTGAGATAGAGTCTTGCTCTTGTCACCCAGGCTGGAGTGCAGTAGTGATTCTCCTGCCTCAGCCTCCTGAGTAGCTGGGATTACAGGCATGTGCCACCATGCCCAGCTAATTTTTGTATTTTTAGTAGAGACTGGGTTTCACCATGTTGGCCAGGCTGGTCTCAAACTCCAGACCTCAGGTGATCCGCCCACCTTGGCCTCCCAAAGTGCGTGGATTACAGGTGTGAGCCACTGCGTCTGACATGGAGCAAGCTTATTAAGTATGTGGGTGATAGAGGTGGACATGCTACCCAGTGCCTAGTTGAGGGATCTGTCATCAATAGAGAGGATCACGTTTGATAATACAAGAGATTAAAATGTCTAAATAATAGACCATGAGTTTCAGTATTCCTTTGAACACCTTCAAATAAGCTATAAATGAGTTATAATTATTGTTTTTATTCTTCAGATAGTTTGAGGCTTTACCTTGATGTAAGCTTTCACTGTAAAGGTAGGAGAAAAAAAAGCATGATTTTACACTTCAGGAATTCCAACTTATCTCTCCAGTAATAGGGACACACATTTCATCATTTCTGTTATTTAAGAACTCTGTAAATGATCATTACTTGGAATTTCCACTATCTTTATCATACCAAACTTCAGGAAAGATGAAGAGAGCCAAGGCATTTTAAAACTATAGTTAACAAAGCTCTCAGAAACCTCAAACTATCAAGACCAAGGTACTATTGATAGCCTTGATGACAACAAATCAATCCTCCCTAATATCTACAAGTTATCTCCTTTTGAATGAATACCAGACCTATCTTAGAAAATTTGAAAATAACTTCCAATCCTAGATTCCACTCCATCATGAGCTGATTAAAAAAACAGGCAAAATTCTTTAAAACTTACAGATGAATTATGTTGACCCTCCTACTTTCTAGCATCTCTGTCATCTGGAGGGATCTTGATCATTTTAATATCCCATAGAATGTCATGCTGATCTGTGACATTGATGGTATTATGCTAATTAAATTCAATGGAGTTATTTCATCATAACTCAAAGATTAAGGTGCTTATTAGTCATTTTTTTCAAAAATAAACAATCTTGAAAGATGAATGTACTTTTACCCATTGGTTTCCAGATCTATACATTCTAACTATGAGAATACAAATATACTCACACACATATATACAAATACATATACACAATACATATATACACAAATATGTATATGTATGCATTGGGGGGGTATTGCAATGTGTAGAATAAAAGCCCAATCTTGAAAGGAGTTATGTACTAGTGAGCAATGTAACTGAGCCTATGGAAGGCCATTTTATTACACTATCAAGTCAGCTGCTTTTGGATAATGTGGTATGGAATAATTTTGAGGCGTAGGCTTATTAATGTATATTCTTTAACCTAAAAGCAGCTGTCTAATTGGAGGTGATATTGATAGATAAGGCTTTCCATGAGTACACACATGCTGCTGCTGACAGAGAAGGCAAATTCATCCCAGAATATTAATCTATTCATGTGATACAAAGCATGACCCCTTGATGATGGAAGTGGTCCAATATAATCAAATAGCCACCATTTTGCTGGCTGTCCCCACTGAGGAATAATGCCATATTGAAGACTCAGCATTGGCCTCTGCTTTTGACAGATCGGCAACACAGAAGAATAAGCAGCAGCTCAGCCTTGGTGAGTTGAGGAACATATTGTTGAGCTATATGTCTTCTCCAAAATCTATAGAAGCTCATCAAGCATTTTCTTCTTATGATGAACAGCAAAATACCACTTCTTCTCTTTAGATGGAAAAGCTAAATAGAACACAAATCATGGACCCCTAGAAAGAGATAATGTGACAAGCCTCTGAAATTTCTTCCACATTCTGGTTCAAATATGTCTTACTAATGCATTCAGAGCACTTGCTACATCTTGTTCAGCAATTTTAAGTGGCATACTACTATCAATGTTACAGATCAGCATGACATTCTGTGAGATATTAAGATCATCAAGGTCCCTTCAGATGATAGAGATGCTAGAGAGTAGGAGGGTCAACATCATTCAACATAGAGTAGGAGCTCAACATAATAAAAATATACTGTTATCCCTGCCATTGAATGAAAATTGCTTCTGATTTTCCTCACTGATTGAAATGAAAAAAAAATAAAGATTGCAGATCAATCACTACAAGAAGCTGTGCTTATTTGCTCTAGTATAAGTAGCACATCTGGAACTGCAGCTGCAATTGGCATCATCACTGAATAAGTTTGGGATAATTAGCCTTCATTTTCTACAACCCATCTGGCTTTGGCACTAGCCAAATGGGAAAGTTTAAATAAGGATGTAGTAGGAATCAGTATCACTGTATCAGTTAAATATTTGATGGTGACATGAATCTTGGCAATTACACGAAAGATAAGGTTATGCTTTGGGTTTATTATCTTTGTTAGAAGAATCAGTGTCAGGACTTATGTTTAGTCCTTCCTACCATTTAGCCTTCACCCCATGGATCAGGGGTTCTAACAGTTTCAAAGTGTATCTGTTTTCTCTATACATTCTAAGACTTAAGAAATACAGTAATTACAGGACTTATTTTACCTGGAAATGAGCCAAGACTTCATTATCACCTGACAATCATAAGCTCTCATTCTGACCAGAAAATCATGGTAATGTTTCAGGTCTCCAGAAATCAGGGTAAGTTCATAGGTCACAATTCTAAACGTCTTAGAATTTTATGACTGGGAGATATTCCATAGATTTTGTGTAATATATTCATCTAACGTTCCTATATAGCTAAGTCTTCAGATTCCTTCCTGCATGGTGCCAGGAAAGTTCTAGCACTTTATCTTATTAACTTGGTTATCTTTCCGTCCCAGGCTTCAATGACCCAAGCTATCGGAATATTTAGATGACTCTCTGAGGCTTAAACACATATATTAAATCCTAATACCTTATGAATTTACCTTTATTGATGAAGATTTGACCCAACTGAGCATATTTCCTTGCTCTTGGTTTATCATCTTTCAAACATACTCCTACTCATATGCCCAATGCCCCTGACAATACAGATATTGAAATCTTGTGACAATTGATTTAAGACCCCCTCCTTGCAAAGCAAGATTTTAACTTCTTATGGCTATGTTGGTATGTAATTAATGAGGACACAAAGGTAATAAGAAATCAGGGTGGATGTTCAAAAGATCTTCATTAGCTCCTGAGACAACTGCCTGTCATGTAATAACTGAAGACTTTAATTCAGAGGAGGGCTGATAGAGGGACAAGGCTCCCTCACCAACAAGGGGATTTTACAGGTAGTTGGAGATCAAAGATTTCAATGTCAGTCCACAATTTTCCCAAATGGCCCCAACCCAAATCTCAAGATTCCACTTATTTCCATGTGTCCTTCCTTTTAAATGAGAGATCTGGCAGGACTGAACATTTAACTGGAGCTACAACTCTGCAGTCCTTACATTTACGCTTCTAGATATGCAACCTCAGGAGAGGTTCCAATCTCCCACAAGTATTCTTAATTATATGTTTATGGCTCTTAATTTCTGTTTATGCTCTCTGCTGCCCAAATTGATAAACAACTGATTCCATAGCTCTTGCATTTTTATTTATTATTTACAAAATAACTCAATTCCTCAGCCACTCCAGTCAGGTCTGGCCCCTCACCTCTACTTTATCTTATGCTATCAGGCATGATCATGTGAGCAGATTCCAGCGCACACCGTGTATTACACATGTCCCTTTCATCCTGGCAAAGAGGTTATCCCTGAGTTCCTTTAAAAATAAACCACCCAATTCCAGTCACCCATCTTAAAGGTGCATTTCTTAGGGAAGCTCATGGTACAAATGATCATATCAGTCCAGTTCCCAACAGGAACTTGGAGCATTTACAATACAAAGATCTTGCAGGATGTAGTGGAACTCCAAAGTGCAGAATGGTGGGGTTGGTAAAAGCAGTCATCATCTGTTGGCTTGAAAGGATAAGAGGAAGGAACAGTCACCAATACCAAGAAGGAAGATGTTGGGAGAAGGGGTTAACCTGAGAGAACCTACAGTCAAAGAACACAGCCTTCCTGAAGTGACCTTGAAGAGAGTAAGGCAGGAGAATAACTGCGCTAACCACAGCTTCTCATCTCCTGTTGGTGCTCCCCACTGGCCAAACTCAACAGGAAGCTAGAGGACGAGGTGGACCACCAATTTAGTCCATACAGTCAGCCTCCTGGGATAGAAGGCAGGGAAGGAGAAAGTAAAGACAAGATCTGGAGAGGAAAAGAGATGAGGTCTGGCTCACCCCTATTGTGGAAATTCTCCTGTGCTCATATTTCAGCTCTGCTGGCAACTAAAATCATTATTGGTGGCTTCCATGAAATCCTCACACTTCTAGATTTCTTGGAAGAGGTCTTTCTGATCTTTCCTTTTGCAGCTCTTCCAGTGGTTGTCTAAGCCTCAAATTCTTTATATTAATTTTCTTTCCGCTAATATACCTAAAATGGCTTCCTCTTTCCTGACCAAATCAGACTGATCCAAGAACATTGCCTCCCTTAAAAGGAGCTCTATAGCCAAAAAGTAAGTGATCAGAGAGAAACAAATCCAACATGTCTTTCTACAGTTCCTCTGGTTAGAAAAATGAGAGCTGAACAGAGAAAGAAAGTGTTTTTCTTTTGCTTCATTGGAGACTCATGGTATTGAATGAAAGCTCATGAGGAGTCTGCAATAACATTTAGCCATATGTAAGAACATAGCATGTTAAGACAAATACTTGTAGATATGTGTATTTAACACAGACAGAGAGAATAGAGGCTTCTTAAAGCAAAATTGCTATAAAGGAGTGTCACTTTTTAGCTCTTCCTTTCTCTGGGCACCAAAATCTAGACTGCTCAAGTATACAGGAGAAAAAAAACAAACAAACACAGAATGGAAATGGATCTTACAGACCTTGAGAGGTTTATTAATTTAAGATAGATGTATAGTAATGACTGGAACTAATCATCTGTAGGTTACTCTACAATTAACTTTGTCATAAATATAGACACAAATAAAGACAAATCTTACATCAATTCTAAGGAAAACTGTGACAACTTTTAAGCCTGTCTCCAGTTCAGTCCATATTGCTTTTCCTCCTAAACCTGATGACACTCTTGTTTACCACACACTTCTTTTCTCTTACTTATTGATACTTACATGTTGTTTTCTCATATAAAGGCTTTTTCTTTCAGGTCCTACACATGTATTTGCTCAAATATACTTTAACTGTATAGCCTTTATCAATGGTATTCTGGGGGTGAATGAGAGCAGTAGCACACTCTTGAGCACTTACATGCCTAGCATTCCATTAACTACATTAAGTACTGGACTCTCACAACAACTATGTGAGTTAGTTTATTATCTTTTTATTATTTCCAATTTATATATGACAAAATGGAGGCTTAGGGGTCCTGCCTATATTCACAAGTTGGAATGAAAACATAAAAACACAAGTCTCACTGTTCCTAAAGTCAATGTTCTTTTTAAGTTTCATTTTCTTTTTAATTGACCTATCATTCTTAGCCCTTATATTCTGCCCCCTTCTTCCAAGCAAACATGCAACCTATTACTGGGAAATGCTTTTTCTCTTTGTTTTCACTTTGAAGTTGCACTTTTGTGTTTCTCTCGCCACTGTGAACTGAAAATCTTGTTTCCTATGTCTTTTCTGCTATGTTATTATGTGTTACAGTGAGGGAAAAGATGGCATTCCACCCATTTTGTCGGGAAGAATAACTTACTGATAGAAGTAAAACCTGAGAATAGTTCTCACGTTAGGAAACACTTGGAAGCGTTGCTACTTCCTGTGTATCATGGTGAAACTTCCCTGCAGAAAAAAACTATTTTGTTTCCTTTTTCTGGACATTATAGGCTGGGTTTTTTACCATCCAAACCTGTGACCTCTTCAAACATGATTAACAGCCATATCCTATTCGCATGGGCCCTGTGAATTCACAGTTAACAATGACGACTGTCATTTGCTTAGGGCTAAATTATTCTTGCTGATTCCACCTTAACTTACTAATTTCTAGAAACTGCTTTTACCCTCAACACTTGCTTTCCAGGAAGGGAACATCTCCACATTCATCTTTTGCCTTCCTCTTATTCAACACAAAGAGTAGTTATGGCCTAAAATAAAGATAAAGACTATCCAGCTATGAACACACACTTTATTTTAGCAACTAAAAATGTTCTCCACAGATTATTACTTTAATCCAAAGATCTTTAAAGTGTTTATAAAAGACAACAAACTAAGCTTTGCTATATACTCATATATCTTAAAACCTGCTCCAAAGCACCTTCTTACAAGGTTTTGAAACATTCAAGGTGAGCTTTTAATCCCACTGAAAACCAAAGAAAAATAGGCTGTACCATCATGCCACTTATCGGCAGAGGTGAAAAGTAAATGTCCTCTGAAGTGTACCTGAAATCTATTTCAGTAATTATCTGAAGCCTTCTAAAGATTAAGAGACAGGCCCTTCCTTTCTAGCCAACAGAAGGTCATAGAGCAGTACTCTGCCATGTGCCTGGTTTGTCTTTGATTGACAAGTTTAAAGAAGTTTTTTACATAGAAGACTTTGACTACAATCTCTTGTAACTGATTCAAAATTCACTACAGGTATCAAAAGATGATGAAAAGTTGAAATTCTGATTGAAATCACCCTGGTTACCCTTAATTTAAGTTCTTGGTTTTGGCTTAATTCCTTCAGTCTTGGAAGAGAGATTTAGTATATCCCTTTTAGGAAAGCCTGTTTGCAGAAGGCTGTTCTTGGGTGTTTTTCCATGCTGTTCCAGTGCTGGTGAATTTGCTGTAGATGGGAATGTCTTACCCTAAGGTGGACTGCAAGTCAGGAGAATGAAAGGAACACTTAGCTCCTAGGCACATTTCTCCAGCTTATCTGATTCCACTGAAAGCTCAGATTCCTGTAATACATTTTCTAAACACAATGGCCTTAGTTTCATACTTACCTAACAGCTAGAGTGCAACTCCAAATAAATTGTGCATGGGAAAATACATTCTTACACTGAGAGAACTGCTCCATATATATTCACTCTCTCTTCCAAAGTAATCTGAAATGAAATTTTCCAAGTAGCAAATAAAGTGTACTAGTAATGAGTTGAGCAGTTTTATGGCTTATTGGTCATGTTCTTGATAATATCTCTGATCATTTCAAATACCCACACACAAAATGAGTTTTCAGAATGGGAAATAGCATTGAACATTAAGGTAATGGGTTCAAAAATTGAAAGCCAGATTTATGTAACAAAAGAGACCATTTCCAATGGGTTTGAAACTCACATTTAATGAGAGAATATTCTTTAAAAAACTGCAATATCAAGAATTGCCAATCAATTATGCTAAGATTTATTCCCAAAGATGATTAAAATTTAGACAACTATTTAATTCAGATGTGTAACTGACAAATTGAAGCTAATTGAAAATGTCAAAATTTAAAAATTAAACTAGCATAACCCAGATGGCCTACCTAAGAGAAAAACTTTGTTAAAAATAGAAATACCAAATAATAAATTCGTGTTTGAAAGATGAAACCATAAAAAGCTCATTATCTATCTATAATAATTTTTAAGAAAATGTGATTCAGTTAGAAGTATAGTTAAGTCATATCTTAATAATGTAGAAAAGCTGAATAGATCATCCAAATTCATTCATATGTAATCATATTATGTTTTATACTTTCACTTGAATATGGATTTTACTTCTAAGAGTTCACAATACAATAAAATAATTCATATACTAGTATTAGAGTTATTGATAATTCAGATTTGAGCTTGGATAAAGTTTATCTTTCTACTGCCTAATAAAGGGAAGTTTACTAAGCAAATTAAAACCACAACTAAAATTATAGAGGAATGAATGGCATCCTAAATGCATTGTCTCAAGTGCTTTATAATTACATTTACCTAAAGTAATGTGCTGAATGCTCAGCATTTTACCTGCATTGTCTCATTTAATTTTCACAACCACTTTATGAGACCCGATTAATAGAACCTTCATTTCATAGATGAGAAAAATGATGTGTAAAAAAGGCTAATTTCCTTCAGGCCATTTAGTCAGTAGCTAGTAGAGTTAAAATCTGGAGAGTGTTAGACTCCAAACCATTGTCATTATATCATACTCCTTCCTGCTGAACTGTGACAAACAAGCACTGGTAGTGTGGGAATCAGGAGATGTTATGGGTGGACTAGCTAAAGGAACCCATTGGTTGAGTTCCTGTTCACTCAAATAATGTTATAGCCTTATATGAACTATTAGAGCACCTGCCAAATCTGCTCTCAGTGCAGAGAGGCTGTCTTTCCAACAAAAACTTAAATGGATGTACTGAGCACCCATTCTGTGCCAGGCCTGGTTCTAAAGGATTTAGGATACATTAATGAACAAAACAGTTAAAGTTACTTACCTAGCACAAGAGAAATGCAATAAACCATGAAAACAATACATAAGAATATTATACAGCAACTTAGAAACTAAAATTGTCATAAAAGGAATAAAGGAAATGATAAAGGGGATAAGAAATTATGTGTGGTGGGGTAGGTTGCACTTTAAATAAGGCAGCCAGGTTAATATATTTTTAAAGCACGTTTGACAAATGCTTAAGAGATGAGGCAGTAATGTAAAGATTTCTGGCAAGAGAAGAGCTAGTGCAAGGACATTAGTGTTGGATCTTGCCTGCCAGTTGAAGGAACAAGGAAGACGATGTGGGTGGGTGGGTGGGTGAAAGGGTGGGGCAGGGAGACAAGGAGGAGGGGAAAGCTGGTGATGGTGAGCAAGCAAGTCACATAGGGCCTTCCAGGCTCTTCAGGCAGAGGCACAGACTTCAGCTTTTTCTGTAAGCAAAATAAGGAAACATTGCAGAATTTTGAGCAAAGGGTGACCTGATTTTTAAGATTACTGTGGATGTTGTGTTGAAAATAGACATGGGGAGCAAGTGAAGAAGCAGAGGAATAGCTGCAAAAAATCAGTCAATAACTGATGGTGGGTGGCCACATAGTGGTTGCAGTGGAAGTAGTGAGAAGCAGTCAGGTTCTGCACCAATTCCGAAGGTAGAGTCAACAGGATTTTATAATGGTTGAATGTGCATTCCGAGAGCAAAAGTCAAAGAAAACCCCAAGCATTTTGCCCAAGCAAATGAAAGAATGTAGTTGCCAGGCCTTAGATAAAAGCTAGCTTAGGTTTTGCACTTAGCCCTTCTAAGAATTCCTCAGAAAAAAATGGACTACGGTTGAATTTATAGTCCAAGGAATGTTGGTTCTCCATTAAAGTCATAATATCATTACTTATAATTAGTCTCCTCTAAGAAACAAATTTATTAACATATATTCTTTCCAGGAATCCCTATTATGTGCTCCTGCTTATACAGCACTTCATTGTCTTCTACATGCAAGCAGTGAGTAAAAATGTGCTCCCTCTTAACCATGGAAGTTTAACATCGGCATCATCATGCAGATTTTCATTACTACAAATCTGTAACAGCTGCCACTGTGCTTTATTTCTGTATTTTTACTGGTTACCAACATTATGGACCATTATCTTACTACTCCAAACAATTACTAATAATGCCCTTTCATTTGCACTGCATCCTAACTTCTGCACATTACAGTGGTTCAACAACTGTGCAAGAAAATTCCCATTAGCCTTATTATTTCCAACAACTGAATATTTTATCAATCAGCTAGCCTTTCAGGAATGCCTTCTTTCTTCTCCACTGTTTCCCCCTACTTGGAGCGTATAGGCTTTATTTATTTTTTTTTTTTTTGAGACGGAGTCTGGCTCTGTCGCCCAGGCTGGAGTGCAGTGGCGCCATCTCAGCTCACTGCAAGCTCTGCCTCCCAGGTTCACGCCATTCTCCTGCCTCAGCCTCCTGAGTAGCTGGGACTACAGGCGCCCGCCACGACGCCCGGCTAATTTTTTGTGTTTTTAGTAGAGACGGGGTTTCACCATGTTAGCCAGGATGGTCTCGATCTCCTGACCTCGTGATCCGCCCGCCTCGGCCTCCCAAAGTGCTGGGATTACAGGCGTGAGCCACCGCGCCCGGCCGCGTATAGGCTTTAATATCACACACGAATCCCACTTCAACTTCACTTTCCTGAGTGAATCACTATGGTTTGAGCTATATGTGTATGTGTGAGTGCTTCAGCTTGTTTGCTCCAGAGTTAATTCTTTCTGCTACTTTGGGACCATGTTCTTTGACTAAATGCAATATATTTATGAGAGGGAAGTCTTGCTCTGATCTGATGTGGTCAAATATCAACTATCAATAAAAATAATTCTTTTAGTTAGTCACAGAGAAAACTATAATGTTTCTGTGAGAGGTTTTCTTAATTCTTTAGAATAATATTATCAATTAAATTGATGCTATATTCTCTGTTAGACCGACTCACCATTGATTCCAACCTTTGTCTAGAGTGCCTTCTTATACTACTGCAGACTCCAGAAAACTAAAGTCAATATTTCTCAGACTGCTATGTAATTAGGGTTCTAAAAGCAAGTTAGGTTCCATCAATTATATGTAGTGGAGTAAGATTTAGAGGGCAGAAGTGTGGATGAAGCCATCTTTTTGTCTCTTTTGACTATTTTCTGATGGCCAACAAGGTCAAAAATATGTGAGGTATTTTTCTGCAGCAGCATTCCACCATTCATTCCCTAGGGCCCTAGCTAAGAAGGAACAATTTCAAAGGAGAAAATTTTTTCTTGACCTTGGCTTTCTGATTCTTGAATCAGAGGTATGGAATGTGTTTTTGAATTCGAACTTAATATTGCAGGGGGAGCCACAAAGGTACAGAAGAGTTCTCATGGCCTGTCAATTCTGAGGTCTTTCTGGGGACTCCTTCAAAGAACTCATTTTTCCAGCTAGGCCAACGACCCTCTAATGACTTGTGAGTACAAAATTGCCCACATTAAATCCCTGCATCCTTAAAATGGAGCAGTTTCTGTTTTCAGAACTGAATTTCGAGTAATACATGCTCACATGTGCAAAAAGGGATGTGTTCAAGGTTGTTCATTGCAGTGTAGTTAGTAATAGCAAAAGGTTAAGGAGAAAAAGCTTAATACTGGTAAGCAGAAACTGGTTGAATACATATCATTACAGCTGTAAAGAGAAAGTTGGGGTTGGTCTTGCTGTCTCAGTGTTGGCAGAGGGCTAAGAAAATGCACCAAATGGACCTAATAGACAGCTACAGAACTCTCCACCCCAAATCCACAGAATATACATTTTTTTCAGCACCACACCACACCTATTCCAAAATTGACCACATAGTTGGACGTAAGGCTCTCCTCAGCAAATGTAAAAGAACAGAGATTATAACAAACTGTCTCTCAGACCACAGTGCAATCAAACTAGAACTCAGGATTAAGAAACTCACTCAAAACCGCTCAACTACATGGAAACTGAACAACCTGCTCCTGAATGACTACTGGGTACGTAACGAAATGAAGGCAGAAATAAAGATGTTCTTTGAAACCAACGAGAACAAAGACACAACATACCAGAATCTCTGGGACACATTCAAAGCAGTGTGCAGAGGGAAATTTATAGCACTAAATGCCCACAAGAGAAAGCAGGAAAGATCCAAAATTGACACCCTAACATCACAATTAAAAGAACTAGAAAAGCAAGAGCAAACACATTCAAAAGCTAGCAGAAGGCAAGAAATAACTAAAATCAGAGCAGAACTGAAGGAAATATAGACACAAAAAACCCTTCAAAAAATCAATGAATCCAGGAGCTGGTTTTTTGAAAGGATCAACAAAATCAATAGACCACTAGCAAGACTAATAAAGAAGAAAAGAGAGAAGAATCAAATAGATGCAATAAAAAATGATAAAGGGGATATCACCACCAATCCCACAGAAATACAAACTACCATCAGAGAATACTACAAACACCTCTACGCAAATAAACTAGAAAATCTAGAAGAAATGGATAAATTCCTTGACACATACACCCTCCCAAGGCTAAACCAGGAAGAAGTTGAGTTTCTGAATAGACCAACAACAGGCTCTGAAATTGTGGCAACAATCAATAGCTTACCAACCAAAAAGAGTCCAGGACCAGATGGATTCACAGCTCAATTCTACCAGAGGTACAAGGAGGAACTGGTACCATTCCTTCTGAAATGATTCCAATCAATAGAAAAAGAGAGAATCCTCCCTAACTCATTTTATGAGGCCAGCATCATCCTGATACCAAAGCCTGGCAGAGACACAACCAAAAAAGAGAATTTTAGACCAATATCCTTGATGAACATTGATGCAAAAATCCTCAGTAAAATACTGGCAAACCGAATCCAGCAGCACATCAAAAAGCTTATCCACCATGATCAAGTGGGCTTCATCCCTGGGATGCAAGACTGGTTCAACATACGCAAATCAATAAATGTAATCCAGCATATAAACAGAACCAAAGACAAAAACCACATGGTTATCTCAATAGATGCAGAAAAGGCCTTTGACAAAATTCAACAGCCCTTCATGCTAAAAACTCTCAATAAATTAGGTATTGATGGGACGTATCTCAAAATAATAAGAGCTATCTATGACAAACCCACAGCCAATATCATACTGAATGGGCAAAAACTGGAAGCATTCCCTTTGAAAACTGGCATAAGACAGGGATGCCCTCTCTCACCACTCCTATTCAACATAGTCTTGGAAGTTCTGGCCAGGGCAGTTAGGCAGGAGAAGGAAATAAAGGGTATTCAATCAGGAAAGGAGGAAGTCAAATTGTCCCTGTTTGCAGATGACATGATTGTATATCTAGAAAACCCCATTGTCTCAGCCCAAAATCTCCTTAAGCTGATAAGCAACTTCAGCAAAGTCTCAGGATACAAAATCAATGTACAAAAATCAGAAGCATTCTTATACACCAGTGACAGACAAACAAAGAGCCAAATCATGAGTGAACTCCCATTCACAATTGCTTCAAAGAGAATAAAATACCTAGGAATCCAACTTACAAGGGACATGAAGGACCTCTTCAAGGAGAACTACAAACCACTGCTCAATGAAATAAAAGAGGATACAAACAAATGGAAGAACATTCCATGCTCATGGGTAGGAAGAATCAATATCGTGAAAATGGCCATACTGCCCAAGGTAATTTATAGATTCAATGCCATCCCCATCAAGCTACCAATGACTTTCTTCACAGAATTGGAAAAAACTACTTTAAAGTTCACATGGAACCAAAAAAGAGCCTGCATCGCCAAGTCAATCCTAAGCCAAAAGAACAAAGCTGGAGGCATCATGCTACCTGACTTCAAACTATACTACAAGGCTACAGTAACCAAAACAGCATGGTACTGGTACCAAAACAGAGATATAGATCAATGGAACAGAACAGAGCCCTCAGAAGTAATGCCACATATCTACAACTATCTGATCTTTGACAAACCTGAGAGAAACAAGCAGTGGGGAAAGGATTCCCTATTTAACAAATGGTGCTGGGAAAACTGGCTAGCCATATGTAGAAAGCTGAAACTGGATCCCTTCCTTAGACCTTATACAAAAATTAATTCAAGATGAATTAAAGACTTAAACGTTAGACCTAAAACCATAAAACCCCTAGAAGAAAACCTAGGCATTACTATTCAGGACATAGGCATGGGCAAGGACTTCATGTCTAAAACACCAAAAGCAATGGCAATAAAAGCCAAAATTGACAAATGGGATCTAATTAAACTAAAGAGCTTCTGCACAGCAAAAGAAACTACCATCAGAGTGAACAGGCAACCTACAGAATGGGAGAAAATTTTTGCAATCTACTCATCTGACAAAGGGCTAATATCCAGAATCTACAATGAATCCAACAAATTTACAAGAAAAAGACAAACAATCCCATCAAAAAGTGGGCAAAGGACATGAACAGACACTTCTCAAAAGAAGACATTTATACAGCCAAAAACCACATGAAAAATTGCTCACCATCACTGGCCATCAGAGAAATGCAAATCAAAACCACAATGAGATACCATCTCACACCAGTTAGAATGGCAATCATTAAAAAGTCAGGAAACAACAGGTGCTGGAGAGGATGTGGAGAAATAGGAACACTTTTACACTGTTGGTGGGACTGTAAACTAGTTCAACCATTGTGGAAGACAGTGTGGTGATTCCTCAGGGATCTAGAACTAGAAATACTATTTGACCCAGCCATCCCATTACTGGGTATATACCCAAAGGACTATAAATCATGCTGCTATAAAGACACATGCACATGTATGTTTATTGAGGCACTATTCACAATAGCAAAGACTTGGAACCAACCCAAATGTCCAACAATGATAGACTGGATTAAGAAAATGTGGCACATATACACCATGGAATACTATGCAGCCATAAAAAATGATGAGTTCATGTCCTTTGTAGGGACATGGATGAAATTGGAAATCGTCATTCTCAGTAAACTATCGCAAGGACAAAAAAGCAAACACCGCATGTTCTCACTCATAAGTGGGAATTGAACAATGAGAACACATGGACACAGGAAGGGGAACATCACACTCTGGGGACTGTTGTGGGGTGGGGGGAGGGGGGAGGGATAGCATTGGGAGATATACCTAATGCTAGATGACGAGTTAGTGGGTGCAGCGCACCAGCATGGCACATGTATACATATGTAACTAACCTGCACATTGTGTACATGTACCCTAAATCTTAAAGTATAATAATAATAAAAAAAAGAAAATTCACATATAAGTGGACCATGCAGTTCAAACTCATGTTCAAGGGTCAACTGTAATTGAATAAATGGTAACTGCAGTTAGACAAATCCACTCAGGGAGTAGAAAATGTCATTTTTGTCAATGCACACAAAGACTACATGTGTGTGGGTATAATAAAAGTGATAAATAAGATTCAATCTCCTAATTTAATATGGTCACATTGGTGATATCAATAGTAATAATCTAGCTAAAATTATATGCTAGACATAGTGCTGTTCCACTTACCGCATCCCTACAAAAAAACCTATGTGATACATGATATCATCTATACATATAGAAAAATTTACATTTACAGGTCAGGCGTGGTGGCTCATGCCTGTAATCCTAGCACTCTGGGAGGCCAAGGTGGACGGTTCACAAGGTCAGGATATCAAGACCATCCTGGCTCACATGGTGAAACCCTGTCTCTACTAAAAATACAAAAAATTAGCCAGGCGTGGTGGCGGGCACCTGCAGTCTCAGCTCCTCTGGAGGCTGAGGCAGGAGAATGGTGTGAACCCAGGACGAGGAGCTTGCAGTGAGCCGAGATCACGCCACTGCACTCCAGCCTGGGCCACAGAGTGAGACTCTGTCTCAAAAAAAAAAGAAAAGAAAGGAAAAGAAAAGAAAAATTTACATTTAGAGAAGGTAAATAATTGCCTAAGGTTGCACAGCTAGCTGGTAGGTGGCAGGCCAGACTTTGTTGGATGACAAAGTTGGAACATTTAATGGCTACTTTATACTATTGTTGTCTGTATAGCACCCACATTTTTTTTGCTTTCATTTATATGACTTCTCTGCGCTAGAGTGACTATGCCATAGTGGATTCAGAGATATTCTTTAATTCTTCAATCCATCATATAGGTAACCAATGGATAGAATCTATTTCCATGGAGATGCTTTTCTAAGGGTGAAAATGTTTTCATCCCCACCCTTTGTCAGGTAAAAAGCCAGATTATAAAAAAGTTCATCATAAACACACTATTTTTATACCTGGAACTTAGATCATAAATCACATCCATCTGGAAGAACAAAAGGATGGTGCATAATAGAGATACTGTCTGCTACTCCTTTGGTGAGGCAGTATGCTGAGCCATTTGCAGGAACAGCACTCCTACTTGGGATATTGTCAGAGAAGAAAAATATAATCTAGGGCTAGCATTCTTGGCAAGAGTGCATCAACTGAGAAGTTCCTGGGCTTCTGGATATTCTGCAATTTCAACTGAGATAGAAAGAATATGGACATTTCTTCCATTTCTGTTCATGGATGATGTAAGTCTTCACCTATTTAAAACACAGTTTACATATAGGATGCTTTCTCTGCCTTTTAAGATCTTGGAAACTCCCACATATAACAACTGTAAAACTTGGCTAAGAGAGTTGCCCACCTCCTCTCTTATCCCCCGTGCACAGACACACACAACCCATGGAGCTCTCAGAAATCATCTGCATTAAAGTTTGCACTGAATAATACTGACTTTTGACTAGCAACTGACTCAGCAGTCATCAGAAAAATGTGACAACTTTCATCAAAAACACTTGCTAAAAATTAAAGCTGAACCTCACTAGATATGATGTCTCAAAGGGCAGTTAACCTATTATTGGCATCCTGCCCTCTTGCAGTTTTTCAGATTTGCAAGTAGGAGAAAGCAACAAGAGCTGTATCTGGGAAAATTCTGCCTGACTACAGGCGTCAGTCCTAGGTAGGCATTTGTTTGGCAGGCTGGATGAATGTTTCTGGGGCACAAAAGTCTTGTTTGCAGGTTTCTTAACATGAAATTGATCCATTATAATTCTTGCTTACTTCTTTTTCAGGATTGCTTCAATAATCAACATGAAATGTATAAATGAAGAGAAATTCATTACTAATTATTTCTCCTCTCAGAGATCAGATGAATAAGTGATATGCCTTTGCAAATGAGGAAGGAAAATGATTCCCTCCACAGGATTCCATCTCTCCCCTAAACCCAAAGAAAGGTAGGTAGGAAATGCTAATTTCCTAATTCATGTTCATTCCTTTTTTTTTTTTTTTTTTTTTTTTTTTTTTTGCATTTGTACCTGTCAGTTCTACAAAAAAAGCTAAAAGAAGAAGCAACTAGAATGATAGGAGACGGTGAAATGGGTAAATGTGGTCACTCCCAGGGTGTAGTCAAATTGATCTTCACAATGTCAATTATGCTACATTATTCCTTTATAGAAAGCATGACAAGCTATTAATATTTCATAGAGATCAGAAGAAGCACTTAAGTGATAGCCCTGAAGAAACAACTGAATTTATGTCTATGACAAAACTCTAAAATTTTTTTCTTTTTCTTTTTTTTTTTTTTTTGAGATGGAGTCTCACTCTGTCCCCCAGGCTAGAGTGCAATGTTGCGATCTCAGCTCACTGCAACCTCCGCCTCCTGGGTTCAAGCGATTCTCCTGCCTCAGCCTCCCAAGTAGCTAGGGCTACAGGCACACGCCATCACGCCCAGCTAATTTTTGTATTTTTTTTTAGTAGAGACAGGATTTCACCATGTTGTCCAGGATGGTCTTGATCTCTTGATCTCGTGATCCGCCTACCTCGGCCTCCCAAAGTGCTGGGATTACAAGCATGAGCCACCACACCCAGCCTCTAAAATATTTTAAAAAGTGAAATATACAACCATGTTTTCAGTTTTTTCAGTAAAAAAGCCTAAAACCTTTTTTACTGAAAAACTTACCCCCATTAAGTTAGAAATTTTAGAACTGCCCACTGTATTTTCTCTTAAGTTAGGCCCTGTGCTCCTTTTATGAGGGATAATTGATGAATAGATGTGAAATAAATTAATCATTTTGTCTAACACTTTGTATAGTTAAGTGTTAAGTATAAAATCCCTGAAAAGGGTTGGTTCTTGTTCAGGTACAAGATTCAGGTTCAAGTTTTAAGAACTGGATTTGCTCACTCCGGGCAGAAAATTCTTCATTGCCAAATATTATTTTTAGTCCTATTTGTTCATATACTAGTCCCTAGCAATATCTAAAAGGATAAATCATTTTTAAAAGGACAAAAAAAAGTTTAAGCCAAAACCAACCCTAACCAGGCTATTTCATTTTATAGTCTTTATAGGCTACTATAATTACAAATATGACATACAACTATGTATGTAAATGTATGTATGTGCGTGTATATGTGTGAATACGTACATTTATATACATGCATATCACATATAGAAGTCCCTTTAGTTACCGTATCAATGTGGCTAACATCACCTTTCACATAGATCATAACCTACCTGATCATGTGAAATGGCCAAAGCCATTAACAATATCTTACTAGAGCTGGGTGCAGTGGTTCACACCTGTAATCCCAGCACTTTGGGAGGCCAAGGCAGGTGGATTGTTTGAGACCAGGAGTTTGAGACCAGCCTGGGTGATATAATTTGGCTCTGTGTCCCCTTCAAAATCCAAATTTCATCTCAAATTGTAATCCCTACATGTCCGGAGGAGACTTGGTGGGAAGAGATTGGATCATGGGAGTGGTTCCCCCATGCTGTTCTCATGATAGTGAGTTCTCATGAGAGCTGACGGTTTTAAAGTGTGGTACTTCCTCGCTCTGTCTTTCTCCTGCTGCCTTGTGATAAAGGTGCCTGCTTCCCCTTCACATTTGACTATGATTGTAAGTTTTCTGAGGCTTCCCCAGCCATGTAGAACTGTGAGTCAATTAAACTTCTTTTGTTTATAAATTACCCAGTTTCAGGTAGTATCTTTATAGCAGTGTGAAAATAGACTAATACACTAGGCAACATAGCGAAACCCTATATCTACAACAAAATTAGCTGGGCGTGGTGGCCCGTACCCGTAGTCACAGTACCTGTAGTCACAGCTGCTCAGGAGGCTGAGGTGGATCACCTGAGGCCAGGAGGTTGAAGCTGCAGTGAGCTGAGCCATGATCATGCCATTGCATTCCAGCTTGGATGACTGAGACTCTGTCCCCCAAACCCCCAAGAAAGAATATCTTACTAGGGAAAATATAAATTGGAATGGAAATATCAGTGACTGAAGGCCTAATGAGAAATACATGAGCCGCTGTTGCTGAAGTCCCTATGCTGTAGGAAAAACCAGGCTCTTGTCACATGACCAGGAAAGATTAGGCTCGCAGACATTTTAAAGGATGAGAGGGAACGGAATTTGTCGGGCGAAAAGGAAAAAAGCTCAGCAAAGCGAGAGGTGTTCCTGTTAACAGCCCCTCATCTCACAGACTGAATCCCAGGTTACTACACGGGAACAGGTTACCACATGGCAACAGGCTTCTCCCAACTAGGCACAAACTTCCTGAGGCCCCACCCCAGTCTCCCAGGGCTCAGGTGGGCATTATCCAGAAAGAATCAGTTGGGTGGGGGGAAGGCGGGCTTCATCTGGGAGCAGTCCAGTTTTTCAGCCTTCAGACTGTTTTAGGCTTAAAGGTAGGGTTTTGCCAGGGGTGGAGGGGCCTTGGCTCCCTCCTGTCTCTATCACCCAGAGCAGGCCAAATTCCTCTACTCATGTCTCTCTGAGCCTGTCCACCCTTTCTGGACAAACCCTACCATCCTGCCTACAAATTCCATGTTTTACTGAAATTAATGATTTTGCTGCTTGCAAACAAAACTCAACAGACCCATGTAAACATACATACGGATAGATGTACCCATGTATTATGTAGGGGTATCATTACAGAATAGTTGTGAAGTTAAGTAGAGTCCCTTCTTACTGGAGAAATGATAAAATGTTTAGCTATAAGTCGCCAAGTGAGATTCAGGAAATGATCATAGGTATTAAACTGTGAATAAATATTTTAATCTTTTTGAGACTCAGTTTCCTGATCTAGAAAATGGGCATAACAATACCTATTTCAAAGATATGTTATCAGGATTGTCATGGACTGAATGGGTCCCCCAAAATTCATATGTCAAAGCCCTAACTCACAATGCGATGGTATGTGGAGATGGAGATTTTGACAGGCAATTAAGTCAAGATGAGGTCATAAGAGTAGGGCCCCCATGATGGGATTCGTGTCCTTATAAGAAGAGAGACAAGTGTTCTCTCTCTTCTCTCCCTCTCCCTCCACCATGTGAGGACACAACCAGAAGGCAGCCATCTGCAAGCCAGTGAGAGCCCCCACAAGAGACCATACTAGTTGGCACCTTGATCTTGAACTTTCCAGTCTCCATAACTGCGAGAAATAGATTCCTGTTGGCTGACTTACCCACTCTGGGATATTTTGTTATGACAGTCTAAGCTGACCAAGACAAGGATTCAATGTGATAAGACAGCAGATTTTCCCGTTAGCCTGGAGCCTCTTGTTTTGTCATCATTTCTTGCAACATCACTGTTCTATGTGCCTTTATCTGCTCAACATTACATGCCAATCTGTAACAATGGTCACTCTTTCATATAAGAATTGATACTCGAATTGTTCACAGTTTAGATGTAAAAAATAACAGTTAAGTTGTTTAAATTATATTTTGATAGCTTTACCCAGCTCACATCCTATAAGTCACCTCATATACATTGAATGCTGATATTCTATAAATGTAATCTATACAAAATTGTTTGCCACAATTGTTCAGAATATTGTGCAATGATGCAAATTGTTTTGTTTTGTTTTGTTTTTGAAGCTTTTAGTAGAAAGAAAACAACTTCTACCAGAAAAAGCAATCCTCAAATACCCAGGGATATCCTGTACTTTCCGAATTTCATTTCCAAAGTCCTTGCCATTTTCTCCTAGCACTGTTCCCTACCCACTGCCTCCCCAGATAGCCTCTAGAATTCATACAATGCCAATGGAAGTATGACTGCTGGTGCTTCAATATTTTCAGCATATAGATGGATCCACCCACAATGTTTGCTTAACTTTGAAAATATTTTTGCCCTCTTCTAGATGGTTGCCAAAAGACATTTCTGCCCCAAATCTTTGAGTCAGCAGCTCCATGTAGGCACAATTTAATCCATCATATGAACCCATACAAGTCAATTGAAACTTTTCAGTCTGTGACTCATAGTGTCATGTCAATTTATATGAATATCCCTTTGTCAGTGAGTAAATGAAAAGGAATGATCAGTGTCTTAATCACAATATTGGATAATTTTATTTTACTCTTTATTTTCATTTTTTTTCCACAGGGTGTTTTCTCCATGATGAGTGACCAATTCCATCACTCCTATCAAAGGAATGGTGTATCGTGACATTTCGCAAGTTCTTACCCCCAGTTTTCTTCTTTGCTGCCTTTTTTTTCCTTTCTAAAAAATAAACTTTGTTTTTACAGTGGTTTTAGGTTCACAGTTAAATTGAATGGGAAGCATGGAGAGTTCCCATATCCCCCATATACCCCATATCCCAGCACATACACACACACACACACACACACACACACACACACACACACACACAACCTCCACCACCATCAACATCAGTCACCACAGTGGTACATTTGTTACATTCGATCAACCTGCTTTGACACATCATCACCCAAAGTCCATAGTTTTCCTTAGAGTTTACTTCTGGTATTTTTTTTTTTTTTTTGATAAGGATTCTCACTCTGTCACCCAGGCTGGAGTGCAGTGGCACAATCTCAGCTCACTGCAACCTCTGGCTTCTGGGTTCAAGCAATTCTCTTGCCTCAGCTTCCTAAGTAGCTGGGATTACAGGCGTGTGCCACCACATCTGGCTAATTTTTGTATTTTTAGTAGAGATGGGGTTTCCGCATGTTGGCCAGGTTCACCTTAAACTCCCGACCTCAAGTGATCCACCAGCCTTGGCCTCTCAAATTGCTGGGATTACAGGCATGAGCCACCACACCCGGCCTGGTGTTTTCCATTCTATGGTGTATTAGTCTGTTTTCACACTGCTATACAGAAATACCTAAGACTGTGAGGTTTATAAAGAGGTTTAATTGACTCACAGTTCTGCATGGCTGGGGAGGTCTCAGGAAGCTTACAAACATGGCAGAAGGCGAAGCAGGCATCTTCACAAAGTAGCAGGAGAGAAAAGTGTGTGAAGGAGGAGCAGTCAAACATTTGTAAAACCATCAGATCTCATGAGAACTCACTCACTATCACGAGAACAGAATAAGGGAAACCTCCCCCATGATCTAATCACCTTCTTCTCTCCACATGTGAGGATTACAATTTGAGATCATATTTGGGTGGAGACACAGAGCCAAACCATATAATATGGATTTTGACAAATACATAATGGCATGTACCCACAAATATAGTATTGTACAGAATTGTTTTGTTGTCCCAAAAATTTTCTGTTCTAAGCCTATTCATTCTCCCCTCTAACCCTTAGCAACAATTAATCTTTTTACTATCTTCACAGTTTTGCCTTTTCCAGAATGTCATATAGTTGGGACTACTCAGTATATAGCCTTTTTCTGAATGTCTTCTTTCATTTATGAGTTTAAGCTTTTTCCAAGGGTTTTCATGGCTTGATTTCTTTTAAGCACTGTATAATATTCCATTGAATGTAAAATATCTTATTTACCCACTCAGGTACTGAAATATATCTTGGTTATTTTCCAGTTTAGGCAAATATAAATAAAGCTACTATAAAAATTTGTGTGTAGGTTTTATGTGAACATAAATTTTCAGTTCATTTGGGTAAATAACAAGGGGTGATTGAATTTTTTTTCTATTTTACATTCAACCAACTCACACCATGATTGATGAACCTTATGCTAAAGAGTAAATTTAGTTTTGTAGGAAACTGCCAAACTGTCTTTCCAAGTGGTTGAATCATTTTGCATTCCCACCAGCAATGAATGAGGGTTCTGTTGCTCCACATTCTCACCATCATTTGAAGTTATCAGTTTTTGGATTTTGGTCATCTTAATAGATGTGCAGTAGTATCTCATTGTTGTTTTTTAATATGCAATTACCTAATGATGTACAACGGTGACAATCTTTTTATATGCTTGTTTGTCATTTGTATATCTTCTCTGCTAAGAAATTTGTTCGTATTCAGAACAGAGCCCTCAGAAATACTGCCACATATCTAAAACTATCTGATCTTTGACAAACCTGACAAAAGCAAGCAATGGGGAAAGGAATCCCTATTTAATAAATGGTGCTGGGAAAACTGGCTAGCCATATGTAGAAAGCGGAAACTGGATCCCTTCCTTACACCTTATACAAAAATTAATTCAAGATGGATTAAAGACTTAAATGTTAGACCTAAAACCATAAAAACCCTAGAAGAAAACCAAGGCAATACCATTCAGGACATAGGCATGGTGGGCAAGGACTTCATGTCTAAAACACCAAAAGCAATGGCAATAAAAGCCAAAATTGACAAATGGGATCTAATTAAACTAAAGAGCTTCTGCACAGCAAAAGAAACTACCATCAGAGTGAACAGGCAACCTACAGAATGGGAGAAAATTTTTACAATCTACTCATCTGACAAAGGGCTAATATCCAGAATCTACAATGAACTCAAACAAATTTAGAAGAAAAAATAAAACAACCCCATCAAAAAGTGGGCGAAGGATATGAGCAGACACTTCTCAAAAGAAGACATTTATGCAGCCAAAAGACACATGAAAAAATGCTATCATCACTGGCCATCAGAGAAATGCAAATCAAAACCACAATGAGATATCATCTCACACCAGTTAGAATGGTGATCATGAAAAAGTCAGGAAACAACAGGTGCTGGAGAGGATGTGGAGAAATAGGAACACTTTTATGCTGTTGGTGGTACTGTAAACTAGTTCAACCATTGTGGAAGTCGGTGTGGCGATTCCTCAGGGATCTAGAACTAGAAATACCATTTGACCCAGCCATCCCATTACTGGGTATATACCCAAAGGATTATAAATCATGCTGCTATAAAGACACATGCACATGTATGTTTATTGCAGCACTATTCACAATAGCAAAGACTTGGAACCAACCCAAATGTCCAACAATGATGGACCGGATTAAGAAAATGTGGCACATATACACCATGGAATACTATGCAGCCATACAAAATGATGAGTTCGTGTCCTTTGTAGGGACATGGATGAAGCTGGAAACCATCATTCTCAGCAAACTATCGCAAGGACAAAAAACCAACCACCGCATGTTCTCACTCATAGGTGGGAATTGAACAGTGAGAACACATGGACACAGGAAGGGGAACATCACACTCTGGGGACTGTTGTGGGGTGGGAGGAGAGGGGAGGGATAGCATTAGGAGATATACCTAACGCTAAATGACGAGTTAATGGGTGCAGCACACCAACATGGCACATGTATACATCTGTAACAAACCTGCACATTGTGCACATGTACCCTAAAACTTAAAGTATAATAATAATAAAAAATTAGAATTTAATAAACGTGTCTGATCTTGCTTAGTAAAAAAGAAAAAGAAAAAAAGAAATTTGTTCGGGTATTTTCCCATATTTTAATTAAGTTGTTCCTTGCATATTTTGGATAATAGTCCTTTATTAGATATGTCTTTTGTGAATTTTTCTACAAGTCTATGATTTTTCTTATTCTCTTGACATTGTCTTTCACAAAGCAGAAATTTTTAATTGTAATGAAGTCCAGCTCATCAATTAATTCTTTTCTGGATCCTTCCTTTGGTGTTATGCCAAAAAATTTATCACCATACCCAACATCATCTAAGATTTCTCTCATGTTATTTCCATGAATCTTACAGATTTGAATTTTACATGTAAGTCTATGATCACTTTTTGAGTTAATTTTTGTGACTGGTATAATGTCTGTTCCTAGATTTATTTTTTCATCACATGAATGTCCAATTGTTCTAGCACTATATTTTTTGAAGAAAGGAACTTTGCTTCACTGTATTTTCTTTGCTGCTTTGTCCAATACCAGGTGACTATATTTATGTGAATCTATTCTGGGCTCTCTATTATGTTCCATTGAACAATTTGTCTATTATTTTAATAGTACCACACTATTGCTTTTAATACATCTTGAATCAAGTAATATCAGTGCTCCAACTTTGTACTTCTCCTTCAATACTAAGTTCTCTCTTCTGAATTTTTTGCCTCTCTGTATAAATATTAGAATCAGTTTGTCCATGTCCACAACATAACTTGCTGGGATTTTGATTGGTAGTATGTTGAACCTATAGATTAGGTTGGAAAGAACTGACATCTTGACAATATTCAATCTTTCTATTCATGAACATGAAATATCTCTTGATTTATTTAGTTATTTAGTTATTTGATATGGTTCATCATGTTTTGGAGTTTTCCTCATATACATCTTGCATATCTATTGTTAGATTTATACCTAGGCATATTTTTGTGCAAATGTAAATGGTAGTATTTTTAATTTCAAATCCCACTTGTTCATTGTGATATATAAAAGAAAGTACTTGATGTTCATGTACTAACCTTATATCCTACAATATCATTTATCAGTTCCAGGTTTTTTGTTGATTATTTCAGATTTTATTCCTAAACAATCATGTCATTTGTGAATAGACAGTTTTGTTTATTTTTTGCTAGTCTGTATATTCTTATAATTCCCTTATTTTTTCATAATGCACCATCTAAGACTTCCAGGGTAATCCTAAAAAAGAATAGTGAGAAGGGACATCCTTGCCTTTTTTCCTAATTATAAGGTAAGCTTCAATTTCTCACCATTAAATGTGATGTTAGGTATAGGTTGTTTGTAGATGTGATTTGTCAGTTTGGGGAAGCTGCCTCCTATTCCTTTTTAATAAGCTTTTTTTTATATCATGAATAGGAGTTGGGTTTTGCCTAATGCTTTTTCTACATCTATTGATATGATCATTTGATTTTTCTTCTTTAGCCTGTTAATGTTAGAATTACATTAATTGATTTTTGAATGTTTAAACAGCTTTGCAAACCTGATATAATTCCACTTGGTCTTGATTGTTGGATTGTATTTACTTATATTTTGATGAAATTTTTTGCATATATTTATGAACGTTATTGGTCTACAATTTTCCTCTCTTGCAATTTTGGTTTTGGTATTAGGGTGATGTTGGTCTCATAGAATGAGTTAGGAAAAATTCCCTCTGACTCTTGTTTCTGAAACTGTAGTGAATTTGTATAATTTCTTCCTTAAAATGTGTTAGAATTTACCAGTAAACCGATCTGGGCCTTGTGATTTTGGCTTTCTAAGGTGTTTAATTATTGTTTCACTTTATTTAATAGATATAAGCTTATTCAGATTGTATCTTTATTCTTACATAAGTTTTGGCAGATTGTTTCTTACAAGGAATTGGTCCATTTCATCTAGGCTATCAAATTTGTAGGCATAGAGTTATTTATATTACTCCATTATTATACTTTTTAAGTCCTTAGGGACTCTAATGATATCCCTCTTTCATTTCTGCTATTATTAATTTGTGTCTACTCTCCTCGTTCTTAGTTAGCCTGGTTGGAGACATTAATTTTATTGGCCTTTTAAAAGAACCAAATTCTTATTTCATTGATTATGTCTATTAATTTCCTGTTTCAATTTCATTGATTTCTATTCTAATTTTCATCCTTTATTTCCTTCTGTTTTTTTTTTTTTGGATTTGATTTCATCTTCCTTTTCTAGTTTTGTAAAGCTGAAGCTTAATTATCTTAGATTTTTCTTATTTTCCAATATATGCATTTGATGATATAAATTTTCCTCTGAAAAACAATTTTTTTGCATCTCAAATTTTTATAAGTTGCATTTTCATCTTCATTTGGTTCAAAATATTTTTAAACTTCTCATATTTATTTTTTGACCTTTGTGTTATCTAAAAGTGTGTTGTTTAATCTCCAAATAATTTGGTGATGTTTCAGCTATCTTTCCACATTGATTTGTAGTTTAATTCCATTCTAATCTGAGCAAACATTGTATGATTTTTATTCTTTTAAATTTGTTCAGCTGTGTTTAATGACCTAGAATGTGGTCAAACCTAGTGGATATTCTATGTGACCTTGAAACAAATGTATAATCTGTTGGTTTGGGATGAAGTAGTAAATTTCAATTACTTCTGATCAATGGTACTGTTGAGTGCTACTACTATGTCCTTACTACTGATTTTCTGACTACTGAATTGGTCATTTCTGAAAGAAGGGTATGGAAGTCTACAAGTATTATAGGGGATTTATATATTTTTCCTATACATTTTTGTTTCTTGCATTCTATTCATTTTTGCTTCATATGTCTTGATGCTCTGTTAAGACATCTAACATGCTTATAACACTGAGAATTGATCTGTATTCTTTAAGAACTGATTCCTTTATACTTATATAAAGCCAATCTTTATTCATAATTTTACTTGCTCTAAAGTTTGCTGTTTGTGAAATTAATATAGGTAATTGAACTTTATTCTGATTGTTTGCATGGCATATCTTTATCACTTTGCTTTTAATTTGTATGTGTCTTTATATTTAAAGTGTTTTTTGTAGACAACATATAGTTGGGTGCTTTTTCATTCACTCTGACAATCACTGTCTTTTAATTGGTGCATTCAGATTATTAACATCTAAAGTGATTATTGACATAGTTGAATTAATATTTATCATATTTGTTACAATTTTTAATTTTATCCTTTGTTCCTATTTTGGTCTTCTACGGTTTTTCTGCCTTTTGTGGTTTAATTGAGCATTTCATAAAATTTCATTTTCTCTCCTTTCTTAGCGTTTCAATTATACTTTTATCTTTACATACTTTTAGTGGTAATTTTAGATTTTGTAATATACATTTACAACTAATCCAAGTCTACTTTCTATTAACACTATACAGCTATACATAGGTAATACAAATATCTAATGATTAAAAAATACTTCTCCAAGCAGAAGAAAGAATTTCAGAGCTTCACTACTAGTCTCTTGAGCTAATCCCGTCTGACAAAAATAAAGTAAAAAGAATTTTTAAGAATGAGCAAAGCCTATAAGAATTATGAAATTATGTAAAGTGATCAAACCTATAGATTATTGGCATTCCTGAAAGATAAAGAGAAAAAGTAATCTGGAAATTATATTTGAGGGAATAATTTAAGAGTATTTTCCTAACCTTCCTAGAGAGGTAGACATCCAGATATTAGAAATCCAGAGAACACCTGTGAGATATCATACAAGATAATTATCACCAAGGCAATTAGTCACCACACTATCCAAGTCAATGTTAAAGAAAAAAACCTTAAAGGCAGCTAGAGAAAAGGGTTAGATCATTTACAAAGGAAACCCCATAAAGCCAATACCGGACTTCTCAGCAGAAACCATACAATGCAGAAGAAACTGGGAGCATAGTTCTAGCATTCTTAAAGAAGTTCCAACCAAGAATTTTATATCCCACTAAACTAAGCTTTACAAACAAAGGAGAAATAAAATCTTTTCCAGACAAGCAAGTGCTAAGGGAATACAATACCACAAGACCAGCCTCACAGGAGATCTTTATGGCAGTTCTAAACATGGAAAGAAAAGAATACTTGCTAATACAGAAACACACTTAACTACATAGCCCATATACACTGTAAAGCAAAAAACACAATGGGAATTACAAAGCAAACAGCTAACAACTTCATGACATGATCAAATATTAACCCTGACTATGAATGGTCTAGACACCCCACTTAAAGGCACAGAGTGGCAAGTTGGAGGAAAAAAAAAAAAAAAAACAAGACCTACCTATCTGCTGTCTTCAAGATACCCATCTCACACATAACAACATCCATAGGCTCAAGGCATTGGAGAAAGATCTACCACACAAGTGGAAAACTAAAAAGAACAGGGGTCACTGTTCTTATATCAGATAAAACAAATTTTAAACTATCAACAGTGGAAAAAAAAAAGGACAAAGAAGGTCACTACATAATTATAAATGGTTCAATTCAACAAGACTTAACTATCCTAAATATATATGCACTGAACATTGGAGTACTCGGATTCATAAAATAAGCACTTCTAGACCTATGAAAAGACCTAGAAGGCTACACCATAATAGTGGGGGACTTCAACTCCCCACTGACAGGGTTAGACAGTTCATTGAGGGAGAAAGCTAACAAAGAAATTCTGGACTTAAATTCAACACTTGTCATTGGACCTAACAGACATCTATAAAATACTCAACTCCAAGACCACAGAATATACATTTTCCTTATCTGCACACATAAAGCTATCAAAGATTTACCACATCCTCTGCCATAAAGCAAGTCTCAATAAATTCAAAAAATTGAAATCATACCAAGCATATTTTGGGACCACAGTGGAATAAAAATAGAAATAAATAACAAAAGAATCTCTGAAAAACACACAATTACATGGGCAACTTGCTTTTGAATGACTTTTGGGTAAATAACAAAATTAAGGTAGAAATGAAAAAACTTCTTTGAAATGAATGAAAAAAAGAGACACAACATACTACAATTTCTGGGATGCATCAAAAACAGTGTTAATAGGCAAGTTTACATCGTTAAATGCTAACATCAACAAATTGAAAATTTTCAAATTAATGATCTAACATCACACCTAGAAGAACTAGAAAAACAAGAAGATACTAACCCCAAATCTAGCAGAAGAAAAGAAACATCTAAAATCAGAGCAGAGCTAAATGAATTTGAGACCAAAAAAATCCATATAAAGAATCAAAATGAAAAGTTGAGTCTTTGAAAGGATAAGAAAGATCGATAGACTTCTAGCTGGACTAACAAAGAAAAAAAAAGAGAGAAGCTACAAATAAGTACAATCAGAAATGACAAAGGAAACATTATAACTGATCCCACAGAAATACAAAAGATCCTTAGAGGCTATTATAAATACCTCCATACACAAAAAGTAAAAAATCTAGAGGAAATGAATAAATTCCTGGAAACATACAACCTCCCAAGATTGAATCAGAAGGAAATTCAAACCCTGAACAGAATAGAAATGAGTTCTGAAATTGAATCAGTAATACAAAACATACTAACCAAAAAGATCCTGCAACAGACGTATTCACAGCCAAAATCTACCAGACATACAAAGAACAGCCAGTACCAATCCTGCTGACACTATTTTAAAAAATCTAGGAGGAGAGACTCCTCTCTAACTCATTCTACAATGGAAGAATAATCATGATACTAAAATTTAGTAAACATAAAATGAGAAAAGAAAACTACAGGCCAATATCTCTGATGAACATAGACACAAAAATCCTCAACAAAATACTAGCAAACCAAATCAAGCGGCACATGAAACAGTTAATTCACCATAGTCAAGCAGGCTTTATTCATGGGATGCTCGCTTGGTTCAACATTTGCAAATCAATAAATGTGATTCACCACATAAACAGAATTAAAAACTAAATGATCATCTACGTAGATGCAGAAAAAGCCTTCAATAAAATCCAACATCCCTTCACAGTAAAAACCCTCAACAAACTAGGCATTGAAAGAACATACCTCTCAAAATAATAAGAGCCATCTATGACAAACCTACGGCCTACCTCGTACTGTATGGGCAAAAGCTGGAAGCATTCCCCTTGCGAGCCAGAACAAGATAATAGTGCCCATTCTCACTACTCCTATTCAACATAGTACTGGAAGTATTAGCCAGAGCATTCAGGCAAGAAAAAAAAATTAAAAGAGAATTCAAATTCTTTCTCTTCACTGAAGACGTATTTCTCTACCTAGAAAACCCTAAACAGTCTACCAAAAGGCTTTTAGACCTGATAAATGACTTTGGTAAGGTTTCAGGATACAAAATCCATGTACCAAAATCAGATCAGTAACATTTCTTTTTTTTTTTTTTTTTTTTGAGATGAAGTCTTGCTCTGTTGCCCAGTTTGGAGTCCAGTGGTGCAATCTCGGCTCACTGCAAGCTCCACCTCCTGGGTTCACGCCATTCTCCTGCCTCCCGAGTAGCTGGGACTACAGGTGCGTGCCACCATGCCCAGCTAATTTTTTTGTATTTTTAGTAGAGACGGGGTTTCACTGTGTTAGCCAGGACAGTCTCGATCTCCTGACCTCACGATCTGCCCACCTTGGCCTCCCAAAGTGCTCGGATTACAGGCTTGACCTACCACACCTGGCCCAAAATCAGTAACATTTCTATACACTAATAACATTCAAGCTGAGAGCCAAATAAAGAATGCAATTCCATTTATAATAGTCCTCCCCCCCAACCCCCACCACACACACACACACACACACACACACACACACACACACACATTCACACAATACCTAGAAATACAGCTAACCAAGGAGGTGAAAAATCTCTGGAAAAAGAACTATAGAACACTGCTGAAAGAAATCATGGTTGACACAAATGGAAAAACATTCCATGCTCATAAATTGGAAAAATCAATATTAAAATGCCCAAAGTGATCTACAGATTCAATGTTATTCCTATAAAACTACCAATTTCATTTTTCACAGAATCAGAAAAATACTGTTCTAAATTCATATGAAAGAAAAAAAGAGCCTGCACAGCCAAAACAATCCTAAGTAAAAAGAGCAAAGATGGAGGCATCACATTACCTGACTTCAAACTATAATACAAGGATACAGTAACCAAAAGAGCATGGTACTAGTACAAAAAAAATGTACACATAGATCAATGGAACAGAATAGATAACAAATGGATGTCATGGTGGCTCATGCTTGTAATCCCAGCACTTTGGGAGGCCAAGGCAGGCGGATCATCTGAGGTCAGGAGTTCGAGACCAGCCTGGCCAACATGGCGAAACTCTGTCTCTACTAAAAATGCAAAAATTAGCCGGACATGGTGGCAGGCACCTGTAATCACAGCTACTACGGAGGCTGAGGTGGGGGAAATCGCTTGAACTCAGGAGGAGGAAGAGGTTGCAGTAAGCTGAGATCACACCATTGCACTTCAGCCTGGGCAAAAAGAGTGAAACTCTCTCAAAAAAAAAAAAAAAAAAACTACAAGTTAACATCAGTCCTACAGAGCTGTAAAAGAACTCAGGTGTAGAAAATCTACCCAGCACTGCACTGAAAGAATACAGCTCTCCTTTTTGCTTATTTCTAAGTTTTAGGTGATTTTTCTGACAACATTAACATATCTTTAGTAATTCTTTCTCACTACAATACAATTAATGAGTTCAATGTATTTGTATTCAAGGTTGCTTCTAATCTTATTTGTTTGGGAAAAGGATACAAAATATAGAATCAGGAAATTATAGAAGCTCCTAATTCTCTTACTTTCCACATTTTAAAACATAAGTTCTAAACTTCCAGTTTCCAGTAATGCATGTAAGGAGCTTGGAAGTCACCAGACCATCCTAGTAAGTACAAAGTTGAGCAAACTGAAAATTCAACAATATTTCTTAGGCCTGTAAGAAAGTGAGGTCAAAGGGCAAACTGCTGCACCAAAATTGGAGAAACAGAGAGACAGATACAGAGAATCACAACTCACTGGAGCAGAAATTTTTATGGATACAAATACTGGGGTAGAAAACCTGAACTTTAATTGATGAATTGCTTAAGTTTGAGAGTTGGAAACTCCAGGGAAACCCAGAAATTTGATGTATCTCCTACACTTTTATAAGTTTACCTCCAGGAGCTGGAACAAGTTCTCACAGTAATTAGCAGAATAAAATTCACTCTGGCTTCAAGGAGGTTAAGAAGGAAAAGAAGCATTTTGAAATACACAAGAGAATTATGCTCTTAGTGAGGTCTTCCCTCATAAGAAACTAGTTACCGGAACCTAACCTACTGTGATTTTATCAGAGCCCAACTATCTGAGAAAAGGGAAATACCTAACTCCAGCCCCCTCTAGCCATCCTATTACAACTAAGGGGAGATTTAAAAAAAAACAAAAAACAAAACAAAACAAAAAACAAGATAAAACAATACTGGGAAACATTCCTCACATTGACTATCCAGAGGCACAGGCTCACTAAAAGGTTAAGACCTAACCATAGGATTATAGAATGCTCCCATTCCCCCACAGCTTACCACATTACTAAAGACCTACTCAAATCTGTTTATCATGTTCACCTATCAAGCAAAAATTGCAAAGCATGCTGAAAGGCAAAAAAGATAATTAGAAAAGACAGAGCACATATCAGAGCCATATATGGAAGGTAAAATAGAATTATCTAACAGAATTTAAAACAAATATGATTAATAAGCCAATTGCTCCTATGGATAAAGTAGATAGCATACAGATGAACCATGTAAGCAGAGAGAGAAAAATACTAAGAAAGAACCAAAGGCAAATGCTAGAGATCAAAAACACTATAAAAGAAATAAAAAATGCCTTTGATGGGCTCTTTAGTTGACTGGACATGGCTGAGGAAAAAGTTTCTGAGCTTTAGGATATATCACCAAAACATATGAAATTAAAAGGCAAACAGAACAAAGACTGGAGAAAAAACAGAATAGAATATTCAAGACCTGTAGGGAAGTACAAAAGGTATAACATGTGTAATGGAAATACCACAGGGAAGACAAAGAAATGAACAGAAGAAATATTTGAAACAATAATGTCTGAAAATTTTCACCAGATTAATGTCAAACAACAAAGTCAAGATCCAAGAAGCTAAGAGAACACCAAGCAAAATAAATGTACATAATAATAATAATAATCCTAGGGATATCATTTTTAAACTACAGAAAATCAAAAATAAAAAAAGTCTTAGAAAGAAACCAGAGGAAAAAGCACTTTACCTATAGAGGAGCAAGCATAAGAATTATATCTGACTTCTCAGAAACCATCCAGGTAAGAAAAGAGTGGAGTAAAATATTTAAAGTGCCGAGAGAGAAAAACAAAAACACCAAACTAAAATTCTGTATCCTGTGAAATCAGCCTTCAAAAGTGAAGGAGAAATAAAACTTTCTCAGACAAACAAACTTGAGGGAATTTGTTATCAGTAGACATGTCTTATCCCCTCACCCCGACCCATCAAAAAAAGTTAAAAGATGTTGTTTACAGAAAAGGGAAATTATATACATCGGAAGCTTGGATCTACATAATGAAAGGAAGAGCACCAAATAAGAAATAGGTAAAGTTCAACAAAACTTTTCTTTTCTTATTCATTACTTCTAAGAAGTAATATTTTGTTCAGAATAATAGCAATGTGTTTGATTATATATGCTTAGGTATATATATATATCCCATCTAAGGGATATATGTATTATTGTGTATATATATGTATATATAACTGTGTGTATACACATACATACATATTTGCTTAGGTATACTTAGATATGAGAAATGAGTGACTATGATACAAAGGATGGGGTGGAAGAATTAGAATTATATTGTTATTATAACATATTCACACAGCCTGTGATATAGTATAGTGTTATTTGAGTGTGGGCTTGGATTCATTACAAATGTATATTACAAACTATGGAGCAACAATTTTAAAAAGTTAAAAAAAGAAGTATAACTGATATGCTAATAAATGAAAGGAAATGAAATATACTCAATTAAAACCACAAAAGGGAGAAAAAGAGTAGAAGACAAAGAATAAGAGCAATATATAGAAAACAATAGCCAATATGATATTAACCCAAATATATAATCACTTTGAACATTAAGGGTCTAAATGCACTTATTAAAAAACAGAGATTGTCAGAATCAATCAAAAAACAAGACCCAACCAAATATTGTCTGCAAAAAACACACTTTAAATAAAGACATATACTTTAAAAGTAAATGAATGGAAAAGATATTCTATTGTAACATTAATTTTAAAAAGCAGAAGTATCTATGTTATTTTTAGACAGCTGACATTAAAGCAAGGAAACTTATCGGGGGAAAAAGAAGGAACGGCATTATGCGATGATACAGGGGTCAGTTCTCCAAGAAGATATAAGAATGCTTAATGTGTATGTGCCTAAAAACAGTGTCATAATACATGAGGCAACAATTGATAGAACTGCAAGGTGGTGTAGATGAATCCATTATTACAGTTGGAGAATTTCAGACTCCTTTGTCAGAAATGGACAAATCCAGGAGGCGGAAAATCAGTAAGGGCAGAGCTGAACTCAACAGCACCATCAATCAATGGGATATAACTGACATCTATAGATTATACTTCATCCAACAGCAGTTGAATATACATTCTTCTCAAGCACATGAAACATTCCTCAAGATGGACTGCATTTTGAACCATAAAATACTTTAACAAATTTAATTAAATGAAATAATAAAATGTCTGCTCTCAGATCACAATAGAAATCAGTTAGAAATTATTAACAGAAAAATAAATGGACAATTCCAAAATACATAGAGATTAAACAACACACAGTTCAAAGAAGAAATCTTGAGAAATTTTTAAATATTTTGAACTAAATAAAACTAAAAACATTTTTGAAGAAGCTTGTCAGTTTTTTTTTTTACAAAATGAAACATACTCTTAGCATATAATCCAGCAATTACATTTTTTGATACCCTAATGAGCTGTAAACATATACAAGGATGTTTAATTTATTCTTAATTACCCAAACTTTGAAGCAACCAAGATGTTCAACAGTACGTGAATGGATAAACTGTGGTATATGCAGACAATGGAATATTTTTCAGCACTAAAAAGAAATGAGTTATCAAGTCTTAAAAAGATGTGGAAGAAGCTTAAATGCATATCGCTAAATGAAAGAAGCCATTCTGAAAAGACTATGTACTGCACATGATTGCAACTATAAGACATTTTTGAAAAGCCAAAATCATGGAGACAGTATCTAGATTAGTGGTTGCCAGGGGCTATGGAGAGGAGAGGGATAAATAAGCAGAATACAAAGCATTTTTAGGGCAGCAAAACTATTCCGTATGATACTATGTTGGATATACGTCATTATAAGTTTGTATGAAGCCACAGAATATACACCATCAAATGTGAACCCTAAGGTAAACTGTCAACGGGGTGATAATGATCTGTCAATGTATGTTCAGCTGTAACAAATGTACCACTGTGGTGCAGGATGTTGATAATGGAGGAGGCTGTGCACGTGTGGGGGCAGGAAATGCATGAGAAATCTCTACTTTCAATTTTACTGTGGACTGAAGACTGCTCTAAAGTGCATTTTTAGGCCGGGCGCAGTGGCTCACGCCTGTAATCCCAGCACTTTGGGAGACCAAGGCGGGTGGATCATGAGATCAGGAGTTCAAGTCCAGCCTGGCCAAGATGGTGAAACCCCATCTTAGCTAGGCATGGTGGCTGGTGCCTGTAATCCCAACTGCTCGGGAGGCTGAGGCAGAGAATTGCTTGAACCCAGGAGGCGGAGTTTGCAGTGAGCCGAGATTGTGCCACTGCACTCCAGCCTGGGCAACAGAGCAAGACTCCATCTGAAAAAAAATTTTTTAAAGTATTTTTAGAATATGTGTATATATACATAAGTATATATATGTATTCCTTCTACTTCAGTTAACTGTCCCCCACAATACACACACATATACACACTCAAAGTAGAGAATTCAGAGCAAAAACATAAAAGACAATCTCCTCAGCTATCATGCAGTCCAGTAGCTCTTAATAGCTTTTGACTAATAAGAATGAAGTAAATGTTGTATTGTCCAAAAAGTGATTGGATCATTCAATTTCCTCCTTAAAACTGAAGATAGCCACTCAGCGTTTTTGGTTGTAAGGATGGAAGACTTACTCAGGCCCACCTTGAAGATATATTAAATTGGAATTGACAAATTGTTAAGGCAAGACATTGCTGCAGATGAGCTCAAGCCTCTACAGCTCTCTGTAGTTTCTCTCTCCTCTCATCTTCTCTCATCCCCTCCCCCCAACTCTCCTTTCTCTTTCTGTTCTTTCCCTTTCCTGAGCCTCCTGTCCTCTTCTCTCTGTGCCCTTTTCCCTTCCTCTTTCTCATGTAATTTCTATTTCTTGGCTTCTCTGCTTCCCATTGAATTTATGATTTGTTCTTCTAAAATATAGATAAAATGGCTGTTAACACTCCCTATTCAATATAAATTTTGAGAACTAGAATTATTAGTGTATATAATTATCAGCACATACATTAGGAAAAGCCCTTTGTACCACAATGTTATGGATTTTCACAAGCCCATGCTGAATATTCTTGGAACAGGGGCATTTCCAGTCTAATAAGTAGCTGTTCATGGGGAAAGGAAACTTAATTTCACTGAAACATGAAGGTAAGGAAAACTTTCAGGTACAGAAAAATACTAGACATGGCAGGCCCTGTGAATAATGAGTCCAATTAAAAAAATCTAAAAAATATATTTCATTTCTTATGACTTTGTGTAAATTTAAAAATAATTTATTAGAGCATGCATTTAATATATTTTCTGCTTTCAATATAAGGAAAAACACATTCATTTTAGAAAATATAGCTATTACAGAGCAAAATGAATAAAATTATATCTTTTAACTCTGACACAGAGACCACCACTGTTAAAATCTTGAACAAACATATCTGAGCAATCTGTGTATATATAGATACAACTGAAATGATATCTCTCTATATATATACTCATATATACTCACGTATATGAATAAATCTGTTGATAAAGTTATACAATTAACTTTATCAATCATAAATTATTGGCATATTCTTGGAGTTCAAATTTTTGCTTAGTATAAAGATAATATAACAAACAAAGCAATAGACAGATGTCTCCACATATTAATGAGTATTTCCTTAGGCTTCATTTATAGATTTGCTAAGTCCAAAATAAGCCAGTTTTTAGACTTTTGATATACACATATTTCCAAATTACCACCCAAAAAGTTTATGCCAATTTACATGCCCACAGGAAGTTCATAAGAATAGCATTAGTTACACATGATAAATTTTAATAGGCTCCATATTTTAAGCTTTAACAATTTGATCAAAACAATTTAAAATATATATGTAAAAAGTATGCATGACTAGTAAATCTATGAAAGACATATTTGACTTTTTCTGTTGTGAATTGCTTAAGCACGTCACTTTTTTATTGTTGATTTATAAAAAGTCTACTTTTAAGTGTATACTGATGTAACAAACCTGGACATTCTGCACATATATCCCAGAACTTAAAGTATAATTTAAAAAATTTTAAAATCTATTTATCATAGCGATATTGATCCAATATCTGATATCAAAACAGCAAGCATTTTTCACAATTTATCATTTGTCCTTTAATTTACTTGTTATGAAAATAACTTTACATTTTTTATTTAATTAAATATATCTATTCTGTTATAGATTTTTTATCACAGTAAAGAGAAATTCTACTTTACTGAGTTTATTAGGACTCACTAATAAACTATTTTATCTAATGCCTTTGACATTGATTACAGTAATATATTTTTAACCTATTAAATAAATTATATCAGTATAAATTATAACATATAATGCCTAAAAACTTTTGAGTTTTAGAAATATTTTAATATTGAAATGCTCAAATAAACAAACATTTTAAATAGTACAATGATTATCTATATACCTTTATTAGTCAGGGTTCTTCAAAGAAGCAGAACCAGTAGGATATGTATACACAGAGAGAGATAGAAATTTCTTTTAAATAATTAGCACATGCAATTATGGAGGTTTGGTAAGTCAAAATCTGATGGGGAAGTTGACAGGCCGGAAACTCAGGGAAGAGTTGTGGTTAGAGTCCAAAGGCAGTCTGTTGGCAGAATTCCTGATTGCTTAGAAGAAGTCAGTCGCTGTTCTATTAAGTCATTCAATTGATTGGATGAAGCACACCCATACTATGGAGGATAATCTGCTTTACACACAGTTCATCAATTTAAATGTTAATCTCACCCAAAAAACACCTTTACAGAAGCATTCAGAATAATGTTTGACCAAATATTGGGACACTGTGGACCAGCTAAGTTGACACATAAAATTATCCCAGTACCCATCATCTAAATATAATCATTGTTCCACAAAAGACCCCAAATAGCTAAAGCAACCCTGAACAAAAAGAACAATGCTGGAGGCATCACACTATCTGACTTCAAATTCTACTACAAAGCTATAGTAACCAAAACAGCAAGGCACTGGAATAAAAACAGAAATATAGACAAATAGAACAGAATAGAGAACCCAGAAATAAAGCCACATACCTACAGCCAACTCATTTTTAACAAAGGTTCCAAGAACATATAAAAGAGAAAAGAAAGTCTCTTTAATAAATGGTGCTGGGAAACCGGATATCAATATACAGAAGAATGAAACTAGATCCCCATCTTTCACCATATTCAAAAATCAACAGAAAATGGATTTAAGACTTAAATCTAAGACCTGAAACTATGAAACTACAAGAAGAAAGCACTGGAGAAATGCCACAGGACATTGGTCTAGGCAATGATTTTTTGGGTAAGACCTCAAAAGCATCAGCAGAAAGCAAAAATAGGCAAATGGGATTGCAACAAGCTGAAAAGCTCTGTGCAGCAAAGGAAACAATTAACAAAATGAAGAGGCAACCTACAGATTGGGAGAAAATATTTGTAAACTGTCCATCCAACAAGAGATTAATAGCCAGAATATATAAAGAACTTAAACAACTCAATGGCAAAAGCAACCAAAACTGAAATAATCATATTTTTAAATGGACAACAGACCTGAATAGACACTTCTCAAAAGAAGACATACAAATGGCCAACAAGTATGTGAAAAAATGTTCAACTTCACCAACCATCAGGAAAATGCAAGTGAAAACCACCATGAGGTATCATGTCACTCCAGTTAGAATGGCTGTTATCAAAAAAAGAATAAAGAAACAAATGCTGTGACGTGGACGTGGAGAAAGAGGAATGTTCATACACCGTTATGGGGAATGTAAAGTGGTACAGCTATTATGGAAAACAGTATGTAGTTTCCTCAATAAATTAAAAAATAGTACTACTATATGACCCAGCAATCCCACTGCTTGGTATATATCCAAAAGAAAGGAAATTATTATATCAAAGAGCTGTCTACACTCCCATGCTTATTGCAGCACTATTCACAATAACCAAGATATAGAATCAATCTAAGTGTTTATTGACAGGTGAATGGGTTAAAAAACCTGGCCATATGGCATGTTCTCACTTATATGTAGAAAGTAAAAACAAACAAACAAACAAAAAAAAACAAAAGTGAATCTTGTGGAGGTAAGGAGTAGAATGGTGATTATGAGACGCTGAGAAAGGAAGCAGAGATAAAATAAATAAAGAGAAGTTGGTTAATAGGTATTAAAAGATAGAAGGAGTAAATTCTAGTATTTGATAGTATAAGAGAAAAACTATAGTTAATAATTTGTGTGTATTTCAAACTAGCTAAATTTGTGGAACTTTGAACTTGAGGGAGATAATCTAGGGTATCTGGTGGAAGAAATTTCTAAGCAGCATAGCATTCAAGAGGTGACTTGGGTGCTGTTGAAGGCATTCAGTTTTGTAAGGAGAACTTACAAAACTGTAAGTTTTGTAAAGCACAAAAGTTCAGAAAATTTGTATTTCTATGTTTTGTTTTTTGTTTCAATTAGCTTTTGCTTGGTGGTAATATTTCTTTCATATACTTTTATTTGCAAAACAATTTTGCATTTCATCATCTACTGTTTTCTTATAGCATCTTGCTGTGGGATGTACATGTTCGTTTTTGCTTGTTTTTTTAAGATGTTAGGGTTTTTTTGTACTTTAATTAGAAGGGAGAGTCTATGGAAGTGGGTTTTCTGGTTTCTCAGTTTGATGGTTCCTTCTTCTGTTGCTGCAATGAACAGAAGTTGCTTTATTGCATCAAATCTTTTTGTGGCCAGGCTTTCACTAATTCTCTATTCCTGGCTGCTGTTTTCAAAGGACACTTGCAATTTTCATATTGCCTCCCTTTCTGTACTCCAGAAGTGGTGCCTTCCTAAGATTGCCAACTCCAGTCTCATGCACTCTGATGCCTGTTTTATTCAACTCCTCCATTGTGAGTCCTCTGGAATAGCCCATCTCACACCTGCTCTCAGCAATTCCCTGAGAGCAGGACTCTCTAATTCTGAATGTAAACTCTTAAACACTGATGTTATTACACTATTAGGGGCTCTGGCAACAACTCTGTCTATATGGTTTTCCCTAATTACATGCAAATTTGAGTGTATAGTCTTTCCATCTCCTATTTACTCTGTAGAACTAGGTTGTAAGACTTTTAATTTGCTCTTCTTTTACTATATGTGGATTTTAGGAGGAAGCACTAGGTGATTCCAATGTAGGTATTCCAACGTAAGCCATTATCCGAGGGAGGCTGAAATTCCTGGATTTCTTCAGCTTAATTTAAATTTTATAATCCACAATATTTAGAATAAAATAAGGGTGATTTTCTGTATGAATTCAGGATACAAAAGGCTTTCTTTAACAAGACTCAAGACGTGGAAGTTATATAGGATGAGATTGATAAATTCAACCACATTAATGTTAAGATTTTTGCTCAACAAAGTCAGCAAAAATAGACCAAAAAGACAACAAATTGGGCAACTAAAAGGACAAAAATTAATGTCTAATACATATCACTGACAAAAGATTGGGATCCAAAATGTAGGAATAAAATCAATGAATCAATGGGTAAATGACAAAAAAAATCTGATAGAAAAATGGCAAAGATATAAATAGTTATTTCATAAACAAACAAAACTCTGTGGTCAATGAACATATAAAACACATTCTAAACTGCTTTGGTAATTAAGGAAATGATAATTAAAACTACAGTGAGATATGAATGTGCCTCCACAAAATTAATCAAAAATGTACACAAGTCAGACAGTATGCAATAAAAAGAAATGAGCTATCAAGTCAGTAAAACTCATGGAGAAATAGGATAGTCATTATATTCTGGGGTTTGAGAGTAAGGATAAATAGTAATTGTAATGGGGCATGAGGAGAGCTTCTGTGGATAATATTGTTTCTTGATCTATATTCTGGTTACACAGCTGCAAGCAGTAATTCACTTGTAAAACTTATTGAGTAGTAACATATGATTTGTGCATTTTTCCATATATATGTTATATGATTAAAATGTTGAAAATTGCTAAGTTAATCATTAGAATAGAAATAAAACAGAAAGTCTTAAAACCCTGGTATGGGAATTTTTTTAACATTTATAAATCAAAGTAAAAATAATGAGTGAAATTTTTTAAATCAGATAAAAGTAAATATTTTTAAATGGCATTAATAATTTTAGGTAAGTCAGTAAATACATGCAGATTGGGGTAAACCCATTTTTATATAATTTATAAAAGATTAAAACAACACAACAAAAAAATTAAGTAAATGGATATACCATAAAAATACCAAGATAAAGAAATCAGGGGCCAGGCGCAGTGGCTCACACCTGTAATCCCAGCACTTTGGGAGGCCGAGGCGGGCACACTGCCTGAGCTTAGGAGTTCGCAACCAGCCTGGGCAACAAGGTGAAACCCCATCTCTACTAAAATACAAAACAATTAGCTGGTCATGGCCGTGTGCACCTGTAGTCCCAGCTACTCGGGAGGCTGAGGCATGAGAATTGCTTGAACCTGGGAGGCAGATGTTGTAGTGAGCCAATACCGCACCACTGCACTCCAGCCTGGGTGATGGAGTGATGGAGTGAGACTCTGTCTCAAAAAAAAAAAAAAAAAAAAGAAGTCAGGGAGCAGGGAGAACAGGTGCAGGGGTTCACACCTAATAATCCTAGAGCTTTCATAGGCCATGGCAGGCAGGTTACATAAACTCAGGATTTCAAGACCAGCCTGGACAGCATGGCAAAACCCCATCTCTACAAAAAACAAAACAAAACAAAACAAAACAAAATTTGCTGTAGTCCCAGCTTCTTGGGAGGCTGAAATGGAAGTTTGCTTGAGCTGTGTTTGTGCCACTGCACTCCAGCATGGGCAACAGAGGGAAACCCTGTCTAGACGGAAAAAAAAAAAAAAAAAAGAAATCAAGAGTGGCGGTTATTACCATAAAACAAAATAGAATTCAAGGGAAATACAGTATACAAAAATAAGAGAACAATTATATATTAAAAGTGCAATCCCCTAAATGATAAGAATCATTTAATTGTGTGAACCAACTTGCTAAGGTTCAAGTTTGATCAGTAAATAGCACCTCTCCCCTCTATGCATTGTGTCCAGAATTGATTCCTTCCAGTGTGTTCTCTGTCTCACTGACTTCAAGAATGAAGCTGCTGACTCTCACAGTGAGTGTTACAGCTCTTAAAGATGGTGTGTCCGGAGTTTTTTCCTTCAGATGTTCAGATGTGTCTGGAGTTTCTTCCTTCCAGTGGGTTCGTGGTCTCGCTGACTTCAGGAGCGAAGCTGCAGACCTTCCCGGTGAGTATTACAGCTCTTAAAGGTGGTGTGCCTGGAGTTGTTTTTTCCTCCTGGTGGGTTTGTGGTCTGGCTGACTTCAGGAATGAAGCTGCAGACTCTCACCGTGAGTGCTACAGCTCATAAAGGTAGTGTGGACCCAAAGAGTAGGCAGCATTAAGATTTATTGTGAAGAGTGAAAGAACAAAGCTTCCACCACGTGGAAGGGGACCTGAGCAGGTTGCCACTGCTGGCTCCAGTAGCCAGCTTTTATTCCCTTATTTGGCCCCACCCACATCCTGCTGATTGGCCCATTTTACAGAGTGCTGATTGGTCCATTTTACAGAGTGCTGATTGGTGTGTTTACATTCCTTTAGCTAGACACAGAGCACTGATTGGTGTATTTACAATCCTTTAGCTAGACACAAAAGTTCTCCAAGTCCCCACCCGACCCAGAAACCCAGCTGGCTTCATCTCTCACCATGTTCTGAACAAATTAAGAAATAGAAAGAGTTAAATAAATGGAGACTGAATTATCAAAGCTGATATTGGAAAAAGGGTATTTTTTTCCTGTGGATACCTAAGCTGTATAATAGTCAATCCCAGTATTAGACATTCACAGCAGTATTGCTAAACACTGCAGGCCTACCCTACAAGGGCAAGTTATTTACCCATAAGCTGATCTTACACCCATAAGCAATTGAGCACCCATAATCCCTATAGAAAGGTCAGTAACAAGAAAAAAAAAGAGAGGAAGAGGCAGAATCATGCCTGTCTAGTTCTTTATCTCTAAGTCATCAATTGCTGAAGTTACCCCCCAAGAGATAAATGGATAAGAAGGGTAAATAAAGGTCAGTGGTGATATGCTAATGACTCTGCCTCCATCTGGCAGAGATGGTTGTCACAAATATCCATATTTCTTTAATAATAATTTTTTTAAAATACTCCTTTGTTTCAGCTAGGTAGATGGATATCCAAATGGACATTGCATTTCCAAAGTCTTCCCTGTAACCTGATGAAGGCATATAAGCAGTTCTAAGCAATGGATTGAAAAAAGAAGTGATGTGTGCCACATTCAGATTAAGCCATTCAGGTTTATTTACTCTGTTGGCTGAGAGAAGGTGAAAACTTAGGACTCCAAATTGTAGTAGTCCATAGATAAGCCGATCAGCTGTCTTCAGCTCTGCCACCCTCAAGCCACATGTATAAGTCACTGTTCTTCAGGTTTTCTAGTTCTGACTACTTAGCCTCTACCCTAACTAATGCAAAACAGGTACCTATAAATGCAGTGATGCCAAAACGTAAACCTAAGACTGTTACATTAGCTATTAGTTGGTAGGAAATAATGGCAAAAATATTGTATGGTGGAAAGTTGACAATATTTATTGCACTATGATAAACTGTCATCTTCAGTAGGTTGAAGGATGGACTACGTGCTCACAGAGTGCCATAATTTTAGCAGAACTTATTGGTGTGTGTTGGAAGCTCCTTACTGCTTTCAAAAAATTCCTACACAAGCTAATTATAAGAAATGGCTCTAAAAAAGTGGAAATAGTTGGATAAAAGGTCCCAGCCTTTTTTCAGACCTTCAAATTAACAGTTTTCTACTAGACAGTGGGAAGAAACCCAGCATCAAAAAAAGAGTCATGTTCCCACTGAAGTCTAAGGACTGAAGTCTAAGTTTCCTGATGGCATAAAGGTAACTCAAATAAAACTGAGGAAGAAAATGGTGAGTCACACAAAAGGCAATTTAATAAAAGAGGGAAGCTGAAAGTTTTTTGCTGTTGTTGTTGTTTGTTTGTGTTTTGGGACAGTCACTCCATCACCCAGGCTGGAGTGCAGTGGTGCATGCTCGGCCAACTGCAACCACCACCTCCCAGGTTCAAGTGATTTTCATGCCTCAGCCTCCTGAGTAGCTGGAATTACAGGTATGCACCACCACGCTCAGCTAATTTTTGCATTTTTAGTAGAGATGGGGTTTACCATGTTGGCCAGGCTGGTCTCGAACTCCTGACCTCAAATGACCCTCCAATCTCAGCCTCCCAAAATGCTGCAATTACAGGTATAAGCCTGTAATTGCACACCCGGCCACACCCGGCCAGGAAGCTGAAAGTTTTAACAATTTTCTAAATGGACATCTTTTAAGATATAGATCAGGACCTTACTAAGTTGGAGAGGGCAATTATATTACCAAAAAAAAAAATCATATGTTTGACCCTCAAAAGCATGTCACTTTTCACTTTCATTCTCTGAAATAATTCGTTAACACCAAACCAAATTAACAGGAAGCAGTTGGTGAAAGCCACTCAGCTTCCAGTACTACTCCTGATGTTGCTGTAAAAGATGTTGAAATAATGTTTGCCTTTAGAAGACAAATCCAGAGACTAAACTGAATAATGAACTAGAGAGTTCTGCCTCCATGTAGAAAGAAAGAACTTTCTCCATAATAAGAGCTAGGAGTCAATACAAGTTCTTTCCAGCAAGATTTCATTATGGCTATGGCTCAGTGATGCTATGTGCTTCCTATTATTTCCTCTTCCATATAGGAATTACTTTAATTTGACTAGTTTTGGGAGGAATACAGATTAGACATCAATCAGGTCATAAATCATAGGGCAACAGGGAGCTATACTTTGATCTAGACACGGGCCACGGTTGGGATATTGGGTTGTCTCCCTTAAGGAGGGGTTTAGTGTATTCTAAGTGTAGAAGGTTCTGCCTGGATATGTGGGAACCAAAAAGAGCCCTTTCTGGCAGTGAAGACTAGTCCATAGATATCCATGCCTTCCTTCACTAATTATAGAACTCCTGAATTCCAGCTTTTCATATAGACTATACAAAAGATCAGTATTCAGAATCTATGGAGAATATTTAAAAGTCAAAAACATACAGAAGAAACAACTCAAAAGAAAAACAGAGTTCTTCTAGTTAAAGATGGCCAGTTGAACTCACAAATGACCATTGAATTCCCCTCCCACTTCCCACCTCACCCCCCCAAAGGTAAAAAAAAGTGAAGAGATTAAAGAGAAGAGAGAAAAAGTGCAACTCACAAAGGAAACAGGATCCAGGAAGGGGACAAGCCACAGCATTTTGGGAGCTGGAAAGCCATACGTAGCAGTCACTGACCCAGTGACTCTGAGCACACTGAGTCCTGAATAAGCAGAGGGAGGGCAAAAAAATCACCACTCTTCATGTCATGCTGCAAAGCTGGAAAGGCTCAGAAATGGCAGCAGAAGTCAGCTTGGGAGGTGAGGCTGAAGGTGGGATTAGGGATGGAGGAATGCTCAAAATCCAGAAATAACAGACTGGTTAATCTTCTCTCACTCTGTGCATGTAAGCAACTGCTCCCATACCCCATAAATGCCCTGGCTCCTCCCTCCTCCATGATGTTTATTTCCCATCAGGGCCTCCACTCAAGATTAAAGGATTATTATCTGGAGAGGGCAAGGTAGATGTATTGAATACTAGGAAATAGCAGGCAGAATTGAAGGCAGAGAAATTGTACTGAGAGAAGGAGCATTAGATGCAATTTGCATTGTGAGTGCTAAGAATTAGTAACTGCTTTTCATAAAAAATTTTTGCTCTGATGACTATGTCCTCTAGTTATTTTTATTTGAACTTACTTGATAAGTATGTGTGCCTCAAAATATTTGTTTTTGGCTCAAATCGTGGGTTTTATTTTCTTTCACGTACCAGTTTAATTCATTTATTTTTTAAAATAAGTGATTTATCTTGCCTTACTTACATATGATATATTATTTTATACATGTTTAGTAATGCTTCCTTGATGGTATTTTTGTTGCCAATTTCCTTGTTTACAAATATGTTTTTTCCTCTGTGTTCTGTTTTTGTAAGGTATATATCTCATTTTCATTCCCTATTTGTTAACTTTTAAGGCTTTGAAAGACCATATTAAATTAATCATAGTTTAATTAAAGTCAGAGCCAAGAATGAAATGGCATCATTTATATGCGTCCTCCTTCCTTCAAATGTATTAAATTCTTGTCTGACCACATGTGTTCCCAAACAGTTTCTCCACTAAACTCCTCTTGATCTGTGTTAGACTAATCTGGGGTTCTAAATCCAGGTAATTGTTATTTCGTGTTTTCTTTATATAATGTCTGTTTTATTTTGAGAATAGTTTTTTATTATATTCATTTGTGAAACAGATTTCTAATGATTTGATTTTTATATATTTAACTAGTTTATCAGTCAGGATCCAAAAAATACAGAAAAGTAGAAACTATTTTGCCTCAAGATGCAGAGAATTTAATGCAGGGACTTGGCTGCACAGGTGAAGGGTAGCTGAGAAGCCAAGCAAAAGACAACGAGGTAACCCAGAAATTAGAGAAAGCAAGGAGCCACTGCTGTCTCTAGGGACAAGAGGAGACAGTGATACTTGCCTAAATCACCCAGTGGTAATCATGGTAGGTCTGTCCTGAGAGAGCTGAAACCATCAGGGACCTACAGCCACTGCTGAATGTACTTCAGAGGAAGCTACCTTCCTTCATTTCTTAAATCTCCCACGGGGGCCTATCACTGGCTAAACCTCAGCCAAAAGTCATGACAAGAGGGGCTGGCAAGGGTTAGAGCCACATGATATATGGTAGAGCAAGGAGAAGTCAAGGAATTGATCTGAGGTCCACTTCCTTCAATTACTTAGTGTCTGTTCTCATCATTCTACTCATATTAATAACTACATGTTTCAATCTGACAGGCACTTATCCATTACACAAATGTAGATAATCCTACACTCTTCCCAACAAGGGGAGACACCAAAACCATCAGTCACTGAATCAGGATCAAGTTTAGGATCTTCAAGATAACCAGTCCTTACCATTCAGGTCAAATATGGTTTCTTGCAGACTAAGGCTTATAAATTAAGTTAGGTGTCGCCATCACATCTCATACAAAATAATAGTGGAAGGAGAATGGGGACTGTATTAGTTTATAATACAAATTTCTGCAGCCAGATTGAATTTCTCCTCAGAAAATGGGATTTTCTTTTCTATCACATGTCAGGCTGCAAATTTTGCAAACTTTTGTGCTCTGGTCTCTTTATAAAACTGAATGCCTTCAACAGCACCCAAGTCACGTTGTGAATGCTTTGCTGCTTAGAAATTTCTTCCACCACCTACCCTAAATCATATCTCTCAAGTTCGAAGTTCCACAGATCTCTAGGGCAGGGGCAAAATGCCACCAGTCTCTTTGCTAAAACATAACAAGAGTCCCCTTTGCACCACTTCCCAACGAGTTCCTTATCTCCATCTGAGGCCACCTCAGCCTGGACCTTATTGGTCATATCACTATCAGCATTTTTGTCAAAGCCATTCAACAAGTCTCTAGGAAGTTCCAAACTTTCCCACATTTTTTTATCTTCTTCTGAGCTGACCAAACTGTTCCAACCTCTTCCTGTTACCCAGTTCCAAAGTTGCTTCCATATTTTCAGGTATCTTTTCAGCAACACCCCACTCTACTGGTACCAACTTACTGTATTATCCTGTTCTCACACTGCTGATAAAGACATACCTGACACTGGGCAATTTATAAAAGAAAGAAGTTTAGTGGATTTACATTTCCATTGGCTGGGGAGGCCTTGCAATCATGGCGGAAGGCAAGGAGGAGCAAGTCACATCTTATATGGATGGCATCAGGCAAAGAGAAGGAACTTGTGCAGGGGAACTCCTCTTCATAAAACCATCAGATCCCATGAGACTTATTCACTGTCATGTGAATAGAATGGGAAAGACTTGCCCCCTTGATTCAATTACCTCCCACCAGGTCCCTCCCACAACATGTGGAAATTCAAGATGAGATTTGGGTGGGGACACAGCCAAATCATATCATTCCACCCCTGGCCCCTCCCAAATCTCACGTCCTTTTTACATTTCAAAACCAATCATGCCTTCCCAACAGTCCCCCAAAGCCTTAACTCATTTCAGCACTAACTCAAGAGTCCACAGTCCAAAGTCTCATCTGAGACAAGGCACTTTTGCTTATGAGCATGTAAAATCAAAAGCAAGTTAGTTACTTCCTAGATACAATAAGGGTACAGGCATTGGATAAATACAGCCATTCCAAATGGAAGAAATTTGCCAAAACAAAGGGACTACAGGCCTCATGCAAGTCCAAAATCCAGCAGGGCAGTCAAATCTTAAAGTTCCAAAATGATTTTCTTTTACTCCATTTCTCATATCCAGGTCATGCTGATGCAAGATGTAGGTTCCCATGGTTTTGGGCAGCTCTGCCCCTGTGACTTTGCAGGGTACACCCTCCCTCCTGGCTGCCTTCACAGGCTGCATTGAGTGTCTGAGGCTTTTCCGGGCACATGGTTCAAGCTGTCAGTGGATTCTGGGGTCTGGAGGATGGTGGCCCTCTTCTCACAGCTCCACTAGGCAGTGCCCCAGTAGGGACTCTGTGTGGGGGCTCTGATCCCACATTTCCCTTCTGCACTGCCCTAGCAGAGGTTCTCTGTGAGAGCCCCACCCCTGCAGCAAATTTCTGCCTGGACGTCCAGGCATTTCCATACATTGTCTGAAATCTAGGCAGAGGTGCTCAAACTCTAATTCTTGACTTCTGTGTACCCCAGGCTCAACACCATGTGGAAGCTGCTAAGGCTTGAGGCTTGCACCCTCTGAAGCTACAGCTGAAGCTCTATGTTGGCCTCTTTCAGCCACAGCTGGTGTGGCTGGGGTGCAGGGCACCAAGTCCCTAGGCTGCACACAGCACAGGGACCCTGGGCCCAGACCATGAAACCACTTTTTCCTCATAGGCCTCCAGGATTGTGATGGAAGAGGCTGCCATGAAGACCTCTGACATGCCCTGGAGACATCTTCCCCATTGTCTTGGGGATTAACATTGGGCTCTTCATTACTTGATTAATATATACATAGCTGCTATAATTTGTGAGTTTTTGTCTTGATCCAGGGCCACATTTACAAATTTCTTCTACCACCTGACACTGTTTCCCTTGCCCTCAGCAGTGCCTTAGTTGGTTGGTGTTTTTTACCTGGTGGGATAATATTACATCTTAATTCCAGATGTGGCTGTGTGCTTTGTGGCCCTGCCTTTTTCGATTTACTCCACTGACAGTTACTATCAGAATAAGATTACTAAGAGGTGTACAAGTAAAGTCCTAGGTTGCAGACATAATTCCAACTGCTCCCATTTGTAAAACTAATCCAAGTTCCTCCTCTATCTGTTAATTCTGTGGCTTGAAGGGCCTCAGATACTGAGGTGGTGGTCTGAACTTCTACTGATAGGGCCACTATTTTTTCTTCTGCCAGAAACATTCCACCATGGGAATAAAGAGCTCACCACTGCTATATAAGTCTTGTGGTAAAATCAATTCCTCGGTCAGAAGCAAAGTGTGGAATGCCATCATGGTAAATAAACTTTCTCTAAGTCCTCAATTGTGGTTGTTTGCAGTAGTAGCATGGCAAGTTAAGGAAAGAATGCAAACCCAGAACAAGTATCTGATCCAAGGAGGACAAATAATTGCCTCCTCTCTGATGGAGGAGAGGCAATGTAGTTGGCCTACCACTAAAAGATCAGCTGGTCTCCCTGGGAAATGAAGCCATAGGTCCCCAGAATTAGCTTCTACTATTGGCAAATTGGGCAGCAAGCAGGGACCGTCACCTTATTAACCTCGATGAGTGAAAAACCATCTTGTTAAATCCGTGCAAGTTTCCATCCCTGCCACTGTGGTCCTTTATACGTAGTTCTAAGGTGCCTGGAGAAACAGAATAGCTGACATAAGTTGGGCCAGCTAGTTTCACCTGATTTTTAAAAGCCTCCTCTGTAATGCCTATAATTTTATGAGAAATTATATGAACATGATATCATCCCACTCTGTACTCATGCAAGAGATTCATCCATATGCTTCTTTTCCAGACTCCCTTGCCATTAATCATCCAATCTTGTTTTTTCCAAGGTCCTGATCCACAAGCCAAGACATTAGTTACTGTCCATGAGTAAAATCCTTGAGCCATGCCTCCTGTCAGGCAAAGTGGAAAACTATGTGTATATACATATATGTATATGTATATATGTGTATATATATGTGTGTATATAAACACACACACACACATATTCATAGTTTTATATATATATGTATACTTTGTTTTCTTCCTTTACTAGAAGGCCACCTCTGAGTGGCCATGTAATATGGCAGTGGGGCAGTGGATCATTTCCAGCTGGTGCAAGCTTATACTGCAGAGTACTCTACAAACAAAGCCTGAGGTATTATTTTTTTCAGCTTATGTGAGCTATTCACAATAATTTTTCCGTAGGTGTGGGTAGAAGGAATTATGAAAATTAAGCATGAGTAGGCATCATGAGGGCCTGAGCAGCCTGTCCATGCAGTTTTCCTGTTCCTTCCATACCTGCTTGACCCTACTCTAGACCATAATACTTTTATTACAGACTGATTAATCCTGCACAATGTTATGGATGAATCTGACAACATGTATAATGGGGATCTCAGATTACACAGTACTTTAATGTCCCATGGTCTAGCACTCAGCCTCTACGAAGTCTCAATAGCAAGTCAGGAGTTTCTTCACAAAATAAAATAATTATCAGCAGAAGATTTTCCCCCAACTATAAGATTTGTGCCAGGCATCTTTTAGTGTAGTTTGCCAGAGTTCCCATATAACATCCTTATTTACCATTGATACTTAGAGCACCACTGAATACAGGGAATGACAGAGAGCAGCTTGCAAGAGCCTGACCCTGTTGCACAGCCTTCTTTTGCTTTATTCCCACTCAAAACATGCAGCAATAGGGTTGCTCAATAAATGGATCAGAGCATCATTCCCAAAAACCTCCAGACAATCCTGCCAAGCATTGTACCACTACCTTAATGGTAGGCAGTGGAAAGCACTTCTTACTTCCACTATGGAGGAAATATCGAAACATGCCTAAAATCTTTGGACTTCCAAAATTGACTCAGCTGGCAGACCTCCACGTTTTTATAGGTTTTACCTCAAACTCTAGCACACATGTATACAACTAAAGCATCTAGTGCACTAGATATTTCTCAACAGATCCAATCTGCATGATGTTATCAATGGAGCATATTCTGAAAGATAATCAACATGTCTTTAACCATAGACTGTATGATTAAAGAGATTTGGAAAGACAATCTTGAGGTAAATCAGTGAAGGTGCACTTGTATTCATGTCAAGGGAAAAATATCCACTTCTTGTCATCCGTGCTGCTGCCTATGCTCCAGCAGAATTTTTGCACACATGGATGCAGTCATTCCTCACATCCCTCTATGTCACTTCGTTTTGCCATTCTTCACGCAAAGAGGCTCATACTTATCTATCCTTGAATTTGACTGTAATTTGCTTTGAGCAACAGAATGCAGTAGAAGTGATACTGTGAGACTTCTAAATCTAAGCCTCAGGAACCTTGAAGCTTCTGCTCTTGCCCTTTCTACGTATAGACTGACTTGTAAAGAAGCCATAGATAGGATACCAAGGGATATGATAACTTTTTGGTTCTACTGTGGTGGAGGCTACAGGCAGTTGCAAGGGTTTCCCTTGTCTCACCTTCTTATATCATAACAGCTCTCACTCCACATATCAGGGAGGAAATGTAGGGAGTTTTCAATGGGCTAGAGTATTCCAACTCTGCATTCAGGATCTGAGAAGATATCCACAGGTTTGGTCTGTGGGCCCACTGGGCTCTTTGAGAGATGAAGTGAAGCTTGTAAAATATTCGACTCAGAAATGACATTGGTCACTGCCACTCAGAGCTCACTGACCAGTACTAATTATGTGCCTGTTCCTAACTAGAAGGGGCTGGATACTGTACAGAACACAGATATTTGTTGAGCAGTAAATTCTCTGCCACAACTGTCTTTTGCTTGCAGAAAACAAAACAAAAAAAAAGCACACACACACACACACAAACTAGCTTCAGTTTTATTCCTCTGTAGGTAACTTTCTCTCTGTTTTTTGTTTACCTAGCTATTTTATGGTATTTTTTTCTTTATCTTTGTTGTTTAAATGATTCCCAAGGTGAATATAAGCATAGACTTATTTTCATTGATTTTTCTGGGAACATAACCTACTACCATAAGTCCTGACTATTTCCTATCTAACTGTTTTCTGAAAGTTGCTAAATCCAGATTGTGGTATCAGTGTTATTAGCAATAAGGAAGATAGGAAAAACTGAGGGGTAAATGCAGAAAGCAGCTGAATGATGTACAGATCAAAACAAAAGAGAAGAGAAAGGCTAATACTTTTTCCTTGGCTTAAATGTTAAATTTCTGAGTCCACTGATAATGTGGGAAAATTATAAACTGTCTTTCTACTTTCTCAAGTGGTAAAATAAAATCTAAGTGTGCTATATGTAAAGCACATTGACTGAAGAATCTATCAGTGAAAAAATGTACAATCCCCTGAAGCCAGAGCAGATACTCAAGTTCTTTTCCAATGTCTGTCCCCACATCTCAGAGCTTATAAGGGTACACTGGCACTTAGGATATGAGACTTTGAATGATTGAAGTATACTGCTATGTTGCGATTTCACAAAATACAGGCATATATTTAATGCTCACCTACCAGCCTGTATCTTCCGTAATACGCCAAGTTGTTCAAAAGCCTCCTCAGAAATGCTTGGTTGTCTTGTACTGTTCTCACTGCCTGTACATTTCTCAGTTCAGCCCTAAATCCTACACATCATAGAAAACCACCAGCACAACATGCAAAAGAAAAAAAAAGTGGAAAGAAAATAATGAAAAAGAAAATGGATGTATCTACTTAAAGAAGTCTGGATTTCTTATTTTCTTATTGAAAGGTAAAATACATATAGAACAAAGCAGTTTCTGACCCATGTGTTTTCTCTGTCTCCTCTGTCTTGCCCATTTTCTCATTTGAGCAGTTCATAGAGAATAGAGAGAGCCTAGAGACAGAAGATACCATAAGCTAAAGGAGAATGAATCATTAAAAATGTGCTCTGTTGTACAGTTGTCACACTCCAGAGCTGTCCATTGCTTCTGAGCAGAACAACATGAACATTTCTCACAACTAATGAGGGACAGAATTTCCTTGTATTTATTTCCTTACCATTTCTGTTCATCAACGGATAGTTAACTATGTCTTCATCTAGCAGGAACATGTCTAGTAGAAATATGTACCTAAGTCTGATGAATATCTTTTACATTTCTCTGATGACTAATCCATTTTGAAAGAATAATAACATAGAAAATACTATATATTTGCTCAGTAGTCATTCCTTCTATTTAGAAGGAAAAAGAAAATTAAGTTTTTAAACAAAACTGCAATATTCTCTAATTTTCTGCTATTATTCACCATGTCCTCCCTCAAGCAGGTGGCTCCTCCATGTAAGAAATGGTAGCAAATCAGCTATAACATAGTTTTAAAAATCTTTAATCCAGCCATAATTTATCTTGAATGAAAATAATCCCTTTCAGATAAGAGAGTACTAGGATATGTCTTTACTAGAAAGGAATGATATTTATAAAACATAATAACAGTTTTATTTCCTGATAATAGCTTTATAATGTTATAGATAGAACTAAGGAGAATATGAAAAATGTGCTATAGAACCACAGATGGTATAAATAATGTAGATATTTTTGTCGACCTGTTATCCTGAAAGTCAATGCAAATTTGAGTATATTTATCAGAATGTTGATATTAGATGAATATCATCATCTGCCATTTTCCACTTTCCTATGAAATATATAATTATTACATTTCTCAAGTTTTCTATGACTACTTCTTAAATCCATAATTTTTAACTTCTTTCAAAATGTATATACATTTTTTATATTCTTATAAAGGTTTTAAGGCAAATATTTAGAAATAGATAAAGGAAGACTTTATGCCCAAAACTTAAACACAAGTAATATTCTCAATGGTTCCAGAATTCTTATAATGATAAAATGAGTTATAAATAAGATACAAGAGGCTGTCACTGGAAAATTGACAAGGGACTATTCATATCATAAAATTCAAGAGATACACTGGGGCTGAGACAACCAAAAGAAAAGAAAACCCTGTAAGGTAATTTTAAACTTTTATTTCTGAGAAAGCAATGCAAAGCTCAAGGTGATAAGCTAAGAATTTACTAAAAAAATTTAAGCTCCCTACTAATATCTTAAAAATCCAGGCAAGAAATAAAAATAGCAATATCCATGTACCTTAACAAAGTGATCTAGAAAGGTTAACTATAAAAGAAATAGAGAAACAAATATTACTGGAAAATGACATCTATTAGGAATGTATTCTGTTGGTGCAAAGTAATTGCAGTTTTTGCCATTACCACAATTACTTTTGTGCCAACCTAATACGTGTTTACGGAATAAATAAGAACACACACATGAATAAAACAATAAATACCAAAATGGGATTATAAAAAAATTAATATTCATTTATAACTTTAGAAAAAGCAGGATTCAATGAAGGATAGAATATTTTGTTAACACAATAAAGGATATTTATGTAAAAACAACAATCAAACTGTATGTGGAAAAAATTAATGGCTATATCATTAAGGAATACTAAAAGAATGCTGACGGTTTGATTTAATATTTCCGAAAGTGATAATGGAGTAAGACAAAAATATATTTCAGATTTAGAAAGGAAAAACTAAATGTATTGGTCTGTTTTCACACTGCTATAAAGAACTGCCTGAGACTGGATAATTTCGAAGGGAAAGAGGTTTAACTGACTCACGGTTCTGCATGGCTGGGGAGACCTCAGGACATTCGCAATCATGGCAGAAGTCGAAGGGAAAGCAAAGCACTTTCTTCAAGAGTCTGCAGGAGGGAGAATGAATGCAGGAGGAACTACCAAACCCTTATAAAACTAACGCATCTCCTGAAAACTCACTCACTATCCTGAAAACAGCCTAGAGGAAACGCCCCCATGATTCAATTACCTCCACCTGGTCTCTCCCTTGACCCCTTCACAGGTGGAGATTATGGGGATTAAGGTGATTACGATGCAAGGTATTTTGGGTAGGGACACAGCCAAACTATATCACCAAATTATTACTTAGAAAAATCAAAGAAATTAACTAAAATTATTTTTAAATAAATTTAAAATACTAGCCAATAAAGTGAGACAAGAAAAAATAAATAGCTAAAATTTTTATAAATAATTTTATAAGCACTAGTGAATGAAGAAAATTTTTTTTCAAATTTATAAAAAAGAAAAATGATCATCTACCTAGGAAATGATAATTATTTTTAGAGAATTTCATGAAGTTTTTGGCTATAAAATATCATACACAAAATCAAAACACTTTCTATATACTTGCAATAATTAGGAATTAAGCATTATTACAGAAATTCCAAGGTAAATCACACAGCTTGAACATGCTTACTTCCATGCCCTGTCAAAATGGCAGTAATTTAAGAGTTTACGGCATTAATTTATAAGGACAAAGGAAATGGGATTGGTGAGAAATGAGAGCAAAGAAAATGATAGTTTTAGAACCTGGAGAGCAGGTGGATCAGATAAGAAAAAGATAAGTGCTTCTGGGAGGAGAAGACAAGAAACAAGCCCTGAGGCTGTATGAGTTCAGTCAGGAGTGAGGCCTCAGGTGCCACTGAAGGTGAGACAGCAGGTGGAGATGATAATAGGTCTCACTGAATTTCTATTCCGGGGGGGAAAAAAAAAAAAGTAAAGCCTGGAATTCCTGGCCCCTCCTCCCATGTGGGAGAAAAGAACCTAACATTGAAAAGAGAACCCAGAGAAAGCAAAGTAGAGGCAGGGGGATAAGTACATGTTCAAAAGAAATATGATTAATATCCTCGGAGACTTTTTTTAAGAGATATTGTATACTTAACAAAAATAAAAGGATAACATTCAAAAAGACTAATGGCGTTGGGCACAGGGACCCAAGCCTCTAATCCAGCACTTTGGGACTTTGAGCGACCAAGGCAGTAGGATCACTTGAGGCCAGGAGTTCAAGACAGGCCTGGACAAGATAGCACGACACTACCCCATCTCCACAAAAAATTGAAAATTAGCTTGGCATGGTGGCACACACCCGTAGTCCCAGCTACTCTGGCTGAGAGAGGAGGCGTGCTCGCACCCAGGAATTGAAAGTTACAGTGAGCTATGATGGCACCAATGCACTCCAGCCCAGGCAACAGAGCAAACAATACTGTTTCTAAAACAAAACAAAAAGACTCATTGAGGACAGCTCTTATAAAGGTAAAGAAATAAAAGGCAGAAGGAAAAAAATTATTACATGTATTATTTTTCAAGAAGGCTGTTAAATAGAACATTTTTAAAAGAATAATAAAATTCAAGAAAGAAAAAAGAGAGCAGATAGCAATGGAAGTGGAGGAGAGGGAACTTGAAAAATGAAGACCCACTGAATGCTCAGCAGATTTAATAATGGAAAAGGAAAACTCACACCAAGATACCTCATTATAAAATTTCAGAATACCTAGAGGGGTAAATTTTCATGTTCTGAAACTTTTAGGAAAAAAAATATCATTTGCATAGAAGTTATAATTAAAATAGCATCATTTAATATTGTATAACTGTGCAGGTGTTTCCATTGAGGAAATATGAGGGAAGAATACAAGGGACTCTTTATAATTTTGGCTATTTCCTGTGGGGCTATAATTATTTCAAAATAAAAAGTTTACAAGATTTCTTCAGACACTGCAACAGCAACACTGGAAGCTAGAAGACAATTAATTAACTTAGCAAGGCCTGCACATATCTGATGGGAAATGATTTCCAACACAGAATTCTATCCTCAGCCAAACAATTATTCAAGTGTGAAAAAAATATATATTGTTAGATGTGGAAAGTCTCAAACAATTTTACTCCAAAGACCAATTTCTCATATTCCTGTAAGATGTTCCCTCACCAAATCAAGGGAATAAAACCCAAATGAATAAGACATGAAATCCAAGAAATATTACATCCAGATGAAAGAGAGGCTTAGGAAATCCTAACAATGCTGAGAAAAGGGCAGCTCTGGAACACAGTATGGGAAAACCAGAAAGCAAAAGACCAAGTTGGGAGTGAAGGCTGCCAGAAGCAATGTCTCCAAAATAAGTAAATAAAATCAACATACTATGTGATACATTTTAACCATTTGAAAAGAGATTTCTATTTCTTGTGAGAATCTGAGAATAAATTAATAATAATGGTTATATAGAAGAAAACAAGGCAAAAGAAAAATGAATTACTTAGCAACTCACAAAAAATAAAAAGATGACCAAGGAAAGCAATATGCAATGGAGTCATCATTTATAAATAATAATAGCAATGTCACAATAATACAAGCAGTGAATATTAATTTAACTAAAATGTTTGGGGTAGGTGGCATATAAAAGAGAGTACAATAGGAATCTATGGATAAGATACAAAATTCACAGTTCAAAAATAGCAATGTGATTATGTTTTTTAGAAATATAGAAGTAAATGAAAAACAAAAAGCTGAAATATTGGAAATGATTTCCTCCAGAGTATAACAATCAGATTGGGGCCAAGTGGAGCAAAGTGTTCTCATTTCTCATTTTAAGAACCATTTGACTTTCTAAATTATATTAATGAAATGCTTTGAATAACATTAGATTAAAGTAAAAATAAAATATAAAGAAACCTCTAGGTTCTCTTGACACAAAGTGAGCAACACCTAATTCATCTACCCTCAACTTCTCATGTTAATAGCAGTGAAAGCATTTTTCTTTAAGATTCAAAATTTCATAGGGACTGGAAACTTAATTTATAAAAGCCACCAATTTTCACAAAGTCAGATGGCAATGGCATTAATAAAATCTCAGAGGAACATCCTTGTTGGGGATATGCAAGAGGAGAAGACACGAGGAGAACTTCCACATTTTGGACACAGATTCCCACTACTCATTAGAAAGAGAGAAGCCTCCAAGCAAGGAGCTGCTTTCTCAGAGAATCACAGCTCTTGTAATACTCCCCTCCCCATCATCCTTCCCTTTAATAACTTTTTTGGCACCAATTGTGGAAATAATTTCATGGTAAAAGGCACTTGAGCTAAAAGCCACTTACGTGTGACAGTGTGGCTCTGACCTAAGAAGATCCATGGAATAGAACTCTTGAGAAATTACACGTTGGTTTGTTTTGGGTTTTTTTTTTAACTCACTGTTTTTAATAAGGAAAGAATCACAAAAACTTATGAGTATTAAAATTTATTTCTCACCAAAATAAGTCTAAGAAATAAAACCAGAAATTCCTTCTTCTGCCTAAAATATCCAAATTAAATACCAGCAAAATAGCAGAATTCTGGCTAGGAGTCCTACAGATTGAAAGAAAACAGGAATCTTTTCTTCATGAGATGTTCAATGACCTTGTCAACAATTCCAACCACCAACACACTTCCCCTACTCTCTCTGTCCCTCTCTCTTTTAGTTTTTCCAGAACACTTAGCATCATCTGACATACTATGTATTAAACTTAAGTATATTCTATTATCTGTAAGCTCTTCCTAAAGCCAAAATATAAGCTCCATAAGGATGGACATTTGTCTTTGTTGTGTTTTCACTGATACATAGCCCAGTGGCTAGAAGAATGACTGGCACATAGTAGACAATAACTCTTTGATGAATGAATGAGTAAATTTTAGCAGGCACCACGTGGATAATGGAAAGGATCAAGGACAAACTACACACTCAATTTACTGAGATCAGGCCTGAAGAGAACTTTCCTTATATCAAAATAAACAAACAGAAAGAAAAAAAGAACCATGAGGCCTAGAAAAAAAATAGTTTACAATCTAAAGGATCCACTATATGCTGGGCATTTTTAAATTGTATTATATTTTAATAGGTAATGTATTCAAATTGGTCAAAATCAAGACCATGGAAAGAAATACAAATGGAAATTCTGTTCCCTCCAATGTCCCTATCTTCATCCTCCCCATTTCCCCCAGCTAATCCCTATTGGTAACCACTCTCCTCATTCCTACTCCTGTGCTTCCTTCCACGGTTTCTTTATGCCAATACAAGCACACAGCAATGTAAATTCATATTTGTCCTTTATTTCAGAAGCATTTTATGAAATTTGCATTTTTTTTCCTTTTTAAAATTTTTATTTTAGGTTTGGGGATAAATGTGAAGGTTTGTTACGAAAATAAACATGTGTCATGGGGATTTGTTGTACATATTATTATATCACCCAGGTATTAAACTCAGTACCAATAGCTATCTTTTCTGCTCCTCTCTTCCTCCCACCCTCCCTGCTCAAGTAAACCTCAGTGTCTATTGTTCCCTTCTTTGTGTTCATAAGTTCTCATCATTTAGCTCCCACTTGTAAGTAAGAACATGCGGTATTTGGTTTTCTGCTCCTGCATTAGTTTGCTAACGATAATAGCCTTCAGCTCCATCCATGTTCACACAAAAGACATGATCTCATTCTTTTTTATGGCTGCATAATACTCCATGGCACATATGTAACATTTTCATTATCCACTCTGTCATTGATGGGCATTTAGGTTGATTCCATGTCTTTGCTATTGAAACATCCAGTGCTGCATTGAACATTTGCATGGATGTGTCTTTATGGTAGAATGCTTTATATTTTTCTGGGTATATACCCAGTAATGGGATTGGTGGATCAAATGGTAGTTCTGCTTTTAGCTCATTGAGGAATCGCCATGCTGCTTTGCATAATGATTGAACTAAGTTATACTCCCACCAACAGTGTATAAGGGTTCCCTTTTCTCTGCAACCTCACCAGCATTGGTTATTTTTTGACTTTTTAATAGTAGCCATTCTGACTGGTGTGAGATGGCATCTTATTGTGGTTTTGACTTGCATTTCTCTAACGATCAGTGATACTGAGCTTTTTCTCATATGCTTGTTGGCCTCGTGTATGTCTTCTTTTGAGAAGTGTCTGTTCATGTCCTTTGCCCACTTTTTAATGGGGTTGTTTTTCTCTTGTAAATTTGTTTAAATTCCTTATAAATGCTGGATATTAGACCCTTGTCAGATGCATAGTTAGCAAATATTTTCTCCTATTCTGTAGGCTGTCTCTGTATCCTGTTGATAGTTTATTTTGCTGTACAGAATCTCTTAATTAGATCCCATTTGTCAATTTTTGCTTTTGTTGTGATTGCTTTTGGTGTCTTTTTAATGAGATCTTTGCCTTGTTCCTATGCCCTGGATGGTATTTACTAGGTTGTTTTCTAGGGTTTTTACAGTTTCAGGTTTTACATGTAAGCCTTTATTCCATCTTGAGTTGATTTGTGTATATGCTGTAAGGAAGCGGTCCAGCTTCAATCTTCTGCATATGGCTAGCCAGTTATCCCAGTATCATTTACTGAGTAAGGGAATATTTTCCCCTTTACTCATTTTTGTCACCTTTGTTGAGGATCAGATGGTCATAGATGTGTGGTCTTATTTCTGGGCTCTCTATTCTATTCAACTGATCTATGTTCCTGTTTTTGTACGAGTGCCATGCTGTTTTGGTCACTATAGCCTTGTAGTATAGTTTGAAGTCAGGTAATATGATTCCTCCAGCTTTGCTCTCTTTGCTTAGGACTGCCTTGGCTATTTGGGCTCTTTTGGGGGTTCATATAATTTTTAAAATAATTTTTTCTAGTTTTGTGAAGAATGTTGTTGATGGTTTGATAAGAACGGCATTGAATCTGTAAATTGCTTTGAGCAGTATGGCCATTTTAATGATATTGATTCCTCCTATCCATGAGTATAGGATGTTTTTCCATTTGTTTGTGTCATCTCTGATTTCTTTGAGCAGTGTTTTGTAATTATCATTGTGGAGATCTTTCACCTCCCTGGTTAGCTGTATTCCTGGGTGTGTTGTTGTTTTGTGGCACTTGTGAAAGAGATTGCCTTTCTGATTTGGTTCTCAGTTTGGTTGTTGGTGGTGTAGAGGTGCTAGTGATTTTTGATCATTGATTTTTATCCTGCAGCTTTGCTGAAGTTGTTTATTAGCTGAAGGGGCTTTTGAGCCGAGAATATGGGATTTTCTAGATGTAGAATTATGTTGTCTGCAGACAGAGATAGTTTGACTTCCTTTCTTCCTACTTGGATGCACTTTATTTCCTTCTCTTGCTTGATTGCTTTGGACTTGCCTTCCAATACTATGTTGAACAGAAGTGGTGAGAAAGGCCATCTTGTCTTATGCTGGTTTTCACAGAGAATGCTTCTAGCTTTTGCCCATTCAGTATGATATTGGCTGTGGGTTTGTCATAGATGGCTCTTATTATTTTTGAGATATGTTCCTTCAATATCTACTTTACTGAGTTTTTAACATAAAGGAATGTTGGATTTTATCAAAAGTCTTTTATGCATCTATTGAGATAATCATGTCGTTTTGTCTTTAGTTCTGTTTACGTGATGAATCATATTTATTGATTTTCATATGTTAAACTAACCTTGCATACTAGGAATAAAGCCTACTTGATCATGGTGGATTAGCTTTTTGATGTGCTGCTGGATTTGGTTTGCAAGTATTTTGTTGAGGATTGTCGCATTGATGTTCATCAAGGATATGGGCCTGAGGTTTTCTTTTTCTTGTTGTATCTCTGTCAGGTTTTGGTATCAAAATGATGCTGGCCTCATAGAATGAGTTGGGGAGAAGTCCCTCTTCCTCAGTTTTTTGGAATAGTTTCTGTAGGAATGGTACCAACTCTTCTTTTTATATCTGGTATTTGGATGTGAATCACTCAGATCCTGGACTTTTTTTGGTCAGTTGGCTACTTATTACTGATACAATTTCAGAGCTTGTTATTGGTCTGTTCAGGGAATTGGCTTCTTCCTAGGTCAGTCTGGGGAGGGTGTATGTGTCCAGGAATTTATCCATCTCTTCTAGGTTTCCTAGTTGGTGTGTGTAGAGGTGTTTTTAGTAGTTTCTGATGGTTGTTTTTATTTATGTGGGTTCAGTAGCAGCATTTCCTTCATCATTTCTAATGTGTTTATGGATCTTCTATCTTTTCATCTTAGTCTAGCTAGTGGCTTATATAGTTTATTAATTTTGTCAAAAAACTAACTCCTGGATTTGTTGATCTTTTGAATGTTTTTTTGTGTCTCAGTTTCCTTCAATTCAGCTCTGATTTTTGTTATTTCTTGTCTTCTGCTAGCTTTGGGGTTGATTTGTTCTTGCTTCTCTAATTCTTTCAGTTGTGAAGTTAGGTTGTTAATTTGAGATCTTTATAACTTCAATGTAGGATTTAGTGCTATGAATTTTCCTATTCGCACTGCCTTAGCTGTGTCCCAGAGAGCCTGGTATGTTATATATTTGTTCTCATTTTCAATGCAGTTCTTGATTTCTGCTTTAATTTCATTATTTACCCAAAAGTCATTCAGGAGCATGTTGTGTAATTTCTATGAAGTCGTATGGTTTTCAGCCATTTTCATTGTGTTGACTTCTATTTTTATTGCATTGTGGTCCAAGAGTGTGTTTAGTATGATTTCAGTTTTTTACATTTGTTGAAGATTGTGTTATGCCTAGTTATATGGTCAATTTTAGATTATGTGCCATATGGCAATGTGAATATATACTCTGTTGTTTTTGGGTGAAGACTTCTGTAAATATCTATCATATCCATTTGGTCCAATGCTGAATTTAGATCCTGAATATCTTTGTTGATTTTCTGCCTCAATGATCTGTCTAATACTGTCAGTGGAGTGTTGAAGTCTTCTACTATTACTGTGTGGGAGTCTATGTCTCTTTGTAGGTCTCTAAGAACTTGCTTTATGAATCTTGATGCTCCTGTATTGGGTGCACATATTTAGGATAGTTAGGTCTTCTTGTTGAATTGAACCCTTTACTGTCATGTAATGCCCTTGTTTTCCACTTGTTTGGTAGATTTTTCTCCATCCCTTTATTTTGAGCTTATGAGTGTCATTACGTGTGAGATGGGTTTCTTGAAGACAGCATACCATTGGGTCTTGCTTTTTTATCCAGCTTGCCACTCTGTGCCTTTGAGTGGGGTATTTAGCCTGCTTACGTTCAAGGTTAGTATTGATATGTGAGTATTTGATCCTGTCATTGTGCTTTTAGCAGGTTATTATGTTGGCTTGTTTGTGTGGTTGCCTTACAGTGACACTGGTGTGTGTGTTTAAGTGCATTTTGGTATTAGCTGGTAGCATTCTTTCCTTTCTACATTTAGTGCTCTTTTCAAGATCTCTTTTAGGCAGATCTGATGGTAATGAAGTCTCTCAAAACTTGCTTATCTGAAAAGGCTTTTATTTCTCCTTCACTTAGAAAGCTGAGTTTGGCTGGATATGAAATTCTATGTTGAAGATTTTTTTTCTTTGAGTATGTTGAATATAGGCCTTCAATGTCTTCTGGCTTGTAGGATTTCAGCTAAGAGGTCTGCTGTTAGCCTGATTGGGTTCCGTTTGTAGGTCACCTGCCCCTTCTGTCTAGCTGCCTTTAACATTCTTTCTTTCATTTCAACCTTGAAAAATCTGAGGATTATGTGTCTTGGAGAAGATCTTCTTGTGTAGAATCTTGCAGGAGTTATCTGTATTCTCTGAATTTGACTGTTAGCCTCTGTAGCAATGTTAGGAAAGTTTTCATGGACAACATCCTGAAATATATTTTCAAAGTTGTTTTCTTCCTCCCCTCCCTTTCAGGGATGCCAGTGATTCATAGATTTGGCCTTTTTACATAATCCCATATTTCTCAGAGGTTTTGTTCATTCCTTTTTATTCTTTTGTCTTTATTTTTGTCCGACTTTCTTATTTCAGATAACCAGTCTTCAAGTTCTGAGAGTCTTTCCTCAGCTCAGTTTATTCTGCTGTTAATACTTGTGATTGCATTGTGAAATTCTCGCATTGTGTTATTCACCTCTGTCAGACTCGTTAGTTTCTTTTGTATACCAGCTACTGCATCCTTCAGCTCCTGTATTATTTTATTGTGATTCTCATTTTCCTTGGATTGGATTTTGCCATCTTCCTGAATCTCAATGATCTTTGTTCCTATCCATATTCTGAATTCTATTTCTGTCATTCCAGCAAGCTCAGTCTGGCTAAGAAATCTTGTTAGAGAACTATTACAGTTGATTGGAGGACATATGACACTCTGGAAATTTGAGTTACCAGAGTTCTTGCATTGATTCTTTCTCATCTCTGTGTGTGGGTGTTCCTTTATCTGCAGTGTAGACTGTGTACAGTCAATAGACTTCTTTTCTGGATGTTTTCATTGGGCCATGGCTTTGTGTAGGGTTATATTTGAAGCTGACTTCTTGTCTCTGGTTTCAGAGTGGGGGTATGTTAGTGAGATATTTTTAGTGTTGAAGCTTTGCAGTGTGATCCAGCAGATGACACTAAGGCTTATTGGTCAGTTGATAGATTCTCGCTCAGTTGTGTGATTTCCTTATATTTCCTCACAGTTGTGTTCCCTCTCAGTGCTCTGAAAGTGTGAGTTCCTCTCCCCCTTAAGTGCTGGCTGTAGTTCATGACTTAGCACTCCTGGGCTTCCTACTGCAGCTCTGGGGCAATCTCAGTGTTTATGTTTCTCCCCTAGCTTAGAGGCAGCAGTAGTGGTGGTGGCCAAGGGTAGTTTGCCTGACTCCTGGGGGCTCCACCCAAGAGAAATGCAGGTCAGCCATTGCTCAGTGCAATCAGCCCAAGATGGAGGGTTTGTGCTGTGGGCCCAAGCCAGGGGTTCCTTGTCTGGTGATGAGCTGGGTGGTGGGGGCAGTGGTATGGGACCCATGGAAGATGAACTGACCACCTCTCCGTAGGTCAACTGCAGCTTGTTGGAGGTATGCATAAAGCACTTAGCGTTCTTTATTCCTTCATTAGTCTGAGGGTGGCAAGGGCAGTTCCTCTGCAGAGGCACTGGCAGAGAGGCTTTCAGTTGCCCCTGGAGGCTCTGTTCAGGGTGTTGCTGAGTTGGTACTGGCTCGATAGTTCTGGCAGGCTTGGCTGGAGGCCCAGGCCTGAAAGACATGCTCTGTGAGGAGATATGGGCAGGGGCACCCATGTAGCAGTCAGACCATGTTTCTGTAGGGCTGCTGCAGTATGCTTGGGGCCCACTCCATTGCCTAGTTATCTCAGATTTTCCAGAACCTAGAGGTGTCACCAATGAAGGCTGCAAAACAGCAAACATAGCAGCCTGTTCCTCTCTCTGGGAGCTTTGTCCCAGGGAAGTATGGACTTGTTGGCAACCCAAAGGCACCTGTAGGAAGTGGCTGGAGACCCGGGTTGGGAGGTCCCATCTAGTAAAGAGGAACAGGATCAGGACCCACTTTAAAAAGCAGACTGGCCATGTTTTGGTACAGTATCTGTCCTGTGCTAGGGATCCACTTCAGCCACTGGGTGCCTCAGACACTCCAAAGCCCAAAGGCTGGAATGGCTAAGTCACCCCAACAGCAAAGATGGTGGCCCACCCCTCCCTCTGGGAGCACTGTCTCAGGGGGAATTGATCTCTGTCAGCTGGAGAGCTCAGGCAGGGGTGGCTGGAGGCTCCAGTTGGGAGGTCCTGCCCAGTGAAGAGAAAGGGGATCAGGCACCCAATTAAAGCAGCAGACTGGCCACATATTGGTAGAGGAGCTGTGTTGTGCCGAGGGATCTTTTCCACCCTGGGTGGGCTCAGACTCCAAAGCCTGAAGGCTGGAATGGATAAGATGCCCAAACAGCAAATATAGTGGCCCACCACTCTCATCCCTCCAGCCACCGCCCCTGAGATCATAATGACAGGATCAAATTCACACATAACAATATTAACCTTAAATGTAAATGGGTTAAATGCTCCAATTAAAAGACACAGACTGGCAAATTGGATAAAGAATCAAGACCCATCAGTGTGCTGTATTCAGGAGACCCATCTCACATGCAGAGACACACATAGGCTCAAAATAAAGGGATGGAGGAAGATCTACCAAGCAAATGGAAAGAAAAAAAAGAGCAGGGATTGCAATCCTAGTCTCTGATAAAACAGACTTTAAACCAACAAAGATCAAAAGAGACAAAGAAGGCCATTACATAATGGTAAAGGGATCAATTCAACAAGAAGAGCTAACTATTCTAAATATATATATGCACCTAATACAGGAGCACCCAGATTCATAAAGCAAGTCCTTAGAGACCTACAAAGAGACTTAGACTCCCACACAATAATCATGGGAGACTTTAACAACCTACTGTCAACATTAGACAGATCAATGAGACAGAAAGTTAACAAGGATATCCAGGAATTGAACTCAGCTCTGCACCAAGCGGACCTAATAGACATCTACAGAACTCTCCACCCCAAATCAACAGAATATACATTCTTCTTGGCACCACATCACACTTGTTCCAAAATTGACCACATAGTGGAAGTAAAGCACTCCTCAGCAAATGCAAAAGAACAGAAATTATAACAAACTGTCTCTCAGACCACAGTGCAATCAAATTAGAATTCAGGTTTAAGAAACTCACTCAAAACCGCTCAACTACATGGAAACTAAACAACCTGCTCCTGAATGACTACTGGGTAAATAACGAAATGAAGGCAGAAATCAAGATGTTCTTTGAAACCAATGAGAACAAAGACACAACATACCAGAATCTCTGGGACACATTTAAAGCAGTGTGTAGAGGGAAATTTATAGCAATAAATGCCCACAAGAGAAAGGAGGAGAGATCTAAAATCGACACCCTAACATCACAGTGAAAAGAACTAGAGAAGCAAGAGCAAACACATTCAAAAGGTAGCAGAAGGCAAGAAATAACTAAGATCAGAGCAGAACTGAAGGAGATCGAGAAACAAAAAACCCATCAAAAAAACAATGAATTCAGGAGCTGGTTTTTCGAAAAGATCAACAAAATTGATAGACCACTAGCAAGACTAATAAAGAAGAAAAGAGAGAAGAATCAAATAGATGCAATAAAAAATGATAAAGGGAATATCACCACCGATCCCACAGAAAAACAAACTAACATCAGAAAATACTATACACACTTCTATGCAAATAAACTAGAAAATCTAGAAGAAATGGATACATTCCTGGACATATACACTCTCCCAAGACTAAACCAGCAAGAAGTTGAATCCCTGAATAGACCAATAACAGGCTCTGAAATTGAGGCAATAATTAATACCCTACCAAACAAAAAAAGTCCAGGACCAGACGAATTCATAGCCGAATTCTACTAGAGGTACAAAGAGGAGCTGTTACTATTCCTTCTGAAAATATTCCAATTAATAGAAAAAGAGGGATTCCTCCCTATCTCATTTTATGAGGCCAGCATCATCCTGATACCAAAGCCTGGCAGAGACACAACCAAAAAAGAGAATTTTAGACCAATATCCCTGATGAACATTGATGCAAAAATCCTCAATAATATACTGGCAAACTGAATCCAGTAGCATATCAAAAAGCTTAGCCACCATGATCAAGTTGGCTTAATCCCTGGGATGCAAGGCGGGTTCAACCTTTGCAAATCAATAAATGTAATCCAGTATATAAACAGAACCAAAGACAAAAACCACATGGTTATCTCAATAGATGCAGAAAAGGTCTTTGACAAAATTCAACAGCTCTTCATACTAAAAACTCTCAATAAACTAGGTATTGATGGGACGTATGTCAAAATAATAAGAGCTATTTATGACAAACCCACAGCCAATATCATACTGAATGGGCAAAAACTGGAAGCATTCCCTTTGAAAACTGGCACAAGACAGGGATGCCCTCTCTCACCACTCCTATTCAACATAGTGTTGGAAGTTCTGGCCAGGGCAATCAGGCAGGAGAAAGAAATAAAGGGTATTCAATTAGGAAAAGAGGAAGTCAAATTGTCCCTGTTTGCAGATGACATGATTGTATATTTGGAAAACCCCATCATCTCAGCCCCAAATCTCCTTAAGCTGATAAACAACTTCAGCAAAGTCTCAGGATACAAAATCAATGTGCAAAAATCACATGCATTCTTATACACCAATAACAGACAGACAGACAGCCAAATCATGAGTGAACTCCCATTCACAACTGCTTCAAAGAGGATAAAATACCTAGGAATCCAACTTACAAGGGATGTGAAGGACCTCTTCAAGGAGAACTACAAACCACTGCTCAATGAAATAAAAGAAGACACAAACAAATGGATAGAAGAATCAATATAGTGAAAATCGCCATATTGCACAAGGTAATTTATAGATTCAATGCCATCCCCATCAAGCTACCAATGACTTTCTTCACAGAATTGGAAAAAACTACTTTAAAGTTCATATGGAACCAAAAAAGAGCCCACATTGCCAAGACAATCCTAAGCCAAAAGAACAAATCTGGAGGCATCATGCTACCTTACCTCAAACTATACAACAAGGCTACAGTAAACAAAACAGTATGGTACTTGTACCAAAAGAGTATGGTACTGGTACCAAAACAGAGATATAGACCACTGGAACAGAACAGAGCCCTCAGAAATAATGCCACATATCTACAACCATCTGATCTTTGACAAACCTGACAAAAACAAGAAATGGGGAAAGAATTCACTATTTAATAAATGGTGCTGGGAAAACTGGCTAGCCATATGTAGAAAGCTGAAACTGGATCTCTTCCTTACACCTTGTAAAATTAATTCAAGATGGATTAAAGACTTAAATGTTAGACCTAAAACCATAAAAACCCTAGAAGAAAACATAGGCAATACCATTCAGGACATAGGCATGGGCAAGGACTTCATGACTAAAACACCAAAAGCAATGGCAACAAAAGCCAAAATAGACAAATGAGATCTAATTAAAGAGCTTCTGCACAGCAAAAGAAACTACCATCAGAGTGAACAGGCAACCTACAGAATGGGAGAAAATTTTTGCAATCTACCCATTGGATAAAGGGTTGATACCCAGAATCTACAAAGAACTTAAACAAATTTACAAAAAAAAATAAAACAACCCCATCAAAAAGTGGGCAAAGGATATGAACAGACACTTCTCAAAAGAAGACATTTATGCAGCCAAAATCACATGAAAAAATGCTCATCATCACTGGCCATCAGAGAAATGTAAATCAAAACCACAATGAGATACCATCTCACACCACTTGGAATGGCGATCATTAAGAAGTCAGGAAACAACAGGTGCTGGAGAGGATGTGGAGAAATAGGAACGCTTTTACACCATTGGTGGGAGTGTAAACTAGTTCAACCATTGTGGAAGACAGTGTGGCGATTCCTCAAGGATCTAGAACTAGAAATACCATTTGACCCAGCAATCCCATTACTGGCTATATACCCAAAGGATTATAAATCATGCTACTACAAAGACACATGCACATGTATGTTTATCGCGGCACTATTCACAATAGCAAAGACTTGGAACCAACCCAAATGTCCAACAATGATAGACTGGATTAAGAAAATGTGGCACATATACACCATGGAATACTATGCAGCCATAAAATTGGTGAGTTCATGTCCTTTGTAGGGACATGGATGAAGCTGGAAACCATCATTCTGAGCAAACTATCACAAGGACAGAAAATCAAATACTGAATGTTCTCATTCATAGGTGGGAACTGAACAATGAGAACACTTGGACACATGGTGGAGAACATCACACACTGGGGCCTGTCATGGGGTGGGGGGAGAGGGGAGGGATAGCATTAGGAGAAATACCTAATGTAAATGACGAGTTAATGGGTGCAGCACACCAACATGGCACATGTAAAATATGTAACAAACATGCACTCTGTGCACATGTACCCTAGAACTTAAAGTATAATAAAAAAAAAAGAAAAAGAAAAAAACGAACAAAACAAAGTCATCTCTACCACTCTTTCTTTATAGCTTGCATTCTTCTAAAAAGTACTCAGCAAAATGATGAAGATATTCTATCTCCACATTTATGAAAGTCTAGTAAAGAAAAATCCTTCTTTTGGCTGGGCACGGGGGCTCACGCTTGTAATCCCACCCAGCACTTTGGGAGGCCTAGGCGGGCAGATCACCTGAGGTCAGGAGTTCAAGACCAGCCTGACCAGGCCAGGCGCGGTGGCTCACACCTGTAATCCCAGCACTTTGGGAGGCCAAGGCGGGCAGATCACGAGGTCAGGAGATCGAGACCATCCTGGCTAACACGGTGAAACCCTATCTCTAACTAAAAATACAAAAAATTAGCCGGGCGTGGTGGCAGGTGCCTGTAGTCCCAGCTACTCGGGAGGCTGAGGCAGGAGAATGGCATGAACCCGGGAGGCGGAGCTTGCGGTGAGCCGAGATCGCGCCACTGCACTCCGGCCTGGGCGACAGAGCGAGACTCCGTCTCAAAAAAGAAAAAAAAGAAAGACCAGCCTGGCCAAAATGGCGAAACCTCGTCTCTACTAAGAATACAAAAAGTAGCCGGGCATGGTGGCGCTGGACTGTAATCCCAGCTACTTGGGAGGCAGAGGCAGGAGAATTGCTTGAACCTGGGAGGCAGAAGTTGCAGTGAGTGAGATCGCGCCACTGCACTCCAGCCTGGTGACAGAACGAGACTCTGCCTCAAAAAAAAAAAAAAAAAAAAAAGAAAGAAAAGAAAAAGAGAAATCCTTCTTTCATATTCTTAGAACAGAACTAAATAAGTAGAAACAAAAGTCTGTCTCTGACCATTAGCAGAGAAAATAGCCAAGAGCTAACATCTACACTATTTTAAAAGCAAATTGTTTCCCTTTTGGAATTTCTTTTTCTCTTTTCTTTTCTTCTTTCTTTCTTTCTTCTTTTTTTTTTTTTTTTTTTTTTTTTTTCTAGATGGAGTCTTGCTCTGTCACCCAGGCTGGAGTGCAGTGGAGCGATCTTGGCTCAGTGCAACCTCCTCCTCCAGGGTTCAAGCGATTCTCCTATCTCAGCCTCCCAAGTAGCTGGGATTAAAGGTGCACACCACCACTCCCAGCTAATTTATTTTGTATAGTGTATTTTGTATTATTTTGTAGAGATGGGGTTTCACCACATTGGCCAGGCTGGTCTCGAACTCCTGACCTTGTGACCCGCCCGCCTCAGCCTCTCAAAGTGCTGGGATTACAGGCATGAGCCACTGCACCCAGGCCTGCAATTTCTTACATTGTAAGAAAACTATATTCAACATTTAGTATCAATCAAAGGCCTAAGAGAAATCTTAATCTCTGAATTTTTTGAAATTATCAACTGATTACTTTTGTTGAGTGCATAAAATTCTGTGGGTTAAAATTAGAAGAAGCATATGTGTATCCAGGAGAAATGTTTACATACAGAAATTTTCCCCCAGGAAACCAAAATTTCTTTCCTTGTATGCAACTGTAATTTGTAATAGAATTAAAACTCTAAATTCTAATAGAAAATATCCTGTATATAATTGTGCATTGGTGGTTTTATAAGGAAACAGTCAAGAGGCTAGAATTGTTAATGGGTTAGTAAAAGAAATGATAACACTGAAGCCATATTTAGTTAATACTGAGTTGATTTTAAAAGGACTAGTGCAGCAGGGTCTGGAGACAGACTTTATCAGCTGTCTAACACTAGACTACCTGTGTTCCAGAATCCTGAAAGATTTGCAAAGTCTGGGATTAATAGAAGGCTTGAAGTATATGGAGAGAGATGAGGTTAATGTTTAAAAGAAAGCTGATGGGGATAGAAAAGATTTCAGCCAAACATGGTGTCACTGTTAACAGTTTAAGAGAGCTATTTTTTAAAAAGATGCAAGGAGCTGAAAGTTGAACTTATTGGTGCTGGGTATCATTCATTTGCAACTGCAGCAACTAAGAAAGTGACTTTACTTATCTTTACTCTTTTTCTTTGTTTGTCAATTGACTTATTATGCCATATAGAAACAAAAAAAAAAGTGTTAACAAACCAGAAATAGGATTTTGCTTGGTGTTCTGGGAAAAATTTTAGGTTAGAGTTAAGTACTCTGAGAGCTTGGATCAGATCTCCTATAAAAATATTTGTACTTAAGAAAATAACTTATATTCCATGGCATTAATTTAGTAATCAAGTGTAGAAGCAGTATAGGGTTTCAAAGCCTGGATTTTGGAGCAAGCTGCCAGGATTGAATCTCAGCTATGCCACTTACAAGATGTATACGTTGCAAAAGTTACTAAATGTATCTGTGCCTTGATTTTCTCTTATGCAGGATGGGAAAAGTAATAACACTTAGCTCATAGGGTTATTGAGGGAGTTACATGATTTATTATCTGGCAAGCATTTAGAAGAGTGCATGAGACACAGTCATTGTTTTAGCAATATGATGAGAACTTTGGTCTAGAACTCAGTGGTTTTCAGATTACTATAAGCTATGGGAACTTGGTTCGAATTAAATGCCACACAGATGTCTAAATAATAAAATAGATGGAATTAGAGATGTTTTCATTGGACAGACAACAATGGATTTGAGAATCATGCCCTCCATCTTTCCAAACCTTCCCAGGTGACCCCTTAGACAACATTAAGAAACCACAAAATGATGGAACACAGTTTAAAACACTAATGAGCCCTTCCAAAGCTGCCATAGCTCATTTATCAGTGGGGAATTTTTTTGTGGCTCGTAATAGAAATCTGACAACAGTGGTTTAAACATAAAGATCTACCCTTTCATCTAGAAGTTGAGCAGCGGGCAGCTAAGGCCAGTATGGTACTCTCCAAGGCTATTAGGAAACTATGCTCTGTCCTTCTGGAGCTCCAGTCGACATAGTCATGATCCAGACAGAAAATTATAGGAAGGAGAAAAGGACAAAAGTAGCTTTTTTATAAGCTTCACTCAACATCTTTCATTAACATCTCTGTTTGTCCCTACATACAGGGGAGGCTAGGAAATATAATCTTTTAGTTGGTTGCGTTTCTACCTGGAATTAAGTAAGAATTCTATTACTAATGAAAGAGATAATGAATTATGCTAAGCCTTCACCTCTTACATATTAATTTTAAAATGCCATTGTGTTTTATGAGTAGAAGAAATGTTAAGGCTGCCTCTTAGATCAAATAAACTGCGGAAAGAATAGTACATCAATCAAAATCTGACTCTTTTAATTGGCTTTCAATCACCCTTAATTCTTACATGGCTTCTGAAAAAGTATATTAACTCCTCTGGTAATTAAAATGATTTTCAATGAAAGTCTGCCAAATTCGTTTGAAAGTGTTTTCTTCTTGGACAGAGAAGTAAAAAAAATTGTTAAAGAGCTGTCCATCTATAAAGTGAGGGTAATTTGAAGTTCTAAAATAAATAATGCATGACAGAAGTATATATAGCATGATGTCCAGCATGTTAGGTTTACAATAGATAATAATTCCCTATTTTCTATTTTGTTAATCTGAACCCCAATTTCTTCATCTACATTATGAGGAATTTAAGCCAAATAATACCTAAGGTTTCATGAAACTCAAACATCCTGTGAGGCTATAAGAAAATTCTAGAAATTCAAAACATTTTAGGGGAAAGGGGCTTCAGATGCCCTCAGAATTAGGTATTCAATAGGTAACTTCAGGAATCTAGACTCTACATAGACTAGTTGTACTACCGGGGCATGGCAAAAGCTAATTATTTGCCCAAGGTTAAACTTTTCGGGGAGTACATTTTAACCTATTGCCAAGATAAACTTATAGAACTGGAAAGGAGAGGAAAATACTTTTTACCCTCACACAATTCATTTCACCTAGCTCAGTTAATTATAAATGATTAGTTCTCTCATTCGTCGTATTCTTTGAGCTCCTACTATTTACAGGGCCACTACCACTTGTAGTACTTTATGAGAAATACAAATGAAATAGAAGTTGAAGGGTCTGCCATAGACAGTCTTGAAGCATGGCAAGCAAGAAAGCATTACATCAACAAATATTCACTTAGCTTCTCCTGTTTGTCAAATCCCAAATAAGAAATTGGGTATTAAATGTCAAATAAGACCCAAAGCTTGATATCATAATGAGTCTAGTCACCAAATGTTATGCTCAGGACCACTGTACCCCTTGCACAAATCACGTTACTTTATTACTCAAAACACACCTTAAAACATTGTCTAGCAAATAATTCTTCCTGTTTCATAGGTCTTCTATTCTTATCAATACTTAAAGCTGACTCGATTTCTTTAGACTGAAGAAACTTCCACTCCTCTGCAGAACAGATCCTCTGAGAGTTTTCATGGGATAATTATTATGTGTGCCTGCAAGCAAAGGATTTGGCTGAATAAGGACACTTCTCCTAGAGCACATAGGAAAATCAAACTCTGGAATTTGTAGCAATGTCAAATTGGGGGAAAAAAAAGTCTGCCTAAACCTTGAAGAAAACCCACTATCAAAGTAAAATTTCAGTTTCAAAATCAAAATGAGATTTTTTTTTTTTTGAGACGGAGTCTCTCTCTGTCACCCAGGATAGAGTGCGGTGGCACAACCTCAGCTTACTGCAACCACTACCTCCCAGGTTCAAGCGATTCTCCTACCTCAGCCTCCTGAGTAGCTGGGACTACAGGCATGCACCACCACACATGGCTAATTTTTGTATCTTAGTAGAGACAAGGTTTCACCTGTTGGCCAGGCTGGTCTTAAACTCCTGACCTCAGGTGATCTGCCTGTCTTGGCCTCCCAAAGTGCTGGGATTATAGGCATGAGCCACTACGCCCAGCCAAAATGAGATTTCAGATGTTTGCCAAGCTCAGTTCTCCAAGATATGACATGGGAAACTTGTATGTGTGTTACGCTGAATTTAGCTTTTATTATCATCTACTTTCTATAGCATCTTGTCTCCTTTTCCTTTTCTCTATTTTGAATTTCTACTTTTCAGTCTTTGTAATGAAAAACAGCTGGAGGTGCCAGACTGAGTATGATCTCCATCTCAAGTTCCATACCAAATTTCAAAGTCTTCTCCTTCCCCACATACAGTACCTTTAGGAGGCCTGGGAAATGTCTTTATGTCTCTTCTTTGACTTTGTTCTTGTATTTTATACTTTAAAATCAATTATTAAGCCTCTGATTCTAAAATCAATTATTGAATTTCTGGTGATTTTTGTGGATTTTTTTTGTTTTCTGTTGGAGGTACTATGAGTAAGGATAGGATTTATGGCTGGGTAATAGGCAATCAACCTAGAAGAAAGGAGAGATGGCCCCTATTCTGCAATAAATAGATCATCCCCAATAAAATTTCTTGCTATTGCTGTCATACACTGGACAAATCTAAAGCCCTTCTAAGAGCTGCTTGGCTACCAGCACTCATGGACCAAGATGTTAAGCATTGCAGTTTCAAAACATACAGAATATTTAGAAAATTGAGAGTATGTCAGAAATATTAATTTGTGTTTCTATCCAGAAACAGAGTGTCTAAGAGCCCAGAACAAGTTTTTATCAAAATTCTATTTTGAACTTCTATTCTCCTTTAGAGTTAGAAGAAAAAATGTAAATTCTAGGAATATTTATGTAAATTCTAGGAGTATAAGAAGTGCCAAAGAAATGAAAGGAAGCCATTATCAATACAACAATGAGTGCTGGAATTAAAACTCTCCGTGTAATATATGAGTTAAAGATATGATATTGTTAAATGAAAGTTGCAATACCTTTACATAGGATTGAAATCAACTTTAAAAGGTAGATGATAAGGTGACTGAGAAAAGGAATATGAAAGCTTTAGTGATGAATTGAATATCATGTTTCAAAGAAAAAAATTCATGTGTTTTATGAAATCAGGTATGTAGAGCAACTAATAGTATATGGATGCATGACAAAAGATAGTGTAAATAAATATATGAATAAGTATAAACATTAGAATTTGCTTTATAAAAAGGTCTGGATTCTGGTCCCCTTGAGTTAGTATCATATGTGGGTTTTTACTCTTTTTCCTGAGACTAAGGTTAAATATGAGACAATTCAGAGTGAATAAAGCAGGAACCAATAGAAAAGGCTAGATTCAGTAAAGAAAAGGAAAACTGCTATAAAGTAGTAACAGAAAAATGATTCAGATATTCTTTAGATTGAAGATCATACTCCAACGTCTTTCTGATTCTATTATATAGGCCCATGTAAATAGCAAAGAATAGAGAAACCTAGAAACAGAAGGAAAAAAGAGGGCTATGACAATATCATAAGACTCCAGTGTTATCAACAAGGTCAATCACGTATTTCAGGAGTATCGCTGTGTCCCAAAACCATGACTTGGCAATAAAGTACAGGAAGATCCTACTGCATCCTGCTTCTCTAGAAGTGTTCCAAAATAAAGTACTTGGATAGGAGGGCATGACTCCCCACCTCTCAGTTGAAGCCCAGTGCAATTGTCCAGCACCTGTTATTTCCAATATGATAAATCATGCATAATTAGTAAGGGTTTTCCTCTTTAGAATCCCTTGTGAAGATGAAAAATTTTAATCAAAAAGATCAGTCTTTCTTATACATCTACTAGGGTGACCTGGAAAGAGCACTGATGTTCATATCAGTCAACTGGATTTGGAATTCAGCTGGACCTCTACTTACTGTGTGCGCTCAGGGAAGGTAGTTACACAGTCTGTTCACTGTTGAACTAAAGGTTGCAGTAATAACAACTATTGTCCAGGGTTATTGTTCCTATGAGCTCGGAAGTCCTTTGTAAAACTGCCCATGAGCATCCTTTTCATATTCTCAACTAAAATCCACACATTCCATTTGATGAAGGAGGAGGAGAAGAAGGAAAAGGAGATTCTTATTGATATAAGTATGCTAATTCACTTGTTAGTCTTCTAAAATAGGAAATCAATGGACATTATGTTCTTGGAATACAAAAACAGATTTCTTCCACTTGCAACATAGAATCACTTTTCTTTTAGGATGGTATCTAGTATTAAGCCTACTGTGCTAATCAGCAAAGATTGGGAAAGTGTAGTTTTAAATTGATCTAAAGCACTTAAATATATGTCCAGCATTTTGCTACTAATGTTTCTAATGTGGACAGTAGCTGTGAAATGGTTAATTATGGCATAAATTATTTCTATAATTCTAGTAGAATAATAATATAATTTTTATATTTAGGTGTCATTCCCACACAAAGACTGTGGAATGCTTTAAAGATAACATGTCATCAAGTATGTACTCACTGTTTCCCTGGGGCATCCAAAATATCTCTTTTCTCCTAATGAAGGAAAAGAATATAAGTCTTATAAATTACTGAAATCAAGTAGAATGACAGTGTTAAAGATGATAATAGAAACCATAATGTTCATTTATCTTTATATATCTAAGAAATAGATACATATTTTTCTAGTGTAATACATGTGAACTAGAGAAACTCATCAAAGAGCTAGCAAATTATTAGAAGAGCATCAAAAAAGGAAACTACAGTTAATACCCAGGGAGAATTAGGTTTCAATCAAAATTTAACTGTATTCTCTGGGTATTCTGTGAATTTTTAAATTTATATCCAGAATAGGAAAGCTGGGTTTTCAGTAAGTGAGATGACCCACAAGTTGAGAGATAGGTAGATAGAGACACAATTTATTATTGTTTTATAAGTAGATAAATTGAACTTAAAAATTCTTCTTTTATCAGTTTTACTGGTAATGATAAAGGTTTCATAAAATTTCATAGCTTCTGCCAAAAATGATGAAAGTCACTTTGTGACTTATGCAAAATATGTTGTAGTATGTACAAGTTGTTACAGGTCATATATACTGAATTGTAAACATGAATAGGAAAAGGATAGAAATACTCTTCTTTGATAAAGGCAATGGTAACAAGACCCTTAACAGCTAGGAGAAAAATCAAGAGTAAGAAAAGTTCTTCAAAAGAACAAAACAAAGAAATGTGCAACCTGATCATAAAAGCATGTTGAAGCTTTGAGAAAGAAGAAAAGCTCTGGTCTCAAATGAAAAGAACGAATAATTCCTCAAGCATGGATCATAATTACTGAAGTTCAGGAGCCCTGGGCAACTTAGGTGTACAGATGACTGATTAAATGCGAAGCCGTATGGTACGAGTCTAAAGGTCTTAAGCATTTAGGTATTTCTCCTAATGCTATCCCTCCCCTTACCTCCCACATACCAACAGGACCTGGTGTGTGATGTTCCCCTCCCTGTCTCTATGTGTTCTCATTGTTCAGTTCCCACTTGTGAGCGAGAACATGCGGTGTTTGGTTTTCTGTTTCTGTTAGTTTGCTAAGAATGATGGTTTCCAGCTTCATCCATGTCCCTGAAAAGGACATGAACTCATGCTTTTTTATGGCTGCATAGTATTACATGGTGTATATGTGACACATTTTCTTTATCCAGTCTATCATTGATGGGCATTTGGGTTGGCTCCAAGACTTTGCTATTGTGAAGAGTGCTGCAATAAACATACGTGTGCATGTGTTTTTATAGTAGAACGATTTATAATCCTTTGGGTATATACCCAGTAATGGGATTGCTGCGTCAAATGGTATTTATGGTTCTACATCCTTGAGGAATCACCACACTGTCTTCCACAATGGTTGAACTAATTTACACTCCCACCAACAGTGTAAAAGCATTCCTATTTCTCCATATCCTTTCAAGCATCTGTTGTTTCCTGACATTTTAATGATCGCCTTTCTAACTGGCATGAGATGGCATCTCATTGTGGTTTTGATTTGCATTTCTCTAATGACCAGAGATGATGAGCTTTTCTTTTCATATGTTTCTTGGACACATAAATGTCTTCTTCTGAGACGTGTCTGTTCATATCCTTTGTCCACTTCTTGAGGGGGTTGTTTTTTCCTTGGAAATTTATGTTCCTTGTAGATTCTGGATATTAGCCCTTTGTCAAATGGATAGATTGCAAAAATTTTCTCCCATTCTGTAGGTTGCCTGTTCACTCTGAGGGTAGTTGCTTTTGCTGCGCAGAAACTCTTTAGTTTAATTAGATCCCTTTTGTCACTTTTGGCTTTTGTTGCCATTGCTTTTGGTGTTTCAGTCATGAAGTCCTTGCCCATGCCTATGTCCTGAATGGTATTGCCTAGGTTTTCCTCTAGGGTTTTTATGGTTTTAGGTCTTATGTCAGGTGAGCTAAGTTTCGACAAAGACTTTCTAGAAGAAAAAAGCATCCCTGAGATTAAAGTTATAGTGATTTGAAGGGAGGTAAGCTTAAGACTTTTTAATATTCATTGTCCAAACAAGTGTTGTTCAAGGCCTTGCATGAATTCACATGCTATGGCTCTGACTTTTATCAAATATACAATTCAAAGTTCTCTGTTGTCTAAAAATTGAAGATAACAAGTATCTGAAGTTTTAACCCTCAAAGTTCCTGGCAGCAAAGCACAATAGGGGTGATAACAGATAAATTTAATGAACAAACAGTTTACAAGTCATAGGCAAGTTTATATGTAAAAAAAGAGGATATGGTGAATAATCTCAGGGCTAGAGACCATAAAGAGCCAATGCTTAGAGAGAGAAAGGCAAGATTAATTAGCAAGATACATACTTGTCAGGGAGAATCTCATTTTAGCAGCTATGGCCTTTGGTATAGGAACAAAGCCATAGGCAGAACCACACTGAAGCAAAGATGGATGGAAGTAGAAAGGGGGATATACACCAGGACCTCTTTATTTTCCCATTCTCTTGTTTCCTGCCAATGCCTCCTATAGACTGAACCCAGTGGAAACCAGAGGGAAAAGAGGCCCATTGTTTTATTCCTTAGAAGGCAGCCTACCCAGAGCTTGCAGTGAGCCAAGACCGCGCCACTGCACTCCAGCCTGGGCAACAGAGCAAGACTTCGTCTCAAAAAAAAAAAAAAAAAAGAAGGCAGCCTCCCAGTGCACAGAGCAGGGTAAGAACAAAAACATAAGGTGGAAGAGTCAAATAGAGACTATCTAGTACAACCGCTGCCCATTCGAAACATTCTCAGAGTTGCTTCAGTAGTTTTCTGAAAGTCAAGAGAACATTTGGGCAAAAACAAGGTCCATTTATTCTATAATTTATTTTGTGCCTTGTTCATAATTAACCAACATAAGAGTTTAACTGGCAGTCTACAACTATAGAATGGTAAGTACATTAAAATATGGGGTATTGAATACTCCAAGGATAAAAAAGATGATTAAAAATAATGAGGAGTTTACATTATGGAATGAAACCTTTGTTTCTGTACTATAATCAAAACAATGACATAAAATGAAATTCCAGATGTGAGAATGAATTACGCTAGTATAGAATGGGCAAGAGAGAACATTAAAAAGTGACACCTTTAAGGCCAGGCGCGGTGGCTCACGCCTGTAATCCCAGCACTTTGGGAGGCTGAGGCGGGCGGACCACGAAGTCGGTAGATCGAGACCATCCTGGCTAACAGGGTGAAACCCCGTCTCTACTAAAAATACAAAAACTTAGCGGGGCGTGGTGGCAGGCGCCTGTAGTCCCAGCTACTCAGGAGGCTGAGGCAGGAGGGTGGTGTGAACCCGGGAGGTGGAGCTTGCAGTGAGCCGAGACCGTTCCACTGCACTCCAGCCTGGGGGACAGTGCAAGACTCCATCTCAAAAAAAAAAAAAAAAAAAAAAAAATCAGGGCAGTTAACACAAGGACATTTACAAATATGTAGTTCTTAGGTTTGCAAGTAAATGTTCTTATACCCAAAATGCACCTGGAAGTAAGCACTAGACGATGGAAGACATGCAAAGGAAGATACTGTTATAAAGATCAGTTTGTGTTAACAGATTTAGTTTTAGTCATAAGTTAGAGGACACAACATAGCCAGGCTCCTAGTTAATTTAAGCTAGAATACAGATAAATTGAACATATTCTTCAATGTTCTGGCCTGAAGCTTAGTTCTCTAAATTTCTGCTGAGGGCTATGTGACAGACTCTTTTCCAGAAGCTAGATGCAGAGATGAATAAACTATGGTTACTGCCCTCAAGGAGGCTGTAGGGCTAGTGGGGGAAAGGGATGCCTTAATCCTTTACTCTAAAATGTTCCATTGAAAGAGGCTCTGATGAGATGGGAAAAGCAAGAAAAATGGCCAGGGCTGAGAATCATGGATGCCCAAATCACACTCTGCCACCACAGTTCCTTCCTCAAGTTCCCTGAAGGAGATGTGTATTCAAGGAAAAACATCTGAAAAGGAAAAATCTTGAAAGCTTTGACAAACAAACTCCAGTAGAGTCTACATACTAGACACACTCTCCCACCATTCCCACAGGAGAGAACTACACTGATTGTCTCATGAATAAACTCTCTTTCTCCTCATTTTGACATTGCTAGCTTGTACCATAAGTAAAAAAATATTCCTATTTCTGTTATCTATTACTGTGTAACCAACCACTCCAAAACCTAACGGCTTAAAACACTACTGTTTATTTCATTTTCTCTTGTAATTCTGCAGGTTGATGAGGCTCTGTTCTTCTCCTCCACTTGATGTTGGCTGGGGCTGCAGCCATCCAAAGGCTCAACTAGGCTAAAACATCGAAAATGGCTCACTCACATGTCTGGCAGTCCATGCTAGCTATTGGCTGGGAGCTCAGCTGTGGCGGTTGTCAAGAACACCTGCCTGTACTTTCTCCACGTGACTGGGGCATTGCACAGGCTGTCAGCTGTTGTCTGAGAAAGCATCCCAACAACAAACATTTGAAGGAAAGGATGCAGAAGCTGCCAGTGAGCTTAACATCTCAGCCTAGAACAGGCACAGTGTCACTTTCACCTCATTCTGTTGGTTAAAGAGTTACGGGGTTGACCCAAAATCAAGAGAAAGGAAAATAAACTGAAATAGAATTACCAGCCATCTTTCATTTGCTCCAATCCTTGAACATAAAAAATTCACATCAGCAGTCCCAAGAATGAAGTGAGGGTATGATGATGATGGGGTGCTGCCGAGAGTAGCCCCAAGTTCTCTCTAAAGGCTGGGATCTTTTATATAGGGAATTTGAGTAGCAGTTTGTCAGTGTTATTATAATTGACCAATAATGTCAACCAGTCAAAGGCTGGGGGAGAATTGCTTAGTTACTGACTGACTAAATTATAAAGCAGAATTTGCAAGTGGAAGAATACAGGTGAATTGAAAAAAAAAGTCAAGGGAAATAAATGCTCAAAATGAGATGAATTTGGGGAAATAAGTTGGGAAGTTGGTGCTAGGTCTGACCTCCCTGACTCTGGGAAGGTCCAACTTTTCCCATAAAGTGAGTTTCAGTTAAGAGTAAATTAAAATGCTGTGGAATTAATATAACATTTAGCAAAAATGCCTTTTTGGAGAATCTGAAACTGAAAAATGCAATATGAATAAGGTTAATTCAGTGTCGTGTCATTTGAATTGTTATTCCTGTGTTCTTCAATGTTCTCTCTTTCCCTGCAACCACTTAAAGATGCTTTTTATTTTAAAAAAAACAATGATACGCTATGGCGTTTCTTTAACTGGAAGCACAGTCTGTCCCATCAATGGGACCTCTAGCCAACACTCTCTTACAGAATGTGAAGGAATAGAGACTGAAAGAAGTTGAGGGAACTTCAAGTCAAATGTGTTTTTTTCTATTTGAGCTCATTTAACTTTTCAAAATTAAGCCAAGTTAAAACACAAAAATAAACCTTACTATTTCAAACTCATTTAAGTGTTTGTATATATTACATCAATTAGTTTTAAATATGTTTTTTAAATTTGCTGCCTTTAAATGAATTTTTATTTTATTTGTCAGAGATTTTCTTGGGGAGCAAGCTTCCAAGTTTATAATGGAAGTAACAAGTAGATCAGCTTTCATCAGTAGAGAATTGCTTTTATAGGCAATATTTATTTCACAAAGAGAGGTTTGTCTGTATTCTCTAGCTGACAGTTTGTAGCTAGTAGCTGTTCTTTGGGACTACTTTTCTGCTATTACCTTAATATCAAAATATTTGAAATTAGTTTATTTAGTAGAGGGGAAAAGAGAGACTGTGAAACAAATAATTTCGAACGGCTGAAACAGGAGTAGTTAGGCAAAGTTCCAGAGAGCAGCCAAGGCTATAACTACCCAGCTCCTACTGACATCAATGTGAGTAATAAAACTAAATCCTCTGGAGATATTTTGACATTTTAGCCTGCAGTATCTTTGTAAATGTTTCACCGTGAAATTGTATTTCCAATTCCACAGCCAATACTCATTCTAACCATCTCCGTCCCATCCTCCCAAACATACAATAGCATCTAACTCTGGTCATTTGCAGTGATGACTTCAATTTATATAAACTGAGCATAGAGAAGGGTAAGGCAAGCAGCCATTTCTGATTTGCCCATTTCAAACAGTGCTGCAACAGTGTTTTCTTTCCTTTGGCCAATTGACAAAGGAACTGTGTATAGCCTTTACCAAGTGTTCTAAGCCCTACCCAAAGAATCTTCAAAAAGGATGATTGGTAAACACTATAGAAATGGGTCAATCCTTAAAACGGAACATGTGAACCTCACTCTCATGGACAGGAGAGAGAAATAGGAGAGACAGGAGAGAGAGCACACGAATGAGGTCTCTCTCTCTCTCTCTCTCCTATCCCTCTTTTTATTGCTTATTTTTTTTTTTTTTTTTTTTTTTTGGAGACAGAGTCTGGCACTGTCGCCCAGGCTGGAGTGCAGTGGCAAGATCTTGGCTCACTGCAAGCTCCGCCTCCCGGGTTCACGCCATTCTCCTGCCTCAGCCTCCCGAGGAGCTGGGACTACAGGCGCCCGCCACCAAGCCCGGCTAATTTTTTGTATTTTTAGTAGAGACGGGGTTTCGCCGTGTTAGCCAGGATGGCCTCTATCTCCTGACCTTGTGATCCACCCGCCTCGGCCTCCCAAAGTGCTGAGATTACAGGCGTGAGCCACCGCGCCCGGCCTTTTTATTGCTTTTAACCTTTCCCAAAAGAGCCCAAACCACATCTATCATAAAATAATATGTGCTGTCTGTTTATCACACTTCATAGATCTCTTTGCCGCTCACCTAATGAAGATGTATTTGGAGTACTAACCCTATAGGGTGATTGTGAGAATTAACGAATATGAAGTGCTGAGAAGAGTGCCTGGCAGATAGCAAATGTTCAATCCGTGCTATCTGTGCTTATAAATCCTTACACAGGATTTGGATTGATATGCCACTTAGTCTATGCCTGGGTCTCTTCTGAACTGATCATTTAAACCACAGAAACACACAATTTTGCCTACAGACTTTTGCCCATCCTACTTCCATGCATATAAAATCATTCAATTTTATATCCAGAATTTTTAAAAGTAGGTAAAAATAATGGAATTAGTGCAGCCAATGACTGGCAGTTTGGTAATATATATAAACCCCTTGGAAAATTCACTGCCTCAAGAAATGATGATGATAGTGGTTGTGATGGTGGTAGTGGTGGTGACGGTTCACGTTTACTGAGCATCACATGTCGTCCAGGAATTGTGCTTCACTTATTATATAGTTATGTCCAAACTACACATCAGCCTTTTGATATAAGTATTTCTGTATCTGTTTTTATAGTGTTATCCAATTACTCTACTCTACTTCCTTAATAGCATTGTCCCACCCATCACTGAAATGAAACAAAACCACCTATGGTCTCCTTATTGCTAAATCAAGTTAACCCCTTCTCACCTTATCCTGCTTCGTGATCTCACTATCTAGCAAGTGACACTATTGATCATTTCCTCTTCCTTAAAAATGCTCACTATCCTTGGTTTTCATGACATTTCCTTCCCCTGGATTTTGCCTTTGTCTACTTACTGTCATCACTTTTTTGTTTTTTTGTTTTTTTTGAGACAGAGTCTTGCTCTGTCGCCCAGGCTGGAGTGCAGTGGCATGATCTCGGCTCACTGCAAGCTCCATCTCCTGGGTTCACACCATTCTCCTGCCTCAGCCTCCCAAGTAGCTGGGACCACAGGTGTCCACCATCACACCAGGCTATTTTTTTTGTATTTTTTCTTTTTTTTAGTAGAGATGGGGTTTCACCATGTTAGCCAGGATGGTCTCGATCTCCTGACCTTGTGATCTGCCTGCCTCGGCCTCCCAAAGTGCTAGGATTATAGGCGTGAGCCACCGCACCCGGCCTGTCATCACTTTTAAGTAGGTTCCTATTCCTCTGCGTCCCTTAAGGGAGTGGCTTTCAAATATTTTTATTGCAACCACGGGAGGAAATATATTTTAGATCACAATTCTTATTCAAATACATATTAATACACTTCATGAAACAATGCTTCCTTCCAATGTTCAATGTATTCTGATATATTTATTTTATCTCATTAAAAAGAATACTGTTGGTCATAACTTACCAAATTAATTTTATTGTTTACACATTTTTCAGCTTTCTGTCTCAACATTATGTTTTCTCTTGCATATGGCTCAAACAAGTTTTGAAGTGACCAGTCTGCCTGGTCACAGCCATCTAAACATCTGTCACATACTAGCACATGGTGGTAGCAAAACCCAAGAGAATAGGTAATAGTCTTAGCTAAGCTTCAAAAGCTTAGAGGAGAATTATAATTAAGTCCCCAAAACATTTTTTAAATGATCCCATAGATGTCGAAGAGGCATTTTGCTAAATGTTTTCAATTGAATGAACAAATGCCATGTTAGGGAATGGGTATTAAGTATTAGAGATAGATATATTTTCTAATTTTGAATCAACAAAAACACTTAATATGAAAAAAGGCTTTAAAATTAGAGTAAAATATAATATCAGAATTATTTTCTTATTTTAATATTCCATTGCATTATTTTACTCCTAAAAGGAAAGCAAACAAACCTGTGTATCTCTTGTCATCACTTCGAACTTCACTTATTCATTCATGAATACATTCGATCAGCAATAGCTATTTAGCATTTTCTATGTACAAGGTAATGTGCTTGAGGCCACAAATCAAACAAGGATAAATTAGACATGGACTTGTTTCTCAAAGGTGTTTCATGTTATTTATTTAGTCATGCATTATGTAGTGATGGGGATACATTCTGGGAAATGTGTCATTAGACCATTTTGTTGGGCAAACATCGTAGAGTATACTTACACAGACCTAGATTGTATAGCCTACCACACAGCTAGTCTATGTGGTGTAGTCTATTGCTCCTAGGCTGCAAACCTGAAGAGCATGCTACTGTACTGAACACTGTAGACAACTTTAACACAATGGTAAGTATTTGTGTATCTGAACATATCTAAACATAAAAAGTTATAGTAAAAATGCAGTATTATAATCTTACAGGACCACCATTGTATATGTAGTCCATTGTTGACTGTAACATTATTACACAGCATACGACTATATTTATTTATTCATTTAAATATTTTAACTAATAGTTACTTTTTTAGTACTTTTCTGTTTCTCAAATATTTGGAGATATATGATTCATTGACTTTTTACTCGAAGATCAAGTCATGTTTTTTAATCATGCTCTTTTCATTGCTACTATAAATTCAAATCCAATCAGTCATTTTCATGTGTTTTTATTTGTTTTTTACATAAAACTCAAGTGTTCTTTTTATTCTGAAAAGGTCTTGTCACTTGACAATTAACATTTAGATCCAAATAGGTGAGTGATTAGCTATGATCCAGTTGTATTATATGCAGTAAATATTAATCGCCAACTAGATTTTAAGCCAGAAAACAAAATCCCAATAAAGTGGATTTTTGTCTATTTTTAAGATGTGTTTTCATGGCTTTAGCAAAATTAGACAACAACCTCCTATTAACTGTTTTCTAATCTCAAAGAAAATGAAAGATTGTGTTTTATCTTCCCAGAGCCTGCAGAGTAACAGTATTTTTAATCTAGTAGAATTCTTTTCCAGTCAATATATATAAACTCTTGTAAACAAATCATGCAGGATGTTATTAATGAGTAGTTCTATAGGCACTTTAGGAATGACTGTGCCCTGACAATGGTGACTAAAGACAGGGTTCACGCTACACTCTTGGCCCAGTATGATACGCCAGGTACAGCTTATCCGAGATGATTTCTCTGTTTGGAATGGCAGTCAACCATGGCAGTCCAGACGGTAGACAGAAACATTAGTTTAACACCATACCAAGAAGAGTCTAAAGATATACGTGCCCTACAACACAGCAAATCCACTTTGAAATATACATTCTTGTATACATGCCAAGAAAACCTGCATGTGTGAGGTTGTTACTCTAAGTGTTGTTTGTAACAGTGAAAACCTGTGCTTATTTGCAGCATTATTCACAATAGCCAAGAGGTTGAATCAACCTAAGTGTCCATTAGCGGACAAATAGATAAAGAAAATCTAGTATGTATACTTAACGGAAACTTATTCATCTATTAAAAAAACTGTGAAATTCTTTCATTTGCAGCAACATGGCTGAAACTGGAGGTCATTATTTTCAGTAAAATAAACCAGCACGTAAAGACAAATATTGCATATTATCACTTATATGTGGGAACGAAAAAAGTTGGTCTCATGGAGGTAGAAAGTAGAATGATAAATACCAGAGGCTGGGAAAGGTATGTGTATGGGAGGAAGGGATGAATAGAGGTTGGCTAATAGCTACAAACTTATAGTTAGTTACAATAAATAAGTTCTAATGTTCCATAGTAAAGTAAAGTGACTACAGTTAGCAACAACATACTGTGTATTTCAAACTACCTGGAAGAGAAGACTTAAAATGTTCTCAACACATAGAAATGATAAACACTCAAAGTGACAGACACCATAAATACCTTGAGTTTATCATTACACATTCTATGCATTTAATAAAAAATTATAGGCACCCCAAAAATATGTGAAATAGTATATATGAATTGTTTTAAAAACTTAGGGGAACTCAAATGTCTAACATACACACACACACAACATGAAATTCTATTGTATGAATACTGTAAAGTAAATAATCTACTTATAAATGCATCATTGAACATAAATATGACTACTGAATGACAAAAATATAATTTAGAGATATACAGATAATATGCTATAATCACATGCACAACTTTTAAAAGCACACTATGAGAATATGGTAAATTATAAAACATACATAGAAAAAATACACACCAATTTTAAAAGAGAAGTTTCTTCTAGAGAAGGAAGGAGAGTATGAGAAGGGAGGGAAAGAATTTCATTTGCACCCTTAATAGTCTTTTTAAGGATTTGAAATACATGTGGCCAAATGCTGACAATTGTTAAATCTGGGTGGTGAGTAATTTGCATATTTTAATTTATTCCCTTTGATCTTTCTTATAATTCAACCATTAGTGATTTTTAAACTGTATTTTGAAATAACACAAGTGGCATGGAAATTTGGATCAGATCTAAGCCAGAGTTAATATCCAGTGTAAGAAAATTGAGGCTGGAGTCATCGGAAAGTCTTCATTCATCGCATCCAACTGATAGCACAATTATGATTTCAGGAAGTTTGTCCAATTTGAAGCAGACTCTAGATGAGGTTATTTGTTAACCAGCTGGTGGGTTGGTCTGGGTTGTAGTCAGGAATTATAGATCTCACCCAAGATGGAAAATAGCAGTATCAAGAAGGAACCTAGTCACAAGTACCAGGTAATAGCTATAACACTAGCGAGATCACAAAACCAATGTAGAATGTGAATCCATCATTGAAAAATGATCAGGATGAAGTCTTGATCCCGTGTTAGTGTTATTTAATATAAAAAATAAAGCAGAATTATTTGATATGGAAAAAAGTTAGTGTATCGCCTGGGCTCCCCTGATAAGCAGGGAACACCAATAACAGGATTACAAAAATAAAACTAAGTTGAGATCATACCCACTGGTTTTTATGGCATTTCTCATTTCCTCTATACCTTTGTCAAACTCTACAAAATGAGGTATTATGCCATGTAGGCTCTTCATATGCATTGCTTCATTTTATCTTTATGTTTAGGTTTGATATTATCATCAGATTTCATAGATTAGGGAACTAAGGCATTGTTTCCAAGTATTAAAACTGGACTTTACACCCAAATAGGAAAGGAAGGGAAGGAAAGGGAAGTGAAAAGAAGGGAGAAAGAAAGAAAAAAGGGAAGGAAGGAAGGAAGGAAGGAAGGAAAGTAGGAAGGGAGGAAGGAAAGAAGGGTACCTATATACACTATATTTCAGTAGAAGAAACCTTTAAAATATTCAGAGAAAAAAATCTCTTGTAGTATAAGGCCAATAAAATGTCTTATTTCTTCCATATCCAAATCCATTGTTGCTATTAATACAAGCGGAAACATTGACCAACAGTGTCTGTCCCTAAAGAACTGGTAGAAACTATCCTTATGCAAACAACACTCTTGACTCTATTTCAAAGATTTATGTGGTCTTTTTTGCATCTTTAAAGTGAAAATAACAGATGAACAAATGTAAAATAACCATGAACCAAAAAGACATATATGAATGATTTCCCATAAATTTAAATCAACATTCAGTTGAGGAAGTAGGAAGAAGACTGAACATATACCAGTCCAATGAGAATTTTATTTTTACATTTTATGTTTGACATTCTAGTCTTATGAGAAAAACTCATTTTGACATTTTTTTAAAACAAAATGAAGTTTTAAAAGCTATAGTTGACTCGCATTTTTGTGAGTGTCTGATGTTCTCATGAGGAAAACTGCAGTGTAGACCGAAAGTCTGAAAGACTGAATATCCTTTGGGAATACAATAATTTGGGCAACTTGAGAAAAATGAGAGAAAAAAATTATCTAGAGAATAAGTTCCAAGTAATATAGCAAAATTATAAATGAATTATGGCTAACTATATAGGAAAAAACCTTTTTATTTGGAGATATTTTTAATATAGAGAACCTTTAACATTATCATAGGGAATAGTTTTGTTTTCAACAGTTGAAAATAAAATGCCTTTGTGTGATAAGAATGAATGGCAGCTCCTGAACTCCCTCTTGCTGCACACCCTTCACCACTACCCCCATTATAGGGAAGAGCCAATGAATTAGATAAATGTAATTGAGACTTTAATCGCTCTTTAGATAAGAGAAAGTGAAGCATTTTTGTGATTCTGGCAGGCCCCAAGGTAGAACAGAAAAGAAGCCTTATGATTTCCAGTGAAACTGTAAGGCCCTATGAACTCAAAGCTTTACTAATTGCAAAAAGTTCCTTCCTCAATATAGGTTTCCAATATGGTTTCATGATGGGGAGCATACGATTAAGCTGAAGTACCAAAGTAGAATAAATGTTACATTCCAAAAGAGATGTTAGATAAAATGCCAAAGTCATAAAGGAATTTAACTTGGGGGGACAAAAACAGTTACATGTTTCTTGGGCTTGTTACCCACACAGAGATTAAAAGAGCCAGGTTAGGTAAGGGATTAGTGAGGAAGAGGGTTTTTTGGATATAAATCTTTGGAGCTGAACAGAGAATAAAATAGTAAAGTTTGAGGGGATTGTAAGTAAGAGATATCCATACATGGAGGCAGACTTCCACATAAACCATAAAAACTCTCCACAAAAGAAATAATCAGCTTCAAACATTCACTGGGATTGGAAAATGTAGAGCTATCTTTTGGCATCAAAATAAGAACTTTTCTGCTCTCCACAATCTATCTATTCTCCTTCCTTTATGTCCACCCACCCTAAACCCAGCTGAGACAGAAAGAGTAGGCCGCAATTGAGGACAGAAATAATTCAGAAGAAAAGAAGTGACTGAACAATCTCCCTTCCCAACAGGCTTAGAATAAGAATAATGATGGGTCATGAAGTCACTAAAAGCAAGCAAAACAAAATACCCTGCACTTTTCCCTGAATGATAAAAATTAAAATAGGCTTCTTTACAGAACTTTAAATAAGTAACTCAATTTTAACTTTCTGTATACATTTATATAGGTAATTTTTCAAATTATCATTTACAAACCTATTTCATTTCTCTTTATTGAATCCCTACATATCAGTTGCCAGCTCTATTAGGAAAACAATTTTTGTCTTATTCTCTGTGCGTCAATGGTAACATGCATACAATAGACATCAAATAGTGTTTTTTTGTTTTTATTTTTTGCCTCTGCACTGAGCTAAAGAGGTAAGAGTAGAAATTTGAAGAACCAAAATATTACCACATTCTTTCACATAAGCACATCTTTTCATGCAGAATGACCCCATCTTGGAGAATGTAAACGTGAGACAAAAAGTTATATTTCATCAATATTCAATTTCAGTCAGCCTTCAGTATTCACAAGTTGCGCATCCATAAATTCAACCAACCACAAATGGAAATTGTGGGATGGTTGTGTCTGTACTGAACATGTAAGAACATTTTTTTTTCTTGTCATTATTCCCTAAACCAGGGGTCCCCAAACCCTAGGCTGCAGACCAGTACTGGTCCACGGCCTGTTAGGAACTGGGCTGCATAGCAAGAGGTAAGTGGCAGGTGACAAGCATTACCACCTGGGCTCTGCCAGTGCAACATTAGATTCTCATCTAAGTGTGAAACCTATTGTGAACTGCACATGCAAGGGATCTAGCTTGCACACTCCTTATGAGAATATAACTAATGCCTGATATGAAGGTGGAACAATTTCATTCCAGACCTGCCATGCCGCCCTGTCTGTGGAAAAATTCTCTTCCATGAAACCATCCCCGGTACCAAAAAGTTTGGGGTCCACAGCCCTAAACAGTACAGTATAACAACTATTTACATAGTATTTACATAGTATTACAAGTAATCTGAGATTTTACATATATGGGAGGACCTGCATAGATTACATGAAAATGCTACACTGTTTTGTGTAAGGGACTTGAGCATCTGCAAATTTTGATATTTGCCAGGGTCTTGGAACCAACTTCCATGAATACTGAGGGACGACTTTATATGGAATAAGTAAAGGAGTAAAAAACCTTACTGCATATAACATTGACAACTCAAATGAGGAATCTGTGCAAAAGAACAGTCTAGCAAGTAAAATTTGTGACTTGTCACTATTAATTACCTAATAATATAGCAATGTTGGCAATGTTCTTTTTGTGGCGGTCTTCATTATAATAAGTTGCCATTTAACCTTTAGGATGCTAATTTCAGAAGAAATTTATTTACTGAATCCATTTTATTTTGATCTGATTCAATTTACTTTCCATGTCAAGTTATTATTACTTCTAAACACAATATGAGTACTTACAAAATCATTCCACTTTTATTAGAAAATATTAGTGTCCTACAAATGCTATTAAATTTAATTACCAAAATCTAAGTAGTCTCTAAAAAAAGATTCTGTATTTAGGCCAGGCGTGATGGCTTATGCCTGTAATCCCAGCATTGTGGGAAGCCAAGGGAGGTAGATCATGAGGTCAGGAGATCGAGACCATCCTGGCCAACGTGGTGAAACCCCGTCTCTACTAAAATACAAAAACTTATCTGGGCATGGTCGTGCATGCCTGTAGTCCCAGCTACTCAGGAGGCTGAGGCAGGAGAATAGCTTGAACCAGGGAGGCGCAGGTTGCAGTGAGCCAAGGTTGCACCACTGCACTCCAGCCTGGTGACAGAGCAAAACTCCATCTCAAAAAAAAAAAAAAAAGATTCTGTTTTTATAATGGTAGTATAATGATGCACATCTACTTTCCACTAAACAAACTGTAAACATGCTAGCTCAGCCAAAATTCATGGAGAATTTATCCACTCTGGCATTCTCACTTCCTATACTTTGTGTTAAGTGAAAACTTCACACAAAAATTAATAATTCCTTATGGGCAGGACTTTTGTCAAACAGTAGTGTAGTGACACTAACATTATGTCTTGACTTTATAAACTAAAAATAAAATCCTAAGCCCTCCACCCACTGAATGGACACCCTCTTGGCCAAAGGGACCCCAGGAAACCTTAAAAATTGAGCTCCCAGTCATGATGGAATAGAGAGTTGGACAGATTACACCCTCATTACATGTCCAACTCATTACACCCTTTTCTTTTTGTGGTTTAGACACAACTGACACAACTGACCAAAACTAATGTTACAATAGAGATCATAAGATGCACAGAACAGACTCTTCTGGCAATAAGATACCAAACTATAAGACCTAAGGCCATGCCAGGCAAGGGTTAAGTCATGCACCCCTACACTTACAGAACAGACTATGTTCTAACTGCCATGAGGTTTTTGTTGTTGTTTTGTTTTGTTTTTCTAGTAGCTAAACAAGCACTGGCCTTAAGATTAGCAATATTAAAACAATTTGCAGCTACATCAGATGCTAACTGGCCCTTTGTTTCACCAGCCATAATTATAGCTTGGATTGAACAAGAGACTGATTTCAGTAACTTTCTCCTGATCAGTAGACCACCAACGATGAACTGGTTCTGGCTGGTTTACAGAGACTGTGCACTTGCATGTCTTTGTGTCCTGAAAAGACCTTTTGACATATAGGTCTAATTGTAATACATTTAAATGCTATGTCTCCACCCCAAAGTGAACATAGGTCATATGTTACATGCACGTTTTTTAACACTCATGTGTCAGGACCACCTTCATGAATATTCATAGCTCCTTCTATAACCTGTTGAATAGGTATGTTTAGCCAACCTGTTCAGCATAAAGCTCCTAACCCAGCCTCTCCTCCTTCAAAGTGCCTGTCTCTGGTCTTTGCTGGAGGCTGTGCTTCCCAGCCTGCAGGATGGCCACCTTGTAGGCTGCAATCCTTTCCCAGAAATAAGGTCTCCTCACCTTTCTAATTGTATAAATTATGGGACTTTTTTCATTTAACACCTTCATCTAACAAACCCTAGAGAGAAGTTGGTAATTCTACAGAGGACTTGGATTGGGTCTTTGTGAAAAAGCTTTCTCTAGCTCTTAAGACTTATGGAAGTTAAACATTTCCTGCAACAAGACAAAAGAAAGCTGTCTTAGTCCTTTCATGCTGCTATAACAAAACACCTGAGACTGGGTAATTATAAATAATAAAAATTTACTCTCTTACAGTTTTATAGGCTAAGAAGTTCAAGATTAAGGTGCCAGCAGGTTTGATGTCTGGTGAGAGCCATGTCTCTCCTTTCATGGTAGCACTTTGAATGCTGTGTCCTTACATAGCAGAATGGATGGAAGTATTAAAAAGGCCTAATTCTATGTGAGGCCACTTTTATAAGGGCCTTAATCCCCATTCACAGGGACTCTGCCCACATGATTTAATTACCTCCTAAAGGCCCCATACTTTAATACTATCACATTGGTGATTAAGTTTCAGTACATAAATTTAGGGATATTCAAACCATAAAAATATTTTTTTCCAAGTAAAGAATAACAAGCACTGTCAGGCTGGGAGATGAGTAAATGTGTCTGGGTTATGGGTCTGCCAGTTAGTTCAGAGAGAGGCCCTGTCAGGCTGCAGAAAGCCCAGAGAGGTAATTATCAGGGCTTCTTATACCTCTAAACACATCAACCTAAATCTTCAGCATAATTCTGTAAGATGGTTGCAAAAATTGCCTTCATCAAGGCAAGATATCAAGCTTTATAATCTAAGTTTCAAGTAAATATATTATTCTAATAAGTATATAGTGAGCAGGCATCACATATGTACAATTATATGGCAGTCATTTAATAATAACTTAGCTGAAAATATGTCTAGTCATTGCAAGACTTAGGAGAGTTTAAGTGTGGCAAATTAGAGCCTACAAAGGGCCCACAAAAAGATATTACATTAGGAAATAAATAACATTATTAATAAAACCTCTCTTCATATAACAGTATTAAAATTAATATAAATAAGAAATGAGGAGTACAGGACCTCTTTGTTTTCCATTCTGCAAGACAAGGAGACCATTTTTAAAAGCATTTAACATTTTCTGAAGAAATATTTGCTATTGAAGAGCAGCCTCCATCAGCTTAGAACGTACAGACAATCTTCTCTCTAGTAAATGGGGTAGAGAATGGTCTCTTAAAGTCACAGAAAACCAGACCACTACATTGTGCAGTGACTGAGAGGCCCTAGGTCAGTACTTCTCAGCAGTAAGTCTATGTAACAGAGCTGAAAAGCTAAAGAAATAAAGAAATCACAAGTACAAAATGGAACAAATGCAGTGGAGGTAGTTTTGTTATCAAAAGCTTATACCATTTAACCCAGCAATCCCATTTGTAGGCACTTATCCATTATAAATACTAGGCTATATGTGAAATGATATATAATAATGATTCACTGCAACATTGTGTGCCATAGCAAAAGTTTTGGAAAAAGAATTACCATCAACAGGGACTGATTTTGTAATTTACAGAACATTTATATATTGTCATACTAAGCAGGTATAAAATGGAACTATGAACTCATATGGGACCTTAAAGATTTTTAAAGTGAAAAAGAGTACAGAACATTATATATAGCTTTTTAAACTTTTACTTAAATGGGGAAAATAAGAATATATATTCCCATTTGTTTTAATTATGTTTGAAGAGATTCCAGACAGATATCCAAGAAACTGTAACACAAAAGTAATTTCAATGGTTACAATAGAGTAGGTATAAGAATTGGGTGAATGAGAGACAATGAAGTGAATACTTTTCACAGTATGTACCAGTCAGAATCCCAGAAGAAAACAAATGACAAACTCAAATAAAGCTAACTTCAGAAATGTTTAACAAAAAAATACTTACAATGGTGTGGAGAGAGTGTAGGGAAACCAAAAGGAATAATTCAGTACCAAGCCTAGTGCTGATGTGGCTGGGACTCCCCCTACATCTAGAGATTTGAGAGATGGAGCAGTCAGCCCAACCTGGAAGAGAGCACCATGTAAGAAAGCATTGGGAAAGGAGAATTGCCTTTCTGTGAAGACACACGTGGACTACGATGACCTCATAGAAAGGGATCCAAATAAATAAGTACCCTACCTCTTATTCCTCCTCCTTCAGATCTCCTTCTAGAGCTAACTGGAATCCAGAGGGCAAGGAACCCTGCTTATGTAACTCACAGGTATCAGACTACATGGGCATTAAAAAAGTGGATATAGTGCAGAGAGGGTATGGGCAAAAGGAAGAACATCCACTAGTGTCCTTCATCCATGTATAAAGATGACATCAGCAATTCAAGGGACATATAAAATCCCATCTGCTATCATACCATCATTGAGTAATGCCAATTTTGTCATATGCCCACCTGAAACTTAAAATTTCTAACCAGTCAGTGTTCTTAATATGAGATGGAGAATAGAAGGGAATAAAAAAGATTATGTAACATAAATATAACTGCTACTGTTTCCGTAAGACATAAATGGTTATTGAAAGCTGTATACTTGTATTATTCTTCCTATTACCAAGTATGATGTCAAGAAACTTGACTGGACAGATTTTATGCTGAGTGGGGTGACTCAAATTTCCATTATTGTAGAATTTAGTCCTTGGTTGTCTTGACCTTATTGGAATGATGCAGTGTTCTCTTGACCAGGACTATTTTTTTTTTTTTTTTTTTTTTGAGAGGGAGTCTCACTCTGTCACCCAAGCTGGAGTGAAATGGCACGATCTTGGCTCACTGCCAAAAACCTCCACCTCCAGGTTCAAGTGATTTTCCTGCCTCAGCCTCCCAAGTAGCTGGGACTACAGGTGCATGCCACCACGCCTGGGTAATTTTTGTATTTTTAGTAGAGGCAGGGTTTCACCATGTTGGTCAGGCTGGTCTCGAAATCCTGACCTCGTGATCCGCCTGTCTCAGCCTCCCAAAGTGCTGGGATTACAGACGTGAGCCACCGTGCCTGGCCTTGACCAGGACTATTAAGCAAGGGAGTAAAATGAGGTACCCTAGTGAAACTCCAAGGTTCCAGACATAGTCCTTCTTCTTCCAGTGTATGTTAACAACCCAATTTCTCCCAATACTTGGTACCAAATTACTGTATGGCCATACCTTGGATGACCATTAATGCAATGGAATAAAAGTCTAAAAATGGCCAGAAGCTTCCAATACTTCAAAATCATTATTTCCTTAAGTACTAGTTACTCCACATCCACGGTGCTTAAGGGCATGATGACGGAAGTAAAATTTCTTAAAACTCATTGTTAGATTTCATCACAAGAGTGGCTACTTTAATGTCAAACCCTTGTTTTTGGCTATAGGAAACAGTCATGATACATGGCCTGCTGGATTAAGACATGTGCCATAAATTAGCAAGGTTTTATCAGTAGTAAAACCTGTAAATAAGCCTAGCTAAGTATTTTATTTGTAGAGACAGAGTCTTGCTATGTTGCCCAGGCTGGTCTCAAACTACTAGCCTTAAGCAATCCTCCTGCTTCAGCCTCCCAAAGTGCTGGGATTACAGGGGTGAATCACCATGCCCAGCCGGAAATACTTTTGAGTTGCAAAGTACATGTTGCTCTAAAAAATTAAGATAAAGAATTTTGAACCTGCATTTACATTTTTTTGGTTAGTGTTTTGACTTGCTAAGCAAAAAGAAGAAAATATACATTCATCTCAAGTATACATGAAATAGTTTCCAAGATACATTAAATGTTAACCCACAAAACAAATCTTAACAAATTTAAGGGGATTGAAGTTAGAAATTAATAACAGTGAGAAAATAGGAAAATTCACAGAATATGTAGAAACTAAATAGCACACTCTTGAACAACCCCCAAGTCAAAGAGGAAATCAAAAAGAAATTTTTAAAATTTCTTGAGATAAATTAAAATAAAAACACTACTTCCCAAAACTTATGGGATGCAGCAAAAGCAGTTATATTAAGAATAAATTTTATAGCAACAAATGCTTACACCAAAAAGAAGAAAATCCAGACACAGTGGCTCATGCCTGTAATCCCAGCTACTCAAGAGATTAAGGCAGGAGAATAGTTTGAGCCCAGGTGTTCGAGGCTGCAATGAGCTATGATTGTGTGCACTTTGGCCTGGGTGACAGAGTGAGAACCTGTCTAAAAAAAAAAAATGAAGAAGAAGGAAAAGGAGAAGGAGAAGGAGGAGAGAAGGAGGAGGAGGAGGAGCAGGAGGAGGAGGAGAGGGAGAAGAATCTGAAATAAACAACCTAAATTTACACCTCAGGGAACCAGAAAAAAATAACAAACTAAACCCAAATTTATCAAAAGAAAGAAAATAATGAAGATTATAGACAAGTAAATCAAATAAAGAATTTTAAAACTATACAAAATAATTTTTTAAACTGAGTTGGTTTTTGCCAAAGGAAACAAAATCAACAAACCCCTAATTAGACTAAGAACAAAAGAGAGAAGACCTAAATAAAAAAAAATCTAAAAGGAAAGTAAATACATTACAACAGATGCCTCAGAAATAAAATAGTTCATAACGGACTACTATGCACCGGGTGCAGTGGCTCACGCCTGTAATCCCAGCACTTTGGGAGGCAGAGGCTGGCAGATAACGAGGTCAGGAGATTGAGACCATCCTGGCTAACACGGTGAAACCGCGTCTCTAATAAAGATACAAAAAATTAGCCGGGCATGGTGGCTGGCGCCTGTAGTCCCAGCTACTCGGGAGGCTGAGGCAGGAGAATGGCCTGAATCTGGGAGGCGGAAGTTGCAGTGAGCTGCAATAGCAGCACCACTGCACTCCAGCCCGGATGACAGAGCGAGACTCCGTCTCAAAAAAACAAGGGGGACTATTATCTATTATGGAGAATCATATAACAAAAAACTGATTAACCCAGAGTAAATGGACAAATTCCTAGAAACGTACAAACTACCAAGACTGAATCCAAAAGAAATAGCCTGAACCCACCAATAACAAGAGACAGAATTAGTAATCAAAAACTTCTCAAAACAGAAATGCCCAGGAAAATATGATGTCAGAACTGAATTCTACAAATCATTTATATTTTATGAGGCCAGAATCATCCTGATCCCAGAGCCAGAGGAAGACATCACAAGAAAAGAAAACTGCAGGCCAGTACCTTGGATGGACATTGATGCAAAAATCCTCAATAAAATGCTAGCAAACCAAAATGAACAACACAGCAAAAAGATTATATATCATGAACAAATGGGATTTATCCTTGGGATGCAGGGTTGGTTTAATGTATGCAAACTCACTGATATGCTACACCACATTAACAAAATGAAAGATAAAAATAATATGATTATGTCAATAGATTCAGAAAAATCATTTGCTAAAGTTCAATATCCTTTTATGATTAAAAAATATTCTTAATGAAATATGTATAGAAGAAATTTTTCACAACATAATGAAATCCATTTATGAACAATTTCACAGTTTACATTATAATAGATTACAGAAAACTGAAAGCTTTTCATCTAAGATCTGGTACAAGGCAAGGATGCCCACTCTCACAATTTCTAATCAGCACAGTACTGGAAGCACTAGCAAGAGCAATCAGACAAGAAATAGAAATAAAAGACATCCAAATCAGAAAGGAAGAAGTAAAATTATCCATTTGCAGATGACATAATCCTGTATGTAGAAAACTCTATAAGGCTCCACCTACGTCCACACACAGACTGTCAGAACTAATAAATTAGTTCAGTAAAGTAGCAAAATACAAAATCAACGTGGAAAATGTGTAGCATTTCTTTACACTTACAACAATTTATCTGAAAAAGAAATCAAGAAAACTATCCCATTTACAATGTCAATGTTAAAAAATGCCAAGAAAATCTAAAAAACTGTTCTTGATTAAGGAGACTAAAGGGATGTAATCACTAAATGCAGTTCATGATACTGGTTTGGATACTGAATCAGGGAAAAAATATTATGCAGGACATTATTGGGATAATTGACTACATTTGATAATCGACTATATATTAGACAAAAGCATTTTATCAATATTGATTTGTCTAATTTTGCTAACTGTACTATAGTGATGTAACAAAATGCTTCTCTTGTAAAATATGTAATAAAATTTTTAGAGTAATGGGACACAGTATCTATAACTTATTGTTAAATAATTCAAGAAAAAGTAGATAAAGCTACTGTGACAATATATTCACAATAAGTGGAACTGAAATTGAGTGAAGCATATAGAGAATTTCTCTGTTCTACTCTGACAATTTCTCTGTAAGCTTGAAATTATTTCAAAATAAAATTTTTTTTAAAAAGAATTCCAATTCTACATAAATTCATCTGAAAAGCAGAAAATGAGTTAACAATCTCTCGGTGTTAGCATAACTTCATATTTTAGTGTTAGCGTAATTTCAAACTCAAATTTCAGAAATGGCAGGAAGAAAAAGGGAAATTACAAACCAATTAATGAAAGTGGATTAAAAACTTTCTAAACAAGAAATCCAGAAATATGGAAAATATAGAAAAGGATACTATTAAATATATTGTGACTAATCAATTAATGCAATTTACCACATCCACAGGGAAGCAGAGGAAAATCAAAGTCTTATCATTACATGACAGAAAAGATAAAATTTAACTTTGTTCCATGATATAAATTCTCAACAAACTAAGAACATGGAGAGACTTTCTTTAATTTCACAAAATGTTTATAAAAACCTACCGCAATTATTATAGTTAATAGTGAAACTCAGAAGTTTTTCCTTTGAATGTAGCAACAAGATAAGCATGTCTGCTGTTATAATTTCCATATAATGGGCAAAATGCTGGCCTATATATAAATGCCACAGTCATGCAAACAAAAGAAATTAAGAATTAGAAAAACAAAAACTGTCATTATTTGCATATATGTATCACATGCAAATAATGACAGTATACGTATAAATTACAGCCTCCAAAATAATCTGCAGATAAATTATTAGAATTACTAATAGTTTATCAAGTTTTCAAGATAAAAAATTAATATATCAGTTGCATTTCTATACCAGTATAAGAAATTAGAAAATAAAAATTTTAAACATAACATGTACTATTACATTAAAATATGTGCAGAATTTAAGAACAAATCTAGTAAGAGAAGTGCAAAACCTATATGGAGTAATTTTATTGAGGAATATTAAAAAGAACTTAAATAAGTGGTGACATATCATAAACATGGATTGGGATACCTAATAATATAAAGTCATTAAATCCTTTATATTGATCTATATAACCAAAGCAATTTATATCTGAATCCCAAATCCTATTCCCAAACTTTCACCCCCACTGTAGAATTTAACGGGCAACATCCAAAATTTATATGAAAGTGATAAGTGACAAGAATAGCCAAGACACCCGTGAAGAAAAAACATCTAGGAGAAGATGCCTTAGTAGGTCCAAAGACATAGGTTTAATTAAGACTATGTTGTATTGGAGCAAAGGCCAAGAATAGATGAAATGACCATAAAAGAGAATGAAGATTATGTATATATGTGGACACTTGCTAGATAGTTAAGTGCAGAAAGAATGGTAAATGATATTGTGACAACTTAGTATCCCACTGGGAGAGTACAGTTGGATCTGTTTTTTTTAAATGGAACAAATTTAGTTTAAGGATCAAAGTGGCTTTTATTAGCAATTCATGAATAGGGCAGCATCCCATCCAAAAATTGAAAGAGCTTCATTAAATATGGCAGACAGTTAGGTTTTGTAAAGTAGCTTGAGTAAGAATAAGGTAACAGAATAATACAAAAAAGTGGACTGGTTAACATACTTCAGATTACCTCAGGTTACTTTCTTTGCAAGGGTTAATGTGATATGGTTTGGCTCCATGTCCCCACGTAAGTCTCATCTCAAATTGTAATCTCCATAATTCCCACGTTTTAAGGGCGGGACCTGGTGCGAGGTGACCAGATCATGGGGGTGGTGTCCCCCATGCTGTTCTCATGATAGCAAGGGAATTCTCACAAGATCTGAAGTTTTATAAGGGGCTCTTCCCCTTCACTTGTTCACTCTTCTCTCTCCTGCCACTATGTGAAGAAGGCCCATACCTGCTTCCCCTTCTGCCATGATTGTAAGTTTCCTGAGGCCTCCCCAGCAATGCAGAACCGTAAGTGAATTAAACCTCTTTCCTTTATAAATTATCCAGTCTCAGGTATTTCTTCATAGCAGTGTGGGAACAGACTAATACATTAAGTTGGTACCGAGGTACTGGGGCACTTCTATAACATACCCCAAAATGTGGACGTGACTGTGGAACTGAGTTGACAGGAAGAGATTGGAACAGTTTGAAAGACTCAGAAGAAAACAGAAGACGTGGGAAATTTGGACCTTTCTAGACACTTGTTGAATGATTTTGACAAAAATACTGATATGGACAATGAAGTCTGAGCTGAGGTGGCCTGAGATGGAGATGACGATCTTATTGGGAACTGGAGCAAAGGTCACTCTTGCTATGCTTTAGCAAAGAGACCAGTGGCATTTTGCCCCTGCCCTAGAGATCTGTGTAACTTTGAACTTGAGAGAGATTATCTTAAATTGGAACTTACATTTAAAAGGGAAGCAGAGCATAAAAGTTTGGAAAATTTGCAGCCTGATGATGCAGTAGAAAAGAAAAACCTGGCTGGGCATGGTGGCTTACGCCTGTAATCCCAGCACTTTGGGAGGCCAAGGTGGGCAGATCACCTGAGTCAGGAGTTTGAGAACAGCCTGACCAACATGGAGAAACCCCATCTCTACTAAAAATACAAAATTATCTGGGTGTGGTGGTGCATGCCTGTAATCCCAGCTACTCGGGAGGCTGAGGCTGGAGAATTGCTTGAATCTGGGAGGCAGAAGTTGCAGTGAGCTGAGATTGTGACATTGCACACCAGCCTGGGCAACAAGAGCAAAACTGTGTCTCAAATAACAAAAAGAGAGAGAGAAGAAAAGAAAAGAAAAACCCATTTTCTGGGGAGAAATTCAGGACTTCAGAAATTTGCATAAGTAACTAGGAGCCAAATGTTAATTTCCAAGACAATAAGGAAAATGTCTCTAAGGCATGTCAGAGACCTTTCCCAAGAGAAAAATGGCTTTGTGGGCCGGGTCCAGGGCCCCCCTGTGTGTGCAGACTTAGTGCCCTGCATCTCAGCTGCTACAACCATGGCTAAAAGGGGCCAAGGTACAGCTTAGGCCGTTGCTTCAGAGGGTGCAAGCCCCAAGCCTTGGCAGCTTACACATGGTGTTTGTTCTCCAGGTGCACAGAACTGAGGTTTGGGAATTTTCCTCTAGAGTTCAGAGGATGTACAGGTAGAGGTCTGCTGCAAGGGCAGAACGTCATGGAGAACCTCTGCTAGGGCAGTGTGTAAGGGAAATGTGGGGTTGGAGCCCCCACACAGAGTCCTAGTGGATTCTGCCTAGTTGAGCTGTGAGGAAAAGGGCACTGCCTAGTGGAGCTGTGAGAAGACCACCGTCCTCCAGACACCAGAATGGTAGATCCACTGACAGTTCGCACCGTGCACTTGGAAAAACTACCAACACTCAATGCTAGCCCATGAAAGCAACCAGGAGGGAAGCGTGACCTGATATGAGACATAGAGTCAAAGGAGAACATTTCAGAGTTTTAAGATTTGACTTGCCCCACTGAATTTCAGATTTGCTTGAGGCCTGTCGTCCCTTTGTTTTGGTCAATTTCTCCCATGTGGAAGGGGAACATTTACCCAATGCGTGTAACTCCATTGTGTCTTGGAAGTAACTAACTTGTTTTTGATTTTACAGGCTCATAGGCAGAAGGGACTTGCCTTGTCTCAGATGAGACTTTGGACTGTAGACTGTTGAGTTAATGCTGAAATAAATGAAGACTTTGGGGGACTGATGGGAATGCAAGATTGGTTTTGAAATATGAAAAGACGTGAGATTTGGGAGGGGCCCAGGGCAGAACAATATGGTTTGGCTCTCCCCACACAAATTTCACCTCCATTTGTAATCCCCATAAGCCCCATGTGTTGAGGGTGGGACCTGCTGGGAAGAGATTGGATCATGGAGGCAGTTTCCCCCATGCTGTTCTTATGATAGTGAGTGAGTTCTCACAAGATCTGATGGTTTTATAAGAGGCCCTTTCCCCTTCCCTTGTTCACTCTTCTCTCCCCTGCCACCATGTAAAGAAGGTCCGTGCCTGTTTCCCCTTCCGCTATGATTGTAAGTTTCATGAGGCCTCCCTAGCAATGCAGAACTAAGTCAATTAAACCTCTTTCCTTTATAAATTTCCCAGTATAAGTTATTTCTTTATAGCATTGTGACAATGAATGAATATAGTAAATCAGAAAGGACTCCCTTATTATTCCAGCTCAGGTTGACAATCCCTTTCCAATTGGTTATTGTAAATCTCTTACTTTTAAGAAAAAATGGTCTGTTTGCAAATTTTTCTGCTTCCTTAAAGTGCCAGTTTCATTATGTGGCACTTTGCACATGTGACTCCATTTTGGTTTGGTCTGTTCGGGCCTAGTGTATGAGCTCACTCCAAAATAATGTCCTCTCATTATTTTATTTAACGGATTCTTACCTTCACCATATGCAAATATGAATTCCCTAGGGGTAAAAAGCAAATAAAAACACATAATTAACAAATAAAATATTAATATAGGCTATATCTTCATAACTTCAAGGTAGGGAAACATTTCTTAAACAAGTACAAAAAGCAATATTCATAAAAGACAAAGGTTGATAATCTGGACTAAATTAAAATTAAGAACTTTGTTTTTCAAATGACACCTAAAATGAGTAAAAACACAAGACAAAAAGTGGAGAACATATGTACAACACATTTAACCCATAGTTACTTGTATCTTAATTACATACAAGTCAATAATAAAAGGAAAAAATACATGATAAGAAAATGGGAAAAGAATATGAACCAGCAATTTACAAGAGAGAAAATCTAAATTGCTAAAAATATACAAATATGTTCAACTTCACTGGTAAAATAAAAATGCAGATTAACATAACATGATGGCATTTTAAATTTCAAAATAAAACATAAAATATCATAATATTTACCTACACTTTGAAAATATATATGCACATATATGTGTATCACATACCTGTTATTATTATACCTATTACAAAGCTCAGAGCAGAAAAACTCATCCAGTTACACATTTAACATGCTACAATAATCTCACCAATTAATCACTGCTTAGATACCTCCAGATATAAGGAACTCAAAAAAATTCATCTAATCTTTGAACAGCTCAGGATTGGAAAGTTATTGCTTTTCTTATTTCTTATTTCTTATTTTATTATTTATCTTATTTCTTATTGCTGTGATTGATTACCTTCAGTTTTGAATGAACATTTGTCTTCTCATTATTTTCTCCACTTGAATTTTATCTTATCCCTATAACCAGGCAAATTCTTTTTTCTGAACAAAATACTTTATAAATTAGAACCATCCAGTAATAGCAAAATTGAATTCAAGACATGGTAGCCTTCTACTACTAGAAGTATACTAGCACAGGATGAATTATCATTTTTCACCATATTATGAAAGGTCATATGCATTAAATGACTTCCTGAGAGACATTTAAGATTGGGTTTCATCCAGGCAATAACTAAAATTCCTTACATTATTTCCTGGGGAAAGCAGCTGCAGCTGGATGTTGCAGCAATGGCAATAGCTTGAGGGGAAGAAACAGGGGACAGCCCTGGTGCCTAATGACCAAGAAACTACCTAGGCTAGGACTTGCTCACTGCTTACGTATGTATGAGAATTGGCACTCTAAGACTTAGAGCTGTGCTGTATAATAGAGAACCACTAGTCATATATGGCTATTAAACATTTGAAACGTGGTAGTAAAAGTTGAAATGTGCTATATGTATAAAATACATACTGAATTTCAAAACAATACAAAGAATCTAAAATCTCATTAATAATTTTTATAATGATTGATTATAAGTTGAAATAATATTTTGGATAGCTGCATTCGATCAAATATTTAATATTTACAGTATTATAAAATCAATTTCATCTCTCTTTTCACGTTTTAATGTAAATACTGAAAAATTTTAAATTCTATATGTCTCATGTTGTATTTCTGTAGGGCAGCACTGCCATAAAACCATAGTAGAGTTCACAATCTGGTACTCTGTAAGATGAATACTGCTCATGGAAGTATTTTGTTTATCTTTTACAATATTTTTTAAATTTAAACTTAATTGCCAATTTTGAAAAAATCATCAATATTTTAATTAAACTTAGATTTTATAGAATTATTTAATTTTACTTTTCTTGGAAATCCAAGAGATCAGGCATTTCTTGGGCTGTTTTAATACATGGCACCAATTGTTTGGAGTGGAAGAGCTGCTGACTCATTTTTAGACCAGATTTTCTACTTTACCATGGTCCCCAGCATTTCCTAATGCTAGTTTTTACTCACTTCAACATCTGCATTTAGCTGTTACCTACTTAAGTACTACAGACTTTTGAATTTGTAAGCCCTTCCCTTTAATATTTTAGCATTCAACTTAAAAATGAATAGAAGATTGTTGCTTTGTTTTGGGGATAGAAAAAGTAGATTTTAGTGATACAGACAGTCCCTGACTTACAATAGTTCAAATTAACAGCTTTTCAACTTTAGGATGGTGAAAAAGCTATATGCATTCACTAGAAACCTTACTTCAAATTTTGAATTTTGATCTTTTCCTGGACTAGCAATATATCCTAAGATACTCTCACAATACTGGGCAGCAATAGAGAGCCACAGTTCCCTGTCAGTCACAGGAGTAGGAGGGTAAACAACTGATACTCTTCAGCGTACTGTGTTGCCAGATGATTTTGCCCAACTGCAGGCTAATATAAGTGTTTAGAGCATGTTTAAGGTAGGCTGAGCTATGAGGTAGGTGAGCTGTGATATTTTTCGGTTAGATGTATTAAATGCACCTTCAACTTAAAGATATTTTCAACATACAATGGGTTTATTGGGAGGTTAACTCCATTGTAAATCAAGGAGCATCTGTATATTATTCCACTGGCCCATTTCTGACTCAGGTGTTAAAAAGTAGAAATCTAAATTGGCATGTGGAGAAAACACATGTACAAATAATTGTTGCCAATTAAATTAGTTGGTTAAATGAATTAGAAGAGGTTTCTCACTCACTTGCTGAAACAGAGGATTTTGTTCAAAATGTGTATGAGGATCCCACATCCTGAGATCAATTGGAAGTAGTGATGCCTGTGTTAACTAGAAGAGAATTCAAGAGTAAGTGGTTTGTTAATTCTTGAAGAGAAACCAAATGGCAGCCCCCCGCAAGCCTTAGAAACAAAAGTCAAAGGAAGCTACAAAGCAGAACAAAGAAACTTTAGGGAGGTGGTGCCCAAAATCAGAGACGCCTTCATTCCCCTTTGATAATCAGTGTATAATGTGGCCACCAGGGGAGACCTAATACTACCAAATATACTGGCATTTACAATTACTTAGTCAAGATAATAGTCCTTTATATACTCTGTCCTTCTCAGCATTAGATTCTCCTAATTACCAGTTGGCCATTTAGAGAGCTGGTCTTTCAAAAAAGGCACAATTGCACGTTGTTTTTTAGCTCAGCACTCTTCGTGACAGAATTATTGAGGAAGCATTATGCAAATCTATTGTTTACCAAAGCCATAAAACCATCTGGTCCTAGAGGTTCATTTTTTGTAGCTGACTTCTGGAAACTAGCGTGGGTTTAACTTCCTCTGTCCTTCCTATTCTAGCTGCCAAGCCACTGTTGACAAAACACAGGTGTTTTAAGTTACTCATTTTTGACTGGGCTTTTTATCGAGACCCTTGTTTTATTTAACTTTGTTCTAGTTTCTGTAAGATCACTTTATCTTCAGGATTTCCATGACTTAGTCAGTTTCTATACTTTCACATAGGCTTCATTTGAAAACCTTCTGAGTATTTCCAAATGTAGTCAAATACAAAGCGCGTTTGTAGGAAGCCATAAAAATGACCTGGGTAATATAACCAGGGGACATGGCCATAACATTCAGATGGCAGGATCTAGGTTTCCAAAATCAGCTCATGCTCCTACTTATACATCCATACATTTTGAATAACAGATACCAGGAAATCTAAGATTTTGTTGCTGTTGAGTAGGTTGAATAAGTGAATTTAATTTTCAAGATCACTACATAAAATTATGCTCTTTAATTTTCTTTAATATGTGATTTTTGGATACTTCTTTGAACATATCACTGTTCTTTAATATATCACTATTATTCCAAATCACAGCAAATTCTTCCCTTACTTAGGGTGTGGAATTATATTTCCGCCAACAGAATTTCTCCAATATGATCTCCAGAAGGTGAAGTATATCATAGCTATCATAGCATAGAAGCTGAATGATGTCACTTTTAGGCACTAAATACCCTAATGGAGGGCAGCTGTCAGTTTCCAGCAGTTGGGGATGCCCTCTAATCTTCATACAATCTATATAACCATGAGCAGGAAGCAGGAAGCAAAGGGAAGTTGTTTCAGTGATGTACACAAGTAAAGAGGTACATGCTACAATATTTTCTATGACATAAAATGTTACCAACACCTAAGGGCTTTTAAGACCATTGTAAACAATGTCAGATTCACTGCATTGTCCAAGTACTAGTAGAATAGATTGAACTTTCTGTGTGTCTGGATAGTTGCAAGTTAGATCAGAGAAGGAATTCTGGTGGCTTTTTGAGATAACAAAGTCAGACAATTTTTAATATAGCATTAATACCCATTATTTGATTATGATCTTTTTCACGAGTACCCCTGTTTTACCATTTTGGCTAAATGAGCTCGGTTATTTGAAATCCCTAATGCCTAGTATTTTCTTAAATTGTATAACCTGTGTTATATACTAAGCTTATTATGAGTTGCTGACTTAAAAAGGGAGTAGGAGAGCAATACAAAGAAGATGTGAACTTTGGTTAAAGTCAGAATCTTTGGAGTTGCCATTAGCTAAAAAAAGAAATAGTGGGAGGAGGATGTGGCTCTTTGCTCAAAGACTTATAGCGCTTTTCTGGCAGCCACATCCTGCCTGTGGCTAGGTCAACCCAAGTACCACATCTTACTGTTTTCTTGAATGATAAAACATTGTCTACAATTGAAGGGGCCTCTCTTTGCAATAAATCAATCTGATTACGAAAGGTTAATAAACATTTAGGGCTATAGGAAACTTGGGGCTTTGAGCTTTGCAAACATCATATATATGTGAAAATGTATGTAGCCAATATATTTATTGATAATTTAAAAATATGTCATTATAGAAGACAACTTGGAAAAATACATAAAGGTGGAAAGAAGAAATTTAAAGCTACCTCCTCTGATGTATTGAGAATAGCATTTATTTCTGCTAGTACATATGTATGTGTGAATGTATATATATGCACATATAGGAATGGTTTTGATTTTACAAATATGTATGTACTTATGTATTTACAAATGGAAAAATATTATCTGTAATTCACATATGATCATACTAAATATACATAATTGTTTCTTTTTATTTGCTTAATATTATAAGCATTTTTCCATGTTGTGTTCCTTGAAAACACTGATTGCCTGTGTAATATTTTATTACATCAATGATTCTCAAACATTAGCATGTATCAAAATTAAGTGAATACTCTTATTCTACCAAATCGTCTTTGCTACTTAATATATTTCTATGTTATAAGTTGTTAGTCAAACTAAAGTCTTATTTCAGTTTACATTTCTTTCATTACTGATGGCAGCAGCCACCCATCTGGAGTGGCTCCCGCTATGACACTGGATGCTGAGGCACTCCAGGGATCCGGCAGGAGTCAGGAATAGGAAGAAACCCCTCCCCGTTCCAAGTTGGAGGGATGGGATCCCTGCCCTCCCAGGCACACCTGCACCTGCAGGTGGCTACAGACCTGGGCATCTCGGCATTCTCGTGGGCCAGGAAGCCCCCCTGCTCCCACAGGATCGGATGTGCCTGCTCCTGCTGACTGGCGTCTCCCCTCTCCTGGTGCTTGCTCCAGTTTCACAGCAAAGTTGTGGCCAGACCCAGGCGCTGTCATGTGCCCACTCAATTTCAGAGAAAAGTTGTGGCCCAGCCTGGATGCTGTCATGAGCCAGCCAGGTATGTGAGTGCTGATACACCAGATCCCTGCTGCCTCACCTCCCTCTGGACTTAGGGTGCCAAGGAGCACAGGAGGGAGGCCAGGGTGGGGCTAAGGGCAGCTCAGCATGGGTCCTGCAGGCACCCCTTAGCACAAACAGCCTGGACATGGTAGAGGGCATGTTAATGGTGGCAGGAGGCAGATAGGCTTCTGGGCAGATACAAGTGGGTCCCTGGTGAAACCCCACCTTCAGGACAGGGATGGCCTGAGGCCTGGGGTCCAGGCTGCCAGTTCAGCAGACCAGAGCCAGAAATTATGGTGCTTTTTCTGGGTCCACCCATAGCTGCCCATGGACCAATCAGCATGCACTTCCTTCCCTCTGAAGCCCATAAAAATCCTGGACTCAGCCAGATTCAGGCAGATGAGAGGCTACCTGCCTGTGGAGAGAAGCTATGCACTGTGGGTCTCCTCTCTAATGAGAGCTGAATACTCATTGGGATGACTTGCCTGCAGATAGGGTGTGCCTACCATGGGTCTCCTCTGAGCTATTCTATCACTCAGTAAAGCACCTCTTGGCTTTGCTCTCCCACCACTTATTCACATACCTCATTATTCCTGGACACAGGACAAGAACTCAGGACTCGCTGAATGGTGGGGATGAAAGAGCCATAACACAAACAGGGCTGAAACACACTCCTTGCTCACCAAGTTGCGGGTAACAAGGAGGAAGACAGAAGGAGAGAAGAGCTGCAGCCCTTCAGGGAGCCCAGACCTAGGAGCTCCCCAAGCCAGGGCTGTGACCTTCTTTGGGGCTCTGCAGTTCCTGGTGTCTCCAAGCTTCCAGGTGCCACTGCATTTCCTGGTGCCAGCCGTGGAAGCTACTTGCCATATATCTGGTCCAGCCACAGCCTTGCAGGGAACAAGCACCCATGCCACAGTGCCTGGAGCTGCGTGCCCCACCGCAGCCGGCATGCCTGGTTGTGTGTAGTGGCCAGACCCCACCCTCGCTCACTCACACACCCCTTGCTTGGCTTGCCCTTGGCAGGCGTGGGATCCAGGCCAGTAGCACAAGCCAAATGCAGCCTGCCAAGCTTGGTGGGCAGAATGAGCCCAGCAGGCCAGAGCAAAACTCGAGCAAAGGCTCCACCAGCCACAGAGGTTTCTGGCCAGAAAAATGACACTGCAAGAATCCTGTGACATTACCAGTGAAGTGAAATAGTTTATCACATTTTAAATATCTGTTTGAAAGAATGATGAGCAAAATTCTATGGCTATTTTCTTCAAGCTGTAGGGGGCTTAAGATTTTTCTTACCTGTGTCTAGGAAGCCTTTATATTTTCAGGAGATGAGCCTTTTTTTGGTCATATTTGCTATAAAATTTTTCTTACTTGATTGCTCTTTACTCATTTGCTGTTTTTGATAGTAATAATTTTGTTCTTTTCAATTTTTATGTAGCTAAGTCACCTTTTTCTTTGTGATTTATTTTGTTTCTTGGAAAATAGGTGTTTTAGTCCATTTTCACACTGCTATAAAGAACTCTCCAAGATGGGGCAATTTATAAAGGAAAGAGATTTAACTGACACGTAGTTCCACATGGCTGAGGAGGCCTCAGGAAACTTCCAGTCATGGCAGAAGGTGAAGGGGAAGCAAGGTGTGTCTTACATGGTGGCAGGAGAGAGAGAGAGAGAGCAAGCGAGAGAGCAAGCAAGAGAGTGAGCGAAGAAGGAAGTGCCACACTTTTAAATCAACTATCATGAGAACAGCATCAGGAAAACCACCCCAATGACCCAATCACCTCCCACCAGGTCCCTCTCTCAACAAGTGCGGATTACAATTAGAGATGAGATTTGGGTGGGGGCACAGAGCCAAACCATATCAATAGGAGACCTAAAACAAATGAAATTTTTTTTGAATTCTCATTTTTATGATTTTTATGCTTGGCATTTGCTAAACACTGAGGAATTTCTTGCCTTACCCTTCCCTACTTCCTTCCTTCCTTCCTTCCTTCCCTCCTTCCTTCCTTCCTCCCTCCTTCCCTCCCTCCTTTCCTTCTTCCCTCCCTCCCTTCCTTCCTTCCTCCCTCCTTCCTTCCTCCCTCCTTTCCTTCTTCCCTCCCTCCCTTCCTTCCTTCCTTCCTCCCTCCTTCCTTACTTCCCTCCCTTTCCTTGTTCCCTCCCTTCCTTCCTTCCTTTCTTCCTTCCTTTTTTCTCTCTTTCTTTTTTTGTTTATGTTTCATACAAGGTGAATTGAGTCCCAAGTAGTTAATTACCCAACATCATTTATATTGAATAATCATTCCTTTTCCTATTAAAATGTGATGCATTGTCACATTTAAGTTAATTTGCATGCTGGAAAATTAGTTCTTAGTTGTTATTTGAAGGGAATGTGAACCGATATCAGATAGTTTTTAGTAAAGCACAACAGGAAATACACGCATGACCAATAATGAGAAAACCAGAAATCAAGCCATAGTAGAGCAATATCATCTCAATTTCAATATGTGTCTTGGCTTCCACTTAGGGTTCTAACCAGTTGTTTACAGGGTTTCCTTGTTTTGTTCACTGCCTTAAAGATAATGTTTTCACAGAGACCAGTAAAAAAAAAAAAAAAGTCCTATTGCTTTTGGCAAATATTGAGAGTTGCGCATGTTTCCCAGAGTGTGGGTAAAATGGGCACTCTTGTTTAAAAATCCCACTGTATCATTGCACAAAGTACATATTTTTATTGTCTGGCCTCACTTTTTAAGTTCTTTGTCATTTGGTCTGCCAAACACTAGGCTTTTTCAGTCTATCATAATTAATATCTTCCCACCCACCTTAATGCCCTAAAATATATCAGGACTGCATTATGGAGGCTAAGAGAGAGTAAAATAACCTCTTGGCATTTGCTTTGCTAAAGTCAAGTTCTGTTTACAAAATGTTATTGTTTACAAATGTAAACATCTTATAAGTAGCTGTCAAGAATTCTTTAATATTACTGTAGCTCCCTTATCAAAGCATCTCAATTGCAATGCTAGTAGAAAGTATCACTACAAAATCTAATTTCTAAGGCAATGACAGTTATTCAGAATTTTTTCAGTTAATAAAAGTAATAACTGTAATTATCTTTAAAACACTGAGCCTCAGTTGTTACAATGGTAAAACTAAGGAGAAATGTCAAACTTTCAGATGATTAACCAAAGTAATAACCAATTTTCAGAAGAAATGAATGTCAGAGTAAGAAAGTATTTTTTCAACTTGTTTTTTCCAAGAACTCACATCTTATAAATTTTGAAATGGAGAGCACTGTTATTAAAGGAGACAAATATCACATGTATAATTCAAAGTCAATGATATTTTCCAAATGCACTTAGCAGTTGCATCTGAGACTTTTTTTTTTTAATTTCCAATAACTCTGGCACTACAGAGATTTGTAAACACTCATTTTGGGATTTGTGGAAATTACATTCAGATACTTCATTCTGGATCTCCTGTTCATTTCTTTCCTTTTTGTATAATCATACTAATAATAACAATATCATGCCTTTTTTTTCTTTAGACGGAGTCTCATTCTGTCGCCAGGCTGGAGTGCAGTGGCACGATCTTGGCTCACTGCAACCTCTGCCTCCTGAGTTCAAGTGATTCTCCTCCCTCAGCCTCCTGAGTAGCTGGGACTACAGAGGCGCAACCATGCCCAGCTAATTTTTGTATTTTTAGTAGAGATGGGGTTTCACCCTATGTCCATGTGTTCTCATTGTCCAACTCACACTTATGCGTGAGAACATGAGGTGTTTGGTTTTTCTGTTCTTGTGTTAGTTGCTGAGAATGATGGTTTCCAGCTTCATCTGTATCCCTGCAAAGGACATGAACTCATCCTTTTTTATGGCTGCATTGTACTCCATGGTGTATATGTGCCACATTTTCTTTATCCATTCTATCATTGATGGGCATTTGGGTTGGTTCCAAGTCTTTGCTATTGTGAATAGTGCTGCAATAAACATGTGTGTGCATGTGGTTTTATAGTAGAATGATTTATAATCCTTTGCATATATACCCAGTAATGAGATTGCTGGGTCAAAAGGTATTTCTTGTTCTAGATCCTTGAGGAATCGCCACACTGTCTTCCACAATGGTTGAACTAATTTACACTCCCACCAACAGTGTAAAAGCCTTCCTATTTCTCCACAGCCTCTCTAGCATCTGTTGTTTCTCGACTTTTTAATGATCATTATTCTAACTGGCGTGAGATGATATCTCATTGTGTTTTTGATTTGCATTTCTCTAATGACCAGTGATGATGAGCATTTTTTCATATGTTTGTTGGCTGCATAAATGTCTTCTTTTGAGAAGTGTCTGCACTTCGCCTCATGCACTTGCACCTGATACCAGAATATTTTATCCAGATATTATATATTAAATTAATCTCAAAGTATTGATACTTTTAGGTAAAGGGAGAAATAGTTTACAAATTACATTCTCCTTACCAGCTTCACGTTATATATTATTACATTTGAAAAAAAAATCTGTTAAAATTATTGCACTTAAACTGAGGCCAGAGAGGCAAAATGACTTCCCCAGTGCTACAGAACTAGTAACGTAAAAGCCCAGTTGAGAACTGTACAGAGTCTGCCCTTGTTTTCTCCTTAAAAGTTGGAAATATTTGCCTCTTTTTGAGCTAATGAACTTCCTGAAAGGAGAAAGAAAACAAAATAGGAAAGGCTTCAGGTGAAAGGTAAGGAAAAAATCAGGGGAAATACAAAGCTAGGTGAAAAATAAGTGTTAAAAACTAAGCAGGATTCCTATTAATTGAACCAAAAGAATGAATAAACAGAAAAACATGGCAATTTACATGGCAAAATTTTGTATAGGAGCTATTATGTTAAGATGACCCAGATTATCTTCAATTTATGGAATACCTGTGGGTTTTAAAAACTTCTCTTACCTAATACAAACTTTCAAATGCCATTCATGAAAGCATTTTGCTCCTCACCAGGTTCTTCCTTCTTCTTTCATTATTTTTTTTTCCTTGTTTCTCCTCCATTTTCAGGCTGAGGAGAATCTTCAGATTTTCAATATTTCCTCCTTTTGTAATAACTTGAAGCTGGGTGTGTCTTCCCTATGTAAACAAATATATTTACCTTCTGACACATCCCACCTTCGTAAGTTCAACTCATCCTATTTACCAAAACCCTAAAATTCTGCCTAATTCTCCATGACATACTGTTAGTCACAGGTCAAAATTTCCCTCCATTTTCTATATTATGTCATTGTCCCTGGGAAAATTATACAACTGGTAAGGAAAAGTATAAAGGAATTAAACATAGGTGGAATTATTTTTTTTTTTCAGAAAAACAGGACAAAATGGACCAGAAAAAGAAGAAATATGAATAAAATGAGGGAAAATAAACATTATGGCACAAGGAGAAATTACATTTTAATGTGTATATTCCCCAAAAGATAATTTTTTAAACCAAATCTCCACTCTTAACTAAATTATTTTCTAGAAAAGCTTGCAAAAGTGATTTGAGTATAGAAAAGTTTCAAGATGGTGAAGCAAGGCCGCAATGTGACTTGACATGAGAGTTAAAAATATATTGTCTAGGGGGAGGAGCCAAGATGGCCGAATAGGAACAGCTCCGGTCTACAGCTCCCAGCGTGAGCGACGCAGAAGACGGGTGATTTCTGCATTTCCATCTGAGGTACCGGGTTCATCTCACTAGGGAGTGCCAGACAGTGGGCGCAGGTCAGTGGGTGCACGCACCGTGCGCGAGCCAAAGCAGGGCGAGGCATTGCCTCACTTGGGAAGTGCAAGGGGTCAGGGAGTTCCCTTTCTTAGTCAAAGAAAGGGGTGACGGACACAACTGGAAAATCGGGTCACTCCCACCCGAATATTGTGCTTTTCCGACTGGCTTAAAAAACGACGCACCACGGGATTATATCCTGCACCTGGCTCGGAGAGTCCTACGCCCACGGAGTCTCGCTGATTGCTAGCACAGCAGTCTGAGATCAAACTGCAAGGCAGCAGCGAGGCTGGGGGAGGGGCGCCCGCCATTGCCCAGGCTTGCTTAGGTAAACAAAGCAGCCAGGAAGCTCAAACTGGCACAGCTCAAGGAGGCCTGCCTGCCTCTGTAGGCTCCACCTCTGGGGGCAGGGCACAGACAAACAAAAAGACAGCAGTAACCTCTGCAGACTTAAATGTCCCTGCCTGACAGCTTTGAAGAGAGCAGTGGTTCTCCCAGCACGCAGCTGGAAATCTGAGAATGGGCAGACTGCCTCCTCAAGTGGGTCACTGACCTCTGACCCCCAAGCAGCCTAACTGGGAGGCACCCCCCAGCAGGGGCACACTGACATCTCACACGGCAGGGTATTCCAACAGACCTGCAGCTGAGGATCCTGTCTGTTAGAAGGAAAACTAACAAACAGAAAGGACATCCACACCAAAAACCCATCTGTACATCACCATCATCAAAGACCAATAGTAGATAAAACCACAAAGATGGGGAAAAAACAGAACAGAAAAACTGGAAACTCTAAAAAGCAGAGTGCCTCTCCTCCTTCAAAGGAACGCAGTTCCTCACCAGCAACGGAACAAAGCTGGATGGAGAATGACTTTGACGAGCTGAGAGAAGAAGGCTTCAGACGATCAAATTACTCTGAGCTATGGGAGGACATTCAAACCAAAGGCAAAGAAGTTGAAAACTTTGAAAAAAATTTAGAAGAATGTATAACTAGAATAACCAATACAGAGAAGTGCTTAAAGGAGCTGATGGAGCTGAAAACCAAGGCTCGAGAACTACGTGAAGAATGCAGAAGCCTCAGGAGCCGATGCGATGAACTGGAAGAAAGGGTATCAGCGATGGAAGATGAAATGAATGAAATGAAGCGAGAAGGGAAGTTTGGAGAAAAAAGAATAAAAAGAAATGAGCAAAGCCTCCAAGAAATATGGGACTATGTGAAAAGACCAAATCTACGTCTGATTGGTGTACCTGAAAGTGATGGGGAGAATGGAACCAAGTTGGAAAACACTCTGCAGGATATTATCCAGGAGAATTTCCCCAATCTAGCAAGGCAGGCCAACGTTCAGATTCAGGAAATACAGAGAACGCCACAAAGATACTCCTCGAGAAGAGCAACTCCAAGACACATAATTGTCAGATTCACCAAAGTTGAAATGAAGGAAAAAATGTTAAGGGCAGCCAGAGAGAAAGGTTGGGTTACCCTCGAAGGGAAGCCCATCAGACTAACAGTGGATCTCTCGGCAAAAACCCTACAAGCCAGAAGAGAGTGGGGGCCAATATTCAACATTCTTAAAGAAAAGAATTTTCAACCCAGAATTTCATATCCAGCCAAACTAAGCTTCATAAGCAAAGGAGAAATAAAATACTTTACAGACAAGCAAATGCTGAGAGATTTTGTCACCACCAGGCCTGCCCTAAAAGAGCTCCTGAAGGAAGCGCTAAACATAGAAAGGAACAACCAGTACCAGCCACTGCAAAAACATGCCAAAATGTAAAGACCATTGAGACTAGGAAGAAACTGCATCAACTAACGAGCAAAATAACCAGCTAACATCATAATGACAGGATCAAATTCACACATAACAATATTAACTTTAAATGTAAATGGACTAAATGCTCCAATTAAAAGACACAGACTGGCAAATTGGATAAAGATTCAAGACCCATCAGTGTGCTGTATTCAGGAAACCCATCTCACGTGCAGAGACACACATAGGCTCAAAATAAAAGGATGGAGGAAGATCTACCAAGCAATGGAAAACAAAAAAAGGCAGGGGTTGCAATCCTAGTCTCTGATGAAACAGACTTTAAACCAACAAAGATCAAAAGAGACAAAGAAGGCCATTACATAATGGTAAAGGGATCAATTCAACAAGAAGAGCTAACTATCTTAAATATATATGCACCCAATACAGGAGCACCCAGATTCATAAAGCAAGTCCTGAGTGACCTACAAAGAGACTTAGACTCCCACACATTAATAATGGGAGACTTTAACACCCCACTGTCAACATTAGACAGATCAATGAGACAGAAAGTCAACAAGGATACCCAGGAATTGAACTCAGCTCTGCACCAAGCGGACCTAATAGACATCTACAGAACTCTCCACCCCAAATCAACAGAATATACATTTTTTTCAGCACCACACCACACCTATTCCAAAATTGACCACATACTTGGAAGTAAAGCTCTCCTCAGCAAATGTAAAAGAACAGAGATTATAACAAACTATCTCTCAGACCACAGTGCAATCAAACTAGAACTCAGGATTAAGAATCTCACTCAAAACCGCTCAACTACATGGAAACTGAACGACCTGCTCCTGAATGACTACTGGGTACCTAACGAAATGAAGGCAGAAATAAAGATGTTCTTTGAAGCCAACGAGAACAAAGACACAATATACTAGAATCTCTGGGACGCATTCAAAGCAGTGTGTAGAGGGAAATTTATAGCACTAAATGCCCACAAGAGAAAGCAGGAAAGATCCAAAATTGACACCCTAACATCACAATTAAAAGAACTAGAAAAGCAAGAGCAAACACATTCAAAAGCTAGCAGAAGGCAAGAAATAACTAAAATCAGAGCAGAACTGAAGGAAATAGAGACACAAAAAACCCTTCAAAAAATTAATGAATCCAGGAGCTGGTTTTTTGAAAGGATCAACAAAATCGATAGACCGCTAGCAAGACTAATAAAGAAAAAGAGAAGAATCAAATAGACGCAATAAAAAATGATAAAGGGGATATCACCACCGATCCCACAGAAATACAAACTACCATCAGAGAATACTACAAACACCTCTACGCAAATAAACTAGAGAATCTACAAGAAATGGATAAATTCCTCAACACCTACACTCTCCCAAGACTAAACCAGGAAGAAATTGAATCTCTGAATAGACCAATAAGAGGATCTGAAATTGTGGCAATAATCAATAGCTTACCAACCAAAAAGAGTCCAGGACCAGATGGATTCACAGCCGAATTCTACCAGAGGTACAAGGAGGAACTGGTACCATTCCTTCTGAAACTATTCCAATCAATAGAAAAAGGCGGAATCCTCCCTAACTCATTTTATGAGGCCAGCATCATTCTGATACCAAAGTCTGGCAGAGACACAACCAAAAAAGAGAATTTTAGACCAATATCCTTGATGAACATTGATGCAAAAATCCTCAATAAAATACTGGCAAAACGAATCCAGCAGCACATCAAAAAGCTTATCCACCATGATCAAGTGGGCTTCATCCCTGGGATGCAAGGCTGGTTCAATATACACAAATCAATAAATTGTAATCCCGCATATAAACAGAGCCAAAGACAAAAACCACATGATTATCTCAATAGATGCAGAAAAAGCCTTTCACAAAATTCAACAGCCCTTCATGCTAAAAACTCTCAATAAATTAGGTATTGATGGGATGTATTTAAAAATAATAAGAGCTATCTATGACAAACCCACAGCCAATATCATACGGAATGGGCAAAAACTGGAAGCATTCCCTTTGAAAACTGGCACAAGACAGGCATGCCCTCTCTCACCACTCCTATTCAACATAGTGTTGGAAGTTCTGGCCAGGGCAATTAGGCAGGAGAAGGAAATAAAGGGTATTCAATTAGGAAAAGAGGAAGTCAAATTGTCCCTGTTTGCAGATGATATGATTGTATATCTAGAAAACCCCATTGTCTCAGCCCAACATCTCCTTAAGCTGATAAGCAACTTCAGCAAAGTCTCAGGATACAAAATCAATGTACAAAAATCACAAGCATTCTTATACACCAACAACAGACAAACAGAGAGCCAAATCATGAGTGAACTCCTATTCACAATTGCTTCAAAGAGAAAAAAATACCTAGGAATCCAACTTACAAGGGACGTGAAGGACCTCTTCAAGGAGAACTACAAACCACTGCTCAAGGAAATAAAAGGGGATACAAACAAATGGAAGAACATTCCATGCTCATGGGTAGGAAGAATCAATATCGTGAAAATGGCCATACTGCCCAAGGTCATTTACAGATTCAGTGCCATCCCCATCAAGCTACCAATGACTTTCTTCACAGAATTGGAAAAAACTACTTTAAAGTTCACATGGAACCAAAAAAGAGCCCACATCGCCAAGTCAATCCTAAGCCAAAAGAACAAAGCTGGAGGCATCCCACTACCTGACTTCAAACTATACTACAAGGCTACAGTAACCAAAACAGCTTGGTACTGGTACCAAAACAGAGATATAGATCAATGGAACAGAACAGAGCCCTCAGAAATAATGCCACATATCTACAACTATCTGATCTTTGACAAACCTGAGAAAAACAAGCATTGGGGAAAGGATTCCCTATTTAATAAATGGTGCTGGGAAAACTGGCTAGCCATATGTAGAAAGCTGAAACTGGATCCCTTCCTTACACCTTATACAAAAATCAATTCAAGATGGATTAAAGACTTAAACATTAGACCTAAAACCATAAAAAACCTAGAAGAAAACCTAGGCATTACCATTCAGGGCATAGGCATGGGCAAGGACTTCATGTCTAAAACACCAAAAGCAATGGCAACAAAAGACAAAATTGACAAATGGGATCTAATTAAACTAAAGAGCTTCTGCACAGCAAAAGAAACTACCGTCAGAGTGAACAGGCAACCTAAAAAATGGGAGAAAATTTTCGCAACCTACTCATCTGACAAAGGGCTAATATCCAGAATCTACAATGAACTCAAACAAATTTACAAGGAAAAAACAAACAACCCCATCAAAAAGTGGGCGAAGGACATGAACAGACACTTCTCAAAAGAAGACATTTATGCAGCCAAAAAACACATGAAAAAATGCTCATCATCACTGGCCATCAGAGAAATGCAAATCAAAACCACAATGAGATATCATCTCACACCACTTAGAATGGCAATCATTAAAAAGTCAGGAAACAACAGGTGCTGGAGAGGATGTGGAGAAATAGGAACACTTTTACACTGTTGGTGGGACTGTAAACTTGTTCAACCATTGTGGAAGTCAGTGTGGCGATTCCTCAGGGATCTAGAACTGGAAATACCATTTGACCCAGCCATCCCATTACTGGGTATATACCCAAAGGACTATAAATCATGCTGCTATAAAGACACATGCACACGTATGTTTATTGCGGCATTATTCACAATAGCGAAGACTTGGAACCAACCCAAATGTCCAACAATGATAGACTGGATTAAGAAAATGTGGCACATATACACCATGGAATACTATGCAGCCATAAAAAATGATGAGTTCATGTCCTTTGTAGGGACATGGATGAAATTGGAAATCATCATTCTCAGTAAACTATCACAAGAACAAAAAACCAAACACCGCATATTCTCACTCATAGGTGGGAATTGAACAATGAGATCACATGGACACAGGAAGGGGAATATCACACTCTGGGGACTGTTGTGGGTTGGGGGAAGGGGGGAGGGATAGCATTGGGAGATATACCTAATGCTAGATGACGAGTTAGTGGGTGCAGCGCACCAGCATGGCACATGTATACATATGTAACTAACCTGCACAATGTGCACATGTACCCTAAAACTTAAAGTATAATTAAAAAAAAAAATATATATATATATATATATATAGTCTAGTGGATGAAAACTCTCTTCACTTGCATTTATTCTCACAAATTGTTTCAGGGAATAACCTACATCCACTATATTACAATTGGGTTTTGAACTTTCAAAATGTGTATTTTATTCATACTTTCTTGTTTTCTTCACAATATCTCATCTTCATTGACCTAGTAATTATAGGATTGCAGTTAAATGACCCACCTCTGGAAAGATAAAATCTCAAACAAATTTAGAAGATTAACATTTTGCCATGCCATATGGTGGGAACCCAAAAATGTTTGTTTTAATAACTGATTTTGGAGAAGTATTTGAAGTTGAGAGTTCAAGAATGGAATAGTAGGTAGAAGTTGTCAAACAAGCTTTCTTTGTTTTGTTTTGGTTTTGAGATAAGGTCTCCAACCTTTGCCCAGGCTGGAGTGCAGTGGTGTGAACTCGGCTCACTGCAACCTCTGTCTCCCAGGCTCAAGCGATCCTCCCTCTTCGGCCTCCCAAATGGCTGGGATTACAGATATCAGCCAGCTAATTTTTTTTTTTTTTTGAGGCGGAGTCTGGCTCTGTCACCCAGGCTGGAGTGCAGTGGTATGATCCTGGTTCACTGCAGCCTCTGCCTCCCGATTTTAAGACTCCTGTCTTAGCCTCTAGCGTACCTGGGACTATAGGCACCTGCCACCATGCCCAGCTAATTTTTGTATTTTTAATAAAGATGGGTTTCACTATTTGGTCACACTGGTCTTGAACTCCTGACCTCAGATGATCCACACACCTCAGCCTCCCGATGTGTTGGGATTACAGGCATAAGCCACCATGCTCGTCCTTTTTTTTGTAGAGACAGAGTTTCACCATACTGCCCAGGGTGGTCTCAAAGCCCTGGGCTCTAGCAATTCCCCCACCTCGGCCTCCCAAATTGCTGGGATTATAGGTGTGAGCCACCACATCTGGCCATCAAGTACTATTAAATAACAAAATGAGCTATCATTTATTCTAAATATATATATATACATATCATTAAACAACAAAATGAGCTATCATATATTCTAAATATATATATACGTATGTATCATCAAATGGGAGATCAATGGAGAAGATCATTATTGAAACACTTAATCAAGTATTCTGAATGCCTTTTCACTACTGTTGGAGGAAGAAGCACTGAGAGAGAGAGAATAGGAAGGCCTTGTACCACCTTAGTGAGTATAGTAAAATCACTCTTATTTGATAAAATTAGTAGGAGTAGTTGGTCAGGTCATTTTATAAAGGTTAAAACAATCATATAAATATTATATGTGTGTGTGTGTGTGTGTGTGTGTGTGTGTGTATAGTCATGAACTCTGAAGACTGAGATTCTACCCTTCTTGAAAGCTAACAAGTTAGCCTGCCACAGTTTCTTGGATGCCAGCAGAAGACAAGAAGCTCCTGTATCAGAAAAAAAAGTGTCAGAGCACAGCAGGCCACACATTTGTTCTTGTCCCACCAAGTCCCATATAGGTAATGCCAAATGGCCTGGGAGGATGCTACACAGGAGATGAGTTGTATCATAGCAGAGGAATCTCCAACTTGGGAAACTCCAAACTTCTGTAAGGGGGATAGAAGCAAGACTGCCCAACCTTTGTCTGAGAGGTAGATATTAGCTTTATGATCCTTTACTGCAAATAAATCTACCTTTAGCTCTAGGGAGAGACACTATCTGTATCTTCCAAAGCTGTTATGCAAATACACTTGGAAAGATAATCATGGCAAGGGCTGCTAATGCCTCTGCTAAGAATATGTGCAGAAATGTGAGAGACCCATGGAGAATTATCTGCCAACACACACAATAATTTTTTTAAAACAATTAACATAGAAAATATGAATGTATTAAATCATACACATAATTTATCCTCTGCTCTTTCTATTTAAGTTTATTTAAATTATATTAATTTTTTTCTTTTTAAGCAATTTACATTTCTGGAATTTTGTCAATGCCAGTGCATGCAACTTTTTTTTTTTTTTTTTTTGAGATGGAGTCTTGCTGCGTCACACAGACTGGAATGCAGTGGCGTGATCTCAGCTCACTGCAACCTCTGCCTCTCAGTTTCAAGTGATTCTCCTGCCTCCGCCTCCCGAGTAGCTAGGATTACAGGTATGCGCCACCATGGCCACCTAATTTTTTTTTTTTTTTTTGAAATGGAGTCTTGCTCTGTCGCCCAGGATGGAGTGTAGTGGCAGGATCTTGGCCCAGTGCAAGCTCCGCCTCCCGGGTTCACACCATTCTCCTGCCTCAGCCTCCCACGTAGTTGGGACTACAAGCGCCTGCCACCACACCCGGCTAATTTTTTTGTATTTTTAGTAGAGATGGGGTTTCACCATGTTAGCCAGGATAGTCTCAATCTCCTGACTTTGTGATCCTCCTGCCTCAGCCTCCCAAAGTGCTGGGATTACAGGCATGAGCCACCGCGCCTGGCCAATTTTTGTATTTTTAGTAGAGATGGAGTTTCATGACGTTGGCCAGGCTGGTCTTGAACTCCTGACCTCAAGTAATCCGCCCACCTCAGTGTCTCAAAGTACTGAGATTACAGGCGTGAGCCACCATGCCTAGCTGCAGCTTTGTATTTATAGGAACCACTCTGTCTTCACACACATTTAATCATATAATATTATTATTAATTAAATAATTGTTTATGTATTACATAATAATTTTGTAATATCAGTTAATTATGTAGCTATAATAAACAAAATGATGTAGTCAAAAGAAACAAACACAAATGTTTGGGTACCAGACTAATTCTTAGTAAGCAAAAAAACTGAAAACATGAAAGCAGAGTGGCATAAAAATACTAGAGTAGTCAGGCAGCATCGCTAATTCAGTGTGGTATGAGTATCAGTGCGTTATATAGAGGAAATGGAAAACATTGGTTAAAACAGCTAGCCAGAGGGCAGTGTATCTACTACAATATGTTGATATTCTAATATATTCTCATTTAGTTGTTTTATTGAGGCCCCTGTGTAAAACTATGCCCAGTAGGTGGAAGATAGAGCCTACACTAAAGTGGGTGCATATTCTGAGTGTCAATGATCAATGTTGGGAGGATCTTAGACAGAAAATAAATTTAGGTTTTTTATTTTAATTTTTATTTTAAGTTCTGGGGTACATGCTCAGGATGTGCAAGTTTGTTACATAGGTAAACGTGTGCCATAGTTGTTTGCTGCACCTATCAACCCATCACCTAAGTATTAAGCCCAGCATGCATTAGCCAGTTTTTCCAATGCTCTAGCTCCCCCTATTCCACCCTCTGACAGGCCCCAATGTGTGTTGTTCCCCTCCATGTGTCCATGTGTTCTCATTGTTCAGCTCCCACTTGTAAGTGAGAACATGCAGTGTTTGGTTTTCTGTTCCTGCATTAGTTTGCTAAGGATAATGGCTTCCAGCTCCATCTACATTCCTGCAAAGAACATGATCTTGTTCCCTTTTATGGCTGCATAGCATTCCATGGTATATATGTGCCACATTTTCTTTATCCAGTCTATTATTGATGGGCATTAGGGTTGATTCCATGTCTTTGCTATTGTGAATAGTGCTGCAATGAACATATGTGTGCATGTATCTTTGTAATAGAATGATTTATATTCCTTTGGGTATATACCAAGTAATGGGATTGCTGGGTCAAATGGTATTTCTGGTTCTAGAACCTTGAGGAATCGCCATACTGTCTTCCACATTGTTTGAACTAATTTACACTCCCACCAATAGTGTAAAAGTGTTCCTATTTCTCCACAACCTCGCCAGCATCTGTTGTTTCTTGACTTTTTAATAATCTCCATTCTGACTAGTGTGAGATAGTATCTCATTGTGGTTTTGATTTCCGTTTCTCTAGTGATCAGTGATGTTGAGCTTTTATTCACATGTTTGTTGGCCACATGAATGTTTTCTTTTGTTGAGCAGCTGCTGTAATAACATGTCACAAACACAGATTGGGTAGCTTAAACAATAGAAATTTCTTTTCTCACAGTTCAGGAGGCTGGAAATCCAAGATCAAGATGCAAGCAGGGTTGGTTTCTGGAGAGACCTCTCTCCTCAGCTTGCAGATGGCACTTTCTCAGTGTGTCTCACATGCCTTCTCTCTGTGTATGCATAAAGAGAGAGAGCTCTGATGTCCTCTCAATTCCTCTCAGATTAGAACCCAACCCTAACAACTTCATTTAACCTTAATTACCTCCTTAGAGTCCCTGTCTCCAAGCAGTCACACTGGAAGTTAGGGCTTCAACCCATAAATGTAGGAAGTGGAGCACAATTCAGTCTGTAACAGATTGATGGGAGAGAGAACTAGTAAATTTCTCAGCTTTGCTCTCTATGAAAAGATGGCAAACTCCTCTTCCATTGCCATGGCAAATTTGATACCATCTATCACAAAACATCTAAAAATCATGAGCAAAATATTTTGAAGATTTTGTTAAAAACACTACCGAGGTGGCTGGAAACTGAGAGACATCTTAGAAGAAAAGATTGTTGTAAAAATGTTAATTTAACTTGAAGCTAGTGAGAGTCTAAAGACATTTTTAAATCTCTGATAAGGCCAGCCTTGCATAGCTGGGTAGGTGAGAAGTATCGTGAAGATATGAGACTCAGGAACCAATCAATCAGAAGCCACATTTTCAGGACTAGGATATGACACAAGCAGATTTAATATAGGGTGCCATGAGGAAGGGTAACAGCCATCATTGTTGAGTAGAATCTGGGCGACTAGAGGGGGACCTAAGTCTTCAGGTAGGAATTAGTGTTGAAGGCTTATGACCAACCCGAATCTGATGGTTTTAATAACCTTACACTTTAGTTATCCTATCTTCAGTGATGTCTTAAATGCATGATTGCTTGATTCAATTGCAGGTGAATAAAATTGCCTGTGTTCTTAATATTCTAGTCTAGTCTTATTTCTCTGAATAGCACCTTATTTATCTGTAGATTAAAAACCATTTATGTCAGGCGTGAATAAAACCGTTTATATTTATAATTCAAAGATCAAATCTAAAGGCAAGGCTTACTACATTTTTTACCTCTATTCTGAGAAGTTGAAACTATTTTATTTATGGTTTGTTTACTTATTATCAAAGGAAGAGATGGTAGAAGGCTTTATTTTGTACCTTGTCTTTAAATGGGGAGGAGATTTGTATATTTTTGTCTCCCTGACTAAACTGAAGTTAAAAAAATAAAATGACTTGCAAAAAGGTCAAGACTACAGGCAGGATATTATCTCTGCCTCCCCCTTTTTTGTCATCAGATTACTTGGCAACTCTCCTGAATACGTCTACTCTCGTCAGCCTCCCTTCAGGGGGAAAAAACAACAGACTGCAGTGGTTTCTTGGGTTTGAGCTTTGTGGGCTCAGGCTCCTGCTCACACTGTAGCATGACTAACAGGAAGTAGAACCCATCCTACCTCACACAGCCAGGTCACTATGAATCTTTCAAAGTTCTTCTGCCAAACTTATGGAAACTTTGTGTATCAGCTGAATAAATACAGATCTACCAGAGCAGATTATCTGATCACCCCTCCACCTTCATATAACTTTCGAAGTATGAAATAATTAATTAATTTAGGATGATCCACTGCATTTGCTACTTATGGCTATGTTAGATACTAATTGACAATAAGGTACTTTGGGGAATCTTAATTAAATATTGTTATTTTATTGGCACAGACTATTTCATTCTGACGTGAGGAAAATCAATAAAACTGTCTAGAGCTCAGTAAGGAGAGTACTTATTTGTGGGTAAAAGGCTATGATACTTTGTGGCTAGGCAGGTAAAAAGAAGAATATTTATATATGCAAGATATAACTTTTGAGAGGGTCATTTCTTTGTTTTATTGCTACACGAAGTATACAAGTTAAATATTACTGGCCGTTTGAACCACTGGGTAAGACAGCAGTTCTACTTGGATAGAAAAGATTTATATCTATTGTTACTATGCACTGTTTTCATTGAAGACAGTAAGGAAATTGTAACCATGCATCAAACATGCATCTCTTAAAAATATAAAATGTTAGAAATCATTTTAAAGGTATATTTTTTGAGAACACAGTAAAACCTGAAATATCCTGATTTACATATTTTTAGAGATTTTATTTTATTAGTAAAGGCTGAAAAACCCTGACTGATTTATATTTTTTCAGACACCTTCATTTTTATTTTATTGAGATTTGAAATGTATAGTGTTTGGAAAGTACATGAAAACTCATACAAATCAAAATTCCTGCCCAGAATTTATCAACAATATCATGTCCATTGTATACAAGTGTCTATATGTGTGAGAGAGAAAGAGAGACTGGAGTCATTTGTATGTTTATTAAGGTATTTTAAATTAGCTTGTCAATTTTAGATTTTAAGTATTTTTTTGTGTGTGTAGAAACAAGTTGAGATCAATAAATAAAAAAATCCAAAATTTTATTTTGCAATATCTATATTATCAGAAATGAAGACAAAGTATTCCAATAACAAATAAATAATTAAATGATGAGTACAAATTTCAGAAAAAAAAACAAAACCAAAAACCTCTCTTCCTCTGCCTCTTTCCCAAAACACTTGTCTCGTATTCTGGAAGGTGACTGCAGAAATTATTTTACCAGTTCTTTTCCTGTAGCGGACCAATTTATTGATGACTCTGCTTTAAAAAAACAAAGAAACAAATAAACCAGACACACATGCACACACACGAATCCCCACCAATAAACAAAAAAACAAAGACATGCCCCCCAAAGGAACTCTTTATTTTCTTCAGCAGCTCATTATGTCAAAAGACTGGGCCTGGTGTGGTGGCTCATGTCTGTAATCCCAGCACTTTGGGACATCGAGGTGAGCGGATTACCTGAGGTAGGGAGTTCAAGACCAGCTTGGTCAACATGGTGAAACCCTGTCTCTACTAAAAATACAAAAATCAGCCAATGTGTTGGTGCATGCCTGTAATCTCAGCTACTAGGGAGGCTGAGGTGGGAGAATTGCTTGGACCCGGGAGGTGGAGGTTGCAGTAAGTTAAGACGGCACCACTGCATTCCAGCCTAGGTGATGCAGTGAGACTCCATCTCAAAAAAAAAAAAAAAAAGAAAAAAAGAAAGAAAGAAAGAAAGAAAAGAAAAGAAAAAGATCAATTGGATTGATCTGACCTATGAGGGATGGCAGAGAAGCAAAAAAAATGGATTAGTAAATAAATAAATGAAGATCTAACATTAAGGCTTGTACTTCTCATATACCATTAGTGTTACTACTTCGACATTTCTGAAAGCAACTCTAATAGTGATAGCTTCACATTAATTTTTTGTGCTCTATATAGGATATGGGATTTTCAGTTTCTTTTCGTGAAAATGTTTGACATAAGTATTTGTTATTTTTGTAAGTATTCTCCTTTCTCAATCACCTTAATTTGTTCTCTACCATCTGACTTTCTGTTATCCTGATATGCACATAATTTCTGGGTTTTTTGTTTGTTTGTTGTGTTTTGTTTTGTGAGACAGAGTTTCACTCTTGTTGCCCAGGCTGGAGTGCAATGGCATGATCTCGGCTTACTGCAACCTCCGCCTTCTGGGTTCAAGCAATTCTCCTGCCTCAGTCTCCCAAGTAGCTGGGATTACAGGCATGTGCCACCACACCTGGCTAATTTTGTATTTTTAGTAGAGATGGGGTTTCTCTATGTTGGTCAGTCTGGTCTCGAACTCCCAACCTCAGGTGATCCACCCACCTCGGCCTCCCAAAGTGCTGGGATTACAGGCGTGAGCCACCCTGCCTGCCAATATGTCCATAATTTCTTCTGCCTCCTTGTTTCTTCATTCACCAGAAAAGATTAATGTGGCCAATATTATAATAAGGAAAACAAGAAAGTGAAGACAAAGATATGGAGAAAGCAGAAGAAATAATTTATTGAGTTTTATTATGCATTAGGCACTCTTCAAGGTGCCTTGCAAACCTTCACTCATTTCAAGTGTATGAGAATTCTATAACACAGATTCTGTTTTCAGCCACATTTTAGATGTGAGAAAACCAGTGAACAGAGATATTAAGTAACTTGGCCATGGTCACACAACAACTCCCAAACTGTAGACTTTCTAAGCTAAGGTCCACTGATAAAACCTAGGCCTCCTCCGCTTCTTTATGAGTACACTTTTGCTCACTGTGTCTACTTACTATAGCTTCTGGGAAGTTCAAGCACACATCTATTTCTTCCACAGATTTCTCTAGATCACTGAGATAGTACACCATGAAGTCTCAAAACATACAACTTAACCTGGCATAAGCTTAAAGCTTCACACATTCTCTGTTTTTTTATTTACTGACCTTTTATGTCAGATCACCTTTCTTAAAATCCTGGACTCAGGATAAGGCCTTTCTTTGTGTTAGCTATCAAGAGTCTTAATTTTAAAGCCAAGACTTGTCGAGCTCCCTCAGTGTTGAGCCAAACTTGTCAAGGTCACCCCATGTAGCCGGTTTTTCCTGGTACCTTCTTGTATGATCTTTCCCTAGATTTTATCAGTGGCCTTGCAATTAAATGTAGATTGCAAAGCAGTAACAGCAGCAGTGCTCAGGAGCGTCTAAAAAGTCTACAATCTTTAGTCCCACCTGTGGCCTATCATTCTTACACAAATCACGTTTGAGAAGCAGTACTTCCCGACATTGCCTGATGTTTGACGAATGGATCTAAGTCTCTAATGTGGTTTCCAAACTCAGTGGGCATTAGAATTACTGGGAGGGCTTGATAAAACACAGACTTCTACTTCATTGAGTATCTGAGTCAGTCTGGAACAGGGTGGGGCTTAAAAATGAACATCTGTGACAAGTTCCCCGATGATGCCTATGGTGCTGATCTGGGGACCACACTTTGAAAACCGCTATTGTACTTTCCCTGGATTCTATCCCCTTCTGTACTCAAAACTTCTGTAAAAAATGTGTTCTCCTTAACTACAGATTTATTCTTCCCTTTCAATAATTCAGATATGAAATTGTTCTTTGCAGCTAGCATATACTGGGGAGTAAGAGTTGAGGTGGGGTTGGATATCTGAAATTCCTGCCCTGATCCTGATATCTAGACCATTTCACATCTACTGTGATTGTTTCAGAGGATAACTTGACTGAAATATTCATAAGTACAAACAAGGGGGGATAAAATGTATATTGAAGGGACTGTAATAGGCGTTTCTAAACTAATCATTGTAAAGAGAGAAATTCAGGTAGGAAATTCATGGAATTGCTTAAGGATTGTGGTAGAAAAGGACAATCTGGAGTTGAAAAGAGAGAGCAGCTAGGAATAATAAACAATTTGTCTGCATCTTTACTGGGGAAATGTTTAGGGAGCTTCTTATTCTCAAATTGCTCTGGAAATTGATATTTTGAAATTTCTAAAGTGCATAAAAGTAAAGCTACATGTTATTTCAGACCAAATCACTAAGAAAATATAAATAATTTACCTGGATGTCACTGACCTATAAGATTGGAAAAATTCAAGGTATGCAATTGTGGGATACTTCACAGAACACTCAAGCTTTTATACAAGACAGCTGGGAACTTTCCAAAGTGATAATCACTTATAACAAGTGTTTCAGAGGGAATACAGAGAACTACCAATTATTCTTTCTTCCATTTCACAGAGGTTGTTAGAATTTAACATAAATAATTGAAACATTAAATATATAAGGTGATTATATACATATATACATATATATATACATATACACACACATATATATATATATACATATACACACACCCATATATATAAATCTGGCATACTTTCTTTAAGAAAACTGGCATTTATCTACAATAATATGAGAAAAATGAGGATCAGTAGTTATAATTTAGATTTTCAGATATTGTTCTACATCAAACATTACTGAAATACATTGAGTTACCAAGTTATTAGAGCCATGGTTTTACAATGGTCTTGAGTAAGAAGTACAGGATAATGATAAATAAACTCATCTCTGAAGTGTTCTTTTATAGTTTTATAAATAATTTGGAGGACGCAGGCCATAGCCAAATCTCCAAGTCTATAAATGGTGTAAACTTTTTATTGTGGTGAAATTGCAAGCTAAAGGAGATAAAGTGCAGAAATCTCTTTTGCTATGAGAGGGCATAAAAATGGCAAATGAATTCCTATATAACAAGATCCAGAAAGCAAGTTGCTTGTGGAGGGATAATTCAAACTTTACTAATGGAATGGCAAAAACTTGAAGCCAGCAACAATCTAGATAAAGGCCTAGGCAATCATTATAAACACTTGGGACATTGGTCTTCTGTGATATCTCGGGAAAAAAAAAGTGGTTATTTTTAAAATAAAATGTAAGAATTACAATATTACTTCTTCCATACTGCATCATTCTATTCATTACTTGGGTATTATACAAAGTCATAAACAAAAACAAAAATAGAAATGAAGTCCAACAATGGGAATCAGAAACTATTAGGATGCTGCAGAACTGTTGAATTGGATTAAAACCAAAAGATAAAATTTTCAACTTGTAAAAATGAGATACTTGCTTAAGATAGAAATCTTTGAAATATGAAATAAGTTAACTTATAAATTGGAAAAAATAGTATTTTACACAATGGGAAAATAAATTATCTACTACTATATCCTGAGAGTCAGATAGAATAAGCTTAGAAAAAGAATTCCAAAAGGTTTTTGATACCACCGTGGTGGTGGTCACCTGATGACTTTTTCTAAGTAAAAATGGTGGGATGGTGTCATTAGCAGATGCTTAAACTTTGGAGGGAGGTGGAGTGCGTGACAACCATAGATGAACACCACAGTCTCCTGGAGTCTCCTTTATGACAAAATATTATGCTGGATATACCATGCTAGCTATTTTCTTATATTATTACCCTTACTGTTCTGTAAAGTAGCTCTCTTTCTGATAAAAAGAAAATAATAATAATTATCCTATGTCTGCCTCAATCCTCCACCCCTGTTCTTTGGGTATTTGTGTCTATCTCCTGTTTTTTCTCACCTGTCCTACTGCTTGCTTTCTCTTGCTCTTCTCTCCCCACTATGTATTATTTTCTGTTCTTTGACAATTCATTCTAGGCCTCCTTTATCACTCTGTCTCTCATTTCTACTTTCTGAGTCTGCTTCTATACTGCAGTGTGCTATTCATACTGCATTGTCTTTTCTGGTTTTCTCTGAACCTTTGCTATGTGATGTTTGGAAATTTTCAGGAGGAGAAAAGTTAAGAAAGAGAATGGGACTACTGGAAAAGACAGAAAAAGCTTTAAGGTGAGGAAGGAGTTTTGAAAACTTTTGCAGTATCTGTGTGTCTATAACTATAGGATCATCGGGCTCACTGTAGTACTCAATATTCTCCCAACTTCATCAATAGTCCTCAATATTCCCCCCAACTCCATGCTATTCTAAGTAGGTAGCCAAGTGCCTGGATATACCTCCTTGAAGTTTGCTGGCTAGAAAGATGCAGAATCAAAAAAGATTACTCATAATCATCTGAAAAAGCTATTAAAATGCTCACTCATCTTCCAACTACATGTATCTCTGTGAGTCTGCATTTTTATTATATAATTTTATCAAAGATTATAATACAATGAATGCAGAAATGAGAATGTAGAAAAGATAATCTAGCTCATCTCCATAAAGCTAGACATTAAAGAGATAATGAAAAGTGTAAAACAGTGCCACTCCTCTCACTGCTTTATAGTGTGAAAAACACATTTATTTTTATAAAACTATTTTATGCATGTTAAAATGTAATGGGCTTATTAAAGCTCTTATTAAATAAATTACCAAATAAAACCTTTTACATTTTCTTAGTTTTAATTTGTAACATGGTAAACAATGATAGCTATAACTACACAACAATAAAAGATCTTTGTTGCTCTTAATTTTTAACAGCATAATTTTTTCATAAATTATATTGTTATCCTTTAATACTATTCAAATAATACATATTTTTAATATAGTATAGTTTAATGCCTTAAGCCATTTCCTTAATTGAGCAGTAATTTGCATTTCTCAGCAGTGATCATCAGCTACTGAAAAACCTAGTGTATGGTTTTACATTGAGAGTTTTGAGCTCAGCTTTTCATTCCAGGATTTCTTTTATATTTGATAGTGAAAAAAAAACCTCTTGAAACAAATCTGTTGCAATCTTGGATAAACACATGTTTCAGTTCACAAATAACAACGAAACCCCTAGTGTCTCCAAAATAAGGAGAAATTGAAAACCAGTATTATAATGAGGCACTGGCAATTTGGCAGTCATAGAGGCTTTGCTGGGCTGAGTAATCAAGAGGCTTGGCCTTTAAAGGCCACGTGAAGCCCTGGGCACCTGCGAGTTGATGAGTTGGAATGAAGGTGACTCATACATACAACTTTGACCCTTGAAGGACATCATCCACCAGGAAAATGTGAGCTTCATTAAAATCTCTACACTTGAAAATGGATATGACAAAGGAACTTTGTGTCATACTTGGCTCCGGGTGAAAAAGAAAATCTCCCCTGAAACTGTATCCAAAGGTCTGCTTTAACAAGGTTAGAGATTTAAATTTAACCATGGTCTGGAAAGTTAATACAAAAAGTGTTTTCCAAAGTGGTAATGTTTCTAAGAAGCCTGGCAGGTGCAAACCCAAGACTTCTCTGTATGGATAAATCACCAAGCCATCCTTCCGGGATTCTAACAGATAACACCAGCTGAGGATGATTTCCCAGTACAAAATTTAAAAAACGCATTAAGAAAAAATCCAGAATGAGCCAGAGTCAACATAAAACAAATGGATGGCAGAAATATACTCCTAATACCATATACTCAAATGAGAGATTCATCAGATATGTCATATAAAATCATAAAGAGAAAAGCAAACCTTAAATAGATGTGAAATAAGATATTGTCCAAAAAGACTAGACAATTTGAAATGATAAACAAATAGAACTGTGAAAAATAAAACATATAATGGGAGATTTAAAAATTCAGAGGTAAGGATTAGGTTAAATAAAGATTGAAAATAATCTAATGAAGTAGAGTATATATCTGGAGACACTATTCAAAATGTAACACAATTAGAAAAAAATAGGATGTAGGAAGAAAAACATGTGACATGAAACATAAAATGAAAGAACCCACATACATCTACTCACACATAAAAGAGGAGAGGAGAGGAGAGAAGAATGGGAAAAAGGAAGATTCCTAGAGATAATTATAAAGAATCATCAAGAAAAAATGGAAGTCATGATTCCTCAGGGTCAAGATGTCTAATGAGTATCAATGTGAATTTGTAAAACCAAATTCTTTTTGTTTTATTTCAATGGCTTTAGGGGCACAAGCGTTTTCTGGTTACATGAATGAATTTTGTAGTGGTGAAATTTTAGCATAACTGTCAATCGAGTAGTGTGCATTATACCCAATATGTAGTTTTTTAATCTGTCACTCCTCTCCCATCCTCCCCGCTTCTGAGTCTCTAATGTCTATTATACCACCCTGCATGCCTTTGCATATCCATAACTTAGTTTCCACTTATAAGTGAAAACATACAGTACTTGGTTTCCCATTCCTGAGTTACTTAATTCAAAATAATAGCCTCCAGTTCCAACCAAGTTGCTACAAAAGACATTATTTCATTCTTATTTATGGTTAAGTAGTATTCCATGGAGTATATATAACACATTTTCTTTATCCACTCATTGGTTGATGGGCACTTAGGTTGGTTCCATATCTTTGCAATTATGAATTGTGCTATAATAAACATATGTATGCAGGAGTCTTTTTGACATAATGACTTCTTTTCCTTTGGGTAAATGCCCAACAGTGGGATTGCTGGATCAAATGGTAGATCTACTTTCTCCACTTTGAGAATTTTCCATACTGTTTTTCATAGAGGTTGTACTAATTTACATTCCCACCAGCAGTGTGTAAGTGTTTCCTTTTCACCACATCCACATCAACATCTATTTTTTTTGACCTTTTAATAATGGCCACTCTGGCTGGGGTAAGGTGGGTATTGCATTGTGGTTTTGATTTGCATTTCCCTGATCATTAATGATATAGAGCACTTTTTCATATGTTTGTTGGCCATTTGTATACCTTCTTTTGAGAAATGTTTATTCATGTCATGTGCCCACTTTTTAATGGGATTTTTGTTCTTGCTGATTTCTTTGAGTTCCTTGTAGATTCTGGATATTAGTCCTTTGTTGGATGCAGAGTTTGCAAATATTTTCTCCCATTCTGTGGGTTGTATGTTTACTCTATTGGTTATTTCTTTTGCTGTACAGAAGTTTTTTTAGTTTAATTAGGATGTATTTATTTATTTATTTATTTATTTATTTATTTATTTATTTTGTTGTTTATGCTTTTGGGGTCTTAGTCATATATTCTTTGCCTATGCCAATGTCCCAAAAAGTTTTTCCTATTTTCTCCTAGAATTTGTATGGCTTCAGATCTTATATTTCATTCTCTGAGCCATCTTCAGTTGATTTTTGTATATGATAAGAGATAGAAATCCAGTCCCATTCTTCTACATGTGGCTATCCAGTTTGCCCAACACCATTTATTGAATAGGGTGTTATTTCCCCATTTTATGTTTTCATGTTTTGTTATAAATCAATTGATTGTAAGTGTTTGTGGCTTTATTTCTGGGTTATCTATTCTATTTCATTGGTCTGTGTACCTACTTTTATACCAGCACCATGCCATTTTGGTTAGTATAGTCTTGTAGTATAATTTGAAGTAAGGTAACGTGATGTCTCCAGATTTGTTCTTTTAGCTAAAGATTGCTTCAGCTATTTGGTCTCTTTTTTGGTTCCATATGAATTTTAGGATTGTTTTTTCTAATTCTGTGAAAAATGATGCTGGCGTTTTGATAGGAATTGCACTGAATCTGTAGATTGCTTTGGATAGTGTGGTCATTTTCACTATATTGATTCTTCCAATCCATGAGCATGGAAACTGTTTACATTTGTTTGTGACATCTATTATTTATTTCAGTTATGTTTTGTAGTTCTCCTTGCAGAAATCTTTTACCTCCTTGGTTAAGTACATTCTTAGGTATTTTAAAATTTTTTGCAGCTACTATAAAAAGGATTGAGTTATTGACTTGATTCTCAGCTTTGTTGTTGTTGATGTATAGAAATGCTACCAATTTGCATACATTGATTTTGTAATGTGAGACTTTACTGAATTTACTTATCAAATCTAGGAATCTTTTGGAGGAGTCTTTAGGGTTTTCTAGGTAAATGACCATATCATTGGCAACAGAGACACTTTGATTTCTTTCTTTTCCAATTTGGGTGCCCTTTATTTCGTTCTCTTGCCTAGTTCCTCTGACTAGGACTTCCAAATTCTTTATACAACCTAAATAACTTGTAGTGAAAGTGCTGATCACTGATGACAGAAAAAAAATCTTAAAGACAACTGATAAGAAAAACAAGTTCTCAGAGATCATGGCGGGCAGGAGGCAAGACCAGGTTGCAGCTCCCACTCGGACAGGCAGAGAAGTGTGTGGAGACTTGCATCATGAACTTTGCCTTCAGAACTACTGCAGGAATAAACCAAGAAAGCCAAGAGAACCCACAGACCCTCTGAAGGAAGCAGATTAATCCTCAAGGACCCAGGAGACACCCGAAATACTGTGCTGGTAGCCGTGGAAGAGAGACCTACAGACAGTTCACATCACAGGACTCTGTGCAGACAACCCCCAGTACCAGCCTGGAGCCTGGTAGACCTACAGGGTGGCTAGATCCAGAAGAGAGATAGCAATCACTATAGCTCGGCTCTCAGGGAGCCAAATCCCTAGGAAAAGGGGGAGAGTACTACATCAGGGGAACATCTTGTGGGACAAAAGAATCTGAACAGCAGCCTTGAGCCCTAGATCTTCCCTCTGTCATAGCCTACCCAAATAGGAAGGAACCAGAAAAACAATTCTGGTAATATGACAAAACAAGGTTCTTTAACACCCCCCAAAAATCACATTAGCTTACCAGTAATGAATCTAAACAAAGAGGAAATTCCTGATTTACCTGAAAAGGAATTGAGAAGGTCAGTTATTAAGCTAATCAAAGAGGCACCAGAGAAAGGTGAAGTCCAACTTAAGGAAATCAATAATGTGATAGAAGAAATGAGGGGAGAAATCTTCAGTGAAATAGATAGCATAAATAAAAAATAATCAAAACTTCAGGAAATAAAGAATGCACTTAGAGAAATGCAAAATGTTCTGGAAAGTCTCAGCAATAGAATTGAACAAGCAGAAGAAAGAACTTCAGAGCTTGAAGACAAGGTTTTCAAATTAACATAATCCAACAAAGACAAAGAAAAAACAATAAAAAAAATGAACAAAGCCTCCAAGAAGTTTGGGATTATGTTAAACAACCAAACCTAAGAAGAACTGGCATTCCTAAGGAAGAAGACAAATATAAAAGTGTGGAAAACATACTTGGGGGAATAATCAAGGAAAACTTCCCTGGCCTTGCTAGAGACCTAGATAACAAAATACAAGAAGCTCAAAGAACACCTGGGAAATTCATTACAAAAACATATTGCCTAGGCACATTTTCTTCAGGTTACCTAAAATCAAGGCAAAGGAAAGAATCTTAAGAGCTGTGAGGCAAAAGCATCAAGTCATGTATAAAGGAAAACCTATCAGATTAACAGCAGATTTCTCAGCAGAAATACTACAAGCTGGGAGGGATTGGGGCCCTATCTTCAGCCTCCTTAAACAAAACAAGAACTTTGTACCCAGTGAAACTAAGCTTTATAAATGAAGGAAAGATACAGTCTTTTGCAGACAAACAAATGCTGAGAGAATTCACCTGTACCAATCCAGCACTACAAGAACTGCTAAAAGGAACTCTAAGGCTTGAAACAAATCATGGAAACACATCAAAACAGAACCTCTTTAAAGCATAAATCTCACAGGACCAATGAAACAAAAACACAATGTAAAAAAAAGAAAAAGAAAACAAGGTAAACAGGCAACAAACAGCACGATGAATGGAATGGTACCTCGCATCACAATACTAACATTGAAAGTAAATAGCCTAAATATTCTACTTAAAAGAAACAGAATTGCAGAATAGATAAGAATTCACCAACCATCTGCTGCCTTCAACCAACTATTTGCTGCCTTCAAGAGACTCACCTAACATATAAGGACTTACATAAATGTAAGGTAAAGGGGTAGAAAAAGATATTTCATGCAAATGGACACCAAAAGCAAGCAGTAACAGTTATTCTTATTTCAAACAAAACAAACTTTAAGGCAACAGCAGTTAAAAAAACAAAGAGGGACATTATATAATGATCAAAGGCCTTGTCCAACAGGAAAATATCACAATCCTAAATATATATGCACCTAACACTGGAGCTCCCAAATTTATAAAACAGTTACTACTAGACCTAAGAAATGAAATACACAGCAACACATTAATAATGGGGGACTTCAATACTCCACTGGCAGCACTAGACATGTCAAGACAGAAAGTCAACAAAGAAACAGTGGATTTAAACTACACCCTAGAACAAATTGACTTAACAGATATTTCCAGAACATTCTACACCACAACCACAGTATATATGTTCTATTCATCAGTGCATGGAACTTTCTCCAAGATAGACTATATGACAGGCCACAAAACAAGTCTCAATAAATTTAAGAAAATTGAAATTATATAAAGTACTCTACCAGATCACAGTGGAATAAAACTGGAAATCAATTCCAAAAGGAACCTTCAAAATGCAAATACATGGAAATTAAATACCTGCTCCTGAATGATCATTGGGCTGACAATGAAATCAAAATAGAAATCAAAACATTCCTCGAACTGAATGATAACAGTAATACAACCTATCAAAACCTCTGGGATACAGCAAAGGTGGTACTAAGAGGAAAGTTCATAGACCTAAGTGCTGCCTACATCAAAAAGTCTGAAAGAGCACAAATAGACAACTTAAGGTCACACCTCAAGGAATTAGATGAACAAGAACACATCAAACCCAAGCCCAGTGTAAGAAAAAACCAAGATTGGAGCAGAACTAAATGAAATTGAAACAAAAAAAAAAATTACAAAAGATAAATGAAAGAAAAAGCTGGTTCTTTGAAAAGATAGATAAAATTGATAGGTCATTAGCAAGATTAACCAAGAAAGGAAGAGAAAAAATCCAAATAAGCTCAATTAGAAACGAAACAGGAGATATTACAGCCAACACCACAGAAATACAAAAGATCATTCAAGGATACTATGAACACCTTTATGTGCATAAACTAGAAAACCTTAAGGAGATGGATAAATTCCTGGAAAGATACAACCCTTCTAGCTTAAATCAGGAAGAATTAGATACCCTGAGCAGACCAATAACAAGCAGCGAGAATGAAATGGTAATAAAAAAAAAATTACCAACAAAAAAAGTCCAGTACCAGATGGGTTCAAAGCTGAATTCTACCAGACATTCAGAGGAATTGGTACCAATCATACTGACAGTATTCCATAGGACAGAGAAAGAGGGAATCTTCCCTAACTCATTTTATGAAGCCAGTATCACCCTAATACCAAAACCAGGAAAGGACATAACAAAAAAAGAAAACTACAGATGAATATCCCTGATGAACACAGATGCAGAAATCCTCAGCAAAATACTAGCTAGCCAAATCCAGCAGCATATCAAAAAGATAATCCACCATGATCAAGTGGATTTTATACCACGGATGCAGGGATGGTTTAACAAATGCAAGTCGATAAATGTGATATACCACATAAGCAGAATTAAAAACAAAAATCACATTATCATCATCTCAATAGACACAGAAAAGCATTTGACAAAATCCAGCAACTGCCGGGCACGGTGGCTCATGCCTGTAATCTCAGCACTTTGGGAGGCCGAGGCGGGTGGATCATGAGGTCAAGAGATCGAGACCATCCTGGGCACATGGTGAAACCCCGTCTCTACTAAAAATACAAAGAAATTAGCCAGGTGTGGTGGCAGGCACCTGTAGTCCCAGCTACTCAGGAGGCTGAGGCAGGAGAATGATGTGGATCCAGGAGGCGGAGCTTGCAGTGAGCCAAGATCGCGCCACTGTACTCCAGCCTGGGTGACAGAGCGAGACTCCATCTCAAAAAAAAAAAAAAAATTCCAGCAACCTTTATGATTAAAACCTCAGCAAAGTCGCCATACAAAGGACATACCTCAATGTAATAAAAGCTATCTATGGTAAACCCACAGCCAACATAACACTGAATGGGGAAAAGTTGAAAGCATTCCCTCTGAGAATTGGAACTAGACAAGGATGCCCACTTTCTTTGCTTTTATTCACTATAGTACTGGAAGTCCTAGCACAAGCAATCAGACAAAAGAAAGAAGTAAAAGCCATCCAAATTGGTAAAGAGGAAGTCAAACTGTTGTTGCTGTGTGCTGATGATATGATTCTATACCTAGAAAACCCTAAAGACTCCTCCAAAGAGCTCCTAAAACTGATAAATGAATTCATTGAATTTGTGTACAAAATTAATGTACACAAATCAGTAGCTCTTCTGTACACCAACAGCAACCAAACTGAGAATCAAGAACTCAACCCCTTTTACAGTAGCTGCAAAAAATAAAATAAAATAAAACAAAATTCTTAGGAATATACTTAAGCAAGGAGGTGAAAGATCTCTACAAGAAAAACTACAAAACACTGGTGAAAGAAATCATACATGACACAAACAAATGGAAATATATCCCATGCTCATGGATAGGTAGAATCAATATTGTGAAAATGACCACACTGCCAAAAGCAATCTACAAATTAAATGCAATTCCCATGGAAATATCACTATCATTCTTCACAGAACTAGAAAAAACAATCCTAAAATTCATATGAAAACAAAAAACAGCCCACATAATCAAAGCAAGACTAAACAAAAAGAACAAATCTGGAGGCATCACATTACCTGATTTCAAACCATGTTATGAGGCCATAGTTCAAAACATATACTATAAAGTACTGGTATAAAAATAGGCACATAGACGAATGGAACAGACTAGAGAACCCAGAAATAAACCCAAAAACTTACAGCCAACTAATCTTCAACAAAGCAAACAAAAACATAAAGTAGAGAAAGGAAACCCTGCTCAATAAATGGTGCTGCAATAATTGGCAAGCCACATGTAGAATAATGAAACAGAATGCTCGTTGCTCACTTTATACAAAAATCAACACAAGATGGATCAGGGACTTAAATCTAAGAGCTGAAACTGTAAAAATTCTAGAAGATAACATGGGAAAAACCCTTTTAGTCATTGGCTTAGGCAAGGATTTCATGACCAAGAATCCAAAAGAAAATGCAGTTAAAAACAAAGATAAGTAGGTGGAACTTAATTAAACTAAAGAGCTTTTGCACAGCAAAAGGAATAGTCAGCAAAGTAAACAGGCAACCCACAGAGTGGGAGAAAATCTTCACAATCTATACCTCTGACAAATGACTACTATCCAGAATCTAAAACGACCTCAAACAAATTAGCAAGAAAGAAACAAACAATCCCATCAAAAAGTAGGCTAAGGACATGAGTAGACAATTCTCAAAAGTAGATATACAAATGGCTGACAGACATATGAAATAATGGTCAAACATCACTAATGATCAGGGAAATGCAAATCAAAACCACAGTGCAATACCACCTTATTCCCACAAGAATGGTCATAATTTAAAAACCAAAAAATGTTGGCTGGGATGTTGGTTTGGATGCGGTGAAAAGGGAACACTACTACACTGCTTTTGGGAATGTAAACTAGAAAAACCACTATGGAAAGCAGTATTCCGTAAAGAACTAAAAGATCTACAGTTTGATCCAGCAATTCCACCACTGGGTATCTATCTACTCAGAGGAAAAGAAGTCATTATATAGGCCAGGCACAGTGGCTCATGCCTGCAATCCCAGCACTTTGGGAGGCCAAGGCAGGCGGATCACGAGTTCAGGAGTTCGAGACCAGCCTGACCAACATAGAGAAATCCCATATCTACTAAAGATACAAAAAATTAGCCAGGCATGGTGGTACACGCTTGTAATCCCAGCTACTTGGGAGGCTGAGGCAGGAGAATCACTTGAACCTGAAGGGCAGAGGTTGCCGTGAGCCGAGATCATGCCATTACACTCCAGCCTGGGTGACAGGGCAAGACTCCATCTCAAAAAAAAAAAAAAAAAAAGTCATCATACAAAGAAGAATCTTACACACACATGTTCACAGCAGCACAGTTTGCAATTGCAAAAATGAAGTACCAAACAAAATGCCCATCAGATAAAGAAACGGTGGTATATATATACATATATGATGGAATACTACTCAGCCATAAAAAGGAATGAATTAATGACATTTGCAGCAACCTGGATGGGATTGGAAACTATTATTCTAAGTGATGTAACTCAGGAATGGAAAACCAAACATCATATGTTTTCACTCATAAGTGGGAGCTAAGCTATGAAGATGCAAAGGTATAAGAATGACACAGTGAACTTTGGAGAAAAGGTGGGAAGGGGATGAGGGGTAAAAGATGACAAATTGGGTTCAGTGTATACAGCTCGGGTGATGGGTGCACCAAAATCTCACAAAACAACACTGAAGAACTTACTCATGTAACCAAATAACACCTGTTTCCCAAAAGCCTAAGGAAATAATTTTTTTGTTTTGTTTTTGAGATGGAGTCTCACTCTGTCACCCAGGCTAGAGTGCAGTGGGGTGATCTCGACTCACTGCAAGCTCCACTTCCTGGGTTCACGCCATTCTCCTGCCTCAGCCTCCCAAGTAGCTGGGACGACAGGTGCCCGCCACCACGCCAGGCTAATTTTTTTGTATTTTTTTTTTTTTTTTTTTAGTAGAGACGGGGTTTCACCGTGTTAGCCGGGATGGTCTCGATCTCCTGACCTCGTGATCCACCCGCCTCGGCCTCCCAAAGTGCTAACAGATTCTTATAAACAAACGACAATAAATTTTTTTCAACAACAACATTAAAGCCACAAAACAGGGCAATAACATTTTTAAAACCCAAAAAGGAAATAACTAGTACAGGATCATTTTATATCCACTTTAACTATCTAAAAGTAGACATAAAATGAGGACTTTTAAGAAAAAGTAATAGAGAATTTAGTAAAAGCAAACCTCCAAAAATAAAATTTAGAATGAAAAATATTGAACACAGAATGAAAAACTGAAAAGCAATAAAGAAAAGAGGAATAACTGGTAATTATGAATGTAAGTAAGCACTTAACGTATTTAAGCATGCACTGCAAAGTAGAGAAGTATAAACACATAGTAGTAATAAATACAGGATTTTTTAAATGTAGGGCAGAATGCAAGGGCAATCTGAGTGAAAGAATTCTAAAGCTCATTTATTGTTAAGGAAACCAATTAACTTTGGACTTTGTTATCTCATGTCAATATTTTAAGGAAAAACAAATTAAAGAATAGAAATAGAATATATAACTTCTATAACCAGTAGAAAGGAGGAATAAATAAAACTTGAGCAATTCCAAGGAAGTTAGAATAAGAAAACAATGAATATACAATGAGAACACATGGACACAGGGAGGAGAGCATCACACACCGGGGCCTGTCGGTGGGTGGAGTCTAGGGGAGGGATAGCATTAGGAGAAATACCTAATGTCGAGTACGGGTTGATGGGTGCAGCAAATTACCATGGCTCGTGTATACCTATGTAACAAACCTGAATGTTCTATACATGTACCCTAGAACTTAAAGTATAATAAAAAAAAAGAAAGAAAGAAAGATTCGAATGAACATGCCAGATGATTGCATTTGTATTCACTGAATTGGGTGTAAGATGAATCGTGTTTGGGGCTGCCTTAGCATGTACCCTCTCCTAAAATTTGGCTGTGGCAACTATGGAAATAAAATGGAAGATAAAAGTGAAAAAAAAAAGAAAACAATGAATATAGAAATGCAGGTAAGTAGAAACAAAAACTAACAAAAATAAATGATGGTATAACTCACTTCACAATAAATATAAACATACCGGCTAGCTTATTTATAAAAATAGTTTACAAAATTGCATGTATAAAAATGTATATGCTGTTTTAAAGGAAATAACTAAAACTTAGAAAAGATGAACATAAAAAAATAAAAAATATAAAGAAAATTCTGAGAAGAAAACTAGGAAAGCTGTATTAACACCAGACAAAAATACACAATTAGTCAAAAAGGATTTTTAAAGATAAACATTGATCCTATAGTATTAAGAAAACTCAATAGGAAGATATAACAATGAAAATGTGTGAAAAAATATATTTTAAAAATATGAAAAGCAAAAATCAACAGACTAAAATAAGGGACTATTGAATTTCAACATAGTGGGAGGTTTTAACATATATCTTTCATAAGATGCACAGAAAATGAGAATAACAAATAATAAGTTTGATTTAACAGAGAGAGATATATATAGATATCTATAATAGCAGTCAACAACTAACAGTACCTATTCTTTTCACACATATGTGAAACATTAACAAAAATAACCCAATTATTAAGCCATAAAATGGCTTTAAATATATATGAATTAATATTAGACAATCCAGATAATCCATTCATATAATAATTCTCTACGGAAATACTTAATACTTTCAGGGAGAAAAAAATCATATAAATATCACAATAGAAGAAGATTAAGCATTTCTACAATTAAATACTCTATGCATAATAATGTTTTTAATAAAACAAACTCTTAGCAAACTAAGAAAAGAAGAAAATTTCCACAACTTAACAAACACTACTAAATTTTTCAGAGTACAAAATGTTTAATGGTATGAACTTAGAATTTATTTTTCAATTATTTTTCAAATCAGGAGCAATACAAGAACGTTTGTTTACAGTAATTATATTTACATTTTTCCCAGAGGTTGTAGCTAATGTAATTTTTTTTAAATTAACAACTAAGGCATACGCATAAAGCAAGACTTAATATTTTTGAAAAATACAAAAACATAACAAGCATACTCTTGGACCAAAGTAGAATAAAAATAGCAATAAATGCTGAGAAAATCTCTCAAAACCACACAATTACATGAAAATTAAATAATTTATTTCTGAATGACTTCTTGGTAAACAACTAAATTAGGCAGACATCAAAAAAATCTTTGAAATAAATGAAAACAGAGAAACAACATACCCAAATCCCAGAGCTATAGCAAAAGCAGAGTTAAGAGGGAAGTTTACAGCACTTGACGTAGTAAATACCTACATCAAGTTAGAAAGATCTCAAATTAACCATCCAACATTGCACCTAGAGGAACTAGAAAAACAAGAATGAACTAACCCTAAGGGTAACAGAAGAAAAGAAATAACTAAAATCAGAGCAGAACTGAGCAAAATTTAGTCCCAAAAATCCATACAAAGGATTAATGAAACCTAAACTTAGTTCCTTGAAAGTATTTAAAAAAATTGAGGCCGGGCGCGGTGGCTCACGCCTGTAATCCCGGCACTTTGGGAGGCCGAGGCGGGTGGGTCATGAAGTCAGGAGATGGAGACCATCCTGGCTAACATGGTGAAACCCCGCCTCTACTAAAAATACAAAAATTAGCCGGGCCTGGCGGCGGGTGCCTGTAGTCCCAGCTACTCGGGAGGCTGAGGCAGGAGAAGGGGGTGAACTGGGAGGCGGAGCCTGCAGTGAGCAGAGATCGCGCCACTGCACTGCAGTCTGGGCAACAGAGCGAGACTCCGTCTCAAATAAATAAATAAATAATAAAAATAAATAATTGAAAGAACACCACCTGATTAACAAAGAAAAACAAAGAGATCAAGACAAGCACAATCAGAAATGACAAAAGTGACATTACAACCAATCCAGCAGAAATAAAAAAGATCCTCAGAGACTATTATGAACACCTCTATGCATACAAACTAGAAAATGTAGAAGAAACAGAAAAATTTCTGGAAACACACAACCTCCCAAGATTGAATCAGTAAGAAATCGAAATCCTGAACAGACCAATAACAAGTTCTGAAATTTAAAACAGAAACAAACCTATCAACCAAAAAAAGCTCTGGACCAGATGGATTCACAGCCAAATTCTACCAGACACAGAAAGAAGAGCTGGTATAAATCCTACCGAAACTGTTCCAAAGGATCGAGAAGCAGAAGGGACTCCTCCCCAACTCATTCTATGAAACCAGCATCATCCTGATACCAAAACCTGGCAAAGACATAATGAAAAAAGACAACTTCAGACCAATATCTTTGATGAACACAGATACAAAAATTCTCAACAAATTACCAGCAAACCAAATCCAACAGCACATCGAAATGTTAATTCAGCATGATCAATTGGTTTTAATCCTGGGATGTAAGTTTGGTTCAACATATTCAAATCAATAAATGTGATTCACCAAATAAAAATAATTAAAAAACACCCCACGATTGTCTCAGTAGACACAGAAGAAGCTTTCAACAAAATCCAATGTCCTTTCATTATAAAAACCCTCCACAAACTAGGCATTGAAGAAACAGACCTCAAAATAATAGGAGTAATCTATGACAAACTCAGAGCCAACATCATAGTTAACAGGCAAAAGGTGCAAGCTTTTGCTCCGAGAACTGGAACAAGACAAGGATGCTCACTCTCGCCACTCCTATTCAACATAGTACAGGAATTGCTAACTAGAAAAATCAGGTAAGAGAGTGAAATAAAATGCATCCAAATAGGAAAATAATTTTCTCTCTTCACTGACTGTATGATTCTATACCTGGAAAACCCTAAAGACTCCACCAAAGGGTTCTTAGAACTGATAAACCACTTCAGTAAAGTTTCAGGATACAAAATCATTGTACAAAAATCAATAACATTTCTATACACCAATAACATTCAAGCTGAGAGCCAAATCAATAATGCAATCTCATCTGCAATAGTCATACACAAAAATGAAATACCTAGGAATACAGCTACCCAAAGAGGTGAAAGGTCTCTGCAAGGAGAACTACAAAACACTGCTGAAAGAAATCACAGTTGACATAAGCAAACGGAAAAACACTCCGTGGTCATGAATTGGAAGAACAAATATTGCTAAAATAGCCATATTGCCCAAAACAATATATAGATTCAATGCTATTCCTGACAAAATACCAATGTCATTTTTCACAGAATTAGAAAAAGCAATCTTAAAATTCATGTGAAATCAAAAAAAGGGCCCAAATATACAAGGCAATCTTAGGCAAAATGAACAAAGCCAGAGAAATCTCATTACCTGACTTCAAACTATACCACAAAGCTACAGTAACCAAAACAGCATTGTATTGGTATAAAAACAGACACATAGACCAATGGAACAGAAGAGAGGACCCAGAAATAAAGCCACACACCTACAAAAATCTGATCTTTGACAAAGTCTACAAAAATAAGCAATGGGGAAAAGCCTCGCTATGCAATAAATGGTGCTGGGATAACTGGCTGGCCATATGCAGAAGAATGAAACTGTACTACTACCTTTCACCATATACAAAAATTAACTCAAGATAGATTAGACTGGGTACAGTGGCTCATGCCTATAATCCTAGCGCTTTGATAGGCCAAGGTGAGCAGATTGGTTGAGCCCAGAATTTCAAGACCAGCCTGGGCAACACAGTGAAACCCCATCACTACAAAAAATACAAAAATTATCCATGTATGGTGGCATGGACCTGTGGTCCCAGCTACTCAGGAGGCTGAGGCAGGAGAATTGCTTGAGCCCATGAGGCAGACGTTGCAGTGATCTGAGATCATGGCACTGCACTTTAACCTGGGCAACAGAGCGAGACCTTATCTCAAAAACAAACAAACAAACAAACAAAAACAGATTAAGGACTTAAATGTAAGACCTGAAACCATAAAATTCCTACTAGAGAACCAGGAAACACCCTTCTGGGCATAGGCCCTGGCAAAGATTTCATGGCAAAGATTTCATGGCAAAGATTTCATGACAAAGATATCAAAAGCAATTGGAACAAAAGCAAAAATTGAAAAATGGGATTTATTTAAACTCAAGAGTTTCTGCACAGCAAAAGAAACTGTCAACAGAGTAAACAGAAAACCTACAGAATGTGAGAAAATATTCATAAATTATGCATCCAACGAAAGTCTGATATCCAGAATCTCTAAGGAACTTCAACAATTCAACTTAAGGAACTCTAGGGAACAAATAACCTCATTAAATAGTGGGCAAAGGACATGAACAGACACATCTCAAAATAAGACAAAGCAGCAGCCAACATACATGAAAAAATGCTCAACACCACTATCATCAAAGAACCACAAAGCAAAAGCACAATGAGATATACACTAATCAGAATGGCTAGTAATAAAAAGTCAAAATAACAGATGTTGGCGAGGCTGCAAAAAAAAGGAAAAGCTTTTATACTCTGTAGGAATGTAAATTAGTTCAGCCCCTGTGGAAAGCAGTTTGGAGATTCTCAAAGAACATAGAACAGAGCAACCATTCGACCCAGCAATCCCATTACTGGGTATACACCCAAAGAAAAATAAATTGTTCTACCAAAAAGACACATGCACTTGCATGTTCATCACAGCACTGTTTACAATAGCAAAGACATGGAATTAGTCTAGGTGCCCACCAATGGTAGATTGGATAAAGAAAATGTGGTACACATACACCATGAAATACTATACAGTCATAAAAAACAATAGAAGCGTGTTTTTTGCAGCAACGTGTATGCAGCTGGAGGCCATTATTCTAAGTACTTGCCAAAACAGAAAACCAAATGTTTCACGTTCTTACTTGGAGGGAACTAAACATTGACTAGACATGGACAATACACACACAGGACTGCTAGAGATGGAGCTTGACGGACGGGACAAGAGCTGAAAACTACCTTTTGAGTATTATGCTCACTACCTGGGGGATAAGATCAATTGTACCCCAAACCTCAGCATCACATAATATAGCTGTGTAACAAAACTGCACATGTACCCTCTAGATCTGAAATAAAATTTGAAATTAAAAACAAAAATAAAAAACAAATAAACAAAACTAAGGTATATAGATTAAAAAGGAGTAACTACAGTTATTCTCATTTTCAGCCATTGTACATCATATCTTTTTTTTTTTAGAAATTTTACTAAAATAACATGAAAACTTAGCAACGTTGCTTGATACAAGATCAAGATAAAAATTGCAAGTTTCCAATAGTGACAGAGTTGCTTGTATTGGACCAACCCTTCTGTTTATAACAATTACAATAATCATAAATTCTGGAAAAACATATTTTTTTAAAACTGTCTTTTGGAAAGAGATGAAAAACAAGAAAATTTGAAGCGATCTTAAGTTTGAAGGGAGGAACCTGCTCTGGGGAAAATTAGCATTTATATGACTTTTTGCCCTAGAAAACTCCCTAATGCAGCATCTAGAACTAAGTCAGAAAGCTAGTTATCACTGCTCTCCTACAGTCTCTTCTTGAAGCTACTGTCATACTATGGATTTCAGGCTACTTTTCTTTCTTCATTTAAGAAAATATATGATAATGTAGTTTATCGAACATTTTCTTGATGTTAGGCTAAAAGCAACACTACTTTTTACAGCTTTCTGTACAAAGTCTTAATATTAAATAGATGAAAGCAGAACTCTTCCCAATCCCACACCACTCTTTAGCAAAGTCATGTCCAGGTGCCAGCAGGGTGATTTTCATCCCAGCTATTAGTTAGGGCCAGATTTCATGTGTTGGTGGAAAGAGTGCCCACAAATATTTTTAAAGTTGTTTTTAGGTAAGATTCATTAATATTCATTACTGTAAAGGATTCTGTTCTGTGAGTATATCAGATTTCACCCATTCTATGTTTAATGAACATTTGAGTTGTTTCCACGAGCAAAAATAAAATAAGACACCGAAGAACATGTTTCAAGAGGTTTTTTAATGCACACGTGCACAGATTTCTATTGACTACAAACTTAGAAATGAAATTGCTGGTCTTCTGGAACATCCACATTAAACAATAGTACATAATGCTAAATGGTTTTCCAAAATCCTTGTTATCAATCCTTTTCAACTGTGTAATTTACTCCACAACCTCTCCATTACAAGCTTTATGACACTTTATAATTTCAAACCATTCTGGTAAATGTAGAGGAATCTCGTAATTACAACTGGAATTTCCCTTATGACTAATATGGTAGAGAACCTTTTCATATGTGCATTGTCCACTTGGCTATTCTAATTTTTTAAGTGGCTGTTAACATCTCTCACCTATTTTTCTATTGGCTTGTATTTTTCTTACTAGTCATATTCGTAACAAATATCTCCTCCTGCTGTTTGACCTTGTCACTCTCCTAACAGTATCTAGTGATGAATAGATTTTTGTGCTATTTAAAAAATATTTCTTTACACTCAAAGTCCTCAAGAAATTTCCCTATAATCTTGCAAAAGTTTACTGTTATGCTCACATTCATATCTATAAATTGTATGGAATTGATTTCTGTGTCTATTGTGAGGTAAGCATCCAAGGTTTTTTCCTCCATTTGCATATTCAACTTCTCCATTACTATGTATTAAAATACATAATTTCCTCATGTCTCTTTGGTGTCATCTTTGTCACAAATTGCATATCTGCACATGTAAAGGTTATATTATGGGGGTTTTCATCTGTTTGATTATTTGACTTTTCTTGAATTAATATCTTACTAACTAAATTACTGTAGCTTTTTAAGTTTTGTTATCCAGTAACATTAATTTTTCCACTCTTTTTTCCTTTCTTGAATTTCTTGGCTATTCTTGGACCTATGCATTTCTATATAGATTTTATTTTATTTTATTATTTATTTATTTTACTTATTTTTTTGAGACTGAGTCTCACTCTGTTGCCCAGGCTGGAGTGCAGTGGCACGATCTGGGCTCACTGCAACCTCTGCCTCCCGGATTCAAGTGATTCTCCTGCCTCAGCCTCCTGAGTAGCTGGGACTACAGGCACTGGCCACCACGCCCAGCTAATTTTTTGTGTTTTTAGTAAGATGGGTTTTCAGCATGTTGCCCAGGCTGTTTTCAAACTCCTGGACTCAAGCAATCCTCTTGCCTTGGCCTCCCAAAGTGCTGGGATTACAGGCATTAGCCACCACACCTGGCCACATTTCTACATAAATTTTAGACTCAACTTGCTAAGTTACATTTTAAAATATTATCTGAGTTTTTATTCGCTGATTTCATGAATTTTTTCCTCTGATTTTTGGGAAGGTTTTTGTGCTATTTCTACATGTGATATTCTTTGTATTTATGCTGCTTTTTGTCTATTGTGCTTATTATTAGCAGTGAATTTTGTACTTTCAGGTGATTACTTATTGCTCATAACATCCTTTTCTTTCTGATCGAAGTATTGCCTTTAGCATTTCTTGTAGGACAGGTTTGGTACTGATAAAATCCATCAGCTTTTGTGTGTCTAGGAAAGTCTTTGTTTCTCCTTCATGTTTGAAAGATATTTTTGCCAGATATACTATTCTAAGGTAAAAGTTATTTTTTTCTTCAGCACTTTAAATACATCATGCCACTCTCTCTTGACCTGTATGGTTTCCAGTGAAAAATTTCCTCCATATGTATTGGAGCTCTAATTTTATGTTATTTGTTTCATTTCTCTCGCTGCTTTTAGGTTTCCTTTCTTTACCTTTGGCCTTTGGAAGTTTGATTATTAAATGGCTTGGGATAATCTTTCGGTTAAATCTGCTTAGTGTTCTAAAACCTTCTTGTACTTGGATATTGATATATTTCTCTAGGTTTGGGAAGTTCTGTGCTATTGTTCCTTTGAATGAACTTTCTACTCCTATCTCTTTCTCTACCTCCTTTTTAAGGCCAACAACTCTTAGATTTGCTCTTTTGAGGCTATTTCTAGATCCCGTAGGCATTGTTTTTTATTCTTTTTTTCTTATCTCCTCAACTGTGTATTTTCAAATAGCCTGTCTTCAAACTCACTAATTCTTTCTTCTGCTTAATCATTTCTGCTATCAAAAGACTCTGATGCTTTCTTCAGTATGCCAATTGAATTTTTCAGCTCCAAAATTTCTGCTTTATTCTTTTTAATTATTTCAATCTCTCTGTAAAATTTATCCAATAGAATTCAGATTTCCTTCTCTGTGTTATCTTGAATTTCTTTGAATTTCCTCAACACAGCAATTTTGAATTCTCTGTCTGAAAGGTCACATATCTCTGTTTCTCCAGGGCTTGTCCCTGATGCCTTATTTAACTCATTTGGTGAGGTCTTTTTTTTTTTTTTTGGATGGTGTTGATGCTGGTAGATGTTCTTTAGTGACTGGCCATTAAGGAATTAGGTATTTACTGTAGTCATCACTATCTGGGCTTATTTGTAGCCATCCTTCTTGAGAAGGCTTTCCAAATATTTGAAAGGACTTGGATGTCGTGATCTAAGATATATCTGCTTTAGGGGACAGCCCAAGCCCAGTAACACTGTCGTTCTTGCAGACTTGTAGAAATACCACTACCATGGTCTTGGACTGGATCCAGGAGAATTCTCTGGATTACCAGGCAGAGATTCTTGTTCTCTTCTCTTGCTTTCCCCCAAACAAATGGAGTCTCTCCGTGTGTGTGTGTGTGTGTGTGTGTGTGTGTGTGTGTGTGTGTGTGTGTGTGCTTTGAGCCACCTAAAGCTGGGGGTGACGTGACACAAGCACCCCTGGGGCCACTACAACTATGACTGTGCTGGGTCAGACCTGAAGCCGGCACAGCACTGAGTCTTGCCAAAGACCTGTGGTAACCACTCCCTGGCTACTGTCTTTGTTCACTCAAAGCCCTAAGGCTTTGCATTCAGCAAGAGGCAAAGCAAGCCAGGCCTGTATCCTTCCCTTTAGGGCTGAGAGTTCCCACAAGCTCCTGGTGGGTCAAGAGGTGAAGTTTGGGAGTCAGGGGCTAGAGTCAAAAAGCTTACACATCCAGGGCTTGGGGGAACTCATAGCAATTGACAGAAAGGATTATTCATCATGACCAAGTGGGATTTATCCCTGGGATGCAAGGGTAGTTCAACATACACAAATCAATCAATGTGATACATCATATTAACAAAATGAAGAATGAAAAACTTGATGATTTCAACTGATACTGAAAAAGCATTTGATAAAATTCAACATCTCTTCATGATTAAAAAAATTCCTCAAAAAACTGGGGATACAAGGAACATACCTCAGCGTAATAAAAGCCATATATGACAGACCCACAGCTAGTATCATATTGAATGGGGAAAAGCTGAAAGCCTTTCCTCTAACCTCTGGAACATGATAAGGATGCCCACGGTCACCACTGTTATTCAATGTAGTACTAGAAGTCCTAGCTAGAGCAATCAGACAAGAGAACTATATAAAGGGCATCCAACTTGGAAATAAAGAAGTCAAAGTTTCCTTGTTTGCAGATGATACGATACTATATTTGGAAAAAACTAAAGACTCCACCAAAAATCTATTAGAACTGATAAACAAATTGAATAAAATTGCAGGATACAAATTAACATACAGAAATCAGTAGCATTTCTATGCCAGCAATAAATAATGTGAAAAATGAATTAAAAATGCAATCCCATTTACAATAGCCACATATAAAATTAAATATCTAGGAATTAACTTAACCAAAGAAGTGAAAGATCTCTAGAATAAAAACTGCAAAACACTGATGAAAGAAATTGAAGAGAAAATGGGAAAAAAAAGTCCGTGTTTATGGATTGGAAGAACCAATATTGTTAAAATGTCCATACTGCCTGAAGCAATCTACAGATTCAATGCAATCCCTATAAAAATACCAAGGATAGTCTTCACAGAAATAGAAAACAACAATTCTAAAATTTGTGTGGAACAACAAAAGACCCAGAATAGACAAAATTATCCTAAGCAAAAGAACAGAACTGGAGAAATAACATTACCTGACTTCAAATTATACTACAGTGCTGCAGTAACCAAAATAGCAGAGTAGTGGCATAAAACCAGACACATAGACCAATGGAACAGAATAGAGTACTCAGAAACAAATTTGCACAGCAAAAGTGAACTCATTTTCAACAAAGGTGCCAAGAACATGCACATGTCTCTTCAATAAACAGTGCTGGGAAAACTGGATATCCATATGCAGAAGAATGAAACTAGACCCATGTCTATCGCAATATACAAAAATAAAATCAAAACAAATTAAAGGCTTAAATCTATGACCTCAAACTATAAAACTACTAAAAGAAAACACAGGAGAAAACCTCCAGGATCTTGGTCTGTGCAAAGATTTATGGAGCAATACCCCACAAGCTCAGGCAACCAAAGCAAAAATGGAAAATGGAATCACATCAAGTTAAAACACTTCTGCACAGCAAAGAAAACAATCCACAAAGTAAAGAGAAGCCCATAGAATGAAAGAAAATGTTTGCAAACTACCCATGTGACAAGGGATTAATAACCAGAATATATAAGGAGCTCAAACAACAGTATAGGAAAATGTCTCATAATCCAATCAAAAAATGGGCAAAAGGTTTGAATAAACATTTCTTAAAAGAAGACATACAAATGGAAAACAGGCATATGAAAAGGTTCTCAACATCACTCATCATCAGAGAAACACAAATCAAAACTACAATGAGATAGCATCTCACCCCCATTAAAATGGCTTATATCCACAAGACAGGAAATAACAAATGCTGATGAGGATGTGGAGAAATGGGAACTCTTGTACACTGTTGGTGGGAATGTACATTAGTACAATCACTATGGAGAACAGTTCAGAAGTTCCTCAAAAAGCTAAAAATTGAGCTACCATATGATCCAGCAATCCCAGTGCTGGATATATACTCCAAATAAATGATACCAATATATCCAAGAGATATCTTCACTCCTATGTTTGTTGCAGCACTGCTTGCAATAGCCAAGATTTAGAAGCAACTTAAGTGTCCATCAACAGATGAATGGATAAAGAAAATGTGATTACACACACACGCACACACACACACACACACACACACAATGGAGTACTATTCAGCCATAAAAAATGAGATCTAATTATTTGCAACAACATGGGTGGAATTAGAGATCGTTACGTTAAGTGAAATAAGCCAGGCACAGAAAAACAAACATTGCATGTTTTCACTTCTTCTGGGGATCTAAAAATCAAAACAATTGAACTCATGAACTCAGAGAGTAGAAGGATGGTTGCCAGAGGCTAGGAACTATAGTGGGGGTGGTGGGGGGAGGTGGAAATGATTAATGGCACAAAAAAATAGTTAGAAAGAATGAATAAGACCTAATATTTGGTAGCACAAAAGGGTGATTATACCCAATAATAACTTAATTGTACACTTCAAAATAACTTAAAAATATAATTGGAGTATTTGTAACTCAAAGGATAAATGCTTGAGAGGATGGATACACCATTCCTCATGATGTACTTATTTCACATTGCATACCTGTATCAATACATCTCATGTACCCCATAAATATATACACCTGCTATGTACCCACACACAAAAAAATTTTTTAAACCTTAGAAACCAACTGGGCACGGTGGCTCATGCCCGTAATCCCAGCCCAGCAGTTTGGGAGGCTGAGACGGGCAGATCACTTGAGGTCAGGAATTCGAGACCAGCCTGGCCAACATGGTGAGACCCAGTCTCTACTAAAAATAGTAATAATAAAAAAATTAGCTGGGTGTGGTCGCACATGTCTGGGGAAGCTGAAGCATGAGAATCGCTTGAACCTGGGATGCGGAGGTTGCAGTGACCTGAGATGGCGCCACTGCGCTCCAGCCTGGGGGCAACAGAGCAGACCCTGTCAAAAAAAAAAAAAAAAAAAAAAGAAAGAAAGAAAGAAAAAAAGAAGGAAGGAAGGAAGAAAGGAAGGAAGGAAGTAAACAAGAAAGCAAGAAAGAAAGGGGGAGAGAAGAAAAAAAAACCTTAGAAATCTACCTAGTGTTCAATTGTAGTATGGCTGAGCTATTGAGGCTTACCAATTTTATTGATCTTTTCAAAGAATAAGCTTTTGATTTTGTTTATTTTCTGTATTGATTTTTGTTTTCCATTTTATTGATTTCTGCTCTAATTTAGATTTTTGTATATATATATATATATATATATATATATATTTTTTTTTTTTTTTTTAAATTTTTGGCCAGGGTCTTGCTTTGTTGCCCAGGCTGCAGTGCAGTGCAGATCATGGCTCACTGCAGCTTCACACTCCTGGGCTCAAGCTATCCTCCTGTTTCTGTCTCCTGAGAAGCTAGGACTACAGGTGTGCACCACCACGTCAAGCTAATTTTTTTCTTTTCTCTTCTTTTCTTTCTTTCTTTTTTTTTTTTTTCTTTTTTTAGTAGAGGCTGGGTCTTGCTATGTTGCCCAAGCTGGCTTTCTTTGTTTTTAATATATGAATTTAACACCATAATCTTTTCCTCTACACACTGTTTTTGTGGCATCACACAAATTTTAATATGTTATGTTTTCATTTTTATTTGTTAGAAATATTTTTCATTTCTCTTGAGACTTTTAACCCATGTGTTATTTAGAAGTGTGTTGTTTACTCTTCACATATTTTTAGATTTTCTAGGTATCTTTCCATTATAAATTTCTAGTGTAATTTCAGTGTGGTCTGAGAGAAAACATGGTATGATTTCTATTATTTTAAATTTGTTAAGATATGCTTTATGGTCTATAATGTAATTTATATTGGTAAATGTTCCATGTGAGCTTGAGAAAAATGTATATTCTGCAGTTATTTAATAAAGTAGTTTACAGATGTCAACTGTATCCACTTGAGTGATGATGTAGGTGAATTCAACTATGTACTTATTGATTTTCTGGAGAAACCTTTTGGATCCCTCCATTTCTTACAGAAGGGGTGTTAAAGTTTCCAACTGTAATAGTAAATTTGTCTATTTCTCCTTGTAGGTCTATTAGTTTTGCCCCATGTATTTTGGTGCTTGGTGGTTGGGTACATATATGTTAAGGATTGTTATGTCTTCTTGGAGAATTGACTCCTTTACTGTTATGTAATGCCCTTTTTTATTCCTGGTAACTTTCTTTGCTGCAAAATCTTCTTTGTCTGAAATTAATATAGCTGCTCCCACTTTCTTTTGATTAGTATTAGCATGGTGTCTTTTTCTCTGTTTATTTACTTTTAATATATATGTGAATTTATATTTACGTTGGATTTCTTATAGAAACCATATAGATGCATCTTATTTTTTGATCCACTCTGACAATCTCTGTCTTTTCAATGGTGCATTTATAACATTGATGTTCAAAGTGATTACTGACACAATTGGATTATCTGTTATTGTTTTCTATCTGTTATTGTTATCTATTTATTGCCTTTTTTCTTCATTCTTAGTTTTGTGTTCTACTGTTTTTGTCTCTTTTGTGGTTTTAATTATGCATTTTTTTTTACTCTACTTTCTCTTTATTCTTAGCTTACCAGCTTATACCACCATTTTTACTTTTAAAGTTGTTGCCATAGAGTTGGCAACATACATTTATAATTAATCCAAGTCCACTTCAAATAATACTGCATCTCTTCACAGATAGTCTGAGTACCTTATAATAATGAAATAGTCTTAATTCCTCCCTCACTTGTAGCATTGCTGTCATTCATTTTACTTACATAGTAGCATGTATTAATACATAAGATATACACATAAGCATACATAATTGAATACATTGTTGCTATTATTATTTGGAAAAATGCTATCTGTTACATCGATTAAAAATACCAAAAAGTTTTCATTTTGCCTTCACTTCTTCCGTCTTTGATGATGTTTCTTTTTTTATGCAAATCTGAGTTTCCACCCTCTATTATTTTAGCTCTCTCTAAAGAGCTTCTTTGACATTTCTTGAAAGGCAGGTCCACTGGCAACAAATTTCCTTTTTTGTTTGTCTGAGAAAGATTTTATTTCTGCTGACTTTGAAAGATAATTTTGCAAGGTACAGAATTCTGGCTTGGTGGTTTTTTCCTCTCAAAATTTTAAATATTTTGCTACAATCTCTTCTCATATTCATGATTTCTGAGAATTCACAGGTAATTTTTAACTTTGCTCTATAGGCAAGGTGTTTTATTTCTCTGGTTTTATTTTTTTCTTTTGAGAAAAAAATGCCTATGTGTAGGGTTTTGGGGGTTGGTGTTTTTTGTTTTATGTTTTGGGTACTCAGTATTTTCTGAGCTTCCTGGATCTGCAGTTTGATGTCTAACATTAATTTGGGGAAAATTCTCTGTTATTCTTGTTTTAAATATTTCTTCTCTTCCTTTCTCTTTTCTTTCTCTTTCTGGTATTTCCATTACATGTATGTTAAACCTTTTGTAGTTGTCCCACAGTCTCGGATTTTTTTTGGTTTTCTTTTTTCTTTCTTTCTTCCTTCCTTCCTTCCTTTTTCTTCCTCTCTTCTTTCTTTTTCTTTTACTTTTTCTTCTTCCTCTCTTTTTTCTTTTTCTTTTACTTTTTTTTTTTTTGGTGGGGGATAAGGTCTCATACTGACACCCAAGTTGGAGCGCAGTGGTGCAATCACAGCTCACTGCAACCTCAACTTCCTGGGCTCAGGTGATTCTCCCAACTCAGACTCCCAAGTATCTGGAACTGAAGGTGTGTGCCACCATGCCTAGCTAGTTTTCATATTCTTTTATAGAGAAGAGGTCTCACTATGTTGTACAGGCTAGTCTTGAACTCCTGGACTCAAACAATCCTCCTGCCTTGGCCCCCCAAAGTGTTGAGATTATAGGCATGAGCCAACACACCCAGCCACATTTTTCATCTTTGTTACACTTTTTTTAGTCTCTACCATTTTTCTCGTTATTTTTTAAAATTTTCATCTCTCTACTTACATTACCCTTCTGTTCTTATATGCTGTCTACTTTGTCAGAGTAATCTTAATTGTTTTAAATTCCCTGTTTGGTAATGCCAACATTCCTTATGTCTGGTTCTGATGCTTGCTCCGTCTCTTCAAACTGTTACTTGCATTTTAGTATGCCTTGTAATTTTTTCGTCATAGACAAATATGACGTATTGATTAAAAGGAACTACTGTAAATAGGCTTTTAGTAATATGGTGGTAAGGTATAGGGGAAATAGACATGTTCTATAGCACTACAATTAAGTCTGTCTTTTAGTGAGTTAAGGCCTCTGGTCTCGAACTTCATAAGTGTTCCTCAGGCTTTTCCCCCTCCTTTCTTGGGTGAGACAGGATAGCAAAATTGGGTATCTCCCTTCTCTCCCATGGAATGGAAAGTGAACTGGAGTTTGGTTTTCCCTTCCCCTAAGTCAGTTGGCTCTGATAAAACACTAGCAGATTAGGCTCTGGTTAACCAGTTTCTCTTAAGAGCATACTTTGTTAAGAAAAACAGACTAGTGAGAATCTGGTTGAGCTCCTGGAGATAAACCTCACAAAAATGTGGAGGCCTCCCTGTGACTGGGTTTGTCTGGAATTTTTAACTCTCATACTTGAGCAATTAGTCGGTTACAGTTCAGGTTTTTCTACCCTAGCACTGCTTCCCGTAGAGTTTTCTGCTGTGATATTTTGTCATTTTTCTGTATCTGTCTGTCTGTCTCTCAAGTTTGGGGGCATCAGTTTTCCCTTTGACCTCAATTCTCTTAAAAATCCAACAACTGTTGACTTTTTCAGTTTGTTCAACTTTTTACTTGCTGTCAGGACAGAGTAAAGTTTATTTATTTCTTTTTTTTTCTTTTTTTTCTTTTTTTTTGATGGAGTCTCACACTGTCACCCAGGCTGGAGTGTGGTGGCATGATCTCAGCTCACTGCAAGCTCTGCCTCCAGGGTTCACACCATTCTCCTGCCTCAGCCTCCCAAGTAGCTGGGACTACAGGCGCCCGCCACCACGCCTGGCTAATTTTTTTGTTTTTTGTATTTTTAGTAGAGACGGGGTTTCACGGTATGGTCTCAATCTCCTGACCTCGTGATCCACCCGCCTCGGCCTCCCAAAGTACTGGGGTTACAGGCGTAAGTCACTGTGCCTGGCCAGGACAGAGTAAAGATTTCTAAGCTTCTTCTACATGCCTGATTATAAATTGGATGTATTCTTGCTGTCTTTTTAAAAAAGTTAATAAGAAATGATATTTATAAAGTCTGTTTAAAATGATTTGAAGCTGGGCATCAGTTTTATAAATTCCATTCTATTTCTGGTTAGCAATCATTCCTAGAGTGTACCCCTCCAGTAACCCTATTGAAAGCCAGAGATTTTACTGGGGCTCCTTCTCCTTGGAGAATGCCATAATTTAATTTTTTTTCCTAGTTCTATTACACTGATCTTCTTGGAATGTGGAGAGGTGCTTATGATTTGGCAAATGCTTTGAGCTAGAAAGCTATGCCAGATACTGGGCTTATTTCAGTCTCTTTCTTCTCTCTCAGATCTTAGCCTATTAGGTTCTTACTTCTTTATTAGTTGTTCAATTGCTTTCAGTTTTTCTAGTTGTTTTGTCTCTGAAAAATTTTTATTGTATAACAACTTACACAATTGCAGAAAAAGCTGGGGAACTTAGGTTCTAAAGGAAGAAATTTAAAAATCAGAGAAAAGGCACTAACTAGCTCTCCTGAAGCCAGGCACTTTTAGCTGTTGGAATGACAATGCACAGGAGTATTGATGGAGAAGACTGTGGAAGGCTGTTGTTTCTGGATCTGGTAGAGAGCTGAGGATTGTGACTGGTCATCAGGCCAGCTATCATGAAAAGCTAGACATCATGAAGGAAAGAAAGGACAAGCTAGAAACTACCAAGATGGCTGTGCCCGTCTCTCACCATTGTTCACAGTCATGATAACCTTCAAAGCAAAACGGCGTCTGCTTCACTTTTACCTTCCAAATCTCATATTTGTTTCCCTTTCAGTCAACTCTAACTGGAACCATACAGGGAAGGAAATTTTGGTAAACATAGGTCTAGCCTAGCCATATTGACACAGTACAAAATCATCATGGATAATGGCAAGCAATTTACCTGAGTGGAAACCAAATGGCCAGTAAACATAATAAAGGAGGTTAAACTTCACATTTACTCAAAAAATTCACTTTGACAACGTGAGATACTGTTTCACCAGCAGATGTATATTCTGCTGTTATTTAATAAAGTAGTTTACAGATGTCAACTGTATCCAGTTGAGTGATGATGTAGTTGAATTTAACTATGTCCTTATTGATTTTCTGGAGAAACCTTTTGGATCTCTCCATTTCTTATAGAGGTGGTGTTAAAGTTTCCAACTGTAATAGTAAATTTGTCTATTTCTCCTTGTAGGTCTGTTGGGTGAAACAAAAGTGTTAATATATTAAAAATAGGGACCGTATATTCTGGACAGAGTGTAAATTGGTTCATCCAGGTTAAAAGACAATTTGAAATATCAAATAAAATTAAAGATGTGTATAGCTTTCAACCCAGTGATTCTACTACTAGATATGCACTATTTACACTTGTATGCAAAGATAAATGTATGAAAATGTTCATAGCGCATTGGTTTTAATAGCTAAAAAAATAAATTTGCAAAAGAAAATTAAATGTTAGTGGGACTATATATAAACACCTACTTATTTGTATGAGAAAAACCTATGCAATAGTTAAAATTAGAACTAGACCTAAATGCAAGAAAATGAATAAATCTTTAAAATAATGTTGAAAAAGCAAGTTGCTAAAGAATGTATAGAGTATAATAGCATTTCTATAATCTTAAAACACTCAAAATAAAAATTCAAAATAAAACTATATATATTTATAGAATTCATACCTATGTATGAATAGGTAAAATAATCTTCATTTGACTATGTCTTTAGGTAACCGCCCTTAAAATCTGAGACATTAATATTTAATTGTAATTTATTGAAGTTACTACTACAGAAAACTCAAATAAGATATCCCAGGAAATTAGCACATTCACAGCAGCCTTATTATCTTACGCCCTTATACAAATGAGCATCGGCCTGCACTCTTTGAAAACTGGAACCAAACTCTGAGCCAGCTAATTCTTCCTACATGGTTACCAAAATATTTCAAACATTTAGTTTACGGAAAATCCAAAAAAATATGTAAAACACTGTATTAGTCTGTTCTCACACTGCTAATAAAGACATAGCTGAAACTGGGTAATTTATAAAGTAAAAAGGTTTAATTGATACACAGTTCAGCATGGCTTGGGAGACCTCAGGAAACTTACAATTATGGCAGAAGGGGAAGCAAACATGTCCTTCTTCACATGGCATCAGGAAGGAGAAATGCAGCACAAAGCAGGGAAAAGCCCTTTATAAAACCATCAGATCTCATGAGAAATCACTCACTATCATGAGAACAGCATGGGGGAACCATCCCCATGATTCAGTGACCTCCTACAGGGTCCCTGCTAGGACACATGGGGATTATGGGAACTATAATTCAAGATGAGATTTAGGTGGGGACACAACCAAACAATATCAAACACCTCTTCCCCCTAAAACTATTAGGCAATATTGACAGAAATTAAATATTTAAATAAATGGAAAGATATAGTATGTTCATGGTTTGAAAGATGCCACTTTTCTTTAAATTAACCTAAAAATTGAATGCAATTCTACTTAAAAGTCTCATGTTTTTCTTTTTTCTTAAAATTTTTAAAATTAATATATCATTGTATATATAAAAAATGTATATTTTATACATGTGATATTTTGATACATGTGCACAATGTGTAATGTAATAATACAATCTGTAATATAAGTCAGGATAATTGCAATATCTATCACTCTAAACATTTATCTTTGTGTTGGCAACATTACAATTCTTCCAGTTATTTTGAAATATACAACAAATTAATGTTAACTATAATTTCTCTACTGTACTATCAAATACTAGAAATTATTTATTCCTTCTATCTGACTGTATTTCTGTACCCAGTAGAATTTTTTGTACAGATACACATTGAAATGCAAATAACCAGGGCAATCTTGAAGAAGAGAAAATGGGGAGAACCTGCTCTATTCAATATCAAAATAAATACAGAGCTACAGTAATAAGGAAATAGTGATATTGGTACAAGGATAGATGAATCGAATAATGGATCAGAATAGCGTATTCAGAAACACACCTGAGTGTATATGAATAATTGATTTATGTCTGATGTGGCACCCCAGAACGGTGGCAAAAGGACATTCTTTTCACCAAATAGAATTACATTTCCATATGGCAAAAAATAAACCTTAACTACAACCTCACACAATAAATAAAAGTCATTTCCAGGGGGTTGTAGAACTAAATGTGAAATATAAAAGAATAGAGCATCTAGAAGATAATGTAGAGAATATCTTTATAAATTTGGAAGAAACAAAGATTTCTTAGAACACAAAAAGTACTGATCATAAGGGAAAAAGATGGACAAGTTGGACTAAAAATTAAGAATTTCTCTATATTGAAAGATATTATTAAGATGGCAAAAGCCAAACTGCAGAGTGAAGATAAAAACAACAAAAGGTTGGTATCCAAAAATATAGAAGTTCTAAAAATCAATATGAACAAAAGACAATCCACTAGAAATATGGCATTAGACTTAAAAAGTTACTCACAAAAAGGGATGTCAAAATGGCCACTGGACATATAAAAAGGTGCTGAATATCATAACACATTAGGGAAACAAAAGGTGAAAACATAAGTTTGGTAAGTGCATGACAGTATGCCACCAGAATGGCAAAAACAAAAACAAAAGAGAAAACTAAGGGCTGGTAAAAGTACGGAGCAACAAGAGCTTTCTATTGCTGAGGAGTGAAGTGTAAACTCTTACAGACACTTTGGAAGATTGATTAGCAATATGAATTCAAGCTAACCATCATACTTCATAATTCAGCAAAGAATATTTTTTTTACCCTAAATAAATGTATGCGCATGCATAGCAAATGACAAGCTTAGTAATATTCACTGCAGTATTATTGGTAATAGTCCCAAACTGAAAACAACTAAAATGTTCATCACCAATATTTTTGATCATCAAAATATTTTGTTCACCATTTTATTGTTCATCAAATAATAAAATATTCATTTATTTTATTTAAATAAATGTTTAAATAATATACATCAATAGTAATGCTATTCATGAAAATGGAAAAAACAGAACTATGCACAAAACATAAATCGGTTGAGTGAAAGAAAACAGATACATATTTTTTGTTGTTGTTGTTGTTTTTGTTTTGCTTTTTATTTTTATTTTTTTTGAGACAGGGTCTCACTTTGTCATCCAGGCTGGAGTGCAGTGACTTCATCATGGCTCACTGCAGCCTCGACCTCCTAGACTCAACAATCCTGTCACTTCAGCCTCTTGAGTAGCTGGGACTACAGGAATGCCGCCATACCTGGCTAATTTTTGTGTATTTTGTAGAGACGGTTTTTGGCCGTGTTGCCTAGGCTGGCCTCAAACTCCTCCCATCTCAGCCTCCTAAAGTGCAGGTATAAGCCACTGCACCCAGTTGAACATGTTAATTTTATTTTATTCCATTTACATAACCTTCAAACTAGCAAAAAATTTATCTCTGTTGTTATAAGTCCTGAGAGGTACCCTTAGGAAATAGGGAGGGTAATAGGTAATTGGTAGGGGTCTTAAGTGGGGGAGTAGGTGATTCCAAGCTGCTGGTAATGTCTTTCTTTCTTATTTATTTGTTTATTTTCTTAAGGCAGAGTCTCCTTCTGTCACCCAGGCTGGAGTGCAGTGGTGCCATCTCAGCTCACTGCAACTTCTATTTCCCAGGTTCAAGCTATTCCCCTGCCTCAGCGTCCCGAGTAGCTGAGATTACAGGTGTATGTCCCCACACCTGGCTGATTTGTGTGATTTTAGTAGAGATGGGATTTCATCATGTTGGCCAGGCTGGTCTTGAACTGCTGGCCTCAAGTGATCCGCTCACCTTGGCCTCCCAAAGTGCTGGGATTACAGGCATGAGCCACCGTGTCCAGACTAATGTTATTATTTCTTGATCTTTGTGTCATGGTTACATAGGGGTGTGTTTACTTTGCAATAATTCATTAAACTATACACATGACTTTTGCACTTTTCTGTATGTATGTTATACTTCGATAGCTTTTTTTATTTAAGTACACAGGCTCAAATGAGAAAGTGCTTAACAAATTGTAGTAGCCAATTTTAAAGCTTTTGAACTAGAAGGACTTTCTAGAAAATCTAATCAGTTTGACAATATTCCCTATAAGTGACATGAGTACACATTTCTGTATTGTCTAATACATTCTCTACATTATTTTAACTGGTCTATTCATAGGTAAAAGAGAAAAGGAAGGAAAATGAATATTTGGGAGCATATACGCTATGTAAAGCACAATGATATATGATTTCCATGTGTTTTTAATCCTCAGAAATGTACCATGGGTAGTTAATATTATTCATATTTTTTAGTTTAAGAAATTAAGACTTTTATATATTAAACAACTTGCCTAAAGTCATATCCTCAAAGGATAAATATCCAAGGAAATAGCTAGTAAATGTCATTCAGATTTCACGTTACATTGTTTAGCTCCATAAACTATATGAATTGGACATGAACCTGTGTAGCATGGGAAGAATCTGTATCATACTGTCAGAAGACCCGACCTTATGCCATAGCTGCATCATCTACTGTCTATAGAACCCTAGCACAAGATACTTAAATCTTCTGAGCTTTGGTTACTTTATTTCTCTTTCTTCTTTTTCTTTTCTTCTTCTTCTTTTTTTTTTTTTTTTTTTTTTTTTGAGACAGAGTTTCGCTTTTTTTTGCCCAGGCTGGAGTGCAATGGCGCGATCTCAGCTCACCACAACCTCCGCCTCCCAGGTTCAAGTGATTCTCCTGCCTCGGCCTCCCGAGTAGCTGGGATTACAGGCATGCCCCACCACACCCGGCTAATTTTTTGTATTTTTAGTAGGGCCGGGGTTTCTCCATGTTGGTCAGACTGACCTTGAACTCCCGACCTCAGGCAATCCACCCCCCTTGGCCTCCCAAAGTGCTGGGATTACAGGCGTGAGCCACCGCACCCAGCCTGGTTACTTTATTTCTAGATAAACAACTGGAGACATTTTTGATGCTCCTCCCAGATTCCCTTTACCATCTAGATTATCCATCTCCCATTTCCCCTAAGTATTGATGACCACGTCCCTTTTCTCTACGGAATTGCCTCCAGAGTATTGGTCAAACAGGAACTTCCACCTGCCCTCAGAGACAGGGGTACGGAAAGCCAGCCTCTTGCATGGAGGGGATACAACTCTGTGGCGCAGTTTGTGCACAAAGCTTGTCTGCGGGATTAGATTGAAGCTAGTGACCAGCTGAAACCATTCACTTGTTTGTCTTCTAGTTCTTGTCCTGTTTGGGTTCTCTCACACCCCCTTCTCCTGAGGATACTCCCTCAATAAATCATTTGAAAAGAATTTGTATCTCAGGCTTTTAGATACAGGCAAAAAAAATGTACTCAAAGTTCATGAGAATAAAATGAAATAACACATGAAATATTTTATTAGCTATAGAGTACTATAAAAATTTGATATTAGCATTATGCAAATTTATAAAACAAGTAAAATTAATTACCCCTAGAATATCAAAAAAGACCATCTTTTGGGTACCTAATATACTTGTGTTATGTCTTCTCTTTCACCTGTCACAACTAGAAACTAGCAAATGCTTGAGATCTGGGGCACTAGGCTAATCGGCCAAAGTGTGTGGTCCTAGGTCATGAGACATTCAAGAGTCTGAAAAGAAAAGAAATGGGTTTGCCCAGCATGTCTTGGTCATAGTGATTAAGTCTGGGTGAATATGTTTTGCTGATCTAGAGATATCCAATGTTTTTGCTTGAGTGCCTCCAAAATAGTTTTTTACAGTATATTTTTCAGTTGTTAGCTAAAGTTTTATACTGATGATTTAATAGTTAAACATAATTGTAATTTCCAGCAAATTGTGTATTGCACTTATATGTTAAATATTTTTCATCAAAACAGTAGAGCAGCACGTTTAACTTAATTAATTTAGAGAAAATGTCTGCCAAAGAACTTCACTGGCAAAGCCAGCTCTTAATTGTGAAGCAATAACTAAAGTGGAATTTTCTGTGAGGAAAAAGAAAACCGTGATTTTGTTTTTCAATTTCAATAAATATGTAAATATGTATCCCCACTATCATCTCACTTCCAAATTCTAACATACATAAGTAACACATGGTTTTCAGGAGATAGATCAAGTCACAGGGGCCTACCCATCAGTCTTTCAGTCTTTCAACCTAGATTAGAAAAGGCACTTTCTGCTTCAATATTTCATACATTGATGCCTTCCTGGATGCATCTTATGATGCTCCAATTCTCAAATTATTTATTTGTATGAGACCCCAGAGGGTTTCACATCCTGGAATAATGCACCATAGTAATTTCCAAAGAGGGAAAGAAAGATAAAGTTTCTGTAAAGAGAGATATGGGGAAAAAAAAGAGGCAGTACCTTCTAGAAAGCCTTCTTATATCCCAGGGCTATGCTTGTCACCACTATAGCCTCTGAGCCACCCCTCATTCTGCCAGACCTCTGGAGAGAAGGTAGTTCCACAGATCTAGACCCAGGATTTGTCCTAGTCAGAGTTTACAGCTGAGAAACTGTGTTACTCTTAGTTTCCCTTATTATTTTTAAGTCTAATTATAGGTTCACAGCAAAATTGAGAGAAAGGTATGAAGATATTTCATATACCCACTGCCCCCACACATGGATAGCCTCCCCCACTGTCAATGTCCCCCACCACGGTGGTACGGTGCTACAACTCATAAGCTACGTTGATACATCATTATTACCCAAAGGCCATAGTTTACATGAGGGTTCACTCTTGGTGTTGTACATTCTGTGAGTATGGACAAATGTAGAATGACATGTACCCACTGTTATAGTATTACACAGGGTAGTTTCACTGCCCTAAAAATTCTCTCTGCTCCACCTATTTATCTCTTCCTTCCCACTGACCTCTGACAATCACTGATCTTTTTACTGTCTCCATACTTTTGCCTTCTCTAGAATGTCACATAGTTGGAATCATACACTATGTAGCCTTTTCAGGTTGGCTTCTTTCACTTAGTAATATGCATTTAAGTTTTCTTCATGTTTCTTTATTGCTTGATAGGTCATTTCTTTTTAGTGCTGAATAACAGTCCATTGCCTGAATGTACCACAGTTTATTTATCCATTCACCTACTGAAAAACATCTTGGTTGGTTCCAAGTTTTAGCAATTATGAATATATTTCTTTATTACTTACTACCCTTTGGTTGTACATAACTGAAATTCAACCGAACTCCAGCATAAAATGCTAATGAATTATAATAATGTTGTGGGGGTCTCATGGACCCCAAGGGCTGTCATGTAGCTGGGTCATGGGAACACAGTGGGGTCAGGAAATGGAATACCAGCAGTCTTCCTTCTTTCATCTTTGCTTGCTCTTTTCTGCATGACTGATTCATTTTTTTTTTTTCTGTAGAACCACCTTCTCTTCTTTCCTAATCCATATGGTAGAATAACACGGCTGCTGAAAGCTTCTTAGTATCAGTGTGATTTGTTTTCCAGAGAAAAGACTGAATTCAGTTTTCCAAAGAAAGAAATATCATGGGAAAAGAAGGCAACATGTATCCAGTCTTGATCTATGGTACTATAACCTTTAGATGGGGTCATGTAGAATCATGTGGGTAAGTCATCTTTGAAATGAGGCTTCTGAGCAGACAAAATATCCAACATACACCTAATGCCTTCCCAGCCTGGGAAGAGGGGTACTGCAAATATCTGGGACAGATCTCAGTTCTGAGTTGACTCAATATACTTCCTGTTTTAGGAATATTTTCATTTTACCTATCAAGGAATTAAATGCTATATTCCGTGAGTTAAGAATTTCGGGCAATGGAGGGTACATCATTTGGGGATTAGAAACAGGGAAGGAATCTGCCCAGGAAATTCATCATCCTTATTCTTAGGATGGTAAATTCATTGTGGATGTGGGAGAAGGAGAGTAATCTGAAGTGAGATAAGAAGAGATTATTGTTTTTTCCCCACTGCATCTTTAAGTCGGTGATCTGGTCATTTTCCTTGCACCATCCCTCTATATCCAAGTGGCTATCAATTCTGACTAGCACATGCTCTCAGTGCCTCGACCCTCAGCCTGTCCCAAACTTTTCCATTTCCACAGCAGCTCCCTCTGTGCTTGTATCTGCATCTTTGTCAGACCACTGTCCTCAGGCTTCCTCAGCCTTTGCCCAAAAGTGGAGAGAGCAGGAAGTGCCTAGGAATTCATATCTCTCTGAGGCAGTCTGATCACACAAGCCTAGTGGGTACAAATACTCAGCTCCCTGCTCCCTGATGGGAACAGCTCAGAGGTGTGACTTATAAGTCTCCAGAGGACCCCCACAGGATTGGGCCAAAGTTAACCATCTTTGCTTGACATATCACCCTTGCTTGGCTTTCTTCCCTTCCCTGTCACTTTTCCTGCTTCCCTCCTGATTTTTCCTTGGAACACTTTTTAATAAATCACCTTTATATGAATATTTATCTTAGGGTCTGCATCTGGGTACTCCAACCTTAGATAGCTGACTATGCATTACAATTACACAGGAGGTAGGTAGTATATATTTAGGAGAACAGAAATTCTTAGGTCATGAATGAGGAACAAAAAGTAAATTTTTACCCAAAAAATTTTAATTAAAAACTTTAATTTTTAATAAAGATGTAATATGTTTTGTGTGTGTGTGTGTGTGTGTGCGTGTGTTCCACAGTAATTCCAGGACTAACTGTGGCATGTGAAACAGATAAGACAAATGTCCTAGTCACTGGGTTGTAATGAGTAGCATATGGGTCCCACAGGATTAGATGGGTTATTTAGATATGCTGATTGGCATTATTACCCTTTATAAATGTTTGATCTCTAATTTCAGACATGTGGGAGAATCATATAACTCTGCCTCCCTTGAAATTAGGTTTAGCCAAATGATGAATTCAGCCTATGGAATGTGAGTGTGGTCATTCATGAGTATCACTTCCAGGTAGAAGCATTTGATTGCTAGGGCTTAGACCTTCAGCCCTCTCCAGCCCTATTGGGTGACTGTGGAACCAGGTGTTAATATTTGTGCTATCTGATTGTAGCAGGCTGGAATGCTGAGTCAGCCTGGAGGGCTGCCCAGACCTGCAGAGAAATTCAAACTTCTGTTAAGCTACCAAGATTTTCCATTTTTACTGCAGCATAGCCTATAACCTGCCTGATGATGACATGGCAATAGGCATGGAGAATATTCAGTCAATAGCTCAAAAATTCCCCAAGACTGCCTAGTCAGAGTCTATCTATCCCTCTTTCCATCCATACCAATTTTTCTCCTTTAATTTTTTTGTACTGAGTGTGCTATAGAAACAATGGTATGGGCAAGGATGAAGGTAGAATATGGTCATTCTCTGCTGAAGAAAAGCATTGCCATAAGCACCAGAATTAGTAGGTGAAAACTTACAGAGGGCATAAAGTAACAATCTTAGCTGCTCTTTTTAGGGGTCTTTGGTTGTAAGGAACATAACAGTCAAACTAGCTGTAGAAAATAGGGTTTATTGTAAGGGTATTGAGGGGTTTATATATCCAGAAAAAAATTAAACAATCATGCCTTGGAAGGACAAAAAGAACACAGATTTTGAAATGTCTCTTTCTGCTCTCTCCACCCCTGTTGAATCTGACCTATTACCCCTCTACCCAGAATGGCTTCATCTGTTTACATGCCTTGCACATGAATCATGTGCTAGTGGCTACGTTAACCCCAGCCTGCATTTCCCTTTATTCAAACAATAACCGTACACTTTCCTTTGAATTTTAAGGGCAAGCCCTTCACAGAAGGCATCTGATTAATCTAGCTTACTTGTGCAAATTAGATTAGGGAAGTTAAAGGTTACCGGCCCATAGGTACCCCCTAGTCAGATGTTCATCCACCCTAGTCCAATCCCCTGTAATGGCAGTAATTAAACCTGTGACCTGATGATCACTTGGCAGGTGAGGCTACTGAGGCATTTTACCTACAGCAGGGATATGGGCAGGACGGGCACCCTAAAGCATATTAACACAATTTCTAAGACAGACTAGATTTCTTTGGGCTGGGCATAGGTAACACCCTGAAATAGAGAGGGAAACTCTTTTGAGGGACTGCTCCTAAACAACCGTAACCCAAACCGTATCCACTTCCTCTCTGAAAATTGCTGCTATCTGTCCTAACTTATCACCAGGGAATAGCTTAGATGTTGCAAGCAAACAATAGAACCCTTTGTGTATTTGGAGAAGGAAGAAATATGAGTAATACTGTGTCTTCCCTTGGATCTATATAAGTAATTATTCTTACAGTACGGATGTGTGAGAGACACACCTCATGCTAAAAACTAAACTCCTGAATTCCATTTGTCATCCTCAAGGCCTGAGTCCACTCTCTACGAAAGTTGACTTTGTAACTTTAAAAAATCTAAATGTGAAATTTTAGTTTTTCCTAAAAATATTTGAAATGCTTATTTAAACTATTTCGAAGGTTAGAAAAACTAACCCAGACTAATATTGTAATCAAATATTTGTTTTTTTTCAACAAACATATATTAAGCACCTGGAATATGGTAGGCATGTTACAGGCGTTAGAAATTCAATTGGGAACAAAACAAAGTCCCTGCTCTCAAGGTTCATATTATCTAAGTAGATGACAGAAGACCAACAAACAAATAAATCAAACACAGCACACATACAGATGCAACGTCAAGTAGTTATAAATACTGAAAAGGAACTGAATCCCTATAAAGAGGCAGAGAGTGATGCGCTATTTTCGTTAGGTATACAAGTCTACTTTGTCAAGATCACAAATAATTTCTCCTTTTATTAAAATCAACAATCAAATTTCAGTTGTCATTTTACTTAACCTATCAGCATGGTTGACACAATTCATTTGCTTGACTGTGGGGACGTTACCTTTCTATCCCAGAAGCTGCTTCTTTCAGTTGGTTTTGCTGGAACCTCCTTTTCTTCCTACCTTCTAACTGAAATAAAGCACTATTATGCCCACGATTTCCAATTTTATATACAAGACTTTCAAGTTCAGGCTTATATATCCGACTGCCCACATGCCATTTCCACTTCCATGTACAATATGTGCCTCAGAGTTAACATATCTAAAGCTAACTTTAGATCTTCTCCACCAAATATGCTGTCCATTTCTAATGTTTTCTTTCTTAGTAAATGTTAACTCTTATCTTCCATTTGCTGAGACTCAAAATCTTGTAGTTCTTGATTCTTCTTTTTTATTTTTTCTCACATCCTGTATCCAATCCATCAGCAAATTCTGTTAGTTCTACTTTTAAAATGCATTTTTGGTATTGGATGCTTTTCACCACTGTCTTCTAAACTATATAACCCAAACTACCTTACTTCTATTGGATTATGACAATAGTCCTTTAACTACATCTTCCCATATCTATTCATTCTTCCTTCCCTCCATTACATCCAGGGTCAGTTTTTACAAAAGAATGATTGTTTTCTTTAAACTTAAGTCCTATCATATCATTTCCTAACAAAATCCCTTTCATTTCACCCAGAATAAAATTCAGTCGTTCCTATGGTTAAGGCCCTACATAATCTGACCTTTCATGATCTCCCTAACTTTATCTTGTACCACTCTTTCAAGTTCATTCTGCTCCAACTACCCTGGCTTCCTTTCAGAGTCTGTAAACATGTCAACCAGACTCTTAACTCTGGACCTTTGCATATGCAGTTCCTTTTACTGGGAACTCTCTTCTTCCACATAGTGGCATAAATATCTTCATTATTTTATTTGAATCTCTGTTCAAATATCACCTTCTCAGAGAGGCCTTCCCAGTCCAAGCTGTCTACAACAAGTACAGTGGTACTTTAGTATCTGTGGAGTTTGGTTCCAGGACTTCTTGAGGATACCCAAATCCACACACACTAAAATCCCTGATATAAAATGGTGTAGTATTTGCATGTAACCTTTGCACATCCCCCTGTATATTTAAAATCATCTCTATATTACTTATAATAGCTAACACAATGTAAATGCTATGTAAATAGTTTCTACACTGTCTTGTTAGGACATAATGACAAGAAAAGAAAGTCTGCACATATTCAGTACACAAGTAGTTATCTTTTTTCCCGAAATATTTTTGATTCAAAGTTGGTCGAATCCATGAACATAGAATCCACAGATACAGAGGGCTGACTATAGTACCCTTCTTCTCATCACTTCCCTCAATGTTCTTACCACTATGCATTGTTTGCACTTATTACTTAGTCTGCCTGACATGTTGTGTGTGTGTGTGTGTAACTGTTATTAATTGTTCTTTACTATTATCTGTCTCTCCTCACTAGAACATAAGTTTTATGAGGGCAGAGACTTTGCTTTGCTTTTTTTCATATTATATTCCAAGTGCCTGATACGTATAGGTGTTCAATAAATACCGCCCCCCCCCTTTTTTCTCCTGAGAGAGAGTCTCGCTCTGTTGTCCAGGCTGGAGTGCAATGATACTATCTCGGCTCACTGCGACCTCCACCTCCCAAGTTCAAGCGATTCTCCTGTCTCAGCCTCCCAAGTAGCTGGGACTACAGGCAGCTGCCACATGGTTGGCTAATTTTTATATTTTTAGTAGAGATGGGGTTTCACCATGTTGGCCAGGCTGGTCTCAAACTCCTGACCTCAGGTGATCCACTCACCTTGGCCTCCCAAAGTGCTGGGATTATAGGTGTGAGCCACCACACCCAGTCTCAGTAAATACCTTGTGAATATATGCCTTCCACTAGCCATGAACAGTAGTTAAAAAAAAAATCTCACTAATTGGAAGTAAATGGAAAGAAGGCTAGCCGATTCTTCTAAATGGTAGAATATTTACTTGCAAATTCATGAATTTTTAATCGATAATTGGCAAAATCTGTTTCAAGTAAAAAATATGTCTTTGCCAACTTAGATGAGTGAAACTCGTTACTAATTCTTATATTGATTTTGTATATGCAAATGTGCTTTTAAACGCCCTGACAAACTTTCTCCTAAATTGATTTACCAGGTCTCCTACAATTTGCCTGTACCTGTAGTTTGATTAGTAAGCCTTTTGCTGGTATTGTTGAAGTTATTCTCAAAGCACCTAAAATATAAACTTAGCTCATTTCATGTCAAATATTCTGAAATTCTAAGTTTAGAGAATCCATAATACATAAAGTCTTACAGCATGTATATTTCTTGGATGTTTAAAAATATAATAGCACATATATTTTAAATGCAAACATTTATGACTTGGAACCATTAATTTATTCATAATTTTCAAAATGTGTAATAAAATTAGAATTCAAAGTAAGAGAAAGGACTAATAACATTTCTCTCCAGCATATGTGTGTGTGTAGGGGTGGGGATGCATGTTTTTAATTTCATGGGTCATATTGAAATTTCTCTGAGAGTAGGAACTATGTTACTTAGGCTAGTAACTTATATAGTGGACACCAATACATTTTAAAAATTCATTCAACAAAATTTGTTGAGCACCTACTCTGTGCCCAAAACTAGGATATGAGATGATGATACAAACATATTAATAAATAAAATAAATATGAAAATTTATTAAATACAAATGTATAATGATCACAGATTGTCTTGTCAAATTTTACATAAAATATATCTGTCTGTATTACACTTAGCATATAATTCCATAAATTATAGTTTAATCCTAATGGGAAAAAATTAAATTTATTCCTGAATACATTTGATACAAAAATTTTTAATGTTCCTCAAAAAATAACTTCTCTAAATGGGTAAAACTGCCCTCTGAAAGAAACAAGGCTCAACAAAATTTCAAGAGCAATAAAAAAATAAGTAATAAAACTTCCTTTTAGTTTGAACCTCAAATTAGATCTATGTAGAATAGCATATTTCATAGAACCTCTCTGGAAGTAGGGTAGAACTAGAAAATGGGAGAAGGAAATGTCACAGGAATTAGCTTTAAGATAATAAATCAAAGTCTCATATACATTCATGGCCCTATCAGGATTGACTGTCCTACTTTGCAGGTTCCTCAGCATTGTGCTCCACTAACTTAAGCGAGGATAGAGCAGACATACTGCTGTCTACCATCAGCTACTCAGAAAAAAGTGAATGCCTCAGAAGAGTCATAATCAGAAGTTTTTTTAATTTTTTTTATTTTTTTTTGAGATGGAGTCTCACTCTGTCACCCAAGCTGGAGTGCAGTGGCATGATTGCAGCTCAATGCAATCTCTGCTTCCTGAGTTCAAGCGATTCTTCTGTCTCAGCCTCCCGAGTAGCTGGGACTACAGGCACACACCACCACGCCTGGTTAATTTTTGTATTTTTAGTAGAGACGGGGTTTCACCATATTGGGCAGGCTGGTCTCGAACTCCTGAGCTCGTGATCCACCCGCCTCGGCCTCCCAAAGTGCTGGGATTACAGGCGTAAGCCACCATGCCCAGCCATAATCAGAAGTTACTACTCAACCGTAATGTCCAAATGATAATAAATTCATCCAAGAACCAAAAATGAGTTCAAAATTTTGAAAGCCTGTTATTTTCAAAACAGAATATAACATACAATATTTTATTTTATTTTTAAAACTAAAACATCTGATAAAGCACTTAATAGTATACTAAAATGTACTTAATTTACTGTGATTTGCACCAATGGAAGTAAGCTCTGTGGAGCACTTAAATGCACAGATGACTCCAAATCCACAATATTTTCTTTTTTTTGCCCACATATTTATCTTCATAATTACTTTTGATAAATCTAATAGTTTTTCTTCTCCAATAGAAAGAGGAAGTAGCACCTTATACTTAAATGTTTGCAAATATAATGTATATCTAATGATCATATAACAAGACTTTTAAATCCTTGAATGAAGGAACAAAATCTCTGAATCCTTCTTTACTCCCTACATTTTATGCATCATGTAGCATAGGGCCTTACACAGAACAGGTGTGGTCAAAGAATATTCATTAACAGATAATTAAGATTTGATGCTCATGTATTAAAAGAAGTAAGAGTATTTTTAGTCTTCTGGTAGTTCTCTTATATTACAGTAAAACAATAATTCTAGGTTTTGCTAAGGAATGTACTTTTTGAACTAACATATTACTTTCGTATATTAATTTGGTAATATTAACTAGTCTAACAAACATATCTTCACATTGTAATGGAGTAACACAATAAATGAGTAAAGCCTAATGCCTATTTTCTTAGTAACTGGGTAGCATTCCTCTATGTGGTAATTAAGGGACTCTTGTCTTTGTCTCTGGGGTTCTGCCTGCCCTGGGTCTTAGAAGTCTCTGCATTCCGCTAAGGATGGGAGTCCATAGACTAGAAAATGTATATCTACTGCTTAACTGCCTTGTCCTGAGAGTGACCAACCATCTTAGTCCACAGTCCATTGATCAGAACTGGTCACATGGACCTTCTTCGAAGAAAGCAGGGTCAGGCTAGAAATGGAAATCCCTCTCTGGGCAGACACTTCCCAGAGTGAATTATACTAAGGGAGGGAAAACACATTTTTTTGGTAGACAAAAAGTTGTCTTTTTTCAAGCTTTTCCCCCCTCCTATTTCTTGATAAGCAGGACATTGCCAAAGTCAGCATCTGGAAACTGAAGTAACCCCTTCAAAATGTAAATTCCAAATATAAAGTATTCTCATGCAAGCAGTAATATAATTATGGACTGCTAGGGCAGTCTAACACGGAGGTTCCCAACCCCTGGGCCACAGAACAGTACCAGTCTGTGGCCTATTAGGAACTGGACTGTACATCAGGAGATCTGCAGCAGAGTGAGCAAACATTACTGCCTGAGCTCTAACTCCTGTCAGATCAGCAGTGGCATTAGATTCCCATAGGAGTGGAAACCTTCCTGTGAACCGTGCATGCAAGGGATCTAGCTTGCCCGCTCCTTATGAGAATCTAATGCCTGACGATCTGAGGTGGAACGGTTTTATCCCGAAACCACCCCCCACCATCATCCATGGGAAAATTGTCTTCCGCGAAACCAGTCCCTGGTGCCAAAAAGGTTGGGGATCTCTGGACAGGGCAGAAAAAGAATGGCAGTAGGAGAGGGTAGGACATCTGAAACAGTAACCAAATAAAAAAGATGATCTGTCTGTCTACTTCAGGAGGTCAGGTGTATGAACACAAGTAGTCCCTAGTTAATATGCTGCCGTCCTGTTTCCTTAGAGCAGGATCCAATTTTGTTTAAGAGGTGTCAGTGTTGCAGCAGTTATGGAATCATACACAGGCATTAAAAGTTCCTGTTGATAATGTGTTGGGAAGTGATTGTGAGTCATAACTTTTTTTTCCCATACATACCTTAGCTAGGAGGTGTCCTAGACTTGTAGCGGACTAAAGGGTGTGCCTGAAAGGTGTGCCTTTATTTCCTATCTGTATCATGTAATTTTATATGGTGCTGACATTTTAAGCCTTCTGATCTTTGTTCAAAGATGTTTATCCTATACCTAGTAAAAAGTTATTCCAAATAACGGTGGGAACTTCATTTTTCTCTAATATGTAGGAGAGAATGTCTTGGCCTTGGAAATGAGCATCCCTGGACATGGTTTCCTGGTCTTTCTGAAGCAGGCCCTCTTCACCCACAGGTCTTGGCATCGCTCCCTCACTGTGTGCCATCTGGCCAGGGACCAACTTCCCAAATCTGCCTTAGCAACTAGCTCTGCCCGTGCTCAGGAGGCTGTTTTCAACAACCCCTTCCTGAGGAGATTACAGTGACCTCTCAGAGCTCATAATTTTATGTTCTCTGAAAATTCTAGGCTTTATTGAGGGCAAGGACAATTTTCAAATACACTCTCTCCCCACCTAATTACCCACCACAACGTCTGGCATATAAATAAAAGGAGTACAGAAAATATCTTTATTGAATGAATTGTCTAATTGCCACCCAGTATCTTGGGGTTGGAAATTGGGCAGCAGAATCTCAGTGCCAGTGGCAGCCTCCCTATCTTGGTGGGACACACCCTGCGTCTGCTCCTTTTGCTAGGCCTCGACAGAGGTATCTAGTGTGTGTTTCTATTCCGTGCAGTCCACATCAAAGTCATGCTGCAGCACAATCAGTCTCTTACTCAAAATTGATTTTCAAGTTTGAGCTTTAATCTAATCCTTGTCTCCAAAACATTTCTTTTGGCTTCATCTCCCAGCTCCCTAAACTTTTTTTTTGTTTTTGTTTTCTTTGTGTGTGTGTGTGTGTGTGTGTGTGTGTTATTTTAAACCTTTTATTGGACCCGTGGTCCAATTGAGGAAATAGGAAAAACCTGATACTGAAGGACTTTGGAAATACAACAGGAAACATGAGGGGTGAGAAATTTATTCAGATTTCTTCATAATTCCCCCCAAAAGCTCCAACCACGTTGCCAGTACTTGGGTGCTGCAGTTGATCGGGGAGAGGGGCTGTGTGGAGGTCACCTTCTGGTAGACGGAGACCCGCTTTTCAGACTCTGTGGCGCAGCAGGCGGGCCAGGAACATTTGGGCCACTATCGCTCTTAGCCCTGCCGCTCCTGACTTTCTCTCCTCTACTTTCCTTCCGACTGTAGGGACAAGTGTGGGGATCCGCTTTGGGCTCCAAGGCCCTGCCCGCACTGGCAGCACCAAGCGGGTGTAGAATGACTGGAAGGAGCAGGGAAGGAAGATGGGTGTGAACTGTCCCGGCCAGTGGCTGCGTGAGTGTGTGTGTGTGTGAACAGGGAAAAGGCCACCCTCTCCCATGTTTCTCCCGTCTCCTCGGTTCTCCTCGGAGACCCGCAGGGCTGCCCCAGGTAACTCCGAGTTGCCTTGGGTCGCTGGGGCTTGGTCCGCATCCTCCTCCGCTAGTCCGCTCCCGCGTTCCACAGCGCCGCGCCGCTCGGTGTGCACGCCTGGGTGGGACACAGTAACAGCCCCTACGCCGCCAACGCAAAAGCAAAAAAAACCGTACACCGCATCGCAGTCGTAGCTCTTCTCCGCAAGGTAAGTTGTTTATTCGTCGCCGTTTTGGCGATCCTCCCTGGACAGCTGCGGCAGCGACGGCAGCTGCGCCGCGGGCGCCGAGCTCCCAGCCTCTTCCTTCCTCCGCCCTCTCAGGGCTGCCTCTCACCCCCACCCTCTTCCCTCCTATCCCCGCCTTCTCTCTTCTTGCCCTCTCGTGGGCCACGCACACACCCGGAGACACCCTCTGCACTTGGCTACTCACACTGCGGCTTAACCCAGCCGACAAGGCACGCTTGCCAAAGAGGCGCGGGGGTGTGTGTGCGGGTTCCGCGTTCGGAGGCCAAAGGAGGGTGGCGTGGTAGAGCCCTTCTCCTCCTGGCCGCGACGCCTTGCCCACTCTCCTGCCCTAATCTCGGCCTGCCAGCAAAAGTGACACCTGAGCAGGGACTGGTCGGTAGAGGCGGCAGGCCCGCTGGTCCGGCAGCTGGGAGAAAACAGAGCAAGGGGCGGGGACAATGAGGAGGAGCGGGAGGCGGGACAAGCGGGGAGGCCGCCACCTGGCACTGAGTGATGCGCCCTCTAGCCAATGAACGCGCGGAACTCCGGCTTCGGGGCGGGAGGTCGGGGGCGGGCTCAGTGGGGAGGAGGAGGCTGCAGGCGCGCAAGAGGCGGGGGCCGGGAGGAGGAAGAGGAGGAGGCGGAGGCGGGCGCGGTGTCGGCGGCGGCGGCGGCGGAGGGGGGTAGGTTGTGCCCGGGACTGTGTCTGCCGAGCTCGGCGGCTGTGCCTTGGTGAGTTGAGGAGCGGCCCGGGGAGGCAGAGGCGAGCGCGGGCGATCGCGGCGGCGGGACGTCTCCGGCGGCCGCGGCACCAGCGGTGGCGCTCTGGGTGGAGAAGCAGGGGCAGCGGCATCAGCAACAGCGGCAGCGGCAGCAGCAGCGGCAGCAGCGGCGGCCGCCTCTCCGCCGCCGGGGACGCCAAGGTGCGGCTGGTGGCACTGACATCGGCGGCCCTGCCTCTCCTCCCTCGCCCCCGGCCTTCCCCATGTGATCGGTCTTAATCCTGGCCGTGTGTGCGCGCGTGGGGCTCCATTCCGCGGTGCTGGGTCTCCGTGCCGGGGTGGGTGCTCGTGTGTGCGCTTCTCCTCCCCATCCCCCTTCCCCCAAGAATAAAAGAAGAACCGGGAGGCGTGCTCAGAAAATAAATAAATAACCACCACACACGCGCAGCCCGGAGCGAGTCGGCGGGGCTGGCGGCAGCGGCGGAGGAGGAGTGAAGGCGGCGGCGGAGGAGGAGGGACGCGCGGAAAAGGCAGCAACTTTAAAGCCAGCTCAGAGCCTAGACCTCCAGCCGAGCGGTTTGCAGCGCGGCGGCGGCGGCGGCGGCGGCGTTGAGTGTCTGGCCCGCCGGTCCGGTCGGGGTGTGCAGTTGGACGGACGAGCAGCGCGTCGCTGTCCTCCGGCAGCTGGAGATGTCCGAGCCCAAGGCAATTGATCCCAAGTTGTCGACGACCGACAGGGTGGTGAAAGGTAAGCGGAGCGCCGCGGTGGCCTGGGTGCACCGTGTGCCGCAGGCGCCAGGGCAGCTTGCCTCGCCTCGCCTCCCCTCCCCCGCCCCAGGTTCTCCTCTGTCCGCTCCAGCCGCGGACCTTCTAGGATATTGTGCAACCCGCGAACCCCGCGAACCCCCCGCCCCCGCGGCGCCCTTCCCCCACGCGTCCCACCCAGCCTCACTTGGGGCATTTTTATTGACGGGGGCGTCAGTTGGCAAATGGCTGAGCCGCGGGGAGGTGGCGGCGGGGGTGGCGGTGGTGGGAGGGGGCGCCCGGGGGGTGGTTGCTGGTAGGGTGTAGCTGCTGTGACAGAAATAGGAAGTGGGTGGCTGCTCGCAGGCTTGTATGGGATCGGGTTTATGGTTTTCTTCTGCAGAGGGAGGGGTGATTTATGGCTTTTTAAAAATTAATATGGCATTTTTGTGTGGCCGTGGCTTTCCACCGACTGCCTCACTCGGGCAGGGTTCTCTTGGAGCTCCATTGCAGCAATTCCCTCCGCGCCCCCCTCCCCCTCCCCCTGGAAGGGCCTGCACAGGACTCGCGAGAGAGCGGGAGAGCGTGGGGGGAGCCCGGCGCTTCCTTCCGCGCGGGGCGGGGGCGGGGGCGGTCGCTGGCTGGAGGGTGGCCGCGGGGGGCGCGGGAGGCGGGGAACGACCCGAGAGCACCAGCCGTTGCCGCCCCGGGATTTCCCCCGCACGCCCCGGGGAGAGACACGAAAACCACTTCTCCAGCTTCTCTTGTCATCCCCGGCTGTCCCCCGCCGACCTGTCATTGCTCTTAAAGGGTTCTCCACTCGTGCACACCTCCCAAGTGATAACCTCATTCCGCCTGCTTCCTCCGTGCCGTGGCATCCTTTTTGTAACGGACTGTTGGATTCCTATTATTGCCTCCTCTTCCCCCCCTACGGGATGATAAACTCCTGGCGAGGATGCACTGAGGTTGCTGGCAAAGAGAAACTGGGATGTGCGGAGTGAGGAAGGGGACAGGCTGTGGTTGATCTCTCTGTCGCACGGGAATCTACCGGCTTGCTTGTATTCCTAGGTGTAGTGGGGGAGGAATCATCCTATGAATCCTGGAAGGCTGAGGCAACAGAGCAGATCCACTTGGATTAAGTAGTATCTCTCATTCTTGGGGGTCAGGACACCAAGCAAAGCAGAGATGGACATGAGCTGTGCGGGGAGCGGGCCTCTGAAATTGGAAACAGCACTGGCTGGTGTAATGTGTGTGTGTTGTGTGTAGAACAGAGATGGTATCTAATGTGGCCAGAGCATGCAACTAGAGTGCAAGGCAATCAAGTCGTTTGCACCATGAGCACTTAAAAGTGAAGTAACCCAGCAGCCCAAAGACCATGATACACAAGTCCCTCTGGGGTTTCAGAAATGATTCTTTCTCTTTAGAGGTTTACTCAGTTTTTAAAGTAATTTTTCTGTGTGAGTGGTGGTGGTGATGGGGGAAATTACGTTCCCTTTTTTCAGAAAGAACAAAATATCTTCTTTTATTTTGGTTTTACTGGAATCATTCCTGCTTCAGCTTCGGTGCAGGATTCATATACCCATGAAAATAATGAGGAAATAGCTCTGCAAAAATGATTCGAAATAGGGCTGCAGAGAGATGCACAGCTATTTTATTTTTCCTGCAGGCATGGATTTTCATGGAAACAGTCCATTCAGATTTATTTGAGAGAGCTGTGTTTTGCATGAAAGGCTTCTGTTGACATTTTCAAAAATTGAGGCCCTTTGCAGAAATATCAGAGAATGACAATTATCTCCTTAATGTGTGAAGTTTAGATGTAGCTCCAATCTAGGTTGAGATCAAAACAATGTAAAGCTTATAATTCAAATGATAACTAGTGAACGTGTTGGCAATTAAAAAAACACTTGTGCACACATAAGGTCACATTCCCTGTTTTAAATCATAGGATGTGGATTCTTAATGTAGGTGTAAAGTCATCAGGTGAACATGTAAAAATAAATGTTTATACTTTCTGGCTTAGTTTCTCTACCGCTTAAAATGGAAGAGCCCACTCAACCATTCCAAGGCTACTTTGCCTTGCTTTTTTTCAATACTGTACCATTATAAATGACTTTTCATTTTAGGTACACACACTCACCCATAATTTCAAAAATTTTATTTACATACTGTGTGGATAATAGACTCAAAATAGGAAAAGTTTATTTTGCATTTGTTTTGAAAGAGATCCTGATGTGAGTTGTAACGTGAAATTTTGTTTATAGAAGTTTTGTTGATGAATCCTGATTTTAAGGTGGATACACTGTTATTGTTTATCCTGTTTTCTTGTAGAATATTATTGGCATGAAAGGCATTATACAAGGTTGGATTCAACCTTTTGTCATACATAAGATTTTTATTGTTAGTTATTTGAGATAATCTATTTTGATTATTAGCTTTCTGTGAAATAATATTTCCCCTTGAGTATGTATACACGTACTGAATGAATGGAAAGTACGCGTATGCTGGATGTGAAACATATTAACAAATGATTTAATTTGCAAAAATTAGATAGTATGGAGTTTAGAAACCATTATTTACTTGAAATTTTGTTAGAACTTCATCTCAATGGCTATTTAACTCATTCTTTAATACAGAAAAGAAATTATCTTTGAGGAAGTATTTGTGCTCCATAAGTTTTCTCTTTTTTACAAAGTATATGTAGTATTATTTACTATATATACATACAAAAATAAATATTCAGATTGTTATTACCATGGTATGCCATGGCATTTGCTTACAGTTATATTTATTAGTGTCATCTGGCTTTTGTTGTATAAGAAATTGCTATTTACAAATAAAGATGTGCTTGTGGTTTGTAGTAATATGATGTGACTGTTTTCTTAATTGTACTTTTAGAATGCAGCTTTAGAGACGTAGGTTGAGTTTGTCTCAACTATGTTATTTCTGAGGTTTATAGAATCTGCTAGCATGTATTCAGAGACCCTGATCGGTTTTCTAAACCTTAAAAATGAAAGAGAATGATGGCAGTGGAGATGAAAAGTATTTGTTTAGATTATCCCAGGAGAAAAAGTTACTTCAGTTAGCAAAACTAGTGCTGTATCATTTTGACTCTTCTTGGATTAAAACAATGGAAAGTAGAAAAATTCAGAGAAAACGTCTTGGTAATGACCTTTGCTGGAAATCAAAATAATATGGTCCGTTTATTGCTTTACATTATATTTTTAAAGATACATACAGCAAACCGAGGGCAGTAAATAGAAGAATAACTGTCTTCCTCCCCTCGACCCCCGTCCTGATTTTTCTCTTAGTGGTACTCTACAGGCCTTGTCTCAAACTTTGGCTTTTCTTCATTTCTCTCTGTTCCTGCCTAGAATGCTTTGTCTGGCCCTAGCATTCCCTATTTGTCATGGAACTTTGCTATGTGATAGTTAAAAATACTTAGAGGAAATTAAACCCTATGTGATAATGAGTATTTGGCTTTGTTAAATCTCTTAACCTACCTTCCCTCTGTTCCCATCTCCAAGTATTTTGTGATGGGACTTCTACCTTAACTCAAACCGATGGTAATGGTAGAAATTTTAGAAACTATGGGAGGCTGTTGAGGGATAAATTTCTGAGAAGAGTTTTGTGGAATCTCTCAGAAACTATAGATAATGCGTTGTTGTGCTTTGTGTAAGGTTGCTTTTGGCTGTAGTGAATGAGCTGTTTTCCAGGTGTATTGCCAGCTTACGTACTTCATGTAGACAGAGTACACATAGGAGAATTCTGAAAGATACTAAGATCATAGAAGCAAGAAGATGCTAGTTAAGTATTACTAAGTAAGTAAGGATTCCAGCCACTAGTATTTCTAGCTGGGTGAGACTGATAATACTACTTAAAAAGAAAACAAATGTATCACATTCGTAGTAACTGTCGTGTTTAGACCTTGATGCAACAGAGTAGTAAATAATGTCATTTATTTGTGGTGTTCCAGGAAGAGCTTGTGAATTTATTTTACTGACATTTTGTTACCATCAGTTGAGTTTCATGTATCCGGTTTTCAATTTGAGTATAGTGAAACTTTATTAATTCAATATCATGAATTTAAATTTATTGTGAAAAAACACCAGTGTTTGTTGGCTGAAGTTTACATCAGCACTGGATGTGAAGAAAGGGGTCCGGTAACCAAAAAGTATAAACAACATAGTTCCAGCATTGTTAATATACCAAGAGAACAAATTCTTTTCAATACTTAGTGAACAGTATGCAAATTCATCCTGTTCGTTACAAGTTAGGTTGGTCTATTTATTAACATTTCCTTTTGGGACTATTATAAAGTGGATATAACGCAAGTGCATTGTTGTAAAAACATTCAGTAAATTTAATGATTAATGCAACAATTGAGACAGGGATTCAGGGGAATTCCAGTGATTCTAAAATGCCATCAATTAGAATAATCAACATTTTGAAGATAATAGTTTTTCTGAGAAGTGTGGGATAGAACCCTTATTTTAAATGGACAGTATATCTTAAGACATCCAGTTAAAATAGGAAAAAATTAACATCTAAAATCTAATTAATGAGGTTTACTCTAAGATTTGTTTAAAAATATGCCTTTTAAAATTTGTCTCTTTGTTTTATTTGTAATTTTAGCGAGATGAAATATGATTTTGATATAACATTCATTTATAACTTTTTTAATTGGCCTCTCATGCTTTTCCTTATCTTTTTTTGTGTCAGCTATGTGTAAATTTGAAACTAATTATGACACCAAATAAAGAATCCATTTAGGGTGACCTCATTGGAAAACAGCATTTTTGCAGATACTCACTCTCCTTTTACCAAATATGGTTAAATTACCATTTTGAATACTTCTAGAACTACGAAGAATGGTGGTGATTCATGATATAGAATTTTGATAATTACTAAAAATCATTTTGTCAATCTTTTTCCAGCAGCTTTCTGATGTAGCAGTCTCTTGATATGCAAGAGGGATATGGTGAGACCTTGAACTTCAGCTTTCTGTAATTCCACTGGTATATGTTATAACTTCACAGGCTAACTTTCTCTATACATAAAAGGGGAGTAATTGTATCCGCTGCCAACTTGTGAGGACCAAAGGATAATCAAATGGGAAATGGGGAGTGTGTGGTTAACACTTTGTCCACTGCCTGGTAATGGCGATTCAGTCACTGCTAACACAGAATTAGAAATGACACGTGTTATGTATTTTCTGGTCACCTGAGAATAGTCAGAACCATTAGCATTGAAAGCCATGAGTGCCTTGGGTCAAGAGTAGCTTATGATGACATTTATTTTTATAGTTAAAGAAGTGGAGACAGAATAGATAGAATGGTTACAGGTAAGTGTAAACAAATTATTTTCTTTATTAAAGAGGCTTTTCTTGCTTGAAAATATTTTTGAAAATTGCCACTGGCCAGGTGTGGTGGCTCACACCTATAATCCTAGCACTTTGGGAGGCTGAGGTGGAAGCTTGGGCAACATAGCAAGACCATATCTCTTAAAAAAAAAGAAAAAAGAAAAAGAAACAAAAAAAGAAAATGGCCACTTCTTTTGGTATATTTAAGATGTCTTCATATTTCATTTCGCATTTTGTTTTACTAAATACTTAACTATGTAAAATAGTTTAATTAGGAGAGGAAGCTTTTTATATTTCTGTTTTTAGCAGACATCAAATTCTGGTGATAAATATTATAATTTAGTTTGACCTTGGCCTGAGGTTTACTAAAGAAATATTGTTAAACATTGCTTTCTGTTCAGGTAAATATATACACAGAAATAGAATAGTATACTCTCCTGCAAAAGAATGTTATTTACTTTCATTTTGAAGGATGTTGTCTTAAGCCTGTTTTTCTGAACTCCACTTAATGACCCACACTGATGCTCTGGTTTGACAAACAAAATCTTCAGATTTGATGATTTTGTTAATTTCTAGAGCAGGCTCAGGTGAAAATATCAGCCAGTGATTCTCAGGTGTTGCATTCCTATTTTTAAAGCAGTCATTAGGTGGGACTAATGTAGGCAATGAAATAGGATTTTAGTTTGTAAATTAAGTCTTTAGTACTCTTGACATTTTCAGCATTTTAAAATCATTTTATTTTACACTAATTCCATCTTTTATATGAATCCATCAATTATATTTCATATGAGAAGTCAAATAACAATTTTGTATTCCTCCATGGTTAGGGGTTCTGAATAATGGCTTAAATCAGATGGGTTATCAACTTTATGAACTAGCCCAGTTGCTGGTATCTGAAATCCGTTTTAACAAATATGCACTCGGGTAGTGGAAGCTTTAGATATTAAAAAAATAAAAGCCCTCACTGACGAAGTGGCAATAAATTATTAAAATGCTATGTTTTTGGAATTCAGGTAGATTCTTTTTGAGACCATCATAGAGAGGAATAGAACTTTGCTTTCCTTCTTTTTGTTTTCCTTATCCATGCTTTTGTCTCACAGCAAAATATACTATGACTCTATTTTAAAAAATGGTCTGCCTGTCTGTGAACTTCTGTCTCTTGCAACTGGAAATTTTGCTTGTGTCTGTCTGCAAAAGAGGGAAACAAATAGATATCAGGGATTTATAAAAGCTACCTCAATATTATGACATACTACTTTACAATGTTTGTCAATTTCAGGTACTTTTGACAACTGTGAAACCAGAAGAATGATGGTTTTTGTTCAAAGACAGAGTTTTATTTATATGGAGCTAAATTAAAAAAATTTTCATCAGCTCTAAGATTCTTAGACTTAGAGTCTTTCTATGGTGATTTTATTGTCCCAGTTTTCCTTTCTTTGGGGAAGAATTAGTAGTAGTTTTTATTTAAAATGTCCAGTTCTTTCTATGTAATATCAGAATGTTTTGGAAATTCTAGTATGTCAGTGTCTAAACTATGTGTCTTGGTTGCTGCATATGCTTGGAAGTTGCATAAAATTGTTAATATTTGTATTCAGAGTTTTAGTTTGGAAAAAATGGTCATTGTCTTATTGGTCCCTAGCTCAATGCCTTGCTTATTAAATGCACTGAATAAATTCTTTTGAATGAGATGGATATTGTAAAATTCTCATGTGCCTCCTGAAGCCTTCTAAATTGTTTTTATTTTGAGTGTATTATATTAAGTTCCATTTGTAAATGGTTCTGTATGGTGACTGGCGAATTGGAGTGCTTCTTTCTCCAGCCCAATCAGGGCATGGAGTATGAGAAGGAGGCATTAATAAGGTTACACAATTAGAATGAGAGCTGTTCTGTTCGGTCACTTGAACTCACTTTATCCCTGCTGAATGTAAAAGGCTAAGTTCTATTCAATTTAATTTATTTGCTTGAACCTGACAGCTGTCTCTCAGTTTTTATTGTATTCCCCTTTAGGCTGGTCAATTTCTGACAAATGAGAAAAAATATGTTAATCACTGAGTGTTTGATTATTGGATGATTTGTGTATTTTAGTTATTGTCTAGATTTGGACTTGAAGATAAAATGACCTGGTAAATTTCATGAAAAAGAACAAATTGGAAAAAACCTCTTTCCCTGTTTACATCTCAATATATCATTTCCTATAATGCTTCTGTAATCCAGAAATGCTGCCTTCTCCAACATGACCTCCTTCCCTTCTCTGGCCCCCAAAATGTCATTGGATGCCATCCAGTGGAAAGATACATGGGCTACGAAAAGTTAAGAAAAAGGTGGCACTAACGCTGCTGTCTCCTTAGATTCTCACAAGTGGGCTTTGAGCCGTCCGTTGACATTTGTTTTTTAAAACATCTTGTAAGTTATGCCGTTTTATCAAGTTAAATTAAAAGCAAGATATGTTCTTAAAAAGATGGAACCTGAGTCAGGAATTCAAGTTTGTTTTATTTTTTGTTTGCTTTTTACAAAGGAATTTGATTTTAAAAAATGATAAATCTGGCATTGTTGGTTCATGTATATTTAATGCTATTAAAGTTACACACATTCCTGGTCTGCGTGGGCCTGATTATTGGGATAACAAATGTTCTCCTGATCATTCAGTTCTCTTCTTTCGAGCTTCAGTTCAGAAGTTACCTCCTCTGAGACCTGCATCTCCTGACACCTTCACTTAGAATAAAGGAATTGAGCCTCTTCCTTCTCACAGAGGACACCTTGATAAGAGCATGTTGCTGTGATGACTTGTTTCCTTGTCTGCCTCTCCTCTCCAGGAGGTGGAAAGTCCTAGAGACAGAAGTTCTATCTACTTTTGTGTCTTTAGCTCTAGCACAGGGCCTGCTGTAGAATAGGCATTTGATAACATGGTTGTTAAAGGAATGAAATAACATAAAGGATAAGATGGATTTAAATTTCTAAATTATGGGGTTCCTTTATGTTTTGAAATTTTGTCAATCTTAAATCGTGATCAGTACGCAAACGTCTGATGAGTCTTGACTTGTAAGCTCCAGTCTTTGTAGAAGTGTGTTTTCCTGTGAGTTTTTGAAGTGCAGTATTTTATTAACTGGCATTATATGGATTTCGCTCGGTAGCCAGCATGCAGAAGCATAACTGGCAGAAGTGGCCTTCCCATGGGGAGTGCTTGACTTTTAATGGATTATTGTCACAAGGTGTATAGGTTGATTTCCGCAAAGGTGAGTGATGGTTTCTTTCTCAGGAAAACAGGTGATGATACTAAATTGAGGGGAGAGCCATTTGACAAGCATATGGGAGGCCCGTATTAGTCTTCACAATGTGCAAATTCAAATGAATAAAAATGTATAAGATTAGGAATTAGAACAGAGATTAAAACGTACTGTACACCCCGATAGGTGATAACTTACTGTGTATATACCAATAAAAAATCTTCAGGCCCATCACGAGTACAGGCTGCTCATGAGTCACCTCTCCTGATGGCATGTCTGCATGGTGAGTGTTTTTAGAAAAGCTCAGTACTGGAATCCACACCAACAGAGTGGCAGTATAGTGAGGCACTTGCTCTTAGTCCCATCCTTACAGAAGACCACTAAAGCTGCACTACCCCAGATGTGGTTGTATGACTTCTGGTTAAAGAAAGCTAGCTGGGCCTTTCCAAGCTCCATTTTATTTTTGTTCTGAATGAATATTTCCAGTCTCTCACATGGGCTGGGATATACTTTGTCTCACTAACACAGAAACACTTTCATTTCAAAGAGTTGAAGACTAAGGAAACTATAGTTTCCTACATAAAATCTCACTGTTAGTTTCTGTTGATTTGCATTCAGCAACCAGGAGGGAATCTCTGTTGTCCTCGCCTCTGGTCAGAATTCTCCCTGAGTACTCTATCTCGTTCCACGTGCCCTTCCAGAAACGGATGTGTTAAATTTTGGACTAGGTTTTACAAAACAGTCCCCAAGATGATTAAAGGACTTTAAATAAATTGTGACAGGAAGTGAGAGATTATTCAGTCTGAACAAAAAAGGGTGAGTGGTGATTTAACTAGAGGCTTCAAATATTAGAAAGTCTCTTTCTGTAGTGGATCATACTCAGAAGTTGTTCATCACCCCAGTCAACTAAAGAAGAGAAAATATTTAGAAGCATCAGAGAATTAGGTGATTTTTAAAAAAATTTAACCAGTTAGGGGCATTTAACATTGGGATGGTTTATGGGAATCTTCTGAATGGAGAGAATAAATGATTCTTATTTATTTTTGTTGTAAATGTGAACTTTATGTGTGCTGAAGAATAGTCTAAACCTAAAATTATGGCATTTTGAAGCTGGAAGGAACCATGGAAATCTAATTTTCTGTCTGGCTCAGAACCCTCTATTTGCTGGGGAGAAGGATTGGGGGATGTAGGGGAGACCTTTGATCTCTTACACTTGCTCATGCCTGAATTTAGGCCTAAAAATGAGACTCCCAGAATTGGAAGGTACACCAGAATTCTAGCTAAGGCTGTCTCTAATGTGGAACTCCCTGTCCAGCCTCTCTGATGGATAGAATCCCGCCCCTGCATGTACACATCTAGTGAGAGGCAGCTCCCTATTCCATATACCTCTCACTCCATCCTGGACAACTCTGCTTTGAAGAAATATTTTCTTATTCTTGATTACAATCTGATGCTTTGAATATACATTACTTGTTCTTAGCATTGCCCTACAGAATTCCATAGAATAAGTCTTACCTGTTTGCCTCCAGAGAGCTCATTTGCTATTAAAAACAGCTTTCTTTTTTTTTTTTTTTTTTCATTTTTTTTTTTTAAGACAGTTTCACTCTGTTGCCCAGGCTGGAGTGCAGTGGCACGATCTTGGCTCACTGCAACCTCCGGCTCCTGAAGTTCAAACGATTCTTGTGCCTCTGTCTCCCCAGTAACTGGGACTACAGGCATGCGCCACCATGCCTGGCTAATTTTTTTGTATTTTTAGTAGAGATGGATTTCACCATGTTGGTCAAGCTGGTCTTGAACTCCTGACCTCAAGTGATCCACCTGCCTTGGCCTCCCAAAGTGCTCGGATTACAGGCGTGAGCCACTGCGGCCGGCCAGCTTTCTTGTTCTTAAGTCTTCTAGCTATTCCTCACCCAGCACGTTTTTGTTTGCTTTTTTTTTTGGAGGTGGGGGACAAAGTTTTGCTCTTGTTGCCCAGGCTGGAGCCCAATGGCGCGATCTTGGCTTACTGCAAGCTCCGCCTCCTGGATTCAAGCCATTCTGCCACCTCAGCCTCCCAAGTAGCTGGGACTACAGGCATTTGCCACCATGCCTGGCTAATTTTTGTGTGTGTGTGTATTTTTAGTAGAGATGGGGTATCACCATATTGACCAGGCTGGTCTTGAACTCCTGACCTCAGGTGATCCACCCACCTCGGCCTCCCAAAGTGCTGGGATTACAAGTGTGAGCCACCATGCCCGGCCAGTTTCTAGGTCCTCCTCCATCCTAGGAGTCTACCTTTAAATCCAAGTCAGTCTATTGGAGTCCCTTGAAAATGGAGAAGTGAACAAAGGTTGATCTTGACTGACTTCTTCCATGGAACCTCCAGCATCTTGTGCTCTCTTCCTTGGTACTCTTGCTTGCCCTTCTGTGTCCTCATGCCAACTTGGAACTCAGAAGTCTTTCACAGGTGGGCCCAGTTTAGCATCCCGAGATACCCCTTGGGAGGGTGAGGATTGCCACAGTCATGATGCTCTTAGTTCTCATGCCTTTCCCATTGAAATTCCCTTGTTATTTTTTCCCAGAACTTAGGCAGTTTCAAGTTGTCAAATGCCTAATCTGGTCTATAAGTAGAAGTCTCTGTAAAACCTAGATAGCAGATGCGTTTTAACAGTGACTTTCTAAAGGCATTGCTCTCACTTTTCATTTATAATACAGGCAAGTAATAAAGACGGGATGAAAGCATAGCACCATGTGGTGATAGTGGGGCTATTGAGAGACAGGCCATGCCCCCTTTATTTGCTTTTCAAATCATGCCACAAAGACAGCTAGCTCAGCACCTCACTTGACCAGAGCCAAACCTGCCTCTTCTGCTTGCTTTCACTTGTGCCTAATCTTTGAAGATTGTCTGCTCCTAATGCCATTGAATTTGGCAAATGTAAAATTGGTTGTAATTTGATAACTAGTTTCAGTTTCACTGAGATATGAAGGAGACCAGTGGCTTCCAACTATGGTGTCAACACGTTGTGTTAAACTCAGCTGTGAGGTATTAACAGCTACTGATAACCTAAAGAAGTTTGCAGATGACTTATTTTAAGATATCTACGTATAAACGAGAGTGGATTTACGTTCAACCCTAAAATGCTACTTTCACTTGCATTCTGACATGAAGGGATGGAGCTGCAACTGTCATGGTGGGCATTTTGTATAAATTGCAGTTGCTTGATCTTACTGATAAGTCTTTAATCACAGTGGAAATTACATATGTGTGTATTTCCCTGAACATTTTTTTTTATGGTGGTTCATTAGAATCTGGATTTGTTTATCCTAGTGTTTCGTAGAAGTGAATGTTATATCATGTATATCTCTGGGGGGAAGAAAGGCCGAGACCTGTCATGGGAGACTGTGCCTTTGCTAGCCAGTCTGTAAATTGAATAAACTTGAAACATTTAGGTAGGCACATTTGGGGTGACTTCAAAGTGCTTTATGAAGTCTTCTCTCCTCACACATCTCCAGGGACTACCATACCTGAAATTTCATGATTGTTTAAGATAAGAATGGCTTTTTTGATAGATATTTCAGAAGTAACTGATATTGAAAACATAATTTACTGAATTAACTAATTTAAATTTTTTTCCTTTTGGGTAATGTTGAATCTAGGAAAAAAATCCTGTTATTCAGGAGCCTTTTTGAGAGTTAACTTTCATGCTTCTTTTTAAATCCATATCCCATGCCTCTTTGAAAGTGTCACTCAGGGGTTGGGCGCGGTGGCTCACACCTGTAATTCCAGCACTTTGGGAGGCCGGGTGGGTGGATCTCCTGCGGTCAGGAGTTTTAGACCAGCCTGGCCAACATGGCAAAAAAACATTTCCACTAAAAATATAAAAATTAGCTGTGCATGGTGGCATGCACCTGTAATCCCAGCTACTTGGGAGGCTGAGGCAGGAGAATCACTTGAACCTGGGAGGCGGAGGTTGCAGTGAGCAGAGATCACGACATTGCACTCAAGCCTGGGCGACAAGAGCGAAACTCTGCCTCAAAAAAAAAAAGTGTCACTTGGTTTTCTATATGTCCCTATTTCCCATATGATATAATCTCCTGCTCGGTAAGTAGATTATTTGGTTGAGTGTAAAATGGCTGTTAAAAAGATACTGCTTCTACTTATTAAGCCATCCATCTACCCATCCTTCTCACGTATGTGTCAGACTTTTAGTGCCCACTGCATGTGTGGCTCTGCACTGTGTTCTTGGGGTCTAACATAATGTAGGCAATCTGAAGGTTACTGTCCAGTGTGGGAAGCAAAAGGAAATCACGGTATAAAAGTTTTGCTTTCTTTAATAGCAGAAGGGGCTACATCCTACTGTGGGAATGCAGAAAAGGGAGTGATAAGCTGCCTTCATAGACTGTGCTTTCATTTTTTGCAAAAATAAATGTAATCAATATGAATTTGTGGAAAGTGTAGCATATATTGCCATGTGTTATGACTTTGAGCTTATTTTAAAATAAAGATGGATGCCTGTTTTTGCCTAACATGTTAGTCGGTGTTATCAAAGACAAGAGGCAGACCATTCATTCACTCATTTCCAAAACACTGAATGCCATTCTGTGCCTAGCGCTATACAAGGCATGGGAAATTCAGTGTCAATAAGTCTTTGCTTTCCAATCAACAGGGACAATTTTAATTATAGATTGTCTTCCTATTAAGTATGAATTTTAGCAGGTATTAAAATTAGTTTGATAATATGAGAAAAAAATGAAGATTGAGGCTGGGTGCAGTGGCTCATGCCTGCAATCCCAATACTTTGGGAGGCTGAGGCGGGAGGATGGCTTGAGCCTAGGAATTTGAGACCAGCCTGGACATCATAGTGAGACCTCATCTCTACAAAAAAAAAAACCAAAAAACAAAAAACTGGGCATAGTAGTGCATGCCTGTAGTCCCAGCTGCTACTCAGGAGGCTGAGGTGGGAGGATTGCTTGAGCCCAGGAGGTTGAGGCTGCAGTGAGTCATGATCATGCCGTTACATTCCATCCTGGGTAACAGTATGAGACTCTGCCTCAAAAAAAAAAAAAAAAGAAAGAAGATGGCATTATATTTGGAATTCTGCAGCTATTGTAACTCACTTGTGAGCAGGGTATATGAGATAGAATCATAGACTTTTGAAGGTGGAAGAGGGCTCAGACGTAAGCTAGTTAAGCTGTCTTTCAAAAAGAAAAGATATTTCTGTTAGATGGTTAACAAGCCACTCTTCACTCTGCCTCCCTCCACATACTTCCAGTGATGGGGGAGACAGCATCACAGTGTGGAAAGAGCATTGGTTTACAGCTAGACAAAATCTGTATTTAAATCCTCTGTCCTCCATATGCCAACTGTGTGTCCATGGGCAAGTCATGTAACCATCTTGAACCCATTTTTCTTACAGAAATTTGGAAACGATACTAATTTTTTAAGGTTGTTGTAACGACGAGAGGAATATTATGTAAAATGTCTAGCCTTAGTGCCTGCACAGAAAGTGTTCCCAATATATGTTAGGTATTGTAATTTTGCTGCTGGACAGCTCCTTTGAAAGACATGCTTTTTACTTGTAGAAATAGTAGTAATTTTCATTAAAGTAATACACTTCCTCACCTCCTATCCACTGTCAAATCCGTTATACAGTCATTTGGGGGGCCCTACCATTCCATGGAGGCAGGTTGGCAGTGGCTGTCCAGTGGCTGGTTTCTGTGATATTTGACAGGTGTCACCTTGTTTTTCTCGAAAGGTTGTCCTCATTGGCTTTCATGAATTTCTTTTTTTTTGACTTTTTTGCTATCTCATCTTGACTGAATCCTAAATGTTGATGTTCCCTCATCCCTTTATACCTTTCTCTAGGCAGTCTCATGTCCTTACACTTACAGGATTGATTAATGCCTATAGGCTGATCACTGGCACATCTGTATTTGAAACCTAGACTTTTCTCTTGAGCTGTCTCTCAAACCCTATATACAACAGTTGCTGTGGATGGGTATGGTGAAAAATACAGTTGGGTGTCTGTTCTCCTGTGTTTCCTATGCTTGGTGATGTCACCACCACCCATCCCAGTCAATTAAACATACCTCTCAGTTCAAGTCTTTTAAATACTTCTAACCTAGTGCTGCAGGAGCCTCCCAACATCAGTGTCTCTGCTTTCAACCTTTTTCTCTTGCATACACATATCTTTTGTCACATTGTCACTAGGATTATTTTTCTAAAATGAACATTTGATTATGTGGATACCTACTTGGTGGTTGATCCCTTTTTTTACTGGTTTGCAGGAACTCTATATTATGGAATTTGACCCTATCACATGAATTCTGAAAATATTTATAATATAGCATATGTTACATTGTACTGAACTTATTTTAAGTCTCCAATTTATTTAAATATAAATTTTTGGGAGCTGAGAACATTTTTTATTTATATGTGTATTCTGAATGTTTATCTGTGTTTGGCATATAATAAAAGTTGATTGAGCTGAAGGACTTAAAAACCTGAAGCACACCTTCCATGCTTTTCATTTGCTTTACCTCTGCATGGAACACTTTTAGTCTGTCTCTCCTGTGTGAAACTTCTCTGAAACCCTTACCAGCTGTCTGTGCTGCTGCTTGTCTGTTGTACGCACAATGGATCACAAATGTTGGCAACATTTTTTCTTCATTAACTGAGAAATCTCTGAGGGGCAGGGTCTTATCCACTTGATCTCTCCAGTGCTTAGTGCAATGCCTGGCACATTATTCTTCATTTGTTTTTTTACAACAAAAAATTGACTGGGGAAGATATTTCTGTTTATTATACAAGAATAATGAAGCAAAGTACTTCCTGTCCTCCCTTCTATTCTAAAAATTTTAATGACATTAATATCCATGGCTTGCATGTATATTACCTCATTTTAAGTACCTTATGCAAAGTTTCCTAGTGAGTAAGTGGTGGATCAGGTATTTGGACTCCAAGTCCTGACTCAGATCCTGGGCTTTAACCACCATAACACTAACTTGAGGGCAAGATGAGGCCAAATATATTAGATGGTGTCAGTGAATTGATAGAAAATACTTGTTATTAGGGATTTGTTTTTATATAAAATATCATTGCTCCTGGAAATCATTTTGGCTGAACATCTGTGGCATTTTCTGTGGGAGAAAAATCTAATACTTTTCGTGGGGCAGTTATTTTTGTCCTCTTTGTAGAAATATGTAGTTGAGGCCCACAACAATGGGACTGGACCATAAATTATGCTTTTCTTGGCATTATTGACCTTATTATGGTGTTATAACACAAACAATCCAAAACATAAAAAGAAGTACCAACTATGAGAGCCATAAAAAAGTCATTTTAATTGGACCTTAAGTTTTTCCCCTAGGTTAAGGCTATGAAAAAAAAATGTAGTGCTAGTTATTGTACACTGTTAGCCTTTTTTTGTAGACATTGCCTTTTTATACAGGCATATTTTAGAGATATTGTGGCTTTATACAGGCATATTTTGGAGATATTGTCGGTTTGGAGATATTCCAGACTGCCACAATAGAGCGAGTATCACAAGAAAGCTAGTCACACAAATTTTTTGGTTTCACAATGCATGTTAAAGTTATGTTTACACTATACTGTAGTCTGTTAAGTGTGCAATAGCATTATGTTTAAAAAAGCAATGTACATACTTCACTTAAAAAATACATAACCGTTGTGCTAATGATCATCTGAACTGTCAGTGTCTTGGGGTGGCTGTTGCTTTATCAGCTAAATGTATGTAGTATTGGAAATCCTTTGAGTTGCTTCTCAAGGATGAGCAAAGAAAGTAGATTTTTTAGATTCTAAAGAAACTATCTTCTTTGCTCATCCTTGAGAAGCAACTCCTTATCCATTAAAATTTTATCATGGGATTGCACCAAGTCAGTCCTATCTTCAGGATTCACTTTTAATTCTAGTTCTCTTGATATTTCTACCACATATGCAGTTACTCCCTCCTCTGAAGGCTTAAATTCCTTAAAGTCAGTTTATTTCAAACTCTTGTTAATGTGGATATTTTGACCTCTTTTCATTAATCATGAATGTGCTTAATGGCATCTAGAATGGTGAATCCTTTCCAGAAGGTTTTCAATATGCTTTGTCCAGATCTGTTAGAGGAATCACTATGTATGGCAGTGACAGTCTTATGAGATGTATTTCTTAAATAGTACAACTTGAAAGTTTAAATTACTCCTTGATCCATGGACTGGAGAATGGGTGCTGTGTACAAGATCAGAGCTCTTGGATGACTAGGTGCATTGCAAGGAGCAGTAATATTTTGAAAGGATTTTTTTTTTTTCCCTGAGCAATAAATCTCAATCTCAGCCAAGAGCTTAAAATATTCAGCAAACAATAACAATGCTGTAAACAGATGTGCTGTTATCCAGGCTTTGTTGTTCCACTTACGGAGCACAGGCAGAGTAGATTTAGCATAATTCTTAAGGGCTTTAGGATTTTCAGAACGGTAAATGAGCATTGGCCTCAACTTAAGTTACCAGGTGCATTAACCCCTAAAAAGAGAGTCAGCCTGTCCTTTGAAATTTTGAAGCCAAGAGTTGGCTTCCCCTCTCTAGCTGTGAAAGTCCTCGGCGGCATCTTCTTGCTATAGAAGGCTGTTTCATCCCTATTGAAAATTTGTTGTTGAGTGTAGCTGCCTTCATTAATGATCTTAAGCAAGGTCTCCTGGATAACTTGTTGTAGCTTCTACATTAAAATTTGCTGCTTCACTTTGCATTTTTATGTTGTGGAGATGGCTTTTTGCCTTAAATGTCATGAACCAACTTCTGCTAATTTCCAACTTTTTCTCTGCAGCTTCCTCACCTCTCTCAGCCTTCATGGAATTGAAGAGAGTTAGGGTCTTGGCTGCTGATTAGGTGTTGGCTTAAGAGAATTTTGTGATTGGTTTGATCTATCCAGACCACAAAAAGTTTTCTTATATTGGCATTAGGCTCTTTGGTTTTCTTATCATTTGTGTGTTCACTAGATAGCACCTTTAATTTCTTTGAAGAACTTTTCCTTTGCATTCACAACTTGGATGTTTGGCGCAAGAGCTTTGGGCCTGTCTCCACTTTCGATATGCCTTGCATGATAAACTTAATCATTTCTACCTTTTGATTTAAAGTGAAACATGTGCAACTTTTCACTTGAACAGTTAGAGACCATTTTAGGGTTATTAATAAGCCTCATTTTCAATATTATTTTGTCTCAGGGAGTAGGGAGGCCCAAGGAGAGACAGAGAGAGATGGGTAAATGACTGGTCAGCACAGCAGTCAGAGTACACACATTTATTTGTTAAATTTGTTGTCTTATATAGGTGTGACACGAGGTGCTTTAAAACAATTACAATAGTAACATACAAAACCATGGATCACAGATTACCATAACATACAATAATAATGAAAAAGTTTGAAATATTGTGAGGATTACCAAAATGTCACAAGAGACACAAAGTGAGCACATGCTGATGGAAAAATGGCACCGCTAGACTTGCTTGTGACAGAATTGCTATAAATCTTCAATTTGTAAAAAATGTAATACCTGCAAAGTGCAGTGAGGCAAAACACAATAAGTGAGGTGTGCCTGTATTCATTTTCATATTTTTGTTGCTGAAGCAAATAAAGGAAGCCACACATAGCTAAAGTGAAAGCCACTTCAAGGAGACGTCACATGAAACATTTTGAGGAGGGAGTTATGTGGTTTCATTGTAACATTTTAGATGCAAATGTGAATTGTTTTGAGATCAGAATTTTTCGTTTACTACTTTGAACTATTCTTGTACTATGATGAATGTTTAGGGTTAGCCTAGTTGTACACTTATTAAATTGTTTGAAAGAAAAGATGGTAATTGAGAATTTTAGTGCTTCTCCTGAGGCAGGTGATTGGAGACAGTTTGTTCTTGTGATTCATAAACGTATTTTGAATCCAACTGAACCTTGTTTGATTTACTTTGAGAAATTCTGTGGTTGAGGTAGTTGCAGGTCATAGGTTTAGGTGTAAGGGAAGATTTAACACCCTGCCCTGATTTCCTGGGTCTGTAAATTCGGGGAGCTCCAATTTCACACGGAGGCCTCTTACCATCTCTTGCTTCATGGTGAATACCTCTGCGTGTGGGAAAATTTCTTCCTGCTGGAATCAGCTTAGGTTCATATTTTCTTTTTCTTCTTTTTTTCCCTGGTGATATTTTTGTGGACCCTGAACTTCAAATATATTTTTTTTGGTTGTTGTTTACAAAAGGTGTTCCAGTACCATGTAGATGAAAAATTTGAGTAACGTTCGTACAACTAGAGTGTTTTGTTGACAGTTCTCATTTTGTTAATATATATTTATTGAAATGTAAGGGTTTTCATGGCCTGAAAAAACAAAATATGCATTACAACTTTCCTGCTGTGTGTGTTTATTTCAGTTCTGAAGCTAGCCTGAAATAAGCTCTACTTTATAAGGAAATGGATGCTGAGTTGTCATTATGCCCAACATTTATGATACATATACAGCTAATTTGAATGTTATAAGTATAGAAAAATACCACGTAAGTCTGTATTCAAATTGGAATATCAAAGTAAAATAACCAATGATTAAACATTCCAGTGGTAGTACATGTGAACCAAGTGAGAAAATATGTAAGAAACATGCTTGGATTTTTTGTCTTTTTTCTTTTCTCCCACAAATGTGGATTTAATTTGTGTCTTACGAGTGAAATTTTAAAGTAGAAGATTATGAGAGCTCTTCTTTTGGGAATTCCCCTAGTAAATACAGCTTCTAAGTTCACTGTTTTTGTTCTTTCTTGAGCTAATGAGAGAGGTTAACATATTTGTAGTAGATTCCAGGTTTTAGAATTTTGTCTTATGGAAGAGAGGCAAACTGGAATCCCATTCAGTCACAATATTTGGTTCAGTCACAATATTTGATTAGACTTCAATTGTCTTGGACAGAAGTAAGACTGTTCTCCATATTCTTAAAAAATGGAAATGTGCATAAATTATTTTCTGTACATTCACTATTTTAAATAATTGTTTCCCTTTCACTCTTATGCTGAGCTGTATATTGTGACCACATGGATGAAAGTCTACCTCTTTCCTTCTTCACAAGGTTTCCAACAATGAGATTTTGTGAGTGATTTGGTTTATTTCAAGAATGATGGAATTATCACAATAATGTATATTTTAAAATGCTTTTGTAGTTATGCCGCAGAATAGGCAGATAGATACTGCCCATTCATATTTGAACTTCTGTCCTGTGAAGAGCTAGCCCCAGAAGGGATCTTTTGCTTTTGATTATTTAGCCTATATTTAAGAGGTTTCTTTTCTCTTGAATTGTTATCCCCAGCTACTTGTTCAGAGATGTTTGTAAACGAAGGGAGTGAGTGGGAGGAAAAGCTTATGTTACTTGTAGACCAGAGAATAGTATAGCAGCTAGAAGTGGTGTTTGTCTGTAGGCTACCCTTAGTTGATTTGTGTTGTCATGAAAGAAACACTTTGATGTATTCATTTCAGGACACGGCATTTTGGAGACTTCATTAAATGCTACCTGTTGCTGTCTGTGATGGAATCTGGTCTAGAATGTTAAGAGGCAGTAGAAAAAGCTGAAATGGCAAGAAGATGGCACTCTTCAGTCTTTACAGATTCACCTGTTTGCATTTTAGAAACACATTACCATTCTTTTTGCTTCTCTTAAAATTGGAGCTATTTGGATTAAAATTAAATTTATCATTATGATGTGACCTACTTGGTGTTAGTTATTTTTACTGTTTCTTTTAATCCCTAAGGTAATCCTGTGAGGAGGTTAATATGGAAATCTGTTCTGAAGTCTGTGAATCAAAGATGCTAAATAATTTTCTCATGATCAGAGAGCTAGTAAGTGGTCAAGCTGGAATTGAAAAACAGAACATTTAAAAATTATTTTGAAAAAATGTCAAATATATGTAGGAGTTAGGAGGACAGTTAACCCCCACACACCTATCCCATAGATTACTTATGGAGATTTTATTACATTTCCTTTATTCCCTCCTTCCTTTTTTGGAGACAGAGTCTCACTCTGTCGCCCATGCTGGAGTGCGTTGGTGCAATCTCGGCTCACTGCAACCTCTGCCTCCTGGGTTCAAGTAATTCTCCTGCTTCAGCCTCCTGAGTAGCTGGGACTACAGGCACATGCGACCCCACCTGGCTAATGTTTTTATTTTTATTAGAGATAGGGTTTTGCCATGTTGGTCAGGCTGGTCTCGAACTCCTGACCTCAAGTGATCTGCCTAACCTCAGCCCCCCAAAGCGCTAGGATTACTCTTCTTTTTTCTTTGCCAAAGTATTTTAAAGCCGATCCCAGACATCATGTTAATGAATGCGCACATTTTAACTGTGAGGCTAGTGTTTAGAATTCTGTACCTGATGGCCTAAGGTATAAAAGAGCATGACACAATATGAAGACTGTGAGCAGTAGAAGCCGTATTTTTTCTACAACATAAGTTATATATCTGCATTGAGTTTTCTTGATATGGTTAGCCGTCATTTGCCACTCATTTGTTAAAAAAAGATCAATGCAATAACTAATATTTATTGAGTACTGACTCTGGGTTAGGAACAGTCCCTCATATTTTATGCATATTAACTCATTTAGTTCACAGTAGCCCTGTGTTCTGTAATCATTTATTGTGGGTTCCAGTTGCTTGTCGAAAACAGTTACCTCTTTTACATAAAAGTGAAATATTCCACATTGCTTTGACTTGTGATATCTTTTCCATTCCTTACCTTTAGTAGTTATAATTTGTTAAGGAATGTATAGAACAGTGCTACTCAAAAGTGTGGTCCACATAACAGTAGCATCAGCATTGCCTGGAAGCATGGTAGAAATACAGAATTTCAGGCCCTACCTTTTGAATCAGAATCTGCATTTTAAATTAGGTCTTTAGGTGATTTATATGTATATTAAAGTTTGAGAAGGTTTGGGTTGCATTTAAACTGCCTTGCAAGCATGGTCACACATTACAATCACTTGGAAAACTTTTAAAGCTACCAATGCCCAGCACTGTCCCTGAACAATTAAATTAGACTATCTAGGTAAGCCTCCAGCATCTTTTTCCTTTCCTCCCCCTTTAAAAAAAATTAGATTCTCTAAATGAGACCGTAGTATTGTTATTGTTGTTTTTCAAGCATCCCAAGTGATTCTTAAGTTTGGCCATGCTTTAACATGCACTGGTTTTATAGGAGTAGAGTATCTTTGTGTTCTGTTCCAGCTTCTTAACACTGAAGAGAACATTTCAACTTGTAAATCATATGTTGAAAATGATGCCAAATGAGAGTCAAAGATGGAAGAAATTCTGGGCTTATACTTAGTCTTGTGTCGGTAATTGGCTCCTGATGGCATAAAAAATAATTTCCTTTTTTGCAAGACTGAACTTCTTCGTTGTTCTTACCCTCACTTGGCAGTAGGGAATGAAAGTGCCCCCAAAGTTTATTGTCTTTTTTTTTTTGTTGTTCCATTCTTTCCTTCAAGTGAAGAGTTACACTGAGGGAGGCAGGGAGATACGGAATACCAAATGGACAAAAACTGGACCAAGAGTTGTTAAATAAATTCACATCATTACACTGGATAGGATTCTAAGTATTTTAATCTTTTTAAAATGTTCTTCTGTTTGTGCATGGCTGCTTCATTTTCTTTAAGTTAGTGAATTTAGTTCCAGGCACGTACTTTGTTCGTTTAGCTGCATTTAGTGAGTACTCAGTAAAAGCAGTCAAAAGAATGAAATAGCAAAAGGGAACTGGAACAGTGGGGAGAAATGGAGTTTCTATGTGCTCCTTACCTTTAGTTGCATATGGTGGAGTGGTCTGGAGCCAGACTACCTGTATTGAGTCCTGGCTCTGCTGCTTATTTGCCCTGTTGCCATGGTCAAGATAATTATGTGCCTCTGTTTCGTTTCCTTCCCTCCCTCCTTTCCCTCCTTTCCTTCCTTCCTTCCTTCCTTCCTTCCTTCCTTCCTTCCTTCCTTCCTTCCTTCCTTCCTTCCTTCCCTCCTTCCCTCCTTCCCTCCTTCCCTTCCTTCCCTTCCTTCCCTTCCTTCCCTTCCTTTCTTTTCTTTTCTTTCTTTCTTTCGTCTCACTCTGTCACCCAGGCTGGAGTGCAGTGGTGCGATCTCACTGCAACCTCTGCCTCCTAGGTTCAAGTGATTCTTGTGCCTCAGCCTCCTGAGTAGCTGGGTTTACAGGTGTGTGCCACCACTCCTGGCTAATTTTTGTGTTGTTAGTAGAGACCAGGTTTCACCATGTTGGCCAGCCTGGCTGATCTTGAACCCCTGACCTCAAGTGATCTGCCTGCCTTGGCCTCCCAAAGTGCTGGGAGGCGTGAGCCACCATGCCCGGCCTTGTGCCTCCATTTTCTTGTCATTAAAACACGGTAATAGCAGCTACCTATAGAGTTGTTATGGGGATTAAATGAATTAATATATGCATACAGTAGTTAGAAGTTTAGACACATACTAAGCGCTATATAAGTATTTGCTGATATAATTACTGTTATTAAATGTTTCCCTACCTCAAAGAGAAAGGGTGGCTTATATATGAAAGCGTAGACTCTTAGCCTAATGGTTTCGACATCTGAGAGATTATTTAGGTTAAAATAGGATTTTTGATCAGGGAAATTGGATTCCTGATTTGAGCAGGGATAGAAGGCATTCAGAAATATATTCTGACGCCATTTACTCCTCATTACATTGGGAAGTGGGTTAATCAGTCCATCCTTGACTGAAGAGGGAGCAAGTAACACTCATCACACGTACACAGTTAACCTTAGCTTGTTGAAGTATTTCAGATTCCTTCCATAAGAGTCGCTGAATAAATCCAAATTTTAGTCTTTAAGATAATTGCCTTCCCCAAAGCCCTATAGTAGCACAATTGAGTATTTTAAAAACAATTCATTAGATTAGTAGTATTTTATAGTTTCGCTCTATTTGAGGAACACCTACAGGTGTTCAGTTCAGGCATGGAGGAAATGGGGCAGGCAAGTCAGAGGGCAAGCAAGGGAGGAATGGAGCAATAGGAATACTAGAGCTGTCAAATGTGGGCCCTTCAAGGGACCCTAAAGACTACATGTTAGCCGAGTGCATTTATTTCCCAGAAGATGAAATGGCTGAAGTGTGAAGATTTTAGTATCTAATGAGAAATACATGCTCTATTTTTACTTATTTTAATGCTGTTCTCATTAATTAAATACATTGATACATATATACACACATATGTATGCTGAGTGTAGCAAAAAACAATAGCAACAGTAAATATTATTCTACAGTAACATATTTTTGTGTCTATTTTTATGTCTCTTCAAAATTGTGATATTAACTAAATATTACCTCTTTTTCACAGTTGTCTTAGTTCATTCAGGCTACTATAACAAAAATACCATAAGCTGGATGGCTTGTAAACAAAAATTTATTTCTCATAGTTCCTGAGGATGCAAAGGCTGCATCTTTAGATCAAGATGTAAGTAGAGGCCAAGTGCAGTTGGCTCACGTCTTTAATCCCAGCTCTTTGGGAGGCTGGGTCGGACGGATCACCTGAGGTCAGGAGTTCGAGACCAGCCTGGCCAGCATGGTGAAACCCGGTATCTTCTAAAAATACAAAAATTAGCCGGGTGTTTAGTGCACATCTGTAATCCCAGCTACTTGGGAGGCTGAGGCACGAGAATCGCTTGAACACGGGAGGCAGAGGTTGTAGTGAGCTGAGATTGCACCATTGCACTCCAGCCTGGGTGACAGAGTGGGACTCTGGTCTCAAAAAAAAAAAAAAAAAAAAGATGTCAGTAGATTTAGTGGTGTTTGGTGAGAGCCTGCTTTCTAGTTGTGTTTTAAGGGCACTTCCTAATCTCGTTCATGAGTGTCTGGCCTCATGACCTAATCATACCCCAAAGGCTGTATCTCTTAATGCCATCATTTTCCAACATGATGGTTAGGATTTCACCATATGAGTTTTGTGGAGACATAACATTTAGACCAGAGCGGTAGTGATTTTCATGCATTTTTGAATAGACTGTGCTATCTATTTTTTATGGGTAAGATTAGGCATGTTTTTGTTGGCATAGAAAAAATTGCTATGTGAAGAGAGTGACTGTTATTTCTCTAACATTTAACCAGAAAGCCTAAATATGTTCAAAAGAGCTCATTTGACAACGGTTCTAGGGCAGAAGTGTTAAAGGACAAATGAAACAAGGATTTCTTATTCTTAATTGGAGTTGAGGGAAAGGGCCAACCTTCTGTAGGGAAAATGACTATAAATGGTCTTTGCAGTTAAGACATCCTCTGTTGCAACAGCCACCTTTTTGATCGGCTTGTTTTTCCTCTTTCTTCACAAAGTACTGCTATTAAAAACACCTTTCTCTTGGCACTTGCACTCTACCATTTGACTCTTCAGATTTTTCTTGTTTCTGCATAAAATTTTATTGCTCTTAGTTTTGAACCTTTGTGTAGCCGTAGTACCAAGCTCTTTGCCTTTTTCTTCATTTGTTATTCCCATCTTGGAGGCTTATTCACTGGTACTCGGTATGCCTGGAAGGGTTCCCTTGTTTTATGCCAGATGACAACAACAAGTGAATCCTGCTCCCTAGTCCTTTTATAGATAGCTTTTGGGGGAAGAAAATTTAAAGGAAAAAATAAAAACAAAAATTTTATTGTCATTACCGAAGATGGAATGACATTCATTCTCATCTGATAGACTTTTTGGTCTCTGCTAATATTTTTTAAGCCTTGAGGGCAAGGATTGCTTTTCCTTGTTTTAGTGATGTAATATTCCATGCTAAAGTAACACCCAACACTGAAATGCTCTTTTCTTTGTTTCTTCAAATATATGTGGTTTCTGAACTATATCTGTTTTTTTAAATAATGTAGTTCTGTAAGTCGGCTATACCAGAGGACTTCTGTTTCTACTTTTTATTTTGGGTTAATTTATATAAAATAAATGTGTATGGACATGTTTACCTCTGTAGATCTATCCTTGAGTTTGTTTATAAGCATTATATCTGTAAAATGTAGGTGAGAAAATGGAATCACAGTTTTCGATCTCACAGATCACTGGTGGACATAGAAGCACAAATCATGACTTTTGATAGAAAATAGCTTAAATCCTGCCAAAAATACTTTGTCTTGTAAGTGAAAGTGCAAGGATTAGATTTGACTTTAAACACATACACAAACATCAATGTTTTTCTTGCCTTTACCTTTCTGTGATGCTTTCCTCTTAGGTGGCTTCACTGCCCTGTAGTCATTTTTTATGCTGGAGCAACGATACCCACCTTGTAGATCCAGATTTAACCTGGATCTCAGAATAATACCTGAGATCTTTTCACAAAGATCTCAGAATAAGACTGACATGGTATCCATCAGAATCATATAATCTCTCCCGAAGATTCTGAATGGATCATATGCCTACTCCTGGATCAGGCAATGTGTCCAGGTTTGTTAGGCCAGCCTATTTGCCAGCTAATGACAGCTTAATTATACATTGAAACATTGCTTGTTTAACTCAAGTTTGGAATGAAGGAATAGCTGTATGTCATGTTTTAGGCAAGGTTTTTAGCCAGAAGCATTGTTTCTTTCTATATGAAGGTTATTTCTTTCTAAGAACCATGACCAATCACCTGGAATCCAAGCCCCCCCGCCTTCCACTGGAGGAAACATTGACATATTGTCTGTATATGTGTGTGTGTATATACACAAACACACACACACACATACATACATACATACGAGTGGTTTTGTGTATGTGTGTGTACCATTCAAGCTATGCCATAGCTATGCTGATCCATTTTGAAAAATCTTCCTTTAGTACATAATACTGTTTTAGTAACAATGCAAGTAAACCATTAATTTTAATTGATTACATTTTATGTTAGTTGTTTTTGGGCAGCTTATAGGGAATGCCTCCCTAATGCTAATGCCTAATCTCAAATATAAACTTAAAATCACAGTTTTGAATAGGCTACTTCTGGAAATAAAAAAAAATTCGCTACAGATTCTGTGTGTGTGTGTGTGTGTGAGTACATGTACACACGTGTGCATGTGTGAATTCTTAGTTGTTTCTATAAGATAGAATGATATTACCTGATACTGTTTTGTTTTTAGAGTTCATGATCCTTGTTAATATTTTGGCTTGTTGTCCCTCTATTCACTGACTCCTATGGAAATTGGGGACTGGGTAGAGGAAAGTCAGGTATACACAATATCTTATATACTCTTCAAAATTATCCTAGAAAGCTGGTGCTATCTTTGAGATGAAATTCAGGTATAAGGCTACATGTACATGACGTAGTCTGCTTAATAATATATGATACCACAAAGCCAATTGTACTTAAGAGTTTTTGCTGGGTCTTCTTTATCACTCTTAGTATGCTATTTATTTTGTATTTAAAATAGGTTTCTTGATATAAGTTTATCCCTTGGATATTTAAACAGTTTTCATCAATTGATACCATTATACTTCTGTTCTAAAACATCTTCTAAATATCCCTGAATAAATTCTTACCTCAATTTTTTAACTGATTTGTGAGATTTCTTTTTCTCCATTAACCTGATTCTTATTGAAAGGAATGAACTGCTATTACGGAAGTACTGTCAATTTCATATCATCTAATCTGCCCATTTGAAATTGATGATTTAGTCGTAAAGGAGTATTTTTAGTTTGCTTTAATTAAGTAGCATGGCTTGTAATGTGAAAGTTTTGGGTACTCTTGAATAAGATTAGATTACAGAATTTATAGTTCTAAAAATTTATTTAAATTATTGAATCCTAAACATATGCTTAAGAATGTGAGTGAACCTTTAATTGGACACTTCCACTAATTTGTAGCCTTTCCATGGAAACATGCCACAAATCAATAGGTTAAAATAAAACTTAGTCACTTTGTAAATAGTATAATAAGAGTTTCTAAAAGTAATAATGCCATTTATCTTTCATTCTTTTTTGGGTATACATTACTGAATGGATAAACTCTCTGTTCTTCCTTTTTAAAGCCAGGCTTTTTTTTTTTTTTTTTTCCCAATATGGTATAACTCAGAATTCTTCACATTTAAGAGCCCAGTAAATTTTAATAAATTTTCTAAGCAGCTGCCTGCTTTTAAAATAATATTTGTCTTCATTATGTTCTCATTCATTGCTAATTTAATTTTTAAAAATAACTTTAGTTGAGAGATTGCTTGTCCAGCAGAAATGGAGCTAGCCTACATTGAGAAGAGAAAACCTGTGTAGAAGAATTTAAGAATATAGAGAGTTTGAAAGAAGTGAGAATCTCCAAGCTATCATTGCACATTTCTTAGATTCTAGATCCTTTTGTGCAAAGTTAAATGTGAGTGGAAATGTGTAATGGGCAGAACTTTGAGCTATTAGAATTCTCTTGATAGCGAGTTTAATGTTCATATTGAAAACAGAATGCTGACTATCAAGTTAGACTCAAGCATAAGGTTTTGGACCCCAACTTTAAGAACCTTTGAAACCTGAATCTCTTCCTTAGGTACAAATGAAAACTTTAATGACTCTTATTGGAAGCCATTGATTATATTTTTGTTCTTAGTATCTACTGCATACTTTTATGCTTATACTATATACTGGATATACAAACAGAGCAGTTACCACAATACCACACAGATACACAATTCTAACAATATAGTTTAATACTTCATGATTCATAAGTTAATGTATTATTTGTTAGGTGGTAAGTATGATGCCTATCAATTTGGCTGAAATCTTAGCACATCATTAATGAAGCCTGGTTTGCTTACCACTTCTGTGATTTCTTTATAAAATATTTCATTATTCAAGGAAAAATACACGTTTCTTTGTGTTTCCTTTCATGGGAAAGTCATTTTTACTTTCTAAAAGGAATTTAATAGCTGAAGTTCCTTTTAAGTATGCTATGAACTCAGTTTAAAAGGAATAATTTAATTGGCGCTGGGGTTTTCTGAGTCTAGGCCTTTTATGAACAGATGTTCGTAGATTATTTCAGTAGTGAACTTTTTTTATATCATTCTGTGGTTTAAATTTTTTCTGAATATTTCTTAAAAATACAACTCCAGTTTTCAAAAGCATGCATGTGAACATGCTATCATTTTGAGTGGGCAATTTATATTACCAAATTGTTTTGATACGTTATTTACTACACTACAACTATTTTTTAAGAGAAGTGAGAAATATAATAGGCAATATTTGTTGAGTGATTACATTTGTCTGGTACTATGTCAACCTACTTTTCACATAATAATTTTTTAAATACCGAGGGCAACTCCAAGAGGTAGATATTGTTGTTTTTCCAGTTTACAGAAGAAGGGACTTGAGTCACAGTGCACAGCTTGCCCATGATTGCACAGTTTGTAAGTGGTGATACTAGGATATCAACCAGTGACTATCGGTTTCAGAGCCCACTGTTTAACCATTAAACAATGTGCTTCTCAAAAGACTGAAAGATTGTTGAGACTTTCATCAAGTGGATCAAGTAGACCAAGTCCACAAAAGTCCAATTTATTAAATAGTGTTCTCTGATTTTGAAAAAAGTGGAAAAATAGTATTGTCAGTAGCCGAGTAGTTTTTGGTATGACAAGTAATATTATTACAGCAAATATGTTTTGATATGACATTATTTCTGTGTTTAATTTCGAGCCTCTTAATCATGATCTTTGGAAATCTGTGTAAATTTAAAGAATGATAAAATATACTAAAACACATAGAATACAACCAGATAAAGAATTTGAAGATACTGGGAATGTTTAGTCTTGCATTAAAGATTATGGGGAGATAAGGAACTTCATTTATTTTTACAAGTATGTAAAATGGAAGGAAACATTTTGCTGTCTTGATTATATGAATAGATTGAATTATTAGAAATTGTATCACTTTACTATTGGAGAAATTTAGGGCAGTGTGTGTGAGTGTGTGTGTGTGTGTGTGTGTGTGTGTGTGTGTGTGTGTTGGGAGTACCGAGTTAAGGGGCCTCCAAGACCATGTTGAAAGGATGACACAAATGGCCTGGTTTTCTTTTGCTGTGGACTGCTTGTCTGGCTTTGTCTAGCTGAATGCAGCCAGATAGATTGTGGAAAATGATTGTGGGAAGCTGAGAAGGTTTTTGAGAGAGGAGATAGATGGGAGAGTAAAGTGGGGAGGTAAATGCCATAGGGAATGGAATATTGGGGAAAAATACTTATAGAAAATTTTAAGTATGTTTACTCTGTGTATGTGAAATGACTCCTTCTTCTATCTTCCCAAGAAGATTTTGTAAAAAATGTACTTTCTTCATTAGTGCTTTTGAAGTCATGTTCATGTTTTTCTCAAATGCTTTACTATAAGACTGACTTCTAGAAGAAAAGACTGACTTATAAGTGAAAGCACAGCCAAGAAGGCCCTCTTACTACGTTCAACTTACAGATGTACCAATTATCTGATAGTGTTTTAAAATACTAACTTAGCAATAACACATTGGAGGATAGTTGTAGATCTCTATAAATAGTTGGACCTAGCTATTCAGGCAACTCTCAGATTTGATTGCTTATCAATATTTGCATTTTCTTCTGGATTCTCTATCTGGCTATTTGTTCATAACTTTTGGATATAAGAATAATTTTAGATGATAAATATCCCTTTAAACTTAGTGGCACTTCTACTGGCAGAACTTACCTTTACCTAAACCAACTCCCTGTATTCTAACCTTGGGAAAACATTAGTATTTATAAAACAAATCCCACCTGAGTTTGTCTGACAGAAACAGTAATTCTTTATAATGTAAATGTTGAAAATAGTTTCCTAAAATGTAAAACCACATTGACTTATTTGATTGCTTATAATGAGATGATTCCAATGGGGTATTATAGCCTCCCTAAGAAATAACTCTGGATATGTCAACCTCAATTATCTTTGATTTGCTTGAAAAATTTGATTATATTATGAATAAATTGGAGAATATATGCAAATTCCTGTGGCAAGTTCATCTAGTTGCCTCCAAATACTCATTTTTACCTTATGTTTTAGTAATAACACAACTCTGATTTTTAGCTCAACACATTGCCACCCAGCCAGAAAAACCTACATTTTGTAGATTCCTTTGTAGTCACGTGAGTCTGTGTGATAAGTTCTTTTCCTGGGCAGATGTTGAAGTGCTGAATGTTACTTTTGAGATGTATCCTTAAATGTTTCTTACCCTGCTTCCTAGAACATAGAATTGATGGCTGGAGCTCTGGCAGCCATTTTAGACCTTGAGGATAAGATTCACACTAGGCAAGCAACCAGCCTTATTTTGTTGTTTTGCTTTGTTTTAGGTTTTCAGCAGTCCGAAACCATGGTTTTTAGTTTATGTCTCTAGTGATGAGCAGAAAAGAGGGATGAGGAAGGGGCTGTACTGGCCCAACCAGAAACCAAAACTACGAACCCATGACTGTATTCTGTTCCTGGGACATGCCTGCATGGAGTAGTCCCAGTCCTTGATGACTTTGTGGAATTGCCATACTATAGGCTAGATTACCCACTTTGACTTAATTTCTGTGAGAGGGAACTGAGCTTCTATCTTATTTAAGTCATTGTTATTTTGGGTTTGTCATATACAGCTGAATTAAATTCTAGCAGATACCATTCTCAGTGAATAGGACCTTTCTTGTATACTTAATTGGCTTTATTCTTTTGGGCATATTTCTGCATCTTGAATGAGAGATTCTGATTCCCACATGTCAATGTCAGTGAATAATGAGAAACAGCAGAATATGCATGGGGGAAAGAGCATGAATCTGACTTTGAATTTTACTGATTATGTGATCTTGGGCAAGTTATTTTACCTTATTGAGCCTCAGTTTACTTTTTTATAAAACTGGGGTTGTACTGTGTCTTAGTTCATTTGGGTTGCTCTAACAAAATGCCTTAGATTAGGTGGTTTATAAACAACAACAGTTTATTTCTCACAGTTCTGGAGGCTGGGAAGTCAGGGTGCCAGCATGGGCAGATTCTGATGAGAGCCTTTTTCCTTCATAGATGTGTGTCTTTTCATTGTAACTTCACATGGTGGAAGGAGTAAACAAGATGCCTTGGGCCTCTTTTTTAAAGACGTGAATCCCATATAGGAGGACTCAGCCCTCATGACGCAATCATGTCCCAAAGGCCCCATCTCTTAATACGATCAGATTGAGTATTAAGTTTCAACATGTGAATTTTGGGGGGAGCACAAATATCCAGATGTTAAGATTTCTGTAAGTAGGAGGACTGTCGTATTTAATGAAAAAATTATAAAACCAAGAGCTGTTGTTTTGAATCATGTTTTGAAAAAATACAAATGAAATATGTTGTTCTTCTGCGAAGTGATTTTTATAAAAGAAGAAATTAAGAAGCAGTTACCCTTATAATGAAGGAAGGTAGCCATTCAGATAATTTGAAGAAACAGAAGAATTTTTATACTTTGTTTCCATTTTTCTTTCTCTAGTTCAATTGAAAAAAATGTCGAAAATATCTCATAGGGATTACTTTTATTTTCTTAGAAATATATTGGTAGATATTTTTCATTAAATTATTTAAGATCAGATGGAGTGAGAGGTATTGCCATTATTTATAGTTTTTACAGCAGAGCAAAAAGTAAGAGTTACCATTTTGAAAATTAAATCTTTTTTTTTTTTTTTGGTTTTGAGATGGAGTCTTGCTCTGTCACCCAGGCTGGAGTGCAGTGGTGCGATCTCGGCTCACTGCAAGCTCCGCCTCCCAGGTTCATGCCATTCTCCTGCCTCAGCCTCCGGAGTAGCTGGGACTACAGGTGCCCGCCACCATGCCCAGCTAATTTTTTTGTATTTTAGTAGAGACGGGGTTTCACCGTGTTAGCCAGGATGGTCTCGATCTCCTGACCTCATGATCCACCTGCCTCGGCCTGAAAATTAAATTTTTTGGTAACTTGATTAGTAACATCTTAATTGAAATTTGATAATTTAGAAGCCCATCTGCCGAACTTACTCCTTAAAATTAACATATGTTGAAATATCTACAGTAATGTTGCCAGTACAAGTGTTGGATAGTGTATTGCAAACATATTTTTGCAAATTTCTGATTCCTTTTAGTTTCTGGATTGCCTCCCAGTTTTAAACATAGGGTAGGTGATGAAATTGTTGGGCATCAAATGCATTTGAAAGTTGTAAATGTGTTCTATTTTCTTTTAAAATTATTTGACAGACTCTCATTAGTGTTTGTTGTACAATAACAATTGTATCTTCTAGTGTTTGCCCCTCAAGTGAAGTTCTCCTTAGAAGAGAAGATCTTTTGGGATCAGTTCCCCCCATTTTCTTATATGTTCACTAATCAGCTGGGGTTAACATTTAATTATTCCTCATATTCCTCATATTCACAACCACTTAAACATTTAATAGAGTTTTTAAAAATCCAAGCAATGTGTATCTTGTATAATTTTATTTTCATTTAAAATTCTGTTACCAAAAAAGCCAGGTTAGCCATTTGCTTATAATAAATCATGCCTTCTTTTAGGAATTTTTAGAGTCAGTTTAATGGGACTCCTGAGTTGACAGCTGTGCAGTCTGAATTGCCTTAGACTCTGAAAATGCTTCAGTTTTAAAATACTACCAACCAACATGGAGTACTGATCTTCCCACTTGTTGCCAAAGAGGCTAGTTAGGAAAACTAGGGACAGGCTGTTCTCTTGCAATTCAAAACTGAACATAAACTGAAATTGAGAGAAAGTCATATTAAATCTTCATGTCTGCCATGTTTGCAGAGGTCAGCTATACAAATATGAATGTTAATTTGAACTTCAAGAAAAGGACACTGCTAAAATATAATACATCTTGAAAATGAAGATGACTCTCTACTTGTTTTAATCAGAATCTCACTGATATGTCTCAGGGATTAATTTCATATATCATATCCTTAGGCTGAGTGTGTTGGCTCACACCTCTAATCCTAGCACTTTGGGATGCTGAGGTAGGAGAATTGTTTCAGGACAGGAGTTTGAGACCAGCCTGGTCAACATGGCGAGCTCTCATCTCAAAAAGAAAAAGAAAAAAAGACCCTTCAAGAACTCAGTTTTGTGGTATTAAAAACTGAGAGAGAGATGTTTATAATAAAAAAAATACAGTCCTACCCATAGGATCTTTAGTAATAAGTAAGGACAGAGCTTCAAGAAAATTGAAGTGTTTGAGAGGTATAAAGTAAAGGGTTTGGTTAACTTGGAAGAAGGGAAGGAAAGAAGAAATAAGATTTTGTACATTTATTAGAATGCTCTTCTCAGTAACTTGTATTTCATTGTGCATTTTAAAGTGCTTTTTATGTATTTTTTGCCTTCTGTAGCCAGAATGTTGATATGTCAAAGATGCTGGTTTTGCCTGCAACCACTTTTTAATGTCTCTGATGATGTATCTGGTGCAGTGCTTAGGAGAAAGCACTTATGCTTACTTTTGTGTTTTGACTGTCTTTTATACATTTTATTTGCTTGCTGTTTGTCACTTATTGTATTAATCTATACATTTTCTTTTAAAAAATTAATAATTAAAGATTATTTGAAGTTTCTTCAGTAAATGGTTATACAGCTTAATTTTTTCAGACCACATTTTACTAAAGGAGGAACTATTTTTTTTTAATTTTTCAATTTTTCACATAAGTCTGAACATTTGAAAAATGAACGGCCATTCAGCCAGTCTGACAATAAAGATAATTTGTGAATGTTCTGTAAGAATGTAAAAAGATGATTCTAGGTATTTTATTTATTTTTATTTGTTTGCTTTTTATTCTTAGGTAAAAACTCTTCTCCCGGGTGAATTCTTTTATTATTTAATAAAAAATAATGTTTAATAAGTCCCAGCTTTCTATATATGTCTTATGTCACATAATTTAAGTTATAATTTATATACAGACAGTTTTCAACTTAACAGTCTTTTGACTTTATGATGGTTTTATTGCGATGTAATGTCATTGTAAGTAGAGGAACATCTGTACTTAAAATGAAAATGAAATTGAATATATTTTAATGATCCATTTTATGTCATTGCAATGTATGCATTATATAATACATATATAGATGTATATTTCCTTTATTATTCAGTTTAATCAAAAGTATATGTAATCTCTTTATATTTATTGACTCCTGATTGTCTTTTTCAACTGCTTATAATTAAATGAAATGTCTGTGTAAGCCACATAGAAAAGTGCTTGGCAAAGAGTAGGCGTTCATTAAATGTCAACTATTATCATTATTTTAGTTTTTAAATGATACATAGTGATATAAAGTAGTAGATATTAGAGAGTTCAGCCTGGATAACTTACAAGTTGATTGTATGCGTGTCTTCATAACTACCTTGAGTGGAAAGAGATAAAAAAAAAAGATAATAAATTGGATGGCTTGGACAAGGTTGTATGTTCAGAACCTGAGCTTTACCAACAGAAAAATTGCAGCATCATACTGAGCGATGGTATCATTTTTTTGGTATCATTTTGGTATCCTTCTATCCCCCAGGCTGAAGTGCAGTGGCACGATCTCAGCTCACTGCAACTTCCACCTCCTGGGTTCAAGCTATTCTCCTGCCTGAGCCTCCTGAGTAGCTGAGATTACAGACACACGCCACCATGCCTGGCTAATTATTTTACTTTTGCTAGAGACAGGTTTTCGCCATGTTGGCCAGGCTGGTCTTGAACTCCTGACCTCAAGTTATCTGCCCACCTTGGCCTCCCAAAGTGTTGGAATCACAAGCATAAGCCACTGTGCCTGGCCAAGAGATGGTATCTTAATGTTTAGTATTGCCTTACAATATAGAGAGGCAGCATGGCTTAGGGGCCAGAACACCTAACAAATAGCTACAGACTTCAGGTAACTTACTCAGTTTTCATGATTTTTAAATACCTCCTTAGCTAAATAAGGATAATACTATCAAGCTGATAGGGCTGGTTGTAAAGATTAAATGAGATAATGTAAAGAATAAAGCACAGTGCCTTGTCACATACTAGGCACCAAACAAATTTTAATTCTCTTCCTCCTAAAACAGAGAAGAGAAAAATGATAGGAGTATAAGAGAAGAGGAAAATTAAATAAGTGGCATTGTGTTTACATAACTTTTAAAAAACATAAATTGATCTCTTGGAGTTTAAGTTATACTTGGATTTGCAAGCTAATAAGAAACCCTGAAGTGAAGGATTCTTCACTATTTCTTTTCTGTGAATTATTAACATAAGTTAGAATTATCTAATTTTTGATTTTTAAGTTAGTCTCCTTCCATAAGGTTATTTATTTTTTGCTTCAAAAATGTGTTAATATTTTTCACCATTCCATTCAATATTAATTACATTTTGTACTCTTTAGGATGATGACTTTGAAGTTGTTTGCTGCTTTCATTTTAAGTACATTCATTTAGGTGAATTGCCAAGTACATTTATAGTTTTTATTTAATTTGAATAAGATCCTTTGCTCAAAAATGTCTGTGCTTTCATTGTATTGAATTTTGTTGTGTATTTTATTGTCAAGTAATTTTTTGGATTTCAGTAGTTTCACTTTTCAAAATTAAACACATTTTTAATTTTACTTAATTCTGTTGTTATTTCTTCAGAGAGTGTTTCTCTCTGTCACTTAGGCTGGAGTGCAGTGGCGTGATCATGGCTCATTGTATTCACTAACTCCTGGGCTGAAGTGATCCTCCCACCTCAGCCTCTTGAGTAGCTAGAACTATGGGTGACACCACTCCTGGGAGATTTTTTATTTTTGTAGAGATGGGTCTCACTATGTTTCCCAGACTGGTCTTGAACTCCTGTCCTCAAGTGATCCTTCCACTTGGGCTTCCCAAAGTGATGAGATTATAGGCCTTTTTTCTTTTAAAATGGAGTTTATATAATTTACTATTTCTGTTCTTTGCAGGATACAAGTATCACTCTTTTTGAAAACCCTTGAGGTCTTGTGTGATTACATTAATAATTTCTGTGAGTCAAGTTGATCAATATTAAGATAGAACATAACCATCATTATTATTGGTTACTGAGAATTCGTGGTATTTCGATTTAAGCCTTAGTTTTATAGCATTGTGTTAATTATGAGAAATTCATTTTAAAAACCTTGGCAGTGAAAGGTAGAAAAACAGGAAGTTAATTATGGGAAGCTTTTCTTTTTGCTAACAAACACAACAATCAGTAGTACTACAGCTGAAGAGAGTACAACTGGTATATTTTAGTTAAACCAAAGTAGATTTTAGATACCATGATAATTGATTGAGTTTTCTCTTTATTTACACACTGATCTTTTCATTTGAAATACTGTCTCAAGCTTTCTAGGACACGGAATACAGAATTAAAATGTTGAATCAATCATAACGTGTCGTTGATAAATACATACTTTCTTTTTAAAATAGGGGAATATGTAGCACACTATTTTTCTACAGTATTTTTTGTTATTAAGTTGTATAAGAATATCCTATAGAAACATTCCATTGTATCACACGTTAGAGAACAGGGTCTCTCTTGGTTAATTCTGACTGCTTGACCATTCTTAGGGAGACTGCAACAAGAATCAACCAACACAACATGTGGATATCTTTTTTAAAAAAACGTATAATTGGAATTTTCACAGGGCCCTACATGGCAGATATATATTTTTCTGTTTAGCTGCTTTATTTTCAGGCAGAACAGCACATCTTTCTTTATAGTGTTCCAGTTGTCCATGTTTAAGAATGTTTTCCCTGAGTCCTAGAACAAGATGAGTTTATGGAACTGTGCAGTGCCACCTCCCCACCCTTTACCACCCCCCGCCCGCTTTGCTTTTGAGTTTCAAGTGTTTATATGAAACCTACATCACAACATAACTGCTTTAGAAGCCTGGCTGCCCCCTCTTCTGAAAGATTATGTTTCTTATAGTCTCTTATTTATGGATTATTATCAAGTAGAAATTTTTGTCATTTTATAATATCCCCAGGAATAAAGCCCCCTGTAACTGGAAGCAACAGGAAGTACCAAGATAATACCTGATGTGTAGTATCGTTTTGTTTCCTTTCTATTCCATAGATGACAAAGGCCTTGCTATCAAAGTACAGAAAAGGGATGACAGAGGAAGGTGGGGCTGGGGTTGGGAAGGTTTATTATTATTATGATTATTATTATTGTTTTTGAGACAGGGTCTGCTCCTTCACCCTGGTTGGAGTGCAGTGGTGCAATCATGGCTCACTGTAGCCTCAATAGCCCAGGCTTAAGTGATTCTTCTGCCTCAGCCTCGCAAGTAGCTAAGACCACAGACGCACACCACCATGCCAGGCTAAGTTTTGTATTTTTTTGTAGAGACGGAGTTTCCCTGTGTTGCCCATGCGCCACAATGCCCGACCAGGAGGTCTTTGTAGAAAACTCTGGATTCCTTTTTCTGGGAAGTGTCTTCCTCTTGCTAATGGAAAAATGTTTAATCTTATGTATATAAAATTTCACATTGCAGAAAGTATATTTTACCTGAATTGTGAAATTTTTTGTGACTACAAAATAAATTAATTTTGGCTAACACTTTATTAAAAGTAATTATGGGCCAGGTGTGGTGGTTCACACCTGCACTCCCAGTGCTTTGAGAGTGAGAGGACCTCTTGAGGCCAGGAGTTAGAAACATAGCAAGACCCTGTCTATGCAAAAAATTAAAAAGTTAGCTGGGTGTGGTGGTGGGTGCCTGTAATCCCAGCTACTTGGGAGGCTGAAGCTGCAAGATCACTTGAGCCCAGGAGTTGGAGGCTGCAGAGAGCTATGATCATGCCACTGCACTGTAGCCTGGGTGACAGAGACCTTGTCTGTTAAAAAAAAATCTGAAATATTACATGTAAGGGGATTTTGTGAACATTCTATATGCTAGGTATTGTGATAAAACTGTAACCAAGTATATTGTATATAGTATGGAATGATAATAATACCAGTATCTTTCATAGAGAAGTTTCTCCTTTCCAGTTTTAAAATTTAGGATTACTTTGGGTCAGGTCTATTCATCTTTGAAGAAAATAATTTTTCAAAATTCCATTGTATAACATGAAGATTTTTGTATGTGAAAAATACATTAAAATCTTGATAAATAACTTTTAATTTTACATTTCAGGCCAGACATTTGTTGTATGAATCTGTAAGAGCACATACAGAATTCCTTGTCATATGTGGACATGAGTCATTATAAAGTGTACTGTTAAATTGTTTGGAGGCACACCCAATAGATGAAAAGGCTAAAAAATGTAATATGTAATTAGGAAATTCTCCCTTGACTGCTTAGTAACCATTATGCTTTCTTTATCACTAATTATTTCAGGTAACAGATTCAATAGGTTTACAATAAGGATTCAAATCGTGAAGTGGAAGATTGTGTCTTTTACTGAAACCTAACTTACCATGGAATTGGAGTATAAATAGAATTTTTATAAAAGAGAAGTTTATCCTTAAAAAAGCAGTGTATACTTCAGTATAACCTCCTTGGTTACTTTGGTTTGTGTGAAAGCATTCAGTATGGTATTTGTGCTGGAGGAAGGCTTCACATACTAGGCACCAAGTGTTCCAAGTGTTGGCCACAAGTACATCTGGTAGATTTAGAAACATCCGAGAAAATTTCTACCAAAAACTGTTTTATACTTGACCATGTTTTAGTGTTTTTAACACTGGACTTATGACCAGTTGTAACTACATTTTATAGTAAGAATGGCAACCATTTGTCACATAATCAAGATAAGTAATTTGTTAAGCCAAAACTTTTTTAGGGAGTTACCTTCTTTATCTGTATATATTAGAGTTTGACTAATGAAGATTTATTTTCAGCTGATAAGGTCAGCCAACTATGGTGACGTATCTGATTTGCTAGGTTTTTGCTCTGCCAAACCACCTTCTCAGAGTTGTTTCGAAGGTAAAAGCCCCCAAATACTTGACATATGGCAGCTATTCTCATTTCAACACATTCTGTGTTCCAGTTCCTGCAGACCAGGAAAACTTAATCTGTAATCACAAGTGGAGCTAGGGCAAACATATCTTACCCTCAGACATTCAGGTTTTCCACATAAGGTGGGGTCATTTGTATAAATACATTGTACCAACAGAATCTATTTTTTTTTTTTTTGGTTCAAAGTGAAATTAGTGCAGTGATTAATCCCATTTTAGAGTCTTTGTTCAGCATGATTGAAGTTTAATGTTTTTGCTAGGAAAAATTACTTAGTGTTTTGATAGAGCTGTAACACCTACAATACCACCAGTAGCATTGGTTCTTGAGAGGAGACATAGCATGCATTCCCTCAGATATAATCCTTCAATAAATACTACTGAAGCAGCTGTCTACCAGGAAGGAAAAGAGCACTCATCCTCATCCTCCCGTGGACGCACTGTTTTTGTCTTGCCTATTCTATGCTGTAATTCTCACATCTTAACTAAAGGAGCTACCACAACTAAACAAACAGACGAAAAAAAATCAGAGTATACCTTCACAAAACAAGCAGTCTATATGAAATAAGGGAGTTGCATTTGGTTTTTTTGTCAGTAAGTCTGTAATGCTCGATATATCAACTTTCAGAATTACAGTAAGTCAGAGCAAAGAGAATGAAATCTGTAGCTCAGCTTGTTTATTTTTTGGTTTGCTTCTGCTGAATTTTGTTTCCCCCAAGTCAGAATACGAGTGTTTTTGTGTTCTCTCTCTTCTCTTATTCTTCCGAGAAGTGAAGGTGGTGGGTGTACAGCCCATATTTGTTTACTTTTTCTGTAGCTCATATATGTATTATTACTGGTGGTTTCTTAGTGGAAATTTTTCTTTCACTCTCACTTTGGCTTTACCTCCAAGTGCTTTCTTCTCTTGGCTGCAATTGAGCACTATAATTTGTGGCTTTCCGGAGGGGGAGCCTTGGTGGTCAGGTGGAGGAGGCAGGCCACATTCCAAAAGTGGAGTGGTAGGTGTTCCAGACAGAGTGCTGATTCAAGAGTGAGCAGGGGTGTAGGGTGAAAGTTGGCTACTGATTCAAGCCTCACCTGAGGCAGTGTTGCTCAAACAGAAAAGTGCCCTCTCTAATTAGCTGCCCCCATATGCGCTTAGATTAATGACAGCCAACTAACTTAGAAACCCCTTCCAGAGTAAGCTAGCCAAACAATAGGTGTTCCATGGACATGACAAAGAGCTAATTTTCTTGCGCTAAGGAATTTTTAGCTCTTGTATTTGTGGTGGACTGCCTCATCACCTAATGAAGGTAAAGTACATTCTCCATTTTAGGAGGCAGAGTTAAAACGTTTTCCTCTTGTGGATGTCTGATTAGAAAAAAAAAAAAAATTCTCCTACTTCACTGTACCTTTCCAGCAAGTCTTACCCTCTCAAAGCACTGTGTAAAGCTTTGAAATTAACTGGTTCAGTGAGTAGATTATATTTTGGTACTTTCCTATTTGTCCTTAAAAACATTTTCTGACTGTTGGATGTAAAAGAAGATATTAATGAAAGGTTGAAACTTCATTATCATTGATTCTTTTTAAACACCCCCCTCCATAACCTGCTGTTTTCTGCATTTGAAATAGGAAGATTGTGACAAATGATTTCATTCTGAAATTGCTGTTGAATAGAAAGTTTTGATATTATAACTCTCATTCTATTCAAAGAATATAAATTTCATTTATCTTTATATAAAAAATGGTGATAGTCATTTTTCCTCCATATTTGTACTCTGAAAGAAATGTATTCTAGGCTTTCTCATCAGTTAGCCTGGCCTTAAATGAAATCATGGAAACAAATAATTCACATCTTAAGTATTTTTTCAGTTTTCTAGAAAACTTTGTGACTAAAAGTTGCTAAGTTCATTTCACTTTTTTCCCAAGGTGTGAAATACAATTCTGTAAAGACATTTCCATAAACAATAATTTATGGGGTCACACTGTGTGGTACTTTCAAAGTTATGTGGAAAGTGTTTCTTTTGATCTCCTCTGAAACATGTGACTAAAAGAATAATACCTTTTGTGGTCTCAAATATTTCAGTTTTCACTCGTGAACTTTAAAATTCACATGAGCAAAAAGAAACACCGCCTGAAAACCACGCAGTTTTTCTTCCCTAGATGCCCAGAAACATTTTGAGCCATTCCAAACCACTGGGATCATTTGCTGTGATTTCAGATAAGCAAAATAAAATAAACAAACTCTTGCTCATGTGGGAACTGGTTCTGTGTCTCTTGTTCTAACCCTGCGAAGCCTGAATGTCTCCCCAGTATCTTTGAATGGGTCTCATTGTTTATTTATTGTGCTTTTCACAAGTGCTTGTAACTGTACCCTTGTTTTACTAATAGCTTTCTTCTAAAGTGGGTTGACATTTCAGTTAATTTTCAGTGTCCTCAATGTTTTTCCTTAAATTGGGCCAGACTGACTGGCCTGTTTAGTTAGTCTCATATAGATTGTAGCACATAAAAATAAGGAACATTTATTAGATATTTTTGAATTTGTTTTCTTCTTTAAGAAATGTCAGGTCAAGAGAAATTTTTCTTTCACATTCTTTAATTATTTGTGTTGATAAATAATTGAATAGAAGTTTTAAACCTGTGACTATCCTAGAAGTTTTAAGTTTTTACATTAAAACCTATTAGATATGTAAATGTATACATTTTTATTCATTTTTGAATGTAATTCTGTTTAAAATCTTAACATGAAGAATTTAGGAAATTGTTCGAAGTCTTGTCTAGATGAGCAATTTTGAACACTTTACATAACATTCAGATTTTTATTGCATTTATTTTAAAAACATATATAAAACCTTTTTCATCTGTAGAAATAAACTAGAAATGAAACTACAGGGAATATTGTCCTTGTACCAGGAAGTAAAATCTACCAACTGTAGGTCTGTATTGGCACAGAAATGGGCATCATTAGGCAAAACCCAGAAACAGGTTCCAGTACATAGTGAACCTTACTGAAATGAAGAAATGACATTTCTATTAAATAGGAAAAGCATGGATTATTCAGTAAATATTATGGCGTGGCTCTCACCAAAGATAGTACTACAAGGAAATTCCAAGTATAGTAATAGCACAAATAGAATCAAAAACCAATTTAAATAAAAAGTATTAGGAGAAAACATAAGAGACTATTAGTGAAATATCCTGATGAAAGAGGTCTTTGTACACACGTTAAGAAACTTTGATTGATAATGCATAATAACAGATTTGGTTGCGTAAGTAAAACATTCTCATTTATAAAAGACACCATAAACAAAGGCAAAATACTAGCAGAAAATATTTGCAACAAATATGGTGAAAAGAAGGTTAACTAATATGTACAGGGCATCAGCACATTAATGGAACAAAAAACAGTTTTGAAAGGACATATGAACATCAGACAAATTGCACGTTTGACCAGTGAAGATATAGAAATATGTTCAACATTATGAGTGGTCATGATAATACAAACGAAAACAATAAGATGTCATTTTTATCCCATCAAATTGGTGCACTTAAGAGGACTTCCAATAGCCAGTGCTTCTAAGAATATCAGATAGTTGACATTTTTATGTACTCATGATAAGAAGGTGAATGAAAAATGTACTTTTTCTCTCAGTGATCCTATCCCACTTCTGGGAATCCATCCTATAGAGAATACCAATACATAGAGTACGAGAATGTCTATTGTTAACAACCTGTATGTTGTGAATATAAGTTAATTGTTAAAGACTTATTTTTATTTGTTAAAAATATCAGTGAAACATTTTGAATTACATCCCATTCAAACTATGGGATGTCATGCAGCTATATTAAAATAATTGGATCACTGTACACTTGGGAAAATGTACATGATATTTTTGAAGTGAGCAAAGAAAGTTGTAGATATGTAGGTACATATAAATATATGGTCATCTATTTCATATAATTTTGCTGAAAAAAATATAAAAATGCATATGTTTGTATATTTTTGTGTACTTGTAGAAAAAATAAGGATATTTCCCTAGGGTGAGCTAGTGTATCTTGCTGGAGAGGTGGATGTGAAATGAATATGAATATTACATTTGTCATTTTAAAAGTATCAGTAGAATTTTACATATAAATTTTCGCCATTTTACTTTAGGGAAACATGTTATTTTGAAATGAGTCAGAATTACACATTTTTTGAACAATGTATTACTGAACCTAGGGATAAATATACAGAATTACAGAATCTGTCATTGTATTTCCCTCGCATTTTGACATAGTCACAGTGGAGATTGAATCTCTTTTTGATGATGAAAAATTTGTCTAGAGTTTTTTAAAGGAGGTATGAATTTTGAAGTGGAATATAGCTTTGAATGATACTCAAAACTAAATTTAATGGCCATTCCCAATTTTTAAGCCAGACATACATTCAACCTTAAAGTTTTCAACTTGATTCCTGTGCTTTGTTAATAACTCTGCCTTAGAGTAATTAGGGAGTCTGAATTGCATTTACTCTTAAAAGGCAGAGGTTGGAGCCAGAAACTTCTGTCTTGTCATGTTGGATTCTGTCTGGCTGACATGGGGCCAAATCACTCTTGTGGTTTTGGGACTCAGTTTCTCCCTTTCTCAATTGGAATGATAATATTGAAAATTAAGTGGTTTGTTTTTTAGATTAGTTTGAGTTCTGCATAAAAATGTGCTGTAGTCCCAGCTACTAGGGAGGCTAAGGTAGGAGAATCGCTTGAACCAGGAGGCGGAGGTTGCAGTAAGCTGAGATTGCGCCATTGCACTCCAGCCTGGGCAACAAGAGTGAAATTCCATCTCAAAAAAACAGAAAAGTGCCGTAATGGCAGCCTTAGAGATGTCATTTCATGTTCTGTTAATTGTCTTATTATTGAATGCTATAACAAACTTGTTACAGATTAACAGTCATCACTCTGTAATAGTGTGCTAACTTAGAAAAGTTTATCCTTGCTTTTTGAATTATAAGATTCTTGTAATAATATATCATCACAGTTTGGTCTTTTCATAATGTTAAATCCAGAAGGAACCTTGAAGATGAGGATGCATCAGCATTTTAAAGATGTTCAAACTGAGGTGAATTACTTGTCCCTGGTTACACAGCTGGCTAATGAGGGAGCTGATGCTTGATACTTCATTTGAGCAACATTCTGGGGAGTATTTCTGGCATAAAACCAATTTACAAATGAGATTACTCTAAATCTAGCACTCTATCTACAGCATTTATACATTTTGTTTTTCATTATTATCAAATGGAATAAATATTTAAAAGTATACATAGTCTCTATCAGTAAAACTAGTATCTAAAAAAGTATACCCTTTAGAAGCTGTGTAGCTTTGCATTCATTTTTAATTTTTTTCTTCGAAACAAATTTCTTTGAGATATTCTATAAACTACATTAAATGGGTCAATTTTTGCAGAAGGCAAATATAAATAATATTTACTTATTTGCATATTTTATTTTAATTAGATCATTATCTAGTAATTTCCTTTAACTGTGATTTTTAAAATTATATATATATATATAAAAAATATGGTGCTATATAATACTGCTTTAAAAGCTGGATGCGGTGGTTCACACCTGTAATCCCAGCACTTTGGGAGGCTGAGGCGGGTGGATCACGAGGTCAGGAGCTAAGAACAGCCTGGCCAACATGGTGAAACCCCGTCTCTACTGAAAATACAAAAATTAACCAGGTGTGGTGGCAAGTGCCTGTAAATCCTAGCTACTCGGGAGGCTGAGGCAGGAGAATGTCTTGAACCTGGGAGGCGGAGGTTGAGGTGAGCTGAGATTGCATCACTGCACTTCAGCCTGGGTGACAAAGCTAGATTCTGTCTCAAAAATAAATTACATATATATTATATATAAATATAATATATAATATATAAATTTAATATATACAATATATAAATTTAATATAAAATTTAATATAATATATAAATTTAATATACATAATGGTTGTTAACATTACTTGTGTCAAGGATTATCAATTGAATTGGGTGATTCATAACACAGATTTCATTGGAAATGTTTGAGTAGGGAGGGCCTAATATTTAGCAGGTAGTATCATGTTATTTGACATTAAATCAATTGAATTTTGTAGTTTCAGTAAACACAAATGTGAATGTTGGACATTTGAAGATATGAATGCTAGTTTGTATGTCAGTGTCTGTGTATATGTATTTATATAAATGAGTCATTTTATATACAAATATATGCATTTATGTAAATTTGTAAATGTAAGTATAAACATGTTTACTGTCTTGGTGTTTGAGATGATTCCATTTGTGGTGAATGGTGGTGACTTCTGTTTTAAGGATGTTTGGAATGATTTAAAGTAAAATCCTGTTCCTAAATCTAAAGATTGTGATAATTTTAGATGAATACTTTTCCCTTTTCATTATTATTTTTTGGTGTCTACTAGAATATTTATACATAGTGATAGAAACTGATTTTTTTTTGTATGGAGAGAACTCAGAATTATTCAGAGATATTATTATTTTGAGGGAGGCAGATATACAGTACAATCCAGAATGACATTTAGGACTACTATATGAAATATTACGTGGCAGAGTCTCATTCTGTCACCCAGGCTGGAGTGTAGTGGTGCGATCTCAGCTCAGTGCAACCTCTGCCTCCCGGCAGAGCGATTCTTGTGCCCCAGCTTCTCGAGTAGCTGAAACTGCAGGCGTGTGTCGCCATGCCTAGCTATTTTTTTCTATTTTTTAGTAGAGATAGGGTTTCACCGTGTTGGCCAGGTTGGTCTTGAACTCCTGGCATCAAGTGATCCACCTGCCTTGGCCTCCCAAAGTGCTGGGATTACAGGCATGAACCACCATGCCTGGCTGGCAAAAAGGGATTTTAAAATTAATTTAAAACATTAAAACAAAAATGGTTTTATCACTATGGTAATACTAATGGTGTTGCACCGGTAGGTTGCTCACGGTTTATGTTTTTGCTGTGATATTTGTCCTTTATGTGTTAGGAATACCCAAGCCAAGATGTGTGACTGCCAATTTTTGATCCTAATAGCTTTTCTGACTAAACCTGTTTTATAGCTACTATGATCAACATCTTCTGGATACAAAGTGTTTATATGGGTAGCTTGACTTGAGAGATTGAAATGTTTAATGAGTGGACATTAACCTTACTAATTTGTATCTGTTAAGTGAAGTTGGTAATATTGTAGCTTATTTGTCTGATTTGTGGTATGACCCTATTTGTGGTATGACCCAAGTTATTTGTCTCTCTGAAATAGCAGTGTGTTAGTCTGTTATCTGCTTATTTACTTCCTCCACCCCGCCTTCTTGGTAGACTATGTTTCTGGGAAGCAGAGGCTATTATATTGTTTTAATTTTAAAAGATTTTTATGCTTTTGAGAGATTATTATCTTGATCACCTTTGCAAATTCAGTGCCAAGCATGAAGCTGGGTACACATTCAAAAAAAGTGTGTTCAAAGAATTCCTTTTAAAGTAGCTGTAAGACTATGTGGCATGCTGGTCCTTGATGATATAGGGCAGACAGTGTTAAACATGGCCTTACCTCCTAATGCTTATGACCTGATGAAAATAAGTTAGACATTTTATAACGGAAATTATAAATTTATTTACTCATATTCATTTCCTGAGGCTCTGTACATATTTGGTACAATGAGGGTATTTAAAAAGACAAGTGTCTGTCCTTTAGCATTCCAAAGAGTTAGAGGACAAAACTGTAAAATTCTGGTATGTAATATTTATTTCTTATAAATAAATACATATATACACATAGCAGTCATGTGCTGCATAACGATGATTCAGTTAGTGACAGACCCCATATAGGACAGGGTCCCATATGATTATAATGGAGTATATTTGAGGCAGGCATGATGGCTCATTCCTATAATCCCAGTTACTTGGCAGGCAGAGGTGGGAGGATTGTTCAAGACCAGCCTGGGCAACATTGTGAGACCCTGTCTCTAAACAAAAAAAAACAAAAAACAAACAAAAAAACCTTCTGTCATTGTCCAGCTTCTAAGTCTTCAGTGTTTTTTCACTGATCTCAGAACAAGGACTGCAGGACTAATGGGGTCCTCAAGCCTTGTATCTGTAGCCTGGAACACTCTAATGGGCTGTATGTAGTGGCTTATGCCTGTAATTCCAGGGCTTTGGGAGGCTGAGACGGGAGGATCACTTGAGGCCAGGAGTTCAAGACCAGCCTGGGCAACATAGCAAGACCCCTTCTGTACCAAAAAAAAAAAAAAAAAGAAACCCGATATATGGCACTTGATATTGACATTGCAGATCAATTAAGAGAAATTATTGATATTCAGCAGTGGTGCTGAATATCATAGTTTTCCATGGGGAAAAAATATATACATATATACCATCTAGGTTTGTGCAAGTACACTCTAATGTTCGCACAATGACAAAATTGCCCAATTATACATTTCTCAGAGCATATCCCCATCATAAAGCAATGCATGAGTGTATACACACACACACACACACACACACACACACACACACACACACACACACACACAGAATAGACCCTTGAACAATTTGGGGACTTGGGGCACTGACCCCTCATATAGTCGAAAATTCATGCATAAGTTTTAACTCCCCCCAGACTTAACTACTAATAGTCTACTGTTGGCTGGAAGCCTGATGAATAACATAAAGTTAATTAACATATATTGTGTATGTTATATGTATTATATATACCATATTCTTACAGTAAAGTAAGCCATAGAAAAGAAAATGTTACAAAGAAAATCATTAAGGAAGAGAAAATTACTATGCATTAAGTGGAAGTGGACCATCATAATCTTCCCTGTTGCCTTTACATTGAGTAGGCTGAGGGGGAAGAGGAGAGATTCGTCTTGCTGTCTCAAGGGTGGCAGAGGAGGAGGTGGCAGGGGAGGCATGCATACTCTGTATAACTTAATGAAAAAAATTCATGTATAAGTGGACTTGGGAAGTTCAAACTTACGTTGTTAAAGGGTCCACTGTATATATATATACAGTTGTATATATAGATACATATATATATGTATATATATATATATCCCTGCTTGGTATAGGTATTGTTAGTTAGGTGTCTTTACATCAAGATTTCTTTTTCTTAGACCAATTTAAAAGGAAATATGAAGCTTTGGGGTCCTGAATGACATTGGGCTACATCTTAGGGACTCTTGAGTCTATCTGAGGGTACATCTTTCTGTAATGCTGGCATAAGGAGCTATGAAACCCATTAGCTTATTCTGACCCTAGGATATATATAGGAGAAATACTACAATCCTAGGTCTTTGGAACTGAGAGGAATCTCTGGAGTCACTTATTGGAATTGCCTATTCCCACTGAGAAAGCCGCGTGAGAATTTTCCAGGGGACACAAATATGAGGAGTCAGTTTAAGATCTGATTCCCTGATTCCTGGTCCTATTTCTTTGCATCAGTAATGTGCCCTCACTCCTGATACAGTGGAGAGCAAAGTAAAAACAGCTAAACTATTCAAAAGAAACAATAAGAAAACATTATAAGGCATGAAAACCCAATCAAACAGTTGTATTTCAACATGAGAGAAACAGTTTGCAGCAGATTTTCAGTTTAAATACATGTTTAATTTCATGTTTAACTGCAAGCCAAATCTCAGATTTAGGACAGGGGATCTTCATTATCCAGATGAATATTCCTGCATAAGGAAATAGGGAAAAAGGCCTGTAGAAACCTCTGTCATGGTAGGTTATATGCAGAATCCAATGCCAGCAGCTGGCTATATGTGTCTGGGCTGGCATGGTTGACTCTTTCCCAAGGATGGTCATCTGGTGGGCTCCTCTTCTTGACATCCCAGGTACAATTGGCCATGATGCCCTCTGCATGGTCAAACTATATGTTTCCTAAGAGACCTTGGGCCCACTTCTGTCACCTTACATGGATCTGTTAACATTACACTGGATAGGTTAAGCAATGACCTGTATTATGATAGCCAGTTCATGATGTCTATATAGTAATCTCTTAGGACGTGGTAAATGATTATGATCATCATTAGTTTTGCCCCATGTGTCAGGTTCTTCATTTAAACTGGAAGCTTATTCTTGTACTTACTATGTGCTAGGCACAGTGCGGAGAAATAATATTTATTTTCATCTGGAAATAATGTCATTCTAACTCCAAAAGAAATGACTAGAGAAGATTAGGGAAGCCCAGACAACTTGTCACGTAGCAGTCTCAATCAAAATTCATTAAAAAGAAAAGACGATTATAAATGAGGAATAAAGCAATATATAAATATTTCCTGTTTTATCATTATGTATTATTTTATTTGCTACTGTCTCTGAACCATGGTATTTTGATAGGAGTTTTATAAGTTCCTAGAATGATATTGTACTCAATTGTGCATATATTAAAACTTTTTAAAAGAAACCTCTTGGTGTTTTAAATATATGTTATTTCAATGTATTGCTATTTAACTTCAGAGTATTTCTGCAGTGGTTTGATGGCAGATTGGTGTTATAGAAGGGGCCACTAAATAAGTTAGCAGTGTTTTACTACGAGTGATTGACTAACTTCAGCTATAATCTTGAGTCTCCTAACTTTTAGATGTATGACTTTTTAGTTTATCAATTATAATCATGTATGCATAAATGTAAACTTTTGCACGTCTGTAATAAATGAAGCTTTATTTTAAAAAATGGGAAACAGAAACAATCTAGTTGAAACCCTCAGGAAAGTAAGCCTGTGATAAAACCCTGAAATGACATAACATACTCACCAGAATTAATAGGAATAATAGGAACATATGGGATTCCACCTTTAAAAAGAGAATGGACATATAATTACTTATCTGATTATTTTTGAAAAGTTCAGCTTAAAGCAAAAAAGATGAACTGGTTTATCAAAATATGGAGTGTAGTAGAATAAAAGTAGTTCATCTTTATTTTTCTTTAGCTTTCTCATGTATCTGTTAAGGAGCAGTAAAATGAACAAAAGATACTGTGAGAAATCTGGACTGTGGTAGACTCTAGATGAATAATCTGAAAATTTTTCACATACAAAATACTTATGTTTAGTTTTAAAAACAAACATAATAGCCTCTGAGAAATGGTTAACTTTCTGTGTTCCACTGTGAATTACATACCAATAGAAATTTAAAATGCTTTAAAGTTTGCTGTAATTGAAATCTATTGAATTTTATTTGGGAAAATTACCCCCTTTTATAAGGTTGGTAATTCTTAACAAGGTTAGGAAATTCCTTTTGTGCTACCATTTAGGAACATGTTTAAAATGCATATATATAATTCTAAGGTTAAACAGTCAATGTGACTCTCCTCTTGACACATTTTGCTTGAAAGACCTGTAATATTCCTTCAGAAACAACAACAACAACAACAACAACAACAACAACAACAACTCCAGCTTATTTTCAAATCTGTTACAAAAGAAAGCACAGAAGGAAACATTCTTGAGGTCTTACAGTTCCAAAGAAGTTTATCTAAAGTTCATAACTTGTTGGGTCTGATCCATTGGAATAAAATATCTCACTCTCTAGTGTTAAACTTGCAGAATGAGTGATTTTCTTTTTAAACTTTTTACACTTTCCTCTGGGATTCCAAACCTGTTCTGAAGAGAAATCATAGGAGGGAATGGAAACATCTTTAACTCATGACAGTAGGTAATGCCTATATGGCAAAAAGTTACTTGTAAGTTTGCTAATCATCTGGTTAAATTTATTAGTGTTGACAGCTAAAAGCTGTAATTTAAATCCCAAAGAGAAAAGTTTGAAGCAAAGTAATAATACCAAAGAATTGCCAAGTCCCCATTTTGTTTCATTCTGTCTAGACATGGTCTTAAATCATGGAGTCTACAGTAAGATTTTGAATGACAGTGTCCAGTTTTCCAAACAGAAGGTTAAGAAAATGTTATTTGGAATTTCTTCATAGTCTTAGAACATGCGTGTACTAATTTTGGAGGTTTTTCCACCTGTGTAAGCTTTATGTACAAAAATAGAAAATAGATGACCGTTTTGATAAAACTCATTTGCCTGACTATTCATAAAGGTGTTGAAGCCACTAAAATATGAGTGAATATACTTTCACACCAAGTATACCAGTAGCCCTTTTTCTTAAGTAATTGCCTATTGATCCCATAGCTTTACCTTGTGTATAAACATTAATGGACATTTTGTATTTTGGGACCCATGACTATTTAAATTATTTTAATTTTTTTTTTTTAGTGGTTTCCGGTGCAGGAAGCGGGTGGGTTTCGCGATGTCTGTAGTCATTTTTCATCGCTACAACTAGCAAGAGAGTGCTGGTATCTAGTGAGTAAAAGCCAGAGATGCTGCCAAACATCCTACAATGCATAGAACTCCCCCCACAACAAAGAATTATCAAGCCCAAAGTGTAAATAATGCTGAGGTTGAAACCCTGCCCCAGATGGAAGGAACCTTATTTTTCTCCTCTTTGCCATATATAATGTATTTTTTATGATTAAAATTCATAAAGCATACTCTTAGAATATACTAATATTAGAGACAAATATAGGCCTTAATAATATAAATGATTAAATTAGGTACATGTAGGGCATGAAATTATAGCATCTACTTGATATGTGGTTATAAAATTATAATACTGAAATACCCCAAGGCAAACAGATAAATAGAGATTTGGTAAAACCTAATGTGTGTCATAGAGTTACGTATTGCTGGACTGGAAGGAGCCTAATTTGATGGTTCCTAATTGGGTTGATGTGTTAATGAGCATCAGTGCTTCAGAATTATTTGATGAGATACCTAGTTCAAAGACGAATGCTTGGAGTCCCACGTTAATACTGGATTATGAAGGCGCAACGTCCAAGAAGTACTTTTTATAAGCTCACTCATTTTCTGTAACTACAAATATAAGTGATTCTTATTATATAAGTGATTCTTATGACCTCAGCCACCATCTCCATTCCACTTCTTCTGAGATTTACTGTTCTATCTGTATTACATGAAGGCTTGATGATGTTGACATTCCTCAGTTACCATTGTTAGTGAACTAAAAAAGCAGATCATTGTTTCTTCCTTATTGCTTTGTTAAGATTGCTTTTTAAATGTTTTCCTATCTTGGTTTTCCTATCTTGGTACATTCATTCTCCTTACATAATGCCTCCTGGCTGTCTTCTGCCAGGCCCATTCCTAGTGTCTGATGATACGGATATTGTCTCTGCCCTCATGGAGCAAAAGAGAAATAGAGAAAAAAAATAAGCAAACAGTAAAGCAAAGCTGTAGGAGTCTTAACAAATGGAGCAGAACATTCAGCTACAAGTGGCCTAGCAATCACATGGTTCAGCTGAGACCTAAGGAGTTGAAGTGACTTGCCCAAGTTCACCTAATTACGTGGCTGTGGTGGAGGTGAAGGGAGGGCGTGGGCCTCTGGATGTGTCTTCTCTCATTCCACACTAGAAGACATACAGGTGGGGAACAGGAGCATCTTCTACATGTGGAAAAATGTGAGGGACTGGCCCATGTGTGTTATAGGACAAGTTGATACCACCGTCAAGCCTAGTGGAGGTCAGGGAAGTTGTGGGCCATTCCAAAGACATTTGTTCACTCCACCCTTCACACTCTTATTGGAATAGGTAAACATCAAAGAGAAAGTGACCAATATTTCTTCCTTTCTTACGAGGACACAGCCATGGCTGGGCTGGTTGGTATTCCTTTAAAGTCTGAAGAATCAAGAGTTCCTGAGCGTGTCTTATTCCCTGTCCTGGCCGCTAGGCAGTCAGTGGCTGCCCAAATTGTGTTATGGAAAAGTGAAGCATGGGAAGACAGAAAAGGGGGGATAATATTATTACCTGTGATTGAGCAAGCAGGTAAAGGAGGAGAAAACGAAGGGTAGGAGGATTCGAGTGGGGAAAAGGGCATGTTTTCCATGCTGCTTTCCCTTTCCTGCTGTGAACTTCAGAATGCACTTGCCCATTGACCACATTGTGAGTGTGGGTTATGATTCTAGGCCAGCTTCCCAGACCTTACTTCACCAGTCATGCATTCTCTGACCATAACACTAAGAGTACAATGGTACCAAAATTTTAATGTAACATTTTTTAATAGTAGGTGAGATTTGGATAGGATGGTTAGCAAGTTGGTTTATCAAACTTAGCCTGTAAATGACCACACAGGTTTGGAAATAGAAAATAATTTACATTATGTGATGTAGTACATAAGATTGTCATGTGGAAAAACAATACAAACTAGATTGAATATTCACCATATGAGAAAAACACTTTCTTCCCTTTTGAATCACATTAGCTTTTAAGAATCTTCAAAACTTTTCAGGAACATGTTATATCCACCCCAACCCCTTGTTTTTTGGTTAATTGTTGTTTGCCCTATCCTGAGGACCAAAAGCTATACTTACTTCCACTTAGTTTGTCAGTCTTTTAAATTTATTTTTCTAAATTGAGAAGAGCCTGATTAAGGAGTTCTGTGGCAAGAGAAAATCTCTCTTTAATTCATTGCCAAAGCATAGTGGCTTCTGTATATAGTATTTAAAAGTAAAGCTCTAAAGTAATTATTTCCTTGGATCCTAAGAGGACTCGTGTTAGTGAAAGCAAAGCGGGGCTTATTTCGACCCACAAAGAAGAGCTGATTTAGAGGCCATGTGGTGATGCCATGGGAGAGGCGCGTGTACTGCTGGTTTAGGACGAGCTCTTCTGATAAGCTCTCAGCTGTTACAACAGATAAGAGAAAATCGATAGTTTCAGAAAGCAGTGAAAGTCAACTAGGACTACAGATAAATAGCATCTATGATTCTTTTCAAATGTTTGAGTACAAAACACCCATATTTTAATTTAATAAACAATTACTGGAGACTTACTATGTATAATATGCTAGAAATGTTAGAAGCTCTAAAAGAACGATAGGACAGAGTTCTGCCCTTAAAGACTTTAGAACTTTTTAGGGAAGAGTCAGGTCCCACTATAGGGGCCGTGTGTGTGTGTGTGTGTGTGTGTGTGTGTGTGTGTGTGTGTGTGTTCATGGGCTCAGTGCAGCCTCGAACTCCCCGGGCTCAGGTGATCCTCCCACTTCAGTCTCTCGAATAGCTGAGACTACAGGAGTACACCACCATGCCTGGTTAATTTTTTATTTTTGTAAAGATGGGGTTTCGTCACGTTGCCCAGGCTAGTCTCAAACCCATGGGCTCAAGGGATCTGCCCGCCTTGGCCTCCTAAAGTGTTAGGATTACAGGTGTGAGCCACTGTGACTGGCCCATGTGTGCTATAGGACAAGTTGATACCACCGTCGAGCCTAGTGGAGGTAAGGGAAGTTGTGGGCCATTTCAAAGACATTTGTTTACTCCACCATTCACACACTCATTGTCTCCTGCATATCACTCTGTCCAAGTAATCAGCCTGTGTTTGCTATTACAGATATTCATTCAAGTATTTTCCTTCCTTTTTGAAATGTCCTGGAGAACAAGGACGTTGCCTTATTAATCTTATTCTCAGTGTTTGTCAGTGTCTGCTAAACATTTGTTAGAGTTAATGATTGAGTGAATAATGCATGGATTAATTCGTGAATGCTTTGTGAAAGCAATGGAGATATGGATGTGGATTGGTAGAGTGGAGGACCGTCCTCTAATTGAGGCTTGAAGTGGAGGGCAGAGGAAGTACTCCAGAGCTGGAACAAGGACATAGTGATGAGCATGCCATGTGTTGGGAAGGCAATCCTCAGATTACGTAATAAATTAGAATGCATGCCAATACAGACTCCTTAGGTTGCAAGTCATAGGAAACCTAGCTCAGAGTGGATTAAACAACATCACACAGCAACTCTTGACTTTTTTCAAATGAAGAATTGGCCCCAAAGATTACTCCTATTAGTGAAAGCAAGGCAGGAAATTATTTTGACCCACGTAGAAGAACTAATTTAGTTGATTTAGAGGTTCTAATTATGCTAAGTAACTGAATAGCCTAGTTAAGGGGCAAAACATCAGGTACAGTTTGCAGCAGACAATCAAATAATGTAAACAATCCTGGTTATTTTGCTCTCTTAGGTTCTGCTTTTCCTACATTGTGCTTTCCTACTTATGATGGCTTCATTCTTATAGTAGCAAAATGGTTATAGTAGCTCCAGGCCTTGTCTGTTCACACCAAAATACAGTGGAGCTTGCTAGCTCCAATGTCTCTTGCGTCTGAATGACTCTGATTTTATTTGCATACCTCAAAACCAATCACTGTATCCAGGGAGTTGGGTTATGTCAGTCTGGCCCCATGCCATGAGGTGGTATTCATTGATTGCCTCCAAGCCCTCTTGTAGGTGCTGGAGATGATGTTTAAGTTGCAACCACATACCTGTACCCTTATTCTGGCACTCCCTGTGTTCCTTCTTTGTTTTATTTTTCTCAATAGCATTAACTGCCTTCTAACATACTATTTGACTCTTGTAGTGGGTTGTCTGTCTCTCCTTGTTGGAATGTAAGCTTCACGAGGGTGTATGCATTTTTGCCCGTTTTGATCGCTGCTCCATCCGCTGTCCAGCATATGTAGGGACTCTAAATATTTGTTTACATGAATGAAAAAATAAAGAAACAAGATTCTTACTTTCTTAGGCTTACATTCTCATGTATTTATATTATTTAAACAAGGAAATATTTATATTAATTAAGCAAGAAAATACCAGTTACTGATAAGTGTTGTTAAAAATAAAACATGGTGATGGGAAAGCAAATGTGAAGGGTTTTTAATGTGGATGGCAATTCCACCTCAGTTGTTGGGCCGTTAACAGGAGCGGAATGGGTGACCAAAGGAAATTCCTGGGACTGCACCAGATAAAGTCAAACTGGAGATAGAGGTAACAGAAATGATCTTTCTTATAGAATGCGTCTTATGACTTAATCAAACTAGAAACAGTTATATCCTTTAGAGAAATCACTATTTTCAAGATTTTTGCTAGCTGCTTCTTGGCAAGTTTTGTGAACTTTTGTTGACTTTTAACTTTATGTCACTCATCTCTTAAAACTGTAGATCACTTTTGTCTTGCTAGGTACAATGTTGGTGTCACACAGTCTTCATTACGTGCATGTGGGTGGCACATTTCTGATGTCAAGCTAGCTTCCTTCCTAACACTTCCTTGCACCATTCTAGCAGCATGATCTTAGGGCGTGTAAGCCCATTTTAATGTTAGTCTTAAACATCTGACACACACACGCACACACACACACATACACGGACATTTTGGGATTATAGTGATATTGTTAAATTGAATATATAACTGGAATCAAGTGACATTTGAATGAGACAGATTCACAGAAGTCATAGGCTCGTATTTGAGGGTAGGGAGAAATTTAATGTAAAATGAAAGATAAGTTTAAAAAAAACCTCACATATATGCATATATTATGTATAAAAAGAAAATCTATGAAAATGTATACACTAAATTATATATGTTTATACATAAGAGACTGGATTTACAATCTTTGACTCATTAACTCACCTGATAATTAATCATGAAATGATTAAATTCAGAAAGGGAGTTTTATTACATGAAGTTGCTCATTGCAGGTTTCACTGCAAAATGAGGAAGGCAATTGGAAACATCCGAAGTGTCCAAAAAGAGAATAGTGGAAATCATAATAGTCTACTTCAAATGAGGGTGATTGTATGCTAAGCCCATTCTATAAGAAGGCAGGTAGAAATAAATAAGCAAGTGGATAAATAGGTTATGCATTTGTGGAATATTATGGAATTCTTAATGATTTTACAAATATGTGGAGCATGTGGAAATGTTATGAGATGCCAAGTGAAAGTGCAGAATACAAAACTATAAGCAAACCATCATTACACCTATATGTATATATGTATTCTGATATACAGATATGAAGGAAATGTGCAAAATAAAATGCATATTTTATCTGTAGAGTTATTTTTGTTGTAACTTTTCTTTTGAGTATATTTTAATGTAGATATACATAGTTTTAATGAAATTGGCATTACATTTATAATGGGTTTATAAAAGATAGCAGACCAGTGTCATTTTTCTTTTTTTTTAAATTGAAACCAGCAAGTAAGAGCTTGTTTTTTTCCTCCTACGCAGTTGGAGAGTGACAGATATTGCTGATGACCCTCACTTTCAGGATTTCCGTCTTGCAGCCAAGTTGGGAGGAAATGTTTCTAATCAAAAAGGGGAAGGATGAGGAGACTCAAGGCACTTCATTTTGTGCATGCCTGTGTGTGTGTGTTTTCTAATGGGTTAACACATTGCCCCAGCTTGGATTATTTCTATCCTCAGAACAGCATATAAACATTTTTTTGGGGGGAAAAAGCTAAAATATTTATACAGCTGCTTCCTTTATTTTTTTTTTAAATACACAGATAATATTTTTACTACCTCACGAACATCATCATGTCTTTGTAACTAGCATGCTAAGCTTTATTTCTCCTTTTGGTAGCACTATTTTGTTATTAATCCCTTCTGCCCTTCCTCCTTCCCCTCCCTCCCCTTCCCTCTTATCCCTTCCTCCGACCACTCCGCTCCCCCTCCCGCTCCCTTCTCCCTTCTCCTCCCCTCTCCTTTCCTTCTTTTAAAAATTATAATCTGTTAATTTGTTTGAACCTAGGGTGCCTGAAAATTCAGATAACTTGAGAGTAATTAATTAATTCCACATTAGTATTCCAATGCATTTGTAATGACAGCCTTGCAATTTTTGGGGGGTAGGTAACCATTAATTTTGCCTCAGTAAAATAAATGGCCTTTATGTATAAGCTAAGACTCGTAAAAAAGTAGATTAATGTCCTTCACCTGTGACTCTACAACACCAATTCATTCACTTTGGTTTTTCAGCCAGACATCTGGCCATTTTAGTGATTTATTGACTTAACTGATTAATTTGGTAGGGGAGGTTAATACTATTGTGCCTTCAGATATAGCCTTAAGTTTCTGTCACCAAGAGGTGATGGCAGTCTAACCTGTTGGCCTCAGGATGTGCTTTGCCTTCCCTGGTTTCCTCAGACTCCTATTTTTATATCAGATTCTACTTTGGTTGCTGGCATGACTTTAAGCTGGCAGGGCAAAGGGCTTTCTTGAAGGTGACTGTCTCCTCAACCTGTCTGACTTAAACGGTTGGGTCAAGGAAGGAAAAAAATGGTATGATGCAGCAGGAATTGGGTTGTTGAAAACTGTATTTTATTTGCATTTCTTGAGTTTGCAGAGAACTTAAGTTACCAGCCTTTGATTAGCAATATAAATTTAAAGTTTGTCTTGGGCAAACTTACTGAAAACTCCTTTAGGCACTTTCCTCACATCAGTTAAAAAAAAAAAAGAGAGGTTAATAGAACACTAGCTACTATTTTGTTTCCTTTTTAATGCCACGTGGTCTGTATACCTTGGAAGGCAGAAAAATAATTTTATACTTGTGTTAATTGAAATAGCGTCTTTCTTGTCCTGGCTGTAGAATGATGGTGGGTCCTTTAAGCAGAGGACTTTGTGCACTTGAGTGGGAGCAGAAGACAGGCTGCTCAGGGTGTCTGAACTTCACACTCACATGCCTAGAGTTGGGCTGCATATCTAAGGAAATTAACGTGTTGCCACTGTTTTGATCAGAGGCTTGTGTTTCTATGCTGAATATTTTCAAAACAAGAATTTTGTCAAAAAGTAAAGGTCAACATCAGTTCTCTCTAAAGGCTTTTAATTTCTACTTCTTTTGGTGATGCACTCTAAATGTACACATTAAAAGTGTTATATAAAAATGAATGTGACTTTTTAAGTTGTGTTTCTAATGCTTAAGTATGTATAATTAAAGTAATCAAAAATGTAAGATGGTGGCTAATTCAAAAATTTTAAGCTTTGTTAAAACAAGGTAAATTAGCTAAGGTATTTCTGCTAGTAACTATTTTTTTTTGTCTGTCAGTTACTGGGTTTCAGAAATGAAATACAGATTTGAGAATGACCTTGTTATTTAATTTTTAAACATTAAAAGTTTAGTAAACATAGCCTCACATTACTATTTATTTTAAGAGAAAAGGTATATTAATATTACACACATACTTTTTTTTTTCTGTTGTGCAATCTAAAACCTGCTGGAAAGAATATATATGCTTTTCATCAAAAAAAGTTAACAACTTTTAAAATCCTACAGGTTCAAGTCCCAGCTGTCGAAAACTGATCCTGGGCTGCTGCAGCTAATGTACTCTCTTGTGAGAGGCTGAACTCTGTCACAGGTGACAGCTGACCCACTTACTCAGACCTTGATAAAGGACCAGGCTTCTTTTATAGGCCTTCAGATTCTCCTGAGATGGTCTGTCATGTCCAGCTATGGATGCTGAAGCTGAATTTCTTATACTTAATTTTTTATAGCATTTGTGTAAACTATCAGTTTTGGAGGAATGGTTAAAATTCTGACACAGTGGCCTGTAAGAGTATTTTGAGTTCCATTTTGAAATTAAGGCTAGCAGATGCTATGAGTTTGGTTATAGAGCCCCTTAAAGTGTGTAAGACAGTTTTTGTTTTTTAATTAGTTGTTTGAATTTTATTAATGTAATTAACTTCATAACTTCCATTTGTGAGATTCCAGGATTTTTCTGCCTTCTTGGTAACTTTTCAGTGAAGTAGATATTTCCAGGTGCAAAACTTTATGACCTAAATAATTTGTAATCATTTCCATAGTATATGCCAGTATTTTAAAGGAGCCAGGTGTCTGAACAAAAGCCACCTAAGATTGTGGTTGGCATTTGTGTTTATTTGCCTTAACATACATATATTGGCTTTAGCATATTTTCTCTAAAGCAGGGGTCCCCTGGGCCTCCAACCTGTAGCAGTCTGTGGCCTGTTAGGAACCTGGGCACACAGGAAGTTAGTGGCGGGCCAGCGAGCATTACTACCTGAGCTCCTCTGCCTTCTGTCAGATCAGCAGTGGCATTTGATTCTCCTAGGAGAACAAACCCTATTGTGAACTGTACATATGAGGATCTAAGTTGGATGCTTCTTATGAGAATCTAACAAATGTATGATGATCTGAGGTGAAACAGTTTCATCCTGAAACCATCCATCCACCCCCACCTTGTACATGAAAAAATTGTCTTCCACGAAAACGGTCCCTGGCACCAAAACAGTTAGGGACCACTGCTTTAAAGTATATGTGCTTTTGCATTGCAATTTAGGTGTAGGAGTTTATGCTGTTTTTGCCTTTTTGTTTTCATTGTGTAAATTATCAGCCAAAACTTTTGTCAAATGACTGCAAAGTCTTGGTCTGTGTTCCCTGGACCGGCTTTGTGATGATTCACACTAGTATTGATTAATGGCATGATTCATAGCAGCTTGCATTGATAAGTTCAAGAACTCCCCTTGTTGACTTTGTGGGTCATGCTTGACCATCTTGGGAGAGGTGTTTCCCTGAGATAGGAGTAGCCAATGTCGATATGTGTTAGAAAACACACACACACACACACAGTGGCATTTGAAAGGGAAGGGAAAGGAATTAGTATCCATTAATTATTTGAAATGTATCTCTTTGTTTCAGATGATGTGGGACACCGGTTTGTGCGATGTGGTATAAGAAGGGGGAACTCTTTAAGCCGTACAAAAACATGTATCTTAAGTGATTTGATATGTACAGGGGTTATAAATCTTGTATTCCATTTATTTACAGATTAGTGATATTAGATGTAAATCTATTTAGCAGGGAAAGTATAAGCAATTTATCTTTAATGGAAGGGATGGTTGGGAGGCCATAATCTCCTCTTCTACTACTTGATAAGATATGATTAAAGGAAAGCAAGTTAAGGATAATGATTATTTAAACACAATCCTTTATGTCAAAATTAATATTGCATGAATTTTGAATTCTATATTTACCTGAAAGAAACCTGTAAAATCTCGGTGCTGTGTGGACGTTACAGATTTTAGTGCATTGAGGTGTGAGACAATGAGTACGGGTAGAGGGTTAGAATCCTTGTCTCCCATCAGTATTTGGGTTTGTGTTAGTGTGGTTTTCCTGCTGTTGTTAGAAACAATACGTTTCTTAAGAAGATGTCAAAAGAACTTGCTTTAGCAAGTTGACATCTACTGATGAATAAGTATGACATTTTAATCCCCATATTTTAAATGATGTTTGGTTACTATTAGTTTAAAAGCAACTGAATAAAAACATCTTCAGCTATCCAGATTCCAATCTGTACAGGTGACTAATCATGTGGAATATTTGAACATAAAGGTTCTAGAGAAAAATAAAAATTAAAACAAAAAAATGTAGTTGCTCCCAGATTTGAAAGTACAGAATGTTTTCTGTGCCTTTTAGATATGGGTAACTATGACATTGAAAACAATGGTAACCATGGGAAATGCACCTTACAAAATAAATAAGGGGAAAAAAAAAAGACATGGGGGTGGGGAGTAGGAAGGAGTTGGTGTAGTAACAGCTTGGCGAGTAAATAAATATTTAAACTTCATGCTTTGTTACTTGTGTAATCATGAGATTTGCAGAATTATGTTTTATATTACATTTTTAGTTGGTATCTTTTTTATCTTGTGTTAAATAATCTGTTAAGCCAAATTTAAGTACTGTTCAGAAACAAAAGCAAGTTACAAGCTTTGTGGGTGTTAATGTCTTCATGTGTAAAAAACCAGGAAATTGAATTAGATATATCCTAAGGTTTTTTCCAAGCTTTTAAATTCCATGATTCTGTGACCCAGGAGGTGTCCAGGAGTCATGTGAGTAAACTTTTAAGTTTTGAAGTAACGTTAACTCCAAGACTTGAAACCCTTGAAATTGGCTAGAAATCCTATACAAGATTTCCAGAAAGTTACCATTATACTTCCTGATTACGCTTATGGATACAAATATAAAGCAAACAAAAACCAAAGACACATAAAACAAACCCTGATTCTAGCAGTTTAAGAAAAGAGGAAATTTATTAGAAGGTTCTGGGGGATCATTGTCCAGTAGAACTTTCTGTGATGAGGAAAATGTTTAGAGAATCTGAGCTATCCAGCATGGTAGTCAATAGTCATATGGGACTATTTAGCACTTGAAATATGTCTAGTTCAACTACAAGACTCGATTTTACTTTTTATTTAGGTTTAATTAATTTAAATGTAAACTTTTAAGATTTAAAGGAATCCTGAGAGTACCCGAAACATCGGTCTTGAGAAGAATAGGAAGAAACAGGGTGGCCTTAGGGACTAAGGACTGCTTTGGAAGCAGTAGTGGTGTGTTCTTCAGAGTCATACCATGACTTAGTTATTAGTGGTACCCAACCTGGATTTATCAGATAACAATGGCATCTTCCAGGGAGAGAAAATCTGATTGTCTTTACATGAGTTCGGTGTCTACCCTCCAAATCAATCAACTGTAGGTTGGGTTGCAGAATGATTGCGTACGTGCCAGAGTGCTGCCAGTTCCCAGGGAAGGAGGAAGTGGAGCCAGGCAGCAGTCTTAAGAGCGGTTTGCCACATTACTTAAGAGAAATATGTTTTTCCCTGCAAGCACTGATTTTTCTAACTTTAAAATACTCTTATTTTGTTAATTTACTTGTATTGCACCTGACTTATTTACCTTTTTTATTGCTAATTAAAAATACCACTGTATGTTGAGTAAACTTTTACTAACCTGAGAGACTAATGACTTATAACATTGTGTAGAAGGAAATCAAAGAACATTACAGCCAAAAGCAACAATATGAGCCGTGCTAGACAATGCTCTCTTGTTACAGAGAGTATTGATACCAAGGCTTAGATGTTTTGCTATTTCAAGTCACGAAATTATTTGCCACATTAGGGGTAGATACTTGCTTTAATCTGAACCTATGTTGTTGACCAGCTACATATTAAAACCAAGTGTCTGAAAACCATCTTTTTGAAATTTGACGCTTTCCCGTAAATTTTTATTTTCCTGTAAAGTGGTAATACTAATAATTTGTGAGAAAACTGAGTAGTGCAGGTTTTGATTTTCAAGGGTTTTTTGTTTTGTTTTACATTTTTAAAGCACGAAGAAAGAGCTTTGATTGAGAATGTGTTAATTGTATTATGTGAACCTATAAAATTAACTCTTATTATTTAATACATATGAACCAAATAATACTTGACCCAGATAAGTGAAGGATAGATAGAAAGGAAAGGCATTTACTTAAAATGGCTGCTTATTTTATCAAAGTTAGATTTCAAATTAGAGTTGGATGAGCTGTTTTAAAAGTCCATGCTAAATGTGTTGGGGACTGCCCCGGAAACAGGTTTTCCTCCTCTGTGTAAATCAGCCATGTTTCTGTGGTGCGAGGTGGGTGGGAGCCTTGCTTTACTTCCTGCATCTCAGCAGGCTCAGGAAGGGAAGCTTGCTAGGGTGTTAAAGCAGCCACATGCATTATGTTAAATTAATTCTACCCCAGTCTTTGGACATCTGTTGACAATAGTATTATTTGGGTTGCAAAATCAACAAGTGAATAGACCAAAGAAGAAATGGGGAAGACCCCAGAATGAGTGTGAGTCAAACGCTACCTTGACACGGGAAGCCAGGACTAGAAGCCCTGAGATCAGTCCGATCCAGGGAATATGCTGACTGCGCTGTCATTTAGAACAGGCCACTGGAATTCAGGACCTATCAGGTAAGTCCATGTCTTACCAACTTAAAGCAATCTTCTGGGAAGAGGTCTGGACCTGTATCTAACATGAATTCTAGTGAGGTCTGTCCATCACATTTCACTCATCTAATCACCTTTGTCATTCTTCTGGTTTTCACAGATAGGATAGAAAAACTGTAGTTTTTTTCTGTTGCCACTTAGCTCTTGGCTGCAGGGGCCTGTAGGTGGGTGTGAAGTGGTTATCAAGGCTTTGACTGTCAAAAACACTTCTACTCAAAATTGGCCTTAGCAGTTAAGCCAGATTTAAAATGATTTTGGTAGTGGATTATCTAAGCTCATATAGAATAACTGCAAGTCACTTTCAAACTTGCCATAGATGCGAAGATAATATATTCTCATTTTCTGGACTAGCTTTTCCCAGGAAAAGGTATGGGGTGGAGGGATATCAAATATCAATTTTTGTAGATATGGAAAGCTCCATGAATGTGTATTTATAGGCCCCCTGAGCTCTAATTGAATGTATGTTGAATGCAAATTCTTCTGTTTTCCTCCCCAGGTTTGTCATTTGGCAACTAGTACAGGAAAAAAGACCCTCAATAACTAGCAAGTCTGTCTTTGTTATATGTAGACAAGCATTTTGATTAATTTAGGGAGGATGCTTTTTTCACTATATAAAATTAAAATGAAATTATGGAAGAACCTAGTTTGTTTTCTTACTTGAGTTGAATGCTGTTTAACCACTTTCTTATTACATTTGATTGACTTAAAAACCATCTGTAGCATAGCCTAAATAACTTAAGAATTTCAGAAAGTTGTGGCAAATTTTTTTTGATACATTCTCATTCATAGCCAACTCAATTATATTAATTTTTTATACAAATCAAATTATATTATAATCCATACACATTAAATTTCACTTAGAGCAAAGAAGAGCCAAGGATTCTTTACTGGATCTCACCCCCTCTTACCTATTTAAGAGCATTGCCCCAGGAAGTCCTCTTTTCTGCATCAGCATTTTCTACTCTTTGTTGGATCATACTCATTAGCAGAAGATGCCATAGTTTTTACTGTCTTGAAATAATAAAGCTTCTCCTGAGCCCATGTTCTTATCCAGCTACTGCTGCATTTCTCTTCAGAGCAAAACTCTCCAAAAGAATTATGTACGTTCACTGTCTCAAATTGCTCTTCTCCCATTCTTCCTTGAACCCTCTCCAAAGCTTTTCCTCCTTCACTGCTTCAGAGCCTTCTTTTGTCAAAGTCTCCAATAACCTCAGTGTTGTCAAGTTGAATAGCAGGCTCATCCAATTTGACTTAGCAAAGCATTTAACACAGCTGATGACACTGTCTCTCCCGGAACACGTTCTTCGCTGGAGTACTTGCAAATCACATGCTCTTGGTTCTCCTCCTGCATCATAGGCTCTTCTCTCTCAGTCATTTTTTTTTTCCTATTTCTTCTTCATTTCTCCAGCCTCTAACCATTTAACCATTGGAATGCCCCCTTCTCTTTTCTATATAATGCACTTGTGGAGTGAGCTCAAGCATTCTTCTTTTATGTATGACACTGATGGTTTCCAGTTTTTTTTTTTTTTTTTTTTTTTTTTTTGAGACTGAGTCTGGCTCTGTCACCCAGGCTGGAGTGCAATGAGGTGATCTCGGCTCACTGCAGCCTCTGCCTCCTGGGTTCAAGTGATTCTCCAGCCTCAGCCTCCCAAGTAGCTGGAACTGCAGGTGCATGCCACCATGCCCGGCTAATTTTTGTATTTTTAGTAGAGATGGGGTTTCACTATGTTGGCTAGGCTGGTCTCGAACTCCTGACCTCAGGTGATCCACCCCCCTCGGCCTCCTACAGTGCTGGGATTACAGGCATGAGCCACCGCACCTGGTCCGTTTCCAGTTTTTATCTACAGTTTGAATCTTTCCTCAGTGCCTCTAGTCTCATATATACAAAATACCTGCTTAACACTTTCACTTGCCTGTCTAAATTAACTTGTCCACACTCAGACTCTTGCTTTCCCTTGGTCTTTCTGAGCAGTAATGGTGGACTTCTTGATATTTATTTAAAAAAGAAAACAGATTCACAGCTCAAGGCCTTTATATTTGCTATTACCTCTGTTTGCCATGCTTTTCTCCCAGATACCCACATGGCTTAGTCTCCCCACCTCCTTACGTCTGCTCAAATATCACTATTCTCAATCTGGCTACTTTTTCTTCTTAATTTTCTCTCTAATGCTTATTTGACATGCCGTATATTTGTCTGTTTATTGCTTTACATTCCAAGAATATATGCTCTAAGAGGGCAGTGACTTTTGTCCATTTTATTCGCTAATGTGTTCCCATTTCTTATTACAGTGCCTGGTCCATAGTAAGTGCTCAATTAATATACATTGAGGGAAAAGACTACATGAACATTACTACCACGATGATGTTATAGTTGATTTCAGTTCCAGGAACTGAAAATGTGAAAGTGCTTCAGTCAATTTCTCCTTTGAAACTTCACTTTAGATAACTTACTTCTTTAGTGAGAAACAGCAGCCCCTTATTCTTAAAGGAAGATTTCCATTGTGTGCCTTTTTCTTCTGCAGCCGTCTCTGAGCAAATTGCTCATTCTAGCTTCTTCTTGGAATGAGTCTCTTCTCTGAACTTCTCTTGGCTCTTCCCTCTTTCAGCTTGGCTTCTGTTCATGGAGCTTAGTTCTACTTCCTGACCTCACAGAGCTTGCCCTTTTTATAGTAAAAAGCCTGTGGTGATGTCATTGGCTCAGCTGGTTTCAATCAGGCTGCTCAGTTGAAGCTGATGAATGACTCTGCAAGTTATCTTTTGGAGGGCTATACTTACTCTGATACAAAATACGCAGTTATATACAGCATTAACCATTTAGCAATTATCCCATGCGAGTCATGGGAATGCTTTTTTCCACTCTTTACTAACGGAAATTCTAATTGATCATTGGCTGCCCCACAAGCACAGCAGTCAGGTATCTGATGTTGGTCAACTGCTTACTGGCTCTTACTCTGCTTCTAACTCTCTAGGACCTCCTGCAGCCTTTCTCTTGCCTGTTACTTTATTCTGCTTTCTAAATGTCATTCCTTAGATCCTTAATTAAGCTACCCCAAACTTCTTTCTCACCTTGAACCTCTGCCTTACTGTTACTCATCCATTTGCTGCTCTTGGATCACACATTTTTTTTTGACCTTGCCATTTGTAAAATGTAATTGAATTGTGTGTGTGTGGCTACCCTTTTCTTTTTTAATTCTAGGCACTCATCTTTACTATTAATCCTGTAACAATTGCTATTTTTTATTTTAGAACATTGTCCTAACTTTTTTCAGTGAGAAGGTGATTGGTTTGTGATTTATTTCTGGTAATTTTATGCTTCTAAGTCTGATGCAAGACATTTTAATTACATTTTTTAGTTTGGAAGAGAAAGGCTTTATTGGGAAATTGATCGGTTTTCATAAAACAAATCTGTCATGTTTAAAAATGGGCCTGCATAGAATATAGTGTGTATGAAAAGTGGTGGCTACAGAATCCTTGTAGTTAAAGCTCAGAAAGTTTTGATAGCCAGTGGCACAAAGGGCGCCAGATGTCCATGGGGGTGATTGTTTAAAGGGATGGTAGGGAAAATGTAAAGTGAATGTGTAGAATGAAGGGGTGCTTATGACCAGGGTGAACTTCTAATTTATTGTCTAAATCAGGATGCTTTGAAGATGAACGTTGTAACAGACATAAACTGGGACTGCCCACGCAAACCCTACCTATATATAACATTGCCAACACACCTCAGAATTATGGGTAGGCCTGGTTGGCCTTCATGATCAGTTGTTTTTCAGGACACAATGAAGTTAATATTCCACCTCTGTGGTATCCGCAATCTGCTTTATAGCAGAGCAAGAGTCTCAGGAAACACAGTTTGAGAGCTCCAAGTTCAATATGGAGAGGTCTGTTTCTGAGCAGCAGCTATTTCTAAGCCACTGCAGCTGGGAAGGTGGTAGAGGGAGTGATGAGGAGGGGATCAGGTGTCTTTGGGGCACTTAATGGACCTAATTCTGAGGGTTAGCAAGAGGCAAAATTTGGGGTAATGGGGTAATAGCAGAGGGCTGACAAATGACAAGTAGACTAAGCAATCTTTAAATAAAATTGAATATATTTTAAAGACATGCTTACCTCATTGTAAGCTTATAATTAAGAAACTGAATATGGCAAAATAATTGCAGTGTTAAATTTATTTCATAACATTGAATTTAAAAGTCGTAGTTAAAATAACTGTTTTTAATTTTTTTTTTTTTTTTTTTTTTTTACTAATGGCTTTTAAAGTTTCATTTTTTATGTTTGGTGCCAGAATTAAGAAGTGGCCCTTTTTCCATATAAAGCAAATGGAGTTTTATATGCTAGATTCAATGTTGTGAACTGGGAAAAACATATCTGGTTTTATATAGGCTTTAAGAAAAATCAGGACTGATCCTAGGAAGATTAGGAAGGGGATTTATAAGACTATAATATAGTCACTGTCTCAGTGTTATGACTTACTGCTTTGGTTTTCATGGAAATTTCTGCTAAAGAACATTGTGAGTCACTGGTGTAGACAGAATCCTGAACACTCTTAGACCACTGACAAGTAGAAAACCCTGTTTGCAGCCAGCAGGGTCTGTGATTTGCCCATAGTAGGTGCTTAATAAATATTGTTGACTTGATTTGGCTTAGGTTTGTCCCTGGAAAATGTAAAAGCCAATGCACATTTATAGATTGATTTAAATTTTGGGGAGCATTTTTGCCATGCTATGTACATTTAGAGAAATAATGGCTGTTTTTGTCCAACAGGAATTGTAGGCATGCGTAAGTTCAATGTGCAAGATGGACCTCTGAGGAGACAAGAACCATTAGAAACTTTTGCATACCATATTATCTGAATATTCATAAGCAAATGCAAATAGAAGAGCAATTTCTGTCAAATTAGGACATTTAAACAAATCAAGTGTTAACTTTGTTATTAAATTTTTAAAATGCATTTTTTGATATTTACCTAAATGAATTGGAAATGTAGGTCCACACAAAAACCCATACTCAAATGTCCACAGCAGCTTTATTTTTAATTTCCAAATAGCCGAGATGTATTTCAATAAGTGAATGGATAGATAAACTGTGGTACATGCATATGATGAGGTATTATTCAGAGATATAAAGAAATGAGGTATCAAGCCACATAGAAATGGAGAAAACTTAGATGTCAATTGGTAAGTGAAAGAAGTGAATTTGAAAAGGCTGTGTATGATTCCATCTATGTGATATTATGGAAAAGGCAAAAATATGGTGACAGTGAAAAGGTCAGTGAATCCCAGGGCAAGTGGGTAGATCTGGGGAGTAAGAGGGATGAATAGGTGGAGCACAGGGGACTTTTAGGACCTGAAAATATCAGGTCCTAATATTTTGAAAATATCAGGTCCTATCCATAATGCTGGATAGATGTCATTATACATTTGTTGAAATCCGTAGAATGTGTAACACAAAGAATGAACCTCAATGTAAACTGTGGGCTTTAGTTAATAATAAGTTATCAACGCTGGCTCAGCAATTAATTTCAACAAATATACAGTACTAATGCAAGATGTTAACATAGGGGAAACCATGTGGGAGGTAAAGGGGTAAACGGGAACTCTGTACTTACCATTCAGTTTTTTTTTCTCTAAATCTAAAACTGTTCCAAACAACACATTTTATTTTAATATGGTAAACATGCAAGGGCAAACCCTATTTCCTGTACATAGTGGATGTCTGATAAATACATGGTACATGAATGCATGATGGGATGAGTGAAGAAATGAACTGCGTGATAATGCATGTGAAAGTACCATGTAAACAAACTGCCTGACAAATGTGGGGGGAAAAGCTAGTGAGGAAAAATGGAAAACAAATCATGAAAAACATTCAGTGTAAAAGTTTGAGAAGGCATAAGAGGAATTTGAACTAAAGACTGAAACTATTTTAAACTGTTTAATTTTCAGAAAAAAAATATAGTTTTTATTAAATAAAAAGTTGATACCTATGCTTTCAGAGTCTGTGAATTAGAGACACCATCTTGACACCAATTACTTCTCATATTAATTTGGTTTTGTTCTAGAGGCTTCAGCTTACAAGTTTCAGAGGAGGTCCTTCTCTAAAGGTGTTTTTTGTTTCCTTCATTGTTTAATATGGGCAGGTTTCCGTAATCTTGATACAAAACCTTTATAAGGCCAGGAGCGGTGATTCAAGCCTATAATCCTAGTGCTCTGGGAAGCTGAGGCAGGAGGATCGCTTGATGCCAGGATTTCGGGACCAGCCTGGGAAACATAGTCACATCTTATCTGTACAAAAAAATTAGAAAAATTAGCTGGGCATGGTGGTGCACCTTTAATCCCAGCTACGCAGGAGGCTGAGGCAGGAGAATTTCTTGGGATCTCGAGTTCCAGGCTGCAGTGAACTATGATTTCCACAGCACTCCAGTCTGGGCAACAGAGCTGGACCCTGTCTCAAAAAAAAAAAACAAAAAACAAAAAACAAACAAACAAAAAACAAAAAAACCCCACACATACACACAGAAAACAAAAAGCGAAAAAAAACACACCACCCCAAAACAAACAAAAAAGATGTAAAAGTGACCTTGCACATAACAAGCTTCCAGCCAAGAAGATTGAAAAGCAATTACAACAAATAGAGGAATAGGTAGACTATCATTTGCTTAGTATTTTATAATTTTGAGTCTTTGTTCTGAAGAAAATGTGACCTTTGTTAAATTTTAGATAAATATGAGAATGACCTTGATTCTTTAGTTTTATCTTCAGTAATGTTAAAAATGCAAGTATGTTGAAGTCATTTGTTGTTTTTCTCAGCTAAGCCTCGTGTATTTGAAAATAATTGGAATGATTTCTGCTCGGTAGTAGTATGATTTTCCTAGCCTTATATCTTTTATGCAGTGCTCTCAAGGAACATGGGTGGTACAAGGTTATAATACTGGCAACTGTGTTTCTTAAGGATTTGACGTGAAAGAAGGTATAACTTTCTATAGGCGATTACAGATAAGAACATGGTACTGTGAGAGTACATAGGAAAGGTGCTTACCTGTAGCCCTGAGGATCAGGAAGGTGCTTTATGAGAAGTGACAACTAAACCAGGACCTGAGATATGGGTGGCAGTTAACCAAATAAGTTAGTGAGAGAAGGGATGTGAAAGTAAAGGAATAATTACTGCAGAAGCTTGGAGTCAGGGCTGCAGAGAGTTTAGAGATCAGAAAGATGCTCTTCGTGGCAAGAATATATACCGTTAAGTATGAGGGTTATGAGGAAATAATGAGGCTAATGAGGAAGTAGGGTCAGTGAAAGACTTTCTGCCATGTTAAATAATTAGCTTTTTGGAGCCCAATCACTGAAAATGATTCAGTTTCATTTTTGAACTTTCGAACATTTTGTGATTAATAAAAAGATGTCAATTATTGCTTATTAAAGGCTTTCAATGCTATTACTCACACAATTTATCTCATATGAATTGTTTTATTGCTTAAAGTGTCTTGGATTATAAGAAAGCGCATGTTAGGTTTGTAATGATCTAAATGCAATTTCACTTTAGCTTGATTATTGGTATTTATGAAATTAAACATTCAATGAATTACATATACTAGATTTGTGGGAAGGAAGGCTTTCTTTAAAGGCAGAATAAACTCCCAAAGATTTTACTAATTGGACAACATGTATTTTTCCCTATAGAAATGAAAAAAATATGTAATCCATGATTTTCATGCTGTAATACATACATAGAAAAAAAGATTTTTGTAAAAAAGAAAGGGAGTATTTGTGAACTCTGGAAGAATCTCATGTTGAATAAGAAATTGTGAAATCAGAATGTAGTGTGGGTTTAGTATTTTCTGTACAGAATAAGTTTGCCATAAATTACTAAATAATTCACAGATCTTTTATCTGATTAATTGAAATAAAATAATTGAAGATTTGTTAATTTTGGATGTTGTGCCCAATTAACAGCTGAAATATCCTTCAATACTAGTTGAGTAAAGACTCAAAATAATTTAAGACATGAACATATTTTCTCATCTATGTTATGTTCTCCTTTATTTATTTATTTTTGAGACGGAGTCTTGCTCTGTCGCCTAGGCTGGAGTGCAGTGGTGCAATCTTGCAATCTCAGCTCACTATAACCTCCGCCTCCTGGGTTCAAGTGATTCTCCCACCTCAGCCTCCCAAGTAGCTGGGATTACAGGCACCCGCCATCATGTCCGGCTAATGTTGGTATTTTTGTAGATACGGGGTTTTACCATGTTGGCCAGGCTGGTCTTGAACTCCTGACCTCAGGTGATCACCCGCCTTGGCCTCCCAAAGTGCTGGGATTACAGTCATGAGACACCATGCCCAGCCAACCTTTAATCTACTGTATGCTATTTAAAGAGTTATTCTGCAATTTCTTTGTATAAAGATTTTTTTTCAGGTGTTAGTTTTTTTTTTTACTTAATTATAAAATTTAAGTTAAATATAACCAATTGCTATTGCTTCTTGGCCCAAGATATTTTCTTATTTCATCATTTTATTTTCATTTGCAATGTTGACCGTTTTATTTTACTTCTGTAGAGGAGGTGTCACTCTTGGCCATTTTTGCTTAAATAGTTCTTTTATTCTAATCTTTCGTTCATTCTGACCTTAGAGGATTTATGTATATTGAAGCTTATTTTTGAAAAGTAGAGAGATAAAACTACTCATGCTTGGGATTCAGTTTCTTAAATGTGAACTGTCTTCATAAAATATGTAATTTTAAAGGCCAGGCGTGGTGGCTCATGCCTGTAATCCCAGCACTTTGGGAGGCCGAGGTGGGCAGATCACAAGGTCAGGAGTTTGAGACCAGCCTGGCCAATATGGTGAAACCCTGTCTCTACTAATAATACAAAAATTAGCTGAGCATGGTGGCATGCACTTGTAGTCCCAGCTACTTGGGAGGCTGAGGCAGGAGAATCACTTGAACCCGGGAGGCAGAGGTTGCAGTGAGTAGAGCCTGCGCCACTGCACGATCACTCTGTCACTCAGGCTGCATAGGTGCTCTGTCCAGCCTGGGCGACAGAGCAAGACTCCATCTCAAAAAAAAAAAGTAATTTTAATTATTTTCTTTTATTAAAAATAGAATCTCTGAATGAAAAATGTGTTAATTCTTTAAGAGTAATAGAAACCATTTGGTACAGGTATTGGGAAGTTACAAAAAGATTCTTGACTTAGAAACACATACCAGTTTGTATTCTCAAAACAATTAATATCTATCCTACTTACATCTATCAAGTCATAAATTGGAGGATCAATAATGAAAATTTATAAAATTCTTGTCCTTTGAACTCAGGATGATCTGAAGGTCTTATAGTACTTCAAATGACCAAAAGTCAATCTGGAGAATGTTCTTTTGGAGTTCTGAAGCCAATTTAGTTTCTCTTCTGCTCCCTTCCTGCTTTAGTTGTTAGCTTTTCGTTCCTACCTGGGAATAGTTTGCTCCTTGTTTGCCCCCTTTCAGCTAACTCCCTTACCTTAAGGGAACATTAAAAAGTATTTGGGTTACAAGTTATTTCTCCATAAATAAAGTGCATGTGTATCAACAGAGTTTTCCATTAAGGAGATTTGATACAGTCTACCCACAGAGAGTTTTTGTTTAATAAACACTTCCTTACTCTGTGCCAGGCACCGTTTCAAGTACTTTGTAGATATTAATGCATTTAATCTCATGAGGTAGATAACATTATTGTCCACATTTTGCATGTGAGGAAACTGCGGCACGGAGAAGTAAGTGGAGGAACTGAGGTTGTCTGACTATATAATTTTGTGTGCTACTTCTCTGAGCATAAGAGAAGGATCAGTACTAAAGAGAAGCATGCAAATGATCAGTAATGTTGAAAACATACTTTTCTTGGATGAATTTCTGTTGAATAGATAAGTGAATCTTGATATGATTGCCTTATTGTCCTATGTATCTTGTATATTATAGAATGAGGCATTATATCTCTGGAATTTATCCAGGCTTTGGGGGTTAACAGAATTGGGTTTAAATTCTGACTGCCACGTACTTATAATTGTTATAATTATTTATAATTCTAAGCAATGTCTTTAAGTATAAAATGGAACTAGTAGTACTTCCTAAGGTAGTTATGGGATAAATGAGATAATGAATGTAACAGGCCAAGTATATTAAAGGCATTCAATAAGTGGTATGTAGTATTAAGTGCTATAACTAGGATGGTAGAAATAGAAGTTATATAGTGGAGGAGATAAACCTAGAAACAGTTTCATGTAATCATATTATCAGCTAAGGATGGTGATTGAGGAGTGGCGGGGTGTAAGGGAAGCCCTTTGAAGCAAATTAGGCCTAAGTAATAATAAAGAAAATTTCATTATTCCTATTAAGTGAATTAATCATTATCTTGTTATAGTATAATGATTATGAATGACTAAGTTAGTAGTTAAAATGTTACATTTTAAATTTTGTTTTAAAAAGGTAAGTTGTAGCAGTGAGCAACATAGACATTTATTCACCAACAGCACTTTCGTTGTTTGTGTTTTGTGTGTCGTTAATTCTGTCCACCACATTTTTGGGCCCATCTTTTACCCTTGTTTGTGGTTTATCTACACTGTATTAGTTTATGGGGAGACCTTTCCTCTTAATAAATAGCAGGAAGCTGTCCACTTCCGGTGGTGCTGACTCATGTAGCAACAGGAAGAGGAATGATTCCTAAAGATGGGAGGGGAAGGGGCATGATCCTCTTCCCTCCCTTAAAGAGACAAATTCGGGACAGAATTACAAAGCAGTTTATGTGATGGATAAGTAAGCCATGAGTTAAAAGTTTTTCTCCTTAATTATGCTTTTTTATTTGTGTTTTATTCTTACTGTACTGGCTTACCCATGTGAAAGCAATTCCTAATGCCCACTGCCTTTGAAGTTTATGTTTACTTTCTCTGATTAGAAGATTAAAGAGAAATATCATGTTTACACTTACAGTCAGTATTAACTTCTGCTTTTAACTGGTGGTATGCTGGTGGGAAAATGGATAACTAGCACTTAACAGTGATGGTTGGCACCAGTCAGTTCTTATTGGTTGAATCAAAATAATTACTGAAAGGATTTTAACTATATAAGATATAACTTACTAGCTAAATGCATAAATTGTTAGTACATGTCATGAGTTTATTGTCGACTGAAAGCTGCTTTTTTAATTATCAAGTTTTGGAAAACATGTAGAATCCTGTAAAGAGAAATCCAGAAGATTTGAGAAGACAGGTGGGAATGCTGTTATTTGGAGAACGGTTTCTGTGTGTGATGTGAACTCGCTGAAAGACCTTGAGGAGGAGGAGGTGAACATAGATGAAGTGGCTGGCTGAGGTGGGAGGATTGCTTGAGCCCAGGAGTTTGAACTGTACTCCAGCCTTGGGTGATATAGCAAGATCCTGTCTCAAATATATATAACAGAGGTCTAACTAAAAATTATTAGAATTGATTTTTACATGTAGTTTATGGAACAATTCTTAAAAATTCATAAAGTCACACTGTATTTAATCTACTTTGGGGTTCAAACTTACAAAAAGGACTTTTAGGCAATGATTTTTTGGAATGTAAAAGATACCATAATTAAAAATGAATATTATCGAATTGTTAAGTCTTATGTAGGGCATCAAGGACTTCACTAGCCCACCTGTAAATTAAGAAATAAAAACCATTCAGATTAAACAAAGCAAGTATAAAGGAAGTTGGATGGACCCTTTTTGCCAATGTGCAGATGTATCATTTCTAGAAGATGTACTTTAATTATGACCACTTAATAGACCAATACTGTCTACTTGAAAACCTCTTTTGGTATCTAATTTCTTGCAACATAGTGCATCTCAAATAACTGTTAGGAAATTGTTTGTGTCTTTAAACATATTTTTAGTGTCTTTAAACATATTTTTGTTTGTGTCTTTAAACATATTTTTAGTGTCTTTAAACATATTTTTGTTTGTGTCTTTAAACATATTTTTAGGAACGTATGGCATGATGCATACGTCCTTTTCTTTGAATCTGGGAGGTGGAAGAAAGCTTAGTTTGAACAAGCTTATCTAGTACCTGACATTGAACATCCCTGTATGCCTTGTGATAGAGTAATAGATTGAGACACATATTTACAACAATTGATAAAGTTTTTATTGGTTGTGAAGGTGCTATGCACACGTATGAATGACCTGTCACAGATCTCACAGATACTTCCTTTTTATGCAGTAGCTATAGCCACTTTAAAAGATACAGATGTTATATAGTAAAAATACTACAAACTCAGAACCTCTTAAAACAATTTTTTGCTTGTTGCAAATTGCTGTCTTTATGCAATATTCCTCAAAGATCTTGTTTGCAGTGAAGCATCCTTTGAAGCATGTGAAATGTATTTTTCATTACCATCTCACATGTTATGTGCCCTTAATTCCATTTGTAGGAACTCCTTCTAACATTTAATGAAATCCTCAGCAGCCAGCTCTATGCCACAGAGATTACCATGGGTTAACCAAAATTTTATGAAATGTTCACATGTTCCTGGAAAAACCAATGAGCAGCTTATAGAGACTGGTAAAGTAAAGGCCTGACTTCTACTGATGTTGCATTTCTGTAGTACTGCCATATTTGGTCACTTATCTTACAAATACTTATATGTTGTCTTCTTCATGATGTTCATGTTGAGGTGTGTAATTATGCCAGCAGTATACTTTGTGTTTCACAGCTATGAAACAAAATGGATATTACTACAGGATGCCTGTGTTTCCAACAAATATTTAATGAATGCCTGTTAATACCAAGACGTTTTCCAGGTTCTGGGGATACATAGCAGTTAAAACACACACACACACACACACACACACACACACACACACACACACACACACACACACACACACACACGTTCCTTGTTTGTATGGAGCTTATGTTCTTTTCTGTGCATGATAAGAGAAGACAAAACCAAATTGAATTCTATCCCCATTTTCATGGATGGGTATAACAATTTAATATTATTTATTTGTATTCTAGAATATAAGTCAGAGAGAATTAGATTTAAAAAGGTAGTTTGGGGGCCACAGTGTTCAAAGCCTTGTGTAATGAACTAAGAAAGTTGCATTTAATTCACTTGTGAATGTGGAGCTAATGAAGATTTAGTGAATATTTTGAGGAGGATAGTGGCATGATTGTTGCTAGGCTTCCGGAAAGATGATTCTTCCATAAGGGTATATGGCGAATTATAGTCTGAATCGTAAATAAAGAGTGGTTAAAGTTAAGTCTGGCAAGATTTATTATAGCCTGTCACAGATGATGAGGAGGGCATCTGTGTAATCTTACAGCAGTGGGTCTCAATCTTCTTGACAAATTTTTGAAGACAGGGAACAACATTGCTAAAAGATAACAATAAAAATGAAAAATGCTGACTAAGTTGGTACAATTAGAGATGATAAACGAATTTTATATCTGTTCTTCTGTAATTTTCATAGCAGTTTTCTCCTGGGCTGAACAAATAGTTTATAAACTTTGGGCAGCTGATATTTAGCAGGACGTCCCATGAGCCAACTTAGTAAAAAGAATAAAATAATCAAATACTAACACCAGTTTCAGGAACACAGCATAGACATCAAATTGTGATATTGTCCTTTGACTTTTTTTTCCCATATTAAGGAAGATATCTTGAGTGCACAGAAGTCTTGGACATTTGGTTCAGATATGTTACTTGTATATATGACTAATACATTAAGCCTAATGTGTTCCAGCAAGTATAAATAATATGCTATAGGGATTGTTATAGGCTGCGAATCTTCCTTAGGTTTATGTAGGTATAGAGGTGAGATAAAGTTGCAATTTTATTATCTTTAGTTCATTAGCAGTTAAATACAGTGTTACTCTATGTATTGTTGACTGTCCGAGTTGCAGGTTTTTATAGTGGTATTGACATATTTAGGGTACTATTGTAGAGGAAGATGGTTTTACGTATTTAAGTTGATTTCAGCATTGTGGTCCTGTGGCACCATAAAAACTGTGAGATTGGAATTCTCTGAAATTGTTGAAGGCCTACGAATTACTATGTACCAGCTTAAGAATGTAATCACTGAGATGTGAAAGAATTTTGCCTTCTTTTCTCAGACTTCTTTCACCGATGATTAACTAGGTGCAGGTATTTTTGCAGAAAAGTAGTAATACCTCTTTTCCATTTGCTTTAGTTGAAAATTAATGAGAATTTGTCAATTTTTCTTCTTCATATTGATTTTTATTATTGTTATTGTTACTTATTTATGTTTTTTAGAGAGTGGATCTCTCTGTGTTCCCCAGGCTGGAGTTCAGTGGCACAATCATAGCTCACTGCAACCTTAAACTTCTGGACTCAAGTAATCCTCCTGCTTCATCCTCCCAAGTAGCTGGAACTATAGGCACATACCACCATGCTTGGCTAACTTTTTAATATTTTTGTAGAGACGAGGTCTCATCATGTTGGTTAGGCATATTGATTTTAACTCAGGCTATCAAATATAGTCCCTGAAAAGGAGGAAATTATTTCAACTAAAAAGGTTTTAAAAGTTTAAAAACCATCTTCTTATGCAAGTTAACGATAGTATCGATAGTATAAATATTAATAGTGGAGTAAATATTGGTGTATAAACTATGGTTATAAATTCTTGCACAATACAAATCTCATCTTGGACTCAATTTATTGAACATTTTTAGTAATTTTGTCAGTCTGGAGTTCACTTTTGTTAGTAGTATAAATTGCATTTTCCAGAGATAGCATATGTTAATATTAATCTGCCTGGACACATTTCCCTCCACTTCTTTGTCAGATTAGGTGTCATCTCCTTTAGAGGCCATTCCTCAGATCTGCTTATCCCCTTCTGCCTCCCATCTGAGTATAGTATGGGCTTCATGCACTTCCATTATTAAACTTTATGCTTATAGCCCTAAAAAGCAGGAGTTGTAGCACAGTTTCTGTACTGTAATTATTTGATTACTTGGTTGTCTTTCACACTAAATAATGAGTACCTGAAGTACAAGGACATTGTAATCCCAAGTATATAACACAATTCCTAGCATATCATAGGCCCTGAGAAATATTGGTTGGAAGGAAATCTTTATTCACATTTATGGATAATTCATACCTATTATGTGTTACATTGGCTTATGAAAACCTTTGATTCTGTGGAAATTGAATTTTATTCAACTTTTAGATGAGCCATTAATTCTATATTTAATGCATATTCTGTACAGTACATGGATTATCCACTAATATACTTTTTTTCTAACACTGAAGTAATTGAGTTCCATTATCTAGAGTCCTCCTACTCAGTTTGAGGTTGTGGAAATCTGTGTATACATATTATTTCATTCCTAGTTAACTGAGGACGCCCCAGGGCAGAGGCAGATTGGTAATAAGGTCTGACTTCACACCATGGCCCTATCAGTGGTCTGAAAAAGACAGCTAGGCATGGTATTCTGAAAAGGACAGCTAGGGGTGTTCGTCTGTCTCATGCTCCTACAGAATTTGGCTTAAATGAAGAAAATAGTTGGTCACATTCTCTATATGAGAGAAGACAGTATCAGTAATCAATAATGGTTGAGCAATTGCTACTTACTTTCTCCTTTTATACCCAGAGATACTACTGGAAAGATACTCTTCTCTTAATTTTCTTAAGTGAATGTGTTTGTGTTTGCTACACATAGCCCCTAATTTTAAATTTCACTTTCACTAGTTGAACTCAGGTTCAATTGCTAGACCAGTATGGGCTGGTCTAGTATGGACTGTACTCTTGTTTCTCATCCAGTCATCTCTGAGTCTGTCAATGTAAAGAAATTTCTTCATGTTTATCCCAACCTTGATATTTCCTTGAGATTTCATTAGGCCATCTTTAATTATAGGTTTTTAATTTTGTTTTTAATGGACAGTTGATATAGACTGAATAACACTGTGATTTTAAATAAGATTAATCGCGCTATATAATACTGTAACTGATTTTTATAATGTAGTAGTAACCATTCTTATAATTTAGTAGTAAACATAGCTAGGGCCATATCTAAATTTAATAACTTGATTGAAAAATGCATTCACTTAATAATCCTATTTATTTTTTGTACCTATGATGTAAATACTTATGATGTAAGATATAAATAGTAAAGGTGTAGAGCTGTATGCAACTTTTATTCTCTTTATTTTCTTCTATTAGTAATTTACTGGCTTTACATATTTTGACAGAGTTAAAAGAATAAGAATATGGGAACTGATGTAAGACAATACAGAGTTTTCATGAAAAGTAGAGGAAATAGGTGAGGTAAGAAATAGTGAAAACAGTCTGGAATTATTAATTATTATTATATCTAAGTCACTTGGTAAGAAAGTAAATAAACCTGTTGAGGTATAAATTATTTTACTTCCTCTTTGTGTATGTAAAGGTAGTTCTATATATAAAGGTGATTCTCCACAGGCAGTAACATGTAAATTCCATAATCCCTCTGTATGCTATCACAAATACATTAAAGAAACACTTTTTTTTTCCAGGTAGAGCATGTGAGCTGCATTATCTTAAAGACGTTTATGTTGCTTTCTATGTTTATTCCCCTCTATTACATGACCAGGTCTTTCTCTACTTTGTAAGTGAATGACCAGTGGAGTTTCTTAGATGGTTTAATTTTGTTATTTTGGGATCAGGGTAAATGAGTTATGTTTGTTTTGAAGCAGTGTTTGTATATCTGTTGTTTATCTTGTGTGGTTTTTATTTGGGTTATCATTTGACTTTGGAATTTAGCCACTCCTTACCTTTCATTCATCTTCTCCTTCAAAATGCTGACACAAGCAGAGAAGTGAATGAACAAAAACTCACTGTTTGTATTTATTCATGTTTCCAAGTGATTCATGTTTAGTTATCCTTTCCTTGAATCACCATTCATTAAAAGTGGTTTGGTCTTCTTTATGCCTATCTTCTCTGTTTGTGATAATCTTTCTATTCTTTGGGATTCAGGTCGATTTACTAAGAAAAACTCAAGATTAAATATCTTGAAGAAAGCAGACATGGGCTGGGTGCTATGGCACACACCTGTAATCCCAGCAGTTTGGGAGGCTGAGGTGGAAAGATTACTTGAGCCCAGGAGTTTCAGACCAGCCTGGGCAACAGAGCAATACCCTGTCTCTACAAATAAATAAAAAAAATAAATAAAAGAGTAGCTGGCTCCCAGCTACTCAGGAGGCTGAGGCAGGAGGATCGCTTAAGCCCAGGAGGGTCAAGGCTGCAGTGAGCCCTGTTTGCACCACTACTGCAGCCTGGGTGACAGAGGGAGACTCTGGAAAACAGGCTCTACTGCGTTATTTCATATGGCTAACAAATTATAACCTACAGTACAACAAAATTCAGCCAAATTCTTATGGATATAGTGGTAATATAAATTTTTGGTTTCTCTCCTGAATTGTTTTTCTTTTAATCGTCTAGACCAGAGCTGAAGGCTACTTCCCCCTCAGAGAGAATTGTTTGGCCTAAAAGAGATTTAAACAGTTTGTATTAGTTTCCATCATAGGGGATTCAGAAGATAAAATCTGACTTTTCCCTGCTACCTCCTTTAATAATGGCATATATCACCAGAACTCTACCTTGCCTCCTCTATCCTGTCTTCCCTCATACATGCTATGTTTACTTTGCCTCCCCTGGCTCCTATAGGCATTTGAGTTTGTTGTCTTTTCTTGAATGATTAAATGAGATATTTGCTTAGTGATTATTTGAACTTAATAAACCATTGTGAGAAATTGAAGGTCACTGTGCAACTGGGCTTTTAGAATCTGGATTTACACTGAGACTGAGGGACAAAGATCTGCACAACAAACTGAATTTTATGTGCATTTGTACATTTTGCGTTTTTCTGTATGTTAAATAGTAATTGCTTGCTGGTCTCAAAAAACTGATTCATGAAGAATGTTTTCAAAGGAAATGTTATTCCTTCCTTCTTTTATTTTAATTTTTTCTTTTTGTTAACTTTCTTTTTCTTGCCCTGTCTTATGGTGCTGATTTTTCCTTCCTTCATATGCCTTAGAAGTCATTTCAGTTTTCATATTAAACTAAAGATTAAAAAAAGACTCAATTCCTATTGAAATTAAAAAGTCAAAAAATTCAAATGCAACTGTGAGCTACAGTGACTTCTCATTTACTAATAAAGTGCTCGGTCATAAAAAATAAATAAAAAGGAAGGACAGACAACAGAAACAGTTCCTGCCTTGGGGGAAAAAGACATGGGGGAAAAAGATATGAAAATGATTCATGCCTTATTTCATTTATTTGATGTAAATGAAGAACTTTATATGAAGACATATTACTTTTTATGTCTATTTTGAAATCTAGACATAGACTTCGATATTGGGGTCAAATTGCTAATTTAAGTACTGTGAGAATCAGTGTACTAAGCTAATCTTGTGAAAAGATAGTTTTGGATGGAGACTCTTCCCAGTAATTATTACGGAGTTAAGGCACCCTTTTTACCATCTTCTCTGTCGACCTAACTGACATGAATTTCTAACCTGGTAAAGTGAGAAGAGTGATCAGGAGAAGACAATTTGCATAGTATATATAGATTTCTATTCCATTTATATAAAACCCTTGAATGGTACCTTAATAGAAACAATATAAAATAAAGCTAATATGGGTTAGATGATAATGTGGTTAAATGGATTTTTTTTTTCCTGTCTGAACAAAAGAACTGCCAATTTAATCAATAGACCCCTGTCAGTCTGGAGAGATGCTTCTAGTGGTCAGCACGGCACTCTGGTCTTTGTGTGTGCATATGGGTGGGGGCAGGGCAGGGTGTTGCATTTTCCCATTAATCATGGTAAACATTAAAAAAAAACACTAGATATCAAAATGGAAATGTAAAGTTGACAGTGGAAAACAATTTAGAATTTTAGAAAGTTCCCTTCATTGACAGTAAGGAACACACCTTGTCTGTCTTTTCTTGTGAGCCTTATTGCCCTCTATGAAGGAAGTATTAACAAAAACATTTGTTTGTTGATTATAAGATTGAATGAGATACACCACATCTTTTACAGTAACAGGGACAAGAATGGCACTGATGCCTAGACCCCACTCTTAGAAATTCTGATTTGATTTATCTGGAATGGGGTCTAAGCAGTAGTTTTTTGTGTAAGCTCTTCAGACAATTGGACTGTCCAACCAGAGTTAAAGGGTCACTGGACTAGTCAGTCTAAGATATTCTGAGGCGGAGCAAAGATGACATATTCCCACATACTCTGCAATAGCTACTGCTGCCTAGTGACATGTATTTGTCCTGAATTTTTTCTTGATAAGATTGTAAGCTAAAGAAAATGAAAAATATCTCTCAAGGTTAGGGGATTCAAGTGTTCAGCTTAATTTTATCTTCCCAACCATGTACACACAGTACGCACTGCATTGTGCATCATAAGCTCATTCTCTTTATAGCTGCTGTGGATTCTATTGGTATATTTTCAGTGTTGTTTCTCTCCAGTTGAGTGCTCTTCTGCACCTTCCTCCTTCCTTTGTTTTTCTGTCCCTTCCCCTGAGAGAGAGCCTACAAGGGCCACAGGGTTAACCATGTGTTTAAAGCTTAATGCAAATTTTCTTCTTAGCAAAGTAGCCAGCCCACTAACTATGGGAGTAAGGTGGTCAGGTGGATAGTTAGAGCTCACATAAGCTTGATACACATTTTTCTGATTATTCCTAGAAGGCACACATACAGTTGAAAGTTATGGAGTATGCCATATTCCAGGAGAACAAAACCATGAGAGTCAGGAGACCTGCATCATAGTCTGAGAGGTTTAGAGTCCACCTAACTTCATGTGTTTGAGCACCTTACTTACCTGCCTCTATCTCATTTTTTTCTCTGCAAAATGAGAAGCTCAAACTAGCCACTTCCTAAGGTTCCCTCTAGCCTTTACAATATGAAGTGCCATTTTATTTTTATTATTAGTTTAAGAGAACATAAGCATCCACTTGTTGCTAAGTATTCTTTTCCCAACATAAAAAGGAAACCCAGACAAAAACTAAATACAAATTAAAGATTTCAATAATGTAAATAATTATATATACTTATATTTGGGTTGTTTTAATTGGAATGTGCCTTAACGATATGAATTAAGACATTACCAGTCCAGAAATATTTCAATCTTGGATGAGGGAGAAGACTGGGGGGGGTTGTGTATACTCTTGTTATTAATTTCACTTAAAGTGCTTCTGTAAAGTATAGATAACACTGCCTTTGACTGCCTATTTGCAGAGTGATTATTAGTAAAATGAGGGGGGACTTGGTGGATTCTTCTTTTTTTGCTAAAGAAAAAAATAAATGTAATATAAAAACTGTTGAGGTAAAAATCGGTCTTTGTATTTACCTTAGTTCCTGGTCAGTTTTTAATTCATTGAATAATTCTTAGAAAAATCATTGAATGTATTTTTTTGTTATTGTATAGGAAGGTTAATAACCTCTCTGAATATTTCATACTTTAATCCTACAGAAAAATATGAGTAGTTAGAATAGATTACCTTAAATAATTCTGGGAAGAATAATCATTAATGCTTGATTATTTCTTTTGATAGCTTTTTTTTTGGGTGGGGGGAGAGGGGAGGTTAAAACACACATTGACTGTAAGTTTTTTTAGAAATGAGTTCTTCAGAAGAATGTGTGAGAAAACTCATGATGATTTTATAGTTGATTTGGGAATTTGCAGAGCTCACAGTTAATTAGATATTTCTAAACTTATATGTAAATTTCTGGTAATGCTTTGCAATGAGATCATTGATACTTTTGAAGAAAGTGAAGTTCTATTTTTTAAAGTGAAAATAATTATACTACATTAGTCATTTATAAAGGACAATGCTTATTTTTTTTCAGACTGATTTGCTGAAAAGAGTTAACTATGTGGTGTTTGCAATTGCTTTGGAAGAAATGCAGATGTTTGGAAAATGTCTTTTAAAAATCTGGAAGTTGTAATGCAGCAATAATGTTACATTATGGTAGACAGAATATCTTGTTACAAATACTAAAGAGTAAAGAAATTTATATTTTTGCTCCAGATTTAAGGATTTGAGTCTGGAGTGCTCAATGCTAGATATGTTGCCTTCTTTTATGGTATTTTCTACAATACCATACTTTCAATACTGTGATTGAAAACTGACTATACTTCTATTATAATTCTTGAAGGAGTTTACCTCTGATATGCTGTAAGAGTCTCATCTCCACCATTTGTTTTAATCTTGGTCAAATGATTTAGTTAGTCAGACCTCAGCTCCTTATTTCTAGGAGATATTAATGGTACCTACTTGATGCAGTTTTATGGAAATTAAGTAAAGCAATACATATAAAGTGTTTAGCTAGAGACTGCTATATAGTAAATGCTCAACAGAAGTTAGTGATAATGTTACCTTGCTTTTGGAAGATCTTGTCAAAAAATCATTTGTTCTTTTGCCATTGGCTTGTGCTTTCTCTGTGAAAATGATACCTCTAACCCCTTTTCTTTTGTATCCTTTCTTTTAAGATTTCATTTATTCCCTGGGACAGTGGAAGTAATTAAGTGATTTACTTTAGTGGAACTTCCTTCTAGCTTACTCCAGATAGAAGTAACCAGAAAGTAGGTGACAATGTTAATTAGAAAGATAAATTAATACCTTTTATGTGGATAATTTACCTGATGATAATGACTGAGAAATCATTGTGAGATTGTCAGAGGGCAGTTTATAGAATGAATTACTTTTGATGAATGAAGGTTGCTTTTTCAGGGGCAGAAGATAGTTTGGACTTACATTTTAGAGAGAGAGGGAAAGTTACAATATGCTGCTGGCATTCATTGTTTAGTTAATAATTTGGCTCATCAGGGCTGAAACAGAGTTTGCCTTTTTTAATGAAGGATCATTTAATATAAAGGCTTATTTAGATGACCTATTGTCATTCCATAGAGATCTTGGGTATTTCAATATGGACTAGAATGGTGCTAGGCAGTAAAAGATTTTCTGGGAAATCAGATATGCTATTTTAAGGAATGATTTTATCAGGTCATTTAAATTTTGTGCTAGACTTCCAATATTTTTGTTTTGTTTTGATTACGAAGTCTTCTGTAAGACCAGAAAGGAAGCCAGCATGTTAAGAAAGTTTTAAAGTTATTATATTTCTGATACTGCATGTATACAGACACACACATACAAACACACCATTTCTTTTCCATCTCTGAAAATCTAAGGTAAGATTTAAATAACAGACAGTATGAAATCCTGTGATGCCAAGATCTTTATTAGAATAGCAGTTTGCACCTTTCTCGTTGATATGATTTGCCCCGTCTTCAGAAGCCTGTGCAGCTGAAGATGAGTCATTAAGAGAAACTGGAATCAGTAAAACTGCATTTTACAATAATGCTTTCTAAACTGGTCACCTTGCTAAAATTGGCTGAGGCTGAAGACAGCAGTTTCTGCCTTGAAAGGAAGGAGTAATTACTATTAACATTGGTCAGGAACTTTCTTATGTTCGTGCCTTGACAGCTCTTAGCACTTTATTTAAACATATACTTTGGAAACAGGTTGTGTGGCTTGCACAGATTTTAGGGGCATGAAGCTGATAAAGTGGGAGCATATTCACAATATACCAGTGTAAGAGAAGAGAGCGTGTGGCAGAAGATTGACAACTTATTTTAATTTGCCAGTCCAGATCTTCTGTTCTGATGGAAAGTCAACATCCTTTAGGATGGTGTGTGTGTGTATTTTAATCCAAAGAATCTAAAACAACTTTCAGAATTTGTAAATTTTCCTGAACATAATGATTTCAATGTAACATTATAAATAAATCTGGCATTATAATGATGTACTTTATAATCCTGACCGGGTTACTTTTACGTCATGCCGGAAACACATTTTTTAAGCTAGCACTTAGAAATATTACTTTTAGCTCCAGAAAATAAATTATCTGGTACAAAAAAGAACAAAGTTTTGACCTGTAAGGAAATGGTGCCCACCGTGGGGACTGGTCTGTGGAGTGGAGGGCAACTGAAGTTACTGGGATTTATCGATCTCCTTGGTGATCGTGGTCCATGTGGCATCCAGGCTCATTGTGGATGCTTGCTTGCTGAATGAATGAATGAATGATTGCCTTCCTGTCAACTGGGAAAGGAGGAAGAAAACCATGAAATTGAAAACAAACGTGTTTAGCAGTAAGATTCCTATCAGCTGGGTTCATGACCCATGTTCTGACTAGTTATCAAAATTGAATTTATCTCAAGGACACATGAGAGGAAACTGTTGGTATGTGGGAGGTGGCTGGAGAGGAATGATGATAGAGGAGGAAAGTACTTGTAGTGTAACTTTCCTCAGAATCAAGAGAAGGAAGTGCTTGCAGCAATAAAAGTATTTAAATATAAACTGAAGAACACCTCTGGTTCTCGTTTTTGGTAGATGGGGAAACCCAGAGCAGAGCTGAAGAGGTGTCATCTGCTCTCCAGATGGAGTCAGCTGACAACTCAGAAGCAGAAACCAGGTCTTCTGACTCTGGGCAAATGTTAGATGCTCCCTTTAGTAGCAGGAAGACCTGGGTGGAAATCCTGATTTGGAGTGTGGTTTGTTGGGCTTCAACAGTTCACTTGTCTGGTTTCTCCTAAAAGACATTTGATTTCACAGATATTTAATTTCTTTTGGGAAAGGAAACTGGACTTCATTGTCAAGCTTGAGAGAAGAGCCAGGCTTACCATTTCTCCTTTCTTTCTGAGTTTTAGCAAAGGAAGTCTCAAGCTCTTCAGGTAAAGAGATGAGGACCAGGAAATGGGTGGTGGTAAAGGAGTAGTTTAGCTCAGTAGTAGGTAAACAAGAAAGAGAAAAATATTCAAAGGAATGAAAAATTCCTCAGGAAGATTATGGTTTTGTGTTAAAGTCACACATTTCTTATCAAAGCAGAGATCATTGATTAGCTAACTCTAATTTAGATAGTATTTACTGTTTCCAGTTGGGAAGTTAGTGTCTAAAACATTGAGAGATTTGAGGGAACATATAGGTTATCTTCTTGTCCAAGAAGAAGACTCAGGTGTGGACAGTGCAGCTGCATCTTGTCCGGCCCTTCTCTTTCCTTTTGCTTGCTAGTGGTTCATTGGCTCATCAGAAAATTTGGGCAAGTTGACCTTGAGGGATCTAGACCATAGTTTCTTACCTCAGTGGTAATCCATTTGGATAGTTCCTTAAGAATCCTCTACAATGTCCACTTTCTTCGTGATGTTTTCCTTAACTTCTGTATTCTGTAGTTTTGACCATCAATAAGTTTATGATAACTTTGTATTTATACTTCAGATTTAGTGTTCTTGATTAAAGTCAAGACTTTTTTGGTAACTGGTTGTGTATTGTTTTGGATGCTTTACTACTACTGGAATTGTGCTTTATTTTGAGAATCATTTATGTATATATTTGTTTTTGCAGCAGATAGTTTTTGGACACCTACTTATTTCAGGGAATTTTTTTACGTTTCCCTGCCTCTGGACAAGTAGGACATAATGTTAATAAATTTGTTTTGAACACAGTTTCATTTGCTAACATGGTTTTAAGAGAAACTATTTTTGGTCATGTTTTGGAAACAAAGATAATACCTTTAGAATTGTCCACATTGATGATAGAGAGACAAATGTAAAATGTTCCTGAGTATATCCTAAATACAAATAATGCGTATTCAGTAACTAATGTTGTTGGGCTAAAAATAAACAAATAGTACGTTTATGGTAAGCTTGACACCTTTCATACAGCTGTTAACATTTTCTGTCATCTCTGCGTAATGTTCTGTATGTTTCATGGATGAAGAGGTACCTCATCCAACATAATAAAATTAAGTAGCACTTTATAGAGCATGCTACATGCCAGGCATTATTCTAAATATTTTACACATTGATTATTTTAATAATCAGAACAACACTATATGATAAATACTTTAAATATATTAATATATTAAACCATTAGTCTCTGATTTAAACACTTATAGGTGAGGTCAACACAGCCTATAAACAAATATTTGTGGACTTCAGAACAAACTGAAAGCAGGTTCTAAATGTCAAATAAAATGGCTTATAATATGTCCATTGGATCTGTCACTGAATGTGGAATTCTGAAAAAAAAAAAAAGTCTTATACATGTAGATGGAGACCTCTATCTCCCTAATCCAGGGTGGAGGTAACTAACCAACCCATGTCTTTAATATTTTTCCTTTTGGAACTTTAATATATCTTATCCTTATTAAACACCCCTTCACTAGAAGAAGACATCAAAACTAAAAGAATCAGGAGTAAACAATAACATGGAAGTATTTAACATGGAAAATTAACTTGGAGCTTAGTGTATGATTTGGAAACTCAGTCTCAGAAACGTTAAGTGACCCATCCAAGGTCACATAGCAGAACTAGAATGAGTTCCATAATAAGAAATACTAAGATTCTAATCCCACCCCTTCCCTACTTGGGCAACCCTGGCGAAGTTAATCTTTCACAGCCTCAGTTTCTTCAAACGTAAAACACATAGCAATGATAAAACTTACTTTACAGCATTAATGAGAGCGTTAAACAAAATAATATACTTGAAACTATCTAGTTCAGTGCTTTACTTCATAGATGGGAAACAATAAATGCTTATTTTCTTTTGTCCTCACCATCTCGATTAGTCTATTGGTGACTGAATCTGCTACCTAGGAATACAACCCTAACATTACAGTGCTTCTCAGGGAACCAGAAAATCCTACTTGCAAACATTCCCAAAACATAAAGCTGTTTCATATTAGGTCTGTTGACTCCTTCCATCATTAAAACTCTGCAATCATCATATCTCAGTTTAACTTCATCAGACTTCTTAATAGTCATTTAAATGGAAATTTCTATTGTAGATATGGTTTATTTGGTATCAGTGAGTACTAATAGTAGTGAGCAGGCAGCCTTGCTAGCCAAATATTTGCCTTTGGAGTTGGCCAGTGATTTTGATTGCTTTAAAGTACATGTAGTTACATTTCTAGCAGGTGGGTATTTACCATTTCTAGCAATGTTTATGTGCCATCATGTAATTAGCAACCTGTTGTAAATCATCCAGCCAGTGATGATTTGCCAGAATGAACAATAGCTGAGATTATGCATTGCTGACTTTGCTATTGTAACCCAAAAGACAACATCCTTTTTCCTGGTTGGTAGGAGTCTCTTCAGACATTAGATGATTTTTAAAAAGTTAACTCTATAGACTCTGACTCTATTCAGAGAGCAAACTAATATAGCATTTTTATTGTGCTAATAGCAAATCTCTATTAAGAATTCATATATGTACCTTTGTTACATTTTGTAATATGTTTTCAATAAAAATCTTGATGTAAGAAGAGTGGTGAATAGAACATCAGCACCCCTGTTCAGGGGCAGAAAAGAATATAAATTGTTAGGGATACTGGTAATCCACCAATTACTTTAACTATCTAATGACCATAGTTTAGGCAAAAGAGAGAGGAAAATGATTTAAAATTATTCATTATCGTATTTAAAAAATGGAGGAGGAAGAGAAAGGTGAGAACAGTAAAGTAGATTTGATGCTTATTTAATGCCCTCCATGTGAAAAAATAACATTAACACAGAACCAACAGTGATTATGGTAACAAAACAAAGTAACAAGCTAAACATGCTTATATTTTAGTACACTTTTGAACAAAGTATTTAAATGTGGCACTACAGAGAAGTGTAAGATATAAAAATGAGGCAATAAATACATCTTCAATTACTTAATTTTTAAAAATTTCACTTTTAGAGGATTAACATTAAAGTAATAGACTACTTTTATAGTTGCAGAATTTACTTACTTTTGGTTGACAATAAGATGTTAGAATTGTTTTTATTAATTTTAAAATAAAATTATTAAGAATGTGATAAATATAATAAAATATTAGAGAGGAGGGTCTGTATCTTAGTTTGATTTCTATTTCTGTTGCTGCCCTTCTAGTGCACATCTTTGTATATCATAAGTGCTAGTGAACAATTTATGTTAAACTGAAAAATGTAAAAACTGAAAACGGGAAACTGTAATTTTCACTTGCAAGTAGCGCATGTAAATAACATGGAGACATTACGTTGTTTCCTTTTTAAAAAGCTAACGACAACAGTAGCGTATCTCTTTCTTCCTGGTGAAATAAGAAATTAGGAAGATTTTGTAAGAGACGTTTTAGTGGATAGGCTTCTGAATATGGATTTGCAGTGAATTAGGGCAGAGTATTTCCCAGAGAGGAGAAACAAAATTGGAAGTCACAAGGGATAGGCTTTCTCATTTCAGTGATTTTTAAATCTGTAACATTTGAAGTTTTCTGTTTCCTCAAAGAAAAAAATAAGAGGAACTTTGTCCTGTATAACTTTACATCTTGTCCTGGGACTCATGCTTCTTATGTTTATTGTATTGTCACGATAAGGCATCCTTCATTCACATACTACTCATTTCCTGTTAATTACATACATACGAGGTCCTGTCTTATGCATGGTGGAAAATAAAAAGATTAATTGGACACAGCGTTTACTTTCAAGAATGTAGTAGTTTAGGGGGAGAATCAAGCTAAGGTCATTAAATGTTGGTTGAGTGGCTGAATAAAGCAATTTATAGACAATCATAGTGACTATAGGAACAAAATTTTTCAAAGGGCAAGACACAAGATTTAACATTTAGAGTAATGAGGGAAGAGTCAATTAATACTGCCTTATGGTATTAAATTTACTGACTGAAGTTGATCAGAGTCCATTTAGATAATGTTCTCTCTTTGATCATGTCTGTATGAATGATATCAGTGAACACCTTCCCAGTATTGAAATGATGTGTGGGTATAGTTTTTGTTTTATTTACAAATTATTTAATTTTTATTCTTAGAGATATTGTCAGGAACTATTAGCATTAGGTAATATGATTACCATTTTAGAGCCTGAAAAAAGTGATAGAGCAATCACAAATCAATGACTCTTGCTTTTAAAAAAATTTAAAATGCAATATAAACCATTTATACAGTACATAAACTGGGTACACACCTGTGACCAGCAAATAAACTATACACATTCTATAACTAGCAGAATATTTCCATTAAAATGAACTTACGAATTATATCTGATAATTCTTTCATTATTCATCAAGTGCTTAATATGTATTAGCTTCTCTTGCTGAATGCAGAGATCATTAGTGGACCCAGCTATATCCTCCCAGTATTAGTACTTCAGGCAGATACGTAAACCAATACATTTAGTACAGTTTTCTAAATTGTAACTGGAAGAACAAACTCTACTGGGACTTTGTGAGGATTAAGTCATACTGACTTGACCTCTTTGGATATATGTCTTGAAGGATAGGATGATTTTGCTTTTGATTTTACCTGACATGAGTATAACAATAGCTGTAAAATGCCTTATTACTATAGAATTTAAGTCTAATGATTATGAATGGAGGTGGGAGGGGCAAAGAGAGTGTACAGAGTTCAAGTGACCTCCTGTATTGTATAATTTTATTGGTTACACTTTTTGCCATATCCCCACAGAGAAAACTGGAATCGATTTCTACTTTTCTAAGGAGCATCGTAAAAGAGAGGTGCTGCCTCTTCCCCTCTTTCCTTCATATATCCACACATTTCTGAGACTAACTCATCATTCATTAAGCCTAGAATAATGTGAGTGTGGGGTAGAGGATGGAGTAAGCTCTTATTTAAGTCATGACATTATCATAATCTATCAAAATATGTTAATTTAATCAGATAATCTGTAAACACAAAATTTAAAGTCTACAGAGAAAATCAGATAATGTTTAGTAAATATTTATTGAACAAATGAGGATGTTGGGATTCTTTAATAATTGGCCCAAGTGATGGAGATGAATGTTTTTATTTAGCTTTTATTTAATACGATGAAATTAAAATAGATTTTATGTATCACAAATAGAATGTAACCCTTGAAGGTGCTTGGTATATGTATTCAAAATGTTGGAAGAGTTCAAGAAAGAAGGTGACTCTTAGTTTCAGTATTATCATTGTCTTTCTTTAATCTTTGATTAATTTTCTGAACTTAACTAGCTATGCAAAGAGCAGATGGTGGAACGGTGCCAAGTTAACATTCACCATCTGCTTCTCACATAATTTGTAAGAATGTATGCTAAAAAATAATATATAATAGCAGGGATATTCTATTTTGTGGTTGTTGATCAGGGAAGCTGTGCCATTTAAGATAATTGTATTTAAACATGAATAACTTCATTAAATAAACATAGCAAGAACACTTTTAATGAGCAATATCAGTATGTTGTTTTGTCTTTTATTTGGTCTATGAAATGTTGTTGTTTTTGGTGAAAACTTAGAATTTGCTCTTGGACCCTTTTCAGCTTAATCAGAGTTGGTTTCACAGTTTCTTAGAGAGGTGTCCCTGTGTATTAGGCTTCTCAATGAGTCCTTTTCTCTGCATGGGAAGCACATGCCTTAGCAAGCAGCAACCTCTTAGAGTCAGCAGCTGGCTAACAGCCTTGGTTCTCCACTGTTTCACTTTACCCCAAATATTAAGTGTGGGCCTCTTGGTAGACTGAAACTGACATGAGAGCAACTGTCTGTCAAATAAGAGAGACAGTTAAGAAGTACTTCAAAGGAGGCAAGAGGACAAGAGACAAAAGTAGTTGGGCCTCTGAGCCAGGCTGCAAATGTATAAAGAAGTTAATACTACCAATAATTTTCTTATACTTTCAAGTATCCATAAAGCAGGGTTATACCTGGACCTATATGTGATGAATGTATGGTCTTCAGAGGATCTGGAAACTAAAATTCCATGTAATATTTTTGTGTATAGATGCACATAGTTAAAAACCATTACCATGGAGTTATAAATGTGTGCAGAAGGGTTTTCTCCTAGACTCCTTTCACCTGTTTCACAGTGGTATGCCTTAGTTTTAGTTTTTTTTGTTTTTTTTTTTACCAACTGAGGGGGAAAAATCACATATAAATCAGAAAAAAAGATAAGACACAATGACGATGTTATTTTAATTGAGTGAATGCTTGTATTCCTTTAGTAATTCTCTACTGTATTTACAACCCTACCAAAGTCTTCATTTAGTCATATGACAGACAAACCAACAAATAATTTATGTTTACATTAGTTCTTTCACGACTAACGTGGGAAAATGTCATTGTGCTGGTAATATGGGGACAGTATGACATTTTGGCTAAGGACATGGACTTTAGAATCAGACTAGAGTTTGGATTCTGCTACACATTACTGATTGTCATTGTACATGTAGGCAGGCTCTTCAAACCTCGCTTTCTTTATCTGGAAATTGGAGATAATAGTATTTACTTCTTAGAACTGATTTTGTCTTAAAATCATAGTTTTAGTAATGGCACATGGGAATTGTGGGTACGTCCGTTTTCAGCAAGGTGTGACCTTTCTGAAACAAATCCTCTCTTGCAGGGGGATCTGGTCCTCAGTTTAAAACTTTGATGAAGAAGGAGGCAAGGTATTGGCTTATTTTTGTCCTGTGGTTCTCATTACCTCAACAGTCAGTACCTTTGGTATCTACATATGTTCTTGCTTATAGGTGGACATGAGATCCTGTTTTACTTTTTGCCTTCAGAAATGATGAAAGTTTCTTCCAGCTAGCTAAACGCAGTGTACACTTCATCTCTGAACCTCTTGGGAAAGGAAAGAGAGTGTTAGAATGTACTTTTATTATATATTTATTATTATTATAGTTGTAATTGGTTAGTATACACCTTTAGTTCACCTGTCACTTGCATGTTGCTTTTAATCTCTACAAGTTTTTTGTTTTCTGTTATTCAGGAAAAGCACTAGAGCATCCCTGTTGTTAACAATTATAGGACATTTAATGAACAGTCTTTGATTCTAAAGAGAGAAACATCATTGTACTCTATTCTGAAGAACTAGTCATTGTTGGATCCAACTTAATTTTTGTCCTGTGTAATTTACACAGGTGTTTCCATTTATTGTTAGCAACTAAGAATACTGTGTGTCAGTCATATTTTCACATAGTAGAAAAATCTTGTGTTGAGTTTTGTGATTAGCAAAACATAAGTAAAGATTTCTAAGGCCCTTTATTTATAAGTACAATATAATGAAAGATATTTACTTCTTTGGGAAAACATAGAAATACGTATACATAAATATATTTCATTTTTTTCTAATAAATGAAACTTTAAGGGACTTTGTTCAGCTTTCCCCAGTTGTTTTCTTTCACTGTTCTACATTTGTCTTCATATGATATAATTTTATGAGCCTATGAGAGCTAAGAATATCATTGCTGTTTCTTCTTAATGTTAATATTAATAAATACTAAAGAAATTAAAGATTTATAACATGAAAATTTTCTTTGTGTCAAGTGGAAGTATTGTTTTTCTGATAAAATTGAAAACATTATTCTCTTACAGGACTTAAAGATACATTATTTGAAATAAAGAACAACCTTTCTTTTTTTCTTTCCTTTGTTAGTCATCATACCAAACTGATTGTTCGGGAAAAGAGCCCCTTGGTAATCACAGTTGAGATAGTTTATTTGTCTTTAAAATTTTTTATTTCCTTTTAATATACAGGTTAGCAATCTATTATATTTATCAAGAAGAATACACTTGCTTATTAACCCTATTAAAAATTTAATAGTTGGAAAAAATTTAACCTCAGGGAAGAAAAAAATTGAGGCTAATGAATAGAATGGAAAAATTATTTTAAAGTCACTTCTAAGTAGCTAATTATGTTAATTTAATATTTAGGGGGTAAAAGTTACAGTTTTAATCTACGAGATTCACCTAATTGGAATGAGTTTCAAAAGTATGTGGGAAAAATATGTATTTTGAATCACAAGCTGCCAGTAAGTTAAGCAGAATGTCATCTGAGTTATAGACAAGAAGGCAGGAAGCCTGGATTTGTATGTAGCTGTTTCTTTGATAAGAACAGAGCTTCACATAAGTTTACCATCCTTTCTACGTAACATAACAATACTCTATTAAATATATTCTTATGGCAACATATGAAATACTCATTATTATGTCCTTTTTACAGATGTTGAAACTAAGGGTATGAGGATATGAAAGATACAGCCACAGGTACAGTATAAAACAGTAAGAAGTAGAGCTTGGATTAGTATTCAGGTCTGTCTGACTGTAAATCTCTAGGCATTCTCATAACACCACACTGCGTGACCTTGACCCAGACCTTAACCTAGGTGCTTAACTTATTTAAGTGACAGTTCTTAATCTATAAGAAAAGGCTTAATTTATATCAGAAATCTCATTGGCTCTCAAATTCCAAAAACTCAATTATTCTTGTGTTTAAAACTGAACCACGAAGCACTCATTTAATGTTTATTAAATAACATTGAATAAACTATTACCATCATACCTTATACAGCATTTCAGAAGTACAATCTGTAGACATCCAAAATCTAATGTTAAATGGCTAGCACTGAGAAAAGTAAAGAAACAGTAATTTGCTATATAATTTGGGAAAAATTCACTAGAAAATTAGTTTGCTATTTTGTATTATGTTGTAAACGTATTGAGGGAACTGTCTTCAAAATATAGAATAATATAAAATACTAACCTTAATTTGTTTTGAATAGTTTAGTTTTGTCATATTAAAACATGATATAATACATTATAGTGCTAAACTGAGATTGATAATATAATATTGTTGGTTTCTGTCCTATATTAAGAATAAAGCAAAGCAATGTAAATATTTTAAAAGTCATTTTGTAGAAGATAAAACTGAAAGCTAATGTTGACTGAAAGTTCTCTGCCATGTACTTAAAACCCAGTAATAACTGAAATGTCAGGAAATTGAAATATTAATATTTTACCCTCACAAAATATTAACTCCTTATGTTCAATGCTTTTTTTTGATGTTTAACTTTGGTATTTCAAGGAAGAGTGAATGTACTAAAAAACACACACACACACGTCTTTCCTTTTGCAATGGGTGAGAATTTCTAGCAATCTTGTTCCAAGGTAATTTATTGTATTTTTAATGGATGCTTTAATATAAGGATAAATAACACCAAAGGCATTGTTTTAAAAATATTTTATATTTTATGACATAAAATAAAAATTTATAGCTAAGTTTCTTTTAGTTTTGCTAATGCTATATTAAGGTGGATAAAGTGTCTGTAAAAGGGGGCCTGGAATCATCTGTGTAGTAGTACCTACATTTAGAAAAGCATTTTAAAATCCCCAAAAGCAGTAATTTGTTTTTTAAAGTGTCGTTTAACACTTAAGATTCTCTGACAGATGATTTTAAGATAATTCAGTTCAGATTTGAATTTCAGAGTAGCTACTAATGACAGAAGAAATAAATTGAATTTCATTAATTACAAGTCTGATACTTTAATCAGTGTGTAGGCATCCAGAGTCTTAGTACCTTTGGGAAAAAAGGACATTAGTAATCTGAAATGCAAAAAGGTAATCCAGCACATATTTTTTTTTTATCAACAGTATTGATTGAGTTGATTTTATATTTCCACCAGTTAGTATAATTGCTAAAGATGAAACCCCTTCCCCAGAGTAGTAGAATTTATAGTGGAAATTGATATGATGTTTACTATTAGTAAAAGTGATGACATATATATGTTTAAATATTTTAGAGATGAGAATGTATCTTTTATTTTGTGATGTAGCTGACTTTCTCTGAAGAATAGTGGTTTCCTTTTAATTCAAAAATTGCCATTTATTCCAGAGCAGTTATGTATTGCATGCATTAAAAGAATCATCTTTAATTCTAACAAGAAAACTACAAGGAAGGAATTCTAATCTAGAAATTTAATGCATATTTGGGTCTGTCTGGCTCTAAAACTCAAGTTATTTTTACATCATACTGCTGTCAGGTGACTTCTTCCACATTCTAAATTGCAAATAGTCATAGGATGTTAGAGACAGAAGGAACGAAGTATTGGTCATGTAGTAAAACTTTCTGGAAGGGCCAAAAGAGGTTTATGGACTTGCCAACAACCAACAGATAGTGGCCAGACTAGAATTTTTGTCTTCTAATTACTGATATTTGCTGTTTCCAAGCTCCTTTCCGTTAACATTCAGGAGCAGTTAATTAAACACCTACTCTCTTGGGACATTGTTTATATTATTCAACTCTCTCTCTTTCTCATATATGTGTGTGTGTGTATACACACATATATAGAGTTTTAAAAAGTGTGTGTGTGTGTATATATATATATATATATATAGGTTTTTTGTCCCTCTTTAGGCAGTGCATAGTGAAGTGGCATATATATAGTAGCACTCAATAAATATCGATTAGTTTACTGCTACTATTTTGTTATTGTGTTCTTCAGTATTGCTATTTTGCTCTTTTAGCCCTCTGACAACTGTAAGCAACTTTCTATATTAAAATTCTTTTGTTGAAATACCTACTTTGATATCTGGTTTCCTGATTATACCTTAATACATACAAAATAAATCAGAAACTGAATGAAAAAATATGTACAGGGAAAACATAATAAGCTGCATCACTTAAATTTTGTAAATTCTTTGCTCATGGTAAATATAGAAATGATGCTCATACTGTGTTTAGTACAAAATGCAGAATAGTATAATGGGACATAGGAAGGGTTGGTGGGGAAAAACCTTCTGTGATGGCAAAGAAGTAGACATATATTAAGATGACAAGGAGGCCTGTAATCCCAACACTTTGGGAGGCTGAGGTGGGAGGATCACCTGAGGCCAGGAGTTCGAGACCAGCCTCGCCAACACAGTGAAATGCCGTCTCTACCAAAAATACAAAAATTAGCTGGGTGTGGTGGTAAACACCTGTCATCCCAGCTACTCCGGAGGCTGAGGCAGAAGAATTGCTTGAACTTGGGAGGCGAAGGTTCCAGTGAGCTGAGATTGCACCACTGCACTCCAGCTTGGGTGACAGTGAGACTCCATCTAAAAAAAAAAAAAAAAAAAAAGAAAAAGAAAAAAGAAAAAAGATGACAAGGAAGACATTACCACATCTCTGTTAGGCATTAAAAAGACTTTATGTTGAGGGAGTATACTCTTCTACTCAGTGAGTTTGTGTATGATTTGCATTTGAATGCAAACTAATTATATTTGCTCTAAAGAAAGTGCATATGTTGTACTTACTGTATATACTTTGTTTTTCTCATAAGGTTGATGAATTTTTCTCATTCTGTTATTTTGTGGGGTAGCTAGAAGACGAAGGGTTATAGGAGAAGCCTGCAAATTCAAGGTTAAGTCAATTGGCTCAGAATGAGTTTTTTTCACCTTTGCCTTATTAGCACTACTCTTTAATTAAGTCTATTATAAATCACAAATAACAAAGCCCTTTAACTTTATATATATAGAAGGAGATGTGAATATATATCATATATATGCATATATACACATACACAGATATATATACATAGGTACACACACTGTGTGTATGTGTAAAACTATGTCTATACCGATTTAATTCACAGTTGTTTTATACTCGGAGTAATATGTGGAGGTTATTTTCTTGTTTATATAAAGAAAGACTATAATAAATACTTTAACCTCTATAGCTTGTAACTTGTTTCTAATTAAGATTTGATTATATATAGCTTGTAACTTGTTACTAATTAAGATTTGATTATCATTTGACTAGAAAATAGATGTCAGTGGTTTTGGATGTACATTTGGTCTCCTTTGCAAAAGTGGCCTAAAGTTTTGTTTTCAAATCACTTTGGATTGCCATAGTTGTTCATATGACTTCACTGGTTAAAGATGATCAGAATAAATAAGTAGCATCTCATTGGTCCCTTCCTCTCTTAAAACATACCAGTGCTGTATTCTAGTGTGTGGATTGTAGCTGATATCTCACTCTATATGGGCATTTCTTTGTATCAGGTAATAATACTGCCATCAACACACATTCATTTAGTCCCTACTACATGCACCTTTTGCTGGAAGTAAAGAAAATACTTCATAAGACATGTAGATACTTTATTTAAGGAGTTTATGCTCTAATTGGGAAAGATAGAAGCCTGTGTAGGATGAGGTGATTGGGAAGATTATCATGGAAGATTTCACGGTTGATGTATAACTTGTGAAGACTAGTAGAATTTAACTGTGTAGAAACGAGGAGGCAGAGATAGGTGGAGAGACAACATGAGCAACTGGGTTGGGAAAGAAATGAGTGACAATGGGTTAATAGGAAGGAGAAGGGAATTGAAAGCCAGGGTAGTGTATGGAATTGATGAATGATAATATAATTTCCAAAATTACTTCTTTAATGTGTGTTCTGAGGGGAGGAAGGGTCCCTTGTTCAAGTAAGTGTGGAATATGCTAGGTTAAAGATAAACAGATTACTGCACCTGAAGACTTCAGAAATTTTAGTATGTTAATATACACAGTGAGAATCCAAGAAGGGACAGTAACAAGCAGAATATCTCATACCTGATGGGCCGTCTGTATTTTTGGTGGTGGGGTGAAGGACAAAATATATGTTGATAAGTACTGTTATAGAATATTGATGGAACCAATATAGGATTTAGAGGATCTATTTACCTATTGTTTTAGGAAGATAAATCTTCTAGAGATAAACTGGATACATAGAGGAGTAAAAAATAGTAGCTCTTGAAATCCCTCAGGGGAGAGCTGATGACAGTCCGGTCTGGGGTGATAACAATGACTTTAGAGGATAAAAGGTAAATTCAAGACCCTTTTCAAACAAACAAAAAACCTGTAGGATTTTGTAGCAAATTGCAAAGTAATGGTAAAAGCGTACAGTATATGGTGACCGAATTCAATTCTTGTTTGTACTCTTCGGGATAAAAAGGTGACAAATCAGAAATAAGCCCTCGATGTTCTGTTTGAGGAGATTACAAATATGTTGGTGCTGCTAATAAGACTGAGCTCGGATACAGAGGAGCTGGTGCTCTTTGGGAGAAGATGGCAAATTAAACATGTGATAAACAAGTGCAGTTGGATGGTAGGACTATCCAGCAGTTCCATGTTGGAAATTGTCCTGCGCAGTCTGTGAGCCTTGTCCTTTGTGTAATCAGATTGCTTTCTTTTTATCTTTTAAAAAGCCTGATGGGAAGCCATTAAAAAAAATCTATTCGGACTAGTATGGAAAAACTATTCACGAATCTCATTAAATTTCACTAGATTTCTTTGAAATATACGCGGGCTGGTGTTTATGATAGCCCAATTTCATAGGCAGAGTTGATTTTTCTTTTCTTTTTTGTCAGTGACGCACATGAAATTATGAAATAGCTTTGAAATGACTTTAAATAGTCTCCTTTAAAGCCGTTTCCTACAGAGCCATGTATTTGGCATCTCTGAACATTTTGCAGGCAGGTATTTCGACGAAGAACAGAGAGCTCTGACTGTGCCAGTTTGAATCAGGTATAAATTGCATAGTAACTAATTCCAAACTTAACTGAATCATGTATAGCACAACTTCAAGGAATAGGTACTGAAGTATTTTGAATTCTTCTGAAACATATAAAGTGTATGCCACATCAAATAACAGATCTATTCTGTATGTTGTGTTTTCATGTGTTGATTTAGTGTGTTTGTGTCTGAGCTGTAGGCATCTCTTGTCTACCATGGGGGAGGGCGTACAGTGTACTCTTAATTGTGCTGTTAGTCAGTCCTCATTAGCACTATGGTGAGGAAATTGTTTCTCACTTGCTTTTATTCCGTGGTGTTGATTAAAAGCAGCATGTTACATGCTCTTGGAATACTCTGTGTGCTGACTTCTTTGTGTGCTGTTCCCAGGTTGTTCGACTTGCAGATTGAAGAGGTTAATTATATAACCTCCCTGTTGTACTCTTCTCTCACTAACATAACAGAAATGAAAAAAAATAGGAGATCCCTTAGAAGTGTGTGGACTCTAAGTTACTTTTGTGTGGTAAAGAGTAGACATTGGTAAAGAATAAAGACATGCATATTATTGGAGGTTGGTCCTGGTGTGACTTTTCTATAGAAGGCATTTTAGGAAACTAACTTGTATACAGAAATCATGTTTTAAAAATAACATTGGAACTAAATATGAGATGATTTAAGGACAAAATACCTACTATATTCCTTTCATGGTTCAAATATTTGGAAGATATGATCTTTCCTTTGGCATAGGCAAGTCAATATACTCTTCACTTAGAGACTATGATCCCAGTTGCCATGAGGTAGAACATTTGTGGTTCTGTAAAAAAGATACCAAACCTTATCTTATAAATCAAAACTTTTCTAGCTTCGTTTGAATTCACTTTTATTCTTTCAAGACTTAATAGTTTTGAACTGCAAAGTACATTAGCAATTTCTTTGTCCAGGGGTCAATGAATGAGAAAATTCAGGGTCAAAAAGATGGAATAACTACCCAAGACCACACAGGCATGTAGAGAAGAACTGGGATTTGAACTGAGCTGTTTAACTCCTGGCCAGGAATTCTTAACCATATACAGTCCTCCCTCGGCAACCATGTGGGATTGGTTCTAGGACCTCCCAAGGATACCAAAATTCACAGACACTCAAATCTATTATATAAAATGGGGTAGTATTTGCATGTAACCTATGGATATCCTTGTATATATTTGAAATCATCTCTAGATTACTTATAATCCTTAATACAATGTAAATTCTATGTAAATAGTGGTTATACCATGTTTAGATATGGTGACAGGAAAAAAGGCTGTATATGTTCAGTATAGTTGCTGTTTTTTTTCCCTATGTATATTTAATTTGCCTTTGGTTGAATCCATAGATGTGGAACCCAGAGATATGGAGTGTCAACTGTACTTATTTCCACAGCCCCAGTCTGTAACTCCCTGTGCTGTTTCTTAGCCTAATGCTTTTATACGTGGTTCAGAATGGGCAATATGTTCTATATCCTTAGGTGTACAAATAAGAGTATGCACTATGTCTGTGAGGATATGTGTTCACGTGTGCGTGTGTGTGCACACAAACGGTGTATATGGGAGTCAGGGAGCTGCCTAAAACAGATTGACAGTGGGAGTTGGGCAGTTTGAGGAAGCTGAGCAGAAGGAAAAAGCAGGAGTGGATTCCTCCAGTTTGTAGGTTGATAAAGGTGAGCTGTAAAGGAAAATGGGTTTGTCCTACATGTTTTCCTCTGGTTTTGAGTCATTCTTGTTTTGGAGCCACTGCCATGGTCATCATCAACCTTTCTGTTCCCTTTAACCCAGTAATATTCCACTGCACCAGCTGCTGACATATTAGTGGTTTACAGAACCCAGATTCAGTGGTACAATGAGCTCTTGTTCAAGGAATGAGGTCTCTCTGTGTTACCTAGGCTGGAGTGCAGTATGTGATCATAGCTTACTGCAGCCTCCAACTCCTGGGCTACAGTGATCCTCCTGCCTCAGCCTCCTGAGTAGCTGGGGCTATAGGCATATGCCACCATGCCCAGCTAATATTTTACTTTTTTGTAGAGACAGGGGTCTTGCTATGTTGCCCAGGTGATCTTGAACTCCTGGTCTCAAGCTATTCTCCTGCCTTCTTAGCCTCCCAAAATTATAGGCATGAGCAACCGCACCTGGCCCAGATTTCGTAATGTAACATATTTCGATAATGACACGTATAAGACACCCTGGAAGTCCTGCAAATCCATGATGCAGGATGTGGGTGGAGAATTCAGTTTTACTCTTTTTTTTAATTAAACCAATATTTTCCTTACTGAACAATCTCAAGCACATAGAGTAATTTAACTTAATTTTTATTCTCTGGCACTTGTCTCCCCTGAATTTGACCCTTCCTGTTTCTCCTTAGGACCTGTGTATTTGACTAATAGCTTACCAGTTTTCAATTGGAAATAAGTGATTTTTTAAAATGTAGTTTTCAGGTCATCTCACAAAAGTATGTTTTGTGTCTTAATTAGATTTTAAAAATAACTGATTAAAAAAGTAACTGATTAAGGTCATGTCATTAATTGCTTATCTATCCCCATTCAGTGTCTAATATGATGCTTATTGCAGTCATTAGTAAATAAACCATTAATGAGCTAATGCTGTCTGTAAACATTCATGTAATCTAGGTGTTTCTACTATGAGTCTTAAGAATTTCATTTTTAAGCATTTTTATATCTACACAAAACAAGATGCTAAATTACAAGTATATTTGGGGAACAGAGAAGGAAGTATTTTGAAGGCAGAAGAGTGAAACAGGTTATGTAATTGATAAGATGCCATAAAACTGATATCTTATAGTTCCAGAATATTAAAAGAATTATGACTGTGTAGCACAGTACAGTTAACAACAATCCTGAATTGATTTTACCTGAAAATACTATTTTGGTCATGTACTGTAACATTTTTACAGATACACTTAGCAATTTGACTAAGTGTACATGTATTAATGAATTCATTTTTAGTTTAAAAGCATGGTCACTGGAATCAGATTTTCTAGGTTTGAGTTGAGACTGTGTGATTTTTGGTATATTATCTAGCCCTGTATTTTAGTTTAAGTAATTTAAATGAAGTAAAAAAATAAAGCAAATAAAGATTTACAGGTGAAATAGATTCTAATAATACATTCTATCTCAGGAAGGTATTGTCAGGTTAATATTTCTAGTCTTTAAAACAGGACCTGGCAAATAGTAAGCATTGGATTAACATTGGCTATTGTTATAGACAACTAAATATTCCACAATATGACATTAATATAAATATAAAATAAAATGATTGGAATAATTTGATTTCAGGTTTAGAAATTATTTTAAAATATTCTTTCTTTTATTCAACAAATATTTGTTGAGCGCTTGCTTTTTTCGTTAGAGTTAGCAACATTAATATCACCTGTAATTTGTGTTATCTTTGATCTTTATAGTGCTCTAACATTTACAAAGGCCTTCCACATATTAGGTGGCTTTCCTGTCAAAACTATGAAGCAGCTAGGAAAAATGATATTGCTGGTTTATAGATGAAGCACCTTTCCATAGGAGTGCAAAGGTTTACCTCATTGCAAGAATGAAAGCCTAGGTCACTTCTCTTTTCACTGTACCATACCATCTCCTCTTATGTATCTTGGCCAGGCATGTTGGCTTATGCTTGTAATCCCAGAACTTTAGGAGGCTGAAGCAGGAGGATTGCTTGAGTCCAGGAGTTTGAGACCTTCCTGGGCAACATAGGGAGACGCTGTCTCTACAAAAAAATTAAAAATTAGCCAGCTGTGGTAGTGCGCACCTGTTCCTAGCCACTTAGGAGGCTGAGGTGGGAGGATTGCTTAAGCCTGGGAGGTGAAGGTTGCAGCCTGGATGACAGAGCAAGACTGTCTCAAAAATAAAAAAGAAAAATAGAAAAAGAAAAGAAGAAGAAAATCATCTTGCTTACATTCCTGTGGAACATATTGTTGCCTCTGCATGTTACAATGTGGATCTTTTGGATGTAGGGCAAATCTGTGTTGACTTGGAGTCTTCTAAGGTTGGATCACAGTAATTCCATCCTTATTTTTTTTTAAATTTTTAGAAAGATTTTCCGAATATTAGCAAATTTTGTATATTTTAAAATTGAAAGTATTTGATTTGTTGAGAAAACATTTAAATTCTGATGTGTCTTTTTATTCTTTTGTGTCTGTCTTACCCAAATCCTGCTTTCTCTTTTTATTTTTTCCTGTTTGCGTATCTGATTTCCCAGCCTCCCACATTGTAGATTCCAAGACCAACCTGGTTATTTTTCTTTAAACACAAACAGAAATCTTAATAAAGGGTGGGGGGAATAAAACTGCCCATCAGACATGTAATGGGTTTCTCTAATATACCTGAATGAATTGATTACTCTAGCAGCTCACTCAGTGGAATAAAAAGTGAAAGGCACTCGTCATGTAGTTGTAAATTTATTCATTGCAAAGAGCCTCCATTAATTTTATGTAATTTGGTACTTCCCAGTAGTTGCTACTGGAGTGGTTTTGTGTAATGATGTCCTAAAGGGCGAAAAGATTTTCAGAGAACTCACAATCTTAACTGTTGTTTTGTTCCTGTGTGTACTCTCACTTTTAGAAATGCGTTCATCTGCTGTATTTCTGAACCTAAGTATGTGCAGAACTATAGCAATAAAATTATGTACAAACCAGTTGATCCTGTGTTCCAGTAACTATCTACCTCACCTCCCCCCCGCCCCCAAATAAAAACACCAAAAAAAATTAAAAACTAGTCACTGTAGGCTCTTATTTTAAACCCCCTTAATCAAATGATTCTAGATTATATTTGCTTAAGATCTGCCTGATGTCAGTGTACAGTAAAATGTGTTTTACTGTACCCTTGGTGCACTACATTTTAACTGTTGTTGTATCTAAAGAGTGAGATGCCTTTTCATGCCTATGGAATCCCTGATGTAATTGAGAACCTAAAGGAGTAATGACTTTGATGAGGCAGTTTTAGCCAGTGCTGAGCTCTCAACTTTTATTACTGAATATCAATTTTGTATACAAGGCCCATGGCAGTCTTAATATGCCTTCATATTTTATCTTGGGTGTGACTGGAGAACAGTTGGGAAAGCAGAGGTAAACCATTAAAATGATGATCATTTTTAGCATTTTTACTGTCTACTTGTGAGTTTGTATTTAGCTATTTTCATATTTACCATCTACTTGCTTTTGTGTGTGTGTGTGGATTCTTCTTGCTTCCAAATTGTGATAACTAAATTTCCTAATTGTCCTTAGGTCCTCTCCTATACCTAAGTGGAATTGTTTTCTTCTGGAATTCTCTTTCTTCTGTTGGTAGACAGAATTTCAAAATTCAGTTTCTTGTTTGTTGGCATGTTTGTTTGCTTTCAGTTAGACAATTTGATTTTGAGATAACTTTACTGAGAAAGAAAAAAGGAGTAATCAACAGTGACATCGAACTGTTTTAGTGCTTTTGGAATAAGATTAAACCAAATGTTTAAATTTTGTTGAAAAGCAGAATTTAGTGAGACTGTGCCTTTTTAAGAAAATTACTTATTTGCTTCTGAGAAGGGCGAGATGTTTAAATTTGCATTTGATAAAGTAAAAGGGAAGACAGAACACTCTAAGTTACATATTAGCCTCTTTACTACTATTGGCAAAAATAAGTTTTGTTTAAAGTTCTGCCTGTGGGGCTCAGCAGCCCCTCACAATCTGTTTCCTGCCCTTCAGTAAACTTTCTCTGAATGACAGTGTTTGTAGATGGAGGAAATTAATTTGTCAGCAATAGATGTGTGTATTTGTTATACTTGGTAGTACTGGAAAATGGGAGGATGGTTACATTAGATTTTTGATCCTAAAAATAATTATGAGTCATCAAAGTGCCAGTAAAGCAATAATTGTGTAAGACATTCAAAACGTCTTAGGTCAGAGAAAGAATTAAGTCTCTGAGAAGGCTAGTTGAAGGGTAGGTGATAGGACATATTTGAAAACATAATTCTGGTTTCTCTTTTTGCATCCATTAGAATTGAAGCGCTTCCCACCAAAACGATTAAGATCTAGCTTGTGGCCTGAGATAAATATTGATTCTTGAAGTAGAAAAACGATGATTTTGGAATCCCATCTCTTTAAGATATGCACTTTAAGACTTCAAATGGCCCTAGAGGATTTTAGTACTTTGTATGGAGGAAAATAAGCTTGAATGTCTTTTCCACACCTCCTTTTTTAGTATTTTCTTTTTGATCTTTAAGCTAAAACTTTTTTTCATCTATTCCATTTTTTTAATCAGCTTTGTATGATGAAGATAATGTTATTCTAAAGAATTCATAAACTGCTTTTTATATTTAAATTCTTATATTGTAAAAAACCTGTTATTTCTTAAATTAAAAATAATCTTGAGATTTCTATAGAACTATTATCAGCTTTTAATAGATTTATGGTCTCAGAGTGAAGGACAAGGTATTAAATCAATTAAGATAATTATATTTTGTTCGATAATATTAAATAATATAGTGACATATAGTGATATGACTTTTTTAAAGCATATTTGTGCATCTTTATAATCAATTTTACTGTTGTCTTATGCTTTGAAAATGTATTTTTCTTTAAAAAGAAGGTTTGTCTGGATCTGGTGGCCATATCACATTCATTTATTCTACAAGTGTTTGTTGGGTAGTGTCTTTGGACAGGTTGCCGAGAAACAGAATGTAAGATTTGTGTGCAGTAGGTTTATTGGAGAGCACTCCCAGGACCAACACCTGTGGGCCTAAAGAAAGTTGGAAAGAGGGAGTTGAACTTTGATGCGGTAGGAATAGAGATGTGAGTCAGCCCTATGGTGAGCTCTGGAGCTGGGATAGCTTTTGAGTTTGGTCTTTACAGTCTTGCATTTACCAGGGAAATAGTGCAACCCTGAGTGGCACAGCTGTGAGTAGTCAGCAGCTAATACTCCTAAAAGTCGAGGGAAGGATATCCTTGATTCTGAAGGGGAATCCTGACTGGGGGATCTGGCCAGTGCCCCACAGCATCTGCTGCAGTTGCCCACCAAGTATCAGACTTTGCTGGGGACACCATGCTAAACAAAATCAGATATGCTCTGTTCGTTCAAGAAGTTTACATCTAGTAATGAAGATATATTGTTCAAAATTACGCTTATTAAAGCAAGCTTGTGGTTGTAATATATGCTAGTGCATGATATTATGAAAGCCAGTAGAGTAAGAAGCTAAAGATCAATTATGAAGCTATAGGTAAAATACTTAAAAATATATATATTGCTGGTAGTCAACCAAATCTTTATGCAAGTTCATTACTGGTTTGCCTTCTCTAATATAAGTTGATCGTGTATAATATTTTTCATGCTACTTTGTGTGGACATTGTTTTAGCTACTCAATAACTGAAATGCCTGTTAATACTCAACTCACCACTCCCTGGAATACTGGATAAATCTAATTTAGATGATTCAGTGGACACAACGATAATGTTATATTTACCCACTCACTTGGAAGAGTGTTACTATATACACATTAGACCTGATTATTTGAGAAATCACAATTGCATCTATGATATTTTCTGCTGAACTTTGACGTTGCAGGAGAAATTGTATTTTCTAAATAATAGAAAACAGAGAGCTAATAAAGGAAGGCTTCTCAGGCTGAATTTCAATCATAGTTAAAATAACAATACTATATCTGATTTTAATGATCTAGTTGCCAAGTGCTTTATATGAATTATTTTATTTAATTCTTATTAGCCTGTGATTATAAAAACTTTACACAGATTATGTAATTTAATCTTCATAATATCTCTATGAGATAAATGCTCTATTATCACCATTTTACAGATGAGGATACTAAATCTAGAGTCTTCATATAACTAGTAGGCAGAAAAACCAAGATTTAAGGCATCTCATTTGGGATTCAAAGAATACTGTTGAAGTTGCCCATTCTCCCTGCCAACTAGTCTTCAGTCTGTGTCACTTAAGACTTCTGGACATTCCTACTCCAGAAATTTTTTTAGCAAAATATTATGTTTATTTAAAACAATGAGTAGGTAGTGGAAAAATCAATGATTACTTAAAACATAAATGTTCAACAATTCAGAGGCAGATAAACAACTTTAAAAAGTGCTTCCCTGCCTTCTATAGATGATGAAAGTTAATTAATAGATCAAGGCAAAGGACTGGCCATTATTCCCATTCTTGCCCCTTGCTCTCATGGTCCACACAGCATAGAGAGAGATAATTTTGTTGAATTTTACTAGTTCGCTACCTACATCCTTTCATGACTTCCCATTGTACTTCAATATATATTCTTTAGTTTGGTGCCTAGCACTCTCCAACCACAGATGGTGTCCTCACCAACTTTGTTCAAGTTTACAAGGTTTCTTTCAATTCTTCTAAATGCTAAGCTCTTTCCCACCTCAGGCCTTTGCATTTGCTGTTTTCTGTGCCTAGAATGTGCTTCCTTCTGCTTTTCACATGACTATGTTTTTCTCATCCTTCAGATCTTGACCAAAATGTTACTTCCTTAGCAGAGCCAGTCCAATATTATCGTACTATTTAAAGTTTGTTTCCCTTTTTACTTTCTGTCTTTGCACCCTGTGTCCTTCATTGCATTTGCTATAATTTGTGATTATTTTATTTGTTCATTTGGTTATTTGTTACGTAGGTTCTTTACAAAGCTACAAATTCTATGAGTACAGGGCTGGAGTCTGTCTTATTCCTTTTCTTTTTTTTTCAGAGCTTGGCAGTCAGCGTTTTGTATCAGCTGTGGTAATATAATGGTCTTTCTAGTCCAGCCATGGTGAATTTGACATTTTTACTTGCTTTTTGTTTTTAGGCCCTTTAAATGCAGAACAAAGATTTAAATTTAAATACAGAAAGAATTGTTCATTTTATTGGAAAGTCATATGGGCCCTTATACAGTGCAAAGGGTATATTATCTGTTAAGAGTTAATATTCATTTTGGTTGAAAATTTATATATTATCCTCTATAACATCAGTGAGGGAAGCTGCACATGAAGTAACTCAGTTTTAGACAGATTGACTGTCAAATGAGTAATGATTATTCCACAAGACAGATGTCAATGGCCATAATATGCTATATTGATGAAATACATTTACTGAGCATCTACTTTATGCCTAGCCACCTTTTAGTTTCTACGGTTATAGAGAAACATAAACAATCTTTCTTCATGGAATTTATAGTCTAATGAGGGGAGAATTATTAATTAGAAATCACTTTTCATTGCAAATTGCTTTACATTCATGTCCGTGCTAACAGTGATACAAATGCACATATTATATATCCATTCTGTGTGTGTGTGTGTGTTTAGGTTCTGATATTGTTTATGCTCATATAGGTCTGGTAACCCTTTCAGAAGTTTGAACTGACATAAATTGAAGACTAGTTGGCAGGAAGAGTGGGCAACCTCAGTAGTATTCTTTGAATCCCAAATGAGATACCTTAAAAAGCTATTTTCCTTTAAATTTAGTCCTAAGGCAATTCAGGCCCATACCTAAAATGAGTTAGATGGATATAGCTTGTTGTAAAAAGTGTTTAGTTTCTTAAATTGTGTAAATTATGTATAATTTGGGCAGTTTAAATTCAGATATATCTTGTCTTAAAAAGTCTTATTTTGAAGTAGTCTCTCAAATAATATCTTCCATGTGTTAATAATTTACATCTTTAAAAAGGTACCTATCTGATTCACTCACTAGTAGTGTATATATATATATATGATTGAAATACTTGTAGAGTGCCTGTTTGCAATATTTATTGATGTATTACTCTATTGAAATATCTTCACATTTCTTCTAATTGTATTAGCCCTGTCCTTTAATAATTTTAGAATAATATTCAGACTCTTATTAGTTTGTAGTTAGAAAATGAACCAGCAGAGAATGTTTTTTGGGCAAAAAAGCTGTGATTAAGTAAAAGGTAATTATATGATGCTAATATTTATTTTTGTACGTCTTTTACTTTGAGCCTGTAAGTTTCTCACTGCATTAACTGCGAACTGCCTTAACTCATGTTAAAATGGTTGGAGTCTCTTTTACTTTTATTAATTTGCCAAGCAATTGGTTCCACTTTGTGATAAAAAAATAAAAATTGATGGATACTTTAATTAACCTAAAGCATTTAATAAAAATGACCCGATTTACAAGAAAAAAAGCATTAAAAAGTGGGGAAAGGACATGAACAGACACTTTTCTAAAGAAGACATACATGTGGCCAACAAGCATATGAAAAAAAGCTCAATATCACTGATCATTAGAGAAATGCAAATCAAAACCACAATGTGGTACCATCTCACACCAGTCAGAATGGCTATTACTAAAGAGTCAAAAGATGACAGATGCTGGTGAAGTTGTGGAGAAAAGGGAACCCTTATACATTGTTGGTGGGAGTGTAAATTATTTCAGCTATTGTGAAAAGCAGTGAGGCAGTTTCTCAAACAGGACTACTGTTTGACCCAACAATCCTATTACTGGGTATATACCCAAAGGAATAGATATTATTCTACTGTAAAGATATATGCACACATATATGTTCATTGTATCACTACTGAGAGCAGGAAAGACATGGAATCAACCTAAATGCTTATCAGTGGCAGATTGGATAAAGAAAATGTACATATACACCATGGAATACTGTGCAGCCATAAAAAGGAATGAGATCATGACCTTTGCAGGAACATGGATTGTGCTGCAGCCCATTCTCTTTAGCAAACTGAAGTGGGAACAGAAAACCAAATACTGCATTTTCTTACTTGTAACTGGGAGCTAAATGATGAAAACACATGGACACAAAGAGGGTAGCAACAGACAGATGGTGAGAGGAGGGAGAGGATCAGAAAAAAATATCTATTGGGTATGACGCCTCCTACCTGAGTGATGAAACAGTATTAACAAACCCTAGTTTGTATAGTATGTCAAACCTTCGTGACATGAGTTTACCTATATCACAAACCTGCACATGTACCCCTGCACCTAAAATAAAAGTTAAAAAAAAAAGACCTGAAAATTCCTAGATTAGGACTAAACGTTTTCATTTGAATTAAATATTTAATCATGTTGTTTTATTTTTATTTCATTTTATCTTTTTTTGTGACTTTCAGTATCACACATAGAGACCAGTTACCTTGATAATAGAAAGTGAAAAGTAAACATTATAGGCTGAATTCCTTATAGAAGTGAATTATCAAAACCATTTTAAGGTTTATTTACGTTTTCCTTTAAAAATGCGAACAAAATAAACATTATCCTGAACTGTTACAAGAAACCAAATTGTTAAATGCATTTATTCTCTCTTTAAAATGTTAATGACTTAGTTTCACTGTTGTGTAAAGAGTAATTGAAGATCTAAGTTTCAGCTTGCTATGTCAAAGAGCGAGCAGTTGGTTCCGTTTGCCCTGGACTATTGTGGATTTAGCACTAAAAGCCCTGCATCCAGGGAAACTTTCTCCTTAGTCCCAGGTAAAGTGTAAAGTAGGATGGTTGGCCACTCTAATGTTAAGTTGAAAATTCTTCTTACTAGTACACTCTTCCAATCATGTGTCTAGACAGCTGTTCTTTGTATCTGTACATTTTCGAATTCTTTCTAATATGAAGTTTTCAGAAATTAATTTGTTTTATACTTTAGGTGTAGTGTCTTATAGTTTTCCTATGAGTTAGGTGGCTTTTCCTTTGAAAATGGTTACAGATTAAAAAACAAAGTAAAGCAAAATCTAATTTGTATAGTTCGTATTTAGATAATTAATTTGGGTAGATAGCAGCCTAATATGTAGAAATGAAGAAGTTATTTTAATAAATACTAGTAAATCTGTATGGTGTTTTTCATTTATTACTGATAATTTCTTTTTCTGTTGTTAGAATACCAGAATATAGACCATTAAAAATGGAAAAACATCAGTTTTAAAAATTGACATTTTCAGAATAAAAGAACAAAAAATAATAATAGTATGTTTTTATTTAAGGTCATGAAACTAATTTAAAACTCAAGAGTGTTAGGAAGGAGGTTTTATATAGAAATGGAAATGCAAAGAGATATTCCTTTTTCTACAAAGCTGATCTGTGGTATGACCATAAGCTAATTGAAAAGAAAGCATGTAAAATTAAACTCATAAGTGTTTGGTTTCCATGTGGTCAGTCATAAGATATTGAGACCAAAACCTGACTCATGTATGAAGGAACTAAAGGTGATCAGGTTCAAGGCCTTCCAACTAAAGATAAAGCATTTATTTCTATTGCATATACTCTTGCTGATTTTATTTTGTCTCTTAGCATTGTCACTTTGTGTGAAGTAGCTACAATTTTTTTTGAAGAAAATAATTCCAACTTTGCTCAGTGGCCAAAAATTATACTTTAACTCCTGACAGACTATATAAAAAAATGTGTGCCTCTGGTCCCAGGAGGAACCAAATGGCTCAGTCAGCACAATTCATCATTACTACTGGCAAAAATAACTCAGCATGCCTGCGCTGCTTGGTGGTGAGTCAGTGGCATCATATTCATATACTGACAGCAATTTTTTTCTTTTTAGGAATTACCCTCTGTATCCTGAGCCAAAACACAGAGCAGTAAGATTAAATTAGGTATCAGTGTTTTAAAGAGCAAAGGCTGATGTTATTTTAAATTATTAATTCATTTTAAAAGGTCAAGTAGGGTTTAGGTGCTGAGGTGATGACAGAGGTCAATTTGATGATGGTCTTGCTCTTGGGGAGCTTATGTCTTATAGAAAATATGAGATGTACTTAGGTAATATTTTCAGCACAGAATGCTGAGTTACTGGTAATATTCAGTGGGAGTTCACAGGGAGGAATGAGAATGAATACTTATGATTGGGAGGGTTTGTTTTATTTATTCAGCAGTTTGAATACTACTGTGTTTTAGTAGGAATTTTTAACAAGGAGATTTAATTGTAGCTCTGACTGATCCAATAGTCCAGCAGAAATTTACTGAACGATTAGAATAAGTGAGATATTTAAATGAATAAGAAATCACTAACATACATTTTGTTTCATAAGTTAGTCATGATCCCATGGAGGGACACAGACAAATATCAAGTATTTGCAGCAAGATATGTGTTATAATGCATTTGTAAAGGATACAATTTCTTTCTTATGGTATATATTTGCCTTAAGCATTTATATGTATTTTTTTCATCAAAGCCTTCTATAGTCACTTTCGTTCAAATTGGAAAATGCCCACCACATTCTCTCATTACAAAAGCTAGTCTTCATTTGTCACATCAATAAGTCAAATGAGACTTAACTTGAGTAAGAAAAAGTATGACTTCCTTTTTCAGTTTAAATAAACTAACTATACCTCCTTCCCTAGCATCTCATTTCTGATTCCTAATTCTAAGATAAATGGACTCATTGATAAATAGTCTGACTTATAGATAAAATCATGGAGTCTGTCCTCTAGTTAGCGGCCTGATAAAATAAAAACTGCTGCCTTCCCCTTTTCTTGCTTTGCTCTTACAGAATTCTCCCCCTAGAGGAAAGCTCTCAGTTGTCTCCAGTTGCTTGGTGCTCAGGAGTTTTTAAGCCCTGGCCAGTGCATCATTGTAAGATTTGTAAACTGGAGAAGATCATTTGTGAGAGAGCAAGTGGAGGTGGGAAAGAAGAGTGGTCAAAAAGAGCATTCTGAAGGAGGTAGTTTTAGGAAAGAAGAGATTTGAAAATCGTGGATCTGGAAATTGATTCCTATGAAATCATCCATGCCCATGTGCACCCTGGAATGAGTTTGCATTTTGAAAATGATTCATGAAAGACAGATTATGAGGTATGAGTAAAATTTTCCTAGATGAGGAGGGAAAAGGAGACAGTTAAATAGTTCAGAGAATACACAGAAAGTCTTGAAACGATTGTGATGTATTCACGAAAAGTAGAAATCCTCATTGTGTCTTCAGGATAGAGGTATGATGTAGGAGTGGCAGAAGGTGAGACTAGAAAGCAGATTGGGTTCTGTTTGTGAAAATCTTTGCGTGCTATTCTAGTAATATGTAATTTAGACTTTACCTATGCAGGCAGAAGGAAGACACAGTGACCTTTTAGCTCGGAGGTGCTATTACAGGCAGCTAATTTATATGGCAGAGTAAAGGATGGAGTGGGTAAGTTGGGAGATGAGACAGGAAGCAGACACACAGTTGGGAGGCTTTATTCATTTTTTATTTTATTTATTTAGTTTGTTTGTTTATTTATGTATTTATTTATTTGAAACAGGTCTCTCTCTCTGTCACCCAGGCTGAAGAGCGGTGGTGTTATCATGGCTCGCTGCAGCTTTAGATTCATACATTTAAAAATGAACAATATTTTCCTCCACCTCTGAAATTGAGATGCAATTGATGACAAGTTATAAGCTTATTGGTGATTTTTTTTTATTTTAAAGATACAAAAATTAATGATATAAAGTCTGTGAAAAATGTAATTCAAGTAGAGGTGATGTTGGCCCAAAAATTAGGAATTGCAGGTGGGGATGGATAGAATTTTAGAGATATTTGTAAAGAAGAAAAATCTGGTTGACATATTAAAAATTTCTAGACGTATGACTAAATGCTTCTAAATATTATTAGAACTTAAGGTTTACGAATTATTGAGGCATTTATGATTCTGCTACAAAATAGATTAAAAAATAATCCAGATCTCATGGAATCACACTGGTGTGAGTTCTGAGACCTTAAGCAAAAAACATTTTTTAATAAAGAAGGAACTGTATTTATCTAGCCACCTCTCTTTATGTATCTCAATACTGGTGATAAATGGTTCCAAATATAGTTTTTTCTTCTTTTTAATATCTCTCTTTCTTTTTCCAATCTCTTGGGCGTTTTCTTCTATCCTTTCCCAATTTTTTTTGTTACTATCTCACTTTTCTTTTTGCCCTATTTGCCTTAAAAACAACTGCTACTCACAAAGCACTGTCTACCTTTTGATTTCCTTCTTTTCTGCCTCTCCCCATTCCTACTGCCCTTTTCACCCTCTCCATTGTGGATGAAACTGGGAATATGTACAGTACAGAAGGGAACAGTTAACTCAACATTTGGCCCAAGGGTTATAGTGGAGACTGACTCCTAAGAGCTCAATTTATACTAATGCTGCCTTTTGATTCATTTTTTTTCACCCAATACCGTACTGCCAAACTCCCTAGTTGTTTCTTCAAGTCAGGGTTTACTTTTGCAAAGAATAAATAGATCAAAATAGGAAGCAAATACAGTTCTTGAAAAGTACAAGAACTTTTAGAGAGAAGAGGCTATCATAAAATTATACATTTTTGCTAGAATGTTTATCTGATTCTTATATACTTGGTAATTAAATTCTGAAGAATATTCACTTTCTTTGCACAGGGGAATCAGCAGCATCCAGAACCTTGTATAGATAGCTGGCTTCTTAGACCCAGCCTGGAGACTCAAGCTGTCTTAGCTTTGGGGCTGGACAGTTGAAATTCCATTCAAAACCACAAGGCATTTTTCTTTTAATGTAGTTTGGTGTGTGTGTGTGTGTGTGTGTGTGTGTGTGTGTGTGTGTGTGTGTGTAAAATAATGAATAAAAGTTGTATTACACTTGTCGTGTTCAAGTTGTCACTTAGGTTGTATTGAATTCTTTTTCGACTGGTCCCTAAAAAATGTTTTGTGTTCTTGTACCACCTGCAGCACCTATTGAAGAGATATAAATTACTTATTAAACAGCTGGTCATTTTATTTTACACTGCAGTTATTTGCAAACCCATATAATAATACTGTAGAAACAGCTTATTGTTTTAGTGCTAAGTGAAGTGACAGGAGTTTGCATGCTGGTTGTCCAATCAAAAATGAATTCTCAAAACAGTCCCTCACATTTTATTAATTGGAAAATCAAAACCAATATCTACTGGGACAGCACCAACCAAACTTTCTGCTGGAGGTTATCTTTGTAGAGTTTGTATTTACTTCCAGATCTTTTCTAATGAAATGGCTCTTTTCACAGTCATTTATTTGCCATTGACTGTTGTTCCCTGGCAATTAATTAAGAAGAGGGGGATAGAGTTCACTTCTGTTAGGTTCCCTGTCCCTACTCCATTCCAAAGTTAAAATCTTTGATAGTTGGCTGTTTGTGAATTGCAGTACATGCCTCTAATCCACAAAAATATTTTTTTTGGCAGGAAAGAAAAGCCCCTTTTTATGAAAGATTTTTTTTCCCTAAATATGCATGGAGATATTTTGTTGTGATTTCTCAAGAACTGAATGAGAGTCCCAAATTAAAATAATTTGAAAAAAGAAAATGTAAAATTCCATTTTGCATGGTGCCTTTAATCAAGACTCTTTAATGTCATTTGTTTGGTTATTAAATTTCCATGTCTAAGATTGAAATGGTTTATATTTAAATTAAATTATATAAAAATTTATATGCTATGGATGCTATGTGTTCATAATTTTAAATTGTGATTTAATTCTCATAAAACTTCACATATTAGCACCTCAATAATTTTTGCTCAGAAATGCAGAATTATTATAGTTAAATAGCAGAGTCTCTGAAAGTATACTCTGAAAGAGCAGTCTCATGGTGATTTCAAAGAGAATTCTGTTTAGATGACAATAGAGAATTTATATCATGAAACATTCGTTGAAACATAAGTGTTTTCAATATTTGTTGTCTACTTAGAAAAATGATTTTGCATTTATTTAAATTATTTGTCATATTAGATTTTATGTGCCATAGAAGTTAACTTTATTCCATCATGGGTAGCTTGAATCACTGAAGAGAAAATCCCCTTTAAAAGGCCTGTTCATAGCAAAGACATGAAGTCAACCTAGATCCCCATCACTGGTAGACTGAATAAAGAAAATGTGATAAATACACACCATGGAATACTATGCAGCCAGGAAAAAAGAATGAGACATGAGCTTTGTAGCAACATGGGTACATGGATGGAGCTGGAGAACATTATCCTAAATGAATTAATGCAGGAACAGAAAACCAAATACTGCATGTTCTCATAAGTGGGAGCTAAACATTGAGTACACATGGACACATAGAAGGGAGCAATGGACACCAGGGCCTACTTGAAGGTGGTGGGGAGGAGGGTGAGGATTGAAAAACTACCTATTGGGTACTGTGGTTATTACCTGGATGATGACATAATCTGTACACCAACCCCCTGCAACATGAATTTATCTGTATAACAAACCTACACATGTACCCCTAAAACAAAAATAAAAGTTTTTTAAAAAAAGAAAAGGCCTGTTGGATGATGAGAGAAGTTCTGTTCACTCTCCTCTAAGCACCACTAGTGTGATTGAAACATCAGGAAGAGAAGTTAAAATTAAATTGAATGGCCTTCTATGTGCCAGGTACATTTCCTTTTCAACTCATGTAGTATAGAATAAGAAAAAGAGAGTTGATCAACAATTGTACTCCTATATGTGATAATACTACATAATTTAGTATATAAAACAAGAGGGGAGACGTAGCAGATTATGAAGAAAAAGCAGTGGTCAAACAGAAAAGAAAGATTTAGTTGAACTTTAAATTATAATCCAGTGAATTCCTTAGGAAATTGATGAGGATTTATTTTCCTAATCGAAATTTAATTATGTTGTGTTTTCTGTTTCTCCATACATGTGTTGTCTTTATTAAATGTCATTTATGTGTATGTATGTATGTATGTGTGTGTGTATGTACACACCTACCTACCATTACGCTATAGACATCTGTGTTTTCAACATTGAACCTATCAATAGAGCCACATTTGTTTTATTTTTGGAATGCTTATTTAAAGTAGATCATGTTTAATTGCAAAAGAACTATAAACATTTGTACCTGCAGTACTGCGTCTTGTCCATCATGTAAAAAAATAATTATCCTGAACAATGGACATGTTTGTGGTTGTAAATCTGTTCTCTTTTCTCTGCTTGAAGTGATAATGTTTCATGATATCAGTATTCTTCAAGCATTTATATTAGAAGACACTATGAATGCAGCGGTGAATGAATCATGTTCTTACATGAGAGATTTAACTCTGAGAGGCCATTGTAAATAGGATGTCTGTACATTTTGAAGTCTTAGGCTTCATATGAAAAAAAAAGAAATTCCTGTAAGATCTTTGAGTAAAAATGTTACTTGTGAAGGATGTGCCAGGTTTCAAGGACTTCCCAGTAGCCATAGTATGAATACAAGAAACACAGTTGTGCATTTGGAACTTCAGTTCAGTTATACCGTGAACTGAATTGATGAATTTACTGAGTTAGAACTTTTTTCGTTTTTTTGACAGTTGTTGAAAGGATCTTTATAGAGACTCCTTCACGTAGCAAAATTTTTTATGTATCAGTAGTCTGCAGCCTCTGACTTAGACCATTTGTGTTACAAATATGCACTACGTATTGCACAGAAGCCTGGGTTATTGAAACATGTAACCATTTCAATATCAGGAGGTTCTGCATTTTTCATATTTTGTCACTTTTAGGAAATTTTGCCAGGTGCTGGATAGGACAACAACTAGGGTGGAGAAAGGAAGGAGACAGGTGTGCGCATGTACCTGTATGTGTGCATGTCTGTAACTGGAAACTAGGGAAGATTGCAAGAAGCCTGGAGTCCTGAATAGTTCACAGATATCACAGATTTAGATCTTGGCAGAGGTGTTTCAGCACAGATCTGTTCACTACTTGTGTTAAAGACCTTCCTACTTTAGGGCCTATATCTATAAGGTTTTTGTCATGTAGAAAGAAGAATAATATTACTTTAATGTTAGATTCAAATTGTCAGGGATGTCAACATTACTATCATGACCATATTGTGTGACAGTTTATTTTCCATAACTATTTTGTATTAAAAGGAAATGCAGGTTTTGTCATGCTCATCATGTTTCTTACTCCCCACACTGAAACACAAATGTTCATCTTTATTGAGAAACTGATAACTTGATTGCCTGTTTCACATATTGATATTTGCTTTTTAAAGTACATTGACACAAAGTAGCCAGTATTAAATCTACCTGTATCCCAGATGTTTTAGAGAAGAAAAAGGAAAGTCATTCTTTTCCTATTAGTAGTCATCATATCATTTCTTAAGTATATTTTATATATACAATCCACAAAGACACCTTTACTTTTTCTATTTTAAATTTCTCTTAACTGCCAGAAAATCTCTGTTTACCATTGCTTTTAGAACTATCCTTAAACATAAAATTCTAATTTGCCGTGCCCGTAACTGATAACAGCATTCTGGAACCAATAAATTATTTAAAATCCAAATAACTATGTATTTCAAAGATACCTAAAGGGACATTTGCAAAATGGTCATTTGAACTATGAATTTTAAATCATCTCTTGGTAACCAAGGCTTGTAAAGAACTATTTATTACTGTTGTTCCAGATCACGAGACGTTTTTATAGGCTTTATTCATTTAACGGTTACATTTCTTAGATTATTAGCTTATTCATTTATTCAACAAATATTTGTTGAGCCCTTTTTAAAGTGTCAGTCATTTTTCTAGGCACTGGTGATACAAAAGTGAGCATATTTAATAAAAATATCTTCATGCTCATGAAGCTTCCATTCTAGTGACAGAAAAAAGATAAATTATAAATCAAATAGTGATTGTATGGGGAAAAGTAAAGCTAGAAAGGAAAAGGAGTTGTGCTGGGAGATGTTCCATTTAAAACAGGGTGGTTAGGGAAAGTCTCAGAACGGTAACATTTGTAGGAAGACCTAAAGGAGGTGAGGGAGCAGCTGAGTACTTCCATGGGGTTAAGTGTTCTAACCACAGCAAATCCCAAATCTCCGAGGCAGGGGTGTGTCTGCTGGGAATCTCAGAGAGGAGAGTTGGGTTGACTGGTGCAGAGTGAAATAGGTGGGAAAGCAGAAGAGGGCAAAAGAGGCATTGTGTGTGGGGAGTGAGGAAGATCATAGAATACTTTGTGAGGGCTTTCGCTTTTCTCTGAAGGAGGTGAGAAACCACTGGACAGCTTTGAGCATTAAGAGTTACTGAAGATGTCTTTGGAAACCCTAACCATGCTTTATGTAATGAAACTTATTTATAGTATTGGCCAGTTCTTCTGCACCATCCCCCCTGCCCCGATTTCGTTATTTATTCAGAATATTGAATTTCAGAAGACTTTATATTTGTAACACACATACCTCAAATTAGCTACGGCAGGTTTTTCAAAGTCCAGCTTCAGGTGATTTCAAATATACAACAGTGTGTTAGTGTAGGTTTAGGCAGAAACCAGCCTGCTGCTGCTGTCTTTCTCTTCGGAGCTCTAGCAATGACATTTTAAAATGGAAATACAGGTGTCATAAAGCTATTGCAGAAGTAATAGCTTTTAAAGGAGATTTTCAGACTAATAAAAATTTCTCACCTCAATTAATAGAAATGATAAGAAATGCAGAGAAGAAGGAGTAAAGGGCCTTGACTGATATTTTCCTGGATTGGAAAGGAGAAGTAGGGGTACAACAGAATGAAAGAAAAAATAATTTTGACCTAAAAAGCCAAAAGCATCTCAAAACCAAGGTGCTTAGGAATCCTTTAAAAAATCCAGCTGGTAAAGACATATAATTAGAGTGGCCATATGTCCTGTTTTATTCCCAGGACAGTAACGATTTATGCCTGCTGTCCCAGTGTAATTATTAATAGCACCCCTTTCATTCCTCATAGTGTCCTGGTTTTAATGATAAATTTGTGGTCACCCAACATGAGTCTGTAACTGTGCTTCACACCTTTTATGTTATTAGGAGTCATTTCAATTTTTGGTGTTTTCATAATTTTAGTTTAATTTAGAGTATTGTTAGTGCTAATTAGCCCCAAATTTTGTTTTCCCTTTCATTTTTTTCCCCTCTTGGAATGGTTTTATAGGTTTGTATTTAAAAAAGATTGGAGACTGTTGACTTTTCTGGTACTTCAGAAGAATATACATTTCTTATTTTAAGAGATGTTTATATTAAAGTTTATTTTCTCTATTTTTTGCCTGTTGAATGAGAGATTATTTTAGATTAAAAAATTATATGTGGTTTCCAGAGCGTTGCTGTTATAATGATATTAAGTAATTATACACTGAAGTTATGAAGTTTTCAGTTTTCATTTACGTATTTTATAAAAGCAATAGTTTGGTTTATGGAAGGAGATTGGCGAGAAAAATGTTTCTTTTTAAAGGGAAGGTTGGAATGAATGCTTTCGTATGTGTGTCCAGATTTGCTTTGCAAATACAGTATCCCACATTGAAATACCACTGTACTATAAATATTGCTATAACAGTCTTATGGACATGTAATTGTGGAATCAGGAGAAGAGAACTAAATTAAGAGTCAGGAAACCTTAATTCTCATTTTGTTTTCTCGGTAAGTGGAATGATGATTTTGCCAATATCACTTACCCTGTCTGTGCCTTAGAGCTCTCTGACCTAAACTAAGTCACAGGGCTGTTTTGCAGAGCCAGGGAGTTTAATATGTTTGAAACAACTTTATAAGTTATGATTTCTATCTAAATCTGAGATTGCATTAGGTCTGAGGGAACAAGGAAAGCCCTTTTAAGTGAGATAGTTACATTTCTTTCCTAAGGAAGTTCTGAATCAGTAAGTTAATTACCTCTCTCCCCTAGGGAATCAATCAGCTAATTATAAAGAGAGCCAAGGTCAAATTTAAGCCAGTCTTTCCATTAGTCTAGGAAACTACTTAGTTCATTTCTTCATGGGGGAAGTGCAGGAGTTAATGTGAATAGTTTGACAGGTTTGAGAGCTTGGGCAAATAGACCTAAGTAGACCTTTCACAATGACTTCTGTAATTTATTGAAAGTAATGTGCATTAATAGACTGTCAGAGATACCCAAATGTCTATCTTTCACATACAAATGATTTTTGGATTAAGTGCACCACTGACCTGCATGACTGGCATGGATAATTAAATTTTAACTTGTGTCTTTGCAGCTAATCTAGCTTGATAACTGTGTTTCAGTGTAGGACATAGCTTTCATCAGATATACTGGAGCAAAAATGAATATGTTTACATAGGCTAAAGCATATTCCTTTATAATGAAAGTTCATTCATAGTTGTATTTATTGATTAAGAGTAGAGCCTCATACTATCCTTGTACGATTGGCCTATCTTTGATGTAAATGATATTTTTATGGAACACATTTTCATCAGTGCAATGAATCATCTATTCCTGGATACCTGCCAATAGATAGTTATGACCTTGGAATAAAATAACAATTGGGAAAAATAATCAGATTTCCATATGTAATGTTGGGCAATTTAAAAAATATAAGGTGTACCCTTCCTCTAGTACACTTAAACACACAGAATTGAAAGAAAAATGAAGTTAATCTTTTGTGTATTATTGTATTTATGGACTGGAAAAAAACAATGGCTAAAAAGAACAATTATGGCATACCATTGTTATTGAATGTATTTTTAATGTGTATTTGAGGTGGAGTTGAGGGTGGAAAGTTTTACAAACTGAGATATCTGATTCTGTGGGGAAATGAATTGCATCCACTTATATTATCATGTGGTTCTCACATATATATTTGAAATTAAATGACTTTCTCTCCTAACTAAAGGAAAAGAACAATGTGTTTGTCATAAGGGCAAAACTGTTAACTTCATAAAATTCCTAAAATAATATATATGAACAAAGCAGTGATTTTTCCAGTGGTCTTAAAAAGCTTGATAAATGATTGCAATGATTTAAAGTATTTTTAGAATGCATTTATAATCTGGGTTTCAAATTTAAATACAAGTTATTTTATATTTATGAGAAGTAATAAGAAAAATTCAATAGATCTCTAAAGAAAACAAAAACAAGTGAAATATTTGTTAGATATCTCTTACTGATTTGATATCTCCTATTTTTAAGTGTGTTTGGGTAATATTAAGAATGCAATCTATAAGAAAGAACACGTGTGAACTTTCAGTTATCTCGGCTACCAGATAGCGAATAAGCCGTACATTTCTTTTAGAAGGAAGAGTATTTTGTTTCTTGAAACAGAAAAGTTACTAACTGATGCTGTTATATATTATTTTTGTACAATAAGTATGTTTTAGAGTTGCAAATATGATTATATATATGCAGTCATCCTTAAGATTGACATTCACGAACCATGAATATGCCTTACATTTCTGTGTGCCCATTGCTGGTGTTGGACTTGAATTTTTTATGTGGTTTTTCAATAAAGTAGTCTGTTTAGAATAATTTCTTCTTATATATTCTTTTTTATTTTGTTTTGTTTTGTTTTGTTTTGTTTTTTAGCAAAGTGAATGGAATTCTCAGAATTCCAGTTGGGAATTGTGGTTGTTTTTAAATTCTTGCATCTGTGAAGGGAAGCCAACTAGAATGCTGTTTACTTCTCAAAATATGCGTTTTATTTTAAACAAACTTTTAAGTGATATGACCTAGAATATGTCAGATCTGACAGAGTTAGAAACATTTGAAATTGATGTAAAATATCATTTTACTAAGCAATTCATAGGGATAGACTTACTTATTTCTGTACATAGCACTACAGAGGCAACTATATATTTCATATAATTCCATGTGAGTCCCTTGGAAGAGGCACTATAGCGTGGCTGCTTTTTTATGACCATCTGTTACTCTTTCTATCACAAAATTTAACACTTTACACAATGTACACTTGGAATTAGTTCTTCCTACCACTTGGTAACTAATGAAAAGTATATGTGAAACTTAGAATCTATGGAAGCAAGTCATTTCATAGGAGGAATTTGGAAGTCTTTCTCTTACCAAATTATAATATGAATGATTTTTGCTTAGAATCGTTCAACTCTACTTTGACATAATTTTTGATAATAAAAATTCTATTCACTGGAATTTCTGTTAAAATACTCATGTAAAGTGGCTAGAAACAGAATAGTTGGACTTTCTCATGACTTAATTCAAATAGGACAATCTGTTTCAATAAAACTACAGGAGGAATTTAAGGCAAAGGTGCTCATTTGGGCTTAGCTTAAATTTTTATAATGCAAACTTGGAGGCAAAACTGTGACTGGCACACCTGCCATAATTTAATGTGAATGAATAAACCTTTGTGTGTGACTGTGTGTGTATGTGAGTTATTGATAGAGAATGTGTAAGAGAGCTATTTGTTAACAGACACTGTCCTCAGGTGAATTGGGAAATTGGGGAAGTAAAATAACCAATTGTTTCATTTGCATGTAATAGGTAGGAAGAATAATTAAGAAAAACAAACAAACAAAAAACACCTGTTTGCCTAGTGTCAGTTGCACCCAGATAAGTTTTTCTTTCAGCATCAGAAAAGCTAGATCTTTTTATTAAAATCCATTTATTTATCTCTAGCTGAGATGCATCAGTGATTCTGTTAAATAAAATTTAGTGTTAATACTGTTATTTGAGAGACATTTTAGTTTGATTATAAAGAGATAGATTCAAATAGAACTAAAAATGGTTTTGGTAAAAAAGGAACAGGTTAATTTTTTCCCTTCTCATTTGACCACTATTTTAGCTATTAAGTAAAATAAACAAATAAAAAAAAAAACATGCTGTCAAGTAATTCTGAAAAAGAAAGCTTTGGGTATCCATAGAATTATTTTAAGAAAGTGTTCCCTGACCTTGTCTCAAAGGATTTGAAAAATGTAAACATCTTTTATAAAAATTAGGCCACTAAATCTGATTTCCTTTATATGAAAATATTCATATGTATTGTAACAACTATATAAGTGGCAGTTAAATATGTTTTATTCCCAAGTGTGATCATCTGTTTTACACTTAATGGAAGCAAAGTTCTTCCAGTTTTCTGATTATAATGATGACATGGCGTGCAAGAAACCAGAGTGTATTAATCAAACCTTATGATTAAATACTTAACTTCATGGAAAATGATCATTATGGACGTTCAGTAACATTTATTTGGCCAAATTACATGTAAAGTTAGTTCCATTCTTAATACTATAAAGCTATGCATTTGTGTATCTCATTATTGAAGGAAATTTAGAAATCTTTTGGGTTTGAATTCCCTCATTTCATTTTGCAATTTAAACAATACTTTTAGAAAATCAGTCTGCATTGTTACATGGAATATAATTTGTCAACCAGCCTCTCCCAAGATGACAGTACTGAAGACTGTAATGTATTTCAAAATATTCATTTTATTCTAGGTGTTGACTACTTTTAGGATTGCTTAATTAAAAAAAAATAGAGCTTCTAGGAATAAAAGTTTTATTGTTCACCATGGATGGTTGAGAATAATATAATTTAATACCTCATTTGAAATAAATTATAAGTGACATTTTCTTTTAGGCTTTTCTACTGAAAGCTAGGTGAAGCAGAATATGTACTTAGTTTAATGGTGAGGTTTTATTATCAAAATCTAATTATTTTTAAAGAGATTAATTCTCTTCTGTCTTTGCCTCCATGCTAGTTTTTAATATTATTCACAAGATGTGACTCAGAAGCTGTCTCATGAAAATAATATACTAGAGCTTTACTTTTAATTGTACTTCTGTGTATCTGCAATGTTCATTATACTCTAGAATATTTCGTGAAGGGAGAATAGATTTTATTAAATTGTGAAGCATGCAATCTGTTAACTATTAAGTAGAAGAATAATCTGGATTATACATAGTATACTTTCCAGATGCAGTGATGAAATAGGAAACTTTGAAGCACAAGACCATAAAATTGTAGCATATCAGACTTTGACAATAAAGCCCCAGTCACACCCTTCCATTTTCCCCCATTTTATGCCCTGCTGCAAAGTAAGATTTTAACTTTGATTTCATAACACCTAGCTCAGTGTCTTGACACATAATAGGCACTTTAACAAAAGCTTTTTAGTGAATGAACAAACTCACATCTTTAGCAGGTGTTTTCAAAGGGACAATGCGTTTATTTGTGCTGGGAAGAAGTATACGGATAGCCAGTAAAAACTATGGAGTACAAATAGTGGTAGAGAATATTCTTGTATTTTTCACTTGTGTCTGCTTTAAGACTTTTGAAAATGTGTATTTCTGTACATTTCAGCACTTAAAACTTGCCACTTTTTCTTGCATATCCATTTACTTCATTGTAGGTCTCTATTCTTTTTTTCTCAGAGAGTAGTTTGCTTTACAGTTTATCCCACCACTGAAATATTATTTGAGTTCCTATCTTATCGGGATGTTGGATGAACTATATTTTCCGTTATTACACATAATTTTTTCCTTTGTTTTTTCTAAATGAATTGTTTCTGGAAAGGAATTTAAACTGTGAGTAATTATTATTCAGCTTTCCTAGTGTTTGTGAAAACAGAAGTTGACCTCATATGGTGAGAGCTATGGGAAAACTTGGGTGTAACAACAACAACAAAAATTAAGCAAAGGGAAAAAAAATCAACAGTAAGGGTAGGAGAGTATGTTTCAATCCTTTAACATTTTAACTCTGAAAACCAGTTATTTAATGCTAAAATTCAGTTTTTAACGGGGTTTTAATGGGAGTTTTTAATATTAGCTGAATAGTATTTGATAGTAAAGACCAATTATCTTTTGATTTAACTCAGGATTTGCTGAGGTTAAATCTTATTATTTGGGAAAGGGGCATTATTCCCTCTTCCATTATTATTGAGGAGGAAAACTAGTGTATTCTTCATAGCTCCTTTTAATAACTCTCTCTTCCTCTCTTTTATCTTTCAGCTTTCCCTTCACACTCATTCTTTGACAGTTTCTCCTTCTCTTTTCTCTGTTTATTCTTCCATCAAGTTTATTAAGACCGTGTTCCTTGCTGGGCTCTTCCAAGACAGGTAGTTCATCCTCAAGTTCCAAAAAATGAAGATGAGTAATAAGACTATTTCATTTCTTTCCTTTTCCAACCTTGACAAACAAGTCTTTTATTATGATATATGTCCCTTGAGCGTCACTCAGGGCCTCTGTCTAGCCTGTGTCTACCCCATGCAGGAATGTAGAAGAGGTCCACAGTTTGACTCATTTTTGGGGATCAGGATTTCAGTCCCTCAGTTTCTGCCTCATCCAGACACTTGTGCAGTAGTCACACTGTACAACCGACTGCACTGGACCTTGTCTTAGGCTAATTTATGATTTAAATATGTTCCCCTAAACCTGTAGATTTGGGGATGTATCTGGGATTTGTGCAACAGAAGAAATGGCTATATATGAGAGATAAATATGTGAAGCCCCTGAATAGCTTTTGAAACGCAAAGTGATTTGAAGATTACTGGCACTGTTGGCTCATTTTAGCAATAAGGAAACTGAGCTATTGAGAAGTGAAGTGAAATGCCCACACCTATGTAGTCGGTGAGTGGCAGATCCTTGACTGATTCTCTCTGCTAACTTGAGGGCCAGTAAACACTACACTGTAGTGTTTCAATTCACTCAACATGTAAACAGAATTAGATTTCATAGTCTAAATATTGAATATGTTTCTGAAAGTTATTTTAGAATACTAGTTTTATTTAATAGATTAGGTAGTTTAGAAGAGAATAGTATGAACAGTTGAAACCAAATATACCTGAGTGTGCATCCAAACTCTGCTACTTAATAGTAGAGTGAACCTGAACAGGGTATTTAACCTTTTTTTCTTAATCTGTCAAACAGGAACAATAAACACTTATTTTACATGGTTGTGGTGGAGTCAGGCCCCAAATCCACATATTCAGAACTATTGATACCAGAGTAAAGTGCTCCAGGGATAAATGAAATCCACAGACAATGTCCAGCCTCAGTTTACCTGCTACTGTGGCTCATTTCTTCAACAAATTTTAGAAGTTTCTAAGAGCTAGCACCATTGAGTTGATTGATGCTCCTAAAGAGCATCTTTTACTTATGTAATTTTTTGAACATTTTTATTTTCACCGATCATTGAATTGTGTTATTCATATTTGAATGTGACTTTAGGAAGGAAATTTTTTTAGTAGCTTCTTTGTCAAAATGGTTTCTGATATGATTTGCCATAAATATATGTGGTGATTTTATTTAACTGTAAGAAGTAGGTTATGGGGCTGGCCAGGTACGGTGGCTCACGCCTGTAATCTGAGTATTTTGGGAGGCCCAGGTGGACTGATTGCGAGAGCCCAGGAGTTTAAGATCAGCCTGGGCAACATTGTGAAGCCTCATCTCTACTAAAATAAATAAATGAATAAATAAAAAATAAATGGATCTGGTGGTGTGCACCTATAGTCCCAGCTACTCAGGAGGCTGAGGTGGCAGGATCACCTGCACTGGGGAGGTCAAGGCTGCAGTGAAATGAGATTGCGCTGCTGAATTCAGCCTGGGCAGCAGAGTGACACCCTGTCTTAAGAAAAGAAAAAAAAAAGGAAAGTTTTATAATCTACAGGCCATTTTTGTAGCAATTGAGCAGTTCTACAAAGTGGTTTTGAAGGACTCACATGTTTTTGGAATATAGCACCAAAATCTGGTGATCTGCTGGTGAAATATAATTCATAACACCATGATTGGGGACAGTAAAGAAAATACAGGATTCAAAAGTGTATAATTATGCTCATTTGTTATCACCACTAGTTCCTTAATCTGAGACAGTGTCATTTATTATGCAGATGAGAAGGAAATTATGTAATTTAAGTTTATTTGAGGACCATGTTACTATTTTCCTTTACAGGGTACAATGTTTAAATAATATTTTTCAATGAGAAATCATTTATAATGCTGTGTAATTTATTGATTATGAAATATCTTTCCTTTGCATTCATATGTAGGTCAGCCAAAAAAATTCATCTCAAAAAGCACCGTAATTTTTAGATTCTTCTATTAGATATTAAATCTTGGAATAAACATTTAAGATTTAGGGACTTTCTCTTTTAATTAAGCGAGATAGTTGTTTAATACAAGATGTTCCAAATTTGGTAATGATGCAGTCTGTCATCTACTGAATATGTCTTCTCTTCACTCCTTAGTACTTTTGTTGAGCTTTGGTGATACAATTTTAATTTTAAACTGATCACATTGTTTCTAAATCTTTGCTAGATGGCGTTCATCTTTATACTATATGGAAAAATATGTCACGTTGAAAATAGATTAGTAGTGTTTTAAAATAAATTTACAATTATATCAGCAATATATTTGTTCTGGAGCCATTTGCATTAGCTTTATTAAATTAGAAATTTTTTAAATGCTTACATGATGAAAACAACTGAAGGTTAGTTTTATTTAGTTAGAAGGGACATTAGGATTAGAATGGTCACCAAGTCCTTGTCTCTGGTACACATAATTGAACTTTCTTTCCCCTTCATTTAGTTTTTTTCTGTACCAAAGGAAGGAAAATGCTTTCACTGTAACAAATTAAGAGTAAATTATATTTTGCTTACTTGGTAACTGGATTGTTAATAGATAATTAAGTTGAAGAGAAAAAAATAGAAAACTTTCGCTTGATTCCTTTTCTAATATTAGAAATGAGGAATTGGGGAGAAATCGGTATAATGCATGTAATTAAAGCATTCTGTGTTTTGGTAAAAACCTCATTTAGTTACGTCCAAATATTAGAGAAGTCTATTTATATTCTCTGATATTTTGCTTAATGCCTTTGGCTAGCTGAATAGTTTTTGTTTTAATTTCATGGCAATTTGCATTTATTTTTAAAACTTTCAAAACAAATTTCTCTTTTTTGCTTCAACGCACATACTACATTTGGTAAATGTAATATATAACACTGTGAATTATTATTTATATTACTTATAAATATTATTATTGTAAATATTGCATTTGGTAGAAATGAATTTCCGTCAAGGTACACTCAATTCAGAGAATATATACCAGACAAAATCTCAGGAAAGGACATGAGAGTTTTCTTAACAAAGAGGTACATAGTTATGCTGTTACACCTTAAGGATGATAATGTTTGATTATTGCTATTAGAGTGAATAGTGTTTCCCTAACATTCTTCTCTTACATTTTGGCTAAAGAATTATATTAATTTAAATGAAAATCAGGTAAATGTCTAGGAGGAAAATTGACCTCGCTAATTATAGGCATGTGCTTAATCAGTGTCAGTGATTGTGGATTTCTATGTAGTCAGAGCTTATCAAAATAAGACTTTCATAACAAAATTTGGCCCTTTGCCTTTGATCACTGATTATTTCAGTGAGATCTCCCAGGTGATTTTGGTGGCTAGTTACATCATTAAATCTATATGAATGACTCCTCAGAACACATTGGCTTGAAAAGGGGAGCTTTTACAGATTATCCTGCTGTGGGAGGAGTTAGTTTCATTATTGAGTTTTGAGTTTCATCTAATAGGTAGAAATTGAACTTCCTCCCGGGAGACAATGATCAGTGCAGAAAGCCAGCATGTCTTATTGTACGGAGGTCATTGTTGAATGGTGGCCTATCATTAGTCTTGATCTTTTTTCTGGTAACTCACAACTCAGGGAGTTGCTATATGTTTCTGATTTTGCTGTCACTTTGTGAAGTCTCATAATGATAATGGTAAATGTTTATTGACCACTTAGTACATGTCAGGCATTGTTTTAAGTTTTTGTATTATTATTATTATTATTATTAATCCTCACAACCACTTTGTGCTGTCATTATGCCCATTTTACAGATGAGGACACTCAGGCATAGTAGGATTAAATAAATTACCCAACTGTCCAGTCCTGGTAGGTATTAGGAAAAGGATTTGAATACATGTAATCGGAGTCTTAGAGCCTTGGGGCAAGCACAACTTTGTAACCCAAGCTTCTTCAATGTTAGCCCCCCAAAATAAGCACTAAATCTCTTATTTGAGAGTAAAAGTCCATTGTAATTAACTTGAGTAAACACTTAAATGACTGATAATCTTGGTTATCTCTGGCTGGCATATGAGTACAGATTGAGACTGTCTTAACGCTAGGTTTGAAAGTAGGGGGAAGATGGGAACGCCTACAGCTGTGGCAACCCTGTCACTTGTCAAAAACCAAAGATTTTATTTTCTTTGCTTGGAATTCTTCAGTTTCCTTCTCCTCTAGGTAGATTTTTTAGAGAAATAACAACTACTTTTGATAACCTACAATTTACAGGCATTTTCAGATGAATATAGTGAGCTTTAGTGGAGAGGGCATGGGATTTGGAGTCAGGACTCTCGGATTATGTCGTGGCTCTGCCCACAAGCTGCGTTATTTTTACCATTTAATGTGAACTCGTTTTCTTCACTCTCTTAATCTATAAAACGAACACTGTGATACCTATTACATAGGGTTATTCTGAAGACTGAATGAAATCATACATATGAAAATGTGTTAAAAAATGTAAAGCGTATGTGGATAGTGTCTTATGGTTGTTGGGTTTTTTTAAGTTGAAAACCTCATATTCATAAAAGAGGTCTTTGTTCCAAATGATAACTTTTCTTATGCCCTGTAGAGTAGCCAAATTAAGACCGCTAGATCAGTTTTATGCTGAAATTAAATATTGGGAATTTACTTATCCATCATTGGTTTGAAGATACCTAATACCATTTAGTAATCTTCAAATCATATTTGACTTAAACCAGTATTATACGACTGCAGTCACATACTATTAAGAAAACACTGTGTGCATTATAGGTTAAAGGATATTAACTTTTATTGCATGGTCATACACTGTTTCATAGTATGGTGCACATATGACTTAATAGAAATCAGGAATAAGAAACTTTTTAACTTTTTTCAAACTGATGAACAAGTATAGTATGTCCTTTCCTTAAAAAAACTATCATATTTATGACTGATTAAAATTTCTGGCTAGTTTTACTGATGGTATCTATTATAGAACATTCATGTTTGCATGAACTAACTCAGTTTGTCAAAATGATTAGCTATTTGTTTATAGTGTACTTTCTGAAGACATACTTTAAGATGTGTCAGGAGGACTGAGTTTTATAGGAAAAATGTTGGGAAATGAGGCATGATTGATTATCCTCTGAGATACCAACCAGACATATAGGTTATTCAGATCGCTAAGAAAACTTGCCATAAATAAATAAATTTAACTGTTTATAATATAGATGTTTTGGAGCTCCTGCCCACCCAGATTTTTTTTTTAATAAAACATCTATTAAACCAGAATTATAGTTGGGAAATACTGCCGTATACATAAATATTCTTGGAAAAGCCCAGTAGTTTTTTTAATTGCTGCTTTGAGCCTTCCACTAAAGACACATTATACTCATAATAAAATTCTCCTATTTGCCCATGATAATGAATAAAATTCTTGTTTAGACAACCACCTTTAGGCAATCTTTTTTGTTCTTTTTTTCCCCCTTCAACTTTTAAATTTAGGGGTACATGTGCAGGATGCATAGGTTTGTTACATAGGTAAACGTGTGCCATGGTGGTTTGCTGCACAGATCATCCCATCACCTAGGTATTAAGCCCAGGGTCCATTAGCTATTCTACCTGATGCTCTCCCTCCCCCAACACCCTCCTTGACAAGCCCCAATGTGTGTTGTTCCCGCACATTTATCCATGTGTTCTCATCATTCAGTTCCTACTTTATAAATGAGAACATGGCCTATTTGGTTTTCTGTTCCTGTGTTAGTTTGCTGAGGATAATGGCTTCCAACTCAAACCATGTTCCTGCAAAGGACATGGTCTCGCTGTTGAGGCTATCTTTGTCAGTTGCCAGATAAGTTCCATCCTGTTAGACCAATTAGATGGTATAAGCATTTACTTAATACTTAGGGCTTTTGTGATATATATATGCCAAATGAGAGTTTTCAAGTATACCCCAAAATACAGGCATGTCGAATAAAAGAAATCCTGTGGGAATTCACTGAAATAGAATAATGACAAATAATTAAGAATATATAAGTTAAACAAATTTGAATTCATACTTCACACCAGTATTGCACAAAGCACTTTTGCAAGTGTGGTCTCATTTAATCCTTTCAGTAGCTTCTTTAGTAAGTATTACTTACTGTCTCCATTCTACAGGTGATGAAACTGGTTTCTTAAAAATTTTCTCAAGGACACACAGCTATTAAGGCTATTATGTGAAGATAGGCAATTAGATAAATCAAAACAATAACCATGACAGTTTGTTGCATGTAGAGCTCAGTTTCTGCTCTGTGTTGCTGGAAATTCTCAACAGCAGGTTAACTAACATGCTTTTTAAAGAGTAAAGGCAGAGGAGGCACATTTTAAACAAAATCACAGGCCAATCTGAGAGGGAACAGCTAGCATTGATGGGAAGTATTTATTTTGTGTAGAACCCAAGCTCAGTGTTCATACGTGGAAATAACTTTGAGGGACTCATTTATCTCTGGACCAACTCATCAAAAATTAAATTAAAACAAAAAATATGTACCTTTTACAAGCTGAATACTGAACCAGTTGTTCCTTGTAACATTTTGGTCTCTTTTAAGGCTGGGAGCAATTAAATTAAGCAGGCAGAAGAGCCAGATAAGATATTCAAGGAGCAAACTGTGCATGCAGAATAAACATTATTGCATTTAGAAAATTATGTGGTGAGATGTGAATCATATACTAGTAAATCACTAGACAAATTTTTTTTTAATGCGTTCTATGCCCATCACTCTGGGTAGGGAATAGTGAACTCAAAAGTAAAGAGCATGATTCAGGGAAATCTGGAGAACTGGATGTGTACTTTGGGTTCTTCCCTTGATTACCTTTGGATCATTGGATGAGTCACTTATCTACAGGGAGGGGATAGCAAGGGTTAAAAGCACAGCCCCAAAGCAGAGGCCTGATGTGAGCCCTGGCTTCCCCTGCTTCTTTGCTGTGCGATCTTGGCAAAGTCATTTCATTTCTTTGTGCCTGGGTTTTGGAATATAAAAAGTAGAATAACAGTACCCAAATCACAAGACTGTTGTGAAAATTCAGTGAAGTAAATCTGCGTAACAATTGACTACATCTCAGATACTGTTCTAAACAATTTATATGTATATATTTACTTAACATTTTATCATTTCATTGTTATTATAATTACTACTCTTACTCTTTTTGAGCCTGTTTCTTCAACTAGAAAATTAGAACATGAAATTGGATGATATTTAAGAACATAACTACAGATGTGTAAACTTTTTTTGAACTTCGCAGAGAACTTGTCTAATGATTTGTAGGCTGCCTTGTAAGAGTAAAAATTAATACTGGCAGCGAATGTTTTATGTTTAAAGACAAAGAAATAAACACAAAACAAACTAAAGAATGCTGTATTTTGGTAATCAAAATATATTTTTATGAAGTGTTTAGTACTCAAGGTTGTGGTGGATTTGGATGGAGAGCAGGCTTTTTGTGTTTTGAGAAGTTGTGCTATTTGAATAGGGATGATTAGGATGTGTGGCCAAGGAGGTAAAACAAGGTAGTTGTTAATCATAAGGAATACTTGTGAAGTTTGTGTTGTGCCAGTAATGGGCCAAGCACCTTACAAATATTAGTTTGTTTAATCTTCAGCTATAGCATAGAACAATTAAATAATGTGCTCAAGATGATACGGTTTACCTAGGCAGTCTGGCTTCTGAGTTCGTACTTTTAACTCCTTCACCTTACTGTCTCTGAAAAGCTTGAAGAAATGTTTGAAATTGCCTGGAATAGTTGGGGTACTGAGTAATTGGTTATAGCCAGACCATAGAGTTTGAGGATCAGGTGGATTAAGGTGAGATAACTGGGAACTTGGAGAAATAGTATGGTCATTATCATAATAATCCGGACGGGGTAACTGAGGAACCAGACTAGATGGTTACTATGGTAATGGTGAGGAAAGCTTGGTGGAGTGGACTTTAGCCTCTTTGGGTCATGGACTCTTTTGAGAATCTATTAAATTATGGCCTTTCTTCTCAGAAATTTGTGCAACACATAAAATTGCGATGAAATTTCAACAATCTCCTAAACCCTTTATTCGATGCTTTACTCAGCTTTGCTTATCCTTTTTTGTAATAACTAGTTTTCTGAAGTTCTGTAATTTTTCTTTACTTTGTATTTGTTTTGTGCTCTATGTGTTTTCTTTTAATAATATTTAAAAGTATTTCACTTTCTTTAGATACCTGTTCTTCAGTCACTAACAAAATCTAATTTTGGTGGGCTCTTGATGACTTACTTAACATATCCCTAATTATTGTGATGACGTTTTCTATGTTTTTCTTTTTTTTGTTGCTTGAGTACAAAAGTGATGGTAGACCTTGTGGCCGGTACATAGGCTATCTTTACAGTGATCCACATCATTCTGTGTCTATTCATGTACACTTCTTATTTGTATAGCAGCATCTGGAATAGGAAAATTATGTGCATAAATAAAATACATCAGTCTTACATTCAAAATTGTACTTTAAATGGCTTCTTGTCGTGATTCTGATCCAAAATTTTGTCTTTGCTTCTAGGACATACTTTTTTCTTTCTTGAGCATGGCGATCCCCAGGGTAATTACAGTCTAGTGGTAAGGGAGTTTAGAAGAGGTTGGGTGACTGATTATTGTTTGTTTTGTTTATCATTTGGTGTGAGAGTAATAATTGGGTCCCCCTTGGCTATGTAGGGAATAAGTATTGCCAATACCTTTGGGAAATTGCTCTAGTAAAACTCACATGCTATTTAGGATTTTGCTTTAAAAAAATGCAATGTAACTTGGCAGTTTGGTTAGTTGAACTCAAATTTATATTCCTCAAATCATAAAAAATTGTTTATTTTCTCCTTATTTCTTTGATTATTGAACTTTTATTGCATTTTGGACTGTTAAAATCTCTATTATGGAAGTATAAATTATTTCTTTCTAATAATTACAAATATAAATATTCTCAAAAATCATGAACTATTGAACAGTTTGTTTTGAAGAATAAGAATATCAGAAAAGCGATTGTAGAAGTTTCTATATTTTCTGCCTTTGTCTTTATAAAGGAAAGTTGCTTTTACATAGTTTCCATTTATGTAATGAGTACAATGTGAGATTTTTCTTCCTCCAATATGTAATGAGTGCATGTACCCTACTATCATTTAAGAAAATAAACCCGATATAAAGAGTATTAGCAAATCAAAGAATATTTTGTTTCATTATGAATTACTGAATTCACTCTTTTGGGAATGAGAACCTTCTACTGATTTGAATTATATTCCAGAAAAGAACTGACAGTGTATATAAACCTTCAATTATATGCCATAAACAAGAAATGATATATTTCACTGAAATCAAATAAGACATGTATCTTTTAAAATTATTTAAAATTCTGTTTAAAGAGAGTATATTGAAATTGTATTACACCTTTCTCTTTCTTTGTAACAGAGAGCATTGTCTAGCAATCTGTAATAAAAGATATTTGTGAAATGTGGAATGTATACCATCACGGATATTCCATGATGTTCCTTAGGACTATCGTGAAATATAGAACTGAATATATGCACACTCAATTATGCCATGCCAGCATCCCTTTGTATTTAGTGTGGTAAGAATGGCTCCATTTTCCTCCTGTGGAATAAAGGACATGGATTTTGTGGTGAGGTTTCTCACCATTGCTCTAGGTGTGGAACTGCACTGTGGTTGTTGAGAACAATGGGAACCAAAGCGCTGAATAAATGGAGTATTATCATGTATCAAGGGACTTCAAAACAAAATACAACTCCATTGTTCGAGTAGCACACACTTATATCATCTGATTGTGTGTGTGTGTGTGTGTGTGATTACTTTTCACTTAACATATCCTATATCTTACATTTATATTAACCTGTTAGTAGTTCTACATTTAATCATGATTATTTCTTGAGTTAGAATTTTAAGCCAGCGAGTGATTTTAAATTATGTGATAATAAAAAATAGTGTATTTCTAGTCTGCTAGTTGTGACTTCCATATATGAAACTTGAATGAAGGCACTTACAGTGCTGCCTAAATGACTGCCCATCATGCCTAAATGAGTGTGTTTAATCTGGATAGTGAAAAACTTATGGAAGTGAAGCTTTTTGGATGCTTTGGGGAACCAAAGTCATATATCATGGGAATTAACATTATTCTGCTTGCCATTATATATGTGCTTAGGCTGAGTTAGATACTCTATTTATTAGCTACTCTTTTTTTTTTTTCTTTTTTGTTTAGACGGAGTCTCGCTCTGTCACCAGCCTGGATTGCAGTGGTGTGATCTCGGCTCACTGCAACCTCCGCCTCCCAGGTTCAAGTGATTCTCCTGCCTCAGCCTCCCAAGTAGCTGGGATTACAGGCACCTGCCAGCATGCCTGGCTGCTTTTGTATTTTTGGTAGAGACGGGGTTTCACCATGTTGGCCAGGCTGGTCTTGAACTCCTGACCTCAAGTGATCTGCCCACCTCAGCCTCCCAGTGCTGGGATTACAGGTATTCGCCACTGTGCCCAGCCTACTTTTTAGCTACTCTTAACAGCTGTATTTCTCAATAAAGTTTTCATTTGTGTCTACTGGTAAGATTTGGATTCACTTTGACTGGTAGCCTGTCATGCAGACACTGAAAAGAAGGGAAAAGGAGGCCTTTGTCCCCCTGAACTACTTCTGACTCTTGAGTTGCTGAGAAAGTGTTAGTCTATTAAGTCTTGGATATTGCAAGTTTAGCAATTAAAAATGTCTTTTTAATTGAATCATACTTCAATAAATGTATATTAATAGCATTCTTATAAACTAGGAAAATGTTCCTTTAAAGGAAATATTTGAACTGCTTTCTGAAATCCCATGTGATAGTGTTTTAGGATGTTAGCAGTGGGGCACTGTTGTACTGATGTAACATTATTTTTATTGTTACAGGGCTAATTTTGCATCATAAATAACAACAGATTTATTTGTGACCCTGCATTCACATATGCGATGAAAATCATTTAGTTTTTCAAAATGTTTGCAATTTTTTTTTCTTGTCCCTTTTCAGTTTTCTATCTGTTGCTCACTTTTGATCACATCTGTCTGTCTACTCTTTGATATGGGCCGCCAGCTTCACCCACACCATGTGGCATCCATGGTATCTTTACTCTAATGGCTACTTAAAAGACATTTACATTTACTAACTGAAGGTTTCAGTGTTCTGTTGTTTTGGCTATTGACTATCGTTTTTATAATTACATACTTTTAGATCTGAACAAGGCATTTTATTTTCTATTCTGTCTTCTTAGATTGCTTCTAGTACCACAGAAATATTAAATAAATTGTGAGTGAGATGGGGAAGAGACAGTCCTTTCTTACATTGACTCAAAAACACATATCAAATGCCAGAGTACTGGACTAGACACTCAATGGGACTTGATTGTTAATCCTTGTACTTAATTATTCTGTTTTTTGAGTAGTGATCATTGATTGACTCATTGGTTGGAGTGAGATTTGATGTTACCTGTAAATTTGCAACTGGCATTATAATTCCAGCAATCTCTTTCCTTAATTACTTGAAAGTTTCTTTTATGCACAAAATTTACCTTACATATGGATGCAAATTATCTCCCAAGAGTGGTTCTTTTTTGAGGAAAGGAATGCAGTTTGTTGTAGCTTTATTATGAAATTGTTAATTTTCCATTTGCTGGATTAAAAAATGCATGTTTGATTTTTAAACCAAAATTGTCAAGTTCACTTTAAAGATAAATGAAACAATTGAAAATGAAGTTTGAGAGAATATTATTGTAGGTGGTAGTCATTAAGACATTCCAATTTTTAAATAGATGTGTGAAGATTATGATTTGGGGAGTGAACATTAGAGGTGCAGAGAATTGGAACTTCCTGCATGCTTCTGTGTTATTCAGATGAGTAAGTGGTTCTTAGAAATGGTGAACCGCAGACAGTGGATGAGAACAGGTCTGGTCATCAGAATGAAGCAAACAGTGTAAGCATTACTGAAACGTGGAAAGACCCAGAGGGCCTGATGTTTTGCTGCAGCCTGCTCTAGAGCCTACATCTAGAGTAGGGCATATTGAGCCAGAGCAGGTGGGAATTATATGCACACCTGGGAATTTAGCTCCTGCCCTTGGCTCTCTGGGGGGTGACTGTCAGGCAAAATATTTCAATCTTTGCTTCACTGTGGTCACAGATACAAGATGCTGTATGCTGGATTTATTATTTTTTAATGGATCACCTTTTACATGCAAAAATGGTTAACATTCTTAAATTGTCACTTAAGACTTACGTTATTTGATATCATTTGGGACATATGTTTGCCATTTTATTAAGACCCTTTGAAAGAAGAGAAAGTCAGTTCATTAAATAAAATGATTTTGATGCCTATAGGTGTTTTAACCACAGAGGATGGGGATGGTAGGTGGGCATGTGGGCATGGAAAATGTGTTGGCCCATAGAGTTGAATGAAGAAGGTAAAAGGAACAAGTTATGGGTGGGAATAGATTTTTTTTTTCCTATCAACTTACCAGTTTAGGATTGAGGACTAAGAAGGCAAGTACTATGTTTTGTAAGGTTTATTAATACAAAGGTTTCTAAAATTTATAGTGACTAAAGAACTGTCGAGTAGTTCAACTCAATAGCTAAAGTCCTTCCTTATATTTCATGTCTTACTTAGGCTGTTGAGTTGAGGATTTCTGAGTGGTAAAATGTACCTGGATTCATGTACCCCAGAGCTTAATTATAAATAAATAAATAAATTTTTAAAAATGTACCTGGATTAAATAAAGTTTCAGAATCCCTGGGTACTCCTCATTTCTAAGGAATAATTATCATGTTTAAAGGGACTGGCTCACTTGAGAAATAAATTCATCTAGTCTTAAAGTATCTATTCTTGTTTGTTTCTTGATTTTCTTATTCTCCTATGGCATTTTTCTCTGGAGAAGAGAGTAAATGTTCAAGGCCAAAAAATAAATGTATAAATAAAAAGCCTCTCTCTTTAAATTCATCCCAGTGAGGAGAATTTCGTGCATTTCTTTAGTTTGCTATTCTGGGGATTAGTATAAATATCATTTGCTGAAAATATTGTTGTAATAATTTCATCTAGTATGGAGATCCAAGATAGTTGGGGCACCTCATGGTGTACCTGAATATATATATATTTTTAAAGAAATTTAAAAAACATTGTAGACTCGTATAAAATAACAATTCTTCAATTATATATTTAAATTTTTTAAGTATTTGACTTAAACTTATAAATTAAGACATTTAATATTTATAATTCTAAGTTTAATCTAAACATTCGATAGCATATATTTCAAAATCAGTAAATATAATTTTGCTTTTATCATGCCCATGTATGCAATAATTTGTGATTGGCATTGTCCATGTGTCAATCACTGGACTTGTGTGTATAACTTTTTTTTTTTTTTTTTTTTTTTTTGAGATGGAGTCCTGCTCTGTCGCCCAAGCTGGAGTGCAGTGGTGCCATCTGGGCTCACTACATGCTCCGCCTCCCGGGTTTGCGCCGTTCTCCTGCCTCAGCCTCCGGAGTAGCTGGGACTACAGGCGCCCGCCACCATGCCCGGCTAATTTTTTGTATTTTTAGTAGAGATGGGGTTTCACCGTGTTAGCCAGGATGGTCTTGATCTTCTGACCTCGTGATCCGCCCGCCTGGGCCTCCCAAAGTGCTGGGATTACAGGCGTGAGCCACTGAGCCCGGCCTACTTGTGTGTATAACTTTTAAATTTTGAACAACATTAAAAAAATCAGGGCCAGGTGTGGTGGCTCATGCCAATAATCCCAGCACTTTGCGAGGCTAAGGCAGGAGGATTGCTTGAGCCTAGGAGTTTAAGACAAGCCTAGGTAACATAATGAGACCTTATCTCTACAAAAAATTAAAAAAATTAGTCAGGTGTGGTGGCATGCACCTGTGGTCCCAGCTACTCAGGAGACTGAGGTGGGAGGATTGGTTGAGCTCAGGAGGTTGACTGAGGTGGGAGGATTGCTTGAGCTCAGGAGGTTGAGGCTGCAGTGAGCTGTGTTTGCACCACTGCCCTCCAGCATGGGCAATAGAGGGAGACCCTGTCTAAAAAATTAATAATAAATTTTTAAAAATCAGCTTTTATTTAAACTTATCAATAATGCTGAAATATTTTGAAACCATTAAAATAACTTTTTTCAAATAATCTTCAGTGTTGAATCATTATTACATAATTCATTATATAAGCCATTTGCAATTGTAATGAAGTAACCAAAATATCAAAAATTAAAGTAGTGTTGTGATAGAACTTCTCAAGACTGCATGCAGAGGAAGTTGTGGACTGTCACTCATTTCTGTGTCCTTGAATCCTTAGATTCAAGAATATGTGGTGGAAGGAGCATGAGAAAATCTGTACATGGGAAGGATAAAGAATAGATATACATAAATAAGTATATTTAAATATATATACATAAACATTTAAAAACTATTTTGAAATTCAGATAATAAAAGAAGCTCTGTCCTGCTCAGGTACTTATTTTCTCTAATTAATTATTAATACCTTATAGTTGAAGAATAATTTTGTTTGTTTGTTTTTTTGAGATGGAGTCTTGCTCTGTCGCCCAGGCTGGAGTGCTGTGGTGTGAACTCAGCTCACTGCAACCTCCGCCTCCCGGGTTCAGGTAGTTCTCCTGCCTTAGCCTCCTGAGTAGCTGGGACTACAGGCATGTGCCACCACACCCAGCTAATTTTTGTATTTTCAGTAGAGACAGGGTTTTACCATATTGGCCAGGATGGTCTTGATCTCTTGACCTCGTGATCCGCCCACCTCGGCCTCGCAAAGTGTTGGGATTACCAGAGTGAGCCACCGCACCCGGCTGAGGAATAACTCATTTAATTAGTCTGATCTTTATTAAATAATTGCTTGTAGCACATTTCAGATTTAATCTCAAAAAGTCCTGGGTATAATATATATTCTGTAAGCCTGAGAGAAAAGAAGAATGCTTATTTCAATAAGTGCTTTGAGTACCATAATGCCCTTTAACACATTGGTATGTTATGTAAGATACTATTTTGCTATATTTTTATGTGAACATTCAGTGAGCATTCAAATGAGGTATTCAATCTGCTAGCAAAATGATCAAGACTCATACTGTATCTAACAACTGAATACATATGAAGGCTCAGGACTGGTATAGTAGTATTTAGAGGAGGTGAGTAAGGAGGTTTCTGACAAGGATAGAAGAAGTCATCATAGCAGCAGGAAAAAAAACCAGTAAATTACTAAGTTGTGTTTTTATTTATAGATCTTTGAAAAAATCATTTTTAAAAATTTTAATTGTAACTGGATATTTCTGTTTACAAGTCTAATATTTAACCACACTTGAGATGGCCGTATGTATTTTTTTTGAAGGGAATTAATATCTATAATAAAAGTGAAAGACTTTCAAACACGCAAGTGATGAGTGTCTGAAGGAGTAGCATAAGTAGAACCCTAATAAATATGTTCTTACAGTTCTTCTTAGGGGCTAGCTGTGGTTAATTTTTAGCTCTCTCTCCCAGACAGCATGTTTTGTGTATCTTTGCATCCAGAATATCCATTCTGTGCATAAATAAACACATATCCCCCATACTGATATACTTTTTTTTAATCTAGAAGAATATAAGTTAAACCTAATTGCTCAATATTAGAACCCAAATAAAATTCAGTGAAAACTCCTTAGTACTTACATATCTCTTTACTCTTTGTTCAGAAGTAGAATCAGAATTCACGTATTTTGGTGATGGAGCTACTTTTTATACTTCAACTGGTGTATATTTTACAATAGACATATTCTACTTTTCATAAGTTAAAAACAGAACTTCATCTCCTGGAGTCATCTAAAAAATTAAATATTTATAATATACTTTAAACAAGAGAAATGTGCAACTGGATCAAAGAGTTTCCAAGAGTTCAGACATAACCTTAGGATAGAGAGACACAATTTTTTCTTACTACTTATATATTTTTTTCTCATCGTCTTTAAACTTGTTCTTTAGTTTTGCAGTTTAACACTTTGCCAACTATCTCAAGCAAAAACTAATAATTATACCACCTGGTAAGCTCTTCAGAGCTTGGGTTGGCTTATGTTTGTTATCTGTGGCCCATTTCTTCCTGCTCCTCTCACTGCCTAGCATGGGATACAGTGCATAGTTGGTGCCTAATAGGTGCTGCTGATTGATTGATTCATTGATATAGTTTGATTAGCATGGTGGACTGTGACATACACAAATGTCCACAGGGGAATAGATGGTGTTCCAGTCTAAGGAGGTCAGGCCAGAAAGTGTTTTAAGCTGTGTCTGACATGTGATATGCTTAAGCTGTTCTCTTAACATGTGCTGACATAAGTATCTTTGACAGTCCTTGTTCACACAGTAGCCACATGAAATATGGGACAAGAGCTGTTCCTGTACATGTCCTTGTTACAGAGAGGGATGAAATAAATGTGTCTGGACTTGCAAAGACATTGCATCTGTTGTGGTTGATTGACTGGTGTGGAGCTTGTTAAGAGGGAAAATTAAAGTGCCCAGCATTTTGTATGCCTTTACTTATGGTATGGATCAGTGGATCTCAATCTGGAATTCATATTTGTGTAACCTGGGATTAGGTAAAAATAGGCCAATGCCCTGGCCCTACCCTAAACCAGTTAAATCAGAATTTCTAGACATAGGGCATGGGCATCATCTTTTAAAAAAGCAATTCTCAGTGTGCAACCAGTTTTGAAATAGGTTGAGGTTTTGTAGAAATTAAACCGAAGTTGGGAAAGAAGAAAGGCTAAGAAATTTAATTTCCACTCACCTTGTTCTCATTTACTTAGAAGGATGCAGGGTCTAGAATACTACTGTCCAGTAAAAGAAAGCTAGATAAGCAATTGTAAATGTTCTAGTAGACATATTTTTTAAAAGTAAAAAGAAATAGTTGGAATTAATTTTAGTAACAAATTTTATTTAGCCCAATATGTTCTAAATATTATTATTTCAACATAAAATCAATATTAAAATATGAATTTTATATTTAACTTTTTAAAATACTGTATCAAGTCTTCTAAATACAGTGCTAACTGTGGATTTGCAGCATATCTCAGTTTGGAGTAGCTATTTTTTGAGTAGTCAAAAGCCATATGTGACTAGTCAGTACAATATTTTGTAAATATAGAGGGTAAAGTGCTGGAATGGAAATCAGGAGACCTTAGTGTTAGTTTGGCTAGCTAGTGACTAATCCTTTGACGCTGGATGATTCACTCATCCTCTCTCTGGACTTCACTTCCTTTTATTTAGTATGAGAGTGTCAGTCTTGATTGGGAGTTTTCTAGTTTTGCTCCAGAAAGCACCAGGATTGTGTAAGCACTCCTTAGCAGCCATCATCGAGGAGAAAGGAGGCACACTGCTTTAATCCCTTTCTCCTTTGGATATACTTATGTTTCCTGGCATAATTTTGTTTGAGGGGGGAAAAAAAGGAGGAAAATACAGGCTCAACAGATCACTAGGCTAAATATTCTCTTGAATCTTTTTTGTCAGCATTTATAGGACTACTCCAGGAAGAGGTGAGGCAGTAGGTAGCCTGTTTCTGATACTTAAAAATACGCATTGGCATATTTTTATACATCCCAGGTTACATGAATGTGAAGTCCAGATTGAGATCTACTGATTGATACCATATAAGTAAAGGCACAGAAAATGCCATTTTAATTCTTTCCCTCAAACAGTCTCCACACCAGTGATTCAATCATGACAGATGCAATGTCTTTGCAAATTGACTGGATTTAGAAGGCTTGATACAGTATTTTAAAAAGTTACATATCCCACTAGTATTTTCACTGACCATCTTCCAGTCAAGGTGTCACCATAGCAATGACCCTCAGATGTTTCCTATTAAATAGTGGAATCCCTTCATTAGTGGCTGAGAAGCAGAAATCCTAGATACCTGGAACTACCCCAAAGTGATAGTGGATCACTTATGCTACTGAACACATGTTTGTGGTCTAAAATTAACCTACCCTCAAACTCAGAAAGTGATCCCTGGATCTTTCTGAGATGTAGTTCCCATAGTCAGCCAGAATGAGGGCTAGGATTACTCTGGCTGCAGGGTTTTTGTGACTTGAAATGTGTTTCTCTCTGGTAAATGTATAACTGACAACAGCTTTAATAATAGTTATATAGATGCCAATATGGGAAGCATATGAGTTTGGTTCATAGGTAGACTAGCAACCTTTCTCCGTATCAGATAGATAAACTCTCTGCTGGAAACAGCAGATAGAAAAAGAAACAATTTCATGTCATTGACCCTTGAAAATCAGTCTCTGCCGGATTTCCACAGTCAATGACATGAGAACATAATCCTAGCTCAATATGTTGTTTGCCTTTAAAGCCTTCTGTGATGTTTTCTGTTAGGAGTCAGTCAAGGACTTACATGTCCCAGATTTTATCTACTTTGCTGTTTTATTAATTTGAGGAAAAAAGTGGCATTGAGTGGGAATTGTGAAGTAGAGAAAGCTGAGAAGGTTTCTATCTATTTTTAGGATGCTTCTAAGAAGTCTTAGCACTATATTCTGTGTTTACAGGCAGTTACAAAAAAAATTGTTTTGGAAAGAGCCAGCCCAAATATCAACAGCTTTTTCTGAATTTTTACTAATGTGCACAAACGTAATTTCTCTAGTCCTGGCCTGCTCATGTATCAATGAAAGCAACTTGTTGTAAGACTCAAAGCAAAGGAAGGAAGGGGAAATCCAATTTTGTTATATTAAGCGTAGCAACTTTCACAATGAATTAATTAAATAAATGTTTTCCAAGCTGATTGGATTCTTTGGTCTAAATAGTTTTTGCTCAGTATTTGGCACAGGTCTTCATGTAGGATTCTAGGTGAATAGAGAAAGCAAATAAATGTGACCTTTGTAAGGCTGGTATGCTTTTTATGAAGCCAAAAGGTGCACAAATGCACAAATATTAGCCCAGTCTTATTTTTTGTCCTAGAAAACTTTTCACTGGCTGGCGGCATCTCTGTGTTCAGTCTTTGGCATCGTTACTGCTCATCTTGGTTCCCTGCAGGCTTTGCCATCTGTTTAACTGGTAAAGGGCCCCATCTCATCAGGATCCCTTCCATCCAATTGGAAATAGAGCCCTCTGATTGGCCTTTTTCCTTTCCTTTGTCCCCCCTGTTTATTTGGAACCAGCTCCAATATCTCAGAGCAGGTGTCTTTACCTTAGCCAGTTACCTTAGGATTAGCAATTACTGGAAGGTAAAAGATCTGCAGTGGAGGGTGGAGCATCTGTTATTGCAGTGATCTTGGCCTTGGATGGAGTCTAGGGACTTGGAGAAAGACTAATTCATGAAGGTGAGGCACTCCCTGGGGTGCTCTCCTGTTGCCTCTCACCTTCGTAAATGCTTTGGCACTTTCAGATTTAATTCTGTGATCTATCTTAAGTTTAATCAGGCCAGCAAGTGCATGTGTGGCAGAGACCCACTGCTTTTATCTGCCTGACAATATATTAGCCTCCTTCCCTTCTGTGCTCCTGTGATTCTTGCCTGACAGTTATGCAGAGCCACTTAAACCTTCACTGTTGCCTAAAACACCTTGGAAAATCATTTTTTAAAAATTCAGCTCTTGCCCTTACCACAAGCATCCTTTTGAAGTTTACCCCTTTATAGCCCCCAGCCCATATCTTGACTCATGGTCTACAGCCTGGGGAATTTTGGGGAGTTGCCAGGTAAGATATTTTCTAATCTCAAAACATACATAAAGACCTGCATAAAGAAATGTGGCTGTTGAAAAACATCTACATGTTTTCCTAACAAGCATACTCTATCAGTCAAGCGAGGAAAAGCAGGGAGAGCAGAGGAAAAAAAATAGAATAACCCCCAAATGCCTCAAATTTAATGACCTAATTTCCTCTTTTTCTCCCCTCCTTGTTTAATCTTCAGATTTCTTTTATTATTTACTATTCTTTGGCATTATACATTTTGTCTTTTGTTTTTGTATTATGTATCTATTGTACTATAAGCTACTCAAAATAACTTTTGGAAAATAAAAGGAGTATTTGTGAGAAATAAATATCTCTCAGTATTAGAATTTCAATTCTAAGAAGTGATTTATTAATCATTTTTACTTACTAAGCCCTATCAAGTACTTTCTGGGAAGTAATGTAGTTTATTTGTTACAGGTATTCTGGCATCAGACTGTTGGGGTTTAAACTCACCGAGTTATACACATAAATCACTAGATAATTATCTTGGGCAAGGTGCTTAATATTTTTGAGCCTCAGGTTTCTCCTGCACAGTAATGTTACGGGGGCTAAATAAGTTTATATATAAACACATGTATGTATGCCTTACTCATCTTACAGTTTTATTGTTGTTTCTGATTTTATTACCTAAACGATGCCTGGCATAAAATAAATACTCTATAAATATTAGCTACTACTGTTACTATTTACTCTAGTTAGTATAACAATCCTCAGATAGATGTAATCCTCACTTCACAGGTGAGGTAACTGGAGCCAAAGAAGGTTATTTAACCTGCTCAAGGTCATAAGCTGGTGAGTGTGCAGAGTGCAAGGTTCACACCCAGGTTTGTCCGACCACAAAAGCCTCCTGCTCAGCCACCAAATCTGCCAAGACTGCTTCAATATGACAGCATAGTGAAGTAGATGTGGCTGGATTGTCCAGAAAATCATGCTTGCATCCATCTGTACAGGTTCATTTCCCAGTTTTTCTTTTCTCTTAGTTATAATTTCACTCGGGATTACAAATCTATGCCATTAGATTAACACAATTTTTTAGCCTAGGTCTCCTGTAAGTCTTGCTTCTTTGAGAGACACTTTTAGGAAGGGAGAGGGCCAAGTTTATTCCGTTAACATCAAGTGCTTCTCCTGAGAGAGGAGTCATCCAGTGGAGATGCTGTATGTCTGTTTCCTAATGCACACGGCACATGAAAGATACATGGGATGATGTTTCTGCTGCTTGCCAGATACTTCTAGTTGTCCAGTGAATGAACCGTCATGTGAAACAGAGAAATAATGAGTTTTTAAATGGCTTTTTGGACATTTATTGCAAATTTAACCTTTGTGGTACCATCTCTGACCATAGAGCTTTTGGATGCAGGGCAAGCTAGAGGAGTTTAGTGAATGTCCTCTGGCGGAATGAGTGAATGAATGTACTCACAAATGTAGAGGAAGGCATTAGCTACAAGAGAGCTTCTTGCTGTTAAGAAGATGCGGGTGAGTGGAAGAGAGAATGATTGCTTCCAAGCCTGAGCAATAATTGGACTTTGTCATTGTGTCATTTTTAAAAATACCTGTATCTCGTCCCTGACATCCTGATCTTTCACTTTTAAGGAGGTCCCTTCAGTGAGAGCATACACACTCACCTGCAAATCCTGATTTCCTTATCAGTAGTCAGTGCACTTTTGCCTTTTTGCTTTTAGATTCCTGCTGTTTTCTTATACAGTGAGTAGATTAGTTATCTCAGATCTGACTCTAGTTAGAGCAGCAAATCTGGTTGGGTAGACCTCTTCCCACTCCTCTAGTCCCAGTAGAGGAGCCTGTTTTCTAGTGGAGACCCATCTTTGCACAAGTTGGTTATGGTTGGATGTATAGGGACTATTTTCTTTCACAGAGTTGATTATTGTTGAACTGAAAACTGCTTTTCATTCCTTTTCTTTTTAACTTAATCAGGATATTATAGATGCAAGAGATAGTACTGGATGAACAAGAACTATCAATTTTGTTTAAGCAATCACATTATATCTAGAATCAAAGGAAGGATGCAGTTCTTAATTTTTGATAGATAGCCCTTGATCATATTTTAATTCAGCCACCCTAAAAATATTGTATTAGTTGGTTTGTGATGAGGATGGATATTTGGTGGTTGTTATTGAATTGTTTGTTGTTGAGTTTTGGCTAATGTAATAATTAGACCTTTTTTCTTTCAGCTGTTCCATTTCCTCCAAGTCACCGGCTTACAGCAAAAGAAGTGTTTGATAATGATGGAAAACCTCGTGTGGATATCTTAAAGGCACATCTTATGAAGGAGGGAAGGCTGGAAGAGAGTGTTGCATTGAGAATAATAACGGAGGGTGCATCAATTCTTCGACAGGAAAAAAATTTGCTGGATATTGATGCGCCAGTCACAGGTAAGTCCTGAGGAAGGAGGTTGCCCACTTGTATACACATTTTGTTGTTTATAGCATGAAATCAAAAGTCCTAGTTACCAGTGAGTCGTCAAATACCTTACTCATCATAATCTTTTACTGTTGAATCTGTACATTAGTGTAGTAAGTATATTATACATATATAGACATATTTTCATGTGTTAAATATCTGTAAGATTGCAATGCTCTAAGAAGTGGAATGCAACTTAGAGATGGTGATGATTTCTGAAGTGATACTTTAAGAAGTGATATTGTTTGTAAGTAGAAATACTAAGTGGCACACAGGATATTCATTGGGAAAGATTAGACAAAGTATCCCGAGACTTCCACAATGGTTGAGTAAGGGTATAAGTTAAAACAGTGGTTTTCAAAGTGTGATCCCCAGACTGATAGTGTCATCATCATCACCATTTGAAACTTGTTAAAATGTGCATTCTTAGGCCCCACTCCAGCCTACTGAATCACATTACCTGGGGTGAGACCCAACAATCTGTGTCTTATCCAGCCCTCTGTGTGATTCTGATGCACATTAAAGTTTGAGAAGCACTGAACTTTCGGAAGAAGGACACATTTTTTTCTCTTTTGCCCGTAGCATTTTGTCCCTACAAAATATCTTTTTTTTTTTTTTTTTGAGATGAAGTTTCGCTCTTGTCACCAGGCTGGAGTGCAATGGTGCAATCTCGGCTCACTGCATCCTCCACCTCCTGGGTTCAAGCAATTCTCCTGCCTCCGCCTCCCGAGTAGCTGAGATTATAGGTGCCATCATGCCTGGCTAATTTTTCTATTTTTGTAGAGATGGTGTTTCACCACGTTGGCCAGGCTGGTCTTGAACTCCTGACATCAGGTGATCTGCCCGCCTCAGCCTCCCAAAGTGCTGGGATTACAGGCATAAGCCACCACTCCCGGCCTTTTTTTTTTTTTTTTTTTTTTTTTTCGTGTTTTAGTTTTGTTACTTCTTATGGTCAGATACATATTTTGTGTAAGTATGCTTCTCTTAGGCCATAAAAATTAAATATTGTCAAAAAATTTTGTATGGGCTGGACGCGGTGGCTTACTCTTATAATCCCAGCACTTTGGGAGGCCGAGGTGGGTGGATTACTTGAGATCAGGAGTTTGAGACCAGCCTGGCCAACATAGTAAAATTCCATCTCTACTAAAAATACAAAAATTAGCTGGGTGTGCTGGTGGGCACCTATAATCCCAGCTACTCCGATGGCTGAGGCAGGAGAATCTCTTGAACCCAGGAGGCAGAGGGTGCAGTGAGCTGAGACTGTGCCACTGCACTCCAGCCTGGGCAACAGAGTGAGACTCCATCTCAAAAAAAGAAAAAAAAATTGTATAGTATACAGCTTCTAATACCAGAGACTTTGGATCTACTCTTTATGAAGTTTGCTTAATTTGCAGGTTTTCATTTTTGAAGAAGCTAAAAATGTTTTCCTCTTAAATATTATTCTGATTTAGACATAGAATAGTGTTCTTTTTGATATAAAGGGGGCATCTAAAAGTATTTCATATATACTAGTGATTGCTAATTTCTTTTAAAATTATTGGTCTTCAAATGAATATTTGAATTTGACTGTTAAGAAAGAGATAAGCTCTTTTGAGTATCAGACTACACCTTTCTTTATCAAAATATCTTGAATGATTCCCATTCTAGAGAGATTGACATTATTTACATTTTATTTTTGTCTGGCAATGCTATTTTTTTCTTATTTGTAATTCAGAAGTATTAACTATGTTTAGGGTCAGGTAGAGGAGGAATTGGCTCGAGGAGCATTAACCCAGTATTGGACCAATGGTGAGTAAGTCAAGCCAGAGACTTACTCTGTAAGTTACTGACCGATAACTTCTTTTGTGGAATTCAGAATTAAGCGTAGTAGATAGGTAAACTCTCAAAAGAAGTGATCAATATTTTATAATTAAAAAGCCACTACCATATTTTCCTCTAGTCCTTCCCTCCTACTTTTTGTTAATAAAAATGTTTCAGTCTCAGATGTTTAGAGAACAGTTGTACTAACATTTGCCATGGTTTGCCCCCATTTAAGAAAAACTGAGGAATTAATGTCCTAGTTATTGGAAATCTAGATATTCCTTCATTCCTTTAGCATTTTTTTAAAGTTAAAATGAACAAAGACTTTCTCTTCAAGTGTTCATAAGGCAATGAAAGGTTTGGGTTCATTTAGGATTTTTTCCCCCTAAAAATTCATTATGTTTTATTTTGGAGAAGTCAGAAGGACCAGGAAGCTGCCTAGTCCCCTGACTCCCTGCATCTGTCCGTCTGGAGAGGGAGTAAAGGAGTGTGGACTTGCCCTCACAAAGCGGATTTAGCGTGTGGATTTAGATAGGTGAGCAAACCATCTTCATAGGAGTAGAGATGAAGTTTATCCAGACAAGGGGGCCATGAGGCCAGTTCTGTTTTTTTTTTTTTTCTTCAGCTAACATGGCTGACTAGACTGGTAGCTGTTTCAGATTTTTAATTTGAAGACTATTTCTGTGTTGCAGACATTTTGTAAAGAAAAGTATTTTTCCTCTTTGACATTTTTTTCCCAAAAAATGTAGTTGAACTTATCTTTGTGTTCTTGCAAACACACAAATGGAACGTTGAAAAACTGTGGCCCCAAATCAGTGAGGCAACACATTTTGGTAATCCAATTTAATTAAATGTTTATTATACATTTACCTGGTACAGGTGGTATATATCACATACATGTGAATAAGACCTGGTCTTTGCCCTCCAAGGGCTCAGAATATAACAGGAAAAAATGGAAACAGATATCTAACCAAGCATAAGTACATTAAATTGTTGACTAAATTAAAGGGTATAACCTAGGTGTATTCAAGCAAATTAGGAAGTATCCAAGTGGATATAGCTAATTTAAAACCAAAATGTGTTCCTATCTTCTAAATGACTATTTCCTTGACAGTGCTCATTGATTATTACATTTCATCTTTGAGTAAAAGAAACTATTAAATAGCTGGGGTCCTACCTGTTGTGAATATGCATTGAGAACTTATTGAAAGTTATGGCTATGGATGATAAAACATATGAGACATAGAATATCCAAGGTCTAGGTAAGGGAGTCAGACACATAAAGAGATAATTACTATAAGTTTTTTAAGAACTGTAATGGAGGTACCTAAAAACTGGTGTGAGAACTCAGCAAAAGGAATGCAGAGAGCCAAGAAAGTATTGACAGATTACATGATATTTGAATTGTATCACGTATGATAAGTAAAATTGTACTATGTGAAAAAGATGGGGAAGGATGATGGGAGCAGAGATAACAGCACATGGAAGCCACTGGTATTTTTTGTAAAGTGGCTAGTCATGTTCTTTGAGGTTTGCTGTGAGAAGGCAGGGTTTCAGAAGGGTATGAGAGGTGGGGTGGAGATGGGAGGGTGAGACTGAGGCTGGAAGGCCAGGGTTAAATATTAATCTCTATAACCAGCACTTACTCTGATACCATTCTATAGGGAATGGGGGTTGAGGGGATCTTTGAGCAGGAGAGTTACATAATCATGTTTGTGGCTGGAATAGTGTCCTGGATGAGATGAGTAGGAAGAGGTGGGGAGGAATTCTTAAGAGTGGGGTGATTAGGAAACTTTCATACTTGTTCAAGGAAGCCATGGCAGGGTAGGGGGATTTAATCCTATTTTTATTACAAGACCTTTTATAAAATGAGTGTTCAAGTTTATTTTAAAACATCTGATTAGTTTGTATTTAAAACGTTAATATCTCTTAAAGTCTTCTTGAAAACAGTAAGATGATTTGTGCAGGGATCCAATTTACATTTCTCCCTGAAGTTCTCATATTTTCCTGTTTTCCTTTCACTTAGCAGAGAACATTCCACTCATTTGTAATGCAAAAGCAGACCGGGAGCTTAGGTTTTTTGAATAGAATGATTTAGAACTCATGTTCTGCTCTCTGGGCAGAGGGGATAGGCCAGCATCAGCTGGGCAAACTGCTAATCTCTCTGGTTTGTCTGTTTCCTGCAGTGGGGGATTTGTCCCTGGGGCAGCAAAGGATTCCCTCAGTGCCTGGGCCTGCCATTTAGCATGTCAGGCAGTTGCCAGGAGAACCCTCTGGCTTTGTTCCTGGATGTGAGAGTGGACTGGTGGCCAAGTTTAAGGTCATGGCAGTCCTTCCCTTACAGCAGCTGACGTCAATTAGGAGAATTCCCCTTGCCTGCACTCTGAGGAGAGTTAAGCAGGGATAGGAATCCGGTGTCTTCTGGGACCTAAAAGATCAGTGTTTATTCTCCTCATACTGTCATTTGTCACTATGAAGCAATGTGGCCTTAGTTTATATGGAGATAAAATATTTTGTCTGGGGCATTTTGCCCACTTGTGATTTTAGTGGCCAAATCTTTAGGGCCTGTCCTGCAGCCAGAGACCTATTTTGGTACCCAGCCCACTGCTGGCAAGTCAGCACATTTCAGTCCCAGCCTGTGGCAGCCACACATCATTTTGATGTCCATATACTCCTTAATTTCAGCCCTTGGTTAAAAAAGTGATTATATTATAAAAGGTGACTGCATGAGAGCCAGAGTCCTTTGATCTGTTCACCTCTGGTCTTGCAAGGTTGTTCTTGGAAACCCTTTTTACAAATGTGAAAAGGGAGACAGGTGGAGTCAGTGTTTCCAAACTTGACCATAGATCAGAATCACCTGTAGGGCTTCACAAAATACAGATTGCTGAGTTCTGCCTCCAGAGTTTCTGATTTAGTAGGTCTGGAGTAGGGCCTGAGAATTTGAGTATCTGAGTTCCCAGATAATGATGATGCTCTGGATCTGGGACCACACTGTGGGATTCATTGGTTTAAGAACTTAAACTGAAGTCTCATAGCGGGTAAGCTGAAGACCTTGCCTTAAACAGGCATTTATCTACATATCCTATGCTTAGCTATTATACTACACTATTCTACTTCTGCATTGTAGGGTTAAAGTCTTGGGCTTTTGTTCCCATGACTACAATGTTTTCCTGCTCATTACTGAAGAAAACATGCAAAGAATACTGATGCGAAGGGTCCTCAAGAAGTAGAAGAAATAAATTATTTTGACTTGATTATAATTTATTATATTTTAAATAAAAAGTGTGTTTCTATAATACAAGCAGGCAGGATGAAACAGAATGCTTGGCATATTTGGGACATAGAGTTTATGTGTATAGTTTTTCCCAGAAAAAAACATTCGTAGTTCTTTTCTTTACAAGCTCTTGGGGAGTTTACTATAGAAAGTTGCTACTGGAACAGTGTATCTAACAAAAAATGTAAGCCAGGGGCTCAAAATCAGGTATCAGTGAGCTGAGTGGTAATGAATACAGTATTCTATTAAGAATAGCTGAACCATAGTAATTCAGTATTTGTGTGTACGAATCAGTAATACTCTATTAACATCAATAAACATGTAGCGCTATCTATGGGAAACATTTGACAGTCATTACAGTTACGTCCTGGTTACATGAATAACTTTTACTTTAAGATGCAGTATACATATCCCTTTTAACATCCCTTTTATGTTCTCATGAATTGGTACTTTTCACAAATAATGACATATTTAAGCACCTTTGGTAAAGCAATGCCTGTTGTTTTCACAGGAAGGTAAACATCCCCAGAATTATTATTCTTAAAATTTGAAAACAATCACTGGCAGTAATAATGCTCTAATTCTTTTGGAGAAGGCTAAAATATATTAAAATCAATACTATCGTGGCTTTAAGAGAAGTGGTGTTTCAGGTGATACTGAAATGCCTCCAGATAAGGAAGGAATATTTTCTTAGGTACTTTAAGGAAAAAATTGTAGATGTTTTCCTTGGTCAACGCAGGTAATACTCATATTTTCAATCTCATCTATGCTATACTCATTTTTATACTCATGTTTCCAATCTTATCCGTATTCCATCTTCTCACTGAAGTGTTCCTAATAATTTCAGACTTCATTGATTTTATTCTCTTTCTGAGTCAGTAACATGTATGGACTATAATGAACAGTCTGAAATACCAGTCACTGGTTCCGATCCAATGCAAAATTTTCACTGATCCAGAGTGAAAATTTCATTTTCATTTTAGCGAAAATGCTTTCTTTTTGTGTATGACACTATGGTGACAGTAGATCATAATTTTTTATAGTTTTTTGGGGGATAAACTGAGTTGTTTTTGTTTCAAAGCTAACATTTGTTAGGTTCTTTTGGGTTTTTTTTTTTTGCTGTTCACTATCATAAACACTGTACTTTTTAACTCTTAGTGTTCACACAACCCTGTGAAAAAAGTACTGTTATCAGTTCCATTCTACAAATGAGGAAACTAAAGCTCAGTGAAATTGTCTGTCTTACTATGGTTACCCAGCTACGAAGTGCCAGAATTGGGATTAAATCCCAAGCAGTTCAGCTATGTCTATTTCTGTTTTATTTGGGGGTGGAGGTTAATTTTACAGGTTTATGAAGTCATTAAATCTGGAAGTAACCATATGTAACATGACATTAACTGTGTTGTCCTGAATAATATTTTTGTTTCATACTGTTATCCTACTAAATGTTGAACATCTGAGGACATAAACATGCATTATGGTTTTGTGGATATTATTCTATTTAAAAATAATTTTAGTATAACTGTACAGCTGATTTGTACATAGTAAATTATGATAATAATATAATGGAAATATATGAAAACCTCTAGAGTATGTGCTTATATATGTGTGTGTTTCTTTGTGTTAGTGTAACCATTTACATAACAGTTATCTTTTTAGTCTGTTCTGTTTTCCTGTGTTTGTTGATTTTATTGATTTCTGTCTTCTTAGTGGAGCGTTTTGGACACAGACACATGAGATACTTGACGAATACACAAGTCTGTTTGGAAGTTGTTTCTTACAGAAGAGTCTGTGGTTTAGTGGATTTATAAAAGAAAAAGAATATAAATTTTTCATGCAGCTAGTTTACTATTTTGTAAAGTTACTGTCTTGGTATATAAAATGTAATATTATTAAAAATATAAACTAAATGCTTTGAGGTCCACACCTCGCTAATGGAAAATATATTACCTGAGAGAAGGCCTTCAGGCAGTTCAGTCTTGGCTTTGTGTTTGACCTGGAGGTCAGATAGCTATTCTTCTCCTGTATTTTGTCTGCCTTGCCAGCAGCATCACTGAACATTGCCTTATGAAGTAACATGAAAGTCTGTGGAATGGTTTGATACCTAAGTCAGTCTGTTGAGGAGGTAGGGAAAAGCCTTCAAAAGAGCCCAATGTTCTTTTCCTCATATTAAACCCTAAAAGGTCTATGTAGCGAACTATATACATATATGTAAATCCATATCTAAAAGAGATAACAAACTCTTAAGAAGTTACATTTTTACATCGCTTTCATCATATGAAAATAATATTTATAGCAAAATGTATTTTGAAAAAGTAGGATTATACTGATTATACAATGATAGAAAAAAAATCTTATCCATGAGATAATCAAGTGTTTTTCAGAAATTTTTATGAAACAACATTGTATTTTAATATGAAGAGTAGTAGGAAGAAAAATTTTAGATAGAAATAAGGGAAGCCTCAAATGATTAACCCAGTTTTCTTTTGCTCTTGTGGCTCTATTTTTAATGACTTGTTTATCTTCATATAAATAGATGTCAAGATCACCATTTTATTTCACTGCTTTTCTTTTCAGATTCATATATTTTTGTCATATTCAAGATAGTATTATTGTTAGTTTTCTCTGGATTTTATGATTTGTGTCAGATATTTTAATACGAAAAGATATACTTGGAATTCATGAACCTGATTCCCAGAAATACAGTTATTAACTCTCACGATCTCTGAATGTGCTATCTAATTTAAGATGCCATCTGGTGGTATGCATTTGATACACCTAGTTCTTTTAATTGCTCTCAGAATCATACATCCTATATTGCTTATGAAGAATATTTTTGAAATGACATGCAGACATTTGTTTTCATTTCAAACAAAGGATTGTTTGTGTTTCCCTTTCCGTTTTCTCGAAGTAATATGCATGTTTGCTTTGGTCTTTGTTAATAAGCATAATCTGATTCTTTCTTACAAAGCATTATAATCAGGCTGCAAGTTTCAGAACTCAGCTTTGCTCACAGACATTTGTAGAAATTCATTATCCTCTTTAAAATCCTAGTTACATATTTTTCATTTAATTTTAAAAGGTAAAGTTTGAGTGGATATTTGGATACCATTTGGCGAATAAGAGATTCTCAGATAATCAAGCATGAAACAAATTATTCATTTGAAATGCTCTTTCTTATGTTTTAAACATTAAAGGCCAACTCCTTCAAAGGTGGACCTTAGCTTAATCTCAACCACTGCTTTGCCTTCTTCATGAGATAAGCTGGTAATATTTATTAAATATATATCAAAGGTAGATGAAAGCTAGACATTAAATTGCCTGCATTATTGATATAAAATATCCATTCCACTTGAGACTCTGAATTGAGGAAATGTTAAAAATACATGAGATGATTTTAGCCCCTTAGAAAATAAGTTGTGGCTGGTTAGCTTAGTTTATTAAGGACGTGGTGGCCATGAGCCATCTTACAGACTTTTTTCCTCCTCTGTAGCCTGTTTAGAATTCTCAGTTTATTTTCAAACTTCTGGTTCAGTCAGTTTATCTTAAAAAAAAAATGACAGAAATAAGAAGAGGTGATAATAGGAAGTGTGATTTAATCTCTGCTGTGCGGGTCACCTGAGGTGTATCACCTAATGACAGTGCAGCAGTAACTTTATTTTCTCCCTATCCAGCATGGTGTCCACATTAAAATTGTGAATCTCTAAATTAGCATTTTGTGTCTGCCACTTTCTACCTTTGTACCACTCAGCAGGATATTCACCTCTTTAAATCTCAGCTTTCTATCTATTCAGTGGTGTTAGTGTCATGCCTGTCACTCAGATAGAGTGAAATGCTGCAACCACAGCACAGATATGCCCAATGAGTAGTAAATTTTTGTTGTTATTGCTGTAACTGTTACTATTGTGACCGGTATTGTTGTTACGTATCTGTTACATCAACTGTTGATTCTAGTGTATGGTTTTTGGTGATTAGAAGTATAGACATCTTATAAAAACTCCATTAATTTGGATAATATAGCTTGCAGTTCCCCTTTTGTGGATGTAAGTAAAGACTGAGAGGGCTGTGCTGTGACAGAGTGTGCAGATAATTCCTCCTAACCACAGCTGTCCCCTACTTACCTTTTCTAAATTCCAAATGAGTTTTAATTCGAAAGAAAATAAATTTTGTTTTCATGAACATATTTTGCGCTATCAGTATATCAATTAGAAAGAAGAAAATGAAAAATAAAAAACGGGAAATATGAGCTATTATTTATTAGAAAACTAGAAGTAAATAGCCAAATATATGCAAGGGTGGGCTTTGCTAAAGAGTCCCATGTCAAAGTAATAATTTCTTTATATTTGATGATTGAGAATCATTTGGATGTAAATACATTTTCATTTCATGTTTGGGTAATTGACTTTTTAACAGTTCATGGAACTACCAACAAAGTGTACATTATTTGGATTTTACATTTCCCAAATAATATGCAACTTTAGATTGCTTTCTGACATTTAAATCAGAAAAATGTTGCAGGGATTTTCAGTGAGTTTTTCTCCCTCTCATTGGCAACCCTAAACTATTTGGGGGTATTTCGTTCTATACCTCTTTGTCAAAGCTTTCTAGGGTTTCTAGAAAGCTCAGGCTGTCTTTATAACAGTTTCTTAGTATGTTTCAACATGTTAATAAGAAAACACTAGGCAAATATCATTTCAGTTGGGGAAATGAAGAAATTGTGAGTTAAAGGATCATGCGTCAAAACAATATAATATTGATTGGCCTCAAATACGCCTTTATTCTTTTGTACACTATAAAGAAATTTAAACCATTTTTAGATAGGAGCTAATATTTCAGCTTCTGTTTTAAGCAATGAATGAACTCAGCAGTAACTCTGGGAGATAGGTGTTCTTTGGATATCCATGTAATAGATGAGAAAATTGAGACATAGAAAGGCTTACAGAGCTTGCCCAGGGTCATAGACTTAGGCTGTCCACAGCCTGGAGTTCTTGGTTCTAAGGCCATGACCCTTCCATTAAAATATTACTCAAGGCCAGGCAGTCTGGTTCCAGAGCCCAATGTCTTATGAGGCAGGGAAGGTGGCCATAAACCATTGATTAAAATACTCTTGAATAGGAATTTCTCCTAATATTCTCCACTAATGCTTTGAAACAGGTTTCTAATTGACACCCATGTTTATAAGCATCAAATTATTCCCTCAACATCATGCAACCTGTAAAGAAGGCATGCTACAGCTAGTGAAGTTAGTGAGGTGAAGTAAAAATTAGAATGTTTGAAGAGCTAGTTAATATTTTTAAAGTGAATACATAGTTTTTATTTTCTTTTGTCTTCTCCCACATGACCATGTTTCAAAAGTTTAGCTTTAGAAGTTGCTTTCAAGTACTGTGTTAGAGATATTGGAATCATTTTAAAACAATCTTGAAATCCTTCTAATGCCCCTCAATGAAATTCAGATAATTTACATAAGACCTCAGTTCCTGTTGGTCCTCCACTGAAGGATGAACCCCAGAATTATTTTCTTCTTCTTCCTTCCACCTCTTTCTTCAAAATTCTCATCAAATAGTATTTATTGTATAACACATAAAAATAGCAAAATATTATTACCTCACAAATCTTGTCTGAAATTTTACTTTTTTTTTTCTAGTTAGAAGAATTTTGGCATGCAAGTGCTGAATTATTTTATATATTTGGGCTATCTAAGAAGACAATTTAAACAACTTACTTTAGCATAGGACCAAATAAAATTTCATGATGGCATTTGACTACCATTTAAAAAGACATTTTGGACCTCCCTTTTGGCTTAACTAAGGCATATAGCTTGCAATTTTTTGCCTCCTGCTCCTTCTTGCATTTCTGTGGGACTGCCGCAGCTCCCCCAGTGACTGATTCCTGCTTGATGCCGCAGTGTGCAGCCATAAGCCCTTGCCTCACCCTGGAATAAAGCACCTAGTTTAGCCCTTCCCTTCTAACTCCAAGTGCTAAAGAATGGTAATTAGCATTCTTTGGACCTTTACTACATGCCTAACAATATACTAAAGGTTTTATATGCTCTGTTGAGCAATCTTGTGAGGTGTAGGTACTGTTGTTATTCCCAAAGTTAGAGAAGGAGATCTGTCTAGTAGATACATAGTGTGAGCAACATGTATAATTTTAAATTTTCTAAGAGACACTTACAAATTTTAAAAGAAACAGGTGAAATTATTTTTAATAATGTATTTCATAACTTCAGCTTTCCAAAATATTTTCATTTCAACATGTAATCAATATAAAATTGTTAATAACATATTTTGCCCTCTTTTTTTTACTAAGTCTTTTACTTCTGATGTTTATTTTATACTTAAGACACATTTCAGTCTGACTGTATTTCATGTGCTCAATTGCCACTTGTGGCTAGTAGCTACCATATTAGCACAGTTATAGATAAAGAAGCTGAAGCTTGGCAATAAGAGCCTTAGTAAATGCAGCCGCTGGAATCAAGTGCAGGGAACTGATTCTGGGCCTCAAGCTCTCAATCAGCACAGTATACCATCTCAGGACCTGGATAGGTTTCTTCCTTCAACTTACAAGCATCACCTTGTTAGATTCTTCTGTGGCTTTAACTGCCTGTATCACAACTAACGAACATAGTCAGGTTCCATTCTCTACCTATTTCTTTCTCTTTCAGTTGATCCTGTGGTGTTAGCTCTGTGTCTCTGATCCATTTTCCTGTTGAGTCAAAGGACATAAAATTACAGACCAGTGGAAGTCTATGGGAGTCACTTATCTTTTTTCTAACCTAGCTACCTTTTTCTTCCCGTAATTGTGAGCTTGGGCCTGTAGAATGTATGCACTATTTGCTACTTCCAGTTAGAAAGCCTCTGTAACTAGCCATTCCTCATAGTAGTGATTCTCAAAGCAGTGTGGCACAAGGTTCATAGGGTAAGTGTATCATAATTTATGATGAATCAGGTAGGGTTGAGTGATGAGTTATTGAAGCAAGAATGTGGAAAAGCAAAGCAGTGCAATAGCCTTGATAGAGAAAGTCAACAGCTTCCAGTCTGTCTTTCACACAACATCAAATAAAAAAAACTTGGATCAAGAAAAGGGATGAGATGCATTGTTCATAATTGTAACACAGTGCCCATTTTATAGCATGTAACTTTGAGAATCAAAATTTTTTTCTAAAATTGCTTTCACATATTTTTAATCACAAATGTTTTTGATTTTGAGATATCAAATAGAGTTAAACAGGGCAAAGGATTTTGATAGTTTTCATTAGAGGACATTGTAACACACTATTCTGTAGGATTGAGTTGATTGTACACTATTTTATCTCAACCTTCATTCCTCTAGTTTCTATTCTTTCTAAGTGGTACACATGGCCACTCAGCTGAAGACTAAATTTCTTAGTTTCCTCTATCACTATATATGGCTGAGTCACTAAGTTTTTGTCAGTGCGGTATGAGCAAAAGTAGCATGTGTTACTTTCAGATCATGCAACTAAAAATTTTAATGTCTTCCTTGCTTCCCTTTCCCCTTCTCGCCAATACTCTTAGGATGGCAGGAGCTAAAGATGCCATTCTAACCATGGGACAGAGGTCATATGTCGGGTATGGCAGAGCAACAAGACAGAAGGGCCGCTGGGTCCCAACATTGTGTACAAGCCATGTTACCTCAAATTGCTTATATCCAAAGAAATAAGCTTTTATCATATTTAAGCTATTGTTATAGCTGGGTCTTCTTAATCAATTTTTTGGCCTGCATTCTAATACTGTATTAGTTTGTTTTCATGCTGCTAATAAAGACATACCAGAGAATGGGCAATTTACAAAAGAAAGAGGTTTAATGGACTTACAGTTCCACATGGCTGGGAAGGCCTCACAATCACGGTGGAAAGCAAGGAGGAGCAAGTCACATTTTACATGGATGGCAGCAGGCAAAGAGAGAGCTTGTGCAGGAAATCTCCCATTTTTAAAACCATCAGATCTCATGAGACTTACTCATTATCATGAGACCAGCACGAGAAAGCCCTACTCCCATGATTCAATTATCTCCCACCTGGTCCCTCCAACAACACGTCGGAATTCACTATGAGATTTGGGTGGGCATACAGCCAAACCATGTCAAACACAAAATCTAGATTTGTTAATGCCTTTCCTGCAGATTGTTACCTATGTATCCTACCATAGCTACCATCAGTCCCTGCCGCAAACCCTGTTCTTTTCCAGAGAGAAGCCAATATATTGTTCTTTTAATGAACCTTGATTGTCTTTGTTTCTCTAACTTGAGATACATCCGAGTAATTTGATCTATCTGAGGTATGCCTTCTGTTTTGTTGTTGTGGTTTTGTTTTGTTTTTCCCCACCACCGTGAACTCTGTACAATGCTCAAGAGCAGGCTTAGGTCCTACGTCTTCTGGAAAGATTTTCTTGACTCCTCAGATAGCAAGGTCTTTCTCTTCCCCTAGTTCCCAGTGCATTTTAATACTTAAGCCTGTTTTATTTAATGTTTATTAGGTAGTATCTTCTCTCTCCCAGCTATCCTGAAAATTCCTTGAGGGAAATAACTGTATCTAAAACTTCTCGAAAGCAATCTTAACATCTGTCCCAATGCCTGTCTGTATTAGGTACTTAATGATTGTTTTATTCAATTTGATTTTGTTTAATACCAATAAAATGTTAATTGAATCTCAGTCTATCACCTTAAAAGTTGATAGGTCTTAGAGATACTTTTACGCAATTATTTTTTTAAAGAAAAATTAAGGCTGCTTTCCAATTTTTCCTGGTTTTATTGTCCTAGAAATAAATAGAGAAAAGCACAATATAGCCCAGTATGACAACTTAAGAGTAAATAATCATATATGAAATTGTTCAAAATCTTACCTTTTTATTCCATACAAATCACTTTACAATCAAATTATTGTCAACTCTTATTTTGATTTCGATAGGCTTCCTAGTGCTCATGGTTGTAATTTATAACATCCCTAATTGTGCTGTTTAGCCTGTCTCACCCTATATGTAAGTCTCCTCAGAATTTCTTATCTAAAGATGTGACAACTCATTTGTGTGCCTCTCATGGCAAATTCATATTGCTAAACATTCATGTAATCATAGAATTGTAAGATACTTTATTTTGTATAATCCTTTCATTGTAATGTGTTTCTTTTTTATGTCAAATGTGATTTTTGAGTGGTCTGGCTGCAAAGTATAGTGGGCTTTTCTGTGTATTTTTATCAAATCCTGCTTTTAGATTCCAGATTATACTTATTTGAGGAAAGTTAAAAATTGACAAAACTATTCGCATAACAGAGGAACCTCCACTTTATTTTTACTAAAATAAGTTTTAAAACACTTTTGTTTTCCCTTTATATTCTAAGTTATGTAAATTTCATTTCTTTGAAATATTTTATTTTATTTGAGCTTTGTTATGTTACCTTTGTGGACCTTGTTTTAAAAAGGATCCTCAGGTTTTTAGAGTATTGAGTATCTGATATCTTTTCTGATGTTAAATTCCTTCTACTTAGTAGCCATCAACATATTTATAAATGCCCATAATATACCCAGTAAATTCTGTGAAAGTCGAGATACTTGGTATGTTATTTTTTTAATTTTAATATGGTGATCAAAAACTTGTGATGGTCTACCAATTTGAAAAAATTCTCATGAAAAGCTAGTAAAGGGGAAAAAGTACTTACCAATATTATTTTAACATTCTTAAATATTTTTTAAAAATTATCAAAGCAACACTTATTCTATTTTATTTTATTTTATTATTTTTAGAGACAGGGTCTTGCTTTGTCACTCACCTGGAATGTAGTGGTGCAATCATAGCTCACGGTAACCCTGAACTCCTGGGCTAAAGCGACCCTCCCATATCAGCTTCCTGAGTAGCTGGGACTATTATGTAGTAATATAGTGTGCTAATGAGGTGCACACCACCATGCCCTGCTAAATTTTATTTTTTTGTAGAGACTCACTATGTTGCCTAGGATGGTCTTGAACTCCTGGCCACAAGTGTTCCTCCCTCCTTGGCCCCCCAAAGTGCTGGGATTACAGGTGTGAGCTACTGTGCCTGACCAAAGCAGTATTTACCCTAACATCATCATGACCCGTAAACCTAATTTACCATTAGTTTAGGTTATGGGTAGCTCTCAAATTCCCAGTATGAGAATATTGTTGGTGAATTCTTTATTACCAGGGTTACTGTAGTAAGATATAATGCTAATTATTTATTCAAAATAAAAAAATTTCAGTAATTATCAGGGAAGGTCAACTTCCAGAATTAATTTAAGGCATACAGCTATAAATAATAGGAAATACAACTTAACTGTCAAATGTCCACAGGCAGTAGGTTAAATGTGGATTCACATGCAGGCCTTTTAAAAATGGCCTACAAGGAGAGTGGTTTTATTTTCACAGTCTGTCCTTTTTTGTCTCAGTTATGATTTTTGCTAGCTCCCTAGTGACCCATAGCTATGTTTTAGCTTTTTACCAACCTAGCCAATTCTTAGATCATGAGTAGAACCCACTTGTTAATTATGGGTGCCAAATTGGATGATACTACAATTTATCCTTCAAACTGGTACACTTTTGAAAGTAAACAGGGAAGCTGTTACTAATTATACTACCACAGCACATTTAATCCAGGACTGTTCCAGATAAACCGGGATATTAGGTTTTCCTAGTACTATGCCTTGAAGGTCCCCAGTTTCCACCTCTTCTCATCTCTGCTAGATATGACCACATGTTCTTAATGTTGGCCAACTTGCACATATAACTTTGGGTGCATTAATCATGGTCCTATCATTTTTGGGTGACTACAGAATGATGTACTACAAGTGCAGATTGTAACTATCTGCACTAACAGTATGGAGGTGACTTCATATAAATAATATTTTACATGTAGGTTTTGAGTATGTTTGCATTTGAATGTAGACCTGAGTGATTCTTCAGAAATTAATACAGTAAAACATTAGAAATTTAGGACAGTGATGGTGGAGTGGGTCAGTTAGATGTGAAAAATTGTAATAAAACATTTCTTCTACACATGGAAGAATAGGCATTAAGATTGACACATTATCTTGATTCAAATATTTTAAAATATTTTTAGAATTTGTGTTTATTAAGTATTTACCCTGAAATAAGTACTGCACAAAGCATATTCATTCAGTATTGTCCAGTTGCTCTTAGCATGAAGTCACTGGTGTCACCTTGATGGCAGTGATGAGACAAATTACTTGTTTCACCTTTTTAAACATCAGATAGATTGCTGGGGACAAAGAGACAGCATGGCTTCCACCCATTACACAAGTCCCACTTCTGCAGCCAGGATCATGTCCAGGATGATGCAGTTATGGAAGACAGCATGCTGAGTTTCTATTAATTTGATGAATCACCAAATTGAGACCAGTGGTGGTGGTGTCCAGGGACAAAGTGAATTGCTTCAGCAGTGGGTAGATAACCCACTGTTTTTCAGTTAACTTTTTCAGCGAGGTAATAATTTCCTTGGGATGGTATCCAAAGGGTGGCAAACCTCTCCCTAAAAGTAGTGTAGATGAAATCTAGGCTCAGTTCTGTAGCTGTTTTCTTTAACTAGCACTCTAGGAACCACTCTAGGAACCAAGATTACACTTACATGAGGACTTGTGATGACCTGGACACCTCTTTTGTTTTCTACAATGAGAGTGAGATGAAATGGAGGGGGAGTGGGTGATCGTTCGAGAGATAGTTCAAGAAAGAGAAGAAAATTGTGGAGAGTCAAATATGATGAAGGGATTTGTAAGATTGGTGATAACAAGAAACAGTTGATTTGACCAGTAGACTTAGGTTCCACAGACAAAATAAGAATCATTGAGAGTTAGCCAGGGGTCATAGAAATAATTATCTGCTGACTAAGAGTGACCAGGGAATGCTAGTTTTGAAGACGAGGAAAGGATTTGTCAGAGGTGGTTTATGTGTGGTTGGATTGAATCTGAGGAATTAGGACAAGAGGGGCAATAGTAACACTTCCATTAATATGAGGGCTGTGTGAAGAACACTTACCAACTTGAGGGTTTTATGTTAGATTTAGTGATGTCTAGGTGTCATGACAAATGCAAATGCTTATTTCTAGAAAGGGACCAGTGGTAAAATTATGATGGGAATAGACATGGCCTTTTTGAGGATAGACCTTTAGAGGTTTGGGAGTTGACTTACTCTGGATAATTATGCAATTTAGAATGGTAAAGGCAAAGAGAGGAAGGGTTTTAGCAAAATATGCATCCTGATTGGTCAAAGGACTCTGGGAGCACAGTACCAAAAGTCTGTCCAGTAGAGGTCAATGGGAGATGGTGTCACTATATTTGTTAGATAGAATACATTATTTTCAGGGGCAGTATGACCATGATTTTAAATAAAAATTTCAAATGTAAAGGTAAGTCTTTTTTGGAGCAGATTTTGATTTTTTGCTTAATCAAGGCCTAATGCTAAAACTGTTAAGTATTCATCATGCTACTGACAAATAAAATCTGAATATTTGCATATAAAGTAAAACTGAAACATGGATTCATGCTTGTGTTCTAGATTCTTTCACATAACAACTGCATTTTATGTGTAATGGGCATGTTTTAAGGGTAATGCTTTGCCACCTAGTGAGATCATTGGCTTTAGAATAAAACAGACATAGGCTCTAATCCTGCCCACAAGTTACCTAACATGCTCCTCCTCATTTAAACTTCTGTGCAAGTGATTGAAATAATTTCTACTTTACAGTGCTGTGAGACTTGAGATAATGTTGAAAAGCTCCTCACGTAATAACTGATATGTAGTAGGAACTCAGTGACCAAAAAATATCACTTATTACCACTAAAATTGATCTATATACATATATTCACTGAAACCTTCTGTAAATGAATGGATATATATGTTTATATTTAGTAAACAGAAAAAATAATATTTCTTGGTATGTAGTAGTGTACTCTGGATAATGATAGTCATTGTTATAGGAATTGTGTTTTTTTTTCTGCTTAATTCAATAGTCATTCCTGGTAAGATATATCAAAGATTTGCTGATGTATTCAGTACTTACTTCATATTTGCCCTTCTGGTGTAAATCAGAAACAATTAAAATAATTTATAATAGAAAATTCAAAAATTCAATTGATAGAATTTATATAAACCTTTTCTTACTTTGTTTGATGTACTTTCTTAGCACCTGAATTCCACTTTTCATTTGACTGATATGAGTTGTTTGACATTTGTTTTGGTTCCAAGTAAAAGTATAGTTGTTTTGTTTAGGATCTTCTTGACATTACTGAACTAAAATAATCCCTTTTTTTCCCAAGCTTAACAGGAAAAGGAGGGTGAAAATAATAGTATTAGTGAAAACTATTGTCTAAAAGTGATGAGAGTACAGGACTACTATGAATCAGGAATCCCGAGAGATTGTGCCAGTTCTGACAATGTCTTCCTGTAATTCATGAAGAGGTTATTCTAGGTGATCTCAAAGCCCTTGTTGGTTTTCATTCTATGAATGCATTTCTTACTCAAACTATACGTTACATGACTTCAAAGGGAATATCTTGATTAGTCTAATCAGGGTTTCCTCCTGCTACACTTTAAAAACACCTCTGTGTCAAAGTAAGAGATAACCTCAACTTTTGTTATTGTGTGATTTAACTTCCCACCATATGATGAATTCCTGAACATTTTAAAACCACTAGTTTTATTTTTGTGAGTACTTCAATATCCAGAATGATTTCTGTCGTTAACGTAATGAAACTTCCACTCCTACATGTGTTTCTTTTGTCTTTAAAATATAGCAGGCCTGTTTCACAAAAACATTTTCTTCTTTAAATATGCATGCTTTTATATTCTTCTCATATGAATAATATGTGAATTGACTACTTTTTAATTTGAATAATGTTGTGGCTATAGAAAAAAGCATGGTGAAAAGGGAATGGATTTAGGAATTTTAAGTAAAATATCCTAGTATATCATATATCTGTTGATATTTTATTGGTCACATTTTATTGGTGTTTGTCACATTTCTCTGTGGTTTTTTGGGGGAGCTTCACAGTAGTTGTATTTTAGTCACAGTAATTAAAATTTAATAAACAGTTCTCTGTGATTTTCTCTATCTTGATTGTTCTTAAGGGTTAATCATTTGCCCCATATGTCTGATAATTGGTCATACAAATCTCTGTTGCTAAATTCTTGACTTTGAAGAATGTTTGATTTTCTTCTGTGCTATTTTCTGCTCTAAATAGTGATATAATTTTACTTTTGGAAGAGACTTAGAGACTACTCCAGCTACTGGCCTTACAGATTAGGAGGCTTGAGCAGTCAGGCACTGCCACTCACAGCTGGAAAGTGCTGAACTAGGCCCAGAACTCTGGTCTTCTCGATGCTCTTGTGGATTCTCTGCACCAGGTCCCCTGGCCCTTCTTTGTTTGTCATCTATTTCCTTCCGAATAACAATGGAGAAGGTGATGACTTTACTTCTGCAGCATGTTATTGTTGCTTTTGCAATTTAATTTCTGTTGGCTGTATTAAAATTTAATAAGTTTGTATACACTAATACATTTAACAGTTATTCTTCAGCAATAGATATGAGTTTTTCTACTCACAAGAACCCTGTAGATCACATAATAACTGACCTTTTCCTACTGACCTTTAAATAAAGCAATCCCTTAATGTACTGCTCATTTTGTCCTTGACCCAGAGCTCACTTCTGCTTTCTTACATCATATTTGGCAGCGGGACAGAGGTAATAACCTGAGAGGCGTGATGTTTGTGCCTTCCATGACTACCCCTGTTTAACTGCTGGGAAAGTTTCCCTCATCTTCTCCCATAATTATTTTTAAATGTCTTCAGACTTGAGGGAGTAAGGTTTTGTGGAGACCATATAATGCCGATGGGAGTGTACTAGAGATATCCATTCTGTATTTCCTGTGGAAAATGGAATAAAATAGAATGTTTTCAGTTTCTTAAACTTACTCCTCTGTGTGGTAGAATCAAAATCATTGTATTTATGCCTAAAGAGCAAACTACTCCACTCCTATACTGAGGTTTCTTACTGGCAATTCCTCTCCATTTGAAAATAGAAGATGTTTCATACACCAAAGAGCACTATTTTCTACCTGCTTCTTTCTCATCAACAATATAGGACAGACTCAGGCATACACATCTTTTAATATGGTATACAGCTGCAGAATTACAAAGAATTAATATGCATGCATCATAGATAGCTTTAAGTCCCTTTGGACTCCTTAGATGCTCCTTTTTTCACCAACATTCTAATAGAGTTATAATACAGCATTGCAGCTGGAAGAAACATTAAGGCTAAAACCAAATCAGGTAGTATGTTGAAAGGAATGGTGGACCTGCCACTAACCAGCTGGAATAATCTTGGAGCAAATCACTTCAACTCCCTATGCCTCCATTTGCTCATTGATAAAATGCATCAGCTAACAAGGTACAAGAATTACCTGGTGATCCCTTTTCTCTGATTTCATTCAATTATAGTTGGCTATTACTCTTTCCCAGAAGTCTACCACAGGTCAGCCCCTAAGTTGTAATTCAAGCTGTCAACTTTAGTCTTCCCTTTAATTTCTCAGAAGTAAAACGTTTTTTCTTTTACAGGCCCCTTCCAGTTTCTATAGCTTCAGAAACAAAGATGATGTCATTCCAGCTTCTTCTTCCAAAAATTCTTTGTTTCTTTTCTTTAGTCTTTGTTTTAGGATTTGTTTTCAAGGCATTTATATCTTTTCTTTCTAGCATTATAGATTATCTTAGATCTTTGTTATGTCTCCAAATATTTTTCGGGACTTTAAGTCTTACCTTAGTCCTCTGACTTCCCCCTGAACATGGATTTCACAAAGTACATCCCGTTATAGCCATAGTGCCTGGATTCAACCCAGCTCTGTCACCTCCCAGCTCTGTGACTGTTCAAGTTACGTATACTCTGTTTCAGCGTCTACCTAGAGTTGTGGGGATTAAGTGAGTTAGTACCTGTCAAGCTCTTATAGCTGTCTGGCATATAGTAAGTGGTATTTGTGTGAGTGCCAGGCTTTACAATCTTACCACAGGCTTTGTTCCCTTTCCCTACCTCACTATTCTTGGCCAACTGAGCATCTCACCTTCCCCAGACTTACACTTCATGTCCTTAGACTTTATCTTTTAGATTAAGAAGGATACCTCCATTGTCACCCACAGGCTCCCCTTAAATACTTTACAATATGTATAATTTTGTGTTTAGGTTTGCACACATATTCTTTATATTGTTGTCATCCTAAAAGTTATTCTCATAATACTTAAAGCTTTCATACATTGTTAGGAAGAAATGTTGTACTTAATTCAAGAAGATGTTTTAGAAAATATTTAAGCCAGATTATAAGAATACATAAATACAAAATGATGTATTGTTTCTTTTAAAAATAAATGTACCTAAAGTCATTGCACTTTAATGAAGAATTCCCTAACCCCAATTAATTTTGTGATATCTTAATGAAAAAATTAACAAATGGTGTGGTTGTTTCACTTCCTTGAAAATACATCGTTTAGATTCATGTTTCAAAAGAGCCAATTTTAAGCGATACTGAAGGAGACAATCTTACTGATAAAAACGTAAATATTTAATAGAGCCATAGTATATTAAAAGATTTTGAAAATATAAAGTTGATTGATTTCAGTAACTTCCAAACTATTTGTTAACAATGTGTTTTTTTTTTTTTGTTAGTTTGTTTTTCTGGGTGGGGGGGGGCGTAGTTTTTGTGTTTGTTTGTTTGTTTATTTGTTTTAAGAAAGGGTCTCATTCTGTTGCCTGGGCTGGAGTTCAGTGGTGTAGTCATAGCTCACAGCAGCCTCGAATGCCTGGGCTCAAGTGATCCTAATGCCTCAGCCTCCCAGGTAGCTGGGACTACAGGCACCCACCACCATTCCCAGCTAATTTTTAAATTTTTTTGTTGAGACAGGGTCTTGCTCTGCTGCCTAGACTGGTTTCAAAGTCCTGGCCTCAAGTGATCCTCCTACCTTGGCCTACCAAAATGTGAAGATTACAAGCATGATCCACCATGCTCTTTTTTTTCTTAATGAAATATTTAAATGCAAAATTCCAAATATAAAACAGAGGTTATTATTATATTAATTTAGCTAAATCAGGAATTTTTTTGATTGAAAAATTAAAATTATTTGGATGGAAGACATCTTTGCTAAACTGTTATTTAAAACTTATGTATGCTTACAGAGGGACCTCATCTCTGTGTCCGTTTTCATATCTCTAGCTATATAAATCCTGACATCACTGTCTTTCTAGTGGATAAGAATAAGTGTGTAGTGTAAATATGATACTGTTATATTTTAGCAATTAATAAAAATGTCAATTGCTAGGGCTGGATATAATTGCAGAAACGACCTAGTGTTTCACTTTGCTGTTTGAAAAAAAAAGCCCTCTAAAGTTTGGATCTTTTTTTTCCTTAGCACTCAGATTGTGAACCACTAGGTTTGCAAACTTTTGTACATCCAAGCACAGCCTCTCTCTTACCACAGGCCAAATAAACACCCTGCCTACCACACATCCATCTATTCCTCATTGAAATGTACCTGAGCTTATAGGACATTTCACTTACACCCCTCACCCCCTCATCCCCCAATAAAGGCAAAAGCCCTGTTCCATTAATCCCTAAAAGCCACTGTCAGTGCCCAGAATCTGTCTTTAGAATCTGGGCTGTGTTATTACACTGGCCCAATGGCTCTACTTTTACACTAAGAGGAAGAAGTTGTAGAGAGGAGTCTGAGGAGGGCAGTTGGCTTGTGGAGCTCCGTGTACATGTGGGTTATCATAAATCTGGGAATGCTGGATTTAAATGTCCAGTTAATTGTTCTTCAGTGCAAACAAATCTAATGTGTGCCTTGTAGTTAATTGATTTTATTAGTCTGAATTGTGAAAATAAAGTAGCATTGCAAGTTTCGAAGCCTTTTTTTACAGGATCATTAAAAATATATTTAAGTGAGGACGTGGGTTTTAGAAAGAACGAGAACTTAGAGAGTTATGTTTAATATGTCTTATGGGAATAAGAAAGCAAATGAATTCCCATTGTAAGTTAGAATTTGTCCTGATTTAAAAATTAGATTCAGCTTCCCTCTGCATTAGAAAACTAGGTGATTTCATGGAAATAGGGCTAAACCTCCTAAGACTCATTAGAGAAGGGGCCACATGTGCTTAGAAAGGAGTCTGAAATGAGGAAGGGGGACAAAGACTCGTTTTAAGATTTTAAAGGAAAGGAAAGTGAGGAAAACATTTTGGGGACATTTAGTCACAAGGGAACTGTGACTAACTCTGTTAGTCACAGTGCTGAATACTTTTTTTACATGTTTTCATAATTAAGGTCCTAAATAACCTCACAATTTGGTAATTAATGTAGCACCAACTATATTCTAGGTATTCTTGTAAGTTTTTGGAATATATCAGTGAATTAGAAGCAAGATGGGTACATAATTCTCTCTGTAGATGAAATAGCTGAAGCTCAGTAATGTTAAGAGCTTGTCTAAGGCCGCAGATAGAAGTGTCAGAAATGGGATTTGGACCAGTCTCTCTGGTTCTATGCTCAGGTTGTGGGAATATAGCATGAATTTCTAGACATACTCATGTTGAGGATTTTTTCCCTTACAGTAGGGTAATAATACCTCCACTGCCTGTCATGGGCTTATAGAGAGAGTCAAGTGGTACTCTGGATATGATGGCATTTTGTTTCTTCCTTTCTCCCACTGCTCTCCATCAGTACTTTGATAGAGCACTAATGCTCTGGATTAAGTCATTTACAAGTATGACTCGTTTAATAAGAAATGCACAGCTGCAGTCTACAGACTATCATTCATTCATTGAATCAGTCAGTCTACAAATATTTATTGAATGCTGTCATGCATTAGGCATTGTGCTATATATGGCAGTGACATAGTAAATGAGAGACATGCTCATTTTCTCATAATCCTTATATCCTGGCAGAAATGGGTATTAAACAGATTACACAATTGCATATATTTGTGGTAAGTATTACAGGGGAAAACTAGAGACATATTTATGTCTCTTATACCTATGCCTGTTTTTTACCAAGTAAATTAATTAGTAAATTAATGAATGGTGAGAATAAATTCTTCTACAAAGTCATGACTGAGCATGGGCACTCTAGAGTTATGCCAGGGTTCATAATCCAGCCTTATGCCTACTGGGCTTTGGGACTTTACATGAGTTACTTAACCTTTCCATGTTCCAGTTTCCTGCAGAATGGGGATAATAATAGTTTTATAAGGGCTGAAAGAAGGAACATTGGGAAACAGTTTAGAAAAGTGCAAGATATACAGTGAGTGCACGATAAGATTTAGCTATTATTATTTTTATTACTATTGTCGTGTAGCGGAACTTCACAGGCAAGTTCTCTTTTAACCATAGTATTTACCTAAGCTGTCAACCTTCTTTGAAGGGGTTTTTTTTTTTTTTGAAAGAATTGTTCATAAACGAGTATGCATCAGAACCAACTATGGAGCTTTAAATAATATACATGTTTAGCTCCTATTGTGGGAGATTGTTATTCAGTAAGTCTGAATTGAGCTCTGCTTTTCAGAAGCTCCACAGATGACCCTGATTCACACACCAAGGTAAAAACGGATGGCTTTCAAATGACACAGAAAGGAGATTTCACACATGGCAGGGAAGGAATGTAAACTACTGACAACCACCCAAAGGACTTTTCTCTGTGTACCTTGAGTGAGTATTGATAGCTACTTGGAAAAATGTGATAGTAAGTAAAACAGTAAATATTTAAGTATTCCTGTAGATGCTAGTTAATTCCTTTTTAAATGGGATTGAATTTTAATAATTTAAAAAATACCAAAATGATTATTTGCCCAAATAAGTTTGACTAGACTAGAATGCGAGCTCCTTGAAGGCAGGGATTTGTGTCAGTTTCACTGATATATTGGTAAATGTATCAGTAAATAAGAGTGCTCAATAAATAAGAGTTTGAATAAATTGAATGAATTTTGAAAGCTTAAGATATTTGGGGAACAGATAAGAATGATTAATTATAGGCTGGGCAAGAATTTTTGAGTGAAGGTAGATGAAACGTGATTATTCTGTTACTTTTCTTAGTAAAATCCAAGTATAGGTATATATAAGAAAAGTGCAGACATGTAGAGAAGAGATGCTAGGTGTGAGGTTGACTCAAGCATGGTGAACATTTTTTGGCAAATATGAAGCCAGTCTCCTGTTGTTATTTTTTTTTTCACCTCTCACCCTACTTCCATGATATTCTTTCCCAGCCCTTAACTCCTTTCCAGTTAGTTAAATTCCATTTATTTATTTGTAGTAACATGCAAAATGTTTATTGCTTTTGCTTTTTAAATTCTGACTGATGCTCTGTGTTATGTAGTTAACTGTGGCTTTAGAATTACCAGGAAAAATTATAGCCTTGAGGGTCCAGGAGATTAAAGCCTAACATCTCAGGTACTTTGCAGTATATTCTGCCATTGGATCTCTATGGGAGATTTTCAACAAGAGTCAGGAGGAGTTTTTTTTTCTTTTCTATGTAGTTTTATATAATTGTGGGAAAAAATGTCTTGATGCTCTAAATTACAGACTTTTGTGTTACTTGTTCTAAGGCCACTTTTCTTTTGTTATTTCAATTGGTAAGCCAAGAATCTTAAATTATTATCTGGGAGTAATTTAAGTCACTTTTGTATCTTGTGTTACAGCTGTTAATTGGACCACGTTTAAGATCAGGAAATGCTAGCAAATAAATACTGTATTTTATATGGAAAACTATAGAAGTAGGGGAAATTTCCATAATTGTTAGCAGAGCCCAAAAACTTGGGCCTTGCCTGATAATTAGCTGCCTAAATTCAAAATATACTGCATGACACTTACTGTAAAATGAACAGTCTTTTCAGAATCAAAACTGACTCCCCAAATTTAAGAGGATAAAAATCACCAACATGTCTTAAAAGCATGGTTTGTAAATTATTTCTGAGTCAGCATTTTTTGAAGCCTCTTACAGATTTCTGTAAGGTTGCAAAGTCATCACATAAGAGTCAGCAGTAAAAAAAAAAGGCATTTACTTCTTCTGGTATATAACATTTGCATGCTCTACCCCTGCCTTTTAGCAGCTTATAATCAGATGCTGAAAACATATTCACCTATAGAACTGGGTAAAAATCAAACCCATAGGTAGGCATTTAATAACTGTCTCTTTCTTTAGGCCTGTTTCAGTTTATGTTGATCTCAAAGGATATTTAGCATATATGTGCCATTACCGTGATTGCTTTTCAGCTTTAGGATAAAAGTCAGAGTCTGACTGATGCTCCCCAGGGCTGCCACAGGTGGTTGGGCATGTCTGCACTACACGTCTCATGACATGGTAGCCTGGTAAATAGCGCCCTCTGGAGTACTGTAGGACATAGCCAGAGCGGTCATTTGTAGTAGCCTTGGGCATGCACACCATTCATTCTTGTCTTTGCTGCTGACTGAGCATCTTCTCTATGCACTGTGCTAAATCCATGTAGAAGGTAAAAGTGATGAATTTCACTTACGAGCTTTATTAGAATTTAGGTAATATATTCACTTTCCTAAATTGCCTATACATGATTACCATACTAGGCACTCAGTTTGATCTTCAGTGAACAGGCAAGGCTGGTTGTTGACCTTTGTATGTAGGTATAATTGCTTAACTGCTTATCTGTAGTTCCTGTTTGCAATTAATTGCCCTTGTGCAAAAGTGAGCGTCTCAATTTCCTGTTTGCACTTGTGACTGAAGTCTATGAAGTAGCTTTATTATTGTTTCATTCAGTACCTATTATTGATCGTCCAGCAAATAGGTATGAAGGTGAAGATAGAATTATAAAGAATTATAATTCTTGTATCATTGCTTTAGAAGGCTAAGATGGTGGATTTAGCACATGTATCATCATATGTGTAAGCAGATATATCTGATACAAAAGACTGGTGTAAATTTCTGATATAATAAGAGGTCTTACTTGCTAGACATGTGGATAGTATGGCATAGCTCCTAAAAACTAATTTTTAAGGAGACGTATATATGGTCTTAATAGATACTATTCAGTTCAGTACCTGAACCTTTTTGCCATCAGCCAATTTTTAGTCTTCCTCTCATTGGACCTCCTGAGAAGTTGACACTCCCTCTTTCTTTCAATACTTTTTTCCCTTGGTTATCAGGATACCATGCTCACCTGCTTTTTCCTTAGTTTGTGGTCCTTTTTACTTAGTCTCCTTGGAGGTTCTTCTCCCTCTTAGAGTGTCCCAAAATTTAGTCCTTAGACTTCCCTCCTCTATCTACATTCACTGCCTTTGGATATTTTCCCTATTGTCTTGTTCTAAAAATTGTCTTTTGTGAGATGATTCCTAAATATTCTCATCTTTAGCCCGGTCCTTTCCTCTGTCCAGTCTCATATTTCTAGTTATCTGCTTTTCTCCATTTGCGTGTGTGAGACACACCTCAAATTTAAACATTTCCAAAGCCACACTTCTGACCTTCCTTCATAAATCTGTTCTTCCTACTTTGCCTTCCATCTTATTACACACGACTATATTCTTGACATCTCCTTTCTATTTTTTTCTCCATCCTGTACACAGTCTGTCTGAAAGTTCTTTTAGCTCTGTCTTTAAACTATGCCTGGAATTTGATCACTTCTCCATTCCCCGTCTGCACTAGCCCTTCCACTACCTTGGCTGGATTATTGCAGTGGCCTCTATCTAAAGTGTTCTCTGGCTTCCCTCTGCCCCCATTCTCAACCCAGTGGTCAATGTGATGCTGGTAAAACAGAAGTACCACCATACAGCCCTTCTGCTCACATCCCTCTAGGAGCTTCCTTTCCCACTAGAGAGGTCAAGAGGATAAGTGCTTTACCTCATCTCCAAGGCCTTTCTGATCCTTTGCCTGTTCTGCCTTTATGTCTTTCTGATTTCAACTCCTACTCTTGCTACCCTTGTTCATTCACCTCAGCCCCTCTGGCTTCCCTTCTCTTTCTCACACATGTTCTGTAGTTTGTGTCCTTTCCAGCCAGCCAGCCTGTCACCCACATAATTATACCGGCCCTGACCTTCTGTGTCTGTGTTTAGAAGTCACCTCCTAAGGGAGACCTTCTCTGACCACTCTGTGTGATAGCTCTGTCCCCCAACCCTCACCACTTCTCAGGTGCTTGTTATCACCCCTAGTTTATAATCTCCATTGCACTTATCATTCATTGATACACTTTGTAGCTCAGTTTTTTTTATTTATTAGTTATCTTTCTGCCTCTTTAGAATGTAAGCTGAAGGAGGGGAGAGATGTTTAACTCTTTTTTTCATTGCCCTATTCCCAGTGTCTAAAACAATACATCGCATATATTAAGCTCTTGGTAAATACTTGTACACATATTCGGTAACGATTTAAATGTTGACTAAGCTGCTCTTTGATGCTTTTTTACTAAAGCTGTCTAGGTGAAGAAAACTGTCTGGTAACCATGTGGCTGGGATTTACTCAAAAAACAAACACGAAAGTCACCATGCATCTCAGTATGCATGCAGAAGCAATTTGTTCTTAAGGTGCCTTAACCAAGAGCCTCTATAGTGATGTCAGGAATCATCATCCCTATTGCTGTTTAAAGATTATCTGCCCTAATAATGGGCATTTACAGAGCCTAGAGAGTTATTTCTCTTACAGAAATGTAATTTTATATTTGTCTCACCACTTCCTTCTATTAATGATGCCAACATGTTTAGTTAAGAGAATGGAATTTGGAGTTTGACTTGAGGCAAATCATTTCTCACCCGTCTTTCTCCTGAATTCAGATCAAAATGCTAAATTGCAGGTATAATTAAAGGAGGGACAAGAAAGACTAAGAAAATGGCTGTGTGCTGTTGTTTCGGTTTTGAATATTGTCTCATTGCTTTCTAATAATTTAGCTCTTGTTAATATCAACAAAGTAAATAAACCATAATGTTTTGGCTTGAACCCAAAGTAGCTTTCAAATGTATTAATATACCCTAAGGAAATATACAATGTAAGTGGTAACCAACAAATGTGTCTTCATATTGTTGTTGCTTTGGAATCCTTAGAGGTAAAAAGTATTTTATCTGTCTTTTAAATGATGAACTAAATACTTTTCAAATATTGGCTTCATAGAGTGTAATAACCATATGAAAATCCAAAATAACATAAGATGTTCTCTCCAGAGATAAACTGTACAATGTGGACTTAACGTGGCAGGGTGGGCCACTTGCAAACATGTCCTAAGCAATGAGAAATTGAATTCAAGAAATTTAGTTTTCTTTTCCTTTTCTCTTTTCTCTCTGCCTTTTTGGGACAACTTTCCATTGAGGGAGGTAAAATATTCAGGAAAAAATACTCTAAGGAGTCAAAAGAAATTTGTTTAAATGAGTAAACATTAAATCTTTGTTTTGAGACTGAATTTTGCATGATAAAAATCTGCTTTTTGGGTTGGAGGAACAGTGCGTTGCACTGCTCTCATGGGACAATTGTGTAATATTTTGGCACGAAAATGGGTTATCAGACACCAAAGAATTGTGTACCTCAGAAAAGCCAAAGTAACAATTGGTTTGAGGTGAAAGGAAAATCTAAGTGATGAAATTCAGAGTCTGGAAGAGAATATGTTGGTGTTTGATTGGCTGTAGTGGGAAGAATTTCTTTGCCTAGGAGTACTTCATTATCTAAATGGTTGTTGTATATGTTTCATCCTAAAATACTTTTAAGTTGGAATGTGCATGCAAATTCAAGTTTATCTTCTTGAAATCTGCTAAATGAATATATGTTCCATATTTTATCTGGTTGTATGTATTCTAATTGATCCCTTATGACTTAAATTTTTACTTAACTGATTTAGCAAGTCTACCATCTTCTACCTTTGATCATTCCATTGCTGTATCATCCATCCACTTTTCTTTTAACTAACCAGGTAAGACTAATCTTTTTTAACATGCAAACCACTTTTGTTGTTACATAGAAAATTTTATGTAGTATCTACGGCCTGAATGTCACTACCAACAAAGCTAATGCCAGTTTGAGTATATCTCAGTAATGTTATCTGATAAATTCCTTTTATTTTCATGTAAATTACCTATTGTTTCATAAAAGGCTGCTTTGTGCTTGTATATGGCCAATTCTCTTGAAAGGTTAGTACATTTTATTGATGTACACATGTAAGTATTATAATATTTGAACAACTACTTAGACATCAAAGCAGTTTCAGATGTTCAAGGTTTTTCTTTTATTCTTGGGTAAAGCAACAAGGGAAAAGGGTTTAATATAAAAATTGTATAAGTTGAGAATGATGTCTGATTGGTTAAAAGGTTAGGGGACTGTATGAAGCACATTGAAGGTTAATGTTCAGGTTAAGTTTGTGTCTGTCTGAATCTGTCTGTCTTAAAGATTGTACAGGTAAAAAAATAGACATAGCAAATGTTTTACTGTTTGTACAAAGAATAATTAGTCTATATTTAAAAATGGCATTATTTCATTTTGCAATGTTTGGGAAAAAGACTGCCTTTATGGAAGGAGAAATGTGGAATGTCTGTCTTTGTTTGATTATTCTTATTTTTAAACCATGTGCAGTATCCCTTACATCAAAAAGAGATACAAAGAAATGTGTTCTATTATAAGAGTCATCCAACATGAAATAAACTGCTTTTGCTGAGTTTGTTGCTGTTGTTGTTATTGCTGCAGCAGCTGCTGCCATTTTATTTAATCGCAGATTCCATAGAGCATAACCTTCTTTCAGGAATCATTTTTTTAGGGATTCCTGTACTGGATAGACTACTGAACAAAATCATCAAAATCTCTCCTGCCCTACCCAGAGTCAGTGCTAATCACTAGATTATAGTAAAATGATGAAAGAAATTTAAAAATTATGTATGTATATATGCCTATATACATGTGCAACATTGGCAGCCCTTTATCTCTGGTAGAACCGTTTTTTCTTCTGAGTTTTTTGGTGGATTAGGTATATGAACCTAATCCTATTTTAATTATGATAGATGCTATTGGTTTAATTTAATGCCTTTGCAGAGCAAAAGAACATACTGACATTATATTTTCATCTGATCCTCACTGCCCTCTCTCTGCTGTGGGGGATATTTTACTGGTCCATGAAATCCAAGTCTGGGAACCACTGAAGTAAGTGATCTCAATGGTTATATCGTAATCATTCTATGTAAATCTACCCAATTAACAGATTTTGCAACGGCTTTTAATTGTATAGAGCCAGGACCCTAAAAAAAAAAAACTTAAATCCCATTATTTTTAGAAATAGCAAGTTATACAGAACTGATAGGACCTTATAGGGGACAAGAGGGAGAGGAGAAATCAAAACAATTGATTCATTTAGGAACTTCTTATTGACACATATTCAACAAGTATTTGAGGTATTATTATATGCCAAGTACTGTTTTAGGCACTTGGGATATGACAGTAAAGTTTCTACAAAGTTCCTTACTGTCTTAACAGTAGAAGACAAAACATAATAAATCCAATAAAGTATAAATAACTAAATTATAAAAGATGTTAGAAGGTGATAAGTTCCATACAAATAGAAAATTGGGAGTGGGATAAGGGAGTGGCAGGGTGAGGGTGGGTGGAATTGTTAAGTAGAGTGGTCAGAATAGGCCTCATTGAGAAGGAGAGGAGATTTGAGCAGACTTGAAATAGGTGAAGAGGTAGCTAAGGAGACACCCAGAGGAAGGGCTCTTCATAGCGTGAACAGCTAGAGCTTGGCTCCCAGAAAGAAATATTACAACATCAAGGAGGCAAGTGTGACTCAGAGTGAGCAGGCTGAAGGCAGTGTACCTTATTGTGGTTTCTTTCATAGTATTGCTAAGAGTCTGTCATCTTATAAACCTTGGGTTACTTCATTTGTAATTAATGGGTTTGTTTTGGTAAAATTGAAACTTGAGTATTTATTAACGCTGAATTAGATTAAATTATATAACATACTGCTTATGCTGCTCATGAAAGGAACAATATTTTTACCAATATTTTCTTCCAATTGTGTTCCAGTGGACATTTATAGGTGGAGAGAATGAAGGCCTGGATGTGAAATTACAGATACTAGAACTCTGTCATGTGGCCAGGCACAGTAGCTCACACTTGTAATCCCAGCACTTTGAGAGGCTAGGGCAGGCAGATCGCTTGAAGCTAGGAGTTTGAGACCAGCCTGGGCAACAAAGTAAGACCCTGTCTCTACAAAAAAATTAGCCAGGCTCCGTGGTGAATGTCTGTAATCCCAGCTGGTCAGGAGGCTGAGGTGCGAGGATCAGTTGATGGCACAGTAATTCAAAGATGCAGTAAGTTATGATTACACCACTGCACTCCAGCCTGGGTGACAGAGCAAGACTTCGTCTCTAAAAACAAATAATAAGTAAATAAAAAATAAAATAAAAATAAAACTGTGTCTTATACCAACTTCCACCTGAGGTCATGATAGAAATCTATTTATTCATGATAAATAGCTACTGGCTAAGCCTTTGGCCCTAAACCTCAGTATAGTGCCTGAGGAGCTAGACCAAACCAAATGTAGGACTCTGTTCTGATTCCCTTAAGTGACTTAAAAATAAGGTAAAATTGGCTTTACTTATTTCTACCCCTAAATCAACCAGAAACTTTAAACCATGGTGTACCTATCATATATGCCAGAGCAAAATATGTATCCTAACACCTACTGCTGTGCTTCCGTAACCCAGCCCAGGGCTTACGCAAGTGTGAAGAGTAGAAAGAGAAGAGAGGGAAGCAGAATAAAAATAAGGATGAACACACCTTGTCCAGATGGTTATTTAAGCCTGGAAGAAAGGGTGGGAATAAGAAAGGATGAGAGAATATTGTCTTGTCCTCATTAAAGCCTACACCAAGCAATTACAGAGACCACACTGTCTATGCTACATGTTTTTGTGATCTCTTTTAAAATACCACAACTTTGACTTGTGGGCCAATGCATATCCTGAATTGATAGATTCAGATCATTAGTTTTTCTTGAGAGAAGGGACTCAGGGCGAACAACAACAACAAAAGCCCCAGATATTTCACACTGAAAAGAGTTTTAAAACAATGAATTAAGTATCTTCAAAATTTTTAGAAAAAGCAGAGGAATATCAGTTCAGGTTTCTTGTTGCCGTTGTTCACTCTACTGCAAACTGTGAACAGGAGTCCAGGAAACTGCCATGCACAAATGCAGGAAATGCCTGCCAAAGCTGTAACTACTCCATAGCCCCTAAACTGGTGACTGGAATTGGAATATGGAATTTCCAGTTATTAAAAAGTTTTTACCAAAACCCGTAGTCAGTAGCCATGTCAAGTGCTGGGGATGGATGACTTTTACCTTCCTTTGCTTTCAACTAATCACATGATGTGAGTACATCTCCTTCGCTGAACCTAAGCCTTATCCAGAACCCTAATGGCAAGGGAGTCTGGGAAACATAGTGCTTCAGCTTCCAGCTCCTATAGCTCAAAGAGAGTATAGAAGAGTGTGGTAATAAATGCTGACTGACAATTAAGGTTTCTCAAAGGCATGGCCATTTTCTAAATGAAGAAGTGAAATTAAATCAAAATTCTTATAGGGAAAGGATGAGTCAAATTTGCTGATGAAAACTTTTAAACCCGGGGCAAGAAACTGTAAACTGTATGTAATTAGTGTGCATGCATATGTGTTTGGGGACTCCATTTCTTTGAGTGGATCAACTAAGAAATTCATTGTCAAATGTTGCACAGGAGGTCACATTTATATTCCACAAAGTGTCAAAGATGCAGAAATCAGTTCTATACCTGATACATTTCCCTTTATTTATTTATTTATTTATTTATTTATTTATTTTGATGGAGTCTTGCTCTGTCGCCCAGGCTGAAGTGCAGTGGCGTGATCACGGCTCATTGCAACATCTGCCTCCCAGGCTCAAGCAATTCTCTGCCTCAGCCTCCTGAATAGCTGGGATTACTGGCACCTGCCACCACACCCAGCTAATTTTTGTATTTTTAGTAGAAATGGGGTTTCACCATCTTGGCCAGGCTGGTCTTGAGCTCCTGACCTTGTGATCCACCCGCCTCAGCCTCCCAAAGTGCTGGGATTACAGGTGTGAGCCACCATTCCTGGCCTTTTTTTGTTTTGGCCAGAGTCTTGCTCTGTCTCCCAGGCTGGAGTGCAGTGCCGCCATCTTGGCTCACCACAACCTCCCCCTCCTAGGTTCAAGTGGTTCTCCTCCCACAGCCTCCCGAGTATCTGGGATTACAGGCACATGCCACCATGCCCGGCTAATTTTTGTATTTTTAGTAGAGATGGGATTTTGCCATGTTGGCCAGGCTGGTTTCGAACTCCTGACCTCAGGTGATCCGCCAGCCTCGGCCTCACAGAGTTCTGGGATTACAGGTGTGAGTCACTGCACCCGGCCTATTTCACTTTTTTTAACCTCGATATGGACTATCAAGGTAAAATTTTTCTGTAGAATGTATATATAGCCAAGTCAAATGTCTGCCTGTGACAAAATGATCACTTTGCCTGCTTTTAGGCAACTCCTATTATGGTATGCTGGTGTAGACACTGGCCTTCCCTGTTCTTTTGGAAACAAATGACTTTTCTGTTACACATCAACTCCATCTGTTCTTTTTCCTGTATTCTTCTGAAATTTGCAACTTTACTTGAATTTGTTCAGAATTCTTTACCAAATATTGTAAAGCTCTCACCTGTATGTGTTAAAAAGAGATTTTAGAGTTGTGTAAAATCCTAATTGTCAACCGAGCATTTTTTTTATGTCTGTATTTAAATGATTCTTAGGACTGCCAGTCTTCTAGAGCTAATGAATCCTTTCCCATTTGGCAGCAGACAGCTTACTGCCAACTTCCTCCCATCTGATAAATGTTCCCATAGCAACACTAAGGCAATCTGCTTAGTTTCATTAAATACCAAAATTATAGCCTGAGAAAAATGTATAATGTATTATACCATATTACAGCACCTTATGAAATAATTCATGAGTGATTGAATTCATTGTGATAGGGAGAGGCTTGTTCAAATACTCAGTAAAAATGTTATAGTCACACTTTGCTTAACAACAGGGAAACATCCTGAGAAATGCGTCATTTGCCGATTTTGTTGTGGGAACATCATAGGGTGTATTTACACAAACCTAGATGATATAGCTGATACAGGGTCTACTTATATAAACCTAGAGAATGTGATGTAGCCTATTGCTTCTTGGCTACAAACCTGTACCACATGTTACTGTACTGAATATTGTAGGTAATTATAACACAAAGGTAAGTATTTGTGTATATAACATATCTAAACATAGAAAAGACACAGTAAAAATATGATGTTATAAACTTATGGGCCTACCATCATGTAGGCAGCATGTCCTTGGCCAAAACATTGTTATGCAGTACGTGACTGTATTTCTTTGTAGAAGGAAGAAAAAGAAACCCTTGAAATCTGAGTCATTATTTTGAACTTCAACAGGGATTCAGATTTTGTCTTGATATTAGCAGATCTAATATCCCAAGTCCATTTTCTCTACATTCCTAAAACCTAGCCCCTTATTACCAATTTGGATACCTTCACTCATACATATTCTAAAGAACATCTTCATTTGTCTGATTAAAAAAATATTTTTAAAGAATAGTTATACTCTTGATATATAAAAAGAAGAAATAGCTATTGATTCATGAAAATCACTATCTTTTAGAGTAGTGTAAGGGTGTTTGCTACTTGAGAGGGTGGATATGCTTATTCTAAGCAACTCCAGTAACACCTTGACTTCATAGAAATGAAAGAAAGGATTATTAATAACTTTGCAAGACTTGTTTTGCTTCTTGAGTATTCACATAGCTATCCTATAGAGCACACTCTGTGCATTTACCATGATCGGACTCCCACACATTTTATTAATGCATAAATTTGAAATTATTGTTTTTGACCAAGTTGATGAATATTAAAGTTTGAGGAAACTAAAGAAATCACGTTGGTCATTTTCCTGCTTCTTCAGATGAAAAAATGGGGGCAAAAAGGATAAGTTATTTCCCTAAAGTGAGCCAAACTTTGTTGGTAAGGACTAGAATGACTTATATCAGTGGTCGTTGTCAATGGATTTTCCATGGGGAAGTAAATGTACGTACTTGAGAATTTTGTTAGCGACTTCATCATTGCAGTTACTGTAAAGGTTTGTACTTAGCACACTTTTAAATTGTATGGCACATTGCAGTTCAAGATAGAAGTGTGGAATGTAGCAGGCATGCACCAACCATACTTTTATATTTTACTTTCTAGTTCACATTTTTCTTCTCTACTTTCCCAAGGTAGTTGTCACCTTATCCTAGCTTGATTATTATAATGATGCATACATGAATATTTTTTCTATTGGGCTATTTTCAGTAAGAATCAGACAGAGTATTTTATAGATAGTTCACGTTTTTGTAACTTTAAGAATAATACTGAATACTGCTTCCAGCAATGGCCCCATTTCTGTGTACAGATGGTTTTGATGTATGTATTTCAGGTATCTGAAGCAAGCAGAAAAAGGCAGCGCCGGTTGATACCTATTTTAGAATCAGCCCTACATCCATAAATATATATTTTTGAAAGGTTTATTTCTGGTATTTTGCAATCCTGTTATAAGACTATATTCTGTGAATTTTTAAAGTAGTGACAATATAGCACATAGGATGGGAATAATTTTAAGACTAGGGGCATTATGAGGGTTTCTGAATCAGTTTTACTTAATAAAAATACAGCTGTTCATTTAGATCATTATTAACCATTAATAAAGCTATCTTTCTGTTGACACCAGAAAGAAGGCCAGTCTAGTTCACTCAAGTGACAAAACTTCTGGTAAAAAATCTGTCACAGTCTAAACCTGTTTCTTTTGGGTGGAAGTGTTGGGTTACTATAAAATCCCTGGTATCTTCCCCTTAGATAATGTAAACCCAGATTAAATCAGAGGCTGGCACTGTTCTTATCCTGGGGTAGGGAATGAGGGGCTGGGGAGGTGGGTCAGTGGGCAGGTATGGGGTGAGGAGATAAGAGATAGAGGGAAAAAACTGGTGAGTACCTAGTTAGAGCAGCGTGGCCTGCAGGAATAGCACTGGCCTCTGAATCACTGTTTTTTTAGAATCTACTTCTTTTCCAGTTCCAACTTTCTACCACCTAACGAGCTCTTCTTGGGCCCTGCGGCCAGGCTGCCAGGATTGGTTCACATCTTGGCTGACTGTATAACTTGCTACCTTAAGAATTTTGGCCACTTCCCTAAAACTCGCTGAGCCTCAGTTTCCTCGTCTGCATAATGGAGGTAATAATAGTACCTTTCTTAGGGAACTGTGAGGATTAAATTAGCCAAACCCCCAGAGGAAGCTAAGTCAACTACTATTATCTTGGTTTAAGTTTCTTAATAATTTTTGAGCCTTAGTTATTTTCATTCATAAAATGGAGTATCGTCACTACTGTGAAGATTAAATAAAATGGATGATATTGGTTAAAAGTACTTAATAAATGTTACTGAGACATGAATTAACTTTTAGCCGATTAAAATGCTTTAACTATTATTTGCCATTGCATCAAATATTTGAATAACAAAGCTTTTACTACGTTTGGTAAACTGTAACTTATTCATAGGATTCACTAATTTGGGTATTGAATAACCAGATACCAAACAACAATTGACTGACTCATTCAGATATTTATGGGCACCAGTGATAGGCAATCACAGTAGAGGCCACAGTTGAGGTCACTGAGGCCCCAAAAACCTAGACCTGCCGTGTGGCACCTAGTTTTAACTACTCTCATGATTTCTTGTCTGACATTTAATTATAATATGATACAGAGGCCCAAAGTCCTAAACATGGAAACTGAAAGGAGAGCCCCCTTAACTCATCTTCATTTGAACCTCAACAACAAAAATTAAAAAGGAAAAACAGTTGCTCCCTTCTTAAGTACTGCCTTTTAAAATGTTCTTGTTGCACACTGCTTCAGCTTTTCTCTGCCCACCAGGCTTCCATTTGTGATCTGTCTGAAATAACTATTTTTGCATAACACATTCTTTCTTCGCTGCTGATCTTCCCTGGAGCTGCTGCTGCTTCCCGTGGGAAATACAGATGAGGCTGGTGATGCACCAGGAGCAGGCCAGGGGACTCTGAGATGATGACTCTTTGTCATTGTGAATAATTCTCTCTGAATTCTCAGGTTTCTGGTGGGTTTTTCTTCTTTCTTTTCATCTTCTTGGTATAAATCTAGTTTTAATTATTTCACAGAATATTTGTCTTTCTGAAAGCTTCTCGTGCAAAACAAAGACAAAACATTAACATAGTAAAGTTATTTCATCAGTAGCCTTTCTCTGTCTTAATTAGGATGTATATCAATATGACATCATTATTTTCATTATTTAAATGTACAAAAGTTTAAATACTTGTAGCTTTTAGACATGAATTAAAAATAGAACTATTTTGAAACTGGTCATGAAGACTGAGAGGTTTTTTTTGTTTGTTTGTTTGTTTTTTTGCCTCCTAAGGAACTGTTTAGGATGATTCATAAAGCATTTTCTGAAATAAAAGGCAGAACCGTACAATTTTGATTTTAAAAAATCAGGGAATTAGAGTACCTCAGTCTTGCAGCTTTAAAAGAGCAGAAGAAAAAAAGCATTGAACAAACTTTACATTCTCTTGATGGGTTTCAAAGAACATCAAAATTATCTAAGTCAATTCTCTTCTGCCAGACAGGAGTTCACTTGCATCATCAGTCTTTAAGAACTTTGATTCAGTGCACACAGACACCAGTATCATTTTCCTTGTACTAGGTTACCTCTAGGATTTCTTTAGCCTACTCAAGGCACTGCCATCCTCCCTGTCTCCCAGGCTTGAAACTTTAGAGACTGTCTTCATTTCTTCTTTTCCTCGTCCCCTTTCTCTAGTCAGCCACTAAGTCCTACTTTTCATTTCAGTGTCTTTTGTGTCAGCTTTCTCTTTTCCTATTTCTATTGTCTTCTTCTTGACACAAATGCCTGGAAGGTGAAAGTATAAAATATCTTGATATTACTAAGGAATTAATGTGTGGAACTTTCACAATTAAATCACTACTGTCATTACTATCCAATAATTCATTGTTTATTTCTACACCTGCAGTTGTGGTTTACCTGGAGGTACTTTGCATACAGAAACATTTTTCATCACTTACTAAGTGAGAATAGGACCCTGGCCTAGGGGGAAAAACAACCACAGACAAACCATACTTCCCTGAGAAGCAGGAGCATAGTGCTGGCTAATGAATTGCTTTCACAAACCGACCTCATAACTCTGTGCCCTAGAAAAATTAGAAATGGGAACATTTGGAGATCGCTTGGGAAAAGTTGAAATTATGAATGTTAATCTGTGATTGCTAAGGGGCCATGGTATTTCCTGCCTATTTTGTCTGTAGTTTGTCTCTTTCTCTTCTAATTCATTTTTAAAACTCTGCTAGATTAATTTTGCTAAAATAACATTTTGCACTCCTCATTCCCTGTTTAAAAACATGCAGTGACTCACCATCGGTTTTAGAAATCGATTCAAAGGACTTCATGAAACTGGTTTCAGGCCACCCACAGTTTGGCCCATACCTATCTCCTGTTCTCCTTCATAAACCTTTCAAATCTAGCCAAATTGCTTTGTTCTTTGTCCCTGGAGTATGGCTTTCTCTTTCTTTCTTTCTTTCTTTTTTTTTGAGACACAGTTTCGCTCTTGTTGCCCAGGCTGGAGTGCAATGGCACGATCACAACCTCCACCTCCTGGGTTCAAGCGATTCTCCTGCCTCAGTCTCCCAAGTAGCTGGGATTACAAGCATGCGTCACCACACCCAGCTAATTTTGTATTTTTAGTAGAGACGGGGTTTCTCCATGTTGGTGAGGCTGGTCTCGAACTCCCGACTTCAGGTGATCTGCTGGCCTCAGCCTCCCAAAGTGCTGGGATTACAGGCGGGAGCCACTTCGCCTGGCCTGGAGTATGCCTTTTTCTATTGCTGTGCTTTATTCTGATTTTTGTTGTAGAATAGCTTTCAAATCTTATTCTGTTTCTTTAATCTCTCCTGTGTCTCTGTTTTTGCCTTCTGGGCTTCACATGGGGACTGGGGTGGTTGTAAAGGCCCCCTGAATTGAGATGTGGAAGCACCCTCTGTTACAGAGTGAGGGATTGACTCACTGAAAAGAACTATTCAAGTCATTCCTGAATTGCTTACCTTTGGTACTTCTTGATTTAATAAAGCAGATTTCCTGTTTTCATATGAAAAGCGTAATTGAATCATAGAGCAGGTACTAGGAATCAGACTGTCTGGGTGTGAAACCCCACTCTGACTTTTACTAGCTCTTGACCATAGGCATAGTTTCCATATCTCTAAATGCATGTAAGGGTCCCTGTCTACCTTGTAGGGTGGTTGTAAGGATAAAAACAATACACAGCACATGATAAGAGCTCAGTGAATATTAGCTGCTGCCGTTGTTATTCGTATTCATATTATTGTAGATATTTTCTCATGAATTTGATACTCGTTCACCATTTACTTCAACACATTTCGAGTTAAAAGATATTTCCTGCTTTGAGAATAAAATCTATTTCAAGTTAAAATAAAAATTAATCTAATATACCCTTAAGTAGTAATGAGGCATGTAGTTAGTGCACTGAAGTAGTTATGTGCTTCCCAAAGTGGGAACTTAAAACAAAGGAATCTTTTAAGCTTAACAATTCCTTATGTTAGTCATATAATTATCCCTTTTCTCAGAAGCCTGGGGCCAAATGGATCTGTTCCTAGGAGAAAGGAACTATCTCTCCTGGCTTAACAAAGATTCAGTTTAAAGGCTAGCTACCCTCTGAGTCATACTGCTTTCCTGATCTTGGAGTGCTTGCCTCTGTCCCATGAGAAAGAAAGGTGGATGGACAGCACTTGCAGGAAGGAACTTTCATCTTTCTTGAAGCCAATCCAAGGCCTCAGATGCAGAAAGAATGCCTACCTTACCTCTTCAGGGGGAAAGGGGTTTGATAAAGGTGCTCTACATAATGCGAATCTGTTTTCATTAATTCATGGATTCATCTACTCTTTTATTATGCATTCAATTCCTCAACCATTTTTTGAGTATATACCTGGTGTCAAGCACTGTGCTAGCTACTGGACACGTCAAAAGGAAAGAATGAGATTTTGTCCTCTGCCTTGAGATTAAGGTAGTTTTTTTGTTTGTTTGTATGTTTTAACATACCAAGTCCAGTTAAATCTTAAAGTATTTTTTATATGGCTGGGCGCGGTGGCTCACGCCTGTAATCCCAGCACTTTGGGAGGCCGAGGCGGGCAGATCATGAGGTCAAGAAATTGAGAACATCCTGGCCAACATGGTGAAACCCTGTCTCTACTAAAAATACAAAAATTAGCTGGGTGTGGTGGCAGGCACCTGTAGTCCCAGCTACTCTGAAGGCTGAGGTAGGAGAATCGCTTGAACCCAGGAGGTGGAGGTTGCAGTGAGCCGAGATTGCACCACTGCACTCCAGCTTGGGTGACAGAGCGAGACTCCATCACAAAAAAAAAAAAAAAAAATTCTGGGAGTGAATGTGTTCTGAAGCAGATTTACATTTGCTAAATTCCATGCCAGGCAGAACAAATGTAATTCAGTGCATATTTGAAATTCATAAAATGGAAGTACTGGAGTAGTTGGAGAACCTGTTATTGAGGTGAAGAAACTCAATCATGATTAGAGTCATAATGATTACACTGGGTAGAGTCTAACCAGCAATTTCTAAAATCCAGTGACTCTCTATTATCTCTGTGACAAAATGTTGGAATTTAAATATTACTTCTGGAAGGCCAGGTAATTTTTAGATGTGTTGGAACACTTTTATTGCCCCATAGCATAGCTTTAGATTTTTTTCTTTATCCCACCCTTTCCACCAATCTGGGAAAAGAACCATTTCCGAATTCTTGTACAGAGTAAATCACATGCTCTTTAATTGTTGGAACTAATTTTAAATTTTGATACTGTTTATAAATTTACTAGTCAGAATTCTGTTACTTGATATGTTACTTTGGGTTTGAAAATGTTTCTCTTTTTTATTCACTGGTAGAATACCTGACTTTTGGGAGAACAGCAAATATATCATGGTGGTAAACTTGTTTTAATTAGCTAACAGGACCATTCACAGTTTTTGAAGCATTCTGACCAAGAAGTAATTTAGAGTGGAGGATAGAACTGTTTTCTTCCTGAAAACAAGAAGGGAGGCAAGCAGTGTTCATAAGGATGACATATACAAGCAAATGTGGTACTTCATAAAAATCTCAGTTGGTTCTATTGTTAAGTAGCATATTTACTCCTTTTGACTTGGAAATTTTTTTCTTTTAAAAGTGGCCATGGGCTTTATTTAATAACTTTTACCAGAGAGCAACAGAGAAGGCCATGCATATTTCCAAATGTATTGTGCTTTTTTTTCCTGTAAAATCCACATCCTGTACAACCAAATGTATTGTATTAAAAATGAACTGTGATAGTAACTTGGTAACATTGCAGGAAGTATGCCTGAGCACACAGTGGCTCTCTTAATGTGGTTCTGAGATTTTCATGCTGCTTGTCTTTGTTGACTTAATCCCACTAGGAAGAGGTCTTCATAAAATTCCTTTTTGCTAGGTAGATAACCTGTGGGAGCTGTTTGTTTTTTCCTAAGCAAGGAGAATACCTACTTGAGTGCTAATAGGATTCTTAGTTTGGTTTTCTAATTGGAAGCCCTAATTAAGCTCTGACAAGATCTCTTTTTGTTGATATTTTGACACGCTCTTTGTTGACGTGATTCTTTGTTCAAAGATCTTTTAGCAGCTAAACAAACAAATGTGAGGTGATGACAATAATTTTATATTCCATGTACCAAGTGTTTATACAATTCTGCTTTGCCAGTAGTATATAGTATCTTCAGAAATCTTGAACTATATGTGTACTGTTGAAATGAATGTTATTAAGAAAGATGAAATAAACATAGTAATTTATTTTTTGCTGATAGTTGAACTTAGCAAGCTCTGTTGTTAAGGGATGTTTATTTGGTATAATGTCATGCTTTCTTTAGGTTCCATGTTGAGAAAAGCCTGAATTCTTTTCTTTAAAATAATGCCTGCCTCATTCAGACCCACACACACAGTTTCTGCACATACAAGTCGGTCCACTACCCCTACACAAAACCCTTTAATAGCATCTCTTTGCCCTTTGGATAGAATCCAAACACTTTACCGTCCTACCACTTCACCCTGAATGCTCAGAGGGCTGCTTTCTTCTTTCTTCTCCAGCCTTCTCTTGTTCCTTTCCCCTTAATCTCCAGACTCTAGATTTACTAGATACCTAACATTTAATGGAATTTGTTAAGCTCCCCTTTGACCCAGATAAACCTTACTCACCCTTTGAGTCTCAAATTAAATGTCACTCCTATGGGAAATCTTTATCAACAGAAGTATACCATCTAATGCTTTCGCGCTTTTTTTCCTTTTCTGTTTTTTAGTGAGACTAGTACACTTAGATTTACTTTTAATCACACATTCAGTGGCCTATGTTATCTGTGATCTTTCTAGAATATATGTTTATTTCTTGCAAGGACTGTTTCTCTGCCTCTTTCTTCATTGTGTCATACTGTGCTTGCCCCATGGTAGGTTATCTTAAATATTTGCAGATTGACTGGTTGATTGGTTGATAAGGAGAAAGAGTTGTACAAGGACTTAATGGCATGATGGAGAAATCTGTTTCTAGTAAAATTTACTCAAGTTATGTTATTGCATTTTATATTATTTTCTGTCCAAAATCTGGTCTTACAACTGCCAATTTTCTTGCTTTGTGAGTAGCCTATGACATTACATGATCTTACAAAGTAAAATGTCTTTATTCAGCACCTACTACATTAGAATGTGATCATTTGGACAGGGTGTACTGACAGCTTTTAGAGATAACTCATAAAAAGAAAAATCTTTTTCAAATATCCAAAAGCATTATAGATGTATTATTTTACTTACAAACACTTCTGCTAGTTATTCTCAATTACTCTTACCTATTTCTTATCAAGTTTCATAAAGATTTATGTTAATACATCTCCACCTAGATCAAAGTACTATATGATTTTCCAAATATTAAAAGTGCATTTTTATGTCTATCTAATCATTAATCTGTCCAGTCAGTGCTTTTTAACTGGAAGAATAAATTAAAAGCATCTTTAATACTAAATTATGGATATTTAGAAAGAAATTTAGAATATTACCTCTGCTTTCTTCAAATATTTGGAAAAAATTCTTAAGTTTCAAATTTGTAGCAACTCAAATCTGCACCATACTTCTAGTTATGTTGAAATAATGAGGTTTTTCTATTTTGTATTTCCAGAATAATAAAATATTTGCATATGTATAGAAAAATAGGAAACTTGGCTGGGTGCGGTGGCTCACGCCTGTAATCCCAGCACTTTGGGAAGCCGAGGCAGGCAAATCATGAGGTTGGGAGATCAAGATCATCCTGGCTAACATGGTGAAACCCCGTCTCTACTAAAAATACAAAAAACTAGCAGGGTGTGGTGGCATGCTCCTGTAGTCCCAGCTACTCAGGAGGCTGAGGCAGTAGAATTGCTTGAACCCAGAAGGCGGAGGTTGCAGTGAGCTGAGATTGCGCCACTGCACTCCAGCCTGGGCAACAGAGCAACACTCTATCTCAAAAAAAAAAAAAGGAAACCGTGGCTTAGCTAAATTTTGGGAATATTCTTTATCTTTTCCTTTGTTGAAAAATGAAATGAGAGTAAACATTTCTTTTTTTTTTTTTTTTGATACAGAGTCTTGCTTTGTCACCCAGGTTGGAGTACAGTGGTGCAATCTCAGCTCACTGCAACCTCCACCTCCCGGGTTCAAGCGATTCTCTGCCTCAGCCTTCAGAGTAGCTGGGACTACAGGCGTCCGCCACCACGCTCAGCTAATTTTTGTATTTTTAGTAGAGACGGGAGTTCACCATCTTGGCCAGGCTGCTTTTGAACTCCTGACCTCGTGATCCACCCCCGTTGGCCTCCCAAAGTGCTGGGATTACAGGCGTGAGCCACCGTGCCCGGCCTGAGAGTAAACATTTCTATATGGAAATGAATCTTTTGAACCTCATTCAGATAAACAAATGAATATTTGGCCAGAACAATGATTATTCAACCATTATATTCAAATCTTGACTGAAGGTCCATGGTCACGGTCTGTGTGCCATTGATGAAGTAGCACTTTATAAAAAGCTGTCAATGTTAAAAGTAATGTTTAATGGCTAATGTTAACAATAAAGTTATATTATTCTAAAGTCTTCTTATGAACTTAATTTTGAGATATTATAATTAATTTTAAATTTTGATTATACCTTTTTCTTTTCAATAGACCTTTGTGGATTACATGTGATTTATAGCATGGTAGAGTGGGCCTAGAAGAGACACACATGAAAAAGTATGGTTATGTCCCCTAAGGACTGGGACTTTAGGAGACTGAACTAATGTTTCCCCAAATAATATGTCGTATGCTGTGATAGAGTCCAAAAATTAGATGAAAATAAAGTATTATGTGAGTGCCAAGGAGGAAGCGATTAATATTAATTTGTAGAATCAGAGGATGCTCTGTAGAGCATTTAGACTTTATTTTGCTTCTATACAGCTTTATTAACTATTCTATACTGTGTGTCATACGTAATGCTTTATTTAGCAATGTTTTCATTTCAGTTAAAAAATACTTTGGTCCCAGTAGGTTAATGAAAATAAAAAAAGATAACAACTGTCATACCAGTCTATATCATTATATTCTAATAGTGATACCAATCATTACATAAAGTGGCTTATTCTCAAAGCAGTTTAATACATGTTCTCTCACTAGCAAAGTGAGGCAAATAGGATGTTAGCTTCATTTAGTGAATGAGAAACATGAAACTTAGAAGTGTTGTTAGTAAAGAGCAAGATCTGTTTTACCTATGTCTTCTATTGCCACACAGAGCTCTCTTCACACTGCACAATACTGCCTGTTCGAATTCTCAAAATTTCAAAGCACAAAGAAAGCTTAAGAACTGTTAGCAGTACAAGAACAGAATTTGGAAGAATCATCAGACAATCAGACCTAAAGACCTAGGAAGAATAAACTACTAAGTATAGTATTTTGACATTTGGATTTTTAATAATGATGGGCCTATTCTGAATCTTTCAGTTTCCTCTAACGTTCTGATTATTTTATTCCTTCTATTTCAGTCTTTATATAGTGGGGTGGGTGAAAGTATGTATATTATCATTCTACTCAAAATATTAGTGTGGGTAGTGTAAGCCAGAAGTCAAAAACACAGACTATGGAGTTAGATGGCTTGATTTCAAATCCTGGCTCCACTTTGAATAGCCCTGTGACTTTGGGACCACTGTACTCTCTCTCCTAGCCTTAGTTTACTCATCTTTAAAATGGAATAACAGCTGTATGTGGGCAGTAGGATTATTGTGAAGTTTAAATAAGGTGATCTACATAAAGACCTTACTATGTGGTTTTGCTCATTGCAGACTGTGAATAACCTGGCCATTGTTAGGATAATGATCTAATGAGATAGCTGAAATCTTGAGAGTGCTATTGATACTACCTTTGTCTGCCACTTAAGGTCTAAATTATAATTTAACAACTGTACGTAATAATTTGTGAGTGTTTGATAAATGTTTGAGGAATTAAAATATTAGGCTTGAGTTTGCACTGCTCAGTTCTCAGCTGTTGGTTAGAGAAAATCATTAAGTTGAGAGACTTAATGTTGGATTTTTAGTACCTAATACTTCAGCAGTGTGTAAAACACAAAGACAAAACAAACATTGCCATTGTTTTGGTTCTGATATCAAACTTATTCTAGCAAAATTTTTTAACTTAGATTAATGTTTGACTTTCACCTTTTCCTGGGGTTGAACTGATACAGGATTTGAAATGTTAATCTTTTGGTTATATAAGCTAGAGAATGAAACCAATTTCTTTTGTTATTTTCTGATTAATACATTGGTTTGTTAACCTGTATAATTTGTCTAAAAGTGATGTTTTCTAACACTTAGGAGAATTATGTGATAAAGCATGTGAAGGCAAAGCCAATTTGTTTAACTTGTAGCTTCTTTTAGTTACTAATGTTGCAATGCATGTGAAGAAAGATGGTGCTTTATACATTCCAAATTCAATTTTATCTATTTTTTATCATAAGCAACTTCTTTAGAGTTTAACAGTTTATGTTACATGTGATTATAGTTTCAAATACATAATTGCAGCTTTTTCAATAGCATTTTCAAAAATACTGATTCCTGAAAATAAACTTTTTTTACGTTTTAAAATATAGGAAACTTCAACAAGACACAAATTTTAAAAAATTATCTTTATTCATTAATATGGCATGCTAGTAAAGAATGTAAGAACAATTTCTGTGATAGAATGCTTTAAAAATCAGAATACATTATGCTTTAACAATTTTTTTTTCCTCATTTGGAATCTGATAATAGGATATTCTGAGAGATTTGCCAGCTTTATTCTTTTTAACAAACATACAAAAGGTGTCATGGTAACATGTTTGAGAGAACCTTTGACTCTTATCTTTCACTAAAGCCTTACACTCCTTGTCCTTTCCTGGGTCTGATGGTTCATTTACCATCTGAGATAAAAGACATGCTCAGGCACCAGGTCTCTTGGGATCTTAAAGCACTATCGGAATCCAAAGAGGTGGCAATCCAGCTTCTTTCTTGTTACTTTAAAATATATATGCTAATTCGATCAGGAATTCAGCTCACAGAAGTAAATTAATTATTCTGCCTTAAGAAAAGTATATCAAGAGATTAATATCTCTAAGAAATTCACTATTTGTAAGTATAAAAAATAAATTATGGTAATGTTTCTTTTCATGGCATCTAAAATTCCTGTTTAGAAAGATAAATTAACTTTCATCATCAAGACATTAAATAAATAAATAAACAGCCTAACTGCGGCAACTGAGTTAAGTGTTTTAAATAATTCTACATTAAAAAGTGATATTGAGAAACTAGAAAATGTCACAAATTTTAATGGGAATACTTAAATTGATATAATTATTTTAAATCATATATGTAATTTAATATTCAGATAATTCTTTAAAAGCCATATTCACCTTTCTTGGCTTTATTTTATATCTAGCTCAAAGGAAACATTTTTTTTCCAAGTACATTTTAATTCAATAAGACCAGATTTTTCAAAATATCATGACAAGACTTAGCTTTTAGTGTATTTCAGCAATAATGATAATTTCAGTGTATCCTAAGGGAAAAACTGTTATCTTATATTTTGGTTGAAAGAGTTGAAATAAACATTTTGAGAGGGAATTGTTATTGTCTACAATATGTCCTAGACCAGTGAAATTATCTGATTGTGTCTATTTTGGACAGAGACGTGGATCTTAGCCACAGTTACCTAACTGACCAGATTTTGGAGTTACTCAATTTCCCTCATAATAACTAGAGACTTGTGACAGCTAGAAAAAATAATGCAGTTAACTTTAATTTTATAGTTTCTAATTTGATAAATATTAGCTATTTTACAGTATAGGCTGTTGTTAGCCACAGAGGAAAATATAGTATATGGATATGTGGTTTGAATCTGCAAATCTGTGTGTGGGTATGGGTGTGTGTGTGTGTTTATACAGAGTGAGAATGAACTATGGATGAACAAGGAAAAAATTAGCAATTGTAGCAAATGAATTGAATGCACTACAGTTTTAAAAGAATAGCTCTTGGAGAGAATCCAGATTGGTTCAATTTCAAGTAGCAAAGGTAGCAATATCTGTGAATTACCTGTATGCCAACATTCTTGTATAATATTTCAATGGGCTCAGCTTTTTCTCTTCACTGTAATAGGAACTCTGTGTCTTTTTTTAGTTAGTACACTTTGATATTCTCAGATAAAAGGCATCCTTTTCAATTCTTTGATCATACATGACAGCAAGCCAGCAAACTCTCATTCATGACATTTTTGAAAAATACTGAGTCTTCTAATTTATTTTAAATTATTGAACAACATGGCAACCTTTTACAGTAAAAAGTATAAAGGAAATTAAGCCAGAATTTAATGGCATGCTCTAAAGAACAAGTGGAAAATTATTGGCCATAAAAGAAAAACTTTGAACTCTAAATCCATCACTTTATCAATTTTTGACAATTCACTGTATTGCCTTTAACAACAGAGTCTAATGGGAATAGCCTAGACTTTGGGGCAAATCTGGGTTCAAGCCCCAGCTCCGCTACTTATTAGCTATGTGATCTGTAGCAAATTTTAACCTTTCTCTCCTTTTCTCTTCTAATTTGAAAAATGAGGATAAAAACAGTACCTATGTCAGAGGAATGTTATACAAATTAAATGAGATACAGGTTAAGCATCCCTAATCCAAAGCTTGAAATGCTACAGAATTTGAAACTTTTTGAGTGCTGACATGATGCTCAAAGGAAATGCTTAGGGCTGCTGAACCAATAAGTATAATGCAGATATTCCAAATCTGAAATCTAAAAAACTTCTGGTCCCAAGCATTTTGGATAAGGGATATTCAGTCTGTACTGTATGTCAAGAACAGTGCCTGGTAGATAGTAAATATACAATAAAATGTGGTTCTTGGCGAGGCGTGGTGGCTCACACCTGTAATCCCAGCACTTTGGGAGGCCGAGGTGGGCAGATCACGAGGTCAGGAGTTCGAGGCCAGCCTGACCAACATGGTGAAACCCCATCTCTACTAAAAACACAAAAATTAGCCTGGCGTGGTGGTGCGCACCTGTAGTCCAAGCTACTTGGGAGGCTGAGACAGAAGAATTGCTTGAACCCAGGAGGCGGAGGTTGCAGTGAGCTGAGATTGTGCCACTGCACTCCAGTCTGGGCGACAGAGTGAGACTCCATTAAAAAAAAAAAAAAAGTGGTTCTTTCTCTAGTACTGGTTCTACTACTCCTAAATGTCCTAAGTCAAGTTAATTAGTTCATCCTTTATAAACATAGGATAACACTGACTTTCAGGATTGTTACAAGAATTATGAATGACATATGAATTATCTAGCACTTCCATTACCCTGTTGCCTGACACACAGAAATACTTGGTAAATGGTGGCTTTACTGCAAAGCTCCTACCTAATCTGTGTTGTTCTTTGAGGTGTTTTTGGATAAAGCAGAGAATATGGATTTCAGGCTTTTAGGGAATTTTTAGAGTAGCAGAGACTCAACTACAGAAAACACGTAAGCATAGGTGAGAATATTCCGACTTGCGGCATGAATAGAGAAAAACTTCATAAACTTAAACTATTCTAAATTTCTATTTCTCGTACTTAGATCTGGACCAGGCTGAAGTTTACTTTGAAAATTTCTGTGAATCAATGGTTTTTTCAACTAAATAAAATGTGAAATGTAGTTCAAAGGGACAAGATTAGCTTTTAACATAATATTTTTATGATTTTAAGCTCATAGGTTATAAACAAAATGCTTTTGTATTCATTAAAGCCAGAACCTTTAATTTTTAGAAATAGTTTACAGCCATGTGTCAACTTCAGTGAGATAGCATGTTATTTCTTTTTAAATATTCTATATTTTTGCCACTATTTACATGGATTTTCTTACATTTTAGTTAAATTCTGAGTGCTTTCCAGTAACATGTAATTATTGTTGGGTAAGAAATAATTAACTATTCTTTCTAATTATTTTTTGTAACCATTAGCCATTCCCACTTTTTCCTTATCCCCAACTACCCTTCTTAGCCTCTGGTAACCATCATTCTACTCTCTGTCTTCATGAGTTTAAATGTTTTAATTTTTAGCTTCCACAAATAAGTGAGAATATGTGATATTTGTTTTTCTGTGCCTGGTTTATTTCACTTAACATCATGCCCTCCATTTCCATCCATGTTGTTGCAAATAACAGGATCTCATTCTTTTTTATGGCTAAATAGCACTCCCTTATGTATATGTACCATGTTTTCTTTATCCATTCATCTGTTGATGGACACTTAGGTTTGGCTATTGTAAACAGTGCTGCAATAAACATGAGAGTACAGATATCTCTTGTATATACTGATTTCCTTTCTTTTTGGCATATACCCAACAATGGGATTGTTAGATCATATGGTAACTCTATTTTTAGTTTTTTGGAGAACTTCCAAAGTGTTCTCCATAGTGGTTGTACTAATTTACATTCTCACCAGCAGCAGACAAAGTTTCCTTTTAAGATTTATTTTTTCTGAAAACATTATATATAGAGCAGTGTTTTCCAAAATGTGTACATCACAGTCCACGAGAAATGAAAGCAGGTTATTGTGTCAATCTAGTATTTTTTTATTTAATGCAAAGAACTAGTCTAGGAAAGAAAATATGAGTTTACTATACCAATCAAAGGGAAGTATTTCTAATTTTTGTGTTTGTATTCATATATGTTTATAATGGCTTATGATGTAAAATATATTTCTAAGCTTGATTAGTGATCAAATAATTTACAAAAGCACTGCCTAAAGCACAAAACCTTGCATAAAATTTGCATTGTTCAGAGATTGTGGCATAGGAAATAAAATATGAAATAGGTTTTCTTTATCATGAATGGTCAACCTCAGGGAATATCTAACAGTAGATTGAAGTGGACTAAATAGAATATCATTCTTCTATTTAGCTCAGAAATGTTTGTTGATCATTTATATTTATAGGATCTAGAGTCACAGGGTTAATAAATGTAGTATCTGCCCTTAGTGGTATCATAGTCTCCTAGGGGAGACAGACTGAAATCAGTCTATTATAAAAATTATGATGCATGTGTAAAACAAGAACAGTTTGCAGGGAATAACAGACTTCAAAGTGAATAACTTTGTGGATACAGGTCAAAAGGCAGTAACTTCTGATAAAGATTTTGAAGGACAAAGAGGAGCTTACCAAGACCGAAAGGGGCTAGGGAAAGAGCATTCTAGGCATTCAAATGTGTCCTAAGGAGCAGAGGGATGTTTTAGCTTGATATATTTGCAAAACTATTTTCCAGCTGAGGGAATGTGCCAGGAGAGAGATTGGAGAGTTTGTCAAGGAAAGTCCCCTATGCTAAGGATAAGTACTTTAAGCTTTTAGTATATACGTATATTCCAAAGGGTATTTAGTAAGGAAAAGACTTGATCCTATGTGGTATATGTTACTATTATGTTTTATTCACTTGGACATGAATCTGAAGTTAGTGCTGGAGGGAGCAAGGCTGAAGGCAGAAATTCCATCTAAACTTCATGTAATGGTCCAGACAGCGCTTGAACCAAGACAGACATAGTGGCAACAGCAGTGGTGGTAAAGATGATAGGATTTTAATAAATATTTAAGATTTGGGGTCTAAAGAAGGAGGGTGATGAGTGGAAAGAGAAATCTAGGATGATTTTCAGTTCCCTGGTTTATGTGACTGGTTTATGTGACTTGATAGATGGTGATGCCATCATCCAAGACAGGAAGTGTATGTAGGCACAAGTTTGGGCAAGAAGGCAATGGATTCATTTTAAATCGGCTGAATATGAGCATTTTATGTGACACTTAAATGAAACCACCCAGTTGTAACAGCTGTTTGTAATTTCTCTGGAGTTGATTTGGGAGATCTGGTTTAGAGACACCATTCTGGAGCTATCATTGTGTAGACGTGGTAAAATCGTGCAAGTAGATGAGATTACAAAGCCAGGGATAATGCCTGCAATTAATGAAAAATCAAAGGAAGTGGGGCCACAGAGATTGAGAAAGAACAATAGTCTAGTGGAACCTGAGGAGAGATGGACTCAAGAATACCTGCTGGGTTTGACAGTTAGGAAGTAACTGGTGCAATATGTCCATAGAAATGGAACAGAATGGCCTGGGACAAGGCCATTATGATTATAGTGAATCAAGAGTGATTAGGGAGAGTGAGGAAAAAGAAGATACTCAGGGTGGACTAGTCTTTCAGGTAGCTTGACTGAGAAGAGCTATATGACAGTAGCAACAGAGAATGAGAGAGACAAGGGAAAACTTTATGACCATGGAAGACATTCAAGTGTTTATAGGCAAAGGGAAAGAAACCATTTGAAAAGAAGTTAGAAATAGAAGAAAGGGAGTAAATAATTGATGATGGAGTGTGATCCTTGAGAAAATAGTCATGAGAATACTAGCAGACTGATTAGCCTTAGGTAGGAATAAAGACCTTCTGAGACCATAAGGAAAGAAAAAGTATGAAGATAGAAAGGGTGACGTGACGTAGGAAGTAGAGAACCAGAAAACAGAGAATGTGGATCCCAGCCCACTTTCTCTCTTACTTGTGTGGTAGAAATTAAACTATGTGCTGAAAGTGAAGGCTAAGGAGAAACCTGGAGATGGTATAGAAACCTCCTGAAAGGGTGGCTGGGAAAGAGAACTGACCAGAGAGACGGCAAAAAGTAGAGTGAGATCAGCACAGGGATCAAGGTATATAGCCAAAGAGGCTTTGCACAGCCCAGTTCCAGAAAATGCCACTCCTCACTTGAGTATTGTTGCCTCCCTGATCATTAAATATTAGCAAAAATACTGTAGAATGATGGAATCCGCAGCTGCCTTGCTGTGGAAAAATGGATTCTACAAGATGATTACCAAGTTTGTTTCCAGTGTCTATTTTCTTACCTGAATTAATTATGAAAGTTCTTTTTAAAGGTTTACTTTAAGAAAAGAAGGGAAGCCAGGCTCAGTGGCTCACACCTGTAGGTCCCAGCTACTCAGGAGGCTGAGGTGGAAGGATCGCTTGAGCCTGAAAGTTTGAATCCAGCCTGGACAACATAGTAAAACCCTGTGTCTACAAAAAAGCTGGGGCGGGTGGGTGGAGTAGGTTGTGAGGGTTAAAGGAGGTTATGCATGTAGGGTGCATTATATAGTGTTGGTCCCATAATTGACACTCAGTGATTGATAGGTATTATCATTATTATTGTTGTTGCTATTCATTCTGAAAGTCTATAATGTAGCTTTGGGCTGTATTTAGCTTTCCTCTTTCTCACTGTCTCCACTACTCTGCCGATATCACGATTTTCTTATCTTTTCTGATTCACTAAGCAGCCCTTCCTTGTATGTCAAAGTCAGGTATAGACAAGTAGTTATCCTATTTCCTCAAGCTCCTGGGGGTGAGATTTACAGGAAGTCCAATTTAGTATTTATAAAATGCTTACTTCTGTACAGATAATTAAAATGCTATTCAGGAAGGCAAAGTCTACCATTTCTAGTATACTTTGGTTCCATGCTAATTTTTGGTTGGTGTCTTTAATTGTATTATGTATTATTTTTATCCAAACAGATAATTTGTGGTAGACCACAATAACTTCTTCTTTTTTTTTTTACCTTGTTTCCTCCTCTAAATGGTGTGAAATGCTTGACAATTGGAGTGCCTTTTCCTATCATCCTCCATTGACATGCTAGTATTAAGTTTTATTGTACCGCAACTAAGTGGAATCTGAGATTATATTTACCACTTTGTGTTATAAGTGTAAGTTCAGCCTTTGTATCACCCATCCTATACATTCATTCATTCACTCAATTAAGAAACTTTTTGAGGCAGTCACTGATTAATAAGTCAGGATGCAGGAGTGAACAGTCTCCGTTCTTGGGAAGCGGTGTTCTAGTAGGGAGAGACAAAGAAACTGGTAAATTTAAAGAATACAAAATAAGTGAGGTTGTAACAAGTGCTATGAAAGAATATTAAAGAAGAGATAGAAAGTATCAGGTAGGAAATACAAGAGATGGGGATCAGGGAAGACCTTTCTGAGGAAATAACTCTTCAGTAGGGTACTCAATAAATAAAGGGGAGAGCACAGGACATGTTTAAGGGGAATAATTCTGTAGGTAAAGGAAGTGCAAAGGACCTGAGGTAAGAATTGGCCTGGTATTTTTAGGAGAGCATGACCACTGTGGCCAAAGCAAAATTAATGACTAGGAGAGAGGGAAGCTGTGGTTAGAGAAGGAGTGGGGGCCATAACACAATTCAAATATGACACTGCAGGGGTTTTTTGTCTGTTTTTTTGAGATAGTGTCTCTCTCTGTTGCCCAAGTTGGCATGCAGTGGCGTGATCTGGGCTCACTGCAACCTCCACCTCCTGGGTTCAAGCAATTCTCCTGCCTCAGCATGTCAAGTAGCTGTGATTACAGGCATGTGCCACCACGCCTGGCTAATTTTTGTATTTTTAGTAGAGGCGGGGTTTCACCATTTTGGTCAGGCTGATCTCGAACTCCTGACCTCAAGTGATCCACCCACCTCGGCCTCCCAAGGTACTGAGAGCCACCATGCGTGGCCCACTGCAGGGTTTTGAGCAGAGAAATAAAATATTGGTTTTATGGTATCTTTAGATTTTAAGTATTATTTCTGTCTCCATTATGTTTTAGCCTCTTTTTTGACTCATGAGCAAGTAATCAAAATGATACAGTATTCTATGAAATGTACTACTAGTGAAAAGTATCTCATAGATAATTTAGGCTCAAATCCCCACTAATTTACTTTATGTGGGTAGAATGCTAAAAACAGATAATATTGTTTCTGTTAAATTCAATCATGTGACTCAAAGAAATGGGTGTCTGTGGATAGAGAGACAGAATCATAATTCTGTTACTGTGTACACATATTGGGAATGCTTTTGACACTGCAGTCATTCTGCATGATAATTCTAATATCATTTCTCTTTGTCCATAACACAGTGTTTATAACTTGGTCACAGATACATTTGACTTTTACCAAAAATGACTTCAAAAAAAGGACTTTGAGTTTCTTCTTCTTAAATAAAAATATAAGCATATTAGGGCCCAATTTTTCATCTGATTCTGAATCACATAGGTAATGCATCTTACCCAGAGAAGATAATACTGATAAAGGAAAGAAGAGGGGAAAAGAAAGTGTCCTCAAGGCCTAATATTGCATGACTAATCTTCTAAGTGCTGCTGAGGAGAGCTGATCAAATCTCCCAGCACTTCCCTGTCATTACACGGCCCAGTATTTGCATAGGGCATGCAGTGGGCTGCTGAGATCTGTGTCTTGAAAGGCCAGTATCTTGAAAATGATAATATTATTAAGTCATTAGTGCTGAATTCTGCACTCAGAACTCAGCATGGATATACACTAAAATCTAGTTTAATTTGAAGAGTAAATTGCAAAGAGAAATACAGGATGAGTTCCACTTTAAAACTGACAAATGAATGTTTTCACAAGTAATCTCCTTTAGGAAACTGAGAAAGAGTGATGTTTGGACAATTATGAATTACCTTTTAAAAATTGCTATGTAAATTATTCATTAATAGTTTAGAGAATTTTTATGCTAATCATTCACTTCTAGTCATAATACTATTCCAGTAAAATATGAAAGTGCTATGCAGAATTAGTTGGGAAAGCAATGTAAAAGAGATAATTTGTTACCAAAAGCTAAAATTGTATGGTAATGCCTTTTTGCCACATGGCTTAAAAATACCCGGAAAAAAAAAAGATTTTAAAGACTTCAGGTGACTTAACTGTATTGTTCTATTTACTCTAGCATATCTTTTCAAGTAGTAATAGTTGTTGCAATGGATTTATACTCCAAGCCAATAGAAAAAAGAGTTAAGGTTCTCAAAGCCTTTTATCTTTTATGTTATTTGTTGAGTAGTTACAGGACAAAAGCACACAAGCAAACCCAACAAACAGCAACAACGACAAAAAAAAAACACAAAAAAAAACCCTCAAAAGTCACTTTGGGTAGAAGATCCATTCCACTTTGTAAATTTATCAGGACTCTGTTCATGTTCACTCTTTCCTGGCATATACCCAAAGCACTGTTTCTACATCTGTCATATTCTTTTAGGGGTCAAATAAAGTATTTGTGAGCTCCTACAATGTACAGATGCAAGGCATAATCTGGGTACTTAGAGGACACAGAAAGGCTGTCTTTGTCTTCTGAATGTCTGCATAAATTTGTATGAACATTAGTAGGAATTAAAAGAATCCTGGGCTTGACCCTATCACTGGTCAGCCAAAATACCTTTAATGGGTTGTCTTTTTTTTTTTTTTGAGACGGAGTCTCACTCTGTCACCCAGGCTTGGAGTGCAGTGGTGGGATCTCAGCTCCCTGCAAGCTCCGCCTCCCGGGTTCACACCATTCTCCTGCCTCAGCCTCCCTAGTAGCTGGGACTACAGGTGCCTGCCACCACATCTGGCTAATTTTGTTTTTGTATTTTTAGTAGAGACAGGGTTTCACTGTGTTAGCAGGATGGTCTTGATCTCCTGACCTTGTGATCCACCTGCCTCAGCTTCCCAAAGTGCTGAGATTACAGGAGTGAGCCACCACGCCCGGCCTAGTTTCCTTAAACTGTTTACATAAATTAAAATACTTGGATTGTTTACTGTTTTATTTGAGGATTAAGGAAAATAGTATATGTGAATGTGTTCTTAAAAAGTGTTTTTCACGTTAGGTTTTCATAATATTTTGACATTATTTATATCACTTCAATTTCATACATTTGTCATATGATAAAATTATTAACAATGAAAAGTTACAAATGTAACCTTATACATATGTAAGTATCATAGTCATAAGTTTACATCTGTAACCTTGTATGTAACCATATGTAAAATACTCATGTATTGTATCAGTATACAATGAATAGTAGAGCAAGCCTAATTAGATTTCAGACAAATAAGAGTACAGAGTGGAATGCTTTTGTTATACAGGGGAGCATCCCTAATCTGAAAATTTGAGAATTCCTAAAGGCTCCAAATTTTGAAACTTTTTGAGTCCAACATGACACTCCAAGGAAATGCTCATTGGAATATTTAAGATTTTAGATTTTTGGATTAGGGATGGACAACTTTTCAGTAGATAAATATTCTAAAACCCAAAAAATCCAAAATACAAAACACTTCTGTTCCCAAGCATTTCAGATAAGAGATAATTGACCTGTAATAATAGCTACCATTTATATAAACCTACTATGTTTCCGCTAATGTGCTCGGTGATTAAATATATCACACAATAAACCAATGAATAGATGTCTTATTTCTGTTTTAGAGATGAGAACTCTGATGTTCATTGGAGCTTAGTTACTTACCCAAAAATTATGCACTTAAGGAAAGAAAAGCCAAGATTCAAATCAGCTATGTAAATATCAAAGCTCAAGCCCATAACCATTCCAACCATTTCTCCAAAGGGATTGATGAGACAAGGCTGCAGACGTGAGAGAGAACCAGTTTGTATTGAGAGGACAGAATATGTTATGGTAGTGCCATGATCAGGAATTTAGATTTCTGTCATTTAGGCAAAAGGCAACCATTGCCTATGTCTGCCCAGATAAGTGATATGAGAAAAGCAATACTTACAGATTAGTGAGATCTTGATTTTACAGATACGGAAATACAACTGCTCGCTTGTTAGTGACCTGTTTTATATAATGCAGAATAATAAAGACAAAGTCCTTGCTGGTTTGAATTTTTTATTTTTTTGTGCATGTGTGTGGAAGGTTTTTTTTTTTTTTTTGTGGACTGACAGCTGTGAGTTATAATGAGCTTCCCAAATTTATGTGTACCTACTCTCAGCCCATGGAGAGTAGTAAATTGCTCTCTTTCTTATGACACATTTAGATTAGGAGAAAACGTTGAGAGGAGGGAAGCATTGCACTGGCTAGTTAAAACTAATGTAGGATGATGATCCTGTGAAAAGAATAAAATCAGCCACAGTGAAAAGTAAAAATATCCCACAGGTAGACACGTAGACCAGAGAGAGTGGGTGCTCAGCTCTTCCAAAGGACATCAGCCTACCCTTGCTCTGGGAAGACCTAGCCTTTGGTTTGGTTGGGTAGGGAAGGGATACTGGCATTGAGGTGCTCCACAGAGAAGCTGTGGAAATGACGTGATTCCCAATAGCACACCTGGGAGAGCCTGGACAGGTTTAGTTGCGTTCTCACACCAACGAGCATGACACCTGGGAACTGCAAACCATTCCTCAGCCACAGAGACAGCCAGCTTTGTTGTCTCTGTAATTCCTTATTTAAAGTGGTCTTTTAGTTGTATTTCAGGGCATGACTCAGTCAGATTCCCTACTACTCCCCCCGTCTTGCCTTTTTAATTGCTTTGGGATGAAATAATCCTAGGTTTGGAAAGTAATTTAGCAATCTTCTACTGTAGATAATATCAGAAAATCCCCACTGTAATATGCCTGGTAACCTGTACTCCATTAAGCAAATACTTGTTGAGCCCCTCTTTTATGTAACTACAGAGGTACATATTTAAATAGACGCCTCTCTTACAGTCAAGGAAAATTATACTAATCAAACAACAATATATTTTACAATTCTAAGGTGCACTTTTTAAAATATTTTAGCTACTATGAAATTTGCCTGGTTCTCAAGTGGATGTTGGTCAAACACTAGTCATGATATATTTATAGTTGTCATTGCCTGCTCATGCACGAACTCAGGTATAGCTGTTTATATTGTCTCTTTGAGTTATAAGCATTGTTGGAACCACGTATGTTGAGTTTAATTGCTATTTAATGTCTTCAAGTAACTAAATGTTATTGTTCAAAAACACACAGACAAAAGGCAGTGAGGTGCAAATTAGTAATAGAAAAGAAAATATTCATTATTGATTGGATGACTGTCTGCATTTCCCAATTTTCACACAAAACAAAACCCAAATGCTTTGTAGGAAGGACTTGAGAAATAAAGATTACCATAAGCTGATGAAGCCTGTTATATTTTCTTGCCAACATACAAGCAGAAGAGCACATATCATACATCAAACAAGGAAGTCCAGCAACAAAATCCTTGTTATAATACTGGAGTGCTCCTTTAAAAACATTGCTTCATGAACACGTTTTTTTTTGAGGCGGAGTCTCGTTCTGTCGCCCAGGCTCCAGTGCACTGGCGCGATCTTGGTTCACTGCAACCTCTGCCTCCCGGGTTCAAGCCATTCTCCTGCCTCAGCCTGCCAAGTAGCTGGGACTACAGGCACATGCCACCATGTCCAACTAATTTTTGTATTTTTAGTAGAGACGGGGTTTCATTATGTTGGCCAGGCTGGTCTCTAACTCCTGACCTCCAGTGATCTACCCACCTCAGCCTCCCAAATTGCTGGGATTACACACCCAGCTGATGAACACATTTGATAGCACAGATGATATTTGGTGTAAAAACATGAATGATACTGATGTGAAAAATGACTGATGAGCCAAAGTCAATGGGAAGAAGATTTGGGAATATATTAATCAATGTTTCACTTATAAAGTAAGATAAAGATTCTAAGTGATAGGAAAACATTTTGTTGTTTAAAAATAAACTAATCATATGTCTTATAATCAGTGGTATATTGAAATATGGTATTGACAGCCACAATGCAATATACTTTTTAATCCTCAGACAGCCCTGCAAGGTGGAATATTATTATTTTAGTTTTACATATGAGAACATTTAAATGAATAGTTCAATATATCATAGCTGATTAGTGCTAGTGCTGCCATTTGAACCAGAGTTCAAGCTGTTTACGCAAAGTAAGTTGCCATGAGTGAAGAGAATAATTAATCAGAAAGAAGAAAATGAAAGTAAAAACAGGAATAGGATAAAATAAAAATAACGACTTGGTGTTTCACACTTTGCTTAAATGTTTCTAGTGTGGGTGATCTCATTACATCACAGTGCCAGCTATTCCATTCTGAATGGTTTTCTTGTTATAAATGAATTTTCTTTTTCTTCAGTTGAACTAAGTGGGCTTCCTTTTAACTTTCACTCATATGCTTTTATTCTGCCCTCTGGGGGAGAGGAGGGAACCAGAGAAAATAAGTGAAAATAAGCCTGGTGCCTCATGCATGAAAGCCTCTCTGATACTTGAGCACAGGTATCATGCTGCCGTTGATTCTGTTTTTTAGACCAGGTAGTCTCCGTTTTTCTTATAAAACAGTGTTTCAAGACCCAGAATAATGTTAATCCTGAGTGTATTCTGTTTTGCTAGTGTGTGTTAAAAATATGGAGTTCAGAATAAACTGTTGCACTAAGGGTTTCAACACAGACATGGCAGACATGGCACACATTGCATGGACCAACGACTAAAATTTCCAGGACATTTTTCAGGTGATCGTTATGGACCCAGCCTCCTCACATACTGATTTTTTTTTTTTGAGAAGGATTAAAATTTTTTTATTGTTATTATACTTTAAGTTCTGTGATACGTGTGCAGAAGGTGCAGGTTTGTTACGTAGGTATACATGTGCCATCGTGGTTTGCTGCACCCATTAGCCCATCATGTACATTAGGTATTTCTCCTCATGCTATCCCTCCACTAGGCCCCCACCCTCCCACAGGCCCTGGTGTGTGATGTTCCCCTCCTTGTGCCCATATTTTCTCATTGTTCAGTTCCCACTTATGAGTGAGAACATGCGGTGTTTGGTTTTCTGTTCCTGTGTTAGTTTGCTGAGAATGATGGTTTCCAGCTTCATCCATGTCCCAGCAAAGGACATAAATTCATCCTTTTTTATGGCTGCACAGTATATATGTGCCACATTTTCTTTATCCAGTCTAACATTGATGGACATTTGGATTGGCTCCAAGTCTTTGCTATTGTGAATAGTGCTGGAATAAACATACGTGTGCATGTGTCTTTATAGTAGAATGATTTATTATTCTTTGGGTATATACCCAGTAATAAGATTGCTAGGTCAAATGGTATTTCCAGTTCTAGATCCTTGAGGAATTGCCACACTGTCTTCCACAATGGTTGAACTAATTTACATTCCCACCAACAGTGTAAAATCGTTCCGATTTCTCTACATCCTCTCCAGCATCTGTTGTTTCCTCATGTTTTAATGATATGGCCATTCTAACTGGAGTGAGATGACATTGTGGTTTTGATTTGCATTTCTCTAATGACCAGCGATAATGTGCTTTTTTTGTTTGTTGGCCACATAAATGTCTTCTTTTGAAAAGTGTCTGTTCATATCTTTCACCCACTTTTTGATGAGCTTCTTTGTTTTTTTCTTGTAAATTTAAGTTCCTTGTACATTCTGGATATTAGCCCTTTGTCACATGGACAGATTGCAAACATTTTCTTCCATTCTGTAGGTTGCCTGTTCATTCTGATGATAGTTTCTTTTGCTCTGCAGAAGCTCTTTAGTTTAATTAGATCCTATCTGTCAATTTTGGGTTTTGTTGCCATTGCTTTTGGTGTTTTAGTCATGAAGTCTTTGCTGACGTCCTGAATGGTATTGCCTAGGTTTTCTTCTAGGGTTTTTATGGTTTTAGGTCTTACATTTAAATCTTTAATCCATCTTTAGTTAATTTTTGTATAAGGTGTAAGGAAGGGGTTCAGTTTCAGTTTTCTGCATATAGCTAGCCAGTTTTCCCAACACCATTATTTAAATAGGGAATCCTTCCCTCATTGCTTGTTTTTGTCAGGTTTGTCAAAGATCAGATAGCTGTAGATGTGTGGTGTTATTTCTGACGCCTCTGTTCTGTTCCATTGGTCTATATATCTGTTTTGGTACCAGTACCATGCTGTTTTGGTTACTGTAGCCTTGTAGTATAGTTTGAAGTCAGGTAGCTTGATGCCTCCAGCTTTGTTGTTTTTGCTTAGGATTGTCTTGGTTATATGGGCTCTTTTTTGGTTCCATGTGAAATTTAAAGTAGTTTTTTTCTATTCCTGTGACGAAAGTCAATGGTAGCTTAATGGGAATAGCATTGAATCTATAAATTACTTTGAGCAGTATGGCCATTTTCATGATATTGATCCTTCCTATCCATGAGCATGGAATGTTTTTCCATTTGTTTGTGTCCTCTCATTTCTTTGAGCAGTGGTTTGTAGTTCTCCTTGAAGAGGTCCTTCACATCCCATATAAGTTGTATTCCTAGGTAATTAATTCTCTTTGTAGCAGTTGTGAATGGGAGTTTGCTCATGATTTGTCTCTCTGTCTATTATTGGTGTATAGGAAAACATGTGATTTTTGCACATTGATTTTGTATCCTGAGACTTTGCTGAAGTTGCTTATCAGCTTAAGGACTTTTGGGACTGAGATGATGTGTTTTTCTAAATATACAATCTTGTCGTCAGCAAACAGAGATAATTTGACTTCTTCTCTTCCTATTTGAATACCTTTATTTCTTTCTCTTGCCTGACTGCCCTGGCCAGAACTGCCAGTACTATGTTGAGTAGGAGTAGTGAGAGAGGCCATCCTTGTCTTGTGCCAGTTTTCAAAGGGAATGCTTCCAGCTTTTTCCCATTCAGTATGATATTGGCTGTGGGTTTGCCATAAATAGCTCTTATTACTTTGAGATATGTTCTATCAATACCTAGTTTATTGAGTGTTTTTAGCATGGGTGTTGAATTTTATTGAAGGCCTTTTCTGCATCTATTGAAATAATCATGTGGTTTTTGTCCCTGGTTCTGTTTATGTGATGGATTATGTTTATTGGTTTGCGTATGTTGAACCAGCCTTGCATCCCAGGGATGAAGCTGACTTTATCGTGGTGGATAAGCTTTTTGATGTGCTGCTGTATTCAGTTTGCCAGTATTTTATTGAGGATTTTTGAATAGATGTCCATCAGGGATATTGGCCTGAAATTTTCTTTTTTGGTTGTGTCTCTTCCAGCATTTAGTGTCAGGTTGATGCTGGCCTCATAAGATGAGATAGGGAGGAGTCCCTCTTTTTCTATTGTTTGGAATATTTTCACATGGAATGGTACCAGCTCATCTTTGTACCTCTGGTAGAATTCGGCTGTGAATACGTCTGGTCCTGGGCTTTTTTTGGTTGGTAGGCTATTAATTACTGCCTCAATTTCAGACTTGTTATTGGTCTATTCAAGGATTCAACTTCTTCCTGGTTTAGTCTTGGGAGGGTGTATGTGTCCAGGAATTTATCCATTTCTTCTAGATTCTCTAGTTTATTCATGTAGAGGTGTTAATAGTATTCTCTGATGGTAGTTTTTATTTCTGTGGGGTCAGTGGTGATCACCCCTTTATCATTTTTTAGTGGTTCTATTTGATTCATCTCTCTTTTATTCTTTATTAGTCTGTCTAGTGGTCTATTTTGTTAATCTTTTCAAAAAACCAGCTCCTGGAATCACTGATTCTTTTGAAGGTTTTTTTGTGTCTCTATGTCCTTTGGTTCTGCTCTGATCTTAGTTATTTCTTGTCTTCTGCTAGCTTTTGAATTTGTTTGCTCTTGCTTCTCTAGTTCTTTTAATTGTGATGTTAGGGTGTAGATTTTAGATCTTTCCCACTTTCTCCTGTGGGCATTTAGTGCTATAAATTTCCCTCTGTACACTTCTTTAGCTGTGTCCCAGAGAATCTGGTACATTGTGTCTTTGTTCTCATTGGTTTCAAATAACTTCTTTATGTCTGCCTTCATCTGGTTATTTACCCAGTGGTCATTCAGGAGCAGGTTGTTCAGTTTCCATGTAGTTGTGTGGTTTTGAGTGGCTTTCTTAATCCTGAGTTCTAATTTGATTGCACTGTGGTCTGAGAGACTGTTCATTATGATTTCCATTCTTTCACATTTGCTGAGAAGTGTTTTACTTCCAATTATGTGGTCAGTTTTAGAATAAGTGTGATGTGGTGCTGAGAAGAATGTATATTCTGTTGATTTGGGATGGAGAGTTCTGTAGATGTCTATTAGGTCTGCTTGGTCCGGAGCTGAGTTCAAGTTCTGAATATCCTTGTTAATTTTCTGTCTCATTAATCTGTCTTATATTGACAGTGGGGTGTTAAAGTCTCCCACTATTATTGTGTGGGAGTCTGAGTCTCTTTGTAGGTCTCTTAGAACTTGGTTTATGAATCTGGGTGCTCCTGTATTGGATGCATATATATTTAGGATAGTTAGCTCTTCTTGTTGCATTGATCCCTTTACCATTATGTAATGCCCTTCTTTGTCTTTTTTTTATCTTTGTTGGTTTAAAGTCTGTTTTATCAGAGACTAGGATTGCAACCCCTGCTTTTTTTTTTTTTTTTTTTTCGCTTTCTATTTGCTTGGTAAATCTTCCTCCATTCCTTTGCTTTGAACCTATGTGTGTCTTTGCACATGAGATGGGTCTCCTGAATACAGCACACCAATGGGTCTTGACTCTGTATCCCATTTGCCAGTCTGTGCCTTTTTATTTTATTTATTTATTTATTTATTTATTTATTTTGAGACAGAGTCTCACTTTTGTCACCCAGCCTGGAGTACAATGGCACGATCTTGGTTCACTACAACCTCCAACTCTTGGGTTCAAGCAGTTCTCCTGCCTCAGCCTTCCAAGAGCTGGGAATACAGGCCCCCACCACCATGCCCCACTAATATTTGCATTCTTAGTAGAGACGGGGTTTCACCAGGTTGGCCAGACTGGCCAGGCTAGTTTCAAACTCCCTAAGTCTGACCAAGCTAGTTTCAAACTCCCTAATCTCAGGTGATCTGCCCACCTCGGCCTCCCAAAGTGCTGGGATTACAGGTGTGAGCCACCACACCCAGCCCAGTCTGTGCCTTTTAATTGGGGCATTTAGCCCATTTTTATTTAAGGTTAATATTGTTATGTGTGAATTTGATCCTGTCATTATGATGCTAGCTGGATGTTTTGCCCATTAGTTGATGGAGTTTCTTCATAATATCGATGGACTTTACATTTTGGTTTGTTTTTGCAATGGTTGGTACCAGTTTTTCCTTTCGATATTCAGTGCTTCCTTCAGGAACTCTTGTAAGGCAGGCCTGGTAGTGACAGAATTCCTCAGCATTTGCTTGTCTATAAAGGATTTTATTTCTCCTTCATTTATGAGGCTGGATATAAAATTCTGGGTTGAAAATTCTTTTCTGTTAAAATGCTGAATATTGGCCCCGACTCTCTTCTGGCTTGTAGGGTTTCTGCAGAGAGATCCCCTGTTAGTCTGATGGGCTTCCATTTGTGCGTAACCCAACCATTCTCTCTGGCTGCTCTTTACATTTTTTCCTTCATTTCAACCTTGGTTAATCTGACAATTATGTGTCTTAGGGTTGCTCTTCTCAAGGAGTATCTTTGTGGTGCTCTCTGTGTTTCCTGAATTTGAATGTTGGCCTGTCTTACTAGGTTGAGGAAGTTCTCCTGGATAATATATTGAAGTGTATTTTCCAACTTGGTTCCATTCTCCCCATCACTTTCAGGTACCCCAATCAAACATAGGTTTGGTCTTTTCACATTGTCCTGTATTTCTTGGAGGCTTTGTTCCTTTTTATTCTTTTTTCTGTAATCTTGTCTTCATGCTTTGTTTCATTAAGGTGATCTTCTATCTCTGATATCCTTTCTTCCACTTGATCAATTTGGCTGTTGATTCTTCTATGTGCTTCATTAAGTTCTCGTGCTCTGTTTTTCAGCTCCATCAGGTCATTTATGTTCTTCTCTAAACTGGTTATTCTAGTTAGCAATTCCTCTAACCTTCTATCAATGTTCTTAGCTTCCTTGCATTGGGTTAAAACATGCTTCTTTAGGTCAGAAGGAGTTTGTTATTATGCATCTCTCTGAAGCCTACTTCTGTCAGTTGGTCAAACTCATTCTCCATCCAGCTTTGTTCCCTTGCTGGTGAGGAGTTGTGATCCTTTGGAGGAGAAGAGGCATTCTGGTTTTTGGAATTTTCAGCCTTTTTGCACTGGTTTGTCCTCATCTTCATGAATTTATCTACCTTTGGTCTTTGATGCTGTTGACCTTCAGATGGGGTTTCTGTGTGGACATCGTTTTTGTTGATGTTGATGCTATTCCTTTCTGTTTGTTAGTTTTCCTTCTAACAGTCAGGCCCCTCTGCTGCAGGTCTGCTGGAGTTTGCTGGAGGTCCACTCCAGACCGTGTTTGCCTGGTTATCACTAGCAGAGGCTGCAGAACAACAGATTGCTGCTTGTTCCTTCCTCTAGAAGCTTTGTCCCAGAGGGGCACCCACCAGATGCCAGCCAGAGCTGTCCTATATGAGATGTCTGTTGACCCCTGCTGGGAGGTGTCTCCCAGTGAGGAGGCACAGGGATCAGGGACCCACTTGAGGAGGCAGTCTGTCCCTTAGCAGAACTCAAGCACTGTGCTGGGAGATCTGCTGCTCTCTTCAGAGCTGGCAGACAGGAATGTTTAAGTCTACTGAAGCTGTGCCCACAGCTGCCCTTTCCCCAGGTGTTCTGTCCCAGGGAGATGGGAGTTTTATCTATAAGCCCCTGACTGGGGCTGCTGCCATTCTTTCAGAGATGCCCTGCCCAGAGAGGAGGAATCTAGAGAGGCATTCTGGCTACAGCGTCATTGCTGAGCTGTGGTTTGCTTTGCCCAGTCTGAACTTCCCTGGGCTTTGTTTACACTGTGAGGGGAAAACTGCCTACTCAAGCCTCAGTAATGGCAGACGTCCCTCACCACACCAAGCTCAAAAGTCCCAGGTCAACTTCAGACTGCTGTCCTGGCAACAAGAATTTCCAGTCAGTGTATCATAGCTTGCTGGACTCCATGGTGGGCTCTGCTGAGCAAGACCACTTGGCTCCCTGGTTTCAGCCCCCTTTCCAGGGGAGTGAATGGTTCCATCTCGCTTGTCTTCCAGCCACCACTGGCGTATGAAAAAAAACTCCTGCAGCTAGCTCGGTGCCTGCCCAAACGGCCGCCCAGTTTTGTGCTTGAAACCCAGGGCCCTTGTGGTGTAGCCACCCAAGGGAATCTCCTGGTTTACGGGTTGCAAAGACCGTGGGAAAAGCGTAGTATCTGGGCTGGAGAGCACTGTCCCTCACAGCACAGTTCCTCAAGGCTTCCCTTGGCTAGAGGAGGGAGTTTCACAACCCCTTGCACTTCCCAGGTAAGGTGACGCCCCGCCCTGCTTCTGCTTGCCCTCTGTGGGTTATAGCCACTGTGTAACCAGTCCCAGTGAAATGAACCAGGTACCTCAGTTGGAAATGCAGAAATCACCAGCCTTTTGCATTGGTCTCGCTGGGAGCTGCAGACAGGAGCTGTTCCTATTCGGCCATCTTACCCAGGAATCAAAAATTAATTTTAATAAAAAATTTTAATTGACAAATGATAATTATGTACATATTCATGGTGTACAACATAGTGATGTTTCAATACATATAATGTATGATGGATGATCAGACCAAGGTAATTAGCATATCCATCATCACAAACATTTATCATTTCTTTGTGTTGGGAACATCCAATATCCTTTTCGCTATTTGAAAATACATAAAATATTAATTCTAGTCATCCTGTAGTGGTATAGAACACTATAACTCATTCCTCCTATCTAGCTGCGATTTTGAGAAGGATTTTTATGTTAGCTCTCAGGGCACATAGCCTCTTATTAGGATAGGGAAGACTGGACAAGTCTGTGGCCTAGACATCTCTATGTGAGGGATGCCTTTCCATAAAGACTCAGGGGCTTATGATGGCAGAAAGTCCTATATGTACATCAGAGATGTAGTAGCTGACATCAGTAAGGATGCTGTATAGAGCACAGTCCCCAGAGTGAGACTGCCTTGGTTTGAATTCCAGCTCTGCTACTTATCAGCTTGGACAATTGCTTAATCTTTCTCAATTCTCCATCTGGGAAATGATGATAAATACTTGTACTCACCTCCTATGGTTACAGAAAGGTTAATTGAACTATTGCATCCAAAATGCTTAGAAACATTGCTTGACATATTTTAAGACTCAAAATGTTGTTGTTGTTATTGTTGTGCATATGTATAGCAATAGAACTCAAATAATTGAGAATACATTTGGTGTATTTGTTTCTTAGGGCTGGCCTCAACAAAGTGCTACCAACCAAGTCACTTAAAACAACAGAAATTTATTGTCTCACAGTTCTGGAGGCCAGAAGCCTGAAATCAGGATGTACGCGGGGCCTTCTTGCCTCTGAAACCTCTAGAAGTAGATCCTTGCCTCTTCCAGCTTCTGGTAGCTCCAGGCCTTTTTTTGGCTTGTGACAGCAAGATTCCATTTTCTGCCTCCATCTTTACATGGCCTCTCTGATTCTGCCTGTGTTCAAGTGTTTCTTTAATTATAAAGACACCAGTTATATTGGATTAAGGCCCATCCCAATCAAGTGTGACCTGATTACATCTGCAAAGATCCTATTTCTAAGTATAGTCACATTTGTGGCTACCAGGGGTTAGGTCGTCGACATATTTTTGATGGGGGGTAGAGCACAGTTTAACCCATAATATCTAGAACAGAGACATTCAAAGTAGAGGAACTGGATGTACCAGAAGCAAGCAGAGGGCACTAATGGAGTTGGGGGTGAGGTGGAAGATCTAACAAAAGCTGATATTTTGACATTTAACTAGTGAATAGGCCTAGAGATTTCTCTGAATAAATGATACACCCAAATCAAACCTCAGATAAGGGAAAACAGGATTTCTGTCCCCTGGGGTGGGTGTAGGGGGCAGAATTTGGACTTAAATCCTAGAGGAATCTGGGTATTGAACAGGTTCTCAAGATATAAGCAGTAGACTTACACTTGGCACTTACCCTATTCACTTTTGGAAATGTCTTTCCTTAAACATGGGATAAGTGGCATCTTGGCAATTTCAAAGTGTTAATGTACTATTAACAACCTTCATAAAAACAGCATTGTAGATTGTAGTTGCCTGGCCATTTTCCAACACAGGTAGATTTTACTTATGTGAGGTGTTTTTGAGATCTTCTGGGAATGAGAATGTGTTTATTTTCTGTTTTTGATACTTAACCAAGTTTGCTTTGTGTAGCCAATAGGTATTGTCTCATCTTGAGAGCTTTACTGGTGGATAAATACGAGTTCGTCAGGTTTTTGAAGTGTTTAAAGATACAATGAATAAAAGGTGCATCATAAATAGAGGTCTATTATCATAATCTCTGTATCTGTACGATCAGAATTTCCATAGTAATCAGTCTTCATTTCCTAAATACAGGATTATGACTATAAGTAAGAAGCAATAATCGCTGAAATATTAAGGAAATTCATCTTTTGTATCTTAGTAAAAAAGTATTTTGTGAATACCATATTAATGACAACTGTGGAAAGAGAAATATGGAAATTGTACTTAACTTAGAATTTTCTAATCCTTACAGGAATTTGAATCAACGAAGATTAGATCATCCCCTAAGTGGGTTTTTATATAGTTGTTTCATTTCCAGTTTTCCATGCCTTTTTAACACTTGATCTTTGTATGAAAACTACTGCCATATTCAGAGACATGAGTCATGGTACTTAAAATGTTTTCACCATATTTTAGACATCACAGGATACTACAGTAGGAGAAGAGTAGTCTCTTGGCATTCACAATTTTTACATTGTAAGATTTGACCTTTCACAGTAGTTCATTACATGTGTTAATTTAACTCATGCATTATTCTAGCAGATTCCTCAGTGTATGAATTTCATTTTGGCTTTTACTTTAAAAATATTGTGTATAAATTTACCTGCACATCTCTCTTCCTACCCCCTACCATGTAGTATGCATGTTTATTTCCTATGAAAAAGATATCCATGAAAAGAAAGCAAGTTCCACTGAAAGTGAGAAGAAAGTGATGAGGTGATGACTTAATAGCCAGAAAGAATGGCTTCAGATAAACTAAAGAATAAAATGTCATATTGTTCAGGGATTTAGATCTGTAATATAAATGAATCTATTATAAATTCTATGCAGAAACTAGGTGGGGTGAATATAAAATGGTTTCAATGAGTTTTCCAGGTCTTGCCAAGATTGCTGAAGTAAGAACCTGACCTCTAGCCAAGGCACTGGAATGGCTACTGCAATGATCTTTATGATAAAGAGAAATATATAAGAGTTTTTACTTCTTAAAAAATGCACAAACCCCTGTTTGTGATTGTTGCCTGGAATATTTTTCCCAATCCCTTTTCTTTTGATAATAGGCTTAGCCTTCCTCCTACCAGTAGGAGGGAGTGAACACATGACCCAAAACTGGCCAGTCAGTGTGCACCATTCCCTGGATGCAGTGATTGACTCATGAGTGTGCAGGGGACCTTCAGAGGGCCAGTCACATTTATTTCATGGTGTAGTTTTGCTGGAATTGGTGGATCTAACTTTTAGGTTATCGAGCTGGCTGGATGTGATTTAGAAGATACTTGGAGTAGGTGCAAGTGCAGTAGGTGAAAGTAAGATCAAAGTGCAGAGAGAAGTTGATCAAGAGTGAAAGAGGCAGGCTTCCTTTAAGCTCAGATCCATTTGCGCCTGAAGGCGGAGTTTATATTTTACTGCATTTTATGAGGGAAAGATATGGTTAGTAATGTTCGTGAATGGCAAGATTTGCAAAGAGCTTAAGAGAAGATCCTGCAAGTGGCTTAAGTTTCTATAGTATCTTATACCCCCCCGCCTATGTGCTAATGAGCATTTAGACTTCATTAGCTTTGAGGCTTTGATGAATTGAATCTCTGTTTTAAGATACTTCGAAACTCTTTGCTTCATTTGAAGTACATTATATTTACAAACAGTGAAAAGAATATTTTACATCTGTAGATGAAAAGTGAAAGCAAGATGTAAAGTGCATCAATTAATAATTCAGTAACCTGTGAATATTTAGCTACTTTAATAATGAATATCAATGTGAAAGAGCTCTGTAAATGACGGGATTTTAAAAGCATGGTAATAAAATGTGCTCCTCAACACCAATACAGTTTTCTCTTTCTTTCTTTCTTTCTTTCTTTCTTTCTTTCTTTCTTTCTTTCTTTCTTTCCTTTCTTTCTTTTTTTCTTTCTTTCTTTTCTTTCTCTCTCTCCCTCTCTTTCTTTCTTTTTCTTTCTTTCTCTTTTTTCTTTTTTTGAGGCAGAGTCTTGCTCTGTTGCCCCAGCTGGAGTGCAATGGCACGATCCTGGCTCACTGCAACCTCCGCCTCCTGGGCTCAAGCAGTTCTGCCTCAGCCTTCCAAGTAGCTGAGATTACAGGCATGCACCACCATGCCTGGCTAATTTTTGTATTGTTTTAGTAGAGACAGAGTTTCACCATATTGGCCAGGCTGGTCTGGAACTCCTAGGAACCTCAGCTGATCTTTCCACCTTGGCCTCCCAAAGTTCTGGGATTACAGGCATGAGCCACCACACCCAGCCCAACATAGTTATTTCTATGTACTTCATTAATATGTAATTTCTATTTTAAATATTTCTGCAGTTTTTTTTTTCTAATTTGGTCATATTGTGTGAAAAGTGGTAAATAAGAAAGCAGTGTCATCTTGCTTGCACTTTACATCTACAGATGTAAAATTGGGACCATCAGCTACCCATTACCTAGCATTCATTTAAAGAAGGCAAGATAGAAAGTAAGATATACAAAACTCTTTAAAAGCCTAGCCTGATGCTAGTGATATTTTAACGTTGAAATATTATTGTAACCATTTATTAAGGGGATAGTTCTAATCAAGTGGTGCTAAAGAAAGCTGTGGTATAGTAGGAATAGGGAACTTACCTTCTGCCGAAGTATTAACCTGTACCAGTTATTCTAGCTGTCTTCTGTCAGAGTACTATTCTGTACCAGTTACTACAACTTTATCAAATTTTTTATCTTTACAACCACTTTGTATGGGAGATGATATTGTCCTTATTCTTAAGAACTTGAGGCTTAGATAGGTATAATTACTTGCCAGAAGCAAGATAGAGTCTTTCTGTTGCCCATTTTTCTTCCATGGCTCCTCTTTGGATGAAATTCAAGCTTCCTAGCCTGGATGACAAGACCCTGATTATCTATCCCTTGTTAATCTTTTGGGTTTTTTTTTTTTTTTTTTGGTATATTTTGTAGAGATCTGGTTTCACCATGTTGCGCAGGCTGGTCTCGAATTCATAGACTCAAGCAATCTGCCCACCTCCACCTCCCAAAGTGCTAGGATTATAGGCGTGAGCCACTGCGCCTGGCCTGTCCCTTGTTAATCTTTACAGCGTCATATCTTTTCATTCCACACCTAAACTTCAAGTTTATAGATATTTCACTTCCTGTAATATGACATATGTTGTTTCTACTGTGAGCAGCATTCCCTTTCATGTCCCACTGTTCTGTGACTAACTCCTCTTCATTCATCAAGTTTCCGCTTAAGTGCCACATCCTCCAGGAGACTTCATCAAGTTCACCATTGATGAGCATGATGAATGAGTCCACCATGAACAATGCCCATTGCATTGTTCATTCATTCAGCAAGTATTTATTGAGGATCCCATATGTGCCAGGCACTATCCTAGGCCCTAGGAATGCAACAATAGACGAAGAATAAAAATCTCTGCCTTTGTAGCTTGTACCCTAGTATTATTAATTATTTAATTCAGTGTCACTCATTAGATGTTTACTTCTGTTAACATTCTTGGGGTCTAACACAATGGGATATTATAAGAATGTGGTAAGCATTTAATATTTATTGAATCAAGGGAGAGATGAATGGCTTCACTTATTATTTTAATTTATAATTGTCTTGAAGAAGTCAAAGAATGTTCTGTTTGGCCCCTTTTATCTTTTCACACTGCCACCATCATAATACCAGACCTCGTGATCTTGTGACTGTAGTAATGCAGCAAACCTCAAATTAAAAGCAACTTTTTTTTTTCAATTTTTCTTCACCATTGGATTCTGCATAGAATTACCAGATTTATCTTCCTAAACATTGCTGGAATTGTTCTCCTCGAAATACCTTATGCTGGAATTTGAGACCCTTATAATATAATGTCACCATCCTTCTCTGATTTATCTCTAGATGTTTGGCATATACTCTCTGTTCAGTCCAGTTTTTTGTTTGTTTTTTGCAATCCACTTATTTTGATTCATTTGCACCTTTCTGCCTAGAGGTCTTTCAGCTTATGACAAATTTCATCAGTGCTGCAAGTCACTTCTTTTTGGTTAAGTCTTCTTTGATAATGTCAGCCAACCTTCTTTTCCTTAATTTCTGATTTCCTGTAAGAATTACTGTCTATACCTGTAGTATTCCAAAGCCTTTTGTAAGCAGGAGAATCTACCCTGTATCACATCTGTAACATAAGTACATGTGCACATATGCACACATGTGCCTGTGTACACATACACACATACAAAGAGCTCTTACATGGAAATCCAAGGTATAAAAAAAGTTGAAAGTATAGCTTCCTATACTAATGACCCTGACACTCCTCAAGAACCCTTCCGCTCCACAGAACATACTTGAAGCCAGTGTTGTGACCTCAGTCACGCTGGTCTTTGGTTCCTCTCACTATTCCAAAGAAAAAGTCAGAAGTGGTCAGGATGACTTAGCATTGCTGAGAGAAAAATTACTTTCTCATGAAACAGAAGGAAAGAGTCATATTTGTCATACCTGCTGCAGCAACCATTTCAAGCCTTGTGTTTTTTGACTTCCTATCACTTCCCAGGAAACATGTGCAGGGAACAGGGAGTAAAGTCAGATTTCATCCCTTTCTCAAGTTCTGAGACACTTGAAATGCTAGAGAGCCTCTAAACTAGATTCTTCTGAAACTGTTTTAGCAGTTCACATTTCACATATGTATGGACCACAGAGAAAAGTCCATGGTCAAACGTCAGTGTCTCCTTATTGATAAAAGGCCAGATCAGGAGCAGTTAACCAGCTGGAGGCCCCATCTGTTTTCTGTTCATATGTGTAAGTCTGTATATCCCAAGCATACTCTATGTTCCTTGAGAAAATCAGTTGTATTTGTATACTGTAACTATAAAGTTACTCATTATTTTTAAATTATTTCATATAGGCTTATCTTCCCAACAAGTTCGAAAAAATAATGACTATTTTTTTTAATTCTCCATTACACCTATGTCATAGCAGGTACTTAATAACTACCTGTTAATTAAAATGAAATAAAATATCCTAGTTTATGTACTTAGCTATTATTTAGAGTTTTAGAACATTTTTCTGTTCTGACATATTAACTTTATATAAAATATAACTTTGTAGGGAAATCAAGTGTTATTTGTAAAATATATTTCAGATTTGTGACATGACTAATAAAAGATTTAGGATTTTTAAAGACACTCATGTCTTTAAAAATATGTATTAAGAACATCTAAAATTTTTGTTTAAATACATTAAGGAATATAGAAGATGCGAAGAATTTTGGAAATTTAATGAAGTAAAGTTTATAAGGTAATGCAGCTAGAAATTGTGTGGTTTTATAAGGCAAACTTTTCTCAATAAGAAGCAGTTTAATAACTTATCAAATACATATTTTGAATATGTGTTTCAATTTTCTGCCTTTTGTCAAAGGAAGGAAGAAGAGTTGATTGATAATCCTGATTGATCTTTTTAGCAATTCTAGTATATAAACAACACTCATCATTTTTAATTGACAAAAATTTAACTAAATTTGAAATTAGGATTACTAATGAATCACAGTTTATTATGAACTAGCAGCTATTTTGTGTTTTCCAAACACCTGTGTTAATTTTCTATGATCACTCAGTTTACATGCCATATATACCATGTTAGGCAAACATGATTTTTGCATAGTTTCCTTAGATATTTGTGGTATACTGAAGAAACAAGAAACTTAAGACCTGATTCATGTTTAAATTAGAGACAACCACATATGTAAATTTTCAAAATATTCAAAGACTTTATGGATGTTATGATTTAAGTCAGTTTAAGATACTGTGACACCTATTTGTTTCATAGAGGTAAACAAAAATGATTCATCTCACTGTGGCATATAAAAAAACTTTTATATAGTGTCTTCAATTGAACATTAGTCCTGACATGTAAATTTAAGATTATCTAATCTAAGTAATCAAATTTTTAGATTTGTACTTCCTTTGGACAAAGAAAACAATCTCATGCCTTTTCTTAATGTAATTTGAAATTTCAAAATGAAAACATCATTATAAAAGTAAATGTAAAGTATTTATAATTTAACAATTATTTTTAGAAAAATTATATATGCTACTGCCTCTGTTGAGTAATGTGATGGATGGAAATGGGCAATAAAATGATTTGCCCATATCAGACATCAATGGGAGACCTAAGGCCTAAACCCGTAGGAGTTTCCAGTACAGAGAGGGAAATCCACTGATGTCAGGAAGCTGATGCTTTTCAGTACCATTGTTTATATCTACATCTTCTCAAGTATGCCCTTCTTGAGGCCATATTTTTATTTTTATTATTATCCCAGTATAATGCAGCACAAGTGAAACGTCAACCAGTCTTCAGTGTTTATTCATCTTTTAATACAGAATATTTAGTAAATATTTCATGTTTCAGTGTTTTATTCATTGTTTGGATATTTAACTGAATAAATATTTCTGGAATATCTACCTAGTGAAAGATATGTAAGGGAATGAAAGATAGATTTCTAAAATCTAGTCAGAATTAATAAATGGGTTCAATGCCTTTGTCAGAATTATTTTTCAGATAACGCTTTTTCTTAACACATTTTCTTAGATTTTAAATGAACCTTTCAAATATGTCCGAACAATATTTTAATAATTTGTCAATTCACAATTACATATTTAATTTCCAAATATGCTACACATAACAAGTAAGCTCATATATTTTTACTGAGGGAAGTGATAGTGGATAATCAGTCTAATCATTCCTTTGCTTAAGGCATTTAAATATTGCCATATAAGAATAGCACTTATTAGCTTTGTTCACTTACTGGAAATTAGATGGAGCTGAATACTTAAAAGTCAATTTTAGCCAAAACCCTTCTGCTGATATTCCCACTGCCTATAATTGCCAAATTAATAATGAATATGTGGACTTTAGAATTAAATGTCATTCCTTGCTTGCCATAAGATTTTAAAATATTAAAAACAAAATAATCCTTTAAATTGTCAAAATGTGAGGACTATCATGACAAGGAAGAGGAGTGATTTTCTTTTTTTCCCTATGTAGAAAATTTTTCTTAACTGAGTTTTCCAGAAATCTAAGAAAGTTTTGGTTTTTTTTTTTTCCCCAAAAAATCCATTTGGTGAAATGTCTTACATTACTTCTTTTTACTATGTCACTTCCAGCTTTTGAAACGTTACTACCATTACATAGCTGTGGAACACAGTGGTCTTGTAAATGAGCTTTGCTACAAAAGAAAATGAGACTAACTGGAAACTCGTCACGGTGCTGCCACTCTGAAAAACTGGTAGTATCATCAAAGCCATTTAGAGATATTTCCACTCTTAGAAAATGGAAATTGTGGAGTATGAGACCTACTCTATTTGATTTCAGCCTTAATAGCTTTCAATATATGATAGCATACATTTCGATAAAAAGTGGAAAAATATAGAACAACTTTTTGTGTAGTTTGCTCATGGCCACATTGATTACAGATGTTTAATTCATCTATCTAAATCTTGCAGAACATTCAAAATGTTTCTTAGGTAGACAGTCTCTGAAATAACTGCCCTGTCTGCTGTTTCACATTTTGTTAGTACATACCATGTGCCAAGCTTTTTTCTTCCTTACGTTGCTTCATTGTTTAAAAAAAAGAAAAAAAAATCTGTAATTTCTGAGTCTCCTTATAGATGAGGCAGCAGAGGCCTTTTACAAATACCTCTCTTGTTCCAGTTACACAAGTCATAATTTACTGAGCACGATAGTAAAATCCTTTAAAAATGTAGTAAAAAGAACAGTGTGCATATGCAAAGGAGGAGATTGGGGAAAGCAAATTCGAAGAGTCTATGCATTCTGTAGACAGTGAAAGCTGGTTCAAGCAGAATGAATAAGAAAGTAATTAAAAAAGAAGGCATCACTTATTGACTAAGGTCAAACAGGAGGAATACACATAAAAACCAGAAACTAACAGCAATTATGATGATAATATTCCAAAAAAAATCTGAGTGAAGAAGAAGAAGAAGAGTAATAGCAGACCCTTGTGATAATAAGTGCCAGGTGTGTAGTATGTGCTGCTATTAAAGTAAATGATGTTCAGTTATTTAATTTATAATTCTGGTTTCGTGATAGTCCTTTAAAGGGAGTGCTATTTTGATGTTCATCTTTACATGTGAAGAAACAGATAAAGAGAGATTAGCTGATTCTCCAGGGTCACTCAGCTGATTGGGTGGTGGAAATTGGCTTTGGAACCAAGCAGTCTGGCATCGTAGTCTTAGTTCCTAACCATTGCACTATACTGCCTCTCCAAAGGGTGAAAGAACATATCCAGGAAAAAGCAAAATGCCAGAAATGAAAGAATACTGAGACACATTGTTAAGAAACACTAAGATTTTTTAAAAGCCCTGGAAACATAGGCTTGGAAGGCCCAAAATGGAAACACTAAGACAGCTGAACACCCCAGATCTGGACAGTAATGACAGTCCATCTTTCAGGGTCCTAGAGGGAGTTAATCTGAAACCTGAGATGAGTATTTCTAAAGTGAAAATTAGTAATTTATTAATAATAACTTATTAATATTTATATGTAGTTTATATGTACTGATCAAATTTGTATACATTCGGCTGAAATTATATCAACTTATAATGTTCATCCAATACTCTTGATGGGCTGGTGATGATAATCAAGGACCTTGTAAACTACATAATGTAAATAAATTCACATATCAAATAGCCACTGGTTTCCAGGACTGACCAAACTTGGACACAAGAACAGGGTGATGAACAAATTTAATTAAATACTGTCATAAATGTTATACATACTTACTTATTGTAATTATATATTGGCACCACAACCATGACTATAATTTATATAATGATATGATGCTATTATAAACCCTTAATAATTAGGCATCTTTATTATAATATTATTTGGTGCTAAAATGGAAAAATAGTGGTATCCGATGGAAAAAAATGCATTCCTTATTCAATAAATTAAGTCTTTTAAAGTATTCAATCAATGGAGGAAAAACTGCAAAAAAAAAAGAATCTCAATGGTGAGAACACTTATCTTTAGGACAAAAACATAAACATAGGTTGCATTAATTTACTTTTTATTGATTGCAATAGTACACTGTGGTCATAATGATGGTATTGTATATGCTTGGGCCTTTGATAAAATAGTTTTTAACATGTAGACTATTCTGTTTTGTTTCCATCTGATTACAGTTATGAGCTGAGAATTAGGGGATGAATGAAGTATTTAGTACTGGTTTATTGTAATTGTTAATAACTATTGTAATCTACAATATATTTTATTCTTTCTTTTTTAATTTTCCTGCACTGTTTCTCATTAACATTGGCTAACAGTTTATTTATCTTCATAAAACAGCATCATAAATATAAAGAAATGTTTAAAATACTGCTATTAATCTGTACTGGTGCTATTATTGTTTTGTATTTTATTTTATAGCTTTATTGTTTCTTTTAAAATCCTTGCAATTTCATATATATGTAATTTTTTATTACCAAAAAAGTGCTGGTAGAAATTTCTGTATTTACCAAATTTTGATTTGATTTAGAGACTTTTTCATTATTGTTCTATATCATCAAACCAGAGTGACCTGGTTAATAATTCACAGTTTGTTTTTTATAAAGTGCCTAAAACATATTTATCCTTTGAAAAAGTAATATTCCCTATGGGAAAATATTATTTTGAAATATACCTCTTTGGTAAATTAGAACGATGTTATTTTTTCTTATTTAGTTTATTTTATGATAGATACAGATTTCTAGATATAAGCAAATGCTGTAATAAACTGCAGTGTCCCCTTTTTCTGAGTAATTGTCTGATTTTAGAAGTTTGTGCATTCTGTTAATGAACTACACATAGCTGGCTAGCTGGTTTGTACTTGAACTTACCATCCACTTATGGTTCCATAACCCTGAATTATCAACAGGAGGAAGCAGATATATACTTGTAGTACCCACTGTGGTTAACCTCTAACAAAACCTCTAAACAAAATATTTCTCTGCAAAATTGTAGATTTTGGAAAAGAGCAAAGTTTTGGTAAATAGAATATCCAAAAACCAAATCAATAAATTCAATAAATTAATCTCCTCATGCTGAGAATTAGACATAAATTTAGTTATTTAACATTATGGATTTTATTGTCTTGGGGAACTGTGGCTATTATGGAAAAAACACTGGGTTGAAGTAAAGGAAGCTGAAAGTAGTGAGGAACTCCAGTGGTGAAAATTGCTAAACGATTCAGTAACGTCTTTTCTAAAGGAAAAATTGTGATCTGTTAGTTTAGTATGAACTGGAAAAACTTGTATAAGAAGTTTTTCTACTTCATGCAAGTCTTCCAAGATGATAAAAGCCAGTATTTTGGAGAAACTAAAAGGTCTTTATAGAAAAATAAATAATGAGTCAAGAATTAAGAGCACTTGACTTCTAAATCGTAGTATTGACACAGTCTTGCCGAACAGTTTTGAAATGCTGATACATTAAAAATCTAGTTTTCATTTGCAGTTTGTAAATTTATTGTTTCACAGTTTTTAACAACATACTCCTCTGTCCCCAGACAACCTAATTTTCGTAAACTTTAACTTGAAATTATATGATATTATAAAATTATTGCTCATTGTTAACAAGTTGACCCAATGATGTTCTTTAACGGATTTCCCTTTCATATAGGCAAGTAAATAGGACCAAATGTGTAATTCTTTGCACTAAGTGAAAGATATTGTTGAGTAATTTTATGTGAAAATATATATTTTATATTACGTTAGTTTTGTATCTTCTATTCAGGGTGACAGTTATATTAGAGTTCTTTTCAAGCTATTATTTGTATAGCTCTTATAGCGAAACCTTACCCTAAGGTGTTCAGTATTATCTACTTTGGTTTACATTCTCTAATGCAATAATTTAATTGCCAGTATGAACTTAGAAACAATATAATTCCTTGAAAAAATAATCAAATTATAATATATATTTATTTGTAGATTTGCTAAATTTATTTAGACTTGCATACCTAACACTTATATAAAACAAGATTGGTTCTTGTTTTGAACACCTATCCCTTCTCATTAAAGAGCTACCAGCATCTCTCTGAACAGAAGATCCAAGGCAAATGCTTGGTTCTGGTCATGTTTATCCTTCTGACTTGTCCTCTCTCCTTTGCCAAGATTCTATTCTCAAAGGCTTCTTTGTCCTCAATATGCTGGCTATTATCTTCTCTACTTAGAAGCACACTGGTTTTAGGGATTCTTAGACTCGCCCCGTGACTGATTCATTGTTCAGTTTGTGTATTGCAAGAGCTTACTCAGCTAACTACAAAGAGTCCCTTGTCACTGCCCTTGGTTCTTATTTTTCTCTCATCAGCACTACTTTGCTGTAATCTACAGTGAGTAAAGTCCTGAACTTCTGTTTAATGACTCCTGGACTACCACGCCGCCCATTAGTCTCTGAATTCCTCCTTTGTGATGGGTGGCTTTATACACACACATAGACACACACATTAATGTTTATGTTTTTGTTTGTATGTACTTGAACCCCCATGCCTGTGATTTCAAAGCTTTATAGCTTTCCAACAGTGATATTGGGGTGGGGGGAAGCTCTTCCTTTCCCTAAGAAATAAAGACAAATACTTTCTGCATGTTATTTTTCTGTTCCTATTTCAAACCTCAAAATGCTTCAACTTAGATCAAAAGTCTTTGGCACCACTCCTTTGTGAAAATTATTTCCCATAAAGTTTTGCTTAAAATGGGCTAATGGAGGGAAGGAAGCAATATTAAAAGGCAGTTACGCAAAAGTAATTGTTTGCTTAGGCCTTAATTAGTAGTTGATTATTTAGGCAGAAGATATGTGTTTTCTGATAGAAAGAGATAAGTGATAGTGTATAAACATCACAGGATATTGGCCACTCTTGCCACCGTTTGTTTAGATTAGCCATATTCAGAACTGCTGAGTGACCCGACTTAGGGAAATTACCAAGATAGATTATATTAGATTAATTGCACCAAATAGATTAAACAGCTCAGTGTATCTGATAGTTCTTACTTTTCCAGTACAAAACAAATGACAGGTTATTTCTCACAGGGAAAATAGCCATCAATATTTGTGTCATATCAGGTTGCTAACAGATATGAATAGTAATGCTCCAGAAAAATAAACTTATGTTTTATTTCAATATATTTAATGTGTTCATTTTGTTAAATGCTATAACTCTCTAAATTTCTGACATAAGTATATACAGTTCTGTTAATAACCTGCTGAAGACATAATACAATTTTTGGAATATTCAGCCAGATGAATGGATATTTTCATAGAGCGCTAGGAGTGTTTTAAATACTTGTATTGTGCATCTATGTTTTTGATGCTTTTTAAACATCATAAGTATTTGGGTACCCCACCCACCAGCATTCTAATTAGGAATAGGAAGCAAATAATGGGAAGCCAGGAGAATGTGGGAAGCATTTAAGTGTGAACTTGCCTTAAGGGCAAAAAAATTGTCAGAGCCTGGTTGTTCAAGAAGTGCTGTCAAGGCCAAGTAAAGTAGAAGAAAAAAGGACCTAGCCTCCTGAGGATTTGGGGGCCCTGAGCAACCAAGCAGACAGCTTGTATCATCAGTTGGCATTGGCATATTGTGCTGCTCTTTGGACACCAGTATCTTGGGTAACCAAGAAGGTGGAGGATGGGGACCAATAGTAAGTGAATATTATAGCCAGGCAAGCCTTTACTCTGTGTGATGTCATGGGCCCACCCTCCATCCTTTTGGGTACCTCCTGGATACTTTTGTGTGTTGACCACTTTCTTCCTGAAATTTGATATCAAAACGGTGAATGAGATAATAGGACTTAAGGATAAATCCCTTATCTTACAGCTGAAATATCCAAGGCCTGAGCAATAAATACAATGAAATACCCAAAGACATGTGGTGTTATCAGCCTTGTCAGGTTCATCCCTCCTTCCTAGATGCCATCAATCACTTATGATTCTTTCATATAATAGTGAAGTCCTAATCTCACAGCAACCTAGAATGAGCAATGAAAGAGGTTGCCTTTCCAGTGTTCATCTCCTCCACACATAGGCCCTGTGAGGGGGACCATACTAGTACGCAGAATGAAGGCTGTGTGTGCTGTGAGAGGCTCAAAAGCATAGGTGTATTTAGTCATACTGAATAGGTAAGGATAGATCCAAGAGCTTGTTAGTGAATCTGCATCTCTGGAGATTCTGATTCAGGGCCCATAAATCTATAGTTTCAAAACCTCTCCAAGTGGTTCTGATGTAGAGTTAGGTGGGAAAACAACCATAAGATGTGTGGAGGTTCCACATTCTACCCCAGACTTGCTGCACACTGTATTGAAACCTGTGACTTAAAGGCTTAAAATAAGCACAATCTCAGATAAGTTGAAGGCCTTTGGTTTCCATCAAAGCAAACTCCACAAACTTGTCAATCTCTATCAATCACAAGGGTATCTCAAAATCTCTGGCCTCTTAGTTGAGGATGTTCAAATTAAGCATAGCGTAGGCCCAATAGAAGAATCCTAGCACAGCAGGTGTTTCTTGTGTGCCTCCTGGGCACACAAGTGTCTAGGCACTGGGGATATGGCGGACAAGACTGACAAGTTATCCAGCTTAGCAGTGGTTATATTTCAGTGGGAAGAATCAGAGAAGAAACAAGCATGCAGATAAATCAACTAGATAATGCTAATTGTGACATAATTACTGTGAAGAAAGTAAAGGACGATAGTGGAGGGAGTTTGCTCCTTTGTACAGGATGGTCAAGAAAGACCTTACTGAGCATGTGACGTGTATGTGAGACTTTATGGATGAAAGGAAGGTAGCCTATGAAAATTCGAGGAAGAAAATACCTCCATTTTTTCCATTATGTTTTATTTTGAGTTACTGTTTTGTTGGGCTTTGAATTTTTCTGTGATTATATGCACGTCATTTTCCTTTACTGAACATTATGATAGGTGGTCTTTCTATAGCAGACCTATGGCTATTCTAAGGTAAAGTCAGCGACAGTGTGATGATATGTGTAACTAGATTTCAGGGTATTTTGTTTTCCATGCAGAGTTTACAGCAATTACTTTTTTCTATTTTATATCATCAAGCCAAAATCCAATTACTGCAGTGATACTGTAAATCATTGAGATTATCTCTTATCACAAAGTTATTATAGACCAGGAAGAAGAGATTAATTTTGTTTTTGTAAAACTAAATTCATGATAATGTACTTCTATACTTAAGCAAAAGAAAAATATCCTTATAATGTTTGCATTGTCTAGAGACATTTGTTTTTCGTTCTGGCTGCCAGATTATGCTTCAGTTGTATGTTAGTGGCTATAACTGCTTAATGCCTAACCCGCAGTTTACAACCTAAATTAATGTCTTGGTATTTATGTCATTTACATATACAGAGGTAAAAATCAATTATCCTTGAATCTTCAGACATGGCCAGGAATTAAAATGGAAGAGTAAAAGAGATACAAGAAGCTAGAAGGGGGAGAGAAAGGAAGAAGATGCTTTAGAATGTCTCCAGAATGCCTTCCACTCCTTATTCCCCCCACCTCCAAGCACCAGAGTTCTATTCTGTCTGGGACCTTGACATTTTAAATACAGCCATTTTGAAATGCCATTTTGATACAGCATCTGTTAAATTCTTATTAGACTCCAGAAACTCTTCTAAGCTTGTTACGATATTAACACATTTAATTCTTACAATAGCCCAATAATGTAAGGTACCAGTATCACCCCCATTTTATAGATAAATACATTTGAAGCTCAGAGAAGTTGAGTAAATTGTCCAAGTTCACTCAGATAGTAAGTAATACAGCAAGGGTTGGAGCCTCGGTAGTGTGGATCCAGAGACTAGGCCTTTAAATGATACCCCACACCGCCTCTAATGCCTTTGATTAACCATTTTGTCTTGGGGATGTTTTAATAACAGCCTAAAATATGACTGTTAAACTTGCCATAGAGATTCCAAATAATGTCTGAAGCCTATGTCTTAGCCCCTCACTTGGCTTCCTGTTGTCCCTGAGCTTAACTTACAAATGTTTGACCCTCACCTCTCTGTTAGGCAGCAAGGAGAGGGAGAGAGCCAGTAGCAAGACATGAGCTATACAAAGTATCAGCGTCACACCCATTGATATGTGAAGGGCTGCATAAAATTAGTTGCAAGGAAATGTCTTGCTTCATAATTTGTTTCCTTGAAGTTCCTTCCTTCAACTTTCAAACCTAATGGAGGGCACGTGAAGGCATGGTTTCCAGCAATATATTTTCTGTTTTGTAATTTTTGGTTTGAAACATGTCATATGTATGACAGATATAAAGTTTCCTACAATTTGAGAGAAAGTGGTGCTTGTGATGAGTAATCCATGCCAACTATAATTTCAATAATAGATACATAGGTAGAAGAGTAATTATATTATTACTTGTTAGCTAATAAGCTTTATCCTTGCCTATTTAAAAATTTGGTAACAAAAATGTGCTAATTAAGGTTTTAAGATGGATATTTTTAAAATTATTATGCTCATATCTTATTATATATACACACATATATAAAATATATAAAAGTTTTAAGAAGTGTTTTACTATTTATGTTAGTTTTTACAGCTCCAGTTATAGCTGTGGAAGTCCCCAGAGCAGGTACTGGCATCCATGCCTGCCAGTGCTTGGACCATCCCATCCAGTGTTCTCTATTTATTCCCCCTTGGTTTAAATATCACATGTGATTACAAAAAAGCACATATGTCTCTCACAAACCAACTTCTCAATGCCTCAGAATATGGGTTTATTTGCTCAGCTCTAAGAATAAAAAAATTATTTATAAACTATGTTTTAAAACATATTTTCTCAAAAACGGAAGAATATGTTTCTGGTGTTTCTACTGTGTATCTCATGCTCAAGAGAGGGAAGAAGCTATATGATTGGAGTCTACCAAAGGGATGCATTAGTAGTTAAAGATCCTTGTTATTTACAGCCATTTTGTTAGTATTTAAGATTGCCAAGTGCAGACATTCTAAAATGGAATCCACCTGTACCTACTTCATGCTTATAGTGCTGTGGGTTCTTAGTAGCTAATTCTTGACAGTAAAGACAGGAATTTATAGCATGTAACATTTTTATTTCATTGTTTTATAATTATTTCATCATTGAACCCACTTGACTCTTTTTTTCTATGATCTTTTGTCAAGTAAGGAAATAAAATTTAAAACATTTTAATAACTTGCTTGTAATTGCAGGATATAATGTGTTAAGATCTACTTTTGGCCTCCTGATTTCTTATTCACGAATGCGTTCATTCTGTGTAACTCTTAGTGTTGCAGAAGCAGCCACATCATGTTCACCATTCAAGCACAAAATTTTTAAAATATTACACAATATATATACACATACACACATATATATTAGTATAAATATATAAAAATATCAAAGATACCATAATGTGGTGGCTGACAGGAAAAGCTTTGGATCAGGTGAATCTGAATTTAAGCCCTGGGTCATTTATTTTTAGGAGTGACCCTACCAAGCCACATAACCTCTCTAAGCTATATTATTTCATTATCTGTATAATAGAGATAAAAATATTATTTTTAGAGTTCTGAAAGTAGAAACGAAATAAGTATTAAATAAGTGAGTTTTTAAAAGAGACAAAATAGCTCTTCCAAGAAAGTTGGTTTAAAAGAGAAAGTGAGAATGTTAAGAAATACCAATTCCCAGTAATTTTTTTGTATTATGTTTCACAGCTTTTAATACTTGTAGTTTTTTTCACTTTAACATTTTGTAAAAATGCTCCTTTATAATTTGTTTAATTGGAGGTTTTGTTTTTTTTTTTGCCTTAGTGGTACGTAAACTAATGATGTGTCTTATAATGGATAACATTCTAGATTCAGTGAAATGCAGGTTTTATGATACATATCTACATTTCTTTCTCTTCAGGAGGCAGTAATGTGTAGTGGCCATGTATTCAGACCTCAGTTGTACATAGATTATGCCAAATTCCTGAACCATTCTTTGGTGTCATCTTTTACCTGCAAAATGAAAACATATCTCATGGCATTTTTAGGGTTACATTAAAAAATGTGTGTAAACATCCTGGCAGCATCTCATAAAGAATTTTTCAGTGCACAATGATAGCCGTTATTGTTATTATTCTCTTCTTTTTTTTTTTTTGTTTTTAGTTAATCTATATACTAGTGGACTCAGACATTAGAGCCAAGTTTGCCACTAATTAAATTTGGAAACGTGAGCAAAATACTTAGCTTTTCTGTCGTATTTCTTGTTCTGCAAAAGAATGTTTTGGCTCAGATAAACTTGAAATTAATTCTGGCTCTAAAATTTTGTGATTTTATTATTTAATTTAAAGTCCTAACATAATATGACCACAAAATGAATTTTGTTTCTTTCAGTTTGTGGGGACATTCATGGACAATTCTTTGATTTGATGAAGCTCTTTGAAGTCGGGGGATCTCCTGCCAACACTCGCTACCTCTTCTTAGGGGACTATGTTGACAGAGGGTACTTCAGTATCGAAGTAAGTCTACATCATGCTTCTTTGCTGTTCAGTTATGGATTAACAGTATCTCAAAAAAATAAAAGCAGTAAATGTTATTGCCTTATGGAAACCTCTAACAATGAAATTTAATTCACTTAATTCATAGGATATTACATATTATATTTTCAGTTGATTCCCATGTGTTTTTTGTTTGTTTGTTTTTGAGACGGAGTCTGGCTCTGTCGCGCAGGCTGGAGTGCAGTGGCGTGATCTCTGCTAGTGAGCAGAACCTCTGCCTTCTGGGTTCAAGCCATTTTCCTGCCTCAGCCTCCTGAGTAGCTGGGATTACACGCACCCACCACCATGCCCAGTTAATTTTTGTATTTTTAGTAGAGATGGAGTTTCACCATGTTGGCCAGGCTAATCCCAAACTCCTGACCTCAGATGATCCGCCCACCTCGGCCTCCCAGAGTGTTGGGATTACAGGCGTGAGCCACCATGCCCGGCGTGATTCCCATATTTTTTAATAGAGATGCCAAAAAATGGTAAATAGTAAGATTTTGCCTTTTGTACATTTTATATATTTGCAAATTTTAAAAAATTACGTTTTGCTTTACAATAAATAATTCCATTTTCCATTGAAAGAACTAATCAATGTTGATCAAATAAGCAGGAATGTATTTGCATGTTTATGCCTTATAATTGTGAGACAGTAACTTACCTTTGTAAATTGATAGCAAACTGCATGTGTCTCTGTCTGTAGTTGTGTATGTGTGAGTTCACTTACAGCTGCTATATTTTGTCTTTTTTGGCACCTGTCATCTAACTAGGGTAATTTGTCAAAGTCATTAATTAAAACAAAACAGATAACCTTTGAATAGAGGTTCTTCCACAGCCTCCCATCTGCATCTGCTTTAGGTAAGTAAAACTACATTCAAAATAAAGGCAGAGACCTTGTTTTATTCATATCTTTGTTCTTCTGGTCCTAACACGGTGTGTTAATAAATAATTTATTGAAAGAAATGGTTTGAAATTGAATAAGTTTTAAAGAATCAGACCTCATGTATAGTAGCTGACATGGGCTATCAAAAGAGATCATTAAAAAGGAAAATGATTATTCTTAATTAAAGAGAGAAATCAACATTATTGTCTCACACCAACATCATATATTCATAATAATCATAGAAAAACATTCTATATTTCAAAATTTTTATTACAGTGTTTTATTTGCTAAAGGGATATTTAAGGTTGAAAAGCATGTCATCCTTAAACAGCTTTTGTTTATACAATTATATCAGTTTTATTTTTCGGTTATTTAATTCACCTTTAGTCACTGACTACACGCAGACACAGAAAAGTTTATGTAGACATATATGTATTTCCGCCAACATAATAATACCGTCTGCATTTAAAGATCACAGATTTCTTAATTATTCCTGGTGATGATGACGGAAGAAGGAGTGGTGATGGTATATAAATCCCAAAAGAGAAGTTAAATTCTTGGTATTTCCTCCATTTGATAAACAAGTATGGTCAAGCATATAAAATGTATATGCACCATGAATAGGACTGTGAGGAATTTAAAGAAATGTAACATACATTCTTGCTCTCTAGAAACCTAAATCTACGTTGCAAAACAGAACCATAAAAATCTGTTTAGAATCAGAAGCCTGGAATATGTGATTATCCAGAGGTCAGTAATTTAAATGGATTATTAAAACCTTGTGATAAAGGAGATACAAAATAGTAAGTGTGATTGGATTAGAGAAAAGTGAAGGAATATTGAGAGCACACATGTTTTGGGAAGACTGAATCAAAGAACAAGTAAGTTTTAGCTGGGAAGGAAATTAAAGTGAGCAAAAGTACAGAGGAAGAAATTAGTGAACTCTGCTAACCTTGTTTTTTTGTTCTTGGGGCCAGCCTGACCAGCTTAACTGATGGAAAAGCAATTGAGTACTAATTTTGTAAGACCTTTATATCACATTAGGACTGGTGTCTGCCGGGATTAACAACAACAAAACAAAACCCCTACATAATGGTGGTTTGGACAAGATAGATATTTTTCTGTGTGTAAAAGCCCATAGACAGCAAGCCAAGACTGGTGTGGCACAGCGTGGTGCCAGGGCCTAGGCTCCATCTGCTTTCTTGCTCTGATTTTCATGGCCTCATTCCACAGACAAACTAGTAACCCAAGATGGCTACATCAGCTTCAACCATCATTTCTCCACATAATATTCAACAAGGAGGAAAGGGAGAAAGAGAAGGGTAAATCTTCTTGTTTAAGGATGTTTCCCAGAAATGGCCCAATTCCTTCAACTTGTATCCCTTGAGCCACAGTTTGCTGATATGGCCATAGGTGATTTCGTATGTGGCCAGGATTAAGGAAGACTGTGGTAGGCAATGAACAGCAATGGGAGGACAAGGATTTCTGCTCTTCTCCTTGAATTAGGGTTATATAGAATGTTTTCTTTCTTTCTTTCTGTTTCTTTCTTTCTTTCTTTTTCTTTCTTTCTTTCTCTCTTTCTCTCTTTCTCTCTTTTTAAATGAGACAGGGTCTCCCTCTGTCACCCAGGCTACAATGCAGTAGCACAGTCATAGCTCACTGTAGCTTCATTCTCTGCAGTGGCACAGTCATAGCTCACTGCAGCTTCAATCTACCTGTCTCAAGTGATCCTCCCGCCTCAGCCTCCCAAGTAGCTGGGACTACAGGCACACACCACCATGCCCAGTTAATTTTTATTTTTAGTAGAGACAGGGTCTTACGAAGTTTCCCAGGCTGGTCTCCATCTCCTTAGCTCCAGCAATTCTCCCACCCTGACCTCCCGAAGTGCTCAGATTACAAAGTGTGCAAACCTGTATTCTGTCCTGGGTTATGTAGAATCTAAGTGAATATTTTAAAAATTATTTTAGTAACTCTTAAATTCATCTTATTCATTTAACATTTGTAGCACTCCTAATAAAGTTTTTCAGGATGAATGAAATAGGCATCCTACTTTCCTTGAAGCTTGCATTCTAAGTGAGGAAATCCCAAGACTATCATGTTGGAGTGGTTTTTTTTGTCAGTCAAATGATGTTGTGCTACGTTGGAAATTTTTTTTATTATAACATTTGTGACTTTTCACAACTTCCTATCTTTCTAAAGGTAATCAAAGGCCACAACACTTGCTTATTAATTTTATAATAAAGTACGATACTACATCATGTGTGGCTTGAGTAACAGCTAGCATAGTTGGACTTTTCCTTCTTTGTGCCACCAACTCCATCTTTGGATAATATTCTTTAATCTTATTGTTCTTTATTTACCTTTGTGTTTTTTTGTTTTTTTTCTTGAAGAGTGCGGGCTTCTGAATCTCTGTCCTCAAACCACCTGAAATTTTCTAAACTTTTTCTAATTAGAGCATTTTAGAATTGTTTTTTTTTTAAGTAAAGATGTTGCCGGGTGTGGTGGCTCAGCCTGTAATCTCAGCACTTTCGGAGTCTGAGGCAAACAGATCACGAGGTCAAGAGATCCAGACCATCCTGGCCAACATAGTGAAACTCCATCTTTACTAAAAATACAAAAGTTAGCTGGGCATGGTGGCATGCGCCTGTAGTCCCAGCTACTCCGGAGGCTGAGGCAGGAGAATCGCTTGAACCCAGGAGGCAGAGGTTGCAGTGAGCCGATATCGTGCCACTGCACTCCAGCCTAGCGACAGAGCAAGACTCCATCTTAAAAAAAAAAAAAAAAAGAAAAAGGAAAAAAAAGAAAAAAAGATGTCAAGAAGCAGTTTACTAATTTGTTCCTCAGCAGATTTTTTTAAAGTCTACAATTAATCTAGATATTTGAACTATGAAATTTGCTATGTTTTGTTTAGTATGCTCCTTTTGAAATTCAAGCAAAGGATCAAACTGGATGTTGGTGACATATGAAGTGTAGGAATTATGGGGCATTTAAAAGTTCTAAGATGCATGTATTGGAGTCCTCATCTTCAAAAACAGCTCTTTAATTAAACTTCAAGAGTCTGAGACTACAACCCAGGGACTTGCCACATACATACAAAAATGACAAAATGACTCATATGTGAAATGTTCCATTTTGATTAGACTGTGACCTTTGAGAGGCTTTGGAATGGCTCATTGATATCGTATGTAAAATAGCATGGACATTTATATAAAATGTACCTTCTGAAAATACTTTAAGGATTTTTTATTGTGGATTAAGGAAACTGACATTGTTAGCATGTTGTAAATGCTGTTGTTTCAATGGTTTGAATGACCTCATTTATTCTTGACAGTTTTGGAAGGAACATGTAAATACGTTCCTTTTATGAGTGCAGGAACTGAGGCTCGGGGGTCACACGTGGTAAATGGCAGTGCTGGGATTCAAAGCCTGTGTTCTTCTACTAACCCCAGGCCTTCGCCATAGTATATTCATTACATGTACCACAAAGCACCACGAAAAAAAAAATCAGTAATGCAGAAACTGGTACACACTATTATATTCACCCATGCATGAACAAACGTACACACAGCCTTCTCCCTATCTATATAATCTGAAGATCAAAGCATTAGATATACAATGTTCCCTGTGAGTATGATACTGTTGTTTTAAGAAAAATCCTAAAATAAGAGCTCAGTTTTCCAGCGTGTATTATCCTAACAGGCTTCAAAAGGATCTCAATTCATCTCAATAATTCAGGGCTCCACTGCAGGTATTCTCCTTTGGCTATCCTCTGGGCAAAGGGGAGCACTTCAGTTTAATTTTTACCAAGTCAGCTTTGAAGGATAATTTCAGATTTCAAACAGTCTCTGCTGGGTATATTTATAAGCACTAGGTAATGTGCTCTGGGCAGTACATAGAGCTCATTTTATGCATTACCCCCACCCCAGTCTTCTCCTTTGCCAAAATTAGAAATCATTTCCCACAAAGTTAGCCCAAATAAGACAAGCAAGCTTTTGAGTAGTGATGAAAGAGGTAATTTTGTTTTGAGTAATAATTTGTCTTACACCAAATACTGCTCTTGCCGATGATTGCATTACAGTACCTAAACTCTTTGATCAAGCACATGTGTATATATAGGTCTGTGGCTGAGTGTGTTTCTCTGAGAACACAAGGAAAAACTTAGAATTGCAAACAGAGGCATGCACAGCTGTTTCCTTCTATTCACTTCCTCAAACTCCCTTTCTAGCCGTTTTGCACTACACTGCCTTGAGCTGGCTTCTCAACTTAGATCCAGATCTCAACTCCAGGCCTCAAGCAAGTTTAAGTGTGAAGAGGTGTTGTGTTTATTAGCTGTGAATTCGTAGACCAGAATGAACCACAGCAAACCAGACAATGTTCCATGCTTCTGCCTGAGAATAACAAGCAAGTGGCACAACAAGAGATGTTAGGTGACAGAGTAATGCCACAGACATGAGGAAGAAATTGCCTGGCTGTCTCCCTGTAGCCAGTCGTCTATATAGTGCATTGCTCTTCCACTGCTGCCTGTCTACATGCTTGTCAGACCAGGCAAGTGATGTCTTAGAGGAGCTACATTTGATATTTCAGGAGTTTGGATCTTTTCCCAACTGATGCAAATCCTTTACTTAGTTTTCTGATGATCGAGAGGCAGCACTTTTGATTGGAATGTTTCACAGTACGAGTAGTTACTTTAAAGAGCTGGTTAATATGTACCTAAAGCTGTCCATTTTCTTTTTTACTTCCTTGCTTCCTCTTTTACATCCTTCTTTACTTCTCTATGCAATTTTCAAGACTACTTATCATTAAAAGCATAAATTACAAAGTAAATCATTGCACTATTATTATCAGTGAACCAATTAACGAAGAAAATTATATTCTTAGTGCTGCTTCATTGGGGAAGATATGAGAAAATTAAACAGGAGAAAGCTATGTCTGTGGCAAAAAATTAATTTTAAAAATAGAGGATGCTCCATCTTTCATATTGAGTAACCTAAACTAACCTTAAAGTGTAAATATTTGTTTAATTAAGAGTCAGAATAGAAAGACAATAGGGGTCCAGTTGAAGTGATTAGCGCACCTCATTTACATCTCACCATGCAGAAAAGGCCAGTGTAACACAGCCCTTTGTTTCTACCTTAACCAATTAATTCACTGAAAATTTGATTCAAATTAGCCATCTGATACCACATAGACAAAAATAAACAATTAACTAATTGTATTTCATTGCTTTCATTGATTGTGATTTTTTTTTACAAGAGACTTCCCTTTTTTAAAAAACTATCAGGTTATGATTTGCTGAAGATCTTCAGTTCTTCAGAATGTTAGAGCTTTAGATGGTAAAATAGTTGCCGGCAAGACAGTGTTGTACTTGGCAGCTCTCTCCCACCAGATGTTGAGGGAGAATGCTGGCAGGGCTCCACCTCCAGTCCACCCTTGCCCTTTCATTTACCATGCCACTTCTTCCATATTGGCTGCATTTGTGGTTTTAGTCAATGTTTGGGAAGATATTTTATTCTTGTCACAGGGGAGAAGGAAATAAAATGTGAAAAGAAGACTTATTTTTAGGGTATTTTGAGCTAAGAATTTAGAAATTGAGTTATATTCTCTCTCTCTCTCTCTCTCTCTCTCTCTGTCTCTCTCTCTCTGCCTTCTATTTCTCATTCTGTCTCCCTGTTTCTCTCCCCTCCCTCTCTCCCTCCCTTCCTCCCTCCCTTCCTTCCTTTCTCTGCCTCCCTCCCTCCTTTCTTTCCTTCTTCATTTACAGAAAAGGAACTAATATTTCCTCAACTCCTGTCATATACTAGGTACTTTACATCCATTAAATAATCAGGGATATTACATGTATGTTGCATCATTTAAAAGATGTAAATAGATAGGATAGAAATATTTAGCATCATGCATTTATATATCCCACTTTGAGGTTTCAGTTATGAAAGAACTATGGTAATTAAGACTGGATGGGATAAAGCCACATGCTAATGTCAGAAAAAGGTCTTTAATAGATAGCAAAAAAAGAAAATGTGGGTCCTAGAATGTGATTCCTCTAGTGGTATTTGAGTGGGGTTACAAAGTTCCAGTTTAGATTTTAATTGGAGAAGTAGAACTTTGCCTTAAAAAAAATTGTTACAGGCAAAACTAATCTAAAGAAGTCAGAATTATAATGACATTTCCAAAAGAATATTGACTAGGAGGAGGCTGAAAGGAGCCATCTGAATGCTGAAATGTAACTGGATCTGGGTAGTGGTTTCATGGGATTTGTGTAAAAATTAATTAATCTGTGATTTGAGTTATGGACGTTTCACTGGATATATTATACTTTTCTTAAAGAAAAAAAAAACTTTAAAAAAGTAGCCTAAGTGCCTTCAGAACATGTATTCTCTCCCCCAGCATATAAATGAAATATATTCAAAATAGCAATTTCAACATGCAAATGTATTTTTAAAGGCGTTTTCATATCCATTCATATTCCAAACTAGACATCCTAAATTAACGACCAATTTGGAAAAATACATATATTACTTTCAGATTAAGGTACAGCCTTAGACATTTTAAATTGGGGACAGTCCTCCCATTGACATTAATAATAGTTTATGAATATCTTCCCTGAAATGTGAGATAAGCTTGAGTAATACAAACTCTTTTTATTGAAACATGTAAGTACAGCTATAAAACCTGATCTGTAGCAGAGACTCATTAAGCTACCGGACTACTCACTGAGGTAACAGGAAACTTTACATACGTCAACAGATCATGATGCTTTAAGGATCGCTTGTACAGGCCATTTGGTCAACTTTTCAGACGTATTAATATCATTAGTCACATGAACTTTACCTAATAACTATAATCAGAAAGTGGTAATTAGAAACTTAAAGTAACATATATAATTTAATGTCAACCTATTGTTTATTTCAATCATAATTACATAGAGATAATATCTTGCTTGAACAACAAAATAATAAACATTTGTTCTGATAATTAGTATTTTCTCCAAAACTTGTGCTGTATAGTCAAACATAATTAGTTCTCACTCATTTCATAAATTATCATATAAGCTAAGAGAGATGATTACTGTTTACAAGTAGTACTACAAATAAATTGTCAGCAGCTTTTCCCTACAGATATTATCCAGGATATCTACTGTATTGGAAAGCCAATTATTAATGTATAAATCTCATTGATTTTGATTTCAGATTTTAGTAACCAGAATTAGACTTGTCTCAATATTTTTGTAGTTTTTATATCTTCTTAGCTTCACTTTGGGAATACAGGTTTTACGAGGATAAAAGGGCATACTTGTTTTTCAAAGCCTGATTTTCTGTTCCCTATGGATTCTTAACAAATGTCAGTTGACGATAACAAATTACTGATGTTAATACTTGAATATTCCAGTTGACTTAATGCTCATTCCAGGAAGGCTGTGTCAAATGTAGATGTATCCCCAACTTGGTGAATGCATAATTGACCATCATTTTTACAGACTGCAATGCCCAAGTAACTAAGTTGAGAATTTTAAGGTATATCAAATGTATCCTGTAGCTTTTAGTACAATATGATTAATGATTAATAAGTAAAATAAAGTCACTTCTCTTTATAAAGCTAATTATTTTTAAAAATCAGGTAACAGAAATGGAAAAATTGGAAAGATAAAGTACGACAAAATGAGGAGGCAAAGCATTGACAAGCTCAGCCTAACTTGAACTGCGTCTCTATTTTCTATTACTTTTCCCCATCTCTAGCTCCCTGCCTTCTTCTCTCCCAACATCTTGTCTTTTCTATCAGTGTCTTTGGTATATAAATCTGAAGTTTTTGATTTATGTATCTATTTAATTAAATTGAAGGTCAGGGAATCTCACTACACATAGCAGTATTTCTTCTCATCTTTTTAAACCAGTATATTTTTATTTCTAGTATATTTTAGTTAAGTTTCTTCCCTTCCATTTTTTTTAAACTCCCACTCTCCTCAGGTCACATAATTCTCCTTCTGTTGACCATACGTAATCCATCATTTTCTTGTGGTATATGATCCTCAGTGCGTGTATGTATGTTTTAGGTGTAGATGGACCTTGGCTTTTTACCAAAGTAATGTTTCCTATTTGATTGTCAATATCTTCTCTACTAAGTTCCAGCCTTTTGGGGGACTTTTGGTCATGGTAATACATTTTATTCATGTCTTTATGATATGTGAGCAATGAAATGCATAAGTATTAAGGAAAAATATTTATTTTTATATTATTTTTATTTTTCTCAGTGTGTGCTGTATTTGTGGGCCTTGAAAATTCTCTACCCCAAAACACTGTTTTTACTTCGTGGAAATCATGAATGTAGACATCTAACAGAGTATTTCACATTTAAACAAGAATGTAAGTATACTTCACCCTCCTTCCTTTAACACTATATGTGCTAAAAAGTAATTTTAATAAATAATAAGATACATACAATATAATCTATTGCCTAAAGTCAAAGACTTAAAGTGACACTCTTTCATATTATCCTATATTTCTTTCTAAGCATGGACATTTATGAGAATTCAGAAGTTCTTTTTAAATTAGAACTTCTTTATAAAGTGATTGAAGAATTTGAATTAAGATTTGATATAATTTATCCTAAGAAACAAGTGATTTAGGGATACTACTGTTTGGAACAATAATTCTACTCATTAATCTCACATTACTCAAAAAACGCAAATGGAGGGCAAATTCAACCCTATGCCTCTGTTTTGGACCCAATAAATGAATACTAGCTTCTAGTGAATCTTATAAAACTGAAGATGATGTCATTCTTTAGACATAGACACTAGGAGTGTGGAGTGCTTTTTTCAATTTCTTTTTCCTCCTTACAATTTTTCTTATTATTCACTGAATCTTACAAAGGTATAAAACCTTACATTTTTGTTTTATATATAAATACAGTTAAATGGAAGAGCAGGGAATCTCTCTATACATATCAATATTTTTCTCTTTCATTTAGTCCTATATTCAATGGAGCATAAAGACTTCTCCTCTTAAAACATTAGATATAAGTCATGGGAAAAGCAATGTGCAGTAAGATAGAAACAGCTTTAGGAAATGTCTTGCCATCTGCTTTTCTACAAAATCATTAAGGAATATCAAGCAGCTTTATGGCTGTTTTCCTATTGGTCTTCCAGTTGTTCATGTACATTTTTTTGGTGAGACATCTGCAGATAAATAGCCAGAATGTATATAAAAATTCTCTTGCTATACAAAAAGTTATGACAATTATAAAGTATGAATTAATGAATGACAAAAACAGGAAATACTAGATATAAAAGATTAATATGTTACTTTCAGAAAATCTTAATTATGTTTTGGAATTTTGCAGTACGTGCCTTTATGTTAGTAATACAGTCCTAGCAAGAAAACTTCTCAAAAAACCAAAACTATTTCAGTGAAATGATCCTGCCTATAAATCATAAGTATTCTTTTAATCACTTCTAAAAGGTAAAATAAAGTATTCAGAACGCGTATATGATGCCTGTATGGATGCCTTTGACTGCCTTCCCCTGGCTGCCCTGATGAACCAACAGTTCCTGTGTGTACATGGTGGTTTGTCTCCAGAGATTAACACTTTAGATGATATCAGAAAAGTAAGTTTTGTTATTTTCCAAGTCTAATCATTTTGTGCGCTACAGTAATAAATAGAAGACATTAATTACCCTGCCTTTATCACTGACTTTATCCTTTTGAGTTCAAATAATTTAAAGTGGTCATGAATCTCTCCTTTGTGTTAAATTTTTATCTAGAAAGAGAGATATGTTTATACTTGGAAGAATTTTTATCTCTACAACCTCAGGGTTGGTCTTACCATCTGACATGTGTCTTTGGAAATATAAAATATTTGACCTCTAAAAAAAATATGCCTTATCATTTCCATTTGGCTTTTTTCAAACAATCCGTTGTATATTCATGATGTGTTATGCTAGAAATGTTGCTTTGCCCTTGGGAAAATATCATAACATAACCATTAAACTGTGCTCATTTTATGGTTTTTTAAAAATCTATTTGTTACAACTTGAGACTTTTAAGTAGCAATCTTACAAGGACAATGATAATATTTTATTAATTTTACTGAGTGGCTGAGTGAAAAACTGGACTTTTTAAGAAGTATTTGTAAGAAGTTTTTAAGAAGTACTCCAGTTTAGCATTGGCTATTAACAGTTGTTTAAACCAGCAAAAAGATGAGTTACATTGAATGTGGAAGTGGATTGTGTCTCTTTCTTGAGTAAATCTAGTAACATGGGATAGTTTTATGTAGTACAATAGATAGACAATCTTTTATTTCTTTGGTTATGTTTCTAACTCTGATTGCAACGATGTAAGGTAAAAGATAGAGAGTAATAAAAAAATCGCAGTGTATTTTTCTTGGTGCCAAAATCGGACCAAAGAGAGAAAGTGATGTAAATGTTTTCTTAGGTCATTTTAAAATAATATTACTTGGAATTATTTTAAAGTATGATAATTTCTTCACATTAATATTTATAACATATGTTATTGAAAATTTGTGCCCACCATTAAGCTTTCTATCTAGGAAATCTAAGCCAAATTTTTTCTGGAGGAATTATAAACAGTTGAAAACTGTATTTATCTTCTTTCCTCTACTTTTAGAGACCTAAGAAAATACGCTTGTACTTATCCCATAGAACAGAGGGGTGAAAATAATTCTAACCTTTTATTATTATTCTCACCAGTAATTTTAGCAAGAATAAATTGGTCACATTGTTCTAAATTACTGTATTTGAACTATAAAGATTGGAATTTTGCTGAGATTTCTTCTAAAGATACATACTACTCAGTATATATTTAAGCCTAATGTATGATAGGTAGACTTTGGCTTCAAATAAGTGATACACTAATCTCAAGGTGTACAGAATTTATTTCTTAAGTTATAGGTTCACTTAAGAATAACCATGGGCACAGTTCAAATTCTAGATCTTGCTTATCATTAGGGGCATTCATACGAAGACTCCCTTGGTGTCACTTGTTTGATTGATTGCCATTTAATTGTTTTTTTTTCCATTTCTTCTGAGTTTGGAAACTTGATTGCTAAGTCTGAGAAGTCTATATGATGAACATTTGCAAGTTAATTCTATCAGCTGCCATAAGTTATTAAATTAGTAAACAGTGTTTTCCCATTGTGTTCAGTGGAGAAGGAAAGCAAATATTTTATCTATTCATGTATCCATGTATCATATTAACCTGATAACCACTTATTGAAATAGGTTTGGAAAATGAAAAAGGTCAAATTACAAATAAGTATAGTAGTTTCTGTTAGCAAATGATGGGCATGAAAGACATGCATTTATGTTTTATTCTCTTGCCTTGATCAAATTTCATGGCCTTGGATGGAAGATGAGAAACTTACTAAGTGTCCTCCTTCAAAGGGGGATTAGTGAAAACTTCCATCAAAATAGTGTTTTCATTATTTGAACAAAACTGATACACTGAATAGAGTTCTGTACTGTAGAGAATAAATAGAAAGGATAAGGCTATTTTACTATTTTGTTTAAGACGCAATCACCAGCAAAAAGGTTGTAAACCTCTACTACAAAATGAATAACCATTTTCATATAGCTCTCATTTGTAGTGTTTCTTTAATACTTTTGTTAATGAAACTCATGGTTTTGAGGAAATACTTTAGTAAATTATGAATGTATTTGCATACCATAAGTCTCTACTACCATGAACTCAATATTCTTTTAAAGTTCATTAGTTTTTAGAGAAAAATTATTTTCAGGTAAAATAAAACATTCAAGTTCTTCCTATCATTGAGGTTCAAGTGTTCAAGTATAAAAATAATGTGTTTACTTTCCTATTGGAAAGAAAATGCATGCTTTTTATTTTAAAATTCAAGCGAAAGCACAATAAATAAACCTTGTTTCCTGCTCTGTGTCTTTGTGTCCATTTTTGCAAGACACTATTTCACACTTCTATAGAGCATAGAGCATTGGTCTTTGCTCTATATTTAAAGTACAGTAGAGATGTGATGCTGGTTCAGTATAAAATTGTTTCTTTCTGGGCCAAGCGTGGTGCCTCATGCCTGTAATCCCAGCACTTTGGGAGGCCGAGGCAAGTGGATCATAAGGTCAGGAGTTCGAGACCGGCTTGACCAACATGTTGAAACCCCATCTCTACTGAAAATACAAAAATTAGCCAGGCATGGTGGTGCGCGCCTGTAATCCCAGCTACTCAGGAGTCTGAGGCAGGAGAATTTCTTGAACCCGGGAGGTGGAGGTTGCTGTGAGCCGAGAACGTGCCACTGCACTCTAGCCTGAGTGACAGAGGGAGACTCCGTCTCAAAAACAGAAATGTTTCTTTCTGCATGAATGTAACTAGCTCATTCTGTAATCTGATGGATTTTTTTTAAGTAAATAAACTTCACATCATAAATTAAGTAGATTTTTTAAAATGTCACCTAATATCCCTAGGAGTTACTTCCCAGGATATTTTAGATATTATATTCAATTTTCATACATATCATTAAGCTCTGCACATGGCCAGAAAATGATTTTTAAGTTTTTATCTTGCCATATATCAATTCAAGTTTTTTTGTATTTGTTTATTTTTACTGTCAATTATATTAACTTTTAGAATGCACTGTATACTTTTTCCAGAATAAATGTTATATTCTGGTAGCTTTGCAGACCTTTAGTTGGGGATTCATATTAATCAGAAACTTTCCCCTCCTCTACTGTCCTACCCTTAATAAGTTCTTATTTTTCAGAAAGAAGTTCTGTATTTTTAGGGACAAGTATTATTTTTCTTGAATGTATTGTTCCAAAAGCATAAATTATTTAAATCTCTTAAACAAGTTTAAGTTTGCAATGAATATTTTGTGGCTAACATAATGGTTGAAATGTAGTCTTGTTTTATTGAAGTTTTTCATTGGGTATTGAAAACGTAAAATATTGCCTCATTCTCTATAGATACTAATAAAAAGTAGTGTGCAACAAAACCATTACTTACATCTTGTATGTCCCAGAAAAAAAAAATAGACAATTTTATTAGTTGTGAGCAAAATATGTTCACTTGTCTTCATTGGATTTTTTAAAAATATCAATATGAAGAATATCAATTCTTAATAGATTTTCAAAGCTATTGCATGCTTTTATTCAAGAACCTTTATAATATCTGCTGATTCACCAAAGATCCTTTAATTGCAGTTAAATCAGGATAAACTAAAGTGTTTAAAATTGATCGTGATATGTTATTTCCAGTGATTATATTTCTAATATGCCTTCTAAATGCACCTTTTAAAATTGAAATGTGACTTCACTAAACATTTATAGCTGGAAAATTGATTTCATATGAAGGCTTCAGGTAAAATTATAAAGCTTAGAACTGTGAACTGAAGAATGACCCGCTAAAGTTGAGTTTATTTTACTGCTTATCATTACTCATATTTGTACCCACTAAGATCAACTACAGGAGGCTTGTAGTTTATCATTAGAAACCTAGATAGCCCATAATGAAGTAGTATCCAAAATATCATATAGCAAGTGGCTACTTTTAAAGTAAAAGCCATCTTTTCTCAAAGTCATGTTCTTAAATATAAAAAAAAACATAAGCATGAAAACTAGGAGTTGTTTTCCATCCAAACTTCTAAATCACAGTTTAATAGAGGCAGTAATAGGAATTTTCCCAAAGAAAGTAATTCTCAATAAATTGAAACAGGGGTAGAGTCATAATAACTGGTCATGACAAAAACATTTGGATAGATAAAGTAAGTAAGGAGAGAAGGACAAAATGTAGAATAGGAGAAACGAGAAACTGAAATCTAGAGATAATAGAGGCAAGAGGGAGGTAAAGGGTTAGATGAAGATAGATACTAAATGATCTCATCAGAAGGAAGCTGGAAAGAAAATTGGAGAGAGATGAAGGATAGGAAAATGAGTAGGAAGAAGGACAGGAAGAGAGAGAGAGGTAGAGGACATTTCACCCTGAACTGTAGCTGGGGAGAAGAGGATGGGTTCTGCACAGTGCTTGTTTCTTGTATTGTCAGAATTCTAAGTTTCCAAAGATTAGTATTTTGCTCTCTGTCTTCTATTTTTCTTAGTTAGACCGATTCAAAGAACCACCTGCATATGGACCTATGTGTGATATCCTGTGGTCAGACCCCCTGGAAGATTTTGGAAATGAGAAGACTCAGGAACATTTCACTCACAACACAGTCAGGGGGTGTTCATACTTCTACAGGTAAGAATAGAGAACTTGCTCTCTGGAACACGTTTGCATCATAATGCTAGGATTTATCAGTCCATGTGTTTGATTTATTTATAGTGTTTGTATTACTTCTTTTATATAAATGAAAGGCTCACTAGCATTTATAAAATGAAAATATAAATAAATGAATGTGAGTAAATAAATGTGAAATAGATATGTATACATATACAGGTGTACCTTGGGGATGTTAAAGGTTTGATTCTAGACCACCACAATAAAGCAAATATTGCAATAAAGCAAGTCATTATTTTTTTGGTTTCCCAGTGCATATAGAAGTTATGTTTACACTATACTGTAGTCTATTAAGTGTACAATAGCATTGTATCTAAAAAAAAAAACAAACAAATGTACATACCTTAATCAGAAAATACTTCATTGCTAAACAATGCTCATGATCATCTGAGCCTTCAGCTAGTCATAATCTTTTTGCTGGTGGAGGATCTTGCCTCGATGTTGATGGTTACTGACTAATCAGGGTGGTAGTTTCTTTCTCAAAAGAAGACATTTATGTGGCCAAAAAACAATGAAAAAATGCTCATCATCACTGGTCATTAGAGAAATGCAAATCAAAACCACAATAAGATACCATCTCATGCCAATTAGAATGGCGATCATTAAAAAGTCAGGAAACGGATGCTGGAGAGGATGTGGAGAGATAGGAACGCTTTTACACTGTTGGTGGGAGTGTAAATTAGTTCAACCATTGTGGAAGACAGTGTGGCGATTGCTCAAGGATCTAGAACCAGAAATACCATTTGACCCAGCAATCCCATTACTGAGTATATACCCAAAGGATTATATATCATTCTACTATAAAGACACATGTATATGCATGTTTATTGCAGCACTATTTACAATAGCAAAGACTTGGAACCAACCCAAATGCTCATCAATGATAGACTGGAGAAAGAAAATGTGGTACATATACACCATGGAATACTATGCAGCCATAAAAAAGGATGTGTTCATGTTCTTTGCAGGGACATGGATGAAGCTGGAATCCATAAGAACTATTATTTTTGACCCAATGCAACAAAGTATCACAAGAACAGAAAACCAAACACCTCATGTTCTCACTCATAAGTGGGAGTTGAACAAAGAGAACATATGGGCACAGGGAGGGGGAACATCACACACCAGGGCCTGTCAGGGGGTGGGGGGCTAGGGGAAGGATATTATTAGTATAAATATCTAATGTAGATGACGGGTTGATGGGTGCAACAAACCGCCAGGGCACATGTATACCTATGTAACAAACCTGCACATTCTGCACATGTACTCCAGAACTTAAAAAAATACTCCAGTATTAAAAAAAAAAAAACTGTACCAAAAAAATCCAACACCAGCCTTGATTGTTTTAATTCAATTATGTTATCACATTTAAAAGTTTTACCAGTTTCTGTAACTCAGATCAGAAAAACAACTTTACATTCGTTAAATCAATCATTTAATTCCTTCTTACATTTGTTTATCAGGCTTCCTGGATAAATTAAAATAAGCAGCTTTACAGTATATAGGAACCATAGTATATTTATTTTTAGGACTTTGACAAGCCAAGTTGAAAATATTTTTATAATAATTTTTACATTTTACAAATCGCTAGAGATTTACCCATTACATGACATTTTATAACACTTCAGAAAGGAATCTGCAACACGATTAGGTTTCTGCATGACCTCACTGTCTTCCTAACGTGTCACCTCAGTTTTATCCTCCCAGATGTAATCATCCTCAGTTTCACTAAAGTCTCTTATCATTATACATACAGCTTATGTGAAAATTGCGAGAGTGAAAGAGAAAAGAGGTTATGAAGAAGTTGAGAATTTTTAATTTTAGAATACTTACTCCTCCTCTTCTCCTCCTTCCTCCTCCTCCTCTTCTTCTTCTTCATTATTATTATTATTATTATTATTATTATTAGATACTTAAAAACTTAACCTGATGTTCCCTGAAGTTAATGCTCAATTCCAGCCCTGGCAGCTAAGCTAAGGGCAAGGCTGGAAGAATTCTGTAAAATACATCCAGCTGTGTATCTTCTGTCTCTAGAGTAAGCAAATATCCTTCTATAGGACTGATCTGATGCCTATTTAGTAGTAGGACATTTTGTTCCATATACTAAGTTTTCTTATGGGGGAAAAAAGTTTTTCTGTCTGTTGATGTGATTGATAAATTAAAGTTCATGAATAGAAAATCTAGTGCACTATAAAGCGTCTTTCAAAGTATAGCTTTCTTTATATGAATATTAACAGAGAGGTTTGTTCTAAGCATATTTATTTTAAAAATTTATAGTTCACCTCTATATTTTGGAAATGTGGTTTAATGAATCCATTTTGGCTGAATTAAAGACGCATGGTATAATATTTCTGAAAAGCCTAAAATTTATTTTCAGTAATTAATTTGGGAGTAATCTTTTATTAAAGATGTTTAAACTTATAGTGAAAAGTTGGCATTGTTAAAGTACGTCAAAGTTATGTGTTCAGTTTTCCAAAGCTAATGTTAACTTTCTAATTATACCCTAGATGTTTAAATTGCCTGCTTGATATCACAGTTATACTTCAGTAACATAATATCAAACAAAATTCAAACTCTTGATTTTGATATTGAGTCCTGTTGCATTAATAATAGTATAGCATTCTATTCGTTTTCGTGTCAGCTGTTCAAATCATATTCTAAGCAGAGTCCCATACTGAACTTACATAATACTGAACTTTTATAATATTATGGCATTAGACACAGATGTGTATATATTATGTGTATATATTATAATATAGACACAGATATGTGTATATATTATGGCATTAGACACAGATGTGTGTATATATTTATAAAATAAATATATAGAATATATTTAGAATAAGGCTACCATCTTTAATAATAGAGGATAATCAGAGAATTAAACATATTTTCACTTTTGTTTTCAGCATTATGATTATTTCACTTGTCTCATTAAATATCCTTTTTTTTTTTTTTTTTTTAAGACGGAGTCTCACTCTGTCACCCAGGTTGGAGTGCAGTGGTGCGATCTCGGCTCACCACAACCTCCACCTCCCGGGTTCAAGCGATTCTCCTGTCTCAGCCTCCCGAGTAGCTGGGATTACAGGCATGCACCACCATGCCTGCCTAATTTTTTATTTTTAGTAGAGATGGGGTTTCTTTCTCCATGTTGGTCAGGCTGGTCTCAAACTCCTGACCTCAGGTGATCCATCCACCTCGGCCTCCCAAAGTGCTGGGATTACAGGCATGAGCCACTGCACCCAGCCTCATTAAACATTCTTAATAAATAATGATTTTTAGCCATGGCAAGTATAGATTATGTGAATAGCTGAATATCTAAATCTGTGGCCTATATATAGACTGACTAATGTCAAAGCAGTCTGGATTATGTTTTATCTAAGGAGAAGAAAAATGTCTCTCATTCTCCTACAGCTTTTTGGTCCTTTTGTCTTTAGTGCCACCTTGAAAGTATGAAGGCATCCTCTGGGATTATGGTTTATAAAGTGGATCTAGATGGGCACAAGCAAGCCATGAAATTGGTAGAGAACCTTAGTGGCAATTACCAGTTTGAATTATTGGCAGGTATTTTGATCCACAGCTCTCAGTTTTATTTAACACTTGTATGTGTAGTTTGTGTGTTTACTTTGCTATGCCACCCTATCCACTATCTAACATGTTATCTGGGCCATTATTTAAATAAAGTTATGCAGAAAATATGCATCAGTCAGAATTTAACACTGTTCCTGAGTTATATCAGATAGGCAGTGTGACAGAAAGGAAAGAATCCATAAGATCTCTGATTTTGCCCCAATGTACCATTATCTTTAGAATCTTAGACCAGAGTTTGCACACTCAAATAATACCTATAATGTTCAGGCAGATAGTTGAGATACTTGGAGCAGGGCAATTGTTAGATTCTGGAGATTAGTGAGGATCATGACAAATTTTCATTTCATGTAGACCAATGAAAACTGGCAGCTGGATTTGGCGTTTAGGTTATCAATCTGTATTTCTGCTTTGGATGAATCATATAAGCTTTGTGTCCTGGGTTTACCTTGCTTCAAAATGGAGTTAAATTAGACACCCTAAAGCTCTTTTAAACTCTGAAATTTTAGGGGTATCTTGACAGTGATTTTGAAGTGTTTTGGAAGCTACAGGTGGCAACTCACTCAAATCACTACTGGTCCCTTAATCACGAATCAGCAGCCTTCTCTTCTCACACTGCCCAGCTTCTGTGCAGCAGTTGACACTCTTATCAGCCGCTTCCATCTTGAAATCCTCTGGTTCCTTGTTTATATATCCTGATTCTCCTCTGACTTATCAGGGCAATCCCTGTCTCTTCCTGATGCCTCTTTTTTTTTGTCTTTCTTCTGCTTTGGCATTTTTTTCTTCACACTTTCCTCTAGGAACCTCACCTACACCCACTTCCCTAGATTCACTGTAAACTGTAAACTCTATGGCCAGTTCCTGAATCTATGTCTAGCCCGCTTCATCTCTTTATCTTTCCTGAGCTCAATTCCTGTATGTCTAGTTGTCTGCTGGAACTTCTTATCTAGGGATTCCATTTTCACCTTAACCTAAACTCACCATGCCTGAAAGGGCTTAATTACTTTCCCACTTGCTTAATCCCCACTGAAAATTCCTCCTGTTTTTTGTTTGTTTGTTTTTTGTTTACTGTTCATTCTCCCAGCCATGCAGACTAACAGGTGTCTTTGCTTTTTCCTCTTGTATTGAAATCACCACCAGTCATCACATCTTTATAAATATCACAAGCATCTAAACCATGCTGCCTTTCCTCTTTCCTACTGTGAGTTCAAGACCTTTATTTTTAGTCTATTGAAATCACACCTGAGCTCTCTGCTTCCAATTTCATTAGTATCCTCCCTCTTCCCTCTAGAGTCCCAATGCATACTGTTCCATTCATGGGTATCTTTTTTGAGAATTTTTTCACTCATTCAATTATTTAGCACACATTAGCTGAGCATTTACTGTAGTATATTCTCTCTACTAAGTTATTTTCTTTTCTTTTCTTTTTTTTTTTTTTTTTTTTTTTTGAGATGGAGTCTTGCTCTGTCGCCCAGACTGGAGAGCAGTGGTGCGATCTCGGCTCACTGCAAGCTCTGCCTCCTGGGTTCACACCATTCTCCTGCCTCAGCTTCCCGAGTAGCTAGGACTACAGGCGTCCACCACCACACCAGGCTAATTTTTTATATTTTTGATAGAGACAGGGTTTCACTGTGTTAGCCAGGATGGTCTCCATCTCCTGACCTCGTGATCCGTCTGCCTCGGCCTCCCAAAGTGCTGGGATTACAGGCGTGAGCCAACATGCCTGGCCTCTCTCTACTAAGTTTTATAGATGCTGAGTCCCTGCCTTCAAGAAAATGGCAGTCCAGCAGCAGAGCCCACAAAGCAGAAACAGACAAGTAAAATACAAAGTGAATAGTGCCGTCATTATAAATGTGCAGGCTATTACACACACGCACACACACACAGGTTGGGGGGGAGGGGGAGAGAGAGACAGACAATCTGAGTGAGTGTGTTGGGAATCCTAACCCCAAAGGGGAATGGATTAGGTTCAAGGGACTATTCATGATGAAGGCATTAGCAGACCTGAGTTTTAAAGGATTAGTAGAACATATCCAACCAGAGTCATTGGGGAAGATTTTTGCAGGCGGGGAAAGCGGCATCATGAAAATATGAAGGAATGTAACACTGGGAATTCTGCAGAGAAGGTCACCTGATCTTACTTCACCTCTACTCCCAAATTACATTAGCTGCTTCATTATCTGTTAAAACTGAACATTCATATTACCAAGCTATTCAGCCCCTATTTTATATCCTTTAGAAATGTGTCTGTAAGTGCATCAAAAGACATGTGCAAGGTTAATCATAACAGCCAAGAAATGAAAACTCAGATATCCATTTAGTAGAATGAATAATAAATTCTAATATATTTATACAACTAAATACAGCAAATGAGAATGAGCTTACTAAAACTACACATAACATGGTTGAAGATCCCAAGCATAATGACAAGTGAAAGAAGCCGATAGTGACCAGTATATATATACTGTATGATTCCACTGAAATAAGAGTTCCAACATCAGAGAAAACTCATCTTTCATGCTATAAGCCAGGATACTGGTTACCCATAGAGAGGAGGTGACAGTGAGAGAGATATGAGGAGTTTCTGGGATTTGATAATGTTCTGTGTCTTGATCAGAGTGCAGGTTCCAAGGGTGTTCACTTTGTGAAAGGTCATCAAATTAATTTTTGCCTTTTTCTGTATAGATGTTTTACTTTACTAAAAAGTTTGCCTTAAATAAAAATTGCTTGCCACTTCTGAACTTAAATTCTGGAAAAGTTCTGGCAGGAAGAGTTGGCCCCTTAGGACTTGATCCCCATTGGACAAAAATGAAATTAGATCAAGATCCCTGGGACAAAAAAGAAACACAGCAAGTCCTAGGAAAAGGTAGGTCTGACAGCATCCAGGTAGCCCCAGGACACTCCTGGGCTAAGTACCCATTCCCAGACCCCAAGAAGCAGAGGAGGAGTTGAACAATCAGGCAGAGTCTTCCCTATTACTGGATCTGGAAGAGGACAAGGACACCAAAGAGACTGTGGCTTCCTCCTTGTGTATTGGCAGGGGATTGCAGGCTGCCTGCCTCTGCTTTGCCGAAGCACTGAGGGAGGGAAAGAAACCCTTTGCATCTCTCACCTGCTTGACTGCCCCTATTGAAGCTACTTCAGCAATTGAGCATAAGCCCCAATAAGCTGACAGATTGCTGCTAAGCATTTAAGATATGAAAATGCAAATGAAAAAGCAGTGTTCCTCTCCTAAGGCATTCACTATTGCTGGAGCACAGAAGTATAAATATAATTTACACTACAACATGATAAGTGATATATTAGATACATATATTGTAGGAACACAGTGGATACAGCAGTTGTGTACACCTTAGGTGAGATAGCCTTGAAGAGAATGCTTCACAGGTGATAACTTGTGAAGACTTGGCAGAAGAATAGGCCTTTCCAGGAGGAAAAACTGCACAGGGAAAGTATCCATAAAGGCATAAAAACATTTAAAAAAAAACATTTTAATAATGCCCACTAGCTATGTCATGGCTAAAGAGTCTTACATCTGGGAGATTAAACTCAAGGTTGAAAATATAGTTCAATATGATATAGAAACAAATACAAGAGAATAAACAGAATTAATCTAATAGTAACTGTTTGCTCTACTGCCAAGCCAATTTTTCTATCATTTATTACATTTTTTTTCTTTTCTACCTTCCTTACCTTTGTTCCTATTCACTCAGCTTCTGATGATCCCTCTTCTTTTCCGAGCAGAATTCTAACCCCTTTCCTATCTACCAATCTGCATACGTCATTCTCTTAAATATATAACAAAAGATAGATATTTTTCAAAAAGATTTCTCTGATTAATTTCAGATGCGTTCTTGCTTGCTTTATAATATCTTTATAAAACTTCTATTTTATCTTCAATGTGTTTTATAATATAGTAGTTTTTTAAAAGTATTTTTTATAATGCTTTATGTTCCTAAGATAATAAATACCCTTAGGACAGAAATCTGCCTTGAACTTATACCGCCCCTCCCTGTAGCTAATACTGTCTTCTAACAAATGGAACAATCATCACTGGGCCTCTGCTAAATTACTGGGGAATAAGTGATTTTTCATCTCTTTGGGGTGTTTAGGTGTTAGCAATATGCTTTTCCTGCCGTTCTCTCTCTCTCGCTCTTTCTCTCTCTCTGTGTGTGTATGTACACAGTGCTTTTCAGCTTGAACATTTTGTGATTTGTGACAATTTCCATTAAAAAGCATAAAAGTGGAACAGAGTTTCTGTTTCTCTTTTGTAATACTATTAGAAACTTCTGTATATCCTAGGTAAATAGTTCAGCAACAGTGGGAATCTAGATGATATTCAAGTATTGTCTAGATCTATGAGGAAAGTGTTGGTATTTCTTTGAAAAGCTGAGTATATGATGGCATATGTTTTGAAAATGTCTAAAGTTTTTCTTCAAAATGAATTCCCTCCAAGTCAATAATGCAAATACTCCTCACTTAATGCTGTTAACCTAGCAAATTGGCACTTGATTAATTTTATTTTTTTCAGATTTCCAATAAAAATCAGGTATATATTTTCATGGGGAAAAACTTAGCTTAAACACATAAGGGTATCAAACTTAGTGTGACAAAAATATTTTAAAATTATTCTTTCTTAAGAATAGTGTAAGTTGTTCCAAAAGGGCAAATAAGAAAGAGCAACTAAGTCATTTGCCAAGGGCAAAAAAGTGACAGACATAGTCAGGCAACCTGTCTGACAGTGGTAACAAGACAATATACTTCTATACAGAGGCATTGCGAAGGCACAAGGAATTTAAGTGAAGGCCTCAAAAAAAGAAAAAAGATAGGGAAGGAACATTTATTGAGAACCTATTCTGTGCCCCTTAGCTGGGCCTTTTATAGCTAATATATGCCAAAGAAATCTGCTGTTTTTGAAAGACCAACCAGTATCTCTGAAAGTAAAGTGGTTTTTTCTTTTTGTTTTTGTTTTTTTTTTTTCCTCTGACACACACTTACCTGGAAAGGTCATATATTCACTTTTCTTTAAGCAGAACAGAAGCCTTTGAAGACACATGTTGGTCAACACCTGATTCTGGGTACCAGATGGGCATGTTTCCATACAGAGACTGGGCCATCCTCTCCAGTTTCTAAGATACACTCATGTTCATCAGTTAGGTGTTTTATTTATTGAATTGACTGGGGACAACTAGGAAGTGGAGGCCCCATGGTTATCTCCTCTTTTTCTCCCTTTCTCTTACAAAACACACCACATATGGACACATGAACAGAGACTGTTTTCAGTTTCAGATCCCTTTTTGCCAAAGAACTGAATCTTTTTTATAGTCAGTATCTCTATAACTGTATGTTATCTTTTTTTTTTTTTTTGAGATGGAGTTTCACTCTTGTCGCCCAGGCTGGAGTGCAATGGTGCGTTCTCGACTCACTGCAACCTCCACCTCCTGGGTTCAAGCGATTCTCCTGCCTCCGCCTCCCGAGTAGTTGGGATTACAGGCGCCCACCCCTAAGCCTGGCTAGTTTTTTGTATTTTTAGTAAGAGACAGGGTTTCATCACATTGGCAAGGCTGGTCTCGAACTCCTGACCTCAGGTGATCTGCCCGCCTCTGCCTCCCAAAGTGCTGGGATTACAGGCGTGACCCACGATGCCCGGCCAACTGTATGTTATCTTAATGACAATTTTTTCCTGTTGGTCAGGGAATTTGTACAAAATGTGTAATACAGAAACTATCTTTTCTTTTATAATAAATTATTTGAATAACATACATTACTAGAATGTTTCCCTGCAGTGCTATTTTTATAATTGATGAATGTTTTCAATGATATATAGTTTAAGTTCTAGTGAATATATGCAGTTTGAATATTGGTTTTCTGTACCTTGATTTGCATTGTCAAAAATTTATTTTTTATAATACACATTTGTTTCATTAAAACTTCTTAGAGCAGAGACATAATGACTGTAAAAGGTTTTTCAGGTTTAATTTATGATTTGAATTTCATTTATAATGAAGTTATTTGAGTTTGAGACTCTTAAATGACAAACATAATTGTATATTGGATGTTTTATTTAGTCAAGATAGATAAGTCTTAAGATAAAGTTCTGCTGATCATATTTAAAGGACAAATTCTAAAGCCTTGTGAATATCCATAATTTTGTTTAGGTTTTGAATGATATAATCATCTTATTGTACCCATAATGTTAGATAAAGCAATAACTTGATTTCCCACCATATGGGAGGAGTCTTAAATCTGGGAGATTATAGAAACAAAAATAATTAGGAGGCAGAAGAGAGCATATGTATTCTCTTCTGCCTGCAAACTCAGTTATCTCTGTTGTTTACACATACGTGCACACATATGCACAAATGGTGCAATATTTGAGAAAATTGAGACTTATATTTTAAATTCATTATCTTGTTGTAGTTATGCTCCGTTCACTTTGTCTTTAAATGTAGACTTTTAAAAATTTATTTTTATGAGAGTGGACACTTTCCTAATGTTTTATAATGGCTTACGTTTTTTCCCCCAGTTCATGCACCTCAACCCCTTTCTGATTATGTAAAAAGTACAGCTGTAGATGCTTTTTCTGCCACAAGGATAAACTTGGCCTTAGAGTCAAGAGGCTTGTTTCATGAATGATGTATGTTTGATTATCTTTGATCCAGTCACATAGATCTGGATGTTAGAGATAAATGTGCTACTCCTGATGATTTCATAACAGATGCTTCTCTTTTCTTTTTGTCTCTGGCAGTTACCCGGCTGTATGTGAATTCTTACAGCACAATAACTTGTTATCTATACTTCGAGCCCACGAAGCCCAAGATGCAGGGTGAGCAGTTTTGAGCATTTATAAAAACCATGCATTGTCCATTTTCCAGAACTTCCTCACTTTGCTTAGGCTCTGCAGGTTCCCTTTTACCAGGCTCACTCCCAAAAGGAATTAGAGCTTAAAATTATCTTCTGATGGATGACACAGGTATGACAGAGTCCTAGGGAATGAATGGCTGCAGATGTATCGTGCAGTCTCCTGTAAAGTTCTTACATCTTTAGCCTGAACAAGTCCATTTTCAGCTTGATTTCTTAAGTACTGTAAGGGCACCTCCTCTTATTCCTCTCAATTGTTGCATTTACACTGTCATATAAGTGAGTAAATTACCAGCTACTTTTCAGTCTTGTTGAAAATATGAATGAGAATTATACTAAATATTTAACAGGTATTGCACATTTTACTGTTGTTTTAAAGAATACCATTCCTAATCCTGAATACCATTCCTGATCCTTGTAGTATCCCTGATTTTAAAGGGAAAGGAATAGGGAAATCTTTAAAAACAGGGAAAAGTTTATGTTCTAACTAGCAAATGATTACATAAAGTTGATTTTGTCTCACCTGGTAAGTTTCTAAGATGTAGAACAATTTTGGAGGTTTAGAAAATTATGAAATTTCAGATGTTCACTTTAATAGTATATTAAATCTACATTAGGGAGAAATTAGACTACTTTTAAGATTTGAGGTCTGATACCGTTTCCCAGTAGGCTCCACTGAAAGGCATTGCTTCCCTTTGAATAATTAAACTCATCCCTTCATAGTCTAGGTTTTCTGAAAAGTAGTAGCACTTCTTTTTATAACCTGTGTGCTGAAATTGGGAATATAGATACCTGCATTTTGAAGGAGGCCCATGTCTATGACATCCCTGAATCAAGGAAGATACCAAGTTCATTTCACAATTAGCTGTTTTCAAGCAATCAGTCAACAGGTGTGAACGGATCCAGTGTTATATACTCACTGTGTTGTAGCTGATGTTTGAAGTAACCTGTTTATATACCCAGCCAGTCAGGTCTTCAAATAATTGTTCTCACTTGTCAAGGCTATGGTGTCACTATGCTATTTTGGCTGTGTTCCAGTCGGCTGACTGCCCATTTTTGGCAGATTTATCCTGATTGCACTACATACCCATAACCACTGGCTTACTTGAATGTGTGTTAAGTGCATCAGTTAATATCAAGTATTTTTGTTTAAAATGAGAAGTTGATTGATTCATTGGAAAAATTGAGATTATGTCATCCAGTTTCTTTGTTTTTGTTTGTTGTCAAGTAGGCATAGTCACCCTCTGTCTATAAAGTCAAGGTACTAGGATTAAGAGTGAAACTGTCTTTCACATGGATTTTGTTTCCATAACGAAGCTCAGTTCCATAATCAGAATACATACTTTTAGAACATTTCAAAAGGTTTTTAAGGGGGCATTTTCTTTTATAGTATGACCAAGTTCCATAAAGAGAGGACTCACAGTGTTTTTAAAATTATAAATGTTAAGGTGGCTGTTTATCTATCTAAAGATACTTTTTGAGCTACTTTTAGAACCTAACTATATTAGGCACGGTTCAGTCTACCGGAAATAAATGACACAGATCAACGAAGAAATGATAAAATGTTGTTTTGAAGAGGTATTTCTAAACTGATACTCCTAAAATTGATTACACAGAGGTCATGAGATACATTTTTATCCTTATGTAAAAGAGACACAGTCACCTGTATTTTTAATTGAGAACTAAAGTGTTACATTATAAATTATTTCTGCTTAGTAACTGGATTGTTGGTTTATTTCCAAAGTTCTTGTGCATGTTCTGTTTCATTACTGATTGATTAAATATTACCCTGCTGAGACAATAATCTTTGACCTGTAGACACCAGCAGAGATTGGTAATAAATAAAATTCTAAAATAGAAACAGTCTCAATTTGTAAAATTTCATAGATTTAAGGGGACATTCTTTTTAAAGAAAATTACTTAGTCTAGGCAAAAATGCTTATATATACTGCATCTAGGAATTGCATTAAATCTATGAATTAAATCTAATTATTAATCTAAAAATTCATAAATTTAAGGGGACATTCTTCTTAAAATCACTTAGTCTAGGCAAAATGCTTTACAGAATATTGTGGATTTATCAGATAATTGGCCTGGTTATTAGTGGTAAGTCTTTATATCTTGCTCTGCTTATTTGGTCTTTTTATGTCAAAAATGTTGACAACATTTTGAAAATTTTGGGTGGGTACAAAGTATCTGTGTGCACTAATCAGCCTTCTGTTGAACACATGGAAATGAATTAAGATTTTCCAATGAATTCCACCCTCTCTTGAGGTTTGCTAACTTAGAAAATACCTGTTTGGAAATTTTACATATGAATGTATGTTTTCATACCCACCCCCCTGAAATGTATTAATACCTGTGTATAACAGGCTTCAGAGATAAATTTTTATTTAGTGTTATATGATTGGAGGCCCTTTGAATAATGGAACTTGACTCATCTAATTTTCTATTTCTCAATCTATGATTTGATATTATCTTTTTTTCCATACGAGCTTTGTTTTGACTGTATTTGTTCTTTTTAGGTACCGCATGTACAGGAAAAGCCAAACAACAGGCTTCCCTTCTCTAATTACAATTTTTTCAGCACCAAATTACTTAGATGTATACAATAACAAAGGTAAGTGTTTTTAAATCCCTCTTGCAGTCTTACATAATATGTGTAATAATTCTTAAGCCGTTTTATTTTGGTTTGGTCTTAAGTATTTTAACCAGTCTTTTTTTTTAATTTTTTTCAGTTATTGTTTCATGCATACTTTGTGATTATCCTCAAAGATACAGATTCAAATTTGGTCAGAGATTGGGCTTATGCACTATTAATTTTTTAAATGTTTTCTAGGACATTTTAATTTTTAGCAGGGTTGACAGCTGCTGCTCTAGTAGACAAAAGACTTTAAAAGAAATAATAATTGGAAATAATCCAAAATCATGCTTCTTAAAAAGAATTTGGATTTAAATAGAATAAGTGTGATTGTCCATGGAAAGGATCAAGAAAAATAAAAAATAAACCCAGTAGCTTGAAATTCAAATTTGAATTGCATTTATTGAATATCTACCATTAATCGGTTCCTATGCTAGGCAAGTACGTGTTTATTTCTTTAAAAAGCAAAAAAAAGTAAACTTCAAGGTAAATATTATTAGCTACTCTACCTCCTCCTTTTTTAATATGCAGAGTGAGTCCCTGTGGTTAATTGCCTTGTCCAAGGTCACTTAATTAGGAAGTAATGAACTAGGTTCAAATCCATACTTCTGGTTCAGTGTCCTGTGCCTTTTTTCTGAAACTCCATGCCTGAAAGAAACATGAAACAAGAGGGCATTATTACTTACTATAGGGAAAAGAAGAAGAGCAAGGGGTGCATTATTATCTTCTTTCATAAATGTAATCTCTTTATTTGGAAATATTATAAAGTGTTCCACATGTATCACATGGGTGATAAAATGTGAAAAAGCCTTTAACTCTATGTAGCATTGGTCTGGATATTATATAGGCAGCATGTCCGAGTGTGGCTTTCTGAGATTAAGAGAAATGGATCACGAAGTCAGGAGATCGAGACCATCCTGGCTAACACGGTGAAACTCCGTCTCTACTAAAAAAACACAAAAAATTAGCTGGCCATGGTGGCGGGTGCCTGCAGTCCCAGCTACTCAGGAGGCTGAGACAGGAGAATGGCGTGAACCCAGGAGGCGGAGCTTGCAGTGAGCCGAGCTCGCACCACTGTACTCCAGCCTGGGCGACAGAGCGAGACTCCATCTCAAAAAAAAAAAAAAAAAAAAGAGAAATGGAAACAGAAGGAAAAAAGCAGTCAAATAACATATCTAAGGTCAAATATAGTCCAGAAGGGGTGGTAAAAGGCAGCCTAGTTTCTGCACCAGTCTGAAAACTCCTGGAATTAGGAGCCATGCCCCTTCATAAATGAGGTATGATGGGTATCTTCCTGGCCCAGGCCTGGTGTCCAGGATGCCTAATATGGGCCTCGGCCACCTTTATTCCCAAGCACCTGTTGAATGTCCTTAGTCCTTTGTTTCCTTTCATGTATTCCACTTTCCCATAGCCCAGAGAATGACATCTGCTGGATGGTGTTTGCTGTAGCCATACGGTCTTTTACATTGCCGTTTTGACCATAGTGGGTCCTCCTCTATAGTGAAGGAGCATGGTTATCAGTAAGGCATAGTGCAGTTTTTGTTGTAACCATGGGGAAGAAAGGAGGCAGTTCCTAGAAAAGAAGTGCTGCCATTAGTAGTCTACGGCAAGAAGAATGCAAAATAAAATAAAACATGTTCTCTGCTTGCCACGTGCTTTTAAGTATGTGGGAGTGGGAGTCAGTGATTCACTGCTAAAGTGAAGATTATTGTATTTGAATAAAATTGATGTCACCTAGAATTTTGAAAAGCACTGCAATAAAATTGGGTCACAAGCACCTTTAAAACACAATCAATGGAGAAATAGCTGTGAAGAACCTATGAGTTAATCATTTGATTGTTAGAAACAAATGATCATAAAGGACTCTAGAATTATAAGCTGATAGTTACAGTATGATTTGATTTTTAAAACTACTGTAGAGTTGACAAAGTAAGACATTTGGGTAATTTAACTAAAAATATAAGACCCAAGATGATTAAGTGTAAACAAAGAGAGTCAAACACGAAATACATTTGGTAAGGGATAATTTTCTAGAATGGTCAGAGAAGACCTTAAGATAAAATATGATCTGGATGTTAAAGAATAGTGAATGTTTGATTAGAAAGAGAAATAAATAGTATCAAGGCCAATGAATATTTTTAAAGCAGTAAACATTTATTGTATAAAACTCATAAAAGCTAATCTCTTTGACTGGATGAGGATTCTCAATCTTGCACGAGAGAAGGACCCTGAGATACCTGCAGGGAATGCAGGAATTTAGTAATTCATATTGTATATCCCAGTCTCACCATGATCCTATAATTTACCAAAAGTACATAAAGTATGCTTTTATATATTTTTTATAAACATGAGTGTATTGTTCTATGGCATTAAGATTTTTTACTATTAAACTGAAGGAAGGAAATGTCCCCTAAAAGTCATTTTCTTGCCAAAGACTGATTACTAAATAGCATGTACTCTACTTAGAAGTTTCCCAACAGTTTCTAAAAAAGAAAACCGAAACAGTAAAAAAGGAATAAAAATTGGGATTTTACTCCACAAAAACAAACCTAGACTCTTTCAATTCTTCATAATGCTAGGTAATGCAGTTTTGCCTGAGACCAGTAGCTATTTCTCAAATAAGGTGTCTATTTCTTCTTTTTGTATAGTTCTGATTTAACAAGTTTGGAACTTAAAAAAAAAAAACAGATACCAGTGCATCACTGACTTTGAGATTTTGTAGTTCTTTCACTGTGTTCTTGCCTTTGGGGTAGATCAGAATCTCTCAGGAAAGGGAGTAGAACTGTTTCATTTTGGGAAACTCTTCATAAAAGAAAATATTCTCCGGAGAGAAAAAGATAAACTGATAGGGAAGAGAAAGATGTATTCTTTAGTTTAAACAAAATTTCAAAAGACTTTTATGTAAAATTTCTGAAGCACTTTAAAGCTATTATGCTAACAGTGTATACAGTATGTGGGAGTGGGAGTCAGTTATTCACTGCTAAAGTGAAAATTACTGTGTTTGAATAAGATTGATGTTAACTAGAATTTTTAAAAGCAATGTAATAAAATTGGATTGCAAGCACCTTCAAAACCCAATCATTGGAAAATAGCTGTGGAGAATTTGTGAGTTAACCATTTGATTGTTAGAAACAAATGATAATAAAGTACTTTGGAATTATAACCTATTAGTTACAGTATGATTTGATTCTTAAAGCTCCTGCAGCTTAAGACAGAAGTAATACTATCTGGCAAAATGAAACAGTGAGAAAAATAGGTTTATTCTTGCCATCTTAAAACCAATAATAGTTGTGATCAGATTCATATTTAAATGTCCAGTATTTCTTATTAGTACTTCATACTTATCTGTAATTAACAAATAGCATTCAGAAAGTTATGAGGACTAAATGTTCCATCTCTTGGTATAGCCCACATTAATTAGTTCAGTCTCATCCTTTCCAGTCTGCACTGTCTTCCTGCCTGTCTCCCTTCCTCTGTGTCTTCACTCTGAGAGCTCTGCAAGATGCCATAGCAAAAGATGTAGGTTTGAATCTCAGCTCTGCCATTAAGCAACTAACTCATGTAAATTTATTGGACATGCAGTGGCATTGCTATGAGATGAGAAAAAATATTCGTTTGTGAATACTGCATGAAATCGCTTTGAAACAAAATGCTGTGCAGTATTAAGACATTATCATTATTGGATATTTTATGTTGTTATTATTTTGTCACATGTTAGTGCAAAGCTTCACAGAAGCTCGCAGGAAAATTCCCTTATTCCTCAGTTTCTTATTTATAATTTCACTATATGCCTGAATCTACCATTATCACCTGTCTCTCTGCTTATCTTGGAGTAAACCTCATTGCCCTGAGCAACTTTGGCTTTCTGTTTCTCCACTTTTTCACCTGCATACTTATTTCTATCCAAAATATTTGTCTCATTCTTCTGCCTAAGTGGACTAGACCCACTCCAGTCTGCGTTTCCATAAGACTTCTGTTGGTGGTCCTTCTCGGAATGTCTGCAATGCTAATCATTTTCTCCTGTATTTATTGTTTACGTTTTTCGTGTTAGCTTTTCCATGCATTCCTGTTATTTCCCAATGAGGTTATAATTAGTTTGAAACATGAGGCTTTTTGGTACACATTGTAAAGCCAAGTTGCATGCCGTGTACATGGTAGGCAGTCAATACATGCATTGATTTAAGCATTTTTTTTTTTTTTTTGGAGAATTAACAGCAAGACTGTGACCAGAAGTATCCTATCAATATTGACCCACAGATCTTTATCTCACTTTAAATCACTCGTATAACCAGTGCTGATACCCTTTCTAAATTGGAGTTAAATTTATTTGCAGAGCACTTTGCACATCTGAATTGTTGAATTTTCTCCTGTGAATCTGTAGACCTAAAGGAAAACCTATTTTCTAATTACTCAAATACACCAATCAGATGAAAATTACAGTAATGACACATAGCTTCAATTTTTAAAAAAATTATTTGCCCCCTGTAAAAGTGATTTTAACTATACCCACTCACCAATACAATAAACCTTTATTGAGAACTTACTATATACCAAGCTCCATGCTAGGTGTTGGGGATATAAATGAAACAAGACAGAGATGGTCTTTAACCTAGTGTGCTTAATAATCTGGTAGTATGATAGACATTAAATAAATAATTCCACCAATGATTATTTATATGTATTTGGAAAAAGCAACAAAGAAAAGAGTGGTGTGATATGAGAGTGAAAATTAGTCTATGGGGACTAATTGGGGAAGTGACATTTAAGCAATCAGAGTAAAATCTCTCTGGATTGAGAAATAGAGTGGCAGATGTGAACATCGGCTTAAACAACTCAGTTTGGCCAAAAATTGTAATGAACCTCTGGGAAAATGTATTTTATACCTTGATGTAAACACTTGAATTCATTTTCTCTGTAGAGGTATACCTGTGCTTCAGAAGAATCTAAAGTAAACGACAGTAGGTTTCCGTGTGGTACAAGTTCTCTGTAGTTCAGATGAGTTGTTGGATGGATGGGTGATTAGATGAGTGGTTAGATATATGATATATATGTAGAGAAATATAAACATATATACCAGGGGTATGTAACTTAGTTCCAGTACACACTACTGACAGTAAAATTAAGGAAATTTGTTAAATGAAAATTATTTTGGATTTGAGAGGAAAGTCTAATGGCAACGAAACTAATTTAGTAATCAAGACCAAACATTTAAATGATAACCAAGAAAGAAACTAATTCAATATTAAAGTAGTTAAGGAAGAGAGAGGTAGAAAATTGCTTTTATAAGACGCACATGGAAAGCATCTGATGTGGTTTTGCTGTGTCCCCACCCAGATTTCACCTTGAATTGTAATAATCCCCACCTGTCAAGGGCAGGGCCAGGTGGAGATAATTGAATCATGGAAGTGGTTTCCCCCATACTGTTCTCATGGTAGTAAGTCTCACAAGATCTGATGGTTTTATAAATGGGAGTTCCCCTGTGCAAGCTCTCTTGCCTGTCACCATATAAGACATGCCTTTGCTTCTCCTCTGACTTCCACCATGATTGTGAGGCCTCCCTAGCCATGTGGAGCTTTGAGTCCATTAAACGTCTTTCCTTTAAAAATTACCCAGTCTCAGGTATGTCTTTATTAGCAGCGTGAGAACAGACTACTACATCATCATTTGCTAAAATTCTGAGATGCAAAAGTCTATCCTTTTTGATAGGGAAAAATATGATGTTTTGGACTTATAAATTAGCAACTTGATATAATTGCTGATAAAAAGCATTTTAGTCTTGATTTTTTCCATATCCTCATATATTTTCCAATCAAAAAGGAGTCATAGGCTTCAAGAAGATACCATTTACAAATAAAAAGAGAATTTCTGGCTTGGCAGGAAGATACCATTGTAAGAGAGAATGGAATTGCTGCTATAATGAACCAACATAAGAATTTTGTTGGCAGTCATGATGTGAACAGAAAGGAGCAGATGTAACGTATCCGATGCCAGCTTGACTTGGTCTCCTGACTTCTGGCGGGAACCCTCAGTGACACTGTCTACATAGTGTGGTATGGCCAGACCTCAGAAGCTCATTCCATACTATACCACAATTTTTTTCCACTAGGAGGTTGTTTTATCATTCAGGAATATTTTTCACAAACTTATAGATATCTGCTACCCCTGTGGTTCACAAGCCAAATTCAGAATCAGCTAGCTCAGATCTTTTTGAGAGGGAGATGAGGGGTCTCCGAAAGGAAAGTGGAATCTATACCCAGGCGTCTCCAAGTAGCATATCTGTCTCCACCACAGCACATCAAAGAGCTCACTCCCCTACAAAGTTGAACCATGTTTTACAGCAAAGATCCATTTCTACGAGCCTGAGGCTTGTCTTAAGTATGGACATAACTTTTAGTGTTGACTTTTAAAGCACTTTTTTTGTATCCTTACAACCACAGGTTAAATATGATCACTGGTTGCTTTAAAAGTTGGATAAAATTAATCCAGAGACTTTACCCCGTAACAACAGTTTTCCCAGCATATGCTTTTTCCCTGCCATCATCTCAAACCTGAAGATCCTCTTAGTGGGTCCTGAGCACTTGTTTGCCCCAGATCACTTACTGCAGTATAAAAAATGTAAACATACAGTCAGGGCAGTATATTTGGTACTTTCTAGTAATTGTAGGCCAAGGTTGTTTTACTTTTTTTTGTTTTTTGACTAAAGCAAAACAATAAGACATCCCCCCAACCCCTAATTCATTCCTTCATTTATTTGATAAAGATTCTTAAAGCCATATGGGTATGATAGAATCATACACACTAGAAAGGTAATTTCTTCATAATGATTATTAAGCCTAAGAGAGTTCACTGAGAAATGTTATGAAATACAATAATTTATATGAAGGAATAAAGTAGAAATTACAAACAAAACCTCTTAGTATTCTTTTATTATCAATATGAGGTGGTAGATAGGCCGGGCGCATCCCAGCACTTTGAGAGGCTGAGGCGGGCAGATCATGAGGTCAGAAGTTCGAGACCAGCCTGGCCAAATGGTGAAACCCCGTCTGTACTAAACATACAAAAATTAGCCGGGTGTGGTGGCCTGCACCTGTAGTCCCAACTATTCGGGAGGCGGAGGAGGAAGAATCACTTGAACCCAGGAGGCCGAGGTTGCAGTGAGCTGAGATCATGCCATTGCACTCCAGCCTGGGCAACAGAGTGAGACTCCATCTCAACAAAAAAAAAATGTATATAAGTGTGTGTATACACTATATATACACACACACACACACACACACATATATATATATGGTGGTAGAAAATAAATTTATGTAAACATTTAAGGCTGAAGAGAACCCAAGGGTAGGAAGTTTTGATTGGCTTTTAGAAAAATCACCCTCTGAGATGAATGATTAAAATTCACTGCAGAGAGGTTTCAACAGAATGTCTCCTCTCATTGCATTTTATATCCAAGATTCAATATGTGTAATTAATCCAACTGTAATATTAATTTCATTTACCATTGTCATTATCATTGTCTTGAGTGATATAGCTTGATATATAGATATATATATATAAATTTTTTTTTTTTTTTGAGAAGGAGTCTCGCTGTGTCCCCCAGGCTAGAGTGCAGTGGCTCAATCTCGGCTCACTGCAAGCTCTGCCTTCTGGGTTCACACCATTCTCCTGCCTCAGCCTCCCGAGTAGCTGGGACTACAGGCACCCACCACCACGCCTGGCTAATTTTTTGTATTTTTAGTAGAGACGGGGTTTCACTATGTTAGCCATATTTTTTAAAGTCTTCAGTTGGTTATATATTTAGCAAATGTAAATATTTCCCTTCAGTTGTGGTAGCATACTATACCTATGCTGTTCACTTTGTTCCTATAAATAGCATATAATAATAACTAACATTTTTGAGCACTTATTATGTGCCAGACACTGCTCAGAGTTTATGTGTATAAATGCATTTAGTCTTTCAACAACCCTATGAATTACTGTATAATCTTGATATTATTGATGAAAATCTATATAAAGGAACTGCATATTTTTCCCAAGGTTGACACAAGCTGATATCAGAAAGCACTGAGATTGAAACTCAGCTGACTGACTGCAGAGCCCACATGCCCACATATTAACCTCTGTGTGTACTCTTCTGCCTTAGCTTTGTTGTGTGAAATGTTTGTGAACGATCCACTAATCCACTCTTCACCTCATGGTTCCATTATGTTTAGGTGACTCTAACCATTCTTCAATAAGAAAAGAAAGCTTTTGAAATGAAGAGTCATTTGTTATCACTTTAAAATTACCTGAGTGTTATGCATCCAAATACATGCATTATTAAAAGAAAGAAGTTAGAATACCTTGTACATTTTTCTAAAATAAACAATTCATTTCTCCCTTTAACATGTATTCCCTAAAGCACTTTTGCTTTTGTTTATTCAGCTCCACTGTGAAAGTGTCATTGCTGGAGGCCACTTTGTAAATAGGTTAGTTTTAATCCAGTAGTCACTTGCTCACATTTAAACATTTAATTAATGGAAGGGATGGTAAAATATAAACTATCCCATTAAAATTTAATATTGAAAGATTCCTTGTACTATATATTTTAATTGAGTGAATCTACACATAATCTCTGTATCTTTGTGCCAACAAATGACCTTCTTGATTTCTTAAAAATCACTACTCTCTAATTGTAAATTTAGTTAAGTAGTTGTGAAACCTCAACAAAGTTAAGACACAGCGTGTGAGGTAATTCTTGCTTTTCACAAAGCTTTGCCTATAGAATTACAGGATTTCAGATGTCAGAGTTAGGGGAGACCTTACCAGGGAACAAAGGAGGAGTCAATGCTGAGTCCTCCATACAGATTCATTGCCAAGTGCTCTTCTGCCACCAGCTGAAAAGGGTCAATCAAAAAATCCATCTTAAAGTATTGAATTCCGTTGTCTGATAGCCCTGATAGTTGATTCTTCGGTTGAACTAAAACCTACTTCTCTAGAAATCTCATTCTCTATAAAGCATTCAACAAGAGAAAAACAGTAACAATCTGAGGAATGTTAAAAACTTAAATTAATGTGTTGTCACTTGCTATTCATTATCTAGGAATTCTAGACCTGCAAGAGACTCTTAGACTTTACTCTTACAGTGTCAAAAAGTCTGTCATAACATTATTTCCATGGAAAACAATGTTGATATGAAGTGTAGGAACTTTAACTCAGTGCCAAGGATATCTTGGAGATAACCTAGAATCATTGCAAGCTATAGCTCAAGGCCTGATACAAAGTCCAAGCTTGAAGTTGAAAAGGGTCTTCTACGAATGTGTAGTGATAACACCAGTTTCAAAATACCTCCCACCAGAGTACAGTTACCCTTATTAGGCTTTTGGAGCTGCACTGAATGAGAGCAAGGTGAAGGCACAGTGTTTGCTATGCCCATGCCATCTCCAATAGCTTAAAGCTTCAGCTAAGACTCTCTCTCTCTCTGTTTTTAGTCTAGATTTGTGTAAGCCTCACTTTAGCATTATTATAATATAGATTAGAACATAAATGAATTCACTAGCTGAAACTGTTAAGGAACTGATAATTGCCAATGATTCTTCCTTATTAACAAAAAAAAATTTTGCTAGAAGAAATTCAAATACTCTATGCAAAATTGTAATGTTAGAAATGATTCACAATGTTTAACTGGACTTGAGCTACATACAAAGATCAATTATCAGCCCCAAATTCCCTGGATCGTAGTATGTAGGTATAACACATTAGGTGGGAATTATAAAATGGCAAACTATTTAAAATAGATAGCCATGCCTGCCTTGAGGAATTTGAAACAGACTTATAATACATTTCTCAGGGACAAAATATTTCATCTGATTAAGATTATTATGCATATTAATCATACGTATTATTTTTTTCCCTGGCCCATTCTCAGCAATTGGATTATTTCATCTTTATACTTTAAAAATGAGAGGGCATATATTATTCCTATTTTATAAGTTTGGAAGGTAAAGACTAAATAAGGAGAAATATTTGCCCAAGTTCATGCAGTTGCCATGTGACAGAACTAGTATCATTTCCACTGTTCTTTAATTTACATGCTCTTACAATTTTAAAACAGTTTAGCCTTTGAAGTGGCACATTGCCTTTTACCTAAATTCCTTTATGTTTCCCTCAGATTTCTGTTTATATTTTGTTAGTTATGTTTTTAGTATCCTGATTAGTTATATGCTTTGTGTTTCTTTCCTCTCTTTTTCCGTCTTCTCCCATTTTCTATTTTCATTCCTTAGGTTTTTTCTTCAAACAACACAATTAAGCATCAACCATATGCCAGATATAGTACATAACACTATTAAAAAAAAGGGATCTGTGCCTCCCTCATTCCTTCTATTGTCTTCTTCCCACTTACTTTACCCAAAATTCTATATATGAATAATAACCTAGTTAAGAATTTGCTAACCCTATATCAAGAGTGGAAACACATACAGAATTGACCCTGGAGCAACACAGCAGTTAGGGGTGCCAACCCCCACTGCAATCAGAAATCCACATATAACTTGTGATTCACCAAAAACTTAACTACTAATAGCCTACTGTTGCCCAGAGCCTTCCTGATAACATAAACAGTCAATTAACACATATTTTGTATGTTATGTGTGTTATATTCTGTATTCTTATAGTATATAATACACAAAACCTAGAGAAAAAAATGTCCTGAAGGAAATCATAAGCAAGAGAAAATATATTTACTATTCATTAAGTGGATGTGGATTATCATAAAAGTTTTCATCATCATCATCTTCATGTTGAGCAGGCTGAGGAGAAGGAAGAGGAAGAGGGGTTGGTCTTGCTGTCTCAAGGGTGGCAAAAGCAGAAGAAAATCTGCATATAAGTGGACCCGTGCAGTTCAAAACTGCATTGTTCAGTGCTCAACAGTACACACACATGCACACATGCACATAGTCATAAGATTACCTCATATTGTTTCACAGAAATATCTATTGCCATCTCTGCCCTTCATGTAGGTAAGATAATATGAGTATTTTATTTAGGAGACTTGTAACAAAGTTTGAAAAGGTGTTGTAGGTACTATGAAGGATGCATGTACAAGTTATATAAGGTATATGGAGGTTGAGAATGTATTTCCATTTCCACCTAGTGAGTAAGAGGAGCGGGGCAAGGGCTAGAATGGACATAAAGTGATTATATATAGTAACATACATCTGTGTCCTTGATACACACAAAATAATTTTCATAGCTTCAAGGAAGTCATATATACCTACTATTTGTATCCACTAATAACAAAATATTTCAGATTGGCTGAAATTTAGTCATTATGAGCCAGGCATGGTGGTGTGTGCCTGTAGTCCCAGCTACTTGGGAGGCTAAAGCAGGAGGATCACTTGAGCCCAGGAGTTCGAAACTGCAGTTAGCTATGATTGTGCCATTGCATTCCAGCCTGAGCAACAGAGCAAGACCCCATCTCTTGAAAAATAAAGAAAGAAAAATTTAGTCATTTACTGAAAATTTGCCTGTGAAAGACCCTATATTAGGTACTAGATGAAACAATATAAACATTAACTTTCCCATACTGAAGAATATCATGGTCAAATTACCTAAAAATTTAAGGCTTGAAGTCTATCTTCATAAGTGACTTGAACACATAACTTTCACTTAAGCTTATGATCTAGAGAGTAAAAGTTATGAATACAGTCCTTGCTCACCAAATACTGTCACCATCATGAATTAGTACATTTCCCTTTAAGTTATTAATAATATTAAAATAATCTTTTTAAGACAGAATTCATCCAGCAAGAACTAGGACATTGAAGGGGAAAAAAAGGAGGTGGAAGTTAGAAGTCAGATTTTAAAATGGAAGGAATTGTAGAGACTGTGTTCATGAATGCTATAATATATACTACGGAAAAGTATGCATATATGTGAATATGCATATATACATATTCACACAATCTTAAATGAAAATTGTACCCCCAAAAAGTAATTTTTATGAGAAAATACAGATTTTTGAAAACTAAGTAGCATGGTTCCCAGAATTTAAAAAAACCCCTGCATGCAGCATACCAGCATAATCTTCAAATGCTGCCATAGAACATTATGAGTTGCATGGGTCCTGCTTCAGGAATTCTATCCACCAAGGCATTATGCCTCCTTTCGTGATGGTAGGACTTTGCCAAAAGAACACACTGATGCTAGTTTTTCTGCTAGGGCATCTGCGGGTGGAAGAATTGGAAGGAAAAAACATCCTGGGTCTATTATGCAATTTATTTGTGCTTTTGCTATTTCTGGATGGATTATGATTCTGGAATGCCCCCATTCGGTTTCTTCTCATCTTTGTTTCTTTTCTCTCCCTCTTTCCCATCTTCTGAAGGTGGAAGAGGATGGTCAGTTAGAGATAAGGAGATGAAAGACACTAGCAAAAGGGTGAGAATAGGAATAAAATTCAAGTCATTTTTCATTCTTTTGATCTCTTCTCCTGTCTTAAAATCAGGACTAGTGGTGTGAAGAATGCCTGAAGTATGTTGGAATCATTACAGTTACAGGTTTTTCAGAAAAAGAACTTTGTATTCCTCTGGACACCCACTTGAAAAGTGCTTAGTCCATGTGTGGTTTGGTAAACTGGTTAATACCACTTGTTAGCAATAATTTTGATAGCTGGTCTTTAATTAGAAGCTTTTTATTATTATTATTATTATTATTCTTTAAGTTTTAGGGTACATGTGCACAACGTGCAGGTTTGTTACATGTGTATACATGTGCCATGTTGCTGTGCTGCACCCATTAATTCGTCATTTAGCATTAGGTATATCACCTAATGCTATCCCTCCCCCCTCCCCCCACCCCACAAGAGGCCCTGGTGTGTGATGAAGCTTTCTTTTGATCTTTCTACTCTTGTCATTCATTGCTTTGTCTCTAGTTTCCCTGGGTGATTGAAATTGTAGAGAGCATGTTGTGAAATGTTTTCATGTTCTTATGAAATACTAGTTTTTTTTTGTCTCATCAAAATTTCAAATTAAAGTAAGAAAGACCCCCTGTTTTACAGATTTGGATATGGTCAGGCAACTTAGTACATGGCTTGGTAGACAGAGCAGTGGATTAAGATAGAGATTCTATTCCTTGGACTTCACTATGTACAGGGAGCCAGTTGTGTTATTAGAAATAATCGAGGTCCAGTCCGCCTTCCCCATTCACCAAGTAGGAGCAGGCCCGTGATTACTAATTTTACATCTTTTACAGCATGTCTTTGAACACAGGGTTCTACAGGTACTATAAAAATGAGTGGATTGTCTTTAAGACAGTAATTTTGACATCAGAAAAAGGACTGGCAGTCAGTCTTCCAGATTCGTGGGATTAGTATTCTTTTCATTATACCAAATTTCCTTCCAGCTGTTCTTCATACCTGCAAGTACAACAGAAGAGCATTTATTTCTGTGGTGTCTGGTGTGCTCTGAATGATGGTTAATAATGTCAGGCCTGCATGTATGTCACAGTCTCTCTGTTAACAATTGTTAAGTGACAAGAGGTCATGTGGAATTGCCAGTAGAATAAAGGAGCTCCTTGGTAGTAGACTTTTGTTCTTTTTTTCTCTGTTTCTCAGACAAGGTCTCAGGAGGTGGTCTTGAGTGATTATTGAAGTACAACTATTTGTATTATTTATATTGTACTGGAGATAAACGTCTTTCAAGTACTTCAGAGAAGAGCGCACTGTTAGGGCTCCAGTTGGGTTTTGTAATCCCAATGACAGTCGGAGGCAGGTGGCAGGGGCGGAGGATGTGGGAGGTGGAAGATGAAACGTTAACTGTGAATTTCGTGACTGCAGATATTTTGGACTGTTTTAGTTTTTTTTTTCATGTATTTCTGTGTTATATATTTATTTTACAAAAATATCAGAATTTTGAGTAACTTACTAATGTAAGGTTATTCAAAAAGTATTTTTGCATAAATGTGTTGCTGAAGAAAAAAGAATACATATTGTAGTTTCATCTTTTAATTTTAGGATTTTTTGAGCTAGAGAAAAATAAAAAATTCTATTTATAGCCTATAGAACTACTGAGAATATTATTTTTTGCATTAGTGATGAGGCCTTTCATTGTTAACAGTGAAGTTTGTTAACATCATTCAGATCCGGAAGAGACTTTATAAATTATCTATAAACCCACATAGTTAGGTAACTGAGACTTAAAGATATTAAGTACCTTAGTCTGGTGAATAATTAGTGACAGATTCCATCTTGTAGTCTGGCCTCCTGGCTTTCCAGTCCAGTGCTCTTCTTTAAAGAGATTAAACATGGAAGGAGAAAGAATGTGTGTCCAAAACTTGATAGACACTGAATGATTTATACTATTAGGATGAGTATATTATGATGTACTAGAAGGATCAGAGACTTTAGACTCAGGCCAAAAGTGAGATTTACCTCTTTCTAAGTGTGACTGTGGGCAGATAACCTCTCTGTTTGCTTATTTGCAAAATATAAATGATAAGAACCACTTTTGAGGAATATTGTGAAGATTTGTAATTATGTTTGTAAAGGGCCACACATAATGCCTGGCATATATCAGATACTCAGTAAATAAATGAAAATAAAATCTGAAAACAATATTTGCTTTATCAGTAGGTACTCAAGTAAATTGTATTGAGCCAAGGTCAAATGAACTTTTATCTCACCAACTACAAAACAGAACTTCTGTTTTATCTATTGGATGAGACTTAGCCTTGCTGGTAAATTGCATCCTGTTTCACTCAAACGTGTATTTTGGCAAAAGCTAAAACCTCTTTGATTATGAAATCCATATTCAAAGTTAAATTATTATAACAGCTAGGACTAGAATTCATACATTTATAATTTATGAGAGACAGCAGGGAATGAAAGAAAGAGAATGAATTTGGTGTCAGAAAAAGCTGAGTTTAAATAATGAGTGAGATCTGTCAGTTACTGGTTGCATGATCTTGAGCAAGTTTCTCCATTTCTCAACCACAATTCCTTTGTAACATAAGGGCAGTCACACCTGCTTCTCAGATTTGTTGTGCAGATTATTATATAAAGCCTGTCTCTTTCTTCCAGGGCACTGTTAATTACAATATTTACTTTCCTTCCTCCTGCTATACCACCAACCTAAGGTTAATAAAAAGTGGGGGAACTTAGAGGAGAAATTACTCTTCAAAAAGACAATTTAGAGCCTTAAAGATTCATCTGAAGATATGAGGATGCATTTCTGCTGTGAACATTCAGTGTTCTGAAATAGTAAAAACCTTTTACATGGAGCTAGAACTCTGGTAGCACTTAGCAAAGATGGGAAATACTTCACCTTTCTCATACTGAAGATCAAAAGTATTGATATGATAGTTTGCCTTGATTTTTTTATTTTGCATGTTTTTAGCATCATGTAAATGTATCCTAATGGCATAAATGATAAAGCAACGTAAAAGGGAATGGGTTTACAGAAATATATGCAGGAATTAGTATTCCACAGGAAGAAGAGGATAACTACCTTCATATCAGTATTGCCTACACTATCTACATTTCTTGTCCCCAGAGTGTCTGTGATTATATGTTCCCTGGAACCATGTTGGTCAGCCAGAAATAGCAATTCAAAGCAAAGGCCTTACCATTCACAAGTACAAGTTTAGTTAAATGCAGGCTGCTAAAAACATCACCATATTGTTAGGCTACAATATGATATATATAGTATCCACACCACAGAAAATGATCTATTCTCCCCGTACTCTGCACTGTTCAAACCAACCTAGATGATTATATTACTTCTGGGCCACATTTTAACAGAGACATTGCCAATCTGGCATACATTCAGAATAGGTTGAGCAGGATGAGCTAAAGCATCAAGAAGCCATATCATATTAAAGAGGGCGAAAGGGGATAAAAATAATTTGCTTGAAAAAGATTGTAAGGCAGATACCAAGATGTGTCTCCAGCTCCTGAGCATCCATTCTGAGTAAAAACAAAAAAGTAAAGAAATGATTACTTTTCCTATATTTTCAACCCCATAACATAAGCAAGAAAAGATCATATGATATCATATAAAATCTGTTGGTTACTGTCTTCTAATGTAATACAAATTATGCCCTGAATAGATAATAAAAATGAAATCTTGCCAAAGCCTAAGAAGGTATGCTTGAGTATCATATTTAATATTTAAAAGGCTGTCATTCAGAAGCAGAATGACATTAAATATTAAATATGAAATGCATAGCAAAACCATGATCAGTGACTGGTAAAGGCAGGTTTAAATGCAACCTGAGAATTTCCTGCAACTTCAAATTGTCTATCCATACAATAGGTGACCTCATTAAAACAGGTGACTTTTCCTTTACTGAAAGTACTCACAGAGACGTGAAGCATGCAGATTTGTCTTCCTGAGTCATGGATGGACATCTTTTTCAGAAATCAAGGATAGAGTCAGATAGAAGCACATTATTTTATGTGGGATTCAATCCAAACATTTTATTTTATTAAGTCAAGAAAGCAATCTACTATAGGGTAACTATAGTTAACAATAATAGATTATAATTTCAAATAGCTGGAAGGAGAATATTGAATGTTCCAAATACAAATAAATGATAAATGTTTGATATGGTATTTAATGTATAGCTAATTACCCTGATCTGATTACTGTGCATTATATGTATCAAAACATCACTATGCACCCCATAATTATGTACAATTATTATATTAATTTAAAAAATAAAATAAAAATAAAGCAATCTAACTTAAACTATTTTGTACAACTATTGGGAGTTCTATTGGATGAAGTTTTACTTTTTAAAAATAAATTCATTCAAATATTTGAGGAGATTATTATGTCAAACTTAGCTGTGCCACTTTTATTAGTGTCATCAGATATCAAATTTTAAGACTAAAGTATTCTTGGCTGAAAGGGGAGCTTGAATCAATTCCTGACAGACATCGGATTAACTATTTTGTGTAAATATTTTCCAATTTGTTATACAATTGCATATTAATTATTCATATATTGTGCAGTTATATATTACCCTGAGTAAGGTTTAGGTCCATAAGTTGTATAAGCATTCTGGGATGCCTAAGGTGTGAGCCTGGATGTTTTGGAACTTCAGTCAAATGGTTGAATTTTCTTGATGAGCTAAAGCCATACATAGAAGCAGAAATATGTTCTGTGTTTCTAACATCCTCTTTTGGTTATTTTTAGCTGCAGTATTGAAGTATGAGAACAATGTTATGAATATCAGGCAATTCAACTGTTCTCCTCATCCATACTGGCTTCCAAATTTCATGGATGTTTTTACTTGGTCCCTTCCATTTGTTGGGGAAAAAGGTATGTTGTGGAATCCTGAGATGTTCTTCTTAAAATAGTTTAGGAAGGAAGGAAAGGAGATTAAACACTCAGAAAGAGAAGAACTTTGGCCCAGCCAATAAAATTCACAAGTTGTACAATGAAAGATGTGATTTGGAAGTGGCAGTGTGTCACTCTGTATCCTATTAACAGGACACAATTGGTGAATGAGGGGGAAGAAAAAAAACAAAACAAAACACAGGAATATTTAGGAAATTTTTACAATCTTATTAGAATAATATAACACTTTAAAAAATAATGGAAATACAGGTTTACCTGGTTTCAAGTAATGTCTACCCTTTTTCCTTACCCCTTTGTACTATAATCCCAAAGGACTATTTAATTTTACAAATTATCTGCCACATTAAAAGATTAGGATAGCCATGCTCTCCTTACATTTCTGATGTTAATAAATTATTGTACGATAGTGCTTAATGGCTACAATATTTTGAAGAACAACATGTACAACACCAAAGTAGTTCATCAATAATGTAGGCATTAGTGCATTATAAGGCACAGAACAGGAGACAAATTTACATTTTAGAAAGTTATTTGTTAACTTTCTTCCTGCCTTCCTTCTTTCCCCTTGTTTTGCTTTCATATGTTGACTTAAACCCCAACAAAAATTTTGAGGAAATGCCTGCACCAATTGTTTTTCATTCAGGAGGCCTAACAGTGATACACGGATTGATTATCATGTATCTTCTCATACTTTCCATGAGAAGGTGAATGGGCATTGTAAGAAAAATAAATGTTCCCATACGTATCAGAGTAATGATGTTCTATGAGGAGTATCAGAGAAAAGCTAAATATTTTTCTGAAACCCTAATTGTTGTTTTCCCTTTAAATGCCCTAAAATGATTAAACCAGTCAAGTTATGAGTTGCTGGCAAAGAAGCCTTCCCTTTGAATATCGAAATAATCAAAAGTAAATTTTTAATAGTCTCTGATAAATATTCCCAATACTACTCCATATTGCAACTTTCTTGCACATATCAAATTGGAGTAGTGTCATCTGTTGGCTTCGCTGGAAACAGAAGCAGTGTGGATGCTGACAACTATGGGGCACCTTTTGAACATCCTTTATTTGGGTTGTTTCTATTAATTATTAAAATTTGGGACATTTATTAGAAATTAACATATTAATCTATTGGTACACAAAATCCAGTTTTGATAATTAAACTGAAACTCTGGATCAGTGTTGGCTCTATTGAAGTTTGACTCTCTATCATTCATCTTCAATTCTAGAAGGACATTTTTTTAAATAGCGTATTACTTTAAAAAGTAGCTCTCAAAGAAGCAGTAGACAGGCTTCTTTTCACGTGCATGGTAGAATCCAATCTAATTTCAAAAAATATTAAATGTAAATAGCATGGTTTGTAGTATAAAAATAATGCAGTACTAATTTCCTCTGTACAACACTTTTATGTAATCCTATTGTAATCTATTAAGTAAATTTCTGATTAAACTGCAACTGTTTAATTTTTTAAGCATTTTTGAAAATCAAATTTAATGATATTTCTGTCAATACATTTTTAAAATTAGTATTCTGAAAAATACTTCAAATATATTAGTTTATCAATCAACAGTTTGTATTAAACACAAAACCACATGCCTGTAATGGAGTGAAGTTCTCTAGGTGATTAAAAATATAAGAAAAATCATCATTCTTAGTCCCTACTGAACAGAAGTTTGTAATCTGATCTAGATTAAGCCTTATCATTGTGTGAATAATAAAAATTCAAAAAAACTACTTTCTCTTTCATTGATTTATAGTATATTCACATCCACATATTTGATTTGTCATTGTCTATTGACCTAGAGCTAGTAAATGTTACTATTAGATATCATAAGCATGAGCTAATAGTTTCATAAAGTCTGCATAGAATCACAAAAGCTGTCTTTTATGATCTGGATGTTTACTGAAACTGCTTCTATATACAAACTAAATAAGAAATGTTATTGCTAAGTTTGCTCATTAACAATGCCAGAGTAATAGTTAAGGTTATAACAGAAAACCCTGACTTTTCTTTCTTTGCTTTCTCTCTTTAGTGACTGAGATGCTGGTAAATGTCCTCAACATCTGCTCAGATGATGAACTAGGGTCAGAAGAAGATGGATTTGATGGTAAGAGGCTTGAGCCTTTGTGCTAATGCTATTTGCCAGATAATTACTTAGAGTCTCATTGCTAAACCTAAGAATAAATTTCTAAGATTTGGATTATGTTTAAAACGTAACATTATTAAGAATGAAAGATATGATTTCATTTTCTGTTTACTTTTTAAAAGTATAAGAAACAAATATGAGAATTTTCTCATTACTTTAAAAACATTGTTAAAGTAGTAAACTGTTTTAATAAGCTTTCAGTAGCTCACATTGCTAAGTGACCTTTTTTGGCTTTTTGATACAAATTTAATCCTTTATTTTCTAACAGATGTTACCATTTACTGGACAATTATTTTTTCTTTTACCAGGCAATTTAAACATGTCCTCTAATGGGGTTGCTCACATCAATTATTCAAGTTTTGATGTTTATGATAAAAAAGGCATTTACATATTGATATATTGGTATTTATTTCAATCTGAATATTTCTTCTTTCTGTAGTAATAGGTAATGAATAAACTATGAGGAGTTTTTGATGTTTTTTAAGATATTACTTGGTGTTTAATTACCCTCAAAGGGTATGCTTTTTCTGCAGGGGGCACAGATCCGTGAAGTTAAAGATGAAGGGGAAAATTACCCTGAGTCTTACAAAAGCACCTCAAAATGAATGGAAACTGACAAAATGTACTTAGAGAAGAAAAGCATAAGAGCAAACTTTACTGCATTTAAGAAGTACAGTTGGAGCCGGGTGCAGTGGTTCCTAGCACTTTGATAGGCTGAGGCAGATCACTTGAGACCAGGATTTTGAGACCAGCCTGGGAAACATAGGGAGAATTCATCTCTACAAAATATTAGCCGTGTGTGGTGGTGCATGATTGTGGTCCTAGCTACTCAGAAGGCTAAAGTGGGAGGAAATCTTGAGCCCAGGAGGTTGAGACTGCAGTGAGCCATGGTCATACCACAGTACTCCAGCCTGGGTGACAGAGCAAGATCCCATCTCAAAAATAAAAGCAGTACAGTCAGCCCTCCGTATCTGAGGGTTCTGTATCCATGGATTCAAACAACCTCAGATTGAAAATAATTCAGGAAAAAGTTGCATCTATACTGAACACATACAGACTTTTTTTCCTTGTCATTTTTCCGTAAATAATACAGTTTAACAACTATCTACATAGCATTGACATTGTATTCAGTATTGTAAGTAGTCTGGAGATTACTTAATGTATACTCAGAGGTCCTAGATTCAGGACACCCAGGGCTACAAGATGCATTAAAAACCTGTTCTTTGAAGAAGTTGAAAACTGGTTGGAGAGACTGATGCATAAACCAATAATATCAATAAAATGACACAAATTATAAATAAAGGGTGAAGAGGGCAAGGGAAACTAGATATTATGGTGAGTTTAAATGGATAAAATGTATACCTTTAAAAACTGCAGTTCAGTAAAATGAAAAGAGAATGTGGTCCTTTCTAAAAGTTGGTTTCCAAATGACATGATTTAATGTTTACCTGGGCTTGATACAGGTCATGGGTATAAATGCAAAATACCTAATGCTGCAGGCAAAAGTATAATAAACCTGTTCATACACTCATGTAAATAGAGTCTATACACTTAGGTAAATTTAATGTATGAGATTTATTTCTAACATCTCATAGTTTTTCTCCTCTATAACTTCTCTTGTCTTTATTACTTGTCTTCATATACTATTTTTGAGTCATATACCACATCGCAAGGAGATGTGCAACATAGGGAAGGAAAGGGGAAAATGGATATATTTAAAAAACAACTTTACTGGGCTAAAATTAAGAATATATAAGAACTTAAATATATTGGCATACTTTGAAATATGCAAGAGATCAATGGACATTTTGTGCTTTATCTAAATTCTAGATGTTTCATATGTTATAGCCACAGTTTGCTACTGTTATCTTTTAAATGATAACACTGTTTTCAGAATGGCGGAAATTTTTTCCTAGAAGAATACTAACCAAATGGAACCTAAATCATAAACATCAACAAACATTTTTCAGTATGTACCTTTCACTATATTCCTTTTATTCTTTAAAAGAAAGATTAACATTAATACAATAATAATCCCCTATTAATAAATGTTTGTTTTTTGCCAAGTCCACTGGCCAGTATTTATGATATAGAGAACAAAAATGTAACATACTTTAGAGAATAAGAATGTGTAGACCTACATATGTTTGTGATTTTTATGTTAATCCATTCACTCAGCAAATATATATTCAGTATCTACTAAGTACCAGGTACCATAGCCAAAATGACTGCACATTTCACTGGTACATGTTATTCCTGCACAGTTACCAACATTACCAAGACTAACCCTGTGCTTACTTCACTTCTAGTAAGTTCCCTTTACTCACCATCTCAATCACTTACATGAAAGGATTTGTTTTGTCAGTTACTTTATTTTAAAATAATTAGTTCTAATCGATGTGCTGTGCTCACCACCAGTTGCTTTTTAAACTCTGTTTTAATTCCAATTGTAGGAGTGCATGTTTGTCTTAAGGTCCTTGGAAGAATTTTTTTCTTTCTAAGCAGACCCCTGAATTCCCCCTTTACCACTCTTTAAGTTTTAAGTCAGTCCTGCAGAGAAATTTTGTCCTACCAGGTGCAGGGAGGAAGATGGTCAGGAATGCCTAACCTGCTCTTACCAGCTAGAAAAGATGAGCTTTATCTCTCACTTTTGTCACCTTCCTTCAGTGGTCCATTCCTGTCAAGTTAAACATCATTAAGTTATTTATCTTTCTGAACAGTTTCTTCTGCTTTAATTTATTTCTGCTTAGCTATATTAACAATAAGATTCGTGTTTTCAAAATTTTAAGCAAAATTTACACACAGGCTAATGAAAGTATTCAATGCATATTAAAAGTCCTATGTGTCTATATATAACTTATCAGATTGGGAGCTAGCAGAAAGAGATAAAATTATTGCTATATAATTTTTAGGGATAGACAATTTAATTTCCTTGGTTTCCTATCTCATGGACCTCACTTAACCAGTAGTATGTGGGTGTTTTTTCTACCTTTTTTCTCCCATCTTATTTAAAATTTGTTGGTGTATTTCCCTTAGTCAAACTAAAGAGAAACAATCATCTAATCTTATGTTTTATTTCTTTTGTATATGTACATATGAGAGGAGGAGGAAGAAAGAGATGAGGAGAGGTGAAAAGAAAAGATCCTTCTGCCTGATTGGGTTTTGCCAGCATATGATAGCAGTGCAGGCCTTGGTTCCATGAGCAGCATCAGATTCAAATTTCATAGAAAAAGAGCCCAGAGGAACTGAAGAAGAGAAATTAAATTCAACAAGGAGAGGCATTGTGTACATTATGCATTAACGATAGGTTATGATTGAGAAGAAGCTGGTGCTTTGGGAAAAACATACTAGGTTCTACATTTACCCTTTTTGAATAGTTTTCTCCTTTCTAAACGGGGTGATAATAGGAGAATGCTGAATGCCTCTCCATTGAATTTGGAAACTGCCGGGCCAGCATTAGTGTGATATTGTCTGCCCACACTGTTCTAGATGCAAGTTTAAGATCATGTTCAGTGTGAACATTGAGGACTTTAGAGATCTGAGTCCGAGATGTGTCAAAGTTAATGTTAATAGATGCTGTCCTCATTTTGTAACTGTGACTTCTAAATGTGACCTTTTAGTTCATATCTCATAAATTTGTCATTTAAGAAGAAACACAGAAATGAAAGTTTTAAGTTTTAATTAAAAGTATATCTTGCTGGGTGCAGTGGCTCATGCCTATAATCCCAGCACTTTGGGAGGCCAAGGCCGGCAGATCACTTGAGGTCAGGAGTTGGAGACCAGCCTGGCCAACATGGCAAAACCTTGTCTCTACTAAAGATACAAAAAAAATAGGTGGGCATGGTGGTGCACATCCATATTCCTAGCTACTTGGGAGGCTGAGGCACAAGAATCACTTGAACCCAGGAGACAGAGGTTGCAGTGAGCTGTGATTGCACCACTACACTCCAACCTGGGTGACACAGTGAGACTGATTCAAAAAAAAAAAAAAAAAAGTCTATTCTACTTAAGATACTATATATTTCAGTATGAGCAATCAGGAGTCCTAGCACTTAATGTAACATGACATCAAAACTGGATTTCCTCAAAGGGTTAGGGTTAGGGTGCTTAAAGATGCTCAAAGAATAATTTGTAAAGCTTCTCAGAAATCCTTGGTTTTCTTTGGGAATACTGTTTATTGACAACGTATATTGAAGTGAGTTTTTTTTTTTTTTTTTGGTAACATTATTTCCAACCTTAGGATAAAATTTCCAATTGCGGCACCCTGTCCTTCCTGCCTGCAGCCTTTAGCCTGTCTCCCTCATGGGGCTGGCTCTCTCCTGCTGCTTGCCAGGCTCCTTATTTGTTGCCTGAAAAGGCAAAGCAGTAATCAGAAGACATCCAAAGACTTAAATAAAACTCTTCCTTAAATTGTTGCTTATTTTAAGTGGGCTATCCCTTCATGAGTCATCTATCAAGACCTTCTCAATATTTCATTCCATTTCCAATGTCAGTGGGAAAGTCAGAGGTAATAATAGTTCCTGTACAGTCCATGACTGTCTTTTATCTTATCAGCTTGACTTTTTAGTGTCTGTAGCGCCTATAGCAATTTAGAGATGCGCCTATAGCAATTTAGAGATACTCCTCATTTCCTTCAGAATCTGTCAACTCCTGTTTACTATTTAATGATGATGTTAGTGACAGCAGCTAACACTTACGTGTTAGGGATCAAGCTTAGTTCTTTAATTTGCTTATTTTACCTTCTGGCCAACAAAAGATTTGTTATTATTAACTGTCATTTATGTTAAGTTTACTAGGCAATTTATGTACTATCTTTCATCCTCAAAACAGCCTATTGATATAGGTACTATTATTATCCTTATTTTACATATAAAGTGATCCAGACTCAGTAAGTTGAAAACCTAAGTTCGTCCAGCTAGTAAAGTGCAACAGAGCCTGGATTCAACTAATGTCTGCTTGGTTGTCAGGCTCTTAAACTTCCCACCACATGTGGTTACAACGTTTGAAATCTTGTTCATTCAGTGTGATGATTTTTTTAAAACAAACAAACAAAAAACACTAATAAGCAAATATAATATGCTTTAATTTGTTCTGTTAAATATACTGTAAAATAAAATATAAATATAACACAAATATAATATGCTTTAATTTGTTCTGTTAAATATACTGTAAAATAAAATATAAATATAACAATATATAAGTATACTGTAAAATAAAAATATTCTATGAAATGAAGAAATAGATTTTGCAGTATCATTTGGCCATGAAAGTCAATGCATATGAAACAATATCATTCTATTATTTTAACATAGGCTAAGAAGAAATGTGTTTCATCTTGTAAAAAATTTAGGTGTATCTGAGCAGACAAAAAGTCTTCTGGCTCACACGGGCTTCTGGATAGGAAACCATGTCATGATTCTCTCTTCCTTAGCTTCTGTCTTATAAATAAAGGAATTTGATAGGCTGTCTGGAAAAAGATTGCTGTTTTAAATTGGCCTCTGGTCTTCTATGTTGAAAATAAAATTTAAAACTTCTGTTATCTTGTAAAGTTTGGAAGCAGTTTAATGCCAATGAATGTCTTTTGATGATCTAATTTATATGTAATAGGGTCTTTGTTTCCTGTTTCCACTTCTTATTTCGAATGTTAAAATGATAGTCTGGTTTCAATTTAGGGTTGTTACTCACTGGAACACTTTAGAGAAAAAAGAAATCCAAGTAAAGATATCTCATTTGGCAGATAATGCTCATTAATGAAGAAGGCTCATTTCAGACCAAGGTTTAGTAAGTGATTCCAAAGTAGAGCTAACAGAAATCAACCTTCATTACAAGAGTTTCTTTATTGTTCATTATTATAATAAGGAAGTCTGGAGAAACAGTAAGCATTAGCAACCTAGTGATAGTTTTGTAAGTTAGGAATAGTTGTTTATCTGGGACTGTCTTTTAGGTCCTAAAATCGTAGGCACGGAGATCACTTTTTTAAATAATACAAATATGTTTGAGACTGTGATATGTGGTAAGTCTCACTCACCAGAAAAAAACTGTGGAAGTTAAACTGAAGCCCTGTAGAATGAGAAAGGAAAGAAAAAATAATAAAGTGAATACATTTCAAGCCAAATATAGTTTCAGGCTGCACTGGAAAGACTTAATATTAAATTAGAATTTATGTGTCTGCTTTTATCTAAAGAGCAAACCACATGGTAGAACTCTTATCCTTTGTCAACATTTTTGCCTTATCCTAATGTTAACCATAAGCAAGTGAATATGGAATCAGAGTAGCTTTTTGCATGCCTCTATGAAACCATCTATATCGTATACCAAAAAATTATCTTCCATAGTCTGCCTTGAATTAGATAATTCTTCGTAGCTAATACCACAGGTTCCAGAGTGTCTCCCTACCTATTTCTGTCTAGCTGTTAACAGTTGTACAGAACTTAAAGTGCAAAGTTGGGAATTAGTGTGACTAATGTTGTATCTTACTGGTCCTTGAGGAATACTTTTCTAAGGGTATGAATACATTATTTTCTACCAAAACTGTATTTATTTGCCATGATGAATGTTTGACCTAGCAAAAAGCGTTTGACACTAATAATTCCTTTGTAGAAATGCCTTGGCACCCCAAGCATAAAGGGATTACCCCCAAATCATTACTTTCAAATAGTCACAGAATCTAAATGGGTTTGGTTGATTTAAAAATCTAAATGGAATTAATAAATTAAGTTTAAAGATTTAACCTTAGAAAGTCCCATCACTTTGTGCATTTAGCAGCACATATACTAAGAGCCATTAGCTTGGAGCTTTTTTTTTGTGCTGTGATTTTTATTTCTGAGCAACTCATTTTAGCATCCTATATTTCAGCTTCCTCATCTAAAAAAATCATGTTATAGCCTGTACAGTTTAGGGGGAATATATTAATTTTTAATATACAAAATAGAAAAAAAAACCATTTAGACATACAAAAGAAAATATGCTCTGAGGAACACAGTGGTGATAAGATTCTTGTTCTGTCAACATTGAAGCCTAACCTAAAGTTAGTAAGTCAAGGAGTAACATAATAAAAACAGTATTTGAGAAAAAGCAAAAACTTTTTCAAGCTTAGATAAATGCTTGGAAAATGAACAAAGGATGAGTAGGGATATAATTTAGGAACTGAATAAAGTATCTTGAAGTTGCAGTGACAAGATCTGAACAAAAATATTGTTAAGAAAAACATTTAAAAGGAACTGCTCAAAAGACCTTTCTGAGGACTTATGACGTAGAATCAACAGGTCTTAGACAGAGGGGCAAAGGAAACAAAAGCTGAGTTTGACGGTTCAAACCTAGGGGCATAGGAGGGATAATAACATTTATGGAAAAAGTCACCACCTCCAGGAGAAAGATTGAGTTCTGTTACAGGCAGGAGTTTGAGTAAAACTGACGTGTAATTCTAGAAATGCCCAAGCAGGATTTGGAAAAGGAGTCCTAGAAATTGAGAAAGAAATTGGGGCTAGTGACAGAGGCATAGGATTAAGTAATAACTGAATTTATTAAGAGTGAAATAGGCCTCCAAAGTTGCTGATTTGGAATAAAATCTTGCAAAATTGAGGACGGATTTTTAAAATTAGCCTGCACTGTTAAAGCTGGAGATGAAAGAAGGAGAAAATAGGAGTGATGACAGAGCACAAGAACCAGGTTTGTGTAGCAGTTCAGGCAACAGCTACTTAAAAATATTTGCACCCAGTGCAGAAAAATTAATATGAGATATAAGTCTGGCCAGAATTAGGACCATAACTTTGGCTATCAGACATCAGATTGTTGAAAGAGATGAATAGCAAAATTTATTTGATTTTTACAGTGGCACGTAAAATTGAAATCATTGACAAAAGGAAAACACTAAAATAAAATTCAGTGTGCCCTATTCTAATATCACATTGTTTTTACTTTACATATTTTTATTTCTGTGTATTCATTAAAAGCAAATATTGACATAATATATTTTACCATATATTCAGTGCTGAACAGAACACATATGGTCCCTGCCTTCATTGATCTTGGAGTCAAGTAGAATAAGAATTAAACCAGTTTTAAACATGCTAGTCATGCAGAGGATATAGGTGTTTAAACATGCTAGTCACAGGATATAGGTGTTTAGGAGAGGCAGCAGGAATTGGGATAAAATATTGAATAACTAAAGGAAGAACATGGGGGACATCTTTCTTTTTCTACTTCTGAAAAGCCAAAAAAAAACTTTTATGAATTTTGATGTTTTAGAAAATGTGGCCATGTGTTAAGTCCATATTATTTTTTCAAAGAAATTATATGCAAGGGTGGACATCCATTTACCAGTTTTGACATCTCTTATATTTTTATAATAACTGAGTTTGCATGATGTAATTAGGGTACAGGGAAAGAAAGATGTGTAAAAAGGTAGGTTATTTAATGTTTTTAAAAGACTAAATTCTTCTCAGGCTTTTTTTAAATTGTTTTCCCAGTTTATTGTTGGTTTTTTTGTTTGTTTGTTTTCAGTTGCCTAATATTTTTGTGTCTAATTTAAAAGCTAAATCGTTTGTCTTTATAAGTTTATTATTTATTTCTTATACCCTTTATAAAGTACAGAATATACCCTTTATAAAATACAGAAAACTGCTTGTTTCATTATGCTTTCATCTTAAAAAGAAGACACCTTGTTATAGCTAGTATATCATTAAAACTAAAAGATGTCTGAAAAACACATGGGCATTTATTAGGTGTAGTTTGGTATGATTCTTATCGTATTTAGGGCTATTGACATTTTGAAGCCTTGACTATCAAATAAGCTTTTACCTGGTTAGCTATCATATTTTAATTAGTTTCATCAAATCTGGCCTTTTATCTTTGGTCACGATAATTAAAATCGTTTTAATTTAGCAATTAAAATGATGCAGTAATATAGGCATCAGAAGTACTGCCTTTTCTTCATATTGTACTACTATGACTGCACAAATGTGTTTCTTAATTATCTGGCATAATTTTCACATTGCATGGAAGCTCATAATTTGCAGAATAAACTAAATGTTAAAAAAACAGCCATATCCCTGTTGCAGCTAATTGGCTGGATAATGTCCACCATTGACCAGCATATTATACTCACAGTAAGGTAATATTACAAAAAATACTCCAGATTTTACACTGTATTTCAACATGCAGTATTATATGCATGTATAATATATATTTTATACAGCTTTTGAAAGAAATGATTTTTTTATAGCATTAGTTTTTATTCAACTAATGGTGACATTAGCCAACGTATACTAAACATTAGCTATTGCATATCTAAGCATAAATGGATTTATAAAATTTATTCGAGAAAGCAAACCATGTTGCATAAGGGAAGTAAACATGTGGCCCTATAAACCTTAATGCATTCTTTATTTGAAAGGCATTGAAATAGAGAGCTCTCTTTCTCAGTGAAAGCAAAGAATCTCTGTATTTTAGAACACTTTACTTCTCGCAAACAGGGTTGAGATAATTGGCATGTGAAAGAGGCATTCTTTGTAGAAAGGCCTGTAGTAAGTAATGTTAACTAGCTGAAAACTAATACCAAAAGAAAATAAACTTTATTTTTCAAACTTTTCTGGCAGAGCTTTTCTGATTCTGTTTGTACTAAAGCAGTAATGGATTCAGGTTCTTAACTTGAAGATTGTACTTTTATTAGAGTAATTGATAACTGATTGAACAACTGCAAGAGAGTTGTGAGTCCACAGTTTCTAAAACATTCTTTTTAGAGTAACTTATCTCTTATGGCAGGTGTAAAGGCTATACTTAAAAGTTCGATAAATGTCCACAAAATTTAAATTTTAAAAGTATTTCTTTCTGAGATTTTCCTATTTTCATTCTTCTAGAAATCTGTTTAATTTTTTCCTCTTTATTCTTAGCTCATGAGAAGATATAAAAGCTGTTCTCCCGTTTTGTCTCAGAACTCTGTAGAAATAGAAATGTAGATTCTATTTTGTCAACCGCATCTTTTTGGAGTGGTCTATTTTGTTCTGACTGCAAACCCAGCAGCATCCTGGCTGCTCTCATTGTCTCCAAGTGTGTTTGCCATAATCTGGGGTCCAGCCTTTAGCCTGGCTGGCACAAAACATAAATGAGGCCACATCTCAGGGCAGCTTGATATTCACCAAGATCACATAATACATCGTTTAATTTACAGAGAGAAATCTAACTGTTTGAAAAACTGGAATGTTCATATCTGCACAAGGGTTTCTTCTTAATAATACCAAGCATTTTACAATACTTCCCATATACCAAAGTTCTGTTCTACGTGCATTAGCAGGTAGCACCCTGACTGGCACATTTATTTTTTGAATGTTGAGAATGAATGAGCACATTACTTATTTAACTCTGCCACCACGAGTGAAGTAGGTCAGTCAGCTGGTACTGTAATGAATCCTGGTTCTGAATCACCTCTAGCTAAAGACCTTAGGCGAATAATGTTTTGTTCCTTAGAATTATTCTCTGTCAAATGGAGACTAGCAGTACCATCTCCATGTGGTTGTTGTGAGGATTATATGGAAATAATGCATTTAGAACATTCCTCACTTTATAGATAAGGAAGGTGAGCCTTAAAGAGACTTAATACTTGCCCAAGGTAGCACAGCTGGTAAATGATAGTGCTGGGACTTAGACCAAGGTCTTTTATTCTAGGCACAAGTTCTTTACCTCTGTTCTATTCTGGCTTTCAAATGCCAATTTAGTTATATGTCTTAAGAGAAGTGGAGAAGCCAAGTATTTGTGATCTGAAGCTTTGCAGTAGGACCAGCACACCTCACAGCCATTTGGCCCATGGACAGTACTTCCCAGAACATTTCAAATGTTTGCCTCAGCTGCTCTTCTTTACTATGCGTCTGTTGCAAACCAACACATTTTCAACTAGCACATCCGTTCTCCTGATAAGATAATAATATATTTATAATAATATATTTAAGTGATGTTAAAGTCTTATGACTTGGGGACCATCTACTTTTTGAAGTTGCCTGTGCATGGGTCACTGGCCAGAACCTAGTGCTTGTTTTCTCTACTTCTCCTTCTTGGGCAAAACTTTACTACATCTCCCACGAAGTAACAAAACACCGTGCCTGAATTGTGAATAGCAAAAGACCTTTGAATGACTTCTTTCAGATAAGCTCATTAGATGCCAGTGCCTCAGCCATTCTCCACGGTCAGATGAAGGAGTTGTATTACTTCTTTCCATCTGCTTTTTATTATGCTGTCAAGTGGTACTCAAATTAACTTTTTATCTAGGGTAAAACATGAGACAATCAAATGTAATATTTAATATGTTCGTTTGTTTTCTCCCTTCACTTTATATCATTGCAGAGATAACATGTAAATGTCATTCTAGTATTTGATAAATGTATAAATCCATATGGGCCCAGAATTAAGTTCCAGTCTGAATGCATTCTTCCAGCACTTATCACGTATGCACAATTATGTCCTCAGTAAATCCTATTAAACAGTTATATCCTGATCCATATCAAGAGCAATCTTTGATTAGACATCCAGGCATTATGACTACTTCCCTTTTAGCTAATAAATTGATATTATTAAATTTAGATTTATTCCTTTTTGTTTTTATTTTCTGTTGTTACTTTATAAAATTGATGTGTTTTTGTCACGATAAAGGGGTTGAGCCAAATCAGATTTTATGGCTCTTAATTGCTTCCTTGGTAAATATTAAAAAACAAGGGTGGGGGAGCAATATCCTCTGTAAGGCATGAGCTAAATATGTGACCGTTTCTTGAAAAATCAATGGAAAGTTCCTAATCTACTGTAAAGTCTTTCATTTTCACCCAGTTAGAATTCTGCTTATAGTCAGCTTCTGCGACTCAACCAAGGAGTCATTAAACAGACGGAACACAACATCTTAGAGAACAAAAGTGCATGGAATCCAATTAGAGTTTGGAAGTGAAAGTGACTTATAATTAAACAGAAAATAACCAAATAATGACAGTAATTGGACATTTGAGTGTAGTCTGTCCATTTTTAAGACTTCCTATCCAAAGAATTTGGTTATGTTTTATGACAAGAGAGGTGGAGAAAAATTTAGGCTCTTCTGGCCTTCCTTAAAATCCATTGAACATTTAAAATCCGTTACACCCTTAAAATCCATTACACAGGAGAAACTTTTTTAAAAAAAATTATATTTTAAATGCTCTTCTATTGCTTTCAAAGTGGGTTGTAAGACAGAATAGCCTTATGCCAAATATCACACCATTCATTGCAGGCTCTTAATATATACTGAGATTGTAGTCAAGTTAAAAAAAACACATGGAAGAAATTCAGGATGTTTGCTTTAGAGTGATTTGGAGTGAGTGGCTGTTATGTCCCAATTTTATCACCTATGGGAAGGATAGGTAATAGAGTTAGGATCCATATTAGAAAGATATTCTAAATATTTTAGTTTGTAATCTTCAAAAAGATGAATTTTTACCAGGATTTTTTTCACTTGTTGTCTTGAATGTGTTTCTCTTTTGCCCAAAATAGTAACTTATATAGGCATACATATGGCTTTTTTTTTTTTTTTTTTTTTTTTGGTGAGAGAAAGCAAACAATCTCTGGATTCATATTGACTGCACTGACCCTAAGTAGATGAACGGTGCAGGATTCCGAGGTTTATGGCTAGTTAAGGAGTTCTTCCAATAGCTGTCAACTCTAGAAATAGAGTAATCTAATTCTTGATAGAACAGCAGTCTTCAGGCTGGAATATTTGTACTGTCGCGATTACCCTAAGACATTTCAAGAGGAGTTAAAAGGAATCCATTTTCACATCTTCAGCCACCATAAGTCTTATTTTCTTAAAAGTGATCAGCCTGAGAAGACACCTTGGCTGGAGGCCTTATTGCAGCTTCTCCTTTCCCGCCTCCTCTTTCTCAAATGCTCTTTTTCCATTTTAACAGAAAGGCACAGGTCTCCCTAGACATAGTCACTGTGAACATTTCCTTGAGCTATAAAAACCTCTGGGGCACACACAAAAAGAGACATTAGAAAGCTTAGTGTCTAGGAAGTCTCCTTAATCAAGGGAGCAATGTAATTTCCCTCCCCTCTTTATCATTAAAGAGATGGATTCCAATAAAATTTTATTTCTGTGCATTTTAATATTTATGAATAATTATCGTATGTTAGTGCTCTCTATCTCAATTAGGAACTAAAGAGTTGATAATTGTGAACTATCTATAATAATAATTATTATATTATTTATTCCAAAGGAATTTTTGAACACTTAGGACTCATCACCTCAGGAAATTTCTAAAATTTAGTTAAATTTCTAAATATAACATATAATGTAGTGACAAAAATATTTTAAAGTTTAGCATACCTGTAACCTCACTTGGGAGACTGAGGCGGTAGGATCACTTGAGCCCAGGAGTCCTAGTCCAGCCTGGGCCACATGGGGAGATCCTGTCTAATTTAAAACATGTATATATTTTAAAGTTTATAATGCACTGGAGTAAAATTGGGGAAATTTAAAGTGGAACTCAATTTCAAAGAAAAAAAGAATAATATAAGATTTCTAAATATCAATGAGGATTTTATTCATGGACTTTTCTCTAAATGAATGATAGTGGGACTCAAGTTGCTGTGATATTTATATGCCATTGGTAACAGAGTAATATAGCCATTTCGTTTTAATCTCATAATGTTTACAACATTATTTACAACTATTTAAACATGGAATGGGAATAGTATTCTTTGGGGATATTATTTTGTAGCTACATGAGTAAAAATTATAAAGGCTACAATTTTGAAGCCATTCCATCAGAGTAAACAGTTATCCATTGCTTATGGTGCTTTTTTTAAATCTAGGACTCAAGCGCCTGGTTGTGTAGGAAAATGTACTGAAGCACTTGTCACAGTTCATAGCCAACAGCAAAACTGGGTGGATATCTAAAGTAACTTCTGCATAACATCCCTTTGCTGGGATATAAGAGCTCAAGGTTTGTTATTGTTAAGTTAGGTCAGGAAAGAAAAAGACAAGATAAGGTTTAGGGATTACTTCAACTGTTGGACATGTATTTTCCCAAAGAAGACAGTCTTTATATTCATAATTTTCATCATCTGTAAAAAGCTATAAAGACCAATTACACAAGTTTCTTAGAGGTATCTGAAGTCTGCTCTGTCTTATGCATTATATCTTCTATTTCAAAGGTGCTGATTTTGGATGGACACAAAACCCATTTTTATCTTTAATATAGCACAACAAAAGATATTAATTATCTCAATACCTTATGCTTCATTTCATCAAGAGGTTTTATTCAAATTCAGTAATTGCTCTGTTTGGCAAAAAATAAAATCTGAAGGAACATCGAAACTCTGTTTAATAATATTGACCCATGATAAAAATTTTACTTTCAAGTAGAATAGGAACGAACTTTGTCAAGTTTTAACAAATTTGGAAGTGGTGAGTGGTAAAAAAAAAATTTTCTCAGAATTTGGATTAAATGTTTCAAAACATTTGAAGTCTACCAGCAAAATATAATTTTAAAGATATATCTTTCCTTTTAAAACATACAAAAATTTTTAGTATAAATATACTTTTTATATATATTTCATTTAAATACATATGCTGTGGATGCACTTGCATTAGTTATACGTCCTGTAAAGAAAGAAGCCTAAATGATAACAAAAAGCTCATGGCCAATATAATGATCAATTGGGAAATGTCTGCTAGTGTTTCTATCAAATAAAATACAACTCAATAACAATAACAAATTTTAAAAGCAGCTTTTTCACATTCTAACGTAAAAATATTTCTTTTCAGAAGATACTTAAGTATAATTTTTTCAAACTGGTCGTTTTTATTTCTTACAGTTGTAAAAATGTGTTGAAACTAATAAGAATCTGTTGGATTAGACTTTTAAAACAAAATACTGCCAGTTCAGTTTTCTCCTGGATTTGGTGGAGAAGAGAGATGGGGAGAATGTAACTCCAGTGAGAAGTCTTCGTTGCCTTTTTCAGCAAGCTCATGCATCCTCCCCTATTACATAAAGGAAGGGCAGGGCAGGACATAGAGACTTCTCTCCCCAAAGCTGCTATTTTTCTTTCCCCACAAAACCAAATTTCTTCCAAGTATAGTTTCATTTTTTGACATTTTATTACAAAATATTTTAAACATACAGGAAAGTTTGAAGAACTGTATAGTTTATACTTAGATACCCATCACTTAACTTTCTATAGCTAATAATTGACTATATTTGCTTTATCACATGTCTGTCTCTACTCATCCAGCAATCTAACCATTTCTTTTTTGGTATCTGGCAAAGTAAGTTTTATTTAACTCTATTGCATACATGCTAATATCTAAACTTCTTGTTTGCATGTACTACTATGCTAAAGCCTTTACAGGTTAGCCCAGGCATTTCCTGCTTCTTTCCCACCCTACCATCTTCCGAGTTTACTCAAACTTCATTCACATCAAACTTCTTACCCATCATCTGACCATAATGTGGAGTTTTGCTGCCTTTACACATTTAAAAAAATCTCTATGGAGAATGTCATTCTTCTTTCTTTTTGGCGTTTATTTATCCTTCAAGATCCTTGACTGTCACCATTTCACTGAAAAGTTTTTCTTGTACCTGCAAGCAGTTTGCACCTGTCCTCCCAGGGAAAATGGCCCCGGTTTGTAGCATTTGCAGATTTTCATGGTATAAATGTTTCCCCTACAGCTGATTTGAAGCTACCAACATTACTGACCATGGAGTTAAGAAGGAATACACTCAGTATCCTCTTACCAGCTGACAGAAGCCAGCTCCAGTGTACCACTGCTACTTTCAATATAATATTTGTCACGGTCTATTGTTGTTGTTCATGTGATCTCTGAAAGCAGAGGCAATGCCTCATTCATATTTCTATTGCTAGCTAGCACATGGCAGGCTGTATAGTAAAGGAGTCACAAGAATATTTGATGAAGGAATGATTTGGATGGTAATTTGTACTCTACATAACACTTTCTGCACACCACTAATTCAGGTGTAACTGAAGAATTCACAGTAGTAGCTCCACAGTGGTAACTGAACTGGAAGTCAGAGCCAACATCTGTTATGTGTGGTAGATACCCCAGGTGGTAAGAATCTCTCTTCAGCCAAGCACTTGCCCCCACTCTCTGTGGTGCAAATGCCTTTTTCCAGTTCCTTTCTAAGGCTGAAATCTACCCTGTGGCGTTGCAACAGTCACTTAGAAGGCCATTTGCCATAGATATCTTAAAACTTCATGAGAAGTTAGCAAGGTGCTAAGTTAGGGGCAAGAAGGATATGTATTAAAAGCAAATCTTTAAAGATCCCCTTGGTCTGTGTACTAGCCTCCCCCATGTTGAGGAAAAATTGAGTTTTCAGGGTTGCTTAGATTCTGGAAATAGTAGCATCACACCCCAGGCATAAAAGAAGATCAGAACTTAAAAAGTTGAAAGGAGAGGCCAAAAAAAGAAGTGATTATTATTTGAAACAAAATGAAATTTTACTTAAAATTACTATTTTTTCTAACATATGAAATACTACCTTTCAGTTTTGGACTTCCAAATTGAAATAAGTGATTATATGTTTTTTTAAGTGGAAAGAAATCACCACAGTTTTCATTTAAAAGGTATTTTATGTGTCTTCATTATTTAATATACTAAATTTTAATTTGAGCTACTGTGGTACATTTTCACAACTTAAACAGAACAGTACCAAGAATGTTTAATATGACATTATCTTTGCATGTTGCAGGTAGTAAAATTCTGAAAAACATGTACTTATTCTTGATCTTTCTGTTTAATTATGGACTGTGAGGATTTGGAATGGAATAAGTTTTTGAAAAAGAGTTTTAATGATCTCTGGAAAATACCGAAAACCTGGGATAGCAATACTAAGTATAGTATACCAGAACATTTACATCTGAACTTAATTCTCTCCTGCTGTTGTTCAGCTCCTTTACATTGAATTACACATCAATCCACATATTTTATTTCAGTATTATAAATCTTTGTGAGATTATATATGTGTGGTTAGAGCTAATTTTGATTTTGATTATATGGAAAAGATTGAAGGTACTTTTCAGGATAAAACATTCAGAGAATAGTTTAATGTCTCTTTTTACTGTCCATGGTCAGGTTATTTTACTTTTTGTGTAAATATATTTCAGTTTTATAAGAGGGATAATAAAACTCCTTATCTGGGTTATTGAGAAATTTTTTTTTTGAGATGGAGTTTCACTCTTGTTGCCCAGGCTGGAGTGCAATGGCACAATCTCGGCTCACCCCAACCTCTGCCTCCCAGGTTCAACCGATTCTCCTGCCTTAGCCTCCCGAGTAGCTGGGATTACAGGCATGTGCCACCACACCCAGCTAATTTTTTTGTATTTTTAGTAGAGACGGGGTTTCACCATGTTAGCCAGGATGGTCTCGATCTCCCGACCTCATGATCCGCCCGCCTCGGACTCCCAAAGTGCTGGGATTACAGGCGTGAGCCACTGCGCCCGGCCAAGAAATTTGAAAAAGAGAGTTTTTTTTTTTTTTTTTAATTAAGAAAAGTGCTAGAGTGTGTTGTGATTCACTATTTATGGGGAGCACAACTACATATACATAAAGTAGAATATCTTTTATGTGCTCTCTAATCATTCATTTTATCTGAAAATATAAGGAATAGTATACTCACTGTGAGAATGTTCATTTTACATTTAAAATTTAGTATGTATTTGAGCATTTTTCTGATCATCAGCTTATACCAAGCTAAGAAGCACAGCTTTACATAATTTATTTCCCTCCTTTTCCAGCGTAGTTTCTTACTTTTCATTGCTGTAGTTACGATTTTTACAAGTTTTTTATCAGAAATCTTCTGTGAGATTATTCTTCATATATATTTTTTTACTTATTTGATTTTATATGTTCCTCCTCTCACCTCACTTAAATACATGAAGTTTTATTTTTAGACATCTTAGCCACTCCTATGCTGCTTTTCTTGTTGTGCTTCTAAATATAGTGACCAGTTTTGGAGCTCTCCCACAGTTTCCATTCTTTGTGTTCATTGAATTGATTTCATGATCTGGCCATATTGTTTATTGGAGAGAGCCAGAATATTTTCCCTTGCTCAGCACATCATGACCCCTGAGTTCACAGGTCCGTTGAGATAGGGAATTTTAAACATAGAGTAGTAATAGGACAATGTTAGACTGAAAGCATCATTGAATGGAATAACTGAAATATATATATATATATATATATATATATATATATATATATGAAGACCACCCTAAGGGGACTATTTGCCATCCCACTTAAAAAAAAAAAAAAGAAAAAGTCTTTTCATGGTCTCTTGTTCATTAATCATCTAAAATCCAAGCACAGAGAATTCAATTTTAGATGGTCTCCAGAGCAGAATTTGATGTGTAATCTTAATTACAAATCATAGATAATTAATATTGTTTACAAAATCAGAATATGATTAGAGGCAGGGATCCTGCACACACCCTATTTTCCTCCCCAGTGTTCTGGCCGAGAGACTAATTAATAATTCAAGGAACTTATAGTGAATGAGAACCCATGGTTTTGCTTGATTATCAGAACAGCTAGATCTGAGAACAGCTGTCTCCCACATGGATGGAAACTTATTCCACCCATTTGCAGGTAGAATAGCTGGCAATAATAAGTCCTTCCCATTGGATATGTTGAAAGGTGCCTGCCATGGCATAGTTGCCACAAGAGAGGAAGAAATGGACATAAATGTAGGCTGTTTTCAGGGCAGAGGGAAGGTGGGAGGAAACCAGCTTGCTGGTTTTCACACACCCTCTGGGGAACACCCATGCACCTGTGAGATGGGTTTGTGTTAGCATCACCTCTGAAAGATTACCCACCCAGGCAAAGAAAGTGATCCATATGTTTTCACTTTCTTGGAGTGGAGGGGAAAAAAAAAAAAAGCAAAGACCTTTTTTCTAACCATTTCAAAATTGTGTGTGTTGTACAAGTTTTCTTTCTCATGGAAATGTTGGCATATTAATTGATCCACACAATCAAATAGATTCCAAATGGTTCATAAAAGCCCTCTAAGGGAAACAGTAGAAATCTTTTTTTCAGAACCCTTCTGTGAAAGTTTGCTGTTATCACAAATTATAATAAAAGACCAAAACACATACCAGTTATCATCTATAGACTGCCGTCCCTGAGCAAATTACGTAACTCAAACTGTTCATTTGGATTAGGAACGTTTCTGTTATTATTTGAAAAGAATATTCTGTTGTATATCTATTAGAGGCAGTAGAATTAGACGATCTGCTTGTGTTAATGCTTTCTATAAAATCCCACATAATGAATAAAAAGGATAGCTTATCCATTTTACCTTGGATTATAAAAATCTTGACCAGGTGCGATGGCTCACACTTGTAATCCCAGCACTTTGGGAGGCTGAGGCAGGCAGGTCATTTGAGGTCAGGAGTTTGAGACCAGCCTGACCAACCTGGTGAAGCCTGTCTCTACTAAAAATACAAAAAAAGTTAGCTGGGCGTGGTGGTACATGCCTGTGCCAGCTACTTGGGAGGCTGAGGCAGGAAAATCACTTGAACCTGGGAGGCAGAGGTTGCAGTGAGCCAAAATCGCACCACTACACTCCAGCCTGGGTGACAGAGTGAGACTCTGTCTCAAAAAAAAAAAAAAAAAAAAAAAATTTGTGAGGTATTTTTTCTGTTTTATACTTCTTCCAATGTACCTTGGGAATTAAAAGAAAAAATAAAATGGGCTCATTAAAGTATTATTTTAAAACATTATTTTAAAATAATATATTTATTTGTAACAATAATCTATGTAATTAATTTTTTTAATTTGGAAAATGTAACAAGTGGTAAGACTTACCCAGAAAAACCATGCATAACTTTCAAAAATAGTACTAAAGTGCAAACCATGGTGCCATTGTCTCTTACTAAATCCAATTTAGCAGTTCTCTACTCTTTTCTCTAGAACTCATGAACCAACCAGAAGATGAAAGAGTATCAAGTACTCAAACAATCATCATCAAATAATTATGAATGATGTTGCAAGGCAGATAGGGAATTAAGAGACTTCCTAGTTTAATCACATCAAAGGAGAACTTTTGGAAAAGCAGTTTCCTAAAGTAGTTTTCCCAGCATGGAGACTGCAAATGAATAGAAGATGGTGATAAGGCACTTAACTCTTCCTCCCAATGCGTGGTCTCTGTATAAATAGAAAAGAAGGGGAAAGTCAATTGGAAGAGGAGGATAGGAACCTACCCCTCTCTGCTGAGTGATTTTCCACTTAGCTTCTTACTCACCTCCCCTCTGGATATCTCGAAAGTTTTCCTTTGGCACTATGGGGACCTCTCAAAAATCACATCCTAGTATTGGTGGCCAAAAGCTTAAATTTTCAAATTTGATTTACAGATAAATCCTCTTAAGGGAAAAAAAAAAATACTGATTTTGCTTACTGGAGTCTGTTGTATGTGTAAATGTGTAAAATCAATTACAATTAGATAAAAAATTACTGACCACTGAACTCTGTTTGAAAATACAGGTGCAACAGCTGCAGCCCGGAAAGAGGTGATAAGGAACAAGATCCGAGCAATAGGCAAAATGGCCAGAGTGTTCTCAGTGCTCAGGTGGGTGCATTCATACTCTGTTTTTGTTTCAAATTGTATTATGTGTCACCTAATAAATACTTTAATACTTTCATCTGGTAATTTAAATATTTTACTAGAGAATATTTGTCTGTTTTTCCTTTTAAATTAAAAATTGAGGAAAATTAAATGAGAAATTGGCAGTTTCTCACTATTTTAGTTAAATTGCAATCTACTAAATTATTTCTGTTAAGAAAGTCTTGAATTGCATCACATTTTATTCCTCTATTTGCTACAGGACTTTAAAACATTGATTTCACAGTAGGTTGAATATCTTAGGAAACAGGAAAAGCTATTGTAATTTTTTTTGTTTTGTTTTTCGTTCTGGCTCGTGGTGAAAGATGTATTTATCAGACACATTTCACTAGATTTCTAGGAAATGAACATCAGCCATGAAGCTGTTCATGTGAATCTATGTTATTCTAATTATTGAGAGAAAAATTACTATGTTTCAATTTCCATGTAGTAGTATATTTTGTAGATTATGAATCATTATTATTAAGCATTAATTTAGAAAACAAATATTTTCTTGAAGGAAACTCCAGTTATTTCTAAATAATACAATGTAACATTTCTCTTCAAAAGATTACTTTAAAATATGATATATTTATATGTAAGGAGTCTACAGTCAATTCAAAATGATACATATTAACGAGTAAATAGGAACACCTTGGGAAATATTACATCTACAATTGGATAATTTAATAATCAAATTTTTTGCCAAATTTTTGCCCCAACTCTTTCTCATAGAGTATCGACACTGGCTCTTTTGATTTCTCCTCTTGCTATTTCTATCCTCTTCCTGGTACAGTCACTAAAGAGTAACTGAATGACTTAATGCCAAAAGAGGTAGCCATGAGAAGGATGAAAAGCATTATCGTGCTCTCTCAGAGACACCACATCAAAGGCAGTGAGAACTCTGTGGTAGCCAGCACAATCACGACCAGCCGTGTTCAAGCGGAAAATAGGGCATCATTGCTCCCTTCCGTTATTGAATGAGGCTACCTTTGCTCTATTGCTCTACGTTTCCAACTACATTTTCAGGGCTTATTCATTCATGCCATAAGTAAATATAGTGAAACTTAAAGCATTGATTATGTACCATGGAGAAAAGGAATAAGGTAATGTAGAGATGGAGCAAGTGGGAGATAAAGAACTTCTTTTAGTGTGTGGTCAACAAAAAACTTTCTGAGTAATGGTATTTGGGCAAGCATAGGTGACCTTCATGAAGAAATGAGGTAAGGGAGTTCAAGGCAAAGACAATAGCAAGTGCAAAGATACTTAAGTAAAGACAAAACTGGCAGTTTTGAGGACCACAAGGAGGCCTGTATGGCTAGAAAAATGTTCTGTGGGGACAGAGGCGTATATGAAGGTCATAAGCTTAATTGGAATTCTGAGTAAACACTTATTTATTGTGCCTCAGATTTACCAATAATGCTTTTATTTCTTATTCTGTCTGAAGTCTCTGAGGGAAAGTAAAAACAGCTCTAGAATTTCCATGACTATCCCGTGATAAATGGACTATTTGAACCCAGTGATCAGTGACTTGACTTAAAATTGCACATGTTAATAGAAAATAAAAGCAAGCTCTATATTATTGTTTTTCTATAATAAAAGCATCCATAACACATATGCAGAATATAGAGAGATCCTATCCAGAAAAAAGTAAGTTAAGCTTAGTAAATAATGATTGAGCATTAACTGTATACCATGCACTGAATTAGGCAATCTAGATACCAAATTGGAATGCCAGCCAGATAGACAATAAACTAACAAAAGAAAATAAAGTGGCCGGGTGTGGTGGCTCACACCTGTAATCCCAGCACTTTGAGAGGCCAAGGTAGGCAGATCACAAGGTCAGAAGTTCGAGACCAGCCTGAGCAACATGGAGAAACCCTGTCTCTACTAAAAATACGAAAATTAGCCGGGCATGGTGACGCGTGCCTGTAATCCCAGCTACTCAGGAGGCTGAGGCAGGAGAATCTCTCAAACCCAGGAGACGGAGGTTGCAGTAAGCTGAGATCGCACCACTGCACTCCAGCCTGGGCGACAGAGCAAGACTCCATCTCAAAAAAAAAAAAGAAAAAAAAAGTGTGTGCTAACTACATGAATAGATACCCTGCTGTGGCATTAGACAGGAAGGAACCTTGTGTTTCCTGACTGGAGTGTTCATAAAGAGGTTAAAATTGGAGGAGTGCTGTGAAGGATAGGCTGGATTCCAGGGCAGGGAGAAATGTGGTGAAGGCATTCCTGGAAGTGGAAAAATTATCAGGAGCACAGCCACACAATCCTAAGAGCACTATCAATGGCATCCTTTTATGGGGCACTTGCTAAGTGCCAGGTTCATGCCCCATGTTATGCACATTTGACAATAATCAACACAGGAAGCTTGCAAGGTTGTGGTGATTTCACTTTCCTGTGAGGAAATTGAATCTGAGAGAGGCTAAGCAGAGTGTCCAAACTCACTCAGTTGGGGAGCAACACTAATGAGAGTCTTACTCAAAACTGTGCTATGTAGTCTAGTATAAATTCTAAGCAATACTAGTAGTCTAGTAATGAATTCTAAATGTATTAAAGGACTGACTAGCAAAAGACATGAAGGTGAGTGAGGAATCTAGTTAAAAAGGAGACTGAAAATATACTGAAGTCCATATCCTTGAGTGTTTTGAATAGCATGTTAAAACATTTAATTTTTGTGTGTGTAGGCAATCAGGAGTTGTAGAATTATTTTCATGAGATTAGAGGCATGCTCTAACCCATGTTTCACTATACATGTTAATCGCAACATGAAGATTGGCTAGCAAGGTGACGTATGGATAATGAAAAAAGTGAATAAATATAAAATAAAATGTAAATTAAAAAAAAACCATTTAGGAAGCTTTTGAAGTAATCCCAGCAAAAGGCTGGACCAGGCTATGGGGGGGAGAAGTGCAAAGGAAAGGACAAATACAAGGAATTTGGGAAAACAGGACGTGATTAATGAATGTGGAATGTGGTACAAATATGTCAGGTATACTTGCCCAACATGTTTCTTACGTTTTGGAAATGTGCAACTTAAGGGAACCAGAAAACTGTCTTTCAGCAGTCCTTGCAGATAAAATACAAGTCTGTTGCCTAGGGTTTGCCAGTCAGATAAATGCATGTAAGGCTTTGTTTCAAATTGAGCATCATGAGGAAGCAGCAAGGCAGGACAGCAATTGTCCTGTCAGGTGTGGAATCTCATGGGCCAGCAGTGGAAGAGCTTCCACCTCAGCATTTTGGGAGCTAACTACACAGCATTAGTATGAGCTCTGGCATTGGCTATGAACATCAGTGGCAAGCCTTTCATGGAGCCCACCCCACAGTATGAACAGGTACTGTTACCCTTCCCAGCTACAGAGCATCGAAGCCCAGTTCTCTGGATCTGTGAGCTCTCTAATACCTTTAATATATCTCTTTCCTGTTAAAATTAGCCGGAATAGATTTCCGGTGTTGGCTATAAGAACCCTTACCTATATGAGAGGCTACAAGAGAGAGGAAATATTCCAGAATATTCTACAGGGGTTCCAGTCTATGCCATTGATAGGATGCCATTGTCTAAAGAAGAGGAAGTACTTTTCAATTGAAATACCTAACAGGTATTTATCGGGAAGAGTAGGATGCACTGAATTTGGCAGAGCATTTATGTAGAGGCACGTAGAAATTCTGCCCTGGAGGTTCAGAGAGAGGCGAGGGTTAGAAATGTGGACATAAGGCTGGGTGCGGTGGCTCACGCCTGTAATCTCAACACTTTGGGAGGCCAAGGCGGGTGGATCATGAGGTCAGGAGATCGAGACCATCCTGGCTAACACGGTGAAACCCCATCTCTACTGAAAATACAAAAAAATTAGCTGGGCGTGGTGGCAGGCGCCTGTAGTCCCAGCTACTCGGGAGGCTGAGGCAGGAGACTGGCATAAACCCCGGAGGCGGAGCTTGCAGTGAGCCGAGATTGTGCCACTGCACTCCAGCCTGGGCAGCAGAGCAAGACTCCATCTCAAAAAAAAAAGAAAGAAAGAAAAAGAAATGTAGACGAGAGTAAACAACACAGACACAAGAGTACAGCAATGTAAGCTGATGGTCTTGCTAAAGGATAGCGTGAAAAGTGAGAGGAGGAGAATAAAGAATTCTTCAGAACATTGCTTTCCAATAGAAATAAAATGTGAGCCACATCTGTCATTTTAAATTTTCTAGAAACCACAGTAAAAGGGGTAGAAACAGAAACAAAAGAAATTATTATAATACAGTCTGTTTAACACAAATATCCAAAATTTTATCATTTTGACATTTGATCAATATAACACTTATTAAAGGGACATTTTCTATTCTTATATTTGTACTACATCTTTGAAATCCCATGTGTATTTTACACTTACAGCACATCTTAATTCGACTAGTCATGTCTCAGGTGGTTAACAGCCACATGTAACTGGGGCCTACATATTAGAAAGCACAGATCTGGAGATAGAAGAAAAAGATCAGCCTAGGAACTGAAAAGATGTCAGAGAAGGAGAAGGAGAAACAGGAGAAAAAAGCATTACAACACCTAGGGCAAAGAGTCTTTCAGGACGGAGGGCATGGTCATCAGAGGAAATTACTGCAGAGATATCAGTTTGAATGAGAATTCAGCAGAGATAGTTGGAATTGAAAAATGAAGAAGCTGCTAGAAACCTTTGAGGGCATGGCTTCCGTGTGAGGCAGGAATGGCAGTCACAATTAAGGGAAGTAAGGAATGTGGTTGAACAAGAAAGAAAAAAAGAGCAAGGAAGGAAGGAAAATGACCATCTTCTATGCTGAGGCTTTTGTAACAGTGTATCATTTAATCTTCATGGAAATCCCATAATTACAGTTGTGATTTTATAGATAAGGAAACTGAAGCCCAAGAAAGTTAAATGATGTCCCAACATCAGTCTTATGACTGAGATGTTAGCCTGAGTGTGACCCCCACAAAGATGTGATTTCCCAGAAAGATCTTCCTACTGTTGGTACAAAATTAAAATCTTGAAGATTAAAAAGAATACTTCAGATTACCGGAAAAGTTTTGTAGGTAAAAAGCTAATAATTTACTTGGCTTTCTCAGAGCATTATGGGTTGTAATTGTTTTTTTTTTTTTTTTTTGATGAGTCCCATATTTTGGGGGGGGTTTTGTTTTTTTGTTTTTTGTTTTGTTTTGTTTTTGAGACAGTCTCGCTCTTTCGCTCTGGCTGGAGTGCAGTGGCACGATCTCTGCTCACTGCAGCCTCCACCTCCTGGGTTCAAGCAATTCTCATGTCTCAGCCTCCCAAGTAGCTGGGATTACAGGAGCATGCCATCACACCGGCTAATTTTTATATATTTTTTAGTAGAGACGAGGTTTCACCATGTTGGCCAGGCTGGTCTCAAACTCCTGGTCTCAAGTGATCTGCCCACCTCTGCCTCCCAAAGTGCTGGAATTACAGGTGTGAGCCGCGGTGCCCAGCCTGAATCCCATGTTTAATACAGGATTTGACACCAAGATTCTGTATGTAGGAATTATAATCACTCATGAGGCAAAAGCCATATTTTGAATATGAATGTAAAAGAAAATTGTGTTCGTTCTTTAGAGGTACTCCCAATTTTCCCAACTCGTATTATCATTCAATATATTTCTTCATGGGACCTCTAGTGGTTTGACAGACCACAGAAGCTTAAAAAGTTTGAAATACCTGCATGAAAATAAACAATAATTAATTATCTCAAACCTATTATTTTTAAGTAAACTTTGCAGTAGAGGATACAGAAATCTAAAATATGGATTAACATTTCCATTCTCCATTCAACTTTTACTGTTTTATTTTTGGCAAATATTTTTGAAATGTGAGCTATGTACCAGGTACTGTTCTAGTCTGGGTGCTGTGGATGCAGCAGTGATTAAAGCAGACAATAATCCCTGCCCTCATGAGGCATGTCTAGCTGGGGGAGGGGGTGAGGGCATGGTGGGAGGGGAATGGAGTGGACAGGAGACCAGAAATAAGCAAGTAAACACACTGTATCATTTTTCAGGGGTGATAAGTGCCTTAGATAAAAATAAAATAGGCAAAGAGAGAAATAGTAGAGAAAGGGATTATTATTATTTTAAATGGCATTCCTAAGGAAGTTCTTGCTTAGAAGGCGATATTGGAGCAAAGATTAGAAGGCAGAGTGGGAGTGAGCCACACAGATGCCAGGGCAGGAGGATGACAAAGAAAGTGCAGCGCCCCTCAGTGGAGTGTGCTGCGTATGTCTAAGGAAAGTGGACATTGGTAGGAAATGTTGACCAAGAGATGGGTGCGAACAGGAGAGTGTGGGGTAGCTGTTTATTTTAAGGCCTTTGTGAAACCTCCCTTTCACCCATCAGGAGAGGAGAAGCCATTAGAGAGTTCTGAATACACAAGTGACAGGATTTGGCATAGGTATGAAAAGCCTCACCCTGGCTGCCATACTGAGAACAGCTGTGGGAGGAGGGGGCAAGAGTGTGACTTGGGTGGAGCAGAGAGACCATTCGGAAGGCTCCTGCAATCCAGGTAGGTGATGCTGGTGGTGAGCAAAAGAAGGAAGTCACAGAAGGCTGTATTTTGTATTATTTTATTTATATGAAATGTCCAAGAGAAACAAATCTACAGAAAGTGACTAGAAGTGATACAGGGCTGAAGGAAATAGGGAGTGACTGCTTAATGGGTATGAAGTTTCTTTTGGGCGTAATGAGAATGTTCTAAAATTGATTATGGTGATGGTTATACAACTCTGTGAATATATTCAAGACCATTGATTGAATCCTAACACTTTAGGTTAATTCTGTGCCAAGTTTATATCTCAACAAAGCTGTTGTCAAAAGAGATGCAGTAGTAGCCTTGTGAGAATGGTTAAACTAGAAATATTTTGAGGGTAGAGCCCTCAATTTTTGCTGATATAATGGATATAGAATTGGGATGAAAAGAATTAAAGAGTGATCCTTTACTCTTGAGTAACTAGAAGATGGAATTGCTAATTTCTGAGTTGAAGACAGATTGTGGAAGCAGCAGGTATGGGGAGAAGTTCAGGAATTCTGTTTGAGTCATGTGAGACACCTTCGTAAAAATTTGGAGTAGATAATTCTACATACTAAACTCTCTCCCTGTGTGTGTGTGTGTGTGTGTGTCTGTATGTATGTATATATACACACAAATATATGTTTGTGTATATGTGTATATATACAATTTGTATTTTAAAGACTTTTTTCTGGTTATATAGGATTGCAATATTGCTATGTGGAAAGAGTGAGTGGTTATTTAGTCATGGTTATTTAATTATGAGGATTTAACAATTCAAAATGATTAATAGTGTCAAGTAATTAATAAATATAATTAAAATAATGATGTACTTAAAACTGTAAAACAATTGTCATGCTGAGTAAGAAAATAATTTTATATTAGCAAATCAGTGGGGAAAGTGACTGAAAAAAAAAATCTGGGAAATTTTACCAGTAGGTTTATTGGCTACTTGCCATTATTTTATGTGTTTTTCATGTAACATCTAAATTACTAAATTCCTTAATTTCTCAAAGTCCACTGAATGTAATTCCTGATTCCCTAATCCACAAATCAGATTTTTTTCAATCTCCATATGCTCTGTTTTTTTATTCCGTCAAATCAAATCACTTCCACTTATTTTTGCTGATCCTTGGCTGAAAAACTTAACATCAGCATTCTCTATGGCTCACTTTTAACATACAGAATGCACAACAAACACTTTGTATTGAGATGCCTGATTACAAAATCAGAATGGTTTTCTTTATCTTCAATACTCAAAAGAAACAGAACCTCCCTAATTGGATAATGTAAACTTTATTGTAGCAATCGTTTATGGAACATTACTAGTATATAAATAAATTAAAATAAAGTATGTTAAAAAAAATTTAAAAAAAAGATCCGGAGAGCCAAGATAGAGGGAAATGTGGGTGCTTATATGCATTTTTTTTCCTTTGAGTCATTTCTTTTTCACAAAAGAAATTAAAAGTTAATGTCACCCCTCATTGTGCCTTCCAGAGAAGAGAGTGAGAGTGTGCTGACGCTGAAAGGCTTGACCCCAACTGGCATGCTCCCCAGCGGAGTACTTTCTGGAGGAAAGCAAACCCTGCAAAGCGGTAAGCAGGCTGATGGGTATGACTGTGTGCTGGGGCATCGCAGTCAGCTGTGTCATTAGAGCCCTGATTTATTCATTCATTTGAGCTCTGTCTTGGTCTTCAGTTCTTCTTCTCAGCTGGCAGAAGGGCTGAAACCCCAATCAGTTTGATCAGTCATGTCCAACATAATAGCTCCCTCATTCTCTGGAATGTGGTCTTTACTCCACCTTTCCCCGTTCCCTCATTCACATGTTAATCTACATATTCAGCCTAGCTACAGGACAACTCATTTAGGTTGCCTACATGCACAATAGGTTTGACTACTTTGAGCCACTCCGTTGTCAAAAACAACTTTTTAATCACATTTTTAATAAGTATTCTGGTTATCTGTTTCATTTATGAGATAACACACACACAACCACTAAAATATACCTGTATGTCTAGATTTTAAGGAGATGATTTCATTATCCTCTTGAATGGAAATTGGAAGCCATTTGTGTCTTTTCTCTGATTTATCAATTGAAAACAAGAGACTGAATAGAACCATATTTTATTTTTGAAAAAAGAGTAACATTTCCTTTATAATACAGATTTTGTGTTAAAATGTGTAGCTTTCTAGACCTGTGCCGTCCAACAGAGCTCTTTGTGATGGTGGAAATTTCTGTATCTATACAGAAGCCACATATGACTGTTGAGCATATAGGGAATATAACCAAGAAACTAAACGTTTTCTTTTATCTAATTTATATTAAATTTAATTTAAATAAGCCAGGAGGCTAGTGGCTACCATGTTAGCAGCACAGTCCTATATATTCTTTCACTTTTGTTACATTTGTTATCAATTTTAACTACTATTATTATTACATACAGTACAATTTTAACAATAGGAAATTGCTATTAGATGAGGCTTTAACAGAAAAAAATTAAAATGAAAATATGCTATTACATTTTTCAAAACATTCTCGGCCTCTTGCTTATTTTCCTGTATCTTTCTTTGAATCTTTTTTGTATTTTCTTTTCTGTCCCTGCCCTTCAACCTAGAAGACTCACTATTCTCATTTATGTTATTCAATAAACTTCTACATGAAGAGTAATGATCAACTTCATGAATATAGTATTGCTGAATGATCACATCATGGCTGCATCACATTAATTGTCTTTATTTTCAGATGAATATATTCCGAATCAGTGTCTTTTGAGTTTTTACAAAAAGACAAAAATTTTTAAAAGAAGGTAGGAAGATACATAGTATTGAGAAGTAAACGTCCCCTTTAAATTTACAGCTAGGAATTATTTTAACAACTTTAAAAAAAAAAACACAAAAGTTTTTCTACCAAATTAATTAAATATCTTACTAAAACATTAGCATAAATGGATCATTTACATGTCCAAAATGTACCATCTACCTAACTGACTGAAATCTAGTTTCTGATAAGCACATTTTAAGGCACAGCAAGTGTATTATCAGAAACTGTGGGCTTTAGAACACATTTAATAGTGTTCATTTAACATTCGCTTTAGAACATTTAATAGTGGGCAGTACATAGTTCTAATATGTCAGTGCTGGTGTGATTCTGGATGTTTTGCTTTACTTTTAAACTTACGTTACTTAAGTTTTTCCAGTTCTTTGTTTCATTTCCAGATTTTCACTTGTGTTTTTACTTAGGTTATTTGGTTTTCTTTTATTTTAAATCCATTGGTTTGTGTTTTTCTATGGTTGAACCTACACACAAACACACATACACATAAAAGACATATGGGTTGGAACCTTTCTATATGGGTTTGAAAACTTACTATATATTTTAAACCACATACATCGATATGACTCCAAAATGTATTGCCTGATGCCCTTCAATTTGTCTAAAAGGGTAGACTACTTACAACTTTGCTATGTACTCTCTCTCCATGGTGATAACCATTCTCCATTTTTATCATAACGAATCTAGAATCCACCGTAAGTTATAGTGCACATTTTGCAGTTGCTGTAGTTTTAAAATCTTGAATTATAAGAAAAATGCAAATTAAAGTCAAGGGGTAGAATTTTAATATTAAACATTTTGGAGTTACAGAGAAGTTTTGCATTTTAAGATTTCATTAAGGAAGTATAAACTAATCTTAGTAATATAGAAAGACTCATATACTTATATAGTGAAAGTTTAGACCCTAACCTTATTACAAAAATTGCTGATAAACCAGTGGGCTTTTCAAGTTCTGCCTCTGAAATATGCTGTTTCTGTATATTCAGTATTTAGGCTGCCTATTCTTTAAAATACTGATAGAATTATTGCCACTACTGGCACGTTACCACTTGATTTGTAACATTTTAAGAATTTTACTTCCAAAAAGGATATTCCACTAAGGAAAAGAAAACATAATTGGGCTTGCTGGAAAAAGAAGTCCAGATTATATCATTCGTTTCCTTTTTTCTTTTTCCTTCACCCTCTTCCTACCCACCGACCCGCAAATCTAGTAATGCCTGATGTGTTTATCTTTAAAGAGTCACATCCATTATCTCCTTAGACACCCTGACTTTTATTTCTCCTTTAAATTTGAATCTCCCTGCTTTTCCATCACATCAGGAAATAGTGCCATTTAATATTAAATAGTGTGAATGATCCCACTGATATTGTGGCACTGCTTCAAATTCTGCCATTTTGTCTGGCATTTTAAAACTAAATCACCAAGCATAGCAGAGGTTATATAGTATTCTGTGTGAGTCAGAAGTACAGTTGAGATTTACACAATCTCTTATAATTCAGTCCATGTAAAAGAAATTTTCCAAAGTGTTTTCCTAAAGGGTTAATTGTTTGTTATTTATTTAGTGGGAAAAAACCAAAACATTTAATTCAGATAGGCGTATCCAGCTCATAAATTAAATTTATAATTTCTGTGGCATTTTTTCTTTTCTTTTTTTTTTTTTAGCATTTCTGTTTGTTGTCTGTGCCAGAATCTAGCACTTACAGGAACATTAGTTCTCTTAGCTCCTTTGGTGGTCACTGATTTGTTCTTAGAGTTAAAAAATCCTCTGCTCATTTTTCTCATTCATTTTGCACCCCCTTTCTTCTCTTCAGCTACTGTTGAGGCTATTGAGGCTGATGAAGGTAAATTGGCCAGTCCCCTTTCTGTTGTACCTGCAACAGATAAGGGCTCTGCTGGGTGTATTCATTTTTTTTGCTGTAGCTTGTACAGAGTGTGTGGGTGTTGAGCTAACAGTTGTGGCTCAGTATTAACCAAAATGTTCTTGCTTTAAAGGGGAAAATGTCCTTCTATGGTTTGTTTGTTTGTTTCTTTCCCTTAAAGCTATGTTTGACTTTTGTATATGATGAATAGTACAATCACAGAAAACAAAAGGATTATATATTTTGAATGATGTGGGGTGGGGGTTATGGCAGCTGTTTTGACCAGTAGCTTATAAAACAATAATCTTTGAGCTGAACCATGTCCCTCCCTCAAATCACTTTCAGGCAGCACTGAAGAGAATAAAAATAGCCATCTTAATTCTAGTCTTCAGAAGTTTGTAGCCAAAGGAAAAAAATGTTCATTTAAATAGTGCTTTGTTGTAGTTCAACATTAATTTGTATCTCTAAAAAATATTCCAACATGAGACAGCTGTATATGAGATGAACAGTTCTGGTAATCTTAAATCAAATTGTAACCTACTGGTATTTGTATGAGAATTAACACCAGCAAAATATTATAAAAAGTTCAAAAGCATCTAGTGGCTGTGGAAGTGGCCAATAACAAGAATAGCAGTATCAAGTAGCACTCAATTGATCAATGTGTACTGAGTGTCTGCTTTGTGCCAGGCACTGTACTAGGAGCTGCAGGGGACATCAAGAAGTGTCCGTCTCCAGCTGTGTTCTAGCACTGCTCAAGGACAGTAGAGTCGACCCTTTAGTATTTGCTTTTTACTTGACTGTTGTTTAAATATATAGTTATAAGAGAACTGCATATCAAAATAGTTTTTAATATTATACATACCATATCCTTTGGAAATTTCAAAAATAATAATTTGAAGTTCCCCTTTAAAACAAAATTCTTCAGTTGTATTTTGTTCTTGCAAGGTAACTTTTTTGTTTTTCTCAAAATTATGTGCATATGGTCCTTTGGTGTGATATAAAAAGTGCCACTTTAGACTCTTCCAATTTGTACATGATTTGGATATGGTAGGGGAAACAATAGCACTGTAAGAGAAAATACAACTGCTTCCTAAATAGCAGTGAATAAACTGCTATTTATGTGGGAATTCTCTATTCCTCTTGGCAAATTCTAATCTGCAGTGTGCATTCTTGTTGATAGTTTGGCTGTTTTCTGTGGTTTCTGTGACTCTGTGTTGTGTTAAGTATACTACCAATGTAAATTGCTAATACCCATTGTCTGACCAGCAACTACAGCAGAGCACATTCTTCCATACCAGGATGACAAAAATGATTAGAAATGGAGCCCCATTCCAGAAGTATCCATTGTTCTAGCTAGATTTTTAATTTTAACACTCCCACCCTATTGGCTTTTAAAAACCTAGAAATTTCACTTTTACCGTTTAAATTAATTAAATCATTTCATAAATGATAATGATGACAAACTTTTATACCTGCTAATTATGATGAAATTATATTCACAGTTGTCTAAAAAAGACAGTAGAGTACCACTTCATGCTATTCTTTTGTATTTAAAAATAATTGAGTTAGTTTTCAGGGTGGGTGCTCGTTAGACAGCTCTATTATTTTGCAATTTATTACTAAATTAGAGAAGAATTAACAAGCTTTGCTTTGGGCCTTGGTCTTTCCCCATTTTCCCATCTTATTCCTCTCACAGTTGACTAATCACCATTATGCTAACCTTTAAAATGCAGAGGGGGGAAAACTATTTTTCGTCTTTTAATAAGTATTGAAACAACTGTGTGTATCTTTTAGGAATCTCATCCATGCTAATAAAAGGCACTGCACATTTGTGTAGGAGTGGCTGGTAAAGTTTCAGCTTGAAACTGCTTTCCTTTTTTTTTTCCCCCCCCAAATAAGGTTGGGAGGATAAAGGTACCATGAAATTATCCTTAATCAGCCATGGTGATGCAGCCCAATTGAGCATTGGTGATTGGCCCTGAAATATCTGGCTTGCACTTCACAGGGAGTAAAGCAAACTGATGTCATTGGTTCCCCATTTATGTGTTTTATTTGCAGCTCACCAGTTGGTGTACTCAATGAAGAAATCATTAAGTTTTTGGTACAAATGCCTTACCTATCTCTGTAGCACACTAAAGATTACTTTTTAAAAAAATCAAATATCATTCCCACTTTGAGAATTCCATGTTTTAATTGAATAGGACCAAAACCAGTTCAATTCATTTTTGCTAAATATTGTGAAAGGCATTTTTTTCCTTGTTATTATTTAACCATCACTTACATCTACATTGATCTACTGAGTTTTTCTTTCATTTAGGCAGTAATGGATACCAGATGAACATCAGTTTGACCTGTTCACTGCTGAAGGGCAGACAATACGTTTCTACCTAGTGACCTTATCTTGATTTTTTTTTGAGTTTCTCTTACCTTGTCACTCACTCCACATGCTTCCAAAGTTAAGTGGAGACAGGAGTTTATAATTTCATTTTTTTTTCATGTCATCATTGAGTTGCTTGTCAAGAAGTTCTTTCTGGGATTCTGAGATGGCATGGAAATGCCCCGGTTAATTCCTTTTCTAGCTCCTTTTAGCTCCTGCTTTAAGCCCTTTGCTAGGTTTTTAGGTATAGCAAACATACTGATTCCACTGAATTTGCCATTACCTAGCACAATGGAGGAATACAAAGAGGGACATGCTGCAGCCTGCCTAGGTTAAGGTGTTTGATGCTTATGATGTGGCCAGTTGATGCTGGTTCTAGAGGCTTGTCCCTGAAAGCAGCTTTCCTCTTTATGTGTCCACTTTGGATTTCTTTGATCTAAACTTTCATGAAGACAGGAGAAATGCTTACATCTTAATAACTTCAAGAGGACATTTTGGTTGGCAAGAGACATTGGCTGTTTTCAAACCTTTGGTTACTTCCGAGTATGGTAAGGAGTCTGTTGTGTGGTGTGCAGGTCCCGTCACTTTGTTCTTCACTGAAGGATTCCCTCTCACTGAGAAATCTCTAACATCACCTGCTGCAACAGCTGTGCCCTTTGTTTTCCTTTGGATAATCCTGGTTTTCTTTTTTTAATGATTTTCTGTTTAGCTATCAAAGGATTTTCACCACAACATAAGATCACTAGCTTCGAGGAAGCCAAGGGCTTAGACCGAATTAATGAGAGGATGCCGCCTCGCAGAGATGCCATGCCCTCTGACGCCAACCTTAACTCCATCAACAAGGCTCTCACCTCAGAGACTAACGGCACGGACAGCAATGGCAGTAATAGCAGCAATATTCAGTGACCACTTCCTGTTCGCTTTTTTTTTTTTTTTTTTTTTTTTTTTTTTTTGAGCTGCGGGGCATGATGGGGATTGCTGCATATCAGCAGTTGGATGTTCTTGCCTCTGACAGTAGCTTATTTGCTCTGGGGGCCAGGAATTGGATTCAGTTTACACTATCATTAAAAAAGAGGGAGAGAGATAATAAACTATATTTTGGTGGGGATGGTGATTAAACACCTCTTTTGGGTATGCCTTTTAAAAATGCTTATAGAGGAAAAAAATTTAAAAAAGAAAGCTAACGCTAGTATATACTGCAATGTTAGGGGAATGAACATGTTTTCCTACTGCATTGGGGACTTCTAGATAGGTTAATGAAAGGCCTTTTATTCTGTTACTGGACATGAAAACTTTGTCTAATTTCTTACTCTATTGTACGTTTACAGTCGCAGCACTAAAAATGGATGACATCAAACATTTTTAACAAAATGATGTACAAACTAAGGACTATTTATTGATAATGTTTTGCTACTCTTGTCAGACAATGGCTATAAACTGAATTAGGCAGTCTTAAAAAAAAAAAAAAAACAGAAAAAGAAAAAAAAGAACGTTGCAAATTTGTTAAAATGCCAAAAAGGACAGTTTAATTTTGTACAGATTATGCTTACCTCAGGTTTCTTTAGTGTGCTTGAATGCCCTTCTTTCCATATAACAACACTTATCTTATTAATTTGGCAATGGAATATCTTCTTTTCTTTAAGTTTTAAAAAAACTGGAATAATTATATCTATCTTTTTTGCTGTTTATGTTTAGGGGTTTTTGTTGATAAAATCAAGTCTTGGTTGTGGCTTGCTGAATTAAATATTTATGAGTGGTGCATTTTTAAGTATAGTGAACAAGACACCATATTAAGTACAGTGATAAAGCATCTATATTCTGTAAAAAAAAAAAAAAATCTGCCTATGCATGTTTTTTAAGAAAAAAAAAAAAAATGGCTGTATCGGCCTGTATGGGACTGTAATGCGCTTAGTGGTCTGACATATACTGGAAATGTATGTATACTGGCGTACTTTATATTCTCTAAAATGCTTAATGCCTTTGAAATTTTGTAATCAAAAAAAAGCTTTGAAAAAATCTAAAGGGGAGAGTATTCTTTAAAGTTTTTAACATAAGCTTGTCAGTGCACATGTAGATGGTTAGCATGTTTAGCAAACCTTGTGAAATTATAATAAGTTTGTAGTTACATGTGAAACTCTAAATGCATGGTAACTGTTAATGTCATAACAGTTTAGTTATTTTGTTCTGTTCTGTCATGTGCCACAAAATATGTACTTTTTTCACCTTTTTCCCTTTGTATATCAGTTACGGGTTACAACTGGTTCATTCTGAAAACAACAACAACAAAAGTCCATTCATATTTTTTAACAATTGTATAAGTGCCCAAGTAATTCACTACAGCCTAAAGCCTTGCCTTTGTAATTTGACTTCTGACATGTTGGCAATCAAAGCATGCACTTGTAACAATGAAAAAGAAAAAGCATTTTATATTACTACTCAATAAAATGTGCATGAACTTACAGAATTCTCATCCTTCCACTGAGTCCGCTGAAGGGATTTATGTGCACAACCACCATGTGACTTCTAGGTGCTGGCCCACCACCACACATCACAGGCTGATTTCCACAGGCTTCTTCCTAGGGGCCTCGTGATCTGAGGGGTGGTGCCTACTTCCACTGTAAGAATCTTGGTGGATTTGTGTCTCAAATCAGATAAGAGAAGTCTATTTAAAGAGCAGATGCCATCTTCTGGCTTCCTCAAGGAGCCAGTTAAGAAACCAGAGCATTCCTTTTTATTGAAAAATAAAATTAATTTGTTATCAGGTTGTTTCAGTTGTATTGGATGCCCTATCTGCTAAAGCAAAAAGTACTAGGCTACTAAGTGCATTTTCATCACAGAAAAGAGTTGCATTTGTATTAATAAGAAATTTGTATACCCACGCTTCAGCTACTATCTAATCACCCGAAGATTTAAGATACACCAAATTTCAGTTTGTTTGTAACATTGTTCATCTTTAGTGCACTTTGTTTTATATAATAAAGTATGCCTGTTATATTAAATAATAAGAATATGGCAATTAATTAGCGATATAGCATACCCAAACAAAGACGTTCTAGATATAGTCTGGCAAAGACTATCCCAAGTTTATTTTAATGAATTCAGACATTTTTTCCTGTGGATATTTCTCCATCCTAAAAAAAAGTGGCAACCAAGGAAAATATTTAGATGCAACTTACTAGAATGATGTGAAAGAAATGGTGATTCTGGTATCACGGTGTTTGTTTTCTTTCTTATAACTGCAGAGAAAATATCCTGACTAAAAAAAATTCATTTTTTTGGATTCCTTTCTTTTACAAATTGTGCTGAGGCAACTATGGCATAGAAATAAACATTTGACATTAAAATAAGCAGTTGATGTGAGTATTGCTTGGTCTTTCTGATGAGTGGTTAGGAAATTAATACTGTGTATTTTTCCATAATAGTTTGGTCTCTCAAAAAAAGTTGATAGAGAACTAGTTATTTATTCAAAAGGGATAACCTTTCTAGACCATCAATTATTAGGTTTCTCTCCTTCACTTTTGGAGAAACTATAGAAATCTTTAGTTGCTCATGCCAGTGTACCTCTGGTTACACACACAGACACAGACATACACACAGAAACAACCTCCTGTCCCCCGACCTCCTGCACCCAGTCCCCACGGTGACTTCACTCTCATGGGATTCAAACTCACTCAGTGCTGAATTTTCAACTGTTTTCAAGAACGAAGAGCTAGATTTGACTGACCCTACATCAGCTGTTTTTCCTGTCTAAAATATCCTCTACTTCTGTTCTCCGTAAATGGTATTTGAGAAAAAGAAAAATCTTCAGAGACCAAACTTGTGCGATGAGGTGAACGAACTGGAGGGGAAGAGAAACATCTCTGCCCATCTACAGTGTATGACTTAGGATGACATCAAAGCTGGAAGTATCTCGTGGCATCAGCCCAGAACGTGGTGTCATGGTGATGCTGAAACCCTCAGAATGGCCTTATCCTGAAACACTTCTTCCCTCTCACCCTCGCCACATCCCATGTGAAATAAATTTTAATACACATCTATTTTTCTACTCAATACCAGGGCCCCCAACATGAAGTCAGCCCCGTAGGAGGCACCATGGGAATGGTCTGTCTTAAATGTCTCACACTTTCACCTTACTACTTCATGTCTCTCACTCACTGGATCCCTCTTGTCACACTCCATTTAGAAAAGGGGACCTTTCAGTTTGCCCCACCAGTTTCTTCAAAACTGAAAGCCCCTTGGGTTGAACAAATTTGAGATCTCCGCAACTGAAGAGATGTCCTTTTCCCTTGTTATGTGGCTTTTTATTTTATTCATTGCTCAAACACCAGGTCTCTGCCATGTTCCTTTCACTGTTCTAGGTTCTTATTTTTTCCACATACACACACAAAATGCCTGCCAATCTTAACAACATACCAGTTTTTATTATAATGTTAAATGTCAGCATTCCATTGTACAGTGAGTCACTGTCAGGCTTAACACTGAGCTGCTCTTTTCATTTCATGGATATTCCTTCTTTATATATTTTAAGGTAATATTAGCCAGAAAAGCCCCTGACCAGGCCCTTTCAGGACAAATGTCTTTTTTAAAAAATGCATACATAGAAATGGGAGGCAGAAAGTAGTGAAAGAATTGTTGCACCTATGTCTGGCGATGGAATTTTGAAAAGGCAACATTGTCAAATCGGAATGCATGTGGGAGAATGGAGATCCAGCAGGAGAGAGAGTCTGCTTTAAGGAAGGACTGAAGAAACTTAAAAGGTGAGCAGCAGAAGTCATCATAGATACAATACCAAGTTGGTTATCCCAAAAGACGTTCTTTAAATCAGAAAGATGCCTAATTACCATAGGATAGAAGCTTAAGGAATGACTCTGCTTAACCAGAGAGTAAGCTGCAGGAGAGTGCAAGTGCCTCCCCTTTGCTGCAAGTGTTAAAACCTGGGCAAACTTTATTCAGTGCCTAGACACCTCCTGAGTGATGCTGCCTGGAAGGAGTTATACTGGATGTAGTTGAAGAAACTCTCTTCAAAGATAGACATTGAACTAGGTGATATCTAAATTACCCTTCAATCGTAAGATTCTAAATATCCATGCAATTATTCAGTCTTCTGAAAACACAGAACTTTGATTTGCAAACTGTTGGCTAGAAGCTTGTATTTCCAGGAATACTGACGTGGGACTGAGCTTTCTGCATCAACCAAAGCAGCTCTTTTATGTATGTTGCTGTATATCAGCTGAAAAGAGTCTCCACTAGATTATCAAAGTTTTAATTGACTATAGAATATTAGCTTAGAACAAAGTTGACTTAAACTTCACCCCTAAGGCATTTTTGTCATGTTATATTTTCAAATCTTTTTATACCAATTGCTGGAAACATTTAGGCTTCTCAACAACTCCAGATTGTCTGCAGGACTGCCCTGCAGAGAGTCTTACAAGGTGGCATGTAAGTGTATTCACGATCTGATTCCTGCCAATCTCATCTACCCCAGACTTGACCCTGAGCTTCGGCCATAGTGGACTTCTCAGAATGTTCGGAAGACACCAGGCTTCCTCAATTCTCTGGGTCTGTATGCATGCATCTTCTATGTGCAGATTTCAGATGTGTCTTAAATACTGGAATGAGTCATTTCCTCCTCTCTAAGCACACAGTATCCTGTACTACCTCCGTTTTGACACTTAATCCACTGCATGTAATTGTTTATTGTCTATCTGGCACTGCAGTGAGCATTGTTGCTATCTTTGCATTCTTAGGATGAAACACTGCCTGGCATAGTGTTTCTTGGAAGAAGGGGAGGTAGGGAAGGAGAAATAAAATATTTTTTGGCATGGCCTTATGGTGTGGGCACTCCCAGATTCCAAATGGCAAACCATTATTGAAGAACAGCTGAAACACTTACCCCATTTCAATGTTACCTGTTCTTTCTTGTAAGAATTTCCTGGTCCCCAAAGGTCTGGAGTGGAGCCTACATTTTAATAAGCATCCACCAAAATTCTTGTGGATCAGACAAGTTTGAGAAACCTAGTCCAATTTATTTCTAAAGCTAACTTAAATTTCAGTTCTATATTTTTATTTCTACAGATTTTCTAGCACAGGCAAATATTTTACTGCTTAACACGGCTGTTACACAAGATTATGCATGATTAATTTTCATTTATAGTTGTTTAATGGATATGAATTTACACAAAAATGTGGGAATTATTTAAGTATGTAATACAACACTCGCAACTAAAAAGGTTATGAGAAGAAAGCAGTGGTTTTGTTGTTGTTGTTGTTGTTTTAGTGTATTAGACTTCACCCAGAAAAAGGAGATAAGTGGTGGTGGAGTATCTGGAGATTCCTGGTGAAGAATCAATGAAAAAAGTTGCCTGTGCCTTGAAGAGAATGGAATGCTTTCATATTGAAAAGATTGCTTATTTCACACCACCCCACCTTACCATAACAACCACACCCATTATCACCATCAGCTTGCCAGAATTTGCTCACAAAATGCCTTTTGAATATATATTCAACACTGTTTACCTTCCGGAAGTTTTACCATGAGTCATTCCTTTGAGTTCAAAAGCACCTTCTCTAAAAATCTTTTTTTTTTTTTTTAAGATACAAATCAGAGAAGGAAACCACCAACCTTTGTCAGCTATTAACATCTTAGTAAAATTTAACTCATATGGTTCTGACAGGGCTAGTCACAGGCTAATAAAGATAGCTGTGTTTATGGAGAGGGGAAGGCCACAGCTGGAGCACGTGAGAGTGCTTGGGGAGAGGACTACCACCTGATCAACTGGGTGCATTATTGTGTAGCTATTTCTAATAGGCCTGTGTCAGAGAAAGGAGTACAGTGAAATTCAAGACAAAATCTAGTCTCTCACAATATGCAGTGGCAGTGAAAATAAATCAATGTGTGTGCCACACATACTCACTTCTGTATAGGGTTCTTGACACCAGTCCTGGCCTACAGTTAGGCCTGGGTTGGAATTTTTATAGCTCTGATACTTATTAGATGTCTGTGTGACCTTGAGAAACTAAGCTCTTTAAATCTCATTTTCTCCCTGGTGATATGAAGGCAATGACAGTAATTACTTAATAAGCTTTTCATGGGTTTCAAAAGGGATGATGCAAATAAAGTAGTAGGCGTGGTGCCTGGCAGAAAATAGGCACTCAGTAAACTTCAGTTATTGTTGTATTCAGCAGCATGCAGAGTCAAATGAGTGCTTCAGATATTCCGTAGGTGAAGATTGTGTATGCGTGTGTGAGCACCTGTGAGTGTGGTGGGCGGCTGAGAAGGTAGGTGTAGTCAGAAAAACCTAGGCAAAGCTGACTTGGTTGGAATCTTCCTACCTAGAGGAAAGCTGGAAAGGCTGCAGAGGGGGCAGGCATAGAGGGGGCTCCAGTGTGAGAGGAAAAAGTGAGAGCAGAGGAAAAGATCCAGAAAAATAGTGATATGTTGACCACTTGGTTAAAGCAAAGGAGGGGTGGGGCACAAAAAGTGATGAGAATGAGAAGCTAAGATGGAGCCAAATCAGTGTTTGTATCAGGAGGTATTTCGGCTGCAAGTAACCAAATACCTAACTGGGTTCAAACCACAGAGACATTTACAATTCCCAGACAAGGACATCTGCGACTTCGAGGGCCCAAGGTTAGTTTGGTGGCTCAACAGCATCACCAAGGACTGAGGCTGTTTCTATCCTTCTCACACTATTCTTCTATTGGCTTCCGTCCTTGTGGTTGCAAAGGATGGTCACAGCTCCTGGCATCACTTCCTCATGCAATACTGTTTGACTACTGGAAAATACTACCAAAGCAGCCTATAAATAAGACAAAACTGAATTCATTGCTTACCACAGTAATGTAACCACTACCTTGACAGAGGCATAGTAAATCTAGATGGGGAGGACAAAAGAATAATACTTATGATATATTTCTTTCTTTTTGTTTTTCTTTTTTTTTTTTTGTTTTGAGACGGAGTCTCACTCTGTCTCCCAGGCTGGAGTGCAGTGGCGTGATCTCAGCTCACTGCAACCTCCGCTCCAGGTTTCACGCCATTCTCCTGCCTCAGCCTCCCGAGTAGCTGGGACTACAGGTGCCTGCCACCACGCGTGGCTAATTTTTTTTGTATTTTTAGTAGAGACGGGGTTTCACTGTATTAGCCAGGATGGTCTCGATTTCCTGACCTCGTGATCCGCCTGCCTCGGCCTCCCAAAGTGCTAGGATTACAGGCGTGAGCTACTGCGCCTGGCCACTTATGATATATTTATTTTAGTTAAGGTGAATCTTTCCATGTAAGAGTCTAATAAGGACTGGACAAAGTTTATGACTTTGTAATTTTAAAGTGGTAGAAACAACAAGGGGGGAATTACTAAGTGAATTTTGAAGAGATAACAGTAAGTAGGTAAAAATAATAGGCTTTTTTTCCTCAAGTTTTTTAAGATATGTATACAATTGAAAACAAAAATTATAAAATTACAAGATGCTGATAAAAAAATCAAAGAAAACCTACAAAATAGAAAGACACTGAGTTCATTAGAGCTCAGTAGATTGGAAGACTTACTGTAGCTAAGATGTCAATTCTCAAATGAATTGGCTGTCTAGATTTAATGCAATCCCAATCAAAACCCTGGCAAGTTTTCCTTGTAGATATAGACAAACTGATTCTAAAATCTATGTATTGTAGAAAGATTAAAGAACTAGAATAGCCAAAATGTTTTTCGAAGTCCAACAAAGTTGGAAGATTCACATTAGCCAGTTTTAAAATTTACTCCAAATCTATAGTAATAAAAAATGTGGTATTGATGGAAGGATGGAGACATAAATTTGTGGAACAGAGCAGAAGGTCCAGAGATAGACTCACAAATGGTCAATTGAGAAATGTACAAAGATATTTCAATGGTGAATAGATAACTTTTCAGCAAATTAGTGGTAGACAATTGGAGATCCATTGGCAGAGAAAAGGAATTTGACCTCTACCTCATACCTTATACAAAAATTAACTCAAAATGGAACATGGATTTACAAAATCTAAAATACTAAGTATAAAATCTTTAGATAAAAGCATAGAACAATATCTTTGTGACCTAGGATTAGGCAAAGAGTTCACATAAATGACACCAAAAGCATAAACCAGAATGGAAAAAAAAAGATAAATTAGACCACATCAAAATTATAATTTTTTCCTTTGTAAAAGGAAGTGTTAAGAAAATGAAAGAACAAACAATTGTCTGAAAGAAAATGTGTTCGAATCACATGTCTATCAATTTGTATACAGAATATATACAAATCTCTCCAAGTTTAATAACAAATTTTAAAATGTGCAAAAGATTGAACAAACATACCAGACAACGTATATAGATGACAAGCATATGAAAAGAGGCTCAGTATCATTAGTTAGTAGGGAAATGCAAATTAAAGCCACAATGAGATACCACTACACATCTATTTGAGTAGGAAAAAAGAAACCTACACACAAAAAACCTGATAACATCAAGTGTTTAAGAAAATGCAGGGGCCGGGCGCAGTGGCTCACGCCTGTAATCCCAGCACTTTGGGAGGCCCAGGTGGGCGGATCACAATGTCAGGAGATCGAGACCATCCTGGCTAACACGGTGAAACCCCACCTCTACTGAAAATACAAAAAATTAGCCGGACGTGGTGGCAGGCACCTGTAGTCCCAGCTGCTTGGGAGGCTGAGGCAGGAGAATGGCATGAACCCAGGAGGCGGAGCTTGCAGTGAGCTGAGATTGCGCCATTGAACTCCAGCCTGGGCGACAGAGCAAGACTCTGTCTCAAAAAAAAAAAAAAAAAAAAAAAAAAGAGAGAGAATGCAGAGCAACTACAACTCTTATATATTCCTGGTGGTAATCCAAAAATGATACAGCTACTCTAGAAAACAGTTTCAGATAAAGTTACTATATGACCCAGCAATCCCACTCCTAGATAGTTACCTTACAGAAATAAATACTTATGTTCACACAAAAACTTGTATACAAATATTTAGCTACATCACTCATAATTACCAGTCTGGAAATAACACAAATGTTCTTCAACAGACAAATGGATAAACACACTGTAGTACATCTATCCAATGGAATAGCAGTTAGCAATAACAAAATAACAATACTTTTTATGGGTTGAATTGTGCCCCCCCCATAAAAAGGTATGTTGAAGTCCCCACCCCCAGTACCTCACAAAGTGACCTCATTTAGAAATAGGGCCATTGAAAATGTAATTAGTTAAGAAGAGGTCATACTGGAATAGGGTGGCTTCCTAATTCAATATGACTGGTGTCCATATAAAAGGAGCCATATGAAAATAGACACATACATAGGAAGAATGCCATGTGACAAAGAAAACAGATTTTAGTTATGCAACTGCCAGTCAAGGAACACAAATGGTTTCTGGCAAACCACCAGAAGGCAGGAAGAATCAAGAAAAGATGTCAAGAGAGAGCACAGCCCAGTTGGCACCTAAATTTCAGACTTGCGGTCACCAGACTCCTGAGAAAATGAATTTGTGTTGTTTTAAGCCACCCAACCTTTGATAGTTTGTTACAGCAGCCCTAGGAAACTGATACACTAATGCTACATAAAATAACCTAATGCCTCAAAACACATTATGTTAAGTGGAGGAAGTATTAAGAATTGTGAAGTGTCTGAGGCTTTATCTTCCTTCAAAGTTAACAATTTTGCCTACCACAGTGTCATAGATGCTGACAGAAAACAAGAGACTCCTGGGTCAGAGACAACTTAATTACTCACAGCACAGCAGCCAGCATGTGCTTCATGATTCAGTCAGTGCCTCTAGTCCCCAACCCATGGGCACAATGCAGTGGCAGACTCAGATGAACATGAGTTTTTGTCACAGCTGAGGAACTCTACCTTAGAAAACCCACAGCCGGCCAGGCACGGTGGCTCACGCCTGTAATCCCAGCACTTGGGGAGGTCGAGACGGGCGGATCACGAGGTCAGGAGATCGAGACCATCCTGGCTAACATGGTGAAACCTCGTCTCTACTAAAAATACAAAAAATTAGCCGGGCGTGGTGGCCGGCGCCTGTAGTCCCAGCTACTCGAGAGGCTGAGGCAGGAGAATGGCGTGAACCCGGGAGGCAGAGCTTGCAGTGAGCCAAGATCATACCACTGCACTCCAGCCTGGGGGACAGAGCGAGAGTCCGTCTCAAAAAAAAAAAAAAAAAAAAAAAAAGACAACCCATAGCCTTGGCCAGCCAGGCACGGTGGCTCATGCTTGTAATCCCAGCATTTTGAGAGGCTGAAGCGGGTGAAGCACTTGAGGTCAGGAATTTGAGACTGACCTGGCCAACATGGTGATACCCTGTCTCTACTAAAAATGCAAAAACAATTAGCCAGGTGTGGTGGCAGGTGCCTGAAATCCCAGCCACTCAGGAGACTGAGGCAGGAAAATCGCTTGAAGCTGGGAGGTGGTGGTTGCAGTGAGTTTAGTTGGCACCATTGCACTCTAGCCTGGGCGACAGAGCGAGATTCCATCTCAGAAAAAAAAAAAAAAAAGGAAAAAGAGAAAGAAACCCCCACCCTGCACCGCCCCAGCCTTATAAAAGGAGCTCCAGCAATTATGCCCAATGTTTGCCTCAAAAGAAGACAGTACCTCTATCTTAACAAACATCCTTGAAACTATCATAGAAAATGGCCTCAAAAGGACAGCCCAGAACAAAAGCTACCACAAGATGTGTGGAAACATGATGAAGAGTTTACCCAAACAGAAGTCACTCTCGAAAGATTACTTAGTATAAGATTCCATTTTCATGACATTCTGGAAAAGGCAAAGCTATTGTGACAGGTTACATGGGCAAATGATTCTCAGGAGTTGTGGTGGGGGTAAAGGTCAAAGAGAAAGGATGAAGGAATTTTGGAGTGTGATGGAACTATTCTTTTACTTGGTTGTGGTGGTGGTTCTATCAATCTACACATGTGTTAAAACTCAGAAATGTACACCGAAACTACAGCTAGTTTTAATGTATATAAATTTAAATGTTAAGAAATTAATAAAAACCAAATACTAACAGATAAAGAATATTTGTTTTAAAAAGAAGACATTGAATCTGAAAGGGTTACACTTACAGTTCTAATCATTCTTTCTTTTTCTAGTTCACTAATAGTTTCTAAAATGCTGCTTTCATTTAAGGGATCAATGATCACAGACAGCCTGGTATGAATCATTTACACGAGCCTAGGAAAGTTCATGTATACATGTCCACAGGAAACACACACAATACGTCTTTGAGAATTAGAAGACAAACATTAGTATTTTAATGTCTGATGCTGACATTTGCTCAATTGAAGAGGAATGAGTCTTCAGGGAAAATGGTTCTCCAATTGTACCAAATTCCAATTAATTTCAAGCAACCAGTTATACGATCTATTTCTTTAAAAAATAAAGTTTTAACCTGACCTCCTTGGCTGAATCAGAAGACCAGACTTTTCCTGCCAATATGTAGGCATTTTTCATTTTAAAAATGAAATGGAATGCTACATTATACCTGACCTCTTTTTCCATCACAAACCAGGTCATCTGCGCTGAAACCCTTTTTTCCCCCCTTCAATTTTAATTTATTTTCCAGTATTCTTTTCTTGTAAAGAACATTTTAACTTTAAACTCTTCTCAGAGTATGTCCTAAGGCATAGCTGATACTTTGGGGAACCAGCATAGAAGGTGGCTAATTAATTTCATAACAAATGTTTTTGACCTCCTATTACCAAAGCTTTTTGCATGGAGTAGATATTATGTGTAAAATGAGCCACTTAGGTCATAAATATAGTAGCTAAAAAAAGGATAGAATGTTGCTGTGTTTAATTTAGCACATAGGTCCAGCTTCTCATCTATGACTTGTTTTACGACTATAACAATTAAAGCAATTTCCTCAGGTTTTTCAGCTCTTAAAAAAAGGTAGTAGAGAAAAATTAATTATACTACTGCACATAGAAAGTCACCTGAAAACACTAAGTTCATTGTTCTTGCTTCCAGATGTTTCTCCTCAAATCTTCTGACACTTTTATTTTCCTTTGGGTTCTGGAGGCCAGTTTCCTTGAGTCATTCCAATCCATCCTCCCCACAGCTGTGCCACATGCAGCCCTGACGGGAAAGAGACATCCGAGAGTCACACTTTCTTTCTTTCTTTTTTTTTTTTTTTTGAGACAGAATCTCGCTCTGTCACCCAGGCTGGAGTGCAATGATGCGATCTGGGCTCACTGCAAGCTCTGCCTCCCGGGTTCATACCATTCTCCCACCTCTGCCTCCCAAGTAGCTGGGACTACAGGTGCCCGCCACCATGCCCAGCTCATTTTTTGTATTTTTTTAGTAGAGACGGGGTTTCACAGTGTTAGCCAGGATGGTCTCAATCTCCTGACCTTGTGCCGCCCGCCTCAGTCTCCCAAAGTGCTGGGATTGCACCCAGCAGAGGCACACTTTCTATCACCTGCTTGCAACCTTAAGCTATCTGGCATAATTTTATTTTCTTTTGTCATTCTAATTTTGTTTATTTATAATATCTGTATATTAATTCCTGCATTTTTATTATTCAATACAGCCAAACAATTTTGCCCAAAGCCATTGTGAGTACAATTACAAACAAAATACTTCAGAAGCAGAATTGCTCATATGACCAACTGTGACTAGGCTCCATTTTAATGATGAAAAAGTTTGGTCGCTCAGTTATCTGAAGACACTCAGAGAAATAATGAAAATGGGATGCCAGGTCTAAGACTTTGCTTTCTAGCTCACTGCTTATTGAGGGAAAGACTGGAGCAAACCATTTTGGCAGCAAAGTAGAATACTTCTTTAGAAATGAAAATTGAAAAAGTGCAAATTCCTAGCCAAAATCTCCAGTCAGAAGCCACAGCTTCTTCTCTTAGGTAAGTATTGTTTAATCTGAACCCTGGAAGAACAAATTACTGCTGTTACCAAACAGAGTTTGAAGCAATCTCCTGGTCTGCCTCTTTAACATTTATCAGGACTTGGCAGCTCTATCCTATTCAAGTACAGCCTTTTGGCCATCACTGTCAGTCTGCTCCACCATCTTCTCTCCCCCTTACCTGCATCCTAAATCACAGACTTTCTTTTTGCCTTCTTACAGTTTTTCAATGTTATTCCCTGAAATTACCTTTCTCCAGTTGGCCCAGTGTATTTTAAAAGGGATTTTATGACTCCCATCTTTCCCAGTGAACCATTGCTGCTTCTATTCCAATAGAGATAAACATTACTTTTTTTATTTAGCTACTAAGAGTTTTCAAGTAACACTCCAATCAAATTTTATTTTAGTTGATCTCATGTCATATGAAATCAAGATGGTTGCCAGAGTTGAGTATGCACATTAACATGCAAGCTATTTAAAGAACACCCAGGTTCTTCCTCCAACTAGGTGCTTAATACATATCTGTTGAATGAATGAATGAATCACAACTAGCCTCTACTATCATATGGGAAATATATGATATACTAAACATAATTTACAATTCATTCCTTAGGAACTTGAATTTGGATCTAGCCAGAAGTGAGTGAGGGGGACTACAGTGTAATAAATGGAATTTTCTAGCAGATGGGAATCCTCTGTGAAAGAAGGCAATGGTGGGTGTCCAATGGCCTGCTTATCAAACATTAGAAGAAAGAATGAAATGAGACAGAGAAATGCTATACAAAATTAACAGCAGTCTGGGAATTACGGAATGAAATACAGAATCCAGTCAAAAAGAAAGCATAAAAATGGATAACAAGTTCAAAATATAGAGCGTTTACCTGAAGATCAGAATGGCAACTGGTAGCTTATGAGCAGCTGAAAAGCCCAGAACACCAGGGACTTCTACTGTGAAGTGAATGTACAACTAAGAAAACAATTATCAGCTTGTAGAAGTCACCAAAAGGCATCAGCAGCGGGGTAGGAGACACTAGATGGGCTGTTGGACTCTGAAAGATGCCCTTAACTTCTGTTAATGCCCCTCTCACTTCACATATCCCCACCCAAACACACATACACATACACGCAGCAAGAGTCGTCCTAGATGGAAAAGGATATGCTGTACAATGTTTATATCTACAGAGGAATGCTAAATATAGTATTTATATTTCATTGGGCAAAGAAAGTAGCAATCACGCCCCAAGTCACTTGATAGGGTTGGAAAATGATGAACTGAGAAATAATACTTGAATTAAAGAGGCTGAACTTAAATTACTTCTTGATATTTGGCCCAATTAGGAGGGTCCCCATTATTTCACAGTAGAAGTTACCAAGAAATTTTAACTTTAGAGTTAAAAAAAGCAGACCTGAATCTCTAGCTTGCTGATACTTGAGAAAATAATCTATAGAATTCTCATGATTCTCAGGCCAAACCTGAGCAAAGGAGCACTAGAGACATTTTAAATAAAGGGAATGAGAAACTATAGAGGAAGTAATGCCTTCATCAGACTTTAGGAAGAAACCAGGTTAAACAGGAAAAATGATATGGTCTAGGCGTTAACTAGCTATGGTTATTTACATGTTAAGTTTAAGAATTGCTAATGATCCAGTCAACTAGTTGTTTTAGCAACATTTAGCCCTACAGGACCAGATTGGAAACACACTATTTTATATTCTTAAGGTGTGAAAAAGAGACAGCACAAGCCACATCTCTTTAGATATGTTTATAAATATAAGTGAGATGCCTGTGTAAACATACCAACTGTACTTGCTAAATATTCAGACAGTAGTAAAGATGAGAAGGCAGTTAAGTGTGTATTAAGACTTCTTTTTTAAATATAGTATCCTTTGAAATGTCTCCTAAATTGTTCAGTTTGAACAACAATTTCCTTAGCTCAGTAAATCTATTCTACTCTCACATTCAACAGTAATTGGGAGAAGCTGCTTAATGAGGAACTACTCTCCCCTTGTCTTTTCTCACTTCCTTTCCCTTCCTCTCTACTCCTATCTCCCAATCTTTTTTTCTCCCCCGCCTTTTGTTTTCTCCCCTCCCCTTTTGTTTTCTCCCCTCCTTTCCTCTCTCTTGTCTCTTCTCTCATCCTCCTGTCTCATTTTATACTGACCTTAATTAGGCGCAGAAGAAACACACCTTGCAAGGAATGGAAAAGATGCTTTTATTTATTAATTCAGTGAATAACTATAGAGATTTACCAAGTTCCAGGATTGAAGCTACGCACTTTTGATTATGGAGCAAATAAGACAAACATGGTTGCTACCCTTAGAGTGTGTACAGTTTATAGGAAGACAGATAGCCAAGAGGCAATAACAAAATGCATGTCGTGGTAGGTATGTTGATAGGACAAACCATTAAGGAATCCCAGAATAAGAGAATTTTACTTAGTTCATGCTATTTCTCTAGCCACATGAGAACATAATCTTACTGAATTTCTTGAAAGAGTCTGAGTATGACAGGAACAATTAGATTTTAATGGATTCCATACTGATAATTTGACAAAGTTCTCCTGCCTGTTCATTTTTTTTTAGCCTTAACTGTAGTTGTTATGAAATCAAACAAGGTGAATTAAGGATTTTTGAGTGGTATTTATACAATTCTGAAAGAAGTACATGTTATTTTAAAAAATTATGCATAAGAAAGGAATTTTCTGCTATTTCATTTTTCTTTTTTTTTTTTTTTTTTTTAAGGCCCAGACTTTCTTGCTCTAATCATTATACTGGGCTCTGGGAACAAATGGTGGATAAATTATGCAGAGTCCTTGCTCTTGTGGGCATTTGATAAAGCAAGTAGAGTTAAATTTAGTTACCTTCAGTAAATAAGTTATTAAATATAGCAACAGAGTGAAAGATATTTTAGTTTCAGTTTTACAGAAGCAGAGGCTGATACAAAGCTTTGGATGCTTGCAGTTTATCCTAAGAAGCAGGAGTGAGGGAACAGAGAAGGTGGGGTGGAAATCATCATTCATGTGCTTGAAAAGTACAGATTCCCCCTAGAACTGCACCCTTGAAAGAAGAAATGGTAGAATTTATCCATCCACTCCCATTGGTTGAGGGCTGCTCACTGGGGCATAAACTCTTCCAGATTCCCGCACTGTGCCGGCATGTGGGCCACAAGAGCTCCTTCTGTGTCTAAGGACCCAGTACAGAATGAAGAAAGATACTCTGCTGGGGCTTGGGGCCTGAAACTAAGATGAGTGTGAGCAAAGGAAACTGCCCACCACAGCTGCACTGAAACAGAAGTGCAGAGGTTGAAGGGATGTTTCAGAGACCAAAGGCATGGACTACAAATGGCATTTTGAGTCTGTTTTTCCTGATGATGAGCAAAAGTTTCCTGAAGATGAGCAAAAGCATCAGGATTCAAGTCTCCAAGAGAGAAAAAAAAATAAGCAGACAGAAATCTATTTCTATTCAACTTTCTTATAAAATTGGTCTGAGGATGAGATCCAGTCCCCAAATAATTTATCTTGATTCATTTTATCCAGCTTAGGAAATACCCTGGAGACATCCAAATCAAATATTTTGGTCCTCACGGCTTTCTTTTCTTTCTGCATAAGCCCCATGGTCCCATGGCCTTATGTTGTTTGAAGAGGAATTGATACTATGATGAAGGAAACAGGCAGGAAGCTATAGACAGAACAAACAGATTGATCCCAATAGGCTTTGCCAAAGGAACATGCAGGAACTATTTTTATATGTAAGAGTTATGCTGTTATTTGTATTTGAATAGTGTATTCCAACCCATCAGCAGCACAGTATAATGCTGTTTTTTCCTGAATAACGGAGATGGGTTTACTTTTATTATTCTACACCTTACCTTGGACATATTCTGGTCAGTAGCAAGCATTTGTAATTAAATGATATAAATAAGGTTGGTAGTCTGTGCCTCTGGGACCAAGTTTAAAAGTACCTATGTGAGGGCTGGGCATGATGGCTCCTGCCTATAATTCCTACTTTCGGAGGCTGAGGCAGGAGGATAGCTTGAGGTCAGGAGTTTAAGACCAGCCTGGGCTCCACAGCCAGATCCCATCTCTACAAAAAAATTAAAAATAATTAGCCAGGCATATGGCACAGGCCTGCAATCCTAGCTACTCAGGAAGCTGAGGTGGGAGGATCTCTTGAGCCCAGGAGACTTTGAATGATCACACTGTTTCACTCCAGCCTGGTGACAGAGCAAGTGTCTCCAAAAAAAAAAAAAAAAGGTGCAGTGACTCACACCTGTAATCCCAGCACTCTTGGAGGCCGAGGTGGGTGGATCACAAGGTCAGAGAATGAGACCATCCTGACAAACATGGTAAAACCCCATCTCTACTAAAATACAAAACATTAGCCAGGCGTGGTGGTGCACACCTGTAGTCCCAGCTACTCAGGAGGCTGAAGCAGGGGAATCGCTTGAACCCTGGAGGTGGAGGTTGCAGTGAGCTGAGATCACGCCACTGTACTCCAGCCTGGTGACAGAGCAAGACTCTGTCTCAAAAAAAAAAAAAAGAAAGAAACGAAGTGCCTGTGTGACTAAAATATTTCACAATAATATTTGCCATTTGCTTTTTGTGGAAAAGTGTTAAAATTGGTAAAATAAGGTGAAAGCTATTTAGGAGTCTCTTGTATTATTCTTCCAACTTTTTTGTAAGTTCAAGAGTTTTTTTTTTTTCCAAAATGAAATTTTACCAAACATTGCATGATACATGACTATATAAGACATATGTATAAGACATATATTGATGAGAAATGGTCAAAAGTATAAATAAAATAAATAAGATTTTTAAAATGAAGATATACTGTTATCCAAAAGAGATAAGGTGGTTTTGCTATAACCTTCTAGACTTTTTCTCTTGGAAACAAGTTATATACATGTACATATAAATAACATTATAAAATAGACATATATTATATGTGCCAGTCTTTCTATAAGGTGCTTTTTCTCTCAAAAATATTCATGATCTCTTCTCTGTTAACAAATATGTTAATATATTCCTTCCTAATAAATGCCTAGTATTAAATCATTTGGCATATACTTGTAAATGTTTTAATACCTTATTGTTATTTATACCTTTGGTCTAACAAATGACCAAATGTTATAATTTGGTTTCCAATTTTTCTCTATTTTAAATATAATTATATTCCTCTGATATAATATATGATGTAATTTTAATTATGTTATAATTATTACTGTAGGAAACATCTTTGTACATACAACCAGGCCCTCCTGTGGGCATATTTTGATGACGTAATTTCCTCTGAGTAGCTATGTCAAAAGTTATGCACTTTCAAAATTCAGGTGTTTGATATTTTGCCTTCAGCCAATATGGAGTTACAAGTTTTGATTGTATCCTCCTGCCTAAAGTAATCGAAAACAATAAACAAAACATATAAAACAAACAATTAATTAATTAATTAATAATTTATTTATTTATTTATTGAGACGGAGTCTCACTCTGTCACCCAGGCTGAAGTGTAGTGGTGTGATCTCGGCTCACTGCAACCTCTGCCTCCCAAGTTCAAGCGATCCTCCTGCCTCAGCCTTCTGAGTAGCTGGGATTACTGGTGTGCACCACCATACCTGGCTAATTTTTGTATTTTTAGTAAAGACTGGGTTTCACCATGTTGGTCAGGCTGGTCTTGAACTCCTGACCTCATGATCTACCTGCCTCAGCCTCCCAAAGTGCTGGGATTACAGGCGTAAGCCACTGCACCTGGCCAAAACAATCATTTAAAATAAACTGAACAGGGGGCAATAAAGGACCGTGATCTCTGAGAGAGGACAGAAAAGATTCTACATTTGCCCCCATTTATTACCTTGGGAGAGTATCCAGGCCCTGGCACAGGGAGGCAAAACTCAATATTCATGAGCACTGAGTACAGTACACAAATGGTGTATTAGTCCCTTCTCATACTGCTATAACTAACTACCTGAAACTGGGTAATTTATGAAGAAAAAAAGGTTTAATTTACTCACAGTTTCACAGGCTTAACAGGAAGAATTACTAGGAAAGCTCAGGAAACGTAGAATCATGGCAGAAGGTGAAGAGGAGGCAAGTATGTCTTACCATGGTGAAGCAAGAAAGAGAGAGAGGGGGAAGTGGCACACACTTTTAAACCATCAGATCTCATAAGAACTCACTACCAAGAGAACAGCAAAGGGGAGACTGCCCCCATGATGGAATCACCTCCCACCAGGTCCCTCCCCCAACAATTACAATTGAATTGTAATTAACAGTTACAATTCAACAATTGCAATTGTTGAATTACAATTCAACATGAGATTTGGGTGGGGACCCAGACCCAAACCAAATCATTCTGCCCGTGGCCCCTCCAAAATCTCATGTGCTTCTCACATTTTAAAACACAATCATGGCTTCCCAACAGTCTTCTCAAGTCTTAACTCATTCCAGCATTAACTCAAAAGTCCAAGGCCAAAGTCTCATCTGAGACAAGGAAAGTCCCTTCCACCTGTGAGACTGTAAAATCAAAACAAGTTAGTTGCTTCCAAGATACAATGAGGATACGGTTATGGGCAATGGATAAAAGCTCCCATTCCAAATAGGAGAAATTGGCAGAAACAAAGGGGCTACAGGTCCCATGCAAGTCCAAAACCCAGCAGGTCTATGAGTAAATCTTAAGCCTCCAAAATAATCTCCTTTGACTCCACTCCATTTCTCATTGACATCCAGGGCTCAGTGATGCAAGGGGTGGGCTCCCAAGGCCTTGAGCAGCTCTGCTCCTGTGGCTTTGCAGGGAAAGCAGCCTCTGTGTCTGCTTTCACAGGCTAGTGTTGAGTACCTGTGGCTTCTCCAGGCACACAGTGAGAGCTGTCCCACACAGTGGGTCTACCATTCTGGGGTCTGGAGGACTGGTGGCTCTTTTCTCACAGCTCCACTAGCTAGTGCCCCAGAGGTGACTCTGTGTGGGGGCTCCAACCCCACATTTTCCCTCTGCACTGCCCTATTAGAGGTTCTCTATGAGGACTCTGACCCTGCAGCAGACTTCTGACTAGACATCCAGTCATTTTCATACATCCTCTGAAATCTAGGTGGGGGTTCCCAAACCTCAGCTCTTGCCTTCTGCACACCTGCAGGCCCAACACCACATTGAAGATGCTGAGGATTACGGCTTTCACTCTCTGAAGCAATAGCCCAAGCTGTACCATGACCACTTTTAGCCACAGCTGGAGCTGGATCTTCTGGGATACAGGGTGCTATGTTCCAATGCTGCACAGAGCAGCTGGGCCCTGGGCCTGGCCCATGAAACCATTTTTCCTTCTTAGGTCTCCAGGCCTGTGATGGGAGGGGCTGATGTGAAGGTTTCTGAAGTGCCCTGGAGAAATTTTTTTTTGTCTTGGCTATTAACATTTGGCTCCTCATTACTTATGCAAATTTCTTTAGCCAACTTGAATTTCTCTCCAGAAAATGAGTTTTTATTTTCTACTACATGGTCAAGCTGCAAATTTTCCAAACTTTTATGCTCTGCTTACCTTTTAAATATAAGTTCCAGTTTTATAACTCTTTTTGTTCATGCATATGAGCACACACTTTCAGAAACAGCCAGATCACATCTTAAATGCTTTGCTGCTTAGAAATTTCTTCTGCGAGATACCTGAATCATCTCTCTTAAGGTCAAAGTTCCACAGATCTCTAGGGCAGGGGCAAAATGCTACCAGTCTCTTTACTAAAGCATGGCAAGAGTGACCTTTACTCCACTTCCCAAGATGTTTATCATCTCCATCAGAGACCACCTCAGCCTGGACTTCATTGTCCATATTACTATTAGCAATTTGGTCAAAACCATTCAACAAGTGTCTAGGAAGTTCCAAACTTTCCCACATCTTGCTGTCTTCTAAGTCCTCCAAACTGTTCCAACCTCTGCCCATTACCCAGTTCCAAAGTTGCTTCTACATTTTCAGATATCTTTATAGCAGTGCCCCATTCCCAATACCAATTTTCTGTATTAATCCATTTTCACACTGCTATAAAGAGCTACCCGAGACTGGATAATTTACGAGGAAAAGAGGTTTAATTGACTTGGAATTCTGCAGGCTTAACAGGAAGCACGACTGGGAGGCCTCAGGAAACTTACATTTATGGCAGAAGGCAAAGGGGAAGCAAACACTTTATACCATGGCAGAGCAGGAGAGAGAGAGAGCAAGGAGGAATTGCTACACACTTTTAAACCATCAGATTTCCTGAGAACTCACTCACTATCATGAGAACAGCAAGGGGGAAATCATCCCCATGATCCAATCACCTCTCAACATGTCCCTCCCCCAACACTGGATATTACAATTCAACATGGTATTTGGGTGGGGACACAGACCCAAACCATATCAAATGGCCTTGCCTCATGAGTGGCAAATAATTGGCTCACTTCTTAGCCCTGCTCCAGTCCCCTGTATCCCATCTCAAAAGTAAAACCTGAAAGGATAATACTGCTTCCAAGGAAATTAACTGCATTCTAAAACAAAGTTTAAGAATATTTATGGAAGTATAAAATTATCCACTACCTAAATAGGTAAAATTCACAAAGTCTGGCATTCAATAGGAATTATCAAGCATTATGAAAATGGAGGAAAATATGACCTACAAAGAGAAAAATCAATCAATCAATTAACTGAAATGGACCCATAGCTCACACAGATGTAAAAACTGGCAGATATGGACATTAAAAGTGTTATTCAATCTGTATTGCAAACAGAGCAAAATTAGCACTTGGGCATCCCTGAGAGTGAGTGCCTTCTTAAATTTTGGAACCTAGATGATATGTCTCATCCTTCATTTTAGTCCTGGTCTGATTCCAGATAATTGAAAGTTAAATAGTGGTATGAAACATGTAAATAAAAATATAAAAATAAAAGAACCTCAATTCAAAGCTTTAGAAATGGAAATTACAATGGTGAGATGAAAAAATACATTAAATGAGATTAATAAAAAATTGCACATTACAGAAGAAAAGATTAGCTATCTTGAAATCATAATAATAGAAATTACCCAAAAGGAAATAATTTAAAGAAAAACATAAAAACAAATCTGTGAGTGTTGGGATAATTCAAGAGACTCAATATATAGAGAGTCTACAAAGAAAAATGAAGAGTGGAGGACGGTAAAAATCTTTGAGGAAATAATGGTTTAAACACTTCTAAATTTGATGAAAATTATAAATTTATATATGAAAGAAGCTTAGCCCCGAGCATAAAATCATAAAGTAAACTACACCAAAACACAAAACTAAATTTCTCCAAACTAATGATAAAGAGAAAATCTGGAAAGAGGCCAAAGAAAAAGACACATCATGCATAGAACAAAGGTAATAACAGAACATTTCCTGTAGGAAACAATATAGGTAAGGAGACAGTGGAAGAACATTTTAAAGGACTGAAATTTAAAAAAAGAAGACCACCTAAAATCCTACATTCAGGAAATATTTCTATAAGAAATAAAGGCAAAATTAATACATTTTCTAACATACAAAAGCTGAAAGAACTTATTACATGTAGTCCCACACACTACAAGAAATTCTAAAGGAAATCCTTCAGGCAGAAGGAAAATGATGTCAGAGGAAAATCTGGATCAACATAATGAAAGAGCCCCAGAAACAGTAATTATAAGAAATTGTGGATGGTCTGAGATTTTACCCTGCCTGCAAGTTAAGAAGTTAACCTTCCACAGTTTCATGAGTGCTGGCAGAAGATTCAGAGTTCCTAGATCAGAGACAAATAATTTTATAAGTCATAACACAGCAGACAGTATGAGCTTCATGTTCATGCTGAGTCTTTTTACCTCCCATGTCCCATGGGGTGAAGTAAGCTGATCCAGATGGATTATATACATTGATCCTTGTGTCACAACTAAAAGACCCTGAATATAGTACAATGCACATTTCTATATATAATGAAATGTAAGCAAATCTGTCTAAACTTTGCCAGAATGGAAGGCATCATCTTCAGCATAAGAGACAACAAAATCTTTTGTCCTCTGTCCCAGAAGTAGACACTATCTTAATCATTCTAGGCTATTCACTACACAAATATTAGGAAATAAAACCTGAAACAAAAGCTGTCAGTGTCTTTGCTCACAAGATCTCCAAAAACTTGTCAAACACATTAAGAATTGTCTCACAAAGTAACTGCAAGAGTCAATACACAGGGTTTTTTTTTCTAATTATTGAAATGTCTTCATGAGACTATAGACTGTTTAAACAACAACAACAAAGTTAGAGATTAAAATATATCTAAATTGTAACGCAAAAATAGCACAAAGCTCAGGAGGGAAGCAATTAAAATAGATGGCAAAATTCTTATACCATGCAGAGGGTGTTTTAATGTCACTTGAAAGGAGAATGGATTATCATAAAAATGAACAGTATAAACCCTAGAGCAACTGATAAAATAACAAAATAGAGACTTGTACCTAATAGGCCAACAAATGAGATAAAATAGAGTCAGAAAAATTTAATCATTAATTTTATTCAATTAAAGCAGAAAAAGAGAAATAGGAGAACATAAACAAATGGAAAAATGGAAAGCCCACAGTAAGATGAGAGATTCAAGTCTAGCAATTTAATCATATTAAATATAAATGGTCTAAATACCAACTAAAAGTTAAAGTTTAAAAAGTGAGACCCAATTATAAGCTGACTACAAGTAACATGCTTCAAATACAAAGACACAATTAATTAAAAGGATGGAAAAAGGCTGGGTACAGTGGCTCATGCCTGTAATACCAACACATTGGGAAATGGGAAGATTGCTTGAGGCCAGGAGTTCAAGACCAGCCTGAACAATATAATCAGGCCCTGTCTCTACAAAAAATTAAACAGTATTAGCCAGACCCAGTGATGCATGCCTCTAGTCCTAGAGGCAGGAGGCTGCAGTGAGCTCTGATTGTGCCACTGTACTTGAGTCTGGGCATTAGAGTAAGACCTTATGTCAAAAAGAAAAAAAAAAAAAAAGAAAGAAAGAAAGAAAGAAAAAAAACCTGAAATATATACCATGCGAACAAACATCAAATGAGTTCTGGAGAAGTATGTTACTATAAGAAAAGTATATTTGAGAGCAAAGAATACTTCCAGGGATAATAAAATTATTTCATAATAACAAAGGAGTCTTTCACCGTGATCAAGTGGAATCTTTCCCAAGGGTGTAAGGATGGTTCAATACATGAACAGAATGAAGGACAAAAAAATACAATCATATCAACACATGTAAAAAGGTATTTTATAAAATTCAAAATTATCTTATGATAAAAACTCTCAACAAATTAGATATAAAAGGAACATACCTCAACATAATAAAGGCCATATATGACAAACAGCTAATATCATTCTGACTGGAAAATGCTGAAAGCTTTTTCTCTAATAACTGGAACAAGACAAAGATGTCAGTTTTCTCCACACTTATTCAACCTAGTACTGAAAGTTCTATCCAGAGCAATTAGGAAAAAAAGGAAATAAAGGGCATCCAAATTGAAAAGAAAGAAGTTAAATTGTTCCTGTTTGCAGATGGCAGTATGTTATATATAAAAAACCCTGAAACCTCCACCAAAAACTTTCAGAACTGATTTAAAAATTTGGGAGGCTGAGGTGGGCAGATCACCTGAGGTCAGGAGTTCGAGACCAGCCTGACCAACGTGGTGAAACCCTGTCTCTACTAAAAAGACAAAATTAGCCAGGTATGGTGGTTCATGCCTGTAATCCTGGCTATTCAGGAGGCTGAGACAGAAGAATCGCTTGAACCTGGGAGGCAGAGATTGCGGTGAGCTGAGATTGTGCCATTGCACCCCAGCCTGGGCAACAAGAGTGAAACTCCTTCTAAAAAAAAAAAAGTTCAGTAAAATTGCCAGATACAAAATGAATATATAAAAAGTTAGCAGGATTTCTATGTACTAACAACAAGCTGTTAGAAAAAGAAATCAAGAAAGCAGTAAAATTTAAAAGTAAATTTTATACAAAAAGTATAAAATACCAAAGAATACATTTAACCAAGGAAGTGGAAGATATCAATAATAAAAACTGTAACACTAATGAAAGAGTTAAAGAGTACACATGCAAAAAATAAAAAAGCATCCCATGCTCATGGATAGGAAGAATTAATATTGTAATAATGGCCATACTACCAAATGAAATCAACAGATTTAAGGCAATTTCTACTAAAATACCAATGACATTCTTCACAGACATAGAAAAAACAGTCCTCAAATTCATATGAAACCACAAAAGATTATGAACAGCCAAAACAATCTTGAGCAAAAAGAACAAAGCTGAAGTCATCATACTGCCTGACTTCAAAATATACTACAAAGCCATAGTAACAAAAACAGCATGAGTGGCATAAAAGTAGACATATAGAAAAAATGGAACAGAATAAAGAACAAAGAAGTAAACTCACACATTTATGGTCAATTGATTTTTTTGACAAAGGTGCCAAGAACACACAATAAAGAAAGAACAGGCTCTTCAATAAATGATGTTTGGAAAACTGGATATTCTCATGCAGAAGAATGAAACTAGATCCTTATCTCTCACCACATACAAAATTCAACTCAAAATGTATTCAACTTGAAATTTTTTAAAAATTTAAATATAAGACCCCAAACTATGAAACTACTAGAAAAAAACATAGGTGAAACATTTTTGGATACTGGTCTGGGCAAAGATTTTATGAAGAAAATATCAGAAGCACAGGCAACAAAAGCAGAAATAAGCAAGTGGAGTAATATCAAACTAAAAAGCTTCTGCACTGTACAGGAAACAATCAAGAGTGAAGAGACAGGCAGCCAAATGGGAGAAAATATATACTAACTATTCAGCTTACAAGGGATTAATATCCAAAATATACAAGGAACTCAAACAACTCAAAAGCAAAAAACAAATAATTTGATTAAAACATGAGCAAATAAGCTGAATAGACACCTCTCAAAAGAAGACATACAAATGACCAGCATGTATATGACAAAATGATCAACATTACTAATTACCAGGGAAATGCAAATCAAGACCACAATGAAATATCACATCACCCCAGTTGAAATGGCTATTATCAGAAAAATAAAATATAACAGGCACTGGTGGGGATGCAGAGAAAGGAGAATTCTTACACACTGTTGGTGGAAATGTAAATTAGTATAGCCATTATGGATAACATTATGGAGGTTCCACAGAAAACTAAAAATAAAATTACTATATAATACAACAATCCTACTATTAGGTATATATCCAAAGGAAATAAAATCAGTATGTCAGAAATATATCTACACTTCTATGTTTATTGCAACACTATTCACAATAGCCAAAATATGGACTCAGTCTACATGTTCATCAACAGATAAATGGATTTAAATATGTGGTATATATACACAGTAAAATACCATTCAGCCATAATAAAGAATAAAATTTTTTAATTTGTGGCAATGTGGATGAGATTGGAGGACATTATGTTAAGTGAAATAAGTCAGGCACAAAAAGACAAATATTGGATGTTTTCACTCATATATGGAGGCTAAAGAAGTTGGTTTCATGAAGAGGGAGTAGAATAGTTATTATTAGAGGCTTGGAAGGGGGAGCAGATAGCAACAGGTAAGTAAAGGAATACAAAATTACAGCAAGGTGGAAGGAATAAGTTCCAGTGTACTATAACACCATTGGATGACTATAATTAACAATAATTTATTTTTATTTTCAAATAGTAATGATCATGGATTTTGAATGTACCCAATGCAAATTACCCTGAATTATTACATATTGTGCATATGTGTCAGAATATCATACTGTACTCCATAAATGCATACAGTAATTATATGCCAATTAAAAATAATAAAAGCAGTTGAACATGGTGGAGGCTAAGGAAGGAGAATTGCTTGAGCCCAGGAGTTTCAGGATGCTGTGCACTATGATTGCACCCTATATCCTCGGTGACAGAGCAAGGCCTCATCTCTAATAATATTAATAATAATAATAAAAAGTACAAAAATATATAACTCTCAAAATTCAATAAGAAACCAAAACCATAATTTATTTTTATGTTATTTTTATTCTTTAATTGACAAAATGGTTTATATTTATCATGTACTGTTTTGAAATATGTATACATTTTGAAATGGCTTAATAAAGCTAGTTAACAGATACATTACCTTACATATCATTTTTTTGTGGCGAGAAACTTCTGTCAGTGATTTTCAAAATACAATACATTGTTATTAACTACAGTCACCATGTTGTACAATTGATGTCTTAAACACACACTCCCTATTCAATTAAAATTTTCTGTCCTTTAATCAACATATCACCAACTCTCCACCCACATCCCAGCTCTAGTTACTACAATTCTCTCTACTTCCATTAGTTCAACTTTAAGGTTCCACATATAAGTGAGATCATGCAGTATGTGTCTTCTTTTGTCTGGCTTATCTCAGTTAAAATAATGTCCACCAAGCTTATCCATATTTTTACAAATGACAGAATTTCCTTCTTTTAAAAGCGGAATTTCTGTCGTATGTGTGTTTATCAGATGTACGTGTAATATATACATATTATATATGCATAATACATAATATGAAAATAATATGTTGTATATAATATTTAAAAATATATTTTATACAAATAAAATATATCTTATATATTATTTATACAAATAATATATTTTATATTACAAATATATATTATATATTTTATATTTTATAAAAAATATGTTGTTTTATATAACATATATTATTTTATATAATACGTAAACAATGTATTCATATATTATCTATAATATAAATAAAATATATTTTATACATAATACATTTAACATAAAAGAATATATTATATATAAATATATGTTATATATGAATACATATAAAATATATATTTATAAAATATGTGTTATATATCATTATCTTTATCTATTTTTATGAATGGACACTTAGGTTGATTCCATAGATTGACTATTGTGAATAGTGTTGCAATAAATATGGAAGTGCAGCTATCTATTTGACATACTGATTTTATTTCCTTTGGCTATATACCCAGAAGTGGGATTGCTGGGTAATATAATAGTTCTATTTTTAATTTTTTTGAGAAACCTTCATACCATTTTTTATAATAGCTGTACTAATTCACCTTACTGTCAACAGCATACAGGGTTCTTTTTTCTTCATTTCCTTGACAACTTTTATTGTCTTTTGTCTCTGAAAAAAGCCATTCTAACTGGTATGGGATGGGATTCTCTTATGGTTTTAATTTGCTTTTCCATGATGATTAGTGATATTAAGCATTTTTTAATATACCTTCTGGGCATTTGTATGTCTTCATTTGTGAAATGTCTACTTGGGTTCTTTGCCCATTTTAAAATCAGGTAATTTATCTTCTTGCTATTGAGTTGTTTGAGCTTCTTATATGTTTTGAATATTAACCCCTCATCAGATGTATGGTTTGCAAATATTTTTTCCCATCCCATAGGTTGCTGTCAGGCCTCTGAGCCCAAGCTAAGCCATCATATCCCCTGTGACCTGCACATATACATCCAGATGGCCTGAAGTAACTGAATAATCACAAAAGAAGTGAAAATGGCCTGTTTCTGCCTTAACTGGTGACATTACCTTGTGAAATTCCTTCTCCTGGCTCATCCTGGCTCAAAAGCTCCCCCACTGAGCACCTTGTGTCCCCTGCCCCTGCCTGCCAGAGAACAACCCCTTTGACTGCAATTTTCCACTACCTACCCAAATCCTATAAAATGGCCCCACCCCATCTGCCTTCGCTGACTCTCTTTTTAGACTCAGCCCACCTGCACCCAGGTGATTAAAAAGCTTTACTGCTCACACAAAGCCTGTTTGATGATCTCTTCACATGGACGCAAGTGAAATTTGGTGCTGTGACTCAGATCTGGGGACCTCCCTTGGGAGATCAATCCCTTGTCCTCCTGCTCTTTGCTCCGTGAGAAAGATCCACCTATGACCTCTGGTCCTCAGACTAACCAGCCCAAGGAACATCTCACCAATTTTAAATCAGGTAAGCGGCCTCTCTTTACTCTCTTCTCCAGCCTTTCTCACTATCCCTCAACCTCTTTCTCCTTTCAATCTTGGAGCCACACTTCAATCTCTCCCTTCTCTTAATTTCAGGTCCTTTCGTTTTCTGGTCGAGACAAAGGAGACACATTTTATCCATGGACCCAAAACTCTGGCGCCGGTCACGAACTCGGGAAGACAGTCTTCCCTTGGTGTTTAATCACTGCGGGGATGCCTGCTTGATTATTTACCCAAGTTTCAGAGGTGTCTGATCACCGCGGGGATGCCTGCCTTGATCCTTCACCCTTAGCTGCAACCACCACTTTTCTGGGGGGCAAGCACCCCCCACCCCTTCTCTTCGTGTCTCTAACCCTTTACATTGTTTCTGGGGGCAAGAACCTCCCGCCCCTTTTTGACTTTCCTGGGGGGCAAGCACCTCTCACCCCTTCTCCACTTTCCTGGGGGGCAAGCACCTCCCACCCCTTCTCCACTTTCCTGGGTGGCAAGCACCTCCCACCCCTTCTCCACTTTCCTGGGGGGCAAGCAGCCCCCACCCCTTCTTTCCATGTCCTTACCCTCCCTTTTCTCTGGGCTTGCCTCCTTCACTATAGGCAACCTTCCACTTTCCATTCCTACCTCTTCTCTCTTAGCCTGTGTTCTCAAAAACTTAAAGCCTCTTCAACTCACACCTGACCTAAAACCTAAACACCTTATTTTATTCTGCAATGCCACTTAACCCCAATACAAACTCGACAATGGTTCCAAATAGTCAGAAAATAGCACTTTCGATTTTTCCATCTTACAAGATCTAGATAATTCTTGTCATAAAATGGGCAAATGGTCTGAGTTGCGTGACGTCCAGGTATTCTTTTTCATATCCCTCCCAAGTCTCTGTTCCCAATGCAATTCCTCCCAAATCCTCCTTCTTTCCCTCTCACCTGTCCCCTCAGTCCCAACCACAAGCATCCTGAGTCTTTCCAATCTTCCTTTTCTGCAGGCCCATCTGACATCTCCCCTCCTCCCCAGGCTGCTCCTTGCCAGGCTGAGCCAGGTCCCAATTCTTCCTCAGCCTCCGCTCCCCCATCCTATAATCCTTTTATCACCTTCCCTCTTCACACCCGGTCCACCTTGCAGTTTCATTCTGCAACTAGCCCTCCCCAACCTGTCCAACAATTTCCTCTTAAAGAGGTGGCTGGAGCTAAAGGCATAGTCAAGGTTAATGCTCCTTTTTCTTTATCCGACCTCTCCCAAATCAGTTAGCGTTTAGGCTCTTTTTCATCAAATATGAAAAACCCAGCCCAGTTCATGGCCCGTTTGGCAGCAACCCTGAGACACTTTACAGCCCTAGACCCTGAAGAGTCAGAAGGCCATCTTATTCTCTATATGCATTTTATTATCTAATCTGCTCCCAACACTAAATAAAACTCCAGAAATTAAATTCTGGCCCTCAAACCCCACAACAGGACTTAACTGACCTCGCCTTCAAGGTGTACAATAATAGAGTAGAGGCAGCCAAGTAGCAACATATTTCTGAGTTGCAATTCCTTGCCTCCACTGTGAGAGAAACCCCAGCCACATCTCCAGCACACAAAAACTTCCAAAAGCCTAAACTGCAGAGGCCAGAAATTCCTCCAGGACTGCCTCCCCCGGGAACTTGCTTCAAGTGCTGGAAATCTGGCCACCGGGTCAAGGAATGCCCGCAGCCTGGGATTCCTCCTAAGCTGTGTCCCATCTGTGCAGGACACCACTGAAAATCGGACTGTCCAACTCGTCTAGCAGCCGCTCCCGAGCCCCTGGAACTCTGGCCCAAGGCTCTCTGACTGACTCCTTCCCAGATCTTCTCGGCTTAGCTGCTGAAGACCGATGCTGCCCGATCGCCTCGGAAGCCTCCTAGACCATCACAGACGAGGAGCTTTGGGTAACTTACAGTGGAGGGTAAGTCCATCCCCTTCTTAATCAATACGGAGGCTACCAACTCCACATTACCTTCTTTTCAAAGGCCTGTTTCCTTTGCCTCCATAACTGTTGTGGGTATTGACGGCCAGGCTTCTAAACCTCTTAAAACTCCCCAATTCTGGTGCCAACTTGGAAAACATTCTTTAATGCACTCCTTTTTAGTTTTTCTCACCTGCCCAGCTCCCTTATTAGGTTGAGACATTTTTACTAAATTATCTGCTTCCCTGACTATTCCTAGGCTACAGCCACACCTCACTGCCACCCTTTTCCCCAGTTCAAAGCCTCCTTGGCATCCTCCCCTTGTATCTCCCCACCTTAATCCACAAGTATTAGACACCCCTACTCTCTCCTTGGAGACTGATCATGCACCCCTTGCCATCCCATTAAAACCTAATCACCCTTACCCTGCTCAATGCCAATATCCCATCCCACAGCATGCTTTAAAAGGATTAAAGCCTGTTATCACTTGCCTGTTACAGCATGGCCTTTTAAAGCCTATAAACTCTCCTTACAATTCCCCCATTTTACCTGTCCAAAAACCGGACAAGCCTTACAGGTTAGTTCAGGATCTGCGCCTTATCAACCAAATTGTTTTGCCTGTCTACCCTGTGGTGCCAACCCCATATACTCTCCTATTCTCAATACCTCCCTCCACAACCCCTCCACAACCCATTGTTCTGTTCTGGATCTCAAACATGCTTTCTTTACTATTCCTTTGCACCCTTCATCCCAGCCTCTCCTCACTTTCACTTGGACTGACCTTGACACCGATCAGGCTCAGCAAATTACCTGGGCTGTACTGCCGCAAGGCTTCACGGACAGCCCCCATTACTTTAGTCAAGCCCAAATTTCTTCCTCATCCATTACCTATCTCAGCATAATTCTTTATGAAAACACACATGCTCTCCCTGCTAATCATGTCTGGCTAATCTCCCAAACTCCAACCCCTTCTATAAAACAACAACTCCTTTCCTTCCTAGGCACAGTTAGGTACTTCCGCCTTTGGATACCTAGTTTTACCATCCTGACTAAACCATTATATAAACTCACAAAAGCAAACCTAGCTGACCCCATAGACCCTAAATCCTTTCCCCACTCCCTTTTCCATTCCTTAAAAAAACAGCTCCCACACTAGCTCTCCCTAACTCATCACTCCTTTTTCATTACACACAGCCAAAGTGCAGGGCTCTGCAGTCAGAGTTCTTAGACAAAGCTGAGACTGTGCCCTGTAGCCTTTCTATCCAAACAACTTGATCTTACTGTTTTAGCCTAGCCCTCATGTCTGTGTACAGTAGCTGCCACTGCCTTAATATTTTACAGGCCCTCAAAGTCACAAACTATGCTCAACTCACTCTCTAGAGTTCTCATAACTTCCAAAATCTATTTTCTTCCTCACACTTGATACATATACTTTCTGTCCCCCTCCACTACGTCTCAGCAAGCCGAACTCATTGCCTTAACTCGAACCATCACTCTTGCAAAAGGACTTACGCATCAATATTTATACTGACTATAAATATGCCTTCCATATCCTGCACCACCATACTGTTACATGAGCAACAAGAGGTTTCCTCACTACACAAGGGTCTTCCATCATTAATTCCTCTTTAATAAAAATTCTTCTCAAGTCCGCTTTACTTCCAAAGGAAGCTGGAGTCATTCACTGCAAGGGCCATCAAAAGGCATCAGATCCCATTGCTCAGGGCAGTGCTTATGCTGATAAGGTAGCTAAAAAAGCAGCTAGCGTTCCAACCTCTGTCCCTTATGGCCAGTTTTTCTGCTTCTCATGGGTCACTCCCACCTACTCCCCCACTGAAACTTCCACCTATCAATCTCTTCCCACAGAAGGCAAATCGTTCTTAGACCAAGGAAAATACCTCCTTCCAGCCTCACAGGCCCATTCTATTCTATTGTCATTTCATAACCTCTTCCATGTAGGTTACAAGCCGCTAGCCCATCTCTTAGAACCTCTCATTTTCTTTCCATTGTGGAAATCTATCCTTGAAAAATCACTTTTCAGTGTTCCATCTGCTATTCTACTACTCCTCAGGAATTTCTCAGGCCCCCTCCCTTAATGGTCTTTTAAAAACACACCTCACCAAGCTCAGCCACCAACTTAAAAAGGACTGGACAATACTCTTACCACTTGCCCTTCTCAGAATTCGGGCCTGTCCTTGGAATGCTACGGGGTACAGCCCATTTGAGCTCCTGTATGGACGCTTCTTTTTATTAGGCCCCAGTCTCATTCCAGACACCAGACCAACTTTCACTGCACCCCAAAAAACTTGTCATCCCTACTATCTATCTTCTGTCTAGTCATACCTCTATTCACCGTTCTCAACTACTCATAAATGCCCTGCTCTTGTTTACACTGCCAGTTTACACTGTTTCTCCAAGCCATCACAGCTGATATCTCCTGGTGCTATTCCCAAACTGCCACTCTTAACTCTTAAAGTAAATAAATAATCTTTGCTGGCAGGGCTATGCTGAACCTCCTTGGGCACTCTCTAATTGGATGTCCTGGGTCCTCCCAATTCTTAGTCCTTTAAGACCTGTTTTTCTCCTTCTCTTATTCTGTTTAGCTTTTCAATTCATACAAAACGATATCCAGGCCATCACCAATCATTCTATATGACAAATGTTTCTTCTAACAACCCCACAATATCACCCCTTACCACAGAATCTTCCTTCAGCTTAATCTCTCCCACTCTAGGCTCCCACACCGCCCCTAATCCCGCTCGAAGCAGCCCTGAGAAACATCGCCCATTATCCCTGCATACCACCCCCAAAATTTTCGCCGCCCCAACACTTTACCACTATTTCATTTTATTTTTCTTATTAATATAAGAAGACAGGAATGTCAGGCCTCTGAGCCCAAGCTAAGCCATCATATCCCCTGTGACCTGCACATATACATCTAGATGGCCTGAAGTAACTGAAGAATCACAAAAGAAGTGAAAATGGCCTGTTCCTGCCTTAACTGATGACATTACCTTGTGAAATTCCTTCTCCTGGCTCATCCTGGCTCAAAAGCTCCGCCACTGAGCTCCTTGTGTCCTCTGCCCCTGCCCACCAGAGAACAACTCCCTTTGACTGTAATTTTCCACTACCCACCTAAATCCTATAAAACAGCCCCACCCCTATCTGCCTTCGCTGACTCTCTTTTCAGACTCAGCCTGCCTGCACCCAGGTGAAATAAACAACCTTGTTGCTCACACAAAGCCTGTTTGCTTGTCTCTTCACACGGATGTGTGTGAAAGTTGCCTCTTCACTTTGTTGATTGTTTCTTTTTCTGTGCAGAAGCTTTTTTGTTTGACATATTCACATTTGTCTATTTTTGCTTTTGTTGCCTGTATTTTAGGGTAATAGTCAAGAAATCATTGCCCAGGCAAAAGTCATGAAGTGTGATGACTTCAGCTTTGTTGTTTTTGCTCAATATTGGTTCAGCTGTTCGTGATCTTTTGTGGTTTCATATCAATTTGAGGATTTTTTTTCTATGTCTGTGAAGAATGTCATTGGTATTTTGGTAGAAATTGCATTAAATCTGTTGATTTCTTTTGGTAGTATGGTTTACAATATTAATTCTTATCAGTGTTTTATGGTTTTCATTGTAGATATCTTTCACTTTCTTGGTTAAACTTATTCTTTGGTATTTTATATTTTTGTAGCTATTGTAAATTTTATTGCTTTCTTGATTTTTTTGGCTAGTTTGTTCTCAGTGAATAGAAATCCTACTGATTTTTGTATGTTCATTTTGTATTCTACAACTTTATTGAATTTGTTCATTAGTTCTAACATTTTTTGCTATAGTCTCTAGAAATTTTTATTTGTAAGATCATGTCATCTGCAAGTAGGAACATGATCAAGGGATTCCTAGGATGCAAGATTGGTTCAACATAGCCAAACCTACAAATGTGGTACACTACAGTAATAGAATGAAGGACAAAAACCATATGACAATTTCATTTGATGGAGAGAAGTCATTTGACAAAATTCAATGTCCATTTATGATACAAAGTCTTAAGTTAGGTACAGAAGGGATGTACCTCAGCACAATAAAGCCATGTATAACAAACTACAGATAACATGATATTCAAATTTGAAAAATTGTAATCTTTTCCTTTAAGATCAGGAGCTAGTCAAACATGCTAACTCTAACCACTTCTGTTTAAAACAGTACTACAGATTCTAGCCAGATAAATTAAGCAAGGGAAAGAAATAAAAGACATGCAAATTGGAAAAAAAAATAAAATTTAAATAAAGACAACAAAATATTTGAGTTTTCACTTTACTGATGGAAATATAAAGATGGCACATATCCACATGGATGGAAATATATTCCACATTGTTAGTTGTTAAAGAAATGCAATCTAAAATCACAGTATACACACACTAGATTGTCAAAAAATAAAGACCAGTAAAATCAGGTTATTGCCAAGATGTTAAGGAACTAGAACTCTCATTCATGGCTGCTGGGAATGTAAATGGCACAATAACTTTTGAAAACAGTTTGGCCATTTATTTAAAAGTTAAACATATTACTACCATATAATCCAGCTATTCTACTCCTATGTACTTACCCAAGATGAAAGAAAGCTTATGCCCACACAAAGACTTGCAGCAACACACAAATTCATAGAGATGTATTTGTAACAACTAAACACTGGAAACCATCCAAATTTCTATATGACAGGTGAATAGATAAACTGATTTTGCCATATGATAGAATACTAGTCAGCATTAAAATGGAATAAACCACTGGCACATGCTATGGCATAGATAAGTCTCAAAGTAATTATGCTGAGTGCAAGAGACCAGATGAAATAACACATACTGTGTAATTTCATTTCAGTAAAATCATAGGTCATGAATGTGGACATGAAGAAATGTCAGGGATGGTCACAAGAGTGGGCTTATAAGGGACATGAAATTTTGGGGAGTGACAAATATGCTTATTATATTGATAATGGTTATGGTTTCATTGCTATAAACGTATTAAAAGTTTTCAAATTATATACTTTAAGTATGGGCGGTTTATAATATTTCAGTTATAGTTCAATAAAACTTCTTTTTAATAAAAAAGACTATTGATACATAATGCTAAACTTTCGTTCAGTAAGATTTCCCCCATCACTCTCCCATTAGCATTATGGGAAAATGCTGGCTTTTCCTCATTCCTAATTGCCAATCTGAGAGGTTATGGTGACACTTCACTGTTTTCCTTTGCATTTATTTGACTGCCAGTAAAACTTAACTTCATTCAAATGTTTAAAGAAAGGTTATTGCTCTTTTTAAATGCAGCATGGAATTTGACTAACACTGGCTTTCCTTATTAAATTTCTGGGCAGGGTAATTCCCAGAGGACCTTGGATTCTGAATGACTTGGCAATTATTTGTATAAGTTGGAAAAAAGAGAAAACTGATGAGATGGGACAACGTATAAACGCAGGAAGTTGAGTAGATTTTATTTTTGAACCATTGTGAAAATGCATTTATATATTAAAAGAACCTTGTCTAATATACAAGGAAGAAATGTTTTACTTATTCTCCTCTAGTCTGATTGATCCCCTGGACCTTAATCATAGATTGGTTTTATTTATTCTCCTCTTATCTGATTGATCCTCTGGACCTTATTCATAAATTATTTTATATAGTACAGCAGAAAATACAATGTTGCATCTACATGCAGAGAGATCTCCCTTTACCTCCCCTTTGTAGTTTGCAAAATAGTGCTAAAATATTTTTAATTACTAAAGAAAGAACAATGACCTCTGTAAAAAGTGCAGCTGGGCCCTAGCATGGAGACAGCTGGAAAACATTTTCTCCTCATGAGCTTTGTAAATCATTCCTGGCAGGAGGCATCACTGTCTTCTTAACTCTCTTGCAGAGTCTCTAATGTGGTTTTCAGAGACGTTGTTAGGATTCTGGGAGCAGAGAAATTGTTCACTTTATGACATCTACTTCGAGATCTTGGGGTTTAGAATTGGTAACACAATAGGAACGGCCCTAGAGTTCAAGAGGCTTGAAGTGTGCTATGTCAGGGTAAGTTAGGGAACATGCTAATGGTTAAGTATAAGAGCAGGGACTAAGTTAGGGAAAGTGAGGTAAAGAACAAAGGAAAAGGTCTACTTTTGGGTTATTCACACTCTAGGTACCCTTCTCTCTAACTTGGCTTTCTTTTAAAAAATCAGATACACACAAATGTAGAAAGTATAATATCCTACTATATCTATCACCAAGCTTAAACAATGGCCAAATATGTTTTGCCACACTAGAGATTCTCAAACTTCAATAAACCTATTGATGAACTTGAATGTTAAAGTACAGTTTTTTATAGTTTAGGCTTGAGTCTGAGGTTCTTCATTTCTAACAAGCTCCTAGGTGATGTGGATCCTAGCTGGTAGTTTACTCTTGGAGTAGCAGAATTCTAATACTCCTTCTTACTTCTACACTTGCCCACTCAATATTTGGAAGCAAACGCTGGGTATCATATTATTTCATTCATAATTATTTCAGCATATATTCCCAAAACGTTTGTTCGTTGTAAAAGCATAGCCACAGTGCCATTATTCTACTTTAAAAAATAATAATTCTTCAATAACATTAAATGTCCAGCCATTGTTCAAATTTCCCCAATTGTCTCATAATTGTTTAATTCCCTCCACCTCTCAGATAGTTTGATAGGATTGAAATAAGATCCATACATTGTAATAGATTAATGTTTCTTACTGATTATTGCAATTGGTTCATGTTGCAATTGATTGTTGTCTTTAGTTTATCTTTTTTTTCAATCTGTAGGTTCTCTAATACACACACTTTCTCTTACTCTTTCCCATCTCTTTATATTTCTTTGCAGTTTATGTTTTTGAAAAAAATCCATAATTTGTCCTGTAGAGTTTGAATAGTATAAATTTTCCTGATTGCATAGTTTTCATTAACGTGATCCTTGGCTCCCTATACTTCCTGTAAAATCATAGTTACCTATTTTGATGTAAGACATGTGTACTTGGTCTCTGTCCCTGGTTCCTAGCACACAGCTCCAAAAACCCTTGAAATTTCCTGAGAGATATGAATACTAGAAGCATCTTTTTTTCTATTTCGTCTCTGACCCCAATTCCTGAAACATAGCTCCTTAGAATCCCTTCGGATTTCCTGGGTGATAAAATCATCTTTTGTTCTAATGAGGTGACTCTTCATTGGCTCTTGGCTAGTTTCGGATGGGAGCTGGTCATCAGAAAGAACCAAGACATGATTAGAAACTTGGAACTTTCAGCCCCCCACACCTACCCTATTCCTCCCCAGAGGAAAGAAGGGCTAGAGATGGAGTTAATAATCAATCGTGCCTATGTGATGAACCATCCAAAAAATTCCTAAAACATGGAGTTCTGAGAGCTTCTAAGAAGTCTGGTGAATACATCCATGTGTTGGGAGGGTAATGTGCCCTAATTCCATGGGGACAGAAGCTCCTGTCTCAAGACCCTTCCAATGTTGCCCTAAGTGCCTCTTCACCTGGCTATTCATCTGTATTCTCTATCACATCCTTTATAATAAACAGGTAGATATAAGTGCTTCTCTGAGTTCTGTGAGCCATCATAGCAGATTATCAAACACGAGAAGGAGGTCATCAGAACCCCTGATTTGTAGCCAAGTCAGACAGAAATGTGGGTAACCTAGGGGCCTGCAATTGGTATCTGAAGTAAGGGACAGTCCTATGGTGTTTATGCTAACTCCAGGTAGCTAGAATAATAAGTGAATCGGAGCACACCCATTTGGTGTCTAGAGAGTTGGCTAATGTGAGAAAAAATTCACACACAAGTATAGAGGTTACTTTTGAGGAAGATCAGAGATTTGGGGATGTGGTAGCCATGACTATTTCATGAATAGTGTTTTGTAGGTAAGCAATCACCTGATTCTTTTCTACTTTGTCATGTTAGAAGCTAAATTCATTAAATAATTAAGGATTGTAAATAGTGACATTTTATCATTTCTGTATCACTTATTAGCTGGCATACATTTATAAAAACATTTTGAAGCAGGATATTTCTCTGATTGCTTCACGGAACTCATGACGGGTTTCTCGTTTACTCAGCCTGCAGCTTTCAACTCCTTGTGGGAAGGAGAGTGCTAGCTAATGAGTTGGGAACTGGAGTGCAGGAATGCTGGAACCTGATGGCCACTTTGGCGCTGGCAGGGGGGAGCTTCGCTCACTCAAAACCACTGCATTCCACCCCTCACAGGAGGGAGCATGCAGGTGAGTGGGTGCAGAAGCCAGGGCAAGGGCTTTTGGGTGTCAGCCAGAGAAAATTCCATAGGGCCCTGTGGCAGCATCTGGTGGGGGGGGGGGGTGCCTGTGACCCCTGAAGCCTCAGATGGGGTGTTACAGTGCTCTTTTAGCTCTGCTATTCACAGAGAGCTTAAGTGTTAACCACTCATTGGGCCCTCTGTCTTTTCATGCGAGGCAGCTGCCTTCTGCCTGTGAGGGCAAAGGGTCAGTGTGACAGCCTTTTGTATCCATACTCGTGACTCCTGAGCTCTTGTCCAGCATCCAGGAGAAATGAGGTCACACGAACGAATTGAAGGATGGTAAATGTGGGGATTTTATTGCTGATGAAAGTGGCCCTCAGTGGGAAGGGAAGCTGAAAAGGGGACAGGGTGGGAAGGTAATATTTTCCTGAAGTCCAGCCATCTCTGGCTGGATTCTTCACTGAAGTTATGCCATCAAGCCGCTCCTCTCCAATGTCCAGCTGCTTCTCCTTTCTGCTGGCTGAGTCTGGGATTTTTTCCCCCCACGAGATGGAGTTTTGCTCTTGTTGCCCAGGCTGGAGTGCAATGGTGCATCTCGGCTCACTGCAACCTCTACCCCCCCAGGTTCAGGAGATTCTCTTTCCTCAGCCTCCCGAGTAGCTGGCATTACAGGCATGCACCAACATGTCTGGCTAATTTTTGTATTTTTAGTAAAGATGGGGTTTTGCCACGTTGGCCAGGCTGGTCCTGAACACCTGACCTCAGGTGATCCACCTTCCTCGGCCTCCCAAAATATTAGGATTACAGGTATGAGCCACTGCATCTAGACCAAGTCTGGGATTTTTATAGGCACAGGATTAGGGTAGGGTGGGGCCGTGGGTGGTGTTGGAAAAGGCAACATTCAAGCAGGAAAACAGGGATGTAAGTTCTTGCTTTGGGCCATGGTGTCAGGCTTTACAGTTTGAGGGTGGGGCTTCACCAGGGACCTGCCCTTTTCTGCCTAGAATTTCTCTGCTTCCTCTCCCTATCAGTTTCCCTGTATATTTGGACTCTTTCCCCTTCTTTACCTTTTTTGAAAATAGAAATTTGATTACTTCATGTGCTTTGAAGGTGACTAATCATTTATTTTCAGTGTGAGGAAATATCATTATGAATACATAAATTTAATAATATTTGATGTTTCACTCCACTGTAGTTATTCTTATTGATGCTGAAAATGTTTGTCCATGGTAACTTCTTCATGTTGGCTCTTATGTAGCATTATTCTGGCAAACACATTCTCAAAAAAAAAAAGGCCATAATATTTTAATGACAGTGTCAGAATATTCTGAACATTTAACAATCAGCTGCTATGAGCCTGTGTGTCCTGACTCTAGCACACCACTACTCTTGAGACTTGTCAACGTTACCACTTGTTTCTAGACCCATTCAATAAATATAGCTAGGGAATTCGTTTCTTTTCAAAGATAATCTACATATGAGTTTATACTGGTATTTCCCATTTTAATTCAGGATTCTACTGTTTTCACTTAACTTTATCTTTCATCTGTTTCTCTTTTCTCCCACACAGAAAATCCCAGCTCCCAATGAATCAACATAATTACTCATCTGATTTATCCCACAATTCATGTGTAAAAATCTTAGAATAACAATACCAACACTGTCTGCAACAATGTGGTTACTGAAACATTTTAAGATTTCTTTCTTTTTTTTTTTTTTTGCTGCAATTCCTTTTGTCTTAGGGCACATACCACTGGGAATATATAATCAACTTATTGTGTTGTAAAGTTGCTTGAACTTGATAAATATTTGCTTTTTATTCAATTTTGCTTTTGCTTCTTAAGAATTTTTTTAACTTAATTTTGTGTAATAATTATATAAAAATTTCAAAGTCACATTTATAAAGCAAAGAGTATTCAAGAAGTCAATACCTATCTCTGCTCCTTCCATGCTACTTTTTTCCTTCCCCATAGATAGTATTTTTAATAAAGAGTTTTTGGGTTTTCCTTACATTAAAAATACAAACTAATGTATATATAGTTATATTTATTCCTTTCTTACATGAACTTTACTATGCATGTTTTATTCCATTTTAGTTTTTTACCTTATATATTATGGAGCTCAATCCATTGCATGATATAGAGATACTTCCCATGCCCTATTCACAGCTTTATAGTAATCCATCATATGAATAAACCCTTGTTTATTCAACCAGTAACATAGTGATGAACTTTTGGATTATTTCTAGTCTTTTGGTATCACAGATAATGCTATGCTTGGGTTTTTGCCAGCGTACCTTGAGGATAGATCCTTTGAAGCGGCCTTGTGAGGTGAAAGAATGAATGCATATATAGTTTTACTAAACATTCTTTACTTGATTATTGGCCACCTTTAAATGCAAAAGACAGAGAATAGTAGAAATCCTGAAGCTCAAGTTTGCCCCTCACTGGTGCTAATTTCTGAGATTTATGTTGGTCTCTCTGACTTCAGTGACTTCTTAGCACTGGTAAGTTATCCTTTTTTTTTGTTTTTCATGAACACTTCATTCTGTTTTCTAAAAGCATCAAATGTTTTGTTGAATTTTTAATATTGAATTTATTCGAAAGATTATATATAAACAAATATAACACAAAATATTAGGTTTATAAAATTTTAGATTTGGAATGTATTGACAATCTTTTCCTTCATTAAAATGGGAAGGAGGAGGTAGATATTAAACAAATGAATCAAGACTACAGAGTACATAACTGACAGAGGCAAGATTAGAATCCATGTCTCATTCTCTAGATGCAGTAATCTTTAATCTACTTCTTGGATGTTCAATCTGGTATGCCAGAGGACATGTGATTTCATAGGGAGATCTTGGAAGTGATTCCATGGTCAGTAATTTGATTCTATGGTAAGTCAATATGATTCTGTGGGAAGTAATATAAAACATTTTCTATATTTAAATAGGCAAATATTTCTAGTAGAATGAAAAAATAAACACATGGCACTTTAAATAATAAATTAGAGGGCACTGAAAACACTTCCTAGCATGCCAAGGGCCATGTGACATCCCTGAACCTCCAGTTCATTCTCCTCTGCTGAGGACACTTAATGGAAAAGTTTAAATAGCATTGCTCATCACCATACTTCCTTCCCACTGGAGTTATTGGGGATCATTTCTACCAGTCTGGTAGTTAGCATTTTCACATCCTCCCTGAATTGAGCCAGGTAGGTAAAGGAGGAAAAGAAAGAAAATGAAGCAGCCACTGGGGTATCCTGTCCCAAGAAAGGAGTTGGCCTCACTGTGATCCACATTTAGGTAAAAAATACAGGGAGAAGTGAGGAAAAGAAAGAAAATGAAGCAGTGACTGGGTTATCCTGTCCCAAGAAATGACTTGGCCTCACTGTGACCCACATTTAGGTAAAAAATAAAGGGAGAAGCACACTGGCTTCCTTACTCAAAACTCTGTCTCTTTCAAATATACTGAAGGGACGTTCTGAGATTTTTGAGCCTGAAAAGTCTCAGAGCCTTCTTTGCTACCACGCAAAGGTTATTACAAAACAAGGAGACACTGGGGATGGAAAGGAGTTGCTATAAAAAGCAAATTTTCTCACTGTATTGAAGAGGACTATACAGTCTTAACTGCTGACACATGGATATATGAAGATAGAAAATTGCATTATAAACAAAGACTAATTATGAAGAAAAGTTGCTTACGGCTTAGAGTTGTGGTTCAATTTGAATGCTTTTTAATTCTTTTGAGGACCCATTAGCTCATTTCTTCGGAGGAATCATAAGGACTAATCTCTAAAATCAATGGAGAATGTGAAAACAAAGTATGGAAAAAGTTATTATCAATCCCTTAAATCAACCCATGGAGTGTACATGATTCTATGCATATATCTATGCATATACAGTGATTTATTTGCAAATCCAAAGCTTGAACAAAAAAAGTAACAAAAGAAAAAGCACTGTGCAGATGTCTGGGCCCTCAACCCATTTTGTTTTGAAGTTAACTGTTAAATTCCCAGTAGTTAATAGTAGAAGAAAATTCTAAACTTTTCTTATTTACGGTGTTTATACTTTTCTGACAACATTGTCAATGTGGAATGTTGTGAGAATGGAGGACAATCACCCTGTGACACCACACTGACTTCACACCATGTGAACCACAGCAGGAGTGGCAAGCACGTCCTGTTCTTATACTGTGATACTGCATGAGTAACTGAGTGCTGCCACCATTGTTAATCTTAACAGGCAAGGCTCATATTTAGGTGGTACAAAGAGGTAAGCAGAGACCAGTTATTACAGGCAACATCTGTCCCAATTGGTTGGTGTTTGTGTGTTTTGGTTATTATATTTATTAAATATGTGGTTGTAGGAATCAAGTAATATGCTGGAATTGAAGCTTACCATATACAACATACTGGGTACTTCCAATTACAGGTCACAGGATATGTTTTATATGTTATAGTATTATTTTTCCTCTGATGGAGTATTTTTACACATTATGGTCATCTTCTTAAGTTACTATGACCCTAACTGTTTACCAACAATGAAAAATGTGACTAAGTCAGATTAATTGAGCTGGTTCTGCCAGTTAGCCCTAGGAGCTTGTTTAGCTAATTAAGATAAACAGTGCTGAAGATTGTCCATAATGGATTATTTTGGAAACAAGCCTGTCCTCTTGGGTGCAACTTCCAGTTAAAAGTCTGCATGTTTGTGCTCTGGGAAGCAATGGTAGTTTCTGAGCTGGAAAGTTGCTTAAGACCTTACGCAAGTGAAAAGCAGAACTAGTGGCTTATGAGCAGTGGAAAAATAAGACTGGTTAGGAAGAGCTTAAGGATGTTTTCAATGTTTTTGGATCTTTTGCCACAATATGCTTCCAGTTATTTGATCACCAAAATGTGCCTTTTTTTTTCCATTGAAGGATTTGCATAAACTATCTGTTTGGCTGGCCCAACTACTTGGAGAGTTTGCAGTATAAAAAGAGCACAAAATAGTGGAGTGTATCCACACTGGGCAAGAGACTGACAAGCCCATTTGTCACACTCAGGGGTTTAATACTGATTCAAAAGCCGTTGATGAGTCATGGAATTGAGGGATCCATTTGGGGAAACTTGTGGAAGTGTGAGAATGGAGGACAATCGCCCTGTGAGACCACACTGACTTCACACCATGTGAGCCACAGCAGGGGTGGCAAGCACGTCCTGTCCTTGTACTGTGATACTGCATGAATAACTGAGTGCCCATTTTTTGGGGGCTCTCATCTTTCACTGCCACCCCTCCCTCACACCATGCAACCTATCAAAGCATTTGTCCCAACAAACACACAGCCCTCATCCTGAGAAGAATTCTGATAATTTGTTTCCTTATATTTCCCATAATGCTTTTAGTACCCGTTATAACTAGTCCCTTGGAGGCCTCAGTTTGAAGCAGGACCAGGGTGTCTGAAGTCAAAACACAGTTTTGAGTCCCAGCTGTCTGCCACTTACAATTATACTCTTAGACAATATATTTAACTTTGGTAATCTTCAGTTTTCTCATGTATAAAATGGGAATAGCTATATATTTTTTAAACTGGTAAGAAGGAAGTTGAAATGTAAAGATGAAATTCAAAGGGGCTTCATTTATCTCTGGGACCCAATGCCTCTTTTACTTTGAAAAAAGTTTATTATTAGAATGAATAAATGTAATTGCTGATATATGACATTTTTTGGCCTATAGAAATGGCAGTTTTATATGGTTTAATGTTATTGTGTCCAACGGATAAGTAGAGACGAGGAACTAAATTGATTATGAAAAATTTGGCCAGTTGGCCCGGCATGGTGGTTCATACCTACAATCCCAGCACTTTGGGAGGCCAAGGTAGCAGGATGGCTTGAGCCCAGGAGTTTGAGACCAACACGGGCAACATGGTGAAACCTCATTTCTACAAAAAAAGCCCAAACCCCAATCCAAAAAAAAAATACCCCACAAAAATTAGCAGGACATGGTGGCAAGCGTCTGTAGTCCCAGCTACACAGGGGCTGAGGTGGGAGGATCACCTGAGTCCAGGCAGGTTGAGGCTGCAGTGAGCGGTGATCATACCACTGCACTCCAGTGTGGGCAACAGAGTGAGGCCCTTTCTCAAAAAAAAAAAGAAAAAAAAGAAAAAAGAAAAAAGAAAAATAATTGGCAGGATGTTGATCCTACACAAAATGTTTAACATGCACTCCATCCTGTTATCTCTCAATTACTTACATAATTGTCTTGAGATCTAAGAGATTACTAGATTACTAAAAGCTATGCCTGCATTAAAATATGACTTTTTTAGAAGACAGTTCTTCTGTCTTGTTAAATTCACTCCTGAAATAGGGCCTCCTTAACATAAAAAGCTCATGTTATTAAAAGTGTAAATTTTTGCTCAAGAGAATTCTTAAATTCCAAAAAGGACAAAGGAGAAGAAAAAATATCACTCTTTACTTGTTTTTTTTGTACCTCATACTTTGTCTTTATATGTCCCTATGATTTTACAAAACATGAATGATCAGGTCACCACCTATGTTGGAAAATAAACTTTATTTTCAACATACGTTCATAACGGCCTAGTGTCTAAAGCTGTTTCCACTGGATAGAAAGGAAAAAGAGTGTGTTGTGTCTTCCATGCTAGCATCGGCATGCAGGAACTTTGAAAAACACACCAAGTATCTCATTTAGAGACTTTGGGAAAGCATCACAAAGCAATAGTACTTGTGGCAAAAGCCAAAATGAAAATCAGTATTTTCTTCTTTCTTTGCCAATTCTAATGGCAGGCTCTGGCCTGCAGATCCCAGAATTTTAAAACGTCTTTCCAGCAAGGAATTGCTTTCATGTTTGCATCCTCATTGCTAAATCTGGATCTCTTCTCACAATGTCCTTCTTGCATCGTGTCCAGGATGCCTTTCTGTTTGGAAGAGTGCTGAATTCCCTCTTAATGGAAACCAAGCCCCCAGCATGCACTTATCTAAATGTTCTTTCTGCCTTCATATGGTGGAACATGCCTTGCCAAAATGCTTTAAAAACAAAATCCGTTTGGGTAAAGGTCATAAAATCAAACTGTTTATGAGCCTTCATGCTCTTGATTGAAGACTTCAGAATTCCGTTCTTTAAATCTTTCTACCTGGAAGCTATTAAGAGTTTTTCATCCAATTGCAAACAACAACCACAGAGAGTAACAAAACTCCAAGTGTTACAAAGTCCTCAAGTAGTTGTGATGCTCTTATCTTCCAGATGTCTTTTTTTCTCTATTCACTTTATTATGTCCTAAAATTATAAAGCCTCGGAGGTTTTTGCAAACAGAAGACTGTTTTGCCTTTAAGAAGTTGGAAGAAGAGCTTGAAGAATTAAGTCAGTCGGTATTGGTGTGCTTCTGTTCTTCTTCCTCAATAGGAACTGTGGATAAAAGACAAATAACACACAATTTTTGTCCAGAAGGATGTTCTCATCTAGTCAGAGAGAGAAATAGAAAAATTATGGGTTATGATTCAAGAGTGCATAGGTTGCCATAAGAATGAAGGGAGGTCACTGAAAGGTTGCAAAAAAACTCTTTACCTGTAAAACTTAACAAAAGTGTGAAATAACACATTTCTTGCTAAGAAAAAGCATGTGCAAAAGCAGAAGAGGTAGTATAGTGCATTGGTTCTCAAAGTTGTAACCATAGGGAAAATTTTAAATGATATAGATGCTTGAGTTTCATCCCTAGGGTTCTGATTATATTGGTATGGAGTTCTGTTTGGTCATTGGGATTAATGGAAGCTCTCTTGGTCATTAGAATATACTACTTAGGTTGAAAAACACTCTTATAAATTACCCTCTGTCTAGAATGTAGAGCTTGTGGGGATAAGTAAAAATAAGGCTTGCAAAGTAGGTTGAGTTTACTGTTTCCAGCTCAGAGTTAATACCAAAGGTAATGGAGTAGTCCCTAAGGATTCTGTATAGGTGAATCGCAAGATCAAATTTGCATATGAGAATGAGGATTTTGATAGGTGGCAGTTGAATGGATTGTGGATGTGACATTGTGAGTGTGTATATACACAAGTAGAGTAGGGAGGGGGATGATACCGGGAAAAGGGAGACTTCTTAGAGGGAGCCTATGGCTGGGAATCAGAAAGAAAATAATGGAAGCTAGAAATCAGGTGGTGGCAGGGCTCCACAACTGTTGCATCCTGATTGAGCCGCGACAGAAGAAGAGCGGGGGGTTATTAACCTGGGTAACTCCATCCACATGCCATGATTTTCCATGCTGCAAGATTAAGGAAAGGCTTTGTCTGAATTACCTGAATAATTGTCATCTGCACTGTCCTTCATTTTTGCCTGTGGAGAATAGTCCTCAGGGAACTGTTGCTAAGCTCAAAGCTAATCAGAGTGGTAAGCATCTTTTAATAAAGAAAATGAAGACATTTGATAGGATTTTCTTTCCTTCCTTCGTATTTGCAAGCCAAGGCACATTTCTTTGCTTTCACTACCCTTACTCCTTTGAAAGCTGCAACAATTTTATAAAGGTCATCTGCCCGAGTTCTCTGAGATCCTCTTACTTTCTTACTCAATACCAACCAGTGGGGCAGAATCACCACTCCCCAAGGAACTAAACCCACAGACTGCCTTGTCCTTGATCTGTATTTCTCCTTTCCCACAGAAAAACTGATTTATTCTGGTACAGTCCTTTAAAGAGCTAAACAGCCTGCAAGTTACCTATCAGAATAATTGTGGCCAGAAGAGATGTAGCAATGGTTTCTGGCTAATTGGCAGGGTGAGCTCTGGCTTATATAACAGTTACCTCTGGCAATTTGTCTCAATACTCTTTTGGCAGCAATGCTGTGGTATTTTTAATGGTAAGAGCTTGGCCAGTTTTCATCCAATCTGCTTTTTTATTTTGCTGGCTGCAATTAGAATTACTGTTTCTTTCACCTTGTTTCCAGCCAGACCTGGTTCTGTAAATATGTCACTGGGGGTTTGCATGGAGCTGTGTTCTGCTTCAGTGCCTTAAATCCATTATTTCACTTCAAAAATCATTTTACCTTTATACAAAGAGGGCCCATGATATATCTGACCTTAATCCCAGGTGTCAGTTGGACCTGTAGAGAGGGAGTTCAATGTTCCCAGATTTTAATGACATTTTACAATTTGGAAAGGGGATTTAGGATTGTCAATAGAGAGGAAAGCAGCCTGGCCCTCTGGTGTGGTGGATTCATTAGGAACTGCCTTATATACCTCACACCAATCATCACCTGCTTGCAGTCAGCAGCTTTCAAAGAGGCAGAATATATCCTGAAGAGGTGTAGACAGGGGAAAGGAGGTTCAGTTTTCCAGAATTCATTGTCTCCTTTTTAACTTTATCACCCCTGCCAGGATCTGTTCTGTAGTTGCCAGTATTGGCTATAGATAAAGAACAGAGCTTCCTTCTTCACCTTTGCCAGATCTAGGAGTTTTTTTTTTTTAAATGGACTTTAATTTGAAGAGAAAACCTAAGTGTATTAATGCACAAAATACACTTTTTTTTTTCTTTTTGAGACAGGGTTTTGCTCTGTTGCCCAGGCTGGAGTGCAGTGGTGTGAACCCGGCTCACTGCAACCTCTGCCCCCTGGGCTCAAGTGATCCTCCCACCTCAGTCTCCTGAGTAGCTGGGACTACAGGTGTGTGCCACCACACCCGGCTAATTTTTCTATTTTTTTTGTAGAGAAGGGGTTTTGCTGTGTTGCCCAGGCTGGACTCGAATTCTTGTGCTCAAGCGATCTGTCTGCCTCAGCCTTCCCAACTGCTGGGATTACAAGCATGAGCCACCACACCCAACCCACAAAATATACTTTAAAAATCATGAATGCTGTTTTCCCCAGAGAGAAAATGAAGATTTTGTTTGTCTTAGTTTCTCTGAGAAATTGAGACCAAGAAAATAAGGGAGAACCTTTGAGTAGTATGAAAAGAGAAACTCCTCCAGGAGAGCTAGATAGGTTGATTGTGTGCTCTCTTCACCCATCAGAGTTAAGAGGCCCAGGAGTCATTTCTAAATTTTCCTCTAGCAATAAAAATTTTTCTAATTAATTGCTGTGGTTTTAATATGCCCCTCAAATTCCGTATATTAGAAACTTAATTCCAAATTTATATGTGGATTAGAGGTGGAACCGTTGGGAGGTAATTAGGAAAGGTATCATGGGGCCCCCTTGATAAGACTGGTGGTTTTATAAAAACAGGAGAGACCTGAGGGGGCATACTCTTGTGCTTTCACTATATGATGCCCTCCACCATGTTATGATGAGGTAAGAAGGCCCTCACCAGATGTGGCCCCTGACCTTGAACTTACAGCCTGCAGAACTGTAAGAAGTAAATTCCTTTCTTTATAACTTACCCAGTTTGGGCCGCGCGCGGTGGCTCACGCCTGTAATCCCAGCACTTTGGGAGGCCAAGGCGGGCGGATCACGAAGTCAGGAGATCAAGACCATCCTGGCTAACATGGTGAAACCTCGTCTCTACTAAAAAATACAAAAAGTTAGCCAGGCGTGGTGGCGGGCACCTGTAGTCCCAGCTGCTAGGGAGGCTGAGGCAGGAAAATGGTGTGAACCTGCGAGGCAGAGCTTGCAGTGAGCCGAGATCGTGCCTCTGCACTCCAGCATGGGGGACAGAGCAAGACTCCATCTCAAAATAAGAATAAAAATAAAAGTAAAAATAAATAAATTACCTAGTTTGTGGTATTCCGTTGTGGTAACAGAAAACGAACTACGGTAACTTTGTTGCCTAGGGTAATGTTGGGAGGCAGAAAAAAAAAAAAAAAAGAATAAATATTCATGCTACTACAGGTAATTTGGACCATAAAAAAAGAATAGCCTTCAGAGTGTCAAGGATATATTTTGAAAACATACGTCTAGAAGTACTTCCTATCCCAAAGAATAATAAACAGTGTATCTGCTTCTCTCCAGAATGCCTCGTTTTAATTGTGTTCCTTCTTAATATCTTAATATTACTGCCCTTTTTTTCAGTTAGATAATAATGACATATATAAAACCTGCTAATCTCCATTTTAACAAGGAGTATCCATATTGTCCTCCTTTGTCATCAGAGGCAATTCTGAGGATTGGGAAAAGGGAAAATAATGGAAGGGCCCTGGGACAGAGCAGCAGGAAATCTAACAGTTATCTTCACTCTCTTCTGTCTTTTAACCTTTGCCCAAGCCAGACTAAAGGACTGGTCAGCAGGATCACTCCAATTACTTAGCAAAGCGAGTAACTTGATCCAAATCCTGCTGCAGTAGTCAGCATGCTAAAGTGGAAATTTAAAAAATAAGTCTAATTGGCATCAACCTAAATGGGTATTTTTTTCTGGCACACATGTGCAGGCAAAGTAAGCTGAAATTATAAAACCAAATAATTCATAAGCATGCCTAATGCTTTGTCTGGAACCAGTGAATATTTTATTATCCAAATTTTAACCCTTTATCATGCATATCAAGAGGTAGATTGGCTTAGAAAATCTAAAAGGAAAATCGAGTGGAGTATGAAACCATAGAACAGTGGGAAATGTTATGTTGAATATTTTTCACTACAGTGAGTTTCCTTTGGCCAGTAAAAAATTTAATCAGTGAATCTGCACAAAATATATTGTTTGGTTAATTGCCCCCAAATAAAGAAATCTGTGTGCATCACCCAGAAAAAGAAATAGAGCATTTTCAGAACCTCAGAAGACTTCCTGAAGCCCTCTGTCAGTCACTAACTTCTTCCTCAAAGATAATCTTTCTCTTAAATTCTAGCACCTAGGGATAGTTTTGGCTGCTCTTATATTTTGAATAATTTTAATAATACATTATTTGTGTCTGAATTCTTTCCTTCCATATTTGTAGGATCATCCATGTTGCTGCATATAGTGGAACTGTATTCATTTTCATTGCTGTACAATATTTGATGTTTGAGTATACTTTAATTTATTTATCCATGCTACTATTGATAAACTTCTCAGTTATTTCCAGCTTAGGGATATTATGAATAGTGCTGTGAATATGAACACTTCATTTGTCTTAATTTCTCTGAGAAATTGAGAACAAGAAAATGGGAGAGAACCTTTGAGTAGCATGAAAAGAGAAATCTGCAGGAGAGCTAGATAGGTTGATTGTGTGCTCTCTTCACCCATCGGAGTTAAGAGGCCCAGGGGTCTCTTATGATATAAAGGGAATTGGTGGGCTATAGGATATGCATATTTTAGATTTAGTAATCACTGCCAAGCAATTTCCCAAAATTATACTCATCTGATATTCCCACTAGAAATATATAAGTATTTCAGTTATTCTATATCCTTGCTAATATTAGGCAATGTAGACAATATTGTGTATATCCTTCCTAATATTAGTATAATTATAGCCATTCTCAAATGTACTTATGGGTATCTCTTTAAGATTTTAATTGACATTCCCATGATAAGTAATGAAATTGACCACATTTTCATATGTTTGTTGGCAGTTTGAATGTCCTCTTTTGTGAAGTTTCCGTTTGAGTCCCTTGTTCCTTTCTATAAATTTTTCTGTGTTAAAAAATGATTTATAGAGTTTATATATATATTCTGGATACAAGGCCAGAATCAGTCTTGCCTGGAATTTATTTTGTGGGAAAGTCTGAAATATAGATTTGCTTTATTTAACAGGTAGAGGACCAGGCAGATTTTCAATATTTTTCTGTTTTCAATTCGGTATAGATTGTGTTTTTCTGGAAATTTATACATTTCATCTCTATTTTAAAATTTATTGGCATAAAGTTGTTTATAATAACCTCCTATAATCTAATAAATGCCTGTAGGGTTCATAATGATTTTTTAAATTCTTGGAATTGTTAATTTCTGGCTTTAATATTCATCAATTTTTGCCAAAGTCTTTTTAATTTTATTAATGTTTTCAGACAACCAATATTTGAATTTATTGATCTTCTCTATTATATATTTGTGTTTCATTAATTAATTCGGTTTTCTTTTTTTTTTTTTTTTTTTTTTTCAGACAGAGTCTTGCTCTGTCACCCAGGCTGGAGTGCTGCAAAGGTGTGATCTCGGCTCACTGCAACCTCTGGTTCCCTGGTTCAAGCGCTTCTCCTGCCTCAGCCTCCTGAGTAGCTGGGACTACAGGCATACACCACCATGCCCAGCTAATTTTTTTGTATTTTTAGTAGAGATGGGGTTTCACCATGCTGTTCAGGCTGGCCTCAAACTCCTGACCTCAAGTGATCTGCCTGCCTTAGCCTCCCAAAGTGCTGGGATTACAGGCTTGAGCCACTGCGCCCGGTTCATTTTTTATCTTAATTATTTTCTTTGAACTAATTTCATTGAATGACTTTGCTTTTTAGAAAACTTTAGAAGGGTACATAGATCACTAATTTTTTCTTCTTTTTTTAAAAAAATATATACAGTTAAGGCTTAGCATTCCTTTCTTAGTGTGACTTTATTTACAGCCCACTATGTTGTATTTTTATCTTCATTTTGTTTAAGGTATTTTGTAATTTCCACTGTAATATTTTTCTGACTACTAAAAAGAATACTTTTGACTTTATTTTAACATTTGGAGATCTTATAGATTTTTTGAGATTATTGTTTTCTAATTTAATTCTAATGTGGCTTTAAGAATATACTGTGTGTTTTTAATTCTTTGAAATTTGTAGAGAATTGATTATTATGTCCCCGCTTATTGTCATTTTTGGTAAATATTTCATATGCACTTGAAAAGACTGTCCTGCAGTCATGGGGTGAAGCCTTTTTTTTTAAGGGCAGGATTTTCAAATTGTTTCTTTGTAAATTCATTACTGACGTAGTACATAGAATCTAGGATGAATTTAGTAAATATTAACTAAGTGAAAAAATGTTTCTAATATGATTAAATCAGATGACTCAGCAATCAGTTAATTCATTTATCTAGATTAGCTATCTGGCAAAGAATAGGTATAATATTTGTGGAGTTAATGAATCATTTTTAATATTGGGTAAAAAATTACTTTATTTTGAAGATGCAGGGATTTTTTAAAAAATAAAATGATCTTCCACAGAATAAATTCAAAGTTAGATGAGAAAATTGAGAAGTTCATAGTTGGTGAAGATAATTTTTGAATTATTTTTCTGAAAATTAAACCTAAATTCTTCTTTGCAGAACCAAGATTAATTAAGGGTGAAATGACTGGGATACTGATCATTTGAGAACAATCAATTAGCTATAAGACCATAAAAAAATTTGTCAAATGTACAACTACATGATTTATCTCAAAGTTTTGACTGAGAAGCCATGAAAACCATATTCTGCAGATGTTTAAAAATTAAAGAAAACCATGTCCATCATACACTGTTCCTAAACTCTGTGAAACCTTTATACTGAGCAAGTAGGACTCAATTGTCATAGGACTATATGTGGACATTTAATCCCCAAAGATTTGGAGGAGCAAGTACTGCTCAGCCAGTAAAAAATTACTGGCTAATCTTCTGGAATATATGATTTCTGCAATTATATATCTCTGAAACTAATTTGTATGTGCATAATTCAGAATCTGCAGGTCAAATTGCATTTTATCAGATGGTGCTATGAAAAGTTTTTAAACCCAGGCAAATGAAAAAAAATCTGCTTTTCTGTGAATGTAGTTTCCAGTGATTTCTTTTCAGGTACTGAAATCAGGGCAGTTAGCTGCTTTGCATCCTATTCAGTCTCTGTGTACGCAAGAAAGAGAAAGCATGTACGTTAGATTAATTGTACCATGTCCATGCTTTCAACTGGACTTTCTGAATGAAGATAATTGCAGAATTCACAGCATATTTTGTTGATTCCACAGCTGATATAATAAAAGGGAAAACTTACCAAATATGCATTATGTTGAGAAACATAGACATATAGATGGTTATATGTTGTGCAAATATGTATTCAGGCACATCTCAACTTAATATACATTGTGTTTGTAAGTTTTAAAAATTTAATAGTTATCATAATATTCTTTTTTGTAAGTATAACATAAACAATTATTGCTTGGCCAGATCAGCATTCAACAACCTATTTAATTTATAATATGACTGGAAAATTATACATATGTAATAAAAGATCATACAGAAAATATAATTGCCACACCAGGAATTAACTACATTGAAAGTAATAATAAAATTTAATTTATTTTTATTATTAAATATAGATTCTTGAGAAAAATTTTTAAAAATAGTGACAGAAATGCAAAGCTTTGTTGAAATTTGTTAAGGAACTTCTGAAACTGTTAAAGGAATTTATATTTTCAGAGTGCTGGTTTTTCATTTTTTCCAATTTTATATCAAAATTATGGGTTTTCTTTTCTTGATAGAGTGCCATCTCTTATCTACGTTTATCAGCCATGGTTGGATTGATATTTGGTTTGCTAATGGGAAATGAGAAGAAAAGTAAAAAGAAAAGTGGGTTTTTCCTTTCTTTTCTTTTCTTTTTTTTTGAGATGGAGTCTCGCTCTGTCACCCAGGCTGGAGTGCAGTGGCGCCATCTCTGCTCACTGCAAGCTCCGCCTTCTGGGTTCACCCCATTCTCCTGCCTCAGCCTCCTGAGTAGCTGGGATTACAGGCGCCCGCCACCACGCCTGGCTAATTTTTTGAATTTTTAGTAGAGATGGGGTTTCACCATGTTAGCCAGGATGGTCTCGATCTCCTGACCTTGTGATCCACTGGCCTCGGCCTCCCAAAGTGCTGGGATTACAGGCTTGGGCCACCGCCCCCGGCCTGAAAAGTGGGTTTTTCGTAAGTAGCCAGCACAAAAAGTAAGTATGCATTTCGGAAAGAAATTAGTGAAAGGTTAGTGAAACATGGGATGTGTAGATGGGGTTGAAAACCCAGAACCTGAAAAATCTTACCAGGAGAGGAGGCAGCATGAAGGGAGCTGCCGATGTGAAGATTCCACGCTTATAATTTGGAAAGTACACAGGAACCGTCTATAGAACACCCTCTTGATTATTCTCAAAGAGAGTATCTACAATGTGGTCAACTCCTGACAAACCTTGCTTTTAAATTTATTGCCCTTGCCTTCTGTGCCTGCGTGCTTGATAACATATGTCTCTATTAATGTTGCATAGCTGTATTTTTTCCCTTCATTCACATTTCATGACTTTATGTTTACATGTTATGCAGAGAAAATCTTTGAAACTACTCCCCTTTTCAGGATTCTTTAAAAACTAAAGATGCAAAACCCTAATAACTCTAAGTAAGTTAATTATAAGATTGAGTTAGATTACCCTGGAAAAACACAAAATTAGGAAATTGAACAGCTTTTCAACTTCTCTAGTTGACTTTCCCACGGTAATGTCAACTGATGCTGGGTGGGGCATATCCACAGAGTCAGAGAAAGGAGCCACATAGTTGACTCAATGCTCCAAGTAAGAATATATATTGTCAAGGGGCTAGACTTAATAGAGAGCGCCCAGAGTTATGAGACAGGAGTGGAAACTAGTTAATGACTGAGATTATGAGTTTCGGATGGAAAATTGTCAGGGATTTCTGGGCCCTGAAGCACATAGTAATTGTATAGCAAGGACTTATTCAGCCATTTCTGCTATTCCTTCCAGGAGTATCCACTACCTCTCTGTTCCTGGTCTTGATTGGAATTCTTTCTGTTACAGCTGACTAGAAAGGCTGGGATGAATGAGTATGGATGGTGGGGTTTCATTCCAGACTCACATTTTCCTGTGGAAGGAGGTAAGGGAGAGCGCTTGCACACAGATCCATCTCTCTTTGCCTGCCAGCAACTGTGGTAGGTGGCAATCTCAATGTTTATGCCATCTTGATGGTGAGAACCTTTCAGTAGTCATAAAAATGTTGCATAAAATCCTTTTTTTTCTGTATGGTACTAACTGATATCCTCACATCTCTCTTATTTTCTTTGAGTTGAATATAAGAATATTGAACACACCTATATTCAAACCTAAATATTAGCATAGGAATATATTTAAGGCTGAAAATAAAGAAATTTTTTGAATCATCAAATCATTTAGAATTATCTGTAGTGTCTTCCTTATCTCAGCATAAATAGCAGGATATGAATATATGTGTTATATATGTGTGTCTATTTTTATGTACCTTCTTCTTCTCTGATGCTGGCAAAAACTCTCAAAATATTGCTTTGGAGTTGTTCTTTTGATTTTATCCCCAGAGCATTTATTCAAGAGAATAAATTTGGCCATTTTAAAGCTGTGAGAATATGGAATGCATAAATTTTCCTGCTATAAAATACTTTTTTAGTGTATTTATGTAACTCAAAACAGATGCATCTACAAAGTTTACACATAGAAACACAGACTACTGAAGGAAGAGAGTCAGGTCTGGCTTGGAAAAGCTTTTGGTATTTTTACCCTACAAACATTTCCAATGTATAAAATTGGTACTAAAGACTTGGATCCAATGGTTGGGCTCTGGGGAGATTCCTATAAAATGGCACAAGATGAGCATCTGACTACACAGCATTTCAGCTTTAGGTCTGCAATTTTAGGAACAGCCATTTTTTTAAAAAATTTTATTTATTTATTTTTTTGAGATGGAGTTTCACTCTTGTGGCCCAGGCTGCAGTGCAATGGTGTGATCTCAGCTCACCACAACCTCTGCCTCATGGATTCAAGTGATTCTCCTGCCTCAGCCTCCTGAGTATCTGGGATTACAGGCATGCGCCACCATGCCCTGCTAATTTTGTATTTTTAATAGAGACGGGGTTTCTCCATGTTGGTCAGGCTGGTCTCGAACTCCCGACCTCATGTGATCCACCTGCCTCGGCCTCCCAAAATGCTGAGATTACAGGCGTGAGCCACTGTCCCCGGCACAGCCATGTTTATTCTTAAACGTGATTGGAGACAAGTCAAAGGTTGTTTCTGCAAGATTTTTCTGAATAGTGGTAGCATGGTCTAGTCTGAAATTTCACTAAGTTTAAAAGTCGAATTTCTCTGGCACTTGATCAAATCAGCAATATAGTAATCCTTATTGGCTTTTAAAATGGAAATGGGCCTTTTACAAAAGGTTTCTGGAGTCTAAATTTAATATGTAGACCACCTGTGAAATGGATTCTCTGTATGATGCAGTTACAGAAAGGAAATCTCAGTGTTGGTCTGTGGATTGAGGTGTCAAAGTGGTTGAGCAGCTTTCTCCGAGTAAGCACCACCCCATTGGTATAAAACTTGTATCCTTTTGCCTTCTGAGAAGGGGGAAGTTCAGAAAACAGAGGCAGAGGTGGGAAGGGACCAGTCGATGCTTTGGCTCTAGCAATATCAGGAAGTATTTAAGAATGTATGTGGTTCCTGTTAAGGAATAAAACACATCTGATCCTTGATACTAATTGCCCAAAACTTCGTTTCTATCTTCATTAAATAAATTGTCATAAGGTATGCCTGGACCACCAGTGGATAATAAACTTCTTTTCTTTTTTTTGAGACGGACTCTCGCTCTGTCGCCCAGGCTGGAGTGCAGTGGCACGATCTCGGCTCACCGCAAGCTCCGTCTCCCGGGTTCATGCCATTCTCCTGCCTCAGCCTCCCGAGTAGCTGGGACTACAGACGCCCGCCACCACGCCCGGCTAATTTTTTTGTATTTTTAGTAGAGGCGGGGTTTCACCATGTTAGCCAGGATGGTCTTGATCTCGTGATCCACACTCCTCGGCCTCCCAAAGTGCTGAGATTACAGGCGGGAGCCACTGCGCCCGGCGGATAAATTTCTTTAAAATAGATTTGGGCTCAATTTTTCATTCCATAAATATTTGCTGAAATATTACTTTGTGGAAGGCACTCATCAGTGCTACTTGACAGGGGATTTGTGCCCCCCTTCAATTAGTAGGACTGAAAATTCTCATTTCTTTTATTAAAACATCATTTTTAATTTAAAAATCTGATAAATTGAAATAATCACTTTTAAGGGGCTTTAATATTTTAAATAATATTATGCAGTTAAGACGTTTAATTCCTTTAAATATTTCAATTATATGAGTAACAAACATTTACAAAGTACTTAACATGTTCTTTATCACAACTCTAACAATGCAGACTTATAGATATAGTCATGGGTCACTTAACTACAAAGATATGTTTTGAGAAATGCATTGTTACACAATTGCATTGTTGTGTGAACATGATAGAGTGTACTTACACAAACCTAGATGGTATAGCCTACTACACACCCAGGCTATATGGTATAGCCTGTTGCTCCTAGGCTACAAAATTGTCTAGCATATTACTGTACTGAATATTACAGGCAATTCTAACAAATAGTATTTGTGTATCTAAACATCTCTAAACATAGAAAGGGTATAATGAAAATATGCTATTGTAATCTTATGGAACCACCATTGTCTGTGTAATCCGTCATTGACTAAAATGTCATATGGTGCATGTATCTTAAAGTACAGTATATCTTAAATATGTGATAAGATATTTTTATACTTTTCAATTTAAAATCACAAGTGAAATGAGTAATCAGACATTTAAATTGTAGTCACAACTCAAATGTGCCAAATTATCTTAAACATTCCAAATATCTGAAGTAGAAACCTACAAAGAGTATTGCTTAATTTAATGCAAAAGTATTACTACCATGGATTTAATTTACTTCATTGTTTCTAGCTTTAATTCTCAGTCTTCCCAGGGTCAAAGCATTTTACCCACAGATTAATTTTGTTGTTGTTGTTTCCTAAGCAATTTGTTATTTATCCCAAGCAAACTGGTGTCTTTTCAAGGGCAAAGCATTTGGCTAAGATCTGTAGCAGCTGACATTCAGGGTGATTTTTCTCAAGATCATAGGAGACAAATCAGAGCCTTCCAAATGGTAGATGGAATGTGAGGATAGATAACAATAATAAATACTATTTTTGGTATGAGCAATTCAGTAGAGAGAGGTATAATTTACAAAATGAAAAAAGATGGGGAATAAAAGCAGATTTGAGAGAGAAAACTAGAGCTTCATTTTAAATTTCTTCACATTAAGGGGCCACTTTGAAACGAATTTGTTAGAAAGCTGAATATAAGTTTCCAGGTAGAAGGCTGGGCTTGAAATTTAAGTTTGTGAGTCACAGAAGCACAGATGTTGTTAAAAATCTATGGAACTAGTCTGGGTGCAGTGGCTCACATATGTAATCCCAGCACTTTGTGAGGCTGAGGCGAGAGGATCACTTGAGCTCAGGAGTTTGAGACCTGCCTGGGCAACAGGGTGAAACCCCATCTCTGTAAAAAATACAAAAGTTAGCCAGGTGTGGTGGCATATGTCTGTAGTTTCAGCTACTCCAGAGGCTGAGGTAGGAGGGTTGCCTGAGCCCAGGGACAAGAACAAGCTTCTGAGAGCTGAGACAGAACAATGATGCAGGAAGGAAACATCAATGACAGTGTGAGAGGGCATGAAAACTGAGAAGAGAATGCATCAAGGAGAGAAAATTTCCAGAAGGAAATGGAAGGTGAAAAAAAAAAAAATCACACAGGTGGGGCACGGTGGCTCACACCTGTAATCCCAGCACTTTGGGAGGTAGAGACAAGCAGATGACCTGAGGTCAGGAGTTTGAGACCAGCCTGGACAACATGGTGAAACCCCGTATCTACTAAAAGCACAAAAATTAGCTGGGCATGGTGGCAGGCGCCTGTAATCCCAGCTACTTGGGAGGCTGAGGCAGGAGAGTCGCTTGAACCCAGGAGGCAGAGGTTGTGGTGAGCTGAGATCACGCCATTTCTCTCCAGCCTGGGCGACAATAGAGAGACTCTGTCTCAAAAAACAAAAACAAAAAACAAAACAAAAAAATCACACAGATGAAAGCCACATTTTAACAATTTAAATAAAAGAAAATATAAATGTAAATGTAAATGGAGGTTATCTAGGGTTGGCTTGAGGAAACTGCACAGAGTGAAAGAGAAAAACCCAAAAAGATGTAGAAATAATTTCAGAAAAAGGAATAGATGTGGATGACAGAGATAAAAGAGAGCAAAAGAGGTCAACACATATGGAATAACAACAAAAGAAATGTCTAAAGACACGAATAGTGAAAATTTTATCTAGCATAAAGAACAACCTGAATCTGCAGATGCCTGAGCAAAATTAATACAAGGCTGACAACAGGATTTTAGATCTAGTTAAATTATTGAATTTCAAAGGTAATGCAAGGACCCTTATAGGGTTGTGAAGCAACAGGTTGTGTGCCTGATATATAAGCACTAGATAAATGCTGCTTCAACTCTTGCTTTTTCTCCTTTCCCTCCTATTGTTGTTACTGTGATTGTTATTCTCCTCTCTTCCACCATTAAATGTTGTTATTGTTCATGACTGGGGCTTCAGCCCTCTCTCTTCCAGTATATCTCCCTCCTGAGGCAATCTATTCTGCACCTGAAATTTCAGTTGTTCTCTGCTTTCTAGTGACTCCTAGAGTTACATCACTATTTGGATGTCAAAAACTACCTCAAACTCAAATAATCAAGATATATCTCATTCTTTCCTCTCCTTTGGTGATTCCTCTACTGTTTGTCCAGAAAGCTAAGCACACTTCCAGTATTGCCAATTTGTAGGAATGGTACCAGTGCTTCCCAGGGGCAGAGGTCAAATGCTTAGGAGTCATCCCTGACCTCTCCTTCTATCTAAGCCAATGATTGCATCTGCTTCTGGCCCTACCATATGTTCTTCATGCAATGGCCAGAATGACCCTTACAGATATAAGCCAGATTATTAAATTCTGCAAATAATCTTCCAATGCCTTTGAATTTCACATAGGGCCGTGGTCTATGCTCCCTACTATTTCTGTGACCTCATTTCCAATGTTCTCCTCTTGCTGTATTATCCCACAGCAACCACAGTAGTATCTTTTCCTCTTCTAAATTACACCAAGACTGTCGCTTCAGGTAACTTCTGCTTAGAAATCAGTCTTCACAGCTGTCCAGATTCTGCTATCCTTTGCTTCATTTAGTCTCTGCTCAAATGTTACCTTATTGCCAGTTCTCTCTCTGTTCCCCTAGTCCTTTGCTTTTCTTCTAAATACTTATCATCACTGTGTGACATATTTCATTTGTGCTATCTATGTGTTTATTTGTTTTCTGTTCTCTCTCTTGCTCTATAAACCCCACCACACTTTTTCTTTTTCAGCTACTTGCTCTTGCCACAGGACCTTTGCACATATTTGCTCTACCTGGAATATTTTTTTTCAACCTCTCCCTCTGTACCTACTTTCTGCCTTTTTACCTACTTAACTCCTTCTAGTCTTTTTACTTTAGCATGAATATTGCTTCATCAAGTATGCCTTGCCTGATCCATAACTCTCATCAGTGTCCTTTGTTTATGCCTTCATAAAAACATGACTCTTTTATTCATAGGATGCATCTACATCTCTTACTATGTGCTTATATAATATGATTATTTGTATATGATTATTTGGCCATCACCCCCACTAATTTATTGCTTAACTTTGTGGTATCCTCTGTGTTTAGCTCATAACCAGCTCATTCAATAACAAAATATTTAACAAATGAGTAAATGAGCCCTTGGACCATGTAAGATTCTCTGCTTTTTATTTGTTTTTCATATCACCAATAGGTTACTTGGCAATAACCTAGTAATTAGCTCCAATTTCTCTTCCTTCGGCCTCCCTTACACAGTTGTCAAATTCACCTTCCCAAAACATACTTCACATCCCATCAATGGTCTTCTAGTCCTATGAAAAGAAAATAGAAACTTCCTAACTTCAAGCCCCTTCCTTGCTTCATTTTCAGCCTTACCCTCTCTGTATATAGTTTAAGATCAATTGTAAATTTCATTAATAAATAATTTATGTTTTGTTATATTAGTGAGTGACTAACATCTGCTTAAAATAAATAAAAAAGAGGTTCCAAGATGATGATATGGTTCCTATATCTTGAGAAAGATATTCAGGATTGGAATTGTTTGTATCGTTATTATCATTATCATCATTATTTTATCTTATTTTTATAGGGTTTTGAGGGACAGGTGGTGTTTGGTTACATGAGTAAGTTCTTTAGTGGTGATTTGTGAGATTTTGATGCATCCATCACCCAAGCAGTATAAACTGCACCCAATTTGTAGTCTTTTATCCCTCACCCCCTTCCCACCCTTTCCCCCAAGTCCCCAAAGTCCATGTATCATTCTTATGTCTTTGCATCCTCATAGATTAGCTCCCATTTATAAGTGAGAACATACGATGTTTGGTTTTCCATTCTTGAGTTACTTCACTTACAGTAATGGTCTCCAATACCACCCAGGATGCCGAGAATGTCATTATTTTCTTCCTTTTTATGGCTGAATAGTGTTTCATTATGTATACACACACACACACACACACACACACACACACATATATATCACAATTTCTTTATCCACTTGTTGATTGATGGGCATTTGGGCTGGTTCCATATTTTTGCAATTGTAAATTGTGCTGCTATTTGTTGGAATAAATCACTGCTAATGAGATGTATGGCATTCAACAGTGAATATTGCAGAGAGAGACTATTAATTGAGTATACTTACTTTATTGGAATGTGATTTTTCTTCGAGAGACTCTCTTAGTTCAGGGTTTGGTTTAATTATAGCATATGACTGAAGAGAAAACTCTTTTTATTCTATGAATTGAACATATTATCCTGTGTTTTGCTGTTTTTCTAGATTGTAAACCTAATGGATCTTGCTGTGGTGTGACCTAAGATCCTGAACATATTTTGATAATAAGATTATCCTAAGAAATAAAAAACAAAGCCTTTTTTTTTCCTGAAGGGGATCAGAATGATTCAATCCCCCTTCCTGTGGTATTACTTGATGATTTAAAAATTGAAAACAGTTTGCAGTAGTTAAAATGTGTCACTTTTCTTACTTGAAATAAAATAAACATTACTTTAAAATTTTGAGATACAATAAAAATTCAGAATATGATCCTCATCTCATATTCCTTCATATTTTTGTACAAAATGCTTACATGCAAATGCTATTTTCAGATATCTCTTAAATATGTATGGAAGGCTCTTAGGTAAAGACACTGAAACTCAGAGAGGTTGTAGGTGGCAGAGTACAACCTTGGCTTAGTGTTTCTTGCATTACATACTATACCACATTACAGCTTTCAACCAAGTGTAACCCTCCAAATAGTACTTTTTATGCTGAATCCTTTTGTCACTCTGAAGGTCTCTATTATAAGTATGGGGAAATAAAAATATAGAAATATAGGGAATATATAGGCCTAATTTTCCATCTTTCCTCTCTTTGGTTTTCAAAATGGTGAAGCAGTTCTGCTCAATAGCTAGGATTGTTGATCTGGTTTGGGAGTCTACTCAAAGAACATTTTTTCTACCCAGAGGATTCACAAAACTTATTACTTAACCTGAGCTTCCTCCAGCCCATATGGCACCTTTCTTCTTCTTCTGGGCCAATGCAGATGTGGGTTGAGCAGATGGCTTGGTGAGTGAAATCTGGAATGCAATTCAGCTCCCACTCACTCTGTCCTGGTGGCATTGTGCAGAGTACCCCAAGACAAACTACAGATCCTAGCTCAGTCTTTAGACAACATTAGAGAGGAGAAAAGTGTGCTTATTATTAAGTTAGGTTGCTTTCTGAGAACTTGATGTCACTAGATCCTGGAGGGTTATTTAAGAGTAAACTTAACATTCTCTTCATCACACAGAGCACCTCAGAAGTGCTGGACCTGTCTTATCTATGGAGTCATATGTACTGGAAATCACCCGAGTCCACTTTTAGGAATCTTCATTAGATTGAACACAAGGGACTTAGTTAAAGAAATTGCTTGAATGTTTCCTGGCTGAAATAATCTCACTACTGTTTTCTGGATGACAAAGAGAGTCACATATAACCAACTGATTACCCATTTTGAGCCTCAACTAGTTAATTATAGAAATTCTGCCCAAGGACTCCAGGATAGGATTAATTAATGTGTCTGAACAAATCACATAAGTCTGTTTGAATGAGGATGGAGTGGCTTCTCTGGAAAATTAATTTAAAGAAAGACCCAAGGCCCTGCATGGGGAAGAAAGTACCCATGTAGGGCCTTGGGTCTTTCTTTAACAAGAAATAACTTGTCACATGGATGACAGTAGTGATCTTAGTTTAATTTGCTGGCTTTCTGTTGAATGTATCTTTGGCAAGTCCTTGAAAAAAATGTCTGATTCTAGGCAGAAATAGAATAAGTAAAATTAAAAGCATATCAAACACACTGAGTGCTGCTCCACATGCTTTAACATCCTGTCTTAACATTTCTGTAAGCCAAAACTACATGCAACTTACAGGTAGGGTTGCTGTACTTATTTGCATTACTATGAGCAAGCACATGCACAATTCAGTCCTTAACAAGTTGTTTTAGTCTATTGGTCTACTATAACAAAACACCATAAACTGGGTGGCTTCTAAACAAGGCCTCATTTTCTGATTGCTATACAATATTTTCCTGCTGTGTCCTCACATGGTGGAAGAAGCAAAGGATTTCTCTTGGGCTTCTTTTATAAGACCACTAATCCCATTCATGGGGGCTCTGCTCTCATGATCTAATCACCCCCAAAGTCCTCACCTCCTAATACCATCACCTTGGGGGTTAAGATTTCAACATAGGAATTTTGTGGGAGTACTCAAATATTCAGACTATAGCACAAGTCCTTTTAGATGAATACAGTAAAATATAAGAGAGAGGAAGCAGTGCTTCTCTGCTTAGCAAACTCTAGCCAATTAGTTTGAGGAAGAAATGAAGCTGTCTTTGCCAGGTACAAATACTGTTTTCTCATCCCAGAAATATGAAGTTAATTTCCATTCTCACGTGGACAGCTTGTGCTTTTAATACAGGTGTACTAAATATAATGCCTGTGTGCTCTTCTCTTCAAAGATGCAACCATGGAAAACATGGCTGATTAGTCATGTAACTTTTTCCAGAGCCAGAATGTGACCTGAGAAGTCTCCTTAGCACAGTGCTCCAAGAAGTAACTAAAAACAAACTTGCAACCCCTGTTCTAGTATATTTTGAAACTAAAATATGCCATCTGGAGACATAGGTTCTTTATTAGAAAGGAAAGTTAATCCCAAGTTATGCTCTATTTAAGCACATGATCTTTTTAAATAGTAGCTATCTACAAATGAGGGATCCTTGCAGGAGGAAGATCCTTTCCCTGAGCTCAAGGCCACCATGAAAACATAACTGAAAGTTGAAAGGTTTTAGCCTGAATATTCAGATTATATTTCTGAAACACTCAAGACACTGAACACTTCTTTAACCTCCAGTTGCTGAATAGATATGTTTGGCAATACACAAGTCAGTTTACCTTTGGTTTTCAGGAATGGATTAAACAAAAGGAACTTAGACATTTTGGCTAGAGTTTGACTTGCTGACTTTCTGTTGAATGTATCTTTGGCAAGTCCTTCAAAAAAATGTCTGATTCTAGGCAGAAATAGAATAAGTAAAATTAAAAGCATATGTCACTTAAAATTTTATAAGATTAGGGCAGTTGTTCAACCAACATAAAGATGGAGCTCTTTTGATAGAATACGATATGGAGAGGAAATTTTTATGTGAAATATAGTAGACACAGATAAGTTCCCTGTCTACTCCAGCCTTCTTAGATTCTTCTTAAAGGGGGGCTCTTTTTAGAGGAGTTTCCATCCCTGGAATGGATGGATATTTGTCTCTGAATGCAACGAGATGAAAGGAAGTGGGTCTGTGTTCATTGAGGGGCATACAAATCACTCTCTCTGAATGGATGACTTTAAGGATAGTAAGATTATTTTAATAATTTCTTCAGTGTAGTGTGGTTTTTTGGTTTTTATTGGTTCATTCAAAGAGGCCGAACCAATGGCTGATGAAGACAGACACTGGACTCATGTGTCTACTAGTTATTGAAAAAAAAAAGGATAAACTTTTGTTACTAGCAGCTGACTCATTCTTGGGCAAAAAGAGACAAAGCAAGCATGAGGAAATAGTAGGTGAGGTGATTTATTGGTTAGCCAATTTCCTAGCCAGACAAGACAATGTATGAAGTGCATAGAATCTGGGTCTTAGGGCGTAGGGCACATTGACCAAAGGGGTAAGGGAGAAAGGTTGCAGAATAGCTGCATATTAAAATATATATTAAGACTTTATCACATTTTTGATACTCAGGTTTGCTGGTTTCCCTGGCAACTAGAGCCCACCTCACTTGGTCGTGCAGTCTATAACAAAGATAGACAGGTAGCTAGCTAGATGGATAGATGGATAGATAGGTGGCAGGTTACTTTTGTACTAATATACTGAGGTTTTATCACTGTTAACTCAAAATTCCACTGAAAATATTTTACATTTGACAATGTGGATTTGACAATCTTTCTGTAGCAGAAATATGATGTATGTAGCAGTATAAAAGAGAGATTGAGCAACATTATTGAGTATAGTTGGCCCTCTGTATCTGTGGGCCCACATTCATGGACTTAATCACAGATCAAGAATATTCAGGAGGGTAAAAAAGGGTAGTTGAATCTGTACTAACATGTAAAGACTTTTTTCCTTGTCATTATTCCCTAAACAATACAGTATAACAACTATTTATATAGCACTTACATTGTATTAAATATTATAAGTAATCTAGAAATGATTAAAAATACACAGAAAGATGTGCATGGGCTATATGGAGATATTACAAAATTTTATATAAGGGGCTTGATCACCCATATATTTTGGTGTGGGAGGGATCCTGGAATGAATCCCTCATGAATACTAAAGGAAAACTATATTTAAGAGCATGAGACTGAAATCAGATGATCCCTGGACCTTACTAGTGGAGTGACACTGTACCGATTTACAAAACTTTGCTAAGCTTTAGTTTCCTCTTCAATAAAATAGGGCTTATAATAATAATTATAATAATAATAATCACCTTATAATATTGTTGTGGGGACAAAACACACATTTTATATGTATTTTAGAAAGCATTGCCTGATAAAATACAGAAGATCCTGTTACATTTGAAATGCAGATAAATAACACTTTTTTTTTTAGTATGAGTATATACCATGTAATATTTGGGACATATTTACATGAAACATTTATTTATTGCTTATCTGTATTTTTATTTGCTAAATCTGACAACCTAGCCTTAGAGGATGAATGGACAAAAGAGCTTCAACTCCCAGTGTTGTTGGTACTGCATGACTTTGGTGGACAACAGCCACAGACAGTGCCCAGACCAGTGGAAACAAAGGTGAGTTTTCTCTTTGAGACCTTGTAGAATTTAATGGCTTTGGCAGCAGATATATAGATAGAAATCCAAAAGTAGAGTGAAAGAATGGGAATATGGTAGAATCTGTTTTATAGCTAAAAGTGCTATGTTTATGACACATTAATTAGACACTCAATGGGGACTCCCAAGATTGGAACAGTGGAGTTGAGCTTCCACAATCAACTCAGCAGCCAAGGTAAGAGAAAATACTGTTTGAAAATTTTAAAAACAAAAACTCCAGTTGCCAAAGTTGCCTGTAGACACATGGATATGCAGAAAACAGGTTTCCTTGGTGTTGCTTCATGGACAAACTAAATCCACAAAGGACATGGCAAAATCAGAGTGTTTGGGGGAATATTTACAACAGAAATGCAAAGCAACCCTGAGCTTCCAATGTGATTTAAAATGGTTAATTCATTGTTTCTTCCTGGTGAGGAGGCAAGATTTAGTGATTAGGCTGTAGATGCTATTTTCCCTGGTGCTGTCCTTGTGGAAGGTGGTCAGCAACATGATTCCCTCCTGGGCAATGTTTGAATTTAATTATGTTCAGGGACTACGCAGAATGCATCAATTTATTAACCTTGTTTACTTCAAGATACCAAATTGATGCACTTATTCAAATAGGGTAGTTTCATATACTCATTCTGAGCCATTCACTTGCAAAAGAAAAATGTCATCTTTAGCAAGTAATTATAGCTTAAAAGGCTACAACTAGGTAATAAGGCTTTAGAATAGAAGCAGTAAAGATTGCTTTAGCAATCTGCCTCGGGAGAACCAGAGAGCCTGGCTGACACGTTTTGAGCAAGATGACCAAGTGTAGCATGATACGACCCACACTGCCAGCCCACATTCTCATATGACCCACATAGCTTAGACTTTTAAAACAGTAATTTCTACAAATGAGGGGTGGATGATCAGCCTGATAGACTCCTAATATGGGAGACAAGAGTATTATTTTCCAGAAAGGCAACAATCTTGATAGAAAAATTTATATCCACACAATGTACTATTTTTCTGTATTATTTTGCCTGTTGTTCTAGAACAATTTCAAAGTGTACAAAATCTCTAATTATTCTCTGAAGACCACAGTCACATTAGGAAAACTTTCCCAATATGCCCACCCTTCTTTCTATAAGAGCCCTTCTTTTAATTGGCTTGCTTGGCCCAGCAATAACCCAGAGGCTACTGGAAACCCACTGACTCCAGGCCTCTGAGTTTCCTTGAAAAAATTGACTCAAATCACATTTTTCTGGTTAGCTAAATCTTGAATCTACTTTTGTTTCAATGCTAGGGTTTCTCTAGGAGTTTACAATAGCACTGAAAAGTCTCCAATAGGTAAAGTAAAGGCCTTGTGTTTGAACAAATGCTGGGCATAGAAGGTGGCACCTGTCAGGATACACACAGCATCTCCAACCTAGATTGTTTATTCTCTGACTTCTCCCTGAAATTTCTCTCCTGCTCTTTATTACTTAAAGTTGACCCTTTCCTCTGCAGCTCCTAAAGCTCTATTATAGCAAACCAGCTGTTGAGGCTCTAAAAACAGCCTTTTCTGTATCTGGTAAAATCTTTGCAGTGAAAGAAGGAGATGGTATTTTTTTTATTTATTTTATTTTTTTATAAAGAGACATGCACATGTATGTTTATTGTGGCACTATTCACAATAGCAAAGACTTGGAACCAACCCAAATGTCCAACAATGATAGACTGGATTAAGAAAATGTGGCACATATACACCATGGAATACTATGCAGCCATAAAAAATGATGAGTTCATGTCCTTTGTAGGGACATGGGTGAAATTGGAAATCATCATTCTCAGTAAACTATTGCAAGGACAAAAAACCAAACACTGCATGTTCTCACTCATAGATGGGAATTGAACAATGAGATCACATGGACACAGGAAGGGGAATATCACACTCTGGGGACTGTTGTGGGGTGGGGGGAGGGGGAGGGATAGCATTAGGAGATATACCTAATGCTAAATGACGAGTTAATGGGTGCAGCACACCAGCATGGCACATGTATACATATGTAACTAACCTGCACATTGTGCACATGTACCCTAAAACTTAAAGTATCATAATAATAAAAAAAGGAAAAAAAAAGACGAAAATACTATAATAAAAAAAAAAAGGTATTTTTCTCCGTTGTCCCCCATCAATGATGGGAACCATTGGGCACAAAGTTGTGGCTCAATACATGTGTTACCTGTTCCTAAGACCTCCCTAGCACAGGGAAGAGATGATACATACCTGACACATATGCTGTCATTTTAACTATATTTCCATTCCTACGCTTATGTTAATTGTTCCTGCTGAGAAGCTTCAGAATTCTTCTCCCCATACCATTGAAGTCTTTCCACTACCAAATAGAATTTCTCTGCTAAATGAAACGAGCTGCAGAACCACAATAATATTCTTACTGTAAGCAAATCACACCATCTATCTTTCTGTAACTCTGAATCCTTATTTTCAGGTTCAATCACAACAAAAACAATAACAATGTACAATGATAATAATGTCAGGCACAGTGCTGGGCATATCACGCATATTCTCTCGAATCCTTCAAATAGTTCCGCAGGCATTTACAAAGAGGAATGTGAAGCCCACAAAGGCACACAACTATGATTAGGCAGTGCTGAATTCATACTCAGAAATGCCTGGGTACCAAGTTGGTGCTTTTTCTTCTAAGACATTTTGTTGCCCAGAATTATGGAAACTGTTTTAATAGGAACATTTTGCATATGAATTTGCAAAAGGGAGGATATTTTTTTTCCTTCCCAAATAAAGAACCGTAGGGTTGGTTAACACCTCAAATATATTTTCTGTATTCTGGGTGAATTAAAGTTTCTTGCTTTGAGTTAATAATATAAAAAATCACTCTCCTTAACATATAATTTTCTTTCCTTTAGCCTTGCCCCTTTCTTAGTAGAACACCCAGCCAACTCTTCCCTTTGAATCAGTTCCTGATAATGGAGGCTGATTTTGCAGTTTTCATCTTAAAGAGAAAATAAAGGCAGGTTTTCTCTATCATTGATTTGTCTCAAGGAACATAATAGCAAAACATTCAGGTAGAATTGAGGTGTAGACCTTATGCCCATACACTGATTTTCATGTTCTCAGATGTTCACACCACCTAGTGGGCTTGTAAAGCTGGTTTGTGATAGTTAAGACTATCATGAGCATATCAATAGGAATATGCTCCAACAGTTTGCTTATTACTGAGGAAAGAATTGTTAAGATAGATTACGTTTAAGTCTCATTTTCCTCATTTATAAAATTAGGGAATTTTCAAACTTTTAAAAAGCAGAAGTCTCTTTTATAAAATAAAATCTTTGGATAAACTTCCAAAAATAGAACTGATAAAAATGGAAACACTGGGGTTAAAAAACAGGTTGGGATGCACAACCAGAAGCCCAGGAGTCACCCCAGTCCACACCCTTTAGTTGCTTTTGGGACGTGTGCTTAGGAAGCTCTCCAAGACACAGTGCGGCAACCACTGGATGAGATGTTCCTGAAGGTCATCTCTAGCTCTGGCATTCAAGGACCTGTGTGTGTCCCTCCCTACCACATGCTAGTCACATCAGTGTTGCAGTAGGATGTTCTTGCTCCTCTACAGGCAACAGACTGCAGCTCTCCATTTCTCTCAGCCCATTTAGGCAATGCCCATACCTTTCTCGTTTCCTCAGGCACTGTTGTTAATGTCATGTTCTCAGAAACTTTTGCTGAACCACTATCATCTTTCTTCCTATTGCATATAGAAGCCAAGATATCCACACACTTAAACAGTTTTTAAGAAATATTTCAGCACAATTGAGTCTCGACAGTCTGCGGAAGGAAGAAAGTATTACATATTCACTTCCTGGTAGAAATGGAGACCTCAACTCAAAGCAAGTTAATGATAATAACTTGAAGTTTAAGGTTTGGTTTAGACTACCACTACCTTCTGGTAATCCTCCTGGTGCATTGACATGATGATCTTCCAACAGAACGATGAGAGTTTTAACGAAAAAACACAGCCAGTCCAACGTAATCCAATGCAGATGAGCCCTTATCTGCTGATACTTAGTAATAACACCATTAGAAATGGGCTTGGTATCCTCTGAGCAAGTGTGTTCTGGAATCTACGTTTGCATCTCAGCTCTGCCACTTTAAAAGCTGTGTAAGAGAGGGAAAATAACTTAATCGCTCCGAGCATTAGTTTCCTTTTCTGCAGTGGAAACGATGCCTACCTTGCAAAGTTTTGTGAGAATTAATGACATGGCATGCTAAACTTTCCACCAAATGACTGGTACATAATTGGGGCTCAATATAAAGGTTGCAGTTTTCCTTTAAATAGAAGGGGCACAGCTGCAGACACTGGAAAAACTTTGTGAGTACATCCTATAGCCAAAAGCAGAAGAATAATTTCACTAATGTTCAGCAGAGGAAATATGATTAATTTTACCCCTTTGCAGTTAAATATTAACAAACACTATGAATGTTATGCCATCTTAGTACCAAAAAACTAAAAGAAACCAGGGTGGCCCTGAAAATTGTAAAACAGCAAATGATATAATTTCCACCTAACTGTATCATATTAAACTCTCTTCTCAGAAAACAAAAGAAAAAAAAACAGAAAGAGAGACTTGAAAAGTACAAAGAATCACATGATTTTTATAGTGTCATGTAATGGAGTTCAAACTATAAATTATTTATCTTTTCTTTCAGATAAATCTGCAAGTAAAAACTATTAGAAGAATGCTGGAGATATTTTTTGGTTTGAATACCATGTTGTGGCAACATCCTTCTTTTTTTAAAGTTCTGTCAATTTGCATTAAGTTGTTTTCTTAGCAATTTTATCATAAGGAGGAGTCAGTGGGGGTGGATATGCTATTTGGGGATAATCTTTCAAGAAAAATGATCCAAAATACTCCATAAGGATGAGCCAAACGAAATAGCATTTGAAAGGGAAGAAGCTCAAGTGGTAGGTTATACAATTCATATTCCCCACACTAAGAACTTACTGACAAAAGCCAGCAAGCATATACAAATAAGTCTTTTCGCATATTGATTATCACCTGAAATTTTATCTGGAATATTATTTCCAGGATTATAACAACAGAAGAGATCAGAGACAAACTACACTGAGAAAGGAAAATTTTACTGAAAGAGCATTTGCAAACATAAAGTCACATACCTCAGTTCAGAAAATAAAACAGATAAGCTGATTTTATATAAGCTCCAGGAATATTGTACGTGTGTCCCTCTTCTGTAGCTAATTTGGACTGTATGTACATGCAGAGCTATGTTTAAGAAAAACCAGTTACCATGGTGACACAGTACCCCATCTAAATGCAGAATGAGATATCTAATTTTGTGTGTTAACTATTTGGCTGAAAAATGAAGAGTGGCTTGGAAGCTACAGATGGATCAAGAATATCTGTCTAGGTTTCTTTATCTTTGCCCTACCTCTGTCCTGGTCTGTCTCTTCCCCACTTAGACAAAATACTAATTTTTATCCTTCATTATTAAGTCAATGATGCATTTTTCCTGAACCTGACAAAAATAATGCAGAAAGGTAAGCTACTTCTTTTGTTTAAGATAGGACAATACTTTGACATATTAAACAAGTAAATTAATCTTTAAATAATTTTCTTGTTAGTTCTCATTAGAAGTGACATTTTCAAAATAAATCCCTAATATTAGAGCTTGTTGATCTCTCTAATTTTAGTCTTTTTCCTCCCACATCCAGTCACAAGTATATTTATTTTAGAGTCATGCTCTCTGGCTGGAGTACGGGGAAGCTGTTTTACATGAAAAATGCTACGCAAGTACATATGGAAATGAACAAGAATGTATAAATTCTTATCTTCAATCTTTTTAGTGGTTTTTTTTTTCTTTGAGACAGAGCATTGTTCTGTTGCCCAGGCAGGAATGCAGTGGTGCAATCACAGCTCACTGCAACCTCTGCCTTCCAGAAAAGAAGCCTCCCAAGTAGCTGGGATTACAGGCGTGAGCCACTGCGCCCGACTAATTTTTGTATTTGTAGCAGAGATGGGGTTTCACCATGTTGGCCAGGCTGGTCTCAAACTCCTGACCTCAAATAATCAGCCTACCTTGGTCTCCCAAAGTGCTGGGATTACAGGTGTGAGCCCCTGCACCCAGCCAAGAATATTGCTTAAAAATCCAATATCTGTTAAGAGTCTTTCAATATTCACAACAACAAATGATACCTATGAGACACATTTTCCATGACTTTGTGCTTATGCACTTGCTCATTTGTTGGATCAATGGCAGAGGTACTTTCGGGGGAAACTACCAAAGGGTATGAAAGAAGCCTAATAAGATACTGACTAAAGTCAAGTCTTCGTTACCAATGGTCTAACAGGTAGTCATTGCATGAGTCATGAATCAAACACATAACCACCAGCCAATCTTCCTATGAAGTTAAATATAATAAATACATTATTAGTTTTTATCTCCTCTACGTTTTTCCACATTGTAGTTGATATCCAAATAAACTGAGCATGCAAAAAGCAGTTATTGGGTGAACAGAAGAATGAAAATATTATACTTCATCAGTCGCCAAACAGAAAAGTCATGACTGGGAAGACCAAGAAAGAGCAGTTGCCTGTTTCTTCTATGTAGTGAATTTAGTCTTTCCTGATTCAAGCAAGTGTCTGATGCACTTTAAAGTGACATTGCCCTTTACTTAGTGATATAAGAAACTTTTTTAAAAAAAGACTACCTGACCTCCTAAGCACTCCTAAGTATAGAAATAGGAATATACAGCATGTAATTGGAATCAGTAAGTTTTAAGGTGGTACTGTTTGTGACTTTAATGTCTAAAGCCCCTGTGAGTCCATTAATGTAAAATGTGCAACTTGTTCACCATACAGCTGGGAGTCTTTAAATATCATACCTAATAAGAGAATTTCTGATTTTGAAAGAATTCAAGGTATTCAAATTAGATGGTAATAGAAAGTACAAATTCTAGTGCTGTGTCAGTGAACACAGCTAATCCATGGAGTACTGGATATAGGATTTATGTTGTGTGTGATCTCACTGTATACTTATGTTTTTCGTCTTTGTATAAGTGATCATGAAAATTTATGATCCATCTGTTTTATTTGTTTGCACAGCTAAATGCTCATTCCGAAGAAAACCTAACAATTGCTTTTCTGGTAAGATTTCAGAACCATTCACTACAAATTTTGGGGCAACTCTAATGGCAGAATGAACCATCCTCAGGAGAGTGAAATGGACATTAGGGTCCCTTTCTCCTGCTCAGTTCTAGTAATTATGCAGGTGAACCGAGATTTGGTTGAACTTTTTAAAAGAAAATTCTTCTTTGTTTTCCGCAGGGTGCGGTGGCTCACACCTGTAATCCCAGCAGTTTGGGAGGCCGAAGTGAGTGGATCATGAGGTCAGGAGATCAAGACAGTCCTGGCTAACATGGTGAAACCCCGTCTCTATGGAACCCGGGAGGCAGAGTTTGCAGGGAACCGAGATCACGCCACTGCCCTCCAGCCTGGGTGACAGAGCGAGACTCCATCTCCAAAAAAAAAAAAAAAGAAAATTCTTCTTTGTTTTCAGATTATGCAACATGGCTATTGTAAATCATGCAAACAATACAGAGGCTTATAAAGATCCCCCCATCTTCATTCCTTAATGATTTGCAGTCAGCTAATGCTTCCCCTTCACCACCACAGCTAAACTACCTACTCCACAAAAAAATCACTGCTAACAGTTTGGTATGTGTCTTTTAATATATATGTGTGTGTGTATATTATATATAATATTATTAAATATAACATGTGTGTATTATATATAATGCTATAATATATAATATATGTATTATATATATATATATATATATATATATATATTTGCATGTGCCATCAAATGCAAATATGGAGTGAACCAGTGTTGACACACTTGTCTCTGGAGTCCAGGGGTTGGTGCAAAGCAGTTCTTTACTTTTTCTTCACATCACCTATCAGTTCACAGTACTTACTTTGAAGGTATGAGCATAACCCTCTTCCTTCCCTCCCCTTCTCATTTTAGTATCCTCCTTCTCTTCTTCCACAAGCCCTTGGTCGTCTCCATTATTCTCCCTTCTCACTAAAAACTTTGATGCCTGAGTACCTGGGCATCACCTAAAGAAGTGGGGGTCTTCAGTGGCCCCTGAGCAGTGGAGAGCTGGCAATGCTGGAGGGCCTCACAGTCTTCAGAGGGAAATACCCACAAGCCAAATCCATATTTTTTTCTGGATAATATTGATGATATCCTTTAGCAAATATTTGTTATGCTATAAAAGTGACAGTCTCACCAAAAACCATGGACTCTTAATAGAACTGATAAGAGCAGGGACAGAGAGGAAGAAAAGTAAGAAATGGAAGAGGAGAACTCCAAGTATTTCCCAGAACTTTCCCTTTCTGTTTCTGTCTCTGTTGTGCTCTCTCTCTCTCTCTCACACACACACACACACACTTTAAAGATGAGATGATCCTATGTAGATTAGTCTATATATTTTTTATTTAATGGTTTCTGATGGACATATCTACAAAGTCAGCATTTTTAAAAAGGTGCATAAAATTCAATGTTTTGAATGTACTTTTTTATTGATTTAACAAATTCCCTATTTTTGGAATTTAGTGACAGTGCTGTTTTTCACCTATTATAAAGAGTGTTGCAAATAAAATATTTTTTGCACATCATACATACTTGATGAGTTTATAAATATGTAGTTTATTAATCTAGGAAAGAAGATATGCAGATTAAATGAGGAGGTAGGGAATGAGTAACCATAACTAAGAAATACTGAACTTTTTGGTGTAATTTTGTTTTGCAGATGATCTTCTTGTTGCCTTTATTCTGAAGCCTCTCTTATTTTTATCTTGACGCCATTTATTTTTAGTTCTACCTCTTTTTCATTTATCTACTAGTCCATCCATCCATCCATCCATCCACCCATCCATCCATCCATCCATCCGTCTATCCAACCATCCATCCGTCCCTGTATTTTACAAGCTAATATAACCACTTTGGAACAAGCTATACTTGGTTCCAACATCCAAGAAACTTAGTGTCTCACAGGGAGATTGGCATTAATAAATCAGTGTATTAATTAATTACAATTTAGATGAGTATCACAAAGAAAAATACTGCATGCTATACAATCATATAATAGAGGACTCTTAACTAACGAACACTTGTTCTTTGAGAGCCATCCGGTACTTCACATTTCCACATTCTGAAGAACTTTAGCACTTGACCCCTCCTGTCTACCATCATCCTCATGTTATTCAACATCCAACACCCTGACTCACAGTTCCTTCACTTCTACACTCCTGTATTGCACGCTATTTAATTTCAACAACTCATCACAATAACCTCATCTTAAAACTCCTCATCTAAAAACATCCAGAATGGTTTTATTACCATAGTCTCAAATTATGATATTCTTTTTCTCTGACTACCTCATTTCCTCACTCCTACTGAACATACTCTTTGTCCTCATTGGAATTGCATAACTTCAATGACTGTTTACAAAGTAAATGTTTTACATATGATTGTCTCATGGAGTCTTCCCTCAAATGCTATGAAATAAGTATTGGTTCAGGAACCTATTAAGTATTGCTAGTACAATAGAGATTTTTCCATTTTCTTATGCCAAAGTTTGCCTAGTACTTTTATCAAGTATCTTAGATAACAGCATCCTATGTACGTTTTCTGAATGAGTCTACCACTCAATGTTACTTATCTTGTTTTGTTTCCATTTGATTATGTTGCATCTTTAAAAATTGCCTTTTTATGTCTCCCTTTCATCCACAGGAATGTAAACTCTTCGAGAACAGAGACCTTGACTTTCTGTTCACTGCTTTTTTTTTTTATTCCATCATCAGAACAATGCTTGAAACATGCCAAAGAGATATTTGTTGAATGCATCTATGGGGTTTAATGGTACTTAAACTCTGGCAGTCAACAAAACCAGTTTTTTTAAAAACTATCCGTTTGTCCATTTTCTGCATACTTTCTTTTTATTGTTGTTTCTCTCACATAATTAAAAGAAAAATTTCAACAATGTGCCAAGCATTGCATTAGGCACTAGGAGAGTAAAGATAAATAAGACAGTGACGTCCTGATGGTGTCACAAACACACTGGCTGATGGAAAACTAGGCAGAACAAAAAGTATTATTGCACTGAGAAAAATTAATTCATAAATATTTTGTTGAAACTCTGGGGGAGATAAGCATTGAAAAGTTCTATAACCAAAGTATTAAAAAAGAAAATCAATTATTTCTATCTTAAGATGCATAAAATGTTATTTTTGTCTTTAGTATTTTTTTTGGTGTCTTTATTGTTTCATATTAAAGAATATTATAAATACATTTTATATAGTATCTAAAAGATGCCAAGATCAACTTTTCTAGGGATTTTTATTATTAAGAATAGAATAAACTATGATTAAAAAAAACAGATCCTCAATAGCACATTGGCTCAGAACCAGTAGGAGTTTATTTCTTGCTCATATAGAGACTGAATCTTGTGTTCCTGGTTAAACAGCAGTTCTCCATGTGGCCACTCTGGGAAGCAGTTTCCTTCTTGTGGCTTCATCATTCCCTAGGCTGTGGTTCAGACCAGTGGTTCGAGAATCAGTAGCATCAGCATCACCTAGGACCTTATAAGAAATGCATATTCTCAGGCTCCACCCTAGACCTACTGAATTCAAAATTCTGAAGGTAGGTTCCAGCAATTAGCATTGTAAACAGCCCTCCAGGTAATTCTAATGCATGATAAAAGTTAAAAACCACTGTTCCAGGCCTTCAGCCCTCATGTTATTTGTACCCAGTGAGTGGACAGGAAAAAGTTACACTTGCTTCTGAAAGGTCTTGACTCAGATATGCCATACGTTCATTACTTTGTCCATATTTCATTGTCAAAAAACTAGTAACACGGCCACAAAGTCTCTTCTACAGATGTCTTAAATGCAAATTCACCTACTATGTAGGAGAATTCTGTATTCAGGGGCGAAGCGTTGGTGTGGTGGAATGTACTGGAACATAACGCTTAGAATTGGATTGCAGAAGACCTATTGTGCTTTGTAGTGGCTCTAATACAATTTAATAGATTCCGGCAAGATTTTTGGTACACAACACTTTTATTTTAATGGTCTCTAGTGGGACTATATATTCTGCCTGAATAATGTGAAAGTGTAAAAATGTAAAATAGAAATGTGTAAAGTGGCTAATGGTAAATATGACTCCACTCTGAAGAATAATTATCTTAAAAAAATAATGTAACAGGAAGAGAAACTTGCAGCAGCGATATGAGACCAGGGCCAGTTGTTTATTTGGAGGGGAATGGAAGAAGATATGGAACTGCTGAGAAATAAACTTGAGCCTACCTCAGAGCCATCGAGAGGGCTTATTAAAACCCAGGTTCCCTGGCCCCACGATCAGAGTGTCTGATCCAGCAGGTCTGGGGAAGAGCAAGAGAATGTCATTTCTAAATCATTTTCAGGTGATAATGTTTTTGTTTAGGGAGCATACTTTGAGGATCACTGACTAGGCATTGTAAAAGAAATCTTTCAGAGGAAACCTGGATTTGGGGTAAATTCTCTGTGCCCTGGGGCTTTTTGATAGGTGTTTCTGTGACACGCAGGCCAAAGATTTTTCTTTTCCTGGCTAAGTTTGATGTGTGCTCCCAACTTGAGGATTGGAGAGTAGATATTGGCTGCTCTCCAAAGGAAAAAAATCAACAGGTTTGTACCTTTAGGGAATGTTTATTAATCTTTATTATTTCAGCAGTTTCTCCTGTGGTGGGAATTAGGAGCTAAAGGTGTAACTCATTTCATTAATTAGACAAATAATCTTGTTCAGTTACAAAGTATTTTATTACTGTTTCTTCCTCTCTCCCCCTACCATCAACACTTTTGAACATTTTTAAATAGACTCATAGATACATACTCATTTCCAATTTCTTACACCTTCAATAAAAGGCTTGGTTTTGTGGAGCTGCTAAGACATCAACTTTCACTATGTAAAATAAATGCATTAAGAACACATAATACCCTGCTTATTTTAGCTGACTCCTGTAGAGAGCTTGCCTAATAAGTATTGTTTTTCTGCAATTTAGTCTGAGTCTGTGAATTCATTGAATTAAATTGCTCTTTCTACCCTCAGATCTCTCTCTCCATTGTTGATTCTGAATTAAAACTGTGCTAACTGAAGCCCAACATTTTACAAACTGCAAAAGGTATATATTCTCCTTGTGTGTTATTTTTATTATGATATAAATTATAACATACACTGCCAACTGAACGTCAGCAGTGTCCCAAGAATTGTACTGAGCAAAGAGTTTGACAAGTTCCTTGCCTAAGGATTATGTAAAAGCCATTCAAGTAGAACCGAGTTAACATATGACTTAGTTTAGTGTGGCTTAACTTGAATATTGATTGATTCTTTGGATGTGAAATGAGTTTGTGGGAGAGCAAAAGAAATGAAATATTAGGATCTGTTTTTCTGAAACATCTGCTGGTTTCAACTAAAAACTCAGTTTTCTCTGTTGAAAACAATCCTTGTTTATCATTTTATTTCTTTGAGTTGAAATAGTAGGATTGATGGCTTCAAGTTAGCAGTAAGAGAGTGACAATAATGTCTGATGTTTTAATCACCTTCTTTTCTATCCAGGTATAATGGTGTGCTCCAACTACTTAACATTACATTTCTTCATTCCTTCTTTGTATTATAGGTCGATGAGATTTAGCTATTTGCTTCATGTTGAAAAGGTTTGAAAATTTCTCCATTTTTCTGAGGCACTCAACTCATCTTATTTTTAAAATAATTATTGAGGTTTATCATACATATGGATAAAGTACATAAAGTACACTAATTGTAAGTGTGCAGATTGATTTGATTTTCTCATAGTTCAAAGACAAAAGTACAATAAATCTATTTAGCAGATCTTAATTGGCTTTTATTTGCAATTCTAGAATCAGACAGGAGTTTGAAACAAAAATGGCTCAGAATGCCCCACCCTACCACCTGTGCATGTTATATTTACAGTCAGAGAAAAGGAAGTGACATTCAGAAAATGGAAGTGAGGTACAGAGACAGCCTGATTGATTACAACTCACATTTGCCTTATTTGAATATAATTTGAATAGTTGGTCACCTGTGATAGGCTGAGACACTTATTAGTTCCTAAACTAGGTTTTCAGTTTGTTTGCATTCTGAGTTAGGTTGCAGTTAGGAACTCCTAAGGAGGCTACCTTGGGCCAATTTTAGTTTGATTTAACACTAAATATCACGCTGTGTAACCACACACAGCTCAAGACAGAATATTCTCATATCACAGAAGTTTCCCCATGTCCCTCTCCAGTCAAAACCTCTCCAAAAGTAATTACTACTTTGATTTCTAACACCATGGGTTAGTTTTGTATCTGCTTGAACTTCATATGGAGTCATATAGTATATACTATTTTGTCTCTGATTTCTTTTGTTCATCATTACTCTGGGAGAGTCATCTGTGTGGTGGTGTGTATCAGTAGTCTATTCTTTATTGTTGTGTGGTATTTCATTTAATGAGCACACGCAATTTGTTTACCTGTTTGTTGTTGTTGTTATTGGTCACTTGGATTGTTTCCAGTTAGAGTTATTATGACTAATGCTGTTATCAAGATTTTTGTATTTTTTTGGTGTTCACATGAACTAATTAGTTGTGAGCCATGAAATAGGCAGATGATTAGCTCTAATTTGTAATGCCACTATTCCAAATAATTGTGCTGATTTATACTTCTTCCAGTAATGTATCAGAGTTCCAGTTGCTCCGTATTCTCATCAACATTTACTATTGTCAATTTGTAAAATGTTAGCTGTTCCTGTGGCTATATAATAGCATCTCTTTGTCAGCCTATTTTAAACAATCAATTAATAAAACTTCTAGATTAAATAAAAAAGAATCTTTCAGATTGATTACTCAGAAAAGATAAGTTTAATCAGCTGTCAACATTTTAAAGCCACAAGAGGCATCTATACAGTTATTAACTAAGTTCTAGAATAATTGAAAAGCCAAAATTTGCCAAGCCTGTAATAATAATAATGATGACGCCCACTAGGTCACAAATAAATTGCTAAATTATTTCTTTGTAATGACTCACTTAAGGTGTTGAGTTTTGTATTCGACATTACTATACTTGTTTCTAAACACACTCTGAATTTGGGGCTGCTTTTGACCATTAATATAATTCAGACTTCGTCACTTGCTCTAAGTACATCTTTCTGAAAACAGTGAATTCAGTCTTCATAGCCTCAAGTATTTACTCTGAGAACAGAACCGCAAATTAAACAAGATAACATTTTTCCCCTCACCTGCTTTAAGTACATCTTCCTGAAAACAGTGAGTCCACAGTCTTCAGATCCCCAAGTAGAGTTATCTCTTGGTATATGCTGGGGATTTGTCCAGGACCACCTGTGTGTATCTACATCCCACATATTCAGCTGGTTCTTCAAAACCTGAATATACAAAAAGTCAGCCCTCTGTATACACAGGTTTCATATTCCAAAAATGCTGCATTTTCAATCTGCACATGGCTAAAAATACCTGCATATAAGTGGACCCCTGCAGTTCAAATCCATGTTATTCAAGGATCAACTGCATTTACTTTGAGAATAGAAGCACAAACTAAGATAACATTTTTTTTTCTAAAAAGCTACTATCAACATTTTGTACATTTGTGTTTTTTTTTGTGTGATCATATACTCTTGGGTCACTAATATTTTTCAAATAATTTCATTTAGAAAAAAATTGTCTTTGCACTAAAATGGCAAAGTTACTGAATGATTTTTTTCTCTTTTAATTACTTTAGAGAAAGGACTATTGTTTACTCTTCAGTTTGTCTTTGGGCTTGTTTCTGCTTACCTCTCTTTTGGGTGCTAGCATATGGGCTGACCTGTCCATGGACAACACAACCTCATTTTTAAAGATTGGTTGGCAATCAAAATTTCTGTGCAGAATTAGAAGCAGACAAAAACCCTGAAGGAAGTTGAGCACATCTCAGTTTGGGCACTCTGCGGTTTTTTTGCTCATGTCTCCTGACAATTGTCTTTGATTAAGAAATACTGAGTAGAGAAATAGTACGTTGAATGAAAGAGTCATTAAAGTTACTTTTTAAACATCCTTAGCAATTACAAGAATGACTTCCATTTGTGGTTGGACACAAATGTAGAGGCCAGAGAAGAAAGCAAATGCAGTCACAGAGAGGAAAGTGCTTCAGTAGTGTGTAGTGTTGACGAGGTCCAGTGCAGCAGTGAAACATAACTAATAAGCACAGCAACAATTTGATGGAGAAAATAGACTCTTCCATAAGAGTAAACACCTTCCGTAAATGTAAACACCTTCCATAAATGTAAACACTTAGGTATCCACATGAAAAAGAATAAAGTTAGACTCCTATTTTCCAACATATTAAAAAATTAACTTAAAATGGATGAAAGATATAAACATAAGAGCTAATACTGTAAATGTCAGGACACAAAATCATTGTACAAAAATCAGTAGCATTTCTATACATCAATATCATTCAAGATGAGAGTCAAATCAAGAATGCAATCTCATTTACAATAGCCACATAACAAAATAAGATATTTAGATATCCATCTAACCAAGAAGGTGAAAACATCTCTACAAGGAGAATCACAAAACACTGCTGAATGAAATTATAGATGAAACAAATGAATGGAAAAACATTCCATGTTCATGGATTGGAAGAATTAGTATCATTATAATGGCCATACTGCTCAAAACAATCTACGGATTCAATGTTATTCTTATCAAACTGCCACTGTGTTTTTTCACAGAACTAGAAAAAAACTATTCTAAAACTTACACAGAACTAAACATCAGCCTGAAGAGCCAAAGCAATCCTAACCAAAAAGAATAAAGCAATAGGCATGACATTACCCAACTTTAAACTAAACTATAAAGCTACAGTAACCAAAACAGCATGGTACTAGTACAAAAACAGAAACATAGACCACTGGAACAGGCTATAGAACCCAGAAATAGAGGTGCACACCTACAGCCATCTAATCTTTGACAGAGTTGACAATAATAAGCAATGAGGAAATAAATGGTGCCAGGATAGCTGGCTAGCCATATGCAGGAGAATGAATCTGGACACCTACCTTTCACTGTATACAAAATTTAACTCCAGATTGATTAAAGATTTAAATATAAGACCTCAAACTATACAAGTCCTAGAAGTAAACCTTGGAAACACCATCTGGACATTGTTCTTAGGAAAGAATTTATGACTAAGTCTTCAAAAGCAATTGAAATAAAAACAGAACAAGACATGTGGGACCTAACTAAACTAAAGATTTTCTGCACAGTAAAAGAAGCTACCAACAGAGTAAACAGAATACCTAAGGAATGGGAGAAAATATTCACAAACTGTTCATCCAACAAATGTCTAATATCAAGAATGTATAAGAAACTTAAGCAATTGAACAATCAGGAAAAACGCATTAAAAATGGGCAAAAGTTGCTTCTCAAAAAAACAAATATTTCTCAAAAGAAGACATATAAGCAGTGAACAAACTTGAAGAAACACTCCATATCACTAATCATCAGAGAAATGCAAATCAAAACCACAATGAGATACCATCTCACACCAGTGAAAATGACTATTACTAGAAAGTCAAAAAAATACAGATGTTGGTGAGGCTGTGGAGAAAAGGAGATGCTTATACGCCATTGGTGGAAATGTAAATTAGTTTAGCCACTGTGGAAAACAGTTTGGCGATTTCTGAGAGAACTTAGAACTATCATTTGATCCAACAATCCCATGACTGGATAAATATCCAAAGGAAAACAGATTGTTCTACCAAAAAGACATATGCACTCACATCATGCTCATTCCATCATTATTCACAGTAGCAAAGGCATGGAATCAATCTAGATGCCCATCAACAGTGGATTGGATAAAGAAAATGTGGTACTTACGCACTATGGAATACTACACAGCCTTAAAAAGAATAAAAACCTGTCCTTTGCAGCAATATGGGTGGAGCTGGAGGCCATTCTCCTAACTGAATTAATAATGCAAGAACAGAAACCATATACTGCAAGTTCTCGCTTATAAGTGGGAGCTAAACTTTGGGTATTCATCCGTGTAAAGATGGCAACAATAGACCCTGGGGACTTCTAGAGGGGGAAAGGGTGGGTGACAAGAGTTGAAAAACTACTTGTTGAGTACTATGCTCAGTACTTTGGTGATGGAAACTTTCACACTCCAAACTTCAGCATCACACGATATACCCAGGTAACAAACCTGCACATGTACCTGCTGAATCTAAAATAAACATTGAAAATAAAATTACAGAGATATTAACATTTTATATCTATATCTATATCCATGATTATACTATTTTGGTTTCTGTTTTAGTGATTTTATAAGGTCTTGTACATTTTCCAAATATGAAATTTTATAATTATTTTCAGCACTGGTAAAAGACAAGTGTGAGATTGTAGAGCTGGGAAGAAGCAAGAGAGGAGCTCTGATGGATCATTAAAGCAGACTTAGGACTTTGTCCAGATACCCTAGAAAAAGGTAGCTAAGCACAGCAATTGTTACTAATGTGGTAAAGACAAAAGCTTCACAGGAACCCTGTATCTGATATAACTTTAATACTTTATTTTGCTCATGCAATTATCCTCTAGTTAGTGTGCAGACCCCAGAGAATATGGTCTTTACAAACACAAAAATACAAACAATAATATATGTTTATTGTCAAGTATCAGAAAATATAATTTAAAAAAGAATAATGGGGGTGGAGAAGAAAATAACTAATATAAGAAAATTTGGAAAACAGTATCTATAAAGTCAAAGAACTGTACATAAATACTGTAAATGAGTTTGTACTTTTTTCTCTTATAACAATGTGGGTTAGCAATTCTGAAACTGCTTTTTCTGTATATTAGGATTGCACAAATAAGTAAAGCATACTGTAGATAATAAGATCTAGGTTTCTTGCAGTTGGAGAGAAGGGTTACAAAAAAGAAAAAGGAAAAGACTAGAATGAACCCTGGGTTTTGGATTGATTGATATTGGAGGTATCAGTATGAATTCATAATTTTTAATATGTTTATGCAGATAGATACAGAGATACACATAGATGTGTGTATATGTAGGTTAGAATATATACATGTAAATACTCTATATATTATATACATGTAGGTTAAAATATATGTAGGTAAAAAACATGTAGGTTAAAATATATACACGCATATATTTTCTTTTTAAAATTTTTTAATTTTTTAATTTCAATAGGTTTTTAGGGAACCGGTGGTGTTTGATTACATGAATAACTTCTTTAGTGATGATTTCTGACATTTTGGTGCACCCATCACCTGTACAGTGTACACTGTATCCAATGTGTAGTCTTTTATTCCTCACCACCCCAACCCTTTCCCCTGAGCCCCAAAGTCCAATGTATCAGTCTTATGCTTTTACATCCTAATAGCTTAGCTTCCACATATGAGTGAGAGCATACAATGTTTGATTTTCCATTTTTCTGAGTTACTTCAGTTAGAATAATAGTCTCCAATTCCATCCAGGTTGCTGCAAATTCCATTATTTCATTCCTTTTTATGGTTGAATAGTATTCCATTATGCATATATATATACTAGTTTACATTCCCACATATATATATATATAATATATACATCATATATCTATGATGGAATATATACATCATATATCTATGATGGAATATATTCCATAATATATATATCACAATTTCTTTATCTGCTCATTGATTGATGGGCATTTGGGCTGGTTCCATATTTCTGCAATTGCAAATTGTGTTGCTATAAACATGCATGTGCAAGTATCTTTTGTGTACAATGAATTTTTTTCCTCTGGATAGATACCTAGTGTGGGATGGCTGGATGAAACAGTAGATCTACTTTTAGTTCTTTAAGGAATCTCCACACTGTTTTCCACAGTGGTTGTACTAGTTTACATTCCCACCAACAGTGTACAAGTGTTCCCTTTTCACCAAATACCCACCAACATCTATTTTTTTTATTTTTTTGATTATGGCCATTCTTGCAGGACTGAGGTGGCATCATATTGTGGTTTTGATTTGCATTTCCCTGATAATTAGTGATGTTGAACATTTTTCTATATGCTTGTTGGCCATTTGTATATTGTCTTTTGAGAATTGTCTATTCATGTCCTTAGCCCACTTTTTGATGGGATTGTATCAGAGACACATGTAGATGTGTGTATATGTAGGTTAGCATACATACATGTAAATACTCTATACATTTTGAGACAATTCTCAAAAGACAATATACAAATGGCCAACAAGCATATAGAAAAATGTTCGACATCACTAATTTTTCTTGCTGATTTGTTTCAGTACTTTGTAGATTCTGGATATTAGTCCTTTGTCAGATGTATAGATTGTGAAGATTTTCTCCCACTGTGTGGGTTGTCTTTTAACTGTACTGATTATTTCTTTTGCTGTGCAGAAGCTTTTTATCTTGATTAAGTCCCATCTATCTGTCTTTGTTTTTGTTCCATTTGCTTTCAGGTCCTTGGTCATGAAGTCTTTGCCTAAGCCAATGTCTAGAGGGGTTTTTCCCATGTTATCTTCTAGACTCTTTATGGTTTAAGGTCTTAGATTTAAGTCTTAGATCCACTTTGAGTTGATTTTTATATAGGGTGAGAGATGAGGATCCAGGTCTTGGAGCCATGGATACCAGCACCTGCTCCGGTGGAGGTAGCAGGGGGGTGAAGTGGACTCTGTGAGGGTCCCTGGTTGTATTTTTGTTTAGTGCACTAGTTTTGTGTTGGTTGGCCTCCAGGCAGGAGGTGGCACTTTCAAGAGTGCATCAGTTGTGGTCCTATAGGGAGAATTCAAACTTGCCCTAGGGACACCTGGTTAAGTATACAGGTTTTTCAGGCAGTGGGCAGGGCCTTAGAACTCCCAGGAGATTATGACCTTTGTCTTTGGCTGCTAAGGGGGTAGAGAAAGTTCACCAGGTGGGGGCAAAGACAGGCATATCTGAGCTCAGACTCTCCTTGGGTGGGGCTTGCTGCAGCTGCTGTGGGGGATGGGGGTGTGGTTCCTAATCCAGTGAAATTATATTCCCAGGGGAATTATAGCTGCCTCTGCTGAGTCATACAGGTCCCCAGGGAAGTGGGGGAAAGCTGTCAGTCACAGGCCTCACCTGCTTCCACACAGCCTGCAGTCCAAAAGGCTGGTCTCACTCCCACCGTGCCCTCCGAACAGCACTGAGTCTATTCCCAGGCAGCCAGTGACCAGGGTTGAGAACTTGCCCCAGATCATGAGCATCCCCATTGAGAAAGCAGGCAGACTCAGTTTTTCAGTGTCTCAGGGAGACTGCAGGGGTGATCAGCTCCTTCAAAGGGTCTGTGGATTCTCGGCTTTCCTGGCATGTTCCTGCAGTAGTTCTTGGAGCAAAAATTCATGATGTGAGTCTCTCCACATTGCTCGGTATATTTGAGCAGGAGTTGCAAGCTACTTCTGCCTTCTATCCGCCATCTTCTTCCTGATGCACATATTTTCTAACTCCGTCCACAGAGAGGGCCTAGAGGAAACAAGAGTCCAGTAGCAATGATCATACCTAATTTCCCTGTGGTTTCTGATTATTCAGGGATCTGGAGAAATGGTTGATTCCAAGGCCGGGTTAAGGAAAATATGATAAGATCCTAGAAAATCTTTTGTATCATAAAATAAGAAAGTGAACACAAATTAGTAAAAAAAACTGGTAAAATATGAATAATGTCTGTAGTTTAGCTAATAGTATGCCCCATTATTAATTTTTTGGTTTTGAAATTGTACTAAAATTATATAAGATAGGGAAAGCATAGAGAGGGATATGTGATAAGTCTGTCATCTTTTGGTAACTTTTCTGCAAGTTTAAAATTATTCCAAATAAAAAATTTTAAAAACACAAAAACCATGTAAAATGCTACTACTGAAAAAAATTTAACACAATGTTTTTTGACTTTCTATGTGTATGTACCTATGTTTTTTAAACAACAAGAACAACAACAACAAAATATTTCTTGGTGTTTAAGAGCACAGATGCTGGAGTAAGAGAGACTGCGTTCAAATCTCAGTTATCCTAACTACTAGCTTTGTTCCCTTGGAAAAATGTTTCTCCAGTCTTTGCATCTGTAGCTCATTTGAAAAACAGTAATAATAATAGCTTTCTCACCAAGCTGCTGCAGGGATTACATGAGTTACTAAATTTACAGCACTTAACACAATATCTAGCACATAGCAAGTTCTCAATAAATAATTGTAAAAATCACTTACTGTCTTGTAACCCTGGACTAGATAAGTATTTCAGGGCTCTGGATGTTTAATGTGTGTGAGTTACTTGGGTGGGTAAGAGAGACACTTTCAGACAGACGGAGCTAAAATCATAGGTGTGAAATCTAGAATCACACAATAAGACATTAATGTAATTATTGTGCCTTTTAATTAACGGAAAGTTTTGAGTTTGAACCACTGTGCTGTCAGTTCAGACACTAAATGTACCTACATAGCTGCAGTTGATTTGTGTCTTACATGTTTATTTTCTTCCTTCATGAGTATTAGTTAAATAACTATATAGAGTAAGATTATATGGAAATTGTATAATAAAATACCAAGCATGCTTGACTCCCACTAACTTCCTTCCCCAAAATTCAGAAACAACAGGGAATCAAAACAGAAACAGGGGAACAAACCTTACTTCTGCCAACAGTGCTGGTTGCCAGAAGCCATAATCCAACCAACCTGGAAATCTCTTCCCTAGAAGCGACATGCTGAATTAGCTGATCCTCAAAGGGGATCTCTAATGAACTGAGTATATTTTAAGAATCTGGTCAGCATTCTTGGAAGTTAGTAAAACAGAGCCAACGCTAGAACCCCATCTAATTACCTTTTCCAAATCTTCAAGTAAATAGTGACTCACTGAAAGAAGGAAACGCAAGGCCATTTTCTTTCTGGCAAAGATTGATATTCTACTCTATGAGTTAAGATTGGTGGGAACATGAGACCCACATACTTAAGCACTGTAAAGATTAAAACAGCAATTGCAGCATATTGCTGGCTTTTCCCCTTGTCATTCATTCCATCCATATTGTTCAGGCGAAAGCATTATTGAACATATGGGCTATGTCCTGAAGGTTGGAGAAAAACATAATAACTCAGCTGACAGCCAGATTGGGAGAGAAACACCCTGTGGTGGAAACTCCTTACTTTGAGAGACACTTTATCAATAACATTCATCGGTATTTTAGGAACACAGCAGCTGATTTGACCCAAGTAGTCCCTCAGGGAAATGGGTGAATTCGAAGCTAACAACATAAACATGAGCTTATTCATAATAAATGCATGACCATGGAGTTTCTGTCAAAATAAATTGCCTTCTGTTGTTTTATCCCACTTAGACTTATACATATTCATGAGTAACACCAATATTGGAGATGTTTGAATCACCAAATTTTACTTTTAACCGTTGTCACAGAAACCTAGAAAACCCACCACAACCATTTTTTAATGAACTTTCCCAAAGTACAGGGAATATGTTATTTCTACCTCTGAAATACCCATTTGATTCTTCTCTTTATCCTTTACCAATGTTTTCATCTTCTGTCCTGTGCACTAGTGCAATGCTTCTCAACAAGTCTTTTATTCCCTTCCCTTAAATTCATAGCTATGTCAAATCCCTTCATCAAATCCTTTGATAGGTCTCCATTCTGCACAGACTGAAATCCAAGCTTCTTGGAATGACTTGTAACTATTTCACAATCTGGTCTCAACCTGCCTTTCCAATCTCAACAGCCACTTTTTTTGTTTTTTTTTTTTTAGACAGAGTCTCGCTCTGTCTCCCAGGCTGGAGTACAGTGGTGTGATCTCGGCTCACTGCAACCTCCACCTCCCAGGTTCAAGAGATTCTCCTGCCTCAGCCTCCCTAGTAGCTGGACATGTGCCACCATGCCGAGGTAATTTTTGTATTTTTAGTAGAGAAAGAATTTTGCCATGTTGGCCAGGCTGGTCTCGGACTCCTGACCTATGGTGATCCACCTGCCTAAGCCTTCCAAAGTGCTGAGATTACAGGTGTAAGCCACTGTGCCTGACTCAACTACTAATTATTTTTTGTATCCGATGTTATGTAACACACAGGTGTCATATACTCTCACACCTCTGTGCCTTGCTTCTCATTGTTCCTTCTACTGGAATGGCTTTCTCCTTTACTTCTAAAGTTGTAACTTGATGCTATTCTAATTATCCTTTCCATCTCAGCTCAAATATGTTTTCTCTGATGCTCTTCCCTCTTTACTCTCCTGGTTTGAATTAATTACTGGCTTATTGCTCTACTTATACAACTACAACCAACTATATCATAAAGTATTTATTGTATTTAGTTATGCATATACCTGCCTCTATAGATTATGAATTGAGGGCAGAATCCATGTCTTACTCATGTTGGCTCATCTCTGCTTTTCTATTCTTAGTAGAAGTTTAATAAATGTTAAGTGTACGTATGATCAAATGATGAATGAAAAAATAAATACATAGCAAAATATTGCAACCTAGGGCCTTACATACTCTCAGAGACTTAGGTAAAGGTGACTAAATCTATTGGTGTTTGGATGAACCTTCTACAATCTATGGGACTGTCCCTTGCATTGTGGACATAAAGCATGTAAATGGTGCTCTGGAGTTATCATGACAATCCAAAACATTGCCACACATTTCCAAATGCCCTCTAGCTGCTGTGAGGGTAATATCACCCAGGTTGTAAACAGTTGCCAGCTTAGCCTCTTCACTGTGCTTCATAAGAAATCCAAGCAGACTTATGATCTTGGGAGTAGGAGTATGGGATGGAATAATATTATGCATTACACAGCCTTCTCTCAGCTTATTGACTTCACTTCTCTGGATTTTTTCCCTCAAAGTTCTTACTTCCAAGACTTGACAGTCCTGCTGCCTTTGTTTCATAGGAACTATTATCCAATTTCTACCTTGCCAATTCTTTTTTTGTAGAGAAAATGGGCCAACCTGGATGGTCTGTTTTCTCTTCCATGATTTTCTATTGGTTAAAGCCTTATCATTTTATTATTTAAAATATTGCATATTATACTAATAGTTCTAAGTTTCTTGTAGGCATTCTCAAATATTACTTACAAGTTCTTGAGACAGCTCATTCTAGTTAAAGGACTGTTATGAATGGAAATGTTTGTGTCCCCACAAAATTCATATATTGAATGAAACCCTAACCCCTAGTATGGCATATTTGGAGATAGGACCTCCAAATCTACTACTAAAGAAGCGATTTGAGGTTAAATGCATAAAGGTGAGGCTCTGCTCTGACAGGATTAGTGTTTTATAAGAAGACACAGCGGAGAGCTTTCTCTCTCTGTACACACACACTAAGGAAAGGCCAGGTGAGCACCCAGTGAGATGGCAGCTGCTTACAAGCCAAGAAAAGAGGCTTCAGGATGAATCCCATCTTGCCATCACCTTGATCTTGGACTTTCAACTTCTGGAAAAGTAAGAAAGTAAATGTCTGTTGTTTAAGACGTCCAGTCTATGGTATTTTGTTATGGCAGCCCGAGAAGACTATTGCAGGGCTCATGATTTGTTCCTTAGCTTTAGGCTTAAGAGAGCTGATTGGAGAAGTTCTGAACTGACATCTGCTAATTAGGATGTAATGTTATAGAACTACTGAACTATTACAGCAAATCCTAGATCACCTTCTATTCTCCACCAAGTCCTATTTGGACTCCCTTTCATGCCTTGGGTTTCTCTGTAGATCACTGCTTGGTCCATACAAATGCCCTTCCCATGGGGTTCCTCTGCAGCATGTCTCTGCCCAGCCTCAGTCGAATGTTCTGATATTGATGTTTTCTTGCTTCACAAGGTTGTGATGATAGTTTTAATTTGCATAACCTGAGACTGAGTCTGCAGAAGCCCTACTCCCACAGGTATTTGCTACGTTTCTTCTCATCTCTATCCCTAGGCATACAGGAGTACTTGATGGGAGTTTCTATATTGAAGTAGACAAAGTTAAAGTATGGCTACAAAGAGTGCTGGGCAGTCTGCTGGAATGAGTTCGCAATGACTATGCTGCTGTTGGCCAAGAGAAAGCTCAGTGCATTGAGAAACATACCCAGCACCAGACAGTGAATGCTTCCTGTGTAGATTCCTTGACAGAATGTGTACTCCTGAGGCACAGATTGCCTGAGAATTTCATTATGCTGACACAGGAAAAAGCTAGCTGACCAATCTCTGCAAATACAACCACATTTCTCTCCCTTCCTTGCGCCTTTCTCCCGGAGGGCCTGTGGATGTCTCTCATTGCCTGCTTGATCTTTTGATCACAAAAGAGAAAAGCTCTGATGATCTGAAACTGAAAATAGACTTAGCTATGTTGGCATCATTAGATCTCTAGCTCTTCCAATCCGTTTTTATAATTCTCATGCCAAGCCTTGCTAACTAACTGCATCTCTTCCCATCCTCAGGATTTTGTTTAATCTGCTTCATCATCATGGAACCTTCCCAGGTGTACTCCATCCTGCTTGTCAGTCACTTCAAAGTCGTCTCAACACTTGTGTTTAATTATACCTTGTTTATGTTTCTAACTGTGCTTTTATTTTCCTTTTGCTGTGTTCTTATGAATTCAGTGGATGTTTGCCTTTCCTTCTCTAACAACAGCAACAACAGTGACAAATGACAACACCATCATTTGTCGAGTCTAACTATGTCCCTGAGTTACACACTTTAGAAACAAATGGTATTTTGTTGAAACCTCATGATTATCTTTTGATATTTAAAAAATTTTCTCCGAAAAGTAATATATTAATGCATGCACACTGTGAAATATTTAAACAAACAGAATTGTTTATAATGAAACTGAAACTTCCCCTCCTACTCTTTTCCTCATTGTTACCATTCATAATTGTGGGATGTGATTCCTTTAAGATCCTGTGTGTGACTGTGTGTGTGTATGTGTGTTTATATGTGATTTCTTTGTTACTTAACAATATATCTTAGAAGTAGCATGAGGAAAGAATAATTTTTCTCATGCTATAGACAAAGAAACACAGGCTTGGAGAGGTTAAAGAACTTTATCTTATTAGCTAGTAGTTTCTGTTGTCTGACAGGTTCCTTGAAGGCAGTATAATCTTTCTGTTGTATGTTCAGTTCCAGTGCCTTCTACTCTAGTTTTTATAGCTGCCTTATTCTATATCTTCAATGCTTCCTTTATACTCTCATTGTTGAAGGTGGATCCTTGTTTCTGTCCATGTGCTTGAGTATCAGTAGCCTGCCTGGTACCTGTGATTTGGGTCATACTTTAATTTTGCTTTGCCTTATTTAGATAGTGCATGCCCCACTGCAAGGAACTTTCCATCTGCTGACAGGCTTCCTGATGCTGCCTCTCTGCTTCTAGAATGTTACTTGCTCCTGAATTTGCTATATTTTCAGATTTGACATTTGACTTATTGGAGCTACTTTTTAAAATTTTCTTTCTGAGCATCTGCTGTATAGTATTAGTTGTGCTGGGCTTTTCTGAGTGCCTAAACTGAATTGACTTTCTTCACTCCTCTCCCATGCCCCTTTATATGCCTTACTTCACAGGTTGAATCCTGTTCCAGGTCCCTTGCAGCGTGTTTGATCCCACCAAAATCCTGCCTGCTTTGCCTTGAGGTGAAATGCAACTTTAGGAGAACATTAGATCTGTCCTCAACATGAATTGAGATGACAGTACATTTCATGGAGAGAAGCAAATAACACAGACAAGGCTGTGGAATAACATAAAACAGATGAAGTGAATTAACAATTAACATGTTTACTTCTCATTTCTTTAACATTTATGTAATGATTACTGTATTTAGGCTAACCAGCAACATTTCCCTTCCTATCCTGAGCTTGATTTTTTTTTTAAACAAGGAATAATACTTGCTTTTTTCTTTTTCTTTTTCTTTTTTTTTAGGCAGAGTCTTGCTCTGTCGCCAGGCTGGAGTGCAGTGGCGCAATCTTGGCTCACTGCAATCTCCTTGTCTTGTGCTGGCATTCAAGGGGATGCTTTCAGCTTTTCCCCAAGATATATTCCTTTATGAAATACTGTTTGTTTGTTTGTTTGTTTGTTTGTTTGTTTTCTGAGATGGAGTTTTGCTCTGTTGCCCAGGCTGGAGTGCAGTGGCGCGATCTCAGCTCACTGCAATCTCCGCCTCCCGGGTTCAAAAAGTTCTCCTGCCTCAGCCTTCTGAGTAGCTGGGACTACAGGCGTGTGCCACCATGCCCAGCTAATTTTCGTATTTTTAGTAGAGACAGGTTTCACCATGTTGGCCAGGATGGTCTCGATCTCCTGACCTCATGCCATCCACCCGCCTTGGCCTCCCAAACTCCTGGGATTACAGGCATGAGCCACCGCACCTGGCCAATACTTCTTGTTTTAAGAAATAAGCTTATTGTCTAGATATTGAAGGATTTTTAAAAAGTAGACCTTCAAAACACTCAGGAGGCTTTTCTAGTTTAGTAAATAGTCTTTCTTCATTTCTCAGAAACCCTTATTAATCCTGCTTCCCTGTTTTTAAATTAATGATATGCTGATTTCACAGTCACCTCAAACAGGAACAGGGGAATCATCACTGATGTTCCCTCTTCTTTACCCTCTATCACTGCCGTCCACACCCTGGACAGGAACTCATAAGTACAGCCTTACTAATCTTCCAGACTCCAGTGTGCCCTATCCTTTATTATCTCTCTACCCCTATGCGATGATATGCTTCTTGTGTAAGCATTGTTTTTATTATATATTTTCTATATTCACACTCAAAAAGCATAAATGCTTCCTTATTGTCTACCAGAGATAAGCTTAAACGGATTAGAATTACTTACTCTTTTCTCCCATGTGACCAGCCTGCTACCATTTAGTGTGTCAGATTTGATCAGAAAAATTTTAGTTTCTGGGCTTCATTTGTAGTTCAAATAATTATCCTTAGAAACAAATCAGAGCCCCTGACTTCAAAATTCAATCTAGTTCCCTTGGAGAGTTGGCCTTCAATAATCCATAACCCTCAGTAATCAAACTCTATTCTAGTATCCAATCTTAGTCCATCTATTCCCCAAATGAGAACCTTTTCACTGTCCTGTGAATATGCAGTGCATCTTTCTGCTTCCAAACCTTTGATCATGCTCTATCCTCCCCAGCAACACTTTCTTTTTCCTCCTGATGGATGGGAAGGTAATTGACTATAACATCTGTCATCCTTGGCTTCTACCAGCACATCTTGCCCCTTTGTGGGAATTGCAAAAGGATGTCCACACTGGATGGATCAATTATATAAAGGCACAGCTTTCCTCTAACTCTTAACATTTCTCTACTGGGATGCTTGGCTTATTAAGCTAGTAAGGGTTGGATTTTAGCCCTCATTCTCTCCCTCCCTCAGCCAGGTGCCTTTGTGTAGTATACACACTGCATGATAGTGTATAGCAGCCCTGTTGAATCGATCATCCCAGATCCATTTGTTGACCTGGCTGGTGAAGAGAATTTATTTTTTTCCTCCAGTCTTTCCTTAGGATATTGAAATTCAATTCAAGTTTCATGGACCAGCTTATAACTTAATTCCTGGATGAGGACACCAACCCTTGAAATGCTCTCTTTGCTGAATAGCATGTACATAATTGCTGTCATCAAATTTAATTCATGGTTATGGTATTTCTTAGTTTCTGAGTATTTCTTGGGTTGGATATATCTTTCGTGATTAGGAGATTTTCTTAAGATTGAGAATATGAGTTAGTTCTTTTCTCTAGTCAATAACATATTCAACATAAAACTAAGCACTTACATTATTTTGTTAAATCAAAGTTGCCATTTATCTTAGTCTATTTCCTGTTGATTGTAACAGAATACTTCAAACTGAAACAGAGTAATAATTTATAAAGAATAGACATTTATTTCTTATAGCTACAGAGGCTGGAAGTCCAAGCTAAATGGGCTACATCTAGTGAGAGCCTTCTTGTTGGGAGGGAGCCTCTTCAGAGTATTGACACAACACAAGGCACCACCTGGTGCAGGGGCTCAGCATGTTAGCTCAGTTCCCTTCCTCTTGTTACAAAGCCACCAGTCTGACTCCCACATAACCCATTAATCCATTAGTTAGTGAATGTATTAATCCATTCATGAAGGCACAGCACATGTAACTAAATCACCTCTTTAAGGCCCTGCCTCTCAATAGTATGACATTGGGGATTAAATTTCAAAATGAGTTTTGGAGGACAAACATAATGATTAATTGTAAGATATATCTATGTTGGTTAATATTACATGTCAACTGACAGGATTGAGGGATTCCTAGCTGGCTGGTGAAGCACTGTTCCTCAGGATGTCTGTGAGGGTGTTGCCAGAGGAGACTGATATTTGAGTCAGTGGACTGGGAAAGGAAAACTCACCCTTAATATTGGTGGGCACCATTCAATTGGCTGCAAGCTCAGCTAGACCAAAGCAGGCAGAAGCGGGGGGGGGGGGGGGGGGAGGTAAGCTTGCTTGCTGAGTCTTCTGGCTCTCTCTTTCTTCTCCTACCTGATGCTTCCTTCCTTTTCCCCTGCCCTTGGACATCAGACTCTAGAATCTTCAGCCTTTGGACTCTGGGATTTGCATCAGCATCAACAGCCTTCCTGGAACTATCAGGTCTTTGGCTGCACACTACAGGCTGTACTGTTGGCTTCCCTGGTTTTCAGGCTTTTGGACTTGGACTGAGACACTACTGGCTTCTTTCCCTAGCTGGCAGATGGCCTATCATGGTGTAATCATGGCCTATCATGGTGTAATCATGTGAGAGAATTCTCCTTAATAAAACCCCTTTTGTATATGCTTATATCCTATTGATTCTGTCCCTCTAGAGAACCCTAATGTCATTGCTTTATGTATCATTAAAAAACACTGAAAATTGAACAATGATTTAGAATTTTTATTTTAAATTTGTTGAGATTTTGATTATCCAACATTCTTACACACATATAAAATGGAATATATAAGGTAAATATATTGGTTAAGATATTCTTAAAGCTTCTTCACAGATTCTGACTATTTTGAATAATATTCAACTCAGTTGTTAATGCCTGTGCTTTCCAACAATCTTGTTCTCTGTGCTTTTATGAGCAACAGTAATGCAGCAGTACTTTTTTCTTCTTTTTAATTTTTTTTAATAGAGACAGTGTCTCCCTTTGTCACCTAGGCTGGAGTGCAGTGGGGTGATCATAGCTCATTTCAGTGTTGAACACCTGGGCTCAAGCAATCCTCCTGCCTCAACCTCCTTGGATATCAGACTCCATGACAATAAACAATTATAATGAATAACCATTGTTATTCATTTATGTCATTACTGACACCCAGCTAAAAGCAACAATAAGAACCATTGCTTCTTAGACTCATCTCTATTTTAGAAGAGGTAGTAAGTGGAAAAATGTGTCTTAGTGTTGATGAAATATGGGTATTTGTTCAGTTGAGGTCAATTTCAGTTGAATTAAAAGTGAATATCAAAAATTTCAAAAATGAGAAAGATCATGTGTACGAGCCAGCATTGTTATGTAGAAAAATCACTGGACATATATTACCAGGGCTGTGGTCCAGGTTTTGTCATTAAATTATTTGTGACATTTTAATTTCACCTATTGTTTCATTGTTTGAAGAATGAGGGCTTTAGCTCTAAATGATTTCTAGTGGCTTTCCAACACTAATAGTCAAGGCACCCCAAAGCAATGAGATTGAAGTTTGAAGTCTTTAGCCCAGATTCTTGTCCAGAGAAAAATCCCTTGGTCTGAAACTTTGGCCTAGATATTTGAATTTGATAAAATCTGGCAGAAGCCATGTGTGGTAAAGGATGGGCTCATGGGAGATGATAATATGTAATCCCTATCCATCTGAGGAGAAATCGTTCATATGCAAACTCTCTTGAGGATAGGGGAGAGAAAGTAATCAAGAAGATTACTGGGAGAGTTCATTTGTATGGAAAGAGCTAGACCCTTGGAGAGCTCCATATTTTCCTCTGAATATTGACAAAGAACCAGAGACATTCTGCTTGAAGAAAATTAGATTGCAAAATGGTTAATCCTCCCCAAATGGAAATCTGGTAAAAAATTTATGTGTGGAGCCTAAAATATACACAGCAGAGCCAAGTGACTCAGTCAATTTAGAAAAGATCACATTTTAATTAAATGCAATGGCAGAGAGAAAGAAGAAATATTATCCTGCTTTTCGAAGATACATAAAACTACTGTAAATATGATGGGTAAGTAATGTTATCTTCTTATTCTGCAGTCAAACCATGAAATACACAAATAAGAGCATTTATTTTTTATTATCATGATCCTTTAGCCCCTTTCATTGTAGTTAGGTCTCCTCAAAAAGCAAGCACTACTGTTTTTTTGAATATATTATATTCGAAGAGTGCTGGCTTAAAAAATGAAGTACGGCTGCTAAGAGGATTCAATGTTTTATTATCATTTTTCTTTCACATTAAACAAACAACTTCAATGTTTGGGCAGGACTGTGACCTGGGTAAGAACATTTTTGTGTGATCTAAGGTGACAAATTGGTACCAACTTGTTTGGGTCTACAGATTAGGATTTGTAATTACACATGGTGTATTTCACCTAAGCAGGGAAAAACAGATGGCTTAAGGGGCTATTACAATGTTTCCAAGAATTTTCAAGTTTCAAAAATATACATTTTATTGAACTTTTAATATCAGTCTCCTTAAATTCCACTGTTCTAGGTCAGTATCTTTAATTGCTTTACTACATTATATGAAGAATCAAAATCCTTAACACCTAGTACATTTAGTGTTTAATAAAAAAGAAACAGAGGAAAGAACATGGGTTTAAATTCAGACAAAACTGGCATCAGTCATATACAGATAGTGTGATATCACTTAAGATAGTTAACTCCTCTGAGTTCTGATTTACTCACCTTTAGGGTGAGACGTGTAGCACAGATTTTTGTGTGGCTTAAATATGATAATAGAAGAGAAGTCATAAACACAGTTTCACACATTAAAAAAAAACAAACCCTCAACAAGTGGTAGCTACTATAATAAGCAAACACACTGAGAATATATGGACCTGTATCTGAATAGTGTGGATAGGAAAAAGAAAGTGGACAAATAGATTTTGATTGCCAGCAATGTAATAAGCAGTAGTCATATGTTATAGATTTCTAATCCCATAAAAATTACTAAGAAGTATATGTATATAATTTTTCTCTTGGCATCATGAGAATACTTCAGTACAATTGGTCATATATGAAAGGGGACATATTATGTCAAAACATTCACTTGAGCAGTTTTTAAAACAAGTAATTTGGTATCATGGGGTCAAGCACAAAAGCATGCACAAGGCAAACTTGTCTGGGGAACAAGCTGATTTGTGTAGGTGATATATTTTTCCACAAACAATAGCCATTTGCTCCCATTTAGTTAAACTGCATCTACTCGGAGAGCCTTGTTTTCCTTTTTAGGATTATACATAGAGGAAGAGAAAGTGATCTTCGGAAATCATTGTCTCAGACTTTGGACAGCATTTGAAATGAATAGTAATAGTTGTTTGTTTGTTTGTTTGTTTGTTTTGTCAATAAGCTTACAAACACCACTACTAATGTATCTGTTATTCAGCATAGGCCTTAAAGGAATGAAAATCTAGTGGTTTGAAAGCATTGTAGAACTTAATCTTGCTACGTTCGTCTTGCTTTTCTTGTGGCAGTTTCTCTGGTATTAAGAGAAAACTACATTTAGGACAAACCTCTTCCCCATTTGACTCATTTGGTTCTCACTTAAGTTTTAAACGTATTTGCATTCAGGCTATTGAAAGACTTGAGATGCCATTTATAATATATTTACTAGAACAGTTCTCAAAAACAAGTCATTAGTCAGCTACTTTGATATGGTTCTCTTAATCAAAGATTTATTGGGACAGTTAGAAATAGTCAGATAAATGTTCTCTCTACTTGGGAGATGGGAGGCTTAAGCAGTGCTCTGTGGAAGATTTATGCTAAATTGCTTTATGCCGTCTTGCATTTGATTAACTTTTATCAACCAGAACAAAAAACCCTTTCTCAATGCATCATTTATATGAACTTTATAAATGAACCATCTTTTATAGCCTGTATAATTCACCACGATAAAGCCATTTTTAAAGTCTCTGAAAGGTAAGCAATTAACACAGAGATTTTTGGTGTGGCATTTCTGCAACAACCTTATGTTGAAAAACCTAAGTGTACTACTCTGCAATCTGAAATTGTAAAGGATTTATATCAAATGTTAAGCTTTCCTGAGAACAGGTAGAAAAGGTAAATGGTTCCATCCTATCACCTTCTTGATGCCACAAACAGTTTTTGATGAGAGTAAGCCAAATAAAAGGTCAAATAAAAGGTTTGATTTATGAAGTGAGTTCCATATTATCCAAAAGAATCTATACAGGTCTCCATCATTTGTACATACTTCCTCAGCCTGAGATTTCAAACAAATACGACAGTGGCATTTTTAGATCTGAATGACAAAACTTAGGTAAATTGTGCTGAGTGCTCAAACATGACACTCAGAATTGACTTTAGTTCAATTAGGAAACACACTTTTAAATAAATGTAAAGGCTGTTTCTGGTGAAGGTGAAAAAAATGTTACTTCTCTGAGGAATACAGATATCAATGGAATCTTATTGTCACTCTACTTCATTAGCTATACTTCTTAATAAAAAATTTCTTACATAGACATGTATTTCATAGTTAAAATTTTGAAAAAGGAGAAATAAATTGAAGGGATTAGGAAAACAAAGTAGAGAGAGTTTCCAAAGCTGTCTTGACTGTCCTCAAATAACTGATATTTTCAATCTCCTTGATATTTCTGTGGCCACATAGTCTTTTCATATGCTTATGTAAAAGAAAATTTAGTAATGTTTCTTCTTATTTCTCCAGGTCCATTGTATTATTTTCTCTTCTCTACTCTGCCCCAGAAGGCTGACTTCTATGAATTCCTTTGCCCTCTGGCTTCTCTAAACTCTTTCAATTCTATCTACTTCCTATTGGGATCCTAATAGATACGCTTGGCATTTTACCTAGGTGCAGCCCATTAATATAGAACTGAGATATAATTAAAATTAAAACAGCATTTCTAAAAATTTTGTTTACAATTGACACATAATAATTGTATGTGTTTTGGGGGTACAGTGTACTATTTCAATACATGTATACATTGTATAATGACCAAATCAGGGTAGTTAGCATGCCCATCATCTCAAAATTTATCACGATTTTTGGTGATAAATTTCAAGATTCTCTTTTATAGCTATCTTGAAATATACAATACATTGATACCAGCTATAGTCACCCACTGTGTAATAGAACACCAGAATTTATTCTTCCTATCTAACCACATCTTTGTACTCATTGACCAACCTCTCTTCGTCTCCTCTCCCCCAATCCCTGTCCTGCCTTTGGTAGCCATTATACTACTCTCTACTTTTATGAGATAGACATTTTTAGATTCAACATATGAGTAAGATCGTGTGGCATTTGTTTTCATTTAACATGATGTTCTCCAGGTTCATCCAGACTGTCACAAATGATAGGATTTTATTCCTTCTTTATAGGTGAATAGTATTCCATTTTGTATACATACCACATTTTCTTTATCTATTCATCTGCTGAGGGGCACTTCAGTTGATTCCATCTCTTTGCTACTGTGAATAGTGCTGCAATAAAAATAGGAGTGTAGGTATTTCTTTGATAAGCTGATTTTAATACCTTTGGATATATACCTAGTATTGGAATTGCTAGATTGTATGGTAGCTTTATTTTTAATTTTTTGAAGAACCTCCATACTGCTTCTCATAATGGCTGTACTAATTTATATTTCTACCAACAGTATATAAGAGTTCTTCTTTTTTCTTATCTTTGCAAGCTTTTGTTATTTTTTATCTTTTTGATAATAGCCATTTTAACTGAGGTGAGGTGAGATTTTATTGTGGTTTTGATTTGCATTTTGCTGATTATTAATGATGTTGAGCATTTTGTCATATACCTGCTGACCATTTATCTTCCTTTTAGAAATGCCTACTCCGGTCTTTTGCCCGTTAAAAATTAATTTTTTTTCTATCCAGTTGTTTGAATTTCTTATATATTCTGGATATTAACTCCTTGTTGGATGCATAGATTTCAAATATTTTTTCTCATTTTATAGGTTGTCTCTTCACTGTTGATTGTTTTCTTTGCTGTGCAGAAGCTTTTTAGTTGGATGCAATCCCTTTTGTCTGTTTTTGCTGTTGCGTGTGTCTTTGAGGTCCTATCAAAAGAAAAAAAATGGTTGCCCAAATGTCATAAAGTGTTTCCCATGTTTTTATTTTTAGTAGTTTAATAGTTTCAGGTCTTATCTTTAAGTCTTTAATATATTTTGAGTTGATTTTCATATATGGTGAGAGATATGTGTCTAGTTTCATTCTTCTGCATGTGGATATCCAGTTTTCTCAGCACCATTTATAGAAGAGACTTCGTTTCTCAATGTGTATCCTTAGTGCCTTGGTTGAAAAGAAGTTAACTAAAAATGTATGGATTTATTTCTGGGATCTTTATTCTATTCCATTGGTCTATGTGTCTGTTTCTATGCCAATATCATGTTCTGGTTATTATAGCTTTGTAGCATATTTTGAAGTCAGGCAGTGTGTTATCTGCAGCTTTGTTCCTTCTGCTCAAGATTACTTTGACTATTCAGGATCTTTCGTGGTTCCTTATGCATTTTAGATTTTGTATTACTGTGAAGAATGTCATTGCCATTTTGATAGGGGTAGCATTGAATCTACACATTTCTTTGGATAACATGGGATTTTTAATGATATTAATTCTTCAAAATCATGAACATAGGATATCTTTCAATTCGCTTGTGTGTTCTTCAATTTCTTTCATTAGTGTTTTACAGTTTTCATTGTAGAGATCTTTCACCTCCTTGGTTAAATTTATTCCTAGATAATTTACTATTTTTTGTAGCTGATGTAAACCAGATTGCTTTCCTGATTTTTTTTCAAGATAGTTTGCTATTGGAGTATGGAAAAGCTGTTCATTTTATATGTTGATTTTGTATCCTGCAACTTCATTGAAATGATTATTTAGTTCTAACAGTTTTTGGGTGGAGTCTTTAGGACTTTCACTATATATGATCATCTACAAACAGGAACAATTTGACTCTTTCTTTTTTTTAACCTGGAAGAGATTTATTTCTTCCTCTTGCCTAATTGCTGCGGCCAGGACTTTCAGTACCATGTCGAATACAAGTGGAAAATGTGATCATTCTTGTTTTGTCCCAGGTGTTAGAGGAAAAGAGCTCCACTTTTCTTCATTCAGTATGATGTTAGCTGTGGGTTTGTCAATATTGCCTGTCTGTGTCATTGTATGTTCTTTCTATCCTAATTTGTTGAGAATTTTTAGTAAGGAACAGATGTTATAGTCTATCAAATGCTTTCTCTGCATCCGTTAAAATGATCATATAGTTCTTATCCTTGACTGCATTAATATGATGCATCAGGTTTCTTGATTTGTATATGTTGAAAATATTTGCATCTCTGGAATGAGTCCACTTGATCATGGTGAATGATCATTTCAATGTGTGGTTAACTCTGTTTGCCAGTATTCTGTTGAGGATTTTTGCATCTGTGTTCATTGGCGATATTGGTCTACAGTTTTCTTTTTTTTTATTTTTTATTATACTTTAAGTGTTAGGGTACATGTGCACATCGTGCTGGTTAGTTACATATATATACATGTGCCATGTTGGTGTGCTGCACCCATTAACTCGTCATTTAACATTAGGTATATCTCCAAATGCTATCCCTCCCCCCACCCCCCACCCCACAACAGGCCCCAGTGTGTGATGTTCCCCTTCCTGTGTCCATGTGTTCTTATTGTTCAATTACCACCTATGAGTGAGAACATGCAGTGTTTGGTTTTTTGTCGTTGTGATAGTTCGCTGAGAATGATGGTTTCCAGCTTCATCCACATCCCCTACAAAGGACATGAACTCATCATTTTTTTTTTCTTTTTTTTTTTTTATTATACTTTAAGTTTTAGGGTACATGTGCACATTGTGCAGGTTAGTTACATATGTATACATGTGCCATGCTGGTGTGCTGCACCCACTAACTCGTCATCTAGCATTAGGTATATCTCCCAATGCTATCCCTCCCCCCTCCCCCCACCCCACAACAGTCCCCAGAGTGTGATATTCCCCTTCCTGTGTCCATGTGATGTCATTGTTCAATTCCCACCTATGAGTGAGAATATGCGGTGTTTGGTTTTTTGTTCTTGCGATAGTTTACTGAGAATGATTGTTTCCAATTTCATCCATGTCCCTACAAAGGACATGAACTCATCATTTTTTATGGCTGCATAGTATTCCATGGTGTATATGTGCCACATTTTCTTTATCCAGTCTATCATTGTTGGACGTTTGGGTTGGTTCCAAGTCTTTGCTATTGTGAATAATGCAGCAATAAACATACGTGTGCATGTGTCTTTATAGCAGCATGATTTATAGTCCTTTGGGTATATACCCAGTAATGGGATGGCTGGGTCAAATGGTATTTCTAGTTCTAGATCTCTGAGGAATCGCCACACTGACTTCCACAATGGTTGAACTAGTTTACAGTCCCACCAACAGTGTAAAAGTGTTCCTATTTCTCCACATCCTCTCCAGCACCTGTTGTTTCCTGACTTTTTAATGATTGCCATTCTAACTGGTGTGAGATGATATCTCATAGTGGTTTTGATTTGCATTTCTCTGATGGCCAGTGATGATGAGCATTTTTTCATGTGTTTTTTGGCTGCATAAATGTCTTCTTTTGAGAAGTGTCTGTTCATGTCCTTCGCCCACTTTTAGATGGGGTTGTTTGTTTTTTTCTTGTAAATTTGTTTGAGTTCATTGTAGATTCTGGATATTAGCCCTTTGTCAGATGAGTAGGTTGCGAAAATTTTCTCCCACGTTGTAGGTTGCCTGTTCACTCTGATGGTAGTTTCTTTTGCTGTGCAGAAGCTCTTTAGTTTAATTAGATCCCATTTGTCTATTTTGTCTTTTGTTGCCATTGCTTTTGGTGTTTTGGACATGAAGTCCTTGCCCACGCCTATGTCCTGAATGGTAATGCCTAGGTTTTCTTCTAGGGTTTTTATGGTTTTAGGTCTAACATTTAAATCTTTAATCCATCTTGAATTGATTTTTGTATAAGGTGTAAGGAAGGGATCCAGTTTCAGCTTTCTACATGTGGCTAGCCAGTTTTCCCAGCACCATTTATTAAATAGGGAATCCTTTCCCCATTGCTTGTTTTTCTCAGGTTTGTCAAAGATCAGATAGTTGTAGGTATGTGGCATTATTTCTGAGGGCTCTGTTCTGTTCCATTGATCTATATCTCTGTTTTGGTAACAGTACCATGCTGTTTTGGTTACTGTAGCCTTGTAGTATAGTTTGAAGTCAGGCAGTGTGATGCCTCCGGCTTTGTTCTTTTGGCTTAGGATTGACTTGGCGATGCGGGCTCTTTTTTGGTTCCATATGAACTTGAAAGTAGTTTTTTCCAATTCTGTGAAGAAAGTCATTGGTAGCTTGATGGGGATGGCATTGAATCTGTAAATGACCTTGGGCAGTATGGCCATTTTCACGATATTGATTCTTCCTACCCATGAGCATGGAATGTTCTTCCATTTGTTTGTATCCTCTTTTATTTCCTTGAGCAGTGGTTCGTAGTTCTCCTTGAAAAGGTCCTTCACATCCCTTGTAAGTTGGATTTCTAGGTATTTTATTCTCTTTGAAGCAATTGTGAATGGGAGTTCACTCATGATTTGGCTCTCTGTTTGTCTGTTGTTGGTGTATAAGAATGCTTGTGATTTTTGTACATTGATTTTGTATCCTGAGACTTTGCTGAAGTTGCTTATCAGCTTAAGGAGATTTTGGGCTGAGACAATGGGGTTTTCTAGATAAACAATCATGTCGTCTGCAAACAGGGACAATTTGACTTCCTCTTTTCCTAATTGAATACCCTTTATTTCCTTCTCCTGCCTGATTGCCCTGGCCAGAACTTCCAACACTATGTTGAATAGGAGTGGTGAGAGAGGGCATCCCTGTCTTGTGCCAGTTTTCAAAGGGAATGCTTCCAGTTTTTGCCCATTCAGTATGATATTGGCTGTGGGTTTGTCATAGATAGCTCTTATTATTTTGAAATACGTCCCATCAATACCTAATTTATTGAGAGTTTTTAGCATGAAGGGTTGTTGAATTTTGTCAAAGGCTTTTTCTGCATCTATTGAGATCATCATGTGGTTTTTGTCTTTGGCTCTGTTTATATGCTGGATTACATTTATTGATTTGCGTATATTGAACCAGCCTTGCATCCCAGGGATGAAGCCCACTTGATCATGGTGGATAAGCTTTTTGATGTGCTGCTGGATTCGGTTTGCCAGTATTTTATTGAGGATTTTTGCATCGATGTTCATCAAGGATATTGGTCTAAAATTCTCCTTTTTGGTTGTGTCTCTGCCCGGCTTTGGTATCAGAATGATGCTGGCCTCATAAAATGAGTTAGGGAGGATTCCCTCTTTTTCTATTGATTGGAATAGTTTCAGAAGGAATGGTACCAGTTCCTCCTTGTACCTCTGGTAGAATTCGGCTGTGAATCCATCTGGTCCTGGACTCTTTTTGGTTGGTAAACTATTGATTATTGCCACAATTTCAGCTCCTGTTATTGGTCTATTCAGAGATTCAACTTCTTCCTGGTTTAGTCTTGGGAGAGTGTGTGTGTCGAGGAATGTATCCATTTCTTCTAGATTTTCTAGATTATTTGCGTAGAGGTGTTTGTAGTATTCTCTGATGGTAGTTTGTATTTCTGTGGGATCGGTGGTGATATCCCCTTTATCATTTTTTATTGTGTCTATTTGATTCTTCTCTCTTTTTTTCTTTATTAGTCTTGCTAGCGGTCTATCAATTTTGTTGATCCTTTCATAAAACCAGCTCCTGGATTCATTGATTTTTTGAAGGGTTTTTTGTGTCTCTATTTCCTTCAGTTCTGCTCTGATTTTAGTTATTTCTTGCCTTCTGCTAGCTTTTGAATGTGTTTGCTCTTGCTTTTCTAGTTCTTTTAATTGTGATGTTAGGGTGTCAATTTTGGATCTTTCCTGCTTTCTCTTGTGGGCATTTAGTGCTATAAATTTCCCTCTACACACTGCTTTGAATGCATCCCAGAGATTCTGGTATGTTGTGTCTTTGTTCTCGTTGGTTTCAAAGAACATCTTTATTTCTGCCTTCATTTCGTTATGTACCCAGTAGTCATTCAGGAGCAGGTCATTCAGTTTCCATGTAGTTGAGCGGCTTTGAGTGAGATTTTTAATCCTGAGTTCTAGTTTGATTGCACTGTGGTCTGAGAGATAGTTTGTTATAATTTCCGTTCTTTTACATTTGCTGAGGAGAGCTTTACTTCCAACTATGTGGTCAATTTTGGAATAGGTGTGGTGTGGTGCTGAAAAAAATGTATATTCTGTTGATTTGGGGTGGAGAGTTCTGTAGATGTCTATTAGGTCCGCTTCGTGCAGAGCTGAGTTCAATTCCTGGGTATCCTTGTTGACTTTCTGTCTCGTTGATCTGTCTAATGTTGACAGTGGGGTGTTAAAGTCTCCCATTATTAATGTGTGGGAGTCTAAGTCTCTTTGTAGCTCACTCAGGACTTGCTTTATGAATCTGGGTGCTCCTGTATTGGGTGCATATATATTTAGGATAGTTAGCTCCTCTTGTTGAATTGATCCCTTTACCATTATGTAATGGCCTTCTTTGTCTCTTTTGATCTTTGTTGGTTTAAAGTCTGTTTTATCAGAGACTAGGATTGCAACCCCTGCCTTTTTTTGTTTTCCATTTGCTTGGTAGATCTTCCTCCATCCTTTTATTTTGAGCCTATGTGTGTCTCTGCGCGTGAGATGGGTTTCCTGAATACAGCACACTGATGGGTCTTGACTCTTTATCCATCTTGCCAGTCTGTGTCTTTTAATTGGAGAATTTAGTCCATTTACATTTAAAGTTAATATTGTTATGTGTGAATTTGATCCTGTCATTATGATGTAAGCTGGTGATTTTGCTCATTAGTTGATGCAGTTTCTTCCTAGTCTCGATGGTCTTTACATTTTGGCATGATTTTGCAGCGGCTGGTACCGGTTGTTCCTTTCCATGTTTAGCGCTTCCTTCAGGAGCTGTTTTAGGGCAGGCCTGGTGGTGACAAAATCTCTCAGCATTTGCTTGTCTGTAAAGTATTTTATTCCTCCTTCACTTATGAAGCTTAGTTTGGCTGGATATGAAATTCTGGGTTGAAAATTCTTTTCTTTAAGAATGTTGAATATTGGCCCCCACTCTATTCTGGCTTGTAGGGTTTCTGCCGAGAAATCTGCTGTTAGTCTGATGGGCTTCCCTTTGTGGGTAACCCGACCTTTCTCTCTGGCTGCCCTTAACATTTTTTCCTTCATTTCAACTTTGGTGAATCTGACAATCATGTGTCTTGGAGTTGCTCTTCTCGAGGAGTATCTTTGTGGCGTTCTCTGTATTTCCTGAATCTGAATGTTGGCCTGCCTTGCTAGATTGGGGAAGTTCTCCTGGATAATATCCTGCAGAGTGTTTTCCAACTTGGTTCCATTCTCTGCATCACTTTCAGGTACACCAATCAGACGTAGATTTGGTCTTTTCACATAGTCTCATATTTCTTGGAGGCTTTGCTCATTTCTTTTTATTCTTTTTTCTCTAGACTTCCCTTCTCGCTTCATTTCATTCATTTCATCTTCCATTGCTGATACCCTTTCTTCCAGTTGATCGCATCGGCTCCTGAGGCTTCTGCATTCTTCACGTAGTTCTCGAGCCTTGGTTTTCAGCTCCATCAGCTCCTTTAAGCACTTCTCTGTATTGGTTATTCTAGTTATACATTCGTCTAAATTTTTTTCAAAGTTTTCAACTTCTTTGCCTTTGGTTTGAATGTCCTCCCGTAGCTCAGAGTAATTTGATCGTCTGAAGCCTTCTTCTCTCAGCTCGTCAAAATCATTCTCCATCCAGCTTTGTTCCATTGCTGGTGAGGAACTGCGTTCCTTTGGAGGAGGAGAGGTGCTCTGCGTTTTAGAGTTTCCAGTTTTTCTGTTCTGTTTTTTCCCCATCTTTGTGGTTTTATCTACTATTGGTCTTTGATGATGGTGATGTACAGATGGGTTTTCGGTGTGGATGTCCTTTCTGTTTGTTAGTTTTCCTTCTAACAGACAGGACCCTCAGCTGCAGGTCTGTTGGAATACCCTGCCGTGTGAGGTGTCAGTGTGCCCCTGCTGGGGGGTGCCTCCCAGTTAGGCTGCTCAGGGGTCAGGGGTCAGGGACCCACTTTAGGAGGCAGTCTGCCCGTTCTCAGATCTCCAGCTGCGTGCTGGGAGAACCACTGCTCTCTTCAAAGCTGTCAGACAGGGACATTTAAGTCTGCAGAGGTTACTGCTGTCTTTTGGTTTGTCTGTGCCCTGCCCCCAGAGGTGGAGCCTACAGAGGCAGGCAAGCCTCCTTGAGCTGTGGTGGGCTCCACCCAGTTCCAGCTTCCTGGCTGCTTTGTTTATCTAAGCAAGCCTGGGCAATGGCGGGCGCCCCTCCCCCAGCCTCGCTGCCGCCTTGCAGTTTGATCTCAGACTGCTGTGCTAGCAATCAGTGAGATTCCGTGGGCGTAGGACCCTCCGAGCCAGGTGTGGGATATAGTCTCGTGGTGCGCCGTTTTTTTAAGCTGGTCTGAAAAGCGCAATATTCGGGTGGGAGTGACCCGATTTTCCAGGTGCGTCCTTCACCCCTTTCTTTGACTCGGAAAGGGAACTCCCTGACCCCTTGCGCTTCCCAGGTGAGGCAATGCCTCGCCCTGCTTCAGCTCCCGCAGGGTGCGTGCACCCACTGGCCTGCGCCCACTGTCTGGCACTCCCTAGTGAGATGAACCGGGTACCTCAGATGGAAATGCAGAAATCACCCGTCTTCTGCGTCGCTCACGCTGGGAGCTGTAGACCGGAGCTGTTCCTATTCGGCCATCTTGGCTCCTCCCCTTCTTGATGAACTCATCATTTTTTATGGCTGCATAGTATTCCATGGTGTATATGTGCCACATTTTCTTTATCCAGTCTATCATTGTTGGACATTTGGGTTCGTTCCAAGTCTTTGCTATTGTGAATAGTGCCACAATAAACATACGTGTGCATATATCTTTACAGCAGCATGATTTATAATCCTTTGGGTATATACCCAGTAATGGGATTGATGGGTCAAATGGTATTTCTAGTTCTAGATCCCTGAGGAATCGCCACACTGACTTCCACAATGGTTGAACTAGTTTACAGTCCCACCAACAGTGTAAAAGTGTTCCTATTTCTCCACATCCTCTCCAGCACCTGTTGTTTCCTGACTTTTTAATGATTCTAACTGGTGTGAGATGGTATCTCATTGTGGGTTTGATATGCATTTCTCTGATGGCCAGTGATGATGAGCATTTTTTCATGTGTCTTTTGGCTGCATAAATGTCTTCTTTTGAGAAGTGTCTGCTCATATCCTTTGCCCACTTTTTGGTGGGGTTGTTTGTTTTTTTCTTGTAAATTTGTTTGAGTTCATTGTAGATTCTGGATATTAGCCCTTTGTCAGATGGGTAGATTGCAAAAAGTTTCTCCCATTCTCTAGGTTGCCTGTTCACTCTGATGGTACTTTCTTTTGCTGTGAAGAAGCTCTTTAGTTTAATTAGATCCCATTTGTCAATTTTGGCTTTTGTTGCCATTGCTTTTGGTGTTTTAGACAGGAAGTCCTTGCCCATGCCTATGTCCTGAATGGCATTGCCTAGGTTTTCTTCTAGCGTTTTTATGGTTTCAGGTCTAACATGTAAGTCTTTAATCCATCTTGAATTAATTTTTGTATAAGGTGTGAGAAAGGGATCCAGTTTCAGCTTTCTACATATGGCTAGACAGTTTTCCCAGCACCATTTATTAAATAGGGAATCCTTTCCCCATTGCTTGTTTTTGTCAGGTTTGTCAAAGATCAGATGGTTGTAGATATGCAGCATTATTTCTGAGGGCTCTGTTCTGTTCCATTGGTCTGTATCTCTGTTTTGGTACCAGTACCATGCTGTTTTGGTTACTGTAGCTTTGTACTATAGTTTGAAGTCAGGTAGTGTGATGCCTCCAGCTTTGTTCTTTTGGCTTAGGATTGACTTGGTAATGTGGGCTTTTTTTGGTTGCATATGAACTTTAAAGTAGTTTTTTCCAATACTGTGAAGAAAGTCATTGGTAGCTTGATGGGGATGGCATTGAATCTATAAATTACCTTGGGCAGTATGATCATTTTCACAGTATTGATTCTTCCTACCCATGAGCGTGGAATGTTCTTCCATTTGTTTGTATCCTCTTTTATTTTATTGAGCAGTGGTTTGTAGTTCGCCTTGAAGAGGTCCTTCACATCCCTTTTAAGTTGGATTCCTAGGTATTTTATTCTCTTTGAAGCAATTGTGAAAGGGAGTTCACTCAGGATTTGGCTCTCTGTTTGTCTGTTATTGGTGTAAAAGAATGCTTGTGATTTTTGTACACTGATTTTGTATCCTGAGACTTTGCTGAAGTTGCCTATCAGCTTAAGGAGATTTTGGGCTGAGAAAATGGGGTTTTCTAGATATACAGTCATGTCATCTGCAAACAGGGATAATTTGACTTCCTCTTTTCCTAATTGAATACCCTTTATTTCCTTCTCCTGCCTAATTGCCCTGGCCAGAACTTCCAACACTATGTTGAATAGGAGTGGTGAGAGAGGGCATCCCTGTCTTGTGCCAGTTTTGAAAGGGAATGTTCCAGTTTTTGCCCATTCAGTATGATATTGGCTGTGGGTTTGTCTTAGATAGCTCTTATTATTTTGAGATATGTCCCATCAATACCTAATTTATTGAGAGTTTTTAGCATGTAGCATTGTTGAATTTTGTCAAAGGCATTTTCTGCATCTATTGAGATGATCGTATGGTTTTTGTCGTTGGTTCTGTTTATATGCTGGATTACGTTTATTGATTTGTGTATGTTGAACCAGCCTTGCATCCCAGGGATGAAGCCTACTTGATCATGTGGATAAGCTTTTTGATGTGCTGCTGGATTCGGTTTGCAAGTATTTTATTGAGGATTTTTGCATCGATGCTCATCAGGGATATTGGTCTAAAATTCTCTTTTTTGGTTGTGTCTCTGCCAAGCTTTGGTATCAGCAGGATGCTGGCCTCATAAAATGAATCAGGAAGGATTCCCTCTTTTTCTATTGATTGGAATAGTTTCAGAAGGAATGGTACCAGCTCCTCCTTGTACCTCTGGTAGAATTCGGCTGTGAATCCATCTGGTCCTGGACTTTTTTTGTTGGTAAGCTATTAATTATTGCCTCAATTTCAGAGCCTGTTATTGGTCTATTCAGAGATTCAACTTCTTCCTGGTTTAGTCTTGGGAGGGTGTATGTGTTGAGGAATTTATCCATTTCTTCTAGATTTTCTAGTTTATTTGCATAGAGGTGTTTATAGTATTCTCTGATGGTAGTTTGTATTTCTGTGGGACTGGTGGTGATATCCCCTTTATCATTTTTTATTGCATCTATTTGATTCTTCTCTCTTTTCTTCTTTATTAGTCTTGCTAGAGGTCTCTCAATTTTGTTGGTCCTTTCAAAAAACCAGCTCCTGGATTCATTGATTTTTTGAAGGGTTTTTTGTGTCTCTGTCTCCTTCATTTCTGCTCTGATCTTAGTTATTTCTTGCCTTCTGCTAGCTTTTGAATGTGCTTACTCTTGCTTCTCTAGTTCTTTTAATTGTGATGTTAAGGTGTCAATTTTAGATCTTTCCTGCTTTCTCTTGTGGGCATTTAGTGCTATAAATTTCCCTCTACACGCTGCTTTGAATGTGTCCCAGAGATTCTGGTATGTTGTGTCTTTGTTCTCATTGGTTTCAAAGAACATCTTTATTTCTGCCTTCATTTCGTTATGTTCCCAGTAGTCACTCAGGAGCAGGTTGTTCAGTTTCCATGTAGTTAGGTGGTTTTGAGTGAGTTTCTTAATCCTGAGTTCTAGTTTTATTGCACTGTGGTCTGAGAGACTGTTATAATTTCTGTTCTTTTACATTTGCTGAGGAGTGCTTTACTTCCAATATGTGGTCAATTTTGGAATAAGCGCGATGTGGTGCCGAGAAGAATGTATATTCTGTTGATTTGGGGTGGAGAGTTCTGTAGATGTCTATTACGTCTGCTTGGTGCAGAGCGAAGTTTAATTCCTGGATATCCTTGCTAACTTTCTGTCTCGTTGATCTGTCTAATGTTGACAGTGGGGTATTAAAGTCTCCCATTATTATTGTGTGGGAGTCTAAGTCTCTTTGTAGGTCTCTAAGGACTTGCTTTATGAATCTGGGTGCTCCTGTATTGGGTGCATATATATTTAGGATAGTTAGCTCTTCTTGTTGAATTGATCGCTTTACCATTATGTAATGGCCTTCTTTGTCTGTTTTGATCTTTGTTGGTTTAAAGTCTGTTTTATCAGGGACTAGGATTGCAACCCCTGCCTTTTTTTGTTTTCTATTGGCTTGGTAGATCTTCCTCCATCCCTTTATTTTGAGCCTATGTGTGTCTCTGCATGTGAGATGGGTTTCCTGAATACAGCACACTGATGGGTCTTGACTCTTTATCCATCTTGCCAGTCTGTGTCTTTTAATTGGAGCATTTAGCCCATTTACATTTAAGGTTAATATTGTTATGTGTGAATTTGATCCTGTCATTATGATGTTTGCTGGTTATTTTGCTCATTAGTTTGTGCAGTTTCTTCCTAGCCTCAATGGCTTTTACAATTTGGCATGTTTTTGCAGTGGCTGGTGCCAGTTTTTCCTTTCCATGTTTAGTGCTTCCTTCAGGAGCTGTTTTAGGGCAGGCCTGGTGGTGACAAAATCTCTCAGCATTTGCTTGTCTGTAAAGTATTTTATTTCTCCTTCACTTATGAAGCTTAGTTTGGCTGGATATGAGATTCTGGGTTGAAAATTCTTTTCTTTAAGAATGTTGAATATTGGCCCCCACTCTCTTCTGGCTTGTAGAGTTTCTGCAGAGAGATGAGCTGTTAGTCTGATACGCTTCCCTTTGTGGGTAACCTGAACTTTCTCTCTTGCTGCCGTTAATATTTTTTCCTTCATTTCAACTTTGGTGAATCTGACAATTATAGGTCTTGGAGTTGCTCTTCTCGAGGAGTGTCTTTGTGGCATTCTCTGTATTTCATGAATTTGAATGATGGCCTGCCTTGCTAGATTGGGGAAGTTCTCCTGGATAATATCCTGCAGAGTGTTTTCCAACTGGTTCCATTCTCCCCATCACTTTCAGGTACCAATCAGATGTAGATTTGGTCTTTTAACATAGTCCCATATTTCTTAGACGCTTTGTTCATTTCTTTTTATTCTTTTTTCTCTAAACTTCTCTTCTCGTTTCATTTCATTCATTTGATCTTCCATCACTGATACCATTTCTTCCAGTTGATCACATCGGCTACTGAGGCTTGTGCATTCATCATGTAGTTCTTGTTCCTTGGTTTTTAGCTCCATCAGATCCTTTAAGGACTTCTCTGCATTGGTTATTCTAGTTATCCATTCATCTAATTTTTTTTCAAGGATTTTAACTTCTTTGCCACGGGTTCGAACTTCCTTCTTTAGCTCGGAGTAGTTTGATCATCTGAATCCTTCTTCTCTCAACTCGTCAAAGTCATTCTCTGTCCAGCTTTGTTCCGTTGCTGGTGAGGAGCTGTGTTCTTTTGGAGGAGGAGAGGTGCTCTGATTTTTAGAGTTTCCAGTTTTTCTGCTCTGTTTTTTCCACATCTTTGTGGTTTTAACTACCTTTGGTCTTTAATGATGGTGACGTACAGATGGGGTTTTGGTGTGGATATCCTTTCTTCTTGTGTAGTTTTCCTTCCAACAGTCAGGACCCTCAGCTGCAGGTCTGTTGGAGTTTGCTGGAGGTCCACTCCAGACCCTGTTTGCCTGGGTATCAGCAGCAGAGGCTGCAGAACAGCAGATTTTGGTGAACAGCAAATGTTGCTGCCTGATCATTCCTCTGGAAGTTTTGTCTCAGAGGAGTACCTGGCCATGTGAGGTGTCAGTCTGCCCCTACTGGGGGATGCCTCCCAGTTAAGCTACTCGGGGGTCAGGGACCCACTTGGGGAGGCAGTCTGTCCATTCTCAGATCTCCAGCTGCATGCTGGGAGGACCACTACTCTCTTCAAAGCTGTCAGACACAGACATTTAAGTCTGCAGAGGATTCTGCTGCCTTTTGTTTGGCAATGCCCTGCCCCCAGAGGTGGAGTCTACAGAGGCAGGCAGGCCTCCTTGAGCTGTGGTGGGCTCCACCCAGTTCGAGCTTCCTGGCTGCTTTGTTTACCTACTCAAGCCTCGGCAATGGCGGGCGCCCCTCCCCCAGCCTCGCTGCCGCCTTGCAGTTTGATCTCAGACTGCTGTGCTAGCAATGAGCGAGTCTCCGTGGGCATAGGACCCTCTGAGCTAGGCACAGGATATAATCTCCTGGTGTGCCGTTTGCTAAGACCTTTGGAAAAGCGCAGTGTTAGGGTGGGAGTGACCCAATTTTCCAGGTGCTGTCTGTCACCCCTTTCTTTGACTAGGAAAGGGAATTCCCTGACCCCTTGTGCTTCCTGGGTGAGGTCACTGTAAGTTTAGAAGCCAGAACTGGAATCAGGGAGGCTAAAACCAGGTAGAATTTGCAAATTAGAATATCAGAAAAAAGAGAGTTAGACAGAAGGCTAATAACCCTGGTAATCCAGAGAATTGTTTCAGAAGTGGAACCAAATTAATCACAAGTATATAAAACTCATAATATCTCATAGATATTCTTGAATGTGTTTTAAAAACATTGATCCTTAAGAGTCTTGATTTAAAGCTGTAAAAGCAAGACTTGAAAGGACCAAATTGTTTCCAAGTAAATTAATTGCATCCTAGAATGCAGTTCCAGGATATTGTTGGGAATACAAATATATCAACCACTCAAAAAGGTAAAATTCACAACGTCTGATATCTAATAAAAAATGTAAAGATGTGCAAAGAAGCAGGAAAATACAACTCATGTTGAGGGGAAAAAATCAATCAATACTAACTGATCTAGAAATGACACAGATGATAGAATTTGTAGAAAACCTGTGGTTATAACTATATTACATGTGTTCAACAAGGTAGAAGAGAAATTGAACATGGTAAGAATTGGAACACATAAAAATTTCCAAAATCAAACTTATAGAGAAGAAAATTTTAGACAGGTGAAATGATGTCCATGATGAAAAATGCTGTATATTCTTGCCATTTATAGTAGTTATGACCATTAAATTAGTGGTTACTGAGCAATTCCCCCTAGGGGAAAATATAGGGTCTCAGTCCACTTTTGCTGCTGAAATATAATGTCTGATACTGAGTAATTTATAAAGAACAGCTCACACCTTTAATCCCAGCACCTTGATCGGCTGAAGTGAGAGGATCACTTTTGAGCTCAGGTGCTTGAGACCAGCCTGAGTAACATAGACAGACTCTGTCTCTACAACAAATAAAAGAATTAGCTGAGCATGGTAGCATGTGCCTGTAGTCCAGCTTCTTGGGAAGCTGAAGTGGGAGGATCACTTGAACCCAAGAAGTCGAGGCTGCAGTAAGCCATGATCATGTTACTGTACTCCAGCCTGGGTAACAGAATAAGACTCTGTCTCAAAAGAAAAAAAAATGAAACAGAGAAAAAAAAAAGAAGGAAGAAAAAAAGAAAGGAATCTAATTCTTCACAAATACAGAGGCTGGGAATTCCAAGGTTAAGTTTCAATGTCTGGTGAAGGTCCTAGGCTCTGCTTCCAAAATGGCACTTTGAATGCTGTGTCCTCACATGGCAGAAGAGATAGAAGGATCAGAGAAGCTGAACTCACCCCTTAAATCCCTTGTATAAAGGGACTCATCTCATTCATGAAGGTAGAACCCTCATGGCCTAATCACCTAATGAAGGTTCTGTCTCTTAATACTATCACATTTGGCCTTAGGTTCCAACATATACATTTTGGGGGCCCATGTACCTTTAAATCATAGCATAGGATTAGATTCCTGTGAGCTTCTGGTCACAAAATTTTCCTCAACCAATCAATATAAGATTTTGTTTTATATTTGTGTCTGTTTAAAGACACCCTATTTAATATACATTGTTAATAGATTAACATTGAACTCATGGCCAACGGCACTGTAAGTCATGCTGAACAAAGCTTGTCTAACACATACGTTTTCTCCACAAGGCATATCACAGCCTTCCGGTGTTAGGAACACTAAACAGCACTTTGGCCCTATTTTGAACAGTTTGGGGCTCATTTTGAACAGTGAAATTAAGATAAAAAGTACAAAAATGTAAAACTGTGGCAATAAGTAGACCACAAAAACAGGTATTTATTTACCTTATGAGAGGTGAAACCAGAAGGCAGAGTGTTGTCTTGTTTGACCTCAACTGGGAATAACTCAAAATTTTTTTGCTAGTTTACTAATGACCATGAATGACTTTAAAAGCACAGCAAGTATTGATTTGGGGGTTACAAATGCGTTTTAGCAAGAGGTGAATTTACAAGTAAAGAATCTGCAAATAATAAGGATCAACTGCAAGGAAAGATTAGGCTTTACTGGGGAAAACATTAGTGAACTTGAAGAAATAGAAATAAGCGTCATCCAAAATGAAGCAGCAAAAAATAAATGATCAGCTTCAAGTAGAGTAACAGACAGTGGGTTCTCTGTATCTGCGGGTTCTGCATCCATGGATTTAACCAACCACAGATCAAAAATATTTTTTTAAAAAGGATGATTGTGTCTGTACTCAATATGTACAGATGTTTTTCCATTGTGATTACTCCCTAGACCAGCGGTCCCAAACCTTTTTGGCACCGGGGATCAGTTTTGTGGAAGAAATTTTTTCCACAGACTGGGGGAGGTGGGATGGTTTCGGGATGAACTGTTCCATCTCAGTTCATCAGGCATTAGATTCTCATAAGGAGCGTGTAACCTAGAATTCTCGCACGTGCAGTTCACAATAGTGCTTGCGCTCCTATGAGAGTCTAATGCCGCCACTGATCTGTAGAGCTCAGGCGATAATGCTTGCTGGCCTGCAGTTCACCTCCTGCTGTGCAGCCCATTTCCTGTCTGTGGCCTGGGGGTTGGGGACCTGTGCCCTAGAGAACCAAGTATAACAAGTATTTACATAGCATTTACGTTTCATTAGATATTAAAACTAATCTAGAGATGATTTAAAGTATACAAGACAGCAATATGCAAATAACTTCACTATTTTATATAAGAGACTTGAGCATTGTAGGAGCTGGGTGTCTGAGGGAGTCCTGGAACCAATCTCCCAGGGATATCAAAAGACAACTGTGCATGTAATTGGAATCCCTGAAGGTAGAAAGCAGAAACATTATTTGACAAAATCATGGTTGAAATATTTCTAAATTTGCTGTAAACTTCAAACCCACAGGTACACGGAGCTAAAAAAAAAAAAAAAAAATCCTAGGCCAGAAATATGGCAATATGGATAAATGTACACTAAGTTTCCTTATAATCACATCATTCAAAACCAGCAATGAAGATAAAATCATAAAAGCAGCCAGAAGGAAGAGGGGTGGTGATGGAATAAATTATATACAGAAGAACAAAAATAAGGATGACAGCAGATTTCTCATCAGAAACAATTCAATCAGAAGATAGTAGAGCAAGATCTTTAAAGTAATGAAAAAACTATTAACCTAGGAGTCTATACCCAAGGAAGCTCTTTCTTGAAAATGATGGTAACATAAAGACATTTAAGTCATGGAAATGCTAAAATAATTGACCACTAGAAGGCATGCATTACAAGAAAGGTTAAAAGAAGTCCCTGCAGCAGAAGGGAAATGATAGCAGGTGGGAATTTGTATCTATATAACGGTGAATAGAGTATAATGTTAAGTACATCGGTAAACAGAAAATATTTTTTCTTATTTAGATATCTTTAAAAATGACTGTTTACATTAAAACTAATGGCAATTTTGAGATTTATAATATATGTAGACATATGACAATAATAACAAACAGGTCAAGTGGAGAGAAATATTTTAAGACTCTTAGAATATATGAAGTGTAATATTACTTGAGCATTGACTATTGTAAGTTCAACATGTATACTCTAAATTCTAATGCAACCACTAAAACAATACAAAAATAATTATAGTTGATTAGCCAAGAAGACAGTAAAATGGAATCACAATAAATAATTAATCTAAAGGAAGAAGAAAAAAGAGAACAAAGAACAGGTATAATAAATGAAGTGGGCGAACTTCTATAAAAGACCAGATAGTAAATATCTTAGACTTTGTGGGCCACATATAATCTCTGTTGCATTTTCTTCTTTGTTCTTTCTACAAACTCTTTAATAGATAAAAATCTATTTTTAGTTCATAGGCCATAGGAATACATACCACTGCCAGATTTAGCCAGTGGGCTAGAGATTATTTATCCCCACTTTAAACACCAACCAAAATGTAGAAATTATCAGATTGGATAAAAAAGCAAGACCCAATCATATGCTGCCTGTAGGAAATCCACTTTAAATAGAAAACCACAAATAGGTTTTTTTTTCCCAGCTTTTATTTTAAGTTCAGGGGTATATGTGCAGGATGTGCAGGTTTGTTGCATAGGTAAATGTGTGCCATGGCAGTTTGCTGCACAGATCATCCCATCATCTAGTTATTAAGCCCAGCATCCATTAGCTATTCTTCCTGATGCTATTCCTCCTGCCACCCACCAACCTATTACAGGCCCCAGTGTGTGTTGTTCCCTGCTACATGTCCATGTGTTCTCATTATTCAGCTCCCACTTATAAGTGAGAACATGTGATATTTAAACCACAAATAGTTTAAAGGTGAAAGCATGGTAAAAGATACACTAAGTTAACACTTATAAAAGAAAACTGGTATAGGTATATTAATATCAGACAAAATATATTTCAGAGAAAATAACATCATTAATGATACAGAAGCTCATTTCATAATGACTAACATGTCAACTTGTTAAGATGACCTAACAATCTTAAGTGTTTATCTACCTAGTAAAAGAGTTTTGAAACCCATTAAGCAAAACTGGTACAATTGAAATAGAAATAATAGACAAATCCATGGCAATAATCAAAGATTTCTATATTCATTTCTCAATAATTGATAAAATAAGTAGACAGAAAACCAGTAAGGATATAGAAGACTTGAATAGCACTATCAACCAAGTTGACCTAGTTGACATTTATAGAACACTCTACTCAACAATAACAAAATGCGCATTCTTTTCAAGTGTACTTGGAGTATTTACCAGGATAGATTATATTTGGGCCATAAAATAAGTCTCAATAAACTTTAAAGGATTCAAGTCATACAAAGTATGTTCTCTGACCATAATGGAATTGACATGAAATCAACAATAGAAAAATATCTGAAAAATCTCCAAATATCTGAAAACTAAATAAAACAATTTTAAGTAAATTATGGGTCAAAAAATAAATCAAAAAGGAAATCGGAGCATTTTAATGGAGGAAAAAAATAAAAAAAACAGGGCATGTAAATATATTTGCAATGCAGTATTACTTAGCAAAAATTTATGGAACAAAATGCCTATGTGAAAAATAAAGGTCTTAAATAACCTTCTGTCTTAGGAAAATAGTAAGAGAAAATCAAATGGAACCCAAAGTAGGCAGAAGAAAGTAAATAATAATAATTAGGATTGAAATGAATAAAATGGTAAATAGTAAAACAAGAGAGAAAATTAATCAAAAGCTGACGTTTTGAGATGCTTTAAAAAAAGATAAACCTCAGTCAGACTAATCAGGAAAAAATAAGAATACATATATCACCAATATCATAAATGAGAGAGGTGACATCATGACAGATTTTACAGATATTCAGTGGATAATAGGAAATCAAATGAACTATATATATATATATATATATATATATATGTATGTATATATATTCTACAACTTGGATGCAATGGGTAAATTTCTGGAAAGACACAAACTATCAAGGCTTACTGAAGAATAAATATGTAATACAAATATCCCTACCTCCATTTGACAATTCAAAAAATAAGTTAAAAAACTTCACATTAAAAAACTCCAGCCAAAGATGTATTCAATGATGAAATCTGCCAAACATTTAAGAAATAAATAATATTAATTATGCAAATTTTCTTTTAGAAAATTGAGTGGGAAGAAATATTTCCCAGCTTACCCTAGGAAGCCAGTCTTACCCTGATACTAACATGAGACAAATGCATTTCAATAAAAGTAAAGAATAATATATTTCACAAGATGCAAAAATTCTTAACAAAATGTCAGCAAATCAAATCCAACAATATATAAAAAAGATGATACATTATAATCAAATTGGGTTTATCCTAGAAATGTAAGGTTAGTTTAATATTTGTAGCTCACCATTCACTAACACACACACACACACACACACACACACACACACAAGCACACCAGCAGATGTAGGAAAAGCAGTAGATAAAAATCAAAATCTCATCACATTAGGAATAGAAAGAAAATCCTTCAATTTGATAAGGAGCATTTAAGAAAAACCTACATCTAATGTCCTAATTAAGGAAAAAAAAAACATACTGTTTCCTTCTAAGGATGTTTGCTCTCATTGTTTATATTTAATGTTGTGTTGGAGGATCTAGTCACTAAGGCATGTAAAACAAAAGGACATTCATATTAGATACAAAGATACAAAATGATCTTTATCCAAAGACTACATGATTGTCAATATAGAAAATCCTATGGAATTTTTAAAAAAGGTACTAGAACTAATTAGTTTATTATCACTGCAAGATAAAATATAAATGTTCAAAAGTCAGCTGTGCTTCTGTAAGCTAGCAATAAAATCAGAAATTTGAATTTTAAAACTTGTCATATATAGTAGCATTAAAATATAAACTACATAGTCATGCATGTAACAAAAGATGTGTAAGATCTATAAAGCAAAAGCTATAAAACATTACTAAAAGAAATGAATGTATTCTTACATAAATGGAGAGATGTGTTGTGTCCCTGTATCACAAGACTGAATATTGTCAATACGTCAATTCTAGTCTCAAAGCAATCTATATAATTGATGCAATCATAATCAAAATATCAAAACAATATTTTTAAAGGTTCTTCTATAGGCCGATTCTAAAATTCATATGGAAATGCAAAAGACTAGAATAGCCTAACAAATTTAAGAATAACAAAGTTGGAGGACTTATAATATTGAGTCCCAAGACTAATAATGCTACAGTAATCCAGAAAATATACTATTCGTGTGAATATAGACAAATAGGTTATTTGAACAGAATACAGAGAATTCAGGAATACACTTGCACATATATGGTCAGTTGACTTTCAAACAAGGTACAGAAGAATTTCTATGAAGAAAATTAGTGTTTTAAAAAAATGATGCCAGAAAAATTGGATATCCATACTCCTTCCCCTAACAAAAACTCTTCAGTTCATATCTCACATAATATATAATAATTAACCCAACGTGGGTAATACACTGAAGTGTAAATTCTAAAACTAACAAGTGTCTAGTGAAAAACATAGGAAAAAAAAATCTGTGACCTTGGATTTAGCAAAGATTTCTTAGAAACTATGCCAAAATTATAATTCTTAAAAGAAAAGAGTGAATCAATTGGACTTCATCAAAATTAAGAACTGTGACTCTTTGAAAGACATTGTTGAAAAACAAGTCACATACTGCAAGAAAATATTTGCAAATTACATATAAGATAAAGGACTTACATACAGAATGCATTAAGAACACTAATGCTTACAATAAGAAATCAAACAATTTGATAAAGAAGTAATAAAAGATTTGAATAGACTCTTCACCCAAGAAGATATACATATGGAAAATAAACATAGGAAAAGATGTACTAACACCAAAAGTTAGTACAGAAATGCAAATTAAAGTGACAGTGTCTAAAATTCAAATATATGATCGTTTCAAGTGTTGCAGGGCAGAGATTGAGCAACTGGAACTCTCATACACTGATGGTGGGAATATAAAATGATACATCTGCTTTGGAAAACAATTTGTGATTTCTTAAAAGATAAATACATACCTACCATCTGACCTAGTCATTTTACTCCTGCCCATTTTACTCCAATCAAAGCAAAAGAATATATCCACACAAAAACTTGTACAAGAATTTTCATCACAGCTTTATTGGTAATAGCCCACATCTGGTAACAATCCAAATAAGTATCAGTTGGTCAGTGGACACATCATGGTATGTCTATATAATGGAATACTACTCAGCAATGAAAAGGAATGAACAATAGCATGCATGAGTCTCAAAACAATTATGCTGAGTAAAATAAGACAGACAAAAAAGTTTCATATTATATATTCTATTTTCGTAAAATTCTAGAAAACGCAAAATCATTTACAGTGACAGAAAGCAAATAGATGATTCCCTGGTGATAGGCAGGGGCTGGGAAAAGAAAGTATTACAAATAGGCATGAGAAAATTTGGGGGAGTGACAGATGTATTTATTAATTTTATTGTGTTGGTTTCATGAGTGTATACGTAAATTCAAAAGTCATCAGATTGTACATTTTAAGTATGTGTGATTTATTGCATGTCAGTTATATCTCAGAAAAGCTATATATGTGTGTAGACAGAGACATAGATATAAGAGAGAAAGAAAGAGACAGCAAGAGAGACAGAGAGATCAAGAGAGAGCATGAGAATGCCCTGGATTCTGGAATGAACTCTCACCCTTGATCCAAAGCAAGAAACAGCAAATCATCCTGTTAGCCTTTATTTTAAGGGTGCTTGTATTTTCCTAAATTCAGTCTGTAAGTTACCTCAGAATGATAGATGCTTTCTTCGTACCACTTTCCGTAATCCATATAGTCATGTTGTGCTTTGGGCATCATAATGTGTATTTTATAGATTAGTTGCCTGAGGCAGTGAGCTATTAATTAACTTGCACAAGGTCACTACCAATAGGATTGGAAACCAAGTATCTCTTGCTCCATAGCACATACTCATTCCACTCCCACAAGCCCACCTCAGTAATCAGGTGGCCTTAAAGTATGGTGTCTTGGTGTCCCCTTTCCCTCAGCAATCTCCTGCAGTTCAATAAGACTTCTGTTGTTCCTAAAACCCAGTTAATAAATATGAATGCAAAAATGCACTGCCAGGTCACTATCTTTGACCAAGCAAACAGGCTCTCCCTGTTTTTGTTTTGTTTTGCTTTGTCAAGTGAACAGACTCAATTCATTGTCTTTTCTTTAACTTGTGGAAGAGTGCGCAATGCTTTTCCTGTTGAGTGAGGTAAGAAGTCCCCAATATCTGAAAGTGTGGCTGGAGGCAAAATGCAGCCACACTTCCAGATATTGACACCTGCTGGTCAAAAACATGAACATCCAGAAAGAACATGTAGAAAGACTAATAAAACATTATCACCAATCTTTTTGGATTTCAGACTTTCCTCAGTAAAAATGTGTATGCTTTCACCTATAATATATGTATATTTATATGTAATGTACAAATACTAACATATATGCCATAAAACATACAGGAATGAATTTTAAACATAAAATAAAGATGGAATAAACATTAATTTAAAGATAATATATTTCATTATTGGTGCCAAAAGACGATATTTTGAGTGATGTGAATGAATATTCTTCGCCATTAAAAAAGTCCTGGTTTAACCCATTGTGAATACAAAAAGTGACTATTTTGTTTAGTTTATTTAGTTTATTTCAATAATGTTTCAAATGGCTTTCATAGCTGAAGATGTTACTGCAGAGAAAAACATAAACGCAAATGCAAGTGGTTTGCACTGGTTGTGCTTACTAAATCAATAGCTTCTACTCATGGATTATGCAGGATTTTGATTTTTAAAACACTGCTAGTAAATTTCTATCTCCTTGATGTAAGTCAGTTGTTCTTGCAAATGAATGGAAGAAGTGTTGCATTTTTTTATTACTTTTTAAACAAGATTCTGTTAATAGTTTTTTAAGAGTGTAGGAGTTTTTATGTGACACTCATTATTTTCAGGAAAAGAAATAATGAGGAAAATGATTTCAAATACTCATTTTCAATGTTCTTTCCATTGCTCAGTTTTCTTTCATAAAACAATCACTTTCTCATTTGTTGTAAAAATGTTACCTTTACCTATAAATGACAAAATAAATGTGTTGCTTTAAATATCTGTATTATATCAACAGTCTCTCTAAATTACAGAAGGAAAGCAAAGTTGGAACACTTCTCTTTTTTAAAGAAAAAAATATAAGTTGTGTTGAAGTTCTGCAACTCTTTTTTTCTCATTATAATTGGGATGAAATTGCATCTACGCTCCTTAGTATTAGATTTTAAATCTTAGTCCACCAAATTTTAATTTGCTTTATATCAATTCTTTTTTTCTTAATTTTTATTTTATTTTATTATACTTTAAGTTCTGGGATACATGTGCAGAACGTGCAGGTTTGTTGCATAGGTATACACGTGCCATGGTAGTTTGCGGCAACCCATCATCTGCGTTAGGTATTTCTCCTAATGGTATCTCTCTCCTAGTCCACCCACCCCAACAGGCCCCGGTGTGTGATGTTCCCCTCCCTGTGTCCATGTGTTCTCATTGTTCAACTCCCACTTATGAGTGAGAACACGCAGTGATTGGTTTTCTGTTTCTATGATAGTTTGCTGAGAATGATGGCTTCCAGCTTCATCCACATCCCTGCAAAGGACATGAACTCATCTTTTTATGGCTGCATAGTTTTCCATGGTGTATATGTGCCACATTTTCTTTATCCAGTCTATCATTGATGGGCATTTGGGTTGATTCCAAGTATTTGCTATTGTAAACAGTGCTGCAATAAGTATACATGTGTATGTGTCTTTATAGTAGAATGATTGATAATCCTTTGGATATATACCCAGTAATGGGATTGCTGGGTCAAATGGTATTTCTGGTTCTAGATCCTTGAGGAATCGCCACACTGTCTTCCACCATGGTTGAACTAATTTACACTCCCATCAATAGTGTAAAAGTGTTCCTATTTCTCCACATCCTCTCCAGAATCCATTGTTTCCTGACTTTTTAATGATCGCCATTCTAACTGGTGGGAGACGGTATCTCATTGTGGTTTTGATTTGCACTTCTCTAATAACCAGTGATGATGAGCTTTTTTTCATGTTTGTTGGCCTCATAAATGTCTTCTTCTGAGAAGTGTCTGTTAATATCCTTTGCTCACTTTTTGATGGAGTTGTTTGTTCTTTTCTTATAAATTTGTTTAAGTTCTTTGTAGATTCTGGATATTAACCCTTTGTCAGATGGATAGATTGCAAACACTTTCTCCCATTCTGTAGGTTGCCTCTGATGACAGTTCCTTTTGCTGTGCAGAAGCTCTTTAGTTTAATTAGATCCCATTTGTCAATTTTGGCTTTTGTTGCCATTGCTTTTGGTGTTTTAGTCATGAAGTCTTTGCCCATGTCTATGTCCTGAATGGTATTGCCTAGGTTTTCTTCTAGGGATTTTATGGTTTTAGGTCTTATTTTAAGTCTTTATTCCATCTTGAGTTAATTTTTGTGTAAGGTGTAAGGAAGGGGTCCAGTTTCAGTTTTCTGCATATGAGTAGCCAGTTTTCCCAACACCATTTATTAAATAGGGAATCCTTTCACCATTGCTCGTTTTTGTTAGGTTTGTCAAAGATCAGATGGTTGTAGACGCAGGGCATTATTTCTGAGGCCTCTGTTCTGTTCCATTGGTGTATATATCTGTTTTGGTACCAGTACCATGCTGTTTTGGTTACTGTAGCTTCCTAGTATAGTTTGAAGTCGGGTAGCATGATGCCTCCAGCTTTGTTCTTTTTGCTTAGGATTGTCTTGGCTATACTGGCTCTTTTTTGGTTCCATATGAAATTTAAAGTAGTTTTTTCTAATTCTGTCAAGAAATTCAATGGTAGCTTGATGGGGATAGCATTGAATCTATAAATTACTTTGGGCAGTATGACCATTTTCACAATATTCATTCTTCCTATCCATGAGCATGGAATGTTTTTCCATTTGTTTGTGTCCTCTCTTATTTCCTTGAGCAGTGGTTTATAGTTCTCCTTGAAGAAGTCCTTCACATTTCTTGTAAGTTGTATTTGTAGGTATTTTATTCTCTTTGTAGTAATTGTGAATGGAAGTTCACTCATGATTTGGCTCTCTGTTTGTCTATTATTGGTGTATAGGAATGTTTGTGATTTTTGCACATCGATTTTGTATCCTGAGACTTTGCTAAAGTTGCTTATCGGCTGAAGTAGATTTTGGGCTGAGAGATGATGGGGTTTTCTATATATACAATCATGAAATCTGCAGAGACAATTTGACTTCCTCTTTTCTGATTTGAATACCCTTTATTTCTTTCTCTTGCCTGATTGTCCTGGCCAGAACTTCCAATACTATGTTGAATAGGAGTGGCGAGAGAGGGCATCCTTGTCTTGTGCTGGTTTACAAGGGAAATGTTTCCAGTTTTTGCCCATTCAGTATGATATTGGCTGTGGGTTTTTCGTAAATAGCTCTTATTATTTTGAGATACATTCCATCAATACCTAGGTTTTTGAGAGTTTTTAGCATGATGGGGTGTTGAATTTTATTGAAGGCCTTTTTTGCATCTATTGAGATAATCATGTGGTTTTTGTCATTGGTTCTGTTTATATGATGCATTACGTTTACTGATTTGCATATGGTGAACCAACCTTGTATCCCAGTGATGAAGCTGACTTGATCGTGGTGGATAAGCTTTTTGATGTTCTGCTAGATTTGGTTTGCTAGTATTTTATTGAGGATTTTCGTATTGATGTTCATCAGAGATATTTGGTGGAAATTTTCCTTTTTTTTTTGGGTCTCTGCCAGGTTTTGGTATCAGGATGTGGCAGCCTCATAAAATGAGTTAGGGAGGAGTCCCTCTTTTTCTATTGTTTGGAATAGTTTCAGAAGGAGTGGTACCAGTTCCTCTTTGTACCTCTGGTAGAATTTGGCTGTGAATCTGTCTGATTCTGGGCTTTTTGGGTTGGTAGGCTATTAATTACTGCCTCAATTTCAGAACTTGTTATTGGTCTATTCATGGATTTGACTTCTTCCTGGTTTAGCTTTGGGAGGGTGTATGTGTCCAGGAATTTATCCATTTCTTCTAGATTTTCTAGTTTATTTATGTAGAGGTGTTTATAGTATTCTCTGTTGGTAGTTTTTATTTCTGTGGGATCGGTGGTGATATCCCCTTTATCATTTTTTATTGTGTCTATTGGATTCTTCTCTGTTTTCTTCTTTATTACTCCGGCTAGCAGTCTATCTATTTTGTTAACCTTTCCAAAAAACCAGCACCTGGATTCACTGATTTTTTGAAGGGTTTTTTGTGTCTCTATCTTGTTCAATTCTGCTCTGATCTTGGTTATTTCTTGTCTTCTGCTAGCTTTTGAATTTGTTTGCTCTTGCTTCTCTAGTTCTTCTAATTGTGATGTTAGGGTATCAATTTTATATCTTTCATGCTTTTTCCTGTGGGCATTTTGTGCTATAAATTTCCCTCAAACAGTGCTTTAGCTGTGTCCCAGAGATTCTGGTACGTTGTGTCTTTGTTCTCACTGGTTTCAAAGAACTTCTTTATTTCTGCCTTCATTTCGTTGTTTACTGAGTAGTCATTCAGGATCAGGTTGTTCAGTTTCCATGTAGTTGTGTGGTTTTGAGTGAATTTCGTAATCCTAAGTTCTACTTTGATTGCACTGTGGTTTGAGAGACTGTTTGCTATGATTTCCATTCTTTTGCATTTGCTGAGGAGTGTTTTACTTCAAATTATGGGTGGTCAGTTTTAGAATAAGTGTGATATGGTGCTGAGAAGAATGTATATTCTGTCAGTTTGGGGTGGAGAGTTATGTAGATGTCTGTTAGGTCCACTTGGTCCAGAGTTGAGTTCAAATCCTTAATATCCTTGTTACTTTTTTGTATTCGTGATCTGTCTAATATTGACAGTGGGGTGTTAAAGTCTCCCACTATTATTGTGTGGGAGTGTAAGTCTCTTTGTATGTCTCTAAGAACTTGCTTCATAAATCTGGGTGCTCCTGTATTGGATGCATATATATTTAGGACAGTTAGCTCTTCTTGTTGCATTGATCCCTTTACCATTATGCAATACCACTTCTTTGTCTTTTTTGATCTTTGTTGGTTTAAAGTCTGTTTTATCAGAGTCTAGGATTGCAACCCTTGCTTTTTTTTTTTTTTTTTTTTGCTTCCCGTTTGCTTGGTAAATATTCCTCAATCCCTTTATTTTGACCCTATGTGTGTCTGTGCACGTCAGATGGGTCTCCTGAATACAGCACTGTGACGGGTCTTGACTATCCAATTTGCCAGTCTGTGTCTTTTAATTGGGGCATTTGGCCCATTTCCACTTAAGGTTAATATTGTTATGTGTGAATTTGATCCTGTGATTATGATGCTAGTTCGTTATTTTGCCCGTTAGTTGATGCAGTTTCTTCATAGCGTCGATGGTATTTACAATTTGATATTTTTTTGCAGTGGCTGGTACCGGTTTTTCCTTTCCATATTTAGTACTTCCTTCAGGAGCTCTTGTAAGGCAGGCCTGGTGGTAACAAAAACTCTCAGCATTTGCTTGTCTATAAAGGATTTTATTTCTCCTCTTATGAAGCTTAGTTTGGCTGGATTTGAAATTCTGGGTTGAAAATTCTTTTCTTTAAGAATGTTGAATATTGGCCCCACTCTCTTCTGGCTTGTAGGGTTTCTGCCAAGAGATCTGCTGTTAGTCTGATGGGCTTCCCTTTGTGGGTAACCCAACCTTTCTCTCTGGCTGCCCTTAACATTTTTTTCTTTGTTTCAACCTTGGTGAATCTGATGATTATGTGTCTTGGGGTTGCTCTCCTCGAGGAGTATCTTTGTGGTGTTCTCTGTATTTCCTGAATTTGAATGTTGGCCTGTCTTGCTAGATTGGGGAAGTTCTCCTGGATAATATCCTGAAGAGTGTTTTCCAACTTGGTTCCATTCTCCCCATCACTTTCAGGTACACCAATCAAATGTAGGTTTGGTTGTTGCCCATAGTCTCATATTTCTTGGAGGCTTTGTTTGTTTCTTTTCATTTTTTTTCTCTAATCTTGTCTTCATGCTTAATTTCATTAAGTTGATCTTCAGTCTCTGATATCCTTTCTTCCACTTGATCGATTCAGTTATGGATACTTGTGTATGCTTCATTAAGTTTTCATGCTATGTTTTTCAACTCCATCAGATCATTTATGTTCTTCTCTAAACTGGTTATTCTAGTTAGCAATTCCTCTAACCTTTTTTCAAGGTTCTTAGTGTCCTTGCATTGGGTTAGAACATGCTCCTTTAGCTTGGAGGAGTTTGTTATTATCCACCTTCTGAAGCCTACTTCTGTCAATTAATCAAAATCATTCACCATCCAGTTTTCTTCTCTTGGTGAGGAGTTGTGATCCTTTGGAGGAGAAGAGACTTTTTAGCCTTTTTGCGCTGGATTTTCCTCATCTTTGTGTATTTATCTACCTTTGGTCTTTGATGTTGGTGACCTTCAGATGGGGTTTCTGCGTGGATGTACTTTTGGTTGACGTTGATCCTATTCCTTTCTGTTTGTTAGTTTTCCTTCTAACAGTCAGGCCCCTCTGCTGCAGGTCTGCTGGAGTTTGTTGGAAGTCCACTCCAGACCCAGATTGCCTGAATATCACTAGCAGAGGCTGCAGAACAGCAAAGATTTCTGCCTGTTCCTTCCTCTGGAAGCTTCATCTCAGAGGGGCACCTGCCAGATGCCAGCCAGAGCGCTCCTGTATGAGTTGTCTGTCAACGCCTCCTGAGAGGTGTCTCCCAGTCAGGTGGCACGGGGGTCAGGAACCTACTTGAGGAGGCAGTCTGTCCTTTAGCAGAGCTCAAGCGCTGTGCTGGGAGATCTGCTGCTCTCTTCAGAGCCAACAGGCAAGAACATTTAAGTCTGCCGAAGCTGCGTCCACAACCGCTCCTTCCCCCAGGTGCACTGTCCCAGGAAGATGGGAGTTTTATCTATAAGCGCCTTATTGGGGCTGCTGCCTCTCTTTCAAAGATGCCCTGCCCAGAGAGGAGGAATCTAGAGAGGCAGTCTGGCTACGAAGGCTTTGCTGAGCTGTGGTGGGCTCTTCCCAGTTTGAACTTCCAGGCGGCTTTGTTTCCACTGTGAGGGGAAAACTGCCTACTCAAGCCTCAGTATTGGTGGACGCCCCTCCCCGCGCCAAACTGGAGCATCCCAGGTCAACTTCAGACTGCTGTGCTGGCAGCAAGCATTTCAAGCTAGTGGATCTTAGCTTGCTGAGCTCCATGGGGGTGGGATCCACTGAGCTAGGCCACTTGGCTCCCTGGCTTCAGCCCCCTTTCCAGGGGAGTGAACGGTTCTGTCTCACTGGTGTTCCAAGTGCCACTGGGGTATGAAAAAGAATTCCTGCAACTAGCTCAGTGTCTGCCCAAACCGCCTCCCAGTTTTGTGCTTAAAACCCATGTCCCTGGTGGTGTAGGCACCCAAGGGAATCGCCTTGTCTGCAGATTGTGCAGACAGTGAGAAAAATGTAGTATCTGGGCTGAAGTGCACCGTTCCTCATGGCACAGTCCGCCATGGCTTCCCTTGGCTAGGGGAGGGAGTTCCTCCACCCGTTGCACTTCCGGTGTGAGAGGACGCCCCACCCTGCTTCAGCTGCACCCACTGTGTAACCGGTCCCAATGAGATAAGCTGGGTATCTCAGTTGGAAATGCAGAATGCACCCGCCTTCTGCGTTGATCTCGCTGGGAGCTGCAGACTAGAGCTGTTCCTATTCGGCCATCTTGACAACTATCAGCAAGTCTTATATTTGCTTTGCCACATGTCAACAAGGAAACCTCTCTTTGGAACAAAAGATTTTCATAGTCCTTCCACATTTCATTACATCTATTATAAAGATACATTTTTATTTGAAGCTGTCATTAAAAAAATAAGCTTGATCTGATGAATGACACACTGTAGGACTTTGTACAATTTTGCTTCAATTCATTTTTGCAATGGCTTGCATTGTTCTACAAATGATGCAGTGATTGAATTGCATATGTTTGACTATTTCTGTGACCTATTCCCAGAATTCTAGACAAAGTATCTACTATACTAGGGGTTAATTTATGCAGCACTTTTTTGTTCGATAAATTACAGCGATATAAAAATAAGTCATTTACTTTGGAGAACATATCTTCTGCAAGACATCTGTCCTTTAATGACTCACAAATTATAGTTGTATGTATATTTTATCATTAAAAGAATCTAGTAAATACTATAAGCTGAGCATGGTAGAAACGTTTGAGCCTTGACCAACTGTATAACAAACCTCCCATGCTGCGTAACTTGTTCCAATACCTGTTTTCTAAAATCTTTAACAAAGCTTCTCTGCATTTTCAAATAGTATTTACTAGCAGAAGAATGAATGTTGATTGCCAATATTAATTTATTTTTGTTGTTTTGGTCATTTTGGCCACAGCAAAAAGATCTTTCTCAGTGGTATGTAGATTTTTGTGCTTTGATGATAAGCAAGGAATCTCAAAAGATGTATTTAAAAATGTATCATTATGGTGAGTGGATATTTACAAATTACTGGATTAAGATGCATGATTTTAAAGATTGCAAAAAATTGTCAAGATGTGTTTCATGTTAGAAAAGTTTGCAATATTAGCATTAACTTTAATCAACTGTTTCTTTGCAAGAATCTTTTTTTGGGGGGGGGGCTTGGTCTCTTTTTAACTTTTATTTTAGATTTGGATGTACATGTGAAGGTTTGTTGCATAGGTAAACTCATGTCACTGGGGTTTGTTGTACAGATTATTTATTACCTAGGTATTAAGCCCCGTACCCAATAGTTATCTTTTTAAAGTACTCATCTATTGTGCAAGGGTTAGTTTTGTTTAAACTAGGCAGGATCTGTAAATACACCTGTCTGAGCACTTGCTATGGAACATATGAGAGCACTGCAGTATACCCTCCATCTCTGGCTCTACCACTCTCCAGTCTGTTCTCTGGACTGAGTGAGGAGGTGCTGTTACTAATACTAAATATACTACATATTATTTTCAAAAGAAAATCTTGATACTTTCTTTTTATATTTCCAGCATTACTCTGTACACACACATTTGTTGTGTACACATCACTTTTGAGACTACTCTTATATAGCAGTCTTTGATGATATGAAAATCAACAGAATAAAAATCAGGATTTCTGACTTTTGGAATGAATAAATGCATTGTAAACGTTCAAGTACAGACAAAGATTTCACTGTGACTATTAAAAGAGATTGTTGAGATAATGAAGGGCAATTTGTGGATTTTGTAGTGGACAATAGGATTATAAATATTTCTTGAAGCTACCTGGTTTTCACTCAGCTTCATTCATTTGGGTCCAAGATAATATACTTGAAACATTTCCTATTTAGAGAATATAGGAAAAGTCGGAAAAAATGCTGAGCTCTTTATAGATGACCTCTACTCAAAAAAATCACTTAATTAAAACAATCTTTATTTGCAGCCAAATAACTAAAAAGCAGTAGTGCTTTAAAATGTCAGAATACTTCCCATGGGAGACTACTAAACTTGTTTTGATAAGGGTCTAATAAGGGTTAAACAACAATGAAATAGATTGGGAGGAGGAATCTTCATTCTATATCTACTAAAAGATATAGGATCTTCTATATCTACTAAAAGATTAGGATCTTTGTTTTGGTTAGCACTGATTGTCAGGAATTTCATCAAATACAATATTCAGCTCTTTCTTGGTGATTGGAGATTGTATATCAGAAGGAGTAATGCAATCTTAAAATGGTGGACAAATACAAAATATTGCATGAAATGTGAGAACCTGTATACAAAGGTTTTTGCCTTAACTGTTTATAGCAGAATTTCAGTTTGATTTGCTTATATATTAAGTAATTTTTGCTTAAAATAGAGCCTTCAAGCAAAAAGTGAGAAATCCAATATGGTGGTCTTTTTTAGATACACCAGGGTCAGCTAACCCAAGGCATCCCTAGTATATCTTCCTTGATTAAGAGGGAAGCTTATGGACTTCGACATTGTGATGAATACTTAGATAAAGATTAAAAATTCACATTATAATATTGCTGCATTCCCAAGACTCTAATTGAGCATGCTTTTGAAAAATCCATAGTGAATGGTTTGATGAATTAATTGAAAGAGATCCAAGAATTAGTTTGAGAGTCGGATGCAAAAAGCTCTAATATGTGAATGCTTTTCTTTGCCACCCAAATCCCTATTTAAGACTAAAGGATTTTCCTCCAGCTGCTGGGAAGCCAGTTGACACCTCTCAACCATTAGTCTTCTCTGGGAATTATCTCACTAAAGAGAGCCACTTTATACAGATTTAAACCCTCCTTCTGAGGTAGCACACATCCTAAACTGTGCCAATGTGCCAGTTCTTGTTGTGTGAGGTCTTGTTGTGAATGCATCACTGTTCATCTCCCCCAGCCTCCTTCCCTACTACTAATTGTGCTGATTCTGAGAGTGTTCCCTAATAATTTTCATGGTCACTAATCTCCATCTTGTATTGGGCTTCCTGGAGGCCCCAGCTGGGGACACAAGGCCAACTATCTGTCCTTAAGTACGAAGTGGTGCAGTGAAAAAAGAACCGAACTTAGAATGTCTTTTGAAGCCCTATATTTACATCTTGGTTTTAGCATAAGCTGGTGGCATGATCTTGGGCAACTTATTTCATATATCTGATTATTCATTTCTTCATTTGTGAAATGGAGGTTATTATATTAATATCAAGATGCTATGAAAATAAGTATGATAGTGGATGTGAAATTTCCTAGAGAAATGCCTGGAGAACAGTAAGTGCTCACAAAAGCCTGGAAAAAACTGTAAAGAAGACATTAGTGTTATTTGAAAATTGCCCCTCTGAAAAATACCTAAACATCAGGAAGGGAGTAGGTTGTCCAGAAGTTTTGCACTGTCCTATAGAGGCATTATGTCACATTATATGGTAGCAGGTATTATTAGTCTTAGTGGAGGAAGGAAAGTCAGGACAGGGGATCAGAAACACTGGTGGAGAGAAAAGCAATCTATTTCCGGCATGGCTTTAACAGTCATGATGATTCCTTTGTGTTGGCTTTTAAATCAGATTATATATTTATTAAAGACGAAGAACCTGTCATCTTCCCCCTTCTTTTTCCCCCTATTTCCAAGTAGTGGTTAGTGTAGTGACTTGAAAAGAGTAGCTGCTCAAAAAATACTTTATACGTGATGAATTACAACTCTTTCAATGGAAGCAAAGAATTTCCTAGGAAGATGCATAAAACAGCATAACCCACTTCTCATTTTTTTTCCTCAGAGAAAATCTAAATCTGAATTTCCTTGAACTTGTTCTGGAAAAGAAAATAAGAATACATATTATGAATAGTTCATAGAGTTCATAATTTCATGATAGATGATGTTATTGTAAAATATCTTATGAGAAAAATATTTAAGAAACATAACTCCACAGCAGTTAGAAACATCTAGATAGGGAACACATTAGCTGCCCCCTTTATCATCATAAGATGACAACAAAGTTACAATAAATAAATGTCTGAAAGTTTAGCCCCATCATCTGTTTTCTTATAGTTTAAAAGCTTATTTTCCATCTTCTCCTGTTCTTTAGGAGTATGGTAAGTAAATACTATGATATCTGAATGTGTGTGTGTGTGTGTGTGTGTGTGTGTGTGTGTGAATTATTCCCTGAAGAAACACATTCATTTTTTACTTATCTTGTTTCCTTCTTAAACAGAATGTAGGCTGGGCACAGTGGCTCACACCTGTAATCCCAACACTTTGAGAGGCCAAGGCAAGAGGATCTTTTGAGCCCAGGGATTTGTGACCACCCTGGGCAATATAACAAGACCCCGTCTCTAAAAAAAGTTCAAAAAATTAGCCGGGAATGCTGGCATACACCTGTAGTCCTAGATACTCAGGAGGATGAGGCAGGAGGATTGCCCGAGCCCAGGAGGTCGAGGCTGCAGTGAGCCATGATTGTACTACTACACTCCAACCTAGGCAACAGAGTAAAACCCTGTCTCAAAAAACCAAACCAAAACAAATCCCCAGAATATAGATGTGTTTTTCGTTGGTGAGTTTCTCATTCTTGGGGGAGAAAATATGATAGGATGGAAAGAAGTTGAGTTTTCAAGTTAGATAGACCTGGGTTTCCTTGTCTCTGACTTGAATGAGCCATAAAACCATAAAGAGGACATTTAACCCCTATAAGTTTCACTTTCCTTTTCTGTATAAAAGACATAATGCCTCACAGAGTTGTGGTGAAATTAAATAAATTTATTGATGTGAACCACTCGGCACAAAGCAGATAATCCCTTTGATCATATAATCATCTTTAAATTCCACAAAACCAGATGATTTTGAGTCAATGACAGCATTTGTAGAAGAAGCTGGTCTTTTTTTCCAGAGAAGTATCCTCAGTTACATCTCCAGCCACAAAATCATTTCTGCAGACATTTTTATGTAGCACTCTTCTTTGCATCTGTCCTTAACAAATCATTTTGACCTCCACTCCCAAATTATACTCAATGATTCCCAGCCCCAGGGGCATTATACTTCCTGGATATAATTGTCCACCTTGACTGGTTAAAGTATCTCTTTTCCACTTCAATACTCATATCTACTGACTGATGTTTCTAGGGTTGACTCTAAGCAATTTTCATCAAAAGAGGTTCAATAGGAATAGTTACCATTTATTTATAACTTATTTTGTGCAAACAGTGGTATTTTATTCAATATTTTCAACAATGTTATGATACAGTTTTTAAAAATCCCATGCTACTGATAAAACTGGTTTAGTGAGTTTGGGTTACATGCCCAATGTCACACAATATGTTCACATCGAAGCACGTGTTAAATCTCCATCTTGCTGTTGTCAAAACTATGGCAGTTCCCATTGGGCCAGACTGCTTCTTCTCCTTTCAGGCCTCCTTAATTCTGATGATGAGTAAGATGTTGAACACTTCTTGTGCCTCTGTGTCCTCATTTTTAAGTGGATATACAAGATCAAGTGTTCTATCTTTACAGGCTATGGTGAATGTCAATATAGGAATAAATGTTTTATAGGAAATAAGCTGGAGGTCCTTAAACCTAAGACCTATTAATGCAAAGAGAGGACAGAAATGGTTTTTGAATGCCATTTTTTGTATGATGACATTGCCTGTGGTTGACAACAGATCTGATAATCAATCTGTTCTTAACTTTTCTGTTCATAATTACCATCTTATTCTAAGCACTTTGATGGAGAAAGGCTGGTTAATAATTGCTAGCCAATTTATGGGCTCTTATAACAGGTGGCTGCACAACATGCTTACATGGCCTCAGAAAGGGGCCAGCTCCCTGTCAAAAGCAATGGGCTCACTTTTCTTCAGTAATAATGGAACTGAATATGCTCAGTTTAATTGGTACTAAGTGCAGAGAGGCCTGGTGATTTTCTTTGTTTGGAAAAGGTAAGACTTTGCACAGTACCATAAAACAACTGCAATGCAACATGAAACAGGAGTGCTGTACTCTCAATTGCTGTTTATGAACTCTGTTTTCAATAACCAAATCAACTCCAAATTTTACTTTTCCAACTAGCTTTTTACTTAAAAAAGTACATAAAGTTATTATGCACTATTTTCATGGTGTTTTTCTAAGCAGGGGCTCTTATTTGTCTATATGGAACACAAAAACGAGCAGGAGAAATGAATACTGTGCAACAGTCATGATTTCTAAAAGAGATGCAGTGTTCCATTACAGTCCCAGGGCCAGTTTGGCTAGGGTATTAGCCAAGTTATGAAAAGCTAGGATTAGGATGGGCTATACTATCTCAGGCAATCTTCCCAGGAGACAGTCAAAATCTCTAAGGAAGAGCTGTAAAGCTAACTTCAGTGAGATCAATTACAGACACCAAGTCTAAATTGCCAGAGGTGGGATCAAACACATGCTTCCAAGAGTTTAGGGTCAAATGGGATGGAGTAAGATTAAGAACAGGTTAGAAACGGAGAGAAGGGTCCAGGGAAAAGTTCAAGAATACCTTTGGAATGTTCCTATACATATTTATCTATTCATCAGTGTGTGCATAGCATATGAGATGTCAGTCTGGCTGAAAGAAAATCGGAATGCATATATTGCTCATATTTTTTATCTTGAAAAAAACTATATATAAGCAGCTTCTTGTAAGATATAGCTGAAAGAATATGTGTACACTTTCTTTCTTTCTTTTTTTTTTTTTGAGACGGAGTCTCGCTCTGTCGCCCAGGCTGGAGTGCAGTGGCGCGATTTCGGCTCACTGCAAGCTCCGCCTCCCAGGTTCACGCCATTCTTCTGCCTCAGCTTCTAGAGTAGCTGGGACTACAGGCGCCCACCATCACGCCCGGCTAATTTTTTTGTATTTTTAGTAGAGACGGGGTTTCACCATGTTAGCCAGGATGGTCTGGATCTCCTGACCTCGTGATCAGCCCGCCTCGGCCTCCCAAAGTGCTAGGATTACAGGCGTGAGCCACCGCACCCGGCCGAACATGTGTACACTTTCTATAAGGACCCTTTAAGTGCAAACGTAACCACAGCCTTTGATTCCCCCTGTGTTGCTGCTGCATAATGTTAGGCACAGAACAGTTACCCAACAAGTATCCCCTATGGACTAAACGCATCTTCACGTTAAGTAAAGACCCTTTGAAATAGGTCTAGCAGCAAAAGATACATATATTTATATTTAGAATCTATACCTTAAAGGCATTGTACTAAGAGAGAGAAAAAAATGCTTAATCTTCAAAGATTAATTTTTAACAGTAAGTCACTGGAGAAGCTCTAGATGGATGATTTTACTGACTAATGCAATGCACCTTCTAAATGCTTAATTTATACCTGTCACTGCATTGTTAGGAAGACTCAAAGTCAAGTGAAATTGGCTCTATCCACCATATATTTGTTCTACTCTAATACATTGTCAAGGTTGATTATTTAATGTAGGAAATACCCTTGGAGAGAGAAAATATTGGTAAGATAACTAATAAATATAAAACAAGCCAGTTGAACTGTATCCTAAGTGGTTTATGGACAAGTGGAAAATAAACTTTGGTTAGTCACTCTTCAAAGAGAAACAAGCAGACTGAAGGGTGGTTCTTAAGATCCAAAATACTCAAAGCTATGAATGAATTGTTAATTAAAACAATTTAATATGTTTTTGTACCTGTGGTCGCTAATTAGCAATAATATTTCATTGGCCACTGAAAGTTTTTCTCTTATTCCTTTTCATATATATCCCATTCTAGGTTACTGAAACTATATAAGTCAACATGTTGACACTACCTTATAGTGATGATTTTGAAAGTAATCTACATTTCCCCTTTTATTCTTTTTGGATCTCCCCAGTTCTCTTCAGTGAACAAGCATTACTATTGTAACCAGAACAAAAATACGTGCCATAAAAATATTACTTTGCAAGGGAAATGAGATTTTATGTGGATTTACTGCCATAGGTGTATCCTTTTGCAACACACCTCTTCCTACTAAATATGAGAGAATATAAGCAAGTAACATGAGTGGAGTTGGGCTAGAGGGAACTACAAGAAACAGCATTTCAAAATGGTCTGCTGAGGAAGGAGCTTGTGTTTTTAGAGTTGGTCAGACAAGGAGTATGTTTATCCCACACAGTGAAAGGGATTTTCTGCATTTGTGGGAGTAGAAAATTACTAGCAATTCTTTTGACTCTACAATTGAAAGAGTTAGAGACATACAAAAATATTTATATATTTTAGAAGTCCAAAAAGTTTGGCATTTATCTCATATGTGGCATAGCTAGATGGCTCTTGTAGACAAAACATCTATATTTTGGCAGTTATCTCTACAGGCCGGCCTCTAGGAAATCTGAGGAGTGGAAGAGTGGGTTCTTTCTTGACTGTGCTTTGTGTGTGTGTGCATGAGTGTGTGTGTAAGAGACAGTGGGAGCCATGTATGTAGTGTTCTGGTTGAGAGTGCTGGCTCTGGAGTCAGAATACCTGGTTTGACCTCGGGCAAATTACACAACTTTTGTTTAAGCTTCAGTTTTCTCATTTGTAGAACAGGAAAAACTATAGTTCCTTCTTCGTAGAATTATTCAGAGGATTAAATGAAATATAGCATGTCAAACTTTTATACAGTATCTGGCACATAATTTCTCAATTATTACCATCATTGTTATTAAATGAAGATATTTATGAATAAAAAACACAATGAGTCAACTATTGATCACAGGCTGTACTGAAAGGAAACTATAATAACAGGAAATAAGTAACTGGAAGGGGATACTTTATATTTTGTATTACTTTCCTTTTACATTATGCATGTTTAAGTGTTATTCTTTTTCTAACTTATTGATCACTGATATTTAACATTTCTCATTTTCTAATAATTTAAAAATATAAATTCCCCATTAAATGTACCTTAGGCCTTATTCTAAAAGTTTTTCTATGTTGCATTTTGAAGTGTATTTAATTTAAAATATTTTGTAATATCCATTGTGATTTCTTCTTTGCATCATGTTATTTACAAGTATATTACTTTTTGCCTTAAAGTCTACTTTATTTAATATTTCTTTGGAGAAAAAGACAATTGGTATGACAAAACATTTAATTAACAAGGAAATCAATAGAATTTTCAATTTAATTCCAATTTCAAACAAAGGCAATAAAATTATAATACAGAAAAGAAAGAATTAACAGAACCATGAGAGGAGATAGACAAAGCTAAAATCATACTGGAAGATTTTATCACTATATTTCCAATTTGTTCTATCTCATTAGTGATAGAACAAGAGAAAAAAATCAAGAATATGCAGAATATTTTTTAAAGTATGACAAAATTGACTTAATTAACATATGTAAAACACTATGCCCAACAGTTGTAGAATATGCATTTCTTTCAAACATACATAGAACATTAAACAAATTTTATTATATACTGAGCAATAAAGCATCTCTCAAAAAATGTGATAGGATTAAAGCTATAAAATGGATGTTTCTGAATCACTATTGAACTAAGGTAGAGTTAATAATAAAAAGTTAATAAGCATAGTTAAAATTTGTATTTGTTAATATAATCTCTGGAGATTCCATAGATCTGTTTATATTGTCTGTTGTTTCCACTGGATTTTGTTTATGATGTCTTTTCTTGTATGAATTATTTTTGAATATGTGCTGCACAGTGTATTGAAAACATAGAAATACTTTTTAGCCTATGTTAAAGTATCAGATTACCTTTGTTATGCTGTGTTAACAACCTCAATGTCAGTAGGTTAACATGCAAGGGGGCCCAGATAATGCTCCAGTGTTGCTATATTTCACATGTTGATTTAATGATTCAGTTTGCTCTAATCTTATGATAGCTTCATATTAACAGTTGCTTCCACAATTGCCAAGATGGGGAAAAATTGTAAAATTGTATTATAAATACTTCTACCTGCAAATACACATGTCACTTCTATTCTCATTTTATTAACTAAAGCAAGGGGACAGGCAAATGCAATTGTTCCATGGGCCTAGAAGGGGAGGAAAACTGGTGGAGAGTAGTACTAATGTCTACTGCAGAGTACTCTTCTGGTTACCAGATGTTAGATGTTAGGTTCAGTCTCTTTTCTGCATGTCAAATACACACACTCTTAACTCAAAGGTCACTAACTTGAAATCCTCTCCAAACATATCATTGAGCTGAAAGTCCAAGATTTTTTGGTGATGTATGGTAGTCTCTCCATTAGGGTGTGATGGATAGTAATATTTACATCAAATCTAGATGTGGATCTATTGATCCAGAGATCAATGAACTAAAAATATAAAGTTATCTTCTGCTCCAAACCAATATACAGTCATGAAATGGGGATTGGATCATTACAAAAAACACTCTCATCTTGAAAGAAAAAGAGTGGGAGACCTGCAGAAGTAACTGAGTCATAGTAATACTGAAGTCATCCTGAAAATACATTTCAACAGGTCCCTATTTGGATAATTTTTTATTTAGACAATTTTGCTACCTGGGAAGCCTTCCCCAGTCCACTATTCTCTGTGGTCTCTGGCTGCTCCCTTTGAGAGTTTTTTCCCCATATTTTATCTTTCTTGGCCATATATATGGCTAGGAAGAGAAACCGGAGAATTGTGTACCAGTTTTAAATACTTCATTGCCTAGACAAGTCACACGGCTACTCCCAAACTTGAATGGATGGGGAAAAGCAAGTTTTTCCTGTGCATAAAAGATAATTAAAAATATGAGCGAGTAGCACTAATACTCTACCAAAGATTGTGTTCTTTTTTATTAAAGAGGATTTTCATTTGCCTCTGCAGCTTTCAGGTGTGCAAGCAACCTAGGGTCACTTTAATCTAGTTTCTGAAACTGAGATTTTCCGGGCTACTCAGATGAGATAATATAGGGCTGCAGACTTTTCAAAAGTTGGTTCTCATGCAACACAGTCTAAGAGTGGGTTAGAAGGTTAGGGATCTAGAAAAAGAAACTGTATTAACTAACATGGAAGTGTAGGCTGTAAAATTAGTTTGGAAAGTGGGCCAGGGTATCAGCAAGGAGAAAGACATTGATGCCACACCAAAAGTTGCCATTTTCTCACTTTTCTATATAGAAGCCTCACTTTTTTTAGCCATGCCAGTGGGAGAGGATATGCATTAAGAGAAATTAAAAGCTGTAGCATCGAGAGTCCTTCCAGCCTCAGGATTTTCAGGTGCAATATAGACATCTAGTAAAATCTGAATTTCAGATAAACAACAAATAATTTTTAGTATAAGAAGTATGTCCTTCGCAATATATAAGCTGTATTTATGGTAAAAAGGCTTATCTGTTACTCAAATTTAACTGGGTGTCTTGTATTTTTATTAGCTGAATCTGGCATCTCTATCTAAGTGGGAAGATGTCTGGGGGAAAAGATGCTGAATTGGTTGGACTCATGGTGTGAACATTTGAGAGAGATGTTTAACGTTAGAAAGATTATGCCCTGCTCGAAGTATGGAAAAATTTCAATTTGGCTGGAGCTTAGTTTGAATAGGAGAAGCCACAGTGACAAGACAACAGTCAGGATGAAAAGGGACAAAATCCTATTGTAATTCCCTCCAGACTAAAGATTTGAATATTGTAATTACTCAAAAAATCACATGGGATAAGTGATAAATTGAGAGTTAAAGGAAGGCATTCAGGAATGAGTAGAAATAACTGAATAAGGATTGCTTACTTATTGATACAGTGTTCTTTGCTTAGGTATGATTTAAAATTATGGATCCATAATGTTTAAGTCAAAATGTTCCAGTTGTTATAACAACATTATAATACCTTATTATGTCACTTTTCAGCACATTGTTTAGAATATGACTACCTTATTTTAAACTACAGTTGCCAGGAGAACCAAGACGCTTCTCACATTTAGTTAATGCAGTGGTTGCTCAGACAAAACACAAAATCATTTGTAACTGCCATATAAATTTGTGACATGATGAAAAATGTTATAAACCTAAATGGGTATTATTAAATTAAAACTCTGAGATATAATTATCTGAAATTTAAAAAGCTGGCTATGAGAAAAATTTCTGTGGGTTTGATTGATAGTTCCTAAATGTTTTACTTCTCTCTAGAACTGCTCTGGCATCTTTTCTGCTTTTTGCCAGTTTCCCTCTGTGGCCTATGCCTGTCTGAGAGCACTTTTTTTTTTTAATCATTCCTTGCATTATAGCTAGTTGTATTCTAATTGTTTCTCAAACTTAATAAAATGAGGATCACTTTTAGAAGCAAAATTCTTTCTCTTCCCATATTAATATAAATTATTTTAATAAAAACATCACTTAAACATGTTCAGATGTGAATCAATATCTTAAAAAAGACAAATTTGTAAATTATAAACTCCTTAAAAATACTATATTTTTAAATTAGCATCAATTTAACACTGTAGATTATATTGTCTTGATGAAAATATTATATTCTTACTCAAGAGTTGAATTTAGTGAGGTCTGCTAAGACAAGAGTCCTTTAAATTGCATGTTGCTCTACTGCTATGGTAGCTATGGCAACTCATTTTCTCAGCTAGTTTTCTGTTTTCAAACTGCTGGGAACCACTTTTTTGTTTAGGGCATTGTGATCTCATTTGTACTTAGCTGGCACAAATTCATCATCATGGATTATGTTCAGTTCCATTTCTCCCATCCCTTTTCATAACAAAAAGCGTAATCTTTGGTGATAATGTGAATATAAATTGGATGGTAAAATCACATGAATAACACCTAGTACAAGGTTGTCATGCAAACAATCTTGAAATAAAGACTATGTAAACTACAACAACCTTTCAAGACATAAAGAGTACAATATGACATAAATAGAAACAAAATGTTAAAAAGTGTGGGGATGAAGTTAGGGTGTAGACTTTTTATTAGTTTTCTTTTTATGTGTTTATGTAAACAGTGTTAAGTTGTTATCAGCTTAAAATAATGGGTTGTGATAGTGTTTGCAAGCTTCATGGTAACCTAAATAAAAAAATATACATTTGATCCCCAAAAACATAAACAGCAAGAAATTAAATCCTACCACGAGAGAAAAGCATCTTCACTAAAAGGAAGACAGGAAGGAAGGAAAGAAGGAAGAGAAGACTTCAAAACCACCAGAAAACAAAAAACAAAATGACTGGAGCAAGTCCTTACTTATCAATAATAACATTGAATGTAAATGTAAATGGACTAAACTCTCTAATCAAAAGACATAGACTGGCTGAATGGATTAAAAAAAAAAAACAAGACTCAATGATCTGTTGCCTATGAGAAACTCTTCATCTTTAAAGAAACACAAACTGAAAACAAAGGGATGGAAAAGATATTCCATGGCAGTGAAGATCAAAAAAGAGCAGGAGTCACTGTATTTATATGAGACAAAATAGATTTTAAGACAAAAACCATAAGAAGAGATAAAGTAAGTTAGTATACAATGATAAAGGGGTCAATTCAGCAAGAGGATATAATAGTAAATATATATGCACCCAACACTGGAGCACAGATATATAAAGCAAATATTATTAGAGCTAAAGAGAGAGATAGGGCCCAATACAATACTAGCTGTAGACTACAACACCCTACTTTCAGCATTGGACAGATCTCCCAGACAGAAAATCAACAAAGAAACAACAGACTTAATCTGCAATATAGACCAAATGGACCTAACAGATACTTATTGAACATTTGAACATTTCATCCAATGGCTGCAGGTTACAAATTCTTTTCCTCAGCACATGGATCATTGTCAAGGATAAATCATGTGTTAAGTCACAAAACAAGTCTTCAAACATTTAAAAATAGTGAAATAATATGGAGCATCTTCTCTGACCACAATGGAATAAAACTAGAAATCAATAACAAGAGGAATTTTGGAAACTATACCAACACATGGAAGTTAAACCATATGCTCCTGAATAACCAGTAGGTCAATGAAAAAATAAAGAAAGAATTGAATAAATTTATTGAAACAAATGATAATGGAAACACAGCATATCAAAACCTGTGGAATACAGCAAAAAAAGGACTAAGAGGGAAATTTAGAGCTATAAGTACCTACATCAAAAAAGAAGAAAAACTTCAAATGAACAACCTAACAATGCATCTTAAATAGCTAGAAAAGCAAGAGCAGACCAAACTCAAATATAGTAGAAGAAAAGAAATAATAAATATCAGAGCAGAGATAACTTAATTTGACATGAATAAAACAATACAAAAGATCAATAAAATGAAGTTTGTTTTTCAGAAAGATAAACAAAATTGACAAACCTGTAGATGGACTAAGAAAAAAAGAGGGAAGACTCATCTAGACAAAATCAGAGATGAACATGGAGACGTTACAACTAGTACTACAGAAATTCAAATGATTATTAGTGGCTACTATGAGCAACTAAATGCCAATAAATTAGAACATCTAGAAAAAATGGAGAAATTCGTAGACAAACACAACCTACCCATATTGAAACATGAAGAAATCCAAAACCTGTACAGACTAATAAAAAGTAGTCAGCTCAAAGCTGTAATGAAAAGTCTTCTATCACAGAAAAGCCCAGGACCTGAGTGCTTCACTGCTGAATTCTACCAAACATTGAGAGAACTAATACCAATCCTATTCAAACCATTCTGAAAAATAGAGGAGGGGGAAACTCATTATATGAGGCCAGTATTACCTGGATACCAAAACCAGACAAAGGCACAGCAATAAACAGAAAACCATAGGCCAATATCACTGATGAATATTGATGCAAAAATCCTCAACAAAATACTAGCAAACAGAATTCAACAACACATTTAAAAGATCAGTCATCATGACCAAATGGAATTTATTCCAGGGATGCAAGGATGGTTCAATATATGCAAATCAATTAATGTATACATCATATCAATGGTATGAAGGACAAAAACGATATGATCTTTTTGATTGATGCCAAAAAGCATTTGATAAAATTCCACATCCCTTCATGATAAAAACCCTCAAAAAACTGGGGATAGATTATATCTCAACATAAAAAAAGCTATATATGACAGACAGACCCATAGGTAGTATCATACTGAATAGGAAAAATTGTAAAGCCTTTTTTTTCTAAGATCTGGAACATGAAAAGGATGCCTACTTTCAACCTGTTATTCAACATAGTGCTGGAAGTCCTAGGTAGAGCAATCAGACAAGAGAAAGAAATTAAGAACATCCAAATCGTAAAGAAAGAGGTCAAATTATCTTTGCTGATAATGTGATCTTATATTTGGAAAAACCTGATGACCTAACCAAAAAACAATTAGAACTGATAAAAAAATTCAGTAAAGTTGCAGGATACAAAAATCAACATATAAAAATCAGTAGCATTTCTATATGTTAACAGTGAACAAATCTGAAAAAATCAAGAAAGTAATCCCACTTACAATAACTACAAATAAAATACCTAGGAATTAACCAAAGAAGTGAAAAATCTCTACAATGAAAACTATAAAACATTAATGAAAGAAATTAAAGAGGACACAAAAAAAGTGGAAAGACATTCCGTGTTCATGCATTGGAAAAGTCAATATGGTTAAAGTGTTCATACTACCCAAAGCAATTTACAGATTCAATGCAATCCCTATCAAAATACCAATTACATTTTTCACAGAAGTAGAAAAAAAAATCCTAAAACTGATATAGAACGACAAAAGACCTCAAAATAGACAAAGCTATCCTAAGCAAAAAGAACAAAACTGGAAGAATCACACTACCTGACTTTAAATTATAGTACAGAGCTATAATAACCAGAATGGCATGGTGCTGGCATAAAAACAGAATAGATCAAAGGAGCAGAATAGAGAACCCAGAGACAAATCCATACATCTACAGTGAACTCATTTTTGACAAAGATTCCAAGAACATACACTGGGGAAATGACAGTCTCTGCAATAAATGGTTCTAGGAAAACTGGATATTTATATGCAAAAGAATGAAACTAGACCCCTGTCTCTCATCATACAGAAAAATCAAAATGGATTAAAAACTTAAATCTAAGACTTCAAATGATGAAACCACTAAAAGAAAACACTGGGGAAAATCTTCAAAACATTGGACTAGGCAACATTTTCTTCAGTAATACCCTATAAACACAGGGAACCAACCAAAGAAAACATTGGTAAATAGGATCAAATCAAGTTAAAACTTTCTGCTCAGCAAAGGAAGAAATCAACAAAGTGAAGGGACAACTCACAGAATGGCAGAAAATATTTGAAAACTATCTATCTGACAAAGGATTTATAAACAGAATATATAAGCAACAACTCTATAGGAAAAAAGTCAATAATTCAATCAAAAATGGGCAAAAGATTTAAACAGACATTTCTCGAAAGATGACATAAAAGTGGCAAACAGGTGTATGAAAATGTGCGCAACATCATGGATCATCAGAGAGATGAATATCAAAACTACAATGAGATATCATCTCACCCCAGTTAAAATGGCTTTTATCAAAAAATCAGGCAATAACAAATGCTGCCAAACGTATGGAGAAAAGGGAATCCTTGTACACTGTTGATGGGAATGTAGATGACTATGACCACTATGGAGAACAGTTTGGAGGTTCCTCAATAAATTAAAAATATAGCTACTGTAAGACCCAACAATCTCACTGATAGGTATATACCCACAAGAAAGGAAATCAGTATCTCAAAGAGATATCTGCACTTCCATGTTTATTGCAGCCTATTCACGATAGCTATGATTTGGAAGCAACCTATGGATGAATGTGTAAAGAAAATGGGGTAAATTCTCTCAATTGAGTTTTATTCAGCCGTAAAAAAAGTGAGATGCTGTTATATGCAACAACATGGATGGAAATGGAAGTCATTATGTTAAGGGAAATAATCTAGGCACAGAAAGGAAAATAGCACATGTTCTGACTTATCTATGGAAGCTAAAAATTAAAACAATTAACTCATAGAGTTGTAGAATAGAAGAATGATTACCAGAGGCTGGGAAGGGTATTTGGTGGGTGACGATTGGGTGGGAATAGAGAATGGTTAATGGGTAGCAAAACATTAAATGAATGAATAAGACTTAGAATTTGCTAGAACAACAGTGACTAAAGTAAAAAAATAATGTAATTGTACATTTAAAAATAACTAAAAGTGTATAGTTGAATTGTTTGTAACACAAAGGATAAATGCTTGAGGTGATGGATACCCCGTTTAGCCTGATGTGATTATTATGCATTGCACGTCTGTATCAAAATATCTCATGTAACACACAAATATATACACCTACTATGTACCCACAAAAATTTAAAAAATAATAAAAATAAAGACTATATAGACCTGTTTAGTAAAGATGTTGCAATTTAAAAAACAACAGCCACTAGCCCTAAAGTAATTAAAGTTCTTCGGTCTTTAAATAGCCTCTCAATGAAGTGCATAAAATGAGAACATTCTCCATACACAATTAAAATGTTGCCTCTACTTTTGCTACTTGGAGGATCCTGAAGCAGACAGCAGTTTCTCCCTGAAACATTCCATTTTCCATTTTGGACTCCAAATTCTCAAAACCATTTCTCAGCATTTAGCCCACCTTATTTTTCTGTTTTATTCTTCAAGCTCATTATGATGTACATTAACTTCACTTCCTCATTTTATGTGGTGTTCTCTGGGCTTCACTCATTACCAACTCCTGTATGGAAAGGAGAATCTGGGCAAGTGTGAAAAAAATCACTCCCCATTTGAAGGGAGGAGGAGCAAAATACAAAATATTCAGGTACTAGTAATTTTTACTTCTGTTGAAAACATCTTGAGTTTTAAACCTACACTTCCACTTGGCCAGGTATTTAAACTCATTATATCCAATATGGAACTCATTATAGTCCATAGATCTGCTCAGATTCTAAATTCCCTGTTAGCCCCAGACACCATGGGTGAGAGGCCGTCGCCACGACAGCTATGGTTTTGGATCCTGTTTTATCTCTGCTCCTAGTCCTGACCCCAATCTCGTACATACCCCAAGAAAAAGGTAGGTGTTTACCAAACTGATGAAAAAAACTAAGGGCTTTTGGAGTTGGGTTTCTAACAGACCAAAATTAATAAGAATAGCAGAATGAAAAGCTGTTAGGAGATGAAGATAATAATATTTGATTGTATACCATGAAATGATTGTATTTTCCCAAGTCTCTGCCTTTATGAGCATTCCATCCTTCCTGTGGTCTACCCAGAAGCGTTCCTGAGGGCCAATATCAGGAATGCAATTATCACAGCTTTGCTTTCCCATTCACCTTGAGCTTATCTTATTCTCTAGCACAGTTTGCTCTATTTCTTCTCCTTTGTGTTGGCCCTTTTGGAACTCTTCCTCTACCCCCACCAAATATGCTTGTCCCAAGGTATCGAGACTATTTTTCTCAGTCCTAGCTCCCTAGCACAGTAAGCCAGCCCCATTTTCATGGCAAAGCAAACCTGATATCCCCAGAACCCCTCTGGTTACTAGGGGAAAGTCCTAGTCTCTCTTATGACCATCTTAGCTCTTGAGATTCCAGCCCTGTTCTGAGATCTGCGGCCCCTGATTCTGGCTTGCCCAGCTTAGGCAATTCTATATTCAAATCAAACAGGCTCCAAAATAAACCATTATTTTCCCCTTTCAAATTTTGAAAGCCTAATGGCTTTCCATATCAATTTTTAATCTTGATTAATGATACTAACACACATTTAATCAAACAAACTAGTGACTTTGATCTTTTTCTTTTCTTTCCCTTACAATCCACATTCAAAGCCACTTTTCTGCTTTCTGTCATAGCAAATCTCTTGCTTGAACCCAGTCAGTCCTTTATACCCATGTTTTCTTTGAAATTACTTCCATAGCTTCCATATTGACCAGTACTCCTGCATTCACGGTTTTGAGAGTGCCATTAAGCTTTGCCATTCCCCACATACAAACTAGTAGTTTTTAAATTTACTCTGTTTCCTGGGGGAGGGATACAGAGGCTTTCACTTTTGAGTTATTTCACTACTGAAATAACTCTCATACCACAGACCGGTGAACCAATGTTATAGTTCTGCTAATAAGAAAGCATTCCAGTATACATAGGAACCCAAGTTATGATCATCAGATGTTGTCCATGGATCCTGTGGACACACTGTGAACAACTCATTAACTACTGCTTAGAACTCCATTTACCACTAACCTCCATTTGTCCCCTACTCTAAAAGGGAGCTCTGGTAGCATTTTGCATCTCCAGACATCAGTGTTGATTTAGCCTCTGTTCAAAAGTCCCTGAAAGGTCCAGGTATTTTACTTTTCCTAGCATGTAGTTTGCTGAATAAATAGCTGTAGGACCATTTGGTGGTTTAAAAAAAAAAAAAAAAATTGGGGGAATTAACACTTCTTATGCTTGTTGTGGTCTTGCTGCAGTGTTCTTTTATCATAGGAAACTAATGTTTCCCTTGGTCAGTGAGTTCAGGATTTCTCTGAGAACTGGCCATATCTAAAAGCTCGGCAAGGGATCATAACTCTTTACTAGGTTAATTACCTTTAGTCTCATAATCATCAACTCTGGATTTTTTTGACGGTATAACTCAAGCAAATTTTTTTTTGTTGAATTCCTAATCTTGCCTCTAGGACCAATATTCTATAAACCATCCCAAAAGTTATTTGTGTATCAGGGTCCCTGATTACCACTCTGACTTTGCTGTTAATTGTGATAATTGACTCACCTTGTTTACTGACTGTTCAGTGATACCATGTAGCTTCCATTATTCAGGGTCCCATCACCCTCATTGCTATGAAGTAGCCCAGTCCTGTGATAGCATCTCCTACCATGAGTGCTGGCCTATTAATAACAACCACAGTCAACTTCTCAGAGAGGCTGGTGCCCCTTTCACCAGCACGTTCTTTGTCTATTTTGTTACATGGCATGTCCTCCAGGTCCTTCAAAGGAGCATAAGTATCTGCTGGGTTTTCTAATTTAGCATGACCATTTTTCTGAGCCGTGGGAGGCTTTGCTCCATGAACTGTCACCATAGTAGTTCTCACATTTCTACTCCATTAGCTGTGTCTGTCACTTTTTCCAAGCTTCTAAGTGTCACTTTTGCAGCACATTTGCACTTTCTCTTGAGGTCTTCACCAGAGTGTTAAATTCTGTACCATGAGAATGTGCTCTTCCAGATAAACTCTCCCTTCAGTATCCAGAGCACTCAGGGACCAGTTCCTTGTGCATTAACAGGCACCCCTGGGAGCCAGGTCCACATACAGTATCAAGTACCCTTGGGACCTAGTATTGCCCCACCCCCAGCAGGGTCCAGGCCATGTATTCTATCTAGCCCTTGGCAGTGCAGATTAGTCAAATTCCTGTAGCTCCTTTCCTCCCTTATCAGGCACAGCACATCTGTGCCAGGGTTTGACAATTAGACATTCATTGTCAGCCAGGATGGTAGATGCTGAGAAAAAGGAGCACTGCATTATGTCACCTGCCTCATATGAAGCTTCTTTATAATCTTCAGTAAGGAGGAGCTACAATCTACTAAGAGAGGTGAGTGGCCTCTACTTCAGGCGTAGTGGGTTCAGGGATCTGCCACTGCACTCTCATAGATTTTCCAAGTTTTAATGTCTTACTATTTCCAGAATAGGGTCCTGGCCTTGAAGTAAAAATTCTACGAGGGCTGAGGATCCTCCCTTCACTGAAGCTCTGCAACACTTTGATTAAGTCCAGCACCTGGTCTTCAGCTTTGTTTTGCCTCTGGCTTTAGAAAGTGAGGAACTTTAAATGCAACCTGCAAGGCACCCTGACTTTTACAATAAGTCTTGAATTGATGATTAATCATACTGAGCCTGTCTTTATTTCCCTCTAATGAATCAGTGGTGTTCAGCAAGTCACCCTATCCCATTGTCCTCACAGTGAGTGTGTCTCTCATACCTCTCAAGTGCCAATTTCATCAGCTAGTGTGACCCCTTCCACCTGTGTCTTGTCACATATTACCACTGGTGATAGTTTTGTTAATTGCACCATTACAGTAGGCCAGGGACTGTCCATACTCCATCTATTTCTAGCAATGGGATTCTCACTGCCATGTTCTGAAAAGTGATCAATTTTCCTAAAGAGTCTGCTTTCTAAGACCACTCCTGGCACTGACTATCTTCAACTGAGTTCCCTGAAAATATACTTTTAGCTGAAGGATTGTGTGCAGATGTTTATTGGTGATTGCTTCTGAGAGATACATATGTAAGGGAGTTAGAAAGGTAGGATTGGGTAAAGAGATACATAGATGTGTAATATTGCAGTGGAGGCCCCAGCCAATTTTATAGTGGCTCTGAAACTTTGGTATTGTCCCAAATTGAACTAAAGGAGTAGTGCTGGACTCTTACTTGCTTTCATCAGCTAGACATAGGTTATAGACTTTCCTTGGGATAAGCCTTAACCTTGGATAAAGGAAATTCACAGTGAGGTCCTGCTGAAGTAGGCCCTCAGCAGCCAATATTCTGAGAAGCTGGGTTTGGATGAGTAGGCCCTGAAGAATGGAGCTAAGAGAATCTCACAGAACTCACCTTATCTTTTTATCCTTTACATTATGAGCTCTGCAAGATCAGGGAATGACAATTTTGTCAATTTTCTTCTCTGTTTTAGCCTGAGTCTAGAATAGTGTCTGGCACATAGTTGAAAATAATCTAAAATCATTAAACCCCAACTATACTCCCCTTTAATTATCTTTCAAATTTGTATATATTTTCTATTTCTACTGTTGCCTTAGCACATATCCCATCATATATTGATAAATTAATGCCAGAATTTTCTAACTAGTCTCCTTCTTTGGCTACTTTCTAACAAAACCATGTAATGTAAAAGTCATCTGTTAATCCTACAATATTGATCTTGTTAAAAGCGTTCTATGGCTTCCGATTAACTGTAAGATGAAAGTGTGTATGTGAGATACAAAACCCTTTATGATTTGGTCTTGGGTTGGCTCACCTGAATGCTCTCCTGTTATTCTTCCCCCACATTACTACCCGGTGAAATACACATCAGGTAGTGTATGAGCCTTAGAAACTCTTATATTATTCAGAGTTATTGAGTATGTTGTTTCTTCTGTCTGTTATATCCTTCTCATTCTTCTCCATCTGGTAAATTTCAGTTATTCTTTAGGATCAAGTTTATGTCATATTCTGATACGGTTTGGCTCTGTGTCTCCACTGAAATCTCACCTTGAATTGGAATCCCCACATGTCAAGAAATGGTCCTAGTACGAGGTGATTGGATTATTGGGGTGGTTTCCCCCATGCTGTTCTCATGATAGTGAGTTAATTCTCCTGAGACCTGATGGTTTAAAAGTGTTTGGCAGTTTTGGCCTCACTCTCTCTCTCTTCTGCCACTATGTAAAACGCGCATTGTTTCCCCTTCACCTTCTGCCATGAATGTAAGTTTCCTGAGGCCTCCCCAGCCATGTGGAACTGAGTCAATTAAACATCTTTTGTTTATAAATTACCCAGTCTCAGGTAGTATCTTTATAGTGATATGAAAACAGACTAATACAAATCCTTTGTGTATGTTTTCTAACTCTTTGGGGCAGAATTAATGGCTCCTTTCTCAGTGTTCTAATGGCATTTAGGACATAACTCCATTATAAGAGGCTATTCTAATTGCTTACCTTATATTTCTTTCTTTGACCTGTTCTCTCTCACTAAAGTGGTGATAGCCCTCATGATGTATAACCTACCTTTCTCTCATGCCTAGATCAGACTAAATGTTTGTTAAATGAATGAGTGAGTGATTCAATGACTGTTGATTAAGGGTCAATATGTACTGCTGGTAAGCTAAGTGCTTTGCCTAAAATAGAGGATAAAAGGCAGGTACCTACCTTACAGAGCCCATGTTCTTGGGATGAGTATTATTATGAGTTGAGAAAATTAAAGCGGAAAGACTAATGAATGGCAGCTCAGGGGATTGACTCAAAGACTAATGCTTAGTTGACATAATCATGACTGGTCAGAGAAAGTTTCTCTGTGGATTAAATTGTAATTTTCATGAAATAAGGCTGTAAGGATCGTAGCTGAACTACCTTCTATTCATATTTTCCTATTATGCCTTTCCTCTGTGTTCTGCCACGGCATGTACTTAACCCAGTTAGAACAGAACACTGTATTCTCACATGACAAAAGTGATTATCCTTTCAGTTGCCTCTGAGATAATTATAACAGTGACTGGAGCAGATGTTGTTTAAATTATTTTTGTGCATAATATTTTCCCTGATGGTCTTTTGAAACTAAAATACAGACATTTCATATTAGAGTGTGATAGCTGAGATGATTGTTCACCTTTAAATCCAACAGATCACACTTTACATACCCTGATGAAATATTTAATGCATAGCTCCAAATTCATCCTCCTGGGATGTAAATTGATGACATTACAGAGGGTTACTCTGAACAGAATATGATACCAGTTGTTAGCTAACACTAAGGAAAGTTACAGGGAATAGTCAGATTGTGGAAGGAGAATATTAGGTTGATGTAGGATTGGTATGTGGTTATATTTTATGCATGACTTCAGATATTGCTATATAGATATAGAATTTAGTTGAGGTTTCCAGTAGAGGAAAACAAAAGAAAAATAAAGAAAGAAGACAGGTGAGAATGAAATGCCTCTTTTCCAGTACAACCTTCATGTTTGTGGGAGGAAGGAAGCCTGCACATTGCTTGAGTATAGATTTGGTTTATCTGAGCTCAACAGCAAAGTTCTGCCTGAGGAGAGTGTCTGTGTGAAGAGGCTATATGAGCCAACTTTGCTGTATCACTTTCCTAGTAAAAGGCAAGTCTGAGCTTGTTAATAATTAAAAGATACAAAAACTAGAATGATACATGATTAGACATGGTAAGGTTTTTTAAGAATGTCGTTTTAAATTGTGCACAATAATTGTTGGAGTTATTTTGAAATAATGCTTTGTTTGCATCTTCTTATTCAGCTTCCCCCAACTTCTTACTACAGTGGAAAAACTTACACCTTACCCTAAAACTAAGGCTATCATTAAAATCTCTGAGAAAATTTCTATGAAAAATAAAGCCAATTCATCAGGATAAAGAAAAGCATGACATCTGTGCTTCTCCCTCTAGTTACCTTGTGATTCTGTGACCCAGGATCTTTGTTGACCCAAAACGCAAGGAGATCTGTCTTCTCCTCCAAGGGTACTATTACTCTTTCATATTTCTACATTCATTTGGATTTTGTACCTTTATGAGGTCCTGGAAGAAAGAAATGTATGCTGGGGACATAGTTTTAATGTGCTCCAGTTTTTCAGAGGATCAGGTAGTGGCAAGAAAGGATTCTTAGTATGAAAAATAAACTAAATTGATGCCTGCTAAACATGAGAATTTAGTAGTAGTATATAACTCCAACTCTCCCTCCAGATCTAGATCAAAGGAGATTCAACTGTCTCCAGAAGAAGAAGTGAGTGTGGTATAATAAAAAATTAATCTAGTCTTTGTCCCTTGTTCCTGGGAGGGAAACTAAATCCTTGGAACTCCCAGAGTGATGGAACTCTTTTTCATTTGTAGTGGGCCCTGATAGTTAATGCTAATGAGGTGACTCATGATGGGCCCTAGATAGCTTATGCTAGCGAGATGGCTCCGGATAGGGGTTGGCCATCCCAGGAAGACCAACCGTGTGATTAGAGGATTTGAAGATGTTGAGTCATTTGATATCAGCTGACCTCCAAACCTTCAGAGAAGGCATGAGGACTAGAGATTAAATCCAATCACACGGCCTGTGAGTCAAACAATCATGTCCATGTAATGAAACCCTGATAAAAACTCTGGACACTGAAGTTCAGTGGGGTATACATTGATGTACTGGGAGGGTGTCAAGCCCTGACTCACTGGGAGAGGGCATGGAATTTCCTTATCAGATATCACTCTATGTGTATCCCTTATAATAAAACGTATTCATGAGTATAGCACTTTCCTGAGTTCTATGAGTCATTCTAGTGAACTATCAAAACTGAGGAGGTTAAGAGAACCCCTGAATGCATAGACAGTCAGTAGTGTGGGTGGTATGAGAACCCCCAAAGTTGTGGGTTGTATCTAAAGTATAGTCTTGTGGGTGTCTGAGCCTTTAACTGTGGAGTCCAATGCTAACTCAAGGTGGTTAACCTTAGAATTATATTGCAGTACTCCCAAATGGGGATTAAACAAAACAACAGGTGAAAAGAACAAAGAGACATCCACACTTCTTGAGTATTGGCAAAAAAAAGTCTTTGTAGAAGACCCACTGTCCTGTCAACATCTTCCAGGACTGGACAGACCTCCAACTACCAATATATGCATTTATTTACCTCACAGCTTTCACCTAAGGTGGGATAATTCTCAAGTATGTAATGTACACTGGTTCCTAGGGTTTTCCCATAGATTTACCTACAGTGTTATCTGGTCCAACAGTATACCCTTTATATGTTGTCTTCCTTTACCTTTATCATTCCCTCTCTTCTATTGGTGCTTCCTATACCTTCTAAATAAACTACATGGCTTACAATATTTTTCCCCAGAATCTGCTACTGGGAGAATCAAAACTAGAGAATCGTCTGGACTGAGGGTGAATGAGAAGGCAAAATAACACAGGGCTCACTAAAAAAAAATGATTATATTACATTGGAATGGAAGCAAAATCTTAAACAGGGAATGAATGAGCATAATTATGAAAAATTATGCAAAATGTTTTACTATAGAAACCTAAATAGAAGTTTGAAAACTGCTTGACAGTGTCAATACAATAAAAGCCATGTAATGTGAATAGACAACCATAGAAGGTACCAAATTATGAAAGCAAAGATAAAATGTAAAGGGAGTTCAGTGAAATAAGGATAGATACCATATTTAATAAAAATCCGGTAGCAGAAAACTAAGTGATTTACAGCACAAACTTAAAAAGATCATCTGGAAGACAGAAAAAAATGATTAAAAAAAGTAATGTGAGATGAAATTTAAAAGTTAAATATGATAATTCTCAAATATTTGTGTTAGCTTTGACATCTCTTGACCTTTGAGCCATATATACAACCAGCCATTGGACATTTCTTTTTGACTTTCACAGTGAATCTCCAAATTCTGGATTCATCAGCTTTCTTTCAGTGTTACATATTTAAAGTTGGCTAGAAATAGAAACCAATTATCTTTAACATCTCCGTTATCTTCCAACACCCCACTCTAGGCTTAACAATGAAGCAATCTAAGTTCTTTTGAGCCTACTCGCTAACTATCTCTCAAATGTGTCCATTTTTGCTTATGTCAACTGCCCCTAATCTAACTAATCCAGCCCTCTATCCCCTCAGGCCTGGACCATTGCAAACTTTTAATAAATTTACCGATACCAATCTTTTCATCCTCTAGTCTAAACTGTACACTGCAGCCAGGTGATTCTCCCAAAGTATATAGTTGTATGATTTCAGTGCTTAGGAGCTTTGTTGACTTCCATTGTCTTTGAGATTATAGGCAATGCATGGCCATGCATAACCATGCATAACTTGAATTGACCCTAAGTGACCTAGCCACTATCTTGCTCTTATCTTCATTAGTAGAGCTTGAATCTATAATGCCTCAAATATGTTACACATTTTTCTTTTTTTTTGCTGCCAAAGCCTTTTGGCATGCTGTTTTCTCTGCCTGGAACACTTTTCTTGCCTCTTTTACCTGACTAATTTTTACCTAAGTTTCTCTTTGACTCACTGACATAGTTTGAGCCCTCTTGATTTATTGTTTCCTAGTACTCTCTAAATACTCTAGTATATCACATTTTATTGGAATGATGTCTTTAATTACCTGTCATTCTTGCTGTTTCTTAAGATGGGAAAAAAAGACCATGTATATTTTTCTCATCACTATACTCTCTATACCTGGAAAGATTCCTTGTACTATTTACTTAATAAATATTTATTGAATGAACTATTGAGTGAGTGAATGAAGGAATGAATGGGTAATATTAGAGCTTTAGCTTAGAGAAGTTAGCTATCCCTGAAGAGATAACATCATTAGAATAGAAACAATAATCAAAGGCAAAATTTCCTGTGATAGGGAAAGAAAATCAGTGCATGCTGATATACAAGATAATATGAAATGTCAAACGACATCTTTCCTGTTGTCTAAAAATTGGATATTGAAGCTTTCAGCGAAGAAAAATAGCTGCTAAGCTGAGAGCAATACCAGCTCTTGGAGGCTAGCCACCACCACCAAGGCTTAATGAACGATCTATTTTACATATTCGGCAGCCACTCTGTAAAACTTTTGGGCTGCCTAAATTGTCCTCTACCTTACCATCTTCCTGCATGGGCAAAGTCACAAAATTGGGCGAATGTTGCTGGAAACCTTAAAAAAGAGACATGGAAGAATGGCAAAGTTGAGGAATGAGTGCAGTGGGGTCGGGCAGCTTGCATTCCCACTCTTTGGTATGGCGATCTATGAGTCAGATAAACAACACATAGAGTGGTTAGGATTCCTTGTGATTCCTAGAGAAGGCTGTCTTCTAAATGACAGAATCCTGGCAGCAAGAACTGGTGAAATGCCTGTGGTATTGGATTGAGGTACATCAGGAGAGATCAAGCCTGAACTGAATCTTCGTCACCATAAAATTGGGTATAGAAATATTTTACACCTTGGGGTGAATCTGGGGCAATAGAATAGCTGGGATAATTGTAGCACATGGGCCAGTCATCTATAGCCACAAGAACCCTAGTCAGAGGATTTGGGGCAAGAAAGCTCTCCCAGAGAGCATAAGTGACTTGATGCTGGGAATGAGTGCTCAAATACTAAGTGCTGAGTGTGACTATGGAGGTGTACTAGCATCTGGATATCTACTTTAGCAACTAGATACAGACCATTGCCCTGCCTGTCATAGACAAGAAAACTATGCAAAGTCTGGAGGTGCTGATGTTTCATACTTATAAGTTAGTGTACAACCCAAGAATGGTATCAGCCTGAATCTCTGCCTTCACATATATTGGATTCCTGTGTTCATTTGGGACAGATGTGACTTTCAGTTACATTCATACTAGGTATGAACTGTCTTCTCTGAATAATGGATGCTTTTCACAAATTTGAAACAGTTAATATAGAAAAATTTGGATTCAGAAGCCTTTCATCAATCACAAGAAAATTCCATATTGTATTTGTCAATGAAATAAAGATTATTAAACACTTTAGTACTTAAAATTTTGAAAAAAATTTGAATGATGTCAGTCTTTTAACATGTACTTGTAAAGTCAAAAATTGTTGATGAAATTGCAAAAGTTTTTCATTAAAAAGTTAGGTCAAGACTGCACATAGCCACATCAACCGTAAAAGCTATTTAAAATTGAACCATCTGATACCTACCGGAAAATCACTCTAAATATAAGGCCACATAGGTGAAAAGTAAAAGGACTAAAATAATGGTAGCAGCCTGAATCCATGTAAACATCATATATGTGTATATATCATGATGTTAACATTAAACAGAAAGAAAGCTGGAGTAGTTATAATAATATTACAAAATGTAGACTTCAGATCAAAGAGTATTATCATGGATTAAAAAGGTTATTTCCTAATGACAAAGGAATTAATTTCTCAAAAGAAAATAACACTTCTAAACATTTATGCATGCAGTAACAGAGCTTCAAAATACATGAAGAAAATTATAGGGCTGCAAGAAAAAATGGACAAATCCATAATTGTAGTTAAATATTTTAATAGTCTTTTCCCAATAATTTATAGAATAGAGAGGTAGAAAATCAGTAATGATATAAAATAATTAAACGATACTGTCAAATAACTAATCTAAATGACATTTATAGGATACTTCTTTCAGGTGTTCTCCTGCCATGGGTGTGTGAGCTGAGCGCCTATGTTTCGCAAGCCAAACCAGGAGTGGTCTGGCGTGACACTTAGGTTTCTGTCTCAGGTGGAAAGTCTTGTGGCCTGGGGCAGTTTTGTATTCTGAGCACAGACTGCCTGGGATCCAGCTGGCTATTGCAGCTTTCTGCCAGTAGAAGTCTGAGGGTGTGAGACATGCCATGTCAAGGGCGTGGGACCTGGGTGGGTCTCACTGCTTCCAGCTGCCCCTCTCTCCTCACATGACTCTATTGGGCAGCAGTGGTGGTTCTACTTCTCCCTGGTACATTACGCCAGCAGCCACAGTCAGATCCTTTGCTTGCACACACACTTGGGAAGCCAGAGTGCGAACTTGCCTGACCCAGCTTCCACCCAGCTTTGCTCATCCACCCCTCTTAGTAGCAGAACACATATAGGCATTTTTGGGAGTTTCATGGCCCCACCTATTGCCTGGGACAGCTGAGTACTTCCTTTGGGTAACATAGGCCAAGAGTAAATTCCATGGCCACCTCTGCAGCTGGATCTTTGCTGCCAGTGCCACCTTTTGGTCAGAGGTCAATCAGCATAGCGCATTACAACATTTGCTTGCACAAAAACACAGTGCTTGGGAAGGAGAAAATGTGTGCGTGACCTCTGCTAACACCATTGCCTACCCCACTCCAGCTACTCAGGAGTGCCCAATACATTATTACTATAATTGGCAACTGAGAAAGTTACCACTGTAAGGCTATTTATAACCCAGGAAATCTTACAAAGTCCATGCCACTCCTCTGTGACCCACATGTTGGCTATTGCTGGACAGGTCAGCCTGGTCCAGCAGCACCCAACGTTGTAGCCATCTGGAGCTAAGATTGGACCCTAAGCCACTAGACATCCTGCAGACCAGTCCCTTGCCTAAGGCATTGAAGAGCTTCTCCAGATGGCTGACTAGAGATTTCAGGGACCAGTTCTCATCAGAAGGAAGAAGCAAAATTGCAGGGGAAAAATCATAGCCCAAAGATTGTGTTAAGAGGAGAGTACTAGAGCCTATTGGAGAGTTCACTGGAAGAATCTATCACATACAAAAAAGAAAGAAACAAGAAACTAGCACAGATTAAACCTTGTGAAACTTAGAAGTCTGTGGAAAGGGCAGATGGGAGTGTTTTCAGCCTCTCTAGCTCATCTGGCAGACTGCAGTATTGGAACTCAAAGAGAGCTTCTTTGCCTTCATGGTCCCACTGGAATGGACTGTGATTTTGGAACTTCTCTAGTGCATTACACTGGCCTACCACCTCATTTAGTATCCCTCCCTTTTTGCCCTGTACTCAACCTGTAGTAGTAAGCACCATACTAAGTGTGCACTCATTGTGGGACATTTTTCCACTCAGAAACTTTCAATCTTCAGGTCTTCATGTAAATAGATCCCTTGAAAACATTCCCCAGCACCAGCCTGGATTGCAGCAGCCCCACAGTGGCTAAACCTAGAGGAGCAGCAAGATTCATATTAGTCTGGCCCTCAGGGATTGCCATTTTCAGGGGAAGAGAGACTGTATCACACCAAGGGAGCATGCTGTCGGACAAAATATACCAGAAGGGAGGCTTTTCTATGTCCCAGAACTTCCTGTTCATGGGCAGGGAATGGCTGCACCTCTTTCAGCAGAGGCACAGATACAGTGCTGGGCTCCCTAGAGTTCTGCTTCAGCAGTTGAACAACACCAGTTATCATGAAAGGACTTGAAGAAGGGGACTTCTCCTTTCCCTTGCCCACCCTGCAGTCACAGCTTGCACTTCTCCCATGGGAGCTTGGCATGAGGGCACTTGTAGACAGTCTTTCTGGAGCATTTTGGGGTGATTGTGTCCACACGGGAGGCTTGCACAAGTGGTGGAGACCTCCTTCTTCTCTACACAGAACATCAGCATTCCTGCAGATGGAGAGAGATGCCTGTCTGATCTGAATATCTGGAACATGAGGACCAGGGCATGACTGGGAGATGGATTGCTTTTCTGCTGGCCTGGTAGTAGAGCTGAGGCAGCTGTATTCCTCCTCCCTGTGAAGACCTCGGTGAATTTCACTAGGAGCTCTTCAAACTTCCTCCATCAGGGCCTGGACTTTTACCTACCACTGTGATATCACATATACCCACCTGTTTCAGACACAGCTGGTTCTTACTCATGAGCAACTAATATTGGCCTGAGGATGAACTGTTCAACCCGGTGAAAAAAATACTGGAAGAGTAAAGTACATACCACTGGGAGTGAGGTAAGCTTCATGAGACCTCTGCCATTCCAGCCCCACAGGAGATAGTGAAACTGCTCCTACACCCAGTATACTGAGTGAGTGTACTGAGTGAGTACATCTGAGAAAGTCATTGCGTGAAGATTGTCTATAACCAGGGAACTTATACAAAGTATTTACCACTGAAAGCACCCGGAGCCAAAGCTAGGCAATCATAAACTATACACATTATGGTCACTTCCTCAAGAGGAGGGAAATCCCTGTCTAATTAAAACTAAATTCAAAAATAATTAGAATAAAGAGTCTACTCAGATGAGAAGCAACCAGAAAAATAATTGTGGCAATATGAAAAAAAGTCTTACAACAGCCCCAAAGGATCACACTAACTCTCTAGCAATGGATCCAACCAAAATGAAATCTTTGAAATACCAGATAAAAAATTCAAAATATTTATTATAAAGTTGCTCCATGAGATCCAAAGGAAAGTTAAAAATGAACATAAAGAAATTAAAAAGAAAAACAATTCGGGTTGCTGCCAAGATGGCTGAATAGGAACAGCTCCGGTCTGCAGCTCCCAGTGAGATTGACGCAGAAGACGGGTGATTTCTGCATTTCCAACTGAGGGTTCATCTCACTGGGACTGGTTGGACAGTGGGTGCAGCCCATGGAGGGCAAGCTGAAGCAGGGTGGGGCATTGCCTTACCCCGGAAGCACAAGTGGCTGGGGGATTTCCCTTTCCTAGACAAGGGACGCTGTGACAGACTGTATCTGGAGAAACGGTTCACTCCTAACCAAATACTGCATTATTCCCACAGTCTTAGCAACTGGCAGACCAGGAGATACCCTCCCGTGCCTGGCTCGGCAGGTCCCACACCCACAGAGCCTTGCTTACTGCCAGTGCAGCAATCTGAGATCCACCTGCTATGCTGCAGCTGGATGGGGGAGGGGCGTCTGCCATTGCTGAGGCTTGAGTGGCTCACAGTGTAAACAAAGAGGCCTAGAAGCACAAACTGGGTGGAGCCCACCACAGCTCAGCAAGGCCTACTGCTTCTATAGATTCCACCTCTGGGGTCAGGTCATAGTAGAACAAAAGGCAGCAGACAGCTTCTGCAGACTTAAACATACCTGTCTGACAGCTCTGAAGAGAGCAGTGGTTCTCTCAGCATGACGTTTGAGCTGCGAGAATGGACCGACTGCTTCCTCAAGCGGGTTCCTGACCCCCGCGTAGCCTGAATGGGAAACACCTCCCAGTAGGGGCTGACAGACACCTCAAACAGGCGGTTGCCTCTCTGGGACAAAGCTTCCAGAGGAAGGATTAAGGAGCAATATTTGCTGTTCTGCAGCCTCCGCTGGTGATACTCAGGGAAACAGGGTCTGGAGTGGACCTCCAGCAAACTCCAGCAGACCTGCAGCTGACAGGTCTGACTGTTAGAAGGAAAACTAACAAACAAAAAGGAATGGCATCAACATCAACGAAAAGGACATCCACACCAAAACCCCATCTGCAGGTCACCAACATCAAAGACCAAAGGTAGATAAAACCACAAAGATGGGGAGAAACCAAGCAGAAAACCTGAAAATTCCAAAAAATAGAGCACCACTTCTCCAAAGAATCACAGCTCCTTACCACTAAGGGAACAAGACTGGTGAAGAATGAGTTTGATGAGTCGACAGAAGTAGGCTTCAGAAGGTTAGTAATAACAAACTTCTCCGAGCAAAAGGAGCATGTTCTAACCCATCACAAGGAAGCTAAAAACCTTGAAAAAAGGTTAGACAAATGGCTAAGTAGAATAAACAGTGTAGAGAAGACCTTAAATGACCTGATGGAGCTGAAAACCGTGGCACAAGAAATTCGTGACAAATGCATAAGCTTCAGTAGTCGATTCGATCATGTGGAAGAAAGGATATCAGTGATTGAAGATCAAAGTAATGAAATGAAGCGAGAAGACAAGATTAGAGAAAAAGAGTGAAAAGAAATGAACAAAGTCTCCAAGAAATATGGCATTATGTGAAAAGACCAAATCTACATTTGATTGTTGTACCAGAAAGTGATGGGGAGAATGGAACCAAGTTAGAAAACACTCTTCAGGATATTATCCTGGAAAACTTCCCTAATCTAGCAAGGCAGGCCAACATTCAAATTCAGGAAATACAGAGAGCACCACAAAGATACTCCCTGAGAAGAGCAGCCCCAAGACACAAAATTGTCAGATTCACCAAGGTTGAAATGAAGGAAAAAATGTTAAGGGCAGCCAGAGAGAAAGGTCAGGTTATCCACAGAGGGAAGCTCATCAGACTAACAGTGGATATCTCGGCAGAAAGCCTAAGAGTGGGGGCCAATATTCAACATTCTTAAAGAAAAGAATTTTCAACCCAGAATCTCATATCCAGCCAAACTAAGCTTCATAAGTGAAGGAGAAATAAAATCCTTTACAGACAAGCAAATGCTGAGAGATTTTGTCACCACCAGGCCTGCCTTACACGAGCTCCAGAAGGAAGCACTAAACATGGAAAGGAACAACCAGTACCAGCCACTGCAAAAACATGCCAAATGGTAAAGACCATTGATGCTATGAAGAAACTGCACCAATTAATGGGCAAAATAACCAGCTAACATCATAATGACAGGATAAAATTCACACATAACAATATTAACATTCAACGTAAATGGGCTAAATATCCCAATTAAAAGACACAGACTGGCAAATTGGATAGAGTCAAGACCCATCAGTGTGCTGTATTCAGGAGACCCATCTCATGAGCAAAGACACACATAGGCTCAAAATAAAGGGATGGAGGAAGATCTACCAAGCAAATGGAAAGCAAAAAAAAGCAGGGGTTGCAATCCTAGTCTCTGATAAAACAGACTTTAAACCAACAAAGATCAAAAGAGACAAAGAAGGCCACTACATAATGGTAAAGGGATCAATTCAACAAGAAGACCTAACCATCCTAAATATATATGCACCCAATACAGGAGCACCCAGATTCATAAAGCAAGTCCTTAGCGACCTACAAAGAGACTTAGACTCCCACACACTAATAATGGGAGACTTTAACACCCCACTGTCAATATTAGATCAATGAGACAGAATGTCAACAAGGATATCCAGGACTTGAACTCAGCTCTGGACCAAACGGACCTAATAGACATCTACAGAACTCTCGACCCAGAATCAACAGAATATACATGCTTCTCTGTGCCACACCGCACTTCTTCTAAAATGGACCACATAATTGGAAGGAAAACACTCCTCAGCAAATGTAAAATAAGAGAAATCACAACAAACTGTCTCTCAGACCACAGTGCAATCAAATTAGAACTCAGGTTAAGAAACTCACTCAAAACCACACAACTACATGGACACTGAACAACCTGCCTCTGAATGACTACTGGGTAAATAACAAAATGAAGGCAGAAATAAAGATGTTCTTTGAAACCAAAGAGAACAAAGACGCAACATACCAGAATCTCTGGGACACATTCAAAGCAGCTTGTAGAGGGAAATTTAGAGCACTAAATGCCCACAAGAGAAAGAGGGAGACAACTGAAACTGACAACCTAACATCACAATTAAAAGAACTAGAGAAGCAAGAGCAAGCACATTCAAAAGCTAGCAGAAGGCAAGAAATAACTAAGATCAGAGCAGACCTGAAGGAGATACAGACACAGAAAACCCTTCAAAAAATCAATGAAACCAGGAGCTGGTTTTTTTGAAAAGATCAACAAAATGGACCACTAGCAAGACTAGTAAAGAAGAAAAGAGAGAAGAGTCAAATAGACACAATAAAAAATGATAAAGGGGATATCACCACCAATCCCACCGAAATACAAACTACCATCAGAGAATACTATAAACAACTCTATGCAAGTACACTAAAAAATCTAGAAGAAATGGATAAATTCCTGGACACATACACCCTCCCAAGACTAAACCAGGAAGAAGTTGAATCTCTGAATAGACTAATAACAGGCTCTGAAATGGAGGCCATAATTAATAGCCTACCAACCAAAAAAACTCCAGGATCAGATGGATTCACAGCTGAATTCTACCAGAGGTACAAAGAGGAGCTGGTACCATTCCTTCTGAAACTATTTTAATCAATAGAAAAAGAGAGCATCCTCCCTGACTCGTTTTATGAGGCCAGCATCATCCTGATTCCAAAGTCTGGCAGAGACACAACAAAAAAAGAGAATTTTAGGCCAATATCCCTGATGAACATTGATGTGAAAATCCTCAATAAAATACTGGCAAATCGAATCCAGCAGCACATCAAAAAGCTTATCCACCACGATCATGTGGGCTTCATCGCTGGGATGCAAGGCTGGTTCAACATACACAAATCAATAAATGTAATCCATCACATAAACAGAATCAATGACAAAAACCACATGATTATCTCAATAGATGCAGAAAGGCCTTTGACAAAATTCAACAGCCCTTCAGGCTAAAAACTCTCAATAAACTAGGTATTGATGGGACGTATCTCAAAATAATAATAGCTATTTATGAAAAACCCACAGCCAATATCATACTGAATGGGCAAAAACTGGAAGCATTCCCTTTGAAAACTGGCACAAGACAAGGATGCCCTCTCCCACCACTCCTATTCAACATAGTGTTGGAAGTTCTGGCTAGGGTAATCAGGCAAAAGAAATAAATAAAGTGTATTCAGTTAGAAAAAGAGGAAGTCACATTGTCTCTGTTTGCAGATGACATGATTTTATATTTAGAAAACCCCATCGTCTCAGCTCCAAATCTACTTAAGCTGATAAGCAACTTTAGCAAAGTCTCAGGATACAAAATCAATGTGCAAATATCACAAGCATTCCTATACGCAAATAATAGACAAAAAGAGAGCCACATCATGGGTGAACTTCCATTCACAATTGCTACAAAGAAAATAAAATACCTAGGAATCCAACATACAGGGGTTGTAAATGACCTCTTCAAGGAGAACTACAAACCACTGCTCAAGAAAATAAAAGAGGACACAAATAAATGGAAAAACATTCCATGCTCATGGATAGGAAGAATCAATGTAGTAAAAATGGCCATACTGACCGAGGTAATTTATAGATGCAATGCTGTCTCCATCAAGCTACCACTGACTTTCTTCCCAGAATTGGAAAAAACTACTTTAAAGTTCATTTGGAGCCAAAAAAGAGCCCGCATAGCCAAGACAATCCTAAGCAAAAGAACAAAGCTGGAGGCATCATGTTACCTGACTTCCAACTACACTATAAGGCTACAGTAACCAAAACAGCATGGTTTTGGTACCAAAACAGATATATAGACCAATGGAACAGAACAGAGGCCTCAGAAATAACACCACACATCTACAACCAACTGATCTTCAAGAAACCTGACAAAAACAAGCAATGGGGAAAGGATTCCCTATTTAATAAATGGTGCTGGGAAAACTGGCTAGCCACATGTAGAAAGCTAAAACTGAATCCCTTCCTTATACAGTATACAAAAATTAACTCAAGATGGATTAAAGACTTAAATGTAAGACCTAACACCATAAAAACCCTAGAAGAAAACCTAGGTAATACCATTCAGGACATAGGCATGGGCAAAGACTTCATGACTAAAACACCAAAAGCAATGGCAACAAAAGTCAAAATAGACAAATGGGATCTAATTAAACTAAAGAGCTTCTGCACAGCAAAAGAAACTGTCATCAGAGTGAACACACAACCTACAAAATGGGAGAAAATTTTTACAATCTACCCATCTGACAAAGGGCTAATATCCAGAATCTGCAAAGAACTTAAACAAATTTACAAGAAAAAACAAACAACCCCATCAAAAACTGGGCAAAGGATATGAATAGACACTTCTCAAAAGAAGACATTTTGCAGCCAACAGACATAGGCAAAAATGCTCATCATCGCTGTTCATCAGAGAAATGCAACTCAAAACCACAATGAGATACCATCTCATACCAGTTAGAATGGTGATCATTAAAAAGTCAGGAAACAACAGATGCTGGAGAGGATGTGGAGAAATAGGAACGCTTTTACACTGTTGGTGGGAGTGTAAATTAGTTTAACCATTGTGGAAGACAGTGTGGCGAGTCCTCAAGTATGTAGAACTAGAATTACCTTTTGACCCAGCAATCTCCTGACTGGGCATATACCCAAAGTATTATAAAGCATGCTGCTATAAAGACACCTTCACATGTATGTTTATTGTGGCACTATTCACAATAGCAAAGACTTGGAACCAACCCAAATGTCCATCAATGGTAGACTGGATTAAGAAAATGTGGCACCTATATATCATGGAATACTATGCAAACATAAAAAAGGATGAGTTCATATCGTTTGCAGGGACATGCATTAAGCTGGAAACCATCATTCTAAGCCAACTATCACAAGGACGGAAAACCAAACACCACATGTTCTCTCTCATAAGTGGAAGTTGAACAATGAGAACACATGGACACAGAGTGGGGAACATCACACACTGGGGCTGGTCAGGGGGTGGGGGGGCTTGGGGAGGTATAGCATTAGGAGAAATACCTAATGTAAATGACGAGTTGGTGGGTGGAGCAAACCATCATGGCACATGTATACCTATGTAACAAACCTGCACGTTGTGCACATATGCCCTAGAACTTAAAGCATAATAAAAAAAAGAAAAGAAAACAAATTCAGGATATGAATGAAAAATAATCTAAAAAGATAGAATTTATAAAACAAAAAGAAAAAAAGCAAAAACTTCAGAAAACCTATTTTAGGGAGTGATTGAGGAAAACTTCTCTGGTCTTAGTAGAGATTTAGACATTCAGATACATGAAATTCAAGAACTCCTGGAAGATTTTTTGCAAAAGGACATCACCAAGGGATACAGATATCAGGCTATCTAAAGTCAACACAAAAGGAAGAATTCTAAGAGCAGTGAAACAAAACATCAAATGACTTATAAAGGAAAACCTATCAAAATAACAGCAGATTTATCAGCAGAAACCTTACAAGGCAGAAGGGATTGGAGTCCTATCTTTAGTGTTCTTAGGCAGAATAACTGTTGGCCAATAATTTTGTATTCTGCAAAACTAAAGTTTCATAAATGAAGGATAAATAAAGTCTTTCCCTGACAAGCAAATGCCGAAGGAATTTGTCATCACTAGACCAATCCAACAAGAATGCTCAAAAGAGTTCTAAACATTGAAACTAATGGTTGGTATACACCAGTATAAAACACTTGAAATTATAAAACTCACAGGGCTTATAAAACATTACACAATGGAGAAGATATAGCAATTAGATAACAATCAACATGATGACTGAAACAGTATCTCACATGTCAATATTAACTTTTAATGTAAGTGGTCTAAAAGCCCTATTTAAAAGACATATACTGGTGGAATGGAAAAAAACACAACCCAAATATCTGCTGCCTTCAAGAGCCCCACTTAACTCATAAATATTATTATAGACCCAAGATAAAGGGGTGAAAAAATATTCCACGCAAATAGAAAACAAAAGAGAGCAGGAGTGTCTACTATTATATCAGAAAAAACAGACTTTAAGTCAAAAACAGTACAAAAAGACAAAGAAGGTCATTATATAATAACAAAGAGACCAATTCAATAAAAAGATACAGCAATCCTAAGTATATATGCACTTAACAGAGGAGCTCTCAGATTCAAGAGGAACTCTCAAAACTATATAAATACACAAAATTAAACAACTTGCTCCTGAAAGATCTTTGGGTCAATGATAAAGTCAAGATGGAAATTTAATTTAAAATCAAATAAATAATAACAGTGGCACAAATTATCAAAATTTCTGGGATCCAGTGAAAGCAGTGCAAAGAAGGAAATTTATAGGATAAATACTTACGTTAAAAAAAGTAAAATTTTACATTGGACCTCAAGAAAGTAGAAAAATAACAGCAAAGTATCTTCTCAGACTGCAAAGGAATACAAGTGGAAATCAATTCCAAGATAAGAGCAAAGCTAAATGAAATGGAAACGAATAAACAAAAAAATACAAATGATCAATGAATTGAAAAGATAATTAATTCAAATAAGCTAAATTAGAATTAAAAATAGAAACATTACAACTGCTACCACAGAAATACAAAAGATCATCTGAGACTAGTATGAATACCTCAATGCATACAAACTAGAAAATCTGGAAGAAATTGATAAATTCCTAGAAATACACATCCTCCCTTCCTTGAATCATAAACAAATAGTAATCCTGAACAGGCCAATGTTTAGTGGTGGGATTAAATCAGTAATAAAAAATCTCCCAACAACAAAAAAATGCCCAGGACCAGATGGATTCACAGCTGAATTCTATTAGGTATTCAAAGAAGAAATGATGCCAATCTTTTTGAAATGATTTGAAGAGATTAAGAAGGAAGGAGTGCTCCCTAATTCATGTTATAAAGCCAGTTTCACCTTAATACATAAGCCATGAAAGGGCACAATGACACCACAAATACCTACAGATTAATATTCCTGATGAACAGATAAACATAGTTGTGAAAATCCTCAAGAATATACTAGAAACTGAATCCAACAACACATCAAAAAATATAATTCACCACAATCAAGTGAATTTCATTCTGAGGATGCAAGAATGATTCAACATATGCAAATCAATAAATGTGATTTGACACATAAACAAAATTTAAAATAAAAACCATATGATCATTTCAATAGATGAAGAAAAAGCACTCGATAAAAAATTTGAGCATCCCTTCATGATAAAACCCTAAACAAACTAGGCATAGAAAGAACATACCTCAAAATAGTAAAGTTATATATGACAAACCCATAGCTAAGATCATACTTTATGGGGGAAAATTTTAAAGCATTTATCCTCAGAACCGGAACTAACAATGATGCTCACTTTTACGACTTCTATTCAACATAACACTGGAAGTCCTAGCCAGGGCAATCAGGCAAGGGAAAGAAATAAGGGACATCCAAATTGAAAAAGGAAGTCAAACAATCTCTGTTTGTTGCTGATACAGTCGTACACTTAGAAAATCCTAAAGACTCCTCCAAAAGACTCCTAGATTCTATAAATGAATTCAATAAGGTCTCAGGTTACAAAATCAGCATATGCAAATTAGTAGCACTGTTATACACTAATATTCACCAAGCTGAGAAGCAAACAAAAAACTCAGTCCCTTTTACAATAGCTGCACACAAAATAAAATACCTAGGAATACATATGACCAAGGAGATAAAAGATATCTACAAGGAGAACTAAAAAACACTGATAAAAGAAATCATAGATGACACAAATAAGTGGATAAAACATCCCATGCTCATGTATAGAATGAATAAATATTGTGAAAATGACCATACCACCCAAAGCAATCTATAGATTAAATGGAATTCCTGTCAAAATACTAATGTCAATTTTCACAAAATCAGAATAAGCAATGTTAAAATCATATGGAACTAAAAAATAACCCGAATAGTTGAAGCTATCCTAAGCAAAAAGAACAAATCTGGAGGCGTCATATCACCTGACTTCAAATTATACTACAAGGCTATTGTAAGCAAAGCACCATGGTACTGGTATAAAAGTAGACACGTAGACCAATGGAACTGAAAAGAAAACCCAGAAACAAAGCCAAATATTTATAACCGATAGCTATTTGACAAAGCATACAAAACCATATACTAGGTAAAGGACACCCTGTTCAATAAATGGTGCTTGGAAAACTGGACAGCCACATTCAGAAGAGTAAAACTGGTTTTCTATCCCTCACCACCACATTCAAAAATTAACTTCAGGTGGATTAAATATTTAAATGCAAGGCCTGAAACTTTAAATATTCCAGAAGAAGGCCTAGGAATAACACTTCTGAACCTTGGCATAGGCAAAGAATTTACAACCAAATGCAACAAACCCGAAAAGCAAATGCAACAAAAACAAAAATAAAAAGCTTTTGCACAGCAAAATAAATAATCAACAAAGTAAATAGGTAACTTGCAGAATGAAAGAAAATATTTACAAAGTATGCATCTAACAAAGAACAAATATCTAGAATCTACAAGGAATTTAAACAAATCAGCAAAGAAAAAGCTATTGAAATAAAGAAAAAGGACATCCAGTTCAACAATAGCAGAATACAAATTATTTTCAAGTGCATGTGGAATATTTATTAAGATAGAATATGTTATGAGTTATTAAACAAATCTCAATACATTGCAAATGATCCAAGTTATACAAAATATGTTCTCTAATCACACTCGAATTAAATTATTAATTGATAATAGATATCTCAAAGAGATCCAAATATTTGGGAACTAAGCAATACAATTTTTCAAATCTCACAGGTTAAAAGAGAAATCAAAATAGAAATTAGAATGTTTTGAACTAAACGAATATGAAAATACAACACATCACGATTTTTTAGAATGCTGTGACGGTAGTATTGAGAGGGGAATGGATAGACCTAAAATGCCTAATTGGAAAGGAAAAAAAGATTTCAAATAAATGACCTCAACTGCCACTTTAGGAAACTGGAAAAAAGAGGACAAAATTAAAACCAAGGTAAGCAGAAGAAAGAAAATAATGAGATCGGATTAGAAACCAATTAGAAAATAACGAAAAAGGAAAATCAACAAAACCAAAAGCATTTCTGTGAGAAGGTTAATAAAACTGATAAATTTCTAACCTGACTGATCAAGATGAAAAGAGAAAAGACACAAATTACCAACATCAGAAACAATTAAATAATATTATATATATTTTAAAAGAATAATAAATATTATGATAAAGTAAACTACAAACACTTACACAACAAGAAATAACCTAAATAACTGTACATCAAAAATTTATTTTTTAAAAAGATTTTCTAAAAAATTAAAGGCTTTATTGTTATTATTTTTTTTAGCAGTTTGAGATTCACAGGAAAATTGAGAGGGAAGTACAGACATTTCCCGTATACATCCTGCTCCTACACATGCAATATCCCCTACCAGGCTGGGACATTCATTACAATTCACAAATCTACCCTGACACATCATTATCATTCAAAGTCCATAGTTTTCATTAAAGGTTACTCTACATTCTAGCAGTTGGGACAAATTTATAATGACATGTATCCACTATTATTGTATCATATAGAGTATGTGTGGAAGATTTCACTGCCTTGAAATCCTCTGTGTTCCACACATTAACCCCTGTCTCTCCTCCACCCCCTTGGAAATCACTGATATTTTTACTGTTTCCATAGTTTTCCATTTTGAATTTTAAGTTTTATTAAGATATTTTTCCACAAAAAAATTCAAGCATAGATAGTTTCAGTGATTAACTGTACCAAATGATTACGAAAGTCATAATACCAATTCCATGCAAACTCTTCTGGAAAATTTAAGATATCTGCTGTCATTGATTCTATTCAATGTTATACTTGATGTTTTATCAATTGCTATAAAGCAAGAATAAAAAATGAAAAACATCTAGGTTGGAAAGGCAGGAGTAAAAGTGTTTTAATTTGTAGATAACATGATTATCTGTGTAGAACATCTGATGTAATTGACAAAAGAATCTTCCAGCATTAAAATGTGAGTTGGATGAGTTTTCAGTATACAGGATCAATATGCAAATTCAATTTTATTTCTATAAAGAAACAGTGGGGTCAGTATGCAAATTTGATCTCATTTCTATATGCTAGCAACAAATAATCACAAATTAAAATGAAAAACAATATAATTTATAACATCAAAATATGAAAATTTTACAGATAAATTTGATAAAAGATATATAATATCTGTATACTACAACTACAAAATACTGCAGAAGGAAATTTAAAAACCTAAATAACTAGAAAGATATACGCATTTACAGATCAGAAGGCTCAACACTGTTAAAAGGCAAGTTTTTTTTACCATTTGATGTTTCAGTGTAATTCTAATAAAAATCCCAGCAGGCATCTGTTTTTTTAACAAGGTAATTATATTTCAATGGAAAAAAACCCAGGATCTAGAATAGCTAAAACAACAACTTTAACAACTCCATCAAGTTGGAGGACTCACATTACCCAATTTCAGTACTTATTTTAAATAAAAATAATGTGATCATAGCGTAAAGAGAAAAATAGATCAATGGAATACAATAAAGAGTCCAGAAACAGACCCACACATACATCATCAATTGATTTTTACCAAATTGTTAAGACAATTTAAGAGGAGAATCCAAGATTATAATGTTTTCTACCAATGGTGCTGGAACAATTAGATAGTCATTTGGATAAATGAAGCTTTCCCTTTTCCTCATCTGACATACAAACATTAGCTTGAAATTGATCATAGACCTTAAAGTAAGAGCTAAAACTATAAAACAACTAGAAGACGACTAGGAGAAAATATTTGTGACCATGGGTTTGATGAGGATTTCTTAAGTACAACAAATAAAGCAAAAGGCTTAAAAAGAAAGAATTAATAAATTGGACTTACTGAAAATTAAAAACAGTTGCCTTTCAAAAGACATTGTAAATAATAAAAAAGCAAGACACAGATTGGCAAAAATATTTGAAAAACATGTATTTAATGAAAGATTTGTATCTAGAATATTCAAAACTCTTACAACTCAATAATAAGACAAAAAATGCAATAAAATGGGCAAAATATTTGAACAGACACTTCACCACATAGGATATACAGATGTCAAATATATTAAAAGATATTCATTGTCATTAATCATTAGGAAAATGCAAATGACAATGAGATATATATTACTCACCCACTAGAATTTGTGAAAATAAAAAGAAGACCATACTAAGTTTTGTGAGGATGTGAAGCAACTGGAACTTTCATATACTGTTTGTGGTAAATTAAAATGGAAAAATGAATTTAGAAGAGAGTTTGGCAGTTTTGTGAAACTGTAAACATACACCTCACATATGACCCAGCCATTCTAATCCTAGCATGTCCCCAGAAGAAATGAAAGCATGTGTTCACAAGAAGACACATACATGAATGTTAAGAAATTTAACAAGTAAATGTTTGGCACTTATAATAGCCAAAAAGTGAAAATAACCCAGTGATGATCAACAGGTGAATCCATAAACAAATTACGGTTTACCCATATTGCAGAATACTACTTAGCAATAAAAATTACAGTTTACCCATATAGCGGAATACTACTCAGCAAAAAAAAGCAAAAAAAAAAAAAAAAAAAAAAAAGAAAAGCAATGAAGTATTCATACATAAAATAACATGGATAAATCTCAAATTAGCCTGAGTCAAAGAAGCTGGACAAAAGAGAACATACCTTGTATGATTTGATTTATATAAAATTCCAGAAAATGCAAGCAAATAGAAAGTGACAGAAAACAGATCGTTGATTGCTTGCCAATGGAAGGAGGAATGGGTGGAAGGGTGGAAGAGAAGGATTGCAATGTTAGGTTAACATTGCCTACTGAGGATAAGATCAAGTGGCTGATTAACAATATTGACAAATTTTAATTTGGAAGGGATAAACGAATTCAACATTTAATATGCTTCCAACACTTTGTATTTTGTTTTCTTATAATAAAAATTGTTCTCCAAGTCACATAGAAGCCCCAGATGCTCTCTCCTTTTCTCAAATGTCCTGTGCAAATAATACAATTTTTTGGTGTGATATGATATGAAGAAGTTTAGGGAGCACATAAGAAAAAACAGTTACCAGTCAAAGGTTAGCAACTGAAGTCAACTGTCTTCTCTTCTTTTTCTAAGTGTTTCAACAGAAAAAGAGATATGCATTGAAGGTGGGTTGCCAACAGAGTTCTGCTGTACTCCAACCTCTTCATTTCAAACTCTTGAACCACAAGTCTAATCTGAGAAAAGGAGACAGGATGAGTGGGGGTAAACTTCGAATTGAATAGAATATTTAAAGTTAAAATAAGTATGTTAGTTTTTCAATAAATGAAATAATTCTTTGCAGAATAAATGTGATTTAATTGAGTCAAAATTAAAATGCCAATTATAAAAATGGTACCCAGTAGGAAAAGAGGATATCACTGAACATGGAAGGTATTAATTATTGGATCTAAAGGAATGCTTTTTATTTCTATGCCCCAACAAATTGAGTCTTTCTTTTTTTCTTTGAGACAAAGTTTGTTCTTGTTGCCCAAGCTGGAGTGCAATGGCTTGATCTTGGCTCACTGCAACCTCTGCCTCCCAGGTTCAAGCGATTCTCCTGTCTCAGCCTCCCAAATAGCTGGGATTATAGCCACGTGCCACCATGCCTGGCTAATTTTGTATTTTTAGTAGAGATGGCATTTCACCATGTTTGTCAGGCTGGTCCTGAACTCCTGACCTCAGGTGATCCATCCACCTTGGCCTCCCAAAGTGCTGAGATTATAGGAATGACCACCGTGTCTAGACTCACATTGAATCTTTACAGCAAACCAGTTACATAGATTTGACATGCTTTGCAAATATCATTCAAAATTATTTTGGATACCCACACTAGACACATCCTTGCAAAAATTTTTAATCACATAAATAAAAACAATAACCAGAAAGTGAAAACCACCTGAATAACCATCAACAGGTGAATCCATTAACAAATTGCAGCATACTACATAACAGAACACTATTCAACAATAAAAAGGAATAAAGTATTCAAACATAAAACAACATGGATGAATCTCAAAAAATTTGGGCTAAGTTAAAGAAGCTGGACAAAACAGAGTATCTGGATTTAGCTCCATGCACCCCAAACCCCTCTCCTGCCCCACTCACAAACTAAACTTATAAGCAATAGAACAAATTCAGGCTAGCTACTAAGTCCTATACAATTATACATAACAGATTTTGCCTAGCATTTGAGGACATAGTCTGAGGACCTAGTGATTGTGTATATAGCCAAGATCAATGTCACACAATAAGCCAACAGAATAAAATATTTTGCATATTTGGGTGGGATCATAAAACATATTATCCATGAACCATTCTTGAAAATGTATTTAAAAATATACTCCCACAGATCAAGCCATGCATTAATATTAAAAGTGCTAGAATGGCGAAGGCACAAAGGGACTGCTGGTGAATAAAAATGCAATTGAATACAAGGTTAAATTTCAAATAATTGTAATAAATTTGAATATTTTTAATTTAAAGAAAATATATGTAAAAATTAAACATTTATTATCTGTGGGTTGAATTTAAACTAAATCAGTGTTTTTCAAATTATGTTCTGCAAGAAACTAGTCTCATGAGATGCTTTGTAAAGAAGACCAGTGGATACGTAATTTTTAGAGGCAATATCTACTCTATCCTCTCTTGAATATTCATACTGCGTATTCAAAGGTTCAGAAGGCTTGCATCAAAGCAACAAGTTTAAATTTAGGTAAAGAGTATTTTCCAGACTTATTTGACCTTAGAAAATTGTCCTTAAAAACACTTATTAAAACGTTAAGAAATAATCTCTGAAATGAAACATTTTGACAAAGACCAGAAAGATTACATATACTATGATTAATTACATATAGATTATATGTATTTTCATTAATTCTATATTATAATTTGTTATTATATACAATAATATAACATTAATTATATATCATATTTTATGATTATATAGTATATATTATTATATGAAATAATATATAATTAATTATATATATTATGGTCTTTCCAGTCTTTGCTAAAATGTTTTATTTCAGATAAGATTTCCTAACATTTTAATAAGTATTAGCTAGTATTGATGAGAGTATGGAGAAAAGGTAATTCTTGTACACCATTGGTGGATATGTACATTGGTATAACAGGAAGGAGGTCCCTAAAGAAAAATAGAACTACCATATAACCCAGCAATCCCACTGCTGAGCATATGCCCAAAGGGAAGAAATCACCACCTAGTAAAGATGTTGGCACTCACATGTTCCTTGAAGCATTATTCATGATAGCCAAGATATGAAAACAATGTACAGTCCACTGATGGATGAAAGGATAAAGAAACTATAGTGTGTGTGTGTAAATACATGTGTGTGTGCATGTACATACATGTGTGCACACACACACAATGGAATATTACTCAGCCTTAAAAAAGAGAAGATCCTGCCATTTGCAATAATATGGATGAATCTAGAGAGCACATTATGCCAAGTAAAATAAGTCAGATACAGAATGATAAATACTGCATGATCCCACTTATATGTGGAATCTTAAAAAAATCAAGTGTATAGAGACAGAGATAGAGAATAAAACAGTGGTTACCAGGATTGAGGTGAAGGAGAGAAAATGGGGAGATGTAGGTCAAAGGGTAAAAAGTAGCAAACATGCTACTAATATACAACATGAGAACTATAGTTAATAATAATGTATTGTCAGAAATTTTGTTAAATGAATGGATGATAGCTGCTCTTGCCACAGAGGGGGAAATGAGTAAGTGAAATGATGGGTATATTAATTTATTCCACTATAGTAACCATTATATTATGTATATATGTGTATACATGTACATATATGTATCTTGTAACATGCTGTATACCTAAAATATGCATAATAAAATTTATTTTTAATAAGAAAGGTTAGATTAGCAAAAAATAACTGTGCTTAATTAATCATTCTGTTTTGGGGCAATTAACAGTTGTTTTGTAGTGTTTGATGTTGATATTTAAGTAGATATATGTATGACAAAGGCAAATATGTATATACTCACTAATGTGGGAATACTGATGCATGTATTCACTAATTTATAGTTAATGCTTTGAAATCTACAAGTCTTATTAGTGAAAATTTTATTAAATCCTCCTTCATGTTTCCCCAGGTCCAGTTTGTTCAAGAACCTGTCCATTTGCTCATACGACCAAGGTGAGTTGTGGTAGGAGATTCAGCCTATTTCCACACACAAAAAGCAAATAGGGAGTTGTTATTTGGCAATCCCATTACTGGCATGACTTACCTCTATGTCTTACATAGTGTGACAGATGACACTATTTGTCCACTGGCTCTGACATGCCCTTGCTTGTTCACATCCCTTCACATCAACACCAAGATTTCCAGATTTTATACTCAATGCTGTTTCCTAAGTCTCAACCACTGATATTGGAAACTGCAGAATTCTCAGCTTGATCTACACCTGAACCTTACATCATGAGCCTCGCCTATGATACAGGTAATTTTATTGTAGGTGGTTATGGTCACCTTGGTGCAAATTGATTGTTTTCCTTTATTTTGAACTTTGGAAAGCAATAATGGGGAAGTTTCCGTCTCCTAAAACTTCGTGTGCCAACTGGCCACTCACTCACTAGAGCTGCTTACCACAGTCTTTAGCACCTAACTTAGTCAAGCAAAAAGTCTTACGTGTATTTACTCTAGGTCAGGGAGCCTGCCTGCATTATCATTATATAACTAAAGGATACTACTTGTATTATTCTTTATGAAGTTTCAAATTAATTTTTTTCTCCTGAACTTTTATGAAAAAGCAATTTGTGTCTTTGTTGCAAAAATAAATTTAATTTCAACAGGGAAATGCTTATGCTTAACTATATTTACGCAATATAAATGGTCACATGTGCATGCACATGTGTGTGCGGCATAAATAGGAGGACTTTATTATCTTACTGTATTAGTCCATGTTCATACTACTATAAAGAACTGCCCAAGACTGGGTAATTTATAAAGGAAACAGGTTTAATTGACTCACAGTTCAGCATGGCTGGGGAGGCCTCAGGAAACTTACAATCATGGTAGAAGCTGAAGGGGAAGCAAGGCACCTTCTTCACAAAAGTGGCAGGAAGGAGAAGTGCTGAGCAAAGAGGGAAGAGGCACTTATAAAACCATCAGATCTTGTGAGAACTCACTATCACAAGAACAACATAGGGCAAACCGCCCCCATGATCCAATTACCTCCACCTGGTATCTCCTTGACATGTGGGTATTATGGGGATTATAATTCTAGATAAAATTTTGGTGGAGACACAAGGCCTAACCATATCACTCACTTAAGAAGTAATCTAGGGGTAGGCAAGCTAAGACTTATTGCACAAAGTTCCATCAAGGTTCTAGGCACTTCTCATTCATCTGCCATTCTCAGTAGATGAAATGTCTGCCATTGTTGCAGCAGTATGTCTGCTGCAGCAGCCTGGAGTGTTATGTGCTCATGTCAATCTGTTCAAATATCAGAGGAGAAAGGGGCAGTCCTAGTGGTGAGGAAAGCCTTTTTCCATATTCCTCTTTAGATGGAGGGAGAATCTTTCCCAGAAACTCTCCAGGAGACATCCTTAAGACTTCATTGACCAGAGACTTTTCACATGGTCCTCTCCTATGTCACATTGCTGTCCCAGAACTATGTCACGTGGCCATCCCAGGAATGTTCAATATGTCACATTGTCACCCCAGGACTGTGCTCCATGGCTATCAATATGTCACATTGCCACCCAAGCATTACATCACAAAGTCACCCCAAAACAGTGTCACACAACCATGTCAGAACTGTGTCACTTCCATAGATTTTGTCACATGGCTACTCCAGAAATCTGTCACATGATTTCACATTGCTGCTGCAGGACTCCGTCCCTTTCTACCCCAAAACTATGTCATAATTCCATCCCATGAGTCTGTTACAGGACCACTCTAAAACTCGGTCACATACTACCTCTAGAAGAAAGAAAGCTGGGAATACTGATAAGTGACAGTTCAGCTTCTCTTGTAGGGAGCAAGCCCGCCCGGAAAAGAAGAAAGGGGGAGAAAATGGCCAACTATTAGGTAGGCAATCAACCCAATATTGTCTACCACTAAAATGCATGTGTGTGTGTCTATGTGTATGTGTGTGTATGATGTTAACAGCAAGAGTTAGAGAAACAAATAGAGTTACCTTAAGATTCGGGGAACCTATTGTGTCACAGGTTGAGTTGAATTAGAAAATGGGCAAATCCTGAATCATTATTATGAGAAGAGAAGAATGAATTTGCTAAAGGAGAAACAAGAGGCAATTTATGGAGTAAGACAACAAACAGGTGGCTATAAACTATGTTTTCCGTGTTCCAGTTCTCTGTACTCAGATAGACTTCTAGTACCATCAGGAAAAGAGTTGGGTTGTTCCCCACACCAGTGTAGAACTTCAGGAGTTAATTCCAGGATCTAGTCTTTGTTCTTTCTAGCAGGGTGGCAAATCAATTCCATCAATTAATCCAGCAGGGAGCACAGCAAATCGATGTGGTATATGCTTATCCACATTACATAGCTCTCATTGCTAATGAAGAATGACACAGATTCTTCTTTTTAAAAATTTTTTAAAAATTGGGTGAGGGCTAGAATTTTAGCAAAGAAATCAGAAAAGGTTATCCAGATCAATCACCATCAGCCCAATGGGGAGGGAACTGAGAAACCCAGTTTGTTATCAGAACAACATCTTGCTAGTTGCTCAAAGGTGACTCTCAGGACACAACATTTTGCTTGACTGCTGGCCTGACACTGATCATCAGTGTCCTTAACTTTCTTTTAAAAATCAGGGGTTTTAATAGAAACTGCTAGTCATATTTATCTCTTGTGATGGTTCCTAATTAATTGACCTACCTGGCATTTTGACTTAAGTTAGCTAAATAAAAATTTTGAGTTCTTTAACTCATTTCTCCTTTTTTTGTGTGTTTTTAATGTTTATACAAAAAATCAGGAGTTCTTTGCAGCTGGAATTGTCTAATCATTGTGAAATAAAACACTTTCAGTTGGCTACACACACAAAATGATGTAGATACATGTTCCAAAGGCTACTAAGAGGGCGTGACATGTTTTTCTCAGTTGTGTTAACAAATTCATGGTACCTTTGACATGGCCACAGGGCTCTCCGAATGTGTATGGAAGGGGCAGTGTTCAAGGAAGAGTGGAGGCTAAGGTGTTGTCTGCAGTATCCCAGGATCTAGTGCTTTTGCAAGCCAGCTGAGCACACTTTTTGAGAAAATTACAGAGCAATGTTCTTGCAAGGAGCAGGGACCAGCCCTCCCTCCTCCCACTGCCTAATTCCGGGCTACAGCGCCCACTGTGTTCTCCTTCGTTTCTCTTCAATGACAACCTGACTCTCAAAAGTGTCACTAATAAGCCAGTTCCCAATTAGCTGTGGAGGTTTTTCAGGGCTCTTGGCAATGTTCCCATAGCTTCTGGAGGCTGTTGCTGCCTACAAACCGAGGATCATTTCTGTTTTGCACGATTCAAAGGCAAGAGCTGCTGGGAAGGCAACACTCTGGTTTTATTATTCTTTGTTAGCAGGAGAACAGAATACATTGCTTTTAATACTCAAATATGTTATTTGAGAAAAAAATATGTAAGTCCTTCTGCCTGGACCAGCTCTCTGTTTCATATTTGTGCAAGTGCATGCACACATCCAGCAGCCCAAGATGTTCTCACAGAATAGTCCTTAGAAAATCCTGCAAAGCAATTTAGAAACTGTGTGTGATAAAGGAGGCCACAAGTTGAGGGTTTGGAATGAGACTGCAAGTAAGGCAACCACAGGGCCTGCCATCTAGCTGTCAATGAAAGAGTGACAGCAGGTCCACTCTTGAGGTGTCTTTGTATTTCTCTTGAGCTCTAAGTGGGAAGGGCAGTACTCTTTGGGCATTTTAACAGGCACAATCACAGGCAGGCCCAGTCTTCTTCCATGAGCCACATTGTAAATCACTAGTTAGTGTCTGCGCTTAGAATGTGCTTCGGACAAAGCACATTCCCTTTATTCTTGGAAGATATCAGTGCATAGCTGGTTTGACATCAATGGCCTCTAAATAGTGGATGGAAACTTGTTTGTCCTCAGAGAATATCTCAAGTATCCCTGCCAGTAAATATCATGGGTCCTTTTGTGTGCTTTCTCATCTCAGGCTTATAGAAGTTGTATGCAGTCAATATTACTATCTCTGTTTTACAGATGATTTAGGTCTCATGGCCAAATCACTGGTAGAGCACAGCATAAACCCAAATCCGGTTAACTCTAAATCTGGTGCCCTTGCTACTCTATCACTTGTAACTCAGGGATTGAGCCTGTAGAGACCTCGTATCAGAATTTTAATGAGGAGAAAAAGAAGAGAGACTCTTGACATCAGTTAGGACCCTTGACAATTTGTACACCACTTTTTAGGGGTGATACATCCACCAAAAGTGGAATGAATGGCTTTTCTAATATTCTTAGTCTAATTTGACTGAAATGAGAAGTAGACTTTAGAAGTGGAAATACGTAATTCCTTAGCAAGGAGCAATTTATATATTCCATGTCATTTATTCAATACTTAATGTGTGCCAAGCATTATGCTAAGGGCCTTTAATGTAGGATTACTAGTAAGTGCTTAATAAACATGTTTAAAGCTGTTGTCTTTGCCCATGATCACTCACACATACATGGAAAGACTGGCCGCCACACCTGTGTGTGATACTTATATTAAATAACACTTTGCATATTTCCAATTATTTAAATTATTTGTGTGAAGACTGTTGGCAATGTTGAGAGCAGAAGTTCCAGGAGGGTGGTAGCTGTTTGTTTGGTTCTCCTTTGAATCCCCAAGGGCCTGCAATCTTCCTGATGCATCATAAGCAGTGAATGAACATTTGTCAACTGGCTGATTTGTTACACTGTACTAACATAGACACATGACAAGGTGTGTGTGTTCTGATTCCAGTAGATTTGAGAAGAACCATTGTTTCATTTGAACAGGAGTAACTTCAGGGAAAGAGGCATATGACAAGAGGAGGGAGGAGGTTCTCCCTCCTTGCCTGCTTGCTGGTTGACTGATTTTCTACAAGCTTCATCTTGGGAATAGAGAATAGAATTCAATATACCTTTTAAAACATGAATAATTCTGCCTTGCTCTAGTGTCTCCTGTGGAAAATTGAAAATAAAATAAATTATGGGACTAAAAGAGATAAAAAATGTTAAGTTTTCCCCTTTCTTGCAATCTTACATATTACACCTCCATTTTCTATTCCTGCCACACCAAGTTTACTTTCTGCCCCCTACTGAGCAGAATGTTATAGTGATACAGAAGAAATTAGCAAATGAGGCACAAGACAGAAGTTACTTTTGGCCCTTAACATGCCCTGCTTTTCTTAGTCCGTACTCCTTTCACCCTTTCGTCTCATGCTGTCATTGGCAGAACTGAATGAGAAAACAGTAAAGGAGGAACTTAATCATTTACTTGCTCAACAATGAGGAGGCATATATTCTAGACAAGGCACCGTGACCTCCAAGGGATTAGACTTTAATAGAGGGTTTTGGATACAGACATAAATATTATATGGTGCCAGCCTGAATCTGAAACTATTAAAGTATTCTAAAGATGATGATGATGATAAGAGTAAAAAAGAGATGCAGATAATTTCTACTTGTAGAGATGAGAACATTTTTCATAGAGGAAACAGGTAACATTTAAACCAGGCTTTGAAGGATTGGCAGAATTTTTACAGTAATTCTGTTGAGAAAGAGGACTATTTCATAAGAAAGAAAAATCTAATTTGTTGATCCTGAGGAATTCAAAGAGATGGATGTTGTTAAAAGTAAGAATCAAGGGGATCAGTGTAAGCTAATGTCACCCACCTAACTAGGAGTTTCCATGTAGGGCCTTTGATGCCTGGCTGAGGAGCTGGCTGGCCACACCAATCCAGCTGATGTACATGATTGGGGTGGTGAATAGGGCAGCATGGAGCAGGGAGAGACTCACATTTAGGAGACTGAGCACTAGATTTCTCTTTTAGTTGTTTACCTATTAGGAACGTATCAGTAGATGGGAAAGAAAGAAAGATTTTTAAAAATTAGGGAATTTTAATGCATGCAGAGGTGACAAGGGAGCGGAGAAGAGTGGGGAGCACATGTGATAAGCTTATGCAGAAGCTTGTCTTCCCACCTGGAATATAAGCTCTCATTGCTTTCCTCTGCTGCTCCTGCTGCTCTCTTCTGAGTGTGTGCTGAGTGGCAGGTTGTAGGGACAGGGAATGCATGTCCATGGTCACTGCAGTGTGCGGGGCCAGGGAGGGTAAACCCCTGTGTGACAAAAACCAGGGTGAGAGAGTGAAAGTGGTGTCAAAAAGTCTCTCTCATGTGGAAAGGTAAACACAGAAAAAAACTCATTATGTTCAAATAAAAAATGGAATATGCCTCATAACAATTAAACAAAACAAATACGACCATTAGGGTAACATTACTCATTTGGGACTGAATTTTATTTTTGTTTTTGAGACAGAGTCTCACTCTGTCACCCCGGATGGAGTGCAATGGTACAATCTTGGCTCACTGCCACCTCCACCTCCTGGGTTCAAGAGATTCTCCTGCCTCAGCCTCCCGAGTAGCTGGGATTACAGGCGCCCGCCACCATGCTCAGCTAATTTTTTGTATTTTTGGTAGAGAGGGGGTTTCACTGTGTTAGCCAGGATGATCCGATCTTCTGACCTTGCGATCTGCCTGCCTTGGCCTCCCATACTGCTGGGATTACAGGCGTGAGGGACTGAAATTTTTAAAATTCATTCTTTTATATTTAAGCCACTCATCTCAGGAACATAAACTAGTTAATTACACCTCTTCACAATTAGCTAGGCCTGCATTTCACTTCAATTGCCTAGAGATTGTTTTCCACCTCTCTCTTTTATATAATGAACATTTTTGTCAGGTACATAATTATATTAGACTGAGTTATTAAGGGAAATTGCCAAATCTTCTTCAAACAAGTAACTTCAAAATTGATAATATTTTTATCTGGAATGCAGCTGGTGTGCTGGAAGATCACATTACTCCCATATTTTTGGGGGGGAAGTCAAGATCTTATTAATAGGTTAGGAAAATCTTGGGTTCATGTAATTCATTTCTCTAAGGAAAAGCCCTTTGTAGACTATGAATCCATCTCTGTGAGGACTGTGTAGACAAAGGTTTTCTGTGTTTACAGGTGGAACAGTTGAGGCACTGTGTGATTCAGGGTAGTGTTTTACAAAAATAAAATCAATTTCTCAATGCAACTTGAGATTTATATGACTGTATTCCTCACGTATGTCGAAGCCCATTGCCCTATGAACAGGAACAGGTGTGAAGAATGTTCACATTTAATTGGCTACGTAATTCTCCAGAGGAAGTGAATTTTCAATTCCCTAACGACTTGCAGCAGAATGGGAAGCTGGCATGGACTTGCTTTGAGCATCCATCTCTCACTGCTGTCTGCCACCTGGGCCCTCTGTGTTGCCTTCCACGTGTCCCTCTTCTGGGATTTCTTTCACTGCCAGAAGAAGAGTCTCTTTACCTCCTCTCCCAACTACATTCCATCTGAAAATGGAAACAAACGCAGCGAGCAGAAGTTTAATTTATTAAATTTAACTACTTTTGTTGGAAGCCTGACTACTTGAAGGTTTTTAAAAAGAAACTAAATAGAAGTAAGTTGTTAACAAAACCCATTCGATTTAAGTATAGTTAAGGTTGATGACCTAGACTCATAAGGATTTTGAAAATGTCCCTTTGAGTATTTGTGTTCAGTTACTGCCTCAGTGACAGCAGTGTTCTGTTTGTACATAAAGTGAGGTTGAATTAATACTGGTTCCTGGGGCACCACATCAAGTACTCAAAATGTCACTGTTTTTTTTACCATTTATTTTATAGCTTGCCAGCCAATTTTCCAGCCAACTCAAATACATTGAATAAAGTCTTAAGTGTTATTTTATGAGATGGTTACCTGCTCACCAACTTTGCAATTCATCTTGCACTTTCTTTTATTATTTCAACTTTTATTTTAGACGTAGGGGTACATGTACAGATTTATTATATGGGATGCTGAAGTTTGGAATATGGATCCTGTCACCCAGATAGTGAGCATAGTACCTGACAGGTAGTTTTTAAACTCACCATGTCCACCCCCGCCCCCCACTCTCTAGTAGTCCACAGTGTCTGTCATTCCCATGTTTATTTCCTTATGTGCTCAATATTTAGCTCTCACTCATAAACAGAACATGCAGTATTTGTTTTTCTGTTCCAGTATTAATATGCTTAGGATTATGGCCTCCAGTTCTATCCATGTTGCTTCAAAGAACGTAATTTCATTCTTTTTGTGGCTCAGTAGTATTCTATGGTGTACATGTACCACATTTTCTTTACCCAATATACAATTGATATGCCCCTGGCTTGATTCTATGTCTTTGCTATTGTGAATAGTGCAGCGATGAACATATGAGTACCTGTGACGTTTTTGTAGAAAGATTTATTTATTTGGGGGTATATACCCAGTAATGGGATTGCTGTGTCAAATGGTAGGTCTGTTTTAAGTTCTCTTGAGAAATCTCCAGACTGCTTTCCACCATGGCTGAACTAATTTACATCCTCACCAACAGTGCATTAGCATTCCCTTTTCTCTGCAACCTGGCCAGCATCTGTTGTTTTTTGACTTTTTAATCATAGCCATTCTGACTAGTGTGAGATGGTATCTGACTGTGGTTTTAATTTGCATTTCTCTGATGATCAGCGATACTGAGCATTTCTTCATATGTTTGTTGGCCAGTTACATGTCTTCTTTTGAGAAGTGGATGTTCATATCCTTCACTCAATGGGGTGGTTTCTTTTCTGCTTTGACAAGACTGATAAAAACAAACAACAGGGAAAGGACTCTATTATGTTTTTCAAAAAAACAATTAAGTGAGTTGACTACAAATATTTATTCAGAAGTCTTTGAAACTGTCATACTTAAAATATGGTAAAAAGTGATAGTACTTTATTTTTATATTTTATATGAAAAGTCTGTTTTATTTGAGATGAAAATTGACTTTGGTTGTCTATATTATTCAGAAAACAATATTTCCTATGTATTTTTGATGAATTACAACAGAATTCCTCTGATTTTATGATGATTGTCTACAAATTTTTATAGTATATATTTAAGGTGTACACGTGCTGTTCTAATACACATATACACAGTGAAATGATCACTATGGTTAGGCAAATTAACCTATCCATCACCTTACATAGTTATCTTTTTTTGGTGATGAAAGCACCGAAAATTTACTCTCTTAGCAAATTTTCAGTATACAATATAATGATCTATAGTCCTCATGCTGTCTGTTAGATCTCTAGACTTAATCATCCCACATAACTACAAATTTGTACCCTTTGATCTGCGTCTCTCCATTTCCTCCTCCTTCCCCCATGTCCTTGGCCCTGGTAACCACTGTTCTACTGTCTGTTTCTATGTATTCAACCTTTCTTTAAATTCCACATATAAGTGAGATCATGTGGTTTTTGTCTTTCTGTGCCTGGCTTATTTCAGCTAGCATAATGTCCTCCCGGTTTATCTATGTTGTTGCAAATGGCAGTATATACTTTTTAAAGATGAAATTTTTTTATTGTGTACATATACCACAACTTTTTATTTTTATTTATTATTATTATTTTTTTGAGACAGAATTTTGCTGTTGTTGGCCAGGCTGGAGTGCAGTGGCGCGATCTAAGCTCACGGCAACCTCCACCTCCTGTATACCACAACTTCTTTGTCCCTTTATGGACAAACACTTAAGCTAATTCCTTATCTTGGCTATTGTAAACAGTGCTGCAATGAAAATGGGAGTGCAGATATCTCTTCCACATACTGATTTCATTTCCTTTGGATACCTACCTAGCGGAGGGACTACTTGGTAGTTTTATTTTTAATTTTTGAGGAACCTCCATATTGTTTTCTATCATGGCTGTACTAATCTACATTTGCGCCGGCAGTGTACAAGTGGTCTCTTTTCTCCACACCCTCATTTCTCTCACATTTTCAAACATCTATTTGCTTCTCTTTTAATGTTCATTTAATTATGCAACTCTTTAGAACTATAATTTTAAAATGTTAATGGTTTGGAAAGTGTTATCTATCTCCCTCATCTTCAAATACCCTCAACCCAGCTGATATCACCTTAATTCTTTCCTATTTGTGTTACATTTCCTTATTAGTGGCAGGTCTGAAGAAGTTTTATCAGCCCCTTCACTTATTCCTCATTTATAGTTGCAGTCTTCAATCTTTTCTCTCTGTGTAATATATTTAAATTTTTCTTTCTCTTTATTGACTACCTTCTCATTCAGGTCTTCACCCCACACAACCGTCAACAATTCGTTTGTTTTACTTGATTATCTTGTCACCATGTTCTTACCTCCTAACCCTCTTCTTTGTAAAGCAATTATATGTTAGATGACCCATGGAAAGCTTAATTTAATTCTCTTTTTTTTTTCCTACTATAAGATTAGCCTTAAGAGATGATTTTTTGAAAAGGTATCTCATTTAAAAAAATGAGATCATGGCTCTTAAACTCAGTGTTAAAACCATTGGTGGGATGTGACGAGTTGAGTGTTCTATTAGTGGATTTGTTACTTCAGATGGTTAACTTACCCTAACTTGTGAATAATTTACTCTTTTCTAGAGAAAAATAGACTTAAATGATTTTCCACAATAATATCATTGCTACATTCTGATTCATCCTGGAATTGTGGTTAGCACATGGAGAATCGCACAAAATCCTGGGTACACTCAAGAGCTTCTTCCTCGTTCTTTCCCACCTCTAGTTCTGCTCCTCATAGAAACAAACATTTGAAAGTCAGTTGTCATCATACAGTAGGAAAGAAAAGAAGTCACTATTTTCTGTTTTGTACTTTCATATATTAAATATCATCTTCAGTTTATTGATAGCATTATTCTTGACTCTGTGAAAGTCTCTATCAGTAAGTACGTATCAGTTTATGCTATAGGCTTAGCTAGGATTCTTTGATTCTCAGTAGCAAAAGCTAACTCAGTCGAAAACCATTTGGTCTTACAGGATTGATGGGAAGCTGGAGACCCAATCTTGGATATAGACAGATCTCAAGCACCCCTGAAGGTTGGGTGGCAGAAGCAGTAATGACCCTGTCTTGCAGGAGCAGCCTGACCTTGGAAAAACCTAATGTGAGCTGAGACCTGGGCAACCTGGTTCCTCTACTAGAGATTTGGATTCTATAGAAAGAGCTTTCTATTGACTGACCTTGAATCATGAACTTGGCTAGAGATGGCCAGCTTTCCCCATTACAGACCTACTAAATTATACCCAATGGAAGGAGGTGATATTATTAGGAAGAAAATATTAATGCCGAGCAGTCAAAAAACAAACACCACTGGACTAAGTATTTCCAAACAAAAACCTCATTCCGATTTGGGGAAAACTGCTTTGTAATCTTATATTTGGACTTTCAGAATTATTCTGTATAGTGGCATTGTGATTCAGCAAAGTCTTGAAATCTAAACAACAATAATGATGGGAGCTGCTGAAGAGTTTCAGTAGAAAGGAGAGGCACAAGTGTCTGGTTGCCATTCTCACAGAGATCTCTGTGGGCCTGGGTAGGCATATGTGGGGTGGACTGTGCTGTTTTTTTAGAACAGGTCTTGAATTCTATGGAGCTGCACTTAGCAAGGTAATGTCATGTTCAAAGTCTCTATATTCTTTGATCTTCAGGTTGGTGCAGGCTTAGGTGAATGCACAGGGAATGTAGTTTATTGCAGAAGGCAATCTGCTTGCTTTCAATGGTACTGATTACTCAGAAGGTATAGAGTTAGAAAACAGCTTTCCATGATGAAAAAGTGCTAGTGAATTCTAAGAGCTGGATCTGGGATGACAACATTACATTAAAAAATTCTGCCATTTGTTTTAAACCACAAATAAGATCCAGACAGTCCAAAAATATACCGATAAAATTTTGATTCTAAGCTATATTTTTCTCATATTTAATATAAAGTAAGTAATTTACTCAATAAATATTTATGAAGAAATTGCCATGCCCATTTTACTCCCTTTTCTTTGTTCACCTAGATTTTATCAAAGTGTACGTGAAAAAAAATCGAACAGAAAAAATATTTAGAGATAATAACATCCTTTGTCACTATATTCTTTGTTATTATCTCTAGTAGAGGAAACGGTGCATTCCTTTCTAGTGCTAGACCTGATGCTTAGAGGCAACAAATTTTACCTCCGTTAGCTGGTTCTGATTCCTCTGGTTGTTACATCCACAATTTTAATAAATATGCTTATGTTTCTGTTTCTTGTTGAGCAATTTAGATTTCTTGATCTGATAAATGAGTATTTGCCTCGTTATACCATTATACCACCACCCCTTTCTGCGTTCTCCTAAACAGTTAAACAGGAGTTTTCAGATTCTTTATTGATTGCTTTATAACTTCGAGTAATTTAATAACACTGTTACTGCTTCCATCAAATTATCTTAGATTCTCCTGAAGCCGACTTTGTAGGCTGATGACATTACTGGCTCTACTATTTCCTTCAGCTCTTCTCCGTCTTTCCTACCTGTAGACTTCTGTCATCTGAAATTTTATTTTTATATTGTCAAGGTTGAAAATATCCACACCGAGGTGTTCTAATCACTGCCTATAGTTTATTTCTAATAGAATTAATAAAAAAAGTTTACATTATTTAACTATTTCAGAGTGTGGAATTTAATTACTTCTAGAAAAGTTACTTTAATTACATTTGTTTTCTAGAGTATCTAATTTCCCTTTTTATTTCTTATTTAACTTATCATAGTCCCTATATTTTCAATTCTGTATTTCAGACAGGTATTCTACTGACTCACCTTCTCCGGAACTTTGTTCCTCTCATAGGTTCCCCTCACCCTTTCTGTGGTCAATATTTGCTTTCCTGGGTTCGTGCCAATATTTCTTGGATTCTAAATCCTCTTTAGTCTTGGTCATCCCATTGTTGCACTTTGCACCTCCTTAAGTAACTTCTTAGGAAAAAGTGTTTATAAGGCAAAATATTTGAGTCTGTGCATGTTTGAAAATGTCCTTATTCTTTCCTCCCACCTGAGAAGGAACAGATGCTGTCAGCTGTTGGCAGGCATGTTACTGCTACTGATGCTTCCTATTTAAGACAAACAATTTCATGGAATATCAACATCAGACAAGATGTGTGTAGTGGCTCATGCCTGTAATCCCAGAACTTTGGGAGGCCGAAGTGGGCAGGTCACCTGAGGTCAGGAGTTCGAGACCAGGCTTGCTGACATGGTGAAACCCCATCTCTACTAAAAATAAAAAACTAGCCAGGCGTGGTGGTGCAGACCTGTAATCCCAGTTACTTGGGAGGCTGAAGCAGGAGATTCTCTTGAACCTGGTGGGCGGAGGTTGCAGTGAGCCAAGATTGTGACACTGCACTCCAGCTTGGTGACAGAGTGAGACACTGTCTCAGAAAACAAACAAACAACCAAAAAGACATAACTTTGTGACCATGACCGTGCAAATAAAAGCAGAATAACCGTAATTGTGTCTGAGCACAGACAACAGCAAATCACAAAGACATCCAACATCCTCTCTCTTAAGTAGCATGAATGACTGCCACTTCCATATGAATTAAGCTTTAGACCTGCCTCTTCCATTTCTCCTGAATCCTAGATAAAAATTCTTCTTACTCCTAGATTTCTCCTGACTCCCAGATGAAAATTATTAATATACCTAATCATAGGATTATTCCTACCTCCCGACAGTAGCCAAAACCATACTTCCCTGAACTTTATTCAAAATAATTCAACACAAGCTTAATCATATAACAAGATTTCTCCCAACACCCTCTTGCAGAGTTACCCATAGCTCCCCATGGACTGAGGTCTTCCTTGCTGCAGAATATATCAATTAACATAATCTTGTTCAACTTCAGGTATGTCCCAGATTGTTGACTGGTGGACATTTATATATCTTATTGACAATTTAGCAGATATAGAATTCTAGGTTAAAAATCTTATTGTCTCAAAACTTTGAAAGTATTGTTCTGCTGTCTGCTAGCCTGAATCTTTCTGATGAGAAATCTTATGCCAGTCTGGTTTTTGTTCAATGACGTATGTTCAACGTGCTTGAAAGTTTGAAGGACGAAGCATAGCATTAGGTAATATTTATTGAGTATGTGTCAGGCATTAAACAATGCATTCTTCACACTTTACTGTATTTAATCCTCACAAAAGCAAAATGAGAGAGCTACTACCTTAGATTTATATAAATGAAGTAAATGGCTCAAGGTCACACAGCTAGTTGGTGGCAGAGCTGGACTTCAGCCAAGACCTGTTCTACTCTTAATCCCTGGGGCCATACAATTATGCTAATGACACTTCAGGATTGTCTCATGAGCATTCTGGCATATAGATTTACTTAGTGAAAAAGCTGAAACTACTGATGAAAATCAGGATTTGAGATTACATATGGGTTTCATTGGCAGGCAATTCCCAATTTACAAATGGGCTCAGTTTTAAAATTTCCTCGTGTTTAGCCAAATGTAATCCAACCTTAGCAAAAAGAAGCCAGCAGTAGAAAGAGTAGAATATGATGAGCTTCTCTCCACAAAAGAAGGTTGGAATAATTTGAAACACTGACATTCCTGACTAGCATGCTAGACCACAAGAGAAATTTGCATTATAAAAACCTAGAAATTTCGTTAAGAACCTTTGTTTTGTTTTTTTTTTTTCTTTTTGCATTTGGAATGCAAATATTTGGTTATAACAAATGAGAATGCAAAATTATTAAATAAATCAAAGTTGATCATTTACAATTAAAATATAAGAGGTCCATGTAAATCGAAGTGGAGTTGAAAAATGGACACATGCCAAAACTTGAGCTTTGATGGTGAAATCTCTGCATTTCAACCTCTCATCAGGGTTTCCAGTCATCAATCAGATCAAGCAAAGCCTGAAAAACTAAGCTGTCATCAAAGTCCCAGAAACCTTAATTTATTTCTCTTCTCACTCCAAGTCCTTGGGTGGACTCTAGTTTTCTGTGCATCCATGAAAAAAACAAACAGCAGCTAAAAAGAAACACAAGCAACCTGAGCTAGCTTTGGTGAAACCCCATTTATGCCATTTTTCGCCATAAGAAGACTCCCATAGCACACAGAGTTTGAAAGTGCAATGACTTTTTAGCAGAAGTGGCCAGTGCTATATTGGACTTTAGGGTGGCCACACAAAAAGAAATAGGGTTTGGAATATAAGTCCTGGTATAAAGAACATAAACTACTACTTTGCTTAGAGCAACTCATCTCTTAGAGGGTGATTCCTTCAAAAATTGTAGGCCAATTATATCTTCTCATTACCTCCCACCTCTAAAAGGCCCCTTTCAATAGTTGGTTATGATAGCTCTTGGTTTCTGGAGTGAGATACTGTTGCAGAAAATTGTGTGTTTATATGTGGCAAGTGTGTGTGTGTGTGTGTGTGTGTGTGTGTGTGTGTGTGTGTGTGTGTGTGTTGATGTGGATGTGGATGTGGATGTGGAGAAAGAAAGAGAGAGGCTGATAAATTTCCAGAGTGTCTGTTCCTTTTTCACAGTTGGCTGGTAACCGTAGTGGGTAATGTGAGTGGAGATGCTGGTATGGGTAAGATCGGGGCGTCTTTGTGAGTGAGCATTGATTTGCTATATTCCCTAGTGGTTGAGGAAGCTCAGGTTCAGTGCTAATGCAACTGGAAACTTCTGCTAATCCTCAACTGAGTTTACACACTGATTAATAGAACAAAGCTACAAATTCCTGCTACCATCACAGGCAGATCAATCAACCCTGTTTTATATAACACACACTTTCCTAGGGATACAAAGTTCCTGAAGAAGTCAAGAAAAAGGAGAGAGCAAGCAGCCTGTGAATCCCACACCATTCTGTTCTGTAGGAGGAAAATTCACAAGGATTACTCTTCCCCCAGGAAGAAAAAAAAAGCATCATTATCATTTTCACTGGTTTCTTTAGGTCTCTGCATTACCAGGTTTGATTTTGCTCTTCTATTGGCATCTTGGGATTTAGAAGAAAGAAAACATTGTTTCCTTGAGAGTCAAATCTCTAGATATTTTTAATACGTTACAGCTCAATTTCACTAGCAGTTTCTGAAGCAATATGATCAGAACCGAGTATATTTAGATCAGCTGGGCCAGTCTGCCCCTCCAGCAATGTGGTGGTGGGAGCTGGGGAGAGGAAGGAGTAAAAGGAAGGAACTGGAATGTATTGCAGGGAGAGGAAAATCCTGTTTAGTTTCTCCTGATGAAAAAGCTGAAATGCCAGAAGGGCAAAGAACACATCACACATAAAACCACGTATCTTGCTATTGACTAAAGTTCAGACTTCTACTTTTATTTGCCATTGTCAACATGATTGACCAAAATCAAGACCAAAAAAGCCAACAAACAAAATAGACAGAATGGCCAATGCTCCTTTCCCTCAACAACACCTAAATCTTTTTGCAAAATTAAGTGGTAATTATTATTGCTGAATAGAATTATAGGCTAAAATATCTCCCCCTGGACATTTGTTACTGTTGTTGATATAGTCAAGGTGAAAAAGCAGTTACTTCATGATATCCCATGCAGCAATATCACTGCTAGTGAAAGATGGGGCTTTTGGTCAACTCTTTTGTGAACTATTATTATTCAATTGTTTAAAGTTTCCCGGAAAAGTTTCTTGGACTCACCTTGATTCAGTGGCCTTCAATTTCTGTGAAAAGATGCCACCAATAATCTTACCATCACTGTCTTTATATAAATTTCCTTTTTAATGTAAATGATTTGTCCAATAAACTCCACTAGTAGTAGAGTAGCAAGGTGTCTGATAACAGGTATGGGAAAATCAGCTCTTAATAGATAATTTCTATGTTCAAGTGCCAGCTTTATCACCAATAACTGAGCATGATTTTCACTTATATATTGACAAAATGGGGATACTAATAATATATAGCTGATGGTGTTATTGTAAGAATTTACTGAGGTTATATAACATGGTTAAACTCTGTCTGACATAGATAAAGTACCCAATAAATGAACTGAGATTCTCCGCTTAATCTAGGTGAGTAGGCTTGAAATACAATAGACAGAATAGTTGTGTATTAGTCCATTTTCATGCTGCTGATAAAGACATACCTGAGACTGGTAAGAAAAAGAGGTTTAATTGGACTTACAGTACCAAATGTCTGGGGAGGCCCCAGCATCATGGCAGGTGGTGAAAGGCACTTCTTACATGGTGGCAGCAAGAGAAACTGAGGAAGAAGCAGAAGTAGGAGCCCCTGATAAACGCATCAGATCTTGTGAGACTTATTCACTATCATGAGAATAGCATGGGAAAGACTGGCCCCCATGATTCAATTACCTCCTGCTGGGTCCCTCCCACAACATGTGGGAATTCTGGGAGGGACAATTCAAGTTGAGATTTGGGTGGGGACACAGCCAAACCATATCAAGTTGAGATCCCAATTTGGGCTTAAGTAGATTCAGATTTTTATTAATTCTCAGCCATGTTACAACCTGCAGTGGAACCTTTATAAATGTAGCAGATATCAGTAGGTAATTAACTATGGAGGCTCCTGAAAGTGAACTGTTTTCTCCTAACACCTATATTCACATCTTTCCTAAACCTTGAGTTTGAAACAGAGTGCCCTAACCTTCCTGCTACAAGCTGAAGTTCTTCTTTCAGAGAATATGGTATTATTAGGAAAATTCAAATTATCTCAAGCTCTTGCCATATTTAAAATATGTTTGACTTTTTATTGATTGCTAGAAGAGCAACAATAACAACAGCACCCACATTTGTACAAGGGGATTGAAAATGCTTTTGTGAACTATCTCTCAGATTTGAGAACCCCTGATAATGCTTCTACAAGGCACCACTGAGATACCTCAATGGCTATAAACAAAATTTTTCCCTTTTTATTTTCTTCCCAGTATCTCAAATATTTAACAGAAAGGGTTCAGGTTTTCTAACTCCTATGACCTCAGATAGCCTGAGGTGATTTCATGACTAGGAAGGGATCTTTTTGAAGGGCAGCCACACAATAGGAATGTATTAAATATTTGTAGAATTTATAAAGCTTCTTGAACCTTTGAATGCCTCCATACCAGAAAATGTCCATATTTCCAGTGATTTATGACATACTATCCTATTGAAATTGCCCTTCTTGCCTTCTAATCATTTGCTGTAAAGTATTATTCCGTTCTGCAAGCAAATCCCTGGCAGTATGCTTCCACAAAACTCAGAGGATTCAGACATGAAGGATACGTAAAACCACTGGTAACATACTTCTCTACAAATCACTGGAAGTCTGGGGTCTTGTCTCAGTGGTTAGAATTCACTGGAACTGGACAAGAAGAAAGTACATTTGCAAGTAACACAAAACCTCTAAACATTGCAGAGTGTATTTTCTCTTTTATAAATGCTGTTAGAATCTAAGCATAACAATATGAGTGCCTTCTTGCTACTGAGTGAAACCTGTAAGAGAAAATTGAATTTCATTGAAATATGAGGTGTTCCAAACTCTCATTGCCTTTGTATCACTTTAAGAACAGCTCCCTCACTGCTCAAAGATACATTAATATCCCTTCGCTGTCAGTTCTTTGGGTTACAACTAAGCCAAGAATGAAAATCACTGGAAGTTGTAAGTAACAGAGGATCTTTGTCATAAATGCCAAAAAATTATTATGAGAAAAAGTTACATTTCATCAGCATTTTTCAAATGTTGTTTCTTTTCATATTTTTCTCCTTGAAGTAAAAGAATTTCATCTCTATGGTAAATTCTGTATTTTCTTGGCCTAGGCTAAAACCTGGAGTTGAGCCAAAAAGTTTGCAAAAACCCTGAAACCCTGAAACAATGTTAAGATTATTTATTTAAATATGTGAAGTCAGCATTCTTCCTATTGTAATACTGACCCTTTTGCTCATGTGTTTCTACATTAAGACAGTCCAACAAATAATAATTTACATTTACCAAACCTCATGGCCCTCCTGAAAAGTACTGAAGAAGCAAGTTATTTATAATACAGGCCTGGGAAACCTTGTATGATCGTGTGTAAATGAGAATGTGTGTGTGTATGTGTGCAAGCACGAAGTCACATGGCAACTTGCTTGAAGGAGTACTTGTTCCCTTAACACAAAGTAATCATAAGCAAGTTCTTTTGATATAGCAAAAAATGACATTCTCCTTTACTTTCTGAAGGAAATAGTGAACAACTCAAAAAAAGTTTACGTACTTTGCATTTGATTTCAAAAACAAACAATGACAATACAACCTTTAATCACTCCAAATTGTGTTGGACTCATTAACTGTATCTAAGCAGAGATTTCTAAAATATACCTACGAAGCAAAAATGTTTTATTAGTTGTATTCATATTGTTAGTCGCAATTAAGACCTATTGAAAGAACATATATTATGCAGAGTAAGATGCTTATTATTTTATTTTTTTCTTTTTACTATCAGATGAATCAATTTTGCACCTTTCAGCTGGAGAGCTGAAGGTCATCTTACACTCTAGTAAGACTTGTTGATTGTTTCTTCATAAGATTTTTCACATATATCCTTTTCTTCTGATTTCTATTGCATCATTATTGTCTAAGTTTTCAATACCTCATCCCACGACTGTTTCATAACCTCCTGTCTGATCTGTGGGACTCCAGTCCTTTCTCCAATCTGTCCTTTGAAGTTGTGGCCATATGCATTTCCCTGAAAGACTGAATCCATTATAGCATGCGTTTCAAACAAAAGAAAACAGCAACAAGCAAATCTCTCCAATGACTCTTCATGGGTGCAGGTTGAAGTTCAGACTTTTCCAAAGTTCTGTGCTGTGACTGTTTGTTTGTAAGTAGGGCTGGTGTAAATATTTATCCATAAGTAATAGGAGCAATTTGATGTGAAGTAAAACTAATAAGGCCAATTAGAATTTGTAAGTAAGATATGTTTATGTAACCAGAACTGCACATAATTCGATATAAGATAGACACAAACATAAATGCCAGAACTTCCAGTTACTGGCTGTGTGACATTAACTTCTTTTGATTGCAGTTTCCTCATCTGTAGAATGGGAATAATAATACTTAGTCACCAGGATGTTGCACATATATGTGGTTGTAGGACTGAGGTTCCTGTCTTCTTGCTGGTCATTGGTCAGAGGTTGCCCTAATCTCCTAAGATTTGTCTTCAGATGTTACACAGTGGCCTTCTCAAAATGTGGCTGCTTACGTCTTCAAAGCCCATAGGAAGCTCTCTCTAGCCTGCTTTGCATGAGTCTTGGTGTAATGTAACAATCACGCAGTGACTATCCCATCACGTTTACATGTTCTGCCCACACTCAAGGTGGGGGATTATTAGGGGGTGTATACCAAGAGTGGGATTATTAAGGGAGGAGAATCATAGAATTCTGTATATCACAAGAGTCTATGAAAAGAAATATTTAAATACCATTAAAAGGCCAGATCAATAAAACAGCATGAGGTATTGTTTTCAAAACTTTCTAAAAACCAAAAAGCATTTCTTTGTGTATAAACACCGTCAATCCTTGGAGGCTGTAAGATATTGTAGGAGTGAGGTTTGAGAGTTGTTGGGGGTGAACAGTGGATGAAAAACATTTGGAATTATTATCATATTAAAATTCCTTTTTTTGTTCTGAAAATTTTACTTTTTCTATTGTATTTATGGTTCACAGTCTACCCCTGAACTTTATGAAGTTTCTATAAAAGTTTAATTTTAATTAAAAAACCTTGGGTCAAGCGTGGAGAAAAGGTATGAGATGAGGTTGGTCTCTCCTGCAGGCTCCTTCATACAGATGTGGCCACAGAGCCAGATGTGCAGAGCACCATTTGCTTATCTATGCTAGTGTGTGTCCTGGGTTGAGGCCATATTCTATTCTTTCTAAGTCAACAGCAAGGTCAGTTTCATATGAATACGGAATAAGAAGAGAAATTCTCCCTCTGTTCCCCAGCAGTAGGTGTGGTTACAGGTGTCCAGGTAAAAGGGCATATGGCTGTATTCTGGAGACTCATCATGTGTCTTAACTCCACTTGGTGCCACCCTACTGAGTAGTGGGAAACCACTTTTAAGCAGTTCTGGCAGTGTCGCTTCTCTGAGACCTACTCGGAAAAGGTAGATGAAGTACCTCTGCTCATCCTGAGATGAGTAGAATGCCCTTGTTTTATTTTCTCTCTCCAGTAATGACAAACACCTAATCTCCATAGTCTCTCACTTCATTAACATCCTATTTTCTTTTGCCCTCCCATTAGTTTACCTTGTGCCACCCTCAGCTTAGGTGTCGGGGAATTTTCCTACCCTCAAGTGCTGGCTCCAAAGCCCAGTTTTCCTGACTTGTCACTTTCTGTCCAACCAAAGATGCATTTCTAGCACTTCTCAGCCCCCAGGGGTCAGACTCCACTTTCCAAGTGGTCTAATTGTTTTACCTCTCAAGAGGCCCAGCCCTTTAAGTTATAACAGATGTTATATAACAGACAGAGGAGCTAATGTCTGCCAGGAAGGAAACTCCTTCATTAAATGAGGTCATATGCCCAATTCTTTGGTGACAGGTACTTATTATTGGACTAACAAGACCCTACTTAAATATGATTTATTGTCTGAAAATATTAAAATAATTTTCTCCTTAGTAATGTAAAAAGTTCAAAATTTACATTTATTTTCAGAAATTCAGATTTATTATTATGTTGCTTATTGGCACTATGTTTATTAAGAATGTTTTATCTTGAAAAGATTAGATTTACAATGTAAACATAAAACATCTTAACAGTCTTGTATGCTTATGTATATATTTGAATTTTTAAAAATATATCTAAATGCCCACTTTTTCTTACATATATAGCTGCTGTCCTGTCAGTGTCACTGTTATCTATTGATGCATAATGAGCCTTACTGAAACTTAAACAATGTAGGTGGCTTAAAACAAGAACAGCATTTATTTATCTCATGAGTCTGTAATTTGGACAGGGCTTGGTGGGAACAGTCTGTTTCTGTTCCACTGGGCATTAGCCGGGGTGGTTGGAAGGCTAGATTTGGGAATCATCTGAGTTTTACTCACTTGCATTTCAGGTGCCTTGTTTGTGCAGAAGCAAATAGCTGGAGGCTGAGGCTTCTGGGATATCTCTGTCTCTCTTTGTGTGGTCTTTTCATATGATTTTTTCAGCATGGTTGCTTCAGGGTAGCAGGTAGCTGTATGTTTTACTTGTCAGTTCAGACTACAAGGTGTACAGAGAGAGAGAGAGAGAGAGCAAGAGAAAGCAAGAGTGTGCCAGAGGGACACTTTATAGCATTTTACTACCCAGCCTTGGCAACTGCACCATACAGCATCACTTCTGCTACATTCTATAGATTAAGCCAGTCATAAATGCTGGCCAGGTTCAAGAGTGGGGGATATGGGTTTCACACCCTGATTGGAAAATGGCAAGGATTGAAGAGCAAGTGGAGCTCTAAACATTCTTGGTACCATTTTTCAGAAATACAATCTGCCATAGTCTCGTTATTGGATTTAGGCAGGTTTGGGAACAGCGTTCTCGAAGGGGTGGATTAGAGGTAAGGATGAGAATTTAAGTTCCAAGCTGAGAAATGGTGTTGGTATTGGGAATTAGTGGAAAGTGTGGTGAGTTTAGAGTCCGTAGATCTGGGTTTAAAACACAATTCCATGACACCCTAAATGTGAGGCCATAAGAGTGTTACTAAACCTTGATGAACCTCAGATTCCCTATCTGTGAAATAACACTACTTACTCCTCAGTATTGCTGCAAAGATAAAATTAATGTATAAATAATAGTGCCCATTATACGATAAAGTTTTGTAAAATATTTGTGTAACCCAAATAACAGACACTCGGCATCTTTAGTCCTCCAGGATTTGAGGGTCATACTTCTCTCAAAGTATTTCAAAAACTGTCTTGAGCTATATGCAGAAAAGAGTTAGCAAAGCAGGCCTGAGTCTGTCATCCTTAGAAAGTCTGCTTGCAAGGTTGGCTCTTGACTGGCATCTGGTAACTTGGATTCCAGGAAGCTTCCCAACATTTCATGTTAAGAATGACTCACTGTGTCTAAACTGTGCAAACAATGTAGTTTATGTTGAACTCCTACTTTCCTTCTGAAAATCTGGATTTTCAATATGTTCCAAGCACAGGGTGCCTACATGGCCAACCCCCAATAAAAACTTTGAACACTGAGTCTCTAATGAGCTTCTCTGGTACACACATATTGTCATGACTTGTTGCTGGAGGAATTAAATACATTCTGTGTGATTCCACTGGGAGAGGTCTCTTGGGAGCTTTGTTTCCTTTGGACTTTGCCTCCTGTTCCTTTTCCTTTGCTGATTTTGCTTTATATCTTTTAACTGTAATAAATTATAGCTCTGAGTAGAACTATATGCTGAGTCCTGTGAACCCTTGCAGCAAAACACTGAATCTAGGGATGATGTTAGGGAGCCCTGACACAAGCACCTAGCCCATAATTAGCAAGAATTCAATTCTCAGGGGACTCTTTTTTTCTCCTGGTAACCTCTTGCTCCAGTTTCTTATTTGTTGACATGTTTTTGTTTCTTTCTGCATCTTTGCTTGGACTGCCCTTTTCAAAAAAATTGAGAAGAAAACCAGTGGTAAAATGGACCTCTTCCTCTTTATTTCAATGTAGCTCCAGAAGGCAATGAGTGGAATAGAGTTTTTCTAAAGGTTGAAGGCAATGAAGGAGGATTACTATACAGCCCCAGCATACAGTTTAATATGTACTATTCACATACCACATTTAAGAACCCCTCAGCCAACATCAGCACTAGAAAATTTTCTCTGACCATTGTGTTCTTTACAGACATTACTTTGTATCTTCCCCTGTCTACTCTTTGTAGTCTCTGCACAGGTCCTTCCTTATCCTTCAGCAACGCCCCCAGGACCTCCGGTTTCCTACTTAAGTATGCAGAGCTCTTGAGCTTGCTTCCTTTGCGTGTCCTGGATCCTGCAGATCCTGCCTGGGGCACATACTGGGGAAAACTCAAAATAGCGAGACAAGATGTGGTTTTCTAAGGCAACAGCAATTGAAGTAAGAATTTTATTTTTCCCACTGGACTTATTTTGAATGCTTCTATTATAATCAATTTTTCAGTTATTTAAATGTTGGTATTTTATATATATTAGTATCTATGTATATACACACATATATGCACATACATATATATATATATATATACACTATTTTTTTCAAAGAACACATATTTGATCTAGCAAATTAATATTACCTGTTTTATCATCACTGGCTCTTTTCCTGCCTTTAGTTGTAACTTGAGGTCACCTAAGGGAGGCCTAGAATTCAACTAATGCAAAAAATAATGGATTCCACTATGCTTTCATTTGAAGAAGCTTTTAAGAAAAGGAACTTTTTCTGTTTCCTCTACCAATATTTTGACCAGCCTTTGGGCAGATTTTGCAATGCCCTTCTTCCCTACATGTTTCTTTTCCTTTAATCTACCCATTTCTTGATTCAACCCACTGCAATGCAGAGTGAAGGAGGAACCAACATTTACCAAACATCTGTAATGTACTAGGTATGACTCCAGGTTCTGTGTGTGCATGTGTGTGTTTGTATTGCTTCATTTCATTTTCAAAACAGCTGGAGAGACATAGGCATTATTCTCAATCTTACATATGTGGAAACCAAGACTGAGAAGTTAATAAACTTGGCAATTGCCACATAATCAGTAAGAGGGGCAGAGGGATTTATAACTTAGGTCTTCCTGATTCTAGGACACTTACTCTTTTCTAGCCTATGCTGAAAGGGAAGGATACAGAACTGTGCTAAATAGTCCTTTTTTTCTTTTAAAACCTATGAAACATGACTATATTTTATTCACGAGACATCCTCATCTGCAAATCTGAGCAATTCTTTTTTTCCTTTAAAGTAATCTTTGCATACGTTTTTCTAAGATGTTAAATCTCTATTTGGGGTTTTATTTTATGTGTGAAAAAGTAAAGTCTCATGCATTAGCATACCCTTTTCCTCCACTGCACTTAATGTTCAATTAGGGCAATTAACTCATCAGGATGTGACTTGTAGCATATAATGTTGGCACTGCCTTCAACATGGATGTCACCGGTGTGCTCAGCCTTCTCACAGAAGCACTGCATTTGGCTCAGGTATTTTTAGCCCATCTTTGAATTTCTTTTTAAACCATGTACTGTTATAAGGTGGGAAGACAGATTCACAGTTCGGTTTTGAGATGAAACTGGTGGTAACGAGCCTTTTGAAAATAACAAACCTGATGCTCCCCTTTGCATGTGTACATATTCCTGGGATATGCCTTGTGGGAGGGTTGCAGAGCAGAGAAAGCTGTCTTGCCCTCTGCCAGGGTTCTTTCAGTTGGTTTTAGTCAGGTCGAGGCCTGAGCAGAAGAGAGAAGCTCAGAGCCTGGGAGAGTTCTGCTTCCTGATTTTACAGCTAGAAAAATTAATTACACAAGCCATATCGACTGCTTGCCTCATACATAGCCAAATAATTAAGACAAAGCAGAGGAGCTTGAGGCTGCAGTAAGCTACGATTGCACCAGACTGGCAGGTCTGAAAGGCCCCTGAGTCTGGCAGAGGCAGAAAGAGGACAATGCTCCTGAGTGTACCAAGCAGAGATGATGCCTGGGACAGACCCCTACTCATAGGCTATAGATGTTTTGTTTATAGGTGAGCTTCCATCCTTTGAAAGTGTGACAGTCAGCCCCATTGATGTGTATTACTGTTAACTTACTAGAATCTTTGAGAATTTAGACACACAGAGCTGCAATAGCTTTATGATGGATTTGGAGTTAAGAGGACAGTGTTCACACCTCATTTTATTCTGCTCTTGTAAAGTCACTTAACTTCACCGATTCTTAGGAATCTCATCAATAAAACAGAGATCATCTCAATGCGTATATTCCAGGAGCACTGAAACTATATGTTTCAAAGTGCTTTGGTATCAGTAATGTGCCAGGCATGTGTTCTTTGTTGTTATTATAGGTGTTGTTTTTCATGTTTGGATGTACAGCTTCTGTTCAACCAAGTAGAGTTAGGCCTGCCCTAATTCTTTAAGGCTTTGGTAGAGAGAATGATGCCCCATGAGCCTTCTGAGAAAACATTTGCCATCATGAGCATGCAACCTGAGAATACTTCCTGGGCTTTCCCCAGTCTCAAGCCTGATTCCCAATTAGAGGTGTGAGAGCTCCATAGAGAGTTTATCAGACCATTACCACCTCATTAGAGGCTTCAAACATACAAGTCACTGTTTCAATACCCCCATAGAGAGAGAAGTAAAACTGACAATAGGCTTCAGAAAATCAATGACAAGACCTTGAGGCAAAATTGCTTTCCTAATAAATTGGCATTGCCCAAGATGATGTGATGACAGCTGTGGGAAACTCTCAGGGCTCAAACATTGGTTGTTTCATGCACTTCCTTCCTAAAACAATACAGTTCAGGTATTTTCAGCCTCCTCCCTTTCTAGTGTTTCCCATTCTGCATAACTTGGCAGGTGGCTACACCCGAACCACTTTGGTTTTCTCTGCCAATAAGCTTTAATGATTGACAGGACTGACTTTGGAGATCTGGTATATGCTGTCCCCAGTTATAAGCTGTGTGTCTTTAGATAAGCTACTTAACCTCTTAAGTGAATTAATTAAGGTCAGATTGGCTCCTGCAACAAATACATGCCAGAAAGTTAACACAGTAGGAATTTATTTCTCACTTAAGTAAAACTTAAAATGGTTGTTCTTGTTCCACTGGGTGACTCCACCTTACTTGTAGCTCCTCCATCTTTACCATATAATTCTCAGGTTTCTATGGAAAAGGGAAGAACATGGGATTGTATATGCTGAGTGTTAATGGGCCAGCCCTCGTGGTAGCAAAATCTTGTTTCCTCACACATTCTACTCTATTTAGTTGCGTGGCCACACCAACATGCAAAGGTGGCTTCCCATCTAGTCTCTAGTTGTGTGCCCAGGAAAAGAAGAAATAAGTTTGGTGATTCAGTGAAAAAGCAAGATAAACATAGAAACAGTCTCCCAAGAATTGTGAAGAATATGCATGATAACGTATGAGAATGTGACACACAGTTAATGCTTAATAAACATAGTATTATGATGATGGTGCCAACAAACATTTTATATAATAATTTTCAAAACTAAAAGTCTAGATTAGTATTCATAGTATTTCAGTTGCCACAGGTGAAAATCAATGTTTCATGAGTAGTAATTCAGAAATGATAACAGAAGCTCAACTTTATCAGGCATGCCATATGACAGATACTGTAGTAACATTTACATGAAAACTCTCTCAAAGCTGGGCAGGGTAGCTCATACCTGTAATCCCAGCACTTTGGGCAGGAGGATCTCTTGAACTCAGGAGTTCAAGACCAGTGCCTGGGCAACATAGAGACCCTGTTTCTTTTTTTTTTTTTTTTTTTTGAGACGGAGTCTCGCTCTGTCGCCCAGGCTGGAGTGCAGTGGCGCGATCTCGGCTCACTGCAAGCTCCGCCTCCTGGGTTCACGCCATTCTCCTGCTTCAGCCTCCCGAGTAGCTGGGACTACAGGCGCCCGCCACCACGCCCGGCTGATTTTTAGTACCTGTTTCTACTTAAAAAAAAATTAGCTAGGTGTGGTGGCACATAACTGTAGTTCCAGCTACTCAGGAGGCTGAGTCAGGAGAATCATTTGATCCCAGGAATTGGAGGCTGCAGTGAGCTATGATTGTGCCATTGCATTCCAGCCTCCGTTACAGAGTGGGATCCTGTCTCAAAAACAAACAAACAAACAAACAAACATAATCTCTCTCAGGTATAAGTGACAGTTAGGCAGTAAGTGACAGAGTTGTGACAGACAGTAAGTAATGAGTATCAGCACACTCATTGCTATTCTCTAGACTGGACAGCCTCCGCATAAGCTCAAAGTGTAAGGAATTGTGCTCACTTCCTAGCTGAGTGATCTCAGAGCCAGAGGTGTTTTAAGTTAGTCAGAATTATCCAAGTATGTTTCTAACATCTATGTGAACGCAAGGTAGAAAGGCATAGGCCTTTGTTTATAGAAATCTACAAACTGCAATGACATGAGCAGAAATATGCTGTTGAGAACATGCTTCAAACATATGTATCAGATGTAAGTGTGGTCGAATACTTCTTTGATAAATTAATCATGTTCCCCATTTACTTCTTTATTTTTTCCTAGTTCAGGTAGGAAATTAGTTCTATTTAAATGCTTCAGCTCAAGGCTGAGGCAAGGTAGATATCAGAGGTAGATTTCTAATCTCTCAGGTTCTTTCATTCCAAAAGCATTTAAGCCCTTAGTGGACCTAAGCAAAAATGGAGGAAATGTTTAGGACAAACGTTAGAAAGAGGCTAGGGACCACACAGAGTAGAAAATAAAAATTCCTATGAGCTGGAAAGAGGAGACAGGGGGCAGGTAATGGGAATAGAAGGATTGCTGTCTCCAAAGGAGTGGAAACCTCAGTTCTGTTTACTAGGCAGATTCCCAGAACAGCAGCTAGATTGAGAGTTTGTCAGGAGGCCTATACAGATGAGACCATAGACAGCCTCACAAAGATTTCTTGTATCTTAAGCTTGTATAGAAGCAACACACTGGAGTGCTTCTCAAATCTAATGTGCATATCAATCAACTGGGAATCTAATTAAAATGCAAACACTGATTCAGGAGGCCTGGATTGGAGCCCAAGATTTTGCATTTCTTTCAAGCTCCCAGGTGTAACAAAGCTGCACACTTAGAATAGCAATGGTCTAGAGTGTCACCAGACTTAAATAGGCAACATGGACAGGAAAAAGCACCTAGGAGTTGTGTATGAGCTGAGTCATCCTCTGCAGACTGTTCAAATATCATTTGAGTCAATACCATCCAATAGAATCAAGAGCCTAGTGCAAGTCAGTTTCCCCTTGGTTCACTCTTTCCTGTGTCAACAGCCACTACCATCACCAGTGACATGCAACAGAGTTCAAGGTCATTAGAATCCTGAGCTTTTGCTCCACCCTCATCTGACTTATTCCATACGAACACCATTAGGACATGCTCCTGTGACACTCTTATGCCCAAACAAAGGAGCACAAAGCACTGAAACTCCAGTGAGTGGCAGTGATGGTGGAAGTCCCCCACACTCATACTAGTAAAGCAATCCCCAAACCATAGTGAGCCACAAGAATAAAGCACTGGCTCAATGGACCAGGGTTTGCACTGTGGCTTATACCTAACAACTTGCCAGGTAGGTAATCTTAAGAAATATGTTCAATATTACTAAACTTCATTTACTTCATTAGTAAAATGGGGTTTTTGTAAGAAGTAAATGAGGGAACATTTCAGGTTCTTTCTACATGGTATGAGTGACAGCTGAGTCAAATGAGTCAGTGAGGGAATGAGTTAGATGATACCCAAGGTCTTCTTAAAATAGTTTAGAGAAGGCTTTTTTGACAACTCCAGTGATTAATCTCAGAGGTATGTTCAGTCAGTTTAGTTTGCAAGATGTAGAATTCCTTTCATAAAGGCATAAAGGCATTAAAGGGGGGGCCACTTGCAAGCCTTATTTCTCTATCAATGAAACTTTTGTCTCTCATCCTACCTTTGCGTTGAGGCTACTTATCTGTAAAACAAGTTCCCTTTTTACTTCAGCTATGTAGTTCAAAGTCAAGACTATTTCCCTTAGTAACCTTGATCTAAAGGAAAGTAATTACTTGATACCAAGGCTGTCTTATGATTCAGATTTAAACAAATCAGATCTAGACAAAATTGCCAATAAATAGTGTTTCTTGAATCTCTGGAACACATTCTCTTGAACCTGCTCCTTCTCTGTTTCTGTGCATGCAGCACTTTGCTCAACAGATTCTGTCACAGTTGGTCTAGGGAAGATGTATTTTGTCATAGATGCACAATCACTGACATACTCAAAGGGGTATTTAAAAAATTTTGCAATTTTCTCATTACATGAATAAGTTTAAAAAGTGGCTACAGGGATAGGATCAGCAACAAACATGGCATCAGTGGAGAATCCTATGAGCTAGTTTTTTCTTTTTCTTTTTCTTTTTCTTTTTTTTTTTTTTTTGAGACAGAGTCTAGCTCTGTCACCCAGGCTGGGGTGCAGTGGCTCAGTCTCAGCTCACTGCAACCTGTACCTCCTGGGGTTCAAGCAATTCTCCTACCTCAGCTTCCCAAGTAGCTGAGATTACAGGTGTGTGCCACCACGTCCGGCTAATTTTTTTGTATTTTTAGTAAAGATGGGGTTTTGCCATGTTGGTCAGGCTGGTCTCGAATTCCTGACCTCAAGTGACCCGCCCACCTTGGCCCTTCAAAGTGCTGAGATTACAGGCGGGAGCCACTGCACCCAGCCAACTGAGCTAGTATTTCTAATGAAGTACATTTCTAATGAGACATTAGAGACATGAGACATTTCTAATAAGAGATTAGAAATGTCTCATTTTCTCCTTTTCTAAGGGAGCATAGGACATTTGCAACAACAACATTAGTGACTATGCAAATTAAACTTTCTTATACCATACTAAGGAAGGGAATACTTTAAACGTTTTCATTTATAACAACAGCAATAGCTACACCAGCAATGGCCATTTACTAATTGTTAGTTATGGTCCAGGCACTATGCTAAGTCCTTTAAATGTAACATCTGGTTCAATGCTCACAAAATTCTTGCAGAGGTAGCACTAAAAGCATATTACATTTTCTCCATGAAACATTCACTAATTTCCGCAAGTTACCATACAATTTTAACTTAATAATATTGTTAGTAGCTAACATTTATTTAGTGCTTACTATGTGAGAATCTTTGTGTTAATGTGCCATATTTTTCCTACAAACCAAAAGCTCCATGAGGTTAGATATTTTTCTGTCCTATTTTTTACTGTTGTATTATTAACAATGATAACAGCTCCAGGCATGGAGCAGATACTTGATAAATATTTACTGAATGAATGAATGAATCTCACGATACCTTTTTATTTTACAAGTGACAAAAATTTAAAAATAGAGTTAAACAATTAGCCCAAGGCCACATAGCTAGTAAGAAGTGAAAATATGAACCCAGTCTGACTTCAATTATTCATATTTAGCCACCATTTCATACTTCTGATGGTATAATTGGTGTAATTAAGTGTTTGACTATGATAGATAAAACTCTGTATGTCCAGGAGTGCTGAGATGATGCTTGCATGGCTTATGTGATCAAAGTCTTTGTAGTTTGCCTGCAGTTTTTTTGTTGAGATCTTGAGTTTTGAGTGATGTTCTGAAGGAGCAAGGGGAATAGTTTTATGAAAAAGGAATAGGAAAGACATTACTGAGAGAAGAGAGTGAGTACAAATGGGCCCAAATTCAGAAACTGGACTTGTGTCTGGGTATTAAGGAAGCTTGTATAACACAAGAGACAGATCCAAATGTGAGTAGAGAAGAAGAAGCATAACTGAAAATGGATGTGCCAAAAAGAACCTTCTTCATGATTAAGAATTTAGAAGGAGCATAAGGAATGACTGAAGTCAGCTGTAGGCTTTTAGTCCAGGAAACAGTATTATCACACTACATTTAAGAAAATGGTTTCTGTGGTTATGTGCAGCATAAAGTTTTGAAGGTAGAGATGCAGTTAGAAAGTTTTAGTGGTAGACTAAAATCCAAGGTGATTAAAATCTTTGCTGTAATTGTGTCTTGAAAATGGAAATGATGACATCTAGAGAAATGTTTCAGAAAAAAACAAACAAAAAAAACCCTGCAGGCCCTTTCCTTGGCTTGGATATTGGGTGCAACATAGAACTTTCTTAGCATTAATGTAATATCAGTACTTTGCTTTCTAAGACACGGTAGAGAGGGTATATTCTTCACCAAGGGTTACATGAATAGGAGGAGATCAGTTTGACCAGTTATGGGTCACAAAGCTGGCATGTGCAATGGCCAGAATGTGGCTCATTTACAGGTTTTCTTAGGATAGCACAGTGTTTAATTAATTTCAATGACTGCAGTAAATTCACCAGAGGCCCCTTTATGCTGTTGTCTTATGTATAACAACATTACATAATAATTTTACCTACCTGGACTCAAAATGCATTTGAATTTGCAACATCTGTCTTAGATATTTTTCGAGATCCCTTTACAGCAAATTTACAATACTGTGTTTCTAAACGGTAGCAGAATTACAAAAATTGCCTTTGCCTTTCATCCTGTGGCAGCATGGTTACACAGCTCCCACACACAGCTCTTGCAATTATGCAAACTTTTTGGAGCAGAAGAAAATAGTGTTGTTTCCATGTCAGTGTGTGGGCTACAAAAAGAACATGAGGATTCTCTTATTCTCTTGAAATGCGAGCTGGAAAGGAGAATGCAGAAAAGTGGTAACAAACCTGTGGTCATGAGGTCTTAATAAAGAATAATCTTTAAAGAAAATCTACCTCCATGAACAGAGAGGCATGACAATAGGTAAAATTAAAGAACAAGATTTGACGTGTTTTTTTTTGGAGTCACATGAGTGACCAGCTGTGGCCTATGGGCCTCTCAGCAAACTCAGGAAAGTACCTGAGTTCGAGGAGGCTAATATCCAGAGAAGACTAAGACGAACCATACATTTTTTCACCTTGGCTTACATTTTTAATTATATGGTTCTGTCTTTCTCAATTGAAGTAATGGACAGCAGGAAGCTGCTGATGACCTATAAAATCTGGAAGGTATAAAGATGTAGCCAAAATGAGGAAATGTGCAGAGAAACCAATGTGAAACAAGGTTGACATGAAAAAGTTTCAGGCCAATCAAAGGAACAATGGCCAACGGTTTCTCTCAGTGCAGAATGCACATGTATTTTCAAAAAGGATTAATTTGTCAAAATACATATCGTCTGGAAAGAGTCTTGAAGGCTGATTGTGCATGTTCTCTTTACATCTTGGCAGAAGATCACCTGATTTCCTTTCCAAGAAAACAAGTGTAAAAGCTACTATTTTTTATTTTTCAGATAAAACTGAGCACAGCTTTAAGTACATTTTGTAGAGTTTAAGCCACCCCCTCCCACCCCCTTCTGTGCTGCATCGCCAGCTTTTGCATGGTACTTGAATGCCTTATTTTAACCCTGACTTTTGTTAGCCATAGAACTATCTGAAACCACATTTTGTAACTTTAAGCTCTGTCTTCACAGAGACTATACAGCTTCAGAAATGCTGGGTTGGTACATGGAAACCTTGTGTTCAAAGAGTATAATTATTTTGTACCAAGGCAATAATATGGGAGTATACAATGTAATCAAAATTCTTTCAAAGTACCCTATTTAGATATTCAGCTTTCTAATACTCTGAATGTTTACAGGTTATAGCCTTAGTATTGTCTCAGGATCAAGGAAATTTTATGGGTAGCCAAATTATAACTTTCTTTCTCGGACAACAAACACAGGATTTATCCAAGAAGAAAAGGAGAACATGGGAGACCTTTCATTTGAAGATAACTTTAAATGATAGCATCTCAAGCCGTGGATCTAATACACTCTTATTTTCCAAATACAATCAACCCATACTGAGTAACTATAATGTATCCAATACCATGATTAGTGCTTTTGCATTTATGAAGTAGTTCTTCTCTCTATAGCCCTGTAGGCTATAGAGATAAATATCATTAGTATTGTTCTCATTTTGAAAATGGAAAACACTGATTTTTAGAGGAATTTACCTAAGATTACCTAGTTAACAAATGAGAGTGGGAACTTCAACTCCAACTCTAATATTTATTTCATGATATGCAAACAAACCATTGTTCAAAATGCCTGTATTTTGAAATAATTTTTTAACAATCTCCTTTTGAATAATTTCAGTGCACTAGATTTCTAATAACCTTGTTAGTTTCTCTAGTTGTGTATTCTCTCTCTGTGTGTGTATAGAAGAGTTAAAGGAATAAACTATTTTGTGAAACAAAATATTCAATAGTCTTTGGAAACATTTGCCTAATCATAATCTACTGATTTAAGGATGTCAGCTAATTAAACAAAATACTTAATAAATTGAAGTAATATCTGTTCTTCCCCCAAACTTAATGCAACCAATGTAGTTTTACCTCATGTATTGAATATTGCAAAAGCTTTTTTGCCTTGTTTATTTACATCTACTTTTCACAGTATATTTTGTATGCTGCTGTAAGCATACAAAATAAAGCCCCATTGTCATCATTTTATTCTTCTACTTAGAAATTTTAGTGGTTACAAAATTATTCCCATGTGAGAGTTCCTAGCCTTCCCCGATTTCCCATACCTATTAAAAACATTTTTGCCTTTGCTTGTTTAATTTCTCCTCTTTCTTCACTCTCTAAAGAGTTTTTAACTTAGATCTAACAGAGAAGGTAAAAAAACTTCATCATTGGTTTCACTGAACTCTAATTAAAATTAAACATTTTCAATTATAAATGTAAGTAGCAACAAACCACAGTAATATTAATAATTCCTAGGGCTTTTCACCAACAGAAATCATAGATATTCACTACTGTCAGGTATACCCATCTACTCCTAATGAAAAAGAAAACAAAGTGTAGATATTCGTATATCATATTTTGATTATTACAGATATCTCAACATACTATTTCTACTAATCATGACTTTGTAGTTATAGGAGTTACTAATTCTATCACTAGTTTTTGTTACTCAAGGTATTAATAAATAACCTATATTGCTATGAAGTAGTTTTGTTTTTAATATTTTGATAACTATGTATCAATATATTTAGTTTCCTTTGTGGTCTAACGTATATTTTATTTTAGGTATTTAGAAACATTGTTCTGGCTGGGCATGGTGGCTCACACCTGTAATCTCAGCACTTTGGGAGGCCGAGGTGGGCACATCATTTGAGGTCAAGAGTTTGAGACCAGCCTGGCCAATGTGGCAAAACCCCGTCTCTACTGAAAATACAAAAATTAGCCAGGCATGGTGGCATATGCTTGTAATCTCAGCTACTCGGGAGGCTGAGGCATGAGAATCGCTTGAACCCAGGAGGCAGAGGTTGCAGTGAGCTGAGATTGTGCCACTGCACTCCAGCCTGGGTAACATAGTAAAACTGTGTCAAAAAAAAAAAAAAATTGTTCTGAGCTAAGGCTCATAGACTTCACCTTCACCAGACTGTCTATTCAATGGTATAAAAAAGGTCAAATGTCCCTACTATAGAGAGAGTCTAATCTTTTCTAGGGCCTGCAAGATTGTATAAAACAGAGATGATATATTAATGAAGGAGGGTGAACAGAAAAAAGGAGGAGAGATGAAGCCCAGGGCAAGGAAATCAGGGAAGTGTGGGGAAGATAATATCAAGTGTTGCATGGGTTGGCGTGGAGAAATAGAAGGTGAAAAGTTAGGGATAGGGAGAAAGTAAGGAAGGTAAGAAAATAGGTGAAAAATGAAAAGGGGTATTTTGAAGAGTTGGTTTTATTGCAAATGGGATCCCCTTTGATCCTCTTAGAAAAATACTAAAAAATTGATTTCCTTTAATTGAAATTAAAAAAATTTGTTTCTGGACTATTTTCTTTGAATATACTCAATTCAGAACTGGGCTACAAGAACACTGGAATTTAATTGGGTTACACCTTTAGTGGTTTGTCAATGAACTCCTTCAAGAAAACGTGATATTAATTAGCTTGGCATAAAAGGCCTTCAAATTGTATCCTTCCACCTGTACAAATGTACATGCCCTCAGTTCCCATTATCAGTCCTCCACTTGAACTAATAAATACTTTTTACTATCTTTTGATCATCCTCAGTCACAGCCTACTAATGCGCCTCTGCCCGTTCTAGTTCTCTGCCTGAATTGCCTCATTTCAACCCTTTCTACAGCCTTCTCAATAATCTAAGCGTGACTCTTCTACCTCCATAAAATCTTCTGCAATTACTACACAGCAATAGTCAGCAAACTTAATCTCGACAGGATCAGAGAGTAAAGATTAGACTTTGTGGGCCAAAACAAGTCTTTGTTGCAACTCTTCAATTCTGTCCTTCTAGCACAAAAGCATTCATAGAAAATAAGTAAGTGGATGATGAGTGTGGCTGGGTTCCAAAAACATTTTATATACAAAAACATATGGTAGGCCAGATTTGATGCATCAGTTATAGTTTGTTGGTTCCTACTCCAGATCACAGCAATCTCTTTCTTTCTCTGAACTCTATTAATAGCTAATTTCATAACCTCACATTCAGTTCTATTACAGCCCTACCCTATTAGTTACACTCTTTACTATAAACTTCTTCAGGGATTAATTTGGAAATTTGGGTTCTATTGTTGAAGAAATAAATGAATAAATTATTTCATGTCAGTGAGATAGATGCGTTAGACCTGTACATATTGATGTAAATATTTCTAGTCCCCTATGTCTGTCAATAATTCAGCTTCAATCCCACGTAATTGCACATGTGGAAAAACCAGCCTCACAACTGTCAAGATACATTTAGAGCTTTTCAAAAACACTGATATTGTTGACTTGCACTTCAGAGCAGAATTAATAACTTTTTACCTATGCTGAAATATTTTTCTGTTCTTTATATCTATTTTGTAAAAGTCATTAAAACTGAATTATTAGGAACTGAATATTTCACTAATACATTTGTGTGAATTTCACTGGCACATATACTTGTCATAAGTGCTGATTACTTTCCGGAAAGATGAAGTTTGGGATCAAGAAGCTCAAGTTTGAGACCCAGATCCATCTACTAACTCTGCTATTAACTCTGTACCATTAGATAAGTCATTTAATACTTTGGATCTTTGCTTTTCCGTAATAACAGGATAATACACATATCCACTACCTAACAATGAACAATGGACAATAAATGTGAAAGTGCTTTGTAATAGGTAAAGTAATATAAATGTCATTTGATGATGCTATAATCACATTGGGGATCCTTCATTTAGTAGACATTATTATATTAGTTACAATACATGTAAACATGTATAAATTCATACAGTCACAAAATTGTTTAATACTTGCTGTTCTAGAATAGAGTTTAGGGGAGTTCTAGCCCCATAGCGTTGGCATTCTGGAAGCATTGGTCCAAGTGAAAGGAAATTGTTGAAGGTAAATGGAAAACATTAAGGTCAAATCAAAAACTCTCCCTTGCCCTCCCAAATTTAAATAGATTCAAGACAAAGTGAAAAATCTAACTTGATGCCTATGGCAGTACCTAAGGGGGATCTAGATTGAATAGAGCAGATAGGAAACACACACAAAAAATACAGAAAGGACATACTTGGGGCGTGAGGTAGAGAACCCAGATTGATTCAGGAGATCATTCTGAGAGCAATCATCAAAGGCTGAAAACAGGCTCAGCCCTGGCAGGACTAAAGCATGAGGGGCAAACCACAGATGGAAAAATGAACCATGGAACTAGGCTCTTCTTACTCAATATTCAGAGGAAGAGGGCAGTCTTGGTGGGCAAGACCAGGCCAGAAGCATATTAGCTAGCAGGAGAGACACTTCCACATCTTGACAGAGATGGTGTGATACAATAGAAACAGTATGGCTTTGAAGCCAGTTGTTCGAATCTCAAATTTTTTCCTTTTATTAGTCGTGTGATGGCAATTTTTTCTAAACCTCACCCCTTCAAGATACTGTAAAGAAATTGTCTAATGCAAGGTTGGACAAGTAGATGGCAATAAATAAATATTAGTTCTTCTTAAGACAATCTGCATCTGGTTTTAAGACAGCAAAATATTATTTCCAACCCAATTTGCTGGTTTGGTGAAAATTCCTCAGATTTTGTTAGACTGGCGTGTCATCTTTGAGCAGACTTCAGGTGGCTGGCTGAGCATTATGTGTAGCTGGGGAGAATTAGATGGAATAAGAACATTTAGATTTTTAAAAAGCTTATGTTTCTTGTTCTTAATTATAGTTTGGGCAAGACCAATTTCTTGTTTTTAGGTAAGTACACCTATTGGAAAATGTGTTAATTTATGCATATCAATTGCAACATATCAAATTCCATTCACACATTTTACATGTTGGCTTTGCTACAGCAGCCATTTCCTGGATTCGATATAAATTGAAAATTTGAAAGCCTAGTGTGAGTGTTTGTGTTATGTAATAATTTTCCATCTGTTAACTTAGAGTTACATACATAGATCTTTCCATTTTTCTTTCCTGTCTCCTAGACATGAACTATAAATAGACTTATTAGGATTAACTTCTGTATTTATTTCCTGCAATTTTTGACATGGTATTCCTTTTTTTGGTGGTATTCCTTTAAATTCTATGAACCTAATTATCAAGTTAAAATTATTATTTTCTTAAAAGCATCTCTGTGTGGTATTTTTATGTTTTGGAGTATACATGTTTTTATATATATATTAAATAGAGTATTAATTATCACTCTATATATTAATCAGACTGAATTGTTTTAGTTGAAGGCAATAATTCTTTCTTCTTTAAACAGATTGGAAGCTACTAGGGAACATCACACGGTTCTCAGAATCACTGGGAGAACTGGAGAAACAGGCTGTAAGTGTTTAGGAGCAATAATAGAACCTCATTTCCGAACTGGCCTGATTTGGTTGCTGCTGCCACCATTGACTTCAAAACAATTCCAGCACACAACAAAAATCGATGCCTGGCTTCCTGCTCTCAGGAGCTCAGTTCTAAATCAAAGTCTCAGGAGATTCATCTGACTGATGGAATTTAAGGCACATGTCTGTACTCTACCTATAAAAGAGCCTGGGAAAGACTTGTTCTTAACATTTTAACTTAGGGAGGTGGAATTCAAAATATAGAAACCTATCAAAACGCGTCAGGTGTTCAAAATTTTGGGAAAGCCTTGCATGGCGTTAGTCCACTGCATTTTACACAGTCTTCTCAAGAATAGTGGAGACTATTGTTTTAAAAGTTTAATCGAAGGCTGACAAAAATTCTATTTACATCATTTTATTTCCATTTATGTGACTCATATAAACACTCTTTCTCTCCATGGCTAGAAGTTCCTAATATAATGTCCAAAATTAAATTTCTCATCCTTGCACACTCCACCTCCATATACTGTCCCCTATCACTATTTTTTATCTTAGTAAATGCTATCATTATTCACCGAGAGGCAGCCTTGCTATCTTTTTCTTTCATCATTCTTCCCTATCTAATCACAAAGTCTTACAGATTCTGAATTTGAAATATGTTTCTAATGTACACACCATCCTGGCATCTGCACTGTCATAGCTGTAGCCCAAGTTAACATTATCTTTTCATAGACTACTGCAGTAATTTCTAAATTTATTTCCATGATTTTACCTCATGTTATTTGTTAAGATCCCCTTTCACCAAAGAAGATAAGTTCCTCCTTTATATACTTAGATGGCAACCTATGTATTTCCTACAGAACTTATCACAATTACATTTTTACATTTGTAATTTATTAACTATTGTTGTAAGTTTTAATATGTCCATGTTTCCCACTGAATTATAAACTCTCTGAAGGCAGGGACTGCAACTGTGCAGTGATAGGTTCCTTATGTATAATGCAGAAACTTAATAAATATTGGTTTAAAGAATGTATGAATGGGCTTAGCATTATGTACTGACTTTGGAAGATTATATAAGTTTTTTCAGGGATTTCTTTCTATAGCTTAGAAGGTTCTAAATAATCTTTGCCCAATGTTTGACCTTTGGGGGAATGAAACCAGTTTTAAATTTAAACATCAATCCTCAAGGAAGTAACCAATGAAATATAATAAAATACAGTAAAATAAAAGTGTATTCATTCCAGCTGGACCAATGCATGCCCTTTGTTACTAAATGGTCCTCCATGACTATTTAACCAGAGTTAACGACAATGGAAATTTTATTCACTTTTTAAAATTTATATTTTGAATATCAGCTATGTACTAGGTAGGCAGAATGCCCAAAGCATGGTATGTAAATATGATTTAAACATCTTGAATTGCTCAAAATATTGTGGAGGAAATAGTTTTTACAACCTCTGTTAGATTATCTAATAAAGAATCTATTTCTAATGGAGAAGAAATAAAATGCTTAATGGAATTATTAATTTTGCTGGCACACTGAAGACCAAGGAAGGATCAACTTGAAGAATAACCATAATTTCACCAAGAAAAATGTTTTAAAAAAGGCATTTCAGACTGTGATAATAGGAGAAGTAAAAGTGTAAATTTCCAATGGATGAAGATGGCTGTGTCTCCTAATCAATAACCAGCAAAATTAAACAAGAAAAAAAGAGCAGATATGTAGATATTCTTCAGGCCAGGATGAGGGTAAATGACTTGCCCACTGCATATGGAAGCGTTGTTCTACAGAGACTGCTCTTCATCTACTGAAAACCGGTCCTGTGCTGTTCTTTGGATCACTAAGTGTTGATAATTTTGTACTTCTCTGTTCATTCTTGTTGACTCTACCACCTTTGTGATACTCTACAGAAATTGTAATATGGTTGGAGAAGGAGAAGATAACATTTGCAGTCATTAAACATAAATTTCCTACTTCCTACCGAGGCCCACCATTCCCTCTCATCCCTACCACACACAACCTCTTCAGGAGCACAAATTGTAAATATCATTCCTATCAAGGCCAGAATAATATGAAATCAAGTTTTTAACTTTGTTTCCTTTTCTTCTCAAATCATTCACTAGCACTTGTTAACAAGAGGGACACTGAATATGGAGTCAGATAGACCCAAGTAGAACTCCTGGCTTGGCTACTTATGGCTTTAGGAATGTTACTTGTCTGTTAGATGGTTTCTGCAACTGGAAAATGATGAAGGGAATGCTTCCTTGCAGAGGTGGCCACCTGATCATATGAAGCAGCACAAGCAAAAGTGCACATAATAGGCTGTCAATATATGTTCCTTATTTTCATATATAGTTATAGCAACTCTATCGTAACCTAAGTAGTGCATATGGTAGGCTATACTGTCCCAAAGCTAGTGCTACTAACCATTAGGTTAAGATGGTCTCAATGGTGCTTTAACAGTTGGCATTACTTCAGTATTCTTAAGTCTACCTGACCTTTGAAATCCAGGGTGCTATGGAGAAAGCCCCGACAACCAGCCATGGGTCTCTGAAAATGATTTATTTTCCAATCTGCAACTCTAAGGATGGAGACGGGGTGAAATTTATATTTCTCCACTGGGCCACAAGTGTGTTTCCTGTGAGACAGATGCTCAATATCTGTCAACAAATGACATTTATATGCACATCTTCTTCTTCCTTACCCAACCCTAAGCAAATGCCTTATGCTGTGTCTGTGAATTATATAACGTACCAACTCTTCCCAATAAAACAAAAACAAAGAAAATTGTGTTTGCCCTCATCAGTAAACCTATGCAAGCAAATTCCTCTTCTTTCCTCCCTTGTACTCTCACTCTCCCCCATCCTCCTCTTTTCCATTTATGAGGAATGAAAGCAAAGCAAGATCTTGCCCATTTCTTTTGAGTTTATTGTTCTGACTGGTAGGCATCTGTGTCCTGCTGCTCCTTTTGTGTAGAAACCATTAAGGCTTTCTTCCATTTGCTTCAAGATGCTTTAAGAGTCATGTCAGTAGGATGTAATTAAAAAAGACAAGAACAGCAGGGAAAATGCCAGACAATTACTAGGAGACACAGGGTAAAAACAAGGTTGAGACAAACTAGTTTATGTGAAAAGAAATTCTGATTACCACCATAGTTATTATTGGTATTCAACATTTATTGAGCGAAGACATGGAGTTACACACTGTACAGAACATAGAATTAAACTTTTTTTTTCTAGCCAGGAATTAACATTTAAAAAGCTGTGAGACTCTTCCAAAGCTGCTAGTCTCAAATGATACTCTCCTGTGAGAAAAGATGGAGGCTTCTGATCCTATGTAGTTCTAATGAAGAAATAAGTAATATAATAAACATGAAAATTAGAATTGCTTATAGTGAGCACTCAATACAAATTAGTTACTCATAGGAGGAAGGCAGGCTTAATAATTCCTAATAGTATTAACCCAATTGAAGCTGTTGGCCTGGTTGAGAATGTTGCTTTCCCATATATAAAGCTGAACTCTTCAAATTGTGCCTTGCTGTTATAAAATCTCTGCAAACTACTGTAATTCAGTTTTTCTTGAGAAAGTGTTTAGACATTTTTATAGCATTTGAATATTATCGAATGTAAATATTTAATCCTGGGTAGGTCAAATAATATCATAAGTCCTTTGAAGGCAAAAATTTATCTTTTTCATATGTGTAAATCTCATACCTGAAGGAGTTCCTGGTAAATAATAGGTGATGGAAGAGTGAATTAAAGAAGAAATGAATTAGCTAGGTGCAGTGGCTCACGCCTGTACTACCAGCACTTTGGGAGGCTGAGGCGGGTGGATCATGAGGTCAAGAGATGGAGACCATCCTGGCCAACATGGTAAAACCCCGTCTCTACTAAAAATACAAAAATTAGCTGGGTGTGGTGGCATGCACCTGCAGTCCTAGCTACTAGGGAGGCTGAGGCAGGAGAATCACTTGAACCCGGGCGGCAGAGGTTGCAGTGAGCTGAGATTATGCTACTGAACTCCAGCCTGGCAACAGAGCAAGACTCCATCCAAAAAAAAAAAAGGAAAGAAAAAATAAAGACAATAAAAAATATTTAAAAATTAAACTACAAAAAAAACATGAGTTTTGCATTTTCTATGAAGAAAGCTACTTGTAGAAAAAAAGCCCTTTAGTCAGCCTCGTCAAGCTTTGACTGTGGGTGCCACAAAACAAAACTAATATTTTCATGTGGCAATGAGATAACATGTAAAAGCCAAGAAATGTCTAATGTATGTTTGTGATTAGCCCAACTCTTGTTAAGTCCAGTTAATTCACATTTATTTGGTTACTCAGGAATGAACTTATTCTTCTAAGTGCATTTTCAGACAAATAAAAATTACTCTTTGGAGTGCTGAAACTATTTTGGATAGATATCTTTCCAAAATATGTATATACCTCTTTTCTTTCCGAAGTAGAGCATAATCTGTTAAGTTTTGATCTGTACATTCTGGGAATCGTGTTGGAAAATTGGAGCAGATTTAGAAAATAACTTTCCACAAGCTTCACAGTCCAGGACATAGATCCTGAGCCTGTTGCCTTCCATCATGCAACAAGACATCTGAGAATTCAAAATTCCAATCTGGTTTTATGGGTGGTTTTAAAGGATGCTTTTCTAGGTAGGAAGATATAATATATTTTATTTAATAAGTGGTTTTTAAAAACCTGGACATATTCAAAATTAAGTGAAACTCTTGAATGCTACTCTTTCTTAGTTCTGCAGAGTATATTCTGTTGGCTATGACTGCATAATTTTGGACACCCATCGTTATGAAAGGCACACCTTAGGAAAAACAGTTTAACAGAGTGAAATCATGAAGATTTGCCTTTTTGTTTGTTTGTTTGCTTGTTCTAGGACAGACTTAAATATCTATGATTGCTATTCACATAAAAACAGGGTAAAGTGACTTTTTTCTTTGCTCATGCATAAAAAGAAAAGAGATGGCTCTTATTTCCTCAACTAATTGAGTGAATGGAACTGAATGTCTCTACCAGTGTTTGTGACATGATTTACCCTGAGATTTGCCTCCTCCATTTTCTTCCCACACTCACTGGTAGTCAAATGTAAATGGGTAAATGTAGACTTAGCCAAGGAGCATATTTCTACCAGTTGGTGGCTTGCTTTAATTATGTCTGCTCTTTAAACTGTCCCTAAGATTCAAACTTAGGCCAAGCAATCCACTACTCCAATCATTAGCCCCTCCCTATATGAGTTTGTCCCCTCAGTCTGGGCCTGACTTCTTTTCCTTTCCAAAGCTGAGCCATAGCCTGAAATTTCTCTTTTGCAAATTGGAAACTTGCAAACAAACTCTAGTTGCCTCCTTTACTTCTCAACAACACATTCTTGGATTATTATTTGCCCATGATGTAATATGAAGGAATAGAAAATATAGTTCTCTAAATACAATTTGTTAGATATTACACAGTTTCTATGAACTATAAACACTTAGAAAGGGAATTGGAAGAACAACTCTCACAGAAAATGAAAAATGTGTGAAAATTATTTTTATTGCATTAGTTTCCACTGCTGCAGTATTTTGAATACTTGCCAAACTGTGTGAATAATTAGCGTGGTTTCAAAGGCAAATATATTGATTCATTTGTATGTGAGAAATAAATTTATTGTGTATGGCTTATTTCTTCTTGCATTCTTACATAAAGTAAACATAGCCCAACTGACTAAAATATTGCTGCATGTTCTACCACAGAGTGATCCTAAATTCACAGTCATAGATTATACTTAGCTTTTTAACCCATAGCTAATTAATAGCTGTGACAGCCTTACATGGCAGCCTGCCTTAAAGCAGAGATGTCTAGGTTGTTGACATGAAAGAAAAGCTGCATTAATAAAAGAAAAATATCTGCCTTTGATACAAGTAGAACATGTATACAGTTTTTGTTCCCCTTACTTTGACAAATGTAGAAGTCTTATTGCTGATTCAAGACCCACAGCTATAATTATTGCCAAGATCATTTAGAAGTCCCAAAGGTTGCTGTTGGTTCTCACATTATTGCATTATGCTCATTTGTGAATGCCTCAGGTGAACTGTTCAGTCTTCCTTCAGTGGAACTACTAGACCAAGTTCTTCTGCAGGGCACTATAAGGCATACTCTCCCATTACTGATTCCCAATAAAGCCTAGTGAATACGGTAAAACAAGCCCTGAGCACTTCTGAACATAGTAAAATAAACTTTGAGTGCTCTTACGGCACTTGGGTCCATATCTTGATCACTTTTGGTTTGTTTGGCCATAGGTTTCCATTGAGCCATCAAAATGGGCTTTAAGGTGGGGAATTCTATTTCAGGGTCAGCCATGTGATTCTTAACTGGAAGACTGCAGAAGGCAAGAATGCCCTTGCATTCCCTATGTCTTCTGCTCCAGACACTTCTATGGTTTGACCTAGAAGTTAGGAAAACACAAAGCAAAATTTGCACAAAAATGGAACTTGAAAGACAGAAAGGATGATTGTGTCATCATCAGAAGTAACACATTCTGATTTAGAGATTGATGTGAGATTCAAGGGTCAGTGCCACTTATTCGATATAACAGTGTTGGAGTCAGGCAGACTTATGTTTGGATCCTGGATCTCCTCACTGCTAGCTGGCTGACCTTGGCCAAAACACTTAACACTTCTGCACCTTTGTATCTTTGGTATGCACAATAAAATGTATATAAAAACACTAACCAGACAGATTTATTGTAGGGTTAAATAAAATAAGGACCAGCACTTAGAATAGCTTAGATACTCAGCAAGCAGAAGTTATTTTTGTCCATTAATATTATGGTAGTATTAATAATAAAGTTAAAATAAACCCCTGTCAAAATTTAAATAAATTTATTCCCCCTAAATCTGAAAATGCTGTTCAAATGGCTGCAAAGTAGAGAGTATCTATTATATTTCTGATAGAAACATCATATTTCAAAGCTTATACCATTACAGGTAGACTCATGGGAGTGTAATTCACTTAGGGACTTGGTTTAGCTAAAAAGTCATTTCTGGGGATATTTTAATCTTTTAAGTCATTAATCATCTCTGCAGACAGGAAGCTTTTTGGACAATGATTATCTTAATGGACATGTTTTGCTTATTCTGGCAATCTGAGGCAGTTTAGTGAACAATGAAATTTTAGAAATTGTGAAAATAATAAAATATACCTGGACTGGAGATTCAAATGAATAACCTTTAACAAAAATCTAGGCAACAGCTTGCTAACCAAGTTTGAAATACTGTCAGAGAACAGGGGATACAAGCTTTGGGTATTACTTACTTTGTGACTCAGCCAAAAGCATTATTTGTGATTCTCACGAGAATGAGTATATGACATGAATATGACCTTTACTTGCTATATATTTGACAAAATCTTTATTGTGGCCTTTTTTTTTTATTCAGTGATTTTTTATCTTCCATCTCTTTTCTCCTTCAGAGTTCTCTATTCAGGAGTAGTCTATAGTTTTCATTACTGTTTCTAGCTCCATCAACTTTTCTCTTCCACTATCATCTCTGAAAGCCTATGACACTGTGCTGCCAACAAATTCCTGAAATTGGGATTTGAGACTTATTATTACATGGTGATATCTCAACTTTAATCAGGCAATAGTTTATTACATTGAAATACAGAAGCCAGAATATTAATTAATGTTTATACCCTAACTCCACACAGATTTACCCTTGGTATCGCAACATTTTGTAAGTACACAGAGGAATAAACGATAAAATCAGAGCTATCTTGCCAATACTGATATGGGAGGGGGCAGGGAAGTGCTAGGTAGAGAAAAGTAGGTCCCTGGTTAGTGCTTTACCCCCCGGGCCTGTGCCCATGGACCTAGGTGAGGACAGGCACTCCTGCCTTCGTGCCCATATGTTGCATTTTCCAAGACCACCCTGACCCTCCATGTCCCCATCCCGTGCCTATAAAAACCCTGAGACTCTAGTGGACAGAGACGTAAGTGGCTGGACGTCGAGAGGACGTCAAGGGGAGCACGTTGGCAGGAATGGAGGCCATCGACCAGTGGAACAACGCGGAGTTTAGCCGGGGCAGTTGGAGAACAGCCTGGCTGCTGAGTGGCCCAACTCCAGGGGAAAACCACTTTCCCACTTCCTCCCCTTCTGGCTCCCCCATTTGTTGAGAGCTATCTCTACTCAAGGAAACCTTGCACTCATTCTCCAGGTGTGATCCAGTTCTTCCGGTACACCAAGGCAAGAATCCCAGGATACAGAAAGCCCTCTGTTTCTGTGATACGGCAGAGGGCCTAATTGAGCTGACTAACACAAGCTGCCTATGGACAGCTAAACTAAAAGAGCACCCTGTAACACACGCCCACTGGGGCTTCAGGAGCTGTAAACATTCACTCCTAGACACCGCCATGGGGTTGGAGCCCCACAACCTATCCGTCTGCATGCTCCCCCTAGGGGTTTGAGCAGCCGGGCACGAAGAAGTGAGCCACGCCCCCATCGTACGCCCTGCGAGGGGGATAAGGGAACATTTTCCATTTCAATACCATCTCAAGGAGTTGGTAGTTGAAAGGACGATATAGAACAATGAAAGCACTACTTTAGTAAATCACAAAATATATGCCTGACATTTATTTCCATGCAACACATTTATTAATATATTTCTAATAAAGGCAAAACTCAAGGACATAATAGCATCTCTAGGCTCATTTTTGGAATAGCTGTCTTTGATTTTGGTTGATTGTTAGAATTCTTAGTAACAAAGCACAAAGTTGCTGAATTACTTCCCTGTGGTCACATAGAACAAGGCAGGAGGTTTTAGGAATAGAATTTGAGGACTCTTGATGTTTAAGTTCTTGCAGTAATTATTAAGCACATATCCCCTCTGTTAACCATACAGAAGGCATATCTGGTGTTGTTAAGTAAACCGTATGTTTATCAGGCAGAAAATGTGCAGCACAGTTTCTTTCCTTTTGCTGTCAGTGAGTGCAGTGTCACAATTCTGAATCAGAAAACATTTGAAATGCCATGAGGCTTTTGCAGATAATCAGGCTTGGAGCCCTGGAGGGTTGAAGAGAGGAAACTGCTACCGTTAAATGAGTTTACAAACCGGCACAAGCTGACATTTCACCCCTCTGCCTTCTGGCACATCTTATGGAAATAAGAAATCAATCTGGACATACAAATAATTTTAGAAAATGTATATTATTGTAATTGGTTTTATAATGCTGTCACCTATTTCCCATTTAATTCATCCTGTTTAGTAAAAATAAAATAATACGTAGCCACAATGCTGTGAGAAGCCACTGATTACAGGGTATAGTAACAATAATACCCCAGTTAGACTCTGGTGGTTTGTTAGAACACGGAACACCCTCAGCTTTGCTTTGAGCTATTAATTAACCAACCAGTCATTAACTGCTGCTAACAATTGATTTGGAAGGAATTATTGCTTAAATAGCAGGAGGTATTTAAGAGGAAAATAAATTAAAACAAAGAACTGCTTGATCCCGAGGGAAAAAATAAGAGTTCTTGAAATATAGAGAATAGCTTCAAGGGCTCTGTAATTATCAAGTGATAGACAATTCTGTAGAAGCATATTTTTTTATTTTACTTTATTTTTCTAGAAATAGAGACAGTGTGTCTTATAATCAAGGACCCAACTGTCTTTGAATGATCCAAAATGAAATGATGTTATCAGAAGCATAACTGAAGTAGTAAATTGCTATTTTAGTATATTACCACAAACATTTACATAGATAACAGTTATACTCTCTTGGCAATGTATTATGGAAATTTAGTTTGCAAATAAAATTTTTGAATAAACAAAACGAAACAACAACAAAGTATCTATTCTCATGAGCTGAATAACATGCTGCATTTAATGCATGATTTCAAAGCCAAGATTTTTACCTTCAATCTGTCCTTGGGTTGGTTCATATTAAGGCCATAGCCTCTCCTATGATTCTCCTTATTACCTTGAGAATAGGGTTTGCAGGAGTTACTGGTTTTGATGTAAAACAGCAAAAGGAAAACTAATAGTACACCAAAGAAACTAAAGAAAATCTGTGCTTTTTGAGTGAATTATTTTCCCCTATACTGAAGTCAGTTTAGGAATTACCATACCAATTATCCCAATTTTTTTTTAAGCAAAACCAAGTTTGCCTGCCTTGAATTTCAATTAAATTTATTGAGCATTCACTATATATGAGGAACAAAGGTAGCCTTTCTCTCTGTCTGAATTGCTAATGGACCAAGATTTTATGAGCAATTTTAATCTGAACGTTAAAGGTCAGAGATCCCTAAACTTTAAGATACTTGCTTTGTCCAGTCATTATATGTATAAAAAATGTCTTCTGAAATTTAATACAGTCTAATTTGTATTAGGACTTTAAGTGGGTAGTCTTTATGATATCTTCTTAAAGCTGTAAGTGGTGATTTTGTTGGAGGGTATCCTTTCTTAGAAGTATTTTGAAAATTTGGTGGGGGTTGAATTTATGTTTCACAGTATGGGGAAGGGCCTTCTGACATTTAGCAGACAGGAAGCTAGGGATATACATATAAAGTAATTTTTGAACATTTAATACATACAAATTTTCTTAGGAATGCAAACACTATGAAAACTAAAAATGAATTGTTCTTTGTTTTGTTAGGAAATTTACCAAGAATGATTTACAATTTTGGAAATGCACATCACCGACAATGATGCTATTTGTGGTATTAGAGCTGCTAATATATACACCTGTGTCAGCTTGCATTTGTAGCTGTAACAGTCAAACATATACAGGCAGTCTTCATTTTGCATGGCATCATTTTAACTGAAACATGTGCATATTGAAGCTGTGTCCTTGCTTTGCACAATTCAGATATACTCAGTTTCAGTTAACACAGTACCATACAAAGTGAGCACTACTTGGAATGAAAGAGATTTGAAAATTTGAGATTTCCTTAACAGATTGGCTTAAAAATAAGCATTATTCAATAAATAGAAAAAAATCCAGGAATGTCACTAGATGTAGTTAATAAAGTCTGTTTTAAATGTAATTAATAAAGTCCGTTCCAAAAATTCTTTTTTTTCTGTCATAAACACTTCAATGTGTAAGTCAGTTGGTAATAAATGTTGTGAAAGTTATGTAGAAATAATTTATTTATTTATGTTTTGGATGCATCTTGATTTAACCTGATCTCTTATATTCCTTTTTTTTTTCCAATCTACTGTTAATTTCTAGTTGCCTATTGAAGGATATTACATCCAGGGTTGTGATAATTAATTTTATGTGTCAGCTTGGAGGATGTTTTTGGATTAAATTAACATTAAAGTTGGCGAACATTGGGCAAACCAGATTGCCCTTCATAATGAGGATGGGCCTCATACAATCAGTTGAAGGCCTGAATAGAACAAAGGCCTGCCTTCCCAAGCAAGAGGAAATTCTCCAGAAGACTGTCTTTGAACTTCATCTGCAGCATTGGCTCTCCTGGGTCTCCAGTCTGCTGTCACACACTGCAGATTTGGACTTGCCAGCCCCCATAATCATGTGAGCCAATTGCTTTTAATAAATCTCTCTTATTATACACACACACACACACACACACACACACACACACCCCCTATTGATTCTTTTTCTCTGAAGAACCCCCTGATTAATACAACTGTCTTTTTTTTAAATAAACATACAGTAGAGTTGGTGTCCTTTGTGTATGTGTGTGTTTGTATAGCAGTATGAGTTTTAGCAAGTGTATGGATACAGAACAGTTCCAAGATACAGAATAATTCCATTGCTCCAAAAATCCTTCTCAGGTTGCCCCTCAGGGAAGTCACACACTTAACTCCAGAGTCCTGGCAATGAGTGATCTATTTTCTTTAAGGTCAGTATAGGCCTTGTCTTTTTTAAGAATGCCATGTAACTGGGATCATACAGTATATAACTTTTTGACATTGTCTTCTTTTACTCAGGATTATGCCTTTGGGATTCAACTAAGTTGTGGCATGTATCAATAGTTTGTACCTTTTATTACTGAATGATAATCCACTGTATGCCCAAAGCCCTTTTTATACAAGATATTTCTTCATGCATTGTCATATGTTGGGATTTTTAAAGTAAGAGAGATCTTTTCTTTGATGCATTTTTTACTTTACATAACATGATACATTGAGTAAATTCTTTTGACATAAGTGTTATAAGAAAGGCTCAGCTAATTTGTAAAAATATACTTCTGCATTTTTACTTGCTTTTTAATTACTTAATTAAATTTTTAATCACTACTTTAATTAAGGTTTTTTCTTTTTTTCTTTATCATCATAACAAATCTACTGTGTTATTAAATACCCTATCATTGATTCTTTTTTTATTATACTTTAAGTTCTAGGGTACATGTGCACAATGTGCAGGTTTGTAACATACGTATACATGTGCCATGTTAGTGTGATGCACCCATTAACTCATCATTTACATTAGGGAAATACCCTATCATTGATTCTAATTCCAGTAGCCTCTTGGACTTCTACACTTACATTTTCTTATACCTCTGTTATATTACATCGATGCCTTCAGATATAGTCTTGTCTGTGCATTTACATGTTGAAACACATGTTTATTGTAACATTGAAACACATATTACCTCATCAATATATTTTATATCTCCTTTTTATAATAATTAGGATATTGTTTTAATTTTTAGAAAGTTACACTTACCGGTGCATAACATGTATGAATTTCATTTCAACATATAGATAACTAATTTTTCTAGATGTAGGGTATTAGGATAATTTTGAGAACTATTGCTTAAATCTTATGCCCATAGCTACTTAAATATTTCTTGTTTTTCCTTCTCTAGAGACATTACAACCTACTAGTTCGGCTAGATGATCTCTCACTTAACTTTGTATTCAGAGAATTTAGAGTATCTACTTAAAAGTATGAATGTGGGCTTTTCATTCATGGTCTATCAGTCAGCTGAGGCAGAGTAATGCTGCAACAATTAACAGCCCCTAAGTCTTCGTGGCTTTCAGTAACAAAAGTTTATGTCGTGCTCTTATTACCTGACCATCATGGGTCAGCACAATGCCCCATCAGAGTGCTCTTCTGCGGGGAACCCAATCACATGGATGGAGGCCAGGAATATAATAGGTGTTTAGAGAGTATTGGCTACAGTGGTCAAAAGGAGGTAGAAAAGGGAGCAAATATTTTCTTGAGAAATATTGCTGTGGGAACATGTGAAATCAGCTTTTAAGTTTAATATTTTTTCAGTGTATCTAACAAATGTACTTGCCGATAATTTTATCATCTAACATTTAAAAATGTTATCATGCCTTATATTTGCATATTTCTGATAACTTTTCTTACCTGGTATACTTACTCCACCAATCTCCCACACTTTACTCAAAATGTAAAAGTCCTACAAAGGACTTTGCCATGAAAATGAATAATAATGGTAAGAACAATTGGCAATATTTGTTGAGTGTTTGCTCTGTGCTAAATATTGTCCTAAGTACTTTATAGGCATTAACTAATTTAAACATCACAACAAATCTAAGAGCATAGTATTGTCATTTATCCTCAAATTTGTTAATTAAGAAACTGAAGCATAAAGAAAACAAAATGATTATTATTTTAGATGATGCATTTGGATATTTAGAAACCTAAAGCAACAAACTTAAAACTAATAGAATTAATGAAATAACAATGGTGTCAGGAAAATACCACAGTAGACAACAGTATTGAGAAAGATTTATCACCTTCCCTCCGTACAGGCTCTTTAAGAATCTATTAAACCATAACCCCAACCTCATGACCTCAAACAACCAGGCCAGGGAAGCACACCTGGTCTAATGTCAAATAGAAAGCCTATTTTGAGAATCGAAGCCAAGAAACATGGAAATGATGTCACTTTGTGATTGGAGTGCAAGGACCATGTCAAGCCACTGGAATGACCTCAAACCAAATCCAACCACATGCTGGACAGTTTCATGACGAGTAGAAACTATGGGAAGGCAGAGAAAGCTGAATGTTAGAGAAAGAGAAGAGAGAATTGAACAGACATTTAGCCTGAGATATAATTAAAAGGAGCTCTCAATTAAAGAATGCGGGGCAAAACATTCCAGGAAGAGTGGCAGCAATTGCAGAGGTTCTGAGGCAGAGCACACTTGGTAGGTTGAAGACACAGAAAGAAGGACAGAGAGGAGGAGCAGAGTGAGTTCAGGGAACATGATTCTGGATGAGGTCAGAGAGCTAGCAGCCAAACCCAGAGCAGGCTGGTGGGGCCCTGTGAGAGGCCTAGATTCCTTCATTGGGAAGCCCAGCCCAGCTCAGTTCTGTCTCCCTTTGAAGCTGTTCCTACTGGCTTTGTTGAATGAAATCTCACCTTCTTTGAAACTTTCATAGTATATACCTCTAGCAATTGGCATACAAAGTCTGAATCACAGATTTTTTTTTAAGTGCTTTATTTTCCCGAGGATGTTAGGTCTTAGAAATCAGGAGTCATGACTCCTTGTACCCTCTACAGACAGTAGTGAGTTGGTATCAACTTGGTACTCAGTAAATATTTGTTGGCTCAAAAAGGGGATAATTATCAAGTATTCCTAGTCAGTGTCCAAATTTCCTTACTGCAATCTCTCCATGAACGTTTTAAACCCACGTTATGTGGCACAAAATTGTTAACTGAGGCTTCCCTTTATAAAGTTGGCTTCTCAGTGAACCTCATGACTGTGGATTAATAAATCTTTTATTATGGGATTGTATATTTGAGAGGCTGGAAAATGGGGAGTACCATATTGTAAATCCAGGCAAACAGGGGTTGTGCTTAATGGTTTATACACGGTTCTTGTTCAATCTTCAAACAACCCTAAGAAGCCACAACTACTATGTGGGAAAATCAGTCACCCAGTCAGGCTGGTTGAACCCTGAGCCCATGTGCTTCACCACCAGGCTAAAGTTGTTCAGTTTGCCCTGATGAAAGAAGGTGATTTTCCTTTTCTTTTGTCCTCGGGCCTACTTACACATCCAGCACCTTCACTCTGGTGCAGGCTATACTTTACAGATGGGTGAGATTCTGATTTTACTCTAATATTTATAAAGCCAAATGATTCAAACTGTAAAAAATAAAACTAAACAGCAGTCTTGCTTTTCTTGTAGCACCTTCCTGTTCTGCGTTTTTTTTTCTGATACTGACTAAGAAAGTTTAATACAGTCAGCTGTGCTTAGTGCTTACAATTGAACTACATATCAGCAGACCAAACTGATTCATGAGACCGTATTTACAAGAAAAGACATGGAGAATTGTGTATATTTTTCTACTTCAGAAGAAAAATGTTCCGTAAGATCTTCTGAAATCTTTGACAACGGCCCTTACTTGGTTTTTGTGTATATCTGAGGTTCACACTAAATATTTGAATGTTTGATAATAACTGGATTGCTGATGATTAAATTGTTATCCAAATGGGTAGATCATAATGTGCAAACTTATTTTTTGTCTTTGAAAATGGTAAGCAGGGCCAGGTGCGGTGGCTCACACCTGTAATCCCAGCACTTTATGGGGCTGAGATGGGTGGATCACCTGAGGTCAGGAGTTTGAGACCACCCTGGCCAACATGGTGAAACCTCGTCTCTACTAAAAATAGAAAAATTACCCGGGTGTGGTGACACATGCCTGTAATCAATCCCAGCAGCTGCTTGGGAGGCTGAGGCATGAGAATCGCTTGAACACGGGAGGTGGAGGTTGTAGTGAGCCGAGATTGTGCCACTGCACTCCAGCCTGGGTGACAGAGTGAGACTCCATCTCAAAAAAAAAAAAAAAAAAAAAAAAGCGAGAGACAGAAAAGAAAATGGTAAGCAGGATTTGCAAGAATACTCTAGGCATAAAGTAACGGTTCATTTTATGAATAAAAACAATATGTCAACCAAGAATGTATTTTACAAGCTTCCCCAAGTTAGGAACAACCCCACCAGATTCCATATACTATTTAACTATGATTTCTTATCTATGATTATGTTATCTAACTTAACTATGATTTCCAATGGAAGTTGTGGTTTGGCCATCTTTCCTTCAGCCTAGGAGAACCTTCAGGGTGTTATGTTCTTGGCCCAGGGCTTGTCTCTGTGGCTGTTGTTGGCTGTAGATGGTCCTTGGGAAAGTTTTAAGTCTGTGCTTCTCATGTAGGCTTACCCACACTATAATAGTTATGTGAAGCCAGAGGCTGAAAACATCAGTTTTGGCCAATAAAAGGTAAATAAAATAATCATTTTTATGTTATAATATGCATTAATATATGATGAAATAGACAGCAAAAGTGGTATCAATTTTGAAATTAAGTATTAGTGCGAAAGTAATTACGTGTTTACCATTACTTTTAATGGCAAATATAACAACCTGATACAACAAAGGATTTCCAACAAAAGTCACATTTAGAATGCCTAGGGTCAGGTTTCAATTACCTCTGCCATTTATGAAGCAATTGACCTTATTGTTTAAGACCCAGCATTAACCAGACTTCCATGGTTTGAATCCTAGCTTTGTTCCTTCCTGACTGTGTGGCTATGAGCAAATTATTTAATCTCATTGTGTCTCTAGGGAGGTGTCTCAGTTCCCTTTTCTGTAAAATGGGGGTCACGCTAGTTATGCTTGCCCCCTAAGCTTGTTATGGGGATTATGTGAATTAATATTTGTAAAGTGCTGAGAGCTCTTCTGGCATATAGTAAGTGCTATATAAGTGTTTGCTAAATAAATTAAATTAACTTAAATTGGGACCACAGTAGTAAATTTTGAGAAAATTTAATTTCTGCCACCGTGGGAGTACTGACTCTAAGAATAGCAGAAAGATGCCCAAGACCCTGTTTTGGCTGCTCCTGTTTTGCTTTCCTTTCTCTCTCTCACCTGGGGAACTTATCTGTAACTATGTTTATACCATCACCCTCACCAAGCACTTGAACCCATCTTTTGATTTCAAATTCTTTGTTCTTTCAATTGTCCTATATATTCCAAAAGACATAAATGTGTCTCAGTTTGCTTCTCAAACTTTCATGTGTCTATAAATCACCTAGGGATGTTCTAAAATATAGTTTCTGATTCCATAAATCTGGACTAAGACTTCACATTCTGCATTTCCAACAAGCTGTCAGGTAATGCTCTTGCTGCTGGTTCTAGGGCCACACTTGAGTAGCAATGCCCTAGTATATCTCACCATCTTTACGTATACGTATATATATATGTGTGTGTGTGTATATATATATATATATATATACACATACATACATATAGCTGGCACCAATGTAAATATGTGCTTCTACTTTGAGCTCCAGGCCCTTATAAGTCATCACACATTATTGTGGCTCTCTACTCTTTAATGTCTCATGAGTATGAGGAAATTAGCCAGAACATAACAGTGACATTTTACATGCCCACCCATCTGCTCCTTTTCTGGTACACACTGCTGGGAGGTGAGCAGAGAGTTTCTAAAACCTTGTCCCCAAGTCAATATGCTCCATGAAAATTTGGCCATAGCATCTTCAGAGAATTTGTGCTCCAGAGTTACAGGCAGAGAACCTTTCCTGCACCCAGCAGCAGATGGCAGTCCTGTGGGTGGTGCCCCTGAGGGGTGGGAAAAGTATGATTCTCTGACAGCCACATAGAGGCTTTGCCAACCTGAGGCAGGGCTGTCAGCAGGAGTAGAGATGGGTTGGGCTCAAGAGGAGAGATGGAGCAGGAACTCCTTCCATGTGCTGCGCCAGCAGTTTTGGGCTCTGCCCTGGGCTGAGTTATTAACACAATCCAAGGAGAAATGTATACAGAGATTTTCCCAGTGGGATACTCACAGGAACACTCTTTCCAACCTCTCCACCCCCTTCCAGAGTTCTGTGAGAACACATCAACAATGCTATGAGGTTAATGAACCCATAAAATCATCATTAGTTTTTCAGCTTTTAAAATTATGTGCAGTAATTGGCTCTTTGGATGTTTGTCAAGAGACCAGTTGCCAAAAACTTCTTCCCAGGAAAAGTTTTATTCTTCCCAGGAAAAATTTGAAATCTCACCTTCAAAATAATAGTTGTCCTTCAATACTTTAAAAATGTGAATATTGCAGGGTAACATTACAATATACCCCTTTGTAAGAAAAGTAGATGTATAAAAATAGAATACAGATTCAAAAAACATATATCAGGAGATTACGTACCTTCTATGCACTGGGAAAACTATACTGAACCTAATATAATATTTTCCTCCTTTGGGGGGCTTCCTGGGCCTGTCCAGAATAGCTGAACTTAGTGTATACTGTCAGGCTATACGGGTAGGCCCCCCAGGCTAACAGGCAACTATGTCCAGCAAGTGCCATCTGCTGCTCTTGGCAGTGACCAAGCCTGCAGGTTGAAGTCCTTCTGCAAAACCTCGTCTCCCAGGGCTCATCAGCAGGGAGTTGGCACAGGTGGCTCTGTCAAAACGTGCTTTCCTGTGCCCTGTGTTCTGAACAAGTTCTGGGAAAATTTAATTCACACATTACCATTTTTTGACCACTCTCTCTGATTATTGTTATGGCTTTAAAATAATCTCAAATGTCATCCAAAGTGCAAGAGGTCATGCCCAAAAGAGGCCAGAGAAAGTCACAAACAAAAACTCCTCTGCCACATTGTAAGACTAGCTTAGGAGTTAGGGTTTTCTCATTCCTGCATTCTTTTCTTGGGCCCATATTCTCTCCCCTTTAGTTCTCTTCACTCTAACCCTTTCCCCTTTGAACATGATACTCCTCCGCTACATAACCCACCTAACCACTGAATCATTCACCAGTGGGACAGCTTTTCATTGAACTCCTCAGGGCCTTAGGTTTGGTGTTTATAAAATGGGCATAATATAATAATCTTGCAGGATGATGTCAGTGAAACCATTTTGAAAATAAATGTTCATATATTAACTTCTTCTACAATTATTTGATTAGGAAACAGAAAACAGAAAAGCTCTCCTAAGAACTCTAGTGATTCTGAAAATTTCTAAGAGAAGTTGGGGGTCTCTAAAAGGCTGTAGCTACCAACATCCTTTCATTGGATTACAAATATTCTGGAATAATTATATTTTCTTTGATTTGCTCTTTTCCTACTGCCCTGCTTTTCTGCCTGACTTTTCTCTTTTATATCTCTCTTCTCCTCTTTTCTCCATTTTTCCTAAGTGTTTCTCTCCTCAATCTCCTGCTTCTTTTTCTCTACAGGAAAAAAAAGAAAAAGAAAAAAAACCACAGGGAAGATCTTGCTTGGTTTGGATCACTATTTCTCAATGGATGAATGAGTTAAGTGTAAACTGAGATCATCTAAAACAACAATACCCCTACTATGGTGGTCCTTAGTGCAGCTTGCCAAGTATTTCTGGTGTTCTGCATTCTGGGGATATGGTAGAATTGCACTTCCTAGGCCACTGTAGTTGGCTGTGTGACTAGTTCCGAACAGCTGTGAGCAGATGAGATGTATGCTACTTCTGGGCAGGAACATCTGATTGCTTATATGAAACCCTCCAGAACTATACCTCCCTGGGACAGCAACTAGAAATGTTTGAGATGATACCTGTTCTATCAGCCTGGCCCATGATTAATTACAAAAAACAGAGGTCTTAAGAGACATGTAAGAAACATAGATCATGAGTGAGAAATAAACTTCAGTTACTTTAGGAGACTGAGATTTTAAGAATTAGTTTTTACCACGGTAGAAGTTAGCATGATTCAACTGACGCATTTACTAAACTGTGAGCTTCTCTAGGGAAGAGAAGAAAGGAAAGAAAGCTGTTACTTCTATTTCTGTGAGGCACTTTCATAACAACAAATTGTTATGAATAACAAAATGTTATTCTTCATTGTTGACCCAAAGGATTCAAGCTATAGCTTTCAATAGTTTTTTTTTTATTGCTTTGTAGTATAATACAGCCTTTAACATCTTTTAACATAATGCTTTTTAACACAGAGGTAACTAAGACAATGAGCAACACTTTCAAGTTGAAGACCTAGGTCAGTAAACATAAACTCTCATGGTAACAATCTAAATCTCAACAGAGAATTTGAAGGGAAATGGTCACCATTTTATTTACCTACTGTATTCATTTTTCAAATATTTATTGAGCACCTACTTGGTCAGGTATTATGTTATGTACTGGAAAAATAGTAACCAACTTAGAGAAGTACTTTACTGTACTTGGAGCAGTTTTCCATATATTACCTAATTTTACCTCATAATAACAGAATGTTTGCTCTATTTCAAAGATAAGGAAGCTGAGACACAAGGAATTGAGTAACTTGTCGAGCTCACTCAGGTAGGCGGTAAAAAACCTGGGACAACCCCTATTTTCACACTGAAGTCTGTGTTAAGTATTTCACAGTTACAAGAAAAGACCACTGGGGCAAAGTAGAAAATGGGAATGTGATGATAAAATGTATCATTATTTGCATGCTAGTAAAAAGGAATTTTTGATGGTGAGTACATGGAAGACTTATTTTGTGGACCCCTGAAATTGTAGACAACCCATAAAAGTCCCTGAGAGTAGTCAATGACCAAAAAACATTAAGAGCAACTGTTCCACAATTATATAGCATAGCAGAGATACCAGAATTCTATTTTTTGACATTATATTTTCCATGAATTCCAGCACTGATAAAGAAATAGTATTACATTTTCTTTATTTATTTGTACTTATAAAATTAAATAGATAAAAATAAGGTGAAAGGCAAGACAAAAATTTTATTTGAAATTTTTTCCATATTTTATTGATGGCAGTCCTTGAGAAGGGGTTCTTGAGTCAATTTTCTCTTTCATAGAATTACTGAATAGTGGAGATGGAAAAGAACATAAAAATTAATCTCTTTAGATAAACTTGCTTAAATGCTTCAAATAAATTTTATTTAGTATGTGTACACTGATACCCAGAGAAAGAAGCTATTGAGTCAGCGATGGGCCTGGGGCTGGAACTCAGGCCTTCAGACTTGCTCTCATCACGTTTGAGTCCATTTGAAGAAAAATACTTCCTCCACCCTTTAATTTTTATTCAAATGGCACATGAATAAATTTTAAAACATTTTATTACACTTGTATGAAATTAGAATATGTGATAATTTAGGTATCTGAGCCATTTAAAAAGTGTTATATTTGGAGTAAAGAAATAAGAATGCTGAAATGTAACATTAGCACAACAAAAATTACACAACAAAACCCTTTGCTCTGTGTCTTAAGTTGCCATCTATCTACTTAACATACACATCAAAGTCCTTCTCTGTACATATCAATACATAAAAATTAATTTACACATAAAATTTGCATTGGAATGTGATTGACATACTTAAGTTTATTCTCCCTTTTTACAAGCCAACAACACAGGAACTTATCTGGCACTGTGGAATAATGAGAACCAAGCCAAGAGTCAGGAGACCTGAAATTCATACCTATTTCAACTCATTTAGTTGCTGGTTGTGAGACCTTGGGCGAGTCACTTTATTTCTCAGAAACTTGGTTCCCTTGTTTTTTAAAATGAGGCTACTGCACTCCAGTCTTTAAGATGTCTCCAAGTTCTAACACTCTCTGATGGCTTATCAGTCAAGCTCCTGGCAGAGTAGAGAATTTTATTTAGATGGTTCAAATAAAGAGGCTGCAATGAGGGGACTACTTTCAGAATTTTGAGCAAACAAATGATGATGAGGTGCTCAGGAACTAGCATAGTGGGAGACTTTTGCCAACCCTAGATTTGAAGGAGGAGGTGAGGAAACAGAGTCATTAGATCCCCAGGAGTGCTGAGATTCTGGCAGAGGCTTCACCGGGCAGGCTCTAGTCAGAGACGTGTGTGGAGGGATGGAACTACTGCCAGAGGTACAGCCTCAAAACAGGGAGGAGTCAGGGAAGAAATATTCTGGCCTCTCTCTTCTCCAGTTTTCCAGTACCCTTTCACTGCCAAACCCAACCAGTTCTCTCCCCTTCCCATAGAGTTTATACAACAATTTTACATACCTCTTTCATACCACTTTGTTCATAATTCAGGCACCATTTCTAAAAACCACCATAAAACCAGCATATTAAAAAATCATTCCCCTTCAAAGGAAAAGAAATGAAAGACATTATTGAAATTTAGGTACAGTAATGTGCCAATATAATAACACATTGGTCAATGATGACCATTACACATGGTGGTCCTATAAGATTACAATACTATATTTTTACTGTACCTTTTGTATGTTTAGCTGTATTTAGAAACACAAATACTTGTCATTGTTTTACAATCACCTACAGTATTCAGTACAGTAACATTCTGTACAGGGTTCTAGCCTAGGAGCAATAGGCTATACCATATAGCTTAGGTGTGTTACCGTAGGCTATACCATCTAGGTTTGTGTAAGTACAGACTACAATGTACTAATAACACTTAATGATGCATTCTCAGAATGAATCTACATCATTAAGTGACACATGACTATAATTGTAAAAACAGCAGAGGTGGGTACAGTTTATTCTAATCAGGTTATGAGTTTGTCAGATTTCACATGTAATCTGGAACTGGAATGTAGCTGTGTCAAATGTTGGATTGTGTGTTTTGTGCACACCAATAGGTGACATGCATAAACACTGTGCAGCACAGCACTCATCTGCTTGGGATCCCTTCTACTGAAAGGTCCCTGCAGGGAGCATCCCTGGTGACAACAGACAGGTTTTGCAGAGAATTGCACTTATTTCTTCCTTTGATTCAACTCCCTGCAGATGTTTTTCCAGAACACAATGTCACTATTTCCAGGTCAGACAAGATTCTCCTGCTAAGCAGGGTGCCATGAAGAAAATCTAGCTTAGAGTGTGAGCCAAAAGAAATCAAAGTGGAAACAGAAATGTCAGAGGACTAGAGAGTAAATGACAGGAGTCTCCACAGTCATCATTAGCATCAACGTTTCACATGCAGTGGCTTTATTCAAGCCCACGCAAGATACAGGAGTCATTGTCAGTAACGTGAGGACTAAAACAGAGCAAATGTCACCTTGTCCCTGCATCAGCTCCAGAAAGGTACACACAGTGGGAATTACTCCTTTGTTGCATGCTTTTGGAGGGGGCAGAGGGACTATTACTGAGCTGCGGAGACAGAAATGGAATTTGTACTTTCACAGGGTAAAGGGTGGGTCTCTGCTTGTAATAGGCACGTTGAAGTCGGCCTTTAGAACCAGGAAATGGAGTCTATCTCTGATATCACTCAGAGGTGAAAGGCATACAGCTTTTCATATGTAAATCTCATGATTTGACTTGTGCTTCACAGATACCACGTAGCTCAGGCTTGGGGCTTCTAATTCTCAGGAGAACTAGCAGTGTTTGCGGCCTCCACAGTCAGTATGCTAGATATACTTGTTTCTGTTCTTACACAGCATGACCATTGTCCTTTGAGGGAGGAAGGAAGAATAACATGCTTTGTGTTTATGTTTTTAAAATAGCTTCTGCATTTTTGAAAAATTCTACTTTGAAATGCATACTGAATTATTTAAATATTTTTTCCCTACTTCCCTCTCTGAGCAATTGTCAATAGCTGACTGCCCTGGAGGTGGACCGTTCCATCAAAGAACAGTTGGGAAAATATGTAAATTTGTAGTTTTAAATGAGGATACTCTAATTTCAACTGTAAGACGAATAAGCAGGCAGTCATACAGCTCAGCATCTACCTGAAAAGTGCAAAATTATATTCTAGAATGTTCTCTATTTCTGTTGCTTTAGTCTTCTCCCTCGACTTCCCCATCCTGCCCCACATGTTTTCTTCAACTCTTTCTCCGCAGGATGGCTTCTGCTTTATCCTTTGCTCTGAATGCTTTCTCCAATCTTCCCCTCATCTAAATATTACTCATATGAAGACTCAGTTCAAGCCCCTTCACATTCATAAAAATTTTCCTGACCACTGCAAACCATTGAATGTCTGAATTCTGTTTTGACTTTTAGTAGTACTAACATATTCTCTAATAATTTCGGGTGCTATTACATTATTTCCCTAAGCAGATGGCAAGCTGCATGATGCCTAGGGATGTGACTATATTATTTTTGTATTTACTATAAGAAGTAGCCCAGTGCAAGGCATAGTAAGTGATGTTAATTACTCACTAGTTATTTTCCTTTCCTATAATATTTTCTTTTCAGAATTTTCACATGGTTCCAGATTATTTCTTCACAGTATCATCATATTCTTTATCTACATCTTCCTCTAATAATTAACACTTTTATAAATCTGGGTCCTGTCTTTGCAAGAGCAATAGATGGATGAGTATATCTAATAGAGAAGTAGATTTTTCTCTCTAGCCCCTCTGTGTGAGTGTGCAAGTGTGTGTGTGTGTGTGTGTGTGTGTGTGTCTGTGTTTGAGCAGGCTATGGGAAGGGCAAGAGAAATGGAAAGATTACATGACTGGCTGTTATTTGGATGACAGTAAGATCACTGCTCAGAAAAGAAAGAGTTAAACTTTTGACAGTTCTCCATTAGCCGATAGTGTAATTATTAATTGACTAAAACTGCTTTTTTTTTCTATCAAGGAAGAAAAACCAAGTTTGGATTAAAAAATGGGGACAATTTTCTACATGTAATATTTTTCAGTTTTGGAACAGAATCTAATAAATGAAGCAGTGGAAATAAATTAGAAAATGGTAAATGAAAAGGTATACCACTTGACAGTCAGTCTTGTCTTGTCCACATGTTATAACTATGGAAACTGTACAAGCTCCCTGAGGACATGGAAGGGCAGCTTGGATATTTTAAGGATTAGATTATTTATATCTATTTATAAAAAATACCTTGTGACATTTGGATTTAATGAATATAAAACACTAGTCATAAATACTTGGTGAAAGAGTTAGGTTAATTTTGGAACCTAGAGGGATAATTTTGTTTAGGTCATAAAAGCCAGCATTGGAGCCTAGTTGTGTATTGAGTGGATTAAGGAAATTACAGAATCTAAAAAGGCTGTGTTTTCTCTGACCCTGTGAATATTCCCATTTTATATGATAAAATGTCTTGTCCTGGAATGTGGCTGTTGAAATCAGTTACCTGACCCATATAAGAAAATATGTTTTCCTGTATCTGAATCTGTTCTCTAGCTAAGTATATTTTCACCTATACACAAACGTATCTGCATGTTTGTCTATGTGTATGTGTGTGTGTGTGTGTGTGTGTGTGTGTGTGTGTGTAGATGTACAGTTTTTTCTTGGTATCTTGAAACCAAGTTTGGAATATTTTGAAAATGCCGTAATTAGTTGTTCATAATTTGATTTCTAGGTTGTTGAGAGTCTTTCTTTCTAGGCTGAAGGACAACATTTTAGACCCACAGAGAAGAATATCTGGTCAGATATGTTTATGTCACCAAGATGAACAGAAATGCCATTAGTCTCTGTGGTGTGATTTGTTAATTAGGAAAAGGCACCCCCTCCGTGTAGGTATAGCCCTGTGGGCCACAGCTTGGCTCCTGGGCAGGGGTGGATTTCAGCCCCCACTCCCCCCTCGCAGCCTGGCGTCATTGCACAATTCATGTACTTTACAAGGGTATGTGGGAGCTCTAAATATTAAGGTGTGAAATGGCTAGCAGCACTGGAATAAGTCTACAGGAGGTTTTGCTTGAATATTAAATACAGAGGCCATGATTATTGATTACTTAATGGCCAGTCCTAGATATTTAAACCACCCTGGAGATCTGGAGATGGGGAGGAGATGGGTGAAGATGTTCTCAACCTTTTTAGCCAGACTCTCTTCTATTATGTTGCACTCATAGGGCTTATGTTTTGAGATAATTGGTCTAACTAAATAAATTTAATTATTTAATAACTGTTTGTTTGCATATATTGATCTCTTAACCAAATAGACATAACTGCCAACTTTTGAGAGCTTTTGAGCAATATATATGAATATTTTCATATTGGGTTCATGTGATTTTTAGGCCAGACAAAATAATTCTTTTATTAAAAAAGAATTTTTTATTAAAACATTTTTATTTAATCCATGTGTCTATGCCCCAAGTAAATGTATGATTTTCACATGGTGTTTTGCTTTTGATATTTATTTATATATCCTAAAGTTCGGAACTTTTACATTAGAAATAAGTAAACAGGTCCACAAGGGACCTGTTGCTCTTAAACGTATTCTATTCTCATTATTGATAATCCTGAGCGACAATGTAGGCAACATTAAACAAGCAAAATATGGTGATTGGGTCGCTAAGAAGTGAAGATCTCTCTAACCCTTTAATCTTCCAATGTGTAAATATTTGATAAAAACCTGCCCTTTTGTTTAGCTTTAATTTTTCTTTTGAGGAGAGAAAGCATTTTGACTACATACCAAAGAATAGACAGATGCAAACAAACCTTGACTGCTACTTGCCCGATAAAGGAAAAAACTGGTCGTCTGGTCTGTTTATTGTTTTGTAAATTGAAAGATATATAAAATAATGGTTCCAACATGTTCTAGTAAAGTCATCAGGATCTTAAATGAGTTGGTGAGACTTAAAGGGAGAAAAATAAATCCCTAAGGAACATTTTTAGAGGCATGAAATATTATGATTGTGAGTAAGAGTAATGTCTTTATTTATACTAATACATTTAAACAAATATATGTAACCCTAGTGTGTGCATATATGTATATATTTATGAGTGTGTATGCTTGTATATATGTATATTCTAGAAATATACGTATTCATTTTAGAAAAAAATATAGATATGGTGGTGCTGAGTCATTGTTTTAAATAGAAAGCAAAGACCTGGTTTTTAATAACAGGCTTCAGTAATTGGTCATATTTTTGTCCATTCTATTTTGGACAGGTAATATAGCAACATTTGAAGCAGATGCTATCAGTACTCCAGCAATTCTTCTCAGATTCTTCTGACTCTTTCTGTGTGCCCATCCTCTGGCTTCAACATGCTTGGTTCCTAGAGACTGGCATCTCTAAGTCTCTTTGAAGGACTGCCCTTGGGCCACTGGCACCATGGTGCCTGCAATGCACAGCCAGCCAGCATCCATGGTGGTAACATGCCCTCAAGGATAGCCCTCACCAAGGACAGACAGGCACAGATTATAAAATCTCAGCAACCTTGCCCCAAGGAGGAACAAATCTGAGGTTTAATTTAGGTTCCAGGGCTCCCCATCAGGATGAACCTGAGGTTGAAAGTTTACCTGAAATTATGCCCTTGCTAGTCTTCTCCTTCCTTCCTTGCTTCCCTCATCTATTCACAGGCATCTCCTATACTGTACTGTACTGACTCCAACTGTACTGAATCACTTGCACACAAACTCTTGTCTTATTGTCTTCTTCTGGGAAACCTAAAATCATATCTAGCTGTCTCTGTGGTAAAAATTTCATAGGTACAAAGAAGTTTATTATGTCTTGGATGCCATGGTAATTTTAAGATGTTGCAATGAAGTTACTCCCTCCCTACCCCCTCAGCAATGACTGGGAATCATGGCTAATGTCTGGTAAAGCATAAATCAAGCCAACTTTTTCCCCTGCTAGAACCACAGGAAATGGTGGTATTGTTTTTGATTATACACTTCCCAGTACATCAGGGAGAAGATTAATCCTCAGAGGCTTAAATGACCAGAATTATGAATTGAGGTAATTCTAGGCATAGGAGATCAAAAGAAATAGCCATGGACCTTATGTTTCCTGTGAGAAGAAAGCAAGAGAGCTGGCAGATGCATGGCAAGTTTGAGACTTGATTTATGCCTGAAAGCAACTGACCGGAGGTAACATTTGGCTCTAGCCCTGGCTCAGCTCCTTACTGTGGATTCCTGAGCAAGCTAGTTCTCCTAGACCTTAGTTCACTCACCTGAGTACTTGCACTGAATGATACATAAACTTCCTTCTGGATTTCAGTTTTGTGATTCTGTTTGCACAATCATAAAACAGCCAACAGAAAAGCCATATGTGAAGCTTCAGAAGCTGGAAAGTTTAAGCACATATCAGTTACTCGTGAGTTATACTTTTCTGTGTCTGAGAGCATATGAGGAGCTTTGCTTGAGTAGCAGCAAAGGAGCTTGTTAAGAATTCAGAAGCATAGGAGTAGTAGAGTATTAAATGGATAAGAAAAAGACACCAGCTATCTCACTGGTGACACAAAGCAGAATTTCACAACTTAATCTCATTCCCACCAGGAGTCTATTACACATTCAAGACCTTGAAAGACTACAAAGTCAAGAATGGAAGGAACAGATTAAAGGTGGAATATTACTTTCAGAAGGAAAGGGAAAGAAACAAAATGAACAAAATGCAGATACTGTTTAATTTTAGTGAAAACTCTTTCTTAAGCCAAAGGAGTCTTACTCTTCTCAGCCCACAATATCTGTGGGAATGTTGATGGAATTTTCTGTTTCCTCATCTTTAGTTTGTGAGAGGCATGTGCCTGCCCCATTGCAGCTCTTAAGAACTCACCTTCATACTACTTGTCAATTCCACAAATCCTGAAATGCATTATATGATTGGGCTGGACCCATCAAAATGTTGAATATATCTTTGAAGTGCCAATGACAGTGCTAACTCAAGTCACTACAAGTGTTCAGCAAAGGCCTTGTAAAACAATTACTCAAAACACCCTCATCCCTGCCCTTTGACCTCATTCTTATGGCTTCTGGAATGGGGACTAACTACATCAAGTCATTCTGCAGAACAAACTTGTAGAAGAAGTGTGAATAATTTTTTTCATATTATTAAGATATTTATAATCAGAAGTATTTACCCAAAATCGTAAACCATTCATATATTCCAAAGATGTAAGGTGACTTTTCTGAAATTAGGACATTAGAAGTATATGGAAATTTAAATTTGTTTTTGTATCAATTTGCTTTTTAAAATAAATACATTTACATGATACAAAATTTTAAAAGCATAAAATGAAATTTTCCCTCCTGCCTCTGTTCACCCAGTATTCCTCTGTGGAGATAACCAATGTTATCAGTTTATTAGTTTCTTTCAGAGATATTTTATATAAGCAAATAGTCTTGTGGGTGTGCATTTGTATGTTTTACATACTGTTATATGCCTTCCTTTTCTCACATAATATACATTAGGAATTATTCTATATTGGTACTGAAAACCTCTTCTCATTTTAAATACAGCATTTCAACACTTCATGCTCTCTATCTCTCTTACCTGCTTAAAAGAAAAACCAGAACTAACTACCATTTTTTATTTGTTTATTGTCTCTGACCCCCAACTAGAATGTTAATTACATGAGAGTAAATATTTTCAACTGTTTTTTTCACTGCACTCACTATTAACGCCCAGTACAGTGCCTGGCATATAATAATTACACAATAAATATTTGAATTTATTCAATAAATGAATATGTTAGACTTGATAACTAATTTTATTCTATTGCATGTAATTAATTAAATGTGTTAAGTCACTATTCTATTAATGGGCATTTAAGTAGTGTCTGGTCTTTTGTTCTTAGAGACTCTGCTGAGATGTGCATTTTGGTTCATACATCATTAATCCTAGAGCCAGTTTGTCTTTAGGGAAAATTTCTAAAAGTGAAATTGTAGTTTCAAAGAATGCAGAATTTTTTTTTTTTTTTTTTTTTTTTTTTTTTGAGATGGAGTCTTTCTCTGTTGCCCAGGCTGGAGTGCAGTGGCCTAATCTCGGCTCACTGCAACCTCCACCTCCTGGATTCAAGCGATTCTCCTGCCTCAGCCTCCCGAGTAGCTGGGACTACAGGCGTGTGCCACCACGCCCGGCTAATTTTTGTATTTTTAGTAGAGATGGAGGTTTCACTATGTTGGCCAGACTGGTCTCAAACTCTTGACCTAGTGATCTTCCCGCCTCAGCCTCCCAAAGTGCTGGGATTACACGCATGAGCCACCGCATCCAGCCTGAAATTTTTAATTTTGATAGATAATGCCAAATTGTTGTCTTTGGAGGTAATACTATTTTTTACATTTACCAGCAATATATCTATGCATAAATACAATTGTCTTTAATTTAAAGGAAAATATATTAAAAGTAATAACAAAACTGCAATTACTTTTGCGCCAAACTAATAATATTTATTTTTGAAGATGCCAGAGCATTTAAAAGAAACTTCAACCCAAATTAAAACAAAATCTAACAAGCTTCAATAAAGAAAAATTTCTCCTATTGATTGAGTTCTTGTTGTGGCTAAATCTATATGACATGTCTTCCTTAGAGAGAGGATTTTCCAAATTTAAGCAGAGGCAAGATGAGAACTTGAATGGTAGTAACACGAGCCCGGCCCTGAAAGTCTAGGATCTGATAAACCAGTAGCCTTTTCAAGGGTCAAAAAGCAGGTACTGGAAAGAAATTATTGTACATAATCAAATAGGTGAACCACTGTATGATTGGAACCAAGAAGTGATGGATTTAAAATGGTAACAAGCCAAGGTCCGGGAAGATAACAGACCCAGGAGAGATGTGGCAGTTTTAGAGGGCAATCATCTCCCAGACTGAGGTGGAAAGGTATGATTACTGATAAGGGCAAGGCAGGATGCAATTCTTGAAGAAATGGAATGGCAAAGTAGAGACTTGCAAAAGTGACAGCCCAGCACATCAAATATGAATAAAAAGCAGCTTCAACAAAATCATTTTGAATCTTGTATAAGTATTTTCTTTCTACTTGCTTTTAGCCCTCCTACTAACTACTCTTCTCTATTTTGTTTGTTTGTTTGTTTGTTCTATCCGCTCACACACTACTGGAACAGAGTCATGGTGTTCATATATCTCTGGATACCTGACCTAACTTGGCCACAGGTTGTCTTTCTCGTGAGTCCGTTCAATCCTGATGCACACAGGCTCAGCAGTGAGTCTTTGTATATTGGAGCCTAACTATGAGTACTGGATTTTTCCTGGAATATCTTCTGTTGATCCACTCTTGTCTATTGACTTTTGCCTTAAGCAGCTCAAGATTTTTTATTTTGGGAGACTCTATTTGTTACCATTTCACTCTTGGCCTCACTCTCTAGACCACCTCCCTTGCCTGCCCTCTCGCCCAAAGCCAGAGAGCAACTTTCCCTGGACGTACTCAAAGATAAATATTGATAGTCATTCAGGCTCTGGGGAAATATGACATGTGCCCCATTATAGTGTGATCCAACATTGGCAAATACTGATGATGATGATGATGATGATGATGATGATGATGATGATGATGATGATGTTGATAATGATGATAATAATAGCTTGGAAACTAGGCATTGTGCTGCTTTTTACAGAGTTTCAAATTTATTTCTTATAAAGCCCCAGCAAGTTAAGTGTAACATTATTCCAATTTTACAGAAAAGGAAAATGAGGTAACTTGCCCAAAGGCACATAGATAGCAATCCAGAAAGCAAACCAGGCAGTCTGTCTCCAGGGCCAACCATTTTAAACTGGGTCACAGGATCACAGCAGTAGTATAAGAAAACTTGACTTCTTGCTGATAACTTATTTAGTGACCTAGATTTCTAAAATTAACTTAAGAAGAAACAGGATTGGTCTCAGAGCCCTAGGTGTGCTGAAACTTAAAACAACAACTAGATTTGACTTAACTGAGCCTCCAGTTTTTTTGCTGACTAGAAACAATAAGAAGGCTGCTGGTCAGTTTACCAGGAACTTTTATAGCATGTACTGGCAAAGTGGGAAAATTCTTATTTGTCTCACAGAAGATAGTGTGCCAGACGCTTGCTAGATACTCAACAATCCTACTTCCTCTTCTTAGACATGCAGAAAAGCCACGTTTCACAATCACCATTTCAGTAAGTTTGAGGCTACATGAACTGAGCTCTGGCCAACAAAATGAGAGTAAAAGTAATGTATACTCCCTAGAGATCTGGCCTCTCAAACAACCTACGTGATCTCCATTCATGCACTCTTGTGCACATCTTCTCTCTTTCGTCTATGTAACTGGAAAAACAGAGCTCCAAGATAACTAAAAGGAACACAGTGGAAAGAGGCTGGCTCCTGAGTCTTTCTCTCAAGGAATGTTTCTCAGGAGAGGGCCTGACCTACACGGAACTGTGTCAAAAAAGACACATGCACACGTATGTTTATTACGGCACTGTTCACAATAGCAAAGACTTGGAACCAACACAAATGTCCATCAATGATAGACTGGATTAAGAAAATGTGGCACATATACACCATGGAATACTATGCAGCCATAAAAAATGGTGAGTTCATGTCCTTTGCAGGGACGTGGATGAAGCTGGAAACCATCCTTCTCAGCAAACTATCGCAAGGACAAAAGACCAAACACCGCATGTTCTCACTCATAGGTGGGAATTGAACAATGAGAACACATGGACACAGGAAGGGGAACATCACACACCGGGGCCTGTTGTGGGGTGGGGGGAGGGGGGAGGGACAGCATTAGGAGATATACCTAATGTTAAATGACGAGTTAATGGGTGCAGCACACCAACATGGCATATGTATATATATGTAACAAACCGGCATGTTGTGCACATGTACCCTAAAACTTAAAGTATAATTTAAAAAAACACAAAATAAACTTTTTAAAAATCTTTCTTTTTCTTTTTGCACATGTTAAACCACTTTAATTAGGGTTGTTCGTTATAGCAGCTAATGTTAATTGCTGTGACTCATACAGATAGCACATAAAGTTCTTCCTTGAAGCAAAAGGGCAGTATAACTCCTTAGGGAAACCAGTCCCTTTCTGATTGGGTCACTTTCTGCTTGGGTCTACTGGTGCTTAAAAGTTTAAAACCCAAGTCAACCAGAGATTCTGCTCTCTGTTTTGCTCCCTGCAGACCTATTTCCCAGGAACTGGACCCTATTCCTACTCTTCACTGCCTTATTTCTGAATAGAATTCAGAACCAAATTCCGAATATTGTATGATCCAACATCTCTCAGTGCATGCAAAGCTATGGCATAATTTGATCTTGGATCACAACCCCCTTTCCTTTCTATATTTTAGTTCTGTGGATCATTGCTTTATAATCAGGCTTGCATACCCAATCAATCCAGTATATTTGATACAGAAGAGTTGAGTAAGGACACTGGTGGACAAGAACTTCATACCTCATTGTATTATATGTGTTAACAATAAAACTTTCAAGGACAAGTGGCTAGGCCAGAATGCCATATGAATAGAGACAAACTATGGGTCGAGGACCAGGGGCCAAGGACACTTCTTATCTTGTTTCCATGGAATTACCTTTGCAAATAATATGCTTTTAGAAATTCAGAAATTATATGGGATGAACATAGAACTGTTCAGGAATAAAGAGAAAAAACACCTACCCAGCCTGATGGAGCAAATCTACCCTGAGGTCCTTAGAGTATTACAAGTGTCACACTAGGATTTTACTTACCTCTGAAGGTAAAGAGTATTAATGAGGGATACAGGAGGAGGAGGAGGAGAGAGAGACTTATGAAGTGCCCTGGAAAATATTTCCTGTTATTGTTCTTTGATATATTTTATCATAATTTAATCACAATGGAAAAAAAACTATTTTCTCTATTTTTTTTAGTCACAGATGACAAAAGACTATCTATGTCTAAATTTAGGAATGAATGCAAGTAAGTTGTGTGATGTAAGTTCTTTCCCAGGTCAAGAAATGGCTATAAGTGGAATAACATCTTTTATATTCCTTGATGAGTACATTTTCTTATTCCAATATTAGAATCAACAACAGGGTCAACAAGTTTTACAGGGAAATACTTCAATGATCAGAAGATATATTGTCTATTCTAAATTGTATTAAGAAAGAGAACATTTGAAGGCAGAAGGGATATAATGAATTGGATGGTTAAAAAGCAATGAAGTTGAGGTTCAAAGAAGCAGTGCAAAAATTAAACTCTTTAATTAGCAATCATACCTTAAGTTGGAATATTTATATCAGAGATCCAGAAGTGCTGACCTGACATTTACTTTATTCTTTGTGACATGTTGACAGATGCCCTTGAAAGAGCACATTTCAAATATCACAAGCACAGATGTAATCAGCAAGTTTGAGGTTTTATTGACTTACTATTGGCATCTTATTTGCTATCTCAGTTTTAGCTGCCAACAGGCAGATTTACTTATGCTTTATGACTCAACGTTAGCTCCATACATTGGGCATACAGAATTTTCTTCTAAACCATTCTATGAATATACTGCAATATATTTATCCATCATACCGATGATGGGCATTTAAATTGTTTTAAGACACTCACTATTATAGATAATCTTACAATGGGCATTGTGTGTATTTCCCTGTGCACATGAGCAAGAGTTTCTTAAGAATATATACTTAGAAGTGTTATTGATGGGCTGTAGGTATGGACAGTTGCAACAAATTTAATTAAAATTTGTTTTTCAATATGGTTGTACCAATTTGTTTATTCAGATAAACATCTCAGCATAGTCTAACTTTATAATGTTTGCCAATAGTATCATATTTTCACTGCTTTGATTACTGTTGAGGTTAAATTGAGAGTCATTACATATATTTATTGGACATTTGGATTTTATCTTGAAGAAACTATTTATCTCTTCTGTCATTTTTTTTCTATCAGATTATCAGTTCATAGAAACTATTTTCTTTGTAGGAATTTGTAGGAATTCTTTAAAGATTTGGAGGAATTCTAATCTTTTCCTAGTGTCAACCTAAATAACAGACAGAGATGTCCCCTAAAAGAAAATGATATTGATTTGTGATTGAGCACTGCAATGGGAATTCAATGGACATATTCAGAGAGGTAAAGGGTTTTTAAAGGAAAAATGAGGAAGAGTACATAGGTTGTTTTGAGATAGTTATTTCTGGCTACAAGGATCAATAACAAGGATGTTGTCAGTCCAAGGTTGGACAGGAAGTTGCTGGGCAGATGTCATCACAGAGTATTTTTTGTGTGTAAGGTTGCACTGGTTTTTGTGCAAAATTGTGGTTTTTGCAGTCTTTTCTAATAGCTCTTGTTATCAGGCAACATGAGTGAGCACCCTTCTTCATGGACTTCTCCAGCTCCATTTGTCAGCTTGACACAAATGATTCTGTTTTGTTTCTTACAAGTTTCATACTCGTTACATGCATTGCATGTATCTTCTCCCACTCTGTGGATTTTACCTTGTTTATGAAAGCATCTGCTCTATAGGTGTTTATCATTTTGACATGGTTAATGTTCTTAATCTTTAATTCTGGAATTTGCACTTTTGTGTCTTAATTAAGATCTTTCTTTTTTTCTTTTCTCCAGGGTGGTGGATTAGAGGCTTTTAGCATACCTCAGCCACTCGGAAATAGCATAAAAATTAACTCCATGAGCTTTAATTCAAGAAGAAAAACAGGAATCCACCAGAATCATGAAGGATGTCCCAAATCCCAGGGAGGAGAACATGGGCGAAAAGCACCAGTGATGGTGTCCAGCTGATAAAACTGAGCGAAGTCCTTTATACGATAGGCAGAGAGCCTCCCCGTGTGATTCACTTTTCCACTGGGGATCTGAGCAACCTAGGCCAAGGGGGGATACTTTGTTTCTCTCAAGACCTAGAGCTAAATTGGGAAGATGCTTGGAAATGCTCAGAGGGAAAAACACCAGGAAAAGCTGCAGGCACTTTTCTAGACCCTGGACCAAGAGCAGGATGACATTTTTAATCTAACTGCATAGAAAGTCAGTCATTTCTTGGCGACCTGGCAGCATGCCATGCAGGCAGTTTAATCTCGAGTCAGAGATTGGAGTGTTCGCTCTGGAGTGGAGTAGAGGCCTTGACAGCCACATTTATGGAAAGTGCCTCAGCAGTGTGTGCTGCAATTGTGCTCTTCCCTGTTTCAGTTTCTCCTGGACAATAAGACTTGTACCCACAGCCAGCTTTTCAACCCGGAACTGGTCTAAATGTGTTGCTGGGTGCTTCAGCCTGCTCTCTGAGATTGTGATGCAGCAGGGACCTCTCTGCTCTACTCACAGGTAGAAGTCCAGGCATTTGGAGCAGCTTGGTTGAAACAGCAGCTTGAACTGCCCCACCCTTCTGTGCAGAGTTTGTGGTGCTCAGAGCCCTCTCTGCTCCACATCCAGGCAAGTCTCCAGGCATTTGAGATATCCACTCACCTAGATCACCATTCTGAGCTGCATCACCCTTTTTGTGCATAGATTGTGATGCAGTGAGGCCTTCTCTGCTCCATGCCTAGGCAGGTCTCCAGGCATTCAAAGCACCTGCTTGCCCAGACTGGCAGTTTAAGCCACTCCACCATCACTTTTCAAAGATCCAGGTGCAAGGGAGCCCTCTCCACTCCATGTCCAAGCAGATATCCAGGCACTTGGAGCACCCACTTGCCTGACTCAGAAGCCTGTCACTCCATCCCTCCTGTACAAAGATCCTGGTGCAAGAGAGGTCCTTTTTGGTTCATGGCCAGGCAGATTGTCAGACATTTGGGACACCTGCTCAGCCAGATTCACAGCGTGAGCTATCCCTCCCTTCCAATACAGAGATTGTGGTGCATCAGGGCCTTCTCCACTCCATGACCACATGGATGTCTTGGTATTTCAAGCACCAGGGCCTTCTCCACTCCATGACCAGGTGGATCTCTAGGTATTTCGAGCACCACTCACCTGGAACAGCCTCAGCTGACCCATTTTTCCTGTGCATGGATCATGATGCAGTAGGGCCCTCTCTTCTCCATGCCCAGGCAGATCTCCAGGTATTTGGAGCAACTGCTTGCTTGAATCAGCTGCTGGACCTGCTGCACCCTTCCTTTGCAGGGATCCTGGTACATAGGGGTTCTCTCTGCTACATGCCCAGGCAGATCACCAGGCAGTCAGAAGACCCATTGATATGGTTTGGCTCTGTGCTCCCACCCAAATCTCACCTTAAATTGTAATAATCCTCAAGTGTCAAGGGTGAGACCAGTGGGAGACAATTGAATCACGGGGGCATTTTCCCCTATACTGTTCTCTTGATAGTAAGTGAATTCTTATGAGATCTGATGGATTTTTCTAAAGGGCTTCCCCCTTTGTTCAGCTCTCATACCACCATGATTGTAAGTTTCCTGAGGCCTTCCCAGCCATGCAGAACTGTGAGTCAATTAAACATCTTTCCTTTATAAACTACTCAGGATTGGGCAGTACTTTAAAGCAGTGTGAGAATGGACTAATACACCCATTTTCCTAAATTAACAGCCTGAGCCACTCCACCCTCCCTCTATAGAGATAGGAGTGCAGTGGGGCCATCTACATTCCATGCCTAGGCAGATATCCAGGTATTTGGAGCACCTACTCTCCTGAATTAGGAGTTTCAGTAGGTCACCCCCACATCCCCACCATGCAGAGAACTTGGGGCTGAGGGAGTTTTTCAGGTTCACGCCTAGGTGCTCCTCTGGGCACTTGGTGACCACCCACTGGATTCTCCTTCTGTGCTAGTGTTTGTGTCTGACATCAGGAGACCTACAGGTGGCTCTGCCCAATCTTGCCTTGCCCATCTTGCCCCCTACCACCCCAGGGCTGAGCAGGGAGCTCAGATCACTGTCACTCCATGGATCAGCCCATTGCCTGAGGAAATAGAGAGCTTCTCCCAGTAAACAAGGACCAAGTATATACCCAGCCACATTGCCCACAGTAGGCCCTTAACTTTAAGCACCTTCTATTGGCCTGTAGGCTGAACCACACAGCCCAGTGTAAAACCTGCTGGCAGAAGTGCCTAGGGAAGCAAATTCCAAAGACCCTACCCAACATTCTCTATAGTTACACCCCGAGGGATGAGGTGAAAGGGAAATTTAAAATAATAAAAATATAGGGAAAGAAAGAAAAATAAAAAATCCTAACCACATAAAAATAGTTATAAAAATTAGTAGTGCGGCCAGGTGCGGTGGCTCACACCTGTAATCCCAGCATTTTGGGAGGCCGAGTGGGTGGATCACCTGAGGTTGGAAGTTTGAGATCAGCCTGGCTAACATGGTGAAACCCTGTCTATACTAAAAATACAAAATTAGCTGGGCATGGTGGCAGGTGCCTGTAATTCCAGTTACGCAGGAGGCTGAGGCAGGAGAATCACTCAAATCCTGGAGGTGGAGGTTGCAGTGAGCTGGGATCATGCAACTGCACTCTAGCCTGGACAGCAGAGTGAGAATGAATTTCCAAAACAAAAAAAAATTAGTAGTGCAAATAACCCCAGATGAGAAGGAATTAATGCAAGAATTCTGCCACCATGAAAAATCTGAAAGTTGTGGTACCATCAAAATATCACACTAGCTCTCCAGCAACGGTCCCTACCAAAATGAAGACTCACAAATGACAAATAACCAATTAAAGGCACTGATTGTAAAGAGGCTCAATGAGATCCACGACACAGTGTAAAATCAACACAAAGAAACTTCTAAAGCAATCCAGGAAATGAAGGAAGAGATATACACTTTAATAAATCAATCAGTGCTTCTGGAATTGTAAGACTTGAGGAATTTCAAAATACAATTGAAAGCAATATCAATAGACTGGACCAAGCAGAAGAAAGAATTTCAGACCTTGAAATCCTGTCTTTTGAAGTAACTCAGTCCAACAAAAATAGATAAAAAATAATTTTTAAGAATAAACAAAATTTTGAGAAATAAGGATTATATAAAGTGACCAAATCTATGAATTATTGACATTCCTGAGAGAAAAGAAGAAAAAGTAAACAACCTGGAAAGCAAACTTGAGGAAATAATTCAAGACAAAATGTTCTAATCTTGCTAGAGAGGTAGATATTCAGATACAAGAAATCTAGAGAACATTTGTGAGATACTATACAAAATGAATATCACCAAGTCATGTAGTCACCAGATCATCCAAGGTCAAAGCTAAAGAAAAAATTTTGTAAGGCAGCTAGAGAAAAAGTTCACACAAGGTACCCAGGGAACCCTAGACAAAAGACGACTTCTTCTCACAGGCCAGAAGAGATTAGGTGCCAATTTTCAGCAATGTTAAAAAACAAAAGAAATTACAACCAAAAATTTCATATTCCACCAAACAGCTTCGTAAGTGAAGGAGAAATAAATATTTTCCAGGTAAGCAAGCACTACGGGAATTAGTTACCTCTAGACCAGCCTTATAAAAAATCTTTAAAGGAGTTTTAAAAATGGAATCAAAAAAACAATAAATGCTACCATGAAAACACAGATAAATACATATCCCACAGACACTATAAAGCAACCACGCAATAGAAACTACAAAGCAACAAGCTAAAAACCTCATGATAGAATCAAAACCTCACATATCAATATTAATCATGAACGTAAATGGTCTAAATACCTCCACATAGAAGGCCCAGAGTGGCAAGTTGGATAAAGAACAAGACTCATCTGTCTGCTGTCTTCAAAAGACCAATTTCACACTTAACAATACCCACAGGCTCAAAGTAAGGGCTGGAGGAACATCTATCACAGAAATGGAGAACAAAAAAGAGCAAGACTGGTGATTCTTATATAAAATAAAGCAGACTTTAAACCAACAACAGAAAAAAAGTACAAAGAAGGGCATTACATAATGATAAAGAGTTCAATTCGACAAGAAGACTTTACTATTCTAAATATATATACACCCAACACTAGTGCACCCAGATTCATAAAATAAGAACTTCTACATCTCCAAAAAGACTTAGCCAGCCACACAATAATATGGGGGATTTGAATACCCTAATGACAGTGGTACAAAGATCAATGAAGCAGAAAACAAAGAAATTCTAGACTTAAATTTAAAACCTGACCAATTGGACCTAATAGCCATTTACAGCGTACTCATCCCATCAACCACAGAATACACATTATTTACACCTGCACATAAATTATACTACAAGATTGACTACATGCTCAACCATAAAGGAAGTATCAATAAATTAAATTTATAAAAATCAAAAATATACCAATCATACTCTTGGGCCACAGTGAAATAAAAAAGGAAATCACTACCAAAAACCTCTCTTTAAACTACACAATTGCATGGAAATTAAACAACTTGCTACTGAATTACTTTTGGTTAACCAAAAAAATCAAGGCAAAAATCAAAATATTCTTTAAAATGAATAAAAATAGAGACAAAAACATGGCAAAATCTATGGAATGTAACAAAAGTGGTGTTAAGAGGAAAGTTTATAGTGCTAAATGCCTACCTCACAAAGTTAGAATAACTGCAAATTAACAATCTAACATCACACCTAGAGGAACTAGAAAAAAAAAAGAAAGGAAGAAAAGCATATCCCAAAACAAGAAGAAAAGAAAGAACTAAAATCACGGCAGAACTGAAAGAAATTAGTCCCTAAAATCTATACAAAGAATCAACAAACCCCAAAGTTGTTTGTTTAAAAGGACAAAGAAGATTGATAGACTGCTACCTAGATTAACAAAGAAAAAAAGAGAAGATCCAAATAAGTACAACTTAAAATGACAAAGGTGACATTACAACCAATCTTACAGAAACACAAAAGATCCTCAAAGACTACTGTGAATACCTCTATGCACACAAACTAGAAAATCTAAAGGAAATGGATAAATTCTTGGAAGCACACAACCTCCCAAGATTGAATCAGGAAGAAATTAAAACCCTGAACTGACCAATATAGAGTTTTAAAATTCAATCAATAATAAACTACCAAACAAAAAGGGTCTTGGACCAGATGGATTCACAGTCAAACTCTATCGGATGTACAAAGAGGAGCTGGTACCAAGTCTACTCTCACTATTCCAAAAAATCAAAAAGGAGGGACTCCTCCCTAATCTACTCTATGAAGCCAGAATCAAAACAAACAAAAATCTGGCAGAGACACAACAAAAAAAGAAACCTACAGGCCATACCCCTGATGAACATAGATGCAAAAATACTCAGCAAATCACTGGAATCAAATCCAGCAGCACATGATCAAGTAGGCTTTATTCCTGGGATGCAAGGTTGGTTCTACATATGCAAATCAATAAATGTGATTCACTACACAAACAAAAACTATATGAACATCTCAATAGACCCATAAAAAGATTCCAGTAAAATCCAACATACCTTCTTGCTAAAAACCATCAAGAAACTAAGCATTGAAGGAACGTACCTCACAATAAGAGCCATCTATGAAAAACCCATAACCTACATAATATTGATTGGGTAAAAGCTGGAAGCATTCCCCTTGGGAACTGAAACAAGATGACATTCTCATCCACTACTCATATTCAATATAGTGTTTGAAGTGCTAGTCAGAGCAATTAGACAAGGGAAAGGAATAAACGGCATCCAAGGAGGAAGAGAAGTCAAATTATGTCTCATCAGTGACACTGTAATCCTATATCTAGAACCCTAAAGATTCTGCCAAAAAACTTCTATAATTGAGAACTTCAATAAGGTGTCAGGATACAAGATCATTATATAAAAATTAGTAGCATTTCTATACATCAATATCATTCAAGCTGAGAGTCAAATCAATAATGCAATCTCATTTACAATAGCCACACAGCAAAACAAAATATCTAGGTATCCATCTAACCAAAGAGGTAAAAGATCCCTACAAGGAGAACAATAAACAACTGCTGAATGAAGTCATAGATGAAACAAATAAATGGAAAAACATTTCTGGCTCAGAGATTGGAAGAATCAGTATCATTATAATGTCATACTGCTCAAAACAATCTACAGATTCAATGTTATTCCTATCAAACTACCAATGTCTTTTTTCACAGAATTAGAAAAAAACTACTCTAAAATGTATATAGAACCAAACATCAGCCTGAATAGCAAAAGCAATCCTAACCTAAAAGAACAAAACAAAATTTATTGCCTGTGTTTTGTTACATGAAAAAATTATTTCCACGACAATTTCAGAAATCTTTTCTCCTATATGTTTTTCTGTGATTTTTAGTTACAGGTCTGATGCTTAAGCACTTAATCCATTTTGAGTTGATTTTTTTTTTTTTTTTTGAGACAGGATCCTGCTCTATTGCCCAAGCTGGGGTTCAGCAGCATGATCACAGCTCACGGTAGCCTTGAATTTCTGGGCTCAAGTGATCCTTCTACCTCAGCCTCCTGAGTAGCTGGGACTACATGCTTGTGCCACCACACCCAGCTGATTTTTAAAAATTTTATTTTTAGAGACAAGGTGTTGCTGTGTTGCCCAGTCTGGTCTTGACCTCCCATTCTCAAGAGATCCCCCTGCCTTAGCCTCCCAAAGTGCTTGAATTACAAGCATCAGCCACCACACCTGGGCTGATTGTTGTAAATGGTGTAAAACAAATAACCAATTTCATTCTTTTGCCTGTGGATATACAGTTTTTCCAACACTATTTATTAAATAGTCTATCCTTTCCTCATTGTGTGTTCTTGGCACCTTTGTCAAGAGTCAATTAACTGCAATATGTAGATTTACTTCTGGGTTCTCTGCTGTTCTGTTGGTCCATATGTCTGTTTTCATGCCAGCACCATGCTATTTGGATTACTATAGCTTTGTAGTATATTTTGAAATATACTACAGGTAGTGTGATGCTTCAAGTTTTGTTCTTTTTGCTCAAGATTGCTTTGACTATTCAAGGTTTTTGTGGTTCTATATTAATTTTACAACTGCCATTGGAATTTTGATAGGGATTACACTGAATCTATAAATCACTTTATATAATATAGACATTTAAAAAATATTATTTCTTCCAATCTATTCACATGTTATATTTTTCCACTTATTTGTGTCTTTTAATTTCTTTCATCAGTGTTTTATAGTTTTCAGCATACAGATCTTTCATCTTGGTTAAATTTATTTCTAAGTGTGTTTTGACACTATTGTAAATGTAATTTTTAAAAATTTCTTTTTTAGATAATTCATTGTTAGTATAGTATATGGAAGTGCTACTGATTTTTGTATGTTGATTTTGCATCCTGCAGCTTTACTGGATTGGTTTATTAGCTGTAGCAGTTTTTTTTGTGGAGTCTTTAGGGTTTTCTATATGTAATATGTCATCTCCAAAGAGACAATTTTACTCCCTCCTTTTGGATGTGGATGCCTTTTATTCCTTCCTTCCTTCCTTCTTTCCTTCCTTTCCTTCCCTTCCTTTCCTTCCTTCCCTTCCTTTCCTTCCTTCCCTTCCTTCCTTTCCTTACTTTCCCTCTTTTTTTCCTTCCTCCCTCCTTCCCATTCCTTCCTTCCTTCCTTCTTTCCTTCCTTTCCTCCCTCCCTCCCCTCTCCTCCCCTATCCTCCCTCCCTCCCTCCCTTCCTTCCTTCCTTCCTCCCTCCCACCTTCCCTCCCTTCCTTTCTCCCTTCTTTCCTTCCTTCTCTCCTTCCTTCCTTTCTTCCTTTCTCTCTCGCTCTCTCCTCTGCTTAATTGCTCTGGCTAAAATTTTCATTGCTATGTTTAAATAAATGGTGAGACTAGCCATCCTTATCTTATTCTTTACCTTAGTGAAAAAGCTTTCAGCTATTCACCATTGAGTATGATGATAGTGGTAGGCTTATCATATATAACCTTTGTTATGTTGATGTGCATTCCTTCTATACCCAATTTGTTGTGAAGTTTTTTTTTTAATCATAAAAGGGTGGCGAATTTCGTCAATTTTTTTTCCTCTATCAGTGGAGGTGATTATACGCAAAAACAGACAAATGAGATTGCATCAAACTAAAAAGCTTCACACACAAATGGAAGAAATCAGCAAAAGGAAAAGGCCACCTCTGGAATAGGAGACAATAGTTACCAACCATTCATTTAAGAGGTTAATATCCAAAATATATAAGAAACTCAAATGTAAATTAAAATTATCGTGAGATACCACCTCACATCTGCTAGAATGGCTATTTAAAAAAGACAAAAAATGTTGGTAAGAATGTGGAGAAAAGGGAACCCTTGTACACTTTTTGTGAGAATGTAAATTAGTATCATCATATAGACAACAGTATGAATGTTCTTCAAAAAATTAAAAATAGGACTACCATATGGCCAATTTTACCACTGGGCACATTCCCAAAGGAACTGAAATCCCTATCTCAAAGATATATCTGCACTCCCATGCTTAATGCAGCATTAGTCACTATAACCAAGACATGGAATCAACCTAAATGTCCATCAGTGTATGAATGGATAAAGAAAATGTGGTATAAATATGTGATGAAATACTAGTCAGCCATGAAGAAGGTGAAAATCCTTCCATTTGCAACAACATGGATAAACCTGGAGAACATTATTTTAGGTGAAGTAAGTCAGACGCAGAAAGATGAATACTACATTATCTGACTTACATGTGGAATCTAAAAAATATTGAACTCATAGAAGCAGAGAGTAGAATGCTGGCTGCCAGGGAAGTTGGGGAAAGGATGAAATGTTAGTCAAAAGGCAGAAAGTTTCAGTTATACACAGAATGAATAAGTTCTGAAATTTTATTGTACAGTATGGTGACTATAGTTAATAATGTAGTATATATTTGAAAATTTCTAAGAGAGTGGGTCTCAAATGTTCTTACCACATATACAAACACACAAATGCTAAGATAAGTGAGGTGCTGGGTATTTTACTTAGTTTGATTTAATCATTTCACAATATATACATCAAAACATCATGTTGTATGCTATAAATGCTTATGATCTATATTTGTTAATTATACCTTAATTAAAAAAGGAAAAAACAGTCTTGCAACTTCTTAAATGCAGTTTGCAGACTTTTACCACAAAGAAAGTCCTCAGTTGTCAAGAGGTATGTTTGAAGTGGATGTGGACTAATTCAGGTCAAGAAAGTTATTCCCTAAAGTTATATACAATATGTGGGAAAGGGACACCTTCTCTTCTGAGATTGATGGAAAAACAATAATGTGTTATTAATAGATACTTAATGTTAACACATTAATATCAAATATTAGATCGACAGCTATTTGGAGTAGTAGAGGATTTGTTGGAGGTTGGTTGGTTAGTTGGAAATAGAGATGAATAACACTGTCATCGAGAATAAAGGAATATTTAAAAAATTGAATGATAAAATTCCTTTGAAAACAGATTGGCCTGAAGAGGAAATAAGTTTTACTTTAAACAATTAGATATAAAATCAAATTTATAAAAGGGCACAAATTATATAGAACAATTAGATGTAAAGTTAAATTTATAAAAGCGTACTGTATAATAAAACAGTTTTATTATACTTTCTCCATACAGTATTGTTTTTACCCTTTTATAAGGGTTTTATCTTATTTAAGGGTTTTACCTTATAAAAGGGTAAAAACAATACTGTATGAAGAAAGTATAATAAAACTGCAACTGCTGTTTGGCTGTGTGCTGTAGTCATTTCTGGTGAGAATATATCATGTCTAGTGAGTCCTCAGTTATTTATAACATAAGATAAACTGACAGTGAGTTTGTGATTGAGTACCATGAAGATGTTTGATAAATTTATTTTTAGAAAGACATACACACAAATGTATATCTATATATGTATACCATATATTTACATGTTAGATAGATAGATATATTCCCATTGTGAATTAGATCTTTTATTTTATTCTATTACATTTTCCAAAATGTTTTTAATTGCATATATCAACACTGTTGGTTCTTGTGTGTTATTATTTTCCTGGCAAACTATAGATTCTCTTCTTGGTTCTAACATTATTTTTCTGGATTTACTTGTAATTTCTTCATTGACAATAAAATATTCTGCATTCAAAATAAGTTTAATTTCTTTATTTTCAATTTTTAAGTCTTTATTTCTTTTCTTGTTACATTGACTAGGATCTCCTAAATATGTGGGAGGCGAGAATTCTACCACTGAACCACCAAAACACCTACTGTATCTCCTAAATATGTGGAATACAATCAGTGAAGCTATCCTTATCTTTCTCTTGACTTTATTTAGAATGTTTCTAAAATTTCATCATTAAATATGTTTGCAATAGATTTCTGACAAATCTTGTTTCACAAGTTATGAAATGTTCTTTTCTCATCTGTTTCATAAGCATTATTTTTCTTTTTATTATAAATGACTTTTGCAGAAAGCTTTTCCAAAATATTTGATATTTTTGTACAGTTTATCTCTTTTAATTTGTTGGCCTGGTTTAATGTGTGAATGAATATTCTGATATTGAATGATCTATGCATTCTTGAAGTAGTTAATAATTGATAATGGTATATTCATTTTCTTATACATTTCTGAATTTTTATAGTAATATTTTAAGATTTTTGCATCTATGTTTATATGTAAGATATATTTATAATATTTTATTCTATTTGTATGGCCTCACATCAGAATTATTCTAGCCTTGTAAAATAAATCAAAGCTTTATGGATTTCTCTGTTCTTAAAAACTCTGCAAGAGCTATGAAAAGATATTGAATGATCTATGCATTCTTGAAATAGTTAATAATTTATAATGGTATATTCATTTTCTTATATATTTTTGAATTTTTATAGTAATATTTTAAGATTTTGCATCTTTGTTTATATGTAAGATTTATTTATAATATTTTGTTCTATTTGTATGGCCTCACATCAAAATTTTTCTAGCCTCATAAAATAAAGCTTTACTGATTTCTCTGTTCTTAAAGACTCCGCAAGAGCTATAAAAGATAGGGTTATGTACAAGTTTGGTGAAAATTGCCTGTAAAATTAGATGGCCTTGGTTGCCTCTTATAAATAAAATTTTAGATACTAATTTTGTTGATAAGTTGAGTGAGTGAATATATATGCATTTTTCAACAAAATAGTTATTTAGTATTTCTATCTTGTTTCCAAATCATATAAAGAAATTACCAGATAATGACTACCAGTATATATCTCTTATCTTGCTATTGCTATGTAGAGTCTTAATTTTTAAAATTTTTGTGTTCTTTATTTTAAATAGAATTTATTTTTTAGAGAAGTTTTAGGTTCATACCAAAATTGAGGGGAAAGTACAGCGTTCTCATATGTCCTCTGTCCCTACACATGCATAACCTTCCCCACTATCGACATCCTTCACCAGAGTGGTATATTCGTTACAATTCACAAACCTATGTTGACACATCATTATCACCCAAATAAAATAAATACAAGTCCACAGTTTATATTAGTGTTCACTCATGGTATTGTACATTCTATGGGTTTGGAAAAATGTGTCATAGGCTTGGACAAATATATAATGACATGTATTTGCTATTAGAGTATCATAATGCATATTATCCATATATTATAGTACCATAGCTTGGGGAACATGTGGTTTTTGGTTACATGGGTAAGTTCCTTAGTGGTGATTTCTGAGATTTTGGTGCACCCGTTGTACGAACAATGTATACTGCACCCAATGTGTAGTTTTCCACACTTCGCCCTCATCCCATCCTTCTCCTTGAATCCCCAAAGTCCATTGTATCATTCTCACACGTTTGTGTCCTCATAGCTTAGCTCCCACTTATAAATGAGAAGATATGATATTTGGCTGTCCATTCCTGAGTGACTTCATTTAGAATAATGGTCTCTAACTCCATCCAGGTTGTTGTGAATGTCATTATTTTGTTCTTTTTTTATAGCTGAGTAGTATTTCATGGTGTGTATGTGTGTGTGTGTGTGTATATATATATATATATATATATATATATATATATATAATGAAATGGTACCACATTTTCTTTATCCACTTGTTGGTTGGTAGGCATTTAGGCTGGTTTCATATTTTTGCAATTGTCAATTGTGCTGCTATCGACATGCATGTGCAAGTGTCTTTTTCATATAATAACTTCTTTCCCTCTGGGTAGATACCCAGTAATGGGATTGCTGGATCAAATGGTAGTTCTACTTTTAGTTCTTTAAGGAATCTCCACACTGTTTTCCATGGTGGTTGTACTAGTTTACGTTCCTGCTAGCAGTGTAAAAGTGTACTCTTTTCACCACATCCATGCCAACATCTATTTTATTTTTATTTTTTATTTATGGCCATTCTTGCAGGAGTAAGATGGTATCTCATGGTGGTTTTAATTTGCATTTCCCTGATAATTAATAATGTTCAGCATTTTTTCATATGTTTGTTGGCCATTTGTATATATTTTTTTGGGAATTGCCTATTCATGTCCTTAGCGCACTTTTTGATAGAGTTGTTTGTTTTTTCTTGCTGATTTGTTTGAGTTTTTTGTAGATTCTGGATATTAGTCCTTTGTCACATGCAGAGTTTGTGAAGATTTTCTCCCACTCTGTGGGTTGTCTGTTTACTATGCTGATTATTTCTTCTGCTATGCAGAAGCTTTTTAATTTAATTAAGTTCCATCTATTTATCTTTGTCTTTGTTTCATTTGCTTTTGGGTTCCTGGTCATGAACTCCTTGCCTAAGCCAATGTCAAGAAGAGTTTTTCCAGTGTTATTTTCTAAAATTTTTATGGCTTCAGGTCTTAGATTTAAGTCTTTGATTCATCTCGAGTTCATTTTTGTGTAAGGTGAGAGATGAGGATCCAGTTTCATTCTTCTACACGTGGCTTGTCAATTATCCCACCACCATTTGTTGAATAGGGTGTCTTTTCCCCACTTTGTTTTTGTTTGCTTTCTCAAAGATTAGTTGGCTATAAGTATCTGGCTTTATTTCAGAGTTCTCTGTTGTGTTCCATTTGTCTACATGCCTGTGTTTATACCAGTACCATGTTGTTTTGGTGACTATGGCCTTGTAGTATAGTTTGAAGTCGGGTAATGTGATTCCTCCATATTTGTTCTTTTTGCTTAGTCTTCCTTTGGCTATGTGGGCTCTTTTTTGTTGCATATGAATTTTAGGATTGTTTTCTCTACTTCTGTGAAGAATGATGATGGTATTTTGTTGGGAATTGCATTGAATCTGTAGATTGCTTTTGGCAGTATAGTCATTTTCACAATATTGATTCTACCCATTCATGAGCATGGGATGTGTTTCCATTTGTTTCTGTGGTTGATGACTTCTTTCAGGAGTGTTTTGTAGCTTTCCTTGTAGATATCTTTCAACTCCTTGGTTAAGTATATTCCTAAGTATTTTATTTATTTATTTTCTTTTGCAGCTGATGCAAGAGGGACTGAGTTCTTGATTTGATTCTCAGCTTGGTCATTGCTGGTGTATAGCAGTGCTATTGACTTCGTGTACATTTATTTTGTATCCTGAAATGTTACTGAATTTATTTATCAGATCTAGGAGCTTTTTGGATGAGTCTTAAGGGTTTTCTAGGTATACAATTATATCATTGGCAAAAAGTGACAGTTTGACTTCATCTTTACTGATTTGGATGTGTTTTATTTATTTCTCTTGTCTGATTGCTCTGGCTAGGACTTCCAGTACTATGGTTAATAGAAGTGATGAAAGTGGGCATTCTTGTCTTGTTCCAGTTCTCAGGTGAAATGCTTTCAACTTTTCCCCATTCAGTATAATGTTGGCTATGGGTTTGTCATAGATGGCTTTTATTACCTTGAGGTATGTCCTTTCTATGCCAATTTTGCTGAGGGCTATAATCATAAAGAGATGCTGGATTTTGTCAAATAACTTTTCTGTGTCTATTGAGATAATCTTGTGATTTTTGTTTCTAATTCTTTTTACATGATATAACACATTTATTACTTGCATATGTTAAACCATCCCTGCATCCCTAGTATGAAACCCACTATATCATTGTGTATTATCTTTTTGATATGCTGTTGGACTCAGCTAGTATTTTGTTGAAGATTTTTGCATCTATGTTCATCAGGGATATTGGTCTGTAGTTTTCCTTTTTTTGTTATATCCTTTCCTAGCTTTGGTATTAGGGTAATAATAGCTTCATATAATGATTTATGGAAGGTTCCCTCTTTATCTTTGGAAATAGCTTCAGTAAGATTTGTACCAATTATTTGAATATATGATAGAATTCAGCTATGAATCCATCTGGTCCTAGATTTTTTTTTATTAGCAATTTTTAAGTTACTGTTTCAATCTCACTACTTGTTATTGTTCTGTTTGGAGTTTCCATTTTTTCATGCTTTAATCTACGATGTTTGTATATTTCCAGGAATTTATCCATCTCCTCTAGATTTTCTGGTTTATGTGCATAAAGGTGTTCATAGTAGTCTTAAATGGTCCTTGTATTTCTGTGGTATTGGTTGTAATATCTCTCATTTTGTTTCTAATGCAGCTTATTTGGATCCTCTCCCTTCTTTTCCTGGCTAATCTCAATTTTGTTTATATTTTCAAAGAACAAGTTTTTGTTTTATTTCTCTTTTGTGGGGTCTTTTTTTATTTCAATTTCGTTTAGTTCTGCTCTGATCTTATTTATTTCTTTTATTCTGCTGGGGTTGGGTTTGGTTTGTTCTTGTTTCTCTAGTTCCTTGAGATGTGATGTTAGCTTGTATATTTGTTCTCTTTCAAACTTTTTGATGTAGGCTTAATGCTATGAACTTTCCTCTTAGCACCACTTTTGCTGTATCTCAGAGGTTTTGATAAATTGTGTCACTAATATCATTCAGTTCAAAGAATTTTTTAATTTCCATCTTGATTTATTTTTGACCCAAAGATCAATTAAGAGCAGAATATTTAAATCCCATGTATTTGTATAGTTTTGACAATTCTTTTTAGAGATAATTCTCAGTAATATTCCACTGTGGTCTGAGAGGATACTTGATACAATTTTGATTTTCTGAAATTTATGAAGACTTTTTTTTTCAGCTGAAGAAATTTACTTTTTTTTCTAGGTGCATACATAACATAATTATAGACAAGTTTCAATACACAGGAAAACTCTTCTGTCCACCTCTCTTTATGCTCAATAAATCATCACAATAATTTTTACAATTTTTAAAACAATACACAGCTTTCTTGGGCTGAACATATTGTTGTGCAAGAACATATTGGTATTGGTACATTACAGCTACTTACAATGTTTTTTAAGAACAGCACTGGAGAAAAATAAGTTATTTAAATATTGATTTTTTATATATAGAAAGTGCAATGCTGTTAGTTGTTATATAACACATTTAACAATTTCTTTCCTCTATCAATTTTAAATCAAGATAACTTAGACTCAGTCTATCATATTTTTTTCTGAAAATAATACAGTACACACATGGCAGCAGTGACCTGATGAAATGACATCTTTTGCTGCAGTTATGAAAGCAAACTTTACTATGTAGGAACTGATTGCCAATAGATTAGTAATTTCCAATGTCACCCATACCTGGGGGTTTAGAACAGAGAAAAAGGCCTCTGACTAAAGCAAGGCCATGAAAGGATATCTGCTTCTTTGTTATCTGGGTATGTAAACAGTAATAGTTGGGGCTGACTGCATTTCCTTCCAGACAGCTCTGAAGTGAAAATTATCCATTATGTGTATGTGTAGCTACCTGAGCCAAACGGCCTTTCCAGGTTTCTTTTGTACTTTCCAAAGACAACAATTTTCACTGTTACTCAAAATTCTGTACCAAATGCAACTGATTGAAACTGGATATTGTTGAAGCCTACCACCTGTTTAATAATGTCCACAGGCAGCCCCAAACCATCTCAGTCAAACATCACACCCAAACATTCAGCTTTTCTCAGACCAAATTAAAAGTTTAAAGAGAAAAAAAAAGACCAAACACTAAATATACTTAAAAAATCTAAAACAACACAATAAAGTTAAAACAATCTCAAACTAGATGTTCCCATGAAAATTATCTGTGGTCCCTGAATTTGATTTTCTATTCAAAGGCATTGATTTTCAAAGAAGAGTGATAAAAATATGGTTTGGCATTCTCAAAAACTCCAAAAACTTTCCTCTTCTGCTGCAACTTTCACTTAAATGAAAATCCTACACTGAAAATGAACTGAAACTTGGAAATTCACATGAGATTTCTCCCTCTCCTTTGTTATCTCTTACATGATTTTGTGTGTTTTTTAGCTCAGTTTAAGCAATGACGAGATCTGTCCGAATGTCAAGCCGAGGTATTTTGAAAGCAGGAAGAGAAGCCTGTTTACAGCACTCACCTCCACCATAGCACGTGAAATGCACTGAACACTTTAGCTATACGAGAACCCTGCAGTTTCATTACATTGCAATTAGTCTAGGCCACAAAACAAGAGGACAAACTCCTAAAAACTTGTTTTTAGGAGTTTAATAGAAATTTGGCAGCTTTAGCTTTTTATTCTATATTTCCACAGTTTCTTCATATGGCATCTCATACAAGGTGAAAATTATTAGAGAAACACGCATTAGTTTTTAGAAATGCATACGAATGCATGAAAAAATCCATCAACTGAGAATGTCCTTTCCCTCAGTAACATGGATCCAGACATGAGAAATATGCTAAAGATGGCTCTGTAATATATGAAACCACTCCCCCTCCAACCCAAGGGAAATGATTTGTTTTAATAAGTAGATGAAATATTACAAAACTTTTAATCAAGAGCTTGTGGTCAGGGTGTTTATATTATAAATGATTGCATTTGATGCTTAAAATAGTGTTCATGATAAGAATGTAAAGGAAAATCATTTTGTAAGCAATGGGAATCTTAATAGTTTAGTTGTTTCAGTTTGCTGTTTGTTAGAATCAGAAAATTTATCAAGACTTTTTTTGTGACCTATCATATGGCCTATCTTGGAGAATGTTCCAGGTGCTGATGAAAATAAAATATATTCTACAGTTGTTGGGTAGAATGTTCTGTAAGTATCTGTTAAGTCCATTTGTCCTAGGGTACAGTTTAAGTCCATTGTTTCTTTGTTGATTTTCTGCCTTGATGACCTGTCTAATGCTTTCAGTGGAGTACTGAAGTACCAACTATTATTGTGTTGCCATCTATCTCATTTCTTAGGTCTAGTACTAATTGTTTTATAAATTTGGCAGCTCCAGTGTTAAGTGCATATGTATTTAGGATTGTGATATTTTCCTGTTGGACTAATCCTTTTGTCATTATATAATGTTCCTCTTTGTCTTTTTTTTTTCTGTTGCTGCTTTAAAATGTTTTGTCTGATATAAAAATAGCTATTCCTGCTCACTTTTGATTTCCATTTGCATGGAATATCTTTTTCCACTCCTTTACCCTAAGTTTATGGGAGTCATTATGTGTTAGGTGAGTGTTATGAAGACAGCAGATAATTGATTGGTGGATTTTTATCCATTCTGTGATTCTGTATCTTTTAAGTGGAGGATTTAGGCCATTTATATTCAATGTTAGTATTGAAATGTCAGGTACTATTCTGCCTGGTAGTTGCTTCCTAAATCCCTTTTTTTTCCATTGTGTTATTGTTTTATAGGCCCTGTGAGATTTGTGCTTTAAGGAGGTTCTATTCTGGTGGAATTTTGAAGTTTTGTTTCAAGGTTTGGAGTTCCTTTTAGCAATTCTTGTAGTGGTGGCTTGCTAGTGGCAAATTCTCTCAGCATTTGTTTGTCTGAAAAAGACTTTATCACACCTTTATTTATAAAGCTTAGTTTTGCTGGATACAAAACTATTTGCTGACAGTTATTTTGTTTCAGGGAGCTAAAGATAGGACCCCAATCTCCTCTGACTGGTAAGGTTTCTGCTGAGAAATCTGCTGTTAATCTGATAGTTTTCTATTACAGCTTACCTGATGCTTTTGTCTCACAGCTCTTAAGATTGTTTCCTTCATCTTGACTTTAAATAACCAGATGACTATGTGCCTAGGTAATGATCGTTCTGCTATGAATTTCCCAGGTGTTCTTTGAGCTTCTTGTATTTGGATGCCTAGACCTCTAGCAAAACCAGTGAAGTTTTCCTCAATTATTGCCTCAAATAAAATTTCCAAACTTTAAAATTTCTCTTCTTCCTCAGGAACACCAATTATTCTTAGGTTTGGCTGCTTAACATAATCTGAAATTTCTTGGAAGTTTGGTTCATTTTTGTAATTCTTTTTTGTCTTTGTCTGATTGGGTTAATTTTGAAGCCTTATCTTTGGACTCTGAAGTTCTTTCTTCTACTTGTTCTAGGCTATTGTTGATACTTTCAAATGCATTTTGTATTTCTCTAAGTACGTCTTTTATTTCCAGAAGTTGTGATTGTTTTTTCTTTATGTTATCTATTTTTTTCTGGAGTTTTTTTTAATCTGTATCCTGTATTGTTTGTTTAAAATTTCTTTTAATTGGTTTTCACCTTTCTGTGATATCTTTTTGAGTAGCTCAATAATCAAACTTCTGAATTCTCTGTCTGGCAATTCAGCAATTTTATCTTCATTTGGATCCCTTGCTGGGGGGCTAGTGTAATATTTTGGAGAGTGTTATAGAGCACTGTTTTGTCATATTAGCAGAATTACTTTCCCGGTTCCTTCCCAGTTAGACTATTTTAGTGGAAAGGTTTGGAACTCAGGGCCTGCTGTTCATATTCTTTTGTCCCATGGGTGATCCCTTGATGTGGTGCTCTCCCTATTCGTTTAGGGATAGGGCTTTCTGAGAGCTGGACTGCAGTGTTTGTTATTGCTCATCTTGGTCTAGCCACCCAGCGGGGCTGCTAGGCTCTGGGTTGGTGCTGGAGGATGTCTGCAAAGATTCCTGAGAAGCGATCTGTCTTCAGGTCTCCCAGCCACGGATACCAGCACGTGCTCTGGTGGAGGTGGCAGGGGAGTGAAGTAGACTCTGTGACAGTCCTTGGTTGTAGTGCACTGTCTTTCTCAAATGCTGGTTATGTTAGCAGTGAAGTTGTCATGTGGACAGACTCAGGACCTCTGATTAGCCGGGATATTGCAGGCGGTGGAATTAGCTGTTGTTTTCTCATTTTGGGGAGAAGGATTATTCTGTCATGAGTTGCTGTAATGGCCTGAGTTGATTGGCCTCCAGCCAGGAGGTGGCACTTTGCAGAGAGCACCAGCTGCAGTGGTAGTAGGGGAATGTAAGCTTACCCTAAGTTGGCCAGTGTAAGTATCCTGGTTTCTCAGGCATCAGGCAGGGCCATAAAGCTCCCAAGAGTTTCTATCTTTTGTGTTTAGCTACCATGGTGGGTAGAGAACTACCATCATGTGGGGCCAGGGTTAGACATTCTGGGTTCAAACTCTCCTGGGGTGGGGCTTGACTCAGCCACTGTGAGGAATGGGGGGGTGGTACTAAGGCCAATAGGGTTATAATAGGGTTATGTTCCAGAGGTGATTATGGCCTCTGTTGTGTCATATAGTTCACCAGGGAAGTGGGGGCTAGCTGATGGTAAAAGGCCTCACCCAGCTCCCATGCAGTTGATAAGGCTGGTCTCATTCCCACAGTGCCCCCACTCAGAACTTGCCCCAGGTTGTAAGCTTTCCTGTTGAGAAAGTAGGCATGACTTTTAGGCCTTTCCTACCTCCACCTGCCCACAATGTCATCAGTGGCTCCTGTGCTTGTATCTGCAGCAGTTCCCATTAGCTTCCCAGATACTGCTCAAGAAAATTTGTGCCCAGTCAAAACTATTACAAATTTCATTTGGAAGCTTCTTTCACCCTGTGACTCCTCTTTAATTTTGCTGGCTGCCTTTCCTGAGGGCCACTGTGAGATGTAGTCCTGGATGGCTTCCCCGGTCTTGAGCTGGAGACTGGGAGTGCCTACAAGGCTCTTCCCACTGATGCTTCAACTTTTATATTTCTCGTGGCTCCCTAAGTTCATTTCAGCTGTAAGTAAGGTTAAATCCTTCTCCTGTGATCTGGAATTTCAGACTCCCCAGTGGGGATGTGTGTTTGGATACAGGTTTTCCTCCCTCTTGCACTTGGGAAACTCACAGGTTTTCACAAGTCCCATGGAATTTGCAGTGGCATGGCACTTCTTTCAAAGGATCTGTGAATTCTTTCGTTTTATCCTGGTGTGTTTCTGTGGTGGTTCTTGGAGGAAAAGGTCATGGTGTAGGTCTCCATACTCTGTTCTGTCCATCCAAGTGAGAGCTGAACATTAGCCATGTCTCCTATTTGCCATCTTCTTCTCCAACTACGGCTGCATCTTTCTCTGTATATTCTTGATAGCAATCCTTTATCGTATATTCCTTTTACAAATATTTTTCTCCCAGTCTGTGGTTTGTGTTTTCATTCTCTTGATAGTGTCTCTCATAGATATAACGTTATTATTTTAATAAAATCCAGCTTACCAATTTTTTCTTTTATGGATTGTGCCATTGGTGTTGTGTCTAAAAAAATCATCACCAAGCCCAAAGTTACTTAGATTTTCTCCTATGTCATCTTCTGGGAGTTTTATAGTTTTGCATTTTGCATTTAGATCTGTGATCCATTTTGAATTTATTTTTGTGAAGGGTATAAGGTCTATTTAAAGATTAATTTTTGTGCATGTGGATGTCCAGTTGTTCCAGCACGATTTATTGAAAAGACTATCTTTTCTCCACTGTATTACCTATATGATGTTGTCAAAAATCAGTTGACCATATTTATATGGGTCTATTTCTGTGCTCTCTGTTTGATCTCTTTGTCTATTCTTTTACCCGTACCACTCTATCTTAATTGTCATAGCTTTACAATAAGTCTTGAATTTGGGTAGTGTCAGTTCTTCACTTTGTTTTTCCTCAATATTGTGTTGGATATTCTGGGATTTTTGCCTCTCCATATAAATTTTGGTTTAAGTTTGTCAATATCTGCAAAATAATTTGTTAAGATACTGATTGGGATTGCATTGAATCTGTAGATCAAGTTGAGAAAAGCTGACATATTGACAATGTTCACTCTTCCTATTCATGAATCTGGAATATTTCTCAATTTTTTAAATTATATGAACTCTTTTATCTGAGTCTTATCATTTTCCTTATGTAGATCTTGTATATATTTTGTTAGATTTATATTGAAATATTTCATTTTGGGGAGTACTAATGTAAATCTAATGTGTTTTTAATTTCAAAATTCGATTGTTCATTGTAGGCATATAGATAAGTGCTTTACTTTTGTATATTAACCTTCTATCTTGCAAATTTACTGTAACACCTTATTAGTTCAGAAGTTTTTGTGCTGACTTTTAGATTCCTTTTTACATAAACATGTCATCTGAAAATAACACAGTTTTGTCTTTTTATTTTTAATCTGGATATATTTTATTTCTTTGTATTGACTTATGCATTACCTTGAAAATTGATATTGAAAATTAGTGGTGAGAGGAGATATCTGTACTTTGTTCCTGATTTTAGCAGGAGTTTTGAGTTTCTCACTATTAAATATGATGTTAGCTGTAGGTATTTTATAGGTATTGTTTATCAAGTTGAGTAAGTTCCCCTCAATTCCTAGTTTACTGAGAGTTTTTGTCAAGAGCAGATACTGAAATTTGTCAAATGCTTTTTCTGCAACTATTGATATAATCTTGTGATATTTCTTCTTTAAACTATTGATGTGATGGATTACATTAAGTGATTTTTGAATCTCAAACTGGCTTTGCATACCTGGAATTAATCCCATTTTTTCCATGATTGTGATGGTTAATATTGAGTGACAACTTGATTAGATTGAAGGATGCAAACTATTGTTCTTGGGTCTGTCTGTGAGGGTGTTGCTAAAGGAGATTAACATTTGTGTCAGTGGACTGGGAGAGGCAGACCCACTCTCATTCTGGGTGGGCACAAGCTAATCAGCTGCCAGCATGGCTAGAATAAAGCAGATAGAATAAATTGGAAAGACTTGACTTGCTGAGTCTTCCGGCCTTCATCTTTCTCCCATGCTGGATGCTTCCTGCCTTTGAAAATTGGACTCCAAGTTCATCAGCTTTTGGACTCTTGGACTTACACTAGTGGTTTTCCAGGGGCTCTTGAGCCAGAGACTGAAGGCTGCACTGTCAGCTTCCCTACTATTGAGGTTTTGGGACTTGGACTGGCTTCTTTGCTCCTCAGCTTGCAGATGGCCTATTGTAGGACTTTACCATGTGATCTTGTGAGTCAATACTCTTTAATAAACTCCCCTTCATACATACCTATATCCTATTAGTTCTGTCCCTTTAGAGAACCCTTACTAATACAATGATGTATATTTGTTTATATACATTGTTGGATTTGATTTGGTAATATTTTATTGATTATTGCATCAGTGTTTATTAGAGATATTAATTTGTAGTTTTCTTGTCTTGTAATGTGTTTGTCTTGTTGTGGTATTACGGTTGTGCCGGCCTCATAGAATGTGTCGGATAGTATTTCCTTTTTTTCTACTGTTTTTTAAAATTAATTTTTATTTTTATTTATTTTAAGTTTTTGTGAGTACATAGTAGGTGTATATATTTATGGGGTATATGAGATGTTTGATACAAACATGACATGTGAAATAAACAAGTCATGGGGAATAGGGGTATCCATCCCCTCAAAAATTTATCCTTTGATTTACAAAAAATTCAGTTACACTCTTTAAGTTATTAAAAAATGTACAATTAATTTATTATTGACTATAGTCACCCTATTGTGCTATTAAAGAGAAGGTCTTATTCATTTCTTTTCTAACAACTTTTTTGTACCCATTAACCATCCCTACCTTCCCTGCAGACCCTCACTACTCTTCCCAGCCTCTGGTACCCATCCTTCTACCCTCTAAGTTCATGAGTTCAATTGTTTTGATTTTTAGATCCCACAAATAAGTGAGAACATGCAACGTTTGTCTTTCTGTGCCTGGCTTATTTTACATAACATAACGATCTCCAGTTCCATCCATCTTGTGAATGACTGGATCTCATTCTTTTTTATAGCTGAATAGTAATCTATTGTGTATATGCACCACATTTTCCTTATTCATTCATCTGTTCATGGACTCTTAGTTTGCTTCCAAATCTTAGCTATTGTAAACAGTGCTGCAACAAACATAAGAATACAGCTATCTCTTCAATATACTGATTTCCTTTCTTTTGAGCATGTACCTAGCACTAGGATTGCTGGATTATGTAGTAGCTCAATTTTTAGTTTTTGAGGAACCTTCAAACTGTTCTCCATAGTTGTTGTACTAATTTACATTTCCACCAACTGCATACAAGTGTTCCCTTTTCTTCACTTCCTCACTAGCATTCGTTATTATGCCTTTTGAATATAAGCCATTTTAACTAGGGTGAGATAATATCTTATTGTAGTTCTGATTTTTTATTTCTCTGATGATCAATGATGTTGAGCATCTTTTCATATGCCTGTTTGCCATTTTTATGTCTTCTTTTGAGAAATGCTTATTCAAATCTTTTGCCCATTTTTGATTGGATTATTAGATTTTTTTCTATAGAGTTGTTTGAACTCCTTATATATTCTGGCTATTAATTCCTTGTCAAAGGGTGGTAGTTTGTAAATATTTTCTGCCATTCTGTGGGTTGTTGCTTAACTTTGCTGATCACTTCCTTCACTGTGCAGAAGCCTTTTAACTTGATGTGATCCTATTTCTCTATTTTTTCTTTGGTTGCCTGTGGTTGTAAGGTATTGCTCAAGAAATCTTTGCCCAGACCAATGTCCTGGAGATTTTCCCCAATGTTTTCTTGTAGTAGTTTTATACATTGAGGTCTTACATTTAAGTCTTTAATCCATTCTGACTTAATTTCTGTATATGGTGATAGATAGGGGTCTAATTTTATTCTTCCGCATATGGATTTTCAGTTTTACTATCATCATTTATTGAAGAGATTGTCTTTTCCCCAGTGTGTGTTCTTCACACCTTTGTTGAAAATGAGTCTATTATAGGTGTGTGGATTTGTTTCTGGGTTTTCTATTTTGTTCCATTCATCTGTATGTCTGTTTTTATACCAGTACTATGTTGTTTGGTTACTGTAGCTCTGTAGTATGGTAATGTGATTCCTCCAGGTTTGTTCTTTTTGCTTAGTATAGCTTTGGCTGTTCTGAGTCTTTTTGGGTTCCATATAAATTTTAGGCTTGTGTGTTCTATTTTTGTAAAGAATGCCATTGGTACTTTGATAGAGGTGACACTGAATTTGTAGATCGCTTTAAGTGGTATAGATAGTTTAACAATGTTAATTTTTTCAATCCATGAACATGGAATTTTTTTATTTTTTGGTGTCCACTTTATTTCATCAAGGTTTTATAGTTTTCATTAAAGGGATCTTTCAGTTCTTTGGATAAGTTAATTCCTAGGCATTTAATTTTATGTCTGGTTATTGTAAATGGAATTATTTTTTAAATTTCTTTTTTGCGTTGTTCATTGTTGGCATATAGAAATGCTACTGATTTTGTTTATTGGTTTTGTGTCCTGCTACTTTACTGAATTTGTTGATCAGTTCTAATAGTTTTTTGGCTGGCTCTTTAGGTTTTGCCAAATATAAGGTTACATCATCTTCAAATAAATATAATTTCCATCCTGGCTGAGATGGTGAAACCCCATCTCTACTAAAAATACAAAAAATTAGTCAGGCGTGGTGGCGGGTGCCTGTAGTCCCAGCTACTCGGGAGGCTGAGGCAGGAGAATGGCATGAACGTGGGAGGCGGAGCTTGCAGTGAGCGGAGATCACGCCACTGCACTCCAGCCTGGGCGACAGAACGAGACTCCATCTTAAAAAAAAAAAAAAAAAAAAAAAAAAAAAAAGATAATTTGACCTCTTCCTTGGCAATTTGGATGTTCTCGATTTCTTTCTCTTTTCTGATTACTCTAGCTTGGACTTCCAGTACTATGTTGAATAACAGTGGTGACAGTGAGCACCTTGTGTTTCAGATCTTAGAGAAAAGGCTTTCAGTTTTCCCCTGCTAAATATGATACTAGCTGTGGGTCTGTCATATATGGCTTTTATTATGTTGAATTATGTTTCCAATATCCTCAGTTTTTCTCTTCCATAAGAAGAAACCCTTCATTCATTCAAAATTTATCATGAGATTGCCATCATTCTGTCACATCTTGAGGCTCTGTTTCTAAATCTAGTTCTCTTACAATTTCCATCACATCTGCAGTTACTTCCTCCACTAAAGTCTTGAATCCCTCTAAGTCATCCATGAAGGCAGGAATCAACTTCTTTCCAACTCCTGTTAGTGTTGATGTTTTGACCTCCTCCCATGAATGACAAATGTTCTTATGGGAATCTGAAATGGTGAATCTTTTCCAGAATATTTTTAATTTACTTATACAGATTCATCAGAAAACATCATTCCCTATTGCAGCAAAAGCCTTACAAAATGTATTTCTTAAATAATAAGACCTGAAAGTTTAAATTACTCCTTGATCTATGAGCTGCAGAGTGGTGTCGTGTTAGCAGGCACAAAAACATTAATCTTTCACATCTTCATCAGAGCTGTCAATGATCAGTAATATTTTGAAAGCAATCTGTTTTTTTCTTAGGCAGTAGGTCTCAACAGTGGGCTTAAAATATTCAGTAAACCATACTGCAAATAGATGTGCTATCATCCAGGCCTTGTTGTTTATGTATAGAGCACAAGCAAAGTTGATATAGCATAATTCTTAAGGGCCCTTTAATTTTCAAAATGGTAAGTTAGCATTGGCTTCAATTTAAAGTTGCCAGCTGTGTTAGTCCCTAATAAGGGAGTCAGCCTGTCCTTTAATGCTTTGAAGCCCTACATTGACTTCTATAGGTATAAAAGTCCTAGATGGCAACTTCTTCCAATAGAAGACTGCTTCATCTCCACTGAAAATCTGTTGCTTAGTGTAGCCACCTTCATTAATTAGCCTAGCTAGGTCTTTTGTATAATTTGCTGCAGCTTCTCTTTCAGTATTTGCTGCATCACCTTGTGTTTTTATGTTATGGACAGAGATTTTTTCCTTAAATCTCATGAACTAACCTCTGCTAGCTTCCAACTTTTTTTCCTGCAGCTTCCTCACCTCTCTCAGCTTTCATAGAATTGAACAGGGTTAGGACCTAGATATTGATTAGGCTTTGGCTTAAAGGAATGTTGTGCCCGGTGTAATCTTCTATCCACACTGCTCACACTTTCTCCATATCAGCAATACAGCTGTTTTGCATTCTTATCATGTGTGTGTTCACTGGAGTAGCACTTTTTATTTCATTCAAGAACTTTTCCCTTGCTTTTACAATTTGGATAACTATTTGGCACAAGAGGTCTTGCTTTCAGCCTATCTGAGCTTTCAACATGCCTTCCTAACTAAGCTTAAGTATTTCTAGCTTGAGATTAAAAGTGAGAAATGTGCAACTCTTTTTTCACTTGGACACTGAGAGGCTGTTGTAGGATTATGAATTGGTGTAATTTCAATATGGTTGTCTTTAGAAAATAGGGAGGGCTAAAGGGAGAGAGAGAGACAGTGAAATGGCTTGTCATTGAAGCAGTCAGAACACACACAACATTTAATGATTAAGTTTGCCTTCTGGGTGTTCCAAAACAATTTTGAGAGTAATATCAAAGATTGCTGCTCATAGGTCACCATTATAGATATAATCATAATGAAAATGTTTGAAATATTGGGAGAATTGTCAAAACATTCCATAGAGACACAAAGTGAGCACATAGTGTTGGGAAAATGGTACCAATAGACTTTATCAACACAGCATTGCCATAAACCTTCAATTTCTAAAAATGTGTAATATCTGTGAAGCACAATAATGCAAAGGGCAATAAAACAAGGTGTGCCTATATGTGTCTCTGTGGTTAAAATGGGTTTCTTGTACACAATATGTAATTGGATCTTATTTTTTATTTAACTATAACAATCTCTGCCTTTTAATTGGTGCATTTAGACCCTTGATGTTTAAAGTGATTACTGATGCAGTGTGCTTAATGTCATGTAGTTGTTACTGCTTTCTATTTGTTGTCCTTGTTCGTTGTTCCTATTTTGTCTTCTATTCTTTTTTCATTTTGTGTTTTTCATTGAGCATTTTATAAAATTTAATTTTCTCTCTTTTCTTAGCATATCATTTGTACCTTAAAAAAATTTTTTTTAGTAGTCGCCCCAGAGTTTGCAATATACATTTACAACTAATCGAAGTCCACTTGTCCGCTTTCAAATAACACTATATGGCTTTACAGGTAGTGTGATTTCCTCATAATAACAAAATAATTCCAATTTTTCCCACCATCCCTTTTATAATTGATGTCATTCATTTCGGTAAAATGCCAGCATGCACAAGAATATATATGTATATATATACACCCACATAAACATATACAATTAAATGCAATGTTGCTATTATTATTTTGAACAAATTGTTATGTGAGATCAATTAATAGGAAAAATAAAGGTTTCATTTTACCTCCATTTATCCCTTTTCCATTGCTCTTCCTTTATGTAGATCTAAGTTTCTAACTTATTTTATTTTCCTTCTCTCTAAAGAACTTCTTTTAACATTTATTTCAAGACAGTTTTTGTTATCTGGGAAAATCTTTATTTCTACTTTACTTTTGAGGGTTAACTTAGCAGTGTACAGAATCTAGGTTGATGGGTTTTTCTCTCAAAACTTTAAATATTTCACACCACTCTCTTCTTACTTACATGGTTTCTGAGAAGTTCAATGTCATGCTTTGCCTTTCTATGCATAAAGTATTATTTTCCTCTGCCTTTTTTCAGGATTTTAAAAATCTTTGTTTTACTGTACTTTGGAAATGATATACTAGGTGTCGTTTCTCTGGCATTTATCCTCCTGATATTCTTTGATCTTCCTAGATCTTTGGGTTGGTGTCTGGCATTAATTTGGCAAATTCTGCATCATTATTGTTTAAAATATTTCCCTTGTTCCTTGATCTCTTTTTCCCCCCATTTTGGTGTTTTCATTACACATATGTTACACCTTTTGTAGTTGTCTCACAGGTCTTGGATACTGTCTTCTGGTTTTCTTTACAGACTTTTCTCTTAGTTTTTCTTTTTTGGAGGTTTCTATGGAAATATCTTTAATTAAGCTCAGAGATTCTTTCCTCAGCTGTTTCCAGGCTACTAATAAGCCCATAAAGGCATTCTTCATTCCTGTGACAGTGTTTTGAGGGCAGCCATAGTCAAAGACACAATTGACAAGGAAATTTGTTACCTCTGTGGCACACAATAATTTAACATAATAATTATAATTATTACTGATAATGTACACTAAATTATATTAGAATTATAGGAGTTTCCATGATTTTGCAACACATACAAATAACATTTACACAAATACAGCCCAGGCCAGCTGTGGTGGCTCATGCCTGTAATCCCAGCACTTTGGGAGGCCAAGATAGGCAGATCACCTGAAGTCAGAATTTCGAGACCTGCCTGGCCAACATGGCAACCCCTCGTCTCTACTAAAAATACAAAAATTAGCAAGGCATGGTGGTGTGTGCCTACAGTCGCTGAGGTATGAGAATCATTTGAACCCGATGGGGCGAAGGCTGCAGTGAGCCAAGATTGCACCACTGCATTCCAGCCTGGGTGACAGAGCAAGACTTTGTCTCAAAAAACAAACAAACAAAGAGACAAACAAACAAATACAGCCCAAAGAAAACCAAACACCATTTCATATTTGACAATGCTTCCTATATAATTTCTGTACCAACTAAGTCAAATGATATCATTTTTGGACCTTAGGGAAACTAATATTTTAAAGGATTAATTAGGTCAGAAAAAGACACTATTTATAATTTGATTTTAATTATTAATTGGCTTTGAAAAGTTTGTCAAATATTAAAGATTTAAAATACTTGATATTACAGCTCATTGTATAATAAGTCATTCATTTGACCAAAGTGGTAACTCAAGAATTTCAAAAAAAGTCAAAAACCTTCATTCTTTGAGAACACTTAATTTTCTAAACAATAAGCCCTAATAAAAACAGCATTAATCCAATTAAATTTGTTTTTCAAAATTTTATAAACACTCTATAAAATTTTAATCTTGACCATAAGATATAACTTCCATAAACCTTTTATAAACTTTATAACATTTATTAAAGAGTCAGTTAATGCTTCAAGAAAACCTTGTTAATCTGACACAGGGGCCCATATGTTGGTCTTGCACTAGGGTGCTTTTGATATTAATAATTAATTTAAAGAGAGACTGAACTTATTTTATCTCTTAAAATTGCCCCTCACAATATTACACACCCACCTCTTCCATGATAGTCACTGGGCCTTGAGGAGTTGAATAGCTTTAATTTCTGGCTCTGTGTCTCAGGAATGCAGTTTATTTTGACTGGCATCTTCTACCAGGCCTGAAGATGGGGCTTTAGTTGCTATTTGTGTTTAAAATTTAGCAGGACTTGGTGTCCTTTTAGACTGAGGAGTCAAAGCCCTGTAACTCAAGGTCACAAGTACTTTAAAAGCACATATATAGAAAGACACATGAATGTAATAGCCTTATTTTTAAAAACTTTTAATCCCAGTTTTTTTTTCCTAAGCAAACCAAAACCTAATAATAATATGACAACTTGATCATATAAATTTTTTTATGTATATCCTGCTATTGTAACTTACACAGACCATTCATAACATGGTTGGAGTTTCTCATTTGTCCTGAAGATTCCTCTTTTTTAAACAACCAGTCATTTTATTCTAGGATTAAATTTACCATACAAGATCATTTCTCATATAAAATTATTTCTCTTTAAGTTTTCTTATCAAAAACCTTTTAATTTTTATAACTTTCTTTACATCTGTCTTATTTCCTTGTTCCTTTTTGTTTTATACATAACCTTTAAATAAGCTTTGAATTAGACAAAAATTGCCCACTCTTTTAGAAAGGACACACCTTTTTTTTTAAGAAAGAATGATTTCCTACAAATATATTTTTATTGGAAAATACCCAAATAATGAAATATTTACTTAATTTAACTTTATATTCTAAATTATGATGAGTTTGTCTACAAGTATTTATCCTATTACTTTTATCTAATTATTTTAATTGTTTACCTAGATTATTTGTGAGAACCGCAGTAGTCATCATTTAAAGTTATAGAACCGTCATTGCAAAATTATAACTGAGACAGTGAAAAAGATTTGACCTAACTGACTCCATCTTGCTTTTAACCTCCAAGCTGTCCCTGATCATTCTTGAGCATAGGCCAAACTAATTTTGGGAAGAACTTATAGTTTAGCTTTGAAACAAAGACAATAACAAACCTTTCTGTCTGTGGACTAGACTGCTTAAAGCCACAAGATTAGAAGTTATGGTAATCTTACTAAGTTTAAGATGTAGCTGTTTTTATTGAACCATTATCAATGTCTTATTTATTAAAGATTGCACAAGCAAAGATCATTCTGTTTTGGGCTGGGTTTATAGTTTTGCAACCCCTATGCCAAATTTTGACACTTCATAGTATTTGGCAGGGATAAGTATGAAATTGCTTGATTAATAAATGCAAACAAAAATGTATGCTGGCAAATTGATATTGATACATGAAGTTATGATCCTATCATGAGGTTTTTAGCTGGTTGCTTTGTAGTTTCTATTGCATGATTGCTTTTGGAGTCTGTGGGCTATGTACTTACATGTGTTTTTGTGGTAGCATGTATTGTTCTTTTGAGTCCATTTTAAAACTCCATTAAGGATCTCTTGAAGGCTGGTCTGGTGGTAACTAATTCTCTTAGTGCTTGGCTGTCTGGAAAAGATTTTATTTCTTCTTCACTTATGAAGCTTAGTTGGATGGGATATGAAATTCTTGGTTGGGATTTCTTTTTATTTATTTATTTATTTATTTTTATTATACTTTAAGTTTTAGGGTACATGTGCACAATGTGCAGGTTAGTTACGTATGTACACAAAATGTTGTAAATTGGTCCCCAATCTCTCCTGGCTCATAGGGTTTCTGCTAAGAAGTCTGCTATTAACCTGATGGGTGTTTCTTTTGTTTTTGATTTGACCTTTTTATCTAGCTGCCTGTAAGATTTTTTCTTTAGCTTTGGCCTTGGATGGTCTGGTGACTATAAGGCTTGGTGATATTTATTTTGTATGATATCCCCCAGGTGTTCTCTGGATTTATCTGGATGTCTACATCTCTAGCAAGATTAGGGAAGTTTTCTTGAACCATTTTCTCCAATATATTTTCCAGGTTGTTTACTTTTTCTCATTCTTTCCCAAGAATGTCAATAATTTGTTGGTTTGGTCACTTTACATAATGCTAATTTTCTCAAAGACTTTGATTAGTTTTAAAAATTAATTTTTCTCTATTTTTGTCTGACTGGGTAAGTTCAAAAGGCAGGTCTTTAAGGTCTGAAATACTTTCTTCTGCTTGATCCAGTCTATTGATTATGCTTTCAATTGTATTTTGAAATTCCTTAAGTAAGTTTTATAATTGCAGAAGCTCCGATTGATTTCTTTTTAAGATGTTTATCTTGTCCTTCATTTCCAGGATTTCTTTGGAAGTTTTTCTTTGTGTTGATTTCCAACCTTATCTTGGATCTCATTGAGCTTCTTTGCAATCCATGCTTTGAATTCTTCATTTGTCATTTCTGAGTTTACTTTTTGGTTTAGGGACTATTGCTGGAGAGCTAATGTGATCTTCTGATCGTGTCATAACTTTCAGATTTTTCATGGTAGCAGAATTTTTTCACTGGTTTCTTCTCATTTGGCAATACTGGCACTACTAATTTTTGTAGTTATTTTCATGCAAACATGATTTTTTTATTTCTTTCTTTATATTGGTATTGTTTTTTTCTTTCTTTCCCTTAACTTCCTCCCTAGGGGAAGTGACTGTAGAGTTATGTTTGGCAGGGTCTTTTGACTTTGCTTTTACAGCTTTATGTACTTCTGTCAGTATGTTTTTACACAGGGCCTTGCAGTTTTATGTACAGATCAGTAGATGATGGTTATGGGTAAGAGTCATCTGTGGCTAACACAGCTGAGTATATACATAAAATCTTGTTTACTGGGAGGAACTCTCTGTTGCTTCAGGTAATTGGCTGATCCACGAATTGCACAGAGGTCTGGATTCCCTACTCAGCCCCATTGGGAAGGCCAAGATGAGTGGCACTAGACTGGGCAGCCCTGACTCTAGGTTTGCCAATTATTGGCACAAGCACTAGCCCAGTGAGGGTATCCGGTGCATGGCCACCAAGTGCCCAGAGGTCTGCCTAGGCATGGATCTGGGAAATCTTCTTGTCCTCAAGTCTCTGCACCAGGCAAGGGGGTGGCCTAAACTCCAAATCTGGGAAAGTGAGTGCTCCAAATACCTGGTGATCTGCTTGATCTTGGAGCAGAATGGGGCCCCTGCACCACAGTCTCTGTGTAGGAAGTATGTTGCAGCTCATGCTGCTGATCTTGGTGAAAAGATGCTCCAACTGCTTGGCGATCTGCATGAGTATGGGGCAGAGAGGGCCCTGCTACATCATGGTCTATGTGCAGGAAGCGTGAAGTGGCTCAGGCTGCTGATTCAGGTAAGTGAGTTCTCCATCCGCCTGATGATCTGCCTGGGCATGGAGCAGAAAGCACCCCATTGCCCCATGATCTCAGGGGAGAAGGCTGTGGCATCTAGCAATGATACTTGCAGACTGGTTCTAGGTCTCCAAGCTGGCTCTGCCTGGAAGTCTCATTGTCCTGGATAAACTGCATACAGAAAGTTTTATTAAATAGTGTAGGCTCTAGATAATCCAACTGACATGTTTATGAACAATAATATATGATAACAATCTTTTTTTCGAAACGGAGTCTCGCTCTGTCGCCTAGGCTGGAGTGCAGTGGCACAATCTTGGCTCACTGAAACTTCTGCCTCCCAGGTTCAAGCGATCCTCCTGTTTCAGCCTCCCAAGTAGCTGGGACTACAGGCATGCGCCACCATGCCCAGCTAATGTTTGTATTTTTAGTAGAGGCAGGGTTTCACCATGTTGGTCAAGCTGGTCTCAAACTCAATCTTAAGTAAGGGACATAGAGTAGAAGTTCTGCTCTGTGATGTTGGGAATGTTCTATATCTTTACTGTTCAACAGAATTTTGTGAAATAATGTGCATGTTTTATATCTGCACTGTCCAATATGGTAACCACTAACTGCATGTGGCTATTGAACATTTAAAACAGGTGTAGTGTTAGTAAGGAACTAAATTTTTATTTGTATTTAATTTTAAATAATTTAACATAAATAATGATAGGTGGCTAGTGACTACCATGTTAGTAAGTATAGTTCAGTATTTTGTTTTAAAAGCAGAGAAGTATTGACTGCCTTCTTCAATGCCCAGTATATACTCAGTATTTAGTGATTCTTATATAAAGGAATGCCTACATGCTAAAAGATTGAAAATTGAATGTTTCTGCAGGAGGGCCTAATAAATCAAGCGAATGCTTTACTACTTCAGTATAAAATAAGCTATTCTTCTTTCAGTTTGATCTAAATTATGTCACCGATTCAGTTTTTCCAGGGTTCTGAGGTTCGAACAAAGAAAAAATATAGGGATTAAAGATTGAGGAGGCTTGGAAAGTTCACAGAAATTTGATTCTGACAACTGGGAGATAATTTCATGTTAATTTTTTTTCTTATTATGGTTTTAGTAAAGGTCTGTACCAAATATAAGTGTAAACTGATGTGAACTTTTCTTTATTTAGAAACCTGATTCCTGGCCTAAAAGAGGAGCTGTTTTATATCCTTACATATAACATCAATTTTCCCTTCTTCAGTCAATGATTAAAGAAGTCCATTTACTTCTAGTTTATTCAGTAAAGAAATTGGAACTCCCACTTGGGCCTGGAACACAAATTATAAAAAATAATGTAGTCTTTTAATCAATGTCCAGAAAGCAAATGAGGAAAGCTAGTTTTTCAGGAAAAACAGTAACAACATTAAATTGGCCTCTTTATAAAGTCCATAGACTGACTTATACATTATGAACTTGTAATCCTATAAGAGTAGCAAGAACAATATAGAATTGCTGTGGAGGGAATGGTGTGCAAAGAGAAATGCTATCAGGGGAGGTGAGCCAATAGCATGTATAATAACTATTCTCTTGTATTTGTGTGCCTGCAAGAGTTTTACAGTACTCAGCCCAAACATGAACAGAGGCCCTCTGGCTCGATTGTAATTTCACCAAGAGAGCCTTCTTGATGTAGCCAGCCTTCCTTTATTAAAATGTCTAAGATTTTTAAAGAAGGCAAAGCTACTATAAAAACCCCAGTAAAATTGGTTTCTGGTACTGTAACGTATTTTGGATATCCTATAAGTCCATTGATACTTTTAAGATTTTTGCTGCCTAGTCCAATATATGTTTTGGAATGAGCTCATTATGCTGCCATAATGAGTAGCCCCCAGACCTCAAGGTTTAATCCAACAAAGGTTATTTCCTGCTCATTCTTCACCTCTTGTAGGTCTGCCAGGGGGCTCTGCTCATCATAGTCACTCACTGCCCCAGGCTGACCCAGGCTACACCTTGACATATGCTTTCAAGTTGCCCAAGGCAGGGAAAAGGGAATGTAGCCAACTACATAGTGGCCCTTAAACCTTTGGCCTAGAAGTGACACAGGTCACAACTGCTACATTCATCTGGACAAATGCATGTTAGATGGTGATGCCTAACTGTTGAAGATATAAAGAGGTACAAATCTATCACGGGCCTCAAAAGAGGGGAGAAGCAAATATCTGAGTAGCCTGTAGGTGGCTAGCATGTACCAGGGTACAGTTCAGCTGGACACTAAAGGACATTCAGAAAGGAAATGATTCCATACTCCAGTACATATGAAAACTTTGAGTCAAACAAACTGACCTATATTTCTTCATTGTGGGATTGTTAGTATTTAATGCTGTGAAGTGGATTGTGAATAACTAAGAACATGTTATAATATGAGGAGTTTTCCAAATTCATTAAACTCATTAAAAAGAAAAACTTTTTTTCTTCACATAGCATCTGGAGAAACATTCTTTGCTCGGTGCTCTTTCCAAGATGGATTTCATGGTACTTTCTGAGCCCCTCTTCAATTTATCTAATTTATCTTTATTTAATAGGATAGTTTACATATTATTCATTAAAATATTTGATGCAGAGAGATAATAAGTAATAACTTTTCTAAGTAAAGATCATGAATGTCTAAATGAAGCTCCTTTTTCCAGAAAAGTTATACATTAGAATTTTAATGATGAATGTTAAAGTATATGGTGGCAGATAGACTAAGGGGCCTACTTCAAATTTCTTTGAGGCTCTAAAGAAGTGTGCATGGCTTTGTCTATACCACCTGACTATAGTACTTCTAAGTTTAAAGTTCGGGAGAGATTTAGCTTTTAAGAGCCTGCCAGATTGCAAGGTGTGATTTATCTAAAACTTCAGTGAGATAAAAATTAATTAAAGTTTATTAACTCTTGCTCAGAATAATATATTCTGCTAATTTGGAGAAAAAATTGTTAGCAATCGTTACATGGTATATGGAAACTGGATTAGAATATTTAGGGATAATAACAGGTTTTCACATATTTTTAATATCATACGATTTTGTATTAAAAATTGACACTTTATTTCTTGTATGAAGAATTACAATATATGAAGATAACAGTTAAGTAAAAAGAAGAGAGAAGTCACTAATAATGACAAGTCATTCAAACAATGAAAAGTGATAATGAGAAATTCAAATGAGAAGTAATTAATGAGTCACTTATCTAAGATGTTTATTCAGTTACATTACCTGTTAGGAATGAAGCTGTGTATCATAAAGCAAGTTACAAAAATTTTATGTGAGGAGACAAAATCAGAGTCACAAAATCCCTATGGTAAGATTTCTAAATTCTAGGCACATATTCAGTTCCCAATTACCCTTATTTTGTAAACAACTCTAACTAGGGTAGTTATTTGGTTTATAACTATAGGAAATCATGGGAATTGACAAGTGGGATTATGTACTATGGGCAGTGAAAAGCAAACAGGGAGTCTAGACATGTGACTGAATATTCTACTGAGTGAAATACTCAAAGGAGACAACAGTCTGAGATGCCTTTGCCTAGGGTCAAATTTGCACTTGAGAAATATCTCTGATCTAGCATAGTAATTTATATTGATGATAATTATCTGTAGTCATCAAAATTGTTAATTATTTTCAGTGCAGTAGCTAAGACATTAGGGACTTGTGCAGTATCTTTGAAGAGGCTTTCTATCCAAAACTACTAAATAAAAGATATGTAAAAGCACGGATCCTACGTAGCTGTCAAACTCAACTATCCAAAATGATTCATTCTCCAAGTACTTTTTTTTCTTTCTCATCTCGGTCATGTAAAACATCTCACAACATCATGTTGACCCATAGGTGGCAATATTGGTATTGTGCGAGTCAAGTCAAAAAGATGGGGGTGAGTAAAGCAACATAATTTAATAGCGCAATGAAGAAAATGATTGAATCTGAAATCCAACTTTGATGAACATAAAATAACTTTACCAAATCTTCTGGAATTTAGCCCTTACTTACAAAATAACCCCCACTGATTTATAGGTTTGGATTTGAAAAAAAAGTCTAAATTATATGTCCTGAAAAAATGTTATTGTATTTTGAATGTATTTTTGTTTATGTATAGTGGTTTGTTAAACTTTGTATTAAACCAGTTTTTCACAGCTATATTCCTAATATCTTTGTTTACATTTAGGAATATTAGGGTAAAATCCAAATTATACTGTCCAATATCTACAACTAGGAATTGTGTCAGCAACTTTGTGGAGGACTCAGGGACCACTTCTGGATGAATTAAGGCAGTTGGTCCCCAGAACGCTTAGTGAATTTCTGATGTCCATTGAAATAATGATTATATATAATATCTTATGTGGTTAAAGGACCCTTCAGCCCTTTAGGACAATATGTTTTAATTGTTTTTAAGCTAATTTAGTATTTCTTAAAGTTTGTAAACCCATGTGCCTATTTGTTCAACACAATAATCTCACAGCATCTCTTCTACCCCTTCCTAGATTCTGATACTTCACCTTGGGGAGAGGTATAGTTTTCTGTTGAAAACTGTGCTCTTCAAATCATCCCACCATTTTACTTTTCTATAATGTGTATAAATATTTTTCTCATTTTTCATTATAAAATTATAACATTGATTACGCAGGCATTTTCTTTTTTGCTCTCTAGTAACTCTGATATACTCCATCTCTCCAAGTTGATCATCATAGCCCTGAATAAAATCAGTTTAAGATGATAAATATGACAGTGAATAGAAAACAAAGAGAGGTATGTGCATGTGTGTATGTGTGTATGTTTGTGTGTGTGTGTGTATGTGAGACACGGAGAGACAGAGAGGGAGGGAGAGAGAAACAGAGACAAAGACAGAGAAAGAGAGACATACAATTGTGTGGCATAAAAGAAACACTGAGAAACTTTGAAAAATTTTAAGTGACAAAAATAAACATTATGCAGTTTCTCTCACCTTCTAGACCTGAGATATCTAATACAACAACAAGTATCCACATGTGGCTATTTAAATTTTAGTAAAGTTAAAAATCTATTTGCTCAATCACATGAGCCACATCTCTAGTGCTGAATATGCACAGATGGCAACTTTATTGGATGGTGTGGATATAGAACATTTCATTATCACAGAAAGCCCTATTGAACGGTGCTGCTCTATACTTTAAGTTCCTTGGGTTATAATCCTCTTAATTTTGTATTTCCCTACCTAAAACTTTGTATGTTAGAGGCATTCAGAAAATACTTGCTGAGTAAAAATAAAAGGGAATTTCTATTAAAAAGTCTAGAAAAAATTGTGAAAAGCTTCAGGGACTGATTTGATTATTTGGTTTCTTATTATAGAGAATATGAAATATTACATATGCAATATATGTAAATACAGATGTATAATATCTGTATTCATTGGTACTTCTAGTCTTATCTCCGGCTTCCCTTTCTCATTCCTTACAAGGCCACCATGGAAAAGCCTTTTGTCCAAAGTTCTATGCTGCAAAGGGACAAATTAGTCCCAACAATGGCTTTCCAAGCACACTCCAAAGATTGACCTGGCATTCGTTCCATGTTGTTCTCTTTAATTAATATTAATTAATTCACTCCTTTCTGGGTTTTCAATTTGCCTAGATAAGGCATTATAAATTAGAAAATGTAACACATTCAGGTTATAATTTAAAGGGCTCTCAGCTGATAGTTAATTAGCTTGATTCAGGAAGGATAAACCAAAAGAATGAATTTTTAATGCTAATTTAAAGGACATTAGTTGCTATGGGCAGAATGATTAAAATGCCAGTTTGAAGCAGGAAAATTAGAATGCAGCAGCAGTGGCAATCATAGATTATCAGTGGTTTTTGTATATATGCCAGGATTATAAGACATTCTGTCACCTGCCTATAGAAAAGCTTGACAAGTTCTGGAGGGTTATTTTGGTCTAAGACACATGATGGGTAAATCTTAATTGTCTTATCTTTTAACATGTGTTCATCCAAGTCTCCTTAGGAATGCAATAAAGTAGAGTTATATTTTAGAATGAGATGTATTTACCTGGCTTGATGCATTCATCACAAGTAGCAGAGGGTTGACACTAGCCTATCCTTCCAACCTTGTTTAACAACCACTTACTGAGTACCAAGCACTGTCCTAAGCATTTTACAAATACTAACTCAGGTAATTCTCATAACAAATCTATGAGTTTCATACTATGATCATCCCCATTTTTTTTTCAGAAAGAAAACGGAAGCACAGAATGTTTAATTAATATGCTCAAGGTCACACAGGTTGTAGGTGGCAGGTCCTAGATTTGAACCCAAGCAATCTGGCTTCAGTGACTATACTGTTAACTAGATAAGAAATCCAACTCAGCAGATTATTATCAGCTAAAGACAGCCTCTCAGTTAACTTTAAATGCACTGTTATCAACATCCAAAGATTATCCTCAAAGATGTCATCCTTTCTGAGGAACTCCAGAACACAGACATAGTGAAATGTAAGGAATTGAGGCTCACTTACTCTATATTTAAAGATCCTTAATGGATCAGAAGATTCTTGGGGATCAGCAAGGTGTCTCTAATGTTGCCAAATGATTAGCAAAAAAGCAAAGACATAAAGTTTCAAACAAAATTAATCTTTTAAATTCAATCACTCAAACATTTTTTAAAACATTTACAATAAACCAGGCACTAGTCTGGATGCTGGATAGATGTGGATGAAAAAGAAACCACCCCTGCTCACAAGGAGCTAAGAGTTTAGTGGGGCGGGGCGGGGGTGGGGGTGGGGCGGGGGTGGGGGGTGGGCGGGGGAAATGTAGACAAAGGTAATTTTGTTATGGTATAGAAAGCTCAAGAATGGATATTATATCAAGTACTAAAAGAGGAAAGAGTAGGGATAGCTAACCCTTCTCCTGCAGTGAAGAATAATGTTCAGGGAAGGTTTTAAGGGAGGTGAGATTTGAACTGAGATGTAAGGATGAGGACCGAGAAGATTGCAGCATCCCCCAGCCTTGGCATTTTTCACAATTTGGACTGGATAATTTTTTGTTTGGAGGACCGGCCTGTACGTTGGAAGACGTTTGATGGAAGTCCTGGCCTCTACCCACTAGATGCCAGCAGTGTCTTTCCTCAGGTTATGACAATCAAAAAAGTCTTGAGGTATTGTCAGATGTCCCCTGGGAGACAAAATTGTCCAAAGTTGAGAACTACTGAGCTGGGGGAAAAGGTGGTGGGAAGTGGCTGGGACTAGTAGAAAGGGAAAGATGCCTGTCAGGGAGAGGACACATTGGGGATGAAGGCCTGGAGGTAAAAGATCTGGGTATGTATAAAGCTGCTGGGGCATGAGCATGAGATGCAATGTGGCCATGAATGGTTTTGATGATGATAGAGGAGGAAAAACTGACTGGTGGGCTGGAGAGAACTCGTAGCAAGCACACACAGGCAGGAGATGGACTAAAGGTTACTCTGAATCATAAATTCAGCCAGGCTGCCTTATGGACTTATAAGGAACCAAAGCCAGCATCCACACCAGTTAGGTGGGGCACAAACAGACTGAGTGACTCATTCTGAGCAAAGGAGCTGCACTCTCCCCAAAGGCAGGTTGGAGGCTAGCTAAGTTCAGACAGTGTTTTTTTTTTTTTTTTTTTTAAGGGAGACAGACGTGGTCTAACATGAGGAGAGAGGATTGTGTTCACCCTAATCTTTTTGCTATGTAAAGCATTGAGACTGTGTGATAGGATATCTTCAGATCTGACAGCATCAGTGAATTCAGCAAAGCCCCACTGAGAACTAAAATCTTTGGTGAATGAGCTGCCTTATTTAAGTAGATTTTCCAAGATGATGAAAATCCTTAGTGCTTCAGTCCGCTCCCTTTAAACTTTAATCTTATTTTACTTTATATTTTTTTCTTAGCATAAATGAAACCTAATTGGACTTTTCCTTGATAATTTAATAGTAGTTACTATGATCATTAGGGTGGTATCTCTGAAGGGTGATCTAATTTATTTTGCATCCTCGGGCAAATCAAATGGACCAACTATTGCAATTGTGTTTTGTAATTTTTTTGGTCTCATTTTTATAGCTAGATATCAGCTGTAGATTTTCACAACATTCTCATTTTGTTGTCTTCTGCCATAATTCAAAAACGTTGTTGGTAATCTTTTTCTTTTTTCCTGAGAAACATAATAACCAAGTTTGCTAGATTTAGGTCTAAAAACAGCTAATCTAAGCTCCAATAATGCCATAAACACTTATCTGATGTTTAATGTATGCCAGACAGTGTTCAAAATTGTAACATTCTCCTTAATACCAAAAGTACTTAAGTCTTAGTGCATCAGGTTTTACAACTATGTCAGTAGTCTTTTCCTTTTACTCTGAAGTTCTTTTCTGTGTTCTGAAAAGTTAAGTGGCTAGAATTTTGATATTCAACTAAATGGGATTTTATATACTCATGATATAACACTTTTAGAAATTGCTAAACTCAGGAAGCAGGTGATACTTTTAGCAATCTGGAACTGTTCAACAGAGTAACAAGAAGCAAGGTGAGATTTTGTAAAAGAAAAACACATTAGGCTGAAGACTTTTGCACACATTCCATTCAGGACTCCCATCTTTTTTACCTCTTTAAGCAGGAAGCTACTTAGGCTCCCTTATCAAACGACTGAAGCATGCACATTCACAAACATGGCTTCTTAGTTCAGGGAGGTCAAGAGATTCAGCAATTTGAAGAAAAAGGCAAATGCTCCAGGATGGATGTGTTCAAAAGACCTGGAAAGAAATTCTTGGAGGGTTGCCCTTTCTTCCTATGACACATCACAACTTCTGGTAGAAAATCAAGAAAGGAAACTGGGCAACCATGATGATTAGTCATAAGGAAGGAGACAACAGGCATTATGAAGCCAACAGCTGCAGAACAATGGGAACCATGAGAGGCTATTTTTGTTTGGTTTCAACAATTAATTGAACCTGACAGTGTACTCTGCCTTCTCTCAATCTTCTCTTACTAAAAGTGGAAAGTTTCCATGCTAAAACAAAAAATAGTTATCTTTTTCCTGCTTAAGAATGATTAAAATGCCATTCTGCTCTTTCATCTTCATGTGTTTATCTCAAAATGTACTTATTACAAATATAAAAATATTCAAACCTATAAAATGACAAGTATCTGTTATTGTGTTTCCACTGCTACTGCTTTGCTGCTATTTAAAAGGCTGCCATTTGGAATCCTAAACTTGAGATTGTAATATGTTAGGGACCTCCCTTGGCAGTAAATATGGAAAAGAATAGCCAAAGGCCTTTAGTAGCAGATGGCTTATGTGGCAGTCTTTATATTTTTTGTGTTGTTCTGTTTTTTTTTTTTTTAATTCCAGATGGTGTCATCACAAAAATAAAAATTCACCTAGGAATGATTTGGTTACCTCCTAATTTTTTTCTAGTATTTTCCAAACTGCTCCAAAGTGAAAGCAGATGGAAATTTTACACTATCAAATCAGAAAATAAAATTGTGAAACTTTTGAAAAAGCTGTTGCCAACTTATTGGGTCTTGGAGAAGCTGGTTATGGGTTTGGCAGTATTTTCCCAAGCAACAGTGGTTCTTTGGAGCTTGTGGTTCTGAACAGTGAGTGGTTCTTCTGACTTAAGGGGATTTAGTACATTTTCATAAGCATAGACACTCCTTTGAGCTGAAAGTTTCAAATATCCAAGACAGCCTTCAAATAAATGGATGCAGGTACCCTAGAAAGGTAACAGATGATTTTCATAGACATCTACTACTCATTAATGCCATGAGAAATATGGGCAAATTCAGGTGCATTCTCTTAAAGGGACTGTCGCAGAATTACAGAAAGGTAGCGATAAATGGAAAGGTTTTACATCCTTGGGCAGGAGTCATGAAATGCCAGTGGGAGAAAGACATAAACAAGCAAGAGTGAGTGTGAATACAGAATAGTTACATGGGATGAGGAAGATGTTTGGGGAAAATAATAGTGAACAGGAGGTGGAGATATGCAGGAAAAAGCCCCCATAAACTGTTTCTATGTCTTGTGCCTTCATCAGTGCTTCTCTACCTCTTAGCTTCTCTAACATCTCTGAGATTTAAATAAATTTTCTGGTCCCTTCTCCCAACCCACCAGTGTAAGCATAAAGACCATGGCATTCCTAATGGACACCTGCTACTTTAGACCTCAGTATTTATTCTATCTTTTCCTGCTAAATTGTCTTCCATTTGGGGTGCTATATTTTACCTATTGCATACAATCTGGTGTTATAACATGTGATCCATACAGTTTCTTGGAATTTTACTTTTGAGAACACCATCAAAAATACTTGCAAGGGTTAAGGCTCAATCCCCTCAAAGGTGGCACCCTGAAAAGACTGTTTATCAGTTCCTTCTATGCAGACTCCCCAGAGCTGAGTTTTGTCCTTCCGTAGCCTAGTCCTTTACTTGAGCTATTCCAATGCATTCCCTTTCTACTTGCAAATTTCTTTTGCTATGATGACTGGAAGATTGGTCTATTTTCTTGGACAACGATTTATATAGCCAAAGTGCAATTTTACTTGAAATGTTCTGACCTCAGACTGATGTACATAGTGTCCATTATCAGTGGTCTCTGTATAAAAGAATGTGTGTGTGTGTGTGTGTGTGTGTGTGGGAGAGAGAGAGAGAGAAGAGAGACAGAGAGTGCATAAGGGAAAATTACACCAATTAGTCTTGGAATATCAAGGCTTAACTGTGATTAAATAAATGATATACACTTCTGAGATGTAAATGTCCCCATTTTATTGCTTGCTCTGTTGTGATCAGCACTCTTTTACAGGTAGTCTTGCATAAAATTCTTCGTGCAAAATCAATAGGGTTCAACTGGGGAGACCAATGGGCAATTGCTTAAGATTTATGTCATTTGCCACTTTTGAATGATGCCTTTTAATTTGTAGCTATTCCAGGCAAAGTACTGGTGAGCTTACGCCACTTATCAACTTTTTTCTCTCTTTTATTTGTGTTTTTGATAATAGTTATACATTTTCAAACTAGCCAGTAATTTGAAACACATTACTTTTTTTTTCATTTTATCACTTTTTTTTATTATTATACTTTACGTTTTAGGGTACATGTGCACAACGTGCGGGTTAATTACATATGTATATATGTGCCACGTTGGTGTGCTGCACCCTTTAACTGGTTATTTAACATTAGGTATATCTCCTAATGCTACCCCTCCCCCCTCCCCCCACCCCACAACAGGCCCCTGTGTGTGATGTTCCCCTTCCTGTGTCTATGTGTTCTCATCTTAAATATATCATAAGTATATTAAAGCCTTACCACCTGTTCTTTTCTTGCTATTTCAAAATTATATTTTAGTTGAGTTTTGTCTCTTAATAGGAGGGGCTTATGTGAATTATTCTCTTTAGGTTCTTGCAGATGTGTCTGAAAAAAAATTTTATTTATCTGTAGCCACTATGCTCAAAGGACAGTCTGACTAGGTATAAAAATCTTGACACACACTTTTTTTCTTGAGTGTTTTTCTTTCTTTCCTTGGAGATATTTTTTTCACTGCCTTCTAGTAAAAATTTGCTGGGGGGTGTCTGACCAGCTTGATTTTCTTTCACCTAAAATTATTTTGATATTTCCTCCTGCTGCTCAAAGATTCTTTATCTTTAAAATTAAACATTTTCTTCAGGTTATGTCTCAGTGTTGACCATTCTGTGTTATAGTGTACCCCTTCCCTGGTTTAGAGCTTTCTCTTCAATAACCAGACTCAAATATTCTTTAAGAAAGTTTTCTTGAATTAAATTTTTAAATATTGGTACTCTTTCATTGTTTGATTTTCTTTGCAGTCCTAATTATGTGAATTTTGGATGTCTTTGGCTTATCTTTTACTCATCATACTATTTCCAATACTTTCTATATCTTTATTTCTATTAATGTTCATTTGATTTTCTCATTTTTCTCACCTACATCTCTTATTGTGCTTTCTATGGTATCAGTATCTCTTTTGATTCTGTAATTTATTCTTTATTTCTAATTTTCTTTTTCTTCCATTTTCCCTTAACTCCTACAGTTTCCCCTAAATCCTACAGTTTTACTGCGTATGTCTAGACATCACCTTCTCTTGTCCAGTCATGTTATCCTGAGTCCTTGTATTTCCTTCCTGGCTGTAATTGTATCTATATTGTTGGTAAAATGTTGTGTTGCAACTTGTATCTTTTTGTGGCAACATTTTTTTCTGTTTGTTCTTTTATTAAGAAACTTTTGTTGCTATTTCCTATTTTAAGGTATCTTTGAAAGGATTGTATCAGTTTTCCAAGGTTGTGACAAAAACTCTACAAAGTGGATAGCTTAAAACCACAGAAATGTATTGTCTCACAGTTCTGGAGGCTGGAAGTCCAAAGTCAAAATGTTTGCAGGGGAATGCACACTTTGAAAGCTGTTGGGGAGAATCCTTCCTTGCCTGTCCTAATTTCTGGTAGTTTACCAGCAATCCTTAGCATTCCTTCACTTGCAGCTGTAGCATTACAATCTCTGCCTTTTTTCATGACTTGGTGTTCCCTCTTGTGTCTCCCTGTGTTTTCTCTTCTTATAAAGCTATCAATTATATTGGATTAAGGGTACACCCTACTCCAGTATGACTTCATTTTAACTAATCACATCTGCATCAACCTTATTTCCAAATACAGTCACATCTCAAGATACTGAGGGCAAGGATTTCAACATAACTTTTTTGGGGGACACATTTGAGCCCTTATCAGGATGCTGTGGGGTTTACAATTACTCATATTTAAATGAATTAAAATTTCCAGACAGTATATTAGCAGGAGACTTTTGTGGGGTTCAGAGCAGGAGTCTAGGGAGTGAGATAGTTTGCTAGGAGTCTGGGGCTAAAGAGATGGATTGTTTCATTATAATGAAATTTCTCTGCATAGCCATGCCTCTGATGCTTCTCTAACCTAGCTTGAGACCTTCACTAAACACTGCTATCAAGAACATAGTCCTTGCTTCCAAGGTATCCTTTAGTCTTTTGAAAGGTGGTGCTTTCTTACACCAAGAGGATCCAAGAGGGCTTTCAGTATCTTATGTCACAGCAGCTGCAGTGATTGTGCCCTTTTAGTCCTCAGCCTTGTCACAGCAGTTTCTATTTAAGAGAGACCTTTCCCTTATAGTAGTTCATATTTGCTGCTCTTTTCTGAGATCTGTCCGCTCTAGACCACCTTTGTCCTCCATGCTTCTCCCTACCATGCTGCTATAGCTTTCCATGCAGATTTTGCTGGTTTTCCTTGCTGTTGCCCACACAGGCAATTTGTAGTTCTCAAATTTTCTCTGTCTCTTAGTTTCACTGAAGATGTAGTTTATAGGCTCCCCTTGCCCTCACCTCCTCCAGGATGAGAAGAGAGTAGATTTGGCACTAAGTTGCTATTGTGTTTCTACTGGAATAAGGAGCTCTTCGACTGCTTTCTTTCAAGAGTAAGGGTAGATAGCAACACGGATTTTTTTCTTTTGCTCCTCTATCCTCCCCCTTTTCCTCCTCATTTTCTTTCTGTATATTTTTGGAAAAATAAAATACTATGCTTGGAGCAAGATTTTAATCGTTTTAGATCAGAATTATCTGTGCTGTCCAATATGGTAGCTGTTGTCCAATGTTACTATTCAGTGCTTAAAATGTAGCTATGTGCATTAGAAACTAAATAACTAAATGTTTTACTTTATTCAATTAAGCTTAATAGCTGTGTGTGGCCAGTTATCCTACTGAAGGAGGCAGTTTTAGACAATGCAGGGAGGTGGAGGCTAGGAGATGGAAAGAACAAGGAAGGGAATAAAGAGGATGCCATAGTACATGAAGTGGTAGAATAAAAGAGAAATAAAGACATCTAGTTGTGATTATATAGGGTTTTGCTATTTAATATATGATGTAAATTTTTCTATCTTGTTTCCCAACTAAAAGTAAAACTTCTGCTTTTTGCCAATGCTTTTTGGAAAATATTTTCTGTTGGAAAATGAAGAGAAATACTGAGTTATGCTCCAAAGTTGCAATGAGTTTATGCATTTGGGCCTCGTCTTTTTGGGGCTGTCATATTGCCCAATAGTCTTTATTAAAATCTATTGTTTCCTTGGGAACAGGGTGCTTGCAAGTGGAGAAGCAAGGATTATCCACTAAATTGGAGTCCTAAGGGTTTGAACTAAGACAATATAAATCTACAGAAAGGAGTTAAGGCTCTTTGCACTTTTGAATACAACAATCACATCACACACAAAAATACAGAATGTAACACAAAAAATGATCTCCTGGAACATGGAAGCTCAAAAAATAAATCCTTTCAGTGTTAAATACACAAAAAAGTTTTTTCATCATTGCAATTTAAGCATTTTAGATACAGAACTAATACGTAGAACTCTATAATTATTATGGTAGTAACATGATGATTTTTACTTACCTTCTGGTCACAGCAAGTGGGGAAAAGTTTCATGATAGTGAGTAATGAATTCATCAGAAAATCAAACTTTTAAAAATAAAGAATCTGAAACATGCAATTGTGAACGTAAACGGCACACAAACTAAATATCTACCAAATACAATGTGTTATAGCCATTGACCCATATACACCATAATCTATTTAATCAAATTCAGAATGCATATACCTGTAATGTGTTTCCTATTTGTTTTTGACATGCAGGTCTTCATTTTCTGAGGTGCATTTAGTATCAGCTGGCACAATCACTGGTTCCTAAGAACAAATGCCCCCCATGTATAATCTGTGATACATGGTAAGTTAATACTGCCTTGGTTTACTCTAGATTGACATAGCACTTGTGCTGCCATTTAAATTTGCAAATAAAATCACACACATATCAAACTAATCTTCTATTTTATAACACTTCAATGTAACTCAATTGTTTTTTATTTAAAATACCTTATCATATACTCACTTATACTTATCATATACCTATCATATACTCACACATATACTCACACATATACTCACACATACACCTGAATCACAACATGTAGCATTTTATAAAATTGGGCAGCTTTCACCAGTTATTCTTTATTTTGGAATATTTTTCTTACTGATTTACTGATGTTCCTGCTTTGTTTCTATGGCAATGCCTCCAGCCATTATAGCTTCAAGCTTTCTGAAAAGATTTATTTGTTCATACCAGAGAAGTACAAGAGAGAAATGACTGCTATAAACTCTAGTCATCCTCATGCTCCTGAGTTGCCAACTGATAAACTCAAATGGCTTTCATTAGCTACACAGGGTTATCAAGGACCATTCAGCCAGTCTACTTGTATTCCTCACTTAACTGCTAGAGCAGGAAGATTTCAAATGACAGGCATCTTCACAACTACAAATGGTGGGGAAACAGATTATAAAACAAATTACACTTCAGTTTTAGGCAAGTTAATGATATTAAAGATGCTTTGATTCTATTTGATAAACTGGTTCCAAGTGATTTTATCCATTTTAACTGTATTAAAAATCACTACTCCGGAACTTGTAACCAGCTGAATTTTTGTATTACAAATGAACAGAAACAAAAAGCCCAAATCCTCTCAACAAAAGAAGTAAACAAATATGGTACATATGTCACTTGTGAGGTGCGGACTTCAGTGGGACTCACGTGAATGTCCTAGTAGATTTGGTTCTGAATGTAGTCATGTTTTTCATTCTTCAAATAAATGAAGTAATCAAAACAACACTCCCTGATTTTGGCATAAAATAAAAGTTCAGCAATTCAGACATGATTAATTTGAAGTTTAAAAATTATTTATTTAGTATTCAATCATGATTTACTTATTCATGTTCTGGGAGATAAAAGTTGACTAAGCAAAATGAGGAAAACGAAACAACCTATATGAGGGATGTTTAAAAAAACAGAGTAAAGAAAATAATTTCAAAAATAATTAATATATATATTTCAACCCATCTTTACTTTTATTAGAGCAGATCTTGCATACCTCCACATGCAAGGTTCAGCTTTTGTCCTTTTCCAGATTCATAGCTTTAATGTTTGTTGGTATACTGGCTATTTCCCTTCAGCTCTTCCTCCCGTTGGTCACTTCTACTTACTGCCCTGTCACTTTTTGCTCCCAGACAAGCTTCTTGAAAGCTAAGCCTACCCTCACCATTCGTCCCTTAGCTCTGTGACGTAGCCTCATCTGCCATTTTTCCTCAATTAAGTCACAAACAATATTGTTATTGCCAAAACCAATGTATATATTTAAGACTTTTTATTAGAGTAGTTTATCCTTCCCTGTGGGGGATATGTTCCAAAATCCCACAAGGGGTGCCTGAAACTGCAGATAGTACTGAACCCTATATATACTATGTTTTTTTCCTATGCATACGTAACTATGCGAAAGTTTAATTTATAAATTAGGCTTTAAGAGATTAACAACAATAATTATAATAAAATAGGACAGTTATAACAATATGTCAGCATTACTACTCCAGTGCTTTAAAGCTGTTATTAAGGAAAATAAGGGTTATTTGAACACAAACACTGTGATACTGCAACAGTTGATCTGATAACCGAGAAAGTTGCTAAGAGACGAACAGGTGGGTAATAGAGGCACAGATACGGTGGACAAAGGAACAACTCACATACTGGACAGGATGGAGTGGCATGGCACAAGATTTTAAGACACTACCCAGACTGGCACACAATTTAAAACTGATGAATTGTTTATTTCTGGAATTTTCCATTTAATATTTTTCAACTGCAGTTTACCATGGGTAAGTGGGATGAAACCACAGATAAGGCAGTTCTATTGTATTGGACCTTTCTACTATAGCTCCCACACTGACTCACCAATCTTTCTTTAAACTTTCACCTTTCATTAGCTGTCATTCTTTGGCTTAAATCCTTTAATAAATTCTCATTATCTTTATAGAAAAGACTAAAGTTATTAACTTTTCATAGGGACAGCTTTCACATATAAGCTCGGTTGTCTTTTCAGTTTAATCTTTTGCTACTCTCCCTAACAACCTCCCACCCCCGCTCAATACTCAGTGTAACTTCTAAGCTGAGATCATCATAAGTCTTTCTGAATGTGTGCATCTATCATGTCTTCACTTGAGTATTTTCTTTTCCTGGAATACTCTTTCCTTAATCTTATGGTTTCAGTTTAACCATCTTTTTTTTTTTTTTTAATAGAGTCTTCTCTGATATCCATGTCCTAATTTGTGGTCCTATCTGTGTGGTTTGATAGGACCATGCATTATCCTTGCCATATCCCTTTCAGAGTGCACTGTAACTGCTGCCTTTATTTTCTCAGCAAGTTTTAGTATAATATCAAAGAAGAATATCTACAGTTATGTGAAAAGCCTACTTAAATACTCCTCCCTTCTACAATTACTTATCTATATGAGGCCAGCATTACTTCATATACTGCAAGCAAAACAACATGTCACATCAATTAACTGTATCTCAGGCATATGAGAATCTGCTGTCTTTTACTAAGCCAGACAGATTTTCAAAAGTTTAAAAACAGTTCCACTCTCCTAGATTACTTTTGTATTAGAGAATGTAGATTTAAAAAATAAACATACTTAAGATAATGTAATAGATTTATAGTTATTTTTAAACAAATTACTAAATTAGTATTTAACATTTTTTCAGTTTTAATTTATAATACTGTAAATGTTGATGGATATAACTCACAAAAAGTAAAGTCCTTGGAGATTCTCAATAATTTCTAAGGTGTTTTGGGGATTCTGAAACAAAAATGCTTGCAGATTACTGCTGTAGATCTATTTGGGTGAACTGAGAAGAATAGTGAGGCTTCTGTATGAGCATGTTTATATACTTATTTAGGTCTTAATTTCTTTCAGCATTGTTTTACAGTTTCTAGTGCAGCCATCTTGCAATGTTTGTTACTTTTTATCTTATCTTAGGTTTTCATATTATTGTAGTGGAATTTAAAATTTTCCTTTTTCCCACTGTTTTCTATTAGAATATAGAAATACAATCAGATTTTGTATTCTGTAATCGTGATATTGCTAAATTCACTTGTTAGTTCTAGAAATTGTTTTGTAGATTCTTTAAGATTTTGAAAGCAAAGAATCATGTCACCTACAAATAAGAGAAAGTTTTGTCTTCCTTTCCAGTTTCCATGCCCTTTACTTCTTTTACTTTCTTTTACTTCTGAATCCACTAGTAAAATGTCTAATTGAAGCAGTGAGAACAGACATCATTTTCTTTTTTCTGAATATAAAGGGGAATTTTTTAGGCTTTTATCATTCAATATGTGTGTTTGCTTTTTTTTGTTTTTAATAAACACACTTTACTTGATTAAAGAAGTTGCTTCCTATTCATAATTGGAAAAGAGTTTTTCTTTCTTTCTTTCTTTCTTTCTTTTCCTTTCTTTCTTTTTCTTTCTTTCTTTTCATAAATGAGTGTTAAATTTTGCCAAATGCTTTTTCTACATCTTTCTGTATCTTTAGATGTATGTGTCACCCACAGGAGTTAATCATTTGGTTCATCTATTTAATTCACTTAGTATAGAGAATTATATTTCTTGATGCACTTGAATGTTTCACCAATCTTTTTGTTTTGTTTTGTTTTGAAACAGAGTCTCACTCTGTCGGTCAGGCTGGAGTGCAGTGGCATGATCTTGGCTCACTGCAACCTCTGTCTCCTGAGCTCAAGCAATTCTCCTGCCTCAGCCTCCCAAGTAGCTGGGATTACAGGCATGTGTCACCACCCCCGGCTAATTTTTGTATTTTCAGGAGAGATGGGGTTTCACCATCTCTCCTGGTCAGGCTGGTCTCGAATTCCTGACCTCAGGTAATCCACCAGCCTAGGCCTCCCAAAGTGCTGGGATTACAGGCATGAGCCTCTGTGTCCGGCCTGTTTCACCAATCTTAACATTCCTGGTGTAGAGACTATTTGGTCCTAATATATCTACCTTTTTATATATTGTTGGATTAAATTTGCTAATGTGCATCTACATTAAATGATATTGGTCATTAATTTTAGGTCTTTGTACTGTATTCATCAAGTTTGTGTCAGCGTTTTCTATGCTGTTTAAAGAAGTTGTAAATGCCCCTTCCTTTTCTATGCCTTAAGACAGATCTGGTAATATTGGTATTATGTGCTCTTTAAATGTATTATTCAATTCACAGTGAAGCCATCTGAGCCTGAAGTTTTCTTTGTGAGAAAGTGTTTGATAAGCACTTTGACCTTTCTAATAAACGTAACTATGAACTTTTAAAAATTTCATCTCGGGTTAGTCTTGGTAAGCTGTGTACATCAAGAAAATTGTCTACTTAAATCATAAAGTAGTTTCTAATATTTTGCTATGTTTCTAAAATATGTGTAATAAAATATGTATTAGTTTATTTCTGATACTAGTTTTATCATAATTTTTTAAATTTATGTTTTACCTCTATTTTTAATTATTATAGCTTGGGCTTTATTGATTTCATTAATCTTTTCAAAGAACAAAGTTTTCACTTTGTCAATTATCTAGTTTTTATTATCTATTTCACTAACTTCTAATATCTTCATTTTATCCTTCCTTCCACATTCTACTTAAAGTTTACTTTTATTCCTCTGTTTCTAGATTTTATATATAATATTGATTATATAAGTAGTTACAAATTTTTCTCTAAGGTCTGCTTTAGCTATGTATTAGGGTTTCTCCAGAGAAACAGACCTTATAATTAAAATATATTAAAAATAAATAAACTCATTAATTAATTTAACTAAACATCTATATGGGAATTTTCTCATAGAATTATGGAGGCCAGGAAGTCCCAAAACAAAAGGTCATGAGAACCAGTGAAGCCAATGGTGTAAGTCTTGGTCCAACTCCGAAAGTCTGGGAACTTGGTGGTGCTGATGATGAGGACATCCATAGTGTAAGTTCTGGTCTGAATCTGAAAACCAGGAATGCAATGTCTGAGGGCAGAAGATGGATGTCCTGGTTCAGGGAGATGAATTAGCACTTCCTTCACTTTTGCATTCTACTCAGGCCCTTAATGGATTAGATGATGCCCATTGTCGTTGGTGAGGTTGAATCTTCTTTACTTAGTCTACTGATTCAAATGCTAATCTCTACCTGAAGTATCCTCACAGACACACCTGGAGTAATGTTTTACTAGCTCTCTGGACATCCCTTAGCTCAGTCAAATTGGCACATAAATTAACCATCTTATAGTACATCACATGTATTAAAATACGATGCATTTCAGAACATTTTAAATTTTCTTGTAATTTCTTCTGATCCATTAGTAGAACTGTTATTTATTTCCAAATATTTGGGGCTTTTCTACATATCTTGAGATTTATTTATTTCTCATTTGTTATTACTAAAATATACATTCTGTAATATTTAATTATTGACATTTATTATGACTTGCTTTATGACACAGCATAACATTTTTTGTGAATGTGTCTTGTGCATTTTAAAATAATTGTTTTATACATTTGTTGCATATAATGTTTTATAAATGTGAATTAGGTCAAAGTGGTTAATAGCATTGTTCCAGTCTTCTTCAGACATTCTTTCTGATTTTTCATCTAGATGTTCTATTAATTATAATCAATCACTATTATACCAATTAGTGAAAGAGGGATGTTAAAATTTCCAGCTATAATGAAGATTTGTTTACTTTTCTTTCTAGATATCTCAGTTTTTAATTCAAGTTTTGAAATTCTATATTCAGGCTCATACACATCTATACCCTTCTGATTATTTTATCATTATAAAATGATCCACTTTATCTCTGGCAATACTCCTTATTTGATGTCTATTTTGTCTGTTATAATGATTCTATTTTTGTTATGTTTACTATTCAAATAATATATAAATATATATTTTCTCATCTGTTCATTCCTTTGACTCCTACCTTTACCTTTATATTTAGCTTACATCTCTTTTTTACAACATATAATTAGGTCTTGCTTCTTATCCAGTCTTACAAACATTGCTTTTCAATATGAATATTTAGTTCATTTTACTTCCTTCTCTTAGTTAATAATTTTCTAAATATTTCATTTTGATTACTCTATTGGGCTTTAAGTCACACCTCTTAGCATTTTTCAGTGTTTGCTGTAGGGATTACAATATAAATCCTAACCTATCACATTCTACTAAGTGTTAGTATTGTACCACATAAAGTATAAGAATTGTGCCACCGTATAGTTCCATTTGCTGCACCCATTTTTTGTACTAGTGCCATATATTGTGTGCATACATGATATCTATATGTTATAAACTCCATAGTAGGGTATTACAACATTTTTCTTAAAGAGGCATATATCTTTTAAATAAATTATTTTAAAAGTATATTTCCTTACATATTTACCATATCTGTTGCTCTTCTTTACCTCCTGTAGATTCACATATCTATCTGGTGTCATTTCTCTGCATCCTGATGTAATTTACTTAGCAGTAAATTCTCAGTTTTGCTATCTAATAAATACCTATATTTTGGCATCATTTCCAGAGGATATTTTTGCTGACTATAAAATTCTAGGTTGACAGTTATTTTTCCTTTTCTTTCAGCACTGTAAAGATGTTTTTAGTGTCTTATGAGTTTTATTCTTTCTGAAAAGTCAGTCATTGATGTTACCACCTTCTTCCTTTATGGAATAAGTCATTTTTCTGGCTGCTTTCAACATTTTGTTACTTTAACATAATTCTTTGGTTTTCAGGATTTTGTCTGCGATATGGCTCCTTGTTTTCTTTGTTTTTAACTTGCTTGGGGTTTACTGAAGTTTTTGGATCTATAAATTGTTGTTTATCATCAGATTGGGGATATTTTTAATGATCAGTATTCAGATATTTTTCTGTCCTATTATCTCTCTTTTTTTCCTTGTAAAATTTGAATTACATATATGTTTGTGAGCTTGTTTTATCAGATTGGACAATTCTTTCGATATATCTTCAAATTTACTGACATTTTCATTTGAGATATTATAATTTTAACTCCTAGGATTTTTATTTGATTGTTTTTAAATAGTGCTCATTTATCTGCTGTGATTTCCCATCTGTTTATTCATTTTTATAATATTTTCTTTGTCCATCCTTGAATATATTTATAATAACTGCTTTAAAGTCCTCATCTATATATTCCAACCTGTTAGAGTCAGTTTTACTGATTACTGTTTCCTTTTTCTCTTTCTTTTTTTTTTTTTTTGAGATGGAGTCTTGCTCTGTTGCCCAGGCTGGAGTGCAGTGGCACCATCTCTGCTCACTGCAAGCTCTGCCTCCGGGGTTCACCCCATTCTCCTGCCTCAGCCTACCGAGTAGCTGGGACTGTGGGCGCCCACCACCATGCCTGGCTAATTTTTTGTATTGTTAGTTGAGATGGGGTTTCACCATGTTAGCCAGGATGGTGTCGATCTCCTGATCTCATGATCCACCCGCCTTGGCCTCCCAAAGTGCTGGAATTACAGGCGTGAGCCACCACACCTGGCCCTGACTGCTGTCTTCTTGAAATAATGGGCCACACTTTCTGCTTTTCACATATTTAGTGGTTTTTTTATTATATGCTGAATATTATAAATAATATATTATAGATACTTTGTATTCTGAAATCTGCTGCTAAAGAGTGATTATTTTGATTTTAACAAGAAATTATCTTTGACTGCAATCAAACTCTGAATTCTGTAATGCCTGCTGTATGTATCGGTTGAAATCTTGGCTCATTTATCTTATACTTCTAGCTATAGCCTTAATTTCTCTTTGATGTCTCCTTCATGCATATGGAGTTCAAGGTTCAGCTTAGGACCTTGGCAGATAATATACAGCATTAAAAGCTTTTCTTCATTTGTCCTTTGATTTTCTAGCCATTCTGGCAGTTCCAAATTCTGTCCTCTGACTCATCAAGCCAGTAACAATATGGTCTTTCCTTGAACTTCAGCCTTGCCACACAGTAAGGACTGGGGTGTGCCCACAAGAGAAAAACTCTACAAATGCAAGCTCACCCAGTAGTCTCCTTGTTTTAAGAGTTGACTCTCCTTCAGTACTTGATCACTTTCAATTACTCTTTAATGCCTTCAAATATTGAAAGTGTAACTACTAATAACTTTAAGTTTCACCTCTCAAACAGTGATTGAAATCACTCAGACTTGTTTGCTAAAAGGGCAACAGTTCCTTTTTGGAACAAACCACATATGTCATATTTTCATAGCAAGATGATATGCTAGAGAGAAAAGTCATTCTCTATGTTTGTCCCTTATGGCAGATAAAATTTTCATAGCTATACTTATGTGGGGCTAATAGATAATCCAAGGTAACATTTAGAATCATTGCCATGTGCTTGACACTGTACTAGGTTCTTAACGCAGGTTATTTCATTTAATTCCTGCAATTATCCAATAGGTGTATTATTATTGTCTTTATTGTATAGATGAGGAAACTGAGACTAAGATAAGTTTAATGAAGAGCTGTTACACAACTGCTAATTGGCAGAGTTAGAATTTAAAACCAAGGAATTTGTTTTCAAAGAACCCACAATCCCGTTAGTTTAGCCCTGTCACTGCTGAAGGGATGTCTAGAAATGTCTACAAATTCGCTTTTGGGTAAAGCTGGCAGTATAAAGTCCTTTCCTAAACAGAGTAGTTAGGTAATTTCTAAATTTTCTGTGCCTTCTCTCTGGCAAACACTTAATTCTGCTTGTACATTTAATTTTGATAACATCCCTGTGAGGCTAATGTTATTATGATGTCATTTCACAGACAAGAACACACTGTTCCTGAGAGGTTATATAACAACCCCACGGTCTGACTTTGATGGGAGTAGGACTAAGAACACAAATATCCCAGGCCTTATTAATTTCGTACTACCTCCTACTCCACAATACTGCCTCCTTTGTCCCAGGCTCCTCTCCAGATTTCACTTGACTTCATTGTTACACTCCAGTTCAATTCATAGTCATAGAAATGATGGCAAAGGCAGTAAAATGAGCTCCCCTTTCCCCTTGCAAAAAAAAGAAAATCAAAATCCTGTTAGTTATCTCTACTATTTTTAAATGGTACCTGATACATTCTTTAACATGCTCCCTTTTCTTCTTTTTAAATTAAGTACATATTTAGGCTTAAAAGATAATACTTGAGATATTTTCATATGAAGATGCCTTTTTCTGCATCACAACATTGGTTTGCTTTATCTGAAAACATGGGCAAAGTCTCAGTGGCTTCCAAGGACATGAATTATTTAATATTTTACATTAGTTCATCTCATTTACTGGAGTGTCCCTGGGACATATTCATTTACACAGGAAGGATGTCAGGGGAAACATTTTAAAAACTATAATAATAATAGTAGCTAAATAGAAATCTGAAATTATTGTAAACCACCCTCTATTCTCAGATTACATTAAAGTGCATAGCCTATTTACAAAATTTTCATGAGGCTTTTAACTTGGCAGAGCTCATTCAAAATGTCCAAATTACTTATTTGCATCCTGCTCTGAATAAACTGACTAGATTCAATTGCCTGATACCTCACTCTGAATCACTGTAATCCAGGTCTCTAGTTAATATACTCCTTCTGTTGTTGATTATCTCATTTTTCAAAAGCAAAATTATAAAATCAAGTCTTGATAGGCATAAATTGACTTTCCTCATATGTGCAATAATGTAGAGTCAGGGAAATTAACTTGAAGTAGATGGGAGTTAATTAGGAACTTCCCACTTGCCTCTTATTTATCTTTCATAGTTGTTACTAGTTTGTGCTCCGACCGTCCAGTGCATAGCCGTTTTCAGTTAAACCAGGAGAGTTGATTTCCTGTGTGTGTCCTTCTCATCACCACCCCAGGAACAGAGAATTGAAACTCTAGTCTGTTCAGTCTGTCATGGCAGATGATTTCCAAACCATCTGCTATCTCAGAAAACAATTCATTCTGACAAACCTCCCAGACAAGTCACCACTCTGATATTATACTTGAAGTCAACACAAAGGTTAATAACCTGCCACAGCTAGCTGTCAAGCTTTTTGACTGAACAAAAATAGAGACTCCAGATTGTACTATTTGGCAAGATGTTCCAAATGTTAAGGTGAACTCCTGTGTTAATTCTTCATTAAGATGGGAAATGCCTGGAGAAATTATTAATAATACCAGTATTATCTTATCTGAAGGGGGCTATTAAATGGGAATTATCCTTTATCTCTTATCCCAGAAAATCTTGTCAGGCCTTAATTAAGTCATCCATTAGCCTCTGCAAATGGACTGACTATATATTTACCTGAGAGACATAACAGTTTCTAGTCAGGCTCTGTAGAAAATTGAGTTTTTAAATTTTTTTCTTTTTTCTTTTCCCCGAAGTGTGTTTTTTTCTCTTTGATGGAATGGAACAGAGAATACTCTCGTATGTTTTCCTTTGCTGGGGTACTACATTATTGCCAGTCGCTAGATGATTTTAATTCAATTTTAAGTTTTCTCTTCATCGTGGCCTCTCTCTTCCCTCAGGCACTCTTCACCTTCTTTATGACCTGCTGAACCTCTTTACTGATCTCTTCCTCACTGGACTCTCCTTCCTCCAGTCCATCTTTCGTATTTCATTCCCATGTTATCTTTTATTAGGAAACAAATCTATCCTGCCATATTACCCCTTAAAAATCTCTGTTGACTCTCCATTACCTAGAAGAAACCCAAAATTTTTTAAAAAACATAAAAGAACATTTATAATTTGAAGCAGAAATGATTTTGTGGCCTTCTTTCTTGGTGTCCAGTCGTCAATGTGCCCACTGCGACAGCCCAGCCTAACTCCTCATTACCTGACATTCACTAGTTTTTCCTCTCTCTGTGCCTTCTCCATAGTTTTCCCTCCATCAGCATGTGTAGAGACTGACTCTACTTTAGCACACTCTTATTCATTCATTCTTCAGAACTTGGTTCATAGAGATCCTTGTAAAATCTTTCTTATTATTTCAGCGAGTTAGTAACTCCTTTTCCGAACACTATAGTTCTTTCTTTATAATTTTATAAAAGTACTTACCAATTGTTTTCCTTGTGGTAAGACAAGTTACTATGAGTTCTACCTCTTAACAAATTTTTAAGTGTAAAATGCACTATCGTTGACTATAGATACAATGGAATATACTCAACCATAAAAATGAATGAATTAATGGCATTCACAATAACCTGAATGGAATTGGAGACTATTATTCTAAGTGAAGTAACTCAGGAATGGAAAACTAAACATTGTGTGTTCTCACTCGTAAGCTATGAGGCTGCAAAGGCATAAGAATAACTCTGGGGACTCTGGCAAAAGATAGGAAGGGAGTGAGGGATAAAAGACTACAAATTGGGTTCAGTGTATACTGCTCAGGTGATGGGTGCACCAAAATCTCACAAATCACCACTAAAGAACTTACTCACATAACTAAATACCACCTGTTCCCCAAAAACCTATGGAAATAAAGAATTTTAAAAAGTGAATTACCAAAACATACATTTCATTCCAAAGTGGTGAACTCTTTGCATTAAAATTTAATCTTGTAAATTCTGTTATAAAATGCAAATGAATGATTTATTAGAAGTAAGATGTGGATTACCAAATACTCAGTATGACTTTAAAGGGAGAGCAGGCCCTGGAGTAGTAGACTAGTAAATTTTAATAAAAGTCAGAATGGATCCCTACAGTGGGAGGTTGTGGGCAGCCTGGAAACAGTATGACTGGGAGAGTAGGCTCAGGAGAGGAGATTGGTATTTCTAGGAGAGAGAAGAGCAAAGAAAAAAGGTATTAGAAGATATCAAATTCAAATATCAACTTATTTTTTACAGAATTTGTAGAATAGGCATTCTGATACTGTAACATTTCTCTTGGTAGCTGATGATGCATGTTTTAAGCACAAATACCTAAAGTACAAATTTATAGTTTGAAAACCATATATTGAAAAAATGAAACTCTTATAGCAGCAATAGCTGACCTCTCTTGAAAGATGAAATAAGCATCATGGCCCCTAATGTCAGAATTAAAGATCAGAATTATAATCAGTTTCAGAATAATCTTAAGATCCACAGCTAAAATGTTGACTGGAATTTTAATGACACTAACCAAAATCAAAGCTGCAATTATATCACTTTAATAAAAACTATTATCGTAGTTGTCCTGAGAAGCTGTCACTGACCAGAGAAGAAGCATTAAAGACATTATCATAATTGATACAACTGAAGAAAACATTGCCCTAAATTAATAATTAATGCATTGCAGACATATCTTTCCTTTCTATAAATGTAAATAGGATTAATTGATCTATACAAATAATTTCAGCTGGGTGTGGTGATACATGTCCACAGTTCCAACTACTCAGGAGGCTGAGGTGGGAGCAATGCTTGAGCCCAGGAGTTCCAGGTTGCAGTGTGCCATGACTGTGTCTGTGAATAGTAAAAACTTTCATAGGCAGACATTTCAGGAAATATTAGAAAAAAGGAAAACACACAAATGACATGAGGCTTTAATTTACTTCTCTCAGTCCAAAACATTTTAATTGAATAAAATTCAGGTAGTTGGCCAGGCACAGTGGCTCACGCCTGAAATCCCAGCACTTTAGGAGGCCGAGGTGGGCAGATCACGAGATCAGGAGATCAAGGCCATCCTGGCTAACAGGGTGAAACCCCGTCTCTACTAAAAAAAATACAACAACAACAAAAAAAAATCAGCTGCGCGTGGTGGCAGGCACCTGTAGTTCCAGCTATTCAGGAGGCTGAGGCAGGAGAATAGCTTGAAACTGGGAGGTAGAGGTTGCAGTGAGCTGAGATCGTGCCACTGCAGTCCAGCCTGGGCAACAGAGCGAGACTCTGTCTCAAAAAAAAAAAAAAATTCAGGTAGTCATCTCTGGGTGGTTCTAATATGCACACATTTTAGTTACCGTGGTTCAGACCGCCAGTTTCCTGAAAACATGCTTCAGATTTCTGTTACCAGGGTATGTTAACCGTAAGTATAGTAACAAACATTACTATTAGCCATTCATTTCATAAATTACTATGTAAATAATAGATGCACCTCATCATCAGTGACCAATTATATTGCTTTTTTTCAAGGTTTGTTGGTGCTTGTTCATTAAGCACCTCTGATTCGGTTCATTTACAGATAGCAAAGTGTGTAGTTGTGTTGCCTCCAGCTGTGATAAATTCACGTGCTGTTTTAAAAAAATAAATAATCAAAAGAGGTAATTGGCCAAGAAAGATGAAAGTGCAGCAAAGAAGTAAAGAATGATAATGCTGGAAGTGAAATTTGAATTTATTATAAATGGAGCTATGGAAGAAATAGCTGACCAGGGAATGTTGACGTTGTTTGAGGGATTCTAGCTATGCAGCCAGGCAAGTTTAGTGATGTCGGACATCAACCTAAATGAGGAAAGTGGTTGTGATGAAAAGAATGAAGATGTCCTACAGGAAGTGATGCTAGATAACATCTTCGCATTAAAGGAAACCTCAAAGACATTTTACAACACTGAAAGTAAAAGAGATTAAATGTTGAAAGCCAGTCCAAACTTGGGAGAGGAAAATGACAATGTGCTAAGATATAGAAAAAAAAGGCTTGCTCTGTATAGTAAGTTATATAATGAGAAAATGTAAGCATTATTCAGACTTTTCTTAATAAGCTTTTTACAAAATGATGAAACACTTTAATTTTTAATGTTTCTGATGTTTAAAATAACAATATACTAAGTTAATATTTATTTTACAATTTTTCATTTCCCTACACATTTATAACTTATGGTAAGAAACTTCATAATGTTTTGACAAAAATTTTTAAGGTCATTCACTAATATAATTTGTCCAATTGATTATTAAAAAGGTTTTACACAGTTTAAGTTTGCATAGTCATTTATATGGACCCATACTGTTGGTGAAAGAGAGAACTGCCCATAAAAGAAAGGATTCAGAAATGTTAAATGTCATAAGCAAGAAGATAAAGCTGATGACTATCAGACTCAATACCCTAATAACAGAGAACACTTATTTTCATGGGTCCAAGGTACATTCACAAATACTGTAAGTATTTTGGGCCTCAAAATATAAAACTTCAATAAATTAAAAAAATAAAAATATTATAAACAAGTTTTTAAATGCTGTAGAATGGGACAATATATCAGTTACAAAGTCAGAAAAATAGAAACTGTAAAATGTCTTTTTAAAATCAGCAAGTTAAAAAAAATGGAGACAAACTGTAGGACACAATGATGCCTTGCTTAAAATAAAGCTTATAGTTATGAATTCTTTTATCAATAAAAATAAAAGCATGGAAGTATAAATTAATCATATAACTCCAAATTTAGAAAAATGAAAACAAAAAAATGAAAGTAGACCAAAAGAATTAAGAAATATAAAAACAAATTTTAATGAATTAAAAGATTTTTAAATGGTAGAACAAATATGTAAACAAGCAAATTTATTAATAGGTAATAAGTAACAAACTAGTGTAATCACAAAGCAACAACAAACACATATATAGAATAAGAAATAACAGAATATAATAATTTTTTAAAATGCTATACAAATATTATATGAAATTGAATGAAAGGGATAATTTTCTAGGAAAATATAATTTATAAACTGACCCAGAAGAATAAGAAAAGTGCAAATGCATTTTCACAAATACAGTTGTCAAAGTATTAATCTTACAAAAGCTTCATGTCCAGAGTTTAATTGTGGAATTCTATCAAACTTTAATGAGTAATTAATTTCAATGCTATTTAATCTTCTTCTATATATAGAAAATGCAGAAAAACTTTCTAATACTTTTTTGTAATGAAGTGAATATAATTTGCCATTGAATCTGAAAAGAGATAGTTCAACATGAAAACTACAGAAAAACATTTCTTATGCATCTAAAATTTAAAAAGTCAATATAAAATACAAAATAGAATTTATCAGGTTACAAAAAGAGTAATACCACTTGAGCAAGAGTAGTTCATTTCACAGAAACAAGGATGTTTCAATATTAAGAAATCAATTAATGGAATATACTATATTATTATAATACATGACCATCTTATAGATGCTGAAGATATTTGACAAAACTTAATATATTTTTGATAAGTAAGAATTATTACTTGCTAAATAGGATTTGAAAGATACTTAATTAACAGGGTTTTTTTGTATATATGTGTGTCTATATATAATCATCCCCAAAGCCAGCATCATATATAATGGAGAAATTCCTGCTAAAATGAGGACAAACACAAAGATATTGACTATCCCTACTACTGTTTAACATTGCACTGGAGTTATAAGCCAATGCAATTAGACAAGAAAAATATATTAGAAATATAAAAGTTGAAAATAAGATAAAATTATCACTATTTTAAGAAAAATAACTGTAAAACCAGAAATACAAGATAACTAAAAACATGAGACTTCAATAAGGTTGGGGATATTAAAAATATTCACAAGTGAATACCCTTCATGTGTATATAAAAGCCTCTAAATAGAAGATCTGCTAGATCAGAAAACTGCCTATAGAACACCAATTAAAAATGCCTAGAAATTAACTTGATAAGACATATGCAAAAGGGAAGGGATGAAGGTAAGTTGGCTAATGGGCACAAAAATTCAGTAGATAGAAGGAATTAGTTTTAGTATTCAATATTACAATAAGAAAATTATAGTTAACAATAATTCATTGTATATGTCAATATATCTAGAAGAGCAGAATTGTAATGTTCCCAACACAAAGATAAATGTTTGAGATGATAGATATCCCAGTTACTCTGACTTGATCCTTACACATTGTATACATATATCAAAATATCACATGTACCCCCAAAATATGTACAATTATGATACAGCACTACAAAATACAAAATATATAGGAGAAAATATCTAAAACATTCTTGAAATACACAGAGATTGTATTAACAAACAGAAACATTTATGTGCCTGGTTTGGATTCAACATTACAAAGATGTTAGTTCTTTCTAAGTAATCAATGTATTTTATCTGATCACAGTAAAAAACTACTTTTTTGAATAGAAAAGATTACACTAAATATCATAAACAAAATGAAAATAAACCAAGTAAAATGAAGAACACACTTAAAAGAAGTAACTTAAATAAGAACTAGTCCTACCAAACGTTAAAACATAGTGTTATAATACAATGTATCAATAATGAAAAGAAAATACATGAAAACACAGACACTCCAATAGGACAGAATAGAAAATCCAGAAAGAGAAGCAAATACATATAGGAATTTAGTATATATTAAAGGCTGCTTTTTAAAATCAGTAGGAAAATTACTTTTTATTAAATAAAATTAGGACATGAAACAACACATATTTGTATAAATTGCTAACATGCATAAAGACATTCTCCAATTCATAAAGATTTAAATGCAAAAATTATTTAAAAAATAAAAAAGAAATGATAAGCATCTGAGAAAAGTCTATTATAGAAGAAAAATCTGGGAAAAATCTATTATAACCTTAGGACAGCCAAGGCCAATTAAACTATTATTTAAAATCCAGGTTCTATAAAAGAAAAGACTGGTTGACGTTACTACATCAAAGTAGAAATATTCTGCATGGCAAAAAAAATAATAATGTTAAAAGACAACTGACAAGAAAAAATTACAACTCATTCTACAGAAGAAGAACTAATATCCCCAATATTACAGTGTTCTTAAATCTTAATTTAAGAAAAAAAACAGTGAAAAGTAAGCTAAGAACAGATGATTCATCAAAAATAAATGAAAATAGATCTTACTACATGTAGAGATGCTGAAGATCTTTAATAATAACAGAAGTGAAAATTAAAGCTTCTGGGATAACAATTCTAATCTCTCATATTCGTATAATCTGAATGATGTTTTCGTAAACACCATCAATTCCTTATCCCCTTCTCACCCACTATAAAAAAACCACTTAAGTTAGTTTCGTGTGTATGTGTCCATTATCTCATTAGGCAAATATATATATATTTATGTTGTTGCAACTTCCTTTCACTAGTGATAGTATACTATAAACATTTTTCTGTACCTTGTCTAGTTCCTTGAAAATATATCATGGATATCTTTCCAAATATGTGGTTATTTCACTTTTTTACAGCTACACTAAATTCCCATGAGTGTATGCCCCACAGTTTATTTTACCAACCCCTATAGATGGCACCTTTTTTATATAGTGGGACCCATAGGAAGAGATGCTCAAGATTATTAATAATAACAAGAGTGAAAATTTAAAACTTCTTAGATAACAATTTTTACATTCCAGTTTGGTAATACCCTAAAGATGTTTTTCTCTAAACACTTGTTGGCAAGATTGTGAGGAAATGGGCACTCAAATTGCTGATGAGATTACAAATTAAACCAACTCCTATTGAAAACAATTTGACAATATCTACAAAATCACATCTATACTAAACATTTTATTCGTTTGCCAGAAATTATCCAAGATATCTTTGCACTCATAAAAATGGTTTATGTGAAAGATTTTTTATTTTGCATTGTTTGAAACAGGAAAATATTAGAAATAACTCACATTTCAGACATATTTCCAGTTGGCATATGTATTAGTGCAACCAAGAAGGGACGCGCATTTGAACTTCTCTTTAAGAAATAACTTGGTCAGGAGTTCAAGACCAGCCTCGTTAACGTGGTGAAACCTCGTCTCTACTAAAATACAAAAACTATCTAGGCATGATGGCAGGTGCCTGTAATCTCAACTACTTGGGAGTCTGAGATGGGAGAATCGCTTGAACCTGAAAGACAGTGATTGCAGTGAGCCGAGATCGTGCCACTGCACTCCAGCCTGAGCGGCTGAGTGAGACTCTGTCTCAAAAAAAAAAAAGAAAAAAGGAAAGAACTTGCCTTTTAGCTGCAATAATGCAGTCAGTTGACAGCCTCCAGTTGTCTTTGGCTACAGAATCCATCTCAGCAGTCAATCTGAGGCCACACTCTTTCCAGGAAGTCTCCAGCCTTACTGGCCAGGCTATTAGGGCCCAGCTATTGCTGACCAACATAAGAATTCTCTAATGGGTGTTCTTTGCTTCAGAGCTCCTTGTTGGGTTGGCCCAGAATTTGTCATATCTGCATTGCATTCTGGGCCTTCCTGGTCCAACCTGCTTTATTCCCTCCTGAGATACCCTCCAATAAACTTCTTGCCCTCCTAACTCTGTCTCAGTCAGCTCCCTGAAGGACCCAATTGACCAACCATCAGCATGCTCCAGTAAACCCAGGATATCCTGAAAAACTTGCTAAATAAACTTATGGGACATTTGTAGCCAGAGTATAGAATTAAGCCACCCTCAGTCATTCCGATGTTGACTGAGTTAGAGATAATGGAAAAATCTACTTGCAATTTAACAAGCTTGGAATGGTATAAGTTACAGACTAATTAAGTAACAACAAAAATAGGTTTCAGCTGAAAACAAAGAAAGTTAAAGAGGCCTAAAAGCACAATAATCTGGAATTCATTAGTATAGGGACAGATCCTAAAATATCCCCAAGCAGGTTTATGTGTAATGACTGATCTTAAGGAATCAGGGCACAAAATAACAATGTATGTTCATACTGATGACCCTGAAGCATCAAGCAAATTTCAATTAACTGATTTCTTTGTTACAGATATAGAAAACATAAAGTGCATTTCAGGAAGTTTTTTTCCCCTCTAAAATATTTTAAATGTTAAAAGCCATGATAGTTGCAGAATCATCTTTTATTAATGGGATATGAATTTATATAGACACATTCACCAAGAATCTTTGTTAAGTAAGATATTGTGTATCACATCTTCTTTTTAATCACATCTTAAAATGCATATCATGTAGTCTATGATGGAATAATTGGTCTTAAAATCTAGCAATGTCAAGACCAAGGGTGAAAATCCCTTGGTGGCCTAAATGAAATAAAGTCTGTGATCAAAAATTTGTTTTTGACAGGAGCAGAAAACCAAATACTGCATGTTCTCATAAGTGGGAGCCAAACATTGGGTGCTCATGGACATAAAGATGGCAGCAATGAAAGAAACTGAGGACTATGGTGGGGGAAGGAGGAGATTAGGAGTTGAAAACCTAACTATTGGGTACTCTGCTCAGTATCTAGGTGACGGAATCATTCATAACCCAAACATTGGCATCACGCGATATACCCATGTAACAAACCTGTACCTGTACCCTGTGAATCTAAAATAAAATTGGAAAACATTGTTTTTCTAGCAGAAAAAAAAATTTCTGGGATAAGTGAAAGAAAATATGGGTGAAAATAACAGAGTATGCCTCCTTGATATTTGAACAAGTCATGAAGCCTAGGGAAGCAAACTAGGGTATTAAGTATTGGGTTTTTATTGCAGCACTATTTAGTTAGCCATTAAGTCTGTTTATATTACCCTTCTCTGATGGCAGTTCCAGAGTGAAAGAAATTAAGCCATGAGATTTCTTGAGCTTTGAGGATTTAGTTTTGTGAACTAAAGTAATTAAATAATAGAAGTTTTATATTTTCATAAACTCTGGTGGAAATTGCATGTATAAAACCTCCAGTTTAACAAAATATTTAAACTAGGCACCTACAGAGAAAACGTGTGTGTGTGTGTCTGTGTGCATACAATGATATTTTAAAGTTATGTGTTCACTGCAACATACTGATGTTACACTGAAGGAGTTAACAGAGACCTAAAAGTTTTAATTCAACTCGTATCAGCAAACAATTTCTTCTGTCAAGCTCTGTGGTAGAAACTTGGGATATAGACATGATTAAAACACCATACCTATTCTTGAGAAACCTATAATTTAATTAAGTGAAGATGAATACATAAATCAATTATTAAAATGAAGTATAAAATATGAAATAAAAGGAGCATCGTCAAGATGCAGAAGGGTTGAGTTGGTAGATGGAAGCGGAAAATGAGAGTGCTGCTGCAAAGATTTAAAGAGCGTGGAGTGTGTTGAGGGTGTGGCTTTCGTAGGAATTTGTCAGGTAAACAAATCCACAACACATTCTAATATGGCTGCCTCCGTCACAGACATGTGAAAAACCATGACATTTGGGGAACTGAACATTCCACATTGGCTGGACAATAACTTGGAAGGGATATGGTTGGAGATAATCTGGAGTGGGGTGGGGGCCTCATCATAGAGGAACTTGTATGACTTGCTAAGAGGCAAAGGTGAGAAACTAAATTTTTAAAACATTAGTACTCTGATTATTAAAAACCTTGTTGATTTTTTTCTACTAGAAAATATTATTATTAAAATAATATTACGCACTCTTATTTTTAAAGCAATCTTTTTTTAATTTGGTAGGTAAAAGTGCATTAATTAGTATTCTTCTGATTAGAATACTCGAACTTTTTTGAAAAAGAGAAAGGTTGTGAGTTACACATATTTTCTACTTTGAGAATTATATATTTATATGATTTGCTCATTTCTGTGTCAGTGTTTAGCGATTTTCTTATTTCTAGAGGTATTTTATGCATTAACAAGTCAACACTGAGTGTCTGAAAATACATTCTTCATTTTTTAGTTGACCTTTATTTTATATGTAGGAAAAATTAAAGATATGTGTAGTTAAGTCTATTGTTCCTTCTTCTATTATTTAGGAGACCTCATCCATCCTCAAATTTATTATTCATGTCCAATTTCTTTTCTTGTCAATTATAGGGCTTTAAGCAAAGAAATAGCATGATCAAACTTGTGCTTTGGCAAGATAGCTGGCAGGAATACGTATGGTACCATTTTTATATGTACCTGCTTTCATCTTTCCAATTTTGCTCACTTTCTCATCATACGTTCCTAATGACTGAGTGATTGACTCATCAATCCAAACTATCGAAGTTTATTATAACCTCATACCATCTTATCCTTTTGGCTTTCTATCTCTTTTGCAATTCAGATTGCAACTGTCGACTACTCCCTCTATGTGGCTGGCTTTTCTTAATCATTATACAGGTCTCTGGTACTTAGGAATCAATGTGACTAGAGTTCATTCTCTCCTACATATATACGTATGTTGGCAAATGACTGAAGTATTACTTGCTTTGAATAGGCAACAAAATGCAAATGTCTCCTGATATCAGTTGTATATTTAACAAGGCATCAGGGGGAACGCCTACTAGATACCACCATCTGTTATTTTTAAGGCAGTTGGGTTTATTGCCTATGTTCCTGAAGACACTTTCAGCCAGGCAGTTCGAAAACAAGTGTTTATTGAGGGCCCACAGGGTGCAATGTACTAGGTGCTTGTCAGTTGATTTTTTACCATAGTAAAGTCTCTAGAAATGAAGAATTTCTTTAGAATTGACAAAGATTGATAGAAGCAACAAAAGTTAAAAATATACATCAGCAATATGGCACAGTTAAAAGTAACAATCCTAAAAACTAACTGTACAGCAGAATAAAGCATGTTGAGACTCCAAAGCACAGCATCCTTGTCTTCTAAGCATTATTTATGTTTATACTTAAACCATCTTTGATAACATTGGTCTTTTTACAGTATTTATTTATTTTTGTAGATATGGGATCTCACTACATTGCCCAGGCTGGTCTAGATGTCCTGGGCTCGAGAGATCCTGCCACCCTGATGTCTTGGTTACAGGAGTGAGCCATCACATCTGGTGAAAATTTATCATTTAAATCTAAAAGAAAAGAACTGGAAAGGGCTTAGAAAAAAATAACAAAATTATTTCAACTTGCCTCTCTTTGTAAACTAAGCAAACCATTACTGGTTAACCCATTTTCTCAAAAGTTATCTTTTTTCTTTTTTCATCAACTAGCAAGTCCTTTTTTATACCTCCTCCTATATCCGACTTGGCCCCAGCTGCTTGATTCTTCCCTTGAACAATCTTGAGGAGACCACGTTTTCACCTCCTTCCTTCTAGCCACTTTTCCATTGGTCTCCAGCAATAGTAAATACCTTGCTGATAACTGAATCTCCTAATCTTCACAGCATTCTTCATAGACTGTCCTTTCTACAAATTCCACAAATACTTTTCCTTATTGCTCAAGAATTTAAAATATTTCTCCATAGCCTTCCAAATCAGGTGTTACAGTGTCAGTAAAAAACTGTTGAGATTTAGAAAAATCTTATAGATTCCAAGTCAGGCCTCATCTTCATATGGCTGCTACATTAGGGTAGCATAAGTATTCCAGCTAGTGTTTCTTTAAGTATAAGTGTATATGAAAATAACAGGAATATAACCCTCATTGCTATTTTACATATACCCATGTTAATGTATAAGTTTACTTTGACAAATGAACACATATGGAAACAATAAAGAATCTGTATCAGATATTTATTAAAGTCATTTGTAGTTGTTGTTTTAGAGATTGGGATGAGATAATTAAGTAATTTTCAATCTCTGTTCCCTGGTTCAGAGAATGAATATGTTTTAACTATAAAATACACAACGGATCAGAAATAACATTAAACTGGTCAGTGAAAACTGACCAGAGAAATGTTGGATTTCCTACTGTAATGTCTATAACCCAGTACACCAACTTGGAATGCAAATGCAGATACAGCTTTTACATTTGTCTAATTAATTACTTTACTTGTACATACTATGATTGCAGGAAATCCAGCTTCTTCTCTTTTCACCTAAAATTGTCTGCACCTTAGCATTTTACAATAAAAGGAAGTCTTCTTTGACAGTCCTTTGGAAACATAACTGGAATCTCATTGGTTCACCAATATTGTGCTTCCTTTATATTATCACTTTTGAAGTGATATTGCAGATTTAAAAGATAAAGCTTACAACTGAGAAGACCTTCTTGGGTTCAGGTGACCATGGCATGCCTTACTGTGTGATTCAATTCTTTTTATCTTAAGTTTCCATACTCAGCCATTTTACTCAAGCCTAATCATTCTGCGAGAGTGACTGGGCACAAGGAATCTTCTATTAGATGCCATATGCTATGCCAAGACCAATCCTTCATGTATTTATTAATTCTTTCAATAAATGTTTACAGAGTGCCTACTTTGTATGTAATGTGTTTACTGTATTATTTATGAATATTCCATTCTGCTCAAAAAATAAGAGAAACAATTATATAAGAAGAATAGATGAAACTAACTACAGGAGCAATTAATTTGCATGCATTTTAAGACAAAAAGTAAGAAGAGTGAATATGTATGGGTAATTCATAAAATGGATATAAAGACCAAGTAGGCAGTATGTATACTTGAACCACTCAATGTTCTTAAACTATCCAATATTCATATGAAATTAAACTGGCCACCCATTGGTGATCCATGCTTGACTCTTCTGTTCTCCACCTGATACACGCAGATACAACCTATTGTTGCTCATTAGGTGATCAGGTAAGTTATAGCTATGTTCATGCTATAACTTTACCCCAGGTTTTTCTAATGTTTCAAGTTCTAGGCATTTTAAACCTGCTTCCTCAACTCTGGTCCTCATAACCACACCATCAGTGGGAAAGACTGATGCAACATATAATAGAAACAGATAGACATAATCAGACTCACTGTGTTCTCCGCAGCTGCTATTGGATCAACGGAATTTCTCACCTCAACAACATATAAGTTGCTCCTCTAGGTTCTAGGGAGACAGCAATTAACAAAACCAACAAAAACTTCTGGCTTAATGGTGCTTGCATTCTAGTGGTGACGGAATTAAAACCTGAATATGACCATAAGTAATCAACCCTCATCATGAATGGAATATCTACTTTACATGTATGTATTTTTTAACTCAATGATGTTTAATTTCAGGATTTTGTTGTTGCTGTTGTCATTCTCTTCCATGGGGCCTTCATTTGTACCACTCTGGCCCATTCCAATTCATCTAATTTTTGTTCTCCAAGGGTTTGGGTTGGGATTTCTTTCCTTGTACAGGTGCTGGGATTTTGAGGTAAATCAATTTACCAATTCCTTGGGCTTGAGAGTAAGAGGCCTCTTGGCTAATTCTCCTGAGTCTGTTATATCCTTACACCCAGCTTAGCCAATGGATGACCCTCACTTTACAATAGCAAAGAAAGAGAGGGTCATTTAAATGGCTCTTCTCTAAACAGAGGCTTGTTCCAAGGTAACCTAGGAATTCACTCTGAGGCACTGAGGAGGCCAGATTGTATTGTTTTCCACTTAAGTGAAAGCTGTGGTCTGAATATTTGTGTCTTTCCCAAATACTCTGTTTTTTTCTTCTTTTTGAGACAGGCTTTTACTCTGTCACCAAGGCTGAAGTGCAGTGGCACTGTCAGAGGCATTTGAATCAGAGCAACTCCATCTTGAATAGGGGCTGGGTAAAATAAGGTCTAGACCTACTGGGCTGCATTCCCAGGTGGTTAAGACATTCTAAGTCACACGCTGAGATAGGAGGTTGGCACAAAACACAGGTCATAAAGACCTTGCTGATAAAACAGGTTGCAGTAAAGAAGCTGGCTAAAACCCAACAAAGCCAAGATGGCAATGAGAGTGACCTCTGTTCATCCTCACTGCTACACTCCCATTAGAGCCATGACAGTTTACAAATGCCATGGCAATGTCAGAAAGTTACCGTATATGGTCTAAAAAGGAGAGGCATGAATAATCCACCCCTTATTTAGCATATCATCAAGAAATAACCATAAAAATGGGCAACCAGCAGCCCTCAGGACTGCTCTGTCTGTGGAGTAGCCATTCTTTCATTCCTCTGCTTTCTTAATAAACTTGCTTTCTCTTTACACATTCGCCCTGAATTCTTTCTTGCACGAGATCCAAGAACCCTCAATTGGGGTCTGGATAGGGACCACTTTCCTGTAAAGCTCACTGCAACCTTTGCCTCTTGGGCTCAAGAAATCCTCCTGCCTCAGACTCCTGAGTAATTGGGATCACAGGTGCACATCACCATGCCTGGCTAATTTTTTTTTTTTTTTTTTAATGTAGAGATGGGGTTTTGCTATGTTGCCCAGGCTGTTCTGGAACTCCTGGACTCAAATGATCTGCCCGCCTTGGCTCACATTCTAATGTTGAAATCTAATCATCAGTGTGATGGTGTTAGGAAGCAAGGTCTTTAGGAGATAACTAGGTCATGAGGGCAGAGCCCTCATGTATGAGATTAGTGCTGTCATAAAAGAAGCCCATGAGAGCTGCCTTTCCCCTTCCACCATGGGAGGAAACAGTCAGAAGGCATCATCTATGAACTGGAAAATGGGCTGTCTGCAGATACTAACTGTACTAGCACCTCAATCTTGGACTATCAAGCCTCCAGAACTGTGAGAAATAAATTTCTGTCTTTTATAAGCTACGCGGTTTTTGGTATTTTGTTATAGCAGCCCCAAATGGACCAAGACAGTAAATTAAAACAATTAAACACATTTGTATTCACTTCTCATACCTTTGCCTAGGTTTTTCTGTAAATAAGATATCATTACTCCACCTTCAGACTTCTAAAATAAAAGCGTCGGAGCATATTGCTCAGTCGGGAACTGGGTAATTTCTATTGCAGAGAAGCCACAGTGTGAATGCTCTATAAAAGGGGTGGAGACTAGTGGAATATATATCTTCTTTGCTCACATAATTCCATAGTACATAATACCCAACTCAACCTCCTTTAATTGCTACATTCAGAGCAATCCAAGCAACAGAAAGAGATTTTGCACCACCTTATATATGTCAAAGAAAAGTTATTAACATCACCCCATACCTGTATCTTTTCTTAAGAAAAATGTTCCATTCTTAAACTCCTTTAGTATGTGGCCTAGAGTAGAATACTAGTGGGATGAGTTTGATCAGCACCACTTGTAATCTCTGTCCTTAATTTTATATCTCCTTAATTTTATATTTATATAATTATATATATACAGGGCACTCTATTACCTGAGCCTCTTTCCAATTTATAGTGAACCTTCTGAGTAGTTAAGGATAACTTGCCAAAGGCTACTATAAATTATTCAAGATAGCTCAAAGGCCATTTAGCAGGAATACTCTAGAATACTAAATGGGTTTTAAAAATGCCTCTTAAGTCCTAATTAAAGGTCCTCATTTAATTTAATAAGTCTAACTTATTTTAGACTTCTGAATCTTTAAGTAATTGCCGTTTTTAAAAAACTTTCTCCCTTTATTGAAAGTCTTCTGTACCTTTTCAGTTTATTTATTGTAGTTTATATTAAGCATCTATTTAAAATTTCAGTGATAATTACATTCTCAAGCCTGATCTGCTACTTATTTCTAGTAGCATTATATAAGATATAATGGGCCGAACAACTTTCTGCTTCCCAACACATAGAGGAAGCATTTTGTTGGTTTGTTCTTCCTTTTTCATTGATATTCTGAAATGCTTAAAAAATCAATTCACCCAGGAGAATAGTAATTACTTCAACTACACTTACATAATTTATTTAACAACTCTTTGAATGTATCATTTTTCCATTTAACTGCTTAAAGTAGCTTTGGACTTCTAATTTTCCTGATAGTTCGAAGCCAGAAAATATAGTGAAAATGGATTAAGCACATTTAGCAATGCTATTCCTAAATCTAACCTCCTCATTCAGGCATTCCAGACCTCCTTCCTTGAGTGTGTCTTTAATTATCATACTGGTTTTCCCAGTTTAATTCTAGCCAGGCCAGTCTCTTAACAGTCCCCAACAAACACCATACTCGTATTATAGCCACTAAGTCTTATATCACAAGTTGTTTGCTTTTCCCTGCAGACTTTTATTCAAATTCTACCAAATCTTCATGACTCCAAATATATATATATATGACTTTATTTTCTATTACTTTGATATATATTGTTTGATGTATTAAAATACCATTTGATAATAAATTTTAAGGTAAATAGAATAAGGATGCATTTATATTCTCCAAAGTCATAGCATACTGACAGGGACATACAGTTAATATATAAATAGTTGCTTACATATGGAAGAACAAGATGCTTTAATGACACATTTTAAGAATCAGATGAGTTACAGTTTGGGGAATTATGGTAGTGAAGAAAATAGCAAACTAAATTGTAGCTAGAGCAGAATTTAGGAAAGGTACAATCCAATAAAACTATAAAACACTTCAGCAGGTTATACAGCTAAAGAAACTTAGGTCTGGAGATCCTTAAGAAAATTGTAAAGGTCTGTGTTTTAAAACACTGTATGAGGTAGTAATAGTTGGGGTAGGATCGATGGTATTTTGATATCCCAATAGTGCTGTTATATCATAGAAATCCTGAGAAGTCATTGCTTCTTTTGCCAGCATAGCAAAAATGGGAAAACACATAACATTTCAACACACATAGCAAAGGCATCCTTGAGAACACATGATTTTAACTTTTAAACAAGAAGGCAGCAAAAAAAATTTATAAAAAATCAACTAAAAATAGAAAAAGAGAAACAAACGTGTTCCTCAACTTCTTCAGGAGAATGAATTCATTCAAAACAAGTGACGGATTGCCTCAATCATACTTCTCTCCTCTGTTCAAATCTTCAGAAGTATGTACGATTCTTTAGGAAAAAAATTGGAATTATTATGGTTTATGTTAACAAAAGAGAAAATAGTATGACCCTGAAAGTGTCGTTTTTCAGATTGAGGAGAAAGTTGAAAGACCATTCATGTGCCCTATTGTCCAAGTCAGCCTTCCTACCATGGACTAAAATACCAGCCATGAGCGATAGAGAGGGCCCACCCATGTTATAAATAAACCAGTACTCATGAAGCTGACTAGTTTCCTAGGTGTATTTTCACTAACTCACCTTTCACTTTTCCATTTTCTTTTTTCAATATGATACTTTAACATTCTCAGGAAGGCCTCCCCAGCTGATTGGCTGGTTGCTACAAGTTAGATTATATTAACAGTTAAACCCCAAATCATCTCCTTTCTACCCTTTAATAGCCCATGCTAGTCGACCTCATTCTCTTTATCTATGATCTATGTCACTTCCTCTCTCTCTCTCTCTCTCTCTCTCTCTCTCTCTGTGTGTGTGTGTGTGTGTGTGTGTGTGCACGCGTTCAGGAGGCAGAGAATGGGCAGGTGGAAGCTAGGGGTGTCTCGTGTATGTTTCCTTATCTTTGCCCTTGGTGTTCCTCTGTGGCCATCTGGCTCTGCACTCCCCATTTCTCCCCCACCCAAGGGCTACCATTAATGCACTGAGTCATCTCCTGTAGGGCTCATGTTTCTGGTTCAAATATGTGTTATGCGCTAAGTTGACTTTCATTGTGAATGGTGGCAGGAGTCCACAGGTGGGGGGACAGAGGGGCTACTGTCTCCGATGGTTGTAAATACAGACTATTAATTCCCTACAGCACATTTGATACCACACTTTAACTTATTGGGGTTTTACTGAAAACTCTAGGAAAACAGAAAGGAATCACAAAACAGAGTAACTTTCAAGTTGCATTTTTGCAAGTCACAGCTGTCAGACTGTGGCTCATACCCCGGGTGTTTCTTACAAGGTTCCTTCCTACCTAGTTACAAAGCACTTTCCCTACCTTCTCTAGCCAGCCCATTTGCTTGGGGCCTGCTTATCCCACACCAGGAATGCCCTAAAGATCCTCTAAAATCAGTGTCCAAGCTTTGAGCATTCTAGACACAGAGAAAAGATGGTGTTTTCACCTTAACTCTGTCTTGAATTTGACTTCCTTATTTCTTCTTCTAGCATCTGTCTCTTTTCACAATGAATGACTGGGAAAGTACAATCTTTTAAAGGAGATATCACTGTCTACCTGCAGAATATGACCTTACCCTTTAGTCATAATAAAATTTATTTATGTGAAAATAAAAGTTAGTAATAAATAAAACATACACATACACACACACACACATACACACACATATATATATATGTACGTGTGTGTGTTTGTGTCTCTGTGTGTGGCTAGATTTCTTAAGATCTGAGTTATCCAACCTTAAAAATAGAAATTGTCTATTTCACTCAGCCTTTCACCCAGCCAAGTCAATCTCCTCTAGAATGAGGTAAAGTTCTAGAGCGCTCCTCTCAGTTTTAGGTCCTAATCTGTGAACCGCCATCCAAATGTAAGCATATCTCTGCAAGAATGAGCAAGAGTTCTGAGTCCCTGAGTGGCCCAGCAGCATATGTAGTAAAGGAACATTTCATATCAGCAGAGATGAGACTCTGCCTGTGTTAACACTTCTATGTTAGCACACAGAGCAGCTTAACCTTAAAATACAGTTTATCAAAAGCTTTATTTCACAAGAGGGTCTTAGTTCTACACCAGCATAATCAAACGTGGAATTCAGGTGTGTGCTGGACTATCTCCTCAAAATCCATGTCTCCCCGAAACCAGTGAATGTGACCTTAGTTTAAAATAAGGTCCTTGTAGATATAATCAAGTTGAGAAGAGGTCATATTGGATTAGGGCTTACCCTAATCCAATGCCTAGTATCCTTAAAAAGAGGGAAATTTGGACCCAAGGACACACAAGGAGAATGTCATGTGACAATGGAGGCTGGGATTGGAATAATGTGTCCACAAGCTCAAGAAAGTCAAGGATTGCCAGCAACCACCAGAAGCTAGGAAAGACAAATGGAACAGAGTCTCCCTCAAGGCCTCTAGAAGGAATCAACCTTATCAACACCTTGATTTCAGACTTCTGGCCTCCAAAACTGTGAGAGAATAAATTCTTCTTGTTTTAAGGCACCGAGTTTGTGGTACTGTTATGGCAACCCCAGAAAGCTCTAATGCAGAGTACATTCATTACATTATAATATGCTCTGCACTTTAATTTAAATCTTCACCTTGTGAGACATTTCAGGTAGAGATTTCTGGGCTGGAGGAGGAGAGATGGTATATTCTACCCACAGGAAGCCAAGACAGGAAGGAGAGAGAAGAAAGGAATTGTGAATGAATACTGTTAGCCACCACAGGAGCTCTTAAATTAACTCCAGTAATAAAAACAATTATATAAAATAACAGAAAACTTGTGGTAAAACATAGGAATAAAGGGAGGAATTCAACTCATTAGGCGTTTTTGAGTAATATGGCTACCTTGTGACAAACCAGTTGTGGGGTATATGTAAGATAGGAGAAAAAAAGAATAAATACATAAAAAAACACTAGAAGAATAAAAGGAATTGAAATCGCATTCTACTTACAACATATGTTTTGAGATTTGATTGTCCTTTAATTGGGTCACGTTTTACTTTTAGTGACTAATCCTTGAAGCTGGAACATTGTCCTCAGCATCTCTGAAATTGCTCCCTTTCTTTCCATTCCTATTTCTGAATCCCTAGTGCTTACCTTTACTACCTCATGGCTGGATTTTTCAAGTCTTTTAGATTATTTCCCCACCTCCAATATCCCTTTTCTCCTACTTCTTCCTGTACATTGCTACTATTATGTCTTGACTATACTTAGAAGAATAAAATAGTAGTATCCCATTACTTGCTTGATAAACTAACTCCTTAGTCTGGCCTTTATTCAAAGTCTAAGATCTAACCCCAAGTCTGTTTCTGCCTAAATTTTATTTAATACATTTACATATACTCTCTTCTCCAGGAAAAGAGAGCCATTTCAGAGCTTCAAATCCTTCCTTAGGGATTCCAACTTCCACGTTTGTGCTCAGTCTGTTTTATTTGCAAGGAGTGATCCCTTTCCTCAAAACAAGCATCCACCAAATCAAGCTCAAGGCTTCTCAAGGGGTCTGGCTTCCATCCCATCTCTTCTGAGCTTTTCCTGCCCATCCGTGCTAGATGTGAAGTCTTCCTACACTCAACTTCCTTAGTAAGCATTGATCAGGTTATTTAAATGACATCCTTTATGGTCTGGTAGTATTACTGTTGTTTTTTATTTATTTAAAATACATTTTATTTCTCTAACTTGACAGAATGTTCCTTGAATTCATAGATTGTGTATGTTCACGTAAATTTGGATTTAAATGTTGGTTCTAACATCTATGAATTATGTGTGACTTCATTCAACATTTTTAACCTCTGAAATTTCATAAACCTCAATTATCCCTTCTCTAAAATGGGTTTATTTGTACTGTCCATTAATTAATTCTTTGCTCATTACTCATTTATTCAACATTTATTAAATATGTTCCTACCACACATTGTATTATCTATTACATGTAAAGAAGAGAACAAAACAAAAATAGTTCCTCGAGAAGAGCAACTCCAAGACACATAATTGTCAGATTCACCAAAGTTGAAATGAAGGAAAAAATGTTAAGGGCAGCCAGAGAGAAAGGTCGGGTTACCCTCAAAGGGAAGCCCATCAGACTAACAGCGGATTTCTCGGCAGAAACCCTACAAGCCAGAAGAGAGTGGGGGCCAATATTCAACATTCTTAAAGAAAAGAATTTTCAACCCAGAATTTCATATCCAGCCAAACTAAGCTTCATAAGTGAAGGAGGAATAAAATACTTTACAGACAAGCAAATGCTGAGAGATTTTGTCACCACCAGGCCTGCCCTAAAAGAGCTCCTGAAGGAAGTGCTAAATATGGGAAGGAACAACCGGTACCAGCCACTGCAAAATCATGCCAAAATGTAAAGACCGTCGAGACTAGGAAGAAACTGCATCAACTAATGAGCAAAATCACCAGCTAACATCATAATGACAGGATCAAATTCACACATAACGATATTAACTTTAAATGTAAATGGACTAAATTCTCCAATTAAAAGACACAGACTGGCAAGTTGGATAAAGAGTCAAGACCCATCAGTGTGCTGTATTCAGGAAACCCATCTCACGTGCAGAGACACACATAGGCTCAAAATAAAAGGATGGATGAAGATCTACCAAGCAAATGGAAAACAAAAAAAGGCAGGGGTTGCAATCCTAGTCTCTGATAAAACAGACTTTAAACCAACAAAGATCAGAAGAGACAAAGAAGGCCATTACATAATGGTAAACGGATCAATTCAACAAGAGGAGCTAACTATCCTAAATATATACGCACCCAATACAGGAGCACCCAGATTCATAAAGCAAGTTCTGAGTGACCTACAAAGAGACTTAGACTCCCACACATTAATAATGGGAGACTTTAACACCCCACTGTCAACATTAGACAGATCAACGAGACAGAAAGTCAGCAAGGATACCCAGGAATTGAACTCAGCTCTGCACCAAGCGGACCTAATAGACATCTACAGAACTCTCCACCCCAAATCAACAGAATATACATTTTTTTCAGCACCACACCACACCTATTCCAAAATTGACCACATAGTTGGAAGTAAAGCTCTCCTCAGCAAATGTAAAAGAACGGAAATTATAACAAACTATCTCTCAGACCACAGTGCAATCAAACTAGGACTCAGGATTAAAAATCTCACTCAAAGCCGCTCAACTACATGGAAACTGAACAACCTGCTCCTGAATGACTACTGGGTACATAACGAAATGAAGGCAGAAATAAAGATGTTCTTTGAAACCAACGAGAAAAAAGACACAACATACCAGAATCTCTGGGATGCATTCAAAGCAGTGTGTAGAGGGAAATTTATAGCACTAAATGCCCACAAGAGAAAGCAGGAAAGATCCAAAATTGACACCCTAACATCACAATTAAAAGAACTAGAAAAGCAAGAGCAAACACATTCAAAAGCTAGCAGAAGGCAAGAAATAACTAAAATCAGAGCAGAACTGAAGGAAATAGAGACACAAAAAACCCTTCAAAAAATCAATGAATCCAGGAGATGGTTTTTTGAAAGGATCAACAAAATTGATAGACCGCTAGCAAGACTAATAAAGAAAAAAACAGAGAAGAATCAAATAGACACAATAAAAAATGATAAAGGGGATATCACCACCAATCCCACAGAAATACAAACTACCATCAGAGAATACTACAAACACCTCTACGCAAATAAACTAGAAAATCTAGAAGAAATGGATACATTCCTCGACACATACACTCTCCCAAGACTAAACCAGGAAGAAGTTGAATCTCTGAATAGACCAATAACAGGAGCTGAAATTGTGGCAATAATCAATAGTTTACCAACCAAAAAGAGTCCAGGACCAGATGGATTCACAGCCGAATTCTACCAGAGGTACAAGGAGGAACTGGTACCATTCCTTCTAAAACTATTCCAATCAACAGAAAAAGAGGGAATCCTCCCTAACTCATTTTATGAGGCCAGCATCATTCTGATACCAAAGCCGGGCAGAGACACAACCAAAAAAGAGAATTTTAGACCAATATCCTTGATGAACATTGATGCAAAAATCCTCAATAAAATACTGGCAAACCAAATCCAGCAGCACATCAAAAAGCTTATCCACCATGATCAAGTGGGCTTCATCCCTGGGATGCAAGGCTGGTTCAATATATGCAAATCAATAAATGTAATCCAGCATATAAACAGAGCCAAAGACAAAAACCACATGATGATCTCAATAGATGCAGAAAAAGCCTTTGACAAAATTCAACAACCCTTCATGCTAAAAACTCTCAATAAATTAGGTATTGATGGGACGTATTTCAAAATAATAAGAGCTACCTATGACAAACCCACAGCCAATATCATACTGAATGGGCAAAAACTGGAAGCATTCCCTCTGAAAACTGGCACAACACAGGGATGCCCTCTCTCACCACTCCTATTCAACATAGTGTTGGAAGTCCTGGCCAGGGCAATCAGGCAGGAGAAGGAAATAAAGGGTATTCAATTAGGAAAAGAGGAAGTCAAATTGTCCCTGTTTGCAGATGACATGATTGTTTATCTAGAAAACCCCATTGTCTCAGCCCAAAATCTCCTTAAGCTGATAAGCAACTTCAGCAAAGTCTCAGGATACAAAATCAATGTACAAAAATCACAAGCATTCTTATACACCAACAACAGACAAACAGAGAGCCAAATCATGAGTGAACTCCCATTCACAATTGCTTCAAAGAGAATAAAATACCTAGGAATCCAACTTACAAGGGATGTGAAGGACCTCTTCAAGGAGAACTACAAACCACTGCTCAACGAAATAAAAGAGGATACAAACAAATGGAAGAACATTCCATGCTCATGGGTAGGAAGAATCAATATCATGAAAATGGCCATACTGCCCAAGGTCATTTACAGATTCAATGCCATCCCCATCAAGCTACCAATGACTTTCTTCACAGAATTGGAAAAAACTACTTTAAAGTTCATATGGAACCAAAAAAGAGCCCGCATCGCCAAGTCAATCCTAAGCCAAAAGAACAAAGCTGGAGGCATCACACTACCTGACTTCAAACTATACTACAAGGCTACAGTAACCAAAACAGCACGGTACTGGTACCAAAACAGAGATATAGATCAATGGAACAGAACAGAGCCCTCAAAAATAACGCTGCATATCTACAACTATCTGATCTTTGACAAACCTGAGAAAAACAAGCAATGGGGAAAGGATTCCCTATTTAATAAATGGTGCTGGGAAAACTGGCTAGCCATATGGAGAAAGCTGAAACTGGATCCCTTCCTTACACCTTATACAAAAATCAATTCAAGATGGATTAAAGATTTAAACGTTAGACCTAAAACCATAAAAACCCTAGAAGAAAACCTAGGCATTACCATTCAGGACATAGGCATGGGCAAGGACTTCATGTCCAAAACACCAAAAGCAATGGCAACAAAAGACAAAATTGACAAATGGGATCTAATTAAACTAAAGAGCTTCTGCACAGCAAAAGAAACTACCATCAGAGTGAACAGGCAACCTACAACATGGGAGAAAATTTTCACAACCTACTCATCTGACAAAGGGCTAATATCCAGAATCTACAATGAACTCAAACAAATTTACAAGAAAAAAACAAACAACCCCATCAAAAAGTGGGCGAAGGACATGAACAGACACTTCTCAAAAGAAGACATTTATGCAGCCAAAAAACACATGAAAAAATGCTCATCATCACTGGCCATCAGAGAAATGCAAATCAAAACCACTATGAGATATCATCTCACACCAGTTAGAATGGCAATCATTAAAAAGTCAGGAATCAACAGGTGCTGGAGAGGATGTGGACAAATAGGAACACTTTTACACTGTTGGTGGGACTGTAAACTAGTTCAACCATTGTGGAAGTCAGTGTGGCGATTCCTCAGGGATCTAGAACTAGAAATACCATTTGACCCAGCCATCCCATTACTGGGTATATACCCAAAGGACTATAAATCATGCTGCTATAAAGACACATGCACACGTATGTTTATTGCGGCATTATTCACAATAGCAAAGACTTGGAACCAACCCAAATGTCCATCAATGATAGACTGGATTAAGAAAATGTGGCACATATACACCATGGAATACTATGCAGCCATAAAAAATGATGAGTTCATGTCCTTTGTAGGGACATGGATGAAATTGGAAACCATCATTCTCAGTAAACTATCGCAAGAACAAAAAACCAAACACCACATATTATCACTCATAGGTGGGAATTGAACAATGAGATCACATGGACACAGGAAGGGGAATATCACACTCTGGGGACTGTTGTGGGGTGGGGGGAGGGGGGAGGGTTAGCATTGGGAGATATACCTAATGCTAGATGACGAGTTAGTGGGTGCAGCGCACCAGAATGGCACATGTATACATATGTAACTAACCTGCACAATGTGCACATGTACCCTAAAACTTAAAGTATAATAAAAAAAAACGACGAAAAACAAAAAAACAAAAATAGTTCCTGCCCTCATGAAGCTATAAAGACATAAATAAAATCCAGAAGGGCACACCATACATTTTCATAGCCTTCTCTCGTTAATAGTATTAATAATGAAAGCTAATATTTATTGAATTCTGATTATGTGCCAGGCATGTAAAACACTGTTCTAAATGTTTTATCTATATTAACCACCCTGTGAAAAAGGTATTATTATCAATATTACTTTTGAGATTACAAAAAAGAGGCCCAAAGACATTGAATGTTTTACCCAAGATCACATACTCATGTATACTGTGGTTAGGAGTAAACACAGAAGTATGTACTCCAGATCTCATGAACTCAACTGCTATGTTATAATGCTTCATATCCTACAGAAAATCTCATATAAAGTCTGTGATGGTTAATATTAAGTGTCAACTTGATTGGATTGAAGGATATAAAGTATTGATCCTGGGTGTGTCTGTGAGGGTGCTGCCAAAGGAGATTAACATTTGTGTCAGTGGACTGGGAAAGGCAGACTCACCCTCAATCTGGGTGGGCACCATCTAATCAGCTGCTAGCATGGCCAGAATAAAAGCAGGCAGAAGAATGTGCAAAGACTAGACTGGCTTACCCTCCCAGCCTACATCTTTCTCCCATGCTGGATGTTTCCTGCCCTTGAACATCAGACTCCAAATTCTTCAGCTTTTGGACTGTTGGACTTACACCAGTGATTTGCCAGGGGCTCTCGGGCCTTCAGCCACAGACTGAAGGCTGCACGGTCAGCTTCCCTACTTTTGAGGTTTTGGGACTCAGACTGGCTTCCTTGCTCCTCAGCTTGCAAGCAGCCTATTGTGGGACTTCATCTTGTGATTGTGTGAGTCAATTATCTTTAATAAACTCTCCTTCATATATATATAATCATATATATATAAAATCATATATGATTATATGTCTATATATGAAAATATCATATGTATATATATCCTATTAGTTCCATCCCTCTAGAGAATCCTAACTAGTACGATGTCCTTCTCACACAGGATGCGCAGTCATGGTTTATGGTTTGTTTCCATTATAAATTAGTATACCACTATCTAATAGAAATATAATTCATATAGTTCAAGCCACAAGTGCAAGCCACATATGTAACTTGAACTTTTTTAGTAGCCACACTAAAAAAAATAAAAAATAAACAGATGACTTTAATATTAATAATATATTTTATTTAACCCAATATAGTCAACATATTATCATTTCAACATGTACTTCATATACAAATTATTAATGTAATATTTTGATTCCTTTTTTTTTGTTACTGTCTTCAAAATTCTGTGTCTATGCCGTACTTGAAATTCATCTCCATTCACACCAGCCACACTTCAAGTATGGAATAGCCACACACGGTTGGTGGCTACTGTGTTGGACAGAGCAGTATTAACATTATGGCTGACCATGTCAAGACATAAAGCTTGTGAAACTGGAGCTATACGGTCTAATATTGGAGCACAAGTATAATAAAAAAAATACAGTCCTGAAAAATCAAGGTACATTTAAAATGATTCAAACTGTTTACTAGTATTTCATGAGAGCTGTGACGGGGCTCTAAATATATAGGGGGCAGCACAGTTTCTTAAACTTTTCTTTTAAGACCTGGCTACTTCCATTATGTTCTGCAGCTCCTCCACCGCCTCCCTCAGATTCTCACTTCCTGAATTCTCTGTTATCTGCCCCCAACCCCTGCCTGTGGCTTTTCTCTCCTCTTTATTTTCCCAGCCTTCTCCGACCATTTGATCATATAAAACAACAATCTTGGCTAATTCTTCTCCTTTTCCTACTTACTACCTTTGTGATTCCCTTTCTTTGTTGTAACATTGCAAAAGCCCAAATACCCCATCAGTCAGAGAAAGAACTCTCCTCAGAACCCAGGGGGAATACGGAGGCGCTGATTTTTTTTTGCTTTGGCTGATTGTTTTGGGAAGTGAAAAGGTAGAAGGCTCTGATTATCTCACGGAAGAAAATAGCTCCTGTTTAATAGGTGTTTTTTCTTTTTCTCTGATGAAATGCAGGTAGAGTTATAGCAAAGTTGAGAAGCACAATTTCCCTCAGGAAAAGAGCGCGCATGTTCTTCATTACTGTTAGGTTAAAGAAATAAACAATACAGTGCACCAGACTTACAGAGGAACCTCAGCCCAGACAACGGGCAACAGTGACTGTTTTTTTCCTCTGATAGAAAGTGGCTCAGTGTTTTTCCCATTATCTAATCGGCAGTGAGGAAGGAGGTCAGAGTCTTGCAATTTGTAAAAAATCAAAATATAACCCTTTGCTCCTCCTTCTCTTTTACTTCTCTTTACCAAAAAGCAGTCATCAAGTATTTACTTTTTTATGGTCCTTAAAAACAACAGCAAAAAACACCCTTGTTGAATTAAGGGTTCAAACTTAAATTCTGAAGGCAGAGAATATTGATGTGTAAGGACATGTGCATGATGTTTAGATAATTGTTCAGTGAACATTTATTTAGCTACCCTCTTGTGTGCTGTGGTCCCTAAGGGACGAGAGCTTCTTTTTTCCTATTCTACTTTTCCTCTCTTTGCCTTGTGTCCCTGACAAAGATTTACCTATCTTTCAATCTCAATTTTGGAAACTTTTAGGTAGGCTTTCCTGCTTCCCAAACCCCAAGAAAAAATTGAAATCTCCCTCTTTTGTGCCAAATGCTGCATACACGGCAACTATTAACACCGTTAGAGTACATATTATTTTATGGCTTAAATATGTCTTGTTTATTTTTCTATCTCTGGCACCCAGTGCAATGCTTGACATATAATGAGCCCTTCATAAATGTTTGTTGAATGAATAAATGGCTCTTTCTTTAAGCCCCAAGCACCCTTATCTCAGACTATCAAAGTTTTTCAAGTCTTTGTAAGTTAGTGCTACTTGATAGAAATAGTTCATTATTCTCTATTCCTTCTGGGTCTTTCCAGTATCTAGGATTAAGGATGTGGTCTAGAAAGAGATGAATAGGGATTTTAGATTGTAATTATTAAAAATATTAAAAAGTTTAAAAGTCTGGCTTCTAGAAAATGTTTATCAAATAGAGAAAAATCATGACTTTTGGAAGGAAAAAAATCCTTTTTTTTCATTTTACATCAAAGAGGGTAATTAATAATAAGGAAAGAAAGAGTAATATTCTCTATTTTAAGTATTATACATCCTCAAGGCCTAGTGATAGGCATTAATTTGCTGTGTAGTTTTTGCTTAATTTTTCTTAGAAGGAATTTAATGTCTGAAAAAAGGGAAATCTACAGACTTAGATGGAGGTTACAGAGTTTAGCAGAGAATAAAAAAAATTTTTTATGACAGTTAATAAAAGGGAGTTAGGCTACCAAAGAACTTTCTTTATATACATTTACATGAATTCTCCTTAGGAGGTTGTGGAAACATTATTCTTTACAAAGTCTACAAAGATAAGATGGAAAACAAATAAGCATATTACAATGAGCTGTCCCCCGTGGCTGGAGTTGGTGACCTAATAGCAATATCAGTTTCTTTCTCATGGTCCTCTCCCAGAAAGATAAATCAACTTTGCACTTGGAAGACAGTCAAGATTGATATTAGTGTCAAAGCTGATTTCTACTTTTGTACCTCATAAATATTTTCAAAAGGATGCAGGGGCAAAGATATGCCTTAGTCAAAGACACCCCAGGAATGTTTACAGTGACCCAGTGAAGCATATAATAAAGCCCCTCATTTGCAAGTATAACAGTCATTTCCTTGCTGCTGGTAACAATCTGCATCTCCTGATAAGGCTCCTGCATCAAGTAATCTTCCCCATCTATAAATTTTGTGACTCCCAAAGATGGACTACCGTCATTCTGCCCTTGATCTATCAGAGAAGAATAAATTGATAACATTGCTGGTAGGTTTACATGCTGCATATTTTCTCAGAGCAATCACTCAATTTATGTAAGGTTGCTAAGCCCATCAACAAAAATGGGTCTTATTTCACAGCAGATTTTGTAACATAACTTTTTCGTTTTCAGTTCGTAGAAATATAAATGTAGGTATTGAGTGATAGAACGATGTGATTGATATGAAATGAGACTGTACTTTATCAGAAACAATAGGTTATCCCAGCATGCAGTATTGTAGGAAAGAATGTGTGAGCAGAGGCTTTCTTATCTGATATCTTAATTGCAGCCAAAACTGGTCTCTGCAGATGTGGTCAGTTTTAGACAGGATGGACAAGGCATTCCATTTTGGATAGGATAGATAATGCACTCCCTAGGGCCTGGATCTTAGGGAGTCACGGAGTGTACAAATATTGCCCAGATGCCAGCTAATGTAATCACCCTGTCCCTTAATACTCAGGTAAAGGTGTTCTGAACTCCCATTCCATACATTGTAGCAATCACATTCCAAAGATATCTTTGAAGTGTTTTCATTGTATCCAATGTTTGAGTTTGTGTGCCCGCTGAAGTAGTTCCGTTTTAGGGTCCGTTTTTCCATACTACTCCATTTGTCCTTCTATTAAACTGTGTCAACCTTGAAATAGAATAAAATTTCATTTCTCAGTGTTTATAAAGTCAACTTACACAACATTTGCATGTGTAAAAGACCACTGAAAGTTGAGATGGAGAACCCTAGTATGAGAAATGTGAATAGAGAATTCAATGTTTGGCACTTGTCTTTCTAAAAATATTTCCACCAGTCCACCTCAATGTTGCTTGGCCCTGAAGTTAATTCCCACTGAGATTCTATCCCTCTTTAGCTTCCCACCCCCACAAAACTCCCCCAAAGAATGGTGATTCACTCTTTGTTGAATCTCTAATGGCCTGAAAGGGTACCTAGAAAATGGTGGGTATTTAATAAATATTTTGTGAATTAACACATGAGGAATTTCCAATGGGCAATGTAATTGGCAGAAGCTTTCTAGAAAGCAATTTGGCAATATGAATTGAAAATGTTATACATTTGTTATTTTCTCATCCACTATTTCTACACTTTTAGGAAATTATCTTTTAAAAATAGTCAAAATGCTGGACAAAGATTTAAAAAGAGAAGGATGTAGTAATAGTCAGTTTTCACGCTGCTGAGAAAGACAAACCTGAGACTGGGCAATTTACAAAGGAAAGAGGTTTATTGGACTTACAGTTCCACGTGGATGGGGAGACCTCACAATTATGGTGGAAGGTGAAAGTTAGATCTCACATGGTGGCACTCAAGAGAAGAGAGCTTGTGCAGGGAAACTCCCCTTTTTAAAACCATCAGATCTCATGAGACTTATTCACTTTCACGAGAACAGTGTGGGAAAGACCAGCCCCCATGATTTAATCACCTCCCACTGGGTCCCTTCCACAACATGTGGGAATTCAAGATGAGATTTGGGTGGGGACACAGGCAAACCATATCATATGTATATCTATGAGTTTTAATATAATATATCAAAATGTGGAAATAACACAAAGGCCCAAAAATAGAGGAATAGTGAAATAAAGCATGGTACCTCCTTCCATAAGATGGAATATTATTTAGCTTATAAAACCATCACATTGGTGGAAATCGGAACCATTACATCCATTCTGAAAATAAATCTTTCAGCGTATAGTTAAATTAAATATTCATATAACCTATTATCCAGCAATTTCACTCCGATAAATACCACAAGTCAATAAGTTACACGTGCACAAATATAGATTGGCAGTAAAATAGCGGCCCATTCATAGGGAAATACAATATATGAGCTCCTGAAATAAACAACTCAACTGAAAACTTATGAAATAACAATAACAGGACTCATGGGAGAAATAAGATTGAGACAGCTCACTCCGAAGCTTTACAATTTTATAAAAAGAACTCTAACACAGATAATAATAATTCTGATAAACACATGGCACCATTTAAAAAATGTTAAATTTATAATCAATACATTTAAAAAAGCACTATTGTAAAATATAGGTTCTTACACTGAAATAAGAAGAATATCGTTTGGTGTAAAGAATTTTGAAGAAGAGGAGAGGATGAGTTAAAGAGACAAGGACAGAGAAACATCTTCATAAGTTGTAGATGGAGAAACAATTTATTCAGGTTTTGAACAAAATGTGGAAGTGCCAGAGAAAATTCCTTTGACTCGTTGTCTTGTGTTTGCTTCTTTTGCACAATGGTGGGGTAAAACCATGCAAAACATGTTCAAGACAGTGTCTGCAGTCAAAATGGGTCAAAGGAAAAACACTGGTAAATGGAGATTATGAATAATAATGTATTCCTGTGTGGCTTGCTTAGTTCAATTTGTTAGTGTACTTTGTGGTGGTGTACACTGCTCTTTGCTAATACAATAAATTAACACATATGTGCCTACAAGCTAACATTATATGATTTGTAAGGATACATTATAATGTATATCCAGGGACATATGGCAAATGTATTGTGTATATAAGAAGAGTAGATGGGACGAAGAATTGATAACAAAGGTACAACTAAAACTAACCAAAAATTAACCTTGTATTGCCCAATAATAGAATGCTTTGAATGGAGAGATAGTGTTAAAACACTACATTTGTAGTAGAAAATAAACCAAAAGCTACAAACTTGTTCCAATGAAAGAAAAAAGGCTACTACATATCTGTATTTGTTAATATGGAAATGTAAGTACAAATACTTCTGAGTGAAAACAAAGTTACAAAAGTATATTGCAAATGATTTGTATATCTCTGAAATATCTGGAAGTAAGTTTTAAAAATGTTAATTGTGGTTATCTTTCAGTGTGATGGGTGATTTTTTATTTTCTGCATTTAAAAAAATATTTTAGGAGGACTATGTAGTTTTAAAAAGTTAAACAGGAATAAACTATTTTCATATTTTGAAAAGTTAAACATTTTAAATATTATACGAATATCATCACAACTCATGTTGTGAGTCAGCTGTTTTTGTTTGTGTAAATATATCCAAACACAATAAGAGCCAGTGTGAGAAAAATCAATCTTCACTGAACAAATAAGCAGCACTTAAATACCCTAATTAAGGTGGCAGAGTGTTTCTTTCGTAAAATATTGACATTAATATATTTTAATCCATGAGGGAATGTTACATGGCATTTTTCTACCTCTAAAACTAAAAAATTATGAAAAATTACACAAAGTGACATGATATTTCATAGAGATGTTAACTGTGATTAAAACTTTGATTAAACATTTGCTGTGTCTTTTGACATTTGAGGAATTTGGCATAAGGTTGGTAAATGAGTGAGTGAGTCAGTACCCACATTACTTTGTGAACATATATGCAGGTAATATTTTATTTATTTATTTATTTATTTTTTGAGATGGAGTCTCACTCTATCCCCCAGGCTGGAGTGCAGAGGCATGATCTCAGCTCACTGCAAACACCCTTGGCTAATTTTAGTAGAGACGGGGTTTCATTATGCTAGCCAGGATGGTCTTGATCTCCTGACTTCGTGATTCGCCTGCCTCGGCCTCCCAAAGTGCTGGGATTACAGACCTGAGCCTCTGCGCCCGGCATATTTTATTTACTGAGAGAAATCAAGTCATAGAGTAAGATCTTGCTATTAAAAAATACAGTGTGAACCTAGCTGAGCAGATAGATGGAAGAATTGCAAAGCCCTCCAGGTTTAAACTACCCACCTGGGTAAACTACCCAACCGGAAAAAAAAAATGGAAGCAATAGCCCCAAATTGCCTCCTGAAACTTTAAAATCTAAGTTGTGGAACAAGAATGGTAAACTTTTGTAATCCCGAGCCTCCTCAATGAGCACTGGTGATTTTATGAGTTATAGTCACCATTCACCTGACTGAACAGTGCTGTAAATATGAAATAAGAAGCTTCTATGGAGTAGGAGATGACATGATTGTCCTGAGAGCAAGTGTGCTGAGGCAGCCTGGTGGAGAGGTAAGTGTACTGGCCCTACAGGTAGTCCTAGTCTACCTCTCACTAGCTGTGTGCCTTTGACTTGGAATCTCTTAGAGGACAGTGACATCACTTTGTTCACATAGCACTACCTACTCCACCACTTGTTAAAGTACCTGGGATAAGTTACATGAAAACAGTAAACTCTAAAGAACTATTCAAATGCAACTTTTTAATTATTATTTGAGAGAGGCACTGGTGGAATCATGGCCCACTGCAGCCTCGATTTCCTGGGCTCAGCTGATTCTGCCACCTCAGCCTCTGGAGTAGCTGAGACTACAGGTGTGTGCCACAAATGTCTGGCTATTTTTTTATTTTTATTTTTATTTGAGATGGAGTCTCACTCTGTCACCCAGTGACATGTCATGCAGTGACATGATCTTGGCTCACTGCAACCTCCACCTGCTGGGTTCAAGCGATTCTCCTGCCTCAGCCTCCTGAGCAGCTTGGACTACAAGCATGCACCACCATGCCCAAGTAGTTTTGTATTTTTAGTAGAGATGAGGTTTTGCCATGTTGGCCAGGCTGGTCTCATACTCCTAGCCTCAAGTGATTTACCCGCCTCAGTGTCCCGAACTGCTGGGATTACAGGTGTGAGCCACCATGCCCAGCTGCAATTTATTATTTTTTATACTCAAAATTAACTCAGTAACATGGTAAGTGATGCAGTATATTTATTCATTCATCAGATCCTGCTCTAGTCCTGAGCCAGTCACTTCTTAATGGTATGAGCATAGGCAAGTCATCGACTGCTATGTGCCTCATTTTCACATATGCTCATTATAATGTCACCTAATCAGCCTGCTTCACAGGGTCAATATTGAAGGCAGTTCTACTTCTGTCTACAAGTCTATGTGAAAAGGTTTTTATTAAAAATAAATGTTACTTTATATATTTTGTCTACTTACTGTATCATAAGTATTATTCTAACTACTCTACATAAATTAACTCATTTAGCCTTCTCAACCCTTTGAACTAAGTACAGTTATTATCTGCATTTTAAAATGAGAAAAAAAAGCACAGAGAGGTTAAGTAAATTGTTGAAAATCACATGCCTAATAAGTGGTATAAAGAACCGGGATTTACATTTAGGCAATCTGATTTTAAAGCCGATTTCCTGTGCTCCTCTACTGTTCTGCATCTCTTACCTCACAAACTCTTTACCTCAAAGTTAACATAGATACAATTCTTAGAATTAATTAAAATATAAATACATACTTATATTTATTTATTGGGAGAATAGTTTGTGCCTAAAAAAAAAATAAGTGAGAGAAGAGAGAAATCAGCAAGACGGCACAATAGGAGTTTTCTACCATCATCTCATAGAAACATCAATTTTGACAACTACCTAAGGATGAGAGTAACTTTATGGAGTCCAGGAGCCTAGCAGAGAAGTTCCAGCACACAGTTGGGGCAAAAAAATCTGAGAATAGATATGTTGATAAGGGGAAGAAGAAGAATGTCACTTTATCCACATCACTCCTCTCCCAAGGTGGCACAGCTCAGTGCCAAGTGAGACCTTCCCCCTTGGGCTGCGATTCCTCCCATGGGTGCAAGTGGGGGAATAATGAGTACCTGGCATCCTGAACCCACTTGTTACTTGCCCCACCCAGAATACTGAGGTAATCAGCATGTCTGAATGGTTGAGAGGGGCTGGGAACAGGAAAGACAGGCAGGGATTCATAGCAAGCAGGACTTAGTCCTCAACAAATGGCCATGGAGCCTACAAACCACTTCATGGACTTCATAAGAAAGTCCACCTATGAGCTGCTTGGGACACCTCACCTAGAGATCCCCACCAACTGGCCCATGGGCACCCTCGATGCTCCATACAACTCACTCCCTATTTCTGAGGCCAGCATCCCACATGCATCCCATGGATGGCAAGTGTTAGCCTCTTCAGATGTCTCTCTAGTGTGTGCAGACAGCTGGCCTGACTGCAGGATTGGGAGAAGGCATACAAAGTGCGCATTTCAGACACTACTCAAGGAAAAATAAATGAGAGGTTCACAGAACTTGGCCTGGCTTATTGGGATCAAGAGAAGGCATACAATATTAAAAATTCTCCCTTCCCTCCAGAGGGAACAAGATGTGTAGAGCAGGTGCATGCATAGACTAGGTCTGAGAGAGCCTCAGCATATACCAATAATAGACAGATATGAACCCAATGTCAAAAAACCTAAATATTCTAAGCAACTATTAACAGAATGGAAGTGATAAATACACAGTAAGACAATAATGCTAGTAATTTTAATATCCTACTTTTAACAATAGATAGGTCATCTTCACAAAAATCAATAAGAAAACTGAAATTGAACTATGTTTTAGACCAAATGTATGTGACATATAGAACATTCCATCCAACAGTAGTAGAATATACATTCTTCTCAAGCATACATAGATAGGATAGACCATATATTACGTGACAAAACAAGTCTAAACAAATTAGAAATGATGTAAATTATATCAAGTATATTTTCTGAAACCACAGCTGTTTGAAACTAGAAATCAGTAACAAGAGAAAACCTGGAAAATTCAAAATTATGTGGAAATTAAAAACACACTCCATAGCAACCAATGTCTTAAACAAGAAATCAAAATGGAAATCTAAAAATACTTTGAGATAAACAAAAATGGAAACAGAATGTACTAAAGCTTATAGGGTGTGGCAAAAGCAGTTCAATAGGATGTTTACAGCAATAATTCCTACAGAAAAAAGAAGGCTCTCAAACAATTTAACTTTGCACCTCAAGCAACTAGACAAAGAAAAACAAACCAAGCCCAAAGTTATCAGAAGGAAGGAAATAACAAAGATCACAGCAGAAATAAATAGACAGTAGAAAACAACAGAAAAATTCACTGAAACTAAGTTTTTTTAAAGATAAATAAAATTGACAAACATCTAACTAGACTAAGGAAAAAAAAGAGATAAAATTCAAGTAAATCAGAAATAGAAGACATTTTAACTGATAACACAGAAAAACAAAAAAAGACTACCATGAAAAATTATATGCCAACACATTGGATAACCTAGAATAAATGAATAAATTCCTAGACATATATAATCTACCAAGACTGAATCATGAAGAAATAAAAAATCTAAACAGACCCATAGGGGTAAGGAGGCTGAATCAGTAGCCCAAAACCTTCCAATAAAGAATAGCCCAGGACCAGACTGCTTCACTGGTGCCTTCTACCAAACATTTATAGAAGAATTCATAACCATTTTTCCTGAACTCTTCCAAAAATTTGAAGAGGATAAAACACTTCCAATCTTATTTTACAAGACCAGCACTATCCTGTTACCAAATCTAGATAAGGACACTATGAAAAAGAAAATTATAGGCAAATATCCCTGATAAACATAGAAGCAAAAAATCCTCAACAAAATACCAGCAAACTGAATCCTACAGCACATTAATGGATCATACATAACCATCAAATGGGATTTAATCTCTGCAATATAAGGATTATTTAACATATAGAAATAAAAAAATATGCCACATTAACACAATAGAGAATAAAAATCATATAATTATCTCAGTAGATGTAAGAAAAGCATTTAACAATATTCAAACTCTTTTAATGACAAAAACTCTCAACAATTTAGGTAAAGAAGGAATTTACTTCAAAATAATGAAGGCCATATATGACAGACTCACAGCTAACATCATAATGGTGAAAGCTGAAAGCTTTTCCTTTACGATTAGGAAAGACAAGGATGTCTACTTTAACAATTTCTATTAAATATAGTGCTGGATATCCTAGCCAGAGGAATTAGGCAAGAAAGAAAAAAGGCATTCACATTAGAAAGGAAAAATTAAAATTATATCTTTTTGCATAGGACATGATCTTATATGTAGAAAACCCCTTAGAATCCACCAAAAACTTTTAGAACAATAAATTAATTCATTAAAGTTGCATTAGAAAAAAATCAACACATAAAAATCAATTGCTGTATTTGGTTTTCTGTTCCTCTGATAGTTTGCTAAGAATAATTCTTGGTGTTTACTAACAATGTTATTACCATTTGGTATTTGTTAATGAAAGAAACTCTTGAAAAGTTTCTCTGCTTGAAATATTAGCCAACACTTTGTCACATAAACTATGATTGGCACCCTGCTACTCATGGGATTTTTTGGCAGACTTGCAAAGACTTGCCTGAGGTTATGTTATTATGCTATATTGATGTGGAAGAAGATCAATCTTTTGCAATAAATGTTTTTTATAATTTGTGTTTATTATGTGCTTCACTAAATCATACTTCTCTGACTGCTGTACTCTTTATTTCAGAATAAAAAACGTTAAAGATAATGTAATTGAAAATGTATTCCAGGAAATAAAAAAAAAACTCAATTGCTTTTCTATATTGTAACAATGAATTCTCTGTAAAAGATGTCAAGAAAATGTTCCCATTACAATAGCATAACAAAAATATACAGAAATAAATGTAACCAAGGAGTAAAAGATGTTTACACTGACAACTACAAACTTTGATGAAAGAAATTGAAGAAGATGCAAATAAATGAAAAATGCAATCCTTAACAAATGCTATCAAAACATTATGACGTTGGCATAAAAATAGAAATATAGATGAGCGGAACAAAATAGAGAGCCCAAAAGCAACTATGATGATTATGTCCGAAGAACCAAGGGAAACCATGCTTACAGAATTAAAGGAAGATGGCAAGGATGATGCTTCATCAACTAGAAAATATCAGTACAGAGATAAAAATTATTAAAAAGAATCAGATGGAATTTCTGGAGTCAAAAATTACAATAACCACCAGAGAACCTCAAAAGTAATTTTTTGGTATTTTTCTGTAATTATTTTTAAAAATTAACTGATTAAGATGTTTATTTATTTTTAAAATAATTTCATCCTTTATTTTAGATTCAGGGTATACATAAACAGGTTTTTTTACATGGGTATATTGCGTGATGCTAAGGTTTAGGTTACAAATTATCCTATCATCCAAGTAGTGAGCACAGTATCCAATAGTTAGTTTTTCAGCTTTTGTCTTCTTCACTCCCTCCCACGCCCCTCTAGCAGTATCTATTGTTTCCATCTTTATGTTCATGAGTACTCAATATTTAGCTCCCACTTATAAGTGAGAACATGTGGTGTTTGGTTTGCCCTACCTGCATTAATTTGCTTAGGATAATGACTTCCAGCTGCATCTGGGTTGCTGCAAAGGATATAATTTTGCTCTTTTTTATGGCTACATAGTATTCCGTGGTGTACATGTACCACATTTTCTATACCCAATCCATGGTGATGGGCACCTAGGTTGATATTATCTCTTTGCTATGGTGAACAGTGCTGCAATGAACATGTGAGTGCATGTGTCTTTTTGATAGAGTGACTTTTTTTGGATATATACATAGTAATGGGATTTCTGGGTTGAATGGTAGTTCTGTTTTAAGTTATTTGAGAAATCTCCAAGTTATTTTCTGTAGGTGGCTGAACTAATTTATATTCCCACTAACAGTGTATCAACACGTCCTTTTCTCTGCAGCCTTGCCAGAGTACATTTTTTTTTTTACCTTTTAATAATAGCCATTCTGACTGGTGTGAGAGGATATCTCATTGTGGTTTTCATTGTGTCTCTCTGATAATTAGCGATGTTGAGCATTTTTTGATACATTTGTTGGCCACTTGTATGTCTTCTTTTGAAAAATGTCTGTTTATGTCTTTTATCCGCTTTTTAATGGGGTCATTTGTTTTTTGCTTGTTGAATTGTTTAACTTCCTTATAGATTCTGGATATGTGACCTTTGTAGGATGCATAATTTGCAAATCTCTTCTCCCATTCTGTAGGTTGTCTTTTTATTCTGTTGATAGTTTCCTTTGCTGTTCCGGAACTCTTTAGTTTAATTAGGCTCCACTTGTAAATTTTTGGTTGTGTGGCAATTGCTCTTGAGGACTTAGTCATAAATTATTTGCCAAGGCTGATGTCCAGAATGGTGTTTACCAGGTTTTCTTCTAGGACTTTTATAGTTTGAGGTCTTACATTTAAATATTTAATCCTTCTTGAGTTGATGTTTGTGTACGGTGAAAAGTAGGGGTCCAGTTTCATTCTTTTGCCTATGACTAGCCAGCTATTCCAACACCATTTATTGAATAGAGTTTCCTTTCCTCATTGCTTATTTTTGTCAACTTTGTCAAAGATCAGATGGCTTTAGATGTGCAGCTTTATTTCTGGGATCTATATTCTGTTCCACTGGTCTATATGTCTGTTTTTGTACCAGTGGTATACTGTTTTGTTTATTGTAGCCTTATAGGACAGTTTGAAGTTAGGTAATGTGATATCACCAGCTTTGTTCTTTCTACTTAGGATTGCTTTGGCTATTAGGGCTCTCTCTTTTTTTTAACTTCCATTTGAATTTTAGAGTAGTTTTTTCTAATTTTGTGAAAAATGATGTTGGTAGTTTGACAGAAATAGCATTGAATCTGTAGATGGCTTTGGGCAGTATAGCCATTTTAACAATATTGATTCTTCCAATTTATGAGCATGGAATATTATTCATTTGTTTGTGTCATCTATGATGTCCTTCAGCAGTGTTTTATACTTTTCTTTATAGAAATCTTCTACTTCCTTGGTTAGATGTATTCCTAGGTACTTTTTTTGTAGGTATTTTAACGTTATTGTTGTATACAAATGTTACTAACTTTTGTATATTGATTTTGTATCCTGAAACTTTACTGAAGTCCTTTATCAATTCCAGGAGCCTTTTGGCAGTCTAGGGTTTTCTAGGTATAGAATCATATCATCTATAAAAGAGAACTAGTTTGATTTCTTCTTTTCCTATTTGTATGCTTTTCATTTCTTTCTCTTGTCTGATTGCTCTGGCTAGGACTTCCAGTGCTGTGTTGAACAGGAGTGATGAGAATTGACACCCTTTCAACAGCAAATTTGAACTGGCAGAAGAAAGATTTAGCAATCTTGAAGACAGATTAATAAAGATTATGTAATCTGCAAGAACAGAGAGAAAAGAAGAAGAGAAATACAAAGATTCTGAGATATATAGAACACTATTAAGTGCATCAACATGTATGTACTTAGATGACCAGAAACAGAGGAGAGAGACATAGGGATAGAAAAAATACTTGAAAAAATAATGAAAAAAACTCCCTAAATTTGGTGGTGAACATTAGCTATCCAAGAAGCTCAGCAATTTTCAAGTAGGGTAAACTGAGAGAGATATATACTCAGGCAAATCTTTGTAAAAAATGTTGGAAGCCAAAAATAAAGAGACAAATATTGAAAAAAGCAAGAGAAAAATGACCCATCACATACAAGAGGATTCCAATAAGATTAATCACTGACTTATCATCAGAAATAATCATAGCCAGAAGGCAGTGGAATAACATATTTAAGTACTGAAAATAAAAACTGTCAATCAATAATCTTCTATTCAGAAAAACTCTTTCAAACATAAAGACAAAATAAAGACATTCCCAGATAAACAAAAGCTGAGAGAATTTGTCGGTAGTAGACCTACCTGAGGACATATTAAAGTAAATTATTTAAGCAGAAAGCTAGTGACCCTAGACAGTAATTTGAATCATGCAAAAATACAAATAAAACTAGTAAAGGTCATTATAAAGGTAAATTAAAAAGACAATATAATTGCATATATTTTCTCCTTTTTTCTCTTGTTTGAGAAAAGTTAGTTGCTGTGAGAATTGTCTTCTTGCTGTAAACAACTAGAATAATTGACAAAATTTATAAAATGTGTTTTCAGACATTGGCTAACAGACAATTTAAATTGTGATCTAGAAGAGAGGAGATACAATGTAGGTGAGTTCTATTAACACGAGAAAGTTTCCCTTGTCCCACTCGCAGGGCGTGGAATGGGAGTATGGTTCACTTCTTCAGTGCTCTGCTGCTCAGACCTCTAGGGGAGCATACAGACGGGCAGACTGTGGGGCTCCGACCCCATGGAGGTGTCTAGAGGCGAATGTTTACAGCTGAAGCCGCAGTGGGCGTGTGTTACAAGGTGTTATTTTAGTTTGCTGTCTATAGGTGGCTTGTGTTAACCAGCTCAATCAGACCCCCTTCCTTTTATCACAAGGACAGAGGGATTTCTGTATCCCAGGGGTTTCTTGCCTCGGTGTACTGGAAGAATTGGATCACATGTGGACTTGGAGAATGAGTTCAAGGTTTATTGAGGAGAAGTAGTTCTCAGCAGACAGGGGAGCCAGAAGGGAGATGGTCTTCCCCTGGAGTGGGGTCCCTGGGCAGCCCTGGCTCTCCTCCAGCTGCCCCAGCCAAACTCCACGTCATTCTGCCAGTCAATGACCCGCTGGCCTGCAGGTTGGCATGCTCTTCCGCTGGCGTGCTCTTGATGACCAGCCGTTTATGTCTTCTTCTAATGATGTGTTCCTCATGATGTCCAGCGCTTGTGTCTGCCTGCTAGGGTCTCAGGGGTTTCTATAGGCACACGGTGGAGGTGTGGCAGGCCAGGTGGTCTTGGGAAATGCAACATTTGGGCAAGAAGGCAGGAGTCCCTGTCCTCACATAGGTCCGTGGGGGTGGAGCCCTAGCCAGGGACCATGCCCTCCTCTGCCCAGCACTTCCCTTCACCACTTCTGTATCATTTAAAGGGACCATGCTCTCCTCTTCCTAGCACTCCTGTATCACTATAATTGCATGAACTTACTTCCCACAGGAAGTAAGTGCCCATGCCACAGAGCAAAGAGGGGTAATAGTAACAGGGTGTAGTGTTCTCACTCTGAATTGAAGAGACAGAGATCAGAGTTTGGGGAACCAAGACAGATATAATAACCAAGACAAAAAAAAAAAAAAAAGAAAAAAGAAAAGAAAGCTGCTCTTTAAGGGAGTTCCCAGCATCTGCAGAGGGATACTTTTGACCTATTGTATTTACCTGTATGTGGTAGGATGAAACTCTCCAAAGCTTGAGTGAGGGAAACACACCAGAGAGCAGTAGGTAGTATAATTTTCTGAGTTTACCCTGGGAATAGTTTGTGTTCTCATCAGCAAGAGTAGTGAGACCTCATAATAAGCAAGTCATTAGGTATAATGCTCAAAAAGGCAGTACTTTAGTATTAATACTATATTATTCCCAGAAGAAAAAACTGTTCTTGGCTCATTGCAACAAAGCTTAACATAGAAGTCTTGAAATTATCTAACTGATTCTCAGGGAATGTAATTCTTGCCAGAAAAAAATCTAATGCATAAAAAGGAAAAAAGGTCCCTGACAAAATCCAGTGTTCAACAAAGTAAAATTCACAACATCTAGCACCCAGGTAAAAATTACCAGGTATGTAAAAAAAGCAGGAAAATATGACCTATTAGCAGAAGAAAAAAAATCAGGCAAAAAACTAGAAAAGAATTATCCAAAATGAAGTACAGAGAGAAAAAAGACTGAAAATTACTGAACAGAGTCTCAAAGACTCAGGGTAACTGAAATAAGACAGGCACCAAAGCCGACATACTATGTACATACTGATTCCATTTATATGAAGTTCTAAACAAAGCAAGCCTATAGTTCCACAAAGCCTGAGTAGGAACAGAGTGTGACAGCACAGTTCCACTGGGGATTGTCTGGGTGACAAAGATATTCTCAATCTTGATCGTGGTGAGTTTCGTCAAACTGTCTACTAAAAATGGAAATTTTATTGAATGTAAATTAATAGAATTTATTTAAATGATCAAAAATGTTTAGTAGACATCCAATTGTTGGGGACGAAGCAACAATAGATCTTATGGCAAAAATAAATAGTTTAGGAGAACTTTGAAGTTTCGTGTTTTTAAACAGAATTTTGTTACATTCTAAACTTGAAAAAGACAACTTCTCTCTCTAGCTTAAAAATAATACTTAAAAACAGTTTAAATTATCAATTTATTAATACATTTCTAATGTATTAATAAACCATTTATTACTTATATATTAATTGTAATTTCTATTATTAATTTATTATTAAATTATTAATTTTAAGTGTTTTAACTATTATTTTAAAGCCACTTAAAATTATAGTTAAAATACTTAAAATTAATAATAATTAAATAATTTAAAAATATTTATTAAATTTTATTTAATAAATTGATTAATATATTAAGCAATTAATATTTTAATTGCTCTTTTATTTTTTAAATAATCTGCTAAATCAAGGAGATCTTATTTTTATTTATTTGTTTATTTATTTATTTATTTATTTTGAGATGGAGTCTCGCTCTGTCGCCCAGGCTGGAGTGCAGTGGCGCCATCTCGGCTCACTGCAAGCTCCGCCTCCCGGGTTCACGCCATTCCCCTGCCTCAGCCTTCCGAGGAGCTGGGACTACAGGTGCCCGCCACCACGCCCAGCTAATTTTTGTATTTTTAGTAGAGACGGGGTTTCGCCATGTTAGTCAGGATTGTCTCGATTTCCTGACCTCGTGATTCGCCCGCCTCCACCTCCCGAAGTGCTGGGATTACAGGCGTGAGCCACCGCACCCAGCTAGGAGATCTTACTTTTAATTCTAGAGACATTTATTCAGCAAGTCTTTTGATTTCCCTTAGGAAAGGGCTCCCCAACATGAATCAGAAACTACACAGATCTATCTTAGACATGCTTTTAATATCAATTTTAGCACAAAATTCACAAGGAGTATTAATCTATCTTGATTCCTGTCTGTCTTATATGCCTAAATTGATGTTGGCAAACAAGGGTAATAACAGCTGGGAAAACCTGGCCAAACCTTGGCTTTATGCCATTAATAGCTTCTCATTGTCCATAGGGAAAAGCTCAGATTTCCCTAAATGGCCTACACGGTGTGAATGAACTAACTTCCTGTTGCCTATCAAGCTACACTTTTCCCCTTTCCTTTCTTCACACTATGCTCAGGTTTAACCAGGCCATAGCACTCTATCTGCACCATTGTCTAGAGTGTTTCCACAACTTTGCTGCAATAATTCCTATTCATGCTTCAGGCATTAGTTTAATGTGACTTTTTTCTTGGTGACCTTTCTTGATCTCTTGATTAAATCATGTTTTTTTGTGTGTACTCCCACCATAACACCCAAACATAACAGTTTTCTGTGTACTCCCACCATGTCATTTTATTGACATATATAACATTCAGTTCTCATTATTCACCATAGTTATGCCCCAAACACTGAACTATCAAACAATGAATATTACTCCAAGGGGAAAAAGGCTGCCTCACTAATAGATGCCAGAGATGAGATTCAAGTCCACTATGACTGATTCCCAAGCCAGAGCTTCCTGAACTGCCCTACACTGCACTCTTCCCTACTTTCTCCATCCTCTGGTCATCTCTGCTAAACAAAAAGGCACAAACAAGAAGGCACAGCATCTTCTTGTTCAACTTCAGCTGGGAGCTTGTGCATTTGGTGACTCCAGCTTTTGGCAACTTTTGGTCTGTCTGGCAATGACCATGAAAGCAGCAGGTATTGATTTGAGAGCTACAAATACATTTTAGCAAGTAGGTGAATTCATAAATATAGGACCTGAGTAAAGAAGATCAACTATATGTTAAACTATTTGTTTAATGTCTCTCTTGCTCATTGGTAATTTTCTCTAGGATAGGTACCATGTTTATTTTGTTTACCATCACTCTATTTATATGCCTAACAAATGAGACTGGCTCACATCAGGTCTTCAGTAATGACAGATTGGGTAAATTAATTAATTAACACGTTAGAAGTCCTTCTAGATCTAGATCAAGTAGGTTCTGAAAATAGCTTCCCCTAGTTTTGGTGGCACCTCAGGAATAAATTTCACCTGTTCAGGTATCTATTAATAGTTGAGCTACTATCTAACTTTCTCTCCCTGTAGTGATCCATGTTTACCCACAGGTCCAGGATCCAAGCTAGAAAACTCATCCATGCCAATATTTTCTTCCAAAGCTGAGGCTTTTTTCTATCGTACCCCTCTTCCCCATTGTTTGTGACCCAGCTTTCTGCCCATACTAGTAAAAGTTTGTGTGCATAAAATCAGAAAGTGACTCAGATTAACATAAACAGAAAAAGAATTTGTTAGAAGGTGTCAGATCACAAAAGTTATGAGAAGGATGAAGAAAGAAGCTTGAATCAAAACCAAAAGACTCAAAGCACAGGTAAAACCCTTTTGCAGGGACTATCTGCTTAGGATACTGCTGCTAGTGACATCACTCTGCACCACTAACTACTCATCACTCTGCATGCTATTAGAATCTTCACTCCATCATAACGGCTTCAAAGACTTTCTCTCTGACTTTGCACCTTGGTGTCTCTGAGTTGGGATTCATATGCCCAAGCTCTTACTGCCAAAGAGTAGGGAGAGGAAATACTTTCTCCAATTTGGCTTCTGTAGTGGAATGAAAGGTGGCCCTTACAGAAAGGGCACCTCAGATATGGGCAACAGAAACAACAAATGTCAAATACATAAGCTAACTCTGGAATCTCTCTGCTATGTTGTGAATATTTGTGACACTTCCCCATCTTCAATTTCCACATTGAAACCTAATCACCAGTGTGATAGTGTTAGAAAATGAAACATCCGGAGGTGGTTAGGTCATGAAGTGGAGCTCTTGTGAATGGAATTAGTGCCTTTATAAAAGAGGCTCCAGAGAGCTGCCTTGTCCTTTCTGCCATGTGAAAACACAACAAGAAGCTGCCATCTGGGAACAAGAAAGAGCACTCACCAGACTCCAAATCTGTTGGCACCGTGGCATCAGACTTCCCAGCCCCCAGAAGTCTGAGAAATAAGCTTCTGTTATTTATAAGCTACCTGGTTTATGGTACTTTGTTATAGCAGGTCAAATGGACTAAGACACCTTCCCACCTAGAAATCTTGATGGTGAACCTCAAAGGAAACTTATCCTACAGTTCAAGACTATCATTGAGTTTGTACCAGGCCTCTTACATAGCTCCCTACCTCAGGGCCTCTTTTCTCCTCCCCCATCCAAGACTGGGAAAGCTTGGGATCTTGATTTTGACAAAATTAAATCAGATTTTAGGTTATTTGGTTGGAGTAGCAGGTACTATCATCAGGAAGCTAGTCCTAATCTAACTAAACATATAAAAGATCAATTTGTAGTATCCTGGCAAGGTCTTTTTTTTTTCCACGTCCTATTCCTTGTCCTTTATCCAGGAGAAAAACAGGTGTGGGGTTCAGAGAAACTGAGAGGGAAAAGAGAGATATCTTCTTTTCCTCTGTCCCAAAGTACTTCGTACTTTTCCAATACTGTCAAAATAATTTAACCTTTTAAAAAAATTTTTAATTCTTCTATTACATGTCTTTGATGGCTTTAAAAACCTTTTACAATCAAGCTGTAAATAAACATACATAATATAAAGCAATTAACTTTTATTAGTATAATTAAAATCCAAAATAAAGTCTTTCAATACCTAAATTTTGCTTAAATTTTTAAACAACCGATCTTGATTGCAATTCTGTTGTGGATACACAGTAAACAATAAATGTTTGATGTTTGATGAAATTAGTTGAAAGGAAAGAGGAAGAGAAAATGAGTAAAATTATATATGTAAATAAATTAACAGAGAAGAAACTTGTTATTTAAAGGGATATTTTAGTGTGTCACATTTGATAGGTTTTGAAGGGAAGACGAGGGTTAAATAAAAATAGAGAGAGAGAGAGAGAGTGGTGGCTCAACAGCAAATTCAGGCATTTATGTCCAGCATAAACCTGCAGAGGTTGGGGACCAGCTTAATACCAGAGACCACCGCTGCTTACAGCCTGGGGTATTTATAATTATGGAGCGGGGAGAGGTCTGGGCAGTATGGCTTGCTGCCCGGAAGGATATTGATAAGATGTTCCTGTGATCAGATGGTTTAGCCCTTTTTTCAGTGGGATGTGAGAGGATGTTCCTTGTACCTTTGCCCAGCAAGATTTGATAGGGATGTTCCTTCGGTTGGGCCTTTGCTTGGCAGAGTATGATAAAGATGTTCCTGTGTGGCCGGGCGCAGTTGCTCACACCTGTAATCCCAGCACTTTGGGAGGCCAAGGTGGGCAGATCATGAGGTCAGGAGTTCAAGACCAGCCTGACCAACATGGTGAAACGCTATCTCTACTAAAAATACAAAAATTAGCTGGGCATGGTGGCGCACACCCGTAATTCCACCTACTCAGGAGGCTGAGGCAGGAGAATCTCTTGAACCCGGGAGGTGGAGGTGGCAGTGATCCAAGAGCATGCCACTGCACTCCAGTCTAGGTGACAGAGTGAGACTACGACTCAAAAAAAAAAAAAAAGAAAAGAAAAGAAAAGAAAAGAAAAAAGATGTTCCTGTGCCTTGTGGTTAGGCAGGCTGTTTCTCAGGCCCAAACACCTGTGGCATGTTCTACCTTGACCAAGGCCTGCAAAAATGGCAGGGGTTTTAAAAATGGTGCAGTTTGGACTAACAACATTGACTGAAGGAAAACATGATAGGCCCTTTCCAAGTGCAAATTTTCTTATCCAGCAAAGAAAGATAATGGCCTTGAATGAAGGAATGGGACAGACACCATTAAGAGCACTTTCTATAGCAGGAAGTAATAGCTCTCAAGAATCACCAGGTCAGATTTGTTACATGCAAATCCTAGGACCCGCTTCTCTAGGACTCCGAATCGTGGAGTTGCAGCCCAGGAGTCTGCCTGCAGCTGTCTTTCAGACACTCTGTGAGAAACTAGGCAACAGGGAGCAGACCAGCACAGCTTGGATTTGATTTGCAGTTACAGCCAGTAGCTAAAAAAGGGCAGGGTTCTGTAGTCTTGCTTCTTGAATTTTGTATTTCTGACTTATTTATTTGTTTGTTTGTTTGCAGGAGAAAATGTTTCACTTCCTTCTACCCCCAAAGTTGGGAGAAGGTTTTAACAAAAGAAGAGCCTGGAGATCAGGATGCCCTGAAATCTTTTTTTAAATTTTTTTCTATTTTTTTTTTTAATTTTGTGGAGGAAAGTCTCCATAGTCATAAATAATTAACCTAACTAGCATTTCATATAGTGCCTTTCTTTCTTTTTTTTTTCTGTGCACTGTAGACCCTTGGCTATTGGGTATTGCTGGAACTCTAAATTGCTTACGGGGGAGTTGAACAATTCCTACCTTAATCTTATGTTACTGTAGCATTTTGCACAATATGTATATAATTTCTAGTGAAAGCTTTTCATAGAACTGAACACTCTACAGGTATTCCGCCTACATAGACATTTAATTTCATACCCCTGATAGATTTCCCTATGATGTTGCTAGGAGACCAAGACACTTCCAAACAAAGGATACCGAATGTATCAACCATGTAGATAGCTGCTCCCCTGAATTCATTTGCTGTGGCAAATATGGCTTCCTTAAAATCTGCTGTTTATGAAAATACAGGTAACAATGGGGAAATTGCCCAGCATGCTGAGTTAGGGGTGCAGTTCTCTTTTAAGTAAGATCACCAACTTTCTCTTTTCCCTATTTTATGACCATGGAATTGAAACAGGGCTATGGGGTTTTAATTTTCCCATGGGGCAAAGACTTGTGTTCTGCTGTTGTTCTACTACATTTTAGAACTACAGAATAGAGAGAAAGAACCAAAGAATCAAAAATTTTAGAGTCAAAAATTGTTGAGAAATCAATTTCCCTCAACATTCCCAAAAATTCCCACAAATTTTCATTACTTCATACCTTTGGAGGTACATTATGTCAGGCATGGTATGCCAAGATTCTCTATTGATGTTATAATTTATATTCTAGGGTGGCAATCTAATTAGCAAAAATCACATTAGCAATTTTTATATTATAGAAGTTTTGAGGAATGGGTCTTGTTTACCATCACATGAAACTCTGGGGAAGGTCAGTGAAACACCAGTGCAGCAGCCCTCTTATAGTCAGGTACAAATAGAAGCTGCCTCCATGATCATTATCGATGGAATGTTTGTGACCTCCCCGCTTCCCAACCAAATTCGTATGTTGAAGCCTTAACCCCAAATGTGATGGTATTTGGAGATACGGCCTTTGGGAGGTGATTAGGATTAGATGGCGTCATTAAGGATGGGGTCCGTGTGATGGGATTAGTGACATCATAAGAAGAGACTAGAGAGCTTATGCTTTTGCACTCTATCTCTCTCTGTCTGACTGACTGTCTCTCTCCCTTCTGTATGAGGACACAACAAAAAGACAGCTGTCTGCAAGTCATGAAGACAGCCATTACCAGGAACCAAATTGAATGGTACCTTGATCTTGTGCTTTTCGGTCTCAAGAGCCGTGAGAAATAAATGCCTGCTGTTCAAACTATCCAGCCTATGGTATTTTGTTATGGCAGTCTGAGCTGACCAAGATAACCAGAAACCTAGAAAAAAAACTGAGAGACTAGACAACACATGCTCCAGAAAAAAAAGTACTTGATCCAGAAAAAAGTAGGTAACTGCTGGGACCCTAATCTGACAAAATATCTGCAGAAACTGCCTTTTTTAGTCTAACCCCTCCATTGCTAATTATCCCCAATCTCTGCTCCCTCTTGACACTCATCTTTTGAGTGTGTTCCCGTTCTACTTAAACAGTCCCCTTTGGCCGGAGCGCTTTACACTTGTTGAACTTCCAGTGGACCTTTCAGATGTCAGCTCACTTGCTCCTTAGCTGGGGACATACTTGTTAAATAAATGACTTAGACAGCTTAGTACTTTCTTCTCTGGCACTCTGTCTCTCTGGTTCTGTCTTATTCTTGACCTGCCCCTCTCTACTTTCTGTCCCTCATTCTAGGTAACTTCCAGATTTTAGTTTTGTTTCCTTTTTTTCCTCCCATGTTCCTCAACCCTGAAGTGATGACCCACTTTCAAAGTTCAGCGAATCCTAATGACTTTCAAACCCAAATATTCAGTCCCTCATTCTAGCTCTAGTCGTCTGTTTTACGCCCTGTTTAAGATACAGTCACATGAAAGTTCAGCTGTCATTTCAAATTCTACTTGGGTAAAATAGATAAAACAACAAAGGCTTTTGGGAGTCATAAATATTTAGTGCTATGTGACTTTGGGAAAATTATTTAACCTCTTTGGCCTGTATTTTATTAGTTATAAAATTTAAATATTAATACTTGATTAATACTTGTCTTTCAATATTGTTTAAGGAATTGTGAAAAATATATATATATAATTAGTGTGTGTATACATTGCTTAGTAGTCAGTGTCTGAGACTGACACTGGCAAATAATAAGCTATTATTACTTTACATATTTATTAGAATAAATTATCTCCCCAAACGTGTACACTTTTCCATTTTATTTTTAAAACAATAAACCCCCATTTAAAAAATCACTTAGGCTCAATATTTTAGAGTCATTTTTCTATTCCACAAATAAGTTAAATTGGAAATCAAATCCTGTTACTTCTTCCTTCAAATTGTGTCTCTAGTTCAACATGTTGAATTCAAAATGTTGTTCTCTTTTTTACCACCATGATGCAGATCCACACTCTTGGTCCTGGGCCATATAACTAGTCTTTAATCAATTGTTCTGCTCCAAGTCTCTTACACTGTGCCTGCTACTCATTCAATATTCCCAGTATGTGTGACTTTACCAACGCAATCCTCCTGGAAATGCCTAGTATGACTTCTGGCAGAATCAAGTCCAGGTGTCTCCTTCCACTTTCAGTTCTTCTCTGTAACCCATCTAACCTGTCCTGCTTGTGGATCACACGGACCCAGTGATCCAAACAGTTCTTTCTTTTTCTGGCCTATAACATTTTGTGCTTCACGACAGTCCCCAGTTGTTTGCTCTTTATCATGCTCTTCCCTTCTGCCTAGAAGAGCTTCATGGCTCTGTTCTGTGAATTCTTTTTCTCAAAGCTCACATCCAAGTACTTATTCAAATTTCTGTAAATTTCTCCATCTACAACTCCATGATGATCTAACAATTAAATATTTGGCATGTTACTTTAACCCTGGTTGTTTTCAGTATGACATTATTCTATGTTCTTCGAATATAGGAGACTTATCTTCTGATTTTTCTTTCCCTTTGCTGGACCCTAAACAATTCTGAGTTTATATATAGAATTTTTAATTTGTACTGTTTACTGTTACCAGAAACAGAGAGCTACTAGGTTGAATCATTTGAAATTATCAATATTTGACCAGTTTTGACCTATAACACTAACAATTTCATTAGTGATTCAGCCTAATGGCTTGATGTCCTGACCTCAAATGTCTTGCAAAAATATCAAATGGACTCTTTCTCATGTTAGAAAATTAATATTTGCATTTCAGAAACCAAGAATGGGTTACTCTCCTCATATCTCACTTCACATGATCTAAAAAAGACATTTCTCATTGTTCTTTTAAATGTCAGTTCAAACTTGTTTTCTAAATAAGTTGGTGGAAGAAATATTGAAGGTGATTAATATACTATAGATCCATACTTGTTTTATAAAGAGGGATTTCTATGATATACAATGGAGTTATTAACATGTACAATAGAATCAGACAAACCAGGCCTCAGCTCTGCACTACCATGGGTAACCTCGAGCAGCTTATGTAAACTTTCTGTTTGTTTGGTTCTTCATCTGTAAAAAGAGGTTGTAATTTTGTTAAAAATACCCGCTTCTCAGAGTCAAGGTGAGGATTAATCTAAACAAAGCCCTTGGTACAGAGATGGCACATAATAAGCAATCTGTGAATGTCAGTTGTTTTTATTACTTTTATTAATTTTAATAAAAGAGTACCTGATCTCTTACAGAGGTAACCTGATACCACTAAACGTAGCATCTTTCTGTTTATGTTATGGAGTAACACGTCATGTTTTCATGAAAAATATTTTTTTGGGTGAGATTTGAGGCTTCTCAAAACCACAAAAGAAAATAAATAAATGACCTCATCCTATAGAGTAAATCATTATAATTTCACATTGTGTCTCTCACTTCTCCTGGGTAGATATGAGTTCAAAGAAGCAAAGTTAATTGAGACCTCTGCCACTCACTTGTTTTTAGAAATATCCGGAGCTTTTTAGAATAGATGATTTCTCCTTCGCATCTCTTCCATCTCCCACAAAAACAAAAGGCTCAGAAAACAAATTATCCCAGCAAAATCCAGTTCTTCTTAGACTACAAAATAATAGTAAATTGAAACCATAATACTGAGCATCAGTGTTTGTCATCATGATGTAAGAATTTGTCTGTTTGAAAAAATTTAACAAAGTGTTTGAAAATACACTTAAATTGCCCAATATTTTATAACAACTCTGTATTTAGATAAGGTTTATTTATATACTGCCCAATGTATTTATAGATTTAACAAGTTACTGCCTAAGCCATTTGTTAGATACCCAATTAGGCTGACATCACTTCTCTTGATAAATCTATTTATTAATTCAACAAATATTTATGAAAGGATTATTATAGGCTAAGCACATGGTAATCGTAGCTTATCCAAATTAGGGCTGCCTGTCATCTCTGGGTAGGACTACTTTTATTCTTTTTTTTATTTTAATGCATCAGAATCACAAAAAAATTAAAGGGCAGACACTGAGCCAAAAGTTTTTTTTTAAAATGATTTTTTCATTTCCTGTATAAAATTGTACCAGTGTACCCATTATTTGTGTGTTTCTCTTCCTTAAAGGTGATGTACTGTAATTTAGGACATCACGGTCCTAAATTACATGGTCCCCAGAGCTGGGTTCCCTACCTTGTCTATGGGGTTGGAGACAATTTGCCCCTTACATCGTCAAAACTTTGTCAGCCCAACTGGGCAATTGTTCCTGGAGAGTGTTCTGACCCGTTTTATTATATCTTGGAAAATAATACTTGGCAGATATTAATGTTTCTTGGTGATCTTCAGTCACAATATTCTTACCTCATCTGGTTTTGATTTTTCTTTACTAAAGAATCAAAATTTCTTAACAAAGAGGTATAAAACAGATTTAATATATACTGCATTTTCTTTTCCTTTATTAGAACTTTCCATCCTATCTTTTGGAAGGGGCCTAGAAATCCAGAAACCTTGCTTGAGAACAATAGTTAGTAGTCCTTTAATTCCATCTCTTCCTGAGACAAGGGAGAATTGTTACCTGGCAATGCCAAGGCTTTTAGGCTCCATAAATGGCAGTTTCTTTTTCTTTTTATTATTATACTTCAAGTTTTAGGTACATGTGCACAACGTGCAGGTCTGTTACATATGTATACATGTGCCATGTTGGTGTGCTGCACCCATTAACTCATCATTTAACATTAGGTATATCTCCTAATGCTATCCCTCCCCCCTCCCCCCACCCCACAACAGGCCCCGGTGTGTGACGTTCCCCTTCCTGTGTCCATGCGTTCTCATTGTTCAATTCCCACCTATGAGTGAGAACATGTGGTGTTTGGTTTTTGTTCTTGCGATAGTTTGCTGAGAATGATGGTTTCCAGCTTCATCCATGTCCCTACAAAGGACATGAACTCATCATTTTTTATGGCTGCATAGCATTCCATGGTGTATATGTGCCACATTTTCTTAAGCCAGTCTATCATTGTTGGACTTTTGGGTTGGTTCCAAGTCTTTGCTATTGTGAATAGTGCCGCAATAAACATACGTGTGCATGTGTCTTTATAGCAGCATGTTTTATAATCCTTTGGGTATAAACCCAGTAATGGGACGGCTGGGTCAAATGATATTCCTAGTTCTAGATCCCTGAGGAATCACCACACTGACTTCCACAATGGTTGAACTAGTTTACAGCCCCACCAACAGTGTAAAAGTGTTCCTATTTCTCCACATCCTCTCCAGCACCTGTTGTTTCCTGATTTTTTAATGATTGCCATTCTAACTGGTGTGAGATGGTATCTCATTGTGGTTTTGATTTGCATTTCTCTGATGGCCAGTGATGATGAGCATTTTTCCATGTGTCTTTTGGCTGCATAAATGTCTTCTTTTGAAGTGTCTGTTCATATTCTTTGCCCACTTTTTGATGGGGTTGTTTGTTTTTTTCTTGTAAATTTGTTTGAATTTATTGTAGATTCTGGATATTAGTCCTTTGTCAGATGGGTAGATTGCAAAAATTTTCTCCCATTCTGTAGGTTGCCTGTTCACTCTGTTGGTAGTTTCTTTTGCTGTGCAGAAGCTCTTTAGAAAGCACTCCTCAGCAAATGTAAAAGGACAGAAATTATAACAAACTGTCTCTCAGACCACAGTGCAATCAAACTAGAACTCAGGATTAAGAAACTCACTCAAAACCACTTAACTACATGGAAACTGGACAACCTGCTCCTGAATGACTACTGGGTACATAACGAAATGAAGGCAGAAATAAAGATGTTCTTTGAAACCAACAAGAACAAAGACACAACATATCAGAATCTGTGGGACACATTCAAAGCAGTGTGTAGAGGGAAATTTATAGCACTAAATGCCCACAAGAGAAAGCAGGAAAGATCTAAAATTGACACCCTAACATCACAATTAAAAGAACTAGAGAAGCAAGAGCAAACACATTCAAAACCTAGCAGAAGGCAAGAAATAACTAAGATCAGAGCAGAACTGAAGGAGATAGAGACACAAAAAACCCTTCAAAAAATCAATGAATCCAGGAACTGGTTTTTTGAAAAGATCAACAAAATTGATAGACTGCTAGCAAGACTAATAAAGAAGAAAAGAGAGAAGAATCAAATAGACTCAATAAAAAATGATAAAGGGGATATCACCACCAATCCCACAGAAATACAAATTACCAACAGAAAATACTATAAACACCTCTATGCAAATAAACTAGAAAATCTAGAAGAAATGGATAAATTCCTCAACACATACACCCTCCCAAGACTAAACCAGGAAGAAGTTGAATCTCTGAATTGACTAATAACAGGCTCTGAAATCGAGGCAATAATTAATAGCTAACCAACCAAAAAAAGTCCAGAGATGGATTCACAGCCGAATTCTACCAGAGGTACAAGGAGGAGCTGGTACCATTCCTTCTGAAACTATTCCAATCAATAGAAAAAGAGGGAATCCTCCCTAACTCATTTTATGAGGCCAGCATCATCCTGACACCAAAGGCTGGCAGAAACACAACCAAAAAAGAGAATTTTAGACCGATATCCCTGATGAACATCGATGCAAAAATCCTCAATAAAATACTGGCAAACCGTATCCAGCAGCACATCAAAAAGCTTATCCACCATGATCAAGTAGGCTTCATCCCTGGGATGCAAGGCTGGTTCAACATACACAAATCAATAAACGTAATCCAGCATATAAACAGAACCAACGACAAAAACCACATGATTATCTCAATAGATGCAGAAAAGGCCTCTGACAAAATTCAACAACCCTTCATGCTAAAAACTCTCAATAAATTAGGTATTGATGGGACATATCTCAAAATAATAAGAGCTATCTATGACAAACCCACAGCCAAAATCATACTGAATGGGCAAAAACTGGAAGCATTCCCTCTGAAAACTGGCACAACACAGGGATGCCCTCTCTCACCACTCCTATTCAACATAGTGTTGGAAGTTCTGGCCAGGGCAATCAGGCAGAAGGAAACAAATGGTATTCAATTAGGAAAAGAGGAAGTCAAATTGTCCCTGTTTGCAGATGACATGATTGTATACCTAGAAAACCCCATGGTCTCAGCAGAAAATCTCCTTAAGCTGGTAGGCAACTTCAGCAAAGTCTCAGGATACAAAATCAATGTGCAAAAATCACAAGCATTCTTATACACCAATAACAGACAAACAGAGAGCCAAATCATGAGTGAACTCCCATTCACAAGTGCTTCAAAGAGAATAAAATAGCTAGGAATACAACTTACAAGGGATGTGAAGGACCTCTTCAAGGAGAACTACAAACCACTGCTCAATGAAATAAAAGAGATTACAAACAAATGGAAGAACTTTCCATGCTCATGGGTAGGAAGAATCAATATTGGGAAAATGGCCCTACTGCCCAAGGTAATTTATAGATTCAGTGCCATCCCCATCAAGCTACCAATGACTTTCTTCACAGAATTGGAAAAAACTAATTTAAAGTTCATATGCAACCAAGAAAGAGCCCATATTGCCAAGTCAATCCTAAGCCAAAAGAACAAAGCTGGAGGCATCACGCTACCTGACTTCAAACTATACTACAAGGCTACAGTAACCAAAACAGCATGGTACTGGTACCAAAACAGAGATATAGACCAATGGAAAGGAACAGAGCCCTCAGAAATGATGCCACATATCTACAACTATCTGATTTTGACAAACCTGACAGAAACGAGAAATGGGGAAAGGATTCCCTATTTAATAAATGGTGCTGGGAAAACTGGCTACCCATATGTAGAAAGCTGAAACTGGATCCCTTCCTTACACCTTATACAAAAATTAATTCACGATGGATTAAAGACTCAAATGTTAGACCTAAAACCATACAAACCCTAGAAGAAAACCTAGGCAATACCATTCAGGACATAGGCATGGGCAAGGACTTCATGTCTAAAACACCAAAAAGCAATGGCAACAAAAGCCAAAATTGACAAATGGGACCTAATTAAACATAAATGGCAGTTTCTAAAGGGTCTTTTATAGTGCATAGTTACATGTATTGGATGAAAAAATAAAAATCTGAGTCAGGTGGCTCTGGTAAATGCAGCAGATAAGACAAATATGTGATCACTGCCTTTAAGGAATTTAGAGTCTGAGAAAAAGAGGTTTCGAACAAGTGCACAGAAAGAAGGGAAAACCATTTCTGGCAGAGGGGACAGTGTTCAACAGCACCTGAGGCTCAAAAGAGCATGGTGGTTTTAAGGAATTAAAATAGAGTCCCTATGGCTAAAATGTGAAGTGACAAAGGAAAGAGGCCCTGATCCTGCAGGCTCATGAGTTTTTTACTGGACTTTACCCTAAAGGCTAATGCAGTCAGGGAAGGCTTTAAACAGAATAGTGAGATGTCAGACTTGAGTTTTTCAAGATTAGCCTGGCTGCAATGTAGAAGGATGGGGGGAGGGCAGAACGGATGTGAGAGAGTCTGTTTATACGTTTACTGAATTGATCTTTTGTTTGGCTGACATTTTGTTTGAGATTTTTGTTTGATTGATTTTTTAAAAATCAATTCTCAAGACTTTCTCTTTAATTTCTCATCTCTATTCATCTAATACCCCTTTCCGAAAGAGTGTCTATTCTGTTCTCCAATCCTGCTTCTCTTTCAAAGACCTTGTGGAAGAGCCCTCCCTTCAGAAAACCTTTCTTGATCTTACCATTCATATACAATCGTGTGCTGTTTGCTATTTTGTATTATTGTAGCACTTCATTGGTGTAGCATTTAAGGCATTTATTTTAGATCATAGGTATAAAATGATGTTGTGAAGTGTTCATTGAAGCCATACAGAATTAGGTTTTACTTTCTAACTGTATGATTTAGGGCATGCCACTTACATGGAATTTCAGCTTATTTATATTTATAACAGAAGAAAAAACCTCTTTCTCATGACTACAATAATTAAATGAGAGAATGTATGTAAATAACCTAGCTTTTGAAATATATGTGTACATTGTGTACACCACTATATTTCAAAAACTGTACATATATAGTTTGAAATATGTATGTATATATGTGTGTATATATATAGTATATACATATGTGTGTGTGTATATATATATATATATAGTATATACATAGTTTTTGAAATTAGTGGTTTTCTTGTAAGTTGTTTTATTTCTTCTTCTTCCTTGCCTTTTTTAATTAATTGAGGAAGGAGATATCTTTTTCAGTTGTGCGTCAATTTCAGTATGTTGCCTGCAATAACAAATAAATAATTGATGAACTAAATGGACGTTATGTCATATAAACTCTTAATAAGATAAGTTTCTTCATCCAATAGAATGGTGACATAACTTGGAATTAGTAGTAGTCTTTTATCCCATTGTATCAGATATGGCTTTGCCGACATGAATTACTCTTAAAATTTGTATTTAGTGAATCTAGGAGAGCACTAAAAATTATGACCTTGAAATGTTGTCTCTGCCCTGATTTTGTATTCTTCAGTGATTCATTGTTCTAGAGGCTGGTCAGTTTTTTGCTTTTTGTTTTTCTTATATCTACTCTCTATAGATTTCAAGCATTAATTTATATTTTGCAGGTTCCTCATGGTTTCTGAGAGGTTTCAGGTGCACTGTTGAAGTGAGCTTCAAAGTGCAAGCCTTTCTCTGTGCCACCCCAGCTATGCTTACTATTTTCTCCTTTTGAACCCCTGAATAATGGATATAATTGAATTATAATGCACGATGAAAAATCTTGTGATAAAAAAATGATAATGCAACTTTTTATTTTTCCTGTGTGAAAGTAGATTTAGGCAGCTTCCAAATGTGAACTGAGTGAAAGATTACATGTAACTTTACAATAACTAAATTGTAACATTTAAATTACATTTAACTTAAATGTAATTTAAACATTTGAAGTAAAACATTTAAATAATATCTATACCACAGATTGAAGAGCATAGGTTTTTTTTCCTTATAATAAATAGCAATGAAAATACAGCCATCTTTAGTAATCAGGATAAATAATATCTCTTATCTGTGAACTGGCTTCAAGTACTGGTATTAAACAATGATAAAATATTAGTGTTATAAAGCTTAAAACTGACATAGCTTCCTTCAATGCCTAAAGGATGGTTTGCAACTTTTATGGCATCCAGAAAAAACATTAAGTCTTCTGAGAAAACGTGCTATCATTTAATTGGGTATATAAATGAATAGAAAAAAGAATAAAAATTTCAAAACAAAGTTTATCTAGTTTACTGTGAAGGATCTTTAACATTTTAGATACAGAAATATATCTTACAATATAAATATTAACATCAATTTCTGGTAATGTGTACTAATTAATATTAGTATACACTTATTGGTTTAAACTTTTAAAATGTTAGTATACATTTATTGGTATAAACCAACACATGGTTTAAACTTCTAAAATATTAGTATACATTTATTGGTTTAAACCAATAAATGGTTTTTAAAATATTAGTATGCATTTATTGGTTTAAATCAAGTGTTAAACTCACTTGGTTTAACACTTAGTAGAGAATTTCTTTCAAATTCTGGTAGGAGACATTACTTCTTCTGAGCTAATGACTTATGTAAGAAAATAGAAACTTGAAAAATTGATTTATTTGTTAATGTCCATGCAAGCCATCATTCTTGATGGAAATCATCAAAGCATTTATGAGTTTTAAGTTATATCTAGGGTTAATGTTGCTTAAATAAGGTCCTCCATCTGCAAAGATGACCAGGAACTTTCCTGATAATAGATATGCAGTGAGATTATCTACTCCCCAATTTTTCATCCTTAGAAAAAAAATGAAACTGAAGATATCCTACCAATATATATATTTTTCCATATACCAAATGGAAGACAAAAGTGCTGAAAGGGCAAAGTTTTTTCTAAAGTTTGAACATACCGTGAATTCATAAATAATTCCTTAATTAATATGCCCAGAAACTAGTTCATGTTATGTAACACAAGTCAAATTGCAATGGCTCAGTATTAGACACATATCCAAATTCTTTCTGGGTTGTCAACATTATGTATTTTGACCAATAATATGAGAACAATAATTAAAAAAAATTGGCAAGCTTATCTCATGGAAGACAGAATGAGAATTTGAAAAGCAGAATCCAAAGAAAAATATTGCTAAATTGAACAACACAAAAATTAAGAACTTCTGTTAATCAACAGACACCAGTAAGAGAATGAAAAGGAAAGCCACAGAGTGGGAGAAATACAGAGGACAATAGAACAATGAGCAAATATTTGAATAGGGCCTTCACCAAAGAGAACATCCCAATGGCTAGTAAACAAATAAGGAAGTGATCAAATTGATTATTCATCAGGAAAATGCAAATGAAGATCACATTGTGACACCACAACACCTTGAGCAGAATGGCTAAAATGAAGTAGGCTGAGCATACCCAGTGTTGGCAAGGGTGTAGGGTGACTACACAATGCTAGTAAGAAAAGAAATATTGGTACAACTTCTTTGGAAAATGTTTTGACATTTACTAAAGCTAAATTCATATACAGCTATGACCCAGAAATTTTACTTCCGGGAATATACCCAACAGAGTGCACCCATATGCTCATCAAATCACAACTATAGGAATGTTCTATTCCTAATAGCCCTAATTGAAACAAACCAAATATCCATTAAGAATAGAATGGATAAATAGTGATATATATACCACAGAATATTATACAACAATGAGAATGAACTAAAACAGTGTACTGTTCAACGAATGGATCTCACAAACAAAATTTTGAGTGAAAAAATTCAGATGCAAGAGAACACGTATTTTTTATTTCATTTACACATGGAGGAAGCGAATCTTTTGTGTTAATAGTTAAGATAGTAGTTACGTATGAGGAACCGGTGTCTGGGAGTGGCAAAGAGGGGGCGTTTTGAAGTGTTGGTAATTACCTATTTCTTAATCTTAGTGTCAGTAGCTTACTGTGTTCGATTTTTGTAAAGTTTTCACATTGTATATTTATGATGTGTGCACATTTTTGTTTGCATGTTATACTTCAATAAAAAGTATACGTAAAATAAAATTGCTGACAAGTCTTAACAAGCCACTGTGGGAGACTTACCTTCCAGTGCTAGTGTAGCAATTCATCTCCAGAGCTTAGTTGACATAACCCTTGGTACTAATGTGTGAACAAAGGAAGAAACAAAACAGAGTTATATGAGGGTCCACTGTTTTTAAGCAGATATTTTTTAAAATGTTGGGTGAATGAAAACAAATAAAAATCTTTCCATGCTAATTGTATGCAGATTTTAAGCTATACTAAGAAGCAATAACAGTTTAAAAAATATTTGAGTGGGAAAAAAATGTCCTCCTGTTTAGAGTTCTAAGACCAATCAAAACAATTTGGAGTTTGGAACAGAACAACAGAACATGTTGTAGTCTTTGAATAAACAATTGTTGAATGAAATATTACTAATGGCCTGATCTGACTTGTCTCCTTTCTTTCATGTATCTTATTTTACTGCACTCTTGGTTGCTTTCAGTGACCTCTCCCCATCTACTTCCATAAGTCTTTTGCCTCCTTCTCACTATTCAGAAATCTGCAGATTTATCATTCATACTTCCTATCTCCCACCCTATACATATCTGAAAGCTTCAAGAAATAGATTTGGAATCACTACAAAATAATGGGGAGCCACTGTCTAGAATTGATTTGAGAATGTGCCTCTTTAAATATAGTTGTCAGAACTGGATATAATACTAATAGTTAGGATGTCATGTGAGTAGCACTAGTCTAGAATTAATCCTCCACCTCTCTTACATGAGACAAGCTACTATTTTAAAATAGAAATTATGAATTTAGATCTTCATCATCTAATTCAGTTTCCATCCACCAGTATCTACCTGGATATATTCAGCAGCAAGGAATCTAACTGCTTCATGAGATGATTCCTTCTATTGTGGGTAAGGACTAGTTGCTGACTCCCTTCAGCCTTCAGAGGTAATGGAAACAATATTTTTACATGAGAATCCTTCGGATATCTTAAGGGACCTATATTCTCTTTCCAAAGCTTTGTCTTCTTTAGTTTTTTTAACCATTCAGTTTATGACATGATTCCAAACAGTTTCCTGTGTTGCGGCTTCTCTTCTAGACCAAATCTAGGTCAGTGTTTGTCTTAAAATATCATGCACAAAATTAAATATGATACCCATATGTGGTCTATTCTATACCGAATACAATGGCTGATTCTGTTCCATGAACTGGATTCTAAACTTTTTTTAAATTGCAGCTCAAATTGTCATTAGCTCAGCACTGTGCTTTGCTGTTAGAGCTGACTTTGGTGACTGGCTGTGGCAGTTGTTTTTCTCATATATTCCACCTTTAAACCACTCCTTCTGTATCTTCTTCACTGGGAAAGTCTCTTTTGTTTTCTGGAATAGCTTAAAAGTGCTCTTCATCCACCATTCTTGCCTGTTTTTTTCTTCTGCTCTTTAAGAACTTTATGAATTGACTTTACTCCTGGGATTCTCCTATCCTGTTTTTCTCTCACTCTCCCTATAGTGTGGTTCTGTATGTTAAAGTATTAACAACAATTCAAAAGGACAAACTAAAGTATCTATTATTTTAGCCCAAAGCCAACTTCTCAGCATCAGCATCACAGTCAGTATCCACTCCTTGTTGCTATAAACATGTAGAATGGCAGCCTCCGAAGCCATTTCTCCATGATCATATTGGCAGTTTGGCCTTTCCCCCCACTTTTCTATGCTGTGTTTGAACTAGAACCTAAACTTCTACTTGGACAAATCAAGCAGAATTAAACAGTCGCTTTGTGAAGAACACTGGTGTCAATACTTTTAAGAAATAATTAAGTCATAGAATCATGAATATTAGGAGAAAATATTGTCCAGTGTAACATTTTAATCAGAGTAGAATTTCCTCTTAACACATCCCTGCTATATAAGGTTCCAGCTGCTGCTTAAAGAAGAGTAATGTTAAGGATCTCACTGCTTTTTAGGGTGGCTCATTTAATTTTCAAGCGTTTCATGCTATGAGAATCTTCTTCAATATAAAGTAAATCGACTGCCTTTCCTGTAGCTTTCTACTTAACTTTCTAGTTATGCCTTCTGGTCCAAAAATGAATAAATCTCTTTCATAAGGACACCGCTAAAAATGCTTTAAAATTATGTATGATTTTACCATGAGTTTGTTTTCGGAGAAGCCATTTGGTAATATAATATAAAAATAATAATATTAGCTAGTATTAAATACCTTCCTAATTTTATTATGTGCAATTTCCCTAACTATCACAGAACACCTATGAATATTTATGAAGAGCATAATTTTACAGAGGAACACCCAAGTAATGGTCACAGGAATTGAAGAGCTTGCAAGGGTCAAGCGCTAATCAGTGATGGAACTTGGTTTTAAACTCCATTATTTCCTGCAGCAGAGTCTACATCCTCAAATGCTTCACCATGCCATCTACAGTCTGATGTGCTTTCCAGATTTCTCACCATTCCATTTGATCTCCTTTAAATGACTTTGATTTGAGAGTGTGCATCTTCAAATATAGTGCTCAGAACTGGATGCAATGCTCACAATATCATGTGACCAGCACTAAGTCGATACAAGTTTATTCCTTTGAATTTGTCCTGGAGTTTGACAAGGATATTGTGGATATTAAAGATATTTATTTCACAAGCTTTACTGAATCAGTGTTTACTAGGCCTACATTATCTATTTAATTTATCAGTTCCCAAATTATATTAATTTGGATGAATGGAAGTGACAATATAAACTATTTAATTTAGAAAGTAAATTGTGGAAAATATTTTGAATAAATTCATTTCCCATTATTTTCCAGTCCACCTATTGCTAACAACTGCTGCAGATTAAAAGTCCTTTTAGACTTCCTCTAATATATTGAAATAATTTTGCAATATATGAAACCTGTGAATTAATTGTATTTCATTTTATAATTTGTTAAAAGTAACTTTACAGTCTTATTTGCATTATTAATTTGCTTTCAAATTCTATCTTCATATATGGTATGTCGTAAAAAGAAAACTATTGATCAAAGTTTGCAAAATTTCATGAGGATTAATGAAGCTGGTTAGGATGGAAGAACACAGAACTAATAGAAAGTCACTAGAGAAGTATTCGTAATGCCTGTCTTGCTATTTGACTTATTCTTTCTAGAGGAAATTTCTTGTTTTGTGTGATATATATATGTATATATGCACACACAAATGTATACATAAACACACATATATGCATTGCTGGTTTATGCTCTGTGAGTAACTTCATGGTAGTGGAGCTTCATGGTAGCATATTGTAGTCATATCGAAATATAGTCCCAGGAGAACTTGAATTCACTTAAATTGGAGTTATGCACTGATGATTCCTGAGGAGGACATGACCTCTAGATTAGACAATCAAAGCTCTGTTATTTTTATCAGATCTGCCAAGAAAATCAATTACTTCCTTCAAAACAAATTAAACAACAAACCTTTCCCAAGGACGTTACACACAGTTGTTTATGGGTTTTGAGGCTGTTTTTATGTTCCAACATATCCACTTTCTTAAGAATGCATCAAAAGAAATGAGTCCAAAAAATAAGATGTAATTTTATTAGACAGGTAGAAATTTAATATATAGCCAATAATTGATTAGGCATTTGTAATTAAGGGTAAGAAATTCAACAGGACCATGTTTAGTATTCTCCTTAATTTATTATTCCAAACCAGAAAATGTTGCATCACTTGTACTGTGGGCATTCATTCTATTAAAGAATTTTAGAGATCTACATAGTCAAAAAGTATTTTTCCCAACAGCAAGTATTCTTTCCTTCGAATCCATAGCTTTATTGACGTAATTATATATGTATATACTTACTCACTCTAAAATAATGCAGTATCCCCTTCATAGCTCATCTGTAAGTTTATTTCATGTTGTTGGCCAAAACTCCATAGATAAAAGGAACTGACCCATGATTAAGAATTTTATTTAATAAAAAGAAAATAAAAACAACACAAATAATTATATTACCATAATTATATTATTAATATGTGGCTTACAAACATATCATTATAATTATAATATTGATAAACCATCATATGTTATTAATGGAAATTATATCTACATAAAATGTGCTCTAAAGTGGGGTGTCTTAACTTCAAGCTAAGAGTTTGGAAACTGCAGCATATACGTTATGTGTGGGAGAATGAAAAAAAAAAAAACACCAGTCACATTATTTTGCCTAAAGAGATTCTTCATATCATTCTAGAAATCCCATGCTATATTTGGATGCTTTTTGTGGCAACATAATAAGCAAAATAACCTTGCTGCAAAACCTAAACCATTTTCTTTACATATCCATAAGTACTAAACAGAAAAATTTGTAATGCTACTGCTGTTAGAGAATAGAGCAATGTGTATGTTCTGGTTGTGATACATTAAGGGACACAGACAACATGCAGCAAAACCATTTAAATGGAACAATAGAAAAGTGTCTATAAATCCATCTACACAGACAAACACACATGTTTAGTTATATTTATGTTGTTATCTAAGTTCATTGTGTGCTGGTTAAGAACATACACTTTAGCCCCAGAATGACCTGGATAGAAATCTTTGCTTAGGTTCTTAATGTCAAATTCTTTGTTCCTCATTTATAAAACCGGGGAAAGACTTCTTTATACTTGTAAAACACTTAAAAACATGTTTGCACATAGTAAAAATGTATAATGTTAGTTATATTATTAGAAACTCTGATATTAAATGGGTTAATGCATCTGACATGATGAGCACAATGTTTGACCCATGGTTGATGTTTTTTTGTTATCTTTACATCACTTGTGCCTAACATCGTCAGTGTGGAGTGTGGCTTCATTTTGCACTGGCTTCAACATTCGGTGACAATGGACACTGCTTGAAAATGAAGGTTCTCACGCTTATGATGTGATCTTGAACATAGCACTGATCATGATGATAAATACCTGTGTTTTGCTGTCTCAGAATATTCTAAAGTATGCACATTTGACTTTAAAGTATCCTCTGAGAAACCAGAGAAATTGTGTAAAATATGTATTAGGTTAACACATGTTTGTGGAATACCTGTTGAGTAAAAGCATCCCAAGGTACAGTACTTCCTCTGAAGGGATTTAAAATCAGGATGGAGATGCAAGGTATGAATACATAAACATAATGAAGTATTATTGAAATCTCAGACTTGACATGAGACATTAATGAAAAAAGCAATTATATCACTGAGGTCACATAAAGATTTATTCTTTGGTGTTAAGTCCTAACTTCTCTTGCTAGCAAGCAAAGTTAATTTTTGTAGAAGTACTTGAACAGAAAGTTCTGTGATTCTGACTTCTGGGAAACTGTAGGTCTTGTATTTCTTTGTCATTGCTATTTTATTTCTATTCCTTCTTTTGAATAGTGAGTTGGTTGGGAGGAGGGGATTGCATTAGCTCCACACTGAGTATAAATTCAATACTTCCACTAGATTTCCAGAGCTCAGTGTTGCTCTGGCTTGTCCTATATCTTAAGGCTTATCAAGTAAGTCTTTGTTAACTGCCAGATGGTATGTTGACCTAAGGAAATAAGCCTTTAGCCACTGGAAATCCATTGTGCCAAGTACAACATTCCTAAATGAATATGGAACCACAGATCATTGTTTTTGGTCACCTACTCACCCAGAAGAGTTGCTGAATCCTGGCATTCCAGTAGGGCTAAGGATGGTGAAATGAGAAGGGACTCAGGAGACCACTTGAAAGTATTTTTCCCTACTTAATTAAGTAATAAAGATTTTCCAGGAAACTCTACTTCCTTAGAGTGTGAAGTTTCTATAAAGTTGCTGACCTAAGATATTGAGAAAGAATGTGCTTGGGACTTTATTTTCAAAATATATCCAAACCATATCACCACCTTTCCCACTTCATTCCTGACCCCAGCCATCTTGATCTCTCCTGAGCCACTTGAAATAGTCTCCTACTCGCTCTCTGTGTAGTAATTTCTACAACACTGAGCTCTGGAAATCCAGTGGAAGCACTGAATTTATACTCAGTGTGGAGCTAATTCAAGTCCTTCCTCCCAACCAACTCACTATTCAAAAGAAGGAATAGAAATGAAATAGCAATGATAATGAAATACAAGACTCACAGTTCCCCAGAAGTCAGATGACCCCAGAAGACAGATGAATTGTTTTAAAATACAAGTCAGGTGTGACACTCTTCTGCTGAAAACCCTGTAGTGGCTCTTCATCTCACTCTAAATAAAAGCCAGAATCCCTACAATGGCCCAGAATCACTAACTGACATTATTTCTCTATCTTATCACCACTTTGCCTTCAGTTGCTCTGCTCCCACAATCCTGCCTTCCTTATTGAGCTTTGAATGTAGGACTTGCTTCCACTCAGGGCCTTCAAACATACTGGGGATTGCTGAGAATATATTGTGGAAACACTTTCATGGCATCCAGCATCCACATATCCACGCAGCTCTGCTCTGCTCTTCCCCTCCTCTGGACATTCGATAAAATGATACTTTCTCAGTGAGGCTTTCTTTGGACACTCTATATGAAATTAGAACACTCCCTAACACTAACAGTCCATGAACTCCCCTGTAATTTATTTTCTCCATTCTTATCAACAGATATTATCATACAGTTTATTTATTTATGTATTATCTGCCTTCTGCTATTGGAATATAAGCACTATGAATATACGCATATTTTTCTGTTATGTTCATTGCTAACTCAAACCTAGAAGAATGTCTGGTCCAGAGAAGAAACTCAATAAATATTTATGTTTAAACTGAAGGCAGATAGAAATATTTATTAAGTTTAATAAATAGAATGAATTGTGCTGCGGACTGATGTTTTTCTAAACTCTAACATCAAGGTGTCACCAGTGACTTTAACCTTGAAGTCTTATAGAAACATCTGACGCAGCTCCTTTCCTCCAGCCAGTGAGATCCAAATAGACCATAGCCTAGAGGTCCAACTTGGCATGGCATTTTGGTTCTAATTCTGTGTTTCCTGGCTATTACTTTTTTTCTAATATTGAAACCAGCTACCCTAGGCTGGCTTTAAGGAGCATTCTTATGTGTGTTGCCATAAGACAGATTAGAATAAATAAATTTTCATTTCACTCTAAGCATTTGGTAGAACTTTTAAGTATACCAAATTATTAAGGATAATTTATTGATTTATTGCCTTTTATATATATAACAGTCAAATTGATTTACCATAAAACCTCAAGAGAAAAGGAAATAAAAGAATGTAATTTCTATTTAAGGTATATGTAACTAGTCTGATTTAAAAAAAGGTTGCAAACTAGCTGTCAAAGTTAAAGTCTCATATAAATGAAGACAAAAATCCTTATGTACTTTTAATTTCTTATGAAACACTGCCATATTTGTAGTTGGTCTGAAGAGAAAAAAATTATTTCCCTCAAGTAAGAAATAACAAATGAGGAATAGAATGCATATGATGTGTATTTTTGTTTCAAAAACAGAAAAATCAAGTGACGGAAAGCAATGTGATGTATTTTACATTCCAATTAGTACAGAATCTTATTAAATTAGGAAAAAGTTCCTATTTTCATTATGAATGACAATCATTTATCATCAAAAATTATATTTATATACTTTCATCACAATTTTTGAATTTCTAATCTGCTTGTTTTTATTTCTCATACTCCATTCATGACTAATCTCTTTCTAGCATGACTTTGGATAATACTGACTTTGTCTTCTTTAAAACAAAATTAAGACAGTAAAATGTGTCAGTGACCATTCACTGGTGCTCTATCAAGTGACAGGGACTATGCTAGGTACTTTACACAGCGGATCACTGAAAATTCTATAAGGTAGATATTTCTATTCTCATTTCACAAATGCAAAAATTAAGATTTGGAGATTACAAATTTATGAAAGAGAGGGTATAGCTGCAACTTTAATCAATCTATGGTTCTAAAGCCTATAGTAGTTTCCTCAAACAAACATATTGTTTGGATGAAAATTATACCACACATACATGAGAGGAAAGGGTAAATGAAAATAATATGTATTAAATGTTTACTACATGCAAGCTTGTGTTCAATGCTTTTATTATTTCAAAAATCCTTTGTCAAAGCACTAAGAGTGCATCATTCCATTTTACAGATGAAAACACTGAGTTAGAAAGAGGTTAAGTATAAACAACTATCAATGAGTTTAATTGGAAGTCCCACTCAGATCTGCTGCCTCCAAATGGCATACCAGTTACACCACACTAAAGTTGGGTGAAGTATGGAATAATAAGTATGCCTAAGATATGAGTATAAATCACTTTCATTGAATTAAGGCTACCTTTGTTCTGTCTCAGAGAGAAATGATGAAGATGAAAATATAAATGAAATCAGAATCTTTTGTAATTATTTTTCTAATACTTTTTCTATAAATGATGATTCAGTCTTTATTGATATATTTAGAAACTGATTATCTGTCTTACGTTTTATGCTATTCTTGAGTATGTTCTCAATTCAAATCATTTACAAATGAGAAATTAATGAGAAATATTTTCTGTCCTTATTTGGCTTAATTTAATTATATTTAAATTGGAATCTTATCCCAAAACATGTAAGGGCTACATTTATAGAGAAGAAAGAAGAGGAAAGAGAAAAAATCTTTAAGTTGAAAAGTCTTTATGCATGTTGAAAATAAACTTATGATACTTTTTTTTTTTGTCTTTCAAATAGAAGAAAGTGTACAATTAAAGTCAGATATAGAGATTCAAAATGGCTGCCATTGTAACTGAGTATTTTCGGAGTGACTGAGATGCTGTATTTCACAACCCTGTAATGAAAGACCCTGTGCCTAGAATAATCCTTATGCATGGGAGAGCAGAGCTAAGGTCGCTGTGGGAGTATTCACTCGGGAATTTATGATTTATTTGGGATTAAAATCAGATATTTAACATTTCTGCAAATACAGCAATCAGGTTGAATTCACTTGGAAACATGAGTGAATTAGAAATACCCTCTGAACTTCTGTCTTCCAGTTAAAAACAATGAAACTGACATGGCTTTAATGGCCCTAGCTTTGTCTGGATCCCACACAAACTACCCATGTCCTGTTCCACATAGTCACTCACTTCAACCATGTCCTGGACCTTCTATTTTCAAGAGAAATAAGTATAAAGGAGAGAAAAACAATCAAGATTTCCTGAGAGGCTTTTATAATTCCTGCAGATTCTGTGAGGTGGAGGAGATAACTTTTTCTTTCCTCAGAATTTTTATTTACAGACCAAGGATGAGGAGTCAACTGACATTTCTGTATTATAGCTAGTTCCAAAGGAAAACTTAAGTGTCAAATTTTTACGCATGCATCAAAAATATTAAATACAAGAAAATTGATAAATGGATAAAAATGTGACTACCTACAGCCTCTCTGCAGTTTTATAACTTCTTTACAAAGTAAATATTGTTTTCAGAACATTCAACAATATTAGTGAAAACTCAGTGTATGTGGACCTAGTTCAAATGCACTAATTGGTAAAGCTAATTTTTTTTAATGTTGTAAAACCCAGTGTTGGCTCACACTGCATTCATCTGCCTTTGTTCAGTCACCACATCACATTTTCTATGTGGAACTTTAAAGCAAAAACTTCTCAGCTAGGGAACTGCTGAATGAGCTCCTTACTTATCCATAAAAGACTGTGCCTCACTTAATGACTACATTTTGTGAGGGCAAAGGGGGTTATTGTTAATTTTTCCCCACTAAGTTCTACAGACATTTTTGGAGTTTTAAAGAGTAGAAAACAGTATAGGTGTGTATTTACATCAATAATAGAAGCTGAATCACATATTGAACTCTATCCTAAAGTTTTCAAATTGTGGCTTTTGATTTCTCCTAAATAAAAGACGAATGTACTAAGTGAAAGAGGGACTAGTAATTGTGACAGAGCCGAGGAATATCTTAATGTACATATTAACATACTATCATGTTATCTTACATATAGAATATGTATTTAAAATGAGTCTTGACTTGGCATATTATCCAAGAACTGAACTTCATGCCTGGCTTTTAGAAATATACAAGTTTAGGGCCAGGTGCGGTGGCTCACGCCTGTAATCCCAGCACTTTCGGAGGCCAAGGTGGGCAGATCACAAGGTCAAGAGCTTGAGACCATCCTGGCCAACATGGTGAAACCCCATCTCTACTAAAAATACAAAAATTAGCTGGACGTGGTGGTGCATGGCTGTAGTCCCAACTACTCGGGAGGCTGAGGCAGGAGAATCACTTGAACCTGGGAGGTGGAGTTTGCAGTGGGCCGAGATTGCACCACTGCACTCCAGCCTGGCAACACAGCGAGACTCCATCTCTTAAAAAAAAAAAAAAAATACAAGCTTAGATGCAGAAAGGATGCTTTTGCCTGGGTCACTGGGTCACTTATTCAGATACTGGCAAATGCTGAGATTACAAGATAAGCCTTCTAATTTTCATTTAAATAGTGGCAGATGCAAAGATTACAAGCTAGGTCTTCTAATTTTCATTCAATCTTGGATTTACGTTCTATGCAAAGCCATACTTTTCATGTTAGATGCAAAATAAGCTATGGACGGGTGACATGTTTGACTATTTTTGTTCTTGGAACATTCTTTTAAATTTTGTGTAGTCCTCTTTTCTTACATTTTTTTCTCTCCCAGAAAGACAATAATTGAGTTCTGATTCTCATACATTACTCTGCCCAAGCGGCAAAAAGTCAATAAAGACATTACTATAATTCCAGCCTTAAGAACAGTAGTCACATGCTATACAGTGTGCACTGCTAGCCAGGTATCCTAAGGTTCACAGATTAAAAGAGTGATAAGCTGCAAGCATATCAGGGAACCAACCACAAGACATGAGATTGGGAAATGGCGAAGGGAAGCTGACATTTCCAAAGAAAAATTGATGTGTCCAAACTTCTCTTTTTCCATAGAAAAAGTTAATGTTTCACAATATGAATAGGAGAAGTAGCCAAGCTGCTGCTACACAGTGGCACTGTGCTCTCTCCAGGACCTCACCTGACTGCAATCCTGCCACTGTGTGCCATTTCATGACATGTAACAAGGCAGATGTTTTATTTTTCTTAATACTTTGCTTCTAGTTATTGCTGCCAGTTTGATTTGTTAGGCCTGCTAGTTTGGGTTTAGAAACAAGAATGAAAGAAAATAATTCATATCTCTGTAATGGCCCATTTGGTTTCTTTCCTTCAGTACTGTCAACCCTGGGAACTGAGTCCTTTACAATCACCTGCAGTCTCAGGTCCACCCCAACCTTGGTAACAAATTTTATTTATTGATAAGCAGGCTGGCAAATCTTTCCAACTTATAAGGAAGAATACAACAGCCACATTTATGTTATTGTATTATGCATTCCCTCTGGTTGAAAAGTTTGTTTGTGAAATCAAATTAAGATCAGAAGATTGTGAATGCCTCTTCACAGTGAAAGTAATTAGATGATTAACTAAAAGATAGTGACAAATAATATATAACAATCATTATTAAATACTCATATGTAAAAGAGAAATTATATTTAATTGTAAAAGAAAATAGAGCATATGGGATCAGTGCTCACCAACCTACTAATGGGATGTTGGTGAGATCTTCTGGCTGGAGATTTAGGGCATTAAAGAACCATTCCAACTATCAAAAGATCTTACCAGGTAGAGTCTTTTCTTTGTGAAGACAAGCTGACTCTCCAAGGAAAAGACTTGTCATCACAGAGGCAGGAAAGGGGATCAGACTTGACTTCCCTTTACCCACAACCTCTAATTGCCAAGTGTCCTATAATCTTTTCATGAAGTAAAACCTAGCTTAGGCAGTTGAATTTCAGAAGACATGTTTGGTTCTTTAATTAAAATATGAATGACATTCAACCTCAGAGTACTTCATCAGGGAATGCTTTACTTTTGCAAGCATTTCTTAGTTGTCTTTTCATTTTACATTTGCTTATAAAGTAATCATCTTCCAAATCCTTTTGGATTTTGATTATAAATGCAAATTTAATGATATTTCTATTTGTGTCATCTTCCAAAGAGATCAAAAAAGTTTATGAATATATCCTGATATGCATTCCTCTTGTCTCTAATAAATAACTTTGCAGACACATGGCCGCTCTGCCTTCATCAAAAGCAGAAGATAGAGAACAAAGGATCAGATGACATCCCAAGGTCACAGTGTATCCAAAAGGTCACAGATTGATTAACTGCAGGTTCCTTAGGCATTTCAATTTGGGAGTTGGGGTGCTGTTTGTAGTCAAGTTAGTTTCAAAGTAATATATAGGTATTAAGTAATATTTTAAAGTTTACTTCTAGAACTCAAACATGAGAGAATATGGGCAGCAATTACTTTTTAAGCAAGTAAGGAATGCAAGAGAACTCTTAACAAGGTTTTTAAAGCTGAAGGATTTGTCTGTAACAGCATTTTTTTAAACCACCATTGTAATTCCAGCTCTTTATTTGTTTCTAATTTCTTATTCTTTTTGTATAGATCCTGAGACAAATATTGAAGTTACATGATTTCTACAATCTAGTAAAGCAAGTTCCCAGAATCCCAAGTTAATCACTAGTTTCCCCAAGAGGCAATTCTTCTGGAATGAGATGATGGCATGGAACTGGTGAGAAAAGTGAAAATTGCTTTTTCTCATTTACAGAGTGAAAGGTCTAGCCATCCACAGACCAATGCAAATGCAGCAAAGCTTTCTCAAGTCTTTTGGCCCTGGAAATAGTTAAGCTGTTAATCCTTATTATTTTATTTGTACCTTACCCCTATAAGAAATGTAAATGCTTAGTGTACAAGTTTCTTTCCACCCTCCATGACAGATGTTTGTATCTTAAGCTGAGTATTATTTTTTATGTATCCTTTTTATATTATAATGAATAGAAAATTTCCAAATTGCCTCATTACATAGACAATAATTCAAATTACAAGCCCAATGTTGCAAAGTTGATAATGTCATTTTCATACTTGAAGGAAAGGAGATTATTCCTATTACACTATTATTAAACATTTAACAGTAAATTTTACCATAGAAAAGAAGATAATCATGATAGAAAAAATTCATATTTGCATGATACACTTCGAACCTATTTATAGTTTCTCTTTGCTCAGTTAGAGAAATTTCAGGTATGTTTGAATCGGTGACACAGATTTTTTCCCTCTAGCCCTTTATCATTGCTATCTAGAGAGGATAATGTCTCACACACAAAAATTAAGTGGGTGGTTGCTATCTCTGAATGATTCCCGCCTGCCAGCCCATGGGCAAGAAAGGAGTTGAATTTAACCTTAGTCTCCAAGGATAGAGATAGATTAGATAAATGGGAAACAGCCACTCCTCCCATTTCCTGTTCATGGGATGTAGGAAATGACTAAAATAGGGACCAAAGCAAATTTATTGCTTAAACATATCAAGGATTAGTTCCTCAGTACTTTAAAAATGAGTCCCAAACTCTATTGTAAGAAAGAACTCTAGTTTCAAAGATAGATTAAATAATTGTGGAATTTTTGAAAAACAATTTCTCCCAATTTATTTTTGTCATTGAATAAACACAAAATGATATTTATTCAATGAAAACCTGTTATTTTGTTTTCTCAGAGTAAATAAAATTATTAAAATGCTGCTGACTCATTCACCTGGCTGCTGGGCAATTTGCTGTTTGCAGTTAATAAAAAACACTTCTAACACTGACTCCAAAATTTTGTTAAAGGTCAGTGTTGTTTTAAATTATAAACTCAGAATACATACATGTGGATTTGTGTAGATTTTTGCATACCTAGCATATCATACTGCATTAAACATAGATACTTGTTTGATATTTTGATTTTTTAAAAATAGTAATAGTAAAGAAAGAATAAAGGAGGATATAGTAGAATGATTCTTAAATGTACAAACCAGTGAGGTTGAAGCTCTTCTTGCATATTCATAAGTCCACGGGTTTCTTATGGGCATTCAAATAGCAATAGTGTCAAAAAATGGATACACACCTCTAGGACACATGGACAATTGAAGGAGGGCCAGCATCTTCACTCATTACTAATCAGGAGACCTTGCATTTGCCTCAAGAGCGACAGAGCGGACAGTGGTTCCTTGCCTAGAACCTGCCTCCTTGTACCAGATCTATAAATAATTTTTCTACAGCAAAAGAGGGAGAATTTGAGCCCCTTCTTTATTTAAAAAAAGATTAAGTACTGATTTTTTATCATTTTTAGGATTCTTTTTATTCCCCCTCCCATATTATCATCATTACTCTTCTGTGTATCAATCTCACTTCTCTTAAGTATTTTTATTTTCAGCACAGGCCAGTAAGCAGCACATGAAGCAAGAAATGATATGATAATGACTGATAAATCATAATGGATGAAAAAGTTAGATTTGTTCTCAGTTATGTATTTATTTTTAGAAAACAAGAAAGGTGAATGGAAAGCCCTATCTGTATGGTGGCAATGAAGTGAAGAGATTAATTTTACTGTGTGATTTTTCAATCTTATCACTCTATAGTCCTCACACATACATAAGGTGAGGGGATGTCATTTAATGTGTTGTAAGTGAAAGCAGTCACAGTCATATTAGAGTAACTCATGCTTAGAAATAAAAACAAATTTTATGAAAACACCATATCTGCCTGTCATGTTTCACTCACAGTTTACAGAAGCAAGGTGAGAGAGTCCAGTGATTGAAATCATTCTCCTAGGTGTATGATTTCCACAAGGGTAAACAGAGAAGTAAGAGGATTGTACTTGCATATATTTTCCTTATTTATTTACAAGTATGCTGTTAAAGGAGGTCACTGAGGAATACGTTTACCTTTAGTTTCAAATCCATTGCAGTACTATGATGCTTCTATAGAGTTCTTGACTCCTTACCCATCCAAACAACTACTGTCTGGGCGAAGAGGGTTGGTGAGAGCCAGAGAAAATTCTGGAATTACTGTCAGTCTCTTACATTGATGGACAGGAGCATTTAAAAAAATCTCTTTTCAGCAGGTGTGGAGTTCAAAATGACAATACTCAGAAGTCTGGGCCCTCTCATTGTCCCTTCTTTTTCTCTCCCCAGTTCCCCATCTTTCTCTATTTCCTATAATTTTTTCTGAATGCGGTACTATTGTTCTGATTCTGGACTGTTGGCCAGGAGTGGTGAAGGGGCATGTAATTTATTTTAAGTATCTTTTGTTACTAGCTAGTAAAGAAACTTGGCAGAAACTAAGAGGACTCATTGAGGGTCTTCAAATTAAAAATGTATTCACATTATGAATCTGCCAGAAAATAAATAGAAATATCATTAATCACATGAAAATGTGTGCCACTTCATTCATAAGATGGAATGTAAATCAATGTGAGATTCAAGTTCTTATCATTCAGATAGTAAAAGATTACGTGTGCAATATTGCCCAATATTGAAGTGGATGGGGAAACGTCTATAGGTACATTCCCTTTGAATAACCATTTGGCACCATCCATCAAAATTTAAAGTGCACAAACTCTTGGTCCAAAAATTCCATTTGTAAGAACATTTTAAAAATAAGTATACTCATTCAAGCAGGCAAAGATGAATGCAAAAGTGTTTAACATTTTTATATTAATAAAAAATTTGAAAAAACTTTATTGTCTGTCAACAAGGGGCTAGATAAATGAAGTATACCATAACCATTCAATGGGTTTTATGACAGATTGTAATATAACAGACCAATAGTTTTCATTATGAAAAAATGTCAAAGCATAATGAGTGAAAGCAAGATCTATACACACATAAAGAGAGCTATATAAACACAAGAAAATGTTGACAGAAGCTGCCTCTGGTGAGTAAGAGTGAAGGTCAGGAGTATTTGATTTTTTTTATCCTGAGCACATATAAATTTTCCATTAAAATTGTGTTTTTAAATAAAGAAAATTGGAAACAAGGAAATAGTAATTTTTTTTCTTATGGTCAAAGCTTATTTTTTTAAAAAATAGTTTTGAATTGGATTACTGTCATAAAACTTTTTTTAACCAAGAAATTCATAATTTCAGTTTGCGTAATACATTTCATACTAAACTTTTTTGCAGCCATAATAAGTAGTGAAATAATGCAACCTACAAGAGCTCCAGGCCAGGCTGGTGAGGCTCCTGGAGACAGCGGCTTTGCTGAAGCCTCAGGCACTGCTCATAACTACCTCCCCAAAGAGAGCTGGACTTCTTGTAAAAAAAAAAAAAAAAAAAAAAAAAAAACTCTCTCAGCCACCATGACACAATGTTCCAAAACCCCACTTTCTTCAGTGCATAACCAAGGCCATATTATATGCTTTCAAAATGCCATATACACTTCATTCCATACTTCAGTGTCTTTCAGTTATTTGCCTACTGAGGAAAAAAAAATATTGAGTAAACACTTTTATTAAATGGGAATATCTGTTTTTTCTCCCTGTTCAGGAAAATATAAACACCATTAATGAAAGTGATATCAAACATTTATAAAAGGCTCTCAGGTTCAAGATAGTGACATACAATTGACAAAATATTTCTAGGGATCACTTGATCCGCTAATGATAGAAAACTCCTTTGAAGTGGAAACATTAGCAACTTCTAACATTATTCAGCTACTTAAGTCAGAAACTAAATATCTCTTGAGTACACATGGGCACAAAGAGGGAAACAATAGACACTGGGACTTACTTCAAGGTGGAGGGTGAGAGGAGGATGAGGATAAAAAAAACTACCGGTTGGGTACTACCTGGGTGATGAAATCATTTGTATACCAACCCTGAGCCACATGCAACTTACCCATGTAACAAACCTGCACATGTACCCCCTGAACCTAAAATAATGATTGGAAGAAAAAAATAAAAAATAAAGTAAATATCCCATACTTCTGTAACCTCACTAAGGTATCTATAGTTTATATATTTGATATTTTTTAAAAGATGAGATCTCTCTATATAGATATTATATGTTTATGTCTCATGTATATTTATATATCTATAAATATATATCAGTATATATTTCTATATAGAGAGATATGTAAATATATATCTATATCTATATATATAGAGAGAGAGAGAGAGAAAGAGAAAGGCAGAGAAAGAAAGAGATTCTGTGATTTGTCAGGCAGAAGAACCAGAGAAAGAGAGTGACAGAAAGGAAAAGAGAAGAACAAGAGAAAGAGAAAGAAAGGGGAGAGAAAAGGAGAAACAGAGAGGGGAATCCAGAGGAAGAATGATATATTTAAATAAATAAAGAGAAGAAAAGAGGGAATCAATCCTTGCGAAAAAGAAAGCAGAGCTATATTGACAATGTTTACTGGATTTTTAAAAAATCATTTGCTCAGAGGCCTTAATGTTATAACTTTAAAAAGGGAAACCTAGCAGAGTTTCTCTGAGAGTATATGGAGTCAGGATGACATTGACAATGTCAAGAGGTCCTCCATTTACCTTCCCCACCTTTTATTGAATACTAATTATGTCATCTTAATCATTAAATATCAAAGAGTGAAATTAAAAGACAGAAACTCAACCTTGTTTAAGTAGCAAGAGTAGCCAAGGCTCAGAGTGTGCTGGTAGGTATATATTGTGTAACCTACCCACCCAAACTTGCAATGAATATTTTGGGTGTCTCCTACATACAAGACATTGTGCTGTGTTCTGGGCACACAGTGGTTAAAAGAAGAAATAAAGCTCCTGTGCTCAAGGTTCTTTAGTACTACAACTTCTTAGCTGCTAGGCAAAGGCAATGTTTCCTCCTAAACAATAATCAGGGAAATCTTACAGGCAGTCTTTCTTCTGTCAACCATTTTTTATTATCCTGGCAAAGTTAGAGAATCCTTACCTGTGCTGATTTTTTGCCCTGATTTCAAGTTGCTTCTCTCCAACACTAAAATTTCCAGAATAGATCAGGATAGAGGATAGACCTATCCTTCTTTAAATTTTCTTCATGTATGACTGTAAACTATTAAACATTTTGCCGAAGTGTAATACATGTTTTATTTTATTTTTATTTAGACATATCTAAACCCAGAACATTCAGTGAGCCTTTGGCAGCAATAGCACACTACCCCCTTTCCAGATGGACAAAGCCATATGCTTCAAGGGCCCCCTATGGTGTCAATCTTCCTCTGCTCTACAATGCAAACCAGTTCAAAACTAAAATCCAACACTAAAATTTGTGTTGGTAAAATCAGTGTTGATTCTAAATCTGGTTGCTTTGAAGTAGCAGGGAACATTATATTCTTTCTAGGGTTGATAAGTGCAACTTCACATCCAGCACACTAGCAGCCTAAAAATATGCTTATCTGGATTTAGATAATTTTAGGATTTTTCCCCAAGAAATTTTGGAGGCTGTTGACAGTTTAGAGAAAATGGAGTAGGAGAAGCTTTCCAAAGTCAAAAAATGTGTACCATGAAAAGTTACCAATTCACCTGGTTGAAATTCTTTACTCACACTCTATCACCTCTTATTCCTTTAACTACTTACTGTCTGCCATCACACGTTTATAACTTTTATTTCAAAATGACTTTACTTTTATATTATTTATAAAGTTTGTAAATACTATTTTTTAGGCCATTATTGGCCAACTACTTGTTTAACAGACTCAATTCTCTTCTGGAAGAAACTGCTCAAGGAGAAAAAAGTGGTTTATTCTGTAAGGTGTAGTAAAATCATTACTCTCACTGTACCAAGAATGCAATTAAGAATAGTAATAAAGTTTCCACACTCTACAGTATTTTTCTTTCTGCACAGGTTGACTCAGGTTGCAAATGTGGGTCTTTTTGTGTGAGATAAACCACATGTGGGAGAAGGGACCATTTGCTAGAGTTCTCCAGAGGACTGCAATTTAGAATATTCAATCAGGAAATTGCCGTATGTATGTGAAATTGAAATGTAGGATTGGGACTGAGCCTTTAATGTAAAAAGTATGTGTCCAAAATTCTAACTAAGAGAGCTTTAAATATGATCCACTATTCATCTTGGTAAACTCTTCCGTTTTTAAAATAGGAGATTAGTTTACTTTAAAAAATTTTTTTCACCTCAATAAACATTTGTTGAACATTTAGCAGGAACAAGATTGTCCACTTCATTCAGCAGGGGATTAAAATTAACAATGTTTGGAAATGATTATTTTGGGGACATATTAAATTAAATATATGATTAAGATTTTTAAAATTAAACAACTTTTTGGTACTGGAAGCTAAGGAACTCATTGGGAGAAACAGACAATATACTGACATTTCTGTATCTCTTCCAAAAGACAAGCTGTGTTGATTGCTAAAAGAGGAGCATATAAATGTTACAGGAGAAAAGAAGTGTAAGGTATTGATTTGATTAGAAATATGCAGGATGAATTGAATAGAGGGTACAATTTCAACAACTGTAAAGATATTCTAGGCAGTGACCTCCAAAGAAAGACCTGTGAAAATTTTTAATTAACTAAAACTGAGATAAATTAGAAAGAAAATATTAAAATAACAATATTTTTGGCCTAATGATTTTAAGTTTTCATTTTTTCTAATGTGCCAAGTATTTGTGTTCAGTAACATGTCATGTTTAATTTCGTGTCAACTTAACTGAATCACAGGATGCCCAGATATTTCATCAAGCTTTATTCCAACTGTGTCTGTGAGAATGATTTTGGATGAGATTAACTCTTGAATCAGTAAACTGAGTAAGCACATTTCCTTCCCCAATGTGAGTGGACCTCCTCTAATCAGCTGAAGACCTAAATACAACAAAAAGGCTGACACACTTAGGAATAAAAGGGAATTCCTTCTGCCTGACTGCATGAGCTAGAATATTGGCATTTTCTAGCCTCTGAACTTGGACTGCAACATTGGTTCTTGGGTCTTCAGCCTACCAGCTTTCAGACTGGAACTTATACCATTGGGTTCTCAAGCATTTGTCTTCAAACTGGATCTATACTATAGGTTCTCCTTGGTATCCAGCTTGCTTATTGCAGATCTTGGAACATCTCAGCCATCATAATTGCAATGGCATGAGCCAATTTCTTATAATAAATTTATCTCTCATGTTCTATCCCTATATGTATATATGTATGGATAGAAAGAAAGATAAATGTAAAATGTAAAATACTTTTTTACTTTTACATTTACATATATGTATATATAGATAAACATATATACCCATATATAAATTTATATAAATTTTATTACATTTATTTATCATATAGATATATGAAATCTTCTTTATTTTGTTTATATAGAGAACCCTAATACAGATTGTGATGCTAGGAATGGTTCTAGAGGGACAGAACTTTAAGAATGTGTTTTCTGAATTGGTCCTGGGTTTTCTAGAATTGGCTCTATAATTAGATTAGATTTAAAAATACTAAAGACTCTATTTCCAGTAACAAAGAGAGCTCTGATGATAGTCCAACATGTTACCATTGGTCACTCTTAATCAACCACTTAAAAAAGGCAAGAACCTGTTTGACTGCGTATATAATACTTTCAAACATTTTTGGCAAACTAATGAGTATAACAAGATTAGCTGGTTGCTACTATCTTCTCTGAATAAGGCGGGAAAAGAAAAGGATGGGCTCATAAATGGCCTGAAAGCTTCTATATCTGCCCTCAAGGAGACCCTTATTTACCATAGCTACAAGGCTAATATTGCTGAAAATCAACTGTAGAATCTCATCCTGCAATTGGCTGAATTACAACTTAAGTGTAATTCTCAGCCTCTTTGAGTGTCTACTGTTAATGCAAAGGTTCTTATGGGAGAAAAGGCCAAGAAAAAGTCTCTAGAACTGCCTATGCCTGGGAAAATAGTAACCTATAACAATATTGCATTTCTGGGGTGATTATAGAGATTAGTGCCACCATCAAGGACTTGGAAGATGCAGAGGTGATGATTCCCATCATATCCCCATTTGATTAGCCTATTTGACATGCATAAGACAGATGGATCTTGGAGAATGTCAGTGAATTATTGTAAGCTTCACTAAGTGGTGACTCCAATTACAACTGTGGTAGCAGCTGTGGTTTTATTGCTTGAGGAAATTAACACATCCTCTGGAACCTGGTATACAATTATTAATCTGCCAAATGCTTTTTTCCCATCACTGCCAATAAGACCCATCAGAACTAGTTTGCTTTTATTGTTTTATTTTATTTTTACATTTTATTTTTGTGGATACATAGTAGATGTACATATTGGATATACGAGATGTTTTGATGTAGGCATGCAATGTGAAATAAGCATATCATGGAGAATATGGTACACATCCCTCCAATCATTGATTATTTCAGTTACGAACAATCCAATTACACTCTTTAAGTTATTTTTAAATGTACAATTAAGTTATTATTGACTATAGTCACGCTGTTGTGCTATCAAGTACTAGGTCTTTTCATTCTTTCTATTTATATTTTAGTACCCATTAACCATCCCTGCCTGACCACGCACCCTCCACCTTCCCGCTATGTTTCTCAGCCTCTGATAACCATCTTTCTACTCTCTATGTCCGTGAGTTCAATTGTTTTGATTTTTATGTCCCACAGATAAGTAAGAATATGGGGGCAGATATTTCTTTGATATACTGATTTCTTTTCTTTTGGATATATAACCAGAAGTAGGATTGCTGGATAATATGGTACCTCTATTTTTATTTTTTTGAGGATCCCTCAAACTGTTCTCCACAGTGGTTGTACTAATTTACATTCCCAACAATAGTGTATAAGGGTTCCCTTTTCACCACATCCTTGCCAGCATTTCTTATTGCCTGTCTTTTCAATATAAACTATTTTAACTGGTATGAGAAGATATCTCACTGTAGTTTTGATTTGCATTTCTCTGATAATCAGTGATGTTGAGCTGATTTTCATATGCGTTTTTGCAATTTGTGTGACTACTTTTGAGAAATATCTACTCAAATATTTTGTCCTCTTGGGATTGGATTTTTAGATTTTTTTTCTGCAGAGTTGTTTGAGCTCCTTATGTATTCTGGTTATTAATCTCTTGTCATATGGGTAGTTTGGAAGTAATTTGTCCCATTCTGTGAGTTGTCTCTTAGCTTTGTTGATTGTATCCTTTGCTGTGCAGGAGGTTTTTAACTTGATATGATCTCATTTGTCTATTTTTGCTTTGGTTGTTTATGCTTGTGGGTTGTTGCTCAAGAAATTTTTGCACAGACCAATGTCCTGGAGAAATTCCCCAATGTTTTCTTGTAGTAGTATCATACTTTGAGATCTTAGATTTAAGTCTTATACCATTTTGATTTGATTTTTGTATCTGGTGATAGATAGGGGTCTAATTCCATTCTTCTGCATATGGATATTCAGTTTTCCCACCACCATTTATTCAAGAAACTGTCTTTTCTGAAGTGTATGTTCTTGGCAACTTTGTCAAAAATGAGTTCACTGTAGGTATGTGGATTTGTTTCTGGGTTCTCTATTCTGTTTCATTGGTCTATGTGTTTGTTTTTATGCCAGTATCATGCTGTTTTGGTCACTATAGCTCTGCAGCATAATTTGAAGTCAGGTAATGCAGTTCCTCCAGCTTTATTTATTTATTTATTTAGGCTTAGGATAGCTTTGGCTATTCTGGGTCATTTGTGATTCCTTATAAATTTTAGATTTTCTTTTCTATTTCTGTGAAGAATGTCATTGGTATTTTTATAGAGATTTCATTGGATCTATAGATTACTTCAGGTAGTATGGGCATTTTAACATGAACATGGAATATTTTTCTATGTTTGGGTGTCCTCTTCAACATCTTTCATCAGTGTTTTATAGTTTTCATTATAGAGATCTTTCACTATTTTAGTTAATTCCTGGGTATCTAATTTCATGTGCAGCTATTGCAAATGGGATTATGTTTTATTTCTTTTTCACATTGTTCACTGTTGGCATATAGAAATGCTACTAATTTTTGGATGTTGATTTTGTATCCTGCAACTTTCCTGAGTTTGCTTATCAGTTTTAATAGTTTCCTTGTAAAGGCTTTAAGTTTTTTCAAATATAAGATTATATCATCTGCAGACAAGGATAATTCAACTTCTTCCTTTCTGATTTGTATGTCTTTTATATGCTTCTCTTCTCTGATTGCTCTAGCTGGGACTTCCAGTACTATGTTGAATAACAGTGGTGACAATGGGCATCCTTGTTGTGTTTCCAATCTTAGAGGAAAGGATTTCCTTTCCTTTCTTTTCTTTTTGTTTCTTTTTTTTTCTTTTCTTTTCGTTTCTTTCTTTTCTTTTTTTTTGAATGCGGTCTTGCTCTGTCGCCCAGGCTGGAGTGCGGTGGCAGGATCTCAGCTCACTGCAACCTCCGCCACCTAGGATCAAGCAATACTCTCTCTTTTTTAGTTTGTTTGGCTCAAAGTTTGTCAATTTTGCTTAACTTTTCAAAAAGACAACTTTTTGTTTCATTGAACTTTTATATATATATTTTCCATTTCAATTTCTTTTATTTCTCCTCTGATTGTTATTATTTCTTTTCTTCTACTACTTTTGGATTTTTTTTGCTCTTGCTTTTCTAGCTCTTTAAGATGCACCATTAGATTGTTTATTGGAAGTTTTTCCTTGTTTTTAATATACACACTTATAGCTATAAAATTCCATCTGAGCACTGCTTTTGCTGTATCCCATACGTTTTGGCATATTGTGTTTTTATTATCATTTGTTCCAACAAATTTTTCAATATCCCTCTTAGTTTGTTCAGTGACGCACTGGTCTTTCAGGAGCGTATTGTTTAACTTCTAGGTATTCGTATAGCTTCCAAAATTCTTGTTATTAATTTCTAGTTTTATTCCATTGTAGTCAGAAAAGATGCTTGATATTATTTCAATTTTTGTATGTTTTAATACTTGTTTTGTGACCTAACATATGGTCAATTTTTGGGAACGCTCTATGTGCTGAGGAAAAGAGTGTGTATACTGCAGCCATTGGATAAAATGCTCCGTAAATATTTATTAGGTGCATTTGGTATGTAGTGAAGATTAAGTCTGATAGATTATATATATGTGTGTATGTATATACGTATGTATGTATATATAAAATCTGTCCAATGCTGAAGTTGGGGTGTTGAAAACTACAGATATTATTGTATCAGGGCCTGTTTCTCTCTTTAGCACTAATAATGTTTGCTTTACATATCTGGTTGCTCCAGTGTTGGTGCATATGTATTTAAACTTGTTATATCCTCTTGCTGAATTGACTCCTTTATTATTATATAGTGATCTTCTTTATCTCTTATAGTTTTTGTCTTGAAATCTATTTTGACTGATGTAAGTATAGTAACTCCTCCTCTTTTTTGGTTTCCATTGGCATAGAATATCTCATTCCAATCCTTTATTTTCAGTCTTTGTGTTTATTTAGAGGTGAAGTGTGTTTCTTATAAAGAACAAATTAGTTGGTATTTTTTTAATCCATTCAGCCAGTCTATGTCTTTTGATTGGAGAGTTTATTTCATTTATACTTAATGTTATTATTGATAAGCAAAATCTTACTCCTGCCATTTGTTAAGTGTTTACTGGCTGTTTTGTGGTCTTCTCTTTCTTCTTTTCTTTCTTCCTGTCTTCATTTAGTGAAGGTCATTTCTCTCTGGTGAAATAATTTAGTTTCTTGCTTTTTATTTTTTGTGTATCCATTGTATGTTTTTTGGTTGGATGTTACCATGAGGCTTTCAAATACTGTCTTCTAACTCATTACTTTAACCTGATAACAACTTAACACTATTTGAATAAACAAAAAAGCAAGCAAAAAGAAAACAAAAAAAAGCTCTATTCCTTAACTTCGTCCTGTTACTTTTCATCTTTTTGCTTTTTCTATTTATATATAATTGTCCCACCTATGTCTTGAAAATTTGTTGTAGTTTTTATTTTTGACTGGTTTATGGTTTAGTCTTTTTGCTTAGGATAAGAGTAGTTTTAGGATAAGAGTAGTTTTACACCACAGTGACAGTGTTATAATATTCTGTGTTTTTCTGTGTACTTACTATTACCGGTGAGTTTTGTATATTCAGGTGATTATTTATTGCTCATGAACGTCCTTTTATTTCTAATTGAAGTACTCCCTTTAGCTTTTCTTTTAGGACAGGTCTGGTGTTGAAGTAATCCCTGTGCTTTTGTTTGTCTGGGAAAGTCTTTGTTTCTCATGTTTGAAGGGTATTTTCACCAGATATACTACTCTAGAATAAAGGTTTTTTCCTTCGGCACTTTAAATATGTCATGCTATTCTCTTGGCCTGTAAGGTTTCCGTTGAAAAGTCTGCTGCCAGACATATTGGAGCTCCATTTGTGTTATTTGGTTTTATTTTTTTCACCCTTGCTGCTTTTAGGATCCTTTCTTTATCTTTGACCTTTGAGAGTTTGATTATTAAATGTCTTGAGGTAGTCCTCTTTGGGTTAAATCTCCTTGATGTTATATAATCTTCTTCTACTTGGTTATTAATACCTTTTTCTAGATTTGGGAAGTTCTTTGTTATTATCTTTTTGAATAAACTTTCTACACCTATTTCTTTCTGTACCTCCTCTTAGAAGCCAGTAACTCTTAGATTCGCCCTTTTGAGGCACTTTTCTAGATCCTGTAGGCATGCTTGTTTTTTATTCTTTTTTTTGTTTTGTTTTGTCTCCTCTGACTGTGTATTTTCAAATAACCTGTCTTCAGTCTCACTAATTCTTTCTTCTGTTTGGTCAGTTCTTCTACTAAAGTACTCAGATGCATTCTTCAGTATGACAATTGCATTTTTTTTTCAATTCCAGAATTCCTTCTTGATTCTTTTTAATTATTTCAATCTTTTTGTTAAGTTTATCTGATAGGATTCTGATTTCCTTTCCTGTGTTATCTTGAATTTCTTTGAGTTTTTTCAACAGAGCTATTTGAATTCTCCATCCGAAAGGTCACATATCTGTTTTTCAGGATTGGTACCTGCTTTTTTAGTTAGTTCATTTGTTGAGATCTTGTTTTCCTGGATGGTGTTGATGCTAGTAGATGTTCTTTAGTGTCTGAGCATTGAAGAGTTAGGTATTTATTGTAGCCTTCACTGTCTCAGCTTATTTGTAGCCATCCTTTTTGTAAAGGCTTTCTAGATATTTGAAAGAACTTGGATGTTGTAATCTAAGCTGTATCTACTTTAGGGGGCACCCTAAACCCAGTAATCCTGTGCTTCTTGCAGACTCATAGAGGTATTACCTTGATGGTCTTAAAGAAGATCGAGGAGAATTCTCTGGGTTACCAGGCAGATACTCTTGTTCACTTCCCTTACTTTATCACAAATATACAGAGTCTCTTTCTCTCTCTCTTCTGAGCTGCCTGAAGCTGGGGGTAGAGTGACACTAGCAGCCCTGTGGCCACCACTATGACTGTGCTGGGTCTGACTTAAAGCCAGCATAGTGTTGGGTCTTGCCCAAGGCCTGTTGTAACCATTCCCTGGCTACTGCCTATGTTTGCTTAAGGCCCTGGGGCTCTACAATCAGAAGGTGACAAAGCCAGTCAGGCCTGTAGCCTTCTCTTCAGGATGGTGAGATCACCTAGCCCCCAGGTGAGTCCGGAGGTATTGTTTGGGAGTCAGGGAGTAGAGTGGAAAGAAAACCTGAGAAGTCTACCTGGTGTTCTAGTGTATTGTGGCTGAGCTGGCACTCAAACTACAAGATGCAGTCCCTCTCACTCTTCCCTCCTCTTCTCAAGGCAGAGGAGCCTCACCTTTTAGCCACCACCACCCTAGGCCATGAGAGTACTGCCAGACTACCAGCTAATGTTCCGTTAAGGTGCAAGGACTGTTAAGTCAGCTTATGGTGAATGCTACCTCAACTGGGACTCACCCTTCAGGGCAATGGGCTCCCCTCTGAGCTGGGGCAGGTCCAGAAATGCAGTCCAAGAGTCAAGTCCTGGAATCTGGGACTCAAAACTCACTTGGTGCTCTGCACTGCCTGTGTCCATGCTAGTACCTGAAACCAGCAAGTCTCAGAGTCTCACCCAAGTCCCTCGATGTAGTACCTGGGTATTGCTGCTGGTTACTGACTCTTCAGTTAGCAGGTGATGAATGCTGCCAGGACTAGCTTTGTTCCTTCAAGGCAGCATGTTCCCTTCTGGTCCAGGGTGTGTCTAAAAATGTCATCTGGGAGCTAAGTCCTCTAAAATGGGGGCCTCATGATTCTAACTAGTGCTCTATTCTACTGTGGCTGAGCTGGTATCCAAGATGCAAGGCAAAATCCTTTCCACTCCTTCCTCTCTGCTCCTCAAGTGGAGGGAAAGGGTCTCTTTTGGAGTCATGGGCTATGCAGCCTGTGGTTAGGTAAGTGGTAATTTCAACACTCTCTTGGCTGACCCAGCTGTCATCTCAATATGTCACATGACCCCGGCAATCCATTGTCTCTGAGCCCAGTTTAATACTAGGTCTTGCCTAAGTGTTGAAGTCAATATGGCTTAGACTGCCTTTCAAATTTATTTGGAGACACAGTGTGCTGTACCTCTCTGTGACAAGGTTTACAGGCACTCAAATTCCTACTGCTAGGGTCGGTGATTTCCATGTGGCTAGGACTGATTTAAATACTCCCTCCATGGGTACGAGCCAGCTGAGTTTGATCTGATTTTGCTTTCTGGTCTAACCAAACAGCACTGAGTTCACTCCTTCACAATTACTGTGTCCTCCCTCCTCCAGCATCTAGAGAAGCTCTAGGCACCATACTGCTGCTGCGAGGGGTAGTGGAGAGGTGGTGTTTGCAATTCATCACTTTTTTCTAACTCTTCAGTGCCTTTTTCAGTGATACGAAGCTAAAACCAGGTACTATGAGTGCTCACTTGAATTTTGGTTCTTTTGAATGTGTGTGTGTGTGTGTGTGTGTGTGTGTGTGTGTGTGTGTGTGTGTGTAGATAGTTGTTAATTTGGTGTCCTTGCAGGCAGGACTATTGGTGGAGCCTTCTATTCCACCATCTTGCTCTGCCTCCTTCCAGTTTGCTTTTAGCTAGTAAGGCCAGCTATACATTTTCACGATCCTGCTTCAGGTGTATATAAGCTCTCCAGCCTTACGTCATAATTTAGTTTGCAGAGATTTTTTTCCTCAGCTTTATTGGGGCATAATTAAAGTTTACAAGAATCCTGAACACCTTTTCATTTCACAAGGTATCACACTGGCCCATTACATTGGTTACATTATGCTGACTGGACCTAATGAGCAAGAAGTGGTGGCTACTCTAGACTTATTAGTGAGAAATTTGTTTGTGAAAAGGTGGGAAATAAATTCAACCAAGCTTCAGGGGCCTCCTACCTCAGTGAAATTTCTAGGGGCCCATTGGTGTGGGGAATTTAGAGATATCCCATCTAAAGTGAAAGATAAGTTGTTGCATTTGGCTCCTCCCACAACCAAAAGTGAGGCACGATGCCCAGTGAGCCTCTTTGGATTTTGGAAGTTGATAGTTAATTCTATATGTCAACTTGACCAGCATAAGGAATACTAAATAGCTGCTAAGGTATTATTTCTGAGTGTAACTATGAGGGTGTTTATAGAAGAGATTAGCATTTAAATTGGTAGACTGAATAAAAAATATTGCCCTCACCAATGTGAGAAGGTATCATCTAATACATCAATAAACAGCATAGAAAAGTAAGGCAGATGAAGGATAAATTTGCCCTCTCTGCTTGAGCTGAGACATTCATCTTCTCTGGCCCTTGTATATCAGCACTCCTTGTTCTCAGTCCTTCGGACTCAGCCTGAGATGTACCTCTTTGGCTTCCTTGGTTCTCAGGCTGTCTGGTTAGGACTGGAACTGCACCATCAGGTTTCCAGGGCCTCCAGCTCACAGATGGAAGATCATGGGACTTCTCAGCCTCCAAGAACCCAATTCTTCATTATAAATCTTTCTACATATCTCTCTGTATTTTATTGATTCTGTTTCTCTGGAGAACCCTGAATAATATAGGAGACAGCATATTCCTCATTTGGGTGTGTTACTCCAGCCCTCTTGCTTAATGATGTAAAAAGCTGCTAGTTTTGAGTGGGACCAGAATAAGAGAAGGCTTTGCAACATATCCAGGCTTCTATGCAAGCTGCTTTGTCACTTGAGCCATATGATGCAACAGATCCAATAGTGCTTGAAGTGTTGGTGGCAGATGCACTTTGAAGCTTTGGCAGACCCCTATAGGTCAATCGCAGTGCAGAATCTTAGGATTTTGAAGGAAAGTACTGACATTCTTTGCAGATAACTACTCCCATTTTGAGTAACAGCTCTTATCCTACTAGTGGGCCTTAGTAGAGACTGAACACTCAACTATGGGCCAGCAAGTTTCCATGTGACCTGAGCTGTACATCATGGAATGGATATTATCTCACTTACTGAACCACAATATTGGACTTGCATGGAAGCACTTCATCATCAAATGGTAGTGGTATGTACATGACTGCGTTTGAGCAAGCCCTAAAAGTACAAGTAAATTACATGAAGAAGTGGCACAAATACCCATGTTTCTCACTCCTGCTGCACTATATCCTCTCTCCCGGCCTGCACCTATGGCCTCATGGAAAGTTCCCCATGACCAGTTGACAGAGAAAGAAAAGACTTGAGCTGAGTTTACAAATGGTTCTGTACAATATGCAGTACCACCCAAAAGTAGATAGCTGCTGAACCGAAGGACAGCAATGAAGGAAAATTTCCCCAGAGTTCAGAACTTCAAGCAGTGCACCCAGTTCTTCACTTTGCTTGGAAGAAGAAATGGTCAGATATGTAATTATATACTTATGTGTGGCTGCAGCAATGATTTGTCTGTAGAGTTAGGAAGTTTAAAGGAACACGATTGGAAAATTTATGACAAATAATTTTTTTTTTTTTTGAGACGGAGTCTCACTCTGTCACCCAAGCGACAAATAATTTTAAGAAAGAGATATGTGGCCAGACCTTCCGAATGGGCAAAAACCTTGTATCCCATATCAATGCTTACCAAAGGGGGACTTCAGCAAAGGAGGATTTTAATACTCAAATAAATAAGATGACCTGTTCTGCTGTTCTTTGGATGTCATTCAGCCTCTTTTCATAGCCACTGCTGACATCACCCAGTGGTCTCATGAATAAAGTAGCTATGCTGTCAGAGGTGGAGGTTATGCATAGGATTAGCAATGCAGACTTCTATTCACCAAATCCAAGCTGGATATGGCCACCACTGAGTGCCCAATCTGCGGCAGCAGAGACCAATGCCAAGTCTCTGATATGGCACCATTCCCCAACGTTACCAGCCAGCTACCCAGTGGCGGGTTGATTACATTGGAACACTTCCATTATGCAAGCACAGTGTTTTGTTCTTATGGGAATAGACACTTCGGATACAGATTTGCCTTCCCTGCTTCTGCCAAAACTACCATTCATGGATTTACAGAATGCTTTATCCACCATCATGATATTCCACAGAGTATTGATTGTGGTCAAGGAACTCACTTCAAAGTAAAAGAAGTGTGGTGATGGACCCATACTTATGGAATTCACCAGTCTTACCATATTCCCCACCATCCTGAATCAGCTGGCTTGACAGAAACATAAAATGGTCCTTTAAACACTCAGTTATAGCTTCATCTAGGTGGCAATATCTTACAAAAATGGGACAAAGTTCTCCAGAAATCTGTGTATGCTCTGCATCAGCATCTAATATAAGGTACTCTTTCTACCACAGTCAAAATTTATGGGTCCTGGAATCAAGGAGTGGAAATGGGAGAAGCATCACTCACTATTACTCTAATGACCCACTTGCAATTTTTTTGCTTCCTGTTCCTGCAACCTTATACTACACTTGCCTAAAATCCTAGCTCCAAAGGGAGAAATACATTTGCCAAAGCACACAAAAATGATTCAATGGAATTGAAAGATAAGTCTGCCACCCCGCCACTCTGGGCTTTTAATGCCTCTAAATCAACAGGCAAAGAAGGGAGTTACTGTGCTGGCTGGGGTTATTGATCCTGACTAGCAAGGGGAAATTAGACAACTATTCCACAATTTAAGTAAGGAAGAGTATACATAAAACCCCTTAGGGTGTCTCTAGTGTTACCATGCGTTTAATTAAGGTCAATGAAAAACTATGACAACCCAATCTGAGAAAGACTAGTAATAACACAGACCTTTCAAGAATGAAGGATTGTGTAACCCTACCAGGTAAGGAACCATGGCCAGCTCGAGTGCTTGCAGAGGCAGAGGGAATACAGAATGGGTAGTAGAAGAAAGTAGTTATAAATACCATCTACAGCCACATAACCAGTAACAGAAATGAGGACTAAAATTTCCACGAGTATCTCCTTCTTACTGCATTAAAAATGTTGTGTGTGTGTGTATGTGTGTAGTGAATCTCTGTTTTCTTTCCTCTCTTATTCCTTTCTCATAAGGAATAAGATACATATAATACAATAAGATGTGTTCATTTTATGTCATAGTATTTTTAAATCATTGTTAATTTATATTATAGTATTTACATTGCAGAATATCAAAAAGAGTAAATATTATTGTATTAGTCTGTTGTCACACTGCTATGAAGAAATACCCAAGACTGAGTAATTTATAAAGGAAAGAGGCTTAATTGACTCACAGTTCCACAGGGCAGAAAAGCCTCAGGAAACTTACAATCATGGCAGAAGGGGAAGCAAACTCGTCCTTTTCACTGGTGGCAGCAAGGAGAAGTGCAGGTGAAGTGGGAGGAAAGCCCTTTATAAAACCATCAGGTCTTGTGAGAACTTACTCACTATCACGAGAAGAGCATGGAGGTTACCACTCCCATGATTCAATTACCTCCCCCCAGGTCCTTCCCATGACACATGGAGATTATGGGAACTACAATTCAAGATGAGATTTGGATGGGGACACAGCCAAACTATATCAATTGCTCAAGAAATTTATTCCTTTTTCTGGGGCATGTTTGCATTTTCTGTTGTATACATAATGATTGTATCATGTTAGGTAGAAATAAGTTTTTTATCTATATTTGGGGAGTAAATATGATTTAAGAAGATGAGTATGAGTATCAGGTTGACAAAAGGGCAAACTTTTTATGGTTAATTTTATGTGTCAACTTGACTAGGCCATGAAATCCCCAAATATTTGGATAAACATTTTTCATTAACATGAAAATGAACACTTAAGTTGTTTACAATTTGGCTATTACAAATAAAGCTGCTATGAACATTCATGTGTAAGTCTTTGAATGAAACTCATGCTTTTTTTTTTTTCTCTTGGGTAAATACCTGAGGACACATTGTACTTTGTAAGTACAAATGAAAAATTAAAAAGAACTAATTGAACACATGCAATCCCTTATACATACCACCACCACAACAACAAACAAAAACAAAGCAAGGATTTAAATGCCAGATTTCTGGTATGATCATAGATGATGTGCCTGTAAAAATCTAGACATTGTGCTGTCTACACTTCACCTTATGAAATAATTACAATCCACTACAAAACACTTATAAAATTGCCAAGTAGTCTACTTCAAGTTTCTTTGATATATCCACATTGTACACTTATCTTAAATCCTGGTGTACAGGGGCTAGTGATACCCAAGTTGTCGTTTCTACAGTTAATGCTAAAAGAAATTCTTGTCTTTTTTACTTGCTGACTACCTGCAGATGGGTTCCGGTTCCTTGTTTGAACAATGCAATTAGAAAGATTTTGCTGTTGACACACAATCACGGTGGGTGACAGTGGTTGAGATTTCACTGTGTATAGGGCAAGAAATGACATTGTCTCCATTATTGAGCCACCTTATAGTAATGCTTTAACAATAAGCATAACAGTCATAAAAGATTTATATGTAGAAATAAGAGAAGATGTATTTATGTTGTTAAGAGATGTGATAACGTATTCTAGGTAAAACAAAAAAAAAGCAATCATGAAGCAAAAAGCAAAAGGAAAGGATATGTTTGGAAACCTGAGTACTTGGATCTTTCTGTAACATCTGATAATCAGATAGAATAGTGGGAAAGAAGGCTGATCATATGTAGAGAATACATTGAAGAGATTCTTATTAATTCTGTCAAGGAATTGTGATGGTATTTTATATGCTGAGGGATCTATCCAGTACAGGTATTGATGAACTGATGGCAAACAAGCCTTATCTGGTCCCATGTGCTCATGCCCACATATCTTCAATTACCGTTAAGTGTTTAATTTATGGTTCAGAAATAAAATTCAGAAAAAAATTATTTTTTTTTGTTTTGAGTGTGACTGTTAAAATTAAAATATATAAGATTGGTTTCACACAATTGAAGTAGGTGGGGGAGTTTTGCTATACATTTAATCTGCTTTTGTGACTCAGAAGTCCTTGAAATCATTCTTCACTCAGGAATTAGTTTCATCTTTTTATATAATGTCACTTTTATGTCAAAAACTGTCTGACGGATACCCAGATTCTAACAATTTTCATGACGCATAATACTCTGCAAAAGTTGTCCTCGTACCTTTCTTTCTAAGGGTTTCACATACCTACACGTTATGGGCTCAATTTATTTTCCACCACATTTGTGGAAAGAAGTGGAAAACCACTTCCTTCTATTTATTAAACATGCCAAACTTTTTCCATTCAGACATTTTGCTTTACTCTTCTGAAAATAGTTCTCCCTTAGATTTTCACATGACTGGCTACTTCTAGACATTCAGAGAGGCTTTCCTTAATCACTCCATCAAATGTAGCACGACTTTGTCATTCTCTATCAAATCACATTATGAGATTTTCCACAGTACTTATAATTTATGAAATCATTTATTCCTTTATTTTTAGCTCTATGAAAACAGGAACCATACACTTTATGTAAATTGACTAGACCATTGAAGCATAATTTTGAATAAATGAGCTAGTGAATGACTGATTGGGAAGGTATTAAATAAAGATTTAGAAAGTAAAAATTCCAGTATGTGAGTGCAGTAGTTTCTAAATTAAAGTCTGTATTATTTATTTAATGCAGGTAAATGAATAGGATTCAATTAAAATTAAAGAAATGCTACATAATTTATTTAACATTTAAACAACTCAAAATTATTTGGGATAAACTAAGATGTCAGGAAAATAGAATTTAGAAGCAAAAATACTTTTTAAAAAGTAATTAATACATAATAGATAATGCAGGGGAAGAATCATAAACAGAGTAAATTTAAAAATTGACTTTGAGTCCTCAATTCTGGATAACAGGGGAGATAATTATGTCATTAAAAGAGAGTGGGAAAATCAAGAGGGTGCATGTTTGGATGAGAAAATGCAGACAGTATCGAACATATTGAGTGTGATGGCTCAGTGGGATACTCAGGTGAAGATACCTCATGTGCAGCTGAAAATATGGGCTTGATGGTTGGGGACATAGATTTGGAGGCACAGATCTGAAAATCACCCTCGCAGAGGTGATAATTGAAGCTGTGGGAGCTCATAAGTTCATGTAGAGTATTTTATCTTTACTCCTCCTAGACAGTCACAGAAGTAATCCCCATGGAAAGACTTTCCTTGAGAATTTATAGCTTTTTATGTGCATCAATAAAAAAGTTTTATTTAAAATGTGAAATTCCTGACCTATGGACATGGGAATTTGACAGTGATTTTTTTCCCAGATATTTCACAAGTGTTTGGCCTTTTATGGGGAGGCAGGGCAGGTCAGGGGAGTTGTTTCACCTTCGACTTTTGTTTTTTACTTTTATTCTAATTTCTGGGGTGCATGTGCAGGTTTGTTATAAAGGTAAACTCACGTGATGGGGGTTTGTTGTACAGATTATTTCATCACCCAGATATTAAGCCTAGTACCCATTAATTATTTTTCCTGATCCTCTTCTTCCTCCTACCCTCCACACTCTGATAGGCCCCGGTGTCTGTTGTTCCCCTCTATGTGTCCATGTATTCTCATCATTTAGCTCCTATTTATAAGTGAGAATATGAGGCATTCGGTTTTCTGTTCCTGTGTTAGTTTGTAAAGGATAATGGCCTCCAGTTCCATCCATGTCCCTGCAAAGGACATGATCTCATTCTTTTTTATGGCTGCATAGAGTTCCATGGTATATATGTATCACATTTTCTTTACTGAGTCTGTTATTAGTGAATATTTAGGTTGATTCCATGTCTTCGCTATTGTGAATAGGTCTGCAATGAACATACATGTGCATGTGTCTTTATAATAGAATGATTTATATTCCTTTGGGTATATACCCAGTAATGGGATTGCTGGGTTGAATGGCAGTTCTGTTTTTAGGTCTTTGAAGAATCGCCACACCGTCTTCCACAATGGTTGAACTAATTTACACCCTAACCAACAGTGTATAAGCATTTCTTTTTCTCCACAATCTCACCAGCATCTGTTACTTTTTGACTTTATTTATTCATTTATATTTTTTGAGACAGAGTCTTGTTCTGTCTCCAGGCTGGAGTGCAGTGGCGCAATCTCGGCACAGTGCAATCTCTGCCTCCCGGGTTCAAGTGATTCCTGTGCCTCAGCCTCCTGAGTAGCTGGGATTACAGGCATGCACCACCACACCTGGCTATTTTTGGATTTTTAGTAGAGATGGGGTTTCACCATGTTGGCAAGGCTGTTCTCAAACTCCTGACCTCAAGTGATTGGCCCACCTTGGCCTCCTAAAGTGCTGGGATTACAGACGTGAACCACTGTACCCAGCCAATTTTTGACTTTTTAATAATAGCCATTCTGACTGCTGTGAGATGATATCTCATTGTGTTTTTCATAACTATTTATTATTTTGTTTGGGTTTTTTTTTGAGACAGAGTCTCATTCTGTTACCCAGGCTGGAGTGCAGTGGCCCAATCTTGGCTCAATGCAACCTCCTGGGCTCAAGCGATTCTCATACCTCAGACTCCCGAGTAGCTGGGATTACAGGCATGCACCACACCAGCTAATTTTTTTGTTTTGTACTTTTAGTAAAGATAGGGTTTCATCATCTTTGCCAGGCTGGTCTCAAACTCCTGGCCTCAAGTGATTTGCTCGCCTGAGCCTCCCAAAGTGCTGGGATTACAGGCATGAGCCACCGTGCCCTCATTGTGATTTTGATTTGCACTTGTCTAATGATCTGTGATGCTGAGTTGTTTTTTTTTAAATGATTGTTGGTTGCATGTATGTCTTCTTTTGAAAAGTGTCTGTTCATGTCTTTTGCCCACTTTTTAATGAGATTGTTTATTTTTTTCTTGTAAATTTGCTTCTTATAGACGCTGGAAATTAGATCTTTGTCAGATACATAGTTTGCAAAAATTTTCTCCCGTTCTGGAGGTTTTCTGTTCACTCTGTTGATAGTTTTCTTTGTTGTGCAGAGGCTTCTTAGTTTAATGAGATCTCATTTGTCACGTTTTGCTTTTGCTGCAATTGCTTTTGGCATCTTCATCACAAAATCTTTGCCCATTCCTGTGTCTGAAATGATATTGTCTAGGCTGTCTTCCAGGGTTTTAATGGTTTTGAGTTTTACATTTAAGTCTTTAATGCATCTTGAGTTAATTTTTAAATATGGTGTAAGGAAGGGATCCAGTTTCAATCTTCTGCATATGGTTAGCCAGTTATCCTAGCACCATTTATTGAATATGGAATCCTTTCCCCATTGGCTGTTTTTATTAGGTTTGTCAAAGATCAGATATTTGTAGGTGTGTGGCCTTGTTTCTGGGTTCTCTATTCTGTTCCATTGGCCTATGTGCCTGTTTTTGTACCAGTACCATACCATTTTCATTACTATAGCTCTGTAGGCTAGTTCAAAGTCTGGTAGTGGGATGACTTCAGCTTTGTTCTTTTGCTTAGGATTACCTTGGCAATTCAAACACTTTTTTAGTTCCATATGAATTTTAAAATAGTTTTTTGCTAGTTCTGTGAAGAATCTCAATGGTAGTTTAATAGGAATTGCATTGAATTTATAAACTGTCTTGGGCAGTATGGCCATTTTAACAATATTGATTCTTCCTATCCATGTACATGGAATGTTTTTTCATTTGTTTGTGTCAGTGTTTTGTAATTCTCATTGTAGAGATCTTTCACCTACCTGATTAGCTGTATTCCAAGGTATTTTATTCTTTTGTGGTAATTGTGAATGGGATTGTGTTCCTGATTTGACTTTTGGCTTGATTGCTATTAGTGTATAGGAATCTTGGTGATTTTTGCGCATTGATTTTGTATCTTGAGATTTTGCTGAAGTTGTTTATCAGCTTAAGAAGCTTTTGGGTGGAGACTATGCGGTTTTCTTGATATTGAATCATGTCATCTACACACACAGATAGTTTGACTTCCCCTCTTCCTATTTGGGTGCCTTTATTTCTTTCTCTTGCCTGATTGCTCTGGCCAGGACTTCCAATCCTATGTTGAATAAGAGTGGTGAGAGAGGGCATCTTTGTCTTGTGCTGGTTTTCAAGGGAAATGCTTTCAACTTTTGCCCATTCAGTATGATGTCAGTTATTGGTTTGTCATAGATGGCTGTTATTATTTTGAGGTATGTTCCTTCAATGCCTAGTTTATTGAGAGTTTTTAACATGCAGGGGTGTTGAATTTTAACACAAGCCTTTTCTGCATCTATTGAGATAATCATGCTTGTGATTTTTGTCTTCAGTTTTGTTTATGTAATTATAGGTAATCACTAGGGATTTACCTACTCCATAACATTTCACAACACTTCAAAAAGAAATATACAACACAATTGTGTTTCTGCATGACTTCACTGTCTTCCTGATGTGTCACCTCAATGTTACCCTCCTGCATCTGATCATCTGCAGTTTCACTAAAGTCTCCTATCATTATACATATGGCTTATGTAAATCACATTTATGGATTTGCTTTTGTGAACCACATTTATTGATTTGCTTATGTTGAACCAACCTTGCATCCCAGGGATAGGCCTACTTGATTGTGGTGGATAAGCTTTTTGATGTGCTGCTGATGTGATGAACTTAAACAAATTCACAAGAAAAAACAAACAACTCCATCAAAAAGTGGGTGAAGGATATGAACAGACACTTCTCAAAAGAAGATATTTACGCAGCCAACAAACATATGAAAAAAAGCTTATCATCACTGGTCATTAGAGAAATGCAAATCCAAACCACAATGAGATACCATCTCACACCAGTTAGAATGGCAGTCACTAAAAAGTCAGGAAACAACAGATGCTGGAGAGGATATGGAGAAATAGGAATGCTTTTGCACTGTTGGTGGGAGTGTAAATTAGTTCAACCATTGTGGAAGACAGTGTGGTGATTCCTCAAGGATCGAGAACCAGAAATACCATTTGACCCAGCAATCTCATTACTGGGTATATACCCAAAGGATTATAAACTGTTTTACTGTAAAGACACATGCACACATATGTTTATTGTGGCACTATTCACAATAGCATAGACTTGGAACCAACCCAAATGTCCATCAATAATAGACTGGATTAAGAAAATGTGGCACATATACACCATGGAATACTATGCAGCAATAAAAAAGAATGAGTTCATGTCCTTTGCAGGGACATGGATGCAGCTGGAAACCATCATTCTCAGCAAACTAACACAAGAACAGAAAACCAAACACTGCATGTTCTCACTTATAAGTGGGGGCTGAACAATGAGAACACATGGACACAGGGAAGAGAACATCATAAACCGGGGCTTGTTGGGGGGTGGGGGGCTAAGGGAGGAATAGCATTAGGAGAAATACCTAATGTAGATGACAGGTTGATGGGTGCAGCAAACCACCACAGCACATGTATACCTATCTAACATACCTGCACATTCTGCCCATGTACCCCAGAATGAAATGCATGTAGAAGCACTACACTGTCTATGCCCATAGTATCTATATGGTCTTTTCTTAAATTAAGCATTTGAAATAAAAGCATAGCAAGGAGGTCTTAAAACACTAATCTACCTTTTAGTAAAAGGGTTATTAAAGGTTTGTAGAAATTTCAACTCATGGTCAACTTGGTTAGGATTAGATGGAATGATCTATAAGGTTTCATTTAAACAAATTAGGATTAATATTAACAAACTAATACAAGGGCAAAATTTGGCTTTAAACAGGATTTTCATGTCATAGTAAAGGCTAATAAAATATTTTTGCCTTTTAAGTCATCATTTTGGCTAAATAATTTATGGCAATCTGGGAATTGTCCTTCCTAATGCCTGCCTTTTTGGATAGTTCAGAGGGCCCCTGAAACATTCAAAAAAGAGATAAACAGGATTATTTGACATGTTTAGTCACACGAGATTGCCAAAATGATGTCCAATCCTCTTTAGGTTATATTTTGGTGAATAATACTAATATATGTTCAAAAATTGTATGGGATTTCTAAAATTCTAATGTCTAAGTATATGCTATCAATTAAAATAACTAAAGGTAAAGTTATTGTAAACCACAGATATAAACAAACTTCTTGGTCAGTCATGTTTTAACTGTAAATATCTTGGAAATGTTGCATTTCACAGACAATTGTTGTCTTGCTTTGTTCCTTCTCAAAAGATGGTTTATAATCAAGCTATATTAAGGACTTTAACAGGTGTTCTCAAATGCACGTTTTTAATAGCTTTGAAGATTGTAACATTGGAATACAGAAAGAATGTATGAAACTCCTAAAGAACTGACATGTTCACAAATATCAAGCAAAACAAGAGTTAACTAAATGGACTGCACTCAGAAAGAAAAGCAGGCCTTTTAACTTTTGCTCAGAATACTGCTGATCCTGGTTTTGTTTTGAGTCAAGGAAACTTATTTTTAACTATTTATGGCCTTTAATAAGGTGTACTCCTATGAACAAAATTTGGAGCATGTTTATTTCTCTGCCTGGTTCCTCTAGAATTTGGAAACTATCTGTGAGTACTCTTAACTTATGGCAATATAGTTGTTTGCATCAGTGCAATAAGAATCAATTTTTCTTTGTCAATGGGACACAATTGGAAAAACTGGTTATTTTGCCAAGGCTTTAACTGAGAAGGTGTGTTTCCCTTTAAGGAATCAAGTTGGACATGAAGAGCCAATAAAAGCCCCTTGGGGAGAACTGGCCTCATACCTTGTCTACACAGTCTCTGCACAGGGTTCTTAACCTGTGATCAGTAAAGAATGTCACTTTCTAACAGGTCTAGGAGCTCTGAGTTTATCTTGGGACCTCAAGAGGAGAGGATCACCCAATTCATAGGTATTTGAGGATGTAAACCCATGGCTGGGCTCGGCTTTAATAGTCTTACCTGAAATTCCTTATGAAACAGAGTTTCATCAAAGCCAATCCAAAAGGCCTATGTAGAAATAACCATTCTTGCTGCACTTTATGCAAATAATCAGGCCAAGTATAAGATTACAGTTTATTCATAATTTGTTTTTACCAAAATTGAGAACTAGAGAGAAAAATTGTGCTCCAAAGCTTATCATACATTTGTTATTAAGCCTTAGTCTCACTAATTATTTTCAGGCTTTTCATCTACATTTTAGACTAACCCTGATTATTCCTGTCAATCAAGAAGTGATCTCCTGCAGCTTAGAAGAAAAAATAAGGGATGGGTAATGTAAAAGTTTGGATCAATATACTTGTTCTGGACAATTATCCTGCAAATTTTGCCAGGTAATAAAAGTGAGTAGGGTGCCCATAACCTGGAGTTTTCTTTGTTTAGGAAAATAAAATCAAGGAATTTCATAGACCCCCCCAAAGGGGAATTCTATATCTTGACAAGTAAAATTTTAGATGGAAATTATCTACCACACCACACTTATGGAAATAGCTATACTCACTCGATTATTTGCAATAGGGTTATACATGGTAGCACCTTCTAACTGAAATATTAAACAAACAGTTTCCATCGCTGTCGTATTTTGCTTAATTATTATCTTTATAGCAGGGATAATAGTTACAAAAAGGAAGTATGAAACTTTTGCTATCATTGAGTCGGCTAGGGCTTTTTATTGGGTTTAGTGATACAGTTTTAAATGAAACATGCTGCTTTTGGATTAACACCTCTAGTAAAGTAAAGGAAAATCTACAGGTACTTAAAAATCAAATCAAAATTATTGACAGGCTCAGGAAAAATACCAGCTTCAGCCCCGAGTGGCTATAATCCCTCTTTAATAAATTCCAGTCTTCTGTATGGATTGGTTAAACCCTTTATTAAGTCCTCTCTTGCTTATATGTCTTGTATTGATATTTGGACCCTGTATACACAATACTATAACTTGATTGTTTCTGCTCACCTAGAAGCAATCAAACTCCAATGGTGCTGTAAACTGAACCACAAATGGACACTCCATTCTTCTGAGGACCCTTAGATCAACCCTAGGAGGAGCCCTAGTTGCTGTTCCCGATTCGACGCCCCTTTTCAGCAGGAAGCAGCCAGAAGAAGTCATCACCCAAAACCCCCTAACAGCAGTTAGTGTGGCATCTCCACAGGGGGGAATGTTGTGGGAGTTATTAAGAAATTATTTTAGGCTGGGCACAGTGGCTCGCGCCTGTAATCCCAGAACTTTGGGAGGCAGAGGCGGGTAGATCATGAGGTCAGGAGATCGAGACCATCCTGGCTAACACAGTGAAACCCCGTCTCCACTAAAATCACAAAAAATTAGCTGGGCATGGTGGTGGGCGCCTGCAGTCCCAGCTACTCAGGAGGCTGAGGCAGGAGAATGGCGTGAACCCAGGAGGCAGAGATTGCAGTGAGCCGAGATCGTGCCACTGCACTCTAACCTGCATGACAGCGTGAGACTCCGTCTCAAAAAAAAAAAAAAAAAAAGAAAAGAAATTATTTTAGATTAGACAGATAGAGAGGAAAAGGGGGTCCTTGGGAAGTTTTCGTTTTTTAAAGCATCTCCAGGAAAGTTTCTTGTAAAGCCCCAGCTCTTAGAGCCAGGCCAGCAACCGTTGATATGCAAATGCCAGCAACTAGAAATTGAGTTTACCCAAACATGGCATTCCAGTGGCCTTCTTGCCCTTTCCCCACTTGTTCCTGTCAACATGGCCACCCCCATGTGTTCCCATGTGTGTAGAACATCATGGTGCCTTGCATTTGCATATTAAAAGGCTAGGGTGGGAGGGCCAGCATTTTCCTAGGGCTATGTGAATGACATGCCTAGTCAAACCAATACCTGAGCCCTATGCAAATCAGACACCACCCCCTCCAACCTCTGTATATATACCTAGCTGGTATCTGTGGCAGGTGGGACTCTCTCTCTAGGCCTTAGAGCCCTGCTCTCTCTGTCTTTGTACAGGTGAGCTTCTTCCTTCTCCCTTCCTTCCTGCCCCTTCTTGCCTATTAAACTCTCCACTCCTTAAAAAAAAAAAAAAAAAAGAGTGCACTCTGAAAAAGTATACATTCTTTCAGTTAATATCCATAATCACTTCACATGATAAACAGACTTGAGAAAAGTAAGCTTCCATTCCAAATCCCAGTTTATGACCTGTTAAAGTTATGTTGCTGTGGGCATTTCAAATCATTGAAGCTACGTCAGTACTTTGGAAAGTAGCTGAAGTCGTTAGGTTTTTATATTCATAGAAAAGAATGTTGCTTTCATAGTTTTGTAGGTATAAACCATATCTGATGTTGCAGGTACTTAGAAAAATGTTTTAAGAAAATTAAGAAAATGAAGCTGAAAGTCAAGTTAGGTTTTTATAGGCATAGAGAAAAATGTTGCTTTCATGGTTTTGTAGGTATAAACCATATCTGATATTTCAGATACTTAGGATGCTTTTAAGAAAATGAAAGAGAACGGGTACATGTAATTTATTTAGACTTTCCAAGGGATTTTTCTAAAGCACCATACGAGGGGATTGAAGAGTTTTGACGAGTACAACATGAGAAACAGATCACTATTATGTATTTTTAAAGTGGTTATTAAAAATAATTGTAAAGTTTAAAAAAAAAAGTCAATATTTCATCCAAAAAGTTGCAGGCCATTTAAAGATGTGCCTTGAGGGTAGTACTAATAACTTGTAAGGAAAAGTGAAACTATTAAAACTGCCACCTTGACACCCTGATCAACTCACCAAGAGTGGAATCTGATTTTGGTTAAATAGAAAACAGCATAAAAATTTTAGGTTATAATTTTTAAATGAGTAAGAAAACAAGAAACCATATATGACACTTTACAGCTTCTTATTTTGAGATTATTATAGATTCAGAAAAGAAATAATGCAGAGAATCTCTATGATATACACGCTTTTAATGATTCAAATGTCTGATAAATATTTAAATAGAATTCATCTTTGATGGCAGATATTCAAATGAAACAAAATATTGATGAAGATATCATATATAATAGGCCATACAGTACTACTGTACGATGATGTATTGTTGTAGATCTCCCTTTCCTTGGTAACTTCACTCTGATTTCATTTTGCGGATTCTCTCTTCTGAATAAGTAGCTCTCTTAATGGGACTGTCAGCCAAAATGTCCCCCCAACTACCAAGACTGAGCATAAAACTCAAGTCAGCCAAATTCAGTTCCCTTCCTAGGACTCTAAATCTGGAAGAGAATGGCATGTCATGATCGAAAATTCAGTCAGAAATCAGTCATCTCAGCTGTAACTCATTGGCAAAATTGCCAGTCAACTCCTGTTAGCAAGTTCCCCAGGGCTGCCCTAACTCCAGATCTTTGTATAACCTGGTAGTTTAGCAGCTTCTATAATTTTAAAGCACCAGAATAACCTTCTTACAAGTTCTTTTCTTGCCTAAATCATACAAAGTTGTTTTCTGTTGATTGCAACCAAAGATTCATACTGATAGAAATCTCTCTCTCTTTAATAATTATGTATAAATATAAATATTTAAATACATAAGTTATATGTCTCAGTGAGATAATTCCAAAAAACATGAAAAATATAAGGGAGAATAAAAAAGTACTCTGTCATTTCATCAATTCGTGATAATCACTGTTATTTTCATATTTTCTGTTACTTTGTACATATAAATATGTGTCTAAGTATGTTAAAGAAAATTGAGAATGTAGTTTAGTTATTATTTTCTATTCTTGTCATTTGGTTTAAATCATGAGAATTTTCCAAAGAGCTAGTTTTAAATTTTCCTTATATACTTTTTTGAACATATAAAATCTATTAAAATATATCTGAAAAGCTGTTGGGAATACAAGTATTTATTTAAAGTTTTTTTGTATATCAAATTTACCTTTGTTATAGGCTGAATTGTGTGTCCCCAAAATTCACATATTAAAGCTCTAACCCTTAGTACCACAAAATGTGACTTTTGGGGATAGGGCTTTTAAAGAGGTGATTAAGCTAAAATTAGGCCATTAGGGAGGGCCCTAATCCAATTTGACTGGTATTCTTAAAAGAAGAGAAAGTCTGGACACACAAAAGACACCAGGGATGTATACACCCAGAGGAAAGAATATGTGAGGAAACAGCAAGGAGATCCTCTGCAAGCCAAAGAGAGGGGCCTCTGAAGAAACCAAGCACACCAACCCCTTGATCTCAGCCTCCAGGACAGTGCAAAAATAAATTTCTGTTGTCACACCTGTGACAGGTGTCTGTGATCCTTTGCTATGGCAGCCCTAGCAAATTAATATAGATTTTGGTACCAGAAAGTGTGGTGCTGCTGTAACAAATACCTAAAAATGTGAAAGTGGCTTTGGAACTGGGTAACAGATGAAGGCTGGAAGAGTTTTTTAGGTGCATATTAGAAAAAGCCCAGATTGCCTTGGGGAAATTATTAGTAGAACTATGAATGCTAAAGGTGCCTCTGGTGAGCCTCAAATGGAAATGAGGAACATTTACTGGATACCAGAGGAAAGAAAACTGTTGTTATAGAGTAAGTGGCAAAGAACTTCGCTGTAATGTGTTCTAGTGTTGTATGGAAGCTAGAATTTATAAGTGTTGAACTAGGATATTTAGCTAAAAAGATTTCTAGGCAAAGTATTGAAGGTGTAAAGTAATGAGGGTACTGGTTTCTTCTTACAGCATATTGTAAATACAAGAGGAGAGACATAAATTGAAAACAAAATCATTAAGCAAAAAGTAATCAAAACTAAAAGTCGTGGAAAATTATCACCCTATCCATATTACAAAAAGTTAAAAAAAAGCATGATCTGGACCAAACACCAAGGATGTGGCTGAATAATCATTTGATAAAAAGATTAGAGGTCTCACTCGTGGATCTAATCAGCTGTCTCAGCCAAAATGAGACATAGAGGTGGGTTAATAACAGAAAAAACACTACCAGCTGGAACTAAAAGGGATAGAGTTGGAACAAAATGAAGAAAAGCTAATGGACTTCCTGGATTCTATAGGATGGGATAATAGAGCTATCTGGCTGCAGATAGGCATTATCCTTTAGGAAGAGGAAAGAATGACCTTGAAGACAATTTTGAGATCAGCAAGGCTGCCACTCCTACTTTAGTACTGTGTGGTGAGCTGTCTCCTCCTGGGTTTCAGAGGGCACAGCTGCTACCCAGTGCCATGGAGGCGCTGTTGTCACCTCAGTGGGCCCAATAGGTAAGGTTACTACCCTGGTGAGCCTGGAAGACAGATCGAGCTAAAGAGGATTATTCTTGGGCCTGAAAATTTGATGGAATTTGCCTTGCTAGTTTTGAGTTTGCTTGGAACTAGTGACCTCTTCCTTTTTCCTGATTTTTCCCTTTCAGAATGTGAATACTTATCTTATGCCTGTCCCACCCACTGAATTTTGGATGCAGGTAAGTTGTCTAGTTCTACAGGTTCACAGCCAGAGAGGAATTTTTTCTCAGAATAAATAATATCTGAAGTTTCATACACAAGTAATTTAGATAATATTTAGATAAGATTTGGGATTTAGCATTGATGCTGGAATGGTTTGAGACTTTTGGGCTGTTGGAATTGGCAGTGGGGGGGAAAATGTATTTTTCATGTGAGAAGGATGTTAATTTTGGAGGTCCAGAAGGTGAATGTTATGGGCTTGTGTCCCCTTTCCCAAATGCATATGTTGAAACCCTAATCTTTAATATCTTAGAGTGTGACAGTATTTAAAGATAAGATTTTCAAAGAGGTCATTAAGTTAAAATGAGAGTATTAAGACTGGTCCTAGGGGTGTCCTTAAAAGAAGAGTAAATTTGGACACACAAAGAGATAACTGGGATGCACACACACAGAGGTAGGACCATGTGAAGACAAAGGGAGAAGGCAGCCATCTACAAGCCAAAGAGAGAGGCTGCAGAAGAAACCACACCCAACTGACACCTTGATCTTGGCTTTCCAGCCTCTAGAACTGTGAAAAAATAAAGTTCTGTTGTTTAAGCCACCCAGTCTGTGGTACTTTGTTATAACAGCCCTAGCAAATGAATTCAACTATTTGTGTAAAATAGGGGTTCTGGTTAATGAATTCCTCCCACCTGGAAATAGTAAACAACTTAAAAAATAAATAGTATTCAAAGTGGGGTCTAGTCACAACCCTTCCAATCTGCCTCAACTTTTCATATTCCTATCTTAGAATGGCCACCCTATCCTCAAGCTGCCTTAGAACTCTAATCCCTCTTCCTATTTAAATTTAAGAATTTGTCATGTGTTGCTAAAGCTATCTTTACCCTGCATCTTGTATCTGAACTTCCTTTTCAATGCAGCAGTCACACAGTACCTTTGGCAATCAATACTTCTGAAATAAAATAATGTCACAGTTTTGAAAGATTATCTGAGGTAACTCCTTCCCATGCCCTTGTAAATTAAAGAAAATTTCCTAAAGCACAATTGTAAATATATTGTTATTGTACATATAGCTCTGTATGTATTTTTGGTTAGTTATTATTGTAAATTAAAGGAGTAATAAGTGCATTTAGACAAATCTGGAAACATAAAAGTATTTAAATATGCACTACTATTCCCACAATGTAGAGTTAAGCAGTAGTAATATTTGTAGTTTTTGTTTTCCAAATTTTATTTTCTGCTTACATAGTTGTGGTCATGGTAATATAGTTGTGTACAAAGCCAATACACTTAAAATAAAGTTGCTTATAAAAGTAATACAAATTCAATGAAGAAAATTAGAAAAATATTTAAAAATCTACAAAGATGGAAAGCAAAACACTGAGAATTCTGCAAAGCTATATAACAAATACTAATATGATTTTAATGCTTTATCTAGCACTCTGACATTTTTCACATTTGAAGTGACAGATACAAATATGAATTAGCATTAAATAGAAATAGTCATAGTTTTTCAATAAAAAATATTACAGAGAGAAATGTATTAACAAATAATAGCAACCATTGGATTTTTTTTCAGCTACTACCGATTAAATAGCAAAACACACGCACAAAAATACTTAGAAGTTCAATGTGAGTTTTCAAATGTACTGAAAATCATTACTGAGTTTTTTAGCCAGAAAAATGGGCATTGCTTTTTCCTTCAAACTGTGTTCTTAAGGAAAGAAAAAGGATCCTTTTGTTTGTAATCCCCATATTAAGTTCTAAGAATATAAATAATGAGTCTTTGTGGAGAAAATCGATCCAATAGAACAAATAATTACTTAAATGTCTTTAAATTTGGTAAATGATTCTTTGTCAACTATAGCGTAAAAGAGATTTCACCTTGGTAATAGTAAGCTGGGCAATTAGAACCAAATCCTCCTGCTGAAGATAGCTGAAAGAGCTGAAGGAAATGTTAATATGAAAGCCAAAATAAGCAAATAAAAACCCTGAAAACAAACAAAAAACTGTTGATAAGTTACATTTGGCCATCCAAAATTAAGAAAAACACGTATCCACCCTCGGCCAGGCACAGTGGCTCACGCCTGTAATCCCAGCATTTTGGGAGGCCGAGGCGGGCAGATCACCTGAGGTCAGGAGTTGAAGACCAGTCTGGCCAACATAGGGAAATCCCGTCTCTACAAAAATACAAAAATTAGCCGGGCATGATGGCAGGTGACTATAATCCCAGCTACTTGGGAGGCTGAGGTGGGAGAATCGCTTGAACCCGGGAGGTGGAGGTTGCAGTGAGTTGAGATCTCTCCCACTGCACTCCAGCCTGGGAGACAGAGCAAGACTGTGTCTCAGAAAAAAAAAAAAAAAAAAAATTACTCACCCCAAACCTAAGAAAAGTCAAGAAATTAGAGAGGGAAGCCAAGAGTTCAAATGTGTTTTGCCCTGAAGTTGGAAGTATCAGCTGTGAAACTCAACTATGGTTTTACTAGCTTGGTAAGCTTCTGGGGGTGTAGTGGGGTTGGGGGGGTGGGTGGAAGATATGGAGTTGGAGGGTGGGTGGGTATTGGGGGAAGCCCAGGGGTTACCAAGATAAAGATTTTGAAACACCCCTATACAACTACTCTTAGATGAGACTGTAAAGAACTATATTCTCAGAGTAAGGGCAAACCAGAAGTAAATCAATCTTTGTTCCAGGCAACTTCCATCATTTGGTTACCACAGCATAAGATTTGAACATAAGTTGATCCTGAATTGGTACCCTCCTAAAGGCCTGGAAGAAGCCACAAAGATCCTCTCTAGCAGCATGTATAATTATCCTGAACCTCAAATTATTCTTCCAAATAATGTTACAAATAATTTTCTGTCAAAGCAAACAAAGCACACATGGAGAAACAAGGTATCCGCTGTGAATGAAAAACAAAAAAACAGGGAATAAAAATAAACTCACAAACACTTCTGCTATTGAAATTATCTGACACAGAGTATAAAACAACTATGAAGGAATGATGTCAACAAGGTGGTGGAAGAGGAGTTTTCAGAGCTCATTTCCTTACAAAAACATCAATTTGAACAACCATACATAAAAATACTTTCACAAAGGCTAAGTAATCCAAGTGAGAGGTTACAGCACCTGGGTGGAGCACAGAAATAAGAAAAGACACATTGAAAAGGTAGGAAGGACAGTTTCACATTACCTGTTACACCACTCCCCCACGTCCTGGCATCACAGTATGGAGAGAGATACCCTTTGTATATGAGAAGAAGAGTGAAGTGAAGACCCGACTTCACTGCAGACCCCAGCCCCGGGCCTGTCCCAGTGAACCCTGGCACTGTGAGCATTCACAGACAGGCTCCAGTCCAGCCCCTGAGACACCAGGATCCAGGTCTGCCTCAAAAGGCAGTCTCTCTGAAACTGCATCAAAATAAAATAAAAGACCCAACTATATGCTGCCTACAAAAGATTTGCTTCAGCTTTAACGGCACACATAGGTTGAGGATGAAGGAATGGGAAAAGATATTCCACGCAAATGGAAACCAGAAGAGTACACGGGTAGCTATACTTAAGGTCTGTTTTGTCAAAAAGAGACAAAAAAGGTCATTATGTAATGATAAACGGGTCAATTCATCAAAAGAATAGAACAATTATAAATATGCATGTGCCCAACATTGGAGTACTTAAATATATAAAATAAATATCTGAAGAAAAAAATTGCTAGTAATGCAATAATAGTAGGGGACTTCAATACCCTACTTTCAACAAAAGATTGATTATCCGGACCAAAAATTAATAAGGAAATAGGAAAGTTGAACAATACTATACACCAACTGAACCTAACGGACATAAACAGAACATTTACTCCACAACAGAAAAATATACATTTTTTTCAAGCCCACATGAAATATTTTCCAGGATAGATTATATATTAGGACAGAAAATAAGTCTTAACAATTTTAATATGATTGAAATTTTACCAAGTATCTTTTCTGAACACAATGGTTTGAAACTTGAAATCAATAACAGGAGAGGAAAAACAGAAAATTTACAAATATGTGGAAATTGAATAACACTTTTTTTTTTTTTTTTTTTTTTGAGACAAGTCTTGCTCTGTTGCCCAGGCTGGAGTGCAGTGGCATGATTTCGGCTCACTGCAAGCTCCCCACCTCCTGGGTTCATGCCATTCTCCTGCCTCAGCCTCCCAAGTAGGTGGGATTACAGGCGCCCGCCACCACGCCCTGCTATTTTTTTCTATTTTTAGTGAGATGAGGTTTCACCGTGTTAGCCAGGATGGTCTCGATCTCCTGACCTCGTGATCCGCCCGCCTCGGCCTCCCAAAGTGCTAGGATTATAGGCGTGAGCCACTGTGCCCGGCCGAATGACACATTTTTAACCGTCGAAGGATAAAATAAAAAATTCAAAAGGAAATTTAGAAAATGTTGAGACAAATAAAAATATAAACACAACATACCATAACTTATTGAATGTAGAAAAAGCAATTCTAAAAGGGAAGTTTAAACAGTTACATTAAGAAAGAAGAATAATCTCATATAAGCAACTTAAGTTTACACATCAAGGAACTAAAAAAAAAGAAAAAACTAAGCTCAAAGTTTTCAGAAGGAAGAAAATAATAAAGATCAGAGTAGAAACAAATGAAATAAAGTCTAGAAAATAATAGAAAGGATAAATAAAACTAACATTTGGGTTTTTGAAAAAGTAAGGAAAATGGACAAACTTTAAACCCGACTAAGAAAAAATGAGAAAATACTCAAATAAAATTAAAAATGAAAAAGGAGACATAACAACTAATACCACAGAAATACAAGAGGTCATAAGAGACCCTTTGAATAATTATACTCCAACAATTGAATAACATTGAAGAAAGGAATAAATTCCTTGAAACATGCAACATACCAAGATTGAATCATGAAAAAATAAAAAATCTGAACGGAACTATTTAAGTAACAAGACTGAATCAATGAAAATCTTTTCAACAAAGAAAAATCCAAGGCCAAATGGCTTCACTGTGCACTGCACCAAACATCTAAAGAAGAATTAACACCAGTCCTTTTCACACTCTTCCTAGAAATTGGAGATAACACTTCCAAACAAATTTTAAAAGGCCAGCATTACCCTAATATCAAAGCCAAACAAGGAAACTATGAGAAAAGAAAATTACATTGCAATATCCCTGATGAATAGAGATTCAAACATCCCCAGTAAAACACTAGCAAACCAACTTCAACAGCACATTAAAAGGATCATACACTGTGATCAAGTGGGAGTTACCCTTGGATTTCAAGTATGGTTCAACATATTCAAATCAGTAGACATGATATACAACATTAAGAAATAAAAAGTAAAAATCATATGATCATAGCAATAGATGCAGAAAAAAAGCATTCAACAAAATTCAACATCCTTACATGGTATAAATCCTCAATAAATTAGGTATAAAAAGAAGGTGCCTCAGCAAAATAAAGGCCATAGGTGACAACCCTAGAGCTAACATCATATTCAATGAAAGCTTCTCCTCTATGATCAGGAACATAAGAATAGCCCACTTTCACTATTTCTATTCAGTACAGTATTGGAAGTCTACACCAGAGTAATTAGATGAGAAAAGTAATAAAATGCATTAAAATAAGAAAGAAAAAAGTAAAACCATGTCTGTTTGCAGGTGACATAATCTTATATATAAAAAACTCTAAATACTTAACCCCAAAACTGGTAGAATAAACCAATTCTATAAGGTTGCAAGATACAAAATCAACATAAAAAAATCAGTACCATTTCTATACATCAACAACCAAGTGTCTGAAAATAAAGTTATGAAAACAATCCCACTTATAATAGTATCAATAAGAACAAAATACTAAGGAATAAGTTTAACCAAGGAGGTGAAAGATCTGTAGATTCAAAACTATAAAACATTAGTGAAGGGAATTGAAAAAGACACAAACAAATGTAAAGATATCTAGTGTTCATGAATTTAAAGAGTTAATTCAAAATTCCAATGGCATTTTTAATAGAAACAGAAAAAACAGTTATAAAATTAATATGTAACCACAAAAGACCCTGAGTAGCCAAAGCAATCTTGAGAAAAACAAAACCTGGAAACATCATGATATATGATTTCAAAGTATACTGCTGGGTTGGTGCAAAAGTAATTGTGGCTTTTGCCATTAAAAGTAATAATACAAAGCTATAGTAATCAAAATGTTTTACTTGCATAAAAACAGACATACATATTAATGGAACAGAATAGAGAACCTAGAAATAAATACACACATGTATGGTCCACTGATCTTTGAAAAGGTGCCAAGAACATACAATGGAGAAAGTACAGTCTCTTCAATAAAAATGACATTTGAAAAGCTGGATATTCACATTTAAAATAATAAAATTGAACCGTTATCTCACACTATGTACAATAGGCAACCCAAAATGGAATCGAGAATTAAATATAAGACCTGAAATTGTAAAACTACTTGAAGAAAACATAGAGAAATATCTCCAGGACATTGGCCTGGGCAGTAATTCTTTGGTTATGACACCAAAAACTCAGACAACAGAAGCAAAAATAAACAAGTGAGACTAAGTCAAACTGAAAACCTTCTACACAGCAAAGGAAACAATCACTAAAGAGACAATTTATGAGATGGGAGAAAATGTATGCAAATATATCTAATAAGGTGTTAATATTGAAAATACATAAGCAACTCGAACAACTTAATAGAAAAAACAAACGACCTAATTAAAATGGGCAAAGGAACTAATAGACATTTTTTTCAAAGCAGTCACATAAATGGTGGCTAACAAGTATATGAAAAAATTGCTCAGCATTACTAATCTCCAGGGAAATGCAAATCTAAACCACAATGAGGTACCTCACACTTGGTGAAATGGCTATTATCAAAAATAATAAATTAAATCACCTGTGGTGATTTAATTAGGAGGCCTATACTTTCTATGCTGAAATGAAACACCGTTGAGTTTCCTTTTCATTTATCTCTTGAAGAGTGGGGTTTTTACCCTCACGGAAGCAGGAAGTGATAGTGAGGAAAGAGAATGATACGTGGAAGAAGATATCTTTCAAAAAGCCTTTGAAGAAAATGGCATCTACTAGATAGTTTCCAGATTGTTAAACACTCATGTTTCTAACCTTGAAGACAGATAGGGAGTGGGAATAGCTACTTTCAGGTAGGTAGGCCAGATGTTTCCAGAAGAACAACAGATTTTTCCAATTATTGTGCTTTCTGATTTCAATCCATCTCCTTTATCATTACTGGAAATTTGTCCTCCCATATTCTGAAACATGTACTCTTAGTCTTTTTTAACAGAAATATGATTGCTAACTTTTTATTTCTATAGGTGTCCATAGGTTGTGTTGAGACTGCTGGATAAATTCTTTAAAGGGAAAGCATTTTAAATTTAAATGACTAACCCTTGCTTACCAAATTAAATCACAGCTCCTTAGTAGTATGTGATGAGAGATACTTTCTGACGTGGCTTCAAATTTCTTTTCTACTCATGTTATCTAGTATCACTACATTAACCTGACAGGAGAAATTGCCTCTGAAATCAAGGGAGTGGAGGAATCCTGAATAATGCATAACTTTTTTCATTGCTATTGAGAGGTGACAGCGTGCTGGCAGTCCTCACAGCCCTGGCTCGCTCTCGGTGCCTCCTCTGCCTGGGTTCCCACTTTGGCGGCACTTGAGGAGCGCTTCGGCCCGCCGCTGCACTGTCGGAGCCCCTTTCTGGGCTGGCCAAGGCTGGAACCCACTCCCTCAGCTTGCAGGGAGGTGTGGAGGGAGAGGCGCGAGCGGGAACCGGGGCTGCGTGCGGGGCTTGCGGGCCAGCTGGAGTTCCGGGTGGGCGTGGGCTTGGTGGGCCCCGCACTAGGAGCAGCCGGCCAGCCCTGCTGGCCCCCGGCAATGAGGGACTTAGCACCCAAGCCAGTGGCTGCAGAGGGTGTACTGGGTCCCCCAGCAGTGCCAGCCCACCGGCGCTGCACTCGATTTCTCACCGAGCCTTAGCTGCCTTCCCGTGGGGCAGGGCTCGGGACCTGCAGCCCGCCATGCCTGAGCTTCCCACCCACTCCATGGGCTCCTGTGCGGCCGGAGCCTCCCCGACAAGCACCACCCCCTCATGGCGTCCAGTCCCATCGACCACCCAAGGACTGAGGAATGCGAGCGCAGGGCACGGGACTGGCAGGCGGCTCCACCTGCAGCCCCAGTGCGGGATCCACTAGGTGAAGCCAGCTGGGTTCCTGAGTCTGGTGGGGATGTGGAGAGTCTTTATATCTAGCTCAGGGATTGTAAGCACACCAATCAGCACCCTGTGTCTAGCTCAAGGTTTATGAGTGCACCAATCGGCACTCTGTATCTAGCTGCTCTGGTGGGGCCTTGGAGAACCTTTATGTCTAGCTCCGGGATTGTAAATACACCAATCAGCACCCTGTGCTTAGCTCAAGGTTTGTGAGTGCACCAATCGACACTCTGTATCTAGCTGCTCTGGTGGGGCCTTGGAGAACCTTTATGTCTAGCTCCGGGATTGTAAATACACCAATCAGCACCCTGTGTTTAGCTCAAGGTTTGTGAATGCACCAATCCACACTCTGTAGCTAGCTGCTCTGGTGGGGCCTTGGAGAACCTGTGTGTCAAAACTCTGTATCTAACTAATCTGATGGGGACGTGGAGAACTTTTGCATCTAGCTCAGGGATTGTAAACGCACCAATCAGCGCCCTGACAAAACAGGCCACTCGGCTCTACCAATCAGCAGGATGTGGGTGGGGCCAGATAAGAGAATAAACGCAGGCTGCCCGAGCCAACATTGGCAACCCGCTGGGGTCCCCTTCCACACTGTGGAAGCTTTGTTCTTTTGCTGTTTGCACTAAATCTTGCTACTGCTCACTCTTTGGGTCCACGCTGCTTTTACGAGCTGTAACACTCACCGCGAAGACCTGCAGCTTCACTCTTATGCCCAGCAAGACCACGAGCCCACCGGGAAGAACCAACAACTCCGGAGGCGCTACCTTAAGAGCCGTAACACTCACCGCGAAGGTCTGCAGCTTCACTCCTGAGCCAGCGAGACCACGAACCCACCAGAAGGAAGAAACTCCGAACACATCTGAACATCAGAAGGGACAGACTCCAGACGCGCCACCTTAAGAGCTATAACACTCACCGTGAGGGTCCACAGCTTCATTCTTGAAGTCAGTGAGACCAAGAACCCACCAATTCTGGACACACTATGAACTGAGCTAAGTAAGTACTTTACATACATTATTTCAGTTAACCTTCAAATGAACCAGATCCGAGAAGTAGAATCCTCCTTAAACAGCTAGCAAAGCTGACCACAGAGAAATTCAATCATTTGTTAGGAGACACACAGATAGTTCTTTGTTGGATTCCAAAGCCAATGATATTAACTACAAGTTATACTTTTTCCCTATTTCAGGAAATGAAGAGAACATAATGAAGTCACACTAAAACAAACTATCTTTGATATTCTAAGGTCTGTTTTCTGGAAGGCAAGTGAATTAGTTTCCTCTTACTGCTGCAACAAATTAACACAGGCATGGTGTCTTAAAACAATCAAAAAAAATCAGCACCATAGGAAAGGTAAAAAAGAAAACAACAACAACAAATTATTACAGTTTTTGAGGTCAGAAGTCTGAAATGGACTTGCCTGGGGTCTGGAGGCTGTAGGGTAGAATCTCTTTCCTTCCTTTTCCCAGCTTCAGAGGCCACCTGCATTCTTTGGTTTGTCTCCACTTCGTCTTCAAATTTAGCAGTGATCTGTCAAGTCTTTCCCATGCTGCATCACTCTGACGCTAACTTGCCTACCTACTTCTTCACTTAAAATTACCTTTATAATTACACTGGGCCCACCTGGATTATCCATTATCTCAAGGCCAAATGATCAGCCATCTTATTTGTATTTTAAGAACTCCCCTTGCAACGTAATAGAATATATTCATAGATTCTGATGTTGAGGACGTGGATATCTTTGACTGGGGTTGGGGGGAAAGGGGAGATTATTCTTCCTACCACAGGCAGGGTAAGTGTCTTTATAATGGTGATGCTCAGAGTTAGGCACTAATCTGATTTGGAGTACAGCTCTTCTAACAAACGTGAATTTTACAAAGGGGGTCCAGTCTCTAATTTAAAAAGCAAGCAAAAATGATATAAGGTGTATTGTGTGTCAGATAAGCTAGCTAGGATTCAGGGAGGGATTCTAATCTTCTCAATGGAGATGAATTTCAAATCTGGAGACCAAGACAGAAGTTCTATTATAGGATCAAGTCAAAAGATGAGAAAAACCTGCTCTAGAAAGCTTAAGAATTTAACAAGAGCTCACAGGTTGTTCCAAGCAACTTGGCCCAATGCAGACAGATCAATTTTTCTCTCCCCCACCTTCTTCTAGAAATTGCCTCTGTTTTCATATGGTTGTCTTCCCTCTATGTAGGTCTAAGTCCAAATTTCACTCTTCTTATAAGGACACTGGTCAGATAAATTTGATAGGACTAATTGGATTAAATAGCACTGAGAACATAGAAGAAATACACATGCAAGCAAACATACACATACATATTGGCAGTGTGCCTTCATGAATTATTCATATATTTATGAATATTTTCATTAAGAGGGTATATCAGAAATAGCTTTATATTCCGACAGCATATACCAAGTAATATTAAATGAGAAATGTATATACGTAACTTATTTATTAGACTATAAGTTCCCTGCAGTCATTAGACAAATGCTTTGTACATGACTTGCACAATGTAAGGCTTTCAGTGAATGAATGAATACGTCTTAAACATATGCCTTACACTGAAAGAGGTATTTTACAACTACAAAATTTTAAATAAAATTTTAATTTATCAGATGTTTTGTGGGATATATATATGTGTGTGTATATATATGTGGATGTGCCCTATGAAATATATATACATTTCATATATATTTACATATACATATATATATTTAGATGTATATATATATACACACATATATACATACAATAACACATTCTGTATAGGAAAACAGTAAAGATGCCAGTTTTTCTATTACATTGCTAATTGCTTGAAAACAAAGCAGGCTGTGAGCAGTGTCTGTGAAATAAATAACTTGTGAAACATGTAGAATTTTATCTCTACCCACCATACATAGATTATGTTTTTTAATAAAGATTATTAATCTTGAAAATTTTAGTTTTTATCGTTTTTATTTGGAAAGACTGCTGTAATTATTTATAAATACACAAAAGATAACATTTAAAAACATTTTGTATGTTATCATCATTGAGTATTTTCCATTTATAAAATATGAACAAATCATAGTTACATAATCCATCATCTATTCTATATAATGCATGTGTGTATTTTCAAGACTGAGGCACAGCCAAACCCAACGGGCCTCCCTTAGCATTAGAAAAGGTGAAGAGACATTGCCTCTATTTTAGTTGCTGTAGAGATGACAGCATTGCAAAGCCAAACTCAAGGGCTAGGTTACCAAGATAGCCAACCTAGTTCTGAATTCAGGATCTTTTCTTTTCCTCTTGCTTTGCACCTCCTGTTGCCTCATTTGCCTTTGGTTAGGACGTTTGCTTTACCTTTGCCAAAGTACTGTCACTTCTTGTATAAATCAGAGGATGGAGGATGTGGTTACACAAATGCTCAGGACTTTCATAGTGGCAGCTACCCATGATGTAGTCCTTTCACAGGTAAGTCAGCATTGGAGAATAAATGGGTTGTTGTGTCTTGGCACCCATGGCTACATCCTTGGCTTGCCAAATCAAAATCTCATTGGGTAATTAAGGGATTCTCATAATGCTCCTTAAGTCCCTTCTTTGGCAGACATCATAAAGGTTATGCCATTTTGCATGACATAAATGGAAAAATGTAGGTAAGCCAGAAGCAATAATAGCAGGTGAGCTCTGCCAGGTAGTGAAGAAGATAAATGAGATGATCAAAACAGCAGTTGAGAAGTCCATTTGAAATAAAATGTTCAAAAGCTGCAATCAGTAGCCCTCTGAGGAATGTTAATACAGGCTTAATGATAGTGAACTAAGACCAGGGTATTGAACTAGTGGTTTTGATGGTTCTCAAATGTTCATGGCTAGACAGTCTACGTGGTTTATGTATCATATATCCATAGAGATAGAGCAAGGACTGTATCCCAAATAGGAAAAAGGTTGAAATATCATGCCACTGGGATGGAGTGGATAGAAAGGAGATGACAAGTTATCTATAGGAGCTCAGGTATTTATGTTGGTGGAAACAGGAAGATGATTAATTTGGGACAGATATTTGTGCCTCTGTATGTTTACCTCAAAGAGAGAATTCAGCTGCACAGATATGTTTAACTAGCTTTATATATTTACACCTGTAGTTCTTATCTTCTTTAAAGTTTATTACATGATATTTAAAATACTGGTTTTATCATATGACAAATTATTGGGCTGCCATTTAAGCTGATGTTGATTTATTTTGTTACTTATGTTCTTGGTCCAGTTCTTAGTGATTACAGAAGCCATTCTTAAAGACATTCTCAAAACACAATTGATTCTGATTTAAAAAACCAACAACAACAAGAAGGCAACTGTTCATCAACTATTTTTAAGTACCTAAGAATCATCATTACATTTTTTAAAGACAAGCAAATGTCTAAGAGGGGAGATGTTTGATTTAGTGGCTCTATCACCCTGAGCAATGTTATTGGGCTACTGAAGTTATGAATCTCAAAGGATAGTTCAGAGTAAACTTTGGTTAGTAAACAAAGCAGTTGATTTTATTCAGGTGCTATGTGAGCAGTTTAAAAAGGATAATATTTACATAGCTGTTATGCTTATAGTCTCCTAAAACAGAAATATTTCAACTCACAATACATTACACCAGATATTAGCAATTGTCATCAATTGATGATGGAATGGCTATAATGAGTCATTCTAATTCCTTCCTTTTTCCTTCCTTCTCTTTTTCCTTCCTTCCTTTCAACAAATGTTTCCTGAGTGCTATATATAGTAAATGCCAGGCACTATTGCTAGATGTTAAATGCTATAAAAAATATTTTTTTAAGAAAAGCAAGGTCCTTACCCTCAAAGAGTTTACAATCAAATAGAGAACAAGATATAGTAGAGGAGACAGAAATCAGAAATTACAGTAGTGTGTGAATAAGGACATGATAGAAAGTTGTGCCAAGTGCTAAAGGTGCCAGGGGCAGGTTGCTTCTGGCAGCAGAGTGGTAAGAGAAGAGGTATTCATAAAAGACCTTCAAAAGACCCCACCTGAATTACAACTGGAAGGTAGGCGAGTGGCTTACAATGCAAGGAAGAGAGAGAAAAAGCATTATCCAAGGAGAGTGAAAGGGGAAAAGACTGCAAAGCACGAGAAATCCCATTGTGATCTAAAATCCAAAAGATATTTAATATTACTGAAGAGAAAAATGAAAGTGGAATGGAGGAGAGACACAGCTGGAGAGAGAAGCAGTGGCCAGATAACAAAGGGCTTTGAATTTCACTCTAAGAAATGTAGACATATCCCGAATGCTACAAAGATGGGAAAATGAAAAATCTTTAGCAGAGAAGTAGCACTGTAGCTGATCTTATCTGAGTTGTATTTCTTCCTTAGGACAATCTGTTTTCAAAGAACTACACTCCTTGTTTACTACCTGATTCTGCTCACCCTCAACCCTTCTGCGATTTGATTATGTGTTTCCTGTTTGGAGTTGAATAACTTATCTCTATTAAAGATTTGGGTTTCAGGCTAAGATACTATGTTTTAGGCAAGCTAAAAGATGAAAGCTATGGGGGTGGTTATGTGCCTGGAAAAGGAGAGGAAGTCAGGATGCATAGAGACAATGAATCAAATGGCAGAACTGCTGCTAAGAAAATGAAGCCTCTGGCTGGGCGTGGTGGCTCACGCCTGTAATCCTAGCACTTTGGGAGGCCAAGGTGGGCAGATCACCTGAGGTTGGGAGTTCGAGACCAGCCTGACCAACATGGAGAAACCCGGTCTCTACTAAAAATACAAAATTAGCTGGGTATGGTGATGCATGCCTGTGATCCTAGCTACTCGGGAGGCTGAGGCAGGAGAATTGCTTGAACCTGGGAGGCGGAGGTTGTGGTGAGCTGAGATCATGCCATTGCACTCCAGCCTGGGCAACAAGAGCGAAACTCCATCTCAGAAAAGAAAAGGAAAGAAAAGAAAAGGAAGCCTGTGTTATGACCAAGTTATGAAAAACCTAGACAGCTCCCCCCTCCCCGCCCCACCAAAAAAAAAAAGCTGTATTTTAATACATAGAAAATATCAAGGATGAAGGTAGGGTTTGGGCTGAAAAACAAAACTGTGAGCCAAATTCAACAAATTCAAAGTATAGATATAGCCAGCAGATGGTTGAGTAGAGATAACTAAGGTGAGATAGAGATTGGTAGAGCCAAGTATCAGCCTTAAAAAATAGTTTTTAGTAGAATTTAGGAGCATACATTGTATATAGGCAGTAATGAAAGAAAAGGTAATTATGAGATGTAAGAAAATATGAGAATGTAAGGGGCTGAAAAATGTGCTATGTTCATGGGAAGAGCCAGGGTTTTTAAGGTTTAGTGTTGCAGAAAATAATTGTAAAAATAAAATAAATTATGAAAATATATAAAATAATTTGACCTGAAACGAGATTTCAGAAAGCATGGTGTAAATGTTTGAGGAGATGGTAAAAACAAAAATTGGGTTAGAGAGAGGAGTTATATTGCATTAAATTTGTCTTTAGGTGGATCTCACCTTTGTGTAATGAGGAAAAGAGCAAGTATCAAGGTTGCTTATAAACTACATTTAAGTTGACAGCAAAGCATAAGTAGCTACAAAGTATTTATAGGCAAGTGTTGACCTAGAGCATGTTTTAGTTTTAATGTTGTAAAACTTGTCTCACAATGTATGAAAAGCTATTGAGGCAATAAAAATTCAGCCTTCTTATGAGCAGGTCTATTAAGGAAATGAATAAATGAATATTATATCTCTAATAGTCTTGAAGAAGATGGACCATTTTAGAGCAGTCTTGATTCTGGTGAGAAAACTGACCTCCAATCATTGGGTAGAAATGCTCCAGTGGAAATCTTACTGCTGCTGTTGATAAGCTGAGATGTGCTTTGAATCATTAGCTTTCCCCTTTGAAGAATAAATTGAATCAGTGGACTCACACAAGTAACCAACATTATATTCCTTCCAGAATGGTGGATTCTGTCTAACTAAATATTAACATCACTGCTGTTCAAAAGCTCTTGTGTAAATGCATGGTAAGATTTTTGATGGTAAAAGAAAATGGTAATTGATATTTACTGAACCCTTTCTGTAATGGAATTGTGCAACGTGTTTACGACACAATCTTATTCATTTCTCCTATCAAAACTATGGAGGCAGTTGTGGTTATGCCCATTTTATTAGTTAAGAAGTAGAGGACTAAAAGACTATGTGATTTGTCTGTGGTCTCCCTGTTAATGAGTCAGAACTGAAGAGTTTTCACAGTTCATGACTTTTTGCAAACTGTCAGTGAGTCAATGAGAGAAGATGTGTTTTCAGCCCACATGCAATTATATATATTTGATAATTTAGGGTTCGTTTTCCAGAAGCTATCCTATATTTTTCCAGACATGAACCTGAAATTTTATTAAGCTACCGCCTCCATGTATGTAAGGAATATGGCCTGGATTATAAGATACTATTCTATGGTATAAATGGTCAGAATTTCCTATAGATGGGGTTCACCATGTTAAAAGTCAGCTCTTTCCCCAAATTTAAATAATAAATAATAAAAATATGTTAAAATCCTTATACTTACTAACATATTATATTATTTCACTTTGAAAAAAATTTAGAGGTTTTATGAAATAGATTGTAGGTGAAATAAATTGTCTTTCTTACCAATTTTTACCTGTGCACCATCTCCTTTTAATTAAATTATTGTTTCAAACAGAACACCGTAATGTCAATCTAAAATTTTTCTTTTTTTTTTTTTTTTGAGATGGAGTCTCGCTGTCTCCCAGGCTGGAGTGCAGTGGCGCTATCTCGGCTCACTGCAGGCTCCGCCCCTCAGGGTTCACGCCATTCTCCTGCCTCAGCCTCCCGGGTAGCTGGGATTACAGGCGCCCGCCACCTTGCCCGGCTAATTTTTTTGTATTTTTAGTAGAGACGGGGTTTCACCGTGTTAGCCAGGATGGTCTCGATCTCCTGACCTCGTGATCCACCCGCCTCGGCCTCCCAAAGTGCTGGAATTACAGGCATGAGCCATTGCGCCTGGCCTAAAATTTTTCTTAAGGTCAAAATTTTATCTAGGACACTAAAATGCCTCAAGCTTCAACTTGACTCTTCTGTCAATTTGATATCAAAAGGCTTGGAGATAGTTCTCAATTTAAAATTTCACTTTCTTTTTAATGCAAAATAATCTTTTTCATCATAAGAAGAAAAGTAAATGTGCTAATTGGGTTTCTTAGAATTACTTTCAGCTTTTAAATTCTCATATCTTTCCCTACTTTTTAGAGGAGAGGGGAAAAAGTTGCAATATATCTATGCATAATGCTCAAAAGAGTAGTCTTTTCCCTATTAAGAGTAGATTTTCCAGGCAGTTTCTAGGATTGTTCAAATATCTATGATGTTTTCTGTCTACCTTCAACTGTTTTTTGTTGTTGTTGTTGCTGTCTACTAGTCTGCAGTGATTTTACTTCATGATTTCTGACTGTGTTCATTTTTATAGAAGTAAGTCGCATTTTTCTCAGACTATTGCAAGACCTAACTTTTAAAAATATTGAAGCAAAACATAATTTCAAAATAGTTCTTCAATAACATAATTTGTCTATAATGCCTAATGAATGCTTTACAAAACCATGATTCTAAACTTAAACTCTTAGAGGCTGTTTTAAAAATTACCTAAAATTGTTTTATTTTACCAACATGGAGTTTCAGTTCTCATATGTTGGTTTTAAGTGTATCCTTTGTATTCTAAGGGTTTTCTACATATCTCCTGGAGACAATGGACATTTTTTGGTAACCTGTGTTGAGTCTTTTGTTCTTTTCTCATTTAAATGCAATATTAGGATGTTATACACAAGAGAATCTTATTTGTTTTCTTGACTTGAACCAACTTAAAAAATATAAATATAAATGATTCCCTTATTACACTATGAATCTATTCTCCTTTTTCTTGCATCTGTTCTCTTTTCCTCTACTTTTGACTCCTACATTTTTAAACATCTTGCACATTCATATTCTTTAAAATAGATTAGATAAATGATAAATTGCATAAATCATTTCCTTCTTATAGAGATATTTGAGAATAATGTAACCACAGCTATTATTTAAATTGTAACATTTCCTTAATGCGCATATAAAGTGGTGGGGGCATATTCCTGTCAAATACAAGAAGATTTTTATTCATCTGCACAGAGAAATAATCTCGAAGAGGGAGGGCATGAAAAATCTATAGCAGCATAGAATTCTATAGCTTCCTCTGAACCCCCCAAATTGAACAAAAATTATGTAATGGAATATACATGCTTGAATATTTGTTCCTGTGGTCATTTAATAGTCACTGCAAAGTCATTTTAATGCCCTCTGGAGATTTAGCCCACTTCTACAACCTTCAATCAATAAAGAAAGATAAATAAAAGGACCCCAAGTTTCATCAGCTTTGCTATTGCCTTACTCAGACTGCGCCAGCCTTCATGTAGCTTACTTACGGTCCAATAGGGGAGACAGATAAGTAAATAGTCTCTATCTTGTTATTGGTCTTAGTTTGTTAGACTGCTGTAACAAAATGCCTTGATAATTTATAAACAATAGAAATGGATTGTTTGCAGTTCTAGAGGCTGGGAAGTACAAGATCAAGGTACGAGTAGATTCCAGTGTCTAGTAAGCATGTGTTCCTCATAGATGATGCCATCTATGTGTGCTGACATGACAGAAGGGGGAAAACAGGCTTCCTCGGGCCTCTTTTATGAGGGGGCTAATCCCATTCATGGAGTGTGTGTGTTGGGGGTCCACTTTCATGACCTAATCACTTCCCAAAGGCCTTACCTTTTAATACCATTGCATTAGAAATTAGCTGTCAACACAAGAATTTGGAAAGGACACAAACATTTAGACCAGAGCATTGTTTATTCCCAATTTCTTGATTGTTTCCCTTCTAGTATCCCAGCTCCAAGAGGCTAGGTTCTTGCCTTATTCTCTAATCTTTCCAGAGGCTAAGGCATTGTCTATCAGACCTGCCTAAATGTCTTTTTTCTATACATGCCATTCTGCTGATGGAACACGTCCCTGAGGTCTTGCTCTGTTTAACTCTTCAGATCTTTGCCTGAATCCAATGCTTCCTGAAAATGACATTCTGGCTATCCAGACCCACCTCACTACCTGTGCTGTCCTTTAACATCAGACTGGTCATCCAGGCCTGTTCATCCTTTCTCTGATTATATTGTATTTTTCACAGGATATTTTTAAAATGGTGCAAGAATGGCTTTGAAATTTGTTGCAATATATGTTGCTCATCATTTGACCAATGAGTAGTTGTTTCTTCTAAGCAAGAGAATTAAAGAAAGATGATACATAAAGTAAAAATTATAAACTCCAAATGGAATTGCTGTAAGAGCAAAATGAAGTAGTTCACAAAGGGAACTACAATGTAGCACCTTTGCAAAATATAATAGTTTTACATTATTTTCATTAACATTTAAATTTTTCATAATGATAACATAGTAAGGGTAAACATTGGCAAGTATAGAGAAATGAAATAAAACCTGAATATGTAAATGGTTACAATGTGAATTTAACTTGAGAATGAACAATTTGGAAAAAGAATAAAATATAACATAGTTGTCACATCAAAAATTATTTTATAAAGTTAATTGAACAGGGGCTCGAACAGATATTTATACATCTATGTTCATAGAAGCATTATTCATAACAGCCAAAAGATGGAAGCAATGCAAGTGTCCATAGGTGGATAAAAAGATAAAAAATATGGTACAAACTTGCAATGAAATATTATTTATATGCTAAGTGAAATAAGCCAGTCACTATAGGGCAAATATCTGATTCCACTTATAGGAGGTACCTAGAATAGCCAAATTTATAAAGACAGAAAATATAGTGGTGGTTGCCGTGGGCCAGTGGGAAGAAATGGGGAGTTATTTTTGAATGAATACAGAGTTTCAGTTTGGAAAAATGAAAAAGCTCTGATGTGATGGTGGCACAATAATATGAATGGATTTAATGCAACTGAACTATAGACTTAAAAATGATTAAATGCCAAGAAAATGATGGCAAGCCATAGACTGGGAGGAAATATTTGCAAAAGATATGTAATAAAAGATTTTTGTCCAAAACATACAAAGAACTCTGAAAATTTAAAGAAAATTAATAATGCAAAAAAATGGTAAAGACCTGAACAGACGCCCCACCAAAGAAGATATACAGATGACAAATCAGCATAAGAAAAGATGTTCAATATCACATGTCACTAGGGAATTGCAAATTAAAGCAAGAATGAGCTACCACTCCACACCTATTAGAATAGCCCAATCCAAAACACTATTGCAGAGAATGTGGAGGAACAGAACTCTCATTCACTGCTGGTGGGAATCAAAATGGTACAGCTACTTTGGAAGATGGTTTGGCAGTTTCTTGCGAAACTCCTTGCAAAGTCTTCAAAATGATCCATAGAGAAGAAAAATACATTAAAAATACAGGAAGCAATATAAGTAGGAAACATTCGGCATGTGATAAAATCTAACATGTATAATTGGAGAGAGAAAATGGAAGAGAGTGAGTTTTTAAAGAAACTCTAACTCAGAATTTCTCAAACTGATGTAACACATCAAATAACATGATCCAAGAAGCTCTCTGTTCCCCTACCTTCCAGTGTATTAAAAAAATTGAAATGAATGCTTTACCTCAAATGAAATGCAATAAATAAGACATCTAAAAGAAAATTTAGGAGACGATATTCTTCACCTTAGAGTTGGCAAAGATGTTTTAGATGGAACACAAAATCCTAACAATTAAAATAATTGGTAAATTGGACTTCATTGATATCAAGTGCTTCTGTTCACTAAAAGTTGCCTTAAAGAGAGTAAAAGACAAGCTGCGCACCAGAAGATATTAGCAATGCATTATTGTAACAATAAACTCACATTCCAAAATTTTAAAATGCCACAAAAACTCCACAAGGCACTCATTGAAAAACAAAACATTGCAATTAAAAATGTTTTAAAGAAACAAAGGACTGGCCAGGCGCAGTGGCTCATGCCTGATATCCCAGCACTTGGGTTGCATGTGCATAAATGCTAAGTGAACCTTGGGGTAACTCATACCTCAGTGGCACCAGGGCAGTGCCAGAATATGAGATAAAGGTGCACGGCATGATGTGATGTAGGAACTGTTGGAGAATTCATGTGAACAATAGGAGTAACTAGGAGTAATCTGCAAGGCAGGCTATAGGTCTGTAGTGAAGATGGTGGCAGCAAGTAGAAATCTGGCTGCAGGACCATGGAATTGATGTAAACAACTGCTAACGCTCACTCTGGCCCAAAAGCAAAGCAAGTGCGTGAATTTGGGTGTCACGTAAACAAAAACTCCCTTTCAGATCCATTCATGTCTTCTAATGACACATATCCATGTCTTTCCTAAGGTAAAGATGCTCTCATTTCTCCCGGGATGTGATGTACAAATCTAATTTATCAACATTTCAACCTTCAAAAAAAGCCTTTAAAAGGGTCAGCAAAGCAAGCTCTGGTACCCACTGTTGCAGTTGGTTCCTGGTCTGTAAGTGATACTCATCATCCTTCTCCACTGTCTCCCTCTTTAGATTTCTTTCATCCTCAGCTAACATTCTTGCTTGGTGGACTGCCAGCCTAGTGGGAAAACCCAGATCTTCATCCCCAAGAGGTCTCAGCCCATAGTTGTCTTGCCCTTGTCAAGCTGTTATTGTTACAACTGCCCATTTATAGTTTTCAACTGATGTAGGAGTCCCAAGAGACAACACAGTTAATCCCCTGAATTCTAGATACTCATCCCTAAGTCCGTTGTGTAGCAACCACCCTAGCTTCTTCATGGTGATTGGGCTTGATTACTCCCACTAGTATAGTAACTCCTGTCTTTGCCTTAAAAAAGGCCAGATGGTGGCTGCAACCTCTAATTTGGTGTAACTTATTTTGCATTGGCAAAAGTTTTCTTTCAAGTAAGGTGGCTCGGTAGATAACTGTGCATTCCAGAAGTTGGTATCCCAACCCCACAGGCGTTGTATATAATAATTTCTATAAGAATGTATTACTGCCCTCTTAAAAGTGAAAAGAGACAAAACTGATCTGTTACCAAATGGCTAACTGGACTCCCTGAGGAGTGCAACCACAGTGCTCAATCTTGGTCTCTGCTGCCAGCAGGTTAAGCATTCAGCAGGAGTAAGGTTAGCTCAGCCTTGGTAAGGGAAGGCCCATCTTGTCAGGTTCATGCACAAGTTATAATCCTGTCTCACATTGTTTCAAGTGTGACCCATAAGTTATGCATGTGTGGACACTGAGTAGTTTCCACAACATCTCCTGCCTCCGACAGGAAACCCTGGGCATAAAGTGAGAAATATATGATATATATTTAAAATCAATGTGAGAAAGAAGTTGCCAATTGAGTCCCAGATTTACAGTCATGATGGAACAGTTTGTGCTGGTGCTACGACATTTTCTGGCCTACATGCAGAACAAGTATATAGATCATAGTGACATACAAACTCAATCTGCTCTGTCCTGATTTTCTGGTACCTTAAGCAGCTATTTAGTGTGCTTACTGGACAAGTCAGCCTTGAAAACATAATAAAAGGCAGACTATGTGATATACTAAAGTTAGGACAAACATTCAACCAGTATGTCTTGGTGTGGCTTACTGACTGGTGGGTTTAGTGGGTCATACTTCTATTTGATAAAATTTTAGAAAGCACAAATGAGAGTAAAGAAAGATTTCCAGACTGGCATGGCTGAAAGAAAGGCAGAAAGGCAAGAAATAGAATGCCTTCCATTAGAATTACTAATCAACTCGTTGTCTTAAAATAAATGAATAAGTTAGAAGCAGGATCTTGAGGTTTTTGCTGGATGAAAAACCAATAAAGGTTGCTGAGACTTAATAGACAAAATAGGGTTATAGATGGTTTTTAAGAGGAGTAACGGCACAACCAGACTGTTGCTATATGAAACACAAGTTAACAATAGTGTTTAGGAAATCAAATTTAAGGTTAGGAAACTCAATGACTTTAGCCTTACTTGAAGCATAATGAGGCTTGGATTTCACTAACATCAATGTGAATGAGTAAAAATGAGGACTGAAGTAAGATATTACTAGGCTTAGTAATAGTCATTGATGGGTGAAGGCAAGGAGGAAGGACATGACGATGATTTGAGAGGTCAATCCTAAATTATCTTCATGAGTGGAACCATCTTTTAATTTTGATCCCATTGAATCTGAGGTATTTGAATGTCAAAGTAACGATACATTTGGTAGGGGTGTGTGTGTATATATATGTATTTATGTATGTGAATACATACGCATGTATGCATATAGCTGATGTGAACACAAAGATACCCAGATCAGCCTTCAAGGAAGGGCTTGCTGTTTAGCTGCAGAGCATGTGGTCAGAAGCCAGTGTCCTGCTATCTTGCCCATCAGATCTGCCTCAGATTCAGATAAATCCTTTGCTTGAGGTCACATCTCTACCAGAGCAGCCTGCCCCCAGTGACTGAGCATGGCAGGGGTATAAAGTTCTAGCCATCATGACCTGTTGCACAACATCTAATAAGCAACACTTGCTACAGAGCTCCCTGCCACTTCCACTTCTTCCTTTGCCCATCCTTTCTGCAGCTGTTCATCCCTAGTAAACACAACACACTTAAACTGTGTCTCAGCATTTGCTTCTGGAAACCCAATCTGTGATGGTAACAATGTATCATTTTGGATTCTTGTAGATACAAACTATGAAATAGCCCACTAAATGTGTCTTAAAAATTTATTATCTCATAAAAGGTTCTGAAGCAGGAAAGTAGCAGAGTTAACTAATGAGTAATTCAGTGATATCATAACAACTTCGAATTCTGTTCATCTCTCCATTTTCTCTTCCTGAAGATTGTCTTTTTCTCTTATAATTGTTTCCTCATAATCAAAAGATGATTGTCACAAATTCAGGGGGCATACCCTCACAACCAAGTCCAAAGGCAAAATGATAGTTTCTTTTTCACATAATTTTTTTTTCTTTAATTAGAAAAAGAAAAATTTCCAGGTCCCAGTGGCTTGGGTCGGGATACCTTCTTATCACTGATAAGGACACAGCAAAGATAAATTTGGAGAACAAGGAGGTTTTTGAGTAAGTAACCATCATTGTCTGCCACAGAAAAGGTTCTAAATTTGATTTCACAGATGAAGTATGGAAGAAATATCCCACTTCATTATTCCTTCTAAATCAACTTGCATTACATTATAAGACTCATACTTCTTTGCATAGAAGGAAATTCAATCACAGTCTATAATCTAGGTTTCCCTGATGCAAATGTTCTGTGATATTATTTGATCCCAAAGCATTAATGAAAACCCAGCAATTCACCAGCCAACACTTGTTTTCACTGAATCATTCCTTGTTGCAATGCACGCAGTATCTTCAAGTCTGATGTTTTCACTGCTTCTGTATTATTGGTCAAGCATGTGAGTTGATGCTGAGGCTGGGAACCTTGGTGGCATGGATACTACCTCCTTAGGTGCACCGTTCCTCCAAACCACCCTGTTCAAAGTCTTGCCATTGCCCTGCTCTGTTTCCAAGCAATGTCCTGGCCCCTGATAAATGTAAAATCTGCCAATCTCTGACCACTCTTCATCTAGGGGAAATCCCTCCCGTAGGTCAGTCTCCTTTTAATTTTTTTTTCTCTCCTCCTCCCTTTAAACAAGGAGTACACTCTTTTCATCAAGTTACAGTGTAGGCTTTCTGCTCTGTACAAATCCATAAGATAAGGAAGTTCTTAGAGCTTGATTACTGCTCAGAATCAGGAGAATGGGAAATGCAGAGATCAAAACACAAAAGAACAAAATGTATCTTGACCCCCATCCCCAGGGTTTCCAAAATCAGCAAATTAAAACACAAGAAGCCTAGTTAAATTTAAATGGCAGATAAGCAATGAACCTGTTTTAGTATTTCTTGCAGGATAAATTATTGGGCATCATGCATTTTATTGGTAACTTTAGACATCCTCCCCCTACCTCCTTCAAAGTATGTAATATTGGTTTGAAGCTTGGAAGAGAAGTTGCTACTGAAAATATAGATTTCAGAGACTTGTAGATTTCGGCTGAAGCTATGTGAGAGATGAAAACTCTAAGCGACCTTAGGATGTCCGGAGAGAAAGACAGACTCTTAAATTATCCTTAGTGTCTGGAATAGTGCTAAACATATAGGAGATCGCAATAAAAAAGAACAAAATGAAAAAAAATCAAACAATAACTAAGTTGAAGTGAGAGAAAGCCACTCAAAAATAAGCCAATTTCTTTTTAAAATTTTGTTTTTCTCCTGAAGTAATGTATTTTTTTCCTACCATTTTCATTATTTTTTGAGTAGATTATGTCACACAGACATAATTACTGTGGCACTTTTTATGTATTCTCAAGTGAAGACAGATCCATGTTTATATTATACTCTCATGGTTATTCAAATTGACCACATATGTGACCTGGACATTATATTGGTAAACGATTCTCCACTGATGAATAATTAGAAGAATTAATTTGAGAAATCAATGTCTAGTTCCAGATACTCTCAGATAATTCTTGATGTAATAAAGCCTTAAACCTCAAAACAACTTTAAAATCTACACAATAGAGGTGTTGTTCATCATATTTATGGGTATCTTAACTTTGTCACACTTTCATACAGTGCAGATTCAGAGCTTAGGTAGAGTCATAGCTGTTGTCTAGAAATCAACATTAAGTACCCTAACATACCAGATTCTAGAAAGTATGATTCTAATTGTGTTGATCTAATACTCTCTTCAACATAACTGATTTTTCCCCATGGAATAATCAAGAATAGAATTAACCTGCTATATAGAGAATGGGGAAGGACAGCTTCAAGCAGTCATGACTAGAATCCCAACCGTGGAGATAGAGCCCAGGCGGCCAGGACATAATGTCGCAGAGTGGCAGACCTCACAGTCACTGCTGCGAGTCACCAAAGAAATGTCACGTCCCATGTAGCACTCGGAAATGCCCAGCCTTTGCTCAACCGCCCTGCACACATGTGGCTCCCTCCACAGTACTAAATTCAAATGCAGGGCTTATACTGTTCAGTTACCTTAAAATCACCTTAACTTGTAACATTTCCAGAAAATAAGAATGCCTATGTCTAAGTTGCCAGCAGAAATAATTTTGAATTGAATCAGAAGGAAGTTTCCTTGGATCAGAAAGATTGTGCAGCAACTTCAGCAGTGATTATTATTCCATCTGTTGATGTGATTATGGAAATTCTGGCTGAGACTGTAAGTCTTGTGCACTCTGCTGTCCCTCTACTCTCCAAAGGATGGAGGGCTGCCAGCTATGCAAAGTGCTGGAAACGGATGAAAGCAAACTGCTGACCTTGAAGTACTGTTCAGGAGCTCTTAACTCTTTCAGATACAGGTAGTGTGAACGTGTTTATGCATATTTACTCAGCTTTGCAAAGCAGATTGTTGGTTTTTTTAAATTTTTTTAAGCTGGCCTCTGAACTCCATTGCATGGTACCCAAAGAAGCTTATGAAGCTCAGAGGGGATAAAATGAAAAGCAGTGGTAAGTTTAATTGAAAAAACAGGATATTCCATGCACTTGGCAACTGGAGCAACTGAGGAAAATGTGAGTGGACCAATGTTGAAGTTACACAGTTGAAACCAAAGGGATTTCTTATTAAGAGAAACAACAATATAAAGGAATTAGTCCTCTTAGCTCTTACAATGTATATTTTATTTTTGGCAGTAAAGGTGGCTAGGAGTTGCAAGAAATGCTACTGTTTACAATAGAAACAATTTGGCTTTGAATCATTGATTCCTTTTTAACAGAAGGGACTAAGACTGAAACTGTCACTTTATGACATCAAATTTATCAAGGAGAGTAAAAAAAATGCAATGACATGTGGATGCTGCTAACTCCTGAGAACTTTTGGTACCACATGGATTCCGTGTGGGTTTCTGAAGTGCTCCTATCTGATTTGGCTCCCTTAGCTTTTCCACCACCTGCATGTTTTGAAGAAGTAAGATATTTTCTCTCAGAAAATAACAGGATGGGCAATTTTGTATGCCTCTTTAAGATACTGGCCATGAGCTTCTATGTCATTTTTGTGATTCAGCTTCTCCAGTGAGCCATGAGACTCAACTTGATATTGTTAAAAAGGAAGAGGAATCCTCTGTGCATCTGATGTTGTTGTAATATCTTCAAATGTAAAGTGACTTATTTCAGCCTTTGAGATGATCCTGAGTAGAATCATTCATGTTATTCTTTACTGAAGCTATTTATTACCTAGAAGTTTTCCTTTTCAGTTCTCACTTAAGATTCTCTCCACCTCCTCAGGAGAGCAATCCTGAGGATAGAGACGTGTCCAGTTGAAAGTGAATGGTGGACACCAGTGTGCATTGTCATAAGTCCATTGGGATCAGCTTTCAGATAACACACAACCATCGCTGAAGGTCTTCAGTGCACTACGCATTCTCTATTCAAAATAAGAAGGAAAGTTTTTTCTCTTTTAACCAAGTCATTTCTTTGTACCATGGAAATTTTAATCCTAGTCAAGGTTTGAGAAATTAGAATGGTCTCACTAATCCAGGGCCTAAATAAAGTCACAGTGGATTTACAAAGAGTTAGTCTGGAAGCAAGTAAGCCTGGTTTTTTAACCCAAAATTTTGAATATGAATAAATTCATATCATTAACACTAATATTTTTTAATGCCAGATGTGTTTTTCCATTACATCGAATGTCATTGTGATTTGGAAATATGGACATTGCTGTTGAAACTTTAATGAATTTAGGAAAATGCTGTTGGTTAATTTCTGGTAAACCATTTTTTAAAATGGTTTTTTCCTTCCTAAATATTTGCTCCCAAATTGATGTCCCCAGTGCACTGAGTACACCAAACCTCTCTGGATGGCCAGTTTCCTCAGAATTTCCTCTTCCCTTTTTTGTTATAAGTCATCATTGTCCCAAAGCTGCAAGCATGGTCTGCGTTCTCCTGGGACTCTTCAGATCTGTTTTTTTGTTTGTTTGTTTGTTTGTTTGTTTGTTTTAAATATCCATAGGGACTAAAGCAGGGCTGGTTTTATAAGTAGCACAATTAGCATTGTTTGAAAGTCTTTTTAACATTTTAATGACTATTTATTGAGGCCCTACCTGCCTTGCCCTGCTATTCTAATCACTCTGGAAAATGGCCATACAAAAAGAGACAAACATCCCTAGTGGAAGAAAGCAGATTAAAAAAAATTAAAACAAATAAAATATGTAGTTTGTAAGAGATAACGACTACTGTAGTAGAAGATAAAGAATGGTAGGGGCCAGGGAATCCTGGGAGTGAGGGAAGAAACTAGTTTTAAATAGGGTGGTCATGAAATGTTTTACTTTTTAAAGTAAAATTTTAAACCAAAGACACATAAATAGATAAGGAAGAAAACTTTTCAGATATCTAAGGGAAGAGTATTTCAGGCAGAAGGGTTAGCAAATTCAAATGTCCTGAGGCTGAAGCATGTTCAGCAGGTGTGAAGTACAAGGAGGCCAATGTTGTTGCAATGAAGTGAGCAAGAAGCAGTTAGGTGCAGTGGGGTCAGGGAAGACATCATACAAGTAGAAAAGGCCTGATGAAGTAGGGTTTTTCAGGTTACTGTAAAGAATTTGGATTTCATTCTAAGAGACATGGGTAGTCATCAATAGAGTTTAGCTTAAATTCCAACAGTATCACTCCACTTGCCTGGTTGAAAATAGACTACAGAGGGGTAAGTGTGGGATGAAGGTAGAACAATTTATAAGCTACAGCCATAGCAAAACTCACAGGACAATGACTGACACTTGGACCAGGGTGGTGGCAGTGCTGCTGGAATTTGTGACTTAATTAGATATAAAATAGGAGACAAAGAGCAGAGTCAAAGATGACTCCAAGTTTCTGGTCATTTATTGAGATGGAGAAGAATGTCAGTTGTTAAACTCCTTGATATTTGCTCTTTAGCCTTGATCTTGTCCTTTGATCTGTTGCAGTCCATTCAGAGAAATAATCCTTTATTTCAATCCCTCTCTCCATTTCATAACCATTTGGATTTTTGAAAAACCTAAATCTTCTGATATTATAAAGTCCCTGGTATTGTAAAGTCTTATAACTCAGAACGTGGACAACCCAATAGTTTCATATTTTATCAACGTGATTATTTTACAACATTTGACAAGTAGAATAAAAAGACGTGTGTTGTGTTCCTGTGGTAATTTAAATATCTTAATGTCTTAAAGGGACAATCATCAGATTCTGCCCTCAGAATTTTGCTTTGTCCCCGGCAGAAGGCATTTTGGGTGCTTGACTCACTTATGTGGATGATTTTAACTACACCATTGTTTCCATCTTGGACACTTGTTTATTTTAGGCCTCATGACAGATGAGCTCACCCAGACCTTAAAATGCAGACTTTAAGGTTGTGTCAGACTATAATTTGATGCTAACTTTGTTTATTCCCCTCTTCAATTACTGAAGTTACACCCTAACCTCTGGAAAACAACTGGAGACAATGTTTATTTGATAACAAATTAGAAGCTGACGTCCCAGTTCTCTCTGAGTGTGACTATGTGTATGCAATTTGATGATATTGCAACTGCGTATTATGGTGTATCAACTAACTTTCCTTTATTCTTTGAGATTTGTTTTATGTTTGGGAGAAGCAAAGGAAAGTGGTAAATGTCTTCTAAAGTGGGAAATTTCAAACCCTGAGATACAGAGACAGAATGCACATCCATAATATTTACATAAAGCATAATCATTTCTCTGTCCTACCAGGAGAGATGAGAGTAGCAAGGAGAGAAGGTCCAAACTACTGTCTTTAATTGTGTTACGGGAGTGAATCCTCTGGGGCCTCTATCTTTGGGCTATGCAATAAACCATTATTATGACTGTGGCTGGGAAAACATTTTAAATGTAGAATAAGGTAAGACAGAAGACGAAGAATGTCTGCATTATGGACTCTGTGGGTTTTATTTTCAGCATCTGTAAATCTGTAGTCCTTTATAAACAGAACAAAGTGGTCAATTTTCACAGGGGCTGTGCTGGCACAAAGGTACCAAGGGCTTAGATTGGGAACAAAGTCATTAAAAATAACTACATACAAAGAACTCAGTCATAAATAATGTGCCACAGAGGATCCAAAGAACTCAAAGGCTGATTACTTCAGTACATCTAAAAATCTGCTTCAGGCTACCTGGCCTTGAGTATGATGAATTCCTTAAAGGACTCCTCCAATTCTCTCCTCTCTTTCTCTTCCTTCTTGTTTTTACCTTTCTTCTTCCCCTCCAACCCCACCATTTCCTCCCCAAAAGCTGCTGGTTTGTCAGTCATTCTGGCAATCAGCCAGAGAATTACAGAATGAGAAAAAACAAAAACAAAAAAATTCCTAAGGTCCCTTTACCTTTCCACTTGGGCTCCATATTGTAATACAGCTTTTCTATGCTCCCCTTCTCAAACCTCCAGCATCAATGCTGACTTAAAAACTTAGTTTTTATCAGATTTCACCAGGATAAAAATGTTAAGGAAAAAGAGGGAAATTAACATTGCTGGGACACCAGAAATATAAAGCCATTTAAATCCTTCACTCATTTCTCACGTTATCTTTTTCTCTTTCTGAAATTTTGTCACTTTTAATTATTGTGGCTTCCTCTTTGACTGCTCTCTTACTTTCATTGCATCCAATAATGAAGTAAATTTTGTTGTCTCATTCAGATTATATATGGTGACCTTGTCTTACCACCTCCACAGGCTTAATTTTTTTCACACTTCCAAGGCTTAACTTATCTGGGTTCTGTGGATAAAAGTTCTCCTCTGTGGAGCCTTTCCTGATTCTGCCCTTCTCAAGTGTAATTAACTCCTCCCTTCCTTGGACCCCAACTTAATGTTATCATGACACATATGACATTTGATTAAACACACACATATACACACCGGCTTGTCTTCACTTGCTAGATGAGGTCCATGAAAAGATGATTTACTCTTTTTCTACCAGTGCTTGCCACATAGTAGGTACTTAACTGGTCCTTCAATGAATGTGTATATCGTATGCCAGAGACACTTCTAGTTGCTGTCACGAGTTATACCATTTAATCTTTACGACAGTATAATGTTGGTTTGCTGATTCTGTTTTTTTATAGACATGAGAAAATTGAAGCTTAGAGGATATAATGGGTAGTAAGTTCAATTGCTAATTACTAGTAGTTACAGGATTCAACTGTCATGAAAAGAGAGCTCACTTTCATTGGTACTCCAATTTCAGTGTGCATCAGAATCACCAGGATATCTTGATAAAACAGAATTCAACAGCACATTCTTAAAGCTTCTGATTCAGTAGGTCATGGATGGGGGCCAATGATTAGTATTTCAAACAAATTTGCAGATGATGCTGATGAAGTCGGCCCTGGGAGCATACTCTAAGGACCATTGCCTTACCTAACCTGTACATCCTAATCTGTGAGTAGCTGCATGTTTATGGGAGAGAGGATGGCTAAAATTTTACAAAGAGTCTAAGAGCTTGTGTTTCAAGCATGTTCTTAAATTGAATAATCTTTACATCCTATTATCTATCAATCTCTCTATCGGTAAACTAACTAATTTTTCAAATGTGTGTACATATTGTTCTGGTTATTGATCTACAAACTCATTGAACGTATCACTGAATTCATGGAACATTTTTATTATTATGTGTTCTCTCCTTTCATGGATATTGGAAGCACAATTGCTGTCATATGAAGAGAAAGAATGTTTAAACATTATGAAGAGAGGTTATCATAAGGTTACAATCATTGGGTAAATTATGCCTCAACTTTATTAAGAATAAGTACATAGCTAATAAAAAGATATGGTTAAAACGATCTAAAAATTTATGTACAGGTTTATAGAGTTTATAGAAGTTTGCCAAAAAGGAACAAATAAAACAGTAGTACTTATGTTTGGGTGGCAGCTTAACAGATGATTTCTTTCTCCTCTTTCTCCCTTCATTCTTTTTCTTTTCTACTCTTCTTTATGTTTGTGCCTTTAAAATTTTCTACGATAAGTATCTTTTACTCATTGCTATGGTTTGAATGTTTGTGTTCTCTCCAAAATTCACTATGAGATGTAATCCCTGTCTTAGTCCAGTTTGTGCTGCAACAGAATACCACAGACTGGGTAATTTGTAAAGAATAGAAATTTATTTGTCACAGTTCTGAAAACTGGGAAGTCCCAGATTAAGATGTCAGCATTTGATAAGTGCCTTTTTGTTGTGTTCTCACATGGTGGAAGGGTGAGAGAGAATGAAATTGTGCCTTCACGTGGCAAAAGAGCAAAAAAGAGGGCACACTTACTCCCATAAGCCCTTTTATAACTCACTAATCTGCTCATGAAGGCAGTCCTTATGAGCTAATCAACTCCAAAAAGGACACACCACCCAACACTGTTGCATTGGGGATTAAATACCCAACAAAAAATTTTGGGGGAATATATTGAGAGCCCAGTGGAAAATATTAAGAGATGACACCTTTAGGAGTAATTAGGCCATGAGGTCTCTGCCCTCATAGATGGAATTAGTGCCTTATAAAAGGGCTGGAGATAACTAACAAGACCCTTTTTCCCTTTCACCTTCTGCCGTGTAAGGTTACAACAAGGCACCATCTTGGAAGCAGAGAGCAGTCCTCACCAGACACTCAATGTTGGCATCGTAATCTTGGACTTTCCAGGTTCTAGACCTGTGAGCAAAAAATATCTGTTCTTTATAAATAATGCAGTCTATGGTTATTTCTCATTATAGCATGAATGGACTAAGACACTTACGTAGTAAATACATACATACTCCAGATGATAAGATGCCCCCTTCCACACTACATTCTATATGTAGAATATAATTTGTTTTTGGCCTGGAATCCTTAAGAAGGACTCCAGCTTTGAGAACTCTTATGCAGTACAGCTCTCCCCACCCAACCCTGGCTTTGTCTTCTTGAGGCCATTAAATCTAGACAGCTCAAATTTGGAAAAGCACAATATAAATTCATCCAACTTCTTGAACATGGTAATAAGATTCCCAACACAGCATTCTTATAATTATTCTTTCTTCTATCTAGAACCTTCAGACCCAAGTATTTGCATGACATACTTCCTCACTTCATTAAAATCTTTCCTCAAATATAATCTTCCTAGAGCAGATTTCTCTGACAGTTATATCTGAAGTAGCACCCCGTCGTTCTCTTTTCCCTCATCTTGCATTGTTTTTCTTCATAGTTCTTATCATAGTAGGTGCTCAATAAATATTGCTAAACATATGAATGGATTTATTCCTCATCATAACTTTATGAGGTAGTTACTAGCACGTTCCCTATTGCCAAGGCTTAGAGACATTAAGTAAATTGCCCATTTAAACCAAGTTATCTTATGCTAGAGTACATATTCTTTAATCACCACATATTGCGATGTTTTTTATTGACTGATTAAAGTCTATACAGGCACTTGAAAGAGCAGAGATAGATAGTAAAGTATCATTGATAATAAGATATTCAGACACATGGCAGATTACTAAGGATATGAGTATGAGTATGCAAAATGATGCGTACTTCCAAGATATGAGCAAGCAATTGAAAATACCTTATTTTATGAGAGGGTCAACATGGTTTTAAGATCTGTGCTTACTGGCAAAATTGATTGCCATATGTGCAGGGATAAATATTTCCATTTTCCCCTATCTCTGACAGAAAGTGGAAAAAGGAAACACTAAAAACAGGAAAATATGTGTAATATCTGCAGAATGGAAGATATGTTATTCACTGCGCAGCTGAAGAATTAAATCAGAGGTATGTTTTGGCACTCTTTACACTCCCGACTCACTTCCCGTAGATTTTTTCCCTTTTTTATCATGCAGGACCTGGATCTGGTTCCCTTTTTTTGTCCCTATGCCTAGGAGTTACAGAATGTCACCAGTCACATTCCTCTTAGTAACAGCAGAAAGTAGGATGGCCACCCAAAGTAGCCAAAAAATGGGGAACCAGGCACAGGGCTGTCAGCTGCCCTGACAGTAGCTTTGGACCTGGTCTGAACCAATAACATTAGGGACTTCTTGGCCAACATGATTATTTCTCTGGTGTCTTCAGATTTTTTAGAACATTTCATAAAATTACAGGAGATAAACAGGTAAAGCTTTAAACACTTATATTTCAAAACATGTAAAGTAAGTATCACTTTGTTTTGGATAGGTGGCATAATTTGTGGAGTTTCAGGTTCTCTCTAATCACACTATCATTTGATATTCTGGACCAAGACTCTACTTCAAGTTCCAACAGAAACAAAACCTATACTGCCTTCAACAATCTGAGACCACCTATTTTGCATATCCCAGTGAAACTTCAAACAAAACCTGGAAAATATCATTGGTTAAATTTCATGCAGATGTCTGACCACAATCTAGGCACAAGTATTGAAGGAATATTTATTTTCATCTCAGGGACAAACTTCCTTTTTGGTTTCTCTTCTTCATAGAGGGGAAAATAAATTAAAAACTAATGATATTGCATTACATCTTCATAGATGCAAAAGATAAACCAAGAAGGACCAATATAGCATACTAGGAGTTATAGAGAAATAAATTAAAATAAAAAGAGACACAAAAGCATTTAAATATATAATTTATTAAGACTTTGCTAAAATAAAAGAATATTTCAGCCTATACATTTCAAGGAATACCAAATGCAAGAATTCACAAGAATTATTCTCATCTGTTCTTGAGGAATCTCATGGTGAGCAAGATTTCGCCAATCAATAAATGAGTGGAAAAGCCACAGCAAAGAAATTTGTGGTGATCATTGAATCTATTCAACTATAGAACAAAGACTAAACAAATGTTAAGGCTACAAGTTCAGGCCCAAATGTAAACATTATAATCTGCAATAATTTAAAAAATGAGCAAAATTAGAAGAGTAAATATTGTGATACTGTCTTTAAAAATAAGATTATATTTAATAACACAGCAGAGGCGAAGATGGTATGGTTAAAGCCTTGAAAAGAGAAAGTCTAAAATAATATAACACAAAAAAATCAGTCCTATCAATAAACATAATTAAGCCCAACTCACATAGTAGCCTGAAAATATTATTTATTTGGATTATAAAGTGAAATGATATGCTAAAACAAAATAAGTCAGGCATGGTGGCTCAAGCCTGTAATCTCAGTGACTTGGATGGTTCAGGTAGGAGGATCGCTTGGGGTGAGGAATTTGAGATCAGCCTGGGCTAAAAACTAAACATGTAAAAAAAAAAAATTAGCCACGCATGGTGGCGTGTGGCTGGAGTCCCAGCTACTCAGCAGGCTCATGTGGGAGGATCACTTGAGCTCAAGAGTTTAAGGTTACATTGAGCTATCATCACATCACTGCAGTCTAGCCTGGGTGACAGAGTGAAAGTCTCTTGGAGAGAGAGAGAGAGAAAGAAAGAAAGAAGAAAGACAGAAAGAAAGAAAAGGGAAGGGAGGAAGGGAGGAAGAGAGAGAGAGAGAGAAAGAAAGAAACAAAGAAGTCATACCAGGTGCAAGTTTACACCCAAGATGATATAGAGTGTCACTGTGAAAGAAATAAAGATGTCAAAGAACTTCCTTTTTGCCCAACTCTCTCACAAGCCTGGTCCTCAGATCATTTATCCAGAGAATTCTAACTAATTATGAAATAACAGAGAACAAATGTGCTATATAAAATATTCTAGTACAGTAAAAAAAGAATTTAACATCAAAACCCACACACACATTTGTTTATATTTGCAAAATATATTTCTGTAAGGCTGCCCAAGAAAAGATATCATTAAGGAGGAATACTGAGTAACAGGAGGAGATGAGTGTTAGGTTGGAGGGAACACTTCATTGCATATCTTTTACTACTGATAGGAAAAATAAATACAAACGAATATAATTAAAATGGTGTATGGTAGTCTCATTTTGTCAATGGGCACCTTCACTACATAAAGATGAAAGAAAGTCACATCATCTTTCACAGCACAGAAATCTACTGTAGCCTGCATTTAACTGGCAGGAGTTCACTGGCAAGGCAGCAAGGACAGGATGTGATAGTCTGATTTGGCCAAATCTTTGAGTGCCACCCAGACTTCAACAGGTGGGGACAATCTGAATGATGACTGTGCATGAATCATCCAGACTAGATAGGGCCAAAACAGGTTCTGACAGAGCCCCAGGCAATCAGCAGTACAGCAGAGGTGAAATTTACTGAAGCTGATAGAGCTTCAGTTCCAGGGACCCTTCCTCACCCAGACTCCTTGGAGTGTGCGGGAGTTGGGAGTTTAGAGTGTTCTATGAGAAGAGGGAAAGCCAAACTGAATTTAGGGAGCATTTCTGGCAAACTGCCTAAAGCGACTCTCAAAAAGAAACAGATCTGAATCTCTAAGGATTCTGCGACACATGATATGTTTCCTCATTCTACATAAATAAAAAATTCACTTTTGCACTTTGTCTTAGTCTGTCAGGCTGCTATAATAGAATACTATAAACTGGGTGACTTATAAACAATAGAAATTTATTTCTCATGTTCTGGAGGCTAGAAGTCTGAGGTAAGGGTGCCAGCATGGTCAGGTTCTGGTGAGGGCCCTTCTCCGTGTTCATAGATGGCCATTTGCTGTGTCCTCACATGGCAGAAGGAGCAAGGAAATTCTCCAAAACCTCTTTTATAGGGACACTAATTCCATTCATAATGTTCTGCCCTCATGCCCTAATCAGCTACCAAAGACCTCACCTCAAACTACCATTATGTTGGGGGTTAGGATTCAACATACAAATTTTGGGAGGACACAAACACTTAGTCTGTAAGTCTACCTCTTGCTTCCGAAATTCATGTTCTCACATGCAAAATACATTCATTCCATCTCAACAGCTCCAAAAGTCTTAACTCATTCCAGCATCAACTCAAAAGTCTAACGTCCAAAATCTCACCTAAATATCGTCTACATCGGATATGGGTGAGATTCAAGGTATCATTCATTCTGAGGCAAATTCTTCTTTAGCTGTGAACCTGTGAAAGCAAATGTGTTATGTGCTTCAAAACACAAGAGTGGAACAGATAAAGGAGAGGCATTGCCATTCCAAAGGGAGAAACAGGAAAGAAGAAAGGAGCGACAGGTTAGGAGTTAGTCCAAAACCCAACAATACAAATTCCATTAGACCTTACGGCTTAAGAGTAATCCTCCTTGGCTTAATGCTCTGCCCTCCAGGTCTACTGGGGTAGAGGTCCTGCCTTCAGAACCCACAGGGAAGTCCTTTCCCTGCAGCTTTACCCAGCTAGGGTCTCATCCTTAGTGTTCTTTTGAGCAGAGGCCATCTGGCCTATTGAAAGCAAGACTATGGTTCACCCTTTTGAAACCAAGGAGGCAACCCTGATGATCTCTGAATTGTCTTCAGAGTCATTCTTCCTTGTCTAGAAGAAGAATATGCTACCAGCCAATTAACTCGATGGTACCATCCGGTAAAATCCAAGAAATCCAACAGCCTTCCTTCATTCCTTCCTGTCTCTTTCCCCTTCAGATCAAACTGGCAGTTTTCCAGCAAAGGTGGTTAAGTCTGATTTTCTTAGTCTGCTAGGGCTGCTATAACAAAAATGCCATAGACTCCATGGCTTATAAATAACAAAAATTTATTTCTCACAGCCTGGAGCCTGGAAAGTCCTAGATCAAGGTACCAGTGGATACACACTGAATCCCTGTGTATCCGTGTATCAGTGTGTCGGATGAGTGTCCACTTCCAGGTTCATTGATGACTGTCTTCTCACTGTGTCCTCACATGGCAGAAGGGGCAAGGAAGCTCTTCGGGATCTCTTTTCTGGGGACATTAATCCCATCCCAATGGCCCCACCTTGAAGTATCATCACACTGATGATTATGTTTCAATGTAAGAATTTGAGAACATAAACATTCAGTCTATAGCACTTGCAAGTACAAGTAGGCCTACACTTTGCTGACATCATAGATCTGGTTTAGGGCTTATCTTTCCCTCCCGCCCTCTTAGCCAAGTATAACAAAAGTAGCTCTGAGAGCACAGAGAATGCCCAGATACAGTAGGGGACATTCTGAATTCAGCAACGGTGGACTCCGTGATTTCCTGCCCTTTGAGCAGCAGGAGGTTCTCTTGTGTGCTGGCACCCTGAGAGCTGCCATTGCCCACCCAGGCAAGGACTCCTCGAGCCTCTAGGATGAGTTGGGATTTCTGTTCTATTAACAAGCAGCTAGGAAGTTGGGATCCATAGGGACTTTTTGACATATCAGATGGGTCTTCCTGCTGATTTCACCAAGTGGGAGCATTGAGTCTGGACACTGAAATATCAATTAAAGAATGACATTTTACTCTGGGCTGGTGGGAATTAGCCAGACTAATTATAGTGACTTCTGAAGTTCCATTAAGCATGTTCAATTGAATCGAGGTGCCCTGTTGCTGCCTCTCAGATTACTAAACATATGGAAGGAAAATTGGGCTAAATGGGGTTCTTAAACATCCCAGAAACCACTTTTTAATACCATGTTCTTGGCTTTTTATTCTTTTCATTCTCATACTGTTTCTCTTTCTTTAAATTTCTTACATTTTCCCTACCACAACAGTCACTCTTCTGTAATGATTATTCCAGTTGTCATCTATCTTTCAAGCCCAAGAATACAAAAAATTGAACCAACTTATTCTCATTTCACAGCTTCTATACAACATCAGAGTCTTGAACATGTAATTATTTCAACTGAAGGAAAATTATTTGAGAGAATAAGGAAAACCATGTACAATTCAAGTTCAATCACTGTTTTACAACAATGTGCCTCAGTAGGAGAATAGCCATGGCAAGTCTTTCAAATATTGATTAGTTAATTATAAAGAAAAAATTTTAAATTTCTACCTACACTTGGACTTCAAAAGAAAATATTTTAAAATAATAGAAAGCTGAGCAAAATAGATATTTAGTATGTTATTTTATTGACTCATTGGGAGATAAGAAAAATGTAATGCCAGTTTTATTATGTTTATGAAACAGTTGTTAAGAAATTTGTGAGAAAAGGTCATTTTCTCCAGTCTTGTCCTTTTTTACCTCCTGGCTCTCACCTCACAGTTGAAGAGCTGTGAGTTCCATCATCTGAGGAGACAACCAATTTCCTCAATGACTACTCAGGAAAGATAACTCTTATGTTACACCACATGGGATTAATGTCCTCATGGGCCTCCTCGCCCTGCTTTGGTGTCCCCAATTACCTGGAGAGAAGCCAGTTTAAGAGGTGAATTCATGGAGAGGTGAATGAAACTGAAGCTCCTGGTCCTTGCCTTACATGGCTACTTTGGAATACCTACGGAGAGGTTCTAACGAGGTATTGCTTTATTATACATTGTGGCAAAACTTGAATGTTTTCTTAGATGTCATCAATAAATTCCCAACATTCATAAACCTTTATGTAGTATTACCATTAATAAGTTGTGAACCTGAAAGAAATTTTCCTAGACTATCAATAATTAGAAATTGATCAATTTTAATCGTAGAAGATGGACTATTAATTTATCTTTATAGAAAATGGCATTACAAAAATTTGTCACAGGAAGAGATGGTCAACAATGATGGAGACAAAAAAGTGGGGAAATATAAAACTTCATCCATTTGCTAACATTTAAGGAATGTTAATTTTCTAGATACTTTAATGCTTAAAATATTTGCCAGTTTTTAAAAGTATAGAGTTTATGATGATTTCCTTTCTCATTTGTAGTTGTAAATTTGTGATCTTTCTCTTAAAGAGTCCTCCCAAATTACATGTGCATTCAACATCACAAAACATGGATCCACTTGATCAGAAGGATTTTAAGTTGTATAGAACAGTGATTGCGAGTTCTTTAGTCAGATAGCCTTGGTTCAAATCTTGCCACTGTGGCTTTCTCACTATATGAGTTTGGATGGGTTATTCATTCTCTAAAGCTGATCCATGAATTTGGAATAATATTAGTACATACCTCATAGGATCAGTAGGATAATATAACAAATGGTATAGTGTATATGAAAGCAGTTGACACAGTTCCCAACACATCTATAAATGTCCAAGTAGCTGTCAAGTTCTTTAAACTTGCAAAATCCAAGCAAACTCTTTCTTTTCTCCTTCAAACTGACTCATTCCTTTGTCTTTTCCACCTAGTATTAACATTAATTCAGTTGTTCAGATCAAATATCAAGGGGCTTCATGCCCTACATCTGATTCCAGCAGCCAACTCTGATGGTTTTACCTTCACAAAATGTCCCTCAAACGACAATTCCTCACCACCTCCACCTTTACTGCCTGGTCTAAACCACAAATGCGTCTCTCTGTACAGCAGCAATAGCCTCCAACTGGTCATCTTACTCCTGGTTTGACCCCCATTATGAATTGAATGTTTGTGTCCTTCCAAAATTAATATGTTAAAATCCTAACCACACAACATGATGGTATTTAGAAGTAGAACCTATGGGAGGTGATTAGGGCAGGGCGTTAGAGCCTTCATAAGTGATATTAGTGCCCTTACAAAAAGACTCTAGAGACCTCCGTGGTTCCTTCTGCTTACATGAGGTTACAGCAGGAAGACAGCCACCTATGAACCGGGAGGTAGACTCTTACCAGAACTGAATCTGCCAGCACCCTGATCTAAGACTTCCCAGCCTCTAGAAATATAGTTCCACAAGTCAAAGTGAGAAATAAATGTCTGTTGTTTAAAGTACCCAGTCTGCGGCATTTTTGTTACAGCCATCCAAGTTAAGACAACCCCATCTCACCCCAACCCTGTTCTCTCTTAGCCAACTATTACCTTTTTAAAGACATTAACTGACCACTCCCTTTCTCTTCTGAAGCTTCCATTGTCTGTCTATACTACCCCAACCCCACTCCTCCTGTCTACTGCCACCTATAGGTGTCTCTGTCACTTTCTCGTTCATTTGAGATATCAAACATGACTCAACCCAAGTCTCGAAGACTCAACCTAGAAACTAGTTCTCTACTGCTTGGACTTCTCCACTCCTATCCTCTGCTACCAAACCTCAAACAAACTTAATTCTACTCATGCTAACATTTTACCTTGGCCTCAGGCTGAATATTATTACCTAAGAACTGAAATGCTTCCTAAAAACAAGTTCCAATATCCCATTCTGTGACTAAATTGCTCATATCTTCAGTCTTTCACCACTTCCACTATTCCTCTTCTTTGACTCTATTGTCTTCTAATCTTTATACCTTTTATCAAAGTATTTCTGTCCACTGTGGAGCCACTTTTATTACTGTGCAATCTAAATCCCAAGACACATCATGGTGATTTTTATTTAGATAGGAGTTTGGTTTGGCAGGCAGGGTGGGGGTGGTAGGTAGGAAAGGGTGGAGAGGTGTCATTAAGTCAATACAACTATCAGCTTGTCTTTGATAGCTGAGCGACGCTGAAGGAAATTATAGATTCACATAGGTTAGAGCCCACTACAAATACAGAGTTTCTTCATCTGTAAAATCCTTTGGTGAGTGGGAGAGTTGGTGTCTCTGACTGGCTATTTTTATGATTGCTCACAATAATTATTACAAACTTTCAGCATTTCTTTCAAACAACCAGCACCCCAATTTCTTTCACTATCCAGTAGTTAACATTGTCTTCTTCACAAAAAATGGTTGAAGAATAGATATGTAATTTATTCAATAAACATTCATTGAGAATCTACTATTTGCTGGGCACTATTGTTGGCATTCCGGATAAATCACTGAATAAGTCAGGCTAAGTCCCTACCCTCATCTTTAACTTTCCACTGCCTATCCAAAACATATTCACAAAATATCCAACAAATATATTGAAGTTCCTACTTCATGCCAGGAATTTTTCTTGGTGAAAGAAATAAAACAGTGAAGAGAATACATATAAAATAATCTTCTCTCATAAAGTTTTCATTTCAGTGAGAGGATGAAGAGAAGTAGTAAAAATAAATAAATTTTGAGGTGTATATATTATAAATACATATCCACACATCTTTAATTGTATAGATAAATGTGTGTATATGTGTGTGTGTGTGCATATACATATATGTCAAGTGAGCAGGGTAAGGGGGATAGGAATGGTAAGACAAAATGTAAAGTCAATAAAATGTTTTGTTTAACTTAAATAACTTTCAGAAATCACCATTCAGTTTGTAATGAACAGAAACAGGACCAGTTAACCAGAGTTTAGATTTCATCCTCATAAACCGTGTTCAAGGAACATAAGCAGCTAAAAAATGTTTTGGGGTAGGTATGATGGCTCATGCCCATACTCTCAGGATTGGGGGAGGCTAAGGTGGAAGGATCACTTGAGCCTAGGAGTTCAAGGTTGCAGTGAGCTATGATTGTGCCACTGAACTTCAGCCTGGGTAACAGGGTGGGAACCCTGCCCCCCACCAAAAAATAATAAATAAATAGAAGGATATTTTGGTTTGTACCAGACATTTCCATGCTTATATAATCAATCTAGCCTGTGACCTGCTTAGCATGTTGGGCACCTGGAGGGGCTCATTTTATGACATCTCTCCACTATACAACAGAGTTATTTTCAATAATATTCACAAAATGAAATAAATAACAATGCAAAGAAGAATCATAGTTGAAAATTTGTTCTTTTATTTAGCTTTGTATACATGGCTATGCAAGCGGAAATGATCCAGCTCTCCTTCCTTCTGTGCCCAAAGGCCAAGGTTGAATAGTAACAATAATGTTCCTAGGTTCTAGACTATAAGTTGTCAGATCAACAAATATTCCAAAAGTTTTAGGTCTTCATAAATGCTATGATTCCTAAAATTAGTATTGGCCTCACACACATTTCTAAAGCCTCCCCCGTCTGGCCATCTGTACCTCCTTCAGCTTTCTATGCCACCAAGCAAGAGAACACAACCATCTGCCTTTAGCAAGTACACTCAGTTGCCTTACAGATTTCCATGAATTTTGAACAAAAAAGAAACAGAAAGCAATGGACTTAATCTGTTTTTCTCAACACCTACCCATCAGTTTCTTCACTATGCGTCCTGAGCATATGTTTATTAGTTGCTGTGTTTCATTGTACTGTTCTTCCAACCAAAACCAGACTTTTCTTTAATTATGCACTTCTAAGTTTAAAAAGCTGTTATTTCTAGGAGTTATCTATACAGAATGGAAATATATAGCAGAATCAGGTTGATCTTTGGCCTCCTGGAATCATTCAACTTTCTCTAACAGTTTCCTAGTTTCCCCCTGAGAAAAGGCTGCCTCCTCAACCCTCAGCCTGTGGCTTATAGTGGACCAGACTCAAATATCAGATACAAGATAGATCCATGGTGCAGACCTGAGCAAACAGAAACCACAATAGTTGTTTTGGGAAGGTTGTCACCTGGTCAGCTCCAATAAAGTTCACAAGACCTTTACTTGGGCTACTGGGAAGGAGTGATCTACTCCCTCTAATCAAATGTTGGTGAGGATGAGGTGCAACTAGAACGTTCCTGCACTGCTGGTTGGGTTGAAAAATGATGAAACCACTTTAGAAAAATGTCCTCTTTTAAGAGTTAATCATAAACCTATCATATAACCCAGACATTCTTCTCCTAATAATATATACCCTGAAATAGAAACATATGTCCTGAAGAAGATGTGAACACAAATCTTACCACCTTTATTCACAAGAGCCCACAGACTGGAAACAAGGTAAATGTCCACCAATATGTGAATAGATAAACCAAATATTATACATTCAATGGGAAACCACTCAGCAATGAAAAGAATAAATTATTGATAAATGTAACACAAAGAATGACTCTTTTTAAAAAATCATTATGTTCAATGAAATAAAACGAAACACAAAAGAATGCATAGTATACAATTCAATTTATTTAACATTTTGGAAAATGCAAATTCATCCATAATAACAAAACCGTATCAGTTGTTACCTGGGCTTGTGCAACGGGAGCTACGCACTGCAGAGGGGCAAGAGGAGTCTATTGTTAGTTCTAGAAATGCTTGCTTATTTATAATGATAGTGTATTCAAAGTTTATACAACTGTCAACATTCATCAAATTGTGAAAATATGCAAACAAATTATGTCAATAAAATTGATTTCACAAATAAAACTTAAACCAATACTAAAACCAATTTGAAATCAGTCTGTTTTTCATTATCACCATGAAACAACAATTCTGAATGACTTCTCATCTATCTAAGTTCTAAACAAATTCTCTAAATATGTTGTGGTCATGTGAAAGTTAATTCAGAGAACTACCAGTTAGTTATACAGTTGGCTCCCAACTGTTATAGACTCACTACAGTTTATTGATTTGAGAGTAATTTCTCAACTGAAATTGTTTGGGCTCACTCTGAGTACAGTTTGGTTTGTGATGTACTGGTAAGTGTTTAACAATTGGCTAACCAAAGAAAAAAAATCTTGATTTGTTGCTCTTGCTGATTTCCTTGGTATTATTGCATCCTCCATGATTTATCTGAATTAATAATCAAATCACTAATGTGATGTCACTGAGCTAGAATTTAGGAAGAGATGTCCATAATAGCTACATGTGAGCTAATGTGAACCTGCACCGAGACGATGTTGGATAATCTTACATTGAGTTGGATTATCCAAGTCCTATGGTACTACAGATTTCTGCATTTACAAATTATACTTAAATAAATGTGGCCGCAGTGATTATAAAGTCAAGGAAGCAGGACTTTAATCCACTCTAGTTTGTCTTTTAGTTTTCAAGTTATTATCTAAAACTTTCAGAGTTTACTCTTTGGAAACTCTTCTTTCTGTGTTAGTTTTCTGTTAACAAAATTAATGAAATTAAAAAGTATTAACTATTTTCTTTTGATATTATCACACTTAGTTTCCATTTGCATAGCTATATGAAGTTCAATAAAAGAACATTTTTACATATATGCTTCTTTTTGCATTGCTATTTATTTCATTTTGTGAATATTGTGGAAAATAGTTTTGTTGTATAGTAGAGAGGTGTCATTAAATGAACCCCTTCTTGTGCCCAATATGCTAAGTAGACCACTCACTAGATTAATTATACAGGTAGGGAAAGGTCAGATACAAACCAAAACATCATTTTATTTATTAATTATTTATTCTTCTGTGAGGAGGGGCAGAGTTCTCACTCTGTTGCTCAAACTGGAGTGTAGTGGCATGATCATAGCTCACTGCATCCTCGAACTCCTGGGTTCAAGTGATCCTTCCACATTGGCCTGCCAAAGTGCTGAGATTATGGGTGTGAGCCACCACAGCCAGCCCAACACATTATTTTAAATGAAGATTTCAAATGTGGATGGAGAGTTTACTGTAAAAATGAAAGCTAGATGTGGTATTAGCTGCTGTATTATTTCTAATTCATGCACAATTTATTCTTCTACCAAAAACACAAACTGGAAGGAAAGTTGTTGCTAGTTTTTAATTCATATAGTCACAAAAAATTCTTTAGATTTTATTTTTCAGTCTCTTTTCTAATAAAATAAATAAATTGCAATCAGTCATGCCTATGATCTTTTCTAGATTCAAAATCCTAAGGTTCGAATGGATAGTATTATTTCCTTTTTGGTGCTGACAAATTTGTAGCAAATAAGGTGAGATATTTTAAGAAACAAAACTAGGAAAGGCAAAATTGGGTCTTGTACCTTAATCACTACTGAAGCCCCAGATAATTATTTAACCCACTGAATCACCTGATCCTTCCAAAATGTTTACAAACAAAAGAATCTTGTCTTCAAAACTTTTTTCTGGAATCCCATAACAATAGATAATATTTATTAAGCCTTTAACATGTTAATCACTATGCTAATCACTTTACAAATATTACCTCACATATGATATATCACTCTAAAATTTTAACGTCTCCATTTTACAGACGATAAAACTGAGGCACAGAAATTTTAAATAACTTGTTTTTAGTCACAACGTTAATGAGTGGAAGCAGAAACCTAAAACCCATGTTTATATTACTTTAAAGCTCATGTTAAGACCACTGCTAATAATGCTAGTTAATGTAAAGCATTAAACATTAAAGTGCATAATTTCCACTTCAATTTTATTTCTGTTTATAAACTCAAAGCCTTCCTAGTAAGAAATTCAAAAGCTCAGAAGTATAAATTATAATATGAAAGAGGGTTTGGAGTTTGCTATAATTCTAGTAAAAATTTTCATCCTACCGCAAATATTCCTCTGAACTCAGAAGCAAGTATGTTTATAATGATTATTATTCTTCTTCTTATCTCTGCTCAGGTAATCAGTATATGACAGCAACTCACCTTGAAAGTGTCATTATTTTTTAGTGTAAAAAACAGATCTGTCATGGCCATCAATTCAGAATACCATCACTATGATGAAAAGAAACTAAGCCATTCATCTACACAGTCCATTTTTTTTAAAAGAAAGAAAACATCGCAGATAGGTTTTCTTGTTAATGCTAACAGAGGCTGTGTGCTTCCAACTTGAGCAATGTTCCTAAGTTATTTCACAGGTAGATAAGGAAAGGGATGGGGAAGGCAGAGGAGTATGCTTCTGTATTAAATTAATGTGATCATGTAAAATTTGTGTCACATTTAGGTAGTACTTTTATGCATAAAATCCTTGAATTCAAATAATTTTACAGAAATGAGATACATGCATGGAATATTTATTTTAGTGTGTTAAGCAGGTCTGAAGATCTTTTCTCATGTAAGAGTGAAAAACACTTGGTATTAGATGCTGGGCTACAGTTCTAGTTTTATCATTTACTGGCTAAGACATCTGGGCTAACTCTTCTCTTAGCTTCAGAGTTTAATCTATAAAATGGTGATAATATAGGGTTTTGTGAGCTTAGTGGTCAGCAAAGCACTATACAAATGTTAGTGATGATTACAGCTTTCATTCATAATTTCAACACATGCTCCCCCGACACCCAGCAAGATCAATAGTTTACATGCATGGTTTTGAGATACATGATAAAAATTCTCTATTTCTGTCCTCTTCAACCATTATTTGAATCAATTAGTTCCTCCTTGTATGTATTTGAGATATCCTGATATATCTCTCTTGCATTATTACCTATTTTAGAGATGCCCCTTAAGTGTACCAACTTTGTTCATACATTGTTGTTATGGTATACACATCTATTTACACATTGTCTCTACTACTGTACTGAGAGCTTCTAAAAGCAGAGACAGTGTCCTACTCATTTTTCTTCTTTTCTTTTTTTTTTTTTTCAGATGGAGTCTCACTTTGTCACCCAGGCTGGAATGCAGTGGCACAATCTTGGCTCACCACAACCTCCAGCTCCCAGGTTCAAGCGATTCTCCTGCCTCGGCCTCCTGCGTAGCTGGGATTACAGGTATGCACCACCACACCCAGCTAACTTTTTTTTATTTTAGTAGAGATGGCATTTCACTATGTTGGCCAGGCTGGTCTCCAACTCCTGACCTCATGATCCACCCGCCTCGGCCTCCCAAAGTGCTGGGATTACAGGCGTGAGCCACCAAGCCCGGCCTGTGTCCTACTAATTTTTCTATCCTTATTACCTTAGTGGAGTTTCTGTCAGAATCATTGATAGAGGATTTCTTTTGTTTCATATAGTGGTCATTCTTCTATGCTAGGAGGTAGTCAAACACTTCTTTTGTTGATAGCAAAATGAAAGCTAAAAATAATAAGTTTGAATGATAGGTATATAATATTATTGTAATAGAGAATATTCTAATTGACAAAAGTAACTTTTAAAATCAAGAGATCAGATCTTTAAATGACTTCACTACCAGTGAGATAAATTTTTCAGCATCCTTTTAGTAAAGTTGTCATCACTGCACTCCAGAAATAAGGATGCTACATCTAAAATATAATTTTGATATAGTAAAGATTCCATTATCTATTTGTGCTCTTACTTAACAAATATTTATTGAGTCTAATGTGTTAAGCACTCTGTTCGTTGTTAGAGATCTAATGGTTAGTCAGATAGAAAGTGTCTTTGCCCCACAGAGCTCACAGCCTACTGAGGAAGAGGGTCCATAAGGAAAAGTTGTTGCTGATGAAAACATGTGATGAGGGCTACGCCAGGGCAAGCAGAGGGAGATGGGCAGCACCAAGAAGGCCACATGGTGCCTTCTGCAAGCTCTAGCAGTCATTGTAGTTCATGTGACAATTCACTCCTCACAAAGCTGGGATTTCACCTGCTGTAACTTCCATTTTCAGTCAGATCTATCCATCTTAGATCTGAATTTATCTTCTAAAATTGAAGGCAGTTTTATTGTTCTTCTAATTTGTTTCAGTTTCATTTTTCTACTGAAAAAGTAGGCTTTTTTTTATCTTAAGATGGTCTAAACACTAAATTCAGTGTTCTTTAGATGGAACGTTTTAGAGCTAAACCTGAAACACTTTCAGGACTAGTAAACTGAGGAAATAAGAAACTTCAAAAGACAATAAAGAAAAAAATGCAACCACAATTATACATAGAATCAGAGATTTTTCCATTAGAAGTGTTTGCAGCAGAGACTTATCCAGCATCTCCCTTAAATCTGATAATCCTTTATCTTTTTAACATATAAAGTATCAAGGAGCTCACACTTGGAAAGACTACCATTCCATTTTTAGATACCTGTAAACATTTTAAAGATTTATTTCTACTGCAGAAAAAATATGTTTAACTTTCCCCAGGACTACCAGAAAAAATTTTCACCCATCTTTTATATGATAGGCTGTTCTTTACTTAAGGGCCACTACCATCACCCTGTTAAACCACTTTTCTTTAGACCTTTCCTTAACTATATTCCGTGATATATGTTGTCTATCATTTATTAATTCAACAAATATTTACTAAATCAAAATTTTGTTCCAGACCCACAGCTAGGCACTGGAGATACAGAAGTGGTTAAAATAGTCATTGATCTTACATGTCTTTGTACCTCTCTTTTGGGTGGACTTCATTATGACAATGTCCCATTTAAAATATATTTTGTGTGGTTGCGTAAATGAATATAAATGAGGCTGAGATTACATTATTTTCTTTTTTTCTTTCTTTCTTAGACGGAGTCTCGCTCTGTCGCCCAGGCTGGAGTGCAGTGGCACGATCTCGGCTCACTGCCAGCTCCGCCTCCTAGGTTCACGCCATTCTCCTGCCTCAGCCTCACGAGTAGCTGGGACTACAGGCGCCCACTAGCATGCCCGGCTAATTTTTTTTTTTTTTTTTTTTTTTTTTGTATTTTTAGTAGAGAGGTGTTTTCACCGTGTTTAGCCAGGATGGTCTCGATCTCCGGACCTCGTGTCGTGATCCGCCCACCTCGGCCTCCCAAAGTGCTGGGATTACCGGCTTGAGCCACCGCACCCGGCCTATTATTTTCTTATGGAAAGCTATTGTATACTGTTGCCTGTAATTGGATTTGTCGTACCAAAAACCCTTTGGGACTTTTTTTTACATGAAGAAATCATGAGCTGCAAATCCTCCCTTCTTTGTTAATATTCAATTTTGGAAACTCAGTGTAAAATTTTATATTTCCCCTGTCAAATTTCATGTTGTTTATTTGACTTCTCAAAATTAGGTTTCATTTTTACTCAGAAGTCCAGTGTATTAGCTACTCTTCACAATTTTCTGTTCCTAAAATTTTTCTAAATAGGTCTCTATGTCTTTGTTAATGATGTAGTTTAAAATGTATAAAAGTAGGCCCAACATCAGAGCTTTATGGCACCAAGACTTCCTTCTAGTAATTTTTCTTTTTCTTTTTCTTTTTTTTTTTTTTTCTGAGGCAGAGTCTCACTCTGTTGCTCAGGCTGTAGTGAAGTGGTACAATAACGGCTCACTGCAGCCTTGACTTCCTAGGCTCAAGTGATCCTCTCACTTCAGCCTCCCAAGTAGCTAGGACCACAGGCACACACCACCAAATCCATTAATTTTTTTTTTTTTTTTTTTGGTAGATATGGAGTTTTGCCATGTTGTGCAGGCTGGTCTTGAACTCCTGAGCTCAAGCAACCTGTCAATCTCAGCCTCCCAAAGTGCTGGGATTACAGGCGTGAGCTGCCATGCCTGGCTCAGTAATTTTTGAAATAATTTTCAAACAGCAGTAACACATAAATCTACCTGTATCACTAAGCATTAAGACACCAGAAATACTACTGTGAAAATGTTTGAGCTAAATGGTTAAATACTTTCTTGAAATCACAATGTTTTTCAAACTAAGTCTAGCACGTATTTCTAGAAACCACATAGCCTGCTATTTCATTACTTATAGCAGTGGTTATTACTTATTTTTAAGTATTAATATGTTACTGGTGAAAATCTATTTTTAAATACACACTAGATTTGCCTATTTGTAATTTCTGAAATATATATATATATATTTTCCATCTTTGAATAGTAAAATGTTTATATTTTTGTAGTAGACTTTTTCATATTTCTAATTTTGTAAAATGCCAACAGTTATTTACAATTACACCTGCAATTACTGCAAGCTCTAGGATGCAATTCATATAAACTTCTACTTTCTACTTTGGAAAAAGCTACATACTAGAAAATAGAAAATATAGAGTTTGGGAGTTAATCAGCATTAGGTTACCATTCCAGTGTCTATCCTAAATATGCTTTATGTCCTTGGGCAACTTAATGACCCTCTCTTAGCTTTGATTTCTATTTCTGTAAAATGATGGATATCTTTTAAATTCCTAGTAATGCATGAGATGTATTATACAATTTCACTGGAAATGAAAGCTTTTTGAATGCAGGGACTCATTTAACTTATTCATTGCTATATATCTGGAGACTAGAAAAGTACATATATAGAAAATTTCCAAAGAGTAATTGTTGAATAAATACATGGCACGTAGTAGATGTCAATAAATGTTGGTTTAATTTTTCCTTCCTTGCCTACGTTAAGCCCAATTTCTTCTTGGCAAAGTATTGCCTTGTACACTTTGAAGATCATTGTCTTTCATATGGAAAGTGGAAGTAAAATAAATACTCACTTCTTCTCGTTTCTCACTTTCAACATCACATCATCTGGGCCAAGATTAATCTTTCTTTATGGTCTTTTTCCATACACAATAGAGTAACGAAGACATTTTTGTTTTCATCAGTATGTTTCAAAACCCTAACTTATTCTGGGTTTTAATATTTTTGTAATGAATTTTCTAGTTAGAATACTTCTTTATTCTCTTCCTTTGAAATGTGCCTCTTCTTCCATCATTTGTGCATTCTCAGATATCCCCTGGTATAGCTACACTGATTTCTTTATGTCTCCCCCCTTTTCTTCTTTTATGGGATTATTTATAACTGAATTGTCAGAATTTATTTTCTTGCAGATTCCTATCCTTTTTTTTCTTTTGAGATTGTTTTCCTTTTTGAATTACCCTCTTCTTTTAAGTTCATGAACATAAAGTCATGCTTTTTGTGAATATTTTAAAGCTGTTTTCCAGTGCACATGACTACACCCTGTGTATATCCTTCCTTTGATTTTATGTCAATGTTTATACACCAAAAATCAGCCCTTCTTTTTTTTCAATGATGTTCAAAGTAGCAATCCCCATAGTAGCTTCCAAAAAATGAACTTATTAGTGAAAAAATTCAATCATGTATCAGATGTTCTACTTTAAGAGGAAAGAGACTTCCAGAGGACTTCATTATATATGAGGGCTTCAATAAGCTTTTGTGTCTTTTATATATTATTTACACCCCTGTGTCCCTGTATGTTGATTGCAGTATCCAAATGTGCCAACTGGTCTAATATGCTAACTCCTGTAACAGCAATTGCCATTGCTTTTCTCTTATTTTACCCTCTTTATTCTCACTCAGATAACTTCCAAATGCATGCTACCTCAATAATCTCATGACTTCTGCCAATTAGTGCTTTAATAACTAAGATAAGACATGGTGGTCAGCTATGTGGAATTCTTATTCAAAGTAGTGAGAAGAAGATCAGGCTGGGTCAGACTGAAGTGACAATGCTATAGGGTGATCCACCCACATTTTAGGGTGGCCCTGGAGTAGAGATGAGATGACCAGAGTCCATTATATAATTTTCCTTTTATCAAAACTAAGCTTGAGTCCAGTCTGGTGCAGAAAATACAGAAGTATTAGCTCAGACTGTAGGATGATATTTGAAGTCAGATGGACAGAAGTGACCCCTCAAGTCTAGAATATTGACAACTATTGATGAGCAAGAATGGTAAAAACAGGAAAGAGAGTACTGTCTTGCACATACAATTTTGCCACCCTTTCTAATCAGCTCAGTTCTTTAAATAAAGATTTCTATTGCATTGTCATGGTGTAGCCAAGAGCTGTATCTACCAAGTCTCAGTAATACATGAGACATTGTACACCTCCTTCTACTATAACGTCAAGTTCATCATGTTGGACACCCTTACCTTGATGGACAAACATCTCATAAAACAAATGTTACTCATGGTTTTTCTTACTATTATTTTATCCTGATAATTAGTGGAGATCGTTTTTAACACTGTTCTGCCATACTTCTTATAATTATAACTCACTGGACCCAGTTTTTTTCAGTGCATTATCTTTCTGGAATTAGAAATTCAGCTTAAAACAGTGCTTAGCTTAGGTGTTTTTGTTGTTGCTGTTGTAATAATAAAGCATACACCATCTACCGGAAGACACGTCAGAGTAGACAGACTGTAGTAACAATATCAGTGGCTAAACATGATAAAAGTTTATTTTCTTTTCATAGCACAAAGTCAGCAGACAGAGATCTCTATTTCCTGCAATCATTCAGGGATCCAGGCTACTCGGATCAAGAGGACTCTCCATTCCTAAGGGCCTTGGAGTCCTCAACTGGATCATCCAGTTGAGGTCAATAGACAGGTGAATATGCCAGGTCAATAGACAAGTGAAAAGAAAGAGCTTTCGAAGCTCTGCTTTTAATCATATCAGCCCAGACACTTATTAATTCTCATATTCCACTGGAGAGAATGCATCACAAGGTCCCAAATGAAAGGGGGGTCTGTTGTAATTTAGCAGTGTGCCAAGACAAATAAAACCTGGATATTAATGAAAATACTGGGCAGTCTCTGCTACAGCAGAATCCTATATTTCTACTACCATAAACTACTATTTTGTGAGCCAAGTAGTTCTCTCACTTTCTGTATTTTTTGCTACCATCCACATAATCCATCATATGTATCATTTCTTCTTCTTTTCCCTTTCAAATAGAAGGTATTTTTTAAAATCTTAGCTCAGAAATCTTTTATTTTTTTATTTTTCCATAAGTTATTGGGGTACAGGTGGTATTTGGTTACATGAGTAAGTTCTTTAGTGCTGATAGAGATTTTGGTGCACCCATCATCCGTGTATACACTGCACCATATTTATAGTCTTTTATCCCTTGCCCCCCTCCCACTCTTTCCCCCGAGTCCCCAAAGTCCATTGTATCATTCTTATACCTTTGCGTCCTCATAGGTTAGTTCCCACATATCAGTAAGAACATATGATGTTTGGTTTTCCATTCCTGAGTTATTTCACTTAGAATAATAGTCTCCAATCTCATCCAGGTCACTGCAAATGCTGTTAATTCATTCCTTTTTATGGCTGTGTAGTATTCTACCATATATATATATATATATATATATATATATATATATATATATATATCAGAGTTTCTTTATCTACTCATTGATTGATGGGCATTTGGGTTGGTTCCATGATTCTGCAATTGTGAATTGTGCTGCTATATACATGCATGTGCAAGTACCTTTTTCAAATAATGACTTATTTTCCTCTGGGTAGATACCCAGTAGTGAGGTTGCTGGATCTAATTGTAGTTCTACTTTTAATTCTTTAAGGAATCTCCACACTGTTTTCCATAGTGGCTGTACTAGTTCACATTCCCACCAGCAGTGTAGAAGTGTTCCCTGATCACCGTGTCCAAGACAATGTGTACTGTTTTTGATTTTTTTGATTATGGCCATTCTTGCAGGAGTAAGGTGGTATCACATTGTTGATTTGATTTGCATTTCCTGGTCATTAGTGATGTTGAGCATTTTTTCATATGTTTGTTGGCCACTTGTATATCTTCTTTTAAAAATTGTCTATTCATGTCCTTAATCCACTTTTTTACAGGATTATGTCTTTTTATCTTACTGATTTGTTTGAGTTCATTGTAGAGATTCTGGATATTAGTCATTTGTCAGATGTATAGATTGTGAAGATTTTCTCCCACTCTGTGGGTTGTCTGTTTACTCTGCTGACTGTTTATTTTGCCATGCAAAAGCTCTTTAGTTTAATTACATCCCAGCTATTTATCTTTTTTTTTATTGCATTTGGTTTTGGGTTCTTGGTCATGAAATTCTTGCCTAAGCCAATGTCTAGAATGGTTTTTCCAATGTTATCTTCTAGAATTTTTATAGTTTCAGGTCTTAGGTTTAAGTCCTTAATCCATCTTGAGTTTATTTTTGTATAAGGTGAGAGATGGGGATCCAGTTCATTCTCCTACATGTGGTTAGCCAATTCACCTTTTGTTGAAAAGGGTGTCCACTCCCCATTTTATGTTTTTGTTTGCTTTGTTGAAGATTCATTGGCTATAAGTATTTGGGTTTATTTCTGGGTTCTCTATTTTGTTCCATTGTCTGCATGCCTACTTTTATACCAGTAGCATGCTGTTTCAGTGACTATGGCCTTATAGTATAGTTTGAAATTAGGTCGTGTGATGCCTCCAGATTTGTTCTTGTTTTGGCTATGTGGGCTTTTTTTTGGTTTCATATGGATTTTAGAATTGTTTTTTCTAATTCTATGAAGAATGGTGATGGTATTCTGATGGGGATTGTGCTGAATTTATAGATTACTTTTGGCAGTTGGTTATTTTTACAATATTGATTCTACCCATCCATGAGCATGGGATGTGTTTCCATTTGTTTGTGTTGTCTATGATGTCTTTCAGCAGTGTTTTCTACTTTTCCTTGTAGAGGTCTTTCAACTCCTTTGTTAGGTATATTCCTAAATATTTTTATTTTTATTTTTATTTTTGCAGCTATTGTAAAAGGAGTTGAGTTCTTGATTTGATTCTTTGTTTAGTCGCTGCTGGTGTATAGAAGAACTACTGATTTGTGTACATTAATCTGGAAACTTTGCTGAATTCTTTTATCAGTTCTAGGAGCTTTCTGGAGGAGTCCTTAGGGTTTTCAAGGTAAACAATCATATTGTTAGCAAACAGTGATAGTTTGACTTCCTCCTTACCGATTTAGATGCCCTTTATTTCTTTCTCCTTTTTGATTGCTTTGGCTAGGACTTCCAGTCTATGTCTAAGAGGAGTGGTAAGAGTGGGCATCCTTGTCTTGTTCCGGTTCTTAGAGGGAATGCTTTCAACTTTTCCCTATTCAGTATTACATTGGCTGTGGGTTTGTCATAGATGGCTTTTATTACATTAAGGTATATCCCTTGTATGCCGATTTTTGCTGAGAGTTTTAATCATAAAGCGATGCTGGATTTTGCCAAATGCTTTTTCTGCAGCTATTGAGATGATCATGTGATTTTGTTTTTAATTCTGTTTATGTGGTGTATCACATTTATTGACTTGCATATGTTAAACTATCCCTGCATCCCTTGTATTAAATGATCATGGTGGATTATCTTTTTGATATGTTGCTGGATTCGGTTAGCTAGTATTTTGTTAAGGATTTTACCATCAAGGATGTCGGTCTATGGTTTTCTTTTTTTGTTATGTTCTTTCCTGATTTTTGTATTAGAATGATGTAAAATTCATAAAATGAGTTAGGAAGGGTTCCTTCTTTCTCTATCTTTTGAAATAGTGTTAAAAGGATCGGTACCAATTCTTCTTTGAATGTCTGGTAGGATTCTGCTGTGATTCTGCCTGTTACTGGACTTTTTTTGTTGGTAATATTTATTTACCATTTTCAATCTTGCTGCTTGTTATTGGTCTGTTCAGGGTATCTAATTCTTCCTGATTTAAGCTAGTAAGGTTATATTTTTCCAGGAACTTATCCATCTCTTCTAGGTTTTCCAGTTTATGTGAAAAAGGTGTTCATAGTAGCGTTGAATGATCTTTTGTATTTCAGTGGTGTCAGTTGTAACATTTCATGTTTCATTTCTTAGTGAGGTTATTTGGATTTTCTCTCTTCTTTTCTTGGTTAGTCTTGCTAATGGTCTATCAATTTTATTTATCTTTTCAAAGAACCAGCTTTTTGTTTCATTTATCTATTATATTTTTGTTGTTGTTGTTGTTGTTATTTCAATTTCATTTTGTTCTGCTGTGATCTTGGTTATTTCCTTTCTTCTGCTGGGTTTCGGTTTGGTTTGTTCTTTTTTCTCTATTTCCATGAGGTGTGACCTTAGATTGTCTGTTTCTTCTCTTTCAGACTTTTCGATGTAGTCATTTGAGGCTATGAGATTTCCTCTTAGCATGGCATTTGCTGTATCCCAGACGTTTTGATAGGTTGTGTCATTATTGTCATTCAGTTCAAAGAATTTTTTAATTTCCACCTTGATTTTGTTCTTGACCCAATGCTCACTCAAGAGCAGGTTATTTAATTTCCATGTATTTGAGTGGTTTTGAAAGTTCTTTTTGGAGTTGATTTCCAGTTTTATTCTACTGTGGTCTGAGATAGTGCTTGAAATAATTTCAATTTTCTTAAATTTATGGAGGCTCATTTTATGGCCTACATATGGTTTCTCTTGGAGAAAGTTCTATGCGCTGTTGAATAGAATGTGTATTCTGTGGTTGTTGAATGTAACGTTCTGCATGTATCTGTTAAGTCCATTTGTTCCAAGGTATAGTTTAAATCCATTGTTTCTTTGTTGACTGTCTATCTTGATGACCTGTCCAGTGCTGTCAGTGGAGTATTGAAGGCCCACACTATTATTGTGTTGCTGTCTATCTCATTTCTTAGGCCTATTAGTAAATATGTTTTATAAATTTAGGAGCTCCAGTGTTAGGTGCATATATGTTTAGGATTGTGATATTTTCTTGTTGGACAAGGCCCTTTACCATTATATACTGGCCCTCTTTGTCTCTTTTAACCACTGTTACTTTAAAGTTTCTTTTGTCTAATATAAGAATAGTTACCCCTGCTTGTTTTTGATGTCCATTTGCATGAAATGCCTTTTTCCACTCCTTTACTTTAAGTTCATGTGAGTCTTTATGTGCTAGGTGAGTCTCCTGAAGGCAGAAGATACTTGGTTGGTGAGTTTTTATCCATTCTGCAGTTCTATATCTTTTAAGTGAAGTATTTAGGCCATTTACATTCAATGTTAGTATTGAAATGTGAGGTACTGTTGCTTTCATCATGCTGTTTGTTGCCTGTTTGGTTTCTTTTTGTTTTGCTTCTAAACTTTTATTTTTGTTTTATATGTCCTGTGTGATTTATGCTTTAAAGAGGTTCTGTTTTGATGTGTTACCAGGATTTGTTTCAAGATTTAGAGCTCCTTTTAGCAGTTCTTGTAGTGGTGGTTTGGTAATGGCGAATTCTCTCAGCATTTGTTTATCTGAAAACAACTGTGTCTTTCCTTCATATATGATGTTTAGTTTCACTGGAGACAAAATTCTTGGCTGATAATTGTTTTGTTTGAGGAGGCTGAAGATAGGTCCACAATCCCTTCTAGCTTGTAGGGTTTCTGCTGAGAAATCTGCTGTTAATCTGATAGGTTTTTCTTTATAGTTCACCTGGTGCTTCTGTCTCACAGCTCCTAAGATTCTTTCCTTCATCTTAACTTTGGATAACCTGATGACAATGTCCCTAGGTGAAGACCTTTTTGTGATTAATTTCCCAAGTGTTGTTTGTGCTTCTTATATTTGACTGTCTAGGTCTCTCACAAGGCTGGGGAAGATTTCCTTGGTTATTCCCCCAAATATGTCTTCTAGGCTTTGAGAATTCTCCTCTGCCTCAGGTACACTGATTATTCTTAGGCTTGGTTATTTAACATAATCCCAGACTTCTTGGAGGCTTTGTTCATATTTTCTTATTCTTTTTTCTTTGTCTTTGTTGGATTGGGTTAATTCAAAAACCTTGTTTTTTAAGCTCTGAATTTCTTTTTTCTACTTGTTCAATTCTATTGCTGAGACTTTCCAGAGCATTTTGCATTTCTAAAAGTATGTCCAAAGTTTCCTGAATTTTTGATTGTTTTTCCTTTAAGCTGTCTACTTCCATGAATATTTCTTATTTTCTCTTTTTGTATCACTTTTTGGATTTCCTTGCATTCAGCTTCGCCTTTCTCTGGTCCCTCCCTGATTAGCTAAATAACTAACCTCCTGAATTCCTTTTCAGATAAATCAGAGATTTCTTCTTGATCTGGATCCATTGCCAGTGAACTAGTGTGAATTTTTGGGGGTGTTGAAGAGCCTTGTTTTGTCATATTACCAGTGTTGGTTTTCTGGTTCCTTCTCATTTGGGTAGGCTCTGTCAGAGGGAAGGTCTAGGGGTGAAGACTGTTGTTCCAATTCTTTTGTCTCATGGGGTGTTCCCTTGCTATAGTACTCTCCCCCTTTTCCTATGGATGTGGCTTCCTGTGAGCCAAACTGCAGTGATTGTTGTCTCTCTTCTGGGTCTAGCCACTCAGCAAGTCTACCCAGCACTGGGCTGGTACTGGGGGTTGTCTCCGCAGAGTCTTGTGATGTGAACCATCTATGAGTCTCTCAGCCGTGGATACCAGTGCCTGTTCCAGTGGAGGTGGCAGAGGGTGTAATGGACTCTATGAGGGTCCTTAGCTTTGGTGGTTTAATGCCGTATTTTTGTGCTGGTTGGCCTCCTGCAGGAGGCGGAGCTTTCCAGAAAGCATCAGCTGTAGTAGTAGTGTGGAGAGAGACTGGCAGTGGGCAGGGCCCTAGAAGTCCCAAGATTATATGTCCTTTGTCTTCCACTACCAGGGTGGATAGGGAAGGACCAATAAGGTGGGGGTGTGACTAGGTGTGTCTAAGCTCAGACACTCCTTGGGCTGGTATTGCTGCGGCTACGGTGGGTGATGGGGTGAGATTCCCAGGTCACTGGAGTTATGTACCTAGGAGAATTATGGCTGCCTCTGCTGAGTCATGCAGGTTTTCAGAGAAGTTGGGGAAAGCCAGCAGTCACAGCCTCACCCAGCTCCCATGCAAACTGAAAAGCTGGTCTCACTCCCACCGTGCCCCCCACCAACAGCCTGTTTCCAGGTAGAGGGTGAGATGGGCTTGAAAATTTGCCCGAGGCTATCTGCCTCTCAGTTGCAAGAAAAAAGAGCTTTAATTCTTCCCTGCCTGTGAAGTCTGCACACCGAATTCATGTCCTCCCTTGAGTTCTGGCTAGGAGGCTTCTTGCCCCTGTTCAAATTGTTACAAAATTCAGCTACAGAATTCCTTCTCCCTGTGGAGTTTTACCCCCTGCTCCTCTGGCTGCCCTCCCGATGGATCCCTGTGGTGCCAGGCAGGAATGGGCGCTTGGAGACCCAGTGAGCTCCCGGGGCCTTTCTGCTCCTTCCTCTACCCCTGTATTTCGGTGAGCTCTCTAATTTGACTAAGCACCAGGTGAAGTCAGAAACTTCTGCAAACAGACCTTCATCTTCTCCAGTGGGGGTGTGTGTTCAGAAAAGGAGGGTCTCCCTTTCCCACTTCTGCACTTGTTGGGGCACTCACAGTATTTGGGGTGTCTCCCAGGTCCTGCAGGAGAAGTCTGCTTCCTTCAGAGGGTCTGTGGGTGCTCTTGTGATTACTGGAGCTAAAATTCACAATGCAATCCTCTGCATGCTGCTTTGTCCAGAGCTGCAATCTAGTCCTGCCTTCTGGCTGCCATGATCCCAGAAGTATTTTATTATCTGCCCTAATTTTGAAGTCATTAAATATGCTTCTGATTTCTTAAGCACTCTCATTTATATGAAGCTTTGTATATCAGGGAAAGCAAGGAGTGATCAAGGAGTTTGAGTTGTGTAATTTTTCTTTCCATTATCTCTTTAATATAGTAAAGTTAACTACATTATAAAAGTCCATGTTAGGTGGCTCCCTCTGAATGTTTTAGGATGGCAATCACCAGCCACCACAGCAAATTTTTTAATATCAGGATAAAAGCAGATTTTTTTTCTGATTATTATATAGATTATGAAATACTGGTTCTTTCACAAGAACCAATATTTTTTACTGTACAATCACTTTACACCTGCAATGTGCTTTGGAACCAGACATGTGTGGGCTTGAATTCTAACTCTGCCACTCACTAGTCACCTAGCATTGGGGAAGTTACTAAAACTCTCTGAATCTCAATATCTTCATCAGTAAAATGGAGAAAATAGACCAGATTTTCTGGGTTTGTTTAGAAGGATTTGAAAGTATGTGTATAACAACCTGATATCCTTTCAAGGAACAGTGTATATTCTATTTCTCTTTTGGACTGCCTTCTTCTGAACAACTTCTTAATTCCAAGTTTGACTGCTTTCTCAGTCCTCTGAGTTTTTCTCCTTTATTATTTACTCCAGCCTGCGCATTGAAAAGTTAGGATAAACATATCTCACTTTCTCCTTCTATAGCTTGATGTTTACATTAGTGGTCTTCAATCTGAGGACACTTTCTAGAACATGTTTCCTGGATGCTGCTGAAGAATTCAGAAGATTCTCAGTTACCCTTGGTCTCCAGTTTCCTGCAGCCTTTTGAATTTCTCTCATATATTAACACAGTAAATTGTTTTATTTCTGGATAGTTAGTGGGTTCTAAGGACACTGCTTATAAGCGCATTTTTTCTTATCTGTAATTTCAGCTACTCTCAACTATTATCAATTACCTTGATTTAGATCCCCATTACCCAAAGCCCAGTGTCCTTTGGTAATAATGAAAAAATAATCATCTCATTTTTTTGCTACCATGAAAGCTATAGAATATAATGATTGATATGTAGAAATATCTATTTCTTTATTGAGAAGTGTACATTGGATATAAACTCAGATTTGTAATGTGCACTACATTGAACATAACTCTAATCAAAATATTAAAATATATTTTGTCTTCCCCTACATTTTTGTAGTTGGAAAGGTGGAAAATCTTTTGGTCATCACAGAACAAATTTTAAACCATTTTTAAAAGACTTGTCTATTGCTAATGGTTCTTTAGCATTTATATGTCAACTTTTGAAAATGATTATATTATCAAAACTGTGTACAATAAGTCATTTCAGTTATGCAAATACTTATTTTAAATATGACTTAACCTTTTAACATTTAAACGCTAAAGCTTTAACATTATATTGCTATTTATTTTACATTCACATTCATGTATCCAGTTTTTTGGAGTAAGTCTTCTGTGTTCATTATGATTTTTCACAGTATACTTTGTAATTTTCACTTGCAGTCACAGACATTATATTTATATATCTCACTTAACACATCATTATTTTTTACTCACTATTAATACATAAGGAAACCAAGTTAGAGAAATTTAAATAATCATCTCTACCATGAACTTAAGCTGATAGAGAGAAGGAGAGAATAAATGTGGAGCAAGTGCTCAAATACTCTTGAGATAGCACCGTCCCATACTGCCCATTACTTTCATCTAGTCCAAGAAGAACAAACTTCTGATCAAAGAAAAATAAGACAAGACTTGTGTCTGGGTAGACAGTGATTTAATTTTTCAGTCTGGAAAATTAAAGCCTGACCCAAACATACATTTCTGTTTTGTTTCCTTTGAGACAGCCAAGAGCATGAGATAATAATTCCAAGCATCTCAAATACCAGGAGATGCCAAGACTGATGTTTTGTTTCCTATTTCATGAGCTCAGGACAGGATGCTCAGCTCATAAACACATTTAGAGAGCTTTATAGCACACAAAACCACTTACACAGCACTATGCGTCTCTATTTTTTAATTCCCCTCCAAATTAATTTTTATGACTTCTCAGGGTACTTTCTCAATTCCCTACACAAATCATGAAATTTTGATTAAACATTTAATGAGGTTCTTTGCATTGAACTCTCTTATTTACCAAATCCCTTCATGCCACCATGTCTACTGAACTCAGTGGCCCATCTCTAAAATAAACTATTAAATGAAACATATTATCCTTTTATAGTTTTATAGCATGTAGCTGTTTTAGTCTTGGCTTCCATAGTTATGGGATTTTGAAAATCTCTATTTATAAGACCATTTCTGAGGGCCTACTATGGGATAGTAACTGTGCCAGGTGATATGAAAAATAGAAAGATGAATAAAAAATGATGATTTCTTCTCTCACATAATTCATAGTATAGTTGAAGACATCAAAAATGTTACAATGTATAGGTGAGATAAAAACAAATTGCTGTGAGGTAACTTGTACACTGCTGCTTTTTAGCACATTATTTGTTTCAGATGGTATAGACATAGATTCACTCCAAAAATTAATCTAGATTTATTTATTCAGTGGAAACCATAAAATTAGTCGAGTGCATGGTGTGGCCCACCTGACCCTTCTACCAGTAAATATACAGCAGATCACATAAATACCTATATAAAAAGTAAACTTTGTTTTATATTATTATGGTGATAGTTATTAATGTATCTGACATTCAATATCGTAAGCCACAGTTTGCAATGTTAAAATAGAACAAAATAACGATAAAAAAAATTTTAAGAATCTATCATGTAAGGATAGAGAACAATCGTAGTGAGGAGGGAGCATCTAACTGCCTCGGGCTGAGGAGTTAAGGAAGTTTTGACAAGAAAGTCACATTTATATTGAGACTCAAAGAATAGATAGATAGACAGACAGGAAGACAGAGAGATAGATAGAAGGTCATGGCCAAGCAGAGAATAGAGAGAAAATACCTCAGTTAGTAGAAAGCGTAAATGCATGAAACGGTAATCAATGCCATTGCAAAGAGAATTGATATCTGCCAAATTTAGAGATCTTTACTTTTTTCATTTTTAATTTTTGTGGGTATAAAGTAGGTATATAATATATATTGGGTACATGAGATGTTTTGATAGAGGCATGCAATGTAAAAAAATCACATCATGGAGAATGAGGTATTCATCCCCTCAAGCATTTATCCTTTGTGTTACAAACAACTATTTACAATCTTTTAGTTATTTTTAAATGTACAATTAAGTTGTTATTGGCTATGGTCACCCTGTTCTGCTATAAAATTAGGACAACCACTATGGAGAACAGTTTGGAGGTTCCTCAAAAAACCAAAAAATAGAGCTACCATACAATCCGTCAATCTCATTATTGGGTATATACCCAAACGAAAGAAAATCAGTATATCGAAGAGACACCTGCACTCTCATGTTTGTTGCAGCATTGTTTACAATAGCCAATATTTGGAAGCAACCTAAATGTCTGTCAACAGATGACTGGATAAAGAAAATGTGTTAAATAGAGATCCTTTATCCCGCAAACCATAAAGCGTAGAGATCATGAACTGTTTTTCTCTTTTTTTCGGCATAGCTACAAAAAGATTTACAGATTTGGTTGAATATTGTTGAATGATTCTGGTTGTCACTGTGATTTTGGTGGAGACAACGGCTGGAGGTAGGAGACCAATTAAGACACTCTTGCAATACTTTACAACTGAGAAGATGAAGTCTAACTGGAGAAGCAGGGATGTGTTAAAGAACTATCTTAAATAGAAGGAAAGAAAAGCAAACTGGTTGACTTATTAGATAGGAGTAATAAATAAGAAACAAAAAGTAAAAGATGACTTGATCAGTGAAGTTTTAATGGTTTAATTAACCAAAATGCTGAATAAAAAAAGACAGATCTTATGGACAAAGTGAGATGAAAAAATAGAATTATTTATTTGCGATGCCTACAGTTTATCTAAACAAAAATTTCTAAAAAGTTATTGTAAATATAAAATGGAGCTCAGAAGATAGATTGAGGTTAGATATAATTGTTATATCTTCCTATGATTATAGTAAGATTTGCAACTGAAGCTGAAGATATCAGGCAAATAGATCACGACACGTTTAACTAACCTATGCTATATTTATTGTTTTGGGTCAAATTCAGTTTTGATAAATCAAATGGTTTATGTCATCTTGTTCAGATAATACAATGTTGTAAGCTAGAAGACCATAGTTTGAGGAGTAGGCCAGATTTTTAAATTTTCTTTACATCAGTTTCCCACTTTATAAAAGTACGTATAACAGTATTTGTTTTACTGAGTTACTAAAATTTTCAAGAATGGTTAAATTAAAAAAAAAAGTAAAATGTATGGAAGAGATGCATTGTAAATTTAAAATACAAGTATACTAAAAATGAAAAGATGAAAAATGATATACTATACAAACCATAAACATGCAAAAACTGGAGAGGCTATGTAAATATTAGCCAAAATAAATTAAAGAGAAAAAGTTTACCATAAATAAATAAGAATGTTGCATAATAATAAAATGATCAATTATTCATGCAGACATTACAATCCTATATACACACAAAAACTTAAAGAGAAATTTAGATAAATCCACAATCATAGATGAAGATTTTAATACTCAATTCTCATCAATTACTAGAACAAGAAAATATTAATATATCAGGAAGGACACAGAAAACATGACCACATTATCAATTACCTTGAATTATTTGACATTTAGAGAATAATACTTTGCCCCAAAACGGCAGAACACACATTATGTTTAAATACACATAAATTGATCACCAAGTTAAATCATATGTTGGGCCATAAAGTAAGTATCAATAATTTTAAAAGAATAAAATCATTCAGAATATGTTCTTGGAAAAATTAAACTGAAATTAAGTAATAAAATTATTAAAATTCAGTAATATATCTAACACCCCTCATGATTATTTCAAAATTAAGTAACACACTTCTAAATGACCCACAAGTGAAAGAAGAAATCACAAAAGATGTAATAATATTGTGAATTGGATAATAATAAGATACAATATATCAAAATATGTAGTAAGTGGTTGTAGAAAATAAGGAAGATTTAAAATCAGTGTAATGAGTGTTCATTTTAAGAAGTGAGAAAAGAAAGAGTGGATAAAACCAAAAGGAAAGAGAAAAAAGTAATAAAGAGAATGAATTAATGAAAGATGAATAAGAAAAAATAAAGTTAACCAAGTTTAAAATTAGTTATTTGAAATGATAAATAAAATTGAAAACACACTAGTGGGATTAATCAAGAGGGGAAATGTGCACACAAACAAATTAGCAGTAGTAGGAATGAGATAGCTTATCCCTACAGATCCTATAGATACTAAGTAGATAATAAAAAAATGTTAGGAAGATCTTAGGTCAAGAAATTCAACAACATAGATGAACAAATTCATCAAAAAGCACCTTCCAAGACTGATAAGAAATAGAAAATGTAAAGAGTTTTATATACCTATTAAAGAGATCAATTTTATTTCTTATAAAAAATAATATTCCCCTAAATAAAATCTAGATTCAGATGGGTTCACTGGTATTTGCTACCAAACATTTAAGAAAGAAATAATAACAAATGTATACAAACTCTATTGGAAAACATAGGAAGGGGAAACATATACAAAACTGTTTTATGAGACCTACTTAGCCCTGTTACCAAAACTTGACAAAGATGCTAGAGGTATTAAAAAAAATAGAGTCCATTACCCCTCATACACATAGTGACAAAAATTCTTAACAGTAGTAAATATAATTCAGCAATATATAGATGGGAATATTTATTATGAGCAAGTAGGGTTTATCCCAGCATGCAAGGTTTGTTTAATAGGCATAAATCACCAGTGTAATTTACCATGTTAAGAGAATAAAGGAAAACATATCTCAATAAATGCAGTAACACACATTAATCAAACCTGAAACCAAAATACATTTCCTCAACCTGACAGAAAGCATTTACAAAAAGAAACCTATAGCAAATTATACTTAATAGTAAACTAATGTATGTGTTTCCCCTAAGATTGAGAATAAGAGAAAAATGTTGATTTTCAGCTGGAGAAAAATGGAGAGAGAAACTACGGTTGGAGATTGGAAAACTATTATTAAGGTAAGAGTTCCATGCTTGATCTATAGATTTAACTTAACACCAATCAATATTCTAATAGGCTGTTTTGTAAAAATTTAACAATTGATTTTAAGTTAATATGGAAAAGCAAAGGATCTTGAATAAGCAAAACAATTTTTAAAAATAAGGACCAAATTGGAAGAACTTCACTACCTGATTTCAATACTTTCTGTAAGTCCGTATTAATCATGCAAGCATGAAAAACAGACAAAGTGATTAGTGGAACAGAAGGGAGAGTTATAAGATTTTTTTTTTTTTTCTTGAAAAGGAGTTTCACTCTTGTTGCCCAGGCTGGAGTGTAATGGCGCAGTCTCTGCTCATGGCAACCTCTCCCTCCCGGGTTCAAGTGATTCTCCTGCCTCAGCCTCCCAGTAGCTGGGATTACAGGCATATGCCACCACGCCAGGCTAATTTTGTATTTTTTAGTAGAGACGGGGTTTCTTCATGTTGGTCAGGCTGGTCGCAAACTCCCAACCTCAGGTGATCCGCCCGCCTCGGCCTCCCAAAGTGCTGGGATTACAGGCATGAGCCACCGCTCCTGGCCAGAATTTTTTAGCAAAGGTAGCAAAACAATTCAATTGGGGAAAAATCGTATTTTCAACAAAGCATGTTGGAATGTCTAGCTAACATATAGAAAAATACAGATTTCAACACTTATTGTACACCATACTGAAAAAAAAATTCAGATTGATTACAGACCTAAATTTAAAAGCAAAAATTTCTAAACCTCTTGAAAAAAAACATAAAAATGCTTCATCAACTTAGAGTAGGTGCAGTGTCATTCAAAAATGGAACAGAAAGCAGTAACCATAAAAGAAAAAAAGTTAAGTCATATTACATCAAAACTAAAACTCCTGATAGAGAAAACTAATCATTAAGTACAGGAAAAGGCAAGTCATAGACTGGTAAGAAATATTTTCAGTGCCTATATCTGACAAAGTCTTGTATCTTGAATATAGAGAAGACTTCTACAAACTATTAAAAAAAATTTAAAAATGAGCAAAAAACCTTGTTCCAGTTATCTATCCCTAAGTAATAAACCATCTCAAACTTAATGACTGAAAACAAAAACAATCATTTATTTTGCTCACAAATTTGCAATTTGGGCAAGGCTCCAAGGGGGCAGCATGTATCTGCTTAATGCAGCAATGGCTCAGATAACATGAAAGCATTAATAGAAGATAACTCAATGCCTAGGGGTATTGCTTATTTACACGTCTGGAAATTGTTTCTGGATAGAGACGGGAACCTCATCAGAGGCTATTGTCCATAACACATCATACATGGCCAGTCCACATGGGTGCTTGGTTCCTTGCAGCAGAGTAGTTGGGTTCTAAGGGTAAGCATTGAAAGAGAAAATAGAAGTGGAAGCTGCAGGCTATTAAGTCTAGGCTCAGAAACTGGCTCAGTATTTCTTCTGCTGTAATGGATTAGTAAAGCAATTACAAAGATTTTGGAATGGGCTGTAGAAACTGTATCTTAATGGAACAAGTGTAGAATAATTTGGGGGCTGTGTTTTAAAAGTGCCACAGTTCACCCTCTGGCCATATATTACTTATATTCTTTTTCCATCTAAAATACACTCACCTCCTTCTAAAACCCTCAAATGTCTCATCCATTACCTCATCAGTCTGAATTTTGAGTCCAGGATCTTGTCATTTAAACCAGATACCAATGCAGACAAGATGGATTGTTTTATATTCTTAACATGGTTCCTTTCAATATAAAGCTATATGAACTAAAGAAACAAGGTATATGCCCCCCCACATATCCAGCAAGTGCTAGTGAAAAAGACATAATTAACTGCTTTAGACAGATTCAAAAGGAGGGAAGCAGGGAATAGGTCACAGACATCAGTCAGTGGTCAATATCAATTCTGAAAACCATCTCAGTACTTTCTTGATCAGGGTCAAGTACTGCTTCCTTAAAATAATACTCTGTAGCTCATGAATTCATACCTTTTTTTTTTTTTTTGGAAGATTCTATGGGCCAGGTGTGGTGGCTCATGCTTGTAATCCCAGAACTTTGAGAGGCTGAGGTGGGAGAATTGCTTGAGCCCAGGAGTTCAAGACAAGCCTGGACAACATAGTGAGATCCCATCTCCACAAAAAAATAAAAATAAAATAAAATATTAACCAGGCATGGTAGTGTGCACCTGTAGTCACAGCTACTCAAGAAGCTGAAGTGGCAAGATCACTTGATCTCAGGAAATCACAGTGAGTCATATTCATGCCACTGCACTCCAGCCTGGGTGACAGAGTGAGACACTATCGAAAAAATAAACAAACAAAAACAAAAAAAGAGAAAGGTTCTATAAACTGTCATCTTCCTGAGATCTTAACAATGGCTCTTAAATTACTGCACTGGATTTGATCTTTTCCCTAAAAATTTTGTTACTTTGAGAATCTTCTGCCATCTGGAGAGACAGGGAATAAGGAACAGTTTTCTTTCCAAATCTAGCAAGTCTTGGTTCCTATACATTTCATCTTTGATTCCTCTCTCTCTTTTTGAGTTTTATCATCAACGACAAGAATATATCAAGTGGCCCTTTCAATATTCCGCCTGGAAATCTCTTTAGCTATATGGTGAATCAGCAGACCATGCTCTGTGGGACAGTGTCTGTCATAGTTTGTTTTGTGTTGCTATGAAAGAGTACCTAAGACTGGGTAATTTATAAGGAAAAGAGGTTTATTTATTTCGTAGTTCTGCAGGCTGAGAAGTTCAAGGGCATGGCTTTGGCTTTTGGTGAGGGCTTTTGTGCTGTGTCACAACAGGGTGGGTAAGATCAAAGGGGAAGTGGAATCATGCAAAAAGGAGAAAACCTGAGGGGTATCCTGGCTTTACAACAACCCATTCCCAAGAGCAAGAACTTGCTCGCTACCAAGAGAACAGCACCCAGCTATTTATTCATAAGGGATCTGCCCCCATAACACAAACACCCCTTACTAGGATCCACCTCCCAATACTGCCACACTGGGCATAAAATTTCAACATGAGTTTTCCCAGGGACAAACAAGTCATATCTAAACCATAGTTGCATCCATTCTTGTAAAAAAGTTTTATTATAACATATTCATGCCGATTTATTTATGTATTTTCTATAGCTTTTTCACACTACAATGGCATAGTTCAGAAGTTGTAACAGAAGCCCTGTGATCTCCAAGCTCAAAATATGTACTATCCAGCCCGTCAAGAAAAAGCTTGCTGACTCTTGATGAACTGATATGGAGTTCATTTAGTAGTTTGATAAATTTGACAAATTTCCTGTTTTTCTCATTACCTCAGATGCCAGTGCGGTCACACATCTCACTGTTACGAAAGTTCCCTTTGCTGCAGGTTCCAATTTCATTACATTAGAGGCTTCATTGGCAGCCTTCTAGGTTTTTTTAGGCTGCTGCTTGAAGGCCTTGGAATTTCACTAACATTGTCTTTTTCTCATCATTTAGTCACAAAGCCAATTTTTGTTATGAAACAACCAAAATCTGTCCTGGTTACTGATGCTGTATAAAAAAAAAAATCACCCCATAAATAAGTAGCTCGATACAACAACAATCATTTATTTTGCTCATGAATCTGCAATCTGGATAAAGCTCAGTGGGGAAAACTTGTCTCTGCTTCACTTGGTATCAGCTAAGGCAGTTCAGATGGGGCTAAAGGATCCACTTCTAGGATAGTGCACTCACATCTTGCAAGTTGGTGTTGGCTGTAGGTTCCTATCCAATTGGACCCCTGCACAAAATGGCACAGGTTTTCAAACTGCATAATAGCTGGCTCTAAAGAGAGACATTCCCACAGAACTAGGTGAAGCACATCACCTTTTATAATCTAGCCTCTGAAGTCATATAGCAAAACTTCCACCATAAGCTATCATCCAAGGCAGTAACAAGGTTTCACTACTTTTTTCAGATAAAGTGACACGCTCCCAACCACCTAATGGTAGGAATGTCAGGAATGCATTATAGGTCGGGCCAGTGGCTCATGCTTGTAATCCCAGGACTTTGGGAGGCTAAGACGGGTGGATCACGAGGTCAGGAGTCCGAGACCAGCCTGGCCAACACAGTGAAACCGTGTCTCTACTAAAAATAAAAAAAAAAAAAAAAAATTAGCTGGGCATGGTAGTGTGCACCTGTAATCCCAGCTACTCAGGAGGCTGAGGCAAGAGAATCACTTGAACCTCGGAGGTGCAGGTGGCAGTGAGTCGAGATTGTGCTACTGCACTCCAGCCTGGGTGACAGAGCTAGATTCTGTCTCCAAAAAAAAAAAAAAAAAAAAGCGTTGTAAGAGAAATATGTGTTATGGCAGACTGGGAGATATTGTTGTACCTATTTTCATTATCATTATTTTGGCAAATATGTCTGCCACAAACTTGAACAGATTCTTCACTAAAGAAGATATATAGAGGAATAAGCACACACACACACACACACACACACACACACATACACACACACACACACAAAGGTGTTTTGCATTATTCTTAAGCAGGGAAATGCATCATTTCACAAGCATACCATTTCATAGCCATTTCACATAGTTAAAATTAAAAAGACTGATAACACCACACTAAATGCTAGCAAGGATGTGGAGCAAATGAAATTCTAGCAAACACATGCAGCTGGTGAGAACATAACATGGTACAACTGCTTTGGAAAACTACTAATTTCTCAGAAAGTTAACAGCAATTCTACACCTAGATATTTAGCTAAGAGAAATGAAGCACTGCCCACAAAAGGCTTGTATAAGAATATTCTTTTTATAGCTGCCTTATTCATAATAGCAAAAAACTATGAACAACCCAAACGTCCATCAACAGGAGAATGAACAAATTGTGGTATATTCATACCACACTAGTCACTAGTAAAAGGCAGCAAATTATTGATATGTACAATAGTATAAGGTTAATCTCAAAAGCATTATGTCAAGGAAAAGGATCTAGATGCAAAAAAAGTATATAATGTTTGCTTCTATTTGTATTAAGTTCAGGAATAAGCAAAACTATCTATAGTGATAGAAATTAAAACAGCAGTTGCCTAGGGGCTAAAAATTAATTTGAGAGGATAAGAGAGAGATTTCTGGGGTGATGAACATGTTTTATATTTCAATCAGAGTAGCAATTATCTGATATACACAACACATTCTTCAAAAGTTATGCATTTTATTACATGTAAATTTTACCTCAGTAAAACAGTATTAAAATGCATTAATTTGTACACATATTTGTGTTTCAATATTTGTGTTATAGTAAAAAACACTTTAAAGAAAATTTGAGATTGATAATCGAGATTTCTTAAGAAAAAAATGTGCAAGGTATCTGTCCTACCTGTGACCCTGACAACCTCTAACCCTGTTTACAGAGATATGTGGAAGCTCTTGGGTTATTCTTGGCTCTTTTGTATGACTTGAACTTGCTTTTGAACACCTGCTCTCTGAACTCTGAACTCAGCTCTTCAACACCAAGTACATCCCTTGACATAGAAATCTCAGTTCACTAACGTGCCACTTTTCGAACTTTAATGTACCTGAGAATCTTATCAAATTACAGATTCCAACTCAGGAATCTGGGGTGGGATCTGAGAGTCTATACTTCTAACAGCTCCTAGGTGATGCTGCAGTTGTTGGTCCATGATGGACTGCGTGTGGAGCTGCAAAACTCTGGCGCACACTGATGTTGCCTTCATCTCTCACTGTCACTGCCCTATGCTGTCTCAGGCAGTAATCTTCCCCAATTTCTGGCACCTAAAGTAAAAATGATGTTACCACCCATGAGACCACAAGTCCAACAGAAGAGGGTTATTTAACCACTGTCCACACAGAAAGTATGTATTTCATTTCCCTGTGGAATAAACTTTTCCACTTCTGTTAATTTTCCAAGTAACTGAAATTAACTGTAATACATATTTAATATTATTTTTCTGCATCGAAGTCTTTGGAAGACTCACTGTGCCTCCCTGAAATCTTAAACAGAGAGTACTAAGAATGATGGAATCTTTTGTTGTTAACTCAGGGACATTATTAGGCAGTAACGCAGGAATGCCCTCTGGAGAGATTGAGATCTGTTTATCCCTGCCTAAACAGGTCCTAGACTGCAGTGCTTTCTGCACTCTTGTGTGCTTTTGGAAATTGTTGTTTTCTTTATTCCCTGACAGACTCTCAGCTGTTAGTTTTTATTAGACCTCAGCCTGCCCGGCTTTACCGGGCATCATTCGCTCTTCTAATTGCCATTTCAATTCAATTAAAGAAATTTAAAATGAATAACCAAGCAATGGTTCATACCTTTGTTTAGAACAAAAGCAAAAAGACTGAAAGAGTCCATAGAGTTTCCTGCTTTAGGAACATGTAGGAGCTTTAGTGTCTACCTTTCACTAATTTGGTTAACTTAGTGGCCAATGTTTTTTTTTTTTTTTATTACAGGATATGTTATACAATAATCTTTGTCCGTGTTTGGTTTATTAACGGCTTACAATGGAATCAGCTGTGGTGCTTATTAAAATGTAAAATTCTAGGACCTTAGCTTTACAGATGCTCATACATTAAACCTGGGGGATTCTGCATTTAGCAAACACTTCAGGAATTCCTGTGCTCAGAAAATTCGAAAAAAAAAAGAGAAAAAAACCCAACACTGTTCCTGTGTGAATGCCATTAACCTGTTGAAGATCATGCGACTTTCCTTAAGTTCTCTTAAGAATTTCTCCTTTATCTTTGGTCTTCTCAATTACAGCTAGGTCTAACTTTCTATGCTGCAATAGAAAACTTGTTTGTCTCAATTAGGAAGCTTCTTATCACTTAATGACTCAAACTTTTCCATTTCTTGGGAGTGGAAAATTAGATGGAAATGTACTAACTTACATATCAGGACTCCAAGTCTGATCTGTTGACCCTCCAAACTTAAATGCTGCCTGAATAGAATATCTAAAGCTGCAAATTCACATGTCTCTCAACAAATAACAAGTTTTTCCTAAGTGAAAAAAAAAACAGATATATAAGTTAAGGTCTGAATTTACGTTCATGTTGATACAAAAACAATTTCTTTTATTCAAAATATATATCATATATATAACAATAATGCCCATCTGAATTTTTTAAATCCCTCTAAAAGTGGCTTATCATTAGTTTTTGTCTGTCTAAAGATTCATAAGACATAAAAAGAAGTCCAAGCTTTTGTCTAAGGTAGAACACAAGACAGAAAATACATGTCTAGAAAAAATTCTGGTGTAAAAAACACCCCACCTCATATCTGTACTCTAGCAAATGAGAAATGTAAAAGCAGAAAACTACATATGCCTGGTCACTACCCTCAACCTAATGTCTTGTATTGCCTAGATATCTTAGCACATATTACCAGGCACCTAGCTGTCCCACTCTCCACAATTATTCATTCATTCAACAAGTATTTACTAAGGTAGTATGAGCTAGGCATTATGCTAGCTGCTAAGGACATCGTACTGAAAAAAAAATAGATTAGAAGCTCTTTCCTTGAGGAGCTTTACATTCTAGTGGGAAAGACAGACAATAAGACAAAAAATTAAAGTATATATGATAGGTAATTATAAGTGCTAAGAAGAAAATAGTATAGAAGAGAAGGAGATAGAAAATATTGGTAGGGCAGTTGAGTGTGGCCAGAAAAGGCTTCTCTAAGAGGCAACTTTTGAGCAAACCTGAAAGAGCTGTAGAAACCAGCCTCCTGGGTGTCTTGAGAAAGAGTCCTCTATCCCAGGCAGAGGAAGTAGTAGGTGCAACAGCACTGAGATCATGAGCAGTGTTTTCATGGAAGTTTGGAGCTGAGTGAACAAGGGGAAGAGAAGTAGACGAGCTCAAAGAGGAGGCAGATAGGGACAGAATTGCATAGTGTAGTGCCATGCAGGTCTTAATAAGAATTGTTTGGTTCTTACTGAGCAAGATGGGAAGTCATTGGTGTGTCTGAGCGCAGTGATATGATCTGACTCGAATTTAACGGAATCAGTCTACTACTGTGTTGAGAATAGATTGGAGAAAGACAAGGGCAGAAGCAATATGAATGGGTGGCAGGATATTACAAGAACTTAGGCTATACATGAAATGATTTCCAATTTTTCTTACTGTTGCCAAATTCCCAAAATGCCCTTCTTCCAATTACTCTCCACTGCTAGTATAGTCCACCGCAAACTGAACATCTTCAAATCTGCAACTGCATTCAACCTCTCTTCCTTTCCTCTTACCACGATAGAATAAATTATCCTCTTTAATGAAAGATAGACAGTAAAATATACTGAGTGAGAATATTTGCTCTAGAAACAGAAGCTTGATGTATAATAATTTCTCTTCCACCTAAATTGTGTGACTTGGGAAAATTCCTTAGAAGTTTTGTGTCTCAGTTTCTTCATCTGCAACATGAAGACAATGGTAAGAATTACTTCAGAAGATGGTGTGAGGACCAAAATGAAAAAAAAAAATTCCATCATTGTGAAGAGATCCTGGCACATAATTAAAGCTCAGAAAAACTAGTTTTACTTTCCACGCATGCTAGGGAGCCTCTGCCTCCTCCTTACTTGAAAACCTTACCCCAGTGATAATTCTCCCCTTCTCCTGCATCTTCAACATTTCCTCCTAACTAGATTCTTCTCATCAGTAATTGGACATGCTCACCTCTTCCCCGCTTTAAGAAAAAGAAAAAAGGGCTCCCTGAATCCACCTTTTTTAACCTCAGGTTTACTATAAACTAGAAAGCCTCATACCAAGATGAAAGTGTTGATGTCTTGTTTAAGAGGGAAAAAATGAGAAAAGGAAGAATGTAAAGCAATACTAAATGAGATGTTACCAAATAGCTACCCCTTCTCATGAAAGCTCTAAAGTGTACATCAGTTGCTCAACAGATGTAATTGCTTGACATTTGCAATTTTTTCCAGGCAGGCTGCAAGAAGAAAATGTGACCCTAGTAGTCCCAGGCAGAAAGAAAGGTGAGGAAATTGATTTGCCTAACTCCCTGCTAGCTCTTGTTTTCTATTGAGCAGTGTGTAGCCCTCGAGGAGTTCACTTCTCCCCTGTTTCGAATTTTGTGGTCTGGTACTGTTGGATGTCAGATTCCACACTGGACTCTGTCAGTGTGGTTATGATTCCTCCAAGCTCAGAAATGGCAAGAGAAGCCAAAAAATTGAGAGGTGCAGCTTGTCAGCTTGGCTGCATAAAAAGTAGCCACAATGGAGGGCTCGGTGTTCCCAGGGCAAGTTGAACCCAGATGTGAACCTGTGTTGGCCAAACACAATTGGTTGTCCTGCACTGGGGCCAATGGTCTGGGAGGCAGGTGGTGCCACAGGAATATGAAGAGCCACATAGTATGTACAACTAACTGATAGTACCTACAGCTGCTACAGCCCTATAGCCTTCTCAGTTTTACTACTACCTCTTCAACTCTTTTCAAGCTTCTTGAAAGGATTGTCTACATAATGTTTCTTCATCTTTATATCCTGTTAACTCTAAAATTTGCTTCCCACACTAACTCTAACCCTTTATTCCATAGCTTCCAGTACAGTGATCAGTGATCTTCATGGCCCTACATCCAATAACATTTTTTAATCCTCATCTTATTTGACTTTTCAGAATCATTTGATGTAAATTGACAATTTTCTTCCCTAGGCAATCTCTGTCTTTGTCTTTCAAGACAGAAACTTCTGATTTTCTTCCTATCTTTGTGCTTGCTGTTTTCATGTATTGTCCCATACTGTGATTTTTTTAAGTGATAGGGATCCTCCAGGTTGGACTTAGTCTTTCTTTACTTCTCTCTGTACATGCTCTTCTTTGATATCTTATCTATTCCATGGCTTTAACTGCCATGTATAATCTAGAGCTGCCCCCACTAAAATCTTTGACTTCACCTTTTCTTCTGAGCCCCATTCCATCTGTTGATAGGCTTTTTTTTTTTTTTTTTTTTTGAGACAGGTTCTCGCTCTGTCTCCCAGGCTGGAGTCCAGTGGCAGTGTGATCACAGCTCACTACAGTCTTGACCTCCTGGGCTCATGTGACCCTCCCATCCCAGCCTCCTGAGATGATGGAACCACAGGTGCACACCCCACACCTGGGTAATTTTTAAATAATATTTAAATAAATACAGGGTTTTGCAGAGTCTTGTAAATACAGGGTTTTGCAGCCTATGTTGCCCAGGCAGGTCTAGAACTCCCAGGCTCAAGTGATCCTACCGCCTCAGCCTTCCAAAATGTTGGGATTACAGATGTCAGCTACTATGCCTGGCCTTGACAGACTATTTTATTTGGTGTTTTTATAGACACCCCAAACTCAACATGCTCAAACTTTAATCCATATTCTACCCCACAAAGCAGCAACTCCTGTAGTTTCTTTTTTTCATAGACAATCCTGTAACTCATTTGATCATTCACACAAGACATTTGAGAATTATCTTTGACTCCCATCCCTATCTCAGTTTCCCATCTCCTATTCATGACTGATCCACTCCAAAAGAGTTTCCATGTCCCAGAAATCCTTTCTTCATCTTTTCCTATACTTTCCAGATAAACTTCTCAAAAATGTTCTCTTATTCTTGAAATCTACATTTCCTCAGGTTAGTCCTCAATCTTCTAATCATGCATCAACCCATCCCGTATGACTTTCACTCACATCACCTGTTTGGAACAGCCTGCCATCACGCCACAACCTCCATGTGGCTAAATCCAAAGAGAAACTTAAAGGTCTCATGTTACTTAGCCTTGTAATAGCATTCGATAGTATGGGTGTCTCCACTCTTCTTGAGACATTTTCTTTCCTTTTCTCTGTCAAGAGATTTTAACCTCATCTTTTTGGATTTTCCTTTTGTCTGTGTAGTAGATTCCTCATTCTTTACCCAGCAATTAAATGTTGGGATTACTGTTAGCCCTCCATATCTGCAGATTCCACATCTGTGGATTCAACCAACCAAACAGGGATTAAAAATATTCCGCACATACAAAAGCAATATAAAGTAATGATACAATAATTAAAAATAATACAAATAAATAACAATACAGTGTAACAATGTTTTACCTAGCATTTACATTGTATTATGTATTATAAGCAATATAGAATTGAAGTACACAGGAGGATGTGCATGAGTTCTATGCAAATACTATGGCTTTTTATATCAGAGACTGGAGCATCTGTGGATTTTGGTATCCATGGAGGGGGACCTGGGATCAATTTTCTGTGAATACCAAAGGATAACTGTCTTCTATGCCCTTTTTCCCTGGGCAATTTTATCCATCCTATTACTTTAAATGACAATGTATACACAAGGTATACTAAACTTGCATCTCCAGCACATACTTTTCCACTTACTTTCAGATAGAATGCAGGTGCCTATTTGCATATCTTCTTGAATAGCTCAAGAGAGCCTAAACCTCAACATCTGCAAAGCCAAACTATGAGCTCCTCCTGAAACCTTGTCAGTTTTTTTGTTCTTTACCACTGTAAATGACACTGCTATTCTCTGAATTTTGTAAGGCAGAAACTTAGCAACATTTCACTCTTCCTCAATCCTTAATCGAATCCTTCACCAAGTGCTCTCAATATTACCTTCCAAGTTTCCCCCTAATTTATTCATTTCTCTTCATATGTACTACCTTCACTCTAGTTCAAGTTTTCTATCATTTTGTGCCTGGAATTTTTCAGTAACTTTTTTACTAGACTCCCACATTTGCTCTTACCTCGGTCAAATCCATTCTCAATACAGGAGACTGGGTGATCTTGTCAAAACGCAAATCTGTTCCTATGCTCTTATCATAGAGGCTTATATTCTTAACATAGCCCACAAACCCTTACCTCATCCTCCTCAACTTCCTTTGCAGCCTTATCTCACCCTGTGTGTCTGTCATTGCACTAACTTTCCAGACACATTGGCCTCCCTTCTGTACCTTGTCCCTTCCGTGTTACTTCTTGCCACAAGACCTTTGTGGGTTTTCTTCCTGTCTGGAGTGGTCATCCCCGTTTCCTTTCAGCCCCAGTTACTTTGACTTGTTAACTCTTGAATATCCTTCAAATTGAAATGTAATTGTCACTTTTCCAGGAAAGCCCTGACATATCTTCCTAACTGGATAAAATCTTTCACTTATACAAATTCTACTAAATCAAATTTTCAAATAATATTTTGTCATAGCATATCAAATAGATGTTTAAAATGGACAATTACTGTGCATACTTGATTAATATCTTTTTCCAGCCCCAATCCAACCAATCTTCTCATGAATATTGCCAGCCTCATGAGAAGAACTTTGCTGGTGCTCACCATTTTGTCCCTAGTGCCTAGAACAATAATGAACATATAATAGACTGTTAAGATATGCTGGATAAACAAATGGATGAAAGTATATAGAATATTCCTTAGGGGCTTCTCTCTTTTTGAAGATTTAGATATTACTGAAAACTTCAAAATATGGATGACTCGAATGTCCTCTACACAATCCTGGTGAAATTACTATACTGTTTAAAAGCTGAGCTCCAAAGTTAGGTTGCCTGTATTCAAACTGGCTTTGCCACCTAATATTTGTGATCTCTGCAAATTACTTAACCTTTCTAGACCTCCATTTCTGATAAATGAAGATAACTATACTATGGCCCACAAACTCTGTGAGGATAAGATGAAGACATGCAAGTAAGTAGCTCAGCACAGCCTGTCACATAGAAACTGCTAATTAAATGGTAGCTGTTGTAATTACAGACCTGATTTCCTCAAGCTTCCTTCCTTTTCTATTCATGGATCTTTGTGAGCTATTTGTAGTCCATTTTCTCAGTGAACTTGGTGGAAAATACACCTCTTGCACCTTTCACAAGAAATCTAGTCCCATTAAACTTATTCTCATTTTTGTAGTTTTACTGAAGATGTGTGTTTTCAGAGAGTTGCCTAGAGTCCAAGGTAGCCTACCCTTTCTTTGGCCTTCGCTGCACTTCTTCTCTTCTCTAAACCACCAGTCTATACTTAATTGCTTTCCCCAGACTCCCCCATGAACAGATGTCTGTGATTTACAGTCTAGTTTTCCTTCAGCAACTTCTCCCATAAGGAACAGCCTTGTTAGTTTCATTTGTTTACCTCTTTTTGCTAAGGATTATGGTAAAGAACAGCGTTTCCCTTCTCACAACATCAGCAACTCACTCCCCTGCCTAGAAGGCTTTTCTGAAATCTCTTGGCCCTTAATATAAAGCTCAAGGCAGGTTACATGACCTGGCTCATGCTAGTCTTTCTGATCTCATATTGTGCTACCACCGTCCTGCTCATTTCTCTGTAGCCACAATGACCTATTTTTCTCTGCCTTGAGTGCAATGAGATTTTGCTGTTTCAAGTCCTTCACAATTTCCCAACTCTCTCCCGTTGCCTGTTTAAGACTCAATCATCCTCTGGGTCTGGATTTAATATCTATTCCTCAGAGAAGTCTCAATTACTAGAATTGATTTCCCTTGTTATATAGTTTCATTGCATAATATACATTTCTCTAATAACTCATCACAACTGTAATTAAATAATTTTTAATAATTGTTTATAATTATATTTCTATATTTTAATTAGTTACATATTGTTACTTAAATAAGAAAGGTGTATGTCTGCCCTGTTCATTGTTTCATACTTACTTCCTTAGAGTCCAGTTGATGTGGTCATAATGGGTATTCAACAGATATTTGTTGAATGAATGATGATTTAATCTTTACATACTATTGCAATTTTTTTGACTTCAGTTTTTCATAGCATTCCCAAATTATTCAAAAGTCTGAAATCTATTTCTTTTTTAAATTTATTTTTATTTTTAATTTTTGTGGGACATACTAGGTATATATATTTACTGGGTGCATGAGATATTTTGATACAGACATGCAATGTGAAATGAACATATCATGGAGAATGGGGTATCCATTCCCTCAAGCATTTGTCCTTTGAGTTACAAATAATATAATTGCATGCCTTAAGTTATTTAAAAATGTACAATTAAGTTATTATTGACTATAGTCACTCTGTTGTGCTATCAAATAGTAGGTCTTATTCATTCTTTCTAACTGTTGTTTTGTATGTATTATTCATCCCCACTTCCCCGCAATCCCACCACTTTATTTCCCAGCTTCTAGGAACCATCCTTCTACTCTCTACGTTCATCAGTTCAATTGTTTTGATTTTTAGATCCCACAAATAAGTGAGAACATGCAAGGTTTGTCTTTCTGTGTCTGGCTTATTTCACTTAATAATCTCCAGTTCCATCCACGTTGTTACAAATGACTGGATTTCATTCTTTCTTATGGCTGAATAATACCACATTGTATATATGTGCCACATTTTCTTTATCCTGTCATTTGTTGATGGACACTAAGTTTGCTTCCAAATCTTAGCTCTTGTCAACAGTGCTACAACAAACTTAGGAGTGCAGGAATCTCTTTGATACACTTATTTCCTTTCTTTTGGGTATATATCAACAGTGGGATTGCTGGATAATATCATACCTCAATTTTTAATTTTCTGAGGAACCTCCAAACTGTTCTCCATAGTGGTTGTACTAATTTACATTCCCTTCACTGTAGTTTTTATTTGCATTTCTCTGATGATCACCTTTTCATATGTCTTTTTTCCATTTGTATGTCCTCTTTTGAGAAATGGCTATTCAAGTGTTTTGCCCATTTTTTAAAAATCAGATTACTAGATTTTTTTTCCTATAGAGTTGTTTGAGCTCCTTATATGTTCTGGTTATTAATCCTTTCTCAGATGGGTAGTTTACAAATATTTTCTCCCATTTTGTGGCTCATTTCTTCACTTTATTGGTTGCTTACTTTGCTGTGCAGAAGTTTTTTAACTTGATGTGATGCCATTTGTTCATTTTTGCTTTGGTTGGCTGTGCTTGTGGGGTAATGCTTAAGAAATTTTTTGTCCAGACCAACCAATGTCCTGGAGATTTTCCTCAATGTTTTCTTATAGCAGTTTCATAGTCTGAGGTCTTAGATTTGTCTTTAGTCCATTTTGATTTGATTTTGTAAATGGTGACAGAAAAAGGTCAAGTTTCATTCTTTGTATATGTATATCCAGTTTTCCCAACATCATTTATTGAGGAGACAGTATTTTCTCCAGTGTATGTTCTTGGCACCTTCATCAAAAATGAGCTCACATTAGGTGTGTGGATTTGTTTATGGGTTCTCTATTCTGTTCCATTGGTCTACATGTCTGTTTTTATGCCAGTTCCATGCTGTTTTGGTTACTATAGCTCTGTAGTATAATTTGAAGTCAGGTAGTATGATTCCTCCAGTTTAGTTCTTTTTGCTTAGGATAGCTTTGGCTATTCTGGGTCTTCTGTGGTTTCACATAAATTTTAGGACTTTTTTTTTCTATTTCTGTGAAGAATGTCATTGGTATTTTTACAGGGATTGCATTGAATTTGTAGATTGCTTTGGGTAGTATAGATATTTTAACAATATTGATTTTTCCAATCCACAAACATGGAATATTTTTCCATTTTTTGGTGTCCTCTTCAATTTCTTTCATCAGTGTTTCACAGTTTTCATTATAGTGATCTTTCACTCCTTGGTTAATTCCTAAGTATTTAATTTTATATGTGGCTATTGTAAATGGGATTACTTTGTTATTTCATTTTCACATTGTACACTGTTGGCATTTAAAAATGCTACTGATTTTTGTATGTTGATTTTGCATCCTGCAACTTTACTAAATTTGTTATCAGTTTTAATAGTTTTCTTGCAGAGTCTTTAGGTTTTTTCAAATATAAGATTATATTTGAGCCCCCTCAGTGCCCTACCCCTCTGTGGCCATGCTGGTACCTAAGGTGCTAGACAAAATTTCCTTTACTTTTCCCTCTGCTTTTCTCAAGCAGAATGAGTTTTGCCCTGTAGCCAACCCAGTGGGTAATGTGCTGAGTCTCACCTGAAGACAGCAAGTCTCAGAGGCTCATCCAAGGCCCTTGATGTACTACCTGGGTATCACTGCTGGTTATTTGGGGTGCAAGGACTCTTCAATTAGCAGGTAACGACTGCTGCAGACACTGTGTCCTTTCCTTCAAAGCAGTAGGCTCCTTTCTGGCCCAAGGTGTGTCTAGAAATGTCATCTGAGACCTAGAGGGCCTGGAATGGAGGCCTCATGACTTTTATCAGTGTCCTGTCTTGCTGTGGCTGAGCTGGTATCCAAGATGCAAGACAAAGTCCTCCCCACTCTTTCCTTTTCTCTCTTCAAGCAGAAGGAAGAGGTCTTTTCTGAAGCCATGAGCTGTGCAGCCTGGGGGGTAGGCGAGGAGAGATGCCAGCACTCCCTTGGCTGCCCTAGCTGTTGTCTCAGTATGTTGCATGTCCCGCCAGTCTCCTGTCTTTGGGCCTCGTTCAGCACTAGAACCCAACTAAGATTTGCAGTCCTTATGGCCTAGACTGCCTTTCAAATTTACTTGAAGACAGAGAGTGCTGTAGCCCTCTGTGGCAAGGTTTGTAAGTACTCAAGTTCTAACTGCTGGGATTCATGATTCTCCTCTAGCTAGGGCTGGTTTAAATGTTCCCTCTGTGGGTGGGTGTCAGTTGAGTTTGGTCTGCTTTTCCTTTTTGCTCCAACAGAACGGCACTGAGTTCAATGCCTCACAATTGCCGCGTTATCCCTCCCCCAGTGCCCAGAGAAGCTCTCTGCACCATGCCACTGTTGTTGCCTTGGCTGGGGAAGGGGTGGCATTTGCAATTCGGGAGTGTTTTTTCTATTTTTTCAGTGAATCTTTCAGCAATATGAAGTTAAAAAACCAGGTACTATGAGGGCTCATCTGATTTTTGGTTCTTAGGAAGGTGTTTTTTTTTCTGTGTTGATAGTTGTTAAATTGGTGGCTTTGTGGCAGGGGACAAGAGGGGGTAGGGAGGGGATGCTTGGTGTAGCCTTCTATTCTGCCATCTTGCTCCACCTCTCCATCTATTTCTTAAGCCCTGAGTTTAATTTGGGATGCTGAACTTGAATCCATTGTTATTATAGTCCTGCTGTCTCTTGTCAGAGTGCTGGAGAGGGCATAGGAGTGGACCCAGGGCAAAGAGGCTGGTACAGAGCCTGACACTGACCTGCTTAGCTTCCAAGACTTCAGTGTGAATATCGAACTAAATGAGAACTTTTCAAGTTTCTTTTACTGTAAAAGCACCCAGCCAAACGACTTCTCTTTGTTTTATAGATAGTGTACAAAAAAATAAAATCATCATTAGTTTTGTAGATTTACTTATATGATCTATTCATCTGATCAAGAGGTTTCTTTTCTATGGTTTTCCCAGAGAGAACTGAACGTTTTTTTCCTGAGTGGTTTTGAGTTGTTTTACTAGTTAGTGTCTGCAGCATAAATAATCAGAGACAACTTCTCAGGAATATAAGAGGAGTTTAAAGATCGTTCTCAGACACACAAAGCAGATAAACATTGTTTAGAGACATAGGGTCTTGAGAAGAATGTACTTTCCTAGTTGATTTGGTGTCAATAAAATAGAAGTATTTGCCTTTTTGAAGAAACAAGAAAATAAAACCCACTTCAGACTTCTCTTTGTAAGGGTGATTGATCTCCTATGTAAATTATAATGTTGAATGTTGCAAATGTCTGTTCTGTTCTCTAACTTACGAAAAGACTAGACAGGTTCTGTATTTGTGTGTGTTGTGTGTGCCTGTGTGTGTAAGAGAGAATGAAAGATTGAGAGGCAGAGACTTGATATGGTGTAATGCTACTCTATACAGTTTTGGTGACTTTTGTTCAGAGCCACATTAAATTTCATTTGAATATTTTAGACATTTTAATATACTCTACTTAGCCCTCCTAGGAAGGACAAAAACAAGAATTTATGGGGCCTGAAGCTTATAAAATGTGATAGTCATTTTTCATGGAAAAGACATAGGGTATAAAAGTAATCATTCATGTAGAACAAGAGAAAATAGCACAGCAAATCACATATTTTAAATGCCCGCAAAGGTCATACAAACATCCTTCTCTAATTTATTTTCTGCATGTTTTGGCTTTGTAATATTTGATCACTATTTCACATGACAAAGATTTTGTAAAACCACTTTCTACCGCTTTTATAAAACTTTCTCTTTTCTACAGGGAAAAGAGAAAGTCTTTCTCAAGATGGAGTAAACAAAATTTGAGTTACATTACATGCAGTTGGAATGTTGAAACATACGACTTCATACACATGTATGCTTGCTTTTTGTACTACTGACAAGAAATAGAGGCAACATGATAAATTCTGTTTCTCATTAGTTTCATCAAAAATGAAAAAAATTACATTGCATTACATACTTGAATATATGGCATTTTTAAGTGTTTTCCTGACAAAAGAGAACAAAGGAAGCCACATGCTCTGCTTATAAGTTGATGAAACCAATGATTAGAAGAATTATCCACAAACTAGCATATGATTCTATACATTTCAAACTTTTTTTGCTTCCACAGCCCATAGAATCCCAGTACCAACAACCGTAAAACACATTTATATTACAATCAGACAACTGGTCTTACCCATTTACACACAAAGCAAGTGCTGTCAGTGCAGTAAGAAGTAGACATGTCCCTGAAAGTGCTAGTAGTACACTGTAACAGTTAGCCATAACTTAATGAGACATAGAGGTGACTATATACCACATAATTTTATACCACCAAATCCTAACTAAATTTCCCAACTCAATTTCCCCTTAGCCATATCCCTACAATATCCATTTCTTATGCTACCCAGCAGAAGAATGGCAACGGTGGAGAAAGAGAAAGTAATCTTAACTGATTTCGTTAAAGGCATCTTCATTTTGCAAATTTTACAGAAAAAAAATAAAAACAATGTATGACTCCATGAATACATTGCTAGGTCCCCCACCAGATGACCTCAGAATGAGCAAATGCAAGTGAAAGACTCAAGCCTAAATTTCATGAGCTTTGTGGTAATTCTGTCTTTGCCCCCAGATCTGCCTCTGGTGAAGTCTCATCCATTGATGTATGTTTTTTTCTTACAGAATTTACACTAGGAGAGGCCACTGTGGTGGAGAGGGAGTCTGGCTTCCATCAGAGTGAACCTCTTAAAAAGCCATTAGTCTGAGCCTCGTATTTTGTCTCCTAGATCTTTTGTCTATTGGAAGGTCAAGGGGAAAGTGAATTTATACTTGGTTATAGCAGGTGCTTTTATTTTTCATTATGTTCATCATGAAAAAATTCATTGAAGGGGATGGACTCTAATATTCCTTTTTGGGAATTTAGGTTATTTTCTGAGCACAAAATGATAGCTAGCATAAGAACATGTCTGAAAAAATGCAAAAGAATGTATTTCAGTAAGCTATGAGTCTTTTTCATATCCTCAATGATAATGTCTCCCTAATGTTTGTGTTTCTGTTCTATATGTAATCCTTGTCCTCCAGACATCTCAGATTATTGTAATCATCAGTAAATAACTTCATTCTGTAACACAACTGCTAATGTCAACCTCAAGGCTAACTATGAACAAGTTCCCCAAAGCACATATTTTCCCCAAAGCACATATTTTACTGCATCAACTCTGGGCTTAGCAAAATAGCTGTTTGTAGTTGGTGAGGCTTTGTTTTCTCTATCAAATAAAATCACTAAGCCAGCATATAAGCAAACAGAAACATTCTCTTTTATTTTATCTTCATTGACATTTTGACACTTACCAATGAGATAGAAAAGATGTATGCAGGGCAAGGCTGAAGTCCAAGGGGGATGAACCTCTTTATTTTGGATCAGATCTTGAATGTCCAACATGGTTTGAAATATCTTCAGGAAAACCATGTTGATTCTCATCAAGTGCAAAGTGTTTCATTCCCTTAGCTGTTGATTGACAAGTCTCAGGTTCTACATAGAATTCTCACTCAGTAAACCGTAGGGAAAACAAACAAAAGAAATGAAATACACATTACACACACACACACATACACACACACACAAACTATAGCTGTGCTTCCACAACCTTAGCATGCATAGGAATTATCTGAGTGAGCCTCTTAATAATATAAATTTTTGGACCTATTTTTTTAGATTTTGACTGTCTAGTCCATACCTAAAACATATGCTTATTCTTTAACAAGCATTCATGGTGATTTTTATGTGTGTGATTCACCGCCACACTTAGAAAATCACTCTGCTGCAGTATTTTCAAGCTTATATTTACAAACTAGAACTCTTTTGATGGCTATTACTCAGTCAGTACCACATCAGCTTAGAGACCAACCAGTCCTAACATATAGGCAGTAAGTGTTTCCCTTCTTGCTTTCCACATCTAAAAGTTCTTTCTAGTTTTTATTTTTTTGTTTTGTTTTGTTTCTAGTGTTATAATCCATTTAAATTTTTAAAAATACTGAAGTAAGATATTTTTTCAGATGCTAACATGGAATATTAGAATAAGAAATTGGTGTGTATAAATTTTGCTGTTTTAAATGACTGTCAGACATCCTTCTAAATCACACAGTTATAATTTTTCTCTTTTCTTGACTTCTCCTCAACATACTATAAATCGTCCTCCAAAAATCACACTCAAGAGCAAGCAAGCAATCAGTGGAATAAAACAGCCATGAAGATCAACTGTGTTCAGCCAATTGTGGAAATTTGGTATAAATTAAAACACCATTAAAACAGTTCTTAGAAATTCACAGCTAACTAGTTCAACATCAATATCAGTTACAGACGTTCTAGGATCTAATCTTGGAAGTGCAGAAAGAGAAGTCTATAAAGAGAAATTTTTGGACAAAGTATCTGATTGTATTGTAAGAGTAGTGTACTCATTGCATAGAGCCATGGTTATTGTAAGAATGTTGTAACTGTTATTTGTCATTCCTTACAACATGAAACAAGCTCCCACTAAATATATCTGTAAGTGTTAACAAGAGTATGAAATAAAACCCATCATTCTTTAGAAATAAAAGATTTAACAAGTCAGAATTTTAATGGAATGGCATTTAAAGAAACAAAATAAACATTAATCACTGGGAGACTATCAATGTTTATAAAAAACAAAAAAAGGAATACTAAGGAAAATTATAAACTTTTTCATTAAATTTCAGAAATTAGGGCTTAGCAAGCCCTCCTTGACCTTTATGATAATTACTTTGGGATTCCGTTTCAAGATGGCCGAATAGGAACAGCTCTGGACTTCAGCTCCCAGCACGATCAACACAGAAGATGGGTGATTTCTACATTTCAAACTGAGCCTCCACTGGTGATACCCAGGCAAACAGGGTCTGGAGTGGACCTCCAGCAAACTCTGACAGACTTGCAGCTGAGGGACCTAACTGTTAGAAGGAAAACTAACAAACAGAAAGCAATAGCATCAACACCAGCAAAAAGGATGACCACACCAAAACCCCATCTGTAGGTCACCAACATCAAAGACCAAAGGTAGATAAAACCACAAAGATAGGGAGAAACCAGAGCAGAAAAGCTGAAAATTCTAAAAACCACAGAGCCTCTTTTCCTCCAAAGGATCACAGCTACTCACCAGCAACAGAATAAAGCTGGATGGAGAATAACTTTGATGAGCTGACAGAAGTAGGCTTCAGAAGGTCGGTAATAACAAACGTCTCTGAGCTAAAGGAGGATGTTGGAACCCATTGCAAGGAAGCTAAAAACCTTGAAAAAAGATTAGACGAATGGCTAACTAGAATAAACATGTAGAGAAGACCTTAAATGCTCTGATGGAGCTGAAAACCATGGCACGAGAACTACGTGACACATGCACAAGCTTCAATAGCCGATTTGATCAACTGGAAGAAAGAGTATCAGTGATTGAAGATCAAATTAATAAAATAAAATGAGAAGTTTAGAGAAAAAAGAGTAAAAAGAAATGAATAAAGCCCCCAAGAAAGATGGGACAATGTGAAAAGACCAAATCTACATTTGATTGGTGTACCTGAAGGTGACGGGGAGAATGGAAGCAAGTTGGAAAACACTCTGCAGGATATTATCCAGGAGAATTTCCCCAACCTAGCAAAGCAGGCCAACATTCAAATTCAGGAAATAGAGAGAGCACCACAAAGATACTCCTTGAGAAGAGCAACCCCAAGACAAATAATTGTCAGATTCACCAAGGTTGAAATGAAGGAAAAAAATGTTAAGGGCAGCCAGAGAGAAAGGGTGGGTTACCCACAAAGGGAAGCCCAGCAGACTAACAGCAGATCTCTCAGCAGAAACTCTACAAGCCAGAAGAGATTGGGGGCCAATATTCAACATTCTTAAAGAAAAGAATTTTCAACCCAGAATTTTATATCCGGCCAAACTGAGCTTCATAAGTGAAGGAGAAATAAAATCCTTTACAGACAAGCAAATGATGAGAGATTTTGTTAACACCAGGCCTGCCTTACAAGAACTCCTGAAGGAAGCACTAAACATGACTAAACATGGAAAGGAACAACCAGTACCAGCCGCTGAAAAAACATACCAAATTGTAAAGACCATCAATGCTAGGAAGAAACTGCATCAACTAATGAGCAAAATAACCAGCTAACATCATAATGACAGGATCAAATTCACACATAACAATATTAACCTTAAATGTAAATGGGCTAAATTACCCAAATAAAAGACACAGACTGGCAAATTGGATAAAAAGTCAAGACCCATCAATGTGCTGTATTCAGGAGACCCATCTCATGTGCAGAGACACACATAGGCTCAAAATAAAGGGATGGAGGAAGATCTACCAAGGAAATGGAAAGCAAAAAAAAAAAAAAAAAAAGCAGGAGTTGCAATCTTAGTTTCTGATAAAACTGACTTTAAACCAACAAAGATCAAAAGAGACAAAGAAGGCCACCACATAATGGTAAAGGGATCAATTCAACAAGAAGAGATAACTATCCTAAATATATATATGCACCCAATACAGGAGCACCCAGATTCATAAAGCAAGTCCTTAGAGACTTAGACTCCCACACAATAATAATGTGACACTTTAACATCCCACTGTCAATATTAGACAGATCAATGAGACAGAATGTTAACAAGGATATCCAGGACTTGAACTCAGCTCTGCACCAAGCTGACCTAACAGACATCTACAGAACTCTCCACCCCAAATCAACAGCATATACATTATTCTCAGCACCATATTGCACTTATTCCAAAATTGACCACATAGTTGGAAGTAAAGCACTCTTCAGCAAATGTAAAAGAACAAAAATCACAACAAACTGTCTCTCACAGCACAGTGTAATCAAATTAGAACTCAGGATTAAGAAACTCACTCAAAACCGCTCAACTACATGGAAACTGAACAACCTGCTCCTGAATGACTACTAGGTAAATAACAAAATAAAGACAGAAATAAAGATGTTCTTTGAAACCAATGAGAACAAAGACACAACATACCAGAATCTCTGGGACACATTTAAAACAGTGTGTAAAGGGAAATGTGTAGCACAAATGCCCACAAGAGAAAGCAGGAAAGATCTAAAATCAACACCCTAACATCACAATTAAAAGAACTAGCGAAGCAAGGGCAAACAAATTCAAAAGCTAGCAGAAGGCAAGAAATAAATAACTAAGAACAGAGCAGAACTGAACAAGATAGAGACACAAAAAAACCTTCAAAAAATCAGTGAATCCAGGAGCTGGTTTTTTTAAAAGATCAACAAAATTGCTAGACTACTAGCGAGACAAATGAAGAAGAAAAGAGAGAAGAATCAAATAAACACAATAAAAAATGATAAAGGGGATATCACCACCAATCCCACAGAAATACAAACTACCATCAGAGTATACTATAAACACCTCTACTCAAATAAACTAGAAAATCTAGAAGAAATGGATAAATTCCTGGACACATACACCCTCCCAAAACTAAACCAGGAAGAAATTGAATCTCTGAATAGACCAATAACAGGATCTGAAATTGAGGCAATAATTAATAGCTTACCAACCAAAAAAGAGTCAAGGACCAGATGGATTCAGAGCCGAATTCTACCAGAGGTACAAGGAGGAGCTGGTACCATTCCTTCTGAAACTATTCCAATCAATAGAAAAAGAGGGAATCCTCCCTAACTCATTTTATGAGGCCGGCATCATTCTGATACCAAAGCCGGGCAGAGACACAACAAAAAAAGAGAATTTTAGACCAATATCCCTGATGAACATCGATGCAAAAATCCTCAATAAAATACTGGCAAACTGAATCCAGCAGCACATCAAAAAGCTTATTCACCATGATCAAGTGGGCTTCATCCCTGGGATGCAAGGCTGGTTCAACATACACAAATCAATAAACACAAACCATCACATAAACAGAACCAATGACAAAAATCACATGATTATCTCAACAGATGCAGAAAAGGCCTTCAACAAAATTCGACAGCTCTTCGTGCTAAAAACTCTCAATAAACTAGGTATTGGTGGAATGTATCTCAAAATAATAAGAGCTATTTATGACAAACCCACAGCCAATATCATACTAAATGGGCAAAAACTGGAAGCATTCCCTTTGAAAACTGGCACAAGACAGGGATGCCCTCTCTCACCCCTCCTATTCAACATAGTGTTGGAAGCTCTGGTCAGGGCAATCAGGCAAGAGAAAGAAATAAAGGGTATTCAATTAGGAAAAGAGCAAGTCAAATTGTCTCTGTTTGCAGATGACATGATTGTATATCTAGAAAACCCCATGGTCTCAGCCCCAAATCTCCTTAAGCTGATAAGCAACTTCAGCAAAGTCTCAGGATACAAAATCAATGTGCAAAAATCACAAGCATTTCTATACACCAATAACAGACAAACAGAGAGCCAAATCATGAGTGAACTCCCATTCACAATTGCTTCAAAGAGAATAAAATACCTAGGAATCCAACTTACAAGGGATGTGAAGGACCTCTTCAAGGAGAACTACAAACCACTGCTCAACAAAATAAAAGAGGACACAAACAAATGGAAGAACATTCCATGCTCATGGATAGGAAGGATCAATATTGTGAAAATGGCCATACTGTCCAAGGTAATTTATAGATTCAATGCCATCCCCATCAAGCTACCAATGCCTTTCTTCACAGAATTGGAAAAAACTACTTTAAAGTTCATATGGAACCAAAAAAGAGCCTGTATTGCCAAGACAACCCTAAGCCAAAAGAACAAAGCTGGAGGCATCACGCTACCTGACTTCAAACTATACTACAAGAATACAGTAACCAAATCAGCATGGCACTGGTACCAAAACAGATATATAGACCAATGGAACAGAACAGAGGCCTCAGAAATAACATCACACATCTACGACCATCTGATCTTTGACAAACCTGACAAAAAACAGAAATGGGGAAAGGATTCCCCATTTAATAAATGGTGCTGGAAAAACTGGCTAGCCATTTGTAGAAAGCTGAAACTGGATCCCTTCCTTACACCTTATACAAAAATTAATTCAAGATGGATTAAAGACTTAAATGTTAGACCTAAAACCATAAAAACCCTAGAAGAAAACCTAGGCAATACCATTCAGGACATAGGCATGGGCAAGGACTTCATAAGTAAAATACCAAAAGCAATGGCAACAAAAGCCAAAATTGACAAATGGGATCTAATTAAACTAAAGAGCTTCTGCACAGTAAAAGAAACTACCATCAGAGTGAACAGGCAACCTACAGAATGGGAGAAAAATTTTGCAATCTACCCATCTGACAAAGGGCTAATAGCCAGAATCTACAAAGAACTTAAATTCAGAAGAAAAAAAAAACAACCCCATCAAAAAGTGGGCAAAGGATATGAACAGACACTTCTCAAAAGAAGACATTTATGCATCCAACAGACACATGAAAAAATGCTCATCATCACTGGTCATCAGAGAAATGCAAATGAAATCCACAATGAGATACCATCTCACACCAGTTAGAATGGCAATCCTTAAAAGGTCAGGAAACAATGGATGCTGGAGAGGATGTGGAGAAATAGGAAGGCTTTTATACTGTTTGTGGGAGTGTAAACTAGTTCAACCATTGTGGAAGACAGTGTGGCGATTCCTCAAGGATCTAGAACTTGAAATACCATTTGAACCAGTGATCTCATTACTGGGTATATACCCAAAGGATTATAAATTATGCTACTATAAAGACACATGCACATGTATGTTTATTGCAGCACTATTCACAATAGCAAAAACTTGTAACCAACCCAAATGTCCATCAATGAAAGACTGGATTAAGAAAATGTGGCATGTATACACGATGGAATTCTATGCAGCCATAAAAAAGGATGAGTTCATGTCCTTTGCAGGGACATGGATGCAGCTGGAAACCATCATTCTGAGCAAACTATCACAAGGACAGAAAACCAAACACCACATGTTCTCACTCATAGGTGGGAACTGAACAATGAGAACACTTGGACACTGGGCAGAGAACATCACACCCTGGGTTGTGTCCTGGGGTGGGGGGAGGGTGGAGGGATAGCATTAGGAGAAATATCTAATGTAAATGACGAGTTAATGGGTGCAGCAAACCAACATGGCACATGTATACCTAAGTAACAAAACTGCATGTTGTGCATATGTACCCTAGAACTTAAAGTATAATAATAAAAAATAAATATATAAAATACTTATTTTGGGAAAAAATGAAGAAAAGAGAGCAATGTGTTCTATACAATACCATAGATAATGAAATTTAGAAATTTCTTTTTGTGACAGAAGCAACAAGAACAACAGCAACAACAACAAAAATAGAGATGCCATCCAGTGACATATAAAGACAGATTCCATAGAGAGATGACTTGGTTGGGTCACAGTGGATTAGAGTCTAGCTTTCAATTTAATAAGATCAGAAACTCAGATTTATCAGCTGTGGAGTATTAAACAAAACTAGTTATATTCAGAAGAGACTGGTTGTATAGAAACACAAATTTTAACTTATTAATTTAAACAGAGCATAATTACTGCTAAGGTGATGGATCAGCAGGCTATTTTTTCAAGAGGAGAATTCTACTTGGGTAGCAAACTTATAATTAGGAATTTTTTTGACAGCATGAAATAAAACATGGTATTAGAATTAAACTTATTGGACAGAATGCCTTTATAATGGAATCACACCTTGATCACTGTGTCTCAAACTTGAACATTCACAAAAATATCTCAAATAGAAAGAAAAAGCTTTTCCTAAAAGTTTTTAGAAAAACACTGAGAATACAACTATTTTCCTTCAAGAGTTAGAGGTATTTTATTCTTGTTCTATAAATCAGGATGCAAATATAATAAGATTCAAAAGGGAATTTATGAATGATAATTACAGGCAATTTGGAATGCTTGGAATTTAGGGCTCAAATCATAAGAAATAATTTTCTCTCCCATAGCCTGGACTCATTTCCATTTGAAAAGATCAAGCCAGGTTTAATTAGTTATGAGTTGGCCATATAAATAACATTTATAATTTCATATAAACTGGTAAAAATTATGTAAAAGTGAATTTCTGAAATATTGTCACTGCTTTTAAAAATCTGAATATACTGATGTTAAGAAGGCTTGATAGGAATCAATTAGGAATACTTAAAGAATCCTAAAGTGAATGCCTTCTGCATGGATGTCAGCAGTGAAGACCAAGAAATGCTGCTGCTACCTTTTAAATAGTCAGAAGCACACTTAAAAATACATATATATACATATATATTTATTATGTATAAAAGTATATATACATAATATATATATTTTTGTGTGTGTGTATATATATATACACATTTTATAATGGTCTAAGTCAGTAATTATTAGCTAAGGGTGACCATCAGAATCACTGGTGGATTTTTTTTCTCATATACATGCCTGGCCTCTACTCTGTACTTTCTAAATAGAAATTTCATGGGTGAGGCTTAAACATACATGTTTTTGAAAAGCTCCATGGGGTAATTCTGATACTAAGATTTGAGGTTAAACATGGACGAAACTGCCAGTGTTATAGTGTTAGGACAGGATATCAGAATTCAAAACCTAATGGGACAGGAAATTTGGATTCTATGATTGGAAATGTGCTCAGATGCAGCACTCATCTGCTTGTGAAAGCCATTACTATGTCATTTCCTCTGACCAAAGGCTGGATTTGAAAGAATGGTTTGGGTTGGGTCCCAGCTTTGTTGTTCATCCAAGATGTTTTTATGTTTAGTTATATATATGGGATGGGAAATTACTAAGCCAGTGCTCGTTTAATAAAGTTGAAAACATTTGTAAATAGCTTTATTTGGTGATGAAATGAAAATAATTTATTTCGAGAAGTTGGATGGAAAATCAATTTGCATTTTACTAAAATTGTTTGCATTCTAGCAAGGCAGGGAATTTGATAATGGCCATGTTTTTAATTATTAACACCCTGTTTCTAAGTTCCTGAGATTTCAGGCCAGCCCAAGAATCAAGACAGAGATGGCAAGATCTGAACCTGAGGGGGGACTGAAAACAAAAGCCTGGATGTGAAACAGAAGTTAAAAGCCAAAAAGTGATCCATGAGCTTTCAACTGGGTCAGTGAGGCTGCAATTACATTTTATTGCTAAGTGGAGCAGGTGATTGGGGGAAAGTTAGTAGAAAACAGAACCCAGTAAGATCTTCCATAAGGTTGAGGTCAGAGCTGAGAAGTTAATCTATTTTATTTAAAAAGTTAATTATTTTGTGTCAGGCTAAAACTAGGGGGATAAATGACTGAGACAAACTTTCATCATTGAAAAATTTACTATCTAGTGTGGAAGGCTGATAATGTCTGAAAAGTGTGACCAATTCAGTCTTAATTTCATCAATTAAGATTTTTGACCGGGTGCGGTGGTCACGCCTGTAATCCTAGCACTTTGGGAGGCAGAAGGTGGGAGGATCACCTGAAGTGAGGAGTTTGAGACCAGCCTGGCTAACATGGTGAAACTCTGTTTCTACTAAAAATACAAAAAATTAACTGTGCATGGTGATGCATGCCTGTAATCTCAGGTACTCAGGAGGCTGAGGCAGGAGAACCACTTGAACCCGGGAGGCAGAGGTTGCAGTGAGCTGAGATCGTGCCATTGCACTCCAGCTTGGGCAACAAGAGAGAAACTCTGTCTCAAAAACATTTTCAAGAGAAGGTAATAAGAACTTTTACTGGTCAGGATAGGCTATGCTATGCTTCAGTAACAAAATAAACTTGAAATCTCTAGGGTTTTTATAATTTTTGGTTTTATATTTAAGTCTTTAATCCATCTTGAGGTAATTTTTGTATAAAATGTAAGGAAGGGGTCCAGTTTCAGTTTTCTGCATATGGCTAGCCAGTTTTCCCAGCACCATTTTTTAAATAGGGAATCCTTTCCCCCATGGTTTTTTTTTTTTTTTTTTTTGTCAGGTTTGTCTAAGATCAGATGGTTGTAGATGTGCAGTCTTATTTCTGAGATCTCTATTCTTTTCCATTGGTCTATGCATGTGTTTTTATACCACTACCATGCTGTTTAGGTTACTGTAGCCTTGTGGTATAGTTTGAAGTCAGGTAATTTGATGCCTCAAGCTTATCAGAATAAACGGCTAATGTATGAGGGGCTTAATACCTAGGTGATAAGTTGATAGGTGCAGCAAACCACCATGGCACATGTTTACCTATGCAACAAACCTGCACATCCTGGACATGTATGCTGGAACTTTAAATTAAATTAAATTAAAAAATAAATCTCAGTGGCCTGATACAATAAATGTTTATGTGTTGCTCATCTAAATTACAGTAGATTTGTGGTCAGGGTTGGAGAGCTGTCCTCTACAGTCACTGAGGGACTCAGACTGCACCATCGGGAATACAGGATATCAAAGGTCACATGAACAAGAAATAGAAAACATAAAGTACGCATATCTGCTCTTCTATGCATTGTACTATAAGTGACACATGTAATTTTGCTTAAAGCCCCTGCCAGAACTAGTCACATGGGCCTACCTAATACAGATAATTAGTCATTCAGTAAGCAGTAGAAATCTTCACCACAGATGTAAGTCAGTTTTGACAAGAGTATTGGGGAAAAGGTGTAGAACATTATCATTTGTGAAATGTCTCCACAGGAGAGCAGAACGTTGATGTGAGATACAGTACCCAAAGACAACATCAAACTAAACTACCAATAGGTAGAGGCCATTCTGAAGGGTATAGGCTGGGCTAAAAGAATCCTAGAAGAGAGTAACTAAAGAAGATTGGGAATGAAATATAGGCAAAGAGCAAGAAGCAGTTTCTTGAATCCCTGAGGATTAGTCCAGGAGCCATTAGTAAGGTAACTCCTTCACTGAGTTATGTGTAGGAAGGGTTTGTTATGAGGAATAAATCAGTGCAGACACTCCATTTCTATTATAACTTAAAATTTACATGTTTTTATGAATACCAGAACACTTGAAAATACCAGAATACTCTTTTCGTTTGCAAAAAAGAAAAAAAATTACATTTTTTAAACAATTAACTTCATCTTTCATTGCTCTGGAAGTTAGGAAGTGAAAAAGAAATATATCGTACTTTTAAGTTGATTCAGATCTGGTCCTGTGAAAGTTTCCTTTGATTATTACACAGAGCCAGACAATGCAAAAGGGGACTTGGCAAACTGAAAACAAGAACTGAATGGGTGGACAAAAGGATTATTTACAATATAATCATAGATAAATTAATCAAGCTAGACAGAGGATGCATATGGTAGAACATGAATTGCATTTAGGTGTCACACACTTAAATGTCACATTTTTGTATGAACATGCATGTAAAAATTCCTGGCATATGCCAGACACCCAATAATTTTTTAATAGGTGCCATATAAGAGAAGAATATTTCTGTAAGTTGCTATTCCTAGAATACCGAAAATGGGACATCGAGCAGAAATCTTGGACATGAAGTTCATGGCTGGCAATAGCTAAGCTATATGGAAAGTTGAACAAACTGTTGAAGAACTTTACAGTTGCCTTGTTATTCAGAATTTATTTATATATTCCAGAATTCCAAAGAAATAATCATCTCAATTTTTCATTAGATACAATTAAGATTGATTATTGATGTATTAATATATACTAGGAATTATAAACTTCTTGGAACAATCTCATTTTTCCTATTATGATTTACATAATTAATGAAAATTATCCTCTGCAGCTCAGTTTGTATAGGAAGTATCCATTTATGACAGTGATTTCCAGAGCTTCTTAAGGCAGATGAGGATGAAAGAATGGTACTTGGACTTTTTAAAAAGGAGAGTTGTCCAGTAGGACAATGGACTGCCTGACAGAGTAATGAGCCTCAATCATTTCATCTGTTAGCATGGAGGCTCACTCAGCATTTGCAGGGGTGTTCCTGTGTTAGGACAAATTTGTACTAAATTTACTTTTCGTATGTCTCATCTCTGAGCCACTGTGGTTTTATAATTTCCCTGTATTCATGTCCTTATATATCAAGAGACTTATTCAAGGTTAGGGAGTTGATGTGAGGTATGAGAACCATCTTTACATGCTGAGGAGTAAACCTGGGATGGACAGTTGGAGAATGTGAGAGATAAGCTCTTGAGAAACTTCAAGAATCAATTTTCTATGATGCTTTCTTTTCACATAAGCAATAACAAAATACCACTGGACCTGGGTCACTGGGAGTTGATTAATAGGAATGTGGTAGGTGAGAAAGATAGTGATTTTACTGGCATAAGTTTGGCCAAATGGCTGGGCCCTCCCACTGTTGATGTTCATTATCCATTTTGGCTTTGAGGAAGGGAGACTTAATATCTCCACAATCATGGGCTCTAAATATCTCTTTGGTTTCAGCTCTGTTCCCACTAATCTTTAGGAGATCACCCAATTCCCATTTCAAATAGGCAAGTAACAAAAATAAGCTGTTTGATTGCATCTCCATTGAAGAAAGCACTTGATATTTAAAGTACCTTGAAGTAGAGCATAGAACAAATTCCTGATAATAAGAGTTGGGATTCTGTATAATCAGTTTAAACCAATATTTTGGGACTCTCATCATCTGAATATTTCTTAGGACATTTTTTAATCACTCTAGAATATGATGGTTTATATAAAATCCTAACAACTAAAAGATTCTAGAAGTTTAAGATTAGTAGGTTTTTTTCTGTTTTTTGTTTTGTTTTGTTTTAATATGTACTTTTAGAAGACTTTCTGGAATCTCACTTAGTCCTCTAAACCACATTAGAAAGTTGGTATGATGTTTATCCTATTTTTCTGTGGGGAAGGTAAGCATGGAGAGGCCAAATAGCTCAGCATAGCGGGGCCAAATAGCTCAGTAAGTCACATAAAACTAAGGCAGAGACAGGATTTGAACTCAAGATCATGCTCTTTGCCAGTTCATGAAATTACTTCTTGGCTTTCCTCTCATTTTAGATAATTTTATTCAGGGTAATGAGCTGGCTAAGAGGAAGAAGGCAAGTATGGAAAGGGAGTTTAATTTGGGGCCCTAGTAATGGTGCTATCTGAGTAAATCTTTTCAGTGCCACATAAGCTAACATAAATCATGAGTGTTGGAGTCTTCATTATACAATTTCTTCAGTGTCAAAGATGTCAATGACAGGCCTTGATATGCATTTGGAAAGAATTATAAGATTGCTCTTTCATGACCTCCTAGCAGCTACTTTTTCTTTCAGCAAGCAATTCGGAAGATGAATTGTGAAAAAGAAACAAACAACAACAACAAATTAAAGAGCAAAGACATGTTTTCATCTCTCAGGTTAGAGTGGTTCAGTTCTCTTCACACATTTTCTTCTATTAAAGTGCTTTTAAATTATACACTTCCTAATAATGAAGACATTCCAGCAGGTTAGAATACAAAATGTTTAATAAATATATGTATAAATGTACACTCAAAATATTAAATTAAACAAAATGTATCAGGTCAAGAGAAATGTTTTTGTTGTTAAGAGGTAAAAACAATATGTGTTTAATCTGGAAGATCTTTTCATGGAAAATTTAAAAATGTGATAGAAACTACCCATAATTCATTCCAGAAGATAAGCAATATTAACATTTTGTATTTTACTCTCTCTTGTTCTGTATGTGTATGTACGTATATGTGTATTTACATATACATACATATACATGTATATACATATATACACATTTACATGTATACACATATATACATGTACATTCACATATATAAATGATAAGCATATGTATATATATGCATATATACATGCAACAAAGTGTCATGAATATATTTTCACATCTATGAAAAGTTATCTAATTAGTATTTTGTGGCAGAACAATATTCTTCCTCAATAATTAATGTTTTGACAAATTTTTGTAATTACATGGACTTCAATGAATATCTTCATTTTTAGAATAAGTTCCTAAACATATAATTTTGCAAGCTCAGAGTATGGTTCTTTAACAATTTTGATGTGTATTGCCTAGTCACATCTCAGAAAGGTCATACCCCAAGAATAAGATAGTTACTTTATTTGAACATTTATCAAAAATGAGTATTGTCATAAACTATACCTAATTATATATAAAAGGCAAAACACGTTGTTTCGATGTTGGGATGTTCGTTTCTTTGATCTCTGGTGTGATGAATACAGTTTTGGATTTTACTGGCCCTCCATTTCTTGCGAGACATTTTTTTGCCTTTTTTCAGTTGTAGAGTCATTGCTTTTTAGATCAGAAGTTATTTTTTAAGATAACTTATCATGTACTGTTACAAAATTTTTTATTTGCCTTTTAAATTCATGGTATGTTATGCCAAAAATCTTTTAATTTTTGTGTAAGCAAATGTATGAAGTCTTTCTTTTATGTGCTTTGCCTTTAGTGTCATGCATAAAATGTCCCCTTTACCTCAATTATATATAGTAGCCCATATTCTCTCCTAGAATTTTGTGCTTTGTATTTTAAACTTAAACCTTTAACATATAAGATTAACATGTAAGATTTGGTATTTTAAGTAAAACAGACACTTAATTTTAAAATTTTCTTAGATGGTTAACACATTGTCAAAAAAAACCCACAATAAATATATACCCTATTCATCACAGTCACTACATGTTAAACTCACCTATATTTAATCTCTCTATATATATACATATGCATATACACACAAGCATGCATATGCAAACACATATCTGTAAATATATCTGCGTGTATATTTATGTAGATAGCAACAAATATAAATATTTCTGTGTCTGTACTTTCTATTCTATGCCACTGATCTGTTTGTCTCCTCTGGCAATCATTACTGTTTTAATTAAATATTTTACCTTAAAAATATCTTCTGATTTAGTAAAGCAAGGCTGACCCCTCCCCTCATTATTACTCCTTTTTTTTTTCTTTTCTGTTCTTCTAAATTTTTTTTGGCTAGCATTTTAAGATGTTTCTTAGTTTTTGTTTTTCATCAACAGGCCCTTTGTCTTTTAAGTAGCCTTAATATTCTACTGTCAAGCATTCTTAGAATAGGTATCTAGTGTACTAAATGGAAATGCATAGCTCTTAGTGCTGAGGAGTCCAAATGCCATGGAATCCCTGAAGAAATTATTGTGACCAGCATCAGTGGTGACTCTGAGTACTGACAACTTGAGTACAGAAGGAGCAGGAAGTGAGGCAATGTGAGGGTTCGACTGTGATTTCACATGACCACACCCCAATTTATTTCTGGAAAGTGCATGTGACATCTATTCACATATGTTCCTATCTTTATATTCTCCAGGATATGCCAAATAAAGTAACAACGCCAAAGGCAGTCTGTTTTAGAAAATCAATTAGAAGAGGGTAAAATGCAATCTTATGCACAAAATAGAAACTTAGCTCTTCTGACCCCTGGTATAACGTTGGATAAAACAAGCTAACGTTTTTAAGTGTTTTGAGCAGTTGACTCAGTCTAACTCGTTTTGTATGAAGTATTTTCCAGCATGGTGCAACAGTGAAACTGTGTGCCCTTCTTGCAAACAGGTAAAGGTATAATTTTTGAACAGTTTTTGTTTTTTTGTTTGTTTGTTTTGTGGGGAAAATGAATCTACACCGATTCATTGACAATGTTGTCCAGTAAAGCCTCATGAGTAAAGGTACATAAAAGGATGATCAGCTAAAATGAGACATGAAGCCTGTGGCTGAAGAAAAATATAACGTCATTGGCACACACGGGGCTTGTACCCAGGACTGTGGCAGTGTTATCACCACGTTTTAATCAGTCACAACTGACATCAACGTGACCCCTGCTATATAGATTATCCAGCCTGGTTGGCATTCCAGTCTTAAAGAGTCAACCTCTCCCAGCTTCACTGATGTGTGATGGCATTTCACCCACTGCACACTTCACCCACTGCCATTCCAACCCTGTCTCCTAAAGAAGAGCGTTCATGAGGTGTTATAAGTAATTGTTCCTTATTCATTATCATTTACTTATTCTTTAGTAAAAACCAGGAGTGATCAATAGACATTCACATGTCTTTGCTTAATTCTATTAAAAAAGCCTGAAAAACTTCTCTGTACACCCTTTGAAAGTCTTTTTGCTTACTCAAGAGCAGAGCATAATCTATTTAATACAATTTTTCACTTATATCCAAAAGGTGGCCTTCTCTAATCTGGCTTGCAAGTTGGAAAGAGAAAAGTTAAGTTGATTCCTGATGGATTTTGCTCTAAAATTTAACCCTCGGGCAGTGAAAGCCTCTTTATCCCAACTGAGTAGCTGCTAAATGAGGCCCCTTTATAACCACTTCAGAATGCACTTTCAAAACAAAAGTTAGAAGGCCCTATGATCCATTCTCAAGAAGGATCTGTTTCTGTTCAAAACCAGTCCCGACCTTTCTGTTGAAGAAGAACAAAATAATGTAGTAACAAAAACACAAGTGGCTGCCAAAGGAAGAGAGAGAAAAAAAAAGAGTTCCTGTAAGGGACTGAAACAATAAATCTCCTCTCTGCTGAACTCCCAAAGGGAGTGTGTGTATTTCCTCCCGTTCTTTATCAGAGCCCCCAAAATAAGTAGGAATGGGCAGTGGCTATTCACATTCACTACACCTTTTCCATTTGCTAATAAGGCCCTGCCAGGCTGGGAGGGAATTGTCCCTGCCTGCTTCTGGAGAAAGAAGATATTGACACCATCTATGGGCACCATGGAACTGCTTCAAGTGACCATTCTTTTTCTTCTGCCCAGTATTTGCAGCAGTAACAGCACAGGTATTTTTGTCTCTTATTCCTCTGGTGGTACGGATTGGAAATCACTAGTAGGTGACTCAGCCTCAGTTTACTTTCAGGGATCTTCCCCTGACACTTAGATGCAGCAATTCCTTTGATGAGTTGAGTGTTTGGATGTTGACTTGGAGTGCGTGGAGAAGGCTTGAGAGAGACAGTATTTGTTTCTACTGAAGGGAAATGTTTGCGGGTACAGCGGCCTGAAAGTATGTTCGATGAAATCACAAAGTACTGGAAATATACAATGGCCTCTTTAGACTATAAAAATCTGGGAATAGAATGCTGGTTAAAAATGTACTCTCTCTCAAAAATGTATTCTTTTCAGACATAGCTCAGAAATAATAAGATTGGCATGTGTGGGTGAAAGGCTGTAATCGGAGACATTATATTGCAGATGTTAGCCTGTATTTTTCGCAAGTATTTTTCAGCTCTGATAAATTGAGGAGTTGAGTAAAGCTGCCTAGGGAAGCGAGTCCTAATATTTTGAGGTAGGGTGAATAGAGAGAGATTCATTTGATTATAGTCTATAGATTTTTGCTGAAGAAATATGCACATATCTAAACATATACATACATTTTGCATAACATTTCAGGAATTTATAAACATAAAAATCCTACCTATTGACTTCTGGTTAAGAAACTCAGATAAAAAATAGGTTTGTATCTTCATAAGCCTTGAATATATCAATGGACAATTTCGAGAACGATTTACATTTGACTTTTAACCCTTCCTGAGTGATTGAAAATAAACTGTTAAATTTAATCAATATTTATTAGGTTCCTACCCTGTACTGCAAGGAATATAAAAACAAGTAAGATGTCCTTGCCCACAGTGGTAGAAGTACTACTGGGAGAAATAAGCATGTGATTTTAATATAAAATAGATTTAATAAGCGTGAAAATTGAAGAACAAACTACCATAAAAGAACACAATTGGGAAAGACTGATTCAGACTCCGAGGGGTCTTGGGGGGAAAAAAACAAAAACATTCATTTCTAATTTTATTTTGCTCATTCTCAATTTAAAAGATTACTGCCTACAAAATCTTAATTTACAGTGATAATGTCGGAAGAAAATAAGTACATCCCTCCCTGAACAACATTTTATCAGTCATTTCTATGTAAATATCTATGTAAATTTAGTACAAATTCAAAAACACTTCAAATTCACGCACATTTGCTCATCATGCATCTTGGAGTTTCTGCGGTTAAGTTGCAGCTGGTATCAAGGCCAGAAAATTTAACTTAGAAGAGTTACTAGAATCTGATTTTTTAAAATAAAGAACATTTATGTGGTGCCACAGAAATTATTGCACTAGCTTATAAGTAACTTCAGTCTGCTTGGGGAAGATTGATAGGAATCTCAATGCCATGGAAAATATTGCTCACAATTAGATGTGTCAGATTAGTATAAAGTCTGAAAGTCTGGCTTAGGCTGCTCGCTGCTCCAGGTCTGCAAGCATCGACGAGTACAACACTTCGCCGGCATTGTTAAACTCTGAATAGATCATTCGTCCTTCCGAAAGTAAAGTGGAATAGCATCAATAGAAGTAGCCTGCAATACCTGGCCTTAAGAAAGACATGAAAGTGAAGGACAATCCAGAGATGTACTGGCAGGTTTTTCTGTTATGGTCATTTTGGGAAAATACAAACCTCCTTTTGCTCACTGGTAATGAACTCAACCTGTTAACAGTTCTTCTTTCTAATGAACTGTTAACCCCTGTAGGATAATTTCCATTTGAGCAGAGACGATAGTTACATAATAACTATCTCCTTCAGGTCAGCCAACAAGTCTACTTGTTAACTGAAGGCCAGTATCTGTAAACAAACAAACAAACCAAACCTACTCCATTTGTCTTAGAGAGGAGGCTATAGCTCAAGAGTATAAATTGACCATTTGAGTGGAGCATGAAAGGATTGGAAGATAATTTCCCATCTACATGTATGATTTTGTTGTACCTGGTTCTGCCTGTTTTTTGTTTGTTTGTTTGTTTTTGCAGATTGGGCACAGGGAAGAAAGCATTTCCTAAGCTGACTGAGTACCTTTATTTTTCCTTAACCCCTAGTTCCAGATACACATTGATATCAGAGTTTTACATGTTCCTCAAACTTAGGAATGATTAACATATTTCATCAGCAAAGTTGATTCTTGGGGGTGAGGAGGGAGGCATTTCATCTGCCTTAAATTCACAAGCTGTCAAGCAGATCCATGCTCTTTTGCGTAGTAATTTATTCCTAAATAATTATCTTTTAGATAAATTGACTACTTTTCTTCTGATGTTTTTGTCAGTCTCAGATTTAAATAACTACAATATAGTCTTTCATGCTGTTTGTGAAAATCAAGGGAATCTTTCTACATCACAGTCAGTGAGTTACTTTTTATTACTTGGTTGGTGGTATAATATTTTTTCAGTCTCCAATTTGGAAAGCTGTTCTATTGAAATATGTATGGAAGATTTCTGAAACGGAACTGCCATTCTTTCTTAAGGTTTTCTAAATTGTATTTAAAACTGAACAGACCCCTACAGTGGCTTTTAAATCTAGATGTATGGATGAGCTTTTGACTTTCAGGGCTGAGAGAAGTTAATGAAGAGAGGTTCCTCCAAGAAGAAGGAAACAATATGCATTTACTCATCAAGTGCCACTTGCTTTTTGAAATTTGCCTTAACTTGGGAAATATTAAAATGTTGTAGGCATTCTCAGACAGGGACAAACACCATTTTCTTTATTGGTATATGAAGAAGGATTTAATTGCTTGGAGAAATTCATTTGTTAGTGATTGAATATTCAATTTCATGAAAAAGAAAGATTAAACACACTATCAGCAGACTCCATGCTAAATATCATAAGTTTATAGAACTTAATAAAACTTAACCCTCACCGTAGAAGTGGGGGAGAGAGGAAGATGAGGGAAGTTATTATAAATTTGGCTATATTGTAGGCTTTAAGAGGTAAATAAAGAATGACATAGAAAATTTACAACTAGCCTGGTTTTGGATGTAAGGACATCTGAAACGGCTACATATAAAAGTGGAAATTATTATAAGCTTTGAAGCTTGAAAATCAAGAGGTTCTAGAGGAACGGAATTTATTGAGTAGATACATTGAAACATTGGTATATTCTAGTCTAGAAACATAAAGAGGTCACAATTTGGGCATAGTTAAGTACTGAGAAATAAGGTTGGAAATATAGCCTCAGGAGATATTGAATAACAGGATGAGAAATATTGACTCATATAGTTAATTAGTTTGAGTCTGTAAATGTGTTTGAGTATGGGAATTATATGATCATGGCTATAAAATGGGAAGACTAATCTGTCAGCAGAATATAGATTAGACTACTGGAGTCAAGAGAAATAAAAGGTAAGGAAACTAGGTCAACTGTCATTGCAAGTCTGAGAGTGTGTCAGTAAAGTGAAAAGAAGGGTCTAGGAAGAGCTTTAAGGAAGTAGAAAGTGTGTGATTTGACATATCATTGACTGGCAGTGAAGGAGAATGTGACTGAAATGCAGAGACAGAGGTTTTTTAATACCAGAAATAGGAAAATGGCTTGGGAGCAGAGATTAGGAAAGATATGAGGAGACGGTTTAGTGAGAAAAATGATATTTGGTTTTGGACATGGTGATTTTGTAATCCTGATATTTATGTAGAGATGTTCAATGGTAAATTAAAAGTGTCTGATGTGTAGTTGGTATGCCCCTGGAGCCAGAGGTGATGCTGAGAGGTGAATGTTCTTTAGTCCTGAATCCAAATATTTCTTAATCTTGCCCATTGTAACATTAATAACATAGAGAAGCAATTTATCCTTCTTCTGGATGCCCGTATATCTAACTCTCCTAAGGTACTTACTTCCAATTCTGTCATAGTTATTTGCATGAATGTCTTATTTCTCTACAAGATTATAAGCACCTTGAAAGTAAGGGCTATATTTGTTACAGATTGCTCAGCAACAGTTCTGAACACATAATAAGGACATAGTTGTCTGAATGAATGGATAATTGAATGAAACAGTTGCCTTCTTATTATTTTCATAGTTTAATTTCTTCCTATGACAATCACCTAATAGTTTACTATCTTGTCCTTATGAAAAAGTTATGGACAAGTATGAATCAGAGAACATAATATAGAAAAAAGTCGATTATTTTGATTTCAGTTATGAAAGTGAGCACCAAATATAAGGGAAAGGGATTCTTATCAAAGGTTAGCCAGCTCTCAAACTATAACCACTGTGGGGAAGAATATCTAAACAGAACCAGCTCTACTTATTTTTGGGTATCAAATACTCAATGTAATACATTCCTATAGTTAAAAGTATTCAAGGAGCTACCTTATTCTCAACCAACTTCTCAAAAATACAAAATGGCTTTTTTACAAGTGAAGTTTACAAAAATAGAAGTTGGAGGAAAGTTAAAAAAAATCATACATCTTTATGCGTCATTATAGGTAACGTGAGTGGCTTCAGAGTAGATAATTTTGCTAAGTACTTCTGTTGAGCTTAATCCACACCAGTATCTCTTACCTGAAATGGGTAGTCTATTGTAGGAAGACTAAACCAATATAGAACAAATCCAAATGGAAAAGTATTTAGTCTGCAAACCATTTCTTTGCATTCTTTCTTCACTGCTGATTTTTAATAATCCCCACCTAAAAGTAGAAGTGATCATTCTAGAACTCCTACTTTCAAAAGATTTATAACAGTTGTCAGAAACAAATTCTCTGGCAATTTTATCTTGAAAATTGTAGTTATCCAGAAAACTAAGAAAAAAATGAATATTTAAGGGTTTCACAAAGCTTTGAATTTACTAGACAACTGCCCATCCTTTCCTTTTCATTGGTGAAGTTACATTCCAAGCTGCAGCCAAATATTTTAACTTGTGAATAATTATCTAATTCAAGTTACTCACATTCTTTTTTTCTTAGTAATCACTTTCCAACTTCCTCTTTGTCTTTAAGAACAATATGAGATGCACGTTTCTAAATACTGAATGTCAGAGTAGGAATTTTTTTTTTTTTTTTTTTTTTTTGAGACGGAGTTTTGCTCTTGTTGCCCAGGATGGAGTGCAACGGTATGATATTGGCTCACTGCAACTTCAGCCTCCCGGGTTCAAGCGATTCTCCTGCCTCAGCCTCCCAAGTAGCTGGGATTACAGACACCCGCCACCATGCCTGGCTAATTTTTTTTATTTTTAGTAGAGACAGGTTTTCACCATGCTGGCCAGGCTGGTTGCGAACTCCTGACCTCAGGTGATCCACCTGCCTCGGTCTCCCAAAATGCTGGGATTACAGGCATGAGCCACCATGCCCAGCTCAGAGTAGGAATTTAAGTAACTTTCAATTCCTGTGTACTGAATCCTTTCCAGCTACTGAATTCCTATCCGTTATAGGTCTGTTAGCTTAGGCTAACAGTACCTTTTGACTGATAGAAGCAGTTCTCTCAGTTAGCAAACAAGATCCTTTTTGTACCGTTGCACACCATGGGAAACATTAGTGGTGTCAATTACATCTAGAAAGGGCACTATATGGTTCCCAAATTTGGGGCAACCATAAGAAAAATAGATTTTTAAAACTTGAATAGAGGTTTCATATCCTGTAGAATGATATATGTAGAGATAATCATAATTAGTCCCAAAGTAGAAGAAGTCACCGTATGAGCATTAGATTCCTGTTGTGTCTTTCCCTACATCTTCTCTGGCCACGTTTACTCCAGCCATTGCTATGGCAACCAGCTACGCACGGGTGTAAACTGACAGCCGCTTGCCTCACTTTAATGCATATATCCTGCTTTCTTTCTGGTGCTATTCTGTTATAAAGGTGCATTTCAGAATCTGGCATTATCAGATGCCTGAACTAGAAGTGCAGGAGCATTAGCATTCTATGAGACAGCTCCTGACAAAAGAGGGAATGGAGCCACTGAATACATAAATGCTTTTCTCTTATATTCCTGCTCCAGTTTCATTGTTTTAGTCCTTTTCTTCTCTTCCTGAGATATTTTTTTTTTTATAAACTGTCTGAACAGAAGCCCTTGTTTCAGGCTCTGCTATTTAGGAAAACCCAGGATTTATTATTTTTCTTGATGAGAACATTTTAGTTTAGATGGTAGTGTATATCTAAGTAAAGATTAGTTTCGGTTTCTCTGACACTCTAATTAATATGTACTACCCTTCTTCCTTTTCATTTCAAAGAAAATGAAATATCTTTGATCAATCTTTTGTTACATAAGCTTAACAATATTCTAAACAGATTCTGTTCTAAGGCAATTATTTGCCTGTTTGCAGTAATGAATTATACTGTGAGGTTAGTAGTAAAAAATGTTGATGTCATTGATTTTATTCTTTCTGTACTTCTCATCTGAAATGTGAACTGTTTTTTTAAATCCATTGAATCAGTCATACTCTACCTGAAACCTGTATTAGTTGTGTCAAAGACTAGAGAATGGAGATCACAGTTGGGAACGGTCCAAGTTAATCCAAAGAAGTATTGTCACAACATCTACTAACATCTACCATTTATTGTGCCAGGCACTTTACACACATTACTTCCATCACAAATTTCAAGGCCAGCTTTATCCCATCTTACTGATTAAGAAACATATGCTTGGAAATAGTATAAAGTTACACAAGGCTGGTGTGGCTTAAAATCAAAGCAAGGACTGTTGCTCTTCAGCTACTTTCTGATGTAGTGACACTTCAGTAAGTCGAGTTTTCTGAAAAAGAATAAGGATAAAGACTTACCGCTCGAGTAATTTAGAAGTCACTACTGCGCCTCACAGCAACTTCAGCCTTCTAAACTGACAACTAAGACTATAATGCCATAAATGAATTTTTACTTAGCAATAATGTTTTCTTAATATTCTGGATTCAATTAATTCTTATGGGATGGGTTGGAAGGAGTTGTAGGCATTTGCCTACCAGTCATTGTTATGTTGGTTGAAAAAAACATGTACTTGGCTATAAATGTCAGTGAAGCTAATATGGGACTTGGAGAAGAAGGAAAGAAACAAAGAGGAAATAGCTATCAGCGAATTAATCACTTGGTGTCACGTTTATAATTCTTCTGGAGACAGATTGTCTGAGTTCAAGTTCCAGCTCTGCCACTTACTAGCTGTATAAACTTGGACAAGTTACTCAACTTTTGGCTTCCTCAGCTGTAAAATGGAGATGATTGCCTTATGTGGTTCTTGCAATATCTCTACAAGGAATTACCTCATAGGGATATTGGAAGAATCACACAAGGTAATATGCAGAAAGCACCCAGAATAGCGTCTGATATGACATAAATGTTATATAAAGTTTTGCTGAGTTAATGGAACTCATATCCTGCACCGCAGATGAAACATTTTATTTCTAAGTTGATTCCAATCCAGAAGCAGAAAATATTTAAACAATTATAATGTTAATTCTCACAAAGTGAAAAATGAGCATCTGAAAATTTTTCACAATGGAACTGTTGTAAGATGACTGCCAAGTAATATTTTAATTACAATATATGCAGGCACAATTTTATACATTATATGCAAACAGGTGTATTTTCTCAAATATCTTTCAGATTTATGTTATTTACCTTCATCTATAAACTAATCACTCAAATTAATAAGCAAAATTGTGTTTGTATTTAATTAAAATTCTTTTTAGTGTGAAAATAGTCAACATCCTCAAATATTGTTACTACTCTCATAAAGTATTGAGTGTTGCTTAATCTGAGAGGTTGAATATGTTAGTGGAAGGAAACATGGTCTTAATGTGAAAACTTAGGTTTGAGTCTAGCTTCTAAGTATGTTCAAATTGGCCCAGACATTCAATCTTTCTTAATCCCAGTTTCTGCATGTAAAAAGTGAGAAGAAAGATACATATTGACGTGGTATTGGTGTTACATGACAATGGGAATACCCATTTTAGATACTGTGCACATCATAAATTACTACTAAAACATTAGCTATTATTGTATAAGTTAACGTTAACTCACAGAATCAAGAGAGAAATAGGAAACCATTCCATAAATTTCAGAACTTTCCCTTACTAGTTGGGCCTTTAACTGCCATTGTATCATTTCTATTTTAGCCATAATACCTTTACATAATTTTTATGGCTGTTCACATCCAAATGGCCATGTGTTGAAATAATGCTTCAGTTATAAAAATCACACACACAAAACACGGAAAACCATTTGTATCACACATTGAATTTATTTTTAACTGAAGTGGGAAAAGAAATACTTTTTTGTGGTATGAACTGTGAAATCGCCCTCCTAGCATGTTCAGCAAGTGTGAGAACATAAGCGTTGAGTTCTTGGGCACTCTCCCCAGGATACAAAGGCCACTCCTACATTAATGAGCTCAAAGCCATTGTGACAACTCTAAACAACCATGAGAATTCTCCAATTATCTCTCTCTGCAAACCCAATTTTTAAAAGTGGGACTCACCTTTTTTAAATGCACAGAGTGAACTAACTTAAAGATTTATTAAGTAATTGCATTATTGGGATTAGAATAATTAAATGATGTGATCAATGAACTTTTTATTTTTTCTCTTTCCTTTTCATTTTTTGACAGCCTCATTTGTTGGGTACAAGTTTTATATCAATTAAAGTTTAAAATTCTTAAGGTATACAAAGGAGAAGAAAAAATCATTTAAACATCTATTATTAGGTTTTGTTACAACTTAACTGTATATAGGAAGCAAGGACAATTTCTAAGTGATTATTTTTGTGTGTGTTTCCCAAGACCTATTTTTGGGCACATAGGTGATATTTAGTAGCTAGCCCTTGCTTTAATTTGGAGAATTCTGTTTCTTCAAAAGTCAGAAGAGTTGAAAATACCCAAGGCATTCCTAGATTTGTTTTCAGTTACTTGAGGGCAATATTTATTTTTATCCCTGGCCTCTGTAGAGGGGAAGCAGTAAGTATATTTTGGAATACTCGTTTGGTTGGCTAAACTTATTTCATTTGCTTTATGAAGTTGACCTACCATCTTACTATTGTATAAATAGCAGAAAAAACTTAACTTTGAATTATAGTGACTGTTCAAATCATACCAGAGTGTCGTGAATATCTGAATACAAGTGCCAAGTCATTCCTATTACTTGCTCACATATACAAAAATCAGTGGTCTGTAATTCATCAGGTAATTCTGAACCATTTAGATCAGATTAGTCCCCACCCCCACTAGGATAGACTGTAAAATTATGAAAATTCAATTGTAAAGGCACTTTGATTACATAGTTTGCCTTTCCAACTCTGAAGTCTTAATTCAGTATGTTGAGTAATTAACTTTATCCTAATCTTGTGCAGAAGCAAAAGCACCACATAATTCAGTTGTTCCTAGATCAGTAAAAAATCCAAACGCCCTTTGTGCAATTGACATGAGATAAACCACCTTGTTCTTTGTTAAATACAGAATCCTTTCCCCATAATACATATGCTATTCATTAGAATATTACATAAAAGAAAGGGTACTTTCACTAAAAAAAGAATATATTTGGCAATATAACAACTTTCTTATATTTTTCCCATTGAGCCCTGACTGGTGTGACAAGCCAGCATACTGTAGTGGTGAAGAGTACACTGAACCTTTGAGCCAAGAGCACTTGGGTTAGTTACCAGGGGCCACATGCTTGCTGTGTGACTGAGGCAGGCAAAATTTTTAACCTCTCAAGGCTTTAATTTTCGTGTCTATAAAATGAGTGTGGTTTAATCAAGTGATATGAAAGGTTTCTTCCAGATCTACAGTTCTATAACCTTTGTGTAACAAGCAATTCTTATACATTTTGCCTGAAGTTATCTTGCTTCATTTTCATCCTGTTATCACTAGATACGCTTCTTCTGGAGCAAGATGTTTTATTCTATTCCCTAATGTTTACTTCCTTTAGAGATTTTTCAGTTAGGGATGTTAGAAAGCATCCACTTTGCATGTAAAAGGCCAATTCTCTGTCATGAGAGTTATTTCTCATAGTACACATCAACAAAAAAACATGTTTTTCATTTTTCCATGTGGTCTCATTTTTATGCAAATGGGAGATATTTGTTAGGAGTGGGGCTAGAAAAAAGACTTGGAGAGAGGGTGGGGACAGAAACCAACATCCAGAAAAAAGATTGAGAATAAAAATGAGGTTAAAAGAGATTGAGGAAATGACAGAGGCTGGGAGAAAGAGAGAAACTGTCTAAGACAGCTGGGAAGCTGGGAAGAGGAGATGGGGAAACTCATTAATTGGTCTAAGGATTTGGGAAGAGTATTCTGCACAGGCCCTCTAGCCACTCTTACAAGGCCAGTACCCAGTGGAGTTCTTCCTTCTTGCCATTAAAGCTCTTGCCAATCCTTCTTCCCTCCATCCACTCAATGTGCAGTGTGCTCTTTTCACTGTCCCATACCCACAAGGTAAGCAGAGATGTTTACCTTTCTAGGAAAGTGTTAGAGTCTAGGGCTTTCAGGGAAAATATTGGTATAAATTTAATCTAAATTATTATTATTATTTTTTGCTTGTACTAGTTTAAGATAAATTTGGCCAAGGACAGATTTGGTTAATACAAATATTAGTTGAAGTGCTGAAATCTCACTAGGCATACAGGCTTAAATTCCAGCTTTGTTTGACAATCTCCTCGCAAAGAGGCGCCCTTCATCTCCTAATCATTATAAAATCATATCAGTTGCTTTCACTTCTACTATTAAAGTCCCTCATGTTTTCATTAACATTGAATGATCCTGGGCCTCTATCCTATAGGGTACTCAAGAAATTTAGCCACATTTAATAATAGTTTTATTAGAGAAACAACTATGGTATTCCCTTCAAAGTTTCAAGTGGGATCAAGATGCATTAGATAATCCAAACACAAATATTTCTGGTTCCCAGAGAACTGTTAACTGTAAGAAGAGTTTAAGAATATATAGAGGATTAAATTACTAGCATTTGTGAGCAAGAAAAAAATGCAGAAGCTATGATATTATGAATCTAGGCTAGAAGGGTAGTCACACTTCTAGTATCAAAAAACAACAGACTGAAATTTGTCAACTGGTTCATTAGCTTACCATTACTTAATGAATTAGGATAACTTACAAGAAGAATTTAGCAGTCTATCTTCCAGAATTTACAAGCTAACAACCCTTAACCTCTAACTTGAATGTCTGTGTTGTTTGGCCACACTAAACATGTAACATACCAGGTGTGTTTTATGACCGTATAAATATTTACAAATATTTTAAAATAAGGAAATTTTGCAAAACAACAATAACAACAATAAAAGAAATAAAGTTGTATTTTCAGGGTTTTTTTTTTTTTGACAAATCGGACTTCATATCCCCTCATGATATTATTCAGTTAGATCTGAGTAATAAGTACCCCTTTAAATTGAGAAATGCCCCTTTTTTCTACAAACATACATGCATTTAAACCCTACCTTATCCTCTTTTACCTCTCTGCATGACCCATGGCCATTTGGGTTAATCTCATCACCTATTTCATAGTAGCTGTAGGGTTTTGTCTAAGCATTAGGCATACGATTTGCAAAGCTGTCACCATGTTTGTGGTGACTCAATGGATATTGAAAAGATAGGGTTCTGGGGGCCTTTTTCTATAATTAACTAGGCTTGCCAGCTCAATCTCAGAATTTTAAAGACACATTCTAGATGCCAAAATTTTCCATTTTTCATAAAGATGATTGCTTTTATTAAAATGTTACTATAAATAATTAACTTAGCAGTGATTACCACTCTTGTTTCATAGTCTTAGGAAAGCATAAAACTTAGAAAATGATTTAAAAAACATAGAAACCACAAATCATAAAATGTAGTTAAAATTCTATTTTATTTTTGTTTCCCACTATCTCTTTAATATTGATTTGGTGAATATAAACTTTTCATCTTTGATGAAACTATTGGAAACCTATGGCTTTTTTGCTCACCTTTAAGAAATGGACAGTTTTGTGGACAACTAAATTTTCAGAGTGTATCAATTAGAAATTAGAATACATAATCCAAAATTATAATTAAAATTTCTCTCTTGTAGGTCATGCCAGTGTGGAGTAGGATTCTACAAAGTGGCTTTTTTTTTAGAGGTCTCTATTTTTCTGCTTCCCTGTTCCCTCTCAAGCTCCTTTCTGACCAACTGTACTGGGAGCAGAGTAAGGGAGGAGTGAGAGGATGAATGAAAGACATTACTTGATGTGGCACCGTAAGCTGTGCTCACGGTCTGGGAGATAGTTAAAGCCCAACTGCTGAATGGTGTACTTTCAAGGGTTCCTCAAAAGTGCACTTTTCAGCCTCTCTCCTCTGTAGTTCCTTGCCTCATGTGGGTGAATCCCTATTCTGGGAGTTCACTGGTTACCCTTTCCAAAGCACTGGTCATCCTTGTTAACCGAGAGCTTCCTCATGTTCCCAGTTCTCCAGGCAGAGCTAAGGAATGGAATTCAGGATAACCCTAAGCCCACACTCTCATTCTCTCTCCCTTTTATTTGGCCCACAGGAAACAGTCCAATACCTCTTTCCCTGGCAACATCAAGCAGTGCAGGCTTTGTAGGGTCCAGCCCCACAGGGTCAGTGAGTTTTTCTCCCCGTGTGCGGAGATGAGAGATTGTAGAAATAAAGACACAAGACAAAGAGATAAAAGACAGCTGGGCCCAGGGACCACTATCACCAAGACGCGGAGACCAGTAGTGGCCCCGAATGCCAGGCTGTACTGATATTTATTGGATACAAGACAAAGGGGCAGGGTAAGGAGTGTGAGCCATCTCCAATGATAGGTAAGGTCACGTGGGTCACATGTCCACTGGACAGGGGGCCCTTCCCTGCCTGGCAGCCGAAGCAGAGAGAGAGAGAGAGACAGCTTATGCCATTTCTGCATATCAGAGACTTTTAGTACTTTCACTAATTTTGCTACTGCTATCTAAAAGGGAGAGCCAGGTGTATAGGATGGAACATGAAAGCAGACTAGGAGTGTGACCACTGAAGCACAGCATCACAGGGAGATGGTTAGGCCTCTGGATAACTGCAGGCAGGCCTGACATCAGTCAGGGCCTCCACAAGAGATGGAGGAGTAGGGTCTTCTCTAAACTCCCCCGGGAAAAGGGAGATTCCCTTTCTCAGTCTGCTAAGTAGCGGGTGTTTTTCCTTGGCAGTGACTCTACCGCTAGACCATGGTCTGCTTGGCAAAAAGTGTCTTCCCAGACGCTGGCGTCACCGCTAGACCAAGGAGCCCTCCGGTGGCCCTGTCCGGGCATAACAGAAGGCTCACACTCTTGTCTTCTGGTCACTTCTCACTATCTCCCTTCAGCTCCTATCTCTGTATGGCCTGGTTTTCCCTAGGTTATGATTATAGAGCAAGGATTATTATAATATTGGAATAAAGAGTAATTGCTACAAACTAATGATTAATGACATTCATATATAATCATGTCTATGATCTAGATCTAGTGTAATTCTTGTTGTTTTATATATTTTATTATACTGAAAAAGTTCATGCCCTCGGTCTCTTGCCTCAGCACCTGGATGGCTTGCCGCCCACAAGGCTTATTCTCAACATGGTTAACAACTCTCCCGATCCTACATCAAGGCAGTTAGGCAGCTATCGGCTATCTTTAATTCTCTAGATTTCCCAGGAGTGAGTCAGATCCTAGGCCGTTATGCCTTCCAACTGTAAGGATCACATATTAAAGTAGGTTTGAATTGAGGGAGCAGACAAGCCCTTCTCTTTGGGGATGGAAGAGGTGGGAATGGGATTCAGAAACAATATTCTACAAAGACAACCTCTTCTCAAATAATTGTCTCTCTCTCTGCACACATACTTTGATTTTGTTTACGTCATGGAGTAGGTAAAGGGTTTACAGGGTTTATCAAACAGATTATAGATATTTTACTTGAAAATTTGCATATGGTTATTTTTCCCATCTTCGTGTAATTTAACATATCTAGATATCTGGTTAAAACTTTAGTATTCACATATTGTGCTTGATATCTTGCACTAACATTTCCTTTGAAAATAACTAAAGATCTGAATGTGTATTTTCTCTGGGTTTAATATAATTAGATAATAAATCAATATTATAATTAGGAAAATAAAATATCTGTATCTTTCCCAGCCTGGATAATATGGCAAAATCCTGTCTCTACAAAAGAATACAAAAGTAAGCCAGGTATGGTAGCACACACCACCCCAGCTTCCTGAGGTGGTAAGATTGCTTGAGCCCAGGAGGTCAAGGCTGCAATGAACCATGATCACGCCACTGCACTCCAGCCTGGGTGACAGAGCAAAACCCTGTCTTAGAACTAAAAAATAAAAAAGTAGATTGATGAAAATAATAAAAATAAAAGCAAAACTAATGAAATGGAAAAGAAATACATAGTGCAAAGAACACCCATGTGTAATGATAAGGTTGGTAAGCCTCTGCTGATACTAATCAAGAGAGCAGAAACAAGTGAATAGAAATGAAAAAGGAAATACTACTGCAAATTGTGCCAAAATATAAGTATAATAAATAGATATTATGAAAAGCCTTATGCCAATAATTTTGCCTTATGCCAAAGCCTTATGCCAAAAATTTATGTAAAGTAAATAAATTTCTAAAAACTATAGCCTATCAAAACTGACACAAGCAGAAATACAAAACTTTGGTAGGCCTTAAATTGTAAAAGAAATTAAATCAGCCATTAATAATCTTCTCATACAAAAAATTTCCAGCCCAGTAGGTGTCACATGGAAGTTATACGAAACTTTATTTTATTTAATAAATAAATTCACTTTTATATAAGCTCTTCTAGAGAATAAAAATAGAGGTTTTATTTTCGAACATATGTTACAAAGTTAGCTTATTGTTGAAACCAAAACCTGACAACAATATTATAAAAGAAAAATGGTATAGACCAATCCCATTATGAAAAAAGATTTTTAAAAAGCCAGCAAAATGTTTAAAATGATACTTTTACTATATCAAATTGAGATTATATTATCAATGTGAAGTTGGTTTTACACTAGAAAATCAATTGACATAATTCATTACATGGAAAAATAAAGAGAAAATATATGATAATCTCATTGAAGCAGAAAAAACACTTCTGCACATTTAATATTTATTGCTGATAAAAATGCTTAGAAAACTAAAACAATAAGAGGATTTTCCTAATCTAATAGAGCAGCTTCAAAAACTGTAGCAATCATCGTGAATAATAGTAAAATGTTAGCATTTTGTGAGAATAACAATAAGACAATCTTGCCCAACAATTCTACTTTTATAAAACTTTGTACAAAATATCCTAGCTAATGCTGTAAAACATGAAAAATGAATATATTAAGAATTGGAAAGAAAAAACCAAAATTGATATTATTTGTAGATGTTATAGGACATTGATATAGGAGTTAAAAAGAAATTGTTTAGGCAGTTAATAAGCATAAAAGATTTCTTGGTGGAATTTCCTTTAATTAAAAGCAGCCCCCAAATCATTTTTTTTCTAGGGCAGCCTGAAAAATCAAGCCACAAATATAGATATGCAAGCTTGCATAGGTAAATGCCTGCAATTGTACCAATAAAAAAGGGATATCTGGAAGCCAGGTATATTCAACATGGAGGTTTTGTCTTCCCTTTTCTTTCTTGCCACATGTGCAGGTAACATGGCCCCAGCCAGGTAAAGATCCCATTTGCATAATAAGAAATTAGGGTGGGACAGCCAGGCTCTTCGTGAGCTATGTAAATGTCACATCTGGTCCAACCAATCCACTACGTTCTATATAAATCAGACACCACTTCCTCAAGCCCCTCTATTAAGCCCACTGCATCCTGCCATGAAAAGGAAGACCTTTTTGGAACCTCCCTTCCTCTACATGGGGGAGCTTTTCTCTTCTTTCTTTCGCCTATTAAATTTTCTACTTTTAACCCCACTCCTTGTGTGCTGCATCTTCAATTTCCTTAGCACTAGATGACGAACCTCGGGTAATTCCCCAAACAAATGACACCACGTAAACATGGTTGTTTAAGTACAGTATTTATGAGAACTTACCAAAAAAAAAAAAAAAAAACCCCACTAGAATTAAAGAGTTTATCACGGTCTCTGTATATAAAGTTTATGAAATCAATTGTATTTCTATTGATGCAACAAATAATTTAAAAGAAAATGTAGCAATATGCCATTTACGGAGACATAAAAAAGCACCTATAAATAATTATAATAAAAGATGTGCATTATTTGTATGAGAATAATTATAAAACTTTATTGAAAAGTTAAAGAAAACTTGAAATAAAGAAAACTGGATTGACTGGGCAATCCAGTATGTGGAATATAAGAAGCTTTTTATAATTTTGTATAAAAGTGCACAAAACCAAGAAATCCTTAGTAATTTTTAAAGAAGAAAAACAGGAAAGGATAACATAACTCTACCATTTATAGAGTCCCATAACAAAGATACAGTAATTAAAACAGTCAAATTGGTGCAAGATAGACAAATCAAGTGGTAGTCACATTGATGCCACATAGATGAATAGAAAAGAATAGAGAGCTCTGAAACTGACTTACAGATATATAGATCTTTGATATAAAACAAAGATGGTACAACAGAGCAGTGAGTAATGATTGATCTTTTCAATAAATGCTGCTGGTACCATTGGGTAGCCAGTGGAAAAAAATAAATTAGACTCTTACATAGCACTACATATGAAAGCTAATTCCAGATGAACCATTGACTTAAATATGGAATGGAAATCTTTAAAACTTAAAAAAAAATAGGAGAATAGCTTTATAACCTTATTTCAGGAAAATACACAAAAAAGCACTAACCATAAAAGAAAGGACATACATTTCATTGCATTGGAATTAATTATTCTATTTATCAGAAGATGCAGTGGCAAAATTGAAAATACAGCCACAAAATGGGAGAAAATATTTGCCGTGTATATATAACTGACAAAAAATGACTCATCTTAATATAGAAAAAAACCTACAAATCAGTAAGAAAAATAAAAACAACCCAATCAAAAAATTTGGCAGACTTAAGTAAGTACTTTCCTTTTATGCAATAATAGAAATAAAAATAAAAATATGTTTTTAGCAGAACTTTCGAGAATAGCCCAAAATTAGTGACAGCTCAAATGTCTACCAATTGCAAAATAAATATGTAAATTATGCTTTGTTTGTTCAATGTATTGTATATAGCAGTGACAATGACTATAGCTATAATCAATAAAATGAAAAAAATAAAAATATACTGGGCAAAACACAATGCCTCAATATGTTGCCATTTACATAAAATTAAAACACTGAAATCTAAACTATATTATATTCACATGTACACATAGAGAGTAGTTCTATAAAGAAAGGCTAAGAATGATTACCATAAATCAGATTAGCAGTTACCTCTAGAGTAGTGAAAGAGGGATATAACTGATACGTTTACAGTCCCAAGGAGATTTTACACTGCTGGTAATATTCTATTTTTTAATCTGGGTAATGATTACACCAGGTTTTCGCTAAGATTTATTCATTATGTTTACATTTATATTTTGTCATGTTTTGGTCTGTTAGCTTTTATGGTTGTCACAAACATTAGGCAGAAATAAATAAAACTCAGATTTTGAGTTTAAGAATTTTAAATTGAAGCAAGGAATCTATTAAAAGTCTTATTGGGGAAAGATGATAAGATCCTTCAAGGTCTTAAGAATGATTACTACTTAACAGAGACTGAATGTATTTAATTCAAAAATCTTAAGAAATATCAGGAAAACCATGGAGAGAAATGTCGGCAGCCTCTGATGTGTTTTGTGACAATAACAAACTCTTTTTTTTACAAATAAATCTGTATTATCATTATTCTTTGTAAACTATTTGAGGATTTTCCATTTCCCCACATCTCTAGAACAAATCCCCTATGAACAAAAAAGATATACTTTACACTTTTAAGCTTTAATTTAGTTATTATCAATTTGCTGTCACTGATACTCTGCTATTCTGAATTTTAGTTTCTCATTAAACCTTACCTATCTAGGGTTCAAAGCCTCACTTGTAAGGCCTGCTTAGGCTTGTCATTTTGTAGGGAGATAGCTTTCTGTAAGATGTGACTGCCTCAAATTATTTTGGCAATTAAAGGTATTCACCATCTTTAATTAGTTATACACTAATTGATTTATCTGTCGTGCCACTAAATTGAAAACTGACCCCAAGGATTTGTGGCTAACTGCACACTTCAAAATCCTTGTTCTGCATGGGGTCCTTGTTGCAAGGCTAGGACGAAAGGTTTGTCACGAGGCTGTCTTCTGAAGCCCAAACTGAAGCTTGCTTACAATGCTTCTTGGTGCTTAAGACAGACTATTATTAGTTGGAGAAATGTTTGAATTCTTCTGATGACTTTAATTCACTTAAATTTGATTTTCCTCAAATCCCATCTAATTCAGGGCAGAAAAGGTAATTAAAAAATGTAAACATCTTAAAAACTAATCAATTGTTAAAGCACTTATGAGCAAAGCCATGAAGTTTGTTCTTTGATGAATCATTTCAATATGGTAACACATCTGACATTATAATGTAATACTAATGTTGCCATATTTGTGTATTTAATTGAAAGTTTACAAAATACTTTTACATGCGTTAGTTCTACAAAACACTTAAAAGCAGTCAAAGTGGTAAATGTTAACTATTTTCAATTAATAATAGAGTTTTGAATATTTAAGGGAGTTTACTTAACAAAATATATAAATGGGATTAAATGCTAAAGGATCCCTAGAATGATGACTGCATTCACTACATTAGTAAATGGAATAATCACATTTGTAAATTAAACTTAAAATCTTACAAGATAAATAGATTTTTTTGTTCTGTAACTTAAAAAAAAAGGGAACATTAACTTCTAAAACCGAATTAACCACTGAAAAAATCTTTTCTGCAAACAAAATGTACACTTGAGGATATTTTTTAAAGAATACATTTAATAGCTCTAAGAACATACCTGCAAAGCATACTAAATAGTAGTATAATGAATATAAGATATATAAGTAAATTATTTGAATTGATAAGGAAAATAAATAATTAATGTTTATATCATCACCTAGCACAGCCCTAGTACATATAGGCATTCTGTAATTATCTGTGTTAAATGAATGAAAAAGATTCATTAAATGTTTAAATGTAGAGTTTAATAATTGTTATGCATAGGCCGGGCACGGTGGCTCACGCCTGTACTCCCAGCACTTTGGGAGGCCGAGGTGGGTGGATCACCTGAGGTCAGGAGTTCAAGACCAGCCTGGCCAGCTGGGCATGGTGGTGGGTGCCTGTAATCCCAGCTACTCAAGAGGCTGAGGCAGGAGAATCGCTTGAACCCAGGAGGTGGAGGTTGCAGTGAGCTGAGATTGTGCCACTGCACTCCTGGGTGACAGAGCGAGACTCCGTCTTAAAAAAAAAAAAAAGTGATACACTGTAATTATGGAAAGTATCATGTTACTTTCATGACAGAGATATTTTACTAATTGATTTAGCTTATAATTATAATTTACATTCCTTGACATGTCTCCATGAGAGTTACTTTGTTCATGAACTAGATTTGCCTATTTATTTTCTCCTAATATTAGGAAAAGAAATACTTTTTTTCATCTAGCGAAACAGAAATTTTAGGCTGAAATTCTTTTTACTTTCATTTACAGATTGGAAAATTAAGATAGGCAAATGATATAGATGTGTAAATTTGGTTGGAATTAAATTTCATTTCAGACATTGTTTCTTCAGACTAAACAGTAAATCATTCCAACTCCTTTCCTTCTCCTTTTGGAATCCAATTTACATCTTTACTCACATTAGTTTCTCTTCTTTGACAACTTTGCTCTTGTTCAAAATTCACAAAAACTGGATTCCTGCTGTAATAAGAATCCAACCACTATTGAAAAAAACAGCAATAGTTATCTCTTAATACTTAAATATCATGATCTCATCACTCTAGTACCATTTGAAAATAAGATTTTAAAATAAAATACCATATTAATGACTCATTTCCTACTTAGGGTTCCTTTGGTTTTACATCTTTCCTGATGCATTTACTCCTATACTATTTTACTAAATTTTTATGTATCTTTTTTGCTCTTTTGTTTTTTACTTTATATTTTTTCTTCTGAACTTTATCCTATAAATGAGCAATAATTTCTCAAATTATTTTTATATTGTCATTTTCCTTAGTATTAGCCAAGACCTTAAAAATGAAGTTCAACTTGCTCTTCTTTAAAAACTTGATTTGGGCCTGGCGCGGTGGCTCACGCCTGTAATCCCAGCACTTTGGGAGGCAGAGGCAGGCGGATCACGAGGTCAGGAGATCGAGACCATCCTGGCTAACATGGTGAAACCCGGCTTTACTAAAAATACAAAAAAATTAGCCAGGCATGGTGGTGGGGGCCTGTAGTCCCAACTACTCAGGAGGCTGAAGCAGGAGAATGGCATGAACCTGGGAGGCGGAGCTTGCAGTGAGCCGAGATTGGGCCACTGCACTCCAGCCTGGGCGACAGGGCGAGACTCCGTCTCAAAAAAAAAAAAAAAAAAAAAAACAAACAAACTTGATTTGCATTACTTTTTAAACTGTAAAGTTCATATTCCTTTGCAATGCTGTACTAAATCTTCTTTAGATTGACTTTGCTACTTACTGGCTCATAGGTTAATCTAGTTGTTTTTTTTTTTTTAATAGTAACAAGAGACAAAAATCAAAAGCCTTACTCAAGTCTAGCTAGATTATTGTAGGTCTTATACTTCCTTTTTTATATATAATTTTTTCTTTTCATAGGGACTTTAGACATTAAGCGGTTTTTAATCAACTACATGGCCCTTAGTTTCTACCTATATTATCAGTCCCTAAAGCAATACTGAAATTTGGGCTTCCCTGACTTTATTTCTCAAAGCATGCTAATACAGTTCTTAAGGCATGCTAATACGAGAAAAAAAAAAGGAAAGAGAGAAAATGGAATGGGACTCACTTTCTGTCATATGGAGAAGCTATCATTTGGTGCATTACAAAATCCTTCATGACTGATTTGGAGACCTTAAAAAGCTTTATCTAGAGCAATATTTCCAGTTTTTGTAATAGGGTACAACTTCTGGTACTTAAGATAATTTTAGCTATAAATGCCCATAGAATTAAATAACATTGACTCAAATCTCTAATCTGCTTCTGGTTTTTAATTTAGAACATACATGTTTGGTGCTTTCATGTTTTTACCATGCCCTAAAACTCACTAGTTCACTCTTTAACATCAAGAGAGCAAGGTTCAAGCATGAAACCATCATAGTTAATGATACCTGTCTAGAGCTGAATTACTTTTTTCACAGTATTTGTTTTTGTAGTTATTTATATTACCACTTTTGTGGTAGTATTATAACATTTCTTTTGGAACATTGAATTGAATCATTTAAAGGGAGGTAATTTTAAGAAAAAGAGTAAGAAAATAATAAAGAATATGAAAAAACTCATAAAGGTGCTAAGAAAGTGAATGAAGTTTTGGACATACATTTCTGGAGATTAAACCACAGGCAGCTGCTACAGCCAAATTTGGCATTTCCTTTTGCCAGCATTTTTTTCTCCCTAGAAGGCTGCTAAAATCGACAAGAGTTTTTAGGACATTTTGATAGTTGGTAAATGACTCTTCTGAACTTATCAAATATATTTTACTTCAACCTTTATCACCCAGGAGGATAGGAAGAGTAGTATTTTCAAATGTTACAAAGTCTCACTAGACATAAGAAAAATGCCAAGAACATGGGCAATATTCCCAGATTTTAAAGTGACCCTCTATCTGAAAAACAAAAATCATAAATCCATATTTATTCAGCATTGAACACTACTGAGGTCACAAAAGAGCAAAGGTGTGTTTAGAAATAATAATTATATGTAAACAGATTGCAAAGAAATTTAAGCCAAGAAATTTTATTTCAATATGAAATTTCAACAGTAAATCATATAATCAATATAAATTTAACACAGTTGTTTTACTCTTCTACTTTTAGCAGATGGTAATTCTATTTAAAATGATAGAATAATCCTAATATTTTGATGATTCTGGCTATTCAAGAATAAATTTACTTATATTTAGCATTTAATAAACATTTATTGAGGGCCTAAAATCAAGTACTGCATTAGTAGCTAAAGATACACAGATAAATGTTAATGCTATAAAAGTTATTTGAAAACTGATTAGTCTTATATGTTTTATATAATGACTCTAACAAAATTTTAATTATACAAAGCACCATATCTCTTAGCTCTCAAGAAAAGAAATTACATATTGATCATAATATGAGATTACATCGATTGGTTTTCTCCTATTTATATCCTTGTTACTCTGTCAGGAAAGTAAATTTAATTGTTCTGGCATGAATTTGTCTTCAAAACCAGAAAAATCAGTTTACAAATGTTAACTCTGTTCTAATGGTAGTCTTCACATTTAGGAAACACTTTATTACTTAATACAGGTGATATCTCAGATTTAAGTATATTGAGGCTGCATTGAAGTACTTACTCCATAGCTTCAGATTTTATTTGTTCTGATTATCCTGCCATATTTGTAAAGCAAACAATTTATAGCCAAACTGTTTGGAATAATTTGTTATAGAACAAATTTATGATTATCCTCTGCTTGTCAAACTCATTATTGTGACTCAGCAAATTTGATTTGAGCTTTGTAAACAATGTTTAATGAAACAAAAAAATCTTAGGTAACTCAAATATCATCTAGGTATTGCCACCCTTTAATATAAAATATGTTGAGATTGAAGACTTATTCTATGCTCAAAAATCCAATGCCACCAATTTCTGCAAATCCCATGTGGTAGAGGGAGGATTAAGTTCTCACGCTCACTTTTCTTCCCAGCTCCCTGCATCTGTCAAATCTCATATTTCTTTGGATTCTTATGACTTTTTTTTAAATTCACATTAGCAACAACCAAAATGTAGTTCCCCTTCCTTCATGGATGACAAAAAAATACAGATAATTAAAATCTTGGTAGGTGATGGGAGGTTTATATCACAGTAATGCAAAGGGTGAGTTTTAGATATTTTTGTTCTTAAAAGTCCTTTGGATGCTTCATTTTTTCTTGACCTTTTTTCTCTTCTCTTACCCATACTCTTGGGGCAAAAAAAAAAAAAGGTATAACAAGTTTTGTTTTATTTTCCGCAGCAGAAAAATTCATTTATCTTCAGCTCTTTCTTTTACTCTCAGTTCTAGACATTCTTTTAAATTTCCAAAATTGCCTCTTGCAAGGGTACACCTGACCATGTGTACTTAGATAATTATCATTTCTGTCCTCATCTGTGTCTTGGAATTTGAGAGGGGATTCTGGAGTGGTTTGTTTTTCTAGTTAAAGTTGGCCAATGTTATACAACAGGGTACTACTTTTAAATAATGAGGCAAGTTTGAGTTGATTGAGAAGCGAAGATACGCTGTTTACTTCTTGATCTCCTTCCTTTTAAATATGAATTTCCTGATTTCTCCCACTGTCAGCAGAGCAGATACTCCCCAACCAGACTTTGAGCATATTCTGGAACTGTGTCTGTTGCCTATTACTAAATACAAAACTATGTTGTAATGTTCAGTGTAGGCTCATTCCTTCTCCAAAGGCTACATCTGTCCCACAACATGCAGAGTTATTTCTAAATGTGTTCGCTTTAATTAACCCACCACAAGTAACTCTTTTGATGGCATCTTAATGACATAGCTCAAAATATTTTTAATTTGGAAACTATACCATATAAAAGCTAGTATAAAAAATCAAAAATCAGACAATCATGAATTCTTCTTTGTTCTTGGATAAATACATGATGGGCTCTTGCTGAGCATGTGGTTCAGAGCAGTTTTTCCACATCCAATGTGGAGAAACTGGGGGAACAGATTTGGAAAAGGAAAAGATATGTTTTTGTCCCGGCACTTAGAACTGGTATATCCTGGAACCAAAGAGCTATAAATCCTCTACTCTGTAGGTATTTGCTTATTTGTTTTTAATTAAAAAGTATGAGTCATCAGTGTTTGAAGAAAGTCTCTGACTATTTGTGGGGAATGAATAAGAAAAGCTGTCAAATTATGGATTTGTCCTGTGATGCTATATGAAGACTTGAGTGAATTTAAATAAACTCTACTTCTACTGCTATACTAATTGAAGATCCACAGAGGAGTGGTCCCCCAACTCTTAAAATATAAATAACTCACTTATATGGGAAAAAGTTGTGAAACAACCCCCATGTAAAATAATAATTGCACTCATCAATTGAGGAAACAGAAATAAAATGCTACTAAATATTTTGCAATTTCTAAAATTTCATACACTTTTAATCAGAATAGAAGTTATTGATTTTAAAATTAGTAGCATAGATGGGTAAATCATTTTATCCAAATATAGACAATATTTAGTGTGAATATGGATTCAAAGATCCCTGGTGTAAACTCTGCAGTTCCCAGTAGCCCAAGGTCTAGAGCATGAGAGCACTTAATGTGGAGCCCACAGAACCATAACAGGTAAAATCTCTTTCTTCCACCACATGAGCCCAATTTGCAAGTTTTCTTTTTTCTATTCTGCAATCTTTTTGTTTTACAACTATAATCACAGTTTCTTAGAAGGAATGGTGAAAGGATATTAGAAAAAGAGAATAGTAAGTATAATTTATAAATTCTAGAAAAGTGGTCATCAAAGTTAGGACAAAATTCGGAGAATAAGATTATGAGTTAGGGAGGAGATTAAGTTTTGATTCAAAAGATTTTAGTGTCCTGAACTTACTAAATGGGTTGGAGATGGCCCCATTAACTAGTTAACTGACTATATAGCGACAGTATTAGCAAGGAACATAACCTAATGGTAGAACTCTAAAATGTACTTTATATCATTGAGTTATAAACATGATAAATTCAAGTGTAACCCAGATGTTAGCTGTACTTCTTTTTATATGTTTTAATCTCTAGATATGCACAAAAAGTCTATAAGGTAGATTTCTATGAGATTATAAACTGAGGCTAAAAAGGTTAAGCTATTTGCATATGGTCACATAGCTGATAAGTGATGGGGCCTGTACTCAAATTGGGCAACATGGCCCCCAGACCCTGTTTTCTACTCCCTACACTACACCACCCCTTGCTTTTTTTCTGGTAATAAATTATTTTGATTTATTTAGTGTCTTCTCTTCCATTCACAAAGGACATTGGATATATATATTAAAGAATAATATTCTGGGAAGTATGTTGATAGTTGTATTGGGATCCCTTTATATATGATGTGTTTTTTATCTATTGTTGCTTTCTGAATTTTTTATTCATCTTTAATGTTTTGGTAGTTTGATTGTGATGTATCTTGGTGAACTCATATTTGGATCGAATTTGATTTAAGACATCTGCACTTCCTGTATCTGAATGTTAAAATTTTCCCCCAGATTAGGGAAGTTTTCAGCCATTACTTCTTTAAATATGCTGTCTCTTTTCTCTTTCTTTTCCTCTTTTGCTTTTCTCTTAAATTCCCATTATGTGTATGTTTGGTCTCTTAATGCCACAATTGCTACAGGATTTTTTCATTCTTTTTTCTTTTTGCTCCTCTGATTGGACAATTTCAAATGTTCTATCTTTAAGCTCACTGATTCTTTGAGTCTGATGCTGGAGCTTTCTATTGCATTTTTCAGTTTAGTCATTGTATTCTTTATCTCAAGGATTTCTATTTGGTTTTCTAAGTTGTTTCTATTTCTTTGTCATACTTCTCATTTTGTTTGTGTATTGTATTGTTTCATTTAATGTTTGTGTATTAATTTCATTAATGTTTTATTCCCATTTTCTTATAGTTCATTGAACTTCTTCAAGAGAATTATTCTGATATTTTTCCTGTCATTTCTTAGATCTCCCTTTAGGGTTACTGTTGGGACTTTAATAGTTTCTTTTGGAGGTGTCATCATTTCCTAAGTCTTTGTAATCCTCGTATCCTTGCATTGGTGTCTGTACATTTGAGGAGACAGCTACTTTTTCTAAATCTCACAGGTGTTCTTTGGAAGGGATAAACTTTCACTATTTAGTCTAGCCTGTGATTCTAGATGAACCGGTTGGTAACAACCCTGGTCAGAGAGAGCCTGCTTTTGAGTTCTCTAGATAGCTGGCCTACTGCCTTTGCTATTAATTTGGGTGAGGCAGCTGGCTGGGCTCTGCTATGTGGCAAGACCACTGACTGACCTCTGTTATCAGGCTAAGCTGCTGGATAGGCACTGCAACCACCTCATGTTGGGCCAGGTTACAGGGTCTATTCCTTGGTCAGGTGGTACCACTATTTTATTTTAAGAGTTGGACAGGGTTGCTGAAGGGGCCCTAAGGTTAGGTGGAGTTGCTGATCAGGATGGATAGGACCAACTGCTTTGCTCTGTAGAATTGCATGGTTGAAGTTTGCCCACCTGCCTATGGGGGGCCTTGAGGCAGGGGGGCTTTAAGGTTTGGCTGAACACTGTTTAAATTCATAGGTATGGCAGATTTAGCCTCTGATCTTTGCTAAAATTTGCTGTGATGGTCATCTCCCTCCCTTGGCAAGAACTGGAGATGGACTTTGAGGCCATGCAGAGAGCTGTTAAATTCCCAAGTGTGGTGCAGCTAGTTCCTCGGCAAAGCAATAGTAATTAAAATAGTATAGTGCTAGCGTAAGAATAGATTCATCAACCTATGGAACAGAATAGAGACATTAGTCTAGGCAAAGATTGTTTTATATTTGATCCCCCACATGCAGGCAACAAAAGCTAAAACAGACAAATGGGATTACATAAAAATAAAAAGCCATATACATCAAAGGAAACAACAGAATGAAGAGTCAACCTATAGATAGGGAGAAAATATTTGCAAGCCATAGCTGTCATAAAAGAGTATCCAGAATATATAAGAAACTCAAACAACTCTATAGAAAGAAAATAATTCCCAATGGGAAATGGGTAAGAGAACTTAAGAGACATTTCTCAGTAAAAACATATAAATGGCCAACAGATATATGAAAAAATGCTCAATGTCACTAATCATTAGGGAAAATGCAAATTAAAATCACAGTGAGATACCACTTCATACCTGTTAGAATGGCTACTATAAAAAATATAAAAGAAGATATGTATTAGATAGGATGTAGAGAAAACGGAACCCTAGTACAGTCATGCAGTGTTTAATGATGGGGATACATTCTAAGAAACGTCTTGTTAGGTCATTGTGTGAACATCATAAAGCGCACTTACACAACCTACTACACACCTAGGCCTTATGGTATAACCTCTTGCTCTTAGGCTAAAAACCGATATAACATGTTATTGTATGGAATACAGTAGGCAATTTAAATACAATGGTAAGTATGCATGTATCTAAACATAGAAAAGCACAGTAAAAACAGTACACCTGTATAGGGCACTTACCATGAATAGGGCTTACAGGACTGGAAGTTGCCCTGGGTGAGTCAGTGAGTGAGTGGCCAGTGAATGTGAAGGTCTAGGAATTTACTGCACAATACTATAGACTGTATAAACACTGTATACTTGGGCTATACCAAGTTTATAAAAAATTTTTTTTCTATACTAATATATTAAGCTTATCTTATGGTAATATTTTTACCTTATGACATTTTTAATTTTTTTAACTTTTTGAGTCTTTTGTAATAACACTTAGCTTAAAACACAAACACATTGCACAGCTGTACAAAAATAGTTTCTTTTTTAATATTCTTAATCTATAAGCTTTTTTCTGTTTTTAATCTTTTTTTTTTTTTTTTACTTTTTCAAGTTGTAAAAAATTAAGACACAAAAACACATATTAGCCTAGCCCTACACAGGGCTATGATCATCAATATCACTCTCTTTCACCTCCACATCTTGTCCCACTGGAAGGTCTTCAAGGGCAATAACATTCATGGAGCTATCATCTCCTATAATAATGTCTTCTTCTGAAATACCTAATGAAGGAACTCTCTGAGGCTGCTTTCTAGTTAACCATCTTTTTTTAAATAAATAGATGTACACTCTAAAATAATGATAATAAAGTAATGCAGTTGTGTTTCAGTATCCAACGAGGTTGGTTCTAGGACACCTGCAGGTACTGAAATCTAGGCATGCTCAAGTCCCACAGTCGGCCTTGTGGAGCCCACAGATATGAAAAGCTGGTCTTCTGTATTCACAGGTTTTGTATCCCAGAAATACCGCATTTGGTTGAATTTGTAGGTGCAGATATAGAGGGTTGACTGTATGGTATATACATAAACCAGTAACATAGTCATTTATTATCATTATCAGATATTATATACTGTACATAATTATATATGCTATACTTGAATATGACTTGCAGCACAGGTTTTTTTATACTAGCATCACCACAAACATGTCAGTAATGCATTGTACTGCAACATTACAACAGCTATGATGTCATTAGACAACAGGAATTTTTCAGCTCCTTTATCATCTTGCTCTTGCATATGTGGTCTGTCACTGACTGAAATGGTGTTATGTGTCACATGACTCCACACTGCTGGTGTGAATCTAAATTACTACCATCATTGTGGAAAACTGTATGGACGTTCCTCAAAAAATTAAAAATAGAATTACCATAAGATCATATACCCTAATTTGTTACATTTATTTTAATAATGATTAGGAATAGCATAAGGGAAAAATGAACTCTTTAAAGTCATCAGAGTACTAAAGTAGTAGCATGGGAATACTGCAACCACAAACAGCATAATTTCATATTATAGTTCTAAACCTCTAGCCAATGTAGAGAAAGAGAACATGGAAGCTGAGACTAGATCACCTGAATTTGAACAAGGCTCTAACACTTTCTGACTGCATCTTCAAAAGTCAAAATTGGTTACCAGGGCCTCAGTTTCTCCATCTATAAAATGGAGATACAAGTAGTGCCTGTTCAACTGTTTCACAAAATTGTTATTAGAATCAAATAATGTAAATAAAAGTAATTATTGTTATATGCGCTTGTTTTCTTGGAATGCCAGTCATTTAAGTTACATTTTCTGTAACTTAAAACAACTTTTCAGGGCAAAAAAATTCTCTCTGATTTTTTAGAAGATAAAAATAACTTTAAAAATTTTATCCCTTTATAACCAGTCTTTCAGTTGATACAAACTAAAGAGTATTTTAAATCAACTAAATAGTTTTTCTTTACATTTAGAGAAAAGAAAAATAAGAGTAGATAATATGAAAAGCAAGACATCTCAGACTCAGTCAAATACCATGTTCTAGCTTCAAGTGCAATACTGTAGACTATTTTTAGAAACTCAATTTTCACTAATTATAGGCATAACATACACATACTGCACTTTAAAAGGGAATTAGCTAACATATTGAATATGGGCTCTGTTTATCCAGCTAGGAATTAATTTATCTATAAAAAGATTTCATCTTATTATACTTGCTCTTCTATGGTGAAAAGAAAATTCCAAAGCAAAGTATTCCAAATGTCTGTTTCAAATTTTACCTGTAACGTTTTCTCTAGTTCTGGGTAGACCAACACACTAAAGGGAAATACATTTAATCCAGGCAACATCACCAAATTGTAAATGAATTTAGTTATCTTTGTCCCCTAAAATACACAATTCCCTTTTGGGCACAGATTTCTCCCAGGTAAGAAGTTAATAACTCCATAGACCAATTATGTAGAACTCCTGAAATACAAGCTCCCCCTTGATATGTATAAATGCAAGTTATTCTTTATTATTTGTCATGATGGATATTTACATTGTAACTAAACCTTAGATGTACTACAGTTTCATAGTTGAAGAGACATTGCTCAATAGTCACTTTTTATAGATGAAAAAATGGAGGCCCAGCAAGGTAAAGTGGCTCACACAGTTACACAGTTAGCTAATGTCAGAGTTGCCAGGTTTGTAATTTTCTTCCATCATGCCATTTCATGTGTGCAAGTCACTATACTAAACTAATGTGATCTGCTAGTAAAAAGTGTCCAGTGAGACTCTCCTTGTCTCCAAAGAAATGCTCAGGAGAGCCAGTAGTTTAAAAATTAAGATTTTAAGTGGCTACCTTTGAAGTTCAGAGGAAAGCTGTATTAGTCCATTCTATACTGCTATGAAGAAGTACCCAAGACTCAGTAAGTTATAAAGAAAAGAGGTTTAATGGACTCACCGTTCTGCACTGCTGGAAATGCCTCAGGAAACTTATAATCACAGTGGAAGGTGAAGGAGAAGCAAACACATGTCTTACATGATGGCAGGTGGGAGAGCATGTGTGCAAGTGCACAGGAAATGCCCTTTATAAAACCATCAGATTTCATGAGACTCACTCACTGTCATGAAAACAGCATGGGGAAAACTGTCCCCATGATTCAGCTATCTCCATCTGGTCTCTCCCTTGACACATGGGGATTATGGAGATTACAATTCAAGACGAGATTTGGGTGGGGACACAACTCCTAACTCTATCAAAAGCCGAAGATTTAATTCAAGAGATAATAGGAACTGCATCCTCTCCTACTTTCCCCTCCTCTTTGTGGAGCCCAGAGAAGGGACAAAGCAGTGCTGCTCCCCTCAGGACTGAGAGGGCACCCAAAGTGATCCCTTGTCTGAAGGCATGAGATGGATCCAAGAGACTTGATTGCTTTTGTTGCTCCCTACAAGGACATGCTGAGCTCCAGCATCTTACTTCCTTGGAAGGTAATCTCCTTATAAGGATTTGTTGTTGCTTACAGGGATGTGCTGAGCCCCAGCATCTTACTTCGTTGGAAGGTAGTTTTTGAGCTGCAGAACCATAGTTCCTTTCTAGATTCAGAGAACTGTATGGAGGAAGAAAGGGATCTCAGGACAAGTGTCTGAGGGCCAAGGAGCATTGCCAAGATATTCCTTTTTCCTCCCACTCCTACATTTATAAATATTAAATGTAACCTTTGCCTTTTTTACCTCAGGATTTGAAATTCCTCAACCAAACTGGCTATAATATATAAAATGACTCCTTATACTAAAGTCCACAATCTAAAAATATCTCATTACTGTGGAACATGATCTTTGAAGAATTATCCATTTGTGAAGGAAAAATAACCGCATGGCCCCGTAATTTTGAACAAGACACCTGGGTGAGTGTAGGCAATTTACCTTGTACACCTCCATCCATTTGTCAGCCAGGACATCTCAGGTTCTTGGGTCCATTTTGCAGATATTGCTGTTTTCTGTTTAACAAACTCACCACTGGAATGCTGTCTTCCTGTTCTCCCCAGAGCGGCCAGGTGGCTGAGACACCTGTCCATCCTCAGAGCCTGCCAGGCTTGGCACTCCCTCCCCACCTCACAGATGGCTGGCAACCTGAGGAGATTCCTCTTTCAGGTGCAGCTTTCTCCCACTTATCTGAATATTTTTCTCTCTGCAAGAGATGAGATTTTCTTACTTATCTTCCAAAGTCATTTCATATAGGAAATTTAAACATTCTCAGAACTGTTGTGCTTGCTACAATACTTTTTAGCTTTAATTGAAAATGTACTTTAAATTTAAAATCTTCTTTTACAAGAGTTGCCCCTAGCTCTGATGTTTTCATTGTAAATGGGATTTCCCTGAGTTCCCCTCCCAAAATATTAGGCTTATTAATGTGTAACATTGTCAATGTCCCTTTTTGGACCTCCTATTATTGGCACTATTGGTTTTCCTCTTCTATTTGAATATAAACTTTTTTCTTTCCCTGTTGTGTTCAGTTATCTGGCTTTTCTTGAAAAATTTTCCTCCAAGAAAATAATTTCTGATTATGCCAGACACGTAGAGAGACATGACCTCACTTTGATTTCACTTAATATTGTGTAGAACCAGCTATGTATAGTACTAATTATATAACACCATTTTTATATGGCACAACTACAAGCATAATCTTCTAGTTGTTTCACATGTATTTATAGCTTAAGCATCAGAAAAAAACTTTTAAGTTACTCTAGGAAAAACACACATTTTAAAATTGTGCTTAACATCTGTTGAAATTGATGCTGAATAAATATTTATTGAGGCAAATGACTCTTGGCTAATGAGTTACTTGTACATTTTTATATGATATCATACAACTTTTGGAGGAAGGCAAACAGAAGAAATTATCCAGGCTGCATCATCACATAATAATTTTTTTCTTTTAACTGAAAAAAATTGCTGCATTTAATGTAGTTGGCTGTGGATCAAAGTGACCTCTCCCATATCAAAAGAGAAGGATCACCATTAGTGTACAACCGTGTTAATATGAAATTAATAATCAAAAAGAAGGTGCCAGGTCTTTTATGAAGACTATTTGATGCAAATATGGAAACAGTACTTTATTTTATTTGTATCTATTTTTGTATATTTTATTTTATTTGTATGTATATATTTTATATATCTTTTTAATATGTGAGAAAGACAGAAATTTTCAACTTACAGTTCATTAATGGTCATTTGCTGCCATAGAAAGTATACAATAAGAATTATAATGTTAGCAATTACTGAAAAATTACAATGAAAAGGGACCCTCCTACCATTTATAAGTCCCAATTTATGCATTGCCATTACATGCAAACTTAAGAAGTACATTTTTGTTCATGATATACTGTGATACACCAGAGAATAAAAATGCACCTGAAAAACTGGCAATTATTTTATTTTAAGATAAAATTTTCAAAAAATTGTAAAAGACTGAGTTGCTGGGAATAAATACAAGGTAGCAATGCATGAAGACCATATAAATTTGTAGAAATAATACATTGTAAGTTGTTGAGAATTAAAATTGTTTTAATATCAATTCCATAAATTAGTTGGTCTAGGTTATGACATTATTACCTAATAATAGGACATTTGACATTTATAAGACCACCTGGTAATTAGCATTTTGCATGTAACGTAATTATATATTTTTGAAGAAATCATTTTCTTCATTTTCTTTAAGAGTTTAAACCTTCCTTCCAAAATTTTGTTTATGGAGCAAACTGGCAAGTAAATATTTTCTCAGAGATAATTCAGAGGGCAAGTGCATTCCATATACCCAAGTAGTATAATTAGAAACAAAAACAGATTTTTGTATATCATGTAATCAAGAGTACTGAAATAGAAATAAAAGAAACTTTTTTACTAATTGGTGCTATGATCTTGTGAAACTACCCTAAACTCATAACTTTTCTAAGCTAGAAAATGCAAAGATTATATTTCATTAGGATACCAAAAAATTTATTTCCCGATCTCAAATCATCCTAGAATTTTAAGTTACTGTCTTCAATGCTTATGTTGATCTAGGAGAAGCCAGATCTACTTTCTTTAGTAGTGGATTTCTACTGGACTTTAGGTGTAGACTTAGTAAAGGAGAGGTGATCCGCCATCCCAAAGAGGAAAGACAGCTGGAGAGAGCACTACTCATTATAAGAATGGATAAAAACTCTAACTTTAGCCAGTCATGGTGCACACCTGTAATCCTAGCTACTCAGGAGGCATAGGTGGGATGATATCTTGAGCGCAGGAGTTCAAGGCCAGTCTGAGAAAAATAGCAAGACCCTGTCCCTTTAAACAAAAACCTTTTAGTGACTATTTGACAATTATCTAAAAATATAATTACAAAGATTAGACATGCTTTGTAATTACAAAGAATAGATGACTTTATCATTTGAAAACAGAAGAAAATATATTTAGTTTCCAACTATAAGCTGAATTCTCAAAGATAAAAAACAAAGCAAGTTCACATGAAAGACCCTATATGTGCACATTTGGGAATTTCCTGTATTGTACTTCAGAGAATATAGAACTATTTCAGAATCTATGGAAAGACCTTAGCAAAAATCTATCATAGAATTTTTATAATTAGAATAGTTATTTTCTTAATATTCAGATAACGCTTCATCCTTTGTAGTACAGGAAACTCGTATCACAGTATCCCTTGAGCTCTCTAAGTCTGGATATATGGGGACAGGGTAGAATCAGGACAAAATACCATCTGTTTCTCTTACAACATCCCAAGAGCAGCGCTATCTGCTTTGGCACAAGTAAAGTCATGAGGCTCAATTTGCCTTGTTAAATTTATCTTTAATCATTTTGACATACAGAGGAAAAAAATAGTATCTCACCATGTCCTGTGAAAAGAAGATACTTTAGAATAAGCTATTCCTCTCAATGGTTTATTACAAAATCAAATAAGACCTAGAAGGAATTTACGGATAATACAGTAAAAGCATATCTGGTGTTACTTGCATCATGGTCTACAAAACCTTCAACCATGGTAGTTAGAGGAAATAATTCTTTTCCACCACATGGTAAGACAAAGTTTCCAGTTGCAAAATTTTTCTAAATGAAAAAACTTTTTTTTGCATTTTTCAGATCTAAATAGTGTTATCCAGTGGGAAATTTCCTTTGAAGCTTGAAGTCTAATATGGAAACATTTTATGTGTTCGTATGTATACATATACATGTATATATGTGGCACTTGAAATGTTTGTTTTTTTTAAGAAAAAAATAGTGAACTATTTTGTCTATTTCCTCATTGTAGTTACATAAGAGCAAAACGTGTGTGCCTAGTCACTATCACACCCTGTCAAAAGCAGAGAGCAGGTGGAGCTGAGGTATGTAGCTTTGTATAACACTACCTTCTTATGGCCAGATGTGTGATGGTTAAGAATATATTATCTGAAGTCAAGGCTGTCTGAATTTAAATACGAACTATATCACTTAACAGTGCATAGTGTTGGCAAACTGTTTACCCTTTTTGAGCCTCAGTGTGCTTATCCATAAAATGATGATCATAAGAATATGAGCCTCTTTGTGTCTTTAAATTAGATAACCCACAGAAAGTATTTACATTGAGCCTGGAATATGGCATACTCAGTACTTTTAGGAGTGGTCAGCCCTTGCCAAAAGAGGTCATGCTGTTTGTTAAACAACCCAAAGAACTAATAATAGAGATGTTAAAGAGTACTAATTAATTAAAGTTTGACTCAGGGGAAATCAGGGGCCAAATATGTTTAAGGATGTTGAGGAGGAAAAGCTTTACAGTACATCTCAATCTTACTGCACCGGTGGTTAGAAATTCACTTAATTGTAGTTTTCATAAAGTCATTTTTTGCATATGAACTCATTGATGTCACATGATGACTTCAAAAGGGCAGAGGACATTAATAAATATAAAAATGAAGGCTTGCAGCTTGATCCAACTGGTGTCTTCTCATTCTCTGCCCCACGCATTTTCCCATTGTCTTTCCTAGGGTGGAATTTCTGTTTGGTCACTTTCCATGGCTCTCCAGTGACTTGATAAAATCTTAAATCTTGGTCTGGGTGTTCATGGTCCTCTACAGTTCGCCTCCAGTATTTTCCCAGATCATGCACACTATGTTCCTTCATAACACACTGCAATCCAGCTAGACAGAACTGTTTGCAGTACTCTGAAATACCTTTCACTTCTCCACTCCAGAGCTCTGCTCATGCCCTTTCCTCTCCCTGTATGGATATATTATTACTCTTCCAGCCCTAGCTCCTAGCATGAAGTATTCATTATTCATGCCAGCAGAGTAGTCTTATTTTATCTTATAAAGTCTTGTCCAATTTATTGTTTGTCCAGCAGCTTTCAAATTTTTAACTAGAATCACATTAAGAAATGTATTTTGCATTGGCACACATTTCATGCAGACTTACACACAACACACACACACACACCTATACCAAAGCTTCATGAAACACTACTTACCCTATTATTTGCAATACCGCTCTCATATTGTTTGTTTTCTTTACCAACTTGGAAAAAGCTCTGACTGTAGTCTGCTATAGAGATTTAATTATTCTTTAATTGTATCACAACCTGCAGTATGAAAAACACTGGTTTATACAACCCATATATGATATACATTATTATTTATTGTGCATAGGCATTATATTTCCTACCAGACTGAAAGTAATGTTTGATATCATGTGATAAATCATAGAGTCTTTTATTGTTATCTAATCATGATTTTTACATAAGTAGTTGCTCAATAAATATTGAGGGAGAAAACGAGAGAAGGAAAGGAAGGGAAAGAAGGAAGGAGGAAGGAAGAGAAAGAAGGAAAGAGGGAGGAAAGAAGGAAGGGAAGAAGGAAGGAAGGAAGGAAGAAAGGAAGGAAGGAAGGAAGGAAAACATCTCTAAAGATGTTGATTATGCTCAGAAATTAAGAATGTTACTATTTAGGAAGTCCATAGGTGAGGATCATTCAGGCTATTTATAGGTGAATTTTCCTGTCTAAGTGGTATTTATTTTGTAATTTCTTCAACCTCAATATGAAATTTAAAATTAGTGTTACATCATAGAAGTTAAGACTAAAACAAAAATAGCCAGAACAAAGTGACAAATGGAGAAAAGATAAGCTTCTAGAGGCTGCATTCCTGCTCCCTGCTGAATATTGTGGGGTAGGGAGGTAAGACCAAGGGTGTGAAGTGCACCTCCAGAGGTGAAAAAAGCTTTTGACTTGATTTCCATAAAGCCTGTGAAAATGCAGTTCTATCATTTCTGTATGTGCTGAACACTTTTCTCTATGTGCTGAATACATCAAGCAATTTCTATGTGCTATCTATAAACAGTCAGTGCTAAGAACTAACACTTCCAAGCATCTCAAGACTATAAAATTATACAGCACGTATTCTCTATGTCATGACATTTGAGATATTAGTTTCATTGACATGCTAGATTATTGGTTTTTCTCAGATTCAAAAGGAACATTTCAAATGTAATTTAAATTTGAGAAGTCATACTATTGACATACATTTACTATAATAACATACCCAGTTTGACTGGGATTTGAATATGCCTGTATTATTCAAAGTCCATCCTCTTAACTAACATGGTATATATACTCTATCCAGACCAAGTAACAACAAAAAACAATGCTTTCCATAGACGTGAATATTTTTTTCCAAATTCTCTTATACACTTGCTCGCTGTATTTTGATTTTTAACATAAAACTGTATTTCCAGAGACGAAAACAACAAAATACAGGACTAAAAATATTTTTTAAATGCTAATAAATTACAATAATTTTATGTAAAGTAAATCTTTTCATAGAACACTGAGTTAAATCTTACATACTTCACTTTGAAAAATAATAATGAAATGATGATTTTGCCAACTCTGGTTGTTACAGAAGACTGATTTCATCATTTGTTTCAATAGAAGTTTTAAGAATCCTTATTTAAAAGAAATATATAATATGGATCAAAATGTATTGCCTTCATTTCTGTGCCTTTGCCTGCCCAATTAATGTTAAAATTTAGAGAAATAAACAATTAAAAAATGTGGATTTATGGTGGCCCTATTACTTTTAAGTATGTTGCAGTTGTTGAATTTCATTAAAGATTATTGTCTTTCTTTGGAACTTATCTTTGTGTGTATATATGTGTGTGTATATATACACATATATGTATATATGTATGCTCTTGTCTTTATTAATTATAGTGTTTTATATTTTATACTTTATATAGTACACATTTATATAGAGTGCTTTATATCAAGAAGACATATACTAATTTTGACATTTTACTACTTAATAACTTTAATGTGATGTAAAAATATTTAGTGAAACATCTACTGCCCAGAGAGTGCCCATTTAAGCATTTCATCTGGCAAGGTTAGTTTAGTTGGATTAAAAATATTATTAAATTTCAGATTTATACATTTATTCCTCATTAGTTTTCTTAGAAATTATATTGCTCTGAAACCACAAACTGCTCCTACCAGCCATCTTGAAAATTCATGCCATTGGGGAGAAGTAGATGCAGTTAATGAATAAATGCTGAGCTAAGGATAAATTGATTACAACTGGAAAATTGGTTGCAAATTCACATTCTACTGACCAGTACGCTTGTTTAAATATACTAGTCTATTAATTGGCAAACTATATGTAAATGTTAATGCAACTACTTTACTTTTTTCAGGTGTTTTAGAGGCAGCTAATAATTCACTTGTTGTAACTACAATAAAACCATCTATAACAACACCAAACACAGAATCATTACAGAAAAATGTTGTCACACCAACAACTGGAACAACTCCTAAAGGTAGGATTAACTGTTAGTAAATTTAGTTTAACTTTAACAAATAAAATTAGTAGTATGTATATACATCAGTATGAAAAAATAATTCGGGATCTTATATCTGATTGTTATAAAGGTCAGTGCTATTTCACGATTTTGAAATTATGTGTTATTTGGGGTTCCATACAAAACCCTGAGATCTCAGTGGGCTGCTTTGTTGATATTCTTTGGGATCACAACCTGTTTGAGAATGATTCTATTGTGAATATTACATACACAAAGTTTATTTTTAGAGAAGAAAGAAACTGCCATGTCCTAAGTCATAAAATATCTTTCTAAATATTCCAGTTCTCCACCTAAGCAGCACAGCCAACATGGTGAAACTGTATTAATAACAGATTGGTTTTGTTGGTAGCATTCTGTTGATAATAGATTTAATTTGTAGGTTTCAGTAGCAATGTAATCATTATTGTTGCTGGACTGAGTGACAACTATATCTAGCTAGGTATTAAAGGAGATTACTTTACCATCCACAAAAATGTTAAAAGCCATTAGAATACTTCCATTAAAAAAACAAGAGATTATCAATGCAATGCATACTGCATCTGCCCATCTTGCAACACACAAAAAATAAGGCATATCACACAGCTCCTGTAGTCAATGGAAAAGAAAAACAGATTTGTGGATTGTCTATGGACAAAAACTCTGGTTAGAATGCTAGGGTCATAGAAAGACCCCAGAAAATCATATATCTTGATGAATGGATAACTGAAATTCTTACGCTGTCTTTTTTACCTCTTTCTATTCCCCCCTTAATTTTCAGTCTAAGACTAGGGTCAAACATATGCAGAAGACCAATGAAAGCTAGTTCGCTGGGCTTGAATAGGGTGGTGATTCTCAGAGACAAAGAGTACTATGATCATAGTCCATTATTTCTGCATTGTTTGATTATAAGATGAAACCAAACCATTTTTAGCAGCTTTACTACTTGGGGCCCTCCATAGCAGAACACTGAAGCATCCTTCTTTGAAGCAAGTGCATAGAATACTTAAGGTTACATACATACACCCACACCCACACCCACACACACACACACTCCTTTTTTGGGACACTTTCACTGATTTATATTACCCATTTAATATAAACTACACTGTTGTCTGTGTCCTTCAGTAGTTATGCACTTGAGTGTTAAATTATTCATATACAATTATAAAAAATGTAATGGGTCAGAGAAGTTTTACTTTTTGTTTATCAATTTTTATTATAAAAATAGACAGCTATATCCGAAAGTAGAGAATACTGTAATTAATCTCCATATGTCCATCTCCCCAAATCACTCTTTATCTAGATTTTATCACATTTGCTTCATTTTTCTTTTTATTTCCCCTTCCTGCCTTCTTTCTGTTTCACTCTCTCTCTTAATTTGGTTGTCAAGGTACTTTGAAGGGAACCCAGACTTCATGCCAGTTTACTTCTATACATTAAATATGCATCTCAAAAAATATAGACAATCACAAAGCTACAATGCCATCATCAAATCCTCCAAATAAATAATAATACTTTGGTATCATCTGATATTTATTTTGAGAATTTGAAGGGTTAAAATCTCAAAACATAAATCTAAGAGTGGGAGGGAAATTAAAGGAAGGAGGTTAGTCTATTCTAGGGTCTCTAATGAGAGCTACTGAGAGAGCGAGGTGGAAGAGAGATAAAGCAGGAAAGGCAGGCTCTCAGGTCCCCAGCTGCTTGGATCCAGAGTGGGAAACAGAAAGTCTGGCACAGTGGTAGGGCTGAGAAAGCCGTTAGGCAAATTGGGGTCCGTGGTGCTTATAGGAGAATGAGGGAACAACATTGGACAAAGACAACAGAGAAAATAACTCCTTTTTGTCTGGCTTACTTGATCACCACTGTGTATTAAGGGTTAGATGAGTCAGACTAAGTACACTTAATATGCCCATCTTCCAAAGGGCAACACAATTAGTATACAGTAATAAAGGAGATGGAGAATTTATCTTAAGAATTATCATGTTCTAGGGATTGTGTATCAGTAAATTTGACTTACTAATTTCAGGACTGTGAGGGGCTTAAATTTGGAGGAGTTTTATACATTGTCCCATTCTCCAAAATAATAATTTTTAAAATTACTCAATAATACAAAAAAAAAGGTATCTGTAGTGAAGAAGTCCCTTATTCCCTCTTTCTCATGTCCAGTATGGTCCTCTTAGCCACAATGAAAGTATTTACCAAAAAAACGCAACATGGAAAAGCATCTTTATTTTCATTTTAAGGCTTCCTAATCAGAATTCTTTTGTTTAAAGGTCAAAAGATCATTGGTCTAGTAGTGCTTATGTCTTTCTAAATCACATACAATTTATTTTTCTTGCCAATGGCAGAAATTCTATCATCAAAAAAGTGGAAAATGTGCAACTGAGATGAGAATTCTTCTTGCAGCAACATAATCACTGAAGTGGCAGACGTGATTGACAGAGCTTCGCCTGGAGCAGGGCTTGCTCTCAGAGATTCACCCAATTAGAGAAATGGGACTTGACCTCTTCCTAGATGTACATCAAGTGCAATGCACATTTTGTGCAAAGGCCAAAAGGCTGGAGTTAAAAATCAACATTTGACAGATGTTGAATATCCCTATCATAAAATGAACTTCTAGGATAAAAAAGAAACTTGAAATTTAATTTTTTTAAGTTAAAAAGTTGATTATTATTCAGCTTCATTTTAAAAACATTGAATATTCTAGTATTTTTCAATACTAGAGTTGAATTATAATGCAGGAATAAAAGTTTCTCAACAGTGATACTAACAGTTTCTGATAATAAAATATTTAGTACCAGAAATTTCAGCTGAAGTCAGTAAAGGAGCCTGATGCTTTTGGCCACCTATCTCACACAGGGTGCTAAATATGGTGATGTTTCCATTGTACATCCTCTATGTAGAAACTAACTAGATACAACTATAAAGAACAAAATTTTTAAAACATTCTTGGAAATTTCTTGTATGATTAGTCAGAAAAAAATGAGTTTGAGTACCCCATTTTTCTCTGTAGTCTTTCTCCTTTTATTCATTGTCTTTCTGTTCCCTGTTATATTTGAATAGAAAATGAAGTGCCTGGGATATCTTTGTACATGATTTTTTGGTTTCTTCTTTTCATAGAATTTTGAAGTGGCAAAGTTGATATTTTGCTTTTACTTTATCATCACAAAATACAAAATGTTTACAAATTAGACATTTCTTTGAAACAGTTGTAGCCTAAATAGAATTCAACATGGTTCTCAAAGATTGTTTTGGAAAATGGCATGAATGAATGCTAGTTTAAGAAACAATTTTGCAGAGAATAAAATTATGATATCTTAATGATTTAATCTATTATAAACATTTATTGACTCAAAATAATATAATATCTTTAAAAATAAATAGCTTTTTGCCCTAATCACACAATATACCCATGCAACAAACCTGCAAATAAAATTGTTAAAAAAGGAAGGAACAAAGAAGAGGGGCCAGGTGCTGTGGCTCACACCTGTAATCTCAGCACTTTGGGTGGTTGAAATTGGGGGATCACTTGAGGCCAGAAGTCTGATTCTGCAGTGAGGTATGCTCATACCACTGGACTCCAGCCTGGGTGACACAGCAAGACCTTGTCAAGCAAGGAGAAGAAAAAGGGGAAGGAAAGAAGGAAGGAAGAAAGGAAGGAAGGAAGGAAGGAAGGGAGGGAGGGAGGGAGAAAGGAAGGAAGGAAGAAAGAAGGGAGGGAGGGAGGCAGGGAGAAAGACTATTACAGAGAGTTGGAGAGTAGGTATCAAACTGATGAGTCATGTTGACTACTTAGGGCAGATTTGCCCCTTGGTTGATTTTCATATGTTATATGAGTGCTTCCTTATTTGAAACAACATTGACTAAATGCCTAGTGTATGCCAGGAATAATTCTTGATACTAAGATTAAAAATGTGACTAGAGGCTGGGCACGGTGGCTCACGCCTGTAATCCCAGCATTTTGGGAGGCCGAGGTGGGAGGATCATGAGATCGAGATCATCCTGGCTAACACGGTGAAACCCCGTCTCTACTAATAAAAAATACAAAAAAATTAGCCGGGCATGGTGGCGGGCGCCTGTAGTCCCATCTACTCGGGAGGCTGAGGCAGGACAATGGTGTGAACCCAGGAGGCAGAGCTTGCAGTGAGCCGAGATCGCGCCACTGCACTCCAGCCTGGGCAACAGAGCGAGACTCTGTCTCCAAAAAAAAAAAAAAATGACTAGAATTGGATACTGCCCTCAAGAGCATAGAAGGGCACACAAATTAATAGGGAAGTTTTCAAGTTCCTTCATGGCGTATGATCATTTAGAAGTTTCACTGCCATAACTAAATCAATAAAATGAAATGTAATTCTAGAAAAAAAAAAAAGGCATGATACTCCTAGGTCCTATTGACCATGTCACTTTTCTCACAGGGAAAAATAAAATGATTTTAAACATTAGAATTTAGAATTTTGTAATAATTTTTTACATGTTTAAAGATACCTAAGTAACAATCTTCAGTGGAAACTTGTTTTGGGGACTTATGAAAAATATGTGTGTGTGTGTGTGTGTGTGTGTGTGTGTGTGTGTGTGTGTGTGTAGGCCACCCAAATATTTAATATACATATATTTAATATACATATATTCTTTAGACAAAATGAACTGGAAAATGGGAAAAATTAAAGATAGACAAAGGAGAATGCCAGTCCACCTATAGATTTAACTTACTTCATTTATTGACAGATAACATGAGATTATGATTAATAATAATTTAATCTATTTTATCAAACTAGGAACAATCACCAATGAATTACTTAAAATGTCTCTGATGTCAACAGTTACTTTTTTGACAAGTAAAGATGAAGGTGAGTAATGATTCATTTTTCTACAATTTTAAAAAATATATAATTCACGTAACATAATAGTCACCCTTTTAAAGTGTACAATTCAGAAGTTTTTAGTATTTTAACAAGATTTTACAGCCACCACCACTATTAATTTCAGAACATTTTAATCTCCCCAAGAGGAAACCCTGTATTAATTACCAATCACTTCCCATATCCCCCTCCCAGCCTCTGGTAACCACTAACCTCCTTCTAGATTTGCCTGTTCTGGACATTTCATATAAATGGAATCATACAATATATGACCTTTTGTGTCTGGATTCTCTCACTTAGCATAATGTTTTCAAGTTCGTCCATGTTGTAACATGTATCTGTAGTTCATTCTTTTTTATTCCTAAATAATATTGCATTGTATGGATATACCACATTTTGTTTATCCGTTTATTAATTGATGAACATCTGCATTGTTTCTACTTGCTAATGATTATAAATAATGCTGCTATGAACATTTATGTGCAAGTTTTTGTCTGCCTACGTTTTTCATTTCTCTTAAGTATATGTCTTGAGGTTGAATTGCTAAGTCACAGGTTAACTCTATGTTTAACATTTTAAGGAACTGATTTCCAAAGCAGCTGTACTATATTACATTTCCACCAGCAACATACGAGAGTTCCAATATCTCTATATTCTAGCTAACACTTGTCTGTCTTAATTATAATTATCTCAGTGGGTGTGAACTGGTATCTCATTGTGACTCTGAGTTATATTTCTCTAATGATTAATGGTGTTGAACATATTTCATGTGTTTGGTAGCCATTTGTATATTGTCCTTGGAAAAATGTCCGCTCAAATTCTTTGTCTATTTTTTAAAAAATTTGGCTATTTGTCTTCTTATTGTCGAATTGCAAGAGTTCTGTATACATTCAAGACTAGAAGTTTACAAGATAGATAATTTGCAAATATTTTTCCCATTCTATAGGTTATCTTTTAATTTTGTTGATAGTATCTTTTGAAGCCTGAAGATTCAGAAAGCTGCAGTGGACCCGACCACCAAACAGTGACCATGACCTTTATTTGGTGCAAGTTTGGCTTTGGGAAGTGCTTTGGAGCTTTTTCTCACTCCAACCACTGAGCTAGTTGTTGCCAGTTGTCACTTTTTGTCGCACATCACAATCAGATCAAGAAATGGTTTGTGGTGTAGAATAAGAGAAGATGACACTTCAAAACGAGGATTTTTTAATTTTCGCTCAGCTCATGAGGCACCCACTTAGCGAGTTTTTCCAACTTTCCAATTTGCTTCAAATGCTAAAGGGCTGTAGAATCGTCAAGGTTTGAGTTCTTTGGCAACTTCTCATGTAGTTGTTAGAGAAACAGCTTCAATTATTGCTCTCAATTTGTCATTGTGGACTTCCGATGTCTGGCCGCTATGCTCCTCATCTACAAGGATCTCTTTTCCTTTGCAAAACTTCTTGAACTTCTTGAATGCACTGTATGTTAGTTAGCAATTACTGAGACAAATGCTTTGTTTATATTGTGAGTTGTCTGCGCTTCTTTTATGACCCATTTTGAACTCAAATAAGAAAATCGCTTGAATTTGTTTTTGTCTAACATCATTTCCATAGTCTAAAATAAACATAAAATAAACAGCAAGTGATGTCATTAGCAAAAAAAAAAACACAAAACGGGAAATGCCCATTAAAATTATATATAACATGGACAGGTGCAGTGGCTCACGCCTGTAATCCCAACACTTTGGGAGGCCGAGAAGGCTGGATCACTTGAGGTCAGGAGTTCAAGACCAGCCTAACCAACATGGTGAAACCCTGAGTATGTGTATGTCTCTACTAAAAATACAAAAATTTACTGGGCGTGGTGGCACGCATCTGTAATCCCAGCTACCCGGGAGGCTGAGGCAGGAGAATCGCTTGGACCCAGGAGGTGGAGGCTGCAGTGAGCCGAGATTGGGCCACTGCATTCCAGCCTGGGCGACAGAATGAGACTCCACCTAAAAATATATATATATATATATTTCTAGAATATATATCTAGAAGTTCATTTTATGATAGGGATATCTATCTATCTATCTATAAAACATAACCACATTTATTTAAGAATATATGCCAGTATCAAATGGTACATTCCAACAATGCAAAAGCTGCAACTACATTTGCATCCACCTAATATGAGTTTTTTCTGGACTCCCGAATCTACTCCACTTATACCTATATGCCTATTGTTATGTGAGAATCATATACTCTTGATTAGTATTACTTCGTATTAAGTTTTGAAAACAGGAAATGTGAGTCCTCCAACTTTTTCTTTTTTATCCAAGATTGTTTTGGCTATTCAACTTTATCATGCCAATTTTATCACACTAATTTTAATGTGAATTTTGAGATCAACTTGTCAATTTCTGCAAAGCCAGCTAGGATTGTGATAGGGATTGCATTAAATCTGTAGATCAATTTGAGGAGTATTGCCATCTTAACAATCAGGGCTTTCAATTCATGAGCATAGGATGTCTTTCCGTTTATCAATGTCTTCTTCAATTTATTTTGATGATGTTTGTAGTTTCCAAGTGTGGAAGGCTTAAACTTCTTTTTGTAAAATTTATTCCTAATATTTTATTCATTTTAAATAAAATTATTTTGTAATAAAATAATTTTTATTTCAATTTTGGATTATTCATTGCTACTATATAGAAATATAATTTATTTTTATATGTTAGTATTATATCCTTCCACTCTATTGAACTAACTTATTAACTGTAATTTGTGTGTGTGTATATGTGTATGTGTATTCCTTAGAATCTTCTATGTGCAAGATTATGTTATCTGCAAATATAGATAGTTTTACTTCTTTCTTTCCAGTGTGGATGACTTTCTTTTATTTATAATTTTATTTTATTTATTTTATTGCTTAACTACTCTGGTTAGCACCTTCAATACAAGGTTGAGTAGAAGTTGTGGGAGGGGACATCCTTGTCTTGTTTCTAACTTTCAGGAAAAACTGTCAGTTTTTCACCAGTAAGTATGATATTAATTATGAGTTTTTAATAAATGACCTTTATCAGAGTGAGGAAGTTCTCTTTTATTACTAGTTTGTTGAGTGTGTTTATTATGCCAGGGTATTGAATTTTTTAAAATGCCTTGTCTTATTATATTGAGATTATCATGTTTTTAAAAAATTCCTTATTTTGTTAATGTGGCATATGATATTGATTTCTATATGTTGAGTCAACCTTGAATTCCTAGGCTAAATCGAACTTGGTCACGGGGTATAATTCTTTTTACATGGTGTTAAACTTTATTTATATTATTTTGTTAAGAATTTTTATGTCTATATTCATGAAATATATGTTTGTAGTTTTCTTGTGATGTATTTGTCTAGTTTTGAAATCAAAATAATACTAGCCTCATAGAATAAGTTGGGAAGTGTTCCCTTCTCTACTAATTTTTGAAAGAGTTTATGAGGATTGGTGGTAATTGCTCTTCAAATATTTGGTAGAATTTTCCAGGGAAGACCCTGGTGCTGAGCTTTCTTTATGAAATTTTTTTAAAATACTAACTTAATTTCTTTACTTATTATAAATCTATTAGATTTTCTATTTCTTTTTGCCTCAGTTTTTGTAGTTAGTGATTTCCTAGGAATTTGCCCATTTAATCTAGATTATCTAATTTGTTGGCATATAGTTGTTCACAGCATTGCCTTATAATCCTTCTAATTTCTGTAAGGTTGGTAATAATGAATCCTCTTTCATTCATAATTTTGATAACTTGACTCCTCTCTCTTATTTCTTTATCAGCATAGCCAAAAGTGTCTCAATTTTATATATCTTTTCAAAGAACAAACTTTTGTGTTTTTTTTCTGTGTTGTGTTTCTATTCTCTATTTTATTTCATTCTTCTCTAATCCTTAGTGTTTCTTTCCCACTGCTTTGTATGGGTTTAGTTTGCTCTTCTTTTTCTAGTTTCTCAAATTGGCCAGTGAGGATTTTGATTGAGATTATTCTTCTTGTTAATATGTGTTAACACCTATAAATTTCCTTCTTTCCATTGCTTTCTCTGCATTCCATAAATTTTGGTATATTATGTTTTCATATTCATTTACTGCAAAGTACTTTCTAATATTTTTTATGATTTATTCCTTGACCCCTCTATGTGTTCATGTGTTCTCATCATTTAGCTCCCACTTATAAGTGAGAACATGCAATATGTTATTTTCTTCTCCTGTGTTAGTTTGTTAAGGATAATGTCCTCCAGCTTCATCCATATTCCTGCAGAGGACATGATCTCATTCTTTTTTATAGCTGCATGGTATTTCATGGTGTATATGTACCATATATTGTTTATCCAATTTGTCATTGATGGGTCATTTAGGTTGATTGCATGCCTTTACTCTTCTGAATAGTGCTGCAATGAACATATGTGTGCTTCATAATAGAATGGTTTCTATTCATTTGGTTATATACCAAGTAATGGGATTGTTAGGTTGAGTGGTATTTCTGTTTTTAGGTCTTAAAGAAATTGCCATACTGTCTTCCACAATGTTTGAACTAATTTACACTCCCACCAACAATGTATAAGCCTTCCTTTTTCCCCACAACCTCACCGGCACCTGTTTTTTGTTTTGTTTTGTTTTTTAACATTTTAGTAATAGCCATTCTAAATGGTGTGAGAGGGTATCTCATTGTGGTTTTGATTTGCATTTCTCTAATAATCACTGATGTTGAACTTTTTTAATATGATTGTTGGCTACATGTATGTCTTCTTTTTAAAAGTGTCTGTTCATGTCCTTTGCCCATGTTATTGGGCATGGGGTTGTTTTTTCTTGTAAATTTAAATTCCTTATAGATGCGGAATATTAGACTTTTGTTGGATGCAGAGTTTGCAAAAATTTCCCCCATTCCGTAGGTTATCTGTTTATTCTTTTGATAATTTCTTTTGCTATGCAGAAGCTTTTTAGTTTAATTCAATCCCATTTGTCAATTTTTGCTTTTGTTGCAATTATTTCTGGTGTCTTCATCATGAAAACTTTGCCCATGCTATGTCCTAAATGGTATTGTCTATTAAACTAACATTGAAAATCTTCACGGAACTGGAAAAAAACTATTTAAAAATTCATATGGAACCAAAAAAGAACCCAAATAGCCAAGGAAATCCTAAGCAATAAGAACAAAGCTAGAGGCATTATGTTACCTGACTTCAAACTATACTACTGGGCTACAGTAACCATAGACCAATGGAACAGCATAGAGAACCCAGAAATAAGGCCACATACCTACACTATCTAATCTTCAACAAAGCTGCCAAAAACAAACAATGGGGAAAGGACTCCCTGTTCAATAAACGAAGCTGGAATAATTGGCTAGCCATATGCAGAAGATTAAAACTGTACCCCTTCTTTACACCATATTCAAAAATTAACTCAAGATAAAGACTTAAATTAAATAATTATTTTATAAACTTTGACTATTAACTCCTTATCAGATGTATAATTTACAAATTTTTTTTCTCAATTTGTAAGCTGCTTTTTCATTTTGCTAATTGTTTCCTTTGCTGTGCACTAGGTTTTTAGTTTGATGTAGTCCCATTTGTTTACTTTTGCTTTTGTAGCTGAGCTTTTGATGTAATATCCAAAAATAATTGCTGAGGCCATAGCCTGAGCTTTTGATGTAATATCCAGAAATAATTGCTGAGGCCAATGTGAAGGAGATTTGCCCCTATCTTCTCTTCTGGAGGTTTATGATTTCAGATATTACATTTAGGTCTTTTATCCATTTAGAGTTGATTTTTGTGTGTTGTGTCAAATAAGGTCCAATTTCATTCTTTGGCGTGTGGTAGCACAGTTTCCCCAGTGCAATTTATTGAAGAGACTATCCTTTCCTTATAGTAACCTCTTGGTGCCCTTGTTGAAAATTAATTGACCATATATGTTTAGATTTATATCTGGACTCTTTATTTTCTTCCACTGGTCTATGTGTCTGTTTTCATGCCAGTATTATACTGTTTGGATTACTGTAGCTTTGTGATATAATTTTAAATAATTAGGAAGTGTGATGCCTCTACTTTTGTTTTTCTTTCTCAAGATTGTTTTGCTATTCAGGATCTTTTGTGTTTCCATACAAATTTTTTTTTCTATTTCTGTAAACAATAACATGAATTTTGATAGGGATTTTTAAAAATCTATATATTGATTTGGGTAATATGGACATTTTAATATTAATTATTTTAATCCATGAACATAGGATATCTTTTCATTTATTTGTGAATTCTTTAGTTTTTTTATTAATGTTTTATAGTTTTCAGTGTGCAGCTCTTTCATTTCCTTGATTAAATTTATTCCTAAATATTTTAAGAGCATCTTTTATTCATGTAAAACCAAATATACCACAGTACTAGTAGTCTACAGCATGTATTTTAGTAAATGCTAACCTTGTCAAAAGTCTCTTACCTTTTATTCTATTTCTTAAGACAAAGTGGTCAGACACTTTTCCTATGGGCATCAGATAAAACAATGCTGTAATTCAAATTATGTAATTCCAAAGGAATAAAGCTGCCAATCTCCCTCCCTATAAAATTAAAATCCATGACCACAAACCATCCCTTCATGTTAATTGGTAACTACACATTAGATTCCTAATATAGTTAATGTCCTGATTTATTGTTTTCCTCAATAAACTTAATTCCTCAAAATATACAAAATAAATTACACGTTAACAATTCTAAGATCATTATAAAACAGACCCTCTCCCTCACATTCCTCTCAGCCCTACGCAGTGGTTTTCACCTAAGGACGTGCTTGGAATCAAGGTTTCTTTTCTCCATTTACAATCTGGTACTGATACGACTCCCTCAAGCATCTCTTGTGTTAAATTCTTATTTTTTCCAACTCAAATATGGATAAATTCATTATGTTTTCTCTTTAATGTGTCCCACCTATACCAAAAGCTATGATTTAAACATACATGAATCTTAAAAACACAAGTCATAAATGTAAAGCCAATGTATCTTGATGCAATTCTCTTATAAATTAATATTTCTCCAGAAAAATTATGTTTGTGAAACCTAATGCATGCACTATTGCCTAGGATTATAGTGCAATTCATAACTGTAGATGAAAGCAGGTACATATTGTTTTGTAGGGGAAAGTAGAAAGTATTTAGATTTAAAGACCAGCTTTAAGATTGATTTGCTTTTTCTCTGAAGGTGTGAATTACTCATTGGCAGTAGTTTGGAATAAACTAGGTGTTAACTATAAATACAACCGGGAAAATTTTCTCAAAAAGATGTTAATATGACTATGATTCTCATATCTTAATAAATGTCAGTCAACCATGCATAGATTCTTCTCTCCTGAGACTAGGATTTGAAGCATTTCTGTATATTAGTAAAGTTTAAAAATGTGTGGCTGTGGCAGCATCTTTTATTCTATTCAGTTTGAGTTTACCATGAATATTTTGAAACATTTTGATTTATCTTAAACATTCAAGATTTGCTCCAAGGCCTACTTCATCTGGTATAATTGACAACCTGTCCTACATTGAGTGTAGGCTCTAATTCTCATTTGTGAAGTATATTCCACATTTATAATAGGCAATTCTCTAAGCAAAATCTTTGGCATTGCATTCCCAGCTATTCCATTATTTTTCTCCTTTCTTTGCATATTTCCAATCTGGCAGCCCTCCACATCTTTCTTAGCTATATATACTCTTTCCCTCCACCAAGACTGTTGAGTCTGCTTGATACTAGGGAACTCTTTAGGCCTTCAGGATAGCTTTTTCATGCTTTCCAATTTTAGCTCAGCTGAAGAATTCTTCTCCAAAGATTTCTGAAGAGAAACTCCTGTTCTGATCTTTCCCAAACATATGTTGGAATTCCAGTGGGAAGCAAAATCTTTACCCCCAGGAGTTCCTCCATCCTCAAATGTTGAGTTTCTGCACCTTGGGTGACCTGTCCCACTTCCATGCTAACACGAATACCAATTTCTGCTTTCTTGCTGTAATAAGGCATTATCTCTACTTCACATATTTTCCTCCCAATTTAACACTTCATGATACCTCTGAAATGTGTGGCTATTTCCACTCATTCTCTCTCATATGCAGGATTAACACTGTAGACTACATTTGAATTTGTTTCATTTTGTTTGCACACTAATTCCCAAAGGCTTTTTACCTGAAGGAAAATATACTTATCTACTGTCTATGAAGTCTTCTTGCAAATGATCCCTTTCTTCAGCATGACTTCCTCAACTGCACTAAGAATTTGTATTACACAGTAGATGCTTGTTGACATAGAATGGAAGTTGACTGCACTTCTAGAAAACACCAGCAATTCTTGCTCCATTCTACTCTGTGTTAGAGATCTACTAAACTGCTTTCCCCTCATCTCCAGCTAGCATCACATCCAGCTAACACCAAGCATGCAATAAATGGCATGTCTGCATTTTCTTCACTGGCCCAATGTTTCCACATTAGACTGAAAAAACTGAAGGGCATCGATTTTTTTTCAGAATATATGGGCAAATATAAGTTGTTTCAAGTCATCTTATTCCAATGCTATCTTTGAAAAGCTCAGCCTATATTTTTGTTGTAAATTTTTCTTTTTTTCAAAGAAAAATGAACTAAGTATAATTAAAAGTGTATTCCATTTATGTCCAATTATCCCTCATCCCCTGACTATTCCACCTGCTTGAAAATATTTTCCTAAGTGGCATGAGAACAATAGTGCCATACTTAATTACTACCACATCCTTACCTTTCTTTTCCCAGGGTAGCTGAGTGATTAACTTTTGCATCAGAAAGGCTTGAATTCAGGTCATTGTTCTCTCTTATTACAAGTTATATGACCATGGGGAAATTATTTAATTCCTCTGAGTCTTATATATAAAATAATCATCATCACGATTACTTAATTCATAAGATTACCATGACAATCAAGTGAGATAACCTACAGCATGTACACAAGAAAGTTAATGTCCCTCCACATTCTTTAAAGTAATTAATTATATCACCAAAAGGTGAATGTTAAAACGCTGGATTTCTAAGGCTTAGTCAGAAGACTTCTAGAAATTAATCTTCAAGTTTTAGTTGGATATTAATATGAATATTAATAAGATGATCTGGTAATTTGTTATACTCCTGATGACTATTCATTCTTTTTACAGGATTGAAAGTCACAACCACTGATGTCAGGAAGAATGAGTCCATCATTTCAAACGTAACAGTAACAAGTGTTACACTTCCAAATGCTGTTTCAACATTACAAAGTTCCAAACCCAAGAGTAAGTATGAGGATTTGTGCTGAAGTGTTAAACTAGTGTGTTGCATAAAACTAGTTTCAGAATGTTTTCCAGCATACAACTGCCAAGGAATTATGCCCTGCTTAAATTGTCTCTTAATCTCTACCCAATAGAACAATCATTTGGCAGCCTCATCTTTTACAGTGATACCCTATCCCACTGCAGCCACAAATGAATGGGTCACAAGGAAGATTAATGCAAGACTGGGCAGTAATCTATGATATTACCTGGCACTAAAAGGACAGCTCAGCCAACAAATTAGACAACTTAGATGAAATGAAAAAATTGTTAGAAAGAAATAAATTGCTAAAACTGACTCAAGAAGATATGGAAATCTGAAAAAACCTGTAATGATTAAAGAAATTGAAATAGGAACTAAAAATATTCCTATGAAGAAAACCCCAAGCCAAGATGTCTTCAATTGTCAATTCTATAAAGCATTTCAGAAATAAATCATACCAACTCTTCCTAAACTCTTTTAGAAAGTAAAGGAGGGGAAGGCCGGGCGCGGTGGCTCACGCTTGTAATCCCAGCACTTTGGGAGGCCGAGGCGGGCGGATCACGAGGTCAGGAGATCGAGACCATCCTGGCTAACACGGTGAAACCCCGTCTCTACTAAAAACACAAAAAAAATTAGCCGGGCGTGATGGCGGGCGCCTGTAGTCCCAGCTACTCGGGTGGCTGAGGCAGGAGAATGGCGTGAACCCGGGAGGCGGAGCTTGCAGTGAGCCGAGATTGCGCCACTGCACTCCCGCCTGGGCCACAGAGCGAGACTTCGTCTCAAAAAAAAAAAAAAAAAGAAAGTAAAGGAGGGGAAAACACTACACAAATAATTATCTGAGGCTAATTTTACCCTGACACCAAAGCAAGAAAAGAATGAAAAGAAAAAGCAAGTAAAGAAAACTACAGACCAATATGGCTCTTAGACATAGATGCAAATATCCTCGATAAAATATTGCAAAAAAATCAGTAACAAGTAAAAAGGAATATAAAATATGAACAAGTCAGATTTATCCCAGAAATGCAAGATTAGTTTAACATATGAAAACCAAAGAAAGTAATACAACATATTAGTAAAATCAGTACATGTAGAAAGATCATTCGACAAAATCTAACATTCACTCATATTAAAAACTCTCAATAAACTAGAAATATAATGAAATTTCCTCAACTTGATAAAGGGCATATACAAAAAGCCTACAGCTAACATCATACCTAATAATGAAAGACTTAATGTTTTCCCCTTAAGATCTGGAACATACCAAAGATGTCTGTTCTTATCAGTTTTATTCAACATTATAGCCAGAGGTTTTAGATAGTACAGTTCAACAATAGATAATACATAGATACATTTAGATTGAAAAGGAAGAAATAAAGCATTTTTTATTAGAAGACTACATAATTATCTACGTAGAAAATTCAAAGGATTCACTATAAAACTAAAACCACTAAAGAGCGGTTTGTAGCACAGGATCTAAAATATATAAAAATAAATTACATTTTTATATGTTAACAGTGGCAATCCAAAATAAAATTAAGAAAATAATTCCATCTTCAATAGCATCAAAAAGTATAAAATATGTAGAGATAAATTTAACAATAGAAGTGCAAGATTTATACACTAAACTATAAACTATTTTGGTGAGAAATTAAATATCTAAAGATACATTACATGTTTATAGATTAGAAACCTCAATATTTTAAATGATAATTCTCTCCAAGTTGATCAATAATTGATTAATATATTTAATGCAATCCCTACCAGAATCCCAGTTTTTTTAAAGAAATTGATAAGATGACCCTAGATTTGTACGGAAATAAAAAGGACCTGGAATAGTCAAAACACTTTTGAAAAAGAACAAAGTTGGAGGACACAACCCAATTTCAAACTTATTCTAAAGCTATTGTAATCAAGTATGAACCTCAAAAACATTATACTCAATGAAAGAAGCCATACACAAAACATGACACGTGGTATGATTCCACTTACAGTAAATATGCAGAAAAACATTTTATAGGGACAGAAAGCAGATAAGTGGTTGCCTGCAGCTGGAGATGGGAGTGGGGATTGACTCTAAATAAGCTCACAGGAGTTTTTCATTTGATGGAGCTTTCTAAAACTGGATTATGGTGATGGTTGCACAACTCTACAAATTTACTAAAAATTATTACTTGTATTCTTAAAATGAGTGCATTTAATGGTGTGTAAATCATATTTTTTATAAAGCTTTGTCAAAAAACAGAAGGAAAGAAAATGATGAGCTTAGCCAATCAAATTTTCTTTCTGAGTAGTTTGAACTAGAAAACCCAACAAACAAACAGCAGGAGTTAGCTACAGGAATTGAAGCTGCGAAGTTTAGTAGTGGGAGTCTGCGGTAGCCATGGCAATTCATGTGCATACCTATGGCATCCAGAAGCAGTTATTATGAGTAAACAAATTGACAGAAAAGAATGGAGAGTATGTTGGGAGATAGGAATACCCTGTGAGCAAAATTAAATTGTTTGTGCGAGGCAGAGAGACAAGTAGAAGCTAGAACTCCCATAATTTCTGACAGCTTTCCAGTTCCAGTTTTCTCACAACAGGTACTTCTCACATTCTGGACTCCATGATATAAGTAATTTCTATGTATAGTAAACACACTTGACTGGAAGAGTTAGGAATATAAGTAATGGATGCATTTTTGGTGTATCCATAGTCCTTACTAAGAAATGGCTACAGATGACTCATAATGTCTAAGTCTTTTCTTGGGAAATCTCTAAGGTAGAAAGAGATGACAAGTAGAAACTGTGGCTGTCCAAGACCTACTCTTGTCTAGAAACTTCAGAAACATAAATTGTCTCTTTTTTATTGTAATCATCTCAAGCACAACATACAGAAGTTTGCCTAGAAGGAGTCTAATTTCACACCATAATTGTAAACTAATACTTCTTTTTAATGGGACAGTCACCCCGTAGAGGAATTTGAAGAGCAGAATCATCTCTTCTTCATCTGAATAACATTTTCGTGTAGTAGTGGTTTGGTTTCTGATATGTAGAACATATTTTGTAAGTAATATATATCTAAAAGGCACCTTCAGGAAACCAAAATTCATCTATGTATAATATGATGGCCCCTATACAATAAAAATAAAACTACTATATATATATCTGCAAAGTGTATAGCAGCTTCTGGAAAATTAAACTCAAATAATTTGTATCCTGCACTAAATACCCATTCAGTGACTTGTGAGGAAGAAAATGTCATTTACGGACTGTGATTTATTAAACCTATTACATTTCAGAAGTATGTGGTCAGCCCATGAGTCAGTTAAGACTTTTAATTCCACTTCAATTCATGAAGTAGAATGCTCTCTGCATCTCAGTTCTGGGGACTGTTGTATTGACTTAGCTTCTAAACTCGGTTTAAAATGGCTTTCTTCCAAGTAGTTTAAAAAAATACATCAAAGCCATTTTCTTAATAAATGAAACACTCTGGAAAGCAGGATAATGAAATAAGCGTATTTACTGTTGTCCATTGCTTTTGTTATTTGACAAACAAGTTTTATACAAAATTTTTTAGAATTTATTATTACATTTATTTCTGGGTCAGCCATTATTCCCTAGATCCCTCTCTTTTCTCAAGGTGCTTATTGCCCAACATGGACCCTGCTTGATATAATGTGTTTGCACACATTTCCATTTGCCAAGTGATGAAACCGGGACCTCTCCCAGATTCCTGGTTAGCAGAGCACCACTCCCTTTCCGCCCATCACACATAAACACTTTTAGGATTAATGGATACAGGACAGAGAGATAGAGAGAAAACAAAACAATCTACTGTTGGTTAAATATTGAACAGCTGAAGATTCAGCTCCCTCTTAAACATCTGGGCAATGGTTCCTTGGATAGGAAATATCAGACAAGTACATTGTGGGTATTTCATCTCAAGATGAAAACAAGTACAGGTTTAATTTAGAGTAGACGAGTTAGTGAGATTTGTTGCTTTATTCCCTAGAAAGTTGGAATTCAAATCAAAAAAGAAGATCATACTCAAAACATTTCTCTCTAATCTTTTCCCATTCTTTTAGAGGGGTGTGTATTTTTCCTATTTAAAAGGAACCAATTTCTAGAATCCTAGAATTTTTAAGATAGAACTTCTCATTAATCTAGTGCTCTGACTTTATTATTTAAAAATGTGGGCTTTTTGAATTAAAAATTATCTTATTTACTAAAAATCTTTCAGAGGATTATCTATGTACCTGGCACTATTCTGGATTGTGATAAATCGTTGTATATTAGACAGACCATGCTATCATGAAATTTACCTTCTAGTGGATGAAAAAGATAAATAAGTTAAATATTAATAATTCAATATCAGTGATACTCTAAATAATAATAAAACAGTAAAAAAAAAGCAAGTGGTGATGGTAGTGCCAATTTTCATAAGGTGTTCAAAGAATCCCTCTCTGAACAAGTGCCATTTGGAAAGAGAACTAAATAAAGTCAAGAAGTGAACATATGGATATCTGGGAAAGATAATTCAAAGAGGAAATACAAAGTGCACAGGTGCTTATATGTGGCTGGATTTAAGTTGTTTGAATAAAGAGGAGTCATCTGTGGTTGATCGGAAGGAATGAAGGGAAGAAAAGATAGCACATGCCATTAGAGCAGGAAGAAGGGGTCAGTCCAGACAGGGCTACATAGGCCATGGTAAGGACAGTGAATTTTATTCTAATTGGATACACAATGTGATGGAGAGTTGAGAGCAGGGCAATGATATGATATTATTTACATTTTCAAAAGACCTAAATTGTAAAACTACTAGAAGAAAACCTAGGAGAAATGCTTCTTGACATTAGTCTGTGCAATGATTTTTCAGATATAACATCAAAAGCAAAGGCAACAAAAGCATAATTAGACAAATGAGATTGTATCAAATGAAAAGGCTTCAGTGCAGAAAAGGAAACAATCAACGGGGTGAAGAGATAACCTATTGATAATGGTTTGGCTGTGTCCCCACTCAAATCTCACTTGAATTGTAGCTCCCATAATTTCCACGTGTCATGGCAGGGACCTGGAGGGAGGTAACTGAATCATGAGGGCAGGTCTTTTCCATACTGTTCTTGTGACAGTGAATAAGTTTCATGAGACCTGATGGTTTTATAAAAGGCAGTTCCCTTGCACAAGCTCCCTTGCCTGCCATCATGTAAGATGTGACTTTGCTCCTTATTAGCCTTCAGCCATGATTGTGACGCCTCCCCAGCCATGTGGAATTGTGATTCAAGTAAACCTCTTTATTTCATAAATTACCCAGTCTCAGGTATGTCTTTATTACAAGTGTGAAAACAGACTAATACACCTATAAAATGGAAGAAAATATTTGCAAACCATACAAATGTTAAGAGGTTAACATACAAAATATATAAGGAACTCAAACAATTTAATGGCAAGGAAACAAATAACCCAATTTTAAAATGGGCCAAGGACCTGAATGGACATTTCACAAAAAAGACATACAAATGGCCAACAGACATATGAAAATATGCCCAACATTACTAATCATCAAGGAAATGCAAATTAAAACTACTATGAGTTATCACCTCATACCTGTTAGAATGGCCATTATCAAAAAGATGAGAGATAAAAAGTGCTGTCAAAGATATAGAGAAAAGAGAAATCTTGTATACTGTTGATGGAAATATAAAATAGTGTAGCCATTGTGGAAAACTGTATGGATATTCCCCCAAAATTAAAAATATAGCTATCATATGATCCAGTGATCCCACTTCTGGGTACATATCCAAGGAAATAAAATTAGTGTGTCAAAGGGATATTTAATTCTCATGTTCATCACAGCAATATTCACAATAGACAAGATATGGAATCAACCTAAGTGTCCATTAACAGATGAAGAGGTAAAGAAAATGTGGTATATATACACAATAGTGTACTATTTTGCCTGGAAAAAAAAAAAGGAAAACCTGTCATTTGTGAAAGCATGAATAAACTTAGAGGTCATTATGCTAACTGAAATAAGTCTGGCACAGGAAGACAAATATTGCAAGTTTTCCCTTACATGTGGAATCTAAACATGTTGAACTCATAGAGATAGAGAGTAGAATGGTAGTTACTAGAAGCTGGAGGTGGGGAGTCGGGTAGGGTGGGAATGAGAAGATGTTGGTCAAATTATACAAAGTTTCAGTTAGACAGGAGGAATACCTTCTGGAGACCTATTTTACAACCTAGTGTCTATAATTAATAATAATGTATTTTCTACTTGAAAATCACTAAGAGAGTAGATTTTAAATGTTCTGACCACAAAAAAAACTAATAAGTATGTGAGATTATATGCTAGTCAGCTTGATTTAATCATTCCACAATACATATATATCTCAAAACATCACATTGTACACCATATGTATATATATATGGTATACACACACACAAAATATTGTCATATACTGAAAATACTAGAAAACAACCTCTCTGTCTCTCTCTCTAGAGATGAGAGAGAGAGAGAGAGAGAGAATCTGAGGGCAATGGCTCCAGCTAGGAGGAGTTGTCCAACTTAATAAACTAAATAAAAGAAGTCCTACAAATTCATGTAATTCTCAAGAAAGAGAAAGCCAGAAAAGACTTGCCATCCACTGGAAAGTCAGTTTAATACTGATTTTTTTTTTCATGTGGATTTGCCTGCTTCTCTAGCTCAACAGTGAAATCTTTCAGGGCAAAGAACCTCTCTCCATGCTGAACAGAGCCTCTAGCACCCAGGGGAAGGCTAAATGTTTATGAGGTTTTACCATCAAGACAGAACATGATAAAGGAAGTTTCAAACCACAAAAGGTGGAGCCTTCTGAGGAGACAGAGTTTTTTGTCTAGTACTGAATAAGTTTTGAGGAGTAAGCACCAGCTGCAAAGAAGGGAGGAGTCATTTTGGGAAAAGGAAAACTGTGAGTGAAGGTCAATTGAAAAGAAGATAGAGTATGTTTGTTGTTGGAGTACAGGCTGTTTTAAGGCCTTTGTTAGCTTTAGGCCTTCTGACTTTAGGTCCCCCTTCTCAAACATTGAATTGCCCCCACATCCTATGTTAACTGAATTTATAGATTATAAGTTATAAAATTATTAAAGTTATAAAAACTTATAAAAATTTATGAAAAGTTATAAAAGTGATACAAGTTGAATATCCCTTATTCAAAGTGCTTGGGATCAGAAGAGTTTCAGACCTTAATGGATTTTAAGGTTGTATGCATTTTGTAGACACATTAGGGAATCATTTATTAATTTAGATTTTGCTGATTTTTTTTGTATAATGGAGGCAAAAATTCTGTGTTTGAGATCTCAAAGATTTCACTAGGCCCTTGGAAATATTTTAGGCCACAGATACTGTTATCAAAGAGCCTAGCAGTTAAAACAGCCCTAAAAATAAAATAAAATAATGACATAAAATAAACCTCCCAACAAAGAAAAGCTCAGGTCCAGATGGTCTCACTAAAGCATTCCACCAAAAATTAAAGAAGAATTAACACCAATCCTCCTCAAACTCTTATAAAAAAATAAAGAGAAGGAAACACTTTTTTTTTTTTTTTGACAGGGTCTTGCCCTGTTGCCCAGGCTGGAGTGCAGTGGCACAATCTCGGCTCACTGCAAACTCCACCTCCCAGGTCCAAGCAGTTCTCTGCATCAGCCTCCCGAGTAGCTGGGATTACAGGCACCCACTACCATGCCCAGGTAATTTTCGTATTTTTAGTAGAGACGGGGTTTCACCATCTTGGCCAGGCTGGTCTTGCACTCCTGATCTCATGATCCACCCACCTGAGCCTCCCAACGTCCTGGGATTACAGGTGTGAGCCACCACACCCAGCCAGGAACACTTTCAAATGCATTCTATGAGACTAAAATTAGGCAGATACCAAAATCATTCACAAAAACTACAAGAAAAGAACACTGCAGACTAATATTCTTAATGAATATTGATGCAAATACGTTCAACAAAATATTAGCAAGCCAAATTCAATAACACATTCAGAGGATTAGACATCTTGTTTCAAGTGGCATTTATTTGTGGAATGCAAGATGGTTCAACATAGGAAAATCAATCAATATAATATACCATATTAACAGAATGAAGGTCAATAGCCACATGATTATCTCAATTGGTGCAGAAAAGCATTTGACAAAATTCAACATCTTTTCAGGATAAAAATGCTCAATAAACTATAAATTTTTAAAAATTGCCCCAAATAATAAAGTTCATCTATGAAAAGTCCACAAGTAACTTTATAGTCAACAGTACAAAGTTGAAAGCTTTTCCTCTAAGATCAGGAACAAAGCAAATGATGTCCACTCTCATCACTTCTATTGAATATAATACTGAAAGTTCTATTCAGAGCAATCAGGAAAGAAAAAGAAATTAAAAGCAGTCATATAGAGAAGGAAGTAGTAAAATGATCTCTGTTCTCAGATGACATGATCTTATTAATAGAAACTAATGATCTCTCACACACACACACACACACACACACACACACACACACACACACACAAAACCAAACTATATGTTGCTTAAAAAAGACATACAACAGTTAAATTTAAAAGAGTGAAAAAGGATATACCCTGAAATAAATACATCTATATCAGAAAAAGTAGAATTTAAGGCAAAAAAAACTAAATCGAAATAAATAGGAACATTTCATAATACTAAAATATTTAATTTTCCAGGAAAATAAAACAAGTTAAAAATTTTACGTTATCATATAGCATGAAAATATATAAAGCAAACATTTAGTGAAAAACACAAATCCACAATTCTTGTGAAAATTTTAATATACCTTTCTCATTAGTTGACAAAATATAGGTATTGATGTAGCATAAATCAGTATGATTAACAAACTTAATTTAATGGAAATATGTGGAACACTGCACCTCAACTACAGAAAGTGAACTATCTCAGCTACAGAAAGTGAACTATTTTCAGGTAGATAAGAATTCGTTACTATCATAGATCATAGCCTGTGTCATAAAGCAAGTCTCAACAGGTTTTAAATGACTTAAGTGATACAGAATGTGTCTCTTGATCAAAGAGGAATTAATCTAAACAAAAAAACTAAAAGATAGCTCTATGCTGATAAATTTTAAACTACAGTAACTTATGTGTCAAAGAAGTAATCATAATGACAATCAGCAAATAGTTTGAACTGAATGATAACAAAAATATGCAGTACCAAAACTGGCAATATAATTAAAGCCAATCTTAACGTAAAATTTATAGCTCTAAAATGCATATATCAGGCAGGAAAAAGAATGGTTCAAACTTAATTACTAGAACAACCATCTCAATAAGGCAGAAAAAAGAAATAATAAACCCCCAAAAAACTGAAGGAAGAAAACAATAAAAATATGAGTAGGAATTAATGAATTGGAAAGCAAATGTACCATAAAGTGGATCAACAAAAACTAATATTTTGGGTTTTTCAACATGAATGCATAACAATAGAAACTAGATAAGTTGGAAAGAAAAAAGACCAGAAAAATAGAATAAAACATCAGAGAGGTGTGGGACAACCCAGGGGCCTAAGATACATATAATTTCAGAAGAAGATGTGAGAAGGATGGACCAAAAAGACATTTGAAGAAGGGCCAGGTGTGGTGTCTCACCCACCCCAAAGTAGTTCCAACACTTGAGAGTCCAAAGTGGGCAAATCGCTTGAGCCCAGGAGTTTGAGACCAGCCTGGACAACATGGTGAAACCCTGTCTCTACAAAAAATACAAAAATTAGACAGGCATAGTGGCAGGCACCTATACTCCCAGCTACTTGGGAGGGTGAGGCAGGAGGATTGATTGAGCCAGGGAGATCGAGAATTCAGTGAGCCATGATTATGCCACTGCACTCCAGCCTGGGTGGCAGAGTGAAACTCTGTCTCAAGAAAAAAAACAGAAGAAAAAACGAACAAAAGGGAAGATAATCCAAGTGTATAAAATTATAAACCCATAGATTCAGGTAACTTAAAGAGCCCCAAGTTGAAGAAAACTACACCAAAGCACATCATAATCAAATCATGGAGAACCAGAGATAAAGAGAAAATCTTGAAAGAAGCTATTGAACAAAATTATACATTAAATAGAGAAGAACAATGATAAAAATTACAGCAGAGACTCATCAGGAACAATGCATGCCAGAAAACAATGAAACAACATTTTTAGTACTGGAAGCAAAAAAAAAAAAACTTTTCACCCTAGAATTCTGTAAATATTTTTTCAGACATATAAAAGCTGTGAAATTCATATCAGTAAAGACATTCAGGAACAGAAAAATATGGTACCAGATGGAAATTTCAATCTAAATAAAGGCATGAAGAACATTAGAAATGGTAAATATGTGAGCAACTATGAAAGACTTTTATCTCATTTTTAGTCTCTTCAAAAGACAATTTATTGTTTAAAGATAAAATGACAAAAATGTATGGAAGGTTTACGACATATGTAGAAACAAAATGTATAACAATGGCACAAATGCCAAAATGAGAGAAAGGTTATAAATATGCTGTTGTAAAATCAATACTGGAGATAAAAAAAATCTTAAAAAAAGACTCAATCCAAAAGAAGGCAATAAACAAGAAAAAAAGAAACAGAACAGATGGAAAATTTTTACAATCAGATTGTGTACTTAAAATCAATTATAATAATTTATCACATAAAATAAAATGGCTTAAACATTTTATTTATAAAGATAAGATTGTTAAACTGGATAAAAAGCATAACCTCTTCCCAAATATGTGCAGTATTCAGAAAACCTACTTTAAGTATAAATTTATTAAAAACAAAAGACAGGAAAAGGTATACTTTGGTAAAACTAATTAAAAGAAAGTTGAAGGGACTACAATAATATCAGACAGAGAAGGTTTCAAAGGAAGGAGTTTGATCGGGGATAAAGAGAGTTATTTGAACCTTGACTTTCTTAAAGAAAGTACAAGACACCAAATGTTTAATTAGTATTTATAGAAAGATCTATACTTTGACATCATTGGTGACAGTTATCTGGTATTCTCACCCAAAACACATTCCGCAGAAAAAGAAATTGTATGCTTAGCAAAAGAGGATAGTGACTTTTGTGTTTAGATTACTTAGAGTAGAAATCTCACAGTGTCTTGATGATCTATATTAGTTTTATATTCTTGCTAAAAAAATAAGATCACAGGTTCCAGGTCTGCCTATCTTTTGGGAGTAGGGGGTCAGGGAGTCACCATTTAACTCACCACAGACCAGGTCCTTGCATTAGCCCTCACTATACCTAGGTTTCATAATCCATACATTTATCATTGACTATATGCAGAGCTACATTGGTTGGCACTGAGGGGTGCTTGAAAAGAAGTGTCAGTTGTCAATAACAAAGGTCCCCCACCTTTCAATAGCTAAACTGTGGAGGGATTGAGTGTAAAACTTCCTTGCAAAACTTCAAATCTTTTTCTCTTCCTGAGCTCTCTATTTTTTTTTTTTTTTTTGCTAATGGCTTGAAAACATGACATACTCATTAACTCTTTTTTATTTTTTTAATTTTTTTATTATTATTATACTTTAAGTTTTAGGGTACATGTGCACAACGTGCAGGTTTGTTACATATCTATACATGTGCCATGCTGGTGTGCTGCACCCATTAACTCGTCATTTAGCATTAGGTATATCTCCCAATGCTATCCCTCTCCCCTCCCCCCACCCCACAACAGTCCCTGGTGTGTGATGTTCCCCTTCCTGTGTCCATGTGTTCTCACTGTTCAATTCCCACCCATGAGTGAGAACATGCGGTGTTTGGTGTTTTTGACCTTGCAATAGTTTGCTGAGAATGATGGTTTCCAGCTTCAACCATGTCCCTACAAAGGACATGAACTCATCATTTTTTATGGCTGCATAGTATTCCATGGTGTATATGTGCCACATTTTCTTAATCTAGTCTATCATTGTTGGACATTTAGGTTGGTTCCAAGTCTTTGCTATTGTGAATAATGGCGCAATAAACATACGTGTGCATGTGTCTTTATAGCACCATGATTTATAATCCTTTGGGTATATACCCAGTAATGGGATGGCTGGGTCAAATGGTATTTCTAGTTCTAGATCCCTGAGGAATCGCCACACTGACTTCCACAGTGGTTGAACTAGTTTACAGTCCCACCAACAGTGTAAAAGTGTTCCTATTTCTCCACATCCTCTCCAGCACCTGTTGTTTCCTGACTTTTTAATGGTTGCCATTCTAACAGGTGTGAGATGGTATCTCATTGTGGTTTTGATTTGCATTTCTCTGATGGCCAGTGATGGTGAGCATTTTTTCATGTGTCTTTTGGCTGCATAAATGTCTTCTTTTGAGAAGTGTCTGTTCATATCCTTTGCCCACTTTTTGATGGGGTTGTTTGTTTTTCTCTTGTAAATTTGTTTGAGTTCATTGTAGATTCTGGATATTAGCCCTTTGTCAGATGAGTAGGTTTCAAAAATTTTCTCCCATTCTGTAGGTTGCCTGTTCACTCTGATGGTGGTTTCTTTTGCTGTGCAGAAGCTCTTTAGTTTAATTAGATCCCATTTGTCAATTTTGGCTTTTGTTGCCATTGCTTTTGGCTTTTGGTGTTTTAGACAGGAAGTCCTTGCCCATGCCTATGTCCTGAATGGTAATGCCTAGGTTTTCTTCTAGGGTTTTTATGGTTTTAGGTCTAACATGTAAGTCTTTAATCCATCTTGAATTAATTTCTTTATAAGATGTAAGGAAGGGATCCAGTTTCAGCTTTCTACATATGGCTAGCCAGTTTTCCCAGCACCATTTATTAAATAGGGAATCCTTTCCCCATTGCTTGTTTTTGTCAGGTTTTTCTAAGATCAGATAGTTGTAGATATGCAGCATTATTTCTAAGGGCTCTGTTCTGTTCCATTGGTCTATATCTCTGTTTTGGTACCAGTACCATGCTGTTTTGGTTACTGTAGCCTTGTAGTATAGTTTGAAGTCAGGTAGCATGATGCTACCTGTGTATCCTCTTGGTTTCTGAGGATAGAAGAGAAAGAAAAGAAGAAGAGATGGAGGGAAGAAAACAATACATATGCATTTCTTGCTGGTAACTTAGTCATTCTGGTATCTAGAACCAGATTTTAAAGGAGACATCTTGCACACTGTAAGGGATTGGTAGGGAAGGAGGGACTATTGCTCTTTTTCCCTTTACTGAATTGTAACTTGGCTGAGGCAAGAATGCAGAATAAGATTATAGATAGATGATAAATTGGGATGTGCGGAACTCCAATATAGAACTCTACTAAAGCAAGTACTTGGATAGGAACACCTTTAAGGGTTTTGCCAAGTGAGAGTTTCTTCTACCACAGTGAATACAATATTAGAGATTTGAAGCCTGAAAAGATAATCTGGCTTTTCTTAACAACATTTATAATCAACCAGTATGCTATTTAGTAGGAATTGATAACATTTATATATAATAAATAAATTATCAAATGTATTTCCTTTTGCATAATTTATCTTAGTTTAATATGGAGTTTATTTTTATACAAAAAGCAAAGATAATTTTATAATAACCAAGTACGCATTTTAGATAAGCTACTAACTGGACATGAGAGTGACCAACACCCAGGTCTTTGTTCTTCAAGGCATCATATCCTTCACAAAATAAAAATTTGGCACTTCAATCATGCCAAGAGTAAGTTAGCTTATTGGTTATGAATAGTGATTATGATGTCTGATTGCTTACGTTCAAAAAACAGCACAACTAGTTATTTGTGCTGTGTGGTTTTTAATCCACTACTTAACTTCTCAGTGCCTCAGTTTCTTCATCTGTAAAATAATTAAAATAGGATTATACTTTCACAGGATCTTTGTGAAGATTAAGGGAGATAAATCATATAAAGAAATAAACACACACACAAAAACACAATACATGTTAGCTATTTTTTTAGTCATAGTAATTCTCATAAAAGCCAGGCAAAGTAAGTATATATGATACCAATTTCACAAATAAGGAAACAAGTTCAGAAACACTAAATGACTTGGCCAAGATTAAATTTAAAAGATTAAAACCCTGTTTTTCTTGCCTCAAACCCTATACACCTTTCACTATACCACACTTGTTCTCATGAAAACTATTTTACACAAAGTATCTAAATCTAAGGAATTAGAAAACAACCAGCTTCTAATTAGGTGCATCATGCACTTGACAAGTAGGTGTTCAATAAATATACAAGATACTGACTGAATGAATAAATTTAAACCTGCAATTCTAACCAGGGTGGTCTTCTTGCCCACTATGCCTGATTTATTCTTGAATGTGTATATTTTTCATTTGTCCCACTTGTATATTTGTTATTCCTTCTTTCCTCCTCCTTCCTCTAAATGCTGATTCAAATTCTACACATTCATATTCATCAAGGATCTCTACTAGATTTTACCCTGATATTTCCCACAACTTCATGAGTGTTGCTAGAGATGTATATCATCTGTGCTATTATTTATTTAGTGTTTTTCTTTAAATCGATGCACTTCTTATTTTTAAATTTGTTTGAAAAATAAACTACCATAAATGAAAAACCAGTTTTGCTTGGCATAAATAAACAATAGCTATAAAAATCACTACTATGTAAATAAATAAATAAAATTCTAGCTAGAATTTGTTCTTTGCTAGAGGTTCTGAGCTTGAGACATGCTTGTTCTTTAAAAAAATAAACTAAGATAAGCACATGTTAGATATTAACAATATATGTGCATCCAATTAAAATCTTAGAATTTTCTCATTAAAATAACCAAGTAAACTGCAAGAAAGCTGAAAAGGAAACAACTTTCCCATTAAATGTTTCCATCTTATTTAATGCTGCTTTCCAGTACTACCTTATAGAATCTCTCACGCAAGGCTATCCAACACTTTAGAAAACACTAATTTATCTAATTACCCACCCAGCTTCAATATTTATTTTGTGAATTGCACCATTTGTCTATGAAACTTATTTTGGGACTTAGTTATAACATTTCTCATATGCGATTTAATTAATTTATATCATTTCAAGTAGGCAGATACAAGAGTACTCCTCAGGATGATAAAGTCTTAGTCAGACGTCATGGTTTAGCCAGATGAGAAGTATTCTCATGTCTAATGACTCAGTCAATGCCATATGGAGAAAGGATGAAGAGAATTTGAATTGGTCATAATAAATTATTCAACAGCAAATCAGTAGATAATTATATATGGGAATAGATGTATGTATTTTTCTCTTGCACCTGTTAATGATATTATCATGTTCTAGGTGTAAGTCTGTTAGTTCAAAATATCCTGCAATATCCTTTGTGAGATAAGAATATTTAGCAAAGTTATTTGTTGTATTGCTGTTCAAGATTTCTGATTTAAAAACTAAATGCTTGAGCAAAGTTTAACTTTGGATTAATGTGATTAGCATTTCAAAATTCATTTACATTTCATAAGACTTCAATTTCATATTCAAAAATTAAACTCAACAAACAGATTGTAAGTTGCCAACCACCTTGACTAAGTTTTGGGTCCTTACTAAACACCTAAGTTTGAGAATGGTTAACTAAGCACACTGCTAATTTGCTATTTGACTTTTCTGAGATTCTTTTAAGATCAAAGCTTGGCCTTTTCCCAAAAACACATGTTTCATGAAAGTTATAAATAATAAACAGGAATAATTGAAAATATCTTCACTCATTAATTCTCAGAACTTTAGCCATATTCCATAGCACTCATCTTTACTAAGCTTTTGTTTCCACAGAACTGAGTCCAAATTTGAAAGTTGTATTTATATAAAAATACTTTATCATTTTTAAAATATCTTCTTGATTTCAGGGAAAAAATGAATATATTCTATACTGGATTAAATATTTGAGACTTACAGAATTTTGTCCTCAAAATATCAATGTATTCATTTATATATATAAATGTCCAAACCTCTTACACTGATCAATAGAAGGGTTTTGAAGTGATGTGTTTTATGAAGACTCAGCTATACCTTAATGTATAGTTATGTTTCTTTTATTATGTTCCTCTAGAATTATTACACATTTTTGAAGGCTAAAATAATTCAAAGAAAGGATATTCAGAAGGTTTTGTCTTCTCGGTGAAGTCTACCAAGAAAGGTTATGACCTGATAATAAGAGGATCAAGGATTTTGATTTCCTTGTATTCTAACCCTCTTGCAGCTAATAGATATTTTAATTGTATCTTTCAAATGCAGCATAATGCCATGTTAAAAAGTGTTTTAATTAGTTATCAAAAGTAGGAATTAATTACATAGCTTTCTATTTGGAACAGTTTAGTGGAAGGAAAAGCTGTCCATTTTACTGAAAGAAGATGAAAACTAGAGCTAACAGACCTGGCCTATATACCTGGTTTTTTCCTTAAGAAATTAATTTTACTACTCTCAGCTAATGTTTACAGATCTGCAAAATGGAAATATAATATTTCCCTTATAGGTATCAACTAATAAGATATGAAACTGATCATAAAAGTTGCTTACAAATAGTAACTATAATTATCCAACTAGGAAATTTTAAATAAAGTATTCATTTTTCTTTAAAAGTTGAAATCAGGTAGGTAGAATTAGTTTTTTATATTATTATTTTCTACTGTCATTCATTCTATCCATATGTTTCTACTGGTAAGCACTGGAATCACTTCTCTGAACAAGATAAGAAATCTGCCCCCATGGAGTTACGTTCTGACAGAAAATAATAAGTTTTTAAAGACAAAAGTACATACATGGTAGTAATAAAAGTACTGTTGAATGAATGAAGCAATGAGATGGAATGATGTGAAAAGGTCTGTGGAAACAATTTGGTGAAGGTGGTTGGGGAGACTTCTCTGAACAGCGACTTCTGAGCAGAGTCAGAAAGCAAGCAAGCAAGCCAGAAAGCGAGGAAGGAAGGAAGGAAGGAAGGAAGGAAGGAAGGAAGGAAGGAAGGAAGGAAGGAAGGAAGGAAGGAAGGAAAGAAAACTTCAAGGCAGAAAGGGCCTTGTGCCTTCAATCTGCCACAGCAAAACCACGAGGTGGAGTACAATGAAACAGGGTCTGAATGGTTGGAGATGAGTTGAGGAACAATAGGGAGCCATTGGAGCAGTGAAGCTTAAATTTAAAAAGATTTTCCTAAGCAGCTATTGCAGGTTCTCAGGGGAGAGATACAGGTGCTGGGTGGACAGTAGCAGAAAAGGTGGTGAGACATGTTTGAATTTGGAATACATTTTGAAACTAGAGCTGATAAGGGTGAGAAACATAGGCAACTCAAGACAGGCTACTGACGTTTTGTTTTGTGCAACTGGAAAACAAATGGCACCACGTATTGAACCAAGAAAGCAAGGGAAGAGACAGATTTCAGGATAACAGTCAAGAGTTCTGTTTGGGGCATGTTAAATTTAGGATGCTGATGTAGAGAGTCAAGTGAATATACAAAGGAAGCAAGTGGACTTTTAAAAATGTCATTATTGGGCTTCTATTTGTTTCAAGATTATTTTCTGTATTTTTCATGTGCCAAATCTTGAAAACCCTGCATGTACTCAAAGGTGTTGAAGTGATCTTTCATTATAATTCTTCCAAGTGACTTTCCTTGCAGAAAGCTCTCCTGGACTATATCATAAAATAATTTTTTACGTTTTAAAAGTATCTGTTTGAACTTTGCTGCTTCTTCCACAGGTCATGAGATGCACCATGTCTTAGTAGGATTACAATACATGGCAGCCACATTCATTAAGCACTTACTGAAGGATTTTTGTTTTCTATGTTGTCTCAGGATATTCAAAGTGTGAGGGTATACCAGATCCTATAAAGCAAGACTCAGCAAACTATGGCCCACGGGCAAAATCGAATACCCTGACTTTTTGAAAATAAAGTTTTATTGGCACACAGTTATTCCCATTCTTTAGATACTGTGTATGGCTGCTTTCTCTGTGTAAGGCAGAGTTGAATAGTTATGACAGAGATTTATGGTCCACAAAACCTAAAATATTTGGCCCTTAAGGGAAAAATTGGTTGAACCACTTTTTCTTAAAAACCTTCTCTGAAGTTTCTTGTAATCATGAAGAATCATGATTTTATGATTTGAAAATAGTGAATCAGAAATGAGCTAAAATTCATACTCATTTACCACCTGAAACAATTGTGAGAATAGATCTGATATTCAACATTTAATTGTATTGATTTTTTTTCTTTTTTTCCTTCTAAAGCTGAGACTCAGAGTTCAATTGAAACAACAGAAATACCAGGTAAGCTCTTTTTTCTCTCTCTCTCTCTTAGTATCTTCATGGGTAAAATCTCAAGAATAAAACAAATTACACCAATCAGTTTGGGGGCAGGGAGAAATAGCACAAGGGAAAACATTACATCACAAATAAAATGTTTAGAAAAACTTGAGTTTAAAAAAATGCAGGCCAGGAGAATATATAAGGACATGTGTAAGTGTTCTGTGACTAAGGTGAGTGGAGCCAGCTCTAGCGAATGTATAAAGCCTGTGAAATTGCCCTCTATCCTCTGCCCTGAAACCCACTGTTCTATTTATTTATTTATTTATTTATTTATTATACTTTAAGTTTTAGGGTACATGTGCACATTGTGCAGGTTAGTTACATATGTATACATGTGACATGCCGGTGTGCTGCACCCACTAACTCGTCATCTAGCATTAGGTATATCTCCCAATGCTATCCCTCCCCACTCCCCCCACCACACAACAGTCCCCAGAGTGTGATGTTCCCCTTCCTGTGTCCATGTGATCTCATTGTTCAATTCCCACCTATGAGTGAGAATATGCGGTGTTTGGTTTTTTGTTCTTGCGATAGTTTACTGAGAATGATGATTTCCAATTTCATCCATGTCCCTACAAAGGACATGAACTCATCATTTTTTATGGCTGCATAGTATTCCATGGTGTATATGTGCCACATTTTCTTAATCCAGTCTATCATTGTTGGACATTTGGGTTGGTTCCAAGTCTTTGCTATTGTGAATAATGCCACAATAAACATACGTGTGCATGTGTCTTTATAGCACCATGATTTATAGTCCTTTGGGTATATACCCAGTAATGGGATGCCTGGGTCAAATGGTATTTCTAGTTCTAGATCCCTGAGGAATCGCCACACTGACTTCCACAATGGTTGAACTAGTTTACAGTCCCACCAACAGTGTAAAAGTGTTCCTATTCCTCCACATCCTCTCCAGCACCTGTTGTTTCCTGACTTTTTAATGATTGCCATTCTAACTGGTGTGAGATGGTATCTCATTGTGGTTTTGATTTGCATTTCTCTGATGATGAGCATTTTTTCATGTGTTTTTTGGCTGCATAAATGTCTTCTTTTGAGAAGTGTCTGTTCATATCCTTCACTCACTTTTTGATGGGGTTGTTTGTTTTTTTCTTGTAAATTTGTTTGAGTTCATTGTAGATTCTGGATATTAGCCCTTTGTCAGATGAGTAGGTTGCAAACATTTTCTCCCATTTTGTAGGTTGCCTGTTCAGTCTGATGGTAGTTTCTTTTGCTGTGCAGAAGCTCTTTAGTTTAATTAGATCCCATTTGTCAATTTTGTCTTTTGTTGCCATTGCTTTTGGTGTTTTAGACATGAAGTCCTTGCCCATGCCTATGTCCTGAATGGTAATGCCTAGGTTTTCTTCTAGGGTTTTTATGGTTTTAGGTCTAACGTTTAAGTCTTTAATCCATCTTGAATTGATTTTTGTATAAGGTGTAGGGAAGGGATCCAGTTTCAGCTTTCTACATATGGCTAGCCAGTTTTCCCAGCACCATTTATTAAATAGGGAATCCCTTCCCCATTGCTTGTTTTTGTCAGGTTTGTCAAAGATCAGATAGTTGTAGATATGCGGCGTTATTTCTGAGGGCTCTGTTCTGTTCCATTGATCTATATCTCTGTTTTGGTACCAGTACCATGCTGTTTTGGTTACTGTAGCCTTGTAGTATAGTTTGAAGTCAGGTAGCATGATGCCTCCAGCTTTGTTCTTTTGGCTTAGGATTGACTTGGCGATGCAGGCTCTTTTTTGGTTCCATATGAACTTTAAGGTAGTTTTTTCCAATTCTGTGAAGAAAGGCATTGGTAGCTTGATGGGGATGGCATTGAATCTGTAAATTACCTTGGGCAGTATGGCCACTTTCACGATATTGATTCTTCCTACCCATGAGCATGGAATGTTCTTCCATTTGTTTGTATCCTCTTTTATTTCCTTGAGCAGCAGTTTGTAGTTCTCCTTGAAGAGGTCCTTCACATCCCTTGTAAGTTGGATTCCTAGGTATTTTATTCTCTTTGAAGCAATTGTGAATGGGAGTTCACTCATGGTTTGGCTCTCTGTTTGTCTGTTGTTGGTGTATAGGAATGCTTGTGATTTTTGCACATTGATTTTGTATCCTGAGACTTTGCTGAAGTTGCTTATCAGATTTGGGAGATTTTGGGCTGAGACGATGGGGTTTTCTAGATATACAATCATGTCATCTGCAAACAGGGACAATTTGACTTCCTCTTTTCCTAATTGAATACCCTTTATTTCCTTCTCCTGCGTAATTGCCCTGGCCAGAACTTCCAACACTATGTTGAATAGGAGTGGTGAGAGAGGGCATCCCTGTCTTGTGCCAGTTTTCAAAGGGAATGCTTCCAGTTTTTGCCCATTCAGTATGATATTGGCTGTGGGTCTGTCATAGATAGCTCTTATTATTTTGAAATATGTCCCATCAATACCTAATTTATTGAGAGTTCTTAGCATGAAAGGTTGTTGAATTTTGTCAAAGGCCTTTTCTGCTGTACATCACCATCATCAAAGACCAAAAGTAGATAAAACCACAAAGATGGGGAAAAAACAGAACAGAAAAACTGGAAACTCTAAAAATCAGAGCGCCTCTCCTCCTCCAAAGGAACGCAGCTCCTCACCAGCAAGAGAACAAAGCTGGACGGAGAATGACTTTGACGAGCTGAGAGAAGAAGGCTTCAGACGATCAAATTACTCTGAGCTACGGGAGGACATTCAAACCAAAGGCAAAGAAGTTAAAAACTTTGAAAAAAATTTAGAAGAATGTATAACTAGAATAACCAATACAGACAAGTGCTTAAAGGAGCTGATGGAGCTGAAAACCAAGGCTCGAGAACTACGTGAAGAATGCAGAAGCCTCAGGAGCCAATGCGATCAACTGGAAGAAAGGGTATCAGCAATGGAAGATGAAATGAATGAAATGAAGCGAGAAGGAAAGGTAGAGAAAAAAGAATAAAAAGAAACGAGCAAAGCCACCAAGAAATATGGGACTATGTGAAAAGACCAAATCTACGTCTGATTGGTGTACCTGAAAGTGATGGGGAGAATGGAACCAAGTTGGAAGACACTCTGCAGGATATTATCCAGGAGAATTTCCCCAATCTAGCAAGGCAGGCCAACGTTCAGATTCAGGAAATACAGAGAATGCCACAAAGATAGTCCTCGAGAAGAGCAACTCCAAGACATATAATTGTCAGATTCACCAAAGTTGAAATGAAGGAAAAAATGTTAAGGGCAGCCAGAGAGAAAGGTCGGGTTACCCTCAAAGGGAACCCCATCAGACTAACAGCGGATCTCTCGGCAGAAACCCTACAAGCCAGAAGAGAGTGGGGGCCAATATTCAACATTCTTAAAGAAAAGAATTTTCAACCCAGAATTTCATATCCAGCCAAATTAAGCTTCATAAGTGAAGGAGAAATAAAATACTTTACAGACAAGCAAATGCTGAGAGATTTTGTCACCACCAGGCCTGCCCTAAAAGAGCTCCTGAAGGAAGTGCTAAACATGGAAAGGAACAACCAGTACCAGCCGCTGCAAAATCATGCCAAAATGTAAAGACCATCGAGACTAGGAAGAAACTGCATCAACTAACGAGCAAAATAACCAGCTAACATCATAATGACAGGATCAAATTCACACATAACACTATTAACTTCAAATGTAAATGGACTAAATGCTCCAATTAAAAGACACAGACTGGCAAATTGGATAAAGAGTCAAGACCCATCAGTGTGCTGTATTCAGGAAACCCATCTCACGTGCAGAGACACACATAGGCTCAAAATAAAAGGATGGAGCAAGATCTACCAAGCAAATGGAAAACAAAAAAAGGCAGGGGTTGCAATCCTAGTCTCTGATAAAACAGACTTTAAACCAACAAAGATCAAAAGAGACAAAGAAGGCCATTACATAATGGTAAAGGGATCAATTCAACAAGAAGAGCTAACTATCCTAAATATATATGTACCCAATACAGAAGCACCCAGATTCATAAAGCCAGTCCTGAGTGACCTACAAAGAGACTTAGACTCCCACACAATAATAATGGGAGACTTTAACACCCCACTGCCAACATTAGACAGATCAACGAGACAGAAAGTCAGCAAGGATACCCAGGAATTGAACTCAGCTCTGCACCAAGCAGACCTAATAGACATCTACAGAACTCTCCACCCCAAATCAACAGAATATACATTTTTTTCAGCACCACACCACACCTATTCCAAAATTGACCACATACTTGGAAGTAAAGCTCTCCTCAGCAAATGTAAAAGAACAGAAATTATAACAAACTATCTCTCAGAGCACAGTGCAATCAAACTAGAACTCAGCATTAAGAATCTCACTCAAAACCGCTCAACTACATGGAAACTGAACAACCTGCTCCTGAATGACTACTGGGTACATAGCAAAATGAAGGCAGAAATAAAGATGTTCTTTGAAACCAACGAGAACAAAGACACAACATACCAGAATCTCTGGGACACATTCAAAGCAGTGTGTAGAGGGAAATTTATAGCACTAAATGCCCACAAGAGAAAGCAGGAAAGATCCAAAATTGACACCCTAACATCACAATTAAAAGAACTAGAAAAGCAAGAGCAAACACATTCAAAAGCTAGCAGAAGGCAAGAAATAACTAAAATCAGAGCAGAACTGAAGGAAATAGAGACACAAAAAACCCTTCATAAATTAATGAATCCAGGAGCTGGTTTTTTGAAAGGATCAACAAAATTGATAGACCGCTAGCAAGACTAATAAAGAAAAAAAGAGAGAAGAATCAAATAGACGCAACAAAAAATGATAAAGGGGATATCACCACTGATCCCACAGAAATACAAACTACCATCAGAGAATACTACAAACACCTCTACGCAAATAAACTAGAAAATCTAGAAGAAATGGATAAATTCCTTGACACATACACTCTCCCAAGACTAAACCAGGAATAAGTTGAATCTCTGAATAGACCAATAACAGGATCTGAAATGTGGCAATAATCAATAGCTTACTAACCAAAAAGAGTCCAGGACCAGATGGATTCACAGCTGAATTCTACCAGAGGTACAAGGAGGAACTGGTACCATTCCTTCTAAAATTATTCCAATCAATAGAAAAAGAGGGAATCCTCCCTAACTCATTTTATGAGGCCAGCATCATTCTGATACCAAAGCCGGGCAGAGACACAACCAAAAAAGAGAATTTTAGACCAATATCCTTGATGAACATTGATGCAAAAATCCTCAATAAAATACTGGCAAACCGAATCCAGCAGCACATCAAAAAGCTTATCCACCATGATCAAGTGGGCTTCATCCCTGGGATGCAAGGCTGGTTCAATATACACAAATCAAGAAATGTAATCCAGCATATAAACAGAGCCAAAGACAAAAACCACATGATTATCTCAATAGAAACCCACTGTTCTTGATGTGTTTCTGTTGTCAGTGTGACCTCTCCCAGAAGTACAAAATGTCTTATCTTACTTTCTAACAAAATCTGGTCATAGTATCCAAAAAGATGACCTTAGAAACCACAGTTAACAATCTAAAATGCTACCATTCCAATTAGTGCTCATATTTGCCACCCTTAGTTTTAGACTGAATGTTTTTTGGATAATGGAGCAATAGGAATTGAAGATCGTTGGGCAGGGGAAGATGGCAATGTTGAGTCTTCCTGTTCAGAAATCATAGTTACCTGAGGGATTTTTATCTTTCTACATCCTACCTGGTACTTATACAAATGACAAATCTCATAAGCTTTCAGTGCTGGTCATCTTTGATATATGTAAACTAAATGAAAACTAACACAGGAACAGAAAACCAAATTCCACATGTTCTCACTTACAAGTGGGAACTAGATGATGAGAATTCATGAGCACAAAGAAGGAAACAACAGAAACTGGGGTCTACCTGACGGTGGAGGGTAGGAGGAGGGAGAGGAGCATTAAGAATAACTATTGGGTACTAGGCTTAATACCTGGGTGATAAAATAATTGGTACAACAACTCCCCATGACACGAGTTTACCTATATAGCAAACCTGCATGTGTATCCCTGAGACTAAAATTAAAGTTTAAAAATGAAAATAAATAAACTAAAAATATGACATAAACCTATAGGTTCATAAAACTTTTTAAAAATTAGAAAAATAAAAAAATTATGAGTGACACTAAAAATTATGAGTGCTCTATTTTCACAGCAAATATTCTAAGTAATCACCTTAGTCTAACTTCTACCTCTTGTGTTCAAGGAATTTGAACCAAATTATTATGCTTTTAACTTTTAATAATTATCTTCTTCTACATCATATATCTCATTATTAAAGAAGTTATTTTTATATTATTAATTCCCTTTACTCCACTAATCACCATTTTTTTAATTCATTAATCACCGTATTTTTTATTATTTCCATCTTCATAGGCTAAAAATTGGCAGGCACTAGAGGAAAAACAGCAAAACAAAACAAAAACAGTGCATCCAGTCAGAGAAGACTGATGCAGTTCTGGGAAGAGATTTTTTTTCCCTCTGCTTCACAGATTGACTATCAAGGAGAAGTCAGAGTTGAAGAATTGGGAAGCAGCCAAATTGTCAGTTCTCTTTAAGGAGGGACGGAAGGATCCTTCATTTTGTTTAAATAAATTTTATTTACAAAATGCCAGCTATAAGTTTAATTGATTTTAGTGGAATAAAAGCTCATTTAGGCTATTTTTCTTTTTCGAGTTATGTAAACTAATTTTCCTAAGCCAAATAAGTAACAAACAATTTATTTGAGTAGTGGATTAAAAAGAAATGAGACTGGTCCTATAAGCCACTAGAAAATTGAGTCTCATTTTTTTACATTCAAACTTCAAATATGAATTGCAGCTAAAGACTAAATCAGGAAACACCATCCCCCAAAAGATGAATTAACAAATTTATTAACAGGGTATTCTTTATACTTCTGGGTTTTTTTTCAGATTAAAGACTTCTTTAGTTTTATGTGTTTGGCATCAAAGATGTTAAAATACTAAATTTGTGAAATATTCATCCATGCGATTAAAGGCAGGCATATTATTAAAAATAATTCATATTTCTGTTTTAGGTAGAAGTTGACATAAAATTATAGCCCATAGAATTACTAGTCCTGTTTCCTTTCTATAAATATAAGCAAATATGGATTCAGTCTTTGAATATATCACACACAGTTCTCACATTTGATATTTTCTTTAACATTATGCAGCTAGTTTTAATTTCCTTGAAAAGTTACATTTTTACAACGACTTCAAAAACTATTATTAAGCATCTAGAAATTGATGATGATTTTATGTAGAACCTTTTTGGGAGATTAAAAATAAGTAAGGATTCTATATAAAATGTAAATTATGACCAACTGTACATAGATATAGTATTTTAACATTATAAAACAAAAATAGATCCATGTTGGTGACATCAGCAAGATGGCCAACTAAAAGCTTCTAGTGCTCTTCCCACTTCCCACAAAAAACTAAAAATAATGAATAAGCAACTACATCTTGATCAAAATAACTAAAGGAAAGCTCTGGAGAACAGCAGCAGAAATCCTGTAGACCACTGAAACACAGGATGGCCCCATAGGAAACAGGAGGAAACACCTTGCCTCTGCCATCCCACTTCTCTAGTTGGGATCAACTCAAAACCAGAAGAGACCCCTTTCTGCAGGAAAAAGGTAAGCAAGAGGACCCCAACAACCTCCATCATCTCCACAGATACACACAGTCTTTGCACTAGAGACTTCTGCAGTCCTTATAGGGTTTGAGCCCAGATGAGGGAGCTCCCCAGAGTCTACATACTGAGCTATCCCTAGAGAAGGAGCTGATGCTGTGCCCCTCCCTCCTCTTCTCAGCCCCTACCTCTTGTCTCATGGCTCATGCTGCTACTGCCCTGTACAATCTTGGGAATAAGTGCATCCTGCTCCAAGCGTGAGTATGCATTGTACCCCTCCATCCCTGATGTTTTGTTACCACTGCAACAAGCCAAATAATAGCATACCATCCACCAGCCAAGCTGCTACTACTTCCTACCCTCTAGGGCCAAGTTCCGTGGAGCTACTGCACTCCCCACATTCCAGTTACTGTGCACCCTCCTCTCAGGACTGAACTGAAATGGCGCTCCAACCCTCAGGGACCTCAGGTCTTCTGCACACCAGAGCAGTCATGCCCCTCAATGCCATAGATGAGGCAGCATACCCCAACACCACCATCCGGGATCATAGACTTACACTAGAGCAGTAAACTCCCAGCCCTGGCACCACAGATAAGACAGCATGCTACCCACAGGGGCTCAGAGCCTTTGGCACACAAGAATAATTGCACACCCCAGTGCCATAGCTAATGCAGTACCGTACCCCACAGGGATCCAGAGGCTCCACTGACCCACATGGACATGATTTCTGGGGCCAGACAGATGTGGCACAACACATCCCAAAGAATTAAGGCCTGGCTTGAGTTGTGCCACCCTGCCCTCCAGGCTGAACAGCCACATGCCTGCCCACCCAAAATTGCACTACACCCCTGCAGTCTGACATGCTGCCTCTTGGGGGACTGGTGCTGTGCTGCACCCCTCCCACCAAGGTCCAAGCTACAGCAGTGTCTTGCCGTTTCTGCATCATTGCTGCTGCTGTACCTGGCCTCATAGAGCCTGGGGTAGTGATATGTCCCACTATCCCAGGGTCCAGAGTCACCACTACATAGTACCTCATCACTAAGTGTCTACATTTTTGCTGACCTCTGTTGACTCCTGGTCCCAAATTACAGCTATTCTCTGCTCCCTGTACCCAAGCTTCTAGAGAACTCCTTTTTCTACCAAGCTGTGCCAGTGGTGTCCCATGTCCACCAGGGTCACAACCTCAGCTATATTTCAGCACTCTGGGCCTAAGATGCTGAGGTGCACCTCAGAGGAACAGGCCCTGCCTTACTGGGGAAACTGCCTTCATTTGTATCTTGGAAAGTGAACCTGTGCCTCAAGTCCAAGGTGCTACAGTAGTCTTACAAGACCCTGAGCCCATGACCTATATCCACAGCTACTCTGATCACCTATGCCCTGGCTCCCAGTGCTGCTATGGTTGCCTGTGGGCCATATCAGACCAAACACAAAAATAGTTTTCTTCAGCTAAGACTCCCCACTGTGGGAAAGACAAGAACAGGAGAATTGTTAAGCCTTTGCCCTAGCAACCTACAAACTAGGCCACTGAGGCACCTACATTCATTGCTGACATTGATCACAACTAAAGAAGCTGCACATTGATTACCCCACTGTGCCTACATGTAACCAGAGGTGCCCTGCCCAACTGGCAGCCTCAGACCCATATGCAACTGAAAGTCCTCCCCTACTAGAGTTTGAAAAAGGAAACTACATCACTAAATGTGCAGACATCAATGCAGGGACACAAGGAACATGAAAGCAAGGAAGCATGGTACCACACGGAAACCATAGTTCTCCAATAACTAGTGACAAAGAAGCAGAAATTACAAACTCTCTGAAAAGTGATTTGAAGTAATGAGCGGGGCTGGGTGTGGTGGCTAATGCCTGTGATCCCAACACTTTGGGAAGCTGAGACGGGCAGATTACTTGAAGTCAGGAGTTCAAAACCAGCCTGGCCAACATGGCAAAACCCTGTCTCTACTAAAAATACAAAAATTAGCCATGTGTGGTGGCACACACCTGTAATGCCAGCTACTTAGGAGGCTGAGGCAGGAGAATCTCTTGAATCTGGGAGGTGGAGATTTCAGTGAGCCAAGATCGCACCACTGCACTCTAGCCTGGGTGACAGAGTGAGACTTTGTCTCAGAAAAATAATAAAAATGAAATAAAATTAAATAATGAACTGAAGGAAACTTGGAGATTCAAGAGAATACAAATAGACAACTTAATAAAATCAGGAAAACAATTCATTATATAATTAGGAAATTCAATGAAAAGACAGATATAAAAAGAACCAAACAGAAATCTTGAAGCTGAAGAATTCAATCAATGAAATAAAAAATATATTAGAGAACTTCAAGAGCAGACGAGATCAATCAGAAGATAAAATCTGTGAAGTTAAAGATAGGTCTTCTGAAATTACTCCATCAGAGGAAAAAGAATAAAAAATAGTGAAGACAGCCTACAAGACTTATGGAACACCATTAAGCAAGCACATTCTACAAAAGAAAAAGAGACAAAGAAAGAGACAGAAAACTTATTTAATAAAATAATTGCTGAAAATTTCCCACATCTTAAAAGAGACATAGACATTTGGATTCATAAAGCTCAAAGGCCCTCCAAAATATACAACCCAAAGAGATCCTCTCTAAGGCACATTATAACCAGACTCTTAAAGTCAAAGACAAAGAGAAATTTAAAAGCAACAAGAGAAAAGCATCAAATCACATGTAAAGGAATTGCCATTAGGTTATCAGTGGATTTCTCAATAGAAACCTTGCAGATCAAGAGAGATTGAACAATATATTTAAAGAGCTGAAAGAACAAAAGCATTGCTAACCAACTGTACTATGTTCAACAAAGCTCTCCTTCAAAATGGGGAAATAAAATTTTTCCCAGACAAGAAAAGCTGAAGGAATTCATCACCACTAGACCTGCCTTACAAGAAATGCTTAAAGGAGTTCTTCAAATGGGAATCTTAAAAAATGACAATTACTATTATAAATACATATGACATATCTATAAAGTATAAACTCACTGAAGAGGTAAATACATAGTAAAATCAGGAACACTCTAATACTGTAATAGTGGTGTGTAAATCATGTGTATCTCTAGCGTGAGGGTTAAATGTCAAAATGGTAAAAAATAACTAAACGTATAACAAGTTGTTAATAAATATACAATATTAAAAGATGAAAATTGTGACATCAAAAGCAAATTGTGAGGGGAAAGGTAAATGTATAGAGTTTTTGTATGCAACAGAATTTAAGTTATTATCTGCTTAAAATAGTTGATTATAAGGTGTTTTATGGAAGATTCATGGTAACCACAACATAAGAAACTACAGCAGGTATATAAATGATAAAGAGAAAAGAATCAAGGATTAACACTACAGAAAATTACCAAATTACAAAGGTAGACAATGAGAGAGAAAGAAACGACGTTACCAATAATCAGAAAACAAATAACAAAATGACAGCAATGAGTCCTTACCTATCAATAATGACCTTGGATACAAATAAATTAATTTCTCTAGTTAAAAGACATAGAATGGTTGAATGAATAAAAACAAGATCCAACTGTATGCTGCCTACAAGACACCCAGTTAAGCTTTAAGGACACATAGGCTGAAAGTAAAGAAATGGAAGAAGATATTCCATGCAAATAATAAAGAGAGAAGGAGTAGCTATACTTACACCTGATGAAATATAATTCAAGTCAAAAATTGTCACAAGAGACAAAGAATGTCATTATTTAATGATAAAGGGGTCAGTGTATCAACAGGACATTACAATTGTAAATATATATACAACCAACATTGGAGCACCTAAATACATAAAGCAAATATTAATGGACATGAAAGGAGAAATAAAGAGCAATATTATAATATTGAAGGACTTTAATACCCCATTTTTTTTTTTTTTGAGACAGAGTCTCGCTCTGCTGCCCAGGCTGGAGTGCAGCGGCACAATCGCAGCTCACTGCAAGCTCTGCCTCACAGGTTCACACCATTCTCCTGCCTCAGCTTCCCAAGTAGCTGGGACTACAGGTGCCTGCCACCATGCTCAACTACTTTTTTTTGTATTTTTAGTCAAGACGGGGTTTCACCATGTTAGCCAGGATGGTCTCAATCTCCTGACCTCATGATCTGCCTGTCTTGGCCTCCCAAAGCGCTGGTATTACCCCACTTTTAACAACGGATAGATCATCCAGCAATCCCACTGCTAGATGTCAACCCAAAGGAAAAGAAGTCGTCATATTAAAAATACACTTTCGCATGTATGTTTATAGCAACATGATTTACAACTGCAAAAATGTGGAACCAACCTAAGTACCCATTGATTAATGAGTGCATAAATAAAGTGTGATATATATTTATATATATCACATATATATACACACACACACCATAGAATACTTCTCAGCCATTAAAAGGAGTGAAATAATGTCTTTTGCAGGTATTTGGATGGAGTTGGAGGCCATTATTTTAAGTGAAGTAACTCAGGAAGAGAAAACCAAACATTGTATATTCTCACTTACAAGTGGGAGCTAAGCTATGAGTATGCAAAGGCATACAGAATGATATAATAAACTTTAGAGGCTCAGAAGGGGGAACGTGGGAGTGGGGCTAGGAATACAAACTGCACATTAGGTACAATATACACTACTCAGGTGACAGATGCACTAAAACCTCAGAATTCACCACTATATAATTCATCCATGTAACAAAAAAACCAGTTGTACCCCAAAAGCTACTAAAATAAAAAAGAACATAAAATTAATAAAAAATAATTTAAAAACAGTAGATAGATCAACCAGACAGAAAATTAAAAAAGAAATACTAGACTAGAATTGCACTTTTCACCCATTAGACCTAACAGACATATACAGAGCTTTACTTTAACAGCAGGATAATATGCCACATTTTTCTTTAGTTCACATGGAACGTTCCCTAGGATAGGCCATATGATAAGCCACAAAACAAGACTTACTAAATTTTAAATTGAAATAATATCTAATATCATTTCAGACTATAATGCTATGAAACTAGAAATCAATAATAAGAGGAATCTTGGAAAATCCACAATTATATGATAATTAAGTAATGTGCTCCTGAACAACCAATGAGTCAAAGAAGAAATAAAAAGAGAAATTAAAAAATATCTTGAGAGAAACAATAATTAAAGCACAACATACCAAAACCTATGAAATGTAGCAAAAGCAGTTCAAAGAGAAAAGTTTATAGCAATACGTGCCGACATTAAAAACAAAAAGAATCTCAAATAAGTAATCTGACATTACACTTCAAGGAACTAACAAAAGAAGAATAAATTAAACCCCAAATTAGCAGAAAGAATAAAATAATAAAAATAAAAACATAAATAGAGAACAGAAAAATCATAGGAAGAATCAATAAAATTAAGAGTTGGTGCTTTCAAAAAATAAAAAAAAATGGATAAACCTTTAGCTGGTCTAAATGAAAAAAAGGGAAGACTAATAAATAAAATCATAAAGTGAAAAAAAAGAAACACCTCAGAAATTAAAAGGATCGTAAGACTACTACGAAAAAATATATGCCAACGATTGGATAATCTAAACAGATAAATTGCTTAAAAAACAGAATAAAACAAAACAAAATAAAAAAAACAAAAACTAAAACCTACCAGGATCAATTCAAGAAGAAATAGAAAGCTTGAACAACAGACCAATAACAAATAAAGAGATCGAAGAAGTAACAAAAAACTTCCCAACAAAGAAAAGCCCAGAAACAGACAGTTTTATAAAAGCTGAATTCTACCAAACCTTCAGAGAATTAATAATGATACTTCTTAAACTCTTTTAAACAAAATAGAGGTAGAATGAATAGTTCCAACCACATTTTATAAGGACCACATCACCTTGATACCTAAGTCAGACAAAGATATTACAAGAAAAGAAAAATGCAGACCAATCTGTCTGACGAATGCAGATGCAAAAATCCTTAGTAAAATATTGAGGATTAAACTAAACCCAACAACATAACAAACTAAACCCAACAGCATACCAAAAGAATTATATATTGTGACCAAGTGGGATTTATTTCTGATATGCAAGGCTAGTTTAACATACACAAATCAATCAAAGTAATATATGACATTAACAGAATGAAAGATAAAAACCACACAATGATCTTGACACAGAAAAAGCATTTTTCAAAATCCAACATCAATTCTTGATTTAAAAAAAACTCTCAACAGTTTAGGCATAAAAGGAATGTTTCTCAATATAATAAAAAACAGTTATGAAAAACCCACAGCTACAATTATAATCAATGGGGAAAAGTTAAAGCTTTTCTACTCAGATCCAGTACTAGATAAGGATGCCCACTCTTGTCACTTCTGTTCAACATAGTACCAGAAGTACTAGCAAGAGCAATCATACAAGAAAAAGAAATAAAAGACATCAAAATCAAAAAGAAAAAAAAATCTCCACTTGCAGATGAAATAATCTTATGTGTAATGATTCCACAGAAAAAAACTATTAGAACTAACAAATGAATTCAGTAAAGTTGCAAAAGGAAAAATTAACATAGTACCAGAAGTACTAGCATTTCATACACAAATAACAATCTAACTGAAAAAAACAATTTCATTTATGGTACCATAAAAAATTACTGATGCTTTCTGACTTACCATGGGGTTACATTCTGATAAACCCATCATACGTTGAAAATGTTATATGTCAAAAATGCATTCAATACCCTGATAAACTCATATTAAAGCTGAAAAATTGTTGAGTCAAACCATCACAAGTCCAGATGCTCCTCAGCTTACAATGGGGTTATGTCTTAAACCCCATTGTAAAGTTAAAACTTGTAAGTTGAGGACCATCTGTCCTTAGGAATAAATTTAACCAAGAAAGTGAAACATTTGTATACTGAAAGAGAAAACATTGATAAAAGAATTTGAAGGAGACAGAAATAAATGGAAAGATACACTGTACTTATGAATCAGAAAAATTTATATTGTTAAAATGTCAAAAAGCAATAGTCTATATATTCAACACAATCCTTGTTAAAATCCCAAGGTCATTCTTCACAGAAATAAAAAACATTCCAAAAATATGTATGAAAACATGAATGACCCCAAATAGCCAAAACAATTCTGAAAAAAAAAAGTTGGAGGCATCACATTTCCTGAGTTAAAATTATATTACAAATCTATAATAAAACAATATGGTGCTGGCATAAAAACAGACACATAGACCAGTGAAACAGAATAAAGATCCCGGAAATAAATCTAAATGTGTACTGTCAACAAATTCTTTACAAAGACACCAACAGCACACAATGGGTATATGATAGTCTTCTCACTAAATGGTGCTGCAAAAACTGGATTTCTACACGCAAAAGAATGAAATTGGACCCTATCTTAAACGATGCACAAAAATCAACTGAAAATGGATGAAAGACTGAAAGGTAAGACCAGAAACTATAAAACTCCTAGAAGACAACATAGGGGAAAATCTGCTGGGCATTGGCCTCAGAAATGATTTTTTTAATATCAGACCAAAAGCTCAGGCCACAAAATGAAAAATAAATAAATGGGACTACATCAAACTAAAAAGCTTCTGCACAGCAAAGGAAATAATCAGCAAAATAAAACAGCACACTACAAATTGGGGAAAAATATTTGCAAACCATATACCTGATAAGGGGTTAAGATGCAAATGTAGAAAAACAAATAGCATGATTAAAAAATGGGCAAAATACCCTGAATAGACATTTTGTGAAAGAAGACATGAAAATTGCCAACATGTGCATGAAAATGTGGTCAACATCATTAATCATCAGGGAAATATAAATCAAAACCACTATGTGATACTACCTCACGCCCATTAGGGTGGATATTATCAAAAAGTCAAAAGATAACACATTTTGGCAAGGGTATGAAGACAAGGGAATTCTTTTTTTCCCCCAACTTTCATTTTAAGTTCCAGAGTATATGTGCAGGATGTGCAGATGTGCAGGTTTGTTACATAGATAAACGTGTGCCGTGATGGTTTGCTGCATAGAGCATCCCATCACCTAGATATTAAGCCCAGCATCCATTCACTACTCCTAATGCTCTCTCTTCCCCCGCACACCTCTCTCACCACTGATAGGCCCCAGTGTGTGTTGTCCCCCACCCCATGTGTCCATTTGTTCTTATGGCTCAGCTCCGACTTGTAAGTGAGAACATACAGTGTTTGGTTTTCTGTTTCTGCATTCGTTTGCTGAGGATAATGGCTTTCAGCTCCATCCATGTCCAGGCAAAGGACATGATCTCATTACTTTTTATGGCTACACAGTATACCATGGTGTATATATACCAGATTTTGTTTATCCAGTCTATCATTGATGGACGTTTGGGTTGATTCCATATCTTCGCTATTGTGAACAGTGCTGCAATGAACATATGCATGCATGTAACTTTATGATAGGATGGTTTATATTCCTTTGGGTATATATCCAATAATGGGATTGCTGGGCCAAATGGTATTTCTGCCTCTAAGTCTTTGAGGAATTGCTACACTGTCTTCCACAATGGTTGAACTAATTTACACTCCTACCAAGAATGTAAAAGCATTCCTTTTTCTCCGCAATCTCACCAGTATTTGTTGTTTCTTAACTTTTTAACAATTGTGATTCTGACTGGCATGAGGTGGTATCTCATTGTAGTTTTGATTTGCATTTCTCTAATGATCAATGATGAGCTTTTTTTCATGTTTGTTGACTGCATGAATGTCTTCTTTCGAGAAGCATCTGTTCATGTCATTTGCCCACTTCTTAAAATGTTTTTTTTCTTGTTTAAGTACAAGTTCCTTGTAGGGTCTGGATATTACACTTTAGTCACATGGATAGATTGCAAAATTTTTTTCCTATTCTGTATTTTGTCTGTTCACTCTGATGATAGTTCCTTTTGCTGTGCAGAAGCTCTTTAGTTTAATTAGACCCCATTTGTCAATTTTTGCTTTTGTTGCAATTGCTTTTGGCATTTTCATCATGAAATCTTTGCCTGTGCCTGTGTCCTGAATGGTATTGCCTAGATTTTCTTCTAGGGTTTTTATAGTTTTGAGTTTTACATTTATGTCTTTAATCCATCATGAGTTAATTTTTGTATAAGGTATAAGGAAGGGGTCCAGTTTCAATTATCTGCATATGGCTAGCCAGCTCTCCCAGCTCTCCCAGCATCATTTACTAAATAGAAAATCCTTTCCCCATTGCTTGTTTTTGTTGGGGTTGTTGAAGATCAGATGGTTTTAGGTGTGTGGTCTTATTTCTGAGTTCTCTATTCTGTTCCATTGGTCTATGTGCATGTTTTTGTACCAGTACCATGCTGTTTTGGTTACTGTAGCCTTGTAATATAGTTTGAAGTCAGGTAGGGTGATGCCTCCAGCTTTGTTCTTTTTTGCTGAGGATTGCCTTGGATATTCAGGCTCTTTTTGGTTCCATATGAATTTTAAAATAGTTTTTTTCCTAATTCTATGAAGAATGTCAATAGTAGTTTAATGGGAATAGCACTGAATCTATAAATTACTTCAGGCAGTATGGCCATTTTCACAATATTGATTCTTCCTATCCATGAGCATGGAATGTTTTTCCATTTGTTTGTGTCTTCTCTGATTTCCTTGAGCAGTGGTTTGTGGTTCTCCTCAAAAAGGTCCTTTGCTTCCCTTGTTAGTTTTATTCCTAGGTATTTTATTCTCTTTGTAGCAATTATGAATGTGAGTTTATTCATGATTTGGCTCTATGCTTGCATGCTGTTGGTGTATAGGAATGCTAGTGATTTTTGCACATTGATTTTATATCCCCAGACTTTGCTGAAGTTGCTTATCAGCTTAAGAAGCTTTTGCACTGAGACAATGGAGTTTTCTAGGTACAGGATCATGTCATCTGCAAACAAAGATAATATGTCTTCCTCTCTTTCTATTTGAATATCTTTATTTCTTTCTCTTGCCTGATTGCCCTGACCAGAACTTCCAATACTATGTTGAATAGGAGTGGTAAAAGAGGGGATCCTTGTCTTGTGCTGGTTTTCAAGGGGAATGCTTCCAGGTTTTGCCCATTCAGTATGATATTGGCTCTGCGTTTGTCATATATGGCTCTTATTATTTAGAGGTATGTTCCTTCAATACCCAGTTTATTTAGAGTTTTTAACATAAAGGGATTTTGAATTTTATTGAAGGCCTTTTCTGCATCTATTGAGACAATCGTGTGGTTTTTGGCTTTAGTTCTGTTTACGTGATGAATTACATTTATTGATTTGCTTATGTTGAACCAACCTTGCATCCTGGTGATGAAGCCAACTTGATCATGGTGGATAAGCTTTTTGATGTGCTGCTGGATTCGGTTTGCCAGTATTTTACTGAGGATTTTTGCATTGATGTTCATCAGAGATATTGGCCTGAGGTTTTATATTTTTGTTGTATCTCTGCCAGGTTTTGGTATCAGGATGATGCTGGCCTCATAAAATGAGTTAGGGAGGAGTTCCTCCTTTTCAATTATTTAAAATAGTTTCAGTAGAAATGGTGTTAGCTCTTCTTTGTACCTCTGGTAGAATTCAACTGTAAATCCATCCAGTCCCAGGCTTTTTTGTTTTGTTTTTTTTTTTTTTGCTTGGTAGGCTATTTATTACTGCCTCAATTTCAGAACTCATTTTTGGTCTATTCAGGGATTCAGTTTTTTCCTGGTTCAGTCTTTGGAGGGTGTATGAGTCCAGGAATTTATACATTTCTTCTAGCTTATGTGCACAGAGGTGTTCATAGTAGTCTCTGATGGTTGTTTGTATTTCTGTGGGGTCAGTGGTGATATCCCCCTTATCATTTCTGATTTTGTCTATTTGATTCTTCTTTCCTTGCTTCTTTATTAGTCTAGATAGTAGTCTATTTTATTAATTTTTTCAAAAAGCCAACTCCTGGATTCATTGATTTATTGAAGTTTTTTTCGTGTCTGTATCTCCTTCAGTTCCACTCTGATCTTGGTTATTTCTTGTCTTCTGCCAGCTTTGGGGTTTGTTTGCTTTTGGTTCTCTAGTTCTTTTAGTTGTGATGTTAGGTTGTTGATTCAAGATCTTTCCAGCTCTTATCAGCCAGGGGAACTCTTGTACACTGTTGATGGAAACACATACTGGTGCAGCCATTATAGAAAATAGTATGGAGATTTTGGCTGGGTGCAGTGGCTCACACCTGTAATCCCAGCACTTTGGGAGGCTGGGGCAGGAGGATCACCTGAGGTCAGGAGTTTGAGACCAGCCTGGCCAACATTGTGAAACCCTGTCCCTACTAAAAATACAAAAATTAGCTAGGCACAGTGGCACTTGACTGTAATCCCAGTTACTGAAGAGGCTGAGGCAGGAGAATCATTTGAACCTGGAAGGTAAAGGTTGCAGTGGGCCGAGATGGCACCACTGCACTCCAGCCTGGATGACAGAGTGAGACTGTCAAAAAAAAGGAAAAAAAATAAAATAGTATGGAGATTTTGAAAGAAATTAAAAACAGAACTACCAAGTGATCCATCAATCAATCCCTTTTTCTGGGCATATACCCAGAGGATATGAAATTACCACCACATAAGGATATGTGGACTCCCATTTTCATGACAGCCAAGACATAGAAACAATCTAAGTGTCTGTTAATGGATGAATGGATAAAGAATAATATTCCATATTCAGTGAAATATTATTTAGTCCTAAAAAATAATGAGACTTGCCATTTGCCAAAACATGGAGGATGAACATGGAGGACATTATGCTAAGTGAAATAAGCTAGACACAGAAATAATATTGCATGATCTCACTTACATGTGAAATCTAAAAGAAAAATTCAGATATGCAGAGATAGAGAACAAAGCAGTGGCTACCAGGGACAGAGAGGAAATGGGGAGATGTAGATTAGAGGATACAAAGTAGCAGCTATGTGGGATAAAGTCTAGGAGTCTATTGTACAACATAAGGACATTGTTAACACAATTGTACTGTATTTGGGATTCATGCTAAATGAGTAGATTTCAATGCTCTTGCCACAGAAACAACTAAAATGTATAATTATGTAAGATGATTGATATGTTCATTTCCTTCACTATAGTAACTTTTACTATCTAAATATATCTCATAATATCATGTTGTATACCTTAAATATATACAATAAAATTTATTTAAGTTTTAAAATGAGAGATCAAAGAAAGATAATTATAGTTATGTGGAAATGATCAATTGATCAATCAAGATCTAAAGACATCTCCCCTTATTTCATTCAATAGCACAACGGTAGTATGTGATAGAAAGCTGTGTTTAATGATGCTTAACATGAGAAAATAATGCTCAATATTTAAAGTATTGGGGAAAATCAAACTGCAACTGCCCACTGTAACATATCTGGTAAGGCCCCAAACTTGGTATGAACCTATGCTAACTATACAGAATGGTATATTTAATCAACCACCATTAACCAAGGCTTTTAATAAATATTCATCTTGTTCCTATTATGTGTACACTAGCTAAAAGAGGAATGATACATGGAGCCTGCCATTAGCAGTTACTAAGGACACAAGTCAATATTATACATAACTATAATAATTCTAGTAGTCATGTAGGTATAAAGTAATATGTCATGGGTGAACTTCAGATAATCTTATGTAAGATCAGAGGATAGAGTAATTTTTATTTTTCGTTTTTTTCCTTTGGCTGTGGTTGAGGTATCCATTGGGTGAAAAAAAAGGCTGGTTTTAAAAGATGAGAAAGGGTTCATGAAAGAATTGACCCCTTGGCAGCCAGATTATACTACCTACTCATTTTTCTAGCTCTAAGTTCAGACCTAATGAGGAGATTAAAAGACCCTCTGAAAAGTGATGAGGGGCTGTTTATTCCCTAAAGATAAATGCAAACATTGCATAGCCATTACAACAATTTTAAGCAATGATGGAATTCATTTTTCTTTAGCCTTATCATTTTCACACAGACAGGCAGAGCTAATAACTTGTCCTTGAAAATGAACCTTTTGATTTCATTGATAAGAGATCTCAGCCCTGAGCAAAATGGACCATTGTGCCTCACCGAATTGAGAAAGGAATAAGCCATTAACCCTTAATTTTCTGGGGAAAACAACTGTATTAGGGTTCTCCAGATAAACAGAACCAATAGGTTGTGCATTGACAGCGAGAGTCAGAGACAGAGAGAGAGAGAGAAATAGATAGAGGGATGGGGGAGAGAGAGAGAGAGCAAGTGAAAATGAGAGAGAGAGAGCAGAAAGGGAGAGAGAGAGAGAGAGAGAGAGATGTATTGTAAGAATTGGCTCATGTGATAATAGAGGCTGAGAGGTCTAAAGACTCAGGCCAGCTGATGGAGTAATTCCAGCCTGAGTCCAAAGGCCTGAGAACCAGGGTCACTGATGGCATAAGTTCCAGTCTAAAAGTTGGCAGCCTCAAGCTCCAAGAAGAGCCAGTGTTTCAGTTTGCATCCTAACTCAGGGAAAGACCAATGTCTCAGTTCAAGAGAGTCAGGCAGAAGAAGTTCCCTCTTTGTTCTACCCAGGGTTTCAACTGGTTGGACAAGAGGCAACCAGTCAGGGAGGGCAATCTGCTTTGCTCAGTATACTGATTCAAATGTTAGCCTTATCCAAAAGCACCCTAACAGACACACTCACAACAATGCTTGACCAAACATCTGGGCACCCTGTGGCCCATTCAGTATGACACATAAAATTAATCATCACAATATTCCTACAGCAACTAGCGTAACTTGAAAGATCTCATCATACATATCTTTTTTACTTTCCTTAACTGTGTTTCAGAGTCTCAGTTGCATTGTGGTCATTACATTTGATAGAAAAACAAAGCCAGAACAGGTATTAAAAGTCCCACCAAACCTGACCAAAGGCCTTTGGAAAAGAGGATGCTCCATCCTGTCTGAGCATATTCACTGTGTTTGACACTCTTATTTTTGGGCATTGGCTATTGACCCTCTAGGAACTTATATAAAGTGAAACATGAACCATTCTATAGGGGGTAGTTTATCTAAGTTTTCTAACTTTGAATGACAGAATCCTGCTATTGTCGTTTAGTTAGGATCCACTCAAGCTAGAAATATACCTCTAGCAGAGTAATATCTAGATTTTTTTTAACATAGGATTTTAGGATGTTTAGAAAATTAATTGAGAATAAAAGAATTCAATTATGGAATAAGAAATATATCAACGTATATGTGGCAGTGTCTGGTACAAACTTCTCCTTAGGAAATTGTACAGATTCCGGGTATGGCTAAGTGGTTTCTTATCTAGTTCAGAGATCTACCGAATCTCAAAGTAGTGCTCTGCACTGATCTTGCACCACCCTAGTCTGCACTGAAAAGTCATAAAAACTCACAGTCTTCACTGGTGAGCTGCCCAGCAATCACTTTAGGAAGCAACACATTTCCTGGTATTGCTAAATGGGTATGGTTCTCCAATGAACTCTACGACATGCTTTATTTACTATATTAGGAATAATTCTCCCTGTCTCCTTGTGTCTATCGGCATGGTCTGGTTTGACCTGTTGAAGGAAAGTGTTTAGCTTGTTTTGATAAGAAAAAAATGCCTTTTTGATTGAGGCCTAAATTGAAAATAGATTATATTTTATGTAACAAAAATAAGAGTCATGTCGTTATAACTCATTCCTACTGAAATGCAGCAGCTTGGGCAGCATAATTTTGGGGTTGATACCACAGACTCTAGAGCTTGCATTCAAATCCTGGCTCTGCCACCTGCTTACTGTGGGGCCCTGGGCAAATGAATCTCTCTAGGCATCAGTTTCTACTTTGTAAAATGCAAATATTAATAATACAATAATTAAGTGTGTTAATATTTGTAAGACACTTAGAACAATGTCTGTCACCTAGTCTCTTTTAAGGGTTTGAAAATAAAATCCTTTTTAATGTTTTCATGTCTATATTCATGATGCAGGAAGAGGTGAGAATATCTCAAAACTTTCAGAATGCTAAGAATAGATTTTATTGATTCCATTGATAATGATGTCATAAGTAACTAAGATAAACAATTTAAAATCTATTGATTACATGGCATATTAGAAAGAAAACAGAAAGGGTTTTGAGTCATATTTGGCTTATGGTTTAGCCTTGCACTTACTGTTAAATGTATTACCTTATCTCTCTGAGCCACAGTATCTCCCATCTTTAAAACACAGGATTAAAAATATTTGCTTAAGAATAAAATAAATTAGCACATATGGAATTAATTAGCACAGTGCCTCATTCACTCTTATCATATATAATTTTGTAAAAACTACTATTTTAATCAAAAAGAAAAATATATCCTTTTTCTACAACAAATATTTCCACAGAATTAAAGTACATTAATCTCCATTCAGTTATTCCATTATTTCTGGGTTAGAAGATGTTATTACCTCAGGTTACTAACATTGACGGCCCAAAGCAAAGCAAAGGAAATTTAAGGTAAGACTTTTTTTTGCATTGCTATAAGAGTGCAACCAGGTCAGAAAAGTAAGGTCAGATGAGAGCGGGAATTAATTTGCATCATCCGAAGGCAGAAAATTCCTCCTGTGATATTTTACCTATGAAGTAGACAGCAGGCACCATTGTGTGTGAAAATACATACTAGCCACGGATTGAAAAGAATCTAAAACCCTAAAGTTAGAGGAGACTCCAGGATTATATCAACATGTTCCCTTTCCAAAACACAGAATTGCATCAACTATAGTCATAGCACTTATTGTCTATACCACTCATGTTTCACTTATATAATAGATTATTTTCCTCTCCAATAATAACAGCCCAGAGTAGACCTCATGTTCTCCTTTCCCTGAGTGTCAGGGTGCTCAGAGTCCATTCTTGTGGCCAACACCAACGATTATGTTTATGTCCGATATTAATTCTCAGAAGGGGCCTGTTTACTTCTTCCATTTGCATTTGTTCTGATTTCTTATTTCAATTTCATTCATCTTATGGTCTGTATAATTGCTTAAGCTCCTCAAGTTCTTTTTATTAAGAGTTGTAAGTAAAATTTAATAAACAATAATAGTCTCTCCTATTTTGATCCTTGGTCTTTGCCATGCTGTTTTACTTGTTCTTTATTGCATGTTTCACGTCTATCAATTTTGGGATATGCTTCTCACCTCCCCTACTAAAATGTGAGCTCGTTAAATGCAACAGCTACCTCTCATACTCTGTTGTATATTCTTCAACATTTAGTGGTGGACCTAGAGTAGGTCTCTATTTTTGTTGTTGTTGTCGAATGAATGAGAAAAAATAATAATATCATGATTTTAAATATGTGCCAATCCCGATGTTAAGATTAAAAGGTTATGTCATAAATTCACTTCATCTTTCATAGTAGTCAATTCTGCTGCCAAGAAGTTTGTTTATACATTCAGTGATTAGTGATGGGCCCTACTTCCAGACACTGTTATAACATTTGGGAAATATGAGTGAGCAAAATAAAGGTCCTCGCCCTAGTGGTTCTTATATTCTAGCAGGGAAAATAAACTATACCCAATAAAATAATAACTAACTAAATTATATAGTAAGTTAAAGGCATAAGTGCTCTGAGAAAGAGAAAATGTGCAGCAATAGAGGAGGAAGGGATCACAAGCACTGGAGAGGTGGGGAAGGGTTTGCAAGATTGAAAAAAGTGGCCAAGGTAAGTCTCCCTGAAAAGAGTTGAGTAAATACAAGAAGGAAGTGAGTCACCCAATATGTGGAGGAAGAACATCCAGGCAGAGCTAGAACTTGAGGAGAGGCCTGGCATGTTTAAGGGACAGCATTAAGCAAGTGGGCGGAGTTGAGGCAGGGGATTTGCCAGGCAGATTACCTAGGGTTTTGTGGGCTATTGCATGGACTTCGGCTTTTTCTCTAAGTGGAATGGTGAATCACTGAGGGCTTTGAGCCGCAGTGTTACATTAGCTGACCCATGTTTTATAACTCAGCTGAACAGACAGTGTCAGCTGAAGAAAGGATATAGGAGAGAGAAGATGGTGGCTTTGACCAGGGTGATCACAGAGTAGATGGCACAAAATCTCCAAAATCTGGATTTAGTTCAGAGGTGAAGCCAATAACTATTCCTGATGATTGCGTGTGGAATAGAATAGAAAGAGATGAGCCAAAAATAGGTCTTTGGCCTGAGCAATTGGAAGGAATGTCTGCTCCAAGCAAGGATAGGAAGGCTTCAGATAGAGTGGAAGTTAAAATGTGGACATGTTGGGTTTAAAATGTCTATTACTTGCTAAGTATCCGGATTTATAAATCCAGAGCTTAGGAAAAGGTCTGGGATGGAAGTATAAGTTGAGGAATCAGTGACATTGGTGCATTTAAACCTTGAAATTGAATGAACTCTCCAAATAAATGAGGGTCATTGGAGATGAGGACCAAGGACTAAACCCTAGGGGACACTCCAAGATTATAATTTAGAAAAAGAGGGGACAGATGTGGTGGCTCATGCCTATAATCCCAGCTCTTTGAGAGGCTGAGGTGGGAAGATCGCTTGAGGCCAGGAGTTCGAGACGAGCCTCAGAAACATAGCAAGGTCTATCTCTACCAAAAAAAAAAAAAAATGAGAAAATTAGCTGGGTGTGGTGGTGCACACCTGTGGCCCTATCTACACAGGAGGCTGAAGCAGGAGGATCACTTGAGCCCAGTAAATGAAGGCTGCAGGGAACTGTGACTGCCCCACTGCAATTCAGCCTGGAAGACAGAGCAAGATCCTGTTCTCAATATAAAAAGAAAAATTAAAAAGATTTTAAAAAAAGAAATAAGAGGAGGAACCAACCAAGGAGACGAAAAAGAAAAAAAATCAATAGTCTGCTCTATTCTATTGGTAGCCACATAAAGAAAATGTGATAAGAAGAAGAGAAAGATTTGTGTCAAAGGCTGAAAAGTTATTTTTTTTAATGGGACATGAATAATCTATCAAATTACAATTAGAGACCAGTTCCAAAGTGCTGGGATTACAGGCGTGAGCCACCATGCCCTGCCCAAGATTTCTTTTAACTAAAAAAAAAATTTGGGAGGGAAACTCACAGAATAAAGAAGGATAGCATTGTAGTAATTTCAGGGATTTTGTAAACCCATAGATAGTCCCTTCAGAGCTTCACTCTGAGAATAACTCAAAATCACTACACACTCAAATTCTTAGGAAAGAACTTTAGTCATACAGTGACTCTGAAGTTGGATTAAAAAGAGGCATCTCATGACCACATGAAGTGGGGAAGGGGTGGTTTTCCATAGGAAGAGTTAGCCTTCCCAAAAAAAAGGGAAAATAAAAGGTTTAAACAAACAGATATTTCCCTTATGAACCAGTGCCCAAGTCTTCCAAGTCCAGTTTAAAATTCCTGAGGCTTCATTTCTGCTCCCAATAAGAAGTGACCTTTTAAATACTTGCCAGGGAGACTGCTTTAATCTGAATGTTCAGAGAAACAGAGTTCAAGATTCAGTTAAAAGTACAAGGATTTTATTAGGGGAAAATGCCTATGAGAGAAAAAATGCCTGTGAGGGGACAAGGAAAGTCTATAAGAGCTACCAGACTGAAATGCACATCTGACATGGTGATAGGGAGAGAGAACGGGGATGCTGAGCAGAAGCATCTGGGCTGCCATGCATTCTAGGGGAGGTTCAGGAAGACCATCAGGGAATCCTCCAGTCCACATTCCTCCCAGGACAAGCCAGCCTTAATATTCCTGGCAGGTCCACTCATTGGCTGGGAGCAGCCTTAGAGAGACATGGCACCAGCACAGAGAGATGGGTTTCAGAGGACACGTGGGTAACTTTGGTCACTTATGCTTTCTATAGTTGGAGTTCTGTGAGGAGCATTATTATGGCAATCACAGGTGCCTTGGGACATTGATAGGTCTTCTGTCTTTAAAACTCTCAAAGATTTATTAAGTAATTGGTCTACAGTGAGGTCTCCAAATATGTACCATTGTCAGATGCTGATGGGGTAAATTTGGGCATACATTATTACAACAGACTTGACTCTGAGGGTCTCTGTCTCATCATCTTGCTCCAAGTTCTGACCTGAAGTTTCCAGGCTGGACTTAAATCCTGAAACAACCTAGCCACAAATTCAATAATCATAACAATCACCGAAAGTCAGGGTCCAAGAACAAATCTATGTCATCTAAGAGTACCATATTCTACTCCAGTTTCTCCAGTTCCTCTATTTCTTGACTAGAGCAAAGAAGCATGTGAAAACACAGAAGTGGCTGAAGTTCATATATTTTCATTCTTAGAATTTTTGAGAAAATTAGACAAACTGACCTTGGTTGGGAGGTTCAACTCTCTAGGGGAATAATCATAATATAAGAATAGAACATTATTATTATATATAATATATACATATTAATATCACATTCCCTTCTAAACAGTTTAAATTTATTTTTACTCATATAATTTTCACAATACCATGATGTAGAACTATTATAATCTCCATGTATATATGTGGAAACTCAGGCACATAGAGGTTAAGCAACTTGCCCAAGATTCCACAGGGGTAAGTGCTAGAGTCAGATTTGTACCCAGGTATCCTGTCTTCAGAATCATGCTCTTAGCCACTCTGCTATAGCTCTCCTATACTTCCTCTGGCAATGCCACTTTGTTAGTAGTGTAGGATAATACAGTCTCAACAAAAACTGTGTAGATCATCAGCTCTGAGCATGTCATGGATTCCGCATCTTAGTCACAGAAAGAATAACATTAGGCTCACGTTTTATGGATTCGGCCAAGTACCATAATTTCAGCAATATGATCATGCTAAAACACAGAGCTTCTCAAACTGTAGGTTAATTCCCATTATTGGATCATGACCAGTAATTGTGTGTGTGTGTGTGTGTGTGTGTGTGTGTGTGTGTGTGTGTGCTGGATTCAGAAATAATTTCTTAACTGAAGGTTGCAGTTTAAAGAAAAACAAAACAAATTTTTAAAGTATTTGTTCAAGCAGCCACCAAATCTTTCCACTATGAAGTCTTAACATCTTGGCCTATCCATGGGTCATTAGCAATAACCATTGGCACTGGGCAATCAACACATTTTAAGCAGGGAAGTTGGGAGTTTGTTCTGACCCAGACACATTACACTCAGTCCTGAGGCTGCCATTTAGCCTGTCTACAAGAAGGTAATAAGGTAGGACAATTAACCCTTGAGAAATCCCAAAAGGATTAACATCATTGGTTAATCAGCCACCTTCTTTTCCACCAAGACATCTGAAAGAGCATTCATCCCCACTAAACTACTTGACACTGGAAAAGGCAGCTGAAAGTACCAAGGTTTCAGCTAGTTCCCACTCTTTCATTTAATATTCCTTTTTCTGCCTGCTTAGTGCACTAGCCTGACATTTTTCTTTGTTCTTATGGGCATATATCTAGCTTCCACCCACAGATCTCTTGCATGGCAAGAACGGTACAGACTCTGAACATTATTCTTCACCCACAGATGTCAAAAATGCATGAGCATGCAGTGCGTGCTGGGATGTGGGTGGTGAAGAAGGAATGAGCCAAGGCCGTCATAGAAATATCAATTTCTTTGGTGCAATTATACGTGGCCTCAATACACCCAAGGAGCCATAATCATAAGAAGTGCCTCTTAGTGTCAGCTACATTTGACTGCACACCCCCTGTGGCCAGAGCTCCATGTTGGGTGTGTGGACAAGTATGGCCCTCACACTCTAGGAACTTGCAATTCAGTGAAGAGGCAAGGCAAACAGGCATGATTTAAATAGAGCACTTCATACTGCACGAGGAAGAGAATAAATTTTCAAAAAATTTTCTAAGTACAAATTGTACTTTATTCCAAATTCACAAGAATAAATGTTTTCAACTTATACAATACTTAATTATTTATATTTCCTTTAAACTTATTGACAGCTATGGATTTTGAATAGCAGATTTTTACTTAAAATTTTTGCTTCAGTCCTTCTGATTGAAGATGGCAAATGTTAACTAAACAAACAAATAATGATAACAATAAATTTTTAATTTATATTTTCCTTGGAAAAAAAAGAGCATGGATACTAGTGAAAAAAACAGTCAAGTAGCAGTTACTCTAGAAAATGCACATAATAAAACCAGCTGCTGAACTTTAGGGATGAAAATGAAGGAGTCTTCTTTGATTTTTCCTCAGTTCTTCTAACCAAAGCCTCAACTGCAATTTTTTTCTCTTCAATCACTGATAAATACTATAAAATCTGAAGTCCTGTGCAGTTATGATCATTTTAACTATGTGTGATAGAAAAAAATCACTATCACCCAAAGTTATAATATCTGAAATTTGAAAAATGCTTTTGCATAGATTTACATCCCACAAGAATCTTATGCAGTAGGTTATACAGGCTGTAATCTACGCTAACAAACTTACTGAAGTTTTCTTGGCGAGTTCCTGAAGATGTAAAACTGATACTCAGGCTTTGTGATTCTAAATTTAATTATCTTTCCAGGAGGAATGGATGAACTTATGGTTTAGTGTTATGATTGCATTTATCCTACTATTTGACAATAAATAGTTTTCACAGATCTTCAGAAAAGCAAACTGTTTGAATCTGCAAAGAAATCCCGTATGAAGGTTTAATACCATAGCCTGATTCTGCATTTGTAATTTTCATACAGGTAGTGTTCTACAACCAGATGCATCACCTTCTAAAACTGGTACATTATCCTCAATAGCAGTTACAATTCCAGAAAACACTTCACAGTCTCAAGGTATGATATCTGTGTGCCTGAGTGGAAATCTGCTCTACCTGACCCTTTCTTCACTGAAACCCTAACAATCTTGACTCACAAAACAGAGCTCCTTCAGAATGAGACTGAATCTTTTGCACTTGCAGCATCGTACCTACAAATCATGGCTGTTTCCTTAAATGAGGGTGGAGGGAGGACTGCAAAGATTGGCAGACATTAACCAAAAGTGACTTGTTTTTTTCTTTCTTAAAGTAATAGGCACTGAGGGTGGAAAAAATGCAAGCACTTCAGCAACCAACCGGTCTTATTCCAGTGAGTAACAGCAATGCCTTCATTCATGGCAGTAGATATGCAGAATGTTTGAATGTGACCAGTAAAGGAGAGGAATCAGATTATGGGCAGCCTTTTCTCAACTTTACTGAGCCTGCAGTCCCATTACAATCCCATCTAACTGCTGCCTGCTCTGAAAATTTCCCACAAGTGAGTCTTAATGACAAAAAAAAAAAAAAAAGAAAAAGAAAAAGAAAAAAAGAAAGAAAAGAGAAGAGGAAAAAAAGCACAGTTTGGCAATTTTTTTTCTTAGTTTAGTGTTTAACAATTATGATCAAGGGCCAAGGATGACTCGATGGGACTAGTTTCAGATAAGTCAAAATGCACAGGTAGAGGTCCCCATAAAAGTGAATTATTTCCAAATTATCAGGTTGTATACCCTGAATATATTTTATTTTTGTCAAGTAAATAATTAAAATAATAAATAAATTATATCAAAAAATGAATTGTTTGCCTTCATAGAACATTAAAAACGGCCTTTAAGAAATGTTCCATTTTAACTAAAACCTATATATGTCATATAACATTTATGTGTGTGCTAAGACTGAATACAGAATATTAAATAACTTCCTTAGTAATTAAGAATAAAAAGACAATATTCAAAACTGTTATTATAAAAGGCTCTATTAAGTTTAGTTAAACCCATTCCATTAAATAAGTCATCATAGAAATTACTGACCTGCTGATTCATGGCGTCTTCATTTGGGAGGCAATAATGATTTCACCTAAGGTCTATTATGAAATCAGCAGAACTTACTTAAAACAAATATTTAACTCTGACAATGGAAGTGTAAACCATCCTACATATGAATTGGAGAATAAGTCTCACCCCTGATAAATATATAAGGAGTACATATGCAAGCAAATATGTTAACTAATAGTCATCTTAATTTCCTTTAGTTGTGTGTCTATGACAGCTGTCTTGCTTTTATCACCGTACTTTTAACCTTGGAAATAACCATCAGAAAAGAAGGAAGGAAGGAAGGAAAGAAAGAAGGAAGGAAGGAAGGAAGTCAGGCAATACTCTTCCTCTTAATACAAATATGAAAAACTCACCCTAAGTTACTGCAGCAACATCACTCCCCCAAACAGACACACATACACATATCTCTCTTGAATCATGTTCATTTTCAAGAATCATCTTCACTGTGGTATCCACTTACATTATTTTATGCCTTTTCTAGTTTTAAGGTATTATTATAGAAAGAAATTTGTGAGTGTTTTAGAAAGCCAGCATTAGGACTAAAGCAATTCCAGTTGGGTTATATATATTTTGGTAACTTCATTATAAAGTACTAAAAAATGTAATGAGTGAATGAGGATTTAATTATAATCTAGAGTACATCTTCTGCTTCTCCAGTCTCCCATCTCCCCACTTCTTCAGTCTCCAGGAAGATGGGGGCACTCTCTCTTAAGGTTGGAATTTTGTTTCAGAAAGGTTACAAGACTGACATCAAGTGGTTATGTCAAAGATGACAACTAGAGCAAACCCCATGAATCAGAGGAATCTTTGCCTAAAATATAATGTTTTTAATGGAATGATATTTAAAGAAGAAAGGAAGTACTCATGCTTTTGCTCACTTACCAAACTATCGCTGTGAAATTCAGTAGCCACTCTAATTGACAATGTCTCCAATTCTTTTTAGGTATTATTTTGCCGGTGGTTATTGCTTTGATTGTAACAACACTTTCAGTATTTGTTCTGGTGGGTTTGTACCGAATGTGCTGGAAGGCAGATCCGGGTAGGTAACAGTGTTTTGTTTTGTTTTCCTGAAAGAAGAATGAATGCTCAGTTTAAACTTGATTTTAAATTCTTAAAGGGAGAGAAGAGTTATAGAAAGAAATGAAATGTCATACTTCCTGATCACAGAAACAAAGGACGAAGGGCACAGACACCCACTGAATGCTAGTGAACTGCAGAGTGGGAATTAAATACTATTAGTAGATATTATCAAATATAGGGAAATTCTTTTTAATAAAATAGCCCAAATTTTATGGGTGGTCAGGGAAATATGACAGTAAAGAGGGCATAACAATGACATAACTTGTCTATGGTAAAGATTGACTCCATTTCTATGTAACAGAAAATAAAGAGGGAGATTGCTAAGAATTCAGCTCAGGGGCCCATAATCTCAAAAAATGTTCTGTGACTAATTTCCCTCCTGGGAGACACACCCAACGAAAGTATCTTCCAAGACCATGTTATATTTTTTATCCTTTTTAAAAATAAACTTTCTATTTTAGAGTAGACTTAGAGTTACAGGGAAGTTGCAAAGATAGTACAGTGAGTCACCATACCTAGTTTCCCTTATTCCCTTATTAAGATCTGATGGTATGTTTGTCACAATTAGTGAACTAATACTGATAAATTATTGTTAACTAAATTCTGATTTCTTTTAGTCTTTACTCAGTCTTTTTTCTGTTCCAGGAAATTTGCCTCTTCTTTACTCAACCTTCACCTAAATATCCCTTCAACTCCCATGGCTCAGCTGTCATGTTACCTTAATTCCAAACTATCTTTCCACTTCACAGCCCAGCCCTGATCGTATAATGTAGTAGCATGTATCCATGTCCTCATCCATACTATTCCTTCTGGAATATCCAGCCCACCTCTTACCTTTCATAACATACCTAATCTCCAACTTACCCATTAGGACTCAACTCAAACACAAATTTACTGTATCTTTTTATAACATACCACTTCTTTAAGCAGAATGAATTCTACCTTTAATTGTATTACTACAGATTTGGATTATATCATTTATCATACCATAGTAGTTACTTATTTCTCCATGTGCCTACCTCTCTTGAAAGTCAGGCAACCCTTCCAAGTCACAAATCACATATTGTTCACATTGCATGCTACCTAATATATAGCAGGCCCTTACTATATACTTATTGAGTTACATTTTTAAATGTACAGTAAATAGAATTCTCCTTCCTCACTTTAATTCTAAATATGTCACAAAAAAATCTAAGTCTCATAAACTGTTAGAAGGTAAAAAGCAATTATTTTTATAATGAATATAAGCTGCATTATTCTTTGTTTACCTCATGGACAGTGTGCCCCCCAGGACACCAGTGAATGCTATCCCTAAAGCCACCTGCTCACCATGCATTGCATGGACAGTTGTAGTATGATCACGACAGTACCAAGAGAAGCTAGGAGACCAAAACAGCAGAGTTCATTTTAGCTCTTGGTGAAAAGTAAAAACAAATCAATGCCTTTTCCTTTGGGAATCAGTGAATAAACTTCTTTTTTTTTTTGAGATGGAGTCTCGCTCTGTCGCCCAGGCTGGAGTGCAGTGGCGCGATCTCGGCTCACTGCAAGCTCCGCCTCCTGGGTTCACGCCATTCTCCTGCCTCAGCCTCCCGAGTAGCTGGGACTACAGGCGCCCGCCACCACGCCCGGCTAATTTTTAGTATTTTTAGTAGAGACGGGGTTTCACCGTGTTAGCCAGGATGGTCTCGATCTCCTGACCTCGTGATCCACCCGCCTCGGCCTCCCAAAGTGCTGGGATTACAGGCGTGAGCCACCGCGCCCGGCCGAATAAACTTCTTAATGTCTGAAACATGTCTCCTTGTTCAGTTTTCAGAGGAGAAACAGCATTTTTATAAGTCAGTTTAATTTCTCTAAGTTTCTGAACTACCTACCAATCCTGTCTTTTACTGAAAATCGGCTATCCAAATTGAAGCCTGTGAGTGTTGAGTATGCAGGATAGGTAAAAATTAATGTGCTAAATTTATTTGTAAAAATATGCTATACTAAAAATTACTTTACATAGGAAGATTTAAGAATACATTATTTGAAAAGTTGACCTTTTCTAGTAAAGCGGTTTCCATGGATGTGTAAAGTTCCTACCACTTTGGGTAGCTATTCTGAAGACATAAGTATTTTAAAGTCAAGTTTGGCAATTGTACAATTAGCCAAATCTTTTTGGTTGTTGTTAACTTTGTTTCTGAGACAGAATTTACAGCACTGTTATCATTAAATTAGCACCATTAAATACCTGCAGTTAATCACTCTTCAAGTATGTGGGAGAGACTTTATCTAGTTTGGGAAATTAGTAAACCCATTCTGCTCTGTGGAAGACAACATGAATCAGAGATTTCAATAAGAAATGAAGGTTATCTGGACAAGGTTGACAGTGGACTGAGCTTTAACCAAATAAGAATGGTATATACGCAGAAAATAGTCTGTTGGCTTGCATCTATCTGCTAATGAGACTATCGCTATAGTTTCCTAGGGAAAAAATATTAAAACAGGCATATAAAAATCTCAATACATTTTGCTGGAGAGAATGCAGAGAAAAGGGAAACCTCGTACACTGTGGGTGGAAATGTAAATTAGTACAACCACTATGGAGAACAGCTTGGAGGTTCCTCAAAAAAACTAAAAATACAGCTACTATATGATCCAGCAATCCCGCTGCTGGGTATATACGCTTAACACAGGAAATCAATACATCAAAGAAATACCTGCAGTCCCACATTTGTTGCAGCACTGTTCACAATAGCCAAGATTTGGAAGCAACCTAAGTGTCCATCAGCAGATGAACAGATAATGAAAATGTGGTGCTTATACACAGTGATGTCCATTCAGTCACAAAAAAGAATGAGATCCTGTCATTTGCAACAACATGGATGGAACTGGAAGTCATTATGTTAAGTGAAATAAGTCAGGCACAGAAAGACAAACTTCCCATGTTTTTATTTCTGGAAGCTAAAAAATCAAAACAATTGAACTCATGGAGCTAGAGAGTAGAAGGATGGCTACCAGAAGCTGGGAAGGGTAATGGAGGGGAAGTGGAGATGGTTAATGGGTACAAAAATATATGAAGTATGGATAAAACCTAGTATTTGACAGCACAACAGGGTGACTATAGTCAATAATAAACTTAATGATACATTTTGAAATAACTCAGTGAATATAATTGAACTGTTTGTAACACGAAGGATACTTGAGGGGATGGATGCACCACTGCCATGATGTGATTGTTATGCATTGCATGCCTATATCAATATCTCTCTTATACCCCATAAATATCTACATCTACTATGTACCCACAAAAATTATAAATGAAAAAAATCAACTCATTTTAAAACAGGGCTATTAGCATCACAGGTGATATTGTATATGACACATAGGAATCAAAAAATGCTGTTAAAACCTTACTGATGGAGCAAAGATGAGGTTAAGTCTAATTGGTGAGCAGCATCTGGTGCCATGGGTTAAATCCTACGGATTAAGAGTTATGATGGGATATCTTAACCAAGATGACAGAAATAGAAGCAGCCAAAATATGAGTGGAAGTTAAGGTCTTTATAAAACAAGGATAGTCAAAGCCAGGAGAATTATATTCAAAGGGCATACTCAATGACAAGATTTAGATTACATATAAAAGGAAATCTAAGAAACAGAAGCTGCAATCGAATAAAACCAGAGCAAAGGAGCACAACAAGGGGAACCTTATGCAATCACATTAAACAGCTGGCCTGATTGGCCATAGATTAATGCAAGATTTGATCACCAACATTCACTCCAGAGAGGCCATGTCCTTGTGCAGAATGAATCATTCTGAGTTCTCACTCTAAACCCCAGGTGTTTTCTATCAGACAGTTGTGAAGCAGCCTGGCAAAGAGAACAAAAGATTAGTTGCAGCTAGTAGCCTCTGTGACATTTTGCAGGGCTCCTTTGAGAGGCTGAATCAGTGGGTTTAAGATACAATTAGATATAGTATCTACATTGTAGCTCACCACAAACACAGTGATTTCTGTCCCAAAAAAGAACAATGTATAAAGGAAAGTCAAAACTTCAATTCTCTGGCATAAAACCTTCAATACTTTTAATAGAATTTTTTCAGAGATACTGAAATAAACAGACATTTTCTGTTGTCCATGGGATATGCAATAATGAACAGTAATTTCACATAGTGATACGAAACTACAAGATCAAGATTAGTCCAGAACTAAGTTTAGTGGACTTGACCTAATTAGGACTATCCCATGAGTGCCAGGATAAGTATTAACCATACCTGAGGAAATGGCTTGGCAAGGGGAACATTAAAATATTTTAAAATGACTTAGAAACATCTCTGCATAGAAAAGAGTGGACAGCAGGTGAGGGGGTTAGAGGGGCTTGCTCATATTTTTGGTAGCCAACTTCTTTGCAACTCTAATAACTCCCTCTTCTCCTAGGCACACCGGAAAATGGAAATGATCAGTAAGTAAGCCCATATCATCTTTTGTTTAGACCCTACCATTTACGTAGTGAAAATTACTGTTACTCTACTTATACTTTTTTGGATTATTTCTAAAGTGTAGAAAATCTACATATTGCCTTTGACTGTTTGTCAGAGCTCTCTCCATTTAACAGAGAAATTCCAAATGTAAGATCATGTTTAATCTTAGAATGGTAAAATGGGAAATAAAAAGATGAAATGGAAAAGTAGAAGAATGAATATAATTATGAGGGAAAATATCATAGAAAAAATACCTAGAGTTTTTAAATAGGTTCCCAGTGAAATTTTTAATATGTTTATCACAGGGAAATTTGTGCTTCTACCTTGAGCCAGTTCTCAGTGCCATTAAGGTAGATGGCTGTTTTACTTTGACTTGATTAAAATAAAGCAGATTTTAGTAATCCAGGCAACTGTAACAACCAAGGTGCCGCAGAGACATGATGAATTGTTTTTCATGTCAAAACAAACCCTGTTTTCCTTGTTGACAGGAATTTGTGGTCTACCTTTATATAAGTGTTTTTATGTTTCATAAGTTTGTAAACTTTAGAAATAATGCTACATTACTATTCATATGACTTAGAGACTCCTCAGATGTCCAAAGGAAATAATTAGAGTTTGAAACTCTTTTGGATAGATGAGAACTCTTGATTAAAATAGGCAGTTCAGATACTGTACTACAGTATCTCAGGACTTCAGGAAAAGGAATATCTCCAGAATTCAGCATAAGCCCAAAAGGCTTGTAAACATTTCTATGTCTTCCTCTCCATAATTCAGAATTGGAGACATGTGCGATACGGACCTTGTGCCAAGTGTTTCACACAACTCAAACTAATTTTTAATTTATCTGACAATCACCACTATAAGAGAGTGGCAGGGATTTATTGGCTTGATTCCAGAAAAAGTAAAAATTGCTAAAAAGTATATGTGTATTTGTATGTGAAAAGACAAAGTTCTTGCCATGGAAATATATATATATATATATACATACATACACACACACACACACATATACATGTATATATATATACACACACACATTATATATATATATGCATATGTATCTTCGTCATTCTGTTTGTGTCACAATACTTTCACAAACATACAATGCTGATTACTGTGGTGTTAATTTCATTTTTTTTTTTCAAATAGACCTCAGTCTGATAAAGAGAGCGTGAAGCTTCTTACCGTTAAGACAATTTCTCATGAGTCTGGTAAGTTTCCAGACAAGTTGATTAGATGAAAATTAGTTATTTTAGAATCTAACTGTAACCTTGGATTTTGTTCATGTGAAACATAAACAAAAGGCCCAACTTCTTTAGAAACAGCCAATTACTGTCAATAAGTGTAAAATTCTCCCATGAAGGAAAGAAAAATCTTACCAATTTGATAAGATTATTGGACTATGTGGCCTTTAGAGGTTGCTTTCTATAGATGTGTGGATGTGTAGATGGCTGGAGGCATTTCCTATTCTGCAGGAGTGGCAGAAAGATACCAAAATTTGTTAACAAGTTTTTAAATTATTGCTGTTGTTTTGTTTCATTTTGGTGCTGGCTATGTAGCCGCATATGGTCAAAAAGGCAAAAAAACTGGTCAACAGTTAAAATGTAAATCATGTTTTATATCATTTATATACATTTAATTGAGCCTCTCCATAAAAGTAAAATATAATATTCTATTGATGTAATGTGAATTTTTCCAGTTTCTTAGGTATATCCATTTGATTGGAATTGTAAAAGTCTTTCAAAATATAGGTATGATTTGTGTCAAGAACAATGAAAAAATGTGGTGCTAGATAGCTTTTCAAAATTAAAATCATGGATTTTTCTTTCTTTTGAGTAGATTAGACATTTAAACCATTGATATCACGAAACAGATCAATTAAAAACAAATTATTAGTTTTATAAAATAATCTGGCCGGGAGCTGTGGCTCATGCCTGTAATCCCAGCACTTTGGGAGGCTGAGGCAGGCAGATCACCTGAGGTCAGGAGTTCGAGACCAGCCAGGCCAACATGGTGAAACTCTGTCACTACTGAAAAATACAAAAATTAGCTGGGCATGGTGGCGCATGCCTGTAATCCCAGCTACCCTGGAGACTGAGGCAGGAGAAATGCTGGAACCCGGGGGGCGGAAGCTGCAAGATCGTGCCACGGCACTCCAGCCTGGGTGACAGAGGAGCGAGACTTCATAAAAAAAATAAAAATATAGATATAAAAAACCATGTGGGTCTAATTTAAATATCATGTTACATTAATACATTTACAATAACCAATTCTCCAATTGAATAAGCTATATTATAAATATTTCTGGTGGCTGAAAATAATTTTGTAAAACAGAAAACTATAAATATTGTCCCAAATCAAGAGCAAGATATTAAAGGCTGAAAGTGTTCTCAATTTCATGTATAAATTCAAACTAGAACAAACGGCAAGAGGCAAACAGAAGAGTTGAAGAGCAAGAACAGCTGAAGCCTGCACAGGAATGCTGAAACTCCTCACATGAGCCATCTTATTCTAGGAGAGATCTCCTTTGCTCTTGTATCTCTTCCACTCTTCAATACACATATTTCCTTTATTCCCATACTATACTTTCTCTCAGGAGGAACCATCTGAAGGGGGCAAAGGAGCAAAATGTACCCATAGAGTGGTTAGAAGCCACTCACAGTTTTCTCCTGGCTATTCACCAGCCTTTACTAAGTAGCCAGGCCTATTTTACCAGGTCAGGGAAAAGGGCAAAAAAAAAAAAAAAACCAAAAAAAAAAGTGCTCAAGCAGGCTAAATGTGAACCAGTCCTGAGTAAGCACATGAGAGATCCTAAGTGTGACTACACGATTTATCAAGAAAAGACCTCAGAATCTGCCTGTGGCTTGCAAGCAGGCATCACACATACTCCAAACACTCTGCAGTCGTGTTGGCTCTCCAAGTGGTGAGTTAGGGTGCTAAACATACCTGGAAGTGCTCTGTGTAGAAGCTCCTGGCTCTCCTTGTGAGGAGGGTGCTGGGATCAGTTTTCTACCACCCATTTCTGCCAGAGAAATGGGACAACTGACACTAGAATCATGACTTCCAGCAGGGGGAAAACCTCAGAGAACCTTGTGTTTCTTCGTTGCAAATGTAATAGCAGACTCTAAGGCCTGGGGAAAATTCCGTGTAGGCTCTCTCCCACTCTAGTGGTGACCATAGCAGTAAGTGGAATAGATGATGGCAGACTAGTTAAATAGACCCTTGGCCCACCTAACTTCCTTTTCTTCAAAAATAACTTGTCAGGTCACAGGTCTAAGAGGGAGATATTATCATGGAAATAGTAAGATATATTCTCGGGTACTTTTATTTCTGCCAACTTCAATTTAGAAATTGTATTGCTTTTAGCAAAATAACCTCTCAAAGGGCAACCCAGATGATTACCATGGAAAATATTTGGTGATAAGGCAACACTGAAATTGATGATTCAGAGTAGACTTCAGTAGCCCAGAATTTATCATCTAAAATATAATGCTATCCAAATTCTCCTTGTACTACCACAATTTTTATTCAAGTCTATCATTAACAGAACTTGGTGGCTCCCCAAACACTAGCAAACAAATTTCTTCCCACTGCATTTCAAAATGTATTCAAATATCTTTTCTTTATAATGCTATGCTCACTACACTCAAGAGAAGTTACGTTACTAAAATTATTTTTATTTAAGTAACTTCTCTTGCCTAATACTGACATCTTTCCTAAAAAGTAAGTAGAAAAAAAAACTTAAATGGTTAGGTTTGATGTCAGTTCACAAGCTTAACTCAATTTTTCTACTGCTGCCTATATAAAAATTTTTAGAAATTTTTAAAATACAGAAAACTATTGATAGAACAAATATCTGACCACCAGCTACTCAGAATTGATGACTGTCACAATTTACTTTATTTGTTTCAAGACCTAAGAAATACAATGTTAATTAATGTGCATAGAAGGGTAACACAATGAAATTTGAGCTTCAGTGGTCATAAAAATTATTTGAATCTGTCATTGCTTCAGTGTAGAAACCCTGGACCAAAAAACAATGTTTCCAAGGAAACAGCCCTCTGCAGCCACCCACTTTTAGGGAAAATGCCAGTGGATGCCAAATCTTCTGGTTTTCTAGAAGCCTCAATGAGCCACAGTTAAAGTTCTGGTCATTTTCTCCAGGGAAGAGAGTTCTTTGACCCCAAATCCCTCTTTTTCAGTTAGGTCATGGAGTAAGTAATATGGTTGATGTTCATCCATCCATACTCCCTGCTTCCTTTAAATATATTCTTCGTTGAATAAGGTCTTCTGCTGAAACTGTAACTCATACATGTTTAAATTTGGAATTCTCTTAAATGTAAAAGAGAAAGCTTACTAGGGTATAACAAGAAGATGCTTTCAGGAAAAAAAATGGGCATCAAATGTTGCAGATCAAGGAGTCCTTTATAAGAACATATAAGCTACTTCTCAGCTTTAGTAAGCGATCTTGTCAGGTTAAACATCACCATGATTGACTAAAAAATGTATATGTGACATGCGTTTTAAACATGATTCTTATTTATATCATCTCAGACAGTTAATACACATTATCTCACTTTTAATATGTCAAGTCATATAAATTATAAAGAAAAATCTTGAAATTAGAAATATATGACTCTATGGAAGAAGAAAAACATTGCCTCACTAAACTTAGCTTCAAGGCATCAGTTGATTTTGAACCATTTAGAGTAAGAAAAATCAGGTCTGAATTCATTAGAATATTCCTCTACTTGGAAGACTCTGATAAGTAATAACTTAAGGTTAAGTTCAAACACCTTAGCATGTCTGCAACACCTTCCATGATGTGCCTGCCCTCTCTAGCTCAGTTTTGAAAGCACTTGATATACAATAATAATGCATATTTTTCCGACTTCATTCATTCCCTTCCCTGTCCCCTGACTGTCTCTCTCTCTGAACCCAGCTTTCTAGAAGGAAGAGAGAGTCTCTTGCTCTCCTTTGTCATGTACACTTACCCCTCTAATGGTAATTACATATGATTAATATGTCATTAGCAAACTAACTAATTAGTATGCTATGGCAATTACTCATTAAGTGCATAGTCATCTTTGTTTGCTTATTTATTTTTACAAGTAAAAGTTCATTAACAACAAAAAAAGAACCACAGAGTAAAAATGAACAAAACATTCACAAATTTATAAAGCCATATATAGAATCCTCTTCTGTCCACAGCCCGTCAATATTTGTCTCATTCTCTGCATTTCCACCAAAGCTTCCTTGACTGTTTCAACTACAAATAGTCTTTCCCTCATCTTAACATGTTGTTAATTTGGCAAATTAACATATATTACTGCCTTATAATATTTATTCATGGCTGAAACTACCATTTTAATATTTGACCAGATTATGCATAATGAAAAATAGAAAAAAATAGAGAATAAAAAAGAATTTAAAACTACCTATGAAACAACCTTCATACAACCACTACTGGCATTTGATATATTTCCCTCTGGATTTTTTTTTCACTAGATATGTGTGTGGGTTGTTTTCTTTTACTATAAATATCATTATTCTTGTTACTGATATCATATTGTTATTAAATTATTCTCAAAATTTCTAGTCTGTCAATTAGACAGACCTTGAGGAAGAATATTAAGAATTGTAAAGATTTTCAATGACTTGCTTTGCATGACTTCTGGCAGATGCTAGGGGATGAATCAATATTTATTTTAGTTACTTCTCATTCCAGTACTTCATAGCCGTGGGTTCCAAGCAGGTGCTGTGTCTTCTGCAAAACGAACGATAGTTAGCAAAAGATTGCCTTGGAGCAGGGGCTGGGGGTGCTGCAGAACTATGCCCAACATTTCTCAGAGCATAGAATCGAAGGAGCTCTTGAAAAGGAGTCTTGAATTTGTTCTCCTCAGAGGTCTCTGGCACTATTTATTATTGCCATGATGGTACAAGTAACAGGTGACATCCTCAGAGTCCCCAGAGGACAGATTTCCTAACAACTGGCAGATAAAAGCTGGAGCAAAATGATGAGAATTATTCTAAAAGCTGGAGATTTGACCTATATTGCTTTTATATTGTGTGACTGATGTTGATACTCGATTCTACCTGAAGGACACAAGTAATGCAAAATATATTGGTCATGAATCCAGTGGCATGTGAAAAATACTTGGGGCCTCTCAGCTTGCCACTATCCTAGGTTAATATTTCTCTGTATATTGGATGGTGGAATAGCACTGGGATTTTGAGTAATGGCACCTGCGCTGCTCTGTATATCACCCAAGTGTTCATATTGGCCTATAAATTCATTTTCACAAAACCCTCACTGAATTATTTAAACAGAAGGACCCTAGAATGTCTTCCTGATAAAATGGCACTTTAAATACATGACATGGGCTTGCTTAGGCACAGCCAGCTCATGTAACAAGCAAAAATCAATACTTATTCCCCAGGGTTTCTCTAATGTTATCATCTCCCAACTCACATCTCCCGCCCCCACTGCCCCCTGACCTATCCCACCCAGGACTTCATATTGCTACTTTAAAGTGAAAACAGATGATGTCTGGGAAAAGTTCATATATTTTGGTGACTAATTTCTAGACAATACCAAGAGGCAAATGGTGGATTTAATGACATTCTTGCAGGAAAGTTGAACTTTCCTTGAAAAATAGAAAAAAGCTAGGAAACTTTATTTTCATCCTTACTCAGTCTCTGAGCTTATAGATCAAAACATATCTTCTGTTCTCAGGTGAGCACTCTGCACAAGGAAAAACCAAGAACTGACAGCTTGAGGAATTCTCTCCACACCTAGGCAATAATTATGTAAGTTTCCCAATTTCATTCACGGAGACAATCATTAATATCTGTTTTGTTAGCCTGGTGCAGCTTAGATTGTTTTTAAAGAATTTCAAAAGCTGAAAAGCTAATGGTTTGTGTCAATGCAATGATCATTGTCTATTTGTCTAAAAACAAACTCTAACAAAAATTGCCAAAAAATGAATGACCTGGTGGTTGTAGACGATTTGTCCAATTCTCTTGCCTATCTAAGGAATGACACAATTTGCTCTTTCTGCCTGTTGTTAATGTTTCCTTGTAAATTCAGTCTGCCTACCTAGGTCAGTAAGCACACACTAACTGTGGCACTTAGACAGGCTTCTGTTGCTGACAAAGACTGGCAGGATCCAAGTGATGGTGCTTGCAAATTTGCAGTTTATTGCAAGAAAATGATAAAATATAGAAACTGCATTAAAGTAAAGATGTGTATCACAGCCATAGGCTGGCTCAGGGAAATGGGTTCAGAGAAGCTAGTTGAAGGGTCTAATTGCCTCTCTCTATAAGGACCATACCAGAATACATTTTCTCTCTGGGTCCAGAAACCATGGATGTGTGGAAAAAAACGCCTCAAACAAGATGATCTAAAATTCAGTTTCAGCCAGGTTTCCTTTTACTCAGCTGGTCATGTAGACATAGTCTTGCTGTGTAACCAGCCAAGCGACAGAGCCCTCCAGCTATCTTGACAAAACCAGATACAAATGATCAATCTTACTACAATAATTGTGAATCAATAAAAAATGGAAATTTCTCAAAAGTATGTTCCATGTCATGACCAGGAGTAAGCTCAAGGCAGGTACGTTTCTTATTTTAGTAAACAGCTCAGGCCAACGTTAAACCTGCTTTGGAAATAAGTCTCCCAGTTGGTATGGGATTGACTTTTACTCTCCTAGAACTAAGTAAGGAAATGCTCTTATGACTTTAATTTAATTGTTACAAGAAGTATCGATTAAGTACTGTCACTTAGTTTTTGAGGTTTTATAAAACTTGCAGAAGAATCTACCTTTTGGCAACTAACAATAAAAAATAAAATAAAATAAAATAAATACGTTTCCAGAATTGGCCTGACCACAATGATAGTCACTCTAGGTAAAGTGTCCACGATGAGAAATATTGTATTCATGGCCTATGTCTAATCCCTAATTACTAACACTGTTCTGTTACAGACACTCAGAAATTTCTTGTAGAATAAATGGTACCTGCTGTGCTTGTCTGACCAGTAGCAGAAGACAGAGACAGAGGAGTGCCATCCAAACATATGTGTCAGTATCAGAATTTTATCCCTCTCTAGCCAGTAATTAGGGATGGATTAGGAATCTTGGAATTTGTGCACCTCTAGCATGCTGCAGTGCCCTATGGAAAAGAGGCAAGACTGCCTTCCCCCTGCCCTCCTGCTCTTCACCAGTCATGAGCCCCCAGCTTGGGCCTGCAATGCAACCACCTTTCCCCAGCTGATTATTCTAATTGGCAGTGGCTCTGAATGGCATGCCAAAGTCCCTGCCCCTACTGCCACCAAGCTGGGGAGAGAGAAAAAATCCTAAGCTTGTCTCAGGCCTGCAGTGCACAGTCTGGGAGTGCTAAGCTGAGATCTATGACCAGCACTTGAGTGGGAGAGGATCACACACTCTCAGAGCACTGAGGGGGAGCATGGCTACAAATGTGAGGAAACACAGAGGGGCTGCATGGCTGGGTAAGAGCCTATCTACCAGCCATTATGTTTAAGCACTATCTATTAAATTGCAAACCAAACTTCAACACCAAAAATACTTTGGTAATATACTCCTCTGTAAAAACCAAGGACAAGAACTCAACTGCAAATAAAGACCCTGCACAAAGCCTCAGCCCTCTGAAAACATACAGAAATGAAACCAACTGACTATACTCAAATTACACTGCAATTAAAGAAACATCAGTCCACATAGGTGAGAAAGAACCAGCTCAAGAACTCCTGAAACTCTAAAAGCCAGATTGCCTCCTTACCTCCAAATGACTGAACTAGCTGCTCTGCAGTGATTCTTAACCAGAATAAAATGGATGAAATTACAGAAATAGAATTCAGAATCTGGACGGCAATGAAGATCATTGAGAATCAGAAGATTGAAACCCATTCCGAGGAATCTAAGGAATTCAACAAAACCATACAAGGAATGAAATATGAAATAGCCATTTTAAGAAAGAACAAAACTGATCTGACAGAGCTGAAAAACTCACCACAAGAATTTCATAACACATTGGAAGTATTAACAGCAGAGTAGACCAAGTCAAGGAAAGAATCTCAGAACTCAGAGACTAGTTCTTCACATTAACATAGTCAGATAAAAATAAAGAAAATAGAATTTTCAAAAATGAACAAATCTCCAAGAAACATGAGATTATGTAAAAAGACAAAACTTATGACCCATTGGCATCCCTGAAAGACAGGGAAAGAAAGCAAGCAATTTGGAAAACATGTTTGAGGATATTGTCCGTGAAAATGTCCCCAACTTAGCTAGAGAGGTTGATATTCAAATTCAGGAAATTCAGAGAACCCCAGCAAGATACTATATAATACAACCATCCCCAAGACACATAGTCATCAGATCCTCCAAGGTCAATGTGAAAAGAAAACTATTAAAGGTAGCTAGGGAGAATGGGCAGGTCAACCTACAAAGGGAACCCCAGCAGTGGATAACACTGGACCTTTCAGCCAAAACTCTACAAGCCAGAAGAGACTGGGGGCCTATATTCAGTATCCTTAAAGAAAAGAAATTCCAACAAAGAATTTCATATACAGCCAAACTAGACCCCATAAGCAAAGGAGAAATAAAATCCTTTTCAGACAAGCAAATACTAAGGGAATTCATTACCACCAGACCTGCTTTTCAAGAGGTTCATAGGGAGTGCTGAATATGGAAATGAAAGACCATTACTGGCTACTACAAAAACACACTAAAGTTCATACACCATTGACGCTATAAAGCAAAAACACAATCATGTCTACATAACGCCAGGTAACAACAGAATGACAGGATCAAATCCACACATATTAATATTAACCTTGAATGGTAGTGGGCTAAACACTCCACTTAAAAGGCATAAAGTGGCAAATTGATTAAAGAAGAAAGACCCAAGTGTATGCTGTCTTTAAGAGACCCATCTCACATTCAAGGACACCTATAGGCTCAGAGTAAAGGGATGGAGAAAGATTTATCAAGCAAATAGAAAACAAACAAAAAAGAGCAGGGGTTGCTATTCTTATTTCAGACAAAACAGACTTTAAACCAAAAATGATCAAAAAGGACAAAGAAAGGAAGTGATAAAGGGTTCAACTCAACAAGAAGACTTAACTATCCTAAATATATGCACCCAACACTACAGCACCTGGATTTATAAAACAAATTCTTTTAGTCTTACAAAGAGACATAGGTAACCACACAATAATAGTAGATTTCAACACCCCACTGATGATATTGGAGATATCATCAAGACAGATTACTAACAAAGACATTTGGGACCTACATTTGACAATTGACAAAATAGAACTAACATGCATCAACAAAAGCAGAATATAAATCCTTCTCATCCATGCATGACACATACTCTAAAATTGACTACATGCTCAGCCAGAAACCAATTCTCAATAATTTCAAAAAAGCCAAAATCATACCAGCCACATTCTCAGACCACAGCACAATAAGAATAGAAATCAATACCAAGAAGATTTTTAAAAACCCTACAACTAAGTGGATATTAAATAATCTGCTCCTGAATGACTTTTGTGTAAACAATGAAATTAAAGCAGAAATTATGAAATTCTTTAAAACTAATGAAAGCAAAGATACAACATACCAGAATCTCTGAGATACAGCTTCAACAGTGTTAAGACAAAAGTTAATAGCACTAAATGCCCACATCAAAAAATTAGAAAGATCTCAAATTGACAATCTAACATCACACCTAGAGGAACTAAACAAATAAGAACAAACTAATCCCACAGCTAGCAAAAGAAAAATAACCAAAATCAGAGATGAATTGAGTGACATGGAGATGATAAGAACTATGCAAAAGATCAACAAAACCAAAAGTTTGCCTTTTGGAAGAATAAATAAGACTGATAGACTGTTAGCTAGACTAAAAATGAAAAAAGAGAGAAGATCCAAATAAACACCATCAGAAATGATAGTGGATATTACCACTGACTCCACAGAAATACAAAAACAAACAAACAAACAAAAAATCCAGAGACTATTACAAACATCTTTATGTACCCAAAGCAGAAAACCTAAAAGAAATAGATAAATTCCTGGAAAAATACAACATCCCAAGATTGAACCAGGAATAAATTGAAACCCTGAACAGACCAATAATCCATTCCAAAATTGAATCAGTAATAAAAAAACCCTACCAACCAGAAAAAGCCCTGGACCAGACAGATTCACAGCTGAATTCTACCAGGTGTACAAAGAAGAGCTGGTACCAATCCTACTGAATCAATTCCAAAAAAATGAGAAGAAACTCCTCCCTAACTCTGTCTATGTGGCTAACATCACACTGATATCATGAAACCTGCAGAAACACAATGAACAAAGAAAACTTCAGGCCAATATCTCTGATGAACATAGATGCAAAAGTTCTCAAGAAAATACTAGTAAAGTAAACTGAACCCAGAAGAATATCATAAAGCTAATCCACCATGATCAAGAAAGCTTCATCCCTGAGATGCAAGGTTGATTCAACATACATAAATCAATAAGTGCAATTCATTACATAAACAGAACTCAAAACAAAAATTGCATTATCATCTTAATAAGTGCAGTCAGAAAAGGCTTGTGATAAAATTTAACATCTTTTCATGTTAAAAACCCTCAACAATCCAGGCATTGAAGAAATATACCTCAAAATGATAAGATCCATCTATGACGAACCCACAACCAACATCAGACTGAATGGGAAAAAGCATCTGGAATTGTTCCTGGGAAAACTGTAACAAAACATGGATGCCCAATCTCACCACTCATATTCACATGGTATTGGGAGTCGTAGCCAGAGCAGTCAGGCAAGAGAAGAAATAAAAGGCATTCAAATATGAAGAGAAGAAGTCAAACTATCTGTCTTCATAGATTATACCTAGAAAACCCCATAGTCTCTTCCCAAAGGCTCCTAGCTCTGATAAACAACTTCAGCAAAGTTTTGGGATACAAAATCAATGTACAAAATTCAGTAGCATTTCTATATACCAACAACATCCAAGCTGAGAGACAAATCAAGAATGCAATCTGATTCACAGGAGCCACAAAAAGAATAAAATACCTAGGAATATAGTTAACCAGGAAGACAAAAGAGCTCTATAAAGAGAAGTACAAAACACTGTCAAAAGAAATCAGAAATGACATGAACCAATGGAAAAACATTCCATGTTCATGGATTGGAAGAATCAATACTGTTAAAAAAAAAAAAAGGCCATACTCTTCAAAGCAATCTACAGAATCAATATTATTCTCTATCAAACTACCAGTGACATTTTTCACAGAATTAGAAAAAAAGCTATTCTGAAATTCATCTGGATCCAAAAGAGAGCCCAAATAGCTAAAGCAATGCTAAGCAAAAAGAACAAAGCTGGAGGCATTACATTACCCAACTTCAAATGATACTACAAGGCTACAGTAACTAGTACAGTATGATACTGATATAAAAACAGACACACAGATCAATGAAACAAGTTAGAGAACCCTGAAATAATGCCACACACATACAACTTCAAATGATACTACAAGGCTACAGTAACTAGTACAGTATGACAAATGATACTACAAGTCTACAGTAACTAGTACAGTATGATACTGGTACAAAAACAGACACATAGATCAACGAAACAAGTTAGAGAACTCTGAAATAATGCCACACACGTATAACCATCTCATCTTTAACAAAGCTGACAATAACAAGCAGTGGGGAAAGGACTTTCTATTCAAGGAATAGTGCTGGGATAAATGGCTAGCCATAGGCAGAAGATTAAAACTGGATCCTTAGCTTTTATCATATACAAAAATCAACTAAGATGGATTGAAGACTTGAATGTAAAACAAAAACTATAAAATCCCTAGAAGAATACCTAGGAAATACCATTCTGTGCATCAGTCTTCATGATGAAGACTCCAAAAGCAATTGCAACAAAAACAAAAACTAACAAGATCTAGCTAAACTAAAGAGCTTCTGCACAGCCTAAGAAACTATCAACAGAGTAAACAGACGACTTACAAAATGGGAGAAAATGTTCACGAACTATGCATCCGATAAAGGTATAATATCCAGAATCTATAAGGAACTTAAACAAATGAAAGAGTAAAAAACAACCCCACTAAAAAATGGGCAAAGGACATGAATGCACACTTCTCAAAAGAAGACATACACAGGGCCAACAAGCACATGCAAAAGTGCCTAATATCACTAATCATTTGGGAAATGAAAATCAAAACCATAATGAGATGCCATCTCATATCAGTCAGAATGGTGACCATTAAAAAGTCAAGAAGTCACAGATGCTGGCCAGGTTGTAGAGAAAAGGGAATGCTTATACACTGCAGGTGAGAATGTAAATGAGTTCAATCACTGTGGAAACAGCCTGGAGATTTCTCAAAGAACTTAAAATAGAACTACCATTCAACCCAGCAGTCCCATTACTAGATACAGACCAAAGAAATACAAATTGTTTTACTACCAAATCACATGACATGTATGTTCATCACAGCACTATTTACAATAAGAGAGACATGGAATGAACCTAGATGCCTACTAACCTAGATTCCCATCAGTGGTGGACTAGATAAAGAAAATGTGGTACGCATACACTGTGGAATACTATGCAGCCATATAAGAGAGCCAGATTGTTACTTTTGCAACAACATGGATGAATCTGGAGTCCATTATTCTAAGTGAAGTTACCAAAGAGCAGAAAACCAAATACTTTATCTTCGCATTTCTAAGGGGGTGCCAAGCACTGAAGGCACAAAGCAGGGAACAAGAGACACCAGAGAATGAGTATTGAGACACTACCTATTTGGTATTATGCCAATTACCTGGATGATAAAATGGTCTGAATGCCAAACCCCTATGACGTGCAATGCCCATGTAACCAACCTCCAGATGTACCCCTTGAAACTAAAATAAAAGTTTTAAGGGAAAAAAAAGGAACCTGGAAGTTGGTCCATCCTATGCAATGGACACTTTCAGGTGCAAAGTTTGAGAAGCTGAGGATGAGATACGTTGTCCAGCCCTAGCTGATATATGGAAACCTTCCTTTCTACTTGCTATGGTTGCTTTGCAACCCAGTGGCTAGTAAAGGGCTGTTTTTTAAATTACCAAAATGCTCAAATATTAGTAACTAATTGTCCAACTTGGAAAAAGCAAGTCTTCTGCAGTTGGAAAAAAAAGAAAAAAGAAAGAAAGAAAAGGTGTATAGAAGGCAAGGAACAGTGTTGATCTTCGAACCAGCTTAATAAAAGTAATTTTTGTTCAACTCCCATTCCTTTCCATTTTTGTACTTTAAAAAATATTCCTAGCCTCAGATTCCAAGCCTTTTGATTTGAAAAGCTAAATAACTTTTATTGCTCCTTTTTGTAATTTTGTAATTATATAATGATGTTCTGAAGAGTAAAGATCAGAAAGTAATGGGAAGAAACAAGTTTGACATCTGTTCAATTCTGTTGTCTGTCTCACTTTTTTCCTTAAGATATTTCTATCACTGTACTTTGAATTTAATAACCAAAGAGTAACTACTATCTAGGTTGTCAACTTGAAATTAGATATCAACTTGGAGATTCAGAATATATAGAAATGAATTCATCAAACCTGGAAGATTTCGGGAAAGAAGTTAAAAAGTCTTGAACCCTCATGAAACAGCAAACAGTAATACAGAAATCATCACCTATGTTAAAAATTTCCATATCAAAACAAAATTTTAGATATATTTAATGCTTGTTGCTTCATATATTGATCATCTATTTCGTGCATAGTATTATGTTTAATGTGATTCGGCAGGGCAGACAGGAATTTTGAAACATTTATGAGCTATAAACCTTGCCTTCTGCAAAGCTTTACCTTGTGGGAGCATGAAATCATATACAAGAGGGGTAGCAAATACGTAGAAGCAGCTTAAATGTTTAATGATATGGAAATTATAAAATATACTTTGCACAATGACATTATATGAGTAAAAATAATTCTCAAAATAATTTTTAATAACATGAAAGCATGTCTAAGATATAAAATTAAAAGGGAAAAATAACAACTTTAGAATTGAACAGATAGCCATTTAACTGTTCTATGACCAGCTCTGCACTGTTGTCAAGGAGGAATCTGCTGCTACCTGGTTGCTCCCTCACCAGTAGGTCTCATCTTCCTTCTGTTCCAAGACACCTTGGAAGGTTGAAGAGTGAAGGGGGTTTCAGACCAGTGAAGAACTGTGGTGTTAGAAAGTCCGGTAGCTTGGATGAAAGTCCATTCCCACAGACCCTCAGCAATGTGGATTGTTAGCTATTTCCATTTTTCTCCAAGATACAATTCCCTGGTACTTCTGTAATTTTCTAAATGGTGCCCTGATAATCTGAGAGTAGCTTTGTGAACTTCCAGAAGAGCTTAACATGTTTTTCAATTATTTTTCTTTCATTTTTAAAATAAAATAACACAAGCTAAAAGGAAAACATCATAAATAAAGGATATTTACAGTTGCCTCTCTGTATTCATGGAGGTGGAAGATTGATTTCAAAAGGCCTGGAGAAACCGAAATCTGTGGTTGCTCAAGTCCCTGATGTAAATAAAACTGCATAGTATTTGAATATAACCTACACGAATTCTCTCATGTAGTACTACTTTAAACTATCTCTAGATTACTTATAATACCTAATACAAGGTAAATGCTATATAAATAGTTGTTATACTATATTTTGATTTGTATTATTTTTTATTAATGTATTGTTCATTTTTACTGTTTTTGAATATTTTTAATTCACAGCTGGTTGAATCTGTGGACATAGAACCCACAGATATGGAAGGCCAACTGTATATTATGATCGTACTCTATAATCCTGAATGAATTTCTTAATAATGCTCTACACTGGGTTCCACATCTATAAAACCAAGACAAAATGATCTTTTCTCCTATGGCCATTCTGATTGTTTATAAATTGTTGTCAGTAGTGTTAAAGAAACATATTATGAAATCTTATTATAAAATAGCCATTTATTCATTATAAAAACCACAAATATATGAAAATCTAGGTTGTGAGAGATTCAGTGACTATTCAGTCCTGTACCATTATTATTGAAGCCAACACACTAATTTTAGAGGGATTATAATGTTATAAAAAAAAAAAGCAAAGACTGATATTGGTATGGACGTAAAGAATCATTAATGAAGCAAGATTTATTTTTTGAGAAAGACTGTCAATGTGAAATGCATGCTGATGAAACTAGAGTTTGTTCTTATTTAGGTTGCTGATCTTTGAGAAAATAATTGAAACAGTATCAATCATGAGCATTATCCTATTAGCACAAATTCAGATGTTTACCAGTTGAACTATGCTACAAACTCTTGACTTCACTTGAAAACTCATCTATGGAGGAGTATGGCTCAGTTGAACAAAAAGTGACAGACCTTAATCCTTGTCAAGTACTATCCCAGATATAAGGAGGGCTTGTCATGGTTGCAGTTCTCAAGGAGCTTATAGAAGTGGAAAGACACACACATAAGAAAAATAATTTTAGTATAATACGGTAAATGATAACATAGTGTTATGTAAAGACAGACATGATACCGTGAAGTTTAGTGGCAAATTTCTTAGAGATGGTATTTGAGCTAAAACTTACAGAATGAGAAAACAAACAAACAACAACAAAAAAAAAACGTGGCCTAGGTGAAGAGAGGAAAGATTTTCCAGGCACAGGGAATAGCATGTACAAATAGGAAAAGAATTGTGAAACTGAATGGTATATGAAAGAAATCATAAAACTTTAAAAACTGTTATAGCAATCTGACACTGCTGCAACATTCATGTTATTGTATTTTTTAAAATGTCTGTTTGTAGCTGATTAGATATTGTTAGAAACCAACATTGTCCTTCACTATAAACAGCTTGAGAAGCATTGACCTCTGGCTGGGAAACAAGGCTCAAGTAGTAGAGGGTACTAGATCACAGGAAGCCTTGTTTCCCAAGGTAAATCATGAAGGACTGCATGAGGCTAGAATGAAGTACTAACTTTCTTCATTCACTAATGACATCAAAAGTCCTTTATCCACAAAAAAGGGAACAACAGACACCTGGGACTTCTTGAGGGTAGAGGGTGGGAGGAGGGTAAGGACTGAAAAATACTATGCTTATTACATGGGTAAAATAATCTGTACCAAAAAACCCATGACATGCAGTTTACCTGTATAACAAACCTGTATACATATACCCATGAACCTAAAATAAAAGTTTTAAAAAAAGAAGATAAAAATAAAAAAATAAGTCATTTATCATTTTGAGGAACCCCTCACTTGACCTTGGATATAAAATATGCCTAAAAAACTAGTTCAATAATTGAAGGAGAGGCCTTGTCTGCAATCATCCTTATAATCATGGTACTTAAGCTACACCATGCTCTGGCATGTGCTCGACTGCCTAGCAGCCACAGATGCTCTGGGAAGAAGTCACGGATATCCTGTTCTACAATCTTTTCCTTATCCTAAGACTTGACATGGATACCTGTAGCTGCTACCCGCAGGCCATGGCAGCCAATGTCCTGCTTTCCCCCATGTAAAGCAACAGTTCGGCCATCCCTATCAAAGAACTTGCCTTCACCAACCAAACCAGGAAAGAGTTGGTTACAGGTCTCCGCCACTCGTACCACTCCCCACACGCCATATCATGCTCTCCCCAGAACCTAGCAAACCACCAACACTGCCATCAGCAACACAACACCACCTAATCTCTGCCAGTTTGGGCCACTGCCCTTTTCCTACTTGGGACATGGAAGTCTCCATCTCTTGCTCTTTTATAGACCAATACCGAAAGTTGTTCCTACACTGCAGAGAAAAATGCAAAATACTAAACCAAAGGCTTGGCTACCTTTCCTATGAAGAAGTGGCAAATGGTATTCATTCATTCTTTCTTCTGATGCCTATTCATTCTTCTCCCTGATGAGTAGAAAGCAGCAAAGCTTTAAAGTTGTCCATAAATTTTTTAATTACTCACATTGTCACCCCAAGCAACAGATCTTGAACTGTATCCCATTAGTGATAGGGTACAGTTAAGGACTTTAATCAGAAGAGGAATATGAGATTTGTGCTTGATATACACCAGTGTGTGTTTAATGTGGAAGACTCATTCAAGGAGAGCAAGATCAGAAGCAGAGAAGTCAGAGGCTATTGCAATATTCCACTGGAAAAAGATAAAGGCTTAAGCTAGGGAGCCGCAGTATGGAGGAAGATGAAGAGGCAGAATAGAATAGAGAAAAATGTCTGGAGGTTAAAAATTTCATGATGTGGTGATTGATTGGATGTGGCCAATGGGGAATGAGGAAGTATAGGACTATAGACAATACCCACACTCCCAGCCTGGGAGCCTGAATGCATCATGGAGGAAATACCAAAGATTGAGATTGTGAAGTGAGGGGAACAGGTTTGGGAAAGAAAACGTGCTTTTCTTTTCAGATATGTCAAGTTTGAAGAGCTTGAGAGACAGTCAAGTGATTCTACTAGGTGGAAAAAATGGATCTAGTGACAACCATTTCTTACTAAGAAATGGAGTCCCCCAGCATCTCTATTTCTTCTTCGCTTTCTTGGAATCTGAACTTTGTTGTTGTTGTTGTTGTTGTTGTTGCTCACAGGCTTAATCTTCAGCTTCTATGCACCAAGCGTGGAAAAGGAGAAAGTCCTGCAGAATCAATCCCGACTTCCATACCTGCTGCTGGACTGTACCAGACGTCTGTCCCAGTAAAGTGATGTCCAGCTGACATGCAATAATTTGATGGAATCGAAAAGAACCCTGGGGCTCTCCTGTTCTCTCACATTTAAAAATTCCATTACTCCATTTACAGGAGCGTTCCTAGGAAAAGGAATTTTAGGAGGGGAATTTGTGAGCAGTGAATCTGACAGCCCAGGAGGTGGGCTCACTGATAGGCACGCCTTTCCTTAATGTTTAAAGTTTTCCGGGCCAAGAATTTTTATCCATAAAGACTTTCCTACTTTTCTTGGTGTTCTTATATTACCTACTGTTAGTATTTATTGTTTACCACTATGTTAATGCAGGGAAAAGTTGCACGTGTATTATTAAATATTAGGTAGAAATCATACCATGCTACTTTGTACATATAAGTATTTTATTCCTGCTTTTGTGTTACTTTTAATAAATAACTACTGTACTCAATACTCTAAAAATACTATAACATGACTGTGAAAATGGCAATGTTACTGTCTTCCTATAATTATGAATATTTTTGGATGGATTATTAGAATATATGAACTCACTAATGAAAGGCATCTGTAATAAGTCAGAAAGGGACATAGGATTCACGTATCGGACTGTTAGGGGGAGAGTAATTTATCAGTTCTTTGGTCTTTCTGTTTGTCATTCATACTATGTGATGAAGATGTAAGTGTAAGGGCATTTATAACACTATACTGCATTCATTAAGATAATAGGATCATGATTTTTCATTAACTCATTTGATTGATATTATCTCCATGCATTTTTTATTTCTTTTAGAAATGTAATTATTTGTTCTAGCAATCATTGCTAAACCTCTAGTTTGTAGAAAATCAACACTTTATAAATACATAATTATGATATTATTTTTCATTGTATCACTGTTCTAAAAATACCATATGATTATAGCTGCCACTCCATCAGGAGCAAATTCTTCTCTTAAAAGCTAACTGATCAACCTTGACCACTTTTTGACATGTGAGATCAAAGTGTCAAGTTGGTTGAGGTTTTTTGGAAAGCTTTAGAACTAATAAGCTGCTGGTGGCAGCTTTGTAACGTATGATTATCTAAGCTGATTTTGATGCTAAATTATCTTAGTGATCTAAGGGGCAGTTTAGTGAAGATGGAATCTTGTATTTAAAATAGCCTTTTAAAATTTGTTTTGTGGTGATGTATTTTGGCAACTTCCATCTTTAGGAGTTATATAATCACCTTGATTTTAGTTTCCTGATGTTTGGACTATTTATAATCAAGGACACCAAGCAAGCATAAGCATATCTATATTTCTGACTGGTGTCTCTTTGAGAAGGATGGGAAGTAGAAAAAAAAAAAGAAAGAAAGGAAAGGAAGAGAGGAGAGAAGAAGGCAGGGATCTCCACTATGTATGTTTTCACTTTAGAACTGTTGAGCCCATGCTTAATTTTAATCTAGAAGTCTTTAAATGGTGAGACAGTGACTGGAGCATGCCAATCAGAGAGTACTTGTCTTCAGAAAAAAAAAAATCTGAGTTTGGGACTAGCCTGGCCAACATGTTGAAACCCCATATCTACTAAAAATACAAAAATTAGCCTGGTGTGGTGGCGCACGCCTGTAGTCCCAGCTACTCTGGAGCCTGAGGCACGTGAATCGCTTGAACCCAGAAGACAGAGGTTGCAGTGAGCTGAGATGGCACTACTGCACTCCAGCCTGGGTGACACACCAAGACTCTGTCTCAAAAAAAAATAAAGGAAGAAAAAGAAAGAAAGAAAGAAAGAAAAGTCCCAGCACACCTAGATAATTTACCGAGCTCTTCAGCAAAAACCATGTTACATACAGCATATTCCAAAGAAATGAACTCTTCTGCAATTTAAATTATAAGTAATATGTTATTTTGGATCCTAGAGAAACCATTTTCTCTACATTTCATGATCATTGTTAGAAAAGAGTTTACAAGAATTAGGAAGCAGGAACAATTTTAGTGGTCAGAAAAGAATAAAATTTATTCTAGTTCAAGAAGTGCACACAAAGAATATGCATTAATCTAACAACTAGAAGATTAAATCTTTCAAAAAGGTCAAAGGAGGATTGAGAAGTTTACAGAGATGTCCACGGCATTTTATATCAATCTCAAAGGTAAGGTCTGCATTTTTGTAAACCAACTTAAACTTCTGTTGAGATAGGATATTTTGTTTTCAAGCCAAAATCATCATTAATCAAATATGTTTTAATTATCTGATTTAGATGATCTACTTTTTATGCCTCGCTTACTGTAAGTATTTTATTCTGATACACAGTTCAAACATCATTGCAACAAAGAAGTGCCTGTATTTAGATCAAAGGCAAGAGTTTCTATGTGTTTGTTTTGCATAATAATATGAATATAATTTAAGTCTATCAATAGTCAAAACATAAACAAAAGCAAATTAACTGGCACTGTTGTCACCTGAGACTAAGTGGATGGTGTTGGCTGACATACAGGCTCAGTCAGCAGAGAAAGAATTCTGAATTCCCCTTGCTGAACTGAACTATTCTATTACATATGGTTGACAAATCTGTGTGTTATTTCTTTTCTACCTACCATATTTAAATTTATGAGTATCAACGGAGGACATAGTCAAACCTTCGACGATGAACATTCCTGATTTTTTGCCTGATTATTCTCTGTTGAGCTCTACTTGTGGTCATTCAAGATTTTAGGATGTTGAAAGGAAAAGTGAATATGACCTTTAAAAGTTGTATTTTGGGTGACAATAGTCTCACCACTATGAAACTGTCAATTATTGCCTAATGTTAAAGATATCCATCATTATGATTAATTAAACCTATAATGAGTATTCTTAATGGAGAATTCTTAATGGATGGATTATCCCCTGATCTTTTCTTTAAAATTTCTCTGCACACACAGGACTTCTCATGTTCCAATAAATGGGTGTACTCTGCCCCAATTTCTAGAGAATTTGTCTTTTGGGCTTGAATGTACTTGTTTTCTGTTCTAAATACTTTTTAAAGAAAAAAAATTTTGACAAATAAGGGAAAATATTCATTTTGCCATCCATATTACATTCCTGAATTTGAAGTCAGAGCTTCTACCAAGGTCACCAAGAATAATTTTAAAGCTTCCAAGAACTGTTCAAAAGTGTTTTCAAGTCTGAACAAGAATTCTGACATTTAGAAATAAGTAGGAAGATAAGACTATTTAAACTCATATTTTCCTTTAAAAAAAGAGAAATTCTAGCAAAGTGATCATGGGCAATATAATTAGTTAGTTAACACCCTATCCAACATTCACTATGTGCCAGAAACTGTGTGGAAAACTTCACAGTCACCATCTCAGTTAACCATCACAATAATAGTAAGAAACTATTCCTTATATATGATTAGCAGCAGCAGAAACATCTCCCTTATAAAGATATGAAAATCAAGGCAGATAGTTAAATAACTTGCCCAAGGTTGTACAACTAATAAATAGGAAAAATTTGAGTTCCAACCTATGCCCAAATCCCTGTTCTCCATCTCCAAACTACTTAGTCTCTCTAAGCCTCAGTTCACTTATCTATAAAAAGGGATGAAAGCATTATGCTCCAGGTCATAATTAAAAACAGGGACCAGTCCTATCTCACTGTAAACAGTTTGAAAAATGAACAGCTATTTCACACAGTAGACAAGAAGAAGAGCTGAACTGGGATTCATGAGCAAAGAGAAACAAAACAAATGAGCCCTATGAATGCTCTGAAGGACACATTCCAGACTGGCTGTATAGCAGAAGATCCCTAATTGGAACCTGAGATGACAGCGATTGGAACCAGGAGACAAAAGTGACTGGAATTTGTGGAGAATGGAACCAGGGAGGAGGGAGCTACACAGAGAAAGACCTCAAAAAAAAAAAAAAAAAAAAAGAAAAACAAAAACAAAAAAACTACAAAGGTGACCCTGTATCTGATAATAATGGGATAGGAAGTCGTGAACACACTGAGTAAAACTCCACGAGGCCAGGAAAAGAACAACCGGGAAAGAGCAACTAAGTAGTTGTATGCTGAAAATGTCTACATCTTATATGGAGCAGAGAAACATTCAAGGTCTGGTCGACCATATTCAAAAATCCTCACCGGTCACCTTTCTTAATGTCCTGGGAATGGTCGTATCTTAGTAGTTGTTCTAAAACACGCCTAGAGTATACATAACTGTAGGTAAGCCCTAACACAGCTTAAAAGTAGCCTTGCAAGAATTAAACTAATCCACAAAATATTTAACAGGCTTCCAGAACAAAGTCTGATAATATTTTATAAAGACAACAAAATGGAGCATAACAACAACTCAACAACATAAAAGTCTAAATATCCACCATTTAATCCAAAATTATATACATGCCCCAGAGGAGTAAACTGTGAACCATAAACCCTGAGAAAAATTTATTAATGACAATAGACTAAGTCAGAGTGATAAAAAGTATGAGTACTTTACAACAAATTCCAGGATGTTGCTATTACTTGATAATAAAACCAGTCAAAGATATTACAAAAGAAAACCTACAGACTAATAGCCCTCATGTACAAAAACAACAAAACTATTTGCTAAATATTAGCAAATCAAATCTATCAAATTAAGAAGTGATAAGTGAAATTTAATCCAGAAATCCAAGTTGTCTAATATTTGAAAATCTATTATTGGGATTGTGATTCAACATATGAACAGAATAAAGGAGAAAAACTATATGCTTATCTCAATAGATGTAGAGAAAGCATTTGACAAAATTAATATTTATTTATGATAAAACCTCTCATTACACTAAGATTAAAAGAGAACTTCCTCAATCTGATAAAGGACATTTATGAAAAACCCACAGCTAATTCTTACATAAATGGTAAAAATCTAAGTGCTAAAATCTAAATCTAAATGCTAAATTCTAAAATTAGAAACAAAATAAGCATATTCACTTTTACCTATTATATTCAACATTGTTCTGGCGTGGTAGCAGGGTAGTTATAGCAAATGCAATAATGCAAGAAAAAAACATATAGATTGGAAAGGAAGATGATAAGATCATATATAAATCCTGATGTTTACAAAAAAGCTACTAGAATTAATAACTGAATGTGTTACAGTTGCAGGATACAAGATCGATACAAAAAATCAGCTGATTATCTTTTGCTAGTAACAAAAAAATGAAAACTTAAAATTTAAAAAAGTAATACTTAGAATAATGTCGACAAATATAAAATCCTTAGGGATAAATTTTTCCAAATATATGCACTTCTTATACCCTTAAAACTGTCTAACTCCTGAGAGAAATTAAAGAACACTGGCTCATGGACTAAAAGACTCAATATTATTAAGATGTCACTCGCATTTAAATTGATACATAGATCCATCACAATTCCAATCCAAATTCAGCTATCCTTTTTATAAAAATGGATAAGATGGTTCTAAAGTGTATATGGAAATGCAAAGTACTTAGAATAGCTAAAACCATTTTTTTTAAAGCAAAAAGTTGGAGGACATGCTACTGGATTTAGAGACTTAATATAAAGCTACAGTAATCAAGACAATGTGGTGCTGACTTGGGAATAGAATTTAATTGATGGAACAAAATGGAGATTCCAGAAATAAGTGCTTTTCTCCCATATACACACACATTTACAGTCAACTGATTTTTTTTTTACAAGTGTGCCATAGTAATTCAATGAGGGAAATGAAGTCTTTTTAATAAATGGCTCAGTACAATAGGATACCCAAGTACAAAAAACAAAAACAAAAAAAGTTCAACACTTAGCTCACACCACACACAAATATAACTCAAGATGTGTCATAAACTTAAATATTAAATTCAAATTTATGACGTTTGCCTTCCTTAGAATCAGTAAAGATTTCCTAGATAAGATACAAAAAAATTAAACCTAAAAACAAAATGATAAATTGAATTTTATCAGAACTAAAAATTCCTGCCTTTTAAATGGGAATTAATAAACTGAAAAATACAAGTCAAAGAGTAGATGATTTACATTATATATATATATATATGACAAATGGCTTGTATCTAGAATATGTAAGGAGTGCAAAAATTTAAAAATAAGAAGGCAGTTCACTAAAAAATGGGGGAAATGTTTGAACAGATAATTCACAAAAGAAGATGTATGACTTGCCAACATACAGATGAAAAGACACTCAATATCACTTAGTCATCAGGAAAGTGAAAATGTAAAACCACAGTGAGCTACCACAACATATCCACAGGCATGACTAAAATTATAAAGGCCACTGATGCCAAGTGTTGGTGGGAATATAGAGAAACTAGAACTCTTCCTGCGTTGCTAGTGGGAATGTAAACTTGCACAACCATGTGGAAAACAATTTGGCAGTTTCTTTAGAAGTTAAACATATAGGTCTCATATGATACAGCATTGCCACTTTTATATATTTACCCAAGAAAAATAAATACATTTGTCCTGTCTATACAAAGACCTATAATGAAATGTTCATAGTAGCTCTATTCATACCAGCCTAAAGCTGTAAACAGTAAACAAATTGTGGTATAGTCATACAACTGAATACCACTCAGCAATAAAATGAAACTATTGATATACCCTGAGTTAAATGGCTACATCTCAAAAACATTATGCATTGTGCTGCACAAAAGTGGCTAGTCACAGTGGAGCACACACTTCATGGCTTCATGATATGAAATGCTAGAAAAGAAATGAGACCACTGGCTGCCCAGAGCTCAGGGATGGAGAATTGCCAGGAAAGAAGCACAAGGGAACTATTTGGTATGATAAAATATTCCGTAGTTTGATTTTGGTGTTGGTTACATGGGTGTATATATTTGCCGAAACTCAAGCTATACACATAAACTAGGTATGTTTTTGTATGTAAGATATACTTTAATAGAATTGACTTTAAAACATATTTTTAGAAACTCACAAGGGGGGAAGGATATTACTAACTTTCTGTTATGGGCCAAATTGTGTCCTCCCATTACCTCAGAATGTGACTGCAGAGATAAGATCTTTAAAGAGATAACTAAGGCTAAATGAGGTCATTAGAGGGAGTCTTAATCCAACATGACTGATGTCTGTGTAAGACGAGGAGGTTCGAACACAGACACACATACACACTCACACACAAAAACACATACAGAGAAGGCCACTTGAAGACATCCACAGTGGCCACCTACAAGCCAAGGAAAAAGACCACAGAATGAAACCAACCCTGCTGATGCCTTGATTTTGGATTTTGAGGAAATAAATGTCTATTTTTTTTTTTTTCCTGAGATGGAGTCTTGCTCTGTCATCCAGGCTGGAGTGCAGTGGTGCAATCTTGGCTCGCTGCAAACTTTGCCTCCCAGTTCAAGCAATTCTCTTGCCTCAGTCTCCCTAGTAGCTGGAATTACAGGCGTGCACCACCACGCCTGGCTATTTTTTGTATTTTTAGTAGAGACGGGGTTTCCCCATGTTGGCCAGGCTGGTCTTGAACTCCTGACCTCAGATGATCCGCCCAGCTTGGCCTCCTAAAGTGCTGGGATTACAGGCGTGAGCCACGGCACCTGCCCTAAATGTCTATTGTTTAAGCCACCCAGTCTGTGATACTTTGTTAATGGCAGCACCCCACAAAAGATTATACTTTCCTACAGGGTTATTGAGACAATTAAATGAGATTATGAAGTACTGGGGACATAAAAATATTAACATTTTCTCTCATTTATTCTAGTGACTAGAAGGGCTACAAATATTCACGTTTATGTTCCAGATTAATTGTCAAGCCTGAGACTTCTTTCCAATAGCTGGGAAAATTTTTAAACCCTTCTATTCTGTCACTAGATTAGAGCCATCTAAATTTCTAAGCACCATAATTCTAGTACCACCTATTAATATAAATGAGCTTTTAGCAAGGTTGACATTTGTCTGAGACTTAAAATATAGAAATGCTTTAGCGCAAAATACTACAGAAATGTATCAGCAGTTATTCACAAATAACTGCTATCCTGGGCCCACTCCTTCCCCAGATGCCCTCCTCATCCCCACCCTGAGACCCTCAGATTTCTCCAGAATCCAGCCCCTAAAAGGTTCACACCTGATAACAGTGAAAGCATATGTTTTGATAAGTCAATCATCCATGCCACACCTATGATCAGGTATTTTGAATATCACTGGTGTTTAGAGATATGTTTTGATAATGAAGAAGAAGACAATAAGGATGAGTAATTCGAGAAAATAATTTTTTAACTACAGATTTTATTTCTAGAATATGTTCACTTTGTTAGCCAAATGTCAACCTGAAACATCTCAACTTAAACACACTTAATGCAAGATAATGTTTGCAATGTTTTTAAGTACAAAACCTTACTTATGCATTTAACTTTAGTGTCAGGTCTTGATTGGTCTTTTCCAATATCAGGTGTTTGTAGATATCTGCACATGCCCTTGTTCAGAAATATAAACCAAATCCGTGTGTGTGTGTGTGTGTGTGTGTGTGTGTGTGTGTGTAGTTAAGTTCGGTAGCAAATAAAGGGATTTTTCTAGAAATCTTTAGAATAATATTTGTGTGTGTGTTATGATAAAGGATACAGCTTCTTTGGTGTGCTGGCAATATATTAGCAAAAAAACTGCTGCTGATGCTCTGTGCATTTAAATTATTAATGTAAGCACCATGCAAAATTTACAGTATTTTGCTTGAAACTAAAACAAAAGCAAATGAAAGCATTTAAAACAAACTATTAGCCACTGTATTGGTGTTCCCACTGCAATGTCATTTAATTGTGTCAAACAGCTTAGATGATCTGACAGGGTAGGAGGAGGCACTATTGAGGTTTTCTCTGGCTTTGCAGTAAAGCCCACTTATCTGCTGAGTTCAGTGCCACTGTTTGTGGCATTCATGCTACAAGAGGCAGGTTTTAATTAATACCTCTATTATCTGAGAATTGTGGTTCAGAAATGTATTGAACTTCAATTTGGTGTCTTAGAAATATGTGCTAAGTCTTAGCTCCATCCTGTTATTGTGATATGACACACTCCTTAGGATTGACATAAATCTATACTTCAAAAAAAGAACTGTAACTCTAAAGTTCTGATAGCTAAGCTTCCCACTCTGTGGAGGTTCAGAGTTTGAAATATGGAATTGAAGTCTAACTATCTGGATAGAGAAGTGTGGGAAGCTTTGAAAGGTTGAAGTTTTAAGAAATGTGTGTGGGAAGGAAATGGAAATTGAAATCATCTATTAATATCAAATGCTAATAGTTATCTTCATCATCACATCATCATCATCATCAATAAAGTTTTATTACCTCCTACTAGTTCAAGGTATTATTTTATGCACAGAAGTTACAAAAAGACTTCCTAAATGACAACTACTTCCAAATCTTGTTCTGTAGTATAGAAGATAGGTAATACAGCCTAAGGAGGAGAGTGTTTTTTGACTTACAACTAATATGAGCAGGTGAAATTATGTGATTAAATGGAAAACTTAAAGTTATATGGCATTGTTCATACTTCATGCTACATACAGTACACTGCATAACGGTGGAATAAATGATGAGCTCAGTCATTAGACATGAGCTCATGTCTAGGTTCCATCAGTTATTATCTTAATTCTAAAATGTCAATATTAAAGTTTTGAGAAGCTTGAGTAAAATAATGCGTGCAAATCATTTAACACAATTTATAGCATATAGGCCAAACATACAAAATAATAACATCAAAACAAAAAAAATTAAATGTGGCAGAGAGCTAACATAGACATGTAATTAGGTACATAAGGTTGAAGCATAAAAAGAAATCACATCCTGGAAAAGTTTGTGCTATTTTCCTATAGGCGTTGAAGAAACTATAAATGTATTTCAGCTTGGTAGTATCTTATGAAAACAAGAAACAGAAGAAAGATGCAACAGATCTTTTTTATTTTGTTCTTTTAATGAATGAAGAGAGGAAAAATACAGTCAATATTTCACAAAGAGTGAATGCAATATTGACACTTAAAATAGCATCCTTAAGTGGACAATTTAATGACAGACGATTATATTTCCTTCTCTAGGTCTATTTTGGGAGATACTCTTTAACCAAAGACCAAGGAAGACTCTCTTCTTCTAGCTGAGCCCAATTAATTAAAAATGTGTTTTGCTAAGTCAGTAAAAGGTCTACACCTTAACATACAAACATTATTCTAAAGATTTCTAGAAAAAATCCCTGTATTTGCTACCAAACTTAATATTATTTAATAATCCACTATTATCTACACTGGATTCTCAAACTTCAGTCAGCTTAGTCTCTCTCCTTTATATTAAAGGCCTGGGTTATTTTCTAACTCAACCCACTCTGCCCCTTTTTAAGAGGGATGTATTTAAAAAATTAATTCATACAGGGTCAGTCACTACATCTAACCATCATGGTGACCTGCCTACTTATATTACTCTAATATGACTGACAGCAACAAAAACCAATTACAATCTGTGCTTTTCTATTATGGGTATTGGGAGGCAGATTTCCACTCTTTACTAAAAGACATTGCCAAGTTACATGTAGGCAAAAATTCTCATGAAAGTGAAAGCTATGATAACAAAAGTGCATCTTGTACTATCATTATCATCTTAATCACAAATTATGTGTTGGTGTAGAGTAACACGAGGCTTTCTGTATCATACCTAGGCATGGCTTGTCAAGTCCACAAGAAGAAAGCCTCAACAGAATTGTCCAAAGACTATGAGAAACTGAATCTTACTATGAGGTTCTTCAATGAATACTTTAAAATCTAATCGTAATAATGGAAGATGTATAGATTCTCAATTTTTGAATAAGCCTGTAGACAGAATTTGAAGTTGAGCCTAAAATATTATAAACACTGGGGATATAAAATAATGGCATGGTCCAAAGGAGTTATGAGATGAAGACAAAGAGAGTTGCAAGACACAGTAGAGACATAAATGTCTTTATTTTACAGAAACAGCAACCATAAAATACTGCCTGAGTTAATGAAAAAGAGAAAGATTTAATTATATTATTTAAAATTTAAAAGATAAGCAATATAAGCATTAAATACTAATATAAGTCTATAACTTGGGAGGCAAGAGGAGGGAAAGTGTGAAGTAATGTTAGTGAGCTAAACTATTTTTTGTTCACAGCAGGGAGTTATTAGCCGCTGTGTAAAGCTGTTATACGAAAAAGTACATGCTTATTATTTAAAATTATAATGATGAATCCTGGAAGAACTAAAAACAGAAATGGTTAAAAGTTCTTATCTCTGGCCAGCATTCAGGAGCAGAGGGTAAAAGTAAATCTCAGTTTAGTTTAGGCTTGGCAAGTGGCATTATATACTCTATTATAAAAAATACTGCATATATGTTTTCTCTTTGAAAAAATAAAAAAAATATACATTCTATTTCACTCTGTGTATATTGATTGAAAGGTAATAAAATCATAGCACCTTATATACATAAGGCTTTACAAAATAATTTATTGAATACTCTGACAATTATGAGTTGCAATCATAGAATTATGATTCTATTTGTCACAGTAACCCTGTGCATAGGTGGTGTTGCAATTATTAATTTCCCCTTTTTTACAGTTATGGTAACACATTGTTAGCTCCCAGAAACATAATTTTTCAGTGGAAAACATGCACACAGTTTGTACGTAGCCAACCAAGTGATCTCACCCAGGCCTCTGAGTTCTGATTCAAAGCCATTTCCGTAAGAGAGGCTGAAATTTTGGCTTTCTTTAAACTTTAATGGTCAGATAGCCTTCTATCCTCACTTGGAATGTAATCTTGATTGATGGATTCCCAAAACTACTCATCATGTCAACCAGAAATCATTCAGTCACCAAAGACTTAAAAGCAAATTCTCTTATCAACATAGCTTATCAACCTATAGCTCTTAGCTTATCATCTGTTATCAACTTAGCTTGTTGAGAGGAGAATAAAGGGAATTTAATAGGTACCTATATGGAGAAATTTGTTATTAGATTGTTCTGGGCTATAAAGTTGTTAAGTCTCAAGTGTCCACTGGCATCTAGACAAATTATATCACTAGACTCCACAATCCTACGACAACTTCTTTATAGTCTAAAGCAATGATATTCAATAGAAATAAATGTAAGCCACATGTATAATTTAAAATTCACTAGTAGCTACATCAAAAACTATGAATATGAAATTTGTTTTAACCAAATATATCAAAATGCTATTATTTCAAGTTGTATATAAATATACAAATATTTTTAAGACAATGAAAAAGTTTTTTTTGTCAAACTGTTTTTGAAATCAGGCATGAATTTTACACTTGCAATCAATTCAGACTAGCCACATTTCAAATATTTTATAAACACCATATTTAATGACTACCACATTGAACAGCACAAGTCTAGGTACTGTAGGTACTCCAATCCTGGGATTTAGTAACTCCAGTACCCCACAAGGATAAGGACTGAGGGAGGGAAATGGAGCAGTACTTTAAAATATCATATAGTTCAGAACCAGTCCTTAGTGATAGACTCAAATATTTGACAAAATATCCAATTATTTCCTTTAAAAAAGTGTTACTTACATCATCATTATAAAGAAGAACGACCTTAAATGATAAATCAGTTGCCCTACTAGATATTTCAACTCTCTAGCTTTCTTCTCAAAAAAAAAAAAAAAAAAAAGTAGGCTTTTAAATCATTCATACCTCAAACCTCAGCATCACACAATATATTCAGGTAACAAACCTGTACATGTATTCCCTGAAAATAAAATAATAGTTGAAATAAATAAATAAATCTAATATGTTGCATATAGACCTAGCAGGTATTTCTGCTTATTATCAATACTGATCAAGCTATTGAATAATTATCAAGAATATAGTTAAAGATAAAGTAAGGTTATTTTCAGTTTATACCAACTGCTCATCATGTTGAAAATTCATGAAGAGGAACTGCCTGTGAGCCAAATGGCATCATCATTCTCTTGCTCTTACACTATTAATGCTTCCTTGAGGCTCTTTCCTGATAAAATTGCTCACATCATAGTGAACAGAAATAAATTTGTGACAGTGACAAATCTATTGATAATAAGTGAAAATCAAGACCATGTCTTGAAATCCTCAATCTTGCAATATATATTTAAATAGTTACTTGGTGACTGGATAAATCCGCTACAGCAAATGAAAAAACAATCATTCTTCACTAAGTTAATATGAGTTTTACTATTATAACTAGGAGGCAAATAAAAAGGAGTTGAACATTATCCATAATAAAAGAAGCACATACTCACAAAGCTCCATACCAACTACATTAAAGTGGAAATCATTATATTTGGAAATACAATTTAATTGGAAAACATTAAGTAATTTCATCAAACATTTTTTTAGTGCTTTGACAAGCAATTACATAAATTTACTCCAGTAGGTTCATCAGGATATAGTTCTATTGACACACCTTTACTATTTTTAAATAAATATCAGCTGATCTTAAAAATTTTTTAATCAAAATCGCCTCTCCCAAATCAAATGCTAAAGAAATCTTTGATTATACTCCCTTACCCATAGACAACCTGCACTAAACTCTATGAAGATATAAAATACCTTTCATCTGTATAATGATGTTGGTCAGGCTCTTACTCATTCATTTACTTATTTGTTCACTCAATTACATATTCTGTACTCAATCGTTTGTGTCCCCATTTCATTTATGTATTCTGTATTCAATCATCTGTATTTGCATTAAATCTGTGACTCTTGTCAGGGTGCACATCGTAATTAACAGAAGTAAATTCATGACAGTTGCCCAATTTGGGTGCACAGTTAGGCAACCAAAAAGTCATTACAAATTATATCTTGCAATTTCTCTTCTTTTAAATGAATTTATCAACGTATAAGGAGTTTTCAGACCACAGCAACATGTTCTGAAATCTCCCCTTCCTGTCTCATTCATTTTATTCATATACCGCACCCACCTTTCTCAAATCTCCTCCAAATATTCCCTGAGAAATTCTTTGTCGGGACCTATCTCAAGGCTTCACGTCTCTCTCTCTCTCTCTCTTTTTTTTTTTTTAAAGCAAATTAATAGTAAAAAGAGATACGTTTGCCTACTTTTTCTTTTTATTTTATTATTTTTTAAAATTTTTCCATGAGTTATTGGGGTACAGGTGGTATTAGGTTACATGGGTAAATTCTTTAGCGGTGATTTGTGAGATTTTGGTGCACCCATCACCCGAGCAGTAAACACTGCACCGTATTTTTAGTCCTTTATCCTTCGCCCCACTCCTATTCTTCCTCCCAAGTCCCCGAAGTCCATTGTATCATTCTTATGCCTTTGTGTCCTCATAGCTTAGTTCCCACATATCAGTGAGAACATACGATGCTTGGTTTTCAATTCCTGAGTTACTTCAGTTAGAATAATAGTCTCCAATCTCATCCAGATTGTTGCAAATGCTGTTAATTCATTACTTTTAATGGCTGAGTAGTATTCCATCATATATATATTATATATAATATACATATATAATATATATAATATACATATATTATATATATTTTATATATAACAGTTTCTTTATCCACTAGTTGATTGATGGGCATTTGGGTTGGTTCCATGATTTTGCAGTTCTGAATATATATATATATATATACACACACACACATATATATCTATACATAGATATATATAGATATATATGTATAAAACAGTTTCTTTATCCACTAGTTGATTGATGGGCATTTGGGTTGGTTCTGTGATTTTGCAATTCTGAATTGTGCTGCTATAAACATGCATGTGCAAGTTTCTTTTTCATATAATGACTTCTTTTCCTCTGTGTAGGTATCCAGTAGGGATTGCTGGATAAAATGGTAGTTCTACTTTTAGTTCTTTAAGGAATCTCCACACTGTTTTCCATAGTGGCTCTTCTAGTTTACCTTCCCACCAGCAGTGTAGAAGTGTTCCCTGATCACCGCATCCATGCCAACATCTACTGTTTTTTTATTTTCTTGATTATGATTTTTTTTTAATTTTATTATTATTATACTTTAAGTTTTAGGGTACATGTGCACAATGTGCAGGTTTGTTACATATGTATACATGTGCCATGTTGGCGTGCTGCACTCATTAACTCGTCATTTAGCATTAGGTATATCTCCTAATGTTATCCTTCCCCCCTCCCCCCACCCCACAACAGTCCCCAGAGTGTGATGTTCCCCTTCCTGTGTCCATGTGTTCTCATTGTTCCGTTCCCACCTATGAGTGAGAACATGCAGTGTTTGGTTTTTTGTCCTTGCGATAGTTTGCCGAGAATGATGGTTTCCAGTTTCATCCATGTCCCTCCAAAGACATGAACTCATCATTTTTTATGGCTGCATAGTATTCCATGGTGTATATGTGCCACATTTTCTTAATCCAGTCTATCATTGATGGACATTTGGGTTGGTTCCAAGTTTTTGCTATTGTGAATAATGCCCCAATAAACATATGTGTGCATGTGTCTTTATAGCAGCATGATTTATAATCCTTTGGGTATATACCCAGTAATGGGATGGCTGGGTCAAACGGTATTTCTAGTTCTAGATCCCTGAGGAATCCCACACTGACTTCCACAATGGTTGAACTAGTTTACAGTCCCACCAACAGTGTAAAAGTGTTCCTATTTCTCCACATCTTCTCCAGCACCTGTTGTTTCCTGACTTTTTAATGGTCGCCATTCTAACAGGTGTGAGATGGTATCTCATTGTGGTTTTGATTTGCATTTCTCTAATGGCCAGTGATGATGAGCATTTTTTCATGTGTTTTTTGGCTGCACAAATGTCTTCTTTTGAGAAGTGTCTGTTCATATCCTTTGCCCACTTTTTGATGGTGTTGTTTTTTCCTTGTAAATTTGTTAGAGTTCATCATGGATTCTGGATATTAGCCCTTTGTCAGATGAGTAGGTTGCGAAAATTTTCTCCCATTTTGTAGGTTGCTTGTTCACTCTGACGGTAGTTTCTTTTGCTGTGCAGAAGCTCTTTAGTTTCATTAGATCCCATTTGTCAATTCTGGCTTTTGTTGCCATTGCTTTTGGTGTTTTAGACATGAAGTCCTTGCCCATGCCTATGTCCTGAATGGTAATGCCTAGGTTTTCTTCTAGGGTTTTTATGGTTTTAGGTCTAACATTTAAGTCTTTAATCCATCTTGAATTAATTTTTGTATAAGGTGTAAGGAAGGGATCCAGTTTCAGCTTTCTACATATGGCTAGCCAGTTTTCCCAGCACCATTTATTAAATAGGGAATCCTTTCCGCATTGCTAGTTTTTGTCAGGTTTGTCAAAAATCAGATGGTTGTAGACATGCGGCATTATTTCTGAGGGCTCTGTTCTGTTGCATTGATCTATATCTCTGTTTTGGTACCAGTACTATGCTGTTTTGGTTACTGTAGCCTTGTAGTATAGTTTGAAGTCAGGTAGCGTGATGCTTCCGGCTTTGTTCTTTTGGCTTAGGACTGACTTGGCAATGTGGGCTCTTTTTTGGTTCCATATGAACTTTAAAGTAGTTTTTTCCAATTCTGTGAAGAAAGTCATTCGTAGCTTGATGGGGATGGCATTGAATCTATAAATTACCTTGGGCAGTATGGCCATTTTCACGATATTGATTCTTCCTACCCATGAGCATGGAATGGTCTTCCATTTGTTTGTAATCTCTTTTATTTCATTGAGCAGTGGTTTGTAGTTCTCCTTGAAGAGGTCCTTCACGTCCCTTGTAAGTTGGATTCCTAGGTATTTTATTCTCTTTGAAGCAATTGTGAATGGGAGTTCACTCATGATTTGGCTCTCTGTTTGTCTGTTATTGGTGTATAAGAATGCTTGTGATTTTTGTACATTGATTTTGTATCCTCAGACTTTCCTGAAGTTGCTTATCAGCTTAAGGAGATTTTGGGCTGAGACCATGGGGTTTTCTAGATATACAATCATGTCATCTGCAAACAGGGACAATTTGACTTCCTCTTTTCCTAATTGAATACCCTTTATTTCCTTCTCCTGCCTAATTGCCCTGGCCAGAACTTCCAACACTATGTTGAATAGGAGTGGTGAGAGAGGGCATCCCTGTCTTGTGCCACTTTTCAGAGGGAATGCTTCCAGTTTTTGCCCATTCAGTATGATATTGGCCATGGGTTTGTCATAATAGCTCTTATTATTTTGAGATACGTCCCATCAATACCTAATTTATTGAGAGTTTTTAGCATGAAGGGTTGCTGAATTTTGTCAAAGGCCTTTTCTGCATCTATTGAGATAATCATGTGGTTTTTGTCTTTGGTTCTGTTTATATGCTTTGTCTTAACTTTGGATAACCTGATGACAATGTGCCTAGGCGATGATGTTTTTGTGATGAATTTCCCAGGTGTTCTTTGTGCTTCTTCAATTTGGATGTCTAGGTCTCTAGCAAGGCTGGGAAAGTTTTCCTTGATTATTCCCCCAAATATGTTTTCCAAGCTTTTAGAATTCTCTTCTTCTTCAGGAACACCAATTATTCTTAGGTTTGGTCGTTTAACATAATCCCAGACTTCTTGGAGTCTTTGCTCATTTTTTTATTATTCTTTTTTCTTGTCTTTGTTGGATTAGGTTAACCTGAAGATGTTGTCTTTGAGCTCTGAATTTCCTTCTTCTACTTGTTCAATTCTATTGCTGAGACTTTCCAGAGTATTTTTATTTTTAAAAGTTTGTCCAACTTTTTCTGAATTTTAGATTTTTTTTCTTTAAGCTATCTATTTCCTGAATATTTCTCCCTTCACTTCTTGTATTGTTTTTTGGATTTCCTTGCACTGGGCTTTGCCTTACTCTGGTGGCTCCCTGATTAGCTTAATGACTAACCTCCTGAATTCTTTTCTGGTAAATCAGGGATTTCTTCTTGGTTTGGATTCATTGCTGAGGAACTAGTGGGATATTGTGGCGGTGTTAAAGAAGCTTGTTTTGTTGTATTACCAGAGTTGGTTTTCTGGTTCCTTCTCATTTGGGCAGGCTCTGTCAGAGGGAAGGTCTTGGGCTGAAGGCTGTTGTTCAAATTCTTTTGTCCCACAGGGTGTTTCCTTGATGTAGTACTCCCCTCTCTTCCTATGGATGTGGCTTCCTGTGAGCTGAAGTGCAGTGATTGTTGTCTCTTTACTGGGTCTAGCCACCCAGCAAGTCTACCTGGCTCTGGACCAGTACTGGGGGTTGTCTGCACAGAGTCCTGTGATGTGAACCATCTATGGGTCTCTCAGTCATGGATACTAGCACCTGTTCAGGTGGAGGTGGTTAAGGGTTGCAATGGACTCCATGAGAGTTCTTAGCTTTGGTGGTTTAATGCTCTATTTTTATGTTTGTTGGCCTACTCCTGGGAAGCGGCACTTTCCAGAGAGCACAGCTGTGATAGTAGGAAGAGGAACTAGTGGTGGGCAAGTCCCTAGAACTCCCAAGATTATATGCCCTTTGTCTTTCACTACCAGGGTGGGTAGGGAAGGACTATCAGGTGGGGGCAGGGCTAGGCGTGTCTGAGCTCAGATTGTTCTTGGGCAGGTCTTGCTGCGGCTGCTGTGGGGGATGGGAGTGAGATACCCAAGTCCATGGAGTTATGTACCTGGGAGGAATTTTGCTGCCTCTGCTAAGTCATGCAGATTTTCAGGGAAGTGGGGGAAAGCCAGCCTCACCCAGCTTCCATGCAAACCGAAGGGCTGGTCTCACTCTCACCATTCTCCTGCCCCAATAGGCCTGAGTTCTGTTTCCAGGTGGTGGGTGAGCTAGGCTTGAAAATTTGCCCCAGACTACTTGCCTCCCAGCTGCAAAAGAAAGGGGCTTGGTTCTTCCTCTGCCTGTGGAGTCTACACATAGGATTTGTGCCCTCCCCAGAGTTCTGGCCAGGAGGCTTCTCGCCCCGTTCAAATTGTTACAAAGATCAGCTGGAGATTTCCTTCTCCCTATGCAGTTTTCCCCCTCACTCCTCTGGCTGCCCTCCTGATGGATCCCTGTGGTGCCAGGCAGGAATGGCCTGCCTGGGGACCTACTGAGCTCACAGAGCCATTCTGCTGCTTTCTCTACCCCTGTATTTCACTTGACTCTCTAAACTGACTCAGTTCCAGGTAAGGTTGGAAGCTCCTCCACACAAACAGACTTTCAGTTTCTGCAGTGAGGGTGTGTGTTCAGGAGAGGAGGCTCTCCCTTTTCCTCTACCGCAGTTGAGGCACTCACAGTATTTGTGGTGTCTCCTGGGTCCTGTAGGAGCAGTTCACTTCCTTCATAGGGTCTGTGGGTCCTCTCAGGATTGCTGGTTTGTTCTTGCAGTCAATCTGAAGCTAAAGTTTACAATGCCAGCCTCCGAACCATGCTCTGTCTGTCCCAGGCAGAGTTGCAGTCCAGTCCTGCCTCCCATCCACCATGATGATCCCTATCCCATATCTCTCTTTTTTTCTTCTTATTCTAGTTCTCTGTTACAAAATCCCAAAGAACCTGCAAGAAACCTCCAAAGAAGGTACAACATGGGAAAGGAAAACAAAAGGAAAGGAAAAAAAAAGAAAGGAAAGGAAAGGAAAGGAAAAAGAAAAGAAAAGAAAAGAAATGAGAAGCTAAATGCCAAAGCCTCTATCTTGTTTTAAAAAATAAGGACATTCATAATTCAATAACATTTTAGTCCTATTAAATATCTATTCAATAAATATTTAGCACCTAGAAATAGGTTCCATAAAAGCAAAAATTAGATAAAAATTGATGCTATTAAGAGGCCCTGGTCTAGTGTTGTGAATGTGTCTGTGTGTGTGTGGTGTTATTAAAATAGTTCCATTTAAATTTTATTAGTACCTGGAATAAGACAATTACCATAAGGGAAGAATAATGAAAACATTGACAGAATTCTATGGTGTTTAAGATATAAAAGATGAGCAAAGGAGATATCCCTTAGACGCTTCCCAGATGACCCACTTAAATGACTGGTTGGATCAATTTTAAAAACATAAGAGAAGTGAGAGTGAATTTGATTTTGAAGACGTAGAGTTTGCAATACATATTTGTTATACACATATTTTGGGTTAAGTGGACATGTGGGAAGAATTAGATGCCTGGATCTCAGGAGAAATATCCCAACTGGAAATATAGACTTAGAAGTCATCAGCATATATGAGAAAATGTCAAAAAGTTTGTGGAAAAATTGAACTAAAAAATAAAAAGAAAGATAGAAACTTTATTTCTCAACATAAGCTCCATCAAATTCAAGACACTTTTGTAAGTGAAGATACTGCCATTTAGTCCATCCCTAAAGAACTGAGGGTCCAGGGATTTTACCCATGTCAATGCAGTCTTTTTCACATTAATAACGAAGGAAAACTGAGTGACATTTAATTTTTTTTTAAGATTAGGAAACAAAAAGAAGTCAGAAGGAGCCAAATCAGAACTGTAAGGTGGATGTCTAATGAATTTCCATTGAAACTCGCAAAATTGCCCTTTTTGAAGGAGCAGGAGCATTGTTGTGGTGGAGAAGGGCTCTCTGGTGAAGCTTCTTTAGATGTTTTTCAGCAAAAGCTTGGTTAACTTTCTCAAAACACTCTCATAATAAGCAAATATTATTGTTCTTTGGCTCTCCGGAAACTCAACAAGTGAAATGCCTTTAGCATCCTAAAAAACTGTTGCCATGACCTTTGCTTTTGACCAGTTCACTTGTGCTTTGGCTGAACCATTTCCACCTCTTCGTAACTATTGTTTTGATTGTGATTTGTCTTTGGGATTGTACTGGTGAGCCATGTTTCATCTCCTGTTATAATTCTTCGAAGAAATGCTTCAGGATCTTGATCCCACTTGTTTAAAATTTCCATTGAAAGCTCTGCTTTTGTCTGTAGCTGATCTGGGCCCAATGGTTTTGGCACCCGTCAAGTGGAAGTTTGCTCACCTTTAATTTTTCCAGTCAGAATTGTGTAAGCTGGGCTGTTGTCTATTCTTTCTGCTGATAATTGTCAGTCCTCTTTAATTAGGGCATGAACAAGATGAACTTTTTTCCTCATGAATTGATGTGGATGGTCTGTCCCTGTGGGTTTCATCTTTAAGGTTGTCTCATCACTTTTTAACATTAGTTATCCATTTGTAAACTGCTGATTTATTTGGGGTACTATCCTCGAAGGCTTTTTATAAAGCGTCATTGATTTTCACCATTCTTTCACCCAAGCTTCACCTAAATTTGATGTTTGTTCATGCTTCAATCTTAGCATAATTCATATTGCCTTGATAGGGACACTTTTCAAACTGATGTCTTAACCCTCTTAATGCCTCAAACTAAATCCTGTTCAGACATGTTATAACAAGTTAGTATAATTTTTTTTGGTGCAAGAGAAATTGAAATTCATGCATAGTTTTTTCATAGTATGCATTTTTCGTGAACTTTTTGAAGACCCCTTGTACATGGTGATTGAAGAGTTGCAGGAAGAGTTCACATGGTGACAATAAAACAGTGAAAACACCAACACTTAAAGGATCAGCAGAAGGAAAATTTAAAAATTGAATGATAATGGGGTAGAGAAGAACCAAGAGAGAGAATTAATGAAGGTGAGAGTTTTCTCAATTGAACATTCTATTTCTGATAGTCAAACATGTGAGTTCCTTAGGAATCAAACACCAAATACCACATGTTCTCAGTTATAAGTGGCACCTAAGCTATGGGCAAGCAAAGGCATACAGAGTGGTATAATGGACATTGGAGACTCAGAAGTGGGAGGATGGGAAGAGGGTAACAGATGAAAATCTATCTACTGGATACAATGTACACTACTTGGGTGATGAGTTCACTAAAATCCTAGACTTTACCAATATACAGTTCATCCATATAACCAAAACCCATTTATACCCCTAAAGCTATTGAAATAAAAAAAGGTTCAAATGTTTTTTGAAAAGCATTTCTATATGACTAAAGGACAAAATATTGTCTTTATAACAATAAAGATGTCCTGTCGTTCATAAATGTAATATAATTCCACTTAGAATTTCCAATGCATTTTAAAACTAGCTATGACATTAAATTTTTCTTAATCAGACAGCCCTTCAAATCAGAATAGGCTTAGAAAGACTCCTAATTTTTTTTGCATTATGAAAACAACACTAGCTTTGCATGAAAAATTCAGGCCATGCAGAAGGTGTTAAGTGAAAAGTATCGTCCTCGGCCTACACCCTGACTCCTCAATGCAACTCCCCAGAGGTGAATCATCATAAATAGCTTTTAAAAACTATTGTAAAATATACATAAAATAAAACTTATCATTTTAGCCATTTTAAGTATACAGTTCAGTGGCATTAGGTACATTCATATTGTCATACAACCATCACTGAGACAGCATCCATCTTTAAAATATTTTTCATCTTGCAAAATAGAAACTCTCTACATGCTTAACAGCAACTCCCTTTCCCCTGTTCCCCCATACCCTGGCAACCACCATTCTACTTTATGTCTCTATGAATCTGACTACCCAAGTACCTCATATGAGTGAAATTATGCAGTTTTTGTCCTTTTGTGTGTAAATAGCTTTTTAATATTTTTTGGATGGTGTTTTTCAAAGGCATTTAAAATTTTTAAGATTAATGACTGTTCATGGTAGAAAATTCAAATTGCATGAAAAGACTCTATAGTGAAAAAGCAGAAGTTCCTCTTCCCCACAATGTCCATTCCCACTCACTACAGGTAACCATTGTTAATAACTTTCCTGGCCATTCTTCTAGAACTTTTGTATGTATCTATGAGAAACATTCTCACCTACACATGAGCATACACACACACTTCTGTGTTTTTTCTGACTTCTGTTTCATTGTAAGAGGGATAATATACATACTGTTATATAATTTGCTTTCTTTGCTTAATGTATCCTAGGCATCTTTCCACAGTGAAACATATCTTCTTAAGTGAATCTTTTTCAACTTAATAAAGTAATTCTGAAGTATATGTAAGAATAAAGAGTCAAGAATGACAAAGAACATTCTGGGAAAAACTACTGAAGAAGGACTTGCAATACCAGATACGAGAATGCATTATTAAAATATTGTGATAAACGTGGAAGAATAGAGAAATCAGTGGAGCAGAAATTAATCTCAGGAGAAAACTACAGAACATAAAAGCTTCAGCTGAGTTTAAAAATATTAAAATCAGTAGGAAGAAGTGTATTATTCAATAAACATGCAGGAACAATTTCTTAACAATAGAAAAAAACCGATCAAATCCTCTCCTCACATGATAAACCATAATTAGTTGCATATTTATTAAAGCATTAATTGCATAAAATGAAAAACAAAGCAAATCATCAAATATGTAAAATAAAAATGAATATTGAACATTTTGTGAGGAAGGTTTTCTAATTGTACAAGCAAATATAGAAACTTTAATGAAAACACTTGAGAAATTGACAATTTAAAAATGAAAAATTCAGTAACAAAACATGATAAAGATTAACTGGAAAGATACTTGTAAAATGCATGACACAATGTTATCCTAATTTTATATAAAGAATTCTCTTCATACAAAATTTAATACACCCCAACAGAAAAAAAAAATGAATGATGTGTAGGAATAAATAAAGTATAAAGCAATAATGTAAATGGTAAATAAATATATGAATTATTTCAAAATTTTCAGGTAAGCAAAGTAACAAAGGGTAAAAGAACAATCTTTTTTCACATATCAAATTAGAGATTATTAAAAACTTGATATAATAAAATTTAGTGTTGGCAAAGATAAAGATAGACACTCACATATACTTCCATTGTGGAAGATAGTTTAGCCTATGTATGAAAACTTGTAAAAAAAAATTTGACCCTGAAATTCTCCTTTTGGAAATTTAACTAGAGAAAATAACTCTAATTGTATGCAAATATTTGTCTACAGAAATGTTCACATAGCATTGTTTACAATGTAGAAAAGTTAGAAATAACTAAACATATATTGTTAAAGAAATTGTTAAATGAATTATGGTGCATTTATGCTATGGAATACTATAGTTAGTATTTAATGACATGGGAAAATGTGATACATTTTAAATGAAGTGTCACTCACAAATAAGTAATGTCATATATCCTAATTATTTTTAATACATACTAGTGCATAGGAAATGTGTGTAAGGATATAGTCTAAAAGTTTAACAGAGGTTTAAGCAGTTATATGTGATTTTTATTTTATTATTTTTATTTCCATAATGTTCACAATGAACATATATTACTTTCATAATAAAAAGTAATGTTCAAAAAATAAAATACTTTTAAAAAGTGTAAAAAATGTGAGTTCCATTTCAACCAATAAATCATATTTATTCTAGCATAGCTCTAATAATCCAGGTGTGAGTCCATTGTATATTGGATTTGAAATACATAAGACTTGAAGTTGTCCTGTGCTTTATCAAGTTTGTATCTTGAATTCATTTAAAATAAAAATCCTTGTAGAGTGCTTTAATCTCCATGGAGAAAGAAGACCTATATTAAATATTAAATTAATGCATGTTGTTATATAGATGCACTGTCAACAACTTTGGGAAAACAGTGAACATTCAAGGATGGCTAGAAATGAACTGCATTTACTAAGCTAACATTTTCCTTTGAAGAAACATTTTGGTCAATATTTGATGCCCTGTAGATTTGAGCAAGAAAGATAAAGGCATTTAGGTTTCTGATTGCTCTTGGCAAGAAAGCTAGTTTCTGTAAGAAATTAATTACGACCAAAAAAAAAAAAAGAAAAAACCAAAACCTTAAGGGGTGGAGCTCATAGGTGAATGAGGACCTCTGAAAATTGACATGGATTTCAGGTTTAACTTTCTTGTAATGGAAATAAAATACAACTGAACATGCTCTCATTTTTTAACTCTGTACAAAATACCTACTCAAGGCATCTTTGTATTTTGGTTCCAGGTTCTCATCAGAGAATTACTGAAAGTCAACTCTGAGCAGTTACCAATGGATAGTTTTAAGCAAATCATATATCAGAGAAATAATGTAATAGGCATTTTAATTAGCCATTCTCCTCGATTCCCTAAACTTAGTCCCTGCATTAAGAAAGATCATTAGGAAATAATATTCCTGAACCCATTTCATTTCCCTGAAGAAATATCTTCCCTGAGTGATGCCTTAAAGTTTTCTTCTGCAACTTTTATAAACAACAGATATATAAAACTCCACTTTGAACAAAATGGATGTGCCCTGTGCAAAATCCCAATTGAAAACTTCACAGGATCTGTTACCCTATATCTCTTAAAGACTCGCACAGTTGATGCCTCTTTGAATTCATACCACTGAAGTATGTCACTGCAGATGAGCTTGTACGATTTCTATTAGTAGGCAGCATGAAGTCATCATGTCTTCCATTTTGCCCAACGTATCAGAACACCCAGAATTAAAACAGTATATTAATTAATGAAATTAATATGCCTGTAAACAAAAAGTAACATGGTATTTGTCTCATTGCTTTTTTTTTTTTTCTTTTTTTTTTTTTTGAGACAGAGTCTCACTCTGTCAGCCAGACTGAAGTGCATGGCACGATCTCGGCTCACTGCAACCTCCTGCCTCAACCTCCCGAGTAACTGGCATTACAGGTGTGTGCCACCATGCCTGGCTAATTTTTGTATTTTTAGTAGAGATGGGGTTTCACCATGTTGGCCAGGCTGGTCTCAAACTCCTGACCTCAGGTAATCCACCTGCCTCAGTCTCTCAAAGTGCTGGGATTTTTACAGGCGTGAGCCACCGCACCCAGCTCATTGCTACTTTTATTAATTTCTTTTTAAATTATGTTTACTTTTTAAAGCAAACTTAAACAAAGCAGCTCAATCTCCCTGCAAAAGGCTAGGGTACCTTTCAGCAGCAGCCCCCTGGTGGTTGTTATAATGCTGTGTCCATCTTTCCTGAAAGAAGTCTAGAGATGAAATTACATCAAGGAAACAAATCTGAGTATCATCACACTCTGGTACTCTTAATCATACCTTTGGTCCTTTCACCGTGTCCAGTGGCAGGTACCTTCTAGCTGGAATAGTGATCTGTTCTTATCACATCACAGGATCCGTTACCCCATACCTCTTATATAAAGAAACACAACGGATGCCTCTTTGAATGGAGAGAGCCATTTCATCACTATAAATACTCGCTTTGGGCTAGGCAGTAATTTGGCTAACTGGAAGATATAGTAAAAGCAAAATTTTGTATACCTTCACCCCTAGGACATCTAAGCTATATAAATAAAATCTTAAGAATTTTTTTGGGTGTACTATAGTTTCTCAATGTAATGTGAAAATTATTTTAAAATTATCTGAGGATGTACATATATATATATATAATGTGTGCATGTGTGTACATAAAATATATGAGTTACATATATATATAATGTGCATATGTGTGTACATAAAATATATGAGAAAATGAAGAAATAAAAATTTAGAAAACCTAGATTGTGCCAAAGGGCACAGTAGATGTTAAAAGAAATGAATCTAACGTTAATGAAATGGAATTTGATTTTGAATAAAATGGTAGAGGTTGGCACAATCATGATGGGGTATTATACAAGAGACTCTATAGTTAAGGCCTCACTTAAATCCTTTACTTAATAGTAGGTTTCCAGTTTTATAATTACTGTTTAAGGCTGTCCATTCCCTTAGCACATCACTCCCCTGACATCAGATCAGTGTCCTTGAAAATCTATGATCATGTTTTCCCAACAACTTTACTGGTAGTTCATTTTGTTCCATTCTCTGAGCATTCTTAGCTTATACTTTAATTTTATCTGCATTTTTTCTCTCTTGGACATGAGCCAGTGTGTTATGCCATGACTTCAAGGGATGGCAAACAAATACTGACTAATTGAGGCAGCCACACAGCTCCAACTCTAGCTCAGGTGTGTCTACAATCTCACACACACACACACACACACACACACACACACCTCCTCCTGTAAGAACATAATGATTCTCTCAGCACTATCTCTTCTAATGTATCCAGTGCAGCTTTAAATTCATTTTCTTTAGGGAAGCTTTATCCAATTTTGCAACTCTTACCCACATAGTCTCCTCACTACCCCTATACTCACTTATCTTCCCCAGTCATTATCACTATGGCTTATGGTCAACCACCCTCTTGAATCTAGCATTATCCTTACATTCTAGTGAAAACTATTCTCAGTGATCTATAGAAAATTGCCTTTAAAGCCTTTCCAGTTATCTTCCACCCTCTGTTTTCAATCACAATTAACTACATGCAATCCCCTGACTACTCCAGACTCTGGGTGTTATTACCTTTCCTAGAAACACTCCTATCCTTACAGCTCCATCCCCTATAGCTCTTAGTATTCATTATTTTCTCTGAAGACTCAAAGCAGAGCTCAAGTGTATCTCATGGCAAATTTTACATAACTCTCTGATATCTCACAATATCTTGTAACTACTCTTTAGTGTATAGCCACCCCAAACCTCTACCCTCCATGTGGCTGGAAAGAATTCTATGATGGCATAGTGCCAGCCATAAATAGGTGCTCAATATATGTTTGTAGAATGAATGATTGATCTTCATACAATTTCTCACATATCAAAATTTCCAAATCAAGTTATTAACACTTGTTAGAGTTATAGAGATATTACTAGTTTGGAAAGAAGTAAAATTGGCACTAAGATGTAATGAAATCATAATGGGGAAGCCTTGTTTAGATTACTTTTTAGCAAATTTTCCTTGATTCAGTTCGTTCCTAAAGACCCACTAATGTGACAATTGTGGTATTTATGTGTTCATTAAATAAATTATTTACTGAGCACCTGGAATATTCCTGACACTGAAATTATATCAGAAGTAAAATGGGAAGACAAGTATAGTTACTGCCCACATAAAAGTTAGAGAGGAAGGTGAAAATTCATACAATTGCCTGAAATTAGAATTAAAGTGATAAAACAGGACTGGAAAACACAATCATGGTCCCACACATACTTTGCTTCTAAAAAGGAAACAAACCTGTCGTTCTGCAAAAGCAAGATCATGGAAACAAAAATATCTTTTTTATTTTCTCCCTCCCGTCCCACTCAGAAAAAGGATATGAACCAACTAAAACATTGCACATGAATTCTATCACTGGATAGATTCTGCTTTCTGAGGCAAAAAGGGTGATATTTCCTTCCCCCTTCCCCCAGGACATCATACCAGTCTCTATATCCACAAAGAGACTGCGGTGCTCAGAAAACAACTGGCCAGAAAATAGAAACAGTTCTTAAGTACATGCATAAAAAGAGACCTTGGAGTAGAATATTCTGAGCATTATTCTTTTTTCATTTATTGCACTGATTCAAGTTGTTACAGAAGAAAGCTAAAATGGGGTATCTTGAGCAGAGAGTGCCATATGATTGAACCTCAATAGGGTTGTATTAGGTAAAAGCCTGTCAAACTCCGGAAACTGAAATAGAAACTGTGTGGTATAAATTTCTCTCTTGCCATGCCTGTCAGAAGATTGAACAAACAGAACAAATTATCAAGTGAGTGGTAAATGAGATCAAAGGCAATCCATATACTCTATTTGTTTACAAGCAACAGCTGAAGATCTATTTTTTTCAACGAAGAGTAAACAAGCTAGTTAAAGAGAGCCTATGAAGAAAAGCTGTAGGACACACTAGAGCAAGATAATGAAGACTCAGAAAAAGGTATAGGTCGAAAACTAATTTATCATGAAAATCAGAGGATCAGCCCAGAAAATAATATGACCTCTATGACACAGAAAACCCAAACAAAAATCACAGGTTAAGAGGCAATTACAACATGTGAGAGTGAGTGTTTTGAAGATTTCAAAGGGAACCAACACAATAGGAAAGAAAAAAGAGGGAGAACACAAACAAAACAAGCAATGAGTAAAGGTCAAAAATAAATATATAAAGTATTTTTTTTCTTAATTGGAAAGGAAAAATCTGCATAACTCTGTACTAATAAATGTAAAATTTTAAATAAAATGTATTATATTTGGAGAAATATAAATGGCCTAGATTTGCTCATAAGGAAATAGAATGGCTATTACTATTAAAAAATAACGATCCTGGCAAGGTTTCAGAGAAAAGGAATGCTTATACAATGCAGGTAGGAATGTAAATTAGTTCAGCCATTGTGGAAAGCAGTGTGACAATTTCTCAAAGAACTTAAAACAGAATTACCATTTGACCCAGCAATCCCATTATTGGGTAAATACCCAAAGGAATATTAATTGTTCTACCATAAAGACGCATGCATATGTTCATTGAAGCACTATTCACAATAGTAAAGACATGGAATCAGCCTAAATGCCCATCAACAGTAAACTGGATTAAGTAAATGTGATGTATATACACCATGAAATACTACATAGCCATAAAAAGGAACAAGATCATGTCCTTTGCCCCAACATGGATGGAGCTGGAGGCCATTATCCTAAGTGAACGAACACTAACACCACATATTGTAAGTGGGAGCTAAACAATGAATATACATGAACACAAAGAAAAGAACAAGACACACTGGAGTCTACTTAAGGGTGGAGGATGAGAGGAAGGAGAGGATCAAAACACTACCTATTGGATACTATGTTTATTACCTGGGTGACAAAATAATCTGTACACCAAACCCCTGTGACATACCATTTACTTATGTAACAAAGCTGTATATGTACCCCTGAACCTAAAATAAAAAGTTAAAAGAAAAAGAAAAAGAAATAACCTGAAAGTGCCAAGAATGACGTTTTCTCTTCTTTTGTGTAAGGCCCTCTTCTATAACCAAATGGGAGCTGAGATAGATGTGAATTTAGGGGAGGGATAGAACCCCTCTCTGTTCTCAGTCCAGCAAACCAGGATTCTCTGAGGAAATTCCACACCAAGCCCTGACGGCAATGAAGTTTTGCAGTCTTGTCTTTGGTTCATTTCTTCCTTGAACACCTTGTGAAGAAGAGAGCTGTGGTTTGAAGAAGGATTTTGTTCCTCTGAGACTCCTTGAATAATACTACCTAATAGCCAACCTTGCTGTAAGTTACTAATGACATTCGAGTATGTACCTTCTCCTTCCTTCGCAATTACCTTTCTGAATCCTCTCATTAACATATTGTATTAATCTGCTTGGGCTGCTGTAACAAAATGTGCCACAGAGTGGGTGGCTTAAAAACCAGAAATTATTTTCTCACAGTTCTGGAGGCTGGTAGTCCAAGATCTAAGGCCTCTCTACTTGGCTTGTAGATGGTCACCTTCTTGCTACCTTTTCATGCTGTCTTTTCTCTATGTGCAAACGTTTCTGGTGTCTCTTTTTGTATTTCTTAATCTCTCATAAAGACACCAGTCAGTTTGGATGAGGGCCCACCTTTGTAAAAGCCCCATCTCCAAATAGTTTCATTCTGAAGTACTAGGGGTTAGGACTTCAACATATGAATTTGGAGAGGACACAATACAGTCCATAACAGATGCTTGCAAACAATGCATATTATAGATGTACACACCAGGCATTTAGGCTTCCCAATGCTTAGCCTAAGACCTTTCCCTGGAGCATCTACTCAATTTACTCTGCTTTATAATTGTCCACCTGTAACTACAAATGAGTTTCTTCTTACCACCATGAACATCAATTTTCTCTCTGACACAATAAAGGCATTTGACTAGATAAGAATTATAGTCTTCAAGTCAACAGAATCAGGATCCAGTCAGATGTTATAGTGAGAGGGCAAGGGGCTGAAGAAAAAGTGCCCAATCTCAGAAAAACAGATGGCCAAGCTTCCTTCATAAGCAAAGCTTTTGTAAGCAAAAGCCCTAGCCCTCTTCTCACTCCAGCCCTACAGAGGCAGGAAGCAGAAGCAGAAGAAAACAGAGTACAGAGTGCTTGCCTTGACCTTGAAAGTCTCAAGGAGGACTGCTATAAACAATCTGATGTGGACTTCTCATTTTTCACAGACATATTGCACACAAAATATTCTGAAAATATTCTGGCTACTTACTTACCGACCCACATACATACATGCATAGAACTTTTTACACGTATTTATATAGTTTACAGCATTTATTTGGTAAATGCCATGCTCATTGTTTCACTTTTTTTTTTTTACTTTGAACATTCACAGAAATAGAATGTATCTTAAAGCCATTCTGACCCTGCAGCAGTCATGATGAGGTTGTCATTGCCTATGCATATAAATATTTGAGGAATGGGTATGAAATTTGCAAGAAATTCTCCCTAACAATAGGGGATGATCTTTTCAAGAAATGTACCATCACCCAGGCTCTTGATGGCACAGAGCATAATATTTTGTGGGAAGAAAAAAGAATAACCTAAATTAAGTGTAAAAATAATTCATAAGAGGCTCCGAAAAAGAAGTTCAGGAATCCACCAACCAATTTATATATATATATATATATATATATATATATATATATATATATATATATATATAATATGCAACAGTGACATGATAAAAATCGATGTCTAAATAAGACTAAATGAGATCTTCTAATAAATATAGAATAAGAATGCTAAGTGATGATAAAGGCATCGTTCCATAGTTTAATTCACAGGGTTTCTTTTCTTTCTTAGTGGGTTCATGAAATAATGGGTTGTCTTCCAATCAATGTATCTTATATTCAATTATATATGATAATTATTAAGCCCCTACTGTGTGTCAGGCTCTATGTTAAGCACTGAGAATACAGAGTGAACAATAGTGCCTGCCCTTCAGAACTTTAGAGGATCTTAGTGCATATAGTTACTAAAAAATATAGTAAGAAAAATAATTGTAAGAGAGTTGAGTGCTATAAGAGAGAGAAATATACAGTGTACATGGAGCACGAATCTCAGCGAGGATTTCTTGGATGCCCTCCTTGAAGAAATGGTGCCCAAGTTAAGAGAGAAGGATGAGAAAGAGTTAACCAGAAGGTAAGGAAATAAAATTCCACACATAAAAGAATAGCATGAACAAAGACCTGAAAGTGAGGACAAACATAGCTAACTGGTAAAACCAAGAAAACTCCAGCTTGAGTGAAGGAGAGAAAAGGGGAGGAGAGGCAGGCAGGGGCTGGATCACGGCATGAGCCCTGGGTCTTCCCAGCCTACAATGGTTGTGGGTTGAGTATTCATAGTAGCAGCTTGAGGGCAGTTGTGGTCAACACTTGAAGCTTTATTTGTAGGTTGTAGGAATTTCCTCTGGGTCTTTTTTAGTAAGCCATTCAGGATATTTCACAAATTCCCCTCTCATGCAGAGGTGCTCTATGTTGCACAAACTCTGACTTAATTTAGCAGTTTTAAAAGCCTGCTGTCCTATTGATGTGTCCAAACTTTTGGCACTTAAGGAAAGCCTTAATATTTTATACAATGGTCTCCTTTGAGTCTAGTATCTTTTTAGTCAACTTTATATTATTCTTAAGTTGTCTTGTGCCTGAACAAGATGTATCACTATGAGAAGAAATGTCCTTAAAATGTTTTTGAAGATATTTTTCAGCCAGCCAGATTAATATTTAAATAATATGTGTGATCTCCTAAGAACTTTAAAATATCATCTCTATTATCTATGTTAGCCATTCACATTCCTATATTTCAATGTTGATCTGACTAATCTATTTGCGTATAATTTTGCTCCATATAAGAAGATAATAACAACAACAAAAAAACTGTAATAGCTAACAGAAACTGAGCTCTTAATGAATCCCAGGTATGATATAAAGGTTTTTACATTCATTCTGATTTAGCCTTGTCTAGAAGGTAGGTACTATTATAATCTCCCTTTTGCAAAATAAATAGAAAATGAAGCTTAGGGAGATCAGGTAATTCCCTAGGTTCAACTAATTTATTCACTTTCTTAGAAGCAACATAGTATATTTGTTGCTTTTAAAAACACTGATGTAGTACTTATGCCAAGCATGGGGGGAAACATTATCCAAACACTTCTCATTTAATCCTCCTAATGACCCTGTGGAGCAGACACAAAGAGGTTCAGTCACTGATCACACAAGAGGCAGAAGTAGAAATCAAACCCAGGTCATCTGGTTCCCAAGTCTTTGCACCTAACTCCTGTGTCCCAGTTTTTAGAGGCCAGAAAACTAGCCAGCAATTTCAACTTTACAAATTATCATCTTTATGAACTTGATAGAATAATTTAATTAAAATTAAACTATGAGGCAAAATTTGCTAATCTATAATGACAACGACACAGACCATTGTGAAAATCAAATGAGATGATGTTATTTTAGTAATTGTTGTGACTACTCTTAATTTGCCACTTCATAACTACTGATTTATGTAAATTATATGCTATGTTGTCATTGATTTGACTATTAGCCTTCACAATGATGCTTCATTGAAAGTATTGCACATTGTTACATTACATAAGTGAAGCTTTACCACCTCTTACTTATACTGCAGGTTCAGCTCTGTCTCAATCCTCAACAAGAACAAAGAAGGAGGGAAGGACAGGGGATAAGAGTCAAGTGCTGAGAGGCAAATACAAGCCTTGGAAATCCATTCTGAGTCACAAATCTCTTTCAAGAAGTGGGCCAAGGTTGCTGTTGCCACTATCCCATGTTGTCCAAGAACTGAGGCCATTCTTTTGCTTTCCATATTTGGAAGAACAAGTGCCAAAGGCAATTCAAATAAACCCAGTGCCCTTTTTACAATCTTCTTTTGGAGAATCGTACAATCAAAGTGTGATATTCAAGTAAGGATATAAATGAAGCAATGATATAGTATATAAAATACTAATTACAAAATATCCATGTTTACCACCAATTAATTATAATCAGGGAAGTAAAACCTTCCCGTTTCAGCTGCAGCCACAGAGTACTTGGTCACCTGGTTGACTCCCCTCCAATACCTGGCTTTGTTTGGGGCCACAGGACCTTTTTCAGCTCCAATTCCTTTTTCTCAATCCCTGTACTCTGGGAAAACTTCAGGGTAGTTTTCTAGATAAAGTCAAAACCTCAGTTGGCTGCATACAGAATTTTTTTCATCAGTTCCCACTCCAAAATGCTTTTTTTTTTTTTTTTTTTTTTGAGACTGAGTCTTGCTCTGTTGCCCAGGCTGGAGTGCAGTGGTGCCGTATCAGCTACTGCAATCTCTACCTCCCAAGTTCAAGTGATTCTCTTGCCTCAGCTTCCCGAGTAGCTGAGACTACAGGCACATGCCACCATGCCTGGTAAATTTTTGTACTTTTAGTAGAGATGGAGTTTCACCTTGTTTTCCAGGCTGGTCTCAAAATCCTGACCTCATGTGATCTACCTGCCTCAGTCTCCCAAAGTGCTGGGATTACAGGAGTGAGCCACTGCTCCTGGACTCCAAAATGCTTTAATCCAAAAAAAAGTGAGTTGCTATAGTGACCCCTATTGTAATTGCTAGAAGCTTTTGTAAGATGCATCCACTCTCTTGGTATATTTCAGTTTTTTAAATTTCCAGCAACAAGAAAAATGAAGCCTCGTTTGTTAGAATAGAAATAGAATAGAATAGAAAGTGGGGTATTCAGCAATTGTAAGCAAAATGAAAGAGATTTGGGGATTGAGCATTGTGGAACACTCACAGGATCCCCAGGGAAGGGAATTTCCAATGCTGACTGCAGGGCGAAGTATTTCTAAAGCAGCAGATGCCAATGAAGAACACAGATTTCTTTGATCTTTCTTTTTAGCTTAAATGATCTTCTATCCAGGGGCCTAAATAAGTGGCTGAATAAGTCAGCCAAAAGCAATTTCCAATATGAACCTGAAAGAACAGGGCTCAGTAAAACTATGATCTGCAGGCCAAATATACCCTGCCACCTGTTTTTGTTTTTGTTTTTGTTTTTTAACAGAACACAGTTTTATCAGAACACAGCCATGTCCATCCATCCATGCATTGCCCATGAGTGCTTTTGCACTGCAATAGCAGAGTTGAGTGGTTGCAACCAAGACCATATTGTCCACACAGTGTAAAACATTTGATATCTTGCCCTTTACAGAAAAAGTTGGCCAACCCCTGCCTAGAGCTGAATAGAGGAAGAGGAGTTGAGAAGGTGAGAGGATAACCAAGCACAGTTTGAAAAGCCATTTGGATATCTGCTTTTTATCTCTTGGTTTTCCCTAGTGTGTTTTACATTTACATTCAGATTTAGAGCTCTAAGCCATGGGAGAAAGCTTACTTTGTTCTTGTGTTAGCTCAGGTCCTCTGAGGAGCAGATGCCAAGACAGTAGTAGACCTGCAAGAGAGTTATTGGAGACAACTCTCCTGTAGGGAAAAGCAGAGGAAGCCGGAGGAGGCAGGGAAAGCCCACTCTGGAAGGAGAGGAAAAAGGAAGGAAAGTTGATTGATAGGAAGAGTCTCACACTGCAGCACAGTGCTGAGATATTTCAGCCAGGCCTTAGAGTTTGCAAGCCAAACTCACCCATGTGAGGAGTCCTGCCCCTCACTGGAATGAGCTAGTCTTACCAACAGAAGCGGGGCTCTGTGCGAACACAGCAGCCTGCTACTATACTGTATAATTAAGTATAAATTCAGGTCTGGACATTGAGTCTCTCTCATTCCATTACAGAACTATTAAAAAATAATCCTGTATCAGGAAGGTTGTTTCTAAGGCATAAAAATCATAGAACAGAGATAAGAAGCCTTGGAAGCTACAGGCCATGCTACTCTTTCAGATTTATCTTGTTTCCAACCTGCCCACGATGGTTGAGTGGCCATTGTGTATACAGAGCACTAGGTTAAGCAACGTAATGAGAAGGAAGAATATAAAAGATTAAAAAGAAAAGTCACTGAATTCAACAGGGTGAGTATAACTTTGGATTTGCTGACAGAGGGACAGTGATACCTGATTTTTTTTCCATGCAGCTGATTTTTTAGGCCATTGGCTATGAGTTAGACACTCAGAGCACATATAGACCAGGAAAACTTCCCTCCTGACTTTGTTAAGTGCCCTCTGACTCGATAGACCACAGAATGAAGAATCTATATTATGTTGGTCTTTGAGTCACTTCCACCTTAACTTCCTCTCTCCTCTGCTGTCCAGATAGAATGTATATTGACAAGAGTAAAGATACTTTATACAAGCCAAATTGCTTTTGAGTTTCCAATTATTATTCCTGCTTCATAATGGAAACAGGCAGAGATAAGGAAGGGATTTCAAAAAGATGAGTCCATATAATGTTATTTCACAATCTAAATGCTTGGCTTTCTTCATTTCTTTTCTCTCTTTCTCTATTCCAAACTCCTTTTGTCAAAACTTGATTAAGGAGCCACTATGGCCACCAGCTGAATAGTGAATACAGTATAATTTACTATCACCCCAAGAATGTCAAAGTATTATTAAATAAATAAGTGAATAAATTGAGGTTGATATTGATAATGTATTTTTGCTCCCTGTTCAAGCTCCTTAACTGGATGACCTGGAATCTCAAGAACTTGTTGGTGATTGCTTTAAAAAGCAGAATTCTTCTAGAATACACTGTAGTTTTAGAATTAGAAGACACCCTTATTCCATGCAGGAATATTATCAAGTCAGCTTTTATTGCTTTCTAACTAGATCCCTTAGAGATCAAGATAGCAGATGCAGATCCTTGTTCAGCTTAAATTTATGTCACCTTCTCATATCTCTGTCCCTCACTGCCATTTAATAAAGCTCTGTCATCTTTTGTCTTTTCCTCCAACTCTAAATGGAATTAGAAAGAAGACAGAGAAAAGGAGAACTAACTTTCTGTTTCTCAAAATTTAATACCTGTAGCTTCCAAAGCCTCTTACTTCTGCTCTATGATTTTTATGGCTTATCAGCAACCTTTCTAATAATGGTTTGCTGGTGGAAATTTTTGCTAATTCTACAATAGAATGAGAGAGACCCAATGTCCACACTTTAATTTATAATTCATTATACGGAAAAGTAGTATTAATAGCATTGTATTTGCAGATATACTTTTAAGGACAAGCATTCCTACCTTATGTAAGACCCAGAACTTGCTGATGATATGAATTTTGTAAAAGCACATTCTGAAGTTGAGCCTCCCACAATCTCACCACCCACAGTGCCCATCCCAGGAAGTGCAAGCATGTGGAATTCAAACTTACTGGAAATAAATAAACATGAATAATTTTAAAAGATCAGAATTAAAATTAATAAATGATTACAGCTACATATATATATATATATATATATATTTTTTTTTTTTTTTTTTTTGAGATGGAGTCTCACTCTGTTGCCCAGGCTGGAGTGCAGTGGCACAATCTCTGCTCACTGCAGCCTCTGCTTCCCAGGTTCAAGCAATTCTCCTGACTCAGACTCCTGAGTAGCTGGGACTAGAGGCGCATGCCACCTCACCTGGCTATTTTTGTATTTTTAGTAGAGATGGGGTTTCACCATGTTGGTGAGGATGGTCTTGATCTCCTGACCTCATGATCCGCCCACCTCATCCTCCCAAAGTGCAGGATTACAGGCGTGAGCCACCGTACCTAGCCAGAACCCTATTCTTATAGATTTGCTGTTCTTTCTTCAGTCCTATTTTAGAACAATGTACGTATATATGTGCTTATATATATATATGTGTGTGTTACTATTAATAAATAAGTTATTAATTAAAAAGAAATCAACAGATATCTTCCCTATGCTCAGTTCTACCTTATTTTAGGTCAATGGTTTCCAAAACTTAGCTTCCAAGTGACCTTTTAATTATGTTTTATCTATGTGTCTCATTTTTTGAAATGTTCTATCAAATGAACAGACTTAAATAGAAATACATTTTTCCACTTCGATTCACTAGGGAACATGTAACTTCCTCAGAACTTCCAAAGAGCTTGCAATAGTTAGCATATCACCAGGAGTTTATATAACTTTAGCTTGAAGACAAGAGACAAGGTTTTAGCCTGCAGCTGGAACAGCTTTTTTGTCAGTAGATACACAGGTTCTCTATAAAGTTGCTTTAAAAAATAGTGAACATTGCCTGTAGGTCTCCATTACTAACTTTATGAATCCCCTGAGATCTAGGGACACTGCTGAGAAATATTGCTTGAAGACAGAGGAGCTGTGTATCTCAACCTTTTTCCAACCCCAATATTCAGGAGATACAGCCCACTCTTCTAAGTAGCTACTGATCACAGTGGCACATTCTATCCACGCTGCCCCCAGGGTAGGAATGTGCTAGAATCTTTGGGAAAGAGTGGGGCCTGTTGAGAGGAGAGAATGTGTGGTTTGACAAAGTGTCACAAGAGATTCTAAAATAACCTTCGTTTTACCTCCTTACTTGAAAATGACTGCTGGAAGTTATATAATTCCTGAACAAAAAGAGAGTTTACTTATTCAGTTAAGAAAATTAAACTGTTTTCTGTGAACTTTAGGTATCACTGAATTACTAGGAAGATTTTCATGATCTGAAATATTTTTATTGGGTTTTCTGTATTTTGGAACAGCAAAATAATATCTTTAGTCACTCTTGAAGCCCAATCACTCTGAGAAAAATACAGTGTTGTGACAGAATTCCTAAAGGTTGAATTTGGTGAGTAGAACATATCAATTTCAGAAAAATACAAGAAAGAGAACTTTCAGGGACTGTGGCAAAATTTCACCACAAATTTCTCCATATACTCCTTGCATTTCAGCTCCTGGGTGGGCTCTTGCTTTGGAGGAGGCTACTTTGAATTTCAGATGTTAAAATAAAACAGTATGAGGATACACATTGAACGTGGGAGGCAAGCTTACTGTCCCCTTCCCTGTGATTATGAAAAACGCTTCCCACACTCCCAAAGTTAACATTCCAAATGAAATGATAAACCTGAAATACTAGAATCTATTTTGGAAATGGTAGTCTTGGATGTGCATGAAGTTGATTTTTTTGAACTCTGATAATCTGCCAACGTTTTCATCATATTTTCCAGGGAGATTATTATTAGCTGCTCTCAAAGTACATGGACACCTTGAACACATTAGAGTAAGCCCCATAGCTTTATCTTTCAAAAGATTTTGAGCTAGAGCTTTGGCTAATTTTATTTTCCTGTAGAAGCCCATTCCTGCCAAAGATTCAAAATTGGAAGCATTCCCCAAACCAAGCCTATTTATTTTTAATACATTATTTTCCTCAGTAAAATTTTGCCAAACATGAAGAACTGTGCAAATTTTTAACCATGTACTTCATGGAATAAGTTTCAGGGAGTTAATAATTTGCATTTATGGGGATAAGAAGCAAGATATAGCACAAAAGAGGCTAAAGAATAAACAGAAGATACTGTACAGAAAACTAATTTCCAAATAGTCAATGTACTATCCCTATATACATAAGTTTACATCTAAATAACACAAGGACTATTGTTGAAATAGCCTATATCCACTGGACCTTTTTTACTTTAGAATTCCCTGCATAGATGACATCATTCTACCAAAATGTGTTAGAATAATAGACTCAGCAAGCAGAATACACTGAGTCTTGAAACTTTGTTAATCTGAAACTCTGAATTCACTCATGAAGCAACTGAGACACTGAATGGTGGCATACATATCTCAGGTCATATAACGGCAGTCCCAGGCCATTTTGGTTTAGTTTCTTTCTATTACAATATCTAGTTACATATGAAGATCCTAAATGCATTTCATTCTTTATCAAAAAGTGTGAGAGTGGAATGAGAAATGGTTCATCTCGGCTGTGGAGGCCACTAAAGAACATAGGAAGTAATGACATAGTCAGGATAAACTGTTTATTAAATGGCTGCAGTTGTACTGTTATTTGACATGTCAAACTCCTAAGTGCTGGGCAAAACTTCTTGAACTAATTAAAACAAAGTATCAATTATTAGTAAGTTAATAAAAGACTGACTGGGTGTGTTATGTTATGGAATAAAAATGACATTTGGCTAGCCTGACTGCTTGATGCTGTTATTCCAAAAGACAGAATGGGGAAGACTTTCCTTTAAAATCAAACAATTTTTATACAAAGTCAATTTCTCTATATGGTTATATTTCAGAGATTTGCTTAAGTTTTATTGAGTTTGTTTCATTTTTTGACACATGACATATGTAAACTTAATTTAAATGTCAATACAACTGTATTTGAATTTGTGACAATTAATCCTCTAAGGAATTATGGCATCTTAAAATATAGAAAGAGTAAGCATCTAGCATTCTTAAAAGAGACCAGCACTTACTATAGTGTATTGAAACTGGGTTTCATTAAAATACATTCCCTATGAATTCCCTACAGACATTAACAATATCTTACTATCATCATTCACAGACTCTAGCACAGTACTTCAAAAACGTAGGATCCTTAATAATATTTTTGTGTCAAATTGAGCTGAATACAATGATTTTTATTTCAACATGCAGAAGATTTGATACAGTTCAAATGTGGCCTTAGTAATGAAGAAATTATCAGAAAAGTAACTCAAAAGGGGGTTCACTGCTATTTTCTGAGGAGAGTGATGGCTCATGTGGAAGAGAAAGTTAAATGCCCTCCAAAATTGCCAGAATACAGAGATGACTTTGGGAAGTGGCTCCACAGACGTAGATGACATTCTCCACCCTCCCAAACAGGTAGGTGGGCACATACAACTAGTCCTTATTAGACTGTTAAATCAGTGAGAAATAACTTCTCACGTTAAGCTACTAAATCGTGGTGGTTTTCATTGTTGTAGCAGCTACTCTGAGCCCAATATAGACCATAAAATACCACTTTGCCTACCAGTTATTGTGTTTTTTTTTCCCCATGGAACCGTACACACACATTTTTTTGTTTCTGGATACAATGAAGTGGTAAAATTAATAGTTTGTCACTCAGGAATTCCAATACTGCTTTTGAAGTATTGTGTTATGCAAGAGGATTTGCAACATTTGGCTGAATGCATTATCAAAGTGACTCTGCTGACTTTCCTGCTGGTGACAGTTTTGAAGTGCTTGCTCAAATCTTTAGAAAAGCATCATTTTTCTCTTCGATCAAGCATAGGTAGATATATCCCTTCACATTCCTCTCTTCCTCTCATTTATTCTCCTTTTGCCACCCACACTTACTCTGATGCCCTTGATACTTATAGAGATTCCTAACCAAATAGCTCAATTTTTAACTGCAATTTTTATAATGAACAAATCAGCGTTTTTCCATATCTGATGAATTATTGGCAATTGAAGAAGTGGGTATTATTTTGCATTTAATGTATAATTGTTGCATTCTAGCTGTCACTGGTATTACCTATTGGACACTATTACCGTGGTGTTCATCATTTAAGAGACAGGTAGGCTGCCTTTGGAAACTGGACTAACTCTTTTTATGTTATAAAGATGTATAAATCAAATTTCCTTTGTATGTATTTAGCACAAGTTCAGATTTATGCCTTTAATAAGACACAGCAGTGATCCGGTTGCATATCTGAAACTAACAGTCTGCAGAATTTTCCCTATGGGTTCCATTTGCCTGCAAGCCATGAGTAGGAGGCTGCATGGTCCCAACAGAGTAAAAACATTTTCCAGAATCCTGCTGGGTAAGTCAACAGTGGAATGGACTTCTAATGAGGAAGTGGGTAGTTAGAAACTCTGTAATCACTTAGTGATCATTTCTATCTGCAAACATTTGTTGTTGGCTAAGTGCCATCACATTTCAAGAAATGATAATTTCTTTACTATTTCAATAGATTCTTGATTCCCCCATATTCTTGGATCTAAGGTCTCAAACTTCTCAAACAGATTATGAGATCCTTTGTGATCTAGCCAAAATTTGCTTTTCTAGGTCTGTCTCTCATACTGCCATACTTTCTCACAATGACTCCACTCTTATACACACACATGCACATACCTTCTTTGCTCCAAGAATATGAGCTGTTGGTTCTGTATACATTCTTGTGCACATTTACTCTAGATCCCAAGTTGGCTAACAATTTCTCTAGAAAGACTTTCTTCACGGTTTAATCCTTGAAAAGAAGACTGACACAAAGATCACTCTGCCAGAGGATTTTTAGAAATAACTTTGAGGATCAGTATCCGTAAACGGAAAAAGAAGAAATCAGATTGAGCAACGAGAGAAGGCCAGCTGTGATGAAATTCAAACAGAAATCTCAGATGATTCTATGAAGAGTTTTGAAGCTGACCCTTCAGCATTGCCCCAAGCTGGGGGAAAAGGGTCAGGAATTTATATTTGATGTCAATCAGGCACTGGACACAAAGTGCTGAAGGAAGAAATGTAACCTTGAGTGAGTCAGCTGTCATCATCCAAGGGAGTACCTGAAGGGAACCTAGAGCTGTAGGCAATCTGCCAGGAGGACTCTCAGCAGCTGAAGGAATTAAGTCATTTTTTCTAGAAGGGAAATCTAGAAAGCACATCACAGAATCCACTACAGTCCACCCTTGGCTCCACTCAGATCTGCCTTTTTTTATAAACTGAAAATATTTTAGAACAAAATGTATAGGATGCAACTAAAACATTATGCTGAGGAAATATATAGCTCTAAAAAGTGATCAAAAAATCTATCACAAGTAGTTAGAAGATAAATAATTTCAAAGAATGATGGGCCCCCAAATGGGCAAAAGCTGTCAGAATCACATTTGTCAGAACTTTGGAAAGATTTTTTTTAATCAAAGGTTCATAACAGTCAAGGAAATGCACAATTATAAAATATAAGGGCACTTACACACAGTAGAAGAATTTTGTGTCATTTTAACTTACCCTTGCCCAACTCCAATTCACTGACTTATTTGAAGACAGCATCCGATGTTTCTGATGTGTCTTTGGTATCAAAGGGAGCAAAATTAACCTTGTTCTAAAGAAATTGTGTTTGTGTGTTTTGACCTGTGTGGGAATTCCCTGAGGGAATGACATAAGGTCTTGCCTCTGTTTCACCTAATTCAGAACTTTCTCAGAACGGAACTGGATATGCTGAGGTCATTTTCTGAAAACATTGAGAAGCAAATGAGCAACTACCGCTACCTATGACAAAATATAGTTGTTGAAACACACATAAGAGACATGCCAAAATCCTGGGAGAAAAAAGCTGAGGAAAATGTGTTAACAAAATAGAAAATAAATACAAAATTGAGAGTGTGGTCAGGAGAAAGAGATCCAGTTTTAGTCATGAAACAACAGAAATTATTACAGATCCAAGAGCAAAAATTTTGAAATTTGTAGAGACATTTTCTGAAAACATTTCATCATAATAGACACAGTGAAAAATAGAAAAACTAAAATTAAAACCTCAATATGTTTTAATATTAAATTAATCAAGTCGGTAATGTAAAACTTCCTACCAAAAAACTCCAGATCTAGATTGTTTCACCACTGAGTTCTGCCAGACATTTAAGAAAAAATAATTTTAATTGCATACAAACTCTTCCAGAGAATTGAACAAGTATTTCAGTTTTCAACTAATTCAACTGGTTTTGAGAATTAACACTGCCTGGATAGCAAATGTCAACAATGGCAGTAAAAGAAAAGAAAATTATAAGCCTATGTCATTCACAAACATAGGTGTAAAAAACTCCAAACAAAATTTTATCATCTTAGAAGCAGCAATATATGAAAATAATACTATATCATGACCAAGTTGGATTTATATGTGTATCATAAATTTGGTTTAACATTTGAAAATCAATAATTTAAGTGTGTTAAATATCCAGAAGACATATAAATTACAACTTCTAAACTAGCAAAAGCAAATAAATAATAGAAAGTGGGGACAAAATATTTATAAAACTTTGATAAATCCAAGAAGGCAGAAAAGGGTGGGGGAAGGGAAAAGCATTTAAGTGGAGAAAATGAAAACACAACATGAAATTGTAGAAATAACTCCAAATACACCAGTAACCATTGTACATATAAATGAACTATCTTGTCAAGTTTGTCAGATTAGAAAACACTGATAAATCAAGAAATAGTAGTAGAAGCACATTATTTAAAGCCGTGAAAGTAATAATAAGAACTGAAAATAGAAGATATTAAAGTCTTTGCCTCTGAGGAGCTATACTAGGAATAAGAAGCAATTGTTAGGAGTTTCCCTCCAACTTCCTTCCAATCTGAAGTTTGTTACTAAATGTTAATTATAAAACTCACTCTTAACCATTCAAGAACTCAACTCATTTACAAGTGCTCTTTTTTTCTGTAAAACAATTTAAATGCTTATTATTTCTCTCTAAGCATTATACGTTTCTAGTTTGTTAGCCCTAAAATGAATGATAAACTGAATCCCGCCTTTTAAATTCTTCTTTACAACAGGTCACTGGCCATTACCTAGCAGCTCTATATGGGGGTAACAGATTAAAAGTTCCAAATCATGGTCTCATTAAAAACCACTAATCTTCCCTTTTTGAATCTGACAATAATGTTCTCAAGTTTCTTTATTTGCCACATGGACTTTTATACAGAAGATTATAATTTCTGCCAGCAGAACACAGCCCCTTCATTTTGCCAAAGGAAGATTAAAACTGATGATTTTAATTGTTTCAAATATATTCTGTGGAGAGGTTTTCTGGCCACAACTAGATCCAGCAAAGCCACAGTGGAACTATACCCATTTTATTTGTATTTACTATACCCCAAAAGCTGAAAAGCTAATGCTTTTTTTTTCAGTATACTGAATTACTGAACCATCACAAACTCTTTCTCATAATAAACAACTTGTTTGCTCTGGGAATAGTATTTTGTGAAATGATACAGAAGACAATTTTAGAACTGGAAAGGAACTTAAGAACATTCATTTTGTCCAAATCATTTTCTAGATACGGAAAATGAGGCCCAGAAAATTTAAAATTCCTTTCTTAAACTTACAGAGAGCTAACGGCAAAGTCAGGCTAGACCTGAGTCTCCTCACTGCCGCTTCCTCTGTGTCTACACAGTTAGAGAACTGGTACCAAGGAAGTCTGAGAAGATGAAAATCTGGGAAAAAAAGAGAAACTTCAATCATAGGAATCAGGCCCCATCTTATATCAAGAATGTATCTATTGAACAACAATTACGCAAAAGGGAAGGGCAGGTCAATACACTTGTTGGCAGGTCGTGGTCATCTCAGTAGGTCTTGGCCATGTGGTCCAGATCACGTGGCTGTTATGTTAATTTAGATCAGAGCATTTATGGCCAACATCACCTAGTGTACATGAGTGATAATTGGGCTTTCTCAAATACTCAAGAAAAAGCCATAATTAAACTGTTTTAAATAATAATTTTGTCTCAAAGGAATAACTTATTAATGTAGGCATAGGCTGAATCCAAGATTTAATTACTAAAAGCTATGTGATATTTTCAGTGATGAAGACCTGTCTAAAAGTCTTGAGAGACCATACCATCACCGTGAAGCAGTTTGCTACTGAGTGCAGCAATATTTTGTTACAAATACAAAAAATTGTGTTAAAAACATAAAATTTCAGCCCCACCTAGACCTAACTGCAAGTAGAGACAAGGATCCGTGTTCTAATAAGCTCTCCAAGTGCTTCCCACACATGTTCAATCGAGAGGTTTTCAACCATTTTTGCACACCAGGATCACATTTTAAAACGCTAATGCCTGAGTTCCATCCCATATTCATATTTATTGGACTGGAGTGTAGCCAAGACATAATCATGGTTGAGAATCAATTCTCCAAAAAAATTTGTTTTGCTGCCTCCTCCTCCTCTTCCTCCTCCTCCTCCTTCCCTCCTCCTCCTTCTTCTTCTTTTAATAGAGATGAGGTCTATTAAAAAACGTTGGCTGGCTATGTTGGCCAGGCTGGTTTCTCTTGTTTTTCTTTAAACTTTTATTTTAGGTTCAGGAGTGCATATGGAGGTTTGTGGTATAGGTAAATTGCATGTCATGAGGGTTCAGTGTACGAATTATTTTATCACCCAGGTAATAAGTATAGTGCTCAATAGGTAGTTTTTCAATCCTCACTGATAGGGTTTGGCTCTGTGTCCCCACCCAAATCTCACCTTGAATTCTAATAATCCGCATATGTCAAGGGCGGGACCAGGTGGAGATAATTGCATCATGGGGTGGTTCCCACATACTGTTCTTGTGATAGTGAGTAAGTTCTCACCAGATCTGATGGTTTTATAAGAGGTTTCCCCCTTTGCTCTTCTATCTCCTGCTGCCATGTGAAAAGGATGTGTTTGCTTCCCCTTCTGCCATGATTGTAAGTTTCCTGAGGCCTCCCCAGCCATGCAGAACTGTGAGTCAATTAAACCTCTTTCGTTTATAAATTACCCCGTCTCGGGAAGTTCCTTATAGCAGCGTGAGAATGGACTAATACATTCACATTCACCCTCCTCTCACCCTACACACTCAAGTAGGCCCCCAGTGCCAATTGGTTCCTTTTTTACATCCATATGTACTCAATGTTTAACTCCCACTTATAGGTGAGAACATGTGGTATTTGGTTCTATTCCTGTGTTAGTTCACTTAGGATAATGGCCTCCACCTCCATTCATGTTGCTGCAAAAGAAATAATCTCATTCTTTTTTATGGCTGCGTAGCATTCTATGGTGTATATAATGCCACATTTTCTTTATCCAATCCACCATTGATAGGTCCTAGGCTGATTTCATGTCTTTACTATTGTGAATAGTTCTGTAATGAACATACATATGCATGTGTTTTTATGATAGAATGATTTATATTCCTTTGGGTATATAGCCAATAGTGGGATTGCTGTGTTGAATGCTAATTCTGTTTTAAGTTCCTTCAGAAATTCAGGCTGGTTTCAAACTTCTGGCCTCAACCAATCCTCTCGTGTCAGTGTCCCAAGTAGCTGGGATTACAGGCATGTGCCACCCTTCCTGGCTTGTTTTGGTTCTTTCTTATGAAATTAATGAAAACAGACATCATCCTACCAAGATTCCCCCAAAGTTTTGAACAGAAGTCTACAAAATGGGGAGATAAAAAATGCAACCTATTTGAATGTAGGCATAAAATATTATAACTTCCATTTTTATTTATTTTAAATTTCAAAAATTTTAAATTTATTTTTGCCAATGATTTCTATAATATAGTAATACAGGAGTAAAAAGTAAAATACCTGGGTAAATTTTCTATAAATATTATTATAAATTCAGAGGATGAGTACAACATCTAATTATCAGAGTTCATGTTATAGAATGATGGTTTTCAAACTTGAGTGTACATGAAAAATCACCTGGGAAACTTACTAAAAATGCAGATTCATGGAGCCTTCTCATGCCTGAGATAAATTCAGTTAGCCTAAATTTGGGCCCAGAAATCTATATTCACAAGCCATGTCCCAGATGATTCCAATGTTTAAATGCCCCATAGACACTCTTTAAGAAATATTCATTTAAAACCAGGTTCTGTTGTAGTTACGGAGAGAATAGAACTATTTGGGAAGGTAGAGCACCCATTCAAGGCTTCAAAGGGTGATAGTACCTCAATGAGAGAATCATGTTCAAAGACACAAACCTCAGCTCTGAAGGACATTAGTACACTCAGCAGGGTTAGTTTCTCGGGGTTAGCCCTGGTTACAAAGACAGCTACATACCCAGTGAGAGAGAGATGTATATATATCATATTATGATATGAAATATCTTATTATATATTATATGTAATATAAAATTATTATATATGATATAGTATCTAATATAAATATAGATATAATATGAATATATGATATAAATGTTTTACATATATATAAACATGTGCGCGTGTGTGTGTGTGTGTGTGTGTATGTATCTAATCTGAGGAATGCAAGACTTTTTAAATTATCAGGCCCAGAGAGGCATTAAAATGAGACGGCAATCACATTTTATCTCCCCCCTTGATCTATGTAATATTCTCTTGAAACTGCTTGCTGTTGCCACCAGTAACTATAAGTTAATCTAATAATGTCTCATCCTGATACCATATCCTATAGCTCAACAATGTACAGCTAATCACAAATCAATGTTATTTCTGTAAACCAGTGAGAATTCCTGATGAACAATTTTGTATCAGCCCACTTGTTGTTCCCCTTTCTTGCCTTCAAAAATATGCTTGTAACAAAGGCTGAAGGGAGCACTCCCCATTAAAACTTGGAAGTGTGTTCCAAAGAAACTATATTAACTTTGTCTCAGTTTCTTCTTTTAGGTCAACACAAGGAATATTAATGGATAGCTTTACAATGAGAATTATACCTTTTAAGCAGACTATAGTGGTTCTTATCAGTTGCCAAAGCATTATGGCACTGAAAAAAAACATATTGGATGCCAAGTTATAATTATAAATTTACTTCTTTAGTCTGGAAAAAAGAGCAAAGAGAAATAACTATAATTTGAAGTTTTAAGAGTTACTGCCTTCAAAATATGATAGGTGACACACTGGCACAAAGAGAGGAGAAATTGGGCTAAATACAAATATGAATAACATAAACATACCAATTCAAAGGCAGAGATTGTCAGAATATATTCAAACAAAACCAACTGTATGTTTCCTACAAGAAATCCATTTACAAGTAGTTAAAAATAAACAGATGTAATAAGATGTACTGTGTTAGCACTAATTAAAGAAAGCTGACAGCAGATTTCAGAGCAAATAATATTACCAGAGACAGAGGATTATTTCATAATGTAAACCAGTCAACTATTAAAGAGAACATAGCAGCCTAAAATATGTATGCGTCTGACTACATAATTTAAATAAAAATAAAGCAAAAACTGATGTATCTGCAAGTAAAAATAAATACATCCACAATTGGAGTCCACAATAGACAATGCAGGAGTTTTAGCCCTGAGATGAGAGAAATTGATACTCCAAAAAATTGGATGAATCTCAAAGGCATTATCCTGAGTGAAAAAACAAATCCAGACCAAAAAAGAATATCTACTAGATTATTGTATTTATACAACATTCTAGAAAACTGAAACTAATCTATAGTGACAGAATGCAGATCACTGGTTGCCTTGGAACGGGGAGAGTAGATCAGAAGAAACATTTGGGTATGATGGGTATATTCATTAATTGTGGTTATAATTCCATGAGTACATTCATATGTCAAAATGTATCAAATCATATACTTTAAACATATTCTGTTTACTGTATATTAATTAAACCTCAATAATTGTATTAGAGAATAAAAGTCACTCTTGACCCAGCAAACCTTGCCCTGCAGTCTCTGGCCATGCCAGAATTAAAGAAGTCACACCTTGTCGGGATCTGTTTTTTAAAGGTAATAATATATTTTGTAAATTATATAAACTATTCTGGTCTTACATCAATACAGGTCTAATTTATAAATCTTAAACTGCAGTGGGAGTTTCTTTTTAGATGGAAAATTATATCATAAACAGGCTCCATTTTCTAAATTCCTTCCATTCTTGGAATCTGCAATGCAACTTCCATAGCTACTATTCTTTCTCTTTCTGTCTCTTTCTCCAATATCAAAAACTACGTTTGCTGGGGGCTGGGTGGCATGTTCCAGGACCCCCATTGGATGCCTGAAGCCGCAGATAGTACCAAATGCAATTGTTGTCAATCAGAACATGTTTCTATTCACGTCTTCCAGCCACAAATTTAATGCCTTTTCCATGACAACTAGACATTTATTAAGCACTGTGGCTGTAACTTTTGCAGTTTGATGTGTAACACCAAAAGTAGCACAAATTTATTTTTCCTTCATAATTTCATGAATAGAAGATTCATTCTTGCCTTAAATCATAGCAACCTCAGCATCTAATTTTTTTCTTTTCTTATTTAGTTGGGAAATTTTACTGTTTCACTTAAAAGCAGCACTTTATGGCTTTGCTTTGATATACCCAGTTTACCAGCATCATTACTTTGTATTTTGGGGTCATTATTAAGTAAAATAAGGGTTACTTGAACACAAACACTACAATACCAAGACAGCCCATCTGATAACTGAGAGGGCTGCTAAGTGACTAACAGGCAGGTAGCATATACATTATGAATACACTGGACAAAGCGATGATTCATGTCCTGGGTGGGGCTGAGTGAGATAGCAAGAAATTTCATCGTGCTACTGAGACTGGCATGCAATTTAAAACTTATGAATTGTTTATTTCTGGGATGTCCCATTTAATATTTTCAGACCAGAGTTGGCCATGGGTGTCTGAAATCATGGAAAACAAAACAGCAGATAAGGGAGTACTACTGTATTTTTACTTGCGCTAGGTAATTTATGAGATTTACAGTTATAACTATTCTAGGGAAAATTACTGATTTAAATAAAAATAATAAAGCATTAATCAAAAGGAATGAATATAGTTTTGTGGCATTTCAGACATCATAAATTGGGTACGATAAGTAATTTGGGATTGGCAGAACTTCTAATTCTATAATAACATTATCATAAATAGTGTTGTTCTTTTGTTTATCTAGGACCTATGATCCCTATTTTTGGTATCTCAAAGGAAAATTATTAACTTAATTTTCTTTTGATGTTCATTTTTTTCACTCTAAGTTCTTGTGGTTGGACGAACCCATACTCCAGCTCTAATAAGCATAAAAGATTATGTTTCTTCTAAAAAACTACTAACTAGCACAAGAATTTCTCTTTTATCATTAACAACTTATATTTAAATAAATATATATATATATATAAAATAAAAATACATTGGGTAAAACTAATGGCAAATGAGTTACCTCAGAAGAAAATATTAGTGGATTGAAGACATAGCAAATGAAACAAAAATGATTAGTACATTAGTGGTGGGACAACATCAAGAAGTAAAGTATACATGAAATTTGAGTCACAGAAAACTAGAAAATAAAGGAAGGTCAGAAAAATATTTGACTAAATAGTGGACAAAATTTTTCTAAATTTGATGCAAAATATAATCTTACAGATCCAAGAAGTTACGTGAACTCAAAACAGAATGAACATTAAGAAAACCACATCAAGGCACATCCTAACCCAATTAATAAAAAGAGTGAAAAAGACTAAATATTAAAAGCAGTCAGAGAGAAATAGAAGACATATTACATACACAGAAACAAGCATAAGAATGAGAGAAAGTTTATCATCAAAAGTGAGGTACACCAGAAGACAATGAACTACTGAAAAGAAAAATTCTGTCAAACTAGAATAATGCATTATCTTAGCTCAGCCTCCTATAACAGAATTTATATAATGGGATGCAAAAATTAGCCAGACTTGGTGGCTCATGCCTGTAATCCCAGCTACTTGGGAGGTTGAGGGAGCAGAATCACTTGAACCTGGGTGGCAGAGGTTGCAGTGGGCTGAGATCATGCCACTGCACTCTAGCCAGGGCAACAGAGTGACTCTGTCTCAAAAAAAAAAAAAGAATTTATATAATGGGTAATTTATATAAACAACAGAAGGATATTATTAACAGTTCTGGAAGCTGGGAAGTACAAGATCAAGTCACCAGAAATTTGGTGTCTGATGAGAGTTTATGTCTCATAAATGGCACCTTCTGTGTCCTTGTATGATGGAAGGGGCAAGCAGGCCCTCTCAAGCTTCTTTTATATGGGTACTAATTTTATTCAGGAGGACTTTGTCTGTACAACCTAATCATGTCCTAAAGCCCCACCTCTTAATATTGTCACATTGGGGATTAAGTTCCAACATATGAATTTTGGGGGTTACTAATGTCCAGACCATGACATATACCCAGCAAAAATATATTTCAAAAGGAAAGTGAAATAAACACTTTTTCAGACAAACAAAAACTGATAATTATTCTCCATAAGAAATTCGCTACACGATCTTATAAAATGAAACTTTTTCAGACATAAGAAAAATTACGCCTTGTGGAAAATTAAACTGACATAAAGAAATTTAAGGCACTAGAATAGGAAATATATGCATAATTAGAAAAGATATTTTTGCATTTACCATTCTATGTGGTAGGTATTATTACCCTACTTTATAAATAAGAAAACTGAGGATTAGAGAGATTAAATAGAGTCCCAACTAGTAAATGGCAAACCAGGGATCTCGGCCTCTATGATGCCAAATTTCATGTTCATGTTTCCAATATTATTCAAGGAAAAAGAGAACATGAATAAAACCTAGACTTTTAGATTTTTTCATCCTCCAGTGTAAAGCATGACATGGTGGGAGTCATGGCAACTCCTATATTCTCAATATGTCTAATTAAAAAGAAAATGTTGAAATCACATGATACGTATTCTAGAATCATAGTATACCTCTATACAAATTGTTGTTGATTACTATTAATGCATACATATTTACTATGCTTTTAAAAATAACTTGTACTAATAAGAATACAGATTGAGGAAATACTTGCAATAGGAGAAAAACAAATCAGGAAAATATTAAATAAGAATACCACATACACAGCCAGGAGCGGTGGCCCACGCCTGTAATCCCAGCACTTTGGGAGGCCGAGGCGGGCACATCACGAGGTCAGGAAATCAAGACCATCCTGGCTAACACAGTGAAACCTCGTCTCTACTAAAAATACAAAAAAATTAGCCAGGCGTGGTGGTGGGCGCTTGTAGTCCCAGCTACTCGGGAGGCTGAGGCAGGAGAATGGTGTGAACCCGGGAGGCGGAGCTTGCAGTGAGCCGAGATCGCGCCACTGCGACTCCAGCCTGGGCGACAGAGTGAGACTCCGTCTCAAAACAAAACAAACAAAAAAAGAATATCAAATACCCAAAAAAGTTCACACACACACACACACACACACACACAATCATTTAAGATGCTCTATATGGATTGTGAAATTAAAAAATTGGATAAGCAGTAACATCATTAGGTATGTTCAGGGATAAAAAGACCATAATATGTTATATTAAACTGGGACACCAGACTGGATTAGATGACTGTTGCATTCTGAGCTGCATAATAATTTGAATGTCATTGTTATGCACAGGAAAATGCTTTAAGTTTAGCTGTACTGAGGCCATTATGCAAATATGATCCTTCTTTGTCTAGCCTAGTCCTATTTGCAAAACTTAATAACCACAGCCATGTTTTAGAAGCTCACTAAATCATTCTACAACAAATACAAGGCAAGAATAACTAATAGAGGAAAGTTAGTGAAAAACTAATGGCTGAAGCATAATATCCAAATGAGGAAATATATTTTGTTTAAATGAATGATGAAATTGAAAATAATTACAACAAGCAAAAGATACTGCTAACTTAACAGAATAGAGAATACAAGGGTTTACATGTGAATGGTTCTGACCTGAATAAACCAACCTATTATGTCCCCAAAGCAACTGTTTTGTCACATTTAGAAGATTAGGACCCTCTATTACAAGTTCCTTATTTCAGATCCTAAAAGGAAATGTACTTGTCAAAGTTATTGATCTTTGAGTTATTCAATTCATTAAGAATAAAATATTATACTTTATGCATACTCAAATAGTAAGAACAGCTACCATTCCTTGAGCAGTTAGTATTTTGCAGGCATTGTTGCAAGTGTTGTATGAGCTCATTTAATCCTTGTAACAGCCTATGAGGTAAATAGTATTAGCATTTTTATCTACAAATGAGGAAACTGAAGCCCAGAGAAGTTAAGTTGTCCAAGGTCATACGGCTGTCAGATACTACAAACAGTATTTGAGCCTAGGCATCCTGGTTACAGAGACTGCAGACTTTACCACTACACTGTGCTAACTCCACTACAGAAGTAATATTGTGTATTGGTGTCTGAGTGTGTGTGCATTATGTTTATGTGGTGTGTTTGGGTATATAAGGTATTTTACAATTATTAAACTAACTTTTAAAAACATTTATCACCTTAACCTTTTTTTTTTTTTTTTTGAGACAGAATCTGGCCCTGTCACCCAAGCTGGAGTGAGTGCAGTGGCATGATCTTAGCTCACTGCAATCTCGCCTCCCAAGTTTCAGTGATTCTCCTACCTCAGCCTCCCAAGTGGTGGCGTACGCCACCACACCCATCTAATTTTTGTATTTTTAGTAGAGATGGAGTTCCACCATGTTGGACAGGCTAGTCTCAAACTCCTGGCCTTAACGTATCTACCCTCCTCAGCCTCCCCAAGTGCTTGAATTACAGGCGTGAGTCACTGCGCCCAGCCTCATCTTAACCATTTTTAAATGTATAATTCAATGTCATTAAGTACATTCACATTGTTATACAACCATCACCACCATCCATCTCCAGGACTCTTTTCACCTTGCAAAACTGAAACCGTATACTCATTAAACAATAACTTCCCTCTCCCGCCCCTTTTCTCCACCATTTTACTCTGTTTATGAATTTGACTAATTTAGATACATCATATCAGTGGAATCAGACAGTATTTGCCTTTTTGTGACTGGCTTATTTCATTTATCATTATAGCCTCAAGGTCCATCTGTATTGCAGCATATGACAGAATTTCCTTCTTTTTAAAGGCTGAATAATATTCCATTGTATATAATAAGCCACATTTTGTTTATCCATTCATCTATCTATGGACACTTGAGTTGATTCCTTCTTTTGACTATTGTGAATAATGCTGCTATGAACATGAGTATGCAAATATCTATCTGATGCCTTGCCTTCAATTATTTTGGATATATACCAAGTAGAAGTAGAAATTGCTGGATCATACAGGAATCCTATTTTTAATTTTTTGAGAACTGCCATACTGTTTTCCATAGCAGCTGCACCATTTTACATTCCCACCAACAAAGCACAAGAATTCTAATTTCTCCACATCTTTGCCAAAACTTGTTATTTACCTCATTTATGATAGTAGTCCTCTTGATGGCTATGAGGTGGGATGTGTGTTTTAAGTTCTTAGAAGTTTCTAGATTCTGTATTCTGAGTTATGACATATACTGCAGAGTTTATGTTACTTAGAATGTTTGCCACGACCATGTCCTCTGTTAAGAAAAGAGATAATAGGCATAAATGCACATAACTTGTACCAGATAGCTTCTGAGGCATGTGGCCATATGCTTTATACATGTGACCCTGCCCTTTGAACAAAAGAATGGCACCTGAAACACCAGACCAACAATTAGGTGTTTTGGTGGAAGAAGAAAAAAAAAAAAAAAAAAAAGGATGCCCCAAAAGTGCATCTACCCAAATTTCCTCAACCAGTTTCCATCCTGCAATCTCTGTCTTTGTGGGCTGTCCCCCTCTGGAGGTTTAATCAAAAGTTAAACCAGTCATAACCAGTCAATCCCTAACAGCAGAAGTGGAGGCAATAGAAACAGAGATGAAGAATCTAAGACCCCAGAATGGTGAAACATTTATAGGCACCAGTTCTGGAAAGTTTGACCACTAGCCAGGTCATCAGGGATACTCTGTTTTCCCTAATGGTACTCTAGTGTTGGGTAGACTTGGCTGCCCATCAATTTTGCACATTCTCCAATATACCCTTCCAATAACTATAATGGCCTTTGTACTCTGAGCATGCCTCTGTTCTTTACAACCTGACTATGTCTAACAAAGATTTTGAATAGATATACACTTACTAATTAAAACCAAAAAAGATTTGAGCTTTATAAAGTCATTCTTATTTTTTTCTAAATGTAACTTTAGTGAGGTACTTCTCCTTTGCACAGTTATGTTCCTTTTTATGTTGCGATGCACATCTTAAGATTTCTCTTTTACCTAAGTAGGAAAATTAGTTAGGTCACATAAAATGAAAACTGAAAATTTGGAAAATTGAAATGTATAAGGACCAGCCCGCGTAGAGACTGGAAATTTCAAACTGCAGTTAGATCTCCAAATCTCAGCCAAGATGATCTATGTCTCCTCTAGCACAATCTGTGAGCCAGGCTGACAGACAAAGTATATACCATCTTTTGACCCCAAACATGGGGAATAAAATCAGACCACAGAAAAGCCACACACAAACTCTTTTCCCAAACAGGCTAAAAAGTAAAAGATGGTGAGTCTTAACAAACTCCGTTTTTTCAAACAATTTAAAATGAGGTGGGAAGATGGGGGAATAAATATCAATATACACGCTAAGTAACCGTAAGTATGATGTCATCCTGGTTTTAACAAGTCAATTTCTAATTAAGGAACTGGTAAGACTAGCAGCCATTTGTTGAGTGAATGTTTTGCCAGCCACTCTGCACACATTATCTAATTTAATAGCTACAGCAATCTCATGAGGTAGGAATGATGTTCTACATGTTACACATGACATTCAGTTATCTGGCCAAAAACAAAAAGCTGGTAAGTGACAACACAGTATTCAAAATCTGGCTTGCTGACACCAAAACCTATGTTTTAAATTTCATGACAGTTTTCATAGGAGTTATTAAATACACAGTAATAAATAAAGAAGGTAACAAAAGTCTGCTGGGTAAAGCATGACAAAATCTCCAAACATAGAATGTTATATGTTCTGTGAAAGAGACAATGTGTATTTCTATGGCAGTTTCGTTCCTGGCCTGATGTGTGCAAACAGGAATGTAAGGGGCAAATGAATTCTGTCTACTATTTCTTAACACATATTCTATTTTTGGCATAATTCTTTTACCCTCTTTGTCTGACTTTTCCCTAGTAAACTGTTAATTCCCTTGTCTAGACCCCAGGAACTCCTTTCCTAGACAGCTATAACCTTTCCGCCAGTCTCTTAATACCATGGCCAAAGCTACTTTCCATACCTGCCACTTTCACGCTGTACTTTTATATGAAATCCCTAAGGTTTTCCATGGCTCTACTAATTACAGAAATGTGGGCAATTCCCTTCAGGAGCTCACCCCACCCTACCTGACTGCTCCCTCTACTGCTATAACCCAGCTGGTTTACATATTATGTGTTATAGAGGGTCCACTATCCCCTCCATCCTAGACAAGCTGGCTCTTTTACATTCCTCTTCATCTCAAAGGTTCATGTAAACTGCTCCAAGTCATATTTGCAGAATGGTTTGCCAAAAACTAAATTCAAAGTTGGCAAAGGGCTTTCTTGACTTTTATGAAGTCTTTTGAACAGATCTGCTTCACTATTCATCCCAGGGGCTCCCTCTTCACCGTATTAATGAATTTGGCATTAAGATTGAGGCTGAGAGTCCACTCCAAATGGAATTTGCAAAATTAGCTTTTATTCTAAGGTGACCATGTGACACTGTATCTAGAAAGAGGAGAAGTCCATTTAAAAGAGAAGTAGGCCTTTAATTTGCCCTACTGTCTCTATTATCGGTATTCTTCCTTATTTTGAAACCTGTATTTCAAAGGGAAAGAACTCCAACTGAGGGTTGGGAGATGATACTCTTCTGAGCCAGGCAATGTTCTTTTCTATTCACAGCCACTCCTCAGCCAAACTGCAGAGTTTGTTAACTTGTTCTACATGACCGTCAATGTGACAGCCAGGGAAACAACCCCAACTATACTCAGCAGTTCTCCATTGGAATCACAGCATGATGTGTGTTAGAAAACTTGCAATATCTCTCATGTTCTTTTTTCTGGGACTGCAATTTGTAAAGCCACTGTAAGCCAGAAGCTGCCAGTGTCCATATTTGTCACTTTGTGGAAAGGACTCGCCTGAAAAGGATGGCAACACAAAGTAGAGCCAAGAGGAGAGAGCTCTGCCAACATCATGTGAGCTCTTGGATTCAACCATGCCTGAAGACAGTACCATCCTTTGGACTTTCCGCTGATACAAGCCAATAAATCTCTATGCTTTCTTAGTTTAAGCAAGGATAGTTGGAATATTTTTGTCACTTGCAATTGTGTGAGCTCTAAATAATAAACAGTGTGTGGTTCAGAGGAAAGATGACTGTGTGAGGTATATTTCCCAATAGGAAACAGATGGCACTCTCAAATTGGGTAATTTTAGAGAATTTTTAAAATTAGGTTCTGTTTACAAAAGTGTAGGAAGGGTGGATCAGAACCACAAGGGTTGTGCATTAACTCAGGGTTTGTTAAAGTTGTGCTGTAATCACCCTTAGGCCTGAAAGGACAAGGAGAGAAAGCAGTAACCAGAAACACAAAAGGGAAGACTAATGTAGAAGTTGCCTCAAAACAAACAAAAAAGATATTGAGTCAATGGACACAGCTAGCTTAACGTGAGCTCACAAGAAATGAACCAGGGAGTAAATACACCAACTTCACTCTTGTTGTAATCTCCTGCCTGGTATTCCTGCTGACCATACTCGGCTGAAAGTCAGAGAAGCCTATGATGTCATCCACACAAATCTGCCTCCCAGAACAGAGAATGAAGTTTGGAGGGTGGAAATTGATTTGTAGTTTCCAGTGAAAGGTATCCAGCCAGCCTACATGCTTTGCACCTCTCTCTTGTCCTTCATCCAATTGAAAATACATGGTCTTCTCTCAGGAGAGATACAAGGTTCCATCAGCTTTCACATAATCATTAAGTGATGTCAGTTCCATTATACTGAAAATGACAGTATAATGGAAAAGTTTCAAGGTCACTACTGAGTGTGATTGTTATGCAGTGTCTATACTTCTTTAGCTGGTGTCAGCAAAGCATGGTGATCTATCCTTAAATCAGGCCTATGCTTTTGCCTCAACAATTAACTAATAATTGTGAACTCCCCATGAAGTCATTGTTGTGAATGACAAAAAGATAGAAAAGCGGTAGAAGCAGCCACAATATGTATCTGAGCCACCTGCCTCTGTAGTCAGTGAATATGCTCAGGACTGGACTTATGTATATGGCTTCAATTTTTTAGTATAATTCTATTGCTCATATTCAGCTTTAAATTATGTAGATCAGATAACACTTCATGTATAAAGTGAAGTTTGAATTGCATGGTCATTTATATTCCATGGTCAAGTGTTTAGTGTTTATCGAAGCCCATAGCAAGCCAAAAACTGCTTTACCATTTAAACTTTAAGTTGTCAGTTTAAAAAGACGTAGCCTTATTTCAGAACCCTAGATATCTGTGCTGTTGAATTTCCTGTTGGGTTTGCCAGAGGCTTGAAGAGCATCTGTATCTGTCATACAGATTTTCTTTCTCTATGTAAATTAGCAGCCTGCACTGCCAATGTAGACCTGATGCAGAGCCCATTCTTCCTATAGGTGCCAATCAAAACAGGTAACCTTATGAATTACCAATAAATGGGTGAGAGGATTATACCCAAATACATGCATTGCCTACAAAATTCTAACTGGTCCTAGGTGCATACCTTTTTCTAAGTGGCGGGTATTGTGTAAGGTGTAGGAATTTGTCTCTCACTTCACAAAGGATATCACATTATGCCCACTGACCCACCCATATTTCAGACCCTAAAACTTTTTTTTCTATTCTCTAGAATGCATATACCTTATGAAGACATCAACAGTGTTTGTTACTTCCTGCTTACATAGTAGGAGAGTTGGCTTAGCCCTTGGGCAAAATAGTGATGGTATACTGTAGTCCCTGCCACGTAACTGCAAACTGCTTCTAATTTTCCTTACAGATTGAAATAGAATGACCCCATAACTGCAAATAAAATCACCAAATGATTAAGTTTGCTATAGTCCACTGTTATTCCCCATGACACTTCTGGCTTTTCCAAGAGCCAGTCATGTTAAATAATATATGATAAGCATAACTACCATTTCATTTCTCAAATTTTTGATAATGACATTAATCTATGCAATATTCCCAGGAATGGGACATTGCTTTTGGTTCATTATATTACTAGGGAAAGAGAGAAGGATTGGAAGGCAGTTCCAAGGGTTTTCACTTGAGTTTTTCTACCACAACATCCTCTACTTCATAAGCCAGGGCACCAATAAGAGAATTTGCTTCTTATTAAATATATTAATTTCCCCAAACTTTCTGGATAATAAATAATTGTAATATTTATCCCCAGTCCTCCTAGAGCTACTATGAGATTTGAGCAAGATTCTGTCTATTACCTGTCTGCTGTAAGCTTCTGCTCATTAGGACACAGAGTCAATAGGGGTCTCCAGGAAACAGCCTCCTTTCATAAAAAAATGTCTAAGAAGCCCCAGTCAGAGCATTTGCCTTTCCTCAGTGAACAGTTACCATAGCAAATGTATTCAGATAACTGTGAGGATGTCTTCCGAAAAGATTTACAGGATTAATAAGTCCATATTGCAATGTCTTTCCTCAAAGGGGCCTGGACAACACCTCATTTAAGAAACTTTGGGTGTTTCAAAAAATTTAGATTTAGAAACTGGAAAGAAGGCATGAAGCCCATTTCAAGGAATCAGCTTAGGTTTCTTCACTGTGGGCCAAAAATGTTTCCACTTACATATGCCAAATATCTCTTTAGTAAGCTGCCCATCCATTTATTTTGAGGGGCCCCATCATCAGTTAAGCATTGTTAAAGATCCCTGCAGATCAAAATTCTATGATTACCACTCTAATCCTGTGGCTTATTATAGTGTTAGCAGAATAATTGTTACTAAAGTCCTCTACAAGTCTGAGAATCCCACTACTCACATTAATATCAGTGAGCCCAATTACATTTCATTATCCCCTCCATCTTCTCTGATCTAAAAGGAGCTATCCTACTACTGTTTTCAAGCATACTGATATCCCTCACACCAATGCATTTCTTTTTGTTTTGTTTCATTTTTTGTTGTTTTTTTTATATAGGTTTGGGGGTACATGTGAGGGTTTGTTATATAGATAAACACATGTCATGGGGGTTTGTGGTACATATTACTACATCGCCCAGGTATTAAGCTCAGCACCTAATAGTTATCTTTTCTGCTCCTCTCCCTCCTCCCAGCCTCCCCACTCAAGTAGACCCCAGCATCTGTTGTTTCCTTACTTCTATCCATAAGTTCTTATCATTTAGCCCCCACTATAAGTGAGAACATGTGATATTTGGTTTTCTGTTCCTGCATTCATTTGCTAAGATGATGGCCTCCAGCTCCATCCGTGTTCCCCCAAAAGACATGATCTCATTCTTTTGTATGGCTGCATACTATGCATGGTGTATTTGTACTACATTTTCTTTATCCAGTCTGTCACTGATGGACATTTAGGTTGATTTCATGTCTTTGCTATTGTGAATAGTGCTGCAATGAACATTCAAGTGCATGTGTCTTTATGGAAGAATGCTTTCTATTCCTCTGGGTATATGTCCAGTAATGGGATTGCTGAGTCGAATGGTAGTTCTGCATTTAGCTCTCTGAGGAATCAACAAACTGTTTTCCACAATGGCTGAACTAATTAACACTCCAGCCAACTGTGTAGAAGGGTTCCCTTTTCTCCACAACCTCATCAGCATCTATCATTTTTTGACTTTTTAATAGTAGTCTGACTAGTCTGAGATGATATCTCATTGTGGTTTTGACTTGCATTTCTCTAATGATCAGTGATACTGAGCTTTTTTTCAAATGCTTGTTGGCCACAGGTATGTTTTCTTTTGAGAAGTGTCTGTTCATGTCTTTTGTCCACTTTTTAATGTGTTTAAGTTCCTTATAGATGCTGGATATTAGACCTTTGTCAGATGCATAGTTTGCAAATATTTTCTTACATTCTATAGGCTGTCTTTTTACTCTGTTGATAGTTTCTTTTGCTGTTCAGAAGCTCTTTAGTTTAATTAGATCTCATTTGTCATTTTGCTTTTGTTGTGATTGCTTTTGGCATCTTTGTCATGGAATCTTTGCCTGTTCCCAGGGCCAGGATGGTATTGCCTAGGTTATCTTTCAGTTTTTATAGTTTTGGGTCTTACATTTAAGTCTTAATACATCTTGAGTTGATTTTTGTATATGGTATAAGGAAGTTGTCCAGCTTCAATCTTCTGCATATGGCTAGCCAGTTATCTCTGCACCATTTATTGAATAGGGAGTTCTTTCCCCATTGCTTGTTTTTGTCAGCTTTGTAAAAAAATCTGATGATTGTAGATGTATGGCCTTCTTTCTGGGCTTACTTTTCTGTTCCATTGGTCTATGTGCCTGTTTTTGTACCAATACCATGCTGTTTTGGTCACTGTAGCCTTGTAGTATAGTTTGAAGTCAGGTAACATGATTTCTCCAACTTTGTTCTTTTTGCTTAGGATTGCCTTGGCTATTTGGACTCCTTTTTGGTTTCATATAAATTTTAAAATATTTTTTTCTAGTTCTGTGAAGAATGTTTTTGGTAGTTTGATAGGAATAGCATTGAATCTATAAATTGCCTTGGGCAGTATAGCCATTTTAATGAAATTGATTCTTCCTATCCATGAGCATGGGATGTTTTTTCATTTGTTCGTGTCTTCTCTGATTAATTTGAGCAGTGTTTTTTAATTCTCATCGTAGACATCTTTCACCTCCCTGGTTAGCTGTATTCCTAGGAGTTTTATTTTATTGTGGCAGTTGTGAATGGGATTGCCTTTCTGATTTGGTTCTCAGTTTGGTTGTTGTTGGTGTATAGGAATGTTAGTGATTTTTGTACATTGATTTTGTATCCTGCAGCCTTACTGAAGTTGTTTATCAGTTGAAGGAGATTTGGGGCTGAGACTATGGTGTTTTCTAGATATAGAATCATGTTGTGCAAAGAGAGATAGTTTGACTTCCCCTCTTCTTATTTGGATGCCCTTTATTTCTTTCTCTTGCCTGATTGCTCTGGCTAGGACTTCCAATACTATATTAAATAGAAGTGGTGAAAATGACATATGTGTCTTGTGCCAATTTTCACGGGGAATGCTTCCAGCTTTTGCCCATTCAGTATGATATTGGCTATGGGTTTGTCATCTATGAGTCTTATTATTTTGAGGTTTATTCCTCCAATACATAGTTTATTGAGAGTTTTTAACATGAAGAGAGGTTGAATTTCATCAAAAGCCTTTTCTGCATCTATTGAGACAATCGTGGTTTTTGTCTTTAGTTCTGTTTATGTGATGAATTATATTTATTGATTTTTGTGTGTTGAGCCAACCTCGCATCCTAGGGATGTAGCCTACTTGATCAGGGTGGATTAGCTTTATGATGTGCTGCTAGTTTGGTTTGCAAGTATTTTGTGGAGGATTTTTGCATTTAAATTCATCAAAGATATTGGCCTGACATTTTTTTTTGTTTTTGTGTCTCTACCAGATTTAGGTATCAAGATAATGCTGGCCTCATAGAATGAGCGGGGTGAAAAGTCTCTCCTCCTCAAATTTTTGGAATAGTTTCTCTAGAAATGGTACCAGCTCTTCTTTGTACATCTCATAGAATTCAACTGTGAATCCATCTGGTCCTGGGCTCTTTTCCGTTGGTAGGCTATTTATTACTGATTCCAGTTCAGAGAGTGTCATTGGTCTGTTCAGGTTAATCAGTATCTTCCTGGCTCAGTCTTGGGAGTGTGTATGTGTCCAAGAATTTGTCCATCTCTTCTAGGTTTTCTAGTTTGTGTGCACAGAGGTGTTCATAGTTGTTTCTGATGGTTGTTTTTATTTCTGTGGGATCAGTAGTAACATTCCCTTTGTCATTTCTAATTGTGTTTATTTGGATCTTCTCTCTTTTTTTCTTAATTAGTCTAGCTAGTGGCCTATCTATTTTATTACTTTTTTTCAAAATACCAATTGCTGAATTTGTTGATCTTTTGAATAATTTTTTTGTGTCTCGATTTCGTTTAGTTCAGCTCTGATTTTTGTTTTTCTCATCTTCTGCAAGCTTTGGAGTTGATTTGTTCTTGTTCTCTAATTCTTTCATCTATAAAGTTAGGTTGTTAATTTCAGATCTTTCTAACTTTTATGTGGGCATTTAGTGCTATGAATTGCCTTATTATCACTGCCTTAGCTGTGTCCCAGAGATTCTGGTATGTGTTACCTTTGTTCTCATTATTTTCAAAAAACTTCTTGATTTCTGCCTTAATTTCATTATTTACACAAAAGTAATTCATGAGGATGTTGTTTAATTTCCAGGTAATTGTACAGTTTTGAGCAATTTTTATTGTGGTGAATTCTATTTTTATTGCACTGTGGCCCAAGAGCATGTTTGGTATGATTTCAATTCTTTTACATTTGTTGAAGATTGTTTTATGTCCAATTATGTGGTCAGTTTTAGAGTAAGTGCCATGAGTATGGCAATAAGACGAATGAATATTCTGTTGTTTTGGGGTGGAGACTTCTGTAAAGGTCTATCAGATCCATTAGGTCTAATGCTGAATTTAGGTCCTAAATATCTTTGTTCATTTTCTGCCTTGACAATCTGTCTAACACTGTCAGTGGAGTGTTGAAATCTCCCACTATTATTTTGTGGGAATGTATGTCTCTTTGTATGTCTCTAAGAACTTGCTTTATGAATCTGGGTGCTCCTGTTAGGTGCATATTTATTTAGGATAGTTAGGTCACCTTATTGAATTGAATCCTTTACCATTATGTAATGCCTTTCCTCATCTTTTTTGGTCTTTGTTGGTTTGAAATCTGTTTTGTCTAAGATCAGGATTGCAACCCTTGCTGTTTTCTGTTTTCCATTTGCTTGGTAGATTTTTCTCCACCCCTTATTTTGAGCCTATGAGTGTCATTACATGTGAGATGGGTCTCTTGAAGACAGCATACCGTTGAGTCTTATATTTTTTATTCAGCTTGCCACTCTGTGTCTTTTAAGTGGGGCATTTAGCCCATTTACATTCAACATTAGTATTGATATGTGTGGGTTTGATACTGTCATTGTGCTGTTAGCTGTTTATTATGTTGGCTTGTTTGTGCGGTTGTGTGGTTGCTTTACAGTGATACTGGTCTGTATATTTAAGTGTGTTTTTATATTAGCTGGTAGTGGTCTTTCCTTTCTATATTTAGTGCTCCTTTCAAGATCTCTTGTAAGGCAGTTCTGGTGATAACAAAGTCCTGCAATATTTGTTTATCTGAAAAGAATCTTATTTCTCCTTGACTTAGGAAGCTTAGTTTGTCTGGATATGAAATTCTTGGTTGGTTAGGCATAGAGTCTCACGCCTGTAATCCCAGCGTTTTGGGAGGCTGAGGCAGAAGGATCACTTGAGGTCAGGAGTTTCAGACCAGCCTGGCCAACATGGTGAAACCCCATCTCTACAAAAAATGCAAAAAATTAGCCAGGCATGGTGGTGCACACCTGTAATCCCAGCTTCTTGGGAGGCTGAGGCACAAGAATTGCTTGAGCCAAGGAGGCGGAGGTTGCAGTGAGCCAAGATCACGTGACTGTACTCCAGCCTGAAAGACAGAGCAAGACTCCATCTCAAAAGAAAAAAAGAAAAGAAAAGAAGAGAAATTCTTGGTTGAAGACTTTTTCTTTAAGAATATTGAATATAGGCCCCCAGTCTCTTCTGGCTTGTAGGGTTTCAACTGAAAGGTCCACTGTTAGCCTGATAGGGATCCCTTTGTAGGTGACCTGCCCTTTTTCTCTAGCTGCCTTTAACTTTCTTTCTTTCATTTTGACCTTGGAAAATCTGATGGCTATATGTGTTGGGGATGATCTTCTTCTGTAGAGTCTTGCAGGAGTTCTCTTCATATCCTGAATTTGACTATTGGCCTCTCTAGCAAGTTGGAGAAGTTTTCATAGAAGATATCCTGAAATATATTTTGCAGTGTGTTTGCTTTCTTTCCTCTCCTTTCACAGATGCCAATGATTTGTAGGTTTGGTCTCTTTACACAATCCCATACTTCTCAGAGGTTTTGTTCATTCCTTTTTATTCTTTTTTCTTTATTTTTGTCTGATTGTCTTATTTCAGAGAACCAGTCTTCAAGTTCTGCGGTTCTTTTCTCAACTTGATTTAATCTACTGTTAATATTTGTGATGTCATTGCAAAATTCTTGTATTGTGTTACTCAGCTCTGTCAGAGCCATTAGGTTCTTTTATGTACCAACTATTTTGTCCTTCAGCTCCTATATCACTTTATTGTGGTTCTTATTTCCCTTGAATTGGGTTTTGCCATCCTTCTGAATCTCAGTGATCTTTGTTCTTATCCATATTCTGAATTCTATTTCTGTCATTCCAGCCAGTTTGGCCTAGTTAAGGACTCTTGTTGGAGAACTAGTGTGACCATTTGGAGGGCAGATGACACTCTGGCTATCTTGGCCATCTGAGTTACCAGAGTTCTTGAGTCGTTTCTTTCTCATCTCTGCATGAGGGTATTCCTTTAACTGAAGTGTAGATTGAGTAAAGTCAATAGACTTATTTTCTGGATGTCTCTTCTTTTCACTGGGCCAAGTCTTTATGTAGAGTCTTTATTTGAAGCTAACTTCTTGTTTCTGGTTTCAGAGGGGCATATGCTAGTGAGGTATTTTTGGTGTTGAAGCTTTGGGGTGTGATCCAGCAGGTGACACTTAGGCATATTGGTCAGTTGGTAGACTCTTGCTTGGTTGCGTGGCTTCCTTATTTTTCCTCACAGTTGCAGCTGTGTTCCCTCTCAGTGCTCTAAAAGTATGGGTTCCTCTCCCCCTCCCTTAAGTGCTGGCTTTAGTTCATGACTTGGCACTCCTGGGCTGCCCACTGCAGCTCTGGTGTGATCTCAATGTTTATGTTCCTTCCCCAGCTTAGAGGGAGCAGAGGAATACATCTTAGTAGTGGTTGTGGCCAAAGGTCATTTGCTTGACTCCTGGGGGCTCCACCACAGAGAGACACAGGTCAGCAATTGCTCAGTGCAGTCAGCCCAAGATGGAGGGTTAATGCTCTGGAACCAAGTAAGGGGTTTCCTCTCTGCTGACAAGCCATGGGGGGCAGGTGTGGGACCCATGGGAGACAGATTGGCTTCCTATCCTTGGGCCGATTTTAGCTTATTGGAGGTCTGGATAAAGCTCTTGGGGTCTTTGTTCCTTCATTAGTCTGAGAGTGGCAAGGGCAGTTCCATGCAGAGGCAGTGGCTGAGAGGCTTTTGGTTGCCCCTGAACTCTGTCTAGGGAGTTGCTGAGTTGATACTTGCTCAATAGCTCTGGCAGGACGTGGCTGGAGGATCTGTCTGGTGAGGAGATATGGGAATGGGCATCCATGTAACAGTCTGGCCTTTTCCACAGGGCTGCTGCAATATGCTTGGGGCCCACTCCAGTCCCTAGTCACTTCAGATTTTTCGGAACCTGTGAAGGCTACAAAACAGCAAAGATGGCAACCTGTTCCTCCCTCTAGGAGCTTTGTCCCAGGGAGATATGGACCTGTTGGTGCCCCGAAGTTACCTGTAGGAAGTGTCTGGAGTCTCCAGTTGGGAGGTCCCACCCAGTGAGGAGGAATGGAATCAGGATCTCCTTTAAAAAGCAGTCTCAGCATGTTTTTGTAGAGCATCTGTGCTGTGCTGGGGTCCACTTCAGTCCCCAGTCACCCTAGACACTCCAAAGCCCAAAGACTGGAATGGCTAAGTCACCAAAAGAGAAAAGATGGCAGCCCTCGCCTCCCTCTGGGAGCACTGTCCCAGGGGGTATTCAGATCCCTGTTTGCTGGAGAGCTTGGGCAGGGGTGTCTGGAAGTCCCACTTGGGAGGTCCCACCCAGTAAGGAGGAATGGGATCAGGCACCCGCTTAAAGCTGCAGTTTGGCCACATTTTGGTAGAGCAGCTGTGCTGTGCTGGGGGCTCCCTTCCACCCTGGGTGGGCTCAGACTCTCCAAAGCATGAAGGCCAGAACATTAAGATACCCGAAGAGCAAAGATGGTGGCCTGCCCTTTCCCGCCGGAGCTCCTTCTTAGGGAGGTGCAATGCCGCTACTGGTAGCTGGCTGGAATTCCAAGCCAGTGGGTCTTATCTTACGAGGTGCCATGGAAGTGGGATTGCAGGCTGTTGTTGCTCAGCCCGCTCCATTCAGCCTCTTTCCTAGGGGTACGTAAAGGAATCTAACCTCCCACTTTGCTGAAGCTACAGATACTTTTGCTAGAAAGCCCAAGTGTCTAAGGCTCCAGTATCTCCATTCATGCTTGAGTGGCTGCTCTGCCATGTCTCCACATAGCTCTGTTTGTCCGACTGAAGACTAAAGACCCTGGTTGAATGGGCTCACAAGGAGATCTACTGACCCAAGGGTTGCAAAGATCTGGGGACGAAGCGTGGTTTGCCAGGGTCACTCATTCACTCACCACTTCCCTGGATGGGGGAGGATCCCCTGGCTCTATCCCAATACATTTCTTAATGCTTTGGTGAATGGTGGGTCCTTTGGGCCCTCCCAAAGGGTATGATTGGGGAGTTGCTAAATAGTGTTGTCTGTATTTATTCAAATAGCCCCATCTTCCTAAACCTTAAGTCTTTTTCCTCTGCAATATGCCACGCAAGTTCCACAGATGAGTCCAGAATTCAACTAACAGGGCTAGCACACTATTAATGCCATTCTCATGTCCTGGAGATGCCATATTAAATGTAGCCTTCCAGGCAAGTGTAACCATGTAAATGACTTTGGCTTGACCAGTCCTTGTATTTTTCTCCCATGCTCTAAAACCTTTAGAATTTATTCCTACACTTTTTTGGCACCCACTGGAAATACTTGAGTGGTACAGACTGGTCAATTAGTCTTTCCTTTTGTATATGCTTTCCTCACAGAGGCAGGTTTGAATTTCTCAAATATGTCATTGGAAAATAATTCTCATTACAGGCATAAAAGGAAAGAGAGTTGATGAGGTTGGATCTGAAAGAAAATCAGCACCAAGCTGAGTCTACTGCCTTAGATTCAATCACTCACTGAAAAGCTGTTATGCAGAAGAGGACTGTTTTTGGTGAGGGGATTGGACAGAGACTGCTTCCCCATGCAAGAGAATTTCCAGAAAAATCTGTAAGCTTAAGGGTCTCAGTTCTGCCAATGTCTGCTCAAATGTCTTAAACTCTTGCCTTAGGGTACAACTCCTTCCTTCCCAGTTTTCTTAGATGAGAAATCTGGCAGACTTGAAGATTTAATTGATGCTGCCATACCACATCTCTTATAACCAAATCCACACCTTCAGCCTTAGCCAATTATGTCCTGCAACAATAAGAGAATTTCTTCAAAGCTGCCATTGAGGTCTTCTTGTTCTCCAAGAAGTATTTTATAAATGTTTATATGATAAAAAAATTATATTATTAATATAAATATTACATAAAGTATTATATACATTTTTATCTATTAATTTCTTTCTTCCCTAAGTACTCTCCTGAAGGAAAGAAGAAGCCAGTTTACTCCATAATTTTTATCCTCTTTACTCTTGCCACAGTGATCTCTCAATGCTATGCCTCAATCTGCACATCATCCTGTTACCCCATCAATGATCATTGGCATAATAGTAATATTTTCCCATGCCATGAATTACCCATTTCTACTTCCCCTGACAAGATTTTTATCCCTGTACTCCATAAATTTTAGAGAGACTCATTTTCAGGATCCCATTTGGTTATCCATAGGATATCCAGTACCAATTAGTATTGGTCCAGTACCAATACTAATTGTTGTATTATTCAGGGTCAGTGCAGGAAAAAGATGGCACATTTAAATTAGGACAATTAAAAGAAGGCATATTTGCAAAAGGACAATTTGCCAAGATGGGAAATTGAGTAAACCATAAGTGAAAGTGTATTATTCCAGATTGCTTGTTACCACCCACAGTCCAAAGGCGGCAATGAAGGGAGGAAGCAATTTTCAGAATATGAAAATTGAGATAAAAGTGTAGATGGCCACTTTGAGAGGATCTGGAGAGTGTTCCAGGAAAAGGGAACAAAAACTGCAAAGGCCCTGAGACTAGAGTGTAACTTGCATATTGGAGGAAGAGCAAGTAGGCTGGTACCTAAACCTGAGGGAATAAGATAAAAGCTATTAGGAAAGAGAATAAGGAGGTGAAGGAGGCTGTCGATATTTTAAGATTTGTAGATCATTTTTAGGGTTTTTGTTTTGTTTTATTTTTACCGTCCATGTGATGGGAAGACTCCAAAAGGTTTGAGCAGAGTAATGACAAAATCTGACTTATATTTTAAAAGAATCACACAGAAAACTGGCAACAACAGACATGGAAACCAATTAGAACTAATTCAGGTGAAAGGCAATGGTGGCTTGGCCCATCGTGGTAGTGGTGGGGTTGGCACAAAGTGGTCAGATTCTGAATAACTTTTGAAAAGTAAACCTGATAGGAATTGCTGAGGAGTTTAATATGAGCTGTGAGGTAAGGAGAAATAAAAAGTAACCCAAAGCTTTTGGACTAACTTAAGAATAAATTTGCCTTTGATGGAGTTGGAGAAGATTATGAAAAGAACAGGCTTGGAGGAGACAAACAGAAATTTGGTTTGACACAAGTTAGGTTTGAGACGCTTTCAGGAAGCTAAATGGAGGTGTGAAGTAGGCAACTGGGTGTATAGTCTGGAGTTCAGGGGAGAAGTCTGGGTCAGAGATATAAATGTAGGAGTGTTAGGACATCGATGGTATTTAAAGTCAATACTAGATGAGATCACCTAAGGAATGAGTATCAATAGAAAAGAGTACCATAAACTTGAAATGTGACTCAGCTTATGAGCAAATTTCATCCTAACATGTTTATTCTGAGGATCTGTAAAATTGTGAAAGGTCTAGATACTATTCTGTTTCTCAGTGAAACTATATAAAATGCTTATTTAAGGTTGCTAAACATCATGTTAGAGTTGATGAAAAAGAACCTGGATATGAGAGAAGATACAATCTCTTTAGACATATTTCTTTATTCCCTGAGGTTTCACACATTTAAAATATGCCAGAAAGTGCTTAGTAAATGCCTCATCAGGGTTTCCAGAAGATGAATGAGGCATAATCAGTACTTAGGCTTTTTGGAGGAAAACCTTTTGTCTGAGTCTAATCCAAAGTAATATCTCAAGATTTTCCTCAGCAATCCTTTGGAGGCCATAGGGAATAGAATTAATACAAATCCACCAGTGACAGTAGTTATGTTTATAGCATGTCTCCTGGTAAAATCACCAAGTCCCCAAAGCAGTCTTGCTGCTCTTGAATAAGAATGTGTGTCTAATACTTAATAGCAATGTCATTGATGGTGTCCCCCTTAGGAAATCTGCTCTGTGAAACCTTAAATCAATCCAATATTTTGATTCATATATTGAAAAACTGCTCCTGGACAAATTGTTTCAACATAGTTTTGATTGTTGGTAATCACAATGCCCCCTGTCATTTTTGATCTCATAGTTGCCCCAGTTTGCATTTGGAAGATAACAAGGGATGGATATTAAATGACTTGTCAAGAGTCATAGAGCAAGTTAGAAATTGGCTGTCCTAGTTCCACCCCTGGATTTACTGCCTTGTCTTTTCACTTCAGCAAAGGATAGCTTTCAAACTATGCATAGTCACCACCAAATGTCAGTTTTATACACACTAATAAAATTCAGAACAGTTTTGAAGCCAGTTTTATTTTGAACACTTGTTCCCAGTGGCCCTTTAGCCTTCAGATGTTGAGTATTACTTTCCCAATTTTGAAAGATAATGGAGAAAGAGGACAGAAATAAACCCTGGCTGAAACTGAAAAAAAAAATTAAGTATATCAAGCAATATATAGTTGTGAAATCCTTTACCAGAGGGTTGTCAGGACATACTATGTATTATTTTGTGGCCATTTAGAAATAACGTAGAAACAACCATTTTTATTTTGCTGACCTAGTTGATTGTAGTCCACAGGCATACAGAAAACACTGAACTAGGCCACTGAGGAATTTCCAGGGTTGTGTTCTTCTCCAGGGGCCTGCGCACAACCTGAGGCAAAGTTTTATTTTCTCACTGGTAAAGCTGGGCTGTAACACCTGATCTGTCTACCTTATAAGTGGTTGGCAAAATCACATAAGATATTGCATATTAAAGTACAAGCATTAAATAATAAATAAAAATAAAAGTAATAATAGATGTTAAGTAGCACCATGTGCTAAGCTCTAACAGCCATGCAGCACATCTAAGAATTGTTTTATTTTCATTAATCTATTTTATACCTAATATATTTAAGTGCTAAGAATGCATTACTCTTGGTGCCATTCTTACATGTATATTAAAACTGATTATGACCACCTTCTCAACCACCTTCCATCGTTACTCTGCCAAGTGATGAGCCAATTTTAAGGAGTCTAGAAAGTGTGTCAGTGATATGGTTTGACTCTGTGTCCCCTCTCAAATCTCGTCTTGTAGCTCCCGTAATTCCCAAGTGATGTGGGAGGTATCTGGTGGGAGATGACTGAATTATGGGAGCGTGTCTTTCCTGTGCTGTTCTCGTGATAGTGAATGGGTCTCATGAGATCTGATGGTTTTAAAAAGGGGAGTTTCCCTGCACAAGCTCTTTCTCTCTTGCCCCCGCTGTGTAAGAAGTGCCTTTTGCCTCCCACCATGATTGTGAGGCCTCCCCAGCCACATGGAACTGTGAATCTAATAAACCTCTTTCTTTTGTAAATTGCCTAGTCTCGGGTATGTCTTTATCAGCAGCATGAAAACAGACTAATACAGTTGGCAGCCTCAAATCTACTAGAACTATGGAAGCCCTAGAATTTCACACAGAATTTAGGCTTAAGAACATAATGTGATTAAGGTAGGGAAAATGTGGCTCTGTGAGCTAGTTAGGGAATTAGTTTTAAGGCAGGGTTTCTATAGCAATCACACTGCATTTGTGTCAAATGAATAATGTATGCATAATAGATTTAATGTACATAAATGTATATATAATGGTGTATGGTGAGTAAAAATTATATATAGTCAAATTTTCTTAAAATGCTTTTGTTCATACTCTGTAGAAGATGAGAAAAAATGGCAATTGTTCATGTCAAATTGTGTGTTTGGGAAATAAGAGCTGATAGTGATTTTAGGGAGATATAATGTGATTGTTCCTAACCCCTTGGCATGACTACTTAGTGGGAATTTGTTCAGGCAGATGGTGTTCAGGAATGAGGCTTCTGATTTCACTTTCTTCTCTTTGTTTCTTCTTTCTTTTAATCACTTTTCTGCTTTATCTGCTCTCTTCCCTTTCACTTCCATTACCCTCCTTCTCTTTCTCTTCCCTCCCCTTCAACTCATTTGAGGCTTTCATTAACAGCCTTTCTCTACCTTCTTCTCATTTCCCTCTCCTGCCTCCTCTTCTCCTTTTCTCTCCCTTTCTCCACTTCCTCCCATCTTTTCCTCACCTCCATCATTTTATTTGGGCTTCTGCCTCAACCTGCTAGACCAACACCCCACTTCCTACTAAACTAGGAGCCTTTCTTCCCACTCTACCTAGATCTTGCCTGAACCTTCCCTGCTTCCACAGCGTGCCTGGCTTCCTATCAGGAAAGGACTTTTTCACTGGAACCACAATACCCATCCTGCTGCCCCGATTCCCTCCACATTGCCCCACTCCCCAGAGCAGATCAGATCCCTTGGTCCCAACATTGGCATGAATCACCTCTGACCTCTCTGTCTCTGGGATATAGTGCACTGGCCAGCCTGGATCAACTTTTCCCCATCTATTTCTGACCTGATCCTGCCATTCCCACCCCTCTCCCCAGGGGTCTGTGTCACTGAGCTCCCCACATGCTCTGAACTCAGATCTCCCCTAAGTTAAAACATCTGTACTTGAGAGGCTTATAGTCCAATTGACTATAATTGTTCTTATAGTCTGGTTGGCTAGAAATTGGCAACATGGAGAAAAATAAGGGCCAATGTGTGGGTCTAGAAACTAAGAGGAATGCAAAAGAGAAGGGATTAATGTGGATTTTGGAGGTCACAGAAACTTCACAGAGGAGATAGAACTTGAAATCAAATTAGAGTGGATAGGACTAAGCAGAGAAGTTATTAAAAATATATACACAAACAGGAAATTACAATTCAATTTATTATGAAAGAGAAAGGAAGAAAATTCACCTAGCCGGTGGACTAGGAAAGATCTGAGAACTGTTCCTGGAGGTGCTGACATCTAACTTGAGTCTTCAAAGATGTGAAAGTTTTATCAGCTAAGACATTCCAGACAGAAGTGCAACATTAACAAAATTCTAGAGACAAGAAAAATGTATAGATAAAAAGATGTGTGTTACTAGAGGGTGAATGTTGAGACAGGAAATTAATAAAGATTGTCAGAGCAACTCATGGACAGCTTTGCATGCTATGTTAAGAAGGAGGAAGATCCAAAGACCAGGGAGAAGAGATTGGCTAGAAAAGGGTGGGTTTGGGTTGGCTTGAGTCCAGTAGGAGACTGTGGGGCAGATTTCCACACGGCATGAGGAGGCAAATGCTTGTGAATGGGCTGGTACCCAGAGGTCTAGCTCAGGGACTCAGGCTCTGAGAAGCAAAGTAATTTCTGCCCCAGTAGAACAAGGTTCCTTATATACCTGCTAAACGTCATGCTTCTTGGTACAGGGCAAGGGTAGTACTGAGCCCGTAGCATTCAGTACTGCCTGCCAATTGGTTTAACTGGGACATGCGGAAACTAACAATACATTTACTTCATCGGCAAAAGAAAAAGGTTCATATAGTAGAAAATAAGATTGAAAAGTATAAGTGATGACCATATTCTAAAAAGTCCTAGAGGGCTTAGAAGTTTAGATGTTTTAAATGGAAGTTCATTTGTCACTGACCTTTCAGCAAAACCAGGACAAACAGCCCTGGACTGAAGATTCTACTGACAATTCTAGTACAAGAAATGTAGTTCCAGGCAAAGCATATTTCCTTAGGTTAATCATATAAAAATCTGAATTTTTAGTAAAAAAAAAAATAATAAATTGAAGGGTAATATATTTTGTCAGTATTTTTTACTATAAAATTTATTTACCTTACAAACTGTATGTTACCACTGTCATCTGCTTGATTTGTAAGCATCCAGCTTAGGTGTCATTTTTCCAGAATAGAGTGTTAGCATGAAAGTGCCCTGTGCTCATGCCTTCTCCATTTAGTAGGCAAGAAAACTACCATTTCCACCTTAAATCTCAGGATTATTTTAAATTAAAGGTAATTAAAAAATGCAAAGAGTCTTCAATTCCTCAACAGAAATGTGCTACATGACTGTGAGGTTCTTAATTTTTAAGAATTCAGGCCCCTTTTTAGCAGCCTCATATCTGTCATGAGAAGAGAAAAGGATTGATTCAGACCCAAGTTAGGGTCATTATGGGCAGCAGTATGATCATTTGACTGGAGGTTTCAGAAATTCTTGTTTGAAGGGTAAGAATGCAGAACTGCCACTGCTAATTAGATACCAATATAACGATAGAAAACAACAGCTGTGGGCCAGGCACAGTGGCTCATATTTGTAATCCCAACACTTTGGGAAGCAAAGGTGGCAAGATGGCTTGAGGCCTGGAGTTCAAGATAAGCCTGGGCAATATAGTGAGACCTTGCCTCTAGAAAAAATTTAAAAATTAGCTGAATGTTGTGACACGCACTTGTAGTCCCAAATACTCGAGAGAATGAGGTGGAAGATTTGCTTGAGCCCAGGAGGCAGAGGTTGAAGTGAGCTGAGATTGTGCCACTGAACTCCAGCCTGGGCAACAGAGGGAGACCCTGTCACAAAAAAAAAAAAGAAGAAGAAGAAAGGAAAGAAAAGAAGACAACACAACAATCATGCAAGTTTTGCTGGACTACTAAAGTCCAACAAAAAAAAGTTTTGTCAGTCAAGAATGCCTCCAATTATGGAGGCTGAAAAGTCTCAAGAGCTGCAAGCTGGAGACTTCCTGATGATGGTATATTTCCAGCCCGGGTCCAAAACCCTGAGAACCAAAAGAGCCGATGGAGTAAGTTCCAGTTCAAGTCTGAGTCCAAAAGGAGGAGACAACCAATTTCCCAGCTCAAAGACTGCCCACAGAGGGCAAATTCTCCCTGATTCTGCCTTTTTATTCTATTCAAGCCTTCAATAGATTGGATGAGGTTCACTCTCACTGGGCAGCTCAATCTTCTTTACTCAGTCTACTGATTCAAATGCTAATCTCATCCAGAAATACCCTCACATACACATCAAGAATCCCAGAATAATGTTTAACCTAATATCTAAGCCCTGACTAGCCTAGTAAAATTGGCACATAAAATTAGCCATCACAAATCCACTCCTTGTCAACCACATGCATCTCCTTAAACCATATTTCATCTTCAAATAAGGACAATAACAAAAATCATAATTATACTGAACATTATACAACTATCCTGCATACGACTGAAAATTCACTAATCCCCACCCCAAAAGAAGAGGTAAAGTCCTTGAGTGAGGTTTACTCTTCTCCTTCACCTCATGTAACTTAAATAGTATGATATAAAATTAACAATATTTAAATATTATAATATAAAGGCAATACATCTGATATGGTTTGGCTCTGTGTCCCCACCCAAATCTCATTTTGAATTGTAATCCCCACATGTTGAAGGAAGAACCTGGTGGGGGTGATTGGATCATGAGAGTGGATTTCCCCCTTGCTGTTCTCGTGATAGTGAGTTCTCCCAAGATCTGGCTGTTTGATAAGTGTCCAGTGCTTCCCCCTTCTTGCTCTCTCTCCTGCTACCATGTAAGACATGCCTTGCTTCCCCTTTACCTTCAGCCATGATTGTAAGCTTCCTGAGGCCTCCCCAGCCATGCAGAACCCTGAGTCAGTTAAACCTCTTTTGTTTATAAATTACCCAGTCTCAGATAGTGTCTTTACAGAGGTGTGAAAACAGACTAATACAGATCTTATGGTTCCTGATAAGGAAATAAGAGGAGGAAAAAACAGAGATTTTTAAATGTATGTATGGTATTTATAACAAAATAAGAAACAATACTCATGAAAATTTAGTCCTCATTTCTGCAACTGGTCACATGGTCATAGCTGGTATTTATAACTACTTTCTACCACCCATTCTGTATTCCCTTTGCTTTCTCCAAGGCCCTCAATTGGTCATGGTTCTTGACCTGGTGGGATGGCACAGACATTCATTCCTGAAGCATCTCGGCCATTAACAGTCCTGCCTGAATTAGGTTGTTGTAGTTTTCCATTGACCTGAATCACAAAGCATGGAAAAACTAAGAAATGTCTGAAGGAACCTCCTGTATTCCAAGCATACTCTTCTTTACCTTCATTGTGGAATAGTATTCAAATTTCCCCTTGGTAGTCCAGGTCAATCACCCCAGCCAGCACAGTAACTTCTTTCTTTGCCTGTTGATTCAGGGGCATGGGGAGCCCAAAGTGGCCAAGTGGCAGTCTTACCTTCCAGTTCAATATTGTTGTGTCTTCTGGTGGCAACATTCCTACCTTTGGAACTAAGACCTCTAGACCGGCAGAGCATAAGGTCACAGAAACAGGAAGCAAAAAAATTGCTAGTGAGTCACTACGGATAATAGTGAGTGATGCCACTCGATTTCCACCCCTTGATTCTTGTACTCCATGAATCCTGACTATGGGACAAACAGATCCATATATTGGACACTGATTCAAAGCACATATAGCATATACAGCATTCTTGAGATTCTTGCTCCAGGTCTCCAAGGTATCACTACCTAGCTGGCACTGTATCTGAGTCCTCAAAAGGCTGTTCCACCATTGTTTCAAGATAGCCGCTTCAAGATGATGGAGAATGTGGTAAACCAGTAAACCCCATAAGCATAGGCCTATTTCCACACTTTTGTTGCTGTGAAGTGAGTTCCTTTATCAAAAGCAATGCTGTGTGGAGTACCATGACAGTGGATAAGGCATTCTATAAATCCACAGATGGTCGTTTTTGCAGAAGCGCTATGTGCAGGGATGGCAAATCTGTATTCATAGTAAGTGTCTATTCCATTAACAAGACAGTGTTCCTTCCATGAAGGAAGCAGTCCAGTGTAATCAACCTGCCACCTGGCAGCTGGCTGCTCACCCCAGGGAATGGTGCCTTCCTCTCAAGGAAGAGAGAGAGACAAAGAGAGAGAAAGGAACGAAGGAGAGGGGAAGGAAAGAAGGAGAAGGGAGGGAAGGAAGGAAGGAAGGAAGGAAGGAAGGAAGGAAGGAAGGAAGGAAGGAAGGAAGGAAAGAAGGAAGGAAGGAAAGAAGGAAGGGAAAAAGTTTAATTTTTTAATATTCCAGACAAACTTTTGCTATGTTTCAGAAAAAAGGACCCCTTTCTGGAGAAATTTATGTCCTCCCAATTTTGTACTTTTGGCCAAAATGAATTTTCCTCCCCTAACATCCATATGCCAATCCTGGCAAAGGATTGCTACTGGCCCACCTTGAGTCATGACTCTACCCATTGGAAGCATCACTTTGGCCTAGGGTGGAAGGTACCAGGATTGCCCAAATCTAGGTCACATTTCCATGAGGACAGCAGGAAAGAAGATAGGGGTGCTATCACTTATAGTCAGATACACTGACTGAAAATATGTCCAGAACCACATGGAATTGTGGAGGAGAGTGGTTTCCCAAAGAAAAGGATGTTGGACAAACCAAAAATAATAGATGCCTATTGCCATGGCTTTGAGTCTCCTTTTTTTTTGTTCATGTTAATAAAATTATACTGTTTGACACTTATTCATGCTCATTTTTGTGAATATTTAGTTCAATTTTATTCTTAATATAAGGGTAGCTCTGGCTAAATGTGTACAATGTACAATGTCAAATAGCTAGAAAAGCGTGTTGTTAATCATCATTGTTATAGGATTCAAGGCAAATAGGTGTACTCACCAAAACAATCACCATGATACAGATGGTAGCAAGGAACCATAGAAAAACCATGGGATTGAAATTGAGCTTTGTCTCTTATTAGCTGGTGACCTAAGCAAGTGGCTTAATGTCTCTGAATTTGTTTCCACATCTGGAAATAACAGTAATATTAATCTCACAGGATTTAAATCAGATTATGAAGATCCAATGGGAATGTTTTAGCATAGCATCAATGACAGTGCTTAGTAAATATTGCTTCTTTGTCCCCAACATCTATACACCCACCCACCAATGGCTTCTCATTCTTGTTGAAAAGTTCAATTGGGGGAGTTTAAAGGAAAAATTGACTAAAGTGATTTTTGGCCTATATGACCTCCCAAGCATTTCTGAGAAGCAATCAGATGGAATTCAAGATGAGGATAAGACAAAGCCCAGTGGCCCTGCATGTCTAGCAGATGTAATCTCAGAGAGTAAGTTATGGCCGGAGAACCAGAAGCATTTCAGCAGTCTCTGGGTAAAGGTAGAAGAGTAGAATAGATATCATATTATGAATATTGCTCAGCCTAAATGTCAACCGCTCAGAGAGGTCTTCTCTGACCATCTAACTTAAAGGAGGCCTCCTAGTTTATTTATTGCTCTATCCCCAGGGCCTAGAATGGTGTCTGGCCAGTAACTGACACTCAATAAATACATGTTGAATTAAAGGATGAAAGAAAGGCACAGGAGAGAGAAGAAGAGAGAAAGAAATGCTTTTGATTGAGGTCAGGAAACCAAAATGAAGTATATAATGAAGACTTACACTATATGCTAGAAATATTTTTCAGCTAAAAAAAGCACCTGGTGAATCATTGACTTACTGTGCTGACAGTTTAATCTTAAAGAAGGGTAAGTATGTGATAAAAGGTGGTTTCAGGTATGAAGGAAATAATTGGTAGATCTAATTTAAAAGCAAATTTATTGAAATAAGTGATAGTTAACTTGCACAATTGTACCCAGTGAATTCTTATTTCAATTCCAAAAAAAGAAAATGTGATACTCTGGAGGGAGGAGAACTGAAATCTCTCCCATCTCTTGTTTTTGTTTTGTTTTGTTTTTATGACTGTGTGTACCCATCTCCCATCTATTAGTAGAAAATCATCCCAAGATCATTTGCTTTGTGCCTCCTATGGGCTAGATGGTATTCAACTCTTATTCTGGGAAGTGATAATTATTGCCCCCACATTACAGGTGAAAAACTGAGCTTCAAAGTGGTAAAATGACTTGTCTAAGGTCATGTAGCTGAGGTGGGGTGGGCCATGAGATTTAAGCCCAAAGCTGTCTAATTGAAAGCCGAGGCATCTTTCGTTATGAAAAATAGAAATATACTACCTCTAAGAAATAAGCATCATTCACTCAAACCTATAAAATACCTTATTAAACATCAAAAGTCTAAACACTAGTAAGAACTTTACCAAGGCTCCATCCATAACGTTATTGAAAAGTTTTCTTTAATGAAATGCTTTTATTTTTATTCTGTTTTTCAACTGACTTCTATTATAATATTCAAAGTACATTTCCATAGAAAGACTAGGCCCAAAGCATAATAAAAACATTCTTACTCAAACAGAACTCTTTTAAAAATCAAGTTCCAGATAAAGTTGATGTATAATGATAAAATATTCATGTAAACCAAATCACATGATTCATACAAAGCACAGAAATCATATTTATGTCTGGCAAAGTTCAATGGCCTAAAAAAGAAAACAAAGGATAGAAGGTCACTGTCTTCAAATCACTCTTCTATGAAATCCCTTTACCAAGATTCCACATGTAGCTTTGATTGTTGATACTGCTCTGCTTCCAAGCACATATAGAAACTGCTGGTTTTTAAAAATAAATGAGTTTTATTGGGCTGCAGTGGGAAGGAGACAGTAAAAATCCAGAGGCAGGAATTCAAAATAAGTTGAAGAAAGTCTAATGAGGAAACTGATTTCCAGAAACACACAGCCAAGAGCATCTAAAATATCACTCCTAAGAGTCATCAGGCCACATACCAAGTTTGCTCTTTATTTAATAAATTCATAGAATCATTGCATTTTAATGCCCAGAGGCAAGTGGAAGCTTTCACCTCTTATTTTTTATTCAGACTGAAAACCTGGAAAGGTTAAGTCACTCACTCAGTGCAGGACAGCTGGTTAGATGGAGAGCCTTCCAAATTGTTCCATTAGGGTAACTCTCTCTTTATAAGATTACTTTTACAAACTATTTAATAAAAACTGTATTTCACATAGCCTAAGCACAGTAGGCTATGTTAGCAAATTAGCAAACCACTATAAATAATAATTATACTTTCATCAAGTTGTTAAAATGTTATCTAATAAAAAATTCTTTTTGAAGAAATTTGAACTCTAGAATAAAGATGCTTGGTGAATCTATAAATAAACGAACTGAATTTCAAGCTAAGCAGTCATGCTTGTATTAGCAAGATTCAGCAGTGGGATTTAGAGCAATCAACTTTATACCCAGATAGAATAAAAGGGACTGTGGAGGAGAATTCAGAAACAGCTAGGATATTATTAGCAAAATACTTATTTAACAGAAGTGTGCCAGTTGGCACAGGATACACAGGGACCAATTTGGAGTGGAAAACGAGAAAGGATCAAAGTGCCATGGAAAATAGGAGCGAATGTGAAAGAGCTGAGATGAATCCATACAGCATAACTCATTTCCCTCTGTTGGCAGCTTTCCAGGACCAGCATAACATGGTTCTGTCAGAGGACATGTCCAGCAAAGGTTTAAAAAATGAAACACTTCTACAGCCCCGCCAACCTATATTTAAAAAAAAATTAAAAGCCACTCTGACAATGCCCTTGGGGATGTGAGGTTCCAAGAGTCAAGAAAGCACGGAGCTGGGGTTTCTACTTCATACCTTCTTCCCTTTGCTGTGTTTGCTGCACAGACTGGACACACAGTTACAGCAGAAGGATCACAGAATAAACTGACATATCTTATACCATGTTCCTTAAATTTTAAAAGAGTTTCTTTTTCATACACATTGGCAGCATTTGTATTATTATTTTAATTCTTTGCGATTTCATATTGGACTTTGACATAAAACTGTTTTCTTTTTTTTTTTTTTTGCCAGCAACAGAACTTGGTCAGCTGCCACTCTGAACTAGTTCCACATGATTTCTCCCCACTATTTATAATGTGATCCAGTTTTGGTGAAAGAAAAGAGTTCATGATCCTTTACTGCAGGAGCTTAGGGAAAGTGCTTTGCCAGACATGGAAAGTTTCTGACCCTTATGGAACCTCATAATGGGTAGGTCAAGTATCTGATCCTTAGAGTAGGTAACAGAGTGTTGGGAACAGGGAAAGATCTCTTGGAAGGTAAAGTTAAAAGGAGAGTACTATATCTGCTGGTTAGTGCATCAGACTGGGACTCTGTACACAGCTGGACATTGGACCTCGGCTTCCTGTACCACTTGGGGGTAATTAGCAAGAGTGAGGTGCAAATACACTAGACCCTAGCACAAGAGTCACGTGCCTGGTGAGCATGAATTAATCTCACTGAGCCTTAATTGTAGCATCTAAATATGAGAATAAACATTAATATTTTCAAGGCTGTTATTTGATAGGGAAATGTCTGTGAAAAAGTCCTTTGCAAATTATAATGTAATATATGGAGATTATCTATTAATGTTATCAAGCAAATTTGTGTCGTTTATCAGTACACACAGACACACACACTCACACACAAGGTGTAGGGGTGGGGGGAATCTAAGTTACTTCATTATTTTAGTATATGTTGATCTGCCTACCTCATGTAACTTAAAGTAGTCTTATATTACTGATATGTATTCTATGAGTCTGATAAGATGTAAAACGAATTTGTCTCCGATGAAGTTGAGGCATATTTTCACCGGGACTAACAGAGAAGCCGTCATGATTCCACACACAGTATTCCCTTGACTGGTAACAGAGTTGGAAACTTAAGGTAGGTGGAAGAGCAATTTGGGGGTCTACATCATCTTAATGCTGCAATATCTGTTTAGAAAGGAGAAATTTACGTAGAATGACAAATACAAATTGTATAATTCCACTTACATGGGGCACACAAAGTTGTCAAATTTAGAGACAGAAAGTGGAATAGTGGTTACCTGAAGGTGGGGTATGGAGGATTGTTGTTTAATGATTGCAGAGTTTCAGTTTGGGATAATGAAAAGTTCTAGACATGAACAGTGGTAACAGACACAATAATGTAAATGTACTTAATGCCAACGAACTGTACACTTAAAAATGATGAGAATGGTAAATTTCATTTGAACTATATTTTACTAAAATTTTTTAAAAGAAAATTTTATTTCAGATATTTTGGCCACTTCATATTAAATAACTGATTTGATTAAGGTTATTACGGATTTGTTAAATGCATAGGACTTAATGATCTACATCAAGTTCCATTACATGTAAGAAAAAGAAAACAGTTATTAATGAAAATCTTTTATCATATTATTACTTCTGGATTGGCATGCAGCCGTAAGCAAATTTTAAAAAGACCAAATTGTCCACATTTTACTAAAATCTAGCTTTATTATATCTAAGTACACTGTGTCCCCATGAAGGGAGTGGAGACAATTTCATCAGCTATAACTGAGTCCCAAATACTATAAATTCATAGAGAAAAAAAATGTCATTAGTAGGATACATAAAGCAACATGGGGCTCAGTGCAAAAAGAATACTTGTATCACACAGCTTATATCAAAGGTAAATACATGCATAATAAAAACTATAATGAATCTAAAGAAAAAGTTTGATATTAACAGTAAAGAAAAAAGCAAAGGGAATTTTAGGCATATAAAAGGATCATAAATATGAGGCAAATTTCAAAATCATACATAGAAAATGATTAACTTTGTAACTTCATCACTAGAAATTAGAAGATAGATAAAACATGGAAGATATCCTGTATTTGATCTTAGCCAAAAGGTCAAGAAGCAATGGAATATATCCTGTCTGCTATTCAAAAAGCTATGTCAGGCCAAGTGCAGTGGCTCATGCCTGTAATCTCAGCACTTTGGGAGGCCGAGGCGGGTGGATCACCTGAGGTCAGGAGTTCAAGACCAACCCTGACCAACATCTTGAAACGCTGTCTTTACCAAAAATACAAAAGTAGCCAGGTGTGGTTGCGCATGCCTGTAATCCCAGCTACTTGAGAGGCTGAGGCAGGAGAATCACTTGAATCTGGGAGGCAGAGGTTGCAGTGAGCTGAGATCCCACCATTGCACTCCAGCCTAGGCAACAAGAGTGAAACTCCATGACGAAAAAAAAACTGCTATGGCAATGGAGCTGAATTAGTATCCTTCAGTTCAAAACAGGAGCTAAACAAGATCTGGTGAAATTAAAGGTGTGATATCTTAGCTGGAAGAGAAAAAAAAAATGACAAAAGAAACTAGTTCAAAGTAACTCAATTCCTTGAAAAAGGAGTTATTCAATAACTATGTCTCTAAAAGCAAACTAATTCCCAATCTTACAGTCATCATAGTAGATTTTCTGAAATACTGGAAATCTCCAATGCCCTTACTAAATAAATGGAAAAGTCAGATTGTTTTCTTCTGCAAAATAGCAACTTATTTCATAAAAGCATGATTTAAATATAAGCAAGTTGTTTATTTCAGTGCCAATAAGTGCCTTGAAGTCCTTCCTTTTTAATAAACAATGCCTGCTCAAATAGCTCCATTTTTTAAATCCCCAAACTGGGAAACAAGTTGTAGATTGTTTCATTCAAGCCTCTAATACCCTTTGCTAAATCCTAAAAGAAGTTTTATCTCTGAGCCCTCGGACCTCTTACAGCATGGTGGAGCATTAGCAACAACTAAGCTGCACCAAGGCTTGCCAGACAAGAGCTTCGGAGTCAGCCTCCCAGGGAGCAGGGTGATTTCCTCCAATTCTTCCCAGCACACACATCTCTGCCATCTAAATTCTGCTTCCCTTGTTTCCTTTTACCTTTGCTCAACAAACGTGGTAGCTTGGTCTCAAAGGAACAACATTTCATTTATTTTCTAATCTTTATTTCCCAGTGTTGATAACTTTTTCTGTGTTGTTACTAAGGTAGCGATGCCAATTCTAGCTCTTTGGTTGTTTCTTGTTTGTTATTTCACATGGGAATTGGATTTATTGATCCAGTGACTACCAGCAAAGCCAGAAAAAAAGTAAAAGTTCTATTGATTTTCTATTTTCTTCTAATATAACTAGAGATGTTTTTCTTCTTTTAAGAATTTAAAATTCAAAAGTCATCTCATCTTAAGTCTGAAATCATTTTTATATACTTATATAAATATATATTACAAACACACTTACAAATACACTTCATATTATTCATAAGTATACTTTTACATTTTAGTTTTTATAATAGCTGTTTATTTCCATTGGTCAAATGAGATGCACATTATATCCTATCTGAGATACACAGCCCTTCATGCACACAGGTATACACACACGTGTATGTGAACACATATACTACACGCCTATCTTGGTTTTGAGTCTTTATCTTGCTCTTGGGAAATTCTAACAAGACTTTCCCATAAATCTAACTCCAGTAAGTTATGCTAACAAAAGACAGTGTGTTAATGCAAATATGCATCTACAAAGTGTTATGAACTCACTTATGATGCATTCTCAATCATAAACAACCATATTCTCTTTCAGCATTTGTTGCTAAAATGTACAATAGTAGCACACACAACACACACACAAAAAAAAACCCTAAAGGAATGAGAACATTTGGCTCATGTAAAGAGTAAACAGATTTTTCAAATATATTATTTCTCAAAGAAATAACCTAGAACGTGAGAAATGAATGGAAAGAAGCAAACTTATTAATGTGTTTTCTTTTTCAAAATCCTGAAAACCAGCCATATGTTCTACATTATGAATATGCAGATGGTCTCAAAGCAGTTATTTTTTTTCTCTAATTAAAACCATCAGAGTAAAATAATGCAGTAGTTTAGGAAGCTGATTCAGCTGGGTCTCTTTTTCCTCTTCTCCAAAAGTGTGCCAAAGCCTCTCCATGTTTACATAATTTGGGAATTCTTGCTGTTAAATGAAAAAGACAGACAAGCAAAGCAGTAGGAAGCGTCCTTGATTCTTGTGTTCTTTGTGGCAAATTGTGCACTTTATGAAGCAAATACATTTCACAGATGGATTTCTCTTAGATACTTTGGTAAAGAACCCACCTTTCGCATTTCTTAAGCAATAACTTCTCTGAATTCAGCACCCTGAATGTTGAAATTGAGTGTATCAAGTTAACCTGTCAGCCTGCCTGCATATACCCTTAATGTCAGCTGTGAACTAAGCATGTCAACGGGGCTTAGCTAAATTGCTCAAGGTAGAGGTTTGACATTCTAGTGTAATGTGCCATCCACTCCTCTTTGAGGAAAACTGGGATCAACCATGGATGACAAGTATAGGAACTATTACTATACTTGTTCTTCATCTGAAAACGAGTCTAAAAAAATTCTGTTTCAGGCTTTTTATCTTTCACATATACAGTTTTCATTCCTCTGGTCCTTTAGCAACCACAGACTATTTGATTTTTTAAGGCATTATTAGAAAGACAGCCCTAAAGGTAAATAAATTAGCCATATGAAGGTTATATTAACTTTAAATTCATATTATTACCTTGTTTGACATCATTATTCTGATAAAACCCTTTTCCCTTAGCACATATATGTGTTGGGAAATTGTAATACTCAGTCTTCATAAAAGGAGTAGTTTAAAAAAAAAAGCAACTGTAAGGGAAAGAATTTGATGAAGACACCACTCTTATAAATTACTCTCTAAGAACCTTATTTTGTTTAACCTACCAAACTTGATAGCTGAACTCATCATTGCTACAGCTTTGACTACCAAAACAAAATAGTAGCCAAGGAACAGCCCAATGAAATGGGGCAAAATTAAAATTACATATACATTCATCTGGAGAATGGCATTCTTTATAGGAACTTTAAATCCTTCAATGCAAAAGTTTTTTTATTTAAAATAAAATAATCTTACTTTAGCTGAGTACAATGAAAAGAACTAAAGGAAAGGGAAAAAGGGTGGAAAAGGAGGTGAGAAGACTATACTAGATGTAAACTTGATGTTCAACAAATGTTATCTAAATGTTGGCATAAACACAATTCCAAATTTGGAGGGAACAGAACGGGAAAAGTCTGAATTTTTTTCTGCCAGGAAGCACTCAGAGGGAAAGTAAACATTCTGCATAATAAAGTATTCCCTCCCCTTTTCAGACTTTACTAGTCTGAACCAGAATTATTTGTTACATAAATCATCATAAAGTTATCAGAGCAAATTGGAGCTACAACGATTGTAAGGTCTATTTGAAAAGATGTGTTAGTTGTCTTCTGAGTGCTCTATTGACCATCAGAGGATTTGCTTCAATAGGTGGTGGAGCTGCTACAGATACAGTTGGGAGGACAGAGACCCAAGGTATTTTACAACTCTTAGTCTCTTACTTAACTGCTTGTGGGGATTATTAAGCTCTTGCTTCCAACACACCTTTCTATATCTTGTGTTTCTGAGGCTGGGGCCCTACAGCCCACAGTTCTGCTTTGACAGCTGGTTCCATTAGACTTTACCAATAGGCAATAGGGGAAAGGCGAAGGCTGGAGGAGGAAGAAAGCATCTGCTCCTACTTCTCTGCTTCCTGGATTTCATTTGTTTCCTGTTCCTCTTTGCCTTTGGCTTACCTAGCAATACTTCTTCAGCCCAGCAACAGCAGTTCCCTCCAGTGGCAGAAGTCTGAAGTTGTAGTATTCACAGAACCAGCCACATGGTGTCACTTCACAGATTCTAGAACGAGTATGTCATGCCCCTCCCAAGGCTCCAACACCAGCCGACCAGTACCCATTCTCAGATGTCTGTGCCCCAGCTGCACAAGGCCCCCTCCTCTAAACTCGGAGACACCAACACCAGGTGGCATCTGCACTTGGGAGGCCCTTTCTCCAAGACTCCCTGTCTAATTATCTCAATTTTTTCCCTTTATTCTCCCACCCTTAAGGTGCTAGCTGCCTCCTACAGGTGTCACCAACCACATCATTTGCAGAACCCAATGAAAAATAAAAATGTGTGCTCCTTGTTCAAAGATTATTAAAAATTTTAAGATGGCAACAGCAGAGCATTAGACCAAGCATACAGCCCATCTCAACAACGAACCTGTGCAAAAGCAGGGGCCGCAAACCCATGAAACCAGCCCTACTGACCCAGACTACCTCCAAGACATGGCAATGTACCTTTTTGCCATTTTCAGTTCTTTAATTTAAAATTAACAATTCATAATATTGAAAAAAGGTATGGTTTCTATCTCAAGACTGGACCCTAGTCAAGACACTCTTCCATACCTCGTAGTAAAGGAGTGAAAAAGAGAACTCAGAACCCAAGTTCTCACCCTTTTATCAGTGTTCACAGGATCAGTGCTCAGAAGTCTATAATTTAAGTCATTCCTAACTCATTTCATCCCACAGTTGTGTCTGTGTCCTAGCAATATATCCACCAATGTTCTGAACATGGTAGTACATGGTGCTGAATTAATACAGCTGCAAGTAACCTATCTCTATATGGTGTTCACTCCCCTGGTAATTAATTTAAACAGAAAAAAATTAATAGATGAAAACTACTTAGAATTTTTAAAATTCCTCAAAGTCCTAAGCAATTTTGAAATCAGATCTTGCAGTAGTAAGCATCATCCTCAATGATTATTTCCCATTCTATTGCATCATTTCTCTTAACCTCATTTAGGGGAGAAAAAGAAAGAAAACAGAGAAGGAAATGTCTTTAGACAACAGAGACAAATCGAAGGGCTATCAACGGTGAACCTGAGCTCCCTTAAGGAGAGAGTGCTTTAGACAAGCATTCTCAGCTGAAGACTCTGCAGAATGGAGCATCCTCAAGTCTCAGTTATTAAAAATAAAATTTTACTCAGCAATAGGAGAGAAAAGCATCTAACACTTATGCTGCAGCTATCGTATGATTGAGTACAGCTACTCTACACAACTCCAGCCTTTTGTCAATAGCCTAAGTATTTGGTACTACCCTACAATTACCGCTTACTGAATACTTACTATGTGTCAGGTCCTGGAGTAGACATTTAAACACAGATTTTCTTATTAACCTCCTATCAACTCCAAAATGATATTGTCATGCACACATTCATAACGAAAGAACTAAAGTTTAGATAGATTCAGAAATACACAGATGGCCATGCTTAATAGTAACTCTAGACAGCACGACATAAGATTTGTCTTGATTTCTTCTAGAAACAAAACCAAATTCTCCTAGATGTTTTTACAACATTCCCAGAGCCATTGTTATTAAACTAATCTTTGGGGCAATTGTTTCCCTTAGAGATGAATTACCTTAGTAGATCACTAAGGGATCCTTTCCTCAAGGTGGTATCATGCCTAGATAAGTAGAGACCACCCAGGGCAATAACGGTATTAGGTCAGCCTCTAACCCTCTAATACCTTCTTGGGTCACATACACAGAAGGTAGTACTAGAGACACCAAGAACTAACTTAATAATTTAGAGTCAGGTGGACCTCTGAAATGCATCGCAATCAGAAAAAAATCTAGAAAAACTTCGTTCATTATGCAAATATTTTCATATATCTGGCTGTCTGATATTATGGAGACAGACTGTCTGAACACTTTTATGAGTTCTTTGGCTTTTATTTAGGTATTTGGCATTAGCCTGTATTTTTCCATACAACTACTTGGCCAAGCTCCTTAGCCATCCCACAACTTTTATGGGTCAAAAATAATTATATACATATATAAATCCCATTTCCTGTTACCCTTTTCTTGCCTACTAGAGTTCATATGAATGAAGGATTTATAATTTTTTTGCTGTAAATAATGATGTTAAACATAAAGGTAAACATATGGTTTGGGATTTGCATCTGAATAAGCATGGAAAACATAACTGTAAAGTGCTGGTGGGTGCTGAATTATCTGGCTACAGGAGTGGGTAGTCCATTCAGGAAGGCTTGGGCAGCTTTACCTCTGCAGATTCCTAAATCTGCAAATCTATTTAAAACCCAAAGCAGAAAAACTACGTGTCCAATCAAGCACAGTGAGCACAATTTGAAGTCTTTCTCTACTAAACACATATGCTTTAGAAATGTAAAGAGGGTAAAGAAAAAACCTGCAGAGTTTCAAAACTCAGGAAAAATGCCCACAAAGGCTAGTTTTATTATGCAGACTGATGGCAGGCAAGGGGATCATTAAAAGCAACTCAGTGCATGCAGGAAGCCTTGTTTCCCAAAGACCTGTAAATAATAATAATCTGAAGGAATTCAATATTAGGCAGACCCTTCTCCCCGCCGTTCACCGATTGATTGAATATATTTGTGCTTCTTTAACATCAGCAAACTCCTCAGTCTAAAATGGCTTTTCAAAATATGCAGCTCTGTTCAGACCTTAATAATATACCAAAGTTGCCTATGGTAAAAGCCCATGCTATATTATCTGAATTTTTTTAATGCAGTGACTATATTTCTAATTATCCCTCCACATATTCTACTCTCAGTTATGAGCAGGACCATTTACTCTTTAATAGCAACCTTGCTACAGAGCACTTACATTGACATTAGCATCTACCCTACAGAAATATGTCTCAGAGGTGTACATGCCTATGTTTACTCATGTTCATCTTAACCACATAACTAATGCTCTAGAATGTACCAAAAGGCATGTGTAGGGGAGGGAGTAAAAGAGGGAAAATGAAAAAAAGCGTTCTAGAATAACCCCTAAAACTAATAAAGCATTTCTCTTATCCTAGGTTCTGGTCTAAGCACTTTAAGTATGACTTCATTTAGTATTTACAGCACCCCTAGGAAGTAAGTACTATTATTATCATCCCAATTTTACAGTTAGGAAACAGAAACAGAGGGATAAAGTAACTTGCCCTAATTTACACAAATGAGTAGTGGAACTGTGATTCAAACCCAGGCATGCTCTTAATTATAATGTCATGTGTTGTCTTGTTAAAAATAAGAATCTTTTAAAAGATTATCCCAGGAGGATAACAACACAGATGGCTGAAGTCTATAATCAAGAAGGAACCAAAATAAAAAATGTTTAAACCTGCTCCTCACTATCTTATATCATAGAGATGATAGATGGTTAGATACATATATAATGCATCCATTTATATACAAAAAGTAAGTTAACTGGAAGTACCTTCATAATTTTGTGGAAAACTGAGTCAGAAAACAGTATATTTGAGGAATTAATTATTTAAAATAGAAAATAATTTTTTTAATCATGATATTATGTATCAATTGTAATGAAATAACCCAAAGAGAGCAAAGCATGGGGAAGAATTTTATAGTAAACTGCAAAATCAGGCTGAATAACTCTTAAGTCCTACATACTCAAAATCTCAGATTTTTATATGAAAAAATAAAAATTATTTTTTAAAGCATCTACCACCCATCCATCTCTGCTACCCATCTGTACCTTCATTGTCATATGTCATCAAAACTTGGCTGTAGGACTATTTCTATATATCATGTGCAGTTACATTCAGCTAACAGTTTGGGGACTGCAGGTATGAGAATTTTATCTAGTGCTATGAATCTGACGTGTTTCTGCTCTCTTTTAGGAGTTCACAACTGAGAAGGAAGAAGAAAGACACCAAATAACACCAAACCAGATGTGCTCTGAGAAGTGCTAGTCTACAGAAACAGCAGAAGAGGGGTGAAAGCCAAGTGGGGCATCTGAAAAACCTTGTGGGACCGTTGAGATATGAGATTTAGGATGTCGTGGCTAGAAATATGGGAACAGGGCATACAGAGGAGAAGCAGATGAGTGATGCCAGCCAAACTATGTGCGGTCTAGGGAGAAGGAAGAGGTCAGCTGGACCCTGAGAAGCTGGAGCATGGATTGTGGCATTGTCAATGGGGTCAAAGAGATAACCTAGGAATAGAGTGGAGAAACTCATGTCCTTATCTAATGAAGCTGTATTTTTCCCAAATACCAGAAAAGAATGAAACATAAAAGCATGTGATTCCTTCTAATCATCTAACTCTTTCCTGAAAGCGAGGAATAGCTAAACAAAAGCAATAACAATAACAAGAACAATATAGTCCTTCCTTCACTGATTCCACACACATTTTCAGTGGAAAAACTGATTCCTAGTAAGTGATGCAATGGACCAAGAGTCAGTAGAACCAAGGTCTAGCTGTGGTAACTTAAATTGTTCACAACATAACTTTGGGTCAATCTGGGTAACAGTTTCCTTAGCAATAATGCCAGTCAGCTGGATTTGCAGAAAGAGCCTGCTGAATCCCACCATTTCTATGGCGTTGTCTCAGAGAAGGTAAGAAAAAGCACAGCCCTCCCTCCACCCACTCAGTATATTTGGGCTTCTGCATGCACTTTCACTTGAAGAAAATGTTCTAAACTTTACAAACCATTTGAGAAACACCTGACTACATCATCTCTAACATTCCTTTAGCTTTTACATGCTATAAATCCATGCTATTTCTTTTGTTCATATAACTTAAAAGTGCATTTCTCATTAACACACAAATATGCACCATATATATATTCATGTGCTATTGTGAATGCATTTGATAAGGCCTAACATGGGATCCAGTTTTGTTTCTTCATCTAACAGGCTTTTGGATGTGTTTTCTTATATTTGCTAATGGACATATAGGTAGGCAAATGAACACTCTAAATGCAGAGCATGATTTGTGGTATAAAATAATAGAAACCAAGTAAAACTTTCTATGGCAAATGAGTTTTTGACTTAGTCATTGTCCCAGCAGTTCTTGGTGTCCTGAAAAATGCAGGAGATTAACCAGACTGCTGGATGCCAAATTTGCCAAATCTCCTGTCTTGCTCCATTAATCCCTCAGTGACTCAGGGAATGTAGTTCTTAGCAAGTTGCTAGTCAGTAAAATGGCCAGCATACAATGATATGTAAGCATTAACTAACAAGGATGAATGATTCTTCTTGACTTCCTGAGCAAGTGACTTGGGCAAGGCCTAAGGGAGAGTTAACACTAAGGCCAGCCTTAGGCCTGACATGAATGGTTGGGTTCCCAAATTCCAGAGGATAGACTGGTTCCAGTCAAATAAGAGAGGTAAAGATCTATTTTGTGCAAGAGTAAGCCATATTCAAAATTGAAAATCTAAAGATGAATTTTGGAATTTCCCCCGCTACATGACCCTTAACTCCCCACAGCTCTGCTTCCCAGCACCCAGTGCCTTGTGCCTTTGGCCAGCTCTCAGATCCCGTAGCAGCTGAGACTGCCCATCTAGGTCTTTTATTTTCTTTATTTAATTTGTAGAAGTGCTCACTGCTCCACACCTTTGCCTATCTCCCTTTTTCCAGCACAAAGGCCACCTGAGCTACATCCCACTGCTTAGGACTGCACTCTGTTAGCTTTTAGACAGGAAATGTGACCTGCACATCTGTGTTCATGTTTCAAGCTGTTAGTGAAACTTGTAACCTATCCAGGAAAGAATTAACCTGGCATCATGTGAGAGGTTCTACCAACTAGTTCTGACCATCCTGAAGACAAGAATCTTAACTGCACTAATTGCTAGGAGGGCTCTAATAAAATCTGGAAGTTCTCTTTATTTTTAACTTAGTGAGTAAGAAAAGGAAAAATGGATGAGCCTTAAAGGATTGAACCTAAACTAGAATTAGATACATATTTATTTTATTATACAACTGACTTAGGCAAAAATCCAGTCAGCAGATCATAAAGGATGCACAGTGGGGGTTGTGATGTATATTTCCAGTTCCTCATCAGCAAGACTCAGTGAAAACCCTTTGTCAAGTGTGACTGAGAGAATGATTTCCATATTGTCACATCCTGCTAATCTTCCACACATCGCCTACTCCTGTCCCACACCAGACTGCCATGGGAATGGGTACATTCTTATATCCCTATTGTTAAACATAGTCTTTGTATTTGCTCAAGGTTCAGATTTTAATAGAAATATTTTAAGCAGTATTATTGCTAAGAGGCCGTGTTTACCTCCAATATGCAGCCCTTGTTGTTCCCTACTTCTTTCAGGAATGGTGTGTGTTTGTGGCTCACACCCATCTGCAATCTCCCAACTGCACTTAGCTTGCTTCCTGTGAGTGCTGCCGGATTAACATTACTGCTGTACTGAGATACTGGTGAAAATTATAGTCCATTTGTTTTCATAAGAGTAGGAATTTTCAGTGTCAAGGCATATTTTTTTAAATGAATTCTCCTCTGGAGCAGAAATGTTGAGACCATAAAGATTCTATTGTGGTGTCATTAAATCTCATTAGGCTTCTGTGTAACACGGATAATTCCTAATACCATATACAGTTGCCTCCTTAATATGCCACTTGGATGTTTTAAAGGCACTCAAAATAATATTTCACACAAAAAAGCTTGAATTCCATCTCATTTTTCAATATTGGTTCCTCCCAGTCCTTCTCCACCTCATCAAAATCGCACATTCAGCCAGTAACTAAAGTCAAAAATGTACAAGACATCCCAGTTTTCTCATTTCTCATTTTCCCTGTCTAATCCATCAGTAAAAGTTGTAGGCTCAACCTCCAAAATATTCCTCCCTTACTCCCTCCTCCACATATCCACAGCCACCATCACCTCTGACCAGGGCTATGTATGCTATGGTCTCCTGATCACTCTCCTACTCTCATATCTGCACCAGCTACAGATCATTCTTATCAACAGAGTGACATTTATAAAATAGAAATCAGATCACTTCACTACCCTGAATAACTCTTCCTACTGAACTTAGAATAAATTCCAACTCTTACCCATTACCTGTTAAAACATACATAGTCTTGCTCCTTCCTCTTTCCCAAGCTCCAAGGGCAAGCAACAAGGTCTTCTCCATTCTCTTGCCATAACACGTTTGACAGGTGGCACCTTCTCATTCTATGGGTGTCAGTTCAAATGTCACCTCCTTCCGGGCCATTCACAGCCACCCTCTTCCCTTGACCTAGTCAGACTTGAAGGGTAGGGTAGCCTAGCTATTCCCTTTATGGCCTTTACTTTGTCTGATTGACAATATTTATTTTTTGGTATACAGCCTAGCATCCACTTCTAGGATGCAAGCTCCATGAAGACAGAACCTTGTCTGCTTTGTGCATTGCTCTATCTCCCACCACATGGCAATACCAGGCACAGAGCAGGCCCTCAATGAATATATGATGGCATTGAATGATTATTTGTTTGGAATACTGGCTGTGTCACTTACTTAACTGGGTTACCTTTGTAACATTCCTTAATTTCCATTTGCCTCAGTTTTCTCATCTATAAAATTAGGACAAAGCAGAATCGATCTCATTAGGTTGTTGTGAAGATTAAAATAACATATGTTGGCTGGGCATAGTGTCTCATGCCCATAATCCCAACATTTTGGGAGGCCAAAGGGGGAGGAACTTTTGAGGACAGGAATTCAAGAGCAGCCTGAGGAACAAAGCAAGACCCTATCTCTACAAAAAACACAAAATATTAGCTGGGCATGGTATCAAGTGCCTATAGTCCCAGCCACTTGGGAGGTTGAGGTGGGAGGATCCCTTGAGCCCAGGAATTTTAGGCTGCAGTGAGCTATGATTGTACCACCAGACTCCAGCCTGGGCAACAGAGGGAGAACCTGTTTCAAATAAATAAATACAGAAAATAAAATAAAATATGTAAAGCACTCAAAAAAGCACTAATTAGGCATTATTATTGTTATTGAAAAACTAAATGAGCCACCTCATGTGAGCTTTATTATCAAGTAATCACTATCAAGAAACAAATAATTTTAAAAAGGGCCCTCTGAAGATGACACTTTAACCAGCAGAGAAATTCCAAAAAAGAAAAAAGGGCATATCTGATTTTATGGTAAATGGTGGGTGAGTTTTGTGGGTCCCATCAAATTCTTCTCCAGGACTTGCTCCTCTTTCTAAGCATAAGGCTGAAGCTAACTCTATAAGGAAGAGCACACAGTATAGTATTTGCCTGCAACTGTGGTCATTTAACCACTCAGTCTCCTTTCATCTATGAAATAGTAAGATGATATATACTGTATTATAATTACAGTATATTAAAAAATAGCTATATAAGAATATCTAAGTCAGAGAGTTAGATGAGATGTATACAACTTACATAAAAATACATTGCCTATATGAAGACTAGCAGGAAGTTGAGGTTGGCAGTGTTGTCTCTTTATTCCCACTCAATTACTTGGGTCCCTTCTAGGCTAGGTGCTAGGAAAGTATCACATGCTGACTGTGGATGCTTGCAACACTGAGAATAAAACAGAACCCTGATCTCAAGGAGTCCAGAGCATGGAGGGAAGGTGGCCCTGTAATCCAAGTGAACACTGCCATGATGGCAACCAGGGGACAAGCAAGAGTTCCCGAGGTTGCTCGACCCGGACCATTACTAACTCCATCTGCAGTGGGTGGGGGGTTTGTTGGGGAGGGCTTCCTGATCTCAGCTGCTGTGACCCAGACACTGGTCTTGTGGTCAGGAACATATCCAGGAGAGCAGGAGAGCTCTGAAACTGATCTAGAGTTTTGGCTCTGTTTGAGGTACACCTAAGCTGGCCCCGAGACATTCAAACCTCAATGAAACTCAAACCGAATGTGCTATTTTCCAACTTGTAAGCTGACCCTAGGGCCGCCTGTACTTCTCGGAAGTTCTCTAAATTGAAGATCTAGAGCCAGGATAAACCACTAGGTTTTCTTGGAATGCCCATTACTGCTGCAATCACCTCTTATCTGCCTGCCTGATTCAAAGTATAAAGAAATTTTATACTTTTTGAGGCCCAGTGTAAACCTCCTCTCCTTCAAATTGCTTTCCAGTCCCCTGTCCATATTAATCTCCCCCAACCAACCACAACCTGCCCCTGATGTATTCTTTAAAAGTCACAAAATCCATCATATTTTTATTGCATAATATTTATCTTGGCATGTGTTTCTTACATTTGATAACACAAACCACTAATAGAAAAAAATAGGAATGTGTTCTTTTTTGGAGGAAGAGGGGAATTTTGTGCTTTGTTTTCAGTGTTTTGCATAGACACTTGAGCCACAGTCACAGACTCATACTCTGAAACAAAGGCCCTAAAAAATGAAATGAACACAGTATTTGAAATGGAACAGGTCTGGTGCTTAGGACAAAGGGAAAAAGGGGGCAGAACACAAGAACATCTTTATATTGTAATTTAAGTAATGTAGGGAAGGATTTCCAACCAACTCTGGCACTATAATCTGCCTAAAGTTCTTTCCACTGGGTGCTAACCTGACTGGAGACTCATTTGGTTTAATCATGACTCTTTTTGAAAAAGTAAGTATCACCTAGTGAGGTATCAGTCACTCATAGAAGGTGTAAGATTATGTTTAAAGACAAGCAGATGCTAAGGAAAACATATGTTAAATAGTGAATCAATAAACATTTGCCTTTTATTAGCTGAATAACCTTAGAAACAATCTCCCCCAACTCTTAGACCCTCAGAATACTTGCTCCAAAACAGGGATAACGAAGCTTTTTTTCAGAGAACTGGGGTAAGGATATGGATAAGGTTTATGTGAAAGTGCATGAAGCAGTAGGAACTCATGTGGTAAGTTCCTACTGTTCACATTGTGGGAACTCCCTGCAACATGAATAGCTAGTTTATCATTCATTAATTCATTATCTAATACCTATTTATCACATACCTACTATATGCCAAGTGCTATGGCTACAGTAGTAAACAAGAAAGAATAGTCCCTATTTTCATGATGGCAAAGATGCATATTTAGCAAATTGTAGCAAAATTAAATAATCGCTGCTGTGACATGTGAAGAAAGAACAATAGAGCACCAAAAGAGTGAATAACAGGGAGAGCCTTCCCTAATCTTTTGCGTGGTTGGTTAGAAAGGACTTCAGGAATGGGAATCCATACATGAGGCAAGAAGAAATTGTGGAACATGATGCTTCCTGGGTAATGCTTGTCCGGCCAAAGAACTGCTTAAGATAATAGAGTTTAAGGGCGGTAGGGAGGGCAGAGGTAGCGACTGGGAAGGGCATGAGAACAGATAAGGAAAGTCTCTAAATTACGAGTGAAAGATGAGATATGGCTGCTAGGCATTGTCCCAGCACAGTCCTAAGACTAAAACAAGCAGCTATTAAGGTGCCATCATATCTGAAATGTTAATAAATAAGATTTTTTTCCTTACAAGCTCCTCAGTTGTCCCTCCTCTGCTTCCTACCTCCCTCACTTTCATCCCAATCCCTGGGAAGCCTACACTCCTAGGCATAGGAGAAGAATATAACCGAGCAGAAAGCAAAGCACAGCAAAAATTTTCCTAGATGTTTCCAGAGACAAAGTCTTTAGGTGCAGAAAGCACTCCTGACATAAGCAAGTGTTTGAGACCAAGGGATGTAAGAAATGTTGAGCTTCTCAAATCAAGGAGATTGGGGAAGGTAGAGTTCCCCACAATGCCTTTGTCTCAACTCAAATGTACAAAATATCCCCCTGGCTTGGGGAAGGGAAAGAGAGAAGAGAGTTGGCGACAAAACAATGAGAGTGAGTCTAGAGGGGGCAATTGTTCTGCCCCTAAAATGTGGCCAAGCCCAAGAAAGGTATGAAATCTCCAAAAAATAAAGAACCACTCCTTCCTTATAGAACCTCAAGGTGTTGGCAAAACCCTTGGGGATGTACTGGCTGAATGGCTGGTTGAGACACACATAGTGAGTCTCACATGCCCTGTGAAATGATCTGATAGTTCCTGTACTCACAGACTCTTCATGCAAGTAGTCAACAGAGCCAGAGCCAACAGGGCTAGACATAGGCACAAGGTGCATCAGGACAGCAAGCCGTAGAGGCAAATGACCAAGTCCCAAAAGGATAATAGAGACCTTGAAACTTCCTATTTCAGAGAATTGGGTAGAGGCTATTTAGGAATCATTAGGACATTGAAGACACTGAATTGACTGAGATGAAATAACACTTCTTTCACGAAATGGAGGTTTAGAGATAAAAAATAGTTGTTACATAAAAACTAAAAGTTATATGTTTGCATGCCTTAGTTTGTGAACTGAAATTCACACCTACTACACCTAGATGTTCTTAGATGCCAGTTTTGCTTTTCCATCACCTGAGCTGTTCCCAGACTCCTTTATTTCAAGTTAAATTTCTGCACTTCGGTTAAGTCCCAGGATTATGCAAAGATGCTTTCTAAAGGGAAAACAAATCATTACAGATTTTGCTATTATTATTGTGAACCTATGTGTCCTGCTGTGAAGTGGCCTCCATTTAATAGGCTGCAAAAAAAAGATGAAAAGCACAGCAATTATTATCCTCCTCAGATGCAGGAACTGAGCTCAGGCCCCAGCAACTGGAAATATGTATATATCCCGGTGTTGGCAAAGCTTTTAGCCGTTCTGCCTGGAGTCTTTCTTTGAAGTATGTCCAAATGGGACTTTGAATACCAGACACTAGCCACTCCTTGCTCTCTACTACAGGATTAAGAAACATGGTTTTGTTTGATGGCATGTCATCTAAGGTAGTTTTTACCTTTTAAATAAAAAAGATTACTGAAGCTTCAAAGCTAGTTGTTCCTTGGCAAAGGGTAACACAAATTCTTGGGGGAAGAGAAAAAGGATAAAAATTCTGAGTCTTTCTGGTTCCCTCTGGAGTTCCTTGTTAGGTCACTTTCGCCAATTAGCTCCCAAAGATCCTTGCTGACAGCAATTTATAGATGAAAATCCAAACCAAATGAGCCCCAGCTGTGGAACAAAGGCTTCCATGGTAAAGCAGGGAACAGATTAGAAGCTGGCTCAAACACACACACACACACACACACACACACACACACACACAACTATGGGAATTCAGCTAAGGAAACTCAAGGAGGTCTGGACTCCAGGGAATAAATTCTGAGTCACTCCAGCCATTTCCCATCTCTCTCTGTCCTTTTTTTCCTTTTTTTCTTTTTTTTCAAATCTGCATGGCCTGATCCTCGGGCCCTAACTCAATCTTTCTGCCTGCTACATTGAGTCACTTGGCCTTGAAATCTGAGCATGGTTAAAAGTTGAAAATCATTCTAGGGTCTGTTTCTACCAACCTCCTGGTATACTATTATTTTGTCCTTATAAAAAGGAGATAAAAATGTCACAGGCAGAACTTGGAAGAAAAATTCAAGTAAATAGAACAATAAACTTCATAAATAGAAAGTGCTTTCAGAGTGTGTCCCAGGCAAGGTTATGCATGGTTTGAAAAGAACTGAATTTTAATAGACAAAATGTTGCACTCTAAATGCTTTTTACAATGGTAGCCCTATTGTGACCAGCTTTTCAGTTAGCTTAGGAGAATTGTGTTTTTCATGTGATTTTGCCAAAACTTAATATTCATAGAAATGATACTGTGCTCAGGATACCTGAGATCAGACCCGAGGGATTTCTCTAAATAGCAAAGGGACCAAAAGGTCATTGCAGTACCTGCAGAACATTAGAGAAGGTAGGATTAGAAAAACTACACCAACAAAATGCTTGTATCTTTGCTGTATAAGTTTGCTAGGACTGCTATAACAAAATGCCACAGAATGAATGACTTAAACAACAGAAATTTACTTTCCCACAAATATGGAGGCTAAAAGTCCAAGATCGAGGTCTTGGCAAGTTTGATTTCTCCTAAGGCTTCTCTCCTTTGTTTGCAGATGGCCACCTTCTCACTGTGTTTGTCCCGTGGTCATTCCTGTGTGTGCACACATCCCTGGTGTCTCTAAGTGAGTCTAAATGTCCTCTTCTTATAAGAACACCAGCCATATTAGATTAAGACCATTTTAAATTACTGTCTTCAAATACAGTCACATCCTGAGGTAACAGGATGTTTGGAGGTGGCACAACTCAGCCCACAACAGTGTCTTACACCAACATTTAATGCTGCTGAGTATTATAGCCACAATCTACATAGTTGGGGTCTTAAAAGAAAGTAGGTCACACAGGGAACAATACTCAGATAATGAATAATCATAATTTGTAATCATGTTATTAAATCAATATATTTTCCCTGTATATTGCAGAATATGCTCTTGCCACCCACCCCTCACCCCCCAAAATCCCTATGGTATGGTAAGCTCTGTGGCTCTCAACCAGCAAGCTCTGTCTCCATTTGGTCCAAGAACTGGAAGTAAGGAATGCCTGATACGAGTGTCAAGGGTGCAGTGAAAGGAGGGTGGGAAGCACTTGGAATCCCTGCAGCCCCTCTTTCTCCCCCACAGGTCTCTTCCTAATTCTCTCCACTCCCAAAAAGTGGAGATTTCTAAGGTTGACTTCTAGAAATAGATGGTGCTATAATTCTTACACATTCCATCCAACTCAATAGATCAAGAATGTATTAAGCAAATATTTTGGACCAGATACTATGTCAAGCACTGGAGGGACAAAGAACCTGGTTTGAATGAGGCTTTGACCTCAAAGAACTCTTTTTCTTGTAAAAGGGAATGATTCCAATAAAGGTAACCAACTATAATGTAAGGCAGAACAGAATGAATGTAGGAAGAGTTAGAAACAAATACTATGTGTAGTAGTACTTCAATGAAAAACAAGAAATAAATACTGCTTGGAATATATAAGAGGAAGAGATCATCTCCAGTTGGGGCTGTTAGAGAAAGCTCCACAGAAAAGCTGGAAGATGGGCTTTGATAAAGATATATGACTGATAGAGAAGTTGGGAAATAGAGAAAAAAAGAACATTTCATGAGACAGGAAAAACATTGTATGTAGTACAATCAGGAAAATATAGATGCGAGCCATATTTTACCTTCTTTGAATATCAGTTAGTGTTAATTTAGTGGACAATGGGGAGCTATTGAGGTTTTTAGGAAAGGTGTCAGGCTGTCTTCGTTTTGCTTTATAGAAATTAATCTGACAGCAATATATGTAATGGGTTGGAAGGGGAGTCTGGAGAAAGGGGTACTGGATTAGAAGTGATTGAAGTAGCCAAGAAGAATTAATATAGGGCCAAATTCTTGGCTACAGTGAAAATGGGGAAAAGGAAGTTGACTTGAGAGAATCTTTCAGACATTTGGCGTTAAACACAAATTGGGCTAGGATGGCAAAGTCGAGAAAAAGTACTTCCTATATGACAAAATGAACAGAGAATTTTGTAGAAGGAAGAGATGACAAAAAGTGTGGCACATAGTCTTTCAAAGATGGCTGTGTTCAGTCATTCTTGCATTGCTATAAAGAAATACCTGAGACTGAGTAATTCATAAAGAAGAGATTTTGATTGGCTTACTGTTCTGCAGGCTGTACAGGAAACATGACCCCGGCATTTGCTCAAGTAGCTTTCACTCATGGCGGAAGGTGAAGTAGGAGCAGGCATGTTACATGGCAAAAACAAGAACAAGGGAGGTGGGAGGTGCCACACAGTTTTAAAGGATCAGGGAGAACTTACTTCCACGAGGACAGCAGCAAGCCATGAGGCATCTGTCGCCATGACCTAAACATCTCCCACCAGGTCCCATTCCAACACTGGGAATTACAATTCAACATGAGATTTGGTGGGGACATACATTCAAACTATCTCAATGGCCCCAGACAGTCTCTCTTCTCCTGGCACCAGCATGTTACTACTCACCCCAAGTTGTGGCATATTTCCCCTCCCCTTGAAGGTGGGCTGGCCTGGAGACCTACTTTGGCATGTAGATTGTACCTGATGTGACATTCTAAACTTCTTAGCACAGTTCTTAAGAGAAGAGAGCTCCTCTTGGAACCCAGCTGCCGCAAGGGAAGGAAGTGTTGACTAGGCTACTGAATGATTAGAATCCAAATGAGAGAAACTCTGAAGGAGGAGATCATCTTAGAGGTTTTTCCCAGCTGAGTGAAGACCCTAGATAGGATCAGCAGAAGAACTGCCTTGCTGATCCTCACTCAACCCAGAGAATTATGAAAAATAATAAACCATTGTTGTTTTAAGCCGGTAAGTTTTGAAGTAGCTTGGCACACAGCCATAGATAATGAAACATAGGGTTAAGCCCATAGGGAATCTGTATTCATCTGCTTGGGCTGTCATAACAAAATACCACAGACTTGCGGCCTAAACAACAGATGTGTATTTTCCCATAGTTCTGAAGGCTGAAAGTCCAAGATCAAGGTGCCAGCATAGTCGAATTCTGATGGGGCTCTCTTCCTGGTTTGAAGATGACACATTTTCTTTCTGTCCTCACATGGCCTTTCCTCTGTGAGCACCAGAGAGAGTTCGTTCGTTCTCTGGTGTCTCTTCTTACAAGGACATTAAACCTATCAGATCCAGACCCTACCCTTATGACATGGTTTAACTCAGTTACTTCCTCAGAGGTTTCATCTCCAAACACAGCCACACTGGGGGTTAAAGCTTCAACCTATTAACTTGGGGGGACACAAACATTAAGCTCATAATGTAAAACTTCAAAGTCAAAGAGATTTTTTTTTCTACAGGCAAGAGTGAAAGGTAGAGAGGTGGATTAAACTCAAAACTGTCAAGGCTTAGAATCACTACACAACCCAGCACAGTGCCTACTACATTGGATGAGCTCAAGAAATCTCATTGAACAAACAGAAAAATGAATTACTTGATAACTTTTAGGTGGAGCCTCAAAGTATAAAGGTTGTTTCAAGGACAGTTTTATGGGTAATACCATGTCTCAGGGAAGAATCAACTGATTCTCTGAAATAAGCTAGCTGAGAATTCTTAAAGAGGATCACCTACAGGCCAGGCACATTGGCTCACGCCTGTAATCCCCGCACTTTGGGAGACCTAGGCAGGTGGATCATGAGGTCAGGAGATCAAAACCATCCTGGCCAACATGGTGAAACCCCGTCTCTACTAAAAATACAAAAATTAGCCAGGCATAGTGGCATGTGCCTGTAGTCCCAGCTACTCAGGAGGCTGAGGCAGGAGAATTGCTTGAACCCAGGAGGCGGAGGTTGCAGTGAGCCGAGATTGTGCCACTGCACTCCAGGGTGGGCGACAGAGCAAGACCCTGTCTCAGAAAAAAAAAAGAGGATCACCTACAATTATATATGAGTGGTATATGGAAATACGTCTACAAGATGTTAACATGGAATACCTGGAGAAGGAGTGGATGGTCAGTGTGAATGGAGAAAGAGGGATGGAGAGGAAAAAGAGCCAAACCAAATAGGAAAAGAAAGGTGACACTAAAAGCTACATAATAAGATTTTATATATGCATTCATGGAAAATAATATGTAATTGTTTTCATATTTTTAAATGACAAGGACCACCCATCCAGAAGGAGTATATGAATGATTTCTTCCAAATGTAAGTCACAAAATAAACAGAGATAAGTTGTCACTGTGACAGAAAAGATCAAATCTTCAAATTGCAGATAGTAAGCCCAATCTCAAGACAGAATTAATAAAAGATGGTTTGTGAGCTCATACAAAGGGCCCATGGGCTTGTCTAATAGAATCCTGCCAAACTGGCTTCATTTTCTCTATCCCATAGACATAGTATACTTTGATTTCAGCAAAGCATTTGAAATATTATTCAGTAACAATTTTGTGGGCAAGATTAAGAAATAGCTGGTTTAAATAGATCCTGCTATTGTGGGAAGGAAGATTTGTAGTAGTTTGGCACAGGAGTTGTTGGACAGGGCCCTGTCCAGGAAGTTATTTTGTGAATATCTTAAAGATTTTTTTTAAAATTCTCAGATTTCCAGACAATAAAAAGTTGTGAAGTCTTACTAAAATGCTGGACCGAGATCTTAACAGGTTGGAAGAATGGATCTTCACTGAAAAGCTATAATTTAATAGGAAAAAATATAAAAGTCATACATAGGTTAAAATAATAGTATTGAGCAGATTTTGTTTAAGTATGGTTTGTGTGAAAAAATAAACAAAAGTTACTTGTAGTTTGGCTGACAGAAGGCTCAATGTAAGTCATGTGTCATTTAACCCTAGGAAGTTAATAATCTCTTTCACTACTTTCCTGGACATGTAGGTTCAGACAAAAGGAGAATAATAGGCCACTGGTTTGACTGCATCTGGAATATCATGTTTCATTTTGAACAAAGAGGAAAATCAGGTAGCGGAGATGAAGGAAGCCACATCATATGTAGAATAGTGAAGAAACTAGAATTTCTATGCTATATGGTAAATTGCAGCTGTTCATTCACCACCACTACTTAATACAAAGTTCTGATATTTTAAGCTTGTTAATGGTCCCCATCTTGAATTATTTGTTGCCTTTCCCCTTCTCGACCTCCCGATCTTCCCAGCTTCTGACCTTATGATACTTTTCTCCCTGGTAAAGGACACTATTTACTCATTGATTCAATTCACACATATTTATGGATCACCTGCATTCTAGACAAATTTTCTAGGCATTTGAGAATCAGTGAACAAAACAAACAAAAATCTCTGGTATCATGAGGCTCACATTTTAGAAGAAAGTGACAGACAATAAACAGACATTATAAATGTATATATTTCATGGTATGTTAAAGGTTGATAAATGCTGTAGAAAAAAGGAATGAACAGAATACTACAAAGGGGTTCAAGGGCACTAGGAATAAGGTGGAAGCATTTGCAATTTTAAGTGGTTTTGTCAGGGCAGGCCTCTTTGAGAAGGTGATATTTGAATTAAGTCTTGAAGGAGGTGAAGGAGTTACTCACATGGCTACATGGGAGCAAAGCATTTCAGTGCAAAAGCCCTAAGCACTGTGTGACTAGAAGGGAGTAAGAAGAAAGGTTATCAGGAAATCAGCTCAGAGAGATAATGGTGTCAGGTAAGAACTTCAGCTTTTACTCTAATTAAGGTGGGAATCCATTGGTGGGTTTTGCTCCTCTAATCCATTAGAGAAGCAACGTGATCTGACTTACATTTCTAAAAAAAGCCAATCTAGCTTCGTTGTGAAGGACAGATTCTAGAGGAGCAAGATGGGAGCCAAGATAACAGTTACAAGGCAATGGCATTGATCCAGGTGAGCAGCAATGCCACTCACATCAGCACAGTAGCAGTGTAGGAGGTAGAAAGGTAAAGCAAACGAGACTTCCTGAATGTTTAGATGTGAGACTGAGTTTTTTCAGCCTGAGCAGCTTGAAGGATGAAGCTGCCATCAAATGAAATGGGTGAGTGTGCAAATAGAACAGCTTTGAGGAAGAAGATCAAAAGTTCAGTCTGGGATATATGAAGTTGGAGTTGTCTATTAGACCTTCACATGGAAATGTCAAGGAGAGAGTTTATTACATGAGATCTAGACTAGAGATATAAATGTGGAAGTCTTTGAATGTAGGTGCCATTTTAAGCCATGAGACTGAATTATAGCATCAAAAAAGTGAGTGTAGGCAGGAAAGTGAAGAAGATCAAGGTTGAACTCTGGGGCTCTGACAATAGGAAGTCAGGGATAATAGAAAGATGGAATAAAGCAGAAAAGGAGAGTCTAACATGCAAAAAAAAAAAAAAAAAACACTAAGATACTGCAGTGCCATAGAGGCCAAATGAAGAAAGCATTTCATCGAGAAGGGTGTGCTGAACTGTGTCAACTGCTGCTGACAGGTCATGTCAGATGACCACAGAGAATTGACCATTGGCTTTAGCACTATGAAAGTCATTAGTGTGTATGATGAGAGCAGTCTAGTGGAACGGTCAGAGACAGAGTCAAATTAGAGTGGATTCAAAAAGGAATAGAAAAAAAGGAATTTTAAAATGTTGCTACAAATGCACAATCACTAGAAGAAGTGGGGTCAAGAAAAGATTTTTTTTAAGATGGGAATGACAACAGAATATATGATTGTGGCTAAGAATCAGTAGAGAGTAAAACTTGATAATGTAGGAAAGACAAGAAAAAAATTGCTGGATTGATGTTTTTGGTAGATAAGAGTTGATGTGATCTAGCAAAAAAGTGGAGAGATTGGTCATAATGAGGACACAGAAGTTCATCCATGGAAGCAAGTGGGAAGGCAAGTGATGACACCAGAGATGCTGTCATTGGTTAGATGGGTTGGTGAGAGTCTGAGAAAGTTCTTTGCCGGTTGCTTTGATTTTTCTTAGATGTGGCACTTGACTCTGATTCATTCTTAAACTGAGATATTAATTATTTCAACTGTAATGCTGTCAGCATCACAGGAAAATGGCTTCCTTATCCAGCTAGCCCGATGACCTAAAACCTCCGTGCAGAGCCTTTCGCACAGACATTTGTACATCCTAGAAAAGAGAAGATACATAACGTTTGTACATCCTAGAAAAGAGAAGATACCTAAGGAATACCACTAGATATACTTAGTATTTGACTCACTGGTATTTTATGTAGTTTTAACAAGTAGAGTGAATTTAAAAAACAAACAAACAAACAAACAACAACAACAAAATCCAAGCTGTGAAGTTAGAACCCGTAGTCCCTTCATTTTCCTTATCCTCATCTTCCTACCCTCACTTTCTCTAGCTTCATTCTAAGCATAAGAGTGGTCCACCACTCCACCATCACTCATAGGATGACTTGCTGTATCATTTTTACTATGCCGCCAGTGTAGAGAAGCAATGATGATCGCTAGGAAGAAAAAGAGATTAGAGACTCCACCCTCCTCACAGGACCTACTCTGAGGGGGCTCCTTGGCTGTCTTAACTGAGTCTTGTGAATAATGTAGTTTCTTCAGAAGGCTTTTGTAATATCAATTATGATAGAAGAATTTGAATCTAAAAAACTGCCTGAAACTAAATCATCTGATTAGCCCTAGTCATTAATTAAAATGCCACAATATTAATAATGGGTCATGGCCTTATCTCTGCTCAGCGCACATCAAAACGGAATTTAGTTTTCATTGTTCACACATACATAGTGGATGGCAAAAGAGCTGATCACTAATATGGTGTAATTAAAAGGAGGCCTACAGTCTTCTCAAGAATATCTCCTCCACTTTCCTGAACATGGTACCTACCGTCAATGACAGTTATTTGGGTTAAGTTTTTATGTCTCCAAATAGCCTCCATTAACAGAAAAGGCACAACCAAGGAAAAAGCCCATTAAGATGGCCACTCTCAGTAATATATTCCAGTGATTAGCTCATCAAATTAGCAGTCTGCCACCAATGTCAATGAATTGCCATGTGACTATGTGACAATGAGTACAAAACTTTCAAAGAGGTGGAAAGGAAAGGTCAGGAACCTAAAGCAAAATGTGGGATGCCGCTATAGGGAAGGAGCCTGAGGCACATGAGGATGCTGGGCTCCTAACAAAGGAGGTGAGGTAGAATGTTATCTAGCACCTGGACACATGAGTCTCCACAATTAAACTCCAACATTCCAATTCACTGTGCAATCAGAAGATGCTTTACTGATGATGATAAGGCAGTTTAGACAGAGGAAATAAAAGATTAGAGAATCAGCCTTCTCTGGTGTAAACAGCCAGATCTCCAAATAATCAGCCTTATTTAATCATTTGATAAATGCCTAGAAGAAGACTGTGTCCTAAACTCTTAAGTTTGAGAAAAGCCATAAGATCTTAAGGTAAATGCAAACTGACAGATTGATTAGGCAGGGAAATTGAAGAAAATTAATATTCCAGATGAAATCATTCAGGTTAGTACTGCTTTTAGAATAGGGGCAAGTTATATTCACACAGATGAGTGACATTTTACACTAGCATGTTTAATACTGTCTCTCCCTGGGTAATCTCACGTATACCTGTGACTTCTCTCAAGCATTGCCTCTGTTATTCCTGCAGCCAATAGCCGGTTGATGGTGATCTGCTAAGTGAACATTTCTCTAACAAAATGTCCCAGGAGCCTAACATACTAAAGTGTGAAGACAGAGGAAGAAAAATGGGTGGTGTTTTGACTTATTCTTAGGGAATACAGCATTTCACCAATCTTTTTCACCCATGGAACAGCCCTTGGCAAAACTTCAAAAGTCATGGGCATGTTGTCTGTGAAGCTGGAAAAGTAGGGGAGGAAATGGACAGGAAGCTCAACCCTTCAGTTATGATCGTAAACATCTTCTGGGTAGATGTCCTTGAGGTATGGAAGTGAGAAAGAAAGATTAATAGGTCATGATCTAATCAAGAACATATTTTTATTTAAAAGCATAACTAATAAATAAAGAATGTAGTAAACTCATTTCAAATGAATAGGCACAGCAAAGACATAAAAATACAGTGCAAAATTACAAACTTTGAAGCATAAGTTAAAGTTTTTTTAACCTCCAAATAATTGCTACTCTTATTCTGGTTTTCATTTTGTATTGAGGAAAACTTTGAACTTACACTCTTATAATGAGTGTTCATAAATTCCTGACCTTATAATTGTGCACTACCTTTTTCTTAACCAAGGTTTAACTGCTTTAGAGTAATATCAAAGGCATTTAAGCACTTATTTGCAGTTAACCAAGGAGTAGGCATTAATTTGCCTCCTTACGCTCATGATTACCTCTGTTTCTTACTAGTCAGCCATGGCATCTCCACTGGAAATGCCTGACATTCCTATTATCAGGTTCATTCTTTGCCCAAACTCTGACTTCCTTTTCTTTGTCCTTCTCTTTCCTTTCCTATCACTCTCCCTAGATAATATTGTCCAAATTGTACTCATGTGCAGATGATGCCCAAATATGTAAATCAAGCCAAAATTCCCATTTTCCAGGCCCTCACAGCCAACTGTCTTTGAATATCTCTCTCTAGATGGCCCATCTGTATTTCAAGCTGAATGGCTCTAGAAGGAATGTAACATATCCATTCCAAAATATGTTGTTGTGTGACATCATCTTTCAAGATAATCACTTTCAAAATCTTAATGTCATCCTTGAGTCAACTTATCATTGTCCACATCAAGTAAATTTTCATGGCCAATAATTTTTTCTTTCCCAATCGCTCTTGCATAAGCTCCCAACTTTTCACTTATACGGGCCCTGCCCATGTGCAGGTTCTCGTTTCTCTCACTGGGACTCCATTATCATAGTTTAACTGGTTTCCCTGTTCCCCTGCCTTCTGTATCTATCCCTTTCCCTCTGCTCTCAGCAGTAATTTCCTTTCTCACTCCTGCTAAACTTTCCACACATGAAATTAAAATCTAACCTGGTATACACTGACTCCAATCTTTCCTCCTACTACAATTCTACCTCATCCTCATCTGTTGAAATAACAACCACACCAGTTAGTCAGCATGGACTAAGTTATGCTGTAATAATCATTTCAAAATCTCAGTGGATTTCAGCAAATATTTGTTTCTTAGTTATGATACCAGTTCTCTATTCCATGTTGTCTTTATTTTAGGTCCCAGAGGAAAGAGCCCCTGCCTGGAACCTGATGGTCCTGTGACAGAGAGAAAAAATTGATGGCAAAACTATACAATGGCTCTGTGAGCTTCTACATACATTTCATTGTAAACAAAACAAATGGCCAAGCCTGGCGTTAATGGAGTAGGAGGTCTAATTCCTAGACCTCCAAAACATATCAGCAAGTATTTTGAACAAAGAATACAATCTACCACACCATCATTAAAAGTACACCAAAAATCCCAGCATGTTTTTGGTGTCTTGATTCTTTTCCTAGACCAAGGTATCTCAACCCTACTACAATGGACATTTTAGACTGGATAATTCTTTGTTGTGGGTGCTGTTTGTGCATTGCAGGGTGCCTAGCAACATCTCTAACCTCTACCCAATAATAGCCAGTAGGCTTCACACACACTCACTCAGTCAAACTGGCAATCAAAAATGGCATCAGACCTTGGGAAATGTTTGTTCCCTGGAGGGGCAAAATCACCCCCAATTGACAACCACTGCTCTGATCTATGAGTCATTAAAGAATAGGAATGATGTCTTAGTCATTGCTCCATCTGCATGGCACTAACCACTATAAATGGTATAAACTTAATAATTGTAATATAATAGAATGGAAATTACAAAATAGAATTTTCTTTATTCAAAACTTAAGGGCAATATTTGTATCTTGAATATCTTTTGAGAAAAACATAAACTTCAGAGACAACTAATTTAAATCCTAGCCTCTCCACTCGAAAAATCTGGGAAATTTGCTTATCTTCTCTAAGCCTAAGCTTCTTTGTCTTTGTAATGGAGACAACAGCACCTCCCTTGCAGTTTTATGGTGATAAGCCAACGTATATTACTTGGCATATGGCATGTGCTCAATAAATGTTATCTATCAGCAGCAGCAAGAGGAGCACTTTCTCCATCACACATAAAATATGAGATGTTTAAAATAACGTTTGTCCTTTGGCATAGAAATGCCAAAAGTTACTCCCAGAAAGAGAGCAGCATGGTTCCACAAAACACTGCCTGCATTTGTTTCTCCATAAATAAGACTTGTTGTCAAGAAACTTGAGCTCAGCGGATTGCCATAAAACACATAAGCTTGGCTACGAGCAACAGGTTTTTGTGGCACTTTCCTGGATGTCAGCAGAATCTTACACATCAGGCAGCAAAGTGCAAAACATATGCCCTCAGCAACTTGCCAACAACCAATAAAAGGAATCAATCAAATCCAAAATCGAGGCAGGCAGCCGCAGTTTGGGGCTGCAAGCCCCCATAAATTCACATGGAAATGCACTTTATTTTAGCAAGAACCTGACTAAACAAAACCATTTCAAATGATAAAAAGAACATTCATATAGCTACATATCATACAGTCAGGAACATCAAAATGACAACTCTCTTCAGGATTTTTTAAATCCAGTCATTTGGAGCAATATATGTTGACAAGTCCATTGGCTTTGCAGTTAGAAAATGTTAACTCAACAGAGTAGAACTGGCCTTTTGGTAAGAGAGTGGCACATTGGGAGATTATCAAGACATGTGGCATTTTATATCCAGGTGCAAAATACTTCCTTGTTTTCGGGTTAAGAAGTTTGTGGCATGGTAATGACAAGTTTAAAATACACAGAGAAGAAAAGTCTCAATTTATAAAACAGAAGTTATACAGTCTTTTTTCAAATTAATGTGATTCATTGTCCAGCATAACTAAATGGGAAGGACGTGTGGCTTTGTATGTTTTATTTAAAAAAAAAATAATTATGAGACTTTCAATCTGGTGGAAAGATTTAGATCCCAGGCCCTGGAGACTAAAACACTTCCCAGCACCAGCACCAAATGCTGTTGCTGCTGCAGCCACGGTAAGGAGCTTGCATTTTTCTGTGGGAACTCAGATTTCAATCCAAACACCATTGTGCTTCAACCTATTTCTTCAGTAAAACTGGGGTCAGCCAGCTCAAAACATTAAGCTTGTTGACCCTGCACATCAACACTCAGAAACCTGCTGCCACAAAGATCTGGTCCCAGCACCGTAAACTGATCTCTTCCTCTGCAGCAAGAGCTGCACACCATGTAATCCTCCCAGGTACCTGCCTGCCATCTGGCCTGAAGGCCCGCTCCCTCCTCGCAAGCAGTATTGTAGTTACCAAATGACTTTTCAGCAACAACACACTCTCCGCTGTAAAACGTATTTTCTTCACTTGCAACATTCCTAATACTGATAGGGAAGTTTGGCTTAATGAGCCCCAAAAGGCAGCCTTTACATAGCTTACTGAATTCTAATGAGATAATTAAACCAGATAGCACAAATCTTTATTTATTTTTGCAGATATAAAACAAAGAGTGATATTATGTTATGTGCAACTAACATTCCATAAGCAAAGCATTTCCAAACACTTCACAAACTTAATAATTTAAAATTTAGGCCCGAACTCAGAAATTAGTACTTGCTTTGGTCCAGATTCTGGAGTTGTCATATGATATTTTATAAGAATTTACAGAAAATAAATACAAAAATCTTCATTCATGCATACATTTAGGGAATAAATATTTATTCCACACCCACTTTTTGTGCTAGACACTATTCTGGGCATCCAGTTGTAGTAAGGTTCTAAGATCAATTTCAAGTTATGATTTAAATATTTAAGATAAACAAATGGTAACAACAAATATATATATACACATATATGTATATATATGTGTATATATATATGATTTAGACTAAAAAATATAGACTGACAGTTTCTATTTTTTGTTTATTTTCCCTGACCTCACCATTCCACCATGGGTAACCAGTCAGAAATGTGCACTTTTTTGTGTGCTTTTTGTTTTACGTATTTTATGACTCTCTCAACTGTGGAAAGATTCGCAAAGTAGAGTAAGAATTGGTTTTCAGGAAGTAGTTTTGACATGCAAATCAAAAGCAGAGGCCTATCAATATGGCTGCTTCTTCAGTGCTGAAGCCCTTTTCATAAGAAAAAAATTGTTTAAACTTAAGGTAAAAAGCACTGGAATTTAGTGCATTGCTATTCCAGAAAACTTTTCATAAAAAATGGGACAATTTTCATTGTCAAAAAGTTTTCTTAAAACATTGAGACAATAGTTTTTTTGTGAAAGCATGTTGGTGATTGCTAGGGCTTGGGGAGAGAGGAGAATGGGAAGAAGAAAAAAAAAAAACATTGAGACAAAAAGATTTAAAGAAAACATTTGTAACCGGGAAAAACTGATTGATTCTTTTTTCTTTTTTTTCATGTAAACTCAAAAATACGTAACTTTCTCATACAGAGTTTTTTCATTTCTTTTGTACAAATGTTTAAAAGATTGCTTAAACTACCCTATATGTTTTTAATTTTCCATCATTTTCTATCTTAGTTGCCAAAGCCTTGTCATTTGTTCTCTTTGGGAAGAGGACTGAAAATGAGTTAGATGAGAAAATAAGCGAGGGTTAAATATTGCCTCTTCCTCTTCTCTTCTTTCCTCATTCCTAATTGATTTCTTCTGGGAATCAGTGGATCCTATTGATATTCCCAGGACAGGCTTCTGGCAAGTCAGTGTTAACCAACAGTATCACAAAGCAATGCTGGACTGCTCTATACAACAGCAAGCACCAGATGGAAAAGCGAAACACTTAAACATCTGGAAATTCTCAGAAAATTGTTTCACCTGAACAAATTATCTGAATTATTAGAAACGAAGTTTTTGCTTTCCACTTGGATGTGTGTTTTTATAATAGTTGTTGGGCTAGAAAGAATGTCTTAGTGAACATACAATGACCTCCTCAGTTTAGCTTTCTCCAAGAGGAAGACATAAATTAACCAATGTTGATTGGGACAATAGTATTATAACATCAACTATTTTGATATCTTTCATCACAGCAGGTAGACATGCAAGAAAGATAACTGGCATGCAAGGAAAGGTGTGATGAATGCCCTATCTTGTGCCATTCTACCATGTTTCTCTGCCTTAAACATTATTAGCAATTTTAGCCACACACGCGCGCGCGCGCGCATATCTCAGAGATGTGTTTAAGTCAAATGTCAATATGAGAAGATTAAGTTATTACATTTAGTGACAATTTCCACTATAGAATCTACCAAAGTACCTTTTCAACTATAATGTCAGCTTAAGTGGGACAAATTTCACTTTGGAAAATATTAACAGTAACCATATTTTTGGCTGGAGTTTATTGCCATCAAGACACTCTACTGATGAAGACTATACATACCAGAAAGCTCTCCAAGGAAGACCCTGTATCCAATTTTGGGAATTGGAGGGCCTGAAGGTGAGCCTGAGGCAGGCAAGTGCTGAAATCTGAGCCCTGAGTCACAAATCCACATGCTGATCTGAGTCAATGGTAAGTGATCTAGGAAGCCAGGTGCACTCTCAGGGAATGGGGCTGGGAGCAACTAGACTAGGGAAACCAGAGAGCAAATTATGGCTAGAATCTGGGCCCAGGAGGAAAACGCAGTGAGGAGAAACCCAGTCAAAGGCAAATGAAGCAGATGACTATGAATATTGAATAAGGAAGCTGCAATAGGATCCAGCTGTTACATGGCACATGGCAGCAGGCCGTGCATTCACACCAGACACCGAAGACTGGGTTTCACACTACATTCACTGATAAGAACACAGCCCCGGCTCCTGCCAGTCCCACTCCTCAATGGTTCAAAGAGCAGGCAGGGTAGAGGCAGACGTTCAGAGCAGCTCCACAGCCCCTCATCCAAAACCTTTGGGCTAAATGTGTTTTGGAGTTCAGATGTTTCAGATATTAAAAGGCACACAACAATTTGTATGGATCTCTGAAGGAATGATGCTCAGTGAAAAATGCCAATCACAAAAGGTTTCGTAATGTATGATTCCATTTATCCAGTATTGTTGAAATACCAAGTGATAGAGAACAGATTAATGGTTGTCAGGGATCAGGAAGAGAGGCAGTGAAGGTGGTGGCTGTGACTACGACAGGGTAACACAAGGGATCCTTGTGATGAAAACTTCTGCATCTTGATAGTGGTGGTCACACAAGTTTACATGTGACAAAATTGCACAGAATTTTAATACACACAGACACACACACATAAAGTGAGTGTATGTAAAACTGGTGAAGTCCAAATAAAGTCCATGAATTTTACCAATGTCAGTTTTCTGGTTGCGATATTGTACTATAGTTTGCAAATGTTACCAATGGAGGAAATTGGGTGAAGAGTATACTATATCTCTGGTCATTTCTTACATCCACATGTGAATCTATAATTCTCTCAAAATACATTTTAAGGGAAACACTTTAACAGGCAATAACATTTGAAAAGTGCATATTTGGTATATTAGTGATATATAATGGTATAAGTGAGATATAGTGGTATAAGTGAAATGTAGATTATAAAAAGCCACCTGCCAGCTTGGGTCAGGTGTTGTGACCACATGAGTTCAGGTTTAGTCAGGTTTTGCTGCCAAATTAGCCATAAAAACACTTTTTACTTTTTCAGAGATTTTTGGATTTTGGAAGTATAGATAAAGAATTATAAACCCATGTCCAGCTCTGGCCATAGAGGATTGGTAACACTGACTAATTTGTTTGATATCTTCTGTTTCTGCTTTCTTACTTCATGTTCTGTAGAGAAAAAGTGGGTGGGGATTGCAATTTTTTAATATACTTTCATCACAGAAGGAGATGAGAAAGAGCTGTTCTTATGCACACTTTTGAGAAGTTAGACAGCAATTTCCAGGGTAGATCTGGCAGAGGAAGGCTATGGAAAGAAAGACAGGATCAGCATGGAGCAACAGGACACTTCTTTAACTTCTCCTAGAGTTTCTGCATACTACCACTTTGTTGTTTGATTGGAAACAAGTTTTCAAAATGTTTTGAAGTTCTTAAATTTTAAAATAGTCAAAACATATACGTAAACAATATGCATTCATTTGTAATTAACTAGCTGACATTTTCTATCAGTTTGTATTATGCACTTTTCTGTTCCTTTTCACTGCGGTGGAGAGATTTGACCCTATCTGAAATATTTGACCATAATTAAATACTTCATGGGTGTAACAGCTAGTCAGCATTAAATAAGGTTAGGAGTTCAAAATGAGCAATGGATCTCATCAAATTAAATTAGAATTCAAACAATATGAAAAGAACCTAATTTATTCACATTACCTGAGTCTCAAGTGTTAATCTACTCTGCACTGTTCTACCCGCTGCAGTCAGAATTATCCTATGAAATATAAAGATGACAATATCCCTCTCTTTTGTTCTCCTTAGTACATGCAGAACAGTGTTTGAGCTCTCTAGGGTTAAAGAAGATGCCCACAATAAGCTGGCTGCAGTTGAGCACAGCTGAGAGTCACATGTCTCTCCATTCTGCCCATTCCAGACTATGCCCCTGATGCATCATTGATGTCCAGTTTTCTAAGCAGGCCATGCTCTCTCATCTCCATGCTTTTGCGTATGTTCCTCCCTTAGTGTGGAACACCATTCTCCCCATCGTTTACCTGGACAACTGCTTTGATCCTGGAAGGTGCCATTTTTTTTCCTGGATGCCTCTGGGATCTCTCCTCTCCTATATCCAACAGGATACAGGGCTAAGAACCCATGAGCACCTATCAAGAAACTTATCATGCTACATTATATTGTACACCCCTTAATGTGGGAACTGAATGTTTCTACTTCCTCAAAGCTTAGTATAATGCCAAACATAAAGTAGCTACTCAATAAATAAATAAATAAAAAATAGTTTCTGTTTGACAAATGGAAGAACAAATAAGTGAATGTAAACATCAACACAACATATCAACTAAAAAATCCTATACTTTGTTAGCTGTAAGAATGGCAAGTCAGTTAACCTTTCTGTAACTCAGTTTGCTCAACTTTAATGTAGGAATAATGTAGTTCTTGCCCCATCAGTTAGATTAAATCAGCTAGCACATAGAAAACAATTGTGCCAGCTAAATATTTAGGAAGCACTTAGCAAACATTAAAGCTATGAAGTGCAGGCATGCGTTGTGGAGAACTTTAAATATACTTTCTATTCTGTAAGGTAGGGAGAGCCACTGAAAGATTTTAAGCAGCAAAATAATGTATGCAGTTCTGTTTTAAAAAGAGTGTTCTGGTGGCAGATATAGGGTAGGTGAGAAGTAGAGATCCTGGTGAGAAGTAGAAGCAGAGACCATAGTCAGGAAGCTGTTGCAAAAATCCAGACAGTGAGTAAGGAAGCCTTGAACAGAACAAGATAACCAATTAGACAGGGAGACTGATCAAAAAGGAGAAGCTAAAAATGAGTTTGTAGCCCAGTAACTAGAAAGACAATAATAAAATGGAGAGCAGACAAATGGTAGAATTTATTTTAAGATATTTTAGGACACACAGTCTTGGGGACTCCAGAAAATTCACATGATATCTCATGAAAGGATTACATAAATCCTTTGGGATAAATATGGAATATTATATAAGTTAATAAATAGAAAGCAAGGCCCAAAGGCAATTATAAATGAAGATTTGGAACTTCACGAAGATAGAAAGACTAACACTAGAGTTCAACCTGGAAATCCTGTTAGATATGATCCTTGAGCCCTTGAAAATCAAGAGGACTAAGAGTGAGCAGAAAAAAAGAAGGAGAAAACCAGCAAAGTATAATCCATGATGAAAAACCCTCCAGTGGTCTTTCCTCTTTCCACCTACTGGTGTGGATTTAGGGTGTTTTCCTGGTAACATCTGGTCAGATTCCACACAGATATCTTACTTCCTTCCCTTAGAAATTGATGTGCACCTCTTTGTTAGTTAAGTAATGATTTGCACTTGGGATAATGTCAATCATGAGTGGCAACGGTAACATGAAACTCTCAGAAGCAAAGCAAGGAAGAGCAAAGGACAGTCCCCAACGCTGACACTGTGAAGCCCAGGAAGGGAAACACAGAAGCTCTTTGACATTCTCTTTAGATAGTGGTTCAAATTCCATTAAAGCCACATTCTTGTCAGATTCCAGGATCTTGTTGAAAGAAAAAAGGAAGGAAAGAAGAAGGGAAAGAGGACAGAAAAGGAATGACGGGAGAAAGGAAAAGAATGAAAGGAAGAAAGTTTGTAAATGACACCTAAAGGAAAGAGAAGAGCAATTATCAAGAAATAGAAATGATGCTTTATAAAGAAGATACTTATTTAGTTCTCCTTATAATTTACAAAGAGTCAGAAAAAGAAAAGTGGAGAAACAAAGACAGAGATGGGGGCAAAGTTTTCATAGGTCAAGCTAAGTGCCAGTAGAAAAGTTTAATATATAAAAAGAATTGCTAGATAAGTGTGCCTCTTGCTCCAATTAAGTCTCAAAAAGAGTCCTAATTTGTCTTATATATTTTGTCCCACAAAAAAAGTAAGTCTTCAGTTCTCTGTTCATCTTGGTGAATGAAAAAGAACATGTCTTCTCCCATTCGTGAATTATCTCAGGCCTTGTTTTTGCTTGTTCTTCGGCATGTCATAGTCCAATGATATTTTGATTCAATAGTATTAGGTAGAAAGAAGTAAACATTATTACACATTTATAAGTGATGAGAGAAAGGATGAAGTTAAAACAAAAGACTGATAAGAGTTAGGGTTTTGCTTTGAAATTCAATGCTCCATAATACCTGTGGTGTTTTTTTCTTTAAATTCCCTCAAATTTCTTGACATGCTTCTCACCGAAATGTGGAGACTGTATCCACTCTCCTTCAATCTGAGCAGGCTTGGGACTTCTTCAAACTCTAATGTACAGTGGAAAGAGCAGTTTATGACATCTGAGGTTATGTTATAAAAGTCTGTGCAGGTCTCCATGCAGTTCTCTTGGTGTGTTTGCTCTCTGAACACTCTTGAGATGTACCTCTCAAAACCCAGCTGTCCATCTGTGAGAAGCCCAAGCCACAGGGAGAAGCCAAGTGTAGACACTGCAGTAGCAAGGCCCAGCTGAATGCAATCTCCAAGTTATCTCAGCCCAGGAACCAGACATGTATGCAAATAAGCCTCTGTAATTCCAGCCCCAGTCATTTAATCTTCCCAACTGAGCACCAGATATGGTGAAGAGACAAGCCATTCCAATCATGCTCAGTTCTAATGCCAGAGGTACAAAATCCATAAAGATGTTAGAATGGCTGTTGTTTCATGCCAGTAAGTCTGGGGTGGTTTTATGCAGCAATAAACAATAGATAAGCTCTTACCAATGAGAAACATAAATAGCTATATCAAGCTGAAAATTTTTTTAGGAGTTGAACAATTTGGAGAGTTGGGGAGGAGTTTCTTACTTTGACATGAAATGGGCCCTAGACAACGTCATTGACTACATTTTAATATCATTGCAACAGTACAAAATAAAATTTCCTTAAAAATAAGTGTTTTTTTTTTTTCTAAAATTCCTCTCATTGAAAAAGAATTCAAAAGCATTATTAGAAAGCATGAGCTTTGGGCTAGAGAAAAAATTTTTTACACACTCTTCTGTCTTAAGTAAATATTCTCAGATGGCTTAGATGGTTAGAATTGAGGTGTGGGTGGATATAATATTGAAGCACAAAGGGTAGGTAGTTTACACTCCACATTATTAGCAGAGCTAAAAACAAAGACTCTTCTTTACCAGAATAAATAAAAGCATCTACATACGAATTAGCTTGATTGTGGTAATCACTTCACAATGTATACCTGTACATATATCAAAACATCACATTGTATACCTTGAATACATATAATTTTTTATTGTCAATTTTACCTCAATAAAGCTGAATGAATAAATAAATGGATAACACCTACTTATAATGAATAGCTTCTATTTTGATCCATTTTGGAAAAAAATACTCACAATAAAGATGACTGCCCATGGTTCTAAAACAAAATTTTAGAAATTTTTTTCCAACCCCAACATTTGTGAATAACAAGTCATAATATGTAAAAAAAAAAATAACATCAGAGAATTATTAGATGTTTTATTAAGTTTCTAGAGACTATTTCAGGATTGTCCCAGAGCTGGCCAAAACACTAAAACTTCTTATATGTATTGCAGTATAAAATGAAATCGGAACACCTGCAGTCAAGCCATAGTTTATCCAGTTGCTAGGTGTGAGTCAGCACCACTGCACCTTTCTGAGGTTGATTTTCCTCATTCAGCAAGTGGAGATGATGGTCCCTACAATCCCGTCACTGAGTTATTGCCAGGCCTCAATGAGTTTGTGTGAAAAATGTTCTCACACTAATGCCAATTGAAACCACAATGAGATACCATCTCACACCATTCAGAATGGCTGTTACTAAAAAGTCAAAAATAACAGACGCTGACAAGGCTGCAGAGAAAATGGAATATTTATACAGCATTAGTGGAAATGTAAATTAGTTCAGCCACTGTAGAAAGCAGTTTGGAGATTTCTCAAAGAACTTAAAACAGAACTATCACTCAACACAGCAGTCCCATTACTGGGTATATGCCCAAACAAAAATAAATTGTTCTACAAAAAAGACACATGCATTTGTATGTTCATCACCACCCTATCCAAAATAGCAATGACAAGGAGTCAACCAGAATGCCTATCAATGGCTGACTGGATAAAGAAAACGTGATACATATACACCATGGGATACATGCAGCCATAAAAAGAAATGAGATCATGTCCTTTGAAAAAACATGGATGTGGCTGGAGGCCATTATCCTAAGTGGACTAACACAGGAACAGAAAACCAAATGTCGCATGTTCTCACTTATAAGTGGGAGCTAAACATTGGGTACCAGTGAACCTAGAGATGTGAACAATAAACACTGGGGGCTACTGGAGTTGGAACAGAGGAGAAGATACAAACCTTGTCTGAATCTCTTCTCAGACAAGGGGGGAAGGGTTGCAAAACTATCCACTCAGTACTATGCTCACTACCTGGGTGATGGGATCATTTGTACCCCAAACCTCAGCATCACGCAATATGCCTATGTAAGAAACCTGCACATGTACCCTCCTAATCTAAAGTAAAAGTTGAAATTATTTTAAAAAAGAACCAGATTTTTTTAATTCTCAAACTAAGACACAATAAACATTATTATTATTAAAGTTTATAAATATCAATATCAAATTTCTTATAAATATCAAATGTCAAATCGTATTGTGTTTTAATGTCAAACATTTTTTTTCTTATTCCACAGAAATCTGTAGCTACATGTAGTATTCACTGGCACTCAAGTTAGCAGAATATTTTATTCATCATTGAGAGATTATCTCTCCAATAATTGTATGATTGCTATTCTTTTGAATATATTATGACTAGTATTTGGGGAAAAGTATGTTTTGTTATTCATTTTTTTGAACATCAAATATTTATTAAGCCAACTACTAAGTGTGAGGCATTGTGCTAGAACTGAGGAAACACTGATAAGCAGAATAGTCACATTCACTGCCCTCATGGAACTTACAGTCTTAGAGTAACATGGATGTAAGATTCCTTCCTGAGTGAAGAGAGAGATCTCACATAAATCAGAATATAATAAAAGAATCCAGGAGAAATGAGAGTTGAATCACCCATGTATTGCTAGGAATTATATTCAGCTGCAAATACTAGAAACCATACTACAGTAGATTAAACATATGAGGGTGCTATTCTCTCATATAAAATGACACCTAAAAGTAGGCAGTCCAGAGCCTGAAGGGTAACTAGGTTCAGCAGGGACTGAGACTCTTGTCTAGCCTTCTGCTCTCCCATCCCAAGTTCATCACTTCCAGCCTCAAATTTATAGGATGGTTCCTACAGTTCCAGCCATCACACCCATTTTCCAGCAAGAAGGACTGAAACAGAAAAGGGCAAGATGTGCAAACATCCCTAATTTGGTCACTTATTCACCATCCCTGTTAAGAAGGAAGAAAAAAAATGTTACACAGACAGCAGTTTCCCCACAGCTCAAGACTTAAGGGCCAGATTATTCACTGGGGCTCGGTAGGGGTCACAATCCTGTATATACAAATTAAATGGGAGCCAAGTATGTCTCTTGAAAGAGATAACAGAAAAAAAAATGGAAGATAAAACGTAGGCTATGGGATGCTCAAGTCACAAAAATTTAAGTGTTTTAATGAGGAAACGGCTTTTAATTCCTGTCCAATGATATAAAAAAATTTACTATTAGACCTGCTTCTGGGACAGGGAAGTCAAAATGCTGGCCAAAATCCATGTCACTGAGAGGTAAGCTTTGAGCTAAGGGATAAACAAAATAATAAAAATGCTTACAAAATCCTATCAAAACTTAATGTGCAGAGAACGGCTAGAAAGATTGCTCTCTTCCACTCCCTGGGCCAGCCATGCTAATTACACAACAAGCACTTAATAAATATGTGTTGAATGAATTAGTCATGGTACATTTTCCCACTGAAACTAGACATGCCCTCAGAATCCTTCTCACACTTGTCTCCAGCAGACCTTATCAATCTACCACAGACGTAATGAGAGGGGAAACAAATCTGCCATCATCATGCTAGGGCTGAGTAGCCTAGGTTCAGCAACCTATCTGTTCCTTGAAAACTTCAATTCTCTCTTATTAGGTATTCAAGACTTTTTAGGGGAAAAAATGTCAACAGTGCTAAGAATAAATAAAAGAAAATAATTTTTTCCTCTTAGCACAGAATTCAAAGAGGGATAGTAGTAGTATTAATATAGGCCTAAGAACTAAGTAAGGTAGAGGAAATACGATTTCATGTGAGAAAATCTCAAATAACATTAAGACTTGGGGAACTATGAAAACAGCTGCTTTCCTTACATGCAGTTTCTCCTTGTGGAGCGTAAATGTGAGTGTGTAGATGTCATGTGTTTTAAGAGAGAGCAAGATTCTTTTCTATCAGAAAACCCCATTTGTAATTTATTCTAGATGACTACCAGTCTGCTGAAGATGATTTTCTGAGGAGAGAAAGTCAACCAAAACATCAGAAACATTGAAGAAAGCATTCACTCAGTTAACATTTCTTAAGTACCTACTATATGCTGTGCAGTACTGGTGCAGGACTGCTATGATAAAGAAAATTGTCATTGCCTTTGCCTAATGAAAATGGGGAAGATAGACATTAATCAAATTAGCACATTAATGATTAATTACAAACTACGTCAAGCAAGCACCCTGACAGAAAGGAACACAATACCATCCATAAGATCCTAGAATAACAAGAACAAAATGTATACTGAAGCACTCATAGGAATGTTTATGTGTGCCAGGTAGGAAGAAGGGGAGACAGGGTTCCAATATGGAAGCAGTGCCTTCAAGAGCTCCCAGGCAGGGTGTAGCACAGTAGGTCTGATGAACTGAAAGGAGGCCTGTGTGGCTAAAGAAAGAACAGGCAGCAAGTGTTCAAAATGAGACTGAAAAATTATCAGGGAGCACCCACAGTGCTTGGAGGCCATGGGAAGGTTTAAATTTTCATCTTAACTGCCATAGGAATCCATTAAAAAAAATCTTAAGATGTAGGTGACATGATCGTATTTGCGCTGCATGGTTAGCATGTTCTTGATGTGAAGAGAACACCATAGCACCACGTGGTAAACTGGAGTTACCAAACACATAATACAAACAAACAAAGAAAATGCAGGAGCGAAGAATTTTGTCAGATAAATCCTGACAGCAGCATGAATGATAGGTTGATAAGAGCAAAACAGGACACTAGAGAGATGAACCTGAATAATACAAAATGTAGAGGATGGAATTGATTTATGATGCATTTAAAATGTGGAAGTTGATGGAGGGAAGGATCTAGAATGACTCCGGGTTTCTGGTCTGGATAAGTGAATGGACGGTGTTGCTATTTACTGTGATCATAAACACAAGAGGAAGACCAGATCATAAAAGAAATATGATTAATCAAGCTAGACTTAGTTAAGTGTTCATGAGACACCCAAATGTATATATGCAGAAGAAAATCAGCATGAATCTGTATCTCAGAGGAAATTTCACAAATATATCAATTTAGAAGTCAACAATATAGGGACAATAGTTAATGTCATAAAGGTGAATAGATCACATAGGGAAAGTATTTATAATGATTTACCATCAACTATAAAATAACATTGTGTATTGGCAGCTACAAGAAGAGCCCAAGGTAGGAGAATGAAGAAAAATTGTCAAGGAACCATATGATTAGAACCTTTTCAAAAAGGAGGGTCATAGGGGCATATGAAGAAAGACATAAAGACGGAAAAGTGAACATTAGATTTAGCCATTGGAAAGCTTTGGCAAAGCAGGGTAAGTTGAACGGTGGGAGGGGCACCAAAGTGCTGTGGGAAAGGAAAATACAGGTAATAAGTGACTGCAGGCTGTTCTTTCAAGAATGAATAGAGTAAAGAAGCTGTCATTTTTACAATGCAAGAGACTTAAATACGTTCATAGGCTATGGAAAAGAGTAGAGAAGAGACAGTACCATCAGGAAAAGCAGACCTTTGGTGAATTGCATGGTATTTGTAACTGGACACATTGTTTCAAATGCTACCTCACTATCTGTCCATCTTGAACAAATTAATAATATTCACTAAGCCTCAGTTTTTTCATATGATTATTATGAGGCTTAGAGAAGATAAATGTATACCTAAAGAGCACAGCATAAAGGCTATTAGAGAGAAAGTGCAGCACTCATTTAATGATCTCTGTTTTTACTATTATGCATAAACATTAAGTGACAAAGTAACAAAATATAGTTTTTGTTAATGGTAATGATGAAGAACATAAAGTCATACAAACAGAAAATTATATATATTAGAAAAGTTAAACAATTTGTCCTGTGTCACACAATCTGAAAAAAGGAAATTAGATGAATAACAGTTCAGCAAATACTACAAATAACCAGCTGACTGCAAGATCAGATCATAGTATTAACATTGCTTTAAGAAGCACACAACTGTATCACTAGAATTACAATATATACTACAATATATAATAACATATTACTATAATTACAATTACTATGTCTGAGACATAGTAATTGCTATTAACAGTTTTGCTGTTATAAGCATTGACAGAAGTAGGAGAAGCCAGTGTTTCACAGTAAAGTAAACCCTGGTGCCATGTTTAAGTCAATGTGGTCGCACCTACTCCCACAACTTCAAATATTACCTTCATGCAGATAAATCCCAAATCTATGTAAGAGCTCCACCCCCTATGAATTAATGTTTCCATATCATAACTTTCTGATACCTCACTTGTATTGCAAACCCTAATAATCTAAAATCAAAATCACATTTTTTAATCTCATTCCTTTCCCCATCAACACACATATCTATTTAGTTAATGAAAGGGATCATGGGGAACTATTAGTAGCTGGAGAAAGAAAGAAAAAAGTGAGAAATAGAAAAGGGAAAAAGAAACAAGTAAAGGAGAAAAAGAAAGACAAATAATGAAGGTAGGATGAAGAGAGATTTTGAATTCCTTGACAATACCTGAAACCTCTGAATCAAATCAATGTTTCAACCTAGTAACATTTTCTACTCTTTGCTGTTGTTTTTTAAACTGGGAATAAACAAGCTTTGTCGATTGACTGATTCCCCCATTTATTCATGCATTCAGCAACTATTTATTAACCAACAATTGTGAGAACAGTCCTTGTAGACATCACCAGAAGACAGGAAAACTATGAGCCACAATCCCTATCCTCAAGTTGCTATTAAATTCTCTAAGAAAAATAGATGTTATAAGAAAAAATTATCAAACAAAGTTCAAGCGACGGGATGACATTCCCAGACTTCCTGATGGTGCAGAGGTAGGTAGAGATACTATTCAGTGGCTCACATTTGGAATTTCCCCTTGGAGGCCTCTAAACCGATTGGCACCCAATAAATGTTTATTGAATACAACAATGAGTTAAATACAGTAGCTCAGTCCTCCCACAAACCCTACTTTGTTCATTTATTTTTATTCACCATACAGATTGCATGTATATTTTGACCTTCTGAGACCATTTTTTCAGTTGTGCAAAATAAATTATGTCCATTAACAAATAAGCTTGAAATAATATCTTCATTTTACCTTTCCTTGCCTCACTCTAACACCAATGGAAGCTGCTTGAAGTTTGAAGTTATCACAATGGCTTACAGCTTCATTCTTTGATGCGTCTAATTAGAGGCATTTCTCACTTCACCTGAGATGGCATCCATATATATATACATATATATATATGCATATATACGTGCATATATATATCTATGCATATATACATACATATGTATATGTGTGTGTGTGTGTATATATATATATAGAGAGAGAGAGAGAGAAAGAGAGAGAAAGAGACACTAAGGCAACAATTTTCCTTTAAAAAATGCTTTTAAAAACTCCAGTGAAGTTAGGTTACATCTTAAAGAAAATAGCTCATTCAACTTTTAAAGAATTTGACTACTAACAATTCAAGTAAAAATTATCTTTTGTGTTAGGTACAAGGTTGGATAATACATTAGATTACTTAAGAGTGAAGGCTTGGGAATCGGACTGCCTGTCTTCAAACCCCAGCTCTACCTTTTTTTTTTTGCTCTGTGAACTTGATAATACTTAACTTTCATTGCTTTGGTTTTACCATCTTTAAAATAAGAATACAAATATTTATCTTATAGGATTGTCCTTTTCAAAATGCCTAACACAGAAAAAGTGCTCAGTAAATATTAGTTATATGGACTAGTTCCTCTCCCACAGAGCTCATAATCTTCTAGAGAGAAAGCTACGCAATGCATAGTCACAATGCAGTGCTACGAGTGAATGTATGAAATACTCTGCAGAACGAACGCAGGAGGTAGGGAGTAATTCTATCAGGGGAATTCAAAGGATGTTTTGAAGAGGAGGTGGCCTTTGATTCTTTTACTCAGGCTGTGTCAACACGCATAAATCCATACCAACAATGTTATTAATTAATGTTTAATTATAAATGGCTGTGTAATTCAATCAAAATGATTAAAACCTCTGGTTTAAGAGCTGAATACTCGTGTGCAAATATAAGATCCTCCTCTTTTCCTTCCCTATCTCCTACCTTTACTCTGCCCTTTAATAGTTCTTATTCCTGCCTGCCCTCCTGTACTAGCCAATTTTCGCACTGCTATAAAGACATAGCTGCGACTGGGTAACTTGTAAAGAAAAGACATTTAATTGCCTCGTAGTTCCACAGCCTGTATAGGAAGCATGGCTGGCAAGGCCTCAGGATAATTACAATCCTGAAGGAAGGTGAAGGGGAAGCAGGCACATCTTAAGTGGCTAGAGCAGAAGGAAGAGAGCAAAGTGGGAGGTGCTACACACTTTTAAACAAACAGATCTTGCAATAACTCACATGCTGTCATGAGAACAACATCAAAGGGGAAATCTGCCCCCGTGATCCAATCACCTCCCACCAGGCCCCACCTCCAACCTTGGGGATTACAACTTGACATGAGATTTGGATGAGAACACAGACCCAAACCACATCACTTCCCTTTCCTCCTCTCTGTTCTTCTTGTCTCTTCTTCTCCCTCCCTACCCTCTTTCCTCCACCACAAGAGCTTTTTCAACTTACATTCCTAAACATGACTCTGGAATTTTCTTTAAGAGGCTTCCCAGAATGACAGTCATGCCAAGGTGCCACAGTAAATAGCTGTAACTGTTTATCTGGCTTCCATGTTTCACCTCTGGGAGATGTAGAGAGGAGATAAAATCAGAGTAAGGTGAAATATCTTCAGTGGGTTAAGCTTTACGGAACTCTCTCCTACCATTGAGCCAGTTGAATCTGGGTTTTTCCATCATCTGAAACTTACAGAATGTCATAGGCTAAAAACATGGCACCCCAAAATACATTCATGTCCTAATCCCTGTTACCTGATATAGGAAAAAAGAAGCCTTACGGATTAAGTTATGGATACTGAGATGGGAGGATTGTTCTGGATTATCTAGGTGGGTCCTAAGTGCAATCACATGTGTCTTTACTAAATGAGAGACAGGGGAAAATTTAACACATGCAGAGGAGGCAGCAACGTGATCACAGAGGCAGAGATCAGAATGACTCAGCCACAAGCCAAGGAATGCTGGCAACCACCAGAAGTCATCTAGAGCCTCCTGAGGTAGCCCAGCCCTGCCAATACCTTGATTTCAGCCCAGTAAAACCACTTTTGGACTTCTGGCATCCAGAATTGTAACAGCATAAATATCTGTTGTTTTAAGCCACCAGGTTTTTTGGTAACCTGTTTTAGCAGCCATAGGGAGCTAATACATAGGGCTTATCAGTGACCCTTGTCTTGTCCTATAATGTTTTTAGGTCTCCAGGCTCTCACTTTTAGAGGCTGTCAATACTCACAAAATGGGCCTCAAACATTTTTGCTTAATCTTAGCCCTGAATCATTTGCCGTTACGTATTTTAGATTGTGCCTTCAGATACTCCCAATTTCTAACCTCATTATTCTTTTTCCTATTTATATCACCCCACCAATACAACTGTATATTTCCTGTTAACTTTGACTTGGATTTCCTCATGACTATCCTGGGGTGTTCTAGTTGGCCCAGCTTCTCCATACATAGCCTATCTGTGAGTTCACTCCAACCTTTGAGCACGGCCAAGCTTCTTTTGGATAATCTTGACTGCTCTCATGTCAACTGGTTCTTCTGTTGTTGTTTAAAACCAAAACATAAGGCCAGGTACGGTGGCTCATGTCTGTAATCCCAGCACTCTGGGAGGCTGAGACAGGTGGATTGCTTGAGCCCAGGAGTTCAAGACCAGCCTGGGCAACATGGTGAAACTATGTTTCTTTACTAAAAAATACAAAAAATTACCCAGATTTCGTGGCACACTCCTGTAGTCCCAGCTACTCGGGAGGCTGAGGTGGGCAGATTACTTGAGCCTGGGAGGCCGAGGTTGCAGTAAACTGATACTGCACCACTGCACTCTAGCCTGGGCAAGACAGTGAGACCCTGTGTCAAAAAAAAAAAAAAAAAAAGAGAGAGATAGAGGGAAAACCAAAACATGATAAGATATCAGTATCTTTATGCCTTTCTTTTGGAGAATATTCAATTCTCCTGAACATTTCCTGTACCTATGTATATTTAAATAAAATCCTGGTCCATGTGTTTCCAGATCCATGAGGCCTATTGAGTGTTGAAGGTTAATATGTATCATATTTCTCTAATCTTGCAACATGAGCCAAAGTGAATAAAAAATTGAAATCTGCATTTAATCTGGTAAAGCACTTTATGGTGAGCTATTCAGAATGATAATTGACACGCTCAGCTGTAAAAACTGTGTGGAATTATCTGGTGCTTTAAGGATTAGGTGGGTGCACAGTAGGTGCTTCATAACTTATTGAATAGATCAGTGAATAAGTTTAACAAGTAATTTACCTTACTGGATTAAGCATTTTTAAAATTCTTCAATATAGAATTTAAGTATTTAAATTATTTAATTTAAATTTAATTATTTTAAGTATTTAATTAATTTAAGTATTTAAGGATTAAGCATTTTTAAAATACTTAAATACAGAAGCCACTTTGTATTTTTATTCTAATTTACCTAGAAAAAGGACCTGTGTAATTTCTGCAAAGAAGAATGACAATTTGGGTTTTTTAATGAGATGATGAATAACAAGAACAGGAGACGCTTTATCTTCCTCTAAATTTTTAAAAAGAAATTTCTCTATTTTGAAACAGAGAAAAATTGCTTTTTGCAAGAAAAGATGAGACTGCTTTTGAAGGCTTAAATCATCTAATTCCATTCCTGTCCTTGCTTCTGCCCCACAACACAAATGCACAGTGTAACAAATAGGTGCCATCTGCCTTTTAATTATCTGAGTCAGAATAATGGAAACACTTAAGAAATGACAACATGGTCTGGTCTTTATTCAGTTAATTAAGAGTAGCTATTTTGCTTGTTTGAAATTTTACAGAACAAACAACCAGCTAATCTTTCATTAGCAAACAGTCAGTCTGGAGTTATAGAGTTATACCTTCAGGCCACATCCAATGGAGTGAATTATCTGAGGCAAGATGGTTATTCAGAAAACAGTAATAAACTTCAGGCTTGGGATTTGGAGTTAACTATTTAACTGATTTTTAAATGGAATTTAATCATTCCACACAGATAAGAAAAAACCTAAGAAGAAAAGCAAAAATAAATGTTCTAAATACTAAAATTATTTCAGAAAATAAAGATGGGAAATTGAAAAGGCACAGAGAAAATTCCTTGCTTAGTGGAAAGTTATTCCATATTTCACTGTAAATCAAGATTGAAGTGCATTAAATGCTAGCTAGTTACTCATAAGGCCGTATTTTTTCCAATGCATTTAAACAGTAAGATCCTCTTACTTTCCAAGCTTAAAAAAAAAATCATTTCTCTTTCTGTAAAACAAATTAATTACTAAGAATCCGGAGTTCACTCCGTCTTGTATACAAGTTGTTATATGTTTACAGCATCAGAATTCAGAAGCTGTACTGCCAAGATTGTAGGCTTACAACTTCCAAAAGTGAGGAATCCCATGTTTTCCATGGTCCCAAGTTCTAAAAAGAATTAGTCACTTCGCCTCTCATCACCCTTGACTTACAAGTAAAAGTTCTGATCTTTTCTAGAGTAAGGTTTCAAAAGTGAATGGAAGAGGTGGCAAAATGGGAAGTCAGGCAATGAGCATGTTATCAAAGGTGTTCCTGGGAGGCTAGCAAGATAGCCGAATAGGAACACCTCTGGTCTGCAGCTCCCAGGGAGATCAACACAGAAGGTGGGTGATTTCTGCATTTCTAACTGAGGTACTCAGCTCATCTCACTGGAACTGGTTAGACAGTGGGTGCAGCCCACGGAGGGCCAGCTAAAGCAGGGTTGGGCATCAGCTCATCCAGGAAGCACAAGGGGTTGGGGAACTCCCTCCCCTAGCCAAGGGAAGCTGTGAGGGACTGTGCCATGAGGAACGGTGCACTCCAGCCAAGATACTATGCTTTTCCCATGGTCTTCGCAACCCACAGACTAGGAGATTCCTTCAGGTGTCATCAGGGCCCTGGGTTTCAAGCACAAAACTGGACGTCCATTTGGGCAGACACTGAGCTAGCTGCAGGAGTTTTTTTTTCATACCCCAGTGGTGCCTGGATCACCAGCAAGACAGAACTGTTCACTCCCCTGGAAAGGGAGCTGAAGCCAGGGAGCCAAGTGGTCTAGCTCAGTGGATCCCACCCCAATGGAGCCCAGCAAGCTAAGATCCACTAGTTTGAAATTCTCACTGCCAGCACAGCAGTCTGAAGTCAACCTGGGACACTCAAGCTTGGTGGGGGGAGGGGCGTCTGCCATTACTGAGGCTTGAGTAGGCGATTTTCCCCTCACAGTGTAAACAAAGCTGCAGGAAAGTTACAACTGGGCAGAGCCCTCCACAGCTCAGCAACGCCACTTTAGCCAGACTGCCTCTCTAGTTTCCTCCTCTCTGGGCAGGCCATCTCTGAAAAAAAGGCAGCAGCCCCAGTCAAGGGCTTATAGGTAAAACTCCCATCTCCCCGGACAGAGCACCTGGGGGAAGGGGTGGCTGTGGGCACAGTTTCAGCAGACTTAAATGTCCCTGCCTGCTGGCTCTGAAGAGAGCAGCAGATCTCCCAGCATAGCACTTGAGCTCTGCTAAGTGTCAGACTGCCTCCTCAAGTGGGTCCCTGACCCCCGTGTTTCCTGACTGGGAGACACCTCCCAGCAGGGACTGACAGACACCTCATACAGGAGAGCTCTTACTGGCATCTGGCGGGTGCCCCTGTGGGACGAAACTTCCAGAGGAAGGAACAGACAGCAATCTTTGCTGTTCTGCAGCCTCTGCTGGTGATACCAAGGCAAACAGGATCTGGAGTGGACTCCAGCAAACTCCAGCAAACCTGCAGCAGAGGGGCCTGTTAGAAGGAAAACTAACAAACAGAAAGGAATAGCATCAACATCAACAAAAAGGACGTCCAGTCAGAAACCCCATCCGAAGGTCACCAACATCGAAGACCAAAGGTAGAGAAATCCATGAAGATGAGGAGAACTCAGCTTAAAAGGCTGAAAATTCCAAAAACCAGAGCGCTTCTCCTCCTCCAAAGGATCACAACTCCTCACCAGCGAGGGAACAAAAATGGACGGAGAATGAGTTTGACGAATTGACAGAACTAGGTTTCAGAAAGTGGGTAATAACAAACTCCTCTGAGCTAAAGGAGCATGTTCTAACCCAATGCAAGGACGCTAAGAACTTTGAAAAAAGGTTAGAGGAATTGCTAACTAGAATAACCACTTTAGAGAGGAACATAAATGACCTGATGGAGCTGAAAAACAAAGCATGAGAACTTTGTGAAGCATACACAAGTATCAATAGCCAAATTGATCGAGTGGAAAAAAGGATATCAGAGATTGAAGATCAACTTAATGAAATAAAGTATGAAGGTAAGATTAGAGAAAAAAGAATGAAAAGGAATGAACAAAGCCTCCAAGAAATATGGGTCTATGTGAAAAGACCAAACCTACATTTGATTGGTGTACCTAAAAGTGACAGGGAGAATGGAACGAAGTTGGAAAACACTTCAGGATATTATGCAGAAGAACTTCCCCAACCTAGCAAGACAGGCCAACATTCAAGTTCAGGAAATACAGAGAACACAACAAAGATGCTCGTCGAGAAGAGCAACCCCAAGACACACAACCATCAGATTCACCAAGGTAGAGAGGCTCAAAATAAAGGGGTTGAGGAATATTTACCAAGCAAATGGAAAGGAAAAAAAAAAAAGCAGGGGTTTCAATCCTACTCTTTGATAAAATAGACTTTAAACCAACAAAGATCAAAAGAGAAAAAGAAGGGCATTACATAACGGCAAAGGGATCAATGCAAAAAGAAGAGCTATTTTAAATATATATGCACTCAAAACAGGAGAACTCAGATTCATAAAACAAGTTCTTAGAAACCTACAAAGAGACTTAGACTCCTACACAATAATAGTGGGAGACTCTAACACCACACTGTCAATATTAAACAGATCAACGGGATGGAAAAGTAACAAGGATATTCAGGACTTGAACTCTGCTCTGGAGGAAGCTGACCTAATAGACATCTACAGAACTCTCCACCCTAAATCAACAGAATATACATTCTTCTCAGCACCACATCACACTTTTTCTAAAATTGACCACATAATTGGAAGTAAAACACTCCTCAGCAAATGCAAAAGTACAGAAATTATAACAAACAGTCTCTCAGAGCACAGTGCAATCAAATTAGAACTCAGGATTAAGAAAGCAGGAACAATCTAAAATTGACACCTTAACATCACAATTAAAAGAACTAGAGAACCAAAAGGAAACAAATTCAAAAGCTAGCAGAAGACAAGAAAGAACGAAGATAAGAGCAGAACTGAAGAAGATAGAGACACAAAAAATCCTTCAAAAAATTAATGAATCCAGGAGCTGTTTTTTTTTTTGAAAAGACTAATATAGATAGACCCCTGGGCAGACTAATAAAGAAGAAACGAGAAGAATAAAATAGACACAATAAAAAATGATAAAGGGGATATCACCACTGGTGCCACAGAAATACAAACTACCGTAAGAGAATACTATAAACACTTCAACACAAATAAACTAGAAAATCTAGATGAAATGGATAAATTCCTAGACATATACACCCTCCCAAGTCTAAACCAGGAAGAAGTCGAATCTCTGAATAGACCAATAACAAGTTCTGAAATTGAGGCAGTAATTAATAGCCTACCAATCAAAACAAGTCCGGGATCAGATGGATTCATGGCCGAAATCTATCAGAGGTACAAAGAAGAGTTTGTACCATTCCTTCTGAAACTATTCCAAACAGTAGAAAAAGAGGGACTCCTCCCTAACTCATTTTATGAGGCCAGCATCATCCTGATACCAAAACCTGTCAGAGACACAACAAAAATGAAAATTTCAGGCAAATATCCCTGATGAATGTAGAAGTGAAAATCCTCAATAAAATACTGGCAAACCAAATTCAGCAGCACCTCAAAAAGCTTATCCACCACGATCCAGTTAGCTTCATCCCTGGGATGCAAGGCTGGTTCAACATACACAAATCAATAAATGAAATCCATCACATAAAGAGAACCAATGACAAAAACCACATGATTATCTCAATAGAAACAGAAAAGTTCTTCAATAAAATTCAACAGCCCTTCATGCTAAAAACTCTCAATAAACCAGGTATTGATGGAACATTTCTCAAAATAATAAGAGCTATTTATGACAAACCCACACCCAATATCATACTGAATGGGCAAAAACTGGAAGGATTCCCTTTGAAAACCGGCACAAGACAAGGAGGCCCTCTCTCACCACTCCTGTTCAACATAGTATTGGAAGTTCTGGCCAGGGCAATCAGGCAAGAGAAAGAAATAAAGGTATTCAAATAGGAAGAGAGGAAGTCAAATTGTCTCTGTTTACAGATGACATGATTGTATATTTAAAAAATCCCATCATGTCAGCCCAAAATCTCCTTAAGCTGATAAGCAATTTCAGCAAAGTCTCAGGATACAAAATCAGTGTGCAAAAATAACAAGCATTCCTATACACCAATAATAGACAAACAGAGAGCCAAATCATGAGTGAACTCCCATTCAACATTGCTACAAAGAGAATAAAATAGCTAGGAATATAACTTACAAGGGATGTGAAGGACCTATTCAAGGAGAACTACAAACCACTGTGCAAGGAAATAAGAGAGGACACAAACAAATGGAAAATCATTCCATGCTCATTGATTGACAGAATCAAAATAGTAAAAATGGCCATATTGCCCAAAGTAATTTATAGATTCAATGCTATTCCCATCAAGCTACTATTGACTTTCTTCACTGAATTAGCAAAAACTACTTTAAATTTTATATGGAACCAGAAAGGAGCCCACATAGCCAAGACAATCCTAAGCAAAAAGAACAAAGCTGGAGGCATCATGCTACCTCACTTCAAACTACACTACAAGGCTACAGTAATCAAAACAGCATGGTACTGGTACCAAAATAGATATGTAGACCAATGGAACAGAACAGAGGCCTCAGAAATAACATCACACATCTCAGCCACTGATCTTTGACAAACCTGACAGAAACAAGAAAGGGGGAAAGGATTCCCTATTTAATAATGGGATTCCCTATTTAATAAATGGTGTTGGGAAAACTGGCTAGCCATATGCAGAAAATTGAAATGGGACCCCTTCCTTACACCTTATACAAAAGCTAACTCAAAATGGATTAAAGACTTAAACATAAGACCTAAAACCATAAAAACCCTAGAGAAAACCTAGGCAATACCATTCAGGACATAGGCATGGGCAAAGACTTCATTACTAAAACACCAAAAGCAATGGCAATAAAAGCCATAATTGACAAATGGAATCTAATTAAACTAAAGAGCTTCTGCACAGCAAAAGAAACTATCATCAGAGTGAATAGGCAACCTACAGAATGAGAGAAAATTTTTGCAATCTATCCATCTGACAAAGCGTTAATATCCAGAATCTACAAAGAACTTAAACAAATTTACAGGAAAAAAACAACCCCATCAGAAAGTGGGTGAAGGATATGAACAGACACTTCTCAAAAGAAGACATTTATGCAGCCAACAAACATATGAAAAAACGCTCATCACCACTGGTCATTAGAGAAATGCAAACAAAACCACAATGAGACATTATCTCACACCAGTTAGAGTGGTGATGATTAAACAGTCAGGAAACAACAGATGCTGGAGAGGATGTGGAGAAATAGGAATGCTTTCACACTGTTGGTGGGAGTGTAAATTAGTTCAACCATTGTGGAAGACAGTGTGGCAATTCCTCAAGGATCTAGAAACAGAAATACCATTTGACCCAGCAATCCCATTACTGGATATATACCCAAAGGATTGTAAATCATTCTGCTATAAAGACACACGCACAGGTATGTTTATTGCGGCGCTGTTCACAATAACAAAGACTTGGAACCAACCCAAATGCCCATCAATGATAGACTGGATAAAGAAAATGTGGCATATATACACCATGGAATACTATGCAGCCATAAAAAAGAATGAGTTCATGTGCTTTGCAGGGACATGGAGGAAGCTGGAAACTATCATTCTCAGCAAACTAACACAGGAACAGAAAACCAAGCACTGTGTTTTCTCACTCATAAGTGGGAGTTGAACAATGAGAACACATGGACACAGGGAGGGGAACTTCACACACCAGGGCCTGTCAGGGGGTGGGGGGCTAGGGGAGGGATAGCATTAGGAGAAATACCTGATGTAGATGATGGGTTGATGGGTGCAGCAAACCACCATGGCGTGTGCATACCTATGCAACAAACCTGCAAATTCTGCACCTGTACCCCAGAACTTAAAGTATAATTAAATAAATAAATAAAGGTGCTCCTGACAGAAAAGGACTTCAGAGAAGAGAGAAAGCCCTCTGTCTGGTGTTCTCCTTCATATTCTAAAGTCTGAATATCTGAGAAGCATACAAGCAGATTTTGCCTTTGACCTTTTTCTACTATAGTTCCTAAGTTTTCTTTCCAGTCATACCAGTTCTGTGTCATCCATTAATTAGAATTAATATTAACAACAACAGCAATACCCGAATAGGCCTTCAGTGATTATTTAATTGGACCCCCTCCTTCTAGAGATAAATTACTAGTCCCAGGTCATATCGTTAGTTTGTTGGTGGCTGCCCACAGTCAGAGCTGGGATCTACTATGTGATTCTGATCACCCCTCCCAGGTCTTTCAAAAAAGCATAATTTGTCCTTGCCAATGTGCTGGAAGCACAAGAGCCATTGCAGGGATTAACGCTCCATCTCCACACTCCTCCCAGACCACTTAAGCTGTTTGGCTCCCTCTGCTTCCTTAACATGTTTTTTTTTAAAAAAAAAAACTTTCCTTGTCTTTCCTGTTTCCTAAAAATGTTCTCTCAATGGGTCCTTTGCATCTCTTTTAGGATGTGACTTTTCTGTTTTTCTCCCTCTGGTTGGCTGCGTATGCTGCATCAGTGTGCCAGAGCTACTCTCCTCCCTCACTGCCCCACCAGAGCCCTGCTTCAAAAGAGGAAATCTCTCTAACATGGGAACCTTCCACTGTGACCCCATCTTGTCTTGACTCCTTTTGGCTGTTGGTTAAAATACTTGAACTGAACATAATCAGATATGAGGCTTTGGTAAGTTTTAGCACATTGTTTCAACAAAAATGTTTGATACCCTTCATACTTTTATACAAGAAAATTAAAACCATCAGTCATTGCATTCAATACTTAACATTCTAGATTTTGCAGTCATTTTGCCTTTAAGATAGGAATTTTCTTCTCTTCTGGCTTCTTGTGTTTGAATTGAATACCAGTGAGGTCATAGTACATGCCAGAAAGGGCTTTTAGAAATCATTGCCAGTGCATCAGTAATATCACTGCTGAAGTGAATGGGGGGAATTACACAAAATCCAATCAAAAAATAACTCAGATGGATGGCTATGCCTCTAAAGAAGAAATCCTCGAGGGAAAAATACCACACACATTCACACAAATAATCCAGCCTTAATTAAAGCTCATTCTTTGTCAGCATTGTGTCTCTGTAAAGTTTTCACTTCAAATCTAGCAGAATGAAGCAGAGTGTCTTTTGTCATTTTTGTGTAATTTATCTTGACTAGTCTGTTGATAAGCAAACTTGGTTTTCAGTCTGTTTACTTCCTCCCAAAGCCTGACCAAATGAAGTCTGAAAAAAACACTATATTTTTTTTTTGACAGGGGAGGATTTTAGTAGTAGTAGTATTATTATACTTTAAGCTCTGGGGTACATGTGCAGAATGTGCAGGTTTGTTACATAGGTATACACATGCCATGGTGGTTTGCTGCACCCATCAACCTGTCATCTACACTAGGTATTTCTCCTAACTCTACCTCTCCCCTGCCCCCGATCCCCTGACAGGCCCCAGTGTGTGATGTTCCCCTCCTTGTGTCCATATGTTCTCATTGTTCAAGTCCCACTTATGAGTGAGAACATGCAGTGTTTGGTTTCCTGTTCTTAAAAACACTACATATTTTTACCATTCCCACCCCTACTATTTTGCTCCTATGTGCAGTGAACTGAGCTCACATTTACTCAAGTTTTGATAAATATCCTTTTCCATCCTACACATCAACCATTAAAACAAGCTAGTCATTCTGTTCTTCAGGATTACTGATTCCCAAATACATATTTGCTCTCATATCTCCCTTTTCTCAAGCTGATAAATGGCTCAAAATATTTCTTTTATAAAATATACGCAAGTGGTTTGACCACATGTGACAGGCAACTCTGAACAACCTTGAAAATAACATCCATGTTAATCCATAGATAGAGAATGCAAAATCATCACATGAAAGTTAAGTAGCCTTTATTCAGTGACAAGGGTGAATATAGCCAATAATGATTTCAGAATACTTGAGATGGCTCTAAGAAAGCCTGCTATGAATTACAAAATCAGGTTCGTGGGACTTTGACACTGTACTTCATGCTGTTTGTAAGAAGTCAATATCCTAATGTCATTTTTCTTCCAACACTTCCTCAGCTTTCATTCAAAGATACCAGGCACCTTTGAGATGTAGTGAGCTTAGTTGAAAGAGCTTTGCCTCTTTCAAAAAGCATCTTACTTTTTGTTTTATTCAAATGAAATAGCATCTACTAGAATTTCCCCAGCAAAATAGTAAAATTTTATAAAACAATGTGATAAAGAAAAATAATAGCTACCATTTATTTAGCCTCTACCATTTATAAAAACCAAGCAATCTAAATGTTTTTTCCCTTACATTCATCCTGTAAAACAGGTGTTATTGGCTGTGTTTTATAAGACTCAGATTAAGAGGTGGACAAAGGCCACAGAGCTAATAAATGACAGAGTGGAGATGCGAATTCGGTTCTCTCAGATGCTAAAGCTCAAGCTCTTTCAACTAAGCTCACTACAAGGTGCCTGGCATTGCAAAGGTGCCTGACATCTTTGAATGGAAGCAGAGGAAGTGTTGGAAGAAAAATGACATTAGGATATTGGCTTCGTGTAATAAACAGCATGAAATACAGTGTCAAAGTCCCGCAAAGCTGAAAGCTCACACATTTTACAAATTCAAACATAATTTAGCCAATGTATTCATCTTGCTTTAGTAATTAAAAGAAGGCTAAAGTTATAGCATATGTCTCTGCCTAAACCAAAAATATGTGTTGCATAGTTTTTTTTTAAAGTCATATTTTGACTACAGTAGGTATAAACGATCAACATGGATCTCAAACCATTCAGTCTGATGGAGGAAATCTTTGTGGCTCAGTTAAACCCCAAAATGTTTCAATTTGGTTAAGTCAATTTTCTTGACTATATATAGACATCTTCAGCTAAGAAAGATGTACACACTTTAACAAGTCCTAAAGAAAAAGTTTTGTTCCAGAAGATGTGGGGGAATCGGGCAGATAGGTAGAAGAAAGAATCAGGCAATGAAAATCTGAAGCAAGCCAGTGTTGTGGAGTTGACACATTATGTATAATATCAATTTCTATAAGGTAGATGGGAGAATGTCTTGTCTAATACAAAAATATCTGACCTAATAGACCACAAAGAAGAGCTGGATTGTTTCTCTTTGGAGCTGCATGCTTTTTTCTTGACTTGTCTTCCACTATCAAGAGTTACTCTACTGAATTTGAAAGATGAATTTTGTCCTCAATCTCAGGGAGATCACTATAGTCGCAACTTTTTTTCTCTTCAAATTCCAACTTTGTATTTAGAAATATAAATTTTACCATAGTCTTATTAAAATGCCTCACCCAGGGTAAAAAAAAACATGTTTATGCAACAGCTCACTCTGGACCTTAAAAAAAATAACCAGTGATTTGATATAAAAGGGACGCTGTGTATCTTCAGGAAGAATTAAGATTTCTCGCATGAAATTACTTTTTCTAATTACATTTTCCTAATTGGCTGGATTTACCCTAGTATGTCAAGTCATGTGTTTGAATGATTTCTTGTGATCCTTCAGAGAGACACTCAGTAACAAGAGCCTATGTGTGTCATTTTATATTTGGTCAGAGAATTGTTCATGCTCTAATTATATTATAAAGGGGACAGCTTCATTAACCAAAGTGGCAGAAATAACAAAAGCATCTAATTCTTATTCCATCTGGACATTTCACAAAGCTGAAATACTCTTCCTATTCAAAACTCTGTCTCTAGTGCATTTATTTAAATGAGCTTTCAACACAACTATTGACTAAAGAGAGAAGATAGACTCAGCTGTGCTAAAACCTGATTTCCTCTGAAGTACCAAATAGTTTCATAAATATTTCAGCATGGAGAAAGCAAGGGAAACATTTTAAATTAGGAAATATGGCAGTCTGCTGATTTAGGAATAATCAGAAATGTCTCAAGTCAATTCAAATTTATAAAGCACCTACTGTATACTAGGCTATTGTCAATACTAATGATGCAAAAACAAATAATAGCAGTTTTGACCCTCAGAGTTCTTGGGGCTGGTGGAAGAGATAGGCACATGAATAAACAATTTAAAGATAAAATAGTGCTCTGGTAGAGGCACAAAAAGTCTAAATAGAAGTAACAGCAGCTTCAACTCTTTTAAGCCTCTGCCCCCTCTCTTGTGCTAAGTGTCATCTATGTTATCTCATTTAATCTTCACAACTAATTGATGTGATCAGGTGTTGTGAAATACAGTGAATGCAATCATTTGATAAGGATTTATTGAGTGCTTACTAGGTTCTGGGCCCTATATTATGCACTGGATAAACAGTGGACAAGAAAGACAAAATCCCTACTTTTGTGGAACTTCTATTGTCTCGGGAGAACAGAAAACAAGCAAAATAACTATTTTATATATATATATATATATATATATATGAAGGTGATCAATTCTATGAAGAAAATTAAAATAAAATATGAAAAGAGGGGAGGAATGCAATTATAAATGGAGCTGGCATCAGGGAGGCGTCACTGAATGAATGACATTTGAGCAAAAACCTCAAGGAAGCAGGGAGCTAGCCACATGAGTCAGTGAGGCAAGGGGCTGTTCACATGAGGAAGTGACAGAGCTAGCTACACCTAGGAAGGGAGGGAGCTAGCAACATGACAATGTGAGGAGATAGCCTTGCTGAGTCAGGGAGGGGCCTGGTCACACTGAGGAAGAAAAGGAGAAGCCACCTCTGTGAGGAAGTGAAGGAGCCCCTGTACCGAGGAAGTGAGGAAGCTGGCCACACTAATGAAGTTAAGGAGCTAGCCATACTCAGAAAGGGAGGGAGATAACCATATCTGTATCTAGAGAGAGGACATTCCAGATAGAAGCAATCATAAATGCAAATATCCTGAGACAAAACATCCCTAGCAGGTTTAGAGAAAGCAAGCAATGTGTAAAATAATGCTATTTCTGTAAAGTGTGTGATGTGTGTACAAAGAGGTACACGAAGAAATATTTACTAATAGAAATGTATCTCTGACTTGTAAGATTTCAGTTACTTGTTATCCTTGTCTTCAAATGTTCCGATTTGTTTGAATTCTTCCTAATGGTGGTGTATTATTTCATAACCATAAGAAATGCTTTTTTCCTTCATGGAAAAAAATTGAATTGGCGTATGTTCACATATGTATTTAGTGACTCAACAGACTGCTAACTCTCTCTCTATCCATTCTTCCTAAGTAATAAACACCCCAGTATACATTATCTACTTGCTCACTTAAACTGTTTTAGTTTCTAACAACTACTTTACCCAGACTATTTTCCTGCTAGGTATAGCCACGTGAGTAGGTTTGTCAAATAATCTGTAAGTGAAAGGATTATGGATGATTCAAGATAAATGGCCTTAATGGTGGGCCCTTCATAGGCTTTTCCACCTTCTCTTCCTACTGCTGGCCTGGAATCGGACATAATCACTGGTGCACAAACACTTTCTTGGGACATAAGGATGAGGGTCTTGTCCTAGGGATGTCAGAAACAACTTCATAAAGCACCTTACCAGCCCACTCTTGCATTAAGACTTCTTTCGTAGCAAGAATAAGATCTTACATAATAAAACCACTCTTATTTTGGTGGTTTTCGAACACTTGCAACTGAATTCAATCCTAGCTAATGTTATACACAAGACGGTATTCAACCTATGTCTTCTTTGACCATATTTAGTGCTCTTGCCATTATGCCACAGTTGTCCCTTGCACCAGAAGCAGATCTTGGAAGAGCAGATAAGTAAGTTAAGAATTTGGGTTGCACCAAAACTTGAGAGAGCCACGTGCAGTTGTGTGCTAGAGGAAATATTCAAAAGGTTATGGATCAACTAGAAGCAATTAGAAATAATAGAATTTACTAACAAGCCAAATTAATATTTCAAAAGACCAAAGCTTTCCTTTATACCAAGAATACTCAGTTAGAAAAAAACCAATAGTAGCAAAATTTATAAAATAACTACCTAAGAAATAAAAAAGGAAATGTGCAAACTTACAAGAAGAAAACCACAAAACTTTAACAAATGAATAAAATGGGCTAAAGAGATAGTCTAAATAGTTCTTTAAAAGTAATTACAAAAGAGAAAACTCAAATATTATAAAAAAAAAAGTCCCTTCTTTACAATAATAAAAGATACTTAAAAGTTAAAGTACTTATAGATGCATAATACTGATGCAGAAATTAACAAATAGATTCAAGGAAAAGAGTACAGCCCAGAAGCAGATTCATATGTACATGAATACTTTATGTATAATCAAAGCAGCACTTCAAATTAGAGGAAAAATAATGAATTATTTAATCAATGATATTGAGAAACTATATTCATATGGAAGAAAATAAGGTTAGAGCCTCACCTCATTCCAAATATTAAAATAAATCTCAGGTTGCTTAAAGTTTTAAATATAAAAAAGCTCAAAAAGCACTAGAAGAAAATGTACAGAAAATATAACTAGAAGGAGTAGAATGCCTTTCCAAGAAAGACAAGAAACCCAGAAGCCATAAAGGAAAAAAAAAAATGTGAACAAGAGTATATAGACTTTAATTCTGTTTGACAAAGTTGCCGTAAATAATGTTAAAGGACAAACAGCAAATTGAAGAAAATATTCTAATATGGAAGTGGACAAAAGCTAACTTACCTAACACACACAGAGTGTCTTCAAATCCATAAGGAAAAAGCAAAGGTAAAAAATATAAACATGTAACTCAAAAAAAAGAAAATAAAAATTCTCAAACTTACTAGTAAATATACAAGACATGAAAATTAAAACAATATAGCATATTTTACCTATGAAATGGGCAAAACCTTAAGACTGATAATAACCAGTTGTTAAGGTGTAAGCTAGATGTTTTCTAGTCCTCCAGATCATGATCCACTCTTCTCCACCCATCTGCACAGTTCCCTGGGAGAATGATCTGTATGGACTCCCTCAGTGAACTCTCTTACCCTCTGACTTCTCTATGGATTTTACCAAAGAGAAGCAATAGCAGCTCATCAGAAGGAGGCTAGAGTTTTTACTCACCTGCCCTCTTCCACTTTTCCAAGCCTCAAGGCTTTGCACCATCCCTTGTGGCTACCCTACACCCAGCACACACCTGTGGAAGAGCCCTTTTAAAGCTTCCAATTTGAGTGTGCCATTTGTCACTGCCAGAGGGGGTGAAAAAGATGACATTTTCAGATTCTTTTGAAAATTACATTACAAAAGTGTAATACATTAGATACCCATAAAAACATTAAATGTGCATATCATTTGACTCAGCAGTGCCATGTTTAGGTATTTATCCTTCAGCAATATTCACTGCAAGATTATCTGTAACAAGGAAAAATTAAACATAATCATCATCAATAGAGAAATGGTTAAATAAATGATGGTATACCCATACTATTAAAAACTATGCTAGTGTTTTTAGAAAGAAATAGCTTCATTCTCATTATTGTATAGAATTCATTGTTTAATTATAGTACTATTTATCCATTCTACTGTTGGTCAGCACTAGGATGGTTTCCAGGTCTCGGTTATGACAAATGTTCACTGTTGTGAACATTCTTGTACATGTGTTTTGATGAATATATGTACCTATTTCTGTGGGTATTTATGGAGGGGTGGAATGATTGGATCATGGAGCATGGATGTTCAGATTTAATATCAACTTCCCACGGCAGCCATGAGAATGGGCTGCTCAGATGCTGTGCTGTGGGAGCACAGGTGACTGACACTCCCAGCTTCTGCCCTTCTGGATTTGTCTCTGATTGCACCAAGGCCACATTTTCCCCAAACTGCCTCTAGACAATGACTGAGCATGAAGTTAAGTACTAGAACAAACCCATTCCTGTGGGACATGGGTTTCACCTAATTGACAACTTTGTTTCAAGAACTCTTAATTTTCCTAGCTAAAACTTTCTTAGATCTGTTCGGCAGTTGGAGACTCTTCTTACCAGTCCTCCTTCCTCCTTCTGCAGGTGTCAGACCAGCACTGTGGCTTGGAGGCCCTCCCACCCTGCTCATGCTCCTTCCCTTTACTCCACAATAAATCTCTTGCATGTCTACTTCCATTTTGGAGTCTACTTCTCAGAAGACCCAAACTAACAGACAGTTTGCAAAGTGTTGTACAAAATTACTCTCCCACCAGCAATGTATGAGTTCCACTTGCTCCACATCCATGCTAACACTTGCTATTTTTTGTCTTTTTCATTGTAATTGTCCCAGCATTTGCAGTAGCAGTAGTATCACATTGTGTTTTTAATTTTCGTTTCCCTAATGACTAATAAAGTTAAGCACTTTACATGATTTTTTGTCATTTGAGTATCCTCTATTGTGAAGTACCAATTCAGGTATTTTTGCCTAATTTTCTATAAGGTTATCTGTCTTTTTAATTTATAAGAGTTCTTTTCCTATCTAAATATAAATCATTTATTAGGTATATGGATTGGAAATATCTTCTACCACTTTGTGTGTTGTATTTTTGTTCTTTTAATGTTAACTTTTGTTGAACTGAAGTTTAATAGCATGCAAGAATATGGATGAATCTCACAAACATAATGTTGAACAACAAAGAAAGTGCCAGATACAAAAGTGTACATACTATATGATTGCATTTTGGATAATGTTCAAAGTGGGAAAAATTAATCTACAGTGTAAAAGTAAAAGGGCAAGATAGTGACTAGCCATGGTATGGGATAGCCAGTTACTGAATGGAAAGAGAGATTAGCAGAATTTCTGGAATGCTGATAATGTTCTCTTCCTTGATGCTGGTTACATGTATATGTTCACCTTGTAAGATGCATCAAGTTTTACACTCAAGATTTAAGCAATTTTTTGTGCATGTTATAGTTCAATAAAAATTTTTCAACAAATAGAGAGCTATGCGTGTTTTAGGAAGAAAAAAAATTCTATTATATTGCTGAGTGAAATAGATGTGTCACTAGACCATATATAAATAGCATTAATCTGGCTAGGTGACGTAGCTCATGCCTGTAATCCCAGCACTTTGGGAGGCTGAGGCGGGTGGAGCACGAGGTCAGGAGTTCGAGACCAACCTGGCCAACATGGTGAAACCCTGTCTCTACTAAAAACACACACACACACAAAAATTAACTGGGCATGGTGGCATGTGCCTGTAATCCCAGCTACTCAGGAGGCTGAGGCAGGATAATCACTTGAACCTGGGAGGCAGAGGTTGCAGTGAGCCAAGATCATGCCACTATACTCCAGCCTGGGCAACAGGGTGAGACTCCATCTCAAAATAAATAAATAAAATAAAATATATAGCATTAACCTATTTATTTGCAAAAATTTTTGTATATATGCTTAGAACAATAACTGGAATTAAGCTCACTAAACTGCTCCTTAGCCAGTGGAACTTTCTGATTCTCATTAAATGACCATTTTTATGACATGAACCCCCAAGCAGAAGTGGTTATTGGAGCCCTCAAAGATAGCAACAGCAACAATATACATTTAAATTCAGGGTTACTAAATAACATAATTTTTGAAAAAATACTTTTATTTGAGAATTATAAAAATATTTTAAAAAGGACAAAATCCTCTTTTCAAGCTAATCCTCTTTAATAAGTGGTCTTCTGGAAAAATACGTGTTTCTAAAGACCATGGAATTCTTAGAATGACAAAAGCCTTCTAAAAGGAAAAAGAACAAATTCTTCCTCTCCAGCCAGCTTCTCCACAAAGTAAAAGTTAACGTTTAAGCTGGGTATTGTGGTGTGTATCTGTAGTCCTAGCTACTGGGGAGGCTGAGGCAGGAGAATTGCTTAAGCCAAGGAGTTCAAGGCTGCAGTGAGCTATGATGACGCCACTACACTCCAGCCTGGATGACAGAGTGAGACCCTATCTCTAGAAAAAAACAAGTTACATTTATTTATGCAAGGAGACACGAACGTTTTTCTTCTTCCATTTTAACTTCCTAAATCCTACCTATTGTTCATTGCTTAACAAGTATCTCCTGCCTGACTCAAGACCCCTGGACCATGCCAGTGGGTGAGGATCTCTGCCTCTTTGACTATCTAGTTCTTACCCATTCTGTATGACATTTCTTATTGTGAAATTTTCTTGCTGTTTTGTTATATTCCTGAAAAAATTACTTATATCTTCACAAACTAGACATGATTGTAGTTTGAATATCATCTGGTTTTATCTTCTCATTTGATTGAAAAAGAAATCCAAGTTCACACCTTTAGTGAAAAGAAGAGTAAAATCCCCTGCTCACTAAGCCAAAGTCAGGCAAGTAGAAATGGATGACAGCTTGTTGCTCTCCTCTGGTAGCCTACAGCTGAGAAAGTACCTATGGGCTAGTCCCCACATAGGTATAAATAGGAGAGAAAGAATAGAAAATTGACAATAGATTTGAATTATTAACATCAGAATCTACTTAGAGCTGCTGCCTTTACTCAGGGCCATCATGGAGAGAACAAGCTATGAACTGTGGCCTATAATGGATGACTTTCTCATAATGATGAGAGGTTTCAAATAACTGTGCTAACATGGCCAAAAGGAAAAAAAAAGCATGTCCTGTAGATCATGCCTTTTCATTAGCCCATGCAAACATCACAGAATGGATTTACAGAAAACAAAAACATTTCATTGAAAGAATTCAGCAAGCCAACTAACTTGACATTGTGCTGGTAAAAATAAAAAGAGAATAGACCAAATTGTTAGCATTGGTGTCATGTAAACTTAGTTTCAAAACCAATTTAACTATCACTGTCACTTCCGGGCATACAACATTTATTGAGTGCCTTAGGCTGTTTTCTATTGCTTATAACAGAATACTTGAAACTCAGTAATTTGTTTTTAAAACAAACTTGTTTTTTACAGTTATGAAGCCTGAGAAGTCCAAGGTCAAGGGGCTGCATCTGGTAAGAGCCTTCTTGCTGGTGGGAACTCTCTGCAGAGTCCCAAGGTAGTGCAGAGCATCACATGACAAGAGAACTGAGCTTGCAAACTCAAGTCTCTTTCTCTTCTTATAAAGGCACCTGTCCCACTCTCATAAACCATTAATCCACTAACTCATTAATCCATGAATAGATTAATCCTTTTATGAGAGCAGAGGCCTCATGATCCAATCACTTCTAAAGGCCCCACCTCTCAATATTGTCATATTGAGGATTAAGTTTCAACATGAGTTTTGCAGGGAACAAATATTTAAACCACAGCATTGTGTTTTCCTCCAGTTATAAAGGAATCCATGAAATTGTCATGTCTTTGATCATCCATCATAGCCAGTCTAACTAAAGCAATAGCAGTGTGGATTCTTCTACCCGGCACAGATTCAGTTTCATAGTCATGTATACATGTTAAACCACTCCTTACAACTTATTTTCTCTTTATTTATAATTACCTCACCTTTATTTTGTATTTTGATGTTATTATTTTATAATTTACACTCTGGTTTTAAGCAATTTCAAATCTTTATAGAATTATTGATTAATAAATATATAGACAGCCATAGAGATAGATGTCATTAATTGGATGTGGGGGACAACAAAGATTTGGATATTTAACTCAAAGTTTCTTGGTTTCTCCTAAAGCACTGTTCCCAAAGTCATGGGAACCACCCCTTGCATCAGCATGCCCTGGATGTTATACATGGAGTCAAAGGAGATTATTTTCAGAGCTTTAAGACTTAATGACTGCCCTGCTGGGTTTCAGACTTGTATGGGGCCTGTAGCCCCTTTGTTTTGGCCCATTTCTCCCATTTGTAATGAGAACATTTATCCAATGCCTATATCTCCATTGTATGTTGGAAATGACAAACCTGCTTTTGATTTTACAGGCTCACAGGCAGAAGGGACTTAGCTTGTCTCCGATGAGATGTCAGACTGCGGACTTTTGAGTTAATGCTGTAATGAGTTAAGATTTGGGGGACTGTTAGGAAGGCATGATTGGTTTTGAAATGTGAAAAGACATGAGATTTGGAAGGGGCCAGGGGTAGAATAATATGGTTTGGCTCTGTGTCCCCACCCAAATCTCATCTCAGATTGTAATCCCCATGTGTCGAGGGAGGGAGGTGTTTGGATCACGAGGGTGGATTCCCCCATTCTGTTTTCGTGATAGTGAGTGAGTTCTCATGAGATCTGATGGTTTTTATAAGTCTTTGGAAGTTCTTTCTTCACTTCTCTCTCCTGCCGCCTTGTGAAGAAGATGCCTGCTTCCCCTTCTGTCATGACTGTAAGTTTTCTGAGGCCTCCCCAGTCATGTGAAACTGTGCATCAGTTAAACCTCTTTCATTTATAAATTACCCAGTCTCAGGGAAGTTCTTTATAGAAGTGTAAAAATGGACTAATACACACAGTCCTAAGGAATTGAAAATTAGATGATGAATATAATTTTGTTACCAACTTTGATGAACTTTCAAACAGTGTGATTATCTGAAGCTAGAACACTCCCACAACTTGTACAGCTTGCAAAGAACTCATTTCTGGAGACAAAAGGTGGAAAACCAACTATGTCTTCCAGACAAACTACATTATTAATATTTTTATATTAATCTTTTATGAAAATATTGTTAGCAATCTCCTATAAACATATTATTTTGAAAACAGATATATACATTTTCTTGTTTCTGATGGTTATAAGACTCTTAGCTATTACAGGCATCAAAAACAAGAAAATGTATAGACACACACACATTTAAGTTAAACATACTACATAATGTATGTGACTAAAAAGTCAAAGAACCCCTCTTTACTTGCTTTGAAAATATGTCATCATTCTTCTGAAACATTAGTTCTATAAAAGAAAGAAAACAATACATAACTAATCTTTGGGTTTGATTGAAACCATTTGTTCCATGATTGTGTGCTGTCTGAAGTCCTGTCTGAGTCTATCTTTGAATCTATGTGATGATGTCTGAGTCTATCTTTGAGGCCATGTGATGGTTAATACTGAGTGTCAATTTGATTGGATTGAAGGATACAAAGTATTGTTCTTGGGTGTGTCTGTGAGGGTGTTGCCAAAAGAGGTTAACATTTGAGTCAGTGGACGGCGAAAGGCAATCCATTGACCCACTCTTAATCTGGGTGGGCACAATCTAATTAGCTGCCAGCACAGTCAGAATAAAAAGCAGGCAGAAGAACATGAAAAGACTAGACTGGCTTAGCCTCCCAGCCCACCTCTATCTCCCATGCTGGATGCTTCCTGCCCTCGAACATTGGACCCCAGGTTCTTGAGCTTTGGGACTCGGACTGGCTTCCTTTCTCCTCAGCTTTCAGACAGCCTATTGTGGGAACTTGTGATCACGTGAGTTAATATTTTTAATAAACTCTCCTTTATATATACATCTATTAGTTCTCTCCCTCTAGAGAACCCTGATTAATACAGGCTATCTTAGGCTGTCCAACACCATTTGCTGAAAAAGGCTGGTCCTACCATTTCATGTGATATATATCATGAAAGTAATAAGTGTCACTCTGTATGTCATTCTGTTTGAAGCTTTGCTTTAGGAAGAAAGTCCTTATAGCTCTTCTTTTATTTAATTAATTGTCCCCTAGTAATTATCTAGATAGCTCAACTGGGTTTTAGGAAACAAAAACCTTATGTTATTTTAATTGAGTATATCTTCGATCTTATTGTTGAAAGTGAGCCTTACTTGATATTTGATATTAATCACAGACACTGAAGAAACAGCTCAGGGAACTGGAATTGTCATCTGTGACCAATCAAGTCCCTCTGGACACAACCATTGCTCAATGGAGCTTTAACTTGTTGTGCTGAGATGTCATACCTGTCAGCTAACTCATACATCTTTCCAAGGACGTATAAGGTTTGTTTTCTCCCTGTCTATAAAGGCAACATATGTTCCCAGCATTCACTGACAGGTTTTAACAGTATTTTTCCCCTAGTCATGCTGTTAGTTGAGTTGTTAAACACAGGAATTTCTGTTTTGTCTTCAAATAATTCAGAACTACAGTCAGAACTAGGGGAAAATAGAAAAGCAGATTGACAGTCTAGCTGTCAAGATTGTCCAGCAGTTGCTTAGCTGTTTATAAGCTAAGCACTGCTTGTCCTCCTTCCATTTCTCTAGCAAATGGAATACTGAGGAAATATACCTGGACTTTATAGATGTAGACAACTGGAAAACACCAACATAGGTGAAGTAGTAATTTAATGAAAGTTAATCTTAAATTGTCCAGTTACTTGTGGCTAGAAAATTTTTTATGATTCATACATAGACCTGCATTATATCTAAGCTCTGCCTAAGAGACCAGAAATGCTGGGTGGTAAGCAGAGGCAGTATAAAGCAGAGAAGATGCTAAGGACTACATGGAGCTTGGAGGCGCCCCTCCCCAAGATGCTTTATTCTAGTTAATAATGCCACATAAGCAAGTGCAAGTAATAGTAGATAAAACTATGCATAAGGGTAGAGATGAAAGAGAAAGTTTGAGTGGTTAGCATGGAAGAAAATCATGAGAAGGAAGTGAGGAAAATTTGAGGTTGGGTAAAAATTGGTTGTCAAATATGTAAAACCATAAATGCTGGATATGAAGCTGGGTATTCTTTTTAAGTGATTCTTGAGACATCTCTTGGGACGGTTTCCTCATTCTTAGTATATATGGTGTTCTAAACAATGACAGTGCCACAGAGGGAAAGGAGGTGAATTTTCCAGGGACTCCAGAAAGGATATAATCCAAGAAGAGTAATTTTACATAGAAGATCATAGGCTCATTGCTAAAGAGGAATTTCTCTATTTATGAGAAAATGAAAACATGTTCAGAGTCTGGTAAATGCAGCCCAGGTCTATAATGCATCCAAAGCAGTGTGGAGACTGCAGTTGTGGCCATGACAAGGATCAAACAGGAATAAGATTCAAAACCCTTCAATGATTAGGGTTTGCTTTGGGCTTCCCACTGCAGCTGCATCTATTTACATTTTTTAAGAAAACCCACTAATTATGAATAAGACCTTTGGAGACCCAACCTACATCAGGACTAGAAGAAAGATTTAAAATTTTTGTCTCCATCTCAAGCAAGCCAGAAATGCACACTTCATTAGTAACATCACTTTATGTCCTGGGCTCATGTGGCAGATTTATTCACAAAGTGAAAAGGTTGGTTTTTTTCCCCCTTTCACAAAAATTTAAAGCCAAAAAGATAAGTTTAATGAAAAGCAATTATTTACATACTTTAGTATATGGCTTACTTCTTAGGTCAAACCAAAGGACAAAACCTGGACTCATCATAATTAAAAAAAAAACACTTATTGATCCACATAGTTGTCCCAAATATTAGTCATAAAACACATTATGCCAGGTCCTTCGAGGAGCATAGTAATTTAGTAACTCTTCTTTGGTACACTTGTCTCATGTTCTTTTTGCAAAGTATTTTGTGTCCTCATCTACTATCAATATCTACCTGAAATAGAATGAGTAAAGTTGATCTCTCAGTGAATTATTGCAATGCCCACATTCCCATATCCTGGCCAGGAAACAGGATCCTAGGGAATGTGGGCAATGCAATCATTCACATGCCCTCAGTGTGGTCCTACCTGGCAGGCCAACAGAGCATGTTTCTTTCATGCAGGGCATGGCTGCAAACCCTCAAGGACAGCATGGCCCACTCTGGTTTCACTCTTACCTCTGAAATGTATCCCTCATTGGAGTTTGAGAGGCAGCATGACTAACTGTGATTAGGAGGCCACATGGTATGATAGAAAAAAAAAAATCTGAATTTGGAATCAGAAGGCAAGTTCTTGTTCCAGTTCTGACTGATTGGCTACATGACTTCAGGCAAGTCTCTTCAAATCCCTGTCCTCAGTTTCTCATTTGTAAATAGGGGTCATGACAAGTTACCCTACCTGGTTGTTTTTGAGGATCAAATAAAATAATATGTGAAAGCAATGAAATAATATATATAAGTGAAAAATTACATCATTAGTAATCAAAATTTCATATTTTCTAATCACAGAAATTAGACTGCCCCTACACAGTTACATTAACTGATTTTCCAAAAGAGGCCAATTAAAAAAAGACCCTGGTTTCCTTGGTTAAAAGTGCATTAGCAGAATGTTTACTCTTCCAAAATGGTTGTAATTATCTTGAGACTCCAGTGTACCACTTGAGACATGTAATACTGTCAAGATTTTGAATCTACATTGATTTATTCATATTCACATTTTTCTCATGACCGAGTGAGAAGAATGAGTAATGACAAAAACAAATGCTGCTCCCCTGACAATTTCTGATTTCAGAGGCCTCTTTCAGTCACATTTAATTGTAGGTAATTAATCTCAGAACAGTGTACCTTTACCTTACCTGTCCTTGGAAAATGGGTGAGCAATACTGATAGATGAGGCTCAATTAAAACCTTGACTAAAGTTGACATGGGAAGATTCCCAGTCTCGGGGTCAGAAAACCAGTGCTCTGGACCCAGCTGTGCTAAAAGCACAAAGTATGTTGACATGACACCTAACCTTTATGGAATCTGCTTTTCCATCTGTTACATAGATAAAAGGGAGATTAGTGTTCAATTGTTCTTAACTATTTTGTGTGTCATGGGTCTCTTTAAATATTAAAACTCACAGCCACTCTTACCTCTATCTTCAGACTACTTAACACAAAATAAAATTTTAGCCAAGTTCAGGGAATTCGAGGACCTACATAGACCATCTACAGAAGACTTCAGAATAAAAATCTCCAAATTAGAGCCTATAATCTTTCCACCTTGCATTTCTTTCCTAAAATGGAAGGCACACGTTCTTGTTTGGGTCACAGACATGAAACCATGGCCTGGTGTGGCCCATTTTCTTCCAATAATAAAGATTACCTACTCTGATGATATACAGAAAAAAAATACTCAGTGTCTGCCTACTATATTCTTACAAAACAGATCACTTCTGACACCAGATGTGTGGGGGTTTTCCTCACACACCAAGAAAGCAATCAGTTCTGTAGTGAATAGCAGATGAGTGTTCTAAAATTCAGTTCAATTCTGATACTATATGCCTGGAGATTAAGTCAGATCCCACAGGTTGAGGACTCAGTTCCACAGTACTGCCCCCCACACACTGCTGATGCCAGACCAAAATCTCAGGTTGTTTTACCTGTGATTCTGTCCAACCAGCTATAAAATGGGATTTGCATGATTTACTCCTTGGGTATGAGTAATTTGCAAAATCAGCTCACAGAATTCAGGAAAATATATTAATTGCCTTTGCCAATTTATTATAGAGGTTATTACAAAGGATACAGATGAGGAGATCATTAGGGCAAGGTATGGGAGAAAAGGCACAGAGATTCTATGCCTTCCCCAGGTGTGCCACACTCTAGGAATCTCCATGTATTCAGCTATGCAAAAGCTCTCTGCACGCAGCCCTTTTGGGTTTTTATGGAAGTCTCATTGATACAGACAGGAAGCAGGAAAATACAGGGTAGAAGAGGGTGTGGTCCCTGGCAAGGGCTCCACCCTCAAGCCTGGACCCATGACCCTAAATGAAAACATGCATTCCTGTTTTCCCACATGAAGGTTGCCCTTTTCAAAACCACCCTGGCCTGCCATGTCCCCCACCCTGTACCCATAAAAACCCCAAGCTCCACTGGGAGAGCAGCAGAGTGGAAATACAGAGAAGGAGAGAAGAGAAGAAGCGTCTGAACGTTGAGAGGAACAGAGGCAGTTGGACATTAGTGAGGAGTTTGGCTGGGGATGGTCAGAGAGTAGTTCAGCCCAGGACAGCAGAAGTTCAGGGAAAGATTATATTCCCACTTTATCCCTTTTCCAGCTCCCCTTCCCACTGAGTGCCACTTCCACCACTCAGTAAAATCTCCTCATTCACCATCCTTCAAGTCTGTGTGACCTCATTCCTCTTGCGCACTGGACAAGAACCTGGGTGTGTGTGCAAGAGGTGGTCACGCTGACTCTCCACTGAGCTGTTTGACACTTAGCTGTCCACAGATGACAAATGCTAAGACAACACTGGTTGTAACACATGCCCTCTGGGGCTCCAGAGGTCACAGGCAACCCCTAGATGCTGCCACAGGCCTATATGGGTTTGTTCCTGCTGGTACCCAAAGGCATTCGCCCCAGCTCCTGCACCCACTTACCTGTATGCTCCCCCTCCTGCAAGGGGTTTGAGCTCACCTCACCAAGTAAATGAGCCACACCCCTGTCACAAGTTCTTTGAAGGGGTCAAGGGAACTCTCCTGTCTCGTCATTATATAGGCATGATTGATTAAATCATTGCTCATTGGTGATCCAGTTAACCTTCAGCCCCTCTTCCCTCTCTGGGGGTTGGGTGGGGGATTTGAAAGTCTCAGTGCTCTATTCCTGCCTTGCTTTTTCTGGTGACCAGCCCCAATCCTGAAGCTACCTAGGGTCTGCTAGCCATCAGTCAACTCATTAGCATACAAAATACACTTACCACTTTATAGATTCCAAGGGTTTCAAAAGTTCTATGCCAGGAAACAGGAACTAAGGCCAAATACGTATTTTACAATATGTATTCAAAGACCACCTTTGGTCTTCGAACATGAATCCCTCATATCGAAAGAATATATAACTCCAGAGATACTGGCACATTACTAGAATCCTACTCAGTCATTAATGATTAGTCCACTTCATTATCATAATATAAGAATATGTCTCCCAAGGTGAGGCCACCCTGGTTTGCAGGCTTCCATTCAGTCTTGTAAGGTTCCAAAAGCAGGAGTGGTCTCAGCAAACATAAAGCTCTACCCCTTCAGGCATCTGGTATAATTGAGCTGGAAGACAATATCCTCATTACTTGCTCCAACCTCTTTTGAGATGTTAATGTAATACTGAATTTACCTCATTACATGACAAATTTATTTATTCCTTTACCTTAGCTACTATTCTTCCTTCTCTTTATTTATCCAAACTTTCCCATCTTTGAAAGGGACACTAGGTTTGGCCACTGTGATTGTCTAGACTGCAGTTAACAATCCTAATCTAGCAAATGCCTTCTCCTCACTCCAGTCCTATTCAGATAGGATAAGGTTACACAGGTGCAGAACCAGTGTGCCGTCTTTACCACCAGGCAAAATAGCCACATTCACTTTTAGCCCCAATTTTGCCAGATGGAAGGAAGGCACAAATCATCCCCATCAGACCCCTAGGAATTCTGACAAAGGGTTTAAAAATGTAGTCACAGTTTATTGCTTAGTAGTAGTTGCTAGAAGGTGCTCACAGGTTTTTGCCATAAGCCCCACTTCATGTTCTACAGAGGGCTATCCAACAGACAAATTGTCCCAACCAGAGCTGTAGCTACTATCGTATACTGTGTGGGCCCAGGCAATCTTCCTATCTCCCATTTGCATGTTCCTTTAATAGTGACTGAAGGACACATTTATATGCCTTCTGTTTTATAATGCTAAGTATAGGAAATATTTCCAAGTCAGATACAATGTCTATCTCCAGGTAAAAGAGACATAATCACTTCACATGAAGCATGTTCAAATATACCAGTCTCCTCCAAACTTAATTCCATCAGCCCTTACTTTACTAACTGTAGCCTCCATTAGGACTTTATCAAAAGATTTTTGATACTAAGTAGGAAAATTGTTCCCTGACCAAATATAACATTCCATGTTTAAACATTCCAACCTTTATAATTCTATCAATCCCTACATTTTTATGTTCAAATTTCAAGAACTTCTATTTCCTACCCCATGAAGAGCAACATAAGGTCAGATACATTCAGGTTGGTGCACGTTTGTGTCCTCCCACAGGTGAAATTTTATTGATGTTATTTCAATCACAAAAGTATTGGGCTAAATGGAGTTCTCAAGGAGACAATTCTCCTTAGTACCCATTCTTCAGTAGTCAGAGCTGTGGGTACACAGGCTTAAGGCATTCCACAAGTCAGTCTATATCATAAACCATACATAGTAGCATACTTAGTCAATGTATAAATGATATAGGTTAAAATTTCACACCAAACACAGTAGCATTTAACATCAAGAGAAGAGGGGATAGGAAAAAAAAGGTTTAACAAATCAGCCCAAGGAGAGTGACATAAATAAGGACAGTGTCCTGGAATCAGACCTTGCTTTGGGCAGAGCTCGCTGTGGCAGATGCCAGGTGCTGATTATGAGTGACAGCCAGACGGGATCTGTCAAGATGGCCATGTCAAGCTTGAGAAGTCCCGTTCCTTTTATGGTTCTGGTGAGGACTGATAATAAAGTGTTATACTCTTACCTAGTTGGGTGTTGTCTCTATTGGATAGTGAGCATATGGACTCTTTTGGCTTGATGTCTTTTGAAATGTAAGATGGAGTCTTTTTCTAAGATGGACACACTTATGTCGAGGGTATTTTGGGCAACCCACAGATCATTTTACCCTCTCTTCTGGAAAAGGCTTTGTGTCTCCAGAAGGGTGTTGAGCAAAACGACCCTGACTATTTTGTCAATGTTTATCTTGATTAATCTGTCACAGGAAATTTCAGATCAGATTTCTCATTTTAATCTTTGCCTTCTGACTTTTTGAATTTCTCCAAAGTGGAGTAAATGCAGCAAATGTGTGTGGGACCAGGTGGCTGTCTTTGATCCATCCACCCTTAAATAGTATTGTATTAAGACCTTTGTTTTAACCCCATCAATTTCCATTTTATTAATCCCATTTCTTATGAGAAGTAAAAATAAAATTTGAAGCCCCGGAACTGACTGAATGAACCCTTTTTTGGCCAAGAGGATCCCAGAGAAACTTGGAAGCTGAGTTCCTTGTTAGGATGCCATGGAACATCAGACTCACCTAGTTATAACCCCTCCCTTGCTAACTGCCGTTAGGCTTTTTTCCCTAAGGGTTAAACAGAAATCGGCCCTTTCAAGAGACTCCATGGCTCATTTCTACCGACCACCTGATGCTGCCCCTCCCTTTTGTGATTTAGGCATAACAAATGACCAGCATTCCTCCCTGATAAGAGAGCACCAACCATGGGGCGGGTATGGCCAGTCTACAGAGGATGCATGGTGAGAGTTCATGTCCTCTACTTCACCCTTTGCCGTCATCAGAGGGCTGAAAACTCCACGCTTGGATCATGCTAATGCTGCCATTTTTTTTAACATGGGATGAATGGAGAGGCATGAAGCTCAATTGCACATGACCATGTTTATCCTTCCATAAATATTCATGACCTCTCCTACAGCATATTGAATATGTATATTCAGCCACCTTTTTCAGCATAGAACCTTGTCTTTTTATTCCCTCCTTCCAAGGGCCTGTTTCTAGCTTCTTGCTGGAGGCTATGCTTCTCAGCCTGTCAGAATGGCCACCCTGAAGTCTGCAACTCTTTGTGAGAAATACAGCTCTCCTTTCCAAATTTATGTACCTCATGATTCTTCATTTGACATCTCATAACCATCTAAAGATTTTCATCCTGCTAGGTAGAGTCTTATGACTCTCCCTTTCCTTTTTCCTCTCAGCTTCACCTTTATCCATGTCTACTTTACTCACCTTATTTCTTAACAACAATCTAAAAATTTTCATCTTCCTGGGATAACTCTTCTCTTTGCCCTTTCTCCATTCTCTTGTTAATTAACCTACTATTTGTATTAGCACCTGTAAGACTCATGAGGGGAAACTGATACAACAAATTTAATAAGGCTTCCTCAACTGTCTTTTGATTTTGCAGCAAGGTCATATGGGGGGGTCCACATTAAAGGAGGACCCTTAACCACAGCATTTACCACAACTTGGTTAAGAGGCATATTTAGCAGGTGAATATCTCAGTCATCATAAAGCCAATTCCACATGGCTTGCACATCAATTGCTTCATCTGTGGTGTTCCACTTGGCATGCATAGGTAGAGTCAGGCAGGCTCCTTCTCAGGGTAAACAAAGTTCACAGTGGCTTTTATCCAGTTCATCAGTGTGTCTGTTTCCTCGGGAATCACCTCCCATGTATCTAGATTGGGTATAGCAATCTGTGATTGTTCCATAATTAGCTGTGAGTCCTGCATCAACCCAAACACGCTCTTTAACTCTGCTGCATTTAAAACTAAAGATACTGCTCCTAAATTTGTGGCTCTCACAGTCGATTTTAGTAAAGGCTCTTCAAGAATCTGATGATGCCAGTCTACAAAATGAAATAATTTCTTCACATTACACCCTCTGGTTTTAATAGTTTTCTTGATTTTGTTCTTCCCCCACATTGACTGTTTCTTGGTAACCACAGGACTTATTTTCTGTTGTCCTTGCATAATTTTTCCCTTGAGGGGTGACTTTGAGGTTCGTGGCCAAAGGTTGTTCAAGAGTCAAGGATCAACCCAGCACTCTCTTTTACTTTCATTTTAACTACTACAGATAACAGTAGCCTTTTTCTTATTATCTTTGATTTCCTTATGCATCCAGCGAACCAACTCCCAGGGAGTTGGATCCTTCTTTAAACTCCATTGGTAACTTTCACCTTCAGGAAATGATTACAGCACAGTTACTGCTTCTTACCATGAGTGACCACATGGCCACCCAGGAATCCAAAGTTCCTCATCCCCTACCCTCTTACGCTTTTTGTTTCTGAATCACGTGTTTCCACAAGCCAGGGCTGTTCTAACGAAACCCACTTCTCACATACCAATTCTGACAATACAGAAGAAGAACAAATTCAGTTTCTTCCCATATCTGCTCAGATCTACCAATGGGTATTTAACACTACTGCCCGGTGAGATAACAGCATCATCTTTGCAAATAACGTCAATGTTCCTAAGTAATAGAAATGAATTCAATTTGTCTCAATGATACCCAGAGAATTGGTTGTCCATAGGCCCTGAATTTTCTCTCAGGCCACTCTCTTCCCTAAATGAAAACGATGCTGATTAGTTTTGTCAGAAACTGTAGGCTCTCACTATTTGCATTCTCCTCTGAAGAAAGTACAACTTTCCTAATTCAAATCAATATTAACCAAATGTTACAATGGAATAAACACATTTTCAGATATTAAAGTTCTCCAAATATTTTGCTTTTATAGATCTTTTTTTAGGAGATTGCTGGAGATTTTGCTCATCAAAACAAATAATTAAACTAAAAAGAGCAATATGTGAAATCCAGGAAGTGAGAAGTGTAACACAGAAAGATCTCTTTGACAGCAAGGATAAAGTCCAGAGACATAGCTATGCAGAAAGGAGGATATGTGGAAAATAGAATTAAAAGTTATTTCTACAGAGCCATTAGAGGGTGTACGAAACCTTAATCAGAAACTCGAAAAAAAAAGTCAAGTAAAATAATAAAAGGATTATTAGAGGTGAAGAAGGATGGAGGTGAAAGGGGATAGCAAAACATCGGTTAAGGGATACAAATGTATTGATAAATAGGAGGAATAAATTCGAGTGTTCTATAGGACTAAAGGGTTATGAAAATTAACAATTTACTGTGTACTTTTAAATATCTACAAGGGAAGATTTTGAATATTCCCAATGTTGCTGATGGAAAAGATTCAAGTTACCCAAGTTACTGGCGGCGAATTTGTATGGGTCCACAGCAACTTTAGTCCTTGCCTCCTCAGAGGAAAAAATTCAACTCAGAAGCATAAGGCAGAAAAAGAGAGCAGGGCAAGTTTCAGAGCAGGAGTGGAAGTTTATTTAAAAAGACCTTAGAACAGGAAAAAAAGGAAGGTGTGCTTGGAAGAGACCCAAGCAGGCATGTGAAGGTTAAAGAGAGAAGGCCAAGTGCCCTGTTAAGCCATGATCCTAGGACTTTTATACACTGGCCTCTTTCTCGTGATTCTTCTCTTAGCGTGGGGCTTTTTGCATGCCCAGGGCTTTCCTTACCCTTCAGAATTGAGCATGTACAGTGTGTTTAGTGAGTTATATGCATGTCCATCTGAGGCTTTCTTCCCTTTTCTGATGGAGTGTGCCCCAGGAAGATCATACTTCATTTTTGTTTCTTAACACACATGCCCAGGAAATTGCTTCTCCCTGGGGCCTGCATTCAGTTAACATTTTGATGTTAGCAGGTGTGGGCCATCAGGAACTAGCCTCTCCCTGATCATTTTTAGAGAGGCAATGTGATCATTGCCAAACCATCACCTGACATTGCTAGCGGGTTAGGGGAGAGCCCTCTCCTGCCCTGCTCATGTCTATCTACTTGTAATACCAGTACAAAGAAATAATAAATGCTTGAGGTAATGGATATGCTAATTACCCTGATTTGATCATTACATGCTGTACACACGTATCAAAGTATCACACTGTACCCAATAAACAGGTGTAATTATTCTTTGCCAACTAAAAGTAATAATAAATGCAACAAAAACTTCTAAGATGGAAAAGGTAGTGAATGGCAAAAATAAAACTACACTAAAAAATTCACTTAGTGATAAATATTTACAAGATAAAAATAATAAAAACTCTAAATATGGCCTTAACCATAAGCTATTTGGCAAGTTTTTAGGAAATCAAATATTTGTCTATGTGAAGAGGGGTATAGGAAGACAAAATCTTCATCTTCTACCATCAATAGATAATAAGTAAACATAAAATATAATAAAACATTAGTATGAATATGCCATTAGAAATGTGTAAGTAATTACTGGAAGCAATAGCTAAAAGAATTGAATATAATTGTACCTGGGGAATGGAAAACAAGATGTTGAGAGATTAAGGCAAACTATAATATTATTTGACTTTTATAGTTGTGTATACTAAATACCTTGATAAAAATATAAATTAAATATTAAAAAGATAATAAGAAGAATATAAGATAGACGATAGTCATATGTGCCTCACTCTGGAGAGGAGCAAAATGTTGCCATTGTTCTCTTCAGAATCTAAGGAGATTCTGCTTCTACTCAAGGTCATCTTTATGTAACCTCTTCCTAGACCCCACAGTAGGTTCCAGACAGTATTGGAATTGAAGCTGTTTCATGATCTTTCATTATTCGTCTTTAGCTGTGATTAAGAAGGAACATAAGAACTCCTAAGAAAAAGATATTACCATTGCGTTTTAAGTCATCATTTTGATTAAGTGACTTAGTGCCATGTTAATGCAATATTGTTGACTCAAGATCAACTGTGTGAAGCTCAGCTTTTGTCTTATCAAGTTCCATGTATTCTGTGCTTTCAAAGCCGTCACTCATTACACTGTTGTTGCCAAAATCAATTCACACAACTTCTAATTTTACACATGCTAAGCTAAAAACAAAGTGGCATACCAATCAGGAAATCCTGACTACAGATGTACTGAAAATGAAGGGTATCCCCAGTGCATTTGGTTGCTGAAAAGGAATGTCCCAAGTTGCTACTGCCTGCTGAAGATTAAAATGCTCTGCAAATGTACTGACACTTCCTCCTTCCACCCTTGCTGGTATGACTGATTGTTTCCATCTCAGAAAAGATAATGAAGAGCAATCAGACTGGGTCTCTTAGTAGGAACACGGACAATTTTTTCCACTTTGTCTACCCAGCAGATGAAATAGATATTGGACTTGGGCATGTAATTAATGAAATGAGAACAACAGACTTTAAGAGTATGAAAGGAAAATCCTGGGGCCCCAAAATTACTAAACCAAGGGAAAAGTTAAGCTGGGAGTGGCTCAGGACAAACTTGCCTTTCATTCTATTCAAAGTCATCCCTTTGCTCACTGAGACAGATGTATATTCTGATTGCTGCCTTTGGAAAGGCTTAGTAGAAACTCAAAGAATGCAACTGTTTGTCTCTCCCCTACCTGTAACCTCCATGGAAGTATCCTCCCTGTTTTAAGTTGCCCCTGCCTTTCTGGACGGGACCAATGTACTTTTTAAATATATTGATTGATGTCTCATGCTTCCCTAAAATGTATAAAACCAACCTGTGCCCCAACCACCTTGGCCACATGTCATCAGGACCTCCTGAGGCTGTGTCACGGGCATGTGTCCTTGACTTTGACAAATAAACCTCCTAAAATGATTAAGACTTGTCTCATCATTTTTCTCAATTGACATCTGGTAACCATGAAGGAATTCTGAGTAAAGATGACCTGGTCTGCAGCCGCTCATCTATCGGTGTTTGGTACCGGCTTGGGCACCTATAGCCCAAACTGATAGGACAATTGCTGAAGCCCAGGAACTCTTTCCTTCAGGGATCCCTGATCTTCCAGCTTTTTTTTGTTGGGGGTCTGAGGTTTATTTGCTGTTAAAAAACTCCTTTTGGGGGGAGTTTCTACTCTTTTCCATCAAGGAAGGCAAGCCTGCCTCTGCATCAGCAGAGAGCGATTTTGAGCTTGGGCCCCATTACTAGGTAAAAAAATCGGTTTGGGATTCTGTCTCGAAAATTCTTTTTAAACGATTAAAGTTAGCATTAACAACCAGCTGATGTTAATTTCTGCTTACACATAGAACACTCAAAAATCTTATAATTTGTGTAATCATTGTTGGTTTTGCTTAACTATTTTGTTGTTTGTTTCTGTCTTGTTGGGGTTTTTTGTGCACGTGCTTTGGTCCTTTCCCTTACTGAATTCAACCAACTCCAAACCCTCTAGCACACGAGTGTGGAATCTTCCACTTGGAAGAACTAAGAGCACCTTGCTCCCCTCAGCCTTTCAAGGCATTCTCAGGCGACTGAGAATCACGTGAGGGTGTCTGGGAGGAATGCTTCCTAAGACATGCAGCAGCTCTAAATAGGATTCCTCCTCAGAAAAATGTATTTAGGGTCTAATCTCAACCAGCAGGTGCATATAAGGAGCTGACCCCTCCCACAGCTTTAGCCCCTGACATACTGTGCCAGGTAGCCACAACATGGGTGGACCGAACCAGTTCAAGGGGTAACGGCCCTGAAAAGCTAGGCCTGTGAGCAGCACATTTTGGGTCCAACACCTGTCCCAACTTGGTCAAATTCAAACGTGAACTCTTAAATAATGGGGAGAAAGGTCTCTAAAGTGGCTAAATACCCACAAAAAAAAGGTGGTATGGGGTGGGGGGAGGAAAATGGCCAGCAAAAGGAAACAGAAAAGAGGAAAGCTTTTGGTTTTGACCACTAAAGGTACTTTCTTTATATAACAAGGCCCCTTTTTGCCAGCCAGACCAAACTGAAAGAGCAAGAGCTGTACTTCTGAAATAGCAGCATTTTGTCCTAGCTGAAATATGGAGATGAGATTTCAAAAGTTTGTTTGTTTTTTTTAAGGAACTCAATGGTTAAAAGTCAAGATGTGTATATGTGTGCATATTTGTATTTAAAAAGCCTTCATGTTTTGGGGTTTTTCTGTTTATTTTTCTCTCCTAGAACCTTGCCTTTTTTTGAGCAAAAAAAAAATTTTCTTCTCAGTTAACTGAATTCTATTTTCACCTGACTTTTTGACTAAAATAGTTATTGCAACAGAGGCTACTCTTGGGTTTTATAATGAAGAGTGTAATTTAGACACTCAGAAGCGCCTTTACTTAAAAAAAAAAAATTACGTGCACTGAAAAAGCATCACATGGTCTAACCTCAAAATAATTATCATTTTTTGAAGACCCAGGATTCAGTGTGGGCTCTACCAAGAGCTCAGAGATCCAGTTAAAAAAAAAAAAAAATAGGTAGTCTCTATCTAAATAAAATTGGTCTCCTTTTACAATCCATTGATAAATTTCTATAATTTTATGTTTGATTGGCTAAAAGAAAAATAAAATCATCTCCTTCTGACTACCCTATTTTTATGAATTCGAACAGACCACCAGACTTTTTCTCTCTGTACCTTACGATGCAAATTTTTCTATTTGATTTTCACCTGAGTTGTTTCCTTTAATATGCAAATTTAAGGCTATTTAGCTGACAACTGCCTAGGGTTGTGGAACAGGTTATCAAGAATTGGGAAGTCTAAAATAGGAAAAAACAAAAAAGGATCTTTATGAATCTGTAAGATGTACTTCTATCCACATGCCTGATATGTCTATGCATTTATGTGTTGTGTACACAATGTTTCACTACTGAAAATACATAAAAGAGCTCTAATTAATTGATTCAAGAAAAATAAAAGCACTTGAATCAAATACTTTATCAGGAATAAAGAAAAGACTAGTCAAATGTTTTTTCAATTTTATGTAACTTAAGTAAAATCTTTAATAATAAGCTAGCTTTAAAATTATTGGTAAAGTAATATTAGAAATGTCTTAAGAATTGCCAGCATACATTTTTGTTTGCATTTATTAATCAAGGAATTTCATACTTATCCCTGCCAAATACTGTAAGGTATCAAAATTTGGCATGGGGGTTACAAAACTATAAACCCAGCCCAAAATAGAATGATCTTTTCTTGTGTAACTTTTAATACATAAGACATTGATATTGGTTTAATAAAAATAGCTGCATCTTGAATTTAGTAAGATTACCATAACCTCTAATCCTGTGGCTTTCGGCAGTCTAGTTCACAGGCAGTAAGAAGGTTTGTTTGGGGAAAGGACTATTATTGTGTTTGTTTCAAAGCTAAACTGTAAACTAAGTCTCTCCAAAAGTTAGTTTGACCTATGCCCCGGAATGAACAAGGACAGCTTGGAGGTTAAAAGCAAGATGGAGTCAGTTAGATCAAATCTTTTTCACTGTCTTAGTTATAATTTTGCAATAGCAGTTTCATGACTTTAAATCATGACTATTGCAGTTTTCATAAACAATCTAGGTAAACAATTAAAATAAAATAATTAGGTAAATGTAATGGGATAAATACTTGTAGACAAAGTTGTCAGAATTTATAATATAAAGATAAATTAAATAATATATATTTTATTATTTGAGTATTTTCCAATGAAAATATATTGTGGGAAAATACTCCTGCTAAAAGAAAAAAGTGTGCCCTTTTTACAAAAGATGAATAACTTTTGTCTAATTCAAAGCTTATTTAAAGGTAATGTATAAAATAAGGTACAAAGGTCCAGGAATTAAGAGAAATGTAAAGAAATTTATAGAAATAAAGAGGTTTTTTTGGTTAAAAAAAAAGCTTAAAGAAAAATAATTTTATATAAGAAAAAAATCTTGAATGGTAAATTTAAAACTAGAATAAAAGGACTGATTGTTTAAGAAAGAGCAATGTTCAGGACAAACCAGAAAGTCCAAGCATGTCATAAATGATCTTTGTACATTATAATAAAATAATTTTTAAAAAACTCTTATATAATCAAGTTGTTTATAATTAAAGAGAAATTATAATGGCCTTTCTAGAAATTGGGCTTGATGTAAAAAACACTTATACACTAAATAACTGGTTAGAACAATGAAATTTTCTTACAGAGTTAATTTACTCTTAATAAATGATAAAAGATTTTAATTTTTTTTAACCCACAGGTCAACTTTTATTGCATCTCATCATTTTTCAGCTTTCTCTCCCTTTATAAAAAGCATGTTTTCTTAAAGGTCTAAAGGAAATGTTTTCTTCCAACATAATATTATGTGCACTGCAGAAGATCTTTTCTTTTGCTTTTTGGTAACTGGACTAACAGATTTTACGTTTTATCAAAATAATTCCTATGCCATTATTATTCAGTTTGGCTTGCTTGGGAAAAACCGGAGATTTAAACATTTTTAAATTAAGGTTATTACATTCGTATGACTTCGTGTATGTGCTTTCAAGTCCTTGTGACATTGAGTTACAGGGCTTTGACTCCTAGGTCTAAATGGAACACCAAGTCCTGCTAAATCTTAAACACTGACAACAATTAAAGCCTCATCTACAGGCCCTGCAGAAGATGATAATCAAAATACACTGCATTCCTAAGACACAGGGCCAGAAATTAAAGCTTTTCAAGTCCTCAAGGCCCAGGGACTATTGCAGAAGAGGTGGGTGCATGAGACCGTAAGGGCTGATTTTAAAAGATAAAATAAGTTCTGTTTCTCTATAAATTAATCATTAATGTCAAAGGCACACTGATGTAAAACCAGTAACTTGAAACTGTTCTTTTGAACTATTGACAGCTTTTAACGATTTAGTATATTCCTATGAACAAAATTTGGAGCATATTTGTTTCTCTATACGTGATTTCTGCAGAATTTGGAAACTATTTGTGAGTATTCTTAACTTATGGCAGTACAGTTTTTGGCATAAGTGTAATAAAAATCTGTTTTTATTTGTAACAAGACACTATTGGAGAAATTGGTTATTTTGCCACGGCTTTAATTAGAATGGTGTGCTTTCCTTTAAGGAATCAAACTTAACTGATGGAGCCTATAAAAGCCTTTGAGAAAACTGGTCTCATATTTTACACACTCCCTGCACAGGGTTTCTGACATGTGGTAAGTAAAAAATGTCACTTTCTGACATTTTTTAGATAAACTGGGTCCAGGAGCCTAGGTTTATCTTGGAACCTCAAGAGGAGAGGAAATCCACCCAACTTATAGGTATTTGATGGTACAAATCCGTAACTGGGCTTGGCTTTTAAAAAGTCTTAACTGAGATTCTTTCTATGGAACAAAGTTCCATCAAAGCCATTATTAAAAAGCCTACATGAAAAAGAATTATTCTTGCTGCACTGTATATAAATAATGTGGCCAAGTAAAATAAAGCAAATCGGTTCTACCAGGATTTTTCTTTAGTAAAAATGGCAAACTGGAGGGAGAAAAATTACCTTTCAAAAACTATAATACAGCTGCTGTTAGACTCTAGTCTTGCCCAATGTTTTTCAATTTTTATTATTTTCTACAGTTTGGACTGAATTCTATTTTTTCTTGGCTACAAGTCTTCAAAATAATGTTTTCAATTTTTTTTTTTATTTTTTCCTAATTTGGAGTCACTAAAAACTAAGCTGTGCTTTTGTAAAGCCCTATGAACTAAAACTAGACAACTTAAACTTCAGAAGAAAATAACAGCAACCTATTTACATACATAAGTTACTTTCATACCTGCTTACTGATGTATAGACTTCAGAGTAATGTGGCCTATATCAATTTTGCAGGGTTGTCCTTTTGTTTGTTGTTGTGGGAAGTCAAGGACCCCGAATGGAGGGACCAGCTGGAGCTGTGGCAGAGAAACATGAATTGTGAAGATTTCATGGACATTTATCAGTTCCCAAATAATACTTTTATAATTTCTTATGCCTGTCTTTACTTTAATCTCCTAATCCTGTTATCTTCTTAAGTTGAGGATGTACATCACCTCAGGACCACTGTGATAATTGTGTTAACTGTACAAATTGATTGTAAAACATGTGTGTTTGAACAATATGAAATCAGTGCACCTTGAAAAAGAACAGAATAACACCAATTTTTAGGGAACAAGGGAAGACAACCATAAGGTCTGACTGCCTGCAGGGTCGGGCAAAAAGAGCCATATTTTTCTTCTTGCAGAGAGCCTATAAATGGACGTGCAAGTAGCAGAGATACCGCTAAATTCTTTTCCTAGCAAGGAATATTAATATTAATACCCTGGGAAAGGAATGCATTCCTGGGGGGAGGTCTATAAAAAGCCACTCTGGGAGTGTCTGTCTGATGTGGTTGAGATAAGGACTGAGATACGCCCTGGTCCCCTGCAGTACTCTCAGGCTTATTAGGGTGGGGAAAAACTCCACCCTGGTAAATTTGTGGTCAGACCGGTTCTGTGCTTTCAAACCCTGTTTTCTGTTATTTAAGATGTTTATCAAGACAATACGTGCACCGTTGAACATAGAACCTTATCAGTAGTTCTGCTTTTGCCCTTTGCCTTGTGATCTTTGTTGGACGCTTATCTGTAGTTCTCCTTTTTGCCCTTTGAAGCATGTGATCTTTGTTCTGCCTTTTGCCCTTTGAAGCATGTGATCTACTCCCCATTCTTACACCCCCGACCTTTGAAACCCTTAATAAAAAACTTGCTGGTTTCAGGCTCAGGTGAGCGTCACAGTCCTACTGATATGTGATATCACCCCTGGTGGCCCAGCTGTAAAATTTCTCTCTTTGTACTCTTTCTCTTTACTTCTCAGCTGGCTGACACTTATGGAAAATAGAAAGAACCTACGTTGAAATATTGGGGGCGGGTTCCCCCGATAACGGGCAAGCCAACATGGTTTTCTTTTTCCTAAGTGCATGTGAGAACCCAATTCCCTTTGGTAAGTGTGGAGAAGCGTTCATTGGTCCAGTCCACAGAAACACTTGTTTGGCTCCCTGACATTTGGTGAGTTGTCTGTGTATTGTCTGGGGTTTGTTGTTGTTTTCTCCTTTCTTCCCCCTATTTTCTCTCCATAGAAAATGAGAGTTCACAACCTTTTAAAAATAAGCTTTCCTAATAACTCTTATATGTACAGGAATAAATCATCCAAGTCATAAAAGATCAGACAAAACCTGGGACCAGATACTTATTTTCTCCTAAAATGCTTTCTCCAAAACATTTTTAAAAAAGAAAGGGGGAAAATATGAAAGGAAAATCGTGAGGTCCCAAAATTACTAAGCTAAGGGAAAAGTTAAGCTGGGAACTGCTCAGGACAAACCTGCCTCTCATTCTATTCAAAGTCATCCCTCTGCTCACAGATGCGTATTCTGATTGCCTCCTTTGGTAAGGCTTATTAGAAACTCAAAGAATGCAACCATTTGTCTTTCACCAACCTGTGACCTGGAAGATCGAGTAGTCCCTGACTTTCTAGATGGAACCAATGTGCTTCTTACATATATTGATGTCTCATGTCTCCCTAAAATGTATGAAACCAAGCTATGCCCCAACCACCTTGGCCCCATGCCATCAGGACTTCCTGAGGCTGTGTAATGGGTGCACATCTTTAACTTTGGCAAATAAAGCTCCTAAAATGATTGAGACTTGTCTCCTCATTTTTCTCAGTTGACAGGAGAAATCATTTTGCTGTCTCCAACCACAAACCCCAATCACCATAAGAAACATATCCTAAGTTCACACCTTTGAATACTCAGAAAACATTGAGGAAGACAATGTAGACAGTTTACTCTCATTGTTACTAGGAAAATAGCTCTACATACAAATCCTATTGAAGTGCATGAATTTCCAGGTCATTTTTCTCTAGTCTGCAAAATGCATTTATATGCACACTCCAACCTGAAAAGAATTTTTAACGATAGCCAGCACCATCTATTGTATATTTTATATTTCTCACTCTGTGTTTGCCAATTATGCAATACTTTTAGAGACAGGGATCTTACTTCTTCCAAAAGCAGCCTGATCCTGTATATCAAGGAGAGTTAGGGAGATCTTTCTTTCATCTATGGCTCAGTGATTTCCACCCAATTATTATTTTTATTTCTTTTGGAGTCATAAAAACAACAACAAATCTAACCTCATTTCCACATTATAGCCCTTAAAATAGTTGGTGACAGCTTCCATTCTCTCACCACAAGTATTCTGTCTCCCACAATGCCCAGCTTCTTCAGCTTTATGTTATATAAACATAGGTTGTTAGGCCATTCTTGCATTGCTATAAAGAAATACCTGAGGCTGGGTAATTTATAAGGAAAAGAAGTTCATTTTAACCCATGGTTCTGCCAGCTGTACAAGCATGGCATCAACATCTTCTTAGCTTCTGATGACGGCCTCAGGAAGCTGCCAAGTATGGCAAAAGGTGAAGGGGAGCAGGTGTTTCACATGGTGAAAATAAGAGAAAGAGAGTGAGGGGGAGGTGACACATTTTGAAACGACTAGATCTCGTATGAACTAAGAACTCACCTATCACCAAGGGGGTGGTGCTAAACCATTCATGAGGGATCTGCCCCAATGATGCAAACACCTCCCATCAGGCTCCATCTCCAACACTGGGAATTACATTTCAACATTAGATTTGGAAGGGACAAACATCTAAACTATATAATATACCATGGCCCTAATTCTGTTCACTGAAAGAGTATTGTTTGATTGGGCTTTCAGCAGGGGTTTCGAGTCAGAAAAGCCTGAGTTCTAATTTTACATCACCCCTGAATGTGTATGACTCTAAGTGAAGTATCTAAGCTTCAGTGTTCTAATCTAAAAAAAAGGTAATAACAATATTTACCTCTTAAGAATGTGAGTAAAAACTAATCAAGGTGCGTGAAATGAATTAGATATCAAGATAATACTGCATTGCTGCTGTGGTGGTTGAGTATGAATGTGTTTCAGTTTGTCTATTCTCTGAATAGAGATACATCCAAGTCTCAATATACTATTTCAAGCATGATCTGAACAACAGAGAAATGTCATAATCTTGCACCACTGGGCACAGCTTTCATGATTGGCAGGCCTCTTTCATTTCTTTATTCACTCATCGATCATGCAAAAGGTATTAATTTCTGCTAAGACCATGGAGCCACATCATTCTCTCCAACTATCCAGGATTGGCCCTGACCAAGGATACCAATAAAGGAAAAACTGGAGTATGTTTTCAATTTCTAAGATTCTCCTTATGACCCTAAGTAGAAAATGGTAGTGTGCTTTCTCTATTACGAAGATGAAAGAAGAAAAGAAATAATAAAAACTGCCAGAATTTCCTTGTTGGTTCATTTCTAACAGTTCAGGATGTGACCAGATGCCAAAACAACCCTGAAAACAGGACTTTGGCTATCTGAGATGGAACAGTTACAAGTTAGACAACAGTGCTAATGACAACTTGCTTTATTTGCTGTCAATATTTAGACCTTGGGGAAAAAATGTGTTTGAAGAAAACTTATAACTATCTTTGGAAAAATAATACATTTGAATTGATTTTAGTTTAATTTTTTAAAAAATGTGTCAATAACAATAGGTGACCAAACAACCAAATCAATGAGTATGGCCCTGGGTTGTTTTTACACTCTATATACTAGGCTTCTCAGGGAAAAGAAATGCATACAGCCTTGGAGCTTTGGGAATAAGAAACCACAGGAAAGATGGCAAAGCTGAAAGCATGACTGTTTGATTAGGAGCAATATGTAAATCGTGTGAATTAAAATAATTGAATCAATTATTAATATAATTATTTTGTTTTGTTTGCAGACAAAAATAGAAAACATGAAGAGGCAGAAAGGATGTGAAAAATCTCCCATAACACTGCCACCAGAGATAATTGTCATTTAAAAACTCTGTAGAAAGAGAAAAACCACATGTTCTCACTTATATATGGAATCTAAAATAATTGAACTCATAGAAGCAGAGAGTAGTGGTTACCAGCAGCTGTGGAGTAGGGATACAGAGAGATGCTGGTCAAAGGGTACAAAGTCACAGTTAGACAAAAGGAATAAATGCTATATATTTAAGGTGATAGATACACTAATTAGCTTAATTCAATCATTCCACACTGTATACATATAACAGCACTGTATACTCCATAATTATAGATGATTATAATTTGTCAAAAAAATTATTTTAAAAGAATCTATCAAAAGTAAATAAAATAGATAAAAACTCTGTATATAAGGCATATTTTATACCATTTCAAAAGTGGTATTTTGAAAAAAATATTTTATAAGGCACTTTTAAACCATCATTAACAAAGATCAGAAATAGCAGAAAAATTGTTTCTGAATTCTAGTAGCAAGAGCACTAAACTGGGATTTCTATACTTTTTTATTTAATTGCTCCTCATAATTACATAATGCCAAAGATTCATTAAAAAAAGAATGTACATAGTCTTTTCTAGGTGGTTTTGGGCACAATAACTATAACACTGTAGAAATTAGGCAAATCATTTTAGCCTGCTTTTTGTGTTTAAACAAGAGTCGTGTCAACCAGAAAGCAAAAATCTAGTTATTGAATAGTGAATGGGTTCTGGGGAAAGAAAAAAAGAATATGTTCAGTGAAGACAAGTTTTGTGAAAAAGGAAAACAAAAAACCAAAAAAAAAAAAAAAAAAAAAAAAAACACCTTTGTGGTAAACTCAGATTTTTAATGGTATGTAAAAATGTTGGAAAAGAAATGTATAGTGTACTCAGTGAAAAATATAATTAGGAAAATAATGAAATTTGTTATAAAAGCTAAATTCTAAAGTTAATAGAGCTAAAGATAATAAGGACCTTTTCAGTTAGATTTAAAGCAGGTAGAATCAGGAAGCTAAAATATCCCTGAGTGTGAAAGATGGTGCTATGTTAACAGGTGTTTGAATGAAGATAGAATGAAGTTTTCCCTTTACACTCAACTTCCCCTAGGAGAAGAAGGGTCTTTACATTAGAAAGCATAGACAATCACTCAAGTTCCTTCCAATTTGAACAGAAGGGATTCTAGGGATGTTGCATTTTTCAGCAGATTGTTTGAGCTTTGGGTAAATACCACCGGACATACAGTTTCAAATCCAAAAACTTCCTAGAAGTTTAATAACTAAGAGACAACTTTTCACAGAACAGTACACCTGATATCAAAAGACTGAAAACATTATATCAGGAATATGATTATAGGACACATAATATAACATACATATGTAAATAATTACATTGCTGCCTACAACTTAAAATTAAAACCCTAAATTCAGGAGGCCAATGTTAAAAGAGAATAACCTCAGCATTTCAACTATAGCCTTGTTTGTTTCTCAACTATCTGAAATCACAAACTGCTTAAAAACCTATTATTTATTTCATTTTTCAGAATATTTGCTTAAGAATAAAGAAATTCATATTATGTTCTTAGCTGCATCCAGAAGGAAAAGCCAAACTTCTATTTTGCTCAAAAAAATTCAATGATCTTCCATATTAGTCAATGTCCTGTGATTATTCCCCTATGGTTTCATTAGAATTAAATGACAAGCAAGCATTCAATTAGCGAAAGACACCGGAGAAGTAAGATGATATTCAACTCATGGCACAGGAAAATAATTTACAATGTTTTAACAACATAAGTTATGTTAAATTTGTGGCATCATGAAATTCCTTTTAGATAATTTCTTACAGAATTCTCAAAGCTAAAATGTAATACAGTGTCCACATTCTTTTTTTATCAATAAAATAAAAAACAAATTTAAAAACACTTTAAATAAATATATTTAAAAATTAAATATATGAAGATATATGTGTATGTACACATGCACACACATGTGCACATACACACAGTTTTTTTGTTATTTTGTCTTTTGGTAAAGAATGTTAAGCCACATGATTTTTGCTAAAACATGTACTCTTAACTGGAAATGCCTATCTGTCTCTAGGAACTATCCAATCAACCTTGTTGGTACCTCAGTGCTGTTGTAATCTGGGGTGCACTCAAACTGAAATAAATTTATAGAAGTAATATATGGGACTTGGGGAGGGAGATGTAATGCTGTGTAATAAAAGTAATATTTTTTAAATTGGTGGGCTTTCTACTGTACCCTTCTAAGTACATAGCTTAAAGCATTTTGTTGTGGTTGGGTAGGAGAAAGGTGTGACTACTGATTCGAAATGCAAAGAGAAAGGGCAACTTCTAATTTTCAGTCTAGGATTAAGCCACAAGATGCATGCTATTGTCTTAAGGCATGATTTTCTAAGTAATGGAATTCTTACTTTCTTTGAAAAATCAGTTATTAAGCCAAGAGGAGTCAGTCCCCACTTTTTTAAAAAAATATATAGAACACAACCATTAAATATTAAGTCTTCCATTAAGCCTTGGCTAGAATTAAAAGAGAAAATAAGATATAGGGGAAGCAGAGAGACTTAAAGAGGGCTGACTAGAGGCATCTGGTACTTGCCTCCTCCATAAAAAGAACTAAAATAACACACACTGAGATAATCACACTTTGAATAGATTATCTCGGATTCCAACAGAGAAGTGAGAGGAAACACCTAAAACAAGGAGAGGGAAGCTAGGCAGTCTACTCAGCCAGGATTGGCTGGGATCCTGAATAGGCTCCCCAGTGCAGGAAAAGGGCAAGTGAGAGATCCCCAGAATGGAATCCTCTCTTACGGCTAGGATTCCATAGTAGAAATGGGATCCTAGCCATAAGAGAGCACCTCAACCCTCACGGCCCTGAGACTTACATAGGGAGCTGCCTGGAAACTGCACAATATTGCTCCAGAAAGGGAGATCACACTGGGTGTCACATACCCCCTGAGTCCTAAACACCTGCAGTATAGTGCTAATCTGAGGACCCATTCTCCATCAGACTGCCTCCTGCCCTGGGCCCCAGCAGCCTCTGCATCTATACAACCCTGAAACCCTATTGACATCACATACCCACAGTCCTAGCTGCTGCTGGCTGCTGCCCCCAGAAGTATAAGCTATTGGCAGCAATCATGCTTCCACCAGCAACTGAGTGACAGTACATTGTCACATGCCCTAATGACAGACTCCCCTTTCTGCAGCCACCACAGCTGCTGGCTGTAGCTGCTTGACAAGCACCCTGAGGAAAGGCTACATGGCTCACAGCCACTACATGGGGCCATAGCGCATGCCCCCCAGCCACCTGCCTAAAGCTGCTGCTACAGAAAAGAAACCTACCTTCCCCAGCAGCAGGGCACAGCACAGCCAATGCTCTCCCCACCCAGGTATTCTTCCAGGGACCTGGGGATCATCCCACCCCTGCCTACCACAGCCAGTGCCTGAATGCACCACCAGAGGGCCTGAGGACCAACACAGTTATCCAGACTCTCCTCCCAGTGCTTAAACACACCATACTGGGGGCAAAAAGATCACCCAGTTTCATTCACCACCATTGGCACTAAGCACTCCTCCCAAGATCCTGAAGTCAGATTCACCCAACCAGCCACTCTTGACACAGGATTCTTTCAGTGCTACCTTGCGAGCTGCAAAGCACAGCCAGGGGTGCCTCTGCCCAGGCTTCAGTTGAGCCCACTGGGCTCACTCCACCCACTCAGTCTGGCAGGCTGTGCCCTAAAAGGGTCACAGCTCTTCACTCCTCTAGTCCAGCCAACAGGAGCATGTCACAGCTCTTTTTCACTCATGCCACCCACAGCTCACCAAGCCAACGAGAAATGTGTTACAGTTCTTTTATTTTTCCCGCTGTTTGGTGGGTTTGGGGTTTTGTCCCATGACCAAGAAGAATGAGGTATGCAGTCGCCGGAGAGTGAGCAAGGCAAAGAAGAATTTTATCGAGTGACAGAAAAGCTCTTGACAAGAGGGAACCTGAAGTGGGTAGGCCTATGTGAGACGGGGCCTGAAAGCAGGCTCAGCTGTATGTCTGAGTCCAGGTTTTAACAGGTTTGGAATGAGGAGACATGGCTACAGGTGTCCTTGGAAAAAGTAACATTCAATTGGTTAAAAAGCATTATTCAGAAAGAGCCAATCAGGAAAGAGTGGGCAAACAGGAACAGAAGTTCTCACCCTGGTCGTAGACTCTATCTGGAACTGGCAGCTCGGTTTCTCGGCTTTAAATTTTCTTTGGTTTGAAGGTTGGGTTTTACCGGGGACCTGCCCCTGTATGCCTAGGAGTTTGTCTGTCTCCTGCCACTATCACTATCACCACAGCTGGCATCTATCTGCACACAGCTCTTGTGGGCCTATCAACTGGCACACCCAGCTCAGTGAAGCCACCACTCACACTGGTGCAGACCACTCAGGAGCCAGAGGATTGTCCCACCACTGCTATTGCCATTGCCCATACCACATCTGCTGCCCAGAAGCCTGAGGACATGCCCACCCATCAAACCCACTTCTGCCACTGAAAGCACACAAACAAGCCATGTAAGTGGCCCAAGAATCAGCCTCCTTGAACCTGCTAACACGAGTGTCAGCATATACCACCCTGGGTTTCAAGGACATCACACTTGGCCAACTATTACCACTAGTGGGGCCTGAGGACAGGCCCAATTAGCATTCCCGTTACCGGCAATACTTAACCACAGATTCCACTAACAACCATAGCCTATACCACTGAGGAGATTACACACACCACTGTCAGTGTTTACAACCAAATAAATTATATGGAGACTCTACTACTTCATACACACAGAAACAATACCAAATGCTCTATCTAATCAACACCATAGATACATCTTCAGGAAAAAATCTTCCTCTATGAAAGCAAACCCAAAACATTAGAAGAAGTAACTGCTACCCTAGATATGCAGATATCAATGTAAGGACACAGGAAATGTGAAAAAGCAAGGAAATATGGCACTTCCATTGAAACACAGTAATTCTGCAGCAATGGATTACAATGAAAAAGAAACGTATGAAATCCCGGGTAAAGAATTCAAAATAATGATACTAAAGAAGTTTAGTGAGATATAAAACAAAATAAATAATACAAAGAAATTAGAAAAACATTTCAAGATACAATTAAGAAATATACTAAAGGGATAAATGTCAGAAAAAAGAAACAAATGGAAGTCCTGGAACTGAAGAATTTATTGAAAGAAATAAAAAAATACATTCAAAAGCTTCAACAATAAAGTAAATGGAGCAGAAGAAAAAAAATTCAAAACTTGAAGACAGGGCTTTTGAAATAACCTAGTCAGACGGAAATAAAAAAGAATGAACAAACCCTCTGTGACATCTGGGATACCATGAAGTGACAAAATTTTTGAGTTTTTATTGCCCCATAAGTCAAAGAGAAAACCAAAGGAATAGACAACCTATTTAATGAAATAATAGATGAAAACTTCCCAAGTCTAGCAAGAAATTTAGATATTTAGGTAAATAAAGCTCAGAAATTCTCAAATGGGTAAAATTCAAAAAGGTCTCTTCCATGGGACATTATAACTGTCAAAAGTAAAAGAATTCTAAAAACAGCAAAAAAAAAAAAAAAAAACAAAGAAAAGAAAAAAGCAACCAGTCACTAATAAGGGAATCCCAACAGATTAACAGTATTTCTCAGCAAAAATTTTACAGGCCAGGAAAGAATAGGATAATATATTTGAATTGCTGAAAGAAAGAAAAACTGCCACTCAAGGATATTATACCCAACAAAGTTATCCTTTGTCAATGAAAGAGAACTAAAGTATTTTTCAGACAAGAAAAATCTGAGGGAATTTATCACTAGGTCACTTGTATCACTACAAGAAATGCTGAAGGGAGTCCTATGCCTAGAAGAAAAAGAACAATATCAACTATAGTAAAAACACAGAAGTATAAAATCCACTGGTAGAGCAAACACAAAATAAAGAAGAGAAAGTACTCAAATGTTACCACTAGAGAAAACTGCCAAACCACAATGATAAACAGTAAGAGAGAAAGAAAGGAACAAAGGATATATAAAATAACCAGAAATCAATTAATAAAATGACAGAAGTAATCACTCACATATCAATAATAACCTAATATGTAAACAGATTAGACTTTCCACTTAAAATATATAGATTGACTGAATGATTGAAAAACATAATCCAACTATATGCTGCCTATAAGAAATTAATATCATCTGTAAAAATACATAACGGTAAAAGTAAAGGGATGGAAAAGGATATTCTTTTTCCAATGCAATTGGAAATAAAAAGAGAGCAGAAGTAGCTGCACTTATATAAGATAAAAATACTTTAAGTCAAAAACAGTAAAAAAAAGACAAAGAAGGTCATTATGTAATTATAAAGGGATCATTTCAACAAGATGATATAATAATTCTGTACTTATATGTATCCAACACCGGAGCATCCAGTTATACAAAGCAAATATTATTAAAACTAAAGGGAGAGACAAACTCCAACAAATTATAGTTGGGGACTTCAACGCCTCTCTTTTACCACTGGATAGATGATATGGTTGGGCTTTGTGTCCCACCCAAATCTCATGTTGAATTGTAATCCCTATAATCCCCAGGTGTCAAGGAAGAGACCAGTAGAGGTAACTGAATCATAGGGGTTGTTTCCCCCATGCTGTTCTCATGCCAGTGAGTGAGTTCTCATGAGATCTGATGGTTTTATAAGGGACTCTTCTCCCTTTGCTCAGCAACTCTTCTCCCTGCTGCCCTGTGAAGAAGATGTCTTGCTTCTCCTTCACCTTCTACCATGATTTTAAGTTTCCTGAAGGCTCCGCAGCCATGCTGAACTGTGAGTCCATTAAATTGCTTTCCTTTATAAATTACCCAGTCTCGGGAAGTTATTTATAGCAGTATGAAAACAGACTAATACAACAGATCATCTAGACATAAAATTAACAAAGAAATGTTGGATTAAACTAGACTTTAGATCAAATGAATCTAACAGACTACAGAACATTTACAGAATTTTCATCCATCGTCTGCAGAATACACATTCTTCTCATCAGCACATGGAACATTCTCCAAGATAGACCATATTTTAAGACACAAAACAAGTCTCAACAAGTTTTTCAAAATAGAAATTATATCAAACATCTTCTCTGATCAAAATGAAATAAAACTAGAAATCAATAATAGTCAATAACTTTGGAAACTGCAGCAATTTTAAAACATCCTTATAAATGACCATTGGGTAAGAAAAAAGTTAAAGAGGAAATAAAAAAATTTTTTGAAACAAATGAAAATTAAAACATACCAAAATCTATGAAATACAACAAAAACAGTGCTAAGAGAGAAGTTATAGCAGTAAATGCCTACATCAAAGAGGTAGAAAGACTTCAAATCAATAACCTGATGTACCTCAAGGAACTAGAAAAGCAAGAGCAAAACAAATCCAAAATTAGTAGAAGAAAAAAATTAAAAGATCAGAGCAGAACTAAATAAAATAGAGACTAAAAATATACAAAATATCAATGAAACAAAAAGTTGGGTTTTTTTTCGGAAAAATGAACAAAATCAATAAACCACTGTCTGGAATAACTAAAAAAAAGAGAGAGAAGACCTAAGTAAACAAAGAAGTAGCCATTAAAACTGATACTACAAAAATAATTATGAGATGATTATGAACAAATATATACTAACAAACTGGAAGACCTAAAAAAAAAAATGAATGAATTCCTGGACACACACAATCTACCAAGATTGGATCAAAAAGAAATAGAAAACTTGAACAGACTTATAATGAGTAATGAGATTGAATCAGTAATAAAAAGTCTTCCAACAAAGAAAAGCCCAGGACCAGACTGCTTTACTGCTGAATTATTCCAGACTTACAAAAAAGAACTAACACCAATTCTCTTCAACCTATTCCAAAAAAAAAAATTGAAAAGGAGGAAATTCTTCCTACCTCAATCTATGAGGCCAGCTTTACCCTGATACCAAAACCAGGCAAGGGGACAAGAAAAGAAAGAAAACTACAGGACAATATCATTGATGAACATAGATGCCAAAATCCTCAACAAAATACTAGTAACGGAATCCAATATCACTATATAATATGATGAATAACTTGGATTTATCCCAGGGATGCAAGGATGGTTGAACATAAGTAAATCAATAAATATGATACATCATATTAACAGAATGAAAGATAAAAACCATATGATCATCTTCAATAGACACAGAAAAAGCATTTAATAAGATTTAATATCCCTTTATGTGTAAAACTCTCAATAAGATAGGCATAGAAGGAACATACCTCAACATAATATGAGCCATATATGACAAACCCACTGCTAACATCATACTGACTGGGGAAAAGCTGAAAGCCTTTTCTGTAAGAACTGGAACAAAACCAGAATGTCCACTTTTACCACTCCTATTCAACATAGTACTGGAAATCCTAGCCAGAGCAAACAGACATGTGAAAGAAATAAAAGGTCTCCAAATTGAAAAAGAAGAAGTTAATTGTCTCTATTTGAGATGATATGATCCTATATCTGGAAAAACCTATAGACTCCACCAATAAAACCCTCTTAGATCTAATAAATAAATTCAGTAAAGTTGCAGTATACAAAATCAACATACAAAAAATCAGGAGCATTTTTATATGCCCATAATGAACTAACTGAGAAAGAAATCAAGAAGGCAATTCCATTTACAATAACTACACGCACACTTGCACACACGTGCACACACAAACACACACACACACACCCCTAAACCAAAATACCTACAAATAAGTTTAACCAAAGGGATGAAAGATCTTTGTAAAGAAAATTACAAAACACTTATGGAAGAAATTGAAGAGGACACAAACAAATGGAAAGACATCTCATGCTCATGGATCAGAAGAATTACTATTGTTAAAACGACCTTAGTACTTAAAGCAATCTACAAATTCAATGCAATCTCTATCAAAATATCAATGTCATTTTTCACAGAAGTAGAAAAAACAATTCTAACCAAAAAGGGCCTGAAGAGCCAAAGCAATTTTGAGCAAAAAGAACAAAGCAGGAAGCGTCACACTATGTGACTTCAAAATATACAAGGCACTAGTAACTGAAACAGCATGGTATTGGTATAAAAATAGACACATAGATCAAAGGGAAAGAATGAAGAACCCAAAAACAAACCGACGGATTTACAGCCAACCAGTTTTCAACCAGGAATGTGCAGTGGGGAAAAGACACCCTCTTTGATAAATGGTGATGAGAAAACTAGATATCCCTGTGTAGAAGAATGAAACTGGATCCCTATCTCTCACCATATACAAAAATCAACTCAAGATGGATTAAAGCTCTAAACATGGAACCTGAAGCTATAAAACTACTGGAAAAAAAAACAGAGGAAACACTTTAGGACATTGGTCTAAGCAAGGCCTAATGTCCTTAGGCTTTTGAGGCCTAAGACCTCAAAAGCACAGGCAACAAAAACAAAAATAGATAAATAGATAAAAACAGATAAACAATCAACAGAGTGAAAAGACAACTTGTTGAAGGAGAGAAAGTATTTGAAAACTAATCATTTGGCAAAGGACTAATATTCAGAATATATGACAAACTCAAACAACTCAACAGTAAAAAAGCAAATAATCACATGAAAAAGTGGGCAAAGGACACGAATAGACATTTCTAAAAAGAAGACATATAAATGGCCAACAGGTATATTTTTAAAAATGCTCAACGTCATTAATCATCAGGGAAATGCAAATCAAAACCACAATAAGATGTCATCTTACTCCAGTGAGAATGGTTATTATTAAAAAGATATAAAATAATGGATGCTGGCCAGAATGTGGATAAAAAGGAACTCCCATACACTGTTGGTGGAAACGTAAATTAGCATAGCCTCTATGATAAGCAGTATGGAGAGTTCTCAAAAAAATACAAATAAAGTACTGTATGATTCAGCAATCCCATTACTGGGTATTTATCCAAAGGAAAGAAAATCAGTTTTTCAAAGGGATACCTGAACCGATGTTTATTGCGGCAGCACTGTTCACAAAAGTAAAGACATGGAATCAACCTAAGTATCCATCAATGGATGAATGGATAGAAAATTATGGTATATATACACAATGAAATACTATTCAGCCAAAATAAAGAATGAAATAATGTTATTTGCAGCAACACAGATGGAGCTAGAGGTCACTGTCTTAAGTGAAATAAGCCAGGCACAGAAAGACAAAGATTGTATGTTCTCACTCATATTTAGGAATTAAAAACTTTGATCTTATGGAGGTAGATAGTAAAATGGTGGGTATCAGAGGCTGGGAAGGGTGTGTTTGGCGGCATTGGGGGCGGGGAGGAGGATGGAGAGAGGTTGGTTAACCAGTACAAACATACAGTTAGAATAAATTCTAATGTTTGATAGAAGAATAGGTTGACTGTAATTAACAATATATTGTATATACCCTAACCCTAACCAAAGTAACATTACATTGGCCACAAACTTCGGTTGTATATGACAGCAGGCAAGCAATATCAAGTCACCAAGGTACATTTAGTTTGAGGACTCTGAGTCTTCTCCACCACCCAAGACCACATAAGTCATACGCCTTCTCCATACATGTCTGAGGAAAAAAAGCAGGGAGAGAGGGAAGCTGCTGAACACCTGGGCAGATTATTTTATAAATTGAAAATTTAAATTATTAGATCAATAACATTTTAAACTATACAGAAAATTTAATTTTTTTTCCTGCTATTAGTAAATAAGGATTTTGGAAGAAAGCCAATTAGTTATAAATGTAATAAAAATTTTGCATTTCCATTGTAAGTTTTAATTGTGAATTAATTGGATTTGTGAAACTCCTACCTCTGGTTCTGCTCACACAAAAATCTTGATTCAAATTGCCAGCTAATTCCATCAGAAACAATGGTTCTTTATACTGAGTCTTTGTGGATATGACCTAAAGATTTCCAGAAAAGTGTAAATCCATACCCTGCGCAAAGAACCATACACAATTTATGGTACAGTTACCTTAGGTATAAATCTACATGAACATCTACAAAGGATGCAGATTCAGAGTCTCACCCTTTTGTTTTCTCCTCCAAAAATGTCAAGGAAAACCCTTAGTTCTAGCTCTTGGGCTTGTCTCCATTCTGGTCTGGTCTTATTCTTCACATGTCGTCCAAGTTTCCCCTAAACATGCCCCAAGTTTTCTTGTCTTGTTTTGGTGTTGTTTGGGGTGTTGCTTCCTTTTACCCGGGCCCTTCGTTATTGTCTCTGCTAACATACTTGCTCTAAGTCCCCTTAGGAGCATTCTACTTGATGAATGTCTACTGAAATTGACTGCCTCAAATATGCACTGCCACATTCTGCCTGCCTGCTTTATTATCCAGAGGTTGGCTTGTCATTTGCCTAAACCTGAAGTTCTCTTCTAGCAATAATGCTTTTTATCCTTTACATGAATAAATTGGGCATGAGAAACACCCTCGAGGGTTACTGAAAAGACGCTCCTCAGAGTTCAGCACAGGACGCTGTGAGAATTCCTATGCAACATCGTTAAGCACCCCATACCCAACGGTGTGCAAGTTTTACCATGGAAATGGCAGGTATCGTAGACATTGCAACTTTCCTAGCACATTTCCTCCTGGATTTACGCTTACAAATACATTTTTGACAGCAGTAGTTTTTGCATTTATTACATATTGCTTTGGATAAATTGCTTAGATATTTACTAGTTTTTATTATTATTATCCTTCTGAATGTCTTAAACTTTGGTAGCTACATGAATACATTGCATTTGGTGAGTCAAATTATAGTTTAGAACTTAAAGAAGTTATATCTAATGAAATTGTAAGAAAATTTTGCTTTGGGACATTTGACTAATAAAGATTTTTATTCTTCTGTGAAATCTAATGATAATTTCCTTCTAATGCAATAAAATTTTCATTTAAAAAGGGCTGTATATTTTCTGTTATGTTCTTACATAAAGACTTTTTCAATACAAAGAATTAAATGCAGAATAAAGCAGTATTTTATTTCTATGAGATGGGCACTGAAACCAATACACAACACATTCAGAGATCAAAGCTAACTGTCCCATATTCTTGTCTCATATCTTGGGTGTAGCTTCCTTTTATCGGGGCCCTTTCTGGCAAGCCTCTGACCAGGTTAGCTAGACATTGAGAAGAAGAGTTCAGAACTTCCACCTCCACGCCTCCATTCCAGATTACCTATGGAATGTGAAATGAAAGAGATGCAAACAGAGAAAATGCACTTTGCTAATGTGAGTGCATATTCCCTAAGATACTATACTCATGCACTCAATCAAAAACAATCAGTCTCCTAATTGGTCCAGGTGCTGAACTGTGCTCTCTACAATACACAATGACACAGTCTCCACCTTCCAGGAGCTCACAGGCTAGAAATGAAAATAAGATGTGCACAAGTTATCCCAACAATAAGGGAGAGAGAATGGATGCAACAGAAACAGTACCCACAATAATGCTAGAGAAGTTTGAAGGAAGAAAGTGACATCCAGCTTAATGTTTGGCAAAGAGTTCAAGTAGAAAATGGCTTTTGAGTTGAACTTTGAAGAATGTGCCCTATTTTCCCATGGTAGACATGAGAATTGTAGCTTTTACAGGTGCAGAGTAAAATAAAAAATGTAGTGGGAAGTCTATTCACGGCGTACAGGCAAAAATCAGAAACAGGGACAGGAAAGCACTGGGAAATGGGGCAGCAGAAGGAAGGAACAGAGAATGTTGCATACAAGGGGAAGGGCAGGAGTTACTTGGTCTTCAGTCCCAGTCCTGCTCTAGACAACCAAGGCTCTGTCAGGAAATCAGAACCATTTTCCAAAGCTGCAAAACTAAGGAAGATATGTTTGTTCAACGAACAATAAAGTGGGCTACTTAAGAACATAATCCCCTAGAACAGGAAAAGCTGGCTGTGTTAGGGTGCATCGCCTTTCTGCTGTATTGGTTCAAGTAGGCTGATTTAAGAATCTGTGCCTCATTAAGAGTAAAAATGTAAGCAAGATCAAACAAAATTTACATAAGATGTTTTATTCAGCTGAATTCTCCCTGAAATTCAAATTGGCTGAATAAAAACAAAGACACTGAAAGACTGTTAACAAAGTCAAAATTTTATATGATCTGTGTATATGCGGGCTGAAATTTTACAGTAAAGCTGTTAGCTAGAATAAAGAGCCATTGGCTTACATTCTTTCAAAGCTATCCCGTCATCAAGAACAGAGATAATCTGTGACCAATAAGATTTCCAAAATAATTATTCCAAGAAATCTAGAGATTTGCATGTGTTGTCATTTAGAAGTAAGTTTGTGATTAATGTGAAAGCAAAGAAAATTCTCTTGTCAAAAAAAAGATATAGGTAGTGTTTAATTTATCAAGATTGCATACAACACTACCATGCTATTTTATGACTCTGAAAACACAATTTTCATAGAGACAATTGAGGGAATTAGATGTGCAATTTCAAACTATCCATTGAACACTGCGAATCGCTATTATTTTATGGTTGTTACTCACTAGCAAGTTATTTTCTATGCCCTTTTAATTTGAGGAACAATCTAAACAACATCACGGTCCTAGAATCATTACTGTGTAATGTCAGTTAAGAGGCTTTTAATGGAAGGCACTTCCTAATGGAACCAACTATATGAGAGAAAATAATCACATAGAGCCCTGGTCCAATAAGACCTTGGCATTCAAAAGAAAAGGACAGAATCAAAGACACTGAAGACGAGAAACGGACATTATAATGTAGCTAGATGTCTCAAGGGGGTATTTTCATCATTGTTTTGTGCTATATGACTTAACGTTGGCTTGCACCATCCACTTTTCTCCATAAATCTAATCAAAATGGCAGCTTAGAAAAAGTAACAAAGCCCTGAGGTCTTCCCTGATATCCTGGCTGATACTGTGTACCACCTGCTCCACTGTCACTGCCTTACCTTCTTTTTCTTCTTTTTTAATTTTTACAAAGTTCTTCACCCCTTCTAACATATCATATCCTTTACTTAGCTATTATGTTTATTGTTTATTGTCTGTCTTCCTTGACAAAATATAAGATCCGCAAAAAATCTTTGTTTTGTTCACTGACGTTCTGATGTACGTGAAGAATCTACAGCAGTGCCCTGTACACATTAGGCCCTCAGTAAATATTTGTTGAAAAAAATAACTAAATCCAGTACTTAAAGGAGTGCACTCTTGAGAATTAGTTTTCTACTGGTGAGATTGGTAAAAGGCTCTAAATGGAATTGCTGAAGCTATAACGTAGGAAGACTAAAGAGATTTAATATGCCAAGAAAAAAAAAGTGTATGCACTCAGGCTTACATATCAAGTCTCAGATAAGGAATGGGTGGGGGGGAACAAAACTCATGTAAATCTTCAGCTATGCCCACAAGTTCTAGGAGGGAATGTAAGTAGAGTACATTACCAGAAAGAAAATAATCTACTATATGCTGGTTGTATACACACATGAACACATGAAGGCTGCTTAAAATATTATTTTCCCTGTTGAATCCCTGTTCAGGTGGTTTAAAGCAGATTTCTCAATGACACAACGATTGGCAATTTGGGTTAGATAGATGTCTGTTGTGGGGGCTATCCTGAACCTTGAAGGATGATTAGCAGCACTCCTAGCCCTGCTCACTAGACACCAGTATCACCTACCTCCCACACAAGCTGTGGCAACCAAGTATAACTTCAGAAATGACCAAATGTCACTCTTTGTCTAGTGGAGGGGAGGCATTGTGGAAAAGCACTACTTTCGAGTCTGTCTGGGTTAAGTATCTTGCAGTCTTTCTTTCTCTGGCCTCCCTTCCTCTTCTTTCCTTCTTCCCAATATTATGTCTATATTTTTAACCCGTTTACCTTTCCCCCAAATTCCTGGCTTCACCCTGGAGGCTTTTCAAGTTCACAATCGTCACTATTCCTCTCTTCGTTCTGAAAAGCTGGTGCATGATTTTTACCGGCCATCTCAAGAGGTAAGTTTAGGTCAGTCAGATTCTTTATAACAAATGATTACCAAAAACAAATAGAAAGAAAAGAAAACAAGTTCATCTTACTGACACCAATCACCTTTCATAGCATAATTTCTGAGCACTATTAGACAAAATTTCTGGCTTGATACCTGCACCCTGGGGACAGAAGGAAAGAAGAGAAGAAAGAAACAGGGAATCATCTTTGCTTCACCCCATCCCTTGTACCCAGTTATCTCAGAAGTGGGGAAATGGAGTTCCTAGGCAATTAGCACCCAATAACTGTATACTACATTCAATAAGAAATTTGAATGAGCATGACTTTCATTTCTGACAGCTCCAAGAAAGAGACTAAAACCTACATCCTCAGTTCATGATAGGGAATCGAGATGCTGCATCTTATTTGTTCTGATGTTTTTTTCCAATTCATTCTTAAGCATCAAAAACCCTTGTCAGAGTCTAACAGAAGCAAAGAAAGGTAGAGAAAGGTGTTAAAAAATAGTACAACATTCCATCTTGATTCTTGCCTAAAAGAATTTTTTAAAATGTTGTTTCAGCCTTTAGTTTTGCAAGTCACATTTCATGACAACACTGTCTAGAAAAATGTACCGTGTGCCCAAGTCACCAATACAAAATCAAAACACCCACTATAAATGTGATGGTGAATCAAATTCCACCAGGGAGAAATAAACTCCCAAGGAGTAAGCTTGAGATTTTCCGGGAAGCACTGATTCTTTCAGGGCATTATAGGAATCATTTGATGTGCAAAAATTTAGGAGCTTTCTGAACACACAGCTAAACAGGTGCATACCCACACCACAATTAAATTGGGAGCTCATTTTCTTGAATTAACAGCAGCGATACAAAGGTGGAGACAGAAGGTTGATCTAAATTGGACACCGTTTTCCTCATGCTTTTGTACCTTCCCAGAATTTTTTTTCTTGTACCTTCCCAGAATTTTTTTCTCCCCTTACAACCAGTTTTCTTATACTTCTAGACTATTTCCTTGCATTTTTTTGGCTTTGAATACCCTATACGTGAAAAGCTACCCATCTTCCTTAAGGCACACTCTCCAAAAGACCAGATGAAATTACTTTCAACTGTTATCAGCCCTGAGAATGTTTCGCTTAACTTCTACTATACCTTCCATTGCCAGACTAAGGTGGCCTAGAAAAAGGAAGGTAGAGAAAACAATACGGGGAAAAGAGAGAAATCAAAAGTAATTTGGCACCAGCATTTTCAGAGCATCCATTGAGTATTATGGAGTGAAAAAGGAGCATGTTTATTTATGGGGAAAATAAGACAAACAATCTAGACACAGTAGCTTTCTCTTTAAATAAATAAATTCATGCTAAACATAAACATTCTAAAATTACTTTCTTAAAGTCTGGTGAAATGTCAAGTTGAATAAATTTTAAGTAAGGTAATCACACATTTTCTTACAGGAAGGTGAATTTTGGGTTAGATTTAAAAGGAAACTGGAATTGTATGTTTCAAAATAGCTAGAATAGCATAATTTTAATGTTCCTACCACAAATAACAGATAAATGTTTCAGGTGGTGGATATCCCAGTTACCCTGACTTGATCATTATAAATTGTATACATGCATCAAAATATCACATGTACCCCCACAAAATAGGTACAACTATGTACAACTATGATTTACCCATGAAAAATACAATAAATAAATAATTTTAAAAAGCAAATTAGAGATCTAGTGGATAGATGGAATGGGGAAGAATAGTGTTAAAACAATTATCTTTATAACTGGAAATATGTCTCAATGTTTGTAATAAGTATTTAAAGCTATTAATCTTTATTTAAATAAAATGTATCCTATCAATCATATTAAAACAGAGTTCCAGTTCCCTTTCTGCCAATAAACATCTCCGTGACCTTAATAAAGACTTCCCTCGTCCCTGAATCCCTGTTTCTTAGCTGGTAAGTAAAACAATTAGATTAGCTTTTATCTTAAAGTCTACTGAAATTGATGAACAAAATTTGCATAGTCTCTGGGACTCTTAGTCCTAAAGACTTACCTGGAATACATGTAAAAGCATTATTTATTTTACATTATTCTTTATGTTGAAAACTCCCCAAATGCTTAAATTATAATTGCTCAAAAATACCTTGAAGAAAAATGGAAACATAACCACAAAATGAGTTCTAGGTATTTGAGGAGCAGGCATTTACTTAAAGAATGTGAAACAAATGCCCTATAAAGGCCTTCCCCATTTGTTTGTTGAAATGTTTTAATTTTCTGCCTTTTTAACTAGGCTGACATTATATTATGCAAGAGAGATAAAAATATAAGCAATCTAATGTGTTAACAAAAATTATAGTATATCTGATGTGCACTACCTATTGTTTCCTAAAAATAAGAGCATTGACGGATTGGAGCTAAGCTGGGCGGTTTTGAAAGGGGAATTGAAGTAAATGGGAAAGGCTTGGAGCATGAGGCACTGTAAAGGCGTGCAAACTTTTCCAACAATGAAGAAGCTGGGACTCTCAGGCTAAGTACATCAGAAAGCCCAAAGATGCTGAGGTAGCCAGGGTGGGAATGAGCGAAAGGCGCTGTGAAGACAAACCAACTCAAACTGCATTTTTCCTTTGCTGTCACACCACAACATCCACAATCAACACAGAACATTTCCACGACCAAACATGTGTGAGGTCTTCCACACACACCAAACAAGCAATCAGTTATGCAGCGGCTGCCAGTAGGTGCCCTCTAATTCAATTCCCACACTATCTACCTGGAGACATCATCAGATGCCACAGCTTGAGGGCTCAGTCCCACAAGATCAGCTCCCCCACCCTCTTGCCTTTAGAAACCAGTCTCAAGTCTGGGCCTCTTGAACTTCTGACCAACTGGCTTCAAGTTGGGGCTCCTAAGGCTCCCTCTTTGATCTTGATTAATTTGCCAGAGCAGCTCACAGAACTCAAACACTTACATACATTTACTGGTTTGCAATAAAGGATTTTTCAAAGGAAACCAAGGAAGAGATGCATAGGACAAGGTATGGGTAAAGGGGCGTGGAGCTTCTATGCCCTCCCTGGGTGCAGCCCCTTCCAGGAACCTCCATGTGTTCAACTCTCTGGAGGCTCTCTGATCCCTCCCTTCTGAGTTTTTATGCCATTGCATAGGCATGATTGATTAAACTATTGGCCATTGGCTGTCTCCAGTAGATAGTATGGAAACCGAATTGGAGGGCACCTAGCTGATGACTGCTGTAGAATTCATATGTGGGAGGAAAACCCACACATTGGTCACAGAAGCCTTCTGTGTTGATTGTGGTTATTGTGGTGTGAGAGCAAAGGAAAAATGCAGTTTGAGTTGTTTTTACCTCACAGCACTTCAGCCTCTCTGTCCTCCCCAGAAGTCAGGGGTGGGGCTGAAAGTCCCAACCCTCTAATCCATCCTTTGTCTTTCTGGTGACCAACCCCCATCCTAAAGCTACCTAACGGCATCCAGCCATCAGTTAATCATTAACATACACAAACACCATCACTCTGGAGGACGTAAGCATTTTAGAATTTGCATGCCAGGAAACAAGAGTCAAAAGCCAAATACATATTTTACAACGTCACAGGACCCCAGGTTGCATAGAGAAGAAGTGTAGAGGATCATGAAAGGTAAAGTTCACCTACTTTATGGTTTTACCAAGGGCTCTCCCTGTTTAGATACAAAATATTTGTTGAAGAATGTTGCCATATGCAGAGACTCCGGAGGTGTCTTAATCCCGAAGTGAACAAATACTCACCAATAGTGTTGGCAAACTCTGCTGTATCTCATGGACTTCAGCGGACCTGTAAGGAGACCAACTGTGCTGTGTCAGATCAAGGCTTTCCTATTGTAAGAGGAGACAAAGTCCCAGGGGACTGACCCACTTTTACCAAGCCGACTTCTAGAAAAACTCAAATTCTCAGATGCTGAAATTCTTCCAGAAATGAAGCAATTTGGTAACTTGGTGGCTGAGTCAACTAGTCCTGTTAGATGGTCAAGATTTTTTTTTTTTTTTTAATATTTTTAAGTGGCAACTCTAGTGTATGAGAGAATGAATGTGACAGCTCAATTTGTAGAAAGCTGCCTTGACTCTCTTGGCTCCTTCATAAACCCTGTAACTAAATGAAAGTTTGACAAATCAAGGGAAGCTACCTTTCTTTTTTCCATATTTACCCTTCCCCCTCACCTCACTCATAATTTTACAGGTTCCTTTATCAACATTTAAGGTGGTTGATCATAAAGTGGAAATGTAGAAGATTTTCTTTAACCCTGAATTAGCAAACCAAAAATTAGAATTTGTTGCATTCCTAGAACTAAGGTCAGGGTTCCCAAGCAGGTACTCAAGCAAATACAAAGACAAAACTTCCATTTCATTTCAGAAAAGCCTCCATAATCCCATGAGTTAATTCCCATAATAGATCACCTCATCTATCTATCTATCTATCTATCTATCTATCTATCTATCTATCTATCTTTCTTTCTGTCTGTCTCCTGTTGGTTCAGTTTTTCTGGAGAACCCTAATACATATACTCTTTTTCCTGGCTCTTTGAGTATAATATGATTGGCTAGGGTTCAGAACATAGCCTCCTGTACCCACTAGCTCATTCCTGATTTAATGAGTCCCCTCCAATCCCTCAGAACACCACACTTTTTGTCAGTTATCATTTGCATGAATATGCTTGAAAAATGTCACTTTCATGCATAAAACAACTCCATACTAAAAATAACTCCTCTTCCTCTCCCACTCAAAAAGAGAATTCTAATATAATGGTTACATATAGGGAAAATTTTGAACCTGAACTTACTTTGTAAATTACATTTAAACATTCACAAAACGTAATACCTTATTTTTTATAACAGATTATTCGTGAGGTACTCTTACAACAAAAAAGAACAGTCCATTGTGTCCTATCTAACCCAAAGATTAAAATAAAATAAATATACTTCAGCAAAAATAACTATAGACAATGAATGCTATTTGTCAGGAAGATATAAATTCCTATAAGGAAGTTTTTCTGATTATTTTACTCAAAGGTATAAAAACTTCTCAACCAAAATCAGTTTCTACTAGAATATAGTCTGTCATGTTTAAGTCATGGCAGCTGAGCCAGGACTATATTCTACACGACATCAAGTAAGATAAAGGAGCTCCAGAAATACTTTAAAGCAGGAATTTAAAGTGTAATTAGGATGGCTAACATTTAAGTGATATTCAAGTTGCTCCTTTATGAGGCTTGCAAGGCCTTTTGGAATCTGACTTCTATATCCTCCCTTTCCAATCTCATTCCTCATCATTTCCCCACTTCCCTCCTCTAACAACCTCCATCCATCCACATTATGCACTTCAGCTATTCTGAACTTCTCTCCTGAAACCAGCCACTCATAGAGCAACACTTTTCAAATCCTGGCTCTACTTGAGTAACCTGAGGCAAGTTTCTAAATTCTCTGTGACCCAGTTTCCTCATCCTCATTTCTAAATTTATAACAGTAACACCCAAGTCATAGGGTCACTGTAAAGATCAAATGAGATTATGACTACTCATATGAAATTCTTATCATAGTACCTCATGTAGTAAATGCCCCCAAATACTGGTTGTTGTTAACAGTATTGATTCTTCTGTGCATAACATTTATTCCACTCCTCACCTCCTCTCACATACTTAGTTCCTATGCATCTTTCAAACATTAGCTTAAATAGGAAAGCTTCCCCAAATAACCGCTTCTTACCTAGGTGAATATTCCTCCTATTTGTATGACTGTAGTCCCTGCACATCCCATATCAAAGAACTTAACATCACTTGCTGTTATCTCCTGTATGTTGTTCCTATTCTCCCACTGAACTTCAAGCTCTGTGAAGTACTTCATTTATTCGGCTCCCCATTTAATCTCCGTCCTCTGTCATAGCACTTGCTACATATTACGCCTTCTGTGTTTGTTGAAAGAATGAACGAATGAAACTCAACTGGCAAGGGAAAGTCACTTTGGCTTTAATTTAGATTTTGGGTTTTTTGCTTTATTTTTAATATAGTCATGGTCTCTTCTGTGAAAATAGAAAAATCTAAACAAATTAAATTTAACAGACTTTAATTAAGCAAAGAACAATGCAGGAATGGGGCAGCCCCTGATCCAGAATAGGTTCAGAGATACTCCAGCACTAAATGGTTGAAGAATATTTATGAAAAGATAAAGGAAAATGTGCGGAAATGGAAGTGGAGTACAAAAACAGCTGGATTCTTTACAGCTTGGCATTTGCCTTACTTAAACATGGTTTTAACAGTTGTCTGCCTTGGATTGGCTGAAACCCAGTGATTGGTACAAGAGTAGGTTACCGCCTGTTTACACGTCTAATTAAGTTACAGTTCACTATGTACAGAGAAGCCTTTAGGCTGAACTTAAAATTGTAAAGAGACAGCTGTAGGCTCGACTTCATGTAACACTTCTAAAGCACGTTCAATTAGCTAACCATAGGCGTCATTTCTCTTCTACCCTCCAAAACTACTGATGCTACTGGAAAAGAGAACTTCCAGCAGTTGTTTAACTGGGAATAAGTTGAAAAATTATTTGAAATGGAAGCCACTAGAATGAATTGTAAACACTTCCTTAATCTTTTTCCTTTGTATGCCTCAGCAGATAAGGCTGCTTCTGTGCCCCAAAATTGGGACCACATGCTCCGTAGTTTCCTGCTCTGACCAATTGCTATTTGTGTTACCAAAGCATATTTTGTAGATTTTATTTGAAAAAAGAAAGTTAGAAAATACTCAAAGTATTGTATAACATGAATTCTTCATTTAAATTTATCATATTTGATCTTTGAAAGCTAAATAATTAAAATCCCATTTCTACTAAATTATTCTTTTTTTTCATGCAAAGGCTAAATGAGAGATCTAACATTTCACAGAATTTTGGGTCTTTTTTTCAAGACACATGACAAAATATAAAAGCATTTTTATCAGGATTAAAGTAATTTATGGAAACTGTAGCTCCACATTATAATTCACTATGTAAGCAATGATCTAGTTCTATTACAATATTATGTTTTTTAGTACCCATTATGATTGTGTGTTAAGTGCTTTCCTTGCCACGATAGTAAAGTTACACACATACATAGTAAGCAATTATAGGTATAATACTCACCACTGTAATGATAAATAATAAATAATGACATTTGTTAAACTCTAGAGATTTATTTATCTATTCAGCCAATAAGTATCAGACACTGCGCAAAGAATGAGCATATCATGGTGAACAACAGAGAAATGGGCCTGGACTCCTGGAACAAGATGAAAACGTTACAGAAATAAGCCTAAAATATATGTATATACTTATAAGTTATAATAAAATGTACAAAGAAAAAAGACACTAAAAGACAGAAGGAATCTAATTTAGATTGGAATGTTAGGAAAGTCTTTCCAAGGATATGGTATTTAAAATTAAACTGAAAAGCATGAACACCAATTCTACGCAAACTCTCTCAGAAAATATAAGAAGAGGAAACATTGTATAAAAAATCTTCAATAAGGCCAGCACTGTACTGACACCCAAGCCAGACAAAGATAGAACAAGAAAGGAAGAAAGGAGAGAAAACTCCCAATAATATTCCTCATGAAACAGGAGGAATATTATTGAAATTGAAGTGAAAGTCCTCAACAAAATATGAGCAAGTGGATTCAGGAATAAAAAGAAGACAACATACCATGACTAAATATGTCAGGAAATGTAAATCTGGTTGAACATTTTTAAATCAATAGATATAATTCACCACATCAATAAATTAAAGTAGAAAACCATATAATCATCTCACAAGATGCAGAGAAAATATTTGACAAAGTTTAACATCCACTCATGATAAAACCTCTCAGCAAAGAGGGATTGTGGAGCACTTCCTCAACTTGAAAGTGAGCATCTCAAAAATACTTCCAGCTAACTTCATAGTCAGTGAGGAAAGACTGAATGCTTTCCCTCTCAGAGTATGAACAAGGCAAGAATGTCCTCTCTTACTACTCATATTCAACACTGTACTTGAGGTCCTTGTCAGTGCAATAAAAGCAAAAAAATAAAATAAAAGCATCCAGATTGGAATGAATGGAATAAAACTAAAACTGTCCTTATTTTAATTAATTAATTAATTTATTTATTTAGAGACATAGTCTCGTTCTGTCGCACAGGCTGGAGTGCAGTGGCGCGATCTCGGCTCACTGCAAGCTCCACCTCCCGGGTTCACGCCATTCTCCTGCCTCAGCCTCCCGAGTAGCTGGGATTACAGGCGCCCGCCACCTCGCCCGGCTAATTTTTTGTATTTTTAGTAGAGACGGGGTTTCACCATGTTAGCCAGGATGGTCTCGATCTCCTGACCTCGTGATCTGCCCACCTCGGCCTCCCAAAGTGCTGGGATTACAGGCGTGAGCCACCGTGCCCAGCCAAACTGTCCTTATTTTTAGAGAACGTGATTGCTTGTGGAGAAAATCTCAAAGAACTTACCAAAAACTTAGTAGAACTAATAAGTGATATTAGCAAGAATGAAAAAAACAAGGTCAAGTTTATTTTGTATATTGTAGTTCTGCATTTCTAGATAGTATTTCTGTATTTCTATTTTTTCCATATGCTAGCAATAAACAGTTAGAAATTGTAATTTTAAAATAGCATCAAAAACATAAAATGCTTAGCTATAAATCTAACAAAATATATGCAGGTTCTGTGCTGAAAACTGTAAACCTCTAATAAAAGAAATCGAAGAAGATCTGAATAGAGAGCTACATCATGTCTATTGTTGGAAAACTCAATAGAATTAAGATGCAAATTTCCCCCAAAGTAATCTGGTTGCAAAGCAATTCCATTCAAATTCAAGTAGACATTTTCTTTTGAAATCTACAAACTGATTCTAAATATATATGAAAATGCATAAGAATAAAAAAGTCAAAATACTTCTGAATGAGAACAAATTTAGAAGACTCACACTATCTGATTTCAGGATGTATTATAACATAGTGTAATACTGGTGAAAAGACAGACATGTAGATTCATGGTATAGAATAAATACTAGAAATAGAGTAACTACACATGAGCAATTGATTTTTCACAAAAATGCAAAGGCAGTTCAATAGAGAAAGCATTGGTTTTTAACAAATGGTGCTGGAACAACTGGAAATCTATATGTAAAAAAAGTTCTAATTCATACCTTGTATCATACACAAAAAGTAACTAAAATAGATCATACTCATAAATGTAAAACTATAAAACACATAGAAGAAAATCTACAACAAAAATCTTTGTGACCTTGACTTAGACAAAAATTTCTTGGACATGACACCAAAAATATGACCCATAAAATTATAATAAATTAGACATTATCATAATTTTAAATTTTTCTCCAAAAGATGCTGTTAGAATAAAAACACAAACCACAGACAGAGAAAACATTTGCAAAACACATATCTAATAAAGGGCTTATATCCAGAACACATAAAGACCTCTCAAGCTCAATAATAGGGAAACAAATAATTCCATAAAAATACATAGGCAACAGATTTGAGTATATAGTTCACCAAAGAAGATATAAGAGTGGCAAATAAGCTTATAAAAAGATGTTGAACAACAGGGGTTATAGGAGAAATTAAAATTAAAGCCACAATGAGCTACTGTTACATTCTATTAAAAGGGCCTAAATTAAAAAAAAAAATTAAAAGATGACAGCATCAAGTTCTGGCCAGGATATGAAGCACCTGGAACACTCATACATTGCTGGTGGAAGACAAAATGGAACAGCCATTTTGAAAATCATTTTAGTAGTTTCTTATGAAATTATTATTATTATTTTGAGATAGGATCTTGCTCTGTCACACAGGCTAGAGTACAGTGGCACCATAACAGCTCATCGCAGCCTTGACCTCCTGGGCTCGATCTTCTTCCCTCCTCAGCCTCTGGAGTAGCTGGGACTGCAGGCACATGCCACCACACCTAGCTAAATTTCTTATAAAATTAAACACACTTTACCATAAGGCTCAGCATTTCACTTTTAGGTATTTATTCTGGAGAAATGAACATGTTATGTTCATATACAAACTTGTAAGCAAATATATACATGAGATTATGTTTAATGTCAAAAACTGGAAACAACTCAAATGTCTTTCAACTGGTAAATGGATAAACAAATTGTGGTATAGCTGTGCAATGAAACTGTATTCAGAAATCAAAAAAAAAAACAAAACTACCAATACCCACAACAACCTGGATGAATTTCAAATGTATCACTCTTAGTGAAAGAAACCAGACTCAAAAATCTATATACTTGTTTAATGATATTTGTATGTCACTATGGAAGAGATCATTATTTGCCAAGGACTGGGAATGGGATGAGGGGTTAATTAGAAATACACGCAAAGTAATATTTTGTGGTGGTGGAACAGTTATAAATTTTAACTGTGGTGGTGGTTACATGACAGTGTGGACCATTCAAAATTCATTGAATTCTATACTAAGAAAAATGAATTTTAGCATACTTAAATTATACCTCAATAAACTTGACCTACAAAATTAATAGCTCCCACTTACTGAGTACTCTTCCCAAGAATTTTCCAATCCTCCTATATATACAAAGTACACTCTAGTCTCCTCTTTTTAAAATGAAGTGGCAACGATCTTAAATAGTGTTGTTCTGCATTTCTTTCTTTCTCTCTTTTTTCTTTTTAAGACAGATTTTCACTCTGTTGACCAGGCTGGAATGCAGTGGCACAATCTCAGCTCACTGCAACCTCTGCCTCCCAGGTTCAAGTGATTCTCGTGCCTCAGCCTCCCGACTAGCTAAGATTAGAGGCACATGCCACCACGTCTGGCTAATTTTTTTGTATTTTTAGTAGAGACAGGGATTGACCATGTTGGCCAAGCTGGTCTCGAACTCCTGACCTCAAGTGATCCACCTGCCTCAGCCTCCCAAAGTGCTTGGATCACAGGTGTGAGCCACCGTGCCCAGCCCTTGTCCTGTATTTCTTAGTGTGAGCCTTATATTAAATTTTGAATATTCTAATAGCCACGTTTTTAAGTCACTGAAAGAATCAGGTGAAATTAATTTTATCGATATATTTTATTTAACCCAACATATAAAAAATCTTATTTCAACATGTAACCAATATAAAAATTATTAATGTGATATTTTACATTCTTCATGTTTGACTAAATCTTCAAAAATCTGGTGTGTATTTTCTACATCTCACTTTGGACTGGTCACATTTTAAAGTGCTCAATCACAAATGTATCTGTACCTGTCGGATTGGATGGAGCTGACCTAGAACGTTTTCCAAAGCTGCGTTTGAACTTCTGCTCTCCCTGCCCTACACTCTATAGTAACATCCACAAACATTTGATAAACTGAATTGCACCTAACTCAATATTCTACTGTGGGCTATAACAAAGTCATAATTCTACTGAGGTTAAAAAGAAGGAAATATTATTTAACTATCTGAAATTGAAATCGAATTACTGGCAACTTGTAAGTTTTATATTAAAGAATATTTTCTCTTTTTGACAAAAATTCTTTCCTCAACAGACAGCAAAAAGACTGACTTAAATGAACACCAATGTCCCCGCATAACAACAAAACAGCTGATTGATGACTTAGTGTAGTGTGGTTGAAAAAAAACAATATTTTTGGTGCCTGAGCTGACCAACCGGTGAATTTATAATGGCCTTTGTAGATACAGTCTTAAGGCTTTCCCCAAAAGTAGAAATCAGGAAGAAAATGATACATTTCTAATTTTGCCTGAAAGTTATGATTAATGATTTACATTTATAGTTTCCCCTTTTAAAAATTATGATAATATCTCTTCTAGCTAGTATGAGAGAAATTACAACTCCTAACCAACAGGTTTCTAGAACATATTTAAACTGTATAAAAAGGTATAGCAGATGAATGAATGAATGTTGAAGAGAATAAAGAAACAAAAGTTCTCATACTTTATTGGTGGGTGCCCAAAACTGTACAATTCCTATGAAGGATAATTTATCAAGATCTATCAAAACTATATTTAGCATATTTATCCTTTAATGCAGAAATCTCTCCTCTAAAAATTTAATTTCATTTCTAAATCAGAGAACTGTTTATAGATAGACATTATAAAGACATAACTCTTGTAGGCAATTATGCAGGTGGAATCTAACAAGTGTAACAATAAAAATTACTTTTAAAATAATAATTCTTATGCTTTTATCTTCCTCTTAAACAATCCAGAGAAAGTGTTACAGAAGCAAGTCCAGAAAACTAAAAAATGAAATAAAATAATAAAGTTAGTAAAGGATTTACTTCAAATTTCTAAACTAATAGCCAATTTGTAAATTTCAAAATTGAAAATGGTTCCCTGATTTAGAAAATACAAAAATATTCCTGATTTATGGAGTTTTCATATTAACTATTTAAAAACAGAACACATGAAAACCATATACATATAGGTTTCATTGTAGGCAGCAATCTTTCAATAATGGATAAACTAAAAATGTGCTGTGTATGGAACTCGTGTTGACTGTAGACACTAAAAGCAGGGCTTCCAAGAATGCTGCCTTAAATTGAATAGAAAGAAAAATGTTAAAATATATTTTTCAGAAGTACAACTACAGCTATGCTGGTAGATAGATAGAGTATCAATCTTAGTCCACAGACTGAATTGTGCAATTAAGCAACATTACTGCTTCATGTTTGTTATTTAACTTAATTTCTGATATTTACCCTTCATTCAACTGAGGAATAGATACTTTAATGTCACTCATTCTTTGCCCTTACCATCCTTATCCTCCTATCCCACAGATCCAATACACATATCAAGGGTTTCAAATCCTGTGCAATGTTGAGGTTTCAGGAGAGGGGCAGGGATGGAGACTGTACTCTCTAGTCATTGATTACGCAAAGGTTACAGCTAAGATGTGCATCACCTGTGCCCTCAGCATCCCATCTGATCTGGTTATTTTCTTCTGCTCCATATGGCTCTTGGGGAAAAACAGGAATCTTCTCCAAATAGGAACTCTGTCCAGTCCTCCTAGACATAGCCATAAAGTAAGGCCCTGGTCTCTACTGCTTTGAAATCCATAGATAAATCTCTCCTCCAGCCTGGGTGAATCTCTTTTTAGTTTCTTACTACATCCAGGAAATTCTGTTGACACATCCTGTCCAAAGTCAGAGACCAAGTTAATATAAAAGCTGTATTTGGGGACAGGTCTCCTGATTCTCCAGCATGTGCACTCTTTATTATACATCATGTGCACACTAAAATCTACAACCATCGGAGAAGTCTATCACACCATTTGATGAATTATTTACTACAGTTGAATTTTGTGCATTTACAGAAACAAACTTATATAGCCATGAGTGTCTAGGATGACCACCTTTGACTTAGCTCTTAATATGTACCAGTTGCATTGCTAGAAACTTAACATGTATTGTATCATTGAATCTTCCATATTACAGATGAGGAGGCTGAAATTCAAAGGATTTCAGTTGATTTCACAATGTGCCCACTCATGACAAAACCAGAATTTGAAGGCAAGTTTGAGTTAGAGCCCAAAGTCAAACCATTAAGGTATACTACTCTGTTACACATTCAGAGGTGAGGCCTGTTTTATAAGCCTCACAAGCTACCTGCAAAGGTAATTATGTGATGCTATAAATTAAGTACCATTTATTGCTCAATTTAGATATGATGCATCAATAATGTCACAAAACTGAATGTACTTCAGCATGCTTATAGCTAATATTGACATCCCCTGAAAGGCTTCTTCAGCAATTTACAATTTAGCTCTTCTACCACAATAGATAACATCTACAAAAATAGTTCCCAATTACCAGCACAACATTTCAAAAACTAAGTCAGTGTTTTAAAACATATTTTATGATACAATTACAGCAGAAGAAATGAATACATATATAACTTTATTTATCCTCTGTAGTAAATTTGGAAGTAATAAGATATATCTTGCTGTGTTACTCTCTTCCTTCTAAATTTGTGGTTTCCAAATGCAACTTTCCATAGACCAATTACTTTAAATACATTTTATTATATAAGCCCCTTCCTTATGTTATATTATAGGCTTCCATTCCATCAAGGTTGAATATAATTCAGGGTTTGATAATGTCTCAACTTTATTAAAACAGGACTTAATTTTTACATAATACAGTCTTCTCTGAAAACCAGAGTGTTTTCACATAGCTGTGTGTGGTCTGTGAGCCAGGCCCAGGAGCTAAAAACCACACAGGATGGATTATTTTCATTACAGCCATTATATCTGACTTGCGCTATGGAGAATCAACAAACACTTACCAGCTGAGACTCTATCCACCTTGCATCAAGGCCTTGCACATAGTAGGTACTCAAGAAATATTTTTTCTTAATTGGCCAAGAAATAGCTTTTCAAGTGCTTAGATTGTCTTATGGTTTTGTTCATTCTCTTTAACTAAAATCTGTTTTAATTGCATACAATATGCATCACCTAAAAATCTTACTAAAAAGCAGATTCTGTTTCCAGTAGTGTAGGGTGAGGCCTGAGATTTTGCATTTCTTACACTCTCCCAAGAGATGCCTATGCTTTTGGTCCGTGATACACATGATGAGCAGCAAGGTTATAAATCTTATTTCAAAACACATTAGTGTTTATATCATTGTGCTCTTGGAGCACCCTGTACCTCCCCTAACTTTATCACACTATTTATAATCTTGTATTTATTTGCCTATATAGCTTTTTTTTTTTTTTTTTTTTTTTTTTTGGGGACTATATAGCTTTCTAAACTATAATCTGTCTGGTGATGGGCACCAAACGTATCTGGTTTCCTGTTGTGTTCTCAGGGCCTAACATAATACACAACAAATAGTTACTGAATGTCAGTTGACCAAATGAATGATTATGTACAAGACATACTTTTATACACACTCTTGATCACATGTAAACACTCCTCTAGCTACCTGTTCATTAAAATGTCACCATGACTTTGAGAATTTTTCAAGGTCAGAGTAAAATCATCATTATGATCATGGCTAACATTTATTGAGTACATTATGCATTCACTCACTGAATCCCCACAACAGCCCTGTAAGGTAAAATTATTATAATTCTCATTTTATTTATTTAGTGTAGTTTTTAAAATTTTTTTAGTTGACAAATAATAATTATACATTTTCATGCGGTACATAGTAATGTTGCAACACATAAAATGTATAGTGATCAGATTGGGGTAATTACCATATCCCACATCTCAAATATTCATCATTTCTCTGTGTTGGGAACATTCAATATCCTCCTTCTAGCTATTTAAAACACCATATTATTGTTAACTATAGTCACCCTACAGTGGAAGAAACACTAGAACTGATTCCTCTTACCTAGCTATAATTTTGTATCCTTTAACACAGGGGTCTCCAACCGTCAGGCCACGGACCAGTGAGAGGTGACAGCGTGCTGGCAGTCCTCACAGCCCTGGCTCGCTCTTGGCGCCTCCTCTGCCTGGGCTCCCACTTTGGCGGCACTTGAGGAGCCCTTCAGCCCACCGCTGCACTGTGGGAGCCCTTTTCTGGGCTGGCCAAGGCCGGAGCCAGCTCCCTCAGCTTGCAGGGAGGTGTGGAGGGAGAGGCGCGAGCGGGAACCGGGACTGCGCACGGTGCTTGCGGGCCAGCTGGAGTTCCGGGTGGGCGTGGGCTTGGCGCGCCAGGCACTAGGAGCAGCCGGCCGGCCCTGCCGGCCCCGGGCAATGACGGGCTTAGCACCCGGGCCAGCGGCTGCGGAGGGTGTACTGGGTCCCCCAGCAGTGCCAGCCCACCGGCACTGCGCTCGATTTCTCACCAGGCCTTAGCTGCCTTCCCGCGGGGCAGGGCTCAGGACCTGCAGCCAGCCTTGCCTCTGCCTCCCACCCCCTCCATGGGCTCCTGTGCAGCCCGAGCCTCCCCGATGAGCGCCGCCCCCTGCTCCACGGCGCCCAGTCCTATCGACCACCCAAGGGCTGAGGAGTGCGGGCACACGGTGCAGGACTGGCAGGCAGCTCCACCTGCAGCCCCGGTTCGGGATCCACTGGGTGAAGCCAGCTGGCCTGCTGAATCTGATGGGGACATGGAGAACCTTTATGTCTAGCTCAGGGATTGTAAATACACCAATCGGCACTCTGCATCTAGCTCAAGGTTTGTAAATACACCAATCAGCACCCTGTGTCTAGATCAGGGTTTGTGAATACACCAATTGACACTCTGTATCTACCTATTCTGGTGGGGCCTTGGAGAACCTTTGTGTGGACACTCTGTATCTAGCTAATCTGGTGGGGAGGTGGAGAACCTTTGTGTCTAGCTCAGGGATTGTAAACGCACCAATCAGCACCCTGTCAAAACAGACCACTAGACTCTACCAATCAGCAGGATGTGGGTGGGGAGCAGCGGTAACCCGCTCGGGTCCCCTTCCACACTGTGGAAGCGTTGTTCTTTCACTCTGCAATAAATCTTGCTGTTGCTCACTCTTTGGGTCCACACTGCTTTTATGAGCTGTAACACTCACCACGAAAGTCTGCAGCTTCACTCCTGAAGCCAGAGAGACCACGAGCCCACCGGGAGGAACGAACAACTCCAGGCGCGCCGCCTTAAGAGCTGTAACATTCACCGCAAAGGTCCGCGGCTTCATTGCTGAGCCAGCCAGACCACGAACCCACCAGAAGGAAGAAACTCCAGACACGCCACCTTAAGAGCTGTAACACTCACCTCGAAGGTCTGCGGCTTCATTCCTGAGCCAGCGAGACCACGAACCCACCAGAAGGAAGAAACTCCAGACACGCCACCTTAAGAGCTGTAACACTCACCGCGAGGGTCCGCGGCTTCATTCTTGAAGTCAGGGAGACCAAGAACCCACCAATTCCGGACACACCAGTACCAGTCCATGGCCTGTTAGAAACTGGGTGCACAGCAGGAAGGGAGCAGTGGGCGCGCAAGGAACAAAGCTTCATCTGTATTTACAGCTGCTCCCCATTGCCTGCATTCCCACCTGAGTTCTGCCTCAGCTGCAACATTAGATTCTCATAGGAGCATGAACCCTTTGTGAACTGCCTGTGAGGGATCTAGGTTACCCATTCCTCAGGAGAATGTAACTAATGCCTGTTGATCTGAAGTGGAACAGTTTCATCCCCAAACCATCTGCATCCTCAACTGAGGAAAAATTCTCTTCCACAAACAAGTCCCTGGTGCCAAAAAGGTTGGGGACTGCTGCTTTAACACATCTCTCCCTCTCACTTCCTTCTCCGTAATTCCCATTTTAAAGGTGAAAATAGAGGCACAGAAAATGTTAAGTACCTAATCCAAGTTACATAGCTAGTAAATGTCACTGCTAGGAGTTAGGCTGCACAGTTCATGCACTAACTACTACACCATGAAGATGAAAAAACAATCATTCTGGACTAGTCAAATTTCTTAACCTTAATGTGCTTTAAATCTGCAGAATGGAGATCAGTTCCCATTCTAAAAAGTACCCTGCAGAATTCCATATCTAGTCAACACTCAGGCATTCTCAGATTCAATTCTCTTCTTAAGCAACCCCACAGGTTTATGTCATGAAGTAATGTGTAATTTTGCTAGGATACAAATGTCAATGACAAAAGCTGTGCAAGGCTGGCCCACCAAAATAGGACACTTGGTTGATACAGGAAGGGAAACCAGTAAGGAACCCAACATTGACATGAGCATGTAGCTTTATTTTCCTCATCTCTTGGTGCACATTAAAATTCCAGAAAAAATGGTATGGCATAGTGGTATTCTCAAATTTGGAACTTGTGAAAGTTTTAAGATGTATCACGACAAATGTCAAGGACCCACTCCATGTTCCTGGCTGACATCCTCTGATATGGTCACCTGAATTATACATTTTTCCATAATTAAGGAAAAGCAGATATTGTATGCATTTAAACATATTATCTCTATTTAAAGACTGATAATACACAGCATTGTTTATGAAGAGAACAAAATCATATAACTATATTAAGAGACAAGTTGCTATGGTAACCATTTCTCTGCTTAAAAAGAGAGGCAAACCCTTGTGTTACTGGAAGATTCTCTCAGCTTTTAATAGCAAGCATTATGTATTATTTTATGTATTGGGCCTGGTTTTTGTCTTATACGAGATAAGTTTCCATGTTACCTTACTTAATAGAGTAAGTCATATTGAATATTTAATAATTAAATGGAAATTGTATTGGGTGATGCACCCTCAAAGGCAAATAAAAATTATGATTAAATATCTCACCGAGTATGTTAACAGATGATCACACATACCTTGAAACAACTGCGTCATTCTATAGTCAATAGTTTCAATTGTCTGTAGATGTTATTTATTTCCAGAAAACTATTTCCTAGATTAATAGAGGAAAGTTAACATATAAAACTCTGTATTTTACACCAAGATAATGTTTTACCCACATTATTTTCTTACGTTTCATTGGCAGATCCTTTCCTGCTTTCCCATACAGTGATGGATGTATTATAATAAAAAAGGCTTTCCTAATCAGTGCCAATACTTTCCAGATTTCCTGCAAACAGGAAAGATCATAAATTTTCTTATACTTTAACAACACTTCCCCAACTCCATTTAGCCACTTGCTTGTTGCACTGACCCAGATAACTACAATTTCAGAACATAATAACAGCAATAATAATAATATCACTCATTAAGTTCTTGCTTAATATCAGTATTAGTTTGGTTCTAAGCACTTTGCATGAGACACCAAATTTACAAACTTAGCACAACTAAGGGAATCTAGAGGCAGTATGCATTTAAAGATCTCATATTTGTTTATAAAAAAGAGATAATATTTAGCATTGATTTTAAGGGCTTCTCTTTTAATCCTTACAATAACCCCATGAGCTTACTGCTAATGTATAGATCAATTTCCATGTCCTGTAAGTTTTCCCTGAATTGCACAGATTAAGAAACTCAGTAACTTTCCCTCAGGTGTCATAGTTTATGAAATAAAATAAGCTATGTGTGGAACGTAAATGTATTAATAAGATTCAAAAATAAGTGGTTCATGCCAAATAAAGACAGAAAATTGGCTAGTGAAACACGTAATGAACATTCAACACTCCAAATCACAAATGCAAAAGACACCAGCATTTCCTGTAATAATACATGAAAGCATCATTTTTGCTTTTTGTTTTTTCAGTATCCCTGGCATTGTGAATTTATACTTTACATAAGCAATGACATTATGAATACTATATTTATACCTGAGGAAGCCTAGAACTTAAATATTTGCAAATACATCACATGAACATATGGTTGCCAGTTGTTACTGCTATCTCATTTTCTTTCTGTAAGAAGATGGATTAGTGAATTATAGTAATAAAAAAGCAAGCGTGCTTAAGTTAAAGGCTTTGCCTATGATTTAGTTTCTTATAATACATTGGTGTATGAAAGGAAATCAAGTTATTTAACTGACTAGATTTTCTATTCATACAAAACTATTTCCAGTAAGCACTCCCACAAACTGTTTATATAGTATTAGTTAGAGGATATAATGAAAGAGCAATAAAACAAACTTCTTTATCACTGCACTTAATAAACACTTGAAGTTCCCCAACGCGAACTTTCAGTTATAAATAATTGACTGTATCCACATTTTTCTGAAATCTGATAGACTGTGTCACCTTGCACTTAGCCTATAACAGCACTTAGTTTTTCCTAATTCTTCTCTATGCTTCAAATTTTTAAAAAATCAGTTCTGTTTAACCTTGTGAAGATGCAAACTGGTGATAGAATGGATTTTCTACGCTTTTAAGTAGATAAAAAAGGACATTCTTAATTATTCCGGGTATGTGTTTTACCTCAATCATTCCTTATGCCCTGTATGTCCTGAGAGCAAGGCCCGTTCAGCCAAGAAGATATTATTTGAAGTCTTTTGTACATAAGTAAATTGTTTTCTGAAGTCAAATCCCAAAGGGCTTTGCAAAATTTCATTTAGTCAGGTGAGCCAAGAGCAACTATTACTTTCTGTAAGTTCCAATAATCTTTCTGGCCCTATGGGGGCATTTACTTTATGAATTATGCCTAAATACCCTAAGGAAATTGAAACGAGTAATTTCTTTATTTCGCTAGTATTGGTTCAGACCACTCATTATATTAATTCTAAAAATCCTCCTTGGAGGCAGGTTAAGTGGCAGCCTCATTGGTAATGCTGCCCAGACAAGGACAAGAGGCTCTGTGGCCTGCCCAGGGACTGACTGTCAGGCGGCTGGCATCCAACACCTGACCATGGGCCCATCCATTGGTCCTGAACACCCTAGCCACTGAAACCGCTTTTTAATTGGCTTAAATGGGCTTGTTTATTTTCCACTTTTCTGTTTATTGAAGTAGAAGTGGAAACTGGCCTTCAAAGACCAGTCTATCAGCATCTCCTTCCTTGGCTCGCCTGACCTTCAGGCAGTGCAGCTGCCTGAACTGAGTTAAAAATGGACTGTCAAGCTGGCTTTAATTTCTGCTGCTCTGCGTCCGAATGTCCTCCCACTGATCTGTTTATCACACCCTCTATACCCCTTCTGTTGTTGTTTTTCTAAGAGTTTTATGCCAGGACAGCTGAAACTGCCTTTCAAGGTTCTAACCTGCAAATCCTTCTACACATAATCCTAGACGGCCTGGGAGCCAACACTGGGATCTCTACTGTAGGAACAACCTTCTCCCTCCAGGCATCCCCTAACCCACCCCAAGGTGACTCTCTGAACAGATCATCTCCTACTGGCACACCAAAGCGAGAAAACCGTGGCTTAATAACTTTGGAAGAAAAAAATCAGGCTTGGCTTCTTGCTCATGGGCTGTGCGGGCATGTTGCCTCTTTCCAGGGCTCTTCTGCCCCTCTGTGTGTTCCTGTGCAGGACCGCACGGAGCCCTCACAGGGATTATCTGCTGATCCCCAGCAGAATATAAAACTCTTTATCTTCAGTCTCTGAAACCTCTTCAAAATATCCCAAACCAAAGATCCTCCCAACAGGGCTCGCCAGAAACTTCTGCCTCCGGAAATGACAGTTGCTCTCGATGCACGGATAGAGGAGTACCTAAGATCCTACTAATGGTATTGTGTGTTTCTTGGCAAACTCCCGCTCAATTCAAGCTCCCCGCGCTCTGGGGCAAGGTCTAATTAGAAGAGTGCCAGGCTCACCCTTCCTGCGAAGAAAACGCATTAGCCACAGATGTAAGTGCACAAAGAATGCCAGGGAGCCACGGAGTGCGTGGGGTCATTAAGGCCCTTCTTAAAATGCTGGCGAGCCTTCGATGCGGGAAAGGAAAACTAGATCTGACCGCTTGCAGCAGAGGAGGATACAGAAACCCTGGGAGGCAGAGTAGAGTTGACTGGGTTAGAGGCCAGAAATAAGTGCATAAATGATGCTCAGTGGGCGTTGCAACAGATTTAAGCCAAGTGTTCAGGATGACACAGCAAAGCCCCAGGACAAGGAAATGCACAGATCGCTTAAAGCTTCCCGCTGCCGGGAGCAGCCTGAGTGTGAAAGCGCGGACGCTCGGGGAGGGGTCGCACTGAACAATCAGGTTCAGGCTTTGACGAGTCGTGCACCCGGAATTGCGGTCCCAGTGGCCCGAGGTCTACCCTGGAAGCAACAGGTGTCCGCTCTACCACAGGCTTATCCTCAACTCCCTGCAGCTAGGCTCGGGCTCCCTGGAAGTGTAGAGGTTGAAAGGGGACCAGACTCCGGAGGGGAGGGGCGGGGCGCTGGCCGGGGAGGGGCGGTGCAGGTGGGCGGGCCTGAGCAGGGTGGGGACTGGACCTATAAAGTTCTCGCTGCCCCGGAGGCTATGCTATTGTGAGGAGCCGGCGCAGGGTGGTCGGGGAGGGGTGAGCAGGGTGCCGCTGGCTGCTGGGGTCTGCAGGTCACCGAGTCCCCAGGAGAGGGGACTCCTAAGAAGGCACCTGCCTGTGTTTACCCGGCAGCGAGCGCGCAGGCCCCCGCGAACTCCTGGCAGGTGAGCGAAGCTGCGGCCTTGGTGGGGGCAGCGGGGCCGGGAGGCGCCCCGCGGGGCAGGTCGCTTCCAAGTTTTGCGAACTCTTGAGTTAGTTTCAGGTTGCGGCTCCGCTCCCAGGGCTTTGTCAAATTGAGTTGCAGAGGCCGGTTCCTCCTCTTTGGCAAAGGAGTTCCTCAGCTAGTTCGCTCCCGCGACGCCGGGCATTTTAGGAGCCTCTGCACGACTCGCCTGCTTTTGCAAATCCGTCTCTTCTCGCCTCATTTTTTCCAGCGCTCAGGAAAGGCCGTTGCGCCTCGCGAAGGAAACAGAGCCGTTGACCATGGTTGCAACTGGCAGTTTGAGCAGCAAGAACCCGGCCAGCATTTCAGAATTGCTGGACTGTGGCTATCACCCAGAGAGCCTGCTAAGTGGTGAGTGTCCCCGCTGTCCACCCTTCTCCCCTCCCAAGGTCGGTGCCTCTGGATCTATTGGGTGGGCGGGCTTTCGACTTCCTCCCCTACCTCTATGTAGGGGGTGCCACAAAATCCATCTGAGGAGACTCCTTTCCAAATTTTCTAACATCTTCTCTCCATGATAGAAACAAAAGTAGCAAAAGTAGAATACCCGAGGGCTGCATCTTTCTAGTCTGGTGCCAGTAGGCCCTTTGGGATTAAGTTCCTTATCTTACATGATTGTGAAGAACACAGTTCTGTGTGTTTTAGCAAATGTATTTACCCTGTAATCAATATCGCCCCTCCCCCTGAATTCCGACGCACCCATTTGCCAGGTATTCCTCACTCTCCCCTGACTCCAGGGAACTACTGATCTGATTTTTATCATTCCAAGTTAGTTTTGCCTTTAGGTAAGTGGAATCATGCAGTAGGTATTCTTTTGTGTCTGGTTTCTTTCCCGCAGCCTAATGTTTTTGAGATTCTTTTATGTCGTTGCTTAAATCAGTGTGTTCGTGTTTATTGTTTATTACTGAGTAGAATTTTCAGTCGTGGATATACCCATTATTCCATTTTTAATGTGAGAAGGAAACTGTTGAACAGCAGCGGTGCTTGACTTGCTGTCATTTGGAATTTTAACAGCAGTTTCTAAGTGAACACACTGCTCTGACACTAAAGAGCTGTAGGAGCATAGATAAACCGCTTAAGCTCTTCGTGTTTTTCTCCTTTCAAGGTGAAGTGGTTGATGACCTAATTTATAGGCCAGAACTCCAAAATTACACGAAGTGGAGGGGAAAAGCCAGTGGCTGATGAAGGTGGAGTAGGCTTAGAGAGAGGAGCTGGGAGGGCATTTGCCTGCACCTTGTTCATTTGACTCCGTGTGGTGTGGCATCCTGCCAAGGGGTAGGATTAATTTGAGGTGTAGGTGACCAAATGCAGAGCTATCTCTTTTCCTTTGAGCCCAGCTAATTTTATTTCCCTAGGACTATTTTGTTTTGCTTGGCTAAGAAAAACCACCCAGCCGGTTATAAATATCCTCATGAACCTCAAAGGTCTTCTCTGCGCAATTTTTAATTAAAGAGGTTAAAGCTAAAATTGGGACCTACAGGCCACTCCAGTAAAGACTTAAAGACACAAATTTGATAGATCTTTAATATAACTCTTCAAGCTTTAATACAACTCTTCAAGCATAATAGTAAAAATTCTTTATTTTACAATACATGTATTCCTACAGTTAGAAAGTAACAACCCCTTAGTCCAAAAAACAAAGTTATAACTTTTTATTCCAGAAGTAATGCATGTTTTCTGTAAAACAAAATTAGAAAACCCCCATAAGCAAGTAGCAGGAAAGAAAAGAAAATCACCAATAATCTGGGATAATCACAAGTAGATTTTTGATGCATAGTCTTTACAGTTGTGTGCGTGTTTTGTGTACACACATAAATTTAAAGAAAAGTGGTTATATCCTATCTACTCTATTTATCTAAACCTTTATTTCATACATGAACTTTCATTCATGAGAGCTTAAATTGTTCGCTATATTACCTAGCTAGTTAGCAGTTAATTGAGGTCAGCCGACACTGAAACACATACAAGAAAAAGGCAGACATGGTAGATAGAGGTAACCAATGTTGATATCTTGGTGTTTTTTTTTCTACTCTTAAATTTTTTTTTTTTCTGTATCTAAAAAGAAAACTCCATTTCTTACAGATTTTGACTACTGGGATTATGTTGTTCCTGAACCCAACCTCAACGAGGTAATATTTGAGGAATCAACTTGCCAGAATTTGGTTAAAATGCTGGAGAACTGTCTGTCCAAATCAAAGCAAACTAAACTTGGTTGCTCAAAGGTCCTTGTCCCTGAGAAACTGACCCAGAGAATTGCTCAAGATGTCCTGCGGCTTTCCTCAACGGAGCCCTGCGGCTTGCGAGGTTGTGTTATGCACGTGAACTTGGAAATTGAAAATGTATGTAAAAAGCTGGATAGGATTGTGTGTGATTCTAGCGTCGTGCCTACTTTTGAGCTTACACTTGTGTTTAAGCAGGAGAACTGCTCATGGACTAGCTTCAGGGACTTTTTCTTTAGTAGAGGTCGCTTCTCCTCTGGTTTCAGGAGAACTCTGATCCTCAGCTCAGGATTTCGACTTGTTAAGAAAAAACTTTACTCACTGATTGGAACAACAGTGATTGAAGGGTCCTAAAAAGGGAAAATATATAAAGATTATTTCATGATTGGGTAGTAAAACTATTCAGCTAGTCAGCTAAAGTCATTTGTAGTTTGCCCCACCTGCCCTAAATAAGAAACCCCAAATGTAGTCTCTTTTCTTTCTGTGTTTCACATTCATAGCAACTGCAGCTAACAGGCTGATTTTCTGGCCTTTGGAAGAAGTGATTCAAAATAGTGTAGATTTTCTGCATAGATCCCATTTTTGTACAGAATTGAATGGGATGGAATAGGTAAGCAAAAGTAGAAGCCCATTTGAGTTTTACATTTGATTCCACAATTTGGTTTCAGGTAGGCTTGGTAATAGACTATATAAACCAGATTTGCCTATTTTGATTTTCATATGGCTTTTTCTTCTGTAAGTTTTCAGAGGATTCTTTAAATCACAGAATCATACTAAATGATACTTAGCCTATCAAAACTTCCAAAAGCCCACACCACCAGTTCCTGACTCAAATTTGAAGGGTTCTTAGACAGGAGGGTAGGATTAAGTAGGTGAGTTTAATTAAAGCTTAACCCTAGGTAAGAGTGAATGAGAAATATTATGGCAATAATGGAACTGCTCCACTGTTTATTGGTGACTTCCTCACTCTAATGTTTTAAAGAGGCAACAAAAGCTTGTGGTGCCATTTCAGTAACCACGGTGTTGTTTTAGATGCCTTTATAAGCTCAGTTTCCCTTGTTCTTAAGTGTTGAATACTGTCTTTAAACTAGAAAAATGCAAAATATTGAACTGATATTTTTGTGTGTAGTTGATTACTCTTCCATTGAGTGAATGACGAATACCTGTGAGGATAGGAAATTAGTTCTGAGATCTAGTCCCTCTCTGATTCACTTAGTAATCTATCCTCTTTTCAGTATTACATGTGCTTAATCTCAGATGAACCATTTCACCATGGCAGTGTTATCTCATCTCTGGGCTTTTCTGGGAATTGAAGTATCTCTCCTTAACCCCAATTGTCAAGGGTAGTAGCTGTATACTACCACTTTGAATTATTGAAACGGGTCAATTTACGAAGTCTGCATTGGTTATGGAGATATGGTTCATAGTACAGCCTAGAGAATGAAACTCACAGTCCAGATAACCATGCATGCACCCAGATTTTTTCCACCTTGGATACCTGTCACTAGGGAATAATAAAGGCCTTATTTTTTGTCTTATTCCAACTAAGTAGATCATTATCTCTTTCTTTTTTATGTTAATGAGAGAATTTAGCCTCCACTCAACAATGTTCAATTCAGCAAGGCTTTCATATCCTTGCTGTGGGTAGTGGATAAGGAGCTTATTCAGGTTTCCTGCCCTAGCTATTAGCTCCACTTCACATGCTGGAGACTGGTGTAGGGACAGATGTATTCATCCTGGTGTTACTGAAAAACAGGTGTGATCCTGTTACTGATACTATAAGTGACCTAAAATGTCACTGTTCAAATTAGCAAGTGTTCTAACAAACTAAACTCTTCAAATGCTTGGAAAGATACTACAAAGCCAATCTTTATAGAATTGGGCCAAGATAAATCAATGTTGTTTTGCATGTCTATTGTTAGGCTCCAAAGGTTCACTGTGTTTCTGCCGCTGTCCTGGAGTTGTCACCACTGACTGGGCAAGGCTTCTTGGGCATGGATGTAGAACTGTTGTCCTTTTTCCACTAACAGTTATCTTTGACTCTCTTGCCTGTTATGCTTACAAAATGGTGATGGCTTATGGAAGGCTGTTAAATTAATATTCCTGTTAAAGGAAATTAAAGTTTGTCTATTTTTGACAATAAAACATTATATATTTTTAATTCTCTTGTCCTCTTTTTTTTTTCTTTCCCCTACTTGATGCAGTGGTCATAGGATCAGGGCTGCAATTACAAGGGCTGTAAGTAGGGATGGCTCATTATAAACCTTATATCAGAATTCCTTATGGGCCTGATAGAAGTGGGTTGTGCCTTCATCTCATTTGGCAAAATTGGGGTTAACAGTGAATGCAGCTATTTTGCCTGGTAGTAAAAACAGCCCACCAGTTCTGGACCTGTGTAGCCTAACCCTATCTGAATATGAGTGGACTGAAAGGGAGCACCTGCTAGACTGGCATTGCTGTGTTCCGCCTAGACAGACAGGGTGTGCAAATGGAGGCAAACCTTTGCTTCCAAAGGTGGAAGATTTGGGGTATAAATGAAGAGAAGGAAGAATAGTTGCTGAGGTTAAAGGAATTAATAAATGGGTTATATAAGGATGGAAATCCAATATTATCACTTCAAAAGAGGATCAGAGCAAGTGATGATGATGTCTTCCAGCTCAATTATAATAGATGCCTGAAAAGGTGAAGCTATGTTTGCAGAGACTACTTTTGAAATCAGACAGGTCGAATGGAAGCCTACAAACTTGAGTGACCTCATCCTGGGAGACATATTTATACTACACAACGGACTTGATTAATTATAAATGATTCAGTGAGATTCTAGGAGTGCTGCAGTATCTTTTAAGTTGTATGTCCTTTTGATGTAAGGAATTCTCATTGGAAGATTAGGGTGGTCTTTAAATAAATATTGTGAAATATACATTTGGTCTTAGTCCCTGTTTCCTGGTATAAAACTCTTGAACTACTTAGATTCTTCAAAGTGATGAGTGTCTTTTGTATGCTAATGATTGACTGATGGCTGGAAACCCCCAGGTAGCTTCAGGATGGGGCTTGGTCACCAGAAAGACCAAGGCTGTATTAGGGTGTTGGGACTTTTAGCCCCACCACACCCTCACATCCACCTGAAAGGAGAGAGGGTCCGAAGATTAAGCCAATGGCCAGTGATTTAACCAGTCTACATAATTCTACATAATGAAGCTTCCATAAAAACCTAAAAGGACTGAGGTCAAACACCTTCTGGATAAGTGAACACTTGGAGGTTCCTGGAGGATGGTGGGCCTGGAGAGGGCATAGAAGCTCCTGCCCCTTCCCACATTTCTTGCCCTATGCATTTCTTCATCAGCACTCATCAGCATCTTTTCTACTAATCTTTATCATAAACCAGTAAACGTAAGTAAGTGTTTCCCTGAGTTCTGTGAGCTGCTCTAGCAAATTAATCTAATCCCAGGAGGGAGTCATGGGAACCCTAATTTATAGCAGGTAGTCAGAAGCACAGGTAAAGCAAGCTGAGGCTTGAGATTGGCATTGGAAGTTGGGGGAGGGGGACACCCTTGGGGACTGAGCCCTCTACCTGTGGTATTTGAGGCTGTCTCCGGTTAGTGTCAGAATGGAATTGGATTAGAGGATACCCAGCTGGTGTCAGATGGCGGAATTGATTGCTTGCCTGATCTGTCAGGAAAACCCACACATTTGGTCACAGAAGGCTTCTGTGTTCATTTTTGAGTGATAAGGTATAGGAGAAAGCAAGTTTAATTATTTTTCCCTCAGTATTCTCAGAATGGGTAAAGGATGTTGTTTTCAATAACTGGTGCAATAACAACTTTTCACAGGAGATAAATAAGTTGAATGCATACACATTGAGCATAAAAATCAATTTCAGGTTGATTAAGGAATTAAATATGAAAGGGAAACTTAGAAGATAGAATTTTCGTAATTTTGACGTAGAGGGAAGAACTCTTAAATAAGACTTCAAGATGCCCTGAAACATCTCTTTATCAAGTAATCCTATAAGGAAGATAAAATTAAAACTCGAGAACTGGAAGAAAGTGTTTTCAACACACATAACTGAAAAATGGTTTGTAACCAGAATACATCAAGAATTCTTGCAAAGCAATAAGAAAAACACAACGCCCCAAAAAATATGTCGTCAAAAGCCTGAATAGGCATTGTATGGAAAAGGAAGCCAATCTGGCTGATAATTATATGAAAAGATCCTCAATCTAATTAGTAATCAGAGAAATTCAAGTTAAAGGCAATAATAAAATATCAATATAGACATCCACGTTAGTAAAAATAAATTGATAATTCCAAAAGTTGGTGAGGACACAAGAAAAAAAAGTCAACAAGTCAATATATGTATATGGCATTATTTTATAAAATTGAATGATAAGTATATTTCGTGAACCAGCATATCAAAGAGTGTTCTTCAAACTATTTTTTTTTTTTTTTTGGAGAGAGAGGGTCTTGCTCTGTCACACAGGCTGGAGCACAGTGAAGTGATCACAGCTCATTGTAGCCTCTATTTTCCAGACTCAAGCGATCCTCCCGTCTGAGCCTGCCAAGTATCTGAAACCACAGGTGTGCGCCACCACACCCAGCTAATTTTTTTATTTTTTTATTTTTTGTAGAGACAGGGTCTCCCTATGTTGCCCAAGCTGGTTTTAAACTGCTGAGCTCAAGTGATCCTTCCACTTTGGCTTCCCAAAATCCTGGTACTACAGGTGTGAGCCACTGTGCCCTGCCTGTCAAATTTTTTAAATTGTCATTCAAATTATTTATCCTAAGTTTAAAAAGTTGCAAATGATGTAAAGTCCAGAATGTGACAAATACGGGCCTTTTAAAATAAAACTATTACATCATCTTTTAAATATTTCCAATGGAATGTAAGTAGCATAGTAATTTGACATTCAACAACATCTATTTAGAAAATATTATAAATAAGGTCTTCAACAGAATTAAATTTTTTCAGTGTTACTTTTTCTTCATTCCTGTATCTTTTCAAAGTCTACAATTTATATTGAGTTTTCTTTAATGTAATATCTTTTAAACTTAAAAGTAATTTATTATTATTTCTTCCCTGTAAAAAAAATAAGATTATAAACTGAAATTAAATTTTTTCAAATTTTCTGTGACTGAGTCTTTAAATATCAATTTTTGAGTGAGTTAACTTTGCAAATAGTAATAATACACAATGGCCAAAATAACATGTTTTCCAAATTTTTGAATACTATTAAACACAATAATAATAATAAGCTATTTCTTAATGAGAGGACTCTTTAGTTAATTAATTCGTGGTTTCATATTGGTTTTTTGCTAGAATTGAGAGCTTAGCATTATTGCTTTCCATCCTTCCTTTTCTCTCTCTCTCTTTCTGTGTCTCACTCTCTGGCCCAGCCTGGAGTGCAGTGGTGCAATCCCAGCTCACTGCAGCCTCAAACTCCTGGGCTCAAGCATTCCTCCCACATCAGCCTCCCGGGTAGCTAGGACTACAAGGGTGCACTGCCATATCCAGCTAACTTTTTAATCTTTTCTAGAGATAGGATCTTGCTATGTCACCCAGGCTGTTCTCAAACTTCTGGCCTCAAGTGATCCTCCTGCCTCAGCCTCCCAAATTCTGGAATTCTTTCAAAGCAATAAGAAAATGACAAACAACTCCCCAAAAAGTATATGGTCAAAAGCCTGAGCCACTAAGCCTGGCCATCTATTTTTTGTTTCTATAGATGTAACCTCTGAGAAAATCTATTCACATCAATAAGATGGGAATGTAGGAGATTTGGTTATTACAGTAGCACTCAATCTTTGAACTACTTTCAAGATATATCCTCAAATCACGTAAATATATATCACCAAAAAATTATTTTAAATGATCAATCTGCACATAATTCAATCAGGTTTTCTTTCAATATTGTTGAAATAAAAAAACTGAAACCACCTGACTCACAAAAGTACATGTTCCCTAAGTATATTAGTTTGCTAGGGCTACAATAATGAAGTACCAAAGACTAGAGAGCATAAACAACAAAAATGTATTGTCTCACAGTTCTGGAGGCTAGAAGTCCAAGAACAAGGTGTCAGAAGTGTTGGTTTCTTCTGAGGCCCTTCTTTGTGGCCTGTAGGTGAGGCTGTCTTCTCCCTGTGTCTTCACATTGTCTTCCCTCTGTGTGCATGTCTGTGTCCTAATCTCCTCTTCCTATAAGGACATCAGTCATTGGATTAGGGTCTACCCTAGGGGCCTCATTTTAACTTAATTACCTGTCTAAAGACCCTATCTCCAAATGCAGTCACATGCTGAATTACTGGTGGTTAGAACCTAAGAATTTGGGGTTAATACGATTCAGCCATAAAACCAAGCATTCAAATAATACACAATACTATCCTAGAGCAATATTTCAAACTGTCCCTTTCTTTGGCACTCTAGGAGTTTGTACGCTCCGGAATAAAGCATTATAGTAAGATTGACCAACAGTGAGAGAAAGGCATGTCATTTTGTGAAGTGGGGAAAGAGGATAAAGAGCAAATATAAAATCAGGACCTGTGTCTCTGTCAAAGTCTCAGAGAGATCAGTTTTAGAAAAGAGTGTGTATAGAAGCAAAATGTTTAGAAATTGGTTCCCCTAAAACTATTTACACCCTACATATCCACATATCACATGGGAAACATTTGTATATCCTTGTATATATATTCCCGTTTTAAGACTACTGCCTTTTATTCTTGCACTAATGTGTTAGGAGACTCTCACAGGAGTTCAGCAACACAACTGTCTGGAAAAGCAACGTGGACTGCCCATCAACTGAGGAACGGGTACATGAATTGTGGGTATCATCATAAATGGAATGCTGGTCAGCAATGAAAATGGACTTTAAATTACAAACGAGGCTGGTCTGAGTGCAGTGATGTTTACAAGCAATGTATTACAACCAGTTACAGATTTTTTTTTTTTTTTTTTGAGACAGGGTCTTCCTTCCATTGCCCAGGCTGAAGTGCAGTGGCGAGATCATGGCTTATTGCAGCCTCAACATCTCTGGCTCAGGTGATCCTCCCACCTCAACCTCCTGAGTAGCTGGGACTACAGGCATGTGCCACCATGCCTGGCTAATTTTTTTAAATATTTCTTTTAGAGACAGGATTTCACCATTTTGCCCAGGCTGCTCTTGAACTCTTGGGCTCAAGCAATCCACCTGCCTCAGCCTCTCTAAGTGCTGGGATTACAGGTGTGAGCCACTGTGCCTGACCAAGATTTTTTTTGTTCCTTCTCCACTCCTACTGCCTCAGTTGATTAGCCTTTAAAAATAAAATAATAAATTACAAGTTATCTGGATGAATCTTTGAAATATATTATTGATTACAAAAAGAAAGTCACAAATGAACAAATAGACCTTTTTTCTGTTTATGTAATAAAGACATAAAACATTAAAATGTTTAGGGATGCAAATATATATGATTTATCTGTTTAAAAGTCTGGGGATTTGTAAGCGCAAATTTTGGAAGAATGAATACGTCTGAAGAGACAGAAAAGTAAGTGGGAATAATAACAGATTAACAGAAAACATCAAAGGAAATAGTAGCAATCATTTCCTTAAATTTGGAGGTATGCATAAATATGTTATTGAATCATAACTGCTTATGTTTTACATGCATTTGATAAATCTCTTTTTGTGCTTAATACTTAATAAAACATTTAAAAATGTTTAAAGGCAATTTAAAAACTTAAATAAAATTCTAGGGGAAAATAAAATTATCTGTATCTCTACCCAAGAATTTTCTGCCAGTCATGGTGGCTCATGCCTGTAACCTCAGCACTTTGGGAGGCTGAGGCACAAGGCTCACATAAAGCCAGGAGTTCAAAACCAGCCTCAGCAACGAAGTGAGACTCCTGTCTCTACACAAAATTTAAAAATTAGCTGAGTGCAGTGCCCTGACCCTGTAGTCCAGGTTACTCGGGAGGCTGAGGTGGAAGGATTGCTTGAGCCCTGGAGTTCAAGGCTACAGTGAGCTATGGTCACACCACTGCACTCCAGCCTGGGTGACAGAGCAAGACACTGTCTCAAAAAAAAAAAAAGTATTGCCATTGCATATGGTTAATCTTGCAATAGATTTACCTTTGCGGAGGATAATATAAAGTGATTTTTACCACCTGAACATGGAACATCTGAAAAATTCTCACAGATTATATGCTGAGGAATGCAAACGAGTTAAACAACGCTGCTGAAGAACTTGACCATCTGGATAACTAAGACTTGATCTTATTTTCAGAACTAATAATTAGGTAGAATTATTTACATAACAAATACTTGCTAATAATTTACAAATATAAAAAAGGATACTTTTTCACTCTATCCAAACATGCTGAAGGAAAAGCAAAGAAAGATGGTTTGATTCACATAAACCAAATGATAGCTCAAGTGTGGCTTTGTTGAGAAAGAAATTTTCTAAACCTGTTTCAAGGCAAAACTCTAAAGCCATTTGAAGGGAATATAGAAGAGCATTTTGCAGTATTCTATCAGCAACAGCATAAAGATATTGAGCCAACTGCTACTGTGTCAAAGAATCTTCTGGGTAGCTACCACCTAATTCAAGGTGAACTTGCTATCGCAGACACTGTGAAGTCTGAAGGAAGTACCAGCAGCATCAGGACAGACAAGTTTAACATGAAGGGAAGTGAATCTGGTGTCAAAGAACTCTCAAGGGTCTAAAATTAACCCAACTTTCAAGGTAACATATTAGCCTGCCACAGTTTCATGGATACTTGTAGAAAACACAAGACTCCAAGGGTTTTACTACTTCTCCATAGCCAGCAGCATGAACATCAGCATGTTTGCATCAGTCTACTCTTCCCTTTAAGTCCCACAGGAGTAGTAAGGTTAGGCCCAGTTGGATGCCTATGGGTTACATTGCAGGAGAGGAACCCTGAGCTTAGGGAACCCAAGAGGATGCCTACACTTTGCTTCAGACACTATCTATCTTCCACAGTTTTCCACTATAAAAATATCCTTGAAAAGACAGTCCAGAACTAAAGGCAATCACTGCCTCCCTTTTAAGACAAGCAGAAATATGAGAGAACCACGGAACCACGGAGAATTGTCTCCCACAGCCAGTGTAAGAACTGGGCCTCTATTAGTTCTTACAAAGTAAGATTTATATATATATATGTGTGTGTGTGTGTGTGTGTGTGTGTGTGTATATGTATATACATATATGTGTGTATATATATGTATATACATATATATATATATATATATCTTAAGGTCTGAGCACAGATATCAATCATATTTCACACTGCTTCCTCTATTGTCTTTTTATAATCTTAACCAACATTATTAGGGATAAACTGAATTGCAACATAATAACTAAATAATTTTCCTGGAAAATATAATAGTACTGAACTTGTATGTTGTAGTAGTCACTAGACTTTCCCCAAATGTTCTGCTTCTTCTTCTGGAGATAGGATATAATTATATTTCTCCACCACTAAACCCCCTTGAAATTAGCTAAGGTCATCTGAAATGCTTTCACCAAAGAAGTGTGACCAGAAATGACAAGAGGACACATCTGTCAGTCTGAGTCACTGAGTAAAGAAAATTAATCCAGTTCTTTCACTGCTGACTCAAATTAGAGCTATAGTGTAAGTAAGAAATAAAACTTCTGTTAACCTACTGAAATTTGGGGGATTTTTGATATTGCAGCATAATCTGATCTATCCTGATTAATACCTTTGTACCCAATAATATGGCCTCAAAATATTAAGTGCAAATTTGCAAAATTAGAAAGTAGATTGAGCAACTTACAATCATAGTGGACCATACTAATACATATCTCTCAATAATTGAGAAATCAATCAAAAAGAGAATTAAAGAAGTAAAAGATGTGAATGACACCATAAACATTAGTTGTATGTACCACATTTAATGACCATGCCTGGAACTATAAGCCCCCACTTAGTAAACACACATTATTTTCATGTATACATAAAAAATTTACAAAAACTTAAATTTTATAATACAAAGCAAACCTTAAATTAACAAAGACTGTTCTGTGAAATGAATTATAAAAATCTAAAAACCAGCCACAAAAACCTCATACATTTAGAAATTTAAATACAAATATGCTTCTAAAGAATTTTTGGGTCAAGAAGATAGAAAAAACTTGGAATTTAATGACAATGAAACTGTTACACAGCAAAACACATAGTATGTGGTTAAGGCAGTTGTTCCTTGGTGAGCAGGTGTAGGCATACATGTCTCCAAAGGTCCAAGGAGGCTGAGAGGCTGAAGAAAGAGACTAATAAGTCTAGTTTCTCAGAAAGAAACATGTAATAGAGACTTACAACAGAAACCATGTCTAGTGCAGCCACCATGAAATGAGATGGTGAATCCCCATGCTAATACCCACCAGAACCAGGGTTTATTTACCTTAGGGAATTTGCCTGTGGGCCAGATTTATGATTGGTGTCTGTTTACAATAACATTTATGGTACACAGTAGATAAAGTAGAAATCTTACAGGCATTTCCAGAAGAAAGGGGCTGATGAAACTATTATATAGCAAAACATACGGTATGCAGTTAAAGCAGTTTTCCTTGGTAAGCAGGTCTATGCATATCTGTCCCAGCTGAGAGGCTGAAGAAAGAGACTGATAAATTTAGTACTGAGGTTAATCAGCAGTCAACATGGCAGATTCATATCCAAGATGGAGTCACTTTAGCCTCCACAGCAGTACATGAAAAGAAATGTATAGCCTTAAATCCTTGTATGAGAAAAGAAAAAAGATGAAATCAATGAGCTAAATGGCCAAGTAAAGATGTTACAAAAAGAAATAGAGAAACCCCAAAAACTAGAAGGAAGGAAATGAAAAAGGTATAAGCAGAAATTGACGACTTTGAAAATATAAACAATAGAAAGGATCACAAAAATAAAATCCAATTTTTAAAAAGACTATTAATAACATTCACAAACTGAAAATGGACAAGAAAATAATGGAAAGCATCCATCAGCAGCTATAGGAATGAAAATGAGGATATATAGACAGATACAACAGATAGTATATGAAAAATAGAAGTACATACTCCAACAAAACTAAATCTCAATATTGTGTTGACTGAAAAAAGAGTAAAAATGATCAGTATAGTATAACATATTATTCATGAATCTATGTGTATGTATATATATATGTATAGTAACATTGTAAAGCATAAATGTTAAAAATAAAGTCCAAATTCAGTGTAATAGTTACCCCCAGAGAAAGCACGGAATGAGATCTGAAAAATCAGTATAAGAATATCTCTAATCTGGAATGCAGTTATTTTCTCATTCTCTATATGTTTCTATTTGCTTGAATATTTTATAATATTTTAAAGGACTGATTATTCATAAGGGGATTTACTCAAGGCATAGAGTTGTACATAGAAATAATGTGGCAACAGAAAAAGTTTTGAAATTACTCTGAGCAACTTGAAGGCAGAGACTTGGATTTTTATCTTCGTCAATGTTTAGTAATTTCTTTGTTAAACATATTAGTAAGAGGTGAATATGGCCTGGAATGTGGAGGCCTTTGGGATGCCACACTAAGAAATGTATAGTTAGTTATGTGGTTGAGCACTTTCATGCTTATAAGCTTTTACAACATAGAATTTTGGGTAAATCAATCAGACAATATTATATATAATAATTTAATAGCCTTTAAGAGCCAAGAGGCATGAGGTCAGTGAAAAACCTATTGAGGTAGCCTAGGTAGGAGAGCAGACATATCTAAATTAGAATAGAAACATTTTATGTTAAAATAATAATAATGATAATAATAATTAGCTCAAGGGTCATTACAAGGAAAAATGAACGGGCTTTGGTATATGAGTGTAAGGAAGAGAAAAAGGAGGGTATCAGTAAATTTCTGGTATTCAGGCTTTTCTGCTGCTTGTTTAATATAGAAGGCAATATTGTCACCCACAATAGGCAATGAGAGAACTTAGAGAACCTTAAACAAGATAGCAACCACACATCTTACATCTAGCATTATTTCCATTTTAATAACTGTCTTAAGTAGGGTTCCCAGGAAATAGACACTGAGATGGAGATTTGCAAGCAGGAAGTTAATGTCCTTCCAGTCAACACCACTGGAAGAGAAGGGAGTCGGACTGAGCAGAGGAAATGGTTGAATAGTTGATACAATCTCAAAAAAAAAAAGGAAAGAAAAAGAAAAAGGCTCTTAACTGATGTTTCAGGGAACTTTAGAGTTAGGATGCCATTTGGAGTTAATTACCCTGAGGCAAGAAGGTTTGACCTCTATCTGCTGCCCCTTTGACTAGACACTAGAAATGAGCTGCCACAGGGTTGGGGTGTGTGCCTTTGGACAAGGCAGCTCTTTTCAGTGGAAAGCAATTCCTGAGGTGTTGGCTCGTCTGTGAGCAGTCAGTTCCCGACACTTCCATCAGCAGGGGTTGTGCTTGCTCCAGACATGAAGAGGGAACCTGGGTGGCACATTACAGTGTCCACCCTAGTCCTTTGCTTATGCTATTTGGATCCACTTATGTTATATAATAAGTTCTGGTCCTAGCTCTTCCAGGACTTTAATTGGTCTATTTTACTGGGAAAACTGACAGAAAAAAAGCTTAATGGGGCCAACTATAGCCCTCCCACATCCATGAAATCAGTGGACACACTGTGACCTGGACCTAGCCCAGGACCCCATTTAAACTAGTAATAACTCAGGGGTAATTATGATGCTTTTTAAGTTTCAGGTTATCAAATGTCAACTCAGACCCTGTATTAGTAAGGGTTCTCAGAAAACAAAACCAGCTGACAAGTGCTGCGTGTGTGAGTGTGTGTGTGTGTGTTTGCAGTGTTAAAAGAAAAACCTTAGATAAATTTAACAAAGTTTAATTGAACTAAGAACAATTAGCAAATCAGGCAGCCCTCAAACCAGAATAGATTCAGGGAGACTCCAGCATTGCCTTGTGGTTGAAGATGATTTATGGATAGAAAAAGGAAAAAAGTGACATACAGAAAATGGAAGTGAGATACAGAAACAGCCAGATTGGTTACAGCCTGGCATTTGACTTATTTGAATATGGTTTGAACAATTGGCTGCCGTTGATTGACCAAAACTTGGTGATTGGTAGATGAGTAGGTTACAGCCTGTTTACACATCCAGTTAGGTTATAGTTTACTATGTATGGAGAAACCTTCAGGCCAAATTTAAACTATGTAAGGAAGTGGCTTTAGGCTAAACTTCATTTAACAGCAGTTTGCTGGGAGAATTCCTTTTTGCCTGGTGAAGGTCAGCCCATTCTATCTAGGCTTTCTACTGATTGGATGAGGCCCCCCACATTATGAAAGGTAATCTGCTTACTCAGAGTCTGATAAATGAAATGTTAATCCCATATTAAAACAGACAAAGAAACAAAAACCTCTGCAGAAACATCCAAAATAAAGTTTGAGCAAATATCTAGGCACTGTGGCCCAGCCAAATTGACACATAACTGTCATAGACTCCGTGTCCAAAAGACTTTGAAATTACACATTCTCCATTTCTACTGTACAGCAACCCAGACAAATGGCTATAGGTCACTTTGGGGAAGGACAAGGGGCATCAATATTCTATACACTTGCCATGGGATTGCTGAATTTTTTCCTCCAAAATGTTCATCCTCCCCTTTAGTATAAGCACACATCATTTTATTGCACTCCTATTTATTGAGCTTTGCAGATATTGAGTGTTTTACAAATTGAAGGTTTGTAGAAACCTTGTGTCAAGCAAGTCTATCAGCACCATTTTTCCAACAGGTTGTGCTCACTCAAGTCTCTGTGTCACATTTCAGTAATTCACACAATACCTCAAACTTTTTCATTATTTTATCTGTTTTGGTGATCTGTGATCAGTGATCTTTTATCTTACTATTGTAATTTTTTGGGAGCACCATGAACCACACCCACATAAGATGGCAAACTTAATTGATAAAGGTTGTGTGTATCCCAACTGCTCCTCCAACCAGCCCTTCCCCCACCTTCTCCCTCTCCTCAAGACCCCTTTTTCCCTGAGACACAATGATACTAAAATTAGGCCAATTAATAACTCTGCAATAGCTTCTAAGTGTTCAATTGAAAAGAAGATTCACATATTTCTGACTTTAAATCAAAAGCCAGAAATAATTAAGCTTAGTGAAGAAGGCATGTCACAAAAAAAGCCAAGTGAAGCTTAGTGAAGAAGGCATGTCATGAAAAAGCCAAGACAGAGCAGAATGTAGACCTCTTGTGCCAAACAGTTAGCTAAGCTGTGAATGCAAAGACAATTTCTTGAAGGAAATTTAAAGTGCTGCTCCTGAACACACGAATCATAAGAAATCCAAACAGCCTAATTGTTAATGGGTAGAACGTTTCAGTGGTCTAAATAGAAGATCAAAATAGCCTAACATTCCCTTAAGCCAAAACCTAATCTGGAGCAAGACCCTAACTCTCATCAGTTCTATAAAGGCTGAGAGAGGTAAGAAAGCTGCAGAAGAAAAGTTGGAAGCCAGCAGTGGTTGGTTCATTAGGTTTAATGAAACAAGCTATTTCCTTAACGTAAAAGTGCAAGGTGGCCAGGTGTGGTGGCTCATGCCTGTATTCCCAACACTTTGGGAGGCCGAGGTGGACAGATCACCTGAGGTCAGGAGTTCAAGACCAGCCTGGCCCACATGGCGAAACCCCGTCTTTACTAAAAGTACAAAAACTAGCCTGGCGTGGTGACAGAGGCCTGTAATCCCAGCTACTCGGGGGGCTAAGGCAGGAGAATTGCTTGAACCCAGGAAGCAGAGGTTCCAGTGACCCAAGATCATGCCACTGCACTCAGCCTGGGTGACAAGAGAGAGACTCTGTCTCAAATAAATAAATAAATAAATAAATAAATAAATAAATAAATAAATAAATAAATAAAAGTGCAAGGTAAAGCAACAAGCGCTGATATAGAAACTGCAGCAAGTTATCCAGGAGATCTAGCTAAGATCATTGAAGAAGGTGCCTACTCCAAACAACAAGTTTTCAATGGAAAAGAAATAGCTTTTTATTGGGAGAAGATGCCATCTAGGACTTTCATAGCTAGAGAGGAGAAATCAATGCCAAGCTTCAAAGCTTCTAAGGGCAGGCTGACTCTCAAAGACTAACGCAGCTGGTGACTTCAAGTTAAAGCCAATGCTCATTTACCGTTCCAAAAATCTTAGGACCCTTAAGGAAAATGCTCAGTATACTCTACGTGTGCTCTATAAATGGAATAACAAAGCCTGGATGACAGCACATCTGTTTACAGAATGGCTTACTGAATACTTTAAACCCCCCCATTGAAACCTACTGCTCATAAAACAAAAACAGGGGCTGGACGCGATGGCTCATGCCTGTAATCCTAGCACTTTAGGAGGTCAAGGCGGGAGGATCACTTGAGGTCAGGAGTTTGAGACCAGCCTGGCCAACATGGTGAAACCCCATCTCTACTAAAAATACAAAAATTAGCTGGGCGTGGTAGTGGGCGCCTGTAGGCTACTCGGGAGGCTGAGGCAGGAGAATCGTTTGAACCCGTGAGGCAAAGGTTGCAGTGAGCCGAGATTGCACCACTGCACTCCAGCCTGGGTGGCAGAGTGAGACTCCATCTCAAGAACAAAAACAACACAAAAGAAAACAAAAACAAACAAACCAAAAGAAGAGATTTTTTCCCACACATTACAGCTTATTGACAATACCCCTAGTCACCCAAGAGCTCTGATGAAGATGTACAAGAAGATTAATGTTGTTTTCATGCCTGCTAACACAACATCCATTCTGCAGCCCATGGATCAAAGAGCAATTTCAACTTTTAAGTCTTATTATTTCAATAATACATTTTGTAAAGTTATAGCTGCCATAGATAGTAATTCCTCTGATAAATCTGGATGTAACTTTAAACCCTCTGGAAAGGATTCACTATTCTAGGTGCCATTAAGAGCATTGTAATTTATGGGAGGAAGCCAAAATATCAATATTAACAGGAGTTTGGAAGAAGTTGATTTCAATCCTTATGGATAACTTTGAGGGGTTCAAGATTTCCGTGAAGGAAGTTACTGCAGCTGTGGTAAAATTAGCAAGAAAACCAAAATTAGAAGTGGAGCCTAAAGATGGACCGAATTGCTGCAATAAAACTTGAACAGATGAGGTGTAGCCTCTTATGGATGAGCAAAGAATGGTTTCTTGAGATGGAATCTACTCCTGGTGAAGATGCTGTGAACATTGCTGAAATGACAACAAAGGATTTAGAATATTCCATAAAGTTAGTTGATAAAACAATGGCAGTGTTTGAGAGGATTGACTCCAATTTGGAAAGAAGTTCTACTATGAGTCAAATGCTATGAAACAGCATCACATGCTACAGGAAATCCTTTTGTGAAAGGAGAAATCAGTTGATGTGGCAAACTTCATTGTTGTTTTATTTTCAGAAATTGCCACAGCCACGCCAATCTTCAGCAACCACCACCCTGATCAGTCAGCAACTACCAACATTGAGACAAGACCCTCCTCCACCACCAAAAAGATTACGACTCCCTGATGGTTCAGATGATCATTAGCATATTTTAGCAATAAAGTATTTTTAAATTAAAGGGTGTACATTGTTTAAGAGACTGCACTATAATGCAAACATATCTTTTATGTGCACCGAGAAACCAAAACATTTCTGGGACTCTCTTTATTGCAATATTTGCTTTATTGTGGTAGTCTGGAATGATATCCACAATATCACCAAAATATGCTTGTATATAGGTTTTATTCTAAATATTGACTTAATTCGGGAAACTGGATGGAAGATTGTGACTTTTTATTGGAATGGCTGCCTCCAAGAAGGGACATAACTTTGGGTGAGGGTACTGCCTGCAGAAGGTCTCAGCTGAAAGTTGTCAGCCACCAAAACATCCAGTTTTTGAGTAGATGAGTGTCCTGGACCTGTATGGCACACAGTGGCATCCATTACAACTGCCACTCCTTTTGAGGTGAATGTAGAAAGGTGTAAATGAGAAATTAATGTCTGTTTGAAGTGATGGAAAGGAGTTAAGTCTGCAACATTTTAAATTCCAAATTATTAGGGCTCTTGTTGGTCTCAGCTCTGCATCAATCTCATTCGGGTAACTTACATCACAGTGTTCTCAGGTTTGTGTGGAACGATTCTGACATATCAAACATAAGTCTAACTAGCATAGCATGAATCTGTAAATAAACAAAGGAAGTGTTTGCCAGCGAAAAAGGCTTTGCTAGGGTCTCATGTATTTGTAGAGGCTGGAGAGAACAGCCAGGAAGTTTTGACCTGACTCACTGAAAATGACATAAGGATAACTCCCTAAATGGCAGTACCAGCTCTCCAAACTTTTGCATGCCCAAGACTCTCCACTTATGATCTTAGGTGTGATGAAAAACAACAGACAATGAGAAAACTGATTTTTAATAATCAGTCTACAAATGTAAAGGGTCCCAGTTGAAGTAGAAGCCCAAAATAACATATTATTGAGTATAGCACCACACCAGATGGCCTCTCCCAGATCATGTGGGGGCGAAGAATACTTTATTTGCCTGAGTCACAGAATTACTGATGTGCACGATGGGAGCCAAAGTTCAAAGCTGCTCTTGATTGGAAGCCCTGAAAAGTATTGCTTTAGTTTTTCATAGTAATCAACTCAAATGGCTGCACATTCAAATTCTTTCATCTAGCAACTTTTAAATCATTGCAAAGAGTGGAATTTTATTAATTTAAAAATGATTTCTTTTTGCTTATTGACTGGTATATGTTGTGTTTGTCTTTAATAAGCAGAGGAAGTAACAGTAAATCCAGTTGAATGCTGATATAAACTGTGGGGTTTCTGGCCTCAGAGGTGTAAGTAGAAGAGCAATGAACAAGGTTTTTATGGAAAAAAAAGTGTTTCTGGAATCCAAGCATTGCCATTATGAGTTGGTTTATCTTTATTACTCTGAGTTTCCAGAGTATTACAACAAATTACACAGTTTACAACAAACCTTTTATGATAGTCTTGTAATGTGTCTTTTCTATACTTATTAAAGTAGGAAAAATAAACAAAACAAAGTTTCCTCTTTAAAAAATTCAGGACTAGACCAAGAAAGCAAGCAAAAAATGTGAAAACAAACAAGCAAACAAACAAAAACTATCTCTTCAATGTGCCTTTCTATGTAGTTGCATTTAAAGCTTCCGTTAATAAGCACTTTTCCCCCATCACCTTTATTTATTCTACTTCTCACCTGACCCCTATCTTCACAAGATTTTCACTTATTTGTAAGGCAGTTTAAAAACTCATGTATCCTGTCTAAATCATTTAAATGAAAGCTTTTGTTATTTTATAATATTTGATAATATATGATAGGAAATATGAGCCAGTCCTTTACACGGGGTTGTTGGATTCAATGTTATCATGAGCAAATAAAATGAAGTCTGTGAAGACTTGCCTTAGAAAGGACCTTTGCAAATAAAACTAGGCAGAGTGAAGCATCCTTGTACAGATCAGGACAATTTAGATCATAAAGTAGTAGAGCTGTAACTAATTAATAAAAACAAGGGGAGGGTATTAATTGAAAGCAATACTGCGTTGATGTAAAAATAAATGTAAAAAATATTAATGTTAAAAAAAAGCATGCCTATTCCCAACCAAGGTAGAGCAGAGTTTCCCTAATTTGTGTAACGTGGGAATCACCTGGGTCACAAATTAACAAATTTCCAGAGCTATCCCTGGGAGATTGTGAATCAGATCTGAGGTCAGTTCTGTGTTTAACAAATCTCTCTGGGATTTGATGTGACTGGGCAAGTGAAGGAATTACCAGTGCTTCTGTTTATTCTAATACAACATTCCTAAGAAATCGTCCTTTCTGCCAAACTGCACTCTAAAAATAACAGCATTCACAGAAAAAATTATGATTAGAGTTAGTCACTCAAAACCAATATTGTAACCAGAGCACTAACAAAAATAATAACAGTCCTAACTGAGCAAACAAAAAGCTACAACCATAAAGAAATGTTACAGTAGTAAATGTAGGATTTTACTATTAAAAGAAAAAGTGAAAGCTAAAAATGAAAGGGTGTGTAAGGAAGGATCTCCTTGTTGAATCACGAAGGCAAGGACAAAAAGAAAAGGATAGGGAGAACCCAACAATATGCACTTTCAAGTACAACCAAATTGATCCTAGAGGAACCCCAGGAGGTGAATGGGCTCCATAGAGCATCTTCATCTGAGGCTTGCTGCCTCCCACTGTGTTCATGTAATTTACACTCAGTTTTGTGACTTGTAGGCAACTGTGGTGAAATTGCTTATGACCAGACCAAATTCCATGTCCTCTTGATATCTTCCCCCTATTTAACAATAGCTTTTGAGGTAATGTGTGTTATAGAAACACAGGTTATAGAAGTAATGGACTAAGATTGGATATGTTCATAGCTGCAGCAATGTAAGTTAAAGTAGCCTTTCCAAGAACATATTAAATAAGGATGAAGAGGTCTGAAATGTTCATACTTTCTAACCCAGTGACTTCCTTGCAAGCATCCAAGTGTTGCTACTGGCTCCACTGCCACTGCCCACGTGGGAAATTAATTGCCACTCTTCTGGCACATGAATTCCACACAGCCCTGCTTCTTCAATGCTCTATCCTTCAATTCAAGGCCTAGGATGGCCCACTTCATAAGAAGAAGTATCATTTGAACACTTACTTTGTACTAGACACTGTACTAGAATGTTGCTGGTTAATCTTCATAATCCAATAAGCAAGATATAATTTCTTCATTTTCCTGAGGGGTAAACCTCAAAGGCATACTTAACTTCTTCAAAGACTCACAGCCATTGATGAGGTTGTGGAATCCAAATGCAAACTTATATTGACTTGGGGTTCATGGCAGGGCCACACCAGCATGAGGCATTAAATGCTGGAAAGGCAAAGCTAGTCAGATCAAGGCAAGTTTCAAATGTAGAGGGGACCAAACACAAACACCAACTTCTAACGTCAGGGTAGACTGTGGCTGCAGAGGCCAGAGTTCAACACTGGATGAAGACAGGAGAAAGTGAGGCTGGGCAGCAATAAGCAATAAGATTTCCTTGGCCACTGCATGCACACCCAGGAGTGTTTGCGATTGTCCTTGTGGACTGGTATAGAGGTGGTATGAAGCACACAAGCAGGCTGGCTTAAGGCCAGACGCAGGGCAGAGGGTGGATCAGTGTCTCTATCCAAGTGGTTGTTTTTCACAGAGCATCTTCCTTCCTATAGTCTACTCTAGGTCCCTGGACTTCCACTACCATCTGAGACTCCAGAAGATGCACAAACCCAAAGCCAAATGCCTGGGTTGGAATCCCTGATTTATCGTTAACTGTGTAACCTTGGCAAAGTTTCTTGTCCTCAGTTCCCTTGTCTGTAAAAATAAGTTTAATACCTCAGAGTGATTGTGAGGATTAAATGATTTAATATACATCAAGCGCTTGGAACTGCGCACAGCACAAACTTAGTAGTCTTTACTACTTGTTTCTAAGCGTGACCTTTCAGTCTAACAGATACAGGCCTAATAGGGTTTGGCTTTGTGTCCCCACCCAAATATCATCTTGAATTGTACCCCATAATTCCCATGTGTTGTGGGAGGGAGCTGGGGGGAGATAATTGAATCATGGGGGCAGCTTCCCCATACTGTTATAAGTGAATACTGTCATATAGTGAATAAGTCTCATGAGATCTGATGGTTTTATCAGGGGTTTCCGCTTTTGCATCTTCCTCATTTTCTCTTGCCACTGCCACGTAAGAAGTGCCTTTCACCTCCTGCCATGATTCTGAGGCCTCCCCAGCCATGTGGAACCTTAAGTCCATTACACCTCTTTTTCTTCCCAGTCTCGGGTATGTCTTTATCAGCAGCGTGAAAATGGACTAAAACATGGCCACAAACACAGAGGGAATTAGCAACAGAGGATGTAATCTAAAGCTCATAAAGTCATCAAGAGGCTAAATCCTCTCCAAGTTCCCCGAACACCAGGTGTGGACACAACAGACTATTTTAGGATCCCACTCACCAAATACCCTGCAAGCCACACTCTCAAGGGTTCAAGGACTTGGCAGGAAGGAGTCCACAGGTGGTAGACCTTTAGAACTCTCCACCGGGTAGGCCAGAGATTGACAGATTCTCCAACAATACACTAGTCCTCTTGACTTTAATTTAAGGCAATATTCTAAAATGCATTACTAAAGTAATTGTTAGCACTTACATGGAAAAGAAGTGAAGACCAGGGGCCACCTTACATTTTTTTATCATTCTTTTATAACAGACTAACCTAATTTATTTCTTTGATTGTCTCCCTAGACCCTAAATTTAGGTCTAAAGAAATAGAATAGCTGACTTCAAATATTTGAAACACTTGTGTGCATGAAGATTACATTCATTCAACATGACCCCAAAATCCAGGGAACCAAAGCTGCTGAAAAACAGATTTTTCTGTTTGATAATAATAATGAAACCTTTCTAACAGTCTAAACCACAGGGTTGCAAACTTCCTACCGGTGGGTTGAATTTAACCCTCATGCAATCTTTTGTTTGGCTTACAAATAGTCACAAGGCACTGCATGCTGCTGTGCAGCTGTACTTTCACAATCTGTGCAATTGTGCTCAGTGACCCAGAAATGTTCACATTATAATCCAAATTTCTCTCTTTTCTTCAGAAACCTAATGGTGTACAGCACAGCCAGCATTCCCTGATAGTGTTGTGGATGGATATGTACATTCCAGTCACCTGGAATGTCACTAGTTTATATCACCTGTGCCTAGAAGGCATCTGAGTTAAAGTCTCAGATAATCTTCTTAATAGATGCAAAGAAAGACCTTCTTCCATCATTAAGATTCTCTGATTCTCTAATCCTCTAAGCCTAAATGTCATTCAACAATCTCTATTTTTGCTTTTAGTTGTTTATGAGGGTAACAGGCCTTGTGTGTTCTTTTCAGTAAGAATCTAGCACCATTCTCTGCTTTAAACGTATGTCTTATTTGGCAGCTCTTTGGCCGGCAGCTGCAATGCCTCTCCCTCTCAAATTTCAAAGTAACTTTAAGAATAAGGACAGGAAATGCAAGTGCTTCAAAAAGAGCTTTTTGATGCACTCCTGTGCTAATAAATGCATGTTGAAGAGTAAATTACTACAACAGCTATCTATTTTTAACTGACTTCCGTCATATTACTTCAATACATGCTCCAATTACATATATTGAATTCCTGACGTTCAATGACACCAAAAATCTTTTCTTGCACTTTGGGGACTTTATTGATTTATATTCTTGAGAAAATAAAGATCACGAAAGAAAGAGAGTTTAATTAATGTGTTAGGGCTGACCATACTATTATCATTAATCAGAAAAAAACAGAATCGCAGTAACATTGTTCAAAACAAAATGGTGATAAAAAAAACAAAAACAACAGCAAAAAGTAACCTAGTCAAAGTCTGTGGGTATTAGGTAAGGAAAATAGTAAGCTTGTTTTTATGAAAGCTAAAACTGTTGACTACAACTTAGATATAACATGTGGGAGGTTATGTTTCTAAATATAATGTAAATTAATCCACTCGATCACTAGATATTATGCAGTCTCACTGCCCTTAAAACTCAATAAGAGAATCCTCTTAATAAGAGGAAATAAGAAAATCCTCAGGGAACTACTCAGAAGAAATGTGATATTAGTTTGCTTTCGTAAATGTGTCTGCTAAATATTATTAAAGAAAGCACTCATTTTTGTGATCACTATCCAATAAGAAAATATATAGTAAACTATAACTTTATGGAAAGAGAGCTACCTGATACTTTAAAAAGGAAAAAACCCAATTTTCTTGTTTAAAAATGTCTAGATGCACCTAATACCAAAAGAAACCTATTTCTTTTATTTCTGTTATTTAGGAAATAAAATTGTATTATACTGAAAACTTAGAAAACAAATATAGTTTGAGAGATTAATAGGATTTCCTGATTAAGAAAAAGGATGCACTACTTAGAAACATCTAAACATGTGATCCTTAAACATTTTCAGATCAATTTAACATGAGTAAATTCTGCAAAAATATTTCAAATATTTTTGGTCCGAAGGCATTGCTAACATAGTTAACCCTCTGTAAGCTTCAACTATTCTAAATAAAATGAAGGAAACTTACAAATGACAACAACCTGAACTTTTTCCTCCACTTTCTTCCCAATAAATGTATACAAGAGCTGTTATCTGAGATCATAAAGAACTGTTTGTTTCCAGGGGCAAGGTGGTGCCTGGGGAGCAAAAGTTAGGGGCCTGAGTTTGGATAATTAAGTTAAAGTTTGCAATGCACAGAAATGAGTGAAAACATTACAGACAGAAGCCTAGACTGTCATTAGAATAATATGATGCTAGGAAAAGCATATCTTTGAAATCATACAGTCTTAAATCCTTATGCGGGTATTAACAAAATGATCTGCTTTTAGGTGAAAAAAAAAAAAAAAAAACATGACAGTAAGGGACAAGATACATGGCTTGACAGTTTGCATGAGAAAATACTTGTTAATCATGTCTGTCCCAGATTCTCCATTCTGAGGGAATTATTAGCAGCTTATAGAGAGCAGTTAAGAGAGAAGAGGATGTTTAATTTAAAGTAAGGACCATCTTTGACTATTTGGAAGACTTTCTTTTAAAAGATAAGATCATTTATGTGATCTCTCTGAGAGTGATAGATTGTGCCAATTGGCACCTCGATCAAATGAACAAGCACTTTATAGCAATCAGAACTGCCTTATAATATTTTACAAGGAGATAAGCTGCTTCTCTCTGGAAAGAAAGTTTAAATGCCACCCAGCAGAGATGCTGTAATGGCATGACTGTGCTGGGCACTGAAGAACTCTCTTTGACTTTTGAGGGCCCCTCAACTTCTAACATTCAATTGGCTTGATAATTTTAAGTGTTGGCTTACAGAAGTCAAGGTAGTTCTCATTATTTTGCTTCTTCTCTTTATTCATAAAATGGTTTAAAAATGGTTTTGAAATCTGTTTTGTTGTTGTTGTTCTTACCTTTCTCCTTTTTATTATGTTAGAATTCTACTTGGGTCATTTTTTTCCATTGCCATCCTATCTAATCTATTATATTGGTACTCATAATGATAAGTTATTCTCCCTAAAACATGTACCTGCATCAGAAAATTTCACTGCACCCCTCCATTTCCATCATTATCTGAAAACCTAAGAGAAAATAAAACCACCAAATTCACCTATACAAAAGCAAATAAGTTTTTATAAATGACAAATTGTTTACTACTTCAAACCAAAAAAAGATGAAATTATACTTTTTTAAAATTATTAGAATAATAATAGCTGAAGTACATAGCCCAAGCAGAGTGCCTTAGAGGAGCAAGGCCCTGGCTGGAAGTTTTGCCTTTTCTGCTTAATTTAGTCACTCAACAAACCTGCAGGGTGGAAATTACTATCCCCATTCCAAAAACAAGAAAACTGAAGTTCAGCTCTGTTAGATAACTTGCTAGAGGTCAAAGAGCTGTGAGAATTCCCCTTGAACTAATACTATGCTTCTAAATTCTGTGTTTTTTAGGCCATACAGATTTCTTCCCCTTAGCAGAAGCAAAGTGGCATTTGGAACAGAAATTGTTTTTAAAATTTAAGGAAATAACAGTGAGCAGGACATTAAGTGAAAAGCTAAAAGGCTTTGAAATCACCTTTTGAAAAATTATAGTAGTAAGGGAAATTTAACATAATTGACTCCATTTTGCTTCTACCAGGCAAAATTGCTTTTGCCCACTCTTGTGCAGAGAACATAATAGCCCTTTCCTTGAACTGATCCATTCGTTTTTCAAAGATTGAAACTGTATTTGTGAAAACTAATAAAAAGCCACAAGATTAGAATCATGGCAGAAGCCTGAACTTTGTTAAAGAACATGCATGGTTAAACAATAACTATTCATTGCTTGCTTAGCTTGCTTTTCTATAGTTGCTTATTGCCCTAGAGTCATGTAACCAGAAGTCACAAGATTTGTTAACTTCCCCAACTGCTCCTATAAATAACATCACTATTGTTAGACCTAAAGGACTGGTCTTTGAGATCTTTCTCAGATTTAGCATTTTGGCATATTAAGAGACACAGACCTGTGACCCATACCAAGGAACTGACTCAACTGGTCCTGCAGCCCCTGGCCGGGAACTGACTCAGCTGTAGTTTCAATATCTCTGTGATTCCATCCCCAAACAATCAATTGTTTCAGTTCCCCAGTCCCCTGCCTGACAAAGTATCCTTAAAAGTTATTGCCTCTGAATTCTCAGGAAGTTGAATTTGAAAAATATCTTCTGTCCTCCTCCCACATCTGTCCTGTGATTATTAAACTCTTTCTCTGCTGCAATACCTGCTGTTCTCAGTGTATTGGCTTTTGGGGGGCAGCTGGCAAGAAGAACCCATTGGGCTGTAACAGCTTTAGTGCACAGCTTCCTGATTAAAAGATAAAGCACCTCAGAGTCATATGTGTGAGAAAGTTACAAGATGTGTGCCTGAAATTTAGCCCAAAGAAGCTAAATGGCATGATATTACTAGGCATCATCAAATTGCAGAATTAGTCCCTTTCAAGACACTGAAATAAGCTAATTAGAAAAAATTGCTAATATAGAATATTTTAAAGTTGTTTAGTGCTTCTTTAATTTAAGTACAACAAATCTATCAGCCTTTTGTCAAAGAGATATCTCTACATCACATACTGGAACACTTGGCGTGGTGTTGGCACATTAAAAATGCCATGCAAGGCAAGACTGACTGGCTGAAAGAATGAACGAATGAATGAAATTATGTAAGGCAAAACGATGGGGTCATAATAACACATATAACAATGTTTAGCAGTACAGAATGCTCAGTGCTATCCTAGACTTACAGAATCTCTCATTTGCCCATTTGTAGGGTTTCCTCATTAATAATTCATTCATTTTTATTAAGCATTTCCTCTGTGCCAGGTGCTATACTAAGAACTTCACATGTATTTTATCAGCTATTGCTCGTAAAAACCCTTTGAGACAGTATAGCATGGAGGCTATGAACACAAACTCTGGAGCTGTACTGGATGGATCTGCCATAGCACCTACTAACTGTGTCAGTGTGGGCAAAATACTTAACCTCTCCGTGCTCAGTTTTCTAATCCGTAAAATGGGATAAAGAAAGTTCCTATCTCATAGACTTCTTAGATAAGTGCCTGGCATACAGTATAGAAAGTATTTGCTGTTATCATTCAGATATAGCAACAGACTGCCTGTATTCTAATCCTACCTTCACCTCTAGTTATGTGATCATGAAAAGTAACTTAATCTCTCAGTGGCATGGTTTTTTTCATCTGCAAACAGATGAAAATAAAACATCTTGAGGCTATTTATCAATTAAACAAGTTAATGCAAGTGGCTAAAACAGTGTGTGGCATATAAAAACACTCAATATTTGTTGATTGTTATAACTTTTATTTTATAGATGAGAAAACTGAGGTTTAGCAAAGGTAAGCGAATATTCCAAACTCACGTGCCATGTGAGTGTGCCCCCAGGCTCAAATCCAGACAGACTGTGGCTTACTTCATTTTAGGTGGTCTTAAAATAAATGTTGGCATGTTAAATACATTCTACCTAACAATAACATTTTAGATTTTACCATAAATATTCTGCATATGTTATTGGATGAGACCTATATGTGTTGGATTCCAAGCAGTCATTTTTCTTACCAGCTTTCAGAATGGGAATACCTAAGTCTTGAAGACAACAGCATAAAATGTGGTGGATACTTCCATTCTCCACAGCAGTAATACTTGGCATGAGCACTTTCAGAGCATCTTAAATATGTCTTTCTTCCTTCCTCCTTTCTCAGTGCTTGTGACCAAGTCGCAACTGGTTTGAAGCTCTTTATAGCCTCCAATTTCTGATTTTCTTTTCTTTTACCCAGAAAGACCATAGACTTACCCAGTGCCAAACACTGTACATTGGGAAAAAAGTATGGCTTTTGTAGTTACACAAACATTGGTAAATTAATATGGCAGATATTATTTTGCAAATATTAAAACAATGTTCTTAATTTCTACCCCTTTTAAGTCCTTGGAGCTTTTCCTCACCAACTGAAGCCTTGAGGTTTATTGCTCTAGAGAAAGAAAGAGACAAGAATAAAGATGCTATTGATTAGCTCTGATTCTCAGAGCTGACCTCTTTACGGAGGCAGTGCACTTGGAAGATAGGCTGTCAGGAGAGAGAGATATTTAAATCACAAAACCCCACTTTAAGCTTGTGGACAGGTAAGGCTGGTACTGCAGATCACAAAACCCACAATATGACAGAAAGGAGGTGGAAATCCTGCCCTTCCAGCCTGGGTGAAGAAAAGTGAAAAAAATGAGACATATGCATTCTGCTGTCCTGCCTCTCCATAGGGGAAGTGTATTAGATTTAGGGGGATGCCTAATCCACATAGGAGAGGTGTGGTAGCAACAGTGTAAAAGTTAAGCACAAAGTGTGATTAGATATGAGAAGGGTCTTAGTTGAGTTCTCCTAATACAGACTTTCCCACTTGACCCCAAGATGGCACACAGAAGTCAGTTCATCATAGGACTTGGGTCTCTAGAAAGTGAGTGTGATATCAATATGGTGAGGGCAAAGTGTTCCAGGAACTGATTGGATGTCATAGACATCTTAGAGCCAGTAACCAAAGAGAACTGCTTGGCCTTGATCCTACATTTGTAAAGAAGAGACAACAACCTCAGCTTCTAAGGATAAGAGGCAAGCAATAGTCATAGTAAAACAAGAGGCATTTCCATAAGGACCAAGGAATCATCCACAGCCTTGAAAATAAATCTGAAGGAGTGTCCCTTCCTCTTTACCACAGGATCTTCCTCTCAGAAAACCCAGATTCCATGTTGGAGAGAAGCAGGTTGAGAAGAGGAAAACCAAAATACTGGGATTTATACCAAAAAAACACGAAGTGCCTAAATACTTGAACCATTGTGTTGGACTAAAGTTATTGGATTAGAACAAATTGTTTTACCCACCTACTCAGTAGATTAGGCACAAATGAAACTTCAGCCTAAACTACATTTTCTTTTTACAGCTATGTATGGTGTATGTAAATTGGTGACCGTTCTCATACCAGTAGATTTTCTCTTTGAACAGAGAAAATCTGGTAGTCTCCAGAAATTTTATTAGCACAAAAGTAAATCATTAAGAAAGGAACTATCCTTTATTGTTGGAGCCCTTGTATCTTATCGAATACAAATGCTGAAGACACTGAAACTCAGAAGTAATAATAACAAATACATACATATGTGCCAGTCGTTGTGCTAAGTACTATACATGCATTATCTCAATTAAACTAATATTAGGCCATTTTTATGGATGAAGAGACCAAGGTTTTTGAGGTTTTTCATAATTTCACCAAAGTACATATAAGACTGGAATAGAAGGCCATTTTACTTCAGAGTCTGAGCTCTTAACAGCTACACATCCTCCTTAGAGTATGAGAGCAGAGCCGCCTGTCTATCATGTTGGTATTAGTACTGCTGTATGAAAGAGATCTCACAGTAACTGTACAATATGTACACAGAGGTTCACAGAGTTTCTCAGGCTGAAAAATAAAAATAAAAAGGAAGGTAGGAGTGATGTGTGATTATTATTTCAGATTCATTCTCAGATGAATCATTCCTACCTTCCTTTTAGTCCGACTTCTAATCCATGACTCCTACTTACCTACCTAATAATCTCACTCTGCTGCCTAGGCCAGAGTGCAGGGATATGATCATAGATCACTTTAACCTCAAATTCCTGGGCTCAAGTGATTCTCCTGCCTCAGCCTCCTGAGAGCTAGGACTACAGTCACACGCCACCATGCCCAGCTAATTTTTCATTTTTTTTACTGTAGAGATGAAGGTCTCACTATATTGCCCAGGCTGGTTACAAACTCCTGGCCTCAGTCATTCCTCCTGCCTCAGACTATCAAAGTGCTGGGATTACAGGCATGAGCCACAGCTCAGTGCCCCAAAATAAACGTTTTGCAATGAATGAAAGACAGGAAAGAAAGGAAGAATGGAAGGAAGGAAGAGAAGAAGGGAGGGAGGGAGGAAGGAAGAAAGGAAGGAAAGAAAGAAAAAGAAAAACTTTAAAAAGAAGAACTTTACATAGCAAGGACTGTGGTCACATAACATTTCCATTTAACTTTGCTGCCACATTGGCTATTGCTACAGAATTGTTTTGATACCAAAGTTCTACCTGAGAGGGAAAGTAGATATTGGTTTAAATAAACAAATGAAATTAACTCTGTGGAGTATAAGCACAAAGAATAGATTTTAAATTAATTATAAAAATCATTTTACTAAAAGCATATAACTATACATTTATCACTTCTACATTTCACCTTATTTCTCATTTCTATGTACCTGGCTAATATTATACATGTTAAAACATTTTGTGAATGAATAAGTACTGGAAATTTTTACTTGTTTTGAAGGCTCATTTTCTAGTATGGTATTAATTTGAGAACTGTGTGTTTTTTGTCTCTGGAAATTGTTTTTGTATAGAGGAAAATATACCGCTGTTCCCTTTCAGTAGCAAAATTATTTTAAAACTTGCAATCTGTCAAGCCATTAACATTTTATGTCCCAAAATGTGTTTTCGTTCCTTCACTTTACTTCTAGTGAAAAATGTTTGACCTCTCCCTGACAACTAAAAAGTCAGATGAGGATCTAGATCAGTGCTTCCAAAAGCATAGTACATGGACCCCTGGAAATCCCTCAGACACTTTCAGGTATAAGAAGTCAGAGTCTTTTTCATAAGAATATAATGATGTTCATGACTCTTTTGCAGTGTTGACATTTGCACCAATGGTGCTTAAGCAGTCATGGGAAAAATTGCAGCGCTTAAGCAGGAAGGCAGTGGCACTCAATGTTCTTACAGTGTTTGCAATAAAAATAATGACAGTGAGTGGAAGTTTCACTTGAAGTTCTTCATAAAACAGTAAAAATATTAAATTTCAAACCTCAAGTATCTGTATTATTAATATTATTATGTGAGTAGACATGGGAAGTATATGTAAAGTACTTCTGTCACATACCAAAATAAAATGTTACTCCAGGAAAAGCCTTGGGCCTTTTGAGTTGAGCTGAAATAGCCTCTTTTCATGGAACATCATTCTTACTTGTAAGATCAACTGAGAGTTCTGATTATGATTATTCAGACTTGGGTATTTGGCAGATATTTTCTCAAGAATGAACAAAGTAGGCCTGTTACCTTAAGGAAAACAACCAATTGAATCTGTTGCCAATGACTAAATTTGCATATTCAACAACATTTAGAATTTTGAAAAACTCATACCCAACACTGAGGTTCGCAGTTTCTCCCTAATGATAGGCTTTTCTATGGGATCTGTGGTGATATTAATAAATGTGATGTCCAATTAAAAGAACTAGAGAAGCAAGAGCAAACAAATTCAAAAGCCAGCGGAAGACAAGAAATAACTAAGATAAGAGCAGAACTGAAGGAGATAGGGACACAGAAAACCTTTCAAGAAATTAATGAATCCAGGAGGTGGCTTTTTGAAAAGATTAACAAAATAGATAGATTGCTAGCCAGACTAATAAAGAAGAAAAGAGAGAAGAATCAAGTAGACACAATAAAAACTGATAAAGGGGATATCACCACTGATCCCACAGAAATACAAACTACCATCAGAGAATACTATAAACACCTGTATGCAAATAAACTAGAAAATCTAGAAGAAATTGATAAATTCCTGGACACATACACCCTCCCAAGTCTAAACCAGGAAGAAGTCGAATTCCCGAATACACCAATAACAAGTTCTGAAATTGAGGCAGTAATTAACAGCCTACCAACCAAAAAAAGCCCACGACCAGACGGATTCAGAGCCAAATTCTACCAGAGGTACAAAAAGGAGCTTATACCATTCCCTCTGAAAATATTCCAAACAACAGAAAAAGGACTCCTCTAACTTATTTTATGAGGCCACCGTCATCCTGATACCAAAACCTGGCAGAGACACAACAAAAAAAGAAAATTTCAAGCCAATATCCCTGATGAACATCGATGCAAAAATCCTCAATAAAATACTGGCAAACCAAATCCAGCAGCACATCAAAAATCTTATCCACCACAGTCAAGTTGGCTTCATCCCTGGGATGCAAGTCTGGTTTAACATACACAAATCAATAAACGTAATCCATCACATAAGCAGAACCAATGACAAAAACCACATGATTATCTCAATAGATGCAGAAAAAACCTTTAATAAAATTCAACAACACTTCATGTTAAAAACTCTCAATAAACTAGGTATTCGTGGAACATTTCTCAAAATAATAAGAGCTGTTTATGACAAACCCACAGCCAATATCATACTGAATGGGCAAAAGCTAGAAGCATTCCCTTTGAAAACAGGCACAACACAAGGATGCCCTCTCTCACTGCTCCTATTCAGCATAGTATTGGAAGTTCTGGCCAGGGCAATTAGGCAAGAGAAAGAAATAAAGGGCATTTAAATAGGAAGAGAGGAAGTTGAATTGTCTCTGTTTGCAGGTGACATGATTATATACTTAGAAAACCCCATCGTCTCAGCCCAAAATCTCCTCAAGCTGATAAGCAACTTCAGCAAAGTCTCAGGATACAAAATCAATGTGCAAAAATCACAAGCATTCCTATACACCAATAATAGACTAACAGAGAGCCAAATCATGAGTGAACTCCCATTTACAATTGCTACAAAGACAATAAAATACCTAGGAATACAAATTACAAGGGATGTGAAAGACCTCTTCAAGGAGAACTAAAAACCACTGCTCAAGGAAATAAGAGAGGACACAAACAAATGGAAAAACATTCCATGCTTATGGGTAGGAAAAATCAATATCATGAAAATGGCCATACTGCCCAAAGCAATTTATAGATTCAGTGCTGTCCCCATCAAGCTACTACTGACTTTCTTCACAGAATTAGAAAAAACTATTTTAAATTTTATATGGAACCAAAAAAGAGCCTGTATAGCCAAGACAATCCTAAGCAAAAAGAACAAAGCTGGAGACATCACACTACCTGATTTTAAACAATACTACAAGGCTACAGTAACCAAAACAGCAAGGTACTGGTACCAAAACAGATACATAGACCAATGGAACAGAACAGAGGCCTCAGAAATAATGCCACACATCTACAACCATCTGATCTTCGACAAACCTGACAAAAACAAGCAATGAAGAAAGGATTCCGTATTTAATAAATGGTGTTGGGAAAACTGCCTAGCCATATGCAGAAAACTGAAACTGGACTCATTCCTTATGCCTTATACAAAAATTAACTTAAAATGGATTAAAGACTTAAAGGTAAGACCTAAAACCATAAAAACCCTAGATGAAAACCTAGGCAATATCATTCAGGACATAGGCATGGACAAAGACTTCATGACTAAAACACCAAAAGCAATGGCAATAAAAGCCAAAATTGACAAATGGGATCTAATTAAACTAAAGATCTTCTGCACAGCAAAAGATATCATCAGAGTGAACAGGCAACCTACAGAATTGAAGAAAATTTTTGCAATCTATCCATCTGACAAAGGGCTAATATCCGGAATCTACAAGGAGCTTAAGCAAATTTACAAGAAAAAAACAAAGAACCCCATCAAAAAGTGGGTGAAGGATATGATCAGACACTTTTCAAAAGAAAACATTTATGCAGCCAACAAACACACCAAAAAAAAGCTCCTCATCACTGGTCATTAGAGAAAGGCAAATAAAAACCACAATGAGATACCATCTCACGCCAGTTAGAATGGCAATCATTAAAAAGTTGGGAAACAACAGATGCTGGAGAGGACGTGGAGAAACAGGAACTCTTCTACACTGTTAGTTCAACCATTGTGGAAGACAGTGTGGCAATTCCTCAAGGATCTAGAACCAGAAATACCATTTGACCCAGCAATCCCATTACTGGGTGTATACCCAAAGGATTATAAACCATTCTATGATAAAGACACATGCATGTGTATGTTTATTGCAGCACTATTCACAATAGCAAAGACTTGGAACCAACCCAAATGCCCATCAATGATAGACTGGATGAAGAAAATGTGGCACATATACACCATGGAATACTATGCAGCCATAAAAAAAGGATGAGGTCATGTCCTTTGCAGGGACATGAATGATGCTGGAAAGCATCATTCTCAGCATACTAACACAGGAACAGAAAACCAAACACCACATGTTCTCACTCATAATGGGAGTTGAATATGAGAACACATGGACACAGGGAGGGGAATATCACACACCGGGGCCTGTCAGGGGGTCGGGGGTGCTAGGGGAGGGATAGCCTTAGGAGAAATACCTGATGTAGATGATGGGTTGATGGGTGCAGCAAACCACCATGGCATATGCCTACCTACGTAACAAACCCACACGTTCTGCAGAACTTAAAGTATAATACCCCAGAACTTAAAGTATAATATCCCAGAACTTAAAGTATATTAGAAAAAACTTAAAGTATAATAAAAAAAGTGATATTTTAATATCTTATAATAAATGTGTCAACATTGGGAAAATGTGCATGTGAACCAATATTTTCTAAGTAATCTATGCAGTATTACCAACCAAGCATGATTAAAAGAATCATTCACATTGCCAGATAGACAAAAGGATTTTAACGTAGCTTTAGGTAACAGTGCACAAAAAATTAATTGATATGGCTTCAGAATCTACATTGCAACTAACGTTTAAAAAACTACCACATGCCTAGTTATAGTATAATAACAAAGAAGGTTTTCCATAGTTTCCTTTTTAAGGCTATTAAAATATCCTTTCTAACTACCTATCTGTATATACTTTAATAAAAATAAAATATTGCATCAGATTGAATTCAGAAGCAAATATGATAATCCATCTGTTTTGAACAGTTCAATATTAAAGAGATTTCAAAAATGTAAAACAATGTTGTTCTTCTCACTAAATTGCTGTTTTTATTTTAGAAAAGATGAATATTTTTAATATAAATATTTATGTTAACATCCAACTCTATTATTATTTTAGAATTGTAAATGATTTCTTTTTTCCCAATTTCTGTTTTAATTTCTAAAATGATAAATCTCAGTAGATCCCCTTTCATTCGTGGTTTCACTTTCTGCAGTTTCAGTAACACTGAGGTCAACCATAGTTCAAAAATATTATATACAATAAGATATTTTGAGAGAGAGATCATATTTACATAACTTTTATTTCAGTATATATGTATTAGTTCACTTTCACACTGCTGATAAAGACATACTTGAGACTGGGCAATTTACAAAAGAAAGGAGTTTAATAGAGTCACAGTTTCATGTGGCTGGAGAGGCCTCTCAATCATGGTGGAAGGTGCAAGGCATGTCTCACATGGCAGCAGGCAAGAGAAGAGAGTTTGTGCAGGGAAACTTTCCTTTATAAAACCATCAGATCTTATGAGACTTATTCACTCTCACAAGAATAGCACGAGAAAGACCCACCCCCATGATTCAATTATCTCCCACTGGGTCCCTCCCACAACATGTGGGAATTATCAGAGCTATAACTCAAGATGAGATTTGGGTTGGGACACAGCAAGACCATATCAGTATAATTTTATAATTGTTCTATTTTATTATTAGTTACTGTTATTAATTATCAGTGCACCTAATTTATAAATTAAACTTTATCATAGGCATGTATATATAAGAAAAGACATAGTATATATAGGGTTTAGTACTATCCAAGGTTTCAGGCATCCACTGGGGGTCTTGGAATGCAACCTCCATGAATAAGGGAGTACTACAGTAAGCAAAAACTCCTTGGGGAACATCGATGACTTTTAAAAGTGTAAAGTCCCTCTGAGACAAAAAGTTTGAGAGCTGTTGACCTAGATATCACCAAATATTCAAATATTTAAACATAACAGAACAAAATATTCATTCCAGATACATCAGTGGCCACATTTTGAAATCTGAACCCACTCTTCACTGTTCCATATGGTGTTCCTCACATGCTGCAAGGATTTTCAATTATTTTGCCATGATCTGGCTCTAAAGGCACAATTATAGCTGTTAGGACTAAAAACACCCTTCAAAACACAAAACATCAATTCAACCTCCTCTACTAGGCAAAATTAGAATAAAAATAAATTGGAGGGTAGAATGAAGAAGACAGAATTCAAACACATAAGCCAAATGGTTGGCCTCACAAATTATTTACTTCACATAAATTCTCTTTATTTATACTCTAAAATTATTTATGGGTACAAATAAAATATAATAAAACTTGGAATCTAATAAACTGGGGGGTTTGTCCACACTGAAAAAGAAAAGAAGCAAAGAGCACCTTGTCTCCAAGGCCTTTCCCTTGCTCTCTGAGGACACTGGCAGCCCTGAGATGATTGATCCCACGGGACTCAATATATTCCAGCACCTCACTCTTAACCCCTCCCCTGGTTCAGAGGATGGACTATGTGCTGCAGAGCTAATGAATGTCACACCAAAAGCTGTGGCAAGCAGAGCTCTGGAATTAAGCTGCAGTGATTATTCAGGAGTGTTTTCTGGCATTTTTTTTTTCAAGACGGACAACTAGGAAATACAAGCCCTGTACTTTAGGTCAGAATACATTTCTAAATTAGTCCTTTCAAACTTTTGCAATAATATGTACAGTATACTTTTCTCTTTTAGGTAAATGGATATACATACTCAAAGTGCAATTTCAAAACAATACAGGCCAAAATAATCCACATTCACCTGAAATAGAAAATTGAGGCAGTTAGAAATTGTTCTGGAGTTTTCTTTGGGAAATCAGAATTGAAAGATAACTTGAAATACCTGAAAAGTAGCTTAATTCTTTATGCACGCTGAAATCACGAGTAAGACACTTTCTTTTCTACCTAGATCATCAGTGAAAAGGAAATTATCTAATTTTTTTTTAGTTTTTTGGGGAAGATGTAAAGAAATAGAATGGTAGATGAGAAGAAGCCTCAAAATGCCCCTGACCTAGTATGAGACGCACCAAATTTTTTTCACTGGGTTTATAAACCATTTATGTATATCTTAAATACAAGATATTTTCTCTCATTTCCCTTTCATTGGGTTATATAACTATCTAACTGAACTTTTTGATGGATGGATGTTTTGGGCTATCTCCAACAGCAAAATTGTTCAGTCTTATGACCTAATTCAGTTATTTTGGGAGCTCTCAGCTCCAAACCAACTGCAACTCTACATCTATTATTAAAGAGGAATTTTCTACAAACAGATTTCATTGTTAGAAGCTTTACTACCAGAAGTTAAAATCAAATAAGAAAGCATTCTAGATCATGGGGTGAAAACACAATTAAATACTAACTTAATTTATGTTAAATACATACCAACTGGTTATAACGACCATGTGAGAATACACAAAAGGCATATAAAGGCATAAGTTACAAAGTAAGAAAAAAAAAAGTCTACTTCCAAGTGATTAAAACTATTTTATGTTTATAACTTTTTAGAAATTATGCTTACAAAAAAACAGAAAGGAATTACTATCTAGATAAAATGTTGGACTTCTTTTTTTACATTAGAATGGTGCATATTTATATATTTTTTCCACTTTTTTCTCTGTTTTCCAATTTTGAGTCATTTTATTGGTACTATTTTCAAATGTAAAATAAATAAATATAATAAATCTGAAAAAAAAATATGCACTTTGGAACAAGGAGGTAAAGAGTGACAGAGATTAAGAGAGAAGATTGACCTGAGTTTAAACTAGAGATGTAAGGACAGGGGAAGTTGGAAGGACAGTCACTGGTGGTGGAGGGGACCCAAGTAACTCCAGGCTTAGCTCCAGGTCCTCAAGGAGCACATGACGATGAACACTCACTTCACTCTTGAAGCTCCAAGGAAACAACCTCAGGGGGATTCAGGGGACTCCCTCATTTTCTCTCCAAGGAAACAAGGAATCTTGAGAGAGGAAAGGGAATAGGGTTCATCATTCATCTTTAAATCTAGCCCCCTTTTAAAGACTTGAACTCTGGTTGCCCTTGGGGCTGACTTCAATCCTACCTTCCCTCCACTTCAACCAGGAACTGAAGACTATCTCCCCTTCCACTGTCTGGAACCAATTAAATGAATCCCCCTCCCTCAATTGTATCAGCAAGCAATCATGTTACAATATGGGATCAAAAGTTTAAAAGGTTAAAAATGCAAATACCTAAGTGGATTTATGCCTTAAGGCAGGAGAAGATCATCATCCAGAGGGGGATAATGGTCACAAGATGGGAAAGTTGAAGCCAATAAAGACACTTTCCCAGCTTTCACCAACATACCTAGGCTTGGTCCTGTTTACTATCCTGGGTGGGAGTTTGAAATAGATAAATGGAAATTGTGTGTTATGCCATTGCATCCTGTTCAGCCAGACATCCACAGGAGTCGTGGTTCCAGCCTAAATTATGTATGCCTTGAGATTTGGACATGTCAAGGTTGTCTAGAGGTAGAACAGACCCACCATAGCAGGAGTTGCATGAAGAACACAGGCCACATGTGGAAAATAACTGATCCTAAGGGAAGAGTTACTCAGGAACACGAATTTGACTCAGTCTGGATGCCCCAACTTCAGAGGAAAAAGGAATTATGAGCCAGCAGAGCATGACGCTGAGGTCTAAGACTGCCCTTCAGCAATGAGCCCATGAGTCTCAGGGAGTAAGGCATGCAGGTGATACTGAAAGAATACATAAAATTTCCAAAAACTTTAGAATGACAGGACAGCACCTCTGTGGGGCCTGCACCTCAAGAACAAGAGAGAGTTCTCGTTTAAACAGATGATCCTACATGATCTCTGTGAAAGAGATGCACACGCATCTGTCATATACTGTTACTCTCCACATGCCTGTGACTTAACATGGAAGAACAGCTCCAGCAAAGCCTGACCTCAGCAGCTGTGAACAGAGACCATGGCAACAGTAGCCATGAATAAGAAATATTTTTTACTTCATTGAGGCACAGAATATAGAAGAAACTACCACAAGATCTTGCAGTGTCAGAAATCAGCATGATGTTGGCACTGTGGAATATTTGCAGTTTGGTTCAGTGTCATAACTGTAGGCATCAATGGGAAGTGACAGTAACATGAGCACATAGGAAACCCTTGGTTTTCCTACTGACCACCAGTCTATGATGCACTCACACACCCTATGCACAAACATGCACACTCATAACCCATTCATCCTGCAATTTAAAAAATACCCACTAGGGACTGGGCGTGGTGGCTCCTGCCTATAATCCCAGCACTTTGAGAGGCCGAGGCAGACGATCATTTGAGATCAGGAGTTCGAGACCAGCGTGGCCAACATGGAGAAACCCCATCTCTACTAAAAATACAAAAATTAGCCAGGTGTGGTAGTGGGAGCCTGTAATCCCACCTACTCAGGAGGCTGAGGCAGGAGAATTGCTTGAACCCAGGAGGCAGAAGTTGCAGTGAGCTGAGATTGCCCTGCTGTACTTCTGCCTGGGTGATGGTCAATGCTATGTGCTCAGGATTTAGTGGTCAGGAAGACTGGTGTGACTGCTGACCACATATTGCTTAGTGGCCATGTTACAATATCAGCTTGCTCCCTGACCACTATGGATTGGTCCAGGAGTGGGCACATGGCTCCAGCTGGGCCAGTCATGGTGTTGTTACCCTTTTATGTCCAGCTGGGCCAGTCATGGTGTTACCCTTTTATGTTCATGCTTGATTGTACGAGTGGAGAGCACCTGACCAACACTGAGCCAATGAGAGCCTTGCCTGGAAATTCTAGAATTGACAAAGTTGGCAGTGCCTTGTGGATGCCTAGTTCACAAAATACAAAGATCAGAAACTATCAGCATGCGTCTTGGAAAGAGCCAACCTGAAGAAAGAGGTGAGAATAAAGCAGATGCAACAAGGTGAAAAGGGAGGAGGAGACTCCTGTTCTGGTTGAATTCACGGACTCTTTTGCTCCTAAGACAACTGCAATCCTGCCATGGGATTTCATCAGCTAACCAAGGTTAACTGGGTTCTGTCACTTGCTGCCAAAAAACTCCCAACATATTAATGCCCACTGTGGCTGCAATGAAAGAGTTCTTATAAGACTTATTGAGAATTGAAGCCTTCAGTAGCAGGCACCACAGGAAGAATGAGAGCAAAAGAGGAAAAAATTGCTGTTGACCTGTTATAGCTGTTAGTGAGCTTGGATGTGCCTTGAATATGTCTAGAAATTTGAGGGTGAGAGGAGATTCTGCAAGAAAGTGTAGACCTAATTAAATAATTTGTTACTGCCAATGTGATTCGGTATTTAGCTCCCAACTGGTATGATCTGAAGAATCAGCAGTTACTAGGGTAGGAGACATAGTAACATTACTTTACACAGTTTATGAAATTTCTATTTGTTACTTATTATAGCACAGGCATTTTTTTTATAAAGAAGCTTTAGTCATCAGAGATTTATTCATCAAAGCATCATATTTTTCTAACCAAAACTTGGGGTCAACTAGATATATCCTTACCCTCTTTCCTCTCATCCTCTTAAGGGATGTCTCTCTTGCACTTAATTCTCTGTCATTTTTAAATTCTAACTTTGTGTCACAATTTGATAAAAGCTGGTGGCTAGAAGCTCTTGGCAATTGTCACAAACCCACAACCACAACAGTGTCTGTATCAGAGAATCAAAGGTCCTTTCTCTCCATTCCTGGTTCAGTGTTTTCTCATCTGCTAGGCCTCTAAACCAGACTTAGCTGCTTTTCTGGTTTTCTTAGCTGTTGTGTTTATTTAGAACCTATTTTTACCAGAATTATTTCAACACAATAAAAATATCAGATCTGGTTTTCATGGGCTTTCCAGAGAAGGCAATAAACACTACCAAAGAAATAAAGAAGAAAGAGGGTTCTAGGCATACAAAGCTATACAAGCCAATTATCAGACTGTGCATACAATGTTTTCTGATGGCAAGAAGTTGCAGAAGTTTATTCATTAATTTGGCTTAATTTTCCACCCTCCTTCTTAACAGGGCAGTGCTATGAAATTAAAAGTAACTCCTATTTTTGTGTGAAAGCCAGTTTCATAATTAAGTAACACACTCTGGACCTTGTCAGATAATGAAAAGTAAACATGTTGCTTGTGCACATAGAGCATAATTATTCACGCATAAACACACACATTTTACTTTCTCAAAGACAGGAAACAGCCTGCTACCTTATATGTCTTGCTTGTGCACAGAGGTTTTTCATATTTGTTTCCACTTTACTGATATCATTGTTCAACCAAAAAGGGGATATCAATAATCTGAGATTGTAATTTAGAAGTCATTGTAATTTTTGTTAAAAGTGTAACTGTGGCATGAGGAATCAGATTGAAAGAAATCACATTTTATTTTATTTTACTTATTTGTTGGAAGCAAAAATGAACACTGTTTAATAACCAGAGTTTTGATTTTAATGAGCACAGTGCAAATTTCAATACCTTGTTCATCCTAACAGAAATGCATCTGTTCAGAAAGTGATTAAAATCCAAAAAAGCCCAAGGGCTTCCATGGCATAAACACAGCTTGGGCTGCAGAGTTCTTGGCTTTGGGACAGAACCAAACCTTCCAGAGTGCTGGCAGGAACCCCACTCAGTATCTCCCTCTAGACCAAAGGGAGAAGATGTAAACAAACCCATTAACCACCAGCAACTGGGAAGTGTTAAGATCCATAAGTTTCAGTCACCAGTATAGAAAGAAACTGAAAAATTGCCATCCATCACCCCTCCTGCTAGGCACACATATGGATTCTTATCTAGCTGTGAACTTGCTAACAGTATGGAATATAGAATACTAAGCAGAAATAAGAAGAAGGCTTTCTTAGCCCATTTTCTACTTCTGTAACGGAATACCTGAGACTGGGTGATTTATAATTAACAGAAATTCATTTGGCTCATGGTTCTAGAGTCTGGGAAGTCCAAGATTGAGGGGCTGCATCTGGTGAGGGCCTTTTTGCTCTGTCATAGCATGACAGAAGGGCAAAGAGAGAATAAGAGAGAGTACAAGAGTAAATTCATAGCCTCAAGTCCTTTTATAATCAACACTAATCCATTCATGAAGGTGGTACTCTCATGACCTAAACACCTACCATTGGGCACTACCTCCCAACATGACTGCATTGGGGATTAAGTTTTTAATACATGCTTTTGGAGGGAGATATTTAAACCATAGCATTCCCCCCTTTACCCTCAAAATTCATATTCTTCTCACATATAAATTACATTAATTCCATCCCAATAGCCCCAAAAGTTTTAAATTGCTCCAGTATCAGCTCAAAAGTCCAAAGTCCAGACTTTCATCTAAATCAGATACAGGTTAGCCTCAAGACATGCTTCATCCTAAGGCAAATTTCCCTTTAGCTGTGGGCCTGCAAAATTAAACAGGTTATCTACTTCCAAAATACAATGGTAGGACAGACATAGGATAGATAGGATAGTAGACATTTTCATTTCAAAAGGAAAAAATCGGCAAGAAGAATGGGGTAACTGGTCCCAGGTAAGTCCAAAACCCAAGAGGGAAAAATAACATTGAATCTTAAGATGCCAGAATAATGACTCTATGACTTGCATCCTGGGAACACTGGAGTGGGTATTAGACTCCCAAGGCCTCAGGCAGCCTGGCTGCTATGGCTCTGCTGAGCACAGGTCATGCTGCAGTTCTCATAGGCTAGAGTTGCATGCCTGTAGCTCCCTCAGGCTGGAGTTGCATGGTGGTGGCTCTACAGTTCTGGGGTCTCTGCAGCAGCCCCAAACCCACAGTTCTGCTGGGCATTGCTTTAGTGGGGGCTCTGTGTCATGGCTCTGTCCCTGTGACAAATTTCCTTTCCTGAACCCCTAGACTGTCTAAGACAGCCCGTGAAATCTAGGTGGAGGTTGCCATGGCTTCACAGCTCATGCACTCTGCTCATTTGCAGAGTCAGCATCATGTGAATGCTGCCAAACTTTATGGCTTGTGACCTCCAGAGCAGGAGCAGGAGCCACAGCTGGGCCCACTTGACCAAGGCTGCAGTGGCCAAGAAGCACTGTGCTAAAATATGGGGAGCAGAGATCTGAGGTGGCACAGGCCCGTGAATGCTGAGGGCCTATTGACACCTCTCTGGAACCCTTGCTTTCAAGATTCTAGCCTGCATCCAAGAGCTCTAAAATGCCTTTAAAGTCATTGTCCCACTGTCTTGATGAATAGCATCTGGCTCCCTTCTATCTGTAATAACCTCTGTAGTAAACAGTTACTTGACTACACCTTTGGTTTTCTCTTTTAAACATGTCTTCACTGTTTACAAGGCCAGGCTGCATATTTTCCAAATCTTTCCTTTCTTCCATTTTCATTATAAATTCTGTCTTTAAATAACTTCTCATTTCTCTCATTTTCCTATGAATAGCCAAAAGAAACCATGTACCGCCTTGAATATGTTGCTGTTTAGATATTTCTTCTGCCAGATATCTTAGTTCATTACTCTTAAATTCCACCTTTGATAAAGCCCTAGAGCATGAACACAATTTAACCAAGTTCTTTGCTGCTTTATAACAAGGATGGCCTTTACTCCAGTTTCCAATACCTTGTTCCTCATTTCCATCTGATACCTTGTTATAATTGCCTTTACATAGTTCCACCAATATTCTGATTTCAACCACTTAAGTAATCTCTAAGAAGTCTCAGATGTCTGGTCACAGTGGCTCATACCTGTAATCTCAGCACTTTGGGAGGCTGAGGTGGGCGGATCACTTGAGGTCAGGAGTTAGAGACTAGCCTGGCCAACATGGTGAAACCTCATCTCTATTAAAAATACAAAAATTAGCCAGATGTGGTGGTGCATGCCTGTAATCCCAGCTACTCAAGAAGCTGAAGCAGGAGAATCACTTGAACCCAGGAGGCAGATGTTGCAGTGAGCTGAGATCATGCCACTGCACTCCAGCCTGGGTGACAGAGTAAGACTCTGTCTCAAAAAAATTAAAAAAGAAAAAAGGAGTCTCTACAAATATTCTCTTCTTCTGCGCCCTCACCAGAATGACCCTAAACATTCATTCACTGCAGTTTTCTAGCTTGCTCTTCCAAATTTTTCCAGCTTTCTGGGTTTTTTCTAGCCTTCTCTTCCAACCTTTATCCATTACCCAATTCCAAATTAATTTCCACATTTTCAGTTATTTGGTATAGCAATAGCCCCACTTCTCAGAACCAACTTTCTTAGTCTGCTTTGCGCTGCTAAAACAGAGTATCTGAGACTGAGTAATTTATTTATTGATTTAGTAATTTATTTATTTATTTTTATGGGGTTTTTTTTTTTTGAGACAGAGTCTTGCTCTGTCTGTCACCCAGGCTGGAGTGCAGTGGTGCAATCTCAGCTCACTGCAACCTTCACCTCCCAGGTTCAAGCAATTCTCCTGCCTCAGCCTCCTGAGTAGCTGGGATTACAGGCACTCGCCACCATGCCCAGCTAATTTTTGTATTTTTAGTAAAGATGGGGTTTCACCATGTTGGCCAGCCTGGTCTGGAACGCCTGACCTCAAGTGATCTGCCCACCTCAGCCTTCCAAAGTGCTAGGAGAGACTGAGTAATTTATAATGAACAGATATGTATTTGGCTCATGGTTTTGGAGGCTGAGAAGGCCAAGATCAAGGGGCTGGCATCTGGTGAGAGCCTTCTTGCTGCGTTATCCCATGGCAGAGATGCAAAGAGAGGGTAAGTGGGAGCAAGAGCGTGAACTGACAGCATCAAGACCTTTTACAATTGACTTTAATCCCTTCATGAGGTTAGAGCCCTCATGACCTAAACTTCTCCCATTAGGCCCAACACATACTTTTTGCGAGGAACATTTAAACCATAGCAGATATTACTAGTGGGATTTATTTTGTTTGTTTATTTTTAATACAACTTACCATCCTTGCTTTTATTTTTGTACTTAACATTCTTAACACATTGTCTTAGGATATTTACAATTCTAAGGACATATAATTACATTCTGTCATCTGAGATACAAGAATCAATTGTTCATTTATTCTTTCTTTTAAAAATATTTATCATTTACTAGATTCTTGGCACTGTTTCTATTCTGATGAAATACAAGAGAAATGAAAGATATAGAGACATAAAAGACATAGTTTCTTCTTTCGATAGCTAATAATCTAAGTGCGTGGGTAGGTGAGAGAGAGATAGAGATATATGAATTTTACAATTGTGCAAGATAATATATAAAATTAAATTAGAAAGATAAGAGAGTTTACAATAACTAAGAAGTTCTGCTGGTGGTTAATACCGAGGTCCTAGTAGTTATTGACTGTGTAACACTACTCATGATTCTCACTTTTTGACTTACCTAAAACCCAATGAACTTTTATTGGACTATGTTTAATAATGGTTTTCTAACTTAAGTTCTAGTGGGTGTTGAATGATCATGAGCTCAAAAGTACATCCTCTGACAAGTACTTGGGTATGACCAATGTATTCCATGTTTCTGCTTAAGTGTGAAAATTGAGTAAAACATATGGGCCTAAGAACAAATGGGGCTTGTGCCTGTATGACAATATAGGAAAATTTAGGCACCAAATTTCTAAGCCACGGGGCTGTAATTCTCTACTTGGGCTGCATAGTAGAATCACTGAGGAAACTTTTTAAAAAATTGAATGCCTAAATCCCACCTTAGACCAATTTAATTCAGAGCATCTGGAGGTGGGATCTGGATATCAAAATTTTTTGAGTTCCTTGGCTGAGTTTTCAAGTTGAAGGTAGGTTTGCAAAACACCGCCACAGAGCATAACCACAATAAATAAATCCTTCACAAAATCTTTAACCTTGAGCAGTGTAACTTCCTAATGTATCCTCTGGGATTTTCTGATGACAAACAATTCGCTAGGTAATTAACAATGTTACTTAATACATGCAGGATAATTGTCAGAGTCTTTTTAAAAATTGAGGAACTTCAGTCAAAAATTTTCTCATCCTTTTTGAAATTTTGGTCTATTTTTTTTCTACTAAGGCCAATATAGTTTGTGACAATAAAACCATGCCATGTATATAAAAGACTGATAATCTTTTATTCTATATTGTATGGGGCACATACACAGCTCATCTTAGACTGAAATCATTATACATCCAGTTTAGATGGTTATAAGAACAAATCACATCACTGTGGTGCTTAACTGTAAATTGCTACCTATTCCATCAAGACACAGTTCTGCCTGATTCTGACCTTCAAAGTAGTATTGAGGCACTGTAGGAGGTCTGGTGACTGAAGTTCTATATTGAGGTCATGAAGCTTGTTCTCACCTTTGCCTGCAGATAGAGAGATGAAGGATGAGGGAAACCACAAATTATGTTCTACTCCTAATCAATTTCTCCATGTGCTAATAATAAAGAGAATAAGTGTGTCTAAAGTCCTTTTTGTTTCTAATGTAGCTGCAGTGATTCCTATCCTGCCTGCATATCCAGCGACCTGGGGAAAACACTCAGAGGCACACATACTCAGCCCTCAGCCCTCAAGATTATGATTTAATCCACCTTGAGTGGAATCCAAGAATCTATATGTTTAATGGAAACCTCCAGAAAAATCTGATGCAGTCAGTCTGAGTAATAACTCTCAAAGAGTTATCATCTTAAAATAAAAATAAGCTTTGTGATTTATCAAAATGATACCTGAAATACCTTTTAAAGAGGATGTCTAATAATTATATAATTTGAAGTAGAAGGTTATCATTCTCTAATAATGAGGTTAGTTACACTCTGGGTTCTTGGCAAATAAACTGACATTATTTTCCACGTCTATTTGCTTACTTTTAAATTACTGTGGGTTGTCCTTAAAAAAATGAACATTCCAAAAAGGCAGGAAATTGGTCGATTTTGTTCACAGATCTTCCCCCAAATCTTAGAACCGTTCTTAGCACACTGAAGTTACTTACCAAACAATGAATGAGTAAATAGATAATGAATGAGTAAATACTTCGGACATGCTAAAAAAAAGTTGATAGATTTATAAGAAAGAGAACCTACCTATAAAAGTAGGGACAGAAAATCTTCCTTAGAACTTTAATTTCACCTGAGTATTTTAATTTTTTATCAGCTTCACAATATACAGAAAAATTGCTAACCCAGTCAGAAATTTCCCTAAAATATAAAAGTTCAAGAAAATTGAATTGATTTTATAAATCTCAGCTAAGCTAGATTTGATGTCCGGTAGACTTGATTTTATGTGATCTTCCTCACTAAATAAATACTATAAGGAAGCGTCTTAGAAGCTCTTCTGTTTATAGGATTTGATGGCCAAACCCAGACCTTCCAAATAGATATATTGCACTTAAGGTTTTTTAAGGTGTTAAGTTTAAACAAGATTTAAATAGGATACAAATTCCCAGTTTGTCTCTTCTGATATTTTTATATCACTTATATCAACAATGGCTAAAGAAAATTCTCTAAACAGAAAGAAAATGACTAAAGAAGGAAACTTGGAACAAGGGAAAAAAAGAAAAAGCATGATAAGCAAAAATATAGGTAAATACAATAAACTTTTCTTATATCTTTGAGAATTCTAAGTTATGTATGATGGTTAAAACAAAATATAAGACACAGTTTGACTCTAGAACTATGGTTCTAAATACATAGAGAGAAGACAATTACTCTATAAACAGGAAGACTAAAAGGAGTTAACTTTTCTATACTTCACTTAAAGTGGTAAAATGGCAACACCAGTAAACTGTGATAAGTTATGTACAGATGTTGTCATACCTAGGACAACCATAAAGAAAACTAGACAAAGAGGTACACTCAAAAACACTACATATAAATCAAAATTTAAAAACTTTAAATGTTCAAGTAAGCCATACAAAAAAAAAAAAAACCAAAAGCAAAAAAACAAAGTGGCAGATGTAAACCTTGACGTATTCATAATTAAATTAAATGTAAATGGTCTAAATACACAAATTAAAAGAAAGAGATTGGTAGAATGTATTAGAAAATATAACTCAACTATGTGCTGTATATAAGAAACTCACTTGAAAAACAATGATGTAGGTTGAAAGCAAAAGGGTAGATGGAAAAGGATATATTATACAAACATTATTAAGAGGAAAGCAGGAGTGGTTATATTAATATCAAAAATGTGAACTACTGAATTAAGAAAATTACCAGAGATAGAGAGGAATATATCATGATAAAAAGGTCAATTCACTGAGAAGGATAGCAATTCCAGATATGTATGTACCAAACAACAGAGCTGCAAAATAGGTAAAGCATAAGCTGACAAAACTGAAAAGAGAAACAAATAAATCTGGAGATTTCATCATCCCTCTCTCCCAACAACTAGACAAAAACTCAGCAGAGATGTAGAACTTAACAACAGCATCAACCCTAACTATGTAATGAACATTTATAAAACACTCCATCCAACAACAGCAGAATACACATGCTTTCAAGTACCCAAAGAATATATACCAAGATGGGCCATAACTTGGGCATAAAGCAAATCTCAGAAAATTAAAAGAATTGAAATCTTACAGTGTATTCTCCAGCCACAATATAAATTAATAAGAGAAAAATAACAAAAATTTCCAAACATTTGGAAGCTAAGTTATACATTCTAAATAATGCATGGGTCAAACAGAAAGTCTCAGAGGAAATTTTAAAAATACACTGAACTGAATGAAAATATGAGATATCAAAGTTTGTGGGACATAGGTAAAGTAGTGCTGAGAAGAAACTCTACAGCACTGAATGAATATATTAGAAAACATAAAAAATCAATGATTTTTTTGATTTTTTGAGCTCCTACTTTAACAAAGAAGAACAAGATAAACCTAAAGCAAGGAGAAGGAAGTGCATAATAAAGATAAGAGTGAAAGTCAGTAAAATTGAAAACATAAACACAAGTACAAATCAACAAAATTAAAAGATGTTTCTTTAAAAAGATCAATAAAACTGACAACATTCTAGATACACTGACAACATTCTAGATACACTGACAATGAAAGAAGAAAAAAGACACAGATTACCAAGTCAGGCATGAAACAGGGGATAACACTATGAATAAAAATTAATACATAAAAATGGATGCACAAAGATACAGTGGTGTAATGCAAACAAAAGAAAATAGGAAAAGCAGTATGAATACCAAATAAGCTAGAATGTAAGGCCAGACATTAATTTGGAACAAATTATTTTTTAGGCTGGGCATAGTGGCTCATGCCTGTAATCCCAGCACTTTGGGAGGCCGAGGTGGGTGGATCACCTGGGGTCAGGCATTGGAGACCAGCTTGGCCAACAAGGTGAAACCCCATCTCTACTAAAAATACAAAAATTAACCAGGTGTGGTAGTGCATGCCTGCAATCTCAGCTACTCAGGAGGCTGAGGAATGAGAATTGTTTGAACCTGGGAAGTAGAGGTTGCAATAAGCAGAGATCACGCCACTGTAATCCAGCCTGGACAGCGGAGAAAAACTCTTTCTCAAGTAATAGTAATAATAGTTCTTAAATTATAAAATCTACTGTCTACAAAGATGATATAACAATTTTTATATGCCAAATGTGAAAAACTTCATGCACATACTCATTCAACAAGTCTATATTGAGCATCTAAAATCTGCTCAGCATTATTCATAGAGATATGTCAGTGAACAGACCAATTCTCATAAGACAGACAAATTTCTCACAATCATAGACCTTACATATTAGTGTGAGCGATAATAGTCAATAAAAAAGGAATACATAACACAACAAAATAAAGCAGAAGAAGAGGCTAGAGAAGAGTACTGAAGACTAGGATGTGATTATGAAGGAGGGCCTCTGGGAAAATGTGCTGTTTAAGCAGTGCTGAATGAAGCTAGAAAGCAACCTGGGGGTCCGAGAAAACACATTACAGAGGGCACGAAGAGCAGGCATGAAGACCCTCAGGCAGGGACAAGTATGAAATGTTCAAAGACCAGTGAGAATGGCATGGCTAAAGCTGATGGAGCAACACAGAGTAGGAGATGCAGTTGGAGGTAGGCAGGGCCATGCAAAGTATTGCAGGAAATTTTTATTTTATTAATGAAATAACAAAATAAAGATTTTAAGATTTTATTTTAAAAAGATCACTCCAACTGATGTTCTAGAGAACTGGCTGAACGGAGGCACACATGGAAGCAAGGAGGAGAAGTTAAGAGGCTTGTTGTACTAATAAAAAGGAGAGATGATGGCAGCTTGGATCAGGGTGGTAGCAGTGAAAGGATTAAGAACTGACTGGATTCAGGATATAGTTTAAAGATCATAGATTGATGTGAGATATGAGGGAAAGAGAGGAATTAAAGATAATTTTTAAGTTTGTGGCACAGATAATAAATTAAATGTTAGTGCCCCAGTGATGGGAAAGACTGAGAGAGCAGCAGATGTGAAGAGAAAATCAAGAGTTCTGTTAGAAACGCCCATCAGACCGCTAAGTAGTATATCAAGTAGAAAGCTGGATATGCAGCCTATAGCTCAGAGGAGAAGCCAAGCCTGGAGAGACTACTTTGGGAGTTGTCGATATATAAACCATTATGAAAGCCTTGGCTGAGAAAATCAGAGAAAGCTTGTATATGGAGAAGAGCAACAGGCCTAGTCCTGAGCCCTGGGGCTCTCCAACATTTAGACCGGAGAAAGAGGAGAAAAGCCATCAAGGAGACTAAATAGGAGCTGTCACAGAGGCAAAAGGAAAATTAGGAGAGTGAAGTTCCCCAGAAGCTAAGTGAAATATTTCAAGGAAGGAGCAATTTATCGTTTTCAAATGTCACTAAAGGCCAGGCATGGTGGCTCACACCTGTAATCTCAGCACTTTGGGAGGCTGAGGTGGGCAGATCACCTGAGATGGGGAGTTTGAAACCAGCCTGACCAACATGGAGGAACTCTGCCTTTACTAAAAATACAAAATTAGCCAGACTTGGTGGTGCATGCCTGTAATCCCAGCTACCCGGGAGGCTGAGGCAGGAAAATCTCTTGAACCTGGGAGGCAGAGGTTGCAGTGAGCCGAGATCGTGCCATTGCACTCCAGACTGGGCAACAAGAGGGAAACTCCATCTCAATAAATAAATAAATAAATAAATAAATAAATAAATAAATAAATAAAATGCCGCTGAGTAGTTAAAGATAGTGTATTAATCTCACACTGCAATATAGATACTACCTGAGACTGGGTAATTTATAAGAAAAGGAGGTTTAATTGACTCACAGTTCTGCATGGCTGGGGAGGTCTCAGAAAGCTTACAATCATGGTGGAAGTTGAAGGGGAAGCAAGTACCTTCTTCACAAGGTGGCAGGAAAGAGAGAGAGCGAAGGGAGCAGTGCCACTATTAAGCCATCAGATCTCATGAGAGCTCACTTACTACCATGAGAACAGCATGGGGGAACCTCCCCCCATGATCCAATCACTCCCCACCAGGTCCCTCCCTTGACACATGGGGATTACAATTTGAGATGAGATTTGAGTAGGGACACAGAGCCAAGACATATCAGATGGAGACTAAAAACTAATCACGGGGGGTCATTTGGAGTCACCAAGAAGTCAAATTTTGAATCCTAAAGCCAAGTTTGCAGCAATTATATCACTTTATATGGAAAATAAAGAAATTGTAAGATAGGAAAATTTGTCAGAATATTCATACTAGTGGTGAAAACAGATACTTCGTCTTATATTTGACATTACTTATCTAGCTTGTTCCTGCTGTATTACACTAAAAAGCAGAACTTTTTATAGTCATAGTCCCAAAATAGTATACCATATGTAGGAATTTATCATAGAAATTATTTCAAATTTAATTGGCCATTGATACTTGTTATGTAATCTCAAACACCCAGGCATTTTATTTTCCAAAGTTATTGTTTACATATTTCCACCTTGTGAACATTGCACAATGATTATTTGTATTATTAATAAACATTGTAACAATAATTAGAGCTACTTCACTGCTTGTAAAATTGTAAGAATCCTGAGGCAGAGTTTCAAGAGTTCTTTGAACGCTTTAGACAAATGCAGGTCTGGAAATGTAATGTCAGAGTATTATTATCATTTCACTTACATTAAGTAAACTGTAACAATTCAAGTAGTGCCACCAATGTATGTGGTACTTTGTAATAGCACTAAAGAAAGACAATATGCCCTTGTTCCTCAAAGCTATTACTAATCTCTCAAAAACATAAACAAAAAAATAGAATACTTACTTACAAACTCTGAAGATTTACTGTCTTTACAAGATAAAGATGAAGGTACTCTAATGATGACACTAAGGACATTTAAATTAGACTAATGTGCCAAAGTGCTTTTTCAGCACTACAAATTTCCCTTGACCACTTTGGCTATGTCCTCAAGAAGGGAAATTGAAGAATCTATACTAAGTAATACGGTGCATGATAGCTTTTGCTGCAGAACAAACAGCGTAATAGCTCAGCAGCTTACAACAAGCGCCCATTAATTCCTCTTGTTACTCAAAGACTGTGGGACTAGGCTGGGTCCTGTGAACTCAGTTGGGCTCATCAGACCTCTTGTGTCTTCTCATTCCAAAACCTAGGTTGAAGGAGTAGCCACTATCTGAGACCTGCTGTTCTCATGGTAAAGGGCAGGAGGCAGGAGTCCTAAGAAGCACCCAGGTGCATTGAAGCTAATATTGGATGGGACAGCTGATATACACTCACATATCATTGGCCAAAGTGTGTCACAAACAATTGAGAATAATCCAGCCTATCAAAATACTATGCTGCAGTGATATCTCCCATCCACCCCCAAGAATTCTTCAGACACAGTAGGAGCTGAAGCTAGACATGACACTTTCCTATACAGCTTTCTCTTGTAGAACTGAGTGCAGCCATTTTTAACACTTCCTAAATGCTTTTAGTGCTACTTTGGGGGAACCAACAGCTTCTTTCTCCAAATATCTTTTGCACTAGTATCCATCTCTGGGACTTCGGGGAAGTTTGTGGCCATTCAAATTCAGGTGGGTTGCTGAAACAATCTAGATGTCCTATGATTGGGGCAAAGATTCAACAGTAGTAATACCCTAGGAACCACTACTTTCAATTTGCCATTATTCACTTTATTTTTTAAAAATCCTATATGCAAATTGAAAACAGAAAATTTTAATTTTATTCTTCAAACCACATAATATTCACTTTGGAGTAATAAACACTCACATAATAAGCACTCATGTATGAAGTATAAGCCCTTAACATAAAACTGTCATCAAGACTATTTGTTTAAGAGTTGATTTTGAGGAATTGCTACACTGTCTTCCACAATGGTTGAACTAGTTTACATTCCCACCAACAGTGTAAAAGCGTTCCTATTTCTCCACATCCTCTCCAGCATCTGTCGTTTCCTGACTTTTTAATGATCACCATTCTAACTGGTGTGAGATGGTATCTCACTGTGGTTTTGATTTACATTTCTCTGATGACCAGTGATGATGAGCATTTTTTCATGTGTCTGTTGGCTGCATAAATGTCTTCTTTTGAGAAGTGTCTGTTCATATCCTTTGCCCACTTTTTGATGGAGTTGTTTGTTTTTTTCTTGTAAATTTGTTTAAGCTCTTTGCAGATTCTGGATATTAGCTCTTTGTCAGATGGGTAGATTGCAAAAATTTTCTCCCATTCTGTAGGTTGGCAGCAGTCCCATTACTGGGTATATACCCAAAGGATTATAAATCATGTTACTATAAAGACACATGCACATGTATGTTTATTGCGGCACTATTCACAATAGCAAAGACTTGGAACCAACCCAAGTATTCATCAGTGATAGATTGGATATACCATGGAATACCATGCAGCCATAAAAAAAGGATGAGTTTATGTCCTTTGCAGGGACATGGATGAAGCTGGAAACCATCATTCTGAGCAAACTATCACAAGGACAGAAAACCAAACACCACATGTTCTCACTCATAGGTGGGAATTGAACAATGAGAACACTTGGACACAGGGTGGGGAACATCACACACCTGGGCGTGTTGTGGGGTGGGGGGCAGGGGAAGGGTTAGCATTGGGAGAAATACCTAATGTAAATGATGGGTTGATGGGTGCAGTGGGCCAGCATGGCACATGTATACCTATGTAACAAGCCTGCATGTTGTGCACATGTACCCTAGAACTTAAAGTACAATTAAAAAGAAAGGAGTTGATTTATCTCTCCTCAAAATATATTTATTTCCATAGCATGCAGTATTTGCCAGATGCTAAGCGTTTTACATGGATTAGCTTATTTAATCTTTATGACAACACTATAAAGTAAGTTTATAAACTTAATAAGTAAAGTAACACACTACCATTAGTGGTACAGTTTGGATGTTTGTACCCTCCAAATCTCATGTTGAATTGTAACCCCCAAGGTTGGAGGTGGGGCCTGGTGGAGAGTGCTTGGGTCATAGGGGTGGATCCCTTATGAATGTTTGGTGCAGTCCTCATGTAATGGATGAGTTCTCACTCTGTTAGTTTGTGTGAGATATGGCTGTTTGAAAGAGTATGGCATCTCCCCAACTCTCTCTTTCTTCCACTCTTGCCATATGACACAACTGCACCCACTTTACCTTCTCCCATGATTGTAAGTTTCTTGAGGCCTTCACCAGGAGCAGATGCCGGTACCATGCTTCCTGTACAGCCTGCAGAACTATGACGCAATTAAACCTCTTTTCCATATAAATTACCCAGACTGCAGTATTCCTCTACAACAATGCAAAAACAGCCTAACACAATTATCATGGCTATATTATAGAAGAGGCTACTGAGGAACAGAAAGGTGAGTAACTTGTTCAAGATAACATACCAGATAAGCGGTAGAGCTGGGATTCAAATCCAGGCAGTCTGGCTCCAGAGTTCATGCTCACATCCATTATATTATGCTGCCTTGCCCTTCACTCAGAATGTCCTCTATTCTTCAAGACGCTATGTTTAATTTCTCCAAGCAAGTCTCATTTCCTGTGCTGTTTTAAACTTTAAACCCCTGCATTTTCTCACACTCCTGATTAGAAGGAAACACAATAGAGTTCATATTTATATCACATTTCACAATTAACCATGCTGAAATTCAAGGATATTAAAAAAGAACTTGCCTAAAGCCACACATCTAGTGAGTTAGAACTTCTTAAAGACATACATCTGTATTGACCTACATGTTAATTGTGCAGTTCTCCTTCCATTGTATCTGAATGTCCTTACAGTGTAAGTATTCTTTTCTCTGAACCAACTACTCTTTTTAAATTGATGGTCCAACACACACCGGGGCCTCTCAGGACAGGGCGGGGGTTAGAGGGGAGAGCATTAGGGAAAAGAGCTAATGCATGCTGGACTTAATACCTAGATGATGGGTTGATAGGTGCAGCAAACCACCATGGCACATCTTTACCTATGTAACAAACCTGCACATTCTGCACATGTACCCCAGAACTTGAAATAATAAAATAATAAAATTTAAAAGGCAACAATTTCCTACAACAGAAAAAATAATTGATGGTCCATGTCTATTTTACAACCTAGCATTTGCTCAACTTTTTTCTCCTCCTCCTTCTCTCTTTTTAGATACACTATTCAAAGATAGATATGTTTTCAAATATACTGTGTCAATTTTATAAGGATAATAGTTTAAAACAAATGAAATTCACATATTTCAAGACCTTGTTATAAACGATAGTTTCAAATTTCACTTTATAAAAATCTCTTATATGAGTAGTTAGAAGAAAGAGTAAAATTTCAAACAGTGAAACTGAAAGGAAATAGGCAGCAGAGGGAGATGAAAATAAGGATAAGCAAAAAAATAGCTACATAAGCTATAAACTATGTCTTTAATTCCTGTAAATCAAGAATTGGATCTAAGTGGATATGGTTAGAAATTTTGTTGGCACATGAAATGATTTGGTAAAGTTACCAATAATGTATGTATATTCCCTTTTCAGCATTGTGCCAGTTTTAATGCAAATCATGTTCTTCGATCAATAATGCCTACCTTTCTGTGGCAGGACAAAGCCTTAAGACCTTGGAACCCAACAACTGTGAGCCAAGCATCTGCTGGACTATTCCATTGATGCATTCCAGTGGCCTGTCTTCCTCGTCTAGTATTCAAGGGAACACCACATGACTAGCGCAAAATTGTTTAGTATTTTTGTTGAGGACTTTTTGTATCTTTCCTGTGTGGGAGACTTTCTGTTTTCTTAAGAGACCATTATCATATTGTGCTTCTAGGGAAAGCAGGTTAATAATTTTATTTTAAAAATGTACTCTAATTGCCACTTACATACGCGAATAACTAAATACCTGTAATCAGTTCCTATACAATTTGCCTAGGAACATGTTTGCATGCTAACTTATATGGGTAAGGTGAATATGACAGGAAAATTATTTATGGTATATTGTTAAAATAATTATATGTGAGTGCATACAATGGCATATATCTTTATCATAAATATAATTTTCTAAAAGTATTCAATAAGACCATCTTGTTTACCAGCCTTAGGAATTTCACATGCACTCAAGAAATTCAAAGAAATTATCTCCTATCATACTTGTAATAATCAGTTCTGGCTGCCATCCATTGAATATTTATGATACGCCAAATACAATACTAAGTGCATTCCTCACGACAACCCTGTATGGTAGATACTATTATCTCCATTTTACATATGAAAAAATTGAGGCTCAGTCTGATTGAGCAAGTAGCCCAGTGTTACAGAAAGTACTATTACCTACATTTAGATCCAGGTCTGTTTGACTTCAAAGTCCATGCTATTAATCACTGTGCTACAGAGACTGTGCTCCTGAAACTGAGCCTGGGCTACGGGAACAGGAGCTATCTCTGTTTAATTGTCTTTTGCAATAAAAATACAAACATATTTCTGTTAAAGTTACTAATGTTTTTTATTTTCACAAACACTACTAGTACAATTCTCCAAAATCAAATGAGATTTAATGAGAAACAGGAATACAGATTAGATGTCTGGTCTGCTGTCTCCCATAAAATATCCATGAAGACAAAAAAGAGACAAAAACTGACAATAGCAAAGAAAAAGAAAAAAGATGTACCAAATTTTCCAGGCAATTTCCTCTAAATGCATTGTCAGTGAGGACAGATTGAAAACAAATTACCAGTCTCTATACCATATCATCTAACTCAGAACCAAAAGATATTCACACACACACATAAACACACACACGTGCACCAGAAAAAAAGTCTCTGGCTCATTTCCCCTTTGTACACCTAATGACAGAATAGTGTCTGAAACCTTAAAAAAAAATTGTTATTTTCAGAAGTAGTCAGAGTCCTGTCCTCTCCTTATATCACTTCTATCAAGTTTTTTTCCTTTTTTATTTTTCTATTCCACTAGTATAAAGTAGAGATGAGTACTAAATTAGTATCCTAGGATGTTTTGTATTTGAAAAAAAAACTAAATTAGACACAGGAGAGCTGGGAGTGCTGAAATGGGTATACTCATTCATGTATGAAACTCTTCAAAGAACTTCAATTGGCTCCTTAGCACAACTGAAAGCACAAGATTCCATTTAGTACTGGCACAGTCACATCTGATGAATGCCAACAGAATAAAAGTAAAAGGCTACATCCTGGCTTTCAGGTTTAGATGTGAAAGAGAAAAGTTGCCTGAGCCCAAATGAACAGAAAAAGGGAACTAAGGAGACCACACTTTGTAGAAAAACGCAATCCTAAACAGTTCTTCCCCAGTCAGGCAGCGCATCCAGGAAATAAACAGTGGAGCCTACTAACATATGAGAAGGAAAATATTGGCGAGGGGATGGTTAGAGAAGGAGAGAGTTCCTTAAAGACTAAGAGGAAGTTCATGGCTCTGAAAATTCTTTTCTTCAAAATTATATAAGAATTTTCCAAGACACTATTTCCTGACAAAAGACCTAGGAGCCTCTAGAAAGCAGGAGCAGGCATCCTTATGAAAGAAAAAGGCTGAATTAAATACAGAGATAGGAAGAATATTGGCTGAAATAAGAAAATACTATAATAGTATAATGAAAATCTTCTTTTGGTACAGTGAAAGAATGGACACTGCAGAGAATTAAGAAAATTATGCAGAATGACAAATTTGAAAAACCCACGTAAAACATAGAGGGCAAATGCAGAGACAAGACACAAAGAACAAAACAGATACAGAGAGAGAAAGTGTGCCCACTCTAAGACTTGAAGGTGTCTGTGGAGCACAAATGTGAATACTCTGAATGAAATACATTTAAATGGTACTTCTCAATGTACTACTCTGAACAGAAGTATTAGGTTGGTGCAAAAGTAATTGCAGTTTTTGTTGTTACTTTTAATGGCGAAAACCACAATTACTTTTGCACCAAGGTAATATTAAGACACTACCAAAAGTATGGCATAAATGAAGAAAAGTATGGTTCTTACAGAGCTTGAAACAGTTTACCACGTTCAGGCTCAATTATTATTTGGATGAGAAGCAATATAAAGACCTTTAAGGTATATTCTTTCTGTTAACAGACCCCTACTCAAGTATGCTTATGCAAATAGAAAGATTTTATGAAAGGATACTTAGGCATCAGGCAGGACAACCAAGCTGAGGAAGGTCATGGAAACAGCCAGACCTCAGGAATAACTGCAGGCCAGATGAAGTCCAGATGAAGTTAGAAACTTTCTCCATCCTCCTTGTTGCATCTCAGCATTTCACATCATTCTTCTCACAGAGTACAGAATAACTTTCTTCATACAGCAAAAACTTAGCTGCCGAAAGTCCCAAGAAAGAGTTTGAGCTCCATCATCACAGGTCATTAGAGAAATGCAAATAAAAACCACAATGAGATACCATCTCAGGCCAGTTAGAATGGCAATCATTAAAAAGTCAGGAAATAACAGATGCTGGAGAGGATGTCAAGAAATAGGCACCTTTTACACTGTTGGTGGGAATGTAAATTAGTTCAGTCATTGTGGAAGACAGTGTGGCAATTCCTCAAGGATCTAGAACCAGAAACACTATTTGACCCAGCAATCCCATTACTGAGTATATACACAAAGGATTATAAATCATTCTATTATAAAGACACATACACATGTATGTTTATTGCAGCACTGTTCACAATAGCAAAGACTTGGAAACAATCCAAAAGCCCATCAAGGATAGACTGGATAAACAAAATGTGGCACATATACACCATGGAATACTATGCAGCCATAAAAAAGGATGAGTTCATGCCCTTTGCAGGGACATGGTTGAAGCTGGAAGCCATCATTCTCAGCAAACTAACACAGGAACAGAAAACCAAACACCACATGTTCTCACTCATAAGTGGGAGTTGAACAATGAGAACACATGGACACAAGGAGGGGAAGGTCACACACTGGGTCCTGTCCAGGGATGGGAGGCAAGGGGAGGGAGACCATTAGGACAAATACCTAATGCATGCGGGTCTTAAAACCTAGACGACGGGTTGATAGGTACAGCAAACCACCATGGTATATGTATACCTATGTAACAAATCTGCACATTCTACATATGTATCCCAGAACTTAAAGTAAAATTTATAAAGAAAGAAGAAAGAAAGAAAAGAAAGAAGGAAGGAAGGGAGGGAGGGAGGGAGGGAGGTAGAAAGAAAGGAAAGAAAGGAAAGAAAGGAAGAAAGAAAGGAATTTGAGCTCAAGGGCAAGATCAAAAGCCATGGAGATGGACTCAGATCCCGTCAGTTGTTACCCAACCTGCCACCAATAATTATTCAGAGATAACTACATACAGCAGCTTCCAAGCAAGTATCTGAATGACAGGTTGTAGAGTTAATTCCCAGAAGAGGGAATGGCATCCAGACCAAACAATGGATGTTTCCTGAAGAATTTAACATACCTCTGCTAGCTTATAACAATGATTCTAAATATGAAAGAACAACGCAAATCAGAAGTAGAAGAACTCAGATAAAGCTGAGGAAAATAATTTAAAATAAAAAATTTTTCAGAAATAAAGACTAATAAGGATTATAGGAATGAATATATACAGCAGCAAATGTATTAAAAGTAATAGAGGATGAAAGCAGAAAAAATTAAAATCAACAGACGCAACAAAAGAAATAAACAGGATTTAAGGGAAAGGGACAAATTTTGAGAATAGACCAAAAAAATCACATATGGATAATTGGATTCTCTAGGGGAAAAAAACAACGGGACAAAATAATACAAAAGACTGTAATTCAAGAGCACATCCCAGGAATAAAGATTTGAAACTATTTTGAAATCATACACCATGTACTTGAGAATATCAACCCAAAACAATGAACCCCAAGACATATTTTAATAAAATTACAGGACATTTAAAAAGAAAGGAAAACAAACAATTTTTTTTGACATCTGGGCAAAATGAGCAAGTGATTTATAAGCTAAAAGAAAATTCTTTTTTTTTTTCAAAAGCAACACTTTGGCCAGAAAAAAAAAATGGAGTAACATATTTAAGATAATCAAGAAAAGAAAATGTGAGGCAAAGATTTTATATCCAGAGAAAATGGACTTTCAAGTATAAATGATACAGATAAACTATTATCAACATTCAAGAACTCAGGGAATATTGTTCTCATGCATCTTTCCCAAGAATTCTACTAGAAAACAGGCCTCAAAAGACTAAGATGACTAAAGAAACATCAACATAAGAACTGGTGGGGATGATTAAATAGAACTATTTGTATAACTAAGACAAAAATGAAGGCAAAAAGGAAGAGAATATTGAACATAATGGTCATATGTTTAGAAAATGTAGACATACTGTAACTCCAAAAAAGAATGTAAAATGGGAAAAACGTTAAAAAAATGGACAGTTCTTAGTTATTATATTGCTATGGTAATATTATTATTGTTATTGAGACTGCCATATGAAAAAAAGTTAGTGACATTCAAATTCTATTATTCCATGTGTTTTCAAGAATTAGGGATTTTAGTGTGGAAGAAAGGAGATACATAAACTGAGAGACTAAGTAAAAAATTCTATAGCTCTAAATGTTATTGAATTGCTAAGGTATTATTATAGTATGTGTGTTTGTGTGCATATATGGTGTCTGTGTGTTTGTGTGTGTATCTTTGTCCTCTAAGAGATCTAGAAACAATGACTGAACCAGTAGCAATGAGCACATCTTGTACTTGTGCTCAAGTAAATACCATTTACAACTAAGAGAAGCCAAGGTTTTTTGAGCAATAGCCGACTCCAGGTATGGGATAGGACAGGCACAATATAAACCTACAAAAATCTGTTATGCTAAATAGCTATCAGAAGGAGCCCTGATTAGAGGGGAAAAAATAATGAAGATGTCTCTTGTCTGATCTTAGGTTTCTTCTATTATTTTTTTCCAGAGCAAAAGATGTCCAGCTTCCATCCATATCTTGGCTAGATCTATTCTAGTTTTTCCTATCGCTTTACTTCCTGAGTTTTGCTCGTTTTGGCATTTGATAATTTTCTGATATTGAATAACTAAATGTCTAAATTGGGTTTAATACATATAAGGTTATCCCTAATATGAGTTTCTTTACAAGCTGCCACACAAGGTTTAGGTCATTTTTTGTCATAGAAAATTACCAATTTATAATAACTTCTATTCATCTCCCAAGGTGATTAGAGCCTGTTCATCTTAGCCTCATCTGAGAAACCCAGTTCACATTTACTCACCTTACCTTTAAGAATAAATTACAAGATTTCCAGCTTCAACTTATGATGTAGAAAGCTGAAAAGGGCATTAATTCCAAATTCTATCAAAGAAATTATTAGATTTCTGCAAAATCACAACTTTTCTTGAACTTACCGAAGAACTGAGATCCTCACTGTGGCTACCAAATAACCTGAAGTTTAAAGTAAGACACCTGACTCCAAGGACAAATGGAAAACCAGCACATGTTTTCTGTGGCACAGCACAATTGGGGGGGAAAAGATCACTATTAAGGGCAGTAAGAATTCAGCTAGATTTTTTTTTTTTTTTTTTTTTTTAGACCCACTCTTGTTGCCCAGGCTGGAGTGCAGTAGCACGATCTCAGCTGACTGCAACTTCCACCTCCAGGGTTCAGGTGATTCTCCTGCCTCAGCCTCCTGAGTAGCTGGGATTACAGGCACTTGCCACCACGCCCAGCCGATTTTGGTATTCTTAATAGAGATGGGGTTTCACCTTGTTTGCCAGGTTTGTCTCGAGCTCCTGATCTCAGGTTATCAGCCCGCTTTGGCCTCCCAAAGTACTGGGATTATAGGTGTGAGCCACCGCACCTGGCTCAGCTACATTTTTGAATTAACTACTTAGGCCAAGTGTAGGCTAGCATAAAATTATTATAACCTGGAAGCTGCAGGCATGTGTGGAATTAGAGCCTCTTCACGTGAACCTAACTCAGTGCTCACAAGACAGATTGGGGGCATATTGAGAGACCTGAGAAATTCACTCTTAGATTCATGCTGGGAGAGAGAAAAGAAGGTGCTGCCAGAAAGGCACAAAAGCTAGCTTGGGTCCTTCTCCCCTCTCTTCCCTATGGGAGCAAAAGCCTTGAAGCACTAGGAGAAAGATAATAAATCTTATCACCCCTAAGGCACAAGTCAACACCCATTATAGCTGGGGGAAAAGAACACTATCACCACCACCAATGAAAAAACGACCAATCTCTCGTAAAGGTACAAGCCTGCAATTAAATATCTCCAAAAGTAGGCAAAGGAGTAAGATTCTTAAGAAGACCAAGGGACCAATGCCTGCCTATGACTAAGCCTAAACAAAAACAACTGAGAATGGCCCCTGCCTACCACCACTACATTAACATGCATTAAAAAACAACAGTTCACAACGGAGATGATTCAAAATAACAGAGAGATACTTTCTCTGAGGTACAAGCACAAAGGGACGACTTAAACTCAGGATGAAGCAGGTATCAAGAAAAAAAGAAACCCTGGCAAACTGCCTCCATCCTAAACTCAAAGTAATACTAAAGAAATTTGAAGCCAATAGTGCACTGAAAGTAACCAAAGCAACAACAAAATCCCAAATCAAGTCAACTTCTGACTAGATTAACGCAACTTGCCACACATGAAAGCCTAGTGAAAAATGTGGTATTCCCATTCCCAAGCATAAGTACTATTTATTTTAGACTGTACTCTTCTATATAAGATGTTTGGTTTTCAACCAAAAATGGCAAGATACACAAAGAAGCAAAGGAAAATGATTTATTATCAAGAAATAATGCAGGACCAAATTTAGCTATGACACATTGGTATAGAAAGTATCAGACAGGAAATCTAAAATAACATTATTACATTAAAGGCTCTAACAAAAAGCATGAATAACATATATGATCAGATGGACAAATTCAGCAATATATAGAGACCACATGAAAGATCAAATAGAAATGCTAGAAATAAAAAATATTTCAACAGAGATAACGAATATCTTGGATTGACTGATCCATAAATGCAATGCAGCTGACAAAAAAATAGCAAACTTAAAAGCATGTCAATAAAAATTACTCAAACCAAAAACCAAACAGAAAAAAATAGAATTTAAAAAACACAGAATCCAAAACCTGGGGGAAAATATCAAACATTAAAACAATTGTGTAACTGGATCCTGGAAAAAGAAGAGAGAACAGGACAGAAGAAATATTTGCAGATATAATGGCAAAAACTTTTTCAAAGTTAATAAAAGATTTCTAAAATCACATACTCAAGAAGCTCAGAAAACATTAGGATAAACCAAAATAACAACAAACAAAAAAGCAAAAACACTAGACACATCATATTCAATCTTTTTCCTATATATATGCACTTACTATGTACTCACAAAAATTAAAAAGTATAAAAATTTTAAAACCTCTGAAAAACAAAAATAAGGAGAAAATCCTGAGGACAGTTAGTGTAAAAAATCACTGTACATACGGAACAAAGATTAGAATAACAGCAGACACTGGAAATTAAGCAAGGCTGAAGAAAATGAAATGACACCTTAAAAGTACTGAAAGGAATGAAATACTGTCACCATAAAATTCTGTATGCAGTGAAAATATATTTCAAGAGTGAAAATTAATTATAAATTACTGACTGGCACTTGATTTTCCCCATGGACTTTTTACTTATAAACCATCACTTTGACCAAAAATAGCTTATACCATAAATTCAGGCTAAAGAAAATGTTCTCAGTGGGAAAAGTTATGATTCCTTCCTTCTAATCATTGCAGTAGCATGGGGTTCATCCTCTACAAATATTTTTTTGTATGTGTGACGGTCAGAGGAGAAGACTCCAAAATATTCTTTAAAATAATTATGCAAATAAGCCATGTATGACTGAGACCCTAAAGCAAATTACCACACCTTTTCTATTTAATGGCCTAAAGGATAATGTGCATAGCCAGATATCAATATCTATCACATAATCATCTGAAGGTCGATTTGAGTCCCCTACTAGACTCAGTTATGCAATTCAATCTCTGCCATTCATCTATTTTGAGACATGACTTAAATTCCCCTAACCCTACCTGATATCCTCTGCTTACCAGGTGTGATAGTTAATTTTATGTGTCAACTTGACTGATCCATGAGGTATCCAGGTATTTGCTCAAACATTATTCTGGGTGTTTCTGTGAATGTGTTTTTTTAGATGACATTAACATTTTCATCAGTAGACCAAGTAAAGCAGATTGTTCTTTCTAATATGGGTAGGACACTTTTAAGCAGGTAAGGGCCTGAATAGAACAAAAGACTGACCCTGCCTCCCTCAAGTAAGACAGAATTTTCCTGACTGATGGCCTTCAAAATCAGATGTCAGCTCTTGCTGTTTCTATAGCAGCCCTGGCCTTCAGACTCAAATTGGAATATCAGCTCTGCAGACTTTGGACTTCTCAGCTTTAATAATCATGTGAGTATATTCCGTATAATAAATCTTTAAATATCCATATAGGATAGTCCTGTTTCTCTGGAAAATTCTGACTAATATACCTGGAAACTTGACTGAACCAGTTCCTAAATAAATGTTTGAAGAAGCATTCCTCCAGTTAATATTATTTTTCATCTACACCAAAAACAACACTGTTCTTTTTAATGACATCTTAAGCATAAACTGTTTTAAAATAAGATAATAAATATAAAAAACGATCATTCATAACTAAAATCTTTCATTCTAAGTGATTTGGAACTAATTAATGTAACGCAAGAAATGACTTATTTATAGTGGGAAAAATCGCAAAATATCACCTTTACTAATGAAGAGTTATGCAGTACTTTTGTAAAATTGATGATGGTGCTGCTGATGATGATGATGGTGAGATAAAGATTATGATGGTGATTATGTAGTTGGCTAAAAACTTAAGTCTCCATGGTATTTTTTTTCTTCAGGTATCTTTTATTAGTATCTAAAAAAGTACTGACAAGTTCAGGAATGAAATGAACAAATTCCTTGATGTAACAATGACCCCATTACCAGCTTTATACCAAGTAGTCTTGCATGTAAAATTACTTATTCTGTAAAATGTTGGTCAGTGAACTTAACTTGAACTTTCACTTAAGTGTGAGGATTAGTTAGGAGATTTACTTTGACAAATTTGTGTAATTGGCTAGGTAATTTTTAATGATTAATTATTTTAATATCTCATGGCAACATTCTCAGCCTTAGATTTTCACCAGTGTGGAAGCACAATTTTCCACTGAAAAGAAGAAACAGTATCTGATTCGTGACTATGTTTCATGTTTCTTGTTTCTTTTTTATGTGGAGCTTTTATTCAGTATCAACAAGAATGGGTCAGAATATAAATCTGCATAATTAACTTTTGCTTTGTTTTTAAAGAGAAAATTGCTATGAATGTATGAAGAAGTCGAGAAGTATCTCAGTCATTTTCACAATATTCACAGAAAGCTTAATGAGATTCTAACTATGAAAGCAGGAATAATAGTAAACATAATTATGTCTATTAGTTATACCAATTATCCTTTCCCACCTTCATATGAAAGAATAAAAATGGTCATGTTACTTATTTAAAAGTTGAATTTAGTCACCAATTTTTATTTAACAACAATATCAAGAAAAAATGATTGTAAGCTTCACAACATGTTGTATGGTTTATATGGATAACTACTCATTTAGTCTGGAGGAAAAAAAGTCTGGAAAAAAGTGAGCCATTCCTACACTGACCACCGGCTTTTGTTTCTTTCCACTAGATTTTATTTTGTATAGCTAGGGCAGTTATTTCTTCATTCCATCTGAAATAATGTAGGCTTACTCTCTAAAATGTGGGGATTGTATTACTTTAAGAAATTATCTCATTGATCTTAATCTTCCTCCATTTTTTAAGATTGATCTTCGTATAAAGCCACTTTCTCAATTTCATTTTAAGACTGAGATCTTAAAGCAAATCATATTTATCTAGAAGTGCCAAGCAGGAAGAATTAAAGAAAGACATTTTAGAGTCCTGTGTTTATTCAAGAACAACATCACCTGAGGTTTTCTGACAGTTGTGTCTAAATATCCATAAAAGTGCTGGGGAATGGAATAATTATCAGTCACTTGGCTATTATGTCTGCACAATATCAAACAATTATTTTAGTTTGCTTTTTAATTTATCATTCGCTTCTTTACTTTTGCTAAAAGTTGAATCCACAGCTAAGATTCAAACTTTTCTGGGCAAATTGCAAAATATAATAGTTGAGGAAATAGCCAGGGCTCTATACCCATGTGTGACTAAGGCAGTTCTTAAGCTTAAAAGTAAAGAGTATCAGTTAACTTGGCTCAATGACGAAACCTAAGTCATGACAGGAGACCTAAAAATTTAAGTATGGCCAAGAGTCTGTCACCTAGAATATAAGATCTATGAGAAAGGGAAGTTTTGCTCCCTGTGGCATTCTCGGCATGTAGAAGAATGCCTGGCACAATAGTAGGTGCTCAGTAAATATGAATATTGTTAGCTGGGTGTGGTGGTGCATACCTGTAGTCCTAGCTACTTGGAAGGCAGAGGCAGGAGTGTCACTTGAGCCCAAGAGTTTGGGGTTACAGTGAGCTATAATTGTGCCATTTCATTCCAATCTGGAAAACAGAGCAAGACCCTGTCTCTAACACACACACACATGAATATTGAATGAATGAATATATGTCCTTAGTCCAGCTTCTCATGGAATTATATTTGAATCAGGGTACCTTGACTGTGGGAATCTGTAAATGTGGGGACAAAGAAGGGAAGGATTGTGAGGGGAAACATAGAATTATTTTTTCATTTTAAGAAAAAACAACATAATTGCAGCAAAAGGCAGGAGTGCACTGGTGCCCTTCTGTAATAGATGCTAGGGTGCATCACCTAGATTTCCCCATTCAGGACAGAGGTCCTCATTCCCCCAACTGCCGATAATGTTGTCTGCTGATGACTCCTACAGAGGAATTGGAGAGTTCCAGCTGGCAATTCTTTCAGTCAAAGGGAGCTGTCTCATCCAAAATTATGTTTCCTGCCAGAGAAGCCCACATCCAATGACTGATCAAGACCAGTGTACAAAGCCTGCTTCCCTTGCTTGAATACAGAACATATCTGAATGGCATCCCAGCTTCAGAGATGCCCATAGGATTGGCTGAGGTCTCTGTGGCAATTGCATTGCAGTTCAACTTCTACCTCTTCTCAGTCCTGCTTCCCTCACACCAGTACAAGTGTGGTTGCTGAGAGCACTGCCTGTTAAACCTTTGCATGTAATTCCATATTGGAGTCTGTCTCCAAGGAACTCAGCCTAAGACAACCTCTAATAGGGTAAAAAATAAAAAGGAAGAGGCATTGATGCCCCTTTACAGAACACATGCTGCTGATGGCAAAAATCAAAATTCAAAAAGAAGAGATCATGCTGGAATAGGATGAAACAAATAAAATAAAATAAATTTTAATAGTAGTGTGTATTAGCTCATTCTTACATTGCTGTAAAGAACTACCAGAGACTGGGTAATTTATAAAGAAAAGAGGTTCATTCAACTCCTGGTTCTGCAGGCTGTACAGGCTTCTGCTTCTGGGAGGCCTCAGGGAACTTACAATCATGGTGGAAGACAAATGGGAATCGGGCACATATTCATATGACCAGCAGGAGAACAAGAGAGGGAGAACTAAGAGGGGAAGTGCTATGCACTTTTAAACAACCAGATCTTGTGAGAACTCACTCATTATCACGAGAACAGCAAGGGGGAAGTCCGTCCCTATGATCCAATCACCTCCCATCAGGCCCCACCTCCAACAGTAGGGATTACAACTCAACATGAGATTTGGGTAAGGACACAGAGCCAAACCATATATGGGTAAGAATAACATTCCAAGATAATACTTTTCAATTAACCTCAGAAAAGAGGGATACAGGAGATTTACTGAATGCACCATGAAAAAGACTTAGGATTTTTATTGAGTGAAAGTTTAGATTGAGCCTATGGTGAGATGTGGCTATAAGAAACTCCAATGGAAAGTTATTTTCCATTAATAGAAGTACAGAGCCCAGGACAAGAATAGTCCCTTAGTGTTCTTAAATGGCCACCCTGGATCAGAAGTATTTTGTTCAGTCCAATGTTTTGTGTTTTTTTCTTTTCATCAACTTGTCAAATTTTATTGATTTCTTCTCAATAGCATTTTTCTTTTATTATTATTATTATTATACTTTGAGTTTTAGGGCACATGTGCACAACGTGCAGGTTTATTGCATAGGTATACATGTGCCATGTTGGTGTGCTGCACCCATTAACTCGTCATTTAGCATTAGGTGTATCTCCTAATGCTATCCCTCCCCTCTCCCCCCACCCCACAACAGTCCCCGGTGTGTGATGTTCCCCTTCCTGTGTCCATGTGTTCTCATTGATCAATTTCCACCTACGAGTGAGAACATGCGGTGTTCGGTTTTTTTGTCCTTGTGATAGTTTGCTGAGATGAGGCCCATTGACTAATGCCTCCAGAAGCCAGGAGAAAAAAAGTGTCGATAAAACAGATCATATAAAGAATAGGTGAAGAGACTAGTGATATTTAATTACATAAATCAAATTTAAAATGGCTTGGGGCAGGGCAAAAATGAAGTGAAGTGCACAGAGATGCAACCTGGCTGTCTTTCAATATTTGAAGAGCTGTCATTTAAAAGAAGCATATAATTTATTCTATACCACAATTAATTGTAGGAAATATGCTAATACTTGGTATCAGAAGACAGAACGAGACGCAGTGAATAAAAATGCACATCGGCAGATTTGATCTCAATATTATGAGGAAACTTTTAATGATTCGAATTGCTCAAATGAATAAGATTGACAGGTCGATTTTTCTTTCCATTAAGCCGCCATTGAGCCCCGTCTTACAACTCCAGCATTCAAATACTTTCTAAGCCGGTATCGTGTTCTCAGCCCTGCAATTGGTCTGTTGTGTGTAGGGACAGGAGAAATGAGGATGTGAGCATGCAGTCAGCTCCTCTGCCTGTGTCCTTTACTCTGGGCACCTTTGCTGAAAGTTACTATTTTTCTTGGGTCTTGGGAAGTGACAAAGTGCCACTTGATTTGTGTTCCATCTTCCTGTTTAAAAACTATATATATATTTTTTTATTTTTTTTTTCTGAACTCTAAATATTTTTTAACATTCATCTAGGGTCTCCTTAAAATCCAAAACCTTTAGAAAACATAGGAAGAATTCAAGTACTGTAGTCCTCCCTTTTCCGCAGTTTCACTTTCCATGCCTTTAGTTACCTGCTGTCGATTGCAGTCTAAAAATATTAAATGAAAAGTTCCAGAAATAAGCAATTTGTCATGTTATTTTTTTCTTTTATTTATTATTTCACTTAAGGCCAGCTCTAAATTTCATTGGTTTTAAATTGTGTGTCATTCTGAGTAGCATGGTGAAATCTCATGCCCTCCTGTTCCAGTGGGGAATATGAATCATTTCTTTGTCCAGTAAATCCATGCTGTAGACACTACCCACTCGTTAGTAGCTGGCTGGGCCATTAAACTGACTGTCACAGTATGGAAATGATTGTGTTCCAGTAGCCCTTATTTTACTTAATAATGGCTCCACAGCTCAAGATTAGTGATGCTGGCAATTTAGATATGCTGAGGAGAAGCTGTAAAGTGCTTCCTTTAAGTGAAGAGGTGAAAGAAGTTATTGACTTAAGGAAAGAAATTATACTCTGAGGTTACTAAGATCTTTGGCAACAACAAATCTCCTATCTTTGAAATTGTGACTAAGGAAAGAAATTGATGCTAGTTTTGTTGTTGCACCTCAAACTGCAAAAGTTATGGCTTGATACTTGCTTAGCTATAATGAAAAAGGCATTAAATTTGTAGGTGAAAGACAGGAACAGAAATGGATTCCAACTGACAGCAATAGGGCTCAGTCCTAGCCATGGTGTCGGGCATCCCCTGGTGGTCCTGGAACATATCCCCATAGATAAGAATAAACAACTGCAATTCCATATGGTTCTACTTAAATTTATTGCTTCCTGTAACACCAGACATTTATGAAATCTGCACTAATAAAACACACCTAATTTGCTCCACAACACATTAAGCAAAGGTATTCTCTATGAGTTACTATTAACAGTTACCATTCTCTTTTGCATTCCTTCTGGGAACCTGCTATCTATCCCCATGCCATATATACAACTGTGGAGTCTCATACTTTTCTGTATGTACAAAAACAAACAAACCAAAACAAACAAACAACAAAAACTCTCGGTTATAGACCTTTGTACTTTTTGAAGTATGTATAGAGTAAATCATGTTTTCTAGGCAAAATTGTATCACAAGAGGGGTCAAACATACAATGAAAGGAGATAACAAAACGTTCATTATCACTGGGCCTCTTTTTCCCTTGAAAATTGTAGTATTAAAACATTCTATGGCTGGGTGTGTTGGCTGACACCTGTAATCCTAGCACTTTGGGAGGCTGAAGTGGCAGGATTACTTCAGCCCAGGAGTTAGAGACCAGCCTGGGCAACATAGTGAGACCCCCGTCTCTAAAAAAAATAACAAACATTCTATCATTCAAAAGTAGCCTCTCAAAAACAGCCTTTAAAACTGCTCAGGGTGTTTAAAGTGGGCTTTGGGTCCCAGTACATGAATCAGAACTCCCTTCCCTTGGTTCCTCCAGGGCACTAGCCCTCACCTTCATGCCATGCCAGCAGATGGCAAGTAGACATGCATGGGGGGAAGGAGTGGGTGAATGCACTCGAGTTGCATCTACAGGGCAAAGTGAATGAGAGAACTGGCCACCCCATCCATTTGGTCTCTGTAAAGAGCAAAACCAGATTATTTGCTTAATTTTGTATATGTACAGAGGTGCAGAGTATCTTTGTAAAAACAGATTTATGCGAGAAATAAAATCTGTGAAATGGCCCAGGATATTCCAGTCATCATATCCAATTGAAGACATATGAAGAAGGAAAGAGACAGAGAGACAGAGAAAATGGTCAGCCCTACTTTATAAACCGGTAAGTTTTCAAAATCTTTTCAGAAATCAGAATGTTTCTCGTAAAAATAACATTATAAAATATATGCTGGTTTCTAGACAAATCTACAAAAGGCTTTTTAAACTCACTTTGAACTTGGATGTGGTACTAAAAAAGAAGAAAAAACACTAGCATGTTTTAAACATTTAATATTTTCCAGTTATCTCATTTAATCTGAACCACAATAAATAAATTATACCTAATAAATTAGATGTAATTTATCATCATCATCTCTAGTATATAGTTGGGAAAACTGAAGTTCAAGCTCAAGCTGTTAATTGTTGGTGAAATGACACATGACAGCCCTTCTGACTTCAAAAACTCATCATTTTAACCACTACACAGTACTCCCTCCAACTTCCCCACTGTAGTCATGTTTCTGAGACAATGTATCCTGAGCTCCAACTGGAGATATCAATACCCCATCACCTTGGCAGCCCTAAAGCTGAGTGTGGATCCTACCTGTGCCCAGCTAACCCCCTCTTGAGCAATTAGAGGAGATATTTCCCTATTCTGAGCCAATTCGTTGTAGGGAAAATGCCGAAACATTGTCGGGAAAGTTAGCAGGAAAAAGGCAAACAACAGAGAGGGCATCTCAGGCCCCTGAGAGGGCATTCCCAGTCTGAGATGCTGCCAAGAGATAAGCCCCTGTTGCAGCAAGAAGTTGTCCCAAGTGCTCATTCAAAAGGAAATATAAAATGGGTGGGTGAAGTTAATTCAAGAACTGCTTGTGTGTTAAATACAATTTAAGCCCGCTGAATGGTTCCCATTAGACTTGCCCCTGACTTCATGAAGACTACACTCTGTGTTGTAGTTAGTAAAAGAGTTTGGAGACTTGGGTGTTACACCGAGCTCTGACACTAACTAGAAGTATGGCTGTCTTAGTCCTAGAGCTGCTATAACAAAATACCATAGACCAAGTGGCTTATAAACAACAAAAATTTATTTCTCACAGTTCTGGAAGCTGGAAGATCAAGATCAAAGCATCAGAAGATTCAGTGCCTGGTAAAAGCCTGCTTCCTCACAGACAACCCTCTTCTGGCTTCTCACAACTTGGAAATGGATAGCTAGAGTTCTGGGGTCTCTTTTACAAGGATTCTAACCTCATGACCTAATTACCTCCCAACACCCCTCTTTCAAATACCATCGCTTTATGGGTTACAATTTCAACATACGAATTTGAAGGGGACACAAACATTTAGACCACAGCATGCAATGTTAGTCAAATCTCTTCCCTGAATCTCCATTTGTTTAATATTTAAATTTGAGGAAGTTTCACAAAAGCACAAACACAAACACAAGACTGTGATCTCTAAGACCTATGCTAAAAGACTTTGAATTCTAATCATCTTCCTAAATAGCACTGCTATGGCCCAGGAAACGTAAATTACAAGCACAGGAAGAACTAGAAAAATTGGGAGGGAAGAAGGAGGAGAAAGGTCTTTTTTCTCAGTTATTAACATTACCCAGTGACGCTTGTTAAAGCACAGTAAGGCAGACTTTATTCAGGACCATCGCAATAAGCATAGGGACCCGGCTACAGGATTTTGCAGTGAAGGAGAGAGATTGGGCTCAACTCCAAATACAGCATGGGCAAGTGGAAATTTATAGTCAAGAAGGTCAAGAAGCAGGTTTGGGGTCAGCGGATGGAAAATTACTAAGAGGAAGCATTAGGAGTAGGAGGATTCTTACTAAACTGACCTTACAAGCTTCTTGCTGAAGAGAAGCCTGGGTGATCAAACATCAACTGGGATTGGCAGAAGAGAGGCACCCAATCAGATGTCAAGAGTGATCACAGCTGGGCATGGTGGCTCATGCCTGCAATCCCAGCACTTTGGGAAACTGAGGTGGGAGGATCGCTTGAGCCCAGGGGTTTGACACCAGCCTGGGCAACATAGCGAGACCCCCTTATTTCTACAAAAAAAAAAAAAAAAGAAGAAGAAGAAGAAGAAGAAGAATTAACTTATAATTAAAAATAAAAATATTATCCTGGTGTGATCACACCACTGCACTCTGACCTGGATGACAGAGTGAGACCCTGGTTTAAAAACAAAACAAAACAAAAAACAGGGTGATCAGATATTGAGGGTGGAAAGTTCATGCTAAATTCTGATTTTACAAAAGCACACAGATGGGTCTAGAAGCCTGACTAAAGTTTAGTTGAGCAAAGAATCTTTGTCACAGTCAGGCTGGTATCAATCCTACAGTAATCTGGGGGTTATTTTTCAGCTCGCTAAGTTTAGGGGTGAAAAAGATGTGATACTTTTCCTCATCTATCATAAGGGTCTTGGCTGACACATTCATAACAATAGACAGGTTAACGAGAGCAGCATAACAAATTTATTTAATCAAAGTTTTATGTGATGTGGGAGCTTTCAGAAATGAAGATCCAAAGACACATTGAAAACTTTTTTTTTTTTTTTTTGCTTAAGTTCAATGACGAATGGATAGCTGTATAAAAGTATGGTTGGACAAAAAGGTATAGTCTAATGATTATAGATTGGGGGTGGGGGGACACCCAGCAAAGCCTGTCCAGATACTTCTTGGCCCCTCTGTGTAGCATTTCTTTCTACCAGGTATGGGGTCTTATGACCAACTGGAATGAGGATCTTATGTCCCTCTGGAATAAGGGTCTATGACCAACTATTAGACAAAGTAGGTCAGAAAATTTCTTTGTGGCCAGCTCCTAGACAGAAAGTCAGGGGAAGGTTACAGTAATATTTCTAAGTGTTATGGTTTGCTTTTGGGAGAGAGAGATTCTAGTTTCTATAACCCACATTAGGGAAGAGGAATTCTGGTGTCTGTGACTCGCTTTGTGGGAGAAGAACGGGCAGGAGACAGGAGGGCAGGAGGTGAGAGAGAACTTGCTTCTGAGGCCTTCCAATCTTCTTGAGTTCAAAGTACTCAGCATGTCAAAGCAGCATACTTTAGGGTGCCGTTTTCTGAGTCCCAACATAAGTAATCCATCACAATTATCTTACTACTGTAAGGCTCCTATTCAGATAGAAGCATTCTTGTCTTAAGAAAAGACCTGAATTTGAATACCTGTAGGTAAAATATTTAGGGCAAACATTTAGAGGAAATTATATTTAATATTTTAAATCAATTAGCATTCTTTTCTAACCACCAGTAATGGAGATTTCACCTGCTGCTAATGTTCGTTTTGGTTGTGGAAGCAGCTTAGTGTGAATGCAAAGGGTTTGACGGAAAATGGTCCGTTAAGAGCAATTCACAGAGAAAAAGAACAACCAGGAGGGTTCATGAATATGAATAAGACAAGTCAGGGGTATCTGAAAAATACAAATGAGGCACTCCCGTTAAACTTTGGAAAACAGAAGGCAGCAAAAAAGGATTCTTCTGCAGCCTAAGTAGCCAATCCTTAATTTAAAAAGCAGAGCAAAATAGAAAGCAGTTGACAAATGGAAAAATACAGAGCACAGTGAATTAGTATGCCCACTTGTGGGAGCTACTGAAGTTCCACATGATTGAGAAATGAGACAGACTTAATGACATTTGGTTTAATTTGTTAATGCTTTACCACCAGGGTATCTTTCATATGGGCATATTTTCTAAATAAAATATGGGTAGGAATCAAGAGACAGTAAACAGTTGAATGTTCCTTTTTCTTCCAATTCAGTTAAAGGATAATGCTATCTCTAAAAATATTATTTTCTCGGTTCAAAATCTTTATTTTATGAAATAAATATTGTGTTCTGAATGCTCAGGTATGGGTGGTTTTTATGCACTCATTTATTCAACAAATGTTTGTGGAGTGTCCCCTATAAAGTAGGTATCAGGTGTATAATAGCTCCTGTCTTAGTCCATTGAGGTTGCTAGAACAAAATACTGTAAACTCAGTAGCTTTTAAACAACAGAAATGTATTCTTTACAGTTGTGGAGACTGGGCAGTCCAAGAGGAAAGTGCCACCAGATTTGGTGTTTGGTGAGGGCCTACTCATAGATGGCACCTTCTTGCTGTTTTCTCACCTGGTAGACAGTTAGGGGTTCTCTCTAGAGTCCCTTTTATTGTAGCAGGACCAGCCGCAAACAAAACTCCTCAGACACCAAGTTAAAGAAGGAAGGGGTTTATTCGGCTGGGGGCATTGGCAAGACTCCTCTCAAGAGCCGAGCTCCCTGAGCGAGCAATTCCTGGCCCGTTTAAGGGCTCATAACTCTAAGGGGGTATGCGTGAGAGGGTGGTGATCGATTGAGCAAGCAGTGGGTACGTGACTGGGGGCTGCATGCACCAGTAATTAGATCGGAACAAAACAGGATAGGGATTTTCACAGTGCTTTTCTATACAATGGCTGTAATCTATAGATAACATAACCGATTAAGTCAGGGGTCGATCTTTAACTACCAGGCCCAGGGTGTGGCGTCAGGCTGTGGCGTCTACTTGTGGATTTCATTTCTGCCTTTTAATTTTTACTTTTTCTTCTTTGGAGGCAGAAATTGGGCATAAGACAATATGAGGGGTGGTCTCCTCCCTTATTACAAGGGCACTAATGTCATTCATGAGGGCTCCATCCTCATAACCTAATCACCTCCCAGTGCCCTACCTCCTAATACTATTACCTTGGAAGTTAGGATTTCAGCAATTGGATTTTGGGAGGACATAAACATTCAGTCCATTGCAGCTCCCATCAAAACACATACTACGGAGGCTGAGGTGGGAGAACCCAGGAGGCAGAGGTTGCAGTGAGCCGAGATCGCACCATTGCACTCCTGCCCAGGCCACAAGAGTGAAACTCCCATCTCAGAAAACAAAAACAAAAACAAACACATACTATGTACTGATTACATACATTAGATGACTTAATTCTCACATTGTTACAAGTGAAGCATAATACTTTTTATATTTGAGAAAAGTGAGGCTCAAAGAGACTTATTAACTTTCTCAAGTTCTCATGCTTTGATTTAATGGAGCCAAATTTAAAACTCAAATTTGAGTCCAAAGTCCATAATTTTTTCATGATGCCAAAGTGCTTCACGAATGACGGCAAAGATAGATCTTTGATTGTGCTAGGACTCAGAACTTGTGAAAGGAGCTTATGGTCTTAGGGTAGGCAGCTGGAATATAATTTTAATAGAACTTAGCTTGATGGCTTTGAAACCACAGGCATTGATGTCTTTAGGCCTCAGTTTTCTTATCTATAAAATCGGGATACTAATTAGCCTACTGCCGTGTGATAAATATAGATTAAATGAAATATTAGGTAAAATTCTTATTTCAGAACTCAATAGTAGCAAGCATTCAGTAAATGTCAGCTATTATTCTGATCTGTGATAGATGGGGACTGCCACAGTATTTTATGCAAGAATGCCCATCCCAACCTGTTATGTGTACATGTTTGGAGGAGGAAATATTTTTAATTCTTTTTGTTTTTTTTGAGATCAATTCTAGCTCTGTCACCCAGGCTGGAGCGCAGTGGTGCAATCTTGGCTCACTGCGACGTCCACTTCCCAGGTTCAAGCAATTCTCCTGCCTCAGCCTCAGCCTCCTGAGTAGCTGAGATTATAGGTGTGTGCCACCATGCCCAGCTAATTTTTGTATTTTTAGTACAGACGGAGTTTCACCATATTGGCCAGGCTGGTCTCAAACGTCTGACTTCCAGTGATCTGCTTGCCTTGGCCCCCCAAAGTGCTGGGATTACAGGTGTGAGTCACCATGCCTGGCCTTAATTCTTCGTATAACTTCCCTCCTGAAATTTCTGTGTTTTCTTATGGCTTGATATTCTGGGTATGATTTTAACAGGCTATAAACTCAGATAGAAAAATTGATATCTTTTTTACTTCAAATTTAAAATTTTCAATAAATAGATTTATTTTCCTCGTAAGCCTCAATTTTCCCCTGATGGCAGAAAACTTGATTCACTCATTTCTAGGTAATACTCAGACATATTCATTGATGTCTTGGTTTAATCAGGATCTTGGCAAATCTTAGTCTTTCAGGATTTCTTCCTTCCTCCAGTCCTCCTCTGTGGTCCAAGGATGCCAAGGTCTTGGCGCTTGATCCTTGAAAAGTCTTTCCTGTCAAAGTGATGGTCTTTGCCATGCATTTGTGAACGTCTACTTGATAAATTCAAGTGTTAAGCCTTGAATCTTTTTCTTACTTTCTATTTCTGAGGTTAAAACCCCTACCCATGGATATGAACATAGAAGGCCCTCCCTGCTACCTAAATAGGGGAAAAGAAGAACAGGAAGTCTGGAGCAAAAATAAAACCTCAGTTACTATGTCAAAATATTATCCTACTATATAAGAACAGAAACCTTCTCAAAGTAATTCGAGTTTAGAAAAAAAAAAAAAGGAGAATACAGGGATTTCATGGATTTCAATCTCAAGAAGCAAGGCAAGCTGGCCTTCTTAGAATACGAACACCAGGAAACTCAAAGTCCTAGCTCTCTCTTCCCATCCCAGGACTTTATCATTTCTCTCATCTGCTTTTTTCTATGAGTTGGCTTCATTCTTCAGTCTCTCGATCTGCTTTCTTTGTTTAATTATCTTATATATGGCTCCAAAACAATGGCTCCAACAACTGTTCATGTGACTTTTCTGCTCAAGTCCTGTAGCTGGCTTCAGCTGTCTCTGGGTTTCTTAATACAAAACTATCACCAGAGAGAATCTGGCTGGTTGGGCTCATCTGTTACAGCCAGCCCTGACAGGCTGCTGAGCAGTCCATGGCTTAATGGCCTTTGGGTCAGTTATCTATTTCTAGGCCAATCAGCTATTGCTGTAGCAGATGTCCTAAAACACATTGTTAATATTTGTTTTTCATTATAGAAGAAAGGGTGTTAAAGACATTGCATGCTAAAAGTAAAAAGGAAAGTGAATTATTTGCTCAAAAAACTGCTGTCATCCAAGACTTCAGAGGAAACTACCTTTGACTGCTCCAGTAGCCATTCTAGAAGTTTCCAAGAAATTTAATGGCAGCACGAAACTATTTATCCATATCATTTCCATCTGCCAGTATTTTCTAGTGTTGGAATTTCTATTTAGGGGAGGGTGGTATGTATGTAAACCTGTTTAATATTTTATTACACAGCCCCTCTTAGAGATAAGGAGATGAATTTCTTTTTCTTTTAGGTAATATTTTCTGTGCAAATATATTAGCTGGGTGTCCTGGAGGAGCTGTGAGACCTGTGAGTTGTCCTGATATATCACTGGAGGATAAGAGGGGAGACATCAAAGGTAGATATGCAGAGGGCAAGAGACTCTCAGTCTACTATAAAGTTTTATTTCATGTTGACTCAGCCTGAAAGAAAGGGCTCTCAAAGACTTTTCATGGTTGTATTTTGGACCTTTAGAAAAGAATATTTAACAGAGGTTTCTGTTATTCAGGAAGTAACTTAAAAGAAAGAATAACTGATTTATGTGAAGTGAAAAGAAAATAAGGTTTCCAGAAAAAGTTATCTCTAAATTTTTATGACTCCTTATTGAGTAGCATTTGTGATACAAATTCTTTTTGTTGTTTTAAATGTAAACTTTGTGAGATTTGCACTTAATGAAGAAGATTCTCTAAACGAAGAAATTTCTCTAAAATTCCAACCAATTGCAAATAAAGCAGTAATAAGACTCAGAAAAGAGAGAAAGGAAATGAAATGAAATTAGATTCTGGTGAATTTTATCTTTGCTACTTTTTAAGGCAATTGAATTAACAGAGCTAACCAAGTGTGCAAATGGATTAAATCTCAAAACAGGGTTCTTCAAATGCTGGGTACACATTTTCTTATACTGGGACATCTGGGAATCTTCCAGAGTGGCTACACTTAAAATCTTGATGGCCAATTGCATCAGGACAGAAGGAGAAAAAGAAAAAGCTGTAGGGACAGACATATATTGGCTATAAGCAGTCAAATCATCTTCAACTTAAGTCTCATAATTTCACTAAAGTTACTTCCTATTTGTATGATTTCTTGACTATTAATTGAAATACCTAATGAGAACTGCCAAAATCAGAAAAGAAATGTAGTGGGCATGAAAAAAGCCATGGAAAACCTGAAAACCAAACACTGCCTTAAACATAAGAGCACATGCCAAGATCAGATGCAAAGTTGGTCAAGTTTGTTTTGGGGAAGGAAGCTGTTTGAACATATTTTCTGTGCTTTAGAATCAATTCTTTCCTTTTTTATCATTGCATTTCCCATCTGTAAAAATGATTATGGAAATATATTTGCAAGATGGCCACAATCTGCCATCTGCATATAATCTCTACATGTCGATAACATACACCAAAACTATGCAAGCCTTAAACAGAGTGACAACTCTATCGTCTGTTAGAAAGCATGGTACTGCACAAGGATGTACCACTTGGAGTTGGAATGATGGTTCAAGTAAGTAGAGAAATTGAGCAAAATGAGACACCTGACTTTGTGATATAAAATATGCAGACATAGAAGTTGTACAATCTGGAATATTTTAAAACCTAATTGAGATTTGAGTCTGTGGTATCCTTGTTTGACAGGAAAATCTTTAATGTGTGTGCCTACGTTTCTATAAAGAAAACATTTACTGAAAAAGTAACCTTTTCCTTCCGAAAGAGGAAAAATTCTTTTTACTGTTTTAAATGTAAATATGATTGGCAGAGAAAATTAAATGAACAACAGCAAAAATTACAGCTAGCCACTCCATGGGAAGTGGTAGTTGCAGACACAGCCGGATGATTCTTTTGCTACAAGGTAGCTTCTGGAAGGTAACCTGAGGTATAAGTAGAAGGATCTTTGTATTATTTTGCTGTATTTTGTTTTATTAATGGAAAAGTCTTCAATAAGTATTGTTTGCTAACACCATAAAGTCTACTTAGCCTAAAAGAAAAATTCAGCTAAAAAATATTACATCTTTCTTTTTGGGTAGGAAAAGCAATCAAAACCCACAAGATTCTAAGAGGTCATAGGAGTATTAGCAAAGGAAATGCTAAGGTTGGTCATAAGTGGCACAAGCAGAAATAGTCTTTAAAACTAATGACACTTGAAATTTCACTGGTGACAAGCAGAATTCCATGGTCTGGGGAGGAGCAAGTTAGACTGGGGTCTAGGTGAATGGGTTTCACAGTGTGGTCCCCAAGCCAGAAACTAAAAATATATATTATTAAACTATACTTATTATTGCTTAAATTTTATATGTAATTATCATGTTGTATCTAATTGTTTATGTAACTATTATGCTGCACAAATAGAATTCAAAAGCGTGGAAACTCCAAGTCTATTCTTTATCACAAATACCTGCTGCAAACCCTCTTACCTTTCTTCTTGTGCCTGGATAAGAACTTGAGTGGGTCACATAGTTTTTTCAGTTACTTTTAGACATAATAGCAGTCCCATTTAATGTAATACTCTTACTTCTGTTTGTTAGTTCAGACGTATTTCAGGCAGAAATCTGCAGCAGGGAAGGGATTGGGATGTCTGGCCAACCTTCTTTGTTTCCATGGTACCAGTTCTTCCCTCAAGTCCCTTGCCACATTTCTAATTCTTTCACCCCATCCAACCTTTACCACAGTATCCCCACCCACTGGGGCAGGCTGGCAAGGAAGTGAAGACAAAAAAGAAACAAAGGTCTTGCTAGAGTAGTTCTGTTGTGGTCTAACGTTGGTGCTTTCTGACCACAGTGGATCATTAGAGCTGAACACTAAACTGCACCATTTCCTCAAGGGTGATACATCCTCCAACTAACCTTTCTGTATCCTCTACTTCCTACCTCCCTGCCCTAGTGTAGACCCATAACTTCCTACCGCTTTGGTCTCCCATCCTGGCAGGCTTCCCTCTTGGGAAGGGTTTTTCACATAGCTTTCACCTGGCTGCCTTCTGTGGCAGCCACCTGGCCAGCAGGAGCTCATACATTCTTCCCACATCAATCCACGCTCCAGCGCTGCCCACTGTCCTCACTCTGCCATCATAAGCAATTCCTGATATATCTGCCTTTGTTTTTCTTCAGTGCAAGTCAACCACCAGTCTCTTGTGTATCCTCAAAATTCCAGGAGACACGTAGTAAGCTTGAATTCAGCCCCTTCAAAAGTATTCTCATTAGACTTGAGCTGAAAAGAAAGCACTTCCCTATCTACATCCCTGAAGGGAAGGGGAAGGAAAATGCTACAGGCCTCCGACAACTTTCCACAAAGATACTTTCTCATTCTCTTTCTTCAACCTCAACTCTTTTATATCCTTTAGGAAGGTGTTGGATTAAGGGTGCAGAACCCAGTTTTTCTATTTTCTTTGCAAATCCTGCATGAATAATTTTTAATTACTCTTTTGATGAGATGGTTGGATGGTTGGATGGTTGGAGGCCCTCATCCCAGTGTTTGTCCCTCACTCATTGTAAACTCTGGAAAGCATTTAGCTTCTTGAGCTTTACTTGTAAAATGGGCAATCCCATATGTCCAGCTCAAATTCAATACAATAAATAGATTGTTAAAACATGAAGTGCAAAATTATATCATTTGCCTTATATATAAAATAAGGTGAATTCATAAGCAAAAAAAAAAAAAAAATTGTCCAGGCATGGTGGCTCATGCCTGTAATCTCAGCACTTTGGGAGGCCGAGGTAGGAGGATCACTTGAGCCCAGGAGTTCAAGACCATAATAATGCATCAACAATAAATCTAGACATCTCAGTGAGTACAGCGTTTCTGCATACATACAGATAGGAGATGTTTTCTAGACAAATCACTGCTGTTTAGAGGAAATTCAAGCATAAAGTTGGCACAAACAGAATAGCTCTCTGTCAGGTTAACTTGACATACACAGCCTTGGGGGTATATGACTTTGTGCATTGAACTTTCAAACAAACTGAACGTTGAAACAACAGCACCATTTTTCATATGCCTAATTAGGAATTTTGTATATCATCCAATGAGCAATTGTAAGCTTCCACTTGGGAAAGCTGCCTGCCTTCAATGGTTGTATTTGATAGTGCCATATCTTTGTATGTGCAACAGTGTTCCTTTGGGCAAATATTTATATATTTATTCAATGTTTCTCTCATAGTTATATATAAATTAGTGGGAAAAATTATCAAAACATGTTTGATTTTATAGAACTCCCATTCAAACTTGCTCAGAAGAAGGGGTTCAATACAAGGGCACAGAATTATCCTACAGTACACAAGTACCGAGGCCTATCCTCAGCAGCATCTGGAACTAAGAAATTTATCAGGATCCCATTTATTCAACAATTTATTCAGCAAATATTTATTGAATGCTTCTGACAAGCACTAAGAAATTGCAGTGAATGGGCCAGGCATGGTGGCTCTCATCTGTAATCCCAGCACTCTGGAAGCCCGAGCCGGTTGGGTCACTTGAGGTCAGGAGTTCAAGACCAGTCTGGTCAACATGGTGAAACCCCGTCTCTATTAAAAATACAAAAATTAGCCTGGTGTGGTGGTGGGTGCCTGTAATCCCAGCTACTAAGGAGGCTGAGGCAGGAGATCACTTGAACCCGGGAGGCGGAGGTTGCAGTAAGCCAAGATCGCACCATTGCACTCCAGCCTGGGTGACAAGAGCGAAACTCCATCAAAAAAAAAAAAAAAAAAATCCAGAAAGAAATAAAGAAGACTTTGCATAATGCAATGAATGACACCCTTAACAACATCTTGATTAGAGAAGAAATTGCAGTAAGCAAGCCAGACAAGCACCCTGTCTTTGTAGAGCTTACATTCTAGTGAGAAAGACCATGGGAAAGAACAAATTAGAGCCATTGTGATTCAGGCTATGAGGGAAATAAACAGCATGAGGAGACTGAATATAACTGGGGAATTACCTTGTACAGTGAGTGGTCAGGCAAGGCCTCTCTGAAGAGGGGAGGTTAGAGCTGAGATGCAGGGAGAAGAATGAATCCCACATACAAAGAGCTGGGAGAAAGGCATTCCAGGTATTGAGAATAAAAACGCAAATGACTGGAAGAAAGCAAGAGCTCAACTTGTTCCAAACACAGAAAAAGGACAGACAGCAAAGGGGAGAAAAGCATGAGGTGGGGTTAGGGAAGTGAGTGAGATTGAAGAGCTCTCATTAGATTTCTTTTGGTTGAGAACAAAAACTTATCTGAACAAGCAAGAGGGAATTTTATACAGAGTGGAATCTTGGAGCAACCTCAGAACAAGGACAAAGAACAGACTAGCCTCCAGGATCCAGAACTGGGAAGCCATAAGGAACAAAGATTACTCTCTGCCAGCTTCTTGGGGTCATTGTGACCTCCCTGTATACCTGCTTCAAGTTCTCCTAGCAGCCAGGCGTCTTCTGCCTGGAGTTTGCATGTGGCCAACATGGCCACACCATGCTCAGATTAATTTGCTGTGCTGAACACCAGTTGCAACTTCCTTCTATTTGCACATCCGATTGACTAGCTCATCACCTTGAGCCAGTCCACACCTGTAGTAGGTCACTGGCCAGCCTACACAAACAGCTCTCTGGGACATGGTGCCCGTTTCTCCTCCAATTACACTTGATCTGTGGAACAGTGTCACTCAACATAGAACATGACAGTAAACTGTAGAGATTTTAAAGAAAAAATTTCCCCTGAAGATTGTGTGGATTAGTGGGTGTTCTGAAATACACATGATACATTAACTAGTATTTGCTTCTTTGATAGTCATGTTGTATGATTTACAGAATATGCTTAGTTTTGTGATTGATTTTTTTCGTTTAGATGTTCATTTTTTTCCCATGAATTTTCTTGGGAAGTATCTGCTCAACTACAGGATTCCACTTACAGCTGAAATATGTCCACTGCCAATTCTTTCCTTCAGACAATTTTGTCATCATCCAAAACTTCTAAGCATTAGCCTCAAAACATGTAGTTTACTAAAAAAAAATCCATTAAACCTGAGATCTTCCGTGGAGACCCACAGAGCAGCTTTGCAAATGTGTGGCAGACATGAGGGCTCCCTTAAGCTCTGGCTATTTGTTACTTTAATGGAAAAGCCCTTTGAAGTGGATCAAAATGTGATTTGTCAGTGGAAGGATGATAAAACCCTTATGCTGGCAAAATATCAAAAACCAGGGCCTGAAATTGACTTCTTCATGTGAAATTTTTTGTTTTATTTTCACTGTAGGGCAAGAAATACTTGGAGATCACTCGTCAAGCCTGTGTGCTCTCATCAGCTCCTTCTCTTCCCAACCTGACCAGGAGTGCCTTTTATGGTCCTCTAGAAGAGCTGGCTAAGAAGACAGCCGCTTCCTCAAGGGAGGATGCCATAGCCTCTGTGAGTCAGTCAATCAGTGTATATATTGTCCTGGCCCAAATTTTCTGCTGGACCACACAGAAAGCAAGTAGTAGGGGTTGCAACTCACCTCCTGCATTTCTCTGAACCCTTTGCATATCAAACACCTCCTGCTGGTATTCCTAGAAACCACCTATTTAATAGGCAAGCAAAGCACAATTGTCAGCTTGATTAAAGTACATAATGGAAATAATCATAGTGTTTGTAGTGCTTGATATCTGCATGGAGCTTTATGGAGCATGTTTACAGGCATTATTATTGTTATAATGGACACCATTTAATTCAGCAGTTGCTCTATGCCAGTCATTGTGTTAAGTGGTTTATACATATAATTTCATTTAAGGATGTGGTATCCACAATGAGTTGTGAGATACGGGAATGAGTCTTATTATCTCATCTATTTAATGTGGAAATTCAGGTTCAGAGAGGTTTTATGAATTGCTCAAAGTAACAGAATCAGTCCAAAATGAATAATTCCCTGCCATTTATTCATCCATTTAAAACTTCTTTTATCAAACACTTACTGAATTCCTACGATGTACCAAGCATGTGCTCAGTGCCATGGCTACTGAGATAGGCCAGATTTTGTTCAGGAACTACATCCTGGTTCATTAGTTTTTCTTAAGAAATATTTAATAAGCACATAAAATATCAGAACCCCTGGAAATAACAATGAATAAGACAGTCTCTCTCCCTTGAAAAGCTAAGGAAAGTGGTTCTGAAATCATTGTACATAAAAATACCTGGAGAGCTTATTTAAAATGCAGATTACTGAATCCAACTCCCAGAGCATATTTTAAACCAGTATACCCGATGATTTCCATATGGTTCTCTACAGACCATACCTAGAGAAGCCTGCGTGGATGAAACTAAGGAAGTGGCAATCTGAGTAGGGTGGGGAAGATGCTGCAAGCGGGTAAGTACCCAGGTGCTGGGTGCTGACTGAGCAGGGGTCCTCCCAGCTCTGGGTGAACTGGTAAGGTAAGGTGAACTGAAGACTGAGGGATAGGTAGGAACTTTCCACACCTAGGTGCGAGGTGAGGGTGGTACTGCAGTTAAAACCTGGCCAATTCAAGCTCTATTCCCATTTCATGGCAGAATGAGTCCTGAGGAGCATTAGTTTTCTCTTTAAGAGACTGACTCACATAGAAAAAGGCTTTTGGAATTAGGCACAACTACATCCAACTAGCAACTCTACCATAAACATCCTATGTGACTTGAGACAATCTACTTAAATTCTAAGATCCTTAGTTTTATTATCTGTTAAATCTTTTAGGAGATTTCTATAAGAATTAGAAATACAATGGGCACTCAATAAATGACAGCTATTATTAATATTATTCCCTTAGAAATTGAACTATTTTGCCCTGATAAAAAAAAATTTAAAGTCTTAATATTCCCCCATTTTGCCTTAAAATAGATAATGTAATAATGATAAGTCTGGACTTGTAATTCATCAATAAGACCTCACAAAAGACTAGAGTAATTTTCCTGCATTTGGTAGCCAAATGTTTTTATTAATTGTCATATGGTGTTAAGTTAAACAAATTTGACCTGAGAATGCCTAGTACCTTAAGTTCCTACAAAACAAACTGCTACCTAACTTAGCACCTAAACAAACTGAAAGTCTAACTTAGGAATTATCACAAGTAACAAGAGACTGAATCTCAGCCAAACACAGTAGCTGAGCCTCAGCCAGTCATAGGCTACCAGCACATCAGACTATGTCCAAATAAGGCAAGCATCCAGCTGCCGCTAAGCAAGCTGTTTGGGTACCTTCTTTTTCTTTCTATAGATGTTCCCTGACCTCCTTGCTGAGCAGAGTTCTCTGAACTTCTGGTTCTCAGTGCTGCCCAGTTTGAGAATTGTTCTTTGCTCAATTAAACTCTGCTAAATTTAATTGCTCTAAAGTTTTAACAATAGTGCAAGTTAGGAATTTCACTTCCAAGAATTTTCAGCATACAGTGTAGATATGCACCACTGTCTGTGAATGAGAATAATTAAAGCTTTGTTTGTAATATAAAAACTAGAATCTACCTAAATGTCAATCAATACAGTTAAATATATTATGTTACATCCATACGGAATGGAAGCAAATACTAAATAGTTATTAAAAATGATAGGTAGAGTTATAGTTCCAACATAGAAAACAATTTGGAATATATTAAAAACTGTTTCAAGAGAGCAGTTAAAATTTGATCCTACTTGTGCAAAGGAATAAGTTTAGATCTATTGAGCAGAAACAACTACCTTTTCCTTAAATGATCTTCCCTTCTTTTTCCCAGCACACAAATAGAAGACTACATTCCCCAGCCAATGTTTATTGTTCTTACTTTGTGGTAGGAGCTGTTCAAAGGCTTTAGATGTATTATATTATTTAATCAGCACAACAGCCCTACAAAGAACAAATTCTTTTTTTCTGCACTTTACAGATGAGGAATCTAAGGCATAGAAATATTCAATAGTTTGCCCAAGGTCAAATGTAAATGGTGTTTTGAGATCATGGAGTTCTAGCCAATTAAATGTGGAGTGAATGTGTGGTACTCTAACCCCCAAATCTAGCTCATAAAAATTCTCCCCCATGTTCTCCTCCACAACCCCTCTCAGCTGACCAAAATAGAGATCACTGTTCCAAAAACTTGGAATCCATCTCTTAAAGATGACATAGTGCTTCTATCTTCCTAATTTCCTGCTTGACTGTTCACGGCCCAATAATGTTACATTCACAAGAAATAAATTTCTATAATTTGGAGTTATTAAATAGTTGGGGTCTATTTGTTATAGGTGTTGAGTTATATTGGCTGACAAACATGTATGTGTTGCCAGGGACTAAATGAAAACGAATATGTACATGTCGCCAGGAACCAAATAAACTTTTGTCTGTTTTGTTCTCTCTGCTATAATTCCAATACCACGAGTACTGCCTGGTAATTAGTAGGCACTCTGTAAATGCTTGTTGAATGAATAAATAGGCTTCAAAATGTCTGGAAATGTGTGTGTGTGTGTGTGTGTATATGTACATATATACACGTGTATATATGTACATATATACACGTGTATATATGTACATATATACAAATATGTATATACGTATATGTGTATATATGTATATATACATACTTGTGTATATACACATATGTATATATGTATATATACATACTTGTGTATATACACATATGTATATATGTATATATACATACTTGTGTATATACACATATGTATATATGTGTACATATGCGTATATATGTGTACATATGTGTATATATGTACACATATGTACATATATGCATATATACATATATATACATATATATATTCCCCACCTCTATTTCTACTTCCCAGAGTTAGTCATTCTCAAAAATGTATATATATACACATATGTGTATATATATATACACATATATACACATATGTGTATATATATACATTTTTGAGAATGACTAACTCTGGGAAGTAGAAATAGGGGTGGGGAAATAGAGATATTTTTTTCTCCACAACCTTCTACAGAGTTTAATTTTACAAACCAGTATATATTAACTTTATAATAAAATTTCTTTAAAACCACATTAAGGATGATAGACACATACTCTGACTCTCAGGGAATGACATCACAGAGGGGAACAACCCTGCTTTTGGTTGCTTAGAAGGAGACAGAATCTAGAGCCTACTGGATAACTCTTCTGACCTACTCACAGTTTTTAGGCTCTGGAGGAAATGCTGTCATGACTGTCATTTTTCTGTCAAAATCCATCTAGGTGGCATAATTGGCAGAAATGTCTGTCACTCCAGCTGTGTCCCTATGTACATAGATTGAAAATGATCACCTCCAGTGAAATATTGGCACAAATTTCAGCATCTCTCCTGCCACTCTGTGGAAGAACACAGTCTAAAAGTGAAACCTGTAGATGCCTATTATATGAAGCTTAGCATCAAAAGAAAGGTCACCAAGACAACTGACATTTTATTTTTTTCATATTTCTGGGGTCACATCTTCTTGATGTCAGGATAATTGTTTGAAAACTGAGAAATCCAATGTGGTTTCCTACGTGGTGCCAAGTATCTCATATTGGCTTTTTTTTTTTCTGGATTGGTAAATATTTTGGTGAAATGTAGACACAACTGATCTGATAGTAACATTTGCTCCGTGAAAGTACGAAATTTGATTTATTTTCATAACTTTCACATTAAGACAAGCACTGGAATATGAATCAGAAGACTACATTCCTGCCACTTACAAATTGTGCAACCTTGGGATAGGAGTGTTCTTAAATCTCTGCTTAGTCTTCTCTACAGCTGCAAAGATGTGACAGTGAGCAAATAACAAGAAAGCTCTTTGAAAAGTAAAAAAGGGTTATAAAAATGAAAGCGTTATTAAATACCCTCAGCTTGATTGAAAATTAAAAATAACATGTTATTTCTTTTGTATTGTAATAATAATATCCTAAGTTAGACTTTAAGCTCTATAAAAAAAGGTCAATACTGAACTGGCTCACCATTGCTATCTCCAAACCCAGCACAGTGTCTGACATATATAGGCTATATCAGTCAGGGATCAACCAGAGAAGCAGTACTACTATGACTAATGTAAAATAAAGTAGCTAGATCTTTCCTCTGCATCTGATGTGGGGCCTGAGATTGCAATATGCAAGCTGGAACACTAGTTGGGAAGAACAGCTGGATGCAAAGTGGGAGAGAGCAAGGATAAACTGGAACCAGTATCTGTCTCTCACTACCTCCAACCTCGACAACACAGGTAACCTGCAAGAGAAGCTAATCCCCATTGACATAGAGCTAGGAAACAGAATGGCCAGAGCAGACAATCCAGCAAGAACTGGAGAAGCTGCAGACCCAGGTGCTATCCACCTGGCCACCCAGGTAGGCCAAGCAGATCAGTGACAGCATGCACAGGCTGCCGTCATGACTGGCACCATGCACCAAATTTCAGAGCATGCAAAAATGGCTGTGCTTCTTTTCTGTTTCCCAAATCTTATGAAAATTTCTCTTGCGGACAACCCTTACCCTGAAACATACAGGAAAGTGAAGTCTGGAAAACATACTTCCAGTTTAGTGAAGCTGACATAATACAAAGCCACACATAGGCACTTAATATGTTCTTCTTAAGTAAATATATTTCAACATACAAATATAAAATTTTAAAGTAAAAATGAATATGTATGAGATTTATATGGATATGTGGAAGATGACACAATATATAGTCATCACCAAGATTGGAGGCTGTCCACCTGAGGCAGGGCACCTGCTGCTCTGTTGTCCTGTTGGCATCTTCTGAAGTATGACCAGAGTGAAGAGTCGTTATCAAAGGTGGTCATCCGTTGACAAAATAGAGACATAAGAACATTTGGTAAGTTTCAAAATACCCTCAAAACTAAAAGTAGAGGAGAAAATACAATGAGGTTTCCTACTTACCATCTCAGCAGGGGAGTCAGGCTACACAGGCCTGAGTGTAAAACACTCTATCATTTCCCATGTCTTACAACTTCCCTCATGTTGTTAATTTTTTTCCTATTTTCCTGAGAACTTAAAATGAAAAACAATGGAATTTAGCTTTATTTGAGGTTCAGGAAAAAAAGGAAGCTTGGGAGCAGTCAAGTAATCAACTTTTCATTCAAGCTAATATCTTTTCACTATCATTACATTACTTTTTAGACTTATATATAGTTCATGGAGATTTCCTTATTCCTTTAGGTCTTGACATAACTTTTCAATCCATGATGGGTAATCAATCAAGAAACCTAATTAAATACAAAATATAAAATAAATATATTCCATTAGGCCATAGAATAGGTCACCATCATAAATAAATTATGGGCTGGATGTGACAGTTTACACTTGTAATCCCAACAGTTTGGGAGATTGAAGTGGGAAGATCACTCGAGGCCAGGAATTCAAGAGCAACCTGGGAACCTTAGTGAGACCTTATCTCTATAAAAAGAATTTTAAAATTAGCCAGACTTGGTGGTGAACTCTTGTAGTTCCAGCTACTCTGGAGGCGGCTGTGGTGGGAGGATTGCTTGAGACCAGGAACTGGAGGCTGCAGTGAGCTATGATTGTGCCACTTCACCCCAGCCTGGGCAACAGAGTGAGTCCCTGACTCCATTTTTTAAAAAATGAAATAAAATTCTGTACTTTAAACATTCCTAATATTTTGACCACAATTAATTGATTTTGTTAACAGGAAGATGCTTTTAACTTACTGTATATATGAAAATGGAATTTGACTGGAAATGTCTTAAACAAATATCATTGGGTCTTTGTTATGTGCAGGTATATGCTAAATGTTGTTCTATTATTTAATCCCACAATAGCCCTGTGAGATTGCTATTACTATTTCTGTTTTGTAGATGAAAACTTCTGATAGACTGCCAATGATTTGCCCCAAAACACTTAACTCCCTAGTAGGTAAATCAGAATTTGTACCTATCTCTGACTCATTCTAACGTGCATGTTTCTTTCACTAAACCACATTGCTTTAGAGAAGAAATATTTTATAAATATTCAAGCATAATAGGTTACATTTATCCACATAACACATTATTTTATTAAAATGCAATATACATGACTCTATTTTATGTGAGAAACATTACAGTTTCCCAAATCAAGTCTTCCAAATTGCTTCTTCCCAAATTCTATATGAAACTGTATATAGGATTCACATAACCTTCACTGGTGAGCAAGTATTTTTCCAAGGTTGTTAGAGAGAATTGGCTTCTCTCCCTGTGGATGTGAGGTGCTCATGGAAAAGATAAGAAAGACACCAAGGGGCCTTCTGTACACCTGTGGTTAACTGTGTGAAAATGACGTTTTCTTCCTCTGTAAGTTGCATTTCATGTCAGCAGCAGGACATTCCGGGCAAGAGGGCTTTGGGATCACTCTGCCTTTTGCTTTGTTCCTGACAGCAACCAGGTTTGTGGTAATCCCTCAGAAATGTGGAGGCCATGGAGTTCCATTCTCTAGGGAAGCTATTCCCAGGAGGAGCTCAGACAGAGCCCCAGCAGGGCTCTCCACACGCCCATTATCTTCCTGCAGCCTTCAGCCTTCTACCTCCCCTACAGCCTAAGAAATATCACAAAGCCTATCTTAAACAAAAAGAAATGATTAGACATTTGATTCTGGAATCCTTTTTACAAATGAGAGTTGCATTCAGAACCACAAATATACTTTTTACGACAAGCTGGTCTTTCTGGTGAATTTAACACCATATCATATTCAGAGTGGCCATATGCCAATGACTGAGGCATCTTTAGGTGTTACTGAGATGTCGCTAAGTTTCTTCTGTTTAGAAAGACGTTATCATATCCCAAGAAGGCTGTGAATGAACAGATTCATCTTAACTTCTGCAAGCTTTGACACGGTATCAGAAGCAGTTCCCTGTTTGAAAATGGGTTAAAGTCTCCCAAATTCGTAAGTCAAATTGATAGATTTTTCACTAAAAACCATTGCTAATATTGGCCATTTTCTCAGACCAGTCCACAGTTCTGATCTAAAGTGTAAGTAAGAACACTCCATTAGGTTCTGTAACAAAATTCATTTGGCATTCCAAGCTAGGCTTGAGAGCACACCTCCACCTACAAATACAGCCCTGGCAGGGAGAGCTGGTCCTCCCAATCCCCAAAACTGCTGCAGGGCAAGTGGATTTACCCCATTTTCAGGTTGTGCTTCCTAGTGTGTGTTAAGGCTATCAGAGGGTTAGAAGACAGGGAACTCAGGTGGGCTAGGACAGAAAGATGGGATTATGTATACACAAAGCAAGAGAGCAGAAGCCGGGAAAAGATTGAGGGTAATGGTCTTCATTCAGCAACAGTATGGAATTTACCCTCCCTTCCTCTCATTGCTGGTCTTCCCCTCTCCCATGGTTTTGATGTGACCAGCTTTAGAGTAATAATACAGGAACATAGGGTGAGAAAGAAATGGCAGCCACAGGACAAAGTCTAGGGACCCAGCGAGTGCTAGATCAGTCATCCTAAGTGTTAATGTATATAGGAATTACCTAGGATGCTTATAGAAACTGCAGATGAGGCCTGGAGTAGCAGCTCATGCCTATAATCACAGCACTTTGAGAGGCCTAGGCAGGAGGATTGCTTAAGCCCAGGAGTTTAAGGCTGCAGTGAGCCAAGGTCATGGCACTACATATCAGCCTAGGTGACAGAGCGTGACTCTTTCTCTAAAAAAAACAAAAATAAACCAAAACAGGTGGAGTCCAAAGTCCAAGTCATTAGCTCTGAAGCTTAGGTAGCCCAGGAGATTCTGAAGCAGACTACAGTTTGAGAAACAACTATTATAAAAGTCAAAAAGGGAAGAAATAAACTAGCCTTTATCAAATGGCTATGCTTGATATTTAGAACACACACAACATGAGGGATGTAAATGAAATGCAACTTTACTTTCATTGCCTACTTTCCCTCTAAGATTTGTTTAATGAGAAAGGCTTTCCTCTGTTTCAAGTGTTGATTTTTCTCATTCCCAGGAAGCTTTCCCCACCGCACGTCTACCAATTTGTGAACACCAACTTGGGTTTTCCATACTCCTCAGACCCTAATGCATATTCAGATCACTTGGAGATCTGTTAAAATGCAGATGATTCAATAGATCTGGGTGGGGCCTGAGTTTCAGCATTTCTAAGAAGCCCTAAAGTGATGCTCTTACTACTGGTCCTGGGACCACACTTTGAGCAGCAAGAGGGTCTGCTCATCTCCTCTGTCTTTGAACAGAGAGAGGAGATGAAAGAGTGTAAGAAATGTGTGACTTGGACTAGTATGATCATGAGTTGTCTTTGGGCCTTCTGGACCTGGCAGGTGTTTAAAGAAAACTATCTTATGGGGGCTCTCCTGGGCTTTTCAGAGATTTGTATCATTGGGGCCCTCTGTCCTGCAGTTATTCTAACTAAGCTTGTGAGTCTCTCTTTTGGGTTATTATTTGATTTTCCTTCACCAACCCTTGAGAACCTCAGAACTTGGTTTCTTGCTGCTGGGGTCTCTTTGGCTCTCTGGATGCTCATACTGGTCACAACTAAAAACTTCTCTCTCTTTCTCAATGCCCATGGTCCATGAAAAACTCTAGCACTACCTTTTCTTTGATAAACCTTGGGAATGCAGGCTAATCCCTCAGCAACAGAAACTCACCTGGCTATGCCACCAAAGAAAGCAGTTAGCCAGTCCATCTCCGTCCACTCAACTCCCAGAGGCAGGGGGCACAGGCAGAGCTCTCTGAGTCATCCACTTGAAATCTCTTTTTCAAGTCTTGAAGTTAAGCTATAATCCCCATATATCCTCCCTTTCAGAGATTAGCAAAGAGATAGGGCTCAGAACACAGCTTTCTCCAAAGATTCCTGCTTCAATTAATTGCTATGTTATTTGGTGACAGATAAATGACGATGCTTTTTTTTAAAGCAAGGGGATAGCCAAATTGAAGATGGTGATTATCTCTGATTGGGCCACAGGTTTAGCTTCAATAGTTTTGTAAATATTCTAGTTCTCACTTGGGGAGTTCACATAAGTCCTTGTTTTATTATCATGCATTGTAACCTACATTTTTTTCTCTTTTAATCATTACATGATAAAAAGGAATTTTAAGTAGATAAGTAAGTTAACCAATATGTACAAACCAACCTAACACTTAATGATGCAAACAGTGATTAATTATTGCTTGGATCGTGTCTGCTCTGTGTGGTGCACTCAGCAGGTGGAGGGGCTGAGCATGTCTCCAGTTGTGGTGCTGGCTCTTAGCTGGGGCATTTTGGTTCTCCCTCACACGCCGTCTCTTTCTCCATGATTTCCCATCTTCAAGAGCTTTTCCTCACGACCTTCCTCTTCAGCAGGATGGCCTAGACTTCCTTACGGCATCGAGGACGGGATCCAAGACAGCAAAAGCAGACTCTGCCAAGCCTCTTAATGGCAAGGCCCTGAAGCAGCAGAGCTTCACTTCTGCCACCTCCTATTGGTTAAAGCCTGTCACAAAGCCTGTCAAGATTCAGAAAAAGAGAGATAGAACCCACCTCCTGATAGAAAAAAGCTGCACATGCATAAAGAAAGGAGAGGATTTGACAGCTATCTTTGAAGAGTATCTGCCCCATTAAGCCATGGGATATTTTCCCCATAAAAGAAAGGACTATGATCTGGATTGTAGAAACTGATCTATAGACATGAATCTGAACTTAAGAGAATTTGACTAATTCCATCTGTTCAAACTGTCATCACTCACACATATTTCTGTAAGTATTCACTCTCACATGTTAGCATCAATAAAGATTTCATGAAAAATAAAGAGTCTTAATTCAGAGAGGATGAAACATGCAAAAACAGTTGTGCCATCAAATTATTTGTACCTAGCAAACTAAACATTCTCCAACAAAATAAATATTTGTAAGGAGGAATGCTTGACTACAAAACTATTTACAAATATGAAAGTTAAACAAGAGTTAATTCTAACCGATGTCAACTTAAGAAAGTGAAAATGTCTTCTGCCCTGGCTTTTCCATTTTACTACCCTGTAACTGTTAATGGACTCACTCTATCCCCATAAGGGAAGCTCAGATTCTCTAAAGGTAGTAATGATTCTTCCTTTCTTCCCCTTATCAATTATTCCTTCATTGTATGTCTCACATTCACCCCTCCTCTTCAGCTCCTTATCCACAATATAGCTCAGATTTTCACAGCATTAAAATAAAGGGACTATAGTTTCCTCCTATCTCTGAGTTCATGCCCACTCTGAGCCCAGTACACCTGAACAATGGTATTCCAAAAATACGTCTCATCTTCCCATGTTCCCACTCAAAAACTTCAGTGGCTCTTCACTCTCTCCACTGCCCTGGTCAGGGCTGGGAGGATGGTTTTCACATGCCATGAAGGGATTTTTTTTTCTTTCTTTTTTTTTTTTTTTCAAAAACTAGATGCCTCTCTTTGGAACTTTTTACTAGATGGCTGCCTGTGCCTGCTCTTCTCCCCTCCCCACAAAACACACTCACATGCACTCAAGAAAAGAGGATAATAATCACTGGTCAGAGTGTATCACATCCCCAGGCACTGGCCTAGGAAAAAAAAAAGTTTAAGAACTACTGGACTATAAAAGAATGTCCAAATTCCTTGTCAGGTACTTGAACTCATATCCAATCTATTTATCCTCTTTATATTTGTTTCCACCAAGCCTGACTGAAAACCTTTTACTACTAGAAACAGGATAAAATCAGTTAGGGAACTCGGTCCCCACTATGGCCAAGTTTACAGCATAATGGGAGAGAAAAACACAACATATTCAAAACATGAAGGTAGAAAGCCAAGGTGCCAAAGGCAGCGAGGGAATGCAGGCTCATGGTTCCAGAGCAAAAAGGAGAGCTCTGGCCTCCTCAGTCATCCTGGATTAAGAAGAAGAGTTTCTCTGCTTGGGTGTCATATAATAACTTCCTCTCTATGAAAATGTTGTACAAGCAACTGTTTATTCTCTTATTCCTAGTCTCACCTCATGCCAAACAAGGGTGTGGGCTAAACAGCAGGCTCAGGATCCAAGACAACATAACAATTTTCTGACAGATCCTGAAAACAAGTAAGATATATTCTGGTAGATTTTGCCAACCACCCAAAGTGTCTAAAATGGGAAAGAAAACAAAATAAAACAAAAAAAAAGGAGAGACTGTGGGTATGTGTCATTCATTCATATTTTGTAAGTTGCCCTACTGTTTGTTTTGTCAGCTATTTTTAATAATAATAAGCAAAACAGAAAAACAGTCACAAATAGAAGATGCATATTTAGGGTCTCTAGCTAAGGAACAGGAGATGACAAAGTAAGAAACAAGGTCAGATTCTCCTGAAACCCAGAAAGGGTTGACTCATACAAGGGCCTCATTGTGTACCTCTCTGACTTCCTTCCACCAGAGGGAGCGTGTTCTGTGCGAGCGAGCACGTCTGCGTTTGCTAATTATCCTCACAGGACAGCAGGGACTGGAAGGTGGAAAGAACACAGGCAAAGCTGGCTTTGATCCTGGTTTCATCACTTTCTTGCAACATAAACCTCAGTTTCCTCAGTCAACTTTCTTTCCTCTGTGAAAATGAAAAGATAAAACTTTCCTTGCAGATAATTTGGTGAAAATTAAGAGATGATAAGCGTGAACAGACTGGCTCACAGTGGACACTCAATAACTTGCAGCTACTATTAATATTACTTTTGTTAACCCTAAGCCAAGGCCACCACTCTTTAACCCATAACCATATGCCCCAAAGAAAAAGCACAGTGAGACCACCAGTGTTAGCAAATCTTCCCAACAACTCAAGAAACCATCAAAACTCATGAGCTGTAGGAGGGTAGGCAAATACTAACTTCTTTAAGTTTTTTCCTCATACACATCAGGATAATAACATCAAACTTCTAAGGATTCAAGAGAAATTATTTTAGATTTCAGCTCAGGTTAGAACGTGGCACATAAGAAGGCTCAATAAATGGTAAATGTTGTTATTACCATTCCTCTTTTTCAAATTTTAAAAGTGAGAATAGATTGACATTGTTCTTTTCAAGAGTCTGAATTTTCAGACATCTTCTCTACCAAATGATGTCACCCCCTGTCTCCCATGAGCACAGATGAAATTAAGACCCCACCTTTGAATGTTCCTTTTCAGATCATCTTTTTCCTTTCCTTACTTTGTTTTCCTTTGAAAGTGGCCATTGATGTTTTTAAAAAGGGTTCTACTAGTTTATCCGTTGTATCTGTTTTAAGGCACTGTTGGGTGGGGAGATGGTAACGTGAGCACAAATAAATTACATCATTATCATTTTCTCCTACGTTGACCATGGTTAAGGTTTTAGTCATGTGCAAGTGACTTAAAATTACATGATATGTATTTTGACAATCCATCCTTGCTGTAGTTCAGCTCCCTGAATTTCAGAAGAAATGGGCCACTTAATAAGCCTCATCCAAGGGACTTCAGAGTCATTTCACCTTCATAAATCCTTGGAATTTCTACATGATAAAACTAGATTATGCAGAAGGTGTAATACATGAGAATGAGGCATATTTCCAGAAAATACGTAAGCACTGGGAGACTAATAATAGCCAAACACCTTACTCTACTAACAATTAGGAGGAATATAAGAAGAGGGTGCTTTGGTGTTTGAAGCGTCTAAGCCTTGGCTTCTTATTTTACACTTTCCTTTGGAGGGCAGATTGTTCTGAGTCAACATAAAGTGACTTCAGCTGAAGGGAGACTGGGATGTTCACAGTGGACCTATAAACATTTTTAAAAACATCATTCAACGTTGATTCTGCCTTCACGGAGAGCCTACACTACACCAGGCACTGGGTTGGGCACTGTGACAGGGCTGATTCAAATAAACCCTTATGATATTTCCCTGTTGCTAAACTTTCAGAGTATTGACTGGCAATTTTTGGCCAAACTTCAAGCCTGATACATTCTTCTTTATTTGTCAATCTACCCTTTTGGTAATGAGGTAAAGAATCAAGTGTTTCTCTTCAGCAGCAATTCATCAGATAATTGCTCACTTTATTTAGTTGATGTGGACACAGCCAATCTATGTCATTCTGGTCAAAATAATACATTTGCCCTAACAGTAGTGTTTTTTGTTTGTTTGTTTGTTTGTTTTTACTCTGAATTAAGCACATGAGGCCCTCAATAGAACCTGCATTAGACATAGCACCTGGTGGACAAAATATCCCTAATAAGCATTTGCTTGATTACATTCAGGCTTTAATTTTATTATCTAGAAAAGTGCTATTTCACCTTTATAGGTTTGGATTTGGTTATGTACTTTAAAAGCTTCAGGTAAAACAATGAGTAGATTCCTTTGCGAGAGCCCTCACAGTAAAACCAGAAGGCTGAAGGATACTGAGCGCATAGCCTGGATTGCGGATCCTAATTGACCAGTGCTGTGGTCTTACCTGGGTCATTTATCAGCTGTAAACAGTAGGCAAATTGTTTAATCTGAATGTCTCCTTCCTAATATTAGCATATAGAACAATAATTCCAACTTGATGAGGTTATTTTTGAGATTAAATAATATAATAAATGTAAAGCCCATGGCATATATCAGACTTTTAATAAATGTTTATTTCCCATTTTCCCTCTCTCCTAGCAAAAATTTAACTTTGCCTTGAAGCTTGCCAAATAAGAAGGCCCCCAAAGTTGCTTGCTCTTGCAAGGATTACAGACTCTCATATTCACTCAAGTACTTAAGAAGTGTCAGGCACATTCCAAACTCCAAAGGAAATTAAATGCTGTTCCCCTGCCACCCACTCTGTCCCCCAGGGACCCCAAGCACATTAAAATAACATTAAGGCAATGATTTAAGCTGAAAATTGGGCTGCCAGGGAAAGCACCAGGCCCCAGTTCTCAGAAGCTTAGCTATACCTATGGGCACAACAGGGTGGCTCCCCTGGCTGGCTGACGTCAGAGCTTAAAGTTGTTTTTACCCCTGGCATCTGTGGGAAGGAAAGGGAGGGGTGAGGAGCGCGGGTGCCTCTGGTTCATTTAAAAAGCCTGCTGGGGACCCCTAGTGGCCACCAGCTATCATAGGTTTCTCTGCCAAAAGAAATCATGAGGCCTCAGGAAACCTACCTGGGGCTTCAATTATATTTGTCTTCGTTCTCTCCTCAGTGATCCAAGTTTTTTCTCGGAAGTTAGTGGTTAAAAGGTAACCACTTTGTAACAGGCCTGTACAGCTCTCAGGTTTAGAAATTGGAGTTACGGGTGGCATAGACATCAAAATGATGGCATCAAATTGAAGGAGAGCTCTGAAATCTCTTTTAATCCTCACCAGGAAAGCAGAAGGCAGAGCAAGCAGGCTGAAGACTGACAGAGAAGCATTTGCATGTCCTCCATGAGCCCTGATTTTCATGGGAACAGCTGTCTCAGTGACTGCATACAAGGTCCCACTTCTTAGATCTGTTCCCGGAGACGCAAGAGAAGAAGTAGAATAATAAGTCAAGGCTGTCCTGCTCATAAACAAATGTCAGACTCTTGTAGCTGGTGTGTTTCTGCTTCCTGAGTCATTATTTCCCAAACCCCAGTGAACATAAGCAATAAAGCTATATCATGCTGGGGAATAAATAATAAATGATTCAGCCTCGACTCCAGGCATGTGTGGAGAATAGATATGGACCCAGCAAGGATTTATATACACAAAGCACCACGACACTCCTGGTGAGAAACTTTTCCTTTCGGGGAGAAACTGAGAAAACACAAGTTTGCTTCAAAGTGGAACAGGGGGTGATTTTGGAAACAACATAGTTTTAGTCATTCAGATTAATCTTCAATTCAGCCCTCCAAGCCTCAGTCCTTTCCTCGCAATGATGAGGCCCAAAGCTAACTCCTCTTTCGGCAATTAAAGAAGAGAGTGCAACACCACACTTGACATCCACTAACAGATGAGGTACCAGAAGCTTCAGCGTAGCCTAGAGACAGCACACTAGGCATAGCTATTAAGGACCCACCTTCAGAAATTTGCAATCTTGTGTTGTTAAATTAAATAAGCAGGAGACCATTGGCCTGGGACTGTCTCATATTTTGAGGTCCTACATAACAAACCACAACCTAATCTAGTACATAAACAAGCCAAAACCTAACTTAGGAGTATATTTTCTTCTTGCGAGTAGCCAAGTTTCAACCAATCACAAACAGCTGACCATCAAGCCAATCACAGGGAGCCAACTGATCAGATCATGCTCAAATAAGGCAGATGCCTCAACACGCCATGGCCCAAAAAGGCAAATGCCTAGCCGAAGCCAATCAGATGATTTTTTTTTTCTATTTTTCTTCTGTGTTCATCCTATAAAAGCTTACTGCTTACACTGCTGGGTGGAGCTCTTAAAACCTCTTCTGGTTCTGAGTATTGCTCAATTCACGAGTTGTTCTTTGATCAAATAAAGTCTGTTAAACGAATTTGTCTAAAATTCTTCTATAACCATATCTCTGGCTTTCTTGCTGACTGTCCTGCCTTAGTGGTCACTGAAGGTAGAGCTATCACTTGCGGCATTAGCTGCGACAGGAAACATCACCCCAGGCAGCCAGAACAGAAAAGGAAAATGGCAGACAGCACAGGTTTTCAAGGGCTAGCTTGTCATTCATGAATCCTTTAAGCATGCTTTTTGTAGTGGGTTCAATGGTTACACCCCAGAAAGATATGTCTATGTCCAATCCCCTGGAACCCATGAACATGATCTTATTTGGAAAAAGGGATTTTGCTGATGTCATTAAATTAAAGGTCTCGTGATGAGATCATTCTGGATTATCCAGGTAAGCCCTAAACTCAATGACAAGTATCCTTATAAAAGACACAGGGATCAGCCTGACCAACATGGAGAAACCCCACCTCTACTAAAAATACAAAATTAGCCTGGCATAGTGGCGCATGCCTGTAATCCCAGCTACTCGGGAGGCTGAGGCAGGAGAATCGCTTGAATCTGGGAGGTGGAGGTTGCGGTGAGCCAAGATCACGCCATTGCCCTCCAGCCTGGGCAACAAGAGAGAAAAAAAAGAAAGGTACAGGGGTGAGATATAGAGAGACAGATATGAAAGTCATATAGAGACTGAGGCAAGTAATGGAATTACACAGCCACAAACCAAGGAATGCCTGGAGCCACCAGAAGCTGGAAGAGGCAGGAAAGGATTTTTCTCTAATAGTCTGTGGAGGGGACATTGGCCTGCCAACACCTCAGCTTGACTTCTGGACTTCAGAACCATAAGAGAATAAATTTCCATTTTTTTTTTCCATCACCCAGTTTATCATAAGTTTTAAGGCAGTCCTAGAAAATTAATACACTTTCAAAAAAATTGACTGAACACATTCTCCATGCCAAACACTATGCCAGACACCAGTGATACAGCAGTAAACCAAACAAAGGCCCCTGCACTCATGGAGCTTATTTTACAAAGAGAAAAGAGATTATACACTGGCAAATAGACAAACAAACAAAAATTTTTTTGAGAGTGAAAATTCCTGCAAATAAACATGTCAAACATGGCCCTGTGGTAAAGATCATATACCTAGAAAACTGTAAAGACTCCTCCAAAAGACACCTAAATTTGATAAATGAATTCAGCAAAGTCTCAGGTTACAAAATCAATGTACAGAAATCAGTTGCACTGCTATACCCCAACAAAGACCAAGGTGAAAATAAAATTAAGAACTCAATCTCTTTTACAATAGCTGCAAAAAAAAAAAAAAAAAAAACAAAAAAACAAAAAAAAACTAGAGATATACTTAACCAAGGAGGTGAAAGACCTCCTAATACAACGAGAACTACAAAACACTGCTGAAAGAAATCATGGACGATACAAATAAATGGAAACACATGTTCACAGAATGGAAGAACCAATATCATGAAAATGACCATACTGCCCAAAGCAATATACAGATTCAATGCAGTTTCTATCAAAATATCAGCATCATCTCTCACAGAATTAAAAAAAAAATTCTAAAATTCATATACAACCAAAAAAGAGTCCTAATATCCAAAGCAATTCTAAACAAAAAGAACAAATTTGAAGGCATCACATTACCTGACTTCAAGCTATACTACAAAGCTATAGTTACCAAACAGCATGTATTGGTATAAAAGTAGATACACAGAACAATGGAACAGAATAGTGAACCCAGAAAGAAAGACAAATACTTGCAACCAACTGATCTTTGACAAAGCATACAAAAACATAAATTGAAGAAAGGACACCCTATGTAATAAACGGTGCTGGGAAAACTGAATAGCCACATGTAGAAGAATGAATGAAACTGGATCCCTCTCTCTCACCGTATAAAAAATCAACTCAACATAGATCAAAGACTTAAATCTAAGACCTGAAACCATAAAAATTCTAGAAGAAAACCTAGGAAAAACTTTCTTCTGGATATTGACATAGGCAAAGATCTTATGACTAAGTCCCCAAAAGCAAATGCAACAACAACAAAAATAAAAGGGACCTAATTAAACTAAAAATCTTCTGCATAGCAAAACACATAATCATCAGAATAGACAGCTCACAGAATGGGAGAAAATATTTGCAAACTTTGCATCAGACAAAGGATTAATATCCAGAATCTACAAGAAACTCAAACAAATCAGCAACAGTAAAACTAATAATCCCATCAAAAAGCAGGCAAATGACATGAATAGATATTTCTTAAAAGAAGACATATAGATGGCCAACAAACATGAAAAACTGTCCAATATCACGAATCATCAGGGAAACACAAATTAAAACCACAATGAAATACCACCTTATCCCTGCCAGAATGGCCACTATTAAAAAGTCAAAAAACAATAGATGCTGGTGTGGATGTGGTGATGTGGTGAAAAGGGAGCACGTTTACACTGCTGGTGGGAATGTAAATTAGTACAACCTCTATAGAAAACAGAATGGAGATTTCTTAAAGAACTAAAAGTAGATCTACCATTTAATCAAGAAATCCCACTACTGGGTATCTACTCAAAAGAAAAGAAGTCATTATATCAAAAAAACACTTTGCCAGGCGCAGTGGCTCACGCCTGTAATCCCAGCACTTTGGGAAGCCAAGATGGGCAGATCACGAGGTCAGGAGATCGAGACCATCCTGGCTAACACGGTGAAACCCCATCTCTACTAAAAATACAAAAATAAATTAGCCGGGCTTAGTGGCGGGCGCCTGTAGTTCCAGCTACTCGGGAGGCTGAGGCAGGAGAATGGCGTGAGCCTGGGAGGCGGAGCTTGCAGTGAGCCGAGATCAGGTCACTGCACTCCAGCCTGGGCGACAGAGCGAGACTCTGTATCAAAAACAAAACAAAACAAAACAAAACAAACAAACAAACAAAAAACACTTGCAGGCATGTTTATTGCAGCACAATTCATGATTACAAAGATACAAAACCAACCTAAGTGCCCATCAACTTATGAGAGGATAAAGAATATGTGGTATAAATACACCATGGAATACTATTCAGCCATTAAAAAAGAACAAAACAATGTCTTTTGCAGCAACTTGGATGGAACTGGAAGCCACTATTCTAAGTGAAGTAACTCAGGAATAGAAAACCAAAAACTGTATGTTCTCACTTATAAGTGAGAGCTAAACTATGGGCACACGAAGGTATACAGAGTGGAATAAGGAACTCTGGAGACTCAGAACGGGAAGGGTGGGAGGAGGGTGAGGAATAAACAAACTACATATTGGGTACAATATACATTACTCAGGTGACAGGTGCACTAAAATCTCAGACTTCAGCACTACACAATTCATCCACATAACCAAAAACCGCCTATACCCCAAAGGCTATTGAAATTTAAAAATTTTAAATAGAAACACTTACCAATATTTAAAACATAATTGAGGGATGCAACTCCAGACAGGATGATTAGGCAAGAGTAGGTGACATTTTAGCTGACTCCATCCAGAAATATCCAGAAAATTTTGAGAAGAATCTTCGGGGCATTGGACTTTTTCAAGAAGTAAGGGTAAAGCCAGAAAAAAAAAGTGCCATTTTGCAACCATTACTTTGTGCCTTTAAAATCCCCAAAATTGTTTTTCAAACTATACTCCTTGGAACCCTAAGGTGTGCCACTAAAACCTGTGCGGGAGCCACACACAGCTGGAGGGGGCTGGAGACTCAGGCAGGGTTCTTTGTCCCTGACATCTCTGTTAATCAGAGCAGCTATATGCCCTCCAACTTTCTATATTATAGCTTCCATGTAAGCTTTTGCCTAAGAAACTGTTTTGCAACTGAGAAAATTTGAAAACCACTCTCCTAAGCTGATGTAGCCTAGGAAATGTGAAATTACATTAACGGAGAGAATGTTTTATCCAGGGCCTTCTACGTTTCAAAGTACAGCCATTAGTTCATCAGGATGTACGTAGACTAAACAAGGACATAGAATGTTTTCTCCTTCCTCCTGGATTCCTGTCTCCCTTTAATTGAGAGCCATTCCTCAAGGAAAGAGGATTTACATAACTGAACGATATATATTGATTATCTGAATTATTTTTAACTCATTATACAATAGTTCATGTTTTCACACTTTGCCTAAATATTTTTTAAGAATCCCTACCCTGTGTAACATGCTACAGTTGCTTCACAGCTGTGCTAAAATAAAGTCAAGGAGGCAGCCAAATAGAACTTCCTGTTAGCTGGTGATATGGCTTGGATGTTTGTCCCCTTCCAATCTCATGTTGAAATAATGCCCAGTGTTGGAGGTGGGGCCTGGTAGGAGGAGATTGGATCACGGGAGCAGATCCTTTGTGAATGGTTTAGCACCATCCCCTTGGTGATGAGTGAGTTCTTGCTCAGTTGGTTCATGTGAGATGTGATTGTTTAAAAGACTCTGGGACCTCCCCCTTCTCTCTCTCTTGCTCCCACTCTCACCGTGTGACATCATCTGCTCTCCCTTTGCCCTCTGCCGTGATTATAAGCTTCCTAAGACCCTCACTAGAAGCAGATTCTGGAGCCATGCTTGTACAGCCTGCAAAACAGTGAGCCAATTAAACCTCTTTTCTTTACAAGTTACCTAGTTTCAGTTATTCCTTTATAGCAATGCAGAAACTGACTAACACAGAAAATTAGTACTGAGCAGAGGGATGTTGCTATAAAGATACCTGAAAATGTGAAAGTGGCTTTTAGTAATGGGCAGAGGTTGGAAGAGTTTGAAGGACTCAGAAGACAGGAAGATGAAGGAAAGTTTGGAACGTCTTAGAAAGTTGTTAAGTGGTTGTGACCAAAGTGCTGATCGAAATATGGAGTGAAAATGAGCCTGATGAAGTAAGGAAGACGGGAGTGAGGAACTTATTGGGAACTGGAGTTAAGGTCACCCATGTTACACCCTAGCAAAGAATGTGGTTGGGGTGGATTCATGACCTGGAGATCTGTGGAAGTTCGAATTTAAGAGTGATGACCTAAGATATTTGGCGGGAGAAATTTATAAGCAGCAAAGTGGTCCAAGATGTGAACTGGATGCCTCCAACAACCTGTGATTAGATACAGGAGTGAAGAAATGACTTAAAGTTGGAATTTATAATGAAAAGGGAAGCAGAGCAAAAAAATGGAAAAATTTGCCTCCTGGCCATGTGGTAAAGAAAGCAAAAGCATTTTCAGGAAAGGAATCCAGGCAGGCTATGTTGTAGAGATTCACATGACTAAAAGGGAGGCCAAGTGCTAGTAATATCCAAGACAATGGATGAAGGGCTTTGAAGGCATTTCAGAAGTTTTCAGGGCAGCCTCCCTGCACAGGCCCAGAGGCCTAGGAGGAAAGCATGATGTTGGTGGCCAGGCCCAGGGCCCCCTCACCTGAGCCGCCTTGGGGCACTGCACCCCACATTCCAACTAGTCTAGTTTCAGCTTCAGCTCGAAGAGGCCCGGGTTTAGCTTGGACCACCATTCATGAGGGTGCAAGCCACAAGCCTTGGTGGCTGCCATATGATGTTAAGCCTGCAGATGCTCAGAATGCAAGCCTGAAGGAGGCTTTTTGGCTTCCACCTAGATTTCAGAAGATGTATGGAAATGCCTGGGTGCCCGGCAGAAGCCTGCCATAGGAGTGGAGCCCTCATAGAGAAGCACTATTAGGGCAACACTAAGGGGAAATGTGGGTTTGGAGCCCACACACAGCATCCCCACCAGGGCACTGCCTAGTGGAGTTGTAGGAAGGAGGCCTAGTGGAGTTGCAGAATGGTAGATTCACTGGCAGCTTGTACCCTTTACCTAGAAAAGCTACACTCTCTCAACTCCAACCTGTGAGAGCAGCCACATGGCCTGCACCCTGCAAAACCACAGCAGTGGGGCTTCCCAGAACCTTGAGATCCCAAGCCTCACACAAAGATGTGGGACGTGAAGTCAAGAATTATGTTAAAGCTCTAAAATGTAATGCCTGCACTGCTGGGTTTCTGACTTGGTTAGGGCCTGTTATCCCTTCTTATGGCCAATTTCTTCCTTTTGGAATGTATACCCAGTGCCTCTACCACCATTGTATCTTGGAAGTACATAACTTATTTTTTATCTGATAGGCACACAGTTGAAAGAACTTCATCTCCAGATAAGACTTGGGACTTGGGACTTGAGACTTGGGACTTTTTAGTTAGGCTGGAATGAGTTAAGTATTGGGGGAACTATCATAAATGCATGACTGTATTTCAAAATGTGAAAAGGTCATGAGATTTGGGGGGCCCTCACCAGAAGCAGAATACCCTCAAGTATTTCTTTATAGTGGTACAAAAACTGACTGACAAAGCTAGTAATCTTCTCCACTCTACAATCATTGACAAATTTAAAAAAAAGTGGCAGTAGAGTACACTCAGTGGATTTAGCTGGGCTAATTTTAGCCTGCTGAAACCCCAGGGTTATCAGTTGGGAATTAGATTTTCTGTAACAGAAAAAAAATCATGAATAATAGTGGCATAAACAAGACAGAAGGACATTTTAATTCCCCTCCCCAAAAAGTCATGTAGTCAGGCCACATCCACCATGCACTCTAAGTGTTAGGACCCAGACTCTTTTCACCTTGTGGTTCTGCCATGCGGAGTTTCTATCCCAAGATCACCTCGTGTTTCAAAAGGGCTACTTGAGCCCCAACCATGTAATCCAAATTTCTGTCAACAGGAAGGATGAAGTAGGGGGAAATGACATGCCTTCTCATTTTAAAGACACTTGCTGGAAATTGCAACCTGTACTTCATTTTACACCTCATTGGCCGAAACTTAACCATGTGGCCAAACCCAGCTGCAGGAAGTTGAGAAATGTAGTCTTTTTTCCAAGTAGTCATGTGCCAGCTTAAAATTAGGTGTTGTATTGCTGACCCCTGTGTACCTCAGTAGCCTCACCTCACTGTGCTCACCCCCACTCTTTGAGCTCTGCCACACTGGCCTGCTCCCAGTGCCTTGACTAGATCAGGCTCCCTTACAACAGAGGGTCTTTGTATGTTCTCTTTTGTTGTCTGAGCCACTCTTCTCCCATGGCCTACCCTCCTTATCTATCTATTAATAAACCCCATCTATCCTTCAGATCTGACTCAAAACAACACCTTCAGAGGAAAACCTTCTTTTACCTCAAACTAGGTCGAATGCCCCACTATACAGTCTCAGGGAGCATACCCTTCTTGTTTGTAGTACTTATCACTGTTATAGTTTGACATTTACTTGTATGGTTAGTTGATTAATGATTATCTCCTCCTTCAGGCAGTAAGTCAGTCTTATTCACTACTGTATCTCTAGTACTTTGCTTAATACCTGGTGCTTAGAAGGTGTCCAGTAAATATGAGTTAAACAAGTTAATACCATTTAAATGTCTGCTTTACAAACATGGTGCAAAGTTCCCCCCAAAAAAAATTGGGGGGCAAAGGACACGAACAGAAACTTCTCAAAAGAAGACATAAATGTGGCTAACAAGCATATGAAAAAATGCTCAACATCACTAATCATTAGAGAAACGCAAATCAAAACCGCATGAGACACCATTTCACACTAGTCAGAATAGCTATTATTAAAAAAAAAAACTCAAAAAATAACAGACTGGTGAGGTTGCAGAGAAAACGAATGTTTATACACGCTGATGGGAATGTAAATTAGTTCTGTCACTGTGGAAAGCAGTTTGGAGATATCTCAAAGAACTTAGAAATACCATTGGACCCAGCAATCCCATTACTTGATATATACCCAAGGGACTGTAAATCATTCTGCCATAAAGACACCTGCATACATGCATTCACTGCAGCACTATTCACAATAGCAAAGACATGGAATCAACCTAGATGCTTACTAACAGTAGATTGGATAGAGAAAATGTGGTACATATACACCATGGGATACTATGCAGCCATAAAAAAGAATGAAATTATGTACTTTGCAGCAACATGGATGGTGCTGGAGGCCATTATCCTAAGCAAATTAATTTATGAACAGAAAACCAAACACTGCATGTTCTCACTTATAAGTAGGAGCCAAACACTGGGTGCTCATGGACGTAAAGATGGCAACAACAGACACTGGGGCCTACTTGAGAGTGGAAGGTGGGAGGAGGGTGAAAAAATCATTTGTACACCAAACTCTAGTGACATGCAATTTACTCATAACCACATAACAAACCTGTGCACATAACCCCTTGAACCTAAAATAAAAGTTAGAAGGTAAACAAAAACACATTTATGATAAATATAAGATGTATAAGATGTATGACTAATTACAAAGGTATTTTTTCCATTTAGCTTGCCTAAATTATGATTGTATACAAAATAAAAATATGAATATTTTCTTGTCCATAATCTGGAAACTCTGAAGCCTTTTTGGGGAAGAGGGATATGGAGTGGTTGCTTATATTAGTGAATTTGGGCATGAGGCAGTTGGGGAGTTTTATTTCCATTTTTAATCTTCCCAGGTGTTTTCTCCTTCATTCCCAAGCTCCTCTGCAGCTGGCTTTAAATTTTTGCATTGAGTCATCCTTGAATACATTTCCTAAATATACTATAATCAAAGCAGCAGGCTTCCTTTAGTATTTCAGCCAGTCTGATGTAATTCTAACAATATAGACAACAATTTCACTCCTCTAACTTGAACAATCTTCTATCTGCAGCTTTATTGAAAAATCCCCTCGTGTGTAATTTACCAGCACTTTCTGTTTAGAGGTGATGGTAATAGGCCTTATTCAGGGAATCAAAACTGAACAACTCCCAACACTAATCTTTTACTGGAGTTGAGTCACATCTTTCTATATTTCTTTTGTGTAAAAATACCATTAAAAATAAAATGACTGTGAAAGACAGAAAAAATAATCAAGAGCTGACTATATTTGTGGTGTTTTCCAACTGTGGCTTCTACATGACTTCTTTGTTAAATTACCTTGAATCATATTGTCTTTAATAATGATGAAATGATAATAGAGTCATAGCAAATATTTATTGAGTGCTTACTATATGCCATGCAGAGCCATCAAAATCAAACACTAAGGAACACTATGCTAACCTAATACTGTAAAACCAAACACACTAGAATGCCCTATGTTTGAAACTCATTGTGTCTGGCAATATACACTATGTATATATAAATGACATACAAAATCTTCTACCAGCAAATTGGTAAGCATAAGTCATAAGATTTCTTGAGCTCTTCTGCTTTCACATCCAAATTTTGATATGTGTTATGGATACTCTTCCTCCTCACTTGAGTTTCAGATTATTAACTCAAGCTACCTCCTTGGGTTTTCACTGACTTATTTCTTAAGTGTCTTTCACCTAATGCAACTCACAGCCAACAGACTGTGAGCTGATAAGCAACTCACAGCCAACAGACTTCATGCAGCCCACCTGGCTTTGTGACACTGTCCACAATACAACTTCAGAAACAATAAGTGAAAATATTAGTATTGATAAATAATATTCCCACTCATATATACATATTTGTAAAACCCTGTCCATGTTTTCTCTTGCCTTCAGGTCTCTACACATTCTGTTCCCTCTGTCTGAAACCTGCAGCCTGCTTCTGCCTAGCAAATTCTGAACCATCTATCACATCTCAGCTTTCATATCTCTCCAAATCCAGGTATCTAGTCAGTAACACTATTGTATAGCATTTACCATACTATGTTATGAAAGTGCTATACATTTGTCTGTAATGCCCAATGGATTATAAGCTTTAGAACAGTGAGGACTGTGTCTTCTCTTGGTTTATTTTCTGCATCAAAAGCAAGCAAAATAAGTATTCATGTTCATATATATTTAAAAATGTATTGACTATTTATTATAGACCTGGACAATAGCTATGGAGGTATGCTTTCAGCCTGATTAATGGCCTGCTATAAGTTGCCCAATTCTCAAACATAAACCACAAATTCTGCTTTTGTTGCAAAAGCAACAGCTATACAATCATGTGGATATAAACAAAACCAACCTACCTATCCCAATTCCAAAATAAATTACCACTTCTGGATTTCTTGCCATCAGTTGTATCTTCAGTAAGTAATTTGTTGGAGAGAATGGTAGAATTATGGTAGTTTATTCATGTGATAATTTATTTAAATATATAAATAGACTGACCATGTTTCTTATCTGCTCAAAACTTCCAGTGATCCCTTAATATCTGTAGAATAAAAATCCATATTTCTGAAGTTGATATTTAAGGCTGGTCATAATCTTGCACCTTCCTACCCTTCCAGCCTTTTCTTCCCAACACATCACACACTCAGTATTCTAGGCAAATCAATGTTATTCCCTAATATGTGCAATCTTTGATCATAATGATAATAACCAACCCGCAAAGAGTCGTCATTATATGCCAGCCCCTCTTCTAAGTGCTTTACATATGTTAACTCATTTAATCTTTACAACAACATTGTTAGGTGGCTATCACTATTAACCCTGTTTTAGAAATGAAGAACTTGAGGCACTTTGCTTAAGGTCACACAGTATGTAGGAAAGCCTGGCTGTGATCCCAGACAAGTTTAGCTCCAGGGGAATATTCTGAATCATTATGCTCCCTGCTTCCCTATTCTCTTACTTCTGCCTGTCCCCACCTCTGCATTTCTGAATCCCATACACAGCCTTCAAGTCTCAACTTAAATGGCACTTCCTCTACGAAGACTTCCTTGATCTCCCACTATCCTTGCTTCTCCTGAAATCCCCTAGCCTCTTACCAATATTTAGTTTCTAAAAGAGCTGACTTTCTAACTTGTCTGTATTTCAATGTATTTTCCTTTGCCTCACCTGAGGTAAGCTCCTTAAAGTCAGAAGCTTATTTCATTATTGATCTTTGTTTTAACTCCAGTACACACAGTTTGTAGTTTCATTCATAACAGGTATGTCATAATTTTTTTTTTTTTGGAAATTGAAGCAAAAAGTAAAGAGGCAAACAATGAAAAAAGAATGTGATAAATGGATTATCCTCTGATATTTTATTATATTTTAATACCATATTCAAAGCCACTGAACACATTTGTCCGAATAAAATAAATTCTAATAAACTGAGAAAACTATCTAAGACTTTTCTTCTCCATGCCTCTGTATCATTTTTCCCAATCACCCTTTTGTTTTTCTGACAAATATCTACCTTAAGCACTATCCTTAAGGACTGAGCTTAAATGTCACTTCCTCCCAAGGCTGTCCTTGAGACTGTCCATATAATAACCCCAGGGATGATGACAGATCTATTCTGTACCTCCTATGGCACTTCTGCCTAACATTACATAATCCATCGGATTGTATTGAGGTGTTTACTTGACTTCTTATTAGGCTGGGAATAGAGGGCCATGGACTTCATCTTTATGTGGCTGGAGGAATTAGCAGAGGAACCCTGTCCCCACACTTACAGCCTTTAATCAGAAAAAAACCCATTGCTAAGTATAGACTATAACCTAGGCTGCACCCATCCCAGAGTAACAAAAAGCTGCCATTCTGTACTACTCTGGTGGTTATGAATGCCTAGAGCTGCTCTGGGCAGGATTCTCACTAATAAAGAAAATGTTCTTACTTCAGTATCAGTTTAGACCTTACCATCTCTGAGAATAACATTAATACTTTCTCTTAGAAGCCGTTGCTTACATTATAGGTTAGCCAGTACTATGCTTTGAGTTTTTATCCCCTCCAAAACTCATTTTGAAATTATTTGCCGATATGACCAAATTAAGAGGTGAGACTTTTAAGAAGCCATGAGAGTTCCACCCTTGTGGGTGGGATCGGTGCCCTTGTGAAAGAAAAAGTTCGGCCTCCTCTTGCTCTCTCTCGCCCTTACACCTTCTGCCATTGGACGGCACAGCAAGAAGATCCTCACGAGACGCTGGTCCCTCTATCTTGAACTTCCCAGACACCAGGACCATAAGAAATTTCTGTTCTTTATAAATTACCCAGCCTGTGTATTCTGTCATGGCAGCACAAAATGAACTAAAACATCCAGTAAAGGAGCCAGCAGGTCTGCAATTTTGCTGGTGGGAGTTTTAAGAAGGAAACTCATGTTGAGGCCTCCCCTGACTAGAGGACTACAGCCAAACGCTTCCTTCACCCATACATCCCATTTTCCCTTAAAGCGTAGGCTTTCCTGGGATTTTTGTACTTGGCAGTGGAGAGGAGAGCTAGATTTTTTTACACTAAGAAGCTTGCTTGAGAAAGGGTTGTTTTGGCTGGGTATGGTGGCTCATGCCCATAATCCCAGCACTTTGGGAGGCTGAGACAAGAGTATCACTTGAGCATATGATTTCAACAGCAGCCTTGATTACACACTGGAACACTTGTCTCTACAAAAAAAAAAATGTTTTAAATAAAAAATGGTCAGGGATGCTGGTGTGCTTGTAGTCCCGGCTACGCGGGAGGCTAAGGTGGGAAGATTACTTATGTCTGGGGAGTTGAAGCTGCAGTGACTCATGATTGTACCACTGCATTTCAGTCTGGGCAACAGAGTGAGACCCTTTCAAAAGAAAGAAAGGAAGAGAGAAAGAAAGACACGGAAGAAGGAAAGAAGGAAGGAAGGAAGGAGACAGAGAAAGAAAAATGAAAGAGAAAGAAAGAAAGAAAAAAAGAAAGAAAGAAAGAAAGAAAGAAAAGAAAAAAAAAGAAAAAACAGGTATTTTTTGTGGGACAAGGATGAAAAAAAGCCCAAAATACCCTGAGAGTAGGCATGCTATCCCCTGGCAGCTAGGGTGGCTGGGGAGTTGTGGTCTAATTTCTCTGAGATTCAAGATAAAGTACAGTTGAGCTAAACTGTCTCTTCTAGTTGTAATTTCCTCTGCTTTCATTCTCTGATGTGGAAATTCCCAGTCTCAGATAGTGCTTTAGGGCTGCTGAAGACAGTGGGTGGTGACAGGAAAATGCAACTTGTGCCACCCCTCCATCTTTGGCCTCAGTGGAGAAAAGGTGTCAATGGTGCTAAGTGGTGTTGAGCTTCAAGTGGTATTGCAAGATGACTGGGAGCAAAGCTGGGGTAGCGGAAGACCCATGACGCTAGAGGAATAGCTGAAAGCAGACATGCACACAATAGAGTAATACAAAAACTCTGAATTTCTCCAAAGGAAAGGAAAGCACCACTCCCTGAGGACAAAAGAGAGTTATAGAAAAAAATCCTACAAACCAAACACCGCATATTCTCACTCATAGGTGGGAATTGAACAATGAGATCACATGGACACAGGAAGGGGAATATCACACTCTGGGGACTGTTGTGGGGTGGGGGGAGGGGGGAGGGATAGCATTGGGAGATATACCTAATGCTAGATGACGAGTTAGTGGGTGCAGCACACCAGCATGGCACATGTATACATATGTAACTAACCTGCACAATGTGCACATGTACCCTAAAACTTAAAGTATAATAAAAAGAAAAAAAAAAAAAGACATTCAGTAAATGTTTAATACCAATCCAAAACCCAAAAAGAAATATTTCTACTGCTCTTCTGAAAGTCAAAGACAGAAAACGTGGACACTTGACTAAAATAATTCTTCATATAGTGAGAAGGAGGAAGTATAGTTGAATCTATAAGAGCTGTTCTCTAGGCAATGCTGTCCAATAGAACTTTCTGCAATATTGAGAGATTATGGATTACACTCTATGTCTGTGCAGTCCAATATGACAGCCCCAGCCACATGTTGCTATTATGCACTTAATATGTGGCTAGTACAATTAAAAACTAAATTTTAAATTTTAATTAATTTAAATTTAAATTAAATACATGTGCTGATAGCTACCATATTGAACAGTGCAACTTTAGACTCATGCTGACTTAGATTTGATTCCCAGCTGTACCTTTTACAACTCATGTGCTCTGAAGTAAGACAATAAGCCTTTCTAAGCTTTAGTGTCCTAATGTGTAAAATGCAAATATTAATAACACTCTTTGGAGAGTGTTGAGCATTAAATAAGATAATGCATATAAGTGCTTAACAGTACCTAGTACAAAGTACATGCTCAATATATGTTAGTAAATTATTTAACATCAAGATAGATGACAGTAATATGAACTACAAGCTTTTTTATCAATTGGAATAACAGAAGAATAGTTATTTTAATAAAGAAAGAGTTGCTGTCTGTTCCATTGCCAAATTTTATTTTCTTCATAGCACTACCATTCTCTAGAAGTTATATTATTAATTTATTCATTTACATGGTTTTTATCTCTTTGCAATGCAAGAACAGTGTATAAGTTCACAAAAAAATTGTTTTGTTATTGTTCTTCCTCTTCTTTTTCATAAGCCCAGTATCTTGTTAAGCACCTACCCATGATAGGTTCTTCCTAAGCAGTTATTGAGTAGATTAATAACTTAACAAATTAACCTAATCTCATTCTGACCTTCAAAAAACCTTAGGGATACTACTCCTTACCAAAAGAGAAAAGAAAAGATGCTTTTTCTCCCACAATGGAAAGTGCATAATGAAAGACTAATGATGGAAAAATATAGGATGATTTTATAAATCAGTATGAATCAATTAAGACCAAAGCAAATGCTACCTTTTTTGAGACTTGGAACTTCAGCTCTTTGGATTCTTTTATTACATAATTGCTCAAAAATTAGTGAGTAATTTAGATTACTATACGTATAATTTGCCAATAAAAATGATGTTCTATCAAAATTAATTGCCTTTTATTTTTGTCAAACCTATTTTTAAAGAATTCAGTCAAAATATTAAAATGTTTTCCAGAAAATAAAGCTCAATTAACATAAATGAAATGAAGATAACTATGCTTTTATATGATGATGTGCCTCAAATGCATTTTTCATGCTTTAGTACTCAGCAAGAGCATAACATAATAAAGTTTTAAGAAACACTGAAATTGTCTCTAATTTGCAGATCCACCATAGTCAAAATATATTGTTAATAAAATTAACATTCACATAATGGCACTGCTACCAAAGTATAATTAATATGAACTGAACTAGATTATAATTTACTGGGAAGAATACTCCACTAATTGCCAAAGAAGTGCCTGAATAGTGATTGACACCTGTAGCACACAGAAATATAGTCAGGATTTACAATCTCAGAGGATCTTTAATCTAATGCTTCAAGGTAGGAAGAGAAGAGATTAGAAAACATACTCTACTTCATACAGAAAAACTGGTATTTTTTATTTGATTGCTTTCTTCCTCTTTAAATTATTGGGTATGAACATCAGGTCTATGGGCAGGGAAGTGAATAAGTTTGCATCATATATTTAGATCCAAAATAACAATCATTATAATAGGTAACATGTAATTCTTACTATCTGTTCATCACTGTTCTAAGACTTTATTTGTAAATTGTCCAATCCACTTTTTCCCTGGCCAGATAATTCAAAGCCAACATTTCCGAACTAAATTCATTACCTTTCCCATGTTTAAAGAAAAACTTTAGACACAATAAATTTAACAAAATTTGTTTGCACAGAGTGACTCATGACTCAGGAGGCACTCAAAACCAGAGCAGGTTCAGAGAGCTCCATCCAGCAGTGTGAGCAGTGAGGTTTCATAGGCCAAACACAGAAGCAAAATAGAGAAATCACCTGATTGGTTACAGCTAGATATCTTCCTTATTTGGGCATGGTGTGACGAGGCATTTGCCTTATTTGGGCATGGTATTACCAGGTGGCTGCCAGTGGTTGGCTAAAGCTGTACTATTTGTGATTGGCTGAAACCTGGCTATTAGTTAGAAAGAAATATACTCCTAATTTAGGTTTCAGCTTGTTTATGCACTAAGTTAGGTAGTAATTTGTTATGTAAGAACTGAAAGTACTCAGAGAGCCTCAGGCTAATGGCCTCCTGCCTATTTAATTACACACCCATGAACTTGCAAATCATTTGAGTTATTTTCTTAACTATTTATTGGTGGAAATGTACCCTCTTAAAGAAAACCTGGGTCCAGGCACACTGGCTCACCAGTAATCCTAGAGCTTTGGGAGGCTTAGGTGGGAGGATCACTTGAGGCCAGGAGTGTAAGAGCAGCCTGAACAACATAGTGAGAGCCTGTCTACAAAAAATTTTTACAACTAGCCAAATGTGGTGGTGCGTACCTGTAGTCCTAGCTACTGGGGAGGCTGAAGCAGGAGATCACTGGAGTCCAGGAGTTTGAGGCTGCAGTGAGCTATGATTGCACCACTGCACTCCAGCCTAGGCTACCAAATGAGACCTCATCTCTATAAAGAAAAGAAAACCTGAAAAATTAAAATATGTATACAGAACAGATGAGTTTAGTATTGGGTATGTTGAAAATGCATGCATGATACATGACATAATTAAAATACAACTTTGCTTTTGGCTCTCCATTATCTCTCTAAAATTTATTCATCTGGGTAGTCTCCTACACCAGAATAAAAACTCTATCAGTTCTAAGAATTTTTAAATTCCACTCTTCAATGACAGTTATACAATGAGTTTAGTCACACCAAAAAAAAGCCTCAGTTCCAGAGAGCAGAACGGTGGTTGCTAAGGGCCCGGGGCAATGAAGAGTTACTGTTTATGCAGAATGAAAGAGTTATGAAGATGGATGATGGTGATGCTTGCACAGCATTATGAATGTATTTGATAACACCAGACTGTACACTTAAGAATAGTTAAGCTGGTAAATTTTATGTCATATGTATTTTACCACCATAAAAATAATTGGGGAAAAAGTCTAATTCAAATATTATATGTGCAGCCACATACAATAATTAAAACTCTGAACTTGACTAAATGCTCCTTCTTTCCTTGGCTCCATCATAAGGCTGGAAGTCTGCAATGAGAAAGGCACTTGTGGTAGCTGCTTCTCTGTTTGTTCACAATGCTTTCCCCAGCTGAGTCATGAGCCCTGGCCCTCTTGTGTGGGTTCAGATGAGGGAGAAACGGAAAGGGGCAAGAAAGGACTAACTTATCATGAACTGGTCTCATATTGCATGCTCCTGGCTAGTGAGTTCAGCTGACCTGCCTGTCTGGTGGTGTTTTACTGGGTTTCTGTCTCTGTATTTTACCACTGTGCCACTCTCCCCTGCCGTATCTCTGACCCAGAAGGTTGACTTTCCCTTTTAGGTGGTCACTTATAACTCCTTTCTCTGGCATACTTCCATACTCTTTCTGCTGAGGACTTCATTCCAGGAGGCCTATGGGACAGATGAGAATTCCACTGGATCACTACTCCTGTGCAGCCCACATCTAGTCCATTTGAAACATGCATCCCTTGCCTTGACAATGTATTTGAGGCAGGCTGATCCCAGAGTGGCAGCAACCACTGCCAAAGCAATTAGTCATCCCTTGTCTCTCCTTCTAGACTTTCTGGACAAGAATCAGACCCCAAACCACAGTTTACCTTAGTTCTCTCAGAGAGAGTCAGGCACCAGTTCTCATAACTGCAGGGAACACATTCCAAAGTCCACCAAATATCCCTTTCTTTCACTAAGCTTGGGCAAGAATGTAAAAATCCCTTGCCACCTCCCTCCCAAAGGCAGGTGATGAGATTTTAGAGCATGAAGAAAAGTATTCCTAAATACATCTATTTAGCAGTCTTCTCTCTCTTCCCATCCTCTGAACACTTTTTATTTCTTTGCTCTGCTAAGTCAGGGAATTGATTCTCAGAGAATTCCTTTACTAAGTCTTTATTTACAGATACATCCCACTCTCCATTTGGCTATCAATAGCTACTATCTTAGTGCTCAATTGAAACTGAGGCATGAAGAGTCTCACTCTAACATGAATATAAAAGCCAGTTGAAGTCTAAGCTTCTGTAACAGAGAGACCCAATCAAAATAGATTAAATAAGACTGAGGCTTGACTTTTCTGGATCAGAAAGGCTGTTCTCTTTATTAATTCAGCACTCAATTTCCTTCCATGTTGATGCTCAGCCATCCTCTAAGGATGTAGCTCTTAAATCTGTTGGCCCCTGAACCCTTTTATACTCTTAAAAATTATTGAGAAACCATGAAATCTAAAATGCTACCACCTCCAAATGTTGGCAAGGATGCAGAGCAAGAGAAGAGCTCATTCATTGATGGTAGAAATACAAAACTGTATAGCAACTTTGGAAGACAGTTTGGCAGTTTCTTACAAAGCTAAACATACGCTTACCATATGATCCAGCAATCGTGCTCCTTGGTATTTACTCAAATAAATTGAAAACATGTCCACAAAAAAAACCTGCACATGGATGTTTATAGCAGCTTAATTCAAATTGCCAAAACTTGGAAGCAAGATGTCCTTCAGTAGGTGAATACATAAATAAACTGTGGTACATCCAGACAATTGAATGTTATTCAGTGCTAAAAAGACATGAACTATAAAGCTATAAAAAACATGAAAAAACCTTAAATGCATATTATGCCATGAAAAAAGCAATCTGAAAAGGCTACATACTGTATGGTGCCAATTACATGGCACCCTGGAAAAGGCAAAACTATGGAGACAGTAAAATGATCAGTGGTTGTCAGGGGTCAGGGGGAGGGAGGGTTGAGTAGGCAGAGCACAGAAGATTTTTAGGGCAGTAAAACTACTCTATGATACTATAATAGTGGATACATGTCATTATACATTTGTCAAAATCCATAGAATTCACAATGCCATGAATAAACTCTAATGTGTGGACTTTGGGTGATAATGATGTGTCAATGTAGATTCATTGATTGTAACAAATGTATCACTCTGGTTTGGGATGTTAATAGTTGGGGAGGTTGTGTGCATTTGGGGAGGAAGGGTATATGAAAACTCTCTATATTTTCCACTTGATTTTACTATGTACCTAAAACGTCTGTAAAAAAAATCATGTCAAAATAAAATTTCTGAGGACTCCAAAGAGCTTTGGATTTTATGAATTATATCTATCAATGACTATTGCATTCAAAATTAAAACTAAAATTTTTACAATAATTATTAATTCTTTCAAAAATAGTACTTAACCCATTATATATGAAAATAAGTAATATATTTCTGGGAAAAACAGATCTATTTACTAAAACACAAACGTAATGAGAAGAGTGAAATTGTTCTGTTTTTGAAAATCTCTTTAATATTAAATACCTGGGTTAATAGAAGTCAGTTAGATTCTCATATATTCTTCTGCATTCAGTCAGTTTCACTGTATTGTTTTCATTAAAATGGATGAATAAAAGCCAGCCACACAGAGTTTTGTAGTTGGAAAATGAAGGGCTACTCTAATAGTCTTTTCAGATAATTATGGCTATTCTTGTTGGATACTATACCAAAATTTGACAAGTTATAGGATAGTTAAGATAGAATATCCTATAGGATTATAGAGGAGTTATACCAAAACTTAATAAGTAATAGGATAGTTGCAGGGTAGAATCTTAAATCTGATATTAATGAACAGTTCATATTCTATTATATTAAAATCCATTGGTTTATCATGCAATTTGCATGGGTTTTTTTTTTTACTATGTGTGAGGTTGTAACATCCACTGGTCATTTAGAAAACACTGGTTAACTGAGTTAATGTAGGTTCAAATTGCATGATAAACCAATAGATTTTAATATAATAGGACATGAACAGTTCATTAATATCAGGTTTAAGATTCCACCCTGCAACTGTCCTATAACTTACCAAGTTTTGGTATAACTCTCCTATAATCCTATAGGATTGACACACTTCATTATGCAATATTTTAAAAACATATTAATTAATATACTGCCAACATCATCAACAGAAGTATTTAAATATTGGGAAGCTATTGAGCTCACAGCAGCAAATATAAGTTTTTTTAAACATATTTTTGCTTACCTGCTCAAATTGTAACATGGGCTGACTTCATTCATTTTCAAAAAATGTCTGCTGAAATCCCCAAGTCTAAATAACCATAGTTTTTCTGTCTACATATTTAAATACAAATGATGGTACACCACAAAACAACAAAAAGCAAGTTCATCTATTCAAACACACAGAGGCTTTGAGACACCCACCGTACTTAGGCATGCAGCAGAAGAATTGGATGCACACTTGCCATTTTGTCACACTGAATGTTAGAAAGATGTATTCTCAAAGGCCAAGATTTAATAAAAATGAATGATTTTTACACTTCATCAAGGAAAACTTTAGGTGAAACTGGCACTTTTCACTACTGTGTAGTGATGAATCAAATGACTACTTTTTCAATAGAGTGAACTGCCTAGATTTGTGCTAAAGTGACAGTTTTACCCACCATTAATTTTGCACCCACAGAGCCAATGTCAACATAATGTATAAAGCAAATAACAAATTAATATTGCAGTGAAAATAGTTTTGACCTCTCAGACCCTCAAAGTGTCTTGCAAACTTGCAAGAGTCTGCAGACCACACTTTGAGATCAACTGTCTTAGAGCTCTGTCTGCATCTCCATGGTCCAAGTTAGCTGACCTCCATATCGGCCTGTTGTATGGGGAAAGCTATTGAAGCAAAATGAGTATGTGTCACTTCTGCTTACATTATACTGGTAAGAACTTGATCACATGGTATTAATTAGCTATTTCTGAGTAACAGCCCACCCTGAAAACTTAGTGGCTTAAAGTAACAATCATTTTATTCAGCTCATTATCCCGTGGGTTGGCAATGTAGACTACATTCAGCTGGGTAGTTTCTGTCTCTATTAGAATCCCTCATGCATCTTTCATCATCTGCAGGTCAGCTAGGTGGTTTTGCTTCTGGGGGGTTCACTGACTGTCAGCTGAGGAGATGAGCAAGCAGACTAGCCATGTGTCTCTCACCAACCAGCAGGCCAGCCCAGTCTGTGACGGTAGTCACAGACAACCGTGAAGTTCTAAGAGAGGGCAATGGTGCAAAAGGCCTATTGAGGTTTAGGTTCCGAGTTGACACAAGATCACTCCCACCGCATTCTATTAGGCAAAGCAAGTCATGAGGCCAGCTCATACTCAGAAGGTGTGAAATAGACTCTGCATAATGAAAGGAGAAGCATCAAAGTCACATTGCAAAAGAGTATGAATACAGGGAACGGAATAATTGCAGCTAGTTTACAAGTACTCTACCACACATGGCCAAAATTAGCCGCCAAAAAGGGTGATAGAGTCTTCAAATGGCAGCCATAAACTTATGACTAGGAAGAACATATCTCTTGGGAACAAATCAGCAGTTTGTAAAGATTTCCATTGTTCCCCAATTCCAATCAAAATTACCACCAATTTTTTTTAGGGAACTTGACAATTTGATTCTAAAATTTATGTTGAAAAGCATATGGTTTTTCTACATGAGAAGTACCAAGACAATGCTAAAAAGGAACAAGATGGGGACATTTTCCTTTGCAGATATCAAAACCAATGTAACAGATTACAGGCCAGAAACAAACCCATGCATATATAAAAACTCTATTATAAATATGTATTACGTATCTGTGGGGAACTAAGGACTATGTTAGTCCATTTTGTGCTGCTATAGAATACCACCTACTGGGTAATTTATAAGAAACAAATGTATTGGCTCACAGTTTTGGAGACTGGAAAATCCAGGTGTTGGCATCTTGCCAGGGCTTCCTTGCTGCATCATCCATGGCAGAAGGTGGGAGAGTAAGAGAGAAAGAGGGAGCCAAACTTGCCATTTTATAAGCAAACCAATCCCACCCATGAGGGTGGAGCTCTTCTTGTCTAATACTTCTTCAAAGTCTTACTTCTCAATACTCTTACAATAGCAATTAAATTTCAACATGAGTTTTGGAGGGGGCAAACATTCAAACCATAACAAGGACTAAAGACTTCAATGTAAAAGGCAAAACCAGAACAATTTTAGAAGGCAATACCAGGCATATCTTTATGATCTGGAGGAAAACAAGGATGCTTTATGTAAGACCCAAAGTTACCATAAGGGGAGGAAATAGCCACATTTAATTATACTAAAATTTGGGCTTTCTGTTCATCAAAAGACAGAATAAAAAACATGACAAGACAAACCAGTGTGAAAATGAACAGAGATAGGTAAGTAGATGAATGGAAGAGAACAGCAAGACAGAAAGGTCTTATACTGGTCATGAACCATAAACTGCAAGAGAATATCTGCAATACAAATAACCAACAAAAAGTCTTTATCTAAAATGTACGAAGAACTATTAAAAAGGGCAAAAGATGACGTTTCAGGGAAGAGAAAATAGTTATGGTGAATACACACAAAAAAAGATGTCTAGTCTCATTAGTAATTAGGGAAACAAATTGAAACCAAAATCAAATGGCATTTATACTGCCCTGATTTTGCAAATATTAAAATATATGCTGTCAAGTATCTTCATATGAGGATGTTTAGCAACAGAAACACTTTTAGTCTGCTAGTGGGAGTGTATCAGTACAAGCCCCTTTGAAAACAGTTTGACAATATATAATAAAGTATATATAGCATACCCTACTCCTCAGCAATTTCTCTCCTATATGTATGTATTAAAGACAGCCTTGCACAAGTGCATGAAAAGACATGCAATATTCATAGAAGAAACATTACTCATAAGAGCAATACTTGGGGGAAAAAACAAATATCTAATTCTATACAGATAAATTATATATTTATATTTTGGAATATCATATACAGAAATTAAAAGTGAATGAAACAACAGGAAGGATTCCCCAAATTTTATGTTAACAATAATTTAAAAAGATACAAGCAAGTGATAGAAAAAAATATGCTGCATATTTCCTATTATGATAAAATAAAGCCAAAACTAAACAATATGCTGCCTAAGGATTTATTTATAGATGGCAGTGCTGGTTTATTCTATTGACAACCTGACTAAGCTAGGAACTATATATCCCAGAGTTCTCTACCCTGTGCAGATTAAAGTAAAGCTTGGTCAAAAGAGGAACTTGAACAAGATATTGGAAGCAGAGTGAAGCAGCATCCAATTTTCTCAAAAGATCTGTGCCATCAAATGTGGTGACAGACATGCAGAAGTGCCAGGAGGTTGCAGCTTATACTTCCTCTCCTCAACTCAGCTCCCAGCCCTTCTTCCTCACTGGGGGCCTGCTGACCAACAGCAGACCCACAGAGGGGGCAGCTACAGTGGCAATCACTTCCCATAGGATTCTTCTCCATCTCCCTCTTTGTGGCCCCACTCCCGTTGCTAGATGCACTTGGATTCTTAGCTCCTCCTTGAAATTCCGACTTACCCATCAACATGGTGCTTCAGGAGAGCTGGTTAGTGGTTTTTACTCCATTTTTTGCACTTCCCCTTTCGGATCTTCACTGAAAGGTATAGGAGGTATAAGGTGTAAGTCCTATAATAACCCCTATCTTAAATCATTTATAGTGAGTCTTCTTTCCCGATGAAATTCTGAGTGATGTAATGACAAAGCTACAAAGGAACAACTTAGCGTCTGGTGGGGAGGAAAATGAACAGAATTAAGGCAGGGCACACAGGGGATTTCAGAGCCACTGGAGTGTTCTTTTCCTTAAGATGGGTATGGGTATGCAAGCATTCATTTTATAATATTATTTAAATTGTACAAAATATTACATATACTCTATATGTTGTGAAATTTCCAATTAAAAGTTAAAAACAAACAAAACCATAGTGAGATGTATTAAGCCAGAGAGTTCAAATCTTTCAAGAAAAGTCCAAAAGCCTTAAATGTAAAGGAGAGAAAGAATTGCCCCTGGTCAAAGAGAAAGGCATTGTTAGCTCCCTGAGACTTGGTTTCTGTGCAGCCAGAGGCAGAAAGAAGCAGTCAGATCCAGAGAGCTGGGTGTTGAGGCAGCGGACTGCTGGCTTCCCAGTGTTTGGAGTGTGGGTGGAGTGGTGGCCAGTGACAGGTAGGGGATTGAAGGGAACTTTTCTAAGAGGACAGCAATGTGCTAAAAGCAGGAGGGTGCATTGATTCTACCCAGGATGGCAGGTGCTGTCAGGAAAAGGCAATGTGATTTGGATGACCATAGCTGGCAATGATGTTTTCAACTACAATACCATCCTCTAGAGAAACTGAAAGACACAGCAGAGGGTGAGTTTTTCCAAAGGGCCTCTTAGAGGAAACATGGAGAGCTGGCGGAAGCTGGGATTGACCGTGAGCTAGATGGATGGGTGGACCTCAAGTAGGGGGAGCTGGGGAAGCAATTGTGACGGTAACACTAGCAGCCACCATTTACGGGATGCTTACTTATCTCCCTGACTTCTAAACATTGGGTTTCCTCTTTTCCAACTAAATTCCTCTGATGATCCCATTGTCAGAGGATGCAAACTGTGGGGTTTGTCTTATTATTGTGCTGCCAGCGCCCCTTCAATCGTCTCTGATATGGTTGGCTCTGTGTCCCTACCCAAATCTCATAACTTTCAATACTAGCTACAGGCTGCTAATTTCTGTTTTAGCCGGACCTTTCCCCTGAACTCCAGACTTCCATATCCAACTGGCTTCTTGATACGTTAGCTTAAGTGAAGGTGATTAACTGGCATCTGGTATGTCCAAATCTGAGGTTGATGTCCTTAACCACATTAACTATCCCCCTACCCTAGCCCCAAACTCACTTCTCTCACCAGCCTGCCCACCTCAGTAAATGACAGTAAATGACAATTACATACTGACTATAGTTTAGACAAAGAAGTTGGTGTCTTTCTTGACTGCTCTCCTCTCACATCCTACATGTGATGCCTCAGCAAATCCTGTTATTCTGCTTCAGTGAGACTTGTCTTCCTTCTGTTTTCTTAATCCACCAGATCTTGCTGCCTCAGGATTTTTGCACCCATTGTTCCTTCAGCCTGGTGTTCTGTGTCCTGAGAAAACTGACTAGCTGGCTCACTCATCCCATTTAGTCTTTACTCAAATATCTTAATGAGGCCTCTTTAACTAGCGTAGTTAAAATTATAGACCAGCCCTCCAACATTTTCCAGTCCTTTTTTTTGCCTTATTTTTCCTCTCAGCCCTTATCATCATTTAATATAATATAAATGTTCTTAGTTAACTTACTTTCTGCTATTATACATACACACACACACACACTCACACACATAAATACACACACCCAAATGTACGCTCCAAAAAAGTGGAGATTTATGTCTGTTTGGTTCATTTTAGTGGTCTCAGAAGTAGAACAGTGCCTGGCACATAAGAGGCCCTCAGTGGGCTGGGTGCGGTGGCTCACGCCTGTAATCTCAACACTTTGGGAGGCCGAGGCAGGCTGATCACCTAAGGTCAGGAGTTCGAGACCAGCCTGGCCAACAGAGTGAAACCCCTTCTCCACTAAAAATACAAAAATTAGCTGCGTGCCATGGTGTGCGCCTGTAATCCCAGCTACTCGAGAGGCTGAGGCAGGAGAATCACTTGAACCCAGAACGCAGAGGTTGCAGTGAGCAGAGATTGCACCACTGCACTCCAGCCTGGGTGACAGAGCAACACACTGTCTCAAAAAAAAAAAAAAAAAAAAAAAAAAAGCTCTCAGTGAATACTTGCTGAATAAATGGGTGAGTGAGTGAGTGAGTGCAATCTGTCAGGCACTGTAAGTGCTTTACATGAAATCTCACAATTTCCATTTAATTATTCCCATTTTACAGATAAGGAAACTGAGGTTTTTAGATATTTTTATTGGATTTGCCCAAGGTCACGTGGTGGTGAGTGGCAGATCTGCGCAGTGAACTCCAGCAGCTTGATTCCAGAAACCTCACTCTTAAATGTAATGCTAGCCTTTCCCAGGATGAAAGTCCGTGACATGGTCCTACAAAGAAGCTGGAAGTCAAGTACCAGAGAAACCAAATGTAAATCCCAAAAGCAGGAACAGAATGATAAACAAGAGATGGAGCCAATTCTCTAGAATTAGATGCAACTGGGTAACAAGGGTGCATGGGAGGGGTAGGAGTGGAGCTGTGACCAGGAACAGACATTCTCAGTTGACCAGCCCACCCTTAGAGGCCAGGGTAGATATACCTCTGTGTGTGTCAGTAAAACAGCTAAAATGAACCGGATTCCAAAATTATGAGAGATGGGAAGTGGATGCAGACTGTAGGTTTTGTCTCATTATTGTGCTGCCAGTGCCCCTTCAATGGTCCCTGATATGGTTGGTTCTGTGTCCCTACCCAAATCTCATCTTGTAGCTCCCATAATTCCCACATCTTGTGGGAGGGACCCGGTGGTAGATGATTGAATCCTGGGGGCGGGTATTTCCCATGCTGTTTTTGTGATAGTGAATGGGTCTCACGAGATCTGCTGGTTTTAAAAAAGGGAGTTTCTCTGCACAAGCTCTCTCTTTGCTTGCCGCCATCCAAGTAAGATGGGACTTGCTCCTCCTTGCCTTCCACCATCTTCGTGAGGCTTCCCCAGCCACGTGGAAATTGTGAGTTCTCCATTAAACCTCTTTCCTTTGTAAATTGCGCATTCTCCGATATGTTTTTATCAGCAGCATGAAAACGGACTAATACAATCCCTTATTAAGCTGGTGGCCAGGGGAGAATCTGATACAGAAAAACGATTCTGTTGACATACAAGTTATCAAAACCAGATGTGGAATGAGATACAAGGGATTAAGATTATATTTCTTCTTTTGATTTGTTTTAAAATAGCTTTAATTTAGGATATAAAATTTCAAAAGCAATTAATATTTATTACATGTACATTTCTTCTGCTGCTTCAAACTATGTGACTTTGGGTGAATTGATTCATTTCTCCATGCTTGCAACACTCTTCTCCTCTATGGAGGAAGTATGAAGTATTTGTTATGATTGGAGACAATGATAGTAAAAATCTTATAGGGTTGTGAATATTAAATGAGACAGACACATAAAGCACTTAGAACAGTGCCTGGCATATAGTAAACATGCAATAAATATTTATCATTACAGATATAAAATATAAGGCTATTTTGTTTATTATTACATATGGACAGACCCTCCGAGCACCATGAAATAAGTTGAATCATGAATAAGAAAAAAAAGTTTGATGAAGATCAATTTATGGGACAGTAGTTAAAGCAGCATAATAAAAATGCAGAATAAGATATGTAGCTAAAATTTCAATAGGGAACCTTTATTTTGAAAGAATGTCAAAGGTCCTTTGGAAAATCAGAACCAGCAAATTAGGTCATGCTGTGTCCAGCATGCATTAGAGAAAGAGACTGAACATAATCCTAGAATGATGATATATCATTTGGACATATTAAACCCCATTCAATCCTGCACAACAGTGTCTGTTACCAGTATAAGAGTGTCATGTTAACAGCCAAGTGGCAGGAAATTAAACACTTGAATTTTCCACAAAACCAAAAGCAGAAAATAAATGTACATTAAAATAAATTCTGTGGTTAGTTTACTTTAGCATGATGTTTTGACCAAAAATTGTCTAGAGGGGTCCCCTATTATGGTTATCAGCGAATGATTTAGGTATAGGACTCCTGGCACTTTGGGAGTCCGAGGCGGAAGAATCATTTGAGCCCAGGAGTTTGAGACCAACCTGGGCAACATAGTGAAACCTGTCTCTACAAAATATAAAAAACTTAGCCAGACATGATGATGCATGCCTGTAGTCCCAGCTACTTGGAAAGCTGAGATGGGAAGATTGCTTGGACCCGGGAGGTCTAGGCTGCAGTGAGCCATGATCGCACCACTGCACTCCAGCCTGGCTGACAGAGTGAGACCTTGTCAAAAAAATAAAAAACAGAAATAAAGAAAGAGAGAAAAAGAAAGAGAGGGAGGCAGAGAGAGAGAGAGAGAGAGAAGGGAGGGAGGGAGGGAGGCAAGGAGGGAGGGAGGGAGGGAAGGAAAGAAAGAAAGAAAATGGGACTCTCTCTTTGGTCTAGGGAAACATTTTTCCTTCCAAGTTGATTATCAGTCCAAGTGCTGTCAAAGACTGGAGATGTACTTTTTTCAGTAGAAAAACAGTACAACTTTACTACTAGTACCTGGCCCAGGATAAATGAAGGACATCTCATGATCCCTGGGTTTTCTTTCCAAACAAACAAGAGAAAGTTATATTGAATGATGTATAAGAAAAATTAAAGAAAATGCAACTTCTGGAAGATTCCTTGAGCTGTAAGGAAATGATGTAGAAGGAAGAAAAAACTGAAGTACATACACTGGGCATCCAACCTAACACTTTATTCACTCACTTATTGGGTCCACCAGCCCTCCAGTCCACAGCTGAGTAAACTTAAACAAGGCATCTTGTCACTGTAAGACTCGGGGCTTTTTTTTTTTTTAATTTGTAAAATAAGAATAATAACCTCTACTCATAGGATTGTTTGAAATATGAAATAATGCACGTAAAGTGTTTAGAATATGGCATGGCATATAAATTAGGACTCCAAAGGATTAGCCATTAGCATTGTTGTTATTATTTTTCAGACATTATTTTCCACTATAATAGAATCTAGGTCCTAATGGTTTAGGGTAGACAGCATGAACAAAACTTACCCTTGTGAAACCTGCCTGCTGTTAGCCTCCTAGTCACAGAGGCTACGTCAAACTCCAAACAAGGACACTATTGCCCACTATCTCCCCGAGCCCCGTGTGGACCCTGCTTATCCAGAGATGCTGACCTGAGATAGTCACAACCAGGCGACACATGAGCACATTCTGTCATAAGCATCCTGCCTGATCTTGCTTGTGCCTTTTATCTCGCCAGTAAGAATGCTGGAACTTAGTAGAAGTCTAGAAGATCAGAAGAGAGGACATCCAAGAAAGGAAATCCAAATCTGGGTTCCAGCAGAAAGTATCTGTAAGTATTCCAAATACAGAGAGACAACCAAGGAAGTCTCACTGAAGCTATGATAAACTGTTACTGCCCAAGCATCCACCGAAAACCCACTGAGGAAAGAAATAAGGAGATAATTGAGGAGAGTCCTTTAGAAAAGTGTTTTGTGAAATCTCACAATTATTAATTGTATGCTACTGCATTGTGGAACATGCCAATAAAGCAAAATGCTGCTAAATATGTGTATATTATGGTGTGCCTGTGTTAACTGAGGACTGATAAAATCTGAAACCGTGATCCATGATAAAAAATAAAAAACGTGGTTTTGCAAATGGATTTTTATCTAGAAAATAAATTTGCCACAGGATGGCAGTAAAAGGTAAGTGATAAGGATAGGACATGTATTTTATTAACCCTTAAAAGTGCTTTAAAGTATACAGAAACTTCAAGTATTTGAACATAACCTGTATGCCATTCTTCAAACTAGATACAGACAAAAAACAAACATCCTGGAGTTTTAAATACTGGGGTTATTAGACTAAAATTGGTTTCCTCAGGAAAATAATGATGCCCAACTGATGATTATGACATCTTAAGAAGTCATCCTATAACTCTATCTTCAAGTTTGAACCAATATTATTACAAATAAATTCTAGAGTAACTAGGTTATATTTTAAAGAGAATTAAAAAGCATAAGACAGGATTTTCATCTCAGTTTCCCTGCATTCTCAAGTCCTGATGCTCTTCCTCTGCTTTTATCTCTTCCAGCTGAAGTCATTAATCATCTCAAAAACATTTCAAACTTTCTGTGCTCACTTTGAGAATGATACTTGGGCCTCAAATTCTTGGTGGAGGTCATCTGCTTGGTGAATTAATCACAATCATAAGTGTAAATAAAACTCACTAATGTACATAAAATTGTAACTCTTCTAAAGTTATCACTTCAGAGTTGATGGGCTTCAGAGCCAGTGACAGAGCTTTAATACAAGCGAAAACTTGTCAAAGCAGCCTCAAGGATAGCATTGATCAAGGGAGCCATGTATTATAGGACAAGGGTTGGAGGCAATATATTTGTTCATTCATTCATTCTACATAAACTTGTTAGTGTATACAAGGTTAAAGGGTTCCAGGCAGGTACGCTGGAAATAGTTGGGCAAAGGAGTATTTGCCCTCTAGGAGTTTACAGACTAGTTGGGATGACAGGAAGGTAAATAGTCAAATACTGTACATTGAGACAACTGCTAAGGTAAGAGATGAGTTTGCAGTAAGCACGAAAATGTGAACTCTACGAGGGTAGGAATTTGGGTCTATTTTGTACCTTGCACCCCCAATGCAGGAATGGCTACATGATTTGTGAGGCTCGGTATGAAATGAAAATGTGAGACCCCTTGATAAAAAAATATTAAGATGTTCAAGGCAGCAATAGCAGAGCATTAAACCAAGTGTGGGGGTCCTCTGAGCACAGAGCCCCATGAAGGCAGCCCTACCCCCATGCCTAGAACAGTGCCTGGCATATAGTAGGCTTTCAATAAATAGTTGTGAAAAAGGAAAAAAAAGAAAGGGAGGTGGGTGTGGAGAACAGGCAGAGAGAAGGCAACGAAAAGTCTTCGAAAAAGTGCGTAAGCTGGACTTGAGAAGTTAACAAAGATTCCCTGAGACTTTCTGGTTGAGACGGAAAGTAGAGCAGGAATTCCCTGGGAAGCAGCAGAGCAGGAAGAAAGTGCTTTACTCAGAAGTAAGCACATGTGCAAAGTCTCAGACAAAAAGGGAGAACTGGCTCATGAAAGAACTACTGAGCAGAGTGGGTCATGAAGTCAGTTTGGTAAGTGTAAACCCACATTTATAAGAAAGAAAAGGGAAAATACTAGAATTCCTCCTCCATTGCTCCATAAAACTTTTATCTGATATATGTATATGTGTGTAAATACGTACTGAGTCACACTGTAAAATGCTAAGAATTATTTACTTGGTCGAGGTCAAAAAAAAGCATGAAAGGTCCTGGGCTGGAGCAGGGGAGGAGTGTGGTGGGAGTAGTAGTAGGAAGAAAAGGGCAGGGGAGGGGCGGCGGGGGGCCATGATAATCAAAGATGAGCCTAGGAAAGTAGGAGGGATTAGTTCAAGAGGGGCCTTGTAAACCTTATTAAAAAGTTTAGAAGCCATTCTGACAGCGGGAAGAAGTCACTAAATGTTTTTAAACAGGAGAATGACATAATCAGATTGCACTCTTAAAAAAGATTAGGGCAGGGTGTGGTGGCTCACGCCTGTAATCCCAGCACTTTGGGAGGCCAAGGCAGGCGGATTGCCTGAGCTCAGGAGTTCAAGACCAGCCTGGGCAACATCGTGAAACCCCATCTCTACTAAAATACAAAAAAATCAGCTGGGTGTGGCGGCATGCGCCGATAGTCCCAGCTACTCGGGAGGCTGTGGTAGGAGAATTGCTTGAACCTGGGAGGCGGAGGTTCAAAAAAAACAAAACAAAGCAACCCAAAAAGATTAGCTGCCACTTGAAATGAATTCCCCACCCAGAGCCAATCTTATTACTCCTAAGTTAAAATCTTTCATTGCCTTCAACTGTTTTTAGAATAAAGACCCAAATATTTACCAGGCTTACAGGGCCCTTCAAGATCTGAGACTGAGGGCAGAACTCACTTGAGCTGTTCCCAGCCAGTCCCACCCATACCCCAAATGCTAGTACTCTGGGGCACCACTCAGCCTCTCCGTCTTATACTAGAAACATTCTCGTCCCACTGTTTTTCTGCTTGCCCTTTGCTTGCTGACTTCTCTCTCAAGTGGCAAGCCTCAGGTTAAAGACCCTTGGGCTCCTCTGGGAGCCTTTCTCTGAGCTCCCAGACTTTCCTTTCCCTTGTAATGAGATCCTCAAGCCCTATCACACTTGCCATTTACATGATTACTCATTTCATGTCTCTGTTCTCATTTGGCTATAACCTCTGCAAAGGCAGAGACGGTGTCTGTGGGGCTTATTACAGCATCTAACTTTGTGAGCAGCCCATAGCAGCATTCAAGAAATACATTCAGTGAGTGGATTTAAACAAAAGGAAAGCATACCACCTGGCAGCACAGGTTCCGGTTAAAAACCATTTTAACAATACAAAGGAGATGAGCGGGAATAGGGATTGAGATGAATGGGCTCCTGCAAGAGCTATCTGACATATAAAATGGACAGGATGCTAATTATATTTTCTGTGCTGAGCTAATTGCATTTTACCTGGAGGCTAGGTGTCTTCTGGGGCATAGGTTTCTTCCTACAGGACAGCACTACCATAGAATTCCATTGAGCTAATACAATGGAAGAAATGGAAGAATTTATGAATCTTAAGTTTACCGAAGACCACAGTATCTCTCTTATTATTCTGATAAGTCTCCCAGACATAGCAAGAGAGAAATCAAATGCTAATTTTCCTATTCTAGAAAATAATGGCAGCTTAGACTTCGGATTGAAATTGGTGCTTCTTACTTGACAGAATATTTTAAATATTTTATTTCTCAAAATGAGAATGGATGGTAGCTCCCAATTTAATGTCTGTCCTCGAGAGATTTGCATGTGCTTAATTTAACTGGCCCATAATTAGAGAAACCATCATATCAGCAGCTCATATTGATGAAAATATCAAAAGACCCAACCCCAAGGAATCCTGTCTTTTTTTCTTTTTCTTTTTCTTTTTTTTGAGGCGGAGTCTTGCTCTGTCGCCCAGGCTGGAGTGCAGTGGCGCGATCTCGGCTCACTGCAAGCTCCGCCTCCTGGGTTCACGCCATTCTCCTGCCTCAGCTTCCCGAGTAGCTGGGACTACAGGTGCCCACTACCACGCCTGGCTAATTTTTTTTGTACTTTTAGTAAGTTGGGGTTTCACCGTGTTAGCCAGGATGGTCTCGATCTCCTGACCTCGTGATCCGCCCGCCTCGGCCTCCCAAAGTGCTGGGATTACAGGCGTGAGCAACCGCGCCCGGCTTTTTTTTTTTTTTTTAACACAAAGTCTCACTCTGTTTCCAGGAGTGCAGTGGCGCCATCACGGCTCACTGCTGTCTCAACATCCCCAGGCACACACCAGCAAGCCTAATTTTTGTATTGTTTGCACAGACAGGGTTTTGCCATGTTGCCCAAAATGGTCTCTAACTCCTGAATTCAAGTGATCTGCTCGCCTCAGCCTCCCAAAGTGTTGAGATTACAGGTGCGAGCCATCGCGCTCAGCCTCCTGTCTATCTTTGAGCACATAAGAGCATGTCACAGGAATGGTTCATTTACATATGTAGTCTACTTCTGTTTTTTCTCATCAGCCTGTTATGACTGAAGCAGTACTGTTTTGTGCCAACATAATTATTAACACAAATACAAAAGGAGGCCAAGAAATCAAGAGGTGGTTCTCAGAAGATGATGCCGGGATCCTAAATACATTAATAATAATTTTTTAAGATTAACATCAAAATGAAAACATAATGTTTTTAAATTTTATAAATAAGTTGCGATTCCTCAGAAGTCTTGAGACTCCACTCAAGAAACATATCTTCAAAATATTGCATGGTGACTACCTTCCCTAACATTCAAATGACTCCTCTATTTCAACCTCCTCTGTTTTCACTTCTTTAGCAGTAAAAGTAACCAGGTCTTATCCAGTTGTGATATCCAGAGCTTTTTGGAAAAATGTCTATCCTGAAAATATTTCCAAAACCTTCTAAACTTCCATGTGGTCTCTCACTCTCTGAACTCAAAGCATTTATTGACCGTAACATTCATTTGGCAATTTATCACGGAAACCTTTTATACATATTGCATCTCCAACTGTTATTATTTAATGCTTGTATTTCCATTCAGCCCCTCATAAATTTATGCTTGGTCTCCACCAGATTTTGTTCCAATACTACTCCCAAAGACCAGCCACCAGTATCTTGTTCTATTTTTCATTTTTGTGCTTACACTATCTAGAGACAAAATATCCATGCTGATAGGAAAGTTGATCTTTGATCATTTGCTGTTCTTTTACCTCACCCGCATAGTCCTCCTCAGGTCTTCATCATGGGTTGTTTTATAATTCCTCTTGATACCTGCTAATAATACTTAGCCATTTACCATGTGTCAGTTTGGATTTCTGAGAAGCAGATGCCAAAACAAGACTAGAGGTGCAAGAGATTTATTGATGGAAATGCCAGTGAAGGAAAAGTTGCAGGAGAAGTCAGGGAGAGCCTTTGGACCCTTAACAGTGCCTCTCCTCTGGAGAATAAGGTCTGGAGACAGATTATTCAACCTTTTTCCACACTGATTATACTTACAGAATAAATTCCATGCCTCAACTTGATTTTGCTGCGTTCTTCAGGCCCAACCACAATGTTTTTCCCAGCTGAGGTAGTACTCAACACTCAGGAAAACTCAAACTTTCCATTCAAGCTAGCCTCAAGTGCAAGTGGAATTTCTTTGGCATATTTATACATATATATGTGCGCATGCATGTGTGTGTATGTGCGTGTGTGTGTTTGTGTGTTTGTGCTAGAAATATAGATATAGGTGCTTGGGTTTTTTTTTTTTCTTTTTAGAGATAGGGTCTTTTCTGTTACGTAGGCTGGAGTGCAGTGGCACTATCACAGCTCACTGCAGCCTTGAACCCCTGGGCTCAAGCAATCCTCCTGCCTTGGCCTCCCAAGTAGCTGGGACTACAGGCATGCACTGCCATACCTGGCTAATTTATTTACATTTTTTAAAGATGGGGGTCTCACTATGTTGCCCAGGTTAGTCACAAACTCCTGGCCTCAAGTAATCCTCCTGCCTCAGCCTCCCAAAGAGCTGGGATTACAGGTGTGAGCCACTCTTCCCTGCCAATAGTAAGTTTTTTAGTGAATGCTTGAAGGAAAATATATTGGAAATGCATATTTTGTTTGTTTCCTTTGGTGTGTTTATTTTCTGATAATACCCCAGAGGAGAACACGGGTAGAAACAACAGAAGAGAAGAGGATGGGAAAGTCTTAATGTTCTGAGAACGCTCCTAGAGATGAAAGTAAACCCAGGCAGAACACGAAGCAGATGCCTTATCATCAGCTTCTGAATTGCACAGTTATTGAGGCTACTCTGTTTTTTTTTACTTACGAGGGTTGGGAGTGTAAGTAAATGAGTGAGGAAGGCCTAAAGGACTCTATCTGAAGTCAGGGTGGGAGGGGTGGAGGCTGTGACAAATTAGAGAGAATGTGGCCCACTTAAATAGGACAGCAGCTATTCAGCTCCAGTCCTGTGAGGATTTCATTCTGCCACATCCCCTATTGTGTAAAGGTAATAGAGTAATGTAGGTTTTTATGTGAAGTCTCCTTACGATTAAATGTTGGTTCAAAAACATATATAAGATAGTCTTCAGGCCAAACACAGCTACCAACCAGTTTGATTTCACAGGCCACTAAATTTCAGCCTCTCCCCTACTGTGAAGGCTTTCCAGAGATGCTTACATTGTAATGGCTTACAAACCTTTAAAGGGAAAAACTCTGGCAAGTTGGATTTTCACACTAAAGAAAAGGGAAGATATTGGACACCCTCCTAGTGCCCCCTAAATCTCGCAGTGTACACTTCTGCCCATTCTAACTAGGTCTAAGACTAATCTTGGAAAACATAGTCTACATGAATACTTTGATTTTTCTGCAAGATTCACATTCGTCTTCCATTACAGTTGTATTTTGTCACCCTCAAAAAGAGTACACGGTCATTATTTTTGATAAGTACTTCAATTTTATTTAAAAAGTAAAACTGTTGACTTAAAGGAGCTTTTCCTCAGTCTGTGTATAAGAATGACAAGCCTCCCTGGTTTGCCCTGAACCTCACATTTGGCTCGTCATGAACTCTATGTGCCATCTGTCAGCACCCCTAATTTAAAAGGTACCAGTATAAAGTAAAACGTAATGATCTGTTCAAGGCCTGATTCTATTGCTTAAATGCTTGAATGCCTCCCCAAAATTCCATGGGGAAACACAGGCACAGAAGTGCTAGAACATCTCATCTTTTCTGTTGAAAAGTTAAAATAGGGCATCTTATCACCATGGTTACAGCATTCTGTGGGTAGTCTTGATCCCTTACTACCCAAAAAGATCAGTTAAGTGACCAATAGGGAATCTGAACTGTAGTTTCACTGACAAGCTGAAAACAGCAGAGGAGCTCACAGGCAACCTGAGGCATCTTGGAGCTGACATTTCCTTTCAAATAACAGGTCTACACAAGGAGAAATCATTGAAAATGTGTTTTCCAGTACTCATAATTGTAAAAATCAATGTGATTTGAGCTTATTTTAAAAATTAATTCAAATATACCATTGCTCATTATAAATATGTATAGAAAGCTAATAGACATTAATATTTATTAAATATATTTAAGAGTAACAAAATTAAATTGAAGATGAGAGAAGCAAAATGTATGGTCTTCCTTTAAAATATATAAATTTAGATGAATGCAGCCATTCAGTTAATCTCTATTGAGCACCTTCTACATGATAGACATTGTACTACAAGTTACCTGTGATACAAACAAGATAGAAGCAATGTACCTATCTTCAAATCACTCATAAGCTAACAAGAAATTTATAAAAGCATTCAGGCACAGTAGCTCACAGCTGAAGTCCCAGCACTTTGGGAGGCCGAGGCAGGAGGATTTCTTGAGCCCCAGAGTTTGAGACTGCAGTGAGCTATGATTGTGCCACTGCACTCCAGCCTGGACAACAAACTGAGACTGTATCTTTAAAAACTAAATAAGTAAAGCCATTTATAAATGGAAATATAACTAGCCAGAATAGTAAGTGCCTTACAAAGTTATATATAAATTGTCATGGGACCCCAAAGAAAAAAATGATTGCTTAAGCTTGGGGGAGTCCAGGGAAGCTTTAGAGATGAAGGCCATTTGGGCTGGTTCTTGATGGTGAGCAGGCAGAGGAAAAGACCTCTGGAAAGAACCCGCGGTGAAAGGGCATCACCTGGGGCAGTGCAGCTGGAGCTCCTGGAACCCACGCTGCAGGGGCAGAAGCTGAGGTTGGAAGTTATTTGGGGCCAGATCAAGCAAAGCCTTTCATCCCAGATTTAATGTTGTGGGCAATAAGGAGTCAGTGGGATTTTAGGCAGAAAGCAAGATGATCAGATTTAATCTCAAAGGTTTCCCCAACTAACATATGGAGAAAGAACTAGAATAAGTAGAGACCCATATCAGATGTAAAATGAGCATACTTCTTTGATGGACCAGCCTCCTTGTTGTTCAAAGCACTCTTCTTTTATTGAGTATATATTCATAAGAAAATTTTTCTGAAAATACAGATTAACTTTCCAGTTATCTTGTTATTTCTAGTTATTTAGTGAATAGGAAAAGTATCTCGTGTGATAACTTTGTATGATCTTTCATGAGAGAATTGGCTTCATTAATCACTTTTTCAGAATTCTGACACTCAAAGATGTTTCTGTTTGACTCTCAGGCATTTTGCAATTCAAGACCTTGAAAATATGCCCCTGCATACAACAACAAAGAGGTTGGAGGTTATTTTAAAATGTCTGAAAGTGAAATAAAATCAACAGAACTCCCTTAAAAATAAATTAATTCTGGTTTCTAAAATGTATTCTTAGGAAGAGAAAAGTAAAAAAGAGAAATAATGCTATAAAATAAAAAGAGGGGAAATAAAAACAACAAAAGGGAATCCAAGAAGAGTTTGAAACTGTGTTGTGCAGTGTTCCCTGGGTAACAGCAAATATTTCTTACCTTCCTCCTTTGCCATCATGACAAGTCATGAAACCTAGACAATATTCAATCACAGCTACATTCACCACAAATCATCAATAGACACAACCCCTGCAGCTCCGTCAGTCAGGGGAGCCCAGAGGCAAAAACTGTCCTTGAGAATGATAGGAACAGGACTTCATTCATAACCCTGTCATAATTCCCTGCTGATTCTACAGGAGAAGGTTACTGAATTTGATTTGGAAAAAAAGGCACAGTTATCAACTGTAATATGCTAAACATCCACATATGTTATCTATGCTAGCAATACAACACTCAGTTTCCCCATTTTACAGAAGAGGCAACAGCCCTAGAGAAGGTAAGAAAGTTTCTATAGTCACACAGCTGGTAAGTAATCCGAATAGTGTTGGACCAATAACTTCTTGATTCCAAATCTTGTTCTTTTTAATCAAGGATAGCTACCAACATAAAGAGAAATGTCAAGTGCCACCTGAATAAGACACAGTGAATTCCGTAGTTCTTGGAGAAGGGAGCCCCCTTGTCTGGAACAAGGGTCAAGAAAGTCTTCAAGTGGAGGGTGACACTTGATCTGGGTCTCTTTACTGGACAAATCAAAAGGATAAAGAAAGCTCATTCCAGGTTTGAATTTAACAGTAAGCATGAAGAGATGTAAATGGATATGATATAAATTTTTACATACCCATTCAAGAAATGTATTATGCATCTATTATGTGTAGCATATTATGCTTGGGATATAATGATAAAAAAAAAAGAAGGCAATGTGAGGAAAACAGCATTTCTTTAAAAATTGTCTTAAGTGCCCCTACCTTACAAGGGTTATGAGATTGACCAATATGACTCTACCAAAGGGTTGGTAGAAAGAAAAATAAGAAAAGGCTGTCAACGTAATTTGGACCAAAAGTTATGGAGTAACAAATTTGTAATTGTGATTACTAATTTATTGTTACGTCATACTCAATATAAAATGATTTTGAAGTAGCTTACAAAGATACAATGGTAAACATAAAATATTAAAATATAAGAAAATAGAGGTGAAGAAATATAAATATAAATAAGATATCCCAGCACTTTGGGAGGCCAAGGTGGTGGTGCCTGCCTGTAGTCCCAGCTACTCCAAAGGCTGAGGTAGGAGGATCACTTGAGCCTATAAGTTTGAGGTTACAATGAGGTATGGACACACCACTACCCTCCAGAGTGGGAGAATGAGTGATACTCTGTCCCTAAAAAAGATAATAACAATAATAAGATGGGCCAGGCACGGTAGCTAATGCCTATAATCCCAGCACTTTGGGAGGCCAAGGAAGGCAGATCACCTGAGGTCAGGAGTTCAAGACAAGCCTGGCCAACATGGTGAAATCCCATCTCTACTAAAAATATAAAAATTAGCCAGGTGTGATGGCATGTGCCTGTAATCCCAGCTACTCAAGAGGCTGAGGCAGGAGAATCATTTGAACCCAGGAGGCAGAGGTTGCAGTGAACCGAGATGGTGCCACTCCAACCTGGGCAGCAGAGTGAGACTGTCTCAGATAAATAAATAAATAAATATAATAATAAGAGGAAGCTGGAGTAAGATCAGTTAAAACGTCAAATACTGGCTGGAAAGGGGTATAAATTTGGCTCTATGCTTCCTAGCAGTCATTACCCTGCTCCCCCCAAAAATAATCAGTTATTATTGTTTGATAAGACAAAACCATTCAATGAAGAAAATAATAATTTATTATAGTAGTAATAACAATAATAATAGCTATTATTTGTTCTCATATGCAAATACTGGGGCTTGATTAATTTACATGTATTTTCTCATTTGATGACCACAATAACCCTATGAGGTAGATCATATTATGGTCTTCATTGTATAGAGAAGAAAATTGGGAGTTAAAGAAGTTAAATAGATTTCCCAAAGACACATGATACGGTTTGGCTGTGTCCCCACCCAAATCTCATCTTCAATTTTACTCCCATAATTCCCACATGTTGTGGGAGGGATCCAGTGGGAGATAATTTGAATCATGGATGCACTTTCCCCCATACTGTTCTCATGGTCATGAATAAGTCTCAAGAGATCTGATGGTTTTATCAGGGGTTTTCACCTTTGCATCTTCCTCATTTTCTCTTACTACCACCATGTAAGAAGTGCTTTCACCTCCCTTCATGACTCTGAAGCCTCCCGAGCCATGTGGAACTATAAGTCCAATTAAACCTCTTTTTCTTCCCAGTCTCGGGTATGTCTTCATCAGCAGCATGAAAATAGACTAATACAGTAAATTGGTACCAGTAGTGTGGGGCGTTGCTGAAAAATACCCACAAATGTGGAATCAACTTTGGAACTGGGTAGCAGGCAGAGGCTAGAACAGTTTGGAGGGCTCAGAAAAAGACAGGAAAATGTGGGAAAGTTTGGAACTTCCTAGAGATTTATTGAATGGCTTTGACCAAAACCCTGATAGCAATAAGAACAATAATGTCCAGGCTGAGGTGGTCTCAGATGGAGATGAGGAACTTGTTGGACACTGGAGTAAAGGTGACTTATTATGTTTTAGCAAAGAGACTGGTGGCATTTTGCCCCTGCCCTAGAGATTTGTGGAACTTTGACCTTGAGAGAAATGATTTCGGGTTTCTGGCAGAAGAAATTTCTAAGCAGCAAAGCATTCAAGAGGTGACTTGGGCACTGTTAAAGGCATTCAGTTTTATAAAGGAAGCAGAGCAAAAAAGTTTGGAAAATTTGCAGCCTGACAATGTGATAGAAAAGAAAAACCCATTTTCTGAGAAGAAATTTAAGCAGGCTGCAGAAATTTGCATAAGTAACAAGGAGCCAAATGTTAATACCCAAGACAACTGGGAAAATGTCTCCAGGACATGTCAGAGGACTTGACGGCAGCCCGTTTCCTCACAGGCCTGGAGGCCCAGGAGAAAATGATATCATGGGCCGGTCCCAGGGTCCTCATGCTGTGTGCAGCCTAGAGACTTGGTGCCCTGCGTCTCAGCTGCTCCAATGATGGCTGAAAGGGGCCAATGTAGAGCTTGGGCCACGGCTACAGAAAGTGCAAGCCCCAAGCCTTGGCAGCTTCCACGAGGTATTGAGCCTGCCAGTGCAGAGAAGTCAAGAATTAGGGTTTGGGAACCTCCAGTTAGATTTCAGGAGATGTATGGAAATGTCTGGATGCCCAGGCAGAAGTTTGCTGCAGGGGTGGGGCACTTATGGAGAACCTTTGCTAGGGCAGTGAGGAAGGGAAATGTTGAGTTAGAGCCCCCACACAGAGACCCTACTGGGGCACTGCCTAGTGGAGCTGTGAGAGGAGGAACACCATCCTGCAGACCCCAGAATGGTAGATCCACCAACAGCTTGCACCATGCCCCTGGAAAAGATGCAAGCACTCAATGCCATCCTGTGAAAGCAGCTGGGAAGGAGGCTGTACCCTGTAAAACCACAGGGGTGGAGCTGCCCAAGATCATGGGAACTCATCTCTTGCATCAGCGTGACCTGGATGTGAGACCTGGAGTCAAAGGAGACCATTTTGGAGCTTTAAAATTTGACTGCCCCACTGGATTTTGGACTTGCATGGACCCTGTAACTCCTTTGGCCAATTTCTCCCATTTGGAATGGCTGTATTTGCCCAATACTTGTACCCCCATTGTAACTAGGAAGTAACTAGCTTGCTTTTGATTTTACAGGCTCATAGGAAGGGACTTTCCTTGTCTCAGATGAAACTTTGGACTGTGGACTTTTGGGTTAATGCTGAAACGAGTTAAGACTTTGAGGAACTGTTGGGAAGGCATGATTGGTTTTGAAATGTGAGGACATGAGATTTGGAGGGGCCAAGGATGAGATGATACAGTTTGGCTGTGTCCCACCCAAATCTCATCTGAATTGTACTCCCACAATTCCCACACGTTGTGGGAGGGACCCGTTGGGAGATAACTTGAATCATGGGGAAGTTTCCCCTACACTGTTCTCAGGGAAGTGAATAAGTCTCATGAGATCCGACGGTTTTATCAGGGGTTTTCGCTTGTACATCTTCCTCACTTTCTCTTACCACCGCCATGTAAGAAGTGCCTTTCACTGCCCACCATGATCCTGAGACCTCCCCAGCCATGTGGAACTGTAAGTCCAATTTAACCTCTTTTTCTTTCTAGTCTCGGGTATGTCTTTATCAGTAGCATGAAAATAGATGGATACAACACAAAATCAGTAATTGGGGCAAGCACCCTCCAAATCAAGCAAACTTTCTGCCTACCTCAAGCCGAGGAACTTAACCATTAGGTTATTTCTGAAGTAAATTATCCTGCAAGTCCTCAAGAAAATAGACCGAGCAATGTAGAACAGTACATCTCAAACTCCATTGCACATATAAACCACCTGGGATCTTACAATGCAGATTCTGATTCACTAGCTCTGAGGTGGGATTTGAGATTTTGCATTTCTAACCAGCTACCAGGTGACCCCAGAATTTCTGGCCTGAAACCACACTGTGATTAGCAAAGCTAGAACGAACAGTATCCCTACGGTTTAAAGGGGTTCTATTTTATAGCATCCCTCAAAGGAAGTAGATTACACAAAACCACAGCATTTCCGTAAAAGCATCTCTTTTTAAAAGAAAAGCTATACAAGCTATGTAGCACTGGAATGATTTGGACTAAACAAGGAATTTAAAGTATGAAGACAAAAAAATGGATATTCTATTAATAATTTACCTTATGTTCATACTAGGCAGCATTTAATTGCAACTAAATTATGTCTAATCCCTTCAATTATAGACAGGTACTGTTGATTAGATCTCAATGAGGGGGTGTTAAGTGCTGATTATGCACGTGACTCTGATTTACTACAAGAAAGTAAAAAAGGCCAAAGCAGAGGGAGATTCAGAGGAAAAGGGGAATGGCCTCCTGTTTTCCTGCCTAGAAAATAGATTTTTCTAAAATAACTGCTACATGGCAGTATCCAGGAATAAAACTTTTCAATTAACAAAGAATGAGGAATTTCTGAGGCTGCTGCTTCAGAGCCCACAATTTTTTAACAAAACTGCATATGTTCAATCACTATTTTGTTCTTAATTTAGAATCTGTTGCCAAGGAAACATCAATATCCAAGTACATTCAAGGTAAATCTTTCTTCTTTCATGTTTTTGAAGTGAATCATTGAAGTGAATCACTTAGCAAGGCAGCAGCAAGTTGTAGAACTGAGTTAATCCAGAGTTGGACTTAATTCCAATCACTATGTCCTTGATAAATCAGCTAGACCTCAGTTTCTTTACATATAAAGTAACAATGATTATACGGTTGTTGTTTCTAGCAATTTACTTCTGGGGCATAGTCCCTCTATCTGATGTATAGTTTGTCATCTCATTATGCATGGTCAGGGATCTATAGAGTCAGCTTCTTTTATGTAATTACCCTGGAACAAAAGAGGACAAAGAACCCCCATATTCTCCTTCAGTAATGCAAAGGCAATACATACTTGGCTTGCCTAAAAGAAGTGAAGCAATGTGGAATGAGAATAAAATTTTAAAAATATTCCTGTCCCTGCAAATATTACATAATGCAGGTTTCTCAATTTCATGGTACATCAGAAATCACAGCCAAAGATAACCACAAACTGAAAGGTGTGTCTACAAGGTCCTTCTGGGTCACTGGCAACAGGGTATATGATCACAAACAAGGGTGGATTCAGGTAGTGTGTGGCCAGAAGTTTTCACAATCTGAAGATTCCCTTAAGAAAAAAAACATGCAGAGGGAGGAGCCAAGATGGCTGAATAGGAACAGCTCCGGTCTACAGCTCCCAGCGTGAGCGACGCAGAAGATGGGTGATTTCTGCATTTCCATCTGAGGTACTGGGTTCATCTCACTAGGGAGTGCCAGAAAGTGGGCACAGGTCAGTGGGTGCACACACCATGCGCGAGCCGAAGCAGGGTGAGGCATTGCCTCACTCTGGAAGCGCAAGGGGTCAGGGAGTTCCCTTTCCTAGTCAAAGAAAGGGGTGACGGACGGCACCGGGAAAATAGGGTCACTCCCACCCGAATACTGCGCTTTTCTGACGGGCTTAAAAAACGGCGCACAGCGAGATTATATCCCGCACCTGGCTCGGAGGGTCCTACGCCCACGGAGTCTCGCTGATTGCTAGCACAGCAGTCTGAGATCAAACTGCAAGGCGGCAGTGAGGCTGGGGGAGGGGCGCCCGCCATTGCCCAGGCTTGCTTAGGTAAACAAAGCAGCCAGGAAGCTCGAACTGGGTGCAGCCCACCACAGCTCAAGCAGGCCTGCCTGCCTCTGTAGGCTCCACCTCTGGGGGCAGGGCACAGACAAACAAAAAGACAGCAGTAACCTCTGCAGACTTAAATGTCCCTCTCTGACAGCTTTGAAGAGAGCAGTGGTTCTCCGAGTACGCAGCTGGAGATCTGAGAACAGGCAGACTGCCTCCTCAAGTGGGTCCCTGAGCCCTGAGCCCCTAGCAGCCTAACTGGGAGGCACCCCCCCCAGCAGGGGCACACTGACACCTCACATGGCAGGGTACTCCAACAGACCTGCAGCTGAGGGTCCTGTCTGTTACAAGGAAAACTAACAAACAGAAAGGACATCCACACCAAAAACCCATCTGTACATCACCATCATCAAAGACCAAAAGTAGATAAAACCACAAAGATGGGGAAAAAACAGAGCAGAAAAACTGGAAACTCTAAAAAGCAGAGTACCTCTCCTCCTCCAAAGGAACGCAGCTCCTCACCAGCAACGGAACAAAGCTGGATGGAGAACGACTTTGACGAGCGGAGAGAAGAAGGCTTCAGACGATCAAATTACTCTGAGCTACGGGAGGACATTCAAACCAAAGGCAAAGAAGTTGAAAACTTTGAAAAAAATTTAGAAGAATGTATAACTAGAATAACCAACACAGAGAAGTGCTTAAAGGAGCTGATGGAGCTGAAAACCAAGGCTCGAGAACTACGTGAAGAATGCAGAAGCCTCAGGAGCCAATGCAATCAACTGGAAGAAAGGGTATCGGCAATGGAAGATGAAATGAATGAAATGAAGCAAGAAGGGAAGTTTAGAGAAAAAAGAATACAAAGAAATGAGCAAAGCCTCCAAGAAATATGGGACTATGTGAAAAGACCAAATCTACGTCTGATTGGTGTACCTGAAAGTGACGGGGAGAATGGAACCAAGTTGGAAAACACTCTGCAGGATATTATCCAGGAGAACTTCCCCAATCTAGCAAGGCAGGCCAACGTTCAGATTCAGGAAATACAGAGAATGCCACAAAGATACTCCTCGAGAAGAGCAACTCCAAGACACATAATTGTCAGATTCACCAAAGCTGAAATGAAGGAAAAAATGTTAAGGGCAGCCAGAGAGAAAGGTCGGGTTTCCCTCAAAGGGAAGCCCATCAGACTAACAGTGGATCTCTCGGCAGAAACCCTACAAGTCAGAAGAGAGTGGGGGCCAATATTCAACATTCTAAAAGAAAAGAATTTTCAACCCAGAATTTCATATCCAGCCAAACTAAGCTTCATAAGTGAAGGTGAAATAAAATACTTTACAGACAAGCAAATGTTGAGAGATTTTGTCACACCAGGCCTGCCCTAAAAGAGTTCCTAAAGGAAGCGCTAAACATGGAAAGGAACAACCAGTACCAGCCACTGCAAAATCATGCCAAAATGTAAAGACCATTGAGACTAGGAAGAAACTTCATCAACTAACGAGCAAAATAACCAGCTAACATCATAATGACAGGATCAAATTCACACATAACAGTATCAACTTTAAATGTAAATGGACTAAATGCTCCAATTAAAAGACACAGACTGGCAAATTGGATAAAGAGTCAAGACCCATCAGTGTGCTGTATTCAGGAAACCCATCTCACGTGCAGAGACACACATAGGCTCAAAATAAAAGGATGGAGGAAGATCTACCAAGCAAATGGAAAACAAAAAAAGGCAGGGGTTGCAATCCTAGTCTCTGATAAAACAGACTTTAAACCAACAAAGATCAAAAGAGACAAAGAAGGCCATTACATAATGGTAAAGGGATCAATTCAACAAGAAGAGCTAACTATCCTAAATATATAGGCACCCAATACAGGAGCACCCAGATTCATAAAGCAAGTCCTGAGTGACCTACAAAGAGACTTAGACTCCCACACATTAATAATGGGAGACTTTAACACCCCACTGTCAACATTAGTCAGATCAATGAGACAGAAAGTCAACAAGGATACCCAGGAATTGAACTCAGCTGTGCACCAAGCGGACCGAATAGACATCTACAGAACTCTCCACCCCAAATCAACAGAATATACATTTTTTTCAGCACCACACCACACCTCTTCCAAAATTGACCACATACTTGGAAGTAAAGCTCTCCTCAGCAAATGTAAAAGAACAGAAATTATAACAAACTATCTCTCAGACCACAGTGCAATCAAACTAGAACTCAGGATTAAGAATCTCACTGAAAACCACTCAACTACATGGAAACTGAACAACCTGCTCCTGAATGACTACTGGGTACATAATGAAATAAAGGCAGAAATAAAGATGTTCTTTGAAACCAACGAGAACAAAGACACAACATACCAGAATCTCTGGATGCATTCAAAGCAGTGTGTAGAGGGAAACTTATAGCACTAAATGCCCACAAGAGAAAGCAGGAAAGATCCAAAATTGACACCCTAACATCATAATTAAAAGAACTAGAAAAGCAAGAGCAAACACATTCAAAAGCTAGCAGAAGGCAAGAAATAACTAAAATCAGAGCAGAACTGAAGGAAATACAGACACAAAAAACCCTTCAAAAAATTAATGAATCCAGGAGCTGGTTTTTTGAAAGGATCGACAAAATAGACCGCTAGCAAGACTAATAAAGAAAAAAAGAGAGAAGAATCAAATAGACACAATAAAAAATGATAAAGGGGATATCACCACCGATCCCACAGAAATACAAACTACCATCAGAGAATACTACAAACACCTCTATGCAAATAAACTAGAAAATCTAGAAGAAATGGATAAATTCCTCGACACATACACTCTCCCAAGACTAAACCAGGAAGAAGTTGAATCTCTGAATAGACCAATAACAAGATCTGAAATTGTGGCAATAATCAATAGCTTACCAACCAAAAAGAGTCCAGGACCAGATGGATTCACAGCCGAATTCTACCAGAGGTACAAGGAGGAACTGGTACCATTCCTTCTGAAACTATTCCAATCAGTAGAAAAAGAGGGAATCCTCCCTAACTCATTTTATGAGGCCAGCATCATTCTGATACCAAAGCTGGGCAGAGACACAACCAAAAAAGAGAATTTTAGACCAATATCCTTGATGAACATTGATGCAAAAATCCTCAATAAAATACTGGCAAAACGAATCCAGCAGCACATCAAAAAGCTTATCCACCATGATCAAGTGGGCTTCATCCCTGGGATGCAAGGCTGGTTCAATATATGCAAATCAATAAATGTAATCCAGCATATAAACAGAGCCAAAGAAAAAAACTACATGATTATCTCAATAGATGCAGAAAAGGCCTTTGACAAAATTCAACAACCCTTCATGCTAAAAACTCTCAATAAATTAGGTATTGATGGGACGTATTTCAAAATAATAAGAGCTATCTATGACAAACCCACAGCCAATATCATACTGAATGGGCAAAAACTGGAAGCATTCCCTTTGAAAACTGGCACAAGACAGGGATGCCCTCTCTCACCACTCCTATTCAACATAGTGTTGGAAGTTCTGGCCAGGGCAATTAGGCAGGAGAAGGAAATAAAGGGTATTCAATTAGGAAAAGAGGAAGTCAAATTGTCCCTGTTTGCAGATGACATGATTGTATATCTAGAAAACCCCATTGTCTCAGCCCAAAATCTCCTTAAGCTCATAAGCAACTTCAGCAAAGTCTCAGGATACAAAATCAATGTACAAAAATCACAAGCATTCTTATACACCAATAACAGACAAACAGAGAGCCAAATCATGAGTGAACTCCCATTCACAATTGCTTCAAAGAGAATAAAATACCTAGGAATCCAACTTACAAGGGATGTGAAGGACCTCTTCAAGGAGAAATACAAACCACTGCTCAATGAAATAAAAGAGGATACAAACAAATGGAAGACCATTCCATGCTCATGGGTAGGAAGAATCAATATCGTGAAAATGGCCATACTGCCCAAGGTAATTTACAGATTCAATGCCATCCCCATGAAGCTACCAATGCCTTTCTTCACAGAATTGGAAAAAACTACTTTACAGTTCATATGGAACCAAAAAAGAGCCTGCATCACCAAGTCAATCCTAAGCCAAAAGAACAAAGCTGAAGGCATCATGCTACCTGACTTCAAACTATACTACAAGGCTACAGTAACCAAAACAGCATGGTATTGGTACCAAAACAGAGATATAGATCAATGGAACAGAACAGAGCCCTCAGAAATAACACTGCATATCTACAACTATCTGATCTTTGACAAACCTGAGAAAAACAAGCAATGGGGAAAGGATTCCCTATTTAATAAATGGTGCTGGGAAAACTGGCTAGCCATAGGTAGAAAGCTGAAACTGGATCCCTTCCTTACACCTTATACAAAAATCAATTCAAGATGGATTAAAGACTTAAACGGTAGGCCTAAAACCATAAAAACCCTGGAAGAAAACCTAGGCCATACCATTCAGGACACAGGCATGGGCAAGGACTTCATGTCTAAAACACCAAAAGCAATGGCAACAAAAGCCAAAATTGACAAATGGGATCTAATTAAACTAAAGAGCTTCTGTACAGCAAAAGAAACTACCATCAGAGTGAACAGGCAACCTACAAAATGGGAGAAAATTTTCGCAACCTACTCATCTGACAAAGGGCTAATATCCAGAATCTACAATGAACTCAAACAAATTTACAAGAAAAAAACAAACAACCCCATCAAAAAGTGGGCAAAGGACATGAACAGACACTTCTCAAAAGAAGACATTTATGCAGCCAAAAAACACATGAAAAAATGCTCACATCATCACTGGCCATCAGAGAAATGCAAATCAAAACCACTATGAGATACCATCTCACACCAGTTAGAATGGCAATCATTAAAAAGTCAGGAAACAACAGGTGCTGGAGAGGATGGGGAGAAATAGGAACACTTTTACACTGTTGGTGGGACTGTAAACTAGTTCAACCATTGTGGAAGTCAGTGTGGCGGTTCCTCAGGGATCTAGAACTAGAAATACCATTTGACCCAGGCATCCCATTACTGGGTATATACCCAAAGGACTATAAATCATGCTGCTATAAAGACACATGCACACGTATGTTTATTGTGGCACTATTCACAATAGCAAAGACTTGGAACCAACCCAAATGTCCAACAATGATAGACTGGATTAAGAAAATGTGGCACATATACACCATGGAATACTATGCACCCATTAAAAATGATGAGTTCATGTCCTTTGTAGGGACATGGATGAAATTGGAAATCATCATTCTCAGTAAACTATCGCAAGGACAAAAAACCAAACACCGCATGTTCTCACTCATAGGTGGGAATTGAACAATGAGATCACATGGACACAGGAAGGGGAACATCACACTCTGGGGACTGTTGTGGGGTGGGGGGAGGGGGGAGGGATAGCATTGGGAGATATACCTAATGCTAGATGACGAGTTAGTGGGTACAGCGCACCAGCATGGCACATGTATACATATGTAACTAACCTGCACAATGTGCACATGTACCCTAAAACTTAAAGTATAATAATAAAAGAAAAAAAAAAAAGAAAAAAAACATGCAAACTTGTGAATCCAAACTGACTACAAAAGTATCAGGGATGAGAAAAAAAAAACACAACAAATACATTAAAAACTGATAAATACTACAATCAACCAAAAGGCCAGAAAAATAATATAATTTTATTAATTAATGTCCTGATATACTTCTAGTAGTCTCTTTTTCCTATGTTTTGGACTTCATGCTCTTTGAGCACCTTTATGGATGATAATTATTTCATAATATCTATTATAGAATAGGACTTCAGTGTGTCTTTGAAATTTATTTTATCAATAGTTTAAAATAGATTTATCAATGTGTTAAAATTTATTTTATCAATAGTTTAGAATAAAGTATCTTTTGGTTTCACAACAAATGATTGGTGACTTCACATAAAGTTTCAGGATTGTGGTCAAATATTAGAAACACTTCCATACAAGTGTCTTTCACATGTGAGCTCTAAGGTTCAGAAGAATTTTCCACTAGGTGCATCTAAGGAATATATCAAACCATTTCCTCCTCTACCACCCACATTCTTCTGAAGCTGGATACTGTGCACACGTCCAACCATTTGGCCACAACTCTGGCCTTTGCATATGCACATAGCACAGTGGGCAGTCAGAGGTTTTCTAGAAGCCATTCCAACACCAAGACAGCTAGAAGTAACCCAATTATGTATAGAAGTGTGAGTCAAACATATCTCATAAGCCCAAACTAAACATATTCCCTACTCAACTTTCCCACAGCTGAAAGCCAAGAATGCCTACAGCCCTCCAATACCGGTTGAAATAAAGGCAAATGTGATGGAGATGAAATCAAAATGAGAAGAGTCATCCTAGCCAATTGTAGTTAAAATATCTTATTTTGAGTATACTTACTTGCAAGGGGCCCTTAAACTTCATTAAAATTTAAACTGCATTTGCTTCAGTGTAAGTCCACCTCTGACAGAAAGTGATTATTTTCTCGTTTTCTCACGCCTGACAACTTTAACATAACTACCTTCAGTTTCATTACTTCATGTGAAGGATTGTGCTATGTGTTTTTTAAACATTAGCTAATCCATCCTCAAACCAACACTATGAGGTAGTAGTTATTGCACAGCTGGGGAAACTGGAGCTCTGAAAGATTAAGGCACTTGTTCAAGATAAGTAAACTGGTACAATGGTTCCAATGCTGGTATATGCAAATGTGCTGTCCTGCTTCCTTGAGAAAATTGAGGTGGGGAAAGAGCACGAGAAGAACTTTCTATGCTTTCCTAGGCACAGAAAGAACACGACTAGATACAGAGTCTCATTAAGAATATAAAATGTACCATGGCTCCAGTAGTGACCATAGCTTCCACAGGGCCTGAGCCATGCTAGCACCTCCCCAAGGAGACTACTCCAGCTGACCAGCCTCTGCTCCGCAGTAACCATATGAAATTGAAAGGCTGTGATAAAAAATGCAGTCACGTTGGAAGAGATGCAGCAGGGCTTAGTGGTGTGAGCTACGCAGGCATTGGAGAACATAAAAAAGACTATTTCAGCCCATATCGAGAAGCAGTTTGACAAGAAGTACAATCCCACCCGACATTGCATCACGGGGAGGAACTTTGGTAGTTGCCTGACACATGAAACCAAACACTTCATCTACTTCTACCTGGGCCAAATGGGCATTCTTCTGTTCAAATCTGGTTAAAGGCACAGACTGTGCCACACACACAGAGTGACTCATCCAGAAATGAGGACTGCAGCCTAAATTACAAATACCAGAGACTAAAATTTTCAGCCTTGCTAAGGAACACCTCAATCTTTGAAACTTTATTGTGGTTTTTTTTTTTTTTTTTTTTTGAGACGGAGTCTGGCTCTGTCGCCCAGGCTGGAGTGCAGTGGCGCAATCTCAGCTCACTGCAAGCTCCGCCTCCCGGGTTCACGCCATTCTCCTGCCTCAGCCTCCCGAGTAGCTGGGACTACAGGCGCCCGCCACCACGCCCGGCTAATTTTTTGTATTTTTAGTAGAGACGGGGTTTCACCATGTTAGCCAGGATGGTCTCGATCTCCTGACCTCGTGATCCGCCCGCCTCGGCCTCCCAAAGTGCTGGGATTACAGGCGTGAGCCACCGCGCCCGGCCAAAACTTTATTGTGTTTTGTACAGGGCATTCTCTGTATTAGTTTGTTGTGGTTATAAGATAATTAGCAACACACTGATATTTGTATTCCATACTTCTGTCCCATGTTTCTTTCCCTCAAAATCCATTACTTTAAAAAATAAATCTGTTACAGATATGAAAGAAAAAAATGTAAAACACTGCATCAGTACTTTCTTATAGTAAGTTTGGGCACGGGGCTAAGAATCCAAAAAGTTAATTCAGATAATATGCTGTCATTGGGTAACTTGTGTAAGCCATTCACCAACAGTTTAACTCTGTTTTATCACATGCCAAATAACAGCTTGTAGTAATAATAAAAATATTGCCATATTTGAATCACAATTCAAATGGATTTTACCAGTAACATATATGTAGCATAATTTGATATTGCTTACTAGGGCAAGGTTGTATAGACTGCAGCCTAGAAGATTATTTGTAATAAAGCATGATTATAAGAAAATTATCCTATTTAAATTCAAATAACTATGAGTTCCTGGCTAAGTTTACATCTCTTATACAAGAAAATCACAGGGTGACAACCTACAATTAAAACCCTAGTTCTGTTCAGATCATTAAAAGCCATCTATTTACAATTTAGGTTTGAACACTAGTCTATCTCAAGTCACTGAGAATGTGGCCACACCAGAAAGTTCACCTCCAAGAAATCAGGCAGCCTCCTTTTGGAAGTCTTAAGTGCAGTACATGCTGCACTGTGTACCCAACTCCCTTTCTCAAATACCTCCAAACAGATGTGCTTCCCATTATTACTTGCCAGAGAAATTCAAATTTCTATGATAAGATACCACTCTACACTGACTAGAATGGCTTAAATTTAAAGACCGACAAAACCAAGTGTTGGCAAGAATGTGGAGCAAATGGAATTCTCATAAATTGATGGTGGGAGTGTAAAATGACACAACCCTTTTGGAAAAATGTTTGGCAGACCTAACCAAAGGTAAACATATGAATACCCTATAATCCAGCATTTCCATTATTGGGTATATATTCAAAAGATATGAGTGTATCCATGAAAATACATGAACAAGAATGTTTATAGGTACTTTTTTTTTACTAATAGCCAGAAACTAGAAGTAATATAAATGCCCATCAAAAGTAGAAAGATAAATTGTGGTGTAATCATACAACAGAATACTATACAAATGAGAATGAACTCATTCCAGCAGCAGGCAACAACAAGGATAAATCTCACAAATGATCATGAGTGAAAGAATCTAGATACAAAAGAATGTACAGTATAATATGTACAACCAAATTTACAAACAAATATGATAGTATTCACAAGTGGGCAAAACTAATCTGTAGGAATATATATCAGGATAGCAGTTACCTGGGAGTATTGACTTGGAAGGAATATTGTAAATCTGCATCTTCATCTGAGCAGTAGTTACATGGGTAATATATATACATAAAATTCATTTAGTTGTAGATTTAAGATATGTGTACTGTAAATATATGTCATATTTAATGTAAAATATTTTTATATTAACATTAAGGCAGACCTTGAGAAAAAGGATCAAGACATCAGAACAGCTAAATAGGAAACCTGGGGCATCTAGAAGAGTGCAGAGGTTCTCAACCTCTGTGGCCCAGAAGGAGCACAGGGAAGGAAGCAAGCAGAACCTGGGGTATCTGAACCGGCCAAACACATGCAAATCCATTCTCGTTCTCTCATGCTCTCACTCTCTTTATGATCCAATTTCTTTCTTATGTCTTGCTTTTCCCCTGAATTTTTGCCCAGATACAGCAAAGGAAGTAGAAGCAGAGCTTTGGATTCAGGGGAATCCTCATCCATCACATTTTCTGGTTTTGCATGAAGCATTATTTTTCAACCCTGATGGACTGGTAGGTTATTCCCGATCTTACACCCAAGTATTACCAAAGTTAAAAGTGAAGGGGTTTTATATGTGAGGCTTTACAAAGTCTTTCTAATTGTTGTTATGCTTTTTCAACTACTCTATTACTTTATTTCAACAACAAAGAACTGTTAGAAGACATTAGGACCCTAAAACAACCTAAATCAATGTTAGTTGGAGATGTTTATAGAAGACACCTAAAGGAATTTTTTAAAATAAAAAAACACTATTTAGTGATCATATTCCTATGGTATATTTTCATACTTGTAAGTTTGGGTTGTTACTGTAAGCAAGCATTTAAATTACAAGATAGTTAAGGGGATATTACTGTGAAGGTTAAAAAAATGCACATTAACACGATGATTGAAATTATTGTCCTAGTATTTTATAAGTGTTTGTGGCACAGAATAAAATTTCCAGAGTTGTATCTTGAACAACATAAACTGAAATGAAGACTGGTTTCTCTGGGAAAAATGTAAGAAAAGTAAAGTGCTTCTAGAGAAGATAAAAATACTATTACCAAAGGTTCACGTGAAGAATTTAGTTTATGAATTTGGGATTTTCTACATTAAAGAATTTAAAATTGCATGTGACCATTTCATGTACATCTTTAAAGGTTTATGTGTTCACGTTGGACAAAGAGAAGATTGCTGAAGGCTTACAGTCATATTCCATATGTATACAGTGTAAACAAGGCAATCAAAAGGGAAACAAATATTTTAAACACAGCTTAATCATCATATTGAATTCCAGTTTGACACTTTTGTCACCCTCATTTTGTGTTTCTGCATGTATATTCCAAGGAGAAAATTGTGCTATAATCTAAACGAGATAAATACAGCTAATTATAATTAAGGTTAAAAACACCACTTTTGAAGAATAGGACTATGTGGTTTGTCCTTAAAAAAATCATAGTCAGAAAATGGGGCTGAGTTATTTGCTAAGATAAGTGTTCACCATATGCCAGTAATAAACCCAGTTATCTGTTCTTAGAACATCTTTGTTGTTAGGAAAGAGATGTTAATGACTTGGGAGAGTAATGTTGGTAGAACTGGTTAAGAATGTTGACTCTAGAATCAGACTGCCAGCACTAAAAACCCCACTCTATCACTCACTCTGTGACTCTGCACATATCACAACTTCTCTACACCTGTTTTCACTCTGTAAAATAGGAGTTATAAGATCCACTTTATAAGACTTTTATAACTAGTGAATGTTAAAATATTTGTTAAACAGGCCAGACGTGGTGGCTCACTCCTGTAATCCCAGCATTTTGGGAGGGCAGGGCAGGTAGATCACCTGAGGTCAGAAGTTCAAGACCAGCCTGACCAACATGGTGAAACCCCGTCTCTACTAAAAATGAAAAAACTAGCCGGATGTGATGGTGTACGCATGTAATCCCAGCTACTCAGGAGGCTGAGGCAGGATAACATCCTGAACCTGAGAGGCTGAGGTTGCAGTGAGTAGAGATCATGCCATTGTACTCCAGCCTGAGCAACAAGAGCGAAACTCAGTCTCAAATATATATATATATATATTAAACAGCTAAGAAAATATCTTGCATGTGGCAGATGGTCAATAAATGTTAGGTCTTATACTTTATCCTTTTCCCTTTCATTGACAACAATAACAGCCTTTTTACCCCCATAAAGGACTTACTGTAATACAAAAAGTGAGTGTAATAAAATACTATAGAAACCTAATAGATCAGAAAATTGAAATGGAGAGAAATGAAAACAGGCTTATTTTAGGCAGAACATCACATGTCATAGATTAGGCTAATGATGAGTTTAGCTCTTTCAGTGGATCTGTGAGTGCCAGCTAACACATCCAAGAAGCCAATCTCTGGTGTGACAGGTTTCTTCGTTATTTTCCACTTACCACGTTATAGAATGCTCACTGGCTTGAATGAAACTTTAGCTGAAGTGAGCAGTAATGAAACCCAAATAAAATATTCCTCTATCCAGAAGAGATCAAACTCAGATCCCAGGAAAACATATAAGTAACACTTCATTTAAAGGATTTTAACCAGCAAATTAATGCTGCAGCAGCATATGAGACTATAAGTAAAAGGAGCTTCCATTGAAAATGCCACAAAGCATTGCAAGGCCACAGTGGACAAGTGAGAGCAGAACATCCCATGTTCCAGGAAGAGCATGCAGGACACACATTATGGTTTATAAGAACTCCCGGTTCTTTCAGTTGGCAAGAGCTTGCTTTTAGTCCAAATAACATTCTCCAGAAGTTCTTGGGCTTCTTGGATCCCCCATTTTGCAGCAACATTAAGGAGCATTTCTACATTCCCTAGAAGAAACAGTTATTTAGTAGTGCTAAGAAAGAGTAAACCAAAAGCACCTGCACATTCAAGAGTTTGAGTTAAGGGCCAGAGTACCAGCTGTTTAAACTCATTGTAAGGTGATGAGGGAAACACTTGCCATTTCACCTGGGTTTCATCATGAGTACTGATATAGTTTGGCTTTGTCCCCACCAAAATCTCATCTTGAATTGTAGTTCCCATAATCCCCATGTGTCGTGAGAGGGACCCAATGGGAGGCATTTGAATCATGAGGGCAGTTTCCCCCATGCTATTCTTATGATCGTGAGTAAGTTCTCATGATAGCTGATTGTTTTATAAGGGGCTTCTACCTTGGCTCATCTCTAATTCTTCTCTCTCCTGCTGCCTTGTGAAGAGGATGTGTTTGCTTCCCCTTTTGCCATGATTGTAAGTTTCCTGAGGCCTTCCCAGCCATGCAGAACTGTGGGTCGATTAAAGCTCTTTCCTTTATAAATCACCCAGTCTCAGTTATTTCTTCAGAGTGGCGTATTAACAAACTAATATAGTAAATTGGTACCAGGAGTGGGGCACTGCTGTAAAGATACCTGAAAATGTGGAAGCAACTTTGGAACTGGGTAACAGGCAGAGGCTGAAACAGTTTGAAGGGCTCAGAAGAAGACAGGAAAATGTGGGAAAGTTTGAAACTTCCTAGAGACTTGTTGAAAGGCTTCGACCAAACTGCTAATATTGATATGGACAATGAAGTCTAGGCTGAGGTGGTCTCATATGGAGATGAGGAACTTGTTGGCAATTGGAGTAAAGGTCACTGTTGCCGTGCAAAGAGACTGGAGGCATTTTGCCCCTGACCTAGAGATCTGTGGAACTTTGAACTTGAGAGAGATGATTTAGGGTATCTAGCAGAAGAAATGTCTAAGTAGCAAAATGTTAAAGAGAAAACAGTACATAAAAGTTTGGAAAATTTGCAGCCAAACAAAGTGATAGAAAAGAAAACCCCATTTTCTGAGGAGAAATTTAAGCCCACTGCATAAATTTGCATAAGTAACAAGGAGCCCAATGTTAATTACCAAGACAATGGGGAAACTGTATCCAGGACATGTCAGAGACCTTCATGTAAGCCCCTCCCATCACACACCCAGAGCCCTATGAGAAAAAAATGGTTTCCTGGGCTGGTCCCAGGGACCCCCTGCTGTGTGCAGCCTAGGGATTTGGTGCCCTGTGTGACTGCCGCTCCAGCCATGGCTAAAAGGAGCCAAGGTACATGTCGGGCTATGGCTTCAGAGGGTGCAAGCCCCAAACCTTGGCAGCTTCCATGTGGTGTTGAGCCTGTGGGTGCACAGAAGTCAAGAACTGAGGTTTGGAAACCTCCACCTAGATTTCAGAGGATATACGGAAATGCCTGGATGTCCAGGCAGAAGTTTGCTACATGGCAGGGCTCCCATGGATAACCTCTGCTGCAGCAGCATGGAAGGGAAATGTGGGGTCAGAGCCCCCACACAGAGTCCTCACTGGGGCACTGAGTAGTGGAACTATGAGAAGATGGCCACCATTTTCCAGACCCCAGAATGGTAGATCCACTGGCAGCTTGCACTTTGCACCTGGAAAAGCCACATTCAATGCCAGCCCATGAAACAAGCCAGGAGGGGTGGCTGTACCCTGCAAAGCCACAGGGGCGGAGATGCCCAAGGCTGTGGGAGCCCACCTCTGGCGTAAGCATGACCTGGATATGAGACATGCAATCAATGGAGATCATTTTGGAACTTTAAGGTTTAATGAGGGCCCTATCAGATTTCAGATTTGCATAGGGCTGGTAGCCCCTTTGTTTTGGTCAATTTTTCTATTTTGGAATGGGTGTATTTACCCAATGTCTGTACCCCCATTGTTATCTAGGAAGTAACTAACTTGCTTTTGATTTTACAGGCTCATAGGCAGAAAGAACTTGCCTTGTCTCAGATGAGACTTTGGACTTGGACTTTTGAGTTAATACTGGAATGAGTTAAGACTTTGGGGGACTGTTGGAAGGGCATGATTGTATTTTGAAATGTGAGGATGAGATTTGGGAGGGGATGGGGCAGAATGATAAGGTATGGTTGAGTCTCCCTCTTTACTGGTAGTTCCCATAATCCTCATGTGTTATGAGAGGGACCCAGTGGGAGGTAATTGAATCATGGGGGTGGTTTCCCCCATGCTATTCTTGTGATAGTAAGTTCTCACAAGATCTGATGGTTTTATAAGGGGCTTCCCCCTTTACTCAGCTCTCATTCTTCTCTCTCCTACCACCTTGTGAAGAAGGATGTGTTTGCTTCCCCTTCTGCCATGATTGTAAGCTTCCTGAAGCCTTCCCAGCCATGCAGAACTGTGAGTCAATTAAACCTCTTTTCTTTATTAATTACCCAGTCTCGTGTATTTCTTCATAGCATCATGAGAATGGACTAATACAAGAATCTTCATAATACAATCAGAGCTACCCAAATAAATATTCTTAAAAGACCAGAGCCTAGCTAGATTATTTTGCCCTATTTAGAGAAGTTTTTCTAGCCAAGAATCTCATGTAATGTTGGAGGCACCCCTCTCTTGAAAGCAAATTCTATATTTTGGTTTGGGAGTGCTAACTGGAGAGGGATTCTATACAACCTCCCATCTGGTAACCGTCAGTTGTAAAGTAGAACATATTGGCTTCGCCATTTTGACTTGGCTGCCTCAAAATGGTCATTTCAAAATTTTATTACCAATTGTGCAGCCAACATCCCTGACTGTTGTACAAATTCCGAAGATTCACCCCATCCTCAGCCCCTTACTGAACTTTTTTTCTAAACCTGGTCTACCTCTTAGCCTGAGGTAGAAGATTAAATGCTGGAGTTGCAGGAGGTTGTTGTACACATTAATTGGAAATGAAGTAGATGTCAGTTGCATTACTTTAAAAAAAGAGAAAACAAGCTGAAAGTTTAATGGTTTGTTTTTGGGACCCTATCAAAAAATGTGTCTGACTCAAAATAGCTGAATAAAAATGTCATAGACTATGAACTATTCAAAAGCATTAAGAAAATCTTCTCCAGAGAAAGTAGTGGTTATATTTATTTTTATAACTGTGACTAATCAAGAGGATTAGTCCAACAGACACTAAAGATATTTGTGCCCAAAGAGAGTTCTCTACCTTATACTCGTGTCTGCTCTATTCTGTTTATAAGAAAATGTGGTAAGGCTGTAAAGATGATACTTAAGGGGGCCATAAGAATTCACAGGAGAGTGTGAGGACCATGAAATAACCCAGCATTTCATCTCAGGCTCACAGAATGCCTGAAGAATTTAGTCAGTGGAATATATGCACATATATGAATATTGCATTCCCTTGCTTTGTGACTTTTATTGTAACTCAGCAATGTAAGAACATAGAAAGGCAAGAGCAGAAAGTGAGCTATATAAAAAATGTTTTTGCCTGTGAATTGCAGGTAGTATATGAGGGGCATCTTTGGAAAGAATGACATGTCAGCTAGAAGGGAAAAGACAGTAAATTTTATTACCCTGCTTCCACGGAGCCAGTCATGTTTTTCAGTGTTCCTACTGCAAGGTTAAAGGCAGCACCAGGATGGTCCTGCTGGGAGACTTGTCTGAAAAGGAGGGAGAAGAAAGGGGACTGGTGATGGGGGGAAGCATGCTATAGAAAACAAAGAAACACCCTTATAAAAAAGCATCCCCTTCATAAAACCAAGGACAGCACCAATAAAGACTATTATTAGAAACCATTACTTCTATCTTACCATATATCTAGCCAAAAAATAATAAGCCTCCTTCATTAAAAATGTTTTTCTTGGCCAGGTATGGTGGCTCATGCCCATAATCCCAGCACTTTGAAAGGTCTAGGTGGGTGTATCATTTGAGGTCAGGAGTTCGAGACCAGCCTGGCCAAATGGTGAAACCCTGTGTGATGGTTAATACTGTCAACTTGATTGGACTGAGGGATGCAAAGTATTGATCCTGGGTGTGTCTGTGAGGGTGTTGCCAAAGGAGATTAACATTTAAATCAGTGGGCTGGGAAAGGCAGACCCACCCTTAATCTGGGTGGGCACAATCTGATCAGCTGCCAGAGCAGCTAGGATAAAAGCAGGCAGAAGTGCATGAAAAGGCTAGCTGACTTAGCTTCCCAATCTACATCTTTTTGCATGCTGGATGCTTCCTGCCCTCAAACATCGAACTCCAAGTTCTTCAGCTTTGGGATTCAGACTGTCTTCCTTGCTGCTCAGCTTGCAGATGGCCTATTGTGGGACCTTGTGATTGGGTGAGTTAATACTGCTTAATAACTCCCATACACACACACACACACACACACACACACACTCACACACACACACATATATATCTCCTATTAGTTCTATCCCTCTAGAAAACCCTGACTAATACAGATTTTGGTACCAGGAGTGGTTCCAGAGGAACAGAATATTAAGGATGGTTTTGGGGTTTATAGAGTTCACTGCTTAATATGATTAGACCCCAAAATGCTAAGGACTCTACTTCTAAAACTATGGAGAACACTGATAGTCCTTGGCATGAACTGTTTAGAGAGTTATGCAAAATACATGCATTTGACACTCCTGATTCACTGCTCATGAGAGGCAAGGAGTCTAGTGACTCTATACATAATACCTTTGACCATATGTGAAGGACCAAGGAACATAATGAAGTTGGTTGGTTGCTCCTAAGTTCAGTGGACAAAGTGATGAAAGAAAATTATGAAGTTAGGAATTCTAACTCCTGGCTTCAGAAGCAGATACTGAGCCTCAAGTCTGCCAAGATTGTCCTGAGTCTTATCTCCTGTAGAGAAAGAGCTGAAATTGCAGAAAAACAGACACAAGCTCTTCTCATGAGAGTGGCTGACCTGCAATGAAAGGTGCATGCACAGCCTTTCCAGGTGTCTACTATTAAAGTGAGGGCATTGATTGGAAAAGAATGGGACCCTGCAACTTGGAATGAGGATGTGTGGGAGGACCCTGATGAAACTGGGGACACTGTGTTTGTAAATTCTGATGAAACTTTTTTGCCAGAAGAAACAATTGCCAAATCCCCAGTAGTGGCAACATCCCCTCCCCAACCCATGCTGCCATCAGTCTTTCCACCTTTGTCTGAGGAGGTAAACCCTATGCTGCCTGAGGCAACAGTGATGGCTTCCCCTGAGGCAGTTGCCAGGCAAGATAATGTTGATTCTCCTCAGGAGCCACCCCCAATACCCCTGTTTGCCTCTAGACCTATAACTAAAGTCCTGGAAGGCCTCTAGATGTGAGGTTCAGAGTGTGATCCAGGAGGCGGTGTGCAACATTCAAAAAGAACTGCTTGAGTTTTGTAATTTATGTAAACAGAAACCTGAAGAACAGGCATGGGAATGGATAGTAAGCGTGTGGTGTAATGTTGGAAAAAAAATAGAGTTGTATCAGGCTGAATTAATTGATTTGGGTCCACTAAGCAGGGATTCTGCATTTAATGTAGCAGCTTGGGGAGTTAAAAAAGATTCAATAGTTTATTTGCTTAGTTAGCTGAAATATGATTAAACGATGGCCCACTGTGAGCGAGCTGGAAATGCCTGATCTCCCTTGGTTTAATGTAGAGGAAGGGATCCAAAGGCTTAGGGAGATTAGGATGCTGGAGTCACTTTAGACCTATACATTTCAATTGGGAGGGTCCAGAAGATATACCCTTGACCAATGCATTGCAAAATAGATTTGTGAGGGCAGCATCTGCACCTTTGAAGAGTCCTGTAATTGCTCTTCTCCGTGTGGCAGATCTAACAGTGGGAATGGCAGTCACTCAACTACAAAATTTAAATAGAATGAGAATAATTGGATCCCAAGGTGGCAGAGGCCAAGTGATGGCACTTAACCATCAAAGGCAAGGTGGGCATAGCTACTATAATGGACAGCAGAGGCAAAGCAGAAATTAGAATATTCTGACTTGTGTAGAGCTCTGGCAATGGCTAATTAATCACAGTGTTCCTAGAAGTGAAATTGACGGGAAGTCTACTGCATTCCTACTCAATTTAGACAAGCAGAAAACTTCCAGATGGAATGGACAAAAGACTAATTTGGATTATAAAAACAGAGAATCATGATCCCTCAATCAATTTCCAGACTTGAGCCAGTTTGCAGGCCCAGAGCCCCTTGAATGAAGGGGAGGATATGTCCCCTTAAGGAAGGACCCCCACTACACTACTGACAACTTATGCTGTTAATTTTTCTCCCATCCTCCCCCAAGTCGACCTCCGGCCTTTTGCCAGGGTAACTGTGCACTGGGGAAAGAGAAATGATCAGACATTTGGGGAACTACTGGACACTGGCTCTGAGCTGAAGTTGATTCCAGTGGACCCAAAATGTCATTGTGGTCCTCCATTTAAAGTAGAGGCTTAGGGAGGTCAGGTAATTAATGGAGTTTTAGCTCAGGTCCAACATACAGTGGGTCCATTGGGTCCCTGGACTCATCCTCTGGTTATTTCTCCAGTGCCAGAATGCATAATTGGCATAGACATACTTAGTAGCTGGCAGAACACCCACATTGGCTCCCTGACTGGTAGGGTGAGGGCTATTACGGTGGGAAAGGCCAAATGGAAGCCATTAGAACTGCCTCTACCTAGAAAAATAGTAAATCAAAAACAATATCACATCCCTGCAGGGATTGCAGAGATTAGCGCCACCATCAAAGTCTTGAAAGACACAGGGGTGGTGATCCACACGACAACCTAATTCAACTCTCCTATTTGGCCAGTGCAGAAGACAGATGGATCTTAGAGAATGACAGTGGGTTACTGTAAGCTTAACCAAGTGGTGACTCCAATTGCAGCAACTGTACTAGATGTGGTTTCATTGCTTGAGCAAATTAGCACATCTGGTACCTGGTATGCAGCCACTGACTTTGCAGATGCCTTTTTCTCCATTCCTGTCCATAAAGCCCCCCAGAAGCAATTTGCCTTCAGCTGGTAAGGCCAGCAATATACCTTTTCTGTCCTACCTCAGGGGTATATCAACTCTCTGCCTTTGTGTCATAATCTTATTCGGAGAGCCCTTGATCGCCTTTTGCTTCCACAAGATATCACACTTGTCCATTACATTGATGATATTATGCTGATTGGATCCAGTGGGCAAGAAGTAGCAAACACACTGGACTTATTGGTGAGACATTTGCATGCCAGAGGATGGGAAATACATCTAACAAAAATTCAGGCAGCTTCTACCTCAGTCATATTTCTAGGGATCCAGTGGTGTGGGGCCTGTCAAGATATTCCTTCTGAGGTGAAGGATAAGTTGCTGCATTTGGCCCCTCCTATAACCAAGAAAGAGGCACAACGCCTAGTGGGCCTATTTGGATTTTGGAGGCAACACATTCCTCATTTGGGTGTGTTACTCTGGCCCATTTATCCAGTGACCCAAAAGGCTGCCAGTTTTGAGTGGGGTCCAGAACAGGAGAAGGCTCCACAACAGGTCCAGGCTGCTGTGCAAGCTGCTCTGCCACTTGGACCATATGACCCAGCAGATTCAATGGTGTTTGAGTGGTCAGTGGCAGATGGGGTGCTGTTTGGAGCCTTTGCCAGGCCCCCATAGATGAATCACAGTGGAGGTCTCCAGGATTTTGGAGCAAGTCCCTGCCAACTTCTGTAGATAACTACTCTCCTTTTGAGTGACAGCTCTTGGCCTGTTACTGGGTTTTGGTGGAAACTGAACGTTTAATGATGGGTCATCAAGTCATCATGTGACCTGAACTGCCTATCATGAACTGAGTGCTTTATGACCCATTTAGCTATAAAGTAAGTCATGCACAGCAGCATTACATTATTAAATGGAAGTGGTATATATGTGACTGGGCTCGAGTGGGTCCTGAAGGCACAAGTAAGTTACATGAGGAAGTGGTTCAAATGCTCATGGTCTCCACTCCTGCCACCCTACCTTCTCTCCCACAGCATACACCAATGGCCTTATGGGGAGTTCCCTATGATCAGTTGACAGAGGAAGAGAAGACTAGGGTTTTTTTAAGAGAAGACAGATGGTTTTGCATGATACACAAGCACCACCTGAAAGTGGACAGCTGCAGCACTACAGCCCCTTTCTAGGACATCCCTGAAGGACAGCAGTGAAGGGAAATCTTCCCAGTAAGCAGAACTTCAAGCAGTGCACCTAGTTGTACACTTTGCATGGAAGGAGAAATGGCCAGATATGCAATTATATACTGAATCATGGGCTGTAGCCAATGGTTTGGCTAGATGGTCAGAGACTTGGAAGAAGTATGATTGGAAAATTGGTGACAAAGAAATTTGAGAAAGATATATATGGATAGACCTCTCTAAGTGATCAAAAACTGTATTTGTATCCCATGTGAGTGCTCACCTACAAGTATCTCAGCAGAGGAGAAGTTTAATAATCAAGTGGATAAGATGACCCATTCTGTGGATACCACTCAGCCTCTTTCCCCAGCCACTCCTGTCATTGCCCAATGGGCCCATGAACAACATGGCCATGGTGGCAGGTGTGGAGGTTACACATGGGCTCAGCAACATGGACCTCCACTCACCAAGGCTGCCCTGGCTACGGCCACCGCCGAGTGCCCAATTTGCCAGCAACAGAGACAAACACTAAGCTCTCGATATGGCACAATTCCTCAGGGTGATCAGCCAGCTAACTGGTGGCAAGTTGATTATATTGGACCTCTTCCATCACGGAAAGGGCAGAGGTTTGTCCTCACTGGAATAGACACTTACTCCAGATATGGGTTTGCCTATCCTGCATGCAATGATTCTGCCAAGACTACCATCCATGGGCTCATGGAATGCCTTATCCACAGTCATGGTATTGCCTCTGACCAAGGCACTCATTTTATGGCTAAAGAAGTGCAGCAGTGGACTCGTGCTCATGGAATTCATTGGTCTTACCATGTTCCCCATTATCCTGAAGCAGCTGTATTGATAGAACGGTGGAATGCCCTTTTGAAGTCACAATTACAATGCCAACTAGGTGACAATACTTTGCCAGGGCTGGGGCAAAGTTCTCCAAAAGGCCATGTGTGCTCTGAATCAGCATTCAATATATGGTACTGTTTCTCCCATAGCCAGGATTCATGGGTCCAGGAATCAAGGGTTGGAAATGGAAGTGGCACCACTCACCATCACCCCTAGTGATCCACTAACAAAATCCATGGAAACTACCTGTTTCCATGACATTACATTCTGCTGGCCTAGAGGTCTTAGTTCCAGTGGGAGAAATGTTGCCACCAGGAGACACAGTGATTCCATTAAACTAGAAGTTAAGATTGCCACCTGGACACTTTAGGCTCCTCCTACCTTTAAATCAACAGGCTAAGAAGTGAGTTACAGTGTTGGCTAGGGTGATTGACCCGGGCTATCAAGATGAAGTCAGTCTACTACTCCACAACAGAGGTAAGGAAGAGTATGTATGGAATACAGGAGATCCCTTAGGATGTCTCTTAGTATTATCATGCTTTGTGATTAAGGTCAATGAGAAACTACAATAGCCCAATCCAGGCAGTTGGCCCAGACCATTCAGGAATGAAGGTTTGGGTCACTCCACCAAAAAAAAAAACCATGACCTGCTAAGGTGCTTGATGAAGGCAAAGGAAATACGAATGAGTAGTAGAAGAAGGTAAGAAAAAAACCATGATCTGCTAAGGTGCTTGATGAAGGTAAAGGAAATACGAATGGATAGTAGAAGAAGGTAATCATCAATGGCCCCGTGACCAGTTGCAGAAATGGAGACTGTAATTGTCATGAGTATTTCCTCCTTCTTTTGTTAAAAACATGTGTGTGCATGTATACACTTGTACTAAGAAAATAACTTCATTTTATTTCCTTTTTCGTTTATCATGTGACATAAGATTTATTTACTTCATATCAGCATTTGAGTATTGTTAACTTTATGTAATAGTATTTGGGTTGGGGAGTGGTGCATTTCTGGCTGTATGAAGGATAGTTGCATTATGTTAGGCATAATTATGAGCTTATTATTGTTTTTATTTGAAGATTATGTATGATCTCAGGAGATGTGTATCGGTTAAAGTTGACAAGGGGTGGACTTGTGATGGTTAATACTGAGTGTCAACTTGATTGGATTGAGGGATGCAAAGGATTGATCCTGGGTGTGTCTGTGAGGGTGTTGCCAAAGGAGATTAACATTTGAGTTAGTGGGCTGGGAAAGGCAGACCCACCCTTAATCTGGGTGGGCACAATCTAATCAGCTGCTATCGCAGCTAGGATAAAAGCAGGCAGAAAAATGTGAAAAGGCTAGATTGGCTTAGCCTCCCAGGCTACATCTTTCTCCCATGCTGGATGCTTCCTGCCCTTAAGCACTGGACTCCAAGTTCTTCAGCTTGGGGACTCAGACAGGCTTCCTTGCTTCTCAGCTTGCAGATGGCCCATTGTGGGACTTGAGATCATGTTAGTTAATACTACTTAATAACTCCCCTTTATATATAAATATCTATCCTATTAGTTCTGTCCCTCTAGAGAACCCTGACTAACCCCCAGTCTCTACTAAAAATAAAAAAAAAAATTAGCCAAGCATGGTGGCACGTGCCTATAATCCCAGCTACTTGGGAGGCTGAGGCTTGCTTGAACCCAGGAGGAGGAGGTTGTAGTGAGCTGAGATCACGTCACTGCATTCCAGCCTGGGTGACACAGGGAGACTCTGTCTCAAAAAAAAAAAAATGTTTTTCTTATTTGAAACAAGTACAGTACTTTTAAAAAAATTAATTGCATATTTGTTTCAATCAATTAATCAGCTTTTCCAAATATTAATATAATTATACTCTTTTCTCCAAACTATACAGGCAATCAAAATGCTGGAAAGGACTATCTGGGAATGTTAGAAATTCAATAACATGTAAACTGACCCTTAAGCACTATTTCCAATTGCTGAAACATAAATGTAAATTGCTAGTACTTTCCAGTAGAATTTTTACCAAAGATAGAATCAATCTATATTTGCACTGTCCAGTACAGTAGCCAGTACTGGCTATTGAATACTTGAAATGTAGACAGTGCAACTATGAACTAAAATTTTGATTTTATTTAGTTTTAATTCATTTACATTTATATGGCCACATTGTGACTGTTGGCTACAACATCGGAGAGTGCATATCAGTCACCCCAGGAACTTATTAAAATGAAGATTCTACTTCAGTGGGTCTGTGTTAGGGCCTTAGACACTGCATTCCTACCAAGTGCCCATCTGGCGATGCCAATGCTCTGGGTGTACGGACTATACTCCCAGTGGCAAGCACTTCGGCCAAGTGCAGTTAATCACCAACGACACTTTGCCACTTTGGAACCATGTCACTCCCTTCCTGATTCTCAAAGGTGTTTCTTCTGTTGTCAGGTGAACTTTATCAGAATATCGATTTTAAGCTTTAGAATCTGTTCCTGAAATGCCTTCTTCTGCTGGTTCATGTTTACTTTATTAACCATTATAGACTTCTGGAGTAGTTTGAGCTGGCAGCATATTACACTCACCTAGGAATCATTTTCTGCTTATTTAAATCAATCTGGAGCTGGGCATCAGCATTTTTCAGAAGCTCCCCAGGTGATTCTAACATGTAGCCCAGTTTGTAAATTTCAAATTAGTGTATGTTTTATAGTCAAGAGCTCAAAACCTTAATAACCAAAGTAACGTTAACACAGAGCGTTGTTAATAAACTTATTGATATTCTGAATCTTGACCTAGATTGGTCCACCTTCCCCAGTTTGGCTCTTTTGAATCTAATCTGCTCTTTGCTTACATTGTGTAGACTGTTTTAAAATGCATTGGCCCCACCCTCTCCATAGCTCCACCAGTACTCCTACCTCATCACCAAGTGGAAAAAGTAAAAAGGGTACCAAGACTTTAATATTAAGATCTCTAGCTTATTTTTGCTCTAGGGAAAGAGCACCAAAATTATAAGGTTTTCTATTTCAGCATAGGTTGAGCATCCCTAATCAGAAAATCTGAATCTGAAATGCTCCAAAATCTGAAATTTTTGGAGCACCAACATGACGCTCAAAGAAAAATCTCACCGGAGCATTTCAGATTCTGAATTTTCAGGTTAGGGATGCTCAACCAGTTGGTATAATACAAATATTTCAAAATAAAAAAATAAAAAAAATCCAAGATCCAAAACACTTCTGGTCTCAAGCATCTCGGATAAGGGATGCTCAACCTGTACTTTCTGAACAGGTAACTCTGAAGCTTTGCTTTTGGGCAGATGTGATCATCTTACCTAAACCAATGCATTGCCTTCTCTTCATCCTTCACTACACCAGCTCCTAGGTAAACAAAAGATATTATATTTTTAAACACGGACTCAAGTAACTGCTTAATGCTAAAACCTGTAAGCCTACAGATATATTAGGTTGGTGCAAAGTTAATTGTGGTTTTTGCCATTACTTTTAGAACTCTAACCAGCAAATCTCTCCCACCTCTTTTCCCCCAGTAGAACAGCACCAGAGAAACAAAGTTACCTTACCTTTCACGTATCTTTGCCCAACAATATGCTGAGCACTGGGGTACCCAAAATGAGCATAAAAATGTGCCACATGGAAATGAAAGCTCTGGGAACACAGCCACATGTAAAGGAGAGAGATCATGGCTCCCACTGTGGCCAGGAGCTGCAAAAAAGAAAAATGAGACAGGAGGAAAAGCATGGGAATCTACTACTTCAGCTGTGGTTCAGATATGAAAGAAATGAGTATATTCTATGAGAAAAGCATTCCACGATGAATTTCACATGATTTAAAGAGGAAGTATATCCTTCAATGGCCTCTGTTGGGCAAAAAATCTTTATTGTCACTAGTCTTTTATTTTAAGACAGTCTTATATGTACTTTTTCTAGGTGATACAAGATAACTGGATTGCATAATTAAATGAATTGGATGCTGATCAATAGGATCTTGACAGTTTGTAAAAGAAAAACAACTGATGCAGAAGCAAAAGTGGAAGTGAAAAAAAGAATGTATGTGTTTGTTGTTTAGGCAGGGACATGGTGAGGGGCTGAGATTTGGAGCAGAGGAAAATTCCTGTCCTGCTCTGTTGAAGTCTGGAGAAGCCACAATCCTGGCCCATTTTCCCAATATCTCCAGCTGCTTCTATAGAAATGACAGACCCTCAGACTGCACTTCTTCAGACTGCTTCCTTCCTAAAGAGGTCTTGGCAAGCCAGTGGGTCCACAGAAGATGAAGGAAGATGAGATCTCACAGCCCAAACCATAGCCTGAGCTGACAATATGAGGATAATTCCTAAAAGAACCAGGGCCTTAGCAGGAGCTTTGTCATCACCCTTCTTAGCAGTTTGAGCATGCTGTCTACTTCTCTTCAGGAAGCCCTCTTTTCCCATCATGAGAAGCTTGTAGCTCAATGGATTGATGCCGAGAACAAGTTGACATTGTCCAACCTAATCAGCATGGGCATTAGCATTTCCAGAGACTTGGCAGATACCCTCTGAGATGTCAATTCATACAGCTGTCCATGGCTGACAGGGAAATAAATTCTGTGGGGCAACTATGAAATACAGCAAGACCGCAAACTGCACTAGCACCATGCAAAGCTCAGTAGCCTTAACCCATCATCTGGGCATGCTTGGCTGGCTTCTAAGGAGGAGCTCATAATCTGGAAAAAATACAGTGGGGTTGACCATTTTCCCTTTCAGGTGCAATGTATTTCTAAGAGAAGAAAGGAATGCTGCATCTACCCCAAAAACCCAGGTCTCTTGTGCTGTCATGAAGGGTACAGATCTATCATTGACTCCAAGACCAAGAACTGAACTTGAAAATTGGTGATTATTGGTGGTTATACATAACCACATATGACAAAATCTGTATAACAGTCTTTGTGTTTACGCGTATATATATTAAATACTAATAATATTCTTTGTATATTGTTGAATTTTTGTTTGTTTTTTGGTGTATGTTTGGTAGGACTGTTCTAATTTTTTTCTTCCTATACAGTAATCTCTGGATTCTGTTGCATGAATACACTACAGCCTTTTACAATAATTCTGTATGTTACAGGGTTTCATAGCAGATGGATGTCTGTTTTTGAGACTCCTCAAATCTTTTCTGAAATGATTGCATTTATTCAGTATTTGTTTTGAATGTGTTTAACACTGTTCTGATCACTGTAGATAAAATAGTCAGTGAAACAAGCAAGATGTCCTGCTCTATTATAGCTTATATTGTAATGAGGATAGAGAAATGAGGTAACAGACAATGAGTAAAACACATGAGATATTGGATACAATAAATGCCATAGAAAAGTATAAAGACTCAAAAGACATTAGGGAATATCTGTCTTTCTCTCCCTCACACACACAGCCCTTACTCTGGGGGAAGCAAGCTACCATGTTGTAAACAGTCGTATGGATTGGGCCACATGACAAAGAACTGATGTCTCCAGCCAACAATCAGCAGGGCACCGGAGCCTGACAACAGCAACGTGAGCTTGAAATCAGAACCTCCCTCAGTCAGGCCTTTCAACGATTCAGCCCCAGCTGATAAATTGATTGCAGCCATACAAGAGAGCCTGGGCCCAGATGCCTGACCCACAGAAACCGTGAGATAATAAATGTATGTTTTGACGCAAGTAAGTTTTGAGTACTTTGTTACATAGCAACAGATAATGAATACAGGGCCTGTTGGCCATTTAAAGCACTTTGGCTTTTACCCAGAGTAAAACGGAAAGCCACTGAAGGGTTTTAAGAGAGAAGTGATGTGATCTGGCATTTTTTAACCAAATTATTCTGGCCTCTGTGAAAATAGAGTGAAGGGAGGCAAGGGCAGAAACTGAAATAACAGTTAGGGAACTATCGTGAAAATGCAAGCAATACTGAAGATATGATGGGAGCATGATCCATGGTGGGAATAGAGACAATAGCAAAGTAATCCAATTCTGAAAATGCTGGTATTAGATCTACGAGCATCTTCTGTTTGGATGTGGGTGTGATGGGAGAGTGTATACCTTTACTTTCTTCATTTTCAATTTGTTTTGAAATTCTAATTTATTCTTTCAATTGGTGAATATTTATTAAAAGTCTACTATGCTGCTATGTCCCCTTCAAAGTTCAGGTTGAAGCTTAATCCTCAATGCAACAGTATTAAGAGATGTGGACTTCGGGAAGTGATTAAGTCATGAGGGTCCTGCCCTTCTAAATGGCATTAGAACCATTATTAAAAAGGGCTCTAGGTTGAAGAAAGCCTTGCCTTTCCACCTTCTGCCACATGACGACATGGCAACAAGGTGCCATCTTGGAAGCAGGGAGCAGGTCTTAACATGCACCAGTGCCAGTACCTTGATCTTGGACTTTTTAGCCTCCAGAACTGTCGGAAATAAATTTCTGTTGTTTATAAATTGCTCAGTCTGTGGTATTTTGTTATAGCAAACAAATTAAGACATGTGCCTGTTATATAGTCTGTTTGCTTTTAAGACAGTCCAATCTTTAGTTTCAAAGATTTTTTTTTCTAACTTTAGCGGGAAGCCATTGGCACACTTTTAGCAGAGAAGAGACATATGATTTATGTTTTAGAAAATCTCTCTAGCTTTATATAGGGAATTGGCCATATGGGAGCAAGTGAAGAAGCAGGGAAACCAATTAGAAGACTACTGCAGTTGGGCGCAGTGGCACATGTTTGTAATTCCAGCTATTCTGGAGTCTAAGGAGGAAAGATGATGTGAACTCAGAAGTTCAAGTCCAGTCTGGGCAACACAGCAAGACCCTATGTCTTGGAAGGAAGGAAGAAAGAAAGAAATGGAGGAAGCAAAAAAAGGAAAAAAAGAAGGAAAGAAAGAAGGAAGAGGGAAGAAAGGAAAGAGGTGAAGATATTAAAAACTATATTTTGTAATATCTGAGAAGGAATTTGCACCATGTAAAGGAAGCAGACTAAAATGAATCTTGGCTGGGCACAGTGGCTCATGCCTGTAATCCCAGGATTTTGGGAGGCTGAGGTGGGAAGATCACTTGAGGCCAGGAATTTGAGACCAGCCTGGGCAACATAGTGACACCCAATCTACATAAAATAAAAAACATTAGCTGTGCATGGTGGCACATGGCTGTAGTCCCAGCTACTGGGGAGCTGAGGCAGGAGGATCGCTTGAGCCCAGGAGTTCGAGACTGCAGTGAGTCATGATCGCACCATTGCACTCCAGCCTGGGCAGCAGAGTAAGACTGTGTCTCTAAAAATAAAAATACATAATAAATAAAAAGAACCCCAAGGTATACGATTAGAATTAAAAGTATCAGCATCAAGTCAGGTATGAAAACACACACACACACACACACACACACACACAAACACACATACACATGTACATAAATAAAAATAGTTACAATCATATGCTTGTATACATACACATGTACATGTGTATATACATACAACATTTCCTAGCTCTTTCTACTGAAAATTCCCAATGCAATGACACCTCGGTAATGATGAACATGAGCACCCAGATCATTGTTTCATTCTTTTAATAAATGGTATCCTTCATTAAAAGAAATCAAGGGTTGGCTGGGCATGGTGGCTCACGCCAGTAATCCCAGCACTTTGGGAGGCCAAAGCAGGTGGATCACTTCAGGTCAAGAGTTTGAGACCAGCCTAGCCAACATGGTGAAACCCTGTCTCTACTAAAAATACAAAAAGTACCTGGGTGTGGTGGCACATGCCTGTAACCCTAGCTACCCGGGAGGCTGAGGCAGGAGAATCACTTGAACCCAAGAGGCAGAAGTTGCAGTGAATGGAGATCGTGCCACTGCACTCTAGCCTGGGTGACATAGCAAGACTCCATCTCAAAAAATAAATAAATAAATAAACCAAGGGTTCTTTAAGAAATGGCTAACTCCAGGTGACCCAGGTCATTGTTTCATTCCTTTAATGAATATTATCCTTTATTAAAAGAAATCAAGGGTCCTTTAAGAAATGGCTAATGCCAGGGCTGGAATATGGAATGAAAAAATGTACCTGGTGCATTTTGTTATCTCTAAAAAACATATACAATGAGTGATGGAGATATGTCAAAAGGATACAGAAGCCAGTTTAACAGGGATAAAACTGGTCAAATCTGGGATAATATCCACATCACAATAAATAATAATATTATCAAATGAAAACTCAGTAACTAAAACTGGAATCCATGAATCCACACTAATATAAATAATAAAGAAATGTGAGAAGAGAAATGTATTGTTATAGTAGAGTATCAACTAATAATTGTAGAAAGAAGCAAATAAGCAGCCATTTGGCAACCCTCATTATGATGGTTGGCTCAGGTGGAAATTGTCAATGAATGCAATTGCTGGTGTGGGAAACTCGATGAGAAACGGGATATTAGTGTAAAATCTTAGAAGTCTTGCCTTCAAATGTAAATTGGTCTAAAGGAAAATTGAGCCTTTGGAAATCTAGTAAACACTAACATAAACATGCACCCAAGATCAAGCAGTGGAACAGATCAACATTGTGTGGTGCCTCCGGATATGAGGCACTAGGAAGAGCACAGCATCACTTCTGTGATATTCCTGCCACAAATGCATGACTTGTGTCTTGTCACGAGGAAACATCAGACAGAACTGTGTTTAGGGTTGTCCCATAGAATAAAAGGAATCCATTCTTTAAAACCCAGGGACTTGAGAGAGAGTGAAATACTAAAATGTTCCAAATTGAAGGAATCTAAAGAGGCATGACCACTAAATGCAATGCAATTTCCTGTATAGGATACTGGACCAAAAAGAGGAAGAAAACATTATTGGGACAGTTGGCAAAATATGATCAAAGTTTGTGGATTCAAATGGTAGTGTTCTATCAACGTTGATTTTCTTATTGGCACCCAAGTATATTGTTACTATTATAGCAGAGTGTCCCAGTTTAGGGCATGTATATACTGAAGTATTTAGGGAGTAGAGGGACATCAGATCGGGGGAAAGAGAGAGAAGCAATAAATATATATACATAGTAAAATATTAAGCAATCATCCAAACAAAAATGATTGCTTTGTTCAAGCCGGGCAAGGTGGCTCACACCTGTAATCCCAGCGCTATGGGAAGCTAAGCTAGGAATATTGCTGGAGGCCAGAAGTTTGAGAACAACCTTAGCAACAAAGTAAGACCCCATCTCTATAAACTATTAAAAATTTGGCTGGGCACGATGGCACCAATTACTTGAGAGGATGAGAGAGGAGGATAGCTTGAGCTCAGGAGGTCAAGGTTGCAGTGACCCATGATCACTCCGTCTCACTTCAGCCTGGGTGACAGAGCAAGACCCTGTCTGAAAATAAAAAAATAATTTTGTTCTATTCCGGCAACATTTCTGTAGGTTTGAAACTAGTTTAATTTTTTAATTTAAAAAGCAAATTGCAGTTCCTTAAATACATATGTATATACTTATATATATATTTTATTGGTTTATAAAATCCATCTGCTAATTTTTTCTGTTCCTAAAGTTATAATTCATCTTGGCCATATATATATGTATGGCCAATATGTATGTATATATATTTTATGTATATATATATATATATATATATAAAGAATCTATAAAGAACAACTATAAAGAATAGCTAGGCAATATTTCACAATCAGCATATCTAAATGGCAATACTGATAAAGAAATAAACATTGAATAGTTTTGTCACTGTCATCTATAATTTTATACCATCAGCTCAAAGTGGTGGGTCTGAGCCTTTCTCCAAAATAAAGTTATGGCCATTTTTTATTATTTTTTCTAATTTTAAAAAGCCTAAAAAAAAGTGGAAATGTTTTTTAAAGCCTCTATTTTCTTCTTATAAACAACAAATATTATTTTTTATATTTTCCCATCATTGTTTGACCCTTTGGTGTTTTTGCACATGATCTTTTATCTAGGTTCATTGGCCGATGTCTTGTGAAAATATCAATCTTTTGAGAAATTGCTTTATCTTCTTTCTCATTTTGATTGCTTACTTCTTAAAATAACTTACATAGCTTGTGGTATAGGAGGTAGATACTAAACAAACAATAAAATATGCAAGTAAAATTACAACTGAGATAAGTGCTACGATCAAACCATAGGGAGGTGCATTTCTTCATATCTTTGTATCAAAGAGCAAGGGTTAGATTTTGGTAAGGTGAGGCTGAAGAGGGAGATAGAGGACAAATTGTGAAAAGACTTGACCAAACGCCATGCTAAAGATTTTGGTCTTCGTATTTAGAGCAAATAGGAAGTCTCTGGAAGGTTAATATATGAAGGATAGGGAGGAAAGAGAAACATAATCATTTTGAGTTTCAAAAATATTCTGACCACAGTATAGAGTTGCAGTCTCCAATATGGAGTATACAAGATGTTCCACTGGACAGCAAGGACAAAGTGTTCAAACTTGTACAAACACATATTAAAAACTTAAGCTTCATTAATATTTATCCTAGGGATTCACTTAGTCAGTATGACAGGTGTCATGACTCATTTAGGGTAGGTGAGGTAATGTAAGGAAAGGATGAGCGTTTCACAGTGTTGACTTTCACATATTGACTGTGCCTCTGTTTATGTATGCCAGGTTAAGTAGCTTTATGAATATAGTGCTAGTTTAACTGAAATAATCTTCATAAAATAGACATAATCTTTAAAAGACTGCTGTAAAAAAAAAACCCACGTGATGAAGTAATATTAACATTGTAAGGCGTGGCAGTTAAGAAACTTCCCTGGGTTTCTGACTTGCATGACTCCAGTCACTGAAATAAGAGAACTAGGTTTATGTGTATTACATTAAAGACAGTGCAGGGGCCCATGACTTTCGTTTGGATCATATGGGGCTCAGAGAAAAACTGTAAAGCAGACTGTTGGGTGTGAGTGTCTGGAATTTACAAATGTCTACACTAAACATTGAGTTGTCTAAGTACAGGTGGTAATTTAGGATGCATAGACTTTAATGAAATCTTAACTTTAAATATCAAAATTTCAATTTTTGAGAGCTTCAAATCTCTCTTGATCTGTCTTTTTCTATTGTCTATAATTAGAATTCTATATTTACTCTGACGTTTTTAAAGTTTTTCTAAAGTTAAGGGCAAATGTTTTCAATCTTAGAAGTTTTTTTTAACTTTTTAAAAATAAGTAAATGTATTAATGCCATTTTACATGGGTGCTTGTTTAAAAGAGGCATTTGAAATCAGCTGTTTCACTTTTTAAAGTATGAAATTTTCAAACATACAGAAAATGAATTAGATAGATATGTACCCACCAGCCACATTTAACAGGTTTATATTTTGCCATATTTGCTTCAGATTTTTTCTTAAAGAAATAAAGCATTACAGAAATAGAAACATATCTACCCTCATCTCTTCCCTCCTCTCTTCCCAGGTGTAACCACTAAACCTGTATTAGAGGTTTGACATTCTAATGCATGTTTTTAAGGAAGAATGGGCTTAAGTTTAGCTATATCAATATGGATAAATCTTTAAAATAAATGTTACAGTTAAAAAATGAAGTTGAATGATACTTTAGTAGTTCACATGGTTAAATAAGAATACTAGTTAACCACAATAGCATTACCAAGGCTAACCAAAACATCACATTTCTTCATTCTTGGTTGGAATTTTTCAACCAGTATTGTATATGTATGTATCAACAATGAACAGAAGCCAGAGATTATTTTTAAAATTGTAGTTTGCTTGGTAGAAGTCTATTAAAACATAAAATTCTTTAACAGTAAAATTTGTACAGGATGCTAAGTGGGTAGGTGTGGTGGCTCACACCTGTAATTCCAGCACTTTGAGAGGCTGAGGCAGCAGGATCACTTGAGCCCAGAAGCTGGAGACTAGTCTGGGCAACATAGCAAGATCCTGTCTCTACAAAAAAATATAAAAATTATCTGGTAATGGTGCATGCCTGTAGTCCTAGCTACTCAGGAGGCTGAGGTAGGAGGATCACTTGAGCCTAGAAGGTTGAGGCTGCAGTGAGCCATGATCGTGCCACTGCACTCCACCCTAGGTGACAAGAGTGAGACTCTGTATTAAAAAAAAAAAAAAAAATATGTGATCCTAAGTGAAGTGAGGAAAACACTGGGACAATTTCTGGTTTAGAACATATGCCTGGCTACACAAAATTTGAGTCCCTGACTATGGTTAGTTAAATCTGTAAACTTGAGGACATAATTTGTGCTAAACTCTGTGGTTACAAAGATAAACATATGACCTAAACCTTGCTTTCAAGCATTTCAAAGTTGTAGAGCAGAGATATAAACAAATCGTGAAACAGCATCATAAGCATTTTAGTAAAAATGTGGAATATATAAAGTTCCAAGGGAGAGGGGGCAGTATCTACCTAATTCTGCGTTGTGAATTTCTTTCAGGTTTTGCCATCAATATAACCAACATTTTTGGTCCACAGAACAGTTAACACATAATATTGCAACGCTCTTTTTCGACTGGTTTTTGAGGCACAGAGAAAAGCTCTGTCTTGAATATACAGCACTGCTGTCCTTCTAAGTAGAGCTTCGGGCCGGGTGCAGTGGCTCACACCTGTAATCCCAGCACTTCGGGAGGCCGCGGCAGGTGGATCACTAAGGTCAGGAGTTTGAGACCAGCCTAACCAACATGGTGAAACCCCATCTCTACTAAAAATAAAAGAATTAGCCAGGCATGGTGGTAAGCGCCTGTAATCCCAGCTACTTGGGGGCTGAGGCAGGAGAATGACTTGAACTCAGGAGGCAGAGGTTGCAGTAAGCCGAGATCATACTACTGCACTCCAGCCTGGGCAACAAGAGCAAAACTCCATCTCAAAAGAAGAAAAAAAACAAAGTAGAGCTTTGACATAAGTAACTCCAGTTCCGTGTCATAAGTCATCAAGTAGATGAGCACTCAGGTTTTGTGATGGGAAGCAAATAATTTTTATATAAAAATGAAACAAATTATGAATGACCACTAAGGTCTCTTATTCTTTATGTCTAAGATATATTTTATTTTACTTAATTATCCATCAATTTTATTCTCAATTATTAGTCTCAAATTACAAACTTTGATATACACAGTTAATTATATTTCAAACTAAATGTCTAAAAACCTTAGTTCTCAATCACACAAGCCCCTATGTGGGTATATCAGGGCACCAGAGAGTCTGGTGAACATTTTAACTGAGTTCCAAACATTACAATTACACTAGCAAAGTGCTTACCCCTTGTCTCCTCTGAATCCCAGTGCCTTGACCTATATCCCATTCCTAAAGGCCTCATTCTAAATTCACTCTTATTGTCACCTAAGAAGCAGTAGGCCAAATGAAAGAGAAGGATAGAGGAGATGGGGAAGGAGGGTTGGCTAAGGGAGGAAAGGAAGGAAGAAAGAAGAAAAGGAAAAGGATTTGAGCTAGAATGCCTACTCTGTCCTTATTTTTTTTAATTAAAAAACAGTTTGATATGTAATATTTGTACATATTTATAGGACCCATGTGATTCTAAAAAAATTTTTAAGTGTACAAGTGATATTTTGAAACATGTGTACAATGTGTATTGTTATTTAATCTCTGGGGGTCAGTTTTCTCATCTGTAAAATGGGGGTAAAAATACTTTCCCATTCAGGTTTGTAAAGAGTGAATAGACTACAAATAAATTATTTAGTTGAGCACCTCACCACATTGTAGGCCCTTCAAAATAACTATTATTTATTGAGATTTTTATCTTTATGCAGCCCAGAAGCACTAGTAGGCAAAAAAAAAAAAAAAAAAACAGGAAAGTCTTTGGATGAAAGAAATTCATACGTAATGATGGAATTGTTAATACGTGTGTCATACAGCAAATGGACTTGAATTCCTCTGCTTCTACCATTTACTGGTTTTATGACTTTGGGCAGGTTGCTTAACCTCTGAGCTTCCTCTACTTCATTCCTTAAATGGGGATTATAATGTTAACAAGTTTATAGTATAAGATTTGAAAATTAAATGAGATAATGTGCACAAAGCACTCAGCACAGTGCCTGCACACAGTGAGGGCTCACATTAACTGCGCCACTTTGCAGTCTGGACACACCACTCTGCACCTGAGAAACTCCAGAAATCTGTTCAACACCCGAGTATGCTTTTCACAACTTTTGTAATCTTTTTTTTTTTTTTTTAGACAGAGTCCCGCTCTGTCACCCAGGCTGGAGTGCAGTAGTACAATCTCGGCTCACTGCAACCTCTGCCTCCCGGGTTCGAGCAATTCTCCTGCCTCAGCCTCCCAAGTTGCTGGGACTACAGGTATGTGCCATCATGTCCAGCTAATTGTTTTTTGTATTTGTAGTAGAGACAGGGTTTCACCATGTTAGCTAGGATGGTCTTGATCTCCTGACCTCGTGATCCGCCTGCCTCAGCCTCCCAAAGTGCTAGGATTACAGGCTAAGCCACCGCACCCAGCCAACTTTTGTAATCTTGAACAAATTGCTGTGTTCCTGGGCCTCCGTTTTCTTATCTAAACATTTTTAGAAAAAAGTGGAAAAGTGAGATAGATGAACCATAAAGCCACTACAGGGATTAAGTAAGAAAATATATGCAAAATCACACATATCATAAAGCCTTATATGAATGTATGGTAGCGTTTGATCATGCCAAGTATTCATTTCTTTAACCCTCTCTTCTCTTGACATATGTGGGATATTCTTCTCTTTCTGGTCTCTAAATCTCCATGTTCCCTTAGGGTTCTTCATCAAACTTTCTCTGACCTTGTTGAGTTGACACACTTTCCTCCTGTGCTCTCAATTCACATGGCTCCAGACAGTACCATATGTGAGTGACACCCAAGAATCTATTTCCAGGGCTTCTGTCCCTTCTGAGCTTCTGATTCAAATCCCCACTTGCACATCCCACATAAAATTAAACTTTTCCAAAATTAAATTCACTATCTTCTGCCTTAGAACTTACCCCTTTTTCAGTTCCTCTAATTCAATGAAATTCAAGTCCTATCTAATTAAACTCCTAGTGTCTCAAAATTCACTTTTCTCCTTCTTGTCACAGACCTAATTCAGACCACCACCATCTCACCTGAATTATTCACTGGTGTTTTAGTTCGTCTCCAAGACTGTTCTGAGCCCTCCAACCCATTCTATAGACCACAGACAGTGTGAATGAATTGTCCCTAAGCCAGGGTTAGATGAGCTTCCTTTTCTTCAGTAACAACATGTGTACTCACCCTCATGGCAGTAACAATGATACTCCCCTGCCCATCTATCCCCATACACATACATTCACATTTAATAATTTCCACAAAGGAAAAGACATTTTGTTTATTTTCATTTATTTTTGTGTACCTACTACCCAGCTAACTGCTTCATACACTGTAGTTCTTTTAATGTTTGAATGAATAAAGGGAATAAGTTTGAGTGGAGCAGAACTTGAACTCAATTTAATGAATTTACTGATTATCTCTAGTTTGTCCTAGCTTCAATTCATCAGGAAAAACCAGTGTAGGGCACTCAAATATTTATTGAGGAATATAAAAACATAAGATACGTTGATAAATGACAAAACTGAAATAGCTGAAACATGTTTTTAAAAAACACTAAAAATAACCAGAGATAACAATTTTGAATTTGCCTTTGCACTGCCACAATGGTTTTTACTGATCAAGTTTACAATTAAGTTCACAAGCCACGTGAGAGAGAGAGAACAGGACAACAAAAAGGTCAAAGAGAATTATGGCATTTTTTTCCAGGATATCTGACTTCCAAATAATGGGAGTCTCATAAAGAAATCAGAAAAAATAAAGAAGAGGAAGAAGGTATTCAACAAATGATTCAAGAAAATTTTCCAGAACTAAAAAGCATGAGTTTCCAAACTGAAAGGTGACACCACGATACAAGGTGTCCAGCACAATGGGAAGAAAAACAGTCCTATAAATGCATATGACTGAGAAACTTCAGAACATCACAAATAGAAAAGAAGATGCTAAAAGCTTCCAGAGAGGTGGAAAGGAGAAAGCAGGTCACATACCAACAAGCATGAATCTGAAGGCACCAGATGTCTCAGTACCAAAACTAGTACCTGCAACATAGAAGAATCCCTTCAAATTTTAAGAATGAAGTATTGCAAACCTAGAATTCTACACCCTGTCTAACTATAAATTACGTGCAATGGTAGAATCAGGGCGTTTTCAGATGGGCAAGGTCTCAAAGTTCACCTCTCAGGCAGTCTCTCAGGAAGCTACTGGAAAATATGCCCCACCCAAAACAGGAGAGTAAATCAATAAAGAGGAAGTCTCGGGATCCAGGAATAAGGATCTCAGACAGAAGGAAGGTGAAGGAAATATCCCAGATGATGTGACAGGAAATCCCAGGAAGACAGCTGAGGGGCAGATGGAGAAGACAAGTAGCCCAGATAGGAGCAGCAGGGTGGAAAGTGTATCTTCAAGACAACAGGGAAACTGAGATTTCCTGAAGTGTTAGACTATATTAAGAGGAACTCAACACTTTGTGAAGCAACACAGGATGACTCTGGTAGCCATGAGCACACAGAAAACAAAGCAAAAATTTTTTTAAATGATACAATTTAAAGTACCCAGAAAACAAAGTGTAGAAGAAATAATTACAATCCTGATATACTACATGCATCAGCTATGAATGATATCTAATTGGTCATAATGAAAACTGAACATTGGTTTAGCCAAATAGAGCCGCAGCTATACTGAGAAGAGAAGGAGAAGGTAACTGTGATTGAGGCAGTAGGAGAGCAGGGGTTAGAAATAAGAAATTAACCAACAGTATAATAAAAATTTGAAAAAATAGCATTAAATGAGTGTTCTTAGACATATAGCAGTAGACACCAGGAAAAAGAGCTGAGGGAATTAAAAATGGTTTTCTCTGAGGAGCAATAATCAGGGGAAGGAACAGAAGAATGCTGTTTTTAAATTATTAGCCCTGTGAAATATTTGACTTTTTAAGCTATGTATGTGCATAGCTTTGAAAATAAAAATTTAGCTTAAATAGTAGAAAAATTGACTGCTTTATATTCAGAAATTCAAATATAATTTATAAATAATGACAAATAACATCTTAGATGGTTGACCTAGGAAAACAAGTATTGAACATGTTTAGATCTATGTGATTTCCTGCTGGCACATACTAAAGGTAATAATTCATAGCTAGCAATACTATTAGCATACTTTCTGAGATGTGACATTTCCACCTTCAGTTCTATCATTGTATACTATAACTATTTGTTCTGCCAAAATTAAAAGGAGCTTTCAGCTGCAGAGTCCTATATGGCACCCAGTAATCCACCTCTTGGTTTGATACCTGGAAAAATTTCGATGTAAGCAGGGAATGAAAATAATGTTTTCATCATTCATTGCCATCATGGTATGTTTGTCACAATTGTTTCAATTTACTCCCACATTTATAGCAATGAGAACGAACACAGATCTAGCATTTAGTTAACTGCTGTAAATGCCAAAACAAAACAAAATTTTGACACTGTAAGAGCCATAAATATTTTCATGAGGTCGTTCTGCTGTACTGTAAATAGTTGCAAATTATAGATGTTTTGGAGAGATCATCAGTTTTAAAGCTCTTAGAACTCAAAAGATCTACTGCTGTTATTAATAATTGATATTTCATATGACTATTTAAATAGCCGTATAAATTTATCAGCATTGCACAGGAGGGAAATGTGTGACTTCTCCCTTTTTTTTAATCAGTGTGTTTTTAGGTGACTAGTGATAATTCACCCAAAGCAGATAGGAAACCTTGGATATAACAACAAAAACCAAAGAGCAATCTGTTTCCTTTCACAATCCAGGGCTACCCATATTATTCAACCTATAAAAGGAAATCACATTCATTTTACATTTTTATTTCCATGCAGCTGTAATTACCAGGCAATGAACTAATGAAATAGGGCCTATAAAGAAAGGACAGCTTCCAAGAAATCAGCTATTTATCTTGTTGCTAGAGAAAAGAACTCTCTTCTAAGGAGGAATCCTGAACCATTAGTGATATATCCAGTAAGTTCTCAGTTTTCTGGACTGATAAATGGAAGTTGTTTTCAGATCTGAACCAAAGACCAGAATTCCATTGCATTGGAAATCAATGGAAATCTAAACCTCTTAAGTTTCAACTGAGGGACTAACGGGAGATTAAAATCTGTCTTGTTGTATCTGAAAAAATATTCAAGATATTGCTAATTGTGGTTGCCTCTAGGAGGAGGATTGGGTGGATGAAGGTTAGGATAGAGGGATTTCTGATTACTGCATAACCATTCAATTTTGTACCACATGCATATATTACTATAACATTTTTTTACAAGTGCTATATGTGGCCAGGCATGGTGGTTCACGCCTATAATCTCAGTATTTTGGGAGGCTAAGGCAGAAGGATCTCTTGAGCCCAGAGGTTTGAGACCAGCCTAAGCAATATAGCAAGACCTCATCTCTACAAAAACTAGAGAAAATTAGCTGGGTGTAGTGGCATGCATGTACAGTCCCAGCTACTTGGGAGGCTGAGGAGGGAGGATTGCCTGAGCCCAGGAAGTCGAGGATGCAGTGGACCATGATCGTGTCACTGTACTCCAGCCTGGGCAACAGAGTGAGAGCTTGTCTCAAAAATAAATAAATAAATAAATAAAAAGCTATATATGAAGATTTATCTATAGTCTTATAATCTTCATATATTTAAACTCTCACTCAGACATCAGTGCTGTCTGTTAGCACAACAATTACAGTAGTCTAGTAGTTTCTGTTCAAGAATATTCTGTAGAAACTCAGGTTCTACATTTATACATTCCCTGGCTTTTTATTGTTGTTGTTTTTACGAGCTTCTCTCTAACTTCGTGAGTGTGAGTGTGTGTGTGTGTGTGTGTGTGTGTGTGTGTGTACCCAGCTGGGAGCTGAATTTTTATGCTCCTTAAAAATCCTTCTAGTTTTATTTCTTTGAGAGATATCAAGGAATGGCAATGCCTATTAGCCATCAAGTAAGAGAAAAGGAATGCAGAGAGCATAGTAGTGTACTTAAATGGAGCTGCGGAGAATAATATAAATCAAAACTGTCATTCTTGAAGAGCCTAAAGTTGTACTTCTAGCTGCCACAGATGTCTAAAATAAGAATTAGTCTGCACATTTTTATCTACTGATAAATACATTGTTTTTATTTGGCCACCACAAAATTGCTAGCATTCCCTCCTTTCACCATTTCTGTAACTCCTATCACTTTTATTTACCTGTATTTAAATAATCCACTCTTTAATACCTTAGGGTAAGAGTATTTTAAAATATAAGTGAGCTGGTTGAGAACTCTACTAACATTATAACATGATTTTTATTCCTTTCATGCAGCATTTCAATTTTTAAAAAGCTTTATATTTTCAATATCAAACTTAAGCTAATTTTTAAAAAGAAACGTTAACTGAAATTGATAATAGTCCTTCAATTTTTCAGCCAAATTTATAAAAATCAGACTGTGTTTATGTGATTTCTAGCAACTGGCTAAAAAACTGGAAAATGTAAAACTAGCTATCTGGTGTCAAGTAATTATTTTTACTGAATTTTGATGATTTATTTACCTCTTGGGTTAATGTGTATTTTAAAATCTATTAACTGGTTAATTCAGGAAGTCCAAATTTTTGTGTACATATAAAATTTTGAGAGTTGTTTTGTAGAGGCAGAGATTCTCAATATTACCTGTGCTGGTCTCAAACTCCTGGCCTCAAGCAATCCTCCCAGCTCGGCCTCCCAAACCTACTGGGGTTACAGGGGTTAAGAGTTTTGTGGGGTTTTTTAAATGTATGATAACCTTGAATAAATTGATCTTCAATACATTTTCCGGGAAAGCTAAAGTGCTTCATCTACAAACACTTAAATCTAGAGCAGGGGTCCCAACCACCGGGCCACGGACTGGTACCAGTCTATGGCCTGCTAGGAACCCTGCCGCACAGCAGGAAGTGATCAGTGGGTGCTACAGAGCTTTACTGCCCAAGCTCCACCCCCTGTCAGATCAGCAGCAGCATTAGATTCTCATAGGAGTGCGAATTCTATTGTGAACTGTGCATGCGAGGGGTCTAGGTTCACACTCCTTATGAGAATCTAATGCCTGATGATCTGATACTGTCTCCCATCACCCCCAGATGGGACCCTCTAGTTGCAGGAAAACAAGCTCAGGTCTCCCACCAATTCTACATTATGGTTTGTATAATTATTTCATTATATATTACAATGTAATAATAATAGAAATAAAGTTCCCAATAAATGTAATGTGCTTGAATCATCAGTCAGTGGAAAAATTGTCTTCCAGGAAACCAGTCCCTGGTGCCAAAAATATTGGGGACCACAGATCTAGAGCATTACAGAAAAACACAATGTGGTTGCTGTTTTTATGTAACTATGGCTTACAAGTAGTAGCATTCCTCCCTCTTGCCCAATTCTGTCTTGTGTCTTGGAATTGAACACTCACCTCCCATTTATTCCATGAATTCGAAGAGTGTGTCTTGTACTTCTGGGGCAGATTTGTTCCAAGGGTGTGTACATCAGTTGCCTGGGTTCTTCCTTACCGTTTTTGAGGCATCAAGAGCAGCATCATCTTTTTCTTCCCCTGCTGGCTTCCCTGTTCTGTCTTCCTCAGTAGTAGAGGACTTTTGTTTGTTATGTCTGGCTTGGTAGGGACTCTCCAGGGGTCCCTTATTCTTCCCTTCCACTTTCCTCAATTCCTATTCCCTTTCATCCTCTCTCCAGGTCCAGAAGCTGGTTTTCCTCTTCTGATTTATGCCTGAGGCAAAGCAGCTGTCTTTTAAAGATAAGAGCCAGAAAATAGATATCAAACAGACATAAAGAATAACATAGGAAAGACAAGAAGTCCCTAAAAATAGCTTTGTCATTAGCTGTTTTTATGCTGAACACCCAGATTTATTTCCCATTGTCCTTTTGCTTGAACAAACCAAGTCAGTCAAACTACCTCACCTGATGAGAAAGAAAACGGTGAAAAGGAAATCCTCTAGGCCAGGCTGATTTAACCAAAGTAATATAATATGAAAAGTGTCTAACTTGAATCTTCTTTTTTGGTAAATGTTAAAATTATAGCGTAATCACAAAGGAAGAGTTTGGGGATACAAACAAAGAATAGGATAAAAAGACTTACTGGAAGAAAATGAACTGTGAATACCAAGTAAAATGAGAAGTAAAGAAAGCACATGCATATAATATATATATTTAAATAAACATGCATAAGAAAGCATGAAGCATAGTATGATTTTATATACTACATATTCATGTGAGGATCGAGGAGGAGAAGGCAGAGTTGAATGGCTGCACTCATTGAGCCGGAGAAACCCTGAGATTCCAAAGAATAAGGTAAATTGTCAGCTGCCACTGTCACCTCTATCTTTCCTCTTGGGAGCTGTGGTCCCAGAAGAGGCAGATGTAGAGAGCCTTTAGGATGAGAATGATGGTCCCAGTAATGCTTTGCTTCCCTGGATATTCCTCAAGGGTAAAACTGCATCACAAATGTATATGCATCAAGAACTAATGTCACTGTTTCATCTGTAGGAAGTAAATTACAATGTAGTAAAGAGAAAAGTCAATGCATACTCTGCATAGGGGTTATATGCATGGGTTTCAGTGTCAGACAGGCAGTGTTAAGACCCTAGGACATGTAATCTAGAACCTTGTTACACAATGTATGATCCACAAGCCAACAGTGTTGGCCTTGACCTGGGAGCTGATTAAAAATGCAGAATCTCAGGATTCACCCCAGACCTACCAAGTCAGAATTTGCAAACTATCAAGACTCTTGGGTGATTCTTTTGCACATAAAGTTTGAGAAACACTGGTCTAGGGTAAGTTTCTTAATCTATTCATGTCTCAGCTTTCTCATTTCTAAAATGGGCATACTAGTACCTACTTCCTAGAGTTGTGGGAATTAAATGAGGAATACATGTAGAGAGATAGCAAATTTCCAATAACTGCTAATGAAGACAAGTCATAAAATATGGTTCAGGATTTTGAAATTGAATTCTATGCTCTGCTGCACACACAATTAAATTTAACTAAAGCTGAGTTTTAATTATAAATGCTAACTGACTTTTATGACCATTTCTCCAAATGAAATAGTCACTTAAAAACGAGTAGATTCTAAAAGGGCTGTCAATACTAATTGACTTAGTTATGCAAGTCACTTTATTTTTTGAGAAATTGATTTCCTTATCTGATCATAGGGCAGTTCAGCTAAGATCCTTTTTAATTCTAAGTTTTGAGTTTTAGTTATTTGCTGTGAAAACTAATACTCTTTTTCACTGATTAATCTGGAAGATCACAAATTAGATATAATGATGATATAATTCCTAACCTTTCTAATTGATGACTATTTTAACTTAGAAAGAAGAGAAAAGCACAAAAAAGGAAAGGTGACCAGAATAGGATACAAAACCTGAGAAATATCTTGTGGATCTCTGTTTTCATTTCTATAACTATAAGGTCTCTAAGGCTGCAGTTAAATATGTTGTTGGAGGTTCTTAAACATCACTGCATAAAAATCACCTGAGCCTCTTGTTAAAAAAGACGAATTGCTGGGGCCCCATCTGTAGATATTCTGATTCATGAATGAAGCCTTGAAATTCATAACAAACAACCTGGGAAATTATAATGTAGGCAGAACACAATTTGAGAAATGCCATGCTAGGTGATTTTTTTTCTCATGTCAAACATAGTTTGATTCTTGCATATTAGATCATATAATATAAACATATTTTCTACCACCCATATATAAATATTCATGTATCTTACTATCATATATAAGTAAAACTACTGTCATTTGGGAAATATGAATATGAGTTTCAACTTTGATATAAGCTCTACATTGGGCATGATAAGCATCAGGTAAGCAAATAATTTAATGTCTGTGTTTCTCTTTGACTTTAACTACAAAATAGAACTGACCTAAAAATGTTCTTGAAAGGATCACATGAAATAAGTATTTCAAAAGCTCTAAAGCAACTTTAAATGTATTGTTTTTGATAATATTTATTCAGTTCATAATTCTTTTCAAGTTTATAAACTTATTGAAGGTAAGGATTGCATCTTTTAAATTTCTTTTAGTGGATAGCTATTGTTTCTGCCTGCCTGACATTTCTTCCCCTTTGCTTTGGTAACAGCATCCTTGCTTTCCTTTGGGGAACCTCTGTTCTTCCATTATCAGTTCATGTTGGGGAAGTTGGGGAGTGGTTCAAGTCTGGGTCTAGCAATGAGCCTGTGATCTGCCTAGCAGATCAGAGCACTCTATTTTTCCTAGCACTGAAAATGGTTCAGGAATTTGTAAGTGACACAAGCCTGGCCAATAGGAGCAAGCCCCAGAACTTTTGCTGAAATCTTTGAGAAAAAGAACCCCCCTTTTTTTTTTTTTGAGACAGAGTCTTGCTCTATCGCCCAGGCTGGAGTGCAGTGGCGCGATCTCGGCTCACTGCAACCTCTGCCTCCTGAGTTCAAGCAATTATCCTGCCTCAGCCTCTGAAGTTGCTGGGATTACAGATGCCCACCACCACGCCCAGCTAATTTTTGTATTTTTAGTAGAGACAGGGTTTCACCATGTTTGCCAGGCTGACCTGAAATTCCTGACCTCGTGATCCGCCCCCCTCGACCTCCCAAAGTGCTGGGATAACAGGTGTGAGCCACCGTGCCTTTTTGAAGTAGATAAACCAGTAGCCTAGAGTCGTGTTTGCTATCACAAAAGAAAGCATGGTTGGGAATACAGCCAATGCAAAAGAAAACAGAAATGAGAGTGTAAAAATGGCAGATATGTCTATGACATTGTTTAGGCCTTGAATTAATCCCATCTAGACTTTTCCAATACAAAAGCTTTTTCTCATTTTCTCTCTCCTACCTAGGCAATTATCATGCAGTTGGAGACTTTCAACAAATGTTGACTTACTTGTTTGCTAATGAAAAAAAAATCCTTAATCACAGATGACAAAGCAAAGATGTTCAAATTAATCATTGCAATGTTTTGGTGATTCATTCAAAAACCCATTATATGCACATGTAGATAACTGAGAGTTCTTTTGTTTTTGTTTTTGTTTTGTTTTGTTTTTTTCAGTAATCTGCGGAGCAACCAAAAACATCTGTGTAACTACTAGACATTAATTTTAGGCACTATCCATAAGTTATTCTGCTTTGCATAATTCACCAAATAATCCCCATACTGAATACCAAAAACTGCTCAGCTTTAAGAATGAGTCAGTCTGACTGTCTGGTTCTAGCTTAAAATCTAAGAACACAGAGCTCTCTGTTCTTTTGTTCCTTATTGTTTTTGAGATTTGAAAACTGGTCACTTCACTTCATCTCCTGCATCTGTAAGAGTTGACTAGAATACAGGATTCACAAAGCAGGTAGATATGAGGTTTTCTTCTTTGTTCATACCAAATTTTAAAAATTAAAAGGATGGCTTCAAGTAAATAATTCTTTATTCTTTTAATATGCTGCCATCATGTGGTTGCTTTGCTCATTCACATTCAAATGTCTCAAAGTTCACATTTATAGTGACTCTTACTCAGCAAGGTACTAAGAGGAAGCTCCCAAAGAAAATGAAGGGAAGAAAATACATTCTTCCCATAATCCTAGTGCAGAGGATGGTAGAAATATATGTGTTATTTGCCAAAATGCAAGGTAGAATGTGGTAGGAACCTAAAGAGACAGAGTACAAAGGAGACTCAGAAGGGAGAGTCAACTCTCTTATATTTCAATCTATTAAAAAAAAAGTTTAAAGCTGTAATTTTAGCAAAACTGTTTCATAAAATGTGACAGTACAGTAATCCCTTGGTTAACGCCAGCTTATACCAAAATCCATGCATACTCAAGTCGGCCCCCCCCATATGTGGGTTTTGTATCCTGTGAATACTATCTTTCCATTGTGTTTGGTTGAAAAAAATCCACCTGTCAGTGAACCTGTAAAGTTCAACCTTGTGTTGTTCAAGGGTCCACTGTATTTACATATATTATTAATTCCTTGCAACATCTCAGCAATCATCTCTGTTTTAATTCTGAAGTGCCTGAGACCAACAGAGAATATGCCAAATGTCTATGCAAGTTAAAAGTGGGAGTCTTTGCTCATAGTTTGGACTCATAGAGCTTTATATAGTTTACCTTATTGTCTCTGAGTCCTGAGTGGTGGATAAGGCAGGAAGATTTGAAATTTCATCGAAATTTTCTAACTTAAGAACTTTTTTTTACTGAACCTTGCTTTATACGTAGGTGCTAAAAAATGTGGTTTAATTTGATTGGATGAATTCATGTAAAAATACTGAAACATTTTGAGATTTTGTATATAATTTTCTATAATCAAAGCAAAATTTAGTAAAATGAGTTGGATTAAGTTCTATTATAATATTAATTGCCAAATTGTTTTCAGAATTAGTTTTAGCACCTAGAAAGAGAATTGGAGAAGTTCCGCATTTTTAAATTATAAAAAAGAAAAAAGTTTTTTAGTGCTACATGCAGGACATATAGTTACTAAATTCTGCTTAGATTTAAGTGCTTAGATCTTGTCCACAAATTATTCTTTAAAAATATTACAACGTTCAATTCTGAACTAAGAGAGGTCTTCCTGGTCCTGCCCACATTTAGGAATCCTATCATCTCAAACCCCTGGACCTCAGCACTACTTTTTTCCCAAATCACAAGTCAAAACAGCCAATCTGGTCGTTTGCAGCTTCCTTGCCTTCTCTCTTAAACACAAATTTTATTTAGATCACCAAGATTCATGTTATGGGTACATTGTGTCCCACTGCCCCATAATTCATATGTTGAAGTACTAATCCCCAGTACCTCAGAATGTTACCTTATTTGGAGATAAAATCTTTACAGAGGTAATCAAGTTAAAATGAGATCATTAGGATGGGCTGTAATCCAGCAGGACTTGTATCCTTATAAAAAGAATAAATGTGAACACAAAAACAGTTACAGAGAGAAAACAACGTGTAGACACTGGGAGAAGGTTGCTGTCTACAAGCCAAGAAGAGAGGTCTGGAACAAATCCTTCCCTCAGAAGGAACCAACCCTACTGAGACCTTGAGCTTGGACATGCAGTTCCAGAACTGTGAGACAATAAATTTCTGTTGTTTAAGCCACCAAGTCTGTGGTATTTTGTTACAGCAACCCTAGCAAACTAATACAATTGGATTGGTAGAAAAGGTTTATATTAACTTCCTTTTAGGCATGTATATCTTTGCGGCTAGCCCTAACTTACTGTTCTGATTCTAGAAAATACAAAAACAATACATTGTTATTTTCATCCAGAAACTGTTAGTGTGTTAAATCATTTTTGAGAAAAACTAAGACCCTGGAAAGAGATTGTATACTTTAATAATCAAAGTAGAAGATTAAAAATTGGTACTTACAGGCATAAATATTGGCATTGGCAGTTATTTCTCTAACTGCATCTTCCTATTTCCCATCTTCCTATTTTCCCAGCCAAAATTCTATCAGGCCATGTGAAGAGAGGACCAATTATTTTCCTCCTTAACCCTCAATATTTCAGGCCAAGAGAAGAAAAAGAATATTAGTTTTGTGATTCTCAAGTAACAATCTTTTAAAGACCATCACCTGGAGGAAAAGAACACCAGCTGAGAATTATTGATGATAATTTTCAACCTTTTTTTACCAACCTTCAATGATAGTGTGTCCCCACCTATTAGAGGGGAAGATGAGCCTGCTTCTAACTATGAGGCTGAAAATGCCTAATAACGGTTTCCATAACCTCCTTTACAGGCACAGCATGGACAGCCGACCAAGGCCACAGACCAGACATGGCCTACACTGACCAAATCAGATGTTGTAAGCCTAAAGAAGCAGGGACTGCTCCAATTTCGTTTTGGAGAAGCCAGTAGCAGCCACATCCATCTTCTGAGGTAACAGGAGCAGTTGTGCCAGCACAGCACCCAAGGTCGGTAATCAGGAATAATCAAACCACAGAGGATAGCGCACAACAATGGTGATGCCTTTGTGATTCTGTAGCATGATTCTGAACACTGTTCATGGCTGATGAGCCTGCTCACCTACAGTTAGAGCTACCCCATTTGTGCTTCAATCAGCCATAGTTTCTGTTGCTTCCAACCAAAAACTGACTGACCTAAAGGATACGGTTGTTTTAAATTTATCTTTTAAAAAATATAGAATTATCTAATTATTTTGCTTTTTACAATAAAGGGATCAAAACATTTTACTCAGTAAATAGAAATATTAAATGTAGATTTAAATTCTTCATGAATGGTTGACAGATAGAGGTAAATAGGAAAAGAAAATAGAGAATAAGAGGCAGAAAGAAAGACAACTTATTAGATGTTCTGAAGTTTGATTTTTAGAGTTTTAAGATTAAAAACCTTCTTGATTTCTCACCATTGTTTGGCCCATACTTTACTTAACTTGAAAAATCTATATCAAATATTTATTTAAGATAACTAAACAGAAACCCTAATAGAGAAAATAATATAATATAGAATGCAATTTAAAAGTATAGTGATATAATGGTTTTCACCCCACAAAATGACAAGACCACAAAAGTGTGATAATGCACTATGTTGGAATAAATGTGGGGAAATAGGCCCTTTCATGTTGCCTGTGGAAATATAAATCAGGACAACCATGTTTTGGGAGGCAAATTCAGAAGCATACATCTAGATGACTCATGCAGCTGCCCTTTGGCCCAGCAGTTCTATTTCTAGGAATTAATGCTGCAAATAGATATATACATGCATAAAACTACAAAAGTAAAAGGATATTAATGGCAACCACAATCAAGAACTAATTAAATCAGTTCTGGTATATCAAAAAATAGAATACTATGAAGCTGTTAAAATAAGCCAGGAAGGTCTCCAAATGCTGATATGACAATCATAGCCAGGACTTATTGGTAAGTGGCAAAAAAATGCTTACTTATATAGTATGTTACCATTAGGGGAAAACAATAATTATAATGATCTTTATGACTATATTTGTGTGTATATGCTTGTGTATGAATAGAATATCTCTAGAAGGTCTCTTTTTTTAAAAACCTGTTAATACAAGTAGGGATTACTTGTGAATAGGAAAATTGGGTGTCCAGGGAATAGGGCCGATGGGTAGATTATGCCCTTTTGTATCTTTTGAATTTTATAACACATTTCTGTATTATTGATTTTAAAATCACAAAAGGTACTAAAGTAGACTATACATATATGCATGGATATAGGATGTAGGATTTTTTTTAACTATAAAGAAATATAAGTATATAAAAATCTTTAAAAAATTATAAGAATAAACCCCAAATTCCAAAAATAAGTACTTTATTAGGAATTAGATTCATGCAGAAAATATCCATAAATTTCTTTCTAGTTAAATAACCCATGTCTGTTATTTTTGCTGATACAGTGTGGTAGATAAAACTCTTTCCCTCTGACCTAGGTTTTACCATATGCCTGGGACAATTTGGCAAAGCAAGAATGGACTTGTTCAAAGTCTTAAGAACAAAGAGGAAGAAGGTTTGTATGTGTTCAGCAAAGAAAAAGAGATACAAATTAGAGAGAAAGAAGAGGGGTCTTGAATCCATGGAGCATCGTTACACACCTTGACAGCCCTGGCTGTCTCCAAGATTTGGGGAGAAATGTCTTTTCAACACAGAAATGAGAAAGATGGCTCCTACGGCAGATGGCAAAGCAGTTCTTTGTATGCACTGCCAGAGGTATGCTTAAAGCTAACATTTCAAGCAGAAAGAGACTTTAGACATCGTATATAAACCTCCTAACTCTTTAATTTTTACATATGAAGAAACTGAAACCTAGGGAAGTTGTGACTTGCCTGAATTTACACTGCCTGAATCCAGGGGAATTAGGATAAGTGTTCCCCTAACCAATGTTTCCTCAAATCCACGTTCAGTACTTTTTTTTCCACTACACACATGAATTGCTTGCTCTCCAGAAGTAATCCTTCCATATGTGGAAGGAGGTGCTTCTTCCATGTTCAGTATAAAAGCGATGAAACAAAGTGAAGGAGGCATGTTTCCCCCTTCTCTTGTAACCCCATAGCCAGAGCAGCTAAATTTCTATACATTCGGTACAACTCTTTCAGCTGGACTTCAGTTCTGCAGACGAAGGATATGTAAAGTAAGGTCAAGTTGGGTTAATGCTGTGCTCCAGCCAAGGCTGTTCTGTGTGCAAATATCAGAAGCCAACTCAAATTAGTTCGAGTAAAAGGAGTGCTAATACCTGGGATGCAGAAGTACTGTTTTTGGGTTTCACATAATTCAAGGAGAGTAAAGAAGTAAGGACAGGTTTTACATGAACTGGAAAGCTGGGGCTGGGCACGGTGGCTCACACCTGTAATCCCAGCACTTTTGGAGGCCGAGGCAGGTGGATCACCTGAGGTCAGGAGTTGGAGACTAGCCTGGCCAACGTGGTGAAACTCCATCTCTACTAAAAAAATACAAAAATTAGCTGGGCATGGTGGCAGGCACCTATAATCCCGCAGACACCTATAATCCCAGCTACTCGGGAGACTGAGGCAGAGGTTGCAGTGAGCAGAGATGGCACAACTGGACTCCAGCCTGGGCGACAGCAAGACTCTGTCTCAAAAAAAAAAAAAAAAAAAAAAAAGCAAAACTGGGCATCAAAAATGTTTTCTGTATAATCTTTCAGTTTTGCATCTGACAGGACAAAATCTACAAAGAATAGAATAGATGAAACTCTTGCAGTGGAACCTTAAAAAGACATCATAAGAAAAAGGAATGAGTAAAATATGGCTCAACTATCAGTTCTTGTTTTAAAAAAAAAAAAAGCCAAGATTTTAATTAAAACTTTAATATGAACCTAGAACATATTAATAGGAGCATAAGGCTCAGCATAAGGAAAGTGATTTTTTTCCTTTAATATTCATACTGTATCTAGAATATTGGGCTCCACTCTAGACACTATGAGAAATAGAGAAAATAAAAAATTTAAATATACAATGGGTAAAATTTTTGAAAACCTAGTTTTTCCAGAGAAAAGGTCATAGCCAAAGGACTTGATAACCTTCTTTAAATATTTGAGGAGCATTTAATTAGGGATATTCTGTGTGTGTATAGGGGCAGAACTAGGATGAGTTAGTAGAAGCTGTGGAAGTGGAATAGAGTGTGGCGGGAGGCCTTCTGTGTCACAAGGGTTTGTGTGTGATCTGTGAAGGGAGCCATGTGCTTCACTGCATGATAGAGAACAAACTTTTCAGCACATGGCCCAATTCAGGGGAAAAAAAAATTTGTAGGACACATTTTTTTTTAACTCAAAATAGCTTTCCTGAATTCCACTGGGGAAAGCTTTTTACAACTTAGATTAAATTCTTTAACAAACAGCAGGATGTTGAGAGATTTTGGCATTTCTTTGTAGCTATTAGAATTTAGTATCTGGGCATGTTAGCAAAATAACAACTTTTTAAAACCCTTACATTGGTGTAGCGCTTGGGTCACAAAATGCCCTCATATGAGTTATTTCATTCTTGAAACACCTCTGCAAAGTAGATAGAGTATTTACTATCCCTGGGAAACAGGTTTAGAGAGGCAAAATGACTTGCCAGAGAACCTAGCAAAGGAGAGTAACGTTCAAGCAAGATTTAGTTCTCTCCTTTTAATGCAAACTTTAATGATCAAAGTGGTTGCCGTGGAGACTTTTTTCTTCTTTCTTATCACTCTGCTTAGTATGAAGTGAAAAAGCAACCAATCACTGCCTCACAGGCTAGATGTACGTGTTCCTTCCATTCCCAAGAGAATTTTCAGATGAGAGTGTTTTGTTAAAACAAAGGAAACATGCTTTGTATAACTAAAAGAAGGTGCTGCTTTCAAAAAGTGCATAATCATTTAAATGTTAAACCTCTGCAATATGATTTTTAATAGTTTATGAGAAAATATTTTCTGTATATTTCACTTTTAATCCCCAAATACATTAAAATTGGCATTATGCATTTGGATTGCTGAATAGCTATGTCATAATAACTGCTGATTAGTTTTTGTTATTAACCTAGGTTCCAACGATATGGGCCCTATACATCCAAGAAATAAAAAGGCATAATGATAAGCTCTAAGATCAACAGTGTGTACCCAGCACCTAGCACAGTATCTACTAAGTATTAGGCAGTCTATAAATATTCGTTAAATAAGAGGGCTTTTTTGAGCTGCACCACCATAAAGATGGCGGAGCAAGAGCAAAGAAAAATCCCTTTGGTTCCAGAAAATCTCCTGAAAAAGAGGAAGGCTTATCAAGCCTGCAAAGCCACCCAGGCAAAGCAGGCATTTTTGGCAAAGAAGGAGCAGAGGAAAGGAAAAGGGCTCAGGTTTAAGAGACTGGAATCATTCCTACATGATTCCTGGCGGCAGAAACGTGACGAGCTGTGTCTCAGACGACTAGAAGTGAAAGCACATGCATTGGAACTGCCAGACAAACATTCCCTGGCCTTTGTTGTACGCATCGAAAGGACTGATGGCCTGAGTTTACTGGTGCAGAGAACCATTGCAAGACTTCGCCTAAAGAACATTTTTAGTGGTGTCTTTGTAAAAGTCACCCCCTAGAACCTAAAAGTGCTGCGTGTAGTGGAACCTTATGTGACCTGGGGATTTCCAAATCTGAAGTCTGTCTGGGAACTCATTTTGAAATGTGGACAAGCCAAGGTCAAGAATAAGACAATCCCTCTGACAGACAACACAGTGATTGAGGAGCACCTGGGGACGTTTGGCATCATTGGCTTGGAAGACCTCATTCATTAAATTGCCTTCCCAGGGAAGCATTTCCAGGAGAGCTCATGGTTCTTGCGCCCTTTCCACCCCTCAGTGGCCCGTCATGCTACCAAAAATAGAGTGGGCTTCCTCAAGGAGATGGGCACACATGGCTATCGGGGTGAACGCATCAATCAGCTCATCCGCCAGCTGAACTAGACCCAGGTGCCAAACTACAGTAATTTTTATCAGTGAAGTGGAAGCATGTGTTTTTGTTTTTTTGGGGAATTTTTATCAAGTATCTTTAGAGAAGATTTCCTGCCTTATCTTCAAAAACTGGAAAGGAAGGGTCAAAGAAAAGACAGTAGCTGGCCAGGCGCGATGGCTCACTCTTGTAATCCCAGCACTTTGGGAGGCTGAGACAGGCGGATCACCTGAGGTCGGGAGTTCAGGACCAGCCTGACCAACATGGAGAAACCCTGTCTCTACTAAAAATACAAAAATTAGCTGGGCATGGTGGTGCATGCCTGTAATTCCAGCTACTTGGGAGGCTGGGGCAGGAGAATTGCTGGAATCTGGGAGGCAGAGGTTGCAGTGAGCCAAGATTGCGCCATTGCACTCCAGCCTGGGCAACAAGAACGAAACTCCATCTCAAAAAAAGCAAAGACAGTAGCTTATGTTCATGGCAAGCACCTCTCATCACAGTCCAATTCCAAGGAAAAATTCCAGCGTTTTCTACATTGGGTGCCGCCTCGTCTGAAATCAGCACATTCCATGGAGGAAGGAGTCCTGCTTTGTTGCATCTTCTATCCTAGGATTTAATGTTGGTAAATGAGTAACTCTAGCATTTGTACAAGGCTCTCTAAGATTCCTGCAGCAGTTGACCAAGCCCAGGGACATAATTGAATCTGGAGATTCCTGGGGTTTTGTTTTGAAAAAGACTTGAAATACACATAGGAAGAAAGGCATAAAAATAAACATTCACTTGTCTCTGAAAAAAAAAAAAAAGAGAGCTTTTTCAATAAAAACAAAACAAAACAAAACCATCAGACTTATCTGTTATCTATACACCAATGTTCACAGCAGCATTGTTGTGACAAAAAAGCAAAAGGTAGAAGCAACTCAAATGTCCATCACAGATGAATGGATAAACAAAATGTCGTATATACATACAATGGAATATTATTTAGCCTTAAAAAGGAATGACATTCTGACCCATGTTCCAACATGGAGAAACTTGAAGGTGTTATGCTAAGTGAAGTAAATCAGACACAAAAACACAAGTATTCTACTTCTATGATGTATCTAGAGTAGTCAGATTTATAGAGACAGACAGAATGGTGGTTGCCAGGGGCTGGGGGAAGTAGGAATGGGGAGTTATTTTTTAGCAGATAATGGAGTTTCAGTTTGGAAAGAAGAAAAAGTTCTGGAGACAGTATTGATGGTTGCAGAGCAATGTAAATGTACTTAATGCCACTGAACTGTACACATAAAGATGGTTAAAATGGTAAATTTTATATTATGTATACTTTACCACAATTGTTTTTAAAAGCTAAAAAAATAAATCAATCATTTACCTTTAGTTTCATGAAATTAGAGATCACGTCCCAACTCCATAAGGGCATCTTCTCCATGTAGCCTAAGTTTTTAAATAATTTTTTTCTTTAAAATATCACTTGAATTTGAAATAATTTATTACTAAAATAAGTAGAAAGGCAGCTGTCAAGTGTGAAGGAAATGATCATCTTTATGCATAACTAAAAATTAAATTCTCAAAAGGCATAAATGCCTAAATTATTTAAAATTTTTATAATTATGAAGTTACATTTTAATGTATATTTATGGAGGAGAAGGACAGTAAAAGCTTTCTACCAGGACTCATGAAGAAATTTAGAAAGGACACTTCATTTTTAAAAACTTTTATTCAGTAACATTTGAAGAGTTCTCTCAAGTTAATAGCTGGGGGACCATATTTGTTTCCATGGGAAATAATCTTTCCTTGAAACTATTCTATAGAAAAAAAAGAGCCGAGCCTGGTGGCTCATGCCTATGACCCCAGTGCGTAGGGAGGCTGAGGTGAAAGGATTACATTATCCCAGAAGTTCAAGGTTGCAGTGAGCTATCATTACATCACTGCACTCCAGCCTGGGCAACAGAGTGATACCTTATCTCATAAAATAATAATAATAAAGTTATGTAGGAGGGCGGGATCAAGTGTCAGTTTAGCCTTAACACATAATAAGGAAACACTATCCCTTATAAAAATGTGAATGGTGAAAGTATGTGGCTTTGTTCATAGCCTTAAATAGACGGTATAGGTGGGAAAATATTGCTTACAAACAAGGAGTCCATAGACCAGTGCTTCTCAGCTGGTGCCATTTGACAGAACGCACAAGTACTCTCCATGCAATCCAGTGCTTTCCTAATAGTCAGAAATTGCTCTTCCTTAACATTCATCCTCACCACAAATAAGGAGCTATTTCCTGCAGACCCTAACAGCCTTGATTGATTATCAATCTGTATGATGTTTGGCTCCGCTTGCAGTAACAGTAGGCACTAGGTTATTGTCCTGATTGTGATCTTCAGCTTTCTCTGTTCAGTAGGTGTCATTGATGTGTCCCACTAAGAGTTACCTTTTGCTATTTAACCCTCACCTTTACCTTACCTTAGTTATTCTATTGCATAATACTTGTGTAATATTATATTATTTGGTTCTGATGAGCTATCATTGCTATGACACTAAAATATTTTTGTCATTTTCATCTTTTAGTAGAATTTCTAAATTGCATCTGAAAGGGATAGCAATAAAATACTCATTCAACTTGCTATTGTAATCTAAATGTCCTTAAAACTTACTGTAAATAATAAATAATTTCAAAAACACAATGTGCTTTCTCCATCATGCCAATTCAGGTTTTTATATGCTATAAACTAGGAGTTAGCAAATTCTTTCTATATAGTACATATTTGAGGCTTTATGTGCCACATGCTTTCTGTTGTTACTACTCAACTCTGCATTTGTAGTGTGAAAATGGCCATAGGTAAGTTATAATAAAACTTTATTTACAAAAGTAGGCTTGGGGGCATGGTTTGCTGACCCCTGCTATAGACAATAAGAACTAATGGAGATTAGAGAACAGAAACTATGAATGGAGACTGGTGTAGTTAGAAATCAGATGGAGGTCAGATCTTACCTATCCTGGAAAGATAGAGAACACAAAGAGTGTATTCTAGGCAGGGGAGGCTGCATGTGTCAAGACACAGGCACAGAACTGACCATTCATAGAACCCCCAAACAGGACTACATAAAGGAAGAATTCACTTAGGCCTGGGGATGATAAAGTTGGAGGATGTTTAGATGAATGTTATATCATGGTGGATAGATTATTAATAGTCCTAAAAGGCTGTTTGAGATTTGGACTTTGCAGATTATAAAATTCTTATTATGCTTTTATTTCATTGTAAGTATTATCAGAGGCTATGGAGTCCATTTGAAATTTCTCCCCAGGCAACCTTTAAATCTTAACTAAAATCTCAAGAATTTCAACAACTTCAGGGATGTGAAGGAGTATATGGAAGCAGAGTCAGATGATAATTACTGTGCAACTGCTTTCACATTGATTTTTTAAAACCACTTTATTAAGTTATGATTAACATGCAAAAAGCTGTACATATTAATGTGCAGTTGGCCCTCCCTGTAGGTCCCACATATTTTTAAAAATACAACAATAAGAAATAATACAAATTAAAACAATACAGTATAACAACTATTTACATAGCATTTTTATATTAGGTATTATAAGTAATTTCGAGATAATTTAAAGGATACAGGAGCATGTGCATAGGTTATATACAAATATTATGTCATTTTATATAAAGGACTTGAGCGTTCTCAGATTTTGGTATCCACTAGGGGTTGGGGGGGTTCTGGAACCAACCCTCCACCTACCACAATGACAAATGACTATATATAACTTGGTGACTTTCGAGATAAGTATGCACCTGTGAAACCATCACCACAATCTATGCCATGAACACATCTATCACCTCTAATAGTTTCCTCCTACCCTCTTTGTTATTATTATTTTATGATAAGAATACATAACGTAAAATTGATTCTCTTAGCAATACATGCTCATTTGATTCTTACAGTACTTTTGTAAGAAATTTTATGAAATCACACATCAGTGACCTTTTACAAACTATAAAACACAATAAAAAATAAGATATGTAGTATTAATCATATTTTAACCCCACTTTGCAGACCTAAAAACTGAGACTCAGAGAACTTAATGGACTTTCCCGAGGTCATGCTAACTGATGGCAGAGCCAGTACTATCAGCGCAGTGCAGTAGAAAAAGAACTAGTTTAGGTCAAAACATTAAGGTTCAAAAATGACTGTAGCAGTAATTAGCCATATAATCTTTGAAAAATCAGTCATTTACCTAAGTATGAGTCTCTTAATTTGTAAATTGCAGTTGGTGGTAATAATATGTTACTACTACTCCACAGTAGCTGTGAAAGCAAATTGAGATCATGTACTTGTATTTTCCTCATTTCCTTTCACCTCTCTCCTCAACTTTTTTTTTTTTTTTTTAGATGCAGTCTTGCTCTGTCATCCAGGCTGCAGTGCAGTGGCACGATCTTGGCTCACTGAAACCTCTGCCTCCTGGATTCAAGCGATTCTCCTCTCTCAGCCTCCAGAGTTGCTGGGATTACAGGCACATGCCACCACACCCGGCTAATTTTTTTTTTTTTTTTTTTTTCCAGACAAAGTCTCACTCTGTTGCCCAGGCTGGAGTGCGGTGGCTTGATCTCAGCTCACTGCAAGCTCTGCCTCCCAGGTTCACGCCATTCTCCTGCCTCAGCCTCCCGAGTAGCTGGGACTACAGGCTCCTGCCACCACTCCTGGCTAATTTTTTGTGTGTGTTTTTAGTTGAGATGGGGTTTCATCATGTTAGCCAGGATGGTCTCGATCTCCTGACCTTGTAATCCGCCCACCTTCGCCTCCCAAAGTGCTGGGATTAGAGGCGTGAGCCACCGCGCCCAGCCTCCTCAACTTTTTTAGTTTATCTGCAACCAATAATCAAAGCATGCATGTGACCCGTCATTTCCCACATCTACCTGTTAAGATCTCTTAATGTAGTCTTTTTCTTTTTTTCTTTGTCAAATTATTTTTTAAATTTTATTTTATTGTGGTAAGAATGCTTAACATAAGATCTACCTTTGTACCAATGTTTATGTGTACATACATTATTATTGATTGTAGGTACAAATTATACAGTGGATCTGTAGAGCTTATTGATCTTGCTTAACTGAAACTTTATGCTGGTTGATTAGTAACTCCACATTTCACCCTGCTTTGCTCCCAATCCTGCTGGCCTCTGGCAGCCAGAAGAATTTCCTTCCTTTTTAAGGCTGAAAGTATCCTATTGTATGCATATGCCACATTGTCTTTATACATTCATCTGTCCATAGATGGTTAGGTTGTTTTCACATCATGGGTATTGTGAATAGTGCTGCAATGAACATAGGAGTGCTTCAGGATATTGCTTTTGATTTCAGTTCTTTTGGATAAATACATTGAAGACAGTGTCTTAGTCTGTTCAGGCTGCTGTAACAAAATACCACAGACTCAATGGCCTATGAACAACAGAAATTTATTTCTCACAGTTCTGGAGAATGGGAAGTACAAGATCAAGATGTTGGCAGATTCAGTGTCTGATAAGGGCCTACTTGCTTATGGATAGTTACCATAGACTTTAGCATCACATGGTAGGAGGAGTGAAGAATCTCTCTCCGGCCTCTTTTATAAGGGCACTAATTTCATTCATAAGGGCTCTGCCCTCATGACCTAATCACCTCCCAAAGGCCCCATCTCTTAATGCTGTCACCTTGGGGGTGAGAATTTCAACATATGAATTTGGGAGAGACATAAACATTCAGATCATAACAGCAGGATTATTGGATTAAAGACTTATTAAACATAAGACCTGAATTGAACCTAAAGGATATTATGCTAAGTGAAATAAACCAGACACAGAAAGACAATTACTGCATGATCTCATTTATATGTAGATTCTTTAAAAATTGAACTCACACACAAAAAAGTAAATAAAGAAAGAAAAACACAAAAAATAAAAATATTGAACTTAAAAAAGCAGAGAGCAGAATGGTGGTTGGCAGAGCGGGAAAGCAAGGGAAATGGGGAGATGTTGGTTAAAGGGGTACAAAACTTCAGTCATTCAGGATGCATAAATTCTGGAGAGCTAATGTAAATCATAGTGACTAAAGTTAATAATACTGTATTGTATACTTGAAGTTTGCTAAGAGCAGATCTTAGGTGGCCACAGGGAAAAAAATGTAACTATGTGAGGTGTTGTATTAGCCTGATTATAGCAATCATTTTGCAATGTCTATGTATATCAAAACATATTGTATGCCTTAAATATATACAATATTTATTTGTCAAATATATCTGAATAAAGCTAGGGGAAAAAGTATCCTAAACACTGTAAAATGTATGTTTACCTTTATAGACACTAAAATGTTTTAGATATTACTATCAATTATGTTATTATAATAGTGTAATACAAATGTTTTATTATACTATAATAAAATATTTAAAAATTTAAATATAAAAATAATTATTTTAAAGACAATAACAAGGAAGAACCATAAGACCCAAGACTGTAAAACTCCTAGAAGAAAATATAAGAGAAAAGCTCCGTGATAGTTGATCCATGAATTTCGTGGATATGAGACCAAAAGCACAGGCAACAAAAACAAAAGTAACCAAGTGGGACCACATCAAACTAAAAACTCCTGCACAGCAAAAGAAAGAATTAGTAGAATAAGCAGGCAACGTGTGGAAGTGGAGAAAGTATTTGCAACCCATATATCTGATGAGGGGTTAATCTCCAAAATATACAAAGAACTCCTACAACTCAATGGTAAAAAAACAAACAATTAAAAATGGGCAAAGAACTTGAATGGACATTTCTCCAAAGAAGACATATAAATGGCCAACAGGCATAGGAAAAAATGCTCAGTGTCACTAGTTATTAGAGAAAAGCAAATCAAAATTACAATAAGATATTACCTCACATCTGTCAGAATGGCTACAATTCTTTTTCAAGACATGTGTTAGCAGGTATTTGGAGAAATTGAAACCCTTGTGTGCACCGTTGGTGGGAAAGCAAAGTGGTGCAGCCATTGTGGAAAGTGGTTTGGAGGTTCCTGAAACAATTTTAAATGTAGTCTTTCGATTTCTACTTATATCTAAATAAGTTTCAGTATTCTTTGCTTCATCATCCCAAGTGAGAAAATATGATTGGTTTAAGTTGGGGAAAAATAAACCCAAACCTCTAAACCTTAAAGTGATATCCTTGAGCAGCCAGCTTACATAAATGGACTTGAAGCAAGAAGGGGGAAATTGGGGTGACAGATAATTATAGTAGATGTAATATACAAATCAAATGTTAGTTACTGTTCTGATTCATAGTCTAGTGTGCCTTCTAGTAGACCATACATTGGGAAAAACAAGCAGTAGTGGGAAATTACCTTCTGGGAAATTCCAACAGCTAATCTCCAATAGCTAATGTAGGTCACAAATGGTAAATCAGTTACTTATGGACTCCATGTTCCATTATTTAAATGTACTACCAGTTAAGAGAAAACCACACCTTATTCTTAGACTTGTGTGGGCATCTTATGATTCGATTCATTTCTAATCAGTGCCTTTTGCTCCACTGGGCAATTCCTAATACAAAATATAGTTACTTTATCCTTTACTGATTTATACATATTTTAAACTTTTTTAGGAGATAAAAAGCCTGTATGTTTTTCTGCCTTAAGTCATAGAATTTCAGAGTTGGCAATTATCTTTGAGTTTAGACTAACTCTAATTTTATGGGTGAGGAAACTAAAGGTCCTGAATATTACAGTGACTACCCCAAGATCCAGCAAATGGCTGGAGGCCATTACAGTCTAGGACCTTGAGTTTAGTTTGGCTTTAATACATGCAATAGCACTTTATTTTCCAGTGATACTAGGTAAATGAAATGGAGTTTTTCCATGTGTGAATTTTCCAGATAACTAAAATGTAAGCACTAAATTAATTGTCAGCCATTTTTTGAAACGTTTTAAGGTGTGCATTTTGCACTTTTCTGTCTTGAAAAATAAAGTAAATGTGTCCTCACTTTGCCTTTTATAGACGGCTCATTCAGTAGTATAAACATTACTTAATGTGTTATTATATGAGGAAATCCTTTTAAAATATGAAAAGCTTTATCAATAGTGACTTTTCTGTGTCTTCATAGAAACTACATAAATATTTGTTGGTGGAGTGATTCTACACATTTGCAATCATGCAGGAGATTGAGGTTCATGGCAACTATTTTTCTCAGAGGCTTAGAAACAAAAGTTGGAGTCTGGTTCAAATTGAAGGCTGATTCTAGACTGGCATAGTGCTGCGACATACATGTATTATTTTTATTAAAATATAATAAAACTCAGCTTTCTCTTTCCCATCCCTTCCCCTTCACTTGCCCTTTCCCTCCATTTCCCTTTCTTTTTTTGAGCAATTCAGTCTTAAAAACATTAGGTGGAGCAGAGCCAGACAGGAATCAACAAAGGGACTGACTTGCATGAGGTGTCAAACCCAGGAAGAATGAGAAAGGCAACCACATTGGCACGTGGTGTCAATGGGAGAAGGGTGAGGAGGGCATCCACACAGGAAAAGGGAGCTAGAATGAGATGTCAGCTCCCAAGTGGTGTGAGAAAGGCCCCCACACAGAGGGAGCCTGGCATGGGGACTTGGAGCCCAAAAGAGTGAGGATGACACACTTGAGTGACAGTAACCTGGCATCACGTGTCAGAGCCAGAGTCACATGAGGAGGGCTTTCAAATGGGTGCAATGGAGAGGGGAGAGACTTGGCTCAGGATGTGAAAGTTTATGCAGGGTAAGGAAGGTCCTTACACAAAGGAGATATATGGTGTGGGATATCAGGGCCCGAAGAGAGTGAGGAGGGCATCTACCTGGGGAGGCAGTCCTGCAGTGAAGCAGAGCCTGAGGAGGGTATCCATGCATGGGGGCAACTTATGGGTTTCAAAGCTGGAGTGGATTAAGGGGGAGTCCATATAGGAAGGAGACCCCGTTTGGGGTGTCAGAGTTCAAGGAGGATAAAGAAGTCATCCATACAAGGAAAGTAGCCTGATGTGGTATATAAGCCTGACCAAGGAAGATGCACATTTGGTGGGAAGGAGGTAACCCTGTCTCAGGAGGGCGAGGGGAGGTGGGGGGCTTCTACTTGGGAGAGGCAGAGCAGCAGATTGATAAAATAAACACAAAAAGGAGAAAACTAGGTTGGATTCTCTGGTGTTGGATTGGAATTGAAGGTGCCAGTGTAACTCATGGATTTCTTTTTTTTTTTTTTGAGACGGAGTCTCGCTCTGTCGCCCAGGCTGGAGTGCAGTGGCACGATCTCGGCTCACTGTGAGTTCCACCTCCCAGGTTCATGCCATTCTCCTGCCTCAGCCTCCCAAGTAGCTAGGACTACAGGCGCCCGCCACCACGCCTGGCTAATTTTTTGTATTTTTAGTCGAGACAGGGTTTCACCATGTTAGCTAGGATGGTCTCGATCTCCTGACCTCGTGATCTCCCCGCCTCGGCCTCCCAAAGTGCTGGGATTACAGGTGTGAGCCACTACACCTGGCCATGGATTTCAATATTTAGAGATAGATGTAGAAATTAATGCAGTTTTAAATATGTACATGTGTATTTACACGTATGTGTGTGCACATATGTATGTGTCCACATACATATACTTCCTACATCTAACCACTGACAGGGCCTTGGAGCACTGAACACCCCATCCACACACCCCACCTGCGGTAGAAATCAGCACACCAAGCACCCAGATCATGGCTTAAAAATCAGTGTCCACTAAAAGGAGCCAAGTCTTCCTTGAAGAAGTGACTGATTTCAGGGATGGGCTTGACGAAGTACTAGATGGGCCTGAAATATCTTGTCTTCAAAAGCAAGGAAGTGCTTTAGAAAAATAGGGACATGTAAAGCACATGGGCATCAGCTTGAAAGAGCTCCTACTGGTCAAATCTGGGGCCCTTAAGCCTGGTAGTAACAGTAGTAAAAATTTATTATGCATGGCTTCAATTTATATAAATAAATGAATACACAGAAAATTTGATGAGAAATAGAGTGTGGAGCAAAGTTTCAAAGTACCTCTCCACAAAATACTTAGAAATTACAAAAAAAAAAGAAGAATAATTCACAATGGAGAAAGCTGGCAGACTATACCTTAAGTGATTCAAGTTAATAGCCTCAATAGTGGGACAAATTTAAATTATTAGCGACCTGATAGAATGAAATTCTGTGATATTCCTGCCATAGATGCAAAATCTGAATATAACCATAAAGAAATATCAGACAAATCCTATTTAAAAACATTTTACAAAATAAGTGTCCTGTAATTTTGTTTTAAACGGTGAAGGTCATGAAATTCAAAGAAAGGCTGAGGAATAATTCCAAATTGAAGAGACAAAAAAAGACAAATGCAACACACAATTCTGAAATAGATCCTTTTGCAATAAAGGACATTATTGGGACAAATGGAGAAATGTAAATGGGGTCTGTGAACTTGATATGGATTTGATGCTTGTAATGTAGAAATGATAATCTCTTTATTATAATGGTTATACTATGGTTTATGTAGGAAGAATGTCTTTGTTTGTAAAGAATATACCTCAAAGTATTTGAGGGTGATGAGTCAGCCACTTACTGTCTAATGATTTAGGAAAATGACATTCTTTGCATTGTACTTGTAATTTTTCTGTACATATGACAGTATTTCAAAATTTAAAAAAAGTTTTTAAAAATAACCTCTTTTATGACTCATGTCATTTTCTCAGTAAGTTCTTCTCTGACAATCCCTTTAAAACTGCAACCTCTGCCCAGCACTCCCATTCCTTTATCCTAATTTATTTTCCTCATAGTATTTATCCTCATGCATTCCACATAATTTACTGATATATTTGCTCTCTACACCCCCACCCCCACTCCATTCCATTTCTAGAATGTAAGCTCCTTGAAGGTAGGATGCTTTGCTTTTGTTCATTGTTGTAAATCAATGTGTAGAACAGTGGCTGGCATATGATATGTACTCAAATAGTCATTAAGTTACTGAATATAATTGGTTGTTCAGGGACAGGTTCTATTTTTGCTCTATAAATTGACAGCTCTTTGTTCATCAAAAGCCCAGAAGGCTATTGAGTTTCACTGTTTAAGTCTAAATATGTTAAACAAGGTAGAGAGTTAGGGATTTTTAGAACTCAATTAATTCCTTCATCCTAACTTCTAATTAAAAAAAATCCAAAAGTAAGTATATGAATGGGTATCAATGAAGTAACAAAATAGATCTCACAAGTTAGCAATAAAATACGTTGCCATGCTTTGCATGTATATATATGTGTGGGGGAGGTCGATTTAAAATCATCTATATCTTGTTTATATTGAGATTCTGCCACAGAGTTGTCAATAAAAAACTTCCTGAATATTATTTCTTAATATTCAACAGACTACTCCTTGCTAAATCAATATTTTGCTCTTATAATGATTCATGAGTTTCACTTGTATTGAAAATGGCGGTTGTAAATATTTTTGAATCATAGAAATTTGGCATTATTATGTACATTTAAGACTATTTTAAGTAAAGTTTTTCTAAAAAATGTTATTTAATTACAAATTAACATCAACAATTTATGGTATCTTTATATCTTATTGGTAGGCAGGTATGTGTTTTCAATTTATGATTTCAAATATCTGTGATCTTTTAAGGTATCTGCCTTTTCCTTCTATCATTAGAATCTAACAAACTAGAGATTTGGCTTTGTTTCTTACGACCTAAAAATATACTTCTTTGTTTAGAAATAGAACTATTTGTTGACAACATCACATATCTGCAACGCAATTCTGAAACAAGGGCAATGTAATAGTTTCTTGCATAACAACAACAACAAAACGCCCCCCAAAATCCCAGTAGTGCCTAAAGTGAACATTTCTGTTTTTGTGTGTGTGTTTCATTTGTGGTTCTGAAAATACTCATAAATTAGCATGATAATCACCAAGTTGTACATGGTGGCTGAGGAACAATTTTCAATATTACATAACTGAATATATAAATCTAGATACAGCATCAGTTGACTGTGCTGTCAGTTTTTTACATTAGTATACAGATTAGATCTTACTTAAAAGACAATATAAATTACAACATAAGTGATAGCAATGAAATTTTAAATGTTTTGTAAAATCTCATGGGGTAATATTAGTTTATCATATGCAAACCAATGCTCAAACATGATATGTAAAATTCATGGTCCATTACTAAATCAAGTATTGCTTTAAGAATTTCATTAAAAACTCCAGATGTTATTGTTTCAGCAGAGTGATAGTTTGGCCAATTAAAATTAATTTTAAAATCTATCAAAAAGTTTTAATAAATCAAGCAATGTCCTCTCATTTAGCATGCTGTCAATACAAATTAAATGAAAATATTGATTATAACACAATTAGCAATTTTTCTAAAATGAAGAAAAAACAATTCTTATGAAATAAATATATAATAATGTATTCATTATATATATCTTTGCTTTATACCATTCAAACATCACTGGCCTATCACTAGAAGGCCAGACATGCCAAGCATAATTAAAATAAATTATCTTTTACATTTACTAACTTGCAGCTATTTAAACGTAACATAGTTCTTCACATTTAAAAATGTTATAAATATAATTTTGTCAATGTAGGATGATAAAACATTTTACTCAATAATTTGTTAACTTTAAACATGTAAATATTGAGGAATATAGTATGTATGCCTCCACAAATGCTAGGGCTAATTTGGTTTTTGTTTGGTTTTGTCTGTTTCTGAGCTTTTATTTGAAGCTCAGGGGTACATGTGCAGGTTTGTTCCATTGGTAATCTCATGTCATGGGGGTTTGTTGTACAGATTATCTGGCCATCCAGGTACAAAGCCTAGTAGCCAATAGTTATTTTTTCTGATCCTTTCCCTCCTCCCACCCTCCACCCTCAGGAACGCCCCAGAATGTGTTGTTCCTCTCTTTGTGTCTCATTTAGCTCCCACTTATAAGTAAGAACATGTGGTCTTTGGTTTTCTCTTCCTGAAATAGTTTGGTAAGGATAATGGCCTCCAGCTCTGTCCATCTTCCTCCAAAGGACATGATCTCATTATTTTTCATAGCTGCATGGTATTCCGTGATGTATATGTACTACATTTTCTTTATCCAGTCTACCATTGATGTGCATTTAGGTTGATTCCATGTCTTTACTATCATGAACAGTGCTGCGATGAACATACATGTGCATGTGCCTTTATGACAGAACAATTTATATTCCTTTGGGTATATACTCAGTAATAGAATTTCTGGGTCAAATAGTAGTTCTGTTTCTAGCTCTTTGAGGAATTGCCATACTGCTTTCCACAATGGTTGAACTAACTTACACTCCCAGTAACAGTGTATAAGTGTTCCCTTCTCTCCACAACCTTGCCAGCATCTGTTATCTTTTTAAATGACTATTTAATAATAGCCATTCTGACTGGTGTGAGATGGTATCTCATTGTGATTTTGATTTGCATTTCTCTAATGATCAGTGATATTGAGCTTTTATTTCACATGCTTGTTGGCCCTATATATGTCTTCTTTTGAAAAGCATCTGTTTATGTCTTTTGCCTACTTTTTAAAGGGGTTGTTTGGTTTTTTGTTGTAAATTTGTTTAAGTTCCTTGTAAATACTGGTTATTAGAACTTGTCAGATGCATAGTTTGCAAATATGTTCTCCCATTCTGTAAGCTGTCTGTTTGCTCTGTTGATAATTTATTTTGTTGTGCAGAAGCTCTTTAATTAGATCCTATTTGTCAATTTTTGTTTTTGCTGTCATTGTTTTTGGCATCTTCGTCATGAAATATTTGCCAGTTCCTATGTCCAGAATGGTATTGCCTAGGCTATCTTCCAGGATTGTTATAGTTTTGGGTTTTACATATAAGTTCTGAATCCATTGTGATTTGATTTTTGCGTGTGGTGTAATAAAGGGTCCCACTTTCAGTCTTCTGCATATGGCTACCCAGTTATCCCAACACCATTTGTTGAATAGGGAGTACTTTCCTTATTGCTTACTTTTGTCAGCCTTGTCGAATATCAGATGGTTGTAGGTGTGCTGCCTTATTTCTGGGCTCTTGATTCTGTTCCCTTGGTCTATGCATCTGCTTTCGTACCAGTACCATGGTGTTTTGGTTACTGTAGCCCTATAGTATAGTTTGAATTCGATTAGTGTGATGCCTCCTGCTTTGTTCTTTTTGCTTAGAATTGCCTTGGTTATTCAAGCTCTTTTTTTGGTTCCATATGATTTTTTTTTTTTTTTTGAGATGGAGTCTTGCTCTGTCACCAGGCTGGAGTCCAGTGGCATGATCTCTGCTCACTGCAACCTCTGCCTCCTGGGTTCAAGCGATTCTCCTGCCTCAGCACCCACCCCCACCCCCAACCCCGAGTAGCTGGGACTACAGGCATGTGCCACCAGACCCAGCTAATTTTTGTATTTTTAGTGGAGACGGGGTTTCACCATGTTGGCCATGATGGTCTTGATCTCTTGACCTCGTGATCCACCCTCCTCAGCCTTCCAAAGTGCTGGGATTACAGGCGTGAGCCACTGCACCTGGCTTCCACATGAATTTTAAAATTGTTTTTTCTATTTCCGTGAATAATTTCATTGGTAGTTTGATAGGAATAGCGTTGAATCTGTAAATTGCTTTGGGCAGCATGGCCATTTTAAAGATATTGATTCTTACTATCCATGAGCATGGAATGTTTTTTCCATTTTTTTGTGTCATCTCTGATTTCTTGGAGTAGTGTTTTGTAGCTTTCATTTTAGATATCTTTCACCTCCCTGGTGAGCTGTATTCCTAGGTATTTTATTCTTTTTGTGGCAACTGGGAATGGGATTTGGCTCTCAGCTTGGTTGTTTTGATGTATAGGAATGCTAGTGATTTTTGTGTGTTGATTTTGTATCCTGAAAATTTGCTGATGTTGTTTATCAGCTGAAGAAGGTTTGGGGAGGAGACTATGGGATTTTCTAGATGTAGGATTATGCCATCTGCAAACAGGGATAGATTGACTTCCTCTCTTCCTATTTGGATGCCCTTTATTTCTTGCTCTTGCCTGATTGCCCTGGCCAGAACTTCCAATACTGCATTGAATAGGTGTGGTGAGAGAGAACATCCTTGTCTTGTGCCAGTTTTCAAGGGGAATGCTTCCAGCTTTTGCCCATTCAGTATGATGTTGGCTGTGGGTTTGTCATAGATGGCTCTTATTATTTTGAGGTGTATTCCTTCAATACTTAGTTTATTGAGAGTTTTTAAGATGAAGGGTGTTAAATTTTATTGAAAGCATTTTCTGCATCTATAGAGGTGATCATGTGGTTTTGCCTTTAGTTCTGTTTATGTGATGAATCATGTTTATTGATGTCCATATGTCAAACCAACCTTGCATCCCAGGGATAAAGCCTACTTGATTGTGGTGGATTAGCTTTTTGATAAGCTGCAGGATTCAGTTTGTTAGTATTTTGTTGAGGATTTTTGCATCAATTTTCATTGAGAATATTGGCCTGAGGCCTTGTTGTTGTTATTGTATCTCTGCCAGGTTTTGGTATCAGGATGATACTGGTCTCACAGAATGAGTTGGGGAGGAGTTTATCCTCCTCAATTTTTTGGAGTCATTTCAGTAGGAATGGTACCAGCTCTTCTTTGTATATCTGGTAGAGTTTGAATGTGACTCCATCTGGTCTTCGGGTTTTCTTGGTTGTTAGGCTATTTATTACTGATTTAATTTCAGAGCTCATTATTGGTCTATTTAGGGAATCAATTTCTTCCCAGTTCAGTCTTAGGAGGGTATATGTGTCCATGAATTTATCCATTTCTTCTAGGTTTTCTAGTTTGTGTGTATAGAGGTATACATGGTAGTCTCTGATGGTCATTTGCATTTTGGTGGTGTCAGTGGTAATATCCCCTTTGTCATTTCTAATTGTGTTTATTTGGATCTTCTGTTTTCTTCTTTATTAGCCTGGCTAGCAATATATTTATCTTATTAATTTTTTCATAGAAACAACCCCTGGGTTCATTGATCTTTTGAATGGCTTTTTGTGTCTCAGTCTCCTCCAGTTCAGCTCTGATTTTGGTTATTTCTTGCCTCCCACTAGCTTTAGGGTTGATGTGCTGTTGCTTCTTTAGTTCTTTTAGTTGTAATGTAGTTTGTTAATTTGAAATCTTTCTAACTTTTTTATGTGGGCATTTAGTGCTATTCATGTCCATCTTAACACTGCCTTAGCTGTGTCCCAGAGATCCTGATAATGTTGTATTTTTGTCCTCATTAGTTTCAAAGAATTTCTTGATTTCTACCTTAATTTTGTTATTTACCCAAAAGTCATTTGGGAGCAGGTCGTTTAATTCCTATGTAATTGTATGGTTTTGAGTGATTTTCTTTTTCCTGAATTCTACTTTTATTGCACTGTGATTCAAGAGAATGGTTAATATGATTTCAGTTCTTTTGCATTTGCTAAGGATTGTTTTATGTCTAACTTTGTGGTTGATTTTAGAGTATGCACCATGTGGCAATGAAAAGAACGTATATTCTGTGTTTTTGTGTGGAGAGTTCTGTAGATGTCTATCAGGCCAATTTGGTCCTGTGTTGAGTTCAGGCTCTGAATATCTTTGTTATTTTTCTGCCTCAAGGATTAGTCTAATACAGTCAGTGGGGTGTTGAAGTCTTCCACTAGTATTGTGTGTGAGTCTAAGTCTTTTGAAGGTCTCTGAGAACTTGTCTTATGAATATGGGTGCTCCTGTGTTGGGTGCATATATATTTAGGATATTAAGTCTTATTGTTGAATTGACTCCTTTACCATTATGTAATGCCCTTCTTTGTCTTTTTTTAATCTTTGTTGGCTTAAATTATGTTTTGTCTGAAATTAGGATTTGCAACCCCTGCTTTTTTCTGTTTTCCATTTGCTTTTTCTTAATCCCTTTATTTTGAGCCTATGGTTGTCATTGCATGTGAGATGCGTCTGTTGAAGACAGGATATCATTGGGCCTTGCTTCTGTATCCAGCTTACCACTCTGTGCCTTTTAATTGGGGCATTTAGCCAGTTTCCATTCAAGGTTAGTATTGATATGTATGGATTCATCCTGTCATTGTGTCATTAGCTGGTTATTATGCTAACTTTTTTATGTAGTTGCTAATAGTGTCACTGATCTTTGTATTTAGATATTTTTTTTAGCAGCTGGTAATGATCTTTCCTTTCCATATTTAGTGCTTCTTTCAGTAGCTCTTGTAAGGAAGCTCTGGTGGTAACAAACTCTCTCTGCATTTGCTTGTCTGAAAAGGATCTTACTTCTTTGCATGTGAAGCTTAGTTTGGGTGGATATGGAACTCTTGGTTGGAATTTCTTTTCTTTAAGAATGTTTTGAATCTAGGCCCCCAATTTTTTCTGGCTTGTAGGGATCCTACTGAGAGGTCCACCTTTAGTCTAATGGACTTCCCTTTGTAGGTGACCTGTCCTTTTCTCCAGCTGCCTTTAACATTTTTTTCTTGCATTTCAACCTTGGAAAAATCTATGATTATGTGTCTTGGAGACGATCTTGTGAAGTATTTTGTGGCAGTTCTCTGCATTTCCTGAATTTGAATGTTGGCCTCTCTAGCTAGGTTGGGGAAGTTCTCACTGATGATATCCTGAAATATGTTTTCCAAGTTGCTTCCATTCTTCCCATCTGTTTCAGGGATGCCAGTAAGTTGTGGATTTGCTCTCTTTACATTCCTTTTCATTGTTTTTACTTTATTCTTGTCTGACTGTCTTATTTCAGGAAGCCAGTCTTCAAGCTCTGAGATTTTTTCCTCCACGTGGTCTCTTCTGCTGTTAATACTTGCAATTGGATTATGAAATTCTTGTAGTGTTTTTCACTCTATCAGGTCGGTTACATTTTTTCTATATGGGCTATTTTGTCTGTCAGCTCCTGTGTCACTTTATTGCGATTCTTAGCTTCCTTAGATTGGGTTTCAATGTTCTCCTGAATCTTGATGATCTTCATTCCTAGCCATAAATTCTGTTTGTCATTCTGGCCATCTCAGCCCAGTTATGAACCCTTGATGGAGGACTACTGTGATCATTTGGAGGAAAGAAGGCACTCTGACTTTTTCAGCTGTCAGAGTTCTTGTGCTGCTTCTTTCTCATCTGTGTGGGCTAATAATGTTCCTTCAATCTTTGAAGTTGCTGTTTTTGGATGGGTTTTTATTTATTTTATCCTATTTGATGACCTTGGGGGTTTGATTTTGGTATAACATGGGTTCTGTCAACTGGCTTCATTTCTGAAAGATTTTAGGGGGCTAAGGCTCAGCTCAGGACTCCTGGACTCCATGCTGTAGCTCTAGGGGACTGGCATTGAGCCCCAGCTTTGTTCTCTGGCTTCTTGAGTTTAGGAACCTGCTGCACTGTAGGAGCTGAGGTGCTCCCGGACTGCTATTCACAACACTCCAATGGGTGGTGCCAGCCAAAACACTTCACAGGGTGGTGGTAGCAGAATTTACCCTCGTGTGCACAAGTCAGCAGCAGAGGCAGCAGCAGCACAGGGGCTGCATACTCATTAGCTGTGTCAGGGTGCTAGTAGGTGCCAGGGTGCTGGCTGCTGTGCCAGCGTTCACAGCAGCTGTGGTGGCAGCACTGCTCAAGCGGATAGGGGACCCTTGCTGGCGACTGTTTACGTGTTCACACCTGTGGTGGTATCAGCACAGGGGTGGGGCACCAGTGGGTACAGGACTGTGTGTGCCCTCTGTGCCTGTTCCTGTAGGTGGAGGTGGCCCTCAGGGTGGAGGTAGATCCACTGTCCTCCATGCCTATGTTTCATTCCAGCGGCAGTGTCAGCACAGGGCTGGGGCACTAGCCAGGGCAGGGCTAGCGGGCTCGTGCCTGCCAATGCTCCAACGACAATGGCAGTGCGGTTGGGGGAAGGATGGGTACACTTATGCAGGCAGCAGTGGCAAGGCAGGGTGCACGTGTACACACACACTGGTAAGAAAGGAAAGGAAAGTCCACCTGTGCCAGCAAAGTGATGCAGAGGGATGGCCATAAGTGAGTAGCCATCACACAGGGCAAAGCACACAGGGCAGGCTGCCAAGTGGGGAGGGTGCAGGTGGGCTGGTGAGAGTCTGCCAGCCTCTCTGCTAGAGCACTCTGCTGGTCAGGCCAGGTCCACCAGCCAGAAGCTATAATGTGGGTCCCCAGGAGGTACCTGGGGGCTGCACTGCAAGCAGGCGTGGTCAAGCCGGGTCCCCAGAAGAGACCAGCAGAATGAAGGGAGCTCAGGTCAGACGGCCCTGTGTCACAGGTAAGACCACCCAGCAGAGTTCAGGTTACACAGTACTACCAGGGCTCAAGTCTCCTATGGGATCAAGTCGAACCTAGGGGAATGGGCATCACTGGCCATGCTCCACTAAGGATGCTCCCACATTAAACCAACTGGGCTCCATGCTGGCTGTAGTTCTGCCCCAACCACTTATCTAAGAAGCTCTCCGTGCCAACGCAAGTGTCCATGGTGATCACAGGGTCTCCTCCTGCCAGGATTCCAGAGTCCTGCGGTAAAAGTGGGTTGTTCCTTGCCTGTTCAAGACACCCCTTCCCCAGGAGTTGCTGGAGACCAGGAATGAGTCTTGGTGAACAGTAGCCCTGTGCAAGGTTCCCAGTTTCCTTCCCCTTCAGCTCAGCATCTGTGTCTTTTCTCCATCTGTTCTCAATGGCTTCCCTCTGAAGTTCTCCTAGGAGTGCACCAGTCTTATCAATGTCTCGGTCACTTGGTTGCAGATGTTCCTCCTGCCTGCATCTAGTTGGCCATCTTGGAGCAGGATAAAACAGGGCTGACTTGTTAAAAATCATTACATAAATGTATAAGTTAGTATTTTTTTTACTCTAAAGAAACTGAGGATTTATATCCTATTTATCTGGCTCATTGGCAGTTTATCTGGTGATACAGTCTGTTGACTCTGAAAAGAGATGACTGAACGCTCCCCATACTAAAGAACGCCATTGAAAATGGCAAAAACAAAGCCAAAATTTGGTACCAGGATAAAAACAGAAATTGGTTAATCATTAAGATATTGGTTATTTGTATTATTGTATTTCCTATCATACAGAAACAACATATTGCTTGCAGTTTTATTATAATCTAATATATATAATCTAAATATGACCTGCAGGTACTACTAGAATTATTAAGTAAAAATAGAATTATTGCAGATATTCTGTTAGGTCAAATTTTATTTTATTATGTCAGAGTTAGAAAGATTCTATGGGACAAGGAGCAGTAGCTCACACCTGTAATCCCAGGAATTTGGGAGGCTGAGGCGGGAGGATCACTTGAGCCCAGGAGTTCAAGACCAGCCTGGGAAACATAGTGGGACTCCATTTCTACAAAAAATAAGAAATAAAAAAATTATTCGAGTGTGGCGGCACACACCTGTAGTCCCGGCTACTCAGGAGGCTGAAGTGGGAGGATCACTAGAGCATGGGAGGTCAAGGCTGCAGTGAGATATGATTGTGCCACTGCACTCCAGCCTGGGTGACAGAGTGAGACCCAGTCTCTAAGAAATGAAATCAAATTTAATAAATAAAATAAAATAAAAAGATTCTAACAGAGCTATTAGAAAATAGTAGTTTTATATTAGGACCATTATATTAGAATCTTAGAGATGCAAATCTAATAATTAGAGAGACTATATATTGGTAATGCTAAAATAAGTTAACTTGGTGATCAAGATGCCAGCTTTGATCTTGACCCAGGTGCTTTTGGGGCTCCTGGGCTCCCAAAGAATATCAATATTCTTAAATGTGAATTATCCTAGATTCTTAGACAACAAGTCTAAGACAGACTTTATTATTTAAAATATTTGTATATTGTTTTATTACCACACCTCTTTCTTTCCCAGAGTATCTCTTCTATATCCAGCAAATTTTCAATGGCTTCCTTGCAAGGTATTTGTTCCCTATTTTGAAGCTTTCCCAGTTAAGTGAAACCTAACTTCTCAGTAATATATGCAGTTTCAATACAGGGCATCTGGAAGCTCATCAGCAAGATGTGCTTCTGCCAGAGATGAATGAAGAGGGGGCAGAATGGAACCAAGAGGCTGGAGAGTATGATTGGGGGAAAAATTATAAAGGGGGCAGGGGAAGATATAATGGTTGACCATAGATAGAGGCTTTTGGAAAGACTGAAGATAGCTGTGAACTTGAGAAGAAATTTAGGAAAAGAAAAGAGATGTGTAAAAAGCAGATTTTCTGAAATTTGCCATATGATTTGCTATTTGAACTCACTCTTCTTCACTTTCTAACCTTAATGTGAGTTTGATTTTCAGGTTGTAGTCTTTTCTAATACTTACCTGTCAAGGTGAAATAAATAGTGGACCCTCTGTATCCGTGGATTCCACATCCGTGGATTCAACCAACAGTGGATCAAAAATATTTGGAAAACAAATTGTGTTTGTACTGAATGTCTTTCCTGTCATTATTTCCTAAACAATACAGTGTATCAACTATTTATATTGTATTAGGTATTATAAGTAATCTAGAGATTATTTAAAGTACACAGGAGTATGTGCATAGGTTATATGCAAATACCACAACATTTAATATCAGCGACTTGAGCATCTGATGATTTTGGTATCCACCGGGGTTCGTAGAACCAATCTCCAGAGATAACCAGAGACAACTGTACTTAACTATAAAGGTAAAAAATTTTCAATCATCTACTATCTGAAATCATCTCTACTTAAAAGTTGTACATGGAAATATGTGGAGAAAGAGGAGGGCTTAGGACCAAGTCCTGGGAAAGTGCCATCTTGAAGTCAGGTAGTGAAGAGACAATAAATGAAAGAAAGCAATAAAAGGAGAAGAGGAGCAACCATATGGTATCCTGGAAGTCAAGAAATGGCAGTATCTGGTGGAAAGTGCGGTCATGCCGCTGAAAGGTAAAAAGAAGGAAGAAAACTGACCCTTGGGTTTGGCAACATGGCAAGTAACAGTGACAAGAACCATTTGGGAGGCCTGATGGGAATGAAAGTCAAATATAAGTGGTTGAAGAGAGATTTGGAGGCGAAAAAGTGACAACCACCTGCAAAGAAAAATCCCATGAAAAGGTTTCTGTGAAAGGGAGCAAAGACAATGTGGCAGCTGGAAGGAGGCCTATGGGAAGCAGAGGAACTCTTTCTTAGCTGTAGTGGGGGAAAAGCAGAAGATGGGTGCAGATGCAGGGAGAATTGTATAACACTGGTAGGAAGAGCAGATTCTCATGGAATGAGGTCATCACTGAAATTGAGGGCAGGGAGTGGGTTAGATCACTAATTCTTAAACATAGCTGTGCATTGAAGTCATCCAGCAGGTTTTAAATACTGTTTATGCTCAAATCTCACTCCCAAGAGACTCTGATTTAATTGGTATGGGGTGAATCCTACCATTCATGAGTTTCAAAGGCTCCCCACTTTCCACCTCCCCTCCATTCTCGGCCCCAGGATTCTGATATGCGCCAAATTTTGAGAAATGCCAGTTAATGCTTTTTGAGGATACAGAAGATACTAGGCACCAACTAGTTGCATAGATCCAGACTGCTACATAGGAAAAATAAAATAAAAGTCATTTCTTGCTTTCAAGGCACTGTAAATCTGTAGGCTATTCAAAAATCTAAAATCATTCCAGAAAATATGAAAGTAATTTACGAGCATTAGCAATTTAAAGTATATTAAAGAAAGCAGGGTACAAACCATATTCAATGATGCAGAATCAAGGGGAATAAGAGATCAATTTTGGAGATGGTGGCTCAGGGAATGTTCACTAAAGGAGAGTATTGAGCCATATTTTGAAGAAGTAAAGTGCAAAAATTGACAGCTATCTGAAGCACATTTCAGATAGAGGAAGCAACAAAAGCTTTGTAAACAAAAGCAGGTGATCAGGGAAACTATGGAGAAAACACATTCCTGAGCAACTGAAGAATAGGAGTGGGAGAGAGAATTTTCACTCTATACCACTTTTTTTTAGCCTTTTAAATGTTGAAACATTGACAAGTTTAGCCTTTTCAAGAATCAATCAATTAATAAATAATGGCTTTTTAAATGGGAAAAGAATCATCTAGATTGAGACCATTAAAAACAATGAAAAAATGAGAGTAAAGAGATACAGATGAGCCCGTTATAAAAGTATTGAAAGTACTAGCAGTGCCCACAGGAATATAATCTATTTTCTCTACCATTCACCTGAAAAGACAGAATAACATTTTATCTAAATAGGACCTAACATCACAGTAGTGAAATGATCCTTAGCAGGCACAAAGTAAAAAACCAATGTGGGCCAGGCACGGTGGCTAACGCCTGTAATCCCAGCACCTTGGGATGCCGAGGCAGGTGGATTACTTGAGGTCAGGAGTTCGAGACCAGCCTGACCAACATGGTAAGAGCCCCATCTCTACTAAAAATACAATATTAGCCGAGCATGATGGTGCATGCCTGTATTCCCAGCTCCTTGGGAGGCTGAGGCAGGAGAATCGCTTGAACCTGAGAGGTAGAGGTTGCAGTGAGCCGAGATCGCGCCACTGCACTCCAGCCTGGACAACAAGATCGAAACTCTGTCTCAAAACAAACAAACAAACAAACAACAACAACGACAATGAAAAACAATGTGGAACTCTATCCTTGTGTGTCTAATTCTCCTACTGACAGAAATACTACAGCCAGACCAAATGTGTTTCTTGTTGCTGTTTATTAGGAGAAATTTTTGCTTTTGTTTTCAAAGTACCTTGTAGCCTTTAAGCCATTAATTACTTTAAAGAGATATTCATATTCTTTCATTTGGCCTCTTTTTCTAAAGAAAGGATAAGGAAAAAAAGGTTATGTTTTCTTCAGTTCTCTCTTCATGACTCACAATTATGTTGTAAGAACAACTTTTCATTAATGCAGGATATTTATGTGCCTTAAACAATTTCCAGAAAAGCTGAGTTCAAGTGCATAACAACACTGAATATTGGCTGCAAACTGAATTATAAATTACTCAGAACCATCTAAGTCACAGTTAATGTTGCCTGTGGCTTCTGAGTATAGTTCTCAATTTATCTGTAAGTTTTTGAAGAGGCAAAATTGTATTAGGTGCTGAAATTAAAACAAACAAACTTGATATATTAAAGATAGGGTATAAAACAGTAAAACTGGGGTGATTTTCTGCATTATAAAATTATTTCTTTACTCTGGTATCTTTTTAATGGAAATTTTCAGTGTAGTTAACTACACCTGAAGAGACAGAATAATAGTTTTTCTAAGTAAGACCTAATATCACTGTAGTAAAATGATCCTTAGCAGGAACAAAGTCAAAAACCAAAGTGGAACTCTGTCCTTGTTGAGTAGATCTGATTCTCCTACCGATGGAAATATGTAAAGGCAGACCAAATGTGTTTCTTATTGCTGTTTATTAGGAGAAATTTTGTAAATTATTTTTAATTATTTTTAAAAATCAGTGTAAATAATTTTTCACTTTTGTAAAATGAAAATAGTCATGAAATATTGCCAGCATTCATTCTTCAAGCTAATAATATTTTATCTTGGTATGATGCATTACAGTTAAAAAAGCACATGACTTAGCTCATGCGGTCTTCACAATAGTCCCATTCTGCCCAAAAGAAGTGGAATGCTCACATAGGTTGATTAGACCAACGTCTCTTAGCTGGGAAGCATAAATGTCAAATCCAGTTTGTTCTGAATTCAATTTTCCTCTTTTTTTCCACTGCTGCATCTTTGCCTCTTACCTTTTGTGTTTCATGTTCAAGTTCTCTGCATGTTATTTTAGTATAGCCCAACAAAACAAAATTTACAGTCAGAATATTTATATATGTAGATAAACAGCTATTAAAGACAGCTCAGCACAACTTCAAACAATAAAGTATCGTTTATGTGGTGAAGCCAGAGTGGCTAAGAAGCGAAGCTTGGTTTGTTTAAACAGGATATTGGGGTTGGTTTTTTTTTTTTTTTTAATTTAAGGGTAAAAACTATGATATGAAAAGGTCCCAAACAATGGCAAACTGATGACCACAAAGCAAAGTTTACCATTTTTTTCTTCCTACACAGAGACAGCATCTGCAGCAATTTCATTACCAATTTTTTCTTTTTGAACTCTACTGAAAATTTCAAATAAGTACTTAATTTCAATAATTATAAATATTTTGCCATATTGTTTATGCCTCCTGCATTAAAAAAAATTTTTGGAGCATTTTAAAGCAAATTTCAGAAATCATTTTATATTAACCTTAAATATTTTAATGTGCTTTCTTTAAAAGTAATAAAACAAAGGACATTTTCTTACATAAACAAATGCCATTGTTTTCTCTAACAGCATTAACAATAATTCCTTCATATTACCTAGTTCTAAATCTGTATTCAAATTTCCCCAGTTAGGTAAAACCTTAAAAAAACAACCACTACCACTAATTAGAGGTTTAATGACATCAGCTTCCAACCAAGGTTCACACATTTTACTGGGTTGTTCTATCTCACAATTCTTTTTAAATATCTCTTAATTTAGAACAGTTTTCTCCTCTTTTTTCTCCTTCCCTGAATTCTATTGCCTTATTGAAAAAAAAACTGGTCAATTTTACACATTGTGGATATGGCTAATGCTTCTTTGCATTGTCTGCTTGGTGGCTTTTTATTTTCAGTGCCAAGAAATTAGTCCTGAAGACTTGAACAGATATGGGTTCAGTTGTTTTTTATTAAGAATATTCAGTTTTTTTTTTTTAATTCATAGGTGGGGTTGTGTAGTTCATTTTCATGTTGATTACATCAAGAGGCATTTGGTTTATCTGGTTGTTTTAGTTTTACAATACTAAGATTGATGGGGGGTAACAGCCATATTCCTTCATTGTAAATTTCCTAAACTTTCATCTAATGATTTTACAGTAGATTAATGACCTTTAAATGATTCATGTGAAGGTTTAAAAATTGAGATTTAAAAAAATTCTATTATTTCTTCTGCATTTATTAGCTGAGATTCTTTTGTTCAGAGAAATTTTTCTCATCAGTTAGTTCAGTATAAACTGAAACATAATTCATAGCATACAGACAAGATAAATGCTTATTTTTTCACCTTTATTCGTATCTATTTATTTGAGACAAGATCTCACTCTGTCACATGGCTCACTGCAGCCTCAACCTCTTTGGCTCAAGCAATCCTCCTGCCACCTCAGCCTCCAGAGCAGCTGGAACCACGGGCATGTGCCACTGTGCCCAGCTAATTTTTCTTTTTTAGAGAAGAGATCTCACTGTGTTGCCCAGGCTGATCTCTAACTCTTGGGCTCAAGCAATCCTCCTCTTCAGCCTCCCTAAGGCGGGAGCCACTTTGCCTGGCCTACTTCTTCACCTTTAATTATCAGTCTTGAGATATGAGTAATGAGTTGGTGCTGTGGACACTTCCAACAGCATCCAGCAAATTTTTTTCTCTCTCCTCCTCTCTTTCTACCTTTTTCTTTCTCCTCCTCTGTCTTCTCTCTGAACTCTCTTTTTTCTCTTCAATTTGAACTCATTACTTTTTAAAAATTCAATAGGTTTGACTCAAACTTGTGTTCATTATTATTTTTGATGCTCAATGTATTCCATTTTGGCCAGTGAAAGAGTCTTCAAATTTGTTCTCTGTCTTCTCTCCCCTTCCATTCTCGCCAGTCTGGCCAACATGGCGAAACCCTGTCTCTAATAAAAACACAAAACTTAGCCAGGTGTGGTGGTGGGCACCTGTAATCCCAGCTACTCCGGAGGCTGAGGCAGGAGAATCGCTTGAACCTGGGAGGCAGAGGTTTCAGTGAGCTGAGATCGCGCCACTGCACTCCAGCCTGGGCAACAAGAGTGAAACTCTGTCTCAAAAATAAAAAAAAGACTACATTTTTACATTAGCTATTATTCAAAACAAATTTCAGCATGTAGGGGTGACTTGGGGAGATTTGGCCACCTCCAAAATATGCAGTCCAAATAAAAATGTTGCTTGTTTATAACTGTAGTTTCAAGTTATGTCCCCAAGCATTGTAGGACAATCAAATTGCCACAGCCAACCAAGAACAGAGCTGCAATATTTCAGATACTAGTCATCTGGAATTTTCAACAGGTCTTTGGAAATTTAACTATAGTTTGGACCAGGCGCGGTGGCTCACGCCTGTAATCCCACCACTTTGGGAGGCCGAAGCGGGCGGATCACTTGAGGTCAGGAGTTTGAGACCAGCCTGACCAACATGGTGAAACCTCATCTCCACAAAAATAGAAAAATTAGCCGGGCATGGTGGCAAGTGCCTGTAGTCTCAGCTACTTGGGAGGCTGAGGCAAAAGAATCGTTTGGACCCAGGAGGTGGAGGTTGCAGTGAGCTGAGATTGTGCCACTGCACTCCAGCCTGGGTGACAAAGCAAGACTCCATTTCAAAAAAAAAAAAACAAACTATAGCTTGAACTATCCATAAAGAATGTTTATAAGCCAATTTAGAGAACACAAAATGTAGAAATTTTCAAACATATATTTTTAAAATTCTTGAGCTTTGATAAATTTTCAAATAATGCTATTATAAATCTTTTTTTAAAAAAGGCAAATGTACTAGTATTTGTTCTTGACAACACTGATTAGCAGCTACTTGGAGTTTTATATATATTCATATGTAAAAGTATTATAAATTTGTTATATGTTTATATTTATACATCTCATATATGTTTATACTCCATTTATGTTTAAGTGCAGTATAATTCATAATATTCATTAATTTGAGGAAGTGCTTTCTGCAAATGAGTAGTTTTACTACATTGCAAAATCAGTGATGTGAAGCAAGTACTTCCACATTATAATATAGAATAACACTTATTTACCCGACTTTCTCCTCTCCCTAAATGTTTTGCAAAATTCCTGAATTGTCAGCTTAGCTGGGGAAAAAAGGGACTTGTTTTATTTTTGAGAATTAAGTTGAGTATACTGTTTTAATTTTAAAACAGGAAAAAAAGGCTCGGCACAGTGGCTCATACCTGTAATCTCAGCATTTTGGGAGGCCGAGGCTGGAGGATCACGAGGTCAGGAGCTCGAGACCAGCCTTGCCAACGTGGTGAAATCCTCTCTACTAAAAATACAAAAATTAGCCAGGCGTGGTGGTGCCCACCTGTAATCCCAGCTACTTGGGAGGCTGAGGCAGGAGAATTGCTTGAACCCAGGAGGTGGAGATTGCAGTGAGCTAAGATCGTGCCACTGCACTCCAGCCTAAGATAGAGTGAGACTCTGTCTCAAAAACAAAAAAAAAAGAAAGAAAAGAAAAGAAAAAAAAAAACTAAACAAAGAGCCAGCATGTAAATTTTTATATCTTGTGGTGAAATATGAGAAGTCCCCTGGACAGCTCTTGCCTAGAGATGTTGGACTAATCCATTAATGGAGGAAGAGATTGTCTCTATTTCCTGCTGAGAATCTGAGCAGTAGAGAAGGATTATGGAAGAAATGACTATTTCACAAACTATGAGGACAGTAGGAAACAATGAAAACAATATTCATCTAGAAAGAATGTCATTGATGTCTTAAAAGTTGTTCAATAATAAGAGTTTACATGTTTCATTAAAGACAAAGAAAATCACAGGTATGTAGAGACATAGGCACTAATTAAATCCTCTTCTGAGAAGTGTTTCATTTAGAAGTACGAAGTTATAGAAAGAGCATGGAGGACCTGAATCTGGTCATTGTATGTCTGAATGTCCCTTGAATCTATTTTTTCATCTTTTAAAACAAAGATAAGCTCTGCTCATGTCTACCTTGGATGTTTTCAGATTGAAATGAATCCTTAGGAAGTCTTTTAGAGCAGTTGATCTTCAATATCATGTCTCAAATATCCTAAATCTGCCGACTCACTGATCATTATCTGATAACCATGTATCTATTCCCATGCACAAAAGCACTGCTCTTTTATTCTCTGCTTGGGCGCTAACAATATTAAATTCCAATAACAGTAATTCAATAACAATAGATACAATATTTACCAAGATAATTCTCAGATGCATTGACAGCTGTATTTGTTTCCACTAGGTTATGCTGTGCTAACCAATGACTTTAAGCTCCTCTACCCCCGCATTCCACTACAAAACAGAGTTGAGAAAGTCTAAGGGTGTAGAAAAGCCTTTATTTTAAAACATTTTATTTCAGTAGTTTTTGGGGAACAGGTGGTTTTTGGTTACATGAATAAGTTCCTTAATGGCAGTTTCTGAGATTTTAGTGTACCCGTTGCCCGAGCAGTGTACACTGTGCCCATCAATATATAGTATTTTATCCCTCACCCCCTCCAACCCTTCCCCAAGAGTCCCCAATATCCATTATATTATTCTTACACCTTTGCATCCTCATAGCTTAGCTCCCACTTATAAGTGAGAACATATGATGCTTGGTTTTTTATTACTGAGTTACTCCACATGGTATAATTGCCTCCAGCTCCATCCAGCTTGCTGCGAATGCCATTATTTTGTTCCTTTTTATGGCTGAGTAGTATTTATAATATATATACATATACCATATTTTCCTTATCCACTTGTTGGTTGATGGTTATTTAGGAGGGTTTCATATCTCTGCAGTTGTGAATTGTGCTGCTATAAACATGCATGTACATGTTTCTTTTTCACATATGACTCTTTCTCCTTTGGGTAGATACTCAGAAGTGGGATGGCTCAATCAAATGGCCATTCAAATTTTAGTTCTTTAGGGAATCTCCATACTGTTTTCCATAGTGATTGTACTAGTTAACATTCCCACCAGTAGTGTAAAAGAACTCTGTTTTCACAACATCCACACCAACAGCTGTTATTTTTTGATTTTTTAATTATGGCCATTCTTGCAGGAGTGAGGTGGTATCTCATTGTGGTTGCAATTTGCATTTCCCTGATAATTAGTGAGGTTGAGCATTTTTTCATGTTTGTTGACTGTTTCTATATCTTCTTTTGAGAATTGCCTATTCATGTCTTGATTAAGTTATTTGGTTTTTTTCTTGGTGATTTGTTTGAGTTCCTTGTAGATCCTGGATATTAGTCCTTTTGTCAGATGCATAGTTTACAAATATTTTTTCCCACTATGTGGGTTGTCTGTTTACTCTGCTGACTATTTCTTTTGCTATGCAAAAGCTTTTTAGTTTAATTAGGTCCCATTTATATATTTTTGTTTTTGTTGCATTTGCTTTTGGGTACTTAGCCATGAATTCTTTACCTAAGACAATGTCTAGAAGAGTTTTCTAATGTTATCTTCTAGAAATTTTATGGTTTCAGGTCTTAGATTTAACTATTTGATCCATCATAAGTTGATCTTTTTTATAAGGTGAGAGATGAGGACCCAGTTTCATTTTTCTACATGTGGCTTGCCAGTTATCTCAGGATTATTTTTTGAAAGAAAAGCCTTTGGACTCTTCTCTGAGCTATTTCCATCCTATTGAAAGGACTGGGGAGTCACATACATCTGTTTTGGGATTTTAATAAAAGGTGTGATGGTCACACTTTTTATATGGTTTCTGCCCTGAGGCTGAATCTGTGGAGGGGTGTGAAGTATTTGTTGTATAACTTTACACTCTATTTTGTGGCACCTCTCTTTTAGGGCAAATGTGGCACTTAGATTCCCTTTAAGAAAGCTGTATAGAATTTCAAACATAAAGAATTTAGCCAATGAATTTTTCTCAGTTATGATTCTTTTGTAACATTGGGCACTAGAAATGTACATAACAACCAAGAGTTTTGGTAATACCCAATTTAGTGACAGAATCCATGTCAACATTTCATCTTTGGTGAACAGTCAAGTATCACAGATCAAAAACAGATTTGAAGTTCATTATGCAAAGCTAGCAATACACATGCAGAAATGTGAACATCATCTTGTTAGATGTTATAACTAAAGAGAGTTTTCTAGTTTAGTGTAAAGTTGTTGTGCCCACTGTGAAATCACACTTTACTTTTCTAGGTCTTTTTCTTCGGCTGCCTTTTAATTTTTTTATTTTTAATTCAAAATTTTTATTTTTTTTATTTTATTATACTTTAAGTTCTAGAGTACAAGTGCACAATGCATAGGTTTGTTACATATGTATACATGTGCCATGTTGGTGTGCTGCACCCAATAACTCGTCATTTACATTAGGTATTTCTCTTAATGCTATCCCTCCCGCCTCCCCCAGTGTGTGATGTTCCCTGCCCTGTGTCCAATTGTTCTCACTGTTCAATTCCCACCTATGAGTGAGAACATGCGGTGTTTGATTTTCTGTCCTTGCGATAGTTTGCTGAGAATGATGGTTTCCAGCTTCATCCGTGTCCCTACAAAGGACATGAGCTCATCCTTTTTATGGCTGCATAGTATTCCATGGTGTATATGTGCCACATTTTCTTAATCCAGTCTATCATTGATGGGCATTTGTGTTGGTTCCAAGTCTTTGCTATTGTGAATAGTGCTGCAATAAACATACGTGTGCATGTGTCTTTATAGTAGCATGATTTATAATCCTTTGGGTATATACCCAGTAATGGGATTGCTGGGTCAAATGGTATTTCTAGTTCTAGATCCTTGAGTAATCGCCACACTGTCTTCCACAATGATTGAACTAGTTTATAGTCCCACCAACAGTGTAAAAGTGTTCCTATTTCTCCACATCCTCTCCAGCATCTGTTGTTTCCTGACTTCTTAATGATTGCTTTCTCTTATTGCCAACATACTTAGTAGGAAACTCCACTTGGATTCCCCTAATGTCAATGTACAGTCAATATTTCATAACTTTCCTGACTTACCTCTTTCTCTACCCCTCTTAATTTGCATCTATCCTTTTACCTCTCCTATTCTATAGATGATTTTTTACTTTATATCCCAGACCACCAACCTCAAAAACCTGGCTCTTTTCTCTTAAGTGCTTAGTATCCACCATCCCCCCTACATCTTCCTAAATAGCATATTTAATAACGAAATATTAGTGCTTTTTCTTTCAAGATGTTTTACAACCTTCTCTTGGTTTCAGTGTTATGTAAGTTTTAGGCTGTATTAGTCTGTTTTCATGCTGCTAATAAAGACATACCTGAGACTGGGCAATTTACGAAAGTAAGAGGTTTAATTGGACTTACATTTCCACGTGGCTGGGGAAGCCTCACAATCATGGCAGAAGGCAAGGAGGTACAAGTCCCATCTTACATGGATGGCAGCAGGCAAAGAGAGAATGAGTTTGTGCAGGAAAACTCCTGTTTTTAAAACCATCAGATCTCGGCCAGATGTGGTGGCTCATACCTGTAATCCCAGCATTTTGGGAGGCTGAGGCAGGCGGATCACCTGAGGTCAGGAGTTTGAGACCAGCCTGGCCAACATGATGAAACCCCATCTTTACTAAAAATACAAAAAAAGAAAAAAAAAAAGCTGGGTGTGGTGGTGCACGCCTGTAGTCCCAGCTACTCTGGGAAGCTGAGGCTTGAGTTGGGAGGCAGAGGTTGCAGTAAGCTGAGATCGTGCCACTGCATTCCAGGCTGGGTGACAGAGGGAGACTCTTTCTCAAAAAAAGCAAAACATAACAAAACAATGAAACCATCAGATCTCGTGAGTCTTATTCACTGTCATGAGAACATCACATGAAAGAGTTGCCCCCATGATTCAATTACTTCCCACTTGGTACCTCCCACAACACATGGGAATTCAAGATGAGATTTGGGTGGGGACACAGCAAAACTGCATCATAGGCTTTATACCTAAGTGATATCAACTTTATCAGCCTTCTAACAAAATTTTTCTCTTTTCTGATTTGCCCTATAACCCATATTAGATTAGTATCCTAAAAATGAGGAACCCTGTATTCTTTCTTTCTCAGAAATATTAATTGGTTCCTCAGTCTCTCAGGTAAAGTCTGCTATCTTTCTCCAAGTATTTAGGGTATTGACTCATTATAATAGTTAGGATTGGGTTCAGCTGCGAGTGACAGATGACCCAAAATAAAAGGGGCTCAAACAAAATAGATGCCCATGTTCAGAGAGATCCAGGGTAGGTTTGAGACTCCATAGTATCTAAGGCCTTTGCTCCATTTATCTTGTTATTCCCTTATGTGTGGCCTATATTCCTAAGCTCATTTCATGGTTCAAGATGGCTCTCCAATTCTGTCTTCAATCCAGTCAGCAAAAATAAGAAATCAGTTTGCCTCATTTAAGGAAACTTCCTGGATGTTGCATCCACCACTGCAGTTTACACCTTTTGGTCAAAACTTATTTTCAAGACCAAATTTAGCTTTATTCTGATGAACATTAGCTATGGTTGGAATGTTTTTGTCCCCTTCAAAAATTAGCTATAACTTAGTTCACAATGCAAAAGTGTTGGCAGGTGTGGCCATTGGGAGGAGATTGAGTCATGGGACCACCCTCATGATTGAGATTAGGTGCCCTCATAAAAGGGCTTCATGGAGAGGGTTCATCCATTTTCAACTTTCTTTGCCTTCCACAATGTAAGGACACAGTGTTCTCCACTCTAGAAGATACAACATCAAGGCTCCATCTTCGAAGGAGAGAGCAGCCCTCAACTAGACAGCCAAACCTGCCACTGCTTTGATCTTGGACTTCCCAGCCCCTAAAACTGTAAGAAATAAGTTTCTGTTCTTTATAAACTATGCAGTCTCAGGTATTTCATCACAGTAGCACGAAACAGACTAAAACACTATGTGTCCTACCTTCTAACTGCTACTTCTTACACCAATTCACCATTCCAATCAAACACTCTCCTTAGTCCATTTAAACATAAACTCTTCAAAACGCTCCAGCTTGCAACTGTCTCTGTCCTTTAAACTAGAGGTACTGTTGATTTGGCAGCCAATAAGATACTTATTTTGTAACAGCCTTATTTATTTATTTATTTATTTATTTTGATGCAGAGTCTCGCTCTGTCACTCAGGCTGGAGTGCAGTTGCATGATCTCCATTCACTGCAACCTTTGCCTCCTGGCTTCCAGCAATTCTCATGCCTCAGTCTCCCAAGTAGCTGGGACTTACAGGCATGCACCACCATGCTCAGTTAATTTTTGTATTTTTAATAGAGACAGGGTTTCACCATGTTGGCCAGGCTGGTCTCGAACCCCTTGCCTCAAGCAATCCACCCACCTCGGCCTCCCAAAGTGCTGGGATTACAGGCGCAAACCAACACACCCAGCCTGTAACAGCCTTCTTAATGTGGTTTTAATGATTAAGACATTGTTTGAATTTTCCTCCCTGTTTAGTCTTCTTAGCTAGATTGAGGGAAGCTCCTAAGCACTACATATCCCATCTCCCAACTGCTATTCTCGGTGTATTGCCTGGAAAGTAGAATGACTTGATGGCTATGCTCTATTTTACCTAACAGGCTGACAGCACCAATTTAGTGCTATCATATATTCTATTATTAGGGAATAGTTATGTATCATGCGGTATAATGTATGGTACTGCCTTCCATCTCAGTTGCATATATACAGACAAAAGAATACAGTAATAAAAATGTGTTAAATCTCTACAACAATTTCCTTGGTCACTATGTTAGAAATATGCAATAGGGGCATTACTGTGTGTATTTACAATTTAGCTGTGGAGATAAGTGTCACAAAAATACTAATACAATCATCCCTCTGTATCTGTGGGGGACTGGTTCTAAGATCTGTCCCCACACCCCACCGCTTGGATACCCAAATCCATGAATGCTCAATCCGTTCCATAAAATGGCATAGTAGTATTTGCATATAACCTATGCAGATTGTATGTTTTCAATCATCTCTAGATTACTTATAATATCCATTACAATGCCTATGCTATGTAAATAGTTGGTACACTATGTGGTTTAGGAAATTACAGAAAAAAATGTCTGTATATGTTTAGTACAGATGCAACCATACTTTTCAAAATTTTTAAATAGAAAGAAAGTCAGGGCCTTGCTTTATTACCCAGGCTGGAGTGGAGTGGTGTGATCATGGCTTACTGCAGCCTTGAACTTCTAGGCTCAAGGGATCCTCCTGCCTCAGGCTCCCTAGTAGCTGGGAGTACAGGTGTGTACCACCATGCCCGGCTAATTGAAAAAAAAAAATTTTAGAGACAGGGCCTTGCTATGTTGCCCAGGCTGGTCTTGAATTCCTGGCTTCATGGGATCCTTTTACCTCAGCCTCCCAAATTGTTGGGATTACAGGGATGAACCGCTACACCCCAAATGCAGCTTATTATTATTATTTTTTCTTGAGACCAAGTCTCACTCTGTCACTCAGGCTGGAGTGCAGTGGCATGATCTCTGCTCACTTCAGCCTCTGCCTCCCAAGTTCATGCGATTCTCCTGCCTCAGCCTCCTGAGAAGCTGGGATTACAGGTGCATGCCACCACACATGGCTAATTTTTGTAGTTTTATTAGAGACAGGGTTTCACCATGTTGGCCAGGTTGGTCTCAAACTCTTGGCCTCAAGTGATCCACCCGCCTCAGCCTCCCAAAGTGATGGGATTATAGGTGTGAGCCACGGCGCCTGGCCACACCCAGCTTACGTTGTGAATATTTTTGATCCTCAGTTGGTTGAATCCACAGATATAGAACACAGGAATACAGAGAAGAAGGACCCACTGCCTAGGCAAATACACTATTATTTAGGAAAAAAATTTCAACACATGGACTCCCTTCCCCTGCCCTGAAAATCCTAAAGGTCGATATTGATATCAATAATAGATAATAAAAGGATATGATAAGAATCTTGATTTTTTAATTTTAAAACAACAAATTTCCAAAAATTCTGAGGACTAATGTATGGAAAAAGTAAATTAGTGCTATATTAAAAGGGGTACTGGGTCCCATGATCTTTGGTTTTCCTGAAATGGCAGTGGATCTGGGTGGAGTAGATTCTGCTGATCTTTGTCATCTATTCCCTGCATTTGTGAATTGTTACCTGTGTGCAATCTGTGATCATGAGAAGTGCAAAGCTGGGCAATTTGGAATTTAAATCGATGGCTTTGGTTTTATCAACACTGAATTAAACACATAGGCTTCTCAACCTAAACAGAATTCAGGAAGGACTATGGCCTCGGTGCCAAAAATATTATTACATCACTCTACATATTCTTCGCACTTAACAAAACTCTTTCACAATTCTATCAAGTTGGTTTATCTGGTGTTACGAACCCCTATTTAATAAATGAAACTGTGCCTCAGTGTTTTACATACTTCAGGCCATATAGCAAGTAAGTGGCTACCCAAACTCAACCCTCATTCTTTTACTCTAGTTCAATATTTTGCATAATACCACACTGGAACTCAGTTATTCACAGCTGTGTGAATCCTTGAAGGCACATATTTTTCCTAGGTGCCCTAGGTAGAGAGAACCAAGATTCTAATGTGGATTTCCTGATGAAAAGAATTTTGCCGCCATTATCGATCTAGGCTAATATCCTTGGAAATAACTTGAGAACTTACTCATATTTTCTTAAAAATACATTTTTAAAGCAAGATGTAGTTGAGAAATTTATAATTCCCAATTGTAAGACTCTCAAATTCTCTACATAAAAAGACAAGAACAATAGTAGTTAACATACATGCTAGTGTTTCAAAGGAGATAGCAACTAGTCATAGAAAATCTGGCTTAGTTAGGAAAAGGCTATTAAGGAAAGTGTCAATAATAGTGGGTTCGCCTACCTCATCTGAGGATTTTTTGTTGTTTTTTCGAGACAGGGTCTCAGTTTATCACACAGGCTGGAATTCAGTGGCACAATCATGGCTCACTGCAACCATGGGCTCAAGTGGTCCTTCCACCTCAGCCTCCCGAGTAGATGGGACCACAGGCAGGGGCCACCATGCCTTGCTAATTTTTGTATTTTTAGTAGAGATGGGGTCTCGCTATGTTGCCCAGGCTGGTCTTTAACACCTGGGCTGAAGTGATCCTCTTGTCTTGGCATCCCATATTTTTTATGGTGAGAGAACTAATTGGGTATGGCATTAAACAAAAATAATTACATAGCTCTGGCTAAGTATATTATATACATGCATTACCATTAACACAGGAACTGGAAAGATAAACCAAGAATATTAACATATTTGCATCATACCTTTTCCGGGGGGGCAGCAAAGAGAGTAGGAAATCATCATACCACTCTGAGAAAAGTGCAGAAAGTAATACTGTCCTGTTCTCTGAAGGAAAACTATTGAGTTATTAAACCAATTTTGGATTTTAGTTTGGATGTTGGAAGACTTGGTTGTGTATACTTTGGGCAGGTTTCAAGCTTGCTGCTTCCAAATCGAAGAAAGAAAATAAACCAAATAGCAAAAAAGATTTAGAAATAAAAGATACTTTATTTCATCCCTCTCCAGCATCCAATGTAGAAAATAATAGCAGTTATTTACTGAGGGCTAACTACGTGCCAAACACATGCTACTATGTACATTGCATACCTTTTTCCTTAATCTTTCAACCATGTGAAAATAGATGATACTATCTTTTCACAGAAGAGGAACTCGAAGCTCAGAAAGATTAGTAACTAAGATGACACAGTGAGGAGGAGGCAGAACAGAATCCATCTCTACTTGCTTCTGAGTTCATCCTCTTAACCACTATTCAGCGAGGCAACAGTAAATTCCCTTTGTGGGGCTTCATAGCAAAGAGCTGGCAGAGTATTATCTAAACTAGAGATGGCATTAATGTTGGTTTTTTATATATCACAAAGCTTCCCTGGAGCCATCGTTAACTATTATATCAGGTTTCATAGCTTAATATATCATTATTATATTATCAGTAGGAAAACGGATGAAGTCTTGCTATCGACGACATCATAAGAGTTCCTTGGTTCCAAGAAATAACCCTCAATGTCAAAATTGTTGGGAAGCTCTTCTCTAGAATTTATCTCACAGAAATTGGGAGGTCCTCTAATTCGATAAAATCTTTCAAATTGAAACCCAATCTAAAGTACTTCAGAGTATATGTTTGTTGTTGTTGTTGCTTTTGAGAAAGTCTCGCTCTGTTCCCCAGGCTGAGTGCAGTGGCGCAATCTTGGCTCACCACAACCGCCGCCTCCCGGGTTCAAGCAATTCTCCTGCCTCAGCCTCCCGAGTAGCTGGGATTACAGGCGGGCGCAACCATGCCTGGCTAATTTTTGTATTTTTAGTAGAGATGGGGTGTCACCATGTTGGCCAGGCTGGTCTTGAACTCCTGACCTCGTAATCTGCCCGCCTCGGCCTCCCAAAGTGCTGGGATTACAGGTATGAGCCACCATGCCCAGCATAGAGTATATGTTTCAAAATGTTCGTCACATTGAAACTATTCAATTATGTTAAAAAACGTAATACACTAAAACACTACAAATGAGATTGAGACACTACTGTCCCCAAGCAGCTGGAGATGTACATAGGTGTTAATAACCTACTAGTTGGAAGGATAGTACTGTGTTCAGTACCATTATTTTAACCTCATCATTTGCAATTGATTGCATTGCATGGACAGTACCATTATTTTAACCTCATCATTTGCAATTGATTGCATTGCATGGACCCTCTGTAACTGCCTGAAAATCATGTCAGAGTTACTCCACCGACATTTGCCGAACATTTGTCATGTGGCAAAATACTTACTGTAGAAAAGTTGACACATAATAGCTCTGAGGTTTCACTAAATGAGCTTTACACACCAGGCTACAGGTACAACCCATTGATGTGTAGTCTCCAAAAAATATGGTTTATGATTTGATTAAAGAATACTGCCTCGCCAGAAGCTCCCTAAGTATAGACAAAAAGGGTTTCGTGACCAGTGAGGTGACTTGGCTTCACCGTTTGCTGTCACAGAACTATTCCGTGGAGGATTTCATAAGTAGTGAGGGAGAGGTGGAAGACCCGGCTGAAAATAAAGTGAGAGCAGCGGGTCGTGATCTGTTGGTGGCTGGGGACTCGCCTAGATGGAAGAAACACGGAATCTCTACTAAGGCTGTGGAAGGCGTCAGGGCAAACCTCAGACTCCTCTCACTGGACGCGTTCGCGCCACCTGTCAGACCGGAGGAGCCGCCAGGGATTGAGAGGGTAGGGAAGGGGTGCCCGGGGCCCCGGAAAGCGGCTGCGGGTCGCAAGTCTCCGCCGGAGAGGCGCTGGGAGTGGGGCTGGGAGTGGTGGGGGCGACGTGCTACATACCGAGGAGACTTCACGTGGTCTCCAGAGCCCTGCTAGGTGACCCGGGGCGCTACCGCGCGCCCCTCCCCTGAGGTCTCAGCTCCTCCTCCCAGGCACGTGACCGCAGCCGGCTGGTAACTGCGCTCCCGCAGCGTAGCTCGCTCTGTTTCTTCCCTCCCGCCGCTGTGCCCTTCTTCTCCCCCGTTCCCATCCCTCCGCCTTCCCCCGCCTCGCCCCCCACGCCCCAATCGCGGCTTGAGATTAGAAGCGCCCGCCCCTCCACCCTTTTCTTCGCTTGCTCATTGGCTGAAGTCTCAAGGACGCGTCCCGATGGCGGGTGGCAGCCATTGGTGGGATGAGCAATCCGAGTTCCCGGATGAGGGAACATTCTGCAGTATAAAGGGAGCAGGGAAGGCGGGAGACAGCGCAGTTTGAATCGCGGTGCGACGAAGGAGTAGGTGGTGGGATCTCGCCGTGGGTCCGATTAGCCTTTTCTCTGCCTTGCTTGCTTGAGCTTCAGCGGAATTCGAAATGGTAAACTTCGCAGAGACGCTCGATGACTCCGCGGGTTTTTGCGGGCGGGAGAAAAACCCGTTACACAGAGGGATGGGGGTGAAGTGGCGACGGTTGGGAACGCGCGGAGACAGGATTTAGAAGAGTGGGGGGAGGTGTTTTGTCGGCTGCTAGCGGAGCAGCCTCGGATCTCGCGGCGGGCGGCGACGGTTGGGTGGCGCGCGCAGCGCCGCTGGGGGCCGGCGGGCGGGCGGAGGCGCGCGGCCGTGGCGAGCGCGCGGCGGGGGGCGAACGGGCGGGGTCGCCCCTGCGGCGCGCCGCGGGCCGGAGACCCCGGCGGGGTGCGGGGACGCGCTCGCGGAGGGACGCGCCGCGGTGGGGGATGGGCTCGCCGCCTTGGTAATTCTATATTCTCCGTTCCTCCTCCGCTCGCGGGCGTGTGCGCGCCGCAGGCTGGCGGTAAGGCTGGAAAGGACTCCGGAAAGGCCAAGACAAAGGCGGTTTCCCGCTCGCAGAGAGCCGGCTTGCAGGTCAGTAGTTGTTCGTGCAGTCTGGGAGTCATGATGTTTTTCTTTGCATTTCCTTTTTTGTTATTCATCGCTCTCCATGGGCGTTTTGTGTATGCGTGGGTGATGCGGTGTCGCGACTTGGGCTGCCCATACGATAAATATGGGGGGGAGGAATCACGTGTTTCGATGTCGGGACGCGTTGCTGCGCCCGTGCCCCTTGGCTTTGGCGCGCATATAATTTCCCCATCTCTAGTTCTCATTTTTGTGCATTTATGTTTGTGTATGCTTAAAATTTAAGTTCCCAGTGGGCCGTATTCATCGACACCTGAAATCTAGGACGACCAGTCATGGACGTGTGGGCGCGACTGCCGCTGTGTACAGCGCAGCCATCCTGGAGTACCTCACCGCAGAGGTAAATGGGTGAACGCCTATAATCCGGAGAAGGTTTGGGGGGCGGGGAGGCGGCAAGAGGGAAGGAGGAAAGTGATGCAAGAAAACTCCCAGGCCCTGAACGCGGCGAGAGGCCTAAGAGAACGCTAGAGGGAGCTGGTGTTAAACAAGGAGCCTACTGAGCTTGAGTTCTCTGCTCTTGGAATTAAAATTGCGTGCCCCCTGTATATCTTGCCAGTCAGATAGTGAGGAACGATTCCAGTTGGTAGATCTACGTTTGTCAGGGTTTTATTCTGTTCTCTGAATCTTGGCCAAAGGAAAGTTGGAAGGCAACTGACAGATTCTGCCTTCTAGGTACTTGAACTGGCAGGAAATGCATCAAAAGACTTAAAGGTAAAGCGTATTACCCCTCGTCACTTGCAACTTGCTATTCGTGGAGATGAAGAATTGGATTCTCTCATCAAGGCTACAATTGCTGGTGGTGGTATGTTAACTTCTAACATTTTAAAAAATTTCTTCAGAGGAAGGAATTTTTTGCTGCTTTTTTAATTAGTTTTTCCAGGAGAGGAAATTTAAGTATATTTTCAATGATGGAAGTATGGTTGTATCATGAAATTTGATTTATATGTATAACTCAATGAATTTTTACTTCATACTGGAGCCGCACGTTTTTAAAGATACCTTTCAAGTTGAACAGTATACACTTTCTTGGTTTCAAATACTGTGATTTTTTTAAAAAATCTTCAGTAGAATTAATTCCTGTCACTCTCCTAGGTGTCATTCCACACATCCACAAATCTCTGATTGGGAAGAAAGGACAACAGAAGACTGTCTAAAGGATGCCTGGATTCCTTGTTATCTCAGGACTCTAAATACTCTAACAGCTGTCCAGTGTTGGTGATTCCAGTGGACTGTATCTCTGTGAAAAACACAATTTTGCCTTTTTGTAATTCTATTTGAGCAAGTTGGAAGTTTAATTAGCTTTCCAACCAACCAAATTTCTGCATTCGAGTCTTAACCATATTTAAGTGTTACTGTGGCTTCAAAGAAGCTATTGATTCTGAAGTAGTGGGTTTTGATTGAGTTGACTGTTTTTAAAAAACTGTTTGGATTTTAATTGTGATGCAGAAGTTATAGTAACAAACATTTGGTTTTGTACAGACATTATTTCCACTCTGGTGGATAAGCTCAATAAAGGTCATATCCCAAACTAGTTGTGTATTAAATTTGCTTGGTTGTAATAGGAACTTGTTTTGAGTATCTCATCTAGCAGCAGTAAGCACATTTCTTTGTGACTGAACTGTCAAATCTGTGGATCAACAAAGTGAGATAGCCCAAGTATGTTTTTTTAATGTTATATAATGAGCTACTAAAGTTTTAATTTAAAAAGTTGGCAGGAGCTGGAGTGGGATTGTCAGTTTCTTAGGCTAAGTGTGACCATTTCAGTTTGTACGTTGGCTTTGCTTGCTGTGTGACAGCACTGCACTAGTATGCTGTTAGCATGGTGGACTTGGGGAGGGAGAGAATAGGTAGGAATGTCCTGTATATGAACTCCGAATTTAAACTTTAATAGTACTACGTGCCAGGCCCTGCTTTGAAGTCTGAAATTGTTAAGTACTCAGTAACATCATTGGGGATATACTATCTCCATTTTATCAAAGAGAAGCAGGGTTTCTTATTTGAAAGTACCGAGTTATGGTAGTTAGGAGAATTAACAGCTTGGCTCACAGCATTATGTAAAAATTGTTACCTTGTGGTTGGGTTGAGCAGGTCATTTTGACAGTTTGTCATGTTTTTTTTAAAAAAATTTGCACATAGCAAACATTCCCCCCACCCCCACCGCGAAGACTAACAAGACACGGTACTTCCAAGTGGTAATGTTATCCAAATGGGACGGAAAAGGTGAAATCAAAAGTTGGCTTTTGTTAGGGCAGCCCCTGAGGGGCTGATTGCTGCCTTGTTTTGGCTACACAGGATTAAGGCCGCTCTGCACCACTCGTTGCAAGCTACAAATTAAACTGCTTTGTACTTTGGATAGCCAGACATCCGGGTCAGAAAAAATGTAGCTGAAATAAGGCTGTCATACAAGCCCTAAGATTAGGTTCAAACGACGCTCTAACGTGTCCCGGAAGTGCTGAGACTGGACTGACACCTTGGTCCTCACCTGACCGCATCCTCCCTCGCTTGAGGGGCCCAGAGGCGGAGCCTCCAAGTCCTGGCAATTTTACTGAAAACGAGTGTCCCCTTCCCGGAACCCATCCTCCTGGCCTGAGCTGCGAGGGCCGCGCCTGGAGGTCACAGGGCACGGCGCTTCCAATGCCGGCAATCGGGTCCCGGGCGGAACCCCTCCCCGCGATGGGCAGCCCGGCTGCTATCGTCCGCCTCCCGGGCAGGTCCGCTTCGAGCCTGCTGGCGCCGTGCGCGGACCACCGAGTCAGCTCGGACGCCCGGGCCCAGGAGGTTGGTCCTGGCCGGGACGGATGCGGATCGCGCCCTAGGGGCCCGCGGGGGGCGGGGAGGCCGCCGTGAGGAGGCGGAGCTGCGAGGCCCGCCCGTCCGCCCGGGCCGTCGCAGCCGCTGCCGCGGTCCCCTGCGCTCCTCCCCGCTGCCGCCGCACGCCCCCAGCCGGTCCCGCCTCGCCTCCTCCGCGGCGGCGGCTTCCGCCCCTCTTAGCTGCGCTGCCGGAGGAAACGGAAGGAGGAGCAAGCTATGGAGGGGAACAGGGATGAGGCTGAGAAATGTGTCGAGATCGCCCGGGAGGCCCTGAACGCCGGCAACCGCGAGAAGGCCCAGCGCTTCCTGCAGAAGGCCGAGAAGCTCTACCCACTGCCCTCGGCCCGCGGTGAGACCTCAGCGTCCCTTCTCTTCCTGCCCAATCCCCAGACCACCGCGTAGCCCGCCCCTGCCCCCACCTCGGCCCCTCCTGGAAGCCTGCGGGGCCCCCGGCCTGTCTGAGCCAGCCCCAGCCCCAGGCCCGGTAGGGAGCATCCCGACACACCCCCGCCCTGGCCCCAGCCCCGGCTCCGGGCTGGGGCTCGGGGAATGCTGCGCGACGTTCCTCTGCACCCGCCTGCCCGCCGGCTCCGCGTTCCGCTGTCCTAAATGTCCGGGTTTCATTCTCCCTGGAGGAGACTTGTCTGGTCCCGTCTTACCACAGTGAGGCTTTATTTGTATCTGTGTTGTTTATGTGGCCCCCTCCCTCCCCATTCTCAGTCCCACATTAGGCCTAGGCCCCTATCGAAGTGAGAGGAATGGTGTACTCTAGTGGCTAATCTCAGATTCCATGTTTCTGAGATCTGTAGAAAACTGTTCCCAGAGCAAACATCGAATACCTGAGATGACATTGCTTTTCCCTGGGAGAGAGTTCCTTTAAAAGAGAAGAGCACACATTCGGCAAGAATGGTCAAGAGTCAGTAATGATTGCTGAAGAGTATCTGATTTGATAACACCATGATTATCAACGAACCAAATCTCTGAGGAATGTGGTACTGGGTTTCCTTTAGTTGAATTCAGCTTATTTATTTTCCTACTCGATAGGCTTCGGAGTAATAATAGCCAACATTTATTGAGCACAAAGTGCCAATAGTTGTGCCTAACATTTTGCATGGATTATTTCATTTATTCCTCAGAACAATTCTGTGTAGAGGTGCAGGATTCATTTGACCAGGTTTACCCACGTGGAAACAGACTTTCTGATAATTAATGAATGAATTAGCGAATGAATGAAAGTATCTTACCCAAGGTCACACAACAATTAGTGGCAAAGTCAGAATAGTAGCTGAACTTTCAGACTTGAAAAGGCCTTTAACCGCTACACTGTTGCCTTGCCATTAGTATTTCCAGGTTAAGAAGAAAGTTATCGATAGATTCAATTAATTGTAGAAAATTATTAATGAAAATATGGGGCTACTTGTTTTGTTGTCTCTTAAATTTTTTTCTCTACGTCGTTGAAGCCCTGTGCTCTTTGCTTTTCTCTCTATCCTTTCCATTACATTGCCTTCTAACACTATACCCATGAGGACAGGAAAATAAAATGAAAGAAAAGAGTTAATAATTTTTTAAATTGTGGTTTAAAAACCCGCCAAATTTACGGTCTTAACTATTTTTAAGTGTGCAGTCCATTAGTGAAGTATATTGACATTGTTGTGCAAGGACTCTTCAGAACTTTTTCATCTTACAACACAACTGTGTACTAATCAGACAGCTCCCTACCGCTCCGTCTCCTAAGACCCTGGCAACTACCATTCTACTTTGTGTTTCTGTGAATTTAACTACTTTAGTTACCTCAGATAGGTAGATTCATGCAGTATCTTTTTGTGACTGTCTTACTTCACTTAGCATAATGTTCTCAAGTTTCATTTATGTTGTAACATGTGAAGAATTCCTTTTTAAAAAAATACTGATTAGGCTGGGCGCGGTGGCTCACGCCTGTTATCCCAGCACTTTGGGATGCCGAGGCGGGCGGATCATTTGAGGTGAGGAGTTCGAGACCAGCCTGGCCAACATGATGAAACGCCATCTCTACTAAAAATACAAAAAAATTAGCCAGGCGTGGTGGCGCATGCCTGTAATCCCAGCTACTGGGGGATGCTGAGGCAGGAGAATCGCTTGAACTCGGGAGATGGAGGTTACAGTGAGTCGAGATGGCAACACTGCACTCCAGCCTGGGCGACACAGCGAGACTGCGTCTCAAAAAAACAAACAAACAAAAAAAAACAAAAAAAAAACTACAGTAAAAAAAACTGAATAATATTCCATTGTATATATACACCACATTTGGTTAATCCATTCATCTGTCTATGGACATTTGGGTTCCTTTCACCTCTTGGCTATTATGAATAATGCTGCTATGAACAAGGATATGCAAAGATCCTGCTTTCAATTATTTTGGATACCCAGAAGTGGGATTGTAGGATCATACAGTAATTCTATTTTTAATTTTTGAGGAACCACAATACAGTTTGTGTAGCGCCTGCACCATTTTACTTTCCCACGAACAGTACATAGGGTTTCAGTTTCTCACCAACCTTGCCAACACCTATTTTCTGTTTTTGTTTGTTTTGATAGTACCCATCCTTGAGTGGGAGGTGATATCTCATTGTGGCTTTGATTTGCATTTCTCTGATGATTAGTAATGTTGAGCATCTTTTTATATGCTTATTGGCTAGTTTTATAATATCCCATTTTTGGAGAAAATGCCTGTTCAAGTCCTTTGCCCATTTTTAAATCACATTACTTGTTTTTTTGTTGTTGAGTTGTAGGAGTTCCTTATTTATTCTGGATGTTAACCCCTTATCAGATATGTGATTTGCAGATGTTTTCTCCTATTTATATGTTGCCTTTTCATCACTTTGTTGATGGTGCTATTTGATGCACGTACGTTTTTAAGTTTGTTGTAGTGCCATTTTTCTATTTTTGCTTTTTTTTTTTGTGCTTTTGCTGTCATATTCAAGAAATCATTGCCAGGAGTTAATTATTTTTGAATCCTCCCCTACTGTTGAATATGATTTCATTTAGTCATTATCTAGTCCTAGAGGGACAGTTTTAACATTAAGTGAGTAGGCAGTCTAGACAGAATAACTTGGCTTTTGAAGTCTGACTCCACCTACTAGCTTGTAACCTTATTTTTGAGCAGGGTAGAGAACCTCTCTAGCCATTAGCTTTTTTGTCTGTAAAATGGAGACAATGTACTGATCTCATAGTGCTGTTGTGAGGATTAAATGGGTTAATACAGGTAAAGCATTTAACAGTGAGCACTCAATTAATTTTGGTGTCATCCCCATTTTACAAGTGTGAAGCTCTGAGAATTCTTAAAACCCACCCAAATGTACACACTATCATACTTCTGTCATGCAAACAATTTGAATAAATCTCCTAAAAGATATTATAAGATACCAAAGCACAACACAGTTTGTTGCTCTTAAAGACATGAATGTCGGAAAAATTAAGAAATGTAAGGGTGAAAGTTGGTAGTACAAATGTAAGGCAGTATGTGATTACCAAATAAAGTGATAGGGGATAACTGTGTAGTCCAAAAACCTTAGTTCAGATGCAGATGTTTTCTCTGACTCCTTTTTCACCAGTGACAAATTACTTAACTCCTCTGAGCCTTCTTTAGTTATATGTAAAGTGAAGATGTCATCACAGGATTTATGTGAGCTGAAATAAAGTTATGTGCCAGTACTCAGAGAAGTGTATTTTATATAGAACATTCTAGAAGATGTTTATTGGTACAATTTAAGAATTCAGGAGAGAGAAAGATCTAGGACATTTGTGTGAGATCCTGATAAAATATTTCATATAGAAGGAAGTCAAAGCTATTGGTTACAATTAGATTTTAAAATTTTAGCCCTGAATTTCACTTATACTAGTCCACCACCAAATTCTTATAACTCAGAAAGTTGACTGAATGTTCGTCTGGATATGCTTAAACTAAGAGAGGCAAAAGAAAAGATCACATTTTGATTTCCATTATTCTTACATGGTAAAACATGAGACTAAATTCCTGCTAGATTCCAGGATTTTTGTCCTCTTAAAATTTTATTTTTGCCAGGTAGGAAGTCTGATACATAAGACACTTTCAGAAATTGGCAAGAGTTTTTCTTGACGAAAAACTTAGTCCCCAAATGGATCTAGGATATTGTTTCTTTCCATGTTTTTAGTTGAGAATATTATTTTACAGTTTACTTATTGCAGTGGACTTCTAAGTGAATTCAGTTGTACAACTTTCAAATATTTTAAAGTATTGATATATATGAATAGCTACCGCATAGAAAATATAAATATTCTAGAAAAATGTCAGTAAGCAGAACTCAGTAACTGTAGTTTCTGAATAAACTGTACATTTATTGAGTTATTGATATGTTCTGGATTTTCAGAGAGGGATACAATCTTTTAATGCTTTGCATTGCAATTTCATAATAATTGGGAGATAGTTTGAAGTGTAGATTTTTTTTTAAGAGAAAAGCATTTTTATTGTTTTCAGGAACACTGTAGTAATTTGAATCAATTGGTGGCTTACAGCTTCAAAAAAGGCCATTCTTCATCTACTGTAATGAACGGATAAGTATGATAATCCAAATTATGTATTGAATAGTATATAATTTGCAGCATCTATCTGCACAATAGCAATTTAAACAGTCCTTTTTCTTCCTAATTTTTTGCTACATTATTTTAAAATTTATATCTAATAAAAAATTCAAAGTTCTGTCTCTTTTTGTCTTACTTAAAATGGTTTAAAAAGTAGCTTTTAAAATTGTCATTATACATCTGGAGTATTATCCAACATATTCTTTTTAAGATAATTTCAGTCTTTTGTATTTCTGACTTATTTAAAATTTAGTGACAAGTACAAATTATACATTCAAAACAATTATTTCTATAGCACCAATTGAAGTGTTACAAAAATGATTTCCAAATTTCAGCTAGTAGCCAAATGATTTCAGATATTACAGTTGAAGAAAGAATACTGATTCAGGGTTTGAATCTTAATTTAATAATGATGTGACCTTGGGTATGTAGCTTAATCTTTCTGAACCTCAATTTCCTCATCTATAAAATGGGGTTTGATTTATTCAACTAATTTTTACTGAATATACATTTTTCTGTCCCAGACAATATTCTAAGAACTGGGAATTCCGTGGATAGTAAGACAAAGTCCTTGTCCTCATGGAGCTTACATTCTAGGGGAAATATGAAGTATCTGTCTGGTATATGACACAATAATTCCATTTTTGTCATTGCCTCTTCCTTTCCTGAGCCTCAGCTTTCTCATTTGTAATCTTCGCAGGCTTATTGTGAGGATCATTTTATTATCTTAAGTGCTGTAAGCATGTCATGTATTATTTCTATAGGAAAAAAACTTGAATAGTACCTTGGAGTTGATAGTATGTTTGTCTCTTCTGTAATTTGTTAAAGTAATTATTTGAGCATAAGATAATTGCTTTAAATTAGGAGTAATCTTAATTTGGATTCAACTACTCATTCCATGCTTAGTTAACATTTAGTTCTTCTGCCTTGCTGACTTCATCCCTTACATTGCCTGTGTATATAGCTGTCTCTCTCTTACATTTAAAATACCTTAGCGGTCAGGAACTATTTTAATCTTAATTATCTTTTTTACTCCCATGATGCCTAACAGTATTTTACATATATTTGTGACATCTATGGGCCTGGATTTTCTGGAATGATAGCTGTTTATTTAATTTTACTCTCTTCAATAAAGATAATTTGTTAAATAAATAACTAAATGAAAATATTATAGCTGTAAGGCTTTCTATATTAATGTATTCACAAATGAAGCTTTTCTATAATCAGCCTAAGTGTTCAAAAAAAAAAAATATATATATATAGGGATTGTCTCTATAGCAAAAATTTGGAAAGCGTATAAATGTCCATTAGTGGAAACTGATTAAATTCATTGCATTCATAAATTATGCACCTATTAAAAATGATGACATGGACCTGTGTTTATTGCTATAAGGTGATATCTCTAATATGTCAACAATTGAAGAAAATTAAGCTAAAAACAGGTAGATTATTATATTTTTTTAATTTAATAATGTCTAAAAAGCTAGACAGCTAGCTAACTAGAGTAACCAAAAGGCTATAGTGATTTTTTTGGGGGGGATTTGGGGGAGGGTTGGAAGGGGATTTATAAGTGATTTTTACTTTGTTATTTTATTTATTTATTTATTTTTGAGACAGAGTCTCGTTCTGTCGCCCAGGCTGGAGTGCAGTGGCACAATCTCAGCTCACCGCAACCTCCGCCTCCTGGGTTCAAGCGATTATCTTGCCTCAGCCTCCGAGTAGCTAGGACTACAGGCGTGTGTCATGACACCAGCTTATTTTTGTATTTTTAGTAAAGACGGGGTTTCACCATGTTGACCAGGCTGGTTTCAAACTCCTGACCTCAAGTGATCCACCTGCCTCAGCCTTCCAAAGTGCTGGCATTACAAGCATGAGCCACCACGCCTGGCCTGTTATGTTTTTTAATGAGCTGAATATACATGTTTGTATAATCACACAAATAAAAGCTATTTGTATTTTGTGAAAAAGAAAAAATCTATTTGTTTTTCAAATCATGTGTTCTGATATTCAATTCAGCTAATGGTAGACAATATATAGGAGTGCCACAGAAACTTAAGAATAAAAATAGATCTCAGTTCTTCCTTTTTGGATTATCAACATAAATATTTTAAATTCTATATTAACTTTTTCATTGGTCTTTAATATGGAATATACTAAATTACATGCAGAATATGTGAAAACTCCTAGTAGAGCAGTACGTCTGGAAGGTAAATGCATAAAATAAGATTGGATAAAATCTTTCATAAAAGTGAATGTTCTCTGGTTTATAAGTACTATCCCAATTAATGTTTGTAACACTGCACATTATTGTAAAAGAGATCCCATGTGATAGCTAAGACATTTAATAAATCCGAAAGATCCAATGTGTTCTAAATTCTCATGGTAGTTGAACTGAGTCATCTTCTTAGGCATCAGTTGCAGTGATTATTAGTACTGACAACTTTGCTGATTCCATTTTTAAGATGATTAAGCTAGATTTTGAGGCCCAGAAGTAATACAGCTTGTCCACATTTTCACTTGATGGAGCCAAAGACTGTGTAGTATGAGCTCATGTATGCACACAGCTACTGTTAGGCAGAAGCCCTATGCATGAAATTCCAGAAAAATTTTCATTATCATAGTAACTGCCAAAAATCTGTAACAACTATATGATTCTGCTTTAGCAATATCCAAAATCTAGGTGTTAACATGGAAAATGTCCAGAGGAACCATGGGAGAACATGTTTGTTCTAAAAATGAAAGGAGGAACACACAGATAACTTCTAATTAGCATGCATTGGGTCATCGTGGCCACGTTTATTTATTTTGTTTTATTTTATTTCATTTAAAAAATTTTTTTGAGATGGAGTCTCGCTCTGTTGCCCAGGCTGGAATGCAATGGTACAATCCTGGCTCACTGCAACCTCCATCTCCCGGGTTCAAGCAGTTCTCCTGCCTCAGCCTCCCAAGTAGCTGGGACTACAGGCATGCACCACCATGTCCAGGTAATTTTTGTATTTTTAGTAGAGACGGGGTTTCCCCATGTTGGCCAGGCTGGTCTCGAACTCCTGACCTTAGGTGATCTACCCACCTCAACCTCCCAAAGTGCTGGGATTACAGGCGTGAGCCACTGTACCCAGCTGGCTGGTGGGCACTTTTAAATATTAAACATATATAACCACTTTCATATCTGGCTCTACAATTTTTAAAAAGTTTTTTTTTTTAAATTGGCCGAAATATTTATATAAAGAGATACTTCCTCCTCCACCTGTCTTATGGTTATGCAGTGGTATCGTTTATATAGGAAAATCATGATAAATGCTTGATTGCTTTTATCAGTTTTCAAGAAAAGGAGGCTATTCCTTTTCATTCTCCAAAAACTAGCAAGTTATCATTTTTTAGGTTTTTGGTCAGTGGGAGCCCCTTTATATTAATACATTTAGTTTTGGAAAATTTTGAAATAATTTCAAACTTACAGAAAAGTTGCAAGAATAATACAAACTTAATACAAATAATACTAATTTCCAAATACATTTCATTTGCTTTGTATTTGTTACAATTTTTACGTTTGCTTTATCAGGACCTTTCTCTCTTCCTCTCTGCTACCCTTCTCTCTTTCTCTTTCTACACACACACACACCACAGTCTGTTTTTCTGGAACCAATTAACAGTAGCTGTAGACATGATCTCCCATTACCCCTAAATAATTGAGCATACATTTTCTAAGACAAGGACGCTCTCTTAGATAACCACAGTGTAACCATCAAGTTTATGAAATCAGTGCTTACACCTTACTCACATTCTGCCAGTTTTCTCAATTATGCCCCTTATGGCAAAAAAAAAAAAAAAAAAAGCACATGTCCACATGTCGCATTTATGTGGCCATGATGTTTAATTCTCCAGATACCATCTTTTTTTTGTTTTTCTTGACCTTGGTATTTTTGATGAGTATATGCCAATTTTTTTTTTTTTTTTTTTTTTTTTTAAATTTCTGCTCACTGCAACCTCCACCTCCTGGGTTCAAGCGATTCTCCAGCCTCCCAAGTAGCTGGGATTACAGGCATGCACCACAACGCCCAGCTATTTTTTTTTTTTTTTTTTTTTTTGTATTTTTAACATGGTTTTGCCATGTTAGCCAGCTGGTCTCGAACTCCTGACCTCAAGTCATCCGCCTGCCTCAGCCTCCTAAAGTGTTGGGATTACAGGCGTGAGCCACCGTGCCTGGCCTAGGCCAGTGAGTTTATAGAATTTCCCTTAACTTTTTTTTTTTTTTTTTTTAAATAAATAGAGACAGGGTTTCACTGTGTTCTCCAGGCTGGTTTTGAACTCCTGGGCTCAAGTGATCCTCCCACCTTGGCCTCCCAAAGTGCTGGGATTACAGGCATGAGCCACCATGCCCAGCCCTGAATTTGGCTTTGACTGATATTTCATCATATTTGTTTTTGGTGTAATACTATGGAAGTGACGTGTGTTCCTTTTTTTGAGTCTCACTTTGTCACCCAGACTGGAGTGTAGTGGCATGATCATGGCTCGTTGCAACCTATGCCTCCTGGGCTCAAGTGATTGTTCTACCTTAGCCTCCCGAGTAGCTGGTACTACAGGCGTATGCCATCATGCCTGGCTAATTTTTGTATTTTTTGTAGAGGCAAGGTTGTGCTATGTTGCCCAGGCAGGTCTGGAACTCCCTGGGCTCAAGTGATCAGCCCACCTTGGCATCCCAAAGTGCTGGGATTACAGGTGTGAGCTACCGTGCCCAGCTGATGTGTGTTCTTAGTGTAACATATCAGGAGACACATGATGTTGATTTGGTCCTTACTGGTGAGGTTACTTTGATCACTTAGTTGAGTTAGTGATTGCTGTTTTTCTCCACTATGATGTTATTCTTTGAGATGGAGTCTCTCTCTATGTCTCCCAGGTTGGAGTGTATGGCGCGATCTCGGCTCACTGCGAGCTCCACCTCCCGGGTTCACACCATTCTCCTGCCTCAGCCTCCCGAGTAGCTGGGACTATAAGCGCCTGCCACCACACCTGGCTAATTTTTTGTATTTTTTAGTAGAGACAGGGTTTCACTGTGTTAGCCAGGATAGTCTCGATCTCCTGACCTCCTGATCCACCCGCCTTGGCCTCCCAAAGTTCTGGGATTACAGGCGTGAGCCACTGTGCCTGGCGATGTTATTCTTTTCTTCTTTGTAATGAATACATGTTTTGTAGGGAAATACTTTGAAACTGTGTATGTGTCCTGTTACTCAACAAACTTTCACTGTCTCTTTGTAGCATCCATTGGTTATTCTTTCCTGAAAAAATTTCTGATGGTTGCCAAATGTGGTTTTCTAATTCCATAATTCCTTCTACATTTATTAGTTAGCATTCAGCCTCAATTATCTGTTACAGATTCATGGTTTCCGATTTAAACTGTCATTATCATCATTTATTTTTGTGTTCAGATTTAGTTAGTGGGAGCCCCTTCAGGCTGGCTCCTGTGTCTTTTGGACATGTTCTCATTGTTCTTTGAATTTTTAAATTTCCTAACACAAAAAAATTTCAGGCTCACATTTTACTTTCTCTGCCCTAGGAATCAGCTAGTTCTCCAAGAAGTCCTGACTCCTTTTACTGGACAATGGTATTTAGAAACTAGATATAGATACCAAATGAACTCATGGCTTACAGAAGTGTCGTTTCTAGCCCTATCAGTGGACAGAGCCAGGAAATAAATGTATGCGTGAATGCATGTATGTATATTTCTGTACATATGTGTGTTATATGTGTTTGTGATCTACACATATTTATAGTAATTTGATCTATTAATTTTATTATCTGTGACACATGCACACACATATAGTATATTCACACACTTCCATTTTTAGTAAAATGCCACAGGATTAATTCCAGCCATCTCCATTTCCATGTTTGTGATTCTATTGTCTGTTAGAGAATCAGAACAGAATGAGAAATGTGGCTCCCACTTATTTGCTCATTTTCCCTTTTATGTAACTAATTGCTTCATTACATAAAATCGAGCTTTTATGTAAAATTTTGTATGTATTTTAGTACATAAAAGCCCATTGGTCCAGGCCCTCTTGAGCTCAGCCATGTTTTTGGTTGTGACTGTCTCTATTTTTAAATTTATTTTATTTTTTGATACAGTCTGTGTCACCGAGGTTGGAGTGCAGTGGCACAATCATGGCTTACTGCAACCTCTGCCTCTTGGGTTCAAGTGATTCTCCTGTCTCAGCCTCCCGAGTAGCTGGGACTACAGGCACATGCCACCACACCTGGCTACTTTTTGTATTTTTAGTAGAGACGAGGTTTCACCATGTTGGCCAGGCTGGTCTCAAATTCTTGACCTCAAGTGATCCCTCCGCCTCAGCCTCCTAAAGTGCTGGGATTACAGGCGTGAGCCACCGCACCTGGCCATGACTGTCTCTTGAGTCCCAATAAGCTTCCTTGGTTCAGGGTTCAGGCGTTGCCAGCCCCAGATGCCAAAAGGAAGAGAAGGGAAAGGAAGAAGCCTAATAATTTTTCTATTAGAAGAGGGAAAAACAGGGAAGCCTACCATTTAGAAAATATTCAAACCATATCTACAGTGTTAGAAGATACTGTCATTACATGCTGTATGCTCTCTCTTAACCGTCATTTAGTCTTAGTTGTATAAATAACTATACGTTTAATGCTTACTACTACCAGTCTAACTTATGTCAGCATATATGTAATTATTTTGGATTCCTAAAGCCTGTTTTATAGTGGATTCCCAGAAGGGCTTGTGGGAACTAAGCTCCATTCATTCTAGAATGTTGAAAACAGTTCATCTGTGGCTTTACTGCTTGAAGTTATTTTGGTGGATACAAAGTCTTTGCTGTACGTTTTCTTTCCATGTGTATCTGTGTTACTCCATTGTTTTATGCAAGTACTACTGATGAACAAAGTCTGATGACAGTCTAATTTTCTCTCCTTTATAAGTCATTTGCTCTTTTTGCCTAGATATTTAGTTAATTTTATTAGAATATGTCTTGGTGTTAGTTATTCTTGGTCAGTATTAGGTCTGTGATTTGCCCTTTCATTTAATAGTTTCAGATTTTTTGTTTTTATGTCAGAAAAGTTTATTTGTTCTATTTTTTTGTTTTTCTTCAGTACTCCTATTGTACATATGTTGGATCTTTACTGTTAATATTTGCTGTTTTCTCTTGAAATTTTTTTGTCTTTTTGACTTTTTAAAAAAATGTTTTAAATTTCCTTCTGGTATATATTCTTTCTCTTTTAAGCATTATCTGTTGTATTTATGAGTCTTTGTTTCTTCTAGTTTAGTCTTTTTTTAATTGATTTTTTAAAATGTCTTTTTTTATTGAGTTTTATCACATAAGTTTCTGAGAGATAATTTTTTCTTTTCTTTCTTTTTTTTCTTTTTTTTTTTTGAGACAGTCTTGCTCTGTCACCCAGGCTGGAGTGCAGTGGCTCAATCTCAGCTCACTGCAACCTCCACCTCCAGGTTCAAGCAATTCTCCCACCTCAGCCTCCTCGGTAGCTGGGATTACAGGCACCGGTCATCATGCCTGGCTAATTTTTGTATTTTTGTAGAGACAGGATTTCACCATGTTGACCAGGCTAGTCTTGAACTCCTGACCTCAGGTGATCTACCCGCCTCAGCCTCCCAAAGTGCTGGGATTACAGATGTGATCCACTGCGTCTGGCCAGTAATTTCTGATGTTGTTGTAATTTTGATATATATTGTTCTTTTATATCATGCATTATTTTTTAGTCTTTTCAGCTTGTTTTGAAGTATTAAAGTGTTCATCTGTTTTGTTAGCAAGTGTTTGTGGCGTGTATTGTCTTCAGAGGTTTCATTCATACTCATCCTTTTTTTCTTATAATTTTGTATCAAATTTGACTTCTGTCATTTTCTTTTACTCATTTTTATGTGCTGGTAAATACGTAGAGATCCTTCTGTTTTTGTGTAATGTTTAAAAATGTCACCTTGCTAAATGAGATCTTCTCATTCCTTTATCCTTCCCTACTTTTATCTGGAGTTTCTCTTTTCGTTTTTTTTGTTTTCCCTGTCCTCTTCAGTTTGGGTCCTGTTCCCAGGAGTTTCTTCTTGGCATGGCTTTGTTCTGGAAGAGAGCTTTGATTGATTATTTTTGAGGGCATGTAGTGAGTAGAGTCTTCCATGCCCTTAAAGCTTTATTGTGGACCCGTGCACTTGTGTACTATTCTAGTAGGCAAAACTCATTCCTTTTTACACATTTTTCCCAGTTTTGCCTGTTGTGCTATATAGAGAGTCCCTGTTGGTTATTTTTATTTTTGTTTTTTTTAATGTTCTGTGGGCTGGCAAATGCCCCTGTATTATACTCCACTGCCCACACAGATCTTGTGGCAGTTGGTGGTTTTTCCCCACCTTATATTTTGGGATTTTGTGCATGAGGTTTTCTCTGACTTTATGAGGGAATTTGGAGAGATTTAAAATTTAAGCTGATGTCATAGCCTTTTTTCCAGAATTCCCACAAAAGTTTTTATGTCTAAATGTTGTGAACCACTACCTCCCTTAGACCATGCTGGTTTCCATTCATTGCGATTGCAGACTAAATACAGACTATAGTTTAAAAATTGGCCGGGCGTGTGGCTCACGCCTGTAATCCCAGCACTTTGGGAGGCCAAGGCGGGCGGATCACTTGAAGTCAGGAGTTTGAGACCAGCCTGGCCAATATGGTGAAACCCCATCTCTACTAAAAAAAAAAATTAAAAAATTAGCCGGGTGTGGGGGGCAGGTACCTGTAGTCCCAGTTACTCAGAAGGCTGAGACAGAATTGCTTGAACCCAGGAGACGGAGGTTGCAGTGAACCGAGATTACACCACTGCACTCCAGCCTGGCTCAGTCTCAAAAAAAAAAAAAAAAGACTATTAATGTTATATTTCTCATTAATAACTATAGATTGGTATCTAGTTGAGTGTGTGTATATATATACATACTTTATTGAGACATTATTGAGACATAATATTGAGTGTGTGTATATATATATATATATATATACACACGCTTTATTGAGACATAATTCACATACCATACAATTCACTCATTTCAATTATACCATTCAGTGTTTCTTTAGTATTTTAACAGAGCTGCACAACAATTATGGAAATCAATTTTAGAACATTTCCTTACTTCAAAAAGACACCTCGTTACTCTTTAGCAGTCACTCCTCATTTATTCCCAGTTCCACCCTCCCCTGCACCCCCAGCTTTGGCAATGATTCATTTACTTTCTGTCCGTGTAGATTTGCCTGTTCTGTACATTTCATATAAACGGAACCATATAGTATACCATCTTTTGTGACTGGAGTCTTTCACTTAGCATAATGTTTTCAAGGTCCATTCATGTTGTAGCACATATCAGTACTCTGTTTCTTTTTATTTTTGAAAATATTTCATTGTCTGGATATTTCATTATCCATCAGTTGATAGATATTTGGTTGTTTGTATCTTTTTGCCATTGTGAATAATGTTGCAATGAACATTTGTGAATCAGTTTTTGTATATCATTTCTCTTGGATATGTACTTAGGAATGGGATTGTTGAGTCAAATGGTAACTATGTTTACTTTTTTAAAGAACTACCAGATGATTTTTTCAAAGCAGCAGCATCATTTTACATTCTCACTAGAAACTTATTAGGGTACCAATTTCTCCCCATCCTTCTCAACATTTGCTATTGTTCATCTTTTGGGTGTGGGTTTGAAGTGATACATCTCTTTGTGGTTTTGATTTTTATTTCCCTAATAGCTAATGATGTTGAACAACTTTTTTTTTGTGCTTATTGACCATTTGTTTGTTTGTTTTGGAGAAATTGTCTATTCAGATCCTTCACCCGTTTTTTTAACTTGTGTTTTTGATCTTTTTATTACTGAACTGTAAGAATTCTTTATATATTCTGGATACTTTTTTTTCAAAATCAGGTATGTTATTTGTAAACATTTTTTTTCCATTCTGTTGATGATAGCCTTTGAAGTACAAAAGTTTTAAATTTTGATAAAGCCCATTTTCTCTGTTTTCCTTTTATCACATTTACTTTTGTTTCTGTAGTTAAGAATATTTTGCCTAAATCAACATCGTGAAGATTTACTTCTGTATTTTCTTCTAAGAGTTTTGAAGCTTTAGCTCTTACACTTAGATTCATGATCCATTCCGAGTTAATTTTTGTGTGCAGTGTGATGGAGTCCAAATTTATTCTTTTGCATGTGGATGGCTAGTTGTTGACCCACAAGTTATGATATGTAGTGTTTTAATTTCTATTCAGTTCTAAGTATTTTGTAATTTCTATTGTAATTATTTCTTTGATACACAAGCTGTCTAGATTTTTTTATTTTGTTTTTTTCTTTTCCAACCCATTTATGATTTTTTTAGTTACATTTTTTGTAATTGATTTCTCATATAACTGTATTGTGCTCATAGATTGTGGTATATATATATGTGGTAATAATTCTCTGAGATTTGAAAAGGACCACTCTATGGTCTAGCGATAATGTGGGCCTGTGAGAAAGGGATATTCACTAGTTGGGTATAATGTTATATCTCTTAGATAAAGCTTATAAATTTGATGTCTAAGTCATCTGTATCCTCAATGATTTCTTAAAATTTACCTTATATCAGTTACTGATTGAAATGTGTTAAAATCCACAATGATGATGGATTTCCCTTTTTTTCATTAGTTTTGTTAACGTTTTTTATGTTTAGTTTTAACTTTTATTATGGAAAGTTTTAAGCACACACAAAAGGAGAAAAAAATAGTATAATCACTCCCAATCACTCACCTGTCTTGAACCATTATGAATATATATGGCCAACCTTATTTCATTCACATTCTTTCTACCCCTACTTTTATGCTTCTCCTCCCCAGATTATTAAAAAGCAAATCCTTGATAAGACTTATTTTTTACACTCATTGTTCACATTTACTCTCATATTTACCACACTATTTGCTTACCATTCCTTTTTCCATCTCAGCCTATCTGTAAATGTTTTCCTTTTGCCTGAAATGTATATATTACAGTATCCTCTAGTGAAAATCTTTTAGTGATAAATTTTCTATTTGTTGGAAAATGTTTTTATCTTGAGCACTTTCTGGGAAATTAGTGCATAACTCAAGTTAGCAGTTTATTTTTTCTGAGCATTTGGATGATAATATTCCAGTATCTTGGCTCCCATTGTTGCTGTTGAGAATTAAACAGGAAGTCTAAATTCCTGTTACTTTGTGGATGATCTCATTGGCTACTTTAAAGACTTACCTCTTTTTCTTTGGTAATCTGCAGTGTCACATGATATGACAAATAAAATTATGTCATAAATAATTGAATGATTATAATCTCAAGTTACTAGCTTTAACTTAATATTCTACTTCTAGATGGTGATTAGTGTTCTGTAAACAGTTAAGTACATAGGGGAATGCGTGCTAATTAAAAAGATCCTATGGTGAATCTTTTTGGAGAATGCACTTCATAATTTGTCTGCTTTAAAACTTTCTTCTCGGGATCTTGTGTATGTACCTTGATGTAAACAGGCACAGTATACTTTATCTTTCTACAGCACTATTGGAAATAATTATGAAAAATGGAAGCACGGCTGGAAATAGCCCTCATTGCCGAAAACCATCAGGTAGTGGCGATCAAAGCAAGCCTAATTGCACAAAGGACAGCACATCTGGTAGTGGTGAAGGTGGAAAAGGCTATACCAAAGACCAAGTAGATGGAGTTCTCAGGTAGGAATAAATATGGTTTACATCTCAATCATAATTGGTATTAATGTACTTTTTGATGTTATAACACCTGAAAAAAGTGAAATATAACATTAGAAGAATAGACATCAAGGAATTGAACTCTGGGTGTGTCTTATGCTTCATATTCTTTATAAAACTGGTCTGTAAAGTACCAACTCCGTAGAATATTCTATTTTTTAAAGTAACCTCAAGTTACAAAGCTTTTTCCAAATAATTTTTTTAAGAAAAATTATTGCAGCTTTTTCACACAATATGTTGTTTATGTAGCAATATTAAAAGAGGATGAAGAATTGTTTTATTTTACATAGATGAAAATGGGAGAATTTCATGAGAGGAATATTGAGTGTAATAGCAACATTTTCAATTTCCTACTTATATTAGTGAAGGATTTTTTTCTATTTATATTCTTTTTGAAGGGCTATCTTTATATATATGCAGACACTATAATGTCCTTTTGCAGAAATGTTAGAGTTGAAAAGTTATAAACTGGGTTTTGGGTATCTGGCTTTAATTTTATAAGTAAAAGGTTTTCTGGAAATGAAATGAAACTTTGAGTTTGAAACACTAGAGAAAAGTCTGTTTTGTTTCCTGCTAAAGCTTAAGGAAGCTGTATTGATGTTGTGCTGATATTACTTTGCTAGGGAAACTAAAGATTAAGGATTTTGAACAGAGATTAATTCAAGAATTCTCATGGAGAGTGAATCATAATATAGTGAACTAACTCAAGTGAAGAGTAGTTAAAATTAGTTAGGTTAAGTCTTTCTCATTTGTCCTTTCTTGTCTGTTTCTCTTTTAATTTTATTTCTTTTTTCACCTTTTTACCCCATTCTCAACTTTCTATTTACCATAATTTGTAATTGAAGTGTATTTTGAGATTTAGGTTTTATTTATTAAGGAAAGTGATTTGTTACCATATCTTAATTTTAAAATCAAATACCCATATATTTATATTTTGCATTTGTCCCTATATATTTAAATGCTAAAGCTTGATTGTAACATTTTATTTGAGAGTGATTACAGTGAGAAAAAAGGATTCTCTGACTGAGTGTGGTGGCTCACGCCTGTAATCCTAGGACTTTGGGAGGCCAAGGCGGCAGATCCCCTGAGGTCAGGAGTTCAAGACCAGCCTGGCCAACATGGCAAAACCTCATTTCTACTAAAAATAGAAAAAGTAGCCGGGCGTGGTGATAGGCACCTGTAATCCCAGCTACTCGGGAGGCTGAGGCTAAAGAATCAATCACTTGAACCCAAGAGGCAGAGGTTGCAGTGAGCCAAGATCACACCACTGCACTCCAGCCTGGGCGACAGAGCAAGACACCTTCTCAAACAAACAAACAAACAAACAAACAAACAAAAAAGGATTCCTTAATCATGGTAAAGCCATGGTAGAGTATTTGATAAGTATGAATGGTAGTGAAGCACTTTGAGAATATAAATAATGCTGCTAACCATTTTTATACTTATAGCACTGTGTCAGAGGTAGCTGAATAAGTGAAAGAAGTGAATAAGTGAGAGACTTACTTTTGAATTTATTTCGTAAAAAACTTTTATTAGTAAGCAGTGTGCTTGAAACATGTTTCTGGAAACCACATCCTAAAACAAATTGTATTTGCTTATAGGATTTAATTTATGTTGGGAGAACATATTCTCAATGAAGGATTCAAAGAAAGTTAAATGTATTATATATATATATATATATTTCAGAATATAGAATCACCTATATATTTGAAAGTTTACCAAAAAACTATGGTTGAAAGTTTTGAAAAAGACTCTCCTAAATCTGGTGTTATTTTAAAAAGTCTGTTTCTTCATTTCCTCTACCCTAGCCTTGAAAGAAAAAGAAGAGTAGTCCAAGGTGTGGTAGAAATAAGGAAGGAAGAGCATTGATGCCTCTTTGTTCTGGTATTGATTATATATATATGTGGGGTGGGGTTGGTTTTGTGTGTATGTGGGTGGTTGTGTGTGTGGTTCTCCAAAGCCCAGAGGAACTGGCTGTAGGCAAGGAGACAGCTTGAGAATGGAAGAATGAAAGATGATGCTGAGTGTAGATACACTCTGTATGTGGCCAGAGACATACAGGTGGAGACATAAAAGGTGGAAGGAATTTTTCTGTTCTCTCTGTCAAATTGGAGATGAGGCTGTCTTCTGAGAGTTAGAAGAAAAGAGATGAGGTTGAAAGCTTAAGAGAGTGGTAAAAGTATGGAATATTTGCAGAGGAGAAAAGCAAAGGGAATGAAGTATTGCTGATTTAGTTTTGAGGCCCAGCCACATTTGGGACCATGAATTCTTTAAGAGTGGAAGAAATAGCTTAGTAGTATACCTGTATTAGAGATTGGTCCTCTGGTCAATAATCTCATTATACCTTTTTAATTAAATGTAATTTTTTTTTCTTTTGGGGACTAAATATGATTGGAACAGTCTCTAAGAGAATCCCCAAGTTTTCAAAATACTTTAGTCTGTACTTTATGTGAGTTTCTTAGCTGAATATACCTTTTCTCTTATATTAGCCTTCATAAGTGTTGCTTTAGTGAGGGTACAGATCACCAGCAAACACTTACATGATTTATGTTTTTGTTTTTTCTTTTACCTATACACAGGGGATTTTTCTGAAGAAAGCCATGTTATCTTGTTGGTTAGCACGATTATGCAAACAAGTTGCTCAGTGACAATTTGGCTCAATGGGGAGAAGTCTTGCAATAATACTGCATCCATTGCATAAGTAAGAGCTAGCTTACAGTAAGACTGAAGAGAAAGTGTGTAACTTTGTAAACTAATATTCTGTTAAACTTGGCGGTTTTTTTTCAGTTGAAGTATATTGAAAAATAATTGAGACAAAGTTGTCATGGATCTTATTTGAAATTTTTAGCATACCATTGAAAAACTTTAAAACTTTACAAGATCAGTGTGAAATTATTAACTGAAGTATCATTGTATTTATCAATTAGAAACACTGTACAACTGTTAATTATAGGGATTTGAATTTAAGATTAGATTTAAGCTTCCGTTCTTTCAGAAGAAATCATTTTGCTAAACTTATAAAATAAGTAATTCTCTTTCTCAGGAATAAATAAATGTTTCCTTAAACACTAGTTAAATTTGGAGTATATTTAAATAATTAGCTATATAGCACACATGAGAAAAAGAGAATCGAAAAATGACCTTCCTCTCCCACCAACTATGCTTCCATGCACATAAGAGAAGACATAAAGTCTGGACCAGGCAGAGTTTTCCCATTGTTGAGCTCCACACAGATCCTTTTGGCCTTGTTGTACATTATTTCCTTCTAAGATAGGTAATGGGTTACTCCTTTTTAATTTCTTTTAATTCTTCAGTGAGGCAGGAGAAGGTTTTACTCTTTTAGAAAGCAGCAGATTGTAAAAAGTGTGACAAACACATGTAGCTGATGAAAAGGAGCATGATGAACAACAATATGAATGAAAAGTTATATGAATGATAATTTCTCATTCAGGTGTGAAAACTTAGGTGAATGGGTATATTTGGAGCATTACTTCAAATACATAGTCTTCAGGCTGTCCATTGGTGATGATGACTGTAACTTCTGGCTTCTCAAGAATTTCTTCTCTAATATATGATGAAAAATTTAGTGCAGAGAAGATATGGTGGAGCTGGATACAGCTAAGAGTTAGTGAAATAACTGTTTTTCCTGTCTGGCCCCCCCCCCCCTTTTTTTTTTTTTGTTTGTCTGTGGCAATTCTTAGCTTTATGACCCTATCTAGAGCACTGCAAATTTTCACCTACTTTGTTTACAGTATCCAGCTGTCTTTTTAAGTTGACCAGGCTTTTGTGCTCAGTAATTATAAACAAGACAATTTAGAGGCTTAATCTGGAACATAATTAAACATCCTACACACTCAAACCAAGTAGTAATGGCTTTAGGAGTGTTCAGTGTTTAATTTACCTTTTATTTTTTGCATTCAGGTAGTGTCTGCCATATTCGTACCTCTCCACCTTGTCTCACAGTCTGTTTCACTTCTATTAACTGCTTCTCTTCTATTCCAAATGATTTTTAGTACCAACTACATTTTCATGACAGCATTCATCACATTTGATCTGAACGTGACTTTTTAGATCCTCACCATTTCTGCTCTCAAACTGAAAGTCATTTGTCCATCCATCCAACATATATGGTGAACAAAACATAATCCCTGCCTTCAAAGAATCTGTGATCTAGAAGTGTTATCAGACAAGTAAAGAGGCAACTGTAGTACACTTTGGTAATTGTTGGGATAAGGCTAAGTTCAGAGGATGTGGGGAGGATATAAGAGGGGCAGCAAACCTAGTCCTGAGGAATTTGGATTCTTAGGAAAAGGAAGAGCTAAGCCAGGGTCCAGAGAAGTTGTAGAAACTAGCTAACCAAGAAGAGAGGCAGAGAATGTGTGCTCAGCACCAAAAACAATTGCAAAGATCTAGGAGGTAAGAGAGTCAGCTTCAATACTGATTGTAAGAAAGAAATAGGAAGATGATAGGTCACTTTGAAGTCTGAAGGGTATCCTTTTTTCTGTATTCCAGTTCTGAGACAGCAAGATTTTCAAGTCAGATAAACAGATTTGAATTCTTAACTTGTGAGGCCTTCCTTTATTACTTATTTGAAATAGGAGGCCTGCCCTTCCTTTCTCTGTTTCTATTAGCTTCTTTATTTTTCTCCAGATATTTATCACCATATGATGTACATTATATTTTACTTATATATTTGTTTATTGCTTGTTCTTCTCCCAATTGTAAATTTAATGTGATTTTGACTGTTTTATTCACCACTGTAGCATCTGAAATTGTGCCTAACAGAAAGTAAATGGTTAGTAAATTTTTGTTGAAGAAATAAGTCTTCATTCTCATCTGTTACTTGGTTATGTGAATTTAGGCAATTTACTTAAACATTCAAAGATTGGTTTCCTTATTTGTTAAATAGGAATAATATCTACCAAATGAGGAGTAAATGAGATAATTTGTGTAAAATAATCAGTATAATAAAATTCTACAATTCTTTATGTGAAATCTTTGTGACCAAATGCAATTTGGAATTCAGAATTCTTCATATTTTAGACAGGTACTAATATAGTCGGCTCTCCACATCTATGGGTTCTGCATCTGTGGATTTAACCAACTTTGAATTGAAAGTATTTGGTGAAAAATAACAATACAACAATAAAAAATAATACAAATTAAACAACCAATATAGTGTAACAACCATTTACGTAGCATTTACATTGTCTTAGGTACTATTTATAACCTAGAGATTATTTAAAGTACATGGGAAGATGTGTAAAGGTTATATGTAAATACTGTACCATTTTATATCAGGGATTTGAGCATCTGTAGATTTTGGTATTCAAGGAGGGAGGATCCTGGAACTAATCCTCTGTGGATACCAAGGGATGACAGTGTATTATATATTATACATCTTAAGAGTCTAGGGCAGCAGTCCATAACAAATAGTAACATTTCTACAGCAAAACATACAGGTATTCACACTTAAATGGGATAAATGAAGATTCTGTAGTAGCTTCACATCTTTTCAGGTCAGATTTTTGCCTAGAGGCAAAATCTAGAGTTGAATTCAGTTTTTTATGCAGTCAAATTAGTTATAGAATAACTTTGATTTTTCAGAGCTTTATGGATATTGGAACATTGATATGGGATGGTGGACCTGTACCTAACACACAGTAGGTGTTTTATAAATGCCCCCCATTTCCTTTTTTTCTATCACATAGCTTCTAAACATTTCTAGGAGAATGAGTCTCTACACAGGTGGGATCATTCTCTTTTTTTGTTTACAGACATATGTCAAATGCCTAGAACACTGTCTGGGCATAGTTAGTATTCAATAAATATTATTGACTAAATAAAGGAAATGTCATATTTTTGGAATAAAATTGATGTATGTTAATGATTTTAAGTATCTAAAGTAGAAAAATCCAATTTTAATTTCTGTAAATTTGTACAATTTTATATTACTTTCCCTTTTTACCCCCAAGTTCATATAACAAATGATAGATGCCTTCATTATATAAAGAAAGCTAAGGCTTATTTACTTCAAAAATATTTACTGAGACCCTATTGTGTGCCAAGCACTGTGATAACTAATAGGTGTAATAGTAAAAAAAAAAAAAAAAAAGCTTGTCTCTTTTCTTTGAAAACTTTGAGTCAGTCTTTGCAGTTCTTTTGCTACCAGTGTCCACTTATACCCTAGATTATTTTGCCTGTCACTAACTCTGTCATCAAGCCACCTGCACATGGAACACATCTAAAGTTGCAAAGTACTCTCCAAAAATTTTGAAAATGTACTGTGGCTTTTGTGAAAGTAAATTACTAGGTTGTGGAAGAAGGTTGGCATCCACATGTACGTAATGTTCTCTGTTCCATTCAGAGTATTTATTTTCTAATCCTAATATACTTTAAAGATTTCAGGCTTAAATCTCTTAAATCTTTAAGGTACAAACTGTATGTATATAATCTTTAGAAATGTGCTTATCACAATGAAAATCAGGGATAACGTATTCTGAGTTCCATGTTATATTTTGTCATGAGAGTGACACAGATATCTTTTTCAGAGAGTGACACAGATAAATTATCTTTGGCATAACGGGGATGGCCGGGTGCAGTGGTTTATGCCTATAATCCCAGCACTTTGGAAGGCTGAGATGGGAGGATCATTTGAGGCCAGAATTTCAAGACTAGCCTCAGCCCCAACATAACAAGACCCCATCTATATCAAAAATAAATAAATATTGACATTTAAACCATAGAATACTGCTGTTGTTTTGCGTGTACTAAACTGTTGCTTTGATAGTTGGTTAGATCTACATTATGCAAGAACAAAATTTTTGGAATGTAATGCATGTTCATTCTTAGCTGTGACATACTTTTGAGGAGTTTTGGAATTTATCCACTTGCAAGTACTAAAAAATTATTCTTATTGTCTCATTTTAGTTACAATATATGCTCTGACTTTCATCCACAATTATTATGGGCTTTGCTTTACTTCTCTGTAGTTGTGATACATTACACTAAGGACATTTTCATGGTTTACTCTTCTTAGATTCGGGAAGAGGTTGGAGGAATGGTCTGTGGTCGAAAAAGAGAATGAAGCAGACTAATCCTTAAAGGATAAGCCTTCATTAGATTTTGAGAAAGAGTCCACAGATAGTTCTTTATAGTATTCTAATAAATTAAAAATTAGAGATATTACATGACCGTTTTCCTTGAAATTTACATTATAACACACTCTCTTGTTCGCAGCATAAACAAATGTAAAAATTACTATGAAGTACTTGGAGTTACGAAAGATGCTGGTGATGAAGATCTGAAAAAAGCTTATAGAAAGCTTGCTTTGAAGTTTCATCCAGACAAAAACCATGCACCTGGAGCAACAGATGCTTTTAAAAGTAAAGTAAACCTTTTAAAGCAATTTTACTAAGCTGTCTTTAGAATTCACTTTACAGCGTTTCAGAATATTAAATTCTGCTTTTGGACTGGTGCATTTAGAGACCAGCACAAGCAAGAGTCTGGAAAATCCTTTAAAACTTCAGTATTAACTGGTTATACCCGAAGTCAAACAAATGCAGTTTGGCTTCACAAAAGCAACATCCCAGTTCTGATACAGTCTCAAGTAACTTTTCTGGGCACGTATGCATGCTTTCTTGTTTACCAGGAACAAATAGGGTGATGATTATGCATGAGCTTCTAGCGTATTGTCATCTGGTTCTAAATGAACTGAAAGCAAAATATAGTTTTTTTGAGTTTTTAAGGTACAAGAGACTGTCTGGAATTTGGATATTTAAGAAATAGCTCCCCAGTGTTCTTTTACTTCTATTAAACTTTGCCCAGTTTTTTCATTTTATATATGTAGTTTTAGCTAATGTGATTTTTTTCTTTTTAAAAATTAATATCTTTCCTCTTGCCTACTATTTATTTTTTATTTTCCATCCCAATATTCTTTAAATTTTTTGCCAATTTAATGAATGTCAGAGAAGTGATTTTGTAGTTTTATATTTTGTTAAATACAATTTATTTGTAATAATTAATTTCTAATTCATAGTTAAATGCCTAAATTTGTGATTGTTCATTCTTGTGAATTTGGCATTCATAAACCCAGTGTATAATGTTTACAGTACAATGGTGGGGTCTTAGAATAACTGGAAGTAGATACTCATTTTAAATATCTTCCAAAAAGATAGAAAAATCAATTGGTCCTTCATGAAAATACTGTTAAGATTGTTTCCAAAACAGTTTTATTTCTTGAAGGAAGTTGCCAAGGAAAATACATTTGGGAATTAATAATGTATTCCAATAAAAGCCACTGCCAAAGTGGTGCTGGTGAAAGTAAAATACCACTGTGACAGCGAGAGCTGTCTCAGTTTGTTTCCTTAGAGTAAAAGTGGCATGTTGAAAGTACAGGAAAAGCTTTACTCGAAAACACTAACTTGCAAATTACATTTCCATCAGTTCATTACCTGAAGAATGTGTCCAGAAAATAGTGCCATTATTTTATTTCCTCCAAATACACACCTTTATTAAACAAAAATAAAGCTTTCATTTTTAAAAATAACACAGATAATAGCACTTAGGTTAATTTATAATTCAATAGTACAGAAAGTTGGGAAATTTCTGATGGAATTGTCAAATACAATAAATATTTGTTTAATTTGTTTTATAGCTTGAGCCTAATGTATGCAGTCACAGAGTTACCAGAAAAAGTAACTGAAATCTTTAAATAGCTAATTTATTATCATATATTCCCCCAAAAGCTAAAAGTGAGTTTAGATTTATGAGTTCCACAAATTTAATTTAAAATTTTTTGAGTTTTAAAAATGTTTAAAATATTTTGGCAGTGGGTTATTTGTATGTTTGTGATCTGCTAAGTGATTTCAATGTTAATTCTTTATTAATGCTAAGAACATTAAACTATTTCTTCCACTTCTATATTGAAGTCATGTTAGCATCTTTGAATAACACTAAATGTATGTAACATATTTCTGCAGCCTGTGTTGCGTTTTGAATAGGTTAGCAACATAGATGTCACCTAGGGAAGCCAGCTAGACACTCAGTGGGGTTTTACAAAGCTGGTTACACTTCCGTGTGGTACATTTCAGAGTTTAGTGCTCTGCTTTGCAAAACTAGAAACTTAATACTTACCAACATGCCAGGAAGTGATTTATATCTGAGGAGAGGATACATTGTTCAGTACACAAAGAGATTACCCGTAAATCAGAATGCCAGTTTATTAGTCCCAAAGAGGATCAGAATAGGGAATTGGCTGATGAGCCCATTTTTCACTGAGTGGAAACTGCATAGAAAACTCAAGTTGTAATCCACACACGCTTGACGAGTAACAGTAGTTAATTAGAAAATATTACAGATGGCATCATCACACAGAAATGGCAGGTTTCATTCATTTAGCACACAGGATCTTCTCATTATCTTCTGTATCATCTTATTTTATTTTTAACCAATCAGTCTGTTTTTGGAATACTAAGCCATTTATCTCTGAGCAAAGACAATACTATTGTCTTTTTTATAAAAGCTAAAGTATGGATTGATTGCTCTGTAATTACTAAAACACTTTTTACAGAAAATGGAAACTACTTGCTTTCATTTCCTTCAAGAATAGAAAAAGAAGAGGTAATTAGTAATTAAATGAAGAGATGTTTCATTTGTGTGTTTTGTAAAGCTTTAAAAATAAAAAAGATTGCTCTCAAGGAGAATGGACTAAATGAACTCATATGTTCATATAGCTATTTTGTCCTTCCAGTTAGGATTATATGTTTCCCAAGAGGGGAATATTTTATTTACATGTAAAGTGACTTGCAAAATACACGTAAACATATTTTAAAAAAATATTTTAATGAAATGAGTCCCTTTCCTTTTTTCTGATGTAGATGTCTTCAAAACATACCCATCTACATTATCTTCAAAGATTCCCAAGTATTTCAGAGACTATTTGAATAATACCTGTGTCTATTGACATACACATGAATGTAGTAATGGGGCATGGATTAGTTGTTTATGTGTTTGCTTGACAAGTAGTAGTGGAATGGGAGTTGTTGCTTGTATTAGTTCTGGTAGTTCAATATGAACATCTAGAATATATCTCTAAGAACAAAGAGTTTAATTCTGCCATTTGGGCTAGTTCTTGTAGAGAAATACAGTGAGAGAATCTGAGATATCCTCTTCCCCAAATAATTTATAATTCATAAAGGGGAAATAAACCTTACACAGAACTTTTGCGATATAGTAATGCCTCACATTTAACAAACATAGTTTGTCATTCCCATTTTTAAATTTAATGCTTATTTTAAAATCTCATCAAATAGTTAAGAGGCCAGTGTCATTCTTATTTCAAAAATAAGAAAATTGAGACTCAGATTTACCCAGGATCTCACAGAAGACCAACTATATTTAAATACGAAAACAGACTACAGAAGTCCAAAGAAAAGTTAGAAAGATGAAGACTCATTGTGAGCAGAGTAATTGGAAAAGCCTTCATAATAGTTAGAATTAAGGTTAAAATTAAGAGTTTTCTCAAGAGTTAGCATGATTTCTGTGGTTAGAGAAGAGAGGGGTTGGCAAAACCTTGGCAGCGAGAATGAGGTGGGTGATCTAAAATTCCATGAGGACTTCCACTTTCAGGAAGATAGGACAGATATACTTTTCCCCATTTCTCCCAATGAGTACAACTGAAAACACCAAACATTAATATATAAAATAAAGAAAACAAACATAGGAAGACCCTGAAAGGTGGAGAGAAAAAAGGCAGACCAACTAGGTAGGGACCTCAGGATTCAAAGAACAACACAGCAGTTAGTTGCTTAGGTTTTGTTTTTTTGTTTTGTTTTTTTTTTAAAGATGGAGTCTTGCTCTGTCACCCAGGCTGGAATGCAGTGGTGCAGTCTCGGCTCACCGCAGCCTCTGCCTCTCGGGTTCAAGCAATTCTCTGCCTCAGCCTTCCAAGTAGCTGGGATTACAGGCGCCTGCCACCAATCCCAGTTAATTACTTTGTATTTTTAGTAGAGATGGGGTTTCACCATCTTGGCCAGGCTGGTCTTGAACTCCTGACCTCGTGATCCACCTACCTCAGCCTCCCAAAGTGCTGGGATTACCAGTGTGAGCCACCATGCCTGGCCTAGGTATTTTTTTACCCCATATATATCCCAGATTAGGTGCTGGAGGAGTAGGCTACCCCAAAACACCAATACATATAGACAGAAAAGCCCCAAGAAAAGCCTGCCTTATCTAGCCAAATGATCAGGAAAGGGATAGCCTAGAAAGACAGAAAAACAGTAGCCACTCTACTGCAAACACCACAGGAAAAATTGTGGCCCCACCCTGACCCACACTAGCAAAGTCTGAGTAGAGAGCCTAGACTACCACCCGCTCTGTGCTGTAATGAGATGCTACCACCCCCTCTATGCTGTAATGAGATGTTCTAAGCTCCCTGCTGGGATGGTAACAGAGAAGGTTAATTAGATAGCTTAGACTTTCATTTATGCTGGGTAGTAAGAAAGGCTTCCCTCATGATGTCAGTGGAGATCATGTGGACTTTCACCTCCACCTGGCAGTAAAAGGGTGCTCATTCTCCCTGCTGGGGTAGTATCATAGGTAGCCTAATGCACAGTCAGGACTTCAGTCACCACCCAGAGGTAACAAAGTCATTTCCTTATGGTATCAGGGAAGTTAAATGGAGAACAGTAATGAAGTATCTCTTCTCCTCCTAGCCAAGAAGATGTAAACGGAGGCCTGATGTTCCCATAAGGGAACTTACGTATCTATCCAATGGGACCCCTCCCCTTGAGTGTCTTCAGAGGCCAAGGGAAAAACCCTGGACTTCCACTCCCACTTAGGAACAATGAGATGGTATTCCCCCTTCTCTGCCAAAGTGGAGTCAGAGGAATACAATAAAAACAAAATATGTAAATAAGATCCAGACTCTCTCTCATGATATAATACCCAAATTACAAAGTTTCAGTTGAAAATTACTTGTCAGTCTAAGAACCAGGAATATCTCAAACTCTATAAATGTTTATGATCTTATAAATGTTTCAATGAGTCGTCATATAAATGTTTCAATGAGCAACTACAAATAAGCTTAAAAGAATCTCTGCAAAGCAATAGAAAGTCTGAGCAAAGCTATTAAAAGTATAAAGAACAAAATAGAAATTTTACAACTCAAAAATAAAAACTATCAATGACTAGAATAAACAGCAGAATGGACAGATAGAGGAAATAATTGGTGAGCTAGAAAATAGAAAAATAGATGTTTTCCAATTTGAACATAGAAAATAAGCTAAGATGAAAAAGGACATAGCCTCAGAGACAGGTGGGACTATAGCAAAAGATCTAATATTTAGGTGATTGGTGTCCTAGAAGAAAGGGAGAAAGAGGGCAGAGCTGAAAAGGTACTCAGAAAATTAAAGGTTGAAAACTTCCCAAATTTGGCAAAAGATAGAAGCCTATAGATTCCAGTTGAATGAACCCCAAACTGATAAACCCACAGAAAGCCACACCAAGACACATCGTTGTCAAACTTTTGAAAACTAAAGACAAAGACTTGAAAACAGCAAAAGAGAAATGACGCCTTACCTATAGGGGGAAAAGCAATTTAAATGACAGCAAATTTCACATCAGAAACCACAGAGGCCAGAAAGAAGTGGCACATTTTTCAAGTGCTGAAGGAAAACGACTGTCAACCTAGAATCCTATACTCAGCAAAAATATCTTTCAGGAATGAAGGGGAAATCAAGACATTTTTCAGATGAAGAAAAAATGGAAAAATTTGTCAAGAGCAAATACAACCTAAGAGAATAGCTAAAGGAAGTTCTTTAAACAAAAGGACACAATAAAGGAAAGAATCTTGAAATATCAAGAGGAGAGAAAGAACATGGTACTCTGGTATTATTTGTGGTGCCCCAAAGTTCATATGTTGAGACCTAGTCACAAATGTGATGGTATTAGGAGGTGAGGCCTTTGGGAGGTCGGATTCCACCTTGTGAAGACACAGCTAGAAGGAACCATTTGTGAACCAGAAAGCAGGCCCTCACCAGACACTGAGTCTGCCAGTGTCTTGATCTAAGCCTTAGCCTCTGTAGCTGTGAGAAATAGATTTGGTTATAAACTATGCAGTTTATGATATTTTGTTATAGCAGTCTGAATGGACTAAGACACATGGTAAGCAAAATATGGTTAAATACAATATACTTTTGCTTCTTAAGTTTCTAAATTATGTTTGATATTTGAAGCAAAAATTATAACATTGTCTGATAAGGTTTTAGATGTATTTAAAGAAAATATATAAGGCAATTTTTTGTTTGTTTGTTTGAGACGTAGTCTCTCTGTCGCCCAGGCTGGAGTGCAGTGGCGCAATCTCTGCTCACTGCAACCTCCGCCTCCCAGGTTCAAGCGATTTTCCTGCCTCAGCCTCCCGAGTAGCTGGGCTTACAGGCATGTGCCACCACACCCAACTAATTTTTTTGTATTTTGTAGAGACAGGGTTTCACTATGTTGGCCAGGATGGTCTCTATCTCTCGATTGCATGATCCATCCGCCTCAGCCTCCCAAAGTGCTGGGATTACAGGCTTGAGCCACCACTCCCGGCTGGCAATTATGTTTTAAATGGAGGAAGATAAAGGGAAGTAAAGGGAGGTAAGGATTCTGTACTTAATTCAAACTAACAAAATGATGACACCAGAGGGTTATAAATTATGTATATATTATGTATATATAATACATATAAATTATGTATATATAATGTATATATAATACCTAGAGCAACCGCTAAAAAGTTATACAAAGATATATACTCAGAACACACTGTTGATAAGTCAAAATGGAATTCTAAAAAATGTTCAAGAAACTAACTCACAGGATGTCAGGAAAAAGAAAACAGGAATGAAAGAACAGAAAATAAAAAATAAAATGGCAGGCTTAAACCCTAACTTACCAGTAATTTCATTACATGTAAGTGACCTGTCTATGCCAATTAAAAGTCTTTTGGCATAATGCATTTTAAAAGCATGTTTTCACTAGGTGAAGTGGCTCACGCCTATATATTCCGAGCACTTTGGGAGGCGAAGGTGGGAGGATCACTTGAGCCCATGAGTTCAAGATCAACCTAACCAACAGTGAGACCCCCATCTCTATAAAAAATTAAAAAATTAGCTGGACGTGGTAGCACGTGTCTGTTATCCCAGCTACTTGGGAGGCTGAGGTGGGAGAATCACTTGAGCCTGGGGGGTTGAGGCTGCAGTGACCTGTGATTGTGCCACTGCACTCCAGCTGGGGTAACAGAGCGAGACCTTGTTTCAAAAACAAAACATGATTTTGCTGTATGTTGTCTACAAGAAAATTATTTGATAACACTATATCCAGAGTAAAAATAAGATCGAAAAAATATATCATGTAAATATTAATCAAAAGAAAACAGGAGTTGCTATATTAATATTAGAGCAAGTAGGCTTTAGAGTAAAAAAATTACCAGAGAAGTACATTATGAACACGTACATGATAAAAGGGTCAGTCCTTTAAGACATAAATGTATATGCACCGAAAGACAGCTGCAAAATATGTAAAGCAAAAACTAATAGAACTGGAGGAAGAAATAGACAAAATCACAATTATAGTTGGAGACTCTGATACCTCTCTCTCAGTAATTGATAGAACAATTAGACAGAAAATCAACAAGAATATAGAAGAACTAAACACCACCATCACTCAACAAGATCTAATCAACATTTATACAACATACCGCTCAACAACAGCGGACTACAAATTCTTTTCAAGTGCCCACAGAACACACAGGAAGATAGACCATATCCTGATTCATAAGATAAACCTCCACTAATTTAAAATATTGAAATCATACAAGTATGTTCACTAACCACAGTGGAATCAAAGTGGAAATCAGTTACACAAAGGTAATAGGAAAACGTCCAGTCCTTGGAAACTGAACAACATATTTCTAAGTATCCATGGGTCAAACAGGAAATATCAAAACAAATTTGAAAAAACATATTGATCTAACTTGGCCAGGCACAGTGGCTCACGCCTGTGATCCCAGCACTTTGGGAGGCCGAGGCGGGTGGATCACAAGGTCAGGAATTTGAGACCATCCTGGCTAACATGGTGAAACCCCGTCTCTACTAAAAATACAAAAAAGTAGCCGGGCGTGGTGGCGGGTGCCTGTGGTCCCAGCTACTCGGGAGGCTGAGGCAGGAGAATGGCGTGAACCTGGGAGGCAGAGCTTGCAGTGAACTAACTAAAAATGAAAATACAACGATCAACGTTTGAGAAGACCAGCTAAAGGAATGCTGAGAGGAAACTTGTAACATGAAATGCATATGTTAGAAAAGAAGAACAGCCTCAAATCAGTTATCTATGCTTCTACCTTACAAATCTAGAAAAAGAATAGCAAAATAAACTCAAAGCAAGCAAAAGAAAAGAAATTATAAGAGTAGAAATCAGTACAATTGAAAAGAGTAACAATAGTGAATATCAATGAAACAGAGCTGGTTCTCTGAAAAAAATCAATAAAATTGAAAGACTGACCAAAAAAAGAAGACAGAAATGACCATTGTCAGAAATGGTGTCAGAGACAAGGATATCACTGCAGACATCAAAAGGATAATAAGAGAATACTATGAACGATTCCATATACATAAGTTTACAAGTTAGATGAGATGGGCCAGTTAGTTGAAAAATACAAATCATCACAACTCAGTCTGACATAGATAACGTAAATAGCCCTGTAGAAATTGCTGTGGTTTGGGTATATTGAAATTTTTTTATTTTTATTTTTATTTTTTATTATATATATATATTTTTATTATACTTTAAGTTCTAGGGTGCATGTGCACAACATGCAGGTTTGTTACATATGTATACATGTGCCATGTTGGTGTGCTGCATCCGTTAACTCATCATTTACATTAGGTATATCTCCTAATGCTATCCCTCCCCACTCCCCCCACCCCACAACAGGTCCCAGTGTGTGATGTTCCCCTTCCTGCGTCCAAGTGTTCTCATTGTTCAATTCCCACCTATGGGTGAGAACATGCGGTGTTTGGTTTTTTGTCCTTGCGATAGTTTGCTGAGAATGATGGTTTCCAGCCTCATCCATGTCCCTAGAAAGGACATGAACTCATCATTTTTTATGGCTGCATAGTATTCCATGGTGTATATGTGCCACATTTTCTTAATGCAGTCTATCGTTGGACATTTGGGTTGGTTCAGTATATTGAAATTTGATCCTCAATGTGGCAGTGTTGGGAGGTGTAGCCTAGTGGGAAGTGTTTGTGTTATGGGGGCAGATCCCTCATGAATGTCTTGGTGCTGTTCTCACAGTAGTAAGTTCTTGCTCTCTTGAGGCTAGATTAGTTCTTGCAGGAATTGATTATTTCCTGAGTGAGTGGGTTGTTAGAAAGCCAGGACACCCCTCAGGTTTTCCCCTCTTTGCACCTGTCTGCTTCCCCTTTGATTTTCTCCACCGTGTTATGCAGCACAAAAGCCCTCACCAGAAGCCAAGGCCATGCCCACAAACTTCTCAGCCTATAGAACGTAAGCTAGTCTCAGGTATTTTTCTATAGCAACACAAAATGGACTAAGACAGAACTGTTCAGTGAATTAAAGTTGTAATTATGAAATTTCCAAAAAAGAAATATCCAGGTTCAGATGCTCTTATTGAAGAAGTCTACCAAACTTTTTAAGGAAGAATTAAAACTAATTCTACATAATCTCTTCCAGAAAATGGAAGAGGAAGAGACATTTTCCAGTTAATGTTAAGAAATATTTTACCTTGCTTATATCGAAACCAAAGACATTACAGAAAAAAAAACAAAAAAACAAAAAAAAAAACTACAGACCAGTATACTTTGTGGGATAAACCCAAATGTCCTTAACAAAATATCAGAATTTTGCAGTATATAAAAAGAATTATATAACCCAAACAATAGAAGTTTATTTCAAGGTAGAAAAGTCAATTCACTATTTGAAGATCAATAAGTGTAATCCACCACATTAATTAAAGAAAAAAAATCCCACGATTATATTAATCAGTGGAATAAAAGCATTTGATACATTTCACCACCCATTCATGATAAAAACTGTCAGAAAAATAGCAATAGAAGGGACCTGCCTCAACTTGATAAAGAGCAACTACAGAACTCCTGTAAGCTAACATTAAATGGTGAAAGACTGAATGCTTTTCCCCTATGATCAAGAATAAAGCAAGAATATCTCTTTACCACTCATATCCAACAAAGTGCAGGAAGTAGTAATCACTGCGTTAAAGAGAGAAAAAGGAAATAAAAGGCATACAGGTTGGAAAAGAAGAGCTAAAACTGTTGTTATGTGCAAATGACATGATTATCTATGTAGAAATCCAAGGAATCTACAGAAAAAACTATGACTACAAAGCAAATCCCGTAAGATTACAGGACACAATATAAATCTACAAAAAATTAATTGCATTTCTATTTACTAGCAATGAACATTTAGACACTAAAATTAATAATACATTAGCATTTACAATCATACATACAAAAAAATACTTAGGTGTAAGTTTAATAAAACTTGTATCACATTTATATACTGAAAGCTATACAATATTGATTAAAGAAATCAGAAAATAGCTAAATAAATGGACTGAAATATCATGTTCATGGATGGGAAGATTCAACATAGTAAAGATGTCAAGTCGGCTGGGCACGGTGACTCACACCTGTAATCCCAGCACTTTGGGAGGCCGAGGTGGGCAGATCACCTGAGATCGGGAGTTTTAGACCAGCCTGACCAACATGGAGAAACCCCATCTCTACTAAAAGTACAACATTAGCGAGGCGTGGTGGCGCATGCCTGTAATCCCAGCTACTCAGGAGGCTGAGGTAGGAGAATCACTTGAACCTGGGAGGTGGAGGTTGCAATGAGCCGAGATCGCGCCAGTGCGCTCCAGCCAGGACAACAAGAGCAAAACTCTGTCTTAAAAAAAAAAAAGTCAAGTCATCACAGATTGATATACAGATTTAACACAATTCCTGTCAAAATCCTAGCAGGATTTGTTTTGTAGATAGAAACAAGTTTTATTCTAAAATTCATATAAGGGGAAGAAAGAACCTGAATATTTAAAAACATTTATTTCTGTTAAAAGAATGTAGTTGGAGTAATCAGTGTTCCTGATTTCAGGATTTACTGTATAGATAAACAGTAAACAAAACTGTGTGGTAATGGCAGAGAGATATACACATAGATCAATAGAACGAGATAGGAAACCCAGAAATAGACTGATACCAAAATAGACTGATACCAATATAGCCAACTGTTTTTTGACAAAGATGCAAAAGCAGTTCGATGGAGGAAAGACAGCCTTTTCAACAGTTGGTTTTGAGGCAATTGGACGCCCATAGGCCAAAAAATTAACCCTGATGAAAAGTATCATCCCTTATACACAAAATGAACTCAAAATAGATCATGAATGTAAATATAAAACATAACACTTAATCAACAATAATGGGAGTAAATCTTTAGGATCTAGGGTGAGGCAATGATTTTTTAAGACTTAATCCCAAAAGCACAGTACATAAAAGGAAAAGATGTTAAGTTGGACTTTAAGATTTTTTAAGTTTGCTCTCCCTTATTATGAGGATGAAAAGAAGCTCCAGGATGGAAAAAAAGATTTGCCAGGCACGTATTTGACAAAGGACAGGTATCTTGAATATATTAAATATAAAGAACTCCAAACACTCAAAAGTAAAATAACAGACAGTCCAATTAGAATGGGCAAAAAAATGAAGAGGCATTCCATTGAAGATGATATACAGAGGGCAAATAAGCACAGTGAAAGATTTTCACTGTCATTCATTAGTCATTAGAGAAATGCAAAGTAAAACCAAAATGGGATATCACTACACATTTATCAGAATGGCTAGAGTGAAAAATAATGACAATACCAAATGCTGGTATGGATGCAGGGAATGGATCACTCATACATTGTTAATGGGATATATAATGACACAGCCGTTCTGTACAACAGTTGGGCAGTTTCTCAAAAATCTGTGCAGCTACTATACAACCCAGCAATGCACTCCTGGGGATTTATTCCAGAGGAATGAAGATTTATGTTTACACCTAATCCTGTACATGAATATATATAGCAATTTTATTTGTAATAGCCAAAAACTAGAAAAAAACTAGATGTTATTCAGTGGTAAATGGTTAAACAGTGGTACATCCTTAACCATGGACTACTACTCACTAATAAAAAGAAATGAGCTGTTGGCATATATGACAACCTGGATCTCCAGAGTATTATGATTTACAAAGCCAATCCCAAAAGGTTTCATTCCATTTATATATCATAATATCCCATTTATATACTGTGCTATTTCATTAATATAATATTCTTGAAATGACAAAACTGTCAAAATGGAGAATAGATGAGTGGTTGTCAGGGGTTGGGAAGGGAAGGAGGAGGAGTTGGATGTGGTTATGAAAGAGCAACATGAGAGTGGTGTTAGAAATGTTCTATATCCTGACTATATCAGTGTCAATATCCTGTTTGTGATATTGTAAGATAATTTTGCAAAATATTACTATTGGGAAAAATTAGGGAAAAGGTACAGTGGATCTGTGTATTAAAAGTTTAAAGAAAAATAAATGAAGTGGAAGGTACCTTTTGGTGAAATAAGTGACAATGAGGTAGAAATGCGTTTTGTAAAACTTATGAATACCAAAATAAATTTAGGATATAATTATTTAGATAATAAGGAACTGCAAAAAAATCTTGATTATATGGGTATAGCACAAAGTAAATGAATAGAAATTTACTCTGGCCACAATATATAAATTGTCTTATGTGTACAATTATAGATTATGACAGTATTTCTCAAATACCGTCTAAAGCATCTTAATGTTTAGAAATTATTTTTTCTAAAAAAGGAAGCCTTAAAATAGAATTGGGTTGCCTATATATTAATAGTTTTAAAGTATTAAAACTATTAAAGTAGCATTATTACATTACATGGGATAGCCCTTTTAGTTTATAGGTGTTAAATCGTAAAATTGATATTGTTACTAAAAATACAATTTTAGCAGAGATTGATAGATATGCTTCTTTTTTTAGGTATGAGTTAATACCTTGGTGTTGTTTGTAAGTACATTGTTTGGATCTTTGATTATACTTTCCCTTTGAAATAACTCATAAATGATGGCTACATTTCTGAGTCACAGATTCTTTGAGAATCTGAAGAAAGTATCTCCTCAGATAGATGGATCATTCACGTAATTTTTCATTCAGCAGGGTATACTCACCATTTGAAAGCAATCCCTGAATCCCAGTTTTAAGAAGCTCGATTAGAAGAAAATATCCAGAGTATTGTATATAATTAATTTCAGTGTAATGTGTAATCATCCAAAAACAACTACCTAATGAGCATCTGTTTGCTTGTACAGTACCTATGGCAGCCACCACATGGGATCCAAAAACTATTTTTAAAATATTCTGTATTGCAAGAGGCTTACAATCTAGTTTAAGAAGCAAGATGTATTTATGAAGTGATTAACTATTAGAAGTGTCAGAGTAAGAATAGGATAGTTCTTAGTTTTAGATTCAAAGCATTACAACTTGTAAATTGGTAAATTTGTAAATTTTAACAATTTTCTGGATTAGTTTCAGGTAGTCTTTTTTTTCAGCACGACATTAGTTTTTATGTGGGGCAGACTTTTGTAATATAAAAACTTTGCTTACCAACTTTTACTCATTTCTTTTTCAGAGATTGGAAATGCTTATGCTGTTTTAAGTAAATTCTGGTAACCAGTGTAACATTACCTCTTTTGGATTTGGGACTGTGAGATGGGAAAGAGAATTATTTTTTATAAATAAATGTTGTGAAGGTAGCAAAGTGAAATAGAAAAACTGAGGACTGTCTGTATTTATTTAAAAACTAATTCAGACTTTATGCTGGACCTTGGGGATATTGCCATGAAAACATAAACACAGTCCCTGTCTTTATGGAGTTTACTGTTTTAGGGGATAAATTGTTTGGGATCATAGAATGAAAAAATAGCTCATTCAGGCTCCAGGGTGCAAAAAAAGATTTTTGGTATGGGCTGCATAAAGAGAGTGTATTTATCGTGCTAAGAATAATTTGACTTTGCATGAGTTATTTAACCTTCTTGAATTTCAGGGCCCTCATTTGTAAAGTGAGGATAATAATGGACAATGTAATAAGGTATTGGGTGCAGAGCCTGGCAGTTCTTAGGTACTCAGTAAATGATAGCTACTGCTATTGTTATTGGTTTAAACCACTTGAAGAATGGCTTAAGAGGCAGGATTTTAGGAGATGGAGCACAATATTAAAAAAGGAAGATGGATATTCCTTTGTTTTCAAGGCAGTAGAGAGACTTGTCTGGTATAAAAAGTTGTATTGAGAGATAATATATGTAATTGCAAACAATGTATATCTTTAAAAGAACTTATTTTTAACAATTTTCTGGATTAGTTTTAGGTAGTCTTTTTTTCAGCATGACATTAGTTTTTATGTGGGGCAGGCTTTTATAATATAAAAACTTTGCTTACCAACTTTTACTCATTACTTTTTCAGAGATTGGAAATGCTTATGCTGTTTTAAGTAATCCAGAAAAGCGAAAACAGTATGACCTCACGGGCAATGAAGAACAAGCATGTAACCACCAAAACAATGGCAGATTTAATTTCCATAGAGGTTGTGAAGCTGATATAACTCCAGAAGACTTGTTTAATATATTTTTTGGGGGTGGATTTCCTTCAGGTATTTTAATGTAATTATAGATATTATATTTTATGAAGCTACATAGTCTTACCTCCAGTTACGTTATTTAGAGATGTATCTACCTTTTCCCCTACATTTCTTATAGTGTTACGATCCTGTGATGGTTTTTCATGAAAGCAGGAGAAAAATATTAGGGTTATTACTTTTATAATAGCCTGCCTTTTTCCTAGAACATATTTTAATTTAAAAAAATGAAGAGTACAGATATTCTGTATTTTATATAAAGCTGAAAGGGAATGTAAGCAGGAAATGTAATGGCAATGTCTTAGGTAAGTACTATTACAATTATGAATGGTTTTCTTTACTTAAACCTGGATGACTATTTGACATTGCTTCCCTAGAGATCTTTGTAAATATTTTATCAATAACATTATAGTTGGCTAATTTGGATATATGTAGAGGTACTCATCTCTATTTCCATTTAAACAGTAGAAAATCTGATTCATAGGTTATATACAAAGTAAGTGGATTTTTAAGTTCACATTAAAATAGAAATAGCTAACTTTAACTAGACTATCAAAGTGAAATATTGTAGTGATACTAAGATTTTATAGTACCAACATAAATAGTATTAAACTCCACTTACATTTATAGTAAGTGGTCACTTAACATAAGGTTTTTGGAAACTGTGGCTGTAAGTGAAACAATGTTCTGTATAACAACTAATTTTACCACAGGCTAATTGATATAAACAACAGTTAAATTGCTAAGGCATATAGTACATCATGTTTACTTGAAGTTGCAGTTTCCAAGGACCTCTTGATGACGTTAAGTGAAGACTTACTGTACTGTGAGTTGTTATTGTGGAAATCTATTTTCCTTGAATGTAGCTCCTCTAAGGTACTTAAAATTATAGCTTTAGTCTTGTTTACAAAATTTACTTCAGGTGCTGAAGTAAATCCCATTCAACATTAAGAGAATCTTCATGAATGTAGCAGTATAATTGGACCTGGTGGCCCTCTCTGAATATTATTGAGAAAGGTTGTGGTCATTTCTTTCTATTTTTTAATAGAGACAGGGTCTTGCTCTGTTGCCCAGGCTGGAGTACACTGGGGCAATCATAGCTCAGTGCAGCCTCAAAATCCTAGGCTCTACCAATCCTCTCATCTCAGCCTCCTAAGTTGCTGGTACTACTGGCATGTACCACATGTCTGGCTAATTTTTTTAAAACTTTTTTGTAGAGACAGGGTCTTGCTATGTTGTCCAGGCTGGTCTTGAACTCCCGGCCTCAAGCAATCCTCCCACCTTAGCCTCCCAAATCCTGTGCTGGGATTACAGAGGTGAGCCACCATGCCTGGCAAGGTTGTGGTCATTGATAGGACATTTTGCAAAGCATCCTTGAAGGAAAGAGGATATATAAATGCAAATTAATGACTGAAAATATAACCTGTATTTTGACATGTTAGAATACATAATTACAGAAAAATTATTAAAACTAGTAATTTTGACTGGAAATATACTAGGAACAATCAGAAATCTTTCAGGCAATAGTAAATTTTCTTCTGATACTTGATTTGCAGTTATTTTGCTAGTTATAGCATAGTTTGTCAATGGTAGCCATTTCTGATTGGTCATCTTATATGAAAACAACTTGAATGTTTATCAGCAAGAGAGTGTTTGAATAAATTCTGGTCCATCTATACCAAGATATATTATAGGGCTATTTTTTAAAAATGAATTTGAATACTATCTTTTGATTTATAGAGATGTTTATGATTCATTGGTAAATGCAAAAAGCAAAGTTTCAAAGTAATAATCCAACATTAATAAAAACAACTAATCACAACTAATCATAAACAAAAGAAGTTTATAAAAACCTCTATGTGTGTAGAGAAACTCTTAGTCGAGTTTTCATAAAGAAGGAACTTCTACCTGTAACGGAAGCAGATTGGGAAGAATCATTCCTATTTCTGTCCACCCTTCACTTACAAGAGGAGAGGGCAATAAGTATTTACTACTGAAAATACCCATGCATTATTTTAGTAATTTTTTAAAATTAAAGAAAAATGTGAAAGAAAATGTATTTTTTCTGATCAAAATTGCTCTCCCTAATTTAACCTTGCTTTTAATTTTTTAGGTAGTGTACATTCTTTTTCAAATGGAAGAGCTGGTTATAGCCAACAACATCAGCATCGACACAGTGGACATGAAAGAGAAGAGGAAAGAGGAGATGTATGTTTATGACTAGAAATCACAAAATGGCAAATTTCAGCTCAGGAAAAGCAATTAGAGTTGTCTGAAAAGAGGGCAAGTAGTTGTAGGAAATGATGAGTTTTCTCTTACTAGAGGTGTTTGGTAGAGACTAGAAAATCCTTAGGGACATTGTAGGAATAGGAGGAGAGGTCAGCCAGGGGTGGTTGGATAGTATGACCCCTTTAGATTTGTTATTTTATGATTCTAATGAAGGTACACCTGCACTATGCATGTTGTGAAGGTAACTTGTTATTGTTGGCCCTGAAGAATTTAGAATACTGAAAAACTTGAATTGGAGGTAACTTTCCTTGTTCTAATGTAATTATACCTAATTGCCTATAGCAATTTAATTACATGAAGTGGAAAGGTAAATGGAAAGAGCACTAGACTAGAAATTAAAAGGCCTGGCCCCCAGCTTTGCCACTCATCAGCTCCCATCTTCTACCCTCAAATCCAAGGTAAAAAATGGTTTTACAGCCTGCAGCATATTGATAGCGTCTCTGTGTGGGGGGAGGGAGTCGGGAAAGAGAAAGAGAAAGAAATGAAGACTTCCTCATCTATAAAATGAAATCAAATTTTATCAGTGTTTTTCACATCAGAATCTCCTGGTGATATGCCTGGATAGTTATATTTAAGAATCACCCTATTGGTATGGTTACGCAGATTTGAAAGCACTGAACTAGATGAACTCAAATGCGCTTTCTGCCTCAAAATGTATGACAACTGTTGGATTATTAACAACTACAGTTATATTACAATTTGTTATTCTTTGATCATTTTTTATAGGGAGGTTTTTCTGTGTTTATCCAGCTGATGCCCATAATTGTATTGATCCTCGTGTCATTATTAAGCCAGTTGATGGTCTCTAATCCTCCTTATTCCTTATATCCCAGATCGTAAGTAGCCAAGTGAAGTTTTACAAAAAATGAATTGTTGCTATTTCTGACCTAGCTTCCTTTAAAGAGCTTGTGCTCTTTTAAACTTTTAAGTGCCAAATCTATTACTGCAAGTGTACCAGATTTTAAATTTCTATCTAATTTTTTAAAATAGTTACTTTAAGTAATAAATTTGTCTTATGTTGTTAATTTACATTTCTATTCTTCCACTGTGGATAAGAACAGAAATGCTATATTTGAACTTGATAACAATTTAACGTGGTAGGTAATGTGTTGACATTAAAGGCAAAAAATACTCTAAAGGACAAAACTAAAGACAGAGCAATGATTGATGTTACATAGATTTATATCATTAAGGGGAAAATGACTTTACTCTTCATTTTGCAAAATATCGATTAAATAAAAGCAAATATTACTTTTTTATGATGTATTTTTTTCACCATATACTTTATGTGTAAGAGGTCAGGACATAAAGGAAATTTAATACAGCATGCAATCTAGACAACTTTAATACAGTGAACATAAAGGAAACTATAACATCATATTGGCTGTTATAGCAGCATGAATAAATAAAAAGCATATAAAGAAAAAATAATAAAAATCAGTGATTTTACAGTATTAAAATCACATTGGTCTAAAAATAACAATTACCTTATTTCTTCCAAATAAGATTTTTATTAACAAAAAATTGAGATAACTTTATAAAAACACAGTATATTTAAAAGTGTGGTTACTTTTTGTGACATGAAATCATGGTTTTAGGCAATTTGAGAGAACGTAAATAAATTACAAGTTGAGTATTTCTTATCCAAAATGCTTGGGACCAGCAGTGTTTTGGATTTTGGGATTTTGGATTTTTTCAGATTTTGTAATATTTGCATATATTTTATGAGATGTCTTGAGCATGGTACCCAAGTCTAAAAATGAAATTTATGTTTTATATATACCCTATTCACACAGCCTGGAGGTAATTTTATACAATATTTTTAGTCACTTTGTACATGAAACAAAGTTTGTATACATTGAACTATCAGAAAGCAAAGGTATCACTATCTCAGCCACCCATGTGGACAACCTGTGGTTGTTTGGCATCATTCCTGACTCTGAATTTATATGCTACTGATAAGCAATAATTTTCTTACTCTAATTCACATATAAGTATTTAACAGTGAAAAAATAATGTGTTCAGGTTTAAATAACCACCAGCATATTGCATCACCAGAATACCCGTGTCAGCTGTTAAACAATAGCAACGACAAACAACTACAGGCTTTTAGTTTCCACCTATGATGCCGTGTTTTGATTAAAAGGTGACCCATCACATGAGGTCAGCTTTGGAATTTTTCACTTGTGCCATCTTGTCGATGCTCAGAAAGTCTTAGATTTTAGAGCATTTCGGATTTCAGAGTTTCGGATTAGGGATGCTCAACCTGTATTACCAATATTAACTTTTCAATGATTTTTAATTGTTTTTGTTTGCTTGGTTTATAGCAGCATATTGGAATGTCCAATTTTAATTAAAATAATGATGCATCTCTTTTACAGTGGAACCGGGCAAACTATTAAAATGCAAACAGAAAACTTGGGTGTTGTTTATTACGTCAACAAGGACTTTAAAAATGAATATAAAGGAATGTTATTACAAAAGGTAGAAAAGAGTGTGGAGGAAGATTATGTGACTAATATTCGAAATAACTGCTGGAAAGAAAGACAACAAAGTAAGTTTGTCATGTGTTTAACATTTTAAAACTTATTCGTAGTCTTTGGAACTGATTAATGTAGATTTCCCTATTCAAGGAATGTTCTGGAATTCCCTGGCACATAATTGGAGCACAGTACTTAAATGAGATCATGTGTTTTATATACATGTGGCCTAACATCGGAATTGACACATAGTAAGGATTTAATAAATGGTACTTGTCTATTGTTATCAATAAATATTTGGTTGAATAAGTAATACCAAATTTTATTTTATTGATAATATCCATCATAAGACACATCATTCTTTTATGTACCACCAAGAAACAAAAAATATCCTGGCAGATAAACTATGTCATCAATTTTAAGATGCATACTGTTTTCAGAGTTAAGTATGAAAGTCTATTAATTTAGCTTTTGTATTTAGAATTTAATGTACAATGAGTTTTGTTGACATTTCTTTTTTCTTTACTTTGTACACAGAGAGACTCTTCAGAACACTTAATTTGCTTAGGCTTTTCCAGCCTCAGTTTTCTTAATTTAAGGAACAGTTCCATCTATAAAGATTGACATAAGAATCTGCTGAGATGTTGCATGTGAATTGAGTGTTGTGGTTCTTTTTTTTGTGACCATTGTTATGAATAATAATGTAGACCATATAGTGTAGTGTTAGGAGAACTGACTTTGGAATTAAACTGAGTAAAGTTGAATCCTAGCTCTGAAATTTTTAGCTGATGAATTGTAACCTCTATGAGTTTATTTCATGTGTAAAATGGGTGATGATGAGTGGGAGGAGGAAATAATAGCTATCATTTATATAATGCCTACTGTTTCAGTCACTGTCCCAAGCATGTTGTAAGTATTAACTCATTTAATCTTCACAACAACCCTGTGAGATTATACTCATTTTACACATGAAGAAACTGAAGCAAAGAGAGATTACTAACTTGCCCAAGGTCATAGAGGTCGTTTGTGATTCAAAACCAGACAATTTGTCTCTAGAATCCAGGCCCTGTGCTCCAACGTCTTCTCAGAAATAACCAACTTTATGGGGTTTGTTGTGAAAATTAAATCAGGCAATAAAGTACTTCACACATAGTTGAATGCTCAGAAAATGTCAGCAATTATCATCATCTCCCCCTTGCTAGGGAAAAGTTGATAAAATGTAACTTCTAAGAGAGTCCTTAACCTCTCTGGTCTTGGTTTTCTCCTCTATTTAGTGGCAGTTAGAGATGTGACCTCTTTGACTTCTAACTCAATGAGTTTTTGAAATCAGTCTGTCCTCAGTGTGGAGAAGGTTACATTAGACTAGTGATTTTTATGTTTTCAGCTGGGAGTGAGTTGCCACCCTTCCCCCACCCCACCCATCCCTAGAGATGTTTGGTAATGTCTGGAGATACTTTTGTGTGTCATCATGGGATGGGAATGGAAAGGGATTGCTACTGGCATCTAGCGGGTTAAGGTCAGGGATGCTGCTAAACATCCTACAATGCACAGACCCCCCACAACAAAAAAATTATCCAGCCCAAGCAGTACTTTGAAATAATGGAAAGAATATTAGGCTAGGCGTTGGAGAGTTGGACTGGAACCTAGACTCTGCCATTCATTAGCAGTGTGAACTTTGGTTTATCTAAGTCTCAAATTTCTTCTTTGGGAAGAGTCATCTGTAAATAGATATAAGCGCATTATGTGTAAATAAAAGGCATAGGATAATATTGATTGAGTTGTTAATCCTAATCCAGTTGATTTAGTAAAGATTATTTCTGGAGATCTTTACAAATGGAATACTGTCTTAACTGTGAATATATCTTGAATGTGATCTTGCCTAATCCATATAAACCAGATGTCTTCTACTTTGGCCATTGTGTTCCAGAAAGTAACTGATTTCTTTTTCTGTTACATCTTCTTTAAGTGCTCCTAGTCTTTACAGGTATTAACAGGTATTAATAAACAGTGAAATGACTGAGAGTAACAGGAAAAAACAAGAAATACTCCTTGAAGAATTTTGATTTGTAGTCTGTATATCATTAGTAGCTGTGCTGTCCCACACACTGAAGGAAGCCTCAGAAGTACTTATTTGCTGAATAGCAATATTACGATCGTATAACAAGCATTTTTTTATCTGTGTTCCTTCAGTAACATTATTATATGTATTTTTTAATTTAAGTAAACTCAGAACAAGATTTTAAATTTTTTATTAAATACTTAAGTCTTGGGATAATCTGAAATCTTAACAGAAGGCCACAGCGAAACAACCACTGGCAGTATTGAAAAGCATATAATATTTTTAGGAAAAGAGTCCAAGATGATGCTTCAGAGGAATAGTTTTTAAACCACTGGGGAACAGGAGTAGAGAGAAAGGATTCCAGCGTGAGTTGACAGGATTCTATCCTTATTTATTTTCTGTGTTTGTTTTACCTGCTAGACTTCAAATAAAGTTTTCATTAAAATTTTTTTCCTACTAAAATGGCTTTTAGGAATTGTACTTGGATTTTTTTTAAGTCAGTTAATCAAAATATATCGAAGGGCTCCTGTAAAGCATCTCTTGAGCTTAAGCAACTAGGTGACAAAAATTTTATTCAATTAGCAAAATATTTTTCTTTATTAACAGAAACAGATATGCAGTATGCAGCAAAAGTATACCGTGATGATCGACTCCGAAGGAAGGCAGATGCCTTGAGCATGGACAACTGTAAAGAATTAGAGCGGCTTACCAGTCTTTATAAAGGAGGATGAACTGGAATTTTTATTTATATCTTTTAGTGTACTCTTTATTTTTTCTGTAAGTAAGTTTAGTTTCATCATGAGGGATGAAGGAAAAGATTTGATACTGAAAACTAAACTGAATAGTTGGTTCCTGAAATCTTGGACTGTTTATGACCTACTGGCTCCTTTAAATAGTAACTGAAAACTAAAATGGAGTATTTTAGTTAACGCTTCTACAAGTATTTTCATTTTAAAAGCTTACATGATTCCTAACTAAAATGTCATGAGAAAGGATTATCACACCTGTAGCAATTTCCAGTTTTAGTGATTCTCCATTTTTTCCCTTGTCATGTAAATATTTATGGAATGATCATTTTGTGTACATACAGGTTACTGCTTTTTTATTTAAATTCTTTTAGTGTTTAGCTCCATGAGACACTTCAGTTTAAATTGATGGAATAAATGTTATATGACACATTTACATTTTCCTTATCAAGGTGTCAAATATGTGGACTTTAAACAATGAAACTTTTTCAAAAAGAAAAAACAAAAACTTTAACTTTGTGTAAAATCTTATAGTATTATCAGCTTAGAGGGAATTGATATTTTTAATATTGCCGTTATATTCCAAAATATATATTGAGATAAATGAACTGGTGTAGAATATCAGTTTGCTATTTAGTTTTATGAATTACTATACATATACATGCATAGAAATGAAATGCTATACTGATAGATTTTAAAGAAAATATGAGGAAATGGCTATAAATATTAAACTAAAAGGGTCTTCAACAGTAAAGTGCAGTTATGTCATTTAAAATTCCAATACTTTAAAGGCCACCAAATTTTGATGTATATGTCCTTGAAGGGCTGCTAAAATTTATGAAGAGGACTCACATTTTCCCCCATAGAAATTTGCAGTTTCTTGGTGATCATTTAAGCAGGATCCAAAGAAGTTCCTCTACAAATAAGTAATAAGAAAAATGAGTACTAAAATACAGCTTTGTGCCTTTTAACCCTATGCCAACTCCTAAACATATAAGTAGATTACAGTATACTTATCTGATCAGAGCATGATCTGTTTGGCCACATGCAAGTGTGAGCAGAAATAGAGCAGCACGTAGAATAGTAACTTAAAGCAAGTCATCCTTTAAAAATTCTGAGCTAAAATCTATTCACCATTGAGTAATTGAATTAATCCCATAGGAATAAGCTCCTTGTAAGTAAATCCATGATATGAATTAGAAAAAAAAACAGCTGGAAATTGAAGTTTTTGGTGCCTGTATACTGGATATGAAACTATTTGATTTCTAGTCTTCTGTGTTTAGCAGTTGTAATATTTTAATGATTTTGCTTCATACTCGGTTAATGGAACATAAACATATCTTTGATACTTCTTTGTGAGTGAGAGAATGCTAGGTAGGGTGGCTTTGTTCTTTGTTTAAGTTTTTTTTCCTGAATGTAGTTAATTTATGGCATCTGTTGAATAAAACTGCTAAAATGACCTCTTAAAAATGTTCTGTTGTATCCCCTTTTTCAGGTGAATCAATAGAAATGCCTGATTGAATTAGTAGGTTAAACTAAACAACGTACTGTCATAGGAAAACTGGAGAGCTTAACCAACTTGCTCTTAGAAATGTTACCTTAAAAAAAAAAAAAGCAGTGCTTAAGAGAAAATACAATTTTAATTATTTTGTTGAGCCTGTAGAGTAAGTTTTTAAAAAAATAAGTTCATAGCATTTTAATTGACTTTGAAAGTTCATATGCATCAGAAAATTTATGAAAACTTGAATGAAAAAAATTTCATCTATTTATTTTTCTAATTTTAATGGCAAATTTACACTATTATGGCTGATAATTCTGTGAACTTACCTTCTCGTTGACTGATTCTTTTTCCCTTAGTCCCAGCTTTAAGGAGATAGGTGAAGTTATTTTACAAAGTTAAGTGATACCATAAAGTGTATATTATAAAGTCATACATGGCTTTTGGACAGTATTATATCTCAGTTGCATTGCTGCATTCCATTAAATTTCATAAAATGCTAGGGAAAATGTGTTTGATAAAATTTTCTGCAGTGAGAAATGACAGACTGAGTGCCTGACAATTTAAGCCACATATGAAGTACGCAAGTAAAGATTCAGTCCTTAATGTCATCTATATCATGGTATAAAAGCTCAACAAGTGTCTTATAATTTGGAGTTAACTTTATAAAGTAAGAAGAGTTTAGATATTTTGATAAAAGATTTTCATGTTTGCTGCTTTTTTTATAATAAAAATCCCAACATTTTGCCATCTTATTTTTAGCTACATGAACTTCGCAATTTCATCGGCTCATTCTAATGACCACCTAAAAGTCCTCAATCTTTGAATATTGCTTTATTAGCTCCTCTAACTGGTATTCTAACAGTTTAGCAGCACTTATATTTATTAATGCTTTACATTTTTACCCCTTTTTACATAAACACAAATACACCCATGCATATACACACAAACATTATTGTCCTTGTGAGGGTTTGGGGGAAATGAAAAATAGTACCTTTCTCCTCTTCTTTTGATTCCTTAGTTCCCAAATAGACTGGTGCTAGTCATTTAGTCATTTGTAAATTTTGAAATGTAGTTTGATTAAATGTGAACTGAATTCTCAGCAATGAAAAATGTCAAGTTGAATTCATCTAATAAGTGAAAATAATATATTTTGTAAACATTACATTTGAACGCCTAAATAAGTATTTGTTTCATAATCATTACATGCTTGTTTATGATTTACAAAGATTTGGTAGAGAAAAGTACAGTCCTTAAGGCCTATATATGCCAACGCATTAAACTACTCAGCTTTTGTGTCAGCTGAGGTGTTCATAGGAACAGGAATGTGGAATACCAGCTTTTTACTTTAATTATACTTTTATGCTTAATTTTTCTTCCAGTTAAATCTTTAATTACACTAGTATGTAAAGTAGTTACTGAGAAAAATAAGTTTTTGATTTCCCTTCTGTTGATCTGTAACATTTTTAAATGAAGCTATTTAACACATATGACATGCTAATGTTACTTAATGGATTCCTATGTATTTCATTAAAAAAAATCTCCCACCTGTGTTAAGACAGCTAAATATTTCTTGATGTTGGCTTGAGGACCAAGTGAGCCATCTTGCCAGTTAAGCAAGTTTTATGTCAGAGGACCAAATGGTTAAGAGGAGAATTTGTACATTTGTTGAGCTTCCCCATGTGAAGCTTGGGTTCAGTACTATCCTATTACTATCCATCTTCATAATGAGTGAAGCAAACTGAAAGGGAATTCATAATCTTTTTTCTTATCTGAACAGAAAAACTAATGAAAATCAACAATAAATCTTTATTTTAATTTTCATTCAACAGCTGAAAAACCATGTCTGTTGACCACATTGGACCATTGCCTAGTTAAAATCCATAAAATTCCCTATAAACCAATGAAAAGAAACTTGTCTGGCAATAATTTCCAACATTTTAAATTCTAATTTTTAGTTACAAAGAAAAAGGATAGAATGAGGCTTTTCAAGGAATTCTTGCTCATCCCTTCAATTATTTGGCAGGCAAAACAGTCCTAGAATTCAGCTTCCTTTTTGGTTTTATTACTATTAAATAGATATTTTCATATAAATGGAAACACTTTTCCTCAAAACATTAATTCAAAACATACTCCTTATATTAAGGATTATAGCACCATATTTTTTGTAAATTCCCTATGTGTAACTTTTTCCTGTTGGTATGTGATATTTTTCATTTAATATGACTATCTGCTGGTGTTGGGGCCAATAGATTTGTGAATATTCTGTGGATGTGTCTATGTATAGGTGTATATATATATATATATATATTTTTTTTTTTCCAGCTAATACCTCAAATGTGTGATTGTTTAATATATACCACACTATGTTTGCACAGAGCAGGGCTTCCATTAGCAGTGGATATTTTTATTTCTAACTTTGAAAATCAGTCAACACAATTTCATTGGTGTGAATTATTTGTTGCTCTTTTCCATATTTTAATGGAGAGATTCCTATTATAAGGCCCATGCTTCAAACATAATTATATCTTTCTATAACCAGCCATCTGGAAATACATAGGGGTAAGAAGTATTTCTTGAAATGTCCTTGTTTAGTAAGTTAGTAAAAACTGGGATGACTAGTTGCCAAGATGTCTTGTAACTGCATAGCAGATGACACCTGGCATGGCAAGTCTCATTCACTTCAGCACAACACTCTGTACATTTCAGTCTGATATTCTACTTTGCCATTTAAGGACACCATTAAAATCATAGAGATTTTCAGTGACATTGGAGTATTGTAATTATTAGTTTCAAAAAATTATTTTTAATAGGATGATTAAACCAATGAGAAGAAACACACATAAATGATATTTTGCAGTTTATCTGTATTAAGAAATGCTTCTTGCCAATTTCTGGTTTTAGTTTTTGGATTGCTACATAAGACTTTCTTTCCATTTACTTTATGTGTTTTTAAAAGCTGCAGGTAATTTTTAAGGTTTGATGGAATTATAATGGAAGCCTTGTATAAGTTAAATGAAACTGGTAAAGGAGAGCTTACTTTGTCTATAATGCATTCAGGATTAAAAATTAGATTTTAAAATGAAATGTCTGATTTGTAAAATATTTAATGTTATATCAGACTTACATAAAATTTTCTGTGAGAACTCAAATGCATTTGATTTTTAATGAGTGTTCTGAATGAAATATGAATTTTTGTCTTTCAGTCTCTGTAGTTTATCTCAATATATTAATAAAAAGGTCTGTTCTCACTGTAAAATGTTTGTTTTTATCATGTTTTATACTCTTAATATGGCCACTCTTTCATTCATTCAACTATTCAACAAGTATGTCAATGCTTGCTATATCCCAGGCAGTGAGCTGGGTGCTGGGAATTAATCACTGAATAAGAAAGACAAAAACCTTAAAGAGTTTACATCTAGCAAAGAAAATAAATATCAAGTAAATAACTAATTATAATTATGATAAATTCTACAAAGAAAATTACAGGGTACAATGAAAGCATTTATCTAGAAGACCTAAACTATTCAGTGAGGGTCAGGGAAGGCTTCTCTGAGAGTGAGTTTAAGCTGAAATGCAAAAGATGAGATTAGTAGGATTAAGGTATGCTAGAGAAATATCTCAGGCAGAATGTGCTAAGTTGGTAAAGTGATAAAAATCTTTATGGAAGTGAAAACAAACTTGTATGATCATAGCATAAGGAATCCAGGGTAGGTGAGAGAATTAAGATAGGGGCCAGATCCCCATAAGAATGATATATAAACCATGATGCTGATATTGAACTTTATCCTAAGTCAATAAACTTGATTTTCAAGGAAGGAGTTAAATGATGTGATTTGGGTCTTTAGAACATTATTTTTGTTGCTGTGTGGAGACTGGAGGGCAAAAGAGAATGTAAGAAGAATAGGAAGTTATTGTCAAAAGAGAGATGATCATGGCTTGGACTAGGGTAGGAATATAGATAGGTGAATAGTTTTCAAAGATAGGAGGTAGAATCAACAGAACTCTGATTAGATTTGTGACATATGGAAGCAGCAATTGAAAACCAGGCTAAAGTTTTCTGAAAATTTGGCTATGAAAGGGAGTAGAGGAAAAACAGGGTGGTAGCTGAAAGAGGGTGCGATTTCTAAAGAAGCTTTTCTTTTGAGGGTCTCGCTCTGTCACTCAAGCTGGAGTTAAGTGGGGCGATCACCACTCGATGCAGCCTCAAACCCTGGGCTCAAGGGATCCTCCTGCCTCAGCCTCCCGAGTACCTGGTGCACGCCACGTTTGGATAATTCTTAATTATTATTATTATTATTTGTAGAGATGGGGTCCTATCTTGCCAGGCTGGTGTGGAACTCCTGGGCTCAAAGGATCGTCCCGCCTCGGACTCCCAAAGTGCTGCGACTACAGGCGTCAGCCACCGCACCCGGAAAGCCTTTTATTTTTTTCAATTATTATTTATTACATGAGACCTTACCAATTTTTAAAAATTCTGATGTAAAAAGGAACATAGAAGGTGCCCGTAATCAGTGTCTGCATGTTAAAAGTAGACGCTTGAAGTGCTCCAGAAAACCCATGGCTCCTCCCCATTCAATCTAGATAAGGCCTTGAGTAAAGAGCACCCATGGGGAAGTCACAAGAGCCTAGGAAACAGGTCAGAAACCTGTGGACCTGGTACTTCCAATCACAGGCAATCTGGTGCTTGCTCTTCAGCTCGTCACACCATCCCCTCAAATGTCTTCATCTACAAGAAAAGGTTTTAAGATAACGGACCCTGCAAAACTAATGACATTTATACACCCTCTCTGCACAAGAATGTCTTGTAACACATAACCTTGCTTGCATTTTCTGGGCTCCTTAGGGTCCAGCGATCTCGTACAAATCCTTTACCGCACAGCTGACTTCCTTCGGCCCGTGACACAAGGCGCAGGCGCAAGACGAGGCCCGCGGTGGGCGGGGTAGGGGCGGGGCGCGTGCGGGGAGGGGCGGGTAGGGGCGGGGTAGGGGCGGGGGGCGTCCGGCGGCCGCGCCCTCGCAGCTTCCGCTGGGCCCCTCCGGAAATCCCGTATCGTGGGGCGACGGCGGCGTAGAAAGTGCTTCCTGGAGCGCAGAAGAGGTCATGAATCATGTGACGGTGGCTTGAGGAGGAACCTGTCTTTAAAGCTGTCCCTGAAGTGACAGCGGAGAGAACCAGGCAGCCCAGAAACCCCAGGTAACTGGCGCTACTTTGCCTGGTTTTGAGGCCTAGTCCCGCAGGTGGCGCGGGTGGTGAGATTAAACAGAAGGAGAGGACCCTCTCTTCTTTTCTTTGGGCCTAGCTCTTTGGGGTGGAGGGGCAGGGATGGGGTGGGCTGAGGTAAGGTGTGCCAGCTGAGTACCTGTGGGGGTGCTGGGGCACTCCGACTCCCAGTGGGCTCGCTGGGCCAAGCCCTAGAACCGCGGGGGTTTTACCTGGTTCTGACCAGGGCTGATCTCGCGTATTAAGTTGTGGGTGGGGAGGACGAGGAAGCCAAAGAGGGAAGAGTCACCGGGAGTTTCTCTTCCAGGCGTGGAGATTGATCCTGCGAGAGAAGGGGGTTCATCATGGCGGATGTGAGTGACACCCCTACATAAGAGGAAGGGGAGATTGGGGAATTTTGAGGGGCATACTGAGCGGGGAGAGGTAGAGCTTCCCAAGTAGAAATTTTTTGATCCTCCCAGCCCCACCCATCCCAGTTAATTATTTTCTCTGATATCTGAAGTGGGAGACTAATATGAATGAATTTGCAGGATCCTGAGTTTCTGCCTTGAATGGGGGTGTAGGACACTAAGGTGCTTGAGACTGAGAAAATTAGGTTCTCCCTACTCCCCAATCCAGCTGGGGCATAAGAGAGGCTCTGTATATTTACCATTTGAAATTCTGAATGATGGTTTGCTGCTTTTCCTGTCAGAATTTGGTCAGTAGGACATGTACCCACAATACTTTTTTCCAGTAAGTGATAACAATATCTCATTTGGTTTATTGTAGCAATTGACGATGATTTCTAACCCATGCCTCTTTAGAAACATGGTAACGTGTGTGTGTGTGTGTGTAGGAGGATAAAATGATCAGTCGGGTTTGGAGAATAGTAAGTGTTGGATGCTCAAAACAACAGATACCTGATTAATCCATGTGAGGTCAAAATTGATACCTAAATTGTCAGTGAAATTCCTGGGATAAGAGAGTGTAATGAGACAAAATAAGATAGTCTTCTGGCCAATGCGGTTGCTTAGTCTGTAATCTCAGCACTTTGGGAGGCCGAGATGGAAGGATCACTTGAGGCCGGGAGTTCAAGATCAGCCTGGGCAACATAGCAAGACCCCGTTCTACAAAAAGAAATTTAAAAATTAGCCGGGCGCATTGATACCTCTGTAGTCCCAGCTGTGCTGGAAGTGAGGCGAGACGATTGCTTGAGCCCAGAAGTTGGAAGTTGCAGTGAGCCCCAGCTTAGAAAAATAAAATAGTCTTCTACTTCTTTAGTCTTAACTGTGTTTCGTGTTAAACACTTGACACACATTGTCATTTATTTTATATTCTGTAAGACTGGGCTGGGCGCGGTGGCTCACGTCTGTAATCCCAGCACTTTGGGAGGCCAAGGCAGGTGGATCACCTGAGGTCAGGAGTTCGAGACCAGCCTGGCCAACATGGTAAAACCTTGTCTCTACTAAAAATACAAAAAATTAGCTGGGCGTGGTGGCGGGTGCTTGTAATCCCAGTTACTCGGGAGGTTGAGGCAGGAGAATCGCTTGAACCTGGGAGGCAGAGGTCGCAGTGAGCCGAGATCGCGCCATTGCACTCCAGCCTGGACAACAAGAGCTAAACTCCGTCTCAAAAAAAAAAAAAAAAAAAAATGTTGCCTCACATAGTCATATAGAATTTATTTTAGGTCCTTAAACAAAATATTTAAAAAATTACATTATAATAATATGCCTTACACTGTTTCATTATTTGTTGAGTAGGTGAGTTCAACAAATAATGAAACAATGGAAGGCATATTTTTATAATGTGGTAGTCACGTGAGACAACAGTGTTACAGAGGTCATATCACCTTACCCAAGACCATTAAGATGATGGTGGAAAGTCTATCTTTGAACATGGAAAGATGTTTATAATGTCTTCTCAAGTGAACATAATAGCAACAGGATGTAAAACACTAGTATGAAAATTATGATGTAATTTTATGGCTAAAATGTGTTTCCCATTTCTAGGTATGCTAATCCATGCATCTTCTCAATAAACTTTAACAACACTTTTATGATGTAGGTTCTATATTAGTCCTATTCAACAAATAATGAAATAAGCTTAGCGAAAAAAGGTTGGTTAACTTACTCCAAGTTGCGTGACTAGTAAACATCCAAATCAGACAGAGAAAGATAAAACACAGAAAGAAAGGTTATGAATGATAACTGAAGTTCCTTAAAATTTGGATAGGACAGGATCTAGAAAACAGTGGAAGGCCTATTATTATAACATTACTTTTAATGCTCTCTTTCAGGACCTAAAGCGATTCTTGTATAAAAAGTTACCAAGGTAAGAAATTTTTAATTTGTTATTGAATAAATTCTATATGCCCTATGTTAATTTTATGAAGTATTTTGTCTGTATTTTCCATGTTGTGAAGTATCTCTGAGATTTCCTTTAATATGAATATTTTTTGCCAGCCTCACGTCCTCTGGAAAATTTTCATCACAACCGCTTTCCTCATTTATGTCAATAAGTTTGCCTTCACTGCGTTCTCTGTGTATCTAGAGCGATAGTGTCAGCACTCCCTTGGTCATCTGTTTCTTCTATAACTCTTTACTTTCTATTTGAAATTCAGCATTTCTATTTGAAATTTCAGCATTATTACTTTTCATTTCTTTGCTGTATTTCGTCTTTGTTGGCCAGTTTCCTCTTTTTATTATCTCTTTTTCTAAATGTCACATAATTTATCTTTGGGAGACAAGGAGGTACAAAACTACATGCTTTGCCATCTGTGCATGAGCTGCATAACAGATGCACAGTGACCAACCATCAACATACTTTGAAAGAAATGATGTGGCTGGTTACTGATGACAGTGTGCATCTGTTAATTACGTAATTATTTATGTAGTGATTTGTGGACTAAAGAGTTAGAAAAGTTTATACTTTACGTAGTTATTGAGGTATTATGCCATGCTAACTAAAATTTGACCTGTGCTCTTCTGCAGGGAGTTACTTAACCATAGTAACTAAAATGTACATATTGGAACTATGCAAAATGAGGGCTTTCTGTGTTTTTCTGTAGTTACCTTAGCATAATGAAAGGGTGCTCAAATTGGGACGGAGAGATACCCCACTACACTGGTGATATGATGAAATAGTTAATAGTGCATAGTTAATTCACTTAGAAGTCTTAGTGATTTACAGTCCTCTTTTGAGTGTTAGCATCTCTTATTGAAGAAACAGCAAAATTGCATTCAATGTTCTTAAGTTATAAACCCACCAGAAAGATACTCATTATTCACCTGGAGATCTAATAAATAAAGCAATAATTGATTCTAATTACATCATCTGTGATTATAAGCAATAAAAATGTTTCAGACAACGGGGATTTCATTTTAACTATTAAGTGTACTCTCAAAATCATAATAGCGTGTGACACTGGGTATGATGAAGCTGTCTGTATAAAGGAATTAGAGAATAATACCAAAAGTATTTATTATATTACTGAGTAGTTCTAATGTTGATCAAAAATAGTTGGAAAGTAAATGCTTGCTTCTTCTTTGAATTTGGATGTCTCTTATCTTTTAACAAAAGGGGAAATATCAGGTTGTTGTGCTTATCCAAGAAATAAATTCAGCTAAAGGATATTTGTTAAAAGCTTTATGAAAATCTTTCATAATGGCAGGAAAGGTATTAGTACTGTCAGTTTTTTTTTAATAATGAAAAAAAGCCAGTTCAACTCATAATATCATTTATTGAAAACAGGCTTACTGCATCCCAGAACAGTAATAATGAAGAAATAATAATGTTTTGAACATTTATGAAGAATAGTAGAATATATGCTTTGATTTGTTGCTAGATGTATGGGTTTGGATGCAGGCATCCTGCTTCAGAGCCATGGATTTATACTTTTAACTGTTGTACTTCAGTGCCTCTCAGTAACAAAGTCAGCCAGCTACGGATACTAATGGAATGTGTGTTTTTGTGCGTTTTTTGAATTCTCTGCAAAATATCGTTCTTGTATTTGCAATTTAAAATCTGGTTGTGACCCAAAGCAGTCTCAGGCTTTAATAATCCCACTTTGTATGTTTTAAAACAACCAAATATTTCGTAATTATGTGTATAAAACTAAATCCGATGTCTTTGATTAGTAATGCAACATTTGTTTTAGAAAAAATGGTTGTTTTAGTAAGCTTAAGGTTTAGATTTCTTCAGAATATTTCACAAAATTTAATTCATTTCTTCTGAAAGTGTAGTATCTCTTAATGAGCCAGTTATTTTTAATTATTAGTAAATTCTATTCATATTACTCTTTGCGCATTGTATGTAGAATTGAAAACAGCTTTTATATTTGTGACCTGATTTCTAAAATTATATACTTAAGAGTGTAAGTAATTTTTCTACTTTCTTGATTCATTTCTCTGTGAAGTCCATCAAAAAGAAAGTCCTTTTATTTTCTTTGGAGCATTAGTTGTATTTAAAGTAATTTCCATGGAAATTTAAAAAAAGAAGCTACCTGTGGTGGCACTAATTTTTCTAAACATTTTTGTGGTCCTCTTTTTACCTGCTTTTTAATTTATTTTGGGGGTAGGTAGTACATTCACAGAGTTCAGATTCAAGACTTAACTGAAGAACATAGAGTGAGAAGCTGCCCATCCTTCCTCTCCAGCCACATGCACAGTTTCCCCTCAAAGAGGCACCCACCATTACCTACAGAGATATTTTATGTACCTATGAGCAGACATGTATATACACGTATTTATACATACAACATACACATATGCCTGCACATTTTGGTACATAATTTATTTCTTCTTCTATACACTGTTCTAAACTGTGTATTTTTTCACTTAAGAATGTAACTTTGAGAGTAATCTTTCCTGGTACATAGAGAGAACTTCCTCTTTCTCATGGCTGCAGAGTATTCCAGAGTATTCCTTTGTAGGTGTATATCATAACTTACCTTGTCCTTCTTGATGGACAGTTGGATTTGTAATGCTTTACTGTTTCAAATGATGTTGCTTTTGGTAACTGCACAAAATAATTGGCGTATGTACAAATATCTGTAGTATAAGTTTAATATAACCTAGTTTTTAACTTAGAAGAATATATTTATTTTATGTATTAATCTTTTTGTTGTTGTTGTTGAGACAGACTCTCGTTCTGTCACCCAGGCTGGGAGTGCAGTGGCGCAATCTTGGCTCACTGCAACCCAGGTTCAATCGATTCTTATGCCTCAGTCTCCCAAGTAGCTGGGATTACAGACAAGCACCACCACACCCAGCAAATTTTTGTATTTTTGGTTGAGACGGGGTTTCATCATGTTGGCCAGGCTGGTCTCAAACTCCTGACCTCAGGTGATCTGCCCACCTTGGCCTCCCAAATTGCTGGGATTACAGGCGTCAGCCACTGTGCCCAGCCTATGTTATGTATTAATCTTAGAGATATATTTTAATCTATAAATAAGTTTAGGATTGAATGAATAGGAAATCATGCCAATAATAGGATAAAAATAGTATAAAAGTCATTTATAAAGTTATTTTATTCTTATTTTTAATGTAAGGAAGACAAATGATTTTGTTTGTAACATTTTCCATTCATATTTAATAACACTTTTCTGACTTAAAAGTTTTTGACAATGGGATTTTTAAAAATTTAATGTCAGTATTTAAACATTAGGTTAATATAAGTATTTCTTATTCCTTAGTTAATACATTAAAGTTAACACAAAGAATAGATCATTCCAGGTTGCTGTAGGGACATTGAACATATCTCTGAGTTGTAGTTTATAGATACCATAAGATAGTTACAGGACTATAAGATTTATGTTAACAATGAAAGGGTTTTGCATAAATGTTGAAAGTCGAGGAGTGTCACCTTATATTTTTTAACACAGTATATTTGTGCTCTACCATATGTGTTTCTTAATTGCTAATTTCCCAGGGATTCTCACTGATAATTTAGTACTTAAACTTTAGTGATAAATTATGTCATTGTCAGTGTGCACAATTGACGCCACTGGTATTAGTTAATAAGTGATATTTTTGAATTATGTGCCAGCCTACACTTTACATGCCTTGTATTATTAAATTTCACAATATCTAAGTAAGTACAGTTATTCCCATTTTCAAATTGTTAATCTGAGGCTTATAAAGGTTTCATAACTAGCCCAAGATAGCATAAATAATAAGTGGCAGAGCCTGGACTGGAACCCAGATCTTTCTAACTTTAGAGCTATAGCTTGACCATTCTGCTTACTACTTCTTACGTAAGCATGGCTGAAAGGATTACTGCATGGCCTTCATTCCTTTTGCCCTGTTTCTTCAGCCAGGAACAGTTTTTCCACGTCTTTTCACTTAGTGCCATAACATCTCAGCTGATGTATTACTGCCTCCAGGAAAGCCTTCTCTGGCCCACTGTCTGTCTGCATCAGCCTCCTCTTTTCTAGGTTCTCATATCCCTATGAACTTTTTAACAACACTTGCCACCAGTTTTAGTTTTACGTTTGTTATTGTGAGATTATTTTATTGGTAACACATTCACTTTTTAGATTGGAAGCCATGTGAAGGCAATGATTGTGCTTATTTCTGTTTTTCATACTATCAAAGTATTAAGTGCCACAAATACTGGCCACTTAATATTTGCATGAATGAAAAGGGAAAAAGGCTCTTTTTTGTCACTATTGCCACTGCTGATAATCTTTCATGCTTTTGTGTACCATGGACTGATCATTCATTAGCAGTTTTAATGGAGAGTTATCTATGTCTTAGATTCTTATTAATAAACTGCATGAACTTGTAAATATAAACATTTCTATAATACACATTGATTCAATTTCTGGGAGAATTTTGGGGTCTGTGGTTTTTCAGAAAATACATGAGAATTATTATGTCTTTGAGGTGCATAGTTTGAGAAAATGAAATATTTTATATTTTAACTTTTTAAAATTTTATATTTTAACTTTTTTTATATTTTAACTATTTTCTTTTTCTAGTGTTGAAGGGCTCCATGCCATTGTTGTGTCAGATAGAGATGGAGTACCTGTTATTAAAGGTAAAACTGAACATTTAAATGCAAATGTCTTCTTTGCTTTTGACTAAATTGTGTGTAATTTACATCTGAGTAGTACAGCAGGCAAACATAAAATTCATTTTAGTAAATTTGGGAGATGGTCTTAGTATTGGGGAAAGTGTTTGCTTTTGTATGTTGAAGGTTGAATTTGAATCTACAATGTATTATATATCAGATGTATCATATTAACATCTAGAGTTTAAGCATGGATTTATCACAGACCCATTTCCCATTAAAGACATTTACAGTGTAACATAAACCATTAGTAAATCTAAGTGATGAGAGTGAGCATGTATTCAGCTAGATATACACACAGACACCCCTACATATATATGTATGTATATATATACATATATGTATGTAGACACCCCTACATATATATGTATGTGTATATATATATATGTGTGTGTGTACATACATACATACCACACACACATTTTATCAAATTGCTAGTTGTTTTAGGATAATACCCATGTATTTGGATCATAAGTAAACATGATGTCACAGAGAGTCAGTATGGATTCAGACAATTTTTACTATTTCTATATTATGGTATTATGAGAATGGATGTTCCTAGTTTTATTGGGACACTATAGTGGCTTTATCAAAGATTAAAGATTGGATAATGTTCTGTATATTTTGTTTACAGTTTTCCACCTGGAGTTGTCATATATATCAGATAATTTTAGACTTTAGAAATGAAAGGAGGTTTAGAAGTCAACTAATGTAGTTCTTTCATTTTATAAGTGAAGGTGATAAAGTGCAAAGACACTTGGACTTCTTAGCAGTTTTAATGGAGAGTTAGCTATGTCTTAGATTCTTATTAATAAACTGCATGAATTTGTAAAGATTATAAACATTTCTATAATACACATTGATTCCATTTCTGGGAGAATTTTGGCAAACACAGTAAGAACAAAGGAGGTCCTGTGGTTTATAATCTTCGGACATTGCCGTCCAAAGTCGGACATGAGTCAGTAACAAAACAGTAATAGAACCCATCATCTCCTGATGTGTGGTCCGGTGTGCTTTCTAACCCACTATAAAATGGCTGTTGAATGGCTGTGGACAGATTGCTTGCCTTCTCTTAATTCCGTAATGAGGGATTTGAACAAAATAATCTCAGATTTTCCAGCTCTAATATTCTTCATGAGGATCTCTGTGTTAAAGCTTTGAGCCCTGCACTCATTAATATAACAAACTCCATGCAAACCTTTTAATGAGTGAGAGAAACATGAAACAGGTAACCAGCTGCAGATTGTTAATATCTATGCGAGATACTGCTGCTGTGGGTTTTATAAGAGCAGAAGTTTTGTAACTTTTTTCATTAGTTTATTCTAGCCTAGTCCTCAGATAGACAGTTAAATGTACTTGATTAATCTATGTTTTAAGTTAGATATCAAGAAAATGTAAACATTTAGTTTTCTTTTTAAAATTTAAAAAAATTGTGAGAGTCAGCATTTCTTCTCTTACTTGTGATCAGTGAACTTTTGATAGAGCAGTTTTTCCTGATTAGTGATGAGACCCCATTAGTGATATGATTTTCAGTATTGTGAAACATAACCTTTGTGTTCAATTTTAAAAAGAGGTTTATGAAAAAAAAGGGCTGTAAATCTCTCTACCATATCCTCTGCATAATTTTTATTTAAATCACTTATTTTTCTAGTGGCAAATGACAATGCTCCAGAGCATGCTTTGCGACCTGGTTTCTTATCCACTTTTGCCCTTGCAACAGACCAAGGAAGCAAACTTGGACTTTCCAAAAATAAAAGTATCATCTGTTACTATAACACCTACCAGGTAAGTTCATAATTATAAAATGATTTGCTGATTTCAGTTGTCATTTTTGTGCCTTTTATATATATAAAATAGTTTTGTGTTATAGTTCTCAATTTTAGTTTTGAAGAGGATGAAACTGTAAAATTTTAGCCTTCAAATTGGTTGTATTAAAATGTAGTAATTTTCTTCACATTTTATACCAGGAAATAATTACTATGGAAAAGTAATTAAGTGATTTAATAAAGTACATGTTATCCTAAAAAGAGTACGTCAGGTCACTGTTACCTCCAGTAGATGGTGCCATTAGCTAAACAACTGTGATTTCTCAGCTGACACACTTTTTTTGTTGTAGTATCAGATAAAAAAAGCTTTCCTTGAAAGTTTATTAAATTTGCTCTTGCTGCTAATTCCTTCATTTTTTTGAAATATATATATGTAATAAATGAGATTATTATTTGTGGGAAAGAAGTTAGTTTTTAGTTTTTGCATGTCTCTTGATCTCAAGCTACATTTTCTTAAGACTAAATTAATTCCTTGTGCTTTAGAGCGATGTTTCCTAATCAATTGATGTTAAGTTACTCTTTTTTTTTTTCTTCCAAGACAGAGTCTGGCTCTTTTGCCCCATGCTGGAGTGCAGTGGCATGATCTCAGCTCACTGCAGCCTCCGCCTCTCAGGTTCAAGTGATTCTCACGCCTCAGCCTCCCAAGTAGCTGGGATTACAGGCATGTGCCACCTGGCTAATTTTTGTATTTTTGGTAGAGACGGACTTTCACCATGTTGGCCAGGCTGGTCTTGAACTCTTGGCCTCAAGTGATCCATCCACCTCAGCCTCCCAGAGTGCTGGCATTACAGACATGAGCCACTGTGCCAGGCCCATCTTTTATTTTAAAAGTTATATATTTTAATGTGTATTAAGTAAAAGATAACCAAACCATCTGACCTTTAATTTCATCAATAAGGATTAGGTTTAAACTAAGTTTTCTTTTTTTTTGAAGGTAGTTGATTTAAAGTTACTTTAAATTTAATTTAAATTATAGTAATACACAAGAACCAGAAAATATCATGAAGATAAAACTACTTGAATAACTGAGAAATACTGCATTTATCCATTTAATTATCAACTATTTATTAAGTCCTTACAATGCAATTGATATTCTGTTGGGCTTTAGAGATAAGAAGATGAAGATATGGTTTCACCTTAAAAACTTTCTAGGCTAAATGGTATTAATGTCTCTAAGAGATCATCACTAATTCTGTTTTATGGAAATATTCACTGAAATATAAAGTTCCTTTCTATTTCATAATACAATACCATAATGTTGGGCTAAAACATAGATGATTTTAAAGTTTTTGAAAGATTAAGACATTTCAGTTTAGTTATACTACCTTTTCATAATGCAACATATTATTTGGCTCTTATTTTCTTTTTAGGTGGTTCAATTTAATCGTTTACCTTTGGTGGTGAGTTTCATAGCTAGCAGCAGTGCCAATACAGGTGTGTTTAATTACCTTAAATATCACTTTAATCCTTAATTTTAAAAAATTAATTTAATTACCATACCTTAATTTAAGAGGAATAGTAGATTTAGAGCCAAAAATCTTGAACTTGTGGCCCAGTTTCACTATCTTTTTTTCCATGTCTTGGGAAAAGTGATTTCTCTGAATCCTGGTTTCCATATCTGTATAATGGAGATAATATATGCTTTCTCCATCTTACAATGTTATTTTCTAGTTCAAATGAGACAGTGTATGGGTAAGTGATTTTTTTTTTTTTTTTTTTGGAGACAGGAAAATTAAATGTTATTTGAGTGCTACATCTTGCTCCCATTACAGCAGTTTAAGAAAACGAGGTGAAGATAACCCAACAAAACGCATTACAATGATCGATGAGTTACAGACCAATCTATTAAATTAGAATTTTTTAAATTTTACCTAATGGGGAAAATGAATGTGATTGAGAATTTAAAGAGCATGAATAGGATGAACATAGTCTCACTCTTCTTGAGAACTGAAGAATTTGAGAACAAATGCTAGAAAGCTGTACCCTTTATAGAGAATAGTAAAATTCCATTGTATCCAATACCTTCACTGGATATTTATGTGTAAAATAATGACTATTCACTTGGTTGTAATTTTTTTACTTCATTTTATATAAAGTAGGATTTTTATTAAAAGGTCTGTCTCCTTTAGATTTGATTGCTGTTGAGAATTGTAATATATTTTTTCTATTTGTTTTTTCTTCCAAACTGAGCAAGTTCTTCTAGCTATGTCACTGAAGCCTGTTCTTAGATACCTCATCTTTAGAATGAGAGGTTTAGATTTGATGATCTATTAGATCTCTTCCATTTCAAAACATTTTAGGAATCTGTAAAATACTGTATGTAAAAACACTTTCTGAATTATATAGGATAGTAATGGTGTTAAGATTTTAAGTATATTTATGAAATATATTAAATCTCAGTTTTGATAAATCACCTATCATCACATACTAAGTCACCAGTTGTTATATACTATGATAATGTACAGAACAATATTTTAGTACTTGGACCCTTTCCTTAAGAGTTCAGATGCTTTTTATATCCTGTAAGACAGAGAAAGATCTTTATTTGTTTGAACATAAAACAGGCTCTGTTTGAGGCAGATAGCCTTTCACTCTAGTAAACTAAGGAGAAGCAAGGTATGCTTATTTCTAGATGTTTATCTCCCAGGTTCATCATTGAACTCCAGTGTGTTTTGTACTCTACCATTTATTTTTAAAATATTTTTTCATTTGAAATATTTATGTCTTAGCTTTGTCAAATTTATGAAAATAAATTTCTGATTTTCTTTGTTCAATATAGAAGCACCCTATCTACCTATCTTTTGATGTAATCTGTTAAAATTTGCTTAGAGACAAAAATATGCTTTATTTAGTAAAAATTATATGTATTATTTCTGAGTCAAGGCAAATTTTGAAGCAGTAAGGTATAAATTAAGATTTTCCTTTCAAAACTCTTAACAAATTGTAGTGCATATAATTTATTCTGTATTTCCTAATATATAAGTATTTTTCATTCATTCACTTTAGTAATAGATGCTGAAAATAAACTTATTAATGACTACAGAGTTTTTGGTTGCTTTATTTAGGGTTATAGTACAGGTTGAACATCCCTAATCCAAAAATTTGAAATCCAAAACATTCTAAAGTCTGAAACTTTCTGAGCACTAATATGGCATTCAAAGAAAATGCTCACTGGAGCATTTCATATTTGAGATTTTTGGGTTAGGGATGCTCAAATAGTAAGTATTGTACAAATATTCCAGAATTCAAAACACTTCTGATACCCAGCATTTTGGATAAGGGATATTCAACCTGTATTTTGTTTCAGTCATGGGAAATAAACTATGTTCTGATTTACTTTTGGTAACTATGTATTTTGGACATAAGGAAATCTGAGTTTCAGGCTTTGAGGAACATTTTTCTAACATGTAATTTTCTTAATCTCTTTATTTTAGGACTAATTGTCAGCCTAGAAAAGGAACTTGCTCCATTGTTTGAAGAATTGAGACAAGTTGTGGAAGTTTCTTAATCTGACAGTGGTTTCAGTGTGTACCTTATCTTCATTATAACAACACAATATCAATCCAGCAATCTTTAGACTACAATAATACTTTTATCCATGTGCTCAAGAAAGGGCCCCTTTTTCCAACTTATACTAAAGAGCTAGCATATAGATGTAATTTATAGATAGATCAGTTGCTATATTTTCTGGTGTAGGGTCTTTCTTATTTAGTGAGATCTAGGGATGCCACAGAAATGGTTCAGTCTATCACAGCTCCCATGGAGTTAGTCTGGTCACCAGATATGGATGAGAGATTCTATTCAGTGGATCAGAATCAAACTGGTACATCGATCCACTTGAGCCGTTAAGTGCTCCCAGTTGTACAATATGCCCAGGCTTGCAGAATAAAGCCAACTTTTTATTGTGAATAATAATAAGGACATATTTTTCTTCAGATTATGTTTTATTTCTTTGCATTGAGTGAGGAACATAAAATGGCTTGGTAAAAGTAATAAAATCAGTACAATCACTAACTTTCCTTTGTACATATTATTTTGCAGTATAGATGAATATTACTAATCAGTTTGATTATTCTCAGAGGGTGCTGCTCTTTAATGAAAATGAAAATTATAGCTAATGTTTTTTCCTCAAACTCTGCTTTCTGTAACCAATCAGTGTTTTAATGTTTGTGTGTTCTTTATAAAATTTAAATACAATTCGTTATTCTGTTTCCAATGTTAGTATGTATGTAAACATGATAGTACAGCCATTTTTTTCATATGTGAGTAAAAATAAAATGGTATTTTTAAAAATATAGTTTGAGCACTGTATAGGTCCTTTTTTTGTTCAGACTTTTTCCAAAAATCTAAACATGATTAATATACTCTTTCAGCCACATGAATAAATAATGAGTGTTTGTTGTAGGTATTGGTTTGGAGATTGTTTTATGGTAGTATGAACTGTTAACTGGAAAAGAAACCTGAGATTGCAGTCAGCCAAGATTGTGCCACTGCACCCCAGCCTGGGCAACAGAGACTCCGTCTCAAAAACAGAAAAGAAACCAAGAAACCTCAGGCATGAACCTAATTTAATCTCCAGAGGTACTACAGTTCTAGAATATACCCTTTATGTTCAGGAATGCAGTCTATCATTCAGAGTTAATTTCTTTCTAGGCTCTTTGACAATCAATTTTTCCCTGGATCAGTTCAGTACATATGCATTGAGCACCTGTGTGCCAGTCAGCAGAGCTATCACATTGCACAATTCTAAGAAGCACCATTCATGTCTCATCATATTTCTATGCTCTGGGAGTTGCCTTTCACATAGAATATGTGTGATTGTTATCCCTAGAATTGTGCAGTGAGGCAATTGGCTAGGTGCTGTGCTGCTTTTTCTTTCTTTTTTTTTTTTTTTAAGAGACAGAGTCTTGCTGTGTTGCCCAGTCTGGAGTGCAGTGGTGGCATGATCTTGCCTCATTGTAACCTCTGCCTCCTGGGTTCAAGCTGTTCTCATGCCCCATTCTCCCTTGTAGCTGGGATTACAGGCTTACACCATCGCACTTGGCAAATTTGTGTATTTTTAGTAGAGACAGGAATTCACCATGTTGGCCAGGCTGGTCTTGAACTCCTGACTTAAAGTGATCTACCTGCTTTGGCCTCCCAAAATGCTAGGATTATAGGTGTGAGCCACTGCACCGGGCCATGTGCTACTTTTTCTTCCTTCCATCCTTCCTCCCTCCTTCCAGTGTAAATATGAGATTAATTTGTGATACCTTCCTTTAAAGAACTTAGAGTTCAGTAAAGGAAGCAGGTATAGAAAGTGCTATGATAAAGCTATACATAGGATGGTATAGAACCACAGACTAGGGGCACTTAAAATGAGCAAGAAAATAGCCTTTACAAATAAAATAGAGGCAAGAGATATAATGCTTTACCTGCAAAGAGCTATAAATACAGCCATGTACCATATAATGATGTTTCAGTTAGTGAAGGACCACATACGAGGGTGGTCAGAACAGCAGGCTATACCATATAGCCTAGGTGTGTAGTAGTAGGCTATACCATATAGTCTAGGTGTGTAGTAGTAGGCTATACCGTATAGCCTAGGTGTGTAGTAGTAGGCTATATCGTATAGCCTAGGTGTGTAGTAGTAGGCTATATCGTATAGCCTAGGTGTGTAGTAGTAGGCTATACCATCTGGGGTTCCTGTCAGTACAGTATGATGTTCACATAATGATGAAATCACCTAACAAAGCATGTCTCGAATCCACATTGTTACATAACACATGACTGTAGTTAACTGTTACAATTGAAATACTAGATGTACTCATTGAAATCCAGAATTCCCATTATCTGGATTATTTAATATCGTTCAGGAAATTTTTGCCAGTGCAATGGTGCATGAAACAATGTCTTTTAGAAATGAGGTGGCCAGATTTCTATTTGCAGGTAATAATTGTATATCTAAAAATCCTAGAAAAAGAAATGATAACAAATGGAGCTACTTAACCTTTGCATGTTGAATGCTGCCACTGTTAAAATTTCTGAGGGGGTATAATAGATAAACTATCCCATAGTTCATCTGGAAAAATAAGGTGGTGAAAATTGCTAAGAAATTTTTGAAAGATAATATAAACCTAGATTAACTGTTTTTGAAAGGTAGTACAGAACTGAATGCACAACTAGATATCAATGGTATGTACTCACCCAGAAAAAAGACTTCAGTACATACATGTGAGGGCTTAAAACATTGTTATAAAGATGGGATCACAATGGGAAAAGGATTATTCAATAAGTAGGGCAGGCATTCTCTATGCCTGCTAGGGAAGTGTAACTTGTTATACTCTTTATGTACAGCAATTGGCAGTCTGTGAAACTTTTAAATTCATATACATAACCTTTTGCCCTGCAATTCCACTTCTAGAAATTTATCCTACCAAACAAAGCACATAGATGTGCAAAAGTATGTATTTACAAGTATATTCTTTGCAACTTGGTAATGTCAAAGAATTGGAAGCAACCTAAATATCTGCCATAGGTAGGATAACCATATGCTCTGGCTTTTTGAACACTACCAGTTTATACCTGCTGTTCTTGGATAATTATTAATAGTGCTTTCATTCTCAATGTCTCACTTTAGATAATAAATTACAGAGGATTGGTGAAACAAATTTAATTTGCCCAATGGAAAAAGGAATGAAGAAGTGCTTTAGGTACTGAGATGAAAGGATCTCTAAGGCATAATAATGTTTATTGAGAAAAGCATGGTGTCAAACTGTATGGCATGCTACAATTGATGTATAAGAAGAAAAAATGTGTATGTATTCCTATTTGTTTGTATATGGTAGACTGTCTCTGAAGACATACATGGAAGAACCTGATCACATTGGTAGTCTCCAAGGAGCGGAACTAGATACCTGGGGGATAAGGATCCCAGGAGTGAGCCTTTTCATTGTAAACTTCATTGTACTTTGAGTTTTTAACTGTTCAAAAATAATAAAATTAGAAATAAAATATTTCAACAAGCAATAAAATGGGATATTTGGGGAAGAAAGTTGTCTCAGGGCTCTCCAAAGAAGCAGAACCGGTTGGACATATGTGTATTTATTTCAAGGAAATGGCTTATGCGATTGCGGGGACTGGCAAGTCTAACATCTGTTGGATGGGCCAGAAGACTGAAAAGTCTCAGGTAGGAGCTGAGCCTGCGGTTTCAGAGCAGAAGTTCTTCCTCTTGGAAACTTCAGTTTTGCTCTTAAAGCCTTTCAGTTGATTGGATGAGCCTCACCCACATTATGGAGGATTATCTCTTTTACTTAAATTTAAGGGATTATAAATGTTAAGTACATCTGCAGAACACATCCACAGCAGTACCTGGATTCATGTTTTAATAACTAGGCAATGTGTCCTAGCCAAGTTGATGCATAAAACTAACCTTCACAGTCCATTCCTAGTCAGCTTGGCACCTGTATGCATCTTTTTTGTTGTTGTTTTTTGTTTTGTGAGACAGAGTCTCACTCTGTCACTTAGGCTTGAGTGCTGTGGCCTGATCTCAGCTCACTGCAACCTCTGCCTCCATCTCAGCTCACTGCAACCTCTGCCTCCATCTCAGCTCACTGCAACCTCCGCCTCCTGGGTTAAAGCGAGTCTCCTGCCTCAGCCTCCCGAGTAGCTGGGATTGCAGATGTGCACCACCACGCCTGGCTAATTTTTGTATTTTTAGTAGAGACGGGGTTTTGCCGTGTTGGCCAGGCTGATCTCAAACTCCTGACCTCAGGTGATCCGCCTGCCTTGGCCTCCCAAAGTGCTGGGATTACAGGCATGAGCCACTGCACCCAGCCTGTATGCATCTTAAACCATATTTTAATCTCCAAATAAAGACTACGTTGTACTTCTAACATGTACAACGACAGATATTCCCTGGAGGAGGTTTCCTCAGAAGAGGATGCAATCCATTCCCCAAAGGAGGATGCAAAGTCCTTTGGTGAGCACTTTTTTCCTTGCTATCTTGTACCTTAATACTGTGATGTAAGGATACCACTGTTAATATGTCTTACATTAGCTAAGAGGATAAAGGAGGGGGGAAAAGATTTGTTCAGTATATATGTGTGTATGTGTAATATATACATATTTGTATACATAAATAGACATAACCACAATTCTTGTTTTGGCAATTGGACATGTGATTGTAGCTGGTATTTTTAACTACCTTTCATTGCCTATTCCATATTTCCTTGCACTCAGCAAGCAACTTGGCTATTTGTGGTTCTGCCTGGTGAGGTATTCCAAACCTTCATTCCTGAAGAATCTGAGCCATTCGTTGTCCTGCCTGTAATAGGTTTTAAAGTTTTCCACTGACTTTAATCAGGGCTTGGTAAAACAGATCTAGTGGATCTCCTGTATTCCAGACATACCCTTCTTTATTTCCTTGTGCAGTAGCAGCCCAGTTTTCCCGGGCAATCAGGACTAGTTACCCTTGTCAGTACAGTAATTCTCTTCTTTATGTGTTGATTCAGAGGCATGAGGAGTGCAAAGTGGCAGAGTGGCAATCTTAATGTCCAGTTTAATAGAATCATTGTGTCTCCTGGTTGAGGTATTACTGGTTTTGGAACAAAGTCTTCTAGACCTAAAGAGCATAGGAACTTGGGGACAGAAAACAAAAATTGTGGTAGTGGACAAGGGGTGATAGTGAGTGGCATGGCTCCCATTTCCACCCCTTTATTGCTGGATCTGTGAATCCTGGCTATGGAAGGAAGAACACCATATATTGGATGCTGATTTTACAACATATATAGCCTCCTGGAGAACACTTCCCCAGCCCTGCAAGATATCACCACCTACCTAGTGCTGTAACTGAGTTTTCAAAACGCTAGTCTACCATTTTATCAAGCCAGCTGCTCCAGGATGATGGGGAACATGGTAAGACCAATGAATTACATGAGCAATATAGAAAACAATGTTGCCTCCAAAATCCAAAGATGCTTGTTAGGTATGTACTGTTTTTGTTTTTGTTTTTGTCAGAGGGCCAGATGCAACAAGTTATTCTTTACCTTAGAAAAGATATAACATGCCCCACACCACTGGACCCCTAGAAATTTTGGTAAATTGGAAGGCACTTGAATTTTTGTCATATTTATTTCCCACTCTCTGAGACAAATGTCTTACCAATATGTCTAGGGTATTTGCTACTTCTTGTTGACTAGGTCCAATCAGCGTAATGTCATCAATGTGATGGACCAGTGTGATGTCTTGTGGAAGGGAAATGTGATCAAAGACCCTGTGGAAAAATTATGACATAGGGCCAGAGAGCTGATATACCCTTGGGGTAGGACAGTAAAGGTATGTTGTTGGCCTTACCAGCTGAAAGCATACAGCTGTTGGTGGGCCTTATGGACAGATATGGAGAAAAAGGCATTTGCCAGATCAGTAGCTGCATACCAGGTGCCAGGGGATGTGTTAATTTGCTTAAGCAATGAAATCACATCTGGAAAAGCAGCTGCAACTGGAGTCACCACATGAGTAAGTTTGTGATAATCTACTCGTTCTCCAAGACCTATCTTTTTCTGCATAGGTCAAATAGGTGGGCTGAATGGAGATGCAGTGGAATCACCACCACTGCATCCATCAAGTCCTTGATGGTGGCACTAACCTCTAAGTCCCTCTGGGAATGTGGGATTGCTTTTGGTTTACTATCTTCCAGATGGAGGCAGTTCTAGTGGTTTCTACTTGGCCTTTCCTATGATAATAGCCCACACTATAGATCAGGGAGCCAATGTTGGGGTTCTGTCAGTTGCTGAGTACAGCCATACCTCATTTATTAACTATGTCTAGAATTTGCTTTAAAGTGTTCCAAACAGAAAAAAAAATTTTAAGTGTAGGAGAGTTCAACAATATGGCAAAATATTGATGATATTTTGAAAATTTCAGGAAAAGTTAAGCAAAAAAAAAAAAAAGATGATGACATTGTTGCAGATGGTATCTTTGTGTAGGGAAGGAAAAAAAATTGTAATTTTTTTGATCACGCAGTTTGCCCTTGTTTGAGACCTGTCTTTTTGGATCATAGTTTGCCCCTATTTTTTTTTTTTAATAAAGGCCAACTTCAGTATCTGATTTAAACAAACCAGGCTGGACTTGTCAGTTATTCTGGTTTCATCACATGAAGGATACTTTATTGTCTGAGGCTGTGCTTAGCTGTCTTGAATAGCTAAGTTCATCTACCCAGGCATACCTTGTTTTATTGCCCTTCGCTTTACTGTGTTTTGTAGATGTGTTTCTTACAAATTAAAGATTTATGGCAACCCTTAGTTGAGCAAGTCTATTGGCACCATTTGTTCAACAGCATATATTCACTTTTTGTCTCTGTGTCACAGTTTGGTAATTCTTGCAATATTTCAAACTGGTTTGATGATTATTACATCTGTTGTGGTGATCTGTAATCAGTGATCTTTGATGTTACTATTGTAATATTTTGGGGTACGATAAACCACATCCACATAAGGCAACAAACTTAATAAATGTGTGTGTTCTGGCTGCTTCACTGACTTGCTGTTCCTCCATCTCTCTCCCTACCCTTGGGCACCCCCTTCCCTGAGACACAACAGTATTGAAATTAGGCCAATTAATAATCCTACAATGGCCTCTAAGTGTTCACATGAAAGGAAAAGTCTCACATCTCTCATTTTTAATCAAAAGCTAGAAATGATCAAGCTTAGTGAAAAAGGCATGTTGAAAGCTGAGATAGGCCAGAAACTAGGCCTCTTGTGCCAAAAAATTGTGAATGCAAAGGAAACTTTTTTTTTTTTTTTTGAGATGGAGTCTCGCTCTGTTGCCCAGGCTGGAGTGCAGTGGCTCCATCTCGGCTCACTGCAAGCTCTGCCTCCCGGGTTCCCGCCATTTTCCTGCCTCAGCCTCCCGAGTAGCTGGGACTACAGGTGCCCGCCCCCACACCCAGCTAATTTTTTGTATTTTTAGTAGAGACGGGGTTTCACCGTGTCAGCTAGGATGGTCTTGATCTCCTGACCTCTTGATCTCCTGACCTCTTTATCTGCCCGCCTCGGCCTCCCAAAGTGTTGGGATTACAGGCGTGAGCCACCACGCCCAGCACAAAGGAAACATTTTTGAAGAAAATTAAAAGTGCTACTCTAATCAACACATGAATATGAAGCAAGACAGCCTTATCGCTAAGATGGAGAAAGTTTGAGTGTGAGTGGTCTGGATTGAAGACCAAACTAGCCACAATATTCCCTTAAATCAAATCCTAACCCAGAGCAAAGCCCTAACTCCCTTCAATTCTATGAAGGCTGAGAGAGGTAAAGAAGCTGCAGAAGAAAAGTTCAAAGCCAGCAGACGTTGGTTCATGAAATTTAAGGAAAGAAACCATCTCCATAACAAAAGAGCAAGGTGAAACAGCAAGTGATGATGTAGATGCTGCAAGGTATCCAAAGGATCTAGCTAAGATCATTGATGAAGGTGCCTACACTAAACACCACATTTTCAATGTAGCTGACTAGCCTTCTATTGGAAGAAGATGCCATCCTCTGAAGCTTTGAAGCCAGTCATTGATTTCTCCTCTCTAGCACTCTCATAGCTAAAGAGAAGTTGATGCCTGCCTTCAGAGCTTCAAAGGATAGGCTGACTCTCTTGTTAGGGGTTAATACAGCTGGTGTTTAACCTGAAGCCAGTGCTTACTTACCATTTTGAAAACCCTAGGGCTCTCAAGAGTTATGCTAAATCTACCCTGCCTCTGCTCTATAAATGAGACAAAGCCTGATAATAATACGTCTGTTCACAGGATGGTTCACTGGATATTTCAAACCCGCTGTTGAGACCTACTGCTCAGAAACAAGAATTCTTTCAAAATATTACTGCTCATTGAAAATGCACCTGGTCACACAAGAGTTCTGATATGTACAATAAGATTAATGTTGTTTTCATACCTAATAACAGGATCCATTCTGCAGCCCATAGATGAGAGAGTAATTTTGACTTTCAACTTTCAAATCTTATTACTTAAGGAATACATTCAATAAGGTTATCACTGCCATAGATAGTGATTCCTTTGACGTATCCAGGCAAAGTGAACTGAAAACCTTTCAGGAAGGATTCACCTTCTAAATGCCATTAAGAACATTCTTGGCCAGGTACAGTGGCTTGCACCTGTAATTCCAACACTTTGGGAGGCCAAGGCCTCCCAAGAGGAGGTCAGGAGTTCAAGACCAGCCAGGCTAACATGATGAAATCCTGTCTTCACTAAAAATACAAAAATTAGCAGGGCATGGTGGTGCACACCTGTAGTCCCAGCTTCTCGGGAGGCTGAGGCAGGAGAATCGCTTGAACCCGGGAGGTGGAGGCTGCAGTGAGCTGAGATCACACCACTGCACTCCAGCCTGAGTGACAGAGTGAGACTTCATCTCAAAAACAAACAAACAAACAAACAAAACACACACACACACACACACACACAAAACCCAAAGAACAAACAAAAATAAGAACGTTTGTGATTTACAGGAGGAGGTCAAATATTAACATTAACAGGAGTGGAGAAGAACTTGATTTCAGCCCTTATAAATGACTATGAGGGGTTCAATACTTAGTGGAGGAAGTAACAGCAGATGTGATGGAAATAGTAAGAGAACTAGAATTAGGAGTGAAGCCTGAAGATGGGACTGAATTGCTGCAATCTCATGATTAAACTTCAATGGATGATGAGTTTTTTCTTATGGATGAGCAAATAAAGTGGTTTCTTGAGATGAAATCTACTTCTGGTGAAGATGCTGTAAACTTTTGAAATGACAACAAAAGATTTAGAATGTTACATAAATTTAGTTGATAAAGCAGTTGCAGGGTTTGAGAGGATTGACTGCAATTTTGAAAGAAATTCTACTGTTAGTAAAATGCTATCAACCAGCATCTTATGCTACAGTGAAAGCTTTCAGGAAAGGAAGAATCAATTGATGCAGCAAACTTCATTTTTGTCTTGTTTTCAGAAATTGCTGCAGCAACCCCAACCCTTAACAAGCATCACCCTGATCAGTCAACAGCCATCACCATCCAGGCAAGACTCTCCACCACCAAAGCGATTGCAACTTGCTGAAAGCTCAGATGATCATTATAATTTTTTTTAGCAATAACTTTAGTATGAATTGGGAAACAAAAAAAATGGTGTGACTTACTTTATTGTAATATTTGCTGTATTGTGGTGGTGTGGATCCAAACCTGCAATATCTTCAAGGTATGCCTGGATGGCTATACCAACGATGCATCTGGAACTGGGGAAATAACCGTAGGACGGGATCAGGGACCTGCTGGTCTAACTTCTCTGGCTCCAATCTTGCTTTTTCTGTGGAAAATATGGTCACTCTCAAATGCCTCCCAGATATTTCTGGAAGTCCTCATAGACCCTTCTTCACATGTACTCCTGAAACTACATGGCATCTGCCATTTTTTTTTCTTTGTTCTTGCTCTCTGGGATGATTATGCCCCACAACCCTGGCCATTGTTGCTACTGCTAAGTCAGGTTGTGGCTGCTGTTGTCTACAAGGGCACACAACCCTTTCTTAAGGCCAAGGGTGCCATCTTTGTTCACAGCTGAAAATGTGACACAACTTACAATCTCATTGTCTGGCCACTGGAGACTGGTGAAATAGCTCTTTTAGATTTTGCTGAGGAGGGGCTAACAGTCAAGAATGTGCTCTGAATCACCTTTCCCCTCTAATGATGCCTATATTCCATCAACAAAGCATGTGCAACTCAACCCTTCCTGTCTTCAGGTGAATTCTTTCTCAAGAAGGCTGTTTCCTTTTACCTGCCAGTCAGCTAGACCTGTGCTACTCACAACGTGGTCCACAGACTGGGCTGTTGTGCACACTGTTTGCTAGCAAGATAAGTACAGAAATGCCAGTTTTAAGTGTTGAAAAACTTACAACAATTTGACATAGTAACTTTATGCCTGTTGAATCTGATAATAATAAACTGGGATTGTGATATTTGTATTTTTTGCTTGATTTTTCTAAAAATTTATTGAATTTTATGAAATCTCAGTCTGTGATAGATTGTAAATTTAAAAAAAAAGAAAGAAAATCAGATCCTTTGCAATAGATCGTTTAAGAAACTCTGCTTGACATCATGGTCAGACAGCCTGAATTCATAGAGAGCAGACCGTAGGCTCAGCCTGGCACTCTGCTATGTAGTATACTTGGCTAGGAAGAGTCTGGTAGAAACATGGATTTGCTGCAGTGGATCTGAAGTAGTGGAGAGGGAAGGAAGTAGAACTGACCATCTCCTTACAGTAGTTCTCTTGCTTTCTGCCTGAAACAGGGACACAGCATAATGCCCTGACCTGCATGCCAAGCCCTTGTGAGAAATAAGGAGAGAGGAACCCACTCTCTTGCATGCCATGTGGTTGGGAAAAGAAGGGTCCTGCCCCACTGAGTTCTCTGATGTCCAGGTGTTCTGGCATGGGGGAAGGTTTCCCCCAGAAACAGTACAGATGTTCCTTGACTTATGATGGGGTTCCATTCCAATAAGCTCATTTTAAGTCAAAGATATCATAAGGAGAAAATGCATTTAATACCCCAATAGACCCATTGTGAAGTTGAACAATCCTAAATCAAATCATCGTAAGACAGGGACCATTTGTATTAGCCTTCCCTCACCATGTTGGTGTCACCATTTGTCCAGAGAAAACTGCCCCTGTGGGCCAGGATTTTCCCAGAGGGAATTCTGAGAATAACTGCGAATACTTTGTCTTAATGATAAACTCATACCTGTTAGCAGACAGGGTATAATGCAGATAGCCCACTCTCTTTTCTCCCATATTCCCCTGCTCTGATCTGCCGTTGGCACAAAACATCCTCCCTCTTTTTGGACTTGGAGAAATAGCTGAGGAACCCTCACAGGCTCCACTTGGGAGTTAGAATCATTTCTTTGCAGGACTGCTGAGGGCAGGCAAAACACCTAGTCTAGTACTAATTACATAGCAGGTACGTGTTAGCTCACCCTTTTCATGTCAAAACCCTCCAATAAATTGTTGTATCCCCTGCTGAAGCACCTGCTCCATCAGATAGCTTTGTGTACTTCTCTTACAGTAATGATCTTATTTACTGCTATATATTGTCATACGTATATATATATACACACACACATATATATATATATGTTTATTGTTTTCTCCATATTCAACTAAGAACTCCTTGAGGCCTTGGACTATTTCTTCAACTTCCAATCCTTTGTGGTTAATAGTCTAACTGAAGTGAATTCTTCATTGCTATTTATGATATTAATCAGTTGTATATTTCTTTCAAGTTACAAATATTAAAAATAAATTTTAATAGCAAAATGGTACATGCACAGCAAAATCATGCTTTTTAATAAACAAAGCCAAAGAATATAAATAAACAGGTTATGTTTTATAAAAGGTAAACATAGTAAAACACAATATTACCCACCCAAAGAAACACATTTGTTTCTAAGAAAACAAACATAAAACTATACATATCCGTGAGGATTCATTTGTAACTTCTGTTTTTTTGTTTTGTTTTTTTTTGTTTTGTTTGTTTGTTTTTTTGGGACGGAGTCTGACTCTGTCACCCAGGCTAGAGTGCAGCGCCGCGATCTTGGTTCACTGCAACCTCCACCTCCCGGGTTCAAGCAATTCTCCTGCCTCAGCCTCCTGAGTAGCTGGGATTACAGGCACCTGCCACCATGCCCAGCTAATTTTTGTATTTTTAGTAAAGACAAGGTTTCATCATGTTGGCCAGGCTGGTGTTGAACTCCTGACCTCAAGTGATCTTCTTGTCTTGGCCTCCCAAAGTCCTGGGATTACAGGTATGAGCTGCCGCTCCTGGCCAGTAACTTCTTACTTTACAAACAACACAATACATTTTAACTTGACATTTGCTTTATCCTATATAATACAAACATAACAAAATACATTGAAAATGTTGTTGAAATATACAAAAATTTAATGTAATTTTTGCGTCTGAGATGTTTAAATAAGAAACTTCTTTAATCAGGTATCCCTTTGGACTGCAAGAGCAGTTTATATCATAGCTTTGCAGCATAATCTTTTTACTCTCAGGCTCTTCAAGCATTTTTATCTTCTTTGAAACTTCTATCTAAACAAAAATAGTATTAAAAAAGATAACAGAAGGGGTTAGATTCTGCCAATGAACTGTGGACATCAGTATCTCATTCTTCTATTTGTCTCCTTATTCTAGTTTGAAAAAGCTTTGGAACACATTATTACCTATCATTATTACATATTTCTTGTAGCTTTAGTGTTACTCCCCCAACTGGAAATAGAAGTTGCTCTTTAATAAGGCCCGGGGTGCTTAGGGAGCAATGCAAGATTTTTCTTACATCTCTTGGGCCAACCCTATACAACTAATTCTGGGAAAGGGATTGTTATAATACGCTGTCCTTGAAAAGTTTCTTTCAGTCCATTTGGAGAAATGTTGGATAAAGATAACTTAGTGCTCTATCATTAGTAGTATAATAACAATAATTATTATTAAACTAAAAGTTATCTATTACTTTATCACCCTTTCTCAATTTATGTTTTCTCACTCTTTAAAACATTTACCCCAAGAGGGTGAGAATAATGGTTTAAAAATTGTACCTTCATTTACCTTTATTATACTACCTAATCGCCCATAGGACATCTAGCTCTCACAGTTTTATCATTAGAAGCAAAGGACCTGCCAAATTTCTGAACCTTTTAAAAAGAGAAAATAAATGCCACAAGCATTTTCTATTTTAGTTTTGGAAATGTTCTTGTTTTTTTGTATAAAGGGGGAAAAATTAAAAAAAAAAAACCTCTCCCCTGAAAATATTCGATGTTTTCTATCTGAATATAAATCCTGCAGAAGTCATCTAAGCCTCCAAGTATCTGTTTCCTTCTTGGTTAATAGCACAACCTGGATGTCAGACAGACTGACCATGACTCACAGTGGGACTCTGGGCAACTAGTGTCAATAGGCTTGGGGACCACAATGAGTGAAAACAAAAACCCTTCCTCTTCCATTGTGTGTTCTAAGAGTGAGCAGACCTAAGAGTGGTGGTTTAAGCACTTTCTATCAGAATGGTGATTGCTTCAGTGTTCTCAAGGAGATGGCAACATCATGGAAGGGCAGCAATGTGAGTCAGCAACGTGGTATATGGGTCCCAATCAGCATCTGCTTCTGATTTGTTTTTGAAAGAAAATCCTTAGTCGGTTTTCATTTGAAGCCTGCTGCAGATCACAGCGTCAGGGAAACATTCCACCTTGCTCCTGGGCCAGAGCATTCCTTGGCAAGAAAGATCTATTTAAAGATGAACGACCGAGATCGGATCGTGCCTTCCCCTTGGTTGAGCTGTTTTCTTATTTGTGACTGTAATAAAGTACACACACGTGTATCCATTATTGAGTGATTGTAATGAACCCTGGCTTCTAACAAATATTAAATAAGACATGTTGATTAGTAAGGATGTCATACAACTCTAAGTTAATTATCATGTGCTCACCCCCAACTATAAGCTAATTATCATGTGTCCAGAAACATTTTCTGTATTTTTTTTAGGACGCATATTGTAAAGTGATTGCTAAAACATGTACAAATTGGGAATTGGTCTAATACTTACAGTAATCTATAAAATGCAATACTATTCAATGAGTTAAAAGGAAGATATAGATCTAAAATTAATAATATGGAAAAATGTTCATAATATATTGCTAAGTGAAGTGAGCAAATATAGAACACTGGCAAGTGATTTGTTTTGTTTGGAGTTTGTATATTATCAATAAAGATGCTATGAACATTATTGTAACATTTTTAAGTGGATACATGCACTCATTTCTCTTAGATATACCTAAGCATGAAAATGCTGAATTATAGTGTAGGTATATGTATAGTTTTAAAAGGAACTGCCAAGCAATTTTTCAAAGTAGCCGTACACATTTTCATTTCCCCTAGCAATGTAGGAGTTCTAGTTCCTTCGCATTCATGCTAATACATTCACGCTAATGCTAATATTGACAGTCTTCATTGTATCCGTTCTGAAGGGTGTGTAGTGGTACATCATTGTGGTTTTTACTTCTAGCAAGCGATTAAGTTTTGTTTTTAAATATTTATGTGTAAAGAGAGAAGTCTAAAAGTGTGTATACTTGATATATTTTTCTATAATTCTTGTATAATGATTTTGTGTTACTTTGATAATTAAAAATAGAAAGAATAAGAAATTAATTCATATCTGAGCAAAGGTTTCACAAGACAAATTATCCCTCATTGAATAATAAATACATTGGAAGAACTTAAAAATGAATGGTACACTTATTTGAATTTCAAACTGAAAACATAACTGAAAGCAAAAGTCTCAGTATCTAGAAAGGAATTTTCATATATATCAGACAATTTTGCAAAAAATAATTAAGAAAAATATTTTGTTTGAAATCATCTGGCCGGGCATGGTGCTTCACACCTGTCATCCCAGCACTTTGGGAGGCTGAGGCTGGTGGATCACTTGAGGTCAGAAGTTCGAGACCACCCTGGCCAAAATGGTGAAACCCCTTCTCTACTAAAAATACAAAAATTAACCAGGCGTGGTGGCAGGCTCCTATAATCCCAGCTATTCGGGAGGCTGAGACATGAAAGTCACTTGAACTCAAGAGGCAGAAGTTGCACTGAGCCAAGGTCACACCACTGCACTCCAGCCTGGGCAACAGAACGAGACTCTGTCTCAAAAAAAAAAAAAAAAAAAAAATAGAAAAAAAGAAATCATCAAAGCTTTCAAGATGGTATTTATAGGAAATTTTAGTCAGCTTTAAGGACAAGTTCTTGGCTAAGAACTCACTAACTTGCAAGCACATGAAAAACAAGTAGAAGATTGGTGAAGTTTTATAAGTACTCACTCAGTCTTCTCCTCGGGAGATATACAGAGAGCAGACAAAATAAACCAGCTTTTGTCCTTGACCTGCACAAAGTGATGCTTACACTGGAAACTAAGCTAAGTTCCTCTGGCAAACTTTCTTCTCTAACAATTTAAAAGGCTTTTCAACTAGAGAAGTATGTTAGCTTTCCTCTGTCAGACCTTCTGGTTCTAAATGTCCCCCTCCAGACAAAACTGAACTAACTGACACACCTTATAGGAAGTCTGATAAGTGGTTATTAGGCTAAGACTCTACGTCTAAGACCCAAATATGGCTTAATTCTTTCTTTTTTACGATCCTATCTCCATCTCTTCTCATGTCCCAGAAGAATTAACAGACTGTTCCGCAAGCCTGGAAGTAGACACCCAGACATCTCTTTGATTCTTGGGTCTAGTCTGACTCTTTTGATAGAAATATGTTTGAAATCATCAACATGTTATTTCTCAAGACTCGACATCTGAAGGCTTAAAAATTCTCACCAATTTCCAGCGTAATATCTTGATCCACTCATCAGCTTCTACTCCTGTCTTTGCACAGAGATAAAATGTCCTGAATGGAAACACCAAACTAATAGGACAAAAGAAAGAACATAAGATATTGCAGATCTATATATATATATATTAGTTGAACACTAATTAGAGTATTGCAAGGGAAAAAAGAATTGATAAAGGATCCAGGTAAGTACCTTGAAGTGCTGGTATATATGCACCTATTCCCCTGCCAGCAAACTGCAGAAATGTTAAGGAAGTTGTAGATTCATATTATTATTCCAAGTCAGATGTATATACTCGAATAAGACTTTGAAGAAGAAAGAAACATGTTCAGGACACCCCTAGATCCTTCTGTGGTTCATGTCTTAGGTTAACTCTAACACTTATGTATTTATTCAGCTGATCTCTCAAAGATCTCTCAAAAACTTGTGCTATGATCCAAAGAATAGGCAAGACAGAGAAGTTTGCTAAAAAGAACTCATTTGTGTTAGCTTGCTTCAACGAGGATAACTCTGCCTTCTGTGGTTGTGGGCAATTTCAACTATTGGGACAATAAAAAGAGACAATAAAACTAAATTAGTTATTTCTCCCATCTCTGGCCAAGAGTCAGTCTCTGCTGCAGGGAATAAGAACTTTCCTACTGGCACAAAATACTTTTCCTAAATGTATAGAATTTTTCATTTGACTGTGTCTGATTACCTAGTTAAAATTATGTAAGGGATAAGGTCAGCCCTAAATTACATACTGAACATACTTCCTGTACTTACAGTTGAGATGCAAAAATACCAAAAATCTTTTTTCTTTTTGTGAAAAAGCCTTCAGAAGCATTTCTATATCTTAAAGCCTAAGCAGTGTATTTTGTTGATACCAGCAATTAAAGTTGAATAGGTAAGAGGTAAGTCCCTGTGCATAGAAGCTAATACCTGGATGTGAGGTCTAGTGGAGAGTGAGTGGACAGTGGTGGGGAGGGAGTGATACAGTGCATATACTCGAAAACTGGTTTCTGTCATTGTCATTGTTTGGTACTCCCTATGGGAGACATTATTAACTGTCTATTAATACAGATAATTATCCATTTCTTTTGCTAACAGAACCCCAAGGAATAAATCCTAATTTGTTTAAGCCAATTATGATCAGCTGCTGGGGATGGCCATGGCACCCGGTCTCATAGGGGAGTTTCTGGAGAAACATTGGTTTTCCTGATAAAAAGGGACAGACACGGGTGATATCATCCCTACATCTTTCTTTGTACTTTGTTGAAAATATGAGACCTATAGGTGTAGTAGACACTCAAATCCTGAAGTAGCCAGCATGAGAAAAGGCCAGGAGAACAGTAGAGACCCTGGACCTGACCTTGTCACCATAGCCTCTTGCCTCCTGATTTTTGGATATATGAGAAAAATAAAGCTCTGCTAGCTCACAGGGCATGTCTATGCAAATTTTAAAAAGACACCCATTCTCAGTTGATATTATAGAATTAACATTAATTTCTTCAGGTGTAATAATGATACTGTAGTCCTATGTGTGATATTTTATTCTTAGGAGACACATACTAAATTCTTTAGGAATAAAGTGCCATGATGTCTGCAACTTACTTTCAATTGGTTCAGGAAAAAAAGTGGATAGACTAGGATAAAGCAAATATGGTAAGATATATTAATAACTGCTATGGAGGGTATGTAAACGTATGTCTTTCAACTTGTGTATGCTTGAAAAACTTTAAAATAAAAGGTAGTGGGAAATAAGACATTCCTTTCTCAAGACTCTTCTCCCAGTTAGAACATTTTTATAACATACTGATTATGTTAGAACAAAATATTTTTGTGCCATCTGCCAGAAATTGTCATAACAATACAAATCACCTATCATTAGAGTCAACAAAGTTATAAATAAAATGAGGGAGAAAGCCTCAAAGAAATTAAATTGTCTAAGATGTGAATGGCATCCTCTATGTGAGTCATACTTCTCCAGTACGCAACATAAGCTGAGCTGACCTGCCTGTTTGTTTAAGCTACTTTAAATGAGGTGTTATGTCACACTCAGCTGAAAACACTCCTTACATGCAGGCATGCCCCTCAGATCTGAACTTTGTAGACATTAAGATATACAGCTTTCTATTCCTTAGCCAAAATAAGTGTCTGGCAAGAAGACATTAAAAAACGTTTTCTTTATAAAACAACTTACCAAAAACAGTTTACCCTTTCTTGTGAATAATCGAACTGTACAGCTGAACATTCTGTTAGGTCTAGGATCCGAATTGGTTCTGGTGACTAAATAAAATAAAAAGCAACGTATGTCATCATTAAAAAAAAAAACAGACAAATGTGTCCCTCACTTATTTCCCTCACAAGTCTTCCACTATGTGCAGTTGTCAAATTTCCTTTCACTAACAGGACTGACAATAGAAAAGCCCTACCAAGGGAAGTCCTTGGTTTTGGAATGAGCCTTTCATAAAACTGGGCATTAAGTTACTACCTTTATCAATTTACTGATGAAGATGGATTTTAACACATGGAAGAGAGGTATATTTTTCTCTCATTTTTGAAAACTTCTACTTTCTTGGAAATGTTATATAAGAAAAGTGAGAAAAAATAATTTTAAATTGGCTTAATGAAATGGGCATGGGAAATGGAGAAACTGTATTTTTAATAAAGGGACAAATTGCGGCAAAGAGACAGTTAATAAATTGTGGCAAGAGAATAATTACATTGTCCTAAACAGAGGGAATTACGTGCCCTGGGGACTATGGTTTAGCCAATCCAAGAAAGCAATTTCTGGGACATACATCTCATCTTTGCAAAATAACTCTGCTCATTTCACGAATCAAGAATTCATATCTCCAATCATTTATTAGGTATTTCAGGTGGATATAAAAATAATTTCAGAGATTTTAAAGACCCAAGTTTCTTTCATTTAGAGAATTGATTTTTAAAGAAAAATATATTATCATGTTTCTCACCATCTGGTCTTTGAAGTATTTCAGTTCATTCCTGTGCAGAGTAAACCATCTTGTTTTCCAGGTCTGAGAAAAACACACACACACACAAAGTTTTGAATACAGGAATGTAATATTTGAACCAGATGATTTACTTTCATTTTAAAAGTATCTAAAAAATTAAATACTATAACCCCGAAAAAATTCTTTTGTGTCATTTCTGAGAAAAAAGTTTCAAAATATCTATAAAAATTAAAATAATTTCATGCATTAAGCTCATAATGAAGGCAGATATATCATTAGTATACTTTTAAATACAAAAAGAATTAGTCTATCATAAATATTCAATGTGACTTATAACAAACCACTACAATTTCCATTTTATTAACTCTATAATAAAGATAAATATTGTTCTTTGAGTACCTAATATGGATGATATACTATCATTGGAGGCTTTATATATTATATCCAATCCTCACACAACAATGCCAGTATTATTATTCTTGTCTTACAAATAACAAAACTGAGGTTTAGGAACCCTGACTCACATGATATTCTAAACCTTGCCTAAGAACTCCAAGGTATCAGTGGTAAAAACCATCATTGCCCGCTGTTACCTTCTTATATACAAACAGCATCCTACTCTATGCCGGGTGGCAATGTGCCCAGTTAAAAGAAGTAACAGAGGATTTAAACATAAATATGCTATGAATATGAATACTCTCTGTCCTCAGGGAGCATTTTATCTAGAAGGGACACAAATAATGAAATTATTTAGGCTAATTCCAAGCATGCCAGTGTCTGTGAGAGGTTAAACACTGTGACTCATAAAATGAGAAGGAGCAGACACATTCCATGAAGGTCTTCTTGGCACACCGAGATGAAACAAAGGAATTCTAAAGATACAGTCTCATAAATGGGGAACATTTGGATACTCTGAACTTGTAAGAGCTTAAATTGTGTTTTTCTTTGGATTTTATAACATAGTTTCAGTAGCATCAGTGATGTTTTTGGCCTATCCTTAAGGAAACATTTTATACAATTTTGACTTCTTCCTTGTTTTAGAAAAAGAACGAAAGATGTTCTAGAGTAAACTTGCTATCTTCATCCTCAATCATTCCATTATGAGGACTATGTTTTATTGACTTTTAACTGCAGGCTACACCTATGCAGGGCTTTGTCAAAGAACAGTCAAGTCATTTTCCAGAATTTTGACTAATGAGCCATAAAAATGAACTCTTGAGTCAGGTGAATATTACAAATGGGTTAAAATGAGCAGGCAATTATGCTTCCAAGAAAAACTATCAAGATGAGAATTGAGTCTACATGACGTGTTCTCTTTTTCTGTGGCTGGCATGAGCAAAACCACACTTCCTTACCTTGACCAGGCCTCCCTGTTTGGTGAGGTAACCTTCTTTGGTGCCCAGCTGAAAAAGAAAAGCACTGAGTGAAGACCAGAGCTGTCACAACAGGACGTTTGTCCTTCCTTTCATGTCCTATTTTTAAATGAAGAATGTTTGCCTTTGATCTTTAAATTACTGTCTATCATTTTTCACCTAGGCACTTGAAAAGCTTCCATGTGCTGTGAGAGATTGTTTTCAGACTAGATCTACTGGCATCATTCTGTAGCTCCTAACTCCAGTTAGCAATTTGCAAACAATAAACGACATCGTTTCACTTATAAAAGTCTGTGTTTGTCAAGGTGTGTCATGTGAAATCCAGCTGTTTGGATTGTTACAGGGTTATTAGCACATAAACACTCACACATCTACTGTCAATACGTTTGGGAGACTGGATTAAGAAAACTAAAAGGATGTTTTTACTTCAGGGCTTCCCAGAGTCTGTATTATGCTAATATACTTTGTAAATTTTTAAGAGGGAACCTTAGAAATAGCATTTTTACTATTTATTTTATCACATAATCCTCCTCCCCACCCCCACACTCTCTTGAGATCCATGTTCCAAAAAACAGACTGTTAGGAGTGTAGATTTATTTACACCTGATTTACCCAAAATGAATCTGAAACAAGAATGAGCCAGTTCTTTTAACTCATGTTGTCATTAATTCAAACGTAAAAATAATAGCACACACTTAGCTAACACCTATGAAATATAAGGAAGGGTGGAGAATTGTGTGAACAGAAATTTGCATAAGACAAGTAGCTTAACATCAAGAAATTTATCATTTCATAAATTCCACAAGAAATTCAATTCGTGGTAGAATATTTTGTTCAAATGTGATGTCATCATATGTCTTAGTAAGAAACAAAATTAACAAAAATTGGGAAGTGATTTGGTTGACACCAAGGTTCTTTCTATGGTAATTTCCAGAATATTTTTTTCCGAGGTGAATTTGCCCAACCAAATAAAAAGAGGAACAACCATCTCTACCACAATAAAAAGAGTTAAAGCAGGAAATAAGCAAACACTTCTTTTAAAACCTTATGATATAAAAGTAAGGATAAACTACCCAAATGTTCACTTAAATAATATTAATTAATATTGGTGAATTTGATATCTCATAATTGGTGTGATTTATTTTGACATTAAATAAATTGAATTGACTCAATTGAATTCAGGTGTTATAGGAATGGCAAAAAGTAATTATTTTGGGCTGTTGCAGGTTAAAATCCGTAGAGGCAAAATAACTAGGAGTAAATTGTTGTATAAAAGATCCTGATAGAATTATTTACTAAAATCAAGCTAGGGAATAATCCCATCTTACCTCCACCCAAACAATGTACTATAAGTGTAGTATTTTTCTAAGGTTTTGATAGGTAAGCCAAAGGCTGCATGGGAAAGCAATGAGACTATTAATTTTATTCAGGGTCTCCAGATGTAAGAAAGTAAATAATTATAGAGCACATTTATCTTTAAAAATCTATGAACTGTAACAGAAAAGCTGTTTATAAGAGCCCCCATTGGGGTACCATCTAAATGTTCAAAAACAAAGGACTGTCCTTCCTGCCATCCTACTACCTACTTGCCTGCCAGCCTTAAATGAAGTCAGTAGCCAACAGGTCAGGTGAAGCAAGGCAGGCATTGATGTGTGTGTGGAGGGCTTTCAAGCACCTTAGTACAGGGTGGTGGAGCCCAAGTAGGGCACAGGGAGCCTCTGTGTGGACAATGACAGTGACAGTGGCAGCAGCAGCTGTGTGCGAGGCATTGAAGCCTGGCAGGGTGTGGAGGGCTTCTGCCTGAAGGGGTGGAGGTGGCAGATACTGCACAGTTTCAGAGCCAAGTTGGGCTAGGTGGACATCTGTAGTGAGGGTGGGAGCAGCAGTGGCCTGGAACTGGGCATTGAAGCATGACTGGGTGGTTGGAGTGTCGGGGTAAGGGTTGAGTAGTAGAAACAGCAATGGGAGATTGCTTATATTCAATTAATCATCACATAAGTGTACTGAGGATGATAAGATCCATATTTTCTCACTGTGGGAGAAGGGAAAACACTAGAATGAACTTCGTGGTATTGGAAGTATTGTTATGAACTCATGGATCGATGAATGAATCGACAGATAAATACAGATGTAAAAGTATATATGTGTACATATGTATATACATACATATTTTCCCAGCTCTGCTCACTGAGTGGGCTGGGAGAGTGACATCCTGATAACAATAAGCACATAGTACCTAGATGTCGATTTCTTAAGTACTATTCTGTGGAAAAAGAGCAGAGTTTCTTGGAGAAATAGCTGGTTCTAGAGCTGGGTACAAAGAAAGAACAAGATAAGTCTGGATCATCTTGCTATTCAGAAAGTAAGAAAGTTCTTAAAAGAATTTTGAGGCCAGGCCAGGCACGGAGGCTCACAACTATAATCCCAGCACTTTGGGAGGCTGAAGCATGAGGATTGCTTGCACCCAGGAGTTCGATACCAGCCTGGTTAAAATGGTGAAACCTTGACTCTACCAAAAAAAAAAAAAAAAAAAAATGAAAATACAAATATTAGCCGGGAGTGGTGGTACACACCTGTAGTCCCTGCTACTCAGGAGGCTGAGGAGGGAGAGTCACCTGAACACAGGAGGTCGAGGCTTCATGAGCCGTGATCACACCACTGCACTCCAGCCTGGGAGACAGAGTGACGGAGTGACACACTGTCTCCAAAAAAAAAAAAAAATTTTTTTTGAGGTCATATGAACACAGACACCACTTGAAAGGGCTCTTTCCCCGACTGGCCAAATCAGGGAAATTTTGAAGGATCAAAATAAATAATGATAGTCATGATTATAACCATTTGATATAAAAATGATTGAAAATTTTGATGAATAAAAAGCTTTTCCTTACAGTAGAATGACAACCAATGAATGTAAAAAGGAATAAGAAAATCAGAGAGTCACCGTTTGGTAACAATCATAGTAATGATTAAAACAGCCAAGACACATCAGTAAATGCTAAAATTGGCAAGTAAAAATTTAATAAGTAACAGAATATTCTTATAGTCTCAAATAACCTCACCCCAAATATTTTTTAATAACAAAGGGAATATGGTGACTTTAGAGTGAAGAAACCTGGCAGACACCACTTAAGTAATCAAACACACCATTATGAGACAGATTGCAATTGTGTTTCATCTGAGAAGACACAGTGAGAAGCGCAAACAAAGCATCACTTTTGTGGTATTTGTACCCAACATGAAAAAACCTGTATCTAATCATGATTCAATATCATATAAACCAAAGTTGGGAAACTATTTACAAAATAACTGGTCTTTAATTTCAGATGTGTCAAAGTCACGAAATTAAGGAAAAACTGAGGAAGTGTTCCAAAGTGAAGAATATTCCAGAGACAGGACAGATAAGTGCAACTTGTGCTTGAGGACTGGATCTTTTACTCTGAAGGAACTTACTGAGAAAACTAGTGAAGCTTGGATGAGATCTGTGGGTGAAACAGTGGCACAGCCTCAATGTTAATTTTCTAGTTTGAAAGGCTCTATCTGGTCACGCAGGCAAATGCCCTTATTTTTGGAAATACACACTGAAATATTCAGGGTGATGGGGCATCATGTAGGCAATTTACTCTCAAACGACTTGGGGAAAACCAAGTTCTGTGTACTATTCTAGCAATTATTCTGTAACTTTAACATTATTTCAAATAAAAAAGCATGTTAAAACATAATAGCAGATTAACTGAATAAATTGATATACACAAATAATGGAATATTATGGAATTTGTTTAATGGTGTTCCAGAAAACTAAGTAATTACATGAAAAAAATTTTAAATATGTAGTTAATTAAACAAGAATATTACAACTCTACAATGAAGAGCTCATTATTTTATGTGTGTATGTGTGTGTGTGTGTGTGTGTATATATATATACATATACTTTTTTTTTCAAGTAAAAGACTGAAAGGATAAACAACAAAATGTTAAAACTGAGAAGAGTTTCAAAAACAAAATACTGGAAAAGGGCAACATGCAAGGAAAGCGTCCAAGAAGAGGAACTATAAAATGTGTCAAAGATTACAGAATAAAGACAGAAAGATGTTGCCGAAGCTAAGGAAACAGAATTTTTAGAAGGAGGGAGTTGTTAAAAATGTCAAATACCACAAAAGGGAAGCTAAGGAAACTAACATTTTAGATAGGACCTATTATGTCAGGAACTTGAACTATATTAATCTCAATCTCTACCAAGCCAACTAATTGGTATTTCTCATTTAACATGTCCAAAATAGAGCTCTTCTTTCTCATCCCCTCAACCCACCCCTCCTGCAGAGTTAGCCTTCTCAGTAAATAGCAGGGCTTCTCTGCCATGACTCTGCTACTCTTTCTTTCGTGTATCACATTCAATCCATCTGCAAGAATTTTTTTTAAACAAGCTCAGAAGGTAAAGAATTCTCATGTTATGTACAAAAGGTACTACTGAGATTTTGGGCAAGATAATTCTCTACCACTCTTTGAAGAATAGTTAGCCCCTGATCACTGTTGGGAAATAATTCTCCACGGGTCTCTTGTCAAGGTTCCAAATGTCTTATGAGCAAGGCATTAACAGTTCTTTGCTGCAGACTGATATTTAAAGTATGCTTATACAAGCAGCCTTGGAATAAAGAAATATTTCCCTTCAGAACAAAAGACATGTCTACTGATCATTAGAAAAGATTTAGGTTCCCAAGGCTCAGGGTTCCTCTCCTGTAGGGCAACCCATTGTGGATATCACCTGGCCCTTTCAATATTGCCCTTTGGGAACTTCGGCTCAGCACAGGGAACTAGCACAAATACTGATATCCTGGCTGTTGCTCTTCCTGTGAATAGCAAACTATTTTTCAACTCTTACCCAGAAGTCTTGTGTCATCCATCAGCATCCATGAAACTGCAGCAGGCTAACTTGTTAGCTTGCAAGCAGAGTAAAGTCAGACTCTTCATGGCTCTTGACACTCACTCATGATAGTAGTGCTGCAAAGCATTGCACCAACAGAAACACTCATATTTCTAAATGCTCAGATGGGAGGTGCTGCTCTTTGAAAACACCATTGCCTTATGTGATCTGACCCCTCATTACCTCAATAATCTCACCTTCTACAACTTTTCCTCTAGCTCACTTCATCCCGTAATTCTGACCTTTCTAGCCTTTGAAGCACCTCAATTTTGTTCCCACTCCAGGGCTTTTGTACTGTTTCCTCTGCCTGCAGCACTCTTTCCACATCTTGACATGAGTCACTCCTTCCCTTCAGTGAAATCTCTTACTAATGGTTCCTCCTCACAGAGGCCTCCCTTGCTTCCCTCTTCTCCCCTTATCCTACTTTTTCTTTTCATGATGTATTACTGTCTGGTATCAGATTACTGTATTGATTATTGTCTGTGATCTTCACTAGAATGTGAGCTCAGTGAGGGGAGGAGGACCTTTGTCAAAATTACTGCCAAACTCCCAGTGCTTAAAACAGTTCTGAGTGTATTGGAAGCACTTTAAAAAAAAACGTTTGTTTAATAAATGAATTAATTAAATTTAATCCTATCATGGGAACTCAATGTTCTGTTGTTTATAAGACATAAATAGCAATTTCCCCAAATGCAGTTACTAAAAGATGTTAAAAAGTTATACACAGTCATCTGCATTTCTGGGCAGTGGGGCATCTTTCACTTTCACTTCAAACAAGTTCTTTTAATTCTCTTCCTCCACTGCTAGACCTTGAGCAAGAACTACACCCCAAAAAGAAAATGCAGAAGTTTGAAAACCCTCAGGGCTCTCAGGCTGGAGATGGAGGTGCAGCATCATGTAGCCATTTGGGGTAGCAAATGAAGGCTTAGAACTTGTGTTCAATAAGGGACAAGAGCATTCTGATCAGACCAGAACTCTTTCCCCAGCAGCTATACTGGTCCAGTCACCAATGATTCCCCAATGAGAAGTAATGAGAAACATTTCAGATCCTCTAGGAAACCTTTACAGTTTTTTTTGTCCATAGTGATGTACAATCAACTTCATAAGCTTGTCATTATATAGTGTGAGTTCAAGTCATTGTCAACCAATCACTCACCACTATTTTAAAAACTCCATTTTAAAAGAGGTGAATCCATCTGATAGCTGGAGTGAGCAAAGAAGGTAAGTAACAAGGTTTCCAGAATGTGCTTTAAAGAGGTTTATTTCTGCATAAGGATACTATATCTTCTGCTCACACCAATCTCACAAATTAGGTATTATCTGCATTTTATTGCTGATAAAGAACACACTTAATAGGACATGATTTGTTTGACCTTGAGTGGAGATCTTTAGGGGAAGTGTAGCAGAGGAGAATGTGAAGTTAAACTAAAAGTGCAAATGAAAGAGATGTTGAAGTGACTGGTGATCTATATTAAGGGTAAGGGTGGGTAAAGAGGAAATTATGAAGGGACTGGTCAACTGGAAAACAAGAATTGGTTGCAGAGTAGATCTTGATTTGTTCTATGGTCTTTTCTGCCTTTGGACTATTTATTGTCTTGCACTCCTAAATTTCTCAAGTTCTGAGTTCTGATGCCTTCTCCCCCACTTCTAACAAAGCCAAAATAACTTTCTCAGTCAATTTTCAGGATTTTTATTTCTGAGAAGATGTAGCACTGCAATGAACATGTAAGATGTGCCATGAGCCAGGCTAGGCTGTAAAGCTGCAAGGACAAGCAATGATTCATGTACTCAGATGTTTCTGGCTGGTGGGGAGGGCAGAGAGATGTGAAGGTAATTAGCCCACAGCATGGTAATTTTAGAATAAAGGCAAACAGAGGGTGCTCTGGAGCACAGAGGAGGAGCATTGTAAAAGAAGCTAGTGGGGGTGAAGAAAGGCTTCCTGGAAGATAATGATCCGTGATACCAGTCTTGAGGGATGAGTAGATAGAAATGGTGTTGGCAGCATTTCAGATGTAGGGAGAGGAGAAAGAGCACAATGTTGAGAGAGACAGGTTTCACAGTGTGAGTGTGGGAGTAGCATGAGATGAAGACAGAGAGGCAAGCAGGGTCCAGGTGGGCCATGAACACAAAAGGCATCACCAAAGGATGTAAAGCAGAGGTCACGTGGCAAGGCTTCTTTTTAAGAAAGATCTCTCTGGTCAAGGGTAGAGAAAAGTACTGCAGATATAGAAAGTTACACTTATTTTAATATAATTTGTAGCTGAATATCTTCAAGTGATTATTTTTCAAGTGTCATGATTACTATCCAGAATTAGTTCTTGATATTTATTTGGGTATTATCTTCTTTATCATCTGCCCAAATAGAGGTTTCTTATACCAGGAGTATTCAGCAAACAAGGAAGAGACAACAAATAGAAGAGCCTTCAGAATAATGAAGGGAAAAGGGTGTTGGAGAGGAACCTCTGCAGAGTCACAGTTCACAGAACAAACATAAATGGACTCTTGGACAAACAATGAGTGCTCCAATTGCACTGAAACTGAACAATGGCTCACGTTGCAAAGAAGCACAAGTGTTTTCTGTCTGTAAACTTCAGTCAGTAAAGGAAAGAAAGCTAGAAAAAATAATACCCTGAGTTTTTATAGTAAAGGTGGAGAATATTTGTCTTCCATAGATAGTTGAAATATTTTAAAAAATATATTTTCTTAATATAAGAAAATTGTAGGAGAAAACAGTTTAGAAAACTATATGAATGCCAACTTCTCTTTTCCATTTTACTATGAAGTTGTTTGGTTAACTAAGGACAGAGATTTAAGTTCCATTTTCAAAGTATTTAAAATCCTATTACTATTGCATTGCTTTCATTTGTTCGTTTTGAGACAAGGTCTCACTCTGTAACCCAGACTGGAGTGCAATGGCGCAATCACAGCTCACTGCAGCCTCAATCTCCTTTACTCAAGTAATCCTTCCACCTTAGCCTCTTGAGTAGCTGGGACTACAGGTGCATGCCACCATGCCCAGCTAATATTTTTAAAAGTTTGTTGTAGAGATGTTTATGTTGCCCAGGCTGGTCTCCAACTCCTGGGCTCAAGCAATTCTCTTACCTTGGCCTCCCAAAACGTTGGGATTACAGGCATGAACCACCATGTCCGGCTGCATTGTAATTTTTATGATCTACCCAGGACCAGATGAACTGAGTCATAGGCTTCAAATCTTACATTCCTCTCCAAGTTTTATATTCCAAGCTAGAATTTTTATGTGAACAAATACACTCTTATTAACTTTTATTGAACTTGATTGATTTTAGACAGGGAGAGAGCTTGTGGTCACATTGAAGGTCACTTACAGAAGGTGCTGTGGGCACAAGGTCATCTTCTGTTCTTCCTGTCTGCATTGCTGTGTGAACCCGGACAGATTCGTAAATGGAGGGTTCTTCCACTTTTCTTGGGTAGGGATGTTTTAGAACCATCAGAGTGCCTGAATGAAGATGAAAAATATATAATCGAACAGTGTTCCCAGAAGGAAGGTCCAAATGCTAACTGGATAACTGTGGCTGGATTGGAAAGTCTTTTTTTTCATGTATTCCCTCACTCATTATCTCAACAGTTATCAAATACCAACTAGGTATAAGGCACCTAAGCTGGACACTGAGATATAAAGCATGATGGAGGTGCTCCTTGGCCTCATGGTGCTCAGAACTGGTAACAGATATGGTTGTTTAAATGAACAGGGTGATGAGACCAATGGCAGCCGTGTGAGCAAAGCATGATAATCATCCCCAGACTGCCTGAAGAACCTTTCCATGAAAGGATTCAGGACAGCTTTCGTAAAGGAGGTGATATTTGATTTAGATCTTAAGTAGTAACTGGAAGTTTTCCAGGAAGGCTTTATGATAGCCATGAGAACAAGACTAAATAAGTGCACTGGGGTAGAGGAAGATCCATTCCATTGCCCTTATTTCCTATCAGTTTCAGAATAAACGTGTAACAAATTAGTGGATTTCAAAAAAGTGAGCATTCTCCCTACTCTCTGATACTACCCAATTAATGAAAGTAACCAAGCAAAGTCTTTGCATTACTAAGTGAACATGACCTGAACAAGCTGGTGCTCACAAGTGATTGCCTCCTTCCCCTTCCATCTGGAGAGGGGAGCCTCCAGGCAGAAAAAGGGCTCAGCCCAGGGGGTCCAGGCATGGGGGGCTGGGGAACTTTGTTCCAAGGGCTCAGAGCAGTTCTGAGTCTATGTTTCTGATATTTCCTTCTTGAAATCCTTCCCTCAATCAATCAGTCAATCAGAAACTAGAAACTAACTACAAAAAGAGGCAACTTAAGGGGATTTTTTTTCTTCTTGCTATGGTTTCTTGCTTTTAATTTTACTAGGGTCTTTTCTATAGCAAGCCTAAGATTGTACCAGACATGGAAGAGATGTAAAGAATTCAGCAATTCATTCAACGAATATTTACAGAGCTTCGCACTGTGCCAGGCACTTGTCTAGGTATTGGGAATGCAACAGCACACAAAGGAGTTTAAATGCTCTTATGGAGCTTATGTTCTAGGTAGAGGAGACAGAAAAAAAAATTAAAAAATATTTTATGTGTGAGAAGTGTTATGGAAAAAATGAATAGGGCATGGTAAAGGGATAGAGAATAAAAAAGGTAGGGTTGGGAGAGGGTGATATTTTACAAGGGTCATCAGGAAGGGCGTCTTTGAAAAGATTTGAAAGATCTGGAAAGTATAGAACCTGAATTAGAGTAAGAGTGAGAAAATGAAAAAGAAAAATGTCTCCTCTGTGGTTAAAAAACACCCTAATGTTAATGATAAATCTACACAAAACGGGCCAGGCGCGGTGGCTCACATCTGTAATCCCAGCACTTTGGAAGGCTGAGGTGGGTGGATCATGAGGTCAGGAGATCGAGAGCATCCTGGCCAACATAGTGAAACCCCATCTCTACTAAAATACAAAATAAAAATAAAAATAAATTAGCTGAGCGTGGTGGCAGGTACCTGTAGTCTCAGCTACTTGGGAGGCTGAGGCAGGGAAATTGCTTGAACCCGGGAGGTGGGGGTTGCAGTGAGCCGAGATCGCACCACTGCACTCCAGCCTGGGTGACGGAGTGAGACTCTGTCTCAAAAAAAAAAAAAAAAAAAAAAAAAAAATCTACACAAAACTAAACCTGTCTATGATACTTGAATACATACAATGTCTGACTGCAAAAACAGAACTGTGGCTTTTGATACTTGGGCCCAGATAAGGTGCTGCTGTAAAATGAAAAGCTGTTGAGAAAAGCCAGAAGAGGGTGTCTGATCTCGACCTCAGAGAAGAATGAAAGCCTCTGGCCTTTCCTCTTTCTGCCTCTCATTGGCATTGCAGCATTGGGATCACAATGAAAAACGGATTTTGCCATTATCAGAACGGTCCCATTCTTGCACATTGTCCGTGCTCTCTTTTGTCAATGTGATCTTCCCATAAGAACAGATCCAGTCATACGAGGAGAAGGGGCCGGCTACAGTTTTACAGTCAGAATGAAAGCAGCAGTACCTATATCAAGAGTAGCTGCTGTGCAGGCTCAGGGGCTCTGTGAACACAGTGCTCACATTGCAGATGCATGGTAAATTCAGCGCTAGCTCCCACCCCTAAGAAACACTCCCAGTGAGGTGCTTCGTAGTCACTCTGAACCCTTGGAAAGAGCACTGGATGCACAGGCAGAGGAACAGGGTTCAATTATCACTACCGCCATTCAGTACTTATCGGCCTTGGACAACCATTACAAGCTTCTGCTCCTTACTAGTGAGAATAATTATGCTTCCTTCAGAAGGCACCAAATAAATGTTTGTGGGAGAATGATAACATATTAGATATTATTATTCTTTGACAGAATATTTTTAAATCCTTAAATAAAATTTGAATGATTGCATCTTTGGGGACATGGATTTTGAAATCTTAAAAAAGACCTAGATGCAACATTCTGCTAGGAATAAAAATGGTGGTAATCTAGTAATCACTACTTGTGATTAACTATAGTTAAATTGGTGCCTCTTAAACACTTTCACCTTACAGAAGAGGAGAGGGGAACTGAAGCCTAGGGATCAAAGCAGCTCCCAAATTAGATACATTTTGAACTCTTATGCTTTATCTTCAAAGTTGATGCTTAATTTTCATTCTACTTCATATATTTAATACTTAATATGAAAATAATGCTTTAAATGACACTCCAGAAAGATGTATTTAGTTGATACGACCAGGCACACACTTCACATAATAATACCTGTGTTAATTTTTTTTTTTTTGAGGCGGAGTCTTGCTCTGTCACCCAGGCTGGAGTGCAATGTCACGATCTCAGCTCACTGCAACGTCTGCCTCCCAGGTTCAAGCTATTCTTCTGCCTCTGCCTCCCAAGTAGCTGGGATTACAGGCATCCACCACCACACCGGGCCAATTTTCGTATTTTCAGTAGAGACGGGGTTTCGTCATGTTGGCCAGACTGGTCTCGAACTCGTGACCTCAGGTGATCCACCCGCCTCGGCCTCCCAAAGTGTTGGGATTACAGGCGTGAGCCACTGTGCCTGGCCTAATTTTTTATTGCTATTGTAGCAAATTGCCACAAACATAACAGCTTAAAACAACTCAGATTTATCATCTTATAATTCTGGAAGTCAGAAGTTCAAAATGGGTCTCACTAGTCTAAAACTGGCAAGGCTGCTTTCCTAGTGGAGGCTCTAGGGAGGATTCATTCCTTTGCATTTTCCAGCTTTCAGAGGTGCCCTCATGTCTTGACTTGTGGCCATTTTCCTCTGTCTTCAAAGCCAGTAACAGCCAGTCAGATCCTTCCTCTGCTGCCATCTTTCTGGTTCTCTCCCTTCTGGCTCCCTACTACTTATGAGGACCCTGTCAATTACAGTGGTCTTACTTAGACCATCTAGGATAATCTCCCCACCCCAAAGTTATCTGATCAGCTGCCTTAATTCCATCTGCAAACTTAATTCCCTCTTGCCATGTAACAATATATTCACAGGTCCAGGGAGACATGTGGACGTCCTGTGGGGGCATTATCCTCCTACCACAGTATCAGTCCCTGGAGGAGAAATAGCCACCGGGGCCAGTTGCGCCGCAGGGTAAGGATCTCTGGGCTGGGCTGCTGCCTGAGCCTGCAGTGCTGTCACCTCTTGGTATTAGACAGCCACTGCCTTTCCAACGTGTGCATTTCCAACCTCTGTGAGCCTCTTCAGCGCACATATCGGTCAAATTTATCTTTGTCTCCCTACCACTTGATAGAGTTTCTGACATAATGAAGGCAGATGAGTGAATGAATTAATGAATGAATGCTACAGTAATGCAGGCTTGAACCAAGAAAGAACCTGGGATGAACCAGCCTCCCAGGTCCACAATTCTCCAGGCCTGAGGCAAGAAAGGACAATAACCGCAGGCGTAGCTTTTCAAATCTCTATTGGAGGAACCCAAATTCTGTTTTCAAAACCTCCTCTAAAGTTTAATTCAACAAAAGTAAAACAAAGGAAAATGGTATTGAGTCAACCAAGAGAGTAAAACTGACTGTAGGTTGATTTTAACTAGTAGCCCCACAAATGAGGCTAAACTAAATTGTGAGATGAAGATGACAAAGTACTTATAAAACGGCAACTTATATTGATAAAAATCTGGTGTCCTAAAAGACAGTTCTCCTTAGCTGACTATTCTTGCCCAAGGAAGAGCCAATATACAGACTTCTTGGCATGGCTGTGAGGCTTAATGATTTCCCCTTCTGCAGAGATTGTACCTCCCAGTATACAGAGATAGGTTCCCTACAACCATGTAATACCTCCAGACCTGGCCCGGCCCTCGAATACCTGACCTGGTCACACTAATTGGATTCACTTCTTGGGGATCCACTTAATTGCTTCTCTAGAGAGAAGGTCCACCAACTTCAATTTCTGAACTACATGAAGTAGACTATTGTTTCCTGCCTTTGACATGAAACCTGGTTTCAGAAAGGCTGAGCGGAGGTACACTTCTGAGACAATCAGAGATGAATCAAGACAGACACATCAATTGACTGAAAGCCTCAGAGTTGCCATGATTACTAAGCAGATTCCTTGTTGTCTCTTGGTTGTTCAACTTGCCCTTAAATTCTGGGAGGGTATATTGTTAATATCCTTTTAAAAAATTCTGCTCCTGGGCCGGGCGCGGTGGCCCATGCCTGTAATCCCAGCACTTTGGGAGGCCGAGGCAGGCGGATCACGAGGTCAGAAGATGGAGACCATCATGGCTAACACGGTGAAACCCCGTCTTTACTAAAAAAAATACAAAAAATTAGCCAGGCGTGGTGGCACGCGTCTGTAGTCCCAGCTACTTGGCAGGCTGAAGCAGGAGAATCCCTTGAACCCGGGAGGCGGAGGTTGCAGTGAGCCGAGATCGTGCCACTGCACTCCAGCCTGGGCAACAGAGTGAGACCCCATCACACACACACAAAAAAAATTCTGCTCCTGTTCTCCTGTTCTTGTACCCTACTCACTTAAAAACAAAATCAAAAACAAGACCAAAAAAACCCAGCTAGCCAGAGCTGGTTTCTGTTATTTCCAATCAAAAGAAACTTATCAGCCGGGCGCGGTGGCTCATGCCTGTAATCCCAGCAATTTTGGAGGCCGAGGGGGCGGATCATGAGGTCAGGAGATCAAGACCATCCTGGCCAACATGATGAAACCCCGTCTCTACTACAAATACAAAAATTAGCCGGGCATGGTGGCGCATGCCTGTAATCCCAGCTACTCAGGAGGCTGAGGCAGGAGAATCGCTTGAACCAGGGAGTCAGAGGTTGCAGTGAGCCGAGGTGGCGCCATGTACTCCAGCCTGGCAACAGAGTGAGACTCTGTCTCCAAACAAACAAACAAACAAACAAACAAACAAACAAACTTATCTACTGTGGCTACCACAGACTCTTAATACTTTGCCTCCAAGGTCCAAGATAGTGCCTCAGCTCGGGAAGAAAGGGACCCTGGGTTACTGAGATTCAGACGAAATGAACTCCAGGACTCAGCTGGGAGATTTAGAAAAAGGCAACAGGAGGCAGAGGTAGCAGAGCAAGAAGAAGGAGGAAGACCAGTAACCACAGGCCTTGGAAACTTGGCTATAAGTTTCACTTCAGTTTCTGAACTACGTAAAGGTGACTATTGTTTCCTGCCTTTGACATGAAACCTAGTTTCAGCCATGCTTAGCGGAGGTATGTTTTTGAGATGATCAGAGCTGGACCGAGGCAGGCATTTCCATTTACTTTGACTGAATGGTAACTTACAGTTATGTGTAAGAGTTACATATATAACTGTATGCAATAATATGAAATTGCATTGAAGGACCCTTTATCTCGTATTCCAGCAGAAACTCAGAAAGAGAGTAAGAACAGTCTCAATTCTTAGGCATTGGTTTGGTATCTGAAATAGAGTGTAGCACAGGGTACACAAAACTCCTAAAGAAAAACTTTTGTTTAGAGTATTTATTTCATGCAGTGAGGTCAGTGCTTATTCATCAGGTACCCCAGCTAGCCTGTAAGGTGTTTGAAGGCAAGAATTATATCTGATTTATCTTTCTATGTTATCAGTGGCTCACAGTGCCATTTCACTCAAAACATTTTGTTGAATTAAATTAAAATCAGATCATGTCCATCCGTGTTTCATTACTGCCCTCAGGTTCAGAAAATAAGCTCTGCAACTGGCATAATGAGTTCCTCTCTCCCCTGCTTCCAATGAGAAGTAGATTTCTTGGGGTTGGTGGGAGAGAATAGGGTTATTCAAGATCTTTTTCCTTCCTTCTTTGCCACCTGCTCTGCAAATGGACTTTAAGCCTTGTTCATTTACATGTGAAGGGGTTTTAATATTTAATTTCCAGTCTCATAGGGTGAAGTGCACTGAACTAGGAGAGACATACCAGTTAGTCAGTGTAGGAGAAAATTCTGTTCAAATATCCAAGTCAAGTCACTCTTTTTGGAGTGCTCACTTGATTCTACCACTTATATGAGTCCACTATGGAACTAGATTAAAGTTTGAAGAGGACATCACAAACATTTGATAAATGCAAATTCAATTGTCCCTAAACTAATTCATTATTATTTATCAAAGAACGTACAGCTTTTGCATAGAATCTGATGGAATTAATAACCATAAAAGGGTTTTATTAAATATGAATAATAATTATTGAATACTTATACTATGCTAAGAATCATTCCAAATGTCCTATGTGCCTAATTTCATTCAATCTTCACAATAAGTCATTAAAGTATGAGCTACTACCATCTAGTCAGTTTCATAAGATGATGAAACTGAAGCTCAGAGAGATTATATAACTTACCTTAGGAGACACACAGAGCCGGCAAATGGCAGAGGCTGGAGTTGAAACTTAGAATTTGTGTGTTTACTCATTATACCATAATTATTCTCAGCCTCGATCTAGTCACCATGGAAACTTCTAGGGCATGTGAAATACTATGCTGTATTGTGGGCAAGAGTTGACATGTTTAAATCAAAGTTTGAAGAAATTGATTCTTTAGGAGGCAGCTTGAGAAAGGAGATATGAGTTTTTGCTTCCCCATTTCTAACCAGGCCTCAGTTTCTTCATTTATAAAGGAAAAATGCAATAGTCCCTGAGCTCCCTTTCAATTCTAACATCCTGTAAATCTAACTAAGCATACAGGCCCAAATAAGGGGAAAAAAACATCGAGAAGCTTCGTTACCAAATGCTTGTACTGCTTCCTGTAAATGTACAATATTCATTTGAAATACTTTGTTCCTGCTCTCATTTGATCTTACCTCTCATTTTCCCTTTCTTTCAGTTTCTCTCTCAAGCTTTAAATTTTATTTTACTTTGTTATACTTAGACAGGCTGTTTGATATCCTTGCTGAAGACACATGACTAAGATGAGCCTGTATATTTAGGGGGATGTTTTCTTTTCAGCCTTTTTATGTTTTAAAGTTTCCTCTGGTATAATTTTTGAAATAGCAATTCATGTAAATAAAATGGGAATAACAATAAATACAAAGGCAGAAGTTAAAGTTGACTCACACTCTTTAGAACAATAGGTTTACTTCATGTACCAAACACATTATTGTAGACTTTAAAGAAGAGATAAAGAAGAGACTGAGGGATAGGACTAAGACATGTGTTACAGCCCTGCCATATCCTACAATCATTCTACTACATTATTGTGGCAGAAATTCTTCCAAATTTATTAAAGGCCATGCTGTGCCATGGCAGCAATGTATTACAGTGTCGCTGTAGGACCAATTTCAAGAGATAGCAAGGTGCATGGAAAGCATCTATGCTTCAGGACCAGGTTAGCCCAGATTCCAATCTCAGCTCTGAATTCTTCCAAATCCATTTAAGGCCACACTGTACCATGGCAACAATGTACTGTTATTGTGGGACCAGTTTCAAAAGATAGCAAGGTGCATGGAAAGCATCTATGCTTTAGAACCAGATTAGCCCAGATTCCAATCTCAGCCCTGATGTTTACCAGCAGTGAAAACTTGGGCAAGTGACTTAAAACCTCTGAGTTTTCATTTCCTCATCTGAAAACAGGACCGTTGTATGCATTATTGTGGGTGGCTGAGATGAAATAAGTTGATGTAGGTGAATGCCTGGAACCTAGCAAACACTCTAAAAATGTTGGCTTAATTCCCTTCCTCAGCTGCTTTTTCCTTTTTCGAATAAAACTCATCTATAAACTGAGAACATTTTGTATTTTTGGCAAACATCCAAGGAAGTTTGGCAAAATTCTAAGTTGTCACTAGTTGTTTTCTGAAGAACCACCCAATTCTCAAATTAAAATTAATTTTAACCACATTATTTAAAAATATCACCTGGGTGGTGTCACAAAATAAAATAATAATAGCGGTAGCTGTCATCAAAAGATTGGGAATCCCCATATCAAAACAAAAAGAGAAATGGAGATTTGAAATTTACAAAAAAACCAGATGAGATCTTTAAAATTGGGAACCAATTATTATAAAGGGTAAGCACAAACATAGAATTTGACTTGTATTATATTTTTTCATGCCTGTTAGGTGATTACAGTCACAATACAATGTAATAAATTATACATGGCAATTTCATGTTAAGAATTATTGAAACATAAACAAAAGGTAATGGTAAAAGTAATTTTTTGTTCTAATCATATTTAGACATTTAAGCATAAAGATAAATGCCATCTACATTTTCAAGACTATATATATGAAACTTAGCTAATTACAAGAGGCTACGACAAAATTAATAATGGACCAAACATATTTATACTAATAAAAAAGTTTCTCAGATTTTCAAGTCTATTTGAGTTTAGTTTAGAGTTCATGCACAGACATGAATATGTTTTATTTGATATCCTACTATTGAGACAGAAAAACTCCAACCGGCCTGCCCACTGAGGTGAAGCCTTAGGAAGTTCGTGTCCTTTGCAGTGGGGAGGAGCCTGGCCCCTCCTCTTCCTGTGAGGAACATAGAATTCAAACTGCTGGGCAGGAAGCCCTCTAGCTTCCCTGTTTCCCTCTTTTCTTTCTTTTCATCCAATAAAACCCTGCTTCACTCACCCTTCAAACCGTCTGTGAGCCTAAATTTTTGTGGCCGTGGGATGGAGAGGGACCCGATCTTTAGCTGAACTAAGGAAAAGTCCTGCAACACTATCACAAATGAAAGGCAAATTCTGAATTTAATCATCACTGAGCATACATGCAACACAAAATATCATTTCAAATTATGTTTTTATAAACTTTGAAAGTTAAAATTGTCACAAGTTTGCTAGTTTTGATGTTGCCATGCAAAAAACTGCAATGCAGGCATTGGAAATGGGGCATCCAGCATGACATATTGTGGAAATGATTAGTACTTATTTTTTCAGGTCCTGGGACATAGCAGGAAGCAAAGCTGACAAAAGTCCCTTTCTTCATGGAGTTTACACACTAGTGTGGAAAAAAAGGTATTTTTTAAAAAAACATAAGTGAATTACATATGTCAGAAGGTAAAAGGGCCATTGAGAAAAATAAAGCAAGAGAGTACATTGTATATCTCTATCATGTACTTGGGAAATTATTAGGTTTTGAGAATTGGAAGTATCTTAAGAGTGTTTATGGGTATTGATAAAAAGAAATTAGAGTGAACAGAAACTTTAATGGAGATTAGAGAGATGAAATAGAGATTATGGCAAGGGAAAGGGAAATTATCATAACATACTCTTAAAGTTGGCAAGAGGCTTAGATGTTGCTTAGGAAATCCTTGCTTTTCAGATTAGCAAACAGAAATCCTAAAAGTGTAAAGAGTAGGGAATACGAAAAAAAAGATATCTTAACATAGCATTAATACCCTTAGGTCAACACTTTTATCTATTTTGAGTGCAAAAATGTTCTTACGACCCAAAATCAAATATTCTGGGTTTCACTCTACTGAAGGCATTATATATAACTGCAAGGCAAAAGTGTAAAGTTTTGGCTATTTGGATATCATTTCTGTTGCCCTCAAAGGTAATACCACTTGTGCCAGCAGATAAATGTATTATAAGAAAGTCACTCTTTAATAAACTTACCCTCTAGACCCTGCAGGGTGAGGCTGGGCCTGGGTGGGGTCTGGCTGAGAGCAATGGCCTGAAATATCCAATTCTAGTCCTTGTCATTCTGGTAATCTGAAGCTGAGAGCCCTGGGAGGGGCTTGTCCATTGTGTGGACAAATGCTTTTCCCGGTGATGTTAATCAAACATAAACTATAAGAAATATCTGTACTTTATCTGATGGTGAACATGAAATTGTTAGCCTGAAGATCTTCTGATCACTGGGAGCCAATACTAGGAGCCCATGCTTAAATGAACAAGAAGAAAAGGCCTATTTTTAGAAGGTGGCATGTCAGTTTCCATTCACCATTCTTTATAGTCTGCAGTGCTGACTCCGTAACCTTGAGGACTTTCTGGGCTTACAAGTCATCATGACTTGAGCACATTATCTTGTTTCCCAAGGCCTATTACTCCCAGAGGCGCAAGATTTGAACACTCATCTGTCATGGGTTTTGCCTGTTGTTCCTAGCCCTGATGGCTTTCCCTTCATCTGGCTGGGACAGATAAGAGGAATAAAGCTAGTGGACTCTAACTCAAGGGCTGGAAGCCAGCAAGTCAAGTGCATATCCATCAGCACGAGGGGCCGGAAGCAGGAATTCAAACAGCAGCAAATTCTTCATTGGATAATGAATAGAACAGAGGAGAGGCAGTGGAGAGGATAAAAATATTAGGTTCCTGAGTTATATTGTAATAAATGAAATGGTAATTGTAGTCAAGATAATAATACAGCAGGTTTGAGTTTTAGAGAAACTACTGTAGAAGTCTGGATGACAAATCCTTACAATCCCTAATGCATCAATCATAAGGCTTCTTTACTCAGAACAGTGTATTTACAAGGAAGCTTACCATTGTACCAAATGCAATATCAAAACATCTTTATTTTGGAGCATCCTTAGGTGATCCTCTTGCCTGATGATTGGATCAGTGCCAGAAAGGTTCAACCAGAAAGCACTGCCTTCACTTTGATCTTAAATGTTTTGAAATCTGCCAGTAGGCAGAATATGTATCTTTTCCCTAACTTGGAGAAGGTCCAGGAAGGAGCACAGGGAATGATCAAAGAAGTTGAAAATAGAGTCTAGGAGAAGAATTTAAAAGAAGGGAGCTGTCTTTGGTTGGAAGAAAAAGAGAAAGTAGAAAAATGACAACTCTAGTGGCTTTGAAGACTACAAAGAGTTCTTACTCATAGTTATCCATGTATTCATTTATTTATTCACCCAAAATGCCCTGCAGTGGGCCAGGACCTGGCGGATATGAAATACAAAAATTAGAGGTACATAAAACAAAACCCTGGCTTTAAAAATCTCCTCTCCATGGCCAGTGACCAATAACTGAACAAAATCAAGTGTGGAATTGGATGCAAGCAGGAAAGGAGACTGAAGTGAAGGGATTTGAGAAACTGAAATGCTTGCCAAGGCCAAGGTAGCAGTGGAAATAAATACACCTCCACTGGCCATTTGTTCATGAGAACAACTGCTTGTTAAATGGTGAAGTAATTTTCAGGGTTGATTGGGAGAATTTATACCAGGAGAAAGAAGGAAAAAAAGGTTATAGCTTCATTTCGTAGTTTGGGTTATTCTGTCTTGGGCTTGGTGTGGTCAGTATAAAGCAGAGCAACTATTTTCTAGTTTCCGCTGTGCACTTCATGTATACTAGACACTGTGTGAGTCACATCAGGGACTACCCACACCACATAAATAGCAGAAAAGACAGAAGCCAATGATGCCATCTCTTCCCAGCACACTGAAGTTAACAGAAAGCCCACTGGCAAGTTTGCCAAGAAAACACATATGTACAAACTCATGGTAACTGGTTGTGTTATTAAGTCTTGAGTTCCTCTTGTGCCGCAGGTTCTTGGAATTTCCTAGTCTTTGATTAACTAAGATTTATCATTATTTAGGACAAAAGTGTTGTGATTCTATATCACAAATACAGGGATGATATTTACTTCATTAAAATAATATAAATAAACAAGATGTTCAATCTTAGATAATTCAAGTGCCGAGATAGACTGTTTTTTGTGTTTTTTTCTTTACACATGAATTTTTTTCTGGTTTAATTCTCTAACCATTCAAACAGGAAAATTCAAACTTTTCCAGCCATAGTTAAGTCTAGCTTAAAATCTTATTTAAAAAACCGTGACAATAGAAACAGAATTTTATAACTTAGGAGGGCGCTTCCTAGTTAATATTTTCAATATTCAGTGATCTCTGTGAACATTTAAGTGGGAATTTTAGTTTTTAAAATGCTCAAAATTTACTTCTGTGGGTCTCACTCATATGCAAACTGCCTATACCTGAAATTATGAGTAATCAAAAAGTCATTTTTACCTTTGTTCTTTTTGTGTGTATTGTATATGTTATTTTAAAATGGTGAGCCCATTTTAAAGAAATTGTGTGCTTTTAATCAATCCATTAAGTAACACATTCTGAGAAAATATCTACTTTATACAAAATACATTGTTTTCTCTTCAAGATAATGCTGAAATATAAATGACAACGATGACATTCTTAAATTGAAATCTGCCTTGTCTCTCCTCCATCCCGAAACATTATTTCATAAGTCAAGTGTCTGCTCATAGCTTACCTGTCTCGCTTCCAATCAAAGGCTGATTTGCAAAATGCTTGACAAAATCCTTCAAAGATGAGAATTCATTAAAGCCAAATTTAAATGAATATCCAGTATATTCAACATGAAAGTGTTTAACAGAATCTTTGGCCCTAAAAGGGAAAAAGAAGTATTTAATATTATTTAACAAATAAATATCTTGTTGAAGGGAAATATGATCTTAGATGTTAGCATCACTATTAACCCTTTATAAGAACTGAGAATTAGGCAATCATTGAAACCACTGACAATTTTAAAGAGCAACACTAGTTTCTTTTGGCAGAGTTTGCTCTTTTCAACTTTTATTAATTAATTAATTAATTTATTTATTTATTATTTTGAGACAGAGTCTTGCTCTGTCCCCCAGGCTGGAGTGCAGTGGCATGATCTCGGCTCACTGCAACCTCCGCCTCCTGGATTCAAGTGATTCTCTGGCCTCAGCCTCCTGAGTATCTGGGATTATAGGTGTCTGCCATGATGCCTGGCTAATTTTTGTATATTTAGTAAAGACTGGGTTTTGCCATGTTGGCCAGGCTTGTCTTGAACTCCTGACCTCAGGTGATCCTCCCGCCTCGGCTTCCCAAAGTATTGAGATTACAGGCGTTAGCCACCACGCCCAGCCTCAACTTTTCACTCTAATGGAAGACAAGAGACTGTTCTCCCTATCTACTCCTAGACTTACCAAAAGAGTCCTTGAACATTATGCTGCTAAGGGGCATGAGTTTAAGAAGGGCAGAGAATAGGAATGATAGAAATGACATATGACACCCTCACCACACTCTCCTCTCCCTTGGGCTTTTCTCCCTTGCTTGTTTGGGAGTCAATCAGAATTCAGCTCTGTCGCTTGATTAGTTATGTGAGCCTAGCCCTTTTCCTCCCGTGCATGTTCCACTGCCTACTGAATAAAATATCAAATTTCCTGCATTGTCATTTTCCACTTCATTTTTGAAATGAGGCAGAGTATTAAACAATATCTATATATCCATATATCTATATATCTATATCTATGTATCTATAGATATATATGTATAGATATCTATATATCTATATATATCTATAGATATCTACATATCTATCTATAGATATCTACATATCTATCTATAGATATCTACATATCTATATATATCTATAGATATCTACATATATATCTATATAGATATCTACATATATCTACATATATATCTATATAGATATCTACATATATCTACATATATATCTATATAGATATCTACATATATCTACATATATATCTATATAGATATCTACATATATCTACATATATATCTATATATCTACATATACATCTATATATATCTACATATATATCTATATATATATCTATATATATCTACATATATATCTATATATATCTACATATATATCTATATATCTACATATATATCTATATATATCTACATATATATCTATATATATCTACATATATATCTATATATATCTACATATATATCTATATATATCTACATATATATCTATATATATCTACATATATATATCTATATATATCTACATATATATCTATATATATCTACATATATATATCTATATATATATCTACATATATATCTATATATATATCTACATATATATATCTATATATATATCTACATATATATATCTATATATATATCTACATATATATATCTATATATATCTACATATATATCTATATATATCTACATATATATCTATATATATATCTACATATATATCTATATATATCTACATATATATATATCTATATATATATCTACATATATATATCTGCCTCTCCACTTTATTTGATCCCATTCTATCTTTCTAGCCTCACTTCCTGCTATTCCTCTCAGTGCAGCCCATGCTACCATGTTAGCATGCATCAGAATCATCTGATGGGCTTGTGAGAACCCAGCTTGCTGCCATCTCCACCTCCACCCCTGCAGATTCAGATTCGGTAGATCCAAGGTGGGGCCTGAGACTGTGCATTCCTAGCATGTTCTTAGGTGACACACCTGGTCTGGGGACCACACCTTTAGAACAGCTGCCCTAGTCCAACTGGATCTACTGCTCTTCAAGGAGTTTCCACTTCTGTCCCTTAGTTCATACTGTTGCTTTTTCCTGAAACGGTCTTTCTCTTTGTCTCTGCTGGTAGAAATCCCAGCCACTCATTAAGTTGCAGTTCAAGTACCACCTCCTCTGTCAAGTATTACATGGTAATTCCAACTTAAGTTAATTGCTTTTTCCCTTCTGAACCACCTAAACACTTATCTTGCTTTCTTTTATGTTATTTATCAACCTCTACTTTGTAGTATGTTACTTGTGTGTGGTCTTTTTGGCTCTGTGAGGCTGTAATTCCCCAAAATAAGGTATTTCAATCTTCTACAGCAGGGATCCCCTATCCTGGGGCTGCAGACTGGGTACCTGTTAGGAACCAGGCCGCACAGCAGGAGGTGAGCAGTGGGTGAGCAAGCATCACTGCCTGAGCTCTGCCTCCTGTCAGATCAGTGACGGCATTAGAGTCTCAGGAGCCTGAACCCTATTGGGAACTGCACATGTGAAGGATCTAGGTTGCACACTCCTCATGAGAATCTAATGCCTGATGATCTGAGGTGGAACAGTTTCATCCTGAACCCGCATTTTCCACAAAACCAGCCCCTGGTGCCAAAAAGGTTGGGGACCACTGTTCTACAGCACTTACCAAAGTGGCTGGTGCAGAATAAATGCTTTCAAATATTCATCATTAAAAGAATGAACAAATAAATGAATATTTGTTCATAAAACAAAAATAGTCATTCTCCTGAATTAGTCTGTGGTTTTTGTCACCTCTGCTGGTCATTTTTTTAATAAGCATTCTCTAGTGCTTGCAATGAAAATCAATAATTTATTCTTTATTTTTTATGTATATGACATATGTATGTCATTGATTTATAAAAAGCTTATGATCTAATTGCTCAGATGAGACATACATAGGTGAAAAGTTAATTAACTTTTCATTTTTGGAAGATTCATGCCAGGGGTCCCCATCCATCCCCCTGCCAGCCACGTAGCAAGAAAACGAGTGATGGGTGAGCTAGCGAAGCTCATTTTTATTTATAGTTGCTCCCCATTGTTTGCATTCTCAATGAGCTTCACCTCCTATCAGATCAGTAGAGGCAATAGATTCTCATAGGAGTGCAAACCCTATTGTGAACTGCACATGCAAGGGATCTAGGCTGTGTGCCTCTGATGTCAATCTAATGCCTGACGAACTGTCACTGTCTCCTATCACCCCCAGATGGGACCATCTAGTTGCAGGAAAACAAGTTCAGGGCTCCCACTGATTCTGAATGATGGTGAGTTGTATAATTATTTCATTATATATTACAGTGTAATAATAACAAAAATAAAACACACAATAAATGTAATGCACTTGAATCATCCCAAAACCATCTGCCGCTGCTCCGGTCTGTGGCAAAATTGTCCCTGGTGCCAAAAAGGTTGAGGACCTCTGATGTGTGCAATAAAGCATCTACGACTTAACCATTAGATGAACTTTTAACATTTGCTGTTGAGCAGAGAAAGCACAATTCTTGTTGTCACTCAAACGGAATTCCATCTTGGATTAATAATTTTTTCATCTATGTTATTCAGAAAATTTATAAATAAAATACAACAGGGTGACATGAGAAATGTTAATGAATATGCTTTTTTTTCCTCTGTGACCCCTACTTACCCCATCACCCTCTACCTGTTTCGCACACCCACCCACTTCAAGTAGGCCTGTAGATTTTCACTGTTCCAGGAATGGTAGTTGTGGCAGGCAGCCTTCTAAGATGATCCCAAATCCCAGCCCCTGGAGTACACACACTTTATCCCAATTATTCAATCAAAAACTACTCTACATGCTACTGGGAAGGGATTTAGCAGGTCATAAAGTCCCAAGTCAGTTGATGTTAAGATATGGACATTATCTGAGTGGGCCTGAACTAATCACATGAGCCCTGTAAAACAGAGTTTTCTCTGGCTGCTCACAGAAGAAAAAGTCAGGGAGATGTGTTCTGGCTGGCATGCAAGAAAGCAAACACCCATGTGGTAAACAGCCATGGGTGCCATGTGGCAAAGAACTGTGGGTGACGTCTAGGAGTTGAGAATGGCCCCTGGCTGACAGCTAAAAGGAAAAGGAGGACCTCAGTTCTACGGCAGCAAGGGAATGGATGAAAAAGGATGAAGAGGAAAGGAGAAAATGAAGGAAGAAGACACTAAATACCAGATCAGAGCCACAGGCTTCTCCAACACCTTTATTTCAGCCTGGTAGGATCCTGGACAGAGAATCCAGCCAGAAACTGTGAGATAATCAAGTTGTGTTGCTTTAAGTCCCTAAGTTTTTGATAATTTATTATGTAGCATAGAAAATGAATATAGAAGCAAGGCCCAGAGCCCAAAGAGACAATGTGAATGCTGCTACTGAGTTAGTGACCAGTAGTGACCGTGTAGACTGGGAAAGAAGTGAGAGAGCCTCTGAGGCCAGATTAGCTTGAGGAACTGCACTGTGAAGGGAAGAGTGACTCTCCAGGGTATATGGAGGTGCCATCAGAACGGTAACACAGTAACAGTTTGAGCTTAATGGGTGGGTGGCTGAGGGAAATTTCATGGAGTCCTTACATCCCCTGCCTAATCCATGGAGAAGCGCCTAAAAACCCAAGAATACTTGCTACATGTCAGTGGAAGCCAGAGTGTCAGATGTGACTGAGAACCAGCCGCCTCCCCTGACTACCAGAAGCTTGGTCAGCCTCTCTGATCTGGGGCGCCAGACAGAAAGAAGGGGGTGTGAGGTGGGGAGGACCTGAAAGATCTGGACAATGACTGCATTTGGCTGTATGAACCTGGTGGGGACTGGATTAACTTTCTTACCATTTGGGAGAAATAGAGACTCAATATGAAAAGCTAGCCCACTATAGGAAAAATTTTATACATGTATATTGCCTCCTTGAGGTTGTGACTATGAAAGCCGTACAGTCATAAATCCTTCTGCATTTACAGAGAAATCGAAGAATAATGAAAAGGACACTGAGCCAGGTGTCAGGAATTTGGATTCTGGCACTGTTTCTATTGTTGATTTTTGAGGTATCAGACATTCCACCGCTTTGGGTTTCAGATTCTTCAACAGTCCCATGAAAGGTTTCTATCAAATAATTCCTCATGTCTCCTCCAGCTCTAACAATTTTTTTCCTGCTAATGAATGGAGCAGGAATGTTGCTTTACACCCTCATCATTTAGAGTTTGGAATCCTTTAACCTGGTGGTCCAACAGGAATTGGGAAGTTTTGCTGTCTGGCAATTTGAGTGATGATAAAGTCAGTAAGTGACAGAGGAGCCCATGCTGAAGTCATAGAGCCCTGAAGCACCTTACCTCACAGAGAGAGAGTACAGCCCAGTGGTCTCATTGCTGTCCCTCAGAAGGTAGCTGCCGTCACATCCATTTGAGAGGAGAAGAGCTTCGGCAGCATGGCGTGTGAGGTTGCCGTGATACCACCTAGAAAGGAGGGAACAGCGCTTTCACTCAGGCCAAACCATGGCATGACTCCCCCTGCACTGGCTTTTCCTTGCAAAGATTACCTAGCAACATTCTTCAAGATAAGTAGCCCTGAGACCCAGCTCTCAGCCCCAACATCAGGACAAGGAAATCCCTGGGTGGGGCTGAAAGGAGAGCACAGGGTTGACTAATAGTAGTGTGACATGGGTTGAATTGTGTCCTGAAAGTTCTTATGTTGAAGTGCTAACCTCCCAGTACCTCAAAATGTGACCTTGTTTGGAGACAGGGTCTTTACCAAGTTAAAATGAGGTCATGGCTGGGTGTGGTGACTCACACCTGTAATCCCAGCACTTTGGGAGGCCAAGGCAGGCGGATCACTTGAGGTCAGGGGTTCGAGACCGGCCCGGCCAACATGGTGACACCCCGTCTCCATTAAAAACACAAAAATTAGCCTGGCATGGTGGCAGGCACCTATAATCCCAGCTACTCGGGAGGCTGAGGCAGGAGAATCACTTGAACCTGGGGGATGGAGGTTGCAGTGAGCCAAGATCATGCCATTGCACTCCAGCCTGGGTAACAGAGTGCAATTCCATCTCAAAAAAAAAAAAAAAAATGAGGTCATTAGGGTGGTCCCTAATTCAATATGACTGGTGTCCTCTTGTAAAAAGGGAAAATCAGGAGATAGACTTGCCTACGGGGAGAACAGCACATGAACATGACAGTCACTTCCAAGCCACAGGAAGAGGCCTGGAACAGATTCTCCCTCACGGCCCTCCGAAGGAACCAATCCTGTTGACACCTTGATTTCCGACTTTGAGCCTTCAGAACTGTGAGGCAATCAATTTCTTATAGTCAGCTGCCCAGGCTGTGGTTCTTTGTTATAGCAGCCCTAGCAAACTAATACAGTGTTGCTTTGTAATCAGAATTGGTTTTTAAAGTCCAAGTCAAAATACCATAAGAATAGGCTTTGACCAATTTCCTTCTCCTTTTTTTAGTCTCTCACATTCTTTTTCAAGTGTGGTACCTTTTCACGGCGAAACCTCTGTGCTATAATACTAAAGTCTATTGTCATGAGTGAAACGAAGCTGGATGGAAGGAATTATAGTATGAAGTAAATGCCACCAAGTACTGTTTCAGCATGACAAGTATCTGAAGAGCTAGGGAATGCTCAAGGAGATTAAAACTGATCTTTGTGTTTTAGAAAAGGTAATATATATCTATGGTAAAAAAAAAAAAAATTCAAATTGTCTGAAAGGAGACATAGCAAAACATGTTTTCTTCACCCTGGGCCCTCAGGCTCCCTGTTCCTTTCCTAGAGGACACCTTGGCAACCATTTTCCTGTGCTTTCTCTTAAGAGATAGTCTACACACTTAGAGGCATTGGATGTGTACCTCCACTCCTGATTCTACAAACATACGAGCATTATTTATTATTTTTATTTTCTAGGCATATTGCTCTGCACCATCTTTCTTTTCTCCAATAACAGGTCATTCACATTCTTTTAAATGATGTCATAGAGGCATGAAATGTGATGATTAGGATTGTGGCCCCGGGGGTTGCTTTGCCCGGGTCCAGGTGGTACGTCTTACTAGCTGTATGGCCTTGGACATGTTACTTAACCAATCTGAGCTTTGGTTCCTCATGTTTAAAATAGTATGACTAACAGGCATACGGCATAGGCCAGTTGTGAGTCCTGCACACATTAACATGGGTGAGATGTGCTCCATAAAGCCTGGCAACTAAAGCAGTGCTTAGTATGTGTTAATTGCTACCAGGAAGCCATTGAGATCCAAAAAGCCGTAACTCTCAATTTACCCTCTGTGGCATGATTTTCTTATTGCTCAAATAGAATTTTTGTTACTTTTTATTTAGATCAGATAACAGAAAGCTAGATAGCAGAGGCAGTTGCTGACTGCTAGGGACCACAGTTTAGGTCAGTGAAGATGAAAGAGAGACAGGCAATTATACAAATAATGTCAGTGTGATGAACTAAATGCTATTAAAGAGGTGTGTATAGTGTAAAAAAGCTTTGAGGAATAGCCCTATTCTGGCATTAAGGGATCTTGTTGTCACGAACCACACTGATATCCACTGAGACATCCCTGTGGCATAAAATTTTAGCCTGAGTAATAAAGAGTAAACGTAAGTGCACCTGTGGAAGGAAGTTTTTACATAGGTCTCCAAGATACCTATTTTCTAAATCTGCATTTCCTAATGCATGTTTCTTAGCATATTTTATCTTTGGGGCAGAGATGCTTTCATCCTATATTAGAAATATATTTGCTAGCTGAAAGCAATGGCATGAAACACATTTTGTAAGAATAAACATAGAGCTGTTTACCCAAAGCAGCTCCATTCATTGAACTGATTCCCAGACAAGTTCAAATCTGTTCACTACAAAATGCTTTCAAAGACCAATTGGAAGAATTATAAGTGAAGCAATAATAAAGTTCAAGTTCAACTGAAGCCAAAATTCTAATTCTTTTTGATAGGTGAAATTTCCACAAGGTTATAAAAACTTAGATATATTTTGCCAATAATTAACTTTATAATAAACATTTCAGCATAAGTTTCAGTTTGAGCCAGCAGATTGTTTATTTAAAGCAATACTTAATTTGTGAAATTCCAAGACATTTAAAGGATTTGGACATTCCTTTGGATTCTTTTCAATAGAATTGAAAGTTTGTGTTTAAAGCATTTATAGAATTCTTCTTACATCTAATTATATAGGCTGATAACAGTTGTTTATGTAAAGCAATATTTGATTTGCAAAATTCCAAAACATTTAAAGGATTTGGACATTCCTTTTGATTCTTTTCAATAGAATTGGAAGTTTGCATTTAAAGCATTTATAGAATTCTTTTGACATCTAATTATAGCCTGATAACAGTTTTTACTAATAATGTTTTAATGATAATTTAAAAAACAATAACTATATACCATAAATACATAAGAAATACTTGAGTATAATGCAAGAAGAATCACACTATGCTGCAGTCTGGAAAATTCTTGGAGACTGCAATTCCTTGGTGGCAGCTTTGCTTGAGTCAGTATTGCCTTTTCAGGAGTTTACAGACTCCAGGGCCTGGGCAAGCCCAGTATAGAGCTTTCCAGGCAGCCACCTACATTCCATGATGTCAATAGTGCAATAAGGATCCTCATTCCCCAAATAGCTTTTCCACAAAAACCTAAACTTCCCCTTTTAATTGAGTTAAGCATTCCTTTCCTGGAACATTCTGATGAGCATTTCTTCCAGGGGAGTGAATATATATCCTAATGACATTTTATATTCTTTGTAGAAATATGTCCATCTCTGATAAGGATGATTCAAGACTGTATCCATAAAAGTTAAAAATAGAGTTAAGTTGGTAGTTTTCCCATAATCAACCTTTTCTGCCTTCAATCATTGCTTCAAATCTGTGCAAGGCATTGTGCTAGGCAGGTCAAAGGGAACAAAAATGGAAAAGCCTCAGACTGGGTGACAAATAACCATTAACCTAGTCAGGAGAATAAGACAAGCATATTGCAAACTACTATATCCAAGAGAGAATAAAGTACCCAAGGGATGTTCTAAAAAAAAAGATTGAAATCAGGTTCCATGAATGAGCCAACATCTGTATAGACCTTGAAAGATAACCTGGTTTTTTTTTAAGGTTGTGTTACCTTTTATTCTGATTATAAAGCATATATAGTAAAAGTTAAAATATATACATGTAAAGAAGAGAAAGTATGTGTTTTTCAGAAGAGGAAAGATGTGTTTCAAATAAATAATCTCACTATTAAACAGAGAAATGCAGATTACAATAATAATGTGATATTTTTCTTTATCCACCAGATCGGTTATAATGAAAGAATTGGGTAGTATTAAGTATTGGAGAATTTGGGCAATGGCTGTTACTGTCCATTGTTGATAAGGGTCTAAGTTGGAGGGGAATTTAGCACATAGGGTGTAACTGAACCTCCACATATGACCAGTGATTCCTCTTCTAGTTTCCACCTAGTGAAACACCCATACATGAGCAGAAGAAAATATGAACAAGGGTGTTCACTGCAGAATTGTTTGTAAGAGTAAGAAATCTAGAGCCATCCTAAATGTCCATCGACACAGAGATGACAAATAAAGCAGAGTGCTAAAAGGATGAGATTATGTAAAAAGTTAACCAAAAGTGTTTGAAAAGCTGTGAGCATATTTTTGGTTGCCAGATAATGAGGGCAGGGAGTCGGGGTGCTATTGTTATTTTGTGAGAAGGTGCCAGGGATGCTTAACATCCTACAAATGATACAGTCTTGAAGAACCAAGAATTGTCTTGTTCATGATGTCGATTACACCCCACCCTGAGAATCACTGAAGATAGGTGTGTATACACACACACATCAAAGTTGATAGATCCCAACATATATTGTAAAGTTAGAAGACCTAGTTGCAGGCACCAAATGTTACCACTTGGTTTTAACACGTTCCCCTATAAAATATCAACAACAAAAATATGCTTACATATTAAGATATATAAAAACATAAGAGTTTAAAAAATATATACCAAATTCATAAGTATGATTTTCTTTGTAGAAGGAACCAGAATTTGTTCAAAGGAGACTTTAGCTTGATCAGATTTTTCTAATTTAGCTTGTTCTAATGAAAAAAATAGATTTCTATATTAGTTAGTTACAAATTTAATTAGAAAAAAAGAAAATAGCTAATTTCTTACTTAATCCAACTTCCAGAGATAACCTTATTAATAATTTGCCGTATTCTTTCATTTATTCAACTACTGCTTATTGAGTACTTGGACTGGCCTAGGCACTTAGGTGAAGATTGAGAGAGAGAGAGAAAGAGAAAGAGAGAGAGAGAAAGAGAGAGTTTGGCTTTTTCCCATTAAAAGTCTGGTGGGGTTTGGATCCGCAGTTGTTCAGGGAGATATAACATGGGAGGGAATAGCAGCAGCAAAGGCCTAGAAGTGAGAGAATGCCAGGTGTGTATGAGAATCAGAATATCATGCAGTCATGTGAGAATTCAAAGTGAGTGATGAAGGACAGCAGTCGGGAATGGTGAGAGATGAAGGTGGAGGATATTGAGGCTGTATATGTGGCACTGAATACTGACAGTTCCTTGTCTGATGTTTATAGAGCTGCCTGTGGCTTAATATGCATGTCCAATAGCTCATTACATAAAATCTAATTGCATGGACCTTACAGTTTCTATAATTAGATCTACATTCGATTTTTTTTTTTTTTCCTAGATAGAGTCTTGCTCTGTCGCCCAGGCTGGAGTGCAGTGGTATGATCTTGGCTCACTGCAACCTCTGCCTCCTGGGTTCAAGCAATTCTCGTGCCTCAGCCTTCCTAGTAGCTGAGACTACAGGCATGTGCCACCATGCCTGGGTAATTTTTGTATTTTTAGTAGAGATGAGGTTTCACCATGTTGACCAGACTGGTCTTGAGCTCCCAACCTCAGGTCATCTCCCGGCCTTGGCCTCCCAAAGTGCTAGGATTACAGGCGTGAGCCACTGTGCCAGGCCAGAACTATATTCAATTTTAAAAAATTTGAATATTCCAGTTATTAGGGATAAGAGGCAGATTTCAATGGTCTTGAAGCTTATAAAATCTGGAGGTCTTTTTAAGATAAATTATGCAAAATTACAAAAAAGAAAGGAATATTTATTTAAAATGAGAAATCGCAAATTACAAATTTTAAAAACTGAAAAATATCACAAACGTCACAACACAGAGAAAATAACGTATTTATATTAATTAACTGTTGAATCAAACCTTATAATTTTTTTCTCTATATTTTTGCTGTCTGGTATTTGATTGTCTCTTCATGTAATAATTTAATAATATAATTTTCTATAGGGGGAATGGAATGATAATTCAGTCTTTCATCTAGAACACTTAAAAAAAATTCTTGATAGTATAGAAAAGCTATTTTCAGCTTCTCAATGTGATTAGTAATGAAGTTTTTATAACTGTTGGTGAGGAGAGGTCATGCGTTTGTCTCTGGTCATTCCCTCAGGTAGTCTATCTGCTCCAACAATTTTTACCTTATTCACTATGTGACCCCCTGGCAAGTAGCAACCTCAGTTTTCTCATCCATCAAGGTGACTAGTAAGAATGCCTAGGAAAAAAACTTTCTTTTTTTTTTTTGAGACGGAGTTTCACTCTTGTCACCCAGGCTGGAGTGCAATGGTGTGATCTCGGCTCACTGCAACCTCCACCTCCCGGGTTCAAGCAATTCTCCTGCCTCAGCCTTCTGAGTAGGTGGGACTACAGGTGTGCACCACCACACCTGGCAAATTTTTGTATTTTTAATAGAGACAGGGTTTCACCATATTGGCCAGGCTGGTCTCAAACTCCTGACCTCAGGTGATCTGCCAACCTCAGCCTCCCAAAGTGTTGGGATTGCAGGCATGAGTCACTGTGCCTGGCCAGAGAACCTTCTTATTTTCATGTATTGGAAAAATTTTCATCTTTCATAATTTTTTTATGCAATTCTTTAACTTTTACAGAAAAAAACAAACTAGATTTGCTAAATTAAACAATGTATTATGAATATGCTAGACATTTGCAAAGTGGTAGGAACACACTGTTATGCAGTTGGGAATAGGTTCATTTTTTGAAACTGAAAAAAAAATTCTTCTAGTCTCATTTTCCCTGAAGAAGCAAAAAAGAGCAAGAAACTCCTATTAGAAAGAATGTTAATAGTCTCCATTTTCCCCAAGGCCCACACATTGCCATAATTATGTCTCAAGTCTGATAAAGTCAACAGAGAAAAGACTAATCAAGCTCCAAAAGAATATTTGTACTGGGTTTATAAGATTATGAAAACCAGCAATTCAACTTGAAGGAAACAGTGATATTATCCTTTCCATGATACAGTAAAAACCTAGAACACCCGCCCACTAAAGAATTTTCATAGCTGCCTCTTAGTAAGATACAGAAAATAAACTCAGCCACAGAGAATGTGGACAGGCTGGATCCAGAAAGCTGGCCTCAGTTCAGCTTCCTTTCCTTTCATTCTGGGGCCTCTTTGAGCTAGAATCTTCTGGAAAATTGCTCCAGAATAGTGGAACCTTCATAGTTTCTTATCCCATTGGGTTTTACTGTTTTAATTTACTAATCTAACTTTATACCTCATTTGTTCTGTTCTTTAAAGGAGAGGCTTTTAAATTTTTTGAATTGACTCACGGTACAAAATACATTTTATATCACTCTGTGTATATATAAACATACATATGTCACAAAGACTCACAAAAAACAAAAAGTTACAGGACGTAACACCTATCTTTCTATAGGCTATTAACTTGAATATATTCTTTTCTCTTTATTTTGAACGAATATTGATGTGACCCATTAAATTCACTTTAAGCCTACTAACGGGTTGTACTTGGTGTTTAAACCACAGTGCAAAGCTTTGCTACTCAAAGTATGGACCAACAGCATCAGCATCACCTGGGATCTTGTCAGAAATGCACAACAGCAGTGTTTGAATAATTTCTAAACTCTATAGTACTCTTATCCAATCTTTGCCTACATATTGCTAATGATGGGGAACTCAGTACTTGTATAGACAAGCTCAATCCATATGTTCATGATTCATGGTTAGAAAACTCTTGGGCTACAATGAATTGCCATTTTTTTGCTGTGTAGATGGCTTTCAGCAGATGGTTTCAGAGCTACTTCTTGGAGTTACATAGATGATACTTATAGAAAGAGTTGAAAGCATTTAGAATGCACCTTCTTCTCTTTCCATCATCTTCAGCTTTTCCTTTTATGACAGGCTTTCAGTTCCTTTATCATCCAGGGACCTTATCACCCAGAGAACTCATCTCATCTGAAAACCTTTCAAACTTAAAAAATCTGTCTTAACGTTAAACTCTGACCTGCAAAACAAAGCAGCACAGGAGCTCCCTTATTCTGGCTGCTGGGCACACATAAGGCAGCCCGAGAATGCATTAGTTTCTTCACAATTGCATCACATAGCTGATTCACACTGGACTTACTGTTGATTAAAACTTCCAATTAGGTCATTTCCTTCATCTGCACTTATAAGTGTGATGGTGTTTTTTTTTTTTTTTTTTTTTTTTTTTTGAGACGTAGTCTGACTCTGTTGCCCAGGCTGGAGTGCAGTGGCTCGATCTCGGCTCACTGCAAGCTCTGCCTCCCGGGTTCACGCCATTCTCCTGCCTCAGCCTCCCGAGTAGCTGGGACTACAAGTGCCTGCCACCACACCTGGCTAATTTTTGTATTTTTAGTAGAGATGGGGTTTCACCTTGTTAGCCAGGATGGTCTTGATCTCCTGACCTCGTGATCCGCCTGCCTCAGCCTCCCAAAGTGCTGAGATTACAGACCGCGCCCAGCCAAGAGTGATGGTTTTAAAATCAGGTGCAATAAGAAACTTTTTACTACTAGGAAATGTCAAGTGAAAAGAGTTGCTAATGAGCAGCCAACATGGACCACACACAACCTCAGGCCCCTCCCTCAACCTGCTAAGTCCCACGTGATTGTTATGCACTTTAGAGTTTGAGGAGCATGTATGGGAAGGACTCTTGGGCCTGAAAACTTTAATTCACTTCAATAATGTGAACAGTTTGAGTTCACAGAATTTGGCATTTGAAGAGAAGGGCAAAGCAAAGTACTAAGTGACTTTTCAGTACCAACAGAATGGAAAAGAGAAGGATCTGCAGGTTAACAAAGAAGAATCACCAAATAGCTGCTACCTTAGTGATATGGACAGTAAATATTATAGCATAGGAAGGGGAGCTCACAGTGGGCTGGAATGATCAGGGAAAACTTCATGGAGCGGGAAAATGATAAACTGCAGTATGAAGAATGAATATAGGATTCATTAGGCAGTGAGAGGCATTCTGAGAGGAGAAATGACATAAGCAAAGGCACTGGAGTGGACATGTGCTTGGTGTGTATGGGCAACCAAATGCCTAGCTGGAGCACAGGGTCCCTGTTGGGAAGTGATGCAAAATAACTCTGGAAGAACTGGTGGACACAGAAAGCAATCTTGCACTTTAAAACACATGCCACACATCCATTTAGATAGTATATTTCTTGATGACAAAATGTCTTAGTAACTCATTTCTACAGATTATTCACATATTTAATGATATATTTTTCCCTGCCTGGAAAAGATACATGAAATAGAACCTCAATTCTGTTTCATCAGAGTTATAAAGAGGACATATATTTCAACGCAAAGTGGGAAAAAAACTCCTGATTGTGTTAAAACAGCCAAAATGCCCTGGAGTTGAACAGCCAACAAAAGCATTCTTCTTTAGAAAATTTTCTCTTATTTCATTTTCAAAGTTGTTCTCACTTTTATATGACACTGACACCCCTCTGAACTATCTAGACCAAAGATGACAAATGCATAACATATGTGCCACACCCCTTCTCTAAGTTCATACATGGCACAGTTAATTGATGTGTCTTTCTTGCTGAGCCTATACTTAGCCTCACAATCTTTCTGAACACAACGGTGATAGAACAAAGATGAATCTATTAGGCGTTCACACTCTAAGGGTTAATCTGTTCTTACCACTTGAACTATTCCATGGGATTGCTTGGCTGCTGATTTCATTCATGCTCATTTGTTCATAGGGTCGGTGCTAGATACTTTGATTTTGTGAAAGGTAAAGTGTTTGGCCCTCTATGCCATTAGAAATCATGGGTTTAGGGTGTCTTATGTAACTCAAGAGCTACCAGTGCTGTAATTTATATTAGAATCAGGTTGTGACATATCTAAGAAAGATGGTGTTGCCCACACAAGCCCGTTAAGTCACATGTTCACAAGTGTGGGCTTATTTTTCCATTGATAATAGCAATGGAACCTGTTCAAATAGAGAGAATCAAGCCGAAGCCTTATAAAGGATTTTGGAAGTTCTTACATGGTCTCAGACAGGTGTAGTGTGATATACAGGGGAGGCCAAAGAAAGATTCTCTAGAGTCTCTCCAATAGAGAGGTTTCTGTGATGGAACCAGCAGGGCTGTATCTTTCAAAATTGCTTTTCTAAATGCCCATGTTTACATGAGCTAAGAGCAGAGCTAAATGGTGAGACCAGCTGCCCCGGGCTTTAGAAAACAGACCTGAGTGATGACAGAGGCGGAGCATGCAAATATCTCATTGATCTGTGAGTTAAAGGCAGGCCCCAAGTTTTTTGGTGGGAGTCAAGGCTCAGCTAATGGAAATCAAAACTGAAAGGGAGGAGAGAATTCTGTAGGAGTTTGAGATCAGGATGAACCTGTTCTTGAAGAAGTCTGAGAAATGATGCAAGAAGCTCTGGAAGATGAAAACACAGAGACAGACAGAGATGGAGACTCAGAGATTCAGAGGCAGAGTGGCACAAAGTCTCAGAGACACAAAAGTCAAAGAGCTGCAGACAGACGGATAGAAAGATAGAGACACAAAACTCAAGAGACCAAGATAGACTCGCCAGCTCACACAGATAGCCAGAAGCACATGGGGACAGAGACTTAGGGAATGCACATGCAGACCCAAAGAATGATCCAGGAGACAGGGGCAGAGAAAACAATGAAAGATAAAGATGTCTTTAAAGATAAAGAAAAATCCACAGAGCCTGACTCAGAGATGGACCAACATACGCAGGGAAGTCAGACTTGGACAGACCTGAGGGACAGAGCCACTACTTGCGGGAGGGGTGGAAACTGCATCTCACTGTACTGAGATCCTTCTGTTCGGTCCCCAGGGAAGCCTTCACAGTACAGGAATGGCTGCAAGACCAAAAAAGCACCACTGCTCTCCAGTAACTGAGGCTCAGGGAACATTTTATTTGGATTGGAAAAAACCTTGAAAAGGCCTAGAATGACTAGGCAGGGAATGAAAATCAGAGGTTCTCTTAAGAGGGCTCATCTTCAAGTAAAATCAAGCTTGGCTCTGGGCTTACTATGGTTACTCTTGTAACTTATCCCTCACAAAGTGCTGGTTCAGGGTAATTGTCTTCAAACTGTGGTCGCCATTGACAACCTACCATTGCGGGCTAGTGTAGGAGACAGACAGGGTCACTTTCAGGAAGCTTCAGCTATAGGAAAGAGCTATAAGAACATTGGGGTCTGTAAAAAAAAATACAGGCAGATTCTTGTTTCATTAGTTATCTCTTCTCTATTCCATGGTTTAGGCGATACCTCTAACCAACGTCAGTTTATTCCACCAGTAAAAACCACTGGGCATAAGGGGACTGAGTGAGTCTGAAAGTGATGAATGCAAGTACATCATCAGCGCTGGTGCAGTGGAAAGCTCACTGGCTTAAGTCAGGAGGCTTGAGTTCTGGTCTTGGCCTTTACTCAACTTGGGGCAATTCAACATTTAAACATCTGCTCTTTATCAAGTGGTATGCTCAGATGGAGAAGGCAAAGATGAATAACCCACTGTCCTGCTCCTAAGGAGTTCACCATTAAAAGGAGTTTACTGTGCTCTAGCCTAAAGCAGGTGGCTAAACCTCTTAGTACCTCAGGACTGACATCTGCAAAATGGTTTCAAGAGTATCTGGTGAATCCACCCAAACATGCAATCAACTTGTATAAGTCAGAACTCTAGGAGCAGTAACATGAAACCCAGGAAAATTTAGAAATTTATACTGATAAAGCAAACAATGAGTTATAATATATTTGTGAGACATTAAGGTGTTCAAAATTTCTTTGATACCATTTTGAAAACGTACACAAAAGCAGAACTAGTTTTGTTTGGACATGAGTCGCTTATTTTGCTTAGCTCAATGGAATTGCTGGATTCTACCCTTGTTCCTTCCTGACTATTCCCGGGTTAGCACTCTAGTTTCCTACTCACCAATCTGAAAACTGCCTCACTAACCCACTGTTTTGGCTCTAGCCCCATTGCCACCCATCATGCTGAACTATCAGATTAATCTACCTAAAAACAAAACATGATGACTATGTAATTCCACATTCCTATGAACCTTCAGTGAGTCCACATTGTTCATTGACCAAATCTATTTTAGGCCCTCCGGAATCTAGATCAACCTAAATATCCATGCTTTCAGAGGGAAGCAAGAGCCTACTTTGAGACAGATCAAGAAGGAGATGATGGAAAAATATCCTACCAAAAAGCAAAAGCAAAATTATACATATAATATGATTACAATTCAATCTCTATATATGTTTGTTTGTGTGTACAGAAAAACATTTCTTAAAAACTGGAATTGAGATGAACAATGTCATTTTAGGCAGTAGTACATGGCTGACATTTTAGTGCTTTTCTTTATATTTTGATGCTTCTCTTCATCTCTCTAATTTTTGATAATTAATATATATTACTATTATTTTCAACTATTTATTATAAATAAATTCAGATATACTGGAAAGTAGAAAAATAGCATCAATGTTACTGCATTTAAATAATACCCATATTTCAGGTAGAATAATTTTTAACCTTTTGCCACATTTTTAATACAACGTTTAATTTTGACTCTTTCGATGAACAGTTTTAAAGTAAATTACAGATATCCTGACACTTTAACCCTAAATAATTCAACATGCATCTCTCAAAAGTGACATTCTTTTACATAATCATCATACTGTCCTCAAAACAAGTGATTACTCTTACACTTTTTAAAGTTATAAACATTTTTTAAACAAAGAAGGTCTAACAACAGATAATGGGGGCAGGTGCTAGTGGGCAGGGTCAGGGGAAGCATGACCATAAAGAAACAAGTGGTGAGCAACGAACACCGATAAGGCCCAGCAGTGTTCACTGTGCTCTTGGTAGAGGCAGGCCTCTATCAGGCAGTAGGACACAGAGGTCGATGGGCTCAGAATAGGAATTTATTCTCTACGGGAGTTGGTAGGAGCCAGAAATTAATGCAGGTTTTAACAAAATGTCTAAGAGTATGGTCATGAAACAGAAGTACAAGAGAAAAGCCAAGTTGAAGCTTCTCATAGGATGAGACGGATAGAGGTGGAGACCAGAACAAGACCGCCGGAATGCTGACAAACCAGATGGGTCTTGGGGACTGGGTGGGTCTGAGTTCATGTGAGCTTTCTCAATTCTGAATCCTTGCATATTTTGCTACCATCACTCCTTTATTCATGACATTTTCTCTGTAGAAAATTTCACCTTTTCTAACTTCAACTGACAAAAATCATATCAGCTCCAAGGCCATCTTCTCCACTTCTACTGTGGAGAAGATAGCCTTCCATAGGAGGTTGTTTTATCTAGACACTGTCACAGCCCTCAGCCCACAGAACACTGCATTCTAACTCTACATGCATATGAATCCTCCATCTCTGCACAGCCATGCCTTCTTTATTGTAGTCTCCTCTATGCTGCCTTGCCTGGCGTCATCATTCAACAGATAGATCTATGACCCAGTAGAAGAGTGAATGAATGAAACAAAGTGACTCCCCCCAACATGGACAGTCTGTGGGACAGATTTCCACTTGTAAGTAGAAGGAAGTCACCCTTCGGAGGAACAGAAAAACACCACAACTGAAGAGGAAATTCACTTGAGTTATGAAGAGATGGAACTGTACACTAGTTACATACTAATTATACAACCACAGAAGAACCACCTTCCGTTTTTAGAATCCAAGATTACAGAGCTGTGCACAGAAGAGGAACAAGCTGTATTGCTGTAGTTGGTGTCACACCTCTGTAAACAGGTTCCACTGAAATTTTGACTTTACGTTTCTTAGCTGAATAAATTTTTCTAGTCCTGAAAATGAATTCTACACAAAATTCAATAACGTTCTGATTAACTAGAATGCTGGCCTGGCTTTGTGTACATGTGCATGTATATTATGTGAGAAATAGAAAGAATAATGTCTTTTATAGTAAACTTTGTTATAATCACAGAACTTTCTTTGCTTCTCTCAGTTCATATTAAGCACTATGAACATGTACTAGTATAATAAGATGAGAGAAATTTGATGAAAACCAGGAGGTTACGTCAGCAGTCAAGCATGAGGCTCTGGAGCAAAACTCTTGATTTGAAGGTATGTTAGAATGGAAACTTGAGCATGTGATTAAAACTCTGTTCTTTACTTTTCTCATCTATAAATGGGGACAACATTAGTAATAATACCCACCTCACAGCAATGTGTAAATTAAACAAGTTCACATGGGCAAAGGGCTTAAACTAGTGCTTGGCACATGGTAAGCATCCAATAATTACTAATTGCCATGATTAGAATACATACCTTTGACCAGTGGGCTCTACAAAGCAGCACCATGCAGTGGAAAGCTCTGGGTTACGTTCCTAGGTGTGTCTCTCAGCTCCACTACTTACAAAGTCTGTGACCTGGATTGTATACTTAGCTTATTGAAGTCACCTTTTGCATCTATGAAATGAGTATGGTGATATCGTATTGAAAGTGTTATTGTGAAGCCTAAATGGCATTATGCACGTGAATGGTATGGTGCTGATGCATAGTAGGTGGTCAGTAAATTAGGACTATCACAGCAGGGAAACAACCTGGTTTGTGAAGTCAGCACGGGTTTTGAACACAGACACTCAGAGACTGTAGGCAACCTGATTTTTCTGCTCTTGAGTCTCTTCCTGTGTAAAGCTGGAATACCAGTGCCTTTCAAAGACCAGAGCTGGTGTCTACAAAATGCCTGCCTTATAATACGGACTCATTTTGTTTATTATCATTTATTCCTTGGGTCAGCAAACCACCAGCTGAAGGTTAATTCCTGTCAGACACCTGTTTTAGTATGGACTGGGAGCCAAGAATGGCTGTACATTTTGAAATGCTTGAGGGAAATAGAAAAATATTCATAAAAATTATATGAAATTCACATTTCAGTGTATAAATAACATTTTGTTTGAACACCATCACGGTCATTTGGTTCTGTGTTCTCTGGTAGTTTTTGCACAATGGCAGATGTGAGTAGTTGAGGTAGAGACTGTAAGGCCTGCAAAGCCTAAAACATTCATTACCCAGCCCTTTATAAAAAAAAGGTTTGCTGCTCCATGATCTACTCTAACCTTCTCTTATATGTGAAGAATTAGTTATCAATTTATTTAAATATTCAGAGCTTGGAATCTAGTTCTTTGGCACTGGCCAATCCAGCCAAACACTGGCACTTTCTTATACAACTTTCGATTTGAGAAAGTATATAAAAAGGAGAACGTTTATTATGTTTCTCACTTGGAGTTACGACTGACTAGATCATTTGAATATTTAATTTTAAAGTATGCTAAAACACTTTCATTTTATTTCTTTTGTGTTTATACATATATATAGCTATATGTAGAAATAGTATAGTAACCTTTGTTAAAGCCAAAGAATTGCTGGAATTTTCAGTAATTTAACTAGCTATTCTTTACCAGTTTGTTACTTAGGTGATATCTCCAGTATTTGTTACTTGTTTTATTTTGCCATATTTTCATTTTGCAAGCAGCAAACAGCCTGACCCATCTCCTTGTTCGTGGTCCACCTCCTTCCTCTCCCCTGATTCTCCACACCCTCACTTCTTGCCCTCCCCACACCTCTCTTCCCCCTAAGCCCATACCCTTCCCTGAGAAGTGTAAGCGAAGCTGAGCAACAATTTAAGATGGTTTTATTTCTCCTTTGCTTCTGGACACATTAATGTATTTTAGATGAAAGAAAATTAATGATTTTAGGCTGACACTCTATAAATGAGACATGGAAAAGCACTGTGTTGCTTGATTTAGGTATTTTAGAAAATAATAAACCTGTACTCTGAGCAAGTTGTATATGTTCTAGAAAGGCAAGTGATGGATTTGCTGCAGTTCAGGGCTCAATTTACAGGATTTACATATTCCAGAGCCTGAAAAAAACAGAGGCCCAAGAACAAAGACTTCTGCTATTTCTGTAATTTAACCACTAACTTATCTGTTTATGTCTATCAAAAACATAAACGTAAGGATTTATCTAACTACTCAAATAACCTCTTAAAAATAATTGAAAAATTAAGTCATTAAACCCAGCTACCTTTTATCTATCAATTACATTAAATCATTTTGTTTTTAAGGAGGTCTTTGGAAACTAAATTAATCAGAAGGTTTGGTAGAGATTCTATCTCGCCAGTGGTTAAAGGTTCAAAGAAAAAGTCAGTATAATGTTTGAGTTATGTTCAGTATTCTGGCAGAGGCAACAAGTCATTGTCAAGAGTTCTGAAATTGTTATCTATAAAAAATGTATCAGTGAGGTGCTGCAGGAGCAAGTACTGGCACAAGTTGATTATTAAATACTCAATTCGATGATGCTAAATTGTTGGCAGCTTTAAATTGTCTATAGTGGGAGTATTTATACCAGCGAATTAGGCAAATTCTTGAAATCAGGGCTTTCTCCACACCCCAACTCTTCCCAGGTGTTTTTCCAGCACACTATTGAGTATGCTTAAATAAGCCATACATCTGAGGGTTCTTTTTGGGAGAATGGAAATGTCCTAAAACTGATTTATAGTGATGGTTGTATCACTCTGTAAAGTTAGTCAAAAGTATTGAATTGTACACTTGAAATGGGTATATTTTATGATATGTAAAATGACCTCAATAAAGTTGCTAATCAAAATGCCCCTAAACCAACAAACAAAATATCAACATTTATTAGTAATTTTAAGATTCAAGTACACACCCAACAGACTTAAAATGAAAAAGAAGACCACATTTACCTAATGCATTTGGTAGATACATATTCTATGCAGTGATCATCAACCTAGGGTCTCACTTTGGAATTACTTGGAGAGTTTGACAAGAAAACACCCACTCCCAGAGATACTGAAATCATTTGTCAAGTCTGTGGTTTGGGTGTCAAGTTGTTCCAGAGCACAGCCAAGGTCAAGAACCAGGACTGTAGAGCAGTTTTCCCAGATAACTGCAGGTTGCCCATTGCTATAGAAATCATCCTCATGTTTATTAATTATTCACGCCTTCTGAAATAGGGAAATCTGGACATGAATGTACCCTTTTTTTTTTTTTTGCAGGGAAGTGGTGTGACTTGGTTTTGTATTCAATGTCTATTCTTTGCACATGGAGGAAAGACACAGTCCTATTCCACCCGTGGGGTTCACCTGTAGTTGCTTCTTGCTGTTGACATCATGGTGGGGCACAGAGACAGCATCTAATTCATCTTTGTCATCTAAGTGTGTTCCCACAGTACTCAACCATAGACTCTGGGTTCTAGGATTGTTTGTCTAACTGAAGGACCAGAATTGAATATATTCCTCTATCTCCTCCTTTGGGGTTTTCTATTACAGTGGGCTGGGAATACGGTTAACAGAACATGTAAAGCATTGTAACTTAATAGTTCAATAAGGCACTGAGGGCCACAGTTCAGCTTTAGCTTTTGGACTTGGTGACACCTGTGCTGGATGCTCACAGAAGGGCCTTTTACCTCTTCTGTTTGGGGATTCAATCTAGAGGGATAGAGAGATTCTAGAGCTCTGGCTTCCTAATAAGGGGAGTTTTCTTTAATGAAAATTCCAGGTGTTTTATCTGATTTGCCAAATGAAAGTAGAGTTCAATTCCAAGACCTCAGTTTTATAATCTAAAGACAGGAATTATTGATAAACTTCTACAGTAATACAACATAAAAAGATACAATCTCTGCAGCCTTAACACAGAGAGATTTCAACTCTATTTTGGTTTTTCTTTGGTTTAGGACATAGCCTGTGGTAGGTTGGATGCCCAGCTTTGCTATGTAATTGATGTGTGACTAGCAAGCAAGTTACTCAAACCTGTTTGGTGCTTGTTTTCATCCTTTGTAAGATGAAGATGACAACAGCTCCTATGTCATTGGATTGCTATGAAGATTTAGAGCTATTTGTCCAGGCAGAAGGTAAAGGTTTTGCCTCTCCTCATGCACAGGTGTCAAAGCCACCTTCATTGGGATATTCCCAGTGCATTAGGCAGTTTCTCTGGGAAATCCCCAATTCCTCTCTTGTGTAATACTGGTTTCTTATTAAATACCCGGATGAGTTGTCATCTGGGTCCCTTCTTAAAGACAGAGCTCCAATGACTCCACCTACCTATACTTACCTGTTTGAAGCAGAAATTTTATCCTCTTCCTGGATTGTTGGTACCGAAAGGCTCAAAGTTGGCTCTCTGGACATACATACGATATCAAAGCTCACAAATGCAGTATCAGGAGAAAGAAACATACAAGCGAGACTATTGCAGGAACTTCCTCATTCTCTGTCTTTTGAAAAAGTCCCTCTCCCTTACAGTAGGATAGGCTTTCTGTTTATATTACCAGAAACACAGTCCTTTTACTGTCCCTGGGTCAGTGCTAGAAACTCTTGAACAGCGCATTTATTCATAAACCAGAGCAACATCAAGGAAGCCAGGCAACATCACCTCTATATCCCAATTCTGTCCCTCTTCTCAAAGAATGTCCAACATTTGATTTTTTTCCCTATTTTCTCAACCTACTTGTTTTCACATCTAGAAAAATAATGCCTGCTTTTCCAATGGAATTAGCCCCAAACAAGAAGATACTTAACAGATACAAGTGAATAAAGTGGAAAAAAATAAATGGTTGAGGTGGCAGAGGGCAACAAGGCACTGAAGACAGTCATTAATCAAAGCATGCAGGTGGGAGTGCGGAGTCAATGTCCACCCACTAGGTACTTTGAAAGGAGATCTGCTGCCTTACCCCAAGTCCTGGAGCAGCTCAGCCTCTCCATCGGATCTGCTCCACAGATCTGAGGGATCCTGGGTGCTCATCTTCCCTTCTAGAAGTTCTGCTCTGCCCATTCGCGCCCTTCACAGAGGTAGAGAGAGAGAGACAACTGGGCTGCTCCTGACACCCTCTCGCTCTGTGAGACAGCAGCCTGCTATGGCTCTGAGTCTCCAAGGCAAGGAAGTGAAACTTGGTTACTTACTCCTCCCACCAACACCACCACCCTGGCCTGGAGGCACTGGCAGGAGTGTTCTGTCAGTCAGGAAGTATGCAAACTTAGGTAGTTACCTCTGAGGACACCCACACTGCATCACGCAACAGGCGGTTGCTATCAAAGGAAATGAAGAGGCAACCACCCCACCTGGGATTGGACAACAGTGCAAACTGCTTGTGTGAGGCCAAACCCTAGCTTCTCCCTAATGCTATCAGCCTCTGGTTTGTAGTGGAGGATGCGTGCACTCTTTTACCCCATATTCTTTCTGTCTTACACACCAACACAGGGAACACTGAGGAAGCTTCTATATCAGGAACACCTTTAGAGTGGATAGAAAAAGCAGAAGCAAACCACAAATTCAACCCTGAAGTTTGATATTTTAGCGCTTTTGCAATATTTCTGCTTGTTTACCCAGACCTTCTAATATATCCTCGATGCTCCGAATAGGGATGATTCAGAGACAATTATTGTTTCCTCCACAGAAAAAGAATTAGGAGAGGAGAAGGTAGGAAAAAGTTACAAGGGGCCATTCTGGTGCCCACCTAATGGGGTATATTAGAACTCCTGGAGTCTTTTTTTTTTTTTTTTTGAGACAGTCTCGCTCTGTCACTCAGTCTGGAGTGTAATGGCATGACCTGAGATCACTGCAACCTCCACCTCCCAGGGTTCAAGTGATTCTTCTGCCTCAGCCTCCCAAGTAGCTGGTATTACAGGCACCCGTCATCATGCTCAGCTAATTTTTGTGTTTTTGTAGAGACAGGGTTTCACCCTCAGGTGATCCACTCACCTCGGCCTCCCAAAGTGCTGGGCTTATAGGCATGAGCCACTGCACCTGGCCTGAACTCCTAGAGTCTTTGAGTGCCACTTCCTTCATGGGCTTACTCACACCTGCATGGCTTTGTGCCCAGATTCATATGTAGAGCAGATTCTATCTGCCTGGAATGCTAAAGGTAAATGGCAGTGACTGAATCCTTGGGAAGTGGAACAAAGTGCAGTATCAGATGAGTCAAGGACATATGTTGCTTCCTGCCTTTTCTATGTACCTACAGGTCTCTCTCTCCCTCTCCCTTTCTCTCTCTCTCTTCCTATCTCTACTCCCTGACTCACTCAGCACTCACCACAGTGCTCTGTAACTTGTTCTCACAGTATGGCCTGAGGACTAACAGCACAGCAGAGCTGTTCCTAAAGGACTAGATGATTGCAAGAGGCTGCTGTGCAATGGTTCTATCCTTCATCTTCCTCCCTATTACCACTGTTCACCCAGGATCGGTGAGACCCTGGGTAACACTGGTTGCCAGTGGGAAGTTCCTGAGTGTCTAGAGGCAGTCTGCTGAAGACTAAGCTCTGATAGTACATATATAACTGACTAAATGAGCACTTAAATTCTTTTGGCTACAGTTTGTTCACAGAGAAGGACAGGGCCCACTTGAACAGAGAGGCCAGTGCAGGCCAGGGAGATACTGAATATGCACACAGCAGCGACAGGGGAACAGCCTGGGCACTAGAGTTCCTGTTCCCTCTCTAGAGCCCTTTATTTGGTGTTTTAGTATCTATTTCATTCCCATTTTTAGCAAATTCTGGTTGTTCTTTTTCTTAACTTTTTTGGAAGTACAAGTAGCAGAATTTTCTAAGATTGTCCTGCTTTTCTGGCTGAATCTTCCTGCCTTTCGCCCTTCCTCATGTTGCTGTCCTGTCTGTTGCCCTCTCCTTTGATGTCATTGTCCCACTTTGTCATTTACTCAATTTTTCACAGTATCCCTACCACCCCGCCTGCTCCACTAACTACACACTTAGTTTTGCAGTGGTAACAGCTGCAAGAGGCTTGCTAGATAGTTTCAACAAAATGCTGGAGCCCATCCCTCCCGGGACATCTATTGCTGTGTAACTGAAAGGGGCATTTAGAATCTTGTTCTGGGCCGGGCATGGTGGCTCATGCCTATAACCCCAGCACTTTGAGAGGCCAGGGCGGGTGGATCACGAGGTCAGGAGATCAAGACCATCCTGGCTAATACAGTGAAACCCTGTCTCTACTAAAAATTCAAAAAATTAGCTGGGCATGGTGGTGGATGCCTGTAATCCCAGCCACTCAGGAAGCTGAGACAGGAGAATGGCGTGAACCTGGAAGGTGGAGCTTGCAGTGAGCTGAGATCATGCCACTACATTCCAGCCTGGGCAGCAGAGTGAGACTTCGTCTCAAAAAAAAAACAAAAAACAAAAAACCTTGTTTTGGAACCAAGGCCAGCATCATGTCTGTTCTTATCCTTCAGTGCCTGTGGCATGCTAGTTGTATATTTAACAGGTATATTGAGGTACAATTTGTATATCATAATGTTCATTTTCCTTAGGTGTACAATAATTTTGAGTAAATTTGCAGAGTCATGCCACCATCATTGCAATACAATTTTAGAATGGTTTTTATCACCCCCAGAAGATCCTTTGTATCTGTAACAGTCTAAATACCACTTCTGTTTTTAGCTCTACCTGAAATTATATAGAATATTTGCTTACTTGTGGCAAATTCTCCTGATGGATAGATAGTAGATAGATGATAGATAGATAGATAGATAGATAGATACATACATACATACATACATACACACATACATCTCCCAACCCACATGCTCTTCTGCAATGTGACCTTGCTGCTCCCTGTCAAGAGGCAGCACCCAACTCCCCTCCTTTGAATCTGGCCTGGCCTCTGTGATTCACTTGTGACCAATAGAATGTGGTGGAAGTGACACTGGATCACTTCTGAGGCTAGGTCAGAAGAAGCCTTGCAGTTTCTATTGTGGTCTCTTGGAAGGCTCACTCTCCAGATGTTACTTTCAGGGGTTCCCCTTAGGAACATAATTGTTATGCCTAGAAGCCCAAGCCATGTGGAATGCTTCATGTGTGTGCTCCGGTCAACAGTCCCAGACAACCCCAGCCTGAATCATTCTAGTCCAGGTGCCAGACTTGATTGAAGAAGCCCCCAGATGATTCCAGCCTCCAGCCATTCAAATCACTCTCTCCTAGTGGTTTGCATATTGCCAGCTGAGGCCCCAGACATCAAAGAGGAGAGACAAACCATGCCCTGTTTGAATTTTGGATGTAAAGAATACATGCACTTAATAAGATGTTTGCTATTTGATGCCATGAAGTTTGGGATGGTTTGTTAGGCAGTGATATGGTTTGGCTCCGTGTCCCCACCCAAATCTCATCTTGTAGCTCCCATAATTCCCACATGTTGTGGGAAGGACCCAGTGTGAAATAACTGAATCATGGGGTGGGTCTTTCCCCTGCTGTTCTCATGATAGTGAATAGGTCTCATGAGATCTGATGGTTTTAAAAATGGGAGTTTCCCTGCACAAGCGCTCTCTTTGCCTGCTGCCATCCACATAAGATGACTTGCTCCTCCATGCCTTATGCCATGATTGTGAGGCCTCCCCAGCCATATGGAACTGTAATTCCAATAAACCTCTTTCTTTTGTAAATTGCCCCGTCTTGGGTATGTCTTTATCAGCAGCATGAAAATGGACTAATACAGCCAGCGATAGATAACTGAAACACTTGCCTATCATCTGGGTCAATGCCTAGAATGTGAGCTCCCAGAGGCAGGGACTTCCAGGGTCTTGATCACCTTATATCTTTGATGGCTACTTTTATGTGTCAACTCGGCCAGACCACGGGTTGCCCAGATAGTTGGTCAGATGTTATTCGGGGTGTTTCTATAAGAGTGTTTTTGAGTGAACTAACATTTAAATGGTAGGCTCTGAGTAAAGCAGATTGCTCTCTATAACGTGGGTGGACCTCATCCAACCAGTTGAAAATTTGAACAGAACCAAAAGACCAGCCTCCCCCGAGCAACATAATTTTCCAGTAGACTGCATTTGGTCTTCATTTGCAGCATCAACTCTTCCTGGTACTATAGTAGACAGCCTTTGGACTTGAACTAGTTCTCCAGCCTGTGAGCCCACCCTGCAGATCTTGGACTTACCAGCCTACATAATTATGTGAGGAAATTCCTTATTTTATACAACACACACACACACACACACCCACACACACACCCTCTCTCTCTCTCACACACACACACACTCTCACACTCCACATATATACATACTATTGGTTTTGTTTCTCTGGAGAACCTTCACTGATATAGTATCCATAGCCCCTAAAATGGTGGTTCTCAATTGGGTCCTCATTTTTGAGGTGGTTTTCATTGTTAGTTGTCACAACTTGGGGAGCCTACTGGCATCTAGTGTGCAGTGATGCTGAATATCCTAGTGTGCAGTACAGCCCCCACAATAAAGAATTACCTGGCTAAAAGTATCAAAAGGGCTACCTGGTCTACCTCAAGCACATTTTTTTCTCACTTTAAGAGCATCCTAAAAACCATAATACAGTAAATCCACTGAAGGTAACTATGCAAAGTCACCTACCTAACGAGAAAGCTAAAGTGAAATAAAAAGCCAGCCCTTCCCAGAAATCACTGGGGGAGGATTTCAGGGAGAAAGGGCTAAGACCCTACCTTTTTTACAAGCAACCTGAGGTCAAGTGAGCACAAGTCAAGTAACATTAATGGGACATTGAGGTCACTCTTCATTTGTGTCTACCATATACCCTGTGCCCAAGCCCATCGCCGGCCTGACTTGGATAATCAGTTCTACATGATTCAGGAAGCCAGGCTAATTGGTTCACTGGTGACATTTCCCAGTAGCGGTGTTGAAACAAAGCTTTGCCCTCAAAGAAGAAATACAGCCACTCTCAGTGGTTATAAAAGAACAGCTCCCCCTGTTGGTGCAGGCTATATTCATCTTTTCAAATGAAAAAATAACTAACATATTTGACTGGATCACAATTTAGAAACATTCAATGGGCTCCTGGAGGTCTAGAAAGAGAAAGACATGACCAATAACAGCAAACTTAACCAGGATCCATAAAAATACATTTCTTTAGATTATGAGTGTTCATAATCATTTTCATTTGTATATCATGAACATTATGTTATTGACACAGAGCAGGTATTGCTATTCTTGTTATTTTTTAATAGATAAGAAAATTGGAGCTCAGAAATGTTAAGAAAATTGTCAGAAATTAGCAGCACTAGGAAGAGAATTTATGTGCATCAGTCACTATCCAGTTAAGAAAAGAGAAGCCACTGTAGACATTTAGCTGCCACTGCTGGTCTGTGGGACCAGAAGGACACAATTCTGTTGATGCAGCTGAAAACTGGGACTGAGGCTTTTGGAGCATGCAGCTGCTCACCATTGCTGAAGGCTGCTCGTGCTGCTGAAAGCACTGCCTAAGGAAGAAAAAAACAAAAACAAAAACAAAAAACCCCCAGATTTCTACCCTTCTCCAGTCTTCCTGTTAGCAAATTCTTTCTGGAAGACAGCTGGCAAGGGAATTAGTGAAATGTAGTTTCTGGGCTTCCAGTCCCCTATGATACCAGGCGAGGAGAGGAGGTCAGAAGTGGAGCTGAAGCCAATTGATGAATAACTAGCACGTAACATTTTCACTCAAGGTTCTTTTCACTCTGCCTCATTCTCTCCTGTGTTCATCAGGGTATGCTAAATTGCTACTTCAGAAAGACCCAAAATTTAACACTTCAACACAGAAGTGAATTTCTTATTCACATGACTGTGAATAACGTGGGTCACTCTCCCCACCCCATCCCTAAGGGTCCTGGGTCACTCTCCCCACCCCATCCCTAGGGGTCCTGGGTCACTCTCACCTCATCCCATTTCTAGGGGTACTGGGTCACTCTCCCCACCCCATCCCTAGGGGTCCTGGGTCACTCTCCCCACCCCATCCCTAGGGGTCCTGGGTTACTCTTCCCTCACCCCATTTCTAGGGGTCCTGGGTCACTCTCCCCACCTTCATCACTAGGGGTCCTGGGTCACTCTCCCCACCCCATCCCACAGACTGGGTAGCTTACACACAACAGAAATTTATTTCTCACATTTCTGGAGTCTAGGAAGTCCAAGATCAAGGCACCAGCAGATGTGGGGTCTGATAATGCCTGATTCATGGTTCATAGATGCTGGCTGTCTTCTTGCTGTGTCTTCACATGGTGGGAGGGGCTGGGAAGTTCCCTGGGACCTCTTTTATAAGACACGAATCCCATTAATGAGAATTATGACCTTATGACTTAATCACCTCCCAAAGGCTCCACCTCCAAATACCATCACATTGGGGATTAGGCTTTTACATAGGAATTCTGTGGGACACAAATGTTCAGTTTTTGGTAGGGAGTGAAGAATGGTTTGCCTCTGCTGAGAGGTATATTCTCTCAATGACATTGGTTAGAATTGCTGGTTTCTGGTGATAATAAAGAGCAGAATGACTTCTCATTGGTTTTATCATTGTTTCTTTATTCCCTTTCTTTCTTTCTTTCTTTTTTTTTTTTTTTTTTTTTTTTTTTTAGACAGTGTCTGGCTCTGTCACCCAGGCTGGAGTGCAGTGGCATGATCTCAGCTCACTGCAACATCTGCCTCCTCAGCTCAAGCCATCCTCCCACCTCAGCCTTCCGGATTAGCTGGGACTACAAGCATGCACCACTACACCAGACTTATTTTTGTGTTTTTTGGTAGAGACACGGTTTTGCCATTCTTTCCAGGCTGGTCTTGAATTCCTGGGTTGAAGCAATCCTCCCGCCTCAGGCTCCCAAAGTGTTAGGTTTACAGGCATGAGCCACAACACACAGCCTGTTTCTTTATTGTTATTGACTATACCAGGGATTAAAGTGCTCCCAAGCACCCCCTCACCTTTGTATGTCACTGGTAAAAAAGATTCTTATATTAGAAGGAAAGTTATTCTAAGTCACTTTTAAGTTCCCTTTTAACTTTGAAATAATGTGACTTTTTAGAAACAAATACCCAGGGTTGCTGAAGCTATCCTGCACACATACATAATATATATTAGGCTTTCTTGCTGAAGCTGGGGATGATTTATATTTAACCAAACACCTCTTAGCACAGCAAATCAACATGCCTTCAGATAGAGCAGTGTTAATACATTATTCCAATAATGTTAAGAGAGCACATGTGTGGTTTAAGAAGAGTGCTGTGTTTTGCATGTCTCCTAATTTCCTAGAACTTCACTCTGGCTTTCTTAACAGGTAATGCAAACAGATTAAGTGATATTATGCTCCCTTCTGCAAAGGCTTTACTTCAGCACTTACTTTACCATTTTTAGATGCAGTGTCTTAAAAATATGCAAACATGTGCACTTGCGGGTGACTGTGGCAGATGCTGTTTGCACTGGTGAAGCAAGGCACCATCTGCATGGAAAGGTCATGCTTAATTGTGTCAGCACTGATTTCTGAGTAATGAAAGCCTGGGCAAAAATGAAACTTCAAACACACCAGCATTTTTGCATTTAAGTCTGCAAAAGTAGCTGCTAACTCAACCAAATGAAATTAAACAAGGTTACACACTTTTGGATCCTGTGGGCCTTATCCAAATACTTTTTGTCTTCTTGGCCACACTTCAGCTGAAAAGATTGCTGTGTTAAGTAACGGGAGCTAATGGCAAACAACAAAGATAATTTGACCAACTGGCCAGCTGAGATATCTCCCAGATTCTTAGCTTCCACGAAGCACCAGGGTAGATTCAGCTTTTGAAAATGGGTAAAATTTGAAATCGTTCATGATAATGTGTGTGAATGGAGCAGCTCAGCCAAAATGTCAGAACGTTTGGTCTACCTTGGGGTAGGACTTCAGAAATGAATAAGAGGAGTCTTAGAGCTTTTCATGGAGAGCGTCTTAGAGGGAACCTACTTCAGTTCCCCTATTTAACAGGTTGGGCAAGTGGGGTTGGAAACTATTAAGATACTTGCCTGAGATTTCTCCCCTAGTTACAGGGGTTCTGGCACTTCTGACTGAGCCCAGTTCTTTCCTTGCTGAGTCCAGTAATACAGCTAACTTTGGTGCTTTCTTTTAAATCACAAAATGTTTTCCAGGCCAGCATTAAATTAATAGAAAACTTGAACCTCAGATATATGTTATTTGTCCATTTGAAGCCTGCATAAAACAAACTCCGCGGGAGTAAAAACTGTGGCTTACAGGTCCTCATATGACTTACTTTGAAACCCCATCAAAATAAATATTTCTTAAAATAGCCCTGGAAGCAATGAGAATGGACATTATAGAAAATATAGCCTTACTCTAGCGCTCCCCTCGCCACCCGCAACCCCCCGGGTGTATTTAATTTGTGGATTCGCCCTACTGGCTGTGCTTACTACACCTCTTCCCCTCCGCTTCCACAGGCAGGACCTCTGTGATGAGGATATGCTAACACTAGGTGGCAGTAATACCGCGTTGGTGGGCGCGGGGGAGCTGTTTTACCTGAAGTCAAGATTAGACCCATCGCTTTTTCCTCCCTCTCTATGAAAGCATAGTTCTTTATTAAAGTAGCTGAATTCAGGTGATACTACCCAACACCACATTTATAGAAGATTCCTTAAACGCCAGACTATTAAACCATTAAATGATTCAGGTATAATTTAGTACCTGTCTCACCAAGTTTTAAATGGTTCAATTCTTAGTTCTGCTCTCTTTTCCCTTTAAAGCTTTGAGACCTTTACTGAAAGAATTTAAATGAGTAGGAAGTGATTGAAATCTAAAAATTCAATTTTATACCTAAAAATGATTTTCATTCCTGCAATTGCAATATATTTTAAGCACTTACTTTTTCCTCAGCTCATTTGGTAAATATAAATCTTCAAAGCATTTCAATTTTCATTTAAAATAAGGAATGTAGGTGACTCTAAAACTGCTAACGTAGAGCCCTGTCACAGTAACAGTGACTGGAAATAGTGAAAATTCTTCAGGGTTCTCAGTGTTACAGTGAAGGCAGCTTGGGAACAGCTCCCCGATTACAGAGACAATGACTCAGCCACAGCAACAACTTTGAAGTAGATTTTGTCACTGTTCTTGGGTGGCCCACGGGTCTGAGTTTTCTCTGTTAATCATATAAATATGAGATCTTTGGTATTTTAAATATTTTAAGGGTGGTAAAGAGAAGTTTCTCTTAACATGTAAATGTTTTTGTTCTGTCTATCTAAAGGAGACATTATAGAGATGATTTTTTTTTTGAGATGGGGGTCTCACTGTGTTGTCCAGGCTGGTGTTGAACTCCTGGCCTTAAGTGATCCTCCTGCCTCAGTCTCTCAAAGTGCTGGGATTACAGGCATCTGTCATTGTGCCCAGACACAAAGTGAATTTTATCCAGAAGGTTAGGTGGGGGATGGAAGCAGGAGGAAGAGCAGAATTATGAGGAACTATGAGCGGTTAAAAAAAAAAATGTGAAGAGAGCAGGAGAACTATAAAAGAGAGTACTGACAGGATGGTGTGATAGGTGACTGAACCAGTAATCCACCCGAAGCAAAAAGGATAAACCTGGCCCTGAAGGGGGTCACATTAGAGCAAAAATAAAGGCTTCAGAAGACCCTGAAGGGTGGGGAGCATGGAGGTGACACACTGGAAGCTGAAAGCCAAGGGCTGCAGCAGGGCTTCTCCCAGGACAGGCTGTGCACCACCAGCCTCAAAATCCCCACGGCACAGGGCCCTGGGGCCTGCATCTTGGACAGTTGCCCCAGGCGATTCTGATGTCCAGCAAAGGTTGAAGAGCACCCGAGTCTGTGGAAGAGCCTGCAGACCAAAAGTAATGTGGTGATGGGTCTGTGGGCTCCTGGGGCAATAACGAGTGCTATAAGCCTGTGCCAAGAAAAGATGGTACCTTGTGACCTAATAAGCTATCCACGTTTGTGTCAGTCAACACCCATCACAAAAGAAGCCTGTCATTCCTTGGACCATCTGTGTGTGCTCACAAGCAATGGGCTGTGTAAGGAGAGAAAGAAGGACTTCCAAAACCAAGAAAGGTTGAGGTCTTTTCAGGCTTGGAGGTATCAACTAAGTAACCTCAAGCTCTTTTGTCTCAGTAACTCTTGGCTGCAGCTCAGCTGAGACTCAGCTATGCTGGCATCAGGAGTTGGCGGCTCCCTGTGGAGATCCTCCAAGTGCTCTCAGCAGACAAGGCCTTCTTAGGGGAATAGGTTGCTCGATGACACTGATGATCCAGATGACCAGAGGTCCCATGGTGGGGGACTTAACTTGGTCCAGGCTTAGGATACAAACCAGTCTGACAGACAAGGGCAAATAGGAAAGGGATGGAGCTGGACTTCTGGGAGTAAAAAAGGGAGTCCCTGGGAGGAAGAATCCTTATAGGTGAGGATTCACGGCTTCAGGGCCAAGGGCAGGCAGGTCTTGGTGGTTGTTCTTGGCCTTAACTCAACCTAATCTTGCCTACTCTCTAGCAAGATTTTGTGTCCTGGAAGGAAAGCGCATGATGACGCTCAGTAGTGTTATTGCTTCCTAAGTGATCCAAGTCACCTCAGCCTGTTGGATTGAGGGGATCCAAGTCCCCTAACCCTTTCCTTTAATTAATGAAAAGAATATCCCCTCCAGCCTTCCCTATCTCACATGCTGTGGCCAATCCAGTGATCTGACAATCCAGTGAGATTTCCATGAATTCTGGGGGCTTACAATACCATAGTTTCTGTTCCTCTTACTTGCTGCTTCCATTGACATCTAAGCCACTGAGCCAGTCAGCCAGCATGCCTTCTGAGGTTGTTCTCTTCTCTCTGTACCACCTGACCAAACAGTAGACATGGTGCCTCTAAGTGCAGCTGTCTTGTCAGTCAAGGATAGCAGACTTGACTAAAGTTTTTCTTAGAGAAATGGAGGAAAGTTTGCATTATAACACAGCTTACATAAAAACTTAACAGTAAATAGCAGACATAGCCAAGCATGGTGGCTTATGCCTGTAATCCTAGCAGTTTGGGAGCCCAACGTGGGAGGATTGCTTGAAGCAAGGAATTCAAGACCAGCCTGAGCAAAATAGCAAAGACAGCCTGTCTCTAGAAAAAGCTTTAAAAAATTAGCCAGGTATGGTGGCACATGCGTATAGTTCCTGCTGCTCAGTGGCTGAGGCAGTAGGATCATGTTAGCCAAGGAGTTTGAGGCTGCAGTGAGCTACGGTTGCACCATTGCACTCCAGCCTGAATGACAGAGTGAGATCCTGTCTCTAAAAAAATCTAAAAAGAAATAAATAAATGGCTGATTCTGAGCTGAATCTCTTCAATTCCGCCACAGAGCACTCACTACTTGGTGACCAGCTTTGCCTTCTGGCCACTACTTCCCACCATCTGCACTTTTTCTTCTCTCAAATTTCTCACTCCCTGGCCTCGTATCCAGCATAAAGATGGTCATTTGAAGAGAAATGCTGTCATCTGAAAGGGAGGTGAGCACTGGAGACCATTAAGCAGATGGCAAAGAACTCTAGGTGACATCAGTTTACCATGCAACTGCCCTGGGTCATGAAGGTTGGGGATGTGTCCTCTTACTATTTGGGTGGTTGGAGACTGTGATGCAGCAGCATTAACGCCTCAGAGAACTGAAGCAGAGGCTGCCCCAAGAACAGAGCGACAGCTAGAGCAGCAGGTGAGCAGAGCTGCAGGCAGAGGCCAACTGTGTGTGAGAGACTCCCCTTTTTTTCCTGGAGACTTTTAGACACAAGAATGGGAAGGACTGAGACACGGCCACCAGCAGGTGGAGGGTATTGATCCAGCAACTATACGAACAAATAATGACTTTGCCTAGGATGGACAAGCTGATGGGCCTTGGGGAATACTCAAGTAAATCTACCAAGATATAGAATAGGATGCAGTGCCTTGCCTTGCTTACCTTGCCTTGCCTTGCCTTGCCTTTTTGAGATAGGGTCTCAGTGAAGTGGCACATTCACAGCTCACTGCAGCCTCAACCTCCCAGGATCAAGCAACCTCCCAGGATCAAGCATCCTCCCACCTCAGCCTCTTGATTAGCTGGGACTACAGATGCACACCACCATACCTGGCTAATTGTTTCATAAAATTAAACAATAAATTTTTTTGTAGAGACAAGGTCTTGCTATGTTGCCCAGGCTAATTTCAAACTGCTGGATTCAAGCAATCCTCCTGCCTTAGCTTCCCAAAGTGCTGGGCATGCAGGCATGAGCCACTGCACCTGGCCCACTGCAGTTTCTTGTGTTCTCACATCCTCTTTCAATATCCAGAAAAGATACATCGTCTTCCCAACATGCAAACCAAAAAATGAATAAATCTACTCTAAGCTGTGGCCAGTGCTTCTTAAACTTTAATGTGCATATACATCATCTGGGGATGTTGTTAAAACAGATTCTGATTCAATAGGTCTGAGGTGGGGCCTCAGGCCTGCCTCGCTGACAAAAGCATCCATGTGATGTTGATTCTGCTTGGGCCACTTTAAGAAGCAAGGGTATGGGAGCACCCCTGATGTGCTCCTTGCCACCCCCCCCAACTATATTTGCAAAGAATGACAAAAAATAGGCACTGAGGGACAAAAGGTAGTTCGTAATCTAAAAGGATGATAGTTCATGGTAGATTCCAGGCTCTATAGTGAAATGGGGGTGGTGGGATGGGAGAGGAGAAGCATTCCTGAGGCTCCTTCATGGCTCTCTTAATGAGAAAATTCATTTTATCTTCATTGGACTAGTCCAGTAACAAAATGTGCAAATAAATTCCCTACTGCAAAGCTGTTCCTTCTGAGGGGCTTGACGGTTTGCTGTCTCCTGATTGCAGTTCCCTGACCCGTCGGTAACACTCTTCTTAAAAGGTGGCTCAGTATGATGTTAGTGGGGATTTTTAGATTCCAAACTTGACATTTTAATTATAGAATAAAAGACTTGGACCATTTTCAGGGAACAAGATAGGGGATTATTTTGAGGGACACTTTGGTGTCCCTAAATCAACTTGGAGAGACAGCTAATTTCTAACAGCACTACATTCACCTTGCTTTAATCAGATCTTCTCCTAAGCACTCAATAAAATGTAACAATGTACTGGGGTGAGTCTTTGTCCCGGGGTTATTTGAGCATTAGCTGTGGCAGCTGCATCCAGCCCCAAGTGACATGTATGATCAATTCTTGCCAACATGAGGGCCACATCAGCTCTTCCTTTATACAGACAGCCCTTTGCAGAACGGCTCCCCAAAGGGTTATAATTAGAATTGTAAAAGCACATAAACAAAATACAAGCCACATGAGCCTGCCTGCCCAGCTTCAGGAAATTTGAAAGTGTCAGAGAAAAATCTTTGTTTAAAAGTTTTTAGGACAAAAATACAAAAGAGTAGAATTAGATTGAAACAAAATGGTCAAACAAAAATAGGGCAAAATAGTGGCAAAAAAAAAAAGCTATTTGTTTATTGAGGATTATGTTTAAAGGTAGGAATTTAGCTGGAGAGAGTGAATTGAAACCTGGGGAACTATCTGGTTCCTGTGACCTCTTTTAACTTGTGACTGGAAAAGCTCATTTGAGGACTTTGATGAGCTAGAGAACTCAGCTTGTAGGGTGTGTCTTTGGAGAAATCCCTTAGTAGTAAATGGTTGTATATAAATCTGACAGTTCATTGACTAAGAGCTCACTGAACACTAGGCAGTTGCTAGATTTGGGAAGCAGGTGGAGTTCAGCTACTCCACGTCAAAAGAGCCTACTCTGGGATATTGACTGTTTTCAGTTAAAGGCATTTGAAAAACAGCAGATGCCAGAAGGGCACTCTGATCTCTGATCTTCTTTTTTCTTCCTGAAAGCAGGAAATAAAACTCACATGTGAAAGGTACCCTCCTTGTACCAGGAAAATGATATTCTTATCACTAGAGATGAGGAGTTGGGGCTGAGAGAAATCTGTGCAAACAAACACTGTTCAAGGAACCCTTATCTTCCTTGATGCTTTTCCACAGTTAACTGCCCAAGCTCAAGCCCCTTTGTTTTGCTGCATTTCCCTAATTTGCTGCTCTTTGTCAAGCCTAGTAGATAAGCCTTTTGTTCTAACTGCTTCTTTGGGTCTTCAGTTTTTTTGGTAAAGTCTTCCATATATATGCAAAAAATGATTGCAATTCTTATGCTTTTCTCTTTTTTAATCTGTTTTATGTCAGTCCCAGCTGGAGATACTGGAAGCTTGGAGGAAAATTTTCCTTTCCCTACACAGGGGATGAGAGAGGTGCATATATGGCCTCTGCTTTGAGGAAAGGAAAAAATGCACAGGAAAATATGGAACAACTGTTTATAGTGAACACATAAACAAAGAGCCAGTTCATTATAGCTGGGGTCCCATAGTGGAATGCCACCTCAATTCACTCACCTTTTAGTGAAGAAGAACATTCATTTGACTTTAAATTAGGAGTCAAACAAACAAAAATTGGAGGACTTTTGAAATGCCAGTTAAGAATAGCGTCTTCCCTCTGTTTCTGATAGTCGTAAGTTATTCTCTATGGGTTATACCACGAAATCACTGTCATTTATAAAACTAATGCTAGCCTGTAACTAATACCCTGTACTAAATTATGCTTTACAGAAGTGTTTCAGATGCAGTAACAGTAACTGCTATTACCTAAACTGTTCATGATGATTATTTAGATGCTAAAATTCCTTACAGGTATACTGACAGGGGCTCCTGTGCCAAACCCTTAGTTAACCTCTTTGAACCATTCCCTCATCTGGTTATCACAGCATCTTATGAGGATGGCTCAGTATCATTATTTCTGAGGTAGAAACAAATAACCTGAGACTTGCACACACAAGTGGCAGTGAGGAGGGAAACTCTGATTCAAACTTGGGTCTATCTGGCTCATGGCCTTTGCTCACTCCCACTTGCTCGCCCACCCATGATTCCCCCAAGGAGGTCAGGAGCTCCCCAGGGATCGGAGAAGGACCTTGCTGGCCTACATGCCCGAATCCCTTCCCCCTGACTGGAACTGGTGCCTCCAGGGTGCAAGAAGGAAACTGTGATTTTGAGATAGACACAGTAGCCTCATCCCTCATCCCTGGGGGAAAGAGGGATCACAGAACGTCAAGTACATTTCTCAGGTTTTAATAAAACAAAGCAAATACTGTAAAAGAAAATCAAAATCAAATAGGTGTCTGTAAGAAATTTATAAAAAGAATAAAGAAAATCTATTTGTTTTAAAACCAAAAATAAAATTCTAAGCCCCCAACCAACCAACTGATGGACCTTCCCCTCGGCCAAGGGCATTCCAAAGTTAACTTGAAAAACTAGTTTAGGCCATGTGGGAAGTGGGGGTGGGACATGCCTCATTATACCCTCCACCTTTTGGAATTCAGGCACAGATGACCAGCATTAACATTAAAACAATGACCTTAAGACTGATAGAACAGACTCTTCAAGTTCAACGAGAATATTTACAATCTGCTCTCTCTGAAGCCTGCTACCTGGAAGCTTCATCAGTATAAGGACCTTGTTCTCCACACTTCCTTATCTTGACCCAGACATTCCTTTCTATTGATTCCAGGTTTTTAGAAAATAAATCTTTCAACTAATTGCCAAACAGATTATGACTTGGAAGCCCCTTGGCCCCCCCATTGTTCCAGACAGAACCAATGTACATCCTACATGTATCGATTGAGGTCTTCTCTCCCTAAAATGTATAAAACAAAGCTGTAGCCAAACCACCTTGTCACATGTTCTCAAGATCTCCTGGAGCTGTGTCACAGGTCATTAGTCACTCATATTTGAATCAGAATAAATTTCTTCAAATATTTTACAGGGTTTGACTCTTTTTGTCCACAATTTTCAAAAGCACTTCCCAGCAACTCATGGAATGTACCTCTGATTTCCTAAGAATAACTACCTCTTCCTCCTCCTCACCAGTACCTCTTTTCATCCTGAATTTTAAAATGATAACACAATCAACACTTGGAGTTAGACTCATTGAAGGTTTATTTTTAGGAGAGGTTTACAAGAACTATGTGACCCACCTGTGGCAATTAAGTATCCTAGAGTGCTGTTGTGTGAGTCCTGGGAACTGGCACCCTGAGCGTTGGCTGTCTTCCACATTGGGGTACTATATTTAGCCTAGCTAAAAGTTCTCCCCTGAAATTGAGCTCATGGCCACATTTTCATTTCCTGAGTTTTTATGTGGGGTGACCCATTTCTTGAGGGGCCCTACCTTCTGAACCTGGCTGTGTCATTGCCCTGTCAAAGATTTGCAGAGGGCAAGTCATTAAATCCCTGGGACTCACCCTGACCATCTATAAGAATGGAATGATTCATGGACAACTGCCATGAAAAATAGCTAATTACTGGAAATGACTGTGGAAATCTGGAATACTATGTATGTCTTCCAGCCTCAGAAGGAAGGGAGCAACATGTGCAGATGGTATTTTTCCACCAAGTGTGGGACTTGGAGGAGCTGTCAGATGTAGACAAGTTTCAGCAGAAGAGGCCATGGTTTGGGAATGAGCCAGACAGGGCCTGGGGCAGAAAGGACTTAATTTGAGACAGTGTCCAAGGCTCCCAGAAAGGGTCTGTTCTTTCCACCCCTCTCTAATGCCACACTGACCCTGCCTCATGGATACATGCATCATGGGAAGGTATAATTACCTAAAATCATTCAAATTAGTGATTAGAAGGTGAATATTGGATTTTTACAAAGAATGCTGTTGTTGGTTTCCCCTTTCTTGGAAAGTTTGTATCTTCTGATTGTATGGTTTTAAGACAAGACACATTGGTCAGTCTTAGTCTTGTAAAAATACTGCCTTTGTTATATATTTGCTCATTTATTTTGTAAAAGAAACAACCATAAAAATTGATGTCAGCTTTGTGGAAACTACCTAAAACTCAAAGAAAGTAGTGAATTTTCTAAGTGTAGTTTTCTTTTCAGATGACTTTCTCATCTTCCTAAAACTATGAGATGATGAAATAGCACAGGAATCAAGAACTCTTTTGGATAAAGTTCATCTCCAAAATGACAAACTTACACAAGTTTTCTGCCTTAAGTAGGGGAAAGCATCAAACACACACACACACATCCACACACATGCTTACACAAACTCACAATTGCTTGGGAATCATAGGCTATGCATACTCCTTTGCAGGTAAGGAGTATCATTATAAAATGTCAATTGGTTCAACACACTGCCAAAATATGACTATGAAACCATCAAAATTCCACATCTGGGGTATTAAATCTGCTTTATACTTTCATTTTTGTCATTCAAAGATGGTTATAAAAGTGTTTTGGAAGCAATAAAAGCTATTACCTAATTTGTTTAAGGTGATTAGTTGCTATGCAAGATCACTTAAAAGTATTAATCCCTATGATCTGAGTCTTTAAAAATTTTCAACCCATAAATACTTTAATGATTATTCTGGAAATACATGAGAGCATTAGCTTTACTTTAAAAGGGATTAAAACTCTTCACCACATTTTTTCACTTAGCTGTTTGCTTCCAGTTACCCTTGAGCAAGCTGTTTGGTCAGAGGGCTGGCTGTGCCTTTGCTCCTAAGGCAGGTCTTACAGGCTGCCCATTGCAGAGGTGTGCCACCTGTTTGGAGCTCCCCAAGGTCACAGGTGAAGCCTTGCCTTCTTAGAATCTTTGGGATAAAGGATATTTTTAAGATTAGATATAGGTAAGGCATAACTTGTTATAATATACCAAAGGCAATTGCTTATATAAATAAGGACCTTAGTAGCTGAAATTAAAATAAGTAAACTTCACTTTGTGCCATCAGGAGACCATGCCTGGTCTCCCTCTAACAAGGCAAAAGATTGTGGACATCATAGCTGTGTTACAAGACTTCACATAACATTTGGCTCAATACGCTGCTGAAGTTTTCTAGAAACACTAACTGATATCTGAGAATATTTTCTATTGTCCTGTCTCCAACTTGGAAAATTCACCAGAACCAGAATAGTCTTATGTCTCTCCACTGTTTAATTTTCCAAACAAACAAATGACCCAAAACTCAATGTTTGCAAGTCTCTGAAACACAGTCATAACTTCTCTCAAGTGCTATAAGTGAACATCAGCTGAGCATTTCTAATTATTATTGGGTGGCCTCTATATTGATGACCATGATGCAGTTTAAGATCCAATGATCTTAGTAAAACAGGGGGGCAGTTCCAAGATAGCCAAATAGGAACAGCTCCAGTCTACAGCTTGCAGCATGAGCGATGCAGAAGATGGGTGATTTCCACATTTCCAACTGAGGTACTGGGTTGCTCTCACTGGGCTCGTCGGACAGTGGGTGCAGGACAGTGGGTGCAGTGCAGTGAGCATGAGCCGAAGCAGGGAGAGGCATCGCCTCACCCAGGAAATGCAAGGGGTCAGGGAATTCCCTTCCATAGCCAAGCAAAGCTGTGACAGACGGCACTGGAAAATCACGTCACTCCCACCGTATACTGTGCCTTTCCAGTGGTCTTAGCAACGGCACACCAGGAGATTATATACTGCGCAAGGCTCGGAGGGTCCCACACCCACAGAGCCTTGCTCATTGCTAGCACAGCAGTCTGAGATCGAACTGCAAGGCTGCAGCGAGCCTGGGGGAGGGGCACCCACAATTGCTGAGGCTTGAGCAGGTAAACAAAGCCGCTGTGAAGCTTGAACTGGGTGGAGCCCACCGCAGCTCAAGGAGGCCTGCCTGCCTCTGTAGACTCCACCTCTGGGGGCAGGGCATAGCCGAACAAAAGGCAGCAGAAACCTCTGCAGACTTAAATGTCCCTGTCTGACAGCTTTGAAGAGAGTAGTGGTTCTCCCAGCACGGAGTTTGAGATCTGAGAATGGACAGACTGCCTCCTCAAGTGGGTCCCTGACCCCAGAGTAGCCTATCTGGGAGGCACACCCCAGTAGGGGCATAATGACACCTCACATGGCCAGGTACCCCTCTGAGATGAAACCTCCAGAGGAACAATCAGACAGCAACATTTGCTGTTCAGCAATATTTGCTGTTCTGATACTCAGGCAAACAGGGTCTGGAGTGGACCTCCAGCAAACTCCAACCGACCTGCAGCTGTGGGTCCTGACTGTTAAAAGGAAAGCTAACAAACAGAAAGGACATCCACACCAAAACCCCATCTGTATGTCACCATCATCAAAGACCAAAGGTAGATAAAACCACAAAGATGGGGAAAAAACAGAGCAGAAAAACTGAAAATTCTAAAAATCAGAGCACCGCTCCTCCTCCAAAGGAACGCAGCTCCTCACTAGCAATGGAACAAAGCTGGACAGAGAATGACTTTGATGAGTTGAGAGAAGAAGGCTTCAGACGATCAAACTACTCTGAGCTAAAGGAGGAAGTTCGACCCCATCGCAAAGAAGTTAAAAACCTTGAAAAAAGATTACATGAATGGCTAACTAGAATAACCAATGCAGAGAAGTCCTTAAAGGACCTGATGGAGCTGAAAACCATGGCACAAGAACTACGTGATGAATGCACAAGCTTCAGTAGCTGATTTGATCAACTGGAAGAAAGGGTATCAGTGATTGAAGATCAAATGAATGAAATGAAGCAAGAAGAGAAGTTTAGAGAAAAAAGAATAAAAAACGAACAAAGCCTCCAAGAAATATGGTACTATGTGAAAAGACCAAATCTACGTCTGATTGGTGTACCTGAAAGTGAGAGGGAGAATGGAACCAAGTTGGAAAACACTCTGCAGAATATTACCCAGGAGAACTTCCCCAATCTAGCAAGGCAGGCCAACATTCAAATTCAGGAAACGCAGAGAATGCTATGAAGATACTCCTCGAGAAGAGCAACTCCAAGACACATAATTGTCAGATTCACCAAAGTTGAAATGAAGGAAAAAATGTAAGGGCAGCCAGAGAGAACGGTCGGGTTATCCACAAAGGGAAGCCCATCAGACTAACAGCGGATCTCTCGGCAGAAACCCTACAAGCCAGAAGAGAGTGGGGGCCAATATTCAACATTCTTAAAGAAAAGAATTTTCAAACCAGAATTTCATATCCAGCCAAACTAAGCTTCATAAGTGAAGGAAAAATAAAATACTTTACAGATAAGCAAATGCTGAGAGATTTTGTCACCACCAGGCCTGCCCTAAAACAGCTCCTGTAGGAAGTACTAAACATGGAAAGGAGCAACCAGTACTAGCCACTGCAAAAACATGCCAAATTGTAAAGACCATTGAGGCTAGGAAGAAACTGCATCAACTAACGAGCAAAATAACCAGCTAACATCATAATGACAGGATCAAATTCACACATAACAATATGAACCTTAAATATAAATGGGCTAAATGCTCCCATTAAAAGACACAGACTGGCAAATTGGATAAAGAGTCAAGACCCATCAGTGTGCTGTATTCAGGAAACCCATCTCACATGCAGAGATACACATAGGCTCAAAATAAAGGGATGGAGGAAGATCTATCAAGCAAATGGAAAACAAAAAAAGGCAGGGGTTGCAATCCTAGTCTCTAATAAAACAGACTTTAAACCAACAAAGATCAAAAGTGACAAAGAAGGCCATTACATAATGGTAAAGGGATCAATTCAACAAGAAGAGCTAACTATCTAAATATGTATGCACCCAATACAGGAGCACCCAGATTCATAAAGCAAGTCCATAGAGACCTACAAAGAGACTGACTCCCACACAATAATAATGGGAGATTTTAACACCCCACTGTCAACATTAGACAGATCAACGAGAGAGAAAGTTAACAAGGATATCTAGGAATTGAATTCAGCTCTGCACTAAGCAAACATAATAGACATCTATAGAACCCTCCACCCCAAATCAACAGAATATACATTCTTCTCAGCACCACACTGCACCTATTCCAAAATTGACCACATAGTTGGAAGTAAAGAACTCCTCAGCAAATGTAAAAGAACAGAAAGTATAACAAACTGTCTCTCAGACCACACTGCAATCAAACTAGAAATCAGGATTAAGAAACTCACTCAAAACTGCTCAACTACATGGAAACTGAACAACCTGCTCCTGAGTGACTCCTGGGTACATAACGAAATGAAGGCAGAAATAAAGATGTTCTTTGAAACCAACGAGAACAAAGACACAACATACCAGAATCTCTGGGACACCTTCAAAGCAGTGTGTAGAGGGAAATTTATAGCATTAAATGCCCACAAGAGAAAGCAGGAAAGACCTAAAATTGACACCCTAACACCACAATTAAAAGAACTACAGAAGCAAGAGCAAACACATTCAAAAGGTAGCAGAAGGCAAGAAATAACTAAGATCAGAGCAGAACTGAAGGAGACAGAGACACAAAAATCTCTTCAAAAAATCAATGAATCCAGGAGCTGATTTTTTGAAAAGATCAACAAAACTGATAGACTGCTAGCAAGACTAATAAAGAAGAAAAGACAGAAGAATCAAATAGATGCAATAAAAAATGATAAAGGCGATATCACCACTGATCCCACAGAAATAGAAACTACCATCAGATAATACTATAAACACCTCTATGCAAATAAACTAGAAAATCTAGAAGAAATGGATAAATTCCTCGACACATACACCCTCCCAAGACTAAACCAGGATGAAGTTGAATCTCTGAATAGAACAATAACAGGCTCTGAAATTGAGGCAATAATTAATAGCTTACCAACCAAAGTCCAGGACCAGACGGATTCACAGCCAAATTCTACCAGAGGTACAAGGAGGAGCTGGTACCATTACTTCTGAAACTATTCCAATCAATAGAAAAAGAGGGAATCTTCCCTAATTCATTTTATGAGGACAGCATCATCCTGATACCAAAGCCTGGCAGAGACACAACAAAAAAAGATAATTTTAGACCAATATTCCTGATGAACATTGATGCAAAAATCCTCAATAAAATACTGCCAAACCGAATCCAGCAGCACATCAAAAAGCTTATCCACCATGATCAAGTGGGCTTCATCCCTGGGGTGCAAGGCTGGTTCAACATACGGAAATCAATAAACATAATCCAGCATATAAACAGAACCAAAGACAAAAAACACAGGATTATCTCAATAGGTGCAGAAAAGGCCTTTGACAAAATTCAACAACCCTTCATGCTAAAAACTCTCAATAAATTAGGTATTGATGGGAGGTATCTCAAAATAATAGAGCTATTTACGACAAACCCACAACCGATATCATACTGAATGGGCGAAAACTGGAAGCATTCCCTTTGAAAACTGGCACAAGACAGGGATGCCCTCTCTCACCACTCCTATTCAACATAGTGTTGGAAGTTCTGGCCAGGGCAATCAGGCAGGAGAAAGAAGTAAAGGGTATTCAATTAGGAAAAAAGGAAGTCAAATTGTCCCTGTTTGCAGATGACATGATTGTATATCTAGAAAACCCCGTCATCTCAGCCCAAAATCTCCTTAAGCTGATAAGCATAAGCAACTTCAGCAAAGTCTCAGGATACAAAACCTATGTGCAAAAATCAAGCATTCTTATACACCAATAACAGACAGAGAGCCAAATCATGAGTGAACGCCCATTCACAATTGCTTCAAAGAGAATAAAATACCTAGGAATCCAACTTACAAGGGATGTGAAGGACCTCTCCAAGGAGAACTACGAATCACTGCTCAATGAAATAAAAGAGGACACAAACAAATGGAAGAACATTCCATGCTCATGAGTAGGAAGAATCAATATTGTGAAAATGGCCATACTGCCCAAGGTAATTTATAGATTCAATGCCATCCTCATCAAGCTACCAATGACTTTCTTCACAGAATTGCAAAAAACTACTTTAAATTTCATATAGAACCAAAAAAGAGCCCACATTGCCAAGTCAATCCTAAGCCAAAAGAACAAAACTGGAGGCATCATGCTACCTGACTTCAAACTATACTACAAGGCTACAGTAACCAAAAGAGCATGGTACTGGTACCAAAACAGAGATATAGACCAATGGAACAGAACAGAGCCCTCAGAAATAGTGCCACATATCTACAACCATCTAATCTTTGACAAACCTGACAAAAACAAGCAATGGGGAAAGGATTCCCTATTTAATAAATGGTGTTGGGAAAACTGGCAAGCCATATGTAGAAAACTGAAACTGGATTCCTTCCTTACACCTTATATAAAAATTAATTCAAGATGGATTAAAGACTTAAATGTTAGACCTAAAACCATAAACATCCCTAGAAGAAAACCTAGACAATACCATTCAGGACATAGGCATGGGCAAGGACTTCATGTCTAAAACACCAAAAGCAATGGCAACAAAAGCCAAAATTGACAAATGGGATCTAATTAAACTCAAGAGCTTCTGCACAGCAAAAGAAACTACCATCAGAGTGAACAGGCAACCTACAGAATGGGAGAAAATTTTTGCAATCTACTCGTCCGACAAAGGGCTAATATCCAGAATCTACAAAGAACTCAAACAAATCTACAAGAAAAAAAACAACCCCATCACAAAGTGGGTGAAGGATATGAATAGACACTTCTCAAAAGAAGACATTTATGCAGCCAACAGACACACGAAAAAATGCTCATCATCACTGGCCATCAGAGAAATGCAAATCAAAACCACAATGAGATACCATCTCACACCAGTTAGAATGGCGATCATTAAAAAGTCAGGAAACAACAGGTGCTGGAGAGGATGTGGAGAAATAGGAACACTTTTACACTGTTGGTGGGAATGTAAACTCGTTCAACCATTGTGGAAGACAGTGTGGCGATTCCTCAAGGATCTAGAACTAGAAATACCATTTGACCCAGCCATCCCATTAATGGGTATATACCCAAAGGAATATAAATCATGCTGCTATAAAGACACATGCACACGTATGTTTATTGCAGCACTATTCACAATAGCAAAGACTTGGAACCAACCCAAATGTCCAACAATAATAGACTGGATTAAGAAAATGTGGCACATATACACCATGGAATACTATGCAGCCATATAAAAGGATGAGTTTATGTCCTTTGTAGGGACATGGATGAAGCTGGAAACCAGCATTCTCAGCAAACTATTGCAAGGACAAAAAATCAAACACCGCATGTTCTCACTCATAGGTGGGAATTGAACAATGAGAACACTTGGACATAGGAAGGGGAACATCACACACTGGGGCCTGTCATGGAGTGGGGGGGGAGGGGCGAGGGATAGCATTAGGAGATATACCTAATGTAAACGACAAGTTAATGGGTGCAGCACACCAACATGGCACATGTATACATGTGTAACGAACCTGAACGTTGTGCACATGTACCCTAGAACTTAAAGTATATATATAAAAAAATAATAACATCCAATGTGTCCTCCAGTGTTTTCTTCTAGGAATTGTTCCTACTTGTTTCCTCTTCCTCACCTGAAAGTATCTCTAACCTCCCAGTTACTGGATCAGAAGTCAGATTCTTTACTGGTCTTTGTCTACTAATAGTTAATTCTGGTCTGGGCAGATTCAGAAGGTCTGCAACTATGTATTTCTTTATTTGTGAATGGAAATAGGTTGCAGACCTATTCCATAGGATGGGATGCAGATGAAAAGTGTTGTGGAGCATGGCATGCAAACACCAACTCAAACCGGAAAGTTGGAGCCATCCTCTGCTCCTCTCTGCACCTTGACGGACAGATTGCATCTGCTTCTTTTTGGTCATTCTTAATGTTTCTGGATGAGGTCAGGCCTCTATCATCTTACTCTAGGAATATGGAGTCTGGTTTCAACTGGCCTTTTAAAAAAGTCTCCATTTCATTATTCACATTCCTGCTAGCAAACTAATGCCCACATATGATTATACTACAGTCTCCTGCTCAAAACTTTGAATAACTCATTATTATTTATACATCGAAAAAAATTATATTTCCTTAGTTTGGCTTTTAATTTCCTTATCATCTAGTTTCAAACTACATTTTAAATGTCTTTTTTCATTATATTCTCTCCAGGTACACAAGGCTCCTCCTTATTTTCCAAATACATCATGCATTTGTGTATTCTTTTTTTTTTTTTTTTTTTTGAGATGAAGTCTTGCCCTGTCACCCAGGCTGGAGTGCAGTGGCACAATCTTGACTCACTGCAACTTTTGCTTTTCAGGTTCAAACAATTCTCTTTCCTCAGCCTCCTGAGTAGCTGGGACTACAGCTGTGCACCACCATGCCTGGCTAATTTTTGTGTTTGTAGTAGAGATGGGGTTTTGCCATGTTGGCCAGGCTGGTCTCCAACTCATTACCTCAAGTGATCTGCCCGCCTCGGCCTTCCAAAGTGCTGGGATTACAGGCGTGAGCCACTGTGCCTGGCCAGTATATTCTTGTGCCTCCTTTTATTTATTGTCTTCTGTTGTCTTAGAACATTTCTCTTCCCAGCCAATCCAGAAGAATATTGCCAAAAGATACCTATGAGGAATCATCCTAGAGACCTCTCAAAGTTGATCCTTCCAGCCCGTCTCCCTTAGCATATTCAGTATCTCTTACAGTCTTAGCCTTACTCTGCCCTATGTAGCTTGTATTTCTTGTATGTAGCCACAAGAGATTTTACACTCTTTAAGGGCATCAATTGCCTCATTCTTCTTTGTTTTCCTTCTTCCCTCAAACATTTGGCAGAGAGCCTTTCCCAGAGTGAGTACTCACTAGACATGTTTTGACAAATTGGAAAAGTAATTGCAAAGAAATAGTAAGTTGTACATTTGCTTAACTTACTAGGAATTAAGTTGGAGATAAGAGAGACCTAACAATGTGCCAGAAGTCGCCAGAACCTGGGACAAATTACCTGCAGTCACTTTTCACAGGTTCTAAGCTCAACAGTATTGTACCATTACAGCTTTGTGATCCTTTTGAGACAAAATGTCAGGCTCAGATGTAGCCATTGACTGTGGCAGTTAACTAAGTACAGGTGTCCTCAAAAGCCATCTGTAAGGAAGGCGCTCTTGGGCTTGCTGCACGCTCACTAATCCCGAGGGCTGTGGAGGAGCGCAATGTCATTTTAATTTAGTTTGACTAGCAGCAGCTTTGTTTAGACACCTGCTCTTCTTCAGTAACCAAAGGTAACTGATATCTGTGTGCTTGTACGTGCCCAGACAGGCTTCCAGTCAACTAAAATTATCCTTCTTGAGGGATCTATTTGAATCTGACATTTGTTCATTTATTTTCTTCAAAATATAGTAGAGAAACCAAGAGATTGCTCATTACTATTTCAGGGGTAGACTTCCACATATTATCTCAAATTTCAGGTTTAGGGTACTTTTAGATCCCCAAGAGGGCCAGGCAACCATGCATTTTGGAGGAAAGGAGGAAAAGGCTGAAGGCTGGAGAATTTTGTCCTCTAAATAGAATTCCTCAGGAAAATGTCCGTGCTTTTGCTTATGCTGTTCCTATTGACTGCAGTGCTCTCCCTCCTACCCTATCCTTCCTAATCCTATTCACCTTTTGATTTAACTTGAGACCCTATGCTCTTTTCACGAGGTCTTGCTGATTCATGCAGATCATATTATCTGTCCTTTTTCTGAGCCGCTCTGCACAACTCATCAGTATCACTCAAATTGCATTTTTTTTTTTTTGCCTCTCACTGTTAATTTGATTTTCATGACCAGAAGGCAATTATTTTTAGGGCTGGGTAATGCATGTCCTTTGCTACCCATCATGGCATCACTTGGTAAATACTTATTGGTTGATTGGAAGCCATTGAAATAAAGTCAAAGGATATAATGTAATTGAAGCTTCAACTACTAGAGCAGTCTCATGATGCCTCTGATTCCTAGAAATCATTTGGAAACTAAAAAGCAGACTGAATTGTTGCTTAAAAACATATTTCCTTGAAGACTGAACATATTACAACACAAATCTTGCACTAATGGAAGCTTTAATAATTTGTGGGCAGTTACTAACCAAGCATGAATAATATTCATAGAGGCTCAGTGGAAGGGACTTTAGGCATGACCCGGTTTTTAACCTTGTTAGCAGCATGGAGAGAAGAGAATCAGTCAGAGAAGGCCTCCAAAAAAGACAGGATTAGTTCAGGGGCTTACTGGGGACATATTGAAACAGAATAGGTTGGAAGCAAGATGATACCTCTACAAGTCTGAAAGAGCCACAGCATTACTGGGCTTGGGGCTACCCCTAAAGAAGCTACGGCTGCAGTGACCAAAGACTCAGATTACAACACCAAAGTTTCTTTGAATACCTGGAAAGCCTTCCCAAGAAGGTTGGGTACAAATACAAATAAACGCAAACCGCAACGACTATAATAAATACCCAACTCTTTAATGCCCAGACATCAACAAACATCCACAAGCATCCAGACCACCCAGGAAAACATGACCTCACCAAACAAAGTAAATAAGGCACCAGAGACCAATCCTGGAGAGGCCAAGATATGTGATCTTTCAGACAGAGAATTCAAAATAACTGTTTTGAGGAAGCTCAGTAAAATCCAAGAAAACACACAGAGAAGGAATTCAGAATCCTGTGAGATAAATTTAACAAAGATATTGAAATAAAAAGAAACAAGCAGAAAATCTGGAGCTGAAAAGTGCAATTGACATAGTGAAGAATAAACCAGAGTCTCTTAACAGCAGAATTGATCAAAGAGAAGAAAGAATTAGTGAGCTTGAAGACAAGCTATTTGAAAATACAGTCAGAGTAGACAAAAGAGTTTCGTACCTTCATATAATTTCTTACTACGCATTAATGTGAAGTTAAAGTGTAGAGTTTTTATTAGTTTTCTCTTTGCTTGTTGGTTTGTTTATGTTAAGTTGCCATCCGTTTAAAATAATGAGCTATAAGGTATTATTTGCAAGCCTCATGGCAACCTCAAATCAAAAAACATACAACAGATACACAAAAAGTAAAAAGAAAGAAATTAAAACATATTACCAGAGAACATCACCTTCACTAAAAGGAATACAAAAAGGAAGAGAAGACCTCAAAACAACCAGAAACAAATAACAAAATGGCAGGAGTATTCCTTACTTATCAATAATAACATTGAACGCAAAGAGGTATAGGAAAAAGTGCTCAACATCATTGATCGTCCAAGAGATGCAAATCAAAACTACAATGAGATATCATCTCATCCCAGTTAAAATGGCTTTTATCCAAAAGACAGGCAATAAAAAATGCTGGCAAAGATATGCAGAAAAGGGAACACTCATACACTGTTTACGGGAATGTAAATTAGTACAACCACTATGGAGAATAGGTTGGAGTTTCCTCAGTAAACTAAAAATACACCTACCCCTGACCCAGCAATCCCAGTGCTATGTATATACCCAAAAGATAGGAAATCAGTACACCGAAGAGATATCTGCACTACCATGTTTGTTGCAGTACTACTCCTAATCACCAAGATTTGGAAGCAACCTAAGTGTACATCAACAGATGAATGGATAAAGAAAATGTGGTACATATACACAATGGAGTACTATTCAGCCATCAAAAGAATGAAATCCTGTCATTTGCAACAACATAGATGGAACTTGAGGTCGTTTAGTGAAATAAGCCAGGCACAGAAATATGAACTTCATGTTTGCACTTATTTGTGGAAGCTAAAAAAATTAAAACAACTGAACTCACAAAGATAGAGAGTAGAATTATGGCTATCAGTGGCTGGGAAGTGTAGTGGGAGAGTAGGGGATGTGGGGATGGTTAATGGGTACAAAAATATAGTTAGAAAGAATATATAAGATCTAGTATTTGCTAGTACAACAGGGTGACTACAGTCAACAGGTTAGAAGCAAGATGGAGCTGGTTAGGTCAGATCTCTTTCACTGTCTCAGTTATAATTTTGCAAAGGTAGTTTCACCACATCTGGTTAATTTTTTAATTTTTCTAGAGACAAGGTCTCCCTATGATGCTCAGGCTGGTTTCCAACTTCTGGGTTCAAGTGATCCCTCCTCCTTGGCCTCCCAAAGTGCTGGGATTATAGGCATAAGCAGTAGCTCCTAGCCTGTACATATTTTTAAATTCAAGGTTTCTAATTCTTTTTTTGTCAAGTTGAAACTATGGTTTGACAACCAAAATCAATGATTGAGGCAAGGTTGTGCCACTGTACTCTAGCCTGGGTGACAGAGCTAGACCCTATCTCTAAAACAAAACAAAACACCATGATATAGTTGTCAACATGCAAATTCTATTAAGTAAGGATGTATTTATGGAATATTTGAATTTTATTGCTGAAAGAAACCTTGCAAATAGGTATGAAGGCAATTTTGGATTAGGAAAGATATTAGATTTATTTTAGATTTATTTGATTTATATTAGATTTAATTTACCAGGGAAAGGGCTGATATATTAAATCCAATATATTATGATATAGAGCCATTGACGGTTATGAAGAAGAAAGAATTCTTATCTGTTTCACATTGATAAAGGGTTTTAAATAATATTATATCATAGTTAAATACGGTGTGATAAGTTAACAACACCAGTAAAAATAGCATAATTGCCCAACAGGTTCTTCTTGCCGACTACACAGATTAAAAACAGTTAACTGGCCGAGCGCGGTGGCTCACGCCTGTAATCCTAGCACTTTTGGAGGCTGAGGCGGGCAGATCACAAGGTCAGGAGATCGAGACCATCCTGGCTAACACGGTGAAACCCCGTCTCTACTAAAAATACAAAAAGTTAGCCGGGCGTGGCGGCGGGCGCCTGTAGTCCCCGCTACTCGGGAGGCTGAGGCAGGAGAATGGCATGAACCGGGGAGGCGGAGCTTGCAGTGAGTCGAGATTGCGCCACTGCACTCCAGCCTGGGCGAGAGAACGAGACTCCATCTCAACAACAACAACAACAACAACAACAAAAAAAAAAAAAAAAAAAAAAAAACCAGTTAACTGAGAACTCAGTTCACTAAGACATGGTATTTCAGTAAAGAAAGAGTTGAATTAATGTAAGGCTAGCCATGCAGAATACAGAGTTATCACTGAAATCAGTCTCCCTGAAGGCTCAAAGATTAGGGTTTTTCAGTGATAATTTGGCAGGCAGTGGGGTAGGAAATGGGGAGTGTTGACTGGTTGTGGATGAAATTTTACAGGTGTGAAAAATGGTCCCCCTGCGCTGAGTTCACCTCTGGGTAGGGGCCACAGGACCAGTTGAGTCATGAGTTGCGGGTCTGGGTGGACAGTTGCAGCTCAGCTGGTTGTCAGAAATGCAAAAGTCTGAAAAAAAATCTCAAAAACCAATCTTAGGTTCTACAGTAGTGATATTATCTACAGGAGTAATTGGGGAAATTACAAATCTTGTTATCTCTGGAACAATTGCTGGTTATCATTTCACTGGACATACATTTTAGCAGAATTCAGGCCCCTCTCATAATCCTAACCTTGTGGGCTTTTATTAGTTTTACAAAGGCAATTTAGTTTTGGGAAGAAATATTATCATCCTGGCCTTACGGTTAAACTATAAATTAAATTTCTCCCAAAGTTAGCTTGGTCTATACCCAGGAATGACAAAGGACAGCTTGGAGGTTAGAAGAAAGGTAGAGTCAACTATGTCAGATTTCTCTTACAGGATTCTCTTAATTTTGCAAAAGTGCTCTTACTACCAAGCAAAGTTTTACATTACAGTGTAAACTTGTGGAAAGGGAATGATAAAATTAATATCACTGATAGTGGCAGAAGGCAGACAAATTCCTGGGCAGACAAAGATGGGTACAGGTGAATCCCGACCTTCAAGCCAAAGAGAGCCTAAAGCCCAAAGACTGAACTGCCAGTTTGTGGTAGAGTCCTTGACTGGAACTGGAGGAAGCGTGAACTTCCTCCATGCCTTTTAGCCTATCAAATAGTGCTTTTACCAGGGCTGCTCATGGACCAAGTAGCACAGACTCCCCCATTCTGAGACCACAAAAACTCTGGGCTCTGCTGCACATGGGTCTACCCATTTTGGGACCCCTCTCACACAGAAGGCTACCTGCCCTTGGGTCCTCTCTCTGCTGACAGCTTTCCTTCTGTCGCTCAATAAAATTATTCTCCGTCTTGCTCACTCTGGTGTCCACACACCTCATTCCTCTTGGACGCTGGATAAGAATCTGGAACCTGCTGAACAGCAGATGAGAAAGCAGTGGTAACACTCTAACCCTCCTTCCTGCTCGCCTAGCAATGGGGGAGAAAAAGCAGCTGGGTGCCACACACCCCCTCTCGCCAAGCTGCGAGTGGTGGGACCGAATGAGCTGTGATGTGTCCCCATTCACCGAAGCTGCCGGTGGAGGGAATGAACATGAACTACAACACTTCCTAGGGGCTCAGACCTCAGGACTCCTCAAGCAAAAGCCGTACACCCCTTTGGGGCTCTGCTGATTGCTGGCATCTTCTAGTTTTCAGGCAGCACCATGTCCCCCTCGTCCAGACACCAGTGCGCAAGGCAGAAGCTGGTCGTAGCACACCTGGACCAGCTGCAGACTGAGCCAGAGCCATTATGGGCATGGGATCCGGGCCAGTAGCACGAGCCGAGCACATCCTAGGTAGAGGTGCCACTGACTGCAGAGATTTCTGGCTGGTGAAGCAGCACCAAAAGTATCCTGTATCATTGCCAAGGCTTTTTATCTAGGAAGAAGGAAGGGTTCTAGTTGATGTAGGACATTTCCTTATACACTAATTCACTTATTCACTCAATAAATATTTATTGCGCACCAATTATGTGTTAGGCACCGAAGATTAAAAAGTGAATGAAACAGTCAAAAATCCTTGCTCTTAGTGGAATTTATATTCTAGAAGGTTGACAGATAATATCAAAAGATAAATAAAATATGCCCTATATTAGATAATAATATGGGCTAAGGAGACTAAGAAAGCAGCCAAGGAGGCCAGAAAGTGGGGTGTGGGGGGATTATAATTTTAGGCAAAATTGCCAGGGAAGGCCTCACTGAAAACGTTGTTCTTGAACAGGGCCTGAAGACAGTGAGGAGAGACAGCCTAGTGAATATCTGTGGGACCAACACCCAAGGCAGATGGCTCAGCCCAGGTAAATACCCTGAGGCAGCAGCCAGGGTCTGGAGGATGAGGGACACCAAACAGCTAGTGTGGCTGGAGCAGAGCAGGTGAGGTGAGAACTGCAGGAGAGGAGACGGTGGAGACGGGGTGGGGTGGGGGTAGCAGATCACAGTGGGTCTATGAAAGTGGCTGGGCTCTTAGCCTTTGGAGAATTTTGAACACAGAAAAGGTAATAAGTTGACCTAGGTTTTAACCAGGTCACTCAGGCTGCTGTATTTCACATACGGTGATAAAGGGTACATTAGTTTTCTTAGTCTGCCTTCACAGAGTACCACAGACTGGGTGGCTTCAGCAACAGGAATTCATTTCCTCACAGTTCTGGAGGCTGAAAGTCCAAGAACCAGGTGTAGGCAGGCTCTGCTCATTCTGAGTGCCATGAGGAAAGGATCCATTCCAAGCCTGTCTCCTTGGCTTGCAGATGACTGTCTCCCTTCTGTGTTTTCATATCATCTTCCCCGTGTGCATTGCGTATCTGTGTCCAAATCTCTTATCCTAAATGCACCAGTCACATTGGATTAGGGTCCACCCTAAGGCCTTCATTTTGACTTAATCACTGCTATAACAACCTGTCTCCCAATACATCTACCCTCTTTGGTATTGGGGGTTAAGACTTCAACATATAAATTTTTGAGGTGGGCATAATGCAGCCCACAACAAAAGGCAGGATGGAAGCAGGAGACATGAGAAGAGATCACCGTAACCACCTATGCAAGAGATGGTGGAACTTGGACCAGGGTGGTTATGATGAAGATGGTGATAAGAAGTAGATTCTGAGTCCATTGTGAAGATCAGAAACAAGATTTGCCAATAGATTGGAAGTGAGGTATGAGAGGAAGATGAGTCAGGGTGACACCATGGAACTAAAATTCCAGATGGGCTTAACCATGGAGACAGTGTGAGGAGATGGAAGTGAAGAGTGAGAGAAGTGGAAGCATAGGAAGGTACTTATCTGGCTTAGAAGGAGGATAAAGACACAACGCTTTTAAAAATATAATACCAGGAGTACTTATTAGTAGTAAATTTCAGGTAGATTAAATAGTTAAAGGGGAAAAGAGCCTATAAAACTGTTAGATACAAAACATAGAAAACTATTTTCATTATTTTGAAATTTCTTGATTTTGCTAATCAAGAAATAATCAAGAAATAAACCTCAAAGTCATTTAAAAATGATTGAAAGCTTCAACTAAAACATGCATAAGCATTTTTGCATATATCACAAAGCTTATTGTAAAACATATGAAAAGATAGATGACAGAGGTGTAAAAAAAGTAAAAAGATTCTTTTCTTTATCTACCACTAGGTTCATGGCTAAACACCCTAAAACAAAGAGATTAACAAGAAAAAAGCATAGAAACTTATTTAATACAAGTTTTATGTGACATAGGAGACTTTTTAAGAAGTGGAAGACCTGAAGAAATGGTTAATTGTACATATTTTCATGTTAGGTTTAATGAAGTGGATAGTTGTGGAGAAATAGGATTGGAGAAAGAGTACAATCTAATGATAATAAACTGAGGGAAATTTAGCAAGTCCTATTAGTTTTTATTCTTCTCGTGACCTTTCTTCTTCAGAGATAAGGATGTTCCTTTCCTCTAGGTATAGGGAGGGTACCCCTCAGCTGAGAGTCTTATGACCTGCTTCAGGGAAGGGTCAGACAATCCTTCCTAGGTTTTATAGCCTACTTCAGAGGATAAGGATGGGGAAGGCCATAGAGACCTTCCTGCTTCTGCTGTTTTTCCAAATGCCAACACACCAAATTTTGAGGTAGCATGTCCTGAACCCCATCAGAGAGTGGACAATATTTTTGACCCATTTAATGAGCCAAAGTTTTATAATCAAAATTTACAATCAACCCAACAGAAAAAATAGGCAAAAAATATGGACAGGTAATTCAAAAATTAGAACAAAAAGGTTAATAGATGTTAACCATAGAAAAGATGCATAATCTGAATAGTAATTGGGAGAATATGAATTTTAAAAATGAGAAATTAATTTTGTATTCATCAGACTGACAAAAAAATTTTAAAAATAAAATTACATCATTTTAGAAACTCTTGAAAGAAATGTATTTTTAAAAGGCTATCCTGGATAGTAATTTTGTAGTAGCTGCCAAAATTGTAAATGCATTATCTTCAATCTAGTAATCCTATCCTGAAGTTTCTGTCTTAGATAAATATTCCCACATATAAACAAAGACATATATATGTAGAAGAGGAAAAAAATTTTTCCTCTACCCATCTTAGGTTCGTTTGCTGGGGCCCTGTAAATTAGACTAACAAGAGAAAAACAAAAACAAACAAGTTTATTAGCATGTTCATCACACATACATATGGGAGCACTCAGAGTTGAGTAACTCAAAGGTTAGTTGGAACTTGAACTTATACAGCATCTCAATGACAACAATAAATTTTAGAGCCATGAGAAGACAAAAAAAAAGATTTTGAGTTTCTAGTGCAGCAAATTGTAAGAAGGAAAATCTGTAAGAAAACTGATGGAAGATAAGGGCTAGTTAATAAAGTTGATGCAGTCTTCCGGCTGACAAGGGTCTAGAATTTTCTCCAGTGATTAACTTGTGTCCTTCCTGGTAAAGGGGAGAAGAAGGACACCTTTACAGATTTATGTCCTACTTTTAGGCAAATAGGGGGACAGCAGTGGCTCTTGCCCAGGCTGGAGTGCAGTGGCATGATTTTGGCTCACTGCAACCTCCGCCTCCTAGGTTCAAGTGATTCTCCGGCCTCAGGCTCCTGAGTAGCTGGGATTACAGGGACCTGCCACCACACCCAGATAATTTTTGTATTTTTAGTAGCTTCTTTTCACTTGCCTTCAGCTCAAAATAATCCTAATGCAAAAATGGTATATTTGGGGATGGCATATTCTGCTACCCTACATATACAAAGATGTTATTAAAGCATTATTTATAATGGAGCTAAATTGAATAAAACCTAAATACACATCACCTGTAAACTACTTAAACTATGGTACATGCTCACTATGGAATACTCAGCAGTATTTAAAAAGAACAAGGTAGATGTATATATATTGACACAAATATATAAAAACAAAAAGGCAACACCTTTCAATATTAAACATGATCGCATTTATGTCCAAAATCCAAGCTACATATTTGCATATGAACATATATATGTATTTATAGAAAATGGCTGGAAGATACGAGCCAATCTTACAACAATTTTTGGTGAAGGGAGTCAGATGTTACTTTGGAGACTGAGGAGGAAAATGAAGAATCATTTGCTTTATGAGTCTTTGTTTTGTTTTGACAATAGGAATGTATTAACTGTATACATATAATATTTAAGGATTTAAGTCAGGTGGTGTCTTAATGATGAACAAAGAACAACCAGACAAACTAACTTTCCAAGAGCAGGAAGCAGACCCATCTGGCCCCAAATGAAAGAGGATCAATAACTACAGTACTGGTAACACTTGCCCAAGAAAACACAGGGTCGTGCCCTGAGGGTTATTTTGTATTTTATTTTATTTTGAGGCTATGTCTCACTCTGTCATCTGGCTGGAGTGCAGTGGTGTGATCTCAGCTCACTGCAACGTCTACCTCATGGGTTCAAGTGATTCTCTTGCCTCAGCCACCCAAATAACTGGGACTACAGGTGCGTGCCACCACGCCCAGCTAATTTTTGAATTTTTTTGTAGAGACAGGGTTTCAACCTGTTGGCGAGGCTGGTCTTGAACTCATGAGCTCAAGCAATCTGCTGTCCTTGGCCTCCGAAAGTGCTGGGATTACAGGTATGAGCCACCACACGTGGCCTTTCTGAGGCTTTCATTGAAATAAGAAGCAGTGGTGAGAGAACTTCTGAACCAGAAGAGAGACGATTTGAATGTAGCATGATATTGCCCTTTAATGGCATATTCTGAGGCATAGGAGGGTCGAGATTAAATGTGTGAGATCTTAACAGATCTGGTTCAGACACCAATTCTGTTGACTGTACTTTTTTATTTATCTGCAAAGAACAGGTATTACCAGTATAATAAAAGGTAGTACTAAAAGTTAGAAATATACAATTTCTTTAAAAACTGGTGTAAAAATGAGGAAAAGAGATTCCATGAAATTGTGGGAAAAAGAAGAAGAAAATAGGTAAAATGAACAAGACAGAGCATGGGGATGTTTAGAGCAGAGGCCCAAGAGTGAAGAACTGAATTAACTGCCATCACTGAAAAATTAAAAAGTGTAATTTAAAAGTCTAACTTTCTGGCTTGTCTTGAAAAATCTGAAGATCTAGAACACAGGACTGGTGTTCCTATGTGGAAATCATACACGGGGACTTCACAGCCCCTGAGCGCCTAGCCAATCTCAACTGCTTTTGCATGCTGAGTTTCTTAACCTTTATATTGATGCATGGATGCAGACTCACAATTATGGACTCCCTGTGGACCTCCTTGTCAGAATAGTATTTTAAAACACATAAATTAAAATATACAGAATTACAAGGGAAACCAACTATGTTGTGATTCAGTTCTATCCTTGTGCCCCTTGGGTGTTGAGGCCTAGGATCAGTTGCCATTTCCATTGAGCTCCATCACTCTGGTTTTTGTTTTTCAATTTTTGTTGTTAAGTTCCAGGGTACATGTGCAAGATATGCAGGTTTGTTACATAGGTAAACGTGTGCCATGGTGGTTTGCTGTACCTATCAGTCTATCACCTAGTTATTAAGCCCAGCATGCACTAGATACTTTTCCTAGTGCTCTTTCTCCCCCTGAACCCGCCTAAAGGCCCCAGTGTGTGTTGTTCCCTTCCCTGTGTCCATGTGTTCTCATGGTTTAGCTCCCATTTATAAGTAAGAACACGTGGTGTTTAGTTTCCTGTTCCTGTGTTAGTTTGCTGAGGATTATGGCTTCCAGCTCCATTCATTTCCCTGTAAAAGACATGGTTTTATTCCTTTTTATGACTGCATCGTATTCCATGGTGTATATGTGCCATATTTTCTTTATCCAGTTTATCATTGATGGGCATTTGGGTTGATTTCATGTCTTTGCTATTGTGAATAGGGCTGCAATGAACATACATGTGCATGTATCTTTATAATAGATTTGTATTCCTTTGTGTATATACCCAGTAATGGGATTTCTGGGTCAAATGGTATTTCTGGTTCTAGATCTTTGAGGAATCACCACACCATCTTCCACAGTGGTTGAACTAATTTACATTCCCACCAACGGTGTAAAAGCTTTCCTATTTCTCTCCAACCTCACCAGCTGTAGTTTTTTTGACTTTTTAATAATTGCCATTCTGACTGGCATGAGATAGTATATCATTGTGGGTTTGATTTGCATTTCTCTAATGATCAATGATGTTAAGCTTTTATTCATGTTTGTTGGCTGCATGAATGTCTTCCTTTCAGAAGTTTCTGTACATGTCCTTTGCCCACTTTTTAATGGGGTTGTTGGCTTTTTGGTTATAAATTTGTTTAAGTTCCTTGTAGATCCTGGATATTAGACCTTTGTCAGATGGATAAATTGCAAAAATGTTCTCCCACTCTCTAGGTTGCCTGTTCACTCTGATGATAATCTCTTTTGCTATGCAGAAGCTCTTTAGTTTAATTAGATCCCATTTGTCAATTTTGCTTTTGTTGCAATTGTTTTTGGCAATTTAGTCATGAAATCTTTGCCCATGCCTATGGCCTGAATGGTATTGCCTAGATTTTCTTCTAGGGTTTTTTCTTTTTTTGAGATGGAGTCTTGCTCTGTCGCCCAGGCTGAGTGCAGAGGCGCGATCTCAGCTCACTGCAAACTCCACCTCCTGGGTTCACACCATTCTCCTGCCTCAGTCTCCCAAGTAGCTGGGACTACAGGCACCCACCACCATGCCCAGCTAATTTTTTGTATTTTTAATAGAGATGGGGTTTCACCACATTGGCCAGGCTGGTCTGGATCTCCTGACCTCGTGATCCGCCCACCTTGGCCTCCCAAAGTGCTGGGATTACAGGCGTGGCTTCTAGGGCTTTTATAGTTTTGGGTTTTACATTTAAGTCTTTAGTCCATCTTGAGTTAATTTTTGTATAAGGTGTAAGGAAGGCGTCTGATTTCAATTTTCTGCATATAGCTAGCCAGTTCTGCCAGCACCATTTATTAAATAGGGAATCCTTTTCCCATTGCATGTTTTTGTCAGGTTTGTCAAAGACCAGATGGTTGTAAATGTGTGGTCTTATTTCTTAATTCTCTATTATGTTCCATTGGTCTTATGTGTCTGTTTTTGTACAAGTACCATGCTGTTTTGGTTACTGTACCCTTGTAGTATAGTTTTTAGTTTGGTAGCATGATGCCTCCAGCTTTGTTCTTTGTGCTTAGGATTGTCTTTGTTATATGAGTTCCTTTTTAGTTCCATACAAATTTTAAAATAGTTTCTTCTAATTCTACGAAGAATGTCAATGGTAGTTTAAAGAGTATAGCATTGAATCTATAAATTACTTTGGGCAGTATGGCCATTTTCAAGATATTGACTTTTTCCTATCCATGAGCATGGAATATTTTTCCATTTGTTTGTGTCGTTTCTGATTTCCTTGAGCAGTGGTTTGTAGTTCTTCCTGAAGATGCCCTTCACTTCCCTTGTTAGCTATATTCCTAGGTATTTTATTCTCTTTGTACCAGTTGTGAATTAGAGTTCATTCATGATTTGGCTTTCAGCTTGCCTGTTGATGTATGGGGATGCTAGTGATTTTTGCACATTGATTTTGCATCCTGAGACTGCTGAAGTTGCTTATCAGCTCAAGAATCTCTTGGGCTGAGATGATGGGGTTTTCTAGATATAGGACCATGTCATCTGCAAAAAAATTGACTTCCTTTTTTCCTAATTGAATACTCTTTATTTCTTCCTCTTGCCTGATTGCCCTAGCCAGAACTTCCAATACTCTATTGAATAGGAGAGGTGAGACAGGGCATCCTTATCTTGTGCAGGTTTTCGAGGGGAATGCTTCCAGGTTTTTCCCGTTCAGTATGATATTGGCTGTGGGGTTGTCATATATGGCTTTTATTATTATGTTCCTTCAATACCTGGTTTTTTGAGAGTTTTTAGCATTAAGCGATGTTGAATTTTATTGAAGGCCTTTTCTGCATCTATTGAGATAATCTTGTGGTTTTTGTCTGGCCTGAAGTTTTCTTTTTTTGTTGTATCTCTGCCAGGTTTTGGTATCAGGATGATGCTGGCCTCAATGAATGAGTTAGGGAGGAGTACCCCCTTTTCAATTGCTTGTAATAGTTTCAGAAGAAAGGGTATCAGCTCCTCTTTGGAGCTCTGGTAGAATTCAGCTATAAATCCATCTGGTCCTGGGCTTTTTTGGTTGGTAGGCTATTTATTACTGCCTCAATTTCAGAACTTGTTATTGATCTTTTCAGGGATTCAACTTCTTCCTTGTTCACTATTGAGAGGGTGTATGTGTCAGGAATTAGTCCATTTCTTCTAGATTTTCTAGTTTATTTGCATAGAGGTGTTTACAATATTCTCTGATGGTTGTTTGTATTTTTATGGGGTCACTGGTGATATCCCCTTTATCATTTTTTATTGTGTCTATTTGATTCTTCCCTCTTTTCTTCTTTATTAGTCTAGCCAGTGGTCTACTTTATTAATTTTTTTCAAAAAACCAGCTCCTATATTCATTGATGTTTTGAAGGGTTTTTCGTGTCTCTATATTCTTCAGTTCTACTCTGGTCTTGTCTTCTGCTGGCTTTTGGGTTTCTTTGCTCTTGCTTTTAGTTGTGTTGTTAGGGTGTCAATTTGAGATCTTTCTAGCTTTTTGATGTGAACAGTTAGTGCTATAAATTTCCCTCTTAAAACTGCTTTAGCTGCATCCTAGAGATTCTGGTATGTTGCCTTTTTGTTCTCATTGGTTTCAAAGAACTTCTTGATTTCTGCCTTAATTTTATTACTTAACCTGGAGTAATTCAGGAGCAGGTTGTTCAATTTCCATGTAGTTATGTAGTTTTGAGTGAATTTTTAAATCTTGAGTTATAATTTGATTGCACTGTGGTCTGAGAGACTGTTAAGGTTTCTGTTTTTTTGTATTTGCTGAGGAGTGATTTACTTCCAATTATGTGATCAATTTTACAATAAGTGCCATGTGGTGTTGAATAGAATGTATATTCTGTTGCTTTAGGGTAGAGTTCCATAAATATCTATCAGGTTCACTTGATCCAGAGCTGAGGTCAAGTCCTGAATATCTTTGTTAATTTTCTGTCTCAATGATCTGTCTAATACTGACAGTGGGGTGTTAACATCTACCACTATTATTGTGTCGGAGTCTAGTCTCTTTGTAGGTCTCTAAGAACTTGTTTTATGAATCTGGGTGCTCCTGTATTGGGTGCATATATATTTAGAATAGTTAGCTCTTCTTGTTGAATTGATCCCTTTACCATTATGCAATGCCCTTGTCTTTTTTATCTTTGTTGGTTTAAAGTCTGTTTTGCAGAAACTAGGATTGCAACCCCTGCTTTTTTCTGTTTCCCATTTGCTTGGTAAATTTTCCTCTATCCTTTTATTTTGAGTTTATGCATGTCTTTGCATGTAAGATGGGTCTCTTGAATACAACACAACAATGGATCTTGATGCTTTTTATTTAATTTAATTAATTAATTTATTTATTTGAGAGGGAGTCTCACTCTGTCACCTAGGCTGGAGTGCAGTGGTGAAATCTTGGCTCACTGCAACCTCTGCCTTGTGGGTTCAAGTGATTCTTCTGCCTTAGCCTCCCAAGTAGGTGGGACTATAGGCACGCGCCACCATGCCTGGCTAATTTTTGTATTTTAATAGAGATGGGATTTCACCGTGTTGGTTAGGCTGGTCTCGAACTCCTGATCTCAAATGATCCACCCACCTTGGCCTCCCAAAGTGCTGGGATTACAGGTGTGAGCCACCACACCCATCCTGGACCTTGACTCTTTATCCAGCTTGCCATTCTATGTCTTTTAATTGGGGCATTTAGCCCATTTACATTTAAGGTTAATATTGTTATGTGTGAATTTGATCCTGTCATCATGATACTAGTTGGTTATTTTGCAGACTTGTTTATGTAGTTGCTTCATAGTGTCAGTGGTTTGTGTACTTCAGTGTATTTTTGGAGTGGCTGGTAACAGTTTCTTCTTTTCATATTTAGTGCTTCCTTCAGAAGCTCTTGCAAGGCAGGCCTGGTGGTGACAAATTTTCTCGGCATTTGCTTGTCTGAAAAAGATTTTATTTCTTTCTCACTTAGGAAGCTTAGTTTGGGTGGATATGAAATTCTGGGTTGGAAATTCTTTCCTTTAAGAATATTGAATATTGGCCCACCATCTCTTCTGGCTTGTAGGGTTTCCACTGAGAGGTCTGCTGTTAGTCTGGTGGGCTTCCTTTTAGAGGTGACCTGGCCTTTCTGTCTGGCTGCCCTTAACATTTTTTCCTTCATTTCTACTTTGGCGAATCTGATGATTATGTGTCTTGGGGTTGATCTTCTCATGTGGTACCTTATGGGGTTCTCTGGATTTTCTGAATTTGAATGTTGGCCTGTCTTGCTAGCTTGGGGAAGTTCTCCTGGATGATATTCTGAAGTGTGTTTTCCAATTTGGTTTTGTTCTCCCCGTCTCTATCAGACAGCCCATCAGTCATAAGTTCAATCTCTTTACATAATCCCATAGTTTTTGGAGGTTTTGTTCATTCCTTTTCATTCTTTTTTTCTCTAATCTTGTCTGCATGTCTTATTTAACAAGATAATCTTTAAGTTCTAATATCCTTTCTTCCACTTGGTTTATTTGGCCATTGATACTTGTGTTTGCATTGTGAAGTTCTCGTGTTGTGTTTTTCAGCTCTATTAGATCATTTATGTTCTTCTCTAAACTGGATATTCTGATGAACATCTCCTGTAATATTTTATCATGGTTTTTAACTTTGCAATTAGTTAGAACATACTCCTTCAGCTCAGCGAAGTTCATTATTACCTATCTTCTGAAGACTACTTCTGTCAATTCATCCGTCTCAGCCTCAGTCCAGTTCTGTGCCCTTGCTGGAGACATGTTGCAATCATTGGGATTAGAGACACTCTAGCTTTTTGAGTTTTCAGTATTTTTGTATGTTGATTTTTTCTCGTCTTCGTGGGTTTATCTACCTTTGACCTTTGAGTCTGCTGACCTTTGGACAGGGTTTTTTGGGGTCTTTTTCATTGATGTTGTTGCTTTCTGTTTGTTTTTCTTTTAGCAGTCAGGCCTCTCTTCCGTAGGGCTGCTGGGGTCCCACTCCAGACCCCATTTTCTTGGGTCTCTCCTGCCCCTGGAAGTAACACCAATGGAAGCTGAGGAACAGAAGAGATGGAAGCCTGCTCCTTCGTCTGTGAGCTCTGTCCCTGCGGGGCACTGACCTGATGCTGGCCGGAATGCTCCTTTGTGAGGTGTCTGGAGACTTCTACTGGGAGATCTCATTCAGACAAGAGGAGTGGGATCAGGAACCCACAGAAATAAGCAGTCTGGCTGCCCTTTGGCAGAGCAAGTGTGCTGCTCTGGGGGTAATCCTTCTCGTCTGGGCTGCCCTGACCCTCCAGAGCCAGCAGGCAGAAAAGACTAAGACTGCTGATCCATGATCCTGCAGCCACTACTCCTCCTAGGGGCTCCTCTCAGGGATATCAGAGTTCTGTCCATAAACCCCTGGCTGGGGATGCTGAAATTTCCACAGGGAGCCCCAACCTGGTGAAGAGGAGTGGATTGGGATCCTGCTTAAAGGAACAGTCTGGCCATGAACTGTCCCAGCTCCTGTGCTGAACTGTGGTGAATTACTCCTCATCCAAACTGCCCAGTCTCACTGGCACCAGCGGCAGGGGAAAACGGCGGACTGGAGCCGCAGTGATGACGGCTGCCTCTCCCAACCCCGGAACTTGGTCTTCTTACTCAGTCTCTAGCCCGCCGTGCTGGCTGATGGGGATTCCAAGCCAGTGGGTTTCCATGGGAACAAGGCCACTTGGCTCCCTGGCTTCAACCCCCTTCCCACAGGAATGGATGGATCTCCTGTCTCACTGGGGTTCCTGGAGCCAGAGTATGCAAAAACTCCCATGTCTCAGTGCCTGCTCAAGTGGCCGCACACTGAGCAGTCCCCATGAGTCTGCACAGCTCTTTTCTTGGGACCCAAGGCCCTGGTGACATGAGCTCAATGAGGGAACCTCCTGATGTATGGGTTTCAAGGATCTGTGGGAAAAGTGTGGTTTTCAGGGAAGGGTAGCACAATCCCTCACTCCCTCCCTTGGCTGGAGGGAGGGAATTCCTTTTGCTGCGTGAAGCTCCCACATGGGCCCTTACTCTATCCTGCTTTTCCTTGCTCTCTGTGGGTCATGTCTACCACCTAGTCAGTCTCAATGAGAGAACTTTGGTACCTCAATTGAAGATGCAGGATTCACTCACTATTTTCATCCTTCGTGGGAGCCGCAGAGTGGAGCTGTTTCTATTCAGCCTTCTTGGTTGCTCCAACCCAACACTGTGTTTTTGACACATGGCTTGTCTCCCTTCCTTTTGTTACCCTTCCTGGGCCCATGTAGGCATTTGAATTTATCCCAATTCAGAGAAATTCATGAAGACAAAGATTGAAGAGCACAAGAATAGGAGATTCTCCAATAGAAATTGGAGCCAAGATCCCAGTGTGGTATAGAGTAAAGCAAATAGTCTTTGAAGTCAGAGAAACCAGCTTTGGTATATGATCTTATACAATTTATTTAACCTCCTTAAGCCTCAGTTTCCTCATTTGTAATACCATATCATATGATTGTTCTAAGAATCAACTAAAATAATGCATAAAAACAGTGTTGGATGCCATCAGTAAAGGGTAGATATAATTATTCTCCAAAGTCTCATTTCTCAACTGCAAAATAGGGATCATACCACCTGTTTCACAACTCTATTGCAAAGGTTAAATGAGACATTTGAAAAAGTACTTTCTGCTTTCTAGCTTAAGAGCCAATCAATATATGTTGGTTTCCTCTCTTCTTTCCCAAAATTAATATAAAAGAAACATCTATTTTGGTGTATAATATTTGTCTTGATTATGATAGAACAGGATTTAATTATGTTGCGGAAAGTAGTCAAATGAAACCAGAAATAACACAAAAGTGACTGGAAACCAAATACTTAGAATCAGCTTAAATATTCTTCCAAAAAAGAGTAACTACCAACAGAATCCACAGCATTTATGTGCCTAGAATAAAGATTGTAAAAGATGCTGTACTTTCTTTTTTTTTTTTTTTTTTTTTTTGAGACAAAGTCTCACTCTGTCGCCCAGGCTGGAGTGCAGTGGGGCGTGATCTCGGCTCACTGCAACCTCTGCCTCCCAGGTTCAAGCAATTCTCCTGCCTCAGCCTCCCAAGTAGCTGGAACTATAGGCACGTGCCACAACACCCAGCTAATTTTTGTTATTTTTTTTAGTAGAGACAGGGTTTCGCCATATTGGCCAGGCTGGTCTCAAACTCCTGACCTCGTGATCTGCCTGCTGTGGCCTCCCAAAGTGCTGCGATTACAGGTGTGAGCCACCGCACCCAGCTGATGCTGTACTTTGTTTTCTAATTTTGCTATGCTAATAAAAGAAATTAGTTTCCAAAAAATGTTAATTTAAGCAGTGGGGATGAGAGACAAAAACAGTTATCACAATTTTTTAAAATGTTGGAACAGGAAGATATAAAAATATGAGTATAAATATAGCAAAATATGTAAGAAGATGAATTCTGGAGTTGGAATTCCAGCTACATCTCTTAGTAGCTATGAGGCCTTAGTAAAGTTACTTATACTCTGTGCCACACTTTCTTGTCCTTCCTCCATACCTCATTTCTATCTTTAAAATGGCTACAATGATAGTAGCTGTCTCACTGGATTGTTGTGTATGGCAAATGAGTTAGCTGAATATATCTAAAGTGTGTTTAAAACAGTGCCGGAAACATCATAAATGCTATGTATAAGCTATTATTATCCTAAGAGGCAAGATGGATAGAGAGAATTCTGATTCTCTTTTCTAAATATCAGAGACTGGAAGTATATGTTATAAACCTGTCAAAATCCTCCCAAGTAAAGTGTCTATGGTGACTCTGATAGAGAAGATTTTAAAAACAAACATTGCCCCTGCTCCCAACCACAGAAGTAGAAGAAATAGTAAAAACCAAAGAGCAAGTCAAAGGCAACTGTGGGGACACAATGAAGCTGTTAAAAGACACAAGTGGTCATGAAAGAGTAACCACCTAGAGAAAATTTCAGTGACTTTTTTTTTCCGCTTAAGATACAGGGTGGTGGTAGTGTTAGGGGAGGAACATTGAAAGGGAGGTTATGGATAAGAGAATTATAGTATTTTGTGAGCTCATTTAAAAAATTTATGTGAATAATATGTGTTTATCATGTGGAAATTTAAAAATATATGTGAGGTAAATAAATGATAGCAACAACCCATGATCCTATTGTGGTGGGCAGAATAATGGCCAACACAGGTGTCCATATCCTAATCCTGGAGCCTCTGAATATGGTAGGCTATGTGGCAAAGGGGAATTAAAGTTTCAGATGGAATTAAGGTTGCTAATTAGCTGCCTTAAAGTAGGAAAACTGGAGGAGCCAAGATGGCCGAATAGGAACAGCTCCGGTCTACAGCTCCCAGCGTGAGCGACGCAGAAGACAGGTGATTTCTGCATTTCCATCTGAGGTACTGGGTTCATCTCACTAGGGAGTGCCAGACAGTGGGCGCAGGTAAGCGGGTGCGAGCACCGTGTGGGAGCCGAGGCAGGGTGAGGCATTGCCTCACTCGGGAAGCGCAAGGGGTCAGAGAGTTCCCTTTCCTAGTCAAAGAAAGGGGTGACAGATGGCACCTGGAAAATTGGGTCACTCCCACTCCAATACTGTGCTTTTCCAACAGGCTTAAAAAATGGCGCACCAGGAGATTATATCCTGCACCTGGCTCAGAGGGTCCTACTCCCACAGAGTCTCACTGATTGCTAGCACAGCAGTCTGAGATCAAACTGCAAGGCAGCAGCGAGGCTGGGGGAGGGGCGCCCGCCATTGCCCAGGCTTGCTTAGGTAAACAAAGCAGCTGGGAAGCTCGAACTGGGTGGAGCCCACCACAGCTCAAGGAGGCCTGCCTGCCTCTGTAGGCTCCACCTCTGGGGGCAGGGCACAGACAAACAAAAAGACAGCAGTAACCTCTGCAGACTTAAATGTCCCTGTCTGACAGCTTTGAAGAGAGCAGTGGTTCTCCCAGCACGCAGCTGGAGATCTGAGAATGGGCAGACTGCCTCCTCAAGAGGGTCCCTGACCCCGGACCCCCGAGCAGCATAACTGGCAGGCACCCCCCAGCAGGGGCAGACTGACACCTCACACGGCCAGGTACTCCAACAGACCTGCAGCTGAGGGTCCTGTCTGTTAGAAGGAAAACCAACAAACAGAAAGGATATCCACACCAAAAACCCATCTGTACATCACCATCATCAAAGACCAAAAGTAGATAAAACCACAAAGATGGGGAAAAAACAAAGCAGAAAAACTGGAAACTCTAAAAAGCAGAGTGCCTCTCCTCCTCCAAAGGAATGTGGCTCCTCACCAGCAATGGAACAAAGCTGAACGGAGAATGACTTTGATGAGCTGAGAGAAGAAGGCTTCAGACGATCAAATTACTCTGAGCTACAGGAAGACATTCAAACCAAAGGCAAAGGAGTTGAAAACTTTGAAAAAAATTTAGAAGAATGTATAACTAGAATAACCAATACAGAGAAGTGCTTAAAGGAGCTGATGGAGCTGAAAACCAAGGCTCGAGAACCACGTGAAGAATGCAGAAGCCTCAGGAGCCGATGCGATCAACTGGAAGAAAGGGTATCAGCGATGGAAGATGAAATGAATGAAATGAAGCGAGAAGGGAAGTTTAGAGAAAAAGAAATAAAAAGAAACGAACAAAGCCTCCAAGAAATATGGGACTATGTGAAAAGACCAAATCTATGTCTCATTGGTGTACCTGAAAGTGACGGGGAGAATGGAACCAAGTTGGAAAACACTCTGCAGGATATTATCCAGGAGAACTTCCCCAATCTAGCAAGGCAGGCCAACATTCAGATTCAGGAAATACAGAGAACGCCATGAAGAAACTCCTCGAGAAGAGCAACTCCAAGACACACAATTGTCAGATTCACCAAAGTTGAAATGAAGGAAAAAATGTTAAGGGCAGCCAGAGAGAAAGGTCGGGTTACCCTCAAAGGGAAGCCCATCAGACTAACAGCGGATGTCTCAGCAGAAACTCTACAAGCCAGAAGAGAGTGGGAGCCAATATTCAACATTCTAAAAGAAAAGAATTTTCAACACAGAATTTCATATCCAGTCAAACTAAGCTTCATAAGTGAAGGAGAAATAAAATCCTTTACAGACAAGCAAATGCTGAGAGATTTTGTCACCACCAGGCCTGCCCTAAAACAGCTCCTGAAGGAAGCGCTAAACATGGAAAGGAACAACTGGTACCACCCGCTGCAAAATCATGCCAAAATGTAAAGACCATCGAGACTAGGAAGAAACTGCATCAACTAATGAGCAAAATCACCAGCTAACATCATAATGACAGGATCAAATTCACACATAACAATATTAACTTTAAATGTAAATGGACTAAATGCTCCAATTAAAAGACACAGACTGGCAAATTGGATAAAGAGTCAAGACCCATCAGTGTGCTGTATTCAGGAAACCCATCTCACGTGCAGAGACACACATAGGCTCAAAATAAAAGGATGGAGGAAGATCTACCAAGCAAATGGAAAACAAAAAAAGGCAGGGGCTGCAATCCTAGTCTCTGATAAAACAGACTTTAAACCAACAAAGATCAAAAGAGACAAAGAAGGCCATTACATAATGGTAAAGGGATCAATTCAACAAGAAGAGCTAACTAGCCTAAATATATATGCACCCAATACAGGAGCACCCAGATTCATAAAGCAAGTCCTAAGTGACCTACAAAGAGACTTAGACTCCCACACATTAATAATGGGAGACTTCAACACCCCACTGTGAACATTAGACAGATCAACGAGATAGAAAGTCAACAAGGATACCCAGGAATTGAACTCAGCTCTGCACCAAGCAGACCTAATGGAAATCTACAGAACTCTCCACCCCAAATCAACAGAATATACATTTTTTTCAGCACCACACCACACCTATTCCAAAATTGACCACATACCTGGAAGTAAAGCTCTCCTCAGCAAATGTAAAAGAACAGACATTATAACAAACTATCTCTCAGACCACAGTGCAATCAAACTAGACGTCAGGATTAAGAATCTCACTCAAAACTGCTCAACTACATGGAAACTGAACAACCTGCTCCTGAATGACTACTGGGTATAATGAAATGAAGGCAGAAATAAAGATGTTCTTTGAAACCAAGGAGAACAAAGACACAACATACCAGAATCTCTGGGACGCATTCAAAGCAGTGTGTAGACGGAAATTTATAGCACTAAATGCCCACAAGAGAAAGCAGGAAAGATCCAAAATTGACACCCTAACATCACAATTAAAAGAACTAGAAAAGCAAGAGCGAACACATTCAAAAGCTAGCAGAAGGCAAGAAATAACTAAAATCAGAGCAGAACTGAAGGAAATACAGACACAAAAAACCCTTCAAAAAATTAATGAATCCAGGAGCTGGTTTTTTGAAAGGATCAACAAAATTGATAGACTGCTAGCAAGACTAATAAAGAAAAAAAGAGAGAAGAATCAAATAGACACAATAAAAAATGATAAAGGGGATATCACCACCGATCCCACAGAAATACAAACTACCATCAGAGAATACCACAAACACCTCTACACAAATAAACTAGAAAATCTAGAAGAAATGGATAAATTCCTCAACACATACACTCTCCCAAGACTAAACCAGGAAGAAATTGAATCTCTGAATAGACCAATAACAGGATCTGAAATTGTGGCAATAATCAATAGCTTACCAACCAAAAAGAGTCCAGGACCAGATGGATTCACAGCCGAATTCTACCAGAGATACAAGGAGGAACTGGTACCATTCCTTCTGAAACTATTCCAATCAATAGAAAAAGAGGGAATCCTCCCTAACTCATTTTATTAGGCCAGCATCATCCTGATACCAAAGCCGGGCAGAGACACAACAAAGAAAGAGAATTTTAGACCAATATCCTTGATGAACATTGATGCAAAAATCCTCAATAAAATACTGGCAAACCGAATCCAGCAGCACATCAAAAAGCTTATCCACCATGATCAAGTAGGCTTCATCCCTGGGATGCAAGGGTGGTTCAATATACACAAATCAATAAATGTAATCCAGCATATAAACAGAACCAAAGAAAAAACCACAGGATTATCTCAATAGATGCAGAAAAGGCCTTTGACAAAATTCAACAATGCTTCATGCTAAAAACTCTCAATAAATTCGGTATTGATGGGACGTATTTCAAAATAATAAGAGCTATCTATGACAAACCCACAGCCAATATCATACTGAATGGGCCAAAACTGGAAGCATTCCCTTTGAAAACTGGCACAGGACAGAGATGCCCTCTCTCACCATTCCTATTCAACATAGTGTTGGAAGTTCTGGCCAGGGCAATTAGGCAGGAGAAGGAAATAAAGGGTATTCAATTAGGAAAAGAGGAAGTCAAATTGTCCCTGTCTGCAGATGACATGATTTTATATCTAGAAAACCCCATCGTCTCAGCCCAAAATCCCCTTAAGCTGATAAGCAACTTCAGCAAAGTCTCAGGATACAAAATCAATGTACAAAAATCACAAGCATTCTTATACACCAACAACAGACAAACAGAGAGCCAAATCATGAGTGAACTCCCATTCACAATTGCTTCAAAGAGAATAGAATACATAGGAATCCAACTTACAATGGATGTGAAGGACCTCTTCAAGGAGAACTACAAACTACTGCTCAAGGAAATAAAAGAGGATACAAACAAATGGAAGAATATTCCATGCTCATGGGTAGGAAGAATCAATATCGTGAAAATGGCCATACTGCCCAAGGTAATTTATAGATTCAATGCCATCCTCATCAAGCTACCAATGACTTTCTTCACAGAATTGCAAAAAACTACTTTAAATTTCATATGGAAGCAAAAAAGAGCCCACATTGCCAAGTCAATCCTAAGCCAAAAGAACAAAGCTGGAGGCATCACACCACCTGACTTCAAACTATACTACAAGGCTGCAGTAACCAAAACAGCATGGTACTGGTACCAAAACAGAGATATAGATCAATGGAACAGAACAGAGCCCTCAGAAATAACACCGCATATCTACAACTATCTGATCTTTGACAAAACTGAGAAAAACAAGCAATGGGGAAAGGATTCCCTATTTAATAAATGGTGTTGGGAAAACTGGCTAGCCATATGTAGAAAGCTGAAATTTGATACCTTCCTTACACCTTATACAAAAATCAATTCAAGATGGAATAAAGACTTAAACGTTAGACCTAAAACCATAAAAACCCTAGAAGAAAACCTAGGCATTACCATTCAGGACATAGGCATGGGCAAGGACTTCATGTCTAAAACACCAAAAGCAATGGCAACAAAAGCCAAAATTGACAAATGGGATCTAACTAAACTAAAGAGCTTCTGCACAGCAAAAGAAACTACCATCAGAGTGAACAGGCAACCCACAAAACGGGAGAAAATTTTTGCAACCTACTCATCTGACAAAGGGCTAATATCCAGAATCTACAATGAACCCAAACAAATTTACAAGAAAAAAACAAACAACCCCATCAAAAAGTGGGTGAAGGACATGAACAGACACTTCTCAAAAGAAGACATTTATGCAGCCAAAAAACACATGAAAAAATGCTCACCATCACTGGCCATCAGAGAAATGCAAATCAAAACCACAGTGAGATACCATCTCACACCAGTTAGAATGGCAATCATTAAAAAGTCAGGAAACAATTTCATCCATGTCCCTACAAAGGACATGAACTCATCATTTTTTATGGCTGCATAGTATTCCATGGTGTATATGTGCCACATTTTCTTAATCCAGTCTATCATTGTTGGACATTTGGGTTGGTTCCAAGTCTTTGCTATTGTGAATAATGCCGCAATAAACATACGTGTCCATGTGTCTTTATAGCAGCATGATTTATAGTCCTTTGGGTATATACCCAGTAATGGGATGGCTGGGTCAAATGGTATTTCTAGTTCTAGATCCCTGAGGAATCGTCACACTGACTTCCACAATGGTTGAACTAGTTTACAGTCCCACCAACAGTGTAAAAGTGTTCCTATTTCTCCACATCCTCTCCAGCACCTGTTGTTTCCTGACTTTTTAATGATTGCCATTCTAACTGGTGTGAGATGATATCTCATAGTGGTTTTGATTTGCATTTCTCTGATGGCCAGTGATGATGAGCATTTTTTCATGTGTTTTTTGGCTGCATAAATGCCATCATTCTCAGTAAACTATCGCAAGAACAAAAAACCAAACACCGCATATTCTCACTCAAAGGTGGGAATTGAACAATGAGATCACATGGACACAGGAAGGGGAACATCACACTCTGGGGACTGTGGTGGGGTAGGGGGAGGGGGGAGGGATAGCATTGGGAGATATACCTAATGCTGGATGACGAGTTAGTGGGTGCAGCGCACCAGCATGGCACATGTATACATATGTAACTAACCTGCACAATGTGCACATGTACCTTAAAACTTAAAGTATAATAAAAAAAAAAAAAGTCAGGAAACAACAGGTGCTGGAGGGGATGTGGAGAAATAGGAACACTTTTATACTGTTGGTGGGACTGTAAACTAGTTCAACCATTGTGGAAGTCAGTGTGGTGATTCCTCAGGGATCTAGAACTAGAAATACCATTTGACCCAGCCATCCCATTACTGGGTATATACCCAAAGGACTATAAATCATGCTGCTATAAAGACACATGGACACGTATGTTTATTGCGGCATTATTCACAATAGCAAAGACTTGGAACCAACCCAAATGTCCAACAATGATAGACTGGATTAAGAAAATGTGGCACATATACACCATGGAATACTATGCAGCCATAAAAAATGATGAGTTCATGTCCTTTGTAGGGACATGGATGAAATTGGAAATCATCATTCTCAGTAAACTATCGCAAGAACAAAAAACCAAACACCGCATATTCTCACTCATAGGTGGGAATTGAACAATGAGAACACATGGACAGAGGAAGGGGAACATCACACTCTGGGGACTGTTGTGGGGTGGGGGAAGGGGGGAGGGATAGCATTGGGAGATATACCTAATGCTAGATGATGAGTTAGTGGGTGCAGCGCACCAGCGTGGCACATGTATACATATGTAACTAACCTGCACATTGTGCACATGTACGCTAAACTTAAAGTATAATAAAAAATAAAAAAAAAGTAAGAAAATTATTCTCTTGAACTAGGTGGGCCCAGTGTAATCACAAGGGTCCTTACAAATGAAAGAGGAAGTCAGAAGACAGACCAGAGAGATGGCTGCATCAGAAGGTTGGGCTGGCTTTGAAGACAGAGGAAGGGGCCGTGAGCCAAGGAATGCAGGCAGCCTCTAGCAACTGGAAGGACAAAGAAACAGATTCTCCCCTAGAGCCTCTAGAAAGAAATGCAGCTTTGCTGACATCTGGATTTTAACCCAATGAAACTCATTTTGAATTTCCTGACTGTATCAGTCCATTTTGCATTGCTATAAAGGAATACTACATGAGGGTCAGTAATTTATAATGAAAAGAGGTTTATGTTGGGCCCACATTTCTGCAGACTGCACAAGAAGCATAATGACAACATCTGCTTCTGGTGGGCCTCAGGAAGGTTTTCCTCATGGCTGAAGGCAAAGGGGAAGCAGGCATCACATGGCAAGAGAAGGAGCGAGAAAGATGTCAGGCTTTTCTAAACAAACAGCTCTCACATGAGCTAACAGAGTGAGAACTCACTCATTACTGTGAGGAAAGCGTCAAGCCATTCTTGAGGGATCAACCCCATTACCCAAACACCATTCACTAGGCCCCACATTCAACACTGGGGGTCACGTTTCAACATGAGATTTGGAGAGGACAAATTCTAAACCATATCACTAATGACAGCATTGTAAGATAACAAACTGGTGCTGTTTGAAGCCACCATATTAGTGGTAATTTGTTACAACAACTATGGGTGTATTAGTCCTTTTTCACACTGCTATAAAGAAATACCTGAGACCGAGTAATTTATAAAGGAAAGAGGTTTAATTGGCTCACAGTTCCACATGGCTGGGGAGGTCTTAGGAAACTTACAATCACGGCAGAAGGCGAAGGGGAAGCAAGCACCTTTTTCACAAGGCAGCAAGAGAGAGAAGAGCAAAGGAGGAGCTTCTAAACACTTAAAAAACCATCAGATTTCATGAGAACTCACTGTCATGAGAACAGCATGGATGAAACTGCATGATCCAATCACTTCCCTCCCTTGACATATGGGAATTACAAATCGAGATAAGATTTGGGTAGCGACACAGAGCCAAACCGTGTCAATGGGAAACAAGTGCACCTACTATCCAAGGACAACCACTAGTATAGGTAAACATTTTAATGTATGTATATATATATATATATTTATGTATGTATGATGTTTGTATAACCAGATTTTTTGAAAGCAGAATTCTTTAAGAGACTGCTTTGGAAGCAGGAAAAGTAGAGAGAAGGGAAATAATGCAAGTTAGGGTTCAGTTACCAGTCAAATAATATAGCAGCAGTGTCAAAATAGTTGACATCTGCAATGGCCTGAGTCAGCCAGGGCACACATAGAAAAATGCTGTGAATGGTACTCAGAAGATCTGCAATAGGGTTCACTAGGATGACTCACACTTCAGAAACAAATTTGCCAGAATTAGTTGCTAAAAGGTGGAGTCACTCATGACAATATGCCAGCTGGCAAAAAGAGTGCCAATTTTAAGTTGAATATAGCTGAGGTTAAAGATGCAAAAATTATCTCATGTGGTAGGACACTTTCTCCCTCCAGTGCACTGTCCTTGCTCACCTGCCAGACCATTCACCATTTCCACCTATGGGTCTGGGTGCAGTGATGTTTAAGCAAACCCGAGTTCTCCCTTTCTTTGCTTTAATCCCTTTTCAAGGCTATCAGTTCACACGATGTCATTCTGGGCACCAGGCTGTAGGAGTCTATCTCTGAACTTAACCTGGCTAGTATATATTATGGCTTCTTCTTAGGGTCTCTTCCATTTTCTCTCCTTGAGGCTGAATCCTCCTTTCTAGAACTGCACCATTTTTCATGCCCACCTTCTGACAGATTCACACAATAACAACAGCATCTCTTGGAACCCTAGATTTATTTTGCCATTCAGGCAATGAGCTTTTAGGTTCCTTTTTACACAGGTCAAGCTCCCATGGGATGCTGAGAATCTTGGGTACAGACATGATCAGTCCAATGATGCAAGGACAGTGGCAGTCTTTTCACTTAAGCAAAAGAAAATTAGTCTTTGGAAGCTGCTGATATTTTAAACATCGTTCCAAGAGGTTTCAAGACGAACTTTGCAAAGAACAGCAGAGGCCATGGCATGGATGCTGCAGAGGTTCAAGACAGCAGTGGGGAAGTAACAAATGTGCCAAAGGATGGGGTGGGAAGACACTTACGATGTTCAGGACTACAGAAGAAACTTGAACAGACAAATGTAATTTTCTCCTTAAGAACACCCATGATATAATGTGCCTGAGAAGATGCCAATGATGGGGTCTTGTATCCTAGTGCCAGCTGGTGGGGAAACCAATCAAGTGACTAGCAGAGAGAGATAAAGATCCCAGGAAAGATATTTAAGAGACACTCTTGTGAAGGTGATTGGAAGGTGCTGCCAGTGCTTAGTTATAAGTAGCTGACATCCTTCTGGCAGTAAAATTTTAAAAGTACAGCAAAGAAGCGGTATAATTATAGCTCACTGTTGAGTGCTTACCACCTGCCAGACACCGGGTTAAGTGCTTTATATACATGATTTTATTTTTTATTATTTGTTTTGGGAGATGGGGTCTTGGTCCATCACCCAGGCTGGAGTGCAGTGGCACAATCTCAGCTCACTGCAACCTCTGCCTCCTGGTTTCAAGTGATTCTCATGCCTCAGCCTCCCGAGTAGCTGGGATTACAGATATGCACCACAACACCTGGCTATTTTTGTATTTTTAGTAGAGACAGGGTTTCACCATGTTGGTTAGGCTGGTCTTGAATTCCTGACCTCAAGTGATCTGCCCACCTTGGCCTCCCAAAGTGCTGGGTTTACAGGCGTGAGCTACTGTGCCTGGCCCATATGATTTTATTTAGTATACCTTATTATAGCAGCCCTATGAGGGATATTGTTGTAAACAGAATTCTAAGATGGCCTCCTTGGTCTCTGCCCTATAACAATAGGTCCTGCATTATCTCCTCCCCAAGAGTGCAGGTGGAACCTGTGATTTGCTTCAAACCAACAGAATATGTCAATCCCTCAGTGATCCTTGTTCATTTCCTTCATGGTGCTTAGGACAATCCAAACAATAATCATTTACTTCCCATTGCTCCATGAGAACTTGGATGATCCCTGTTTTGTTCATTGTTGGATCTGTAGTGGTAACACACTTGTGCCTGGCATTTTCCAGCAGCTCAACAAACACATAATTTATCAGATGAATGAATTAAGGGAGATCCCCTGTTTCATATAATGTAAAGAAATAAAGAAGCAGAACTATAGGAAGGGATGGACTTGAGGATGAAGCTTTTGTTCAGGAAATTGACATGCTCAGATGGCAGCCATCCATGGGAGACTCACACCGCCTATTGCTGGCCAGCAATGAAGTGTTCAGGGCCAATAGCAAACTTTTGACCAAAAGATGGAGAAAGGCTGGAGGAAAGCCAACAATACTGGGTCTCTGAATAAAAGTTGTCTAGGTGTGGACAAACTGAAGAAGGAAGGAAGACAGAATCACAATTGTGTGAATAATGTTATTGATTGAGTGGAAACGCAGCAGTCAGAAACAGGTAAAAGTTCCAAAGGAAGATCCAACAGAATGGATAAGACACACTCTTGAAAAGAGAAGATTCTGGTAGATGAAAAGAAAATAATGAAGACTTGGGGATACTGCAATTATAGGAAACTGCTATCATATATCTATGGAAAGTTTTGGTAATTGGGAAGTGTAAAAATATTACAATTAAATAAATTTTGGGTATTATTAATTTGCATATTTACATAAATGTTTTCATAGAAACCTATGAAATAATATATATAAAAGAACTTTAGAAAAGCAAAAAAGCAATTGCAATGAAAGCCAAAATTGACAAATGGGATTTAATTAAACTGTAGAGCTTGTGCACAGCAAAAGAAACTATCATCAGAGTAAACAGGCAACCTACAGAATGGGAGAAAATGGAGAAATTCAAATCAAAGCCACAATGAGATACCATCTCACAACAGTTAGAATGGCAATCATTAAAAAGTCAGGAAACAACAGATGCTGGTGAGGTTGTGGAGAAACAGGAACGCTTTTACCCTGCTGGCAGTGTAAATTAGTTCAACCATTGTAGAAGACAGTGTGGCGATTCCTCAAGAATCTAGAACCAGATATAACATTTAACCCAGCAATCCCATTACTGGGTATATATTCAAAGGATTATAAATGATTCTACTATAAAGACACATGCACACATATGTTTATTGCAGCACTATTCTCAATAACAAAGTATTGGAACCAACTCAAATGCATATCAATGATAGACTGGATAAGGAAACTGTAGCACATATACAATATGGAATACTATGCACCCATAAAAAAGGATGAGTTCACACCCTTTGCAGGGATGTGGAAGAAGCTGGAAGCCATCATTCTCAGAAAACTAACACAGGAACAGAAAACCAAACACCACATGTTCTCACTCATAAGTGGGAGTTGAACAATGAGGACACATGGACACAGAGAGGGGAACATCACACACCGAGGCCTGTCACGGGGTTGGGGGCTAGGGGAGGGATAGCATTAGGACAAATACCTAATACATACGGGGCTTAAAACCTAGATGACAGGTTGATAGGTGCAGCAAACCACCATGGCACATGTACCTATGTAACAAACCTGCACATTCTGCATATGTATCCCAGAACTTAAAGTAAAATAAAATAAAATAAAAAAGCAACATACAAATGTAAGCAATTTTTTTCTTTATAATCACAGCAGTGAGAAAATCATTAATGCAAGCATCCCCTTGGAGAGACGAAGTACTAAAGCTAGGCAAGCCTTGAGACACAGAGTTCTTTTCCTCACCAAAATACCAAGAACAAAGGAACAAAATGTTCAGGAGAGGAGCCGCTCTGTAGAAGTAAGATGAGTAAAATAAAGTTGCCAGTTGTTAACATATTGCTTGCATAATTTTTTTGAATCATAACTTTCCTAGTATTTCCTGTATCAACTTTTATACTTTAGTGCTTAGTTCTTTCTCAGATGTACTTCATAACTATTCAAAAAAGACTTAATCACATGAGGCTCTTAAAACAGTTCCTAGCACATAGTAAGCAACTCCATATGTATTTGATAAATAAGTGCATGATTCTAAACATTCACCTCAAGTCTGAATTTCATCTTCTATGTGGTTTTCTTTATCATACTTAAACTCAACAGGGTTAAAATATGAAATGAAACAAATGATTCACAAAAAGACTGGGAATGGGTGTATTAAGTGGGTTGGTACATTTATAAAAAAGAGTTAAATGACTCATCTTACAAATTTTTTTCTCTTCTTCACACTCTTCTTCCCCCACTTCATATGATCTATAAATATATCTGAACACTGGGAATTTTACCCTAACACTTTTAAAGACTTCAGCAGAAAGCTCGTATTTCTCTATAAAAATAACCCTTTCCTTTTCATTTGTGACTAATCACTTCCCCCACTCATCCTTAAAAGAAGCATGACAAAAAAGTGCTTAAAATTCATGTTTCTATGTTCTATTTATTGCTCTGAAAATACAGGATATCTGTCGAGGAATGTGGAGTTTAGTTTTCAATTTGCTTTGTCAGCATATGGACCAGGACTGAATTTATGTTTCTTCAGTTCCAGATCTCTAATGGACCACACTAAAATTCCTTCTGGTGAACTGTGGGAAATTTTCCACTTCCCAGTTGGTGCTGCCTGAATTTCATTTAGAACTCTGTGATATGTGCCTCCTGCCTTGTGTTTCTTTCTCTGCCCAAATGTGGAAGACCGGATGGCACAGAGGGGGAGGACACAGAGGCGGGACTGCAAGTGCCTGCACCTGTTGGAAATGGCAGGTCCTGCGCTTTCTTCCCTGCCCCTCATGCCTCATGTCCATCTCTTCAGCTCTCAGGGCTGAAGGTTCTGCATTCTTTTTTCCTAGCTTGTTTCTGGCCCCAGTTCTTACATGTTGTCCACTAATAGGAGCGATGCATGAATGAAAAGCGATGAGGAGGGGGTGGGAGCCATGGGCTGGGTGGGATCCAGGCATATAGGGGGCTGTAAAGAGGGTACAATCTGACCTGGAGCAGATGTTATACCTCTGTGAGCCACCCTGGTGGCTCTACATTAGGGAACTGATTTTTCAACCCATATCACTGTGGGAGAGAGGGTGCACAGTACTTCACATTTAAAAATAAAATTTGTCTTTAAAAATATCTATTTTATTTTATTTTTTTGAGACAGAATCTCCTTCTGTTGCCCAGGTTGGAGTGTGGTGGTGTGATCACAGCTCATGGCAGCCTTCACCTCCCGGGCTCAAGCAATCATCTCGCCACTGCCTCCTGAGTAGCTGGGACCACAGGCATGCACCACCACATCCAGCTAATTTTTAAATTATTTGTAGAGATGGGTCTCGCTATATTGCTCAGGCTGGTCTCAAACTCCTGAGCTCAAGTGATCCTTCTGCATTAGCCTCCCAAAGGGCTGAGATTACAGGCATGAGCCACCATGCTTGACCCTAAAACTGGTCTTTGAATTAGGGAAGAACAACTAACAGGATAATTCGTTTTTTAAAAAAACTAAAATTCAACGTTTTACCTCAGACAGATGGGATAAAGGGAGTTTTAAGTTTATTTCAGGGCTAATAGCCACAATTTAAAAAATACTAAAAACTACACATTGTTCAATAGTGAAAGAAAGTTGTTATGAGATTTGTTTTGGATGGGCTCATATCCAGTTCACTTTCTGGCACGTTGATTACTAATTCTCCTTTTTAAAAACAAAGACAGCAGGGTCTATATCCCAAGACTTGGGTTCCAGCCTGAGCAGCTTGTCAGATATTATTCAAACTCTTTGGACCTCAGCTTTTCTCATTTGTAAAATAAAAGATTTAGTTTAAATGAGGGGTCGGCAACCTTTTTCTTTAAAAGAAAGATGGCAAATATTTTAGGCCCTGAGGTTCATATAGTCCATGTAACAACTCAGCTCTGCTGTTGTGCTGTGAAAGCAGAGGTAGACAATAAGAAAACAAGTGGTATACATGGATTGAAACATCACCCTGTACACCATAAATATGTACAATTATTATATGTCAAATAAAAATAAAAGAAAACTTTTAAAAACTCATTTAAAAAATTCAAAAATTCAGTCATTTAAATGACTGACCAAAATGATGAATCATTAGGCCAGGTGTGGTGGCTCATGCCTGTAATCCCAGCACTTTGGGAGGCTGATGCGAGCAGATTGCTTGAGCTCAGGAGTACAAGACCAGCCTGGCCAACATGGTAAAACCCCATCTAAAAATACAAAACTTAGCCTGGCATGGTGGCACACGCCTGTAATCCCAGCTACTCAGGAGGCTGAGGTGGGAGGATCGCTTGAACCCAGGAGAGGGGGGTTGCAGTGAGTCAAGTTCGCGCCACTGCACTCCAGCCTAGGGGGCAGTAAGACCTTGCCTCAATAAAAGAAGAAAAAAAAGTCGTCAAAAAAATTCAAATGATTAACAAATGTGAAAAAAAAACAAATGAATATGGCAGTGTTTTGATACAATTTTATTCACAAAAACAGGTACGGGGCTGGATTTGGTGTGCAGGAGGTAGTTTTCTGACCACTCTAGAGAGGTCTAGATCACTTGTCTTTCAACGGTTTTCCTCAGAGATTTCTGGGGCTGCCTTAGGAAGAAAAAGGAGTAGGGAGCCTGAGCACATGGGATTGTGCAGCTCTCGCCTCCATTTCAATCAAAGCACTTCTTTTTCATATTTTGGACTTCTAAGATTTTTTTTAAAGGTTTTTCATTTGAAAAGCATGTAAAAAATATTGTCTTTAAAGTCCCCTTGAAAATTGTATGCTTCTGGCCGGAAACGGTGGCTCTCACCTGTAATCCCAGCACTTTGGGAGGCTAAGGCTGGCAGATCACGAGGTCAATCTTGATCGAGACCATCCTGGCCAACATTGTGAAACCCTGTCTCTACTAAAAATACAAAAATTAGCTAGGCATGGGGGTGCACGCCTGTAGTCTCAGCTACATGGGAGGCTGAGCCAGGAGAATCATTTGAACCAGGGAAGCGGAGGTTGCAGTGAGCGTAGATCGTGCCACACTGCACTCCAGCCTGGGAACAGAGCGAGACTCCGTCTCAAAAAGAAAAAAATCCTATGCTTCTAAGCAGTGTCAGCCACTCATGCTTTTGACCGCCTGCTTCCCACCCTCCTGCCTTACCCGCGCTTCACCCTGATGATATTGCGGCTGCTGTGTTTCCTTTTCTGGACCAGAATTCTCCATGGATTAGACCCCTATATTCCAATTTCTTTCTGGACAACTCTCTGGATTTTCCGCAACTACATCATAATCAATATGTCAAAAATACTCATTATTTTAAACTCTAAAGCTGCTCCTTTTCTCTTTTTTCATCTGAGTTAATGGCTCCAGCTTCCCTCTAGTCACACAAAACAGAAACCTGGGACTTAACTCTTTTCTCTCCACTGAGAACCAGCCCCCGGTTCTGACAGGTTTTATCTTGTGATCACATGTTCTAATCTGTTCCCTCCTCTGCGTTAGTACCTTTATCCTGATGTAGGCCTCCATCTCTCATCTGGGCGGTTCCCAAATGAGAGAAAAGGAGAGAAACTGGTGACAGGAATAAACTGGTCTTTGCTACCTTCTCAGTGTGTGAGAATGATCTGTCTAAAATGCAGCACTGAGCTGGAAACTCGCCTGATTAAAATGCTTCATTAGTTTTTTATTCTATGCAAGATAAATCTCAAGTTCCTTAACCTGGAATTAGTATAAAAGTTGTCCATGACCAACTTCACTGGTTAGAACCACATGAAATAGCCATTTCTCTAGGTCAAAATGGCTGACTGTAATAATGGTTTATGGTTAACCTAAAACTTTTCTGGTGTCATCTCCTACCATTCCCTAACTCATACTTCATACACGGGAAGAGGGGGACGGGATGGGGGTGGTGACGGGGGAGGGGGAAATTCCTTTGCTGAAACTGAGATCCGCATCTTGACTGACCTCATTAATTTCTATACATCTTTCTCACCTTAGTTCTGGTGGACATTTCCTTCAGATCTCCAAAGTGCTTCCTGAGAAAATGTTCCCTCTCTGTACTCCCAAAGTAACCTCTGCAAAAGACAGCCATAGTACTTAGGCATTGCGCTGAAATTGTCAAATGATCTGTTTGTGTCCCAGCCATCTGCCCAGACCTTCAGGAATTTGGAAGCATCTTTGCCTCCCCTCTGCCTGGCACAATGGATTTAGTCTATTGAACTACACTTAATAGACTGGATCAAAGCTATCAAGGTGTACCCCAATTCTTAGCAAATAACTATCACTAATAAACTGCTTTTGGATTTCACAGTTGTGTTTGAATTTCAGAACTCTTTGGTGGATTTGAGACTGACCAGTGTTTTTATGTGCTGATAAATGTGATTTGAAGCATGAAGCATTAACTAAATGAATGTTCAGCTTTGAGAATTCAAGAATAAATTAAGCCAAAGGCTTGTACTTTTAGTCATAAGATTTATATCAGAATAAATGATTTGAGTAAAGGATTTCTGGAGTTGTGCTGTGGGAGAAAAACATTTTTATAGTATGAGTAATGCAAACTTTCATTTTCAAGTTCTCTGAATGTGCAAAATTGCTTTTCTTCATTCCATACAGATCTGCATAGATGAAGATGTGATATTTCAGCCCTCCTCCCCCACAAAAAACATACTGAGAAGATTGTAGGCAAATAGTAACTTTAGTTTAGATAAAAAATAATTCTCAGTCATAATTATAACAACCCAGCTGTGAAACTATATATGGCGTGGGAACAGACATATATATTGGGCTGTTGGGGGAGGTGAGCAAACTTTTATTCATGCAGGGATGGAATGTTCCCAGATAAAGCTCTCCTGCCTGGTGGAGAGGTAGACAACAAACAAGCCAGTAAGCAATGTCAGCTAATGGGTCACATAGTTGTGTGGGGCTCCTGGAGTAAAGAGCCCGAAGAGGGAGGCAGCCCGCTGCAAACAGGTGATGGCTGTACATATTCAAAGAACTGGAGTGAAACAATAAAAAATAGCAGGCTTATATGGGAGGTAAATATTGAGCACCTCTCCTAGATACTGTGCCAACTGGAGGGCTCTCACAAAGAAAGCCTCACTGTGGCATCCTCCCCTGTCCTTTAAATGCCACACACAGCTGTTAAGCCATCTTGCTCACCAGTATGTGTTAGGAGCCTCATCCCCAGTGCAGCACTAGGCATATAGCAATTAGTAAATGTTTTTTGATAGTCAAAACTCTCCCACAGGGAGAGGGAAAACTGAAGACCAAGAAGGACACAAGCCTGTGCAGAAGCTACATGAGCATACCAAGGTTGCAACATATCCTGTGCTCAGAAAGGGCTTTATATCCTGGATATTGAAGCAACATGTGTGGAGGATGTGTACAGGATTTCATGGCTATCATAATCAGTGTAAAATCTAAATACAGTGAATACCATGTTTTTCTCCTCCTCTTCCTCCCCCCCGCCCTTCCTTCTTGCTCCAGAGCTGTGTGGCTTATCAGAGAAAGCAAGGTGACTTTTCTAAATGCAGTTGTGTGGAGTCTTATTTTACTGCCACACCTGGTTCCATGTCCATATGAAACCACATGTATTCCCATTTTCCTTTATCTTCACTTTGAGTACTTTTAAGTGTCTGGGTTACTCTCCATTTTCCTTTTTGGCTCTCAGCCATCATTCTCATAATGATCTCTAATGGCTTTCTCTGGGCCTTGACCAGAGATTTTTTTTTTTTTTTGTCCCCTGTGGTATTTCCAATCAGAGCTTTTTTCTAAGGAGATATATATATATATATATATATACTCTCTGCTTCTTGTAATAATGGTGATGATGGTGTGTGTTGTTTAGCCAACATTTACTGAGTATTATTACATGCCACACACTGCTATGAGAAATTCAAATATGTTATTTACTCTCATTCACTCATTATTTGATTTTTATTCTCTGTGTAACTCATTAAGTTAGGTATTGCCATCTTCATTTTTAGATAAAGAACCCAATGGTAAGAGAGAGAAGTTTGATTAATACTGTTAGCAATTAGCAAAGTTAGAATTTAATCTGTGTTCTGTTTGACCTCAAAGCTCAGGCTCCTTCTACTTGATAACTTTTGTTGCAAGTGGTTGCACCTGGTTCTCCATCATCACCTGTTTTTGTTCGTCTAAGTTGGCTTCATTTACTTTTCTTTCAATGTATCTTACATATTTGACTGGTACTTTTGTGTGACTGTTTACAAATTTGCCTTTCTGTTCTAACTCACATTCAGAGCCCACCACCTAGCATTCTAAAAAAATGTGTTGGAGTTCTTTCTACAAACCTTTATAGAAAGACAAAATATCTAACCATTATTCCCAAGCCCTTCCTAATTTAGCTCTTTTCTATAACTCAGAGAGCCCTCATAATTTGTCCTGTTCCCTAACCACAAAATCTTTCTGCTTAATTTTAACCTTTTCTATAATAATGTGCAAGCAAAATTCAAATACAGGTATTATGTTTTCTAATGTTCTTGAACTGACCTCCTCTATGTCTTTCAAGGGTATCCTTTTAATTATTGACTAATTTACTGAAAAGGTTTCAGATTGTTGCAACAGAAAATATCAAGATAAAGTTAATATTGTTCTTCTGGCATCCAAAATAGGATTTTGCAATGATGGTTTTGAAAGCTGGGCATTTTGGAAGAATACAATTTTAAAGTTCCTTTATCCTGTCTTTCAACATATGAAGAGCAGGCCCTGGTGTACTGGTTCATAAAGATTTATTTAAGGAAATTCCCGATCTGATAGAAAGAAGAAGGAAGAATAAGCTTTGGGAGAAGGAAGATTTCAAATGGTGATGGGGGAAGAATCATCCAGAGGAAGCCTACCTGCTTACATGATCTGGAGAAGGCTGGAAGTCTCCAAGAGAAGCCAGACATACGACCATTTTCAACAGGATTCAGAGAGACGATATAGAGGTACCAGCAGGAGTGAGCTAAAAAGATAATGCCTCAGCTTACACAAAGCAGTAATGGAGTTCAGGTGTGCCCAGATGCTGATTTAGGAAAGCACTGTGGCTCTTAGAGGATCTTGGTAGGTAGAGCCTAGGGCTGGGGAGAGGAGGTGTTTGACAATGGAGAGCAAGAAGATCAAAGTTCACGTGGTCAGATATAGTGGAACACTCTCCAAAAAGTAGAATAGGATTTGTTGCAACTCAATATTCACCCATTCAAGCAGCCACTGAGACCAGCCACTCTGCAGCAGAGCCTGGCAAGAGGTAGAAGACACTGCATGGATCCACATCTTCCTACCATTCCACCAACCGTGGGATCACATGAGCCAGAATTATTTCCCGTATATATAAGGTCATCTTGAAAGAATCAAGGAGAAGAAATACATTTGAGAGACTAAGAAATTCCAAGTATGAACACAGCTCAGGCTCATTATAGAAAAAAGAACCACAGAAAATACTCACAAAAAAGAAGAAAATGCTCATAATCACATACATCTTGCAACAGATCCTGTTAGATCCTTTCAATATCATTCCCTCATCTCTCTCTCTCACTTGCTGTCTGTCACGCAGGCACCTATTTTCTGTGGCTCAGCCTCTTACCACTCATGCGAACTTGAGCATATTCATCATTTGTGAAATGAAGGTAATAATAATAAGTCATGTGCTGCACAATGATGTTTTGGTCAATGACAGACTGCATATACAATGGCGGTGCCATAAGATTATAATAGAGCTGGAAAATTCCTATTGTCTAATGACATGTTAGCCATGGTAAGGTCATAGCACAATGCAATAGTGTTTGTGGTGCTGGGTGTAAACAAACCTTCACAAACTCTTTCACAGTACATATAATTATGTATAGTATATAATACTTGCTATTGATAATAAATGACTGTTACTGATGTATGTATTTACTATACTTTTTATCATTATTTTAGAGTATACTTAATTCTTCTACTTATTAAAATAAAAGTTAACTGTAAAACAGCCTCAGGCAGGTCCTTCAGGAGGTATTCAGAAGAAGGCACTGTTATCATAGGAGATGACAGTTCCCTGCATATTATTGCCCCCAAAGACCTTCCAGTGGGACAGAATGTGGAGGTGGAAGACAATGATATTGATGATCCTGACCCTGTGTAGGCCTAGGCTAATACATGTGCTTATGTCTTAGTTTTTAACAGCAAAGTTTAAAAAGTAAAAAAATTAAAAATTAAAAATGTAAAAATAGAAAAATGCTTACAGAATATATAAAGAAATAATATTTTTGTACAGCTGTACAATGTGTTTCTGTTTTAAGCTAAGTGTTATTACAAAGGAGTCAAAAAGTTTTTAAAAATTGTAAAGTTTATAAAGTAAAAAAGTTCAAGTAAGCTGAGGTTAATTTAATGTTGAATAAAATTTTTTACTTTGGGAGGCCGAGCCGGGCGGATCACAAGGTCAGGAATTCCAGACCACCCTGGCCAATATGATGAAACTCCATCTCTACTAAAAATACAAAAATTAGCTGGGTTTCATGATGCATGCCTGTAATCTCAGCTACTCAGGAGGCTGAGGCAGGAAAATCACTTGAACCCGGGAGGCAGATGTTGCAGTGAGCCGAGATTGCACCATTGCACTCTAGCCTGGGTGACTGAGTGAGACTCCGTCTCAAAAAAAAAAAAAAAAAAAAAAGTAAATAAACCTACTGGATCCTAAGGGTACAGTGTTTATAAGGTCTGCAGTAGTGTATAGTAATGTCCTAGGCCTTTACATTCACTCACCACTCACTCACTGACTCACCCACCCAGAGCAACTTCCGGTTCTGTAGGCTCCATTCATGTTAAGTGCCTTATACAGGAGTAGTTTTTTTTTAATCCTTTGTACCATATTTTTACTGTAATTTTAAATGTTTAGATTTTTGGATACTTAACACTGTGTTATAATTGCCCACTGTATTCAATATAATAACATGCTGTCCAGGTTTATAGCCTAGAAGCAACAGGCTATACCATATAGCCAAGGTGTGTAGTAGGCTAGACCATCTAGGTTTGTGTAAATACACTCTATGTTTGCACAATAAAGAAATTACCTAATGATCCATTTCTCAGAATGTATTCCCATTGTTAAACAATGCATACTGCATACTGTACCTACCTCGTGGAACTGTTTTAGAATTAAATAAGGTGCATATAAATGTTTAGCAGTACAGTTGTCCCTCTATATCCATAGGAGATTGGTCCCAGGACCCCTCTGCAGATATCAAAATCCAAGGATGACCAAATCCCTGATGTAAAATAGCATAGTATTTACATATAACTTGCACACATCTTCCTATATACACTAAATCATGTCTACATTACTTTATAATACCTAATACAATGTAAATGCTATGTAAATAGTTGTTATACTATATTGTATCAAGAATAATGGCAGGAGAAAATCTGAACATGTTCAGTACAGAGGCAATCATTCATTTTTATTCCAAATATTCTTGAACTGTAGTTGGTTGGATACTCATATGTGGAACCCATGGATATGGAGGTCCAACTGTATATCTAGCACATAGTAATTATTCAACACATTTCAACTGTTTAGTTTTTAAAAATGGGGTATAACATATTTTAAGGTAAATATGTGAATATCTTTGTATGCCACTAGTTGCATTTTTCTATAACATTAAAGAGTTGAGTAGTATCTGAGCACGTGACTGTGCCATAATTGAACCAAACCTCTATTGTTGGGCATTTGGGTTTTTCAAACTTGTGCTGTTACAAATAGTTATGATACAAATATTTTTATAAGTACGTATTTGGAATAAATCCTTGAGTGCTTTTCTATGTTGAATGTCCAGAAGTGCAATTTCTTGGTCACAGGACAGACATTTAAAAACCTTGAATAAGTATTTTCAGATTGCTCTCCAGTAAGGCTGTACTCAAGATTGAGGTACCTTTTAATAAATTCAACAAAACATGTCTGACTGAACATCCTTCATCATCCTTGACAATGTAACAATGATTCACCACAGGATAAAGTTCTTCTGTGGATCAAAAAAACCCCACCTAGAACAAGAGGTCTGACATTTGGCTTTTTCAGGCAGTGAAACCTGAGAGAGGCAGAGAAGGAAGTTCTCAGCTCACCTGCCTGTTTTTATGACTGATTGTCTGTCAACTGTCATGATTTTCTTACTGAGGCAACCTGCCTTTTCTTTGAGAAGCATTTTGTGAAGGCTTTTGTTTGAAAGACACCCACATTTTAATTGACTGGTCTTCTACATCATTATGTTACATCTCTAACTGAAAATGACATTAAAAAACAAAAACCTATTACCCTGAAATCCCCTCCGGTCTTGAGATTAGTTCTCACCCCTGCATAGCTTATCATGGCTATGATTTCCTTAGGGATTACTCACAGGAGCAAGAGCAGTCTGCTTTGAGCGTGGCAAGATTGAAAGCTGCTAGTCTACAGAGCTTAATTTAGAAACAACCTGCAAAAGATAGTTAGCAACTAAGGAAGGTTAACTGAGCTCTCCCTGGGGATGGTTCTCCTGGCTTAGCTGTAACGGTGCAGAGCCTTTTTTACTTTTTGCATCTGTTATACCCAGGAGGCCAGAGAGGGAAAGGGGACCAACATGAGTCAAATAGAGTCAGCTCTTCTGTCATAACCCTGCTGCCCTACGTAGGAAGGAAGTGAAGTTCAGTCTTAGAAACTAACATACACTTTTTCAGACAGACATGTATGGTCATCCTTTCTCAAACCACACCATGGTATAGTAATTACCAGGTTCAGTTGTTTTAGGTGTCTCATGTCAAACCTAGATGCAGAACATGTTGAGCTACAAAATAATGATGGTCATTTAGATTTAGTCAGATACTTTAAAGATTTTTCAAATTTAAATAAGATATTAGTCATTTAGTCAGATATTTTAAAGAAAATACTAGATTTCTTTTGTGGTATAAGGAATGGCTTGATAGCATTAACAGTCTTAGGTGAAGTAATTCAACAAATTCTTGATAAACATCTATGATGGGCAAAGTGCACTTAGGCAACACAAGTATGTTTCTCTCAAAAGAGCTCAGAGTCTGGAATAAGATATAAAATGTAAATAAGTAACTAAAAGAGGCATATAGACTAGGTATTATAGGATTTTAAAAGGGAGACAGATGCAATCCAGCAGGGAAAAATCTAGGAGAGGCACTCCAAATAGGTATGGACCTACTGAGATAAAAGCAAAGGCCTGCTGTTGGGAGAGCGCTTAAAATTGTCAGCCCTTCTTTTTGATTAACATATGGGATGTGTGAAGGGTTTGGGGGATAGTGGGAAGATGCAGTTAGGAAGGTACAGAAGCCAAAACATGAATATATACAATGTTAGCATTGTCAGGATCTTCAATCTGAGATAGCTTATTTCATATTCTTCATCTGATGTCTGAGGAAAATTCGCCCCAGAGAGGTGAAGTGACCTGCCTGAGGTCACACAGCTGGTTAAGGAGCAGAATAAAAATAATCAGTGGAATGAAGGCTTTTCAAATTTCTCAAGTTATAGTTAAATTTAACATAAGATATAACTAAAAAATATCTTCATGATATACAAATTGTGACTAAATTAACTATTAGTTGAAGCAATAATAGAAAATATTTATGGAACACTTTCAATACATGTCCAGCAGTGTGCTAAGTGTTTAAAAACCATACTCTCACTTACTCTTCCCATTAACTCATGGAGTAGTTAGCATTATTATTTCCATTTCACTCATGAAAACACTGAAGCTGGAAGGAGTTAAATAAATGGCTCAAAGTCACACACAGTTAATGAGTGGCAAAGCCTGAATTTGAATTCATTCCCTGACCACATGCTGTTAAATGTTAAGCTCTTCTGCCTCCCACAATATTCCATATATTATGAAAAGTTTATCACTATGTTCAGGTGATTTTTTAATACCTACAAGTCTAAGTATCTAGGCTAGAATTTATTCTTAATAATCAAAGACAGTCATTGGTTAGCCCTTGATGTCAATAATTGAGTTTAATTCCTTCATTAATTTATTTAGCAAATATTTATGCAAAAAACAGACAAAAACCTGTCTTCATGGAATTTACATTTGAAGTGGGTAGTTTCAAAAATATGGATAAACGATACTGTGCTTGTGCTACTATAACAAAATACTTGAGACTGAATCATTTGCAAAGAGCAGAAATTTACTTTCTCACAGTTCTAGGGCCTGGGAAGTCCCAGATCAAAGCACTGGTAGATTCAGTGTTTGGTGAGGGCTGCTTTTTGCTTCTAAGATGACACCTCCTTGTGGTGTTCTCACATGGTGGAAAGGGACAAAAAGGGATGAATGCTGTGTCCTCACATGGAAGAAGAAATGGAAGGTCCAGGCAGATTTCTGAAGCTTCTTTTATAAGGGCATTGATCTATCCGTAATGGAGGAGCCCTCATAACTTAATCACTTCCTCAAAGGCTCCATCTCTTAATACTACTACAAGGAGGACAAAGTTTCAACATGAATTTTGGAGGGACACAAACATTCAGACCATACCAGATACTAAAAATAAGCTTGTTGATAAGGTCTTTGAAAACAGACAGTTTTTTTTGGAGTATAATTTACTGTTTGTAAACAGTAAATTTCTGTATGTGTGTAAACACACATACAGAAAAAGTGCATAAATCATTAGTGTGCGTTTTGATAAATCTTCACAGTGCAAACGCCTCCATGAACCCAGCACCGGGATTAAGAAATAGACCCTAGCCAAGACACCAAAAGTCTCATTTTACCCCCCTTTCAGTAAATAGCCATTCCCCAAAAATGACTACTCTCTTGACTTCTCAAATCTCAGATTAGTTTTGCTTGTTTTCAACTTTATGAAAATAGAATAATAGAATATGAATTTTCTATAGTTTTAATGTGTCCCCTAAAATTTCATGTGTTGAGAACTTAATTTCCATTGTGACAGTATTAAGAGATGGGGCCTTTAGGAGGTGATTAGGTCATGAGGGCTTCCCATGATGAATGAATTAATGCCAGTATTTTGGAAGTGGGTCAGTTATCAAGGGAAAGGGCTTCTAATCAAAGGATAAGTTCAGCTCCAATTTCCTTTCTGTCTTTTGCACTTACTTGCCGTGGGATGCTTTCCACCATGGGATAACCCTCACCAGATCATGGTGCCATGTTCTCAGACTTCCCAGCCTCAAAAATGGTGAGCCAAATAAACTGTTCTTCATAATTTACCCAGTCTATTGTACTCTGTTATAGCAGCAGAAAATAGACTAAGACAGAAGTTCTTGGTGTATGGTTTCTTCCACTTAAATTATGTTTACTAACTTATCTTGCTGTATAATAGACCAATGCATGAAATTCACAATTTATTTATCCATTCTGCTACTGAAGGACATTTTTGAGAAGCTTCTAGATTTTGGGACATATGTACACATATCTCTTTGGAATATACCCAGGAGTGAAGTAGCTGGGTCTGAGGATATTTTTGTGCTGCAGAGGCTCAGCTTTAGTAGATATTGCCAGTTTTCCGAGATGATTGTGTCAATTTACACTTCCACCAGTAGTTCTCTACAACCTTGCTGACACTTGGTATTGTCTGTTACATTTAAGCCTTATGATAAGCATGCAGTGCATCTCATTGTGGTTTTAATTTGCATTTCCCTGATGATTGATGAAACTGTACATCTTTTCATGTTCATTAACCATTTGCATATTGTCTGTCATGAGACGTCAGTTTAAACTTTTGCTCAATTAAAAAAAATCAATATTTTAAAGTTATACTACATAATTAGAAGTCACTTAAAAAAGCTGTTTCATTAGAGACAAGCTTTTTTTGTTAACTTATCTGGGACACACATTCTCAACAAAAATGTCAGGAGAAGGTTGGAGAACACAATCAGGTTGGCCCCAAGCAAAGTTCTCTATTAAGCACAGTTTGCCTTTGATATTCTTTTTTCTTACCTATTGGATTTTCTCCCTTCCAACTTCTCTGTGCTATCACAACTTCATCAACAACTCTTCCTCACTAGACCCCTCTTATTCTGTATCCTGGGAATGGGAGGGTGAGGCGGGAATTGCATTTAAAAGTACCACGGCTAGGTTTCTCTTTGGACATTGTTTATATAAGCACATTTATGGGGTTCTAATGTGCAAAGGTTTAGAGCCACATTTGAGAGTAAGGACAAAATAGAATTTAACTAAATTGGAAGTGAGAAAAATCTGGATTGGAGCAGGAAAGGACTTAACCCTAAATAGACCTAAGGAGGAGAAATGGGAGGGGAGAGTGAGAATTAAGAATCCAGCAGCATGAAGTGGCTCATGCCTGTAATCCCAGCACTTTGAGAGGTGAAGGCGGAGGAATCACTTGAGCTCAGGAGTTCTAGACCAGCCAGGGCGACATAGTGAGACCCCATCTCTACAAAATTAGCTGGATATGGTGGCACATGCCTGTAGTCCCAATTAGTTGGGAAGCAGAGGCGGGAAGATCACTGAGCCCAGGAGGTTGAGGCTGCAGTGAGCCATGATTGTGCCACTGCACTCCAGCCTGGGTGACAGAGAGAGACCTCATCTCAAAAAAGAAGAAGAAGAAGAAGGTAAAGGAGAAGGAGAAGGAGAAGGAGAGGAATTATTCTAATGGGTGGGGGGTCTAAATAATTTTTAAATTTTTAAATTTTACTTTTTAATTTTGAATTTCTGAAAAAATACATTTACATGGTTCATAAATCAAAACAATATTGAGAAATATAGCATAATGTCTTAGTGCAAATTTTGTCCCTGTCCACCTCATTCCACCCCTCTCCTCCATAGATAATTTCTTTTTTAGTTTTTATGGTATCTTTCCAGTGATTCTTTATGCAAAGACATATCAAAATGAATTTATATTATTTTTTCACCTTCAAAAATATTTTAACAGTGATGTCTAATATTCAGTTTAAGTTATTTGAGCTGTAAAGAAAATCCTCAAAATCTAGTAAAATCTACTTTACATAACAATCTTATATGAAATGTGTATGTGTGTGGTTGTGTGGGTGTCAAGGGAAGGGACTGAGTTCTACATCTGGGCTGACATTATGTGGAATAGTAGCACATGTGGGATAGAGAGATCATTTATACACTGATTTAATTCAGCAAAAGCAAAAAAAGCTAGAGGTGAGTGTGAGAACATAAACCCACCAGGAATTGATAAAAACCTTGGGAAGGGTGTTGGATTTTTTACAAAATGTATATCTGTGGTTAGAGCCAATCTTATTTAGTCCCCAAGGAAACAGTGTGGCCTCAGTTGATATCTGAATTATACATTATTGCCTTCAACTATCAAATAATTCTTAATTATTAACTAATTGATACAGCTTGGTGTATTGCCACCCAAATCTCATCTTGAATTGCAGCTTCCATAATTTCCACGTGTTGTGGGAGGGACCAAGTGGGAAATAAGTGAATCATGGGAGTGGTTTCCCCCATACTGTTCCCATGGTTGTGAATAAGTCTTACGAGATCCGATGGTTCTATAAGAGTTTCAGCTTTCACTTGGCTCTCATTCTCATTCTCTCTTTGTCTGCTGCCATTTAAGATATACCTTTTGCCTTCCACCAGGATGGTGAGGCCTCCCCAGCCACGTGGAACTGTGAGTCCATTGAACTTCTTTTCCTTTATATATTACCCTGTCTTGGGTATGTCTTTATCAGCAGTGTGAAAATGGACTAATACCCTGATATGTTGGGAACTGGTGATAAAGCATCATCATTGTCAAGCTGAGAAGCTTAGATATTTTCTAAAGGCAAATGGAAAGCCTTTGAAGGTTGTTGAACATAGGAATGACATAAACAGAACTGTATTTCTAGAAGTTTAATGTGGCAGCAGAAAAATGAGCAATTCTGGATTTGGGAATATCCATTTAAAACATACTAGTTATCTATTGCTGCATAACAAATTATCTAAAATTTAGCAGTTTAAAACAACAAGCATTTGTTATCTCACAGTTTCTGTAGGTCAGAAATCTGGGGGTAGTTATTGGCAGGATTCAGCTCCTCAAGGGCTGTTGGACTGGCAGCCTAAGCTCCTCAATGACCATTCACTGGAGACTGCCTCAGGTCCTCCCTGTGAGCTTTTCCATAGGGCAGCTCATAACATGGCAGCCAGCTTCCAACAGAGAAGCAAGAGAGCAAGAGAGGGGTAGGTAGCAAGATGGAAACCAGAGTCTTTTGGTTACCTAATCTTGGAAGCAATATACCATCACATGTGCCACATGTGAAGCAAGTTGCCAAGCCTGGTCCACACTCAAGGGGAACTGATTCCACAAGGTGTAAATAACAGCAGGCGGGGATCACTGGAGGTCATTTTATTGGTTCTTTCAATCTAGCAAGCTGGAGATAGTGAGGAATTGCAGTAGGTGGTTCCTGTTGGCAAGGAGCGAGGGGAATGGCATGAAAATGAAGACAGAATTAGAATTGCCAGGACTTGCAAACAGATTGGATTGGGAGGATGATTGGAAGAAAGGAGTCAAGCCTGGCTGATTGGGATGATTGCCGAGGAACTCACAGAAGGACGAAACACATGAGAAACAGATTTGGGAGAAATGTCAAGTAATGAGAATAGGTTTTAGCAGACTTCGCATTAAAGAATCAGGAGAGAAAGGAATGAGAGTTGTTTTGGGTCCATTAACTTGTGGCAGCTGGTGTAAAATCAAGAGCATGCAGACTGGAATCAGATCTGGGTTCAAATAGTGACTCTTCCAACACTTACAAGTCCTGCCCCTCTGGAAAAACTATGCTGAAGCTCAGTTACTCTTTTGTTAATGTGGAAGCCAATTCCTACCTCTCTTAGTTGTTTTCAGTATTATATGAGACAACCTACTTAAAATTCGTACTACAGAGTAGGTGCTCAATAGATGGAACTACTCTGATATGGTTCTTCTACGTATTTTCAAAAGCAAGTATGAAAATACCCTTTCTCAGTGTCTCCTTACAACCATTGAATAACCCCACTTGAATCATGTTACTATGATTATTTCAACAGCGGCCATAAAGTTTACTTCTGTGTATTTGTACAGCTCAAATCATCATATGTGTACAATAGTTAATGTCTTCATTGTGTCATTAAAATATCCCCCAAATGAGGTACCTAAACATTTAGACTTGGAAGCCACTAGCTTACTCTTCATGTGCATCATTAGTGTATTGCTTTCCTCCTCTCTCTCTCTCTCTGAGTCCTACTCCAATCTGTAGCTTGAACTTTATTTATTTATTTATTTATTATTTATTATTTATTTACTTACTTAGAGATGGAGTCTCGCTCTTTTGCCCAGGTGGACTGCAATGGCACGATCTCGTCTCACTGCAACCTCCACCTCCCAGGTTCAAGTGATTCTCCTGCCTCAGCCTCCCGAGTAGCTGGGATTACAAGCACCCGCCACAACACCCGGCTAATTTTTTGTATTTTTAGTAGAGAAGGGGTTTCGTCACATTGGCCAGGCTTGTCTCAAACTCCTGACCTCGTGATCCACTGGTCTCGGCCTCCCAAAGTGCTGAGATTACAGGTGTAAGCCACTGTGCCCAGCCTGAACTTTATTTTTAATAGTCTCTCCTTTTGTTGTACAGAAAGAGTAGTAAGTGGGGGAAAAGACCTGGGTTTGAATCATAACTTTCTTATTTTATGAGCCATGTAAACTTTTTGGGCTCTAGCTTCCTCATTCATAAAAATGGGAGAGTATTTCCTGTCTTACATTCTTATAGAGAGAATAGCTGATAATTATAGGGGTCAAAGTTGCCATCTTTGTTTTCCCTGTACCAACTCAGAGTCAGGGCCTTGTCATTATGTCCACCTAAGTGCCCAGTGCAGACTGTGCTGTGAGACGTTGATATTGTGGATGGGCTAGTACAATGGGCAGGTGGGTGGGTGGATAAATGGGACCACATCAGTGGCCATCATGTACACCATCCTCCAAGAGCTGACAGGCAAGAACCCTGTAACATGGATGACGGTCATCTTTGCCACCATTTGGTCAACATTTCCAATATTGTATCTAACTTTCTACCATGTTAACATTTTCAAATAATTCTTCCGTGTTTAAGGGATTCAGGAAGGGCAGACACTAACAGTGAAGTATGTGAAAGATTGTTTGAGATAGAAATGGATGTTGAGATAATTTTTCTTCTTTGTTTCACCATGAATCTATAGCACTGCAAAAATCCACAAGGCTACATGTGTAATGTTAGAATTACACATGTAAGTTTCACTAAACATTTTTTCAAGCAACATTGATATTTCTTTGCAGTTGATAATTGCTAACATTAGTTGAGTACCCAAACTGTGCCAGGTACTGTATTTTATACTTACTAACTTGTTTAATATTTGCCATAAACCAGTCAGGTGGGTATTATGACCCCCTTTTACAGCTGAAAAAACTGAGACACAAATTATTGGCCTTCTTGGAGATCATGGGAAGTGACAGAGTTGGGCATTGACAGATAGGCAGCCTGGCTGCAGAGCCCATACTTCTAATCACCCCTATGCCAAATTTTAAGTGCTAAATAAGTGTTTTCAAAGTGTGATCTGCCAACTTTTTGGTCTCAGAATCACCTGCAAGTCTTAAAATACCTATATCTGAGCTCTACTCCTGACCTACTGAATCAGAGAGGCTGTAGGTGGTTCCTAGAAATCAGAATTTTAGCAAGAATTTCAGTATTATTCTAACACATACTAAAGTTTAAGAACCACTGCATGAAATAGTGCACAATCTCAAATTGGCCAAGAGTCAAGAATCATAGGATACCAGGTCTTGCCTATTTTCTCCCATTGCAAGGACCATTGATGAACCCCTCTTGAAAATTGAAAGCTGAGCCCATGGAGATCTCTGATTTTTTTTTTTTTTTTTTTTTGAGACAGAGTCTCACTCTGTTGCCAGGCTGGAGTGCAGTGGTAAGATCTCGGCTCACTGCAGGCTCCGCCTCCTGAGTTGAAGTGATTCTCCTGCCTCAGCCTCCCAAATAGCTGGGATTACAGGCACCCACTACCACGCCCAGCTAATTTTTGTATTTTAGTAGAGATGGGATTTCACCATGTTGGCCAGGATGGTCTTGATCTCCTGACCTCGTGATTTGCCCACCTTGGCCTCCCAAAGTACTGGGATTACAGGTGTGAGCTACTGTGCCCGGCTGAGATCTCTGATTTAATTGAAGTAACAGCATCCAGTGTAACTATCCCAGCTCTGCTGTAACCTTAGGTTCTGGGGTTCATAAGTACGTTTCTGCATATTCCTGAGACATTAATTTCTAACAGATTAATTCCTTTTATTTATCTTGTCTGGTCTTGGGCAACTTATAAGGATCTGTTCTCCTGGCAAGAAGCTCAGGGTTCTTCATGAAAGAATGTCTGTCCAGAGTCTGCACATTTAGCTTCAAAACTACCTTCCCCATAGCTCTCCACTTCTACATTATTCTCTTGACACTGTTGTTTGGGGATGCATCCACTTGCTCATTTCTTCTGATCATGTATCATCCTGTATCACAGGGTCCCTTCCTGGCACACTCCCAGTCCTCTCTGCCCCAGCACTCTCACATGGGTGACCATTCCTGAAATAAATGATCATAAGAGACATCCCATCTTAGATTTGACTGAGCCAGCCTACCTCCCACCAGATGTCTGTCCCAGCCTCACAGTTCCTGTCTGGTGAATTCCCAAGAATCCCTGTGCCTGCAGGGCTGGGCTTGCCTTTCTTTCCCTTCAGCTTGCCCTCCCTTCCAGGATTGTGGTCCTGCCCCTAAACTCCATCTGGAATTCTGTCACTGGATTTGTACCCTATTTTCACTTCTTGATTTCCTCAATGTTGCATGCTTAGCTTCAGACACACTTTTTTTTTTAGTTGCTATAGGAGGACTCCTTCTTTCCTGATGCAGGGTTATTCTTGTTCCATGTGTTATCTCTTGGTTTGGAACACTCCCTGTCTCCTCATCTTTCACTTGGTAACTCCTTCTTAAATTTTGGCTCCAATGTCTCTTCCTCCTTTAGCCCCTCTCAATATTTGGCCAAATGTTCCTCCTGTGACATCTGAACCATTCTGTAGTTCTGCAATCACAGAGCTCACTACATGATAGCGTCATTACTTTTTTACCTCTACATAGTCCCTCCTAGGTTTTAAGCTTCCTAATGACAGGGTGTTCATCTTCCCCTTAGATCCTTAGTGGCCAGTGTACAGTTGTTGTTCAGTAAACATGTACTAAATAAGTGAACAATGAATGATGTTTTCCCAGATGCTGGCTAAGTGCCCATCTGAATCAAAATACCTCTTGTTCTGGCTTGAAAGGATGCTACGTTTTGATGCCCAGTCATACCCTTATAACACTTTGCTTGGCTCTCTACATTCCAGCAGTGGCATTTGTTGATATACCTTTCAGATAATGCATCTGATCAGTGGGACTTCCCCAAAGGAGAAGCAATTGGTTTCCCTGACATAGGGTGTGTCTTATTCCACACCTGCTCCTTTACAATCTACTCTTTCCTATTCTGGTTTGCATCCTGTAGACAGGATGTAGACTACTTCAAAGATGGTTCCCAGTGGTTTTCACTTCCTGGTATTTTTGCCTGCATGTACATTCAATTACATCCTGTAATTAACTGGAAGTTGCAGAAATGATGAAATATGGCTTCCAAGGTTAGGTCATAAAAGATGTTGTGGCTTATACCTCACTCTGTCTTGGATTCCTATCTTTGGGGGAAGCCAGCTGCCATGTCATGAGGATTCCCAAGCCACCCTTGGAAGGAACTGTGGCTTCTTGCCAAGAGCCAGTTTCAATTTGTGAACATGTGAATGAGACATTCTGGAAGCAGATCTTTTAGCTTTGTTCAAACTTATGACTGCAGCCCTGGCAGGCATCTTGACTGCAACAACCAACCAGCCAAGTGACTCCTGAATTCCTGATCAATAGAAACGTGCAATAATAAATGTTTATTGTTGTTATAAGTTGCTAGGTTTGGAATTTGTTACACAACAATATATAACTAATTAAATGTCTTAATCCTCATTTCATCAGTGGCATCGAGACTACTCAGCCAACCATGAAAGCAGTCTTAACAGGCTGACGAATGTTCACTAAGACATATGAAAACCTGACCAAGAAGTTTACACACACACAGACAAACACACACACCCCAAAAGGTGTCCTCTTCACTCCCCATAGTTCCTACCTGAATCAAATTGTTGGCCCATTTAAACATAATACATATGACAAGGTAAAATTTGGCTCCAAAAGAAACAAAATAAAACATAATACCTATGTGTGGCTTCAAATGCAATACTAATTCTACACCTCCAGAAAATCCACTAGCCAACCTGGAAAAAAAGAGTTGTAAGAGGGCCTAATATTGGTACAATAATAAAGGGGAATTCGTATCAGGATAGATATTAGAATTTTTTAACCTAGAAGATAAAGGTTGAAAGGAAATAGAATTTAAGTCCTTAATATTCTGCAGGATTTGGACAAGTTAAAGAGGAATTTTTCCTCTGCTGTCAGTGTGAATGCTTACCACTCTAACAATATGGTCTTTGTGGATGTCTTACCTATATTTGGATTATTTAAAAAATGATCCACACCATGAAATAAACATAGTTTTTAAAAATCATATAGAAATGGCAAGTTGGAAATAGAAACATGCATGCAAAGCTTATAAAAATTATAAGCTTCAAGGAAGATGACATAAGAAGGTCATCCTATCTTCTCATTGATCAGTCCTTAGTCTTAATGTCTCAGACTGATACCTGCTGAGAACATTCTCATAGTCTTGCAATATCCTCATCCAAATCAGCCTTCTTACCAGTGCTCTTACTTCTGCTATTCCCCCTTCCCAATTCATTCTCCACAACGCAGCTGGCATATTTACTTAAAACCATGAACCAAGTGAGCTCTCCTTTGCTTAAATCTTCCATCCCTTTTCATTGCTCTTCCTCTGAAACAGACACCTTCCTATGATTTTTCAGACCCTGCAGTCCTGGATCTAACTTCATCACCCTACCTCCTTCCTTTTCTAACCATCTTCCAAACGCTTCTTATCTCTGGCTTTGGCAGTGAGAGTGCCTCCTGTGACTTACTCATTCTCCTCCTTCAGGTTGCAGTTTAACTCCCACCTTCCAGAAAGGTCTTCCCAGAGAATCCCATTGAAATTATTCTACACAAGTTGTGTGATTTGATTACATGGTTGATTTCCTTTGCACCATTTATCATTATCTAAAATTACATATTTTTTCTTACTTGTTTATTATTGATTTACAACACCAGTCTGTAGTTCCTAGAGGCTTGCAAGAATGGGGGTAGGGAGGATAGAGAAAAGTGGGCTAATAGATACACAGTTACAGCCAGATTGGAAGAATAAGTTCTAGTATTCTAATTGTACTGTAGGATGACTGTAGTTAACCATAACTCATTGTATTTTCAAATAGCTAGAAGAGAGGATTTTGAATGTTACCAACATAAAGAAACGATAAATGTTTGAGGGAATGAGTATGCTAATTACTCTGGTTCCATCACTACACATTGTATACATGTATACATGTATCAAAATATCACTCTGTACCCCATAAATATATACAGTTATTATGTGTCAATTATAATAATAACAAAATCTGTAAACTTCAGATGTCTTGTTCATCATTTTACTCCCCAAACCTAGCACAGTCCTTGACATTTATAATAATAATTATTGCTACTTTTATGATATTAGATATATTATCATTATTAGAGCAATGAATAAGACAAAATAGACAACTAAACTGCTAGATATTTCCTGGCAGATTTCCATAACCAACACCAATTACAACCTCTTCCCTTACTCTTTTCCTTCCTCCTCTGTCCCTCACCCAACCTCTTCTCTCTCTCTCTCTCTCTCTCAATTTCTCTATGTCTTAGAATATCTAAAGCTTTAGTTTTACACTTTGCTGTTCACAGAGGGTCAAGGCAATTCTATTGTGCTCTTAGCTCCTAGTGGAAAGACTGTATGACTTTATTAATAACTGCTGCTTCCCCAAGGGCCTTGGTTTCTTTTTCAGAACAATGAACATACATTTTCTATTTGGTGAAGCCTTTTGACATACTTAGTCCAATGGTGTTTTTCTGTTGTGGAGTATTATTAGTCTGTGACAGAAAGTGCTGAGGGAGTGAAGGAAAGTGCCATGGTTGGCAGCACTATTAATAGCAATTTGGGGAATTGAGACCTACAGGAGTAAAACTTTAGTTCAGCCTGAGAACTTGACATCTGTGCTGGCCAGGAATGACAAGCTTTCTGGTAGCATTGCCTGCAAACTTTTACTGAATATTTTTTTTCACTTGACCAAAGGGCAGGTTAATATGACCTGAATTAAAATAGAATAAAACAAACAATAAACTTTTATTTGTTAAATTACTTGTGTGTTAGGTTTTTGATAAATTTTCATTTTATTACTGCTTTCATGAAATTTATTACATGCTTTTTTATTAAGAAAAAGAAAGAATTCTTTTGATTTTCATTTTTATTCATGTTTTCCCATATACGCATGTTGCTGGGATAATAATGTTTTGCATAATGATGAAATATTGGAATAAAAATCAAGGTCTGAGAGAATGGCTATTGTGGCAGCTTTAAAATTGGGAACCAAGAGATAAGTATTAAGATAAGATTTTTAAAAATAAAAGTTTATCTTTCATAGGGCTAGAAAAAAAGTATACCCTAGATTTATTTAGCAGACTTTATTTACAACAGGGCTTCCTAATCAATTATCAATAATCAAAACTGAGTACATGTACACAATTACATATCTACAATGCTGAAGTCTACTGGTCTGAAAATGAAAAGTTGTCATTTGCTTTTGTGACAAACTGATTTGGCAACAAAATCTAACCTGAACTGATGCAAGGCTGTTAATAAACTTTATCCAATTGAAGGTGAATAGCCATCATTTTACAGAAGAAATAATTTGGGGTTGTTGCTCTAACACCTATTGGAAATATTATTTAAAAAGAGCTTGTGCAATTTATTACCTTTGAAAGAATACGAAAAGCATGAATTCAATAACATGTGACATGCAATCCCAAGGTTTACAAATAGGGGATTGAGGACCTATATCATAAAATCATAAATAAATATTTGATTTGGAAAGTACCTAAGATGTAATATATTCCAACCTTCTCATTTTATGAATGAGGACTCAGTCCAGAAAAGTGCAGTGACCTGCCAAAGGTCTTACTACTTGGTTAGTAGCAGAGATAGAAATAGACTCCAGTCCCCAGGTGCTCAAGTCCCAGGCTCCTTCTGCTCAGAGCCCTTTAATGAGCTCTTCCTCAGTGGCTGGGATTTCTAAACAAGTGAAATATACATGAGTGTGTCCTTCATCAAAGCTCACTGTTTCAGTGTGGAAGTACATGCAAAATTGGGCACATATCTACTTTAAAAGAAACATGTCTCTCTCTTCTCTTCCCAAATCTGTTCCTATAACATTATTTCACTAATCAGCACAGACTTCCCTGACTTGTTAGGCACTATTACAAATGCTAAAAAGGCAAAGTCCTTCATCTTACCCTTCAGTTCAGCTTCATTGTTTAACGAGTTTCTATTTAAAACACTTCATTAGTTCTCCAGAAATTTACAGCCATCTCCTATGTGCCCGGTATGGTAGAAGGACTAAATCAGCGATTTTCACCCAAGAGGGAAATTTGCCCTTCAGGGAATATTTGACAATGACTAGAGACATATTTGGTTGTCACAACTTGGCATGTTTTACTACCATTTAGTGGGTAGAGGCCAGGGGTGCTACTAAACACTTTATAACGCAAAAAAGTAATAAAATGTTACCCTGACACAAAAGGTAAATAGTGTCAAGATCAAGAAACTCCAAGACAAAAATATATACTATTATCCTTTTCTTCAGAGACTATATACTCTAATTGGAAAATAGCAACCTAACATTCATGAAGTTAAGAAGAATAATTAAGTACTAAATTCAGTGGTCTCAAGATTTAGAGTCAGAAGACCAAAGTTCAATCCTCACCCTAATACCTCCTTTGTGACCTTTGGAAAATTATTTAAACATTTGAGGCCTCAGTATTCTTATCTCTAAAGTGGGACTACTGATAACCAACTAAATTATTTCATGGGGATGCTGTGGGTATCAAATGAGATGGTGTTTGTGAAAATACTTTGACGACTGCTTTATGTAAACATAAAGCAGTAGTACCACTATTCTTTATAACACTGCCTTTTACCAAACATAGAAGACATATTTCACATTTATCAACCTAGCACTGAACTTGCAGAAGTGTCTACCCTGATTTCAGTGAAGAACACTGTCAGAGGTGTGTGAACCAGACTACCTCCATCTTAAATAAGAGCTGGGTAAAATGACGCTGAAACCTACTGGGCTGCATTCCCAGATAATTAAGGCATTTTAAGTCACAGGATGAGATAGGAGGTCAACACAAAATACAGGTCATAAAGACCTTGCTGATGAAACAGGTTGCAATAAAGGAGCCAGCCAAAAGCCACCAAAGACAAAATGGCCACGAGAGCGACCTCTGGTTGTCCTCACTGCTATGCTCCCACCAGCACCATGACAGCGTACAAATGCCATGATAACATCAGGAAGCTACCCTATATGGCCTAAAAAGGGAAGGCATGAATAATCCACCCCTTGTTTAGCATATCATCAAGAAGTAACCATAAAAATGGGCAACAAGCAGCCCTCAGGGCTGCTCTGTCTGTGGAGTAGGCATTCTTTTATCCCTTTACTTTCTTAGTAAATTTACTTTCAGTTTGCCCTGTGGACTCACCCTGAATTCTTTCTTGTACGAGATCCAAGAAACCTCTCTTGGGGTCTGGATTAGGACCCCTTTCCTGTAACATATTTCTGGCGACTACAAAGGGACCATATAGTGCAGAAATCCTGACCCAATGGCTACCTTTGGGTAAGCGTTGGGGTCCTGTGACATCTTTCTGACCACGGAAGTGACTATACTGTTGTGGGAAGTCAGGGACCCCAAATGGAGGGACTGGCTGAAGCCATGGCAGAAGGACATAAATTGTGAAGATTTCATGGACATTTATTAGTTCCCCAAATTAATACTTTTATAATTTCTTACGCCTGTCTTTACTGCAATCTCTGAACATAAATTGTGAAGATTTCAATGGACATTTATCACTTCCCCAATCGATACTCTTATAATTTCCTATGCCTGTCTTTACTTTAATCTCTTAATCCTGTCATCTTCCTAAGCTGAGGATATATGTCGCCTCAGGACCCTGTGATGATTGCATTATCTGTACAAATTGTTTGTAAGACATGTGTTTGAACAATATGAAATCTGGCCATCCTAAAAGAACAGGATAACAGCAATTTTCAGGGAACAAGGGAGATAACCATAAGGTCTGACTGGCCTGCAGGGCCAGGCAGAACAGTCATATTTCTCTTCTTGCAAAAGTGAATAGGAGAAATATCGCTGAATTCTTTTTCTCTGCAGGGAACAGCCCTGGGAAAAGAATGCATTCCCAGAGGGAAGCCTTTAAAATGGCCACTCTGGGAGTGTCTGTCTCACGCAGTTGAAGATAAGGGATGAAATACACCCTGGTCTTGTGCAGTGCTCGCTAGGATTAGGAAATTCCAGCCTGGCAAATTGTAGTCAGACCAGTTGTCTGCTCTCGAACCCTGTTTCCTGTTAAGATGTTTATCAATGACAATGCATGCACAGTGGGACATGAAACCTCATCAGCAATTCTAATTTTGTCCTGGCCTTGTGATCTTGCTCTGCCCCCATTTGCCTTGTGATAATTTATTGCGTTTTGAAGCATGTCATCTCTGTGACCCACACCCTATTCGTACACTCCCTCCCCTTTGAAAATTGCTAATAAAAACTTGCTGGTTTTGAGGCTCAGGGGCATCACGGAACCTGCCAACATGTGATGTCACCCCTGGAGAGCCAGCTGTAAAATTTCTCTCTTTTGTACTCTTTCCCTTTATTTCTCAGACCAGCCGACACTTAGGGAAAATAGAAAAGAACCTACTTTGAAATACTGGGGGCTGGTTCCCCTGATACTATACTGCAGAAACCCCCTACCCAAAGGCTAACTTGGGTAAGTGGTGGGGTCCAGTAACATCTTTCTCACAAACCACAAAAGGGACAATACTGAGGCCACCCCTGACCCAAAGGAAATAGACTGGAGAACTGATTGGATGACTTTGGGTAAGTGGTGGGGTACCCAGATAAAGAATGGTATTGGGTTAGAGGCCCAACTTAGGGGAGTTAGAGTCTCTCCTATGACAGAGTGGGTTAGAGGCCCCTCTTAATAAAATGCAAGGAAGCTTGACCAACCTCGGGTTAGAGGCCCAACTTAGGAGGGTTAGAGTCCCTCAGATTTAGGGGGTTAGAGGCCCCTCTCAGTAAAGTCCCTCTCGGCTAAGAATAAGTTTGGCACTGTAGGATGTTAACTTCTATTCTCTTTGGATTAATCTGCCTTGAACTCTTTGCTGATGGCCGTGGGTGGCAGGGTTAGGCATGTACAGCATCGTGGGACATGGGGAGCTTTTTTCTCTACCAAAAGGAGAAACTTGAGAGCTAATGAAACTGCTGGAAAAAAAACCCCTTCACAACAGCAGCCTCCTGAAATTTTCAGGGTCGCTGCAGTGGGTGGATCTTTCTCTGGCCGCCCTGAGAATTTTGCCTTCGCCACCTGCCACAGGTAATGTTTGTCTTTCTCTCCTTTCCCTTTCTCATCTTTTCTATTACTTAGGGTGACCATCTTTCCCAGAGACCACGTGTTGAAACTCCTAGTCAGAGGTTGGATTAAAGATGACGGGGCCCATCTGAGGGCAAATTTAAGCCTTGCCAGTTTGATATTGGGTGCTAAGCAGAGTGGCTAATGTCTATGTTTTATCACATGTATTTTGCTCTGGCCAGAACGAAAAAATAATAATTTTTCTTTATGATGTGACTTGGCCCCCAAGGCAATGCTGCTGCAAGCTGGATCACTAGGGCTGCTCAGGAAAAGGGAACCTAGAAGCCTGACATGCAGGGAAAAGGGTAAGAATTCTTACCCATCAGATTTCTGGCTTCTCTTTCTCTGTGCAAACAGTTGAATAAATGGTTCAAAAAAAAATCAGTATTTATCTTCCCTGTGAAATTTAGATTAATGCAAAAAACAGTTATTTTATTTTTTGAGACAGAGCTTCACTCTTGTTGCCCAGGCTGGAGTGCAACCCCCACCTCCCAGGTTCAAGCGATTCTCCTGCCTCAGCCTCCCAAGTAGCCACCATGCCCAGTTAATTTTGTATTTTTAGTAGAGATGGGGTTTCTCTATGTTGGTCAGGCTGGTCTCGAACTCCTGACTTCAGGTGATCCACCCACCTCAGCCTCCCAAAGTGCTGGGATTATAGGCATAAGCCACTGCACCCAGCTGAGAATTCTAAGTCTAATCTTAAGCTGGTGTATTTTGTGCTTGAATTCGTTTATCTTTAGGATAAAACATGGGCTTAGAACACCTGTAAGCCCACTTTTCAAGATGACCCGGCAAGCTGGTCTGTAACAAACTTGGCTTCGGGTCCCTGAAACAAAGAAAAAAACTGGATGAAGTCCCCATCTTGTTTTATGTCCTTGGGAGCTTGATCTTTTAACCATGTGGTGGTGCTTTCTTTTGGTCTCCGCCTTCAGGGAATAGGAATTTTAAGGTTCATGTCATAGTTAGCTCTAAAAATCATATTAAATAGTTAAAAACATTTTGAAGCTCAAAATTAACTACTCTAGACTTCTTCTGGGAGACAAAGTAGCGACTGTCCTGTGCTGTAGCTCAGTAGTCAGGGTCTTGCACTTTCACAGTGGCTGTCTGGTGTTCGATTCCCCACCTACAAAATAAGTCGTGTCTGGTTTAGTATTTGAGTGACCTTGTCTAGTCTCTTCTCGTCCGTGGACTGTCTTAAGTTTTTCTTTCTCTAAGCACCTAGGAGGTTACCTTTGGTAAAGTTCGGAAGCTAGAAATATTGGCCGCTTGGCATGGCTAAAGTCGGGTAATAAGAGATCTGAAAGGATTTTGTTTGTTTGTTTGAGACGGAGTCTCGCTCTGTCATCCAGGCTGGAGTGCAAGCTCCCCTTCCTGAGTTCACGCCATGCTCCTGCCTCAGCCTTCCGAGTAGCTGGGACTACAGGCGTCCGCCACCACGCCTGGCTAATTTTTTGTATTTTTAGTAGAGATGGGGTTTCACCATGTTCGCCAGAATGGTCTCCATCTCCTGACCTCGTGATCTGCCCGTCTTGGCCTCCCAAAGTGCTGGGATTATAGGCATGAGCCACCACGCCCAGCTAAGATCTGAAAGGATTTTTTTTAAAAAAGTTACAGTTAAAAGTCAGCTTAATTAAAAATGGATGAACAAGCTATAGATATATTTAAAAGGTCTTTACGTTATTCTCTTCTTGGAACTTGTTTTTCTGGGAAAAGGTTTTTTCTTCTCAGTCGACTGAATTACTCTCTATTTCTTTTGTCTTGCCACTCTTAATGGACACACGAGAGGCCCTAAAATAACTTCTGGTAGCCTGGGACTCCTTGGGAAAAATAGAGGAGGCACCCCGTTTTGGGAAAAAAACTTCTGTTTTCCTCATGAAACCCTAGAAATTAAAAGCATTTAGATCCCTCTCAAAATCAAAGGTTTCCGTTCTGTTTTGCATTGTGTTATCTGATGGTTTTGAGTTTTGGGGGTATCAGAAATTACTTCGCATTATGAGAGAGTTTTGGTGTGTAATAACTAGGTAGGAAATATACTTTAAGGGATGGCTAATAGTAGTTATGGAGGGATACTTGACCAAATCTTTGCACACTTGGATCAAAGAAGCATGCTCTTGTCCACCTGGAAGATGAGGAAACACCTCCACCCCGACTGGGAGATGGGAATCCCATGAAGGTTGGGCTAATTACAAAATAGGCTAATTGGATTTAGGTTGCCTTGCAATGAAATGCAGAGTAGAAGCACTGCTCTGTCTTCTCCCATAGTATTTCCCTCCTTTGGGGGATCCAGGAACCAGTAAAAAATGGCAAAAATTAATTGTAAGACATTCTGTGTGTGAACATATTGGCTAAAGTTAAAAAAAAAGGGTATTATTCAATTTTTCTGTAAATTAAACATTGGAATAGAAGCACAACAGATTTTTCTTAGAGCATTAATCTGCTGTTTCACAAAAATGTAAAGGGTTTTAAAAGGTTTATAAGAATATTACCTTGTGGTTAAACATTAAAATTGATTAAGTATGTCTATAAGGTTTTATTAAAAATTGGGATTAACATTAATAGCACATTAATGTAAAGGTGAAATTTGACTTATTTGGTATGAAATCATACAGGAAGCATTATCAAATGTGAAATAGTGTTTTGCTTTCTTTGGACTACATTTGCATAAAAGTGTTATTGGTATATGTTTCAAAGTTATGGGAAACTCCTATAATTCTAATATGAATTAGTATATGTTATTAATAATTATAATTATTATGTAAAATTTTGTGTGTCACAGAAGTTACTAAATTTCCTTATCAATTGTGGCTAAACTTTTTATCATCCACAGACAATTGTTGTCTTGTTTTAATCCTCTTTAGAAGGTGGTTTATATAATCAACATAGAACTCCTGCAGGTGTTCTTAAACACAGGTTTGCTGGCTGGGTGCGATGGCTCATGCCTGTAATCTCAGCACTTTGGGAGGCTGAGGTGTGTGGATCACCTGAGGTGAGGAGTTCAAGACCAGCCTAACCAACATGGAGAAAACCCATCTCTACCAAAAATACAAAAATTAGCTGGGCGTGGTAGCACATGCCTATAATCCCAGCTACTTGGGAGGCTGAGGCAGGAGAATCACTTGAACCTGGGAGGCAGAAGTTGTGGTGAGCCAAGATTGTGCCATTGCATTCCAGCCTGGGCAACAAGAGCAAAAGTCCATCTCAAAAAAAAAAAAAAAAAGAAAGAAATGCAGGTTTTCTGATAACTTTGGAGATTGTGACATCAGAATAAAAGAAAAAACTTTCAGAACTCTCATAGAGAACTGAAATGTTCCTAACCATCAAACAGAAGTTAACTACATGGCCTAAACTGAAGAAGTTTGTCTTTTTAACTTTGCTTAAAATGTTGCTGATCCTGGGCCGGGCGCGGTGGCTCACGCCTGTAATCCCAGCACTTTGGGAGGCCGAGACGGGTGGATTACGAGGTCAGGAGATCGAGACCATCCTGGCTAACACGGTGAAACCCCGTCTCTACTAAAAATACAAAAATTAGCCAGGCATGGTGGCGCGTGCCTGTAGTCCCAGCTACGCAGGAGGCTGAGGCAGGAGAATGGCGTGAACCCGGGAGGCGGAGCTTGCAGTGAGGCGAGATCGCACCACTGCACTCCAGCCTGGGCGACAGAGCGAAACTCCGTCTCAAAAAAAAAAAAAAAAATGTTGCTGATCCTTTGTTTTGTTTTCCAGAGTCAAGGAAACTTTTATTTTGAGCTATTTACAGCTTTTAACAGTTGATTGTACTCCTGTGAAAAAAATTTGGAGCATATTTATTTCTCTCTACCTGATTTCTCCAGAATTTGGAAACTAGTTGTGAGCATTCTTAACTTATGGCAATATAGTTATTTGCATAGGTGCAATAAGAGGCTGTTTTCCTTTGTAACAGGACACAATTGGAGAAATTGGTTATTTTGCCAAGGCCTTGACTGGAATAGTGTGTTTCCCTTTAGGGAATTTAACTTGACTTACAGAGCCACTAAAAACCCCTTGGGGAACTGGCCTCATACCTTGCCTACAACAATCCTTGTAGAGGGTTTCTAATATATGGTAAGTAAAGAATGTAATTTTCTCACAGGTCTGGGAGCCCCAAGTTATCTCCTCAAAAGGAGAGGAATTTACCCAACTCATAGGTATTTGGCAGGTCTCAGCTTTTAAAAAGTCTTATCTGAGATTCCTTATGAAACAGAGTTCCATCAAAGATAATTAAAAAGCCTATGTGAAAAGTAATTATTCTTGCTGAATTTTATACAAATAATCAGGCCAAGTATAATGAAGCAAATCAGTCGTACTATAATTTGTCTTTAGTAAAACTGGGAAACTGGAGCGAGAAATACTATGTTTCAAAAACTATGGTACACTTGTTATTAAATTCTAGTCTTATTATTGTTTTTAAGTTTGTTTCTGCATTTAGACTGACCCTGCTTATTCCTGTAAACCAACCAGTGATCTCTGGCTGCCGCTCAGAAGAAACAAGAGGGATGGGTAATGTAAAAATCTGGATCAATATTCTAATTCTGGGCACATTACAATCAGCTAACAACTCTGTATCAGCTTAGTTCCAGCAGTTGCCCAGTTCATGAAAAGCCTTCTAATTTAATTTACCTGGAATAACGTTACTTATTTTGATTTGCTTTTGTGGAATATATTGCTGTTACACTCTTTGTGTAGGAATACGGGACAAGCTTACTGAATGTTTTCTTAAATTATACACTCATTAATCTTACAGATATCACCTTTTGTTGAAACTCAAGAGTTATGAATGGACCTTACCATATTGATGCTTTCTGACTGAGCTCCTCTCTACCCTGAATGCAAGAGACCCCTGATAGTTAGGCAGGAATATCATTGCCCCATTCAGCCTGAAGAAGTTATAGAAGATGGACCTTCATCCCTCCACAATCCTTAGGATTAAGAGTTCTCTTATAAAAGGGAGGGGGGAATGTCAGAGGCATGTGAACCAGAACAACTCCATCTTAAATAGGAGCTGGGTAAAATGAGGCTGAAACCTACTGGGCTGCATTCCCAGACAGTTAAGGCATTCCAAGTCACAGTAGAGATAGGAGTTCAGCACAAAATACAGGTCATAAAGACCTTGCTGATAAAATGGGTTGCAATAAAGGAGCTGGCCAAAATCCACCAAGACCAAAGTGGTGATGAGAGTGACCTCTGGTTGTCCTCACTGCTACACTCCCTCCAGCACCAAAACAGTTTTCAAATGCCATGGTAATGTTAGGAAGTTACCCTATATGGTCTAAAAAGGGAAGGCATGAATAATCCATGCCTTATTTAGCATATCATCAAGAAGTAACCATAAAAATGGGCAACAAGCAGCCCTTAGGGCTGCTCTGTCTGTGGAGTAGCCATAGTAGCCATTCTTTTATCCCTTTACTTTGTTAATAAACTTGCTTTCACTTTGCATTGTGAACTCGCCCTGAATTCTTTTTGTGTGAGAGCTAAGAACCCTCTCTTGGGGTCTGGATTAGGACTCCTTTTCTGTAACAACACCACCATCCATTTGTAATCCAAGTTGGGAACCCAATACCATCATTGATCCTCTTCTTTCTCTCCCCAGTTTGTCACTGAGTCTTGAGGAGTCAATGTTTTTTTCTTTTTAAAAGAGGTTAAATGCAGAAATAGAAATCTAAATTAACCTTCCACACAGGCACTTACTGATGAGTCTAATGTTGAATCATGGGCTAATGCACAACATCCTATGCTGTATTGTCTTCCTCTCCTTCTACCTTGCCCTCCTTCCCCTTGAAATTTCTTCCTTTATCGTTTGGGAGGAAATATCCTCCTGGAGGCTCGGTAGGAAGTCCATTGTTTCCTGATACCTCACCACCTTTGTTTTTGGATATAGACTCAAAGCCAGGTAGGTAGTTGTTTTCAAAGTGAGAATCAGGATGTGAGCAAGGCACATGTTTTTGAATATAGACTCAAAGCCAGATAGATAGTTGTTTTCAGAATGAGAATCAGGATGTGAGGAGCAAAGGTGAGTGAGATCCTCAGCTGAGGCCTATCGAATGAGAACAGGTGGTTTTACTTTGCCGGAGTTCCCTCTGGTTCCTTAAGTTCCAAAGCATGAGTCTTTGAGGATGTCTGGTACATCTTTCTGGAATGTATGAGCTAATTGGCTAGTCTGGGGATGTCTGTCATATATGTAAGAGGGTACCACAATTTATGACTCTGTGGACTATTTGGCTTTATGCACATTTAGCATATAAACTCCTATTTATAGTAAAAGACTTACTATGGCTTCATTATTCACTCCTTAAAAGATGTTTTGCTTGTGAAGTTACTCCCAACAGTGTAATAAATACCATTCCAATGCAATTAAAATATATTTTGATTTACAAACAAATGTTTCAAAGGCAGATATCTTCTGCTGTGTCAGGTGATATATATGGGGTGGAAGAAAAGGACAAATGGGCAGTCCCTGCATTGCTGGAAGAATCATATGTATACACACATTGAAAAAGGAGAAAAAAGCTTTCTTTTAAAAACTTATTGATGCAAATCGGTTTATAGAACCAAATCCAATTTTAAATCCATAGTATCTTCATTGTTTATAGTTTACAAATCTCTTTCTATGGTTTAATATGAACATAAATAAATGCAGTAAAGTTATTTGTTTATATTTTCTTTCCCTTGATGTTTTGATCTCATGGTAGTATAAAATCTCAGCATGCAGAAGTTCTTAAGTGAAATGTCCTTCGAAAATTCCCAGTGTCACTTAATGACATATAAATGGTTACAATACAAGCATTGGCTTTTTCCCATAAGACATACATTTTTCCTGTTACATAGGACCACCCATGTTCTGATTTGATCCCAGCCATAAAGCAAAAGGGAACAATCTTGCAGTAGTTGGCTCAGCCATCATGCCCATCCTTGCACAAAGCCAGACTGGAAACTTCATTCCAACATGAATACTAGGTTACCTTTCTTTTCCCAGGCTATACATCTCTTTGACTAGCTTTCTTCATGTATGAACACCAAGCCTCCTGGTGGTGGGGATGATTGAGGAGCAGGGAAATAAAAGCACACTAGATAAATCTCATTTTACAAATTATGAGGAAATCTGGGCTCTAAACTCTAACACAACATAAATTAGCTTATCCTGTTGGATTTTTATATAATTTTCTAGGGCCCTATATCTCATATTTACTAGTTTTAGTGATGTTAATGCTTATGGATGTGCATGGACAGAGCTGTCTGATGGGTTTATATGGAGGCTAACTCTGAAACACATACCAGACTGAGACTGCCCCTGTAACAATTCCAATAGACTTTCCAGGAAAAACCTCTTTCTAACCCAGAAAAAGCCCATCCTCTATTTTTTCTTTCATTGAGCTCCATCTAATGGCAATTGCATGCTTTTCAACAAGGAGAGAAATTCATGGCTTCCAGGTAAATGGTAAACTCTCTCAAGGGTGTCAAGGGAGCTGAGTTTGGGCTTTCTCAGTAACAGTAGTAAGCCTTGGGGTTTATCATTTTCTGCATCAGGATTTTACTGATTGGACTGATTTCAGTTCAGGGCACACAGAAAGTCAATGCAAGAGAAAGAATATGCTTTTACTTAATCATATCATAAAGCAATGTACCCCTGGTGCACAGCTCCAAGACACATTTGTCAGAGCCATCCAGCTGTTTTAAATGCCAAGTCAGATAAGGAAATAGCTGGCTTGAGACAGAAGACTTCAGGCAGCCTCTAGAACAGCCCTTTACTGCATTGTTTTATAACACTGAGGCAATGTAGAAACGTGCAGAAAATGCACACAGCAGTGGGTATGCATTTCAAGATGAAAACAGTAAGAGCAAAGATCTATGCCTCATTGGTCACTATACTGCTCATAGGAGTGGAGAGACCTGCAGTAACTGTTCCAAGGCTGTCATTCAGTAGCTGCTGAATGCACGCTCTGCTGAGTCACTGGCCTTGGCAAGTCGTGTTGGCTGGGGCATGGTAGGCAGATGATAGAGAAAAAAAAGCTGCTCTTTAAACTTAGCTGCTCTTTAAACTAAGTTAGTTCATTTTATAAGACACACTTTTAATTTTAGTACATCTCTTCTACTTCTTATGTTTGAGCCATTCAAACAATATTATAAATATTTTTACTTATAAATGTCTTGAATAATTACAAATAATCAGTCTCCAGGGAGAAGGAGACTTTGGATTTTTCTTCTCTCCCACCAAATATATAGATACATGCATACACACGTATGCACACATACACACACAGATGTATACACACACACACTTACAACTGCCTGCCTAGGGAGAATTTGTGTTTTTTCCTCATAAATGCTGGTTTGGAGAAATTAAAGAATCCAATACTAGATATGGAATAGTACAGAAAAAATGAGCAAGACCCATCGAAGACACCCCTGTCCCACATCTGTGACTAAAGGCCTCTGTTGTATACAGCGCTGTCCTTGCATTCAGTGTGAACTCAGGCTACCATTCGAGGTGGGCTCCTCTGGGAAGCATTGCCAGCTCCCACCTCAGGCCTTTACACCAACTTGCCTAATTGGAAAGATTTTCTATCCTCTGAGTGAGCCAATAAGTATTTCCGCTGAAAGGCTGTGAAAGGTGGGAATGATACATCCGGAAGCAGCTGTTTGAGTTCCAAAACACCCATCAGGCCAGCTGGAGGTCCCTTTATTGTCTGTTTGTTATTGAGATAAAGTTGCACCTTATAGAAGAAACTGGCTTCTCAAGGGCATTGCATTTCAAGTGTCTTACTATATTTACCCATGTCCAGTAGGAGTGACTTTGCTCTTCCAGTCAAAGGTGAATGATGATCACAGTGCTTTGAACATCAAACATGACCTAAGGGCTGGGATGACAGTAAAAGAGAGGCCAAAAACGCAGTCATATATCTCCTTTCAATTTCAATTAATTTAGGATCATCCACCCAGCTCCCCAAACCAGATACTTCTTTAATATCTCTGCTACTGTTTTGTTTTTTGGCCATAATTTTTGTTAACAAGGAAATTCTTGCCCTGGGCAGCCTTCTCCTAGAGGGCAGTAGAATAGCAATTTCTGTAAGGAAATAAGGATTTAAAGAGAGAGAAAAAGTCTCTGTGTCCTTCTATACTGAACTTGTTGCCTCCCTTCGAAGTGCCAGATTGTTGCTCAGGAGGAGTTTCGTAGCATCACAGGAATTGATCCTTCACTTATAGCCTTATTTCTTTACCCCTCCACAGAATGCAAGCTCCAAAAGGATTCGTTAGCATGCAAACTCCCTTATAACCAACACCCACACTGTGTCTCAGACCTAAAGGTAATAATGCGGGCCCATAATCCTCTTCCTTCCCTGAGACAGGGGAAGGTGTATTTCCTCAATTCTTCTCATTCATCCACCCACCGGGAAGATTTCAGATTGGCCTAGAAATAAAAGGCTCAGGATATGAGGCAACAACATTTAAGCCCTGCTATTCTTCTGACTGCCACAATTCAACAGTTCTTAGGATTGCCTGTGCCAACTTATCAGATATTCATTCAGCCTCAAATAACAGAGCTGTCCCAAGAATGGCTTACATTCATGAGGGTTATTTCCCAGAAACTTGCAGTTTATTTTATTGTCTGCAACGGTATCACCCCTCCAACTCTGAGAGAGTCTAGGGAGTAGAGATTTTTAGTCAGGTACATTGTTACTTTGAAAAATATGAATAAGGAAGCTGGGGGAAGAGGAATGAATTTTGGGTAACAAAATAGTAACTCATGACTGCTACAATTCCAGCATTTGTTGTGCTTGGCAAATAGTAAGTTACACATATGTATTAAACGAGGCCCTAAGATGGTAAGACAAAGCATGATCAAAGTCAGAGCACTTATCCTGAAATGATTAGCCCTTTTGGGATGTTACATGTGACTAAGAAAGTGTACCCAAGAAAGTTTCATGGGGATAGACATAAACATAAAAAGCAAATAACTGATTCAGTTCTACTTCATCCTTGCCTCACTCTATGAAACAGAGAGAGAGGAAACTCAGAATAGGTCTTTAATGTGATTCTAGTCATTCTTATAGTAGTATTATAGCTCTCAAAGTTACAAGGACTTTGACACTATCTCTTTCCCCAATTATGTTTATGAATTCCAAGGGCAACGTTCCTCACCACGTTTCAGATCTGATATCATGTCTATAACTTCATAGAAAGCATCTCAAAAAAGGTACATGACTCATTATTATTGTCTTGGGAGAGACTTCATTATTTAGCACCTTAATCACAGATGAGTTTTCATATAACAGAGGTGTCCGATGATGTCTTTGACTTCAATGAAACCTTAACAATTCACTTCAACAAGGTTTATGATGCATCAACTGTATTCCAAGGACTGTGCTTGTTCCTGAGAATAGAGAGAGGAATTATACACTGCTTCTCTCCTCAAGCAGTTTATAATTCAGTGGTGAGAGATTGCTGATACAGTGAGTGTTATGACAGTGGACAAGCATGATGCTGTAAGATGATGATGGAACTAAACTCATTTGGAAAATATTCTCTAGGGTTGTTAGAAAGATCTGAGATGGGCCTTGGGGTAGAGTAGGACTTTATCAAGTAGAAGGAGGTGGTTGAAAATTGTATCCTTTTGCATTTAATTTATTAAAATAATTACATTAGCACCAGGTAGGAAAGAAATGCTGAGTATGAAAGAAGTCTGTGTTTGGGAGAGTAAAAGTTTCAATTTGAATTAAAACCATACCTTTAAAGATGGTTACTAAACCTGTTGAAGATATAGTCATTAGGCACATCACTGCCACAATCCTAAGAAATGTGAAAAAGATTTTGCAGACTGATGAAACTTTCCAAAGACTAAAGATATAAACTCTCTTTTCCCTTGACCTTTGATGGAGAAAGTTGAGAGTCACAGGCAACCTTCCCATAAATTTGTAATTGTGAGTTGGGAAGTGCCATTCGGTCCCTTGGAGAGCAAAACCTTTCCCAAACTAAGGATTCTCAGATTACAGTCTGCTTAAATGATTTCAAAATACTTAAAAGGATATTTAAAAATTAAGTCAAGGATCTAGCAATTTTCTTCATAATGCAAAATGCCCAGATGTTTATAGAATTTACATTTGCAAAGTTGGAAAGTAGGTAAAAAGCAATGTGACCAAAATCTTCAGACTGAAGCTTTGCCCCTGCTAGGAGAGAACAGCTGCTTCTGCGACAGTCTAAGAAAGAATTCGTGCCCCCTCCAACCTCAACTCTAATCTCTTTTCCCTGACTAACATCAGGGGAGCAGAGATAATCTAGCTCAGAAGTCACATGGAGGTTGATGTTACAGGAGACCAAATATCCAAACTGTAGTCAATCAAAGCACATGATATGCTTGTAGATGACTGACCCAATTGGAGCCTAAAATGATAGTACAGACGAGATGCCTTGGCACTCTGTGTAGAATAGTTAGATATTTTATTCCCTCCCAGGTACTCTGTGTTGCTGTTTGTTTTTTAAACCCCAGTCAGCTTGGATGTTTCAAGTTGTGTTTTTTTCATTTTTCAAAGCTCTGATGTGTGTTCCACATAGAGGTATCCAAATTTAGCACATCTTTGGCTTGAGAGAATGTGCTTACTCTTTTATAGCGTATTTACTGTGGTGTTACTTTTAGTTGTGGGTTGCAACCGAGCACGGCACAACTGCCTGTTTCATTGTGTGTGTGTGTGTGTGTGTGTGTGTGTTTTCTCTTGCACTGCTTTTTGCCTCTTCACGGAAAATTTATACACAAGCCAGGCTGATGATTGGTTCCCTAGTGAGAGTAGCTCACACTCTCCTCTGGGAATGTAGGAAATGGAGCAACCTCAGTGTCTCTCAAAACCAGTTAAGCATTTATACATAACCTGTGCCCAAATCTTATCAGACAATTAAGACAAAAGGACATTTCAATATAATGAAATGAAATTGCAGCTTTGACTTTTGAACTGGAATCATTGAAATGTCCTACTCTCCCTTAACTCGGTCAAAAACTAATCTATTAATAGGTATGACAGATTAAGGACAACAGCCTCCCTTGGTCCTTTCCAGCAGTTCCCTTGGAGAAGGTCCTTTCCTGTGTGACCATTAATGAGCTGGAGCTCCTTAGCACCTAAATATTCCTAACTGTACCCAGGGGCCAGAGCACATGCAAGGAAACTGAGGGTGACAGATGGGGAAGCAGAAAGAAATCCTTCTTGGCAACAACCATTTCTTCTAAGAGGCATTTTTTCTTGTTTGGCTGGCTCAAAGAGCATTCTATTTTTTTTTTCATGGAGGGTATAGACAGCTTTCTGCAACACCTATTTTCTTGTTTATTGAAACTAGGAATCAGATGTATATGAAAAATAGAAATATTACAAATAGGTAATTTTAAGATTTGTAGACCTCAAAAATAATGTAATATCAGTCATTTAAAAAACCCATTAATTCTGGGATATTCAAATATTGCTTGATACAGAGGAGATCTCTTAAATAGAAACTTTTTTTTTTTTTTGAGATGCAGTCTCCCTCTGTTACCCAGGCTGGAGTGCATTGGCGTAATCTAACTGCAACCACCGCCTCCCGGGTTCAAGCAATTCTCCTGCCTCAGCCTCCCAAGTAGTTGGGACTTTAGGCGCACACCACCATGCCCAGCTAATTTTTGTATTTTTAGTAGAAAAGGGGTTTCACCATGTTGGCCAGGCTGGTCTTGAACACCTGACCTCAGGTGATCTGTCTGCCTCAGCCTCCCAAAGTGCTGGGATTACAGGCATGAGTCACCATGCCTGGCCTTAAATAGAAACACTTTGCAGATATTTCCTTGTTTATATATGAAAATCATATAGATCAAACAATAATCAGCTGATTAGCAGATCGTACTATGTTGCTACTCTAGCCCAAGTTAATTGTTTATTTAAATTAGGATGTTATTATCTTTAAGAGGTTTAGTTTGCTAGGGGCTCCATAACAAAGTACCACAGACTGAGTAATTTAAATAAGAAAAATTTATTTTCTCATAATTCTGGAGGCTAGAAGTCTGAGATCAAGGTGTCTGCAGGGTTGATTTCTTCTGAAACCTCTCTTCCTGACTACATTGTAGATGGCCATCTTCTCCCTGTGGCTTCACATTTTCTTCCTTCTGTGTCCTAATCTTTTCTTACAAGGATATCAGACATATTGGATTAGGGCCCACCCTAATGACCTCATTTTAACTTAATTACCTCTTAAAGACCCTATCTTTAAATATAGTAAATTCTGAGGTTAGGACTTATATGAGTTTGCAGGTTGGTATGGTTTGGCTGTGTCCCCACTCAAATCTCATTTTGAATTGTAGCTCCCACAATTCCCATGTGTCATGTGAGGGACCTGGTGGGAGGTAATTGGATCATGGGGGCAGATCTTTCCTGTGCTATTCTTGTGATAGTGAGTAAGTCTCACGAGATCTGATGGTTTTATAAAGGGGAGTTTCCCTGCACAATTTCTCTTCTCTTGTCTGCCACCATTGAGATGTTTCTTTCACCTTCTGCCATGATGGTGAGGCCTCCCCAGCCACATGGAACTGTGAGTCCATTAAACTTCTTTCTTTTGTAAATTACCTAGTCTTGGGTATGTCTTTATCAGCAGTACGAAAATGGGCTAATACAGAGGTACATAACTTAGTTTCAAACAGGAGGTATTAGCAAGCAAAATAAATTTGCAAATACATAAATTTTTCTAAGCCTACTACATTTCAGGCAATGGGATAATTATTTTATATACATTATTTCATATACTTCTTACACTGACTTGAAAAGCTAGATTATTAGAATCTCCATTTTACAAATGAGAAAAGTTGGGCTAAAAAAGTTCATTAATGTTCTCAAATCTATAGAGAATGAATTCTCAAAACCATGTCTGTACATTGTCTCCAGAAAATGGAAAAATTACTGTTATGCTCTTGTAGGAGTGAAGGGAACTTTCCTTCTACTCTGATGTTTTGATAATTTGCATCTCTGGAATAAACTAACAGTAGACAGATTAACAAGAAGAAAAGCATACAAATTTATTACGTGCAAATGCCCAAGAGCCTCACAAAATATAAGACTCAAAGAAGGGTCATATGGTTGAAGTTTAAATAGCAATTTATTTTTAAGAGACAGGGTCTTGCTCTGTCACCCAGGCTGAAGTGTAGTGGTGTGATAATAGCTGTCACTGCTGCCTCAAACCCCTGGGCTCAAGTGATCCTCCTGCCTCAGTCTCCTGAGTAGCTGGGACTACAGGTGCATGCCATCATGCCAGGCTATAAATGGCATTCTGAGCTACAGAAAGAAATAGAGGCTTAGGACTTCTTCATGTGAGGTGTCAACACAGGCTGTGAAAGGGTGAGGGAAGGAAATGTACGGTGAGCAAAGGTGTTTTGTTATGCAGGTAGTCTCTCAGGTGACAGTATAGGTGGTATAGTGACCTTTAGTCTTCTTTCCTATGAGTTAATCTTCCCTGTTCGATGGACTTTTAAGGCAGGAGCTCATGATAATTACATTCTTTTGCGAGGAACTTCCCTTAGTCAAATAAACAAACTTCAGGGAAAGCCCCTCCCTGCACTTGGAGGAGAAAGAGGGATGAGAGATAGGAGGGCAGAAGAGGATCAGAGACCTTGGTTCTTCTTTAGTTCAAAGTACTCAGCATGCCAAAGCACCATACTTTGGGGTATTGTTTTCTGAGCCCCAACACTCGTTTGCAATTTACCCAAGTTTACATAGCTGGTTGGCAGCCAATGCAGGCCTCCTGATTCCTTGTGCAGCACTGATATGCAAATAATATTAAATAAATCCATAAACAAATGTAGTTTTTAGTGAAGCAGGAAAATTTCCCCGACCCCTTTGTGGACTGGAACTAGAGTGTGAGCATGGGAACCAGCTGGCTGCTTCAGCGCTGGCAGGGGCAAACTCCACTCACTCAAACCCGCTGTGCTCAAGTCCTTGCAGAAGAGAGCATGCAGGTGAGCAAGTGCAGGAGCCTGGGTGAGTGCTTTTGGCTGTTGGCAGGAATGAACTCTGTATAGGTCCTGTGGCAGCATCTAGTGGGGGTGCCTGCAAACCCTGAAGCCCCAGAAGAGTGTTACAGTCAATGTCCTTTTAGCTTTGCCACCTGTGGACAGCTTAAGTGTTAACACCTCAGTGGAGGGTCAATGTGACAGTCTTTTGCACCCGCACCCGACTTCTCACCCAGTATCCAGGAGGAATGAGGTCACATGAACAAATGTGAAGGATGGTAAATGTGGAGGATCTTATTGCCAATGAGAGTGGCACTCAGCGGGAAGGGGAGATGAAAAAGGGATGGAGCAGGAAGGTAATTTTCTCTTGGAGTCTGGCTGTCTCCAGCTGGACTCCTCTCTGAAGTTACGCCATCAAGCTGTCCCTCTGAAGTCAAGCTGCTTCTCTCTAACTATAGCCTCTGACATCCATTGTTTCTCCTCTCTTCTGCTGGTGGAACCTGTGGTTTTTATGGACATAGCATGTGGGGCAGGGCAGGCCATGGGTGGTTTTGGAAAAGGCAACATTTGAGCAGGAAAACAGGAATGTATGTTCTCACTTCGGGCTGTGGTTCCAGGCTCCCAGGTGGAACCCTTGCCAGGGATCTGCCCCCTTCTGCCCAAAATTTCCCTGCCCCTTGTCCCTATCATTACTACTCTGCTTATTAAAAACAAGGACTTTACTTTTTCCTTCTGTTAGTTAGACTTTTTAATTTTTCTAGGAACAGAGAATATTGAACAGGATGAGTTCTTAAAAACCATCAATGCTTTGCTTGTTAACCCAGTTAATTAGGGCTATGGAAAGGATATATACTGGCAGGATAACTAACCATCCCAGTTTGCCTGGAACTGAAGACTTTCCTGCGGTATGAGAGTTTCTAAAGCTGAGATAGTCTTAGTTTAGAAACAGAAATGGCTTTAGAAGCAGAAAAGAAAAGAAACCATCTTAGTGATCAGAGAGCCAGGCCTATGAAGGACTAGGTGATCAATTTGAATACAAACAATAGAGACTCCCAAGAGACTGATATGCAAATGGACAATGTCCAGACCATATATAAAAATAGAACTTTGATCCACAACTTGTAGAAACCTGGCCAGGAAACCAGCTCCTTATCTGCAATGAGCAACACAAGAAGCCATCCTGCTGTAAGTCAGACCTGCAGGAAGCCAGATTGCTATCTGTAGTGATGATCCAGGAAGCTACAGTAGCTGCTATAGCAATAGGCCCCAAATAGCCAGGACTTGATTAATAATTGACAGCATCCCTAATTTTGATCTCTGCTTCCAACCTAGGACCAGAGAAAGCAGAATATATACCCCTAACTAATCACATAGGACAACCTGATTCTGGTTAGCCCACTTATAGCTTCCCCAGGCCAACAGCCTCCGATCAGTGCATGCCTGAAGCCTTCCCTTTTTTCCATTGTAAAGCTTTCCCACTTCTTTGCCTGCCTGTAAATCTCTGCCAAAACTCAAGGGATGATGCAGACTCTTCTGCTATAGCAAGCTCAGAATAAATAACCTTTGCTTTTCTCATTTGGTTGGTCTTTGTTTATTTCCACACTCCCATAACTGCCCGATGGGTTCTTCCTGCTCACTACACAAACAAAATCAACTCACCAAGACCATGGCATTGCAGTAAAGAAAGAGTTTAATTGACATAAGGCCAGCTATGCCATGTGGGAGACTGAGTTATTATTCAAATGAATCCCTGAAGGCTCAGAGGTTAGAAATTTTTCAAAGATAGTTTTGTGGACAGGAGGCTAGGGTAGGAAGCATGCTGACTGGTTGGGTTGGAGTTGAAATCATAGAGAATCAAAGCTGTCCTCTTGTGCTGAGTCAGTTCTAGGGTGGGGGCCACAGGACTGGTTGGCACGTCTAGTTGGTGCCATCTGGTTGTCAGAAACGCAAAAACCTGAAAAGACACCTCAAGAGGCCAATCTTTGTTCTACAATAGTTACGTTATCTTCAAGACTAATAGGGGAAATTGCAAATATTATGACCTCCAGAATAATGACTGATAATTATTTAGAATTCAAGCCCCTCTCATCCTCCTAACTTGGTGCCGTTTCATTAAGCTTTACAAGAACAGTTAATTTTTAGAAAGGTCTATTATTATGTAAGCTATAAATTAAATTTCTCCCGAAGTTAGCTTGGCCTATGCCCAGGAATGAGCGAAGGGAACCAGCCTGTGAGGCTAGAAGCAAAATGGAGTCAGCCACGTCAGATTTCTCTCACTGTCATACTTTGGCCAAGGTGGTTTCAATACATCAACAGGGCATACTGTTGACTCTCTGGTGTTCCAGCATTGCGGTGACTCAGCATTTTATCCTTACTGCTCTTATCTTTCCAGCTGCCATAGAAAATACCCTGTCATCCTTCTGGTCCCAAGGCTTCTGTTTGCTACCTTATTCCTGCTTCCTTCAGGTTCTCTTCTCCTCCACTAGCTGCATTTCTCTTAGAGCTAACTCTCGAAGAGATAGAAAATCTGACTGCAATATGTATTGAGCACCTAGTGAGCATCCTTATTATGCATTGTTATGGCTCCAGCCAACTGGTGAACTGCAGGCCAGACTACAGATTGCTGCTTTTGGCTCAAAAGCCTGTTTTGAGGCAATTAGCTGTGCTCATCCTAACACCATCATATGGTTCAAAGCATGGCCGTTTATGCATAAAGTATCATTTCATTCAAAAGGTGTATGTGTACATTCCATGTATTCTCTACTTTTTTTCTTGTTTCCAAGAGCTCCTTTTCCCAGTATATCTGGAAATAGGAAGCTTTGAGTAAGTGCTCAATCTGATTTGGCAGACTTTTATCCCTGCCTTGTTACTACTGGGTTTTCTTGAATAGAATCTTACAAATCAGATTCCAAATGAACAATATGGCATTCTCTCACCTTACTGAATAGTCCTTTGCATACGAATAATTGTTATTAATTCATAATTCTATAAACTACTTTCTTTTCAAAGGAATTTGAAACAAATAATGGCTACTTCCGATTCCATTTTTCATAAAATTCTTCAAGATATTTAATCTTGAATTACTTGTATTCTCTTATTTGTCATTTATTTCTCATATTTTCTGAGCACCTAATAACTTTCGGGCACTATATAATTATCTATCTGTCATATAGTCTTATTTCCAAAGCAAAATTTTTATGCTTAAATCTTCAAATTACTTCACTGTAGTTAAATCGGTAGGGGAGTAGTCAGAGAAAGAAGCATAATTTCAGTAACTGAAGGTCACTAGGCTTAAGGATTGCAGTTTTAGGATCTAATCTCCATTGCCCATGGAAATGAGAATTCCTATTTTGTGGCACACAACTAATCTAGATTACGGGAAGATGAGTTCCAGAGGCAAAGGGAAGTTGCTAGATTCTGTCTTAATCCCACAGCCACCCAATTCTCTTAATTTTTAGCTTTGTAGTCACTAGACAAATAACTGTTCTTTTTTACAAATAGTTTTTCTAATGGGAAATACAACCTGCTGACCAGTTAAAATTAGAGTTTACTCTTCCTGGCAGTGGTGTTTCTCTCAGTGTGCTGATAACAAGTATTTCATTGTACAAATTTTTATTTCCTGAGTGTGATTTGCTTGTCTCAAGATCTTATCAAACTTGAAGGAAAGAAACTTAATCAGCCTAGAGGTCCTCTCTGACCAGAAAAGAGATGATACACCATGGAGTGGACATTCCTTTCATGTCTTTCTTTGGTGCTGAGTATAGATGCTAGGGCGTATAAACAAGTATGAATGACAGTAGTTGTCAACTCATTTCTGAAAGCAATTGGTATTGTGAGTTTAGCCAAGGAAGACCCAGATAGAGCAGATCTAGGAATAAAGACAGGGCTGTGGCATTCTGCTATGAGAGCCAGATGGGTCAACACTCAGAAGCACAGGGCAGGTAATGGATGTGTGTGTGTGTGTGTGTGTGTGCATGTGTGTGTGTGTGTTCCAGCTATAGAGAGGTGTGTGGGCATGGGAAGTAGGAAAGGGGATTGGGAATGACTGGAATTGGGGGAAAAAGAGTTTTATTTTCAAAAGCCCAAATCCAGGTGTTGGGTTCAGAAAACAAGCCCAGGAAAAATGATTTCTTCAAAAACTGAGAACTGAGAAACAGACCCTAGCAAGCTTGGGGCAATTAAGAACGGCTTGCTGTTTCCATTCTGTACCACTTAGTACTCTGCACAAGGTATGGCCCTGTTTTGAGATTTCTGTTATAAGTTAAATCCATTCTTATACCTTTCCTAAATCTTGCTGTAGGTTTGAGAAGCAGAGTAATGTTGAGGGCCACTGCTGTGTGCACAAAGCTGCAGCTTATGTAAATGCTCTATTCATCATTACTCAGTGATGGCAAAGGTAATCACTAATAACCTCTGCAGGTTTAAAACTTCTCACCAGCTGTCAAATGACCATAAAAAATATAGTTGACATACCTGCAGAGAAAAATTCCAGGCTGGATGAGGTTTACAATCCTTAGCTGCCCTGATTCTGTCCCACCTTTTTGCTTTGCTTTACCTTTTTGCTTCGCTCATCTTTTTGCTTTGCCCTACCACCGTCTTTCCAGCATCCTTAGCTGGAATGGCCCCTGTCATCTGCATACCACATCCTTACTCATACACTGCACCTCTCATCCCAACCATGCTGCCACCAAGGTAGGAAAATTACTCTTACTTCACCTGAGCAGGTTAGTCTTTGACTCTAGCATAGAATTGGATGGCACAGAATGCACAGCTTTTTTCCCCTTACCTGACTAAACCTCACCTCACGTGACTAAACCTAACCACATGTATCTTAGCTAGAAAGCATTACTTCACCTTAGTTCCTTCTTGTTCACACCCTGTCTACGTTTACTAGATTAAACAGATGTGGATTCATGCTGTTAAAATTATGGTAACAGTCTCATCCAGAATTGATTCTCAGAGTCCCAGGGTGCTCAGTCACTGTGTCCTCATTTCCACCCTACTCACTGTCCCTCAGGAAGAAAGCCATTTCTCAATGTGTTCTCAAGCTTTCTGTCTTGAGCCATCACCATCTCACTGACTTCATTCATGGTTGGCTCTATGGCATTGGGGCCCAAAATATTCAGCCTTATGCCCTCATTCATTTCACTCCAGCTTGTATAATTTACTTGATACTACATGTTTACTAGCTAGTGAGATACTAAGATTCATTTCACCCTCAAAATAAGCTCAGCTTCCTCATCTACTATTCCAAATTGGCATCAGGGCCAAATCTTATCATTATTTATCTGTCTCTGATGACAGATTCCATCCATTCTCATTTCAAATCTCTATCAGTTACTTCTGACTAGGAGAAACAGAATGTCTGTCTTTTCATTTTGGAATGGTCCATATGGGTTCCCTAAGTTCCTATTTCCTCTCTAAAAGATGCCTTTAAATCTTAGCTCATTTTCAGAACAAGGAGACTCTCAGTGAGTAACCAAACTTATGTCAGCAGCTCTACTCATTGCCCCAGGTTGTTCTAGGTGACTCACCCCTGACAAAACTCTGAAATGTCATTTTCTAGTATCCTGTACCCGCACTACTTGGCAATAGCAAAACTATTTTACGCTGACTATAAGCACAACAGACACGGTTTCCATCAAGGGAAAAGGAGCTAGTAACTGACAAATTCAAAGTATCAATTACTCCTTAAGCTTAATATCAGAAAGAGCCCATAGTCTCTATTTTGAAAGTGGTTTTCCTGGTCCACAAGACACACTAGTATGTCTCAATAGGATGTTTTTAAAATAATGTACTACATGTAAACTGCAGCTCAAAGAATGTAAACAATTGAAATCATCATACCATGATTCAGGAAAAGTAAGAAGTTATTTTAGAATAGACCTGATCTTTTTTTTTTTTTTCTTTGATGGAGCCTCACTCTGTCACCCAGACTGGATGGAGTGCAGTGGCGCAATCTCAGCTCACTGCAACCTCCACCTCCCGGGTTCAAGCAATTCTCCTTCCTCAGCCTCCTGGGTAGCTGGGATTATAGGTGTGCACCACCATGTCCAGCTAATTTTTGTATTTTTAGTAGAGATGGAATTTTACCATGTTGGCCAGGCTGGTTATAAACTCCTGACCTCAAGTGATCTGTCCACCTCGGCCTCCCAAAGTGCTGGGATTACAGGTGTGAGCCACTGCTCCCAGCCTAGACCTAATCTTTACATTAGATTTTTGGCACACAATGCTGGTATCATTCAAACATTAAACTTCACTAAGTGTATAGGAATTTAATTCACTCACAAGCATTCTGTAAACTTTTAAGGTTTATGTACTTTTATGAAACATTTATTTCTATAGGTTCTTATGTTTTTGCAATTATTTTAATTAAAGTACATTCTGGATTTGCTATGTTATCTTATTAAGAAAAGATTAGAGAATCTACATTCTGATGAGTCAGCATAACCAGTTGGCTAGTCAGAAATGACTCTGTGTTCATCAGTATCAGCTGTGACAAGTATTTATGTCAAAGGGCAGCCATGAGCATTTGTGCAGGCATAATATTAATCAGGGGAAATATTAATCAGAGAAAATGTATAACATGCAAATGATGAGTGTAAGCCTTCTACTGAAAAATTACATGAGTAGTTCTCCAATTTCTGCTTCAATATATTATAGCTTCTTGGTAACACAAGCAGGATAATCCTTTAGTTCTATCAGAAATACAATTGCCTACCATGGTTTAACATTTGAATTTTCTTCTCAGGAAATGTTATGGCGTGAAGTAAACTGTATCGGAAGATGCAGCTCTACATCATGTCTTAGCCTCAGCAGAACAGTAGTCAACATGAGCTACTGAAGCTCAGACATGATATAATAGGGTTTAAGTTCTCTCTTCTTCTGTTCTTCTTCAAACTAAAGTAGGTTACTTTCACTTTACTATTTTAAAAATTATATTTTATAATAAAGAAGTATACCTCCATAAATGGTAATGGAACAAATGTTATCCACATTATAAAATTATTATTATTGGATCCCTACTACCTACCACAAACAAAAATCAGTCCTAAGTAGACTAAAGATTTATGTGAGGAAGAAGAAAATATAAACCTATAGAAGAAAATATAGTAGGATATCTTTAAAAATTGGAATAGGGAAGAATTTTTTAGACAAAAGTAATCCAAACCATGAAGGAAAAGATGAATGAATTCGACCACATTAAATATAAGGACACTTTCTTTTCTCCTCCCTCCTTTCTGTCCTTCCATAATAATGCTACCCAAAAACTGTAGGGACCAGGGGCCTGAGCAAGGAAGGCACATCTTACAAAGGCAGCAGCATCTCACAGAGGTGTTGGGTGCTTTTATGAGATAGGAACACCCAGTTCTGTAGCAGACCGGCAAGGTCAGTAGATTGCTTTCATATGAGGACTGACCAAATGTGAAAGCAGATTGAGAATAATGGGAGCGAGATTTCACAAAGTTGGAGAAAAAAGTTACAATTACAGAAAACAGGGAAAGCTGATATAAACCCCAAAGTTTTCAATATATGGAGGTCATAAAAATAAATATATTCATACATACGTAAGTGTGCATGTGTGTGTTGCTCTCTGCATGGCATATTGCTCATTTGGAAAATATTGCTTCACTGAGATATGCAGATCTTCCAAATTTGACACTTTTTATTGTATAATATCAAATAAACACATTCTTAATAAAGCCATTAATCACAAAAGTCTTTATGTATTGGGAAACTGTTTCTTTACTGTGCAGATACAAGTTTTCTAAATTCTGAATTTGCCTAAAAGCTTAAAATGGAATTTTGTCATTGGCCATAAAGACTGCCTGGATTCTCTAGAGAATACACCTTCCAGTCCTTGCTAGATTGGAGCAGAGGTATTCACTTAGCTATGAGGAGGTGTGGGAGGCTACCTGGGAATCTACATGCTCTTTATACATACTTTTATCATTTCTCACTGTATTTCTCACTGTCTACTTCCACAGTAACTGGTGCATCCAATGCTTGGGACTCTCCTTGGTGCTGCTGGATGAAATGGCTTGCTATTTTTGAACATCTTCCTTTGCATCTTAGATGCTTACATTTCAGCTTTCTTTACTCTGCCTAGCCAACATCTCATCTTCCAAAAGTTTATTGACATACCTCATTTCCTGTAGTCTATTCTCTTTTTAAATTGTGGTTTTAGAATATTTTTATCTTTTATTGTTGTTTTAATAGGGTTTAGGGGAGGAAATAAATATTTGTGCTTAATCTGCCATGTTCAAGGCTCCTGCATTAAGAATGTAATTTTAAAATTTGTCTTTCTCACCTCTTCAAACAAAACCGTTCAAGCTTAGAGGATTCATGTCTTAGATTGCATTCATAATGTAAAGAATATCACCCATCTTTCTTCGATAGTGAAATTGTGAGACTTAGTGGTACAGGTTGCGCATCACAAATCCCAAATCCGAAATGCTCCAAAATCTGAAACTTCTTGAGTGCTAACATGATGCTCCAAGGAAATACTCACTGAAGCATTTTGAATTTTAGATTTTCTGATTTGGGGTGCACAACTAGGATGTATACAGCAATTATTACAATCTAAAAGAAATCAAAATCTGAAACATTTCTGGTTCTAAGCATTTTGGGTAAGAGATACTCAACCTGTAGAAGGCAATAGAGATGAGGAATGCTAACAGTCATTTTTGTGTGTGCTAATTTTCCCTGTGGATTAAAGCCCTTTCTGGGTGTAAATTGTGATTCAAATATTGTGCCCACTTTTAAATTGGGTTGCCTTTTCTTTTTTTAGTATTTCCATTCTGGGTACAACTTCTTTGTTAGCTATGGGTATGTAAATATTTTTCCCATATATGGTTTGCCTTTTCATTTTGTTAATAGTGTCTTGATGAATAAAAGTTTTAAATTTTAATGAAATCAAATTTATCTATTTTTTGTATATAATTAGTACTTTTCGTGTCACTTCTAAGAAATCTTTGTCTCCCAAGGTTCCAAGATGTTCTCTTATGTTTTTCCTAGAAGCTTTATAATTTTTGCTTTTACATTTAGGCGTGTGATCCATCTTGAATTGATTTTTATGTATAATGTGTGGTTGAAGTTGAGGCTTATTTTTTTTCCATATATTTATTCCAGTTTTTCCAGCTCCATTTGTTTAAACAATTTTTCTTCACCTATTGAATTGTCTTGAAACCTTTATAGAAAATCAACTGACTCTGTATATAAGGGTTTATTTCCCAACTCTTAAATCTTTCCTATTTTTTGTCTATACTAATGATAATTCTAAATTATTTTAATTACTGTAGCTTTATCATAAGTCTTGAAATAAAATGTGAGTTTTCCAACTTTTTGTAGAATCATATTGTTGATTTCTATAAAAATGCTTCAGTGTTTTGATTGGGACTGGGTTTAACCTATAGATCAATTTGGGAAGAATAGACCTCTTAACAGTATTGTGTTTGTTGATCCATGAACATTCTATATCTCTCCTGAAATTCATTTAGATTTTTAAAATTTATTTCAGGAATGTTTATAATTTTAAGTATAGAGATCTTTTATATCTTTCATTAAATTTATTCTGAAATATTTTATATGTTTGTTGCTATAATTTAAAAATATTTTCCAATTGTTTTGGGCAAGTACATAAAAATAAAGTTAATTTTTTGGTATATTGATCTTATTTCTTATGACCTTTACAAATTCACTCACCAGTTCTAGTACTGTAGTTTTTAAAAATAGATTTCTGGCCAGGCACGGTGGCTCACATCTGTAATCCCAGCATTTTGGGAGGCCAAGGTGGGCAGATCATTTGTGGTCAGGAGTTCGAGGCCAGCCTGGCCAACATAGTGAACTCTGTCTCTAGTAACAATACAAAAATTAGCCGAGTGTGGTGGCATGCACCTGTAATCCCAGCTACTTGGGAGGCTGAGGCAGGAGAATTGCTCAAACCCGGGAGGTGGAGGTTGCAGTGAGCCAAGATCGCACCACTATACTCTAGCCTGGGCAACAGAGCAAGACCCTGTTTCAAAAATAAATAAGTAAGTAAACAAATAGAAATAAAAATAGATTTCTTCATGATTTCTAGATGAAAAATCATGTCATCTGGAAGATAAATATGGTTTTCATTTTTTCTTTCCAGTTTATATATTATTTTATTTCCTTTCCTTGTCTTATTGGGGGGTTTCTCAACCTCAGTGCTATTGACATTTTGAGTCTGTCCTGTGCATCATAGAATGTTTAACAGCATCCCTGACCTCTACCCTGTAGGTAAGAGTAACATCGCCTTTTCCCCAGAGTTGTGAAAACCAAAAATGTCTCCTGGCATTGCAAAATAATATCTTGCAGGGCAAAATCATCCTCCTGAGTACCACTGCCTTTTTGCATAGACTGGGACCCCCCAATGACATGTTGAAGAGAAGTGGTATAAATGGACATTCTTGTGTTGCTTTCAATCTTAGAAGGAAAATATTCAGACTTTTGCTATTAAGTAAAATGTTGGCTGTGGGTTTCTTGTTATATATGCCTTTTTATCAAATTGAGAAAGATTAATTCTAATCCTGGTTTACTGAGCTTTGTTTGTTTTTTGGTCATGAATGGATATTGGATATTGTGCAATGCTTTTACTGTGTGTATGGAAATGATCATATGATTTTTCTCCTGTATTTTGTTAATATTGTGAGTTGCATTCTTGATTTTTGAATGTTAAACTAAACTTACACTTTACTTAGAGTGTATTATGCTTTTTACATATTGCTGAAATTCAGTTGAAAATATATTTAGGATTTTTGCACCAATATTCTTGAGAAGTATTGTTCTGTAATTTTCTCTATTTGCAGTATTTTTGTCAAGTTTTGGAACTGGGGTATGGTATCCTCAAAAAGTGAGTTGGGAAGCTGGCAAATTTGTAATGTAATTCTCTATTTTCTGAAAAAGTTTGTGTAATATTGGTATTATTGTTTGTTTACAGATTTAAGAGAACTCATCAGTGAGCCCATTTAAGTCATGATTTTTGTGTGTTTGGGAAGATTTCTAATTAGCAATTCAATTTCTTTATTAAATGAAGAGTTATTAAGATTTTTTATTTCTACTTGTGTTGATTTTGATAGTAGTTGGTTTAGGCAGGGGTAATTTGTCTTTTTCATCGAATTTGTCCAATTATTAAATGGGTTCTTGATTGGATCCGTCTCATACTAATTTTGGTATATAATATTTATCATATGAACATATATTCACAATTAAAATTAATTAGACCAAATAGGAAATCATCCTGGCTTTTCAGTCTTTGTAATGACGGTTAGTAAATAATCTGAACAAGGAAACTAAGTAAGTGTTCATTATCCCGGTTAATATCTTTGTGTGTGGAAATAAGATATATTTTATACAAAGTCCAAAGTGTGATTGATTGAAGGGAGTATAAAACCAGTTTCATATGAATTATTATTTTTTGTTTTTGGTTTTCATTTGTTTTTTATTATAGCCATCTCTTTTTAAATATACTTTAAGTTCTAGAATACATGTGCAGAATGTGCAGGTTTGTTACATAGGTATACATGTGCCATGGTGGTTTGCTGCACCCATCAACCTGTCATCTACATTAGATATTTCTCCTAATGCTATCTTGCCCCTTGCCCCCTGCCCCCCAACATGCCCCAGTGTGTAATGTTCTCTTCACTGTGCCCATATGTCCTCATTGTTCAACGCCCACTTATGAATGAGAACATGTGGCATTTGGTTTTCTGTTCCTGTGTTAGTTTGGTGAGAATGATGGTTTCCAGCTTCATCCATGTCCCTACAAAGGACATGAACTCTTCTTTTTTTATGGCTGCATAGTATTCCATGGGGTATATGTGCCACCTTTTCTTTACCAAGTCTATCATTGATGGGCATTTGGGTTGATTGCAAGTCTTTGCTATTGTAAATAGTGCTGCAATAAACATACATGTGTCTGTGTCTTTACAGAAGAATGATTTATAATCCTTTGTGTATATATCCAGTAATGGGATTGCTGGGTCAAGTGGTATTTCTGGTTCTAGATCCTTGAGGAATCACCACACTGTCTTCTACAGTGGCTGAACTAATTTACACTCACACCAACAGTGTAAAAGTGTTCCTATTTCTCCACATCCTCTCCAGCATCTGTTGTTTCTTGACTTTTTAATAATCGCCATTCTAACTGACGTGAGATGGTATCTCATTGTGGTTTTGATTCGCATTTCTCTAATGACCAGTGATGATGGGCTTTTTTCATATGTTTGTTGGCCACATAAATATCTTCTTTTGACAATGTTCACATCCTTTGCCCACTTTTTGATGGGGCTTTTTGTTTTTTTCTTGTAAATTTGTTTAAGTTCATTGTAGATTCCGGATATTAGCCCTTTGTCAGATGGATAGATTGCAAAAATATTCTCCCATTCTGTAGGTTGCCTGTTTACTCTGATGGTAGTTTCTTTTGCTGTGCAGAAGCTCTTTAGTTTAATTAGATCCCATCTGTCAATTTTGGCTTTGTTGCCATTGCTTTTGATGTTTTAGTCATGAAGTCTTTGCCCACGCCTATGTCCTAAATGGTATTGCCTAGGTTTTCCTCTAGGGTTTTTATGGTGTTAGGTTTTACATTTAAATCTTTAATTCATCTTAAGTTAATTTTTGTATAAGGTGTAAGGAAGGGGTCCAGTTTCAGTTTTCTGCATATGGCTAGCCAGTTTCCCCAACACCATTTATTAAATAGGGAATCCTTTCCCCATTGCTTGTTTTTGTCAGGTTTGTCAAAGATCAAATGGTTGATGTGTGGTGTTATTTCTGAAGCCTCTGCTCTATGCCATTGGTCTATATATCTGTTTTGGTACCAGTACCATGCTGTTTTGGTTACTGTGGCCTTGTAGTATAGTTTGAAGCTAAGTAGCGTGATGCCTCCAGCTTGGTTCTTTTTGCTTAGGATTGTCTTGGCTATATGGGCTCTTTTTTGGTTCCATATGAAATTTAAAGTAGTTTCTTCTAATTTTGTGAAGAAAGTCAATGGTAGCTTGATGGGGGTAGCAGTGAATCTATGAATTACTTTGGGCAGTATGGCCATTTTCACAATATTGGTTCTTCCTATCCATGAGCATGGAATGTTTTTCCATTTATTTGCTCTCTTATTTCCTTGAGCAGTGGTTTGTAGTTCTCCTTGAAGAGGTCCTTCACATTTCTTGTAAGTTGTATTAATAGGTATTTTATTCTCTTTGTAGCGATTGTGAATGGAAGTTCACTCATGATTTGGCTCTCTGTTTTTCTGTTATTGGTGTATAGTGATTGTGATTTTTGCACATTGATTTTGTACCCTGAGAATTTGCTGAAGTTGCTTATCAGCTTAAGGAGTTTTTGGGCTGAGAGAATGGGGTTTTCTAAATATACAATCATGTCATATGCAAACAGAGATAATTTGACTTCCTCTCTTTCTATTTGAATACCTTTATTTCTTTCTCTTGCCTGATTGCCCTGGACAGAACTTCCAATACTATGTTGAATAGGAGTGGTAAGAGAGGGCATCCCTGTCTTGTGCCAGTTTTCAAAAGGAATGCTTCCAGCCTTTGCCCATTCAGTATGATATTGGCTGTGGGTTTGTCATAAATAGCTCTTATTATCTTGAGATATGTTCCGTCAATACCTATTTTATTGAGAGTTTTTAGCAGGAAGTGGTGTTGAATTTTATTGAAGGCCTTTTCTGCATCTATTGAGATAATCATGTGGTTTTTGTCATTTGTTTTATTTATGTGATGGATTACCTTTACTGATTTTCATATGTTGACTTAGCCTTGCATGCCAGGGATGAAGCTGACTTGATTGTGGTGGATAAGCTTTTTGATGTACTGCTGGATTTGGTTTGCCAATATTTTATTGAGGATTTTCACATCTATGTTGATCAGGGATATTGGCCTGAAATTTTCTTTTTTTGCTGTCTCTGCCAGGTTTTGGTACCAGGATGACGATGGCCTCATTAAATGAGTTAGGGAGGAGTCCCTCTTTTTATATTATTTGGAATAGTTTCAGAAAGAAAGGTACCATCTCCTCTTTGTACCTCTGGTAGAATTTGGCTGTGAATCAGTCTGGTCCTGGGTGGTTTTTGGTTGGTAGGCTATTAATTACTGCCTCAATTTCAGAACTTGTTATTGGTCTTTTCAGGGATTCGACTTCTTCCTGGTTTAGCCTTGGGAGGGTGTATGTGTTCAGGAGTTTATCCATTTCTTCTAGATTTTCTGGTTTATTTGTGTAGGGGTGTTTATAGTATCCTCCAATGGTAGTTAGTATTTCAGTGGGATCAGTGGTGATCTCCCCTTTATCATTTTTTATTGTATTTATTTGATTCTTCTCTGTTTTCTTATTTATTAGTCTGGCTAGCAGTCTATTTTGTTAATGTTTTCAAAAAACTAGCTCCTGGATTCACTGTTTTTCTTGAAGGGTTTTTTGTGTCTCTATTTCCTTAAGTTCTGTTCTGATCTTAGTTGTTTCTTGTCTTCTGCTAGCTGTTGAATTTGTTTGCTCTTGCTTCTCTAGTTTTTTCAATTGTGATGTTAGAATGTCAATTTTAGATCTTTCCCACTTTCTCCTGTGGGCATTAAGTGCTATAAATTTCCCTGTAAACACTGCTTTAGCTGTGTTCCAGAGATTCTGGTACATTGTGTCTTTGTTCTCATTGGGTTCAAATAACTTATTTATTTCTGCCTTAATTTTGTTATTTACCCAGTAGTCATACAGGGAGCAGGCTGTTCAGTTTCCATGTAGTTGTGCCATTTTGAGTGAGTTTCTTAACTCTGAGTTCTAATTTGATTGCACTTTGGTTGGAAAGACTGTTTGTTATGATTTCCGTTCTTTTACATTTGCTGAGGAGTGTTTTACTTCCAATTATGTGGTCAATTTTAGAATAAGTGCTATGTGGTGCTGAGAATAATGTATATTCTGTTGATTTAGGGTGGAGAGTTCTGTAGATGTCTATTAGGTCCGCTTGGTCCAGAGCTGAGTTCAAGTCCTGAATATTCTTGATAATTTTCTGTCTTATTGATCTGTCTAACACGGGGAGTGGGGTATCCCACTATTATTTTGTGGGAGTCTAAGTCTCCTTGTAGGTCTCTAAGATCTTGCTTTATGAATCTGGGTGCTCCTATATTGGGTGAACATATATTTAGGATAGTTAGCTCTTCTTGTTGAATTGATTCCTTTACCATTATGTAATGCCTTTCTTTGTCTTTTTTGATCTTTGTTGGTTTAAAGTCTGTTTTATCAAAGACTAGGATTGTAACCCTTGCTTTTTTTTTGTTTTCCATTTGTTTGGTAAATCCTTCTCCATCCCTTTTTTTTTGAGCCTATGTGTATCTTTTCACGTGAGATGCATCTCCTGAATACAGCACACCGATGGGTCTTGACTATTTATCCAATTTTCCAATCTGTGCCTTTAATTGGGGCATTTAGCCTGTTTACATTTAAGGTTAATATTGCTCTGTATGAATTTGATCCTGTCTTTATAATGCTAGCCGGTTATTTTGCCCATTAGTTGATGCAGTTTCTTCATAGTGTTGATAGTCTTTACATTTTGGGTTGTTTTTGGCATGGCTGGTACTGATTTTTCCTTTCCATATTTAGTGCTTCCTACAGGGGCTCTTGTAAGGCAGGCCTGGTGGTGACATAATCCCTTAGCATTTGCTTGCCTTTAAAGGATTTTATTTCTCCTTCACTTATGAAGCTTAGTTTGGCTTAATATGAAATTCTGGGTTGAAAATTCTTGTCTTTAAGTATGTTAAATTCTTCTCTTCTGGCTTGCAGGGTTTCTGCAGAGAGATCTGCTGTTAGTCTGATGGGCTTCCCTTTGTGAGTAACCTGACCTTTCTCTCAGGCTGCCCTTAACATTTTTTTCTTCATTTCTACCTTGGTGAATCTGACAATTATGTGTCTTGGGGTTGCTGTTCTTGAGGAGTATCTTTATTGTGTTCTCTGTATTTCCTGAATTTGAATGTTGGCCTGTCTTGCTAGGTTGGGGAAGTTCTCCTGGATAATACTCTGAAGAGTGTTTTCCAACTTGATTCCATTCTCCCTGTCACTTTCAGGTACACCAATCAAACGTAGGTTTGGTCTTTTCACATAGCTCCATATTTCTTGGAGGCTTTGTTCATTCCTTTTCATTCTTTTTTCTCTAATCTTGCATCTTCATGCTTTATTTCATTAAGTTAATCTTCAATCTCTGATATCCTTTCTTCCACTTGAATCGATTTGACTATTGATACTTGTGTATGCTTCACGAAGTTCTCATGCTGTGTTTTTCAGCTCAGTCAGGTCATTTATGTTCTTCTCTAAACTGGTTATACTAGTTAGCAATTCCTCTAACCTATTATCAAGGTTCTTAGCTTCCTTGCATTGGGTTAGAACATGCTCCTTTAGCTCGGAGGAGTTTGTTATTACCCACCTTCTGAAGCCTACTTCTGTCAATTCATCAAACTCATTCTCCATCCAGTCTTGTTCCCTTGCTGGCAAGGAGTTGTGATCCTTTGGAGGAGAAGAGGCATTCTGGTTTTTGGAATTTTCAGCCTTTTTGCTCTGTTTTTTTCTCATCTTCGTGGATTTATCTATCTTTGGTCTTTGCTGTTGGTGACCTTCGGATGGAGTTTTTGCGTGGTTGTCATTTTTGTTGATGTCGATGCTATTGCTTTCTGATTGTTAGTTTTCCTTCTAACAGTGAGGCCCCTCTGCTGCAGGTCTGCTGGAGTTTGCTGAGGGTCCACTCCAGACCCTGTTTGCCTGGGTATTACCAGCAGAGGCTGCAGAACAGCAAAGGTTGCTACCTGTTCCTTCTTCTGGAAGCTTCATCCCAGAGGGGCACCCACCAGATGCCAGCCGGAGCTCTCCTGTATGAGGTGTCTGTTGGCCCCTGATGGGAGGTGTCTCCCAGTCATGAGGCACAGGGATCAGGGATCCACTTGAGGAGGTGGTCTTTCCCTTAGCTGAGCTCGAGCACTTTGCTGGGGGATCCACTGCTCTCTTCAGAGCTGGCAAGCAGGAACGTTTAAGTCTGCTGAAGCTGTGCCCACAGCCACCCTTTCCCCCAGGTGCTCTGTCCCAGGGAGATGAGAGTTTTATCTATAAGTCCCTGACTGGGGCTGCTGCCTTTCTTTCAGAGATGCCCTACCCAGAGAGGAGGAATCTAGAGAGGCAGCCTGGCTACGGCAGCTTGGCATGCTGTGGTGGGCTCTGCCCAGTCCGAACTTCCTGGCGCCTTTGTTTACACTGTGAGGGGAAAACTGCCTACTCAAGCCCCAGTAATGGTGGACGCCCCTCCCCCCACCAAGCTCCAGCATCTCAGGTCGACTTCAGGCTGCTGTGTTGGCAGCAAGAATTTCAAGCCAATGGATCTCAGCTTTCTGGGCTCCTTGGGGGTGGGATTCACAGGGCTAGACCACTTAGCTCCCTGGCTTCAACCCCCTTTCCAGAGGAGTGAACGGTTGTCTCTTGCTGGCATTCCAGTCACCACTGGGTTATCAAAAAAACAAAGCAAAACAAAACAAAAAAATTTGTGCAGCTAGCTCAATGTGTGCCCAAATGGCCACCAGTTTTGTGCTTGAATCCCAGGGCCCTGGTGGTGTAGGCACCCAAGGGAATCTCTTGGTCTGTGGGTTGCAAAGACCATGAGAACAGTGTAGTATCTGGGCCAGATAGCTCCATCCCTCACAGCACAGTCCCTCACAGCTTCCCTTGGCTAGGGGAGGGAGTTCCTTGACCCCTTGCACTTCCTGGGTGAGACGAAGCTCCACCCTGCTTCTGGTCATCCTCCGTGGGCTACACTCACTGTCTAACCAGTCCCAATGAGATGAATCAGGTACCTCAGTTGGAAATGCAGAAATCACCTGCCTTCTGCTTTGGTCTCACTGGGAGCTGCAGAAAAGAGCTGTTTCTATTCAGCCATCTTGCCCAAGGCTATGATAGCTATCTTATTGAGTGCCTCAAAAAATTATTAAGCAAAGTGTTACGTGCATTCAGAGAATGCTAAATAGCTTCCAGTCAGGGGAAACTAGTGAAGTCTTCAGGAGGTGGAAGCTGTGAGGCAGCCAGAAAAGGACAGCAGAAAAAAAAAAAAAGGCATAAGCTTGGGGAAGCAATGAAGAGACATGGAGGCAAATAGACATGAGGAATAGTTAAGAAACAGCAATGTGTCCAGTTTGATGGGATCAAGCCTGCTCAAGAAGAGCGATTGTGCTTACATAAGGAATGGTGTCTTGGGAAAACTTTCTGAAGGTCCAGAAATGCCAAAATTTGAAGTTTAGATTTTTTCCTTTAAGCCAATGCTTTTTAATATTTCCGTCTCTTCTTTCTTTCCCCTTCATTCCCTTTCCTTCTTTTTCTGAATTTTTTCAAATATCAAAGCAGAGCCCTTCCTTCAGATTAAATATTACATGGCTGACTAGAATTGAAAATAGGCAAAATCAAAGATGCTTCATCAAAATGTGTGCTGCATGGAGGAAACCTTAAACTTGTCACATGATCCTCTCCTTGAGATGGCTCCTGAGGGGTCCTCCTAGGGCACTTTAAAATCTAGATTAAAACTGCAACTCTAAGCAATCGGGAGTCAAAGATTTTTCAGATGAGAAGGTGAGCCTTTTCCCAGTAAGCCTTGAGAACATTATTTTGCCTCTGTGGGGCTCATTTTCTCCCTTGTAACATGGAGATAATGATACCTTCCAGAGAGCTTGTAACATTGTCAAAAAAAGTATGTGGCATAGTGCCTGGTCTATAGGTGTTCAGATAAATGTAACTGCAAAGTTAATGATTATGACTATGATAACGGAAACAGAAGGCATTGCCAGACACCAAGTTTCAAATTCCCAATCTTATTACCAGATTTCTATTGGGATTGAATTCCTGGCTTACTCCAACACCAGGGTCAGAAGATCCCAGAAACTCAGTAGCCCTCGTGAAGAGTTACTACCTCTCTATGTGTGTACCTCTGGCTATTCCCGGATATTCAGGAAATGAATCTCTTTGAGGTTTTCCTGAGTTTGAACAAGAACCGAGCTTGACTGATCCTCTATGGTGGCGCTGATTGTCCTAGCATGCCTCCACTCAGAAGTGCTACTCTGGTATGAACCTGGTGCACCAAAGACAAAACAAGGAACTCTCTCCTCTCCATACTCAGCGTGGCATAACCCTAAGTATTTCCTGCTCCAGAGGAATCACTGCAGCAGATTTCTCCACTCCAACTCTGGAACTCTGAGTAAAGCAGCTGGTTACACTCTTTTCCCTTTAGATTCCCATGTGTCATTTTATAAATAAAATACATCTCACTTATGTCATAGCTATGACATATTTTCTGTGAATAGTCATCTTTTATGGGAAGGTAAATTCATTTACTGTTTATTTATTCATTGACGCAACAAACAACTATTGAGTGCTCAGTGTGTGCCAAGCACTGGTTTGAGTAGACACTAAAAATACACTGACAGACCAGCCTGCAAATTAAACATCACAAAAATACTAGTGATATGTTTATATTTGTGTGTGCGTGTGTGCGTGTGTGTGTACAGATAGATGTACACACACTTAAAGGAAATTTAATATGGAAAGTCAAAGTCAACTTCTAAATGTGTTTGTGTCTTTCCAGGCTGACTTATGTGGCATTGCCAACACCATCTGCTCTAGAGCAGAAAGACTACTTAATAGGCAAAAGCAGCTGCCAGCTTAGGCTCAAAGTACTCTTTTAGTTCCCTCCAGGATGACCTGGTATGACCACCCTTTCTAGGTAAAGAGGATTCCATCGCCATTTGACAATGAATCCTCAACCCGATCAAAGAGAGATCATGTCAACCTGGCTCACTTTAAGTCACAGGAGGGTGGCATTTTTATGACTTAGTACTACCAAGCAAAGGCCAGTGTGTCAATCACTCAGAAGGGTGAATCTAGGTAAGTTTGGTTTAGGATTTGACTATCATCAGTGTTTCTATACCACTGATGTGAGGAAAAATAATATTTCTGAAAAACTAACATATATTAATTTTTCCCTGATATTTTGAGACATAGTAAAATGTGGTGGCTAATCCCTAGAAAGTGGGTGCAGGGAGGGGCAAAGGTAGCGGTCATCTGGGAAGAAAGGAGAATGAAATTTGAGGTCAAGGTGTTCTCCTCTTGCAAAATGATGACTTGAAATAAAAATTAGTTTTGCTATATGAAAAAAACCTTGAAAATCTCTTTCTTAGAGGCTTGATATTGTCAGATGAGAGTTGCAGTTGCTTCAGATACTTTATAGGGATTTGGCCTGAAATGAAAGTATCCTAATGCCAGCTGCTCTACAGTAGGCAACTTTGGCAAATTGCTTGATAATGGCAGCAAATATTGCAAGGTTATTGTAAGAAATTTCGAAAATGTAAAATGCCTAAAGAGAAAACAGTCTCATTTATAATATTGACATACATCTTATTTTTAATATTGACATCCATTTCCTATCCTCTCTTCATTTAAAAATAGCATAATTAAAATTATCCATATATAGCTTTTAGTCTACTGTGTTTTGACATTGTATAAGTAATATTTTATGAAAGTATATTTTATTAAAGTGTTAATGTTAACAATTATTTTACTGTTAAATGGCCATACTGCCCAAAGCAATCTACAGATTAAATGCTATTCCTACCAAACTACTAACATTATTTTTCACAGATTAGAAAAGATTATTGCAAAATTCATATGGAACTAATAAAGCCTGAATACCCAAAGCATCCCTAAGCAAATGGAACAAAGCTGGAGGGTTCACATTATGTGACTTTAAACTATAAGCCTATAGTAATCAAAACAGCATGGTACTGGTACAAAAACAGATACATAGAACAATGGAACTTAACAGAGAACCCAGAAATAAAGCTGCACAGCTACAGCCATCTGATCTTCAACAAAGTCTACAAAAATAAGCAATGGAGAAAGGACTCTCTATTCAGTGAGTGGTACTGGGATAGCTGGCTAGTCATTGGCAGAAGAAGAAAACTGGACTTCTACTTTTCACCATATACAAAAATTAACTCAAGATGGACTGAAAATGTAAATGTAAGATCTCAAACTATAAAAGTCCTAGAAGAAAACCTAGGCAATATCATTCTGGACATTGGCCTTGGCAAATAATTTATGACTAAGTCTTCAAAAGCAATTGCAATAAAAGCAAAAATTGACAAGTTGGACCTAACTAAACTGAAGGGCTTCTGTACAGCAAAAGAAACTATTAACAGAGTAAACAGACAACCTACAGAATAGGAGAAAACATTCACAATCTATGCATCTGACAAAAGTCTAATATACAGAACATTTAAGGACTTAATTCAACAAGTAAAAAACAACAACAAAAAAACATTAAAAAGTAGGCAAAGAACATGAAACAGACACTTCTCAAAAGAAGACATACAAGCAGCCAACATATGAAAAAATGCTGAGCATCACTAATCATCAGAGAGCAAAATCACATTGAGATACCATCTCACACAAGTCAAAGTGGCTGTTATTAAAAAGTCAAAAAATAACAGATGCTGTTGAGGCTGTGGAGAAAAGGAATGCCTATTCACTGCTGTTGGGAATGTTAATTAGTTTGGCCACTGTGGAAAGCAGTTCAGATATTTCTCAAAGAACTTTAAACAGAACTACCATTCGACCCATGGAATATTATGCAGCCATAAAAAAGAATGAAATCATGTGCTTTGCAGTAACATGGATGCAGCTAGAGGCTATTTTCTGAAGCAAATTAACACAGGAACAGAAAACCAAATACTGAATGTTCTCACTTATAAGTGGGAGCTAAACATTGGGTACTCATGAACATAAAAATAGCAACAACAGACACTGGGGACTACTAGAGCAGGAGGGAGAGAAAGGGGGAAAGGTTGAAAAACTATTGGTTACTATATTACCTGTACGATGAAGTCATTTGTACCCCAAATCTCAGCATCACCCGAAATACCCATGTAATAAACCTGCACCTGTATCCCTTGAATCTAATGAAAGTTGAAAATATTTACAAAATTAATATTTTAATGTTTTAATGTCATTAAAACATGTAAATAAGAAAATTATTTTATTATAAAAACTAACCTATGTTAATCGCAGAAAATTTAGAAAATAAAGTTTAAAAAATTAAATTTTTAAAAGATAACTAATCACTCAATATAGTTAGCTCTAAATTATAGGCAAATGTCTTACCTCTAAAAGCTTCCTATTATTTATCTTTAAAATGGACATAATGATAGTAATTTCGTTATAAGACTTATATTTCATGTTAACGTAAAATGTTTTTCACAGTTCCTTGTACATCATAAGCACATGTTTATAATTTTATACCAGTTTTAAGCAAAGCAACATCAACCTACACAAATTGTTCTGTAAATGTAATCTGCTTTTTTAAAAATATGAACAATATATCAGGATCATTTTTCCATGTTAGTAAACATAAATCTGCAGTATAATTTGAGTAACTACGTAGTATTTCTTTTTATGACTGTGCCATACTTATGAGACAATTAGACTGCAAATGTAATTTTTAATGGTTGTATAATATTTCATCATAAATATGTACTTGGATTTATTTAACACTTTGTGTCATCTGTTATGATTCAGCTGCCTGGGGAAAATGAGGCCATCTTAATAGTAATAAAATATATTTCTCTGAATCTCTTCCAATTTTCTTCTGCTGAACTTTAAGTTCTCTTTAAAGACTCCTTCTCTCATTTCCAACAGTCCCCAAGGGATTCACCCATCCCTTCAATCCACAAATAAGGAGCACTTGCCATGTACCAGACAGTGCAATAGGGATGCAATAATGAGAAAAAAAAGATGCAGCTGCTGCTATCTTGGCATTTCCAATCTTAAAGGAGAAACCAAACCTTAACCAAATAATCTCCCAGGTAATCAAACACAGACTATGTTATGCACTACAAAGACAAAATAGAATGCCATTAGAACAATGGCAAATGGCCAAATATAGACTGGGGCTCAGGGAAGGTCTCTGAGGATTTAGATGATTGAGATGATATCTGAAGTGTGGAGAGGCTCCCTAGGTCTGGGGAATGGTTCAGGATGAAGGGGGTTGCTTCTGGTCGGAGCAACAGCAAGAGCAAAAACTCCCTGGCAGGAGGAATAGTGGTTGCTTGAAGCCTCTAGGCTGTGGGTGAATGCATACAAGGAACAACATGCAAAGCCAAGTTGGCAGGTACCACCCATTTGTTTGAAAATGTAGGCTTTATTGTTATTCAAGCACAGTGGGGCCAGCAGATCAGGAAATCACTGTTATTAAAAATTTAGTTTGTTATACTCACACATCCCCAGAGGAGGAGGGCCTGCCACACCACACCCAAGCTGAGTTAGGGGTTGGGTTGGGGGCTGGGACATGGAGAAACATCAGAGTCAGTCAGGAGGCAGAGAGATTTAGTGGGAAATGTGGGAAATAACCATTATGGTGGTTTTCATGGGAAGGAACAGAACAGGCAGGGTATGCAGATTTAGAATTAGCTAGTTTGAGTAATTTCAGCAGGCTCTAGAGCATAAACCTGTCTCTAGTTTTCTGGTGCCACGCCCTGGGGTGATCAGGAAAGGAGTATAGTAGCCCTGAGTGTGAGAGCCCAGTGGAGGAGGTGGTTGGGGGTATGGAACCTTAATTGGTTAGCGTACATATAAAAGACACTCACAGGCTAGTTGTTTACTATCTCTGGGAATTAGCTAGCCCAGGAGGGGCAGGTTTTTCAAAGTCAGCAAGGCTGGAAGATGTTAATGCCCTTTTTATGGAACTCTGCAACTCTCCGCAACTACCCCTTTGGATGGAAGCTGGGAAGCATGACTATTTTTATCCCATTAAGAACTGTGCTCCAGTTGGCTGTTACAGTTTGGGAGACTCCATTAAGCTCACTCAGCCTACCCCAAATCAGTAAGCACGGTACTAAATAAAGGAAAAAAATTAATTAAGGGAATAATGAGCCCTTGTAATGGTTTGACACCTGCTACACCAGAAGAGACTGGCTTTTGAAAACTCTGATTCCAACTTACTTAACACCTTTGCAGAGGTGTTATAAACTAGGAGAGATCAGTTAAAGGTAATGACAATGTTGGGAAATATTTCCTGATATTACTAAAGTTCTGTTCTGTGAATTGTTCCCTGAGAAATTAAACACCTTCTCATTGAGCCTGAGAACTAGCCCTGAATTTCATGAAAGATTGAAAAGCTCATCACCAGCAGGTCTATTTCTGCTCTCAAGAGAAATTGATAATCTTCAGAGGCCAGGCCCTTCCCCACCCCTCAGAGTAGCTATTGTACCTCTCAAATGGTCAGAAGTTTTTTTTTTTTAAGTTTTATCATTCTATATTGTTTTAAATGGTTTTGTTCCATTATGACCTTGTTCAATTATAAAATAAAACATGAGCTATCTAACTAAATAAGCTTTAGTAAATGCATAGAATTGTACACTGCGGTATAGCTTAAAAGTGAGTGTAGGAGGGTGATATCAGCAAGATAGTGGAGGAGAAATTTTCAGTACTTGTTCCTTCACAGAAACACCAATTTGAACAACCATCCATGCATGAAAACATCTTCGCAAGAGCTAAGGAATCCATATAAGATATTACAGCACTTGGGTGGAGCATAGATATAAAAAAAGACACCCTAAAGAAGGTAGAAAGAACAGTTTCACCTTATCTGCATCACTCCTCCACAAACCTGGGCACCACAGTATGGAAAAAGATACCCTCCACCTAGGGGAAGAAGAGTGAAGTGAGCACCTGACTTCACCATCAGCTCTAGTTAACCCTGGCACCAGGCCCACTCCCATGGACCCAAGTGCCAAGCCCATCTCCATGGACTCAGGTTCCAGGCCTGCCCCAGCACCAGGCCAGCCCCAGTGGACTCATACTTAAGTCATGCTCCAGCACCAGGTCAGCTCCTATGGAAACAAATTTCAGGCTCACCCTTGTGGACCCAGTCTCCAGGCTTGTCCCTGAAGACACAGACTCCAGGCCAATTGTTATGGACCCATCATGAGTCCCATCTCATTGGACTCAGATCCAGGCACATCCCTGCAGACCCTGGTATGAGGTCAGACCACCTAAGTACACCAACAGGAAGCACACACATGGACCCCACTAGATGGCCCACTTAGAATTTCTAGGCAAGGTGATGGGAGAATAGCTTTCTCTTTTGAAGCTAGTTTGTAAATACTGAAAGAGGTGTCTACTTCTTAAATGTGTAGACACCAATACAAAGACACAAGGATCATTAATAATCAGGGAAGCACAGCACCACCAAAGAAACAAAATAAAACACAAGAAACCAACCCTAAAAAAATGAAAATGCATGAACTGTCTGACAAAGCACTCAAAATAATTGTCTTAAAGATGCTCCACCTAGCTACAAGAGAACAGAGACAATGAAATAAAATCAGAAAAATAATACATGAACAAGATAAGTTCAAGAGATAGAAACCATAAACAAGTACCAATCAGAAATTCTGGAGCTGAAGAACACAATGACTGAACTAAAAACCTCCATGGTGTGCTTTAACAGTAGGCTCAGTCAAGCAGAAGGAAGAATCAGTGAGCTCAAAAATACATCACTAGAAATTACAGAGAAACAAAAAGAAAAGAAAATGAAAAAGAGTGAATAAAGCCTACAGAACTTGTAGTACACCATCAAGCAAACCAATTACGAAAGTTTCAGAAGGAGCAAAGAAAGGGAAATGGAACAGAAGCCTATTTAAAGAAATAATTACAGAAAACTTTCCAAATATGAAGGGGTAAATAAACATTCAGATCCACAAATTCAAATAATTAAAGAACCTCAGATAAATAAAGAAATGGTCACTGGGACACATTACAATCAAAGTCTCAAAAGTTAACTACAAAGGGAGAAGTTTGAAAGCATTAAGAGGAAAGCGATCAGTCACAAGTAAGGAACTCTCATAAAACCATCAGTGGACTTCTCAGCAGAAACCTTGCAGGCCAGGAGAAAGTGTAATGTTATATTCAAAGTGCTGGAAAAAAAAAAAACCTCTGCCAACCAAGGATACTATATTTAAGTGAGCTATCTTTCAGAAATAGACAGATAGAGACTCATAGACAAACAAAAGCAAAGAGAGTTCATTACCAGTAGACCTGCCTTGCAAGAAACACTAAAGTGAGTTCTTCAGGTTGAAAAAAAGGATGCTAACTAACAATATAAAAACATAAAACTTACTGTAAAGATAAGAATATAGTCAAATTCAGAATACTCTTATAATGTAATAGTAGTATGTAAATTACTTTGACCTCTAGTATGAAACATAAAACTATTAAAAATAACTATTATTATAATATTGGTTAATGGATGGATAATATAAAAAGATGTAAATGGTGATGTCAAAAACACTGAATACGGGAGGAGGAGAAATTAAAGCATAGAGTTTTTGTATGCGATCAGAATTAAGTTGTTATCAGTTAAGTTGTTATCAGCTTAAAACAGGCTGTCCTAACTATGAGATGATTTATGTAGGCTTCATGGTAATGACACAAAAAAATGTCTAGTAGGTATACAAAAGATCAAGGAATAAGCATAACACTGCAAAATCATCAAATCAGAAAGAAAGACATCAAGAAAAGAAGAAAGGAACTACAAAATCACAGAAAACAATGAACAAAAGACAACAGTAAATTCTTACCTGTCAATAATTATTTTAAAGGTAAGCAGATTAAAATATCTAATTAAAAGACACAGGGCCAGGCGCTGTGGCTCTTGCCTGTAATCCTAGCACTTTGGGAGGCCAAGGTGGGCGGATCATCTGAGATCAGGAGCTCGAGACCAGCCTGGTCAACGTGGTGAAACCCCAACTCTACTAAAAATACAAAAATTAGCTGGACATGGTGACGGGTGCCTGTAATCCCAGGTACTCAGGAGGCTGAGGCAGGAGAATCACTTGAACCCCGGAGGTGGAGATTGCAGTGAGTTAAGATCATGCCACTGCACTCCAGCCTGGGTGACAGAGCAAGACTCCGTCTCAAAAATAAATAAATAAATAAAATAAAAAATAAATAAAATAAAGACATAGAGTGGCTAAGTGGATAAAAACAAAATTCAAATATATGCTGCTTCAAAGAGACTCAACATAGTCCTAAGTACACACATACACACATAGGCTGAAAGTGCAGGGTTGGAAAAAATATTTCACAAAAATGGTAACTAAAAGAAAGCAGAGGTGGCTATACTTACATCAGACAAAATTGACTTTAAGTCAAATACTGTCACAAGAAACAAAGAAAGTCATTATATAATGATAAAGGGGTCAATTTATCAAGAAGATGTAACAATTGTAAATATATATTCACCCAGCATTGGAGGACCTAAGTATATAAAGCAAACATAAACAGAATTGAAGGGAGAGTAGACAGCAATACCACATGAACCAGCCATCTCACTTCTGAGTCTATATCTAAAATATCTAAAGGAAATAAAATCAGTATTCTTTTATTATTATTATTATTGAGACAGGGTTTTGCTCTGTTGCCCAGACTGAAGTGCAGTGGCATGATCATGGCTCACTGCAGCCTCCACCTCCTGGGCTCAGGTGATCCTCCTGCCTCAGTCTCCTGAATAGCTGGGATTACAGGTACCTAACACCATGCTGGACTAATTTTTGTATTTCTTTTTGCTGTTTTTTTGTTTTTTTTTTTTAGAGACAAGGTCTCACTGTGTTGCCAAGGCTGGTTTCACACTCCTGGACTCAAGCAATCTGCCTGCCTTGGCCTCACAAAGTGCTGAGATAACAGGCATGAGCCACAGTTCCCAGCCCTGAAATCAGTATCTTGAAAAGATATCTACATTCTCATGTTCATTGTAGTATTATTCACAGTAGCCAAGATATAAAATAAACTTAAGTGTCCATCAAAGGATGAATGAAGAAAACATGGTATGTATATACAATGAAATATTATTGAGACTTAAAAAGGAAGGAAATTGCAATATGGATGAACTTGGAGAACATTATGCTAAATGAAACGGGTTAGGCACATAAAGACAAATATTGCATGATCTCATATGTAGAATCTAAAAACGTCAAACTCATAGAAGCAGAAAGTAGAATGGTGGTTGCCAGGGGTAGGGAGAGGTAGGAGAAATGAGGCGATATTGCTCAAAGGGTACAAAGCTTTGGCTATATAGGATGATAAGCTCTGGAGATCTAATGTATAGCATGGTGACTATAGTTAGTAATACTGTATTGCATACTTTAAATTTTCTTTCTTTTTTTTGAGATGGAGTGGCACTCTGTCACCCAGGCTGGAGTGCAGTGGCATGATCTCAGCTCACTGCAAGCTTCACCTCCTGGGTTCACGCCATTCTCCTCCCTCTGCCTCCCATGTAGCTGGGACTACAGGCACCCACCACCACGCCCAGCTAATTTTTTGGCATAATTTACATTTTCTAAGAGAATAGATCTTAAATATTCTCAGCAACAGAAAAAAAAGCTAATTATGTGAGGTGATGGATATGTTAAGTAGCTTGATTGTGGTAATAATTTCACAGTGTATGCATATATCAAAATATCACATTGTATACTTTAATATATATGATTTCTATTTGTCAATTGTACCTTAATAAGGCTGGGGGCGGGGGGACGAAGACCCCCAAAAATGAGACACATAAAATAAGTTGAAGAAGAGTACATAAAATGTAATTTCAATTGTCTTATTAAAAAGAAAAGATATTTTAATATTCATGAAATATATCTGTACTGATAAAATGGCTGCCATAGGCAAGAGGTGTGAGGAGGTCAGGAGAGTGATAAGATACAGGAGATGTTTGTTTTTCAGAGGTTTTGAATACACTGTTTGCTTTTCCACCTGAGATTCTCCAGGTGACAGGATGCCATTTAGGAGGCTCATGCCTTGTATGTAATTTAAAACATTAAGCTCTTTATTTGTTTGCTAAATGTTGTACTTTAATTATAGGTCAGAAAGACTCCTAATAAAATAAATTAGTCTTTCACAAAACTGTTTTATGTGCCATTCACTTTTCAGAATGGCCATACCTTCCACCAAAGAATATAGTGAATCTTTCAAGTAACTAATATATTTCTCTTGTTTGATCAATGCCCACCTAGTTGGCATGTTTCTACTGACCCGTAGCAATACTGATTTTGCGGTAAACAGTTACAATAGTTTCTAGGCAAAGAATGCTTTGTACGGTAGACATACACAACCCCCAAAAATGAGACAAGTCACTCAGTGGCTGATCACAGTTGAAAGCAGAATCAATAAATCTTTGTAACATTGGGCTTGCCAAGCAAAGCCCTGTTGCACTACAAATATACTGACTAGTGAGAGAGAGAGTCTCCAGGTCACATCATTCACTCCACACCCCCAACTATCTTTCTTCTTCTTGTCCAACTTTTTTTTTCTATGACCATACTGCAGTCTCTGCTGAAACTTAAGAAAGACTAAAAATCAGGGACAGCTGTTGTAGTTGGAAACAACCATGTTTTCTGTGTTATAGTGGTCATTGAGCCCAACAGCTGCACATATGCAAGGCCAGTCCGTGTTCACTTTAATAGAAGTGTCTTCTCTGTTTGGAAGAAAAAAAATGCCATCAGAACCTCAGATTATAAGCTGATACTGTGGGTTGTTTCATTTTTGCACAAGAAATCTTTTTTCATTTGTTTCTTCCACACATATAAACTTAGATGACAGCACTTGCAGTTAATTTAAAGTCAAAGTGGGGAATCATACAGATATATGTATCTATGTTTAAATATTTTATTTTATCTTAAACTATAGAAGTTTATTTATTTTCTAATGTCTAATGTAGATCCAATGATGATTTTGGTGTGAACATGGTGTTTGGAGTTCTGTTGTTGCCTCTTTTATGTGGATGTCACTTTTGTATTTTGTAAAATTTCTTAATGTATTATGCATTATAGATTTCTTTAAAGTAGAACTAACACTCCAAGATAGTTATAAAACAATCTGAGAGTAGCTTCCATCTAGATTTTTACAATCTTTCCCCAAAGAATTAACTCATTCATACATAACTCCTCAGCAGCATTGTTAGTAATTAGTTTTCTGATGCTAATACTTCTTAGTATTCATAGAAAAAATGTATTAGTCCGTTTTCACACTGCTGATAAAGACATACCTCAGACTTGGAAGAAAAAGAGGTTTAATTGGACTTACAGTTCCATATGGCTGGGGGAGGCCTCAGAATCATGGTGGGGGGTGAAAGGCACTTCTTACATGGTGGCTGCAAGAGAAAATGAGGAAGAAGCAAAAGTGGTTTTTTTTTTTTAACATAAACCCATCATATCTTGTGATACTTATTCACTATCATGAGAATACCATGGAAAAGACTGGCCCCCATGATTCAATTACCTCCCCTGGGTCCCTCCCACAACACGTGGGAATTCTGGGAGATAAAATTCAAGTTGAGATTTGGGTGGGAACACAGTCAAACCATATCATTCCACTCCTGACCTCTCCAAATCTTGTGTCCTCACATTTCAAAACCAATCATGCTTTCCCAACAGTCCCCCAAAGTCTTAACTCATTTCAGCATTAACCCAAAAGTCCCCAGTCCAAAGTCTCATCTGAAACAAAGCAAGTCCCTTCTGTCTATGAGCCTGTAAAATCAAAAGCAAGCTAGTTACTTCATAGATACAATGGAGATACAGGTATTGGGTAAATACAGTCATTCCAAATAGGAGAAATTGGCCAAAACAAAGGGATTACAGGTCCCATGCAAGTCTGAAATCCAGCAGGGCAGTCAAAATTTAAAGCTCCAAAATGATCTCCTATGACCCCAGGTCCCACATCCAGGTCATGCTGATGCAAGAGGTAGATTCTCATGATTTTGGGCAGCTCTGCCCCTGTGGCTTTGCAGGGTACAGCCTCCCACCTGGCTGTTTTCACGGGCTGGCACTGAGTGTCTGCAGCTTTTCCAGGTGCACAGTACAAGCTGTTGGTGGATCTACTATTCTAGCTTCTGGAAGGCAGTGGCCCTCTTCTTACAACTCCACTAGGCAGTGCCCCTGTAGGGACTCTGTGTGGGGGCTCTGACCCCACATTTCCCTCCCACACTGCCCTAGCAGAGGTTCTACATGAGGGTCTTGCCCCTGCAGCAAACTTTTTCCTGGCCATCCAGGTGTTTCCATACCTCTTCTGAAACCTAGGCAGAGGTTCCCAAATCTCAATTCTTGACTTCTGTTCACCCGCAGGTTCAATGACACATGGGAGCTGCCAAGGCCTGGGGCTTCCACCCTCTGAAGCCACAGCCCAAGCTGTACTTTGGCCCATTTCAGCCATGACTGGAGTAGTTGAGACACAGGGCACCAAGTCCCTAGGCTGTACACAGTACGAGGACCCTGGGCCCGATCCATGAGACCACTTTTTCCTCCTGGGCCTCAGGGCCTGTGATGGGAGGAGCTGCTGTGAAGGTCTCTGACATGGCCTAGAGACATTTTCCTTGTGGTCTTGGGTATTAACATTAAGCTCTTTGCTACTTATGCAAATTTCTGCAGCCAGTTTGAATTTCTCCTCAAAAAATGGGTTTTTCTTTTCTACTGCATCATCAGGTTACAAATTTTCTGAACTTTTATGCTGTGTTTCCCTTTCAAAACAGAATGCATTTAACAGTTCCCAAGTCACCTCTTGAATGCTTTTCCGCTTAGAAATTTTTTCCACCAGATACCCTAAATCATCTCTCAGGTTCAAAGTTTCACAAATCTCTAGGGCAGGGGCAAAATGCTGCCAGTCTCTTTGCCAAAACATAACAAGAATCACCTTTGCTCCCATTTCCAACAAGTTCCTCATCTCCATCTGAGACCACTTCAGCCTGGACCTTATTGTTCATCTCACTATTAGCATTTTTCTCAAAGCCATTCAACAAATCTCTAGGAGGTTTCAAACTTTCCCACCTTTTCCTGTCTTCTTCTGAGCACTCTAAACTGTTCCAACCTCTGCCTGTTACCCAGTTCCAAAGTTGCTTCCACATTTTCGGTTATCTTTTCAGCAATGCTCCACTCTACTGGCACCAATTTACTGTATTAATCCCTTTTCATGCTGCTGATAAAGACATACCTGAGACTGGGAAGAAAAACATGTTTAATTGGACTTACAGTTCCACATGGCTGAGGAGGCCTCAGAATCATGATGGGAGGTGAAAGGCCCTTCTTACATGGTAGCAGCAAGAGAAAATGAAGAAGCAAAAGCGGAAACCCCTGATAAACCCATCAGATCTTGTGAGACTTATTCACTATCACGAGAATAGCACAGAAAAGACTGGCCCCCATGATTCAATTATCACCTCTTAAGTCCCTCCCACAACACATGGGAATTCTGGGAGATACAATTCAAGTTGAGATTTGGGTGGGGACACAGTCAAACCATATTAAAAAAGTACTCTCTTTTCACTCTATTTCACTGGCTTATATAACATATAATTAAATCAATATAATCAAAATAACAAGTACAACTGGCATTTACTGGCTTGAAGACAAAGTCCAACTGATCCTTGGACAGTAAGTGGCTCTCCTGGAGGGACTAGCGGGGGTAGCTCTCTGTGGGAACAGCCCACAGCAGTGCCCCATCAGCCACCAAGTGCATCTGTCAGCACATCTTACTTAACTCTGGGAGAAGGTGAAGTACATGTTGGTTCAAGGAACATCTGCTGTTTATTAATTTCTTTTAGAGATTTGCAATGCGTTTTAAGCAGCATGACCCTTTCTTCAGTTGCAATCATACACAGAAAAACAGAATATCCATCAAGAGAGGAGCTGTTCTGGGGGAGTTATATTCATCATCTTTATTCCCCCATGGTGTTCCTTGAGAAACATGTAGAACTGTCCCAGGCTATATGAAGCACAATATGACAACCTATGACAGAGTCCAGTCCTTTTGCATTAAAGCGATAAACTGGAATCTAAAGATCTTGTGACCAGAACTCAGTTTTTCTACTTCCTGACCTTATACTTTTTTTGTCACATTTTCTATCTTTTACTTCCCATGTGACTTGCAGCTGCCTCTCATGGGGTCTTTTAGACATCTGATTATCTCTGAGTGGCAGCCCAGAGGCACTTACAAGTACCCAAGTGCCCACCTCCTTGGTGTCAGCCCTGACATTTGGCCTAGAGGTTAGGAAGGAAAATAGTAGCTTGGCTCAGCATGTCCTTACTCTATATAGTTTACTGAACTTGCCACAAGCGACTGAACCCTGTGAATCAGGGGTGTGGTGGACCAGGCATGAATTTCTTTCTCTCTGAACTTTTCTTCAAGACTGTTACTTTTCAGTAGTCTGTGGGTCTAAGAGGTTTTATTTTTTTGACGGAGTCTCACTCTGTTACCAGGCCTGAGGGCAGTGGCACGATCTCTGCTCACTGCAATCTCTGCCTCCCAGGTTCAAGCGATTCCCCTGCCTCAGCCTCCCGAGTAGCTGGGACTACAGGCACACATCACCACGCCTGGCTAATTTTTTGTATTTTAGTAGAGACAGAGTTTCATCAAGTTGACCAGGATGGTCTCGATCTCCTGACCTCGTGATCCTCCCACCTTGGCCTCCCAAAGTGCTGGGATTACAAGTGTGAGCCACCACGCCCAGCCAGAAGTATTTTTATTGTCTTCAAATTGCTCCCAGGGGAGGTTATATCCAAGCTGGGCTTGGTCAGTTAAAAGAGATGGAAGGGTAAAACGAAATTCTAGGCAGAGGGAATATCAAATGCAGAGCCCTTAACTTGACTTGAGCAAGCATGGTATTACAGAAGCAAAAAATAAGAACAAAAGCCAGAATCATGAAGGGTTTTATAACCGTGCTAAGGAGTTTGGATTTTATTCTGAAGGGAGTGGAAATATGATCAGATTGTGATTTAGATGGGTCACCCTGTCAACACCAGAAAATGAATGGGGACAAGGAGAGATTGAGGCAGGGAGACCAGATAGGAGGCTGTAACAGTAACTCAGGGAAAAGATGATAGAGACCTGAACTAAGGCAGTGATAATTCAAATAAAGAGGAGGAGATAGATTCCTAGATATTAAGCATGCCTCTACTTAGGACACTTTCCAATGCTAACTGACTACAAAGCCAGATTAAAGTGGCCAAAACAATTTTCAGGGGCATGAAAGAGAGTGTAGATTTCACATGTAATCAAGCTTCAGATTCAGTTTAAGGAATATTGTAGAGCTTCTAGTTTTCCTATTGGGGTTGCCATGTATGGCTAGATGTGCTGTGCACTAACACAACTTTATTTTTTAAATATTTTAAATGTTTTTTGAGACGGAGTTTCGCTCTTGTTGCCCAGGCTGGAGTGCGATGGCACGATCTTGGCTCACCACAACCTCTGCCTCCTGAGTTCAAGTGATTCTCCTGCCTCAGCCTCCCAAGTAACTGGGATTACAAGCATGCGCCAACCCACCCGGCTAAGTTTGTATTTTTAGTAGAGATGGGGTTTCTCCATGTTGGTCAGGCTGGTCTCTAACCTCTGACCTCAGGTGATCCACCCGCCTCAGCCCCGCAAAGTGCTGGGATTACAGGTGTGAGTCGTCATGCCCGGCCACAACTTTAAAATGTGCTATGATTATAGACCAGAATGTGTTTGAAGCCTCTTTGAGTTGTGCAATGCTTCAACTCTTCTTCTTATGGTGGTGCAAACAAAAATTTCCAAAGATAGTCTACACAGCTTCTTGAGAAATGTCATGCAAGGTATATAAGCCCTAAGATCTAATGTAAGACTGAAACAGTTATTGCTCGACACAGGTGCTGAGAGAGGTAAGAGAGGAATGCCGATGGCAACAGGCTCTGAGGTAGCTGGGGAAGGACCCCATAAGAAGGTAATATAAAGCCCTTTGTATCAAAACAGACTGAGGGAAAACTTCCATCAATGTGTCACAGCTTGGAAACTAGTCCCAGTAGGGACACTCCACAGTGGTGCCCAATTCAGGGGCTCAGGATATGGACTGCAGAAGAATGTGGAAGAGTCTCTAGATTGCTAAGCTCCTCCATAGGATCTGCTCCCCAAAACCAAGAGTCCTTTTCTTTCCATTCTCTTTTTGGGAAAGGCTGAGATACATGCACCTTCCTTTGCTTCACCATAGCCAATAAAGTTTGTAAGTATTCTAGAAGTAGACCCTTTGTTCACAATCCATGATGTACCTGAAATATGTGAAGAAGTAAATGAATATGTGTACTTGCCCACTACTGTACACAGTAGATATATTTCTGATAAGTTGTAGATACACTACATAGAAACCAAATTTTACTTTTAAATAGTTTTTATCATGGTGGCATTCTAAAAATATGTAGCAACTATAGTTTATTTAAACATTTATTAAGCATTTTAACCCAGGGTGGATGTCTGTAAGACAGGAAAATTGCAGGTGAAATTACACACACTGTGTTGATTTTATCAGTGCTTAACACATATATGTATCTGACACATAGTAGACACTTGATGAATGTTCACTGACTTCACAAATAAATGAGTCTGTTCAACCAAGAGCTTCTACACAAATTATCTCATCACTAACAAGTCTGTGAAGTAGGTGTTGTTATCTCTGTTTTACATAAAAGAAAACAAAAGCTCAAAAATGTGAACTGACAAGTCCTCAAGGCAGAACTAATAAATAATGTGGCTGGAACATTAATTGAGATTTTTCGATTCTTTCCACTATTTGGCAGCTATTTGTAAAAGCTTTATTCTGAATAATTCTGATTTTTGAGAAAGCTACTGAAGAATCCTCTTATAAAGAAGAAAACCATGTCCTCATTTAAATTTTGTAAGTAAAAAAAATTGGCGGGGGGATTTTTCTATAGTGGGATTCTCATCTTATAAATGCATGAAACACTAGTTTCCATTCATTTTGAAGATGGAATAATTGAGTACCTGAAGAATATACAAATAGTTGATAGGCACAAAAAGAGAAAAAGAAAAAGGGCAAAATACAAAAAAATCCACAAAATTTTGACTTCTTAACTCTCCTATTTTGTTCTGCCTATTGTTATCACTTCTTTCATTTTTAGCTAGCATTATATAACACTTATTTCTTTTTTTTCTACCTGCTTTCATATTGAAAGATTTGTTTTCCAAAACTGTTATCCTAATTTGTTGAGTTGACTTGATAAACTGATAAAATAGAAATCTTCCAGAGAAGAACAAACAAGCTTTGAAAGAAATAACAGGTGTTGAAAATGATGGGTGGAAGGGACCATGATTCACTGGGACTCTGAGGTTTCCTCTGCACAAAATCTAATGCAGTTGACCCTAATGTTGGGGGAAGCTGGTTTCATAGTGTCACCTCTCCAATATGCCACAAAGAGTAGACTCTGCCCATTTGTGGTTATTCAGATTCCCACATCTCTCCCACCAGCATGGGGACCCCTTGGGCTAAAGTCAGCTTAAACCATCACATCCTCCCTTGGTGATCCCCATGGCTTCCACTGGAGATCATGTTCCTTGGTTCCTGTCCTAAATCAGTGCTGAGCTTTGCACACTTGATGTGCTTTTTCTCCACTATCTTTTTTTAGGTGAGGGTGAACAGAAGTCCAAGGATCAGGTGCTGGCTACAGAACAGAGAGATTTAGTTTCTGTCAGGATCAAAGGTGAACATAAACCAAAAATAAGGTCAGAACCTCCACTGTTAGGGTCCTTTCAGACAATAAAACAGGATACATATTTATAATCTGTAAACACCACTCAGGAGAATTTGTAGCAAGCAATGCACTACCTTAATTTGATTGACCCAATACTTTTTTTGACTGTGAAAGTGTCCATGAGGACACAGGGCAGTGGGTCTCTGCAACCTCAGTTGGCATTTTCCAAGAACTGCAGACACTTCAATCTTATCTTTGGTTAATCTTCTTTCATTCAACCTGCTCTGATTCAGAGATCTTTTTATTCATACTTTTTCTAAATCATTGAACAGGAATTGATTAAATATCAGATTTTAAAACAAAAAATAAATTTGCTGGGGGTTTTAACTGATAAAAGAAGGTCCAATAAGATATAAATAAATACATGTATGAGTGAAATTTTGGTGGAGGTGGCAATGTACTCCCCAGCAAGTAAACTGCAAATTCACAGTGGTGTTTACTGAAGTGCACTATTTTTAGAAAAGGCAAGTCTAATAGAAGTTGGCTTTGAGAGCCGTTTGATCCAGCCTTTCATCACTATGAGGTGGAGACGACTTTGGCAAGCCCTGAGCTGGGAGAAATCACCACCAGGGCTTCCACTGCACGAACCTCCGCCCTTGTGACCAGACATAGCCTTGCTGTTTCAGGAAGGTTTGCATAAAAAGGGATTGATTTTCATTTGATTCTGCAGATGGACTCCCTGAGCTAGCCTGGTGGAAAGGAAGAGAATAAAAAGGGCAAAAAAAAAATTCTTTGGCAGTTCTGGCCAGCTTCCAAATGCTTCAGGCTGCCAGCACAACTGGCTTAATCTACTTCTTTAGAGCCGAAGACATCCTTAACTTTCAAGGCCAGAAACTTAAGACTTAATGAGGGATAATCTAAAATTCTGAATCTTTTTTTCTGGTAAGAAACAAAAACAAAGGAGAAAAAAAACAAGCTACCATTCTTGGACTCTTCTGCATTTAAAAATTTTTTAATTGCAGGAATGGTGGTTGTTCTCATTTAAAACCATTTTTAAAATTGTAAAAATGCACAACATCTATAAGAAAGAATCCTCTTGCATGTGTTGTTATTATATGATTGAGTTAAAACTGTTTAAGACAAGAAAATATCTCCCTGAAATAAAATATATTGAACTTGATCTAAAATTGTTACTTTTTTGCAGACCATTTATCATGGGCAGGCATTAATTTTAGTTTAGTTACAAAGATGAAAGATCAATGAAACATATTCCCTATACTCAGGGACCTCACAATCTAGCAGGGGAAACACAAAATCATGAATATATAAAGATACGTCTCCAAATTTTCATGCAGTGTGAAGAGCATTATGTGAAAGATATGGGCAAGATGTGAAAACAAGATAAGGTAGCAACAAATTCAGCCTAGGTGGAGAGAAGTTGATTAAGGCTTCACTTGCATATTAATGTTTGAGCTGGGCTTTAAGGAAATATTATCTAACAAGTGTTGGAAGTAAGACCAGGACTAAGTGAGGACTTGGAAAGCACTTGCTAATGGTGAGGTCAGCTCTGTTCAGACAAGGGGGTTGGGCCACACACAAGATTGCACAGCTCCTACCACCTGGTCAGAGCTCCAACAGACTTCGCCAGAACTGGAGCATTAGGCTTCTGACAGGGCTTCTTGCTTCACCCATCATCCTTCTATAGAAGACTTTTCTCCCCAGAGTTTTAAGATTCAATACTTTAATATATAAATCATTTATTTCTTAAACACATGTTTATAGAGTGCCTACTATATGTCAGGCACTCTACTAGACACTTGAAATACACCAGTAAACAAAACAGAAAACTCTGCCCTTGTTGAACTAATTCCCTGGCAGTGGGAGATAGTCTTACCATGAAAAAACATAATAGATAAATATAAACTAAAATTTATTGTGTGTTAGAAAGTAGTGTTATTTTTGAAAAATATGAAAGTGGATCAGAAATAGTGGAGTGGGAGGAGGTTGAAGTGTTTAAAAAGAGTGGTCAAGGTAGACTGCTCTGAGGCATTAGTCTTTAAGCATAGACCTGAAGGGGTTAGCCATGTGAGTCATTGGGGAAGAGTGTTATAGGCAGAGGGAATAGCCAATACAAATGAAAAAAGTATTTTCAAAAACAGCAAAGAGGTCATTGTGGCTGGCATGGGGATCAAGGGAGAAAGAAATAAAGTCATCTCATGAAGGGTCAGGGTATTACAAGATATCTGGCTTTACTTGGTGGGAAATGGGTTTAGAGCAGAGGAATGAAATGCTCTGATTTATACTTTAAAATGAAACAACCTGGCTGACTTGAGAATAGACTATAGGAGAAAATGTTGAAATGGAGCATGCTTGAGAGACTACATCAGCAACCAGGAGAGAGAAGGAGGCTGAAAACAGAGAAATAAGCAGAGGAAGTTGGGTGAAGCAGTGAGAGTCTGGATATATTGTGAAAGCAGAGCCAATAGGATTTGATGATGAATTGGCTGTGAGGTGAGAACGGAAGGAGTTGGTGATGACACCAAGGTTTTTGGCCTGAGCGTCTGGAAGAATGGAGTTGCCATCCACTGAAATGGAAAAGGCTGTAGGTAAAACAGGCTTGGGGATAAGACAAGGCAATTAATTTGGGGCATATTAAGTTTAGACACCCCAGCAGAGACAGAAACCTGAGTTTGTGGGAGAGGTGAGAATGGGGATATTCATTTGGAAATCATTGGTGTATAAATTGTGCTGAGTCATAAGCCTGGGTGAGATCACAAAGTGAGTATGTATACAGGGAGAAGAAAAGAAGATCATGTGCTGGGAAAGGAACAAGCTCAAAAGACGGAGAAGGACCAATGATCAAGGTAGGAAGAATACCCAGGCACTGTACTTGCCTGCAAACCAAATAATGAAAGTTATAATCAAAGAGGAGAAAATGGACACCCCTGTCAAATGCCGATGAAAAAAGCAGAGAACTGCCCTTTGTATTTATCAACAAAACTGTTAAATCCAGGGACTCATTGGTAAATTTTACAAGAGCAATTTTGGTAGAGTGGTCAAGGTAAATCTTGATTGGAGTAAATCATTCACAATTTCTGCTTTAGAGCCATATTCCCAAATTTTCCTATTTTTGCCCTGCATCTGATCCTCCTATTCACCTTGCTGTTTTCTTTTTTCTTCTTCTTCAACTTATATTTTAAGTTCAGGGGTACATTTGCAGGATATGCAGATTTGTTCCATAGGTAAAGGTGTGTCATGGTGGTTTGCTGTACAGATTATCCCATCACCCGGGTATTAAGCCCAGCATCCATTAGCTATTCTTCCTGATGCTCTCCCTCTCCCCACTCCCCCAACAGGCTCCAGTATGCAGTGTTTCCCACCATGTGTCCCTATATTCTCATCATTCAGCTCCCACTTGTAAGTGAGAACATGCAGTGTTTGCTTTTCTGTTCCTGTGTTTTCTGAGGATAATGGCTTCCAGCTCCATCCATGTCCCTGAAAAGGGCATGATCTCATTCCTTTTCATGGCTGCATGGTATTCCATGGTGTTATGTACCACATTTTCTTTATCCAGTCTGTCACTGATTTACATTTAAGTTGATTCCATGTTTTTGTTACTGTGAATAGTGCTGCAGTGAACATACATGTGCATATATCTTTATAATAGAATGATTTATAATCCTTTGGGTATATACCCAGTAATGGGATTGCTGGGTCAAATGGTATTTATGCCTGCAGATCTTTGAGAAATTGCCACACTGTCTTCTACAATAGTTGAACTAATTTACCCTCCCACCAACAGTGTATAAGCATTCCTTTTTCTCCACAACCTTGCCATCATCTGTTGTTTTTGACTTTTTATTAATAGCCATTCTGACTGTAGTGAAAAGGTATCTTATTGTGGTTTTGATTTGCATTTCTCTAATGAGCAGTGGTGTTGAGCTTTTTTCATATATTGGTGGTCTCATGTATGTCTTCTCTTGAGAAGTGTCTGTTCATGTCCTTTGCCTGCTTTCTAATGGGTTGATTTTTTTTTCTTGTAAATTTGCTTAAGTTCCTTGTAGTCTTTGGATATTAGACCTTTGTCAGATGGATAGATTGCAAAATTTTTCTCCCGTTCTGTAGGTTGTCAGTTCACTCTGATGGTAGTTTATTTGGCTGTGCAGAAGCTTTAGATGCCATTTGTCAATTTTTGCTTTTGTTGCAATTGCTTTTGGTGTTTTTGTCATGAAATCTTTTCCTGTTCCTATGTCCTGAATGGTATTGCCTAGATTTTCTTCTAGAGTTTCCAGAATTTTGGGTTTTACATTTAAGTCTTTAATCCTTCTTGAGTTGATTTTTGTATATGGTATAAGGAAAGGGTACAGTTTCAATATTCTTCATATGGCTAGCCAGTTATCCCAGCACCATTTATTAAATAGGAAATCATTTTCCCATTGCTGGTTTTTATCAGGTTTGTTGAATATCAGATGGCTGTAAGTGCGAGGTCTTATTTCTGCGTTCTTGATTCTGTTAAATTGGTTTATGTGTCTGTTCTTGTACCAGCACCATGCTGTTTTTGTTACTGTAGCCTTGTAGTACAGCTTGAAATTGGATAGCATAATGTCTCCACCTTTGTTCTTATTGCTTAGCATTTTCTTGGCTATTTGGGCTCTTTTTTGGTTCCATTTGAATTTTAAAATAAATTTTTCTAATTCTGTGAAGAATGTCAATGGTGGTTTAACAGAAATAATATTGAATCTATAAATTACTTTGGGCAGTATGGCCATTTTCATGATATTGATTCTTCTTATCCATGAGCATGGAATGTTTTTCTATTTGTTTGTGTCCTCTGATTTCTTTGGGCAGTGGTTTGTAGCTCTCCTTGGAGAGGTCCTTCGCTTCCCTTGTTAGCTGTATTCCCTGGGTATTTTATTCTCTTTGCAGCAATTGTGAATGGGAGTTCATTCATGATTTGGCTCTTTGCTTGTCTATTATTGGTGTATACGGATGTTAGTGATTTTTGCAAATTGATTTTGTATCTGAGACTTGGCTGAAGTTGCTTATCAGCTTAAGAGGCTTTTGGGCCAAGATGATGGAGTTTTCTAGATATAGGATTCTGCCATCTGCAAACAGAGATAATTTGACTTCTTCTCTTCCTATTTGAATACCCTTTATTTCTTTCTCTTACCTGATTTCCCTGGCTGGAACTTCCAATACTATGTTGAATAGAAGTAGTGAGAGAGGGTATGCTTGCCTTGTGCTGGTTTTTAAGGGGAATGCTTCCAGCTTTTGCCCATTCAGTATGATATTGGCTGTGGGTTTGTCATATATGGCTCTTATTATTTTGAAGTATGTTTTTTCAATACCTAGTTTATTGAGAGTTTTTACATGAAGGAATGTTGAATTTTATTGAAGGCCTTTTCTGCATCTATTGAGATAATCATGTGGTTTTTGTCATTGGTTCTGTTTGTGTGATGAATCACATTTATTGATTTGTGCATGTTGAACCAAACTTGCATCCCAAGGAAGAAGCCAACTTGATGGTGTTGGATAAGCTTTTTGATGTGCTGTTGGATTTGGTCTGTCAGCATTTTGTCGAGTATTTTGCATCAATGTTCATTAAGGATATCAGACTGAATATTTTGTTTTTTGTTGTATCTCTGCCTGGTTTTGGTATCAGGGTGAAGATGGCATAGAACAAGTTAGGGAGGAGTCTCTCCTTTTCAGTTGCCTGGAGTAGTTTCAGTAGAAATTGTGCCAGCACTTCTTTGTACCTCTGTAGAATTCAGCTGTGCATTCGTCTGATTCTGGGCTTTTTTTGGTTGGTAGGATATTTATTAATGTATAAATTTCAGAACTCATTATTGGTCTGTTCAGGGATTCCATTTCTTCTTGGTACAGTCTTGGGAGGGTGTATGTGTCCAGGAATTTATCTATTTTGTCTAGATTTTCTAGTTTATCTACATAAAGGTATTTACAGTATTCTCTGATGGTTGTTTGTATTTCTGTGGGGTCTGTGGTGATATCCTCCTTATCATTTGATTGTGTTTATTTGATTCTTCTCTCTTTTCTTTTTTATTAGTCTAGCTAGTGGTCTATCTATCTTATTATTTTTTTTCCAAAAAAACAGCTTCTAAATTCATTGATTTTTTGAAGGTTTTTTTGTGTCTCTATCTCCTTTAGCTCAGCTCTGATTTTGGTTATTTCTTGTCTTCTGCTAGTTTTGGGGTTTGTTTTCTCTTGGCTCTCTAGTTCTTTTAGTTGTGACATTAAGGTATTAACTTGAGATCTTTCTAGCTTTTTGATGTGGAAATTTAGTGCTATAAATTTCCCTCTTAACACTGCTTTAGCTGAATCCCAGAGATTCTGGTACATTATCTCTTTGTTCTCATTAGTCTCAAAGAACTTCTTGATCTCTGCCTTAATTTCATTATTTACCCAGTAGTCATTCAGAAGCAGGTTGTTCAATTTCCATGCAGTTGTGTGATTTTGAATAAATTTCTTAATCTTGAGTTCTAATTTGATTGTTCTGTGATCTGAGAGACTGTTATGACTTCAGTTCTTTTGCATTTGCTGAGGAGTGTTTTACTTCTGATTATGTGATTAATTTTACAGTAATTCTCATGTTGCAAAGAGAGGAATGTATATTCTGTTGATTTTGGGTGGAGAGTTCTTTGATATCTATCAGGTCCACTTGATCCAGAGCTGAGTTGAGGTCCTGAATATCTTTGTCAATTTTCTGTCTCCATGATCTGTCTAATATTGTCAGTGGAATTTTAAAGTCTCTCACTATTATTGTGTGGGAGTTTAAGTCTCTTTGTAAGTCTGTAGGAATTTGCTTTATGAATTTAAGTGCTCCTGTATTGGATGCACATATATTTAGGATACTTAGCTCTTCTTGTTGAAAGGCATTATATAATGCCTTTCTTTGTCTTGTTTGATCTTTGTTGGTTTAAAGTCTGTTTTGTAAGAAACTAGAATTGCAACCCCTACTTTATTCTGTTTTCCATTTGCTTGGTAAATTTTCCTCCATCCTTTTATTTTGAACCTATATGTGTCTTTGCATGTGAGATGAGTCTCTTGACCACAGCATACCTATGGATCTTGGCTCATTATCCAGCTTGCCATTCTGTGTCTTTTAATTGTGGCATTTAGCCCATTTACATTTAAGGTTAGTATTATTATGTGTGAATTTGATCCTGTCATCATGATGCTAGCTGGTTATTTTTTAGACTTGTTTATGGGTTTGCTTCATAGTGACACTGGTCTGTGTACTTCAGTGTATTTTTGCAGTGGCTGGTAACAGTTTTTCCTTTCCATATTTAGTGCTTCCTTCAGGAGCTCTTGCAAGGCAGGCCTGGTGGTGATGAATTTCCTCAGCATTTGCTTGTCTGAAAAGGATCTTATTTCTCCTTCACGTATGAGGCTTAGTTTAGCTGGATATGAAATTCTGGGTTGGAAATTATTTTCTTTAAGAATGTTGAATATTGCACCCCAATCTCTTCTGGCTTGTAGGGTTCCCACTGAGAGGTCTGCTGTTAGTCTGATGGGCTTTCTTTTATAGGTGACCTGGCCTTTCTCTCTGCCTTCCCTTAACATATTTTCTTTCATTTTGACCTTGGAGAATCCGATGATTATGTGTCTTGGGATTGCTCTTCTCATGAAGTATCTTACTAGGGTTCTCTGGATTTTCTAAATTTGTATGTTGGCCTGTCTTGCTAGGTTGGAAAAGTTCTCCTGGATGATATACTGAAGGATATTTTCCAACTTGGCTCCATTCTCTCCCTCTCTTTCAGGTATCCCAATCTGTCACAGGTTTCATCTTTTTATGTAATCTCATGTTTCTCAGGGGTTTTATTCTTCCTTTTCATTATTTTTTCTCTATTCTTGTCTGCCTTTTTTTCAGCAAGATAGTCTTCAAGCTCTGGAATTCTTTCTTCCACCTGGTCTATTCTGCTATTGATATTTGTGATTGCATTGTGAAGTTCTTGCATTGTATTTTTCAGCTTCATAAGGTCGGTCATGTTCCTCTCTAAACTGGGTATTCTAGCTATCACCTCCTGTATTGTTTTATCATGATTCTTAGCTTCTTTGCACTGGGTGACAAGATACTCCTTTAGCTCAGTGAAGTTCCTTATTACCCACTTTCTGAAGTCTACTTCTGTCATTTCAGCCATCTCAGCCTCAGCCCAGTTCTGTCTTTGCTGGACAGGTGTTGCAATCATTTGGAGGACATGAGGCACTCTGGCTTTTTGAGTTTTCAGCATTTTTGCATTGATTCTTTTTCATCTTTGTGGGCTTATCTACCTTCAATCTTTGAGGTTGCTGACCTTTAAATGGGGTTTTTTGGAGTTTCTTTTTGTTGATGATGTTGTTGTTGTCTGTTTGTTTTTCTTTTAACAGCCAGGCTACTCTTTCATAGAACTTCTGTGGTTTGCTGGGGATCCGCTCCAGATCCTAGTTTCCTTGGTATTTCCCATACCTGAAGGTATCACCAGTGAAGTGTACAAAACAGCAAAGATGACAGCCTGCTCCTTCTTCTGGAAGGTTCATCCTAGGTGAGTACTGACCTGTTGCCAGCCTGAACTATATGTGTAGGAGGTGGTTGGAGACCCCATCAGGAGGTCTTACCCAGTCAGGAGGAATGGGAATAGGGACCCACTTAAAGAAGCAATCTGGCTGCTTTTTGGTAGTGCAGCTGTGTTGTGTTGTGGGGGACACTTCCTCATCTGCACCATCTGAACTCTTCAGAACTGGCAGGCTGGAACAGCTGAGTCAATGGAACCACAGAGATTGTAGCTTCCCCTCCCCCTTAGAACGCAGTCCTTCTCAGGCAGACTCTAGCCTGTTGCTGTCAGCTGGCTGGAATTCCAAGCCAGTGGCTCTTACCTTATGAGGTGCTGTGGAATGGGTTTAAGACAGAAACCAATGGCTGTTAATTTATGGGGCCTGAAAAACAATGCTGTTTTGTTCCCTGGATTCAGCCCCTCTCCTAGGGGTATGTGTGGATGGATCTCCCATCTTGCTGGGAATCCTGGGGCAGAATATGCAAAACTCCTTGGTCTCTGTGCGTGCCTGAGTGGATGCTCTGCTGGGACTCCACACAGCTCTGTGTGTTGGAACCAAGGCCCTGGTGGCATGGGCTTACAAGGGGATATCCTGGTTGCAAAGATTCATGGGAGAAGCATGGTTTCCAGGGTGGGATCACACAATCACTCACTGCTTCTCTTGGCTGGGGTGTGGGTTCCTTTGGCTCTGTGCTGCTCCCGCGTGGGCCATCGCCTCACCCTGCTTTTCTTCATTCTCTGTGGGCAGAGCTGTTTTCCTAGTCAGTCCCAATGTGAGAATCTTGATACTTCAGTTGAACATGCCAAATTTACTTGCCACTTTCATTCCTTTCTGTGAGTTCTGCAGACTACCGCTGCTTCTAATCGGCCACCCTGCCTTACTGGTTTTTTTGTTTCTATCTTCCTATCAGGTTTGTACTTGGTGCTTGGCCCCATCTCCATGGTTACAACTTTGCTTCCTTTAAATAATGACTATCTGTCCCAAACACGTTGCCTTCAGATGTGTCAAATACAAATCTCTTCTAGCTCTCGCTGACCCTTATCTTCATGGCTTGTTGCTACTGGATTTTTTTGTGGCTTTAGAAGGGACCAGAGAAAAGCGTCAAAGAGCTTACTGTAAATTGGATTGCTGGCAAGTCTTCCTGGTACATAGATCCTAAACCAAGTTTCTTTTTTCCCTTCAACCCAGTCTGTTTCATTTTCCCTAAGGCAGATTCACCAACCTGGCTGTAACAATTTGTCTTCCTTTCCATGAAACTGGGATATTTCATGTCTTTATCTGGCCACAAGACCTAGTTTTTTTAATGGAGAGTTTTATCTCCTGGAAACCTGTCTTTTCTGAATTCTTTTGAATTCTTTGGCACTTTCTACTTCTAAGATCATCCCATATGAGAACTTCCACTAAGTTTTTGTTATCAAGAACAGGTCTTATATTCATCATATTTGCAACACTATATGCTAGGGTCTGCTGAAATCTAGAAAAGAAGGTCAGGAGGGTTCCTAATACTTTTCATCAAAAGAAATATGATATAGGGTATTCTTCAGGAGCTTATGCTGATCCTTATGTTTGTTGTGGCTCCATTCAATACCAAGACCTGGCTATAATGTCAGCATGATGGTAGATCTAGTATTTAAATGTCCTTGAAAATTAAGGGGATGAGGGGCTAAGAATAAAGAGTTGTTGAATAATGACTGCTAAAAGACACTATCCAGGGAGAAAACTAATTTCTCTTTGTCCGTATTCTTTAGTCCAAATATTTTATGATGCCTTCCTAAAAATAAGCACAGTAGCGGCACTTTAGAATGGCTGTAGTGGTTATGTAAGTCATCCTAATAGTAACTGTGTAAAATTGACCATTTACTTAAGTTAACAATGATGGAAAATTGTGATGGTAAGCTCTTTGACACTTTGATAAAAATGATGATAGCCAGCCTCCAAGATGGCCCCAGTGATTTCTTCCTTCCAGTATTCCCACTCTTATGTAGTCCTCTTCCACAATATAATGGATGTGACTTCCAAAACTAGGTTATAAATGGTGCCATGGATTCTGTCGTGCTCTCTCTCTTTCTTGGATCACTTGCTCTGGGAAAGCCAGCTGCCATGTTAGGAAGCCATTCAAAACAGCCCTGTGGAGAGGCCCACATGATGAGGAACTGAGGTCTTCTACCAACAGCCAACAAGGAACTAAAAATTCTTGCCAGTGTATGAGTGAATCTGGAAGTGGATTCTCCAGCCCCAGTTAAGCCTTTGTATATCTTGAGCCCTGTCCCACATCTTGACTGCAACCTCATGAGAGATTCTGAACCAGAACCCACTAGCTAAGTTGCTTCCAAGTTTCTGACTCACAGAAACTATGTGAGATAGTAAAAATTTTAAGCCACTAAATTGTGGCATAATGTGTTATGCAGCAATAGATTACAAATACAGTGTTGTATGGAAACTTTTGAAGGTACTATCTTCTCTCAAATTCTAGAGCGCTAATAAAATAATTGACTTTGTTTATCTAGTGTCTATGTGTACAATTTAATCTCCATTTGAAAATGTTTTCAGAATTCTGGAAATTTTATTTCTTTACCTTAATATTTACCAAATTTTAACAATAGCACTTGATGATTCAAAAGTTGGGCCTTGGAATCAACAAATTTTAGTTTAAATCACAGTCCTGCTATTCATTACCAGTGTGACCTAAAGAAAGATGGGCCTCTGTTTTCTTGTCTGAATCATGACTATAATAAACACCTAACCTAAAAAACTAACATGAGGATTAATTAGATAATTGCAGGATCCCCTAGTTTCCTCCTGCTTTCTTCCTGTGTCCTTACTGAAAATCACAGAGTGCCTTGACCATTTTGTGACCCAGCCAGCTGCAAGTTTTTCCCAGCAAGCCTGAAGCCAAACTAGTGCCTTGAACATTCATAGACACTGATAAAGGTCTCTAGGTTGTTGCCCAAAACACTGAGAGGAACTGGCTCCAGCCTTGAGTAAAAATTTTTAAACCCTCATATAAACTCTGTACCCTGACCCCTACTCTGCAGACATACCTAAGTAAAATATCCTTTTTTCTCACTGTCTGTCACAAGGATTAATGCAGCACTCTGTAATTAGGTTCCCCTAATAAATGCTTTGGGCCGATTACCCTGGCATTTATTGCTTCTTTCTTTGGAATCCCAACCAGCTCCATCTCAGCTTCGTGTGGGGACACCCCTTGTAGGAATTCCCCTGACACTGCTTTTGGGGGTGATTCCAGCCTCAGCGTCAAAGGACCAAAACAATAATATATGTAGACTGGGCGCAGTGGCTCACACCTGTAATCCCAGCACTTTGGGAGGCTGAGACGGTTGGATCACGAGGTCAGGAGATCAAGACCATCCTGGCTAACACAGTGAAAGCCCATCTCTACTAAAAATACAAAAAAAATTAGCCGGGCGTGGTGGCGGACATCTGTAGTCCCAGCTACTTGGGAGGCTGAGACAGGAGAATGGCATGAACCTGGGAGATGGAGCTTGCAGTGAGCCGAGATCGCGCCACTGCACTCCAGCCTAGGAGGCAGAGTGAGACCCTGTCTCAAAAAAAAAAAAAAAAAAAAAAAAAAAAAAAAAAATATATATATATATATATATATACATGCATGTGTGTGTGTGTGTAAAACAGCATATTGCTAGCTCATAACAACTACTCATTAAATTGTACCATTGATGATGATATGATGATGATGAGGATAATGTTGACATGATGATGAGGATGATGGAAAAGGAAAAAATCTCCTTGTTTTTAACCTGTAGGTAAATTCTTTATGAGGTAAAAGATAGAAACTTTGCATTTCTGTATTATGGTGTTCTCAGTTTATTGCCCTGTATTTTCTTCTTAAACATGTATAATTACATCTTTAATAATCATTATTTAATTTGGCAACATAACTCCCTAGCTTCTTCACCATTTTCCATAGCCCATGATAAAGAAGGCATGTTGCAGGTATTATCATGATAAAAGCACATACTATCGAGTCAATTAAGGGACAATTTTATCTGTAAGTTTAATTTTGGTCATTATTTAGATTCCTACTGATTGCTTTTTCTGCAGTTAGTTTACTTGATAGTAAAGAGGTAATGAAATGCATAAATTGTTCAACTATTCAACTCTTTGTAGAGATGTACAACCATATCCTTTGGCCAAGAGTCTGAAAACCTTGTAAGGTTAGTTAAATCTCAATAGTAGGATTAATTTTAAAAGCTACATAGAGTTCACTTTCTTTAACAAAATTTTACTGTGTCTCAATCTCATAGTTAAATGTGAGTTTGGATTTCCTTTCCCCATGGAGTTTAACAAATGAGAAAAGAAGACCTACTTATTATCACTGATATGACAAGTATTTGGTGCTTCTCCTAGTCTCAATTTTCTTATCTTTAAAGTAAGTGGATTGAGCTAAATGACTTACAGAGTAATTCTTCTTACAGATTTCTACTTATGCTCCAAGTGGTGAACCACAAATCCACTTCCCAACAAAGGCTACAAAATAAATGCTTTGCTGAATCTTGTTTCTAAATGAATATCTAGCATTAGAGGAGAACTCTACCCAGCCTTTTATGTGTCTTTGGAGTATCTGGGGTCAGTAAGTTAGGAAAACTTTACTAGATGGTCCCCAAAAGATCAAAACTCATTGCTAGGATGTCCTTTGTGATGAGACTGCAATAGAAATGATAGCAACAAACAACACTGATGGGCTCACTGTTTTAAGCAATTCACATGTATTATCTTGTTCAATCCTAAATCTGACTCTACCAGCTATTGCTATATTTTACAGGGTCACCTGCCTGGTGTCTCACTAAGAGTATTCTACCTTCTCCACTTCCAGACATAGGAGAGATCATTCTTATTCTCTCTACAGTGCTGTGGCCGAAGCAATTGAGTCATTGGCATTGTCTTCTTCAGGCCAGTAGCCATGGAAGCTGAACTTTTAAAAAGTGTAGTTCTGCAAACCTAGAACTAAATAAGAAAATGTCCATTCACGGCAAAAGGATAAATGTGTGCTCTAGAAGTCCATTCTGAAAGATATAAACCCTTTGCTCAGAAGCTGTAAAGCCCAGTATTCCCCGACCCTTTCACTCCATTATAAACACAAATACTGTAAACACATACAGGGGGTGTTCACTCCTGCCATTTTACATAACCTAAATTTGATTGAATACCAAAAGAAATGGAAAACACATTTAATGGCTTTTTTAAAAAATTCAAGTTAACCAGATGAATGAATCATTTTATACAAGAAAGGAAACAAATAACAGGAATTTGAAAAGATCAGAGCTATGGCTAGGAAATAAAAAATTCTGCCTTTCTAGCTAATAATATGGGTCAGTGGTTCCTAGATACATGTTTCTTGTGTTTATTTGATTTGTCTAATTAAGGCCATTGGTATTTATGAAAGCATTTCCATGGAAACAATGTCTAAGGTGCACAGCTGGTTCCAAATGGACTTGTTTCAGACACAGAACAGGAAGCAAGACTTCAGAATAGAACTCAGAGGCCAAAAGGTATATCTAACCTCTGAAATAGAGAACTTTCTTGAACTCAAGGGCATTTGATTTATATAAATTCATCCACTCTGTGTGTGGGGATGGGGAACTCGGAAATAAAATGTTGCCAAGTGTTATTTTGCATATATGTTCTTTATTATATGCTGAATAAATACGTGCATTTATGTATTGCATACAAGTATGTGCATTCACATATTATGTTATGCAGGTTTTTACTCAAAATCCTGAAATCGGAACTTATGAGTGATTTGAAGAATTTCTAAGGATAATTTTCACCTTTCCTGCTTTTTATTTTAACATGTCTTAGAGGCCCAACCAGATAGCAGCCTGAGACTCCACTGTGAATTAAAATGTCCCTGTGAGTGAGTGACAAGGCTGAAAGGATAGATGCCTCCTGGTTCCAAGTATTAATTCAGATCTGTTTGCTAATAAAGTAGTGTCTCTCCCTTTCAGATACTGCAATTCACCTGGAATAGAGAAGGAGGAGAAGTCAAAGTGGCTCAGGAGTATATTTGATCAGTCTGTTAGATTTGATCCAGAATTGTGCAGAAGTTGCTTTAGTTACACTAGGACAGTTGGGAGAAAACCCAGGTAAGAATATCTTTCAACTAGGAGGACACATTCCAAAATCAGTGAGAGAGTGTTCTGTAAGGTATCATATTAGAAGTGTGTTGTGTTGAGTTAGAAATGGTTTTCTTGCACACAATTTTGCTTCCTCAGCTGCTGAAGGCATACAGAGAGGATGGCTTATCAGAGTTAGTTAGAAAAGCCCTCTGCAGTTATTTCTATTCTTAGGGCTGTGTGCGTGGTAAAGGTACAGAAATCAACTCAAGTCTTATGGAAGGGGGTATATGTTTCAGGGACTAAAATAATACCACATTTAAATCAGGTAGGTACTTGCCTAGGAATGAAAAACCATCCTCTCTAAAAAGTCTCTGGAGGTTTTTATTTAAATGTTTTCAGCAAAACAAACAAAATAAACTGTTACCAGGAAAACATGTTCTCATAAATATAAGAAGGGTCTGCAGGCCTGAAATGTATCTGGCTGATGTCTCTTTCTTTGTAATCCCACTAAGCTCAGATACTCAGCCATGAAAGTCAGAACTCCCTGCACCCTTCATCACCCATGGCTGCTGGCAGAAAGCAGCCAATGTTCTGAGCTTAAAGTAAACAGTCTTTCTTGATTAATGACCCCTGACCTTTTAAAGACTATGTATTCAGTGAGCTATTTTGACCACAGAGGCTCTTACATGATATATGGGCTGATCAACAGGCATGGAAGAATTCTGTTGGCCTGGTTTAATGAAGTGCTATAGCATACTCCAAAGAGACCTACTCTTGATTTGCCTCATCACTTTTTGAGCTGAATTATAAACTAAATTCATTACTTCAGAATTTATTAATTCTGAATTTGCATCATTTAATAACAGCATATTAAGTATTTTATCTTTGCTTTAATTTAAAAAGTGCTCTACTAAGCAAATTTATAATGTAAACAAGGTGAGGAAATTTTTGCAAACTTTTGAAAATTAAGTGTTTCTAAGGAGTTTGTATACAACTATTTGTAAACAACATGTTAGTAATACCCATAGATCATAATGCTTTGATGCATTAATTATAAATTTTTTTACCTATTCAGTAAAGGAGTATTTTTTCCTAAATAATCTTGCTAGCTTCTCTCCGGTTATCCAAAAGTAATTATTAGACTATTTAATTATTGATTCAATAATGTAGATAAAAGAGCATTTACTGAGTTTCTATTGTTCAGTCATTACAGAGTTAATAAAGATTATTGATGCTCACTATGTGCTAGGCCCTTTTTTGGGCACTGAAGACAATATCATGAACAAAAGAGAAAAAATAAAAAGAACAAAAAGAAAAAAGAAAATCTTTGTCCTTATGAAGCTTGTATTGTCCTAGATGTTAGAATTAAAACAATAAATACGTTAGACATGATTCCTGCCTGTATACAGTTTTGATTCAGGTGGGAAAGATGGGCAACAAACCAGGAAAATAATTTTATAAAGAGAATTCAATAATAAGGTAATGTACCGGGTGATGGGATAGGACATGGTCATTCTGACTCCCACTTTGGATACAGTGGTCAGAGAAGATCCCATGAAGAAATGATTAAGCTAAAACATGAGGGATAAGAAGGAGCCGGAAATTTAGAGCCAAGGGAAAGGGGAAGAGTTTTTCAGGCCGGTTTATAGCCCTAGGCAAAGAAGAGTTTGCTGGGGGAGGAACCTATGACTGGAACTTAATGTGAGCAGCCCTGGAGGTTCAGGTGGGAACCAGATCATGTGTGTCCTTGTAACCTGAAGTAAGGGGATTGGGCTTTACCTAAATGAAATGGAAGGGGGTTTAAGACAGGGAGTAGCAACCAATTTCTATTTGTAAAAAAATATTTCTGCCTGCTGGAGAATGGATTGCAGAGGGGCACGGAGGAAGCAGGAGGGCATCTTGGAGCCATGTAGGAATGGTGAGGGCTTGGACCACGGTGGTGACTTTGAAGATGGAGAGTAGGGAATGGGTTTGGGATGGACTATGGAGGTTGATTTGAGAGCGTTATTTAAAAATGGGAGCACCATAAAAGGAAAGAACCAGGTCTAAATTGATGAAGTGCCACATATTAAAATGGAAAAGACCAGGGAAGAAATAAGGTTTGCTGAGGGGAAGGTTGACATGAACAATGATGAGTTCACTTTTTGATGTGTTAACCTCTGTAATGCCAGTCAGGCATCCACATGAAAATGTCAAGTAGCCCATGGGATATGTGAGTTAGAATTGAGGACACTGTTTAGGCAAAGGCATAAAAATTAGCAATCATCAGTAAACACAAAATGTTTAAAACAAAGGGCCAGGATGAGATCAACGGAGAAAAGAATATAGATGATCAGGGGTCAATTAGTCAGCAATTCTTTATTGTGTGCTCCTTATGTGAGAGGCACATTGCCTCGTCAATGTTGACAGACAAAGATGTATAAGACAATGTCTTTATCCTCAAGAGACTTACATTCAAGGTGAAAGGAAAAACACATACAATTGAAAGCAAATGTCAATAAAAGAATCAAAATGTATTAGTCCAGAGAGTAATTACTTTGGGTATCAAGAATTAGACTCATTTTGTGATGGTGCTGGTAGTCTGGGGAACCCTAGATGGGGGGCTGGTCTAGGATTCAGGGGGATTGTAAAACTTCAGAAACTAGATGGTTTGTATACATGTGCGTATTTTTTTAAAAAAAGAGTGAATTGTGAAATTCTCAAAGGGTTTTCTGAATCAAAAAAAGGATTAGAAGCATTGCCATGGGAGATAAATTTAGTCTCAATCTTAAAAGGATTGGTTAAATTATAGAAGGTACAGAGAAGGAAGAAGGATATTTCAGGAATGGGGAGAGTGCAAAGAAACTTCCTGAGATAAAAAGACATTCAAGGCATCTGTGGGAATAGTTTTAGACACTGTGTTTGGGACACGGGATTTATATAAAGCAGTGAATAAACTAAAACTGGAAAAATAGGTGGGAACTGAAATGAGGGACAACCTTAAAGGAGAACTAAGGAGATTGAATTTTCTTCTACAGACCATGGGGAATTATTGCATTCAATTCAGCTAAAAAATATTGAGCATCTGATAAATGCAAAGCAATGTGTGGTGTCCTGGTGTGTGTGTGGTAGGGGGCGGAGACTCACATGTAGTAGGAGAAGGGTTAAAATTTCTCCAAAGCATAACAATAGTTACCAATCATTAGCATTTATTCAGTGCTTACTATGGGCCGGGTTCTGTACTGAGTGCATTAAATGTATTCTCTAACTTAATCCGCACAACCTTATTGAAGTGTACCCTTTTGGGATACAAGGAAGCTAAATTACAATTCCTCGGTTACGTGACTAGGAATGGTGGAGTCACTATTCAAACTCAGGCAGTGAGGCACCGCCCATGCCCTGAATGTTGGCTCTGACTCCCTGCTTCTCACACCAGGGGCGCTGATACCTCTGGAGGCACTCTGCAGTGTACCAAGTGGTATGTGAAGGACAAAATATATATTGCATATTTTAAGAAGCCATAAACTTTATTTCAAGATTTGAAATATATACATATGAAAACAGACATGATTGTAAAAATCACATGAATTCTTAATGACTATATTGTATAACATTTATTCAGAAAAGTGCACAATCATAAGGATACAGCTCAATATACTTTCACAAAGTGAATGCATCCATGTAACCGCCACCCAGATGAAGAAATACAAGATTATCAGCACTCTAGAGCCCCAGTGTGCTCTCTGACAACTGTAACTAAAATTAACCACTATCCTGATTTCTAACTAATGACTGATTACTTTGTCTTGTTTTAGATTTCTATATAAGTAGAATCATATAGTATGTTCTATTTGCCACTGACTTCTTTTCCTTAAAAGTATGTTGGTGGCCGGGCGCGGCGGCTCACGCCTGTAATCCCAGCACTTTGGGAGGCCAAGGCGGGCGGACCACGAGGTCAGGAGATGGAGACCATGCTGGCTAACACGGTGAAACCTCGTCTCTACTAAAAATACAAAAAATTAGCCGGGCGCAGTGGCGGGCGCCTGTAGTCCCAGCTACTCGCGAGGCTGAGGTAGAATGGCGTGAACCCGGAAGGCGGAGCTTGCAGTAAGCTGAGATCGCGCCACTGCATTCCAGCCTGGGAGACAGAGCGAGACTCCGTCTCAAAAAAAAAAAAAAAAAAAGTGTTTGTGAGATTCATTCATGTTGTTACATGTGACAGTAGTTTGTTGATCAAATTCACATAGTTTTTAAGATAAAATATGATGTCACAATGAAATTTTTTGCTCTTTAAGGGAATATACAGCAATTTTTTGAGAATGCAATTAAGTCTCCTTCTGGTCACTCTGATGACAAAGTCTGAACAACACAAGAGCAAACACTGATTTGGGGTCAGGAGAAATGGATTTTAGTCTTCCTCCACTATTCATAGCTGTGTGACCTTGGGCAAGTCTCTTCTCTAAACTTCTGTTCCGGTACTGATAAAATAAGAAAGTTAAGCTAAAATGTCTGTCTTTAGTCTACTTCATTGTGAATGTTCTTTACTCTAACGCCAAGCTTCAGCTTAGTTTGGGTTTAACTTAAGGAAAAGTTATAGAGAAAATACATTTTTCCAAAATAAAATTATTTTTTCTATTATAAAAGAAAAGCACATTTGTTCTAACAATTCAAACAACACAGAGCTACCTAAAGGAAAATGTAATAATGCACTCATCCCTTTGTTGAATTCTACCTTCCCAGACATACAAAAATAATGTTAGTTTTGTATTTATACTACCATAATATTTTCCATGCTGATAGAACCCTATGCTTACTTAAATGGATGTTACTGTTATTGTTATTGTTTTTTTTTTTTTTTTTTTTGAGACGGAGTCTGCACTGTTGCCCAGGCTGGAGTGCAGTGGTGCGATCTCGGGTCACTGCAAGCTCCGCCTCCTGGGTTCACGCCATTCTCTTGCCTCAGCCGCCCGAGTAGCTGGGACTACAGGCGCCCGCCACTATGCCCGGCAATTTTTTTTTTTTTTTTTTTTGTATTTTTAGTAGAGACGAGGTTTCACCGTGTTAGCCAGGATGGTACCGATCTCCTGACCTCGTGGTCCTCCCGCCTTGGCCTCTCAAAATGCTGGGATTACACGCGTGAGCCACCGTGCCTGGCCTGTTATTGTTATTTTTGAAATGGAATGGTACTAACACATTTTATTCTTTAATTTTCTCTTCATGGAAATCCTTTCAAGGTTAAAACTGTTCATTTGAATTAAAGTCTGTACAATGTTCCATAGCATGAATTCACTGTAATCAGTCAATCATTTCTCTATTGATTGATATTTAGGTGGCTTCCTTTTTTTTGCTATCATAATGCACTACAACAAGCATCCTCATGCATATAATATTAAGCCTTCATAGTCTTCCTCATTTTGTATGATAGATATAAATGGTCAGATTGTTTTCTAAAAAGTTGCTCTAATTTGCATCTCAGTACTTGAGGTTTGTGAAGGTTTGAATGTGAGATTTAAAGAAAGCGAAGACATGACATCTTAAATAATTTTCAAAAATATTCATAGAAATAGAAAGCTAAAAAATAAAATATTAAGTGTATCTTTACAGGCTCGTGTTTGAAATTGCTGAAGTCTGAAATCAGATGTGTAGGGAGAAGAAACATTTTCCAAAATAAACAGAAACAGAAACATGGTTTTAGCCCCAAAAATGCAATATCAAGAATTAAAAGGTGAAAAAAATTATTTCTTAAAAAAAAAAATCACAGAAATAAGTCACTCATGTGGTTCATAGACAGGTAGCTGAGCTGACTGGTTAATGAAACACTGTTTCAACATCAACCTGAAAAAACTTACAGTAACTTCTTAAAGCCTAATGAGGCAGCTCTTCTGTCCTGCCCTCCACAATGGGGAGGGTATCCTTGGCCACTCACTTTTCGGGGTCCTATATCATTCATGCTGGGATAACAGACAGAGGTCTCGGATAAAATGGACCAAGATTTAGGGTTAGGCTACTTGAAGTTGCCAGTATTATATAGAGAAAGATTTGTTTGTCCTGTCGATATTTCATTCTGAGGCTAGTCCGGAAGGAATAATTTTCCATTATCCAGCAAAATCTGAAACACCAAAACTTCCACAACTCCCTTGAGAGAAAGCCAGATGAAAACCACTATCTGGGACAACAAGTCAGGTACTAAGAGGAAAAAGAAGGGCAATGGGAGTGAGGAAAGGGAGGGCAGATGCCTAACAGACCATTCAGAGAGGAGAAGGAGAGGGAGGGAGATCAGAGAGGAGTGACTCCTTGATATACAACCTGATGCAAGGGGGAAAGTAGCAAACATTTTTGCATCACCTCTGGCCTCTGTGTGCAGGCTTGAGTGGCTGTTAGTAAGGTTTTATTTCTGGTGGTGAATTGTTTCTTCCTGTCCTTCCAAGTTTTAATGGCATAGCTAAGGGGTTGCATCTACAATGTGTATGGCATGATTCTACAATAACGTGCTCTTCTTTGCACAAGAAGATAGTGCTACTTATTCATCCTCACGGTACATGCTGTTTTTCTATTCACAGGGATAGTTTTATACTAATCCTGCCACTCCGTTTCCTTGGACTCCATGGTGACCAACTGTTCCTGTGTGCAGGCAGCTGGTTGAGGCTGTGAAACAGCTAACTGGCCAGCAGTGGGCATGACCCTGTGACCTCCACCAAATAGACTGAATGCTCAATCATCAACTTAGCGTGAGCTCCAGTCACTCAGAGCTGGGTTCTAATCAAGGCTGCAGCACTTACTGATTATGAAAAGTCATTCAGGGCACATGTCTTCACTCAGCCTCCAATTCTTATCTATAAATGGGAATAATAGTTGTTCTTTCATGGTATGTTTGAGAGGAGTAATGAACAAAAATATGTAAAGCATTTACCCCAATAGACAAATAAATAACACTCTTTGGCACCCTCAGGAAAAAAGATAATATGGTGCCTCTCCTTCAGATGTAATTCTTTTGCATGCCTACCTTGGCCAGGAGGAGAAACAGCTGGCCACCCTCTGAGTATTAAGCTGTGGCCCGCAGAAGAGACTGCTTTCCATCAGTGTGTGTAAATAGCTGTGCAAGTGTCTATGGAAAGCCTGACACAAAATTTCAGGTAGTCAGAGAATATCCCTCACCCACCACAGCCCAGAAAATCCTGAGAAGGTCTGTGTTTGGTAAATCCTTTTTCTGACTCCTTATTTGAGTCTGAGTTTGACTCTCTCTTCATTTCTGGTCTAGTGGTACACCTTTGATAAACTGTTCTTCCTTTTGAATAACATATTTATTTATCTTATGCCACTGTCAGAAACCCTAAATATAGCCGTGTCCTTTTACCAACTGGTGGATAGTCTGGCCTTCATTCTTTTACATACCATCATCTCCAACACTTTCAGGGAATGCTAAGAAACTTTCTCTGCAGAGATAAAAATAATGATACTGAGTCATTGCCTTTGTTACTCTTTGAATTCCCATATAAAGTTATCAACTAAGTGTACCTAGCCTGGTCTAGCAAGTATGCCTGCTTAATATGGTTTAATGCTGGTGACATTAGTCACTGTTAATTGCTCAAGAGTTGAGATCAGGTAGGCAATCACTGAGTTCATCTGTTAAAAAAATGACTGTAGTCATATTAAGGAATAAAAGGCTCCATGGCTACCTAATGACTGCAAGTTATTTCAACAAAACTGACAACATCCATTTTCATAGTAACATATACTACACCAGAACTCTGAAAATGCCAGAGGGAAAGCAGTTTGGGGTTCTTAATTGTTTTACTTTAGCCTTTATTGTTTTTCTATTTATCAGTTGTTTTTTGCTTTTAATAGAGTCTGTTCTATTCAAAATTTTCAGCTCACATGGCTTTTAAAGAGAATTTGTGGTTTGAATTAAACCCGACTGGAAATTGACTTCATTTGAAAAAGATTTCTCTTCAAATTTTTTCCTACACTGGCATTCATTTAGATAGAAAGCAGTAAAGGAGCCACACAGATACTTTGGAGGTAAGTACTACTGTCAGAATGATGCTCTTTCTTTGCCTCTTGGGGAGTTTTAACTAGGGCTGTGCTCTGTGGAGGAAGCAAGATGCTGCAGGTAGATTTTCAGAACTTTGGGTATTAAGCAATTATGTTTTAACCTACACTTAGGGCATATGACCTTCCAATTTTGTAGTGTGCCAACTGCAGAGAGAAACTCAGCTGAAATCTGTTGTCATGACAGACAAGGCCATATGAAAAGTGCTGGAAAATTCCTCCTTAGACTATAATTGCCTTGATGGGCAGAAACTCTGCCTTCTATTCCACTATGGAGTATGTATGCACCACAGTGCTCACAGCTGTGTTCATGGTTTATCGTCCAAGACACGGTTAGCCTCAAAGCAAAATTTAAATGGGACATTGAAAATACTCAGCTTGCCTGAAGGAGCCAACTATATGTTATTTCATTTTATTTCTAGGATTATGATCCTTAATCCCTGAGTACATAATGTGTACACAGTTTTGTTATATGAAAAACCAGAAAAAACAAACAAGTTATGTGGTATATGTGTGGTCATGCAGATGAAATGAAATTGCCTAGTGGATAAGTGGCTTCCTTCTAATTGTGAATCCTGGTGCCCTGTAGAGTATTTGAGCATGGAAGTCAGCAATACTGTGTAGCATAATGGTTAAGGTCCAAGCTCTGAAGCCAGACTGTCTGGGTTTGAAGTCTGTCACATAATTTCTTAACATCATTCTGCCTCAGCTTTTCCATCTATAAGGAATTAGAACAATGATTACACCTAACTCATCAAGTTGTTATGGGGATAAATTAATACACACACATTTAAAAATGTTTCAAGTAGTTCTTGGCACATAGTAAATGCTATGTAAGTCTTAGCTGTGAATATTGTAATTACTATCATTAAGAATCTAAGAGCTGGGCATTGTGGCTTACGCCTGTAATCCCAGCACTTTGGGAAGCCGAGACGGGTGGATCACCTGAGATCAAAAGTTCGAGACCAGCCTGGCCAATATGGTGAAACCCCATCTCTACTAAAAACACAAAAATTAGCTGGGCGTGGTGGGGTGCTCCTGTGGTCCCAGCTGCTAAGGAGGCTGAGGCACGAGAATTGCTTGAACCCGAGAGGCGGAGGTTGCATTGAGGCAAGATCATGCCACTGAACACCAGCCTAGGTAATAGAGTGAGTATCTGTCTCAAAAGAAAAAAAAACTAAGATAAAAAAAAAACATGGTTCTCTGTAATCAAAGAGTTGATTGCACATTTAGCAAGTTCTCTCGCTCTTTACTCTTTCATTCTCTTCCTTTCTTTGTTTCTTTCCTTTTCCTTTCCTCTTTTACTCTCTTCACCTAGATCTCTGGCTTTATGTCTATATTCTGATTCTTGGTATTTTTAGTCTTGCCTTAAGTCATACTTTTAATGGCAGTGGTGTGGGCAGAAAGGAGTTGAGAGGATAACGGCAGGCCTGTGTTGTCCACAGCCCAAGTATGAAAAGGTAGATGCTTCAGTTGTTAGGGGCTCCCACTCCATACCTACCCACATGCCTATTCGGAGGAAAGAACATTTTTCTGTGTGGAGGTGGCATTCATGTTGAAAGGGGATGGTTGATGGTGTTATTTTTGTTCCCTGCAAATGTGGTTGTTTAAAATAGTGCTTTATTCAATCGGCATAAGTGACACATAGACTATGTATAGTGGTGGAACTGGGCCTGGCAGGTGACAAGGGTCAGATCTCACCAAAATCAAGCATCATGGTTCTCCACCGATAGTACCCAAGGAATCAGCTCTGAGGATGGCCAGCACAGACCCCCATCTTAAGTTGACTGGCAAATTTGCTTGCACAACTACCAAATTGTCTGAAATGGAGGTACCTCAGAGCCAGTGAACGGGGATTTTGACTTCGTTTCCATGGGGCATGCCAGTGGGTCACATTTCCTCTCTGAATCTCCCTCCAAGCCGCACTGTACTCTTGAAGGGTAAGTGTATTTGTTATTCTTTTGCTTTTTGACTCAGTGCCCTGCAGGCCTGGAATTCAGCCAGCGTAACTGAATCATGAGGCTGCAGCTCAGGCTATATTTAATTGGAGGTTTGTTGTCTTGCCATGGTTCTACAAGTTTAGGGATCTTTTTTGAGATTGATTAAGGCACTGTAGGGATTTGAAGTAGTGTCAATTTTGGCTCCATGTGCCCTTTTTAGTGACTATAATGAAAAGTTTGCTTAAAGTGTTAAGTTTAGGTCTTTGAAAATTGCCTTTTTATACTTTGAGTCATCACAGTAAGGATTCTAGGAGAGATTCTTTTATTTTGAACCAAGCAGGTCATGTTTCATAGAGTGTAACTTTGGGGAAAGAGGGATGGAATATTCTATTCCTATGAAAAGTTTTACTACCAAAACTCATCTGATTTGGCTCTCCAAAGAAAAAGAAATGCATAGATTTTGAGGCAAATATAAGGCTACCATATGTACCAGGGAGACTTTGAAATATTTCCAGAGTGTCCTTAATTCATTCGAAATGCGTGAAAAATTTGAATTTTATTTAAGAACAAGTGGGGGGAACCATTTAATCAAAAACTTGAGAGTGAAAGATGGCTGTGAGGAAAGAATAATTTCATACTTGCTAGACATCGCTATAATAGATTACATAGAACATTTGGCTGATTTGAATTAGAATCCACATGCCTCCTCCACCCCCAACCTTCTCTTTTCATCTCATTAGAGCCTCTTCTTTCTACCCTCAAGTGTGGTTTCGATATGACTACGGAATGGACACTAAAAATATTTCTGGAATGACGTGACCCTCTCTCGCCCCATCCAGGAAAGGGACAAGGCTTCACAAGAAACAGCACATGCTTTCCTTTCATTTCTGGAAGTCCCGGGGTCAACCTACAGATGCTGCTTCTTCCGTGGCCGATGGCATTCAGACTCCTCGCTGCTGCCGACGGTGCCAGGCAAACAACTGGACAGGACAGCTCAGCTACAGAACACTGGCCACAGTCTCGGCCAGAGCAGCAGCCCCCCAGCCACAGACTACCTCCACCGCCTCATCCAGGAGCCTTCCCACCTCCCTCAGGCTTGCTGCGGCCCCGCCACAGGGGCTGAAGAACTGGGAGGTGGTGGCAGCAGTGGCAGCGGTGCCTACAGCCTTGGGGCCAGTCCAGATACGTGGGACCCTGCTTCGGGCAACTCTGCAGCCCCTCCGGGGCCAGAGACGGACCCAAGACTTCCCCAGCAATCACCATTGTCTCTTCCTGTCGCTGAAACCTGGGCAAGGGCTCATAATGGAAGCTGCCCCTCCTGAGCTGAATTCGAAAGCAAGACAGGCGGAGGTGGGGGACGGGGTGAGCAGTGCTCAAGACAGCCAGGAGCTCAAGCAGCAGCTGTGGCCACTTCCCAAGCCTTCAGCCTCCTCCCAGCGAGAAGCGAAATATGTGGACATGTGTGCTTCAGCTGAAGTCCAGAGGGAGAGTCCCTGGACCATGAAACTTACCCTGGGGCACTGCCCTGGGGCTCAGAGGGCCTCTAGGAGCCCAAAGGAGAAAGCCCAAGATGAACCCAGCAGTCAAAAGTGCAAGACTCCAAGCCCCCAGAACAATCCTGCCTCCTCCGAACTCTCTAGATCCCAGCACTCTGCCTCTGAAGAGGGTGGCAACTTCTCATCTTCCTCATCCTCCTCCCCGATGAACAAAGCAGAAGAGGATGGCCTTTCCAAAATGGAGGACTCCACCACATCCACAGGGGCTCTGGCCACCTCCTCTTCATCCTTAGGCTTCGAGAGTGAGAGTGGTGAAAGTGAAGGTTGCCAGGCCGTGGGAGGAGAAGGAGAGAAAATATCAGGAGGAGGGGGAGGAGGAAAAGGAGGAGGGGGAGGAGAGGCAGGAGATGGAACAGAGTGCAGGGACATTATTGCCAAGTCCCAGGGCAGCAGGGACCCCCCCAAAGTCGAAGAGGCTCACTACATCACCACCCATGAGATCCAGCTGAGTGAGGTGGAACAGGACATGGATTTCGACGTGGGACTGGCCTCCCGCTGGGATTTCGAGGACAACAACGTGATCTACTCGTTCGTGGATTATGCTTCCTTTGGTGGCAGCGACGAGACCCCAGGGGACATCACCAGTCTGACCGAAGAGGACGACGACAACAGCTGCTACCTCAGCACCACTCCCAGCACCAACACCACCCGGACGCCCAGCCCTACCAGCAGCGACCTGGCCCGCCCCAATGCAGGCCGCAGTGGCCGCGACACCAGCAGCACCGAAGTGGGCAGTGGCCCCTCTGACAGTGGCCCCACTCCCCCACCCACTGGGCCTGGCACTGCCCCCCTGACTGAGCCCTTGCCTGAGACCCCGGAGGCAGCTTCAGGGGCAGCAGCCGCCGCCGCAAGCAGCTGTGGGAGTGCAGCAAGCCAGATCCTCCTATCAATCAAACCGGCTTCCCGGGCTATAAATGAGCCTAGCAACGTGCGTGCAAAGCAAAACATTATTTATGCTGCCAAGCATGAAGGCGACATGAGCCTCCGCGTCTCTACAGCTGCTGAACACAATTCAAGTTCGCTGAAGCAAAACCCGGCTGCAGCAGTGGCTCAGGACCATGCAAAGAAATTCATTGCTGTACCTGCTCGCCTGCAAACCAGGTGCGGGGCCATCCGGGCGAAGGAGCTGGTGGACTACTCCAGCGGAGCCTCCAGTGCCGTGAGCGAACTGGACGATGCGGACAAAGAGGTGCGTAACCTGACCTCCCGGGCCTTCCGGAGCCTGGCTTACCCCTACTTTGAGGCTCTGAACATCAGCTCCCGGGAGTCCTCCACCACGCTCTCCGAAGTGGGCTTTGGGCGCTGGTCAACTTTCCTGGACTTAAAATGTGGGGGTGTTGGGGCCAGGGTGGAGCAGAGCCTCCTCAGGAGCAGCGCGGCCTCTGTGGCTGCAGGTCTGAGGAAGGGCAGTGGGGCCCGGGCCGCTGCCGACCAGCTCTACATCCAGTCCAAGAAGTCTCAGACCAAGGCCTTGGAGTTCGTGGTCAGCAAAGTCGAGGGGGAAATCAAACATGTGGAGACGCCCCTGTGTTTCCAGAAGCAGGTCCAGACGGGCTCCCGCGTCGTCACCCTTTTGGAGCCCCTGAATGTACGCAGTGAGAGCAAAGCCAGCTCGGCCCCTGGGCCCGGCAGGGCCACCAAAGGCCCCGGCAAGGGTCCCGGGTCGGCATACACGGACGACGGCTCTGAGACCTCAGAGGGCAGCAAGCCCACCTCCCGCGCCGATGGCCCCCAGAAGTCCAAGTTCGCCTCCAGTCTGCTCAAAAATGTCATTTCCAAGAAGATGCAGCGGGAACACGAGTTCAAAATGGAGAGGGGAGAAGTCACGGATACATCCCACCACCTCTCAGGCACCTCCAAGGAGACGGAGGGCGCCCGCGGGAGCGAGAGGCAGCGAGAGAGGGGCCTGCAGAGGCAGAGCTCTCGTCACTCCGAGGCCGGCTCCGAGTACACAGTGGTCAGCATGTCCGACGCGGGCGGGGAGGGGTCCGTGGCGGGCTCCAAATCCCCAGTCTTCAAAGCCAGTACTCCTCGTGAGCGCAACGCAGGCCCTGGCCGGAATTTCACCGATGGACACACAGAAGTGTGTGAAATTAAAAAGAGTGCCTCAGAGACCGTCAAGGGCATCTTCCTCCGTAGTCAGAACAGTGCGTTCCGGTCATGGAAGGAGAAAGAGGCCGAGAAGCGGGAGGAACAAGCCCCTATAGGGAAGCTGAAGCTGCCCAAAGGAGGCGACTGGCGGGCTGATCTCGGGGAGATTTCTGCCAGCAAGAACACCATCATGTCTCGCCTCTTTGTCCCCAACATCCAGCAGACACCCAAGGACAAGCAGCCGAGGAAGCAGGCCACCAAGTACCCTGCTGCTCAGGCCACCTCCACAGCGGTGATCAGACCCAAGGCTCCCGAAATCAAGATCCGGCTGGGGAGTGTGCAGCAGCCGAGCTCAGACTTCAACATTGCCAAGTTGCTCACGCCCAAGCTGGCCGGTGGCAGCGCCTCTAACCTGTTCAAGACCATCGAGGACAACAGCAGGGCACAGCAGAAACTCTTCCGCGGGGACAACCTAGAAAAAGTGCCCCATTTCCAGGTGAGAGACATCAGAGACAAGTCCAAGGCTCAAGGCCCCCTCCACCAGGTGAGAGATGTCAGGAAACTAATTAAAGGGTCAGGGGATAGTAGTGACAAGGGCAGTGTTACCCCAGAGCAGGGGCTGACTGGACCCAAACCCAGGCAGCTGTCTGCAGCAGCTGGCGGATCTGGATCCCTGTCCCCCATGGTGATTACATGCCAGGCTGTAGTGAACCAGAGGGAAGACAGCATGGACCGAGAGCCCAGGGAAAGCATGGGCAAAGGGGGCGGCAGCAGAGTCTTGAATTCTTCCTCCCCAGAAGGGACAGTCTTGGTTCACAGGGCATCTGGCAGGCTGCCTGTGGCTACCATTGCCCCCAATAAGCCCGAGCAGGGCTCATACCTGCCTGTGCTCAAGATTGTCTCCAAGGCTTCCACCCAGAAGACCCCAGAGAAGCTCAAGGAGGAGGAGGTCAAGGAGGAAGGGAAAGCCACAAAGCCAGCCCGGAATGCCCTGGAGAAGCTGACTGCAGCCGTGAGGTCCATGGAAGAGCTGTACAGCTTCAACAGGAACGAGTGGAAGCGCAAAAGCGACCCCTTGCCTATGATGATGGACAGCCACGTGCTGTCGCTCATTGCCAGTGAGGAGAGGGAAGGGGTAGTGGTTGCTGATGGAGACCACGACAAGCTGTCCAAACGGCTGGGTGAGGTGGAAGAGCGGGGTACAGGAAACAAAGCTGGTGTGGTCCTGCGAGGGGCCCCCGTAGAACGTCTGCAGCGGAGAAACTCCAACCCCAGCACTGAGAGTGTGCCTGCCAGGGCAGCGGCCTTTGAGAACCTGGCCAGGGAAAGACCCCGATCTCTCTATATTCCCCCAGTCCACAAGGATGTGGAGAGAACCCAACCCCTGCAGCCCCTCCCACCACTCCCTAGCAACCGGAACGTGTTCACAGTGAGTGCCAGCAGCATCCAGAAAACTGGGGGTGTCGCTGGCAAGTTCCCACAAGGGCCTTCTCCGGAGAGTCCTTCAGCAGCTAAGGGCATCAAGTCGCAGGGACTCCGGTCCCTCAAGATCTCTCCAGCCACCCGGGCACCTCCTGATGAGGTGACCAACAGGAAAAGTGGCAGCAATTTGGAGAAGAGCAACAGTGACTGTGAGAATTACCTGACCATCCCTCTTAAAGGAAGCTCTGCTGCAGGGGAGCTTCTTAGCAGGCCTGGGGCTTCCAGGGAGGGGCCCCCCAACTCCTCAGCTGCCACTCTCTGTAGTTTACCCCCACTGAGTGCCCGCAGTCAGGTCCCCAGTAGCTCCAAAGGCTCTCAGGTTAGTGGAACCAGCCGACCAGCTTGGCGTACCAAACCTGACAACCCCCGGGAGACAGTAGCTGCCCCCCCAGGGCCACAGAGCCCCGAGCATCCCCCCACCACCATCTACCACCAGCCGCCGCTGCCCTTCACCCTACAGGGGGCCCAGCCCCAGGTCCTCTGCTTCTCCCCACCCAGCATGCCTGCCCCAGCACCTGCAGGCTCAGCTCCCGTCCCCACAGACCCCTTCCAGCAGGCACAGCCTCAACAGACCCAGCGTAAGATGCTCCTGGATGTGACAACAGGCCAGTACTATCTGGTGGACACACCAGTACAGCCCATGACCCGGAGACTGTTTGACCCTGAGACAGGGCAGTATGTGGATGTGCCCATGACCTCCCAGCAGCAGGCTGTGGCTCCCATGTCCATCCCTGTGCCTCCCTTGGCCCTGAGTCCTGGGGCTTATGGACCCACCTACATGATTTACCCTGGGTTTCTGCCTACCGTGCTGCCCACCAATGCTCTGCAGCCCACACCAATTGCTCGCACTCCAGGAGGCAGTGAGCTCTCCCCAGTGGTGGCAGAACCTTCCAGCAAAGAGGCAGCTGCAACGTTCACCGAGGCCCCATACTTCATGGCTTCTGGTCAGTCTCCGGCCTCCTCATCCTCCTCAGCCCCAGCAGCCACATCCCAACTCCTAGGGGCCAAGGGCTTTGCCCAGCTGCATGGCAAGCCTGTCATCAGCATTACTTCGCAGCCCCTGGGGCCACGGATCATTGCTCCCCCTTCCTTTGATGGCACCACCATGAGCTTTGTGGTAGAACACAGATGATGAGCAGCCACCAGGAAGCGGAATGAAAAACTGCTGGTAAGTGAATTTCACTTTGATAATCAGGTTTAAGAGAGTAAGAACAATATTTTTTTGTTTGTATTTGAAGTGAGAGATTTACAATAAAGGAGGCTGTCTCTAGAAATGGATGTTTTGAGAGAATAGAACAAAACCGCATCCAATTTACAAAGGGGATAATTTTGCCAGGATTCCCCCTCTCTCTAGGCTTCAGTCCCCAAGGTCGGCCTTTGCCCTTTGACCTTTTCAGATTGCCTGAGTGTTTTTTCCCACCTGAGAGTAGAAGGGAAGTGAACCTTGGGTCTGTTCCTTCAGTCTGTGGTGAACGTTGTCAGGGCAAAGAAATGAAAACCCAGCTTGGATTTTGTGGAGTGAGCCTCACTCTGTTCATGACAGTCCCAGGGACAGGAGGCACTGAACATCCCAGGAAGTCATTGGAAACCCCTTCAATCTGTTTGCTCCCCAGAAGTATGGAGAAGCAAAGACAGATGTTTTCTTGTAGGAACATTTTCTAAAATCTGCAGAAAAGCTTCTTTCTCCTCTTGTATCTTCCTTTTGAAATTGCTTATACAAAGCAGCTGTATTTTTTAAGCTCTTGTTTTTCAGTTTTCAGATAATCAGAACATGTTCTTAGGATGAGTTCAAGGTCTCTAATGTATCTTACACACACACACACACACACACACACACGCACACACACACACATACTTTGTTCTCTATGGGGGAGGGAGGATTCTAGAGCTGCAGTTTCTCCTTGCTTGAATGGAGTTGCTGTGTTTAATCCAGTCCTGTCCAGACCGAACACATTATGCTTTGCTGCTAATCCCCACAAGACTGTTATTTTCATGTCTGCATTCTTTCTTCAGAAAAGAATCAACTTCCACACCTACCCCTAGGTAAAGGAAATCAGGGTAAATAGATTCCTGACAACTAAGTTAATCCAAATGTCCAAACAGGAATCCCTGGAAATACAGTACATGGAACTTGATAGGAAGAGTGAGCTTTACTTGTTCAAATCGGGACACTTCAGGTCAAACACATGACAGGGCAAAGACACCTTCAGATAAGAGCGTAAAGGTGTCAGAACTGTGTGGGGACAAACTTGCCCCTTACACTCCTGTTCTTTTCAGATTGGGAAAGGGTGATATTATAAAAGCTTCTAGGACATTCAGTCTTTGGTAAGATCATATTCTGAACCAAAAAAAAGAAAAAAGAAAAAAAAGAGATGGAAAGAAGAGAAATCCTATTTATGCTTCTATAATAAAAAATATGTTATTTCTCTCTTCTCTGTTATAACTGAAAAGGAACAGGAATATTGTTGCTTTGTGCAATGAAAGAGCCTTCATTCGGGAGTTAGCATCATTGGATTTTGTAGTCACACAGCTTCTCACCAGCTGTGTGATGTTGGGCATGACAAACTTTTTAGCATTCCTGTGTCATCTCTAGTGGGGACAATAAATAATATCTAACCCTAAACATGTATGTAAATATCAGATGATATAACAATGTATTGCAAGCTAAAAATTTTGTTCAAATTAAGAGATTGTTACTGAATATTATTACACTTATTGGACTGTAAGACAATATTAGACACTTTAAAAAACCCTTAAATCTTTCTCTAAGAATTCAGTTGAAAGCACAAGCCTCATTTTAGCTGCAATCTAGAAATACATTATTTAAATTCTTCTTCTGGGGTAGTCTGCAACAGACACTGTGTGATGATAACAGATGAAGAGGGGAGGGAGAAAATTAAAGACAAATAAGTCATCTTTTGTTTAGTGTAGAAAATTAAAAAAAAATTCAGTATGCATGGGTAGGAGACTCAGAATTAGAGAATTAGTTTCGCAGAAGGAAAAGAGTAGCCTATAGGCAAGTGTTTTAATCGCTTAGACAGGTGGTGTGTTTACCTAGGGCTATTTTGGACCAATTAATGCTATGAGGCCTTTGTGCAAGCTGTGGAGGTGCAGAAGCAAGGGGAAGGGAGGACAGGAAAGAGAGAAGGGAGGATCGGGCACACACTTGCACAGTATCCTCTTAAGCAGCTGCCTTTGGCCTTTCCCCTGTCTGTTGAGTCTAGAGCGATTAGACTTGGAGTTTTTTCCAGTAGACACAGATATACATTAGGGTTTTTAGCGTTTGGGACTTGAATAGTGATATTTGAAAATTTTTCCCTTTTTGAAAGCATGACCTTTATTTTAGTAAATAAAGCCCTAAAGATAGACAGAAAGGCCAAATCTGGTTGGCAACTAAAGATTAGCTTTTTGTATGCAGGTAAAAGTTGACTTAGCCAAATTGAAATAATGAATTAAAAATTTTTCAAAACTCACCTTTTTGAACATTCAATACCACCCTCCAAAGAAAAGCCAGATGGATTTTTTTAAGTGTGTAATTCTTTTCCTTGTGTAAAAAAGTTGTAAGTACTGTTCAGATATTTCAAGATGCTCATATAGATGGTCAGTGTGAGAAATCTTGAAAGGGATTTCAGGTCAAAATTTCCCTTAAAAACCAGACTTATTGCAGATATTTGTTTTGAGGTAGGGTAGGTTTATGTCCCCTTTTCAAATGAGAATTTGTGTAAATGATTTTTATCTGACCACAGTATTTCACAGAGAAGAAAACTGGGACTTAGAAAGAAATGGTTTTACAGAGGTCCCCAGAGAATGAGAGAACCAGGACCTTTAGAACCAGCTCTTAACTCCTGGGCCACACCTTGCTCCCTGCAGACCACTTTATGTTCCTTGGTGTGATGCATGGAGCAAAAAAGGGACAGTAAAGGAGGTGGTAATGAGCTCTGAACTCACAGCAAGGACACCTGGGATCTGCTCTGTGGTGGCATTTGGCCATTAACCATCTGTGTTTCCATTTGCCTCTCTGGACATTTGTAAAATGAATGTTTCAACAAAATGCACTAATTCAACAAGCATGAATTACATGCCTACATTCTACGAGCCACTGTATACTCCGTTGGGGCTGTAAACCCACATACGGATAACACAAATTAGGGGCCTACACTCCAGCAGGAGTGTAGACTGGTACATACAAAACTGCAAAACAAGTGTTCAAGAACTGTCATAACCTTTAAGATTCCTTCCAGTTCAAATAATAAGTATTTCATCATCTATTTTTAGCACCACATTGCAATAGGGAGCTTCACTTTTCTTCCTTCCCGTATATATTTGGACATAAACAGCTGCTGTTATCTTTTTCTGATTATTCTCTTATAAATGTTCCTTTATTAAAAAAAAATTATAGGTGGGGTTTTCTCACTTCTCTTCATCCTGTGGTCAATATCCCAGTTATTCTCAGATTTTGCCATGCCACAACCCATCTAAAAAGATAATATTATTCACTTTATTATTATTTAGTACTCTCATCTCACATTGTGATTAAAGCACAAGGCTGTGTACCACCTGGGACCCAACTGCCCAGATGGCTACAGCAGTAACCCAATTGCAACACACCAGTGTACTAAGCACAGCAGTTGCAAAACTTCACCACTTTCTTTTTTGTTGTTGTTAGGCCATTTTGTCTGCCTATTTTGGTTTTTAATGTTCCCTATTCACATGATCTTTGACAACTTTTTAGTGAGAATTTTTTTTTTAGATTTCTGTTATTTGAGGAACATGGCTATATTTTTCCCTTCCTGACATGCTCTCCTGCCCATCCACTTAGATGCTGTATTTTTGTTTTAAGATTTTAATTGGGACTTGATGCTAAATACCATTTACAAGGGCATAAAGATAAAATAAATATGTAATATTAACAAAAGAAAACTTTCATTGGCACAAGTAGTGGATATCAGCCTAAGAGAATTGCAATTATTTTGTTTCATTTGTATGTTCTTTTTTTTTTACTGTAAGCCTTTGTTTCTTCATTTCTCCCTGTGTTTCATGTTGCTCCTGCATTGTTGGTCTTTCTTTTCTATTTAGTCCCTCAGAGTTATTTCTACCCCCTGTATAGGGCCCCATGCATCAGCAACTAAAGTAGCAAGAGCAAGGGCTGGATTCAGGGAGAGCTGTTTTATTATTCTAACGGGTCCCTAGACTGGGTCCTTAGATCATCAAACCCAGTCTCTTTGTACTGAAATTCCAAGAGGAAATTGGCACTCAGACAGGTTAAGTGACCCTTCCTTAGTCACAGAACTGGGACTCGAAACCTAAGTATTCCATGCCAGAGTCTTTTTCTTTTTTAGAGATGGGGTCACTACATTGCCCAGGCTGGAGTTCAGTGGTGCACAGGTGCCTTCTTCTTCTTGTCCATTTCTCCTTTTCCTTTTCTCCCTAAGGCCACTTTTCTTTGATGGAGTTACTTCCTGGTGTCTGTCCCACTAGTCTCTCTTTTTTCCATTGCCATTTGCTTGAGAATTTATTTTCTGTCCTTTGCTTTTTTTTTTTTTTTTTTGCAACTTGTTCCTTATTGCAGTTTCTCATTTTCCATTCACTTCAACTTGATTTAGTTCAACGTTCCACCACCTTGCTTCTTCCCTTCTCCTCACCTTTTTTGTAGTTTTTTAAAATTATTATTATCATAGATTAGACAGCTTAAAGGGTAGGACTGGGTGAGTCCTCCAGCTCCCTCACCTGAATGTTCTTGAAGCGTTGTACTTGGAGCCCACGCAAGTCATCTGAAGGACAGGAAATTTGCTGCTCCGGTGCATGCAGGCCAGGTAGCTAATCTGCAGTCTATAACCTAGACGTTTTATTTTCACTTCATTCCGTGGTTACCTTCATGAATTGATTAGTTTATTTCTATTTTCCCCACTAACTTGGTAGTGACTTCCTCTCCCAATTATTGTAAATAGCTTCTGTTTTATTTTATCTTCTTAATGTATTTGTTTGTTTTTGCCTTTTCTTTTCTCCCTTTCCCTTTAATTGCATTGTGGCTTTCCTCTAGCTTACCATTTTGTACCTTTCTTCACGATTCCATTACCTTTATAATTTCTTTTTTAACTTATCTAAAATTAATAAGAAATTAAAAGTAAAAGCTAGTATGTATTAATCATTTAGTATATACCAAGACTTAACATCATTGAATTATTAACACAGGTAGGTACTATTTTTAATCTCTGTTTGACAAATTAAACATTAACTTATCCCAGATCAACAGCTATTGAAATCCAGGCACTTGGAGCTCCGTGGCCCATGCTCTTATAGATTACCCCCTTGCTCATTTATTTGTCTTATTCTCTGCTCGCTGGTCTCAGTTCTTTGTTGTAAATTGTCCCTCTTCCCTTATCTGTTCTTTGTGTCAGGACTTTCCCACTACCTAACTTCTCCAAAATTTTTCAGCCATTGCATTTTTCCTCTCGGCCACATCAGTACGCTAAAGGGTTAATTATATGAAACATTAAAGTCCTTGTGGATGGTGGAAAAGAACACAGTTGGAACTGACTGGCTGCCCTGCGGCTAATTTTCCAAATTTCTGTTTCATTCAGAGGAAATAGAATCTTCTGGCCATTTTACCGCCGCGGAGGGTGTGTGTGTGTGTGTCTGTGTGTGTGTGTGTGTATGTGTGTGTGTGTGTGTTGTGGCTTGGGGGAAAGGGCAGGGAAAGGGAATAAGGTAAGAAACTGACCCTGAATCTGTCAGTGTTAAGCATATACTAAAACTCTATGTGTGTTTTTCATTTGATTAAAAAACTAGCTGTCCTTAGAACATTGTATGCCCCAAAAAGAAACCTGAGACAGCTTAAGGACTCCTAGGAGCTGTGGCTCCCAGTGGTGGGAGAATTTTTGTTTATGTAAAGCAGAAGAATGTGGGCTGTAAAGGTAAGGGTGAAATCTTCTTGGATGCCAGTGGATTAAAGCATTTTAGTTGAAGGGAAGCTGTGTGGCTTTTACTAAATCACAAGTATGTGTGCCTTGAAGTCAGGCAACCCCAACTCAGATTCTAATACTGTTACTTACTAGTCTAAGTAACTAGTCTTACTTACTAGTCACAGTGTAGTCCAGGCAAGTGACTTGCTGTCACTGAGCCTCATTTTCCTCATCTGTAAAATGGGGTACATTTCAGGAGAGTAGTGAAGACTGAATTATAAAACCATGACAGAAGACATAGCACATAGTACATTGCTCGTAGTAAGTGTTCAAGCTCCCTTGAAACTAGATCCTCATAAATGCCTCAGAATCCCCTTATCTTCTCAGGGCCCCTCACCAGAGCGGAAAATCAGCCCTTATCAATGCAGACTCCCAGGGTAAGCATCATGGACCTGTGCCCAGGATTGCTCTGTATTTCCCCAAACCGGAGGCAGTGCCCACAGCTCTGCAGTCCTCTTTGAGCTAGCTGGCTGATCTCTCAGGGCAGGCCAGTTGGCTGTGTGTCAGGGTACTCTAGTATCCCCCAAGGCCTTCCAGAATGTTATACAACTCTGAGCATAGCTTGCCAGCTGTGTGCGGTGATTTTCCCCTCTGTCTGGGCACAGGCCGGCGTGGAGAAAGGGAAAATCTGACCCAGCATCCCCGTTGAACTCTGTCATGTGTTCTGGTCCGAAAACCGTGGGAAGTCATCCAGTTAAACTCCCTGGTGACACAGTGTAGTCATCCCTTCATCTTTACTGACTTCTTCGTGATCCATTCTACTGCAGTAAATGTTTGTGAGGCCTCTAACAGGTTAGCTATGTTGGCAATTTTTATTACTTTTTCTTTTATAGGAATTGGGAGCAACTTTACTACTTTTCAATTTCAAACCAAATTCCTCTGAAATTAATGTAAGCAGAAGCGATATTCTGTGACTATCCAAAAAGGCAATATCTACACTATCAATCCCTAAATATGATCCTAGCAGATTGTGTAACCAGATTTCTCCTTCATTTCTCAGACTATTACCGTCCTATAGTGCAATCTCTCTCGACTGTTTCTTTCTTTTCTGTCTGTCTCCCCTCAATGTCTTCTCACTGCTCAAGGAGTCTTTGCAAATCTTGCCTAGTGATAGGACTCAGTCAGACTTGTTATCAAATCCTTGGATCCACATTGAAATTATTCTTCTCAGTCCCATATTTTCTTTTCTCCCTCTTGTAATTAAATTTTCTTTTCGTATTGCTGCTTTTTATGTCCTAAGGTAGAAAAACTTACATTTAGTAAATGAGGGGTCTCCAAATTCACAATGGTCCCTTTCATCTTGCAGGTCATTCCTCAATATAAAGTACAACACAATAAAATAAACATGGAGTGTATACATATAAGCTTAAAAATTATTCTTATAGACTTCTTTTTTAAAACACATATTTAAACAGGTTTGTTTCTAGATGACAGAATTAAAATGTCCCTTGCCTTGCTACTCTGAGTGCATATAATTGGCTAGATAGCTGTTATTTGATACTTCTTGGAGGTTATTTTTCACATGAGCCTTCTTAATCCCTAACAAATATTACCTGTAGGCCACTCTATTTCTGTTTTCATAATATTATGTTCAAATATCAACTCCCAAATGTTAAAAAAAACTTACTTAGGCAAAGTTCTGGTAGATATACTAGAACTTATATGGAGATAGAGAAGGCTAACCTTCAGCAAGCTTTTGAACATGTCAATGCTGTTCTAGAATGGATTTAACTAAGTTAGGTTCTAGCCAGTACATCTTATTTTGAACAAAATGTACTATGTGAATTTCCACATAATTTAAGTACTGGTCATTTGCTTTACAAGAATTCTCAGCATGGAGTTTACTCATTTAATAAGATTGATAACTAAATTTCAAATATTTCCATTTAGCTTAAATATTTCTGCATGCTAATATTAGAAACATATCTATTATATTATTTTGTCTTTGCTATGAATGATTTCAATGAAACGGAACATTTAACTTTAAAGTCATTTTTGAAGAGTTGATTAGATTTGATTCAAATTCCACTTGGGGCAATTTCTTGAAGTTGGCATAATGTTTAGTAAGTTCGTAAACACATTTGCCAAGCACATTTTAAAATGTTAACTTCATTATTAACATTGAAATTAGTCAAACAGTTAAATAAAATGTATTTTAATATTTTTCTTGTTTGTAAAAGTGAAAATTTGCTTTTAGAACTAAAAATCTTTTCCTTGACTATGTTTTTTCTTAATTTTTTTATTTTATAGGAGCAAGACAAAAAGATGGACTATTCTTCTTTAATCTGGAATTTGCATTGTAATAGCACTAAGAATTATTTCATCTGAAAAACTTCTTCCACATGTGTTATTCTTAATTTTTGCTTCTTATAAGCTAAGTGTGTAAGTTTCTATATTTTTCTGAACAATCCTCTTAAGGCAGTTTTTATTTTAATTTTATTAAGTTGATTGAATGGTTGCATTTTTTCCCTTTATGACTATTTCTTTTTATACTTCAACACAGAATATAAGCTTTCTATTCACCTCCTTCCCCCCTGTACTTGTGACTAGACAAACAATTCCTTTGTTCCCATTGTTCAGTCAAAACATACCACAGAATGGGATTGATTCTGTTGTAAACCAAGCTAGTAAATGAGTAATTTGGATCACGAATCTCCTTATAGGTTCTTGGAATATATCAAGACTAGCTGGCTGAGTTGTAATACGTATTTAAGTTTTCACTATGATGGTCTGCTCTTTGAATCATGTATCAGCCAAACCTACCCATTCTCTTGGTTATGCTCTATATGTTCTTTTATTAGGTTTGGCATGATTTCAAATGTGATTGTGAAAAATGGTGGTTGTAATGTTTGTGCTTTATTTTATTTTTCCCATTTGTACAATGCCACGACACTATTTGTTGCCTTAAAATAGAATGGCTTGAAATACTGGAAAGCCAATGATTGCATCTAAAATTAAGTACTTAGTCTCAGAAAGGTATAAAATATCTATTTTCCTTTAAGAATCCAATTATTTTTGTGGGTGCATAACATTTTTCTTTTCTTCAATAATTCCCTCCATAGTTGCATACTTGTGTCTCTCATGGATTGTTTAGAGTCTAAAGAGTGACCCATTTGGGGCAGTAGAGTAGAATATGGCACTAATTCAGTGGCTCTGATTCACTCCAGCCCTAGCCTCGCTATCCCAATAACAGTAACCTAGAGTTACAGCACTTGCTCCTTATGAGGATGAGGCAGGTTTGAAGAGATGTCAAGAATCCAAATCACAGAATCTTTTATCGACATTTAGTACTGTCTCAGTTGTAACCCAATTCTGAAGGCTATTTGAGTGAGTGTTCACAGGGAGTCTTGAAGACTGGAAGACTTGATTGAACAGATAAATATTTAGCTTGTCATAATAAGTGTATCGATATATACTTGGCAAATGTTACATTGAAATATTACTTAATTACTTTTTAAAGGAATAATTTGAAGGTTTTCCCAGGATTTTTTTTAAGAATCCCCTTTTATTTACCAATTTGTTTAAAGATAAAGCATTCTGGTAATTTTTTAAACACCCTAATATTATTTTAAACCTCAGCAATATTTGATTTCTGCTTAAATTTTCTTCATAAGCCACAGAATTTTATGCTACTCATGACAAAAAGTGTGAGTAAAAAACTAGGAGACTGAGTTTTGTATGATTTATATAATCTTTTTACTTTGTAGTTATGCTTCCCATCTCAGACTCTTAAAAAAACTTAATTTCACGTTCAGGGCCTTCCTTTAAGGGATCTTACTCTGAAAAAAAAGTTCTGTTAGGTATAGGGAAAGGTTTGAGGCGGGAATAGTCAGCTCTGATCACGATTCAATTGCTTGTTGTGCTGATGAGCTATGAAATGAAGCTATAGACTTTATGAGACATGAAATATGAAACATAGTCTCTGTGTATAAAAAAGATGCCCTTGTGCCAAATTCAAGAAAAAGATATTTCTTTATCATAGAGGTCTTCTTACCCAGGCACATCAATCAATTCCCCCCAGAACTTAAGTAAGTTTTCTCCACTGGGGAACAAATCTTATGGCATCAGAGCTTCCTCGTTTTCAGGAGAGATTGGCTGGGTATAAGGTAACTTAATATTGACCCAAGAAAGTAGAATCCCTTTCAGAAATCTTACACTTATTTTACTGAAAGCAGCACCAAGAAACCTCCAGTATTTGAATACACCTGGTGAAACCTATATAGGATTTGGGAGGATAGTACCAAAATTGTTAAGACTGGTTTAAAGCCAAATGCGACTTTCAGGAAAAACCAGCGGCCATGTTGAGTAGTGACTGCTCACCAACTTTTCCAAAAGAGAGACAACTCCTTCTCTAGAAAATGTGATAGAGTTGAGGGCTTGGGACCCCTAATCTATGTATCAGTGTTTCTCACCAGCAGATTTGAGTTTTAAATTCTCACACTGAGGTAAATTAGGACACAAACTAAGGAAAGAAAGGAAAAGCTTTTCATTTGTTTGTTCTGTACAAGAGGCTTCACCTTTTAGGAAGTTGCCAAGGACACAGTGATGTCCAAGTGGCTAAAAACGCAACTTTTAAATAATGTTCTATTAATATCATGTCATCTAGCGATAATTTTATGGTTCTCTATTTCACCAAATCATACAAAGCTGCTAGGCCATTCACTACCTCCAGTGATAGGGAAAAAATATTTTCATGGGCGTGAGGTAAATCTCAATCTTGATTTTTATTGTTTTGTCATTTCTTGAGGTTGCATGAATATTTGAATGAAGTGATATACCCTTCCTTTCATAGCTCAAGGGGAATCAAACAAGAGCCTGTGAAGCCTTCTGACCCATAAAACTATTACCCTAATAATGTCCCTTTAGTTACTGAACTTCCCTTTTATTTTTTATTACTATAAAACCATTAGTAAAACATTTCCTAAATAGTGCCTTGAACTTGAATCTAATCAGAATTGCAGAGCCTGGCTTTTATAATATCCTCTTAGGGTTATATGTGTGGCTTAGTTTTCCAGAAGATCCACTTTTTACTTGTTGACAAAATGGTCATATTTGAAATATGTCCCATTTCAATCATTTCGGGAAAACTGAACACATTTGTAACCGTATAAAAATTTAATTCACCAGAATGTATGTTTTTAAAAAGTACTCAATGAAGTTGCCCTCAGGATTAAGTGAAGGCCCAGATATGTAGGTAATGACATAGCAGAGAGGCTCTCTATAGGTCCATTTATCAGGGAGTAAATAAACTAAAGCAAATCATACTTTATATCTTTATAACAAATCTCAACTATTGACATGCATTTCTAATGCATCCTTATGTCACTGGAAATATCTGGTGATATAAATTCCTTTTTCTTATTTTCAAATTTAACATTATCATCCTTGCCTCTTAAAAAGATACATTTTAATTGTTTTCATACTTCATAGAAATCAAAGTCTGTGTTTGCTACAAATTGAATGCTCACGTTACCTGAAATAATACTTTGGACTGCAGGACAGGACAGTATTGATTCCTAAGTAGATTGACTATAATCTCATGATAAGTATGTATATGTGCATGGGAAAACAACATTCAATAATAGTCTTTGTGTTTAAAAACTATCATGGTATACATTTTCTTATGTGGTGCTTGAGGAGTTTCATTCTACAGTTTACAAGGTGTAGGTTTGCACCCCAAATTCTCAGGGTATGCTATTTCACCCAAATACTTGAAAGAAAAAGGTGCCCTGTATTTTATCAGTACTGTTGAGGGGGAAATTTTTTGTGTAAGTTTGTTTGATAAAACTGCTTATAAAAATCAAGTTCACAAAATATGTTATGCTTTCACATAATTTCTAAGGAGATATATGTAGAAATAAGATATATATTATCAAGAGACTGCTTATATATTCTTAACTAGCTTCTGGGGCCTAAGTAGACCTCACAGGTGCATAAAATCATTAATAAAGCATGTAGCACTTGCTAATTGGTGCCTTAAGCTTGAATCTAATCAGAATTGCAGACTCTGGTCCTCTGGGAAAAAAACATGTCCGTCTGTGGCACGTGTGAGTACTAGGCCCAGGGGAAGAGTCTGAAAATTGAACTCTTTTGTGTGTCCTGTGTCTCAGAAGAGAACTGAATGTTCAGAGCAGCGTTTGTAAGCTATTAACATTCAGTATTTCGTGTTGCAACTAGAACACATTATTAGATTTATTCCTGTTTAATTCATAATGGTGCAGAATAAAACACACACATCTGATCTGATTTCTTTTTCTTTTTTTAAGTTTCATAATTGCTTTTTATGGCTAGTGTTAATGGCAAAAAGTCCTTCCCAGGGCTCCCTGAATAACCTACCATACCTGTATCCATAGCAGGTGATGCTTTCTTTTTATCCCCACTTTGAAGACGTGTGTTTCTGTATTTACACATAAATCATACTATTGTATAGTAAAGACAGCAGTGGTTGAAAAGAATGTGAACACTGTAGAAGTTATGTTGGAAAAAAGGAGAGTAAATTGTGTGATTAATGGGGAAGGATATTGGATAATGTTATACCCCGGACTATGAAAAAAGCTGGTGGTAAATGGGAAGAATGTGAAATTTTAAACTGCTCTCAACGTAGGAATCTTGGTGGAAAAGTTCCTACCTGAGGTCTGATATGATTCAATTATAGAATGCAATGAGCTTGGCCAAGGAGACTTTGAATCCAGCCAAGGGAACTTTGAATCTCGACAGCTCTGAGAATCACATTTTCAGTGCATTGAATATGGAGTAAACTATTTAGACAAGGATTCTGTGAGACTAGGCTACTTACCTTTAATTGCCAGCATTTGTAAATGATTATGCAATCTTGTGTAATGGTCTTTTATTTTGACTGTTTTGGAAAAAAAATGTTTTATTGTTTTTTTTTTTTCCCAGTAAAAATTACTTCAAAGAAAACGTACATTCTTTGTCTTTACTTTAACTCAAAAAACAAGCTATGGATAGTTTTATTTTCTTCTACCTTAAATCCTTCATTTAATTAAAATACTCTATTAGTATTTCACATCCAGGTACTATTAATTTTCTATTGCTGTGGTAACAAATGACCACAAATTTAGTGGCTTAAGACAACACAAATTTATGATCTTACAGCTCTGGAGGTCAGAAGTCTGGTATTGATTTTTGTCTGTACCCAGAGTATTTTACTTCCTGTACCTAGAGTATTTTGGCCAATCTAAGGAGTCTGATCTGAGCTTGGCTCATTAAGTAGCATTGTGAGGAACACCTACCAAGGTGTCTGACACTCCACTGACACCAAAGAGCAACACAGACAACTTGTGTCCCTAAGAGTCCACAGTGAGGCCCCAGAAAGTAATGTGGTCATCCCTCTCAAAAACTACATATCAGAGACATATATTTTGGAAACCTACTGCACAGTGAAGATTAATGCTGTAACATGTCCCTTAAATAATCCACTAGTCAATTGAGATCACTATAAACCTTAAGATTAAGACCCCAAAACACTTGAACCCATATTGCACAAAGACAGACATCCAGGATTCCTCACATCTCTCTAGTGGTTGGGGAATATAGAGGAAGAAAGGAAATTAAGGGCAGTTTCAGATCTTATATGTCACCTCTGAGTCACCTCTGGCTTCTGGCTCTTGTTTATAATCAATTCTCAAACTACAGTCTCCACTTTGCATCAAGTATGCGTCATTTTTCTCTGCACTGCATTACCCCACCAGCCTTCATTGCAGCACACTCAACCCATCCTGAGTATTCCAGAAACAGCGACTGTATGTGTGGCAGGATTTGGCTGAAGGTTTGCTGTAACTCGATGGAGATTAGCAGGTAGTTCATCATATGGCAGGCAGCTGCATTAGCGTACACCTTAAACCTGAACCACTGGCATTCCAATTCTTAAATAGCCCCATGCCATCTCTGGCACGAGATCATTTTCACTGGTTGTTGAGTTTATTTGTGCTCCAGACACTCTCCTAATTGCTAGAGCCCTCTCCTTTCATCTTCCACTTCCTCTGCTCCCTAGATTTCTGGCTCCCCAACCTCCATGTTTCCGTAATTTCTTGTATAAAGCAATTTACCTATCTAATGAATGCCTACTGATGCAGACCCACTACACTATATCCAGAAGATCTTACTTTCATAAACAAGCATGCCCATTGTTCTAGTTATGTACTGCTGAGAAACAATCTACCTCAAAACTTAGTGGCTAAAAATAACAAAAATCATTTGCTTAGCTCATGAATCTGCAATTCAGGCAGGGCTCAGCATGGCAGATTTGGGTGTGATTCACATAGTATCAGTCTAGGAATGGGAGAATCCACTTCCAAGATGGCACACTCACATGACTGGCAAGTTGATGCTAGTTGTCATCTGGAAGCTTAGCTAGGCCCAAGAGAAGAGGGTCTTGATTCCTCTTCATTTGGGCATCTTGCTGCTTGGGCTTCGTCAGAATATGGTGGCTGGGTTATAACAGTAAGTATCCCCAGAGACAGGAGGCAGACAGTGCCAGTTTCTTAAGACCTATTTCAGAAACTGACAGCGTCACTTTCATCATCTCTATTTGACAGGAAATCACAGAGCCCAGATTCAATGGACAGGAACATAAATTCTACCTCTCAATGGGTGGAGTGCCAAGAACTGGCGGACATGTTTTAAAAGCACCATACTCATTAAGAGGTGTTTTTAAAAGGTTTTTTTTTTAACGGAATTCTTAAGTCAGTTCTTCGATCAGTATCATCTCTGTGAAATAAGTTTAGTAATAGCACTATTATTAACAGTATATAAAATACTATAGTGTGTGTATATATGTATATAATATACACAAACACAATATATTTAACAGTATTACAATATAACATTATATTTATGACATATGTATCATTATAATGAGAAAATTATGAGATAATATGTATCACTCCTAGCCTATAGTTAGCATTCAAGAAACATTAACTGCTATGATACACCTCCCCATTATAGCACCTCTGCTTCTGAAAACTTCAAATTCACTGTTATACAGGGTAATTAAAAATACTCAATCATTTATTGGGATTCCTTGTATGCATTATATTTACAAATATAGTGCATATTCATTGAAAAAAAATTTAATTACAATATTTTAAAAATTAGAAAGCAGGGGGAAAAATTTTTACTTGGAGACCCACTGCACAAATTGTCTCTAGAAAATAAATATTTATAAGTATATTTGATATTTTACATGCTATTTTGTTGTCTACTTTTTTTGCTTCATAATATTGTACCTCTTCATTTACCAATTGTCAGGTTCTAACAAAGATCCAAGGGGAGTCGGTGGGTGAGTGCGGGGGAGCTAGAAAAACACTCAAGGAAACGTAGACAGTTTCGACATGGCTTTACTCTTTCTAGGCACGAGCGAGTCCAGGCACGAGCCATATGTACAGCGTTAGCAGGATAATTATACTTTTTACAAACAATAGTCGCTCCAAGCCTACCATGAACTCACGTGGGTGATCACCTAATGCGCGTCATGTGGCGTGGTTACACAATGAGCAGAGTTGTGCACCTCTGCTCCAAACTCACTGAGTCATGCTGGACTGGATGTCTGCCTCAGCCTGTTCTTGACCACAGCACATCCATTTTCCTTACACCAATATTCTACCTCTTTGTCTTCCAGTATTCTTGGAGGAATGATTTTTAACTGCTCTATCTTTTTTCTCATATAGCTGTATTATAATATGTTTAATCAATCTCATATTTTAAAGTATTTATAGTTTGGAGCTATGAAAATGATGCTGCAATAAATATTTTTGAACATAAATCTTTGTAAGCATCTCTGATTATTTTCATGAGGTAAAGTCCTCTAATTAGAATTACTAAACAAAAGTGCATGAGCATTCTTAGAAATTTTGACACATGAGATTTTGAAATGTCTTCCTCCCTCCATCTCCCAATTCCACCATCCCCCCACACACCTAAATCACCAGTTCCTTAGAAATAGTCTATGCTAACGAGAGCTGCCATGCAAACACTGCATTTAGAAACCTCATATTTTAGCACTTCACTTATTTCAAATTATCTTGAAGGTGGAAGCATGAGCAGCTCCTTGTGATTTGCAGAAATACATATTTCACTGCAGAAAGTAGTATATAAACTTTTACTTTGACATTTCCCTCACTTGCTACTTTACAGACATCAGGAAAGAGTAATGGACTAATGGTCTTATGTGGTCTTATGATTATCATTGTCTTTCTTCGTTCCTGGGTCAAGTTTCTCTAGAACAGGGCTCTCAAAGTGTGGTCCCCATATCAACAGCAAGGGAAACTTAACGTGTTTTCAATGCAAACCCTCAGACCATCTTACACCTGTTAAATCAGAAATGGACAGGGAGTGGTGAGAAGCTGCAATCTGTATTTTAACAAGCCCTCCAGGTGCTTCTCATGCAAATTTGGGAACCACTGCTCTGGAACACTGTGCCCTGGCAACACAGTTTGGTCATCTTCCTGGACGGCAGCAAGACTGATATTCCTGAGTAGAAAACTCTGCTCTTGACCCATTATATTAGTGTACTAGTCCCCAGTGAGATATTTTCTCTCCAATCCTCATTTTCCTCAATGATCGTTAACAATGGAAACAATAAATGCCTGTCTCAGGGTTTTTGTGAACATTTCATAAAAACAATTCTTAAAAAATATTGTTTTCCTTCTGTATTGATACAATTAATCTAGCCTTTATTTTTTGACCATTTATCTTTTTTTTTTTCTTTTGAGGGAAGTGTCAGAGTACCAGGGCATGAGGGGAGAGTAAATTGCTTTGCTATGGAGGCTGTAACAGAAATCTGCCCACTTCAAATGGCACCTTGGACATCCTGAAGAGCAGTTTAAGTTATGGATGTCCTTAGCATCCATAGGGAATAGCTCAGGGGTCATTGAACACAGACTATACACTGCATGGAGAATACTGAGGATATATACATGGTGCTGAGTTTGAGAAGCTCACACTTTATTTAGAAAGATATTTACATAAGTAATCTTAAAGTAAAACTTCTAAAAAATAATGACGTAAGGCAACAGAGAAAGGCAGTCACCTAAGTTGGTTTGGTTAATTTCCAGTTGGGTTATATATTTAATAAGCATACATGGGAAGCAAGTGTCTCCATAGCTGGCAGATTCTATGTGCAGGAAATGTAATAGGAGCTGGGCTTGGTAAGATTTGTTTCGGCAGAAGGGAAGGGGGAAGGCAAGAACACAGAAACAAACAGCTAAGGGTAAGATCTGTTTGGGACAGTGCATATTTCAGGGGCAGGAAAGGTGATATTCATGAAGAGTCATGCATAGGAGACAGGAATGAAGTGTGGAACCTGAGTGTGAGGAGAGAATTGAATTCTAGTCTTAGGAGCTCAGACTGGATCTTGCCATAGGTAGCAGACTCCTCTAGAGTTAAATCTTTCAGATTTAAATCCAGACTCTGCCTTTCGCCAGCTGTGAGACATTGGACAAGTCACTGAATCTCTCTGTGTTTTGATTCTTCCTAAACAAATCTAGGGTGTAATAACAGTTCCTACTTGGTAGGGTTGTTATGAGAAGGAACTGATTTAATGCCTGTAAAGGGCCTAGAGCAGTACATGGCACTTAACAAGTGTAATATAAAATGTTTGCTAAATAATAAAGGTAGAGAAAACTTTGTTTAGGCTTGTTAAGTAATGTTAATTCTTGGGAATTGTCTGCTCATCTAACAAGTGCTTTATATTTACCATAACTCCTTCAGATCTCATTAAAGAGCGAATGTCTGTTTTTTGTTTTGTTTTGTTTTGTTTTGTTTTGTTTTGTTTTTTTCTTTTTTTGACGGAGTCTCACTCAGGCTGGAGTGTGGAGTGCAGTGGCATGATCTTGGCTCACGGCAACCTCCACCTCCTGGGTCCAAGCGATTCTCTTGTCTCAGCCTCCTGAGTAGCTGGGATTACAGGCGCCCACCACCCTGCTAGTTTTTGTATTTTGAGAAGAGACAGGGTTTCACCATTTGAGGAATATATGAGAGCATCTGTATCTTTAAGCATCTCTGTGTATCTTGGCAATTTGAAAGATTCATTGCACCCTGAAATTTTACTCCTAACTGTTTACATGGTTAATCTTCAGGCAAATTGAGTGGGAGAAGTATTTTAAAAAGATAGATATCCCCAAACCAAATAGCATTGACTCATTTTCACTAACAAAGGAAATCAGTTAATTTATAACTAAAGCCTATTCTGGAAAGAGAATGTCCACACTTTTACATGTAATCCTAGAAGATTATGGCAGGAATCTTTCTATTAAAAATAGAAGGGTGAAAATAGTTTACAGATTTACATCATGTTCCAGTTAACTATGAATAAATTAAGCTTTTATGAATAGGACGGTAGCAAAGGATGACTAATGTCACTCTAGACTAACTATAATCCCAAGATAGGAGGTAAATGATTAGCTAATATACCTCCCGCAGTGGAATTTTTATCAATCTAAATATTCATATTCTTTTCTACTCTCATCAAATAGGATTGCAATTTTTACGACAGGCTCTGTAAGACTGCAGATTATTTCTCTGCACACTCAAGCTGAAGACTAGCAGACCTGACTCTATGCTGGGGTCTTAGATGTCGTGGACAGTAATGGAAGCTGATACAAAGTTAAAGGAAAATAGCAGTTGGTTAAGTAGCAGCTGGAGTTGAGGTAAAATACCCATGTAGCCTAATTCAAATATCACCTCCTCGATGATGTTTTCTTTATCTTTTTTCTCTTTATGCTCCATTAGGATTTTGAATATGTTTCTTTTACATTTGTATCATTGAACTAAACTATTTTTACATGTATTGCTTCCCTCACTTCACCGAGTTTCTTGAGATAAAGCAGCATATCTTGCTTTTTTTTAAATCTAATACATTTCTTGATTCTAATAGATGCTCCATATTGCATAAGACAAATGATTAAATAAATTAACAAGTTGTAGAGAAGGACTCATCATATAAGCTTGGCTGGATTTCTTTCATTTTCCCCTTCAAACTACTCTTGACTGTTTCTACCTGCTTTGTATATAGTTTAGATTAATAGCGCACTCTTGCCCTCTGGCTCCTGGCTGATTCAGCTAAGGGGTACCATCAACAGAAGACAGAGAGATGAAAGAAAGTGAAAACAGAGTTTCCCTAGTCTCCACCCAGTGGAGACGGTGAGGGTGGTTGCATCCCTCTACCCAAGGCCACAGACCCACACAGTTTATACTCTATGGATGCCAATAATCACTCCCTCCATTGACTTTTTGGGATCCCTGTTGTTAGGAGCCTCAGGGAGCTACATCATCCCTTGTGGTTTTTTCTATATCCTGCCCACATCTTTATAGAGTTTTTTGAGCTCTCCTCAAATTACCCAGTCTCAGTTTCATGTAACAACCCTATTTCTTATAGGGGCCTTGACATGGAAGGAGAAACTGATGTTAAGGAAGATGAAGACTGAGAATAGGTAGAAGTTTAAACATAGATATGACATTCTGCTCAAGTCCTAAACAAGAACGACTGAGCTGGAGTGGTGTCTTCTGGTATTTTCTTTCCTCTCAAAAATCCTATCCATTTTATTTATGATGTAGAGTTCTCTTAAGATTTTCTCCAAAAACTTTCTACTAGAACTTTCTTATTTTGTGGATGAATTTTAAATTCATTCCATGCCCCCTAGTGAAAAGACTTATTATTTTACTCTTGGTAATTATCATATTTACAGAGGACAAAAGCAAAGAAAAATGGTAAAGAAAGGATCAGTGAAATCTCAGGTCAATTTAGGTATGCAGAGAAATGGATGAAAGTCATGTTTTTACAAAATGGAGGAATAACTTTTTATAATGTGAAAGTAGTGTTTTCATGATAAATAAACAAACAAAACTGGTAGCCATTACAAAACTTATGATGTTCATGGATGAATGTCCAGAAAATAGATTCACTCCATTGAGTCAAAACATAAAATGTTGCTTTACTCAGAAATTGTATAAGACTGCACATGGAAAGTTAGTATGAATGAGTACTTATTAAATGCTTGTTATGTGCCAGGAACTTGCTTATTACCTTACTTCATCCTCACAACAACCTATGAGGTGCTGCTCATTTTCCCAATGTAGAAGCTGAGAGGCTTGAAGGTTTATGTAGCAGTAGTAAGAAGAAGAGGTGAGATTTCACGTATGCAGGAGTATCTTACTCCAAATCTCCTCACTGCTGCAATCCCCTGCCTCCTACCTTCCTGGATGCTGCATGGGAAAGGTTTTCATGCCATTCTGCACCAATTCTGGAGAGTTAGAGAGAAAATTACTACTATGCTCTCCAACTACCTGTAAGGAAGAGGTAGAAATAAAGTGCAAACAAACTCCTTTTTATTAAAACTGATCAGTTATAAGATATTGCTCACTACATCTCCAAAATTAAAAACATTAACCAAATGCTACCAAGTATGGGCTGGGCAGTATGCTTTACATGCATTATCTCCGTGAATCCTTAAAACAACACAATGAAATAAAGATTATAATACCCATTTTGGAAATGGCAGATAGGTTGAGTCCCATGCCCAAGATCCAGCAGGTAGTGGAACTGGATTTCTAAGCCAGGCCTCCCTGTCCTATTCCCTTTCTCTCCCCGCTTCCTTCTAGGGGAGGAAGTTGACTAAGTTGACAACACTGAAGCTTCAACCAATCTGAATCTCAAACATATTCTTAGTGCTGGTACAGGCACCTCAAGTTGTGTATCTCTTCTCTGTGGAGTCGGACATCTAGACTGTCTTGAAAGTGTTTTAAACGTTCAAATAAGCTTTTATTAATTTTCAAGCACAGCAGAACTTACAATACTTCATATGCATGAGTTCTTCATTTATGGATAGATTCAACTAACTGAGAATCAAAAATATACGGAAGCAAAATTTCATGAAATTTCAAAAAGCAAAACTTGAATTTGACCCCTATTGACTACTAAGTTGAAGCCATGTGAATGAAGTGATGTTTAGACATTGTATTAGGTATTATAAGTAATCTAGAGATGCTTTAAAGTATACTCAAGCATGTGTGTAGTTTATATGCAAATACTATGCCATTATATAAGGGATTGAGCATCCACAGATTTTAGTACCCACAGGGGTCCTGGAACCAATCCCCCACAGATACCAAGGAACAACTGTATATTACTTAGTGAAAATAGAACTAGAGCTACTGCCAAACAATTTGGGCCTTCCTTTCATGTCCCGTGGTTATTAGTGTCTGTCACTACTACCACATTTTTCACCAGCATTATCATCTTTGCTATGCCCACTCTCACCACTTCCATTCAAGATTGTGCTGGAGGTTCTTGCCAGGGCAATTAGTCAAGAAAATAAAAAAAGAAAAACATTCAGATGGGAAAGAAAGAAGTAAAACTATGTCTGTTCAAAAATGACATTATTCTTTACATAGAAAATTCTAAAGAATCTATTACCAAAAGATATAGAATGAATAAATGAGGTCAGCAGTGTTGCAACGTAATTTGTTTTTACATGAGCAATATATTATACAAAAATAAACTATATTTTTATATTCTTGCAATGAACAATGAAAAAATGAAACAAAACAAATGTGTTCAGAATAGCATCAAAAAGAATAAAACATTTGAAATAAATTTAACGAAAAAAGTGCAAAGCTTATACTCTGAAAATTACAAAACACTGTTGAAAGAAATTCAAGATGTGCATAAATGAAAAGATGTTTCGTCTTCATGGACCTGGAGACAATATAATTAATTTTTGATGCACAGGTTCAACACAATCTCCATTTGAATCCAAGCTGGCTTTGTGGAAATTGACAGGCTAATCCTAAAATTCATATGAAAACTTAAGGGACTCAGAATTGCCAAAACAATCTTTAAAAAGAACAAAATATGCGATTCACACTTCACAAGTACAAAACTTACTACAAAGCAACAGTAATCAAGGCAGTGTGGTACTAGCATAAAGATCAACATAGAGATTAATGGAATAAAACTAACAGTCCAGAAATGAGCCTTCATGTTTCTGGATGCCAAAATAATTCAATGGGGGCAGAGTTGTTTCTTCAACAGTCAATGATGGGACAACTGTAAATCCATAAACAAAGGAATAAATTTTGATCCTCTACTTCTTACTATATAAAAAATTAACCATGATGGACTAATTTAAGAGCTAAAATATGAAGTTCTTAAAAGAAAACATAGGGTTAAATCTTTGTGACTTTGGATTTGGCAATGGTTTCTTAGATATGACACCAAAAGAACAAACAAACAAAAAAGAAAAAGTAGAGATAAATTGTATCTCAGCAAAATTACAAACTCTTGTACTTCAAAGGCCGTTATCAAGAAAGTGAAGACACCAACAGAACGAGAGAAGATTTTTGCAAATTATGTATGTGATAAGGGACTTACACTGAAAATATATAAATAATTCTTACAATTCAAAAATAAAAGGAAAAATATTCAATTTTAAAAAGGGCAAGGACTTGAATCATTTTTTTTTTCTTTTTTGAGACAGGGTCTCGCTCTGTCATTCAGGCTAGAGTGCATTAGCACCATCATGACTCACTGCAGCCTCAACATCCTGGGCTTGAGTGATCCCCTGACCTCAGCCTCAGAGTAGGTGGGACTACAGGCATGTGCCACCAAGCCCAGCTAATTTTTTTATTTTTATTTTTTTGTAGAGATGAGGGTCTTCCTATGTTACTCAGGCTGGTCTCAAACTCCTGGCCTCATGCAATCATCCCACCTTGGCCTCCCAAAGTGCTGGGATTACAGGTGTGAGCCGCCATACCCAGCCAAATACATTTTTTTATTTATTCAAAATATAGTGATAACTTCACACCCACTAGGATGACTATAATCAAAAAGAAGTACATTAATAAGTGTTGGTGAGAATGTGGAAATATCAGAACCCTTATACACTGCTGGTGGGAATGTAAAATGGTTCAGTTACATTGGAGAAAATTCTGGCAGTTCTCAAAAAGTTAAATATAGTGTTACCATTTGAGTCACCAATTGTACTGCTAAGTATAAAGAAATGTAAACACATGCCCACCAAAAAGTTTGTACACAAATGTTCATAGCGGAATTATTCATAATATCCAGAAGGTGGAAACAAACCAAATGTCCATTAACTAATGAATGGATAAACACATGGCATAACTGTATAGTGCAATATTATTTGACCATAAAAAAGAATAAAGTGCTCATACATGCTACAACGTGTACGAAACTTGAAAACACAATGCTAAGTGAAAGAAGCCAGTCACAAAAGACTACATAGTATATATGATTGCATTTATATGAATTGTCCACAATGAATCTAGGCACAGAAAGTAGGCTAGTGATTTCCTAGGGCTGGGAGATGGGTACATTGGAAGTGATAGCTAAAGGGTACAGGTTTCTTTTTGGAATGATGGATGCGTTCTACAATTGATTATGGTGAGCTTCTGATTCCATCAGAGGAGGAGACTGAACGACCACAGAGAAAGGGCAACAACTCCGCCGGGCGCAGTGGCTTACACCAGTAATCCCAGCACTTTGGGAGGCCGAGGCAGGCAGATCACGAGGTCAGGAGATCGAGATCATCCTGGCTAACACGGTGAGACCCTGTCTTTACTAAAAATACAAAAAATTAGCCAGGCATGATGGCGGGCGCCTGCAGTCCCAGCTACTCGGGAGGCTGAGGCGGGAGAATGGCATGAACCTGGGAGGAAGAGGTTGCAGTGAGCCGAGATTGCGCCGCTGCACTCCAGCCTGGGCGACCGAGCAAGACTCTGTCTCAAAAAAAAAAAGAAAGGGCAACAACTCTTAGCTTTATTGCTGCTGTCACATGTTTCTCATTTTCATAACCTACTGTCTGTATTCGTTTGGCAGCAAATCTTTAAAACCAAAAGCATGTGGGAAACATCCTATAATGGGTTCCGAGAGCAGGTTCTGAGGTGAAACTACTTATATTTGAGTCCTGGTTCTTTCACTTTCTAAGTGAGAAAGTGTCTTCTGTGGGGCAAATTAAATGTCTTGTGTGCCCAATATTGTACTATTCAATACAGCAGCTTCTAGCCACATGCATCTACTGAACACTTGAAATGTGTCTCATCCCAACCGAAATGTGCTTTATATACAAGATATATACCACATTTTGAAGACCTAATCTTCCCCACAAAAGTAAAGCTTCCCATTAATAATTTTTATGTTACTTATATATTGATACGATAATACTTTGGATATTTTGGGTTAAATAAAATATATTATTACAGTTTACTTCGCCTGTTTTGGTTTACATTTTTAATGTGGCTACTAGAAATTCCAAATTACTTATGTGACTCATATTATATTTCTCTTAGTGCTGATCTAACATATGGAAATAATGCTACCTGTTAAATATAGTTTTTATGAAGATTAAATTAATGTATGGAAAATGCTTTAAAATACCTCGCATATAATAGGCACTCGATAAGTGTTAGCTTTAACACTTACTTGAAGGTGGTCAGTTTAGAGAAGCAGGGAGCAACTTGTCACAGGCAGGACTGCAACATGAGCCAGGGAATGACAATAACACTTCACAGAAGAAAAGAAGCCACACTAATCTTAAAGCTTGCAGGACAGATCTGACTGGACAGAGGCCTGGAGATTCACATTAGGGGGCTATACAATTCCCAAATAGATGTTTTTTCAGAAGACAAATGTGTCCGTATGCTGGCATTTATAATGGAGAAGTAGTCAGAACTAGAGGACTGCAAATGAGGTTTAAAGTTATTTTTCTGGCTCCAATATCTTATTTCCAAATGTGGACTATCACTCTACCCCTCTTCATTTTCTATCTTGTTTATCTACAAAGGAGTTAACTGTTTGTCCTATGCTGCTGCTTTCTTGTTTCTTTGGAGCATGTTAGAGTTGCTCAGGATCATCCATTCTCCACTGGGTGGGCAGATACTTGGCTCAGCAGCCCAGTAAACAGTTGGGAAATGGCAAAACACTAACATTCAGGGCACCACAGTCGTCACTGTTAAGTAAATGATTACATTTTGCAGAGGTGGCTGTGATTTGTTAAACCTCACAGGGCTGAAGCGCCTGAGTCCACAACATCTTCAGCTTAGTACCCTAGACCAACTCACCTTCCCTGCGACGTCAGCATCTATACAGAGTGGTTTCCCCAAGGCTGATGCTACCACATACCATGTTCCACCCACCACCTTAGTTTCTGATTCCTTTCTTCCTTTTTAGTAACATGACAGTAAAGGGGCCAGTCCAGAGCTTTATGAAAACTGGGGTTATGGCGTGTTTTCAAGCTCACAGGTCCTTAAGAGGTTCTGACTGCTGATATTTTCAGTGGCCCATTTTTCAAATGGGTCTGGTCTCCCATCTAGAGAACCTGGCCTGACCGGTATTGCTGCAGAGGCTTAGCTGTGTATGTGTCTAGGCTCAGAAAGTGGCAGGAATGAGAAATATGGTGTTGGAAGTAACGAAAGACAAAAGGAATTCAATATGATTTCTACATATTTATTTTATCACACTTCGTTTTCAATTTACAACAAATAGTGGGCTAGCTAAACTTTCATTTCATGTGTCTGTGTTTAGTGGAAAATAAGCACTTGTCATTTGTTTTGGGTTTATCACCACATCTGTTTATTAATAAATATTTGCAAATGTTCAACATGGATCTTTTAATTCATACAGATAAAGACATTTTTTTCCTTATTTCATATTTTGGAAATCCAAATCCACCAGTTTCTTGAAGCAATGTTCTCTTAGTCATCCTAGCTATTGTGCAGATTACAGTTAAATGAACTAGAGCTCTCACCCCCAAAAAGGTGAGATAAAATGAGGATGTCCCTTAGAGGACAGTGTACCATATTACAGTCTCAAAAAGACACAGCAAAAGAAAAATCAAATGGAGTTTCTGAAATTAATTTTCCTGATTCCTCTGTGCTAGGTCCAATATTTTTGCAGGGCTGGAGGTAGAGACCTGAATGTCTTTGGAACAACCTCACTAAAATGGTCAGCAGAAAGATGAGATGTTATTTCTATGTGCCTTCTACCTTAAGGCTTAAAACTAACAATAACAGAGACATAAATATTAATTCTTGAAGTTGGCTAACAAGTCTTTTAAAAGTCTTGTCCCTTCTCCCCGGGCCCCCAACTTCAAAAAAAGAGAAAAAAAATGGTTTGTTTGTGTCTTACTTATTTTTTTTTTTTTTTTCCTGATTAGGGAACGTGTTTGGTTTTCCCGTCATGCTTAAGGAAGTCCTATCAAGAGCTTCATATACATTGATCAAAAATTGTTGAAACAAAATTGGGTTCTCCTTGTGTGGTTTTGTTTTTGTTTTTGTTTTTAACAAACACTAGTTTCCTCTTAGAGAATAACTATTCTGACTGTACCAAATGAGATTTGAGAGAGGTATAAGTAAACTAAGAACGTTGTTGAAAGCGTCACATGATGATTCAAAATGACACTGTGGGGAGCATACTGCATATACCCAAATTTGATCAAACTGCAGTTTTTTGTAGCTTTTTACAAAAATCTTAAATACAGGTAAATATGTAAACGCTGTGCTCTCAGAGAGCAAGTACTTAGTCATGCCACATTGTGTCCCTTTCAGGGAGACAAATTCAAGTAAAATATCACACGTCAGTTTCAAAACCATCCACTGGAAGTACTATCCGGCTGAGGGGCAAACACCACTTTGCACATCTCCGAGTTCTCTTGATGGAGCGGGAATTCACATCCTGCTAATACGCTTTCTTTTCTTTTCTGAGAGACATAACCTCTGCCTGTGGACAGCCTTTCGTACTTTTTCTCAAATTGCCTGTACAACAACAGCAACAATAACAGAATTACACACACAGTTAAGTCACCCTTTACCTCTCCAGCCAAGTTACTGTACTTGAAGTTTCTGTTCCAAAGCAATCTGAGAAAGGATATGAGTGTCAAAGGCCACTCCATGAATGGGTGATTTTCTTCTCATTTCTTTTTATATCAACAGAAACACTTCAAATGCCTGGGATATGGGAGTCCTGCCATACATTTTGCTAGAATGAAAGACTAAATTCATTTCAGCTTTTTGGTGATGCCATTAAGCTTTGCAGGCCGTGCTGTGTCTCACCCTTCATTCCAGAAGCCCCACCTTGGGAGCACTCTCCTTTTGAGTAACAGGCAAGCCCAGCTGGATTTAAGCAGAGAATGCGGACAGAGAAACATTCTAAGAGCTCTGGCCCAAGGCAAATGTGGAACCAAACCAATTAATCATGTGGGTGGGTTGGTGGTCACTGCATTTCAACCATTAGAAGGTTGGGGTTTTTAAAATGCATTTGTGGAGGTTCATTCTAGATATAAGTTAATGTAAGTTAGTGACAGCTTAATAGTTTAACTGTAAAGCACAATCTTTCATTCTCTGAAAATACAACTGACTCATGTTTACTTTTATATAATCGATGCGTTTTTTAATATGAATCATGAAATGTCAGCAAAATAATGAAGGTGCTCAATTTTGGCCTACTTAAAAAAGGAGATGATGTAAGATGTGGCTTGCTGTTTTAACCGTACAAATGACCCTTATGGTTACCGTAGGTCAACGATTATGAAAGGGTCAGTGCTACCTAGACCCAAGGCATTCTAGCTCTATGTGATAGTATTGTTACAAATAATGGTTACAAAATTCAAATGACACAGCATAAATGTTACATGGAAATTATATCTTTGTATTTTAAAACACTAACTATTTTACCAAAAGCATTATTTAAAAAAATTCAGAATCCCAAACTCTGAAACTTGAGCCAAAACTTAAACAGGGTCAAGTTGCTGCTATATGGAATACTTAATAATTGCGAATTCATTTTGGCCCTTAAACATGGTAAATGGATTGCCAGGTGTTTTATTTGAAATCTTTTGTCCAGCAGTTTATTGTGAAGATACCAGACAGCAAATGTGTATATGATTTTTTTTTAATGAAACTATGTGGCAACTCCTATGGTAAATCATAGGCCTTTCTTTCCTTGATAAATTGTTTCTGGATTAGAATATGATAACTATCTCCAGAATCAAATGAACTAGTCATTAGATTTTTTTTGGTATCCCAGAAACTGACTTTTTTTGGCCTTATCAATTATTCTTCTACGCATTTAAAGAAAATTCATCTTTCCCTGGGTTTCTACTGTTTTGTTTTAGTTCTGAAACTGAGTGTTCTAAACTGAATGCAAGTTCCTGGTGCACTGGGGATGGTCCTGGAACATGACCTGAACGCTGCATCTTACCTGAATGGAGCTTCATCCTTGTCCATCTGCATGCAAACTAAGAATGGGTACTGAGAAAACTGCACTGTGGAGATAAACTCCAAGCCTGCTTCTGTTTCTGTACTGGTTTCCAGGCCAGCTTTCACAAAAGAGGAGTCCACTGTGATGTCAGTGGTTATTACCACAGTCACCCTAAACATTTGAGAAAAAAAGAAAAAACCTGTTCATATTATATTTAATGGAATTGGACTAACAGCTGTAACTTTACAGGGTCTGAACGTATGATGCCAGTGACTGGAAGGAAACACTTAAGGGATTCAGAGGTGACCTGGATGTGCTTAGAGTTCTGCTGGTAACCAGGGCCTGGTGAGTCTCAGATATTGGGCAGGGAAGGTTTGCCCTTCCCCTGAGCTCTCCCCTGCCTTCAGTTGCAGATGTGGGGAGTGTCTGTAAGATACTACATTGTTTTGTATGGGCATAACAAAGACCAAAATGAAAACATTCTTGGAACCCAGTCCTCTCAGCAGGTCAGAAATACCCAAGTTATATTAAAATGGAGTCTAAACTCACCAAGAAGACAACCGATGCTTATAGTTTTTTGTTAACTATCTCTCTGTTGGCTTCTAGGCAGCTATTTTAATTCCATTTCATTACCTTCTCCAAAGAGTCTCTAGAGGCGTAAGCCCTTGATTGCCAAGATATTTGAAAAAATATTGTGTTACAAAAAATCATTCTTACAGTGGGGCACGTACAGTAGGTCCTAGGAGGAAAAATATGGTGGGTCCTTTAATGATGCTCTAGATAACTGGATAAACAGATTGCATTGGCTGGGGAATGTGCCCTGGATAATAATGAAGAGGATAAATAATTTCAACAGAAGACTTACTTCTACTGTAATTGAATTGTGGACTTTAAATCAAAGTGTGAGAAATCGCTTTCACAATTAAATGAGAGTTCTATGCCCTTATGTTTTGACAGGGATATTAATTTTTGCTGCCCAAATTAAAACCCCTGCTGCTGTTATGATCAGTGTAAAAATAGGTCAGAGGTCGTTTTAATCCCTGAATCACTTAGAGTACCTTCTGATGTCCTATATCCAGCAAAGGTTTAAAAGATATTTTTTTCAAATGAACAAGTGGAAATGAAAGACAGATTGGTTACAATATGGATAATGGTAGATTCTTAAGGATACTGTGTACTTTTTAAAAAAATCCAAATTACTTTTTGTTGTTGTTGCTGTTGTTGATTTCTCTTTGCAAATAATTCAATTCCATTTCATTTGGAAAAACTTCTGTCTAGAAAGTACTTTGGAAAGAGGTGAAAGATGACTGATTATGTGGGAAGCCCTAAGTTATATTGTGAACCTTTTGATGACCAGTGTCATTTTTCATTCTGTGGTTCCTTTTAGTAACACTGTGGGTCACACTTCACATTAAATGTGCTACTGTTTGATTGCTCTCAGTTCCTTCATCCATAGTTCAAGATGAATCAAAAATTTGATTTTATCACATATCTCACTTTTGCCTGAATGTGTTTTTAAATATCAAAAAATTAAAATTAGTTGCATTCCTATTTCCTTTTTAAAAATTCTGTAACAAACAGAAGGCTAATAATTTTCGTCTTCACACTAGTTCAAAGACATTGTTTTATGTTCAAAGTAAAACACTTTCATTAAATCTCACAGGTAGATTAGAAAAATTAAAGGAGCTTAGAGTATTTTATTTAGAAAAAGGAATGCTGATGAAAAGACTTAAGGACTCCTAACATTTAATAGTTAGTTTCTGCACAGATGAAAGTATCTATTTTATTTTTCCCCACTGAAGACAACAAAAGAGGAAAGTTTACTTTAAAGTGAAATTTCTTCTCTTGGTGGAATACCAAAAGAAAATGAACCATCTGATTCACAGGGCATCCTGTCTATGTATGTCTTTAAAAGCAGGAAAATTCTTGGCTGAGTCATATTAGGTACTGACCTGCTCATAAGAAGCTATAGACAGAATAATTTCCTATGATCACTTCCAACTCTATCGTTTTATAATTCCAAATAGAAAGCATAGATTTTGAAAAGTCAGGTTAATTCCCAAAACATATTTCTGAAGTTCTCTGTATATAGTCTTATATGTAATTCATAAATGTATAATGCATAAACACTTACCTATTTTTCACTCGGGTTTTAGACTCACGATACCACAAGCTAAACTCCATTGCACCTGAAATATCAATAGCTAGACCACCCTGGACCTCTATATTGGCTTTTAGTCCAGATTGTAACTGAAGTTCCTGGAATAAAAAAGCATAATAATAGTTATAAAAATAATAAGTACAATTTAGTTAACCCCCTTTCCAATGGCACATTTGACGTCCTGCTGTAGATAATTCCATTTGAGTTGTGTTGATGTTGGAGTCTTTCTCTAGGCTTGGAAACATGCTGTCCTAATTTTAAGCACCAGAAGTAGACTCTGTTGATTTGCTAAATTAATTAGTCAATTAAAATACCAGAGTGATGAAGTGCCAATTAAGAAGGATGTTTTCCTTCAATCATTGCTACACTTTGAAAGGAATAATGGTTCTCAAAGTGTGTTTCTGTGAACAACAGCATCAGCATTGCCTGGGAACCGGTTTGAAGTACAGATTATAAGTTCCCCTTCATACCTACTAAATTAGAAACTCTGAGGATGGGGTCTAGCAATCTATGTTTTAACAAGCCCTTGTGTGATTCTGATCCACCTAAATTTGGAAACTTTTGAACTAAGGAAAATGAAGGCATCTCCATCAGAAATCTAGCTGTGGCTTTTTGTCCAGGGAAGTAAGGGGAGGAGGTTTGGATCAGGTGATCTCTCGAGGTCCTTCAGCACTTCTCTAGTTATGTGCTGTGGCAAATACAGTCAACTGCATCCTGCTAGAAAATAACAGACAAGATTTAAAACTGCCGGTGGAGTGTGTTTGTCCGTTAGTATCCAAGGGGAACTGGTTATAGGACTACCTGTGCCCAGCCCTGAGTATAACAAAATCCAAGGGTGCTCAAGTCCCTTATATAAAAAGGCATAGTATTTGTATGTAACCTACACCCATCCTCCCATACACTTTAAATCATCTCTAGATTACTTATAATATCTAATACAACGTAAATGCTATGTTGCTGTTATGCTGTATTTTAAAAACTGTATGCATATATACTGTCGTTTTGCTATATTTTATTGTTTGGTGTTTTTTTTCCAAATATTTTTGATCTGAGGTTGGTTGAATTTGATGAGGAACCAGCAGTTACAGAGATGCCAACTGTATACAAGTTCCAGGAATTGCCTACAGCCAACTAGAAAAAGAAGGCAAAGCAATTTAACTAAGCCTAATACCCTGCTGTTTGACATATGAAATGACACTGAGTTAACAGTCAAGTTCAACATGAACTCAATAGTATTTTTCATAGGGACAGTAATTATTTACAAACATGGCCCATCCTGAGCAAATTTTGTGGTTGTCTGAAACCCATTGTTTTGTGCTGTTTGCCTGCATTTAGCCTTTAAGTCTTGCATTTTTTTTTCATGTACATTAGTTGAGGTGATGTTGGCACAAAACTTTTTAGTTGGATTGGAATCAGATTGCCTGGGGACAGTGTTGGAAGTGATAATGATTTTGAGAAAGAAACTCAGTATCCTTAATTTTGATATTCCTCCAAAGATCTTAAATTCCTGGCAACCGGCAGGATGACTAACTTCTTTATGTAACTGCCCTACTCAGACCAAACAAGCCATGCATTTGCCAGCTATAACTGCCATGATTTAACTTTCTAGCAAGGATTGTGTTGATCTCCCTGAGTTCTCTTCACTTTCCAAAAAAAAGGTCACAGGAAACCCCAGGCAAAGGACTTGGTTTACAACCAGGTGTACTAAAAAAGTACGGTTGTGGCATGAAGCTACTTTCAGTCTGAAGGACACTCTTTGATGGAAGCATGAGATTCTCAGTGCCATGCTCAGGACACAATAGGAGACAGCCCTAAGGATACTTAAAGAGACATTTGATATAGAACAAAATATGGCTGCATGGGATGAAGGGGTTGTTTCAGGCATTATAACTAATGTGATGGACACAAACTATCCTGAAGAAAACACAATAGTCATGCCCACATTTTCACCTATGCCTGTGAACTATGGGACCAAAATATGAGAGTTCTGTATGTGTACTCCAAACATGATTGTTTCCAAATGAAAGCTATGGTGTGCCTCACCTCAGAAGTATTCCTTTCTTTGCATCTTTTTCTCTCTTCCTAATTTGAAAATTATAATCTTGTTCATCCACCCAGTCCAGCAGAGGCCTGTGATGTGGATCGTGGCCTTCCCACCAACCATATATTAAATGGAAGGCAAAATACACCTAGTGCCATGGAAAAGGCCATTTCATGGCTGTTAGACAACGCACCTTTTGTGGGGAGAGAGCATTTCCATTGCAAGGTGGGTTATGAGGAGTGCCTTGGATTTCTGGGAAAATTCTACTTCCTTACAAAAAGGGACAAAAGAAGAATGCATGTGCAAAGAGGAATTTTCTTGGACCCCCTTATAAAGATAAACCACTGACCCCTGTAGAAAAACAAAGTACTCTTTCCTTTTTGAAAGGGACTAAGCCACATGGTGCTAATTTTTAAGCAGTACAAAGTAAGTGGAACTAACAGGTTTTGAGCACCTACTGTGTGCCCAAAGCTCTACAAAGCTTTGGTGTCTCACTTAATCCTCATACCAATCTTCCATGGTAGGCATTATATCTTAAGATTGAAAGGAAAAATCAGGCTCAGAGGCTACACATGAAGCCAGAATAAACACTCCAATTGTCTCTAGGGTGAAGACATTTCTTTTCTTTCTTTCTCTGAGATGGGGTCTTGCTCTGTCACCCGGGCTGGAGTGCAGTGGTGTGATCATGGTTCACACCAGCCTCAACCTGCTGGGCTCAAGCAATCCTCTCACCCCCACCTCAGCCTCCTGAGTAGCTGGGACTACAGGCATACCCCACTATGCCCAGCTAATTTTTTTATTTTTTATAGATCTGGGGTTTCACCATGTTGCCCAGCCTGGTCTCAAACTTCTGAGCTCAAGGGATCCACCTGCCTTGGCCACCTAAAGTGCTGGGATTACAGGCATGAGCCACTGCACCAGGCCTGGGTGAAGACTTTTCTACTAATATTCATGGCTATCACAAACTCATACCTCTCTTTTGTCTCCTGGTGTACAAGAAAGCCCGTTCTAAGAAATATTGCAAAAAAGAAAAAAAAAAAGAGAGAGAGCATAGGTTTATGTCCTTGTTTGGCCCAGAGTGCATATTTATTTAGATTCTTTCCTATGAACTAGAGGAAAAAGATATTAGAACTTTGTAGCTAATGTGACCGCTTTGACCCTCTTGGTCCCATAAGTGTTTCTTATAGCTCAGATGCTGACATTTTGACAACTCTTCCTGTTGCTTCCATTTAGGGAAATATGTTCTTTACTGGCTAAAGAGGATCCCCTTATTAAACTGACTTTATCAGACATCTTTCTCTGAAGAGTAATCCAATTAGCTGAAGAGAGAAAGTGTGAGCAAGCACAGAGTAATTCCATCTGCCCTGGTGGCTGTGATGGGCTACCTACTGCCAACATTTCCTTCAGTGTCAGCACTTGACCTAGAGTGGTATGTGCCTCTGAAGCTAGGATGGCATTACTGGAGTGCTCTGCAGAGCCAGGGGGCCTCAGACAGCTTAATTTGTATAATAACCTCAGATCTGCCAAATACTCCAACCTGACACACAGACACTGGGCTATGTTTAATAGCTAGGGGGCAATCTTTCTCATAGAATATGCCTTGCCTTAGCTGCCCTAGCTTAGTGAATAGAAAAACTGTACAAGATAATCTAGATCAGGGATTGGCAAACTATGGCCAGCAGGCAAGTCTGGCCCACTGGCTATTCTTGTACATAAAATTTTATTGGAACACAGCCATACTCATTTGTTAATGTATTGCTGATGGCTGTCTTCACTCTACAGTAACAGAATTGAGTGGCTGCAACAGAAACCATGTGGCCTGCAAAGCGTAAAATATTTACTTTCTACCCTTTACAGAACAAGTTTGCTGACCCAGGTCTAGATTACTCCTCGTGGTTTTACACCCCGATTCAAATCCTCAGGCATTGTTTATGGGTAGCTAAGCACATACAGGTGGTGTTGAGCTGTCCTCTGTGTCCTAAAACGTGGACTACTTTTTCAGTACTTATGCTGCCTTTAGACGATTCTTTCATTAAAACTGGAATTGTGCAATGTAAAATTCTGATATAATTTGAGAACTGTTTTTTTCATGTGTGACTTGAGGATTAAGGGATACAAGACGCACTGCTCTTTGTCCTTTCTACATTTGTATTGACAGAAACAATTTTGTTCAGACACCCATTGAAAAACTATGTTCAAAAGCTTCCCTCTCAGCTAGAGATAGCCATGTAACACCGTTTTGGTCCAAAACCTAGACAGGGATTCCAAACAATTCTTGAAAAAGAGTCAGACTCTGTGACCTCTTATCCTTCCCTTCTTCCATCTTGGAATGAGGAAGTGATGCTGGAAGTGGAGCAGCCATCTGATAATCACAAGGTGACAAGCATGAGGTCAAAAGTCACAAGTAAGAATGGCTGAGCTGAAGGAAGGCAGCTTGGATTCTGATGATATCTTAAGATTTCCATATTAACCCTGGACCACCTACTTCCAAATGTTTGTTACACTATAAAAGTGAAACTATTTAGTTAAGCCACTCTAAATTGCTTTTTGTTTTTGTTATATACAGCTATCCTGAGCTGATATGAGGAACAAGAAAGATAGAAAATTAACACTGTTTAATCCCAAATAATGAGCTTTTGGAGGAGTTTTAATACAGTCTAATATCTAAGATATCTCCCAGCCCTTAAAATCTATGATTTCATAACCAGAACCTAACAAATCAGAATCCTCAAATTATCTGGCAAACAAAAAAGCTGATAAAATCTTTAGACCACCTGTTCCAGGTGCCTCATTTTACTAGTATGAAATTGTGGCTTAAGGCTATTAAGTAACTGCCCAAGAGCACATAGCAAGAAGGTAACGGAGGCAAAATTCAAATGTAGGCTATTATCCATTAATGTATTAAAATAATAAAGTAAACTTTACAAGTCAATCCAATCATCTGTAAATTTTTATTTCAATCTCCTTATATATTCTCAATATAATAAGTATGAATTAGAGTACACAGTGATCACTTTGATTCCTTATAAGATTTTATTTAGCAAATATATCATTTTTTATGTTGCTATGCTTAGTGAAGCAGAAAATAAATCAAACTATTAAAGAAAAATTTTAAGCAGCAAACATTCAGACTCAAAGGTTATTCAGATTAACCCTCTTCTGTTTTTCAGAAAATCTAATTAGGCAGACCATCTCCATCCCACAGTATCTTGGCCACTTAAATCTTACTGCACCAAAGATAGTATTGTCATTTTTTGGTACAGTATCATAAGATTTCGGGCCACAAAAAGTTGAAAACCATTTTGAAGAATGTGGCTCTAGAGAATGAAAGTACTCCTATACTCTAAGAATGAACATGTCTTTCTGAGATTTTATATACATGAGAATTTTGGGCAAAGAGTCTTCATGATTTCTTGCATGTGGCTCATGGCCGTGGTTGCTTGTGCCTCTACTAATTTGGCAGGGTCAAAATGATGCACTGTATGCATCTTCATCATCGCTGTCATTACAAATGTCATCAGTGACTTATAAGGCCACATAGTTCAGCTCCTGCCTTCAGGATAAATATCACCTAAGCCCTCGTGCCTGAGAAAGCCAAGTGAGGAGACAGTGGTAGCTCTATTCTGTTGTGTCCTAACCTTTCTTGTTTCTGTTAGCATCAACATTTTCTCTTTGCCTCCAATTAAAGGCACTTATTAATCATCTAATAAATGAAATTATAACATATCTATAGTAAAGGAGAAAGGGGAACAATACCAAGAGGGCCAAGTGCTTGGAATATGAGCTCCAAGATGGGCACAATTTTGTCTTGTATCCTCCAAGAATAAGCATATTTAAAACGTGCCTGGCATATTTTAGGGACTCAATAAATACTCACAGACTGAATGAATTACCTGAGAATGATCTATTAGCAGAATAAGTCCTTTCACCACACTGATAGGGTCGCCAGATGCTGACAGTATTTTGGACATCAAATCACTGTATCCGTTGAAAAAGGTGACAGGTCTGAGCTGAACATCAAAGAGGATGGCTGACATACCAGCATAGGAGTCAAGGTTCTCCTCCCCCTCGTCAGGGGTGGCTGCGATTAAGGCTTCCAGTCCTTGGGCTTCAATAACCACCTGGATAAAATCAATATAATGTTCATGACGCAAGCTCCCTGCCTGCTCTGTAAATAATGGCGAAGCTTCTGAGCTGCAGCTAGAACTTCTCAAGGGGCCAAAAACTTAAATATTTGCAACAGCTAAAAACAAAAACTAAAACAGACAAAAACTTCTATGCCTGAATATAAGGTGGGTTAGTTTTTCATTGAATCCTCACAACCACTCTTTGAAGTACATATGATATTACCCATTTTGTAGATGAGGCAAAAAAAGTTTCAAGTTTACTCAGCTAATAAATGTCAGAGGCGGGACCCATACCTCTTCTGTCTGACTATGAAAACCATGAGCTTTCTATTTTATGATGTCATCCTACAGACTCTTAGTCTTTCCAGGACTGTCATATACAACGCATCAGCTGTCTTGCAGAGCATCTAAAAGTAGATGGAAAGGTGTTGGCAGAGTCATTCTAAGGCTGCTGCTATGTGAGGACATGGTATTCTCTAAGCCATGACTCACCCCATTCCATGTCAAACTTTTCTCCCTAGCCAAAAAAAAAAAAGTCGATAAACACCATGAGGGGGCTAACACACTTATTTCCACAACAAATAGGAATCCTACATATTTTCTGTCCTCCATACCCAGCCCTTTAACCCCTGGATGTTTTGCATTTCAAAGTACATATCAGAAAACAGATTGTGATTCCTCAGGACAGAAAGGCATAGTATTCTGACTACAGTACTGCCAAAAGGTATAGTAATATAAGATTGATAAAAACTCAAGTTTTTATAGCATTGGATCATTTTAAAAACTTAAATGGCTGTATTTACAAGGTAATAATTTCATGTACATAAAAACTAAAAAGAAAGTACATGTCATTATTAGGAAGTCTTTATAGACCATCACCTCAATTTGGATAACACTAAAGGGATGGAAGTCAGCCAGCTGTTGAATGCCTACATTTTATTCTTTTCTCTTCTAGCAGTGTTGGAGAAATATAGATTGACTCTTTAGAGCATCATACTCTATTATGAAGGGTTTTATTATGGGGAATCAATCTCTTCATAGAAACAACCAGAAAAGGAAAATATATTCTAGAATTAAATACTTGGGGGTGAGAGGAGGCTAAGAAACATATCTGTGAATAAAAATAAAATATTATTTTTAAACGTTTATGTGAGAAATATTGGCACAATTTCAGTTTTGTGAACATGTGCACCTTTGAAAAGACAAATGGACATTTGTCAAGTTCAATGGATCAAATTACTTAGGTTTCAAGTTCATATTCAAAACTTTCTCTGAGTGACTATAAACCATACAGCCTCTTACAGATAAGGGAATCATGGGCAAAATATGACAGAAGCCACCATTAACTTATACATTCTATAGCATTACCCACAGTATATATGTTTTATTTTACCTCAGCCTGATTTCTTGCATACTTTATTAAGCAAAATCCATGAGAAGTGAGTTACCTGGCTACCGTGAAGACCAGCCTTCCCAATGTACTGAAAGATGTTCAGGTTACTTCTCCTTAGAATGCCAGAACCCGAGTAGAGAATGTCTAGGCTGTAAGTAGATGCCGAACGGGAACTACCTGATGACACACAATAACTGTAATTTAATAGCAGTTCCAGCAATGCTAAGTTGTGGGGTATGGAAGGAGAACCTCTTTTTGGTGTACATACGTTCTATGTAGCCAGTGTAGGCAGAAGAAGATCCACTCCTGGAGAAACGGTCATAATTGTGAGCGACCATTTCCTTCAGAACTCGACGGACAATTTTGCTGCAACATATGAGGAAAAAAAAAAGCTGCACATTCATTGTAATGACTGTTTCCCAAGTCAAATTTGGAAAAAAAAATCCTCAGTGGAAAAAAGAGGAAGCCAAATTTTCCTCATGCCTTTCCAAGAGCCAGGGTGGTGCCAGCTGGCATAGTAGCATCAGGATTAGGGCTAGCCCCTTCATTACTCAGATATTTGAAATTTAGTTTGGTATCAAAATGACAGCAAGGCAAGGGTGTCCAGCTTTGAGGTGGCTTAAGTTGACTAGTAGACACATTTCAGGCATGGCAAAATTCTTTGATTCGTCATGGTTTTATTGTTTAATAGTGCATACACTTAAAGGAAAATTGTGCCAAACTGGGGAGATTGCACAATATTTCTTTAAATGTTTTTCTGTATTCCCTAATAGTCTCTCTCACTAATGACATATAACAGTACATTTCCAGTATTTCTTCTATATCTGTGAAGTTTCCAATTACAGAAACAGCTCAGTAAAACCCATAAGAAATCACTGTCTCCTCTGGAGTAAGTCTTAATCCTTACCCCATTGCGTCCATCTTGTCTAAGTAATTAGTGTTAAGATGTTCATTTCTGATTACATAACATTAATCATATCAGTAATAGCAACATTATGACAACATAGCAAAACATCAAAATAATCAACTATAGAAATCTGGTCCTAGGTCTAAGGTAGAAAATAATTGAGGGGAGGCAATGGCATCCTGAGAGGTTTCCCCTCCAATATCACTAGGTTATAAGATTTTAGCCTAGAGAAGCAAAGATGAGGAGGGTTATGACAGCTATCCTCAGATATTCAAAGGGTCTTCTTGTGGATGAATGACTAGACGTGTTTTGCTTTGCTCCTGGGATAAAACCAGAGCCAATAGGAAGATTTCAGATTATACAAAGACATAATGGTGAGAGTCTCTGAACAACACTGGCACAAGTTCCCTCAAAGATGGTGAGCTTCCTGTCATCGGGAGAGGGAAGCAAAGTCTGAATACCACCTGCTGGGAGACTACAGCCCTACAGTGGAGAGATACAAAGCAAGGGAGCCTTTAGTGTTCCTCCCCACTCTAATGTTTTTGGTTCTGAGACTCTGAACCATAATGTTGGTGATATTTTCCTCACAATTTCTAGTCTGTTCTCTACCCCACTGTCTCCTCTTTCCGGGTCCCTGAAATGCTAGAGCCATAAGACGAAGGCAGCAAGTACACCCAGGATCTCCTTCACAGGGTCTCATAAAAGCAAACAAAGAAATGGAGAAGCTAAATGCGTTCAACTAGAAATACATGGCTGCAGAGAGATTTGGCTTCTTTTCTCACTCACTTGCTCCATTGCTCTTTCCTGAATGTCCTGCTCTTATCTCTGTTCTACTCACACCCGTTTCTTATGTCTTCCTTCAGTCTTAGTCCTTGTTTCTCTTTTTTCAACCTTTTAATGCTGTCTTTTTTCATTTTCTTTCTCTTTATTTTCCACCCTTCCAATCTCTGTGGTGAATGCTTAAATCTGATCTTTCGTGGGGGTAGTGTTCTGCATGTAACTCAGGAAAAATGAAACTTCCTTCTCTGACCCTCTAATTCCAGGGAGGAGGCACCTTGGGGGAGCCACTTTGCATTTGGGAGGACAGGCTTGGTAACTGGAAGGAAATTAATTCAGCAAGAGTTATAGAGTGATGAACTCTACTGATTGCACTCTTTAAATTTTGAATCATCTTAAAATGTGGGCCATGCCTAAGATTTTAAACTTAAATGGGAAATTTATTTGATCTGTGATAAATGAGGCTTCAAAAATTCCTAACACTTGAAATGTTACAATGAAAACCATTTGGTAAGAATTTACATTGTTTTGTTGTACTTATTTTTAAAATCCTGTTGAAAATGCAGTTAGCTTTTAAAACATTTGGCAATATACACTTGCCAGACTGAACAAGACATCCCTACTAAAAATTATACCCAGAGTTACCACTCATGGACTCATAGTGCCAAAGTGAAGTTGTTTCATCTGGCCCCCTAAATAGCCCTATTATGGGAAATCTGGCACTCTTTGGTTTTATGCAACGTAACCCTGCATAATGACCACATCATTATTATTAGCTACATCGGTACCCCATGAACACACAAATAAGCTTGAATACACAGAGAGACATGTGCAATGTATTATACCTTGCAGGCATTTCAAAACGTAGGATGTCTTGAACAATGGCGAGCATGTATTTATTCATTTCTTGGGGAAGCTCCCCAATAGACAGCAGGATGTTCTTGACGTCCATGTAGGATGGATTGTTATTTAAAATGATAGCAGCTGCAGCAGTGCGCACAGTCTTTTCATGAACTTTACGGTTTTGGTGGTATATTCTGTTTAAGGTCTTCTTCACCTGTTCATAAGATGTTCAAACTTAGTGCACATCTAGATTTTTAAAATGGACATTTCAGCAGGAATAGCAGGAATAGTGAGTGTTCATAAAAATATACATGTGTTACTACATTTCCCAGATTCCTTTGTGATTTGGTGGGGGCCACATGACTAGTTCTGGCTAATAGGCCACGGATAGAATCTATGAGGATCACTTCTAGGCTGAGGCCGTTAAGAGCTGGTGGCTTTCTCCATCTCTTTCTTCCATGACTGTAGTGAACTTCAGACCACATACTTCCTTATGCACATTAGGCATAGCATGAGAAATAAACATTTTTTTTTTGAGGCGGAGTCTTGCTTTGTTGTCCAGGCTGGAGTGCAGTGGCACGATCTCGGCTCACCGCAACCTCCGCCTCCCAGGTTCAAGTGATTCTCCTGCCTCAGCCTCCCAAGTAGCTGTGACTAGAGGCGTGTGCCACCATGCCCAGCTGATTTTTGTATTTTTAGTAGAGATGGGGTTTCACTATGTTGGCCAGTCTGGTCTCAAATTCCTGACCTCGTGATCCACTCGCCTCGGACTTCCAAAGTGTTGGGATTACAGGCGTGGGATTACAGGCGTGAGCCACCACGCCTGGCTGAGAAATAAACTTTTAACACATTGCTGAGATTTTGAGGGACATTTGTTATTGCAGCATAACCTGGTGTTACCTAACTAATATAGAATTTTAAGGATACTACATGGCATGGGGCTCTGGGGAGAGGTAGTTATATGAAGTAATGTTTCCTTACAATGAAGTACCTCAGAATCTTCCCATCTCTCTTTTTTTTAATTAATAGACTTTTTAAAGAGCAGTTTAGGTTCACAGCAAAATTGAGTGGAAAGTACAGAGAGTTCCCACACACCTTTTAACCCTACACACGCACAATCACCCCTTGTATCAACAATGCCCTCAGTGGTACATCTCTTACATTCAATAAATCTACCTGGCACTTCATTATTACCCAAAGTCTGTAGGTTACATTAGGATCCTTTTGTTTTCTAAACAAAACATTAGCATCAAAGAAAACGTGCCAAAATAATTGCATTCCATAGCAACAAGTAACTTCATTGATTATTAGAACTGCCTAATGATATTCAATGTGTAAGGATCTATACTAAGCATTTATAAATATTTCTTTAATTTCATTTCCCTTTACCTTTTACTAACTCCCTCAAATCTTGGCTTTGCTCCCAGATACGTAGATGTTAAATAAGTCACCCAAGAACAAACAACCAGGGAAGGGCAGAGCCAGAGTTTATATGTAGGTCTGTCTTTCTCAAAAGCCTGTGCCCCTAACCATCATGATTTGCAGCCACCAACTTCAACACAAAACTGGTGGGAAGGTGCTTAGCTACAAACTGGAAACACCATTCTCGGCAGATGGTTTATCTTGAGATTTATAGACATTCTCTGCCCTAACAAAGGTTTAATTTAGATGGCTTCCTGAAAAATGTAGTTGTAGTAACAAACAAAGTTATACTTAAACCAGGATATTTCAGTATTGAAAAATGTAACAGCATCTTAAAACTTATAAAAGTAAATATATTTCAAAAAAGAATTTGTTTCTTAAAATAAGAGAATATGCTTCAATATTTATGCTTCAGGATATAGGACGTTACCCTGTGAGGATATTTAGAATAGCCTCAAATGCAATTTAAGAGTTATTTTTAAGCAGGAGAGAAGACTATTTGGGGAAAATACAGAGTGACTTGAGTGGAATTTGCATTTGACTCATGTTCAGCATGCTTTTTTTTTTTTTCTTCTGTAAATGTTGCAAATATTCTTGGAGATTTTACCTCATCAGTTATGAAAGGGAGATCATATCTCTGGAGAGCAGTGGTAGCCAGGTGGCTGATGGGCCCTTCTCCTGCTTCTGCGTACTTCAGAAGACTTGGGATGCCTTCTGGAAGCAGGGCATTCTTCAAAGCCAGCAGATACATCCTGGTGTCCTCTTTTTTCTCTGCTTTTTCAAGTCCTCCCAGGATTAACTTCTTAGCTTCCACTACTGCCTGAAAAATCATATACCTTAGATATATGCATGACCATACATTGAAGAAGACTTGGGCAAGACTGGCTTTATTCTTGGGTCCAAGAAAGCAACCTACAGTTTTACAAAGTTTTGCATTGGTTGCTTGACTGAGGCACACGGTGGAATAAAAGCAAACAAGTAAAGCCTGATAAAGGTGTTATGCTTTTTTAAAAAAAAAATACATATACATTCTTAAGAAGCAACAAGTATTATCAATAATGGGCATATTTTGTTTTGAACACATTTTGAATATATAAGGCCACTTTTTAATTTCATTGTGATTGGTTATTCAAAAAACTGCTCATTCACTGAATTGCTAAAGCAACAATTAGATGGAGCCTTAGTGTCACCATATACCTTTCCTTAAGTAAGAACTTGGGTGAGACCTCTTAGAGCTCAACCATCAAGTCTGGCTCTAAATGTTTTAAAAGTGTTTGTTTTCACTTAATTCCAAATTTAATTAATGCTGCAATATAGTTCAAAAAATATTTCTTAAGTACCTCCTATGTGGTAGGTACTTTACTAGGTACATTTCAAATATGTTCTACAATCAGAAAAGTCCTTTTGTCCTAGTCTGAGAAAAAGGGGGATTGAGTGTAAGTTAATAGTTTAATGGGAAAGCAAATTAGAAATAGGGACATCTGGGTTCTGGTCTTATATTTGCCACTACATATGTTTTAGAGGCTTCAGTTTCATGTTTAAAATAAAGATTCTTTGTATGACAGAGTCTAGGCTGAAAAAATTTTTTTTTAAATAAAGGGTTTTAAGATCTAATTCATCCACAGGATTCATAACCTCTGAAATTAGGCTACAAGCACACACAAACACACAGACACACACATACACACACACACACACACATACATGGGGTTGGGGAGAATGGATGATATGGGGAAGAGTGGAGAAGTATTAACAAAAGGCTCCCAATAGAAGGAAAGATGCTAAACATCACACTTAATCAGAGAAGTGACATTTCTCAACTATCAAATTGGTGAAAAATTCAAAAGTTTGCTAACATATTTTGTAGGTGAGACTATGGGGAAATAGGCCTTTTCATAAATTGCTGATGAAAGCCTAAAATGGTACAATTCCTATGGAAGATAATGTGAGAAAAACAAACAGAACTGCTTTTTGACCAGCAACTCTATCCCTGAAGCTACATCTCAACAATAGCAAAAATCTGTGCCTGAGATTATTCACTTCAGTATTATTTGTAACAGCAAAATAGTGGAAGCCACTTACATGACCATTCATAGGAGATATTAAATAAAACATAGTCCATAGACACAGTGGAGTACTAGGCAGTTGTCAAAAGGAATGAAAAAGATCTCTATGTAGGGAATATTTTCATGATATATTGTTAAGTGAAAAATGTAAGATACAAAAAGAGTATGTATAGAATGATATATTTTGTGCAAAAAAGTATGTAAATGTGTGAACATCTGTTTACTGTTGCAAAAAGAAACATAGAAAGAAAAATTTTTTTTAATCAGTGATTTTTTTTACCTAGAGGAAGTAGGTGAGATTGGGGGAAAAGCATCGAGAAGCGATGAGACCTCTCTGTTAATACTTTTAAAACACAGCTCTGCCTTTTGAACCACATTACTATTTCACATGTTCAAGAAATAAAATTAAATCAACAGGACAGAAAATTATCAAAATTCAGTTTAACCAGAAACAAATGAAACTAAATGTCTATCAACTTGATAATATGACTAAACAGAAGAGAATGAAAAAGAATTAATCCAAGTAACTTTTGAGCATAGAACTTTGTGTACATGCGATGGAATATATTCTAAGGACAAAAAGAACTGTAAAAGTCTTGAACTTTACTTAGTTTGTTTCTGTAGTAATATCAGTATGGCGATTCCAAAAATATATTGTGTATGTTTTAGAATTGAGCAGGTGAATCAATATATTGGTGTTCTCGAAAACCACAGTTGTCACAGTGGGAGAAGGAAAATATAATGATGAAATGAGGGAAAAAATAACCCTGTAGTGTTGAATTAGAATTAGAATTAGAGATAGCAGTGGGAACTCACAATTTGGTAAATACATGTATTTTTTTCATTGTAAGAGACTAGTTGCAATGGCACTCAAGTAATAAGAAGTAAAAGTATTTAGAGGTAAAATGTCAGATGTCTGCAATTTACTATCAAATTATTCAACTAAAATAAGACAGAAAGAGATAAAGCAAAGATGAAAATACGTTAACAACTGATGAATCTAGATGAAAGATATCTGGGTGTTCATGGAATTGTACTATTCTTACAACTTTTCTGTAGGTTTAAATTTTTTCAAGTATAAATTCAGTGAAAATAAGGAATTAGGATGCCGGGAGGTCAAAACATAAGCAAAAGACAAACATAAAAAAGAAACATGTGGCATAGTACCGGTTGTGCACTTGTCTAGCTGCCATTCAGACTGTCACAGGACTGTAGCTTTTATGCTAGTAAGTTCTGAAAGGCTATAGAACTACACAGAATGGCAGGTTCCTTTTACACAGCATGCATATAGTGTGCCCAGTAGCTACCTTAAATTTGTGCTTATTTAATACAATACATAATTTTCTTTCCTTCCTTTCACATATCTTTGATTTGGACAAAACGTAGATGAGTGTTTCACAGCAGAAAATTCAAAAGAAAAACTGAATCTTTACTACAGTTGTTCTGTAGTAAATTCACTATGGCCAAATCTTATTATCCTCAAAGTTCAAAAAAAAAATGTTTGCTCAAAAACATTAACAAAATTGAATGCCAGTGATAGTAGATGGTTTGCAGCTACCTTCAAGGTAATTTTAAAGATGTGATGAGAACCAGGCTGTCCATTATCAGAAGAACTTTAAATTTGATCCTTTGTTCTGTTTCCTTATGCTACATGACTTTCCTAGGTAACCCCAGTCTCTTTCAAGGTTTCAGCCACTCTCTATTTCTGACCCTAACTTCTCTTCTGAGCTGCAGGTGAATGTGGACACCTGCCTGTTGGACAACTGAGCCTGGTGACCCAAAGGATTTTGAACTTAACATGGCCAAAACAAACTAATAGCTCTACTCTCCTCCCACCCCCAACCAGGCTGTATAAACCTTACTTAAGTGGTCGGCATCACCATACACCTGGTAACCTCAACTGAAAGCTTTAGAGTCACCTGGATTCTTATCTCTTTCTCATTTTCCACATCTTATCAGTCACTAAATAAAGTGGCCCTTGAATCTATCTCCTCTCAGCCCTCTGCCCCTACATTAATTCAGACCTTTACTAATTCTTGCCTAGGTTATTGCAAATGCTTCCAGTCAGATCTCACTAACTCTAATCCAGTAAACAATCAGTCCACAAAACATCTTGCTTCTTTCTTAATAAAAAATCTGAGTATGTCATTCATGTGCCTAAAGACTTCACTGTTCTCTTCTTTCTGTTGAATGAAGGCCAGACTCCTTAGCTTGTTATTAATGAAGATCTGGCTCACCTTCCATCTCTTTTCCCATCTTTCCTGTGTCTCCACTGTCACTTATCTGCCCCCAGAAACATACATATTTTATGTTCCAACCCCACAGAATTTCTCACTGTTCCCAACCATACCAGGCCTATTTTGACTTTGGGCCTTTTCATACATTATTGTATGTCTCCTAGAATGTCTTTCATTCCATACTTTGACCTCTTCACTTAAAAACCTCTTCTAGATTAAGTGCAAAAATTGTTATTTTGGTGGAAACTTCTCGAGCACACTCATACAGAAAACGCTGCTGCATCTTCTGTATTGTCTGAGCACTTTGTTTATATTTCAATATTATTTATTTGTTTATATTTGATAAACAGACTAGGAGTTCTTTGAGGATGGTAAAATATTTTATGTATCTTTTTATTTGAGGACTAGCATCATGCCTAGTACAGAGTAGATGCTCATTAAATACTGCTGAATAGATCTTTTGATATGTGGGTTTTATCTTTTGCCAAGATATTTAATACACAAATAGCTGAAGTAAATCAGCTACTCAAATAATTATGGAAATTGAAAAATATAAGAAGTCATGCTTCCCTAATATAAAAATAATAAATTTAATTTCTGCCAGAACTTAATAAGTTAATACTCAAGCCTTTTCAGTACTACTGTTTTTAGTGATCTTTTTCATACTTAATGTATATTCTAGTTTTGGCTTGCCTCTTTTGGGACCATTTGGTTTCAAGAACATTTTCCCTACTATTTTTAATAGCAAGCACTTAGTAAGCAAAATGATATATAGTGCTGTCTGAGGTAGAAAAAATGCTGATGGGACACTGGCTGTATAATGTGGACAGAAAAAAAGACTATGTTGTTATATATTTAGCATCTTTATTTGCATTATAGAAAGATGGACTGTGTTAGACATTAATCTATTTTGGTTTTCCATATTTAGTTATACTTAAAAAGTGTTTTTGCTTTTTGCTTTTTAATAAGAAAGATGTGAAAATTGATAGTCCACTCAGGCAAGTGGAAAAGCTTTAGGCAAATGAAATTGAAAATAAAATATAAAGTTCTCTGTGATTAGAAGTAACTAAATTCCTACTATCAAACCTTAAAACTGGAAACCACACTTACTATATACAAAGTTCTACTCTAGGAGATAGCCTTAGAGTCTAATATTTCTCTGAAAACAAGAAGTATATCATACACACCATTTAAAACTGAGTACATTGTGGGCACTCAATAAAGTATATGGGTAGGGAGGTTATTGTACTATTCACTTTTTAGCAAGTCTTTATTAAATATTATCTGTGTACTGGGAACTGGTGAGCAATTGGTGTTGAAAAAAACTGAGATCCATTTCTTCATGGAACTTACATTCTAGTGAAATAGAAATATACAATAAACATAATAAACGACTGAATTTTAATATATGTTAGATGGCAAAAATTGCTATGCAAATAAGGTAAGTAGAATAGAGTAAAGAGAATTAGGAGTGCCAATAGTAGGCAGCATGGTGAGTATCAAATGGACAGTGGTGTAGAATGATGTAATACATGAGATTGGATTTGCACTTACTTTGAGTTTGCAGCCTTCATTCTGACACAACTTTCTGACAAGTGTCCCAATGATGATCATAACAGTTTCTCTGATGTCACTGCTACCAATAGAACCTCTGAACTTACTCTATTAACCAAACAGGGATAAAATAGGTTACCAAGACATTTAAATATTTCCAAGGAACACTTTTAGTTAAAAAATAAACACATACTTGGTAAAGTATTTCTATGTTTCTAGATTGCAAACTCAGAATTTTGCTTTTGAGACACTTACACACTTGCTATCTAGCTTTGAATTGAAGAGTTAATCCCCTTTTCAGGGATTTTTAACCTGTGGTACAGGGAATTCTTAACCCTGGAAGTTTATGAATTGGATTCATGGGGTCAATGAACAAAAAAAAAAAAAAAAAAGAGGGGTGAGGGTTATAAAATTTTATGTATGAGTAAAAAGGGGCCTCATCACTTTTATCAGATTCTGAATGGGTACATTTTCCATAAAGATTATGAACTATTCCACTATATCATAGGTAGACAAGTGCAATTAAATAGATAACATTCTTGGACACAAGAGAAGTCTAGCTTTTGTTTTCAACATAAATCTTTAACAGCAGAAGAATTGTATCTCTTCAATGTAGGTGTATTAAATATCATGAGAATTTTTGAAGTCAAAACAAACCTTGTAAAATTGATTACTGAAGCATAACCTAGATTTCTCCCTTCTGAAATTCTGTCCTATGCTATATAACATGATAGGTGAACACAATCTTTAAATTTCCATATAGTTTATACTACTTACTGAAATTACGAATAAGGCACTAACTGAAATAATTTATTATACAGTTAATAATTAGTGGATAGAAAATACCCCAATTTGAATATGAATACTCAGAAGTCTCTAGTTGATAGCCTTCATTCAGATCTAAGAAACTTTTAATTACTGTTAATAGTCTTAAGAAGTTTTATAGGAGTTGAGGGTCTTTATTTTCTATTTGACTTACAATGAGGGCTCTCAGGAGTTCTTCATTGGGATGAGAAGCAAATCCACAGGCATAGAGAAACCTCTCCTGGAGGATAATGCTGCTGTCACTTTTGAAATCCAAAAAATCCAAAATGGCTTCTAATGAGTCTGAGGTCTGAGCAGAGGTGACAGCATCCACCAGCTGAGGTCTATAAAAAAAGGCATAATCATGGATATCAATGTTTAGGGGAAGGAATACTTAAAAATCTCTACCATTCACAGAGTTTCTATTGGTTTGAGTTTTCTCAAGATGTGATTTTTTTTTAATTTGAACAAATGAAAAAATGATTAAGACTTTCTCAAAAAGACCTCTCCCCATTTTATTTTAATTTTCTCCTTGAACGCCCCTCTCTCTCACTCAAACAATGTATACTCAGAATATACAAACTAATTTTACTATATTAACCTAAGCCAAGTATAATTTGGAGATTTGTAAGTAAAAATTATATAAATACAATTATAAATTAAGTTCAAATTCTTCCCTATATGAGTAATACATAAAAGCTATGGGTCCCCAAATTTATTCTCTTTCTTTAATTAGCTTTGCAAACAAACATATTTCAGAAGTGCCTAATTGAACTAAAGCAGTATTATTTGATGGAAAATCCTTTAACCTTAAATCCAAGGGGAAAGGTTTTCCTCTTTTTAAAAATAAAAACACACCATAGTATAGTTCTATGTTTAACCACAATGAATATGTGTGAACAGAATGGAAACCCTACAGGAAAACTCTAGTTATATATTCTAGTTATCAAAAATCTTTGGCTTTTTGAGCCTGGGATGGTAAAACTTCTAAAAGTAGTTGTCACACTAATTAACACATGTATGTAAATATTACATACTACCCCTATATAAGCACACCAGACAATGTGACATGTGCTTAGTAGTTTATACTTTTAAAAAATGATATACTTGTACTATTTTGATCATAACAAAAAAACTAGTGAATTAAGCTTAGATAACTAGAAGACATAATACTTATTGAGTTTATATCGTGCAAGCACTGTACTAAAAATTTTATGTGTCTAATCTCTCTTTAAGTTCTTCATCTGTAAAATGAAGCCAAAGTAGTATTTACCTCAGGATTGCTGGGAGGATTAAATTATGTTATCTCTGTAAAACATTCAGAAGAGTGCTTGACATATAGTAAGTGATTGATAAATATTGGCTGTTACTAATACTACCACCTCATTTAATCCACTGAACATCCCTGTCAGTTTAATATTAATATTCCCCTGTACATGCTAGGAAACAGACGCAGATATACTTAGTCATCTGTTCAAGGTCACATAGCTGGTAAATGGTAAATGGCATTGCTGGGATTTTTTCTGACTCTGGAGTCCATGGTTTCTTAATTACAGTGATGTTTCTCAAAGTGTTTTCCACATTAACACTAGTCTTACAAAATGCTTTAAGAAAACGGATTTTCAAGATCATGTGTTTTAGAAAATATTCAAAACTTACCAGAATATTATCTGATTAAAGATACTGAAAAGTTCTGTAACAGAGAGAAATTAACAAGGTTTCATCCAGTTTTGCAAACTCAGTTGCTCACAGAATCTTTTCCTTTTTGCATACCTGTTAACTTCCTGCAAATTACAGGATACAACATATAGGCTCTTTGGGAAATGTTACATTCCACCACCCTGCCTCTCACTAGCCTACAATAAATAGAAAGAATTATTATCCCTATTTTACAGATGTTGAAAGTGAGGCTCAGAGAAGCTAAATATAAAAGACTTCCTTGGCCATGTGCGGTGGCTCACGCCTGTAATCCCAGCACTTTGGGAGGCCGAGGCGGGTGGATCACCTGAGGTCGGGAGTTTGAGACCAGCCTGACCAACATGGAAAAATCCCATCTCTACTAAAAATACAAAATTAGCCGGGTGTGGTGGCACATGCCTGTAATCCCAGCTACTCGGGAGGCTGAGGCAGGAGAACTGCTTGAACCCTAAAGGTGGAGGTTGTGGTGAGCCGAGATTGTGCCATTGCACTCCAGCCTGGGCAATAAGAGTGAAACACTGTCTCAAAAAAAAAAAAAAAAAAAAAAAAAAGACTTCCTTGAAGGATATACTGTTATTGGAGGTCAGAATTTAAACTAAATTTTCCGATTTTAGTTCATCTTAGTATCCTTTCTATTACACTACACTACATGTGTGTTGCATGTTATATGGTTCAATATTGTATAAATAATCTGATTTAGAAAATACATCATGCAGTCCTCCAAATTATTGCTGCCTTAAGATTTTTAGGATACAGATAATGCTAATAAGGTTTAATGTAATCTCTATTCTAAATTAATACCTAATTATTCCACTTTTATTCTCAGTAATGTCTGCCTTTAATGTTAAGACAATGCCTATGTACTTTGAGAGTGGTAAAATTTTTAAAGAATCTTAAAAATATAAAAAATAATGTTAAGACAAGTCCCTCTACCAATATATTTTAACATGCTGTAATTAAAACAGAGCCTGATAATTTATGATTTTGCTTCTTTTTCAATTTCTGGTTTATTTATTTTTGAAGAGAATAACCAACTTTGATTAGTCATTTGGAATTCCTATCAATTTTTTAATGTCCTTAAGGCAAGTAAATAAATGCAATTGAGCATAAACAGACTTTTCAGAAAAAAGCTGCAATTTTCCTCCTGTTGGGGAATTCAGTTCTTTGAACTCAGTGACTGCTACTGCTGTGTGTTTGTGTGTGTAACTTGGCTAATTTCCACTTTTGATTATGTTAATGACTGTTTTTCACTGTTTGTCAAATTAATTGGGCCTTGTTCTATATCATCAATTAGGATAATTGGTATCATAAGCTCAATTTGTATATATACACAAATTCTGTATGATAGACTAAAAATACATTCTATTTAGAAACAGATGCAATGTTTTGGGGAAAGAATTAAGTCAACTCTGTTTATTACACATGTAAAATGGATCATAGTTTCACCAAATATTAAGTAACATATGGATTTATTTTCTCCAGGTTCTTTTCACCATTCGCCTCAGTTCTCAATTTTTTACATAAAACATAGTTTCAACTGGATGTTTAGTGAAATCACATTTTCAACTGAAGAAGTCAAACCCTTTTTGTTTTTTTCTTTTAAATGAACTCAAATCTGTTCAGGTGTCAATTAACAGCATGAGAAACACAATTTCAAAAACAGCGAGGCAGCACATGCCCCACGATGTCACGACGAAGCCTTGCCTTCACTTATCTATGTACCAATCTAGTCCTGATTTAAACTCATAAACACAACAACATGTTTATTCCAAGTCCCTGCTGAAAATCTGCTATTGTATTTCTGGTCAAGTGACCATTAAATTACTGCACTGTGGTATAACTATTCGATGAAAATGTAGTACAAGAAAATAATTGTTTTGGAGGTGGGGCAGTTGGTTTAAAAGGGGTCTTTCTTACTTCAAAAAACCAACAATCCAGAAATGTTTCTGACAGACAACCCCACACAAAGGGTGGGGAACTTACAATACTTCCTTATTTTCCATCTTTAGGATTTGAAGGATCTCTTCTTTCTTCGCAGTCCTGAGGTGCTGAATGAAGGCCAGGAAGTTTCTGACAGCCTCGGCCTTGGAAAGGTTGTCAGGCTGCAGGTATTTCCTGGTGGACTGCCAGAGCTCCGAGAGCTGCAAAACATACACTGCAGGCTCATACCCCACTCATAACTGTGAACATCCACATTTACAAAGGGTGTTCTCCTAGGAATAAAATGTCCCTTGTGTCTGAAGCAAAAGCAGCTTTTTGTACCTTACCTTAATACACATGACAGTTCCCTGCCCATATCATACCCCTGGGACTTCCATCCACTCTGTAAACCATTCCTCTGTAGGAGGACTGTTTTTGTCTATTCATATTTAGCTTGAAGATCCTAGGGCAATAATTAACTGGTTTCTGGGTATATAGGTCATTTCATGGCTACACCAAGGGAATTTATCCGAGGCCAGGCTTTGACTACCATAGTGCAATTTAAATTGTGCAGAACTTTAATTAACAGCAAAATATTTCAGAGATAAAATAATGAGAACTGCTGAAGAATTGCATCAGGTTTCTAATTTACCTGCACCTCACTGAAAATCAATTTTTCGGTGAGCTCCCTATTCTCTCTCTTTATTTTATTATTTGTACGAAATTCAATGTTTTGCTGTTGCTAAGGTCTGAATTATTCATTTCTTATATCTATGTTTTTTAGAGTCGCATTTAGATAAAGGTAATTCTCACACACACTAAGTTATTCTATTGCGGTTTTAAAAATAATATTAGGTTGTCACAAAAGTAATGGCAAAAACCACAATTACTTTTGCAACAACCTAATAAATAGTTCTAATTAACAGCATCTCTCGGCTTTGAAACTAACTGAAGAACTTATTTTTCATACTTTACTACTTTCCCCCCCTAGTTTTATGAAATCCTATCAGTGACTACTAACTCTCTAACTCTATAGTAATAACTTGCTGCCAGTTTTTAAATTATTCATTACTTCTAATAAGCAATGGATCCTTTTTTTTCTCTTTTTCAAGTGCCTTTTAGCTATCTAATCTTAAGAAGATATTCCAAGTGAAATTCCAGCTGCACTTAGCTAAAGATTTACTGGGTCATTTCTGAAGGCAGAGAGCATATCAATATGAATTCAGGTGTTTTTGTTTTTGTTTTACTTTAAAGACCTGCAATAAAATTTACAAAAGCAAATTTGGAATTTGGAATTCCAAATTTGGAAAAGCAAATTCCTCAATGACATAAATAAATCCTTTTCTATAATAATTAAGAAATAATTATCAAAAATCTTAGATGGCTCATAATGTTTAATATCTATGGGAAAGAAATTAATAGTGCATAGCATAAGAAAAGATTAGTTTTATTAGCCACCTTCCTAAATAATTTCCATCTCATACAGCATTAGAAAATTACATTAGAACATTAAATGACATATGAAAAAAAAACAGGTAAAAGAAGAAACAATGTTTGAAAATGATGATTTTGTGTTTTAAAATGTTTCCTTTTTCCTCTAACTCAATTTCAGAAACTAATAAGCAATTACTGTCTTGTACTTTAAGCAAATTATGGTATTACATCTTGATGATTTCACTTTTCTGAACACCAGTAATACTAAAGGAAAGAGCATCTCCCTATAGTTACACACAAAGCATGAAGCCAATGGTTTGCTCTTCTGACAAGAGATTACAGATAAGGAAATGCTGGATGGTAAGTCATTTCTCTGAATGTATATCATAACTGATTCATGCAATAAAAGGAAAATTTTCTTTGTTGGATTAAAAATGTTACCAGATGATCTACACTTTGCCCTGGGGATGAGATATCGCATTTCTGACAGGAATTGTAGGGGAAACTGGGGTAAATAAATGTTTCCTAATTTAGGCAAAGATCCTGGTATCCTTTTTCAGTCCTTGCAGCAATAATCAGAACACTGAGGCCAGTAAAGTATGTCACCTGTGGACAAATAACTATTATGTGACAGAACTTTCAAGGTTCAGCTTTTGTCCACATTCTTGACACCATATGCTTCCCCCTAACTTCATTAAGCCCTCTATCCTCCCTGAATTCTAGATGTGACTTATTAAAGGCTGCCCTTGAGTTATAACACTTTTTGAGAGGAATGAATGGTAACTATTTGTTAATTATTGATGTGTCATGCACCATGTCAGGTGCATATTGTGAGACTGCTGTCATCACAACTCTGTGGTAGCTGGTAGTTCTTTAGAAACTGTCTTCATCGAATGAGTTGATGCTTTCACTGGAGACAAAATGAAAACAGAGTCTGATGTCATGATTATTCCCATATTTGTCTGTACTTACAGAAGGACATCCTTTACACTGGCTCTGGAAGACCTGCCCCACAATGGGAATGGCCGTGTACTTTGAATCAACTGCTTTGATTATGGCTGCAGCCTGCTTTCCAGACATCAGTCTTGGGCCTGCTTCGGTTGTCTTCAGCTCTAATTTCTGCCTGCATAATACCAAAGGGAAATGCTATATTATAATCATTCTTTTGAGTGAACAAGATACTAATTGCCATTCTTTTGGCAAACAAGATAGTAATGTATTCAAGTTGTATATAGCCATGTCTTTCAAACTGTGATATCTCCAGAGGTAACTAAAAGCTCATTATGAAGTCTTTCTGGAGCAACAATTATATTAAAAGATTTGAAAATTTAAGTTTGGATTTTCAAAATATTATTTCAACAGTATACAGGGAAGAAAAATTGCCTGGATGATGAATAAGATATGCAATGTCAGCTCTTTTGAATTTAGCCCAGCTTTCTGAAAATAATATCGTCAATACAACCACATGTTACTTATTAACCAAGACAGCTAGAAAATCTTATTTTCCAAAAATAGTCTCAACTATATTTTTGTCTGACATGCTATTCCAGAACCTGTCTGTCATCAAAAGGTAGGGTCTACATCCCTCTCCTTGAACCTGGGTAGGACTCTGTGACTGCCTCAACTAATAGAGGAGACTGAAAGTAACACTGTGTGATCTCTAAGGCTATGTCTTAAAAGAGAATTCAGCTTTTCTTGGGCACACTATCAGTACATGTGCTTCGGAGCCTTGAGCTACTACATAAGAAGTCTGACATGAAGCTGCAATGCTGAGAGGCGACAGGGAAATAAAGATAGTTGCACGAGGAGCCTCAGATGTTTGAGTCTTTCCAGCCCATGCACCAGATACATGGGGGAACAACCTTTGAATAGTTTGACTGTCTGAAACTACATAATAGATGCCTAGCAAGGCCAAGGCAAGCCTGCAAATTATGACAGAGAACAGTACAGTGATTGTTGCATTTTATACCACTAAATCTGGGGTTGTTACATAGCAATGGAAATCTCATAGGCCTGATAAGTTATTTAAAATATTTATTTTATATGAAAACATAATAAAACACTATAGATATACCAGTAGTATATGAAGTAGAATGCAAAATTCTATTCCAGATGAGACTTCTATAAAATTTCAAGCATTTTAATCAGGCATTTTTACTACTGTTTTGCATCTATTTGGTGCTAATATTACAGCTACTCCAGAGAAATTTTTTGAGAAGCAATGGCATAGGGTATAACACATTCACTGCTAGAAAACATTGTTTTCTGAGTTAAAATCTGAAAATAACAGAAACTCTAAGATTTAACATTCTAGTTCTTAATCCTATTAGAACCATTCTGTCCAGAGAATGGTCTTCAAATGATAAACAGGCCTAAATATTTAAGTTGCATAAGTCATATCAAAAATTTCATCACATCTCTTTACTATGGAACTTTTTATGTTTTTTAACAACAATATTTTTTTAAAAACTCTTAAAAATTACAAATGCTACCACTTTTTTACCTTAATATGAAAAACATTTGACAGAGAAATTAGAAAATGAACTAGAATGAATCGAGTAGTTTGTCTTTTTAAAACTTAAAACCTGTTCAATAAATAATTGATTTTTAATACGATTTTATTTAAAAAGTGATTATTTACCATGTGCTGTGATTTGTTGTACATGATGTAAAAAATAAAGATGAACAAGATATAATCACTATTTTCAAGGCGCTCACAGTTGAAATGAGGAAGCACAATAAATACAGTCATGTGCTGCACAAGGACATTTTGGTCAATGATGGACCCATGTACAAAGGTGGTCCCACAAAATTATGAAGCTGAAACATTCCTCTTGCCTAGTGACATCATAGCTGTCCTATCATCACAGTGCAAAGCATTACTCATGTGTTTTTGTCGATGCTGGTGGTTAACACACCTACTGTGCTACTGTTATATAAAAGTATAGCACATGCAGTTATGTACAATACATAATACTTGATAATGATGACAAATGATTATTACTGATTTCTGTGTTTATTATACCACACATTTTATCATTATTTTACAGTGTACTTCTTCTACTTATTAAAAAAATTAACTGTAAGACAGCCTCAGGCAGGTTCTTCAGGAGGTATTCCAGAAGAAGGCATTGTTATCAGAGGAAGTGACAGTTCTATGTATGTTATTGCACCTGAAGACCTTTCAGTGAGACAACATTTGGAGGTTGTAAGTGCCTTCCACTGGAGGAAGACAGTGATATTGATGATCCTGACCTTGTGTAGGCCGAGGCTAATATATATGCTTATGTCTTAATTTTTAACCAGAAATTTTTAAAAGTAAAAAATAAAAATAAAAAATTTAAAAATAGAAAAAAGCTTATAGAATAAAGATTTAAAGAAAAAATATTTTTGTACACCTATACAATGTGTTTTAAACTATGTGTTATTACAGAGTAGTTCAAAAGTTAACAAAAATTAAAAAGTTTTTAACGTAAAAATATTACAGTAAGCTAAGGTTAATTTATGATGGAGGAAAAAAGTTTTTTAGAAATTCAGTGTAGCATAAGTGTACAGTGTTTATAAAGTCTACAGTAGTGTACAGTAATGTCCTAGTCTATGACATTCACTCAGTGCTCATTTGGTGATTCATCCAGAGCAACTTTCAGCCCTGCAAATTTCATTTATGTACCTTTTATGAATAAAGGTACACCTACATAGTATCTTTTATACTGTATTTTTCTGCTGACTTTTTCTATGTTTAGATACACAAAAACTTACCATTGTGTTTAATTGTCTACAGTATGCAGTACAGCAATATGCTATACAGGTTTGTAGCCTAGGAGCAATAGGCTATACCATATAATGTAGTGTAGGCTATGCCATCTAGGTTTGTGTATGTATACTCTATGATGTTTGCACAGTGATGAAATTGCCTAACAATGCATTTCTCAGAACTTATTCCCATTGTTAAGCAATGCATGACTACACGCACACACACACACACACACACACACACACAAACACAGATCTATTTACAAATCAAGTATAATAATATAACAAAGAATAGCAAAGAAAATAAAAATTTTAGCATTATCTTACTTCGATACTATTTTCCCCTTAATGGTTTGTAGGAAATTCAGTCCAAAAGTGTGTGTTTCTTCAGCAAGCACAGCTATAACAAAGCTGTCTTCTATCTTATAGGTGGTGACAGATGTAGCTTTTGAACTGACACCCAAGACCTAAATAAATAAATAGCCATCTTTATAACAAGTAATCATCGTTTAAATTATCGAATCAAGTCAAATAGCAAACTGTCTTTCAGTCTACAAACAGCTTCCCCATTACACCCATCCCTCATTACTAACACCTACAACAATTGAAATGGGTCTATTCATTACATATGTGTGAATTTGTAGCCTAAACTAAAAATTACAAATGTTTCAAAATTCTATTTCTACTTTGTTTTTCTATTGCATTAAATTAGTCTCTACAAAATGTAATTACTTTAATGCCTCAAAGAAAGTGACATCTATCATACCTGATTTGGGGTCGTAAATCCAGACCTCGCTATTTTGCATGAATCCAAGGCCTTAATTTTGATCACTTTGTCTTGATGAGCCTGGTAGGTCACTTTACAATTTCCAGAGATATCTACCTAAAAAGAAAGGCAAGGGCATAATGCTTGGGATTCCTTGTGGGCCATTTGAATTCTAATGAGAAGTGGCTTGAAAATTGAGGTCTCCAATAGGCCATAGGCGACTTTTTTTCTCCCCCAGGATGGTAAGATACAAAGACAAGAACAAGGTTTCTGGTAGCTCATTGATTCCTTCCCATTCTCTTTGGTTGAGTGTCTTAATAGCGCCTTCTCATTTTTTTTCACGAATAATGTGGGATTTCCTACTTCTCTCGAAATCCAATTAAAATTAGACAAATGGCCTGGTAATAATTGAAACTTTGGATAAATGGGTAATTCTGTGGCAAGGGAGTTGATTGTTAATGCTGTATCTAGATTCTGTGTGTGGTGTGTGTGTGTGTGTGTAACTTCAACTAGCTGAACATGATTAGAAATTCTTAAAATCCTGTGGGATTAATTAAAATCCAGTGGGATTAACTCAAATCATCATTAGCTACATCATCAGTTTGAGTTTAGGCAAATGTATCCCAATACAGACTCTGTCTAGCTTCTCTGAGCTTTTTCCTGGGGCCTCTGCCAGCATCACAGAAGCGGAGGTCTCTTTTCTAGCAAGCTAACCAACATTCTTTTGGTCCAACCCTACCATCAGATTTTTCACCCACTCATGGGCTGGTTGAATTCAGTCTAAGAAACTTGGACTCCAGCCTTGACTCCAGGTATGATACTGGAAGATCCACCTAACTTCTCTAGTTTCTTCTTTTGCAAAATGAACAGTGTTGGTATAGACCAGTGGTTCCCTACATTGACAATGCATCCAAATAATCCACAAAGACTGTTAAAATACAGATGTTTGACCAAGCGCGGTGGCTCATGCTTGTAATCCCAGCACTTTGGGAGGCCAAGGCGGGTGGATCATCTGAGGTCAGGAGTTCAAGACCAGCCTGGCCAACATGGTGAAACCCTGTCTCTACTAAAAATACAAGCTGGGCGTGGTGGCACACGCCTGTAATCCCAGCTACTTGGGAGGCTGAGGCAGGAGAATCGCTTGAACCTGGGAGGCAGAGGTTGCAGTGAGCCGAGATTGCGCCATTGCACTCCAGCCTGGGCCACAGAGTGAGACTCCATCTCAAAAAAAAAGATGTTCAGATCCTCCCCGATCTACTGAATCAGAATCTCTGGGATGAATATAGGGAATCTATATTTGTAACAAGCCCCTCCATGGTACAGTGGTGCACAGTGATGTCTGGGAACCACTGGAATGATCCCCACGAAGCTCCTTTAGTATAAATATTTCTAATCCTCTCTACCTTGTAATTAATTAACAAAACATTGGGATAAATGGCAATTGTTTCATAGGCAAACGCGACTTCACTACACAAGTCACCTTTTCTGAGCATTACCTTAGTAGTAACTCTTCTACTGAAATTGTATAAGTAGAAATCCTTACAAATTTTGTTGAGATGCTGAATCCTTAATAATATTGGTAAGTACCTCATTGGTGGTTCCAGAGCTTAACTGTGTCTGAAATAGGCTAGCCAGGCCTCTCTTGATATTTTCTATGGCCACTGCCTCATTTTGATATGAGTAGAACTCTTTGACCTGGTGGGGAGAGGGGAACAGAACACAAATGAAGCAAAAATGCATCATTTATCAGATTTAAATAAGTGTCAGGCAAGGTCAGATTCTTACCTGTATTAATCCTGGGAGAAAGAGATCTGACACTCCAAATCTGGAATTTCCTTTTTGTGAAAAGAAGCTATTTAAATCTCTGAGACCATCAGAATATGAAGTTTAGGGAGACCGATAATGAAGGCTCTTGCATGATGGGCACAGCATTGGGAGAGAGCACTGATATAGGCTGGGAGCCTCATGAAAACAAGGATGGCCCAGGGAAGAGAAATGATGAACATTCTGTTTGAACATGTCAGCATGTTCTCTACCTGTAACTGTACTTGAAACAAAAAATAACTAAGGTTTAAAATAATAGCAAATAAAAAAGTTCTTGGACGAAAATGGCAATCACTACCTTTGAGATTCCTGAGATGGCACAGCCTTTATGGGCTATTGCAAGGCCCCAGGCATGGCCATAATACCCATGGTCAACATTTCACAGGGGCAATGTTTTCCACCCTCCAGAGCATTTATGTTGGTATTGGATAAAAAAAAAAAATATATATATATATGAATATATATGAATATATATGAATGAATATATATATGAATATATATGAATATATATATGAATATATAAATATATATGAATATATGTGTATATATGAATATATATGAATATATATGAATATATGTGTATATATGAATATATATGAACACATATATGAATATATATGAACACATATATGAATATATATGAACACATATGTGAATATATATGAACACATATGTGACTACATGTACGAACACACATGTGTGAATACATGTACGAACACACATGTGTGAATACATGTACGAACACACATGTGTGGATACATGTACGAACACACATGTGTGGATACATGTACGAACACACATGTGTGGATACATGTACGAACACACATGTGTGGATACATGTACGAACACACGTGTGTGGATACATGTACGAACACACGTGTGTGGATACATGTACGAACACACGTGTGTGGATACATGTACGAACACACGTGTGTGGATACATGTACGAACACACGTGTGTGGATACATGTACGAACACACGTGTGTGGATACATGTACGAACACACGTGTGTGGATACATGTACGAACACACGTGTGTGGATACATGTACGAACACACGTGTGTGGATACATGTACGAACACACGTGTGTGGATACATGTACGAACACACGTGTGTGGATACATGTACGAACACACGTGTGTGGATACATGTACGAACACACGTGTGTGGATACATGTACGAACACACGTGTGTGGATACATGTACGAATACACGTGTGTGGATACATGTACGAATACACGTGTGTGGATACATGTACGAATACACGTGTGTGGATACATGTACGAATACACGTGTGTGGATACATGTACGAATACACGTGTGTGGATACATGTACGAATACACGTGTGTGGATACATGTACGAATACACGTGTGTGGATACATGTACGAATACACGTGTGTGGATACATGTACGAATACACGTGTGTGGATACATGTACGAATACACGTGTGTGGATACATGTATGAATACACGTGTGTGGATACATGTATGAATATATGTATGAATATGAGTATATATGAATATATATGAGTATATATGAATATATATATGAGTATATACATGAATATATATATGTGTATATACATGAATATATATGTGTGTATATACATGGATATATGTGTGTATATACATGGATATATATGTGTGTATATACATGGATATATATGTGTGTATATACATGGATATATGTGTGTATATACATGGATATATATGTGTGTATATACATGGATATATATGTGTGTATATACATGGATATATATGTGTGTATATATGAATATATATATGTGTGTATGTATGAATATATATGTGTGTATGTATGAATATATATATGTGTGTATATATGAATATATATGTGTGTATATATGAATATATATGCGTATATATGAATATATATTCATATATATGTGTATATATGAATATATGTGTATATGTATTCATATATATGTGTATATATGAATATATGTGTATATGTATTCATATATATGTGTATATATGAATATATATGTGTGTATATATATGAATATATATATATGTGTATATATATGAATATATATATATGTGTATATATATATGTGCATATATATATATTCAGAAGGCTGGAAAATTTGAGGTTGAGATTGCTACTGCTGCATAACCTGCCCCAGGCACTGCTTTGAGGTTCCCATCAGAAGGCAGAGAAAGGAGGTTGAAATGAGGAGGGTGACTATGATTTGGCAGGAATAGTAAGCCACTTAGTTTTGTTTTATCATCTTTGATATTTATAGGCACAGAGATGATAAGTGTCTTTTGCCATTTTGATAATTTAACTAATGTTTAAGAAACAAGGATAAAAGTACAAAGTGAATTTAATGAAAATCAGATTGTTGGTTTTCACCCTGTAGACTTGATATGCATCACACAATTTAGAAACAGAGGATAGATACATGTTCCCTGTAAAAATTCCCAAGGTCTATGATAATTATAGCTGAGCATTTCTACCAGAAAGACCCTGAATGCCTTCCTAGTACTCTTTAAAACCAACCATAGCTTCTAAAGTAAAACATAAAGCTCAATAGCTATGCAATGAATCCAAATAATACCAAGCTCAGTAATTTAGTCTACATGAAAACTCTCTTGTGCCTTAGAAGAAGAGAATACTTTTCCTGAATTATCCAAACAAGTGTCTCAAATCTCTATTTTTGCTTCCTACATATACTCTGCCTAGTGATGGATTTACTAGGTACTTTATCTGGCAATCAGTTTTAGTCATTAGACTGGACTAACCTATAAATGTTGGAATAGTGTTTGTCCGACTTAGAAAGGAACTGGAATAATGACCTCAGTGTCTGAAAATTCACAGTATCATATTCTCAAACAAATCACTGGCAATATCTCAGACCCAAGCCTGAGTTTCTGAAGTTCTATTTTGTAAACTGTATCTCCTTCCTCTAATACTCACAGTATAATTTCCTTTTCAAATATTTGGAAGTGTATCTCCAGATATCATGACCATTAGAAGTTCATAACTAGATTGCCCCAAAATAGTCAGAAGTGTTCACTCAGTGGCAATGCACACATGTCTATATGGCCCATGTCTTTTTGGTATGAACCTTAAATACTTTAGAAAGCAAGATCTCCTAAGTGGGAAAAATACCAGTATTGTTACCACTATGTCACTTTCCTTCCAGGCTACAAAATGTACCTGAGCTATTTTTAAAGTTTTACCTAAAAGGTAAGGAAACCCAGTTCTTGGATTTAATCTTTGGACTCTGCATAAGGTTCAGTGCTTATCTGTTACTGACCCACTGCAATGGATCGAGTTTTGATCTTGACCTCTGGATCCCTTAGAAAATGGTGTTAGAGCCTTTTTTCCCTCCTGGCAGGCTGAATGATAGATATAAACTGTGAGACACAATGAAAAAAAGTTTTTTTAATCCTTTCTATTAGTTTTTATTGCTTCCCCAGAACTAGAAAAATGAACACATCTCTTTTTCTTTTATATGACTGCTACTTCTAGGGCCTAAATTCTGTTTCTTTAGTGTAGACTGATGAGATCCAAAGTGAAGATAGTACTGATATCCATACCAGCTAAATGTCAAAACTGTTAGAATTGAGCTGCCTTGTAATCATTTAAAAAATAATAATTTGAAATCAGAATTTTGCAGTTCAAGCCACATGGCTGTCACAGCAATAATCTTAAATTTATTATTTCACAACAGGAACTGAGTAAGTTTTATTATACTCAGGCCATAAAGTTGATTACTTCATTCAGCAATGAAATTAGTTCTGAACATCCAAGAGCACAGGGTTCTTATCTAAATTCACAGTACTCAGAGCTTCCAAAGAGCAGCAGCAGGTACGACCTGGTTACAAACGAAGTCTTTAACCCAAGGAAACCACAGCTAGAGGGAGACTGGGTAAAATGGCTGGGAAGGTGGTACAGTGCCTCTTCCAGCCAAATATGAGGGGCCAGTTTCCTCTTGAAATAGGTAGGCATCATTCATATTGTTTTTTCCTTAGGAAGAAGATGCCTTTCTCCACAGCTTCCTTTATATTTATTTTAAGAATAAGAGGAGACTAAATTCCATTAAGTGGCCAAACAATAAAAATAATAAAAAGAATCCCAGCAAACAAAGATTAGTAATTTTATCTTTGATATCTATCTAAGACAGAGCATGGCTAGGAAATGACACACTGGAGAACAAACAAGTAAAGAAATATACAACAAATTTCAGAAGGACTTTCAAGGTGTCACATTTCTTGTGGCAGTTCAGTGTGTGTACAAGAGCCATGCTGATTTAGAGAGCAAATCAATGCCTGGAAACAATACAAAATAAAGGTCTGACTCAGCAGCCACGTGGTTAATTTAATCAACACAAAGCCAAAACCAGAAATGGAAATCTGGTAATTATCCAGTTAATTGGAGCAGCATTTCAGGCCTAAAAAAGAATCCATGGTATAACTTGAGGCATCTTTCACTCATCAGCATTAATCAACTTAATCGGATAACTGTCACGTTTACATCTTAATGATTTGTAGACAAAACTGGAGTTATGCCCACTTATGTAGGGAAGATGAGTGGGCATGGAAAAAAGAAGATGTGCAATGAATATGTATCTTAAGTATTTTAATGGACTCTCTTTTAAAATGTAAATATGAGAGCCTCAGATGGGAAAGGGAGACAGGGGGAGGTCTGGAAGGACAAAAATTACATGCTGATGAGCATCCTTGAAATCCCAGAAACTTCAGGGAGCACAACTTAATTTGAGCCTGTGGTAGAAAATGCTCTCTAAGAAAATAGCCTGTCCATAGCCTTACTCTGCCTGTCCATAATTTCTCTCATAGTAAACTGAAATGATAATTTAAGTAATGATCTTTCTGACAGTGACATGGCCAAAACTTCCTGTTGGCTTCTTAGTCCTCATTGTTAAGTTTTTTCCAACAAATATTTTATTATATACTTGAAAGATACAATGATGTACTTTAACCTGTGGTTACAGTAAATCATCGCAAATCATAGCTCCTCTAGAATTGGCCCATTGCAGTTACTAAAATAATGATGTGGCAGTTCCATCCCAGCCTTTGAACAGTGAGGGTACTGAGTCCTTTCATGTGTGTAGCAGAAGACTTTGTACTCAGCTGCTACCAAAGGAGCTATAAAATGATTGGTTGTCAGTAAGATTATAAATGCAAATAATATCTATGAACTCAAGTGTCTTGCCACATTGGAAGCTCAGAGAAGAAAATAACAATATTTCTTGTTGTTAACAAAGTTGAGCCATAAGAAAATCAAATAAGTCAACTGATCTCATGATGTAAATAAGGAACACTACAAGTCAACCAAAGAGGCAGGCATTTCTCCAAATACTTTCCAGCTGGAAGACAGTAGACATAGAAGTTTGAGCATAGACTCTATTTCAAATCCCAACTCCACCACCTGCCAGTTGTATGACCATAGGAAAATTTCCTAACTTTTCTTAACTTTGGTTCCTCATCTATCACAAGAGGTTGATAAGGCAGCCCTTACTGCTCAGGGCCGTTACAAGAATAAAAGAGACAGTTCGTGTAATGCCTTTAGTCAGCACCTAGCACACAGTAAGTGCTTATTAGTTCATTTTAGCTATTATTAAGTAAACAATAAGTAAAACCTTTATCAAAGTTCAACTCAGTTGAGCCCCATATAATCTTATTTGTTTATCCTTTATTTTAGAAGCATCTATATTCAGTCTCCCCTATGAGCAAGGTGCTGAATAGACAGATACAACTCTGCCCATGAGAAACTTATTCTGAATGTGGAGAGCCAAGACATAAAAGGAGAGTGACAATACACTGTGATAAATGCTTTGACAGAAATAGGCCCAGGGGTTTGGAAAGATGTCGGAGAAGGCTTCATAAAATATTCAGTGCAAGGCATAATTCTGGGTGCTTTGGGGAAGGAGGGAGTGGAAGGGCATGGAGGTGAAGGGGAGAGGCTGAAATACAAAGAGGAATTGGATTTTTTTCTATCCAACACCCATAATCTAGCAATGAACACAAATGACCAAAAAGAAAGTGATAAGGGTCATGAGTGAGCTGCAAAGTGCTAAGAGCATTCTAAAGAGTGATGGTTATTTCCAGCTGGCTGGAAGGGTATGAACTTTATGACAGAAATGGCATGTGAGCAATCAGAAACATGGCAAGTATTTTGACAAGTGGAGAAGGAAGAGAAAGCATTCTTGAAGATAGTGATTCATATTTGGTTGTAGGTGAGGTGAAAACACAAGATTTCTTCTTGTGAGTTCCTTTTTAGAATTTCATATAAAAATGTGCATCATGATTAGCAATATACATATATGAAATGTCCAAAGTGTTTGTTTTCAAATACTTTAGTTGAAAATAAATAAAGTATTACTTTATCAGTATATAAAGATCAGTTTTTCTTTATTTTGAATTTAGAAAGTGAAATTTTAGAGATGTATGGAATTATAACTCTAATGTTCCCTTTCTGTTTTCCTGCTTTTGTTCCTAAAATTGAGCTCTCATCTTTAGACACATTTTTATGTATGTCAACACACTATCTGTAATTTTCATAAACACAAATATGTAATGCCTAATAATCAACTGATCACAATTGTTTCTCAATTCCAAATTTATTAAGACCATTTCAATTGACTAGAATCAAGCCATAAGTAATGCACACATAGAATTTTTAAAACAGATTTTCAAATATATATTATAAAGTGTTCAATCATTATTTTAATATATAAAAGGCTTTTCCATGTCATAGTTTTAAAATAATTTCTAAAGGCTTTAAAAAACTCTACTTTAGACTTGTCATACCCTTTTAAAAGCTTTAACCTTGTACTTTAGCCAGATATCGATAATCTCATAACAAATCAATATTACTAATCTAAGTTGGATCATTTCAGTCTCATAATTTGTCTCCTTTCCTGAATTCATCCAATCATGCTTTGATGACTTGCTTTGTTACATTATGTTTGTAATCCCTTATAATTTGATGAGAAATTTACCTTTTAATAATGCCTTTCATCAATAAATAAATACTTGATTCCACTATAAAGATTTCCAGAAAAATAGGAAACAAATTGGCTAGTAAATGTAAGGGAACTCAGGGCATTGATTCAGTTTGGAAACATTTAATTTACAACCTCTGTTCTTTAGTTCTTGAAGAAATTCCATTTACCATAAAAGTAGTTACAATGTGATTACCTCAAAATAATATCTACTGAAGGGAAGAAAAATATGAAGTTGGAGAAAAAGTTGTGGAATCTAAACACCCCTTTACCTTTCCATGGATTAGATGAAGGAGCATAGGTCTTTGCAGAGCTTCCAAGTTTTCCTTTCCCATTATTTTAGATGGACTTTTTCCTTTGAAGATGCTCTTCTCTCCTCTCTGCTGATTCACATTTTCAACATTTACATCCCTCATCTGGAGTAACAGAAAGAAACCTGATTAAAAAAACTTCCTATATCTGTCTTCATCAGAGTCTCTCTGAAAATAAAATGATAAAGAAACAGAAAGAGTTGGCCACAATTTCTTCTGTCATTTTTCAATTCATGATTTATAGGACCTTGCCACTCACTTTAAAAGAATGGAGAAGGTATTTAAAAACTAGGTTTTTTAATAAGGCAAAAATAGCAATACTTAAAGAACTCTGTGACTTTAGGCTTAAAATAATTGTGACTTGAATGTGATTCTTTCCTATCATTGCCACTCTTCATTTGTTTTTTGTGGTTGCTGTCTGCCTGATCACTTCACTTTCTTTACCGCTTGTTGGAAAGGACCCCTGCCCTATTCTACCTTATCTGTGTAAATAAAAATAAAGTCTAATTACTGAATAAGGAGGAATATAATGTTTTCTGGAGAACAGTTTACTGTTGTACTGAGAAATGGCTCAGAGAGATGGATGATGATGCTTAGATCTAACTTGGAAAACACAAGAGCAATTAGAGACACCCAAATAAGCAAATATCACTTGTAAATGTATTGCTATGACGCCTCAATATAAAGGACACCAGCAACTACTTGTTCCAAGTACTTTGTCCTGTGTGCCTGTTTCACACCAAGATGTGGAAGAATAACTGACTTTACTCAAAGAATCTATTATCTTTAGGTTCTTGAGAAGCAAATAAGGGAATCACCATATATTACAATTGGAAAAGTCCCCAGAGACCAACTAATTTGGCCTCCCTTCTCAACACATAAATCTAAACCATTTTAACTGACCAAACACTGTTATTCAGGGGAGTACTTGGTTCCTTCCTCAGGAAGAACACAGACTAGGTTTACTCTCTCTTCAGTAATTCCACCTGTTGTATCAAGGAATGCAGGAACCTCCTAACTGATCTCCTCTTGAGTTAGAGTGGTCTAAATTGTTTTTCATACAACATGGATTACTGACCCTTCTCTCCCAGAACATTTTGAAAAGACTCTAGTATAACGTCCCTATTAACATGATCTATAGAATTGAACACCATACTCTGGTCGTTTACCAGTATATACCTTCTATTGTCTGTTTCAATAACTTGGAAAGATCAGTTCACTTTTCATCAGCAAAACCTTTAAATACATAGAACTGCTTGTTTTAGTGATAGATAAGAAACTAAATGGATTTATAAACGGGAACCCAATACAAGTGCTGTCCAATGGTACACTTCTCAAAAACTTCTGATATCTAATCTTTGCATTTATCTGGTAGAAAATGCCCACCGTGATTTGGATCAACTGGTCATCATCACCATCAGGGTTCCTCCATAGTAAGGCCACATCCACGTTGGAGGAAATGCGGTAGCCCACGCTGTCTTGCAGTTTTCCTTTGCCCCGATCAAGAAGAACTTCAGTGGAGTACATGAGCTTGTACAGCCGGTCATTATTTAATGAGAGGCCAGTTGTGTGACCTGCATAAAGATAATGACACATATCCAGTTTTCATTATAAGGGAACATGCTGTCTCACCATCAGTGCATCTCTCTACCACAGTGGGGCTCAGGAAGCTTGGTAAATATTCGCTGATTGAAACATGGTGCTACTTCACCTGCTGAAATCATTGACTTGAAAAACATAGATAAACAAACAAAAAACAAACAAATAAGCTCCCATTTCAGAGAACCTTAGTTTGTATTCCTAATCACTTATCAGATAGTGCCATGGGTGAACTATAGATATTTTGGTTTTTTTTTTGTTTAAATGCCATTGTATTTCTCTTAATTATATGAACATGATTTCAAGTAGAGGACCCACCAGGAATTGGTTGATAAATTTAATATGAGCCATTCGTAATTAACGTATTATTTAAATGCAAGCAGATCAATGCCAAGGTAATTTTAGTGGTTAGAAGGAAGTTCTTTAATTTGGATATTTTTGATATTTAAGAAACATCTCTTCAGTGTAATTTACTCTATTAATGTAATTATCAAACTTTTAGTACAAAGGTACATTTCAGCGTTGCACATATGTAACTTTAAATTAGCTGTGCCCGAATAAAATAATGTTTTACTATATGAAATCTTAGTACAGGCTTAAAGTTGGCATGGGGTAATTTAAAAAGATCAAATAGTATACAAATCTGTACTGTGAGCCAAGAAAACTGATGTATGAATGAGTTCACACAGTATCCAATTCAGTTTACCTAGCCCAAAGAAATGCCAAGGAGCAAGTCTTTCCCAGAGATGACTTAAAATGTATGGTCACATAAATCTTTTTTCTTTTGTATATTTTCTATGTATGGCTCTCAGGAGATAGTTAAAAAAGACTTCAGTTTACCTTATTCCTCAATGCTAATGGGGTTGCATTGCCCAGTTTACTATAATACGCAACCATAATCTTTTTTTCTCTCAGGAAATATACATATGGGGAGAGGGACAGAAAAGGGGCTTGGGGTGACTAGACAAGAAGCAAAGCAGCTGAGAAAGGTGACAGCAAAAATTACTTTGCGATGCCAAAAAATTAAGAAAACCTCTGAAAAGGCCTTACCCACCTACACAGTAACAATCTGTTCACTGTCTCCTCTACCTACGACAGCACGTACTTGCCCAGAGGAAATGGTGGTCAAAAATCCATCATCTGCATGTTACATGTATTAACTTATTTAATTCTCACAAAAATCTAATGAGGTAGGCACTATTATTAGTCTCATTTTATAGATGAAGAAACTGAGGGGACACAGAAACTATATAATTTACCTAAGGTCACCCAGGTAATTCATCATAGAGACATGATTCTTTTTTCTTTTTTTTTTTTTTTTTGAGACAGAGTCTCACTCTGTCGGCCAGGCTGGAGTGCAGTGGCACGATTTCAGTTCACTGCAACCTCCATCTCCCATGCTCAAGCAATTCTCCTGCCTCAGCCTCCTGAGTAGCTAGTAATACAGGTGTGTGCCACCACGCCTGGCTAATTTTTGCATTTTTAGTAGAGACGGGGTTTCACCATGTTAGCCAGGCTGGTCTTGAACTCCTAACCTCAGGTAATCCACCCACCTCGGCCTCCCAAAGTGATTATAGATGTGAGCTACCATGTCTGGCTGGAGATATGATTTTAATCCAGGCTGTCTGTCTCTAAAGATGATGCTCTTATCTATACTATATATCTCTAAAACTATAGGTTGAATTATTTTCCATTCCTAGGCAGTGAGCTAGAAATTTATTCATTCATTCAACTAGAATATAGTGAGTACCTGTTGAATAGTAAGTACTTTTTAAGGCTCTGGGACTACACCAGTTAACAAGCAGAGAAAGGCAGAGAAAGTTTCTTCTTCTTCTTTTTTTTTTTTTTTTTTTTTTTTTTGAGACAGGGTCTCACTCTGTCACCCAGGCTGGAGTGCAGTCGTGCGATCTCGGCTCACTGCAACCTTCATCTCCAGGCTCAAGTGATCCTCCCACCTCAGCCTTCTGAGTAGTTGGGACCACACACTCATGCCACTAAGCCCAGTTAATTTTTATATTTTTGTAGAGATAGGGTTTTGCCTTGTTGGCCAGGCTGGTCCTGAACTCCTGAGCTCAAGCAATCCACCCACCTCACCCTCCCAAAGTGCTGGGATTACAGGTGTGAGCCACTGCACCCGACCAGCAGACAAAGTTTCTACCTTTTGTAAATTTAATACCCTTTGTAAATTTTCTACCCTTTGTAAATGTAAATTGGAATGTACATTTAAATGCGATGGAGAAGGGCAATAAAAAAATGAGTACATAAGCAAGTTATATAGTATGATAGAAGTGCTCATAAAGAAAACTGAAGCAGGAAAGGGAATGGAGATGCTGAGAGAAAAACCTCTGTGGAAAGGTGACATTTTGGACAAAGGTTTTCAGTGAGCCACATGGATATCTGTGGGAAGGGCATCCCCCTCCCCCAACTCCTACCCTTTCTACCCCTTCCCCTCACAGAGGAGACAGCAAGTGCAAAGGCCCCGAGGAGCGCTCCTGCAGGTGTAATGGAGGAAGAGCAGGGAGACCAAAGAGGCTGGAAATGAGTAAGTAGAAGATACAGTGAAGGAGACAAGGTAAAGGTGGTACCTATGGGTGGCAGGAAGATTTGGGGAGTTTGAGTGAGATGGGACGCTGCCATAGAATTTTGGGTAGTGAAGTCACATAATCTGTCGAACCTTCAAAGAAAAGGGACAAGGATTTTCATAGGAATCAAGAAGAGCCAGGAGAAGGAAGTATGAAAGGATCTAAATGTGTATACACAAAACCAAGCTGTGTCCAAGCACCAAGTCAGGCAGAAACTGAGGTGTGAGACACAGAAGGCAAAGAGAGTCAGGAAAAACCTTGAAGGGGATGAAGACTGGGATTCCCTCTTATCTCTATGTCTTCTGCATTGTAACTGGGGACTCTATAGCGGGTTCAAATACTGGCTTTCTGGTCAGGAAAAATATTTCGGTCAGGAGGCCTTCTTTTTATGACACCTATCAAATTCCACATAGGGCATAAAGGAAATACATGTTGTCTTATCTAATCCTCAGAGCAATTCTGAAAAGTAAGCATTGTGTGACAGCAGATAGAAGCTGACTCCAAGTTCAACCCAACATAGCAAATATAATGCAGATTTGATGTTTAAATTTACCAAAATCCAAGTTCTGTGGACTGTATTAAGGTGTCTTCTGGTTAAAATAACTACGAAACATTTGTAGGAAGGTAACCTTTCTTAAATTCCAAAGCTTTCCAAACTATTACTTTATTCACTTTTTTTCTTACCTCTACTTTACTGGCCATATAATAAATCAATTTTTGACTATGAGTAGGAAATGTTAAAGCACAGAAAAGAATGGGCCCTTTATTCCTCCAAACTGTTTCCTACCTCTTTCAACAGGAGATAAAGCCTAAAATGGTTCAAATAAGGTGGACTGTGCTAGAGTGTCATCCTCTTATACTTTCCTTTTTGATAAGTATTTCTCTGTTTATGTTTTGCAGAGATCTGGCAACACTGGGCATTGGGGCATGTCCCATTTATATTGTTGACTTAATTCCTTTTGTAGGATAGTGCTCTTCAGAGTATGTATAGTAATATTTTTGATAACTGTTGTTAGATAAAACCAAAACAGAAGGTAATATTAGCCAAAAAAGTCAGAATCTCTTTCATTTGCCCTTCAAGTGCATTTAGAATTTTTAAGTGACTTAAAAACAACAAAACTGTTAGTTTTGAATCTTCAAGAAATATTTTTTAAATACTCCTTTGTCAGATTTATATGAGTACAATCACTAATAACTGGCTTAGTCATGAAGACAAAGCAGAGCTGAGTTATTGGTGAGGTTTGAAGAGACATGCAGTGATGATAAGGGTGATAGGTAATGGCATTTATGAACCCAACAGAAAACTAAAGGGTCAGAAGTTAAAAAAGAGGATGAAGGGTAAGAACTAAAAAGAACTGGAAGATGATTAATAAAAATTGACTAAAAAGTAAGGGTGGGGTGAGGGATTGAAAGACTGGAAATGAAGGAAGTGTACAGGTTTAAAGGTGACAAAATTAAATAGAAGGTAAAAATACTATATAAGGAAAACACAGAGAAGGCGCTGAAAATAGTCCAACCATGACAAAGTACAATTAAGAAAAAGTAGGGAAAATTGAGTCTTTAGAAAGTTCACACAGCAAATCATATAGATGTGCTCTTTTATCCTAATCCTAATACCCTCTTCAGATTCCAATCTGCCATTCAATTTTCCTTTTTCTTTTCTTCCTTCCTTTCTTTCTTTCTTTCTTTCTTTTTTTTTTTTTTTTTTTTTGAAACAGAGTTTCATTCTTATTGCCCAGGCTGGAGTGCAATGGTGTGATCTCAGCTCACTGCAACCTCCACCTCCCAGTTTCACGCGATTCTCCTGCCTCAGCCTCCTGAGTAGCTGGGATTACAGGCATGCGCTACCATGCCTGGCTAATTTTGTGTTTTTAGTAGAGATGGGGTTTCTCCATGTTGGTCAGACTGGTCTCGAACTCCCAACCTCAAGTGATCTACCCACCTTGGCCTCCCAAAGTGCTGGGATTACAGGCATGAGCCACCACACCCAGCCTCAATTTTCTTTAGATTCTAACCTGCCCTTCAACATCCACCCAGATCTGAGGATTTACCAAACAGTTGCATTGGTAATTTAGAGATGAGTTTTGAGGCAATGAGGCATGGGATCCCCAAATTTTAAATGGACTGATTTTAAGGTAAACTCTTCACAAGTTGTTTGCTAATTAATGTCAGTTGTTACAAGGGCAAAGAATCTATAATTAAATCATGGTACCATAATGCAAAAAGTTATTCCATCTAGGTAAAGAAGCTCTCAAGTTGTACACTTTTAATTTATGATATCAGCATAAGCAACATACCATGATGCTGATGAAGCTTAAGCTCTCTTGCCCAGGATCCTTCCAAAGACTCCAGAAGTGGACCCTAGCAATGTATCCACATGCCATATCTTTTTCAGTAACCTTTGCAATAGTAAGATATTTTTGTAATCTTTTCTCAAAAGTGGTCCCTAAATTATATATGTTTCAAGCTTTAAAAATCTAGATTTACTACTAAGCTTGTTTACAATAAAATGTAGCTACCTATAATATTCTAAACCACATTTTCTCATTTATGCCGTTTCCCAATTATGCCATTGTCTAGTGTATGTGTATATTTAAATTTTTTATAAGTATATTTGAAAACATGAGGTCACCCAATTTTCCAGTTTATAAAATGGGAAAACAGGACAAGCTCATGATAAGTACCATGTCTCAATTATTTTTCTCAAAATACTTATGGTATTAGGTTTGATACTATGGTATTTAAATCACACATATTTTGACTACTCAACAGTTTATTTGGCAGATGAAATAGTAAGTTCTCTATATAACACTCTCAGTCAGATATAATTTATAAATCTTCTTCTCATTAAAAAATTTCTTTTGTCCAAGTAAGAACTGTATGTTTAAATAGTAAATATTTAGAAATTGGTGAAAATATTTTCTTTAGTTCAAGAACCTACAGTGTGATTTGCTGAGGTGAATTGGCTTAAATTTAGCCCTCTATTGCTCCAATAATGAATTAGGTTTTTTTCCTCATGTGGAAATTTTCTACACAAAAAATCCTGAGGCAAACTTTACTTTAATATCAAAAGCCACATTTATCCCTAACAGGTTTTAGAAGTTTACAAGTGAATTATTTTCTATCAATTACTTAGAGTACATGGTTTTAAAATTGGTCCCTATAACGCTAAGTTGTTATATCAATTGGTTTTTAACAGTGTGTCTTCCTAAGAAACTAAAAAGTGATCATTTTACATAATGCAGCATTTGGAAAATCGATGTTTATAATCTAGCTGATCTGAAACATGATTCTATATTAATACACTTCACCACAGTTTTATAAAACCGTTCCTCATAAAATGTTTGTTTTTTCGCTTGCCTTTTCAATGGTATTAATTCATATGTATTTTTAAAATTAATTTCATCTTAAAATAGAAACTGTAAGTAGCAACATTATTTTTCCAAAGATAATGTCTTATTTCTTAAATCTGTATCAGGAAATTTAATTTTGTTTAATTCACTATGAATTCTATCATTTTTTAATTGTAACAGAATTAAATACATGTTGTGCCATTTCATTCATAATTCTTTGGCAAATCAAATGCCTTTTTCATTGGGTCTAATTCTTCTTGAGGTCACATTGCTAAGCAACCAAAAGAAAATTTAAGAACTGGGTTTTTAAAAAAAATCCTCATTTACAATTCAAATGAAGGAGCTGCATTCAATGTGACCAACAGCAGCAGGTAACAATAGTGGGTATCTTTTTTCCTTCTTTTAAAAACAGACCATGAATGAGAAATTGAAGCAAGAACACACTGGTCTGAGGAACTGAAACTAAAAGAAATATCTGTTTTCTTAATGTTTGTAGGGATTTGAATTTGGTTTTCATTTCAACTCAGCCATGCTTTCACAAACATTCCAAAGTTACACGGTTTTGAAGATAGTTTAGTTAGAAACTCTTTCACTATTCACTCACACACACACACACACACACACATATATCTGCCTCCAACTCCAAAGATGGAAATTAAAGTTTAGCAAAAGGCAACACAAACTTACCTTTAACAGAAGCTGAATATGAGGAAATGAAGCAGAGAAAAAGCACAGCAAGAAGAATCATATTGACCAGCGATCCTCAACTGCATCCAGTGCCCAGCTAGGAGTCACTGAGAAGTGGACTCTTTCAATGGCAGCCAGTGAGGGAGTGACCCTCTTCAGAACCTGCAACAATCATGTTTATCTTTGGGGAAAGGTCAGACTCCAAACTCCAAAATCAGGACCTAAGTTCACTGAAGGGCTCACTATTAATGATTAAACGTAGGTGGGCTGCAGTTTTCAGTCTCTCACTTTTTAATTTTTTTTCACCCAATGAGGAAACTTTAAATGTTTTCACTTTTGAGAGCTAAACCAAACCAGTCTACCATCCTATAAATGCAGGAGTACTGAGGGGCATTCAAAGAAAAAAACTGGTGGTGATACTTCTTTCTGCTTAATACATAATCATCATTATGCCTGTAATAGTAACTGCCTATATTCACATTACGATACTATGTGAGAGGGTAGTAAGGATTCTCAAACTCAGCTAAACCTAACCAAATTTTCATATTTCTTGTATGGACATCTTTGAATTTTTATGCTATTATAAAAAATTCACACTGAATTTTAGGATTTAAATTTAAACTGTTAAGTCATACCACCACCAATCACTTCAAAATAATGTTAAAGTAGATAGAACTTTCATGAAACATAGATGATTGTCCTTATGTGTGAAACTGTATGAGGTTGGAGCAAATCAGCATTGTCTGTCATTAGCACACTAGCAAGCCAATTGAGTATTTCATAGTAGACCTCTATTTGTGTCTGCGACAACACACATTTGTCTGAGTTCCCAAACAGGCTGGATGTCCTGTCCTTTCTGAATCTCATTTCTAGGAAGAGATTAAGAGGGGGAATTCCAGATCTTAGTTCTTTTGCTACAGAATATTAATTAGAAAACTTCTGTAGAATTAAAGCAAATACCCTAGTATGGCTAAGGCCATACTAACTGAAGCAATCCTTGTCCCTGGAAACTCCCATGAGAGAGACCTGATATGAACAAAACCTACTAACCCTACTAGAGCACATAAAGCCTGCTAAACCTACTAAACCTATAAAATGAGGTGACTTAGGCTGCCTGTGGGACTGTTTTGGCAAAGAAGGGGAAAAATGTGCTAGCAAAGGGCTATTTGAATGTATTTAAAAATATTTATGGCCATATATTAGTATAAAATGAATTCTTAAATCTATCCTGGTCACTCTCAAAACCCTTTTCTCAAACCGTAACCTTGAGCTTAAATCTTCCAGACAATCTAGGTAAAAGATAGTAGACTTGATATGGACACAATGCAATTTAAAATGTAAAAATCTACAAAGTTAAGCATATTTCCTCTTGAATTATATCTTTATATGAAGATCGAAACATGAAAATTGTTTGTTCTTCTATTGGGATTAGAATTTCATTTGCTATCACAAATTTTGTATAAAAAATATAGCTATAGTACCTAGCAAAAATAAATTGTTTGGTTGGAGAAACCCCCTTAAGTTATAAATACGAAGTTTTCCAGGAGTTAACAGAAAAGTAGCTTTGTTAAAGAAATGTAAGTTTTTATGAAGAGTAGGGATTTTGAAAACAAGGCAATGTGAAAGTGCTTTGTTACTTTCCATTTGAATAGATTTCTACAGTTTTCCACAATTTCTGTGATACATACATAGGGATATAAAATCATTATAGTCACTTGAACTTTACTTACATATTTATTTAAATTAAAAGCTAGTTTGTATTGTATTTGATTGTATGAGAGCTGTCCTTATGTATTTTCATTTGAGGCTCACAGTTACAAGACCTTTAATGTTTGTGGTTAGACTATGTGGTGCATGATACATGCCCTTCGGGTAAAGTACTATTCGTTGTCAAGTGTTTTCCAGAGTCCAGCCAATAAAAGACATATCACTATTGCCTAACAAACTAAATTCTATTTCATTTGAGCATTTGATTTCCACTAGAAAGCTCCTATGAGTCACTGTATTAAGTAGCGATTTCAACATAAGATGTTCAAATAAGGCTGCTTCTGCTGGTTATAAATAACATCATCCTTCTGTAAAATATAAACATAACTTTTTTCTTTTTACAAGGACATTTTAGAAAAGACTTTTTGAGATTGTTTCATTACAGATGACATAAGAATGCCAAAGCCTTTCCAAATTCAGTAAACTCTGTGTATCAAAGAAGTATTCTCTTCTGCTACTGTTGATCATGCACAGCAAACACTGTGCAAGTATGTGAGCACCACCTCCTAAAACTCACCAGCTATTTTACATAACATGTGAAGCAGCGCAGAAGCAAAGCACAGTAAAAAAACAAGAGCTGCCATCTATGGAACAATTACATACTTTGTTAATCACCTTACGTTTTTATAGTAATCCTTACAACAGTCATTTGACATATTATAAAAATGAGTCTCAGATTAATTTACTGAAGTGATATTAGGACTACAGAAAAATAAACCTTGAAACCTAGACCCAAGTATTCTTCTTTGCTTAAAAAAAAATTACAGGTGGGGAGTGAGAAAAAAAATTGATTTCTAACAGATGACATGCAACTGTTAATTGGGACTGTCTTCATAATAAGTCATCACAATTTTGTATGAAAACTAACAGAGCCCTTGATTTTTGTGAAATTGTGGTTAGACATTCAGGCTGAACATACAGGGGTAAAACTGATCTATGATAGTTAGCTCAAAATCAAATGATACATTTCAAAACAATGCTATTGCAATGAAATTCCTTTGGTAGTACATGACACTGTGAAATATTTGCTATACTTCCATTTGCATTGATAAATAAGGAGACTATGAAATAAAGATGGATGATTAATTCCAAAGTACAGTTGTGTTTCTGTTGAGTGTCAGAGTTAACGTATTTTCTTAGATTAGAAGACAAATGAACTTCACCCCACTAAAGGTTGGAAGGAAATGTATTACCCTACCAGATATAGAAAGTCAGGATGTATGAAAGCTATGTGAAAAAACAGTCTGTTTATAACATTGAAACACTTTGTTCTTAGAAAGAAGCATGACATTAATGAAAAAAAAATTTAGAAGGACACTTTAAGTTATCCCTACATGGTCATAATAGTTTAAACTCTAAAAGTATTTTCAAATCAATGAGGGAGTTAGCATTTTGAAAGAATCTTGAAAAAATTTCTTAAGTTAAAAATGTTCTTAATGTGATGACTTTTTTTATTCCAAGGCAAAATTATATAGGAATACACACAATATTTTGAAAGGTATTGTTTAAAAATTCTCTACAAGAAAATAAAGATCCATTGAATTCCTTATCAAAAGCAAACTTGGTTTGAAACACTGGGAATCTAAGACTCCAAAAAGAACATTCATTTTTCCAAAATAGAGTCACTAACCAAATTTTCTACCCCCTATACATATATACGCACATACAAATTTGACAACAACCAAAAAAATCCTTTGTATCATATCAGTTACCATAAAAGGATTCTAAATTATCTTTGACCACACAAAACTGAATTGCTAGCATTTAAAGGAGAGAATTGATGGAAACTCTTTTAGTAGACTACTGTAAATACAATAAGATTTTAATTTTGATCAGAATTTATCAGACATTTAAAAAAAGAAATTTCAAAACCTAAAATATAATAATATCCAAGTATAAATGCAATTTTCCTTTTAAAGTATATACGATACAACAATTACATTTATGAACTAATTCTTAATATGTAGGTATAAAAATATGAATTTATTTGAAGTGGAACAAGAAGCCAATTGTTTTAAATAATTACCAAAATAAGAACATAAAAAATGTTAAAGAGAGGTCAAGAGATATAGAGGATAGAGTGAGTGGTGCAAAGGCAATATTTGGGGAATATATTTGAAGAATTTCCAAGAACTATTGAAAGGCACTGTATCAGTTCTCCATAGCTACCATAACAAATTACCACAAAACTTAGTGGCTTAAAACAGCAGATTTATTGTCTTATACTCTTGGAGGTCAGAAGTCTAACACTGGTCTCACAGGGACAAAATGAAAGTATTGGCAGGTGTATCCCTTTCTGGAGGCTTTAGGGGAGAATTTGTTTCCTTACCTTTTCTAGCTTCTAGAAGCTACCTGCATTCCTTGACTCGTGGTCCCTTCCTGCATTTACAAATCCAGCAAGAGTAAGCTGAATCCTTTTTACTTCATATCACTCTGACCATCTCTTCTGTCTCCCTCTTCCGTTTTATGAATCCTTGTGATTACACTGGGCCTGCCTAAACAATCCAGGATAATCTTTTTACCCTGAGGTCTGTGGATTGGTAACTTTAATTTCATCTACAACCTTAACTTAGAATATCGCAGGTTCTGGAGATTAAGACATTTAACATCTTTGGGGAGCCATTGTCTGCCTATCACAGATACCAATCCACAGATTCACGAGGCTCAATAAGTCTTAAGCAGGATAATTTTTAAAACACACATACACACAAGTAGATACATCATAATTAAACTGCAGAATATCAAAGAGAGAGAGAAGATATTTAAAGGAACTAGATAGAGAGGACAGATTATTTTCAAGAAGAAAGAGAAGCAGACAACTACTAAATTATTAACAGTATCAATGAAAATTAGGAGACATTAGAATGTTGTCTTCAATGTGCTGAGAGAAAATACTTGTGAATTAAGTATTCTATATATATTCTGTAAAGATGTCTTTTAAGTATAAACTTGAAATAGAGATTTTCCAGAAAAATTAAAACTGAAAATTTACCAGTAAAGGACTCCTCCAAATGACATCTTTAAAAATCTGCTTCAATTAGAAAAAAACTGACCCCAGATAAAATCTGAGATGCAAGAAGGGATGAAGAGCAAAGAAAGTATGGTGGAGAAACACACTGGCTCTTAATAATAGTGTCTTGTGGAGTTAAGCATAAAGTGCACAAAAAAAAAAACATTAAAAATGGTGTCACAAGGAACTTTGTGGTATAGTGAAAATTTGGATACCATGTTTGGTTAACGACACAAATAGTTCAATAAATTATGGTGTATCAATTCAACAGAATTCCATGAAGCCATTTTAAAATAATACTATATAAGTGTGTATTTTGTATAGTTTGGTATACGTAAATATGTAAAATTGTAAATATAGTATATTTACCATATCTTAGTAAGTAAAGGAAGCAGTCTGCTAAACAGCAGATGTAGATATGGTTTGAGATTTCTTGTTTAAACAATATACATACATATGAGCACAGAAAAAGGATTAGAACAATATTCACTGAACACCTTAATAATTATTATCCCTGAGAGACGGAATATAGTTTGTGCTTGCATTTTCTTTTTTTGCCATTATATTTTCTCACATTGTATAATGTATATGTTACTTTAAAATAGGTTTATTGTTTATAACAGTTTTAGATTTACAGAAAAATTGCTAAAATAATACAAAGATTTCCCATATAGCCTGCAGTTACTTCTGTTAATAACTTACATTAGTGTAGTTGATTTGTTATTATTAATAAACCAATATTAATATATTATTAACTAAAATTCATACTTTATTTAGGTTACTTTTGTTTTTACCTAATTCTTTTTTTCTTTTCCAATCTCCCATCCAGGGTACATTACATTTAGTTCTCAAGTATGTTTAGGCTCCTCTTGGCTGTAATAGCTCTGAGGAGAAATGGTCAGATACTTCGCAAGATACTCCTCTGGTGAATTTTTGTGGTATTTTTCTCATGATTTGACTGAGGTTGTTAAGTTTGGAGGAGGAATACCACAGAGGTAAAGTGCTATTTTCTTGAAACCACATTACATCAGAGGTACATAATATCAACATGATTTATCTCTATTTACATTGACTTTGATCACCTGGCTCAGCAGTGTTGTCAGATTTCTCCGTTGTAAAGTTAATTGTTTTTCTTCACCCTTTTTTTCATAGTGAACTCTTTGGAAGGAAATGCTATGTACATCCCACATTTATGGAGTGAGGAGTTATGTTCCTCCTCCTTGAGGGTGGAGTAGCTACGTAAATTATTTGAATTCCTCCACATGGGAAATTTGTCTTTAATTTCCCATTTATTTATTTAATCACTATATCAATAAGGACTCGTGGATATTTAATTTATACTTTGGGTTAAGGTTGAATCCTTCTTTGTTGCAACAATTGTTCTATCTTTAGCCACTGGGAGTTCCTTCAGTTGGCCCCGTGTTCCTTTGACATACCCCATAAATGTGTTTTGTTTGGGTTCTGGTTTTAGTTTTGGTTTTTAGCATCTCCTTATTATCTGGCACTGCAAGATGCTCCCAGCTCATCTTGTGCATTTTTACTCCAATCTTAGAATCAGTCGTTTCTCCAAGAATCTCTGGTTTCCTTTATTGAAGAACTGTACTAGAAACCAAGATCTGGACACTAGGTGTGCTCATTTTTACAGCATCAAGTCTCTCAATCTATGAACACATATCTCTCCATTTATTTAGATCTTCTTTGACTTCTTTCATCAGAGTTTTGCAACTTCTTCATGTAGATTCTCCTCAAATTTTTTAGATTTATACCTATTTCATTTTGGAGGGGTTGTTTCTTTTTAATTTCAAGTTCCAGTTCTGCACTGCTGCTATATAGGAAGGCAATTGACTTTTGCATGTTAACCTTATATCATGTGACCTTACTATAATTGCTTATTAGTTTAGTGAGCGTCTTTTTTTGGTATGTTTTTGGGGATTTTCTAGACAGACATTCAGTCATCTACAAATGGTTTTATTTCTTCCTTCCTTTTATTTTCTTTTTAAATCTTATTGCACTGGTTAGAACTTCCAGTACAATGGTGAATATATGTGTGTGCTTTCTATATTTCTTATTATTGTCTGAGTTCTTTTATTCATCTTCAAGTATTCATTTTTGAATCATTTTCATTTTTATGTAGTTCTTTAATATTTTCTATTATTTAAAACTTGCTCTCTGTTTTGAAATATTGCATTATAGTTTTCATCCACTTTTTTTTGCTTCATATTCTCTTTTCTATTATAGCAACTTTAAATGAAATTCAACCATGATCCTTTTCTGTGGTATATTTTTAGGCTAATTAAGTTATTCTGTATTTTTAAGAGGGAGGATTGGGTAGAATATCTTTTCCAGTTTCATGGCTCTAGAGGTTCCTTTTCTAATATTTCATAAAATGACACACATGTGTCTTTATATTTTCTGAGATCTGTCTCCTCTCTACTCTCCCACTTTTATCTGCATCTGCTTTTTTGTTGGCCCCTATTGTCTCTGTTCTGTTCAATTTGGATTCTACTTTCAGCAGTTTCTCCCTAGTGTTGGGCTATGTTCAAGAACGGAGCTCCAGTTTGTTGGTTTCGAGAATTTACAGGCCTCACATCCCTCCAGCAGCTTCAGACCCTCCTGCTCATTCCTTCACACTTAGCTGAGCTTAGAGTCTGCTGAACAACCTGCCAGTTTTGACGCCGACCTCACATTGGTTTCCTCTGTTTTTCAGTGATTATTTGTTGGCAGTTTTGGGGCCTTCCCATTCTGAGGGTCTTCAGATGATCTGTTGTTTTCCCACTATTCCCTCCTACACAGTTGCTGATATTAAGTTGGGTTTGCTCCTTCCTGTTCATATTTTGAGGTTTTAGGGATTCCTTTTCACCTAGTTATGTTATAGCTATGTTCTGGGATTTTGTTATTGTCTATCCTAGATGCTTTACCTGTTTTTATCAGGAGATTCAGGAAGTTCACAGACTACCCTGCCTGTCTAATCACCTTCCCAGAGTCTTCAATATTCATATATTACTTGGGAGGATACGAGTAATATGTATGTATAAGTATGTAAATGTACAAATACATTTTAAAGTTTTTTTTCTGTATTTTTGGAGTCAGTCGAAATGCAAGTTGAAATGACTATAGATGAGTGGTCAATTCTTCCTTGTAGCTACCTTTCAAGTCATGTTTAAAAATGGGTTTCTTTTTGGCTTTCCTAGCCCGAAATTAAAGTACTCACAAGTGTTACTCTATTTCCACATCTCCTCACTCCCAACTTGCTGAAGAGTATCCTAAGACTTAGAATTAAGCTTAAAATAATGGAATTTGTAATGATTGCCCAATGTTTTGAAATCAAACTTATGGAGGGGTTCATAATCATAGTTATTACTGTATTTTTATGTCCTAAAGTTCTATTTCTGTCTGTAGCCTCCTTCTTATTCTACCAACTAGGGCCCAATTTAACAAACTGGTTGCCAACTGTCTGAATATAGCCCACAGACATATTTTATTTAGTCTGCTCAGTATTTTAAAACAAACAAAATAGCTGCCAACACTTTAAAACCAGATTTCATATTTATGGCTGTTCTTAAAAAAATGAGATCTGGTGCTATTAGGCCCATATTCTCTCCTGGAACTTGTACCCTGATTAAAGAGGAATTGCACTCTCAGGTTTGTGATACTTTCCTTCTAGACGCTTCTCTCATTTGCTACCTTCCAGCTCCCATAGATACTATGCATTTGTAACCCATGGAGTAGTATCTCTTTGAGTCCAACCTCTTATATTAGCTTAAACTACAAGTATGTGCTCATTCTTTTTAAAATCTGTTTCTACTCAGATGTCCTGCAGACTCCCCAGAATCCACATATTTTAAAACAAAACTATTTTTTCAAAACCTATTTTTCTTTTCTTTTTTTTTTTTTTTCTTTTTTTTGAGACGGAGTATCACTCTTGTCACCCAGGCTGGAGTGCAGTGGCAGGATCTCGCCTCACTGCAAGCTCCGCCTCCCGGGTTCACGCCATTCTCCTGCCTCAGCCTCCGGAGTAGCTGGGACTACAGGCGCCCGCCACCACGCCCGGCTAAGTTTTTGTATTTTCAGTAGAGACGGGGTTTCACCGTTTTAGCCAGGATGGTCTTGATCTCCTGACCTCGTGATCCGCCCGCCTAGGCCTCCCAAAGTGCTGGGATTACAGGAGTGAGCCACCACGCCCGGCCTCAAAACCTATTTTTCTTCCAGTATTCCCTAAATGACCCGGTTAATGTTACTGCATTCCTACAGTTGTCCAAGTTAGAGAAGCCCTTAGGGTTATTATCTCCTCCTTCTTCCTCATTCTATCCACAGCTTTTCAGTCATGTGCAAAACTATGACACGCTTAGGTCTTTGCTTTCACTGTTCCCAATATCTTAAACTTCTTCACTTTTCTGACACCTGTACAACTCCTACTTACTTTCCAAGATGAAACAAAATTATTTAATCTCCAAAACTATGTCCTCTGCCTCAAGGAGCATTTAGTTGCTTCTTTCAAAGTACAAGCATCTCAAGTACATGTTGTATGGTATTTATTTACTGCTGGCTCCCCTATTAGATTAAGGATTCCTTAAGCACAGAGAGCATGATTTCGTCATTTCTGTATCACCAATACTAAGACAAAACGCATAGAACTCGATACATGTGTCAAATAAATAAATACATAAATTTTACAAATCAATGAAAATATTGTTTCACATGATTTCAACTTCTTAAACTTTCTATATGTTTCAATTTTTTGTTAAATTGACTTTTGCTGGTGCTCTTTTGGTGCTTACTTTGGATTAATAATAGAATCATTTTAAATTTTGCACCAAATGACTACAAAGTTAAATGTCTATGTCAAAAGAAAATTTATTGACTTCATTATTAGAATATGAAGTGGTTTTTTTTTTGGCTTTAAAACTTTGTTTAAAATATCTAAGGATGCCAGGTATTAACTCTGAAAAAACTGTATAATTATTTATAAAACAGATCCCATAGGAGCAACTGAACAGCTGTGGAAATATTTGGCACATCACTTTGCCAGCCTGAATTTAATGACCTACATGTGAAGGGCTACATATCCAATTACTAATCCTCCCTCAGCTACTCTTTGCCCTCATATGGAGGCAGCTGAAAAAAGATGCCCTACTAACAGATCAGAAGTGGATCCAGACTTTTTTGCCAGTGCTCAGTTAACAAAGATCTTTTAGGTTTGAGATGAGGAAGAAACAGAAGAGGGACTCACAACAGTGTTATAGCTGACACAGTGTTTCAAGTAAAATTTAAGGGCTTATGGCAAGAGTGACTTTAGTTTTGTAACTAAAGTCAAAGAAATTTCGGCTCTTTTAGAGAATCTCAAATTCTGGATTTAATTTTCTATTCACTGAAGCCTTTAAACATGTTCAAATATCTTCAAGCATCAAGGATAATTTACTTCAAAATTCTTTCTATATGAGAAGCCAGTCTTCTATTCAAGATGCAAACCTCATTCTTATCTTCAAATTCTGCAATAATCACCTATTAGAAGTAGAGGAGAAAAAAACTAAACAGAAAACGACAATCTACGGGATTGTATTTCATTTCTCTCTCAGTTGACATGGTCTATATATAGCAAAAAGATTATATAAGGTCAAGTATTATAAACAATGAAATGTCATCTGATGTTTTGCAAAACAGCATAGGAAAAATAGCTCAAGGAATGAATAAAGAGTAAAGCTATGGCTGTTTTTCTTCAGCCATAAAAAAGCCTTACAGATTCTAAATTTAAATGCATTTTATTGTGAATCTGACTCACTTTTTGAATTTAATTTTCCACTTGAGTTATGTAAAATCATGTGATATGGTAATTTTCTGTATAAATTAAAAATAATATAGGCAAGAGATGTTTTTCTCTCATTTTCAACACAGAAAAATTAGGAGCCTTTCTTCGTTGTTTTGCATTTTTAACAGTGGGACTATCTTAATTCCTTCATCCAATACTCACAACAATATATGAATGAATACACGTCTGCAGGTACACACTTAATTCTTGAACGGGAAAAAACAGACATTACTGTAACTACCTCCCACTCCCAAAACCCTAACTCCAGACCCCGCCCCGCATAAACCCCTCCCCTTTCTTCCATTGCGGGTTCGAAAAGGGCGCAGTTCGATGACGTAAGACGCAACCGCCGTAGCCTCCACTGTGTAACTACCGCCCCTGCCTCTGGGAATTGAAGTTTCTGTGGAAGGAAGCGTGAGCGGTAACCAGGCCAACCCAGAAAGGCTTTCTTTCTGAGATTTCACTTCCCTGTCAACTCTTCAGCTCGGTAAGTGTCCTGGCACTGGTTGGCGCTCCTCCGCACTATGGTATTCTCTGGACGCAAAGGGGCGCGTTCCATGCAGCCCCCCGACTAGCAACAAGGGCTTCCGGGGGAGAGGTGAGCAGTGGTGTGGAAGTGGTTGCCTGCGGCGCTCTTGCTGAAGGAAATGACGTCGATGACAGGCGCCCCCCGCGGCCTACCCAGCTGCTCCCTGGTTCGCCAGAGACAGCTTAATCCCGTCTCTGAAATGCGTTTGCTGGCTGGGAGCCTAGAAGGGATAGTGGGCGAGGCTCCGCCCTCGTGGTGGGGCGCTTTCCGTCGGCGTGTGTTTTGGGGTTGCCATCGGCCCGTAGTATGTGAAAAGTGAGTTTGCAAAGAATCAGTGGGAAATCTGTACTCTAAAGGGCCGGAAAGCGTGTTATGGCCCTGCCACTTCGTGGCTAGAGACCGTGGGCTTTACCTCTTTAAAGCTGCCTTACCTCATTTTTCCTGCAAAGGGCTGACGTCGGTGAACTCTCTGAAATGTAGACAGCCCGAGGGGAAGTTGCTGCAGGTGCTGTGAGCTGAGGACAGTTTTATAAAGATCGAAGTGTTACTTGATTTCACTGAAATACTTTAAATTTGGGAATTTTTCTACAGATATGAAGAGATGGCAACACATTACTTGTCACTTTCTGAAAGAATTTCCTCTGCCCCTTCCATTCCCAATCCTCTGCCCAAAAGGCTTGACAACTGAAGTGAACAAAGGGCTTTTCGCTGCTCCACGTTTAGTCCGCATGTCTTTAAAAAGGGCATTCCTGGCCGGGCGCGGTGACTCACGTCTGTAATCCCCGCAATTCGGGAGGGCAAGGCGGGTGGATCACCTGAAGTCAGGAGTTCGGGACCAGCCTGACCAACATGGTGAAACCCCGTCTCTACTGAAAATGCAAAATTAGCTGGGCGTGGTGGCGCATGCCAGTAATCCCAGCTACTGGGGGGGCTGAGGCAGAACTACTTGAACCCAGAAGGCGGAGGTTGCAATCAGCCGAGATTGCGCCATTGCACTCCAGCCTGGGCAACAAGAGCGAAACTCCATCTCAAACAAACAAGAAAGGCCGGGCGCGGTGGGTCATGCCTGTAATCCCAGCACTTTGGGAGGCCGAGGCGGGTGGATCACGAGGTCAAGAGATGGAGACCATCCAGGCCAACGTGGTGAAACCCCGTCTCTACTAAAAATAACAAAAATTAGCTGGGCGTGGTAGCGCGCACCTGTAGTCCCAGCTACTCGGGAGGCTGAGGCAGGAGAATCGCTTGAACCCGGGAGGCGGAGGTTGCAGTGAGCCGAGATTGCGCCACTGCGCTCCAGCCTGGGCGACCTAGCAAGACTCCCTCTCAAAAAAAAAAAAAAAAAAAAAAAAGGCATTCCTTTGCTATCGCTGTCAAGTCATTAATTCCAATCTGCATTATTCCCACATTCGTTGAGATTTTTCTGAAAAGGAGACTGTCATAAATTACGACGATTATTTATTTTATCCCAATCCATAACTTAATGCAGTTTTAAAAAATTTTTTTTTTCTTTTGGTGCTCATTGATGTAGGATGTGTCCTTGCCTTACAAAGTGAGATAGTTTGTAAGCCCACCTGATAACCTATGTCTGCGAATAAAACCCACAAATTTTTAAAATTTTATGCAGAAGCAAAATTTCACACACACACACATATATATATATAATTTTTTTTTTTTTTTTTTTTTTTGGAGACGGAGTCTTACTCTGTTGCCCTAGTTGGAGTGCAGTGCTGCGATCATGGCACACTGCAACGTCTGCCTCCCGGGTTCAAGCGATTCTTCTGCCTCAGCCTCCCGAGTAGCTGGAATTACAGGCGTCCACTACCACGCCTGGCTAATTTTTGTATTTTTAGTAGAGATGAGGTATCGCCATGTTGGTCTTGAACTCCTGACCTCAGGTGATCCGCCCACCTCAGCCTCCCAAAGTGTTGGGATTACAGGCATGAGCCACTGCGCCCGACCTCACACAAATATTTTTATAGTTACTGTAAAATACGTTCTTGAACATTTGTTGAACTTGGTTGAATGAATGAAAATGTGCTGTGAGCGTCACTGCATGTGAGAAAGGAATGAAAAACTCTGCCATGGAATTTTATAAATTATTGCCCAAACTAAAACAATTAGAAAGCAAGTATACCTAATAAAATGCTGTTTTGCTTAACAGGTAATCTGAACATCCTAGTACATAGTGCAGTGTAGATATACATTATACTTATTGTATAGTGTAGACAGTGCGAGTTGGTAGATATCTTTGTAAAGTATACTATACGGAATAATTTATAAGATATCAGGTTAGCATCATTTTTGTTGCATTCCATTTGTCTCAGTGCACCTGGCTTATTTAAAGCCTAAAAACTTCACTTAGTACAGTCGTTTTCTTAGTTAGGAATAGTTTTAAGAAAGATGATGATGATGATGAAGATGTTGACCATCTCATGACCTTTCCTTGTGTTTGAGAGATTGTAACATTAATGTACTATGACAGGTCATATTAAATTTAACTTAAGACTTCTTAGATAGGAAAGGCAAATGCTCCCCCTGGTGTACATGACCTGTAAAACATTACATTGCTCTTTAAAAAGTCTTCACGTAGGCCGGGCCTGGTGATTCACGCCTGTAATCCCAGCACTTCAGGAGGCCGAGGCAGGCGGATCACGAGGTCAGGAGTTCGAGACCAGCCTGACCAACGTGGTGAAACCCCTTCTCTACTAAAAATACAAAAATTAGCCAGGCGTGGTGGCGCGCGCTTGTAATCCCAGTTACTCAGAAGGTTGAGGCTGTAGAATCGCCTGAACCTGGGAGGCGGAGGTTGCAGTGGGCGGAGGTTGCAGTGAGTGGAGATCGCGCCACTGCACTCCAGCCTGGGTGACAGAGCGAGACTCTGTCTCCAAAAAAAAAAAAATCTTCACGTAGAGCTAATCAACACATGCCGTTTTTGAATAAAATAGAGAACTAACTGAAAATGATGCCACTGATAAACAGAAATGTACTCTCTTGGAATATTATTATTTCATGAAGAGAGCAATTTGTTTCCTGTGAATTTTAATTGTGCTTTTAAGTTTCCTCCACTCGGTGTCGTTTTGGATACCTGCATAGCTGAATTTTATTTAATGTATTGTGTATTGAAAGAAAGGAAAATAAAAGTGATCCGGGGGATCAAAATACATATTTTTAAATTTTTTTCCATCTAGCCTTTTTATGCTTATTCAGTTTCCCCACCTCCAGTTTCTTAAATTGAATGCTTACTTTACTTTCTAGCTTTTTTAAAAAAAATTAATGAATGCATTCAAGGCTATATGTTTATCTCTAATTACCTTTTTTTCCTGTATCTCTCTTATTCTGTTATCCAAGTCTTTACTGCTCCTCCATATTATTTTTCTGTTCTATTTTTGTCTGCATCCTGAGTCAGATTGTCTTCTAAGTCATCAGTTACTTCTTGGGACTCCAGGTGATCTGGAGTTTGTCTCTTCTATTGAACTTTTTATGTCTTCATTTCCTAGTTTTCACAGATTCTTTTTCATGGATTCTGTTCTTTTTCACTGATTCTTGTTTTGCTTTTTAGTAAAGCCTGCTTTTATATCACAACTTTCTGTTTTGTTCTTATACTTCTTATTCCCTTATGACCTCTCTGAAATATTTCAGCCAAATTTATTTTAAAGTCATTTTGATTGCCCTATTTTTAATTTGTATCAAGTGAATTTATTTCTTGGTTATTGATTTCAGTTTTAAAAATCAGTTCTGTCTTTTTGTAGTTTCCCTCATTCTACAGCATTAAAAAAGACTATAGAAAAGATGCTTTTCATCTCTTTTTAAAATTTTTTGTTTTATCAAAAACAATATATTTTCATTATATAACTTTAGAAAATGCAGAAAACCGTGGGTAAGAATTAAACGTGTGTGTATACCTTTTTTAAAAAGTTGGTCGTAATGCATATATTGTTTTCTTTGATTTTGTTTAATGTATAACTGTTCCCCTTATCATTAAATATTTTTGGATATATAAGTTTTACTGGCTGCTTAATACTCCTTGCCCATGTTATAGATTAACCGTAATTGTTTAGTTTCCTTTCACTGACATTCAGGAGGTTTCTAACTTTTCACTGTTAAAAATAACACTTCATTGCATATGCTCTTGTGCACATTTTTATGTGCATTTCTGATTTATTTACAGAAATTTAAGGAAATACTGAGTCCAAGGGTGTCTAAATAGAGATTTTGAAGCTCTTAAAACATATATATGTGTTGCCTTCTGGAAAAATTGTACCATGACCACCAGTAGTATATGAAACACCCCATTTCTTTAGACCTTTACTAGCATTGCTGAATATTTAATTGATATTAAGTGGTATTTAAATGATATTTACAATTAAATGACATTTATTTGTCTAAAGTTTTATTTCTATTTATTATTTTATGGTTTAACTTTAATCATATTGATTATTTGAGTTTTTTAACTTTTTTGTGCTTATAAATTATCTATTCATGTCAAAAGTTGTTTTTCAGAGGCACCAAATAATGTCATCTGAAATGTTGCCAGCGTTTATTGAAACTTCTAATGTTGACAAAAAGCAAGGCATAAATGAATATCAAGAGGAGAGCCAGAAGCCAAGATTAGGTGAAGGGTGTGAACCAATATCTAAACGACAAATGAAAAAACTAATAAAACAGAAACAATGGGAAGAGCAACGGGAACTCCGCAAGTATGTGTTTCAAAATGTATATGCTCTCTTCCTATTTAGAGATATGGAATGTTAGACCTTGCATAGCCCTTTGGCATATTAAATGTAATTGTGTTTCTTAAAATTCAATTACTAATTTTAGACAAAAGCGTAAAGAAAAACGCAAGAGAAAAAACTTGAAGCTAACAACGTATATTGTTAGCTAACACTGTCAACTGGCTGTTAAAACTATTTTTTAAAATTGTTGGGGTTTCTTTTAGCACTGTTGATGATCTTGCACTCAACACTTTTTCTAATGCAGAACCTTATTATGAGTAAGAGCACAATTTTTGAAACAACTGACTTAGATAAGGGATGTAATTAGTGTCCATGTGCTAGTTATGGAATAAAAACAGCCAACTCAGAAAGATCAAGTTTTGGCCTAACATTGATTTTGCCACAAGAACCGTTGCAGGTTTTGGTGAAAGCAGTTTGGCTAAATTTGTCATTGTAATAAATGCCAAAATTCATGGAGAGAAAATAAACTGTAGTTGGTGTAAATTAGAGAAAAAGTATATAATTTTTTTAATGAACAATTTTATTTTGCTTTTTTCTATACCTTATAAATGTGGCTTAAAAATCATATAGGTAAATTATGAAAATAAAATTCGTCATAACTCAAACTCAGTATTTATAAGGTTAGGGATAGTATGATGCCAACAACAAATGAAACTATTCAGATAGTATAGTTAGGATTTAGATAGAAAGCTTTAGATCATTTTTGGAAGCTCATTTCCTTCCTATCTGAAGCTTTTAGATGGATTGTATAAAACTGCTAATACTTGACCATTTTTGAATGGTCACAGAAGTGACAATTTCATATGATTTAACCTGATGATTTTTAAAAGGAATTGTTTATTTAGAAGAGTCTTGTAAATAACTGAATACACAATAACAAAATGTTATTTCAATTACTAATTTTAGACAAAAGCGTAAAGAAAAACGCAAGAGGAAAAAATTAGAGCGACAATGTCAAATGGAATCAAACTCAGATGGAAATGACAGAAAACGTGTTCGAAGAGATGTTGTTCATAGCACCCTTCGCCTTATTATTGACTGTAGTTTTGATCACTTGATGGTATTAAAGGTATCATGAATCATTGTCAGAAAAATCTTGTATGTGAGTTAGGTCGAATCATTTTTGTTTTAATATGCAGTATCCCTTTTATATAAATTTGTGTATTGAAATGAATCTTCAGTTTTTCAAACTTTCTTTCCCCTAAGTTAAATTAGCTAGCAAATTGCATTGATATAATAAATATGTATATTTATATGTGTGTGTATGTGTGTGTGTCAGTATGTGTGCAGACAGGAAAGAGAGACAAACACACACTTCATAGTCTAGATGACAGAACTAAATTAACTACTTATTAATCATAAAGATCTGTGGGGTTTTACCAGTGTTGTTGGTGAAACATGAAAATAGTAATAGTATGACTCTAAAAGTCTTGTTGTTGTCTCTTAAGAGAGTAGCCGTTTTCATGAACTAGCATTTTAAATAAATACAAAATATGAAATAATGGGTCACTTACAGAGCATTAACTTATAGTAATTTTGCTAGTATGTAAGGAAATCAAATACCATTTATCAGAATGCATTTGTATTTAAGAAGAAAAATTGTATATATATAGTCATCCCTTCTGCTTATTCCATTCCTTTAAGATCATAGAATGGCCATAGACAATTTTAATAACTTTGCTTTAAAAATTGAACTCTGTGATAGGACATTAAGAAACTTCATAAGCAGATTCAACGATGTTACGCAGAAAACCGACGGGCACTGCATCCTGTGCAGGTATGTGTGAAGATTTTAAAGCAGACTCTAGTTTTCTTTTATATCTTTTGTGGCAAAAGACATAGATAATTCCTATAGTCTTTGCAGTAGTCTTACAGGTAATCTTGTTTAATGCCTATGTGAAAAAAAATTTTTTTGACAGAAATAAAGCAAAATATTTTAAACATCTTTTAATATGTTATCTTAGACACACTCTTTCCAGTAATCATCAGTCTTATACAAATTGGCCTTTTCATTGCCTGTAGTTGATATCTTCGTTGTGGGACATACATATATTTTTATACCAGTTTCTCAGTTTACAATTACTTCCAGTGTGGGAGAGAGATTGGACAGAGAGGCAGAAGCTGTGGCTGCCACCACGTGACATATGTCGTGGCATCTGTTGTATAGGTTTTGTCTACTTAAAGGTTTTTAGTTTTCTTTTGGGTCACTGAGAGTTTTGACAGGTCTTTTTTAAACTGTGGTGAGGGAGTGATTTGGGAGACTATTTGGCTACTGTTAAGAATAACATCTTTCTGTTGGAATTCTAGGTGACCTAAAAATTAATACTGGCTCACTGATGTTAAGAACCAGGAACTATTAACATATTTTGGTTAGATATTTTGTTTTTACCAAGTGATAGTAATTTTATATTTTTGTTTTTTGTACTTTTTGTTTTATAGTCTCATATCACACTTCTATGATAGTCCTTTTATCCCCATTTTTATCTGTAGTAGACCCCTTCTCACCCTTGATTCAAACTTAAATAGGTGTCAGGGTTTAGAATCAAAGAAAAATTATGAAGACTTTGTATTGTTTTAAAAAAAAGAGGAGTGGGAACTTGACATGGAAGCAGGGAGTTTGCAGACAAGTGATGATTAAGGTACAGGCATGTTATAACTACTTGGGATGAAAATGTAAATGGGATACTGCAGCTACTGGGTTATGAAACATGCACACAAAATGTACTATTTCTACCACAGTTTATTGTATGCTCAAAGCATGTCACAAATTTTTTTCTAGATAAATGAGAATAAATATATTTTGTGTTTCATTGATCGTCAGATAAGTAGATGAGAGAAATAAAATATTAGACTTAAATGGTCATTTGTTCTTCTTTTCTATACTTACAAATCTTTTATCAGTTTTACTTGACAAGCCACGGAGGCCAGCTGAAAAAGAACATGGATGAAAATGACAAAGGATGGGTCAACTGGAAGGTAATTAAAACAGATAAACTCTCACATAATTCCAAGTATTTTTATGTTTCTAAAGGTCTACATTTTGTACCTAAATTCTATATAATGCTACTTAATACAACAATCTCCAGATTCAATCTCTGAACCTAAGTCTAAGATTACAAATCAGACATGCTGAAGAAGGGAGTGAGACATCTGGTAGCTTGTATTTGTTCTCATTAAATCTTCCCTATTTTATGGTCAACTTTTAAAACGTATTTTTAAAAAGAAATAATTTTAAGGGCCTTTATACCATTTCTGTCTAACATACTAGCTATACATTATATGTTACCTATAAAAATGAAGTCACTCTAAATTTTGGAAGTGTGACTGCATTCTGTTTCTTCTTACTCTGTGCTGGCCACTAACTGCATGTGGCTATTGAACTTGAAATGTGAAAGTCTGAATTGTGAATTGAGATGTGCTATGAATGTGAAATACATACTGGATTTCAAAGACTCAGTACCACAAAAGAGAAAGAATGTGAATATCTCCTAGGTAATTTTTAAAATATTTATTATATGTTCAAATGATAAAATTTTGGGTATACTGTATTAATAAAATAAATTGTTAAAATTAATTTCACCCATTTTCACTTTTTAAAATTTGGATACTAGAATATTTAAAATTGCCTGTGTGGCCTCACAGTTTTTTCTATTGGACCAAATTGTTCTCAGTCGTTGGTAAAGGTGACTAAATAGATTGGCCTTGGTACCAGTCCCTGAGGAACTTGATCCTATTTAGGGAAGTACTGGGTTATCCCTATACCTTTTTTCTTTCTCAAAGTCAGTTCTCTCAGTGACACACTTTCCCTTTCACACTCACTAATTCCATAACAAAGGCATTTATTTTATTAATAGCCTATGATATGAAACATTTTCAAAGGCTTTTAAGTTTTTAAGTACAGTATATTTACGAAATCCTGTATTTGTGCCCATTTTTCCAAGAACTAGTGTAATAAATTAAAAGAGGCATGTTTTCAGTTATTTTGTGACTTGTTAAATTTATCATTTATACCATCACCTTTCCAGAGAGACTTGAGATTCATTGGTCTCTAATTAATCAGGTTCCTCTTGGGGCCTTAAATTTGTAATATAACATTTTCCAGAAAACTGGCTATTTATTAATTATACATTTTAGGAGAGAGTTCTTTTGCCTCATTCTTGGTTTCATTAAAAATTATGGATAAATGTCATCTGAGCCTGGTGATACATCTTTTATGCAATCAGTGTGGCTTACAAAATCATGACTGCCAGCTATTGTTCAATTTTGTACCTGTGACCTGACAATTTTGGTGAAGAAGTTTTCAAATGTGTCTCTTTGTAGAAACAGATACATGGAATTAATTAAATCTATAAGCTATTTCCTTTTCTTTTTTTCTTTCTTGAGACGTAGTCGCTTGCACTGTCACCCAGGCTGGAGTGCAATGGCACGATCTCGGCTCACTGCAACCTCTGCTTCCGGGATTCAAACAATTCTCCAGCCTCAGCCTCCCGAGTAGCTGGGATTACAGGAGCCCGCCACCACACCCAGCTGATTTTTGTATTTTTAGTAGAGACAGGGTTTCACCATGTTGGCCAGGCTGGTCTCGAACTCCTGACCTTGTGATCCACCTGCCTCAGCCTTCCAAAGTGCTGGGATTGCAGGCATGAGCCACCACACGTGGCCAGCTATTTCCCTTTCATGATTCATGTAGATGGAGAGGAAGTAATTGGAGAAGGCGTTCTTTGGTCGTAGAACAATGTGAGCAAATATGTGGCAGTAAAAATGCGCTTGTTTTGTTGGAACAGAAATGAAGTTGGAAAAGTAGATTACTGCCATATTCAGGAAAGAGTTTTTAAATTAAGGATTTCAGATTTTATCCCACAGAAAAAGATAAAACATTGAAAGTAGTGTTTTTAGAAAATGAGCCTGCTATCAGTGTATGGAAGTAGGTTGGAGGGGTCTGAGGCCAACAAGGAGGAAATAAAATTAAGAGGCTATTTAAATGATCAAAGTGTGAGATATAAGAAATTGATGTAGTAAATTCAAAATAATGCATTGTAATTATATTATTTCAAACTTTGTTTCATATATTTTTGAATGGATTTGTTTTGGGAAAAGAGAGTAATCATTTTTAGCCAACTTTCATAAGGTCTTATTAATTAGTAACCTCTTTCCCTGTTGTCTTAAAGGATATCCATATCAAACCAGAGCACTATAGTGAACTCATAAAGAAAGAAGACCTGATTTACCTTACATCAGATTCACCTAATATACTGAAGGAATTAGATGAATCAAAGGCCTATGTGATTGGAGGATTAGTAGATCACAACCATCACAAGGTACTACTAAATTTTTATTTTTGCTTTTGCTTGTTCTTAAAATTGATATATCACCATTTCCTGAAAGTAACAATAATACTAATGATAGCTTATCTTTATTGAGTGCCTACTATATGTCAGTCACCTTCTGAGCTAAGCAAAGTATTTCACATAAGTTAGCTTGCTTAATCTTCACTCAACCCAGTGAGATTAGTGCTATTATTATTTACGTTCCACAAGTAAGGAATTCATGGCACAGAGAAATTAAGTCTAAAATCAACAGTAGTAGGTGACAAAGCAGCTATTTGAAACCAGGCGTATTGCTCTGGAGTCCACATGCTTAAATGCTATCTATGCTTTATTGATAGAAGATTCTGCTGCTAATCAATTGCTAAGCCATTGGAACTTAAACTAGTTTTTAAATATGTTATTTTCATGGGATGTTTTTTCTATTATCTTTCATTTGTACTTTTCTCTCTTCCCATCCATACCTTTATTTGGATGAAAAATTACAGAAATGCACTTTCTAAAAGAAAATGTCATTTTGTACTTCGCCAGCTACATTGCAGCATGCAAAATTCTTCGTATCTGCTTGTCCAGTATGTTAGCTCTGTGGCTATTGAGCACTTTAAATGTGTACAGTATGACTGAAGAACTGAATTTTTTAAATTGTAATCAATTTAAATTTAAGTAGTCACACATGGCTACCAATTGGACAGTTGCAGCTCTATTGCATCATAGGGAATTTTATCAGAATGATCTTTTAGCCTTTTTGTTTTTTTCTTAGTGGAAAAATTCTATTTTGTTATTTATATAGAACCACATTTTTTCTCATGTTTATGTTTCTCTGAACTAAAACAATTTTGTTTTCAAAAGCACCTGCTTCAATCTATTATTATTTGCTGCCCCCCCACCAAGTATGCAAACCATCAGTTGAGAAATTGAGCTTTTCTTTCTCCTGTACTCTGTTTTTCGACCATTTCAGTTCTGGTTGGACATAGGTTTCAAGGATTTTAATTTTGAGAAGAGATGAAATTCATATTCTGCATTTTTTTAATTGACAGGGAAAAATGAAACTTGTCAGTTATTTAAAATTTCTCAATTCAAGTTTTCATTTAATTTGTCTTTGTCATTTGTGCAAAGTAGTGTTACTAATTGAAATTTAATTTTTTTTTACACTTATGGGAAGAATGATGGTGCTTCCATAGGAATTCAGTTTAAGTTCAGTCGTATGTTGCTTAATGATGGGGATATGTTCTGAGAATTATATCATTAAGCGATATCAATATTATAGAGCGTACTTACAGAAACCTAGATGGTATAGCCTACTACACATAGGCTGTATGGCATAGCCTATTGCTCCTAGGCTACAAACCTATACAGAATGTTACTGTACTGAATAGTGTAGACAATTGCAACATAAAGGTCTTTGTGTTTCTAAACATATTTAAACATAGATGATGTAAAAGATTTTTAAAATACAGGTATACGTGGTATACATGTATAGGGCACTTACCATGAGTGGTGCTTGCACAACTGCAAGTTGCTCTAGGTGAGTCAGTGAGTGGCAAATAAATGTGAAGACCTGGATATTACTGTACACTGCTGTAGACTTTATAAATACTGTACACTTATGCTATACTAAATTTATTTAAAATTTTTTCTTCAATAATGAATTAACCTTAGCTTACTGTAACTTTTTTACTTTATAAACTTAATTTTTTAAACTGTTGGACTCTTTTGTAATAACATTTAGCTTAAAACGTAAACACATTATACAGCTGTACAAAAATATTTTCTTCATATATCCTTATTCCGTAGGCTTCTTTCTATTCTTAATTTTTTAACTTTTTAAAATTAAAAAAAATTTTTTCCTCTTTTTTTTTAACTTTTTAAACTTTTTTCTTAAAAACTAAGACACAAACATACACATTAGCCTAGGCCTACATAGAGTCAGGATCATCAAAATCACTGTCTTCTACCTCTACATCTTAGTCCACTGAAAGGTCTTTAGGGGTAATGACATGCATGGAGCTGTCATCTCCTGTGATAACAGTGCCTTCTTCTGGAATATCTCCTGAAGGACCTGCCTGAGGCTGTTTTATATGTAATTATTATTTTTTTTTTAGGACTAGGAGGAGTACACTCTAACGATAAAAAGTATAGTAAATACATAACAGGTAACATTTATTATCATTATCAGGTGTTATGTACTGTACATAATTGTATGTGCTGTACTTTTATGTGATGAGCAGAGGGTTTGTTTCTGCCAGCATCACCACAAACACGTGAGTAATGCGTTGCAGTATGATGTTCCAACAGCTCCAAAGTCACTAGGTGACAGGAATGTTTTAGCTCCATTATAATCTTATGGGACTACCACTGTATATGAAATCTGTCATTGCCTGAAACTTTGTTATGCAGTGCAGGACTGTATTTTAAGCTGAGATAAAGGCAGGGTAGAATGGGGAAAAGATATCTGAGTTAGGAGATATGTGAGCCAGGTTTTTCTCGTGATTCTGCCACTGAGGAGCTTTGTAACTCGGCTGGAAACATAATGTCTTTGGTTTCCTCATTTGTAACTTGAGGAGCTTAAAACAAATGCTCTGCACATTGACTATACTTATTGTCAAGAGAATGTTTCCAAATGAGCAGTAAAACACACACATACCCCCCATTCAGATAATATTCTCTGAACTATAAATTCTCTGAACTATAAATCTTATCTAAAAATTATTTATACTATTACAGAAACTTTAAATAATGTTCTTGTCGAAGTCATAGTGTCTTTGTTTTAGGGACTCACATATAAACAAGCGTCAGATTATGGAATCAATCATGCACAGCTCCCACTTGGAAATTTTGTGAAGATGAATAGTCGAAAAGTTTTGGCAGTTAATCATGGTAAGCTGTAAGGGATAAACTGAAAATATACCTGAGCGAACATTGTGAGAAAGAATATTACATTTAGTATTTGAACAAGTAGAAAGTATTACACCTTCCTGGAGACAAAATTGTAAAAAGTAATAATTTATAATTTGTTTAACAGAAATAATGTGTATTAGAAAATTTTGAAAATGTACAAAAGTATTAAAAAATTAGCTGTGTCTTACTACACAGAAATACTTGGTGTTAACTTTTTGGTGTTGACTTCTAGTTCTTTTCCTATGTATATATATTATTATTTATTACATAATTGGATTTTCACCATATTACATACAATGTTGTGAATCTGGGATATTTTCTCTCCTTTATTACTTTATTTTTTCATGTCATTGAATGATTGTTAATGGTGGCCAGGCACAGTGGCTTACACCTGTAATCCTAATCCTAGCACTTTGAGAGACCAAGGCAGACAGATTGCTTAAGCCCAGGAGTTCGAACACAGCCTGGGCTACGTGGTGAAACTTCATCTCTACAAAAAATACAAAAATTAGCTGGGCATGATGGTGGGTGCTTGTAGTCCTAGCTATTCAGGAGGGTGAGATGGGAGGATCACCTGAGCTAAGGAGGTGGAGGCTGCAGTGAGCCATGTTTGTGCCGCTGCACTCCAGCTTGGGTGGCAGAGTGAGACCTTGTCTCAAATAAATAAATTTTAAAAATGGTTGTTAATGGCTATGTAGTCCATCATTTGAATATACAATTATTTAACCATTCTACTATGGTTGAATTGTGTTTTTTTCTTTTTGCTGTTGCAAATAACATTGAAATAGACATCCTTGTACCGGTCTTTGCCTGGACTTTGCTTTAAAAAAATTTTTAAGCCGAGTTTTTAGTCAATACACAACTACTTATTAAACTTTTTATGCGCTACTTTCTATATAGCAGGTTCTAGGGAGTTATAAAAATGAAATTATCGATTCAACAAATGAATTGCCTCTAAAACCTTTGATATATAGTAGAAATTACTTTTTCCACAAAGTAATTCAGGTTAGCCCTTCAGCAGTATGCTGATGTGAGAGTACCCTGGAGACAATATTGATACTCTTGACTACAACCAATGTGAAAAGAAAAACAAAAGAAAAAAAAAGCAGGCAAGGAGATCCTAGTGTGAGTGGCTCTTTACAGGAAACATGAAGAAAGTTAAGTGAATGCTAACTAGGTTGTTAGCATGTAAAGGATAAAGATGTGAAGGGGCTAAAAAAGAGTAGGAGAGAACCTGAAAAGGTCTTTATTGATTATAATTGACATGGGATACTGGTAAATTTCTGAGTGCTTAAGAACTGAACTGAGAAAAAGCTAGATAGGAGGTAATAGACTTAAGTACCTTGGGGCAAATTGGGTTTGACAGACAATAGAAAGAAGAGATAAGAACAAAGTAGTTATTAGGACAAACTAGCACTCTTAACACAAAGGCAATGTATTTTAAAAGACATTGTGCAGCACTGTGATGAACTTGGCTAAGAAATGTACCGAGTTTGTCTTTATTGCAGTGTTTGAAATTATTCTGGAATACCTGGAAACAAGAGACTGGCAAGAAGCATTTTTTACTATCTTGCCCCAACGGAAAGGAGCTGTTCCCACAGACAAAGCCTGTGAAAGTGCTTCTCATGACAATCAGTCTGTCAGGATGGAGGAAGGTGCATCGGACAGTGATTCCAGTGAGGAGGAATATAGCAGAAATGAACTAGATTCACCACATGAAGAAAAGCAGGATAAGGAAAATCACACTGAATCTACAGTGAACTCTCTGCCACACTAATGTTACCTGGTTTCCTTTTAGTTTAAGGAAAAATTAGGAGAAAGTGAGGTGCTATATAGAATATTGAAATTGGAAGAACATTTTATTTTCTCTTATTTCTGTTGTGATTTTTAAAAACTTTTTTTTGGACCTAAATAATCATAATAAAAAAAAAGCCCTTTAAACTTTGTAAGGAAATATTTTTTGATTTTGCGTAAGAAGATTTAAATGTGTATGTGATTTTTTTGTTTTTGTTTTTAAAGCCTCAGTAGTTTCTAGATAATTTTACTGTATTAGTATATTTTCATTTTCTTTCATTTTGTATTCTTTAGAATGTGCCTTCTGACCTTTCATTTTTTAATTTTATAGTCACATCAACATCTTTATGATCTATTGCCTATATATCTGTGAGGGCACATATTTATAAATATACTGTCAGTCTATCAGAATTTGTGTATGGTAGGTTACCCTCTATTTGCAGCTTTTATGTTTAAATTAGTTACTTGAAAGAATGTAGTAATTTTAGGAAGAAGTATCAGTTTGATAGACTTAATTCATTTCTTTTGGACTATGGAGTGCATATCTGTTCCTTCTTTATGATGCCTTTTTATGGTTCTGAAGTAATTACTGAAGAGTTGAGAATCTCTTTAATGTATTTTCTTAATTCTTACAATGGTGATAAGTTACTTCAATTATAAAATTGAATTTTGCAGACTAAATTATTTTATAAGGCTGTTGCTATTGAAAGATCAATTTTGTCTTTACCTGCATTTAAAATGGAACAGCTCTTAGCAGCTGTGGTTTTTTTTTCCCTATTTTTTTTAAAATTTGTTGGCTTTTAAGATGAATAAAGTTTATAGGTGTATCTGCCTCCTCTTCTATAAGAATATGCATACTAATGTTTGTTTCTATAAATCAAATACACATGTGATAATATGCATGTAAATACATAACTATCCTCATCATGTATGGCTCTCAGTTCTTAATTGATGATAACATGATTGATTTGCCATATATCTGTATTACTTGTGTGAATGGTTGTGTTGAACACACTAAGAACAATTTGAATTTTATTAAGTACAAAAATCCTTAACGTTTGTATGGGAACATTGGCAAGAAAGAATAGTGTGAAAGGGAACTGTTTTAGTTTCCTATCAGTAATTGTACATGCAGTTTAATGTTTAAGGTAAAATGATTGGTCTCTGTCACAGCTAAAAGATTTCGGTAGCCTTCATTGAGTTTGGGTAAAATAAGTTGCTGTTCTTTTGTCTTCTTTTTAATATACAAAAGTTATATTTAAAAAGTATATAACGTACTATATATGTTACATACTAACATATATATACACAACAGAAAGTTTATTGGATTTAGTACTGATATTTACTGTCTATTTTTGTTACTTTGTTCTTAGTAATCTATTATAGTTACCTATTTTAAGGTAAGGTATGTAGGCAAGATATGTAAGTAAAGACAAGCCCTACAATTTTAAAATAACAAAGCTTATGTCTTAAGTTGTATTTTTTCAAAGGTTCATGTTTTTCTGAGTAAATGTGGTTTATTATCATGAAATATTATGCCTTTTACTTAAATTATTTTATGTAAAATAGGGCACTGTTTAATTATGAAAGGGGGAAAATCATTCCAAATAAAAGTTTAATTTTTATTAATTATAAAAAACTCTGTATTAGTTTCCTAGATGTGCTATAACAAATTACCACAAACTGGGTGGCTTTAAACAACAGAAATTTATTCTCTTAACAGTTCCGGAGACTAAATGTCCAGACTCACAATGTCCCAGTGCCATGCTTCCTCCTTAGGCCCTAGGAAAGAATACTTCCTAGCCTCTTCCTGGCTTTTGGTGGTTGCCAGCAATCCCTGCTGTTCCTTAGCCTATAGTGGCTTGACTCCAATCTCAGTTTTGTTGTCAAGTGGTCTTCTACCCTGTCTTCTATGTTTGTATCCATGTCCAAACTCTTTTTCTAGGGAGACCAGCACTGGATTAGAGTTCACCATGATCCAATATGACCTCATCTTGACTACATCCGCAAAGACCCTGTCTCCAAATAAGGTCACGTTTACAGGGTACCATGTGTTAGGATTTGACATATCTTTTGGGGGACACAATTCTATCCACTACAGGCCCATATCTTATCTAGGATGTTGGTGGCAAGAAGGCGAAGATTACTACCTCTTTTGATATAACTAGTTTCTGAGGTATTTAAAAATTTGGTTTTAAAAATATTATTAAGCTTTTTGCTCATTTGCATGTATACTTTTCTCTCAACATTGTTTTGGTTTATTTAGGTTATTTGTTAAAACTTCAGTAAATACTAAAGTTACTTGTATTAGAACATAATAAAAGTGGAGAATTAAACTACCTAAATAAACGCATCAAAAAATATGTCTGCTGAAATACAGAATTTCCTCACATTTAATTTCTTTAATAACCTACAGTCATCATAAAGCAAGCTCATTCTTAAGAGAAGAACCATTCTTCATTCTGATTCTCCAGAGTTTGGTGCTGTTGACATTATAGCATTTGAAAATGCTCAGAATGGAAAAATCAAAAATGAGAAAAGAAAGTAATTCTACTGAATAAACATCTTTTGGGAGGTAAATGAACAATGATGAAATCCAGCAGTGACTGGCAATTATAAAGCAAAGGGACATACTATTTCACTTTATAGACAGAAAAGGTCACAGAAATGATGTAGATAAAAGGCAAGAATTGTCCATAGAGCCCTGAGAAAGTATACAGACAACAGGTGTAAAATGAGATAAAGAAAGAAAGAAAAGAGAATGGTAGAGATTTGAATTAAGGGCAGTAAAGGCATTTAGTAGTCATTAAACTTTGATTTCAGTTAGCATGCAGGTATTTATCTCTGTTTCCCTGTCTCATTACCAGACAAATATAGTAGTCATCTAATAAATGTGAAGAAGAGAAGCAGTGACAGAATCAAAAGGTGGTATATTGACAATCAATGGAAACAGTAGGGAATTGGACTGAGCGTAAGCCTTGCCACTGCCACTGTTGGTGATGAGACTTTGGATGTTATTCAACCTTTCTTAGGCCTCAGTGTTTTTATATGTAAAATGGAAATGTTATTCTATTTACTCTGTCAGGGCTTGAGCAAACAGTTGTCAAGAAGTAGCTAATGATAATGCTTGTATTGGCTTTCTCATTTCTTGCCTTATTTCCCTTGTTTCTCAGTCTTTTTGACATTGCCTGCCCTAAAATGGTAATAGTATATAGGCTTTTGTTTCAGGCTGTACTTTCTGAGGAACCCAGGCTTAGATAAGATTTTTAAAATGTAAACTTTCTAAATTACCAAATGAACACTCACTAAACAAAACAAGGAAATTACAGATCATTTAGTGAAACATTTATAAAAGCAACAAAAACAATGCTAACATAAAACACAATCACACGACAAAATCTATGTGGCCTATCAGCAAATTTAAATGGTCCAAAAATCTTCCAGATTGGATTTAAAAAAGAAATATACGCTGTATTTAAAACTACTCAGCAATATTGAAAATAAAAAATAGAAAAAGCCATACCAGGCTAATAAAACGAAGTCAGAAGTCACAGTCTTAACATTAGATAAGGTCCAACACATTACAAATAAAGAAAAGGAGAAGGACATGTTGTAATTGTCAAGAAGGCAATCCTTAGTAAAGATCTAACCATTATGAATATCTGTGTATCAGGTAACATAGTATTCAAAGTCACTGACAGCCCTTGGGAATTACATGAAACAATACATCAGTATAAGGAGTCTTTAACTCATACTTCTCAACCTATGACAATGTAAGTAGACAAAAGATGAGTATGTGGAAAATGTACATGCTGTAATTAATACAGATAGTGATACCAAATTTTGTAGGCTAAAAAAAATGCAACTCGTATTCATAAAAGTAACTATATTAGACCACAAGGAAAATTTTCCAGAAGTAAAAATATAGGCAACTTCTCTGATAACAATACATTAAACTGGAAAATAAACTTGGTGAGATGGGATGAAAGCCTTATTTTAAATTTTTTTTTCTCAAGAGCTTATAAAAGGGGAAAGATAAAGATAAAAGAGGAAAGATAGAAGAGGAAACCAAATTTGAAATTATTTAATATTTTGAAAATAGAGATAATAAAAACACTACATATCAGATCTATAGATCTAGCTAAAGCTGTGATTAGAGGAAAATTCATCACTTTAAAAATTTATGCTAATGAGAATAACTGAATATAAACATATTAAAAAGATTTGACTCAAGGCATTAGAACAATAATGAACCTGAAGAAATAAAAAATGGAACTTAATAAAAAATGAAAGATACAAAATAGAAATAGGAAAATTGTTGGACATATGAATAAATCCAAGATCTGTTGTTTTTTGAAAATGGTAGCAAAATGTGAAAAGTATTAGCTAACTGGATCAAGAAAAAAATTACAAATACACAAAAATGAGATTGCAGAATAAACAAATTTAGATGAATTATGAGATAAATCTCAATTCTATGAAAATAAATTTGGAAACCTGGATGAAATGGATAATTTTCTGGGAAAGCATGAAGTTCCAAAATTGATCCTCCGCTCCAAAAATACAGAAAATATAAATAGAACAGTTACCACAGGAGAAATGAAATTGTCAAAAAGCTACAACTCCAAAAATACAAAACCTATGTGGTCTGATAGATGAATGTTAGCAAATTTTTAATGAAAAAGAATTGGCAATGCCATTGTAACATCTTCATAACAGAAAAGCGAGAGAGAGTGCACTTTATTAATTTTATGAGTTGAGCATAATCTTATTATGTATCACTAGCACCTAGTGCTTAAGCACATAGATTCTAGCCGTACCTTGAGCCAGCCATGAAATCTTTGTGTCAGAGAAAGTTGACTGTCCACCAAAAGCTAATTTTTGTTAACATAGAACATAGCTGTAATTGGAATATGATTACCACTCAAGAGATTTTAATCAGTTTCCCTTTCAGCTATACTAATTCTCGACCATGGAATGTAACTAGAAGTGATGTTTACCATTTCAAGGCAAAGACTTTAAGCAGATATGTCCTCCTTGTGGAAGGCATAATAATGTCCGTTCAAAGATCCTAATTCCCAGAACCTTTGAATATGTTAAGTTACGTGGTAAGGGGGAATTTAAGGTTGAAGACAGAATTAAATTGCTAATCGGCTGACCTTAAATGAAGGAGATTATCTTGGATAAGCTGGATAACAGGCCCGATGCAATCACAAAGGTCCAAAAGTGGAAGATGGAGGCAGAAGAGTCATTATCAGAGTGATTTGTTATGAGAACAACTTGACTGGCCATTGCTGACTTTGAAGATGAAAGAGAGCCATGAAGCAAGGAGTATAGATAGCCTCTAGAAAATGGAACAGGTAAGGAAACAAATAGCCCCCTAGAGCCTAGGAAAGGAATGCAGTCCTGCCACACCTTGATTTTAGCCCAGTAAGACCCGTTTCAGACCTCTGCTTACAGAATTGTGAGAGAATACATTTGTGTTGCATTAAGTCACAAAGTTTGTGGTAATTTGTTACATCAGCAATAGGAAACTAATACTTTACTCTCATTTTTTCTTTTGCCAGCGTGGTACAGTTGACAATGGAGCCTTAGGTGATGGTTGAGCCACAAGATGGAAGGATCCTGGGCCTCTAAATCACCAAGTAAAGCAAAGTTATCTTTGAAACACACACTTTAGACTCTCACGTGGGAAATAATTGTATTTGAATGATAGCATTTGTTACAACTTATCCCATCACAATGAGTTCGAATCTGTGCCTCAGCTTTCTTATTTTAAAAAATGAGAAAAATAAGAGTAGTTACCTCAAATAGTTTTTGTGAAAATTAAGTCATTATATCTAAAGTGTTTAGAATGATTCCTGACACATAGTATGTTATCATTAAAAGTTAATGTACATATAGACATGCATGCATATGCACACACCACACACTGAATTTATAGTATCTCTGATGAACATCAGTGTAAACATTCTAAATAAAGGATTGGCTTATTGGTAGATAGACTGCAGCAACATGCTCAAAGAATCATATCTGTGGCCCAAGAGTGGTTTCTTTTTTTTTTTTTTTTTTTTTGAGATGGAGTCTCGCTCTGTCACCCAGGCTGGAGTACAGTGGTGCGATCTCGGTTCACTGCAAGCTCCGCCTCCCGAGTTCATGCCATTCTCCTGCCTCAGCCTCCCGAGTAGCTGGGACTACAAGCACCCACTACTGCGCCCGGCTAATATTTGTATTTTTAGTAGAGACAGGGTTTCACCGTGGTCTCGATCTCCTGACCTCATGATCTGCCCACCTCGGCCTCCCAAAGTGCTGGAATTACAGGCATGAGCCACCGCGCCCAGCCAAGTGGTTTCTTTTAAAAACACAAAAAATTCAGTATGAAATGTTAATATCCACCATTAGTACTGACTGAAAACTAGTTTCTTTCTGGCTCATGAGTTAGAAACAATATGTATATGTTTTCTTTTTGGAGGGGAGGGGAGCATTTTTTCATAATAGTTCAACAACAGTGAGACACTAGATGATAAAAATCATCTCACATGTTAAAATTCTGTTGTTGGGTTTGTTTGTTTTTGCGGTGATGGTGGTGTTTTGTTTTTTGTTCTTTGTGTTTTTTTCCCCCTCTAACAGAGTTTGGGTTAGGTGCCAAACTGTAACTGCCTAATTCTGATTATGGATGATTTTTCTAGTATCAGGGCTCTATGCTCATGTACTAATAGTGCGAGACTGGAAACATAGTATATAAATAAACGTATTTCTTTTACACATCGTATTAACTACAAATGGAAATATCATTTCCAGTAATATTTATTTGTAGCATTACATACAGGTATTTTTAGATTTACATGTGCCACCATAAAGAGGACCACTTGATTCCTCAATACCAAAAATATTCATTTGAAAAATAATTCGATGATGTAAATGTGAAGCTCATATTCATGAAAGAATTCACCCAGTCTAGAACTTCTACCTCCGGTGTGTTGAAGGATAACATGCTCTTTGGGGACAGAGGTTGTATTCTTGTATACTCCTTGCTGACACTGGTTTTGCTGATCCACTCTCCTGAGTGTTAGGCCTGGGAGGAGTCTTTGGTTTGCTGAAATATTCTGCAACAGGTATTTTCATATTATTTCTTCTTATAACTAGTGGAGGCTTGTGCTCAGCCTCTGAAATAGAGAAAAAAATCTAAATAAGACCGTAATTGAAACACTGAATACATCTTCTCCATGTTTTAGTAGTAAATTATCTATAAAAAACTATATGAAGTTTAGGTGAATCAGATACACCCAAAATTCACAAAAGAATATATTCCTTTTTTTTTCACCACATGCTCATCTTTAATGAGTTATTTGTTCTGTAACATGCAGGATATGTTCCTTCACTCTCAAAAGTAAACATGATTTTGATTGCATAGAGTTGGTTATGGGTAAGAGTGACAGTGAGAGAAAGAAGGAAGATCTATGGTCCTGATAGATGTAACAAGAGAAGAGACAAACAGGCTAAAACAAGTTAATTCTGCTCGTAAGACCTACATAGTTGCACCCAAGCAGGAATAGGGATGTAAGGAGATGCTAAATATCGACAATGGAGAGAAAGGGGCATGACTTGGGAATTCTTATACAAAAAATTCCAAATATCTAAATGATAAAATATGTGTGAGCCTTACAGTTAAGACATAAAGTTGAATAATAGAAATCATCACTGTCATGATGTTATAGTCCCAGGATGAGGAGTTTGGTATGAGAGGCCAGATACAATAGGCTGTCCTTGGAGTCTAAGTAAGGGAGTACTTTATAATTTTTAAACTATACTTATTATTGGCTGTTAGGAGATAGTGTCTTTTTGGGGTTTGGTTAATCACAGTGGAACTTGCTGGGGTCTAGTGTGACCCCAGTGAGCTCTAATTGATTATATATCATTCCTGGTATAAAGGGAACTTGTAGAAATGACAAGACACATTTTTGTATAAAGCTTGTAGATACACTTCATAGTTGTTGCTCTGTAGTCATGAATGCTCTGCTTGTTTTAAAGCTAGAAACTGCCAAACCTATAAGGATACTTTGGGCTATCTTGGACCAAGGTAGGACTTTCCACAATTCTTGATTCTCCCTGGTTCCCCTACAGACTGGAGCTGGGCTTCTGGTGGAACACAAAACTGCTCTTTTCAATTGTATTTCAGCTGTCTTGTAGGTCACCTGCTTGTGGCTGATTGCCATTTTACTCTTCTCTCTGGTTGACTTTGTCTCCAGTGAAATTATTTAACTCCATTAAGCTGTGAAGAACCAAAACTCTGAGATCATTGTCCTTTTGTTAGGTCAATGCAGGGTTTCCCTTTTCACTGAATTGCTATAACCAAACCTATAGTTCCTGTTGTCCTGCTGTCTTGCTTCTCAAACAGTGTCTGTCCATGATCAGGCACTTTGCCTTTCAAAACAAAGGTAAATTTATCTTTATGAGAAAGTAAGCAGATGCTCTCTCAAGAATTGATCTGGAAATTACTATTGTATTTTTCTGTTTTTTTAAAAGCACTGATCCTTAAAATCTGTTCCCTGAGTCATTAGTACTTACTGGTTTCTTTATACCAACTCAATAGTTACCAAAAACTGTACTTAACCTTTTGGTACTTCCTTGTTTTCTTCAGATCCTTGACTTGACACTCTAGATCAGTTGGAGAAAGAAAAAAGTGAATTTCACAGATACAAAAAAGTATTTTCTATAGACTACACTGTCATCAATAAGTTCAGTGTATATGTATCTTAAATATGCTACCCCAATTCTTTGTTTTTTTAATGCATACAGTATTAAATTTACTTACCAATGAAAAGTTATTCTTACTTTGAGTAAATATTTAACTATTGTATCATATGTTAGTCATTAAGGTACAGATTAACTCTTACTATCTTCTAGTTTCTGATTTTATGGAAACTTTAAGATACGGACAATTAGTAATACAATTTTTTTGTCTTAATGCTTTTTAAAGTGACATATTTATATTTTCAAAAATGTATTTTTCCTCTAACTTTAAGCTTTACTCAACTTTTAATTTTAAAGCAACAAGATTTTCTCTCCTAGCTTAAATAACATCCTACCACACATTCTTTCACCATGATTCTACATAAATATATATATTTTTCTTCTGTTATTGAAATAACAGCATTCAAGAAAAATTTTTCCTGCAATAATTTCAATTATTTTAGTAGTTATTTTTCTCTCTAGGGGGCCCCAGGAGTAAATCAGAGGAAATTAAGTGAAGCAATTTATTTTAATCTTGCATTGTTCTACACAAAAAAGTGAAACCTGTGTGATACACATTTAACAAAATATACAATAACTGTAACAATACAAATTTGATTTCCTTAATTGCATCTATTTTTAGTTAAACTATAAAAATCTTTATTATCTTAGATTTTTAGGTAGCCACTCTTGCTTTTCCCTTAGTGGAAAAATAATTTTTCTTAAAAAGAAAGGTTACCAGATAAGAAAGACATAGTTTCTGCCAAAATGTTCTAAACAATAGAATTGAGAACAATTCTTATATTACATATATGAAAATGAAAGCAAATATATATTGCAGTCACTTACTGAATAAAGCGGAGCTTTAGAACCTCCTGTTTAACATTTTGAAAGATAAATAACGAGAGAATTCAAAGTCTTCATGTGCCATAGGCCCTCCCTCTAGAGAGCCATTATATCTAATTACCTGGCTGGTTGATGCCCTTCTGTATCTGTGGTAAGGACTTTTGATTTTGCAGTAAAATTTGGGGGCAATTTAACTGTGGGTGGTGATTTAACTGTGGGTGGTTTCCCAGTCTCTGCTGCTGGTTCCATTGAGGTATTTCTTCTGTGATGAGTTAACAGGTTTATCTCGGCAAGCTCAGAATGAATCAAAGCTGAGACCCACTCTTTTTCTGGTTTAAAAGACAAAAAAGCGTGGGAGGAGTGAAGGTTGCAATTATCATGTTGGATAGAAACACAAGAATATCCAGCTCCTGAGTATGAAAGACTGGTCATCTATTTTCTGGATAGTTACCTATGTGGGAGTAAAGACGTCTGCAGAAAAGTTGGTTCATTTTAACATAGTTTCTGTTGACCTGTGATACTGTAGAGTGCCCAGAGTAGTTAACTCACTGAGGCACTTGTCCCTGAATAGCAGTGGAATAGTTTTAAAATATTGAGTACAGTAGCCAGTCTTACAGGCTGCTGCCGATGATATAAGGATACCTATACAAAAATAAGAAGGGTAATATGATTCCATTAAAATACAGACTAATAGGTAATAAATAGTTACAAGCATATCTACGAAGATATACACCAAAGTATTCACTGAAATGATGTCTGTGGTAATTTTATTGATTATTTTTGTTCTGTCTCATCTCTTTTTTTCTTTCTGGTTCATCTGTTCTTTCTCCCAACAATAAGGATTTATTACTTGTATAGTTTATTAAATGTTACATTCTTAAAAAGGAAAAATAATTGGAAGGTAACTAAAGACCCATCGCCTCTAAACACTTCTCAATTGCTACTAAAAAGTAGTATTGAATTCCTGGGGCAAGGTAATATTTCCAGAATGCTTCCTACTTTAAAACATTAGACTTCCTCACACATTGGTACTTCCTAGCATTGATCAGTGCAGTGATTCTCAAAGAGTAGTGCTGAGACCAGCATTATCAGCATCACCTGAGAACTTGTCAGAAACACAAATTCTCAAGTCCCACTGCAGAGATTTTGCCTCAGTCAGCCTGATGATCAACTACATTTGAGGATCAACTACAAGTGAGGATAGCTCCCTGCCGTTTATCATTGTCCCGATTGGGAATGGCATGTGTTTTCATGGAACAGGCCAGAAAGGGCCCAAAAGAGGTTAGGAGATAGCTGAGTTGATGGTTTTGCTGGGCAAATGGCAGAGCTGTTACAGGTTGGATAGCTGTTCTACTGTTCTCCTTACCAAAGGAAAGAAATAAGCTTTGTGTTCAGAGTTAACAACAGGCCAGAGGATGTGCTCAGGGAGGCCTCTGGGTGTGTAGACTCTGGAGGAGCATAAACGAACTCTAGCTGAGAATAAGACCGCCCTTGGACACAAGTGTTTCATGTCACCCAAATGAGTTCAATTTAAAGCATACTGAATTTTGGGTTCATTGAATGACCCACATGCATGCAGCTGGATATGCAGAACAGCAATTATCCTGATACTGAAACATTGTGGAAATAATATTGCAACATTATCTTTGCAAATCCAAGGTACAAAACTTCAGATATTGGCATATTCCCAGTTTCTGACAATAAATTGAGCTCAGTGTTTTAAAATTTATATCTTAATCGCACCTTTTGAAGTTGCATGAAGCAGCCACTGTAAAACTTCTGCCAGAGAATCAGTATGCAAAATGCCACAGAGCTTTGCCAGGATCTGACAGAGAACATTAGAGTTACATATGAGCAAATAAATAGTACAAGGCTTAACAGTTTTCCTTTACCTTCTCCAGAATCCCATCTTCCCAAATATCACTTTGTATATGATGTGCAATTTAGTCAATTGGGATTTTTAACTCACGAGCTCGATTTCAAATAGCACACAGTAGAATCTTAGTGAAAACAACATTTCCAGTACAATTAACAGTTTAGGGTAGGCTATGGAGTGTGTTTGTCTGAGGTATTGCTCCTCACAAGAGGGCATTAGCTGCGGGGGTCTGCCTGCAGACCCTGACTTAAACGACGGATGAATAAAACATACACTGACACACAGATATTCTGTTTTGCCAGTCCAGCTGAGTGTCCAACCGCCTGCGCACCAAGAGAGGTTTGTCACTGCGGCTTGCCCTGAGCAGCTCACACTCCAGGCATTTATTTGATGTACAATTAACAACAGAAGCTTTGAGTAAACACACTTGCAGATAATTAACATGGTTAAGAGAGTAGTTCTAGGAATGATTAAAGCTCAGGTACCGAGGTCTAAGGTAAATACCATTAGGGGGCAATATCCCTAGTCGACCTCCCCCCAAGAAGGCCATCTGGGTCAAAGGTTAGTTAATGGAGGTGGGGTAAACAGACAACTGGGGAAGCCTCTATTGTCCCTAGTATTTACCCTATGACCTGATGTTCTGAGGTAAGAACGGGCTGCCTCCAGCCTGTTCAATTATTACAAGCTGTGTAACCTTTTGGCCTTCCAAAAGGTTCGTGACTATTCCCTATAACTTTCCCTAATATTTGCCTTTAATATTTCTGCCACCATCCTGAGTGAATCCCAACATTTGTCTTGTTTTGTCTGTTCAGTACCAACATCTTCTAGTAGGAACATACTTTTGGTGAATTTATCCTTCCCACTATACCACAGGGTTCTAATGAGAATCCATCAGTCACAGAACTGGCCCCATCTGCCCTGCTCCTCTACATAGTCTGAGACAGAGGGAACAGGCTGGAGACTGCCTGTGATGGGACCAAGTTCCCAGGGGAAGGGGCAGCCAGCATATCTGTGTTTTGGTCAACTCAGCTGTTCTAGCCTGCTGGCTCCAGGGAGTGCAGGCCATCTGGACAAGGAGGAGTCCCCCACAACGCAGCACAGCTGCTGTGCAAGATCATGCCCAGACTGCTTCTTTAAGTGGGATCCTGGTCCATTCCTCCTCACTGAGTGGGGCCTTCCTATGGGAATTTCAGCAACTCCAGCCAGGGTCATACACACAGAGCTCTGATCTCCCCCGGGGACAGAGCCCCTTGGGGGAGAGGCAGCTGTTGTCTCTGCATTTCAGTTGACTCAGCCATTCCAGCCTGCCAGCACTGGAGAGTCCAGGTCTGGACGTGGAAGAGTTCCCCACAATGCAGCATACCTGCTCTTCCCAGAAGCAGTCAGACTGCTTCTTTAAGTAGGTCCCTGATCCCATTCCTCCTGACCCGGTAATACCTCCCAATAGAAGCCTCTACACGCCTCCTATAGGAGCATTCGAGCCAGCAACAGCTCAGTACCCCCCTAGGATGGAGATCCCAGAGGAAGGAGCAGGCAGACACCTTTGCTGTCTTGCAACTCTCACTGATGATACCTCTAGGTATGGGGAAACTCAAGGCAACCAGGGTCTGGAGCAGACCCCCAGCAAACTGCAGCAGCCCTACAGAAGAGTGGCCTGACTGTTAGAAGAAAAACAAACAAACAGAAAACAACAACAACAACAAAGATGCCACAAAAATCCCATTTGAAGGTCAGCAACCTCAAAGATTGAAGGTAGATAAGCCCACAGAGATGAAAAAGAATCAATGCAAAAATGCTGAAAACTCAAAAAGCCAGGGTGCTTCTTCTCCTATAAATGACTGCAACACATCTCAAGCAAGGGCACAGAACTGGGCTGAGGCTGAGATGGCTGAATGAGAGAAGTAGGCTTCAGAAGGTGGGTAATAACAAATTTTGCTAAGCTAAAGGAGCATGTTGTAACCTGATGTAAAGAAGCTAAGAATCATGATAAAACAATACATAAGCTGATAACAAGAATAGCCAGTTTAGAGAGGAACATAACTGACCTGATGGAGCTGAAAAACACAAGAACTTCACAATGTAATTATAAGTATTCATAGCAGAAAAGACCAAGTGGAGGAAAGAATCTCAGAGCTTGAAGCATATCTTTCTGAAATAAGACAGGCAGACAAAAATAGAGAAAAAAGAATGAAAAGGAATAAGCAAAACCTCCGAGAAATGTGGGATTATGTAAAAAGACTGAACTTACAACTGATTGGAATACCTAAAAGAGATGAGGAGAATGGAACCAAGTTGGAAAACATACTTCAGGATATCATCTAGGAGAACTTCCCCAAACTACCAAGACAGGCCAACATTCAAATTCAGGAAATCTGGAGAACCCTGGTAAGATACTCCATGAGAAGATCCACCCTAAGATACATCATCGTCAGATTCTCCAAGGTCAAAACGAAAGAAAAAACATTAAGGGCAGCCAGAGAGAAAGGCCAGGTCACCTACAAAGGGAAGTCCATCAGGCTAACACCAGATCTCTCAGTGGAAACCCTACAAGCCAGAAGAAATTGGGAGCCAATATTCAACATTCTTAAAGAAAAGAGTTTCCAACCCAGGATTTCACATCTGGCCAAACTGAGTTTCATAAGCGAAGGATAAATAAGATCCTTTTTAGACAAGCAAATGCCGAGGGAATTGTCACCACCAGGCCTGCATTGCTCCTGAAGGAAGCACTAAATATGGAAAGGAAAACTTTTACCAGCCACTACAAAAACACAGCTAAGAACACAGACCAGTGACACTATGAAGCAACCACATAAACAAGTCTGCAAAATAACCAGCTAGCATCATGGTGACAGGATCAAATTCACACATAGCAATAATAACCTTAAATGTAAATGGGCTAAATGCATTAGAGAAATGCAAATCAAAACCACAATGAGATACCATCTCACACCAGTCAGAATTGTGATTATTAAAAAGTTAAAAGACAATAGATGCTGGCAAGGTTGTGGAGAAAAAGGAACAATTTTACACTGTTGGTGGGAGTATAAATTAGTTCAACCATTGTGGAAGACAGTGTGGTGATTCCTCAGTGATCTAGAGGCAGAAATACCATTTGACCTAGCAATCTCATTACTGGGTATATACCCAAAGGAATATAAATTATTTTGTTATAAAGATATATGCATGCATATGTTCACTGCAGCACTATTTGCAATAGCAAAGTCATGGAATCAACCTAAATGCCCATCAATGATAGACTGGATAAAGAAAATGTGATACATATACACCATGGAATACTATGCAGCCATGAAAAAAGATCATGTCTTTTGCAAGGACATAGATGGAGGCGGAAGCTATTATCCTCAGCAACTAATGAAGGAACAGAAAACCAAACACCACATGTTCTCACTTATAAGTGGGAGCTGAACAATGAGAACACATGGACATATGGTGGGGAACAACACACACTGGGACCTGTCAGGGGGAGTTGGGGGAGAGGGAGAGCATCAGGAAGAATAGCTAATGGATGCTTGGCATAATACTTAGGTGATGGGATAATCTGTGCAGCAAACCACCAGGGCATACATTTACCTGTGTAACAAACCTGCACATCCTGCACATGTACCCCGGAACTTAAAATAAAAGTTGAGGGAAAAAATAGTGTTTTGTTCTTGAACGTAATTAATATATTGGCAAGTGAACTTGATGTCTTGAAATTTTATTTTAGGATTTGAGAATCTAGCCTAGAGTAGCCTCTATTGCACGGCTATTTTTAAGGTGTAACTTTTCTGGGGTCTGAATTGAAGTCCTGGTAGGTTCCGCAAGGTATCTTCACTCTGGCAAGGTCTTTTCAAGGTTTCTTAGAACTCCAGCAACTCTAAGCTCTGTGATACCTCCCATTATCTCTCCTTACCAGGTCTCAGAATCACCCTGTACATGTGAGGCTTCATATTGGACTGAACACTTAATGGTACCCCTAAATTTCTGGAGCTCATTCTCTGCATAGATTTATCTTCTTCAGATCTTACTTTGCAAGTTCCAGCCACCTCAGCATCCTCAAATGCTAAACTCTGTTTTCTGTACCTAGTGAAGCTGCTGCTCTCTGTTCAGGCTCCACTTCTCTGTGCCATGATTAGGCATGTGCCCCAGGCAGAAGTCTGGGTTGAATATGGAAATAACCCCAATTGTTTCTCTTCTCTCAATGGTCCAATCTGTAGTGTCTGTTGCCCAGTACCTGAAAATCGTTTCTGTATATATTTTGCTGAATTATATAGTTTTTTACAGCAGGAGGTTAAGCGTTGAGCCTAATCTATCATTTTGGAACCAGAGTCCCTTGTTTGCAACTTTGTCACCCCTTATCTCCCCAAATTAATCTGCATATTGTATCCAGAGTGATTTCTAAAGTACAGTTCTAACTATGTAATTCTTACGCTTACAAAGTAATTCAGTATCATCTAGTGCTTAAAATTCTTTGCTGGCTTCCCACACCCCTTGGGATGAAATCTGGACACCTTGATAGGACTTATAAAGTATTACATTATCCAGTCTGTTCTTAAGTCTCCAGCCCCATCTCTTGCCACTTTCTCCATGCACTGTCTGCATCAACCATATTAATTATTGTTCGTTGTTTTAAATAAGCAATGCTCTCACTCCTTAGTCTTAAGATACGAAGGTCACTTGACTGGGAAAGATCTCTTCCACACTTCTCTTTATCTTCTAATTATATCCTAAACATTCTTTAGGTCGCTTTCTCCTTAAAGGCTCTCTGAGCTACAAAGTCTCCTGGTACATATTCTTATAACAGCTGCACTATTATTTCATAACCTCTATGAATGAAGAAATTAATTGTGTCCTCACACTCTAGTAGTTTGACATTAAATATTTACAGAATAAATGGGTGTGTTTTGTCCACTCTTCTTTTTAAATTTGAGACTCAGCGGGTACATGTGCATGTTTGTTATGTGGATATACCAAATAATGCTGAGCTTTGGGCTTCAGTTGACTCCATCACGCAAATAGTGAACAGAGTTCCTGATAGTTTTTCATTCTTTGCTTTCCTTCCTTCCTCCTACCTTTTGGAGTTTCCAGTGCCTATTGTTCTCATCTTTATTTCTACATGTACCCAGCGTTTAGCTCCCATTTACTGGTGAGAATATGCGGTATTTGGTTTTCTGTTCCTGTATTCATTGACTTAGAATAATGCCCTCTAGCTGCATCCATGTTGCTGCAAAATGTATTATTCCATATTTTATGGCTGTGTAGTATTCCATGGTGTATATGTACCACATTTTCTTTATCCAATTCATCACTGATGGGCACTGAGGTTGATTCCATGTCTTTGCTATTGTGAATATTGCTGTGATAAACATGCCAGTGCGGGTGTCTTTTTATCTTTTAGAACAATTTATTTTCCTTTGTGTATATACCCAGTAATGGGACTGCTGGTTTGAATGGCAATTCTATGTATAGTTCCTAGAGAACTCTCCAAACTGCTTTCCACAAGGGCTGAACTAATTTATAGTCCCACCAACAGTTTATAAGAGTTTTGCAGACATTTTGGTGTTATGTCTATAAAGATCTTTGGAAGGAAGGCTTAAAACAAGGTGCTAATAGACACGGAATTATGTTTCTCTTTCCTTTTAAAGTAATAATCATGAAACTGCATACCTTTTCACACATACCCCTGCAAAAACATTTCCTGATTTCACAGCCCATTTAGAGTTACTCAATGGATAGTAGGAAATTAGAAAATATTACACATTTTTTTGTAGGAAACGTGGAAGAATAGAATGCCTCCAAGATGAGCAGTATTTCCGGGGCTGTTTTATACAAGCCAAAACATCTTGATAAAACCTACTTTATCACTTTATTCCCTCTCCGTTCATTTATTTAGCAAATAGTCAACAACTATTTGGCAAAATGCCATTGTCTGTGTGCCAGTTAATATTTTTCAAGCGAAGTGGTGAGTGCTAAGAAATCAGTTGTGGACAAGGCAGACAAGATCCCTGCCTTCAAAGAGTTTATATTTTAGTGTGTTTTATATCAACCGATGTCCAGTGAAGTTGATTTTTGTAGGATAGAAGATGCTTTTGAGAGGAGGGCTCTTTCATAGATGCCCAGAAAGCCAGCTCTACAGGATTACGCTGCTCTATTGATATGCCCAAGGAAGAATGACAGTCTTACTAAAACTGCATTCATTTTATGGATTATTTGAGTTGAGAACTATGTATTTAGCTGATTTTCTACAGTTATCCTTTTGATTTTGAGTTCACTTTTCCTTTTAATTTATTTATTCAATATCCAACAAATACTTATCTAACAATTACTAGGTGTCTAGCACTCACCTAGGCACTGAAGATTAAGCAGTAGCAAAGGCAGACAAGTGTGAGATCTTATATGATTTAAATTTCAGTGGGAGTGGGGCGAGGAGAGAGACAAAATATTGAACTAAATAAGTCTGAACATACATATATAGCATATTTATGCAAAAAAATAACAAAGGGTAATGGGATATAGAGTGACTGGTTAGCTACTTTAGATTGGATGGTTAGAGAAGGTATCTCTGCGTAAGCAATACTGAAACTGAGACCTTAATGAGCAGGTGATCACTGAGCCAATAAAGAGAAAGATAATTCTTAGAGGAAAGCTCTTAAGGTGAGAATGAGAAAATTATAGAAAGATCAAAGTGGCCAGAGTGTAGCAGGTGAAACAGTGATTCTGAAGACTCTGTATAATATAAAGTCTTTAGCCAGAATCATCAGGAAATAATGTATAAACATAAGCCAAATATGTAGATACTCTCCTTTCTATACATTTCCTTTTATTCTCCTTCTCAAGTTTAATTATTAGCATAAATTATTACACCAATGTCACTATCATACTCTGTGCTTTACTTTTAAAATACTTCTTTGTTAGGCTTATTCAATAACCATCTCTACAACATGCTCTGTTATTTGTAATTATAACTATAGACACTGATTACTTAAAATTCCAGTTAGAGGCATCATTACAATCTTCTAACCCTTAGTTCATTGTAGTGGGACTTATGGTGGTTCAATATGGAGGTTGCCAAAGAGATTAAAAGAAGGAAAAAAATGGCAGGTGACAAATATCAGCTGACTGACGTATTCTTGATTTTATATCATTCTCAGAAATAACTGTGGCTGGGGACGGCCTTTCAGGAAGCTGATATGACATATTACTATTAATATAACTAAGTTTATAACCCCAGACAGAGAAAGTTTGAAGACATAGTTTTGCAAAGAAAAGAGGAAGAGATGAATGTTGATTGGAGGAATCTATGCTTTAAAATATGAGAAGTAAATGTATAGATTGCGGCAAGACATTAAGAGTAGTGTCTTTCAAGTATTAGAAAGATGATAACGAAAGATGGAAAGAATAGGGCTGGGTTTGTGTGATAAACACCAAGCTTTTCATTACATCTGAATCAAAGATTGTGTTTATCTGACAGTGGCAAGATTCCAAGGAAAGTTAAGACTGGAAATGAAAATAGGAGTATGCCTTGGATTTCAGGCTAAGCAGTCTTAAATCAATTCAGTTATCAGTAAGGAATCATTTAAGAGTTTTAAGGATGCTAGTGGTATAAATTTTTTTGTATATTCATGCTGTTTCCAAGTTATGGATTTGATAAACCTGATACTTACTTTTATTTCCTGATCCAGATAGTTTGGTATGCAAATGGTGTTTGTTTTCACATCATTCTTGGTACTTGTCATCCCTGAAGAACAGGAGCCAGGAGTAGAGCATGCCTTTGGAGGTGATGGTGGTCTTTTGGCCTTAATTTCTTCCTAAATCAAAAGTATAATATAACCAATATACATTTGCATCCACCTATATTTTCTATGAAAATTCAATGTAAAATGAATGAGAAATATTGTGCCTAATAAGAGAGATACATGAAAGTAAAAAAAGGTTAGTTTTATCTTAAGCTATCAAATATTTATATTTGGAGACAAAACAAATAGTGATATTAACTTTTGATGAAATCATTTTAAACTCTTGGCTAAATAACAAGATAACAAATTTGTAATATGCAATGTATAACCTTTTATATTGCAGTTCCAGATAACAGCCAACTCATGACACATGAGATTTGCTGTTAGGTTGGGAAGATTTCTCTTTTATGGCCAGGAAAAGACAGCTGAGAGGTTTTATGCTTTGTCTGTGAAGCAACTGCATGATGCAAATTGCTACTTCCTTGCTGCAAGTAACAGCTAACAGCTGAGAGTTAGAAAGGCAAACTAAATTTCTTCCCTTTATCAGTTGGAAGGGAAATAGAAAGGTTATTTTCCCATTCTGGGAGGTAAGTATACTGTTTGCAATTTTTAAAAATTAAAAGGTTCTGGGAGCTGTAAGTCCATGAAGAGTCACAGAAGCCTTAGATCCATGGGCCTGTTCCAGGAAAGGCTTTCTACCCTTCAGAAGTGACTGATTTATAACAACACATAGAACTTAGTGCCTAAATGAGCCAACAACCTGGGATTTTGATGATTGGAATTGATAAAACAATATTTAACTTTATGTTTAGCAAAAATAAATCTACATTATATTTGAGGCATTCTTTTTTTAAGTTTATTATACAGACTTTGTTATGGAAAAATAGTAACACAGTAAGTCCTTAATGTTGTTGATAGCTCTTAGAAACTGACTTTACGTGAGATGATGTATAACAAATCCAATTTTTTTTTCTCATCAACTGATATGGTTGGCTCTGTGTCCCCTCCCAAATGTCACCCTGAATTGTGATAATCCCCATGTGTCAAGGGAAGGACCTGGTGGAGTTAATTGAATCATGGGGTCAGGTTCCCCCATACCGTTCCCATGAAAGTGAGTTCTCGTGAGATCTGATGGTTTTTATAAGTGGCCTCCCCCTTTACTTGGCTCTCACTTTTCTTGCCTGCTGCCATGTAAGACATGCCAGTTTTGCCTTCTGCTATGATTGTAAGTTTCCTGACTCCTCCCTAGCCATGCAGAACTATGAGTCAATTAAACCTCTTTTCCTTATAAATTACCCAGTCTTGGATATGTCACAAAAATAAAGTCCAGCAATTGAGTCATGAGTCAAAGAAGAAATAATAATGAGAATTAGAAAATACACTGAACTCAGTGAAAATGGTATATACAAAAATTGTGAGAGTGGCTAAAGCAATCTTCATTGGGGAATTTATAGCTTTAAAATACATATATTAGAAAGATAAAATGAGTTAGAAAAACAGCAATAAGATAAAGTATGTAATAGAAAGAGAAAACTAATAACAGCAGAAATTAATAAAATAGAAAATATACAACAGAGAATCAAAAAATCATGAAAATCAATTCTTTGATATACTAATAAAATCAATAAACTTATTGAATAAACTTTTGTTGAAAATTATAAACTTCTTTTAATTGAGAAAAACAAAGACACAAGTTAACACAACTAATATGTAAAAGGGTACTTCTTACAGAACCAGCAGATATTTTTAAAAGAATATAAGGATATTATGCATAACTTTGTCAATAAATCTGAATTTAGACTGAATAAACAACTTTTAGAAAAGAATATACTACCAAAAACTGATTCAAGGAGAAATAGAAAATCTGAACAGTTTTGTAACAAAATAGATTTTAAAGCAAAGAATAGTGTCAGGGATGAAGAGAGTAACTTCATAATGATAAAAAGGTCATTTTATCAAGAAGACATAGCAAACCTAAACAGTTTTATGCCTAATAAGAGAGCTTCAAAATACATGATTAAAAACTGGTAGATGGAAAGAGAAATTTAAAAATCCACAATTATAATCAGCGATTTCAACACCTATCCCTCAATAATTGGCAGAAAAAGTAGCCAATCGGTAACGCTATAGAACGAGGGTCCCCAAATCCCTGGACCACAACCTGCTGCACAGCAGAATGTGAGCAGTGGGAGGGCAAGTGAACATTACCGCCTGAGTTCTGCCTCCTGTCAGATCAGCAGCGGCATTAGATTCTCATAGGAGTGCAAACCCTATTGTGAACTGCATATGCAAGGGATGTAGGTTGTGTGCTCCTTATGAGAATGGAACACCTGATGATCTGAGGTGGAACAATTTCATCCTGAAACCATTCCCCCCACCCCACCATAGGTCTGTAGAAAAATAGTCTTCCAAAAAAGTTTGGGAGCTGCTGCTGTAGAAAACTTGAACAACAGTATCACCTAACTTGACCTAATTGATATTTATATTGCGTTCTACCAAACAACAGCAGAGTGAATATTTGTTTCATGGGTACATGAAAAATTTATTAAAGTCAACAATATTCTAGGCCATATAACAAGTCTCAATAAATTTAAAACATTACAAAGTATACAAAGTGTGTTCTCTGACTACAATGGGATTAAATTGGAATTAATAACATAAAGATATCTGGAAAATCCCCCAAATATTTAGAAAGTAAATAATATGATTTTAAGTAACCCGTGGGTGAAAGAAGAAATTAAAAAGGATATTAGGAAGTATTCTGAACATAACGAAAATGAAAATTCAACACAGTAAAATTGGGGGATGCAGCCAAAGTAATGCTTATAGGAAAAATGTAATAATAAATGCTTATATTAGAAAAAAAAAGTCTCAAATCAATGACCTAAGATTTTACCTTCTATAAAGATAGGAGCCAAAGTCAATGAAATGGAAACACAAAAGCAAAACAATAGAGTTACTCAATGAAATGGAATACTGATTCTTTAAAATGATCAATAAAACTCACAAACCTCTAGCTAGACACATCAGGAAAAAAACAAGACACGAATTGCCAAAATCAGGAATGAGAGAACAAACATTAAACATTATAAAATAATAAAAGGAATATTTTAAAAAACTTTACATCAGTAAGTCAACAACTTAGATGAAATGGACATATTCTTTGCAAAATACAAACTACCAATGCTGGCTAAAGAAGAAATAGACAACCCAAATAGCCTATATCTATAAAAAAAAAAAAAAAAAAGAAAGAAAGAAAGAAATTGAATTTGTAGTTAAAAACCTTGACTCAAAGGAAATATCAAGCCTAATATTTTACTGAAGATTTCTACTAAACTTTTAAGGAAGAAATAATATCCATTCTACACAAAATCTTCCAGAATATTAAACAGGAATTCCCAACTTATTCTATAAAGCCAGCATTATGCTGATATTAAAACCAGAAAAAGACTTTATAAGAAAACTACAAACAAATATTCCTCACAGACACAAGAATGCTAAAAATTTTTAATGAAATTTTAGTGTATGACAAGGATAATACATCATGACCAAGTGAAGTTTTTACTGGATATGCAAGGTTGGTTCCAATTTGAAACTTAGTCAATGTAATTCACTATATTAACAGACTAAAAAAAGAAACATCATTTGATCATCTCAGCTAGATACTGAAACAGCATTTGGCAAAATACATCTCTCCCCATTTCTGTTAAAACTCTTAGCACACTAGGAATGGAAGGGAACTTTCTCAGCCATATAAAGGTCATCCACGAATAAAGTAAATGAACATAATATTTAATGGTGAAAGTCTGAATGCTTTCCTCCTACGATCAGGTACAAGGCAAGGATGTCTGCCCTCATCATTTCTATTCAACATTGTACTAGAGGTTCTAGCCATTGCAGTAAAGCACAATACAGAGATAAACAGCATGCAGATGCGAAACTATGATGGAAAAAATTATAATTTTTTTAAAGACACTTATCAAAAAAAGAGCAAGCCTCAGACTGGAAGCAAATATTTGCAAAAACATGCATGTAACAAAAGACTTAATCTAGAATATATGAAGAACTTTTACAACATTATAATAAAAAAGTCAACAACCAAATTTTTTTTTTTTTAAACGGAATCTTGCTCTGTCACCAGGCTGCAGTGCAGTGGCACCATCTCGGCTCACTGCAACCTCCTCCACCTCCCGGATTCAAGCAATTCCCCTGCCTCAGCCTCCCAATAGCTGGGACTACAGGCGCGTACCACCAATCCCGACTAATTTTTTTTGTATTTTAGTAGAGACAGGGTTTCACCATGTTGGCCAGGATGGTCTCGATCTCCTTACCTCATGATCTGCCTGCCTCGGCCTCCCAAAGTTCTGGGATTACAGGTGTGAGCCACTGCGCCCGGCCAACAACCCAATTTAAGAAGTGGACGAAAGATCTAACAATGTATTTCCCATAAAAAGATATATACATGGCAAGTAAGAATTGGAAAAGCTGTCAACGTCATGAGGAAAATGCAAATTAAAACCACAATAAGATACTACTACATACCCACTAGGTTGGCTAAAAATAAAAAGACTGACCATTCTAAGCTTGGGGAAGACGTGGAGGAAAAAAAACTCATACACTGCTGGTGGGAATGTAAAATGGGACAATCATTTTGGAAAACAATTTGGCTATTTCTTAGAAACTTAAACATACAACTACTATAAGACACAGTTATTTCACTCATAGGAATTATCCAGGTGAAAAGAAAGTATATATCCAAACAAAGACTTGTAGACAAATGTTCATATTAGCTTTGCCAGAAATTGGGAAGGACCTAAATGTCCCTCAACAGGTAAATAGATCAACACATTGTAGGATAACCATACAATTGAATACTACTCAGCAATAAAAAGGAATGACCTATTGATGCACATAAAAACGTGGATGAATCTTAAAATAATCATGCTGAGTTAAAGAAACCAGATTTTAGAAAGAGAACTCACCATATGACTTTATTTTTATAAAATCCAAAAAAGTCCATGCTAATGTTTAGTGACAGAAAGCAGACAAACAGTTGCCTGTGGGAGGGCCAGAATCGTGAGAAAACTTCTGGGAGTGATGAGGACGTGCATTCTCTTGACTGCAGTGGTAGTTTCCCAGGTGTGTATTTGCAAAGCTCATTAAATTGTGCATTTTGAATATGTGTATCTTATATTATGTTAATTAGACTTTACTAAAGCTGTAAAAATATTGTGAAACATGGTGACTTTTCGGAAAGGTATGTAAAGAAAAGGAGAGGAGCTTATAGAAGTCAAGCTAAATAGATAGCGGTAAATAGCTGTTCCTTACCTTTTTAATTACTAAGGGATTCTCACTGGAAGTTTTGAAGCACTCTTTAATTTTTCTACTGGGCTCTGAAATAAAATTGAGGAAAAATGTATTTAGATTAAACTGAAAAAGAATTTATATCACATGATATATGTGTCAATTGCTGAAATAGATGAGAGTATTTCTGACTTTAAGGTCAATTCAGGAATCTGTTTATAAATATTAGGAAATTTGCAGGTAAATGGCATTATAATAACATAAAGTATTTGCATTTAAAAACTAGTTCTATGCCCAAGATGATGATATAAAAACACACGGCAAATGCTTTCTTGATCTGGTTAAACTGATTTTAAAAGTACATATTTTAGGGAGGCCGAGGCGGGCGGATCACGAGGTCAGGAGATCGAGAACATCCTGGCTAACACAGTGAAGTCCCATCTCCACTAAAAAATACAAAAAAATTAGCCGGGCGTGGTGGCGGGCGCCTGTAGTCCCAGCTACTTGGGAGGCTGAGGCAGGAGAATGGCGTGAACCCAGGAGGTGGAGTTTGCAGTGAGCGGAGATTGCGCCACTGCACTCCAGGCTGGGCGACAGAGCAAGACTCCGTCTCAAAAAAAAAAAAAAAAAAGTATATATTTTAGTATAAGACGTATTTTTCTCTGTTTTCTGTCCATATAAATGTCACTTTATCTAATTAAAGAGAATTTTTTTATTTGACCTTTAGACAGAAAGATGGTTTGTGCTGAATTACAATTACATTCTTTATTTTCTTTCTTCTTTTATCAGCCTCTCAACCCTACCCATTTCATACTCAGTCGTATAACTAAATCCCCCTAAGCTGCCCTAAAACCACTTAAAGTTTTACTTAATTTCCCTTTACATTAATTTATAGATAAAAGAAAAAGATGACCTTTTCCCACATCTGCTATAGAAATCTTATTAGGTGGTGACACCTGATTCCCATCAAAGGCCTCTTTCTTGCAAATGTAGTTTTTAAGTTTCTAGGTTCTACAGTATAAAAAGGGACACAAGAAATAAGGGAAAATAAGTGGGCTTTGACTCTTCGTTGCTAGCGGAAGGGAGGGAAGAGAAATTCTTGAAAGGATGAAATGAATTAAGTATGAAGACTTTAGAACGGTATATGTCCACATAGTGAGTACTCTATAATTGACCACTCTTATTGCTATCTTTAGAGATATATTTTACTACATTATGCCATAATAATTTTCATGTATCCTGTTAGTTTTAGTAATAGCATGTAAATTGTATGGGGCAAGAAAAAGAGAACTGGATATAATTTCTATCATGCAGAATTCCTTTCTTCTATTTTACCTTGCTCTTTGGATTTTTCCACATTTTACTTTTATCAGTGCCTTTTTCCTTCAATTCAGTAAAAATTAATTCAATTGTTTACTAAGGACCAGGCACTGTGCTGGGACCTGGGGAGAAAGGAAGGATGGCAAAAACACAGAAAGCAATAACACAGGGCCTGACCTTAAGGAGACGACAGTCTCATGAGGACAATGTAAACATGCAATTTCATTCTTACTGTGTTTCCAGGACTCGATTTTCGTCTGACATCGTTTCCCTATCAGTGTTGGAACAACATTCATTTCTGGCATCTTTTAGCTAGTTTTGTAGGGATTAAAGACTAGGACCACACCAAATATGTCTTAGGCACTATTAATAGTAATGGTAATAACATTTTTGACATCATTGTGCTACTGATGAGATTAGAAGAGTGAAAAAAAATTATATAACAAAATTTATGTTCCTCACAGTGAGGAAACTTGATGTAAAAACCACTGCAGCTATTTTAGCATCATATAGACTCCCCACAGCCTTGTTTGCAGGAGGCATAAGGAAACATTTCATCAGTTCTAAATCAACTCACCAGAATGAGGCCGTGGAGGCACTTTGGCACCGTTTGGGGCTGGCGACACTCCTCTTACAGGGCTCTCCTGGACTGCAGTGCTGGGTGGGTAACTGCAATTGGCAAATGGTATCCTGTTCTTCTCTAAGTAGTTAGACTGGCCAACTCCCCACAATGTTCCAAATGCATTCTCATCATCATTCACAGTACAGATTGGAATGTTATTCAAGCCTAGGTGAGTAAAGATTAAAAAAAGAGACAGATCAAACAACCAGATTAGATGTTTGGAAGGTTTTCTTTGAATGATCAACAATTTCCCAACCAAATATCATTAAAGGTATGTAAAATGTTGAACTTCAAATTGTATAAACCAAAAAAAAAAAAAAAAACTGTATTATGAACCAGTGCAAGGTAGACATTCTTTGAAAGTCAGTGTGGCCAATTACATGCTTCCTTAAAATCTCCGGCCATTTTGTCAGTCTTGAGAGCCAGACCACATCGTCGATGTTGGTCTGGGATTCAAGTGGAGTAGACCTTCTATCCCAGACAAATCTCACACTTCCCAAAGCTTGATAATGACTAAGAGGGTTTGTGCTAGCTCTCTTCATGAACGCCAGATTTAAATTTTTTAAAGCACTCAGAATGCCTCAATGTAACTAGGTCTTCTGGAAGAGATACATTGGTTCCTCCTTTGTCCTGGCAGAGGTAAAAAGGTGTAGGAGCTGGAAATAGGAGACAGGATAAGGTAGACTGTGACAGAAGGAGGAAGGAGAAGTTGGTATAAAAGGAACTCCTTCCTCATGTGAGAGACTTCTGGGTTCACTCTCTCTCCTAAAAATAACTATTCACTTTTGGCTCAAATATAGGATTTGGTTCAAATAATAAGTTATAGACAGGTTCTCTTTTCAATATCAATGCTAAGTCATGTGGAATTGGACAGCTTAGGAAATGGGGGTGTGCCGGGCATTGCTTTCTGTTAATCAATGAGTTATGACAGGTAGTAAGAGATGGCTGCGTCGTCTTCCCAGAAATTGCCAGGCAAGCTTCTGGATAGTGTTTTCTACACTTGCTCATTTTTCCAAATCTCTCTCCAGTACCACTGGTTCACCTAATTCTTAATTGTCTTCTCAAATAACATCAAAATCATCTTTGCTGGCAACTCTGTCTGAAATGTGCCCGATCACTCTCTGTCCCCTTATGTGCTTTTATTTTTTCCACAGCTTTTATCACATATCATAATACATCTGTTTGCACACTGCTTCTCTGAGCTGCATTAGAATGTAAGATTAAATTATTTAAGATATAGATCTTAAATACACAATATGCAATGGTCACAAATTAAAATCTACTTTTTTTTTTTTTTTTTTTTTTGTGAGACACAGTCTCTCCCTGTTGCCCAGGCCGGAGTGCAATGGCGCAATCTCTGCTCACTGCCACCTCCCCCTCCCAGGTTCAAGTGATTATCCTGCCTCAGCCTCCTGAGTAGCTGGGATTACAGATGTGCACCATCATGACCGTCTAATTATTTGTATCTTTGGTAGAGACGGGGTTTCACCATGTTGGACAGGCTGGTCTCGAACTCCTGACCTTGTAATCCGCCCACCTCAGCCTCCCGAAGTGCTGGGATTACAGGCGTGAGCCACCGTGCCTGGCCCCATCTACATCTTAAATACACATTTAAGCTAATGCTTATTAGCTAATTTGGAATATTAGAATATCTAACAAATTAACTTTGGAATTACAGTTTAAAATGTTAAAATGATTTTACATTTCTGATTTTAAGTAGAACACTATGAAAATATTATTAAGTTGGTAAACAGTAAAGAAATGGCTTAATCTATACTTATAAGTATAATTTATTTAACTTACAGGAGTTATTTACAGCTTAGTGAGAATTTGTTAAGTATGTAAAATATTTTTAAAAATCAAGTATATTTAATGAATAAGTGCCATTTAAAGTTTTTAAAGCTATTAACAAATTTGTAAATGGGACCAAATGTTAATCAAAGATTCCCCCCAACCAAGAAATGAGTGTTAAAATTTGCTAGATTTCTAAGGCAGACAAATAATGTTGGAATTGAAATTTTTCTTTCAATTGAACATATATTACTATGAGCATGGCTTTGTGGCAGGCATTAGAGGAGAGTTGAAGACATAAAAATTAGTCCCTTGCCTGCCAATAGTTTTATAGTATATGATAAGAAAATTTGAAGCAGAATGTGAAATAAAATATAGAAGAGGTATACGTCAAGTGCTTTAAAGTATATAAAACCAGAAAGAAAATTCTTCAATGTAATACTATTTGTTTTTCATAGAAAAAAAAGTTTCAATTAAAAATTAAATGTGGGTTGGCTGGGTGCGGTGGCTCACGCCTGTAATCCCAGCACTTTGGGAGGCTGAGGCGGGCAGATCACGAGGTCAGGAGATCGAGACCATCCTGGCTAACACGGTGAAACCCCGTCTCTACTAAAAATACAGAAAAAAAAAATTAGCTGGGCGATGTGGCAGGCGCCTGTAGTCCCAGCTACTCGGGAGACTAAGGCAGGAGAATGGCATGAACCCGGGAGGCGGAGCTTGCAGTGAGCCGAGATAGCACCACTGCAGTCCGGCCTGGGCGAAAGAGCGAGACAAAGTCTCAAAAAAAAAAAAAAAAAAAGGCCATCTATGACTTCTTTACAGTGACATCTGTTTGCTTCCCCTTGGCCTTCATTTTCCTAATCTCCTTTAGGAATATGTCTTTGCTCGTCACCTAGCCATTTTCCTTGAATTTGTTTCCCTCTGCTGGTTCTCTCTGTGCTGCTTAGCTGGACTTTCCTCTCTCTACCCCAAGTTCAACCTTCTCTGCTCCTCTCTCTGCCCTGGCCTGTCCCTCATTCCTTCCCACTTTGATGACTGAATCAGTCTTCTAACTGATCTCCCAATGTCTAGTGAGGTCCTGCTCATCTTCCACTTTCTACAGTGCAGCTAGAATGATCTTTTGAATGAAATCAATTGCTCAGGGACACAGAACTGTGAGACTACTGATGTAGAATATAAATCCTATTTAAAATCTGTCAGTAACTCTACAATTTTATCTGGATGCAATTTAAACTCCTTTCCTCCCACAATAATTTATCTAGCACCTCACTTGTGGCAACTACTCCTTAGGAAGTTGAGGTAAATCATGAACAAAACAGACACACCTTCATGGAGCTCACAGCTTAGTGGAGGATTTCTGAAACTATTCAAATAATGAAGAGAATAACTATTACCACACCATAAGGTGTGGTAATTGCTGTAGTACATCCACCACCTACCTAGATCATGCCTTCAGCACCTAGGCTCTCAGCTCCCCAGCTCCACATATGTCAGTTACTTATGGCTCATTCTGAGTCCCTCTCTAGGAATTGCTCTTGGCTGAAGGGAGCTCTTGTACACAGTGAGAGCTCTTACATATAGTGACTGGTTGGTGGGAATTACAAAGGCCTGGCCCCCTTACCTGGAATTGAGACACCTCTGAAGGGATATCCCAGCTCCACGGCTCCTCGTGCGATTGGCTGAGGTCCCTATTGTATCCGCAGTTCCACTTCCCCTTCTACCCAGTTCTTCTTCCTTCACTTACGGCTTTCTTATCAGTGTTGTTCCCAAAAGCACTTCCTAATAAAGCTCCTTCACACAAATCTCCACCTCAGAGTCATCTAAGACAATTACTTTAAAGAAAAATATACAGTACTATGAAAAAATACCATAAGAAAATCTAATTTAGATTGAGGATATGAAGCCTGAAAAGTCTCTCTGAAATGATATTTAAACCAAAATCAGGAACCATAAATAATGAGGGGAGGTTTATAATTAGAGGGAAGAGTATGTGTGGAAATCCAGACGGAGGTGGGAAAGGGCCTGTGACATGTTCAAGCAACTTAGACAAGTCCACTGTGGCATATGCATAATAGGGGAGGGAGTTGATAGGAGATGAGGCCACATAATAGGGAACATTTTAGCCTATGTCAAAGTTAACCACTTTATCCTAAATGCATGAGAAGCCTCCAAAGGATTTTGTGTAGGATAAACAGTCTCTCTATCTCTCTCTCTCTCTCTCTCTCTCTCTGTCTCCTTCTCTCTCTCTCTCTCTCTCTCTCTCTATATATATATATATATATATATATATATTTTTTTTTTTTTTTTTAAAGAGACAGGGTCTTGCTTGTCACCCAAGCTGGAGTGCAGTGGCATAACCATGGCTCATTGCAGCCTTGAACTTGGGGCTCAAGTGATCCTCCTATCTCAGCTTCTGAGTAGCTAGAACTACAGGTGCACCACCAACTCCCCACCTCAAGCGATCCTCCCATCTTGGCTTCCCAAAGTGTTGGGATTGCAAGCGTGAGCTACTGAGCCTGGCCTAAACAGTCAAATTTACATTTTAATATGATCTTTCTGGTTGTTCTATGGAGGATAGACTGGAGAGAGGGCAAGAGTGGAAGTAAAGCTGCTATGAGGGCTACAGATTGCAAAGTAGTAGTCAAAGCAGGAGATAACAGTGGCCTAGAATGGAGCTGTGACAGTAGCCATGGAGAGAAGTGGCTTAATTTACAAAATATTTAGAAGGAAAATGACAAGGTCAAGTGAAGTATTGGAAGGGGAAGAGAATGAGGGAGAGGAGTTAAAGAAGAACTTCAATTTTACAAACTTCAAATTTACAACACCGTTTATTTGTTAGGATACACTGGTTGGGGGACCTTGCTTTTGAAGGAAGATCAAGAGTTCAGTTTTGAAGAGCACAGTTCAAGGTGCCCATGAGGCATTCCATGCCTTGCAAGTAGACAGTTGAATATACAGGTCTAAACTTTTGCAGAGGTGTCTGAGTCTGAGATACATATTTGAAAAATATTTGGTCTATAGAGGGTATTTGAAACTTGTGAATGAACATATTTGCCTAGCATCCCAGTACAGATCAAAAAGAGAAAACAGCCAAGGACTGAGCTGTGAGGGACTCCAGCATTTACTGAAGAACAAAAATTAAGCTAGGAAGGAGAAGGCACAGAGGTAGAGGAAAAACAACTGAAGCATATATTGTTACAGAATCTACATTTTTTTAAAGGTGAAGAAAGAAAGAGAGAAAGAGGGAAAGAGAGACAGGAAGGGAAGGGTGGTTAGCTGTGCCAAATGCAGCTAAGGGGTCAAGATGAGGATTGCAGTGTAGTGGATATCTGTCAATTCTGCCCAGAACCTGTTTCTATCTTTCCTTAACAACAGTACCCAGGTTATTTTGCTTCATTATCCTCCCCTTATCTACCACTCTGCAGCCCCTGCAGCCCCTGCAGCCATATGTTCTGAGGAAGATTGAACCCATTCCCCTTGCTGTAGTGATTGGTTATTTGAACCATGGCCTACTAATCTGTGCATGCCACTTCCCTGTCCATGAGGATTCATTCAAGGATAGCATGAGACCTGCTGTGTGCTGGTAAAATGAAAATGTAAAGAGAATTTTGCGAAATCTGCTGGGAAAGAAGTCAGAGTGGCATGCAGATGTGAAACTAAGAACTGATGTAGCTATGTTGCCACTAGGAGAGGAGCAAGCCAGCTCTAGGTCGAGTCTGGAATTGTGGAAGACAGAGAGAAGAGCTTTTAAAAAGCAGGTTGTTTAAGCGAGCCATCAAATCAAACCTAAAGCCCACCTCCCTGATGTACTTTCCAGTTACTTGAGCCAATAGATCCTCTTTGCGTTGGATTTGTCTAACTGAAGGATAGTGGTAACCTTAGCAAGCCCAGCCTATGCAGAATGGTGGATGAAAAGGCCACGCTTCGGTGGGCTGAAGAGTGGCTCCAAGGAGAAGAAGTAAAAACCATGAATGTAGACATTTATTTTGATTGTGAAGAAATATAAATTCCCTAGCATGATATCCAGAGCCTGCCTAAATCTGGCCTCTTATCCACTTCTCCACCCCGACTTCCCATTATCCCTTCCCTCTTCCCCACATGCTCCATAACAGGCATATGGAGCTTCTTCTACAAAGTTTCCTAATATTCTTTCGCTGTTCTCTTTGCCTTCCTTGTTTGTATACTTAACCCCGATGTAGATATTATTGTTACTAATGTCATTTTACAGAGTGGCTGGACCAGCCAGATAGTCCAGCTCCTGAGGGCAGGCTCTTGGCTATATTTTCATTCCAAATAAATGTTTGTTGAATGAATGAATAAACGTATAGATATCTGAATGAATAAAGAGACGATCAATATTCATGCCTTTAAATATCATTTCTATGCTGATGGCTCCCAATGTGCATCTCTACTCCTAAGTTCCTATTTGAGACTCAGACATGGATTTCTATTCTAGGTTTGGGATTGTGGGCAGCTCATTTCCATTTGGATGCCTGATGTTACTACACATGCAGTATGTATACCACTGAATTGATTTTATTGTCTGACAAGAATGTGAGCTCCATGAGGGTAGGGACATTTTTTTCCTCCCTCAGAAACTTTGGTCTATCTCTCACATCTAGAACAAAGTTTGTCATATGTTCGAAATTGAATAAATATCTGCTGAATGAAATGACTTCACCTTCTCCCTTTCAGCTTTCCTGTTTCATCATTTTTTAGTTATAATAACTAAGGGTGGAGAAAGGTGCAAAGGATATGTGATTTGTTCCTCTTCACCTTCTGTACTAATCAGTTACCAGGACCTTTTCATTTCTTCCCTGCAAACTCTCTCTAGCCTCATATTCTGCTATTGCTTGGTCCTGCTGCCAAGAGCATAGCAGGGATGTTTGTCCTCATGTATCTGAACAAGTGCAACAGCCTCCTAATTCTCTTCTGTATCTCCAGGATCTGCCCTTTTTTTCAACAAAGCTTGGTTTATTTGTATCATGACATTGTTTTTTTTTTATTTTTAATTTTTTTAATAATTAATTTTTATTTTTATTTCAATGTTTTTGGGGACACAGGTGATTTTTGGTTACATGGATAAGTTCTTTTTTTAACTTTTATTTAAGTTCAGGAGTACAACTGCAGGTTTGTTACATAGATAGGTACACTTGTGTCATGGGGGCTTGTTGTACAGATTATTTCATCATCCAGGTGGTAAGCCTAGTACCCATTAGCTATTTTTCCTGACACTCTCCCTCCTCCCAGTCTCCACCCTCTGAATGGCCCCAGTGTGTGTTGTTCCCCTCTATGTGTCCCTGTGTTCTCATCATTTAGCTCCCACTTACAAAGGAGAACATATGATATTTGGTTTCCTGTTCCTGAATTAGTTTGCTGAGGATAATGGCTTCCAGCTCCATCCATATCCCTACAAAGGATATGATCTCATTCTTTTTATGGCTGCAGAGTATTCCATGGTGTATATGTACCACATTTTCTTTATCCAGCCTATCATTGATGGGCACTTAGGTTGATTCCATGTCTTTGCTGCTGTGAATAGTGCTGCAGTGAACATACAGGTGCAGGTGTCTTTATAACAGAATGATTTATTACTGGATAAGTTCTTTAGTGGTGATTTCTGAAGTTTTGGTGCACCCATCACCCAAGCAGTGTACGCTGAACCCAGTATGTAGTCCTTTATCCTCACCCGCTTTTTAACCTTCCCACTGAGTCCCTAAGTCCATTATATCATTCTTATGCCTTTGCATCCTCTAGCTTAACTCCAACTTGTAAGTGAGAACATGTGATCTTTGGTTTTCCATTCCTGAGTTACTTCACTTAGGATAATGACCTCCAGCTCCATCCAAGTCACTGCAAAAGACATTATTTCATTCCTTTTTATGGCTGAGTAGTGTTCCATGGTGTATATATACCACATTGTTTTAATCCACCTGGTTAATGAGCACTTAGGTTGGTTCCATATCTTTGTAATTGTGAACTGTTCTGGTATAAACATGCATGTACATGTGTCTTTTTCATATAATGACTTATTTTCCTTTTAGTAGATACCCAGTAGTGGGATTGCTGGATTGAATGGCAGTTCTACCTTTAATTCTTTAAGGAATCTACATACTGTTTTTCCACAGTGGTTGTATACTAGTTTACACTTCTACCATAAGTGTAAAAGTGTTCCCTTTTCACCATATCCACACCAACATCTATTGTTTTTTTAACTTAATTATGGCCGTTCTTACAGGAGTAAGGTGATATCTCATTGTTGTTTTAATTTGCATTTCCCTGATAATTAGTGATGTTGAGCATTTTTTTTCACATTTGTTGGCTGTCTGTAGATCTTCTTTTGAGAATTTTCTATTCCTGTTACTTGCCCACTTTTTGATGGGATTATTTGTTTTTTTCTTGCTGATTTGTTTGAGTTCCTTATAGATTCTGGATATTAGTCCTTTGTTGGATGCGTAGTTTGCAAATATTTTCTCCCACTCTGCAGGTTGTCTGTTTGCTGATTATTTCTTTTGCTGTGGAGAAGCTTTTTAGTTTAATTAGGTCCCATTTATTTATTTATTTTTGTTTTTGTTGCATTTGCTTTTGTGGTCTTAGTCATGAATTATTTGCCTATGCCAAATGACATTGGTTTTTAATATCACTTTTTCTGTCACCTCAGGAATATGACACATTTCCATCTGCTGGAGCTCACTATGGCAGCATTTCTCTTGGGGATAAGAATCTCAGGGATGGGTGTGAGGGTCTATTTAGATTACGCCTAATAGCCAGTGTTGATATGCTACTTTGTCGGGGGTGGTATCACACAGTCACCCCATCCTAGGTGAATTGGCTGGTTCACCCTATGAAGTCCAAACAATTCTGCTTGTTTTCCATATATTTCATAACCTTGAGAAATGTACCTCTCAAAACATCAGAACCATTTTCTCTTTGTACCTCTCAAAACATCTCAGAATGCAAGATGTGTTTAAAACTGTATACTTTTAAAATTCTTCAATCCAAGCTCAATTGAACTGCCTCCCTCAAAAGGGAAATGCTGTTATTAATGTCTAATTTTGAGTAATTCTACTGTATAAAGTTAAAGTAAAAGCTAGGAAAAGAGAGAGGAAGGAAAGAGAAGAAAGGGAGGAAGGAAGGGAGGGAATGAGGGCAGGAGGCAAGGAGGGAGGGAGAAAAGACAAGACAGAAGGGAAGGAAGCAAGAATAAAACATACGCTTCCTTAGGGATGATATTTAGCATGCAGATGCTAGCATGGATGTGTGGATTGTTAAAATACTGAAATATTTTTATATCAGTTGGTCAAGGCTTCCCTGAGCTCCCTGAGTGGTCCCCATTTTCCTGGCCACTTTGGCCCCTCTCCAGGCCCCTGTCCTAACAATCAAGCAATTTAAGGGTTACTGTCCGACACAGAGAGGGACTGCAGGCCTCTGCTCTCACTCCAGGCCTCTGCTCTCACTCCAGTGCTGGCGTCTAGTCCCAATAGTCAATTCCCATACCTCTCCAGTGGTTAAATATTTTGAATAGCAGCGTTGTGTTTACCTGCCAGAATTATCAAATAGCCCAAGTGTAGAGAATAGAGACACATACTAGGACCTTAAGTCACCTTACCTTTGATGTGGCAGACTCTTCTGGGATGAGGGGTGTGCCTGACTAGAAAGCAGCTTACATTTCTAGCCGTAATATGGCTGCCTTTGCTCTCTATCTGAAGAGCAGATGTCGGGGGGTTGAGGTTCATGTTTGTGGTGTGTTTATTTTCCCCTCTTCACTGTTGTCACAAAAGTTTTTGGGGTCTAACTTGATTGACCTCACTTCCAGATGTGCTCAGACCCTGAAATCACAAAATGACAAACATTCTGACAAGAGTTTCTTGTCACTTTCTTATATATCAAACATTTCTCCATCTTCTTTGCTTGAACTAAATTGTTTCTCATGTTACAGCAATGTGAGGCTATTTTGTTTCCAGACCAAATTTTTGTAAACGTTGAAAAGTATAGGCATGGGTGGATCTAAAACATTTACCCAGGGGAAAATCAAAGTGTTTGATTTCAAAATATTTATATTATATTTGTAAAAAGTATAAAGTATATTCTGTTTTTAATTTCATTTGAGCTCACTTTGTTGACTTACCAAAAAAAAATTACTTGATTATCAATTTTGATATAGTAAATTTAAATGATGACTTTTAAATACAATACTCACAAATGCACTTTACATTGAATTAATTTTAAGTTAAGTCCCTTCCTATTGTACTTTTAAAACCCAGCATCTTAAAATGTATATCATCTTTGGAGAGAATGGTAAAACCCAAAGAAGGAAAAAAATCCAAAAGAGTGATGTATCTGGAGATGATAAACCAGAGAACCTTTGCCATGTTGTTGTTTGCAATATTGAGTAACAGTTAACATTTTTAGACACCTATGGTGTCATAGACCTGGGAGATTAAAGATAATGTTATGTATCTTGGTGAATTCACAACCATGTGAGAAAGAACATTTCTGGATTAAGAACATAGAAAGTCGTTATTTAAATTTTCTTGAAAATAGTATGCTTTTGAAATCTAAGAAGGATGATTTTCTGGTGCCTGTTGTATTTTTTCTATCTTACATGAAAATCTTATTCATCGTAGCAGAATTGGGAAATACACATTTTATTTATAACCATGGCAGAGACTTTTTGGGTTAGAATAATTTGCAGTGTCAAAAAATGTTCATGTTCTAGAAATTGATCTCAGGATTTTGTTGGGATGGATGCTTTTAGATCGTTGACTACCTTTTTAGAACAAAGCAATCTATGTTTAAGTGGTTTCATGCTATATACTTAGACTGTATGGTGTATAAATTCCCAGACTCGTTGCCACAGAATATCTGGTTTTCAGGAACTTCAGTTTGATATATATAAATACTAAAATTATCCTAGGTTGGGTAAAATATATGTAGACATTAAATGCAGAAAATATCTATCTAGCAATAAAAAGTATATTTTCATATTGCTGTTTATGAATATCACAGTGAGGAGCTAGTTCTAATCTCTTTGTTTAAATCACACTTTAGACTTACTCATTCTTTTGGTGTGGGACCTTTTGTACAATTAAGCCAGTAAATTTGCTTTTTACTTGTATTGAGGGGAAAAGAGTACAGCAGACAATTTGGAGAGTGAAAAAGACATTAAACCAGAAATTTAAAGATAGGATTCATGGTTCCAGATTTGCCATTAACCAGCAAAGTGACCACAGATTAATTGTTTTATTGCCTAGATTTCAGTCTGTTTATCTATAACCTGATGAAATTGACTTAAATGTTAGCTGATATTATTCAGTTATTCTCTATGTGTCTGTCCCACATCAATTCTCTTAGATTAAAGGGTAGTGATACACTTTAAATTTTGAAAAAAAAAAAGTCAACAAGAAAACAATGTGTATTTCATTTTCTTAAAACAGACTTATTTGGCTTTTCCATACTCTTGAAAAAAGAATGAACTTGAGGACTATTAACTAAATCATACCTAAAATTCTAGAACATTATTGTAATGATGAATTTAAAATTATACCTGAGGACAATATTAAAAGCAGGTGATCTTGCTGACAAGAACTCAAGTCTGTTGATACCCTCCCAGCCTCATAATATGTCTAGACTGAGTTTTTGTTGATCTCCTTAAATCTCTGCACTTAAGCTAGAAGTTTTTAGTTGGTAGAGACAGACCAATCTCAAACGCTTCCAAAAGAATACAGCTATCTTCATCCAGTTTCTCACACTCTTACTCCAAGGAGCCTGTGTGGCTCCCTGGTTGTTAAGATATGTTACATAGCTTAGCAACGTGGTAACATTCCTTAGAAAAATCTAAGTTCTAGAACCTCTCACCCACTATTCTTCTCAGACCTCCAGTTACCCACTTGACAAAACCATGTGGCCACAAATGGCTTTCCTCAATTTTGGACCTATAATAGAGTTAAATCCAATGCAAGAGAAAGAAAAAGAAGAAAAATAAAACAGAGAGCAATATAAATCAAATTTATAATTTTTCCCACAATTCTGCTTAAAGAACAGTTATGATATAACCAAATATAGCTTAATCCAAAACCAACGGGGAGAAGGTATACATGCTTTTAAGGAGTTTCTAATAATTGTGAATAGAATATACTGCTCTGGTAGTCAGGATGTCTGTGCTGATGACATGTTCAATAGCCATGAAAAAATATTGAAATGTTAATTAGAAATCATAGAGAAACACACACACATGTACATGCGGTGCTTCATAAGACTTTTCAGAATACACATGATTTTGAATTTCTGAATTACAATCTCTAAGAGCAATATAGACAATTTCTGAAAGGCAAATACTAGCTTAAAACAATGCAAGGATAGAGCCTAATTTGTCTGTTTTCTTGACTGGCCCAAGAATTAAAGTTTAATTGCCTTTGCCTATAACCCATTCTTATGCCTTATGCCTCCCTGTTTTACTGTAGTTTATGGGGAATTTTATGGGAGATCTAATTGACTTTCTAAGGTAATTTTTGTATTCTGAGATTTTTAGTTTTCACTTTGTATCAGTTGAGAAACTTTATTACACAGCTAATAACAGAGATCAGAAATAGTGTTGTAAGTAAGATAGATTTGTATTTCTTCCTCACATGGAAGAGTTCAACCGTCTAGGGTTGGTATGGAAGCTTTATGAAGCATCATTATGGACCTTGGCTTCATCTATGTTTTAGGTCCATCTTTCTTAATATTAGGCTTCCGTTTTTGAAATTATCCCTTGTTCAAGATGGTTCCTGAAGTTCCAGTCATCCAAGATGGCTGCTATATTTGCACATATCAAATCTGTACTCCAAGCAGGAAACAAGAGGAAGGTTGGGGAGGTAAGGGCTGACAAGGGCACATGCTAGCTATCTGCTCTCTTTGTAAGAGCCTTCTCATGAGTCTCAGACAATAATCTAGGTTGCATTGACGATTTGTAGCTACAAGGAAGGATAGAAAATGTAGTTTCTTAACAGGGCACATTGACACCCCATTCTAAAACAGGGGCTCTAACAAGAGAGGGAGAAAGTGTAAATTGGGTTATAAAAAGCAATCTCAACCACAGATCCTGACATTAATACCTAACTCTGGGTAGGAGAAGTCTACACTCTGTGTGCTGTGCTTTCCCTTAGAGAGGGTCACTAGAGATAAACATGTACTTGGCTATGTAACTATGTTATTTTCTGTTTATGAAGCCCCATGGGGAATTTTCCTGTCTCATTACTAGGAAAAAAATGATACAACTGGCTTGTTTGCATTAATTTTGTTAGAATCAAAAAGACAGAGGTTGCTCTGCTGCACTGCTCAGGGTAGCACAGGTATCCTTGTTGCCTTGGATACTCTATTATTTTAGCAAAGAAAACAGATGGAAAGTTTTTTGGAATATGTGCATATATTTATGAATGGTAATTAGTGATTTTTAAACATTATCTGGGGTCATGATAAGCAGGAAATCCACAGGTTTTTCATTGCCCACAGATATTTTGAAAATTGTTATGGGCTGGGTTGTGTCCCCCAACAAATTCGTATCTTAATCTCTAACCCCCAAAGTGACTGTATTTACAGATGGGGCCCTCAAGGAGATGATTAAGTTTAAATAAGGTTATAAGGGTTGGACCCTAATCTTATAGGACTGGTGTTCTTATATGAAAAGGAAGAAACACCAGAGCCCTCTCTGTCTCCTTGCATGAGCAGGCCATGTTAGGACAAAGAAAGAAAGGGACATCTATCACCAGAAAGTGGCCCCTCAGCAGACATTCAATCTGCCAGTGCCTTGTTCTTAACCTTACCAGCTTCCATAACTGTAAGGAATAAGTTTCTATTGTTTCTAAGCTGCCCAGTCTAGGGTATTTTGTTATAGCAGCCCAATTTGACTAAGACAAGGCTTCACCAAAAACTAAGCCTGCCAGTACCTTGATCTTGGACATTCAGCCTCCAGAACTTTGAATATATAAATTTCTGTTGTTGAAGCCACTCAGTCTATTGTATTCTGTGATGGCAGCACAAGCTGACTGATACAAGTGTAAATATGCAGGATACTCTGTAAGCTCTGTTCTCTCCATGAATAAGCAGTGTGGCCACATCTCAAAGCTGTGAACTAGTTAGGCCTATTCATTTTGATCACCTGAAATCCTCACTTTGCATTTACTATAAAAATGCCACAGGTGTCTGATTAACATATGAGAAAGCAATGTAAGTGATTTCGGAAAGGAAAAGATGCTAATTTAACATAATGGAAGAATAAAATTTAATTTCATCTGGTGCCTTGACCACCCTATATTCTGTTCTGTCAATTTTGAAAGCATATGGTTCAGTCTCGAATTTGTAACAAATATCTACAATCACAGAAAACGGTACTTTTCACTCTGTGATCTCCAGAGTACAACAAAAATGCTGACATAAGTGTCGTAGAAAGAATTCTACAATGGCCGCCAAGATTTCCTCCCCATGGTGTACATACTCTGTGTTATCGCCTTCTCTTGAGTGTGGGTAGACCTGTTAATATGATAAATATCACTCCTGCAATTAGTTTGCATTTTCTGGCAAAGATGAAGAGATTTTACAGATATAAAGTCCCTAATCAGAATGACTTTGAGTTTATCACTCTCTGTTAATCAAAAGGAGATTATTTTGGCCTGTCCCAAACTAATCAGATAAGCCCTTTAAAAGAAGATTTAGGCCTTCCCCACTATCAGAGATGCTCCCTTGCTTACTTTAAAAAAGCAAGGCATTACGAGTTCTCAAGCTGGGAGGAAATGAACCTGCAAACAACCATGAGAGCTTGGGAGAAGACCTCAGAAGAAGACCCAAGCCACAGCACATATCCTGATTGCAGCCTTTTGACAGTTCTCACCCAGCCTTTTCCAAAGACTTCCTGTTAGTCATACCTTCCTCTAAGAATATGAGTAACTCAAAACTTCAAAAGAATTAAAAAGAAGCTCTTCAAAAAAGGTGAATACACCCTTAGAGTTCTCTTCATGGGGCAAAATCTGGGTTCACATTGGATAGATAGAAAATATAAAGCTTCAGGCCAGGCATGGTGGCTTATACCTGTAATCTCAGTGTTTTGGAAGACTGAGGTGGGAGGATTATTTGAAGCCAGGAGGTCAAGAGCAGCCTGAGCAACATAGCAAGACCCTGTCACTACAATAAAATTTTTAAAAAAGAAAATATAGTTTCCTGTTAGAAGAGCACTGTAGCAAAACTCCTAAGCCCAGTTGCTTACCTTGTTATTGTCCAGTCATAACCAACCCCATATGATCATCTGAGAGCCTCTTTTGGCAGGCATAGGAGTCCTGTGGCTTATAACATTCTCTTGCTGATAACATTGACTTTTCTATTCTTCTCAGGAGTTATGTAATTAGATGAATTAAGATTATCTCTAGAGTCTCTTCTGGCACTATGATTTGATTTTGTTTTCTTCTGTGAGGTAGAAGAATATTATTTTCAGACACAAAAAAATAAAAATACAACAAAACCACCTTTGAAATTTATAATTCCTTGATATCAAAAGATGATGGAACAGGAAGTTCTAAGCCCTCGTCTCCCTATAGAAACAATGAAATACTTAACAATGTTAAGTTAACAATGATATGCAGAGCAAAATATCTTTACACATATTTCAGATTGCAGTTAAGAAGTACCCCCAGATGAGCAAAAATACTGATATCAGCCACACTGAAATGAGTTGGAAGAGCAATTTTACTTTACCATCAGCCCCTCCCCCAAGTTGGCACAGCTCTGAGCTGGGAGAAATTGCCTTAGCTTGTGGATGCTCCATTCAGGAGTAAAAAGAGAGTGGAGCATATATTCATCATTCCTGGCATTTTGGCACAGTGCCCAAGGGACTTCTTTCTGCCATGCCTTGCTCAGAACACTGAGAGAATCAAAATAGTTTAAATTCCTAGGGGAAGTCAAGAATAAGGAAAAGAGGTGAGTAGCTCACTGCAGCTGGCACAATTCTGCAAGACTGGGAAAAGATACATAACCCTTAAACATTTTCCCCAGGAGGAAAGGAGGGAAGTGAAGTATACATATCCCTAGAAAAAAATGAGAGGCTCCCAAAATCTCTAGCTAGGCTGATTGGTGAAGGGCTTTCCATGTTGAACCCAGGCCTAATGAATGCGAGAGGTGACTATTTCTTCAAATATACAGACACCAACACAAAGCTACAAGAAATATAATGAGTTGCAGAACTGTGACACAAACAAAGAAGAAAGAAAAGCACTAGCAACTGGTCTTAAGAAAAGAGAGATCTGTGAATTGCCTGACAATTCAAAATAATCATTTCATAGAAACTGTTAGTTATATATGGCAATGCAGAAAAACAACTAAATGAAATCAGAAAAATAAAACATAAACAAAATGAGAATATCAACTTAAAAACTATAAAAAAGAACCAAACAGAAATTCTAAAGATAAAGAATATAATAATTGAACTGAAAATTTTACTAGAGGGACTCAATGGCAGACTTGATCAAGCAGAAGAAAGGCTCAGTAATTTTTGAATACATGTCATTTAAGATTATCCAGTCAGGCTAGGCATGGTGGCTCATATCTGTAACCACAGCACTTTGGAAGGTTGAGGCAGGTGGATCTCCTGAGTTCAGGAGTTTGAGATCATCCTCGGTAACATGGTGAAATCCTGTCTCTACCAAAAATACAAAAAATTAGCCAGGCATGGTGGTGCCCCTGTGATCCCAGCTCCTGGGTGGGAAGGAGGTGGGAGAATTGCTTGAGCCTGAGAGGTGGAGGCTGCAGTGAGCCAAGATTGTGCCACTGTACTCCAGCCTGGGTAACAGAGTAAGACTCCATCTCAAAAAAATAAAAAAAAATTTAAAAGTATCCAGTCATAGGAAGAAAGGTAAAAAGAATGAAAAAGAGTGAAGAAAGACAAAGGGACTTACGGAACACCATCAAGCAAATTAATATATGAATTATGAATGTCCCAGAAGGAGAAGTGAAAAAGAGGCAGAAAGCTTATTTAAAGAATAATGATTGAGCCAGGTGTGGTGGTGGATGCCTCTAGTCCCAGCTACACAGGAGGCTGAGACAGGAGAATGGCTTGAGCCCAGGGCTGTAGTGTGCTATGATTATGTCTGTGAGGAGCCACTGCACTCCAGTCTAGTCAACATAGCAAGATCTCATCAAGAAAGAAAGAAAGAAAGAAAGAAAGAAAGAAAGAAAGAAAGAAAGAAAGAAAGAAAGAGCAAGAGAGAAAAAGAAAGAAAATGAGAAAGAAAAAGGAAAAGAAAGAGAAAGAGAGAGAAGAAAGAAAGAAAGAGAAGGAAGGAAGGGAAAGAGAAAGAGAGAGAAAGAAAGGGAGAGAGAAAGAGAAAGAAAGAAAGGGAGAGAGAAAGAGAGAAAGAAAGGAAAGAAAGGAGGAAGGGAGGGAGGAAGGGAGAAAATGGAATGGAGAAACAAAGTGGAAAAACAAAGAAGGAAGGTTGGTTGAAAACTTCTAAATCTGGAGAGGAAAATAGTCATCCAGATTAATGAAGCTCAAAAGATCCCAAACAGTATAAACATAAGCAAATCCACACCAAGACACAATAAAATCAAATTTTCAAATGTGAAAGAGAATACTGAAGGCAGCAAAAAAAAAGTGACTCATGATATACAATGCAGCCTCCCTAAGTCCATCAGCAGATTTTCCAGTAGAAACTTGCAGACTAGGAAGGAGTGGGATGATATATTCAAAGTGCTAGAAGAGTTTGTTATTTTTCCCCAAGATATCAGATAGGAGACATTGTTAGCATGCTTCTCCCACTTGGAAAGACAAAATAGTGTGTAGAGATTCACACGTGAACTTTCTTCCAAGAAGCAAACACAGGAACGTAATAAGAAAATTGAAAGCCACAGACTATTTGAAAGAAGCATTGGGCTGTAGCTTACACTGTTAGCCAACTAGAAAACTGTAAGTCCCCAGAGTGTGAGAAGAGGATAGACTACCTCTGGAACATACACTCCCACTGGGAAACCTGGCAATCCAGGCCATGGGGGAAGGCCTTAACTCTACCCAGTGCTGAAGCTGACTTAGTGAGTGGTAGGGAGTATATGAGAAGAATTGACATTAGAACAGGCTTTATATTCATTTTCAGTCTCCAGCAGGGGTGGAGGGAAGCCATTCCTGATCCTACCTCACAGGGGACCTTGCCGAAATCTACCAGCTAACTCAGGTGGCAGTCACAGGTAGAAGGAAGCTCCCAACTGAGATTCATGATATAATCTTCAGTGGAGACAAACCCCCTTGGCCAGAACTGAGGGTTGAGTGGGAAGTGTGCTGCAGCCACAGGCACAGGAGCTGGGCGCCCCTGCTTCACAGGCAAACGAGGAGAGGCATGGCCTGAAAGCCATGGTTGCTGTCTCCTTGGGGGAAGAAATATGGCCTGGGGCACTTTTGAGTTCTGAGCACAGACTGTGTGGAACCTAGCTAGCTGCTGCTAGTGGAATGCTGCAAGTGTGAGACTGGCCTTGCCCAGTGAGTGGGAGCTGGGTGGAGCTTACTGCCACCTGCTACTCTCCACTCTCCATGTGGACCCTTCTATACAGCAGAGGCAACTGTGCTCTTCCCTGGAACATTACCCTGGTAGCCAGAGAACTGCTCTATAATCCCCAATGGGGCCACTGCTTTTGCTCACATGTGGAGGGCCCGAGCGCAGACTTGCCTGACCCAATTCCCACTTGCCTTTACCCTTCCAACCACCCTGGCAGCTTCAACAAAGGACAAAAACTTTTGTGGGTTCTGTGTGGCCCCATCCATTTCCTGAGTCACCACAGTACATCTTCTGGATAACATAAGGCAAGCACAAATCCCACTGCTACCACTGCAGCTGGTGCTCTTTTGCAAGTGCCACCTCCTGGCTGGAGGCCAAGTGCCACAGTTCATTATAGTCTCTACAGGCAAAATAACAGTGTGCAGAATGGAGAAAATTTGTGTGTGACCTCAGCTATCACCATTGCCTGTATCATCCTGGCTAACCAAGAGGTCCTGAGTCTGTCCACATGATCAGTTCCTTACTAGTACAACTGACATTTGAGAAAGCCAACAATACAGTAAGGCAACTTGTGTTAAAGGAATCTCATGAACTCTATGTCACTCCCTGCCACCCTTTTCAGAGCTGGCGCTGATACCCACTGCTGGGCACCTTGAATACAGATCACATCGCTGGACCTCTTACAGACATTCCCCAACACCACTCTGGAGTGTGGCAGCCCCACTTGGCAGCTAGACCCAGAAGAGTAGCAACATTCATAGTAGTCTGGCTCTAAGGGACTCCTACTCCTAGGGGAAGAGGAAGTGCACCACATCAAGGAAGCACCTCTTGGGACCAAAAAACAAACAAAAAAAAATCCAGATGGTAGGCCTTGAGTTCTAGAATTTTCTAGTTGTGGGAAGTTTCTTTCAGCAGAGGCAGAGGTGCAGTGCTGGGCTTGGTGGAGAAAATCTGCAGCTCCACTCCAGCAATGAGGCAGTCCTGGTGCTCCTGAAGGGTCTTGGAGAATGGGACTTCTTTTCCCCCTCATCCACTACTGCAGATACAACTGGGACTCCTCCCACAGGAGCTCAGCATGGATGCGCCTGTTGACAGCCTTTCTGGAACACTTCAGGGTGTCTGCAACCTCACAAGGGGAGTGCCTTCCAGGTGCAGGCTTGCATGAGGGGTAGAGTCATAATCCCTCTCTACATGGAACATCAACATTCCTGCAAATGAACAGAGGTGCCTGCCTGATCTGAATAGCCGTGACACTGCGTCAGGAGTATGACTGCGAGGTGGATTGCCTTCCTGCTGAACTGGCAGGGGAGCTGAGGTGGCTCCCTCCCTTCCCCTGAAAAGACCTTAGTGCATTTCACAAAGAGCTCCCCAAGCTGTCTCTGTCAAGGCTGGGACCTCTGCCTACCATTGGGTATTGGGTTTGCCAACCTGCGTTAACCACAGCTGGTTTTAACCCATGGATACCTCCCCTCCTGGCCTGAAGCCTGAACTTTTCAACCCAGTAAATAAAATGCTGGAGGAAAATAAATAAACAAAGTACCTACCACTGGAGAATGAGATGAGCTTCAAGAGACCTCTGCCATTCCAACCCCACAGGAGACAGTGAACCTGCACACAAACTAAGCACATTACTACTACAACCAGCATCTAAGAAGCCACCATACAAAGACTCTATATAACCAAGGAACTCATTTAGAGTCTCCACCCCTGAAAGCACCCAGAGCTGAACTAGGTTACCATAAACTAAAAACATTAAAGTCACATCATCAAGGGGGCATTTTTTTTTAAATCACAGTCAAATACAAAAGAACCTGGGTCATCACATTTAACCATCTATCTTGAGCACACTACGGAAAATTAGCTCATTGGATTAGCTAGTTAAGATCTTGGAAATGACAAAGAGTTGTGACATAGGACCAGTTTGTTTTGAATAGTCATGTGACAAAATGGGAAAAGGCTGGGGAAAATGGCATTAAACCTGGATAACTAGGTGAAAGGAGAGAAGGGATTGCTTGAGGAGGGCACTGCACCCTAGGAGTGGATGGGACAGGCTGACACAGGCTGGTGTGTGTCATGCATGTGTTCTTTCTCACACTAGATGGTGAGCCTCTGAATACCAGGCCTTGCGTCTTACACACCTTCATATTCCTCGCTGTGATCTACACACGGCAGCACCGCACAGACTGCATGTCAGTTAGTTGAGGTCCTGAAAAGGCAATGTCCTAAAGAAGACCCTGATAAAAGGAGAAAGATGGGGGAATTCTGAGATAGGCAGGGCAGTGGGAGAGGGGTCAATTTTGAAGCAGGAAGAAAGGGAAAGGCCTTAATGAAAGAATGGAAGAGAAAGAAAAAGAACTGACAATGACAGAAATAGAGGTAGAGCAGAGACTGAGATCCAGAAGAGCCAGTTAGTAGTGGACAAAGAGAGAGAAAGCAAGGAGAGTATAGATGTGGTTGCTGGATCTGTGTGTCCCTTAGACTGTTGCCCCAGAGCCGATAGAAATGGAACCCACAGCAAATAGTTGTTACTCCTGGTGCTTAATCTGTGTGAAACCTTTTACCTCCATCATAACATCTAATTTTTAAAATATTTATGAAGCAGCTATTATCTACATTGTAGAGATTAGGAAACTGGCACTCAAAGAGGTGAAGTGATTTGCCCTGATAGCAAATGCATTAAACTGAAGTTTACCAGATTCCAAATCCAGTGCTCTTACCAGTAACAAGTGCACACTGAACTGCTGCCAGACCCACGCGTCCAGATTCTGCTCTGGCGGGAAGAATTGATAATGCTGTCTGAATGTAGCTCTGAAAGTACCCCCTGAGAGTAGTGCAGGGTTTTTTGTTACTAATAGCTTTCTCCTCATGCTAAGAATCCTATACAGTACAGAGCAGGGCCATCAGAGTGAGACATTGGAGCTTTGACTCTGCCAGTTACATGTGACCTTTGACTTGAGCACTTGGCCACTGTACATCTATTTTATTATGAGAAAAAGAAGGATCTGAGAGGACCTATTTCATTGCATTGGCTGCAGAGAAGCCAGTGTTTGTAAAGTTCTTAGCGCATAGCCTGCTCAACACAGGGCCACTTTAAATATTATAAACATTTCCCCCCGTAGTCTATAGAAGGAAGTCAGTAGGCTCTGTGGGGGCTGCAGATCTGGGAAGGGAACCTGAGCACCTGAGTTTAGGTCAGAGCACAGTCAATAAGGCCAAATTAAAGGGAAAATGTGTGGAATGCTGTAGCCAATTTGGGGTTTGCAATGGACCAAGAAAATGTGCATACCTCTAAAACGGAGTTTGACAATGTAGGAAGACTCGAAGTAGATCTTGAGAGAACAGGCAGAATACAAACACCAAACAGGGAAGCTAGGAACCGCTCCTTGAACACCAGGACAGGTACTCAGTAATATCATTACTGTTCTCTAATCGTGTGGGAGAGGTTAGGAAGTGCCTCTTCCAATTATATTGTGGCCAGACAGAACAGTGAGTGGGATCCCTAAATGCTTCTCCTCTTTTTCTTGTTGTATTGTGTCTGACTTCTTTAACTCAACCTTATATTTGTAAAATTTACCCCTGCTTTGGGGACAGTTTTAGTTGATTTTCATTTCTGCATAGTATCCCATTATAGAATATGCCATAATTTATGTATTTATCCATTCTCCTGTTGATGGACATTTGGATTGTGTATAAATTTGGCTGTTATGAATAATATTTCTATGAAAATGTTTGTGCATGCATTTTAAGTGGACACATATTTAGAAATGGATTGCTAAGTCATAGGTTGTGTATCTTCAATTTGGTAGATAAGGCCAAAAGTTTTTCAATCCAGTAGTATCAATTGATGTTCCTGTTAGTGGTGTAAGAGGTTTCTGGTTTTTCCATATCTTTACAAACAATTGGTAGTATAAGTCTTTTTAAATTTTAGATAGTTTAGGTGGTGATTAGTGGTATCTAATTGTGAATTATAGATTTAAATTTTTTACTTACTTATCTGAAATATAATTTGCACATAAAATTCATCTTTTTATAAGTACACAGTTCAGTAATGAGTTTTGACAGATGTATTCAGTCATATAATACCACTACAATCAAGATATAGAATGTGTCCTTTAACACAAATTTCCCTCCCTTGCCTTGGCAGTAAGTTCCCTTCCCTCATGTCTATGACCGTGCAACCACTGCTAGGACTGAATGTTTGTGCTCCGCTAACATTCATATGTTGAAATTCTAAGCCCCAAAGTGATCATGTTAAAAGATCGGGCCTTTGGAATGCGATTAAAACATAAATGGATTAGTCCCCTTATACAAAAACCCCAGAGAGATCCCTTGTCCCTTCCACCATGTGAAGGCACAGCAAGAAGACATCAACTGTGAAGCAGAAAGTAAGCCCTCACTACACAATGAATCTGCTAGCACCTTGATCTTAGACTTCCCAGCCTCCAGAACTGTGAGAAATTAATTTCTGTTGCTTATAAACTACTCCATTTATGGCATTTTGTTATAGTAGCCCTAACCGACAAAGACAACTACTAATCTCTTGTGTTCATATGATTTTACATTTTTGAGAATATTACACAAATGGTTTGTAACTTTTGGATATGGCTTCTTATATTTTCACAATATTTTGGAGATTCATCTGTGATGCTGATTATATAATAGTTATCTCCCTTTTATTGCTGGGTAGTATTCCACTGTTGGGATACACCACAATTTGTTTATTCATATACCAGTTGATGAATATTTGAATTGTTTCCAGTTTTTGATTATGATTAATAAAACTGTTATGAACATTTTTGTGCCAGTTTTTGTGTGGAAAAGTATATTTTCATTTCTCTTAGGTAGATACCTAGTAGTAAAATTGCTGCGATAAATTTACATGTTATCTGCTCTTTGGAATAGGAAACTACAGAAGAAGTGTATCTGGTCACTTAAATATTTCCTGAATACTACTACTGGCAATGAAAAAACCAAGTACATAGAATATACACATCATTTTATTTAATATACTAGCTTACATACAAGACACCTATGACCTAGCCAAATCCAGGGACTTATCGAAGGTCACACAGACCTTGTCAGAGTTGAAATTCCAACTAAGGCTTATTGAACTAACACTCATATTTTATTCCCAGCCTCTGTTCCACAGAGGGAGTAATTGTTCAGATTCCTGTGGATTGATTTAAGCATCAGCCAAATTAATAATGGATATAAAAGTGCTTTGCAAATGATAAAGCAATATGGAAAGTTTGATGTTACTATGACATGCTGAATTTGATTAGAGGTGGCAGATGATACAACAACTCAACAGGCTTGACTGCAGAGCACAGAAAAGCTGTGAGGGAAGTATGGTTAATGATTAAGAGCATGGACCTTATAATTAGACAAACTTGAATTTGAATCCTGCCTCTGCTTTGTACTAAATGTCTGCTCTTATAAAATTATGTAAACCCTCTTTGGGTTAGATCTTCACTAGATACAGGATAATAAAACCTTTTGGATAAGGAATCCATGAAGACTGAAAGAGATAATATTCAATGGCTGGCACAGAGAAAACTCTTACTTAATATATAGCAATATTTACTACTGGTTGATTCTTTTGAATCAAATATTTTTCTAAGGAGGAAGTAGATAACTGTTCACAAGTAGCATGTATTTGTTCAGATCCCTGCAAAGACACGAAATCAGAGGAAAGGAAACGCAAGCACTCCTGGTAACCTTTCAACCTTAAACCATTTTAGTTATCCTTTTAATTATTAGTTACTCTATGGGAAGGCTTAGTTGACAACCATTTATGAACAAGAATAGAGCACAGATTATGGACTTGGAAAGAAGAATCAAAAAGGTATGAGCAGTTATAAAAGGGAGCCCTTGGCCTCTTTCTCACTGTTGATTACTGTTAGTTTTGAATCAAAATATCTTCTAGGTCATTTTTATCATATTTGACAGAGGTTGCCTATAATTTACTAGTAGTGTGACATAGGGGAGTAGCATTGTATGAGCATTCAATCAGTTTTAACTACAGGTGTTGAGAGTGTGGGTGAGTAGTAAAGGGACCTGGATGAGTAAACTGACACTATAGATAGATGGGGCAATTTGGCAGCCCTTCTGCTCAATGAACATCTGCCCTGGAGTGAGAGTGACAGGAGAGATATGAATCTATTTTTCACTGAGCAGATCTCAGTTACCTTGCAGCTCCCATGGGGCGATCCTCTTGCTTCATTCCTTGATTCTGGTGTTTAAAGATCAATCATTTTTTTTGTAGCATGATCATAAATAGAAGTTAACTTCATGATCTTGTGCCCAAATGAAGAAATAGAAAATCCGTTTCAAAGCTGGTAGAAAACTAGCTCTTAATAAACTGAGAAACTGAATATCTGAATACTATAATTTATGAATGATTTAAAAGAATTTCAAGGATGGTTCTGATTTTCAAACCTATTCTCTGCTTAAGGTATATCTTCATTGTAGATCAAAGACAGACTCCACATTATAAGATTCTCCTACATCGTTTGGTAAAATCTGTGTGAATATAATGTATTTTATCATAGGAGCTTGCTGTAGTTTAATCAGCCTACCCATAAACTAACATGAACTCACATGATAATACCATTTTCTTTTGATGCCTTCCAGTTATTAAATGCAAGGCACTTGTGGTGTGGGAACCAAACATACCCATTTCTATTGAGGAGCTGAGTTGTCCATCTCAAGAATCATGAGATTCGAGTAGAGACACAGTGCATACTGCATATCTGAGGACTAGGCTGGACCATGAGGCACCTATACCCCAGCACCGTGAAAACTTACAGAAAGGCCTCTTAAAACTTTCCGCTTAAATAATACCTTTGGTTTCATGGCTGAACTTGTTGGGAATAAGCCCCCAAAATCTGGCCATAAACTGCCTCCAAAACTGGCCATAAACAAAATCTCTGTAGCACTGTGACATGTTCACAATGGCCATGGCGCCCACACTGGAAGGCTGTGGGTTTACTGGAATGAGGGCAAGGAACACCTGGCCCACCCAGGGCAGAAACCCGCTTAAAGGCGTTCTTTTTTTTTTTTTTATTCTACTTTAAGTTTTAAGGTACATGTGCACAACATGCAGGTTTGTTACATATGTATACATGTGCCATGTTGGTGGGCTGCATCCATTAACTCGTCACTTAGCATTAGGTATATCTCCTAATGCTATCCCTTCCCCCCTCCCCCCACCCCACAACAATCTCCAGTGTGTGATGTTCCCCTTCCTGTGTCCATGTGTTCTCATTGTTCAATTCCCACCTATGAGGGAGAACATGTGGTGTTTGGTTTTTTGTCCTTGTGATTGTTTGCTGAGAATGATGGTTTCCAGCTTCATCCATGTCCCTACAAAGGACATGAACTCATCATTTTCTATGGCTGCATAGTATTCCATGGTGTATATGTGCCACATTTTCTTAATCCAGTCTATCATTGTTGGACATTTGGGTTGCTTCCAAGTCTTTGCTATTGTGAATAGTGCTGCAATAAACATACATGTGCATGTGTCTTTATAGCAGCATGATTTATAATCCTTTGGGTGTATACCCAGTAATGGGATGGTGGGGTCAAATGGTATTTCTAGTTCTAGATCCCTGAGGGATTGCCACACCAACTTCCACAATGGTTGAACTAGTTTACAGTCCCACCAACAGTGTAAAAGTGTTCCTATTTCTCCACATCCCCTCCAGCACCTGTTGTTTCCTGACTTTTTAATGATCATCATTCTAACTGGTGTGAGATGGTATCTCATTGTGGTTTTGATTTGCATTTCTCTGATGGCCAGTGATGATGAGCATTTTTTCATGTGTTTTTTGGCTGCATAAATGTCTTCTTTTGAGAAGTGTCTGTTCATATCCTTCACCCACTTTTTGGTGGGGTTGTTTGTTTTTTTCTTGTAAATTTGTTTGAGTTCATTGTAGATTCTGGATATTAGCCCTTTGTCAGATGAGTAGGTTGCAAAAATTTTCTCCCATTCTGTAGGTTGCCTGTTCACTCTGTTGGTGGTTTCTTTTGCTGTGCAGAAGCTCTTTAGTTTAATTAGATCCCATTTGTCAATTTTGGCTTTTGTTGCCATTGCTTTTGGTGTTTTAGACATGAAGTTCTTGCCCATGCCTATGTCCTGAATGGTATTGCCTAGGTTTTCTTCTAGGGTTTTTTGTGGTTTTAGGTCTAACATGTAAGTCTTTAATCCATCTTGAATTAATTTTTGTATAAGATGTAAGGAAGGGATCCAGTTTCAGCTTTCTACATATGGCTAGCCAGTTTTCCCAGCACCATTTATTAAATAGGGAAGCCTTTCCCCATTTCTTGTTTTTGTCAGGTTTGTCAAAGATCAGGTGGTTGTAGATATGCAGCATTATTTCTGAGGGCTCTGTTCTGTTCCATTGAGATCAGTGGAACAGATCTCAGTTTTGGTACCAGTACCATGCTGTTTTGGTACCGGTACCATGCTGTTTTGGGTACTGTAGCCTTGTAGTATAGTTTGAAGTCAGGTAGTGTGATGCCTCCAGCTTTGTTCTTTTGCCTTAGGATTGAATTGGCCATGTGGGCTCTTTTTTGGTTCCATATGAACTTGAAAGTAGTTTTTTCCAATTCTGTGAAGAAAGTCATTGGTAGCTTGATGGGGATGGCATTGAATCTGTAAATTACCTTGGGCAGTATGGCCATTTTCACGATATTGATTCTTCCTATCCATGAGCATGGAATGTTCTTCCATTTGTTTGTATCCTTTTATTTCCTTGAGCAGTGGTTTGTAGTTCTCCTTGAAGAGGTCCTTCATATCCCTTGTAAGTTGGATTCCTAGGTATTTTATTCTCTTTGAAGCAATTGTGAATGGGAGTTCACTCATGATTTAGCTCTCTGTTTGTCTGTTATTGGTGTATAAGAATGCTTGTGATTTTTGCACATTGATTTGTGTACTGAGACTTTGCTGAAGTTGCTTATCAGCTTAAGGAGATTTTGGGCTCAGACGATGGGGTTTTCTAGATATGCAATCATGTCATCTGCAAACAGGGACAATTTGACTTCCTCTTTTACAAATTGAATGCCCTTTATTTCCTTCTCCTGCCTGATTGCCCTGGCCAGAACTTCCAACACTATGTTGAATAGGAGTGGTGACAGAGGGCATCCCTGTCTTGTGCCAGTTTTCAAAGGGAATGCTTCCAGTTTTTGTCCATTCAGTATGATATTGGCTGTGGGTTTGTCATAAATAGCTCTTATTATTTTGAGATACATCCCATCAATACCTAATTTATTGAGAGTTTTTAGCATGAAGCGTTGCTGAATTTTGTCGAAGGCCTTTTCTGCATCTATTGAGATAATCATGTGTTTTTTGTCTTTGGTTCTGTTTATATGCTGGATTACATTTACTGATTTTCGTATATTGAACCAGCCTTGCATCCCAGGGATGAAGCCCACTTGATCATGGTGGATAAGCTTTTTGATGTGTTGCTGGATTCGGTTTGCCAGTATTTTATTGAAGATTTTTGCATCAATGTTCATCAAGGATATTGGTCTAAAATTCTCTTTTTTTGTTGTGTCTCTGCCAGGCTTTGGTATCAGGATGATGTTGTCCTCATAAAATGAGTTAGGAAGGATTCCCTGTTTTTCTATTGATTGGAATAGTTTCAGAAGGAATGGTACCAGCTCCTCTTTGTACCTCTGGTAGAATTCAGCTGTGAATCCATCTGGTCCCGGACTTTTTTTTGTTGGTAAGCTATTAATTATTGCCTCAATTTCAGAGCCTGTTATTGGTCTATTCAGAGATTCAACATCCTTCTGGTTTAGTCTTGGGAGAGTGTATGTGTCGAGGAATTTATCCATTCCTTCTACATTTTCTACTTTATTTGCACAGAGGTGTTTATAGTATTCTTTGATGGTAGTTTGTATTTCTGTGGGGTCGGTGGTGATATCCCCTTTGTCATTTTTTATTGCGTCTATTTGATTCTTCTCTCTTCTTTATTAGTCTTGCTAGCGGTCTATCAATTTTGTTGATCTTTTAAAAAAACTAGCTCCTGAGTTCATTGATTTTTTGAAGGGTTTTTTTGTGTCTCTATTTCCTTCTGCTCTGCTCTGATCTTAGTTATTTGTTGCCTTCTGCTAGCTTTTGAATGTGTTTGCTCCTGCTTCTCTAGTTCTTTCAATTGTGATGTTAGGGTGTCAATTTTAGATCTTTCCTGCTTTCTCCTGTGGGCATTTAGTGCTATAAATTTCCCTCTACACACTTCTTTGAATGTGTCCCAGAGATGCTGGTATGTTGTGTCTTTGTTCTCGTTGGTTTCAAAGAACATCTTTAGTTCTCTCTTCATTTCATTATGTACCCAGTAGTCATTCAGGAGCAGGTTGTTCAGTCTCCATGTAGTTGAGCAGTTTTGAGTGAGTTTCTTAATCCTGAGTTCTAGTTTGATTGCACTGTGGTCTGAGAGACAGTTTGTTATACTTTCTGTTCTCTTACATTTGCTGAGGAGTGCTTTACTTCAAACTATGTGGTCAATTTTGGAATAGGCGTGGTGTGGTGTGGTGCCGAAAAGAATGTATATTCTGTTGATTTGGGGTGGAGAGTTCGGTAGATGTCTATTAGGTCCACTTGGTGCAGAGCTGAGTTCAATTCCTGGATATCCTAGTTAACTTTCTGTCTTGTTGATCTGTCTAATGTTGACAGTGGGGTGTTAAAGTCTCCCATTATTATTGTGTGGGAGTCTAAGTCTCTTTGTAGGTCACTAAGGACTTGCTTTATGGATCTGGGTGCTCCTGTATTGGGTGCATATATATTTAGGATAGTTAGCTCTTCTTGTTGAATTGATCCCTTTACCATTATGTAATGGCCTTCTTTGTCTTTTTTGATCATTGTTGGTTTAAAGTCTGTTTCATCTGAGACTACGATTGCAACCCCTGTGTTTTTTTGTTTTCTATTTGCTTGGTAGATCTTCCTCCATCCCTTTATTTTGAGCCTATGTGTGTCTTTGCATGTGAGATGGGTTTCCTGAATACAGCACACTGATGGGTCTTGACTCTTTATCCAATTTGCCAGTCTGTGCCTTTTAATTGGAGCACTTACTCCATTTACATTTAATGTTAGTATTGTTATGTGTGAATTTGATCCCGTCATTATGATGTTAGCAGTTATTTTGCTCGTTAGTTGATGCAGTTTCTTCCTAGCCTTGATGGTCTTTACAATTTGGCATGTTTTTGCACTGGCTGGTACCAGTTGTTCCTTTCCATGTTTATTGCTTTCTTCAGGAGCTCTTGTAAGGCAGGCCTGGTGGTGATAAAATCTCTCCGCATTTGCTTGTCTGTAAAGTATTTTATTTCTCCTTCAGTTATGAAGCTTAGTTTGGCTGGATATGAAATTCTAGGTTGAAAATTCTTTTGTTTAAGAATGTTGAATATTGGCTCCCACTCTCTTCTGATTTGTAGAGTTTCTGCCGAGAGATCAGCTCTTAGTCTGATGGGCTTCCCTTTGTGGGTAACCCGACCTTTCTCTCTGGCTGCCCTTAACATTTTTTCCTTCATTTCAACTTTGGTGAATCTGACAATTATTTGTCTTGGAGTTGCTCTTCTCAAGGAGAATCTTTGTGGCATTCTCTGTATTTCCTGAATCTGAATGTTGGCCTGCCATGCTAGATTGGGGAAGTTCTCCTGGGTAATATCCTGCAGAGTGTTTTCCAGCTTGGTTCCATTCTCCCCGTCACTTTCAGGTACACCAGTTAGATGTAGATTTGGTTTTTTCACATAGTCCCATATTTCTTGGAGGCTTTGTTCATTTCTTTTTATTCTTTATTCTCTAAACTTCTCTTCACACTTCATTTCATTCATTTCATCTTCCATCACTGATATCCTTTCCTCCAGTTGATCACATCAGTTACTCAGGCTTATGCATTCGTCATGTAGTCCTTGTGCCATGGTTTTCAGCTCCATCATGTCCTTTAAGGCCTTCTCCGCATTGGTTATTCTAGTTATCCATTCGTCTAATTTTTTTTCAAAGTTTTTAACTTCTTTGCCATTGGTTCAAACTTCCTCCTTTAGTTCAGAGTAGTTTGATCTTCTGAAGCCTTCCTCTCTCAACTCGTCAAAGTCATTCTCTGTCCAGCTTTGTTCCATTGCTGGTGAGGAGCTGTGCTCCTTTGGAGGAGGAGAGGTGCTCTGATTTTTAGAGTTTCCAGTTTTTCTGCTCTGTTTTTTCCCCATCTTTGTGGTTTTATCTACCTTTCGTCTTTGATGATGGTGACGTACTAATGGGTTTTTGGTGTGGATGTCCTTTCTGTTTGGTAGTTTTCCTTCTAACAGTCAGAACCCTCAGCTGTAGGTCTGTTGTAGTTTACTGGAGGTCCACTCCAGACCCTGTTTGCCTGGGTATCAGCAGCAGTGGCTGCAGAACAGCAGATATTGGTGAACCACAAATGCTGCTGCCTGATCCTTCCTCTGGAAGTTTTGTCTCAGAGGAATACCCAGCAGTGTGAGGTGTCAGTCCGCCCCTACTGGGGGGTGCCTCCCAGTTAGGCTACTCAGGGGTCAGGGACCCACTTGAGGAGGCAGTCTGCCCATTCTCAGATCTCAAGCTGCGTGCTGGGAGAACCACTACTCTCTTCAAAGCTGTCAGATGGGGTCATTTAAGTGTGCAGAAGTTATTGCTGTCTTTTGTCTGTGCCCTGCCCCCAGAGGTGGAGCCTACAGAGGCAGGCAGGCCTCCTTGAGCTGTGGTGGGCTCCACCCAGTTCAAGCTTTCCAGCCACTTTGTTTACCTACTCAAGCCTGAGCAATGGCGGGCGCCCCTCCTGCAGCCTTGCTGCAGCCTTGCAGTTTGATCTCAGACTGCTGTGCTAGCAACGAGCGAGGCTCCATGGGTGTAGGACCCTCTGAGCCAGGTGCGGGATATAATCTCGTGGTGTGCCATTTGTTAAGCCCATTGGAAAAGCACAGTATTAGGGTGGGAGTGACCTGATTTTCCAGGTGCCATCTGTCACCCCTTTCTTTGACTAGGAAAGGGAATTCCCTGACCCCTTGCACTTCTCAGCTGAGGCGATGTCTCACCCTGCTTTGGCTCATGCACGGTGCACTGCACCCACTGTCCTGCACCCACTGTCCGGCACTCCCCAGTGAGATGAACCTGGTACCTCAGTTGGAAACACAGAAATCACCCATCTTCTGCGTCACTCACGCTGGGAGCTGTAGACTGGAGCTGTTCCTATTCGGCCATCTTGACTCCACCCCCCTCAAAAGGCATTCTTAAACCACAAGCAATAGCACGAGTGATCTGTGCCTTAAGGACATGCTGCTGCTGCAGATAACTAGGCAAAGCCCATCGCTTTATTTTAGCCCATCCTTTGTTTCCCATAAGGAATACTTTTAGTTAATCTATAATCTATAGAAACAATGCTTATCACTGGATCACTGGCTTGCTGTCAATAAATACATGGGTAAATCTCTGTTCAAGGTTCTCAGCTCTGAAGGCTGTGAGACCCCTGATTTCCCACTCCACACCTCTATATTTCTGTGTGTGTGTCTTTAATTTCTCTAGTGCCACTGGGTTATGGTCTCCCTGACCGAGCTGGTCTCGGCAAGCGGTACCCAATATGGGGGCTTGAACCTGGGTTGGAGGGTCACCAGAAAGATGGTTGGAGAATGTGGAACTAAGCTGGAGGACACCCAAGTACTCTTATGCAATCCCCGTGATGAGTAAGAAGGGGAGCTCAGAAGCATCAGGGTAACAATGGGACGAGTGTGGGCTCTGGTTCATTCCACCTTGGAACCTTTTCACACCGATCTTGAGGAGGAAAGAAAGAGGTGACAGAGCAGGTTTGTTTGCAAGCTAAAGCTAAAGCTGCAAAGGAGGAAGAGGTTCATCCCTACCCTTCTGCACTCCCTCATTATTTTGAAGAAAAAGAGTGGCCTGACCCTCCAGATCTTTCTTTTCTGGAGGACACTGAGTGAAAAGTAGCTGCCCCAGTGACTGTTCGAGCAGCGTCTCGAGTGAGCACTTTCAGTTCTATTCAGGCAGGAATTCAGCAAGCTAGACGAGAGGGTAATTTAGAGGCTTGATAGTTCTCTGTTAGAATACACCCCCAGATCAACAGGGAAATATTATGGCTACATTTGAGCCTTTTCCTTTTAAATTACTCAAAGAATTTAAACAAGCTATTAATCTGTATGGACCAGGCTGTCCTTTTGTAATGGGACTGTTTAAGGATTTTGCTCTTTCCAGTCAGATGATTCCTACTGACTTGGACGCTCTTACTCGAGCTTGTCTAACTCCTGCTTAGTTCTTACCACAATTTAAAACTTGGTGGGCAGATGAAGCTTCCATTCAGGCTGCTTGCAATGCCCAGGCCCAACCTCAAATTAATTTGACTGCAGACCAACTTTTGGGGGTCAGCGGCTGGGCTGGTTTAGATGCACAAGTGGCAACACAGAATGATGCCATAGAACAGCTTAGAGGAATGTGCATTAGAGCTTGGAAAAAAATCTCTTCAGGTGGAGAACCATATCCTTCCTTTAGTGCTGTAACCAAGTGCAGGGACCAAAAGACCTGTACATGGATTTTATAGCTTGGTTACAGGAGCCTCTTAAAAAGATGATTGCAGATTTGGCTGCTCAGGATATAGTTTTGCAGTTATTAGCTTTTGACAATGCTAATCCCAATTGCCAGGCTGCTCTGTGACCTATTAGAGGGAAAGCACATTTAGTTGATTATATCAAGGCCTGTGATGGTATTGGAGGTAATCTGCATAAAGCTACTGTGTTGGCACCGGCAATGGCAGGAATGAGAGTGGATAAAGGAAATATCTGTTTCCTGGATCTTGTTTTAACTATGGGAAGCATGGTCATATTAAAAAAGAATGTAAAAAAAATCAGTGAGTCAGGCTGCCAGATAGGGGAAAAAGGAAAACTGCTGAGCCTGAAATATGTCCAAACTACAAAAAAGGAAACCACTGGGCTAATCAGTTTCACTCTAAGTTTGATAAAGATGGGAACCTGATTTCAGGAAACGCCAAGAGGGGCCCGTCCCGGGCCCCATTCCAAACCAGGGCATTTACAGCTCAGGCCATTCCCTCACCCATATACAATGTCTGTCCCCCACCACAGCTGGTAGTGCTGCAGTAGATTTATGCTGCACAAAAGCTGTGATCCTTTTGCCTGGGGAACCCCTGCAAAACGTCCCAACAGGGGTCTGTGGACCCTTGCCAACAGGGACCATAGGATTACTTTTAGGAAGGTCTAGTTTAAATTTACAAGGGGTACAAATACATACAGGAGTCATTGATTCAGATTACAATGGGGAAATTCAAATTCTTATATCTATTTCTGTTCCCTGGAAAGCAGAGCCAGGAGAGCGCATAGCAGAGCTCCTGATTGTGCCATATGTAGAAATGGGGAAAAGTGAAATTAAACAGGAGGATTTGGAAGCACAAATAAACAAGGCAAAGCAGCTTATTGGGTAAATCAAATTACTGATAAACATCCTACCTGTGAAATAACTATTCAGGGAAAGAAATTTAAAGGTTTGGTAGATACAGGAGGAGACATTTCAATCATTTCTCTGCAGCACTTGCTGTCCCTGTGGCCAATTCAACTAACTCAATTTAACATAGTTGGAGTTGGTAAAGCCCCTGAAGTATATCAGAGTAGTTATATTTTGCATTGTGAAGGGCCTGATGGACTACCTGGGAATATTCAACCAATTATAACTTCTGTACCTATAAATTTATGGGGGAGAGATTTATTACAGCAATGGGGAGCACAAGTTCTAATTCCAGAAAAATTATATAGCCCTCAAAGTCAGCATATGATGCATGAAATGGGGTATGTCCGTGGTATGCAACTAGGAAAAAATTTGCAAGGTTTGAAAGAACCGCTTCAAGCAGAAAGACAAAGTTCCTGCCAAGGTTTAGGATATCATTTTTGATGACGGCTATTGTTAAGCCTCCAGTACCTATATCTTTAAAATGGTTAACATATAAGCCAGTTTAGATAGAACAATGGCCACTGAGTAAAGAGAAACTGGAGGCTTTAGAGGACTTAAAATTGGCCTTTAATAGTCATAGATTTAAAAAAGACTGTTTCTTTACTAGCCCCTTAGCTGAGCAAGACTGTGAACAGGTTTGCATTTACAATTCCTGCAGTAAACAATCTGCAGCCTGCTAAGTGTTTTCGTTGTTTTACAGATGGGTCTAGTAATGGTAAAGCTTCTTATTCTGGCTCAAAAGGTAAAGTTTTTCAGACGCCCTATACTTCAGCTCAAAAAACAGAGCTTGTAGCTGTAATTGAGGTATTGGCTGCTTTTGATATGCCCATTAATGTGATTTCTGATTCTTCATATGTCGTTCATTCCACACAGTTAATTGAAAATGCTCAGTTATGATTTCATACAGATGAACAACTGATGACTTTATTTACCCAATTGCAAACAGCAGTTAGGAGTAAAATGAACCCTTTTTATATCACTCACATTAGGGCTCATACACCTCTTCCAGGACCTTTGACTGAAGGGAATCAAATGACTGATCGCCTAGTTGCTAATGCAATATCTAATGCTAGACATTTTCACAATTTAATCCATGTTAATGTCACTGGTCTCAAACGCAGATACAGCATTACCTGGAAAGAAGCTAAAGCTATTATCCAGCAATGCCCAACTTGCCAAATGGTACATTCCTCATCTTTTACAGGAGAGTTAATCCTTGAGGATTGGAACCTAATTCTCTTTGGCAAATGAATGTCATACATGTTTCCTCATTTGGGAGACTAGCTTATGTACATGTATGTGTGGGCCCCTTTTCTCACTTTGTCTGGGCTACATGCCATTCAGGAGAATCTTCTGCCTGTGTTAAACGTCACCTTTTGCAGTGTTTTGCAGTGATGGGCATTCCAGCTTCTATTAAAACAGATAATGCCCCAGGCTATACTAGCCAATCTTTAGCTACATTTTTCTCTACATGGAATATTAAGCAATCACTGGTATCCCATATAATTCTCAAGGACAAGGCATAGTGGAAAGAATAAATCTCTCCCTACAACAGCAGTTGCAAAAGCAGATGGGAGAAAACAGCGACTATGGAACACTGCAGATGCAACTGAATCAAACATTATTAAGTTTAAATTTTTTGAGCCTGCCCAAAGGCCAGACGTTATTAGCAGCTGAACAGCATCTACAGAAACCAGCTGCAAAGACAGAAGCAGAACAACTGGTTTGGTGGAGAGATCCAATAACAAAAAGTTGGGAAATAGGTAAAATAATAACTTGGGGTAGAGGTTATGCTTGTGTTTCTCCAGGCCAAAATCAACAGCAGATTTGGATACCATCAAGACACCTGAAAACCTTATCATGACCCAGTTGCCGAGGAAGAGATTCTGGGAGGATCCTCAGGACCCCCCAGTGGCAGCCACATTGAGACTGACACTGAGGAGGACCCCAGCTATCATGAGCAACACCCATCGAACACAGCAACCCACCTGGGGAAGATCAAGACGCTGTCACAGATGATGGAAGAAAACCTGAGGAAAGCAGGACAACCAGTCACAATGAGCAATTTAATGGTAGCTAGGATAGCAGTGATCATCACTGCCATGAGTATTCCTTCAACAAGGGCTGACACAGAGAACAATTATACTTATTCAGCATATTTATCAATCTTGGCTGGCAATAATGCCTGGATGTAATCATTCTATGACACAGTTACACATGCTTTCTGATTTCAGTATTTACCATAATAAATCTGCTCCTATAATTGAGGCATACCACCCTCAAAAACCTATTTGTAAACAAAATTGAAACTGGCCAGAAAATATGAATGTGCTTGTTTAGGAAGATTGCATTGCAGAGCAGACAGAGGTGCTGCATGATGATTCCTATGGAAACATTATTAATTGGTCCCCTAAGGGAATGTTTAGCTTAAATTGCACCTCTCAGACTGCATGCCATGGTCATACTATGTTCAGCTGGTCTGAACAAAATGGTCAGATTGTAGAAATGGTAAGAAGTACGGCAAGAGTTCCTGCTATCTGGAAACGTGGTGGTATAGTGGCACCTCAACCTCAAATGATATGGCCCATTGTAGGAGCTAAACACAATGATTTGTGGAAACTATTAATAGCTCTTAATAAGAACAAAATTTGGGAAAGAATAAAAAAGCATCTAGAAGGACACTCTACAAACTTGTTTTTGAATATTGCAAAATTAAAAGAATAAATATTTAAAGCATCCCAGGCACACCTGACCTTAATGCCAGGAACCAGAGTGCTTGAAGGAGCTGCAGACAGATTAGCAGGTATTAACCCATTAAAATGGACAAAAACACTTGGAAGCTCTGTGATTTCAATGATGACTGTGCTTTTAATCCGTGTTGTTTGTCTTTGTATAGTCTGCAGATGTGGATCCCAACTCCTGCTAGAAGTAGCTCACCGTGACAAAGCTGCCTTTGCTTTTATCGCTTTGCAAATCAAAGAAAGGGGACATGTTGGGAATAGGCCCCAAAAATCTGGCCATAAACTGGCCCCAAAACTGGCCATAAACAAAATCTCTGTGACATGTTCGTGATGGCCATGATGCCCACACTGGAAGGTTGTGGGTTTACCAGAATGAGGGCAAGGAACACCTCTCCCACCCAGAGGGGAAAACCACTTAAAGGTGTTCTTAAACAACAAACAATAGCATGAGTGATCTGTGCCTTAAGGACATGCTTCTGCTGGAGATAACTAGCTAGAGCCCATCCTTTTATTTCAGCCCATCCCTTTGTCTCCCATAAGGAATACTTTTAGTTAATCTATAATCTATAGAAACAATGCTTATCACTGGCCTGCTGTCAATAAATATGTGTGTAAATCTCTGTTCAAGACTCTCAGCTCTGAAGGCTGGGAGACCCCTGATTTCCCACTCCACACCTCTATATTTCTGTGTGTGTGTCTTTAATTCCTCCAGTGCTGCTGGGTTAGGGTCTCCTCGACTGAGCTGGTCTTGGCAAGTGGCGCCCAATGTGGGCAAGCTGGTCTCAGCATGAACTCAGTTAATGCTTGTTTATCACTCTAACAAAATTCCTGCAGTGTATTGGTATCCCTAATAAAAAAAGCTATTGTTTGTAATTTGATTATGCATTCTTTATGATTGTGAGATCTGACTATGCAAGTTAGAAATATGTAAGGCAGACTGGCATGCTAGCAACTCTAGAGCAGGAGCCAATGCTATGATCTGCAGGTGGAATTACTTTTTCACCAGGGAAACTTCAGTTTTACTCTTAAGGCCTTTCAACAGAGTAGATAAGTCCCACCTACTTTGTTGAAGATCATCTCCTTTACTTAAAGTCAACTGATGGCAGATGTAAACCACATCTGCAAAATATTTTCACAGCAACACCTTGTGTCTTAGTCCATTTTCTGCTGCTATAACAGAATACCACCAACTAGGTAATTTATGAACAATAAAAGTTTACTTGGCTCACAGTTCTGGAGGTTGGGAAGTCCAAAAGCATGGTGCCAACATCTAATGAGGGTCATCCAAAGGTAGAAGGCAGAAGCAAGCACAGAACAGAGAAAAGGAGGGGCTGAATTTATCAGGAGACCACCCACATAGTAACTAACCTACATCCACAATAATGGCATTAATCCATTCATGAGGGCAGAGCCCTCATGGTCTAATCACCTCTTAAAGATCTCACTTCCCAGTACTATTGCATTGAGGATTAAGTTAAGTTTCCAAAATGTATACTTTGCAGGGCATGCTCAGACCATAGCACCTACTTTAATTGAATAGCTGGGCACTATAGCCTGGCCAAGGTGACACATAAAACTAACCATCATAGTACATTCCTGTCAGCATGGCATTCACACACATCTTAAATTGTACATAATCTTGAAATGACAACAATAAATTCCCATCAAGATGGCTGACCGAGAGAAGCTAGTGTACACCACTCTCATGGAGAGAAGAAAGACTGGTGAGTCAGCACTAACTCTTCAATTGGATCATCCAGGTGGACACACTGGGAATCATCAAGAAAGCAATGCAACCCACAGGGAATGAGAAGAGCAAGACAGGATAACCTTTGACCTGGGAGTGGTGCAGAGCCAAGGGAGGCTCCCCACTGTGGTGAAATGGTGAGTGAGAGTTCCCAGGGACCCACACTTATGCCATGAACCTTTGCAACTCTAGGCTCATAAAATCCTCCAATAGCTCCATTACCCTTCACTCTGGGGATTCCAGATTGACATGAAAATTTATGTGGAGTCTTAGCAAAGCTTCCACTCAGGCACATGAGTGACTCTGCATTTCTCTGAGGTGGACCTCCCAGAGGCAACTGAAAGCCTCTTTGCCACTACCCCTATTGCCCACGGGCTAGGGAAGGAACAAAGATCCTGTGAGCTTTCCCCACACCTCCAGTAAGCCACCACTACCCTAAGAAGAAGCCAGTCTCTCTCCCTCATGATCCCCCTCCTCCCCTTGTTTATCACCAGGCAGAGGATCTTGGCTTGAGCCCACAACACAGCTACCCCACTCCAAGCCAATCATGTCAATTGGTAGTGGCTCTGCAATTCTCTGGTGGAGCCCCAAGAGACAAGTAAAAGGCCCTCTGCTAAAATGACAGCCAAGATTTCTTCCCCTGCTGCCTCCAAGCTGGGGAGTGAGCATAAAGCCTGAGCTTCACCCCACAGCTGTGGTGTGCAGTCCAGGAGTGCCAAGCCAATATCTGCAGCCAGAACTCAAGGGGGCAAGGAGCCCACACTTTCAGAATACTGAGAGGGAGCATGGTTGCAATCATGAGGAAACACAGAGGAGCAATGTAGCTGAGCAAGAGCCTACCTACTGGCCATTAAACTTAAGCACCATCTACTGGGTCACAGCCCAAACTTCAACGTGAAAATATTTTACTAATATGCCCCCCACAACATGAAAGCAAGGATAAGAATTCAGCTACAAATATGACCCTACACAAAGCCTCAGCCTTCTGAAAACATCCAGAAAAGAACTTAACTGACTATACTCAAGTTACTCCACCATCGTTAAAGGAACATCAGCCCACATAGATGAGAAAGAACCAGTGCAACTTGTAATCTAGTAACTCAAAAAGCCAGATTGTCTTATTTCCTCCAAATGGCCACACTAGCCCCCCAGCAAAATTTCTTAATTAGACTAAAATGGATGAAATGACAGATATAAAATTCAGAATATGAATAAAAGCTAAGATCATCAAGATTCAGGAGAAAGTCAAAACTCAATCATAGAAATAAAAGGATTATAATAAAATAATACAGGAGCTGAAATATGAAATGGACTTTATAAGAAAGAACCAAACTGATCTGATACAGCTGAAAAAGAGTACAATAATTTTATAATACAGTTGCAAGTATTAACAGCAGAATAGAGCAAGCTGAGGAAAGAATCTCACAGCTCAAAAATAGGTTCTCTGAACTAACTCAGCCAGATAAAAACAAATTTAAAAGAATAAAAAAGAATGAATGAAATCTCTAAGAAATATGAGATCATGTAAAGAGGCCAAGTGTATGACTCACTGGTGTCCTTGAAAGAGAGGGAGAGAAAACAAGCAAGTTGGAAAACATATCTGAAGATATCATTCACAAAAATTTCCCCAACCTCACTAGAAAGGCCAACATTCTAATACAGGAAATTCAGAGAACCCCTGCAAGTTACTATATAAGATACCATTCCCAGGACATATAATCATCAGATTCTTCAAGCTTGACATGAAAAAAAATATATATATAAAAGGCAGCTGGAAAAAAAGAACAGGTTACCTATAAAGGGAAACCCATCAGGGTAACAGCACATTTTCAGCAGAAACCTACAAACCAGAAGAGATTGGGGGACTATATTAAACATTCTTAAATAAAAGAAACTCCAACCATGAATTTCATATCCAGCCAAACTAAGTTCCACGAGCAAAGGAGAAAGAAAAATCCTTTTCAAACAAGCAAATGCTAAGGGAATTTGTTACCATCAGACCTGCCTTACAAGAGGTCCTTAAGAGAGTGCTAAATATAAAAACAAAAGACCATTACCAGCCACCACAAAAACTTACTTAAGTCTACAGACCATTGACACTATGAAGCAACCACACAACCAAATCTGCATAATAACCAGCTAATAATGTGATTGCAGGATCAAATCTACACATATCGATATTAACCTTGAATGTAAATGGGCTAAATGCCTTAATTAAAAGGCAAAGAGTGGTAATTTGGATAGAAACGCAAGGCCCAACTGTATGCTGTCTTCAAGAGATCCATCTCACATGCAATGACACCCATAGGCTCAAAGTTAAAGGATGGAGAAAAATCTACCAAGCAAATGGAAAACAAGCAAATAAACAAAAAGCAGAGGTTGCTATTTTAACTTCAGTCAAAACAGCCTTTAGATAAATAAAAAGAGACCAAAATGGGCATTACGTAATGGTAAAGAGTTCAATTCAACAAGATCTAACTATGCTAAATATGTATGCATCAAAGACAGGAGCATCCAAATTGATAAAGCAAGTTCTTGGAGACCTACGAAGAGTCTTAGGCAATCACAGAACAATAGTGGGAGACTTCAACACCCCACTGACAGTATTAGACAGATCAATGAGGCAGAAAACTAACAAAGATAATCAGGATCTGAACTCGACACTTGACCAAATGGGCCTAACAAATATCTACATAACTCTCTACCCAAAAACAACAGAGTATACATTCTTGTCATCTGCACATGGCACATACTCTAAAATTAACTACATAAATAGCCATAAAACAATCCTTAGCAAATTCAAAAAAACCCAGATCATACCAAACTCGTTCTCAGACCACAGTAAAATAAAAATTGAAATCAATACTAAGAAAATAATTTTAAAAATACAACTATATGGAAATTGAACAACCTGCTCCTGAATGACTTTAAGGTAAATAATAAAATTAAAACAGAAATTAAATTCTTTGAAACTAATGAGAACAAACATACAACATATAAGAATCTTTGGGGCATAACTAAAGTGGTGTTAAGAGGGAAGTTTATAGCACTAAATGCCCATATCAAAAAGTTAGAAAGATTTAAAATTAACAACTTAATGTCACACCTAAAGTAACTCGAGAAATAAGAGCAAACTATCCCCCAAACTTACAGAAGACAACATGTAACCAACATTAGAGCTGAATGGAAAGAAATGGAGATGGATAAAACCATACACAAGATCAATGAATCCAGGAGTTTGTTTTTGGAAAGAATAAGTAAGATTGAGAGACTTCTAGCTAGACTAATAAAGAAAAAAGAGAGATTTAAATGAACCCAATCCAAAATAGCAAAGGGTATTTTATCACCAAATCCCACAGAAATACAAAAACCCTCAGAGACTACTATAAACACCTACAAGCACAAAAACTAGAAAACCTAGAAGAAATAGATAAATTTCTATAAACATAAAACCTCCCAAGATTGAACCAGAAGAAGCTGAATCCCTGAACAGACCATAATGAGTTCCAAAACTGAATCAGTAAGGAAAAAAACCTACCAACCAGAAAAAGCCCAGGACCAAATAAATTAACAGCTGAATACTTTCACAGCAACAGTTGTACAAAAAATATCTGGTAGCATTCCTGCTGAAACTATTCCAAAAATTGAGGGAGAAGGACTCCTCACTAACTCATTCTATGAGGCCAGCCTCACTCTGATACCAAAATCTGCCATCAGACACAGCAAAAAAAGAAAACCTTAGGCCAATATCCTTGGTGAACATAGATTTTAAAAAATCCTCAACAAAGTACTGGCAAACCAAATCCATCAGCACATCAAAAAGCTCATCCATCAAAATCAAGTAGGCTTTATTCCTGAGATGTAAGGGTGGTTCAACAAATACAAATCAATAAATGTGATTCATCACATAAACAGAACTAAAACCAAAACCCACATGATTATCTCAGTAGATGCAGAAGTCTTTCAATAGAAATCAGGATCCCTTCATGTTGAAAGCTCTCAATAAACTAGACATTAAAGAAACATACCTCAAAATAATGAGAGTCACCTATGACAAACCCACAGCTGACATCATACTGAATGGGCAAAAGCTGGAAGCATTCTCCTTGAGAACTGGCACAAGACAAGGACGCCCTATCTCACCACTTCTATTCAACATAGTACTGGAATTCCTAGCCACAGTAATCAGGCAAGAGAAAAATCAGAATCATCTGTTTGTAGATAATATGATTCTATATCTAGAGAACCCCAGAGTTGCTGCCCAAAAGCCTCTAGATCTGATAAACAACTTAAGCAAATTTTCAGGATTCAAAATCAATGTACAAAATTAAGTAGTATTTCTATACACAAACAACATCAAAGCTGATAGCTAAATCAAGAACAATTCCATTCACAATCACCACAAAAGAGTAAAATACCTAGGAATACAGCTAACCAGGGAGGTGAAAGATCTTTGCAATGAGAATTACAAAACACTGCTGAAAGAAATTAGAGATAACACAAACAATTGGAAAATTATTCCATGCTCATGGGATGGAAGTATCAACACTGTTAAAATGGCCGTACTGCCCAAAGCAATTTATAGATTCAATGCTATTCGTATCAAACTACCAATAACATTATTCACAGAATTAGAAAAAACTATTTTAAAATTCATATGGAACCAAAAATGAACCCAAATAAGGCAATTCTAAGCAAAAAAAAAAAAAAAAAATGAAGAAGAAGCTGGACTCTGTTCCCATTTTCAAATTATACTACAAGGCTACAGTAACCAAAACAGCATGATACTGCTACCAAAATAGATACGTAGAGCAATTGAACAAAATAAAGATCCCAGCAATAATGCCACACACCTGCAACCATCTGATCTTTGACAAAATTAACAAAATTATAAATTGGGGAAAGGACTCCCTATTCAATAAATAGTGCTGAGATAACTGGATAGCCATATGTAGAAGACTGAGATGACCCCTTCCTTGCACTATATACAAAAATCCACTGAAGATGGATTAAAGACTTAAACATAAAACTTAAAACTAAAAAAATTCCTGGGACATAACATAGGAAATGCCATTCTTCACATAGGCCCTGGAAAAGATTTCATGATAATGCCAAAAGTAATTGCAACAAAAACAAAAATTGACAAATGGGATATAATTAAACTTAAGAGCTTCTGCACAGCAGAAGAAACTGTCAACAGAATAAACAGACAACCTACAGAATGGGAAAAAATATTTGCAAACTATGCATCCAACAAAGGTCTAATATCCAGAATTTATAAGGAATTTAAATAAATGTATAAGCAAAAAACAAACAATCTCATTAAAAAGTAAGCAAATGACATGAACAGTTCTGTATTAGTTAGGGTTCTCTAGAGGGACAGAACTAATAGGATAGATGTATATCTAAAGGGGAGCTTATTAAGGAATATTAACTCACATGATCACAAGGTCCCACCATAGGCCATCTGCAAGCTGAGGAGCAAGGAAGCTAGTCTGAGTTCCAAAGTTGAAGAACTTGGAGCCTGATGTTCAAGGGCAGGAAGCATCCAGCATGGGAGGAAGATGTAGGCTGGGAGCCTAAGCCAGTTTAGCCTTTTCATGTTCTTCTGCCTGCTTTTATTCTGGCCTCACTGGCACCTGATTAGATTGTGTCCACCCAGATTAAGGCTGGGTCTGCCTTTCCCAGCCCACTGACTCAAATGTTAATCTCCTTTGGCAACACCCTCACAGACACACCCAGGAACAATACTTTGCATCCTTCAATCCTATCAAGTTCACACTCAGTATTAACCATCACAAGACCCTTCTCAAAATAAGACATACATGTGGCTAAAAAGCTTATTTAAAAATGCTCAATATAACTAATCATTGGAGAAATGCAAATCAAACCTCAGCAAGATTACCATCTCACACCAGTCAGAGTGGCTATTATTAAAAAGTAAAAAAATAACAGATGCTCTCGAGGTTGCAGAGAAAATGGGACACTTACACACTGCTGGTGAGAATGTGAATTAGTTCAATGCTTGTGGAAAGCAGTGTAGCAATTTCTCAAAGAACGTAAAACAGAATTACCATTCAACCCAACAATCTCATTATTGGGTATACACCTAAAGGAAGAGAAATTATGCTACTATAAAGTCACGTGCATGTGTATGTTCATAGCAGCACTATTCACAACAGCAAAGACATAGAATCAACTTAAATGCCCATCAATAGTAGACAGGATAAAGAAATGTGGTACCATGAAATACTACACAGCCATAAAAAAAAGAATGAGATCATGTCCCTTGTAGCAACATGGATGGAGTTGGAGGCCATTATCCTAAGCAAACTAACACAAAACAGAAAGCCAAATATCACATGTTCTTACTTATAAGTGGGAGTTAAACATTGAGAACATATGGACACAAAGAAGGCAATAATAGGCACTGGGGGCTATTTGAGAATGGAGGATGAGAGGAGGGAGAGGATCGTAAAACTACCTGTGAGGTACTATGCTTATTACCTGGGTGATTAAATAATCGGTACACCAAACCCCTGCAATTTGCCTTTATAACAAACCTCCACATGTACCCCCGAACCTAAAATAAAAGTTTTTTTTAAAAAAGGACAATAATAAAATTGTATTTTCACTTAACAGATGTAACTATTCTGTATACAATAAAAAATGTGCTAATACTTTCCCCCCAAAAATATGCAAAGACCTTGGGTGATGTTCATTCTTCTCATTGATCTGCTCTAACTTATATACTGTAATGGAAAATTAACTATCATTAATACATTTTAAAAGATAAAGAGATAAGTGTGCAAAGGAAAATATTTTTATATAGGCATATATATGTATATATACATATATATAAACAGACTCATACCAAAATATGAATATTCATAACAACTATAGTCCTCATTTCTACAGCTGGTCATATGATTGTAGCTTGTATTTATGACTATCATATTCCACTACTCTTTCTGTATTCCCTTTGCCCTCGGCAGGTATTTCAGCTGATCATGGTTTTTTCCTGGAAAAATGACACGAACCTTCATCCTAAAGGATCTGGTAGTTCTGCCAGAATTGAATTGTAGTTTTCCATTGACCTTAGTCACAGGACATGTTTGTACTGAAAGATGCTCTAAGGGATCTCCTCTACTCAAGACACATTCTTTTTAACTTAATTATACAATAGCAGCCCAATTTCCCCTTGATAATCAGGATCAATCACTCCAACCAGTACAGTAACTCCCTTCTTTGCCTAAAGAAGGGAGGCATAAAAGACCAAAGTGTCTGAATCGTAGTCTTAATTTCCACTTCAGTGGAATCGTGTCTCCTGGTGGAATCATTCTTCCCTTTGGAACTAAGACCTCTAGGTCAGCAGAGCATTAGGTTTTTGGGATAGGAAGAAAAAAATTGCTAGTGAGTCACTAAGGGCAGCCTGCTCACTGTCTGCAAGCTGAACAAGGTAAATGTTGAGTAGCCGGATGCTCAATCCACCAATTTTCCTACTACTACATACTCTATCCATTAGTGTATAATAAGCAATTAATTGGGAGAACTAGCAAGCATTAGGAGATTGTCCTATTCTGCAAGGTTATTGGGAAGGAGAAAATGTTAATTGCCACTAAGAAAAACAAAACAAAACAAAAAATGAAGTGCTGAAATCTATCATATTCTGGCATTAAGAATTCTCTGTTTTTCCCATAGAATATTGTAAAACATTTAGACAATAGGGTTTGTACTGTTATAAGATCATTCTGTGTTTATAATGGTTTCTTTAAAACATCATGTTAAGAATAAATTCTGACCTGTAATATCAGCACTTTGGGAGGCTGAAGTGCAAGTATAGCTTGAGGCCAGGAGTCTGAGACCAACCTGGGCAACAAAGCAAGACCCTGTCTCTACAAAAACAAAACAAAAATTTTAAAAAAGAATAAACTCTGCTATTGAACAATATTAATGAGGTAGTATAGCTTATTGAGATTAAATAAATAATCAAAGAACATACATAGAAAAAATTAACAGCATGCAATTTTGGTGGGATTGATGAAATAAGTGCAGAGCCAGTAGAATGATCTCAAAGGACTGAGGATTACATGTTATTGTATTTTAGGATAGGAAAGTAAATTGAGCTAATACATTTTAAACTTTTGACTTAAATGAATGATACAATGTTATTTATATAATTCTATGCTTTTATAATTGGTTATAACCAGAAAAAATAAAAATAAAATACTGTCACTCTATTTGAACTATCTTGAGAGAAATATTATCTACTTCATAAAATACTAATGAATTTTGTGTATCTTTCTTGTTTTATCTCCTCACAGATTTTGGCCATCAGCTTTTGTGGCACAGACGACTATGCAATTAATGGAAAATTAAAAACTAAATATCCATTTCTTCTAGGACACGAAGCAGCTGGAATTGTAGAGAGTATTGGAAAAGGAGTGAGAAAGGTAAAACCAGGTAAAATAACACAAAAGTAGAGACTTGTCAAATAGTGTTGGGGGGTGGTGGTTTCTGACAGTTTACAGACTGGAAAGAGGAATTCCAGTATGATCTTCATCCTATCATAGATTTGACTAGTGTTTATTTAGTGCCAACTATCTGCTAAGTAGTAGTTTGGTGCTGAATCTTTTTTAAAAATTAAAGAACCAAATCTCTCCTCTCATAGAACTACATTCTGGTGAGAGTGAATAAGATAAAAAGAAAGCTAGGCCCCAGTGTGTATTGTTCCCCTCTATGTGTCCATGTGTTCTCATCATTTAGCTCCCCATTATAAGTAAGAACATGTGGTATTTGGTTCTCTGTTCCTGAGTTAGTTTGCTAAGGATATTTGCCTCCAGCTCCACCCATGTTCCCGGAAAAGGACATGATCTTGTTCTTTTTCATGGCTGCACAGTATTCCATGGTGTACATGCAACACATTTTCTTTATCCAGTCTACCATTGATTTAGGTTGACTTCGTGTCTTTGCTATTGTGAATAGTGCTACAGTAAACATATGTGTGCCTCTGTCTTTATAATAGAACAATTTATATTCCTTTGGGTATATACCCAGTAATGGGATTCCTGGAACAAATGGTATTTCTGTCTTTAGGAATTTGAGGCATCACAAAAACCGTCTTCTACAGTGGTCAAACTAATTTTACACTCCTACCAACAGTGTATAAGCATCCATTTTTCTTCACAATCTCACCAGAATCTGTTATTTTTTGACTTTTTAATAACAGTCATTCAGTCTGGTGTGAGATGGTATCTCTTTGTGGTTTTGATTTGCATTTCTCTAATGATCAGTGATGTTGAGTTTTTTTTCATGATTGCCAGCTGCATGTATGTCTTCTTTTGAAAAGTTTCTTCAATTGCCTATTGCAGGGTGGACAGTGGGAGGAAGGAGATCAGTGCTAGGCTTAATACCTGGGTGAAGAAATAATACGTATGACAAACCCCCAGGGCACAAGTTTACCTATTTAACAAACCTGCATATGTATCCCTGAACTTAAAATAAAAGTTAAACTAAAAAAGAATAAATTGAAAATGACAGATACAAATTTAAACAAAGAAGATACACATAAAGCCTCATTTAATTAAACAGTATGTTTTAAATGGACATGAAGTAGAACACTGTAGTACACTGTAAGGACTTTTACTCCTAAAGGATTTTGAGTAAAGATGATAAGCATTCTTATATGTTTAAAAGGAACACTCAGCTGCCATACTGAAAAAAAGAGATGAGGAGGAAATATAGGTGGAAGTAGGAGGCAAGTTAGGATGTTATTATAGCAGTAAACACAAGAGGTGATGATAGATTGGACCAGGATGATAGTATGAAAGTAGTGAAAAGTGATTGGATTCTAAGTATATTTTGAAGATAGAGTCAACAGAACTTGCTAAAGTGTGAGAAATAAAGGCATCAAGGTTGACTTCAAAGTTTGGGTAGAAAGACTAGTAAGTACATTGGGATTGCAATTTACAGAACAGAAGGCTATGGAAAGTGTAGATTTTGAGGCACTATAGGGAGCTTGAATTTGGCCAGGTTATATTTAGGGTGTCTGATGAGAGCTTCCTTATGTCTTCATTATAGTGGAGATATATGTGTGTGTACATATATTTTTATATATTATATATAAATATATATAATTAATATATATTAATTTATAGATATTTTAAAAATTCTTTTGCTCTTGGAGAAGAGCTAAACATGTAAGCTCAGTTTATCATCTTAAATCAGAAATATCCTCTATATTTTCTTTACTTCTAATAGTTTTCTCTTTCAGATGTTGTCAAAATATTAGGTTTCTTGCCCCTAAACTCAGGCCAGATAATCTTGGAAGTTGAAATAACACAGCCCTTATTATACCCATATGACATAGTTACTATAGTAACTCAATTCCATGGTCATCCAGTAAAACTTCCCCCAAAGAAGTGGCTTGTCAGACAGAGGTTCAATGATCCATCATAATTTCAAGCAAGTTCCAGAAAGTTGAATAAATTCCCTGTGATTTAATAAGATTTTACTTTACCAGTATCATAGAGATGAAATTAAAAATTAGAGGTGTCAGCTTTTTGGGTTTCTGACAAATGGAGTGAAGTGAGTACGTTTAGCTAAAGTGACCTGAGGCATGGCCATTTGAGGTTCTAGTATTCATTTGACTAGGGACAATGTGTCTCACAGGTTAAATTTCTATTCCTCTTTAGGTATAAAAGGCCTCTCTTTCTCTGAAGCACTGTCTTCACTTTTCTTCCTTCTTCTTAATTTTAACCTTGCCTCACTCAGAAGGTAACAAGACTACTGGGTGAGATCTGAGGTGGGGGCCGCTAAACGGCCTCTCTATCTCCAGTTCTTCCCAGGCCCATCATCTCCAATGTCCCCAGTGTTGTGTTTCAAAACTAGATTTCACCTCTTGAGCGGTTTCCTCAGTTATCATCAAGATGTAAATATTGTAACAGAAATCTTTTCCCTCTCAGGAATCTTAACAAACAATAAGAGAGTTCTCCTAGTTCTCTTCTTAGGGAAAAAAATATTTCATGAGCTACTATGGCTAATGTATAAAATTGCCAAGTGCCAATAAGAGATAGCTGTTAAATGCTTTCTATCTTTACCACTAACTTACTGAACGCATTAAGAACTTTATTGATGTGTATTTCACACACCACACAATTCACCCATTTAAAGTGGACAATTCAATGGTTTTTAGTATATCTGCAAATATGTGCAACCATCACCATAGTCAGCTATAGAACGTTTTTGTCACCTTAAATACAAACTCTGTACTCTTTAGCTACCCCCATTCCTCCTCCACTGACCAAGCCCTAAGAAATGTGCAATCTCCTTTTTTGTCTCTGTAGATTTCCCTATTCTAAACATTTCGCATACATTGAATCATATGATATGCAGTCTTTGGTGTCTGTCCAGCTTCTTTCGCTTAGCATGAAGGTTCATTCATGCTATAACATGTATCAGTATTTCATTTCTTTTTATGGCTGAATAATTTTCCAATGGATACCACATTTTGTTTATCCAATCATGAATTGATGAGGATTTGGATTTTTTTTTTTTTTTACATTTTGGCTGTTGTAAATAATGCTTCTATGAATATTCACATACAAGACTCTGTGTGGACATACATTACCATTTTTCCTGGGTAACTCTGTGTTTTGTAGTTTGAGTACTGCCATACTGTTTTACACTCCTGCCAGCAGTGTAGGAGAGCTCTTATTTTGGTACATTCTCATTTTTTGATTCTTGCCACAGGCTAGTGGGTGTGTAGGCAGTTTCAAAGGATGATGAAAATAGCCCCCACTAGGACAATGTCAAGCAAAACTGTGATGTCAGGGCAACCACAGAGAATCCCCACTAGGACAATGCCTAGTGGAGCTGTGGGAATGGGGCTGCTTCCAAGATGCCAGAACTGTAGAGCCACCAGCATGCATCATCAGCCTGAAAAAGCCTCGGGTATGTGACTTCAATGAATGAGAGCTGAAGCATGAACTGTTCCCAGCAAAGCCATAGGTGCAGGGCTGCCTGAAGCCTTTGGGGCCCAACCCTCACCCCAGTGTGTCTAGAAGATAGGACATGGAGTAAAAGAAGATTATTCTCAAGCCTTAAGACCTAATGTTGTTTGCTTTGTGGGGTTTTGGACCTACTTGGGACCTGTTGCTCTTCTTTTTTTCACTGTTTCTCCTTTTTGGGATGGGAATGTCCTTCCTATAGCTGTCCCACCATTGTATTCTGGAAGTGCATAGCTGGTTTACTCACAGGCTCACAGTAGAGGAAAATTTAACACAGAGCTAGTTAAGACTTCGGGGGCTATTAGGGTGGAATGCATGTATTTTGTACGTGAGAAGGACATGAATTTTAGGGGACCAGAGGTCAAATGCTATGGTTTGAATGTGTCCTTTTCAAAATTTATGTGTTGGAAACCTAATTTCCAATGTTACAGTGTTGGGAGGTGAGAACTTTTGGGAGGTGATTAGGTCATGAGGGTGGAGCCCTCATGAATAAATTAATGTTGTTATGAAAAGGGCTTGCAAAAGTGGGTTTATTCTCTCTGATCCTTCCACACTCTGTCATGTGAGAATGCAATAAAAAGGCCCACATTAGATGCCCATATCTTGATTTTGGACTTCCCAGCCTCCAGAACTGTGAGAAATAAATTTTTGTTCTTTATAAATTACCCAGTCTCAGGCATTCTGTTATAGCAGCACAAACAGACTAAGCCACCTTCCTTTATTTAATTATAGTTTTCTTTAGTTCTTTGATCATATTTATAATGTCTACTTTGAAGGCTTTGTGTGTTAAATTCAATGTCTGGTTGTTCTCACAGGCAATTTCTTTTGCCTGCTTTTTTTTTTCCAGTGTATGGGTCATAATTTCTGGTTTTATTTTTTGCATGTCTCGTAATTTTTGAGAAATTGGACATTTTAGATAATACTGACAGAACAATCAAGTGTCTTACTACAGCTAGGAAATAGCAAGTACATGGCTCAAAACCCAGTTCTTTGATAAATTTAATCAGGAGGATAAAGGATATCTAACTTTGTTAAAAGTGAGCTTGGGCATGTGTTGTGAGAGGTTTTAATTGAAATATGCCGTAGTCTTTTGTATATCTTTATCCTTTCAACATTCCAGAGACTTTTTGATGAATGATTGCATTGTTCTCTCCAGGAGACAAATTAATCCTTCAGTATGGAAAATCTGACCCTTGTTTGATCCCTAAAGGAAATATATGCAATCAATTCAAGTAGGTCTCTTTAATTACTAAAATTTCATCCTATACCTCCATTCATCTCTCATATGTGCTTTTACGGTTTGCTTTACTAAGCTTTGATGGTATTTGTGAAACCATGGCTGATGACACCACCAGATTTACCCGTAAAAGAAAACCAATCTACCAACTCCCTAACACAAGCACCTTCACTGAATACATAGTGTTAAGAGAAAGTGCATTTGTCAAAATTGATCCTGATGCTCCACTAGAAAAAGTATGTTTGATAGGCTGTGGATTACTTGCAGGAAGAGGGCAGGAATAAATAATGCAAAGGTAAGGATTTAGATTGGCTTCTTTCCATCACAGTCTTTTAAAGCCTCCATGATAGGCTCTTGCATTTAATGTATACAAGAAGTAAACCAAGCTCATCTCTGTGATGCCTCCTTCAGGCCATCCTGTTTAAAAAGCTCAAGGCACAAAACAAAGTTGGGTAGGAGGAAGAGATGTATGCTCAAGATTGCCATTTTTCAGCTTTTATGGTTGCCTTCTTTTCCCCCATTCTAGGTTTAATGGTTTTATAAATTTTCACAAAATGAAAGGAAGGAACAAACACATAATGTTACAAGTCAGGCTTCCTTGTTGCTTAGCACATTTGAGAATACACAACTTAGTTTATACCACTTAGTATTTTACATTTACTTATTGCATTTTTCTTTGTTTTCTTGCGTATAAAAAAGAATGCATGGAAAACAGGAGTAAAGGGAAGTGTTGAGAGTGGGATAGCAACTCATTAGGATTCTTGGAGTTCTCTCATAAAGTACTAGCAAAATGGTAGCATCTGTTCTTAACTGGTATTTTTAGGAGATTATCATTTAGAAAGCTTGCTTTTTGAAGAAAACTGGAATATGAAAAGTAAAGAGTTTGCTGGTCTTCTCTTTTGGTATAGGAAATTTAAATACCCTCATATACTAGTCTGGGCTGTCTTAAAGTGGAGAACAGAAAGGGAAAGAAGACAGCTCTTTCATTTGCCCTTTGTCTACAAGAATTTCTGCTTACAACATTTGGGGCCAAATTTTAAAGGCCCAAATAAATCTATCAAGAAATAAAACCCCCTAATACTACTGATTTTTGCAACTCTCAAGTCTGACACAAATTCATAACTTTATAAACTGCCTATGCTCCATTGGTAACTGGGCATTGTGTATGCTCAGTTGACTCCCATGAATAGACAATCCCCCAAAAGAAGTGACACTGAACTAATGACTGAAGGTGCTGACCATTTCTGTCTCAACAGAAATTGCCTGAAGGGCCAAGGGCTTCTCAGTCAAGAAGTTATTTTTTTTAAAAAACACCCTTTTCAGGAAGATTGCATAAGTTAACTGGCTTTTTTTAGTGCAATAATGGAACCTAAGTGTTGTCCTCTTCTAAACAAAGGTAAGTAGGTTCGGATTAAAGATAACAATTCAGCTACCTTTTGTTGCCCTTTCTCATTTTTATGAGCCTGAGTCACATTTCCTACCCCCTTCCAGTTATTTCAAAGGAGAATAAAGGCTTTATAAGGAATGACAGTTACTAAATAGATTCTATGGATGCGTACTTTATTAGAATTGTTTAGCCTAATCATTAGAATGGAATCATTTAGAATCATTACATGTGTATCCTTGGTTAAAGGAGATGCAGTCAGTACAGATTTTTATGTGCATTCCTAGGAAATTCTTAGCCACATATTTCTGTTTTTTATGCATGGCGACCTCATAAGTAGACACCAAAAACTGAATCACAGTAGCTGGGTAAAATAAAATTTTTGCAGCTTCCTTCATGTAAATATAATGCCCAAAGGGAGAAAGTTACATCGACAGCTACTGCTACTCATCTGGTCTTCAACCTAAAAAAGAAAAATTGGAAACTGCTCTCCAAGCCCTTAGGGGAATCATAATTTTGACAATTCTAATACTAGTTTCTGACATTCCTATAAGAAATCTTTTCCTCTGTTGTCTAGAGATTGGTAGTACATCATATAAAGCTCTCAAGTTCCTTTCAAAGGAAAGTGTTATTTGAAAGATTTAATAATTTAAAAAGACAAATCGACCAGAAACATCACCTCCCTTTCCCAGTGGAATGGGGTCCACTCGTTTCCTCAGCCTGCATTGCCTTTGGATGTCTGTGTCTTCTGATAATTTAGGTCAAATTCTTTCTAACTTGTGCTGTGTTTGGCCTGGGTGAAGTTGGTCCCTTTATTATTATGGGTTGCAAAGCTACTGGTGCTTCCAGGATCATTGGTATTGACATCAACAGAAACAAATTTAAGAAGGCCATATCTCTGGGAGCTGCTGAATGTTATTAGTTCCAGGGATCTTGAGAAGCCTATCTGACACGTGCTCATTGAAATGAGTGACAACATAGTATTTGAAGTTACAGGCTTTGTTAAAACCAAGCTGTACTCCCGCCTGTAATTTTTAAGATTGCAGATTTTATGGTTGGGCAACCAATATGATTTGGCTGTGTCCCCCCACCCAAATCTCATGTTTAATTTTACCTTCTATAATTCCATGTGTCATGGGACAGACCCAGTGGAAGGTAACTGAATCATGGTGGCAAGTCTTTCCTGGGCTGTTCTGGTGATAGTGAATAAGTGCCATGAGATCTGATGGTTTTATAAAGGGGAGTTCCCTGGCACAAGCTCTCTCTTTGCCTGGTGCCATATGAGACGTCCCTTTGCTCTTCCTTTGTCTTCCGCCATGATGGTGAGGCCTTCCTAGCCATGTGGAACTGTGAGTCCATTAAACCTCTTTCCTTTATAAATTACCCAGTCTTTGGTATGTATTTATCAGCAGCATGAGAATGGAGTAATACAGCAACCCATCAGTTGCTGGGAATCTGGCTTTTAATAGCCTCTCAGAGTTGGGATGAGGCCTTTAAGATGATCTAATCCAGCCATTATGTAAGAGCAGGGAATCCCCTTCTTGCTGTTGCTACATTAATACTTCCAGTGAGGGGAAATGTCACACAAGAAAAGGCAGCCATTGCCCTTTCAGAAAAGTGGCAGTTTCTCATGTTCACCCTTTAGATAGCTCTCTCCTTCCTCAATGTATCCACAATCACAAAGATAGGTTCTTTTAGTATCCCAGAACATAATTTGCCAGCATTCAAACCTACCACTTGCTATTTTACCATCATTTGACCTGTATTAGAATTTGTTTCTTAATGTTTAGTCTACCCATGATTGACCTATCAGAGTTTTCCTTACTGAAAAGATGTAAGAAAAATGGCCTGAGTAATTCTGCTTTCTCTATCTACTCTTTTCTCTTCCTTTTTCCTTGTTTGAGACATAGCATTATAACATTAACCACATTAAAAGCCTCCTTATTTGCCCTTAACTTTTTTTAAAAAAAAGAAAGTTTCAAGTCATTCTTTTGGTCTTTAGCTTTGAGACACTGTTCTTATAGGTCCCGAGACTCTATTTTATTATCCTGGATAGCAGGGCTCTCATTTAGTTTGTTGTTCTCTTCTTTGAGAAGTCTGTTTTAAGAGCTCTAGTGCAGCCATGCTGGAATCGTTACATGTGTATCCCTATTCTTCCTCACAGAGATCATTTGCAGAATCCATTGTCAGAGTTTCATACTTTAAATATTCCTCCCCTTTGAAACAACTTATTGTCTTGAGTACATAGCCATGGGCTCTAACCTATTTTTCCTAAACTTTAAAAAATTTGGCCTTTACAAAGCTTAAATGTAAGTCTGATTCTTCTTAGTGTTGCTTCCTTGATGATTAGGAAGGAAATCATCTAAGATGACATGGTCATTTCCATCCTTCATCTTACTACCAAATAACGTTCCCTATTTGCATAGAGTTCAGTCAGGAAAAAGAGTTCTCGTCATTGCTCTTTGAGTTGGTTGGAAAATGCAGCTGTCAGCAAAGCAAAGGCAAAATGAGACTTCCAGCACATATTCAGTTAGTCTCCAGCACTGCTATTCATCACTGAGCCTTATCTCTATGGTTTATTTTGCCTTTTGATTCTTTGTTGAAGTGCTTTCCTCTGCACTTAAACCCAGTTATTGAAACTTCATAGGGATCTTCTAGGTGCACAGAACGTTTATTTTTATTTGTAAGTAATTTTCTCACAAAAGGGGGTCATTTTAATGGACAGATTGTGATAAAAAGAGATCATTTTAACTAATGGGAGGAGAGTGGTTTTGCCAGGGATTGCTAAGCAGGAGCAAATCTGACTCCATAATTAAATGCTGTCTTTATATGAAAAAGTCTCTCTTTTTCATTCTCTGCCCTTAAACAAGTTGACTGCCCTGAAATCCTGCAATAAGAATTATGGAAAATGTATGATTAATGGAATAGTTCCTTTTGGAACACACTTCATTTGATCCAGTGCTGCTCTTTTTTGGAAAAATAAATAGAAAGGCTCTCTGTTTGGAGGTAAGGAGCTAAGAAGACAATAATTTCTAGTATAAATGTGAACATAGCCATACATAATTGATGTCTTTCCAAAACCCAGATTGCTATTTTACCTGATGAAAAGTATTTTTAAGAAGTTTAAAAAACAAAACTAACAAAACACAAAACAGTAAAATGTGAAGGAGAGATTTTAGCTGCTGTGAGTACCATTCATCTTCACGCCTGGCTGCACTCGGTGTCAAGAGAATTCCTCACCAACTCCCATCTGCAGGATGTGTCAACACAGTGGTTTAAGCAGCCTCCACTACCACACCTCCAAGAATTAAAATAAAGGGAAATAACCCATCAGCAGTCCAAGAATTAACATAAAATCAAGGCTTAAAACATTTTGGTGGGGTGAATTGTTTGAAGGTTAACACACAGACAAACACACACACACACACACACACACACACACGCACACACACATTTTGGCTGTCTTAAAAATAAAAGAGAAAAGCAAAAGTGGGTACACGTTCACATATAGTTTCCAAATGTCTTCTAGTCAGAGGATTCTCTTCTAGACTTCATCATAATTTTCTTTCAGCCACTAAAGGTTTTATAATCATTTTTCAATAGCCAGGACACCCAAGGGTATTTAATCATCAACAGATACAACATGTTCCTATAAATGGAAGAGAGAAAATTCCTTAAAATAAAGGGTACTATATATATTCTATGCCTTATGGGAAAAGGCCTGAAAGAAAATTCTCCAAAATGTTAAATGTGTTTTTTCTGATTTCTTTTCTTTTCTTTCTTTCTTTTTTTTTTTTTTTTAAGACAGGGTCTTGAGACCAGGCTGGTCTCAAGCTCCTGGGCTCAAGTGATCCTCCCGTCTTGGCCAAACAAAGTGCTGAGATTACAGATGTGAACCACAGTGGCCAGCCTAAATGTGGTTTTTCTGGGCATAAGGAGGACAGCTAATTTGATTGATTTATTTTAGTCTTTATTTTCTAACTCTTCTCCATGAGTATATTATTGTTTTTTAAAAATTTATTTCTAGATTGGACAGCAAAAACTTTTGTTTCTTTAATTTTTATTCCTTCCTTATTCATTTTTTAGTTGTAAAAGTAATATAAGAATAAATTTTCATTATAAAAATTTAAATCATATAAATGTAGAGAATATAGAAACTATAGAGGCATAGGGTCCAATGAGGCAGCCACTAGCCATACGTGGCTATTAAACACTTGAAATATGGCTAGTCCCAATTAAGTTGTGCTATATGTGTAATGGAAAATATTTGATTCATACTTTTTGATCTTAATTACATGTTGAAATAATATTTTGGGATATACCTGGTTAGATTAAATATGTTACTGAGATTAATTTCACCTGTTCCTTTTTGCTTTTTATAATGCAATAACTAGAAAATTAAAGATTAAATATAAAATTCACCAGTAAAATTAAATATATAGTCAAATTCAGAATATGCCAATACTGTTATGGTGCTTTGTACATCTCTAGTATAAAGATTAAAAGTCAAAACAGCCAAAAATAACTACACAGGGGGATTTATTCCTGGTATGCAAGGCTGGTTTAACATATGGAAATCAATCAATGCGATACATCACATTAACAGACTGAAGGACAAAAATCAAATGATCATATCAATTGATGCAGATACAGCATTTGACAAAGTTCGAGATTTTTCTTGATAAAAACTCTTAACAGTTTAGACATAAAAGGAAACTTCCTCAACTTAAAGGTCATCTATAAAAACTCCCAGCTAACATCCTAATCAATGGGGGAAAACTAATTAATTGTTCTTGATAATACTTTTAAACAAGAAGAAGAAATAAAAGGTACCCAATTTGGAAGTGAAGAAGTAAAATTATCTCTATTTTCAGATGACATGATCCTATATGTAGAAAACCCCAAAGGCTCCACCAGAAAACCGTTAATATAATAAATGAATTTAGTAAAGTTGCAAGATATAAAATCAACATACAAAATTTGTGACATTCTATATACAAATAATGACCTAGCTGAAAAAAAATCCCATTTACAATAGCATCAAAAAATAAAATAAAATATTTAAAAATAAATTTAACCAAGAGGGTGAAAGACCTCTACAAGGCAAACTATAAAACAGTTAAAGAAATTGAAAAGAATACAAACAACTGTAAATACATGCCATGTTCACAGATCAGCAGAATTAACATTGTTCAAATGACCATACTACTCAAAGCAATCTACAGATTCAATACAATTCCTACCAAAATACCAATGACATTCTTCACAGAAATAGAAAAAAATTATAAATTTGTATAGAACTACAAAACCCTCAATAGCCAAAGCAATCCTGAGCAAAAGAAAGAAAGCTGCAGGTATCACAAGATCTGACCTCAAAATATACTACAAAGCTATAGCAACCCAGATAGCATGATACAGGCATAAAAACAGACACATAGACCAATAGAACAGAACATAGAGCCCAGAAATAAATAAATCCAAATATGTATGGTCAATTAATTTTCAACAAGGGCACCAAGAAAACACAATGAGGAAGGGATAGTTTCTTCAACAAATGGTGCTGAGAAACTGGATTTAGTCCCAAAAATAAATAAATGGGACTATATCAAACTGAAAGGCTTCCGCACAGCAAAGGAAAGAACCAAGAAAATGAAAATGCAATCTACAGATTGGGGAAAAAATACTTGTAAACCATATACCAGATAGGAGGTTAATATTCAAAGTTTATAAATAGCTCATACAAACATATATAACCTGGTTTTAAAATGGGCAAAGGACTTGATGTAGACATTTGTCAAAAAGCACATAAAAGTAGCTAACGGATACATTAAAAGGTACTCAACATCCCTAATAATTAGAAAAATACAAATCAAGCCTGGGTGCAGTGGCTCACCCCTATAATCCTAGCACTCTGGGAGGCTGAGGCGGGCAGATCACTTGAGGTCAAGGGTTTGAGAGCAGCCTGGCCAACATGGTGAAACCCTGTCTCTACTAAAAATACAAAAAATTATTAGCTGGGCATGGTGGCGAATGCCTGTAATCCCAGCTACCTGGGAGGTTGAGGCAGGAGAATCGCTTGAACCCAGGAGATGGAGTGTGCAGTGAGCCCTGATCACGCCACTGCACTCCAGCCTGGGTGACAGGGTGAGACTCCGTCTCAAAAAAAAAGCAAATCAAAATTACTGTGAAATACGTCTTTACACATCTTAGGATAGCTATTATCAAAAAGAGAAGCAACAGAATGTGTGAGTGAGGGTATGGAGAAAAGGGAACCCTTGTACGCTGTTGATGGGAATGTAGATTGGTGCAGCCATTATGGAAAACAATAAGGAAGTTCCTAAAGAAATTACAAATAAAGCTACCATATAACCCAGCCATCCCTCTTCTCTTGGCTTGCTGGCTCACTGTGTATTTCTCAACTCTGCCTCTATTTTCACATGGTCTTCTCCATCTCTCTGTGTTATCTCCTTTGTGTGTCCTAAAAGGATACAGGGTGTTGGATTTAGGGTGTTGGATTTAGGGCTTACCAAGATAACATAGAATGATCAAGAGATCCTTAACCTAATTAACATCTGTAAAAACCATTTTTCCAAATAAAGTCACATTTATAGGTCCCAGAGAATTAGTATATGAACATTTTTTGGGTGTCCACCACTCAACCCAGTAGAAGGTGACTGTAGGATCATGGGTCTTTTAAACAAAGTAATGTGGCAGGGGAATTGAAACCCAAAAACACGTGAGCAAGTTCCCCAGTGTCGCACAGAAGCCAGTGGCAGAACCGGTCCCATGTTTAGAAAAAATGGGAGAAGTGGTGCATCATCAGCCTGAGAATGCTGACAGATTCTCAAAATTCACACATATGAATGAGCTCTTTGTTTCTCATTTTTCTGCTCCCTCAGCTGAATAAAAAGGACAGACAGTGGAAATGTTTCCTGAGCTCCTTTAGGGAATCTTGGGATGAGTGACATTACTCTGGATTACCAAAGTAATGCAAAGTATCATGCATTTACTTTTTCCAGCCAGTGGGTCTAATTACTATCAGCTGTTATCAAGCAATATCTTAGGTTTATTTCTGTTAGAACTCAAAATGGAGTGCTTCTGAATACATAGTTCTTCTGGCTCTGAGAAGAGATATTTCAATTCATTGAGAGAAGTGCTGTCATTTAAGTGTTGATAAAAGAAGTTTAAAGAGCATTCTCTGCCATTTGCATATCCATATTAGATATTTCACAGATATTGAATAGTTAAAATGATAGTTGGTTTATGGTTTAAAAAAAGCTTTTAAGGAAAAATTACTGTAGGGTGTGACGAGAAAAGACAGCAAAAAGGCACTGGAATGCCTACTTTTAAAAATAACTGATTATGTACTATCTAAACTTGTCAAAAGAATATATCTATATCAGGGTGGCTTTCTGGAGTGGGAAGAGAAATTCAAGATTCTTTTCAAACCGATGTTGTTAATCTAAGTCTACCTATATATTCTCTTCTAACATCTTGATTCCAGTCACAGTGTTTAAGTGCTATATTCACCACTAGGTGGTGGTAACACACCAGGCACAGACTTCACGGTGCCCAGTCAGCTAGGGAAGAGAGAAGGTGGAACACAAGATTGGAGGCAGGAAAGGCTGTGGCCATTTACCTCCCTAAACTAAAAACCCTTAGAAGGTAAAAGTAAAGGCTACTGTATAGCCCTTTCAATAAGACATTATTGATAAGTTGGAACATTCTGCAATACGTTACTTCCACTGACATAATTGACATTTTGCATCCTACCTCAATAATTGACATTCTGCATCCTACCTCAATAATTGACATTCTGCAACCTACCTCAATAATTGACATTCTGCAACCTACCTCAATAGTCTTCCATTTTTTCTTCACTAAAGTTAAGCTATAAATACTTATAATAATACATCCCAAGATAAGCAGAATTAACAATTAAAATAATCCCTACAAAAATGCTTTACAAACTCACAAGTGTCAGAGAAATATGGATTATGCTTGGCCCTTAAATTTTTATTCCAGGATGAGAATATTTAGAAGAGTCCTTCTCGCTCTGGGAATACCAAAGGATCACTTGGGGACTTTTTGCAGCAGATTCTCCAGATATTTAGGTGGGATTTACCCTCTGTGATAGTTCAATAAATATTTACTGAGTGAATGAGTGACTTAATGAATGAATACATAAGACAAGTGTGGAGTTGGTGAAATGAAAGGCACTGACTTAGAGATAGTCTCTTATGGCTGGACAGTAGGCTGTGGGAAAGGAGGGCAAGGGAAGAGGGGGAGACACAAAGAATCTCCAGTCAGTGACAGTCACTGTCCTTCCAGAAAAGTTGGAGTTTGGGCAGTTGCAGTAACACTGAGGCACCTGGATGTTAACAGACCATGTGCAGAAGTCAGCAGTTTGAGAGTTTCTCTCCGAGAATACTAAGTTTGTTAATATCTGGTACCAGGGCTTTATTCCAAGTTGAAGAGGCGTCTCCTACTTCTAATCTGTGGCTGGTAACCCTGCCTCAAGGATAAATATTATCCTCCTAACCCTAGGATTTTCTAAGTATTTGTTTTCTCTGAAGATATGTTGGTCCTCTCTGGCTATGGACTAGAGGAAACCTACAGGGCATAGCCCAGGACCACCTCTGTCCAGGACAGTACCAATGACCCTTGGAATAAAGAGTTTTGGCTCTTAACCCAAACATCAGAAGCACCTGAGGAGCTTTGCAAAATCGTGTAGGCTCTGAAGTCCAGCCAACAGTTTATGTTTTAAAAACCTTCCCTGGTGATTGATAAAGACCCAGGGTTGAGAAAAATAACTAGAACCAGGCCTCAAAGACTTGCTCTAGGGCCAGAGGGCACTGACCGCTCCACCAATGCCCGGTCACCCTGTTCCCTGTCATGTTGGGTTTATACAATACTGAGTTTTCAGTAGCTTGACCAGTACCAGAAATGTTACAGTATTAAAGGCAAATTTGACAGCCCAGCTACTCATTTATGGTCACCTGGGGGGACATCCTTTTCTTTTTCCTAGCATAATAATATTAATAGCTAATTGAATGATCACAATGTTCTACACTCCATTAAGCAATTTACATGCATTTATTCCATTTAACCCCCACAATCATCCTACGAGGCAGGAACTTTTATTACCCTTATTTTACAGGTGAGAAAATTGAGGCTTATAAAGAAGTTGTGGATGGACCACTTAGTTTGGAAGGTGGCAGAGTCATGACCAGAACCAACTTGTGTTTGAAACCAAAGCTTCTGTTCCTCCAGAGCACATATTTCTGTTATCTGTGGAGGCAAGCTTCATGAAATAATCTGACTGATAATATCTATAGGTTATTGAAACAAAATCCAATGCAGTTTGGAAGAAATAATAGTAGAAAATGTAACAATCATTGTGTCATTTCTGGCTTTAGTAGGAAATAAATAGGTGGTGTCATCAAAGTGAGTTATTGCAAAGAGTTTAAGAGATTATTTATAAACCTATGGATAGCATTTTGTAAAAGCAACCAGAAAGGGTCTAGGACCCTGGAGCTGGTATGTGTGGGAGCAGGAGAGGAAGCACTTGCTGGTAGCTGGAGAGAGGCAGGGCTGTATGAAGAGGGCCTCACGACAGAGATTCACTGGGTAGAGGGAGCCAGCCAAGAGGTGTCTGGGGAATAAATACCCCAACGTGACTCTGCCTCATTCTGTCCATGCACTCTGTTTCCCAGCCTCCAACTGACACCTCCCTTGGCCAAAATGCAGCCAAGGGGCAAGAAAGCCCTGGACTAGTCCACCTGAGTCAGTTAGCCCACCCAGTTACAGAGCAGGATGGACGGGCGACCAGGGAAAGGAAGTTGGTGCTGTCCAGAAGACTTATATTGACTTAAAATATATCTTTAGGGCCGGGCGCGGTGGCTCATACCTGTAATCCCAGCACTTTGGGAGGCTGAGGCAGGTGAATCACTTGAGGTCAGGTGTTCAATACTAGCCTGGCCAACATAGTGAAACCCCGTCTTTACTAAAAATACAAAAATTACCCAGCCGTGGTGGCATGCACCTGTAATCCCAACTACTTGGGAGGCTGAAGCAGAAGAATCACTTGAACCCAGGAGATAAAGGTTGCAGTGAGCTGAGATCAAGCCACTGCACTCCAGCCTGGGTGAAAGAGTGCAACCCTGTCTCAAAAAAAAAGTGCATATATATATTATATATATCATATATATACAGATATGTATCAGAATATATATATCTATATATCAGAATATATATATCTATATATCAGAATATATATATATTATATATGTAATCTTTAGGTACTTTGGTTGAAAAATGAAAGGTATTGCCCTCCAAAATAATGATTAGCAATCACAAATAAAACTATCCTAGTAAGTACCTATTACAGTGTACACTTTAACTTCATTATGTTATTCTACATTTATAATACCTCTTTAAGACATGCCTTATTTACTGGGTCTCTGAAAAATGCAGTACCTTTTTCAAGGTACATAGTTAGTACCTGGTCAAGCTTAGATTCTAACTCCAAAACCTGTTTTCTTTTCACCATAAAACACTGAAAATGAACCAAACTGAAAATGACTAAGCAAATAATTTTATCTAGAAAGACCTAAAAGAGTAAGGAGAAAAAATATAGTTAATATTTTTTAGATAAATCATTTTTATAACATAATAATTCAAAATATTAAAAACATTGATGTTTCTCAGTCTTCTCTCATTTTTCTCTTTAAAAGGAACTACTCCAATATGATAGTGCACTCAAAATAAGTTAATAATTGGCCTGTCTTGCTGAATCAGTTTAGACTTACCTAATTTGTTTTGTTGACTTTCACTCCTCCACTGGGGTGGATGGAGAAAGCTACATTTACACAGGGCTATGTTTTAACATAAACTGAGGTGGGGTTCCTGAAGCTGGGCTCCCCAAAGGAACAGAATAGGCAGGATATAGTGCAACCATGGTATGACTGCCTCAGACTGACTCGATGCCTTTCTCAAAGTCCCAATAATAGAATCAATCTTTAGCTGGCACATTTCCTAGCGTGGTGCCATTTTAATCCATGAGCCCAAACTCGTTGGTCAGATGGGCTGGCGAGCTCTCTCCTCACACGGAGCAAAACAAGAACAGAAGGAGGGATATAAGTCAGGGGAGAGGATATAAGAAAGACCTGGATCTCAAAACATTTCAAGGAGGGAGCTCTACTTTTGAGACACTGTGTTGTGTGAGGCAATCTAGCGGGCAGACAAGGCAGAAACCAAGGAAACAAGAGATTCATGACTAAACATGCATAATTATATATGGCACTAGCCACAGGCAAGAGTCATTCTGTGAGCTCACCTGTTCCCAAGCCCATCCCAGATTCCAGTGCTCTTGCCTCTGAATTAATACAATACTCCTTGTTTGATTAATTAATGTTAGCTGCTTATCGTCTTACGAAACTTTTCATAGGACAATGTCTTATGTTTTCTGCCCTACTGTAATGTGTCTTTTATGTTGCACATACTACAATGTTGCGCCACTGTTAGGATAATCGGTAGCTAAATGAATGAGTGGAATGAAGGAATGATAGTTAAGAATCTTTGCAGACTAGGGCAGAGACAGGAAGGTGTTGGGGGAGTCTGAGACAGGAATCAGGTTTCACCTCACAGCGTTCCTTAGGAATGATTGTTCATTCAGACAACTCCAATTTCCTGGTTTTCTACTTTTGGTTAAAATGTGTACACCTTTTCTCTCAGAGTCTGTTCCCTGGAAGCAGCTCATCTTCCTCGGCGGCTGTCCTTTACCCCAAGGCTGTCCTCACCTCCTGTGCTCCTCGGCCATGCCAAGAGTCTCCAGGCCTCTGCTCCTTTATTTTTCCAGCTCTGGGGGGAAATTACCTTTTGTGAAAAGTAATACATAGAAACAAATAAGAAACAGTAAAATCATTTAATATATTGATTATTTCTTCTTGTGATGACTTACTGGATTAGAAAAAGAAATACAATGTATACTTTATTTCCAAGAAAAAGTTTCTGCATTTAAATATCCTAAGAATTCGAGTCCGTACAGGATTTGGAATCCAGATTTGTGACTGTTATAGAAGAGAAGGTTACATACATGGTTTTCAAAATTGCTGTAGCCATAAAATTCTTACCATTCTTCCCTTGTGCTCTCCCTGAGGGAATCAATAAAGAACATTTGAAATCTGTTTCTAGATGATTGGAAAAGGTAGAACTCCAGACAGTGCCAGTTAGTGGGGTGCTAAGTTAGTTGGCTATCAGGCTGAGGAGATATGGAATCACTGGCTGTTAGATTTAAGTCAGTATTATGATACACATTGGTGGGGGATAATCTATTAATAGTTAGAAATATTGGTCTTGATGAAGTCTGGATTCAGATTCCACTGCTGCTTAGCTGTGTGATATTGGATTAGTTACTTAACCTCGCAACCCTTCAATTTACTTATCTGTGATATGGGAATACTAATATCAACCACTTCATAAAGTTATTTCATAAAAATGAAACGATATAATGCATGTAAAGCTCTTAGCCCTGCATCTGGCACATGGTAAACATTCAATAAATATTAGCTAACATTTGTGTAATCATATCTCTTAACAGCTTGAATTGATTTTCATTTATGCATAGTGCAGAAAGCTTATTGTCCAATACAACTCCAAACTACTTTTGATGACTTTAGTTGAAGTCCACCAGGGAGACACCTGAAATCAAAGAAAGATTTGGGTTTATTTGCTTGTTGCAACAAGAGACAACATGCCTTTGGGAACTGTAAGGTATCTCATAAGAGGATGCCAGAAAGAAGTTATTATAAGAGTTGTGCTCGTGTTAGATGAGTCTGCAAAGGGTTTAAGGAAGTGGAGCTTTGCCTGGGATTGGATGCTGTCAGGAAGCAGGGGCAATTCTATGATTGGGCATTTTAATAGCATTTATCAAGAAGGCAAGAGTAATAAAGTGGAAATGAACCTGTAATTGGTAAAGAAGCAGCAGTTACTCATTTAACCAGATACTGTAGTTATCTTTTCTGTGCAGCAAATTATCCCAAAACTTAGCAGCTTAAAACAACCACCAGTTAGTTGTCTCTCACTCTTTCTAAGGATCAGATATCCAGGAAAGGATTAGCTGCGTAGTTCTGGCTCAAGGCGTTTCTTCAGGTCTCACTGAAGCTGTCAGCTGGAGCTGCAGTCCTAGAAGACTGGGGCCAAAGTTGAGCTTCCAACTCTTTCAAGTGGCTGTCGGCAGGAGGCTCCAGTTCCTCTCTATAGGGCTGCTCTGACATGGCTTACCCCATTGTGAGGAAGAAGAGAGCGCAGAAGGAATAAGGTCCAATGAGTTTTATGATGGAGTCTTAGAACTACACATTGTCACCTCCACCTGATTCTATTCATTAGAATCAAGTCACTAAGTCCAGCCACCCAACAGGAGGGGAAGCTCTACCTCCTGAGGGGAGGAGGATTCAAAAACTGCAGACATTTTTTCACACTTCCACATTAGGAAAGTATGATGTTTCATCACTTTTGTGATTTGAACAATGATCATGTATGTAGACATATGTGTATGCATGCTCTGACATGATTACAGAGTGGCCATGTTTTTCTTAATCCATTATGGTCACACAGCAGATTTGTGTAATGTTGGTATTTGGGAAGTTATTTATGTTTAACAAAGAACATCTGAACTTGCTGTGAGTGTCAGATCAACTCCTGGATATCAGGGACTGATTTATTTCTCCTTACTGTCCATAATAATTTCAACATTAAGGACTGTGGCCCTAGACACAATGATATGGCTCGCAGACCATTTTCCATGTATTTCTTTTCTACTCGAGTAACAGAATCTGAGCTTTATTTGGCATACATCTCAAGGCAAGTATCCCCTTCCCTGCTGCTAGTCTAGGTTTCACAGGTGACCTAGTTCTGGTGAAAAGTTGTAAAGGGACATCACCAGGATGCTTTTTGGGAAAGATTGCTTTCCATGAAAAGAAGGAGGCATGTGAATGGGAATGTCCTATTTAGTACTTTTCTGGATTTTTGTGTTTGTGTGAGGACGAGATGTTTGCAACTGCAGGCGCCATCTTGCTAGCATGAGAGGAAGGACAAAAGCCAGCCCAAAGTCCTGACATCACTAGGGCCCTAGACCAAGGCCAGCAATCACCAACCTCTAAACTTCTTGCTATTTTGGATTTTTTTAAACACATACACACAAACACACACACACACACACACACACGCACACCCCGTTTTATTTTAGAGTATTTCTGTTCCTTGGATGAAAAATTTCTAACTGTCATAAAGAATCTCCTCAAGATAAATTTGATTGTTTCCTTTAGGAATTTTGTATAAAACAAAGAGAATAAAAATTGTTTCTATGAAGAAACAGGAAAGCTGCCACTTTGTACGAGGCACAGTATAACAGAATTACCTATGCGCTTTGGGTGTTCTCATCATATTCCTACATAATCCCTGTATGGTATTAAAACATTCCCTTTTCACAAACGTTTAAACTGAGATCTAGATGGGGTTAGTAACTTATTATGGTCAGCTGCTAAGTATCAGAGCCAGAATTCCAACTAAAATCTATTAGACTCCATACCCCAAATTTGCTTGCTAGCACTGGCCTGATTTAAAGCAGCATGTGATTAAAGTAATATTCTAGTTGTCTCTCTGATAAATGACATTGGCTAGTATTCCTTCATAACATCTCTCATCTCTAGTGGAGAAATTGATAAGGAAATATGAGAAGACCAAAACTAGAGGAGAAGTTGAGCTTATAGAAATGCTAAGGGAATTCAAAGGGACTTGAAAAACAGATAAGCTTTAAAATATGAAAAATGCTACTTTTTAATCAAAAGTGACATTACAATTTTAGAGACTAAAACATGATGTTCAAGAAAATGTCTTTCATTGAAAGAATACAAAAATGTGGACTGGTAGTTCTTCATAGAGTATGTTTTTGCTGAGAACAAATTAGCCTAGATTTTATCTTTACTCTTCTTTTTGGAAAGTAGAGTTATTTGGGGACAAAAGATTATTGATATAAAAGTTGATTAAACATGTATTATATTGTAAACTTCTTGGAACAGAAACTACATCATAACCATTTTAATACTGCCAACTTAAATAACAAACAGAAGAAAAGGCTCTCCAAAAGAAAATGATGTTTATTCAGGAATAGGGTATTGCAATGGGAATATGTGTGCCACAGTGTACTATGTGCACATTCAGGGAGATGAAGAAAGACAAAGGTTTTGAAAGGAAAAATGAGGCGGGATGTGGCCAAGAAAGCCAACTAGAAGCACCTAGTGTGCATGGCTTTCATGGAGAAAAAGAGAAGGGGCAAGTAAATACAACACCTTCAACTGAAACGTCCAGGTACCCGCATTGGGACTAATTAAGGAAACAATTTGACCCATGAAGAATGGAGAAAAGCAAGGCAGGACAACGGCCCACCTGGGAGTAACACAGAGCCAAGGAAACCTCCCACACCCAGGGAAGCAGTGAGTGAATGTGCAACCTCGAGAATGCATGATTCTCTCACAGACCTTTGCAACCCTTGGGTCAGGAGATCCCCTCATGAACCCACTCCACTGGGGCCTTCTGATACACAGAGCTGTGTGGAGTCTCAGCAGAGCAGCTGCTCAGGAACACACAGAGATTCAGGATCATTAGATATTCAAGTTCTCTGGGCTTTCCAGCAAAAGTAGCTGCAACTCCAGCAAAGCAGGAAGTTAGACTTTGGTACATATCACTAGAAAAGAGGCTGAATCCAGGGGGCTGAGCAGTGACAGTCTGCAGGCCCCATTTCCACGGCACCTCACAGGATAAGACCCACTGCCTTGGAATTCCAGTCAGCCACCAATAGCAGCATTGCACTTCCCTGTGATGGAGCTCCCAGGTATAGGGGCGGGCTGCCATCTTTGCTTTTTGGGCAACTTAGCCATTCCAGCCTTCAGGCTTTGGAGAGTCTGCTTCCCTGGGTGTGGGAGGTTTCCTTGGCTCTGTGTTACTCCCAGGTGGGCCGTTGTCCTGCCTTGCTTTTCTCCATTCTTCATGGGTCAAGTTGTTTCCTTAATTAGTCCCAGTGGAGGTACCTGGATGTTTCAGTTGAAGGTGTTGTATTTACTTGCCCCTTCTCTTTTTCTCCATGAAAGCCATGCACACTAGCCAGGGACAAAGGTAGTACCCAAGCACAGCACAGCCGGTCTGTGAAAATGTGAACAAACTGTTTTTTTAAGTGAGTCCCCAATCCCATTCCTCCTCACTGGCTGGGAACTCCCAAGTGAGGTCTCCAGCCACCTCCTACAAGTACACTTGGGCCAGCAACAGGTCTGTACCTCCATGGTACAGAGCTTTCAGAGGAGGGGCAGGCTGCCATCTTTGCTCTTTTGCAGTTTTCCCTGGTGATACCTCCAGGTACTGGAAAATCCGAGGAGACTAGAAACAGGAGCAGGCCTCCAACATACTGCAGCAGCCCTACAGAAAAGTGGCCAGACTGTCGCTTGGGTGCCTATTCCCATATCTCCTCACCGGGCAGGTCCTCCAGGCCTGGGCCCTAGCTGACCCCTCCCAGACCTATTAAGCCAGTTGCAATTCAACAACTCCCTGAACAGAGTCTCCAGGGGCAACTAAATGCCTTTCTACCACTGCCTCTGCAGTGGAACTGCACTTGCTACCCTTGGACCAGTGAAGGAGCAAAGACCCTAAGTGCTTTAACCATACCTCCAACAAGCTGCAATTGACCCAAGGAAAGGAGATCAGTCTGTCTCCCATGGGTCTCACACACCCAGCACTGCTTGTCACCAGGCAGAGACCCCTGGCTTGGACCCACAGCACAGACCCTCCATCCTGAGATGATTGTACTGAGTAATTGCTGACCTGCTCAAATGAAGACCCTGCACAAAGTCTTGGTCTGGTGAAAACATCAAAAAAGAAGTCTATTGACTGTATGCAATCTACACTGCTGTAAAGAACATCCACATGCAGAGACGAGAAAAAAAAAAAAAGTCAAGAACTCCAGTAACTCAAAAGGCCAGAGTGTTATATGTCCTCCAAATGACTGCACCAGTTCTCTGACAAAACTTCTTAACCAGGCTGAACTGGCTCTAATGACTGAAGTAAAATTAAGAATATGGATAGGAAAGAAGATCATCAAGATTCAGGAAGACAGCAAAACCTAATCCAAGGAAAATAAGAATCACCTTAAAGTGACACAGGAGCTGAAGGATAAAACAGCCGGTATAAAAAAGAGCCTGATGGGTCTAAAAGAGCTGAATAACAAAATACAAGAATTTCACAATGCAATCACAAGTATTAATGCAGAATAAATCAAGCTTAGGAAAGAATCTCAGAATCTCACATGAAAATAAAGAAAAAAGAATAAAAAGGAATGAACAAAACCTCTCAGAAGTCTGGGATTATGTAAAGAGGCCAAATCCACTAATCACTGGTATCACTGAAAGGGAAGGGGAGAAAGGAAACAACTTGGAAAACATATCTCAGGACATTGTCCCTGAAAGCTTCCCCAACCTTACTAGAGAGGCCAAGAGTCAAATTCAAGAAATGCAGAGAAGTGCAACATTCTACACAGGAAGATCACCCCCAAGACACATAATCATCAGCTTTCCCAAGACTGAAATAAAAGAAAGAATGTTAAAGACAGGTAGAGAAAAAGGGCAGCTCACCTACAAAGGGAACACCATCAGGCTAACAGCAGACTTCTCAACTGAAACCCTACAAGCCGGAAGAGATTACAGGCTTAGATTCAACATTCTTAAGGAAAAAAATCTTTAACCAAGAATTTTTATATCCAGCCAAACTAAGCTTCCTAAGTGAAGGAGGAATAAGATCCTTTGCAAATAAGCAAATGTTGAGGGAGTTTGTTACCACCAGACCTGCCTTACGAGAGATCTTGAAAGGTGCACTAAATATGGAAAGAAAAGTCTGCTATCAGCTAATACAAAAACACACTTAAACACACAAACCACTATCACTATTAAGCAACCACACAAACAAGGCAACATAGTAACCAGCTAACAACACAATGACATGATCCAATCCACACATATCAATACTAACCTTGAACGTAAACAGGCTAAATGCCCTACTTAAAAGGCATAGAGTGGCAAGTTGGATAAAATAGCAAGACCTAGTGGCATGCTGTCTTCAAGAGACTCATCTCACACAAAATGACACCCATAGGCTCAAAATAAAGGGATGGAGAAAAATCTACCAAGCAAATGGAAAACAGAAAAAAGCAGGGGTTGCAATCCTAGTTTCAGACAAAAGAGACTTCAAACCAAAAAAGCTAAAAAAAAAAGACAAGGGCATTGCATAATGATAAAGGGTTCAATTCAACAAGAAGACTTAACTACCCTAAATAGATATGCATCAAACCCAGGAGCACTCAGATTCATGAAGCAAGTTCTTAGAGACCTACGACAAGACACAGACTCCCATACAATAGTAGTGGGAGATTTCAACACTCCACTGACAATATTAGACATAACTTTGAGGCAGAAAATTAACAGAGATATTCAGGAGCTGAACTAAACATTGGACCAAATGGATCTGATACACTTCTACAGAACTCTCCACACCAAAACAACAGAGTATACATTCTTCTCTTTGCTACATGACACATACCCTAAAATCGACCATGTAATTGGACACAGAACAATCCTTAGCAAATGCAAAAAAAATCCAAATCATACCAAACACACTCTCAGACCACAGTGCAATAAAAACAGAAGTCAAGACTAAGAAAATAATTCAAAACCATGAATTACATGGAAATTAAACAACATGCTTCTGAACTACTTTTGGGTAAATAATGAAACTTAGGCAGAAATCAATAAGCTTTTGAAACTAATGAGAACAAAGATATCATATTCCAGAATCTCTGAGACATAAGTAAGGCAGTGTTCAAAGGGAAATTCATTGCACTAAATGCCCATGTAAAAAAGTCAGAAAGATCTCAAGTTAACAACCTAACATCACAACTGAAAAAAATTAGAGAAGCAAGAAAAAATCAGCCTCAAAACTAGCAGAAGACAAGAAATAACCAAAATCAAATCTGAACTGAAGGAAAATGAGACATGAAAAGCCATTTAAAAGATCAATGAATTTAAGAGTTTGTTTTTTGAAACAATTAATAAGATAGGCCACTAGCTAGACTAATAAAGAAGAAAAGAGGAAAGATCCAAATAAACACAATTTGAAACGATGAAGGGAATGTTACTACTGACCCCATGGGAATATAAATAACCATCAGAAACTACTACAAACTCCTCTATACGCACAAACTAGAAAACCTAGAAGAGATTGATAAATTCCTGGACACATACACTCTCCCAAGACTGAACCAGGAAGAAATTGATTTCCTAAACAGACCACAACGAGTTCTAAAATTGAATTAGTAATAAATATCTGACTAATCAAAATAAAGCCTAGGACCCGATGCATTCACAAATTCTACCAGATGTACAAAGAAGAACTATTATCATTCTTACAAAAATTATTCCAAAAAATTGAGGAGACAGGACTTCTCCCCAACTAATTCTATGAGGCCAGCATTATCCTGATACCAAAATACTGTCATAAGACACAAGAAAGAAAACTTCAGGCCAATATCCTTGATTAATATCAATGCAAAAATCCTCAATAAAATACTTGCAAATCGAATCCAGCAGCACATCAAAAAGCTAATCCACCATGATCAAGTAGGCTTAATCCCTGGGATACCCAAGGTTGGTTCAACATAAGCAAATCAATAAATATGATTCATCACATAAACAGAACTAAAGAAAAAAACACATTATTATCTCAGTAGATGCAGAAAAGGCTTTTGATAAAATTCAACACCGCTTCACGTTAAAACTCTCAATAAACTAGGTATTGAAGGAACATACTTCAAAATAATAAAAACCATTCATGACAAACCCATACCTAACATTATACCAAATAGGCAATAGCTGGAACCATTCCCCTTGAACACCAGCACAAGACAAGGATGCCCTCTCACACCACTCCTATTCAACATAGTACTGGAAGTCCTAGCCACGGTAATCAGGCAAGAAAAGAAATAAAAGGCATCCAAATAGGAAGAGAGGAAGTCAAACTATCTGTTTACAGATGACATAATTCTATATCTAGAAAATCCCATAGTCTCAGCCCAAAAGTTCCTTCAGCTGATAAACAACTTCAGCAAAGTCACAGGATAAAAAATGAATGTGCAAAAATCACTAGCATTCTTATATACCAACAATAGCCAAGCCAAGAGTGAAATCAGAAAGGCAATCTCATTCACAATCACCACAAAAAGAATAGAATACATAGGAATACAGCTAACCAGGGAGATGAAAGATGTCCACAATGAGAATTACAAAACACTGCTCAAAGAAATCGGAGATAACACAAACAAATGGAAAAAACATGCCATATTCATGGATAGGAAAAATTAACATCATTAAAATGACCATACTGCCCAAAGCAATTTACAGATTCAATGCTATTCTTATCAATCTGCAAATGCCATTCTTCAACTAGAAAAAAATATTTTAAAATTTACATGGAACCAAAAAACAACCTGAATAGCCAACATGATCCTAAGGGAAACAAAACAAAACAAAAACAAAGCTGGAGGAATCATGTCACCCAACTTCAAACTATACTACATGGTACTGGTACAAAAACAGGCACATAGACCAATGGAACAGAATAGAGAACCCAGAAATAAGGCTGTACATCTACAACCACCTGATCCTCAAAAAAAACAAGCAATGGAGAAAAGGCTCCCTATTCAATAAATGGTACTGGGATAACTGGCTAGCCATATGCAGAAAATTAAAACTAGACCCCTTCCTTACACCATATACAGAAATTAACTCAAGATGAATTAAAGACTTAAATGTAAAACTCAAAACTATAAAAACCCTGGAAGACAACCTAGGCAATACCATCTTGGACATAGGAACGGCAAAGATTTTATGACAAAGACACCAAAAGCAATTGCAACAAAAGCAAAAACTGACAAATGGAATCTAATTAAACACAGGAGCTTCAGCACAGCAAAAGAAACTATCAACAGAGTACACAAACAACCTATAGAATAAGAGAAAATAGTTACAAACTATGCATCTGACAAAGATCTAATATCCAGTGTCCATAAGAAACTTAAACAAATTTACAAGATAAAAACAAACAGTCCCATTAAAAAGTGGGCAAAAGGCATGAACAGACACTTCTCAAAAGAAGACATACATGTGGCCAACAGTCATATGAAAAAGGGCTCAACATCACTGATCATTAGAAAAATGCATTTTGAAACCACAGTGAGATACAATCTCATAGCAGTCAGAATGGTTACTATTAAAAAGTAAAAAAAATAACAGATGCTGGTGAGGCTGTGGAGAAAAGGGAATGCTTATACACTGTTGGTGGGAGTGTAAATTAGTTCAACCATTGTGGAAGACAGTGTGGTGATTCCTCAAAAACCTAAAGTCAGAACTACCATTTTATCCTGCAATCCCATTACTGGGTATATACCCAAAGCAATATAAATTGTTTTGTTATAGAGACACATGCACACACATGTTCATTGCAGCACATTTCACAATAGCAAAGACATGGAATCAACCTAAATGCCCCTCAGTTGTAGGCTGGAAAAAGAAAATGTGGTATATATACACCATGGAATACTATGCAGCCATAAAAAAGGAATGAGATCAGTCTTTTGCAGGAACATGGATGGGGCTGGAGGCTATTATCCTCAGCAAACTAACACAGGAACAGAAAACCAACTACTGCATGTTCTCACTTATAAGTGGGAGGTAAATGATGAGTATGAACACAAAGAAGGAAACAACAGACACTGGGCTCTTCTTGAGGGTGAAGGCTGAGAGGAGGGAGAAGAGCAGCAAAGATAACTATTGAGTACTGGCTTAATTCCCAGGTGATGAAATAATCTGTACAACAAACCTCCATGAAATGAGTTTACCTATGTAACAAACCTTCACATGTACCCCTGAACCTAAAATAAAAGTTAAAAATAATGAGCAGAATTGTATAATTGTTTTGAGATAATTATCTTTCACTACAAAGATTAATAACAAAGGAACAAAGGTGGTGCCAGTCTGAGTCTGGACAGGCAGTTAGTTGCTGGGCAGATATCCTCACAGAAGTATTTTTTGTGTAAGGTTGTGATGACCTTTGTGCATTGTTGTGGCTTCTGTAGAGTCTTTTGTGGAAGTTTTTATTATCTGGCATATAAGTGTGAGAAGCCTCTCTTCATAGCCCTCCCCAGCTCTATTTGTCAGGGTTTTTTGTATTTGTTTGTTTGTTTGTTTGTTTTAAACATACATGACTCCATTTTGATTCCGACCACTTTCATATTTCTCTTTTTGATTACGATTGTTCTCGGAAGGTATCACAGATCAATCATCCTGTAGTTAGGTTTTGATTGTCCTTCAGTACCCAAATGAACCTGCACTGAGTTGCTGGTCTGTCCCACACTGGAGAGAGTGATTGGCAACTAAGAGTCAATGTCAAACTCTGTTTAGCAACATTTCAGCAATAAGGGAAGTTTGAATGGACAGCTCTCCAGTCACTCCTCAGGTGGCTCTTCTCTTTTAAAGACAGAATTATTTGGGGATGAAAGACTATTGAAAAAAAAGATTGTTGAGAATCTATTATATTCTAAGCCTATTGGAACAGAAACTGTCTCAGAATCATTTTAGTATCTGACCCCACCACCAATATCCCGGCACCTAGGCCCACAGTAGAAACTAATAAAAAATCTCATTGAATGAATAAAAGATTTATTGCCTGATTAAGTAAATGAATGGTCACTCACACTTGTGACATTTGTAACTTTTAGGGGATCCTGTGAACTGAGTTTCCCAAGCTCCAGTTTGATTCAGTTCTTTTCTTTCTCATAGCCCAGCCAAGCCTTCTTGATCCCATTGTGATCCTTCACACTGGAGGACTAGTCAAGCAGTTAATCACAGCCGGTGGTTTCTTCAGCTGCAAAGGGAAATGTCACTTTTACTGTGACTCAGCTCTTTTCCACTGCTTTCTCGAATTGCTGTTTGTTGAATAAATCTGGTCGAGTTTGACAATAAAGGTCTCCCAGGAAGTGTTAAAATAAATGAGGTCTTGGTAAGGTGTCTCCTAGACATTTAAAACAAACAAAACAAAAAAAAACACACTTCATAAAAAGAATTGTTTGGTTAATGGGCTATCCTTTGATTAAAATTGTAAGCATTTGATTTAAAACTGGCTGGTAGAACTTTCATTTACTAAGTAGTTTACGTTTAGGTATCAGTATTGTCTTTGAAGTATAAGAAGGTGGTCATCTTTTTGCTATATGCTTAAAAGGATTTATGAGTTAGTGTTGACTGGAGTGCCCAGACGCTGAATCTACATGGAGAGTCACCCTTGCAGTACTTGAGCAGCCCCATGTCTAAAAATTTTGTTCCTTTCATTATGATTATGTTTCCCTGCCTCTTCATGTCTGGCCCCCCACTTGGGATGTTACAGAACTACCCTCAGTTGCCCAATGAGCCACTGATGTAACAGAATGTGTACCTGCCCTTAGTGTCTTCCAGGACCCACTTTCTGATGTCCTGTGTTTTTCTGGATACATTTGGTACTCCTATACACACACTTTCTTCACTTCTCCTTGTTGACCCTGCCTGGAGAGGAGAGATCCTATAATATTTCTTTTGGTTAGAGACCCCTTTTGTGTTCATTTCATAGAGCTGCCATAACAAGGTACACAAACTTGGTAGCTTAAAACAACAGAAATTTGTTCTCTCATAGTTTCTGAACACCAGAAGTCCAAAATCAAAGTATCATCAGGATTGGATACTCCTAGAGTCTCTGAAGCAGAATCTGTTCCATGCCTTTCCCCTAGCTTCTGGTAGTTCCCAGCAATCTTTGGCATCCTTTGGCTTGTGGATGTATCACTCCAATCTCTGCCTCTGTGGTCACATGCTGTTCTCCTCTGTGTGTCTCTTCGCATCTTCACCTAGCCTTCATATAAGGACACTAATCTTTGAATTTAGAGCTCACTCTAATTCAATATGACCTCATCTTAACTACTTACATTACATCTGCAAGGACCCTATTCTCAAATAAGGCCACATTCTGAGGTTCTGGCATACGTGAATTTTGGAGGAACACTATTCAATCCAATACACCTCCTTTCTTCCCAGCTGGGTCTTACAGGAGCACAAGGTATCATTCAAGCTTTCTTGAGATTTTGCCCACACCCTATGCCTACATATATATGTGCAAGCTCATTTATCTAAAGAGAAAAGAACTAGAAAGCTAGGCTTTCATCATTTGAATGCACATTTAAGAGTGGCAGCTCGGAGAAAATAATGTGCATATAAATTATTCAAAGCTTGTCTCGTGGTATCCCAATAAGGGTAGTTACCTTGCAGTGGGCAGGCTTATCACTGATCTTCAGTAATGATAATAAAATCTAACACTTGTTGATCATAAACAGTTTTTTAGGGAATATTTCAAGCATTTCATAAATGGTATCTCATTAAATCTTTACAACAGTTTTGTGAAAGAAGTACTAAATTGGTATTATCCTCATTTTACAGGTGAAGAAATTAAGACTTGCAGAAATTAGATAGTTTATCAAAGGTAGCAATATTCTTAAATGGATGTCAGAGTCCAGAGATGAAACTTTTAAACACTTCAATGTGGTCTTCTTATAAAAAATACATTGTCTTTTCCATTTGGCAGATGAGAAAAAACGTGGGTACGAGAAGTTAAGTCATTTGTCTGAAGTGTTATAGCCGGTACATATGAAATGAAAATCCTGATCTGTTTTCCCTTAAAGCTAAATTCTTTTTATAGCACCTGACTGCAAATTTGTTTCTACAGGGGCCCAGGTGATGACAGCAATGGAGGAAAGTGGGTAGCTGGCTCTTTGAGGATCCAGCAGATCAAAAAAATAAAAAAGAGGTTGAATTATGAATAATAACCTCAATGGTTTGTCCAAGAGTTTGCTCAACCCACACTAGCCTGACTATGCCTGAGTTTGAATTTGGGAGCCGTTTCTTTCCTTTTGACGCTGAGATTCTGTGAGCAAGACACTGCCCTCAGCTCCATGGGTGTAGGGACACAGAAACTCCCATTTAGGGGGCTTCAGGCTGATAATACTGACTATACTGATACCTAAATGTAAACTACTTAGTAAATGAAAGTTCTACCAGGCAGAACTTTTAAATACTTAGAATTGTAAGTATTTAAATCTAATACTTACAATTTACTTTTAAATACTTAAAATTTTAAGTATTTAAAACTAATACTTACAATCAAGGGATAGCCCATTCCTTGATTAAATGATGATGGCCCAACTTAGAACTTGGTGTTAGGACTCAGACCACTTGCTGGCTTCCAGCTCATTACCTTTCCTCTTTTTTTTTGCCTTTTCCTTCTTCTTATTTATACCCTTTGTTCAACTATTTTATAAATATTTTCCACAATCCACCAATAGGTTTCCTGTCACCCATGTAGCATATCATTTCCCCTTTGAGATTACCTTGAGGTTTATTTTAAATTATGCCTCAGTCTCTTTCTCTAAAATGAACAATATCATCTGCTTTGTAAGAGTTTTATAATCAAATGAGATAATTGTTTAGTGATCTAATAAACATTCGCTATGATTAATTGAAGGAACATTCAGTTAAAAAGAGAAAGATATAGACCATAATTTAACCAAGGTAATTTCTAACAAATTACGGGCCATAATTTCACATAGAAGGAGGTTACCTACTCTCCTTACACAATGGCAAAAATTTGGCCAGGTCTCTGACTTTCAAGCATCTTTTGATAAAAAATATCCTGTTCTACTTTTTCTATAAAGCACTGAAATATTTCAGAAATTCTTCCATTTCAGTGTCCAAGTTACATTTCCAACACTAGGTCTCAAATACGGAAGTGACATCAACAACATCAATGCCAAAACCCTTTACCAGACTATGCATTGATTTTTAATTAATTTAATTAATTCCCCATAGTTTAGGCGGAGTTAAACCTTTTTATTTTAAAATTACAAGTTCTTCGTTTTGAAGAAATCCAGGACAAACCATAGCTTCTTGTCAGTTTAGACCTCTCTTACACAATTATAGCTCTGACCTCAATTTAGCCACCAGCATCCTCATAGTTATATAATTCCTGGTCTCGTCCTCAGTCAGCACTGCCATAAGACTCAATCTTGTCACAAAACTTCATTCCTAGGACAAGAAAAAAAAATACAAGGCCACAGTGTTGTCTGACCACAGTTCTTCAACAATGTCCGGGGCTCTTTCCTCCAGAGGTGTATTTAGCTGAGGAACCTCAGATTTCATATCAGACAGGCACCTGCTCCTTAAGGTTCAATTGGGCTCTTCCTTTGCTTTTATAACTTAGAATAAATGCACATTTTACAATCACACATTTCCATTTTTTCCAGGCAAATTATAGAAGAAGTGAGAGAGCACACCTATGTTATCTGAGAGAAAACTGGCAAAGACAAGCCAACCCTTTGAGGATGCTATGCTTTACCTCGGTAATGACACAAAAAGTGATGAAGGATGCAGTGCCAGTCTTGGAAGGACAGAAAGTACAGGGGCATATTTCACAAAGCATAGTCTTTGGAATGAACTAGGGTGATCTAATACATGGTTTTGAGCTGTGTTTCTTAAACTATCTGTGGTGAAGACCCATTCTATTCCTTCTCCTTCTAGATTACTAGAAAACTAATGAGAAGCAAAATACTAACCCATATTTTTTTATTATATTTAACAGATATAAACTTAATTTGTCAAGTTTCTATAGAAGTTTCTAAACACTCTTAGTTTTGAGGTCCGTCTTCTCATGGACTGAGGAGGGTTGATGCTAATAATAATAATAATAATAATAATAATAATCAGAGGGTTGATGTTAGGCTAGGATCACGCTTTGGGTGGCACTGCTAGTATGGAAGAATAGTGGTCCCAGATAGGCTTCACACTGGGTCACTTGGGAAGATGTCCCCAAACTTGTGTTTATTGAAAGGGGAATCATGTGGATGTTGTTCTGGTATTGTGTTTTTTTTAACAGCTTCTCAATTCTTTCTAATGTGCAGTGAAGTTGAAAAACATTCCTCCAGAATAACAGGCCTTGTTATTTAAGCTTCATTTCTGTCAATTACTGACAAACAGCCAGATCTACATAAAGAGTAATAACCCTGAAGGTACAGACAGCTTAGACATTCTAGCCCTGACCAGCTTAATTACATAAATAAAATTCTAGCTTTTATGTTTTAGAGATAGCCCTGGCATTCATTAAAAAAAATAACTCTTAAGGAATTTCTTTAAGACAAAATGACATTCTTTGCTCTGATATCAGCATTAGTTGACCATTTGATCTAATTTTGTTTCTTGTGTGAATTTACCAGAAGGGGATACATTTTACAGTATGGTACACATGAACCTGTGTGTAAAACCAGACTTCATTTTACTACCTGTGGGAATATGGGCCAGTTATCTAAAATCTCTGAGTCCAGTTTCTTTTTTAAAAAACTTTTAAGTTCGGGGGTACATGTGCAGGTTACATAGGTAAACACGTGTCATGGGGTGTTGTTGTGCAGATTATTTCATCACTGAGTTATTAAGCCTAGTACCCATTAGTTATTTTTCCTGATACCCTCCCTCCTCCCACCCTGTACCCTCTTATAAGCCCCAATGTGTGTTCTTCCCCTCTACATGTCCACGTGTTCTCATCATTTAGCTCCTACTTATAAATGAGAACATGTGGCATTTGGTTTTCTGTTCCTGCATTAGTTTGCTAAGGATAACGGCCTCCAGATCTATCCATGTCAGAGCAAAGAATATAATCTCATTCATTATAATGGCTGCCTACTTTTCCGTGGTGAATATGTACCACATTTTCTTTATCCAGTCTACCATTGATGGGCATTTAGGTTGATTCCATGTCTGTGCTATTGTGAATGGTGCTACAATAAACATACATGTGCATGTGTCTTTATAATAGAACAATTTATATTCCTTTGGGTATATACTCAGTAATGGGATTGCTGGGTTGAATGGCAGTTCTGTCTTTAGGTCTTTGAGGAATCACTACACTGTTTTCTACAATGGCTGAACTAATTTACACTCCCACCAACAGTGTATAAGCATTCCTTTTTCTCCAGAACCTCGCCAGCATCTGTTATTTTTTGACTTTTTAAAATGGCTAGTCTGACTAGTGTGAGATGGTATCTCATTGTGGTTTTGATTTTCATTTCTCTAATGATCAGTGATGTTGAGCTTTTTTTCATATGATTGTTGGCCGCATGTATGTCTTCTTTTAACAAATGTCTGTTCATATTCTTTGCCCACCTTTTAATGTTTTTTCCTTGTAACTTTAAGTTTCTTATAATGCTGTATATTAGATTTTTTGTCAGATGCATAGTTTGCAAAACTTTTCTCCCATTCTATAGGTTGTCTGTGTACTCTGTTAGTAGTTTCTTTTGCTGTGCAGAAGCTCTTGAGTTTAATTAGATACCATTTGTCAATTTTTGCTTTTGTTGCAATTGCTTTTTGCGTCTTCCTCATGAAATCTTTGCCGGTGCCTATGTCCTGAATGATATGGCCTAGATTGTCTTCCAGAGCTTTTATAGTCTTGGGTTTTACATTTAAGTCTTTAATCCACCTTGAGTTAATTTTTGTACTTGGCTTAAGGAAGGGGCCTAGTTTTAATTTTCTGCATATGGCTAGCCTGTTATTCCAGAACCATTTATTGAATAGGGAATTCTTTCCCTATTGCTTGTTTTTGTCAGGTTTGTTGAAGATCAGATAATTGTAGGTGTGTAGTCTTATTTCTGGGTTCTCTGTTCTGTTCCAGTGGTCCATGTGTCTGTTTTTGTACCAATATCATGCTTTTTTGGTTACTGTGGCCCTGTAGTATAGTTTGAAATTGAGTAGCAGGATGCCTCTAGCTTTGTTCTTTTTGCTTAGAGTTGCCTTGGTTATTTGGGCTCTTTTTTGGTTCAATATGAATTTTAAAATAGTTTTCTCTAGTTCTGTGAAGAACGTCGTTGGTAGTTTAATGGGAATAACATTGAATGTATAAATTGCTTTGGGCACTATGGCAATTTTAATGATATGGATTTTTCCTATCCATGAACACGGAATATTTTTCCATTCATTTATGTCGTCTATGATTTCTTTGAGCAGCGGTTTTTAGTTCTTCTTAGAGAGATCTTTCATCTCCCTTGTTAGCTGTATTCCTAGGTATTTTTTTCTTTTTGTGGCAATTGTGAATGAGAGCTCATTTGTGACTTCGCTCTCATCTCATCTTGACTGCTGTTGGTGTACAGTTGCTAGCAATTTTTGTGCATTAATTTTGTATCTTAAGCCTTTACTGAAGTTGCTTATCAGCTTACAAAGTTTTTGGACTAAAGTGATGGGGTTTCCTAGATATAGGATCATTTCATCTGCAAGCAGGGAGAGTCCAGTTTATGAAATGCCTTCCTCAAACTACATTTTATTACCTGTGGGACCAAGAGGAAGTTATCTAAAATCTCTGAGCCCTTGTTTCTTAAATGCATTCCTCAAAGGATCATTGTGAGTTTTCAATAAAATAACCCACAAAAATTGATTATATATTAGTGTCTGGCAGGTAGTCGGATTACTCAAATATTAACCCTCACTCATTCCCAGGGCTGACATCTATCCGATATGCCTGGAAATGGCAAGTCAGCTGGCATCTATTAAATTAAGCTGTGGATGCACTGATTGATCAGTGCCATGTATTTTAGGTTGATAAATATTTTGAATATTTTGAATATTACATCTACTAATCGTGTTTCTTATGCAGAATCTGTTCAAAGTTATAGTGCCAGGCAGTATATATTAACAAATTGGTACCTTCTTTATCAATTTTTCATGTACATGATTAATGTGAATCAGATTCCAGAATCTAATCAACCTCAGAATCTAATCAAAATCAGGCTCTCAAACTTGCATAGCTGAGAGTTTTTTAGACCCAAGATAACCTCATCATGCTATAGGAATCCCAGGGAGATGGGATTCAATATCATCCTGGATCTGCCCTTAACCACCTTAAAAACAATCTAAAACTCATGGGGCACCTGGGTGGAGAACAAAAGCAGAAATACCTGGTTCACTGTAAGAGTAGTATTCCTTTTGTTCTCGGAAGGTCCAGACAGCAGTGAAGCTTTCACCAGTTCAATAAGATGAAAGAGAACAGTTAAGAAGTTAATGAGAGTTGTGGTTTTTATCACATTTATAATATTGTATTAGGTTGTTGCAAAAGTAATTGCAGTTTTTATATTAAAAGTAATGGATTACTTTTGCACCAACCTATTAGCAAATTGTTGTTTTTGCCTCCTCTTCCTCTCTTTCACCTTCCTCGCCCATCCTTGCAAATACTCCTACATTTCAAGGTTCATGTGATATAATTGTATTTGGAGACTTAGACCTCCAAGGACTTTCCAGTTCACCTCCTGGGACATGTTGATCCATGTTTGGGTCCATTCTGGCTTCTGATCTCTAGCAGCCAGAATGGATCTAGCAGCTCACTGGGGTGAATGAAGGAAGTCACAATGACCTCTGTTGGCTGCAGCCTAGATGAGTGCTCTTCACTATCCCTTGCATTTCCAATTATCAGTCCTTATGTTTCATGTCTTAGGTAATACTGAAGTTAGTCTAACCTCTCCCACAGTGCAGGAGTTTGGTCTGTATTGTTACTTGCAGATGGTTGTGACCTTTTCATGATAAGCAGCTCAAAACCTTCATAAGTTAACCTATTTAAGCTTGGAATTCTCTTCTCCATATAGATAACAAGTTAGTCTCAAGAGTTTCTCTCATGTTTCTACTTCCAGGCTTTAGAAAATACAAGGGGGTAAAACCATGAGGAACCTCTTTTCTCCAAATAAAGGCTTGCAAATGTGAAACAGGTTAAAGCAAAACTTCAAGAGTTGAGGTGCGGTGGGGAGTCACTGAGGTTTCTTCCAGGCTTGCCCCTGACCACACTGCTGCAGCGTAAGGTGAGGTACTAAGTATGTGCAAAGCTCTGTAATGAAGAATTGGTCCAAGGCCACTTCTGCTGCTACCATACCATTCCAGGAGCCTGCTCTATATTTTAGTGACATGAGTCCTGAGGGGACCTTCAGAAACAGATGCAAAGAGAGAAACTTTAACTTGACTTAATGAGATACTGAACACCTCCCAGAGCCATGTCTGTCTTCTTCGCAAGGTTGTGCCTCCCGTCTTCCAGTTTTTAGGCACGCTCCCTTTCTGATTGCTGTGTTTTGATGCCGGTCCTTCCCTGCCAGAAACAGCCTTTAGGCTCAGTCTCTGTAAAGAACTGCTAGGCCTTAGTGCCTTGGGGTCATTTTCAACAAATCCTTAGTTGCATACATCACAAAACTGATTCTCCTGTGCTTTTTTTTTTTTTTTTTGAGATAATGAGTAGGAAAAAGAAAAAAAACTTGGGTTTATTTTTTTCACAATCCTTGACCTCCTTGAAATGAAATTCCCATCAGCCAGCACACCGATTTCATGAGCTGAGTGAAATGGAGAGTTTATGTGAAGCAGATGTGAAGCCCTCATCTTGTGAAAAATCTGCTTTGGATTCTTTTCTTGAGTAGGGTGTGCATGCAGAAGCAAATTTTCTGAAACTACTAGGCACAATCTCCCATGGCAGTTCTGAAAGCTGGCACAGTGTGCCTGAAAAAGGATTAGCAAAAGCGTGACAAATCTGGGCAGAGCTGCAGAGGCCCGATCTCTGCCCTACTCCTGGCACAGCCTCATTCCCAGTTGGCTTGGCAGAGCTGATGGTATGAAAGGATGAGTTTCAGCTTGCATCTAGCCATAGGATTTACCACCTGAGTTTGCGGTGTTGGAGAAAGAGAATTTCAGAGACAATGGCAAGAATGAAACCCCACCCTCAAGGTTTGTAGTTTACTAAAGTGGAGTGTAAATGAGCAGCATTCACCCTAATACAGGGTGTCTAGTTATATCCCACTCAGTAAGTACAATTGCATAACTATTTATGCTATTAAGAATGATTTAGCAATAAACAGATCCTTTCTTCCCTTCTTAACCTTAGGGAAATACCTATTTAATTTTCAGTTACTGAGTGTTTGACAGTTTAATAAGACTTCCGCACTTGTGCTTTACAGCAAGTCCTGAAGTGGGTATTATTTTCTCCCTTTGTGAAGGTTGGAGCATTTAGTTTTCTTGCCATAAGTGCCTACCAGTCCCTATGGAGCAGATACCTAGCTGTTCTGACTGTAGTGACTCTTTCACTTCTCTGCTGTCATTATGAGACTGGAGTGAGAACACTTCTGGACAGGGTCCATAACAGAAAGTTGTTACCGAAGGGCGAAGGAGCAAGGCTGTAGGAGAGTAGTGCTGATAACATGACCCTGTAAGCCTCCCACACTTACAGACTCCCACACTCACAGGTGCTGCAGAGTATGGACAGGGTAACCGACTAGTCTCCATTTGCCTGGGACTCTCCTGGTTTGGGAACTGAAAATCTTGCATCCTAGGAACCCCCTCAATTCTGTGCACACCAATGGCTGGCCAACCCCTGTGTGGATCATGTTTTGCCTCTTAGGTTTCATCTAAATTTCTGGTAGCACTTCCAGGTTCAAAAGACTTAGTCCTCAAACTCTTAGGAAATTCTGGCGGCTTCCAGGACCTCACAGTCGATTGCTGCAAGACAGCTTTACTGAGTCAGGACTCTGGGACATTTGGTCTCATGTGGTTCCATATTTAAATATTTGAGCAACCAATCCATAATAATAATAATAATAATCCAAGCAGCCAACTGGAGTCAAGTTAATAATAATGACATCTGCTACTGATTATGAATCAGGCAGTATACTTCAGTGCTTTCTGACCCTCACTACCAGTCCTCAGGACACCCATGCAATGTGGTTATCATTAGTCTTATTTTATGAATATGGAAGCTGAAGTCGTACATATTCAAGCAAGGCTCCAGGCCCTGAACCAAGTAACTCTAATTCCAAAGCCCATATTCCTATAGTACACTTTTCAAAGTTCCTCTAAGTTCCCCTGTATCTTGACCTGAGGAAATTACAGTTGCATGGGTGCTTTGAGGTAATCATTAAAGGCTTTTGTAAACTTTGGGAGTAGGACCAGGCTCACAGTAACTAGGAGATTGAGTACCCTGAGGGTTCTGGCCCCAGAATTTCATGGAAATATGGTGTTTAGAAGAAAGAAGTCATCTGTTAAATTCTCTAAACCTAAAATTAAGACTTAGCTGCTATATATCCAAACTGACCCATTTTTTTTATTACCTTCCAAGATTCAGCTTTGGCACTTTATCATCCAATCAAGTTTCATGGAGACTGGATTAGGACCATAAGACTTATTCAGATATTAAGCCTCACATGATACATTATTTTTTGTAAAAAAATTTTTAGATTAATATGATACAAAGTTTTGCCAAGCCCTTAAGAGGGAGTTTATCAATTCAGCGCTTTTGCGTTTATGCTGTCACCACCCATGTTTGAACTCATTTTCTTTTGTTCATAAGTAAACAAGTTTTTGTTTGAAAGTCGAGACTAAGAATACCTGTCCTTGTCCACACCTGTTTAACTTTGTCTTACAGTGCCAGCAAACATACTGGAGTTCTTCAGCACTACTGCTAAAGCAATGGTGCTTACTCACAAGCCAAATCAACTGGCAATGGTTTTTCCTGGTGGATTTGATTCGGTTAATGAGTTATAGTAACAAATTCTAATTACAAATTCTGAATTTGACATAATATACATTAAATTGGATGTACATTTACTGTACTATATTGAAAGAGAGATGTGTGAAAAAATGTATACTTATTTTTGAAAAGAAAATTTTGTTTGTATCTGAAAAATAAACTCTTAGCAAATTTCATCTCTGGGTTGTTAAGAGTCCAGGTTCTGGATTTCATAGCTTGAACAGCTTTGTCTGAAGACTTAGAAAACCTGCTTCACTGGATCACTTAACAAAAGTAAAATATCCTTTGTGTAAAGTTTTCTTGGAGGTGATGGTGTACCAGTATGCTGACCATCTGGTGTACCAGTATGCTGACCATCTACTGTCAAAAATAACATCTATACTGGACATTCTCCTATCAAATAATAGATCCAGAAGCTTCTGGAGCCATTGCAACTTATATTAAGAAATAATGGTCTGTAATGGTTAAACAGCTACTCAAGAAGACCTAGGTACTTGCCCAAGTAGATGAAAACCCTGTGGCATTCGAGAGCCAGTATGCAGGCTGGATTTCAATTTCTCTTGAGCCCCTGCACTGTGTTACATTGGTGCCGTAAACAAACTGTACAACCATATGAGGCAACTCTGTGGTTAATGGGATTTGGAGTCAGATGATAATTTCTCTATGTGCAGACACAGAAAGTTTTACTTAACTTTCTACACCTAAAATACTTAGAAACCATAGTCATCCATATTGATATTTTATATCATCTCAACTTCTCTTGCCCAAACTTGACCTACTGTTGCAATTATTTTACATTTCCTTGGCTCTGTTTTCATTTATATTTAATTCCAGAAACCACATCAAGTCTTTGCAGAATGAAGTAGAGCATAAAGAAGTAGAGATGTACACACGCATCTCTAAAATCAGCCGTGCCTAGGCAAAGCAGCTTGCACTTAAACACCCAATACATTTTTCATGATTGTGATGAAGTGAAGTAACCTAACCCGTTTTTATATCCTTCAAAATAAGGTGGATAGGAATGCTTTCAGCCCTTTTCAATAGCTTTGATTATCTTGTTTTTGTTAGATCCCTCCTCTTGGTTTGATCATAGTAGTTACTGTATTTCTTTTTATAAGTTGGTCTGCAAAGGGTAGGGCTTGCAGACCATTGGAAAGTTGTGACGGCTGTGAGTCATATTGCTGAAGGTGGAACTCTGAAGCCAGACTATCTATGTGAAGGCACAAGCTGCTGTTATATACAACAGAGTGAACCGAGCATCAGTCAGAAAAGGTCTATGTTTGCAGAAATACAGATCCAAGACAAAGACAGGATGGGCACTGCTGGAAAAGTAAGTGGAACATTTCTGTCCCCTCCTCATCATGACCTAATGATGTGAGGCTGATACTTAGAACTTTGAATCCATTAAAGTAATTAAACACTTGGAGATATTCCTTGAGGAATGATGCTTGGTGAGCAGGCATACAGTGAGGGAAACACTGGATATGGTGTTTCAGAGAATGTCAGTGGAAGCAGGGGTAAGTTGGAAATAGCATATCCAATGTCAGCAAGACATTGGTGGAAAATAGAGAAATTGATTTATATTGGCATTATTCATAATTTGATTTCAGGATAGCTGGGCAATTGCTCCAGGAAGCCAAATGTTTCCACAAGGACACTTCAATCGTCTCAGTAGCATGTGCTGCACTCGCTGCAGTAGTTCAATGGGAGACCAGGGTCTCATGCCCAGATGTTGGAAGAAACGTTCCTGCCATTAAGAATGGAAAATGCTAATTCTGGGATGCAAAATGGCCAAGAAAGTGTCGTGAATTTTAGGTTTCTTACAAATGTAATTTTTATAAAAATATATATTTAAAAATTCTTTAAAATCAAGACTATATTATTGGTAAAGTATGTTTATTGTTCTAAAAACAACAGAGTTAGCAGAGTTGGTATTAACTTTAGAAACAGCTTTGCTTTGTTTTTTTTATTTGAAAATAGGTCAGTATATTTCCTTACTTTAAATGGGTACATAATTGCTTAAAGGACTAAATTTTTTTGTTTGTTTTGTTTTAACTTGAACAATTTTGCATTTAGCTTGCTTAAGGTTTTGGAAAAATAAAGATGACATGAGAAGTCTGGGTAATGTGACAAGTCAGGAGACTCTATGATGTTAGAATTTGAAATAAGTTTTACTAGAATTGGATAGAACTGGAATAAAACCATCCTAATTTGGGTCAGAAATCCAGCAAAACTAGATTACTTGGGAAGTTAATTTTGCACTACAGAAGCTAGCAACTCTACCCATGGATATTAATGAATCTTAGAACTGAAAGGAATCTTAAAAATTTGCAACTTTAAACACCCAACAGATGCTTCAGGTCTGGTTACACTATTTCTAGGAAGTCGATATTCATCCACTGTAAGAACATTTCTGATGATGGAGAAAGTAGCCTCAAGGCAGCACTTTCCAATTAATAATACAGTATATAATATATAAAGAGTATAAAAGCTATATGATTTTGATATATGGTCATGCAATAGTGTGGTTTGCCTAAGGATTATATATTTCCCAACTTTCTGTAGTGTTCCAGTGTAGCTCTTGAAAGGAGTTTCCCTTTACATTGGGATTGATTTTTTCTCTTTATAATAAATGTTTTCTTTTTCATTAAAAAAGTAAAAGATAACTGTATTAGTTTCCTAGGGCTTCCATAACAAAATATCACAGACTGGGTGGCTTAAACAGCAGAAATTTGTTTTCTTGTACATCTGAAGGCTGCAATTCTGAGATTAAGGTGTTATCAGGGTTGGTTTCTTCTGAGGCCTGTGTCCTTGGCTTGTGGATGACCCTCTTCTCACTGTCTTCACATGATCTTCCCTTTTCCTAATCTCCCCTTCTAATAAAGACACCAGCCATATTGGATCAGGTTCCACCCTGATTACCACATTTTAAATTAATTACTTCTTGAAAGACCCCATCTCCAAATACAGTCACCTTCTGAGGTACGGGGGCTTAGGACTTCAACATATGAATTTGGAGGGAGACACAATTCATCCCATACCAATGATTATTCTAGAAAATTTGGAAGGTCAGAAAATATGAAGGAAAAAACTCAATCATAATATCACATCCCCAAACTACCATTTTTGTGTGTGTGTTTCCTTCTACTTTTCCATCCATAGTTTATGTAGCTGTACTCATACAATATACAAATATTTTATCCTATTTTTCCATCTTAAACATTTTTCAATTTATAACAATTTATAAACATTTTTAAATGTCTAATTTCTGCATTTACCACAATTTATTTCATCATTCCTCTATTATTGTTTATGTATTTTCCTTTATAAATAGTGCTGTGATGACATCTGCTATATAGAGAGGTTTTTCTAAAATTAATATTTCTTCGACGTAGCCTTTAAAAATGGAATTACATGGGTAAACATGCCACAACATCCTTAAATATCTTGATGTACCATGCAAATTACTTTCTAAAGGGTTGACATAGGTAAGATGGCCCATTTTACCATTTATCTGACAATACTGTGTATTCTCATTAAGTTCTCATTAAGTAAAAAGTCATTATCAGAGCATGGTGGCTTGTGCCTGTAGTCCCAGCTAACTGGGGAGGCTGAGATGGGAAGATCACTTGAGCCCAGGAGCTAGAGTACAATCTGGGCAACAGAGTGTGATATTGTCTTAAAAAAATTTTTTTTTAAATTCATTACAGACTTGATAGGCAGAGAATTGTATCTCATTTTTATTTTTTTTAAAAGGCGTTTTTATGAGTGAGAACAAACATGTCACAATCTATTCATTAATCTGTTGCAGTTTTTTCCATAGGTCCTTTGCCTGCTATGTATCTCCCAGGATGTAAGTGTGGTATGTGGAAGTGGGAAGGAGTGTTAGGAGTGAAGTTGTTAACACTTCCTCTGTAAATTCGAGTAAGCATTGTATTTATCAAATGTGGTAACTTTTATCTATTTTGCTTTAATATTTTCCCTCAGTACTGTTTGATGTCAATGTGGAAAATTTACTATTTCTCAACACACAAAATTTTAATTCTTAGAAGCTGTTTCCTTTATGACTTTTTTTAACTTTTATTTTAGGTTCAGGGGTACATGTGCAGGTTTGCTACATAGGCAAATTGTGTATCATGGGGTTTGGTGTACAAATTATTTTGTCACCCAGATAATAAGCATGGTACCTAATTGGTGGTTTTTTCATCCTTACCCTCCCTCCACCTTCCACCCTCAAATGGGCCCTGGTGTCCATTGTTCTTTTCTTTGTGTCCATAGGTACTCAATATTTAGCTTCCACTTATAAGTGAGAACATGTAGTATTTAATTTTCTGTTTCTGCATTTGTTTGCTCAGGATAATGGCCTCCAGCTCCTTCCATGTCCCTGCAAAGAATATGATCTTATTTTTTTATGGCTGCATAGTATTCTGTGGCAAATATGTACCACATTTTCCTTATCTAGTCTAGCATTAATGGGTGCTTAGGTTGATTCCATGTCTTTGCTATTGTGAATAGTGCTTCCGTGAACATACGCATGCATGTGTCTTTATGGTAGGATGATTTATATTCCTTTGGGTATATACCCAATAATGGGATTGCTGGGTCAAATGTTAATCCTGTTTTAAGTTCTTTGAGAAATGGCCAGACTGCTTTCCACAGTGGCTGAACTAATTAACCTTCCCACCAGCAGTGCACAAGTATTCCCTTTTCGTTCCAACCTCACCAGTTTGTTTTTTGACTTTTTAGCAATAGTCATTCTGACTGGTATGAGATAGTACCTCATTGTGGTTTTGATTTGCATTTCTCTAATGATTAGTGATGTTGAGTATTTTTTCATATGCTTGTTGGCCATAGGTATGTTTTGTTTTGAAAAATGTCTGTTCATATCCTTTGCCCAGTTTTTTATGGCGTTGTTTGCTTTTTGCTTATTATTTTGTTTAAGTTCCTTATAGATGCCGGATATTAGACCTTTGTTAGATGCATAGTTTGCAAATATTTTCTCCACTTCTGTAGGTTGTCTGTGTACTCTGTTGATAGTTTCTCTTGCTGTGCAGAAGCCCTTTAGTTAAATTAGGCCCCTTTTGTCAATTTTTGTTTTTGTTGCCATTGCTTTTGGCATCTTTGTCATTAAGTCTTTACCAGGTCCTATGTTCAGAACGGTATTCCCTAGGTTATCTTCCAGGGTTTTTAGAGTTTTGGGTTTTAGATTTAAGTCACATCTTAAGTTAATTTTTATGTATGATATAAGGAAGGGGTCTAGCTTCAATCTTCTGCATATGGCTAGCCAGTTACTCAGCACCATTTATTAAGTAGAGCATTCTTTCCCCATGGCTTGTCCTTTGTTATTTTTTCTATCACTCTTAAGCATAAAAGTTACTCCATGCTCAGTATGATCAATATTTACATCTTCACTGATTGACAAAATAGTTTGACTTTAAAAATAAATCTTGGGCCAGGCACAGTGGCTCACACCTGTAATCCCAGCTCTCTGGGAGGCCAAGGAGGGCAGATAACAAGGTCAGGAGATCGAGACTATGCTGGCCAACATGGTGAAACCCTGTCTCTACTAAAATACAAAAGCACATTAGCTGGGCGTGGTGGCACACACCTGTAGTCTCAGCTACTCGGGTGGCTGAGGCAGGGGACTCGCTGAACCTGGGAGGCAGAGGTTGCAGTGAGCCCAGATTGCGCCACTACACTCCAGCCTAGCGACAGAGCAAGATTGCGTCAAAAAAAAAAAAATAATAAAAAAATAAAAATCTTAACAATGAATCCAGCTTGAATTTGTTTGGGAATATGGTGTGAGATTTCTAACTTCAACATTGGGCCATATTACACTGTAACCCATAACATTTTCATTAGTAAGGCAGAGGGTAAATATTAAATTGAGCTACTGATGGCTTTCAGCCGCCCATCTGTTACCAGTGTATCATTTTTCACATTTAACCTTTTTACAAAAGAGCCACTTAAGAATCCATAAGAGCTCTCTAGGACTGTTGTGTTAGTTGACAAGTTGAAGGTAACTTATTTTGCATCTGAACAAATTAATTAAAATATTTTATAGGAGTCCTAGACAGATTTGGAGGTAGGAAGGTGGAAACAATTTCTCTATGTGTGTCTGTCTCTGTCTCTCTCTCTCTCTGTCATAATTCAATAATCTTAGCAAAACCATTTAATTGAATAACTACAGCAAAACCAGTTGAACAACTGGATGCCAGTCACTGGTATCTCCACACCTAGTGTCCACTACTATAAGATGACAAGCTTTAACCTGCCTATCAAGCCCTACCAGGTGCAAGAACTGGGCTAGGTGCAAAAGGGATGCAGAGATGCAGACACAAATTCAATCATCCAGGAACTCACAGTCATAATCTGTATGCTTCATGATGTTCATGGTTCCCTTCATCCTTACCATGCTAATAATCTAATTTCTTCACCATTGCTATATGATTATATGCAGCTATTAAATACTGGTTTAAATTCTTACAGACAAGTCAGCAGCATTTTCTGTTTTATAAATTTGTCTCTTGTGAATAAGCGATACACAAAGGACAATTTTGTTAATCTATTAGATTTGAAATTGTAACAAAATAACCTATTTTTGGGTGGGGGTATTATGTGAACAGCAAACAAAAATCAATAAGTTGGGAAAAGTACCTCAGGTCTAGTCCAGCTCTGCATGTCATGTGCTAGGTGACCATGGATCCATCATTTAGTTACTCTGGGCTGCATTTCTCATACCTTAAGCAAAGGCACGCAAGATGATTTATAAGGCTTATAATACTAGTGTTTGATGAAAATCATTCTGGAAAACTTAGAATATTATATATGCTCTTCTGTTCATATTTATACTAGTCAGGGAGTCTGTAGTTAAAGGCATAATTGGGACCCATTATAACACTTGCCTATTTCTTAGGTTATTAAATGCAAAGCAGCTGTGCTTTGGGAGCAGAAGCAACCCTTCTCCATTGAGGAAATAGAAGTTGCCCCACCAAAGACTAAAGAAGTTCGCATTAAGGTAAGCGTGAGCCCTAGAGAACTTAAGCCAAAAGCGTTATCAAACTTATATTGAATATAGCACTGTTGTGAGGCTGGATTCTTAAATAAGGAGATGCTTCCCATGTTTGGAGTATTAATTCCTTTACTGGCCCTTGTATATTGTTAAGGATCTGGTTGTACTCGATGTGAAATTAATGAGTTCATTATCCTTTTAAAAAACAACAGTGCTAACATGCTTTATTATACCTTTGATTTGTTGAATTTTTATTCATATAGTGTCTAATTAAAAATGGTTAATAATCATAGCTAAAGACTTCTTTTAAAATCTTCTGGGAGTCAGATTGTTTTGAGGTTACTTTTTGCAAAGAATGAGGAACTCACTTGTGCCTGGAGAAATGACAACTTCGTGGAACGTTTTCCTCCCTTTCTTTGGACAGAGCTTAACCTTGGCTTTGGACACCAGTTGTTGAGTAGGCATTGCTACCAATCTTTCTTTGACCCTCTTACTGTTACCTGAGCGCAACAGTAGCAGGAAGATTTTGCTCTTTGCTTACCTTCTTGCATGCCATTTCCTCTGTTCTTTGTTAAGAGAGCCCAATAAGGGCCTAGCTATAAAAATCTACTTTGGGGCCATCACATGGTAACATCTGTATTCTGGTTCCCTCACAAGAGCACCAATTTACTACTGACAGGCACCAAGATTCAACCTAGGGTATAAGGGAGCAATATTATAAGTTCCATCAGAGAGGGATCTTGTCTGATGGTTGATTTTTGGCTCAGAATAGTCTAAGAATAAATGTTGTTATATTAGGCAAATATATTGATTAAACAATTATAATTTCTTCAAGAAGTTAAATATTCTCCCAACAGTGAAATGATCAGTTTGTTGATTGGTGCAATGTTTTTGTCTTTGAACACAGATTTTGGCCACAGGAATCTGTCGCACAGATGACCATGTGATAAAAGGAACAATGGTGTCCAAGTTTCCAGTGATTGTGGGACATGAGGCAACTGGGATTGTAGAGAGCATTGGAGAAGGAGTGACTACAGTGAAACCAGGTATACACAGGTGTCAAACCACAAGTTTGAAATAATTAGGCTTTGATTAGCCTATCAAAGGAAATAGCACACACTAGGAATTATTAGAGGGATCCTTAACACAATTCAGGGAATTAAAAGGATACAAGAATGGATTTTACTGAGTAATGTTTAATTTGGCAAAACCTCAACCTTTAGAAGGCAAACCTTACGGTGTTTATAAACCTTAGAATATCTTTTTAAAAGTTTTACCTATAGTATGGGCTCAATTCACATTTGTTAATTTCATATTTTACCATTAATGAACAGCATCTTATATCATGATTTTTTTCCTGTAGGTGACAAAGTCATCCCTCTCTTTCTGCCACAATGTAGAGAATGCAATGCTTGTCGCAACCCAGATGGCAACCTTTGCATTAGGAGCGAGTAGGTTTCAGTCATTTTTACTTTAATGTTATTTACATTTTTCCTATGCTAATTTTTGAATTGAATTAATTAACACGTGTATTTGATGTATCAAATAGTATTACTGGTCGTGGAGTACTGGCTGATGGCACCACCAGATTTACATGCAAGGGCAAACCAGTCCACCACTTCATGAACACCAGTACATTTACTGAGTACACAGTGGTGGATGAATCTTCTGTTGCTAAGATTGATGATGCAGCTCCTCCTGAGAAAGTCTGTTTAATTGGCTGTGGGTTTTCCACTGGATATGGGGCTGCTGTTAAAACTGGCAAGGTAAGAAACAGGGTAGGCTAGTTTATTTGTTCTTCTTTCCTTTTCTTAAATGATTTCCTTGGAATCTTGAAGGGTTTTGGAAAAAAAAACAAAACATTTAAAAGAATGTATTGCATATTCAGGCTGCCAAGCAACACGATGCCAAATCAACTAAAAGAAAAATAAAAAATTCAGATTAGAAATTTTATTTCTTTTTTTTACACTTGAGAATATTTATTGACTATATTTGCAAACTGCATCATTTCTCCATCTTTAAAATATACCCCTTCCCCATATGTTAAGTTTGTTAAGATAGAACGATCTCAGTATTTTAGTTACAGCAGAGGCTTTTTGTCAGAGCTTTTACTCCTAGTTTCTTGTCAGCTAAGTAAGATTTATTGTATAACTACAAAATAGAGTAGTAAGTACATTACCAACTTCTCAGAAAAAAGTACAATTTTGTCAGATCACCTGTTATAGATAATATAAAGAGCAATAAAGTCATTAGTCATTTTGATTACCACCTATAATGCATATCAGAAATAAAATACAGTAGTGTTTGTTGCCTATTATCAGTAATGCTGTTACTGTTCACCAAAACTGATTTCTCAGTATACATTTTTCCATCAACTGTGATGTTAGATAGGATCCCTGGAATTTTGAATTAATCACATGAAATTTCACAAGTAAATTGGAGTTCAAGGAATTAAGAATCTTTGACTTCTTATTATTTTGAGATACATCCCATCAATACCTAGTTTTTTGAGAGTTTTTAGCATGAAGGTCGTTGTTGAATTTTGTCAAAGGCCTTTTCTGCATCTATTGAGATAATCATGTGGTTTTTGTCTTTGGTTCTGTTTATATGCGGATTACATTTATTGATTTGCGTATATTGAACCAGCCTTGCATCCCAGGGATGAAGCCCATTTGATCATGGTGGATAAGCTTTTTGATGTGCTGTCGGATTTGGTTTGCCAGTATTTTATTGAGGATTTTTGCATCAATGTTCATCAAAGATATTGGTCTAAAATTCTCTTTTTTGGTTATGTCTCTGCCTGGCTTTGGTATCAGGATGATGCTGGCCTCATAAAATGAGTTAGGGAGGATTCCCTCTTTTTCTATTGATTGGAATAGTTTCAGAAGGAATGGTACCAGTTCCTCCTTGTACCTCTCATAGAATTCGGCTGTGAATCCATCTGGTCCTGGACTCTTTTTGGTCGGTAAGCTATTGATTATTGCCACATTTCAGCTCCTGTTATTGGTCTATTCAGAGATTCAACTTCTTCCTGGTTTAGTCTTGGGAGAGTGTATGTGTCGAGGAATTTATCCATTTCTTCTAGATTTTCTAGTTTATTTGCATAAAGGTGTTTGTAGTATTCTCTGATGGTAGTTTGTATTTCTGTGGGATCGGTGGTGATATCCCCTTTATCATTTTTTATTGCATCTATTTGATTCTCCTCTCTTTTTTTCTTTCTTAGTCTTGCTAGCAGTCTATCAATTTTGTTGATCCTTTCAAAAAACCAGCTCCAGGATTCATTAATTTTTTGAAGGGTTTTTTGTGTCTCTATTTCCTTCAGTTCTGCTCTGATTTTAGTTATTTCTTGACTTCTGCTAGCTTTTGAATATATTTGCTCTTGCTTTTCTAGTTCTTTTAGTTGTGATGTTAGGGTGTCAATTTTAGATCTTTCCTGCTTTCTCTTGTGGGCATTTAGTGCTATAAATTTCCCTCTACACACTGCTTTGAATGTGTCCCAGAGATGCTGGTATGTTGTGTCTTTGTTCTCATTGGTTTCAAAGAACATCTTTATTTCTGCCTTCATTTCGTTACGTACCCAGTAGTCATTCAGGAGCAGGTTGTTCAGTTTCCATGTAGTTGAGCAGTTTTGAGTGAGTTTCTTAATCCTGAGTTCTAGTTTGATTGCATTGTGGTCTGAGAGATAGTTTGTTATAATTTCTGTTCTTTTACATTTGTTGAGGAGAGCTTTACTTCCAACTATGTGGTCAATTTTGTAATAGGTGTGGTGTGGTGCTGAAAAAATGTATATTCTGTTGATTTGGGGTGGAGAGTTCTGTAGATGTCTATTAGGTCCACTTGGTGCAGAGCTGAGTTCAATTCCTGGATATCCTTGTTAACTTTCTGTCTCGTTGATCTGTCTAATGTTGACAGTGGGGTGTTAAAGTATCCCATTATTATTGTGTGAGAGTCTAAGTCTCTTTGTAGGTCACTCAGGACTTGCTTTATGAATCTGGGTGCTCCTGTATTGGGTGCATATGTATTTAGGCTAGTTAGATCTTCTTGTTGAATTGATCCCTTTACCATTATGTAATGGCCTTCTTTGTCTCTTTTAATCTTTGTTGGTTTAAAGTCTGTTTTATCAGAGACTAGGATTGCAAACCCTGCCTTTTTTTGTTTTCCATTTGCTTGGTAGATCTTCCTCCATCCTTTTATTTTGAGCCCATGTGTGTCTCTGCACGTGAGATGGGTTTCCTGAATACAGCACACTGATGGGTCTCGACTCTTTATCCAATTTGCCAGTCTGTGTCTTTTATTGGAGCATTTAATCCATTTACATTTAAGGTTAATATTGTTATGTGTGAATTTGATCCTGTCATGATGATGTTAGCTGGTTATTTTGGTCATTAGTTGATGCAGTTTCTTCCTAGTTTTGACGGTCTTTACATTTTGGCATGACTTTGCAGCAGCTGGTACCAGTTTTTCCTTTCCATGTTTAGTTCTTCCTTCAGGAGCTCTTTTAGGGCAGGCCTGGTGCTATCTATGAAAAATCCACAGCCAATGTCATACTGAATGGGCAAAAACTGGAAGCATTCCCTTTGAAAACTGGTACAAGACAGGGATGCCCTCTCTCACCACTCCTATTCAACATAGTGTTGGGAGTTCTGGCCAGGGAAATTAGGCAGGAGAAGGAAATAAAGGGTATTCAATTAGGAAAAGAGGAAGTCAAATTGTCCCTGTTTGCAGATGACATGATTGTATATCTAGAAAACCCCGTTGTCTCAGCCCAAAATCTCCTTAAGCTGATAAGCAACTTCAGCAAATCTCAGGATACAAAATCAATGTACAAAAATCACAAGCATTCTTACACACCAATAACAGACAGAGAGCCAAATCATGAGTGAGCTCCCATTCACAATTGCTTCAAAGAGAATGAAATACCTAGGAATCCAACTTACAAGGGATGTGAAGGACCTCTTCAAGGAGAACTACAAACCACTGCTCAAGGAAATAAAAGAGGATACAAAGAAATGGAAGAATATTCCATGCTCATGGGTAGGAAGAATCAATATCGTGAAAATGGCCATACTGCCCAAAGTAATTTATAGATTCAATGCCATCCTCATCAAGCTACCAATGACTTTCTTCACAGAATTGGAAAAAACTACTTTCAAGTTCATATGGAACCAAAAAAGAGCCCGCATCACCAAGTCAATCCTAAGCAAAAAGAACAAAACTGGAGGCATCACGCTACCTGACTTCAAACTATACTACAAGGCTACAGTAACCAAAACGGCATGGTACTGGTACTAAAACAGAGATATAGATCAATGGAACAGATCAGAGCCCTCAGAAATAACCCCACATATCTACAACTATCTGATCTTTGACAAACCTGAGAAAAACAAGAAATGGGGAAAGGATTCCCTATTTAATAAATGGTGCTGGGAAAACTGGCTAGCCATATGTAGAAAGTTGAAACTGGATCCCTTCCCTACACCTTATACAAAAATTAATTCAAGATGGATTAAAGACTTAAACATTAGACCTAAAACCATAAAAACTCTAGAAGAAAACCTAGGCATTACCATTCAGGACATAGGCATGGGCAAGGACTTCATGTCTGAAACACCAAAAGCAATGGCAACAAAAGCCAAAATTGACAAATGGGATCTAATTAAACTCAAGAGCTTCTGCACAGCAAAAGAAACTACCATCAGAGTGAACAGACAACCTACAAAATGGGAGAAAATTTTTGCAACCTACTCATCTGACAAAGGGCTAATATCCAGAATCTACAATGAACTCCAACAAATTTACAAGAAAAAAACAAACAACCCCATCAAAAAGTGGGCGAAGGACATGAACAGACACTTCTAAAAAGAAGACATTTATGCAGCCAAAAAACACGTGAAAAAATGCTCATCATCACTGGCCATCAGAGAAATGCAAATCAAAACCACAATAAGATACCATCTCACACCAGTTAGAATGGTGATCATCAAAAAGTCAGGAAACAACAGATGCTGGAGAGGATTTGGAGAAATAGGAACACTTTTACACTGTTGGTGGGACTGTAAACTAGTTCAACCATTGTGGAAGTCAGTGTGGTGATTCCTCAGGGATCTAGAATTAGAAATACCATTTGACCCAGCCATCCCATTACTGGATATATAAACAAAAAATTATAAATCATGCTGCTATAAAGACACATGCACTCGTATGTGTATTGTGGCACTATTCACAGTAGCAAAGACTTGGAACCAATCCAAATGTCCCACAATGATAGACTGGATTAAGAAAATGTGGCACATATACACCACGGAATACTATGCAGTCATAAAAAATGATGAGTTCATGTCCTTTGTAGGGACATGGATGAAGCTGGAAACCATCATTCTCAGCAAACTATCACAAGGACAAAAAACCAAACACCACATGTTCTCACTCATAGATAGGAATTGAACAATGAGAACACATGGACACAGGAAGGGGAACATCACACCACTCTGGGGACTGTTGTGGGGTGGGGGGAGGGGGGAGGGATAGCATTAGGAGATATACCTAATGCTAAATGACGAGTTAATGGGTGCAGCACAGCAGCATGGCACATGTATACATATGTAACTAACCTGCACATTGTGCACATGTACCCTAAAACAAAGTATAATAATAATAATAATAAATAAATAAAATAGATCTATTTTATTAGAAAAAAATAAAATAAAATAGGTCTATTTTATTAGAAAAAAAAGAATCTTTGACCTAATACATTATTAAAAGAAAAACCTTTATCAAGAAATACAATTGAAAATGAAATTTCTAGATTTAATTTTTGTTTCTTCCACATCTCCTTCAGATTCAAATTTCTAAAATTTATATTTGTATCTAAATTTATTCACAAATGACTCAGAGTTACGATTTTTTATTTCTTCTATTAAAAAATGGGATATATGTGCAGAACGTGCAGGTTTGTTACACAGGTATACGTGTGCCATGGTTGTTTGCTGCATCTATTGACTCATCCTCTAAGTTCCCTCCCCTCACCCCCCACCTCCTAACAGGCCCTGATGTGTGTTGTTCCCCTCTCTGTGTCCATGTGTTCTCATTGTTCAACTCCCACTTATGAGTGAGAACATGTGGTGTTTGGTTTTCTGTTCTCGCGTTAGTTTGCTGAGAACGATGGCTTCCAGCTTCTTCCACGTCCCTGCAAAGGACATGATCTCATTTCTTTTTATGGCTGCATAATATTCCATGGTGTATATGTACTACATTTCCTTTATCCAATATATCATTGAAGGCCATTTGGGTTAGTTCCAAGTCTTTGCTATTGTAAATAGTGCTGCAATAAACATACCTGTGCATGTGTCTTTACAGTGGAATGATTTATATTCCTTTGGGTGTATACCCAGTAATGGGATGGCTGGGTCAAATGATATTTCTGGTTCTAGATCCTTGAGGAATTGCCATACTGTCTTCCACAATGGTTGAACTAATTTATATTCTCACCAACAGTGTAAAAGTGTTCTTATTTCTCCATAGCCTCACCAGCATCGATTGTTTCCTGACTTTTTAATAATCACCATTCTGACTAGCATGAGATGGTATCTCATGGTGGTTTTGATTTGCATTTCTCTAATGATCAGTGATATTGAGCTTTTTTCATATGTTTATTTGCCACATAAATGTCTTCTTTTGAGAAGTGTCTGTTCATATCCTGTGACCACTTTTGGATGGGGTTCTTCATTTTTTTTCTTGTATATTTGTTTAAGCTCCTTGTAAATTCTGCATATTAGACCTTTGTCAGATGGGTAGATCACAAAAATCTCCTCCCATTCTGTAAGTTGCCTGTTCACTCTGATGATAGTTTCTTTTGCTGTGCAGAAGCTCTTTAGTTTAATTAGATCCCATTTGTCAAGTTTGGCTTTTGTTGCAATTGTTTTTGGTGTTTTTGTCATGAAGTCTTTGCCCATGTCTATGTTCTGAATGGTATTGCCTAGGTTTTCTTCTAGGGTTTTTATGGTTTGGGGTTTTACATTTAAGTGTTTAATCCATCTTGAGTTAATTTTTGTGTAAGATGTAAGGAAGGGGTCCAGTTTGAGTTTTCTGCATATGGCTAGCCAGTTTTCCTAGCATCATTTATTAAATAGGGAATCCTTTCCCCATTGTTTGTTTTTGTCAGATTTGTTGAAGAGCAAATGTTCTCTGTTGAAGAGCTGTTTTTGTTACTGTAGCCTTGTAGTATAGTTTGAAGGCAGGTAGCGTGATGCCTCCAGCTTTGTTCTTTTGGCTTAGGATTGTCTTGGCTATATGGGCTCTTTTTTGGTTCTAGATGAAATTTAAAGTAGTTTTTTTCTAATTCTGTGAAGAAAGTAAATGGTAGCTTGATAGGGATAACACTGAATCTATAAATTACTTTGGGCAGTATGGCCATTTTCACGATATTGATTCTTCCTATCCATGAGCATGGAATTTTTCCATTTGTTTGTGTCCTCTCTTATTTCCTTGAGCAGTGGTTTGTAATTCTCCTTGAAGAGGTCCTTCACATCCCTTGTAAGTTGTATTCCTAGATATTTTATTCTCTTTGAAGCAATTGTGAATGGGAGTTCACTCATGATTTGTGTTTTTAACTGGAGGCCCTTTTCAGGTTTCACTTTTTGACCCTAACACCTAACATGTTCAAGAACATTCCTCTCCACAGGTCAAACCTGGTTCCACTTGCGTCGTCTTTGGCCTGGGAGGAGTTGGCCTGTCAGTCATCATGGGCTGTAAGTCAGCTGGTGCATCTAGGATCATTGGGATTGACCTCAACAAAGACAAATTTGAGAAGGCCATGGCTGTAGGTGCCACTGAGTGTATCAGTCCCAAGGACTCTACCAAACCCATCAGTGAGGTGCTGTCAGAAATGACAGGCAACAACGTGGGATACACCTTTGAAGTTATTGGGCATCTTGAAACCATGGTAAGACCCAAAATTTGAGAAGCCACAAAATACCCAAGTTATTAGATATGTACAAGGTAAATTTAATTTTCTATAACTTTATTAATAGTCAATAATTGAAATATCTCTGCAATAGTCAGTTTTATTCAGGCAAAAACTGATAATCACATAGCAATTTTGCCTAAAATGTCAAACACTTAAGAGCAGGTTCACTGGACCAAAGTTAAATACCATATCATACCACTCTCAGCTGACTAGATGGCAAGGTAGTCAACCCTCTAGATAATTGTTTTAAGTATGATCTTCCTTGTATATGTAGATTTCTTGGCGAAAGCAATTCTGTCTCTTGGATGTCAGCAAAGTAAGCATCAGAAGGTGACTGAGGAGAGGTGAAAAGGGATTATTCCAAATGTTGTGGTCTCTTCCCCCAAATCTGTGATCCATCGACCTTCTCACTCTTTACATCTGAGCTTTGTTTGCCCTCATCTGAATTCCCTTAGAATATGAACCTTCAATTTTCTAACCATGCCTCCTGTATGGTAGCCCGCAGCACCAGACCTTCAGTTAGACCTGTAAAACAGATCCGAGATTCCTGGAACTAGAAAGCTCCAGCCTGGCATAGCGTAAGGAGACTTGGAAAAATGGAATAAAGCCACTTTTGCTCAAGATTGAGTGGCAGATTAACTCACCTTAATGCTTTTGGTAATTTAAGAATAAATAGTTCTTAATTTATCATTGCTGTCATATTTCTTTCCTAGTGAATCACTTAGATTTATTTCATATCAACAAATAGCATTCTAGGTCATAAGTTTATGAAGCCATATGTGATACTGGATATATTATTAGAGCCTATTGATTTCCAGTTGCTACTTGATGAAGGCTGGTCTCTAAAAACAATGCCATCTGTTGCTCCAATCTAGCAAGTATTAAATTATTGCTTAATAACTGGATGGGTCAATGACCAGAAAATGTGAGGTTAGTCTCAGAAATGCTCCCAAGAAAAGGGACTCTCTTGCCCCACATTTTAGTATTTTATTTAATTTTAAGACTAAACTTAAAAAAAAAACTACGCTAAATGATTTGGTATACTTAATTCAATTTAGTTTGGTTCAAATGGCTTTCTAAGGCTTATCTGAAGTGGTGATATTGGTATGAAAATATCACAAGAATTTCCCTTGTATTTTAGTCCATGGTACACTAAAAATGCCACAAACACTGACCACATTGATTGCTGTTTCTGCCTTAAAGGGCAAATGTGTATAGAAATTTAATTAAGGACTAAAGTTGCACAGAAATTTTTTTAAAGCAAGTAAAAAACAAGGTGGCTTAATTTAATTTCATGACTTTGTCATAGTACATAGGTCATTTCAGAGCTTATGTCACACTGTAAGAGACACAGGAAGCAAACGATCTCCTCCGTTTTAAACTCAGATTGATGCCCTGGCATCCTGCCACATGAACTATGGGACCAGCGTGGTAGTAGGAGTTCCTCCATCAGCCAAGATGCTCACCTATGACCCGATGTTGCTCTTCACTGGACGCACATGGAAGGGATGTGTCTTTGGAGGTCAGGAAAGCAAAGCCTCTGGATGGGGAGTGATGGCTTTCACTCTGGTGCTTGGCAAGTGGGAGAAGTCTGTTTCCTCAGGCCTTTCTTCCAAGAATGAGTTTGAAGTGATCTAAAATGGAACTGTGATCATAATAACACAAAAGATAATTCTCCACTCCTCACCTTGATGTAGGACTAATATTGGTGGACGCATTTTTAATATTAGCATCTGCAACTCAAGTTCCCCAAAGGCCTGAATGAGAGACACCAGTAGTGTTTCTATAGGGATGAATTATGTAACAGGAAGTTCCGATTTAATCCATTATTAATATACACAAGAATGTGTATTAAAGTGAATTTATTCGATTCATAATAGCACCAACAAAAATCCTGGACCCAAAGCCAAAACCAACAACAACAAAAAAAGGGATTGTCACATTTTATGGGAACAGTTCAGATTCACACTGGAAGGACTTAGATTATCACTCAACAATTAATATTGTTTTAGGAGAGATGGAGCCAGGGCCACTCTGCTCAAGGTAGGTGACACAGTGAGTCCTTTTATTTCCCTCCTTCACAAAGTCTCGTTTTCTAGTGACTTCATACAGAGTTGTACTGGGTGCTTTGAAGGTACTCCCAATATTAGAGTCTGCTTTATACAATATAAGAGAATAGTAACTATTCAAGTACTTGTTAAGAGTATAAAAAGGAGAAAATGATTGTTCTTCACTTAGAGAAGTACATAATGTAGCGAAGGACACAAAAACAAATATAAAAGAAAGAATATAAAAATAAGTGCAGCTATAGATATTATAAAACAAATTATGAGGAGTTTTTAGCATTTATTCTATGTTAAAAGTTTTACATTAATGTGTTTGAAGTTTATTTTATTTCTCAGTAACTCTCTGAGGAAGCTACTTAATGAATAATAAAACTGAGACTTGGAACTATTAAGTTTTTTGCCCCTATAGCTCTCAAGTTGAGAACTGAGATTTAAAGCTGGTCCATGGGAGAACAAAGTTTTTCCTCTTTCTGCAACATTACTTGGGGCATAAAAAAGCAAGAGGCTAGTTGGTATGGATGAGGTTTTATAGAGAAGGCTTTTTAGGGAAAATGAAACTTGAAGAACAAAACAATAAGAGATATAAGAAGTTGAACCTCCTTGCTTTGACTATTTGTGGGAAGTGGGAAGATTATAGATTATTCAGGAATATTAGAGGTAAAATTCAGTTATTCAGCAAATATTTGTTAAGTGTATACTGAGTACAGGTACCATTGTGTACATAGTGTACCATTCCAGGAGCTAGGAACGGAGAAGAGACAAAACATACCAAGTCCCTGATCTCAGGAAGTGTGAGAATCCTCTCACTTTGGTATAGAGACTGACAATAAATAAATGAATGCAGAATATACTATATGGTTACAAGTGCAAAGGATAATAATAAAGGATGGGTAACGGGCAGTGCCAGAAGACTGGGGTGGATGTGGAGGTGAATGCTATTTTATAAAGTTCAGGGAAGGCCTCCTTGATAAGGTAACATTGGAGCAAAAACATAAATAAGATATTCAGAAATCTTGGGAAAGAATATTCCAGGAAGGAGACGTAGTAAATACAAAAGGGTGTTGGCAAGAACCATAAGAACGGGGAAAAGGTCAGTATGGCTACAACAGAGTGAGGACAGAAGAACAGTCACAGCTGGGGTCAGAGGACCTTAAATTATATGGGGCCTTTGGGCCATTGCAAGGTTTTAGGAGTTTATTCTGAGAGAGAAATAAAACCATAGATGCTTCTGAGGGAGGTGTCACCTGGTCTGACTTCCATTTTAACACTCTCCTTCTGGCTGCTCTATGGGGAATACTCTAAATGGGGCAAAGGGCACAAGCAGGGAGACCATGGAAGAAGTTATTATAATGCTGGAAGGAAAGGATGCTGGCTTGGAGTGATGGGGCTGGTGAGAAGTAGTCAGCTCTTGGATACGTTTTGAAGATAGAGTCAACAAAATTTGCCGAAATAGTTATTGTATGGCAAAAAGAGTAGCATCCAAGATTTTGGGGCCTAAGCAACAGGAATCATGTCACCATCATCATTTATTGAGAAGGAAGACTATAGAAGGAATAGATTGGGGGCTAGGGTGGAAGTGGTAGAAACCAGGAATGGTTTGGGGCAGGTTACACTTGTGCAGGTACCTGTGAGATATCTGAATAAAGATGTCTATAAAATGTAGGCAATTGGGTATGAGTCTGTAGTACAGGTAGAGGTTTAGGATGGGTATAGAAACCTAAGTATTTTAAGAGGAGTATATCGAAAGCCACAAGACCAGAGGAGGTCACCCTAGAAGTAAATGTAGATAAAGAGGAGAAATGGACCAAGGACCAAGCCCTAGGAATCCTTGGAGTTAGAGGTCTGGGAGATGTAGAGGACCCAGCAAAGATCTGTGGAAGAAGTAACTAGTGAGCAAGGAAAGTGACAATGATGATGACGATGTAGTATCTAGAAGCTAAGGGAACAGAGTGTTTCAGAAAAGGGGAGCCACCAACAGTATCAATTATACCTAACAGTTCATATAAGAGGAGGACTGAGAAATGACCCCTGTCTGGGTCAAAATGGAGCTCAAAGATGACCTTGATGATAGCCATTGCAGGACAGTGCTGGGGGCAAGAGCGTAATCAGAGTGGGCTCAGAGAGGATGAGAGGAAAGGAACAGGATCCAGAAACAGTGAACTGAAGACAATTCTTTCTGTAAAGTAAAGAAGTTTCTCTGCAATAGAAGCAAAGATATGGGGTGACTGGAAGGAGATGTGGGTATCAGAAGAGTTTTTTTAACCTTTGTTTCTTTTTAATTTAATTTAATTTAATTTTTATTTTACTTTAAGTTCTGGGATACATGTGCAGAACGTGCAGGTTCGTTACATTGGAATACAAGTGCCATGGTGGTTTGCTGCACCCATCAACCCATCATCTAGGTTTTAAGCCCCGCATGCATTAGGTATTTGTCTTAATGCTCTCCCTCCCCTTGCCTGCCACCCACCGACAGGCCCTGGTATGTGTCATTCCCCTCCCTGTGTCCATGTGTTCTCATTGTTCAACTCCCACTTATGAGTGAGAGAACGTGCGGTGTTTGGTTTTTTGTTCCTGTGTTAGTTTGCTGAGAATGATGGTTTCCAGCTTCATCCATGTCCCTGCAAAGGACATGAACTCATTCTTTTTTATGGCTGCATAACTTTTGTTTCTTATGCTGGGACAAATACAGCTTATTTGTACACTGCTGGGAATGATCTAACACAGGGAAAGTCATAGTGCAGGAAAGAGAAGGAATGAATATAACATAATAAAAGATAAGGATTATTTAGTAATGTCTAAAGAGAAAATGTGTGCTTATTTACAGGTTTGAAAAGCAGAGATGATGTCCCAAAACTAGTGACTGAGTTCCTGGCAAAGAAATTTGACCTGGACCAGTTGATAACTCATGTTTTACCATTTAAAAAAATCAGTGAAGGATTTGAGCTGCTCAATTCAGGACAAAGGTAACTGTTTCTTATGATGATCTTGTCTCTTCTCCACAGGCTACTTTTAAAATTTAGTACTTATAAATGTGCCTGTTTTCTTCATATTTTATTTCTAATTATTTAATCTAGCCAGATTGATACAGCTAATTACTTCTCTTTACCCACTGCATTAGTGTATTTTCATACTGCTATAAAAAAAAAAATCTGCCCGAGACTGGGTCATTTATAAGGCAAACAGATTCAATTGACTCACAGTTCAGCGTGGCTGGGGGCTTCAGGAAACTTATAATCATGGTGGAAGGCAAAGAGGAAGCAAGGCACCTTTTTCACAGGCTGCAGGACGGAGAAGTGTCGAGCAAAGCGGGAAGAGCTCCTTACAAAACCATCAGATCTTGTGAAAACTCACTCACTATCATGAGAACAGCATGAGGGAAACTGCCCCATGATTCAATTACCTCCACCTGGTCTCTCCCTTGACATGTAGGGATTATAGGGATTATAATTCAAGATGAGATTTGGGCGGGGACACAAAGTCTAACCATATCACCAACTTAGTATGCCATTGTACTATATTAATCAATTTTTTAAAATCTTTTGGATTTTGTTTACCTAGTTGATTGCATTGTGGCTATTTTTATTTCATCATAAAGCTGCTAGTTATTTCAAGTAGGCCACAAAATTTCCTTATTTTACAGTTTTCAAAGTGCTTTCTCAGATGTGCATTATTCAGATCCCTGTAAGCCAGGTATTATTTTTACCATTTTTATATGAAGACCGAGGTTGTGAAAGCAAATAAATAACTGGTCAAACCTCCTGGGGTAGTGCCAGTATATAAACTAATTGCAAAACTTGTGCTCTTTTGACCATATAACAAACTTCTCTGACAGAGCTTGGCAAGCTTTTGGTAAACATGGGTGTGATGATTACTACTCTTGTTGCTTCTGAGGGTTGGGGAAGGATAGAGGTCAAGTATGAATTCATGCAAATTTTATCTACAACATCTACCTCATGGAGGTCTCAAAGAGCAATCAAAAAGCCTGTCTACAAGATGAAATGACTTTCACTCATTGGGCCTATAAATAATTATTGAGCTTCCACTATGTGCCAAGGACTTGGATTTCATTAGTAAAAGGAACTGTATATTGAGATCCAAATTTTTACTAATTTTTTTTTTTACCTGAGAGCTTTTTCAATGTTGTGTCTTGTCTCCACATTTGGTCTAGCCTACAGGATCATCATATTATGAACACACATTTTTTAAGCAAGTAAACAATGGGATTTTGTAAGAAAAACTGTCAGAACCACTCAGTACTACTTTACTCAGATAAGCAAAACTAACAGCTTAGTATGGCCTGCTTGGAAAATAATTACTATTTGTTTTCCAAAGAAACATAAATTCTGCTTTCAGGAATTTTGCTTCAAATATCACTTTAAAGCAGGGACATCCAAACTAACATTTGTAAACCTAAACTCTTCAATTTCCATCTACTTCCTGCACAGCTCTATTTGAATGTCCCACTTGGAAATATTTTTTCGCCAGTAATTTTTATCTCAGTCATTATATTATGCATTCCTCTTTTATAGATGAGAAGCCATAGCATCATGTCTGACTTCTTTTTCACTCTTGCCTACCACATACAAACCAATTCTAAGCCTTGATGATGCAACCCTTGGTTTCTCCTTCAGAATCCCTCATCTCATTGCCCATGCTCATTGCTTTAATTCAGTCTAATCATTTCTGACATGGACATGGTAGTGAGATAATAGGTTTTCCACCTTCTGTATTAAAATACATTCCAGTTAGTCTTTCACTAAGCTGCCAAGCTCAAGTTTTGCCAAAATGTCAATGTCTTAGCATGGTTTTGAAAGCCTTTATTATTGAACTAAAACCTATTTTGTTTCAACAGTTAAGAATTTGGCATTCATTCTATCACCCTCTGCAGCAGGCTTTTGGGATAAAGTGAGGGAAGTAGGTCTCATCTACTTGCAGGATCTCTTGGGCATCCAGAAATCTAAACATACTGGATTACCTTTCCTGTTCACATGTTCCTAGGCTTGTTCATGCTTTCTCCTCAGCCTGGAAACCACTTCCCTCTTGTTGGCATACTGAAATTATACTGATGCTTTCAGAATTAGCTCAGACACCCTTATCACAGTTGCGTAACAAAGAAAACTAATTGTTAAGGACTTTGAGCCCAGAGGATTTCCAATAACAGAATTTACTTGAAGTTTCTATGACAGATAGAAAGGACAATTGTTTAAACTATTCTTTCTTGAAAGATATGAAAACAAGTCATTAAAAACTCTCATTTTACATTTCAGCATTCGAACGGTCCTGACGTTTTGAGATCCAAAGTGGCAGGAGGTCTGTGTTGTCATGGTGAACTGGAGTTTCTCTTTTGAGAGTTCCCTCATCTAAAATCATGTATCTGTCTCACAAATACAAGCATAAGTAAAAGATTTGTTGAAGACATAGAACCCTTATAAAGAATTATTAACCTTTATAAACATTTAAAGTCTTGTGAGCACCTGGGAATTAGTATAATAACAATGTTAATATTTTTGATTTACATTTTGTAAGGCTATAATTGTATCTTTTAAGAAAACATACACTTGGATTTCTATGTTGAAATGGAGATTTTTAAGAGTTTTAACCAGCTGCTGCAGATATATATCTCAAAACAGATATAGCGTATAAAGATATAGTAAATGCATCTCCTAGAGTAATATTCACTTAACACATTGAAACTATTATTTTTTAGATTTGAATATAAATGTATTTTTTAAACACTTGTTATGAGTTAACTTGGATTACATTTTGAAATTAGTTCATTCCATGATGCATATTACTGGATTAGATTAAGAAAGACAGAAAAGATTAAGGGACGGGCACATTTTTCAACAATTAAGAATCATCATTACATAACTTGGTGAAACTGAAAAAGTGTATCATATGGGTACACAAGGCTATTTGCCAGCATATATTAATATTTTAGAAAATATTCCTTTTGTAATACTGAATATAAACATAGAGCTAGAATCATATTATCATATTTATCATAATGTTCAGTTTGATACAGTAGAATTGCAAGTCCCTAAGTCCCTATTCACTGTGCTTAGTAGTGACTCCATTTAATAAAAAGTGTTTTTAGTTTTTAACAACTACACTGATGTATCTATATATATCTAAAACATGTTAAAAATTCTTAAGAAAATTAAAAATTATATAAAATGTTTTGTGGTGATATATTTTTAAACAGGCATTTTTATGTTGTTATTGAGCTTTTATTTGTTATAAACAAAGTGTTGAAGCGCCTGAAAACATAAAAATACTTTATAAGACATATAAGAAGTTGGGTGGTCATAGCAGAAATTGAGGCTTCCAATGTTAGGGCATAATATAGATTGGACACTTCTACCATGGTAAATTGCAAAATGTCCAGGTATTTATGAACCACTTTTACATGATGAATATTTCCCAGTGAAAAGTGGCATGAACTCGAGGAGTAAAATTTCCTTTTTCTTTTACCAGTTTGTCAATCTAGGCTTAATCTAGGTTTAAAAAAAATAGCTGAAAAGTGTAAATAATTATTTTGAAGTATCTTCATCATCAGCTGAGTTTAGCTATGGCAATTCTCAAAACACTATGAATATTTACAGCTTATAAGAATTATATTTTATGTATACATATATATCTATATTTATGTCAATAAATAGATACATAGATAGATGATAGATAGATAGATAGATAGATAGATAGATAGATAGATAGATAGATGATAGATAGATGATAGATATAGATAAGTATAGAAAATCTCTATCCAAGAATCATTTGGAGACATTTCCTCTGTCCATTAACAATATCTGTAGCTAGGATCTCAGAATCTATTAAGGAAGGAAAACTGCCCCCCAAAAAAGCATTTTTAACAAGAAAAATATGTAGAATGGATTAATTCCTTTATGTCTCCTGCCTCAAATTTTGAAAAACATGTAAATAAGGATACTAAAAGTAATATGCAAATATAGGTACATCAAAAGAAATAAATCCAAGAAGGAATAAACACATTTATATTCTCAGATCACAGCTTTTTAAATGAAATCCACTTTATGCTTAGATAAAATTATATTTTGACAAATATGCTGCATATGTGACAATTTTATTTATTTAATATTTATTATGATATTTTGTGGAATCATTCCTCATGTCTGCGCTTGTCATGGCCAAATAATGAACAGAAAGACCTTCTACTATCTTTCTCAGGGTAACTTGCACATGAATAGCATTTTGAGTCATCAGAAAACACTGGTTCTAAGAAGAGATCAGGAAATCTGATTATTTTTGCATATTCCTTATTTCTGGTCAATGAAACCACAAAGCATTGTCAAACTGAGTTCTTGAATATAAATCAAAATATAAGTAAGCAATAAATAGCTAGAGGAATGCTAAAAGAAATATCCAGCTTCTTCTTTAAAGAATAGTCTAGACTTCTAATCATTTAACTGATATGTGGAGAACATTCATTGGGCAATTTTTTTTTTAATTTCAACCAGTATTAAGCACTGAGCTAGGTGTTTGGTATATAGTAATGAATAAAACAGAATAATGAATGCCCTTTGGAGCATATGGTCTAGTAGTGATGGCAGCTCCTCTCTGCTAGGAACTGAACACTCTTCGGGACACCCTGGCTGCAGAAAGGAGTGACCCACTGCAGGTCTCCTCTGAGCTCTTCTATCACTCAATAAAGCTCTTCTTCACCTTGCTCACTCTTCAGTTGTCTGCATACCTCATTCTTCCAGTTCGCAGGACAAGAACTTGGGGCCCACCAAATAGCTGGGCTAAAAGAGCTGTAACACCAACAGGGCTGAAACACGCCCCCTGCTCACCATGTTGTGTGTGACAAGGAGAGAAAAGAGATGGAGAGAAGAGCTGCGACCCTTTGGGGAGCCCAGACCTAGGAGCTCCCTAAGCCAGGGCTGTAACACCCTCTTTGGAACTCTATGGTTCCTGATGTCTCCAAGCTTCCAGGCACCACTGCATTCTTGGTGTCAGCTGTGGAAGCTGCTTATGGTATGCCTGGTCCAGCCACAGACTTGCAGGAAGCGGGTGCTCATGCCAGCACCTGGAGCTGCCCACCCTGCTGCAGCCAGCATGCCTGGCAGTGTGCCGTGGCCAGGCCCCATACTTCCTCACACACCCCTCATCACTCCATGATGGGTTCACCCTTGGCAGGTGTGGGACCCAGACCAGTAGCATGAGCTGAGCATAGCCTGCCAGGCCGAGTGGGCAGAATGAGCCCAGCAGGCCAGAGCAAAACATGAGCAAAGGCACCACTGGCCACAGAGGTTTCTGGCTGGCAAAGTGACACCCCAAGGATCCTGTAACAGTAGGAGATTTAATAAGTAAATAAACATATAAGTATATTACTTCAATTTTTGATAAATGATAAATAAGGCAATGATCAAGGTGCTGTGTTAGAGAGAAAAAAGAGGGGAAACAGGAAGGTATTTCCAGCTTTCCATAAGGTACTTGAAGGCCTCTCTAAGGAAGTAAATTTAAGCTTACACGGAAGGATAAGCTAGAGCCAGTTCTGTGAAGAGAAGAGAAAATTATCTCAGGCAAAGGAAAAACATGGCCAAAGGCCATTAATTTGGGAAAAGCATACCCATTTATTGTTGGGAACTATAAAAGGGCCAGTGTAGCTGGTATTTGCTGCAAAACATTAATGATATTGTTTAGGTTCACGAAGCTGAAAAAGATGCTAAAACCTTGTGGACATTTTTATACATTTACCTCAATAATCAGCTTCCTTATGTATATTTCCCAAAGATAATGTGATTTGATTAGTGCCAAAATTGATATGAAATTATTTTAATTTAGAGGAAGAAAAGGACTATATAGAAATAGCATTCCCAAGAGTACCCTCTTGCCCACGACTTCAACTCCAGTCTCTGCAAAGATTTCTTTCACCAGCAATTTCTTTTTTGTTTCTCATTTCTATTTACATCTAAAATTATTTTCATTTTTATGTAATAAGTAACTAACCAAGGCCTCATAAACTAGTTTGTAGTATTCATCTTCTTCATGCATAGGTATTTGTCCATTTTTTTATTCCTTACTCCCTCACAGAGTTAGATTCCCTTCATTAAGGAAAATCTTGATTACCTAGGCCACCAGCTTTAGGTTCCAGTAGTTCTTTCCACCATGTATCTGACTTTGTCTGTTACCCTATAGGGTACAGAAAAGTGACGGATGCCTTCACTGAAAGTCCATTCCGTTTTACATGTAAAGTGTCAGAAGATAAGAATTATGTTCTAAGTTCTTTCTCAAAACAGTACCTAGTATTAATAGAACGTTTTGTGCCCAATGGACACCATGCAAACATTCTTAGCTGATTTAACAATTGAATTGAGAAGATTATGTATTTCTGGCTGTGTCACGTGTCCAGCTCATTAAATGCATCTTCTTGTTAGCCAAAGAATTGAGTGAAATAATAAAGCATGTTTTTGGCAACAGCTCTTTCAGGTAGTCAAATTTTTAATTTTAAATTTGGATTTATTTTTCTGTTTGGTAAACGAATGAGACTTGCACTTCAGATTCAAGTCAACATTTTAATTAACGTTTACTAGCATTAGGACAAATACCTAATGCATGTGGGGCTTAAAACCTAGACGACGGGTTGATAGGTGCAGCTAACCACCATGGCACATGTATACCTATGTAACAAACCTGTACGTACTGCACATGTATCCCAGAACTTAAAGTAAAATTTAAAAAAATAATAAGGCTTACTTGAATTTGCAATGGTATATTTGAAAAAAAAATGGATATGTAGTTTTAATTTCACTAGCATTTTACAAATTTCAATGCAATTTTTGGCAAAGAACCACATAGTTACATAACTACCTGGCATGCATCATTTTAGTACTATTTATTCAGAAAGGCCTTTTATAAAACAAACTTTCCTGCCAAAAAAAGGAAGTACAAATATTGTACTCTGATTGTGTATTACAACTTGTCAAAAGTGTGATGTGGTGACCTAATTCAGGAGGCCTGGGTTTCATTACAACTCTACCTCCAATTAAAACTCACAGTAGCCGTTTTCTGAAGTCTGATATAGCATTCTCAAAGGTTCTAACTAGAATGAGGTTTCTTTTTTATTATTAATAACTTTTCTGTACCTACTATGGTTTTGAGAGGGTTTCTGAAATTGTCATAAAATTGGTTATTGGTTTTCCTTTACCTTCCAAAAGAAGACTGAGGAGTGTCTCCCTAACGAAGAAAAGGTGCTAAAGCACTTGCAATTTGCTGCTTCAAACTAGGGGACTTATCTAGTGCATTTGTTCTAGAAAATGAGAATCATAGACATAGTCTCTCCTGGAAGCCACTGAAAGTTCTAGGAAGCACTTGGCTACATATGAAAGAAACACTCAAAAGAGATAGCTTAATCGAAGATGAAATCCCTCAGAAGAAACAAGAGAGGACTCGGTTCTAGGACCTCAGTCCCAGCACCATCAGGAAGCCTTATTTTATCCCTATCTGCTTAGAGGATGCTTGGTATGGCAGAATTCTAATCCTACTTTGGGGTGTTGTCCCTTTGAAACTTAAAAATATTGAAACAATCAATTCTCTCTTCCTCTTCCCTGCTAGCTTGTTGCCCTAGTTCATTCCTTTATCTCTTGCCCATATTCCTGCAATAACCACCGAATGCATGTCCCTGCCTATTGTAGAATGGCCTTGGAATTAATTTGAATGGCTTATTCAAATCCCCCAATCCCACCCATGGGAATGCTAAATTGAGCACTCTCTTCCTCTGTGCTTTAAATACAAAAAGGATTTTTGAGAGCAAAGGAGAAAGCAGCATCACACTCATTCTCCACTGATATGGTTAGGCTTTGTGTCCCCACCCAAATCTCATCTTGAATTATAATTCCCATAATCCCCATAATCCCTATATGTCAAGGGACAGACCAGGTGGAGGTAATTGAATCATGGGGACAGTTTCCCCATGCTGTTCTCGTGATAGTGAGTGAGTTCTCATGAGATCTGATGGTTTTATAAAGGGCTCTTCCTTCTTTGCTCTTCTCCTTCCTGCTGCCTTGTGAAGAAGGTGCCTTGTTTCCACTCTGCCTTCTGCCATGATTGTAAGTTTCCAAAGCCGTGCTGAACTGTGAGTCAGTTGAATCTCTTTCCTTTATAAATTACCCATCCTTGGGCAGTTCTTTATAGCAGTGTGAGAATGAACTAATACATCCACATTCTCTCACTTCAAGCCTTAGAGCAGGATACCTCATGGTCCCAGCATGGACAGGATGTGTAGAAAGTAGAGGAGATGCTCTGTTCATTGTGACCAGCTCTGCTTGAGCCCCAGCAGATTCTTGTTCATGTAGGAGAGAGGGGAATAGACCACCACCTGAAAAGGATGGAGGTAATGCCAAACACCTAGGCGTAGGTTTTATCTCTGCCCTCCTTCTTTCCATCAGAGCAGGAACTCTTTCTTATTCCTCCGTTTTCTTTAAGAAGAAGGATACTTATCTTTCATTGGCTTGTTTCTCTCTTAAAATCAAGGCAGAGGATTCAGGTCTAATTACCATGGATTTACCTCCATTATCATTCATTGGAGACAAGCTCGGTTCTAAGCTTAGTTCTACTTTGGGAATTACGATATTCTTCTAGTGAGATTTACTGAGTTTCAAAATGTTTACTCAGTACTCACCAAAAACATGGTCTTCGTGACTTAATTTTTCATTTTTCTTTAGAAAATCACCAACACTTAAACAGAAATTTTGCTATCTTCTTGTCTTTCTTCAGGATAATTACAAAGAGAACTTCAAGAAATTTCACATACCTTGCCTCTTGTCTTATTCCCTTCAGATATAGCTTTCTCACTGTCCCCAGACTGTAATATCCAAAAGGCAAATCTGACCATGCCACTTCTGCTTAATAAATATTCAGGGGCTTTACTTTGCCTCCAAGATTATTAATAGGCATCAAGGGCCCCTTGAGATGGGTTCCCATTGCTCCCTGCACTACCCAACATTCTCAGACAACATTAAAATGCTGCGCACACCATGCAGGGTTTTATTTTCTTTCTTGCTTTCTGTCTTGCTACTCCTCCTCCTTGAATATTCTCTCATCCTTCCCCTTTGTCTTGGCAAACTCCTGCTCATTTTTTAGAGTTTAGTTTTATCTTCACTCCTCCAGAATATCTCCTCTGATCTCAACGTGTCTGTTGTCTCTTCATAACCTGGTATAAGTCTCTTTTCGTGTATCATGTTATCATTTAATTTTCTGTTTATGTGTTTGTTCTTTCACAGGTCTATTCATCTACCTCTAGCCGCTGGCAGAGAAGCTAACAAGAATAGAGATCCACCAGTGTTTCTTTTCTTTTCTTTCTTTTTTTTTTTTTTTTTGAGGTTCTCAATACTCGATTTTTAAAAAATAATTTTTCTCTTTCTTTTTCTTTTTCCTTTTTTTAATTTCAATAGATTTGTGGGAAACAGGTGGTGTTTGGTTACATGAATAAGTTCTTTAGTGGTGAGTTCTGAGATCTTGGAGCACCCATCACTTGAGCGGTGTACACTGTACCACCCTTCTCCCTCCCTTTCCCCTGAGTCCCCAAAGTTCACTGTACCATTGTTATGCTTTTGCGTCCTCATTTGCGTTCCCACTTATGAATGAGAACATACAGTGTTCGGTTTTCCATTCCTGAGTTACTTCACTTAGAATAATGGTCTCTAATTCCATCCAGTTTGGGCCTTTCAGGATTGGTTTCCTCTGCAGTACTTATGAGGGCAGGTGGCAGCATTTAGCTATCAGTGAATTCATGCTGACGCTAGGAAGAGAAACAGAAGTAACCACTCCTATCTTGGGACATTATTCCAACTGCCTTGATTGCTTCTCTTTTCCAGCAGAACTGAGAAAAATAAGGCCACAGTTGAGAATTTTGTGCTTGATGGAGACATCAAACCCAGAAATGCTGGACTGGCTGAGCAACTTGAGTAAAGCCCATCCTCCCACTTTTGTCATGCAGGCCCTGGGAACTGCTTTAGGAATGAGAAAAATGGACATAAAATGGTCTAATCAGTATGTAAATTATTATCTTGCTTACAGTTTCATAGACTAAGGGAATTATTGGGGGAGATTGCTTGTATCTTCAATGTGACTTCAAGTCTATCTTTTTATACTTTATTTGCATTTATTAGTGTTTAATCCCACAGAATGATCCCATTCTCCTATTTTAAGTGTTCTAATTCCCGCACACAATTCCTCTACCTATAGGTTCTGAATTTATAATTGTAGGTTGAAAGAATGGTTTTGTTCATTCAACCCTAAGCATTCAGTGGTTGCTACATTCTTCATGTTACATTTTCTCAGTTCCTTATGTCGGTTAACTTCTAACTGATTAGGCTGAGAACTAGAATTTCCATCACAGTAGTACTCATGCTGAGTAGTCACTGCTTATTGATTTGTCTGGTGGAAAACCTGAAGGTAGGACCTGTATCAGTCAGGGTCTTAGCAGGGAACCCCTGTTTAATCAAGTTAGGGCTTAATGGGAGATAATTTTCTTTCCAGAGGTACAGGCAGGGTTAATCACTCCAATAAGGGATGTTGAAGTATCCAGGGTTTTGCTACAGTGGGAAGCTATTATTGCCCCTAGGCCTGAAGGTCGATGACAAGGAAGTTATTAGAATCTGGCAAGTGATGGAGTGGAGCTATAGCCAAAGGGCTGCCTGAGAGGAGCAGTGGCCAAATGTGATTGAGAATTGCTGGTGAAATGATTCACCAACCACAGGAAGAGGCTGACCATCATAGACCACATTTCAATGACTTATGTTTCATTAATGAGTCATCATCAATTTCTCTTTCATTTTGATAGCCCCCTCTTAGGGTTCAGGTTTTGAGGTAACTCTTCTACTAGACAACATTTTAAAGTAGTAACTATTTTTCTTATTGCTATTAACCAAGCCACACATTAATGCCGAGCTTCTGTTAAGTAAAAAATAACTAGGGATACCAGACTGAGTTTTTCAGCCCAGTCAGAAGAAAAGCAATTTGACATACTGTTACCCTTTGCAGTCTTAGCAAGAGAAAGACAATGTGCTTGTTTATTGTCTAAATTAGCACTTTGCCCCTGATACTTCTCAAAGCTGAAAGACCCTCTAAGATCAAGAACTGATGAAGTAAGTCTTCAGATTTGATAAACTGGTGTTCTATAGGGAAATTAAAGCCAATGTGAAATTTGCAGTTGACTTTTGTGATGACTACCTTCCCCTTTTAAATTCTGAGTGTATTATGCATTTAAATATAAATTTGTCTTTTCAGGGCTATAGAAAAATGTGCTGCTCAAAAGGAGATTTCCATCTCGAAAAGGCAAATTACTGGGAAAAATGAATCTGTTTTCTCTACCAAGGTAACCTACTAATTTATGAAACACACTGGGGACTTTAAGCAGGATATTTGGCACCACACCTTCTAATCACACCCACTCTTTGTTGAGTAGCTGGATTCTGTTTTCCCATTTAACACATGGTTTCTTTCCCTAAAAATGAGAATGAAAAATCTTGTTCTTTGAGAAACAAAGTTGGAACTTTGTGTATTTTTTATGGCATTATTTTGAGTATGAGTTTTGAGGTAACTATTTTCAGATTCCAGGAAGCCATGAGGCCATATCTAGTTTCAGAGTTGCATTGCTGTTACAGGCTCAACATTAGGTAACATATTTTGTTTTCAGTCTGTTTCAGCTCCAGTATTGACTGGTTTCTCTCTCTTGAACTTTGCATCCACAATTCAGTTTAGGGAGAGTCAAGAACATAAGTGTTTTCATCATTAACCATTAACTTTTAAAGCACCATTAATCCCGTGTATGATTAGCTCAGCTTTCAGAAACAGAATTCAGAAATATGGTAAAAATCACCAGGACAAACTTTTAACAGTTTTCACAAGTATTCCCAAAGTGATGATCAAAGCCTACAGTAACAGATCTTTTAAAAGAAGGGGCTTCCTTATGGGCTGGGCCCCCCCAACAGGGGTAGTTGATTAAGAAAATCTTACCACTTTCTTACAACTTTATAGAAAATAAGTCATGTTAAAGCACAGGGGTAGTGAAAGGAGTGTTTAAGAAGTGGTCTCAACTGAGGTTTTGGGGTACCAGTGGAGCCCCTTTGCCTTGGTTCCAGCAGAAGAGTGATGCAGGCGAAGCATGTGGTTATGAGTGCCCCAGGTCCTTTTGGGCTTTAGCTGCTTACCACATGGTGAAAAGGAATGGTGATAGAAATCCAAAGTGAACTTTTTAATATTATTATTATGGCTTTATATATAGTCAAAAGAGCTCACCTTCTTCTCCTAGCTCAGACATGGGTTTGGCTAAGGAAGGAGAAATGGGGTTGGGGAGGTTGGGAGCAGGGCATGCAATGCTCTTCTGAAAAAATAGGAACATAAAGGAGATATGCCCGCAACTCTCCATCAGGTTGAAGGATTCTTTCTATTAGCCTTTCAGCATTTGGATCCTTATGATTTTGGTGCTTCTCTGTAGCATTGGAGACATAGAAGGAGACTGCCTCCTGCTGGGGTCAGTATATTCTGCATCCCATGAACGGAAGTGAGAACAGCCTTGGGAGCTAATGCCAAAGGTGGGAGAATCTGATGCCCTCAGTCTCCAGTGAACTAAAGTAAGAGTCTTACTACTTTCAGTGCTTGGGAACTGCTGCAATACATGGGCTGCTCCAACTTATTTCCTTAAACCTCCACTCACCAGATTTTCAGATGCTGCACAGGTGGAATGGTGGGCAAGTTCTAAATGTCACATGACTGTCTTGTTTAGTTATATGTTGGGTGTAGCCCATGGAGTACTCAGGCCCTAAAGAAACCCTTTTGGATGAATAAACATCCCAGAGTCCTTATGCTAGTTCTACCTGTGAGGTGTTTGCTACAGTCTGAAAGTTTATGTAACCCCAGCACTCATATGTTAAAATTCTAAAACCCCCAATCCCCTTGATAGTATTTGGAGGCAGAGCCTTTGGAAGGTAATTAGGTCATGGGGGAAAAGGCCTTATGAATGGGGTTAGTGCTCTTATAAAAGAAGCCAGAGGCCAGGTATGAAGGCTCATGCCTGTAATCCCAGCACTTTCACAGGCTGAAAGGTAGGATCGCTTGAGCCCAGGAGTTCAAGACCAGCCTGGGCAACATAGTGAGACCCTGTCTCTACAAATAATTTTAAAATTAGCCCAACATGGTGGTGTGTGCCTGTAATCCTAGCTACTCAGGAGGCTGAAATGGGAGGATCACATGAGCCCAAGAAGTCAAGGCTGCAGTGAGTAGGAAGGTACCTGCCTTCAAACCAGGAAGAGGGCCCTCACTAGACACCCAAACTGCCAGCACCTTGATCTTGGACTTGCCAGCCTCCAGGGCTGTGAGAAATAAATTCCTGTGATTTGTAAGCCACCCAGTCTATGGTATTTTGTTACAGCAGCCCAAATGGACTGAGGTAGTATTCCTAGTCCCATCTCACATCTTAGACTACAAGTCCTAGAGAATACATGCTGAGAGGAAAAAGCTTTTAGGTGTTTCAGGGCATCTCCTATTACCCCCATTACCCTCTTCTCCCTAAAGTCATGGAGTGAGGGGGTTCAGAATTACCTGAAGCACAGAAATTTATACTAGGAGACCACATAACACCCTTTTGTTGGCTGTCAGGCCCATGAGGTAACCTAGTGCCCAGAGCCCCCTCACTTGAGATCTTGGAGGTTCCCTGTCAAAGGCCTAGAAAAACTAGAGTTGAAGGCTGCCACTGCAGCTCAATGCAATTCCCATTTCACCTTCCAGTAAGAGCTTTCAACACCTCCCTGATCCTCCTAAAATCCTTTCATCGGTGATGGCCCAGAGGATAGTCTCTGCCTGAAGTCTCACCAGCTCAGAGTAGAGTTTCCATTATGAGAAACTCTGATGCTTCCATGCACATGGAGTGGGTAGATGGGTAGGGCAGGGCAATGGACATGTTTGGATGTACCAAGAAGGAAAGAGGAAAGGTCAGAGTCATCTTCTTCCTTATAGGCAATGCTCAATTTCCTATTTATAAAATGGGTAAAATCCCCTGCCCCATCCCCTTGCTGGAGTAATAGTGCAAAGCAGGTGAATCAGGAAGGATAATCAGGTCCTCAGTGGCATCAGTGGATTCTTACACTCTCTGAACCCTTAAGGTTAGAGGCAAGCAATATTTTTCCTAAGAGTCTGCAGAGAAGTCATGAGGAGTTTAAGTTTCTGTTATTCTACTAACTGTTTAACCTTTGGAACAGTTACTTCAAATCACTCAGCTTCAGTTTTTGCCTGTATAAAATATAATAGTAAATATCTTCTAGCATTTCCATGATAAACTATGGAGATGGTGAGGTCTGCCCAATTGCAGATGAGAGAAATTCACCCTCAAGCTTTGTTGAGCAGCTCTCCCTGTGTGGTTGCCATCCCCTCCTACTGCAATCTGCTTTCCTTGTGCAGTGGACAAATAGAATACAGATGGCTCAAGACTCAGGTCATCCCAGTATAGCAGATCCAGAAGAAAGAAAACTTCCCTCTCCTAGAATCTTTTCTTAAAAATCCCAAAGAAGAGCTCAAACAAGCATGGCTGGGGCCATGTGTTCATCCCAGAACCAATATCTTTGAATGGAACAATGTGATGCTGTGATTGAACAGAGGTGGGTCTTGTGCTTATCTCCATGGCTGGGTTGTTGCAGTGGCAGGTTCATTGGAAAAACATGGAGTAAGGGAAGGATAATTCCCAAATGAAGAGGATTTATTATAAAAAGAAGGAAGAATCGAATGCTCTGGATTCAGTAACAACAGACATCCATGACAAATTGAGAATGTGTTAAGTCATGGAATACAAGGAAGTGTGAACAACCAAACCAAGAACAGCATAGGAAGGCACTTAGGCCTCAGCAATGCCAGAACAAAACTTGGCTTCAGCACAGGGTTCCTCTTTACTGTTATATCTACTTCTTTGTGTAAGTTTGCTTCTTTTTACTTCACTATACACTGGCTTTCTCCACATGTCATGAAACATAGTGGGTATTAGTACCACTCCCACCAACGATTCATGTCCTCCATTCCCACCAATGACTCATGTTCTTTTCATAGAAGGGTTGATATGGAAGCAGGGTGTTTAGGCAACTCTGAGACACAGAAGGCCTTCACTTTGTGATCCCCCATGTTCATCTTCTGCCCCTTTTCTTCATCTCTGGAGTCATCCATCTCCTGTGTATTAGCCAACATTGGTAGATGGCTATATATCTCATTATCCGACCAATACAATTTTTTTAATTTTTATTTTTTGGCGGTATATAGTAGGTATATATATTTATGGGGTATGTGAAAATTTTTGATATAGGCATGCAATGTGGGCCTTGCCATCTTGCCCACATTGGTCTCAAACTCCTGGACTCAAGCAGTCCTCCTGCCTTTGCCTCCCAAAGTGCTAAGATAAAAGGCATGAGCCACCACACCCAGCCTCACATTTTCTTTATCCATTCGTTTGTTGATGGACACTTGGGTTGCTTCCAAATCTTGGCCACTGTGAAGAGTACCACAACAAACATGGGAATGCACATATCTCTTTGATATCCTGATTTCTTTTATTTTGGGTGTATACACAGCAGTGAGACTGCTGGATCATATGGCAACTCTATTTTTAGTTTGTTTAGGAACCAACAAACTGTTCTGCTTAGGAGTTGTACTAATTTACATCCCCACTAACAGTTTACAAGGGTTCCCTTTTCTCCACATCCTTGCTAGAATTTGTTATTTCCTGCCTTTGAATAAAGCCATTTTAACTGGAGTGAGAGGGCATCTCCTTGAGGTTTTGATTTGCATTTATCTCATGATGAATGATGTTAAGCACCTTTTCATATAGCTGATTGCCATCTGTATGTCTTCTCTTGAGATATGTCTACTCAGACCTTTTGCCCATGTTTTAATTGGATTATTAAATATTTTCCTATAGAATTGTTTGAGCTCCTCATTTATTCTGGTTATTAATCTCTTGTCAGATGGGTAGATTGCAAATATTTTCTCTCATTCTGTGGATTGACTCTTCATTTTGTTGATTGTTTCTTTTGCTGTGCAGAAGCTTTTTACCTTTTGTTCCCATTTGTCTGTTTTTGCTTTGGTTGCCTGTGCTTGTGGGGTATTACTCAAGAAATCTTTGCCCACTCCAATGTCTTGGAGACTTTCCTGAAAGTTTTCATTTAGTAATTTCATAATTTGAGGTGTTAGATTTAAGTATTTAATACATTTTGATTTTATTTTTGTGTATAGTCAGAGATAGGGGTCAAGCTTTATTCTTCTGCATATGGATATCCATTTTTCCCAGAACTATTTATTGAAGAAACTCTCCTTTCCCCAATGTATGATATTGGTGGCTTCATCAAAAATTAGTTCACTCTAGATGTATGAATTTGTTTCTGAGTTCTCTATGCTGTTCCATTGGTCTTTTTGTCTGTTTTTATGGCAGTACCATGCTGTTTTGCTTATTATAGCTCTGTGCTATAATTTAAAGTCAGGTAATGTGATTCCTTCACTTCTTTAGCTTAGGATAGCTTTGGCTATTGTGGGGCTTCTGTGGTTCAATATAAATTTCAGGATTGTTTTTTCCATTTCTGTGAAGAATGTCTGGTATTTTGATAGGGATTGCACTGAATCTGTAGATTGCTTTGGGTAGTATGAACATTTTAACAATATTGATTCTTCCAATCCATGAACATGAAATGTCTTTTCATTTTTGTAGCATCTTCAATTTCTTGCATCAGTGTTTTATACTTTTCATTGTAGCGATCTTTCACTTCTTTGGTTAATTCCCTGGTATTTTATTTTATTTTATTTTATTTTATTTTATTTGTTGCTTTTGTAAATAAGATTACTTTCTTGATTTCTGTTTCAGATTGTTTGCTGTTGGTGTATAGAAATGCTACTGATTTTGTATGTTTATTTTGTATCCTGAAACTTTACTGAATTTGTTTATCAGTTCTAATAGTTTCTTTGTTGGAGCCTTTAGGCTTTTCCAAATATAAGATCATATTATGGGCAAACAAGGATAAATTTGAATTCTTCCTTTCAATTTGATGCCCTTTCTTTCTTTCTTTTGTCTGATTACTCTAGCTAGGATTTCAGTACTATGTTGAATAATGGTAGTAAAAATGGGCGTCTTTATCATGTTCCTGACCTTAGAGGAAAGGCTTTCAGCTTTTCCCCATTCAGTAGGATACTAGCTATGGGTCTGTCGTATATAGCTTTTATTATGTTGAGGTACATTCCTTCTATGCCCAGTTTTTTCAGGATTTTCAACATCTCATGATGCAATATTGAATTTTATCAATGCTTTTTCAGCTTCCATGGAAATGATCATATGATTTTTGTCCTTCATTCTGTTGATATGATGTATCACGTTGATTGATTTGCATATGTTGAACCATCCTTGAAGCTATGGGACAAATCTCACTTGATCATGATGAATGACCTTGTTAATGTGTTTCTGAATTCTGTTTGCTAGTATTTTGGTGATAATTTTTGCATCAGTATTCATCAGAGATATTGGCCTGTAGTTTTCTTTTTTCAATGTGTCTTTGTCTGTTTTCGGTATAAAGTATTACTGGCCTTGTAGAATGAGTTTGGAGATATTCCTCCTCTATATTTAGAACAGTTTGAGTAGGATGGGTATTAGTTCTTCAAAAGTTTGATGGAATTCACCAGTGAAACCATAAGATCCTGGGCTTTTCTTTGCTGGGAAATCTTTTATTATGGCTTTGATCTCATTACTTCTTATTGGTCTGTTCAGGTTTTATATTTTTTCATAGTTCAATCTTGGTAAGTTGTATGTGTCTAGGAATTTATTCATTTCTTCTGGATTTTCCAGTTTTCGGCGTACACCTACTCATAGTAGCCACTAATGATCCTTTGAATTTCTGAAGTATCAGTTATAATGTCTCCTTTTTCATTTCTGATTTTATTTATCTGGATCTTCCCTGTTTTTTTCTTAGTGACTTGGATAAACATTTGTCAAATTTGTTTATCTTTTCAAAAGACCAACTTTAAGTTCTCTTATATTATTCTTTTCAATAAACTTTCTACTCCTATCACTTTCTCTGCCTCCTCTTTAAGGTCACTAACTCTAAGGTTTGTCCCTCTGAGGCTTTTTTCTAGATCTTGCAAGCATGCTTTTTCAGTTTTTTTCTTTTTTCTTTTTGTCTTCTCTGTGTATTTTCAAATAGTCTGTCTTCAGTCTCACTAATTCTTTCTTCTGCTTGATCAATTCTGCTATTAAGAGACTAAGATGCATTCTTCAGCATGTCAATTACATTTTTCAAATCAAGAATTTCTGCTTGATTCTAATTATTTCAATCTCTTTGTTAAATTTATCCGTTAAATTTCTGAATTCCTTCTCTGTGTTACCTTGAATTTCTTTGAATTTCCTCAAAACAGCTATTTTGAATTCTCTTCCTGAAAGATCACATAACTCTATTTCTCCAGGATTGGTTTCTAGTGTCTTAAGTAGTTCATTTGGTGGCACCATGTTTTCCCGGATGGCCTTCATGCTTGTGAATGTTCATAAGTGTCTGTGCATTAAAGAGTTAGCTATTTATTGTAGTCTTGAGTCTGAGCTTGTTTGCACTGTCCTTCTTGAGAATGCTTTCCAGATATGAAAGGGACTTGAGTGTTGTGATCTAAGCCACATCTGCTTTAGGGATCTCCAAGTTCAGTTATGCTGTGGTTCTTGCAGACTCACAGAGGGGGTTTTTGTTCTTGCAGACTCACCTTGGTGGTCTTGGATAAAATCGAGAATAATTCTCTGGATTACCAGGCAGAGACTTATGTTCTCTTCCTTTATTTTCTTCCAAACAAGTGGAATTTTTTTCTTTGTGCTGAGTCATCTGAATCTGAGGATAGGGTGACACAAGCACCCCTGTGGCCACAACCACTGTAACCACTACCTAGCTACTAACTATGTTCATTCAAGGCCGTAAAGCTCTAAGCCAGCAAGAATACTTCAGCCTGTGACATCAAGGCTTGCTGAAACTTAAGTTTAGTCAACTGGGATGGACAGTTCCTCTCTGGCTAGAGCTGGTCTAAATGCTCCCTCAGTGGGTGGGAATTAGCTGAGTTCAGCCCAATTTTGCTTTCTGCTATGACAGGGCAGCACTGAGTTCACTTCAAAGTCCCACTATCACTGCACTCTCCCTCCCCCAAGTGCACAGATTGTCTGCACCACAAAGCTGCTACCGGGGTATGATGGAGGGGTAGCATCAGTGACCCATGACTATCTTTTCTACCCTTTTCAGTGCCTCTTTCAGCTGTATGAAGCTAAAGCCTGGTACTGTGATTGCTCTCCTGATTTTTGGTTCTTACGAAGGTGCTTTTGCGTAAATAGTTGTTAAATTTGGTGCTCTTGGTGGGGGCAGGGGTGGTGATCAGTGGAGGCTTTTATTTGGCCATCTTGCTCTGCTCCTCCAACAAGTACAATTTTAAGAATGAATGGCTTCGTTATTGATAACTATGGTAAGACAGGGGACACAAGCCATCGGAGACCCAGAAAAATTAGGACATATAGTCACCCTCTGTTTAGTTTTCCGCTCCTTCACTCTCCTCCTTTGTTAAGAGTTGCTCTTAGAAAGGGAATATCAGTCACTGCATGAATCAGAGTTCTTTGCCTTCCAGAGAAATTTTTAATGTTAACTCACATGGAAAAATAAATAATTTACTTTCCCTTGTAAAGGAAGTAGTTTCTATCTTTGTTTAATGAAAATATTGTTTCAGTCCTGCAAGATAAAAAAGTTCCAGAGATCTATTTCACAATAATTTAAGTATGTTTAGTACTACTGAACATTACACTTAAAATGCTAGGGTGGTAAATTTTATGATAGGTGTTTGTTGCCACCATAAGAAAATAGATTCAAATTGAACTTTTGGACTTTTGGAATAGAAACTGGATAGAAACCATATGAATAGTTTCTATCGTTTTTTCTGTAACATATCAAACCATTTTGCCTTTTAAGTTTACAATGTTTTTAAAAGATAACTTTATGATTCATTGCCTTTAATCAAAGACTTTCCATAAGGGTTTTTTTTTTTGTTTTTTGTTTTTTTTTTGGTTTTTGAACACAGGAAGGTAAAGCCAGCCTGGTGCCTGTTAGAAGAGTAATAACGAAAAATTACCCTGATCAATCTCATAAGGTATATGTAGGCCTTTTAAAATCTTCTTTGGTTCTAGATGCTTGATGAATCACCACACTGTCTTCCACAATAATTGGACTAATTTACACTCCCACCAACATTATAAAAGCTTTCCTATTTCTCCACAGCCTCGCCAGCATCTATTGTTTTCTGACTTTTTAATAATCGCCACTCTGACTGACATGAGATGGTATCCCATTGTGGTTTTGATTTGCATTTCTCTAATGACCAGTGATGATGAGCTTTTCTTCATATGTTTGTTGGCTGCATAAATGTCTTCTTTTGAGAAGTGCCTGTTCATATCCTTCACCCACTTTTTGATGGGGTTGTTTGATTTTTTCTTGTAAATTTGTTTAAGTTCCTTGTAGACTCTGGATATTAGCCCTTTGTCAGATGGATAGATTGCAAAAATTTTCTCCCATTCTGTAGATTGCCTGTTCACTCTGATGGTAGTTTCTTTTGCTGTGCAGAAGCTCTTTAGTTTAATTAGATCCCATTTGTCAATTTTGGCTTTTGTTGCCATTGCTTTTGGCAAAGTATTATAAATCATTCTACTATAAAGACACATGAACACGTACGTTTATTGCAGCACTATTTACAGTAGCAGGCTTGGAACCAAACCAAATGCCCATCAATGATAGACTGGATAAAGAAGATGTGGCACATATACATCAGGGAATACTATGCAGCCATAAAAAAAGAATGAGTTCATGTCCTTTGCAGGGACATGGATGAAACTGGAAGCTATCATTCTCAGCAAACTAACACAGGAACAGAAAATAAAATATTGCATGTTCTCACTCATAAGTGGGAGCTGAACAATGAGAACACATGGACACAGGGAGGGGAATATCACACACCAAGGCCTGTCAGGGGTGTGGGGACAAGGGGAAGGAGAGCATTAGGACAAATACCTAATGCATGTAGGGCTTAAAACCTAGATGACGGGTTGATAGATGGAGCAAACCACCATGGTACATGTATACCTGTGTAAGAAACCTGCACGTTCTGTATATGCATCCTAGAAGTTAAAGTAAAATTTTTTTAAAAAGTAAAAAATAAGAAAAAAGCTTCTTTGAATCATAACTGGCATACAATATACTGCACAGATATAAAGTATACAATTTGATAACTGTTTATATATATTCACAATCAAGGTAATGAACATGTCCATTATGCCACAAAGATCTTTGTGCCACACTGTGATTCCTATTCCTGCCCCTCCCTGTCTTCCCCATCCCAACACAACTACTGATCTTATTGCTGCCACTGTCAATTTTCCTTCTGCCTGAAGGATTTTCTTTAGTATTTTTTGTACTGTGAATCTGACGGTGATTAATTCTTTCAGCCTTTACATGCTGAAAATAGTCTTTATTTCACCTTCATTTTGGAAAGATATTCACTGGGTATAGAATTTTAGATTGAAAGTTATTTTCTTTCAATGCTTTAAAAAGGTTGCTCTACTCTGTTCTCTCTTGTGCTATTTCCAGTAATAAATCTATTGTCTTGCTTACTTGTGTCTGCTAAGCATCACCAATATTTTAAAAATTTTTCTCATTAACATTGGTTATGACTATGATGTGCCTTGACATAGTTTTCTCCTTATTGTTTGTACCTGGGGCTTATTGAGCTTCCTGAAGTTGTAAGTTTATGATTTTCATGAAATATGAAAAATATTAACCATTATCTTCTAAAAATGTTTTCCTTTTCTTCCTAGGGCTACAATTACACATATATTAGGCCTCCTGAAGTTGTCTCACCTCGCACTGATGCTTTTTTCAGTTTTTTCCCTGTATTTAATTCTGAATGGCTTTTATCTTTTTTTCTGTAACATACAATTTGCTGTTAATCTCATCCACTGTATTTTTTATTCCAGATGTCTAAAAGTTCAACTTGAATCTATTATTGTCACAAAAAACGCCTGTCATAAAATTTACCATCTTAACAATTTTTAAGTATAATGTTTAGTAATGTTAAACATACTTAAATTATTGTGAAATAGATCTCTGAAACTTTTTTATCTTGCAGAACTGAAACAGTACTTCCATTAATCAATAACTCCTCTTTGTCTCCTCCTCCTACCCCACCAGAAACCACCATTCTACTTTTCATTTCTATGAATTTGACTACTTTAGATACCTCTTATAAGGGGAATCATACAGTATTTGTTCTTTTGTGATTATTTCGCTTAATATTATATTCCCAAGGTTCATCCATGTTGTAGCACGTGGTTAATTTTCATTTCATTTTATAGCTGTATAATATTCAACTCTATCACATTTTCTTTAACCATTCATCTGTCAGACATTTAGGTTGCTTTCACCTCTTGGCTAGTGTGAATAGTACAGCTATGAATATGGGTATGCAAATATCTCTTCAAGACCTTAATTTTAAATCTTTTTAATATATACCCAGAAGTGGAATTGCTGAATGATATAGTAATTTAATTGTTAAATTTTGGAGGAACCACCATATTGTTATACATACTGCCATAGTGGTTGCACTATTTAAAAACCCAACCAACAGTGCATGGTGTCCCAATTTAGCCATATCTTTGCCAATACTTGTTTTTTTTTTAATATAGTGGCCATCCTAATGGGTGTGAGGTGATGCTTCATTGTGGTTTTGGTTTGCATTTCTCTGATGATTAGTGAAGTTGAGAATTTTTTCATATCCTTGATGGCCATTTGTATAACATCTCTGGATAAATGTCTATTCGATTTCTTTGTTCATTTTTAAATTGGGTTATTTGTTTTTTTGATAATGAGTTGTAGTTCTTTATACATTCTAGATATACCGCTTACCAGATATATTATTTGCAAATATTTTCTTCCATTCTGTAGATTGCCCTTTCACTCTGTTGACAGTGTACTTCGATAAACAAAAGTTTTTAAGTTTGATGTCGTCCCATTTGTCTATTTTAGCTTTTGCTGCATGTGCTTTTGCTGTCATATTCAATAAGTAATTGCCAACTCTAATGTCATGAAGATTTTCTCCTACGTTTCCTTCTAGGAGTTTTATAGTTTTGAGTATTATATTTAAGTCTTTAACCCATTTTAAGTTAATTTTTGTATGTAGTGTAAGATAAGGGTCCAACTTCATTCTTTTGCCTGTGGATATCCGGTTTTCCCAATACCATTCATTGAAGAGACTCTTCTTTACCCATTGAGTGGTCTTAACACTCTTGTCAAAGATCATTTGGCCATATTTGTAAGGGTTTATTTCTGAGCTCTATATTTCATTGGTCTATATGTATGGCTTTAATGCCAATACCACACTGTTTTAATTATTATAGCTTTATGATATATTTTAAAATAGAGATGTGTGAGTTCTCCAACTTTGTTCTTTTTCAAAATTGTTTTGGCTATTCAGTTAGGACCTTTGTTATATTTGTATGTTTCTATGTAACATGTTCAGTCATTCCTCTAGCTTTTGGAACATATAGAATGATTATGGCTTAAATGTGTCCCCTCCAAAATTCACATGTTGTGAATGTGGTAGTAATAAGAGATAAAACCTGTAAGAGGTGCTTAGGTCATGAGGGTGCCTCTCTCATGTATGGAATTAACACCCTTACAAAAGACACTGCACACAGCATTTGCTTGCCCTTCCACCTTTTTCCATGTGAGTACACAGTCTTCCTCCCCTCCAAGGGATGTAGCCTTCACCAGACAACCAAACCTGCTGGTGCTTTGGTCTTGATAATTTTCTGTTCTTTATAAATTACCCATTATCAGATATTAGAACAGCACAGACAGGCTAAGACAGCAATTGGTACCAAGATGTGGGGTTGTTGCTATAAAAAAAATCTAAAAATGAGGCCAGGCATGGTGGCTTATGTCTATAATCCCAGAACTTTGGGATGCCGAGGTGGGCAGATCATGAGGTCAGGAGATCGAGACCATCCTGGCTAACACAGTGAAACCCCATCTCTATTAAAAATACAAAAAATTAGCTGGGAGTGGTGGCAGGTGACTGTAGTCCCAGCTACTCAGAAGGCTGAGGCAGGAGAATGGCGTGAACCCAGGAGGTGGAGCTTGCAGTGAGCCGAGATCACGCCACTGTACTCCAGCCTGGGCGACAGAGCAAGACTCTGCCTCAAAAAAAAAAAAAAATACTAAAAATGTGGAAGCAGCTTTGGAACTGGGTAATGGGCAAAGGCTGGAAGAGTTTGGAGGAGTAGGCCAGAAAAATCATATACTGCTGTGGCTGCAGCATTAAGGGTAATTCCGGTGAGAGCCCAGAAGAGGAGAGCTGTAGAGAGAGCCTTGGTATTCTTAAGAGATTACTTCAGTGGACAGGAAGAGAATATTGGTAGAAATATGGACAGAGTAGACAACTCTGATGAGATTTTAGACAGAAATAAGTAATATCTTACTGGAAACTGGAGGAAAGACCATCCTTGTTACTGAATTACATTCCTGTCCGATGACTTTATGGAAGACAGAACTTAAGAGCAATAAACTAGGATGTTTGGCAAAAGAAATCTCTAAGCAGAAAAGCTTTCAGGATGCTATGTGGCTTCTTTTAACTGCTTATAGTAAAATGTAAAAGGAAAAATAGTTTTAAGATAGAACTTATAATTAAAAAGGAAAGCAGAATGTGAAGATTTGGAAAATTTTTAGCCTGGCTATGTAAACAAAGAAAGAAAACCAAGGGTGCAGCCAAGTGACCCTTTTATAAGGAAATATGTATGGATAGTGTAAAGCCAGGTGCTACTCATCAAAAGAAGGGAAGAATGACCTCAAAGGCATTTTGGAGATCTTTGAGGCTCTTCCTCTCATCATAGACTCAGACTGCCAGGAATTTGAGGCCAGAACAATTTTGAGAGAGGTCCCAGGACTCTCATAAAGCCTTGGGATTCATGATTCAGGGCCACTCTATGTCTCTGCTCCCTTCATTCCAGGACAGCACTCCTCAGCCACCCCAGCTGTGGTTCAAGTGAGCCTAAGTGCAGTTCAGGCTGCTACTCCAAAAGGCAAAACCCACAAACCTTGACAATGTCCACATGGTGCTAACTCTGCAGGGATGCAGAGTGTGCAAGCTCTATGCAGGCTGTTAAAAATGCCATCAGAATTTTAATAAAAATTGCATTGAATCTGTAGGTCACTTTGTGTAATATGAAAATTTTAACAATATTAATTCTTCCAATCCATGAACATGGGATATCTTTCCATTTATTTGTCTTTCTCAATATGTTTCATGAGTTTTTTTGTAGTTTTCAGTGTACAGATCTTTCACTTCATTATTAAATTTATTTCTTAAGTATTTTATTCCTTTTGATGCTATTTTAATAGAATTGTTTCCTCAATTTCTTTTTGAATCAGTCATTGTTCTTGTATTGAAATATGACTTTTTTAATGTTGATGTTATATTCTATAACTTCACTGAATTCATTTAACAGTTTTCTGGTGGTGTCTTTAGGGTTTTCTATATATAGGATAATGTAATTTGAAATCACAGACAATGTTACTTTCTTTCCAATTCAGATGCTTTCTATTTCTTTCTCTTGTCTAATTGTTCTGGCTAGAATTTTCAGTACTAGTTGAATAGAAGTGGTGAAAGTGGGCACCCTTGAAATCCAAACTGTTCCAAATAACATTTGAAGTAATACATTAATTAGATTCTATTTGCTTTTTAAAATTACTTCCCCTACTGCCTCCACACACTATACATCCAGCCAAAATATGCCCCATACATTGTCCCTTCTATGAAGGTATTTCTCCAGTTGGAATTATTTTTCCCTCATATGCCCACTTGTCAAAATATATAAAGCCCAGTTTAAATTACTTTATTCATGGAGATTTCTCAGTCACTCTGGTCTGACCTATGTGATAAGTCTTTTTTAAGGTTGTAATAAAACATGTATCTAACTTTTCACTACATTAACTTTTAGAGTTTAAATTCCTTAAAAGCAGTAAGTGTCTCTAGTTCATCTTGGCATTTTTATTTCTTGCTTCAACTGAGTAATAAGAGTTGACTAAACAGAGTTAGCTAAGGAAAAGAAAGTACCCTCCTTTGTTTTGCTCTTTCCCACCCCAATCAGAATTTTTCACAAGCTTTGTTGAAACACACCTAACAACAATTCTCACCTACATTTTCTATATAGATCACTATCTCCCATAGAGACACTGCTCTCTGCTGAAGCCCAACAAGACTTGGCTTTTTCACTAGCTTTATTTATTTCAACCTTCTGGCACAACCGTATAATATTTTTTTATTTCCTTGTGGGAACATATGTGATTAATAGTTTTTATATTCTCTTATTCTTAAGCAAAGTATCCCAAGGTCTGGGCACCTGTTCTGACAAATATCAAACATCTACAGTAAGATAAGTGAACATATGATAAGCACACATTTATTTAAAATTCTCTCTTTGTTTAGAAAATCACACATATTTGCCTTTTATTTGTCCACACAAATTCACAAGAAATTTTTTCTTTGAATCCAAGTCAAGGCAGAAAAATATTGTGATTCTATGTCACTACAGACCCACATTATTTGCCCTCAGGAAGTAATACAAAGAATCAGACACTCTTCTCCTCCCTCATTTCTGGGAAGATCATCAGGTTGTCCCAGTGGAGGCTCATCTATAAGTACAAGTAAAACCCTTCTGCAGCCCTCTATTTAGTGAGTGGGCAATTCTAGCCTGAGCCTCAACTTTTCAGGTAATTGAAGATTTTAACCATCAAGGAGCAGCTGAACGCAGTGCAGCACTACCTGAGTAATAATTGGCTTCTAAACCAGTTTAAAGAACAATGACAATGCCATAGGTACTTGAAGAATATTATTTACAAGCTAAGTAAATAAAAACTCAGTTGAATCAGTTTTGCCACCACGCATGTATATCTTGGACTGTCTTTTTCCACAAAACTGTCATAGGTTTTCTACTTCCTTAAGTTAAAGATCTAGGCTATAATTTTTCTTATTAAATAACTTAAGCTTTTTCCTGTTAGTACAGATGAGAGCATATTATAAACTTCAGTATATGACTTTCCAAAAAGTCCACAATTTCATTTTTAATTTATTCTGTAAAGCAATAGCTAATGAAAGTTTGTGTTTTTTTACTGGTTGGTTGGTTAATTTCTTTGTTTAAATCTGTATAATTAAATTTTAATCTAGTTTTCAGACTATATAACTTTACAATTTCTGCTCTTTGGAGTTAATAAGACTTTGTTTCCTAGGCCATCATGTATTTTGTAAGTCTTGTATAAACTTTCAAAAAAAGATATTCTTTGTATGTAGAATGTACAGCAATATAATTTTACCTCATTTAATATTATTATTCTAAATACTCTTCACATGTCAAGTATATTAGTGGTCCACAACCTTTTTGGCACTCGGGGCTGGTTTTGTGGAAGACAATTTTTCTATGAACTGGGGTTGGAGGATAGTTTCGGGATAATTCATGCACATTGCATTTATTGTGCACTTTTTTTCTATTATTATTACATTGTAATATATAATGAAATAATTCTACAATTCACCGTAATGTAGAATGAGTGGGAGCCCTAAGCTTGATTTCCTGCAACTAGACAGTCCCATCTAGGGGTGATGGGAGACAGTGACAGATAATCAGGTATTCAACTGTCATAAGGAGTGCACATCCTGGATCTCTTGCATGTGCAGTCCACAATAGAGTTCTCACTCCTATGAGAATCTAATGCTCTGCTGATCTGTCAGAAAGCAGAACTCAAGCAGTAAAGCAAGCGCTAGGGAGCGGCTGTAAAAACTGATAACATTTTGTTAGCTCGCCCATCACTCACCTCCTGCTGTGTGGTCTGGTTCCTTAATAGTCCATGGACTGTTACTGATTGGTGGCCCGTGGGTAGGGGCCCCTGAAGTATACGACTGATTATGAATGAATAATGTGCACATGAATTACCTGGGGATCTTGTTAGAATGTAGATTGTGCTTCAGTAGGCACAGTGGGCCATGAGGTTCAACATCTCTAATAAACACCCCAGTGATGCCCATGTTGCTGGTCTGTGGACCTCACTTTGAGTAGCAAGGGTTTAAGCCACTGTTAGTTAGTATTCTGTAACTTGGAACCCAGGTATCACTATGGATGGTGCCCCAACCTTTATGCATTCCTCTCCCTTAGATTAGATTGGCACTTCCAAGTTCCTTGAAGTGATTGCTTCTCATTTTCTCTATGATTCTAACTTTTAAGATATTATATTATCTAATGCTAAGGTATTCCTTGACTATGCAATTTTCCTTCTAGCCATAAAAAATTATCCTCTCCGTCAGGTCTCAGGTTTCTTTGATGTTTATTAAGCCATCCTGATTTTTTGTGTTTAAATTTGCCCAATATATATGCTTAAAGACTAATGGGTACTCAAAAATATTAATTAAATGAAAAACTACTACCATCTATTTTTTATATCTTTGATTTTTATTATTTTGGTTCAAGAAGTATCTTTTTGTTTTGTTATCCTGTTCTAGGGTCTCTTGATAAGTATCTAGAGGTTGTCCAGATTGCTGATTTGACGTCAAGAGTGTCAATTCTGGTCTTTACTATTTCCATTTTGAGTTTTTATTTGTTGGCTTGTTTGCTTGCTTGTTTTTACTATTATATTCCTAGTTTATTGTGTAAGTTGTTCATTCACTGGGATTCCACTTGGAGCTCAGCCTTTACTTTAGCCGTAATGGGTCAAAGCATCCATTTCATGGAGGCTATTCTATTCATACACCTGGAGAAGACCAATGAACCAATTGCTTTCTAAAATTATGATTTGTTTCTTATAAAAAGTTATGTTCTTTTATGTTTTCGGGTGTTGTCTTCCCCCCCTTATATTGCAGTATTGTTTTATAGGCCCCATTTTAGTTTCTTCTTGTTTCCTTTTTCTTATATAAAATTGTTTCTGATACTGCATTTGTCAAAAGATAGGGTGAGTGGAACAGCCTTAAGCTTCCATTCTGTCTACTTGGGAGCTTGTTTGGTAGCTAAAGCTAAATTCTATTTTCATGCACAGCACCTAGCCATGCAATATGCAGTTCTTAATTAAGCAACATAACACATGGGACTAGACCTCCTCATTAACTGTTCCCACAGGCTAACTATCCACACTTGCAATACATTTCCTTTGTTCACACTAAGCATACCAGGATGCCCTGTGCTTTCTCCAGACCGCTTTTATACAATATGTTGCATTCATAAAGAAGCCTGGATAGAGAAAGAGCAGTAGTAATGGTGCAGGATGTGTCTAGGAGAAGTAGGATAATTCCAATGGGCAAAGACAATTCTACATGGTCTGTTCAGGAATGGCAACATTTCCTGATGGTCAGTAGAGCTCTTTAATCTGAAAAAGGCATAGAGAGGAGAGATAACAAAGTATTTTCATATTTCCTTTGGCATATGGTTCAACAAAAGCTAGAGTATGTGGTATGCCTCAAAAACTATGCTTCTCAATACAGATGAAAAATCTATTCTGACTATGGCCTTTGAATTTATATTGTGGATACTAGCTTTTGTAGTAATTGTTGGCTTCATTGGGTGGAGGCACAGGAGGCATGATTATTCATCTATCATGTTAACCCAGTAATTTAATCCAAATACGCAATAACCTAGAGAATTAAGGAACCTGTGATCAGACCCCCATATTACCAAGGGATATAAGAAAATACAGAATTCCCATTCTAGATATTTCACCAACTACATGTGACCTGAAAAAATTGCATAATCTCAGAGGGCCCTTAATTTTATCATGTGTGAAATAATTTAGACTAAATAATACCATCTAGCTGTAATTTTTTGTTTAAAAAATCCTCAAAGTACAATGAAAATGTTTTTATTTTTCCTACAGAGATTTAAAGTCCAAAAAGTCTTATAAAGCACAGGTTCTCATTTTCAAAAGACATAATGCTTAGAATTCATTATATTCTTTACAGAATATCATGTAATATTGATGTTACATTTAGAGTAACTAATTATGTAATTCTGAGATTATAGAATAAACATATGGAAGCAGATGTTTAAGTTTATGATAGAGAAAAAAATTATATTATTTTACTTCTGCTTCCTACTATTTTCTTGTTCTACATATTCTTTTTAATTATCTTTTTAGTTCTAGAAGACTTTTACAAATTGGCCTTACAATTAACTTTACTGAACTTTTCAGATTCTTGAGAATATTATTTGACATGAGGTGTCCAAACAGATATTAAACTTAGCTTGTATAACTTTGTTAACAAGCTATTAAATTGCTATTAAACTTCCTTGTTTAATTATTCTAATCATAACAATTCAGAAGAAAACAGGTAACTCTGACCCCATGGCTTATGCACTTGGCTTGGTCCTTTGGGTCTTTCCAATTACTGTGTGGTGTTCGAAGTAGATTTTAATCCCATAAGATTAAGAATAAACATTTCTTTCTTTATTTTCCTTTTAAGGGCAGAAGTTTTGAAATAAAGTTGAAATGTGTGGTGTCATTCTACCTGGAACATGTCCACACAGAACGAAAAGCATTTTTTTTCCTTTTCTTTTGGCCGCAGTGCAAACATGGTGCACATGCACAGGAAGCGTGACTGCGTGTTTTTACTAATGCATAACACATGTCTGGGAGTGCTTGACTCCTAAAAAACCATGAGTTTTTCACTCACTTTGCACGTGGTACCCTGAAGTTATAAGAGTGCTACAAATTATTCAGTAAACATGTAACAAAGTTCAGAAAGCCTGATGGTAGAAATGGGTGTCCAGAAAGAGAGTAAACAGATGTTTTCATTCAACAACCATGACCTTCAGCTTTGGCAATAAAAGTAAATATAAATGACATTGGAATTTTCCACCCAGATCCAAGGCTAGCCTTCTGGTTTAAACTTCTTTATATCTCTACGACATTATCTCCTTCTAAGACCTTCTTCTCAATTGACCCGAAACATTCATATGATTGGTGGCCAGAGAAATATCGATCAAGATTATTGCTATTTACTCCCCGATGTTTAAAATAGGACTTTGAAGCAAGACAATAAGCTTAAAAGCCAAGCTTTTTAGGGTAGAGAATTTTCTAAATTCCTTTTCTTTTTTTTCTTAAAGGCTGAAGAAGACTCAGATTTCTGACACAATGGTAACACCTATCCCTTCTGCCTGTGACTGCCAGGGCTTGCTGTATGATGATTAGAAGAGAATGTGACACAGAGGAAGGGGAAAAAGTCCATCCCTCTGGTAGTAGGGGGTTGTGCAATGGGAGGGAAAAAGGGAGAAGGAGAAGTAGAAAATATTCAGATCTAAATGTCTTGATTTCTTCTGCTTGACTTTAGCCAGGAATGAGTGTTAGGAAAGAGGGGATGCTCTAGAAGAGGAAGCTATGGAGTCTTATTTGGGTCTATGTAAATAGCCCAACCACAGGCCCTTCTACCCAATCTAGGGCAGACCCATACCAGAGTTTAACGTGGCAACAAAGTGTGGTTAGACAGAAGTTAGGCATGGAGTTTAGCTTTTCAAGGCAGCTTTCCATCACTACAAGGCCAAGGCAGAAAGTAAATATCTCATTTCCTTTTTGCAGGGTAGAGCAAGCAGGGCAAAGGGGAATGACTGAGCAATCAGGTGACTTGAGAGCCAAATAACATTCCCACTCACAGGGTCTGAATTGGTGAAATGTATCAAGATCTTCAGCTTGAGATGGACCATCAGAGCAGGAGGCCAGATGAGAGACACGGGGTTTGTTGTGATAACTAGAGCTAAAGTGAGCTAAGTGATCAGTAGAGCAACACTGGGCTCTGGCCAACCAAAATAAACCAGACCATGAGCTCCACCAGATAAGGCCCTCTGCTACAAGTACAGTAGGTGAGCAGCACCCAGGCAGAGAGAGGCATTGTCAGGAAGACTGAAGGAAAGAGGAGCATCACAAGTGATGAGGAGCTGATCTTCACCTAGGCAAGCAGGTGGGAAAGTCTTCCTTCCCCCAGATGCCCTGGGAGAGAATTGGGGAACAGGAAGACTCTGGGAAACTGAGCATTTCTTTTTATCAAAAGATAAAGAGCACAAGGATTATTTACATCATTGTAATAACCTACATTTTTTAGGCATAATTTTAGAAACATATCTTGGCTGCATATATGTGAGATTGCTTACATTTTTAAACATTACAATTGCTTATTAAATAAACGAAGGACCCAAATAAGAAAGAAGAGAAAAAATAAGCAAGATGCTGAAAATGACTTATCTCCTTCAACAGTAGAGTTCTCCAGCAAGAGAAATACTAAAACCTAAGCTGTTGCTTTAGCACTAAGATTAAGGTTCCTTCCCAAGTGTTAGTCCCAGTAAGAAGAGTATGAGAAAAAATAGTGAAGTGCATGCAATTTGTTGTTAATTCTTTCATGATTCAACATTCTACTAAGCTACCTGATTTACCCTGGTTTTGTTGTTGTTATTGTTGTTGTTAGCCATTACAAATACTTTGCTCTCAGGGAAGACTCAGATATTAATTATAAATCTCAGGGTGAGTTTATTAATGCTAAATGATGAACAGTGTTATATTGAAAGATATTTCAAAAACAACCAAATCTAGTTTCCATAGCAACTATTTTGTATATGGAAGAGACACAGAAATTAAAGAAAAAAGACCTACCACTTACTGTGTGACCTTGACCTCTTTGATAATGTTTCTTCATTTGTGAAATAATGAAAAACTAATCATTACTCTACCAACTCTGTTCCTTTTTATGAAGATTGAAACCACATTAGTGAAAGTGCTTTGTGGTCTTTGAAGAATATAGTTATAATTGTTATGTCAAAGACCAAAAGAGATATTCAGGGCTCAAGGCAGGCCTTCAGGGTTTCCCTGAGATAGCATTGTGGGCATTGTTTCATGATCTTTTACTATATGAGAAGTAGAGAAAGGAAGAGAGTTCTAAATGTTCATATACTGTGGTCATAAAATGCTTAAATTACTCCCTCCTAATCCACTTCTAAGATAAATATTGGTGAGGAGCCAGGATAGGCACTTTTTTTGTTGTTTACAATCGTGGGGAAGGAGTTGAGTTGAAATCAAAGCCTTTAGTAATTTAATATAATGGTGTATAGGATCTGAGTGCCCTACTGCCTCCTACCAATAAAAAGTTTGACTTCTAGAGTCAAGAACTTCTGTTTTTGCTAGTCTCCCCAAAATTGTCACTCTGTGAATATACACATTTTCTGTTCACAGTAGTAGGGATGTTGATTTTTTGCTTATCATGCTAGTTAGTCCCTTGAAAAACTGAGTGGTATTTATATGATTGATAAGCTTATATACCACATAAAACCCATGCTCCAGCTTGAACAGTTATGGATGGGTAATGATATGTCTTGGTTTGCTGAAAATATAATTACAAAGTAATTATTAATGACTTACCTTTCAGTCTCAAAAATGTTCCAGTTCCAACAATTAATTATATGATCATTTTACTTCTACCTATATGCGAACCAGAATTGGGACACATGGGCACCCTCGATAAAACCCAGATTTAATCAACTGCAAAAATCTTCCTCAGAAAAAGAAAAATTCAAAGTTTCAAGAACTAGAACTTCATGTTAATTTTTAACGAATAGCTCTGACGTTGGTGACCTATTTCAGAAATATTGTAGCAATTTAAAAGAGTAATACAGAATAACAACTTTTGCTACTTTGTGGATCATACAAGCTAGTATAAGATTAGAAAGAGAAAAGATCAGTGTAATTGATTTGATAGAATCATAAAAATTACTCAGCAGAATTAGGGTGAATGAAGTCTATCTTCGATAACTAGATAATATTTAAATAGTAATCATTTCAGACATTTTGAGTGTCATTTTGTAAAACTGGGTCCATCTTGATGAAGGTTCCAAGTCATTTGAAAAGAATATATATCATTTCATCATTGAATATAATCTTCAGTTAATGTCAATTAGCTCAAGTTGGTTGGTAATGTTGTATTATTCAGGTCTAGTGTATCCTCATTAATTTTCTTTCTACTTCTTCTATCAAGTACTGACAGAAGATATGAGAGTGTTGAATTCACTCTCATGGTATGAGACATGAGAGTGTTGAATTCATTCTCACGGTGTTGAATTCATTTGATAGAATTCAGTACTTCTATCAAGTACTGATATGAGAGTGTTTAATGAACTCTATCACCCTGCAGTGATATAGAACAATAGAAATTATTCCACCTATCTAGCTGTAATTTTGTATCCATTAATCAACCTCTCCCTATATCCCATTTTCCCCAACCCTTACCAGCCTCTAGTGAGCATTCTACTCTCCATTTTTATGAGATCAACTTATTTAGCTTCCAAAAATGAGTGAGAATATGCGATATTTATCTTTTTGTATCTGGCTTATTTCACTTCATATAATATTCTTCAAACTCCTCCATGATGCCACAAATGACAGGACTCTTTTTTTAGCTTAGAGTCTATTTTATCTGATGTAAGTTTAGCTACTGATCACTTTTGGTTTTCCTTTGCATGGAATATCTTTTTCCACCCCTTAACTTTAAATCTATGTGTGTTTTTAAAGGTGAAGTGAGTTTTTTATAGGAAGCATATAGTTGGGTGTTGTTTTTTTAATCCATTCATTTCAAAAAATCCATCCTTTTTTTAATCCAAATGGTTTTTTAAGCCATTTTATATCTTTTAATTGGGGAATTTAACCCATTTATATTCAAGGTTACTATTGATAGCTGAGGTCTTACTCCTCTCAATTTGTTAATTGCTTTCTTATTGTTTTGTGAATCCTTTCTTTCTTCCTCTAGTATTGTATATCCTTTTGGTTGGATGTATTTCTGTAGTGGTAAGTTAGATGCCTTTCTTCTGCTCATTAGTGTATCCATTCTACCAGTGAGTTTTATATTCTCATCTGTGTTCTTATCCTTTCACTTCCAGATATGGGATTCCCTGAAGTATTTCTTGTAAGATCTGTCTAGTGGTGATACATTTCCTGTTTTTGCTTGTCCAGGAAATACTTTATTTAGCCTTCATTTTTAAAGAATAGCTTTTCTGGGGGTAGTATTCTTGGCCAGCAAAGGTTTTTTCAGCACCTTGAATATGTTGTCCCATCCTCTCCTGGTGTGCAAGTTTTCTGCTGAGAAACTGTTGTTAGTCTAATGGAGATTTACTTATATGTGACTTAAGGCTTTTCTCTATTTTTAAAATTCTTTCTTTGTCTTTGCCTTTTGACAGTAAAATTCCAATAGGCCTTGGAGAGGAGCTTTTTGGATTAAGTATATTTGGAGACTTTGAGAGCTAGATATCCTAGATAACGTGGATCTAGATATCCATTTCTCTCTGAAGACATGGGAAGTTTTCAGCTGTTATTTTCTTAAATATGGTCACTATGCCTCTTCTCATTTCTTCTACTTCTGCAACTCTCAGATTCATATATTTCATTAAAGCCACTTAATGGTGTCCCATAAATCCTATAGGCTTTGTGAAAGAAAAATAAACCTTGGGACCCTAAAATCCCTAAGCCAGAAGGAAAAGTCAATCTGGGAACTGCAAGGGCAAACATACCTTTCATTCTACTCCTAAATAAGATAGCTACATTTTTTTTTTAAAGCTACAAACCTCCCTCACAATTTGCTCATAAGGAAATTCCTTGCGAACAAAGGACAGATAGAACTCAAAGTCATCCCTCTGCTCATGTGGGACAAATGCCTATCTGATTGCTTCCTTTGCCTTATTGTTTCACTAAGCCAGACTAAGGCATAAGTGACTATTCATGTAAATTGTGTATTTAGTAAAAGACTAATCAGAAACTCAAAATAACGCATCTATTTGTCTTTTATCTACTTATGACCTGGAAGCCGCCTCCCTGCTTCAAGTTGTCCTGCCTTTCCCGACGGAACCAATGTACATCTTACATATACTGATTGATGTCTCATGTCTCCCTAAAATGTATAAAACCAAGCTGTGCCCTGACAACCTTGGGCAATGTCATCAGGCCCTCCTGAGGCTGTGTCATAGGCATGTCCTTAACCTTAGCAAAATAAACTTTCTAAATTGATTAAGACTTGTCTCAGATGCTCTTGGTTTACAACTTCTTCATTCTTTCTTATTTATTTACTTATTTTTTCTGACTGTAATATTTCTAAAGACTTGGCTTCAAGTTCAGAAATTCTCTCTTCTGCTCAACCTAGTCTGTTGTTGAAGCTGTGATTGTATTTTTCATTTTATTCCTGAAATTATTTAGCCCAACTTTTTGGGTTTTAGGGGCTTTTTTTGTTTGTTTGTTTTTGAGATGGAGTCTCACTCTATTGCCCAGGCTGAAGTGTGGTGGTACGATCTTGGCTCACTGCAACCTCTGCCTCCTAGATTCAAGTGATTCTCCTACCTCAGCCTCCTGAGTCACTAGGATTACAGGCATGCACCACCACACCTGGCTACTTTTTGTATTTTTAGTACAGATGGTGTTTCTCCATGTTGGCCAGGCTGGTCTTGAACTCCAGACCTCAAGTGATCTGCCCACTTCAGCCTCCCAAAGTGCTGGGATAAAATTAACTTTTTAACTACAGTGCTGGTTTGCTTGTGGGCTTGTTTATAATTTGTCCCAATGAACATTGTATATTAGAATATAATAATGTAAAATATAAAGAAAACTAAATATTTTAATTCCCAATATTCACATGTAATTGTAATATAACTTAGTTACTGTCATTCTTGTTTCCATTAAAAAGAAAGCCTTGGGCAATATTTTCAAAATAAAATAAACTATTAATAGCTGTCTCTAAAACCTTGATAAGCTTTTTAAGGACTCTGTACAAGATGCACATTAGAAACAGATATAGAAATGTTACTTTCTTACTTCACTATTAAAAGGGTGAAATCAGCGGGTGCAGTAGCTCACTCTTGTAATCCCAGCACTTTGAAAGGCCAAGGAGCGGGGGTGGATCACCTGAAATCAGGAGTTTGAGACCATCCTGACCAATATGATGAAACCCCATCTCTACTAAAAATACAAAAATTAGCAGGACGTGGTGGCATGTGCCTGGAATCCCAGCTACTCGGGAGGCTGAGACAGGAGAATTGCTTGAACCCGGGAGGCGGAGGTTGCAGTGAGCCGAGATTGTGCCATTGCACTCCAGCCTGGGCAACAAGAGCGAAACTCTGTCAAAAAAAAAAAAAAAAAAGTGAAATCAAGGTGCTAAAAGGCAGCATCCCCTCTAGTGGCTCTGGGAGAGAGCCTGATGATCTAAAACAGGTGGCAATTCAAAGAAGCTGAATAGTTGGAAACAAACCTAAAAACATATGTGAATTATTTGACAGATTGTTCTCTTTAACTGATGATCATGTTATTGTAGAGTTTAAAGTATTCTGGTTTATATATTTAAAAGATTAAAATAATCAGACTTTCTGGGTTAACTTGAATAGTCATAAATTTTTGTCATTCCCTCCAAGTGGTTTGTTGTCTTGGCTTCTATCTCATATTGCATTTATAGGTTCTCTTTGGGAATCTTTGCCCCCATCCTGTTCCCAGAATTCTGGAAGGTAGGCAAATATTGTCTCTTCTGTGGTAAATTCCAAACATAAAGGGCTTAAATATTGTGACATTGTGGATTCTCCAAGTAAACCTCCCAGATACCCTATAATGTATCTAGCAGTGGATAAACACCATTTATGTGCTCAGAAATTCTAAAGCAGTCTTAGATGACCACCTGTATTAGTCAGCTCTCACACTACTAATAAAGACATACCTGAGACTGGGTAATTTATAAAGAAAAAGAGGTTTAACGGACTCACAGTTCCACCTGTCTGGGAGGCCTCACAATCATGGTGGAAGGCAAGTAGGAGAAAGGCACGTCTCACATGGCAGCAGGCAAGAGGGAAATGAGAGCCAAGTGAAAGGGGAAACCCCTTATAAAACCATCAGATCTCATGAGACTTATTCACTACCAGGAGAACAGCATGGAGAAAACTGCTCCCATAATTCAGTTATCTCCTACCCATGATTCGGTTATCCCCTACCTTATCCCTTCCACAACATATGAAAATTATGAAAGCTAAAATTCAAGATGAGATGGTAGGGACACAGCCAAACCATATCACCATCTAACAATATGAAAATTTTATATATGTGAATACAATTTATATATAAATGTATAGTCTTTGTACACATATATACATATGCATACATATATATGCATTCAGAGAAAAAAGAAGATGTATTTTCATGAAACAAAACAGCAGGTTATTTCATGTAAAATGCAGAAAACAAAGATGAGCTATTCACAATGATAGGAATTGTAGCATAAATTAAAAACTCAATAGAAATGATGGAAGAAAAATTCAGGAAATTTCCCAGAAAGTAGAGCAAAACACAAGAGATATAAAAAAGAGAAGGGGAAAAACAAGAAAATGAAGAATACCAAATCAAGACATTCAATATCTGAGTAGTAGAAGTTTCAAAATGAATGAATAGATAAAGCAGGGTGGGAGAGGCAGGGAGGGAAGATCATTAATATGACAACTTAAGTAAATATTTTAGAACTGAAGAAAGACAGTTTTCTTAAATCACTGAATGCCAATGAAATGGACAAAAATAGACCCACTCAAAACAGATCATTATAAAATTTCATATTACTAAGGATAAATGAAATATTTTACAAGCTTCCAAAGGCAATAGGAGGACAAAGAGGAAAAGGGATAAAGGAAGAAGGATAGGGCTGAAGTGATGTGGCCACAAGCCAAGGAATGCCAGCAGCCATAGGATCTGAAAGAGGCAAGGGACAGGTTATCTCCCAGAGCCTCCAGAAGGAGTGCTGCCCTGCCAACATCTTGATGTCAGCCCTTGATACTGATTTCAGACTTCTGGCCTCCAGAACTGTGAGAGAATAAACTTCCATGGTATTAAGCCACATACTTTGTAACAATTTGTTAGAGCAGTCACAGGAAACCAACAGAGCAGGTGTGCCCCAGATGTATAGCACACAGGATGTATTAGCACAAGTCAACATTGAAATACAAGAAGGTGGCTGGGTGCGGTGGCTCATTCTTATAATCCCAGCACTTTGGGAGACCGAGATGGGCGGATCACGTGGTCAAGAGATTGAGACCATCCTGGCCAACATGGTGAAACCACATCTCTACTAAAAATACAACTGGGCCTGGTGGCGTGCACCTGTAATCCCAGCTACTTGGGAGGCTGAGGCAGGAGAATCACTTGAACCCGGGAGGCAGAGGTTGTAGTGAGCCAAGATTGTGCCACTGCACTCCAGCCTGGCAACAGAGTAAGACTCTGTCTCAAAAAAAAAAAAAAAATGCAGGATTAGAAATACAAGAAGGTTATAGAACACCAAGCAGATTTAACAGAAGACTACCTCAAGGCATTTAATAATCAAACTCCCAAAGGTCAAGGATAAAGAAAGAATCCAAAAGCAGCACGAGAAAAGAAACAAATAGCGTACAATGGTGCTCAAATATGTTTGGCAGCAGACTTTTCAGTCGAAACAGGAGAGAGTGGTATGACACATTTAAAGTGCTGAAGGAAAAAAACTTCTACCCTAGAATAATATATCCAACAAAAATACTCTTTAAACATGAACGAGAAATAAAAACCTTCCCAGACAACAAAAGCTGGGGGATTTCATCAGCACCAGACCTGTCTTACAAGAAATAATAAAGGAAGTTTTGAAATCTGAAAGAAAAGTGTGTTAATGAGCAAGAAGAAATCATCTGAAGGTACAGAACTCACTGATAATAGTAAGCACACAGAAAAACACAGAATAACATAACACTGTAATTGTGGGGTGTAAACTCTTGACATAAGTAGAAAGACTAGATGATAAACCTATCAAAAATAATAACTTCAACAAATTTTCAAGTCATAGTACGAGAAAGACATAAAAAGAAACAATGAAAAGTTAAAAAGTTGGGGGGCAAAATTAAGTGCAGACTTTCTATTAGTATTTTGCATGTTTATTTGTTTATGCATCAGTGTTACATTGTCATCAGTTTAAAATAATGGGTTATAAGGCTGGGTGTGGTGGATCACGCCTGTAATTCCAGCACTTTGGGAGGCTGAGAAAGGTGGATTGTGAGGTCAGGAGTTCAAGACCAGCCTGGCCAAGATGCTGAAACCCCGTCTCTACTAAAAATACAAAAATTAGCCAGACATGGTGGCACACACCAGTAATCCCAGCTATTCAGGAGGCTGAGGCAGGAGAATCACTTGAACACAGGTGGCAGAAGTTTCAGTGAGCCAAGATCACACCACTGCACTCCAGTCTGAGTGACAGAGCAAGAATCTGCCTCAAAAAAAAAAAAAGGGTTATAAGATAATATTTGCAAGTCTCATGGTAACTTTGAATTAAAAAACACACAGTGGTACATTAAAAATAAAAAGCAAAAAATTAAAGCATACCACTAGAAAAAAAACACCTTAACTAAAAGGAAGACGTAAAAGAAGGAAAGAAAGACCAGAAAACAAATAACAAAATGGTGAAGGAACCCCTTACTTATCAATAATAACATTGAATGTGAGTGGACCAAACTCTCCAATGAAAAGACATAGAGTGGCTGAATGGATGAAAAAAACAAGACCCAATGACCTATTGCCTACAAAAAACACACTTTACCTAGAAATATACACAAAGACTGAAAATAATGAGATGGAAAAAGATATCCCATACAGTGGAAACCAAAAAAGAGCATCAGTAGCTATACTTATTAGACAAAATAGATTTCAAGACAAAAACTGTAAGAAGAGACAGAAAAGGTCACCATATATTGACAAAGGGGTCAATTCAGCAAGAGGGTATAACAATGGTAAATATATATGCACCCAACACTGGAGCAACCAGATATATAAAGCAAATATATGGAACCAAAGAGATAGACCCCAATACATTAGTAGCTGGAGACTCTAACACCCCACTTTCAGCATTGGACAAAACTCCCAAACAGAAAACCAACAAAGCAACATCAGACTTATACTGCACTGTAGAACAAATGGACCTAATAGATATTTACATAACATTTTATCCAATGGCTGCAGAATACACATTTTTCTCTTTAGCACATGGATCACTCTCAAGGGTAGACCATATGTTAGGTCACAAAACAAGTCAAAACATTCAAAAAATTAAAGTAATATTAAGCATCTTCTCTGCAACAATGAAATAAAACTAGAAATCAATAGCAAGAGGAATTTTTAAAACTATACAAATATATGGAAATTAATATGCTCCTGAATGACCAGTATGTCAATAAAGAAATTAAGGAGGAAATTGAAAAATTTCTTGAAACAAATGATAATAGAAACACAACATACCAAAATCTATGGAATACAGTGAAAGCAGTAGAAGAAAAACTTCAAATAAATCATCTAATGATGCATCTTAAAGAACTATACAAACAAGAGCAAAACAAACTCAAAATTAGTAGAAGAAAATAAATAATAAAGATCAGAGCATAAAATAATTTTAAATGAAGAAAACAATACATAAGATAAATGAAATAAAAAGTTGATTTTTTTGAAAAGGTAAACAAAATTGACAAATCTTTAGACTAAGAAAAAGCAAAAGAAGACTCAAATAAATAAAATCAGAGATGAATAAAAAGACATTACTGCTGAGACCAGCTTGGTCATGGAGACCTTAACCCAGCAGCACTAGAGGAATTAAGGACACACACACAAATACGGCATCTGGAGTGGGAAATCAGAGGAATCACAGTCTTCAGACCTGAGAGCCCCAAACAGAGTTTGACCCACATATTTACTGACAGCAAGCCAGTGATAAGCATTATTTCTATAGATTATAGATTAACTAAAAGTATTCCTTATGGGAAATAAAGGGATGAGCCAAAACAAAGGGATGCACTCTGGCTAGTTATCTGCAGCAGGAACATGTCCTTAAGGCACAGATTGCTCATGCTTTGTTTGTGGTTTAGGAATGCCTTAAGTGGTTTTCCACCCTGGGTGGGCCAGGTGTTCCTTGCCCTCATTCTGGTAAACCCACAACCTTCAGCTTGGGCATCATGGCCATCATGAACATGTCACAGTGCTACAGAGATTTTTTTTATGGACAGTTCTGGGGCTGGTTTATGGCCAGATTTGGGGGCCTGTTCCCAACATGTCCCCGTTTTCTGTTTTGCAAAGCAATAAAAGCAAAGGCAGCTTTGTCATGGTGAGCTACTTCTTCCAGGAGTTGGGATCCACATCTGCAGACTATATAAAGACAAACAACACAGATTAAAAGCACAATAATCATTGAAATCACAGAGCTTCCAAGTGTTTTTATCCATTTTAATGAGTTACTAGCTGCTAATCTGTCTGTAGCTCATTCAGGCACTCCAGTTCCTGGCATTAAGGTCAGGTGTGCCTGGGATGCTTTAAGTATTTGTTCTTTTAATCTTGCAATATCCAAAGACAAGTTCCTTATGTTTAGGTCCCACAGTGGGCCATATCATTTGAGGTTGAGGTGCCACTATACCATCATGTTTCCAGAAAAATAGGAACTCTTGCCATATTTCTTACTAATTCTACCATCCAACTGTTTTGTTTAGACCAGGTGAACATAGTGTGGCTGTGACACACAGACTGAGAGGTGTAATTCAAACTAAACATCCCCTTAGGGGACCAATCAATAATAATTCCATAGAAATCATTACGCAGCACCTCTGCCTGTTCTGCAATGCAATCTTCCCAATCTTCCCAAACAGGTACGTTCATTAATTCTGGCCAGGTCCAATTCTGTTTACAAATAAGTTTTTGAGGGCAGTATGCCTCAATTATAGGAGCAGATTTATTACGGTAAATACTGAGATCAGAAAGCATGTGTAACTGTGTCATAGGGTGATTACATCCAGGCCATTATTGCCAGCCAAGATTGATAAATATGCCTAATAAGTATAATTGTTCTCTGTGTCAGCCCTTGTTGAAGGAATACTCATGGCAATGGTGATCACTGCTATCATAGCTATCATTAAATTACTCATTGTGACTGGTTGTCCCATTTTCCATGGTTTTCTTCTGCCATCTGTGACAGCTTCTTGATCTGTCTCCAGGTAGATGGCTGTGTTCCACGGGTGTTGCTTGTGACAGTTGGGGTCCTCCTCAGCATCAGTCTCAATGTGGCTGCAACCAAGGGGTCCTTGGGGTCCTCCCAGAATCTCTTCCTCAGCATCTGGCTCATGATAAGGCTTCAGATGTACTGATGGTATCCAAATCAGCTGCTGGTTCTGGCCTGGAGAAACACAAGCATAACCTCTACCTCAAGTTATCATTTTACCTATTTCCCAACTTTTTGTTATTGGATCTCTCCACCAAACCAGTTGTTCCGCTTCTGTCTTTGCAGCTGGTTTCTGTAGATGCTGTTCAGCTGCTGATAGCATCTGGCCTTTAGGCAGGCTCAAAAAATTTAAAGTCAATCATGCTAGATTCAGTTAAATATGGGGTGTCCCATAGTCCCTGTTTCTCCCCTTTTGCTTTTACAACTGCTGTTTCAGGGAGAGATTCATTCTTTCTACTCTGGCTTGTCCTTGAGAATTATATGGGATGCCAGTAATGTGTTTAATATTCCATATAGAGAAAAATGTAGCTAGATCTTGGCTAGTATAGCCTGGGGAATTATCTGTTTTAATAGAAGCTGGAATGCCCATCTCCACAAAACACTGCAAAAGGTGGCACTTAACACAGGCAGAAGACTTTCCTGATTGGTATGTAGCCCAAAGTGAGAAAGGGTGTCCACACATACATGTACATAAGCTAGTCTCTCAAATAAGGGAACATGTGTGACATCCATCTGCCAAAGAGAATTGGGTTCCAATTCTCGAGGATTAACTCCTCCTGTAAAAGATGAGGAATGCGCTATTTGGCAAGTTGGACATCACTGGATAATAGCTTTAGCTTCTTTCCAGGTAATGCTGTATCTGAGTTTGAGACCAGAGGCATTAACATGTGTTAAATTGTGAAAGTGTCTGGCATTAGATATTGCAGTAGCAACTAGGTGATCAGCCATTTGATTCACTGCAGTCAAAGGTCCTGGAAGAGGTGTGTGAGGCCTAATGTGAGTGACATAAAAAGGGTGCATTCTACTCCTGACTCCTGTTTGCAACTGGGTAAATAAAGTCATCAGTTGTTCATCTGTATGAAATCATAACTCAGCATTTTCAATTAATTGTGTGGAATGAACCACATATGAAGAATCAGAAATCACATTAATAGGCATATCAAAAGCAGTCAATACCTCGATTACAGCTACAAGCTCTGCTTTTGAGCTGAAGTAGAGGGCATCTGGAAATTTTTACCTTTTGAGCCAGAATAAGAAGCTTTACCATTACTAGACCCACCAGTAAAAACATTCTCAGCACCTTCAATTGGTTTGAATTTAGTTATTTTAGGGAGAATCCAATTAGTTAATTTCAAAAATTGAAACAGTTTCATTTTAGGAAAATGATTATTGAGAATACCCACAAAGTCAGCTAAATGGGTTTGCCAAGTAAGACTATTTATAAAGGCTTGCTGTATTTGTGCCTTCGTGAGAGGGACAATATTTTTTCCAGGATCATATCCATGTAATTTAACAATCTGAGTTCACCCATTTCCTATCATAGTAGCAATTTGATCCAAATAAGGAGTCAAAGTCCCTGAATTAGTATGTGGAAGAAAAAGACACTGTACAAGATCTTGCTCTTGAACAATAACACCAGTAGGTGAATGCTGAGTTGAAAAAATTTGCAAATCTAGAGTCTTCTCTGGATCTATTCTGTTGATTTGAGCTTTATGGACTTGCTTTTTGATTACTTGCAGCTCTGCCTCAGCTTCTTTTGTTAACTGCTGAGGGCTAGTGAGACTAGGATCTCCTCTAAGGATAGAAAATAGATTACTCAGGGCATAGGTAGGAATGCCTAGGGCAGGTCATATCCAATTAATTTCTCCTAGTAATTTTTGAAAGTCATTTAATGTTTTCAATTGATCCCTACATATGGTTACTTTCTGTGGCACAATGGTAGTATCATTTACTAAGGTCCCCAAGAAAGAAGTAAGGAGTAGTAGTCTGAATTTTGTCAGGAGCTATAATTAAACCAGCATGAGAAATTAAGTTTTGCAAGAGATCATAACATTGGATTAATATTTCTCAAGTGATGGCAGCACAAAGTATATCATCCATATAATGAATAATGTAACACTGTGAAAATTTTTTACGAGTAGGTTCAATTGCTTGCCCTACATAAGTCTGGCAAATTGTTGGACTGTTTAACATGCCTTGTGGCAACACTTTCCAGTGAAAATGCTTAGCAGGCTGCAGGTTGTTTACTGCAGGAATTGTAAATGCAAACCATTCACAGTCTTGCTCAGCTAAGGGGATAGTAAAGAGTCTTTTAAATCTATGACTATTAAAGGCCAATTTTTCAGAATCATAGCAGAAGAAGGCAGTCCTGGCTGCAATGTCCCCATAGGTTGTATAACTGAATTAATGGCTCTTAAGTCAGTTAACATTTTCCATTTACCTGATTTTTTCTTAATTACAAAAACTGGAGATTTCCAAGGGGAAAATGTTGGAGATATGTGTCCTTTTTCTACTTGTTCAGTAACTAAGTCCTCTAAAACCTCCAGTTTCTCTTTATTCAGCGACCATTGTTGTATCAGATAATTGGCTTATCTGTTAACCCTTTTAAAGGTATAGGTTCTGGAGGCTTAACAATGGCTGCCATCAAAAATGATATCCTAAATCTTGGCAAGAAGTTTGTCTTCCCACTTGAAGGGCTTCCTTCAAACCTTGCAAATTTTTTCCTAGTCCCATACCAGGGACATACCCCATTGCATGCTTCATATGTTGAATTTGAGGGCTATATAATTGTTCTGGAATTAGAACTTGTGCTCCCCATTTTTGTAATAAATCCTTTCCCCATAGATTTATAGGTACAGAAGTCATAATTGGTTGAATAGTCCCAGGTTTTCCATCGGGCCCTTCACAATGCAAAATATAACTACTTTGATATACTTCAGGGACTTTACCAACTCCAACTATGTTAAATTGAGGGGGTTGAATTGGCCACATGGACAGCCAGTGCTGTAGAGAAATGATAGAAATGTCTGCTCCTGTATCTACCAAACCTTTACATTTCTTTCCCTGAATAGTCATTTTACAGGTAGGATGTTTATCCGTAATTTGATTCACCCAAAGCTGCTTTGCCTTGTTTATTTGTGCTTCCAAATCCTCCTGTTCATTTAATTTCGCTTTTCCCCATTTCCACATATGACACAATCAGGAGCTGTGCTATACACTCTCCTGGCTCTGCTTTCCAGGGAACAGAAGTAGATATAAAAATTTCAATTTCCCTATTGTAATCTGAATCAATGACTCTGATATGTACTTGCACTCCTTTTAAATTTAAACTAGATCTACCTAGAAGTAATCCTATCATCCCCATTGGCAAGGGTCCACAGACCCCTGTTGGAACTTTTTGTGGGGGTCACAGGCAGAAGGCTCACAGCTTTTGTGCAGCATAAATCTACTGCGGCACTACCGGCTGTGGCAGGGGACAGGAATTGTACAGGGGTGAGGGAAGGGCCTGAGCTGGAAATGCTCTGGTTTGGAACGGGGCCCAGGACTGGCCCCTCATGGCGTTTCCCAAATTTAAAAGGAAAAGGCTCAAATGTAGCTATAATATTTCCCTGTTGATCTGGGGGGCGTATGCTAACAGGGAACTGCCAAGCCTGTATATCACCCTCTCGTATAGCTTACTGGATTCCTGCCAGAATAGAACTGAGAGCAGTCACTTGAGGTACTGCTCAGTCACTGGGGCAAATACTTTTCACCCAGTGTCCTCCAGAAAAGAAAGATCTGGAGGGTCAGGCCACTCTGTTTCTTCAAAATAATGAGGGGGTGCAGAAGGGTAGGGATGAACCTCTTCCTCCTTTGCCACTTTAGCTTTAGCTGGCAAACAAACCTGCTCTGTCACCTCTTCTGTTACTTTGTTATACTTTCCTTCCTCCTCATCATCATTGTGAAAAGGTTCCAAGTTGGAAAGAACCAGAGCCCACACTTGTCCCATTGTTACCCTGATGCTTCCAAGCTCCCCTTCTTACTCACCATGGGGACTGCTTAAGAGTACTCAGGTGTCCTCCAGTTTAGTTCCACATTCTCCAACCATTGCTCCAGTGACCATTCGACCTAGGTTCGAGCCCCCACATTGGGCACCACTTGCCAAGACCAGCTCGGTCATGGAGCTAACCCAGTGGTGCTAGGGGAATTAAAGACACACACACAGAAATATAGAGGTGTGGAGTGGGAAATCAGGGGACTCACAGCCTTCAGACCCGAGAGCCCTGAACAGAGTTTGACCAACATATTTATTGACAGAAAGCCAGTGATAAGCATTATTTCTATAGATTATAGATTAACTAAAAGTATTCCTTACAGGAAACAAAGGGATGGGCTGAAACAAAGGGATGGGCTCTGGCTAGTTATCTGCAGCAGAAACATGTCCTTAAGGCACAGATCACTCATGCTATTGTTTGTGGTTTAGGAATACCTTTAAGCAGTTTTCTGCCCTGGGTGGGCCAGGTGTTCCTTGCTCTTATTCTAGTAAACCCACAACCTTCAGCGTGGGTGTCATGGCCATCATGAACATGTCACAGTGCTGCAAAGATTTTGTTTATGGCCAGTTTGGGGACCAGTTTATGGCCAGATTTGGGGGCTTGTTCCCAACACATTACAACTGATACAACAGAAATTCAAATGATCATTATTAGGTACCATATGTTGATATACTGGAAAATATAGAAGAAATGAATAAATTTCTAGGAACATAAAACATGCCAAAATTGAACCATGAGGAAATCCAAAACCTGAACAGGTCAATAAAAAGTAATGAGATTGAAGACATAATAAAAGATCTCCCAGTAAAGAAGAGCCTGGGACCCAACGGCTTCACTGCTAAACTCTACCAAACATTTAAAGAACTAATACTAATCCTACTCAAACTGTTCCAAAAAACAGAGGAGGAGGAAATACTTCCAAACTGATTCAATGAGGCTAGTATTACTCTAATACCAAAACAAGACAAAGGCATATTAAAATAAATAAATAAAAACTAAAGCTAACATCTCTGATGAATATTGATGCAAAAATTGTCAACAAAATACTAGCAAGTGAAATTCAACAATATATTATAAAGATCATTCATCATGACCAAGTGGGATTTACTCCAGGAATGCAAGAATGGTTCAACATATGCAAATCAGTCAATGTGATACTTCATATCAACAGAATGAAGGACAAAAACCATATATTTCAATGGATGATGAAAACTCTTTTGATAAAGATCAACATGTTTCAGGATTAAGAAAAAATACCTCAGAAAACTGGGTATAAAAGGAGCATACCTCAACATAATAAAAGCCATATATGACAGACCCACAGCTAGTGTCATACTTTATGGGGAAAAACTGAAAGATTTTCCTCTTAAATCTGGAACACGACAAGGATGCCCACTTTCACCACTGTTATCCAACATAATACTGGAATTCTTAGCAAGAGCAATCAGGCAAGAGAAAGAAATAAGGAGAATCCAAATTGAAAAAGAAGTCAAATTTTCTTGTTGGCAGATGATATGATCTTATATTTGGGAAAACCAAAAGACTCCCCCAAAAAATGACTCAAACTGATAAACAAATTCAGTAAACTTTTAGGACACAAAATCAATGTACAAAAATCAGTAGCATTTCTAAATATCAACAGTGAATAATCTGAAAAGGAAATCAAAAAAGTAATTCCATTTATAGCCACCACAAATAAAATTAAATACCTAGGTATCAACCAGAGAAGTGAAAAATCTTCACAATGAAAACTATAAAATATTGATTAAAAAAATTGAAGAGGACACAAAAAATGGAAAGATATTCCATGTTCACGGATTGGAAGAATCAACATTATTAAAATGTCCATGCTACACAAAGCAATCTACAGAGTCAATGCAATCCCTGTCAAAATACCAATGACATTCTTCACAGAAATAGAAAAAGAATCCTAAAATTTATATGGAATCACAAAATATTCAGAATAGCCAAAACTGTCCTGAGAAAAAGGAATAAAGCTGTAGGAATCACATGATCTGATTTCAAAATATACTACAAAGCTATAGTAACAAAAACAGCATGATACTACCATAAAAACAGACACATAGACCAATAAAACAGCATGGAGAACCCAGAAAAAAATCTTCATACCTACAGTAAACTCGTTTTCAACAAAGGCGCCAAGAACATACATTGAGGAAAAAAAGTCTTTTCAATAAATGGTGCTGGGAGAATTGAATATTCATATGCAGAAGAATGAAACTTGACCCCTATCTCTCACCATATACAAAAGTCAAATCAAAATGGATTAAAGGCTTAAAATCTAAGACCCCAAAGTATGAAACTACTACAAGAAAACATTGGGGAAGCTCTCCAGGACGTTGGTTTGGGCAAAAATTTCTTGAATAATACCCTATAAGCACAGGCAACCAAAACAAAAATGAACAAATGGGGTCACATCATGTTAAAAAAAAAACTTCAGCATAGCAAAGGAAACAATGAACAAAGTGAAGAGACAACTCACAGAATGGGAGAAAATATTTGAAGAAAAACCCATTTGACAAATAATTAATAACCAGAATATATAAAGAGCTCAAACAACTCTATAGGAAAAAAATCTAATAATTCAATTTTAAAATGGGCTAAAGTTTTGAATAGATATTTCTCACAAAAAGACAAACAAATGGCAAACATGCATATGATGACGATCATTGATCATCAGAGAAAGGCAAATCAAAGCTACAATGAGCTATCATCCTATCCCCATTAAAAAGGCTTTTTTTTTTTCTGAGATGGAGTCTTGCTCCATCACCAGGCCAGAATGCAGTGGCACGATCTCTGCTCACTGAAACTTCCGCCTCTTGGGTTCAAGTGATTCCTCTACCTCAGCCTCTGAAGTAGCTGGGACTACAGGCATGCACCACCATGCCCAGCTAACTTTTTGTATTTTAGTAGAGACGGGGTTTCACCATGTTGGCCAGGATGGTCTCAATCTCCTGACCTCATGGTCCACCTGCCTTGGCTTCCCAAAATTCTAGGGTTACAGGCGTGAGCCACTGCACCCAGCCTAAAATGTCTTTTATGCAAAAGTCAGGCAATAACAAATGCTGGCCAGGATGTAGAGAAAAAGGAAACCTCATACACTGTTGGTAGGAATGGAAGCCAGTACAACCACTATGGAGAACATTTTGGAGGTTCCTCAAAAAAATTAAAAATATAGCTACCATGTTATCCTGCAATCCCACTGCTGGGTATATACCCCAAGGAAGGAAATCAGTGTATTAAGGAGATATCTGCACTCCCATGTTTATTGCAGCACTGTTCACAAGAGCGAAAATTTGGAAGCAACCCAAGTATCTATCAACAGATGAATGGATGAAGAAAATGTGCTTCGTATACACAATGGAGTACCATTCATCCACGAAAAAGAATGAGATCCTGTCACTTGCAACAACGTGGATGGAACTAGAAGTCATTATGTTAAATAAATAAACCAGGCAGAGAAAGACAAACATCACATGTTCTCACTTACTTTTGGGATCTGAAAATCAAAACAATTGAACTTACGGAGAGAGAGAATAGAAGGATGGTTACCAGAGGCCAGCAAGGGTAGTGAGAGGGATGGAGAAAGGTGAGGATGGTTAACGGGTACAAAAAAATAGTTAGAATAAATAAGACCTAATATTTGACAGCATAACAGGGGGACTATAATCAATAATAATTATGCACTTTAAAATAACTAAAAGAGTATAATTAGATTGTAACACAGAGAATAAATACTTACGGGGATGGATACCTACTTTTCCATGATATGATTTTTATGCATTGCATACCTACACAAAAATATCTCATGTACCCCATAAGTATATACATCTACTGGGTAGCCATGAAAATTAAAAATTAAGATTATTTTAGTGTTCAAAAAAAGAGTTGCTTATATTCCAAAATTCACAAAATACAAAATGAATAAAAATTGTAGAACAAAGTTCATAGCATTGTGCAAATAAGTATATATGGCTGGGGATAACATTTTCAGTGACTATATTGTATAAGAATTCTAAAGATACTACATTTCACACACCTTGGAAGTGCTCTGGAAAACTTCTACTTGAAAGCCAATGCAGGGTGTGTAGAAAATTGCAGAGCAGAGCTATATAAAGTCTATAAGAGAAGAGAGCAACTGGGGCCCATTAGTCAGCTCCACTGGCTTCCCCTTGGTTGACTCTTCTGGATCTTTTCCTCTCTTTTCACATCCCTTAAACTAACTCACTCCACTGCTTTCTATATTAGCAAATTATAATCATTAAAAAGACATCAACTCAGATATGGAAAAAAACAAAAAAAGAAAGAATAAGAAAAAAGATAGAAAGTAAATGTATGTAAACACATGTTTACTTGAGGGTCTGCTTCTGGAACCACTGCTGGGGCCAAGAACTATATCAATGTGTCCAGTTAGGAAAGGGAAAGAAAATTCTTTCAAACAAAGGTGATTTAATACAGAAAGTTGGTTATTGATGTGTTGGAAGGTGAAAAAATTACAAAGGGCAAACTGAGGTCACCCAAAACGTTAAGAACATTAAGCTCCTGAGGGAGGACAAAAAAAAAAAGTGGTACAGTTACCAGAACTAAAACCTCAGAGGAAAGGGTATAGCCCAGTGGCTGCTCAGAAGGCAAAGCTCATACTTACACTGCCAAGAGAGTGTGGCCCAGCTGTGGCTGGTTCCTGTGAGAATAAGGCAAGGCTGGTGCCAAGAGGGCCTAAAACAGCTGACCCAACCATGTGACATGGAGTGACACTAGTGGGAATTGGAAAGCAAGTCCCTTCTCCCCTCCACTGCTTTCAAATCTCTCTAGTACCTCTCATTGGCAGAACCATTAGAAAAGCCAGATGTCAAGGTAGACTAGGAAATCAAATTTGGAGAATCACAGCACTGGCAGCATAGAACAAATTATAAAAGGATAAACTGTGAGACAATAGGTAAATAAACAACATTGCATTTTTGTTTACTTCAACTCCAACCTACACTCATACTTGCTTCCCTCCAATGGCCACATATATGACATCTCCCTTTTAGAAAACGAAACTCCTCCCTCTGATCCTTCCCAGCACTGTTTCAAGAGGTTCTCCTTTCTCCAGCATCTTCAGACACCCCTGATCTTTCCTGACTGAGATACAATTCTAAGAGGTTTTCCCCAGAGTTCAATTTCCTAACTAAGGAATAATAATGATGATGATAAAAACAGCTAACAATTAGGTGGCACTTAATATATGCCAGGCACTGTTCTAAGTGCTTTATGTTTACTAACTCATTTAATCCTCAGATCAATCCTATGATGTAGGTACTAATCTGATTCCTTTTCACAGGTAAGGAAACCATAGCCCAGAACCAGGGCCCCAGATCTTTCCAGACTGCCATGATCTTGTGAAACAATAGGTAAATAAATAAATTGTGTGAGACAATAGGGTAAATAATCTTTCCAGACTGCCATGGGTCTTGCACAGACAACTAACTGCTGTGAAAGAAACTCCCACTTAATCTAATTTTCCCTCCAGCTGCTCTACTGTTTCCTTCCCTTGGATGACAAACTTCCTAAAGAATAACTTGCTCCCCTTTCTGACCCTTTCTGATTCCTCAGCCTGTGGCTGCAGTTCTACCCTCCTTCCACAGTCATGAAGGACCTCTGGGAGACAATTCCAAGGCTTCCTTCAGCTTCTTTCCTCTTGACTTCCTGCTGCAGAGTTATCTTCTTTTCATGACTCTGCCTTATGTAATTTTCAGATTGCTGTCCATCTCTTCACTTTTTACTGTCAATTTTCTTGAAGACTGCTCTTCCCTCTAAAATTTATCTCTCAAAAAATTAATTCATACTGAGAGTTAGAAATTATCACCTCTCACATTATTGGTCTCAAATCCATGTATTGAGTAATTTTATATTGCACACAACATCCCCATGCTTCCCATGACCCAGCTGGAACTTTCACTCAGCATATTTCAAAGTTACCTAAAATTTAACATGTTCAAATTAACCTCCTTTGTTAGTCAATAAAGCTACTTTCCTCCCACTCCTTCAGGCAGGAATGTTTGGAATTGTTTTGGAGTTATCATAAGTTCTTTGATTTTTTCTTTAAAATTTATTTCTTCATTCCTTCCTTGCTATTTCTACTAAGTCCTGGAACTAGAGCAGTGAGCAGATGAAAGTACAGACTTTGGAGGCAGACAGTCTGAGTTCTAACTCTGATTCAGCCACACCCTGGCTGGGGGCCCTGGTTCTGGGCTATGGTTTTCTTACCTGAAAAAAGGAATCATATTACTACCTAAATCATAGGATTGATCTGAGGATTAAATGAGTTAGTAAACATAAGGCACTTAGAACACTGCCTGGCATATATTAAGTGGCACTTAATTGTTAGCTGTTGTTATTGTGTCTGGAATTGGTGGGTTCTTGGTCTCGCTGACTTCAAGAATGAAGCCACGGACCCTCGTGGTGAGTGTTACAGCTCTTAAAGATGGTGTGTCCAGAGTTTGCTCCTTCTGATGTTCGGACATGTTCAGAGTTTCTTCCTTCTGGTGGGTTCATGGTCTCGCTGGCTTCAGGAGTGAAGCTGTAGACTTTCACGGTGAGTGCTACAGCTCTTAAGGCAGCAGGTCTGGAGTTGTTTGTTCCTCCAATCCGGAGTTGTTTGTTCCTCCAATCCGGAGTTGTTCATTCCTTCCAGTGGGTTTGTAGTCTTGCTGGCCTCAGGAGTGAAGCTGCAGACCCTTCACGGTGAGTGGTACAGCTCATAAAGGCAGTGCAGACCCAAAGAATGAGCAGCAGCAAGATTTATTGCAAACAGCAAAAGAACAAATCTTCCACAGTGTGGAAGGGGACCCAAGTGGGTTGCGGCTGCTGGTGGGCAGCCTGATTTTATTCCCTTATCTGGTCCCACCCACATCCTGCTGATTGGTCCATTTTACAGAGAGCTAATTGGTCCATTTTGACAGGGTGCTGATTGGTGTGTTTATAATCCCTGAGCTAGACACAGAGTGCTGGTGTATTTACAATCCTCTAGCTAGACGTAAAAGTTCTCCAAGTCCCCACTAGATTAACTAGACACAGAGCACTGATTGGTGCATTTACAAACCTTGAGCTAGACACAGGGTGCTGATTGGTGTGTTTACAAACCTTGAGCTACACACAGAGTGCTGATTGGTACGTTTACAAACTTTGAGCAGACACAGAGTGCTGATTGGTGTATTTACAATCCTTTAGCTAGATGTAAAAGTTCTCCAAGTCCCCACTAGATTAGCTAGACACAGAGCACTGATTGGTGCATTTACAAACCTTGAGCTAGACACAGGCTGCTGATTGGTGTGTTTACAAACCTTGAACTAGACACAGAGTGCTGATTGGTGCATTTACAATCCTTTAGCTAGACATAAAATTCTCCAAGTCCCCACCAGATTAGCTAGATACAGAGTGCTGATTGGTGCATCCACGAACCCCGAGCTAGACACAAGAGTGCTGGTTGGTGAATATACAATCCTCTGCCTAGACATAAATGTTCTCCAAGTCCCCACCTGACTCAGGAGCCCAGCTGGCTTCACCTAGTGGGTCCCATGCCAGGGCCATGGGCAGAGCTGCCAGCCAGTCCCGCGCTGTGCACCTGCACTCCTCAGCCCTTGGGCGGCCAATGGGACCAGGCACAGAGCAGGGGTAGGTGCCCGTCAGGGAGGCTCGGGCCGTGCCCGTCAGGGAGGCTCGGGCCATGCCCAAGCCCACTGCGGGGGCGGCTTGGGCATGGTGGGCTGTAGGTCCCGAGCCCTGCCCCATGGGGAGGTGGCTGAGGCCCAGCAAGAATTCAATCGTGGCGCAGGCAGGCCAGCAGTGCTGGGGGACCTGGCACCCCCTCTGCAGCTGCTGGCCTGGGTGCTAAGCCCCTCACTGCCTGGGGCCAGTGGTGCCGGCCAGCTGCTCCAAGTGCTCTGAGTGCAGGGCCTACCGAGCCCATGCCCACCCAGAACTCACACTGGCCCATGAGTGCCGCAGCCCTGGTTCCTGCCTGCGTCTCTCCCTCCAAACCTCCCTACAAGCAGAGGGAGCCAGCTCCGGCCTTGGCCAGCCCAGAGGGGGGCTCCCATAGTGCTGCGGCAGGCTGAAGGGCTCCTCAAGTGTGTCCAGAGTGGACGCCGAGGCCGAAGAGGCACCCAGAGCAAGCGAGGGCTGCTAGCATGTTATCACCTCTCATTATTACCTTCATTATTATTCCTTAGTTAGGAACTTGAACTCTGGGGAAAGCTTCTTAGAATTGTATCTCAGGAATTTGCTTAACCTCTTTTATCCTCAGTTTCTTTACAAAGTGTGACTTATGATACTATTTTCCTAAAGAGAATTAAGTTAAAAGATATCAGTAAAGCACTTAATAAAGTAATCACTCAATACATTTTGGCCATTGTTAGTAATATAATGTGATTATCAATGAAAATAATATGATTCTATGGGAAATCACTGTAGATTCTTCATCCTTAAAAAACTATTTTCAATATATAGACGGTTTATTAGTCTCTTCTCACACTATAAAGAAATATCTGAGACTGTGTAATTTATAAAGGAAAGAGGTTTAATTGACTCATACTTCTGCATTGCTGGGGAGGCCTCGGAAACTTACAGTCATGGTGGAAAGCAAAGAAGGAGACACCTTCTTAAAAGGGTGGCAGGACAGAGTGAGTGCAGCAGGGGAAATGCCAGATGCTTATAAAACCATCAGATCTCATGAGACTCATTCATCATGAGAACAGCATGGGGGAACCACCGCCATGATCCAATTACCTCCACCTGGTCCCACCCTTGACACATGGGGATCATGGGGATTACAATTCAAGGCGAGATTTGGGTGGAATCACAGAGTCAAACCAAATCAGATGGTACCCATCATTTGTATATATTCTTTTATTGTTGAAATTGTGGAATTCATGCCATTCTTTATTATTTTAAATTATTATATAATATTTTTTCTCCATCATGTTAAAATGATTATTGGCATAGCATTTTCTTATACCAGTCTATAATATTTCACTAAACCATTTGCTGAGCATTAAGTTTTTTTAGTTTGGTACTCAGAGGAAGCTGCCAGGAATATGTGTACAACTTTGTCTTTTGGCTTTTCTCAGATTATTTCCCAAAAACTTTCACAGGGAGAGATATGAACAAGCATTTCCAACATTCTGTATATATGTGTTTTATGAGAGAATTAGGACCAAGTTGGAAAAATATTTTCTAATCCAAGGGTAGAGGAGACAACTTTAACTCTCTCACCAACTTTGGTTTCAATGTCAAAGTGAAATGAATACTTGATTTGTGGTGTTGGATTTGGGTAGATTAAACATACGGCCCTAGAAGCTTAGACTTTTTGCTCCTTAGCCTGCTTCAACCTCACAATATTTGAAAGATGTTAGACTATGGAACTGTGAGAACAATCTTGTATTTTCCTTATCCAAATATATTTAAATAAATATTAACCACATTGTTTTGCCAAGTCATTTGGCCAATAAAATGAGGAATTTGAAGAGTATTGCTTCTGAGCTCCTTGCCAGTTACAGTGTTTTTCCTCAAGCCTTGTGCAGTGTGGAGCTATCATTCAGGGTAGATAGCCGAAAGTCTTACTCAAACTCTTTTCAGCCCCACTCCTTTTTTTTAGTGGAAAGAATATGGGCATCAGACAGATGTGACTTGGCATTCTGCCTCTGCCATTTACTAGCTTTGTGACACCTTTGAAAATGATGTGGCTTTCTACACCTGCATAACCTCAACCCTCTGGTTTTCACTGATTGCTTCATGGCCAGACATCAGACCCAGGTTGGATCCCTGACTCAACTGTGTGATTGAGAGACTCTAGCTAAAAGATAGAAGAGTCAGGGCCAGAGTGTATTCAGAAAGAGAAAAAGAAAAAGAGAGAAGCAATGAGGAGAGACAGCCCCTGATGTCCAGTTGCTCAAGATATACCACCCACTTCTTGTCCTTTGATGTTTCTGTGACTGTCTGTTATATTATACTATAAAACTCATTAACACTAGCCTGACTGCAGTTCTGTTCTTGAAGCCAACATCTCTGACTTAAAAAGCACATTTAGAGATCTACAACTTTTGAGCTTCTTTTACCTCATCTATAAAATGAGACTAATAATAATACCTTCCTTGTACAATTGCACTAAGGATTCTGTGTAACAATGTGTGGAAAACTCTGAGTTCTGAAAACATAGTAGATGCTCAATAAATTATGGCCATTAACTTCCTGCAAATTTATGCCTCATAAATAAACCACCAATATATTAGGAATTCAAATTATTTCTGATACCCTACCATGTCTGTCCATCACTCTGTAAACAGGCCAATCCAATGAGTCTTTCAAATTGGTTGCAACAGGTGAACTCCTTGATGTTATCCAGACTAAGTAGCTAGACTTCCTTCCTTTACACTGCTCTCCACAAAGTGGGTGAGCAGAGTGATGGCGATTTTCTAGAAGTGATGCCTACTCAATCACCATAAGACCACAATGAGGAAATGAAAAACCTTTCTCACCTGTCTGATAGGTGGAGTAGTGCACCCCTAGCAGGACTCTCTACACCTGCATAATTGGTGTAGTTAGAAACAGACAATAATGTTGTTCCTGTGGCAATTCTAGAAAAATATAGTTTATGTATATATGTTGACAGACTACATCCAATTGAATAGTTAATGCATTGTAGTCCTCAAGTCTTGGTAGAAGACTTGAGATTTATTTTTTTAAATCAAACTCGTATTCACTTATATTCATGGCATTAAACAAAGAACAATGGAGTGCCCAAGTGAGTTTTTTGGTCTGTTTGCCAAAGTGATCACTTTTGTTTCTAAACATCTTCTCTCTACAAAGCCTTCTTCCTCTAAGTTCTTTGATCAGAATGCCCTGTACCTGACACAGTACTACCCAGATAGGCTGACATGCCTACTGTGTGCCTTTTTCCTCGCTAGATTGAGAGCTTCCATTTATGGATAATAATTGTAGCTAATATTTGTTGAAGATTCTCCTATCTGCCATAGATGCTTTACATGGATTATTTCATTAACTCACTAAACAATCTTTTAAAGAGGTGCTACTGTGTCCAGAATTAGTTCCTTCTGGTGGGTTCTTGGTCTCGCTGACTTCAAGAATGAAGCCGTGGACCCTCGCGACGAGTGTTACAGTTCTTAAAGATGGTGTGTCTGGAGTTTGTTCCTTCAGATATTCAGATGTGTCTGGAGTTTCTTCCTTCTGGTGGGTTTGTGGTCTCGCTGACTTCAGGAGTGAAGCTGCAGACCTTCGCAATGAGTGTTAGAGCTCTTAAAGGTGGCACGTCCAGAGTTGTTTGTTCCTTTCTGTGGGTTCGTGGTCTCACTGACTTCAGGAGTGAAGCCGCAGACCTTCACAGTGAGTGTTACAGCTCTTAAAGGTGGCGCGTCTGGAGTTATTTTTCCTCCTGGTGGGTTCGTGGTCTTGCTGGCTTCAGGAGTGAAGCTGCAGACCTTCACAGTGAGTGTTACAGCTCATAAAGGTAGTGTGGACCCAAAGAGTGAGCAGCAGCAAGATTTATTGTGAAGAGCAAAAGAAGAAAGCTTCCATGGCATGGAAGGGGACCAGAGCGGGTTGCTGCTGCTGTCTTGGGTGGCCAGCTTTTATTCCCTTATATGGCCCTGCCCACATCCTGATGATTGGTCCATTTTACAGAGCGCTGATTAGTCCATTTTACAGAGTGCTTATTGGTCCATTTTTACAGAGAGCTGATTGGTGCATTTACAAACCTTTAGCTAGACACAGAGCACTGATTGGTGCATTTTTACAGAGTGCTGATTGGTGTGTTTACAAACCTTTAGCTAGACACAGAGCGCAGATTGGTGCGTTTTTACAGAGTGCTGATTGGTGCATTTACAAACCTTTAGCTAGACACAGAGCACTGATTGGTGTGTTTACAATCCTTTAGCTAGACAGAAAAGTTCTCCAAGTCCCCACCTGACCCAGAAGCCCAGCTGGCTTCACCTCTCAATCCCCCATCTAAACATGACACCCCAACTGCTGTTGGGAATTGGGCGATGACTGCTCTAGCTAATTCCTGCTGGATAGGAGCGAAGAAGGGGCCCTGCAGTTGTAGTGTCCTCCAGAGGGGAACTCTTTAGGCCAGTGAAAGGGCCAGTGGGTTGGTCCAGGGGCCCTCAGTAGAAGTTGTTAGTTGAGCTCATTTGGGGTTCCATTTGTAAGACCATCTGTAGCTTGATGGCCTCGATTCTAGAGGAAACAAATTTGACAAGGAGGTTAAAAATACAGGGCCTGAAGGTGAGTAATAGCAAATGGCAGCCACGGGACCTAGAAAGGGGAGAAGCCATGTTGCCCAACTCCAGAGGCTGGTATAAGAGTTTGAAAGGCATTGTCTGATTTCAGAAGCCTTTTCCTGTAAATGCTGGGAGGCATCTCGTACTATCCCTGATTGGTTAGTGTAAAAACAACACTCTTCCCCTAAGAAGGTGCAGAGTCCTCCTTTCTCAGCAGTGATGAGGTCTAGGCCTCAGAGGTTTTGGAGTGTCACTGCTGTCAAAGAGTCTATTTGGGATTGTAGAGTAAGGATAGATTTCACTGTCTGAGAGATCCGTTGAGAGTGTGTGGTAGTAGGATAATACATGTTACACTGTTAACTTTTAGCAAACTTTACTTTTGTTGAAAAACTTGTAAGTTTGGGATTTCAATTATTCTTTGCTATTAATAAGACCTCGTTCAGTCCATATTAACTTAGAGTTGGTATAGATGGCTCCTTCCTGATACTGTAAGTACTTTAAGGTTTGGCTGAGCGCAAAACAACTCGCACGTTTGAACAGACCAATTATTAGGCAATTTTCCTAACTCTGCTTCTACAAGAGTTTCCTTATTACCTACTGAATACCCATTGTGTCTTTTTCCCTTAATCACCCCGGAGGAATCATCTATTGTCCTGTTCTGAGTTCCTCCTAGATCTGGTAGGAACTTTGTATGGTAATTAATTAAGATTTAGATCCCCTGTTAGGAAACTTGTTGGTTTAAAGATTTTTGATAGGAAGGCTACAGGTTGTCAGTGGCCTCAGTGCTGTCGGGCTACGCCCTTGTTTACACTGACAACAAGGTGGTATTGGAGTGTTATAGGGTTACAGAGAAGACCTTCAATTATCAATTATAGGTTTTAAATTTACCCTGGCTTTTAAAGGAGTAGAGTACACTATTTTTTCTTTACTACTTCTATCTCTCTCTTTGACTTCTTCTTTGTCTCTCTCTTTCTGACTCCCTTTTTTGTCTGTCTCTCCCTCTCTGTCTTTGACTTTGTCTCTTACTTTCTTTCTCTCTGACTCCCTCTTTGTCTCTCTTCCTCTCTCTGTCTCTCTCTTTCTGACTCCCTTTTTGTCTCTGTCTCTTCCTCTCTCTCTCTTTCTGTCTATTGAGAGGTGAAGCCAGCTGGACTTCTGGGTCAGGTAGGGACTTGGAGAACTTTTCTGTCTAGCTAAAGGATTGTAAACACACCAATCAGTGCTCTGTGTCTAGCTAAAAGTTTGTAAACACACCAATCAGCACTCTGTAAAAATGCACTAATCAGTGCTCTGTTTCTAGCTAAAGGTTTGTAAACACACCAATCAGCACTCTGTAAAAATGCACCAATCAGTGCTCTGTGTCTAGCTAAAGGTTTGTAAATGCACCAATCAGCACTCTGTAAAAACGGACCAATCAGCACTCTGTAAAATGGACCAATCAGCGCTCTGTAAAATGGACCAATCAGCAGGACATGGGGTGGGGGGGGGGCCAAATAAGGGAATAAAAGCTGGCCACCCAAGACAGCAGCAGCAACCCACTCAGGTCCCCTTCCATGCCATGGAAGCTTCCTTCTTTTGCTCTTCGCAATAAATCTTGCTGCTACCCACTCTTTGGGTCCATGCTACCTTTATGAGCTGTAACACTCAGGGCAAAGGTCTGCAGCTTCACTCCTGAAGCCAGCAAGACCATGAACCCACCAGGAGGAACAAACAACTCTGGACGTGCCATGTTTAAGAGCTGTAACACTCACTGTGAAGGTCTGCAGCTTCACTCCTGAAGTCAGTGAGACCATAAAGCCACTGGGAGGAATGAACAACTCTGGACATGTCACCTTTAAGAGCTCTGACACTCACTGCGAAGGTCTGCAGCTTCTGGACACAATACTATTCATTCTCACCTTAAAGACGAGGAAACTAAGGCAAAGAACAGTCAACTAATAAGGCCAAGTATACAGAGCTGCTAAGGAATAGTCTGTCTGATCCCAAAGGCTGTGTCATAACTGCTTCCCTATACTGCCTCTCAGCAGAGGTAAGAGTCAAGTTTTATTCGTCACTGCCACTCCATCAGCCCCAGCTTAGTGCCTGACACAGGGAGATGCTCAATCAATGCTGATTGTTATTGAGTGGACTAGAAATGCAAGGCACAGTGAGCCCCTTTGCTGTGACTGATGGGGTGTCTGATTTTCTGCTATAAAGAGAAGGAGAGTGCTGTATCAAACACACTCCTCTGGCTCCTAGCTCTCTCTGTTCCACTTTGTTTATCCCATTTCCCTACTCCTCCTCCTTCGTAACTGCACCATGTGGATTCAAAATTGCAGCTTAGTGCAAACAAAGGGAAAACAGAATTCTGAATGGCCCCAGAGGGAAAACTGAACTCTGAATGACCCCTGTGGGTTTGAGAGAAGAGAAGCAGGAACTTGAGAGAAGAGGAAGACAGAAAGTAATTAAAATGTATTGTTTTAACTTAATATTTAACCGAATGATAGCAAAATCTTATCTGAAATTGGAAAAGTCAAGGTTTTGAGTGCTGGTTCGGTGCCCATTTCTTTATGATTTGATAATCTGAGAAGAATACGATGGGTGTGGCTTAAAAACCTAGATCACGTGTGTAGTTGGAATTGGGTGTTATATGAGCAAACAAAATAAATACCTGTGCAACATACCTGCTTTATGCACTCAAGCAGAGAAGAAATCCACAAGTACTCACCAGCCTCCTGGTCTGCAGAGAAGACAGAATCAATATGAGCACAGCAGGAAAAGTAAGCAAAAAATATATTACTGTTGATAATATATTCTCTTCAATATAACAAATAAAGGAATACAGTATTAATAATGAATAATTTAAAATTTAAAATTCATATCTAAATTAGATGATGAATAATTTAAAATTCATATCTAAATTAGAAATGAAAGACTGGAATATGATATGCAATATATGCTATAATATGTAATGTATACTGAACTACAGTGGAAATAAGCTATTCCTAAATACCTTCAAAAAGAATATATAGAATCTGTATCTATTGTCTTTATTTCCTACATTAAATAAATTTGCAGTAAAGTGATAGTTTATTCCAAGCTAATCATGACTGATTTGTAAACCTAAAGTTAGAAAAGTCTTTAATCAGAAGCTATCTTTATATTAAGAAAGCATAATTTAAATGTGTTATTATTTGTATTCATATTTTTTGTGAACACAAGAAGTTAAGTCTGACAAAACTTTTATGAGAGGGATTTGAGAAGATTTTGAAATATACTTTTAACCTTACTATAAAATATCTTACAAAATACTCATTGATCTCACAGCATTAGAATCATCAAGGTTAACCAAGACATCACATTCAAATTCCGTTTAAAGGGGGCCCATTATGACACAATTCAGGCAATTTCCACAGAAATCTTATGGAACAGTATCTCCCCTATATAAAAGTCAATATGATCTTACAGAAAAATAATAATGAAATTTGAATCACTTATTAGCACTCAGAACACAAATATTTGTTTTTTCTTCTATAAATTTATACTTATTTTTCAATGTGTTTACAGGTGCACAGAAATGCATGTGGTCATTCAATATAATCAATTGATATTATTAATTGCCTAATTTAAAAAAACCTGCGCAACTATTTCCAGCCATTTGTTGTGCTAGGAGTGTATCACACAATAAAACACCTCACTATGATAATTCAGTTTAAAGGTTCTGAGGCTTACCTTTATGCTGTGCGACAAAACAGGCTCATGTCAATAAGACTGGTTGGAAATCACATGAGTGGCCCATTGGTACTGTTCTTACACCACTTCACTTTACTTTACTTTCATTCATTATTGATTAATATTTACATTCCTCATAGAAAATAATTAGAAAAAAGAAAATTTAAATTTACCATTTACTAAACTCGACTTAAAAGAAATAATGAGTTCATAGAGCAAAAGTATAAACCAATCATTAATGAAAATAATAACTGATGAAATAGATAATTAATCCTCCCCTCTTGAGTGCAACATCAATAACTTAGCTTTTTGACAGCATTTCATTTATGTTTACCCGTCCTGCATTTTATTTTCCTCAATCCTAAATTGTGACAATACTAATGTTTATTTCATAAAGTAGTTGTGAGAATTCAGTAAATTAATAGTGAAAAGCACTTAGAATAGTACCTGGTAAATAAAAATAAGTCAATAAATATTAGCCACTGTTATTATTGTTGCTTTTTAACTTTGATATTTACTACCACGGAGTACTGAAAATGTGAGGCTACATTAATTTTTTCATTCGTTTGTTTGTTTGGAGATGGAGTATCTTTCTATTGCCCAGGTTGGAGTGCAATGGTGATCTCGGCTCACTGCAACCTCTGCCTCCCGGGTTCAAGTGATTCTCGTGCCTCAGCCTCACAAGTAGCTGAGTTTACAGGTGCACACCACCATGCTTGGCTAATTTTAGCATTTTTAGTAGAGACAGGGTTCCACCATGTTGTTCAGGCTGGTCTCCAACTCTTGACTTCAGGTGATCCGCCCACCTCGGCCTCCCAAAGTGCTGGGATTAAAGGGGTGGGCAACTGCACCCGGCCTGATCTTTATTCTCTAGACAGCCAGCTTTGAGACTTCAGGAAAATTATTCAATCACTGAGTCAGTTGATCCTCAATTATTTCAGATGTAGTAAGACCAATAATTCAATAGTACTGTCCTGGTAGCATCCATTTTAGGTTTAAAAGTAATTCATATTGTTTACAACAGCACAATTTGCAATTGCAAAAATATGGAAACTTCCTAAATGCCCATCAACCAACGAGTGGATAAAGAGAACGTGGTATATGTACACCATGAGATACTACTCAGCCATAAAATGGAACAAAATAATGGCCTTTGTAGCCACTTGGATGAAGCTGAAGGCCATTATTTTAAGTGAAGTAACTCAGGAATGGAAAACCAAATACCATATGGTCTCACTTATAAGTGGGAGCTAAGCTATGAGGATACAAAGGCATAAGAATGATATAGTGGACTTTGGTTAGGGATAAAAGACTACACGTTGGATACAGTGTACACTGCTCGGGTGACACATGCAGCAAATCTCAAAAACCACCACTAAAGAACTTATCCATGTAATCAAAAACCACCTGCACCCCAAAAACTATTGAAATTAAAAATAAATAAATTTTAAAAATAAAAATAATGCATGTAACTCACTCAGCACAAGCCACAGTGCACCTGTCACATCATAGGCAACTGACAATCAGAAACTCCTACTATTAGAACTTTATTTCCAAGTATTCTGATATTTATTTTGGCATGGACCATATTGAAAATCCTGCAAAGTTGAAGGATTTGACAAATGAATAATGAAAATTAATTGGCAGAAGATGAAATTTCAATTGAATTTTTATTATATTTGCAATTATGTTGATTCTGTAAAGAAAGAGCTCAGTGAATTGTACATGCTTTACCACAATAAAGATGGGTTTTACGGTACACTGCCAAGCACTGGAAATATGTGATCAGCTTTTATTTTTAAGGACATCTGTGGATAAGCTTGCTAGCTAGAAACTCAAACACACAGTTTCTCCAGTTTTTAAATACATGTGTGTGGTCTGAATGCACACACACACACACACAAACACACATACACAACACCAACTCTAACCTCTGTAATTTTGGGCTCAAATCTAAGCTGGAAGGAGTCTCTGCACATAAATTAGATGAACAAAACAGGCTGCCAAAGCTAAGTTTCAAATGGGTGTTTGAGACAAGTAACACACAGAAGTGGAGAGAGAAAATTAAAAGAGGACAATAGGCAAATAGAGAAAGAGACATCATCCTAAGCAGGAAGGTAAATGTATAACTGTTTTTATGGAGTCAGATCCTTTTGGCCTAAGCAGAAAATTGAGCAAGAAAGCAGTGTATTTTGGACAGACACTCACTCTGTCAGCAAAGTAAAGGTGACTTAGAACATGTACCAGCCAGTAGTTGTGGGTAAACAGTTGTCTTCAGGACAGTGTTAGAAAATATCAGGATTAAACGTCTTTGGAGAAAAAAAATCAAAAGAATAAATGGTGCTGGGAAAACTGGCTAGCCATATGTAGAAAGCTGAAACTGGATCCCTTCCTTACACCTTATACAAAAATCAATTCAAGATGGATTAAAGACTTAAACGTTAGACCTCAAACCATAAAAACCCTAGAAGAAAACCTAGGCATTACCATTCAGGACATAGGCATGGGCAAGGACTTCATGTCTAAAACACCAAAAGCAATGGCAACAAAAGCCAAAATTGACAAATGGGATCTAATTAAATGAAAGAGCTTCTGCACAGCAAAAGAAACTACCATCAGAGTGAACAGGCAACCTACAAAATGGGAGAAAATTTTCGCAACCTACTCATCTGACAAAGGGCTAATATCCAGAATCTACAATGAAGTCAAACAAATTTACAAGAAAAAAACAACCCCATCAAAAAGTGGGCGAAGGACATGAACAGACACTTCTCAAAAGAAGACATTTATGCAGCCAAAAAACACATGAAAAAATGCTCATCATCACTGGCCATCAGAGAAATGCAAATCAAAATCACAATGAGATACCATCTCACACCAGTTAGAATGGCAATCATTGAAAAGTCAGGAAACAACAGGTGCTGGAGAGGATGTGGAGAAATAGGAACACTTTTACACTGTTGGTGGGACTGTAAACTAGTTCAACCATTGTGGAAGTCAGTGTGGCGATTCCTCAGGGATCTAGAACTGGAAATACCATTTGACCCAGCCATCCCATTACTGGGTATATACCCAAAGGACTATAAATCATGCTGCTATAAAGACACATGCACACGTATGTTTATTGCGGCATTATTCACAATAGCAAAGACTTGGAACCAACCCAAATGTCCAACAATGATAGACTGGATTAAGAAAATGTGGCACATATACACCATGGAATACTATGCAGCCATAAAAAATGATGAGTTCATGTCCTTTGTAGGGACATGGATGAAATTGGAAATCATCATTCTCAGTAAACTATTGCAAGAACAAAAAACCAAACACCGCATATTCTCACTCATAGGTGGGAATTGAACAATGAGATCACATGGACACAGGAAGGGGAATATCACACTCTGGGGACTGCTGTGGGGTGGGGGGAGGGGGGAGGGATAGCACTGGGAGATATACCTAATGCTAGATGACGAGTTAGTGGGTGCAGCGCACCAGCATGGCACATGTATACATATGTAACTAACCTGCACAATGTGCACATGTACCCTAAAACTTAAAGTATAATTAAAAAAACATTGAAAAATAAATAAAATAAAATAAAAAAGAATAACCTAAATGAATATATTCCATTTTATCTAAGTGCCTTATTGTACTTAACTCTGTTTATCTTTCCTTATGTTATTGCTTTTTAAAAACATACTCTTATTCTCTTTATAAACCAGAGGACTTCATTTCTATGCAACACTTGTTAGGTGCCAGACATGGGACTCAATGTTGCATGTACAAACATGAAAAGACACAATTTCTGACTGCAAGCTTGGGAAAACACTGGTACCATCTCTCTGTCTGATGTTCTAGGTAATCAAATGCAAAGCAGCTGTGCTATGGGAGTTAAAGAAACCCTTTTCCATTGAGGAGGTAGAGGTTGCACCTCCTAAGGCTCATGAAGTTCGCATTAAGGTGAAATACTTTTTCCATTTGTATTTAATTTTAAGTTTAAAGAATTCAGAAAATATTAAAAATAGAAACATCCAAAATCCGCTAGAGGTATTTTTTATATAATTATCCAGAAAATAAAATTACATTTGTTGTCAAGGAAAGTATAAATATAAATTGTTAAATTTTTTTAAAGTGGGCAAACAGTACATGAAGGATAACTCCAGTGAAATACAAAAGAATTTATAGGTTTGTACAGAAAAAAATGCAAAGGGATATATATCAAGAGTTCACAATCAATTTGCATTAGATATTTTCTTGATGTTAATTTGCAATTTCTACTTCTTTTTCTTTTAACTATGCATTCTTCTATATTATACAAGACAAAAATTTTAGGATCAATTATCTCACAGATTATTCTAAATTGTTAAATTCAAGGGAAAAAGACAGAGGAAGGTTTTAGACTGGATAACCTTGGAGATAAACTGAATCTTTCATATTTGGGAATAGTAGGGATTATCAGCAAAACCCTTGAGAATATTTTTGAATAACAATTTTAGAAAATTGGGTTTGTTAAGTCAATCTGACAGTCATAATCTTTTCTGAATCTAAACATCTTCTCTTTATTCTGTAGATGGTGGCTGCAGGAATCTGTCGTTCAGATGAGCATGTGGTTAGTGGCAACCTGGTGACCCCCCTTCCTGTGATTTTAGGCCATGAGGCAGCCGGCATCGTGGAAAGTGTTGGAGAAGGGGTGACTACAGTCAAACCAGGTACAGGATTCACACTCAGGGAACATGCCTTGATTCACCATCACAAGATTAGTCAGCCTGGATGAGGAAACCGAGGCAATGAAAGACGAAAGGACTTGCACAAGGTCACAGGGCAGCTGGGACTTCAGGGGTTTCCTCCTTCCCTCTCTGCTTGCCTGACTCAAGCATGTATGACTTCAGTCAGGTAGGCATGCATGTATTCTACCCTTCAACCATTATGTACTATCTACTAGATGCCAGGCACTAGGTTAGAGCCTGGAGATATATGAGGATCAAAAGAGACACAGTGCCTACCAGTGTGGAATTCATAATCTAGTAACTTCCACGTTAGTGTTAGCTGAACACTGTCTTCTGTAAGTGCCCAAAAAACTATAAATGGGAGGGGAGAAAAAAAAACATAAGTATGGACACTGTTCTGTGCTGAGTTCACAAAATGGAGGCTGCATGGTTACGGCTGAATAAACATGACCTTTCCTTAGGTGACCTATGCAGCTCCTTCACCGATTTCCTCTTCCAACATGGTCTCTCTTCCTGAGCATGGAATCAATGAAACTGACTAGGTGAAAGAAAATGAAAGAAACATAGCAGGAGCCATCCACCATCAACAATGTCTGCCTTATTACCTTTGGCCATGCTTAAATGTGACTGATTATGGATTACCAATTATTTTATCTTCAATATTTATTTTACCTAATCTTATTATGTATTAATATAAATATTACTATATTAATTAAGGATGAATAACTAGGACATTTCCATACCATCGTTTTCATATGAACTTTACCCATAAAATGTTATGCACCAATCATTTTTCTGGGTCTTGTGAAATAGATAGCATAGGCGATTAAAAATAAAATTTGTCTTTAAAGAATCACTTTAGCCAATGGATTCGACCTGTCCACTTACCAAGTACTAATTTAGACTGTGAAAAGAAAATAATAAAATAAACTATCCAATTTGAGTTTTAGCTCTTACTATTTCCTTTACTCAGAAAAAAATTAATATCAAAATGACTGCCTTATTTCTCACCCCTCCTCCTTCCACCATAACAGTAAAAATAGATAATTCACAAATTACCAGCTAAAAACACTTGAAAGTCAATTCTTATCCTAAAAGAAAGTGTCTAACTTGTTGTGGAAGGTAGAAATTTTCAGACGAATTTCTGTAATTCTTCTTTGTCCTATTTTTGTTAGTTTTCCTCAAAAAAGAACTAAGATCTTTTTGAAAACATTCATTTTATAATAAAGATAAACCTAGTCTCTTTGAAAAGCCAAGACCTATGTCAAAAATCTCATTTTTGTTGTAAATCAAATTCTTACAAAATACCAGATCTTCCCAACATCTACTGGGACTTAAATAGGCTACTTCCAACTAAAATTTATATATATACTTACAGCAAAAATATTTAGTTAAGATTTAATTAGATAAGGATACATAAATTATATCTGCAAAGCCTCCAGGATAAATTAGTGCACTGCGTAAAATTTTATTAACACAGTTGTTGGAATTTTTTTAATCCATCTTGTTTCCCACACTTGCATTTTCTCTTTAGGATTCTTCAGGCACTTATAAACCCAAACTAAAAAACAAGGCCTTGGCAGGCAATGACAAATGACATAGTTGTGACTAGACCCTATTTCTTAGAAACTTTTCAGACACATAATTCTAATCTATACATGTGAGCGTTAAGTTTTTGCTCTATTAATTCCTGCATAGAAATTTAAGAAGAATTTGTTTTATTCCTCTCCAGGTGATAAAGTCATCCCGCTCTTTACTCCTCAGTGTGGAAAATGCAGAATTTGTAAAAACCCAGAAAGCAACTACTGCTTGAAAAATGAGTAAGTTTCTGATGCTTTCTTTGCACAGACTTTGAGTTTGCACATTAGTTATGGTCCTGTCTCATGCCTTTGTGTGTCTTTGTATTGCACTACCCAGTCTAGGCAATCCTCGGGGGACCCTGCAGGATGGCACCAGGAGGTTCACCTGCAGCGGGAAGCCCATCCACCACTTCGTCGGCGTCAGCACCTTCTCCCAGTACACAGTGGTGGATGAGAATGCAGTAGCCAAAATTGATGCAGCCTCGCCCCTGGAGAAAGTCTGCCTCATTGGCTGTGGATTTTCGACTGGTTATGGGTCTGCAGTCAAAGTTGCCAAGGTAGAAATGACAATGGATGATAAAACCGGTTACACGCAGACTGTCAGGAACCAAAAGGGAAGCAATTTCTTGCAAGAATCAGAAATTATTTTTGTAGATTTGAAGTGTCGATTAAGAGTAGAAAAATGACCCAGAAAGAACTAAGAGCACAGGCTAGAAATTTCACCAATTTATTGCAGATAAAAACTTGTTGAGTTAAGAAAATGTAAAGATGTCATTTTCAATAATTTTTCTTCTGAATTTGCTGTTTATGGGATCATGAAATTTTAGATCTGTGAACTAATTCATGTTGTAATTCAATCAACAATTAGAGAGCACCTATACATACCTCAGGCACCATAGGTTCTGCTAAGCTCTGACAGCAAAAGTAAATGAAATGAAGCGTTTGCCCTTGAGGACCATCTAGTCTGTGGATCCTCTACTCCCAGAATTAGGATCAACAGTAGAGTCCAAAACCTTACCTGATGCACCTCCAAACCAAGGCTCACCCACTCTGTGGATTCTTAGACGGAAAGTAATAAAGACTCAGTGATGCATAATTCACTCATTATGGGATTTCACTGCTAAAACTAACTCCCCTGGCATGAACACACATATATATTCAGAAGTGGTAAATTTCAAGCAGAAATTCTTTAAAGGCTCCTCATCTGAGTAGACTGAAAATCTAGTAGTATGCTTTATTTTCTGAAACCTAGATCGAGAGATATAAAGATATTTGCCCAAAATCTCACTTCTGCTTAATACGAGCACTAAGACTAAAATATCTTTTACAAATCTCCTGCTGAATCTCAAATCACAATCCATAATTATTAGCACTTTTAAACCACAGTCACAAACAAGCCTTGTATTTTTCTAAGTAAGGTAGAAAGTGGTGTTGTCCCCCATAGTATTGAATAACACTTGGTGAATGAATGAGTGAAATAGACACCCTTAAGGGAATATAAGAATGAGATTATTTGGAACAGGAACAGCATGTTACCCAAAACGAAGGCTGACTATGGGAGACTAGGTATAGTAAATAACCGCTAGCCAATTTACACAATTTAGAGGACATCTTTTCCAAATTTTGGTGACTTTAGCACTTACTCCCTTGTTCAATTGCCTCATCTATTTTAATGGGTAGTCTAAGTGAGCCTACCCAAGAACAGAAGCTGAGGATACTCATAACAACAGATTTTATTTATTATTAAAATATAGACTAATGTTTCATTGCTGTGTTGTTCACAAGTGTATTTTTTAAAGGAGGGATATACTGGTCACGACTACTGAACAAAAATGAAGAAAGGAGTTAATTATTGAGAGTTAAAGTGGAATATTTTTCAGTCTCCTGGAGTAGCCTTTTCCACTTATTTTATTTTCCGAATATTGCCTTGGTGTATGTATGAGATACTGAAGCTGGCTATCAAGCGATTTCAGCAATTGAGAGTCCCTACAAGATTGTAATCACTGTCATCTGGATCTCAAAGATCATCCAGTCCCCTGGTTCCCAGCCTGACCCATTGGAGTCCCTTGAGGACTTAGTTCCACCTTCAGAGATTCTCTTTTAATTGGCATGGGCTATGACCTGGACTGTGGGATGTTTTTAAAGCTCCCCAGATGAATCTAATATGCAGCAGTTTCAGAACTACTCAACTAATTCAACCCCTTGAATTTAAACATGAAGCATTTCAAGCCAAAACAGGTTTCGATAACAGATTGGACAGAAGAGTCTGAGTAGTTCTTGATAACACACAAGACATGGCAGTTTATAAAGCTTAAGCAATTTCTAACAAACATTATTTAATTCATTTTTGCATTTTCTGAAAACATAGGTCACCCCAGGGTCTACCTGTGCTGTGTTTGGCCTGGGAGGGGTCGGCCTATCTGTTGTTATGGGCTGTAAAGCAGCTGGAGCAGCCAGAATCATTGCTGTGGACATCAACAAGGACAAATTTGCAAAGGCTAAAGAGTTGGGTGCCACTGAATGCATCAATCCTCAAGACTACAAGAAACCCATTCAGGAGGTGCTAAAGGAAATGACTGATGGAGGTGTGGATTTTTCGTTTGAAGTCATCGGTCGGCTTGACACCATGGTATGATCCATGACATGCCCTGAAATTTCTGCCTCTGCAACCTGGAGGATGCATTTAGGCAGTAGAATATACGTATTATGTATAAAGGATATTTTTAATGATGAATGGAAATTTCCCATCATCTTTTTGTTACCTGGCTTGTTTCATTTATTGTTATGAGAAGTCTTCCATTTGATCAGCTAAGCAAACCTGTCTCAAGTCATATTTCCTCGAGAAAAGAAAAAGGGCTTGTTTTTCTTAACACAGCCACTACAAATATGCTTTATTAATTTTTAGTTTAAAATGCAAACTTATATATAAATAATACAAATCATTTTCTCAAATTAAAAAGTTTTATTTTTCTTTTACATTCTTAACAAAAACATTTTAACAATTTTATGTATGCTCTTAATGAATTCCAAACTTTTTGACATAGTATTCTTCAGTCAAAATAAATGAGCAATTTTAGACAATCTATTATTTTATTAACAGAAAATATGCCCTAAGGAAAGTGACTGCTTTAATACATTGCTATATTTTATCACAGCAACTGGACAGTGCCTGACACAAAACTAGTACCCAGTACTACTTGGACTGAATGCTTTAAATAAAGTCAACAGATTTTACCACCCGCAAAAGTTAAGAGCTACATATCTCATGGCATTGTTTATGAAACGCATGAGACAATGCATGTAAAATACTTTGTGCAATACAACCCATCATGTGGTTAGCTTCCAATAAATGTCAGCTGCCCCCTTTTTTATTTTATTTTATTTATTTATTTATTTATTTATTTATTTATTTATTTATTTATTTATTTTTGAGACAGGGTCTCACTCTGTCACCAGGCTGGAATGCAGTGATATGATTATGGCTCACTGCAGCCTTAACCTCCTGGGCTTAAGTGAGTTTCCTACCTCAGCCTCCGAAAGTGCTGAGTACAGACATGAGCAACCATGCTGAGCCTCAGTTGGCATTATTGATATGAAATACTATTTCCAATCTTGCAGTGCTTATGTCATCTTTGAATTATTACATGATATTACTTTCAAACAGTTACAAATATCAAAGGCAACGGGAAACATATCTCTAGCTATATTTTACCTATCCAGAATTATCTAGACTCCTACTGAAAAAGTCTCCAGAAACAAAAAAGTTTCCATTGCTGAGGTTTTCTAGAAGGTCCAGCAGTGTGGGTAACAGGGAGCAGCACCCTGAGATCAAAGTTTCCAGCAGCCTTGACCTGGGACAAATACCACAGAGGAATAAAGTATCAAGAGAATCCAATTTTTTCCAGGGCTATAGCTTTTCTCCTTATGCTCTTTTTCTATATCTTCCTCCATTTTCTCATGTGGAACTGGAGTGTACATTATCTCAAGACACCAAATGTCTGACAGCCACATGTTCTGAGGATGTCAGTCTCCCAAAGATCAGAATCCAAAATCAAAGAACTAATCATTATATACCTAGAGGGATCCTAAACCATTTTCTAACTACAGAACATGTTCCAAAAGCTGACTGGAAAAGATTTTCTGAACTGTCTTTTGAGGTTCCCAAAAATTAGTGTAATTTAATGTAAAACCAATATACATTTGGGGAGGTAAAAACAATGTTTAAAACATGTCCACTTGAGAAATGGACATAGGAATCTGTTAAAAAGGGAGGCTATCAAGTGGACAAGAGACTAATTTTGGTGATATACTCATTTATCTTGTTCATCATCAAAATATCTGATTCAAAGTATTGGGTTCAAAATACCTATGTAATAAATCAATGAAAAAGGAACCAACTCACACATTGCCTAAGAATGATGTACACTTGTACAAGGAACAGGACTTTATATATGTTTGTAAAGATGTTTGCCTGTTTATTCCTTTATTAGGAAGAACTAAGGGCACACAAATTTATTCGTCCATGCTTTCATTCAAAAACCATTTTCTGGGCATTTCCTACATCCACAGCATTATCCTATGCAAAGAAAGGGGGAATGAAGGAGCAAAAGACATGATCTCTTCCCTCTACACACTCACAATCCAGCTAAGCCTATTACGTGATATTGTGCATTATGAGTATGAACTATGCCACTCCACGTTAAGGATACTAAATGTTTACTTTATTCCAGATGGCTTCCTTGTTATGTTGTCATGAGGCATGTGGCACAAGTGTCATTGTAGGGGTACCTCCTGATTCCCAGAACCTCTCAATAAACCCTATGCTGCTACTGACTGGACGCACGTGGAAAGGAGCTATTTTTGGAGGTATGTAGTTAGGCTTCAGAGCCAAATTCTCATTAACCTAAGAATTTCTCTCCTTTTATGAGTGACAAGGCAAGTTTTTGAAAAGCAATGAAATTAAAAATAAATTAAAATTTCTTTTCTATAGTCTCCAATAATGCAGAACTTTTCTTTTTTTTTTGGAGATGAAGTCTTGCTCTGTCACACAAGGTAGAGTGCAGTGGCGCAATCTTGACTCACTGCAACCTCCACCTCACAGGTTCAAGTGATTCTCCTATCTCAACCTCCAGAGTAGCTGGGATTACAGGCATGCACCACTGTGCCCAGCTAATTTTTTTGGGTAGAGATGAGGGTTCACTATGCTGGCCAAGGTGGTCTCGAACTCCTGACCTCAAATGATCTGCCTGCCTCGGCCTCCCAACGTGCTCGTGCTGGGATTACAGGCGTGAGCCATCATGCCCAGCCCCAAGATAGACTTTTCTGATGTCACTATTAACCAGGACTTTCATCTCCACCTCTTTTTGTACTTGTGACTGCGTAAGGCAAGGAAATTTCTAGTAGGCCATGGAAATATATAACAATAAATCATATCTACACAAAAATCTAGACAACTAATAAATTTGCTCCTTAACCTTGGGCATAACATCTGTACTATAATTTCTCTGTGAGAGAGAGAATAACTAAGGACCCTTGTTTATCTGTGACTTTTTTTGTCAAAGCACTGTAAAAGCATATTGAAGTACTCTATCTCTTATTATCCTCAGTTATAGCAGTCTGGAATGCAGCACTTTTTCTAAACTTTCATTTATTTGGAAAATCTTCTCTTCAATTCTCCTACTTACCCTGGTTGAATCTATCAATGATATTTTCTTCTTTTCAGGCTTTAAGAGTAAAGAATCTGTCCCCAAACTTGTGGCTGACTTTATGGCTAAGAAGTTTTCACTGGATGCATTAATAACAAATGTTTTACCTTTTGAAAAAATAAATGAAGGATTTGACCTGCTTCGCTCTGGAAAGAGGTAGATTTTAAGTTGTTTTTTTGTTTTGCTTTGTATTCTACAGTAGCGGGGCGGGGGGGTTGTCTAGCAGAGAATGAAAAGGTGGAAGGATGAGAAAAAATTACAGTGCCTTGGTTTTCCATTGCCAGTTCAATCTTTGCATGGGGCACATGTAAGGTAATACTGTGAGAAGCTAAAAACAGTTGCTTTGCATTTCCTATTCTGCTGAAGGCAAATTATGTTGATTATAGCATAACTGAATGATCAGAGTCATTCAGCCTTCTTTAAAAGAGAACACTCACTTTGGCCCCCATCTCCCTCCAAAACAAGTTTAAAAAACCAGAATTATAACATGGAATCACTGACACCTCTGCCTGTCATATAAGTAAGTGTGACATCTAATGACTGTATATTAAAATTATTTTCAGGACATCCTCAGCATATTCATTATGGGAGTAGGTGGAACTACATTGGGATTGATTTCTAAGTAGATATTACTAGATTTTCCTTTTTCTTTTCTTTTCTTTGCAGTTTAGAAAAAAAAATTTACTAAGAAAAGTTGTTGTAAAAGAGAAGGATACTAAACCCTATTTTAAATATTTGTCTTACATTTTCTCCAAGTCTTAGAAAAATAAGCCAATTCTATTTCCTACCTCTAACACTTACACTTACAATCACCTAATATAATGAACTTTGTCACTTGCATTTATATGAGACATAACTGGAAACAGGCAGTTATATCTAGTCTCTGCCTTCTAGCTCCAGAGTCTGAGATTTTTCTGCTATCCCACACTTATTTTCATGAGGTTTTCAACTTCAAATAGTGTTTCTTTGAAACTCACAAAACTATCATCTAGATACTTTATCCGACAAATATTCTTGAGGAAGGAAAGACACTAGCACCCACAGAGCACCAGCTGTTCTACTAAGTGTCTTACATGCATTTTCTCATGTGATTCCCAAACAACGCTCAGTGTCAGTCTCAATCTCATTATCTTAGAGAAGAGAAAACTAAGAAGCAGAGAAGGCATGACTTGGTCAAAATCATCAGGTGGTAGGAAGGAGAGCCAGAATTCGAAGGAAGATCTTGTTATTAGCAAATCTATTCACTTTCTATTAAACCACACCGCCCCTCAAGAGTGTATATATATATATATATATATATATATATATGGAAAACAGTATTCATCAAAGGTTAATTATCATTGTCATTATTATTATCATTGACATCATCATAGAATTGATAAGATGATGGCAAATAAAGATGACCAAAACCAGAGGACACTATTGAGCAACAAAAGAAGGCATGAAGCATGCCTAAATTCACTTTACAAGAATGTCATATAGTAATACGCATATGTAAATAAAATCTTATCAATAAGCAAAGAATAAAAATTGTGATATCAATATTGGTAAGAGTAAGGTGACTTGGACGCTTTCATATACTTTCATAGTAATTGATACATCCTTTTGGGAAAGCAATTTGGTAATTTGTATCAGAAACCTCCAAAAAAAACCTAGATGCTTTGTTCCAGCAATACCATTTCTAGAAATCTATTCTATAGAAATAATCAACTCAAACATACATATGTGTTTAAGCATGTTTATTTACTATCAGTAATATCAATATTTAGAAACATTCAAAAAGTCCAACATTAAGAATATGATTTAATAAATTCCAAGCAACTGTTAGAAATGAAAAAGACTTCATTGGCAAATTCTTAAAATGTAATTTTAAACTCATAAAATAAATCATATAAATTGTATTTATAAGATGATCCTAAATTTTCAAAAAGGACAATAGAAAGTGTATCTGTGTCTAGAAAAAGCTGATAGAATTCAAGAAAACATTGACCATGATTACTCCGAGGTTGTAAGAGTACAGATTTTTTTTAGCGGCTTCTTCTGTCCTGTATTCTCTAAATTATGTGCATATATTTTTCTTATCTGTGTATATATATACACACACCACACACACACTATATATAAAATTCTCAGTCGCAAATATCATCTTTTCTTAAAAGTGTTCATCAAAAGTTGGTTTATAGAAAGGGCATTAATTCTAGTGTAAATGTTACATTTCTAATCTTCACAAGAATGAAGTAGCTTAGAATTAATACAAATCAACTTTATTCTCTACTTCTAAGAATCATTAAACATCTCTGTATCAAAGGTCTATTAAACCTCCAGCATGGTCCTAACTTTATTAAATTATCAGTTCTTTCAGGCAAGGTATCTATCATTATATAATTTGTGCAAATTTGTATTTGGGTTTGAATCCCAACACCCTATACTAGATGTGCGACCAGAGCAAATTACAAATCTTTCTAAGTCTCAGTTTTTGTAATCTCTAAATGGAAATAATATGGAAACCAACTTCCTATCGTCATTGTTTAGGTTGAGATTTAAGTGAAAAAAATGCATGAAGCATGTGACAAATAGCAAAAACTTATTGCATGTTATTATCTATTGTTATTTTATATTCCTTATTATACCAGGAACGTGGGCACGCCAAAATGATTTTTTGAAGATGCTAATGTAGATCTGAAGTCTAAATGACAGGCATACTCAGGAGGTTTTGAGTGAGCTTAAGATTGAAGAAAACACAAGAGAAAACCAAAAAACATGAACTTCCCTTCACTTGACTTGACCCAAATGCATAGGGATGGGAATGGAGTGGCTGAGAACACAGACAGATTTTCACTAAGTCACCTCAAATGCTCCTTGGACTATCACATGGAAGCATGTGTGTTGTCTAAATGTTAACACAATGTCTCTTCTTTCCTATTGCAGTATCCGTACCGTCCTGACGTTTTGAAACAATACAGATGCCTTCCCTTGTAGCAGTTTTCAGCCTCCTCTACCCTACATGATCTGGAGCAACAGCTAGGAAATATCATAATTCTGCTCTTCAGAGATGTTAAAAATAAATTACACGTGGGAGCTTTCCAAAGAAATGGAAATTGATGGGAAATTATTTGTCAAGCAAATGTTTAAAATCCAAATGAGAACTAAATAAAGTGTTGAACATCAACTGGGGAATTGAAGCCAATAAACCTTCCTTCTTAACCATTCAACTTGTGTGCCATCTTTGCCATTGAGGAAAAATATTTCCTATGACTTCTTACATTTTTGATATCTTCATAATTTTCAGTCATTGAATCCAGTGGAGGGGACCCTTCACTTGTCCTGAGTATACACATGCTGGGCTATGGTGCTTGAAGTCTTCTAACTCTATCTCAATTTTCACTGTCTGCATTTTCCTTTTTTAAATAAAATGTACCAAATCCCTAGGGTAAAAACTACAGTATGGTAAAGAATAGACTCAAATTTATAAGTGAAGAAGATCCAGAAGTTCTAAATCCAGGATTTTAATTAGTAACTCAAATAAAATGCCACACATTTTCATACAATGAAGGGAAGTGTTTTTATTGCTTTTATGCTATTTGTTTACAGTGAAAATATAATTGATTTTTAAAAATAAAAGCGGGTTTTGTGCTTCATGTGACAAACTTAGGTTCAGACACTAAATGTGAAAACTGAACTATTCCCAGAATCATGTTCAAAAAATCTGTAATTTTTGCTCATGAAAGTGCTTCATTAGCTAAACAGTCTTAGTTTATGATTCCAATTGACTGAAAATGAAGTATAAAGTAATTTAAAGTATTATGGTGGCTTTATATGTAGATATTGGGTGGCAAATGCTGTGAACACAGAGTGTCGAATTGGTAACTAAAATGGCAAAAACACCTAAAGCAATGTGTTTTCCAAGTAGACACACACACACAAATGTATATTTGTGCAAAATTGTTTTTAATCTGGAACTTTCCTGTTAACTACCATGTCTTACATTGTCTATGATCCTAGAATTTGTTTAATATTTTGAATAGGTAAAGGCCTGTGGTGGCCATTTGTTAATGCTTTTCCACTCTCGGGGAAGATTTGCATTTTGAGCTTTATCTCTAAATGTGACATGCAAATATGATTCCTGGTAAAGGAGTTACAGCTGTTTCCAAAAATGCTACTTGTTGCAATACATACAATCTATTTCATATTGTGGAAGACCCTAGACATAAAGTAAAATAGTCTATCATTTACTGTGTGACCTTCAGTAAGTCACTCAATCTCTCTGAGCTTGTTCATCCTTTGTTTTGAAAAAAGTACTCAACCAGCCCCTTACAGCTTTACCGAGGCTAAATGTGATGATATTAATGAAAGAGTTTTGCCAACTGGGAAAGGCATCCTAAATGTAGAGAACATGTGATTGTTTGGTCAAAAATGCTGAAGGAGATACTCAGGGTCAAGACACTTTTCAGCATCTCCCTAAGATAACATCATGGGATACCACCTGTTGCTGGGTGCTCTGTGGCTTTTACACTGATGCTGATGGTGTGAGATCCAGAAAAACAAGAAGCAGTTCTACATGCCCACCCCACAACAGGGTCATCAAATCCTGCCAGTGACACAGAGGCTGACATCCAGCTCCCACCCTCTTTCCTCCCAGGCTGGGGGAGAAGGTAGAGTTGGGGGCATTAGGTGGGCACTGCCAGTGTTGTTATAGAGTGGCACAGTCCTCCATGGGGTGAGAGTGGCACGTGGGAGCCTTCTGCACCATGCATTGGCTCCTAGTTACATTGACAATGGTGGGTCTAAAAAGGCAAGTCAAAATCAAAACATAAACGTGGAACCCCAGAGTGGCTTGTGTCCTGGTGGACCCAAAGTGGTGCACATGATCTGGGTGACTTCCAGCAAATTTTGACTCTAGAATCAAGGACTTCTATATATGCTGATCACCCCCTCCATAATGTAACTCTGTGAATGTACATAGTTTGCACTCATTTTAGCCAGCAGCCAAAGGCTTTGTCAAAATAAAGAAACTTTTCAAACTTTAAAAAGAGAAAAGTTTATGTTGATGGTTTAATTAATAACTGTGTGAGGTGCACTGACTTAACACCTCCAGAAAGGGCATACAAACAAAACTCTGAATTAACTTTTTTCTACTTTATAAATCATACATGCTGCCCTGGGATTAGAAAGAAAGTCATCCCAAGAGAATTATTAGAAAATTGCTCATATGTTGAAGTATAGTGAGAGCAAATCTATATCTGATAAACACATGCTTAGACACCTGACTATTCATTTCTGTAACCAAATGTTTATTACACAAATAACCTCTAGTTAGGTGTTCCTTGAAACTGGTAAAGTAACTATTTTATTAAAGTACATTAAATTCTATTTGCCTATCAAATATCTAGCAACATTCAGGAAGTGGTCCATTGGATAAAAAGAGAAAGAAAAATTGGTGGGACAAAAGTAAAAGTGGAGCTGGTACCAAACACTGTTTTGATGAGATGGATGTTTACATATATTAACTTGGTTTGCTCATTTCTTTTACTTAGATCTCACGGTCCAGATCACCTGCACGGCACTATCACAATCACCATAGAACCCACAGGTTGCTTAACACCTTACCAATAAAACTAATAAACAAAGATAACCAGAGAGATAAAAATATCTGGTTTCCATTGTTTCCAGGCTTGCTCTTTGAGGTATTTGACACTTCAGCAAATAACTCCGTAGTTATCAGTGAAAGCAGGTCAGAGAGATCAACAGATAACTCTTATGGAAATATATTTAAAGACTACTACTCACTCAGAAACCAATAATGTACTGTGTTTTGGAAGATATCTAATTGCCTTAAGGAGATATAACTACAGTTTTTGAGTTTTTCGTTTGTTTCTTTGGTTTTTCTATTTTTATTTTTTAATTTATTATAGATTCAGGGGTACATGTGTAGGTTAGTTATGTAGGTAAACTCATGTCATAGGCAGTTGTACAGATTATTTTATCACCCAGGTACTAGGTCTAGTATCCGATAGTTCTTTTTTCTGTTCCTCTCCCTCCCATGCTTCACCCTCACAGAGGCTCCAGTGTCCATTGTTCCCCTCTTTGTGTCCATATGTTCTCATCATTTAGTTCCCATCTCATACCAGTCAGAATGGCTAGGTCTGACAAGGTTGCAAAGAAAAGGATATACTTATACACTGTTGGTAGGAGTTTAAATTAGTTCAACCATTGTGGAAAGCAATGTGGCAATTCCTCAAAGAGCTAAAAACGGAACTACCATTTGACCCAGCAATTTCATTACTGGGTATAAACCCAGAGAAATATAAATTGTTCTGCCATAAAGACACATGCATGCTTATGTTTATTGCAGCACTATTCCCAATAGCAAAGACATGGAATCAACATAAATGCCCATCAATGGCCAACTGGATAAAGAAAATGTGCTACATATACACCAGGAAATACTATGCAGCCATAAAAAAAGGAAGAGATCATGTCCTTTACAGGAACATGGATGGAGCTGGAGGCCATTATCCTCAGCAAACTAACAAACGAACAGAAAACCAAATACCACATGTATTCACTTATAAGTGGAAGTTAAATTATAGCTACAGTATTGAAACATTTTTAGGTTATTGTAAATTTAAATAATAAACATCACTTAGATGATACCATGTTTTAGGGTAGGTGGAAGAAAAGAGCTCAGACATAACTTCGAGACTAAATACTTATTTTGAACCTTACTTAAAACCTCAGGAAACTGGAAGAAAAACAAAAGCCAGAATAAATTATTTCATTAATGGAAGGAAATTCTAAGGCTTTTGATTTAATCTTTCCAAAATCTTCAAAATGTAATGAATAGCAGAAATAATTTGGAGCAGTCAAATACCATTTATTTTACATTTGGTATCTTCTCCTTCTTCAGGGACATTTAAAGACAGAGGACATTCAAAATGTGCTAGTTGACTTCTGAGAGTCAAAGAGGTTTGTGGTTCTCTGAGCTGTCTGCTCTCCATCTCTCACAATAGTTCTGAGCAAAAGGAAGAATGAGGCAGGGCAGGGATAAGTATTAGATCCAAAATGAATACCAAAAAGAGAAAATGGCAATTTTCTCTTTTAACCTGAAAGTTCCATTCTATTGATTGGTACCTAATGCAAATATTTATGCCTAAATTTAAAGAATAAGGAGGAGTTTGATGGAAGCAAAACTAGAGGAGGGCATCCAAGACCAAGGGTTCAGCAGGAAACAGCAGAGCATGTTAAGGAATTACAAGAACTTAAAATTAATGGCCTGTAAACTTCACAATGGGAAAGGTCTATGGCCAAGTAACAATGATTCCTGGATTCCTTACAAGAAGTTTAGATTTTACCCTCTAAGAACAAGAACTCTGTTAAAACTTTTTGGAGAAGATTGATGATATGATCAGATTGGCATATTAAACTCATTCTTTTGGCCTTGAGGAGGGTGTATTAGAGGTGAGGAGAAGAACGGAGAGAATGAGGAGGTTTTAGCTGTGAACAAGACAGAATGGATTCTGTTTCAAGTAGTGACAAAGGAAAAGCAGGGAACCAGATAAATGAGACATTCTTAGAATGTATCAGTGACATGTCATCAATATCAAGAGAGTGTGGGAAAAAAGGAAGAGGAAGACAGCTAATTCCAAAGCGTCAGCCTAACAACTTGATGTGGTTGTCCAAAGGTTGTCCAAATTTACCAACTTAGGATCTAAAGACAGTATCAGGTATTTGTGGGGAAGCTGGTTGTCTTAGTCCATTTTCTGCTGCTATAACAGAATACCTGAGACTGGGTGATTTATAATGAACAGAGAAATGTATTGGCTCACAGTTCTGAAGGCTGGGAAGTTCAATATCAAGGTGCCAACATCTGTTGAAGGCCTTCTTGCTAGATCATCACATGGTAGAAGGTGAGAGAGTGAGACAGAGCAAGAAAAAGCTAAATCTACCTTTTTGTAATGTAGTTAACCTCACCCATAATGGCAGAGCCTTATGCCCTACTTTGTATGTATGTGTGTATGTATGTATTATGAGACAGTGTCTCACTCTGTCACCCAGGCTGGAGTGCATGGCATGATCTTGGCTCACTGCAACCTTTGCCTCCCAGGTTCAACTGATTCTCCTACCTCAACCTCCTGAGTAGCTGTGATTACAGGATTCCATCACCACACCCGGCTAATTTTTGTATTTTTTGGTAGAGACAGAGTTTCACTATGTTGCCCAGGCTGGTCTCGAACTCCTGACTTCAAGTGATCTGCCCATCTCAGCCTCCCAAAGTCCTGGGATTACAGGCGTGAACCACTGGGCCTGGCTAGCCTACTACCTTCTTTAGGAATGGCACCTCTTAATACTATTACAATGGCAAGTAAATTTCAAATTGAGATTTGAAGGACACAAATATTCAAACCATCACAATGGTAAAGTTTGGGAAATGGACTTGATGAGTTTGAAGGCCCTCTAGGATTTTCAAATGCAGTTGTTTATGCAAAGTCTACCTCCCGTTCAGAATGGGAGGTGCATGCCTGTAATCCCAGCACTTTGGGAGGCCGAGGCAGGCGGATCACAAGGTCAAGAGATGAAGACCATCCAGGCCAACATGGTGAAACCACGCCTCTACTAAAAAAATACAAAAATTAGCTGGGAGTGGTGGCACTCGCCTATAGTCCCAGCTACTCGGAAAGCTGAGGCAGAAGAATCACTTGAACCCAGGAGGCAGAGGTTACAGGGAGCCAAGATTGCACCACTGCACTCTGGCCTGGTGACAAAGCGAGACTCCATCTCAAAAAAATAAAAATAAAAAAATAAGAAAAGAAAATAATGGGAGGTACAGTTGTTCTAGGGCCAACTCTTAGTCATTTTTGTGGGGCAAGAATCTCTGACCTCAATTAATAATGGAGTCCTTACAGTCTCTTTGCTACTTTTTCATAACTACAAAAATTGTTGGCTAAACCCTCCACTTAAAACTCCTTATGTGAATATCAGAAGCAGAAATAAAAGCAATTTTATCATTTAGCCAGTATATAGAACTTTTAAAATTATGTTATACTATGTTTCAATTCTTACATCATAATCTTTCATAAATTATGCTAAATCTTATCTCTATTCTATAATTTTTTTCTATTTGAAGCTGAATTTTTTATTTTTAAACACTTTTAGTAAGTTACATTATCTTGTCAGTTTCTCCCATGCCTTCCTACAAGTGAAAATCTTATCCCAAGTGACACTGCCATCTCTACTCACCAGTATTTTTAAATCATGAAAAAGGTTGTCCAAATTCTCTCTTCTTTCTGAAGGCTTTCCTGGAAGAGATCCGTTTCTAAACATCTCCCTTAATTACACATAAAAGTTTACCCTAAATTTTTTGAAAACGTACTTGAAAAAATAACCAGAGTTGAAAGTGATTAATTATATAAAACATTTATTCATGTGTATATTAGTTTTCTATTTCTGAGTAACAAATTACCACACAATTATTGGCTTGAATGAACACCATTTATTATCTCATGGTTTCTGCAAGTCAAAAATCTGGAAACAGCTGAACTAGTTGCTCCAATTGCAGTCTCAATGGTATAGGCTGGCCTGTGTTCCTTTTTGGAGCTTGAGGCCCTCTTTCTGGCTCACATTGCTGGTCCCAGAATTCAGTTCCTAGTGGCTGTGGGACTGAGGCTTCCAGTTTCTTGCTGGCTGTTGACCAGGGAACAATCTCAGCATGGTTGCCTCCGCACATCCTCTCATGCTCCCAAACTCCTGACTCCAAAACCCCTCAAGTCTAACACAACAGAGTCTCCTATAATGTCAGATGATCACACACATGACTATTCCATCAGCACTTGCTCTGTAACACAACCTAATTCAGGGAGTGGCTGTCCCATCATATTCAAAGGTTCCATCCACATGTAAGCATAAGGGATCATACAAGGCATGTACACCAGGGAGCTGGAATCTTGGGAGTCAGCTTAGAATTCCGTCTATCATCATGTTCAATAAGCTTGGGCTGCTATACCAAACATAACAGACTGGGCGGCTTAAACAACAAACATTTATTTCTCACAGTTATGGAGGCTGGGGAGTACAAGACCAAGGGGCCAACAGAACTGGTGCCTGGTGAAGGGCAACTTCCTGGCCTGTAGACAGCCACCTTCCCTCTGTATCCTCACATGACTGAATGAATTATCACCTTGTGTCTCTCTTATAATGGCACTAACCCCATTCAAGAGAGTGAAATCATCGCCTAAAAGCCCCACCTCCAAATACAATCACACTGGGGATTAGACTTCAACACATGAATTTTGGTGGAACACGATCCTTCAGTCCACGGTACACAACATGACAATAGAATTCATGAGGATGCTCTCAATGTCAAGTTCCTATAAATTATTAAAGAATGTGATTGACATTCTTTAAAAAGTTATTAAAGAAATTTGATTGGCATGCTTCTATTTAAGACTTTCAAGAATATTATGTAAAGGAATTTGTACTATAGGGCAGATAATTTACATAGTTAAGGGATTGTATTTATATATAAATATGTATTCCAGCATAGAAATTATTGGCTAGGTCTGTAATCAAGTATTCCACAGAAGTGACTTTATAAGTGCTGAAACAGGATGATAGACACAAGGCTGAAGAGGATGGGGAGAAAATGTGTATGGTTGTGAGAATATATTGCTTTGATTCTTTGACTTCTCATGATATATAAAAACAAAGTGGGAAGTTGATTTCAATAATTTCATAAAAGTATTTCAAATCAAATTCTGAGCATGGATAAAATTTTCAAATTTTGGTATAAACAAATAAACTATGAAAGAAAATAATAGACAAGAAAAAATATTTTCAACATGTATGATTGACAAAAAATGATATCTCTAGTATCCCAGTGCTTTTTTATTTAAAAATAGATAATAGGAAAATGGACAATGATGGAAATTCACAGAAGAGGAAATTAAAATGTCCAGCAAGCATATTAAATGGCACTGGGCCTTGGAAGTGGTCAAAAAATACAAAATGAAGCAAAATGAGATATTACTGCTTATCTATTAGTTTACACTGTTGGTAGAAATGTGCATTGTCTTAGGTTTCTGACAAGCAATTTGTGATATTTATTAAAATTTACAACATGCACGCCCCAAGCAATATCATACTTGGGAATCAACTCCATAAAAATAAAAGTATCTTTGTGTAAGAATATAGAGACAAGGCTACTTACTGCAGCCTTACTTGTAGAAGAAAAAAGAATTTTAAACTTACTGCTTGGCAAAATAAGGAATGATAACTCCCTATTTTGAATGGTAAGTGAATCTTTTAAAAACTAGGGAGTCGGATGTCCGGCACACCTGTAATTCCAGCATTTTAGGAGGCTGTGGCAGGGAGATCCCTTGAGCTCAGGAGTTAAAGACCAGCATGGGCAACGTGGCAAAGCCCTGTCTGTTGGGAACAGACCTCCAAAATCTGTCCATAAACTGGCCCCAAAACTGGCCATAAACAAAATCTCTGCAGCACTGTGACATGTTCATGATGGCCATGATGCCCATGCTGGAAGGCTGTGGGTTTACTGGAATGAGGGCAAGGAACACCTGGCCCACCCACGGCAGAAAACTGCTTAAAGGCTTTCTTAAACCACAAACAATAGCATGAGCAATCTGTGCCTTAAGGACATGCTCCTGCTGCAGATAACTAGCCAAACCTATCTCTTTATTTCGGCCCATCCCCTTGTTTCCCATAAGGAATACTTTTAGTTCATCTATAATCTATTGAAACAATGCTTATCACTGGCTTGCTGTTAATAAATACGTGGGTAAATCTCTGTTTGAGGCTGTCAGCTCTGGAGGCTGTGAGACCCCTGATTTCCCACTCCACACCTCTATATTTCTGTGTGTGTGTCTTTAATTCCTCTAACGCTCAGGCCCGCTCAGTTAGGGTCTCCCTGACCAAGCTGGTCTTGGCACCTGTCTCTACAGAAAAACACAAAAATTAGCCAAGCATAGTGGTATGCAACTGTAGTCTCAGCTATTTGGGAGGCTGAGGTGAGATGATCACTGCAGGGTGGAAGGCAGAGGCAGAGCCATGATCGTGCCACTGCACTCCAGCTTGGGCAGCAGAGCAAGTCCTCATGTCAAAAAAAATTATATCTTAAAATCCGGAGGGATTAATATAATGCATCACTAAGTATAAAAAGCAAGGTACACAGTAATGTGTATTATATGATCCAATTTTTGTGAAAGACAAAACAAATTAAAATTTGTAAATATTATATATAGGTTTGTATGAGCATAGAGAAAGATATAGAAATGTACAGAACAGGCTGTTCATCTCAGAAACCAGGATCTGAAAAGAGTTGAGGAACTAAAGTTAACTTTTTAACCATAACTGTTTGGTTTTACTAGTTAGGATGAGATTTATAATTTTATTACGTTTTTAACTTATAAAGAAACTATAAAGAAAGACTCCAGCTGCCAACATGTACGTGTAATTGTAAAATAAAGGTATTGTAATTGTAATTTTTATTATTTAAAAAAAGTCTGACCAAATAATTGTCAAAATAATATAAACTGTCTCGGTCACCTCTAAAGCCTTAAGAAGATGTTATTCATTATGGAGTAACAGAGTCATAGAAATGTTTTCTTACTGGATCATTCAGGAATCTAAGATTATCAGTGGCAGACATTTAAGTCTGGATATAAGAAAATTCTTGCAGGCCTAAATAGAAAACTTTTAGAACTATTAAAGATGAGATTATTATAAGGTCCAATAGATTTTTGGCTATAGTCTTGCAAGATTAATGCAAACAAGCTTTTGGAGTTACCTGGGTAGTCCTGGGTTTTGCCTTTTCTCTCCCAAGTGGCTTATATTTGAATTTTCAATTGCCCTCTTGGGCCCCAGAGTGCTGGCAGCTGGACATGTGTCTTCTACATGGAAACTTCCAAAATCATCCTTTGAAAAATCTGACCAGCCCAAGAGAAAATACCTGCTCTTACTGACATTATATTCCCCAGCAATTCCCACCAGATAGTTCTGTAGCAAATCTCACATGACACAGATGCCATCCTTGTATTCAGAGCTTCCCAATAGCTCATTAGTGCCCCATCCTGCAACAGAAGACAACCGAGATCATCAGAAATGTGGAGTGATTCTAGCTTTGTAATAGGAAAGACAGAAACAAAGCAAAGAAAAAAGAAGTTGGAAGAAATAATCCACGAAATAAAAAAATTCAAAATTTTTTAAAAGCTGTTATTAATATTTGTAAAAAGATATTACATACATGAAAAAAGAATATGTTACCATAAAAAACTCCTGAGAATTAAAACTCATCACAGCACAGTAGAAATCCAATAGAAAGAAAAGATCTCAATAAATTCACCCCTTGGTGTAACTTTTTCTCCAGAAGATTACTAATGAAGTGCCCCAAAACTGATAAATTAATTCAAAGAAAGATGTGGTATCTGAGAAGCTGATGCTCTCACCCTGAGAAGAAGGAAGGGATTCCCCAGGATGAGGGTGAGGAGGCTCCAGGATGGCAGGTGTGGCCAGATGCAAAGCACCTCCTGCCCACATGGGAGTAAGTCAAAGACTCCAGGGAGATACACAGCTGGGAATAAAATTTTCAGGGACTATGTCATCATCTCATATCTCAAGCAATTTAAATGGAAATAAAATTGACATATTCTGGGAAAATATGCTAAAAAGTTCAAAAGTGGTTTTAAGGCTGACAAAGACATACAAAATACATACTTTGTATGTATTATACCTTTTTGTATAAAATGGTAATAACAGTAGAATCTGCCTAATAGTGTTAATGTGAGGTTTACATGATCTGTTAGTTGTAAAGCATTTAGAACAGTAAGTGGCACATACTGAGAGTGACAAGGATATTAGCTATTTTATTGATATTTAGGTTATTAAACTCAAGTTAGGCTTCCTGGGATCCTGGCTCCACCACTAGGTGTGTTACATTGGGAAATTTATACAATCTCTCTAAACCTCAGTGTCTTCATCTGTAAAATGTGCATGGCAATGGTATCTACCTGATAAGTTAACGCTAAACATTGCTATAAGTAAGGCAATGTGTGCACAGAGATTAGCAAAGTCAGCACTCCATGGATGTTACATACTGATACTAATCAGTTGTAATTTTTACAAAAAAATATATTTTTAATTTTCAAAAGGAAAAAAATTCTCCACCATTAAAGAACTCTTTAGCTTTTAGATATTTTTATATTGTGACAACCATACCATTTGTATTAATTTGTATTGTTTTAATAGACACTTGGTATTCCCACATCATCTCAGTAAGTATACTTTTAAGCATATGCCAAGCACATCATCAGAATAACTTAAAATACATCAATAACTCATTTAAAATACATCAGTAAATCATTCATGGAACATTCAGATCGTTTGCAGTTTGGCTCTCACAGAGAAGGCTGGATGGAACATCTTTGTTTTTGGATTGGGCTTCTTAGATTATTTCCCAACTGCCTTCACAGGAGGAATGTAAACAAACATTTTGTTCTCTCACACATGCTCTTCATGGAAGAATTCCAGGCTCCACAGCCACAGCCAGTCCAGCAAACATTTCAGTTCCCTCAACATCTTTGGCTTCAGTACCAAAATCAAAATGAAATGCTAATTGAGTAAGAATTCATGGTTTTGAATGTGGGTATTTTCAAAAATTCCTCTAGGAACTTAAAATTTACTCTATTTATTGTAATATTCTATAGATTATTTATATAACTATTCCATTCTCAAGTTCTATTTGTTGCTACTAAAGTCCCTCTCCCACTGTTCATTTTGCATCTCATCCCCAAAAATGCTTTAAAGTCTGTTATTTATGCACATACTTGAAATGTTACAATTTTTTCTAGCAATCTTTACAATAATATTAATCTTACCATTTTGCCAAATGATTTAACCCCAAAAATGAAGAATTTGTACTGAAGGTACTTTCTGCCAGTTACAATATTATTTATTAGATCCAGGTAAATTATTGGCCCATGGGGAAAAGGAGACAGTTGGATCTCTTACAGAGATGCTAGTCTGTCCTTCTCGAGGCTTTGGAGTCACATCTCTGCACTACTCATCATTACATGCATAATTATATTAGAGATGCCAGTCCTTGCCTTCCACTAACCTTCCAAGAGAGCTTGTGGTAATTTGTTACATCAGCAATAGAAAATTAACACACCCCTCTTGCAAACATGGCCATCTACAGGCTGTGGGTAGACACATCTCCCTCTTTGACCATAACCTGGAAAAGCTCTCCAATTTTAAGAAGCCATAAGATTAGATTAGGTTCACCTGGATAATCCAAGCTAGTCTTCCCATCTTAAGACCTTTAACGGAATCACACCTACAAAATCCGTTTTTTCCCATGTAAAGCAACATATTCCTAGATTCCAGGGATTAGGAGTGGGCCTCTTTGAGGGCCATTATTCTGCCTAGCACACAGGGGATCGCTGACCCAAACTGAAGCAAGCATATCATCTCTCTGGATAAGCTGAATTTGTAATATAGTAATTGGTGGAAATGTAATATAGAATCGGGCTGGCTTACAGAGACACACACAGAGAGAGAAACAGAGGAAAGTGATGCCCTGTGACCCCTAGAGATTGACAGGGTTACCTTTGGACATTCCAGATGTTGCTACAGGCCTGCCATGGCCCTCTGATACTAGAACACTGACACTCAATCATGTGACAACTGCTCTTCCCCTCCATTTAAACTTTTAGAAGGTGGGGCAAAGAGTAAGCACAGAGTAGTTGCCAGATGGTATTAAGAAAGATCTCTTGACTCTATGAAGTTTGTCCCAAAGTTCTTTTGGCAGTTCATGGAGCCATGTGTTCACAAAGTGATGCAAGCTCATAAGTGGATATCACATTTCCAAATTCATTAGGGCCTTGAAAACAAGGTGGTAGTGGCTATAATTCCCTGAAATGCTATGTCTACAGGTGTGAGAGAGGATTAAACAGAAAAATGTATAAAAGGGGGTACTAGGGGAGAAAAATGTTTTCAAGATTCTTTGTCCATATGCTGACTGCATCTATACCTCTCAACTGCAACTCATCTTTCTTAATAAATCTTAATAAAATATCTTTCTTTCAAGGCTTCCTCATTCTCAAATTAGATGTCATTCATTTAATTTAGTCAACAAATATCTGAGCACTCACCCTGTGCCACTCATTGAGTTAAGAGCTGAGAATTCACAATGAAAAGACGGAGTAGGGTCTTCCTCTTTTGATTCCACGTGAACTTTCTCCTGGCACTCACCACTTTCCTGCTTCACAGGAGGGTTCTCTGTCTTCTCTACCTGACCACAGCCAATCCCACTGCTAATCTGTAATCCCTTAAAGAGGAGACACCGGATCTTCTGGATTATGGGACTGCTCATAGAACAGTGCGTGTCCTAACATAAAGGAGCACAAGAATTCAACAATCTTTCATTAAACACCTATTGTACACATGAAACTAGGTACAGTTGAAGATTTAAATGAAATTCAAGAACATCTCTGACCAGAAATTTCCAGTAGAACTTAGGAGACTGATCTCTACACTAAATATAAAGGCCACAAAAGAGAATAGGCCCTAAAACCACAGGAGGGATGCTAGTATGACAGGGATGGAAAGAAGTGAAGCACGACTGTGAGATGGCGTTAACATATCTCCACAAGGGCAACCTTGTCCTAGATCTCAAAGTTTGGGTAGGATTTGAATGGGCCAGAGGGACAGAAAAGAAGAGAAAAAGCATGATGAGCAAGAGCTTGAATGAGGAATGGATTCCTCTTTGGAGGACCACAGAGATACATGCTTCTAAAGAGCATAGGCCCTGTATTGGAGAATGGTGAGGAATAGTTGGATGAGAAGGCTAAAGCCAGGTTATCTGGGGCTATCTTCTTTCCCTCATACCTTTCCAAACTAGAAGCAACTAAAATCATAGGACCTCCTTTGCTTTTCTATTGGGTGAATGTTTCTCAGTCTTGGTGTGAGTCTCAGTGCCTACATAATTAAAGCTTACTGAAATGTTCCCTTGGCAATTTTAGAGAAATATGTCCTCTATGCTAACATGTTCATATTGACAGACTGTATCTAATTAAATAGTTCCCTGTATAGTTTTATGACGCCTCCAAGTGTGGATAAAAGAAAAATCAAACTCCTATGCTTGGAAAGCCATAAGGATACTAGTTACATTGATCAAAGGGTAGTGGAAATGATCCAGTGAGGATTTTGCTCTATTTCTCACAATTATTTAAAATCTGCCACAAATGCCTGTTCCTCTACAATGCCTCCCCTGAGTCCTTCATTCTGAATAGCAACTCTGTTTCTGTTCCCAAAGCATTAACTGACACCTGTGATAGGGCACTTCCCAGCCAGGCTGACATGTAGACATGGTTTCCTGCGTGTCTTTTTCCTATAAACTGTGAGCTTCCTTTTATGAATAATAATTGTAGCTAACATTTCAGAAGGTGCTCCTATCTGCAAAACTCCATGATGAGTGCTTTACAAGGATTATTTCATTTATTCACGAACAGTCCTTTAAAATGATGCCATTATTCATCTTCATCTCACAGATAAGGAAACTAAGGCAAAAAAAATTCAGTGAAATAATAAGTCCAAGTACACAGAACAAGTAAGGAACTGGGTTGGCCTGGTCCCACAAGCCATGCCATCACTGCTGCCCCATACTGCCTCTTGGCACAGGCAGAGGTCATGTCTTATTCATCACTGCTACTCCACTGGACCCAGCTTAGTGCCTGACACAGGGAGGTGTTCAGTCCATACATACTAGTTTTGAGTGGAGCAGAATTGCCAGGCACAGTGATCCCCTTTGCTGTGACTAATTGGGTGTCTGATTCTCTGCTGTAAAGACAAAGAGGCTGCTCTCTCTATCCTACTTCGTTTTTCCTGTTTTCTTACTCCTCTTCCTTCCTCGCCACCCCATGTGCATTCAAAGTTGCAGCTTAGTGCAGACAAAGGGAATACAAGGCAGAACGACCTATGTGGGATTGAAAGAAGAGAAACAAGGAATTCCAGAGGCTGGGGGGCGGGGGGGAGCGAGGAAAAGAGAAAGTGATTACAATTCATCACTTTAACTTAATATTTAACCTAATCAAAACAAAATCTTATCTAGAATTTGGAAGTCAATATTTTGATTGCTGATTCAGTACCCTTTTATCTGTTTTGACAGTCTGGGAGTAATCCAGTGGGTGTGGCTTAAAGACATAGATCACGTGTGGAATTGGAATTGGATGTTACACAAGCAAACAAAATAAATATCTGTGCAATATATCTGCTTTATGCACTCAAGCAGAGAAGAAATCCACAAAGACTCACAGTCTGCTGGCGGGCAGAGAAGACAGAAACGACATGAGCACAGCAGGAAAAGTAAGCAAAAAATATATTACTGTTGGTAATATATTCTCATCAATATAACAAAGAAAGGAATACAGTATTCGATGAATAATTTAAAATTCATATCTAAATTAGAAATGATATGCTGAAATATGATATGCAATATACACCTCAATATGTAATGTATACTGAACTGCAGTGGAAATAAGCTATTCTTAAATACCTTTAACAGGAATGTATAGAACCTGTGTCTATTAGTCTTTATTTCCTACATTAAATAAATTTACAGTAAAATGATAGTTTATTCCAAGCTAATCATGACTGATTTGTAAATCTAAAGTTAGAAAAGTCTTTAATGGCAAGTTATCTTTATAATAAGAAACCATAATTCAAATGTGTTATTATTTTTATTCAAATTTTTTATGAACACAAGAAAGTTGTGTGACAGAAGTTTGATGAGAGGAATTTGACTCAGAAGACTGAAATATCCTTTAACCTTACTATAAAATATCTTACAAAATACTCATTGATTTCACAGCATTAGAATCATCAAGGTTAAGCAAGACATCAACATTCAAATTCTGATTAAAAGGGGTCCATTATGATACAATTCAGGGAATTTCCACAAAAATCCTATGGAACAGTATCTTCCCCATTTAAAAGTTAATATGGTTTTACAGAAAATCAATGATACAATTTGAATAATAATACAATTTGAATCACTTAGTATTAGGAATACAGATATTTGGTTTTTTCTTCTATAAATTTGTACTTATTTGCTCAATATGTTTACAGGTGCATGTGGTCATTCAATATAATCAATTGATATTTTTTAATTGTTTAATTACATAAACCTGTGCAACTATTTCCAGTCCTTTTTTTGTGTTAGGAGTGTACCACACTTTAAAATATCTCACTATGATAATTCAATTTAAAGGTTCTGAGGCTTCTCTCTGCATTGTGTGACAAACAGGCTCATATCAATAAGACTGGTTGATGGAGCTAGAGGACGTTATTCTAAGTAAAGTAAGTCATGAATGGAACACCAAATATCCAATGTTCTCACTTAAAAGTGGTAGCTAAACTATGAGGACACAAAGGATGAGAATGATATAATGGACTTTGGGGACCGAGGGAAAAGGGCAGTAGGAGGAATAAGACATAAAAGACTACATACTGGGTTCAGTCTACACTGCTTGTGTGAGGGGTGCACCAAAATATCAGAAATCACCACTAAAGAACTTATCCGTGTAACCAAAAACCACCTGCACCCCAAAAACTATTGAAATTAAAAATTAATCAATGAATAAATTTTAAGATAAAAATAATGCATGTAATTTACCCAGCACAGGTCACAATGTGCCTGTCACATCATAAGCACCTCATAATAAGAATCTTCCTACTATTAGTACCTTCTGTCTAAGTATTCTGATATTTATTTTGGCATTGACCATGTTGAACATCCCACAAAGTTGAAAATTTTGACAAATAAATAATGAAAATGAATTGGCAGAAAAATAAATCTCAATTGAATTTTTAAATTATATTTGCAATTATGTTGATTCTTTCTAGAAAGGGCTCTGCGAATTATACATGCTTTACCACAACGAAGATGGGTTTTACAGTACACTGCCAAGCACTAGAAATGTATGCTGAGCTTTATTTTTAAGACCATCTATGGATAAGCTCTGCTAAACAGAAATCCGAACACACTGTTTCTCCAGTTTTAAAATATACATGCGTGGGTCTGAGTGTATACACACACACACACGTGCACACACACACACACCACCAACTCTAATCTCTATAATATTTGGCTCAAATCTAAGCTGAAAGAAGTCTCTACACATAAATTAGATTACAAAACAGGCTGCCAAAGCTAAGTCTCAAATGAGTAGGAAACAAGTAGCACACAGAAGTAGTGGAGAGAGAAAATTAAAAGAGGACAATAAGCAAATAGGGAGAGAAAGAAATGTCATTGTGCGCAGGAAGGTAAATGTATAATTGTTCTTATAGAGTCAGATCCTTTTGGCCTAAGCAGAAAATTGAGCAATAAAGCAGTGTATTTTATGTAGACAGACACTGACTCTGTCAGCAAAATAAAGGTGACTTCTAACTTCATATATCAGCTAATAGTTGTGGGTAGACGAGCATTTTCAGGACGGCATTAGGAAATACCAGGAATAAACACCTTCAGAGAAAAAACAACAACAACATAAGAATGGCCTAAATAAATATATTCCATTTTTCTCAATGTCTTATTATACTTTGTTTATCTTTCCTTATGTTATTGCTTTTTAAAAGATACTTTTATTCTCTTTATAAACCAGAGTACTTCATTTCCATGGAGCACTTGTTAGGTACCAGACATGGGACGCAATATTACATGTACAAAGATGAAAAGACACAACTTATGACTTCAAGAGTGGGAAAACACTGTCACCATCTCTCTGTTTGATTTTCTAGGTAATCAAATGCAAAGCAGCTGTGCTGTGGGAGGTAAAGAAACCCTTTTCCATTGAGGATGTGGAGGTTGCACCTCCTAAGGCTTATGAAGTTCGCATTAAGGTGAAATATTTTTCCATTTATATTTCATTTTACATTTAAAAAACTCAGAGAACATTAAAAATGGAAACATCCAAAAATCCACTAAGAGGCATATCTTATATGATCACCCAGAAGATAAAATTACATTTGTTCTCAAGGAAAGGTATAAATATAAATTTTAAATTTTTAAAAAGTGATCAAAGAGTACATACAGTATAATTCCAGTAAAATACAAAAGAATTTATGTTTGTACAGAAAAAAATTCCAAAGGATATATATCGACTTCAAAATCAATTAATATTAGATATTTTCCATGTGTTACTTTGCTATTTCTACTTCTATTTTTTAAAGCGTGCATTCTTACATAAGACTTAAATATTTCAGAATCAATTATTCACAGATTATTCTAAATTGTTTAATTCAAGAAGGGAAGGTAGAGAAGGGTTTTAGACTGAATAACCTTGGGGATAAACTGAATCTTTCATATTTAGGAATAGTGGGGATTAGCAGCAAAACCCTCAAATACATTTTAGAAACACAATTTCAGGAATTTGGGTATGTTAAATTCATCTAGTTACAATCTTTTCTGAATCTGAACAGCTTCTCTTTATTCTGTAGATGGTGGCTGTAGGAATCTGTCGCACAGATGACCACGTGGTTAGTGGCAACCTGGTGACCCCCCTTCCTGTGATTTTAGGCCATGAGGCAGCCGGCATCGTGGAGAGTGTTGGAGAAGGGGTGACTACAGTCAAACCAGGTACAGGATTCACACTCAGGGAACACGTGTGGTTCACCATCCAGGATTTCCCAGCCTGGATAAGGAAACCAAGGCAATGAGAGACGAAAGGGCTTGCACAAGGTCACCGCGCAGCCAGGACTTCAGGAGTTTCCTCTTTGCCTCTCTGCCTGCCTGACTCAAGCATGTATGCATTCAGGCACTCATGTATTGTACCCTTCAACCATTATGTACTGAGTATCTACTAGACGCCAGGCACCAGGTTAGAGCCTGGAGATATGTGAGGATCAAAAGAGACACAGTGCCTACCAGTGTGGCATTCATAGTCCAGTAATTCTGTGTTAGTGTTGGCTGAACACTGTCTTCTGTCAGGGCCCAGATAGAAGTAGAAACGGGAGGAGGGAAAAAAAGTAAATGTGGAAACTGTTCTGTGCTGAGTTCACAAAATGGAGGCTACATGGCTACGGATGAATAAACATGACCTTTTCTTAGGTGACCTATGCAGCTCCTTCACCAATTTCCTCTTCCAACATGGTCTCTCTTCCTGAGCATGGAATCAGTGAAACAGGCTAGATGAAAGGAAATGAAAGAAACGTAGAAGGAACCATCCCGCCATCAACAATGTCTGCCTTGTTACCTTCAGCCATGCTTAAATGCAACTGGTTACAGATTACTAATTATTTCATCTTCAATATTTATTTTACCCTAAACTTATGTATTAATGTAAATACTTTTAGAAGTAAAGGGTTAATAACTAGGACATTGCCATACCATCATTTTCACATAAACTTTACCTATAAAATGTTAATGCACCAACCATTTTTCTCGATCATGTGGAATGTATAGCATAGGTGATTAAAAATAAAAATTATGTTTAATTTTAAAAAGTTGCTTTAGCCTGTAGATTCACCCTGCCCCCTTACCAAATACCAATTTAAACTGTGAACAGAAAATAAGAAAATAAACTATCCAAAGTATGTTTTAGCTCTATTTTCTTTAGTTAGAAATAAATTAACAACAAAATGACAGCCTTACTTTTTACCCCTACTCCCTCCACCATAACAGGAAAAGTAGATAATTCACAAATTATCAGCTAAAAATATTTGTTAAGTCCATTCTTATCCTAAAAGAAAGTGCCTAACTTGTTGTGAAGTGCTGAAGTTTTCAGAGAAATTTCTGGAATTCTTCTTTGTCCCATTTTTGTTTTTCTCAAAAAAAAAAACCTAGGATTTTTTTAAAGCATTCATTTCATAAAAAAAGATAAGCATAGTCACTTTGAAAAGTCAAGAATTCGTTTAAAATTCTCATATTTATTGTAAATCAATCTTTTACAAAATACCAGATCTTCCCAATATCTACAGGCACTATAATAGATCACTTTCAACTAAAATTTATATTTATATTTATAGTAAGAATATTTAAGATTTAATTAGTTAAAGTTTAAATAAAAAGATGTTTGCAAAGCCTCCAGGAGAAATCAGTACACTGTGTAAAAGTTAACTATTAGTACAGTGGAAATAATTTTTTTAATCTGTGTGGTCTCCCACATTTGCGTTTTCTCAGTAGGAATCCTCAGGCACTTATAAACTCAAACTGAAAACAATGCTGTGGCAGGCATTGAAAAATGACATAGTTATTATTGAACTCTATTCCTTAAAGACTTTTAAAGAAACATGCTTCTAATCAATACATGTGAGCTTTAAGTTTTTGCTCTATTAATTCCTGCATAGAAATTTAAGAAGAACTTGTTTTATTCCTCTCCAGGTGATAAAGTCATCCCGCTCTTTACTCCTCAGTGTGGAAAATGCAGAGTTTGTAAAAACCCGGAGAGCAACTACTGCTTGAAAAATGAGTAGGTTTCTGATGCTCTCTTTGCACAGACTTTGAGTTTGCACATTACTTATGCTCCTGTCTCATGTCTTTGTGTGTCTGTGTATTGCACTGCCCAGTCTAGGCAATCCTCGGGGGACCCTGCAGGATGGCACCAGGAGGTTCACCTGCAGGGGGAAGCCCATTCACCACTTCCTTGGCACCAGCACCTTCTCCCAGTACACGGTGGTGGATGAGAATGCAGTGGCCAAAATTGATGCAGCCTCGCCCCTGGAGAAAGTCTGCCTTATTGGCTGTGGATTCTCGACTGGTTATGGGTCTGCAGTTAACGTTGCCAAGGTGAGAATGACAATGGATGATAAAACTGCTTACATGCAGACTGTCAGAAACCAAAAGGGAAGCAATTTCTTGCAAGAATCAGGAATTATTTTTGTAGATTTAAAGTGTCGATTATGAGCAGAAAAATGGCCCAGAAAGAATTGAGTACACATGCTAGAAATTTCACCAATTTATTGCAGATAAAAAGTTGTTATGAATAAAGATGTCATTTACAATAATTTTTCTTCTGAATTTGCTGTTTATGGGATCATGAAATTTTAGACCTAAGAATTCATTTAGTAATTCATTCAACAATTAGAGAGCACCTATAAATGCCTCAGGCACCATAGGCTCTGCTAGGCTCTGACAGCAAAAGTAAATGAAATGAAGCGTTTGCCCTTGAGGAGCAGCTAGTCTGTGGATCCTCTACTCCCAGAAATAGGATCAACAGTAGAGTCCAAAACCTTACCTGATGCACCTCCAAATCAAGGCTCACCCACTCTGTGGATTCTTAGACGGAAAGTAATAAAGACTCAGTGATGCATAATTCACTCATTATGGGATTTCACTGCTAAAACTAACTCCCCTGGCATGAACACACATATATACTTCAGAAGTGGTAAATTTCAGGCAGAAATTCTTTAAAGGCTCCTCATCTGAGTAGGCTGAAAATCTAGTAGTATGCTTTATTTTATGAAACCGAGGTTCAGAGATATAAAGATATTTGCCCAAAGCCTCAGTGCTGAGACTAAAATATATTTTTAATATGAGAGCAGAGACTAAAATATCTTTTTCAAATCTCCTGCTGAATCTTAGCTCCCAATACATAATTATTAGTGTTTTTAAATCACAGTCACAAGTCTTGTGTTTTTCTAAGTAAGGTAGAAAATGGTGTTGTCCCCCATAGTATGGATAATATTTGGTGAATGAATGAGTGAATAGACACCCTTAAGGGAATATAAGGATGAGATTACTTGGGACAGGAAAGCGTGTTACCCACAATGAAGACTGACTATGGGAGACTAGGTTTAATAAATAGCCCCTAGCCAACCACAAAGAAAAAATTCAGAAGGCATCTTTTCCAAATTTCTGTGACTTTAGCACTTAGCCCCTTGTTCAGTTGCCTCATACATGTTAGCAGATGGTCAAAGTGATCCTACCCAAGAACAGAAGATGAGGATACTCATAACAATAGATTGTGTTTATTATTGAAATATAGACAAACATTTCATTGCTGTGTTGTTTGCTAGTGTATTTTTAAAGCAGGGATATACTGGTCACAACTACTGAACATAAATGAACCAAGGAGTTCATTACTGAGGGTTTAAGTGGAATATTTTTCAGTCTCCTGGAGTAGCCTTTTCCACTTATTTTGTTTTCCAAATATTGCCTTTGTGTATGTATGAGTTACTGAAGCTGGCTATCAAGGGATTTCAGCAATTGACAGTCCCTTCAAGATTGTAATCACTGCCATCTGGATCTCAAAGATCATCCAGTCCCCTGGTTCCCAGCCTGACCTTCCCATTGGAGTCACCTGGGGACTGAGTCCACCTGCAGAGATTCCTCATTTAATTGACATGGGCTGTGACCTGGACAGTGGAATATTTTGTAAAGCTCCCCAGGTGAATCTAACATGCATCAGTTTGAAAACCACTCAACTAGTTCATCCCCTTGAATTTAAAAATAAAGCAACTGAAGCCAAAAGAGGTTTTGATAAAAGGTTGGACAAAAGAGTCTGAGTAGCTCTTGATAAACACCTAGGCATGGCACTTTATATTAGGTGCTTTCTAACAATCATCACTTAATCTATTTTTGCATTTTCTGAAAACACAGGTCACCCCAGGCTCTACCTGTGCTGTGTTTGGCCTGGGAGGGGTCGGCCTATCTGCTGTTATGGGCTGTAAAGCAGCTGGAGCAGCCAGAATCATTGCGGTGGACATCAACAAGGACAAATTTGCAAAGGCCAAAGAGTTGGGTGCCACTGAATGCATCAACCCTCAAGACTACAAGAAACCCATCCAGGAGGTGCTAAAGGAAATGACTGATGGAGGTGTGGATTTTTCGTTTGAAGTCATCGGTCGGCTTGACACCATGGTATGTACCATGACATGCCCTGAGATTTCTGCCTCTGCAACCTGGAAGATGCATTTAGGCAGCAAAATGTATGTTTTCTGTATAAAGGATATTTTTAATGATGAATGGAAATTTCCCATCATCTGTTTGTTACGTGGCTTGTTTAATTTTTGTTATGAGAAATCTTCTCTTCCATCAACTACCCAAACCTTTCTCAAGTAATATTTCCTCTAGAGGAAAAGAAAAGGGTTTGTTTTTCTTAACTGAGCAATTATAGATTTACTTTATTAATTTTTAGTTAAAAAATATAAGTTCAAGTAAACATAAATAATACAAGTTCTGTTCTCAGATTGGAATGTTTTATTTTTCTCCCACACTCTTAACAAAAATGGTTTAACAATTTTGCATATGTTCTTAATAAATTTCAAATTTTTAACATGTTAGTATTTGGCCAAAGGAAATGAGCAATTTTAGGCCAATTGCTGTTTTATTAACAAAAATATGCCCTAAGGAAATTGACTGCTTTAAGACATCACTGTATTTTATCACAGAAACTGGACAGTGCCTGGCACATAGCTAGTACCCAATATTAGTTGGACTGAATACTTTGAAAAGTCAACAGTCTCTACTAAAAATACAAAAATTAGCCAGGTATGGTGGTGTAGTACATACCTGTAATCCCAGCTACTCCGGAGGCTGAGGCAAGAGAATCACTTGAACCCAGGAGGCGGAGGTTGCAGTGAGCCAAGATCGCGCCATTGCACTCCAGCCTGGGTGACATAGTGAAACTCTGTCTCAAAAAAAAACAAAAAAGAACGAAAAAAGAAAAAAAAGAAAAGTCAACAGACTTTACCAACCCCCAGAATTTAAAAGCTACGTATCTCATAGCATTGCTTATAGATTACATGAGACAACGCATGTGATATACTTAGCACAGTGCCGCCTGTCATATGGTAAGCTCCCAATAAATGTCAGCTGTCTTTTTTTTTTTTTTTTTTTTGAGACAGGGTCTTACTCTGTCACCAAGGCTGAAGTGAAGTGGCATAATTATAACTCGCTGCAGCCTCAACCTCCTGGGCTCAAGTGATTCTCCTACCTCAGCCTCCAAAAATGCTGAGAGTATAGGCACAAGCCACCACACTCAGCCTCAGTTGGCATTATTGATATGAAATACTATTTCCAATCTTGCAGTGCTTGCATCATCTTTGGCTTATTACACGGTATTTCTTCCAAACAGTTACAAATATCAATTGCAATGGGAAACACATCTCTAGCTGTATTTCACCTACCCAGAATTCTCTAGAATCCTACTGAAAATGTCTCCAGAAACCAACAAGTTTCCATTGCTGAGGTTTTCTAGAAGGTCCAGCAGTGTGGGTAACAGGGAGTGGCACCCTAAAATCAAAGCTCTCGGCAGCCTTGACCTAGGACAGATGCCACAGAGGAATAAAATGTCAAGAGAATTCAACTTTTTCCAGGACTACAGCTTTTCTCTTTATGCTCCTTTTCTATATTTTCATCCATTTTCTCATGTGGAACTGGAGTGTACCTTATCTTAAGATACCAAGTGTCTGACAGCCACATGTTCTGAGGATGTCTGGTCTCCCAAAGGTCAGAATCCAAAATCAAAGAACTAATCATTATATACCTACGGGGATCTTTAACCATTTTCTAACTACAGAACATGTTCCAAGAACTGACTGGAAAACATTTTCTGAACTGTTTCTTGAGGTTCCCAAATGATCAGTGTATTTTAATGTAAAACCAATATGTATTTGGGGAGGTAAAAAAACAATGTTTAAAACATGTCCATTTGAGAAATGGACAGTAGAATAGGAATCCACTTAAGAGGGAGACCGTCAAGTGGACAAGAGACAAATTTCGGTGATATAATTGTTTATCTTGTTCACCATCAAAATATCTGGTTGAAAGTACTGGGTTCAAAATACCTATGTAATAAATCAATGAAAAATGAAGTAACCAACTCACAGATTGCCTAAGAATTATGTGATGATGAAATTGTATGCTTTATATATGTTTGTAATGATGTCTGCCGCTTTATTCCTTTATTAGGAAGAATTAAGCACACTCCAATTTATTCATCCATTCTTTCATTAAAAAACCATTTTCTGGGCATTTCCTGAATCCACAGCACTATCCCATGCAAAAAAGGCAAATGAAGAATCAAAAGACATGATCTCTTCCCTCTACACACTCACAATCCAGTTAAGCCTATTACATGATATTGTGCATTATGAGTAGAAACTATGCAACTCCACGTTAAGGATGCTAAATATTCACTTTATTCCAGATGGCTTCCCTGTTATGTTGTCATGAGGCATGTGGCACAAGCGTCATCGTAGGGGTACCTCCTGCTTCCCAGAGCCTCTCAATAAACCCTATGCTGCTACTGACTGGACGCACCTGGAAGGGGGCTGTTTATGGTGGTATGTAGTTGGGCTCAAGTGCCAAATTCTCATTAATCTCAATATATCTCCCCTTTTACAATTAACAAGGCAAGATTTTGAAAACAAATCAAAAATAAATTTAAATTCCTTTTCTATCTACAGTCTCCAAATCAACTAGATATGGAACTAATGCAGACAGAAGGTCCCAATATAGACTTTTCTGTTGTCACCATAACCCAGGACCTTTAATCTCCATCTGTTTTTGTACTTGTGACTGTGTAAGGCATGGAAATTTTTAGTAGAACATGCAAATCTACAACAATATTTCATATCTACACCCAAATTTAGACAGCTGATAAATTTGCTCCTCTACCTTGGGCATAAACTTCTGTACTTTTATTTCTATGGGAGAGACAAAATAACTAAGAACCTTCGTTTATCTGTGATTTTTTTTAAGTCAAGACACTGTAAAAGCATATTGAAGTACTCTATCTCTTCTTATCCTCAGTTATAGCAGTCTGGAATGGAGCACCTTTTCTAAACTTTGATTTATTTGGAAAATCTTCTCTTCAATTCTCCTACTTACCCTAGCTGAATCCAACAATGATACTGTCTTCTTTTCAGGCTTTAAGAGTAAAGAAGGTATCCCAAAACTTGTGGCTGATTTTATGGCTAAGAAGTTTTCACTGGATGCGTTAATAACCCATGTTTTACCTTTTGAAAAAATAAATGAAGGATTTGACCTGCTTCACTCTGGGAAAAGGTAGATTTTAAGTTAGTTTTCTGTTTTGCTTTTTTTTCTACCATAGGGGATTGTCTAGCAGAGAATGAAAAAGGTGGAAAGATGAGAAAATATAGAGTCCCTTGGTTTTCCATTACCAGTTCAGTCTTTGCATGGAGCGTATGTAGGATCATACTGTGAGAAGTTGAAAACAGTTGCTTTGCATTTCCTATTCTGCTGGAGTCAAATTATGTTGATTACTGCAAATCTGAATGATCAGAGCCACTCAGCCTTCCTGAAAAGAGAACACTCACATTTGCCCAAAAAAAAAACCCCACAAAAACAAAAGTCTATTTAAACAACCATAATTATAACATGGTGTCTTTGAAGCCTCTTCCTTCTACCTATATAAAGCTGACACTAAGTGTCTGCATATTTAAATAATTTTCAGGACATCCTCAACATTTTCATTACAGGAGTAGGTGGAACTACATTGGGATTGTTTTCTAGGTAGATATTACTAGTTTTTCTCTTTTTCTTTTTCTATTATTTTGTTGTTTAAGAAAAAATTTTTTACCACTGAAAGTTATCATAAAAGAGTAGTAAATACTATTTTAAATGTTTGTCTTACATTTTCTCTGAAGCTTAGAAAAATAAGCCAATTCTATTTCCTACCTCTAACATTTAACACTTACAACCAGCTATTAAAATGAATTTTGTCACCTGCATTTACATGAGGCACAACTGGAAACAGGCAGTTATATCTAACCTTTGCCTTCTAGCTCCAGAGTCTTAGATTCTTCTGCTATCCCACACTTACTTTCATGAGGTTTTCAACTTTAAAGAGTGTTTCTTTGGCACTCACAAAATCATTATACTAGGTACTTTAACCGACAACATTCTTGAGGAAGGAAAGAAACTAGCACCCACAGAGCACCAGCTGTTCTATTAAGTGTCTTACCTGCATTATCTCCTGTGATTCCCAAACAATGCTCAGTGTCAGTCTCAATCTCACTATCTTAGAGAACAGAAACTGAGACTCGGAGAAGACATGACTGCCAAAATCATCAAGTGGTAGGAAGGGGAGGCAGAATTCAAAAGTAGATCTTGTTTTTAGCAAATCTATTCACTTTCTATTAAACCACACCACCCCTCAAGAGTGCATGTACATATGGAAAACAGTAGTCATCAAAGGTTAGTTATCAGTCATTATTATTACCATTGACATCATCATTGGGATCATTATCATCATAGGATTGAAAAGATGATGGCAAATATAGAGATGAACAAAACCAGAGGACAGTGTTGAGCAACATAAGAAGTCATGAAGCATGCCTAAATTCATTTTATGAGAATGTCATATAGTAATATGCATATGTAAATATAATTAATCCCATCAATAAGCAAAAATTAAAAATTATAATATTCAATATTGGTAAGAATAAGGTGAGTTGGGCACTTTCATGTACTTTCAGTAGTAATTGATACATACTTTTGGAAAAGCAATTTGGTAATATATATCAGAAACCTTTAAAAAAAACTGAATCCTTTGCCCCAGCAATTCCATTTCTAGAAATCTATTCTACAGAAATAATCAACCAGTCAAACATGCATATATGTTTACTTGTTAGAACTTTAGAAACATTCTAAAGTTCAACACAAGGAAAGTAATTTCATAAATTCCAGTCATCTATTAGAAATAAATGAAACCATCAAAAAGAAATGACTTCATTTCTCATGATGTAATTTTAGGCTCATTTAATGAAGAATATAAATTGTATATGTTGTATATGCAATGTCTCAAATTTTCTTTTTTTTATTTATTTTATTATTATTATACTTTAAGTTTTAGGGTACATGTGCACAATGTGCAGGTTAGTTACATATGTATACATGTGCCATGCTGGTGTGCTGCACCCATTAACTTGTCATCAAAAACAGTAAAACATGCACAGATTTCTAGAAAAAAGTTCATAGAAATTCAAGAAAACATTGAGAATGATTATTTCTAGGTTGTGCGATTATGGATTACTTTTACTTTCTTCTTCCTGCTGTCTTGTATTCTCTGAATTATGTGCATATATTTTTCTCATATATGCATATGCATATACATATATATTTTTAAAATTATTAAAGAGTCACAAAGACCATCATTTTCTAAAAATATTTATTCATGAGAAGTTGGTTTATAGAAAGGCATTAGTTCTAGTGTAAATGTTCCATTTGTAATCTTCACAAGAATGAACTATCTTAGAATTAATACAAATCAACTTTATTCTCTACTTCTACAAATCCTTAAACATCTGTATCAAAGGTCTTTTAAACTTCCAGCATGGTCTTAACTTTGTTAAATTATCAATTCTTTCAGGCAAGTTATCCATCATCTTATAATTTTTGCAAATTTGTATTTGGGTTTGAATCCCAACACTCCATACTAGATGTGCTACCAGAGCAAGTTACAAATCTTTCTAAGTCTCAGTTTTTATAATCTCTAAAATGGACATAATATGGGAACCTACCTCCTAGTGTTGATGTTTAGGTTGAAGTTTAAGAAAATGCACGAAGAATGTGACAAATAGTAAGAACTTACTGCAAGTTATTATCCATTGTTGTTTTATATTCCTTATTATACCAGGAACGTGGGCACGCAAAAATGATTTTTTGAAGATGCTAATGTAGAATTAATGTAGAATTGAAATGACAGGCATACTCAGAATGTTGTGAGTGAGATTAAGATTGGAGAAAAAAAAAGAAAGAAAAGAAAACCAAAAAAGATGAACTTCCTTTTACTTGAACCAAATGTATGGGGATGGAAATAGGGTAGCTGGGATCACAGACAGATTTTCACTAAGACACCTCAGACGCTCCTTGGACTCTCACAACAAGCATGTGGGTTGTCTAAATGTTAACACAATGTCTCTTCTTTCCTATTGCAGTATCCGTACCGTCCTGACGTTTTGAGGCAATAGAGATGCCTTCCCCTGTAGCAGTCTTCAGCCTCCTCTACCCTACAAGATCTGGAGCAACAGCTGGGAAATATCATTAATTCTGCTCTTCAGAGATGTTATCAATAAATTACACATGGGGGCTTTCCAAAGAAATGGAAATTGATGGGAAATTATTTTTCAGAAAAATTTAAAATTCAAGTGAGAAGTAAATAAAGTGTTGAACATCAGCTGGGGAATTGAAGCCAACAAACCTTCCTTCTTAACCATTCTACTGTGTCACCTTTGCCATTGAGGAAAAATATTCCTGTGACTTCTTGAATTTTTGGTATCTTCATAATCTTTAGTCATTGAATCCCAGTGGAGGGGACCCTTTTACTTGCCCTGAACATACACATGCTGGGCCATTGTGCTTGAAGTCTTCTAACTCTGTCTCAGTTTTCACTGTTGACATTTTCCTTTTTCTAATAAAATGTACCAAATCCCTAGGGTAAAAGCTAGGGTAAGGTAAAGGATAGACTCACATTTACAAGTAGTGAAGGTCCAAGAGTTCTAAATACAGGAAATTTCTTAGGAACTCAAATAAAATGCCCCACATTTTACTACAGTAAAGGGCAGTGTTTTTATGACTTTTATACTATTTCTTTATGGTCGATATACAATTGATTTTTTAAAATAATAGCAGATTTCTTGCTTCATATGACAAAGCCTCAATTACTAATTGTAAAAACTGAACTATTCCCAGAATCATGTTCAAAAAATCTGTAATTTTTGCTGATGAAAGTGCTTCATTGACTAAACAGTATTAGTTTGTGGCTATAAATGATTATTTAGATGATGACTGAAAATGTGTATAAAGTAATTAAAAGTAATATGGTGGCTTTAAGTGTAGAGATGGGATGGCAAATGCTGTGAATGCAGAATGTAAAATTGGTAACTAAGAAATGGCACAAACACCTTAAGCAATATATTCTCCTAGTAGATATATATATATACACATACATATATACACATATACAAATGTATATTTTTGCAAACTTGTTTTCAATCTAGAACTTTTCTATTAACTACCACGTCTTAAAATCAAGTCTATAATCCTAGCATTAGTTTAATATTTTGAATATGTAAAGACCTGTGTTAATGCTTTGTTAATGCTTTTCCCACTCTCATTTGTTAATGCTTTCCCACTCTCAGGGGAAGGATTTGCATTTTGAGCTTTATCTCTAAATGTGACATGCAAAGATTATTCCTGGTAAAGGAGATAGCTGTCTCCAAAAATGCTATTGTTGCAATATCTACATTCTATTTCATATTATGAAAGACCTTAGACATAAAGTAAAATAGTTTATCATTTACTGTGTGATCTTCAGTAAGTCTCTCAGGCTCTCTGAGCTTGTTCATCCTTTGTTTTGAAAAAATTACTCAACCAACCCATTACAGCTTAACCAAGATTAAATGGGATGATGTTAATGAAAGAGCTTCGCCAATTAAGAAGGGCCATGTAAGTGTGGGTAACCTGATTGTTTTGTCAAAAATGCTAAAGCAGGGTGGGGGGTGGCGCGGTGGCTTATCCCTGTAATCCCAGCACTTTGGGAGGTCAAGATGGGTGGATGACCTGAGGTCAGGAGTTCGAGACCAGCCTGGTCAACATGGTGAAACCCCATCTCTACTAAAAATACAAAAATTAGCCAGGCATGGTGGCAGGTGGCTGTAATCCCAGCTACTCAGGAGGCTGAGGCAAGAGAATCGCTGGAGCCCGGGAGGCGGAGGTTGCAGTGAGCAGAAATCTTGCCACTGCAAACCAGCCTAGGTGACAAGAGCAAAACTCTGTCAAAAGAAAAGAAAAGAAAAGAAAATGCTGAAGGAGTTACTCAGGGTCAAGAAAGTTTTCAGAATGTACCTAAGATAACATCATCATGGGACACTACCTGTTGCTGGGTGCTCTGCAGCTTTTACACTGATGCTGATTGTGTGAAATCCAGAAAAAGAAAATGGAGTTCTACATGCCCATCTCACAGCAGGGTCATCAAATCCTGCTAGTGACACAGAAGCTGACATCCAGCTCCCACCCGCCTTCCTCCCAGGTTCGGGGAGCAGGTAGAGTGGGAGCCATTAGGTGGGCTCTGCCAGTGTTGTCATAGAGTGGCAAGTCCTCCATGGGATGGGAGTGGCATGTGGGAGCCCTTCTGCATCATGCACTATGAAAAAAAAAAATTTACTATGGGGAAAGTGGTTCATATAGTTAAGTGATTGTGTGTGTGTGTGTATATATATATGTGTGTGTATATATATATATATGTATGTATGTATGTATTCCAGTGTAGAAAGTATTGGCTAGGTCTGTAATCAAGTATTCCACAGAAGTGCCTTCATAGGTGCTGAAACAGGATTATGAGAGTGACAGACACAGGACTGAAGACAGGGAGAAAATGTGCATGGCTGTGAGAATATATTGCTTTGATTCTTTGACTTCTCATGATATATGAAAACAAATAAAGCAGGGGGGTGACTTCAATAATGTCACGAACATATTTAAAATGAAATTCTGAGCATGGAGAAAAATTTCAAATTCTGGTATAAACAAATAATCTAAAAATATAGATAAGGAAAAAATGTTTTCTTTTTTTGGTCATATTGATTTTGGTCATATATGATTGACCAAAAAAAAAGATATTTCTAAAATCCTGGTGCTTTTTCATTTAAAAATAGACAACCAAAGAGGAAAATGAACAATGATGGAAATTCATGGAAGAGGAAACTAAAATGGCAAAATAGCATATTAAATGGCACTGAGCCTTGGTAGTGATCAAAAAAAAATAAAGCAAAATGAGATATTACTGCTTACCTATTAGCTTATGCTGTTGGTAGAAATAAATGTGCATTGTCATAGGTTTCTGACAAACAATTTGTGATTTTTATTAAAATTTTAAACATGCATATCCCAAGCAATACCACACTTGGGAATCGACTCCGTAATTATATTTATCTGTGTATAAGAATATAGAAACAAGACTATTAGCAGCAGCCTTACTTGTAGAAGAAACAAAAATTTTTAAACTCTCTGATTGATTGACAGAATAAGGAATGATAACTCCCTATTTTGAATGGGAATCTTTTTTTTTTTTTTTTTTTTTTTGAGACGGAGTCTCGCTGTCTCCTAGGCTGGAGAGCAGTGGCGCGATTTCGGCTCACTGCAGGCTCCACCCCCCGGGGTTCACGCCATTCTCCTGCCTCAGCCTCCCGAGTAGCTGGGACTACAGGCGCCCGCCACCTCGCCCAGCTAATTTTTTGTATTTTTAGTAGAGACGGGGTTTCACCATATTAGCCAGGATGGTCTCGATCTCCTGACCTCGCGATCCGCTCGCCTTGGCCTCCCAAAGTGCTGGGATTACAAGCGTGAGCCACCGCGCCCGGCCTTGAATGGGAATCTTATTAAAAAAATAAAAAATAGGGGACTGGGCATTGTGGCTCATACGTGTAACCCCAGTGCTTTGGGAGGCCGAGGCAGGTGGATCACTTGAGCTCAGGAGTTCCAGACTAGCCTGGACAACATGGCAAAAACCTGTCTTTACAAAAAAAACACAAAAATTAGCCAGGCATAGTGGCATGCAACTGTATTCCTAGCTACTTGGGAGGCTGAGGTGGGAGGATCGCTGGAGCCCAGGAGGCACAGGTTGCAGTGAGCCATGATGGCACCATCGCACTCCAGCTTGGGCAACAAAGCAAGTCCTCATTTCAAAAAAAAATTTTATCTAGAGTGTGATATTCCCCTTCCTGTGTCCATGTGATCTCATTGTTCAATTCCCACCTACCCTAAAACTTAAAGTATAATTAAAAAAAAAAAAAATTTTATCTAAAAATCTGGAGAAATTAATATGAGGCATCAGAAAGTATAAAAAGCAAGGTACAGAATAATGTGTATTATGTGATCCAATTTTTGTGAAAGAAGAAACAAAACAAATTAAAATTCCTATTTATTAGTATATAGGTTCATATGAGCATGCAGAAAGACATAGAAATGTATAAAACAGGCTGTTCCCCTCAGAAACCTGGATCTGAAAAGAGTTGAAGAACTAAAGTTAACTTTTGAACCATAACTGTTTTGAACTAATATTATGTAATTTCTTTACATACTATTTTTGAAAGTCTTGAATAGAGGCAGTACAATCAACTTTAACAATTTCTTCAAGAATGTCAATCGCATTCTTTAATCATTTGTAGGAGCTTGACATCAGTATTGTCAGTTACGATGAGATTTATGACTTTATTACTTTTTTACCTTATGAAGAAACAGTAATGAAAGATTCTAGCTGCCAACATGTATATGTAATTGTGAACTAATTTAAAGGTACTGTAATTGAGATTTTAATCACTTAAAAAAAAACTTCTGACCAAATAAAGGTCAAAATAATATAAACTATCACAGCCACCTCTAAAACCTTGGGATGATATTACTCATAGAGTCATATAAATGTTTTTCTTACTGGATCATTCAGGAACCTAAGATTATCAATGGCAGACATATAAGTCTGGATATAAGAAAATTCTCGTAGGCCTTAATAGAAAACGTAAGCTATTAAACGTGAAATTATTATAAGGACAAATAGATTTTTGGCTATAGACTTGCAAGATTAATGCGAACAAGCTTTTGGAGTTACCTGGTTACCAGGGTAGTCCTGGATTTGGCCTTTTTTCTCCCAAGAGGCTTATAATTGGATTTTTTTTTTGAGACGGAGTCTCGCTCTGGCCCAGGCTGTAGTGCAGTGGCGCGATATCTCGTCTCACTGCAAGCTCCACCTCCTGGGTTCACGCCATTCTCCTGCCTCAGCCTCCCGAGCAGCTGGGACTACCGGCGCCCACCACCATGCCCGGCTAATTTTTTGTGTGTGTATTTTTAGTAGAGACGGAGTTTCACCGTGTTAACCAGAATGGTCTCGATTTCCTGACCTCATGATCCGCCCGCCTCGGCCTCCCAAAGTGCTGGGATTACAGGCGTGAGCCACCGTGCCTGGCCCAATTCTCAAGAGATTTTTTTTATGATATCCTAGTCTTCTTTCATGCATATAATATCTTTTCTCTTTGTAAATAATAACAGCTTTTAAAAACATTTTTTATTTTTTCACTTCATGGATTATTTCTTCTAACTTCTTTTTTCTTTGCTTTGTTTCTATCTTTCCTATTACAAAGCTAGAATCACTCCACATTTCTGATGATCTTGGTTGTCTTCTGTTGCAGGATGGGGCACTAACGAGCTATCGGGAAGCTCTGAATACAAGGATGGCATCTGTGTCATGTGAAATTTGCTATAGAACTCTCTGGTGGGATTAATTGCTGGGGAATATAATGTCAGTAAGGGTGGGTATTTTCTCTTGGGCTGGTCAGATTTTTCAAAGGATGATTTTGGAAGTTTCCGTGCAGAAAACACATGCCCAGCTGCCAGCACTCTGGGGCTCAAGAGGCCAATTGAGAATTGAAAAGCATCACAGCAGAGTAGAAATCCAATAGAAACATAAAAGATCTCAATAAATTTATGCCGTGGTGTACCTTTTCTCCAGAAGATAACTAATGAAGTGCCCCCAAACTGATAATTAATTCAAAGAAAGATGTGATCTCTGACAAGCTGATGCTCTCACCCTGGGGAGAGGGAAGGGACTCCCCAGGACGAGGGTGAGAAGGCTCCAGGATGGCAGGTGTGGCCAGATGCAAAGCACCTCCCGCCCACATGGGAGTAAGTCAAATACTCCAGAGAGATACACAGCTGGGAATAAAATTTCCAGAGACTATATCAACAATCATGCTGTGTCTCAAGCAATTTAAACGGAAATAAAGTTGATGTGTTCTCAAAAATATGCTAAAAAACTCAAAACTGGCTTTAAGGCTGACATAGACATATAAAATACGTGTCTATGAAAATAATAGTAGAACCTACCTCATAGAGTTATTCTGAGGTTTACATGAGTACATAATTTGAACCAACCATTTGGAACAGCAACTGGCACATGCTGAGAGTGGCAAGGATATTAGCTATTATTCTTTAGGTTATTAAACTCTAGAGTTAGGCTTCCTGGAATCCTGGCCCCACCACTAGCTGTGTTACATTGGGAAATTGATGCAATCTCTCTAAACCTCAATGTCTTCATCTGTACAATGTGCATGGCAATGGCATTTACCTCATAAGTTAATGCTAAACATTGCACTAAATGAGGCAATGTATGCTCAAAAATGAGCATAGTCAGCACTCCATAAATGTTAGCTATAAATAGTAATAATTTGTTTTTTACAAAAATTTATATTTTAACTTCAAAAAGGAAAACAATCTCCACCATTAAAGAACTCTTTAATTTTTAGATACTTTTATATTGCGACAACCATACCTTTTGTATTACTCTGTATTGTTTTAATAAACACTTGGTATTTCTACATCATCTCAGTAATTACACGTTTAAGCATCTGCCAAGAACATTTTCAGGATAATTTAAAATACATCAATACATCATCAAAACACTTTTGGAACATTCAGATGGTTTGTAGTTTGGTTCTCACAGAGAAGAGTGGATGGCACATCCTTGTTTTTGGATTGGGCGTCTTAGGTTATTTCCCAACTCCCTTCACAGGAGGAATGTAAGCAAACATTTTGATCTCTCACACATGCTCTTCTTGGCAGGATTCCAGGCTCCACAGCCGCTGCAAGACCAGCAAGTATTTCCGCTCCCTCGACATCTTGGGCTTCAGTACCAAAATCAAAATGAAATGCTAATTGAGTAGGAACTGATGGCTTTGAACGTGGCATTTTCAAAAATTTCTCTAGGAACTTAAAATGTATTCTATTTATTGCAATGTGCTATAGAGTATGCATCTATTCCATTCTCAAGTTCTGTTTACTGCTACTAAATTCCCTCTCCCAATTTTCATTTTGCACCTCATCCCAAAACATGCTTTAAGGTTGTTATTTATGCACATACATGAAATGTTACAATTCTTTCTAGCAATCTTTACAATAATATTAATCTCATTATCTTACCAAGTTATTAACCCCCAAAATGAAGGATTTGAACTGAAGATAATTTCTGCAAGTTACAGTATTCTTTGTCAGGTCCATGTAAATTATGGACCTCTGTGGAAAAGAAGACAGTTGGATCTCTTGCAGGGATGCTGGTCTGTCCTTCTCCAGGCTTTGGAGTCACATCTTCGCACTGCTCATCATTACCTGTATAATTATATTAGAGATGCCAATCCTTGCCTTCCACTAACCTTCCAAGAGAGCTTGTGGTAATTTGTTACATCAGCAATAGAAAATTAACACACCTCTGTTGCAAACATGGCCATCTAAGATCTGCGGTAGGCACATCTCCATCTTTGATCTCAGCCTGGAAAAGCTCATCAATTTTAAGAAGGCATAAGATTAGATTAGGTTCACCTGGATAATCCAAGCTAATCTTCCCATCCCAAGACCTTTAACTGAATCATATCTACAAAATCCATTTTTGCCCTGTAAAGCAACATATTTCTAGATTCCGGGGATTGGGAGCGGACTTCTTTGAGGGCCATTATTCTGCCTACCAGGCAGAGGATCACTCCCCCAAAGTGAATCAAGTATATCATCTCCCTGGATAAGCTAAATTTAGAATATGGTACTTTGTGAAAATGTAATATAGAATCAGGTTGGCTTGCAGAGACACACATAGAGACGTAGAGGAAAGTGATGCCCTGTGATCCCCAGAGATTGACAGGGTTACCTGTGGACATTCCAGATGTTGCTCCAGGCCTGCTATGGCCCTCTGATACTAGAACACTGGCTTTCAATAATGTGACAACTGCTCTTCCCACCTGCCCATCTAAACGTTTAGAAGGTGGGACAAAAAGTAAGCACAGAGTGGTTGCCAGATGGTATTAAGAAAGATCTCCTGACTGTATGGAGTTTATCCCAAAGTGCTTTCGGTATTTCATGGAGCCATATGCTCAAAATGTGATGGAAGCTCATAAGTGGATACTACATTTCCAAATTCATTATGGCCTTGAAAACAAGGTGGTAGTGGCTATAATTCCCTTAAATGCTAGGTCTCCATATGCGAGAGATGATTAAACAGAAAAATGAATAAAAGGGTGTATGAAAGGGAAAAAAGTATTCAATATTATTTGTCCATACTGTTGATTGCATATATACCTTTCAATTCCATCTCATCTTTCTTGATAAATCCTTTTTGGGGGGTAACTGATAATTTTATTTTGGGATTGATAACAGGTTTTTTTAATTTTATTTATTTATTTTTTCTATTTCAATAGGTTTTGGGGGAACAGGTGGTGTTTGGTCACATGAATAAGTTCTTTGGTGGTGATTTCTGAGATTTTGGTGCACCCATAACTTGAGCAATGTACACTGTACATAATGACTAGTTTTTTATCCCTGACCTCCCTCCCACCCTTATCACTGAATCCTCAAAGTCTATTGTATCATTCTTTTGCCTTTGTGTCCTCATAGCTCATCTCTTACTTATGAGTGAGAAAATATGATATTTGGTTTTTCATTCCTGAGTTACTTCACTTAGAATAATGGTCTCCAATTCCACCCATCTTGCTGCCAGTGCCATTATTTAGTTCCTTTTTATGGCTGAGAAGTATTCCATAGTGTTTGTGTGTGCATGTGTTTTATCTAGTCAATGATTGGTGGGCATTTGGGCTGACTCTATATTCTTGCAATTGTGAACTGTGCTACTATAAACATGCGTGTGCAAGTATCTCTTTCTTATAATGACTTCTTTTCCTCTGGGTAGATACCAAGTAATGGAATTGCCGGATCAAATGGTAGATTTTCTTTTAGATCTTTAAGGAATCTCCTCACTTTTTTCCATAGTGGTTGCACTAGTTTACATTCCAACCAACAGCGTCAAAGTGTTCCCTGTTTACTGTATCCACACCAACAAGTATTTTTTTTTATTTTTTGATTATGGCCATTCTTGAAGTAGTAGGAAGGCATCACATTGTGGTTTTGATTTGCATTTCCCTGATCATTAGCGATATTGAGCATTTTTTCATATGTTTGTTGGCCATTTATTTATTTTCATTTGAGAATTGCCTACTCACATCCTTAGCCCACTTTTGAATGGGATTGTTTGTTTTTCTCTTGCTGATTTGTTTGAGTTCTTTGTAGATTATTGATATTAGTCCTTTGTCAGATGTATAGATTGCCAAGATTTTCTCCCACTCTGTGGGTTGTCTGCTTAATCTGCTAATTATTTCTCTTGCTGTGCAGAAGCTTTTTAGTTTAATTAAGTCTCATCTATTTATCGTTGTTTTTGTTGCATTTGCTTTTGGGTTTTTGGTCATGAAGTCTCTGCCTGAACCAATGTCTAGAAGGGTTTTTCCAATGTTATCTTCTAGAGTTTTTATGATTTCAGGTATTTGATATAAGTCTTTGATCCAGCTTGAGTTGATTTTTGTGTAAGTTAAGAGATGAGGATCCTGTTTCATTCTTCTACATGTGGCTTGCCAACCATCCCAGCACCATTTGTTGAATAGGGTGTCCTTTCCCCACTTTACTTTTTTGTTTGCTTTGTCAAAGATCAGTTGGCTGTAAGTATCTGGGTTTATTTCTGAGTTCTCTATTCTGTTCCATTGGTCTACAAGCCTGTTTTTATACAAGTACCATGCTGTTTTGGTGACTATAGCATTATAGTATAATTTGAAGTTGGGTAATGTAATGGTTCCAGGTTTGTTCTTTTCCCTTAGTCTTGCTTTTGCTATGTGGGGACTTTTTTGGTTCCATATGCATTTTAGATTGTTTTTACTAGTTCTGTGAAGAATGACAGTGCTATTTTGATGGGAATTTCAATAAATTTGCAGATTGCTTTTGGCAGCATGTTCATTTTCACAATATTGATTCTACCCATTCATGAGCAGGAGATGTGTTTCCATTTGTTTGTGTCATCTATGATTTTTTCAGCAGTGTTTTGTAGTTTTCCTTGTAGAAGTATTTCACCTCCTTTGTTAGGAATATTCTAAAGTATTTAAATTTTTTTTGCAGCTATTGTAAAAGGGGTTGAGTTCTTGATTTGATTCTCAGCTTGGTCACGGTTGGTATATAGCAGGGCTACTGATTTGTGTACATCCTGAAACTTTGCTGAATTCATTTACCAGTTCTAGGAGCTTTATGGATGAGTCTTTAGGGTTTTCTATGTATACGATCATGTCATCAGCAAACAGCAGCAGTTTGACTTCCTCTTTACTGGTTTGGATGCCCTTTATTTCTTTCTCTTATCCAATTGCTCTAAGACTTGCAGTACTGTATTGAATAAAAGTGGTGAAAGTGGGCACCCTTGTCTTGTTCCATTTCTCAGGGGAAGGCTTTCAAATTTCCCCATTCAGTATTATGTTGGCTGTGGGTTTGTTGTCAATGGCTTTTATTACCTTAAGGTATATCCCTTTTATGCCGATTTTGCTGAGGGTTTTAATCAGAAAGGATGCTAGATTTTGTCAAATGCTTTTTCTGCATCTATTGACATGATCATGTGATTTTTGTTTTTAATTCTGTTTATGACTGGTCTCACATTTATTGACTTGTATATGTTAAACCTTCCCTGCGTCCCTGGTATGAAACCCACTTTTCATGGTGGATTATCTTTTGGATATACTGTTGGATTCAGGTCACTAGTATTTTCTTGAGAATTTTTGTATCTATGTTCATCAGAGATACTGGTCTGTAGTTTTCTTTTTTTGTTATGTCCTTTCCTGGTTTGGTATTAGGGTGACACTGGCTTCATAGAATGACTTAAGGAAGATTCCCTCTTTCTCTATCATTTGGAATAGTGTCAATAGGATTGGTACCAATTCTTCTTTGAATGTTTCATAGAATTCAGCTGTGAATCCATCTGGTCCAGGGCTGTTATTGGTCTCTTCAGAGTTTCTATTACTTCCTGGTTTAATCTAGGCCAGGTGTATCTTTCCAAGAATTTATCCATCTCCTCTAGGTTTCCTAGTTTATGCACAAAAACTTGTTCATGGTAGCCTTGAATGATCTTTTGTATTTTTGTGGTATTGGTTGTAATTTTTCCCATTTCATTTCTAATTGAGCTTATTTGGATCGTCCGTCTTCTTTTCATGGTTAATCTTGTCAATGGTCTATCAATATTATTTTTCAAAGAAACAGCTTTTTAAAATTTATCTTTTATATTTTTTTGTTTCAATTTCATTTAGTTCTGCTCTGATCTTGGTTATTTCTTTTCTGCTGGGTTTGGGTTTGGTTTGTTACTGTTTCTCTAGCTCCTTGAGGTGTGACTTGAGATTGTCTGTCTATTTGTGCTCTTTCAATCTTTTTGATGTGGACTTTTAATGAATGCTATGAACTTTCCTCCTGGTATCACTTTGCTGTATCCCAGAGGTTTTGATAGGTTGTAACACTATTATCATTCAGTTCAAATAACTTTTTAATTTCCATCTTGATTTCACTGTTGGCCCAGTGACCATTCAGGAGCAGATAATTTAATTTTCATGTATTTGCGTGGTTTTGAGGGTTCCTTTTGGAGTTTATTTCAAATTTTATTCCACTGTGGTCTGAGAGAGTACTTGCCATAATTTCAATTTTCTTAAATTTATTGAGACTTGTTTTTTCACCTATCATATGATCTACCTAAGAGAATGTTCCATGTGCTGATGAACAGAATGTATATTCTGCAGTTGTTGGGTAGAATGTTCTATAAATATCTGGTAAGTCCATTTGTTGTAGGCTGTAGTTTAAATCCATTGGTTCTTTGTTGACTTTCTGTCTTGATGACCTGTCTAGTGTTGTCAGTGGAGTATTGAAGTCTCCTACTATTGTTGTATTGCTGTCTATCTCATTTCTTAGGTCTAGTAGTAATTGTTTTGTAAATTTGGGACCTCCAGTGTTAGGTGCTTATATATTTAGGATTGTGATATTTTCCTGTTGAAATAGTTCTTTCTTTTATCATTATATAGTGTACCTCCTTGTCTTTTTTAACTTCTGTTGCTTTCAAGTTTGTTTTGTCTGATATAAGAATAGCTACTCTTGCTTGCTTTTGGTTTTCATTTGCATGGAATATCTTTTTCCACCCCTTTACCTTAAGTTTATGTGAGTCCTTATGTGTCAGGTGAGTCTCTTGAAGACAGTAGGTACTTTGTTGGTGAATTCTTATCCATTCTGCCATTCTATATATTTTAAGTGGAGCATTTAGGCCATTTACATTCAACGTTAGTATCCAGATGTGAGGTGCAATTCTATTCATCATGCCATTGTTGCCTATATGCTTTGTTTTTTTTTCATTGTGTTGTTGTTTTATAGGTCCTGTAAGATTTATGCTTTAAAGAGGTTCTGTTTTAATGTGTTTCCAGGATTTGTTTCAAGATTTGGAGCTCCTTTTAGCAGTTCTTTTAGTGCTGGCTTAATAATGATGAATTCTCTCAGCATTTGTTTGTCTGAAAAAGACTGTAACTTTCCCTCATTTATGAAGCTTAGTTTTGCTGGACACAAAATTCTTGGCTGTTAATTGTTTTGTTTAAGGAGACTAAAGAAAGGACCCCAATCCCTTCTAGCTTGTAGGGTTTCTGCTGAGAAATCTGCTGTTAATCTGACAGGTTTTCCTTCATAGGTTACTTGATGCTTTTGCCTCACGGCTCTTACGATTCTTCCCTTTGTCTTGACTTTAGATAACCTGATGACTATGTGCCTAGGTGGTGATCTTTTTGTGATGAATTTCTCAGGTGTTCTTTGAGCTTCTGATATTTGGATATCTAGGTCTCTAGCAAGGCCAGGGACATTTCTCTTGTTTATTCCCTCAAATATGTTTTGCAACTTTTAGATTTCTCTTCTTCTCCAGTAACACCAATTATTCTGAGGTTTGGTCATTTAACATAATCACAAATTTCATGCAGGCTTTGTCCTTTTTTAAATATTATTTTTTCTTTGTATTTGTTTAATTGTGTTAATTTAAAAGCCTTGTTTTTTAGAAGTTATTTTTTCTACTTGTTTGATTCTATTGCTGAGACTTTCCAATGCATTTTGCAATTCTCTCTGTCCTTCGTTTTCAGAAGTTTTGATTGTTTTTCTCTTATGTTATCTATTTCACTAGATATTTTCTCATTCACACCCTGTATTGTTTTTTTGATTACTATAAGTTGGACTTCACCTTTCTCTGGTGCCTCCTTGATTGGTTTGATAATCAACCTTCTGATTTCTTTTTATGGCAATTCAGAGATTTCATCTTGGTTTGGATCCACGGCTGGTAATCTAGCGGGATCTTTTGGGGGTGTTGAAGAATCTTATTTTGTCATATTACCAGAATTGTTTTTCTGGTTTCTTCTCATTTAGGTAGATTACATCAGAGGGAAGATCTAGGACTCAAGGGCTGCTGTTCAAATTCTTTTGTCCTATAGGATGCTCCCTTGATGTGGTACTCTCCCCTTTTCCCAAGAGATGGAGCTTCCTGAGAGCTGAACTGTAGTTATTGCTTTTTCTCTTCTAGATCTAGCAACCCAGTGGAGCTACCTGGCTTTGGACTGGTACTGGGGAGTGTATTCAGAGTCCTGTGATGTGATCCATCTTCAGGTCTCTTGGCCATGGATACCAGCACCTTCTCCAGTGGAGGTAGCAGGAGTGTGGAGTGGATTCTGTGAGGGTCCTTGGATGTATTTTTGTTAAGCATGCTGGTTTTGTGTTGGTTGGCCTCCAGCCAGGAGGTGATGATTTCAAGAGCACCTCAGCTATGGTAGTCTAGGGAGGATCAGGTCGTGGGCAGGACCATAGCACCCCCAATAGATTATGTCCTTTTCTTCAGCTACCTGGCTGGGTAGAGAAAGACCATCAACTAGGGGCAGGGCTAGACATGTCTGAGCTTAGACTCTCCTTGGTCAGGGCTTGCTGTGGCTGATTTGGGAGATGAGGGTGTAGTTCCCAGGCCAATGGAGTTATATTCCCAGTGGGATTACAGCTGTCTCTGCCGTGTCACACAGGTCATCAGGGGAGTGGGGGAAAGCTGGCAGCCACAGGCCTCACACAGCTCCCATGCAGCCCAGAGTGTGAGGGCCGGTCTCACTCCCACCATGAGCCCCCAACAAAAATGTGTTTATTTCCTTCCAGTCAGCTGTTGAGCAGAGCTGAGAAACTGCCCCAGGCTATAAGCCCCGCAACTGAGAAAGCAAGCTGGCTCACATTTCCTCTGCTGTCCCACAGAGCCTGGAGCAGCAGTCCACCGCCTTCAAAGGGTCTGTGGATTCTCTCTGCTTTCCTGGTATGTCCCTGCAGTAGTCCTTGGAGCAAAAGTTCACAATGTGGGTATCCATGAACTGCTCTGTTCATCCAAGTAGCAGGTGCAAGTTAGTCCTGCCTCCTATCCTCCTCCATTTTGCCTCCTGATGACCCATTTTTCTTGATACATCTTAATAAAATACCTTTCTTTCAAGGTTTCCTCACCCTAAAAGTATAAGTCATTTCTTTAATTTAATCAACAAATATCTGAGCACTCACTCTGTGCCAGACATTGAGTTAAGAGCTGAGAATGCATAATGAAAAGACGGAGTAGGATCTTCCTCCTTTGAATTCCACGTTGAACTCTTCTCCTGGCACGACCACTTCTTGCTTCACAGGAGGGTTCTCTGTCTTGTCTACCTGACCACAGCCAATCCCACTGCTAATCTGTACACCCTTAAAGAGGAGACACCGGATCTTCTGGATTATGGGACTGCTCATAGAACAGTGCCTGTCCTAACATAAATGAGCATAAGAATTCAACAATCACTCATTAAACACCTACAGTATACATGGAGCTAGGTATAGTTGATGATATAAATGAAATTTAAGAACATCCCTGACTAGAAATTTCCAGTAGAAATTAGGAGACTGATCTCTACACTAAATATAGAGGGCGACAAAAGGGAACAGACCCAAAACCACAGGAGAGATGCTAGCATGACAGGGATGCAGAGACATAAAGCACAACAGTGAGATGGAGTTAATATACCTCCACGAGGGTGACCTTGTCCTGCATCTCAAATTTTGGGTAGGATTTGAATGGGCCAGAGGGACAGAAAAGAAGAGAAAGAGCATGATGAGCAAGGGCTTGAATGTTAAATAGATTCCTCTTTGGGGGACCATGGGGATACAAGCTTCTAAAGCACATACACCCTGTATTGGAGAATGGGGAGGAGTAGGTAGATGAGAAGGTTGAAGCCATATTATGTAGCCTTGAATGCTGAACATCAGATCTGGGGCTATATTCTTACCTTGATACATTTCAGAAGCAACTGAAATCGTAGGACCTTCCTTGCTTCTCTATTGGGTGAATGTTTCTCAGTCTTGGTGTGAGTCTCAGTGCCTATGTAGTTAAAGCTTACTGAAATGTTCCCTTTGCAATTCTAGAGAGAGATGTCCTTTATGTTGACATGTTCATGTTGACAGACTGCATCTGATTAAACAGCTGCCTGTGCAATGCCTCCAAGTGTGGATAAAAGAAAAATTAAACTCATAATCTTGGACAGCCATGCGTAGACTAGTTACATTGATCAAAGGGCAATAGAAATGATCCAGTGAGGATTTGTCTGAAAAATCCCACAATTATTTAAAATCTACCTCAAATACCTGTTCATCTATAATGCCTCCCCTGAGGCCTTCATTCTGAATAGTACCTCTGTCTCTGTCCCCAAAGCACTAACTGATCCCTGTGATAGCGCACTTCCCAGCCAGGCTGACATGTAGACTTGGCAGCCTGTGTATTTTTTCCCCATAGACTGTGAGCTTCCTTTTATGAATAATAATTGTAGCTAGCATGTAGTAGGGTGCTCCTACCTGTTAAACTCTATGATGAGTGCTTTACATAGATTATATCATTTATTCACTAAACAGTCCTTTAAAATGGTGCTATATTCACTAAACAGTCATTTAAAATGGTATTATTCTTCTTCATCTTACAGGTAAACAAACTAAGGCAAAAAAAAAAGTGAAATAATAAGTGCCAGTACACAGAGCTAGTAAGGAATAGGGTCTGCCAGGTCCCAAAAAGCATGCCATCACCTTTGCCCCATACTGCCTCTGGTACAGATAGAGGTAATGTCTTATTTATCACTGCCATCCACTGGACCCAGCTTAGTGCCTGACACACAGAGGGGCTCAGTCAATGCTGATTGGTTTGAGGTGGAGCAAAAATGCTTAGCAGGGTGAGCACCTTTGCTGTGATTGAGTATCTGATTCTCTATGAAGAGAAGGGGAGTCCTGAGTCAAACACATTCCTCTGGCTCCTGGCTGTCATCTTTATTTGCCCTGCTTCTTTGCTCCTCCTCCTTCCTAACTGCACCGTTTGGATTCAAAGCTGGAGCTTAATGCAGACAAAGGGAGAACAGAACTTTGAATGACCACTGTGGGACTAAGAGAGGAGAAACAAGAAATTTGACAGATGAGGAATAAAGTGAGGAGAAGAGAAAATGATTAAGCTTTATCACTTTAACTTAATATTTAACCTAATGAAAACAAAATCTTATCTGAAATTGGAAAAATCAATGTATTGATTGCTGGTTCATTGCCCTCTTCTTTATGATTTGACAGTCTGAGAATAATCTAATGGGTGTGGCTTAAAGACCTAGATCATGTGTGGAACTGGAATTTGGTGTTATTCAAGCAAAAAAAATAAATAAATACCGGTGCAATACACCTGCTTTATGCACTTGAGCAGGGAAGAAATCCACAAGGACTCACCAGTCTCCTGGTCTGCAGAGAAGACAGAATCAACATGAGCACAGCAGGAAAAGTAAGCAAAAAATATATTACTGTTGGAACTATATTCTCATCAATATAACAAAGAAAGTAATACAGTATTTGATGAATCATTTAAAATTCATATCTAAATTAGAAATGATACACTGAAATATGATATGCAATATATGCTATATGTAATGTATACTGAACTACAGTGGAAATAAGCTATTCCTAAATACCTTCGAAAAGAATGTATAGAATCTGTATCTATGAAGTGTTTGTTTCCCACATTAAAGACATTTGCGGTAAAGTGATAGTTTATTCCAAGCTAATCATGATTAATTTGTAAAGCCAAAGTTAGAAATGTCTTTCATCAAGAAGTTTTCTTTATATTAAGGTACCATAATTTAAATGTATTATTATTTGTATTTATATTTTTTGTGAATACAAGAAAGTTAAGTCTGATGAAAGTTTTATGAGAGGATTTGATTTAGAAGACTTTGAAATACACTTTTAACCTTAACATAAAATACTTTACAAAATGCTCATTGGTCTCACAGCATTAGAATCATCAAGGTTAAGCAAGACAACATCAACATTCAAATTCTGATTTAAAAGGGTCTAGTAGGACACAATTCAGGCAATTTCCAGAGTAATCCTATGGAACAGTATCTTCCCCATATAAAAGTCAATATGGTTTTACAGAAAATTAATAATACAATTTGAATCACTTATTAGCACTAGGAACACAGATATTTGGTTTTGCCTTCCATAAATATCTTAATTGTTCAATGTGTTTATAGGTGCACAAAAATGCATGTGGTAATACAATATAATCAATTGATATTTTAATTGCCTAATTACAAAAATTTGTGCAACTATTTCCAGTCCTTTTTTGTGTTAGGAGTGTATTACACAGTAAAATATCTCACTGTGATAACTCAGTTTAAAGGCTCTGAGGCTTCTCTATACACTCTGTGACAAAACAGGTTCATATCAATAAGACTGGTTGGAAATCACATGGGTGGCCCATTGTTACTGTTCTTATTCCACCTCACTTTACTTTCATTCATTACTGATTAATATGTACATTCCACATAGAAAACAATTAGCAAAAAAATTAAATTTACCAAACTCAACTTAAAAGAAATAATGAGTTCCTAGAGCAAAAGTATAAACCAATCATATTAATGAAAATAATAACTGACAAAATAGACAATTACCTCCCCTCCTGGGCACAGCATCAATAACTTAGCTTGTTGTCAGCATTTCATTTATGTTTATACATCCTGCATTATATTTTCCTCAAATGCTAAATAGTGACAATACTAACATCTATTTCATAAAGTAGTTGTGTTGTGATAATTCAATAAATGAATACTATAAAGAACTTAAAATCGTGTTTGGGATATAGAAATAAGTCAATAACTATTAGCCACTATTATTATTGCTGCTATTTAACTTTTTGCTAACTTTTTACTGCCACCGAGTAGTGAAAACATAAGGCTAGATTCATCTTTATTCTCTGGAAAGCCAGCTTTGAGACTTTAGAGAAATTAGTTAATCACTGAGTCAATGGATCCTCAATTATTTCAGCTGTAAAATAAAGCCAATAATTCAATAGTACTGTCCTGGTAGCATCCTTACGAGATTTTAAAATAATGCATGTTGTTTATAGCAGCACAATTTGCAATTACAAAAATACAGAACTGACCTAAATGCCCATCGACAAACGAGTAGATAAAGAAAATATGGTGTGCATATACCATGGAATACTACTCAGCCATTAAACAGAATAAAATAAAATAATGGCCTTTGCAGCAACTTGGTTGGAGCTGGAGACCATTATTCTAAGTAATTCAGAAATGGAAAACCAAACATCATATGTTCTCATTTATAAGAGAGTTAGGCTATGAGGATGCAAAGGCATGAGAATGATATCATGAACTTTGGGAACTCGAGGGGGAAGGTTGAAAGGGGAGGTGAGGGATAAAAGACTACATATTGGGTGCAATGTACACTGCTTGAGTGAAGGGTGCACCAAAATCTCAGAAATCACCACTAAAGAACTTACCCAGGTAACCAGAAAACACCTGTACCCCAAAAACTATTGAAATTAAAAATAAATTTTATAAATAAATATAATGCAAATAACTCACCGAGCACAGGCCGCAATGTGCCTGTCACATCATAGGCACCTGATAATCAGGAACTCCTACTATTAGTACTTTACTTCCAAGTATTCTGGTATTTATTTTGGCATTGATCATGTTGAACATCCTGCAAAGTTGAATAATTTGACAAATAAATAATGACAACGAATTATCAGAAGAACAAATTTCAATTAAATTTTTATCATAATTGCAATTTTGTAGATTCTCTCTGGAAAGAGTTTTGTGAATTGTACGTGCTTAACCACAATGAAGACAGATATTACAGTTCACTGCCAAGCACTGGAAATTATGTGTACATCTTTTATTTTTAAGAACATCTATGGATAAGATCTGCTAGCTAGAAATTCAAACACACAGTGTCTCCAATTTTGAAATATGTATGTGTAGGTCTGAGTGTATACACACACACATACACACACACACACACACACCCAACTCTAACCTTAGTAATTTGGGGCTCAAATCAAAGCTGGAAGGAGTCTCTACACATAGATCAGATAACAGTACAGCCTCTCAAAGCTAAGTTGCAAATGGGTGTTGGAACAAGTAACACACAGAAGTGGTGGAAAGAGAAAATTAAAAGAGGAGAATAGGAAAAGAGAGAGAAAGAGATGTCATCCCAGGCAGGAAGATAAATATATCCTTATAAACTCAGATCCTTTTGGCCTAAGCAGAAAATTGAGAAAGAAAACAGTGTATTTTATGTGAACAGACACTGACTGTGTCAGCAAAATGAAGGTGACTTAGAATTTGATGTACCAGCCAATAATTGTGGGTGAAGAGACATTTTCAGCATAGCATTAGGAAATGTCAGGATTAAACAACTTTGGAGAAAAACAACAACAACATAAGGATGGCCTTAATGAATATATTCCATTTTATCTCAGTGTGTTATTATAGTTAACTGTTTATCTTTCCTTATGTTATTGCTTTTTTAAAATATATTTTTTTCTCTTTATAAATCAGAGGTGATCATTTCTATAGAGCACTTGTTAGGTACCAGACATGGGATTAGATGTATGTACAAAGATGAAATGACACAATATCTGACTGCAAGCACGGGAGAACACTGGTGCCATCTCTCTGTTTGCTTTTCTAGGTAATCAAATGCAAAGCAGCTGTGCTATGGGAGTTAAAGAAACCCTTTTCCATTGAGGAGGTGGAGGTTGCACCTCCTAAGGCCCATGAAGTTCGTATTAAGGTGAAATACATTTTTCCATTTGTATTTAAGTTTTAAAAACTCAGAAAAGTTAAAAAACGGAAACAACCAAAAATCCCGAGTCATTTTTATATGATCATCCAGAAAATAGAATATACTTGTTGTCAAGGAAAGGTATAAATATAAATTTTTAAACTTTAAAAAAGTGCACACAGTGTAATTCCAGTAAAATACAAAAGAATTTATGCGTCTGTACAGAAAAAAAATTTCAAAGTGATATATATCAAGACTTCAAAATCAATTAGCATTAGATATTTTTATGTATTAATTTGCAACTTCTACTTCTATTTTTTAAAGGCATGCATTCTTTTATATTATTTAAGACTTAACTATTTCAGGATCAGTTACTTCACAGATTATTCTAAACTGTTTACTTCAAGAATGGAAGGTAGAGGAGGGTTTCAGCCTGGTCAACCTTGAGGATAAACTGAATCTTGAGGATAAACTGAATCTTTCATACTTGGGATAGTAGGGATTATTAGCAAAAACCCTTGAAAACATTTTGGAAGCGCAATTTCAGGAAACTGGGATTTTTAAATTCACCTGAGACTCATAATCTTTTATAAACATCTTCTCTTCACTCTGTAGATGGTGGCTGTAGGAATCTGTGGCACGGATGACCACGTGGTTAGTGGTACCATGGTGACCCCACTTCCTGTGATTTTAGGCCATGAGGCAGCCGGCATCGTGGAGAGTGTTGGAGAAGGGGTGACTACAGTCAAACCAGGTACAGGATTCACCCTCAGGAAACATGATGGTTCACCATCCTAAGATTTCCCAGCCTGAATGAGGAAACAGAGGCAATGAGGGACGAAAGGGCTTGAACGAGGTCACCGCACAGCCAGGACTTCAGGGATTTCCCCTTTCCCTCTCTTCCTGCCTGACTCAAGCATGTATGTCTTTAGGCACGCATGTATTCTACCCTTCAACAATTATGTACTGAGCATCTACTAGACGCCAGGCACCAGGTTGGAGCCTGGAGATATGTGAGGATCAAAAGGGACACAGTGCCTACTAGTGTGGCATTCATAATCTAGTAACTTCCGTGTTAGTGTTGGTGAACACGGTCTTCTGTCAGGGCCCAGACAACTAGAAACGGGAGGAGGGAAAAAACATAAGTATGGACATTGTTCTGTGCTGAGTTCACAAAATGGAGGCTACATGGCTACGGCTGAATGAGCATGACCTTTTCTTACGTGACCTATGCAGCCCCTTCACCAATTTCCTCTTGCAACGTGGTCTCTCTTCCTGAGCAAGGAATCAATGAAGCAGACTAGGTGAAAGGAAATGAAAGAAACATAGAAAGAGCCATCCACCATCAACAATGTCTGCCTTATTACTTTCAGCCATGCTTAAATGTAACTGGTTACGGATTACTAATTATAAAGGGAGAATAACTAGGACACTTCAATACTATCATTTTCACATAAATTTTACCTATAAAATGTTATGGGCCAACCATTTTTCTTGGTCTTGTGGAATAGACAGCATAGGTAATTTAAAATAAAAATTATGTTTAATTCTAAAAAAATCACTTTTTTTTTTTTTGAGACAGAGTCTCGCTCTGTCGCCCAGGCTGGAGTGCAGTGGTGCGATCTCAGCTCACTGCAACCTCCACCTCCCGGGTTCATGCCATTCTCCTGCCTCAGCCTCCCGGGTATCTGGGGCCACAGGTGCCCGCCACCACACCCAGCTAATTTTTTCTGTTTTTAGTAGAGACAGGGTTTCACCATATTAGCCAGGATGGTCTAGATCTCCTGACCTCGTGATCCGCCTGCCTCGGCCTCCCAAAGTGCTGGGATTACAGTCTAAAAAATCACTTTAGGCACTAGATTGGACCTGCCACTTTACCAAATACTTATTTGAACTGTGAACAGAAAAATAAAATGAACTGTCCAATTTGGGTTTCAGCTCCTACTAATTTCTTTAGTAGTAATAAATTAATAACTACTGAATAATAACTAATAACTACTAAACTACTAACAATAATAACTACTAAATAATACTAATAATAACTAATTAGTTAGTAATAAGTTAATAACAAAATGACACCCTTACTTTTTACCCATGCTCCCTCCACTGTAACAGGAAAAGTAGATAATTCACAAATTATCAGCTAAAAACATTTCAAAGTCAGTTCTTATCCTAAAAGTGCCTAACTTATTGTGGAGGGTTGAAATTTCCAGAGGAATTTCTGGAATTGTTCTTTGTCCCATTTTTGATAGTTTTTCTCAAAAAAAGAACTGAGATCATTTTAAAAACATTCATTTCATAATAAAGATAAACGTAGTCACTTTGAAAAGAAAAGAATTAGTTCAAAATTCTCATTTTTATTGTAAATCAAACTATAACAAAAAACAGGTCTTACCAACATCTAGTGGAACTATTATACCCTACTTTCAACTAAAATTTATATTTATACTTACAGTAAGATTTAAATAGTTAAGGATTAAATTAAATGTTTGTAAAGCCTCCAGGAGAAATTGGTACACTACATGAAAGTAACTGTTAATACAGTGGAAGCAATTTTTCTAATCCATGTTGTTTCCCATATTTGCATGTCCTCTTTAGGAATCTTCAGGCACTTATAAACCCAAACTGGAAACAAGGCTGTGGCAGGCAATGACAAATGACATATTTGTGATTGGACTGTATTTCTTGGAGACTTTTAAAGACACATGTTTCTAATGTTTTAAAGACATGCGAGCTTTATGTTTTTGCTCTATTAATACCTGGATAGAAATTGTAAAAGAATTTGTTTTATCCCTCTCCAGGTGATAAAGTCATCCCACTCGCTATTCCTCAGTGTGGAAAATGCAGAATTTGTAAAAACCCGGAGGGCAACTACTGCTTGAAAAACGAGTAGGTTTCTGATGCTCTCCCTGCGCAGACATTGAGTTTGCACCTTAGTTATGTTCCTGTCTCATGCTTTGTGTGTCTTTGTATTGCACTGCCCAGTGTGAGCAATCCTCAGGGGACCCTGCAGGATGGCACCAGCAGGTTCACCTGCAGGGGGAAGCCCATCCACCACTTCCTTGGCATCAGCACCTTCTCACAGTACACAGTGGTGGATGAAAATGCAGTAGCCAAAATTGATGCAGCCTCACCCCTAGAGAAAGTCTGTCTCATTGGCTGTGGATTTTCAACTGGTTATGGGTCTGCAGTCAATGTTGCCAAGGTAAGAATGGCAATGGGTGATAAAAACAGTTACACGCAGACTGTCAGGAACCCAAAGGGAAGGAATGTCTCACAAGAATCAAAGATTATTTTTGTAGATTTTGAATGTCGACTAAGAATAGAAACACAATCCAGAAAGAATTGAGAGCACATGCTAGAAATTTCACGTGTTTATCAGATTAAAAAGTTGTTGAGAGTTTAGAAAATGTAAAGATTTCATTTTCAATAATTACTCTTCTGTATTTGCTCTTTATGAGCTCATGAAATATTAGGCCTGAGAACTCATTTAGTAATTCATTCTACAATTAGAGAGCACCTACACATGCCTCAGGCACCATAGGTTCTGCTAGGCTCTGACAGCAAAAGTAAATGAAATGAAGCGTTTGCCCTTGAGGAGCAGCTAGTCTGTGGATCCTCTACTCCCAGAATTAGGATCAACAGTAGAGTCCAAAACCTTACCTGATGCACTTCCAAACCAAGGCTCACCCACTCTGTGGATTCTTAGACTGAAAGTAATGACGCTTCAGTGATGCGTAATTCACTCATTATGACATTTCACTGCTAAAACTAACTCCCCTGGCATGAACACACACATATATTCAGAAGTGGTAAATTTCAAGCAGAAATTCTTTAAAGGCTCCTCATCTGAGTAGGCTGAAAATCTAGTAGTATTCTTTATTTTATGAAACCAAGGCCCAGAGATATAAAGATATTTGCCCAAAGTCTCACTGCTGGTTAATATGAGAGCTGAGACTAAAATATCTTTTACTAACCTCCTGCTGAATCTTAGATCACGATACATAATTATTAGCACTTTTAAATCACAGTCACAAGCCTTGTATTTTTCTAAGTAAGTTAGAAAATGGTGTTGTCCCCCATAGTATTGCATACCACTTGGTGAATGAATGAATGAATAGACACCCTTAAGGGAATATAAGAATGAGATTATTTGGAACAGGAAGAGTATGTTACGCAAAATGAAGGCGGACTATGGGAGACTAGGTTTAATAAATATCCCCTGGCCAATTAAAAAAATTTAGATGGCATCTTTTCCAAATTTCTGTGACTTTAGCTCTTAGTCCCTTGTTCAATTGCCTCGTCTATTTTAACAGGTGATCTAAGTGAGCCTACCCAAGAACAGAAGATGAGGATACTCATAACAATAGATTTTATTATTAAAATATAGACTAATATTTCATTACTGTGTTATTCAGTAGTGTATTTTTTAAAGCAGGGATATACTGGTCATGACTACTGAACATAAATGAACCAAGGAGTTCATTACTGAGGGTTTAAGTGGAATATTTTTCAGTCTCCTGGAGTAGCCTTTTCCACTTATTTTGTTTTCCAAATATTGCCTTTGTGTATGTATGAGTTACTGAAGCTGGCTGTCAAGGGATTTCAGCAATCGAGAGTCCCTTCAAGATTGTAATCACTGCCATCTGGATCTCAAAGATCATCCAGTCCCCTGGTTCCCAGCCTGACCTTCCCATTGGAGTCACCTGGGGACTAAGTTCCACCTGCAGAGCTTCTCATTTAATTGGCATGGGCTGTGACCTGGACTGTGGGATATTTTTAAACCTGCCCAGATGAATCCAATATGCAGCAGTTTGAGAACCACTCAACTAGTTCAACTCCATGAATTTAAAAATAAAGCAACTGAAGCCAAAAGAGGTTTTGATAACAGATTGAACAGAAGAGTTTGAGCAGCTCTTGATAAACACTAGGCATGGCACTTTATAAAGTTTAGGCACTTTCAAACAACCATTGCTTAATCCATTTTTGCATTTTCTGAAAACACAGGTCACCCCAGGCTCTACCTGTGCTGTGTTTGGCCTGGGAGGGGTCGGCCTATCTGCTATTATGGGCTGTAAAGCAGCTGGGGCAGCCAGAATCATTGCAGTGGACATCAACAAGGACAAATTTGCAAAGGCCAAAGAGTTGGGTGCCACTGAATGCATCAACCCTCAAGACTACAAGAAACCCATCCAGGAGGTGCTAAAGGAAATGACTGATGGAGGTGTGGATTTTTCATTTGAAGTCATCGGTCGGCTTGACACCATGGTATGTACCATGACATGCCCTGAGATTTCTGCCTCTACGACTTGGAGGATGCATTTAGGCTGCAGAATATATGTTTTCTGTATAAAGGATATTTTTAATGATGAATGGAAATTTCCCATCATCTGTTTGTTACCTGGCTTGTTTAATTTATTGTTATGAGGAATCTTTTATTCTATCAACTATGCAAACGTGTCTCAAGTCATATTTCCTCTAGAGGAAGAGCAAAGGGCTTGTTTTTCTTAACTGAGTGATTATAGATTACTTTGTTAATTTTTAGTTAAAAACTGTAAGTTAAAGTAAACATAAATAATACAAGTTCTGTTCTCAAATTGGAATGTTTTATTTTTCTGCCACGTTCTTAACAAAAATGATTTAATACTTTTGCATATGTTCTTAATAAATTCCAATTTTTTTAAACATATTAGTATTTGGCCAAAAGAAGTGAGAAATTTTAGGCCAACTATTGTTTTATTAACAAAAATATGCCCTAACGAAAGTGAAGCTCAAATGCATCACTATATTTTATCACAGAAACTGGACAGTACCTGGCACAAAACTAGAGCCCAACACTAGTAGGACTGAATACTTTGAAAAGTCAACAGATTTTTATCACCCCCCCAAATTTCAAAGCTATATACTCATGGCATTGTTTATAGATTGCATGAGACAATGCATGTAATATACTTAGCACAGTGCAGCCTGTCATATGGTAAGCTCCGAATAAATGTCTTCTTTTTATTTGAGACAGGGTCTCACTCTGTCACTTAGGCTGAAGTACAGTGGCATAATTATAACTCACTACAGCCTCAACCTCCTGGGCTCAAGCAAATCTCCTACCTCACCCTCCAAAAATGCTGAGAATATAGGAACGAGCTACCACGCCCGGCCTCAGTTGGCATTATTGATATGAAATACTATTTCCAATCTTGCAGTACTTACATCATCTTTGGCTTATCACATGGTATTGCTTTCAAACAGTTACAAATATCAAAGGCAATGGGAAACACATCTCTAGCTATATTTCACCTACCCAGAATTCTCTAGAATCCTACTGAAAAAGTCTCCAGAGACCAACACGTTTCCATTGCCGAGATTTTCTAGAAGGTCCAGCAGTGTGGGTAATGGGGAGCAGCACCCTGAGATCAATGCTCTCAGCAGCCTTGACCTGGGACAAATGCCACAGATGAATGAAGTGTCAAGAGATTCCAACTTTTTCCAGGGCTATAGCTTTTCTCCTAATGTTCTTTTTCTGTATCTTCCTCCATTTTCTCATGTGGAACGGGAGTGTATCTTATCTCAAGATACCAAATATCTGACAGCCACATGTTCTGAGGATGTCTGGTCTCCCAAAGGTCAGAATCCAAAATCAAAGAACTAATCATTACATATCTTGGGGCAATCCTAAACCATTTTCTAACTATAGAACATGTTCAGAAAGCTCACTGGAAAAGACTTTCTGAACTGTCTTTTGAGGTTCCCTAATAATCAGGGTATTTTAATGTAAAACCTATATATATATTTGGGGAGATAAAAACAATGTTTAAAACATGTCCATTTGAGAAATGGACAGTAGAATAGGAATCCATTAAAAAAGGAGACCATCAAGTCAAGACAAGAGACTACTTTGGTGATATAATCATTTATCTTGTTTCCCATTAAAATATGTGGTTGAAAGTAATGGGTTCAAAATACCTATGTAATAAATCAATGAAAAATGAATTAACCAACTCACAGATTGCCTAAGAATTATGTGATGATGAAATTGTATGCTTATATAAGGAACTGGACTTAATATATATTTGTGATGATATCTACCACTTTATTCCTTTATTAGGAAAAATTAAGTGCACTCCAATTTATTCATCCATTCTTTCATTAAGAAACCATTTTCGGGGCATTTCCTAAATCCACAGCACTATCCCGTGCAAAAAAGGGGACTGAAGGAGCAAAAGACATAATCTCTTCCCTCTACACACTCACAATCCAGTTAAGCCTATTACATGATATTGTGCATTATGAATAGGAACTATGCGACTCCACGTTAAGAATGCTAAGTGTTCACTTTATTCCAGATGGCTTCCCTGTTATGTTGTCATGAGGCATGTGGCACAAGTGTCATCGTAGGGGTACCTCCTGATTCCCAAAACCTCTCAATGAACCCTATGCTGCTACTGACTGGACGTACCTGGAAGGGAGCTATTCTTGGTGGTATGTAGTTAGGCTTCAGAGCCAAATTCTCATTAACCTCAGCATATCTCCCCTTTTACAAGTGACAAGGCAAGGTTTTCAAAAGCAGATCAAAAATAAATTCAAATTCCTTTTCTATCTACAGTCTCCAAATCAACTAGATATGGAACTAATGCAGGCAGAAGGTCCCAAAATAGACATTTCTGATGCCACCATTAACAAAGTCTGTTCCTCTTCATCTGTTTTCGTACTTGTAACTGTGTAAGGCATGGGAATTTCTAGTAAGACACAGAAATCTACAACGATATTTCATATCTACACCCAAATTTAGACAACTGTTAAACTTGTTCCTTTGGGCATAACATCTGTACTATGATTTCTCTGTGGGAGAGAGAATAACCAGGGACCCTTGTTTATCTGTGTTTTTTTTTTAAGTCTGAGCCTGTAAAAGCTTATTGAAGTACCGTATCTCTTATTAACCTCAGTCGTTGCAGTCTGGAAGCAGCATCTTTTCTAAACTTTCATTTATTTGGAAAATCTTCTCTTCAATTCTCCTACTTACCCTGGTTGAATCTAACAATGATACCGTCTTCTTTTCAGGCTTTAAGAGTAAAGAATGTGTCCCAAAACTTGTGGCTGATTTTATGGCTAAGAAGTTTTCATTGGATGTATTAATAACCCATGTTTTACCTTTTGAAAAAATAAATGAAGGATTTGACCTGCTTCACTCTGGGAAAAGGTAGATTTTTAGTTAGTTTTGTGTTTTGCTTTTTTTTTCTACCATAGGGGATTGTCTAGCAGAAAATGAAAAGGTGGAAGGATGAGAAAAATTAGAGTGCCTTGGTTTCTCCATTACCAGTTCAGTCTTTACATGGAGAGCTTGTAAGAGAAGTTTAAAACCTCTGTGAGATGCTAAAAACAGTTGCTTTGCATTTCCTATTGTGCTGAAGCCAAATTATGTTGATTACAGCAAATCCGAATGATAAGAGCCACTCAGCCTTCTTTAAAAGAGAACAATCACCTTTGCCAAAAAAAAAAAAAAAGTCTTTTTAAACAACCATAATTATAACATGTGTCATTGAAGCCTCTGCCTGCCACCTATATAAAACTGACATTAGGTGGCTGTATATTTAAATAATTTTCAGGACATCCTCAACATTTTCATTATTGGAGTATGTGAAACTATATTTAGTTTGTTTTCTAAGTAGATATTACTAGTTTTTTCTTTTTCCTTTTTTTCTTTTGCAGTTTACAAAAATTGTTTTATCAATAAAAGTTATTATAAAAGAGAAGTATACTAAACACTATTGTAAATGTTTGGCTTACTTTTTGTCTGAAGCTTAGAAAACTAAGCCAATTCTATTTCCTGTCTCTAACACTTAACTCTCACAACCAGCTAATAAAATGAATTTTGTCACCTGCATTTACATGAGGCACAACTGGAAACAGGCAGTTATATCAAACTTCTGCCTTCTCGCTCCAGAGTCTGAGACTTTTCTGCTATCCCATTCTTACTTTCACGAGATTTTCAACTTTTAATAGTGTTTCTTTGGCACTCACAAAATTATTATAGTAGATACTTTAACCGACAACATTCTTGAGGAGGGAAAGAAACTAGCACCCACAGAGCACCAGCTGTTCTACTAAGTGTCTTACATGCATTATCTTATGTGATTCCCAGGCAATGCTCGGTGTCAGTCTCAATCTCACTATCTTAGAGAAGAGAAAACTGAGACTCAGAGAAGGTATGACTTGGTCAAAATCATCAGATGGTAGGAAGGAGAGCCAGAATTCAAAGGTAGATCTTGTTGTTAGCAAATATCTCACTTCTATTAAACCACACCGCCCCTCAAGAGCGCATGGATATATGGAACACAGTAGCCATCAAAGGTTAGTTATCATTGTCATCATTATCATTGACATCATCATCGTGATCATCATCATCATCATAGGATTGAAAAGATGATGGCAAATATAGAGATGAACAAAACCAGAAGATAGTGTTGAGCAACATAAGAAGTCATGAAGCATGCCTAAATTCACTTTATGAGAATGTCATATAGTAATATGCATATGTAAATATAATTAATCCTATCAATAAGATTAAAAATTGTAACACTCAATATTGGTAAGACTAAGGTGACTAGGCACTTTCATGTACTTTCAGTAGTAATTGATACATCCTTTTGGGAAAGCAATTTGGTAATATGTATCAGAAACCCTTAAAAAAAATGGATCTTTTGTTCCAGCAATTCCATTTCTAGAAATCTATTCTACAGAAATAATCAACTATTCAAACATACATATGTGTTTCAGCATGTTTACTTGTTTCTGTAATATCAAACATTAGAAACATTCTAAATTTCAACATGAGGAAAATGATTTAATAAATTCCAATCATCTATTAGAAATGAATGAAGCCATCAAAAAGAAATGACATCATTGGGAAATTCTCGTGACATAATTTAGGCTTATATAATAAAGAATATAAATTTTATATACAATATCGCAAATTTTCAACAACAGCAGTAAAACTTGTACATATGCCTAGTAAAAAGTTGATAGAAATTCAAGAAAACATTGAGAATGATTGTTTCTAGGTTGGGGGATTATGGATTACCTTTACTTTCTTCTTTCTGCTGTCTTGTATTCTCTGAATTATGTGCATATATTTTTCTTATATATGCATATGCAAATACATATATATTTTAAAAATTATTAAAGAGTCACAAAGACCATCATTTTCTAAAAATATTTATTCATGAGAAGTTGGTTTATAGAAAGGGCATTAGTTCTAGTGTAAATGTTCCATTTATAATCTTCACAAGAATGAAGTATCTTAGAATTAATACAAATCGACTTTATTCTCTACTTCTAAAAATCCTTAAACATATCTGTATCAAAGGTCTTTTAAACTTCCAGCATGGTTTTAACTTTGTTAAATTATCAGTTCTTTCAGGCAAGTTATTTATCATCTTATAATTTGTGCAAATTTGTATTTGAGTTTTAATCCCAAAACTCTATACTAGATGTGCGACCAGACCAAGTTACAAATCTTTCTAAGTCTCAGTGTTTATAATCTCTAAAATCAAAATAATATGAAAATCTACCTCCTAGTGTTGATGTTTAGGTTGAAGTTTAAGACAGAAAATGCATGAAGAATGTGACAAATAGCAAAAACTTATCACAAGTTATTATCCATTGTTGTTTTATATTCCTTATTATACCAGGAACGTGGGCACACAACAATGATTTTTTGAAGATGCTAACGTAGTATTGAAGTCTAAATGACAGGCATACTCAGAATGTTGTGAGTGAGCTTAAAGTTGAAGAAAACACAAGAGAAAACCAAAAAAGATGAGCTTCCCTTTGACTTCACTTGACCCAAATGCATGCGGGTGGGATTAGAGTGGCTGAGAACAGACAGATTTTCACTAAGTCATTTCAAATGCTCCTTGGACTCTCACATGGAAGCATGTGGGTTGTCTAAATGTTAATACAATGTCTCTTCTTTCCTATTGCAGTATCCGTACCATTCTGATGTTTTGAGACAATACAGATGTTTTCCCTTGTGGCAGTCTTCAGCCTCCTCTACCCTACATGATCTGGAGCAACAGCTGGGAAATATCATTAATTCTGCTCATCACAGATTTTATCAATAAATTACATTTGGGGGCTTTCCAAAGAAATGGAAATTGATGTAAAATTATTTTTCAAGCAAATGTTTAAAATCCAAATGAGAACTAAATAAAGTGTTGAACATCAGCTGGGGAATTGAAGCCAATAAACCTTCCTTCTTAACCATTCTACTTGTGTCATCTTTGCCATTGAGAAAAGCTATTTCCTATGACTTCCTGCATTTTTGGTATCTTCATAATCTTTAGTCATGGAATCACAGTGGAGGGGACCCTTCACTTGCCCTGAATATACACATGCTGGGCTACTGTGCTTGTAGTCTCCTGCATCTATCTCAATTTTCACTGTCGGCATTTTCGCCTTTTTTTTTTTTTAAATAAAATATCCCGAATTCCTAGGGTAAAAGCTGTAGTAGGGTAAAGGATATACTCATATTTACAGGTGGTGAAAGTCCAAGAGTTGTAAATCCAGGAAATTTCTTAGGAACTCAAATAAAATGTCACGTTTTCTTACAGTGAAGGAGAATGTTTTTCTGACATTTATACTATGTCTTTATGGTCAATATACAATTGATTTTTAAAAATAATAGCTGATTTCATGCTTCATATGACTAAGGTACAATTACTAATTGCAAAAACTGAACTATTCCTGGAATTATGTTCAAAAAATCTATAATTTTTGCTCATGAAAGTGCTTCATTGGCTAAACAGTATTAGTTTATGGCTATAAACGATTATTTAGATGATAATTGAAAATGGGTATAAAGTGATTAAAAGTAATATGGTGGCTTTAAGTGTAGAGATGGGATGGCAAAAGCTGTGAACACAGAATGTAAAACTGGTAACTAAGAAATGGCACAAACACCTTAAGCAATATATTTTCCTAGTAGATAGACATATAGACATACATATACACACATATACAAATGTATATTTTTGCAAAATTGTTTTCAATCTAGAACTTTTCTATTAACTACCATGTCTTAAATCAAGTATACAATCCTAGAATTAGTTTAATATTTTGAATATGTAAAGACTTGTGGTGCCTATTTGTTAATGCTTTCCCACTCTCAGGGGAAAGATTTGCATTTTGAGCTTTATCTCTAAATGTGACATGCAAAGGTTATTCCTGGTAAAGGAGTTACAGCTGTCTCCAAAAATGCTACTTGTTGCAATATCTACATTCTATTTCATATTATGAAAGACCTTAGATATAAAGTAAAATAGCCAAAATCGCACCACCACACTCCAGCCTGGGCAACAGAGCGAAACTCCGTCTCAGATGAAAAAAGAGACAGAGAGAGAGAGAGAGAGACAAGGGATAGGGAGGAGGCTAATTCCAAAATGTTGGCCTGACAACTTGGTGTGGATGGTTGGTCCTTTCACCAACTTGTGATCTCAAGACATTATCAGGTATTTGTGGTGAAGATGGTTGACTTATTCCGTTTTGTGCTGCTATAACAGAATGCCTGAGACTGAGACTGGGTGATTTACAATGAAGAAATTTATTAGCTCACAGTTCTGGACGCTGGGAATTTCAATATGGAGGTGCCAACATGTGTTGAGAGGCTTCTTGCTACATCATCACATTGTAGAAGATAAGAGAGAGAACAAAAAGAGGCTGAATTCATCTTTTTGCAATGTAATTAACCCCACCCATAATGGTAGAGCCTCCTGGCCTACTTCTTTCTTAAGTTGTTCCACCTCTTAATACTATTACAATGGCAACCAAATTTCAACATGAGTTTTGAAGGAGAAAGACATTCAAGCCATAGCGATGGTTAAGTAGGAAAATGGACTTGAGTTTGAAGTTCCTCTAGGATTTTCAAATGCAGTTGTTTATACAGTCTGGAGCTAAAAATGGGAGGTACAATTGTTGCAGGACCAATGCTTAGTCATCTTTGTGGAACAAAGATATGTGATGCCAATTAATAATGGAGTTCTTACAGTCTCTTTGTTAACTTTTCATAACTGCCATAACTGTTGGTTAAATTTTCTACTTAAAACTCCTTAATGTTCATATCCGGAGTAGAAATAAACATAATTTTAGGCAATATCTGGTATATAGGACTTTTTAAATTATATTATACCATGTTTAAATGACACATCATAATCTTTCATAAATTATGCTAGACCTTGTTTCTATTCTATAATCTTTTCGATTTGAAACTGAATTGTTCATTTTTAAATAATTTTAGCATGTAGCATCACATTTTCAGTTTCTTCCATGCCTTCCTACAAGTCAAAATCTTATCCCAAGTGACATTCCCATCTCTACTCACCCGTCTTCTTCAAATCATGGAAAAGGTTCCCCAAATTCTCTCTCCTTTCTGAAGCGTCTCTTCGAAGATAACCCTTTCTAAACATCTCCCTTGAGTACACATAAAAGTTTACTCCAAATTTGTGAAATGTACTTGAAAAAATAAACACAGTTGAAGGGAGTTAATTGTATAAAACATTTCTTCACACGTATGTTAGTTTTCTACTTCTGAGTAACAAACTACCACACAATTATTGGCTTGAATGAACACCATTTATTCTCTCACAGTTTCTACAGGTCAAAAATCTGGAAACAGCTGAACTAGTTGCTCCAACTGGAGTGTCAACAGTATTAGCTGGCCTGTGTTCCTTTCTGGAGCTTGGGGCCCTCTTTCTGGCTCACATTGCTGTTGCCAGAATTCAGTTCCCAGTAGCTGTGGGACTGAGGCTTCTGGTTTCTTGCTGACCGTCAACCAGGGAACAATCTCAGCATGGCTCCCTCAGCACACCCTCTCATGCTCCCAACATATTGACTCACTAACCCCTCAAGTCTAACACAACAGAGTCTTATATAATGTCAGATAATCACAAATGTGACTATTCCATCAGCACTTGTTCTGTAACACAACCTAATCCATGGAGTGGCTTTCCCATCATATTCAAAGGTTTCATACTCATTTAAGCATAAGGGATCATATAAGGCATGTATACCAGAGAGCTGGAATCTTGGGAGTCAGCTTAGAATTCTGTCTACCATCATGTTTCAATAAGTTTGGGCTGCTATACTAAACATAACAGACTGGGTGGCTTAAACAACAATTTATTTCGCACCATTATGGAGGCTGGAGAGTACAAGACCAAGGGGCCAAAAGAACTGGTGCCTGGTGAAGGCCAACTTCCTGGCCTGTAGACAGACGCCTTCCCTCTGTATCTTCACATGACTGACCGAATGATCACCTTGTGTCTCTTCTTATAAGGGCACTAACCCCATTCATGAGGGTGGAATCACCTCCCAAAAGCCCCACCTCCAGATACCATCACATTGGGAATTAGAGTTCAACATGTGAATTTTGGTGGAATACAAACACAACATGACAATAGAATTCATGAGGAAGCTCTCAATGTCAAATTCCTATAAATTATTAAAGAATGTAATTGACATTCTTTAAAGAGTTATTAAAGAAATTTGATTGTCCTGCCTCTATTCAAGACTTTAACAAATATTAGGTAAAGAAATTTTTACTATGGGGCAAGTGGTTTACAAAGTTAAGTGAATGTGTATATATATATAGGTCTGTAATCAAGTATTCCACAGAAGTGCCTTCATAGTTGCTGAAACAGGATTATGGGAGTGACAGACACAGGGCTGAAGAGGACAGGGAGAAAATGTGCATGGTTGTGAGAATATATTGCTTTGATTCTTTGACTTTTCATGATATATAAAAACAAATACACAGTGGCTCACCCCTGTAATCCCAGCACTTTGGGAGGCTGAGGCAGGTGTATCACCTGATATTGGGAGTTAGAGACCAGCCTGGCCAACATGGTGAAACCCCGTCTCTACTAAAAATACAAAAATTAGCTGGGTATGGTGGCACACACCTGTGGTCCCAGCTACTAGGGAGGCTGAGGCAGGAGAATCGCTCCAACTTGGGAGGCGGAGGTTGCAGTGAGCTGAGATCATTCCACTGCACTCCAGCCTCGATGAGAGAGTGAGACTCCATCTCAAAAAAATAAAAATAAAAATAAATAAAGTAGGGGATTGACTTCAATAATATCATGAAAGTATTTAAAATGAAATTCTGAGCTTGGAGAAAATTTTCAAATTTTGGTATAAACACATAAACTAAAAATATAGATAAGGAAAAAATATTTTTACATATATGATTGACCAAAAAAATGATCTTTCTAAAATCCTAGTGTTTTTGTTTGTTTCTTTGTTTTGAGATGGAGTCTCACTCTGTCACCAGGCTGGAGTGCAATGGCACAATCTCGGCTCACTGCAACCTCCACCTCCCAGGTTCAAGCGATTCTCCTGCCTCAGCCTCCTGAGTAGCTGGGATTACAGGCATGCACCACCACACCCAGCTAATTTTTTTGTATTTTTAGTAGAGATGGGGTTTCACCATATTGGCCAGGATGCTCTCGATCTCCTGACCTCATGATCTCCCCGTCTCAGCCTCCCAAAGTGCTGGGATTACAAGTGTGAGCCACCATGCCCAGCCAAATCCTAATGCTTTCCTATTTAAAAATAGATGACTCAAAGAGAAAATGAACAATGATGGAAATTCATAGGAGGAGAAATTACAATGGCCAAAAAGCATATTAAATGCCATTGAGCCTTGGTAGTGGTCAAAAAATACAAAATAAAGCAAAATGAGATATTACTGCTTACCTATTAGCTTACACTGTTGGTAGAAATGTGCACTGTCCTAGGTTTCTGACAAGAAATTTCTGATATTTATTAAAATTTACAAAATGCATGTCCCAAGCAATATCACCCTTGGAAATCAACTCCATAATTATAAGTATCTATGTGAAAGGATACAGAAACAAGGCTACTTACTGCAGCCTTACTTGTAGAAGAAACAAAAATTTTTAAACTATCTGTTTGATTGACAGAATAAGGAATGATAACTCCCTATTTTGAATGGTAAGTGGATCTTATTAAAAAAAAAAAACAGGGGGCCGGGCGTGGTGGCTCATGCCCATTATCCCAACACTTTGGAAAGCCAAGGCAGGTGGATCCCTTGAGCTAGGGAGTTCAAGACCAGCCTGGGCAACATGGCAAAAACCTGTCTCTACAAAAAAACACAAAAATTAGCCAGGCAGAGTGGCACCTGACTGTTGTCCCAGCTACTTGGGAGGCTGAAGTGGGAGGATTGCTGGCGCCCAGAAGGCACAGGTTGCAGTGAGCCATGATGGCACCACTGCACTCCAGCTTAGGCAACAAAGCAAGTCCTCATGTCAAAAACAAAAGCAAAAACAAATTATATCTTAAAACCTAGAGAAATTAATATGATACATTAGAAAGTATAAACAGCAAGGTAAAGAATAATGTGTATTATATGATCCAATTTTGTGAAAGACAAAATGAAACAAATTAAAATTCTTATTTATTGGTATATAGGTCGATATGAGCATAGAGAAAGATATAGAAATGTACAAAACAGGCTGTTCACCTCAGAAACCTGGATCTGAAAAGAGTTGAAGAACTGAAGTTAATTTTTGAACCATAACTGTTTCAAACTAACATTATATAATTTCTTTACATACTATTCTTGAAAGTCTTGAATGAGGCAGGAAAATCAAATTTATTTAATAATTTCTTCAAGAATGCCAATGACATTCTTTAACAATTTATAGAAACCTGAAATCAAGATTGTCAGTTATGATGAGATTTATGATTTTATTACTTTTTTACCTTATAAAAAATTGTAATGAAAGGTTCGAGCTGCCAACATGTATATGTAATTGTGAAATAATTTAAAGGTACTATAATTGAGATTTTAATTACTTTAAAAAACTTCTGGAGGAGGTTCCAAGATGGCCAAATAGGAACAGCTCCAGTCTACAGCTCCCAGCGTGAGTGATGCAGAAAATGGGTGATTTCTGCATTTCCAACTGAGGTACTGGGTTCATCTCACTGGGGCTTGTCAGACAGTGGGTGCAGCCCATGGAGCAGGGTGGGGCATCGCCTCACCAGGGAAGCACAAGGGGTTGGGGAATTCCCTTTCCTAGCCAAGGGAAGCTGTGACAGATGGTACCTGGAAAATCAGGACACTCCTACCCTAATACTGTGCTTTTCCAATGGTCTTAGCAAATGGCACACCAGGAGATTATATCCCGCACATGGCTTGGAGGGTCCCGTGCCAATGGAGCCTCACTCATTGCTAGCACAACAGTCTGAGATCGAACTGCAAGGCAGCAGCGAGGCTGGGGGAGGGGCACCTGCCATTGCTGAGGCTTGAGTAGGTAAACAAAGTGGCCAGGGAGCTTGAACTGGGTGGAGCCCAACGCAGCTCAAGGAGCCCTGCCTGACTCTGTAGACTCCACCTCTGGGGGCTGGGCATAGCTGAACAAAAGGCAGCAGAAACTTCTGCAGACTTAAATGTCCCTGTCTGATAGCTTTGAAGAGAGTAGTGGTTCTCCCAGCACGGAGTTTGAGATCTGAGAACAGAGAGACTGCCTCCTCAAGTGGGTGCCTGACCCCTGAGTAGCCTATCCAGGAGACACCTCCCAGTAGGGGCCGACTGACACCTCATATGGCCATGTGCCCCTCTGAGATGAAGCTTCCAGAGGAAGAATCAGGCAGCAACTTTCCTGTTCTGCAATATTCACTGTTCTGCAGCCTCCACTGGTGATACCCAAGCAAACAGGGTCTGGAGTGGACCTCCAGCAAACTCCAACAGACCTGCAGCTGAGGGTCCCGACTGTTAGAAGGAAAACTAACAAACAGAAAGGACATCCACACCAAAACCCCATCTGTATGTCACCATGACAAAAGGCCAAAGGTAGATAAAACCACAAAGATGGGGAGAAACCAGAGCAGAAAAGCTGAAAATTCTAAAAATCAGAGCGCCTCTTCTCCTCCAAAGGAACAGAGCTCCTCACCCGCAATGGAACAAAGCTGGATGGAGAATGACTTTGACAAGTTGAGAGAAGAAGGTTTCAGATGATCTGTAACAACAAATTTCCCCAAGCTAAAGGAGGATGTTTGAACCCATCCCAAAGAAGCTAAAAACCTTGAAAAAAGATTAGACGAATGGCTAACTAGAATAAAGACTATAGAGAAGGCCTTAAATGACCTGATGGAGCTGAAACCCATGGCATGAGAACTACATGATGCGTGCACAAGCTTCAGTAGCCAATTTGATCAACTGGAAGAAAGGGTATCAGTGATGGAAGATCAAATGAATGAAATGAAGTGAGAAGAGAAGTTTAATGAAAAAAGAGTAAAAAGAAATGAACAAAGCCTCCAAGAAATATGGGACTATGTGAAAAGACCAAATTTACATCTGATTGGGGTACCTGAAAGTGACAGGGACAATGGAACCAAGTTGGAAAACACTCTGCAGGATATTATCCAGGAGAACTTCCCCAAACTAGCAAGGCAGGCCAACATTCAAATTCAGGAAATACAGAGAACACCACAAAGATACTCCTCGAGAAGAGCAACTCCAAGACACATAATTGTCAGATTCACCAAAGTTGAAATGAAGGAAAAAACGTTAAGGGCAGCCAGAGAGTAAAGTCGGATTACCCACAAAGGAAAGCCCATCAGACTAACAGCTGATCTCTCGGCAGAAATTCTACAAGCTAGAAGAGAGTGGGGGCCAATATTCAACATTCTTAAAGAAAAGAATTTTCAACCCAGAATTTCATATCCAGCCAAACTAAGCTTCATAAGTGAAGGAGAAATAGAATCCTTTACAGACAAACAAATGCTGAGAGATTTTCTCACTGCCAGGCCTGCCTTACAAGAGCTCCTGAAGGAAGCACTAAATATGGGAAGGAAAAACTGGTACCAGCCAATGCAAAAACATGCCAAATTGTGGGAATTGAACAATAAGAACACTTGGACATAGGAAGGGGAACATCACACACCCAGGCCTGTTGTGGGGTGGCGGGGAGGGGGGAAGGACAGCATTAGGAGATATACATAATGTAAATGATGAGTTATGGGTGCAGCACACCAATATGGCACATGTATACATATGTAACAAACCTGCACATTGTGCACATGTACCCTAGAACTTAAAGTATAATAAAAAAATATTTTAAAAAATGCCAAATTGTAAAGACTACTGATGCTAGGAAGAAACCGCATCAACTAATGAGCAAAATAACCAGCTAACATCATAATAACAGGATCAAATTCACACATAACAATATTAACGTTAAATGTAACTGGGCTAAATGCTCCAATTAAAAGACACAGACTGGCAAATTGGATAAAGGGTCAAGACTCATCTGTGTGCTGTATTCAGGACACCCATCTCAAATGCAGAGACACACATAGGCTCAAAATAAAGGGATGGAGGAAGATCTACCAAGCAAATGGAAAACAAAAAAAGGCAGGGGTTGCAATCCTAGTCTCTGATAAAACAGACTTTAAACCAACAAAGATCAAAAGAGACAAAGAAGGCCATTATATAATGGTAAAGGGATCAATTCAACAAGAAGAGCTAACTACCCTAAATATATATGTACCCAATACAGGAGCACCCAGATTCATAAAGAAAGCCCTTAAAGACCTACAAACAGACTTAGACTCCCACACAATAACAATGGGAGACATTAACACCCCACTGTCAGTATTAGACAGATCAACAAGACAGAAACTTAACAAGGATATCCAGGAATTGAACTTAGCTCGCACCAAGAAGACCTAATAGATATCTACAGAACTCTCCACCTCAAATCAACAGAATATACATTCTTCTCAGCACCACATCGCACTTATGCCAAAATTGACCACAGTGTTGGAAGAAAAGCACTCCTCAGCAAATGTAAAAAGAACAGAAATTATAACAAACTGTCTCTCAGACCACAGTGCAACCAAACTAGAACTCAGGATTAAGAAACTCACTCAAAACTGCTCAACTACATGGAAACTGAACAACCTGCTCCTGAATGACTACTGGGTACACAATGAAATGAAGGCAGAAATAAAGATATTCTTTGAAACCAATGAGAACAAAGACACAACATACCAGAATCTCTGGGACACATTTAAAGCAGTGTGTAGAGGGAAATTTATAGCACTAAATGCCCACAAGAGAAAGCAGGAAAGATCCAAAATTGATAACCTAACATCACAATTAAAATAACTAGAGAAGCAAGAGAAAACACATTCAAAAGCTAGCAGAAGGCAAGAAATAACTAAGATCAGAGCAGAACTGAAGGAGATAGAGGCACAAAAAACCCTTCAAAAAATCAATGAATCCAGGAGCTGGTTTTTTGAAAACATCAACAAAATTCTTAGACCACTAGCAAGACTAATAAAGAAGAAAAGAGAGAAGAATCAAGTAGATGCAATAAAAAATGATATAGGGGATATCACCACCAATCCCCAAAGACACAAACTACCCTCAGAGAATACTATAAACACCTCTACACAAATAAGCTAGAAAATCTAGGAGAAATGGATAAATTCCTGGACATATACACCCTCCCAAGACTAAACCAGGAAGAAGTTGATCCCTGAAGAGACAAATAACAGGCTCTGAAATTGAGGCAATAATTAAAGCCTACCAACCAAAAAAAGTCCAGGGCCAGATGGATTCACAGCTGAATTCTACTGGTTACAAGTAGGAGCTGGTACCATTCCTTCTGAAACTATTCCAATCAATAGAAAAAGAGGGAATCCTCCCGAACTCATTTTATGAGGCCAGCATCATCCTGATACCAAAGCCTGGAAGAGAAGCAACAAAAAAAGAGAATTTTTGACCAATATCCCTGATGAACATCCATGCAAAAATCCTCAATAAAATACTGGCAAACCGAATCCAGCAGTACATCAAAAAGCTTACCCACCATGATCAAGTGGGCTTCATCCCTGGGATGCAAGGCTGGTTCAACATACACAAATCAATAAACGTAATCCATCATATAAACAGAACCAAAGACAAAAACCACATAATTATCTCAATAGATGCAGAAAAGGCCTTCAACAAAATGCAACAATGCTTCATGCTAAAAACTCTCAATAAACTAGGTGTTGATCAGACTTATCTCAAAATAATAAGGGCTATGTATGACAAACCCATAGCCAATATCACACTGAATGGGCAAAAACTGGAAGCATTCCCTTTGAAAACTGGCAGAAGACAGGGATGCCCTCTCTGCCCTCTCTCACCACTCCTATTCAACATAGTGTTGGAAGTTCTGGCCAGGGCAATCAGGTAGGTGAAAGAAATAAGGGTATTCAATTAGGAAAAGAGGAAGTCAAATTGTCCCTGTTTGCAGATGACATGATTGTATATTTAGAAAACCCCATCATCTCAGCCCAAAATCTCCTTAAGCTGATAAGCAACTTCAGCAAAGTCTCAGGATACAAAATCAATGTGCAAAAATCACAAGCATTCTTACACACCAATAACAGACAAACAGAGAGCCAAATCATGAGTGAACTCCCATTCACAATTGCTTCAAAGAGAATAAAATACCTAGGAATCCAACTTACAAGAGATGTGAAGGACCTCTTCAAGGAGAACTACAAACCACTGCTCAATGAAATAAAAGAGGATACAAGCAAATGGAAGAACATTCCATGCTCATGGGTAGGAAGAATCAACATCGTGAAAATGGCCATATTGCCCAAGGTAATTTATAGATTCAATGTCATCCCCATCAAGCTACCAATGACTTTCTTCACAGAATTGGAAAAAACTATTTTAAAGTTCATATGGAACAAAAAAAGAGCCTGCATTGCCATGACAATCCTAAGCAAAAAGAACAAAGCTGGAGGCATCACGCTACCTGACTTCAAACTATACTACAAGGCTACAGTAACCAAAACAGCATGGTACTGGTACCAAAACAGATATATAGACCAATGGAACAGAATGGAGGCCTCAGAAATAATGCCACTCATCTACAACCATCTGATCTTTGACAAACCTGACAAAAACAAGCAATGGGAAAGGATTCCCTATTTAATAAATACTGCTGAAAAAACTGGCTAGCCATATGCAGAAAACTGAAACTGGACCCCTTCCTTACACCTTATACAAAAATTAACTCAAGATGAATTAAACACTTAAATGTAAGTCCTAAAACCATGAAAGCCCTAGAAGAAAGCCTAGGCAATACCGTTCAGAACATAAGCATCTAGGGCAAAGACTTTGTGACTAAAACACCAAAAGCAATGGCAACAAAAGCCAAAATGATCTAATGGGATCTAATTAAACTAAACAGCTTCTGCACAGCAAAAGAAACTATCATCAGAGTGAAAAGGCAACCTACAGAACGGGAGAAAAAAATTGCAATCTATCCATCTGACAAAGGGCTAAAATCCAGAATCTACGAGGAACTTAAACAACTTTACAGGAAAAAAATCAAACAACCCCATCAAAAAGTGGGTGAAGGATATGAATAGACACTTCTCAAAATAAGACATTTATGCAGCCAAAAGACACATGAAAAAATGTTTATCATCACTGGCCATCAGAGAAATGCAAATCAAAACCACAATGAGATACCATCTCACGTCAGTTGGAGTGGCAGTCATTAAAAAGTCAGGAAACAACAGGTGCTGGAGAGGATGTGGAGAAATCAGAACACTTTTACACTGTTGGTGGGACTGTAAATTAGTTCAACCATTGTGGAAGACAGTGTAATGATTCCTTGAGGATCTAGAACTAGAAATACCATTTGACCCAGCCATCCCATTACTGGGCATATACCCAAATAAATCATACTGCTATAAAGACACATGCACATGTATGTTTATTGCAGCACTACTCACAATAACGAAGACTTGGAACCAACCCAAATGTCCATCAATGACAGACTGGATTAAGAAAATGTGGCACATATACACCATGGAATACTATGCAGCCATAAAAAAGGATAAGCTCATGTCTTTTGTAGGGACATGGGTGAAGCTGAAAACCATCATTCTGAGCAAACTATCACAAGGACAGAAAACCAAACACTGCATGTTCTCACTCACAGGTGGGAACTGAACAATGAGAACACTTGGACACAGGGTGGGGAACATCACACATCGGGGCCTGTCATGCGGTGGGGGGAGGGAGATGGATAGAATTAGGAGATATACCTAATGTAAATGACGAGTTAATGGGTGCAGCACACCAACATGGCACATGTATACATATGTAACAAACCTGCATGTTGTGCACATGTACGCTAAAACTTAAAGTATAATAAAAAATAAATACAATTTTTAAAAAATTTAAAAAAACCTTCTGACCAAATAAAGGTCAAAATAATATAAACTATCTCAGCCATGTCAAAAGCCTTGGGAAGAAATTCCTCATAGAGTCATAGAAATGTTTTTCTTAATGGATCATTTAGGAAGCTAAGATTATCAATGGCAGATACATAAGGCTGGATGTAAGAAAATTCTCACAGACCTTAATATATAAGAGTTTTAGAGCTGTTAAACATGAGATTATTATAAGTTCCAATAGATTTTTGGCTATAGTCTTGCTAGATTAATGCGAACAAGCTTTTGAATTACCTAGGTAGTCCTGGATTTTGCCTTTTTCTCCCAAGTGGATTATAATTGGATTTTCAATTGCCCTCTTGGGCCCCAGAGTGTTGGCAGCTGGGCATGTGTCTTCTACACAGAAACTTCCAAAATCATCCTTTGAAAAATCTGACCAGCCCAAGAGAAAATACCTATCATTACTGATAGGTATTCCTATCAGTAATATTATATTATATTCCCCAGCAATTAATCCCACCAGAGAGTTCTATAGCGAATCTCACATGACACAGACGCCACCCATGAATTTACAGCTTCCCGATAGCTCATTAGTGCCCCACCCTACAACAGAAGACAACCAAAATCATCAGAAATGTGGAGTGATTCTAGCTTTGTAATCAGAAAGATAGAAACAAAGCAAAGAAAAAAGAAGTTAGAAGAAATAATCCATAAAGTGAAAAAATACAAAATGTTTTTAAAAGCTGTTATTATTTGCAAAGAGAAAAGATACTATATGCATGAAAGAAGAATATGATACCATAAAAAATCTCTTGAGAACTAAAAATCATCACAGCAGAGTAGAAATCCAATAGAAGCATAAAAGATCGCAATAAATTTACCCGTCAGTGTACCTTTTCTTCAGAAGATTACTAATGAAATCCCCCCAAACTGATAATTAATTCAGAAAGATGTGGTATCTGACAAGCTGATGCTATCACCCTGGGGAGAGGGAAGGGATTCCCCAGGATGAGGGTGAGGAGGCTCCAGGATGGCAGGTGTGGCCAGATGCAAAGCACCTCCCGCCCACATGGGAGTAAGTCAAAGACTCCAGAGAGATACACAGCTGGGAATAAAATTTCCAGAGACTGTATCAACAATCATGCTGTGTCTCAAGCAATTTAAATGGAAATAAAGTTGACATGTTCTCAAAAAATATGCCAAAAAACTCAAAAGTGGCTTTAAGGCTGACATAGACGTACAAAATATATGTCTATAAAACGATAATAATAATAGAATCTGCCTCGTAGAGTTATTCTGAGGTTTACGTTAGTGGATAAATGTGAAGCATATAGAACAGCAATTGGCATATGCTGAGAGTGACAAGAATATTAGCTATTATTCTTCTTCAGGTTATTAAACTCTAGAGTTAGGCTTCCTGGAATCCTGGCCCCACCACTAGCTGTGTTACATTGGGAAATTGATGCAATCTCTCTAAACCTCAATGTCTTCATCTATACAATGCTCGTGGCATGGTATCTACCTCACAAGTTAATGCTAAACATTGCACAAAATGAGGCAATGTATGTGCAAAAGCGAGCAAAATCAGCACTCTGTAAATGTTAGATATAGATAGTAATCATTTGTATTTTACAAAAATTTATACTTTTAACTTCAAAAATGAAAAAAATCTTCACCATTAAAGAACTCTTTAGTTTTCAGAAATTTTTATATTGTGACAACCATAGCATTTGTATTACTCTGTATTGTTTTAATAAATGCTTGGCATTTCTACATCATCTCAGTAAATATACTTTTAAGCATTTGCCAAGCACATTATCAGATAATTTAAAATACATCAATACATCATCAAAACACTTTTGGAACATTCAGATGATTTGTAGCTTGGCTTTAAGAGAGAAGGCTGGATGGAACATCTTTGCTTTTGGATTGGGTTTCTTAGATTATTTCTCAACTTCCTTCACAGGAGGAATGTAAACAAACACTTTGATCTCTCACAGATGCTCTTCTTGGCAGGATTCCAGGCTCCACAGCCACTGCAAGACCAGCAAGCATTTCAGTTCCTTCAACATCTTGGGCTTCAGTACCAAAATGAAAATGAAACACTAATTGAGTAGGAATTAATGGCTTCGAATGTGAGATTTTCAAAAATTGCTCTAGGAACTTAAAATTTATTCTATTTAATGTAATATTCTATAGAATATTTATTTATTCCATTCTCAAGTTCTATTTATTGCTACTAAAGTCCCTCTCCCACTCTTCGTTTGGCACCTCATGTCCAAACATGCTTTAAAGTTTGCTATTTATGCACATACATTAAATGTTACATTTTTTCTAGCAATATTTAAAATAATATTAATCTCGCCATTTTGCCAAGTTATTTAACCCCAAAAATGAAGGATTTGAACTGAAGATACTTTCTGCCAGTTACAGTATTCTTTCTTGGGTCCATGTAAATTATGGACCTCTTGGGTTAAAGGATACAGTTGGATCTCTTGCAGAGATGGTGGTCTGTCCTTCTCCAGGCTTTGGAGTCACATCTCTGCACTATTCATCATTACCTGTATAATTATATTAGAGATGCCAGTCCTTGCCTTCCACTAACTTTCCAAGAGCACTTGTGGTAATTTGTTACATCAGCAATAGAAAATTAACACACCCCTGTTGCAGACGTGACCAGCTAAGGTTTGTGGGTAGAAACATCTCCCTCTTTGATCACAGCCTGGAAAAGCTCTCCAATTTTAAGAAGCCATAAGATTACATTAGGTCCACCTGGATAATCCAAGCTAATCTTCCAACCTCAAGACCTTTAACTGAGTCACATCAACAAAATCGGTTTTTTGCCATGTAAAGCAACATAATCCTAGATTCCAGGGATTAGGAGTAGGCATCTTTGAGGGCCATTATTCTGCCTACAACACAGGAGACCACTGACCCAGATGGAACCAAGCATATCATCTCTCTGGATAAGCTGAATTTAGAATACAGTACTTGGTGGAAATGGAATATAGAATTGGGCTGGCTTGCAGAGACACACACACAGAGGGAAGCAGAGGAAATTGATGTCCTGTGACCCCTAGAGATTGATAGGGTTACCTTTGGACACTCCAGATGTTGCTCCAGGCCTGCCATAGTGCTCTGATACTAGAACTCTGACACTCAATCATGTGTCCCCTACTCTTTCCACCTGCTTATGTATACATTTAGAAGGTGGGGCAAAGAGTAAGCACAGAGTACTTGCCAGATGGTATTGAAGAAAGACAAACCCACAGCCAATCCAATTTCATACTGAATGGGCAAAAGCTGGAAGCATTCCCTTTAAAAACCAGCACAAGACAAGAATGCCCTCTCTCACCACTCCTATTCAACATAGTACTGGAAGTTCTGGCCAGAGCAAGAGAAAGAAATAAAATGTATTCAAATAAGAAGAGAGGAAGTCAAATTGTCTCTGTTTGCAGATGCCATGATTGTATATTTAGAAAAGCCCATCATCTCAGCCCAAAATCTCCTTAAACTGATAAGCAACTTCAGCAAAGTCTCAAGAAACAAAATCAATGTGCAAAAATCACAAGCATTCCTACACACCAATAATAGACAAACAAACAGCCAAATCATGAGTGAACTCCCATTCACAATTGCTACAAAGAGAATAAAATACCGAGGAATACAACTTACAAGGGATATGACGGACCTCTTCAAGGAGAACTACAAACCACTGCTCAAGGAAATAAGAGGGAATGCAAACAAATCGAATAACATTCCATGCTCATGGATAGGAAGAATCAATATCATGAAAACGGCCATACTCCCCAAAGTAACTTATAGATTCAATGCTATCCCCATTAAGCTACCTTTGGCTTTCTTCACAGAATTAGAAAAAACTACCTTACATTTTATATGGAACCAAAAAATACCATATAGCCAAGACAATCCTAAGCAAAAAGAACAAAGCTGGAGGCATCACGCTACCTGACTTCAAACTATACTACAAGGCTACAGTAACCAAAACAGCATGGTACTGGTACCAAAACAGCTATATAGACCAATGGAACAGAACGGAGGCCTCAGAAATAACGCCACACATCTACAACTATCAGATCTTTGACAAACCTGACAAAAACAAGCAATGGGAAAGGATTCCCTATTTAATAAATGTTGCTGAAAAAAACTGACTAGCCGTATGCAGAAAACTGAAACTGGACTCCTTCCTTACACCTTATACAAAAATTAACTCAAGATGAATTAAACATTTAAATGTAAGACCTAAAACCATGAAAGCCCTAGAAGAAAACCTAGGCAATACCATTCAGGACATAGGCATGGGCAAAGTTTCATGACTAAAACAACAAAAGCAACAGCAACAAAAGCCAAAATGGACTAACGGGATCTAATTAAACTAAAGAGCTCTGCACAGCAAAATAAACTATCATCAGAGTGAAAAGGCAACCTACAGAATGGGAGAAAATTTTTGCAATCTATCCATCTGACAAATGGCTAAAATCCAGAATCTACAAGTAACTTAAACAAATGTACAGGAAAAAAACAAACAACTCCATCAAAAAGTGGGTGAAGGATATGAACAGACACTTCTCAAAACAAGACATTTCTGTGGCCAGCAAACATCTAGAACCAGAAATACCATTTGAGCCAGCAATCCCATTAATGGGTATCTACCAAAGGATTATAAATCATTTTACTATAAAGACACATGCACACATATGTTTATTGCAGCACTGTTCACAACAGCAAAAACTTGGAACCAACCCAAATGCCCATCAATGTTAGACTAGATAAAGAAAATGTGGCACATATACACCATGGAATACTATGCAGCCGTAAAAAGGATGAGTTCATATCCTTTGCAGGGACATAGATGAAGCTGTAAACTATCATTCTCAGCAAACTAACCCAAGAACAGAAAACCAAACACCGTATGTTCTCACTCTTAAGTGGGAGGTGAACAATGAGAACGCATGGACACAGGGAGGGGAACATCACACACCAGGGCCTGTTGCAGGGAGGGGCGCTAGGGGAGGGATAGCATTAGTAGAAATACCAAATGTACATGATGGGTTGATGAGTGCAGCAAACCACCATGGCATGTGTATACCTATGTAACAAACCTGCATTTCTGCACATATATCCCAGAACTTAAAGAATAATAAAAAGAAGAAGGAGAAGGAGAAGGAGAAGAAAAAAAACAAAAAAACAAAACAAAGATCTACTGACTCTGACTCTATGGAGTTTTTCCCAAAGTACTTTTGGCTGTTCATAGAGCCATGTGTTCACAAAGTGATAGAAGCTCATAAGCAAATACCACATTTCCAAATTCATTACGGCCTTGAAAACAAGGTGGTAGTGGCTACAATTCCCTTAAATGCTAGGTCTCCAGATGTGAGAGAGGATTAAACAGAAAAATGTATAAAAGTGTGTGGATAACAGATTTGTATTTATTTTACTTTTTCTAATTTAATAGGTTTTGGGGGAACAGGTGGTGTTTGGTTACATGAATAAGTTCTTTATGGTGATTTCCAAGATTGTTGTGCACCCACCACTCAAGAAATGTACGCTGTACCCAATGTGTAGTATTTTATCCCTGATACCCCTCCCTCCGTTGTCACTTAGTCCGCAAAGTCCATTGTATCATTATTTTGCCTTTGCATCCTCATAGCTCAGCTCCCACTTGTGGGAAAATATATTTGGTTTCTCATTCCTGAGTTATTTCACTTAGAATAATGTTCTCCAATTCCACCCAGTTTGCTACCAATGCCATTATTTAGATCCTTTTTATGGCTGAGTAGTGTTCCATAGTGTGTGTGTGTGTGTGTGTGTGTGTGTGTGTGTGTGTGTGTGTGTGTATAAAATGAAAATATACATTTTCTTTATCTAGTCAATGATTGATGGGCATTTGGGCTGGCTCCATATTTTTGCAGTTGTGAATTGTGCTGCTATAAACATGCTTGTGCAAGTATCACTTTCGTATAATGACTTCTTGTCCTCTGGGTAGATACCCAGTAGTGGGATTGCTGAACCAAATGGTAGATTTCTTTTAGTTCTTTAAGGAATCTCCTCACTGTTTTCCAAAGTGGTTGTACTAGTTTACAATCCCACCAACAGTGTACAAGTGTTCCCTGTTCACCATATCCACACCAACATCTATTATTTTGATTTTTTGATTACAGCCATTCTTGCAGGAGTAAGGTGGCATAACATTGTGGTTTCGATTTGCATTTCCCTAATCATTAGTGATATTGAGCATTTTTTCATTTGTTTGTTGTCCATTTGCTTATTTTCTTTTGGGAATTGTCTACTAATGTCCTTAGCCCCCTTTTGAATGGGATTGTTTGTTTTTTTCTTCCTGATTTGTTTGAGTTCTTTGTGAGTCCTTTGTCAGATGTATAGATTGCCAAGATTTTCTATCACTCTGTGGGTTGTCTGTTTAATCTGCTAATTATTTCTTTTGCTGTGCAGAAACTTTTTAGTTTAATTAAGTCTTGTCTATTTATCATTGTGTTTGTTGCATTTGCTTTTGGGTTTTTGATCATGAAGACTCTGCCAATGTCTAGAAGGGTTTTTCCATGTTATCTTCTAGAATCTTTATGATTTCAGGTATTTGATTTAAGTCTTTGATCCATCTTGAGTTGATTATTGTATAAAATGGGAGATGAAGATCCTGTTTCACTCTTCTACATGGGGCTAGCCAACCCAGCACCATTTGTTGAATAGAGTGTCCTTTCCCCACTTTATGTTTTTCTTCGCTTTGTCAAAGATCAGTTGGCTTTAAGTATTTGGCTTTATTTCTGGGTTCTCTATTCTGTTCCATTGGTCTACAAGCCTGTTTTTATACCAGTACCATGCTGTTTTGGATACTATAGGCTTATAGAAAAGTTTGAAGTCGGGTAATGTAATGTCTCCAGATTTGTTCTTTTTGCTTAGTCTTGTGGTGGCTATGTGGGGCTTTTTTGCTTCCACATGAATTTTAGATTGTTTGTTCTAGTTCTGTGAAGAATGATGGTGGTATTTTCATGGGAATTGCATTGAATTTGTAGATTGCTTTTGGCAGTATGGTAATTTTCACTATACTGATTCCACCATTCATGAGCATGGGATGTGTTTCCACTTGTTTGTGTCATCTATGTTTTTTCAGTGGTGTTTTGTAGTTTTCCTTGTAGAGGTATTTCACCTCCTTGGTTAAATATATTACTAAGTATTTAAATTTTTGCAGCTGTTGTAAAAGGGGTTGAGTTCTTGATTTGATTCTCAGCTTGGTCACTGTTGGTATATAGCAAGGCTATTGATTTGCGTACATTACTTTTGTATCCTGAAACTTTGCTGAATTCATTTACCAGTTCTAGGAGATTTTTGGATGAGTCTTTATGGTTATCTTTTTTTTTCTTTATTTTATTTTATTTTATTTTTATTATGCTTTAAGTTTTAGGGTACATGTGCACAACATGCAGGTTTGTTACATATGTATGCATGTGCCATGTTGGTGTGCTGCACCCATTAACTCGTCATTTAGCATTAGGTATATCTCCTAATGCTATCCCTCCCCCCTCCCCCCACCCCACAACAGGCCCCAGTGTGTGATGTTCCCCTTCCTGTGTCCATGTGTTCTCATTGTTCAATTCCCACCTATGAGTGAGAACATGCGGTGTTTGGATTTCTGTCCTTGTGATAGTTTGCTGAGAATGATGGTTTCCAACTTCATCCATGTCCCTACAAAGGACATGAACTCATCATTTTTTATGGCTGCGTAGTATTCCATGGTGTATATGTGCCACATTTTCTTAATCCAGTCTATCATTGTTGGATATTTGGGTTGGTTCCAAGTCTTTGCTATTGTGAATAGTGCCACAATACACATACTAGTGCATGTGTCTTTATAGCGGCATGATTTATAATCTTTTGGTTATATATCCAGTAATGGGATGGCTGGGTCAAATGGTATTTCTAATTCTAGATCCCTGAGGAATCGCCACACTGACTTCCACAATGGTTGAACTAGTTTACAGTCCCACCAACAGTGTAAAAGTGTTCCTATTTCTCCAAATCCTCTCCAGCATCTCTTGTTTCCTGACTTTTTGATGATCGCCATTCTAACTGGTGTGAGATGGTATCTCATTGTGGTTTTGATTTGGATTTCTCTTATGGCCAGTGATGATGAGCAGTTTTTCAAGTGTTTTTTGGCTGCATAAATGTCTTCTTTTGAGAAGTGTCTGTTCATATCCTTTGCCCACTTGTTGATGGGGTTGTTTGTATTTTTCTTGTAAATTTGTTTGAGTTCATTGTAGATTCTGGATATTAGCCCTTTGTCAGATGAGTAGATTGCAAAAATTTTCTCCCATTCTGTAGGTTGCCTGTTCACTCTGATGGTAGTTTCTTTTGCTGTGCAGAAGCTCTTTCATTTAATTAGATCCCATTTGTCAATTTTGGCTTTTGTTGCCATTGCTTTTGGTGTTTTAGACATGAAGTCCTTGCCCATGTCTATGTCCTGAATGGTATTGCCTATGTTTTCTTCTAGAGTTTTGATGGTTTTAGGTCTAACATTCAAGTCTTTAATTCATCTTGAATGAATTTTTGTATAAGGTATAAGGAAGGGATCCAGTTTCAGCTTTCTACATATGGCTAGCCAGTTTTCCCAGCACCATTTATTAAATAGGGAATCCTTTCCCCATTGCTTGTTATTCTCAGGTTTGTCAAAGATCAGATAGTTGTAGATATGTGGCATTATTTCTGAGGGCTCTGTTCTGTTCCATTGGTCTATATCTCTGTTTTGGTTACTGTAGCCTTGTACTATAGTTTGAAGTCAGACAGCGTGATGCCTCCAGCTTTGTTCTTTTGGTTTAGGATTGACTTGGCGATGCATGCCCTTTTTTGGTTCCATATGAACTTTAAAGTAGTTTTTTCCAATTCTGTGAAGAAAGGCATTGGTAGCTTGATGGGGATGGCATTGAATCTATAAATTACCTTGGGCAGTATGGCCATTTTCACGATATTGATTCTTCCTACCCATGAGCATGGAATGTTCTTCCATTTGTTTGTATCCTCTTTTATTTCATTGAGCAGTGGTTTGTAGTTCTCCTTGAAGAGGTCCTTCACGTCCCTTTTAAGTTGGATTCCTAGGTATTTTATTCTCTTTGAAGCAATTGTGAATGGGAGTTCACTCATGATTTGGCTCTCTGTTTGTCTGTTATTGGTGTGTAAGAATGCTTGTGATTTTTGCACATTGATTTTGTATCCTGAGACTTTGCTGAAGTTGCCTATCAGCTTAAGGAGATTTTGGACTGAGACAATGGGGTTTTATAGATATACAATCATGTCATCTGCAAACAGGGACAATTTGACTTCCTCTTTTCCTAATTGAATACCCTTTATTTCCTTCTCCTGCCTAATTGCCCTGGCCAGAATTTCCAACACTATGTTGAATAGGAGTGTTGAGAGAGGGCATCCCTGTCTTCTGCCTGTTTCCAGTTTTTGCCCATTCAGTAGGATGCTGGCTGTGGGTTTGACAGAGATAGTTCTTATTATTTTGAGATACGTCCCATCAATACCTAATTTATTGAGAGTTTTTAGCATAAAGGGTTGTTGAATTTTATCAAAGGCCTTTTCTGCATCTATTGAGATAATCATATGGTTTTTGTCTTTGGTTCTGTTTATATGCTGGATTATGTTTATTGATTTTTGTATGTTGAACCAGCCTTGCATCCCAGGGATGAAGCCCACTTGATCATGGTGGATAAGCTTTTTGATGTGCTGCTGGATTCAGTTTGCCAGTATTTTATTGAGGATTTTTGCATGGATGTTCATCAGGGATATTGGTCTAAAATTCTCTTTTTTTGTTGTGTCTCTGCCAGGCTTTGGTATCAGGATGATGCTGGCCTCATAAAATGAGTTTGGGAGGATTCCCACTTTTTCTATGGATTGGAATAGTTTCAGAAGGAATGGTACCAGCTCCTCCTTGTACCTCTGGTAGAATTTGGCTGTGAATCCGTCTGGTCCTGGACTTTTTTTGGTTGATAAGCTATTAATTATTGCCTCAATTTCAGAGCCTGTTATTTGTCTATTCAGAGATTCAACTTCTTCCTGGTTTAGTCTTGGGAGGGTGTATGTGTCGAGAAATTTAACCATCCCTTCTACATTTTCTAGTTTATTTGCATAGAGGTGTTTATAGTATTCTCTGAGGGTAGTTTGTATTTCTGTGGGATCGGTGGTGATATCCCCTTTATCATTTTTTATTGCATCTATTTGATTCTTCTCTCTTTTCTTCTTTATTAGTCTTCCTAGTGGTCTATCACTTCTGCTGATGTTTCAAAAAACCAGCTCCTGGATTCATTAATTTTTTGAAGGGTTTTTTGTGTCTCTATCTCCTTCAGTTCTGCTCTGATCTTAGTTATTTCTTGCCTTCTGCTAGCTTTTGAATGTGTTTGCTCTTGCTTCTCTAGTTATTTTAATTGTGATATGCTAGGGTGTCAATTTTGGATCTTTCCTGCTTTCTCTTGTGGGCATTTAGTGCTATAAATTTCCCTCTACACACTGCTTTAAATGTGTCCCAGAGATTCTGGTATGTTGTGTCTTTGTTCTCATTGGTTTCAAAGAACATCTTTATTTCTGCCTTCATTTCGTTATGTACCCAGTAGTCACTCAGGAGCAGGTTGTTCAGTTTCCATGTAGTTGAGCAGTTTTGAGTGAGTTTCTTAATCTTGAGTTCTAGTTTGGTTGCACTGTGGTCTGAGAGACTGTTTGTTACAATTTCTGTTCTTTTACATTTGCTGAGGAGTGCTTTACTTCCAACTATGTGGTCAATTTTGGAATAGGTGTCGTGTGGTGCTGAGAAGAATGTATATTCTGTTGATTTGGGGTGGAGAGTTCTGTAGATGTCTATTAGGTCCGCTTGGTGCAGAGCTGAGTTCAATTCCTGGATATCCTTCTTAACTTTCTGTCTCATTGATCTGTCTAATGTTGACAGTTCCCATTATTATTGTGTGGGAGTCTAAGTCTCTTTGTAGGTCTCTAAGGACTTGCTTTATGAATCTGGGTGCTCCTGTATTGGGTGCATATGTATTTAGGATAGTTAGCTCTTCTTGTTGAATTGATTCCTTTACCATTATGTAATGGCCTTCTTTGTCTATTTTTATCTTTGTTGGTTTAAAGTCTTTTTTATCAGAGACTAGGATTGCAACCCCTGCCTTTTTTTGTTTTCCATTTGCTTGGTAGATCTTCCTCCATCCCTTTATTTTGAGCCTATGTGTGTCTTTGCACATGAGATGGGCGTCCTGAATACAGCACACTGATGCATCTTGACTCTTTATCCAAATTGCCAGTCTGTGTCTTTTAATTGGAGCATATAGCCCATTTACGTTTAAGGTTAATATTGTTATGTGTGAATTTGATCCTGTCATTATGACGTTAGCTGGTTATTTTGCTCACTAGTTGATGCAGTTTCTTCCTAGCCTCGATGGTCTTTACAATTTGGCATGTCTCTGCAGTAGCTGGTACGGGTTGTTCCTTTCCATGAACTTTGTTCTTCTCTTTCAATATTCAGTTGACCAATCTGGGTCTTTTGCTTCTCCACATAAACTTTGAAATCGAGGGTGGTTCCAAGATGGCCGAATAGGAACAGCTCCAGTCCACAGCTCCCAGTATAAGCAATGCAGAAGATGGGTGATTTCTGCATTTCCAACTGAGGTACTGGGTTCATCTCACTGGGGATTGTTGGAGAGTGTGCAGGACAGTGGGTGCAGTGCACTGAGCATGAGTCAAAGCAGGGTGAGGCATCGCCTCACCCGGGAAGTGCAAGAGGTCGGGGAATTCCATTCCCTAGTCAAAGAAAGGGGTGACAGATGGCACCTGGAAAATCGGGTCACTCCCATCCTAATTCTGCACTTTTCCAATGGTCTTAGCAAATGGCACACCAGGAGATTATATCCCGCACCTGGCTTGGAGGGTCCTACACCAAGGGAGCCTCACTCATTGCTAGCACGGCAGTCTGAGATCAAACTGCAAGGTGGCAGCGAGGCTTGGGGAGGGGCGCCCGCCACTGCCGAGGCTTGAGTAGGTAAAGTGGCTGGGAAGCTCGAACTGGGTGGAGCCCACCGCAGCTCAAGGAGGCCTGCCTGCCTCTCTAGACTCCACTTCTGGGGGCAGGGCATAGCCAGACAAAAGGCAAAAGAATCCTCTGCAGACTTAAATGTCCCTGTCTGACAGCTTTGAAGAAAGTAGTGGTTCTCCCAGCATGCAGCTGGAGATCTGAGAACAGACAGACTGCCTTCTCAAGTGGGTCCCTGACCCCCAAGTAGCCTAACTGGGAGGCACCCCCCAGTAGGGGCATACTGACACCTCACATGGCCAGGTACTCCTCTGAGACAAAACTTCCAGAGGAACAATCAGGCAGCAACATTTGCTGTTCACCAATATCCACTATTCTGCAGTCTCCGCTGCTGATACCCAGGCAAAGAGCATCTGGAGTGGACCTCCAGCAAAGTCCAACAGATCTGCAGCTGAGGGTCCTGACCGTTAGAAGGAAAACTAACAAACAGAAAGGACATCCACACCAAAACCCCATCTGTATGTCACCATCATCAAAGACCAAAGGTAGATAAAACCAAAAAGATGGGGAAAAAACAGAACAGAAAAACTGGAAACTCTAAAAATCAAGTGCCTCTCCTCCTCCAAAGGAATGCAGATCCTCACAAGCAATGGAACAAAGCTGGACAGAGAATGACTTTGATGAGTTGAGAGAAGAAGGCTTCAGACAATCAAACTACTCCAAGCTAAAGGAGGAATTTCAAACCCATGGCAAACAAGTTGAGAACCTTGAAAAAAAATTAGATGAATGGCTAACTAGAATAAACAATGCAGAGAAGTCATTAAAGGACCTGATGGAGCTGAAAACCACAGCACGAGAACTATGCGATGAATGCACAAGCCTCAGTAGCCAATTCGATCAACTGGAAGAAAGGGTATCAGTGATGGAAGATCAAATGAATGAAATGAAGCGAGAAGTTTAGAGAAAAAAGAATAAAAAGAAACAAACAAACCCTCCAAGAAATAAGGGACTATGTGAAAAGACCAAATCTATGTCTGATTAGTGTACCTGAAAGTGACGGGGAGAGTGGAACCAAGTTGGAAAACACTCTGCAGGATATTATCCAGCAGAACTTCCCCAATCTAGCAAGGCAGGCCAACATTCACATTCAGGAAATACAGAGAATGCCACAAAGATACTCCTCGAGAAGAGCAACTCCAAGACACATAATTGTCAGATTCACCAAAGTTGAAATGAAGGAAAAAATGTTAAGCGCAGCCAGAGAGAACGGTCAGGTTACCCACAAAGGGAAGCCCATCAGACTAACAGCTGATCTCTCGGCAGAAACTCTACAAGCCAGAAGAGAGTGGGGGCCAATATTCAACATTCTTAAAGAAAAGAATTTTCAACCCAGAATTTCATATCCAGCCAAACTAGGCTTCATAAGTGAAGGAGAAATAAAATACTTTACAGAAAAGCCAACGCTGAGAGATTTTGTCACCACCAGGCCTGCCCTAAAAGAGCTCCTGAAGGAAGCACTAAACATGGAAAGATAACTCCCTATTTTGAATGCTAAGTGGATCTGTCTTTAAAAACAGGGGGCTGGGTGTGGAGGCTCATGCCTGTAATCCCATCACTTTGGGAGGCCACTGTGTGAGGATCGCCTTAGCTCAGGAATTCAAGACCAGCCTGGGCAGCTTGGCAAAAAGTCATCTGTACAAAATTAGCCAGGCATAGTGGCATGTGACTGTAGTCCCAGCTATTTGGGAAGCTGAGGTGGGAGAATCACTGGATCCCAGGAAGCAGAGGTTGCACGGAGCCATGATTGTGCACTGCACTCCAGCTTGGGCAACAGAGAAAGACCCTGTCTTAAAAAAAAATTATATCTTAAAACCTGGCAGTATTAATATCATAAATCACTAACTATAAAAAGCAAGCTACAGAGTAATTTGTATTATATGATCCAGTTTTTGTGAAAGACAAAACAAGTTTTATGCCTGTTCCTCTACCATGCCTCCCCAAGTCCTTCATTCCAAATAGCACCTCTGTCTCTACTCTCAAAGCACTAACTGACCCCTGTGATAGGACACTTCCCAGCCAGGCTGATAGGTAGACTTGACTGTCTGTGTGTCTTTTCTTCAGAGACAGTGAGCTTCCTTTTGTGAATAATAATTGTAGCTAAAATTTAGGAGGGTGCTTCTACCTGCTAAACTCTGTGATCAGTACTCTAAATGGATTATTTCATTTATTCACTAAACAGTCCTTTAAAATGGTGCTGTTATTCCTCTTCATCTTACAGATGAGGAAACTAAGGGGAAAAAAATGAAATAATAAGTGCAAGCACACAGAACTAGTAAGGAATAGGGTCTGCCAGGTCCCAAAAGTCATGCCATCACCACAGCCCCATACTGCTTCTGGCATGGGTAGAGGTCATATCTTATAACTGCCACTCCACTGGACCCAGCTTAGTACCTGACCTAGGGAGATGCTCAGTCAATGCTGATTAATTTTAGGTAGAATAGAAATGTCAGGCACAGTGAGCACCTTTGCTGTGATTGATTGGGTGTCGATTCTCTGCTATGAAGAGAAGGGGTGTGCTGGATCAAACACATCCCTCTGGTGCCTAGCTCTCTGCTTTATTTGTCCTGCTTCCTTGCTCCTCCTTGTTAACTGCACCACTTGGATTCAAAGCTGGAGCTTAGTCCAGTCAAAGGAAAAACAGAACTGTGAATGACCTGAGTGAGCCTGAAGGACACATAGAAAGTCTAGCAAGTAAAAAAAGAGAGATTAAAATTTATATATTGGGAAATATTTAATCTAATCAAGATATTATCTGAAATTGGTAATTTGCAAACAATGTCCAGATTTCAAGTGCTGATTTAGTGCCCATTCATTCTGAAATGATGTTGATTGAATAATACATCATGTATGTGGTTTAAAGACTCCAGATAACATGTGTAGAAATAAGTAATATTTCTGCTTTGCTGACCAAGGCAAATAATTCATTGAAATCTCCTGGAATGCAGAGAGGAACTAAATCACATATGTGCAGCAGGAAAAGTACATGCAAGAGTTTCATGTGGAATAATATTCTCCACAAGTGTAACAGATAAAGTAATACAGAGTTAAAGAATGGCTTAATATTTTTATTTAAGTAAGAAATAACACATATTATGTTGACTTATTTTGGTAAAAAAGTTTACCTAAATGTCTTACAATGTATGGCTTCTTATCATCATCTTTCTTCTGTGTCTATAAAAATAATTTTATTGTGGGTTTATGCAATAAATTAATATTGCATGTTTATGCAATAAATTAATATTGCATGTTTATGCAATAAATTAAATATAACTGTCCTGGTAAATCTAAGATTATTAAAGTCTCTAATCATGAATTTATCTTTATATGAAGAAGTTGAAATTTACAAGAACTATAGTTTGAGGTCTTATACACCTGAAAGTTCAAACTGACAAATGGTTTTATATAAGGACTTAGAATCAGAGGGCTTTGAATTATTTCTCCAAAATTTCATATCAAATTACCAAAGCACAACAAATCAAAGCATTAGAAATGTCATAATTAAGTAAGCCAAATAAGTATAAAAAGTTTTATTACACATATTTTAACGTAGTTAATAAAATTTCCACAGAACTTATATATATATAGCAATATTCTCATTCTTAAAAGTCATCATAGTTCTTATAGCACGTGAATAGTAATACAATTTTGAAAACTTATTAGCATTAAAAACATATGCTTCAATTTCATGTAGACAGGTACTTATAAAATATATAGATACACACGTACATAGATTATACACATTCAATTCATAAAATATGTTTTACTAAGCTCCAAGAGCCTTGAAGCTCTTTCTAGTATATTTGTTGTACTGAAAGTTGATCACATAGCAATAACAATTCAAGTCAAAGAGTTCCTATAGTTTTTAAGCAGACACCAAGGCACAGCAAGGTAGTTAGAAACAGCTAACAAGTGACCAGTTTTCAATTGTTTTATTCCAACTCTATTTAAGTATTCATTGCTGATTAGCATTTATAGTTGACTAGTGAATTCCAAATGAGGTAGAAAAATAACTGGCAAAAAGAAAAACTAAATACACCAAAGCCTAGATGAAAAAAGTATCAATAAAGAACTAAAAAAGGTTAAGCATAAATGTTGATAAGGAGAACAGAGGAATAAATAGGTGCTAAATCCTCCCCACCTAGAAACCGCATCAGACATTAGTAATCTTTGTTTAACCCTTTCATAACTGCTTGCCTTCACAAGGCCTCTACTCCTTCAAAAGTTAATAATAACTCATAGAGTTACTATGAGGATTAAATGGTTGAATAGAATAAAGCATAAGGTGCTTGGCATATTGTAAGAGATAAATAAATGTTAGCTATTAGCATTGTCATTATTATTTAACTTTTCAATACAGTGTTTAAACAGATCATGGGATAAAGGAAATAATAGAACTTTGGATCGAGGTAATGCTGAATTCTATCTCAGATCTGTAAATTATCAGCCATGTGATCATGGGAAAATTGCTCATTCATTCTAAGCCTCAGTCTTTTCATCTATAAAATAAGACTTATGATTATTTTTATTATTTCCAATGTATATGATAGGGAAAACACTGAAGGCTATATTATAAAAATGAATTGTAAAAAAATGCATTTCAATTGAATATGTCTTAGCATATTTTAGTGTATGTCAATTTCACTATCAAAATGTTTTGACTGGCAGTACTTTACAACAGTGAAATAGAAATTGATATGAATCAACACCAATGTAATTCAGCACTGAAATCAAGACTAAAAATATATTAGTGAATTTAATTCCTAAGAATAACTATTAAGATGCTGAGTTAAAGATTCAAAACCGGCTAGGCGTGGTGGGTCATGCCCATAATCCCAGCACTCTGAGAGGCCGAGGAGGGTGGATCACCTGAGGTCAGGAGTTAAAGACCAGCCTGGCCAACATGGAAAAACCCCATGTCTACTAAAATTGCCAAAATTAGCCAGGCATGGTGGCATGCCCCTGTAATCCCAGCTAGTTGGGAGAGAAGAGAAAGAGAAGAAAAAAAAAGAAGAAAGCTTCACTCTTCAATTTTGACTTCTGCATTTCTTGACTCAAATCTAACCTAGAAAGCAGTCTCTGCATATAAAACAAAGAACAAAACAGGATGTGCATGCTAAGTTCCAAATGAGTTACATAAACAAGAAGCACCACATTAGTAATGTGGAGAGAGAGCTAAAGGACAGTGGAGCAGACACATAAAGAGTGGAGAAGAGGCTGGGCGCGGTGGCTCATGCCTGTAATCCCAGCACTTTGGGAGGCCGAGGCGGGTGGATCACGAGGTCAGGAGATCGAGACCATCCTGGCTAACACAGTGAAACCCCGTCTCTACTAAAAAATACAAAAAATTAGCCGGGCGTGGTGGCGGGCGCCTGTAGTCCCAGCTACGCGGGAGGCTGAGGCAGGAGAATGGCGTGAACCCGGGAGGCGGAGCTTGCAGTGAGCCGAGATCGCGCCACTGCACTCCAGCCTGGGCGACAGAGCGAGACTCCGTCTCAAAAAAAAATAATAATAAAAAATAAAAAAATAAAAAAAAAAAAAAAGAGTGGAGAAGAAGCACTCCCACTAAGTCAGGAGAGAGAAGAGAATCAAGGAAATGGGAAGATACAGGGAATGATAAACACAGATCAGATTCTATATTTGTTTTCTAGTGCTACTGTAACAAATTACCATAGACTGAGTGGCTTAAAACAACAGAAATTTATTCTTTGACAGTTCTGGAGGCTAGAAGCCCAAAGTGAAGGAGTCAGCAGATGTTTCAATGAAGGGCTGGAGGTGTCTAATAGAATGGCAGCATGGAGAAGTGAGAGGAAGGTGAGGAAAAGGATGCAATGAGTATAAAGGATCTTTTCTTAAAATGTGTCTTTTCTTAAACAATATGACCCTGATTTATTGCTGGCTTTGCAGTCACAGCCAGACACCTCTTGAAACTTCCAGAAGCTACAAAATCCCAATTACAAAATCAAAATATATATTGGCCCTTGACTCAAATTATAAAGTCAAATTCAAATTACTCCCATTTGTAAGTCAATTTATAAGTTAGTCAAATTACAAAATCCCAATTACTTCAGGATATTACAATTTCTCAAGGCCCACCAATGGAAGCCCATATTTGGCCTAGAAGTGGTATTACTACTTCTAGTACACTAGAGGTAGTATTTGGCCTAGAGCTCTCAACCCTCAATTCAGAGAGCATGTAAATATCCCTCTTGACTCTCCCAGTGGTAGTTGGAAAGATGTGGGGCAATGGGGAGTTTCTTGTTGGTTTCTGTTTTCCTTTTTAATAAGAGAGAGATGAATATGTTAAAAAGATGACAAATCGACAGCGGCTGGCAAGATGGCTGAATAGGAACAGCTCTGGTCTGCTACTCCCAGGGAGATCAACGCAGAAGGCGGGTGATTTCTGCATTTTCAACTGAGGTACACAGCTCATCTCATTGGGACTGGTTAGACAGTGGGTGCAGCACACGGGGGACAAGCCAAAGCAGGGTGGGGCGTCGCCTCACCTGGGAAGTGCAAGAAGTCAGGGAACTCCCTCCCTTACCCAAGGGAAGCAGAGAAGGGCCATGCCCTGAGGGATGGTGCACTCTGGCCCAGATACTATTCTTTTCCCACGGTCTTCACAACCTACAAACCAGGAGATTCCCTCGGGTGCCTGTGCCACCAGGGCCCATGGTTTCAAGCACAAAACTAGGTGACCATTTGGGCAGACACCAAGCTAGCTGTAAAAGCTTTTTTTTCACACCCCAGTGGCACCTGGAATGCCAGCGAGACAGAACCATTCACTCACCTGAAAAGAAGGCTTAAGCCAGGAAGCCAAGTGGTCTATCTCAGTGGATCCCACCCCCATGGAGCCCAGCAAGCTGAGATCCACAGGCTTGAAATTCTCACAGCCAGCACAACAGTCTGAAGTAAACAGTTACACTTGACCTTAGAGAGAGGAGCGTCTGCCATTACTGAGGCTTAAGTAGACGGTTTTCCCCTCACAGTGTAAACAAAGCTGCCAGGAGATTCAAACTGGGTAGAGCCCACTGTAGCTCGGCAAAGCCACTGTAGCCAGATTGCCTCTCTAGATTCCTCCTCTCCGGGCAGGGCATCTCTGAAAGAAAGGCAGAAACCCCAGTCAGGGGCTTATATATAAAACTCCCATCTTCCTGGGACAGAGCACCTGGGGGAAGGGGCTACTGTGGGTACAGCTTTAGCAGACTTCAACGTTCCTGCCTGACAGCTCTGAAGAGAGCAGCAGATCTCCCAGCACACCGCTCAAGCTCTGCTAAGGGACAGACTGCCTCTTCAAGTGGGTCCCTGACCCCTGAGCCTCCTGACTGAGAGACACCTCCCAGTAGGGGCCAACAGATACCTCATACAGGAGAGCTCCAGCTTACATCTGGCAGGTGCCTCTCTGGGACGAAACTTCCAGAGGAAGAAACACGCAGCAATCTTTGCTGTTCTGCAACCTCCACTGGTGATACCTAGGCAAACAGGGTCTTGACTGGACTTCCAGCAAAGTCCAGCAGACCTGCACCAGAGGGCCCTGACTGTAAGAAGGAAAACTAACAGACAGAAAGGAATAGCATCAACATCAAAAAACAAAAACAAAAAAAGACTTCCATACAGGAACCCCATCTGAAAGTCACCAACATCAAAGACCAAAGGTAGATAAATCCACGAAGTTGAGGAAAAACCAGTGCAAAAAGGCTGAGAATTCCAAAAACCAGAAAGGCTCTTCTCCTCCAAAGGATCAAAACTCCTCGCCAGCAAGGGAACAAAACCAGACAGAGAATGAGTTTGATGAATTGATAGAAGTAGGCTTCAGAAGGTGGGTAATAACAAATAAGCTAAAGGAGCATGTTCTAACCCAATGCAAGGAAGTTAAGAACCTTGAAAAAAGGTTAGAGGAATTTCTAACTAGAATAACCAGTTTAGAGAAGAACGTAAATGACTGATGGAGCTGAAAAACACAGCATGAGAACTTTGTGAAGCATACACAAGTATCAATAGCCAAATGGATCAAGCAGAAGAAAGGATATCAGAGACTGAAGATCAACTTAATGAAATAAAGCATGAAGACAACATTAGAGAAAAAAGAATGAAAGGGAACTAACAAAGCCTCCAAGAAATATAGGACTATATGAAAAGACCAAACCTACATTTGATTGGTGTACCCGAAAGTGGCCGGGAGAATGGAACCGAATTGGAAAACACTTTTCAGGATATTATCCAGCAGAACCTCTCCAACCTAGCAAGACAGGCCAACATTCAAATCCAGGAAATACAGAGAACACCACTAAGATACTCCTCGAGAAGAGAAACACCAAGATAGACAATCATCGTATTCACCAAGGTTGAAATGAAGGAAAAAATGTTAAGGGCAGCCAGAGAGAAAGGTCGGATTACCCACAAAGGGAAGCCCATCAGACAACAGTGGATCTTTTGGCTGAAACCCTATAAGCCAGAAGAGAGTGGGGGACAATATTCAACATTCTTAAAGAAAAGAATTTTCAACCCACAATTTCATATCTAACCAAATAAGCTTCATAAGTGAAGGAGAAATAAAATCCTTTCCCAACAAGCAAATGCTGAGGGATTTGGTCACCATCAGACCTGCCTTACAAGAACTCCTGAAGGAAGCACTAAATATGAAAAGGAAAAAAATGATACCAGCCACTGCAAAAACATACCAAATTGTAAAGACCTTCGACACTATGAAGAAACTGCATCAACTAATGGGTGAAATAACCTGCTAGCGTCATAATGACAGAATCAAATTCACACATAACAATATTAACCTTAAATGTAAATGATCTAAATGCCCCAATTAAAAGAACAGACTGGCAAATTGGATACAGAGTCAAGACCCATTGGTTTGCTGTTTTGAGGAGACAGATTTCATGTACAAAGACACACATAGGCTCAAAATAAAGTGATGGAGAAATACTTACCAAGCAAATAGAAAGAAAAAAAAAAGCAGGGGTTGTAATCCTAGTCTATGATGAAACAGACTTTAAACCAACAAAGATAAAAAAAGACAAAGAAGGCCTTTACATAATGGTAAAGGGATCAATTTAACAAGAAGAACTAACTATTCTAAATATATATGCACCCAATACAGGAGCACCCAGATTCATAAAGCAAGTTCTTAGAGACCTACAAAGAGACTTAGATTCCCACACAATAATAGTGGGAGACTTTAAAACCCCACCGTCAATATTACACAGATCAACAAGACAGAAAACTAAGAAGAATATTCAGGGCTTGAACTCAGCTCTGGAACAAGTGGACCTAACAGACATCTACGGGACTCTCCACCCCAAATCAACAGAATATACATTCTTCTCAGCACCACATAGCACTTATTTTAAAATTGGCCACATAATTGGAAGTAAAACACTCCTCAGCAAATGCAAAGGAACATAAATCATAACAAACAGTCTCTCAGACCACAGAGCAATCAAATTATAATTCACAATGAAGAAACTCACTCAAAACCGCACAATTACATGGAAACTGAAGAACCTGCTCCTGAATGAATACTGGGTAAATAAATAAATTAAGGCAGAAATAAATAAGCTATTTGAAACCAATGAGAATGAAGACACAACATACCAGAATCTCTGAGACACAGCTAAAGCAGTGTTTAGAGGGAAATTTATAGCACTAAATGCCCACAGGAGAAAGCAGAAATGATCAAAAATCGACACCCTAACATCACAATTAAAAGAAATAGAGATTGGCTGGGTGTGGTGGTTCACGCGTGTAATCCCAACACTATGAGAGGCCGAGGCAGATGAATCATGATGTCAGGAGACTGAGACAATACTGGCTAACACAGTGAAACCCTGTTTCTACTAAAAAAAAAAAAAATACAAAGAATTTTCTGGGCATGGTGGCATGCACCCATACTCCCAGTTATTCAGGAGGATGAGGCAGGAGAATTGCTTGAACCTGGGAGGCAGAGGTTGCAGTAAGCCAAGATCATGCCAATGCACTCCAGCCTGGGTGACAAACTGCGGCCCCATCTCAAAAAAAAAAAAAAAGAAAAAAAGGACTAGAGAAGCAAGAGCAAACAAATTCACACACGAGCAGAAGACAAGAAATAACTAAGATTAGAGCAGAAATGAAGGAGATAGAGACATGAAAAGCCCTTCAAAAAATCAGTGAATCCAGGAGTTGGCTTTTTGAAAAGATCAACAAAATAGACCACTAGCCAGACTAATAAAGAAGAAAAGAGAGAAGAATCAAATAGACACAATAAAAAATGATAAAGGGAAAATCACCACTGATCCCACAGAAATACAAACTACCATCAGAGAATACTATAAACACCTCCATACAAATAAACTAGAAAACCTAGAAGAAATAGATAAATTCCTGGATACATACACTCTCCTAGGTCTAAACCAGGAAGAAGAAGTTGAATCCCTGAATAGACCAATAACAACTTCAGAAATTGAGGCAGGAATTAATAGTCTACCAATCAAAAAAGAGCCCAGGACCAAATGGATTCACAGCCTAATTCTACCAGAGGTACAAAGAGGAGATGGTAACATTCCTTCTGAAACTATTCCAAATAATAGAAAAAGAGAGAGTCCTCCCTAACTCATTTTATGAGGCCAGCATCATCCTGATACCAAAACCTGGCAGAGACACAACAAAAAAAGAAAAGATCAGGCCAATATCCCCGATGAACATTGATGTGAAAATCCTCAATAAAATACTGGCAAACTGAATCCAGCAGCACACTGAAAAGTTTATCCAGCATAATCAAGTCAGCTTCATCCCTTGGATGCAAGGCTGGTTCAACATACACAAATCAATAAACAAATTCCATCACATAAACAGAAACAATGAAAAAAAAAACATGATTATCTCAATAGATGCAAAAAAGGCCCTCAATAAAATTCAACAGTGCTTCATGCTAAAAACTCTCAATAAACTAGGTATTGATGGAACGTATTTTGAAATAATAAGAGCTATTTATGAAAAACCCACAGCCAATATACTGATGGGCAAAGGCTGGAAGCATTCCCTTTGAAAACCAACACCAGACAAGGATGCCCTGTCTCACCACTCCTAATCAACATTGTATTGGAAGTTCTGGCCAGGACAATCAGGCAAGAGAAAGAAATAAAGGTATTCAAATAGGAAGACAGGAAGTCAAATTGTCTCTGTTTTCAGATGATATGATTGTAAATTTAGAAAACCCCATCATCTCAGCCCAAAATTTCCTTAAGCTGATTAGCAACTTCAGCAAAGTTTCTGGATACAAAATCAATGTGCAAAACTCACAAGCATTCCTATATACCAATAATAGCCAGAGAGCCAAATTATGAGTGAACTCCCATTCACAATTGCTACAAAGAGAATAAAATACCTAGGAGTAAAACTTACAAGGGGTGTGAAGGACCTCTTCAAGGAGAACTACAAACAACTGCTCAAGGAAATAAGAGAATACACAAACAAATGGAAAAACATTCCATGCTCATGGATAGAAAGAATCAATATCATGAAAATGGTCATACCGTCCAAAGTAATTTATAGATTCAATGCTATTCCAATCAAGCTACCACTGACTTTCTTCACAGAATTAGAAAAAAAAATGCTTTAAATTTCGTATGGAACCAAAAGAGAGCCCATATAACCAAGATAATCCTAAGAAGAAAAACAAAAACAAAAACAAAAAACAAATCTGGAGGCATCATGCTACCTGACTACAAACTATACTACAAGGCTACAGTTACCAAAACAGCATGGTATTGGTACCAAAACAGATATATAGACCAATAGAACAGAACAGAGGCCTCAGAAATAACACTACACACCTACAGTAATCTGATCTTTGACAAACCTGACAAAAACAAGCAATTGGGAAGGATTCCCTATTTAATAAATAGTGTTGGGGAAAACTGACTAGCCATATGCAGAAAACTGAAACTGCACTCCTTACTTACACCTTATACAAAAATTAACTCAAGATGGATTAAAAACTTAAAAGTAAGACCTAAAACCATAAAAACCCTAGAAGAAAACCTAGGCAATACCATTCAGGATAAAGGCGTGGGCAAGGACTTCATGACTAAAACACCAAAGCAATGGCAACAAAAGCCAAAATAGACAAATGGGATCTAATCAAACTAAAGAGCTTCTGCATGGCAAAAGAAACTACCATCAGAGTGAACAGGCAACCTACAGAATGGAAGAAGATTTTTGCAATCTTCCCATCTGACAAAGGGCTAATATCCAGAATCTACAAAGAACTTAAACAAATTTACAAGAAAAAAACACACAACCCCATCACAAAGTGGGCAAGGGATATGAACAGACACTTCTCAAAAGAAGACATCAATGCAGCCAACAGCCACATGAAAAAATGCTCATCATCACTGGTCATCAGAGAAATGCAAATCAAAACCACAATGAGATACCATCTCACACCAGTTAGAATGGCAATCATTAAAAAGTCAGGAAACAACAGATGCTGGAGAGGATGTGGAGAAATAGGAATGCTTTTACATTGTTGGGAGTGTAAATTAGTTCAACCATTGTGAAAGACAGTGTGGTGATTCTTCAAGGATCTAGAACTAGAAATACCATTTGACCCCGCCATCCCATTACTGGGTATATACCCAAAGGATTATAAATCATGCCACTATAAAGACACATGCACATGTATATTTATTGCGGCACTATTCACAACAGGAAAGACTTGGAACCAACCCAAATGTCCTTTAATGATAGACTAGATTAAGAAAATATGGCACATACACACCGTGGAATACTATGCAGCCATAATAAAGGACGAGTTCATGTCCTTTGCAGAGATAGGGATGAAGCTGGAAACCAGCATTCTCAGCAAACTAACACAAGGACAGAAAACCAAACACCGCATGCTCTTACTCATAGGTGGGAATTGAACAATGAGATCACTTGGACACAGGGGGGTGGACATCACACACCAGGGCCTGGCATGAGGTGGGGGCTGGGGGAGGGATAGCATTAGGAGAAATACATAATGTAAATGATGAGTTGATAGGTGCAGCAAACCAACATGACATATGTATACCTATATATCAAACCTGCACGTTGTGCACATGTACCCTAGAACTTAAAGTATTAAAAAAAAAAAAAAACTAAAGCCCTTACAATGGTCTAGAAGTACCTGCACAATCTGTCCTGCAATGGTCTAGAAGTACCTGAACAATCTGGCCCCCATTCCTCTCTCAGCTCATCTGATGCTTTCTTCTATTTTGCTCCCTCCTCTCCAATCACACTGGCTTCCCTGGTATTCTTCAAATACATTTCTCATTCTTTCATCTTAGTGCCTTTGCCTGGAATATTATTTTCCTACATATTCACATATGTAGAAAATTTTAAATCATCCTAATTAAAATGGAGGCTCCTAACCTATTTCTCCTTATATATCTTACCATTGCTTTTATTTTAAAAAATACTATACGGTTTATATTTATGGTTTAAGTCCCTTCCTCAATAATATAAAACTTCATGAGTCTGGAGACATTTTTATTTGTTGATGTATTCCCAAAGCAAAGAACAGTGCTTGGCACACATAGTAGCTTCTCTTTCTGTCTCTGTGTACGTATGTGAGTGCCTGTGTGCATGCACACATGTTATTTATGTGTTTGTGTTTAGTTGTTATTTTTGTTGAATGGATGAATGAAGGAATGGATGAAATACCACCTACCCACCCCCTTGCTCACATAACTTACACTTACTTGTCTTCTTCCTGTTCCTTAAACATGCTCAGTTCTTTCTTTCTTTAAGGCCTTTACATTTTTTTCCCTTCATTCTGGTATACTCAACTCCTCACTCTTCAAAATTTGCACTAAGCTTTTAATGTGAATCCTTCAGTCTCAGTTTAAATATAATTTCTTTTGAGAGCTCTTACCGGAAAATTCTATCAAAAAGAAGTCTCACTCATTGCTCTTTGCTCCAGCTTTCTGTTTGTTTCCTTTAGAGTACTTCTTATGCTCTTAAATTGTTTTGTTTATAAATGTGATAACCCGCTTATTGTCCATATATTAAAACATTTAGTCCCCACAAAAAAAAAAAGTGGGCCAAAGATATGAACAGAAACTTCTCAAAAGAAGACATTTATGCAGCCAATGAACATATGAAAAAAGGCTCATCATCACTGGTCATTAGAGAAATGCAAATCAAAACTACAATGAGATACCACATTCTAATGCCAGTTAGAACGGCGATCATTAAAAAGTCAGGAAACAAAAGATGCTGGAGAGGATGTGGATAAATAGGAACACTTTTACACTGTTGGTGGGAGTGTAAATTAATTCAAACATTGTGAAAGACAGTGTGGAGATTCATCAAGGATCTAGAACCAGAAATACCATTTAAGCCAGCAATCCCATTAATGGATATATACCTAACGGATTACAAATCATTCTATATAAAGACACATGCACATGTATGTTTATTGTGGCTTTATTCACAATAGCAAAGACTTGGAACCAACCCGAATGCCCATCAGTGATAGACTGGATAAAGAAAATATGGCACACATACACCATGGAATACTATGCAGCCATAATAAGGGATGAGCTCATTTCCTTCGCAGGTACATGGATGAAGCTGGAAACCATAATTCTCAGCAAACTAACAAAAGAACAGAAAACCAGACACTGCATGTTCTCACTCATAAGTGGGAGATGAACAATGAGAACACATGAACACAGGGAAGGGAACATCACACACCAGGGCCTGTCAAGGGGTTGGGGGCTAGGGGAGGGATGGCATTAGGAGAGATACCTAATGTAGATGACAGGTTGATGGGTTGCCGCAAATCACCATGGCACGTGTATACCTGTGTAACAAACCTGCATGTTCTGCACATGTACTGCAGAACTTAATGTGTTAAGAAAAAAAAAGGAAACAGCAGACGCTGGAAAGGATGTGGAGAAATAGGAAGGCTTTTATACTGTTGGTGGGAGTGTAAATTAGTTCAAACATTGCATAAGACAGTGTGGTGATTCCTCAAGGATCTAGAACCAGAAATACCATTTGACCCAGCAATCCCATTACTAGGTATATACCCAAAGGATTATAAATCATTCTACTATAAAGACACATGCACACGTATGTTTATTGCAGAACTATTCACAATAGCAAAGACTTGGAACCAACCCAAATGCCCATCAACTATAGACTGGATAAAGAAAATGTGGCACATATACACCATGGAATACTATGCAGCCACAAAAAAGGATGAGTTCATGTCCTTTGCAGGGACATGGATGATGCTGGAAACCATCATTCTCAGCAAACTAACACAGGAACAGAAAACCAAAAACCACATGTTCTTACTCATAAGTGGGAGTTGAACAATGAGAACACATGGACACAGGGAGGGGTACATCACACACTGGGGCCTGTCAGGGGGTGGGGAGCTAGGGGAGAGATAGCATTAGTAGAAATACCTAATGTAGATGACGGGTTGATGGGTGCAGCAAACCACCATGGCACGTGTATACCTATGTAAAAACCCTGCATGTGTATACCTATGTAACAAACCTGCAGGTTCTGCAAATGTATCCCAGAACTTAAAGTATAATTTAAAAAAGAAAGCTCACAAATCATATTGTGAAGAAGCAAAAATAAATAACAGTGAGTTTCCTTAAGAGATGTAGATGATGGAGAAGGAGGGTAGAATGAGTGTGGGTGCTGAAGTAATAGGAAGCTGAGGGAGTTTCTATCTACCTTCTATTGTAATTTATTTATTCAATACTTACTGACTTTCTACTATGTATCAGGCACTTAAGGTAGAGAAAAATAAGAGACTGAAGGTCCCTACTCTCATAGAAATTCAATTCTAGAGAAGGCATTTAGACATTAAGCACTAAAAACTTTAAGATATACTTTGGAGGCAGAGCTGGCAGGGCTTCTTAATGAATTGGACATGGAGAGGGGAAAGACTTTTCTCTAGAGGGTGAATTTTCTGTGTACAGTAAGTTCATCTCCTGAGGCAAAGGAGATGGAGGAAAATAGGATGATGATGTTCAGAGGTTTGACATAAGTGTTGAAAGATTAAGATAGCTATTTCAGGAAACTGGGCAGCAAGCTGGCTAGGAAAATGTCATTGGATTGCCAGGCAATGTTGAGGCTTCATTTGATCTTACTGATCAAGTATAGTCAGTCCTCCATATCTGCAGGTTCTGGGGTTCTGCATCCATGGACTCAATCAACTATGAATCAAAAATATTTTTTAAAAAATTTAAAAAATACATTTAAAAAATACAAATTTTAATATACAGTGTAACAACTATTTACATAGCATTTACATTTTACTAGGTATTATAAGTAATCTAGAGATTATTTAAAATATACAGGAGGGTGTGCATAGATTATATGCAAATACTATGCAATTTATATCAGGGACTTGCGCATTTGCAGATTTTGGTGTCTGCAGGGGTTCTGGAACAAATCCCTCAGGTTCCAAGAGACACTGTATATACAATGGAACCAATCTGCCCTGTGACTTTCCCCACCCACCTTCAGCTGCTCAAGGATGTCCACATGACTGCCATAGTAGCTGTCAAACTCTTCCCAAACTCCACAAATTTGGTGAGATTTCATTGGCTGAGGAGTGAGCACCAGACTCATGCTAGCAAAGAGAGCCTCCCTTACATCTTTGGACTTAAGATGAGGGAAAGATCAGAATTCTCCTGTTGCAGTTAGACTTACGAATCAAACATTTTTATTGGCCATATTTCCTAACTCTATAACAAAAGCAAGTCAATGGTGAACAACTGAAATCAATCTTCTCAGAGATACCATAATAATAACAGGTAGCACTTATACATAGGTCCCGCTATGTGCTAGGCACAAATTCAAACGTTTGTCATATGATAACTCTCTTAATGCTCATAATAAATGTATGAGGTGGGTACTACTATTATCATACCTTATTTATAGGTAAACTGGGGCACAGAAGTTTTGGGCTTCTTGCCTTATGTCACAGAAGAGAAATAAAGCTAAGATTTGAACCCAGATCTATTAGGGCTAGCATCTCTGCTCTTAACCACTATGCTACACCACTTCACATAAGAGAGAGGGAAGTCTTCTTTAAGTTGAATGGTTTCAGGTTTCTGCTCCCAGTTGTCTTTCTGCCCACTTTCTTTGTTTTGTTTTTCGCTCATTTCATGGTTTCTATCAGTCAAAATTTTCCCTTTTTTCTCTAAGGTTATGCATGCTAGGTTTTTGTAACTTGGAAGTAAGAGCCCACGGACACCAAGGTTATTCATGTTGGGTTTTTGTAAGTTGCAAACAAGTAGACCGTAGTGATACACTTCACTGATATCCCTCAAATATGTAACTCACTGAGTGAAGTGGGTCAGGGAATCAGTAAAGATTCCACCACCTTCAATTCCACCTATACATAGATTCTATAGTAAAGCAAATAATTAGTTAATTATCACCTGTAATCACTTAAAACTCAGACCACAGGAAGCTCTACATTTAGATAACTTGGCAGGGAAAAAAAGTAGCTACTGTTGCAGGATTTAGTAAGATACTGCAAGAGATGCAAGCCCAGGCTGGCCCTTCTGAGCAGGATAGTTCAAACAAGAACACTCCTTCATTTCAAGTAACAGTCAGTCTCCTCAGGCTGTTGGGTATTCATCCAAACTCTGCTGAACAGGAACAATGTATAGATTGCAAGAGTAGGCACGTGGGTACAGAAAGCATGGGAACCAGGATACTGCGGGAGAAGGTTACCTAAGGAGCGAGAGGAATGAACAGGCCTCAGTCCCTTTAGCCCCATCCAAGTACCCATCTTCTTAAACCATCTTGCCCATAAATGTAATACATTGCTATATAAAGCATAATTATCTGGGATGCCTCCTAAGAGCATTCTCTTGGCCAGATTTCAGAACAACTGAGGCAAGTCTCTTCACCCTAGCCCAGGTTCTGATTCAAGTCTTAAAGCAAAAGTCTGAAAAAATCCTAAGAGAAAGAGCAGGTCTCCAGACCGTATGCTAAGACAGAAGCAGTGTAAGGGGCCAGGACCCTGAGAGACTTCTTGAATTACCTGCGATATAAAATCCTTCACATGAAATGTAAACAACTGACTAAGGGATTGCTGTTGCCAGAAAAGCTCCAAATGTAGAGGCCTGCAATTGCTGAACCTTGTCCCAAATTACTATCTCACCCCCTCCTTCCCAAACTACCCTCCCCTTACAGTAGCTGTAAACTGTGAAGGTGACAATCCTCAGCAGAGAAACTGCTTCACTGCCTCCCTCCGTGGAGGCTGTGAAGGATGCTAGACAAATGATGTCTGCTGAGGCGAACTGGGGCAAGGTGACAATATTGTAACAAAAGCCTCAAAAATGTGACCTGAAAATTTATCCAACAAAATGCAGACATCCCCAACTTAAGACGGTCCAACCTACAATCTTTTGACTTTACAATGGTGCAAAAGGTGTACGCATTCGGTAGAAATCATACTTCAAATTTTGAAATTTGATCTTTTCCTGGGCTAGTTGTATGCAGTATGATACTCTCTTGCAATGCTAGGCACCAGCAGCCAGAGCAGCTCCCAGTCAGCCATGCAAGGGTAAACAGCCAGGACTTTACAATGTACTGTATTGCAAGATGATTTTGTCCAAATATAGGGTAATATAAATGTTCTGAGCACGTTTAAGGAAGGCTAGGCTGAGCTATGACATTTCATAGGTTAGGTGTATTAAATCCATTTTCGACTTGCAATGGGTTTATCAGGACATGACTCCATTGTATGGAGGAGCATTTGTAATTATGTATATTTTTATAAACAGATTAACTGTAGCATTATTTTTAAGAAAAGAACACTGAAAGCAATATATGACAAGTACTAGTAAACTGATTAAATAAAATATGATATATTAGCCAATAAAATCCCAAATGATCTTAACAAATTACTTGCAATGCATTCATAATGTTAAGTAGAAGAACAATGATATGGTTTGGGTCTATGTCCCCAAATCTCATGTCAAATTGTAATCCCCAATGTTGGAGGTGGGGTCTGGTGGGAGGTGACTGGATCATGAGGCAGATTTCCTCTTTTGTGTTATTCTCTTGATAATGAGTTATCACAAGATCTGGTTGTTTAAAAACATGTAGCACTTCCCCCACCCCCTTCCTCCTGCTCCAGTTGTATAAGACATGCCTGCTTCCCCTTCACCTTCCTCCATGATTGAAAGTTTTCTGAGGCTTCCCCAGCCATGCTTACTGTACAGCCTGAGGAACCATGAGCTAATTAAATTACCCAGTCTCTATAAATTACCCAGTCTCAGGTATTTCTTTACAGAAGTGGAAGAATGAACTAATACAAACAGGCTGTAAAACAGCACGCTCAGTATGATCATACTGACACACATAAACATGCATGTTGACTGGAAGGACTCATCCTGAATTGTTAACAGTGATAATAGTTGGGTGCCTTTTGTCACAGTTGATTTCCCTTTACATTTCTCTGAGTTTTCTAAGATTTTTGTGTTGAGTGTGTACTATTTTTGAAATTAGGAAAATTTTTTCATAAAATTTTTTTTCAGGTATACATTTTATATTTTTATTTTTAATTTATATAGGTATATAATAGCTGCATATACTTATGTGGTACATAAGATATTCTGATACAGTCATAATGCATAATAATCACATCAGGGTAAATGGGGTATCCATTCCCTCAAGCATTTATCCTTTGTTTTACCTACAATCCGATTATACTCCTTTAGTTATTTTAAAATGTACAATTTAATTATCATTGATTATAATCACCCTGTTGTATTATCAAATACTAGATCTTATTCATTCTAACTATCTTTTGTATGCATTAACCAACCCCAATTCCCCCAATCCCCTCACCACCCTTTCCAGTCTCTGGTAACCATCATTCTACTCTCCACCTCCATGAGTTCAACATGAAGTATATTTTTTATATCAGCTTGGCAGGTGAAATCAAAACTATTTTATCCTCAGAAACAAGTAATATTTTCTTTATCATTTTATTTGAACTTCTCTTGTGACATTTGTCCCTTTTTCTTGTATGGCAAGACATGTATTATCTCCTCCATTGGAGTCTGAATTTCTTGATAACACAACAGATTTTCTCAGCTCAGTATACTTTACAATTACTAGTGCAATAATCATACCCTGCAAATGGAACATAAATCAATTATGAGGAGAATTAGTATCACCATATATTAAGGTATATGGAAAAGATAAAGCATTTAAAATCATTGAGGTGCTGCTGCAAGAATAGACAGAAAGACACACAGAACAATAGACACAGTCTCCAAGAAAGAAACTGTAAATATAAGAACTTCTTACTGAAGGTGCTAATTAACATAGAAAAAGAAACAACTAATCATCAGTTCATGCTGGGACAATTTGTTTAGCTTCTTACTTCACACAAAATAATTTTCAGCTGAATTTAAGAGTTGAATGTTTAAAAATCAAACTATAAAAATCTAGAAGGGGCCAAGTGCGATGGCTCATGCCTATAATCCCAGCATTTAGGGAGGCTGAGGCAGGCAGATCGCCTGAGGTCAGGAGTTTGAGACCAGCCTAGCTAACATGGTGAAACCCTGTCTCTACTAAAAATACAAAAATTAGTTGGGCATGGTGGCAGGTACTCAGCTGTAATCCCAGCTACTCAGGAGCCTGAGGAGGGAGAATCGTTTGAACCCAGGAGGCATAGGTTGCAGTAAGCCGAGATTGCGCCATTGCACTCCAGACTGGATGACTAGAGCAAAACTCTGTCTCAAAACAGAAACAAAAAAAATTTAGAAAGAAAGATAGAAAATGTATTTGGTCTCTATATGAAGAGAATTTTCAAAGAATAGAAACAATAACAAAGAAAAAGATATTTTTATGAACCAAAATTTTTAAACACATATATATAACTTCATACAAAATTAAAGGTCAAAAATTAACAAAGGAAAAACATGTCTGACAATGTGACAATAATAGGTCACTCCTTTAACATATAAAGAACTCAAATGCATTAATCAGAAAAACACCAAGTTGCTAGTAGATACTTACACAAACTATATGATCAAATACTTCACAAAAGGAGAAAATACAAATGACTAAAACAAACATAGAAAACATTCAACATCACTAGTGCTGAAAGAAATACTAATGAAAGGCCAATCACAGTGGCTCTAGCCTGTAATCTCAGCACTTTGGGAGGCCGAGGCTGGCGGATCACCTGAGGTCAGGAGTTCAAGACCAGCCTGACCAACATGGTGAAACCCCATCTCTACTAAAAATACAAAAAATTAGCTGGGTGTGGTGGCAGGCACCTGTAATCCCAACTATTTGGGAGGCCGAGGCAGGAGAATCACTTGAACCCAGGGGGCGGAGGTTGCAGTGAGCCGAGGTCATGCCATTGCACTCCAGCCTGGGCAACAAGAGTGAAACTCAGTCTAAAAAAAAAAGAGAGAGAGAAAGGAAAAAAGAAAGAAATACTAATGAAAAGAAATATTAGTTTGGTGCAAAAGTTATTTGCCATTACTTTTAATGGCAAAAACTGCAATCACTTTTGCACCAACGTAATAGTTAGCTTTTTATGCCTGTCAAGATATTTTGTGTTTAATAGCTACAGTCAGTGCTAATGTGGGTGGAGTAAATAATGATATAGACATTCTATTTTACTTCTAGGCAGCATGCCAAATGATTCAGCCTTTCTGTAAAGAGGTATGGAAGTCAATTTAACCCAAATAATGTCTTTATCCTTTCCTAAGTAATTCTCAAGGAAACCAAGCAAGTAAAAATTATGAACAAGAGTGTTCATCACAATATAATTTATAATAGCCAAAACAATAGAAATAATTCTATGTCTAGGTAATTACTGATTAAGCAAATCAGAACACATTCAAATGATAGACTGCAGGGGAGAGCTGGGCAAGATGGCCAAATAGGAACAGTTCCGGTCTGCAGCTCCCAGCGAGACAAACACAGAAGGCAGGTGATTTCTGGATTTCCAACTGAGGTACCCAGTTCAACTCATTGGGACTGGTTAGAGAGTGGGTCCAGCCCACAGAAGGCCAGCAGAAGCAGGGTGGGGTGTCACCTCAAGGAGAAGCACAAGGGGTCAGAGAACTCCTTCCCCTAGCCAAGGGAAGCCATGAGGGACTGTGCCATGAGGGACAGTGCTATCCAGCCCAGACATTATGCTTTTCCCATGGTTTTTGCAAACCGCAGACCAGGAGATTTTCTCAGGTGCCTACACAACCAGGGCCCTGGGTTTCAAGCACAAAACTGGGTGGCCATTTGGCAGACACCGAGCTAGCTGCAGGAGATTTTTTTCATAACCCAGTGGTGCCTGGAACCCCAGCCAGACAGAACCGTTCACTCCCCTGGAACAAACCGTGGGGGCTGAAACCAGGGAGCCAAGTGGTCTTGCTTAGCAGGTCCCACTCCCACGGAGCCCAGCAAGCTAAGATCCACTGGCTGGAAATTCTTGCTGCCAGGAAAGCAGTCTGAAGTCAACCTTGGACACTCAAGCTTGGTCGGGGGAGGGTCATCCGCCATTACTGAGGCTTGAGTAGGTGGTTTTTCCCTCACATTGTAAACAAAGCTGCCAGGAAGTTTGGACTGGGCAGAGCCCACTGCACCACAGCACAGCAAAGCCACTGTAGAAAGACTACCTCTATGGGCAGGGCATCTCTGAAAGAAAGGCAGCAGGCCCAGTCAGGGGCTTATAGAAAAAACTCCCATCTCTCTGGGACACAGCAGCTGGGGGAAGGGGCAACTGTGGGAGCAGCTTCAGCAGACTTAAACATTGCTGCCTACTGGCTCTGAAGAGAGCAGCAGATCTCCCAGCACAGTGCTCAAGCTCTGCTAAGGGACAGACGGACTCCTTAAATGGTCCCTGACCCCCATGCCTCCTAACTAGGAGACACCTCCCAGCAGGGGCTGACAGACATCTCACACAGGAGAGTTCCAGCTGGCATCTGGTGGGTGTTCTTCTGGGACAAATTTTCCAGAGGAAGGAGCAAGCAGCAATCTTTGCTGTTCTGCAGCCTCCACTGGTGATATCCAGGCAAACAGTGTCTAAAGTGGACCTCCAGCAAACTCCAGCAGACCTGCACCAGAGAGGCCTGACAGAAGGAAAACTAACAAAGAGAAAACAAAAACATCAGCATCAAAAGAAAAGTATGCCCACACAAAAACCCCATCCAAAGTGCCTCAGCATCAAAGATCAAAGGTACATAAATCCACAAAGCTGAGGGGGAAAAAGCACAAAAATGCTGAAAATTTCAAAAACCAGAATGCCTCTTCTCCTCCAAACGACCACAACTCCTCACCAGAAAGGGAACAAAACTGGATGGAAAATGAGTTTGATGAATTGAACTGAAGTACACTACAGAAAGTAGGTAATAACAAACGCCTCCAAGCTAAATAGGCATGTTCTGCCCCAATGAAAGGAAGGTAAGAACCTGGATAAAAGGTTACAGGAACTGCAAACTAGAATAACCAGTTTAGAGAAGAACAGAAATGACCTAATAGAGCTGAAAAACACAGCAGGAGAACTTCGTGAAGCATACACAAGTATCAATAGCTGAATCAATCAAGCAGAAAAAAGGATATCAGAGATTGAAGATCAACTTAATGAAATAAAGCATGAAGACAAGATTAGAGGGAAAAAAAAGAAGGAAAAGGAAATAACAAATCCTCCAAGAAATATGGGACTATGTGAAAAGACCAAACCTATGACAGATTGGTACACCTGAAAGTGAAAGGGAGCATGGAACCAAGTTGAAAAACACACTTCAGCTCTCTCTCTCCCTCTCCCTCTCCCTCTCCCTCTCCCTCTCCTTCTCCCCACGGTCTCCCTCTCCCTCTCTTTCCATGGTCTCCCTCTGATGCCGAGCCGAAGCTGGACTGTACTGCTGCCATCTCGGCTCACTGCAACCTCCCTGCCTGATTCTCCTGCCTCAGCCTGCCGAGTGCCTGCGATTGCAGGCGCGCGCCGCCACGCCTGACTGGTTTTCGTATTTTTTTGGTGGAGACGGGGTTTCGCTGTGTTGGCCGGGCTGGTCTCCAGCTCCTAACCGCGAGGGATCTGCCAGCCTTGGCCTCCCGAGGTGCTGGGATTGCAGACGGAGTCTCGTTCACTCAATGCTCAATGGTGCCCAGGCTGGAGTGCAGTGGCGTGAACTCGGCTTGCTACAACCTCCACCTCCCAGCTGCCTGCCTTGGCCTCCCAAAGTGCCGAGATTGCAGCCTCTGCCCGGCCGCCACCCCATCTGGGAAGTGAAGAGCGTCTCTGCCTGGCCGCCCATCATCTGGGATGTGAGGAGCCCCTCTGCCTGGCTGCCCAGTCTGGAAAGTGAGGAGCATCTCTACCCGGCCGCCATCCCATCTAGGAAGTGAGGAGCATCTCTGCCCAGCTGCCCATCGTCTGAGATGTGGGGAGTGCCTCTGCCCCACCGCCCCGTCTGGGATGTGAGGAGCGCCTCTGCCCGGCTGCGACCCCATCTGGCAGGTGAGGAGCGTCTCTGCCCGGCTGCCCCATCTGAGAAGTGAGGAGACCCTCTGCCTGGCAACCGCCCTGTCTGAGAAGTGAGTAGCCCCTCCGCCCGGCAGCCGCCCCATCTGAGAAGTGAGGAGCCCCTCCACCCGGCAGCCGCCCCGTCTGAGAAGTGAGGAGCCCCTCCGCCCGGCAGCCGCCCTGTCTGGGAAGTGAGGAGCGTCTCTGCCCGGCAGCCACCCTGTCTGGGAGGGAGGTGGAGGTCAGCCCCCGCCAGGCCAGCCACCCCATCCGGGAGGGAGGTGGGGGGTCAGCCCCCACCCGGCCAGCCGCCCCGTCTGGGAGGAAGGTGGGGGTCAGCCCCCCGCCCAGCCAGCTGCCCCGTCTGGGAGGGAGGTGGGGGGGTCAGCCCCCTGCCTGGCCAGCCGCCCCGTCCGGGAGGTGAGGGGCGCCTCTGCCCAGCCGCCCCTACTGGGAAGTGAGGAGCCCCTCTGCCCGGCCAGCCACCCCGTCCGGGAGGGAGGTGGGGGGGTCAGCCCCCCGCCCAGCCAGCTGCCCCGTCCGGAAGGGAGGTGGGGGGGTCAGCCCCCCGCCCGGCCAGCCGCCCTGTCCGGGAGGTGAGGGGCGCCTCTGCCCAGCCGCCCCTACTGGGAAGTGAGGAGCCCCTCTGCCCGGCCAGCCGCCCCGTCCAGGAGGGAGGTGGGGGGGTCAGCCCACCGCCCAGCCAGCCACCCCGTCTGGGAGGGAGTTGGGGGTTCAGCCCCCCGCCCGGCCAGCCACCCCGTCCGGGAGGGAGGTGGGAGGTCAGCCCCCCGCCTGGCCAGCCGCCCCATCCGGGAGGGAGGTGGGGGGGTCAGACCCCCGCCCAGCCAGCTGCCCCATCCGGGAGGTGAGGGGCGCCTCTTCCCGGCCGCCCCTACTGGGAAGTGAGGAGCCCCTCTGCCTGGCCAGCCGCCCCATCCGGGAGGGAGGTGGGGGGGTCAGCCCCCCGCCCGGCCAGCCGCCCCATCTGGGAGGTGAGGGGCGCCTCTGCCCAGCCGCCCCTTCTGGGAAGTGAGGAGCCCCTCTGCCCGGCCACCACCCCGTCTGGGAGGTGTACCCAACAGCTCATTGAGAATGGGCCATGATGACAATGGCGGTTTTGTGGAATAGAAAGTGGGGAAAGGTGGGGAAAAGATTGAGAAATCGGATGGTTGCCGTGTCTGTGTAGAAAGAAGTAGACATGGGAGACTTTTCATTTTGTTCTGTACTAAGAAAAATTCTTCTGCCTTGGGATCCTGTTGATCTGTGACCTTACCCCCAACCCTGTGCTCTCTGAAACATGTGCTGTGTCCACTCAGGGTTAAATGGATTAAGGGCAGTGCAAGACATGCTTTGTTAAACAGATGCTTGAAGGCAGCATGCTCGTTAAGAGTCATCACCACTCCCTAATCTCAAGTACCCAGGGATACAAACACTGCAGAAGGCCACAGGGTCCTCTGCCTAGGAAAACCAGAGACCTTTGTTCACTTGTTTATCTGCTGACCTTCCCTCCACTATTGTCCTATGACACTGCCAAATCCCCCTCTGCGAGAAACACCCAAGAATGATCAATAGAAAAGAAAGAAAAGAAAAAAAAAGAAACTATGGCAACAAAAAAATAAAATAAAATGTTCTAAGATACATCAGAAGAAAGAAAAACTCTTGGTTGTAAACTTGGAGTTTAGTAAATTTAGCCTTATTGGATTAGTCAGTTAAGTAATTATAGAAATGGATTTGTTCCAGAAAAAATGCTACTCCTCTATATTTTATGGACCAGAGAGCAAGGTCAATATTTAAGTTCTTGCTAACATTTTTGTTCCTTTTGGGTTCTGGTATTGGAATACTGTATTGACTTATCCCACATTACTTTTGGTTTTCTGATATTTTCTTCACCTGCTTACTGTAGTGGCTCCCTAAAATTGCATTTTGAGAACTCACCATCAACTATGTTATAATAAAGTGTTGGTCATTTAAAAAAAAGAAAAAAAAAAAGAAAAACACACTTCAGGATATTATCCAGGAGAACTTCCCCAACCTAGCAAGACTGGCCAACATTCAAATTCAGGAAACACAGAGAACACCACTAAGATACTCCTCGAGAAGAGCAACCCCAAGACACATAATCAACAGACTCTCCAAGGTTGAAATGAAGGAAAAAATGTTAAGGGCAGCCAGAGAGAAAGGTCAGGTTACCCACAAAGGGAAGCCCATCAGACTAACAGCAGATCTCTCTGCAGAAGCCAGAAGAGAGTGGGGGACAATATTCAACATTCTTAAAGAAAACAATTTTCAACCCACAATTTCATATCCAGCCAAAATAAGATTCATAAGCAAAAGAAAATAAAATCCTTTACAGACAAGAAAATGCTGAGGGGTTTTATCACCACCAGGCCTGCCTTACGAGAGCTCCTGAAGAAAGCACTAAATATAGAAAGGAAAAACTGGTACCAGCCACTGTAAAAACATACCAAAATATAAAGACGAATAAAACTGCATGAACTAATGTGGAAAATAACCAGCTAGAATCATGATGAAAGGATCAAACTCACACATAACAATATTAACCTTAAATGTAAATAGGTTAAATGCTCCCAATTAAAAGACACAGACTGGCAAATTGGATAAAGAGTGAAGACTCATTGGTGTGCTGTATTCAGGAGACCTATCTCATGTGCAAACACAGACATAGGCTTAAAACAAAGGGATGGAGGACAACTTACCAAGCAAATGGAAAGCAAACAAAAAAGGCATGGGTTGCCATCCTAGTCTCCGATAAGACAGACTTTAAAACAAGAAAGATCAAAAAAGACAAAGAAGGCCATTACATAATGGTAAACGGATCAATGCAACAAGAAGAGATAACTATCCTAAATATATATGCACCCAATATAAGAGCACCCAGTTTCATAAAACAAGTTCTTACAAACCTACAAAGAGACTTAGACTCCCACACAATAATATTGGGAGATTTTAACACCTCACTATCAATATTACACAGATCAACAAGACAGAAAATTAACAAGGATATTCAGACTTGAACTCAGCTCTGGACCAAGCAAACCTAATAGACATCTACAGAACTCTCCACCCCAAAACAACAAAATATACGTTTTTCTCAGCACCTCATAGCACTTATTCTAAAACTGACCACATAATTGGAAGTAAAACACTCCTCAGCAAATGTAAATGAACAGAAATCATAACAGTCTCTCAGATCACAGTGCAATCAAATTAGAGCTCAGGATTAAGAAACTCACTCAGAACTCACAACTACACGGAAACTGAACAACCTGCTGCTAAATGACTGCTGGATAAATAATGAAATTAAGGCAGAAATAAATAAGTTCTTTAAAACCAATGAGAGCAAACACACAATATACCAGAATCTCTGGGACACAGCTAAAGCAGTGTTTAGAGGAAAATTTATAGCACTAAAATCGCCACAGCAGAAAGTAGGAAAGATCTAAAATTGACACCCTATCATCACAATTAAAAGAACTAGAGAAGCAAGAGCAAAAAAATTCAAAAGGTAGCAGAAGACAAGAAATAACTAAGATAAAAGCAGAATTGAAGGAGATAGAGACACCAAAAACCCTTCCAAAAATCAATGAATCCAGGAGTTGGTTTTTTGAAAAGATCAACAAATAGACCACCAGCCAGATTAATAAAGAAGAAAAGAGAGAAGAATCAATAGACACGATAAAAAATGATAAAGGGAAAATCACCACTGATCCCACAGAAATAGAAACTACCATCAGAGAATACTATAAACACCGCCACACAAATAAACTAGAAAACCTGGAAGAAATGGATACATTCCTAGATACATACACTCCCTAAACACTAAACCAGGAAGAAGTTGAATCCCTGAATAGACCAATAACAACTTCAGAAATTGAGGCAGGAATTAATACTCTACCAACCAAAAAAAAGCCCAGGTCCAGATAGATTCACAGCCTAATTCTACCAGAGGTACAAAGAGAAGCTTATACCATTCCTTCTAAAACTATTCCAAACAATAGAAAAAGAGGGAGTCCTCCATAACTCATCTTATGAGGCCAGCATCATCCTGATACAAAAACCTGGCAGAAACACAACAACGAAAAAAAGAAAATATCAGACCAATATCCCTGATGAATATCGATGTGAAAATCTTCAATAAAATACTGGCAAACCAAATCCAGCAACACATCAAAAGGCTTATCTACCACAATCAAGTCAGCTTCATCCCTGGGATGCAAGTCTGGTTCAATATACACCAATCAACAAACGTAATCCGTCACATAAACAGAACCAATGACAAAAACCACATGATTATCTCAATAGATGCAGAAAAGACTTTCAATAAAATTCAACACTGCTTCATGCTAAAAACACTCAAAAAACTAGATATTAACACAATATATCTCAAAAAATAGGAGATATTTATGACAAACCCATAGCCAATATCATACTGAATGGGCAAAAGCTGGCAGCATTCCCTTTGAAATTCAGCATAGGACAAGGATGCCCTCTCTCACCACTCCTATTTAACATAGTATTTGAAGTTCTGGCCAGGGCAATCAGGCAAGAGAAAGAAATAAAATGTATTCAAATAGGAAGAGAGGAAGTCAAATTGTCTCTGTTTGCAGATGACATGATTGTATATTTAGAAAGCCCCATCATCTCAGCCCAAAACCTCCTTAAGCTGATAAGCAACTTCAGCAAAGTTTCTGGATACAAAATCATTGTGCAAAAATCACAAGCATTCCTATAAATCAATATCAGACAAACAAAGAGCCAAATCATGGGTGAACTCCCATTCACAATTGCTACAAAGAGAATAAAATACCTATGAATACAACTTAAAGGGGATGTGAAGAACCTCTTCAAGGAGAACTACAAATCACTGCTCAAGGAAATAGGAGAATACACAAACAAATGGAAAAACATTCTGTGCTCATGGATAGGAAGAATCAATATCATGAAAATGGTCATACTGCCCAAAGTAATATATAGATTCAATGCTATTCCCATCAAGCTCCACTGACTTTCTTCACAGAATTAGAAAAACTACCTTAAATTTTATATGGAACCACAAAAGAGTCTGTATAGCCAAGACAATCCTAAGCACAAAGAACAAAGCTGGAGGCATCATGCTACCTGACTTCGAACTATACTACAAGGCTACAGCAACCAAAACAGCATGGTACTGGTACCAAAACAGATATATAGACCAATGGAACAGAAAAGAGACCTCAGAAATAACACCACACATCTACAACCATCTGATCATCAACAAACCTGACAAAAACAAGCAATGGGGAAAGGATTCCCTATTTAATAAAGGGTGCTGAAAAAACTGGCTAGCCATATGCAGAAAACTGAAACTGGACCCCTTACTTATATCTTATACAAAAATTAACTTGAGATGAATTTAATACTTAAATGTAAAACCTAAAACCATAAAAACCTTAGAAGAAAACCTAGGCAATACCATCCAGGACATAGGCATGGGCAAAGACTTCATGACTAAAACACCAAAAACATTGCAACAAAAGCCAACATCGACTACTGGGATCTAATTAAACTAAAGAGCTTCTTCACAGCAAAGAAACTATTATCAGAATGAACAGGCAACCTACAGAATGGGAGAAAATTTTGCAATCTATCCATCTGACAAAGGTCTAATATTCAGAATCTACAAGGAACTTAAACAAATTTACAACAAAAAAAAAACAAACAACCCCATCAAAAAGTAGGCAAAGGATATGAACAGACACTTCTCAAAAGAATACATTTATGCAGCCAAAAAACATGAAAAAAAGCTCATCATCACTGGTCATTAGAGAAATGCAAGTCAAAACCACAGCAAATTACCATCTCACACCAGTTAGAATGGCAATCATTAAAAAGTCAGGAAACAACAGATGCTGGTGAGAATGTGGAGAAATAGGAATGATTTTATGCTGTTGGTGGGAGTGTAAATTAGTTCAAACATTGCAGAAGACCGTGTGGCAATCCCTCAAGGATCTAGGACCAGAAATATCATTTGAGCCAGCAATCCCATTACTGGGTATCTATCCAAAGGATTATAAACCATTCTACTATAAAGACACATTCACGCGTATGTTTATTGCAGTACTATTCACAATAGCAAAGACTTGGAACCAACCCAAATGCCCATCAGTGATAGACGGGATAAAGAAAATGTGGCACATATACACCATGGAATACTATGCAGCCATAAAAAAATGAGTTCACGTCCTTTGCAGGGACATGTGTGAAGCTGGAAACCATCATTCTCAGCAAACTAACACAGGAACAGAAAACCAAACACCGCATGTTCTCACTCATAATTGGTAGTTGAAGAATGAGAACTACATGGACAAAGGGAGGGGAACATCACACACCAGGGCCTGTTGGGGAGTGAAGGGCAAGGGGAAGAATAGCATTAAGAGAAATACTTAATGTAGATGACAGGTTGATGGGTGCAGCAAACCACCATGGAACGTGTATACCCATGTAACAAACCTGCATGTTCTGCACATGTATGCCAGAACTTAAAGTATAATAAAAAAAAGATAGAGTACTAAAAGTAGCCATTTACAATTATGATTAGAAAGCATTTCAAAGTCATGAGAAAATTCATATGAACAAGTAAATGGTAACTGTTCAATAAATGGTGACTGTTATTAGCAAAAAAGTAGAGTATAAAAAAAGATCTCTTCAATACATGGTGTTAGGATAACTGTATATACATAAGCAGAAGAATGAAGCTTGACCTCTGTCTCTCATCATATACAAAAATCAAATCAAAATGGATTAATGACTTAAATCTAAGACCTCAAACTATTAAACTACTAAAAGAAAACATTGTGGAAACTCTCTGGCACATTGGTCTGGGCAAAAATTTCCTAATTAATACCCTACAAGCACAGACAACCAAAGCAAACATGGACAAATGAGATCACATGAAGTTCAAGAGCTTCTGTATAGTAAAACGAACAGTCAACAAAGTGAAGAGACAACCCACAGAATGGGAGAAAATATTTGCAAACTACCCATCTGACAATGAATTAATAACCAAAATATATAAGGAGCTCAAACAACCCTATAGGAAAAAAACTCTAATTATCCAATTTAAAAATGGGCAAACTATTTTAATAAACATTTCTCAAAGGAAGATATACAAATGGTAAACAGGCATATGTAAAGGTTCTCAACATCATTGATTATCAAAGAAAGGCAAATCAAAGCTACAATGAGATATTATATCACCCCAGTTAAGTTGGCTTATATCCAAAAGACAGGCAATAACAAATGCTGGCAAGAATGTGAAAAAACGGAAACTTCATACACTGTTGATGTGAGTGTAAATTAGTACAACCACTACAGAGAACAATTTGGAGGTTCCTCAAAAAACCAAAAATAGAGCTACCACATAATCCAGCAATCCCACTGCTGGGTATATACACACAAAAAAGGAAATATATGAATCAAAGAAATATCTGCACTCCCATGTTTGTTGCAGCACTGTTGACAATAGCAAAAATTTGATGGCAACCTAAGTGTCCATGAACAGATGACTGAAAAAAGAAAATATGGTACTTATACACAATGGAGTACTATTCAGCCATAAAAAAGGAATGATATCCTGTCATTTGCAGCAACATGGATGGAACTGGAGGTCCTTATGCTAACTGATATAAGCCAGGCACAGAAAGACAAACTTTACATGTTCTCATTTATTTGTGGAATCTGAAAATCAAAACAATTGAACTTATGGAGATAGAGAATAGAAGGATGGTTATCAGGGGCCGGCAAAGGGAGTACAGAGGTGGAGGGAAGCTGGCAAGTGTTAATGGGTACAAAAAAAGTAGTTAGAAAGAATAAGACCTAGCATTTGATAGCCCAACAGGGTGACTATAGTCAATAATAATTTGATTGCACATTTTAAAATAAATAAAAAAGTATAAATGCATAGCTTGCAACACAAAGGATAAATGTTTTAGAAGACGGATACCCCATTTACATGATTTGATTATTATGCATTGCATGGTTATATCAAAATAGCTAATGTTCTCATAAAAATATACACCTACTATGTACTCACAAAAGCTAAAATTAAAAAAAATTTTAATAAGCAGAATATAAAATTGCTTGTATGACATCTCAACTATATAAAAATTACACTGAAAGACTGGAAGGAAATATGCTAAAATTTCAGCAGCTTGCACCTGAAATTGCATGTGATCTTTTTTAATGATTTTTTTTTGCATTTTTACAAATTATAACAAGTAACAGTCATTTGTGTAATCAGAAAAAAAGATAAATTAATATGGTCTCGATTTTTGTTCCTATCCATAACTCATGTTGAGTTGTAATCTCCAGTGTTGGAGGCAGGGCCTGATGAGAAGAGATTAGCTCACAGGAGTGGATCTTTCATCAGTGGTTTAGCACCATCACTTTGGTGCTGCTCTCATGACAGAGTTCTCATGAGATCTGTTTGTTTAAAAGTTTGTATCACCTCCCCCCTCACTCCCTTCCTCCTACTCCAGCCATGTAAGATGTTCCTGCTTCCTATTTGCCTCCACCATGATTGTAAGTTTCCTGAGCCCTCTCCAGAAGCCAAGCAGAAGCCACTATGCTTGCTATTCAGCCTGAAGAACTGTGAGCTAATTAAACCTCTCTTCTTTATAAATTACTCAGTCTCAGGTATTTCTTTATAGCACTGTAAGAATGAACTAATACATAAATGTTATTGTTAAATAATGTCATTTCGTTTTCCTTGTATCTGCAGACAACCACATGCCAGGCAGCCAGTTCTCCTCTTTCAGTTGAAGAAATGCAAGTTGAGCCTCTAAAGGCTGGGGGAGTTTGTATTAAGGTAAATTTAAGTGGTTTAGCCTTTCCTTTTTAAGGCAAATAAAAGGAAATCCTGTTTCATTAAAAAGATTTATATACATATATTCAAGTGAGTTATACATATTTTATTTACATTTTTAGTCTGTCCACTTTGCTTAGTAAAAGAAGAATTTTTAAAACTAAGATAAATGAGGGGATCTATTTCAAGATGGTGGAATAGGAACAGCTCTGGTCTGCAGCTCCCGGCATGATTGATGCAGAAGATGGGTGATTTCTGCATTTCCAACTGAGGTACCTGGTTCACCACATTGGGACTGGTTGAACAGTGGGTGTAGCCCATGGAGGGCAAGCCAAAGCAGGGTGGGCCATCGCCTCACCCAGGAAGCACAAGCAGTCCAGGGATTTCCCTTTCCTAGCCGAGGGAAGCCACGATAGACTGTACTGGGAAAATCGGGACACTGCCACCTAAATACTGTGCTTTTCCAATGGTCTTAGCAAACAGCACACCAGGAGATTATATCCCATGCCTGGCTCAGAGGGTCCCACACCCACAGATCCTTGTTCAATGCTAGCGCAGCAGTCCAAGATTGAACTGCTAGGTGGCAGCCTGGCTGCAGGAGGGCCATCCACCATTGTTGAGGCTTGAGTGGGTAAACAAAGCAGCCTGGAAGCTCAAACTGGTTGGAGCCCACTGCACCTCAACAAGGCCCACCTGCCTCTGTAGACTCCATCTCTGGGGGAAGGGCATAGCTGAACAAAAGGCAGCAGAAACTTCTGCAGATATAAACATCCCTGTCTGACACCTCTGAAGAGAGCAGTGGTTCTCCCAGCACTGTGTTTGAGCTCTGAGAACAGACAGACTGCCTCCTCAAGTGGGTCCCTGAGCCCCATGTAGCCTAACTGGGAGACACCTCCCAGTAGGGGCCGACTGACACCTCATACAGCCACATGCCCCTCTGAGACGAAGCTTCCGGAAGAAGGACCAGGCAGCAATATTTGCTGTTCTGCAATATTTGCTGCTCTGCAGTCTCCACTGGTGATATTCAGGCAAACAGGGTCTGGAGTGGACCTCCAGCAAATTCCAATAGACCTGCATCTGAGGGACCTGACTATTAGAAGGAAAACTAACAAACAGAAAGGAATAGCATCAACATCAACAAAAAGGACATCCACACCAAAACCACATCTGTAGGTCACCATCATCAAAGACCAAAGGTAGATAAAAACCACAAAGATAGGGAGAAACCAGAGCAGAAAAGCTGAAAATTCTAAAAACCAGCGTGCCACTTCTCCTCCAAAGGATCACAGTTCCTTGCCCGCAGCAGAACAAAGCTGAACAGAGAATGACTTTGACGAGTTGGCAAAAGTAGGCTTCAGAAGGTCGGTAATAACAAACTTCTCCAAGCTAAAGGAGGTTATTCAAACCCATTGCAAGTAAGCTAAAAACCTTGAAAAAAGATTAGATGAATGGCTAACTAGAATAAACAGTGTAAAGAAGAGCTTACATGACCTGATGGAACCGAAAACCATGGAACGAGAACTACGTGATACATGCACAAGCTTCAGTAACTGATTCAATCAAGTGGAAGAAAGGGTATCAGCGATTGAAGATCACATTAATGAAATGAAGTGAGAAGAGAAGATTAGAGAAAAAAGAGTAAAAAGAAATGAACAAAGCCTCCAAGAAATATGGGACTATGTGAAAAGACCAAATCTACTTTTGATTGGCGTACCTGAAAGTGATGGGGAGAATGGAACCAAGCTGGAAAAACACTCTTCAGGATATTATCCAGGAAAACCTCCCCAACCTAGCAAGGCAAGCCAACATTCAAATTCAGGAAATACAGAGGACACCACAAAGATACTCCTTGAGAAGAGGAATGCCTAGACACATAATTGTAAGATTCACCAAGGTTGAAATGAAAGAAAAAATGTTAAGGGCAGCCAGAGAGAAAGGTCGGGTTACCTACGAAGGGAAGCCCATCAGACTAACAGCTGATCTCTCAGCAGAAACTCTTCAAGCCAGAAGAGAGTGGGGGCCAATATTCAACATTCTTAAAGAAAGAATTTTCAACTCAGAATTTCATATCCAGTCAAACTAAATTTCATAAGTGAAGGAGAAATAAAATACTTTACAGACAAATACTGAGAGATTTTGTCACCACCAGGCCTGCCTTACAAGAGCTCCAGAAGAAAGAGCTAAACATGGAAAGGAACAACCAGTACCAGCCATTGTATAAACATGCCAAACTGTAAAGACCACTGATACTAGGAAGAAACTGCATCAACTAATGAGCAAAATAACCAGCTAACATCAAAATGAAAGGATCAGATTCACACCTAACAATATTAACCTTAAATGTAAATGGGCTAAATGCACCAATTAAAAGACACAGACTTGCAAACTGGATAAAGAGTCAAGACCCATCAGTGTGCTGTATTCAGGAGACTCATCTCATGTGCACAGACACACATAGGCTCAAAATAAAGGGATGGAGGAAGATCTACCAAGCAATAGAAAGCAAAAAAAAAAAAAAAAAGCACAGGTTGCAATTCTAGTCTCTGATAAAAAAGACTTTAAACCAACAAAGATCAAAAGAGACAAACAAGGCCATTACATAATGGTAAAGGGATCAATTCACCAAGAAGACCTAACTATCCTAAATATATATGCACCCAATACAGGAGCACCCAGATTCATAAAGCAAGTCCTTAGAGACCTACAAAGAGACTTAGACCTTCCCCCATTAAGCAAATTATGCTATTCTAAGCCCCATATCTCAGGAAGGGATATTGTAATTGAAACAGTGGTAAAAGGAATTCTTCTCTTGGCTTTTGTGTTTCAAAAGCTGAAGAATTGAGAATGGAAATGACCTAAGATGGAGAAAAAAAAAAATGAGAAAAAAGCAGGATAAGAGGAGCTAAGTTTTTCCCAATCTCCCAACCCCAAATGAGGTAATGATTATAACAGTTTGGTGAAGACAAAAGGCTTGAAAGGAAATAATGGCATTGTGCCTGGGAGACAGCAAGACTCCATCTCCAAAAAAAAAAAAAAAAAGAAATAGTAATATGTAAATACCTTAATATATAAATATTCCTTACAAATTAATAAAAATGTGATAAATACCCCAATACAAATAGGAAAATGACATTAATAGTAATTCACCAAAAAAGAAATGTAAATCAAATAATGAGATAATAATTCTGTATATCAGGTTGGCAAAACATAAAATAACACTCAATATATGCCAAGATGTAGAGAAACTTGTGCTTCTATTTGGAGGCAATTTGACATAACATAACAAAAGTCTTAAGCATTCCCTATCCCAGCAACTTTTCTTCTGGCAATGTATCCTAAGCACACAACAAATTAATAAATGTCTCCATTTTGTTCAATACATACTTTCAAGAACCTTCTATATGCCATGCATGGCTGTAGATGTGGGGGATCAGCAGTGAAAAAAAATGCTGTGCTCCCCATCCTCAGCCCTCATGGAGTTACAAGCAAGAAGAGACTTTGGGCTACATATTCAGTTATAATGACGCCTAGGTAGGTCAGGGTTCTCCTGCAGTATGTAGTTACACCATTAGCTAGTGTAACTCAAAGAATCCAACAAATTTCCCAGAGAAAAGGATCTAAGTAGAGTAAAGATTAGCCTGGCAGTGAGAGATTAGGAAGAGTATTCTGAGGAAATGGAATAACGTGCAAATGCTCAGAGGGAGGAGAATGCATGGTACCTAAAAGGAATTGTAGTTCATTATGATATGCTTATAAAGAACAGGTTGGGAAGTACAATAAATGAGACTAGAGAGGCAGGAAGGAGACAGAGCATGAAGAACTTTCCATACATGTTTGTTTAAGGATAGTCATGTAAACATGGTTTATAAAAGTAAAAACTTGAAACAACCTAAATTTCCAACAGTTGCAATCAACTAAATAAATAATTATTTATCTATATAATGTTATATCACACAGCTTTTTTAAATGATGAAAAAAGCTCTCCCTTTGTTGATATGGAAACATACCTACAATACATTGTTAAGTTTAAAAACAAATCCAGGCATCTAAGGCAGTTTGCAAAACAACACATATGTTATGATCTTGTTTTGGTATGTATAAATAAACAAACAAATAAATCTGGGAGTCTTTGTGCCAAATGTTGAAGTGGCTATCTCTGACTAGTAGGATTATGTTGATTTGTGAGAAGATACTGAAGTGTTTTTAAAATATCTTGATGAAGAATGTTACAGAAACCCTTTCCCTATCCAATTATATATCTGCTATGATAGATCCAGGTGAACAACACTTCTATGGATCTTCCAGAAATAAACTGGCAAAGAATGACTTAAGGACATTTAGTTATTTTATAAACAGAGGATTTAATTGCCTCTGAGGGTGTCTGTTGGTCAGAAGAGTAAAGGAACAAAAATAAAAACAAGACTCTTATATAAGAGACAGGTGAGAGAGGAAAGAAGAATTTCTGCAGAAAACAAAATCTGGGAAGACTGAATGGTGTTCACACATTGGTAGGAAGGTAAGGAAACTGACTAGCAGGCAGCTAGAGAAGAGGTTAGTTCTGTCTTTAAATAAGCTTACTTGGACTGTCAAAGAAAACAATTTCAGTTGACGAATTCTCCAGAAGCCCTGAGGATTTCACTATGGAGCACATGAATCAGGTTTTCTCTGTAATGTCTGCCAGTTTCCTTCCATAGCACCACCCTATTAGTTAGGCCAATACAAGGTGTGCATCATTTCTTCCCTTAAAATTTCTCACCAGGTAAATGCTCCCACCAGACCAAAATTCTCATGTTGCTTCTACCCTGGTCCATAGAGCCTACCTTGCCTTTCCATTAATCACTTAGCACAGAAAGTCCAAGACCCTGATTACTAATCCTGGTATTGAAGGCCCCCAGTGATTTGGCCCTGTCTTCCCTGGCCTTAATGTGCATTCCCTACAAGCACCCTGTGCTGTAGTTCAGTGTTTCTCAAAGTATGGTCCTGGGGCTACTGTCTTCCTACTGAAACAGAAATGCCCAGGGTGAAACCTGAAAATATGCACTTTAAGTCTGCTCCCTGAGTCATTCTTGTACATACTAAAGTTGGTGAACTACTCCTAGTAACCTGGGGTCGGGGAGACCAGCAAGGGCACTGGTGCAAGAGTCCATGGGAGGGTGTGGTAATGAATGAGGGTCTAGCCCAGGATACTTTCCATCCAAATGCATTCCTACTGAATGCACATGGACAGAGTGGAGAGAGTCACTTCCAAAAACCCAGGCCAGGAAGGAGGAAAAGAAGTTGCTTTTTACCCCCATGGCATGTGGAATTTTGCTGATGATTTATTGGAATTCTTCCCAAAGCTGGAATGACCCAAATAACTCACTGAAGCCATTCAGAAGTGATCTGATACTGGAGTTTGCTTTAAGAAGTCAATTGGCAGAGAGTACATGGAAGTAATTTGTTGTGGTTGGAAAGACAGATAAACACATTTTCCAAAATTTTATTCTGGAGCGGAATGCATTAGTGCTGAGCAGGCCCATAAAACTGGTATAGATCATTCTCCTCATTTAACAGATGTAGAGACCAAGATTAGGAGTGGAGAAGTACTTCATCTGAGGTTGGAAGGAAAAATAGAAAAAACAGATTCCCAAAGTGCTGGAATTACCGGTGTGAGCCACCGCACCCGGCCCTGGTTAAAGCTCTTTTAATTCTAATAAAATGTTTAAACACAAATATATTAAATATAACTATAATCAAAAAGTATGTTACAGATACATGTGTGAATATATGTAAATTATAATACCAATAACAAAAAGTGTATGGGGGTAGTTAAAGTATAGAGTCTTTAAATGCAATGAAACTAATTGTTAGCAACTAAAAATAGACTGTTATAATAAGATAGTTTAAGTAAGCCCAAGGTAACCACTATATATATATATATATATATATATATATAAATTACGCTGACGAAAGGAGAAAGGAATCACAGCACATCAATATAAAATGTCACCAAAAAACAAGGAAAACAACAATAGATAAAAACACAGATGAAAGATAAGGTTAACAGCAAACAACTAATAAAATGGCAATAGTAAATCCTTGCTTGTCAATAATTACCTTAAATGCAAGTGGACTAAATCACCACTTCACTGCGTTTGCTCTAGACAAAGAGTGTCTCAATAGTTTCTTAAAGAAAAAAATGACCCAACTGCATGCTGTCTACAAGAAAGCTTACTTACATTTAAAGATACATATAGGCTATTAATAAAGGTATAGAAAAAGATATTCTATGAAAATGGTAACCAGAATAGAGCAGGAGTAGCTATACTTAAGCAAGACAAAATAGACTTTGATTCAAAACTGTTATAAGAGTCAAAGAAGGGCTGGGCACAGTGACTCATGCCTGTAATCCCAGCACTTTGGGAGGCAGAGGCAGGTGGATCACCTGAGATCAGGAGTTTGAGACCAGCCTGGCCAACATGGCGAAACCCCATCTCTACTAAAAATAAAAAAAAAATAGCCAGGCATGGTGGCAGGTGCCTGTAATCCCAGCTACTCAGGAGGCTGAGGCAGGAGAATCACTTGAACCCAGGAGGCAGAGGTTTCAGTGACCCGACATCACAACACTGCACTCCAGCCTGGGCAACAAGAGTGAAACTCCATCTAAAAAAAAAAAATAGTCAAAGAAGAACATAATATAATGATAAAATGATCACTATAGTAGAATATGTAACAATTATAACTATATATGCACCCCACACCAGAGCACATTAACACTGATATATTTGAAGCTAGGAATAGACAACAATACAGTAACAGTAGTAGAATCAAACATCCCACTCTGTATAATGGATAGGCCATCCAGACATAAAGTCCATAAGGAAACAGCAGAACTGAACAATTCTACAGATCAAATGAACCTAACAGATATATACAAAACACTTCACCTAACAGAGAAGCAGAATACTCATTCTTTGCCAGGGCACATTGATGGTTCTCCAGGATAGATCACATGTTAGGTCTGAAACAGAATTTAACAAATTTAAGAAGATTGGAATTATATCAAGTACCTTTTCTGACCACAATGGAACGAAATTTAAAATTAATGATAAAAGAAAGCTGGAAAATTCACAAATATGTAAAAATTAAATAGTATTCTCTTGACCAAACATTTAGTCAAAGAAGAAATTGAAAAGAAAATTTTAAAGTTTCATGACATATCAGAAATTGAAGATCAACTTACTAAAATAAACCATGAAGACAAGATTAGAGAAAAAAGAATGGAAAGGAATGAAAAAATCCTCCAAGAATTATGGGACTATGTGAAATGACCAAACCTATGATTGATTGGTATACCTGAAAGTGACAGGGAGAATAGAACCAAGTTGGAAAACACACTTCAGGATAATCCAGGAGAACCTCCCCAACTCAGCAAGAAAGGCCAAGATTCAAATTCAGGAAATACAGAGAACACCACAAAGATACTCCTCAAGGATCTGGCCAGCAGCTCGCAATGCAACAGGACTCTCTCTTTCTTCCCAGGTGGATCAGCAGGTTGAGAAATAATAGACACACACAAGATAGTGAAAGCTGGGTCCAGGGGGGTCACCACCATCTGGTCCCATGGTGCCAACAATGCACTGGATATACCAGAATTTATTATTAAGTTTAGTGAGGGCAGGGGTAGGTTAGTGAGGGATTTAGGGTCATTTGATTATGAGGTGAGATGGTCACATGGGGATGAAGTAGTTCTTTAACACAACATCTGTATGCCGAAGTACACTATACAGGGATAAGAATTTACAATATAGTGTGTGCTTCAGTAATTTCTAACAGAGCCTTAAAATAGAAACACAGTCTTTCCGTAACCTATGATTAGCAAGATATTAATCAGCAGTAACAGTTACAGCAAAAGCTGGTTACAAACAATCCATAGAAACAGGACGTGAAGCTAGACAACTGGTTAGACCAGAAATTCTCAGAAGGGAGTATGCCTTAACCCTGAAGAGGCCTAGAAGAGCCATGGCAAGATGAGGGTGTTTATAGCCCTATCTTATCCATATGGACAGGCGCCCCCCATGTGTCCATTTATAGGCTCTCCACAATGGTTGTATTCCATTCCCAGAGCTATGAACATCTGCTTTTCTGGGATAGGAATCTTGGTGATGTGAAGCCTCCCTGACTGCACACCCATTCATAGGCTCTCTGCAGGGGGAAGCACATCACACACTGTTGGCTCATTCTGGCAGTCCAACCTGGCATTGTCTTTACACAATCCTGCATGCAATTTTGTATTTACAATAATCAGAAGCATTTCATCTTTTATTCCGTAGCAATAGTTTCAGGGGGTCTCCCTACAAAGAGCAACCCCAAGACACACAATCATCAGATTCACCAAGGTTGAAATGAAGGAAAAAATGTTAAGGGCAGCCAGAAAGAAAGGCCAGGTTACCTAGAAAGGGAACCCCATCAGACTAACAGTGGGTCTCCCTGCAGAAACCCTGAAAGTCAGATGAGATTAGGGGCCAATATTCAAAATACTTGAAGAAAAGTATTTTCAACCCACAATTTCATATCCAGCCAAATTAACTTTCATAAGCAAAGGAGAAATAAAATCCTTTACAGACAAGAAAATGCTGAGGGATTTTGTCACCACCAGACCTGCCTTACAAGAGGTGCTGAGAAAGCACTAACTATGGAAAGGAAAAACTGGTACCAGCCACTGCAAAACCACACCAAAATGTAAAGACCAATGACACTATGAAGAAACCACTTCAACGAATATACAAAATAACCAGCTGGCATCATGATGACGGATCAAATTCACACATAACAATATTCACCTTAAATGTACATGATCTAAATTTCCCAATTAAAAGACACAGACTGGCAAATTAGATAGAGTCAAGACCCATTGGTGTGCTGTATTCAGGAGACCCATCTCATGTGCAAAGATGCACATAGGCTCAAAATAAAGGGATAAAGAAATATTTACCAAGCAATGGAAAGCAAAAAAAAGAGGCTACCATTCTAGTCTCTGATAAGACAGACTTTAAGAAAACAAAGATCAAAAAAGACAAAGAAGGGCATTACATAATGGTAAAGGGATCAATGTAACAAGAAAAGCTAACTATCCTAAATATATATGCTCCCAATACAAGAACACCCAGATTCATAAAACAAGTTCTTAGAGACCCACAAAGAGACTTAGACTCCCACACAATAATGTGGGAGACTTTAACACCCCACTGTCAATATTAGACAGATCAATGAAACAGAAAATTAACAAGGATGTTCAGGACTTGAAATGAGCTCTGGACCAAGCAGACCTAATAGACATCTACAGAACTTTCTACCCAAAATCAGCAAAATATACATTATTCTTAGCCCCACATAGCACTTATTCTAAAATCAACCACAAATTGAAAGTAAAACACTCCTCAGCAAATGCAAAAGAATGGGAATCATAACAAACAGTCTTTCAGACCACAGTGCAAACAAATTAGAACTCAGAGTTAAGAAACTCACTCAAAACTGCACAACTACATGGAAACAGAACAACCTGCTCCTGAATGACTACTAGGTAAATAACAAAATGAAGGAAGAAATAAAGATGTTCTTTGAAACCAATGAGAACAAAGATACAATGTACCAGAATCTCTGAGGCACATTTAAAGCAGTGTGTAGAGGGAAATTTATAGTACCAAATGCCCACAAGAGGAAACAGGAAATATCTAAAATCAACACCCTAACATCACAATTAAAAGAACTAGAGAAGCAAGGCAAACAAACTCAAAAGCTAGCAGAAGACAAGAAATAACTAAGATCAAAGCAGAACTGAAGGAGACAGAGACACAAAAAAAAAAACCCTTCAAAAAACCAATGAATCCAGGAGTTGGTTTTTTGAAAAGATTAACAAAATAGACCACCAGCTAGACTAATAAAGAAGAAAAGAGAGAAGAATCAAATAGATGTAATAAAAAAATGATAAAGGGGATATCACCACTGATCCCATAGAAATACAAACTACCATCAGAGAATACAATAAACACCTCTATGCAAATAAACTAGAAAATCTAGAAGAAATGGATAAATTCCTGGACACATACAACCTCCCAAGACTAAACCAGGAAAAAGTCAAATCCCTGAATAGACCAATAACAACTTCTGAAATTGAGGCAGTAATTAATAGCCTACCAACCAAAAAAAGTCCAGGATCAGATGGATTCACAGCCAAATTATACCAGAGGTACAAAGAGGAGCTTCTGAAACCATTCCGAACAATAGAAAAAGAAGGAATTCTCCTTAACTCATTTTTTTGAGACGAGCAACATCCTGATACCAAAATCTGGCAGAGACACAACAAAAAAAGAAAATTTCAAGCCAATATCCCTGATGAACATCAATGCAAAAATCCTAAATAAAATACTGGCAAACTGAACCCAGCAGCACATCAAAAAGCTTATCAACCACGATCAAGTTGGCCTCATCCCTGGGATGCAAGGCTGGTTCAACATACGCAAATCAATAAATGTAATCCATCACATAAACAGAACAAGTGACAAAAACCACATGATTATCTCAATAGATGCAGAAAAGACCTTCAATAAAATTCAACATCCCTTCATGCTAAAATCTCTCAATAAACTAGATATTGATGGAACATATCCCAAAATAATAAGAGCTACTTATAACAAACCCATAGCCAATATCATACTGAATGGGCAAAAGCTGGAAGCACTCCCTTTGAAAACCAGCACAAGACAAGGATGCCCTCTTTCACCACTCCTATTCAACATAGTATTGGAAGTTCTGGCCAGGACAATCAGGCAAGAGAAAGAAATAAAGGCATTCAAATAGGAAGAGAGGAAGTCAAATTCCCTCTGTTTGAAGATGACATGATTGTATATTCAGAAAACCCCATCATCTCAGCCCAAAATCTCCTTAAGCAGTTAAGCAACTTCAGCAAAGTCTCAGGATACAAAGTCAATGTGCAAAAATCACAAGCATTCCTCTACATCAACAATAGACAAGCAGAGAGCCAAATCATGAGTGAACTCCCATTTAAATTGCTACAAAGAGAATAAAATACCGAGGAATGCAACTTACAAGGGACATGACAGATTCTTCAAGTAGAACTACACACCTCTGCTCAAGGAAATAAGAGAGGACACAAACAAAAGGAAAAATATTTCATGGTCATGGATAGGAAGAATCAATATTATGAAAGTGGCCATACTGCCCAAAGTAATATATAAACTCAATGCTATCCCCATCAAGCTACCATTGACTTTCTTCACAGAATTGGAAAAAACTTTAAATTTCGTATGTAACCAAAAAAGAGCCCACATAGCCAAAACAATCCTAAGCAAAAAGAACAAAGCTGGAGGCATCATGCTACCTGACTTCAAACTATACTACAAGGCTACAGTAATCAAAACAGCATGGTACTGCTACCAAAACAGACACATAGACCAATAGGACAGAACAGAGGCTTCAGAAATAACACCACACATCTACAACCATCTGATCTTTGACAAACCTGACAAAAACAAGCAATGGGAAAGGATTCCCTATTTAATAAATGCTGCTGAAAAAACTGGCTAGCCATACGCAGAAAGCTGAAACTGAATCCCTTACTTACACCTTATACAAAAGTTAACTCAAGATGGATTAAAGACTTAAATGTAAAACCTAAAACCATAAAAACCCTAGAAGAAAACCTAGACAATATCATTCAGGACATAGGCATGGGCAAAGACTTCATGACTAAAACACCAAAAGCAAGGGCAACAAAAGCCAAAATTGACAAATGGGATCTGATTAAACTAAAGAGCTTCTGCACAGCAAAAGAAACTATCTTCAGAGTGAACGGGCAACCTATAGAATGGGAGAAAATTTTTGCAATCTATCCATTTGATAATAGGCTAATATCCAGAATCTACAATGAACCCAAACAAATTTACAAGAAAAAAACAAACAACCCCATCAAAAAGTGGGCGAAGGACATGAACAGACACTTCTCAAAAGAAGACATTTATACAGCCAAAGGACATGAACAGACACTTCTCAAAAGAAGACATTTATACAGCCAAAAAACAAATGAAAAAATGCTCACCATCACTGACCATCAGAGAAATGCAAATCAAAACCACAATGAGATATCATCTCACACCAGTTAGAATGGCAATCATTAAAAAGCCAGGAAACAACAAGTGCTGGAGAGGATGTGGAGAAATAGGAACGCTTTTACACTGTTGGTGGGACTGTAAACTAGTTCAACCATTGTGGAAGTCAGTGTGGCGATTCCTCAGGGATCTAGAACTAGAAATACCATTTGACTCAGCCATCCCATTACTGGGTATATACCCAAAGGACTATAAATCATGCTGCTATAAAGACACATGCACATGTATGTTTATTGCAGCACTATTCACAATAGCAAAGACTTGGAACCAACCCAAATGTCCAACAATGATAGACTGGATTAAGAAAATGTGGCACATACACACCATGGAATACTACGCAGCCATAAAAAATGATGAGTTCATGTCCTTTGTAGGGACATGGATGAAATTGGAAATCATCATTCTCAGTAAACTATCGCAAGAACAAAAAACCAAACACTGCATATTCTCACTCATAGGTGGGAATTGAACAATGAGAACACATGGACACAGGAAGGGGAACATCACACTCTGGGGACTGTTGTGGGGTGGGGGGAGGGGGAGGGATAGCATTGGGAGATATACCTAATGCTAGATGATGAGTTAGTGGGTGCAGCGCACCGGCATGTCACATTTATACATATGTAACTAACCTGCACATTGTGCACATGTACCCTAAAACTTAAAGTATAATAATTAAAAAAAATGTAATCAAATAGATTTATAGAATTTTTAAATTTACCTTTAATTAGCTATCTTTAAAAATCTTTAGCTAAATATTTGACTCCTATACCCAGGCGGTATTCAAATAGGTGCATTCCATCAGTCACCAACAGCGAGGGAGTATTGAAATCCATCCATCACTAGCCCTAGAAAAGCAAAAGACACCCCTACATTGCTAACAGTGGATTAGAAGCTTCACCTTTATAGAAAAGACAAACACACTGAGAATTTAGCAAAATTGCAGGTATTCATATTCAAAGCATCAGGCTAACACAATGTTTCATACAACAGTGTTTGTGAGAAAAACTAAGCTGAAGGTTAGAAAACACAGAGTTATCGTGCATTTTTAAAATTAATTCTCAAAAATACTTAAAGATCAAAGTCACCAAAGTTTTGGGGTAAATGCAAAGAGTAAATCTAATTATCTGAGGAGATGAGATAGGCATTGATAATAATTTGATGGAAAGCATGCTTTTATTTATGGAATGGCCACTTTTGCAAAGTTGAGAAGCAATAAGAAGAACAGAAAATCTGCCATTTCTGCCACTCACATTAACTATGACTAATAGGTAGTGACTACTAATGAGCCCTAGAAATTTATTTTAAACAGTATTATCCCTACCTTGAAACTTAATTCCAGAACTTAACCCAGGAAGAAGGCTTTTTTCATTAACTTATTCACAAAGACCTCATGCAATTTACATTGCTGAAATAGCTATCAGGAAATACTACTTCTGTTTAAATACACTTTATTGGAATTGACTTGATAATTCTTTTTTTTATGACTTAGGAGCATTTGATGTTGGCACCAGTGGTAAAACATTAATATTGCCTTTGTAACATTAGCACGATGTGTGGTAACAGAATAAAATGTGCTATAGAGGATCTGGGATAAACTTCCCTGAGAGGAAAAAAAATGCAGGCCAAGCCTCCAGAGCTTATGCAAAGACTCTTAGGCAAGAATGGTATTAACCCACTCCACCCCACAAACAGAAGCCATTTGTTAGAGGACCCTCTTGAACTTAGCATTTATAGGATATGAGCTGATGTAAGCTCTGACATCACTTGACTGCCTCTTTCATTTATGGAGAGGGAAATCAAGACCTAAAGAAGTACAGTGACCTTCCAGAACTACATAGCCAGTTACCAATTGAGCAGATTCTCCTGGATTCTCAACTACTCCTTTCTGTTTTTTGAAATGGAGTCTCACTCTGTCGCCCAGGCTAGAGTGCAATGGCATGACCTTGACTCACGGCAGCCTCTGCCTCCCGAGTTCAAGCAATTCTTATGCCTCAGCCTCCCAAATAGCTGGGATTATCAGGGTGCACCACCACATCTGGCTAATTTTTGTATTTTTTTTGTAGAGACAGGGTTTCACCATGTTGGCCAGGCTGGTCTCAAACTCCTGACCTCAGGTGATCCCCCCACCTAGGCCTCCCAAAGTGCTGGGATTACAGGTGTGAGCCACTGCACCCAGCCTGCGACTCCTTTCTCTACATCAACCTTCCATGTTATTCTCACATTTTGTCATTTCACCCCTTGAATTCAATGCCTCAATCACACTAAGGTCCTTTCAATGCTTCCCCCAAAGTCTGCCCCTCAAAGAATGATCTCAGGCTCTCTTGTCTCTGAGCCTTCACACTTGCAGTTCTTTGTTTTGGAAACCACCCATGCCATACCCCAACCCCACCAAACTCCATGTGTCATTATCTCCTAGCCATTGTCCAAATCACAGTTTAGCAAGGCCTCTAAGTTCTCAGAAATCTAGGTTATATACATTTTCTCTCAGTTCCCAGACAGAAATAAACAAAAGAAATAAAGCAAAACAAACCCAAAACAAACAGAAGAAAGGAAATAAGAAAAATAAGAACAGAAATTAATGAAACAGAAGAGAAAAATGGAAGAAACAAGAGCACTGAAAAGTTCAACAAAATTAATAAACTAAGAAAAAAAGAAGACACAAATAACTAATATTAAGAATAAAACGGCCTGGCGCGGTGGCTCATGCCTGTAATCCCAGCACTTTGGGAGGCCAAGGCGGGTGGATCACCTGCGGTCAAGAGTTCAAGACCAGCCTGGTCAACATAACAAAACCCCGCCTCTACTAAAAAAATACAAAAACTAGCTGGTCATGGTGGCAGACGCCTGTTATCCCACCTACTCGGGAGGCTAAGGCAGGAAAATCACTTGAACCCGGGAGGCGGAGGTTGCAGTGAGCAGAGATCGCAGCACTGCACTGCAGCCTGGGCGACAAGAGTGAAACTCTACCTCAAAAAAAAAGAATAAAACAATATGGCTGCAGACACTGCAGACATCAAAAAGATAATAAGGGAATAACACTATTAACAACTCTACACAGATAAATTTGACAATTTAGGTTAAGTTGATCAATTCCTCAAAATTGCAAAGAATGAAAACTCATGAAAGTATGAAATTCAAGCAGCAGGAGAGCCTGCTTTTCCTGTTTAATAATTACCAGACTACAGAGAAAGCTCAGGACCCAGCCTTCTGATCTACCAGTCGCCTGTGTACCTTTATACTTTCTACAGTGAAAGTTGTTACAGGATCTCCCTTTCTCAATAAATTCGTCTGCGGTGGAGAAAATCAGCATGAGTACTACAGGCCAAGTAGGTGCAGTCTTGTTCTTTATGTTGTGTCATATCTTTGTCAGTTTGTGTGCTCATCTCTTTACCAACATCTCATCGCCCAGCTAGTCTCTGGGCTCCTAAAGGTGAGAGGCTGTCATAATCATAGTATCTCTCCTCCTTCCCTCCTTTTTCCTTAATTCCCTTTTGACTTCCCTCAGTTCTCTCATCTCTTCAACAAGTAATGTCCAAGCCCTTTATCAGAATTTCCAGAGTCAAAGATATATCCCCTTCTCCAAGGGTCTCACAGAGAGACAATAATTATAAAAGAGCAATTATAAAGCAATATACAAGGATAGTAAAGGAGAAAGAGAATGGGAGCCTCAAGGAAAAGCTCATAACCCAGCTTGGCTTCCCAGAGGTGATACTGAAGGGGAAATCACTGGAGAAAATATGAATTCACCAGGTAAAGGAGAAGTGTGTGCAGGCAGATAAAACAACATAAGGAGTAATACAGAGACTGAGAAAATATCCCATGCAAGAAGCTTCAGAATATGTTTGGGGGCTGAAAGGTAAAGCCTGAAACACAAAGTGACAGGAAATAAGGTTGGAGAGACTGACAGAGAGAAAATCCTGATGTCAGCGGATCCAGGTAAGCAAATGGTAACAACATCATTTTTAGATAGGAGATTGGTGTGATTAGGATTATATTTCAAATGGCAATGGTATAAAGGTGATTTCGAAGGTGGTAAAAGCAAGAAAGAGATAAAGCAGAAAGCTTTTTTAGTACTAGCGGGAGTGGAGAAAAGATACATATCCTAGAAAATTTAGACTGTGAAGATTGAGGGACAGAAAAATTGAGGCTACTTCCCAGGTTTCTACTTGGGTGAGTGAACACATCGCATGGCTGCTAGTTGAATAGAGGTAGCAGAGGGAGGAATATATTGAGTGTTTTGTCCACTAGAGCATGGTGGAAGGTGGAGATGGGAAGAAGAAATAATGATATGTTCATGTTTTAACATGTTGAGTTTGAGACACCTCCAGTACCTTCAAACAGCAAATGAATACATTAGCCTATAACTTAGGGAGAAATATGTCCCATAAATATAGATTACTCACATAAAGGTAGTGGTTGAATCTGCAAAAATAGATAAGACCACACAGAAAGAGAATTTATAGTGACAACAGTGGTGGCCTGAAATCAGAACCTTTAAGAACTACCTTGCCACTAACAACTTCTCCAACCTCAATCTGCCAGTAGACACCATTTGATGATTGCCTCCATTCGTTGCTCCATAACTCACCCTTCCACCCCAAAACTGATTTTTCCCATGCTTAGGATCACAAATAACTCCCACACTGTAATGTCATTCCTACCCTGAAACAGCCACCAGGCCACTTTATTCATAGTAATATAAAAAGTATGACACCTGTAATCCCACTACTGGGTACCTACTCACAGGAAAATAGTATATTAAAGGTATACCTGAACTTACCTGTTTATTGCAGCACTATTAACAATAGCAAAGATATAGAATCAACGTTAAGTATCCATCAACGGATGAATGGATAAACAAAATGTGGTACATATACACAATGGAGTACTATTCAGCCGTAAAAAAGAATGAGATCCTGTCATCTGCAGCAACAGGGATAGAACTGAAGATCATTATCTTAAGTGAAATAAGCCAGGCACAAAAAGACAAGTATCACATGTTCTTATGCATATGTGGGAGCTAAAAAGTTTGAACACATGGAGGTAGAGAGTGGAAAAATAGATAACAGAGACTGGGAAGGGTGAGTGGAGGGGATGATGAGAAGTGGGTGAAAAGGTACAAACATGGCCGGGCATGGTGGCTCACGCCTGTAATCCCAGCACTTTGGGAGGCCAAGGTGGGCGGATCACAAGGTCAGGAGATCAAGACCATCCTGGCTAACACAGTGAAACCCCGTCTCTACTAAAAATACAAAAAAATTAGCCAGGCGTGTTGGTGGGCGCCTGTAGTCCCAGCTACTCAGGAGGCTGAGGCAGGAGAATGGCATGAACCTGGAAGGCGGAGCTTGCAGTGAGCCGAGATCGTGCTACTGCACTCCAGCCTGGGCAACAGAGTGAGATTCCATCTCAAAAACAAAAACAAAAACAAAAAAAAAGTACAAACATACAATAAGATAGAAAGAATAAATTCAATGTTTGATACCAGAGTAGGGTCACTATGCTCAACAAAAACGTATTATACTTAGATAATGGACACCCTGAATACCCTTACTTGGTCACTACACATTATATACATTTAACAAAATGTTTCATGTACCCCATAAATAGGCACAATTTTTTTTTTTTGAGATGGAGTCTCGCTCTGTTGACAGACTGGAGTACAGTGGCATGATCTCGGCTCACTGCAACCTCCATGTCCCAGGTTCAAGCGATTCTCCTGCCTCAGCCTCCTGAGTAGCTGGGATTACAGGTGCAGGCCACCACACCTGACTAATTTTTGTATTTTTAGTAGAGATAGGGTTTCACCATGTTGGTCAGGCTGGTCTCAAACTCCTGACCTTGTGATCCGCCCGCCTCGGCCTCCCAAAGTGCTCGGATTACAGGCATGAGCCACCGTGCCTGGCCAATAGGCACAATTTTTTTAATTAAAATCTTTAAAAGTATGACATCTATCCTCTTGGTCATGTTACGTTTTGTAAATATAGTTGGTATTTTCAAAACTAATTTGAATACAGAGGCTGATAGTACGAGAAAACTTAAATTGGGGTCAGAAAGACTACCTTCAGCATATATTTATTCTTTTTTTTTTCTTGAGTGCGGAAAATTGGACTAATCCAATTTAGTGATTCTATAATCACTAATATAGCAATCTTCCAACTCCCAAGCTTAAGGAGCTTCTCTTTCTGCCCCTGTATTCTATTTCTCAGGTCATCAGATGCAAAGCAGCCATACTCTGGAAGCCTGGTGCACCATTTTCTATTGAAGAGGTAGAAGTGGCTCCACCAAAGGCAAAGGAAGTTCGCATAAAGGTAAAAAAAAAAAAAAATCACACCAAAAGCCAAAAGCCAGAGCTTCTTACTGTAAGTTACATATTCTTATCCAGATATTCAACTCAGAAAAAAAAATAATAAAACTACATATCTTTGTATTTCTTTTTCATTAAACATTTCCATCAATTTTTAAATCCAGCCAGATAAAAGGTTAGGGAGGTAAAGCATAGGCTAACTGCCCAAAGGATAAAACTCAGGCTTATTTACAGCTATTGTACTAATTATTAATTTAAAAAAATTCTACCTTCAAACCCTATTTTAATCTGTACTTGTAAATTTTTATGGCATCCTTCATAATACTTGTCTTGAAATATTTTGAATAAAAATTGATTACAGACAAATCATCTCTGAATCTGGAAACTCAAATTAGAGCTGGAAGGGCCTTAGGGATACCTGATATTTTACAGATGCGAAGACTGAAGCCAGCTGCGGTTTAGTGACTGGTCACACAGCTAGCAGAGTAAAAATATAGACTAATTTTTCTCGGCCGAGCATGATAGCTCATCCCTGTAATCCCAGCACTCTGGGAGGCAGAGGCAGGAAGATTGCTTGAGTGCAGGAGATGAGAACAGTTTTTCTCAACCTTGGTTACCTATTTGGAATCAGCTGGAAGCTTTGAAAAATGCTAATAACCAAGTCCCATCTCCAGAAATTCTGAAATTGTGATTTAATTAGTCCAGGGTGCAGCATGGACATGGAAAGTTTTTAAATTGCCTTCAGATGGTTCTATAGGCCTCCTCCAAATTAGAAAATAGTTTACCTGACTTGCAGTTCAGAGTCCTTTGTTATTATTTTAATTATAACAATAAAGAATAAGTACAGTTTAATGATAGATTACAAAGAGACAGTCATTTTCTAAGTCATCTCAGTTCGTGCCTTCTTCTCAGTTCGTGCCTTCTTCTCAGAGAGCCTTCTCCATCCTACATCCCCTATGGAGTAAGCAGTGGGCTATTGGGTTGTTTGCATCCACTCCCCACCCACAGGGTCACAACTCATGCAACCAGGTTTGGACCCTCACTCAAAGACATTCAACCATTATCAGACAAGCTACACATCTGAATGTCTCACCAGTGAATTTGAACCAAGATATGGGCACTATAGCAGAGTAAGTGATGGTGAGAAGAAGGCAGTGGTGAGGTTGGGCAGACTCATCACTGGTTAACTGTTTTTAACCACGATCAGCAAAATAAATGGAGAAAGCCAATCTGCAGAGAATAATAGGTGAATGCAACTATGCGCATATTGAATCAAAGTAAAGAGATAAAGAGAATGACTATTTGGTAAATGTCTAGGTCTATGAGGTCTGACAGCACTTTCTACAGTTGGGTTGCAGGCAATTCAGGCAATTTTATGGTATTGTTCCAATAATCCTCCTTTTACATGCACAAATTTCAATATATTTCATTTCTTGACTAAGGAGTGTGTGCATGTGAATGTGTGGCTATGTGTATGCAAACTTCATATTTATTTTAGAAATGAAGAAACTGAGACCCAGAAAGAAAAATTTACCCCCAAGTTCACACAGCTGAGAAGGGGGAGAGCCAGTATTTCATCCCTGAACTCTTAACCACTGTTCTGGAGTGTCTTCATTTTAAACTGTCTGGCTAACTTACAATAAAGTGGGATTATGACTTGTACAAATAACAAAACTATAAAGCTCACTTGTAAAATAAATTAAGGTTTTAATTAAAGTATAATAGGAAACATTATTCCTTTGCCTTCTGTGTTCCAATTTCTTTATTTCATTTCATTTTAGAGACAGGGTCTCACTCTGTCACCCAGACTGGAGTGCAGTGGTACAAAATCATAGCTCACTGCAGCCTCGAACTACTGGGCTCAAGTGATCCTCCCACTTCAGCCTCCCAAGCAGCTTGGACTACAGGTGCATGCAACCATGCCTGGCTAATTTATTTATTTATTGTAGAGATGGAGGTCTCACTATTTTGCCCAGGCTGGTCTCAAACTCCTGCCCTTGAGTGACTCTCCTGCCTCAGCCTCCTGAGATGCTGGGATTTTAAGCATAAGCCACAGCACTCAGCTCAATTCCTTTATTTTTATAGTCGTTCTTTCTCCTCCACACTTCCATCTACAAGATCAGTGAAGCCAATTGAGACCTCAGACATCAAGTCACACTGCAATTTTACAGCTTCTCTTCTGACCCCCATTCTACCCACCCTCCCCAGTAAATTTTCAATCATCATCTTAATTCTGAAATCAGCTAATGAAAAACATTTCATTGCTTTAACAAATTATTATTGACCCTTCCCTAGAATTAAAACTGATAAGAAATGAATGCAGTGTATAAATGGAGAATATCAAACTAGCAAAAAGCCTTACAGTCAACAACTCTAAAACACCATTATCTGAAACAGCGGGAACTGCAGTACCCTTTGCCTTCCATACAGGTTGTGGCCACTGGACTGTGTGGTACAGAGATGAAAGTGTTGGGGAGTAAACACTTGGACCTCTTGTATCCTACCATCTTGGGCCATGAAGGGGCTGGAATCGTTGAGAGTATTGGAGAAGGAGTAAGCACAGTGAAACCAGGTAGGAATTAGCACCTGGTAATAGGAAACAGCAACAACTTGGAACCAACATCAAGAAAATCATAAGCACCCCTTAAGTATGTCAGGATCAAGTGAAATAAAAGGTGAAATGTTTCCAACTTCTTAGAAAAGTAGGGATAAATTACTTGTAAGTTACATAAAATATTAAATATATTGTATTCTTTGCATTTACATTTTGAAAATAAGAAAAAACAAGAAGTAGAATGCACTGAAACTGGACTTGAAAGTACAAATGAGACAAAAATTTATGAAAAAAAGATTGACAGAGGTAAACTATTGAACAATTATTTAAATGAGGCATATGATAAATAATCAAACACATTAGTGGAACCAAATAAAGAAGCAGTCCAGAATTGAATCCAAATAAACATAAGAAGTTAATGCAGCATGAGGTTTGTCTTTCAAACTTAAGAGTAGAAACAGATTATCCCACAAATTGTGTTGAAACAACTAGGTAGTTACCCGGGCTAAAAAAGTAAATTGGGTTGCCATCTCATTCTTTATATAAAAAAATTATACATGCATCTAAAAATTAAATGTGAAAAGTAAAACCATAGAAGTACTATAAAATAACATGGGAGAACACTGTATTATCTTGGAGGAGGGAAGGAAATTTTAATCAATACAAAAAAATACCCAGCAGATATAAAATAGATATTTATATAGACAAATTTGACAATGTAAAAATTACATAGATTCTGCATGTTTAAAAAAAACCCCAAAAGTCAAAACCCATTATGACAATGGACCAATTTTCTTAATATAGAAATAATTTCTTTAAAAGCAATTTTTAAAAGCTGAGTAAAAAAAGGGGCAAACAAAATACATGTCTAATTTAAAGAAATATATATATACACATATATGTGTGTGTATATATATATATATATATGAATGCTTTAAACACATTAAAATATGCCCAACCTCAGACATATTAAAAATAAAAAACATTTTAAAAGGCTGGGGGTGGGAAAAATGGAGAGATGTAGTCAAATGGTATAAAATTTCTGCTAGATAGGAAAAATAAGTTTTTTGAGATCTATTGAACAGCATGGTGATCACAGTTGATAATAATGAATTATACTATATTTCAAAATTGCTAAGAGTATACATTTCAAATGTTCTTACCACAAAATATGTCTTCAAGTGTTTAACATGTTAATTACTTTGATTTAATCATCCCATATTATATACACATAATATCACATTGTACCCCATAAATATATAATTTGTCAATTTACAATAAAATTTTAAAACGCAATGAAAAAACACTTTTTCCCTAGCAGATCGGCAAAGATTAAGAAGTTTGATAATATATAGAGTTGACAAGAATATAGGCAGACAGCTCCCTCATATCTTATTGTTTGGAAAGTAGATTTGCTCGACTCTAAATGCAGCAATATGTAATATCGTTTAAATTTATATATTCTTGGACACAACTGTTTCAATTCTAGAAACTTATTCCATAGATATATGTTCATGTACTCATTTTCTATTGCCGCTGGAAAAAATCACCACAAATATAACAGTTTAAAGCAACACAAATTTATTATCTCAGTTTCTATACATCAGAAATCTGAGTGGGCTTGGCTGAGTTTTCTGCTCACGTTTCAAGGTCAAAATCAAGGGAGTAGCCAACTGGGTCCTTATCTGGAGCCTCTGGAGAAAAATCCACTTCCAAGTTCATTCAAGTAGTTTTCAGAATCCAATTCCTTGAGGCTGTAGGACTGAGATCCTTATTTCCTCACCAGTGGTCAGCTCCCTGAAATTCCTCACATTTCTTCTTCTGTGGCACCTTCCAGCCTCGAAGCAGCCATGGCCCACTAAATCCTTCCACAGGTGTTAAGTCACTTTTACTTCCTCTTCTGCCTTCATCTGCTCTTCTTCTTTTGATGGCTCATGTGATTACCTTGGGTCCACCTGGATAATTCAGTATAATCTCCCTATCTTAATGACAACTGATTAGTAACCTTAGTTACATCTACAGAGTACCCCTTGCCATGCAGCATAACATACTCACAGGCATGACACCACAACATAGTCACAGTTTCTAGGGATTTGTGCAGGATATCTTTCAGAGGGCATTTTAGAACTCTGTCTACAATAAGATACTCATTGCATTATTGGTTTTAGTGTTGGGGTGTAGAGAAACAAAGAACAACCTAAATATCTATCAGTGTTCATGGCACTGGTTAATGATGGAGCACTATATGTACTAAAATAGAAAGCTCCATGATACAGTGTTAAGTAAAAAAGCTAGGCCCAAACCAGGGTAGATAGCATGCTTACCTTTGCATTTTAAAAGGGGTTACAGTGCTGAAAAATATCGTGGTTACTGGTCAGAGTACCCATCTCTAAGATGGGGAACTGGGGAATAGAGTGATAATTTTCACTTTTGTGCAGTTTAAATTTTTACCATATGTATGTGTTACTTTTTTAAAAAATAAAAATAAATAAAATAGAAGAAACTAAATCTTAATAAGGTTTTTAACTAAAAGTATAAAACAAATTTCTCTGGTTTACAGTGTTAGACCATAGGGGCAGCCAGTAAAATACATCACAGGCAAGCTCTTCTAATCATGTCCTGACACTTTGACCACTACTAGAGAAATCTGCCTACCTTTGATCTCTAAGGTCAAGAAGAAAGGGTTGATATCAAACACAGAGAATAGCATAGAAGCAATTTTTTTTCTCCCTAATCCAGAGCTTACTCTGTTAGTATGTGGTATCCATACTATTTTAAATTCAATCCCTGAGAGAGGAAATTAGTGTTGAAAATGTGAGAAGAGATAAGACTTGACTGAATGGATATATGACAAAAAACTATTTCATACTCCAAAAGGAGCTTACAAAAGAGGCAAATCTGGGGCCAGTTCCTCAAGATTCAGCCACTGAGCCCAGGGCTGGGCCCAGATGCTAAAGACATTCTCTCTTTTTGTAAGTATTTGATATTCTTTGTGGTATCAAGCACAACTGAATATGGAAATAATTCTCAGCTGTCATCTCTTCTTGGGTGCCTTGCTGTCAAAATCGTGAAAGACAGCTATCTCTTTACTTTAAAAAATAATATGTTAATAAGACATGATTTTGCTCTTTTAGGTGACAAAGTTATCACACTCTTTCTGCCACAGTGTGGAGAATGTACCTCTTGCCTGAATTCTGAGGGCAATTTTTGTATACAATTCAAGTAAGTTTTTACTAATATTTTCTTTTTGAAAACTTAATTCACTTTCATTGGAGAAGATCTAAGCTTTCTAATTCAAAATAAACTTTGTGTTTTGTTGGTTTTTTTTTGTTTTGTCTATAAAAGACAGTCAAAAACCCAAATGATGTCTGATGGTACCAGCAGGTTTACCTGCAAGGGAAAATCAATATATCACTTTGGTAATACCAGCACCTTCTGTGAATACACAGTGATAAAGGAAATCTCAGTTGCCAAGATTGATGCAGTCGCTCCTCTAGAGAAAGTATGCCTAATTAGCTGTGGCTTTTCCACTGGGTTTGGTGCTGCAATCAATACTGCCAAGGTGAGGGGCATTTATACCCATTTGGAAGGGAATTATTGGGATATGGAGTTGAAAGGCCTCTTGCATCTTAGTCATGTCTTATCATACCAAAGGAAAAATCCCAAGCCTGACTCCAAACATCCTTGAGTTCTCTGCTATCTACCTAGTCATCCCACACCCCCTTCAACATTTTTCCTATTCCCTCTTGGTGAGTAGTAAAAGACAGATTAAGTCTGGATGCCATTCACAAGTGGAAAGACAGGAATTACTGGAAATTAAATCTAACATAGTTACAACATGACTCTGTGGCCTTTCATATTCCAGTTTATCCTTTCTTTCCTTAGACAAATATTTTCGGAGCCATTCACTGTCCCAGGTGCTAGAATTCAGCAGCTAACAAAACTCATGAAGCTAATATTATATTGCATGATATATTAGGTAGTGATAAATGCTAATAAAAAGAAAAGGAGAGTAAAGGAACCAAGTGATGAAGTAGGTGTTACTACATTAGACAGATTGACCAGGGGATCCCACTCTGGCTGAATGGGCTGCTTTTGAACTCTTATTTCTAAAACATCACTCAAACCTTCCTGGCTCCCTTCCTAAAGGTGCTGTTGAATTTTAGAACTTTGCATTTTCCAGTGTCCATCAGTCCCAATACTATACAGAGAGACAGAATGGAAAAAAATTATTTAAATTAGTCCTATGTAGGACAGTACTCAATAAAAAAAAAAAGCCTTTGCCTTCACAAGGCATTGACCCGATAAGTAATGAAAAATTTACGGATACCGAGAGAGAGAGAGAGAGAGAGAGACAGAGAGAAATGGTTGTAGGAAGATAGAGATAATTTTAAAGAACTCAAAAATATCTGGAATTAAATACATTGTCAAATAAGTCTTAATATTCAATGAAAATTCATTTAAACTACTACTTAGACTAATTCCTGGGACTTGAAACTCTACTTTCAGGCAGCTTTTTGTTCCTGTGCCAAGAGTATTCCATATCTAGAAATATTTTTGAAAAATCAAAACTTTCTAGTTATAATATGTTATGTAGGTAAACATCATTTGCTTATGACTCATTAAAAAATACATGCATATAGACTTAGCCTTCCCAACTGAGTAAAGGTGTATGTTCTCTTTGCTTTTTGTTTTCTGAGTTTTCTGCCTGTATGTGTTTAGGTGACTCCAGGTTCTACCTGTGCTGTGTTTGGCCTGGGAGGAGTCGGCTTGTCTGTTGTCATGGGTTGTAAAGCGGCAGGAGCAGCCAGGATCATTGGAGTGGATGTCAACAATGAGAAATTTAAGAAGGCACAGGAATTGGGTGCTACTGAGTGCCTCAACCCTCAGGACTTAAAGAAACCCATTCAAGAAGTTTTATTTGATATGACAGATGCTGGTATAGACTTCTGCTTTGAGGCCATTGGAAATCTGGACGTTCTGGTATGTAATCCTCTGGAGTGAAAATTACCAATACTTTTACCAGTCATCGTTTAGATTATAGTTGAATGAGCTTTCTAAAATTCCCTCCACTTTGCTCTATTTAATTTTCCTTGTGTTCCATGACATCTCAGCTGGTGCCCTCTGTGTACTCTTACAAATTTGTTCACTATCCCAGATACTAAATCTAGAACTTTCATATAATTTCAAAGCCAGAAGTTTTAAGCAAGATAAGGTTAAAATTTGATTAATGACCTTATAAATCAATGTGCTTTTCACTTTCAGTCGACTTTCATGTCAGATCTGAGATAAGTTTCCAAGAAAAATATTTACTAGTCACGATTAAACGGGTTCATTTCAAAAATGAAGGGGAAAAAAAGTGGTGGTTTTTCTGGCTAAACGTGGTTTATATAAAAGAATAGAAAGTGAGGGGAAGTTACTTAAAAATCTAAGGCTTGTTTTCTTTGGGGATTTGAAGAAATAATGTATTATTAGGTTGCATGGCTCTATCTTCTAGTCAGCAGTATGGAAACTCAACAACTGCCTCTTCCAACTTGGGCCCTTTTCCCAGCATAAAAAATCTTTTCATGATTCACCATACATAAATTCCTTTATCTGTAAGAAGATACAGCAAAACCTTTCTCACACTCTTACTCTGAGAAATAGCCTTTGAACATAACGAATATGACGGTATCTGTTTCTCACTTTGCTATCATCTTATTATATAAATATCTGTCTTCTTAGATGTCTAAAAGAAAAATGTCAATTCTTACCAGCCACCTGCATCAGTAATAATTTTTATAAAAATTATTTTTATTATTATCACTACTGTGGATGTTTTTACTATTTTCATTTTTGTTATTTCCATTTATTGAGTCCTAAAGTGCCAGGTACTATACTAAGCAACATACAACGTCTTATATGTGTTTCATAGCATCCTTACAAGATAAATGTTACTTCAAATGAGAATAGGGAGAATCAGAAAAGAAAGTCATAGACCATTTAGGAGTTAAGCTGAAATTAAGATGTAGGCTCAATCCTCACATACATCTTTTAACCCCTATACTGTATTGCATCACTTTCTAACAGGCAGCTGCCCTCGCCTCCTGCAATGAGAGCTATGGGGTCTGTGTGGTTGTTGGGGTGTTGCCTGCCAGTGTTCAACTCAAAATCAGTGGCCAGTTGTTCTTCTCAGGACGTTCTTTGAAGGGTTCTGTTTTTGGAGGTATGGATGAAGCAGGGAAAGGTGGAAATGCCTGAGGAGGTGAAGGTGGGAAATAGAAAAATGTACCATAAACGCTTAAGAAAGGACATAAAACAACAGCTTTATATTACAGATTTTTTTTTCAATATATGAATACCCAATATAAAGGGATGGATAGTGGGTGTATCTAGTGCCTCTTGGAAGGCTTTTTCTCATGCAAAGATGGAGAAGAGGTTTCTTAATTCATTGGTAAAGAATCCAGTGTCCAACATTTAAAGCAAACTCTAAATTGAAAAGAAGGCAATATTGTAATCTATAACTATACTTCAGCGAAATTATACACCTGCCAGCTGGGATTCTTTGGAGAATATACTTAGCCATTAGTTGTCATTGTTCAACTCATGTAAAATCTTATCCCAAACAAATGAGTTGTCATGCTACCAACTCAAATATATTAAACACAATGGATTCTTGATTTAAAAGAAATACTATTGATTAAAAAAAATAAGAATTATTTTACCCAGAGGAAAAATATCTTATAGAATCCTTTGATTTTCTGTTTTTTACCTGTCCTGGAACATTTTTATAGACTTTAGAAGAGTATTCTATTGAAAAAGTAGAAGACAAACTAAATTAAATAAATCTGCTTAAGATTCTGGGCTCATAAGCAAGAAATCTGAAATTTATGAAGAAATGTATTTATCCAGAAACTCTGGGCAATCTGAATGCCTGGGCAAAAAGATATGAGAATTAGAGGAGTGCCTGAATTACTTGCACAAGTGAGCTGTCTGTAGTCCCCAAGTAAGCTATGGCAGCATGTTATTACAGATATTAGAAGCCTTACCTAATTCATTTATAAAGAGTAGATACATGGCAGGACCAGCAAGAAAAAAAAAGTAACAATCCAGTTATATATATAATCTATTAAATAGAGGAACTATAATTTCAGTTCTTCTATTTAAGATCATTGAATACATCCATTGCCATTTCTCTCTATTGTATTTATAGATGATAATGTTAATTCAAAATACACATACTCAGCTAAGTCTTATAAAAATAAGATTACCAATATTCTTAAAACCCTCAGTGAATGAAACTAATTCACTGGCCACTCTAGCACTCATATAGTGATCATTAATGTAAATTAGTTTATTCCACAAATAGTATAGTCCTCTGGTTCAATGATTTTCAATCAACAATAGCATTTAACAGGTGTTGGACAGTCCTGCTAAACCTCCCACAATGTGCAAAATAAAGAATGTTCCCCACCCAAAATGCCAGTAGTGCCCTTGTTGAGAAACACTGCCTAGTCCCGTCTGTGGTCCTAGAATTTTCTTTCCCATGTCATTTGGTTGAAATAAGAAAAAAAGTGGAGGGTTGACATAGATGTAAAAATGCTTTATCAGATCACCAATCAAAATATAAAAACAAATAGAAATGTACACTGGCCCTTCATGTCATGACATAGAACAGTAATTAGTATTCTTTGTTACACATAACAGAAACAAACTTAAATTAAAAATAAATCTATTAGAAGACTTTGTGGTAGTTTGGAGAATAAGTTGGGGAGCCTAACCTAAGCTAGAACCAAGAAAAGCAAGTAACTGTCAAGATCCTATCACAGAGTAATCCGCATAGAACACTAAGCAGATTACGCCACATTATACTTTGCACAATTACACCACACCCACCCTTTCTAGCAATGAGCAGACTGCCAAAGTCTGTGTGGTAACTCACTGAGCGTGGCACTTAGCACAGTGCTAAATTTAATGCGTTTCTTGAAAATCACGGGAATAGAGAAAATACAGTGCTAAACTACTTATCTTACCTTAGCTAACTCCATCTTTGCTTGTGCAATTCTTACTTCCAGAAAGCACATTTTATTCTTATATTGCTTTGTACACATTCTTTTCCCAAGAGCTTTCACTGGGACCGCTGCCACAGTGAGAGTTCTTTTCCTTTAAGCTATTTGACTCTTTGATGAAGCAGCAGATCAAAACATACACATGAGGGAATGCACACACAAAAAAAATGTGCTATATTTAACATTTGAATTGCTTCTTTTCATGATTCCCAAGACCTTGGCCTTTGTTATACATTAGATATAGATTCACTGCTCCCCAGAGATTGCAACATGACACCAGGAACACCTCAAGGCAAGGTCCATATTCTATCTGCTTTGAATTAATTCTCCTCCGTAGTACCAGAAGTCTCCTTTAGGAACACAACCCTCTATATAATGTGTGTGGTTGGGGTAGGCATTCTCCTGATGACTGAGGCAAGTAAACGGGACAGGCTTAGATTTTCTCAGTCAAAGCCAACAACTTCAGCAGTTACTTTGAATGACCTTTCCTTTAAAATGAAGCCTTATGTGTAAAATGCATCATTAATCTGTATTTCCAGGCTGGAAGAGCAGACAGCATATCCCTAAACTGGTTGCTGATTATATGGCAGAGAAGTTGAATCTAGATCCACTAATTACTCATACTCTGAATCTTGATAAAATCAATGAAGCAGTTGAATTAATGAAAACTGGAAAATGGTAAACTGCCCACATAAATGTTATGTCTGTGTGTTTGAGACCAAGAGAAAGGGTGTATTGGCTTGGGAGTAGAAGAAGGGTCGTCCCCGCTGCAGAAGCTGTATACAGATAATTGAAGAGGCTTTCAGGAATTTGTAAAGCATCTCCTTCCCCTCTGCATTTTGTTTTATTTCTAGCTAATAAAATACATAATCCTGAAAGTATTTAAGTGTTCACCTACCGTTACCTTTGCCATTAGCATTGTATTTCCAATATGGATTTTTTTTTACATGACACATTAATGGAAGTCAGCTTATAAAATTGTAGCTCAAGTTTAAAAACATAAGAATGTAGTTCACAAATAGGCCATTGTTGTATTTGTTGTTCTACTTTGGGGGAGAAGAGGAATTATTCATAGGATTCCAAATTCTGAATCCTATCTTTGACCCAAAAAACAGAAACCAGCCATAGCCCAGAAATTGGCATTCCCCACATGAGTATAAGCTTGCTTACCTACTTTTTACCCTTGGAGTTTCATGTCATTTTTAAAAATCTTCCCATGGCTTATTTAATCTTCTCATTTTTCACCTAAAGAGAAATAAATCTAGTTTACTGCTCTACAAAGTGAGAATTTGAAATCCAAAACACAAATGTTGCTCTAAAAATGTTCCAACCTTTTTTCTCTTCTTTTTTTCAGTATCCGCTGTATCCTGTTACTTTAAGTACAATGTAATATATGCAAGACCCAAAGGATATTTCACCAACTCAATGGCATTTGATGTAATTTTTATGATTTAGAAGAATTATTCACGCAATCCCACTTCTATATTCTGACTTCTGATTCACTCCGCAGTGGACCTATATCTGGCTTCTGACCTAACCATTTCACCAAAATTGTTCTTACGTAACCCAGTGTCACTGAGGATCAGCCTCCTTTTCAGAGCTAGATTAAGGTTGGCTTGAATCACCCAACTCCACATCCTTCAGACATAACAGATCAATGCAAGATGCTCCCATTTTCATAGTTCCTCTACCTGTGGACCTTTATATTCTTGTACACTATGTCTCTCTCACAGGCCTAGACATGAAACTTTGCCATTATACTCTAAAGAAACAAAACTCCGCATTAATGAGTTTATTGAAGATTCAGGTTAACCTGAATCAAGTTAACCCAGTCTCAAATGCTCACTTATCCTATCTCCTTGGCACAAATCTCTCCTTTCCTGGATTGCCAAAGAAAATTCAAATTATTCTTCAATTGGTCAGGATGATTTGACTATCAGCAGTTCATAGTACCCATCTTCATAACTAAGCCACCTAGGGATCCAGCAGAAAAAAAAGGGGTGAGGGGAGTCATCATACATGAGGTGGATCATTTACCAGGATCCACACTTCCTACAAAGCAGTTGTAATATTAAATAACAAAACTGTTTTTTTATTCCAATCTTCACATAAAACAGGAATAATTGTATACTTTCTTACTAATGTGTCCCACGGAGTTTTTCCTCCAAGAAGTGGCTTAGGGGAAAATGAGCCCCAGTAATGCTTTGTGGCATCCAATCCTTCTACCCTGACCCTTTGACTTTCTGCCCCAGCCCCTCTTAGTTCTCCTAGAATTAGGACTAAGGTTAAATGCCCTCTTGGGATATGACTTCCTCCCTTTCCTCTTGATACAAAAAGAGCCTATTACCAACCCTCATACACACAAGAGTTCCCTTCCTAGTTGCAGACTCTTCTGCTCCAGCTGGACTCCCCTAGCTCTGGACTCCCACTAGATCACACAGGGGTCCCTGCATGTCAGTAAACTTTGGCTGACCTTGGGAGACCAAAAAATGGAATATCATTTTTTGATCTAAACAAAATAGTTTCCTGATTTAACACTGGCCAGGAGGGCTGCACCCTCAGTCTCTCTCTCCCATCATGGTTTTCACATGATATCAAAGGACTCTCATAAGAGTCTGATTCTTATGAGTTGGGCATCCTGTGTTTCCCTTTAGGGGCCTGCTTCCTTCAAATAGAGGAGATGGGTGCTATGAAACCTATTCACTCTGGACTTGGGATGGCTCTTCTCCATCTTCCCAAGTCTGAGCTGGAGCCTCCATGCCCAACTCTGCTCTGCTCTTCTATTTCCTGACAGCAGCTAAGGCATGTTCCTGTTCTGCCCCCAAATTGACCTTACTAATAGTGAGAACTTGGAGGAGTCTTCGGGTCTTGGGAAATCGAAGTTTTCCCGGAAATGTTTTGTTGTAAACAGTATCCACACTCTTTGCTCCAATAAAGCTCGGTTCCTTAAGCCACTTTGAATGTCTTGTTATGTTGTAGCTCGTTGCAAAATTCACCTAATTTTATCACAAATGCAGGAACTTTTTTTCCTTCCTGTTAATATACAATCAAACATATTACCAAGTACTGGAGACTATCTATATCACTGTATAACCATTCACTGTTGTTGCCAGCTTCAAGACCACATTTGAATCCTATCAGGCCCAGTAAACTCTGTGAATAGACTCTGTGAACTGTCTCTAAGTCCCACTGTTTTGTCCACATTAAGTGTCTTGTTCGAAGCACAAAGTAAAATCTTTCTTTCCAATCCCTGTCACTGCACCTCCCTAGACAGTCACTACATGGGGCAGTTTATGGACTTCAGCAATGTTTACCTAATTCCAGATCCACACCATAGGAGTCCAGCCTTCAGGGAGAACTACAGTTTTTTACATTTTTTGCCTGCATAATGAGAAGCTTTAAGTTTTTCATATTTTTACCTGAGAATAAGAATAATTACATTCTAGGCTATCACCCAACAATAATAAAATAATATGTGTCCATGCAATATAAATGCCCCATACTAACACACAAGGTACATGCAAAAGCCCATTATTGCACCACCAGGAATATGCACTACCAAACATTGAGAGTTAATGTTCCCTGATAATTTTCAAGTGAGAACCATCAGCTCCTACATATTCACAATGAAGCCTTTATATTGGTATTGGCACAAGCTTCTGAAAATGTTTTAAATCCTATACACACCCTCAGTTTCCTATTAAATGTTGTAAGTTAACACTAGGGTTCTCTCTAGTGGTGAAATTTGACATTTGCCTACACAATAATTTCGAAAGAATTTTATTTCTCCCACTTATTTCTCTCTAACATCATTCATAAGCCAGACGACCAATCACTGGAGGACTGACAAGAGTATGAACTTCGTTCTTGTCTTGTTTTGTTTTTGCCTTTTTGATGAGCTTTGATAGTCTCTTAACTAATCACTCACTCAACCAACATTTATTTAGTAATGTACATAGTATTGAAGACTCATACAGCTTGACATCTAGGGACACATATATGAAAGTAATTAAAATGCAATATAGTAACTATTAAGTCAGAGGAACAATCAACCAATAAACAGAGGAGAAAAATTAGTCCTACCTAGGAGAGATTAGAGAAAAATACACAGACAAGGAAACCTGAAGTTTAGCCTCAATGAGTGCATCAGGTTTTGCCAAGTGGAGAGAGAATATTGCGAGCCTATGTAATAGCATGAGAAAAGTTCAAGTTGGTGAAAGAGTATGGGCTGTGATGGTGTATGTGAGAAAGGTGAGAGAGAGGTGTGGCTGGACCAAACAATGAAGAGGGGGAAGGATTTAGTTCTATAGACCAGGGATAGTTACAGAGGTTTTCAAGGAAAGGATTGGCATGCCCAAATCTGTGTTTCAGAAAAACATGACTTTTCAGCCTGGGCAACATACCAAGACCTATTCTCTACAAAAAGTAAAAAAAAAAAAAAAAAAAAAATTAGCCAGACATGGCGGTACATGCCTCTAGTCCCAGCTACTCGGGAGGATGAGGTAGGAGAATCTAAAGCCAAGAAGTTGGAGGCTGCAGTATGCCAGGATTACGCTACTGCTCTCCATCCTGGGCGAAAAAGCGAGACCCTGTCTCACAAAAAGAAAAAAAAAATGCCTTTGGCAGCACTGTGGAGGATAGTATGAAGAGGACAGAGACTGGAAGTAGGAAAAATAATTGACAAGCTGTGCATTAAGGCACAATTGAGAAGCTGTGTATTAAGGTGCAATTAAGGAGAAAAATTTTGCATCTAAAGCCAATGGCTGTGAGTACAAGTTACATGAAAGGTTCTTGTAGCTGCTGCCATCAGTACCACATCCATATTCCTAGGACATTACCACTTCTCTGTGCCCCATTAGCTTTCAGCTGCTGGTATCAGCACTCTCATGTCTGAGGGCTTCTGCCAGAACTATAGAAGACTGATCTGCCTACTTCTGTTAAAACAGCCCAGAAGACCTAGGGAATTTATACCCCACCAAGCAGCCCTCCACAAGTGACTGGTAGAAGTCTCTACAAAATAAACAAGGCCAGAGAGTTTTCCATGAGATTAAACTCTAGTTGCCCCCTTTGGTAGCCAGTTTTGAAATGCACTCTTATACTCATGTTTATATTAGGACTTATGTAGGGCCTGTTATGTAGGCTATTGTGAACTATATTAGGACTTATGTAGGGCCTGTAGCTCCTTTCTTTTGGTCAATTTATCCCTTTTGGAATAGGAGTATTTACCCAATGTCTGTATCCCCATTGTATCTTGGAAATCATTAATTTGTTTTAGATTTTACAGATTAATGGGTAGAAGACACTAGCCTTGTCTCAGATGAAACTTTGGACCTTTAACTTTTGAGTTAATGCTAGAATGAGTTAAGATTCTGAGGGGCTGTTAGGAAGGCAAGATTGTATTTCAAAATGTGAGAAAGACATGATATCTGAGAGGGGTCAGGGGCAGAATGATATAGTTTAGATCTGTGTCCTTGCCCAAATTGCATGTCAAATCTTAATCCCCAATGTTGGAGGTGGGGCCTGATCGGAGGTGATTGGATCATCAGGATGGATTTCCCCCTTGGTCCTGTTCTCATGATAGTGAATGACTTCTTATGAGGTCTGGTTGTTTAAAAATGTGTAGCACATCCCCTGCAAATTTCCTCTTGCCCCATCCATGTGACATGCTTCCCTCCCACTTTGCCTTCTACCATGATTGTAAGTTTTCTTAATCCTCCCCCAAAGCAGAAGCTGCTATGCTTCCTATACAGCCTATAAAACCATAAGCCAATTAAACATATTTTCTTTATAAATTACCCAGTCTCAGGTATTCCTTTATAGCAGTACTAGAACTAAATAATACAACACATAGTCATCAGATTTTCTAAGGTTTACATGAAAGAAAAAATATTAAAGGCAGCTAGAAAAAAGGGGCAAATAACATATAGAGGAAAGCCCATTGGGCTAACAGCAAACCTATCAGCAATAACCCTACAAACCAGAAGAGATTGGGGGCCTGTATTCAGCATTCTTAAAGAAAAGAAACTACAACCAAGAATTTCATATCCAACGAAGCTAAGCTTCATAAGTATAGGAGAAATAAGGTTGTTTTTAAACAAGCAAATGCTAAGGGAATTTGTTACCACCAGACATGCCTTACAAGAGGTACTTAACAGAATGTTAAATATGGAAATGAAAAACCATTACTGGCCACCAAAAAAACACACTTAAGTACATAGACAGTTGACATTATAACCAACTGCACAATCAATTCTGGATAATAACCAGCTAACAACACAATAACAGGATCAAATCTCCACCTATCTATGCTAACCTTGAATGTAAGTGGGCTAAAAACCCCACTTAAAAGGCACAGATTGGCAAATTGGATAAACAAGCAGGACTAGACTATATGCTGTCTTCAAGAGACCCATCTCACATACAAAGACAGAAGAGGCTCAAAGTAAAAAGATGGAGAGAAATCAACCGAGCAAACGAAAAATAGAAAAAGGCAGTGTGATGGTTAATACTGAGTGTCAACTTGATTGGATTCAAAGGATGCAAAGTATTGATCCTGGGTGTGTCTGTGAGGGTGTTGCCAAAGGAGATTAACATTTGAGTCAGTGGGATGGGAAAGGCAGACCCACGCTTAATCTGGGTGGGCACCATTTAATCAGCTGCCAGCATGGCCAGAATTTAAAAGCAGGCAGAAAAATGTGAAAAGACTAGACTGGCTTAGCCTCCCAGCCTACATCTTTCTCCCATGCTGGATGCTTCCTGCCCTCGAACATCAAACTCCAAGTTCTTCAGCTTTGGGACTCAGACGGGCTTCCTTGCTCCTCAGCTTACAGACAGCCTATTGTGGGACCTTGTGATCATGTGAGTTAATACTTCTTAATAAACTCCTATATATATGTGTGTGTGTGTGTGTGTGTGCGTGTATATATATATATATACATAAAATACCTACATATTAGTTCTGTTTCTCTAGAGAACCCTAATTAATACAGATTTTGGTACCAGGAGTGGTTCTAGAGGAACAGAATATTAAGGATGGAGTTCTTTCATTGGTTTTGGGATTTCTGGAGTTGGCTGCTTAATATGATTACACCCAAAAATGCTAAGGACTCTACTTCTAATAGTATGGAGAATACTGGTAGTCCTTGGTATGAACTGTTTAGACAGTTATGCAAAATAAATGCATTTGACACTACTGATTCACCACTCATGAGAGGCAAGGAGTTTAGTGACTCTATAAGTAATACCTTTGACTATATGTGGAGAACCAAGAGACACAATGAAGTTGGTTGGTTGCTCCTAAGTTCGCTGGACAGAGTGAAGAAAGGAAATGATGAACTCAGGGATTCTAACTCCAGGCATCAGAAGCAGATACTGAGCCTCAAATCTGCTAAGATTGCCCTGACAGTCTTATCTCCTGTAGACAAGAGCTGAAATTGTGGAAAAACAGACACAAGCTCTTATCATGCGAGTGGCTGACCTGCAATGATAGGTGCATGCAGAGCCCCACCAGGTGTCTCCTGTTAAAGTGAGGGCATTGATTTGAAAAGAATGAGACCCTGAAACTTGGAATGGGGATGTGTGGGACGACTGTGATGAAGCTGGGGACACTGAGCTTGTAAACTCTGATGAACCTTCTTTGCCAGAAGAAACAGCTTCCCCATCTCCAGCAGTGGCAACACCCCTCCCCAACCCATGCTGCCATCAGCCTTTCCACCTTTGTCTGAAGAGATATACCCTGCACTGCTTGAGGCAGCAGTGATGGCCCCCCTTGAAGCAGTTGCCAGGCAAGATAATGTTGATTCACCTCAGGAGCCACCCCCAACACCCCTGTTTGCTTCTAGACCTATAATTAGACTAAAGTCCCAACAGACCCCTAGAGGTAAGGTTGAGTGTGACCCATGGGGAGGTGCACTACACTCAAAAAGAACTGCTTGGGTTTTCTAATTTATATAAGCAGAAATCTGGAGAACAGGCATGGGAATGGATAATAAGGGTGTGGGATAATGGTGAAAGGAACATAGCATTGGGTCAGGCTGAATTTATTGATTTGGGCCTACTAAGTAGGGATTCTGCAGTTAATGTTGCAGCTTGGGGAGTTAAAAAAGGTTCTAATAATTTATTTGCTTGGTTAGCTGAAATATGGATTAAAAGATGGCCCACTGTGAGCAAGCTGGAAATGCCTGATCTCCCTTGGCTTAATGTAGAGGAGAGGATCAAAAGGCTCACAGAAATTGGGATGGTGGAGCGGATTAGTCACTTTAGATCTACTCATCCCAACTGGGAGGGTACAGAAGATATACCTGTAACCAATGCTTTGTGAAATAGATTTGCGAGGGTAGCACTTGCATCCTGGAAGAGCCCTGTGATTGCTCTTCACTGTATGTCAGATCTAACAGTGGGATTGATAGTCACTCAATTACAAAATTTAAATACAATGGGAATAATTGGATCCTGAGGTGGCAGGGGCCAAGTGGTGGCACTCAACCATTAAAGGCAAGGTGTGCGTAACTACTGTAATCGACAGCAAAGGCAAAGCAGCAATCAGAATAGTCTGCCTCATGTAGAGCTCTGGCATTGGCTAATTAATCATGGTGTTCCTAGAAGCAAAATTGATAGGAAACCTACTGCATTCCTACTTAATTTATATAAGCAGAAAACTTTCAGGTCGAATGGACAAAAGACTAATTTGAGTTACAAAAACAGAGAATCACAGCCCCTCAAGCAATTTCCAGACTTGGGCCAGTTTACAGACCCAGAACCTCTTGAATGAAGGGGAGCCCAGGTCTTTTTTTTTTTTTTTTTTTTTTTGAAGTAAAACTGGTTTTATTGTTTTATTTATTGAAAACTCTGGCACAAAATCTACAAAAAACTATCAGATCAAATAAATGACCAAGACTACAGGTCATAAAATCAATACACAAATGTCAATTGCATTTGTAGTACACCAGCAATGAACAATCTGAAATTGAAATTTAAAATACCATTTACAACAGCATCAAAAATATTTGAGTCAGGCATGGTGGCATGCACATGCAGTCCCAGCTACTTGAGAGGCTGAGGCAGAGGATCACTTGAGCCCAGGAGTATGATAGCTCACTGCATTCCCAGAAAGAGAATGGAAAGACAAGCCAAAAACTGAAGCAGCTATTTGCAAATCATGTATGGGATAAGAATGTGAGTGTGTTTTGTTTCTTTCTTTTTTTCTTTTCTTTCTTTCTTTTTTTTTTTTTGAGACAGGGTCTTGCTGTGTCTCAAAATAGCTGGAGTATAGTGGCATGCTCACGACTCACTGCTACCTTGACCTCCCAGGCTCAAGCAATCCTCCCATCTCAGCCTCCTTAGTAACTGGGACCACAGGTGTGCACCACCATGCCTGGCTAATTATTGTATTTGTTATAGAGGATGGAGTTTCCCCATGTTGCCCAGGCTGGTCTCGAACTCCTTGACTCAAGCAATCCACCTGCCTCAGCCTCTCGATGTGCCAGGATTACAAGCGTGAGCCACCACGCTGGGCCCTGGTAAATAATTTGTATCCAGGCCAGGCGAGGTGGCTCACGCCTGCAATCCCAGCACTTTGGGAGGCCCAGGTGGGCGGACCACAAGGTCAGGAGTTTGAGACCAGCCCGGCCAATGTGGTGAAACCCTGTCTCTACTAAAAATACAAAAATTAGCCTGGCATGGTGGCAGGTGCCTGCAGTCCCAGCTACCCGGGAGGCCAAAGCAGGAGAATCACCTGAACCCAGGAGGCAGAGGTTGCAGTGAGTCGAGACCACACCACTGCACCCCAGCCTGGGCGACAGGGCAAGACTCTGTCTCAAAAAAAAAAAATTATATCCAGAGTGTCTATTTTTTGAACTCTCGTACCTCAATAATAACCCAAAAAACAAATGGGCAAAAGGTTTGAAGAGACATTTCATCAAAGAAGCCATATATCAATGACAAATAAAGGCATGAAAAGATATGCAGTATCATTAGTCATTAGAGAAATACAGATTAAGAGAAAAATACAAATTAAAACCTCAACAACATACCCTACCTATTTGATGGTAAATTCCAAAAGACTAGTCATACCAAGAATTTGTCAGAACATAGAGCAACTGAAACTCATACACTACTATTGGGAATATGAAATGGTACAACCACTTTGGAAAAAACTTAGGAAGTTTCTTAAAAGGGTAAGCATATATTTATTTGCATGTGATTCAGATGTTCCATCCCTAGGTATTTACTCAAAAGGAATGAAAGCATATGTCCACAGAAGGACTTGTACACAAATGTTCATAGCAACTGTATTTGTAATTGCCTGTAATCCCAACCCTTTGGGAGGTCAAGGCAGGAGGATTGCTTGAGGCCAGAAGTTGGAGACCAACCTGGGCAGCATGGCGAAACCCTGTCTCTACTAAAAATACATAGCAATCTCAGCCACTAGGGAGGCTGAAGAAGGACAATCATGTGAGCTTGGCAGATGGAGGCTGCAGTAAGCCATGATCGCACCACTGCACTCCAACCTGGGTGACACAACAAGATCCTGTCTCAGAAAAAAACAAAACAAAACCTGGAATGCAAATACCCATTAACAGGCAAATGGGCTGAGAGTGGTCACACCTGTAATCTCAGCACATTGAGAAGCCAAGGTGGGAAGATTGCTTGAGGCCAGGAGTTGGAGACCAGCCTGGCAACACAGTGAGACCCCCATCTCTCCCTAAAATACAACAGCTGATGAGCTAGAAAAAACAAAATTGGAAAGAAAATACCATAATGTTTTAAGAAAGTTTACAAATTTGTGTTGGGCTGCATTCAAAGCTGTCTTGGACCTTATGCAGCCTGTGGACTGAGGTTTGGACAAACTTGCTCCCACCTACTTAGGGAGGTTGGAGAGGGAGGATTACTGGAGCCCAGGAGTTTGAAGTTGCAGTGAGCTCTGATTCTACCACTACAAGCAGAGTGAGACCCTATCTCTGAAAACAAAACTAAAAATAAATTTAAGATAAAAATTAAAACCAAGACGGGTACGGTGGCTCATGCCCATAATCCCAGCCCTTTGGGAGTCCAAGGCGGGTGGATCACCTGAGGTCGGGAGTTCGAGACCAGCCTGACCAACATGGAGAAACCCAGTTAGCCAATCAGGGTGGCCACAGTATGCCTGTAATCACAGCTACTTGAGAGGCTGAGGCAGGAGAATCGCCTGAACCCAGGAGGCAGAGGCGGGGAGGCCAAGTCTTCTTAAGAAAGGACCCCACACCTGGCTAATATGGTGAAACCCCGTCTGTACCAAAAATACAAAAAAATTAGCCGGGCATGGTGGTGGGCACCTGTAGTCTCAGCTACTCAGGAGGCTGAGGCAGGAGAATGGCATGAACCTGGGAGACAGAGTTTGCAATGAGCCGAGATCGCCCCACTGCACTCTAGCCTGGGTGACAGAGCGAGACTCCATCTCAAAAAAAAAAAAAAAAAGAAAGAAAGGACCCCACTACATTACCAACAATTTATGCAGTGAACCTTTCTCCCATCCTTCCCCAAGGAGCCCTCCAGCATTTTACCAGGGTAACTGCACTGGGGAAAAGGAAATAATCAGACATTTCAGGGACTACTGGACATTGGCTCTGAGCTGATGTTGATTCCAGGGGACCCAAAATATCACTGTGGTCCTCCAGTTAAAGTAGCAGTTACAGAGGTCAGGTAATTAATGGAGTTTTAGTTCAGGTCTGACTTACAGTGGGTCCAGTGGGTCCCTGAACACATCCTGTGGTCATTTCCCCAGTGCCAGAATGCATAATTGGCATAGACATACTTAGCAGCTGGCAGAACCCCCACATTGGCTCCCTGACTTGTAGAGTGAGGGCTACTATGGTGGGAAGGCCAAATGGACACCATTAGAGCTGCCTCTACCTATAAAAATAGTAAATCAAAAACAATATCACATCCCTGGAGGGACTGCAAAGATTAGTGCCACCAGCAAGGACTTGAAAGACGCAGGGGTGGTGATTCCCACCACATAGCCATTCAACCCTCTTATTTGGCCTGTGCAGAAGACAGATGGATCTTAGAGAATAACAATGAATTATTGCAAGTTTAACCAAGTGGTGACTCCAATTGGGGTGACACAATTGAAATTGTAGTTTCATTGCTTGAGCAAATTAACACATATCCTGATACCTGGTATGCAGCCATTGATTTGGAAAATGCCTTTTTCTCCATTCCTGTCCATAAGGCCCACCAGAAGCAATTTGCCTTCAGCTGGCAAGGCAAGCAGTATACTTTTACTGTCCTACCTCAGGGGTTTACCAGCTCTCTGCCTTTGTGTCATAATCTTATTCAGAGAGCCCTTGATAGCTTTTAGCTTCTGCAAGATATTACACTGGTGCATTATATTGATGACATTAGGTTGACTGGATTCAGTGAGCAAGAAGTAGCAAACACACTGGACTTATTGGTGAGACATTTGTGTGCCAGAGGATAGGAAATAAATCTGACTAAAATTCAGGAACCTTCTACCTCAGTAAAAATTTCTAGGGTCCTGGTGGTGTGGAGCCTGTCAAGGTATTCCTTCTAAAGTGAAGGATAAGTTACTGCATTTGGCCCCTTCTACAACCAAGAAAGAGGCACAACACCCTGTGGGCCTATTTGGATTTTGGAGGCAACACATTCCGCATTTGGTTGTGTTACTCTGACCCATTTATCAAGTGACTCAAAAGGCTGCCAGTTCTGAGTGGGGTCCAGAACAGGAGAAGGTTCTGCAACAGGTCCAGGCTGCTGTGCCACTTGGGCCATATGACCCAGCAGATCCAAAGGTGCTTGAGGTGTCAGTGGCAGATAGGATGGTGACTGGAGCCTTTAGCAGGCTCCCGTAGATGAATCACAGAAGAGCATCTAGGATTTTGGAGCAAGGCCCTGCCATCTTCTGCAGATAACTACTCTCCTTTTGAGAGATAGCTCTTGGCCTGTTACTGGGCTTTGGTGGAAACTGAATGTTTGACTATGGGTCATCAAGTCACCATGCGACCTGAACTGCCTATCATGAACTGGGTGCTTTCTGACCCATCTAGCCATAAAGTGGGTCATGTACAGGTGCATCCCATCATCAAATGGAAGTGGTATATACGTGATCAGGCTTGAGCAGGTCCTGAAGGCAAAAGTAAGTTACATGAGGAAGTGGCTCAAATGCCCATAGTCTCCACTCCTGCCTCCCTGCCTTATCTCCACCAGCCTGCCCTGAAGGCCTCATGGGGAGTTCCCTATGATAAGTTGACAGAGAAAGAGAAGACTAAGGCCTGGTTCACAGATGATTCTGCATGATATGCAGGCACCACCTGAAAGTGGACACCTGCAGCACTGTAGCCCCTTTCTAGGATGGCAGCGAAACATAAAAATGTTGACAGATCACTAGCTAGGCTAATCAAGAAAAAAGAGAGAGAAGATACAAGTAAACGTAATCAGAAAGGGCAAAGAGGACATTACCACCGACCCCATAGAAACACAAAAAAGCCCTCAGAGACTATTATGAACACGTCTATGCACACACACTAGAAAACTTACAAGAAATGGATGAATCCCTGGAAAGATACAAGCTCCAAAGATTGAATCAGGAAGAAATTGAAATGCTGAACAGACCAATAATGAGTTCTGATATTGAGTCAGTAATTAAAAAGCCTACCAATTAGAAAAGGTCCTGGACCAGACAAATACACAGCCAAATGCTACCAAATGTATAAAGAAGAGCTGGTACCCTTCCTGCTGAAACTATTCCAAAAAATTGAGGAGGAGGAACTCCTCCCGAATTCATTCTATGAGGCCAGGATCACTCTGATACCAAAACCTGGCAAAGGCACAACAATAAAAGAAAAGTTCAGGCCAATAACTCTGATTAACATAGATGTAAAAGTCCTCAACCGAATACTGGCAAACCAAACCCAGCAGCACATCAAAAAGGTAATCCACCACAATCATGTAGGCTTTATCCAAAAACTGCAAGGCTAGTTCAACATATTCTAATCAATAAATGTGGTTCATCACATAAACAGAACTAAAAACAAAAACCATATGATGATATCAATGTGTTGCGAACAGGCCCCCCAAAATGTGGCCATAAACTGGCCCCAAAACTGGCCATAAACAAAATCTCTGCAGCACTGTGACATGTTTGTGATGGCCATGACACCCATGCAGAAGGTTGTGGGTTTACCAGAATGAGGGCAAGGAACACCTGGCTCACCCACGGCAGAAGACCACTTAAAGGTGTTCTTAAACCACAAACAATAGCATGAGCAATCTGTGCCTTAAGGACATGCTCCTGCTGCAGATAACTAGCCAGACCCATCCCTTTATTTCAGCCCATCCCTTTGTTTCCCATAAGGAATACTTTTAGTTAATCTATAATCTATAGAAACAATGCTTATCACTGGCTTGCTGTCAATAAATACTTGGGTAAATCTCTGTTCAAGGCTCTGAGCTCTGAAGGCTGTGAGACCCCTGATTTCCCACTCCACACCTCAGTATTTCTGTGTGTGTGTCTTTAATTCCTCTAGCACCACTGGGTTAGAGTCTCCCCAACTGAGCTGGTCTCGGCAAGCGGTGCCTATATGTGGGGGCTCGTATCCAGGTCGAAGGGTCACCAGAGTGACGGCTGGAGAACATGGAACTAAGCTGGAGGACACCCAAGTACTCTTAAAGCAATCCTCATGGTGAGTAAGAAGGGGAGCTCAGAAGCATCAGGGTAACAATGGGACAAGTGTGGGCTCTGGTTCATTCCACCTTGGAACCTTTTCACACTAATAATAAGGGGGAAGGAGAGTATAACGAAGTAACAGAAGAAGTGACAGAGCAGGTTTGTTTGCCAGCTAAAGCTAAAGTGGCAAAGGGGGGAGAGGTTCACCCCTACCCTTCTGCACCTCCTCATTATTATTTTGAAGAAAGAGTGGCCTGACCCACCACCGGAGGACAATAGGCAAAAAGTAGTTGCCCCAGTGACTGTTCAAGTGGCGCCTTGAGTGACTGCTCTCAGTTCTATTCAGGCAGGAATCCAGCAAGCTAGATGAGAGGGTGATTTAGAGGCTTGGCAGTTCTGTGTTAGAATACACCCACCTGATCAACAGGAAATATTATAGCTATGTTTGAGCCTTTTCCTTTTAAATTCAGGAAATGCCAGGAGGGGTCCATCCTGGGCCCCATTCCAAACTGGGGCATTTCCAGCTCAGGCCATTCCCTCACCCATATACAATGTCTGTCCGCCAGCACAGCTGGTAGTGCTGCAGTAGATTTATGCTGCACAAAAGCTGTGAGCCTTCTGCCTGGGGAACCCCTGCAAAAGGTCCCAACAGGAGTCTGTGGACCCATGCCAGCAGGAATGATAGGATTACTTTTAGGAAGGTCTAGTTTAAGTTTAAAAGGGGTATAAGTACAAACAGGAGTCATTGATTCAGATTACAATGGCAAAATTCAAATTGTTATATCTACTTCTGTTCTCTGGAAGGCAGAGCCAGGAGAGCGCATAGCACAGCTCCTGATTGCGTCATATCTGGGAATAGGGAAAAGTTAAATTAAATGAACAGGAGGATTTGGAAGCACAAATTAACAAGGCAAAGCAGCTTACTGGGTAAATCAAATTACTCATAAACGTCCTACCTGTGAAATAACTATTCAGGGGAAGAAATTTAAAGGTTTGGTAGATAGAGAAATGCACATTTCAATCATTTCTCTACAGCACTGGCCATCTGCATGGCCAATTCCACCCACTCAATTTAACATAGTTGGAGTTGGTAAAGCCTCTGAAGTATATCAAAGTAGCTATATTTTGCATTGTGAAGGGTCTGATGGATTACCTGGGACTATTCAACCAGTTATAACTTCTGTACCTATAAATTTATGGGGGAGAGATTTATTACAACAATGGAGAGCACAAGTTCTAATTGCTGAACTATTATATAGCCCTCAAAGTCAACATACGATGCATGAAATGGGGTATGACTCTGGTATGGGACTAGGAAAAAATTTGCAAGGTTTGAAAGGACTGCTTCAAGCAGAAAGACAAAGTTCCTGCCAAGGTTTAGGATATCATTTTTTATGGCAGCCATTGTTAAGCCTCCAGAACCTATACCTTTAAAATGGTTAACAGATAGGCGAGTTTGGATAGAACAATGGCCACTGAGTAAAGAGAAACTGGAGGCTTTAGAGGACTTGGTTACTGAACAATTCTCAATAATCATTTTCCAAAAATGAAACTGTTTCAATTTTTGGAATGAACTAATTGGATTCTCCCTAAAATTACCAAATTTAAACCAATTGAAGGTGCTGAGAATGTTTTTACAGATGGGTCTAGTAATGGCAAAGCTTCTTATTCTGGCTCGACAGGTAAAGTTTTCCAGACGCCCTATACTTCAGTTCAAAAAGCAGAGCTTGTAGCTGTAATTGAGGTATTGAATGCTTTTGATATGCCTATTAATGTGATTTCTGATTCTTCATACGTGGTTCATTCCACACAATTAATTGAAAATGCTCAGTTACAATTTCATACAGATGAACAACTGATGATAAAAACAAAAAAGGAGGAGAAACAGGGATTATGGGGTGGCCCATATACAATTGAATCTAGCATTATTAACTTTAAATTTTTTGAGCCTGCCTAAAGGCCAGATATTATCAGCAGCTGAACAGCATCTACAGAAACCAGCTGCAAAGACAGAAGCAGAACAACTGGTTTGGTGGAGAGATCCAATAACAAAAAGTTGGGAAATAGGTAAAATAATAACCTGGGGTAGAGGTTATGCTTGTGTTTCTCCAGGCCAAAATCAACAGCCGATTTGGATACCATCAAGACACCTGAAACCTTATCATGAGCCAGATGCTGAGGAAGAGATTCTGGGAGGATCCCAAGGACTCCCCAGTTGCAGCCATGTCGAGACTGATGCTGAAGAGGACCCCAACTGTCACGAGCAACACCCATCGAACACAGCCACCAACCTGGGGACAGATCAAGAAGCTGTCACAGATGGCAGAAGGAAACCTGAGGAAAGTGGGACAACTGGTCACAATGAGTAATTTAATGGTAGCTATGATAGCGGAGATCACCATTGCCATGTGTATTCCTTCAACAAGGGCTGACACAGAGAACAATTATACTTATTTGTCATATTTATCTATCTTAGCTGGCAATAATGCCTGGATGTAGTCACTTTATGACACAGTTACAAATGCTTTCTGATCTCAGTATTTATCATAATAAATCTGCTCCTATAATTAAGGCATACTGCTCTCAAAAACCTATTTGTAAACAAAATTGAACCTGGCCAGAAAAAATGAACGTACTTGTTCAGGAAGATTGCATTGCAAAACTTGTTTAGGCAGAGGTGCTGCACAATGATTCCTAGGAATTATTATTGATTGGTCCCCTAAGAGGATGTTTAGCCTGAATTGCACCTCTCAGTCTGCGTGCCATGGCCACACTATGTTCAGCTAGTCTGAACAAAACAGTCAGATGGTAGAAATGGTAAGAAGTATGGCAAGAGTTCCTATTATCTGGAACTATGGCCATATAGTAGCACCTCATCCTCAAATGATATGACCCATTGTAGGAACTAAACATAAAGATTTGTGGAAACTATTAATAGCTCTTAATAAGATCAAAATTTGGGAAAGAATAAAAAAAATCTAGAAGGAAACTCTACAAACTTGTCTTTAGATATTGCGAAATTAAAACAACAAATATTTAAAGCATCCCAGGCACACCTGGCCTTAATGCCAGGAACTGGAGTGTTTGAAGGAGCTGCAGACAGATTAGCAGCTAGCAACCCATTAAAATGGATAAAACACTTGGAAGCTCTGTGATTTCAATGATGATTGTGTTTTTAATGTGTGTTTTTTGTCTTTGTATAGTCTGCAGATGTGGATCCTGACTCCTGCAAGCAGTAGCTCACTGTGACAAAGCTGCCTTTGCTTTTATCACTTTGCAAATCAAAGAAGGGGGATGTGTTGGGAACAGGCCCCCCCAAATCTGGCCATAAACTGGCCCCAAAACTAGCCATAAACAAAACCTCTGCAGCACTATGACATGTTCTTGATGGCTATGATGCCCACGCTGGAAGGTTGTGGGTTTACCAGAATGAGAGCAAGGAACACCTGGCTCACCCAGGGCAGAAAACCACTTAAAGGCGTTCTTAAACCACAAACAATAGCATGAGTGATCTGTGCCTTAAGAACATGCTCCTGCTGCAGATAACTAGCCAGAGCCCATCCCTTTATTTCAGCCCATCCCTTTGTTTCCCACAACGAATACTTTTAGTTAATCTATAATCTATAGAAACAATGCTTATCACTGGCTTGCTGTCAATAAATACTTGGGTAAATCTCTGTTCGAGGCTCTGTGCTCTGAAGGCTGTGAGACCCCTGATTTCCCACTCCACACCTCTACATTTCTCTATGTGTCTTTAATTCCTCTAGCACCGCTGGGTTAGGGTCTCCCCGCCTGAGCAGGTCTCAGCATCAATAGATGCAGAAACGGCTTTTGATCAAATTCAACATCCTTTTGTGTGAAAGACCCTCAAAAAAGTAGGCATTAAATGTACATACCTCAAAATAATAAGAACTGTCTATGACAAATCCACAGCCAGGCCAGGCATGGTGGATCCTGCCTGTAATCTCAGCACTCTGGGAGGCTGAGGTGGGCGGATCACTTCAGGTTGGGAGTTCGAGACCAGCTTGACCAACATGGAGAAACCCCATCTCTACTAAAAATACAAAATTAACCAGGCATGGTGGCACATGCCTGTAATCCCAGCTACTCGGGAGGCTGAGGCAGGAGAATCACTTGAACCCAGGAGGTAGAGGTTGCGGTGAGCTGAGATCATGCCATTGCACTCCAGCCTGGGCAATGACAGTGAAACTCCATCTCAAAAAAAAAAAATCCACAGCCAACATCATACTGAATGTGCAAAAGCTGGAAGCACTTCTACTGAGAACCAGAACAGACAAAAATGCGCACACTCAACACTGCTATTCAACATAGTACTGGACGTGCTAGCCATAGCAATCAGCAAGAGAAAGAAATAAAAGGTATCCAAACAAGAAAAGAAGAAGTCAGACAATCTGTTTGCAGATGATATACTATACCTATAAAACCACATAGTCTCTGTCCAAAAATTTGTAGATCTGACAAACAACTTTAGTTAAGTTTCTGAATACAAAATCAACATACAAAAACAAGTAGCGTTTCTGTACACAAACACTATGCAAGTTGAGTGTCAAAGCAAGAATGCAATCCCATCCACAAGAGTCACACAAGAAAAATGAAACACCTAGGAATACAGCTAACCATGGAGGTGAAAGATCTTTGCAATGATAATTACAAAACAGTGCTGAAAGAAATCAGTGATGACAAACAAACAGAAAAACATCCCATGCTTGTGGATAGGAAGAATCAATATTGTTAAAATGGCCGAACTGCCCAAAGTAATTTACAGTTTCAATGCTATGCCTATCAAACCACCAATGACACTCTTCACAGAATTAGAAAAACCGTTCTATAATTCATTTGGAACCAAAAAAAAAGGGGGGCCTGAATAGCCAAAGCAATTGTATTAGGGTTCTCCAGAGGGACAGAACTAACAGGATATATGTATATATGAAAGAGAGTTTATTAAGGAGAATTGGCTCACACGATCATGAGATGAAGTCCCCCAATATGCCATCTTCAAGCTGAGGAAGAAAGAAGCCAGTAGTATCTCAGTCCAAGTCCAAAAGCTTCAAAAGTAGGGAAGCCAACAGTGCAGCCTTCAGTCTGTGGCAGAAGGCCTAAGAGCCCCTGGCAAACCAATGGTGTAAGTCCAAGAGTCCAAAGGCTGTAGAACCTGAAGTCTGATGTCCAAGGGCAGGAAGAATGGAAGGAAGCATCCAGCACAGAGAAAGAGGAAAGACTCCACAAGCTGGCTTATCCCACCTTCTTCCACCTGCTTTGTTCTAGCTGCTGTGGCAGCCAGTTGGGTGGTGACCACCCATAATGAGGGTGGGTCTTCCTCTCTCAGTCCACTGACTCAAATGTTGGAAACACCCTCACAGACACACTCAGAAACACTTTACCAGATATGTAGGTATCCTTCAATTCAATCAAGTTGACCCCTAATATTAACCAACACAGCAATCCCAAACAAAAAGAACAAAGCTGCAATCATCACCCTACCCAACTTCAAACTATACTATAGAGCTAGAGTAACTAAAACAGCATGGTACTTATACAAAATCAGACACATAGACCAATGAGACAGAATAGAGAGCTCAGAAATAAATCGACACACCTACAGCCATCTGATGTTTGACAAAGTTGACAAAAACAAGCAATGGAGAAAGAACTCCCTATTCAATTAATGGTACCAGGATAACTGGCTAGCCATATGCAAAAGATTAAACTGGATCCTTTCTTCAAATCATATACAAAAAACAACTCAAGATGAATTAAAGGCTCAACTGTAAAATCTAAAACTATAAAAATCCTTGAGGAAACCCTAGGAAATGCCATTCTGGACAAAGGCCCTGGCAAAGACTTCATGACAAAGATGCTAAAAACAAAAATTGACAAATGGGACCTATGTAAACTAAAGAGCTTCTACACAGCAAAAGAAACTATCAACAGAGTAAACACACAACCCACATAATGAGGGAAAATATTTGCAAACTATGCATCTGATGAAGTTCATCCTGACAAAGCTCTAATATCCAGATCCAAATCCTAATCTATAAGGAATGTAAACCAATAAGCAAAAACAAACAACCCTATAGAAAAGTGGGCAAAAGACATGAACAGACATTTTTAAAGAAGACATATATGCAGCCAACAAGCATATGAAGAAATGTTTAATAGCACTAATCATTAGGAAAATGTAAATCAAAACTACAAAGAGATACCACTTACACCAGTCAGAATGGCTATGACTAAAAATTCAAAAAATAACATATGCTACAGAGATTACAAAGAAAAGAGAATGCGTATACACTGCTGGTGGCAATGTAAATTAGTTCAGCCACTGCGGAAAGCACTCTGGAGATTTCTCAAAGAACTTAGAACTACTATTTGACCCAGCAATCTCATTATTGGGTATACATCCAAAGAAACTCTACCATAATGTCATATGCAGTTGTATGATCATCACAGCACTATTCACAATAGTAAAGACATGGAATCAATCTAGATGCTCATCAAACAGAAACCAAATACTGCATGTTCTCATTTATAAGTAGGAGTTAAATATTGAGCACACATGGACACAAAGAAGAAAACAATAGACTCAGGACCTGCTTGAGGGTATAGACAGGGAGAAGGGAGAGGTTTTAAAAACTACCTATTGGCAGAAGACAAGGACACCCTCTCTTACCACTCCTATTCAACATAGTATTGGAAGTTCTGGCCAGGGCAATCAGGCAAGAGAGAGAAAAAACAAAGGGTATTAAAATAGGAAGAGAGGAAGTCAAATTGCCTCTGTTTGCAGATGACATAATTGTATATTTAGAAAACCCCATCATCTCAGCCCAAAAACTCCTTAAGCTGATAAGCAACTTCAGGAAAGTCTCAAGATACAAAATTGATGTGCAAAAATCACAAGCATTCCTATACACTAATAATAGACAGAGAGCTAAATCATGAATGAACTCCCATTCACAATTGCTACAAAGAAAATAAAATACCTAGGAATACAACTTGCAAGGGAGGTGAAGGACCTCTTCAAGGAGAACTACAAACCACTGCTCAAGGAAATAAGAGAGGATACAAACAATTGGAAAAATATTCCATGCTCTGTTCTCACTCATAGGTGGGAATTGAACAATGAGAACACTTGGAAACAGGGCGGGGAACATCACACACTGGGGCCTGTAAGGAGGTGGGGGGCTGGGGGAGGGATAGCATCAGAAGAAATACCTAATGTAAATGACGTCGTTGATGGGTGCAGCAAACCAACATGACACATGTATACCTATGTATCAAACCTGCACGTTGTGCACATGTACTCTAGAACTTAAACTATAATAATAATAATAAATTCCATGCTCATGAATAGAAAGAATCAATATCATGAAACTGGCCATACTGCCCAAGGTAATATATAGAATATATAGATTCAATGCTATTCCCATCAAGCTACCATTGACTTTCTTCACAGAACTAGAGAAAACTACTTTGAATTTCATATGGAACCAAAAAAGAGCCCATATAGCCAAGACAATCCTAAGCAAAAAGAACAATGCTGGAGTCATCACACTATCTGACTTCAAACTACACAAGTCTACAGTAACCAAAACATCATGGTACTGGTACCAAAACAGACATATAGAAGAATGGAACAGAACAGAGGCCTCAAAAACAACACCACACATCTACAACCATCTGATCTTTGACAAACCTGACAAAAACAAGAAATGGGGAAAGGATTCCCTGTTTAATAAATGCTGCTGGGAAAACTGCCTAGCCATATGCAGAAAACTGAAATTGGACCCCTCACCTTACACCCTATACAAAAATTAACTCAAGATGGATTAAAGACTTAAATTTAAAACCTAAAACCATAAAAACCCTAGAAGAAAACCTAGGCAATACCATTCAGGACATAGGCATGGGCAAAGACTTCATGACTAAAACACCAAAGCAATGGCAACAAAAGCCAAAATTGACAAACGGGATCTAATTGAACTAAAGAGCTTCTGCACAGCAAAAGAAACTATCATCAGCGTGAACAGGCAACCTACAGAATGGGAGAAAAATTTTGCAATCTATCCATCTGACAAAGGTCTAATATTCAGAATCTACAAAGAACTTAAACAAATTTACAAGAAAAAAAAAACCTCTTCAAAAAGTGCACAAAGGATATGAACAGACATTTCTCAAAAGAAAACATTTATGTGGCCAACAAATCTATGAAAAAAAGCTCACCATCACTGGCCATTAGAGAAATGCAAATCAAAACCACAAAGAGATACCATCTCATGCCAGTTAGAATGGCAATCATTAAAAAGTCAGGAAACAACAGATGCTGGAGAGGATGAGGAAAACTAGGAACGCTTTTACACTGTTGGTGGGACTGTAAATTAGCTCAACAATTGTGGAAGACAGTGCAGCGATTCCTCAAGTATCTAGAACCAGAAATACCATTTGACCCTCCAATCCCATTACTGGGTATATACCCAAAGGATTATAAATCATTCTACTATAAAGACACATGCACACGTATGTTTATTGTGGCACTGTTTACAACAGCAAAGACTTGGAACCAACCCGAATGTCCATCAATGATAGGCTGGATAAAGAAAATGTGGCACATATACACCATGGAATACTATGCAGCCATAAAAAGGGATAAGTTCATGTCCTTTGCAGGAACATGGATGACGCTGGAAACCAGCATTCTTAGCAAACTAACACAGGAAGAGAAAACCAAACACTGCATGTTCTCATTCATAAATGGGAGTTGAACAATGAGAACACACGGACACAGGGAGGGGAACATCACACACCAGAGCCTGTTGAAGAGTTGGGGGCAAGGGGAGGGAGAGCATTAGGACAAATACCTAATGCATGCTGGGCTTAAAACCTAGATGATGGGTTGATAGGTGCAGTAAACCACCACGGCACATGTATACCTATCTAACAAACCTACACATTCTGCACATGTATCCTGGAACTTAAAGCATAATAATAAAAAAACTACCTATCAGTACTATGCTGCTTACCTGAGTGACATAATTATTTGTATAATATATAATATATAATATAAGATAATATAATATCTGTATAACAAACTCCCACAACATGCAATTTACCCATGTAACAAACCTGCACATATACCCCCTTGAACCTAAAATTAAAGTTGAAAACAAAAAAAAAAGTTTGGAAGCCTGAGGTGGGAGGATCACTTGAGCCCAGGAGTTAGAGATCAGTCTGGGAAACAGTGTGGAACCCTGTCTCTACAAATTTTTGTTTAATTAGCTGGGCATGGTACTGCATGCCTATAGTCCCAGCTACTCAGGAAGCTGAGATGGAAAGATCACTTGCACCCGGAAGATCACAGCTGCAGTGAGCCATGATCCTACCACCACACTCCAACCTTGGTGACAGAGTGATAGCCTGTCTCAAAAAACAACAAAAATACTGAATATACATATGCAGCAGAATAAATTTAGATCTCTATCTTCACCATATACAAAAATCTATCAAAATCAACTAAAGACGTAAATCTAAGACTTCAAACTACAAAACTACCAAAAGAAAACTTTGGGGAAACTCTCCAGGACATTGGTCTATGCAAAAATTTCTTTAGTACCTCAAAAGCACAGGCAAACAAAGCAAAATGGACAGAAATGATCACATCAAGTTAAAATGCTTCAGCACGACAAAGGAAACAATCGACAAAGTGAAGAGACAGCCCACAGAATGGGAGAAAATATTAGCAAACTCTCCATCTGACAAGGGAATAATAACAAGAATACATAAGGAGCTCAAACATCTCAATAGAAAAAAAAATCTAAGAATCTAATTTTAAAATGGGCAAAAGATTTTTGTCTTCCAAGATAGCAGATTGGAGGCAGTGTTAGCATGCCTCTCCCACTTGGAAAGACATGATAGTGTGCAGATGTTCATGCTGTGAACTGTTTTCCAAGAAACAATGCAGGAACTTAACAGGGAAACTGAAATTCGTAGATTATTTAAAAGAAGTGACAGGCTGTAGCCTACACCATGAGCCAGGTGGAAAACTGTAAGTCTCCGGAGAGTGAGACAGTGAGAGATTGCCTCCAGGATATACACCCCCACTGGGGAAACTGGAAATCCAGGCCAAGAGGGAAGGCATTAGTGCAACTCAGCACTGGAACTCATTTAGGGGGCAGTGAGAAAACTAAAAGTAGAAATGGCAGCAGAAGGATCCTTCAATTTATTCCCAGTGTCCAGGACAAACTGGGGGAAGCTATTCCTTATTTTGCCTCATAGGGGACCTCATGGAACTCTGCCAAGTTACTCAGGCAGTAGTCACTGGTTGAAAGAAGCTCTCAACTGAATTTCACAATATAACCTCAAGTGGGGAAGAACATCCTTGGACAGAACCAAGGGGCAAGTGGCAAGTGTGCTGCAGCCATGAGCACAGGAGCTAGACACCCTGGCTCTGTGGGAAAACTGGGAGGGGCAAGGCCTCAAAGCCATGGTTGCCCTCTCCACTGGGAAAGTGTACGGCTGGGTAAGTCTTGAGTTCTGAGCATAGATGCCTGGAACTTAGCTCGCTGCTGCTAGCAGAAAACTGTGGGTCTGAGATGTGGCTTACCAAGTGCTGAGGAGCTAGGTGAGGTTTACTGGCATCTGTTACTCCTCACTCCCTGCACAAACGCTTCTGTGCAGCAGAAGCAGTAATGCTTCTCTCTGGAACATTATCCCAGTAGCCAGAGAACCACCCCACAACTCACACCTGGGCTGCTCCACACGTGGAGAGTAAAAGCACGAGCCTGCCTGACAAAACCCCAACCTCACTTTCCCCCTTCACTAGCCCTGGTAGCTTAAAACAAAGGATAGAAACTTTTGGAAGCTTTATGGCCCTACCTATCACATGAAAAACCAGATTACTGCTCCTGGGTAACATAAGGCAAACAAAAATCCCACTGCTACTACAGCAACTGGTGCTCTTTTGCAAGTGCCACCTCCTGGCTGGAGGCCAATCAACACAGCATTACAGCATTTCAAGGTAGAATAACATTGCACCCAGGAAGGATAAAACGTGTGCATGACCTCAGCTATCACCATTGCCTGCAGCACTCTGGCTAACCAGGAGGCCCTGAGTCTGTCCACATGAACTCTTCATTACTACTACAACGAGCATTTGAGAAAGCCAACACACTAAGGCTATCTATTAACAAGGAATCTCACTGAGTCTATGTCACTCCCCTGGCACCCCCATCAGAGCTAGTACTGGTACCCACTGCTGGGAGACTTAATGACAGGTCATATCTCTAGACCTCTTGCAGACATTCACCTGCACCAGCCTGGAATGGGCAGCTAGACCCATTGGAGCAACAGCATTCACAGGGACTTCTACTCCTAGAGGAAGGAGAAGTTTACCACATCAAGGAACATCACCTAAGACAAAAGAACCCAGACAGCAGGCCTTGAGTCCCAAATCTTTCTGCTGGTGGGAAGTCTCTTTCAGCAGAGGCACAGTTGGCGGTACTGGGCTCAGCAGGGAAAGTGTGCAGCTCCACCTCCACAATCAGGCAGCCCTGGTGCTCATGAAGAGTCTTGGAGAAGATTTCTTTTTCCCCTTATCCACCACTGTAGATACAGCTGGGGCTTTTCTCACAAGAGCTCGGTATGGATGCACCTACAGACCTCTCTGGAACACTTCAAGGTGACTGCATCCCCACAGAAGGAGCACCCTCCAAATGCAGGCCTACACAGGAGGCAGAGTCACAGTTTCTCTCCACTTGGAACATCAATATTCCTGCAGATGAAAGGAGGTACCTCTCTGATTTGAATAGCCAGAACACTGGGTCAGGAGTGTGTCTGAGAGGTGAACAGCTTTCCTGTGGGCCTGGCAGGGGAGGTGAAGTGGCTCTGGTTCTTCTCTCTGAGAAGACCTCAGTGTATTTCACTGAGTGCTCCCCCAGTCACATCTGTCAAGTCTGGGACCTCTGCCCACCATTAGGTATTGCATTTACCCACCTGCTTTAGCCACAGCTGGTTTTCACCTGTGGAAAGCTCTCCTACTGGGCTGAAGTCTGAACTATTCAACCCAGTAAATATAATACTGTGGGAAAAAAATAATTAATAAGTGTACAACATGGGGGAATTAGATAAGCTTCAAGAGACCTCTGCCATTTCAACACTATAGGAGAGAGGGAACTTGCTTACACACTGAGCACATTGCTGCTACAACCAGCATCTGAGAAATTCACCATACAAAGACTCTCTGTAACTAAGTAACTCATAGACAGTCTTCACCCCTGAGAGCACCAAGAGCCAAATTATGCTACAGTAAACTATAAACATAAAAGTCACAACCTTAAGGGGGGAAAAAGAAATTTAAAAAAACAGTCAAAGCAAAAATAAATTCAAGAATAATCATGAAAAATAGTCTACCAACATGAGAAGGAACTACAAAAGTAATTCTGGTAATATGGCAAAACAGGGTTCTATAACACCCCCAAAACATTACACTAGCCCTTCATCAATGAATCCAAACCAAGATTAAATCTTTGAAGTACAAGATAAAGAATTTAAAAGGTTGATTACTAAGCTATCCAAGGAGATACCAGAGAAAGGTGAAAACCAATATAAAGAAACTTTTTTTAAAATTCAGGATATAAATAAAAAATTTTCTAAAGAGATATATTAAAGAAAAGTCAATCAGAACTTCTGGAAATGAAAGACACACTTACAGAATTACCAAATGCAGTGGAAAGTTTCAATAGTAGACTAGAACAAGGAGAGGAAAGAACTTCAGAACTCAATGACAAGGCATTCAAATTAACACAGTCACATAAAAATAGAGAAAAAAGAATAAAAACAAATGAGCAAAGTCATGAAGAAATATAAGATTGTGCAAAATGGTCAAATCTAAAAATAATTGGTGTTCCTGAGGGAGAAGAGAATGCAAAAAGTTTGGAAAATTTATTTGAGGGAATAATTGAGGGAAACCTCCCTGGCCCTGCTAGAGAATTAGATATCCAAATACAAGAATTATAAAGAACTCCTGGGAGATTCACTGCAAAAACATCATCACCAAGGCATATAGTCATCAGGCTATCTAGAGTCAATATGAAGGAAAGAATTCTATGAGCAGTGAGACAAAAGCATTAGGTAACCTATAAAGAAAAACCTGTCAGACTAGCAGCAGACTTCTCGGCAAAAACCTTACAAGCCAGAGCGATTGGGGATTTATCTTTAGCCTTCTTAAACAGAATAACTGTCAGCTAAGAATTCTGTATGTAGCAAAACTGTTTTATAAATGAAGAAAAAATAAAGTCATTTTAGACAAACGCTGAGTGAATTTGTTACTATCAGACCAGCCCCACAAGAAATGCTAAAAGAAGTTCTAAGTCTTCAAACAAAAGCTCAATATGCACCAAAATAGAACCTCCTGAAAATTCACAAGGGCTATAAAACAACACAATGAAAAAACAAAGTATCTAGGTAAAAATTAACATGGTGAATGGAACAGTACCTCACATCTCAATATTAACATTGAATGTAAATGGCCTAAACGCTCCACTTAAAAGATACAGATTGGCAGAATGAGGCCAGGCATGGTGATTCACACCTGTAATTCTAGCACTTTAAGAGGCCAAAGCAGGTGGGCCGCCTGAGCCCAGGAGTTCAAGACTAGCCTAGGCAACATGGTGAAACCCGTCTCTACCAAAAATACAAAAATTAGCTTGGCATGGTGACACATACCTGTAGTCCCAGTTACTCAGGAGGCTGAGGTGGGAGGATGGCTTGACCTCAGAAGGTGGAGGTTGCAGTGAGCCATGAACTTGCCACTGCACTCCAGCCTGGGTGACAGAGCCAGACCCTGTCTCAAAAAATAATAATAATGTAAGTTGGCAGAACTGACTTTAAAAATCACAAACTAAATAACTGCTGTCTTCAAGAAACCCACATACACATAAGGATTCATATAAACTCAAAGTAAAGGGATAGTAAAAGATATTCCACACAAATGAAAACCAAAAGTGAGGAGGAGTAACTATTCTTATATCAGATGAAACAGACTTTAAAGCAACAACCAAAAAAAGACAGAAAGGATTATTATATAATGATAAAAAGATCATTCCAACAAGAAGATATTACAATCCTAACTCTGTATGCACCAACACTGCAGCTCCCACATTCAAAAAAATAATTACTAATTGACCTAAGAAATGAGATAGACATCAACACAATAATAATGGGGGACTTCAATATCCCACTGACAGCACTAGATAGATCATTGAGGCAGAAAGTCCACAAAGAAACAGCAGACTTAAACTACACTCTAGAAGAAATGAACCTAACAGACATTTACAGAGCATTCTACCCAAGAACTGCAGAATATACATTCTTCTCATCAACATATGGAACATTCTCCAAGATAGGTCATATGATAGGCCACAAAACAAGTCTCAATAAATATTAAAATATCAAAATTATATCAAGTATCTTCGCAGATTGGCAGAATGAAGCCAGGCATGGTGGAAGAAAACTTGAAATAAACTACAGGGGCACCCGCCATTACTGAGGCTTGAGTAGGTAAACAAAGCAGCCGGGAAGCTCGAACTGGGTGGAGCCCACTGCAGCTCAAGGAGGCCTGCCTGCCTCTGTAGACTCCACCTCTGGGGGCAGGGCATAGCTGAACAAAAGGCAGCAGAAACTTCTACAGACTTAAACATCCCTGTCTGACAGCTTTGAAGAGAGTAGTGGTTCTCCCAGCATGGAGCTTGAGATCTGAAAATGGACAGACTGCCTCATCAAGTGGGTCCCTGACCCCCGAGTAGCCTAACTGGGAGGCACCTCCCAGTAGGGGCCAACTGACACCTCACACGACAAGGTACCCCTCTGAGACGAAGCTTCCAGAGGAACGATCAGGCAGCAACATTTGCTGTTCTGCAATATTCGCTGTTCTGCAGCCTCCACTGGTGATCCCTGGCAAATAGGGTCTGGAGTGGACCTCCAGCAAATTCCAAAAGACCTGCAGCTGAAGGTCCTGACTGTTAGAAGGAAAACTAGCAAACAGAAAGGACATCTACACCAAAACCCCATCTGTACATCACCATCATCAAAGACCAAAGGGAGATAAAACCACAAAGGTGGGGAAAAACCAGAGCAGAAAAGCTGAAAATTCTAAAAATCATAGCGCCTCATCTCCTCCAAAGGAATGCAGCTCCTCGCCAACAACAGAACAAAGCTAGACAGAGAATGACTTTGATGAGTTGAGAGAAGAAGCCTTCAGATGATCAAACTTCTCCAAGCTAAAGGAGGATGTTCGAATCCATTGCAAAGAAGCTAAAAACCTTGAAAAAGATTCAACGAATGGATAACTAGAATAATTAGTGCAGAGAAGTCCTTAAATGACCTGATGGAGCTAAAAACCATGGCAGGAGAACTACGGGACGCATGCACAAGCTTCAGTAGCCAATTTGATCAACTGGAAGAAAGGGTATCAGTGATTGAAGATCAAATGAATGAAATGAAGCAAGAAGAGAAGTTTAGAGAAAACTGAGTAAAAAGAAACTCACAAGGCCTCCAAGAAATATGGGACTATGTGAAAAGACCAAATCTATGTCTGATTGGTGTACCTGAAAGTGATGGGGAGAATGGAACCAAGTTGGAAAACACTCTGCAGGATATTATCCAGGAGAACTTCCCCAACCTAGCAAGGCAGGCCAACATTAAAATGCAGGAAATACAGAGAACACCACAAAGATACTTCTTGAGAAGAGCAACTCCAAGACACGTAATTGTCAAATTCACCAAAGTTGAAATGAAGGAAAAAATATTAAGGGCAGCCAGAGAGAAAGGTCGGGTTACCCACAAAGGGAAGCCCATCAAACTAACAGCTGATCTCCCAGCAGAAACTCTACAAGCCAGAAGAGAGTGGGGGCCAATATTCAACATTCTTAAAGAAAAGAATTTTCAACCCAGAATTTCATATCCAGCCAAACTAAGTTTCATAAGTGAAGGAGAAATAAAATCCTTTACAGACAAGCAAATGCTGAGAGATTCTGTCACCACCAGGCCTGCCTTACAAGAGCTCCTGAAGGAAGCACTAAACATGGAAAGAAACAACCAGTACCAGCCACTGGAAAAAACATGCCAAATTGTAAAGACCGACGAGGCTAGGAAGAAACTGCATCAACTAATGAGCAAAATAACCAGCTAACATCATAATGACAGGATCAAATTCACACATAACAATATGAACCTTAAATGTAAATGGGCTAAATGCTCCAATTAAAAGACAAACACTGGCAAATTGGATAAAGAGTCAAGACCCATCAGTGTGCTGTATTCAGGAGACCCATCTGATCTGCAGACACACATAGGCTCAAAATAAAGGGATGGAGGAAGATCTACCAAGCAAATGGAAAACAAAAAAAATCAGGGGTTGCCATCCTAGTCTCTGATAAAACAGACTTTAAACCAAAAAAGATCAAAAGAGACAAAGAAGGCCATTACATAATGGTAAAGGGATCAATTCAACAAGAACAGCTAACTATCCTAAATATATATGCACCCAATACAGGAGCACCCAGATTCACAAAGCAAGTCCTTAGAGACCTACAAAGAGACTTAGACTCCCACACAATAATAATGGGAGACTTTAACACCCCACTGTCAATATTAGACAGATAAACGAGACAGAAAGTTAACAAGAATATCCAGGAATTGAACTCAGCTCTGTACCAAGTGGACCTAATAGACATCTACAGAACTCTCCACCCCAAATCAACAGAATATACATTCTTCTCAGCACCACATCACACTTATTCCAAAATTAACCACATAGTTGGAAGTAAAGCACTCCTCAGCAAATGTAAAAGAACAGAAATTATAACAGTCTCTCAGACCACAGTGCAATCAAATTAGAACTCAGGATTAAGAAACTCACTAAAAACCTCTCAACTACATGGAAACTGAACTACCCGCTCCTGAAGGACTACTGGATACATAATGAAATGAAGGCAGAAATAAAGATGTTCTTTGAAGCCAACAGAACAAAGACACAACATACCAGAATCTCTGGGGCACATTTAAACCAGTGTGTAGAGGGAAATTTATAGCACTAAATGCCCACAAGAGAAAGCAGGAAAGATCTAAAATTGACACCCTAACATCACAATTAAAAGAACTAGAGAAGCAAGAGCAAACACATTCAAAAGCTGGCAGAAGGCAAGAAATAACTAAGATCAGAGCAGAACTGAAGGAGATAGAGACACAAAAAAACCTTTCAAAAAATCAATGAATCCAGGAGCTGGTTTTTTGAAAAGATCAACAAAATTGATAGACTGCTAGCAAGACTAATAAAGAAGAAAAGACAGAAGAATCAAATAGACACAATAAAAAATGATGAAGGGGATATCACCACCGATCCCACAGAGATACACAAACTACCATCAGAGAATACTATAAACACCTCTACACAAATAAACTAGAAAATCTAGAAGAAATGGATAAATTCCCAGACGCACACACAATCCCAAGACTAAACCAGGAAGAAGTTGAATCCCTGAATAGACCAATAACAGGCTCTGAAATTGAGGCAATAATTAATAGCCTACGAACCAAAAAAAGTCCGGGACTAGATGGATTCAGAGCCATAGTCTACCAGAGGTACAAGGAGGAGCTGGTACCATTCCTTCTGAAACTATTCCAATCAATAGAAAAAGAGGGAATCCTCCCTAATTCATTTTATGAGGCCAGCATCATCCTGATGCCAAAGCCTGGAAGAGGCACAACAAAAAAAAGAGAATTTTAGACCAATATCGCTGATGAACATCGATGCAAAAATCCTCAATAAAATACTGGCAAACAGAATCCAGCAGCACATCAAAAACCTTATCCACTATGATCAAGTCGGCTTCATCCCTGGGATGCAAGGCTGGTTCAACATATGCAAATCAATAAACATAATCAATCATATAAACAGAACCAAAGACAAAAACCACATGATTATCTCAATAGTTGCAGAAAAGGCCTTCGACAAAATTCAACAGCCCTTCATGATAAAAACTGTCAATAAATTAAGTATTGATGGGACATACCTCAAAATAATAAGAGCTATTTATGACAAAACCACAGCCAATATCATACTGAATGGGCAAAAACTGGAAGCATTCCCTTTGAAAACTGGCACAAGATAAGGATGCCATCTCTCACCACTCCTATTCAACAGTTTTGGAAGTTCTGGCCAGGGCAATCAGGCAGGAGAAAGAAATAAAGGGCATTCAATTAGGAAAAGAGGAAGTCAAATTGTCCCTGTTTGCAGATGACATGATTGTATATCTAGAAAACCCCATCGTCTCGGCCCAAAGTCTCCTTAAGCTGATAAGCAACTTCAGCAAAGTCTCAGGATACAAAATCAATGTACAAAAATCACAAGCATTCCTACACACCAATAACAGACAAACAGAGAGCCAAATCATGAGTGAACTCCCATTCACAATTGTATCAAAGAGAATAAAATACCTAGGAATCCAACTTACAAGGTATGTGAAGGACCTCTTCAAGGAGAACTACAAACCACTGCTCAACGAAATAAAAGAGGACACAAACAAATAGAAGAACATTCCATGCTCATGGATAGGAAGAATCAATATCATTAAAATGGCCATACTCCCCAAGATAATTTATAGATTTAATGCCATCCCCATCAAGCTACCAATGACTTTCTTCACAGAATTGGAAAAAACTACTTCAAAGTTCATATGGAACCTAAACAGGGCCCGCATTGCCAAGACAATCCTAAGCAAAAAGAACAAAGCTGGAGGCATCATGCTACCTGACTTCAAACTATACTACAAGGCTACAGTAACCAAAACAGCATGGTACTGGTACCAAAACAGAGATATAGACCAATGGAACAGAACAGAGCCCTCAGAAATAATACCACACATCTACAACCATTTGATCTTTGAAAAACCTAACAAAAACAAGAAATGGGGAACTAATTCCCTATTTAATAAATGGTGCTGAAAAAACTGGCTAGCCATATGCAGAAAGCTGAAACTGGATCCCTTCCTTACACCTTATACAAAAATTAATTCAAGATGGATTAAAGACTTAAGTGTTAGACCTAAAACCATAAAAACCCTAGAAGAAAACCTTGGCAGTACCATTCAGGACGTAGGCATGGGCAAGGACTTCATGTCTGAAACACCAAAAGCAATGGCAACAAAAGCCAAAATTGACAAATGGGATCTAATTAAATGAAACAGCTTCTGCACAGCAAAAGAAACTACCACCAGACTGAACAGGCAACCTATAGAATGGGAGAAAATTTTTGCAATCGACCCATCTGACAAAGGGCTAATATCCAGAATCTACAAAGAACTTAAACAAATTTACAAGAAAAAATCAAACAACCCCATCAAAAAGTGGGCAAAGGATATGAACAGACACTTCTCAAAATAAGACATTTATGCAGCCAACAGACACTTCTCAAAATAAGACATTTATGCAGCTAACAGACACATGAAAAAATGCTCATCATCACTGGCCATCAGAGAAATGCAAATCAAAACCACAATGAGATGCCATCTCACACCAGTTAGAATGGTGATCATTAAAAAGTCAGGAAACAACAGGTGCTGGAGAGGATGTGGAGAAATAGGAACACTTGACACTGTTGGTGGGACTGTAAACTAGTTCAACCATTATGGAAGACAGTGTGGCGATTCCTCAAGGATCTAGAACTAGAAATACCATTTGACCCAGCCGTCTCATTACTGGGTATATACCCAAAGGATTGTAAATCATGCTGCTATAAAGACACATGCACATGTATGTTTATTGCGGCACTATTCACAATAGCAAAGACTTGGAACCAACCCAAATGCCCATCAATGATAGAGTGGATTAAGAAAATGTGGCACATATACACCATGGAATACTATGCAGCCATAAAAAAGGATGAGTTCATGTCCTTTGTAGGGACATGGATGAAGCTGGAAACCATCATTCTCAGCAAACTATCGCAAGGACAGAAAACCAAACACCGCATGTTCTCACTCATAGGTGGGAATTGAACAATGAGAACACTTGGACACAGGAAGGGAAACATCACACACCAGGGTCTGTCATAGGATGGTAGAGGGGGGAGGGATAGCATTAGGAGATATACCTAATGTAAATGACGAGTTAATGGGTGCAACACACCAACATGGCACATGTATACATATGTAACAAACCTGCATGTTGTGCACATGTACCCTAGAATTTAAAGTATAATAATAAAATAAAGAAAGAAACTACAAAAGGAACACCCAGAAATATACAAATACATGGAAATTTAAAAATCTACTCCTGAATGATATTCAGGTTAACAATGAAATCAAGATAGAAATTTAAAAATTCTTTGAAATAAATGATAATAATGACACAAGTTCTCAAAACTTCTAAAATACAGCAAAAGCAGTGAGTGCTAAGAGGAAAATTTATAGCACCCTAAATGCCTACATCAAAAGTATCACAAATTGACAACCTGTCATCACACCTCAAGGAACTAGAGAAACATAAACAAACTGAACCTAAAGCTAGCAGAAGAAAAGAAATAACAATGATCAGTGCAGAACTGAATGAAACTGAAACAAAGAAAAAAATACAAAAGATAAATGAAACAAAAAACTAGTTCTCTGAAAAGATAAACATAATTGGCTGGGCACAGTGGCTCACATCTGTAATCCCAGCACTCTGAGAGGCCAAGATGGGAGGATCACCTGAGGTCAGGAGTTTGAGACCAGCCTGGCCAACATGGCAAAACTCTGTCTCTACTAAAAATACAAAAATTAGCCAGGTGTGGTGGTCAGTGCCTGTAATCCCAGCTACTCAGGAGGCTGAGGCAGGAGAATTGCTTGAATCCTGGAGGTGGAGGTTGCAGTGAGTCAAGATCACACCACTGCACTCCAGTCTGGGTGACAGAATGAAACGCTGTCTTAAAAAAAAATAATAAAAAGAAAAAGAAAAGACAAAAGATAAATGAAATTTATTGACCATCTAGATTAATGAAGAAATAGAGAGAGAAGGTTCAAATAATCTCAATTAGAAATGAAACTGGAAACATGACAACCAACACCACAGAAATATAAAAGATCATTCAAGATTACTATGAACACCTCTATGCTCACAAACTAGAAAACCTAGAGGAAATGGATAAATTATTGGAAACATATAATCCTCCTAGATTAAATCAGGAAGAAATTGAATCCCTGAACAGACCAATAACAAGCAGCGAGATTGAATCAGTAATTAAAAAAAAAAAACTGCCAACCAAGAAAAAGCCCATGGCCAGATGGATTCATGGCGGAATTCTACCAGACATTGAATGAATTGGTACCAATGTTATCAAAGTTTTTTAAAAGATTGAGAAAAAGAGAATCCTCATTGAATGACTCTGTGAAGCCACTATCACTCTGATACCAAAATCATGAAAGGACATAATGAGAAAAGAAAACTGTGGATCAATATTACTGATGAACATAGATGCAAATGTCCTCAACAAAATGCTAGCTAAACAAATACAACAGCACATCAAAAAGATAATATACCATGATCAAGTGGGTTTCATCTCAGTAATGCAGGGTTGGTTGAACATAAGTCAATAAATATGATACATCACATAAACAGAATTAAAAACAAAAATCACATGATCACCTCAGTAAGTGCACAAAAAGGCATTTGACAAAATCCAACAGCCCTTTACGATTAACACCCTCAGCACAACTGGCATAACGGGGACATACCTTAATGTAATAAAAGCCAATAAAAGACAAACCCACAGTCAACATTATGCTGAATGGGGAAAAGCTGAAAGCATTTTCCTTGAGAAGTGGAAAAAGACAAGGATGCCCATTTTCACCACTTCTCTTCAACATAGTACTGGAAGTCCTAGCCAGAGCAATCAGGCAAGAGAAAGAACTAAAAGGCATCCAAATCTGAAAAGAAGTCAAACTATCACTCTTCACCAATGATATGAACATATACTTAGAAAACCCTAAAGACTCCTCCAAGACTCCTAGATTTGACAAACACATTCAGTAAACTCTCAGGCTACAAAATCAATGTACACAAATCACTATCACTGCTATACACCAACAATTAAGCTGATAATCAAATAAAGAACTCAATCCCTTTTACAACAGCTGCCAAAATAAAATAAAATACTTAGGAATATACTTAACCAAGGAGGTGAAAGATGTCTGCAAGGAGAACCTAAAACCACTGATGAAAGAAATCATAGATGATATAAACAAATGTAAACACACCCCATGCTCATGAATGGGAAGAATCAATATTGTGAAAATAACCTTACAGCCCAAAGCAATCTACAGATTCAATTCAATTCCCATCAAAATACTAACATTATTTTTCACAGACTTAGAAAAAACAATTCTAAAATTCATATGGAACCAAAAAAGAGCCCAAATAGCCAAAACAATCATAAGCAAAAAGAACAAATCTAGAAGCATCACATTACCAGACTTTAAGTATCCTACAAGGTTATAGTTAACAAACATCATGGTACTGGTATAAAAGTAGGCACACAGATCAATGGAACAGATAGAAAACCCGGAAATCAAGCCAAATACTTACAACCAACTGATCTTCAAGCAAACAAAAACATAAATTGGGGAAGGGACACCCTACTTAGTAAATTGTGCTGGGAAAACTAGCTAGCCACATGTAGAAGAATGAAACTGGATCCCTATCTCTCACCTTGTACAAGAATCGATTCAAGATAGATCGATGACTTAAATCTGAGACCCAAAACCTTACAAACTACTCGACAATAACTTTGGAAAAACTCTTCTGGATATTGGTCTTGGCAAAGAATTCTTGACTAAAATCCCAAAAGCAAATGCAACAAAAACAAAAATAAACAAATGGGACCTAATTAAATTAAACAGCTTCTGCACAGCAAAAGACATAATCATCAGAGAAAACAGGCAGCCCACAGAATGGGAGAAAATATTTGCAAACCTTCCATCCACAAAGGACTAATATCCAGAATCTACATGGAACTCAAATAAATCAATAAGAAAAAACAAACAATTCCAACAAAAAGTGTGCAAGTGACATAGACATTTCTCAAAAGAAGATATGCAAATGGCCAATAAACATATAAAAATACTCAACATCATTAATAATCAAAGAAATGCAAATTAAGACCACAATGAGATACTAGCTTACTCCTGCAAGAATGGCCATTATTAAAAAGTTAAAAAAACAATAGATGTTGGCATGGATGTGGTGAACAGGGAACACTTATACACTGCTAATGGAAATGTAAATTGGTATAACCACTATGGAAAACAGTATGGAGAGTCTTTAAAAAAAAAAGTCAATCTACCATTCAATTCAGCAATTTCACTACTGGGTATCTACCCAAAGGAAAAGAAGTCATTATATGAATAAGACACCTGCATGTGTATGTTTGTTGCAGCACAGTTCACAATTGCAACAATATAGAACCAACCTAAGTTCCCATCAACCAATGAGTGGATAAAGAAAGTGTGGTATATACACACTGTGGAATACTACTCAGACACAAAAAGGAACAAAATAATTTATTTTTGCAGCAACTTGGATGGAGCTGGAGGCCATTGATTATTGTAAGTGAAGTAACTCAGGAATAAAAAACCAAATATCATATGTTCTCACTTATAAGTGGAAGCTAAGCTATGAATACACAAAGGCATACGGAGTGCTATAATGAATTTGGAGACTCATAAGGAATCAAACTTGACTTATAGAGCCAATAAAAGCCGCTTGGGAAAACTAGCCTCATACCTTGTCTACACAATCCCTGTACAGTGTTCTTGACCTGTGGCAAGCAGAAAATGTCACTTTCTGACAGGCCCAGGAGCTCCAAGTTATCTTGGTATCTGAAGAGGAGAGAAATTTACCTTTAAAGTATACGAATTTGATAGTACAAACCCATTGCTGGGTTCTGCTTAAAAAAAAAAAAAAAAGTCTTATCTGATATTCCTTTTATGGAACAAAGATACATGAAAGCTAATTTTAAAACCCTATGTGGCAAATAATTCTTCTTGCTGCACTTTATACAAATATTTGGGCCAAGTATAAGACTAAAGCTTACTTTTGCAAACAAATGGGTCCTATTATGATTTGTCTTTAGTAAAAATGGAAGACTGGAAAGAGAAAAGTTATGTTTCAAAAACTATGGCACATCTGTTAAATTATAATATATTCTAGTCTCGTCGGTTGTTTTTTAGGTTTTTTTTCTGCACTTTAGACTGACTTTGCTTATTCCTGTAAACAACAGTGATCTCTGGCTGCTGCTCAAAAGAAACAAGAGGGATGGGTAACGTAAAAACCTGGATCAATATTCTAGTTCTGGGCACATATTGGAATTAGCTAGCAATCCCATATCAGCTTGGTTTCAACAGTTGCTCAGTTCATGGAAAGCCTTCTTATTTAGTTTATTTGGGATAGTGTTGCTTATTTGCTTTACTGTTGTGGAATATATTGCTGTTGTACTCTTTGTGTAGGAATGCAGGATACGCTTACTCAATGTTTTCTTAAATTGAACACTTATTAATCTTCCAGATATCATCTTTTGTCAGAATTCAGAGTTATGAATGACCCTCAGTATATGGATGCCTTGTGACTGAGCTCCTCTCTACCTCAAATACAAGAGATCCTAATAGTTAGGCAAGAATATCATTGCCCCTATTCAGCCTGAAGAAGAAGTTACAGAAGATGGATCTTTGTCCCTCAACAACCCTTAGGATTAAGGGTTCTCTTGTAAAAGGGAGGGGGGAAGTATGTCAGATGATTGCCAGTCTCAACCCAGAGAGATTCCATCCTGAATAGGCACTGGGTAAAATAAGGCCAAGACCTATAGGGCTGCATTCCCAGGAGGTTAGGTGTTCTTAGTCACACGATAAGACAGAGGGTTGACACAATATGCAGGTCACAAAGACCTTGCTGATAAAACAGGCTGTTGTAAGAAGCTGGCCAAAACCCACCAAAACCAAGATGTTGTTGAAAGTGATCTCTAGTTGTCCTCACTGCTCATTATACACTAATTATAATACATTACCATGCTAAAAAGACACTCCCACCAGTGCCATGACAGTTTACAAATGCCATGGCAACATCAGGAAGTTACCTTAAATGGTCAAAAAAGGGAGAAACCCTCAGTTTCAGGAATTTCCCACTTTTTTCTCGGGAAGTTCATGAATAATCCACCCCTTGTTTAGCATATAATCAAGAAATAACTAAAAGTATACTCAGTTGAACAGCCCATGTTTCCATTCTTTTATTCCTGTACTCTCTTAATAAATTTACTTTCATTTAAAAAAAATGAATTCACTACTATATAATTAATCCATGTAACCAAAAACAACTTGTTCCCCAAAAGCTGTTGAAATAAAAATATATTTTTAAAAAATAGAAATTAAACAAATAATAAAATAAACAAAAGGTCTGAATAGACATTTCTTAAAATAAGACATAAAGATTGCCAACACGTATATAAAAATGTGCTCAATATCATTGATCATCAGAAAAATGCAAATCAAAGGTACAATGAGATATCATCTCACCTCAATGAGATGACTTTTATCCAAAGGACAGGCAATAGCAAATTCTGTTGAGGATGTAGAGAAAAGGGAACTCTTGTTCACTGTTGGTGGCAATGTAAATTAGTACAGTCACTATAGAGAACAGTGTGGAGTTTCCTTAAAATACTAAAAACAGAACTACCATGTGATCCAAAAATCCCACTGCTAGGTATATACACAAAAGCGAAGAAGTCAATATATCCCAGAGATATCTGCACTGCCGTTTTTATCACAGCACTATTAATATAGCCAAGGTTTGGAATCAACCTAAGTGTCTATCAACAGATGAATGGATAAAGAAAATGGAGTATATATATATACAGTGGAGTACTATTCAGCCATAAAAAAGAATGAAGTCTTGTCATTTGCCACAACATAAATGAAACTGGCAGACATTATGTTCAATGAAATAAGCCAGGCCCAAAACAGACAAATTTCACATGTTCTCACTGATTCATGGCAGGTAAAAACTAAATCAATTGAACTCATGGAAATAGAGGGTAGAATGATGGTTGCCAGTGGCTGGGAAAGGTAGTGGGAAAGGGTAGCAGAGGATGCCCTGATGGTTAATAGGTTCAAAAATATAGTTAGATAAAATGAATAAGATCTAGTATTTGAAACTACAACAGGAGAGTCAATAATAAGTTGTTGTATATTTTAAAATAACCAAAAGAGTGGAATTTGAATGTTCCTAACACAAAGAAATGACAAATGCCTGAGGTGACAGATACCCTATTTACCTTGAGGTGACTATTACACATTGTATGCCTGTATTAAAATATCTCATGTACCCCATAAATATGTATACCTAATATGTACCCATAAAAAATTAAAAATAATGTTTTTTTAAATAAAAGATGATGTTATCCTCCTCAAAGTACGTCCTCATGTCCCTACATGGTTTCTAGGTCAATAAATAAGGTCAACAATCAAATCTCAGCTTGACTAGGGAACCAGTTCACCAAAAAATCACTATAGGACCCAACTCATATGTACCTGCAGGAATAGAAAAACCATATTAGATATCAATCATGAGCATGCTCAGCCAGGGGAGCAGAAAATAAGGGAGAGGTTGTTGAAATCGGGGCAATCTCCTGCAACTGAGGAAGTAGTACCCCAAGAAAGACGTCTGGAATCAGTTCTGTGCCACTGGGATAGCTCCTTTAAAATTGGGGGCAGAGGGGAAACTATGGCCTACAACAAATCAGGTGAAGATTCCAGAAATGCTTTGGAAGAGTGCTAAGGAAGAAGTCAAGAGGCTCAGAGAGGTGGGAATGTTCAACTGGACCTATCATATGAGACCTGAAAATCCAGAAGATGACCGTGTTTCTCAAGAGAATCAAAAGGGGACACCCCTTTTACTAAAGCAATAAGAAATGCAAAGTGGTGCAAGGGCTGGGGATGAAGGGCACTGGCCTCATTGAGAGGCTTGGCAGTGTCTATGCTTTGTACACCAGGGATAATGATAGGGAAGCCCCTAGGATTCAGGGATGATAGGATTATGAAACAGCAGAGGCCAGGAGGCACCACTTAGCCATCAAGAGAAAGACAGATGTAATTATCCAAATAGGTAACAAAGGTTGAATGGAAACCAGGGGGCTGTGACATACAGGGATCTATAGTGATGGTTAATAGATCATGGTGTGCCTAGATCTAAGATGGATGAGGGTACTGCCTGACCTACACACCCAAAAGAAGATCAATAATGAGTGAGCCAAAGGCTGATGTCAGCTGCCGCAATAGAAAATTATAATCTCTCTATCCAGTTTCCAAACCTAACCCAGTTCTCAAACCCAGAGCCCATCAGTTGAAGCAAGGCTAGGTCCTCTGCAGAAAGAACCCAACACACAGTAATTGTATACATTATCAATTCCCTCAGACCTTCCCTAGACTGATAAACCAGTATTAATATATATGGGGAAAGGGGAAATGCTTGTATTTATTTATTTATTTATTTATTTATTTATTTTGAGATAGGGTCTCACTCTGTCACCCAGGCTAGAGTGCAGTGGCACATTCATAGTTCACTGCAACCTCAAACTCCTGGGCTCAAGCAGTCCTTCCACCTCAGCTTCCCAAGTAGCTGGGACTACAGGGACTTGCTATAAAGCCTGGCTAATTTTTTTTTTTTTGTAGAGGCAGGATCTTGCCATTTTGCCCAGGCTGGTCTTGAACCCCTAGTCTTAAGCAATTCTCCCAAACTGGCCTTCCAAAGTGCTGGGATTACAGGCCTGTGCTACCACGCCTGGCCAGAAATACCCATATCTTTAAAGAACTCTCAGATGTAGAGTCTGAGCTGACATTGACACCAAAGTAACCCAAATGCTAGCATGGGTCCTTCATTCTGTGAATGAGGAGGCATCCCAGTTAACTAAAAAATTTATTGGGGGTGAGGGAAGGAGAGGATCAATGAATTAAAAATTTTTGAAATGTTTTATGTGAAAGCTTTTTATTTGGCCACATGTATTGTTGGTTACCTTCTCAACATCAAAAAAATAAAGAGAAACATGAATTCAAGAATCCACCCCCCTGGTTATAGTTGTATTTAACCAGGAAGACAAATATAGATTGTCATCACTTGTAGACCTTCACTCCAAAAAAAAAAGTGTTTGGTTGCTTCCATGTACAAAGGAATAAATACTTGTATTTTGCTGATTATTTTGTAATCAGCAAGTAATAATTTATAGCAGGCTTGCGGAAAACATGAAAACTTGAATTGTAGCATTCCCTCGGTAGAGTTACTAATTTGGTAGATGCCATAGTTTCAGTATGTCCCCAAAATTACAATTTCCTGTGCAAAAGATGGAGTAAAATTTTCTGCAAGTGGAGAACTTGGAAGTGGCAACATTGTTACAAACAAGTAATGACAATAAAGAAGGGGCTGTTGCCATAAAGATGAATGAGCCAGTTCAGCTAACTTGTTGAAAACCTCATCTCCAAAGCAACAGTGTTGGAAGATAGAACCTAAAAGGAGGTGTTTAGCTCATGAGGTCTCCACCTTCATGAATTAATTAATGCTATTATAAAAAGGGTGAGCCCAATTCTCATTTGTCTCCTTTCCTCTCCTGCTCTTCTGCCATGTGGGGACACAATGTTTCTCCTCTCTGGAGGATGCAGTGCTCAAGGCACCATCTTGAAAGCAGAGAGGCTGAGCCCTAACCTGACCGTGCCTTGATTTTAGACCTGCCAGCCTCTAGAACTGTGAGAGAATAAATTTCTGTTCTTTATAAATTACCCAGTCTGTGAAATACCATTATAGCAGCACAAAACAGACTAAGACAACAGGCTACTACTTCAGATCCGCTCTGTCTGTACCACACCTTGTATTCTACTTCTATCATAACACCTATCACACAGATGGAAGTAATGTATTGATTTATGTACTGGTCTCTATTTGTTATCTATTGGTGCATAACAGATTACCTCAAAACCTAGTGTCCCAGAACAACCACATTTATTCTCTCACGGTTTCTGTGAGTCAGGAATTCAGGAGCAGCTTGATGTACTAGTGCAGGGTTTACCATGAGGTTGCAGTGAAAGGTGGACTGGGACTGTAGTCTTTGAAGACTTGCCTGAGGCCAGAGGATCTGTTTTCCAAAGACCGTCATTTGGTTGGCAAATTAGTGCTGGCTGTTTGTGAAGGTCTTCAGTTTTACCACCTGCGCCTCTTCATAGTGCTGCTTGAGTGTCTTTGTGATATGAAAGCTGACTTCTCCCAGAAACAGTGAGAAGTCACAATGTATTTTATGACCTAGCCTCAGATGTCACACACTGTCATCTCCACAACATCTTATTAGTTGCACAGTCAGCCCTATTTAACGTGAGAGATAGGCCTGCTGGGACAACAGTTCAAGTAGGTGAACCTACACAGCATGAAAGTATCACACATTTCCTTAGTGCAGCTAACCCTGTGTGACCAGGGCTTCAACACATACCACTGTGACCACAACCTAGCCATGAGCATGAGCCTCACCAGCATGTCCAAAATGCTAAAATACAACGATGGCAGTGAAGACATCACTACATGGAGGGCTGAAGGTACCATGGATCTCTTGGTGCTAGAATTTGAAGCACTAAATCAAGAGAACTTTTAGACTGTGAATTGAAGTTAATGACTCTAGATGTTGAGCAACTTGAAATTCCAGAACAAGAGTACAGCTGTGTAATAAAGATGCATTCTAGTGAATTTGTTCATATATGCCAAGATCTCAGTCATATTGGAGAGTCTTTTATAACTTCTTATGCAAAAGATGGAGTGAAATTTTCTGCAAATGGAGAACTTGGACATGGAAACATTGCCACAAACAAGTAATTACAATAAAGAAGAGGAGGCTGTTGCCATAATGATGAATGGGCCAGTTCAGCTAACTTTTGCACTAAGTTACTTAAATTTCTTTATAACAGGCACTCCACTCTCTCTTCCCAGTAACACTCAGTATGTCTGCAGATGCACCCCTTGCTGTAGAGTATAAGATTGCCGGATATGGAACATTTAAAGTATTATTTGGCTCCCAAAATTGAGGATGAAAAAGGATTTTAGAAATTCTTAGAATCCAAGAAAATAAAACTAAGCTCTTTGAAAATTGCTTCTGAGATTCCAGCGTGTACTGAAGTCATTTCCATCAAAAAATTTATGCCTCTGAATACACAGGTAGATGCAGTTTTCTGTAAATAACATATTTTTTCATCTATCTTCTAGAATCTATTTAAAGTACAAAATCCAAAGTCAAATCTGGTCTCATTAACCTAGAGAGATATGTGCTTTACTTACAAATATTCCTTCTGATTTTTATAACAAGAGGGTTATAAAAGGGATCTTGACTCTAAATGCAATTTTTAAGAATTGTGTTTCTGATTTAAATAAAGTTTAATCTGAATTTTAAATGTAAAAAAAGAAACTACTATAGCACATTGGCAGAGTAATTTTGTCTTTTGAATCTACTAATAAAAAATGCAGTTTGTATTTTGTATGTCTGTTTTTATTTACAATTTTACATTTCTAACAACTAATTTTATTATATTTTACACAAAGTACCAGTCCACAATACACTGAAAATAAAACAAACAAAAAGTCATCCTTCACTATGGATCACTCGAGAAAGACTGTCCTAAACCACAGATATGCTGCAAATTGAATGGAAGATACATGAACAGGCATGACTTGAGTCCTGGGGGGAATTAGCAGGTGCTTTATTTTTATGATGTTCCGGGGAGCATTCTGGAAATGATTCTAGACATCTAGCATCTTTGGAAGATTACAACTCATATTATCTCTGGGGAGACAACAACTAGAAAGTTGAGGCCAGTGGACAGACTCTAGGACCAGGAAGCAATTGCATTTATGTCCAGGCAGTTTGACAAAAGGAGAAGAAGCTAAATCTGAAGAGAGAAAATCCAAGTGCCTATGACTGCTGGCAGAACATGGTGCTTGTAGCTCTTTATCAGGAAATCTTCAAGCAGCTACTGGACATCTTTAAGTGTTCAACCATGGTTTGCATTGAGCACCCTGATGACCTCAAAAAAAAATGTGCCCTTTCCAATATCCCAGATTTTTTTTCATGGTATCCTGATAGCTAGAGTGCCATCTATAGACCAAGAGATAGTACATATATCTGGAAGAGAAAACCTGAAGAATGTAAAGACCTACTGGCCATTATCAAAAGATAATTATACAGTATTTACCTGGGGAAGACAGATTAAAACCACCCTAACTTACATCTATAACAAACGTTATTTATGTAATTTTTTTATTATACTTTAAGTTTTAAGGTATATGTGCACAACGTAAAATTAGGCCTTTAAAATTCTTCAACAGCATGCTATTTTTATCTAGCATCTACAAGTCTTGAGGTACCTTATTAGTGTTTTCCAGAAGGGCTCCAATTACTCTTTTGGTACTGAATTGTTTCTTCCTAAGTTACGATCTATTCTCAGCAGCAATTGTCTTCAGCAATTCAGTAGACATTCTCTCCAATGGCCTCTCTTTATGCATAGACCCAGCCTCTGGGAGTTTCTGGCAGTCTCAAAAAGAACTAAACCCAGAATCATCCATGGATCTGCAAAACGTACAATGACTACATGCAGATCTAAGATTAAAGGAAACGATTTTTAACAAGAAAGGGTTTTTGGGTTTTTTTTTGTTTTTTTTTTTTTTTGAGACAGAGTCTTGCTCTGTTGCCCAGGCTGGAGTGCAGTGGCACAATCTTGGCTCACTGCAAGCTCCGCCTCCCAGGTTCACGCCATTCTCCTGCCTCAGCCTTCCGAGTAGCTGGGACTATAGGCGCCCGCCACCAGGCCGGCTAATTTTTCGTATTTTTAGTAGAGACGGGGTTTCACCGTGTTAGCCAGGATGGTCTCGATCTCCTGACCTCATGACCCGCCCATCTCGGCCTCCCAAAGTGCTGGGATTACAGGCATGAGCCACCAAGCCCGGTCAACAAGAAAGATTTTTAAGCAACATTAACGTTCATGCTACAGAGGCCAAATTTATTCTGTCATTATTTCAAGCTGGCTCAGTGTGCAGACGTTCCTGGCCCTAGTCACTCAACATTCAGTAAACAAGTGGTCTATAAAATGACAGTAGGTCAGGCATTATTAGTAGGGAGGCACTGTGTACATGATTTGAACAGAACAGACACGGTCCTTACCTTCACAGAGCTTACAGTCTCATAAGGGGAATCGACATTGAACACATAAACACACAAATAATAGATGATTACAAATTGTGGTAAATATTAGAAAAAGATTATTGGCTGTTCCAAGCCAGAATGAAAAGGTAGACTTATTTTAGATTGGAAAGCAGATTTTAGTTTTCGAGGTAAGCTGTAATGAACTGTAGAAATGAACTCTGAAAGTATAGTCCTGAGATAAACTGTAAATATTAAAATAGCAATGTGTGTGTATAAAATACTTAGATATTTTTATATTTATACTAAGCCTTTTAGAAAATATGGCATTCATTGTCTTTAGAGCTATGTTCTCTGGCTTTTAGGTTTTTTTATTTGATTTGACGACTGTGCTTTGTTTCTACCACTAGCAGAATGTGAAGGTGTTTGACATATGATCACTCATTTCATATTTCATTAATATCCAATAAAACATATGCGATGTTTGACAACTCAGTGTCTCTTTCTGCATTATGTTCCAGTCTCTGACCTTCATTTTCTTGAGGAATAACCCATTACACTGACCCTGCCTCAGGGCAGCTCGGGTCCATTCTGTGAATGTTTCCTTGATATTCTGCAAGTGCACTTCAGTCTTGCATGTTATATTCATCCCAGAGAAATCGCAAGATGAAACTGAGATAAAAGTGAGCCCACCAAATTTTGAAAGTATTAATAAAAGTTTAAAGTACTATGAAGGAAAAGTATAGTTGGCTTGTAACTCAGGGTCCTGACCTAGTCTGAGAGATTTAGGGAGGCCCACCTTGAAGAGGTAATGTTTAAGTAAAATCTGAGTAATACAGAAAAGTTATATTTGCCTGGTATCTCAATACTAAAATAATTATATTAGTATGAATTGTTGACTTACAGATACTCATCTAATGATGAAAAAATATTTTTCCTGCATTCTATGACCTAAAGTAGTAATCCGATAGAGTAACCATTAACTTTACAACAATAACAGTACAAAATCTCAAATGTAAACAATCTCTCAAACATAAAACTGAACAATTTCTCAAAGTTCTATTTACAGATAACAGCAAGAGAGGGGAGACTACAAAGCCCAAATTTCATCGAACAGCTTAAAACTTTCAAGATCAGCAATTTGACAGCAAACATGAACTTTGTAATCAAACAGACTTCAAATCAAACCTCTGCTTCCCTAACAAACACTGAAAAGATCAAACGGGGTAAGCATGTTGTCTTATTTGTTAATATGGTACATAATACTTACCTCACAGGGTTGTGGTCAAGATTAAATTGATTATGTGTACAAAGTGCCTGATGTTAACTAGGCACTCAATGAGGGTTAGTTTCTTCCCACTAAATAAAAACAGAAGTTTTCTCTTAGCTAACATTTTAAATATCAAACAAGAATTATAACAGAGACAAACCCTATTATAAAAATCAAACTATTAAACAGAATAAGACTTCTTCTTTCCCTTCCCCAAAATGAAGACTACAGGAGCAAAGGTCATTTAGCTGGAAATTTAATTACATATTTACTAGAATTGGGTATTTCAAAGTCTCTTTTCTGGACATCAGAGATCTGTCATTGAAGAGTCAAATTGCTCCATTATTTGTGCTCTGGCTGGCCCAAGGGAGAACTTGACTCAGCCTAAATAGAATGACTTGTAGATTTGTGAAAGCTGTGTGGTGACCTCGTGTTAATCATGTGGCAATTAAAATGTCCTCTCTTTCTCTCCTCAATATAGTTTTAGACCACATATTTTTCAAGGATTAATGTTTATCCTTGAGACGTAGGTGTGTGTATGTTTTATACACATGATAAAATCAGTCTAAAAGTGAAAAAAAAAGATGAAACAGTAATAAAAGTGTGATTACTGTTCAAATTAACAGAAATATCACCCAGGAGAACCAGCATGGAGGACCAGGCCCATCCTAGATCTGGGACCCCAAAGCTACTATCCCACAGATTGTTCTGTAGAAAGATAGATAGATAGATAGATAGATAGATAGATAGATAGATAGATAGATAGATAGATAGATAGAAATAGAATTTAATATCAGACTCTATTGCCCTAGTCCTGAAATTCTGGTGCTGTTCTAGCTGGAGATGTGGAGATATCTACTAAACTCCAACCAAGTGACGGAAACTTAGGGGAATGATTTTTAAGAGAAAGTAGATCCAGGGAGCGAGACCACTGGGATTGGGATTCTCCAGGCTGCTCATATAATTGCTACAGTGAATGTTTGAGGCGGGCACCAGGAGAGTAAGATACACATAAGATTTCAGGAAATTAGCACAAGCACTAGAGAACCTCTATAAAGAAATCATGAAGAGCTTTCACTTTGGCTCATTAGAAACATTTTTTGTTTCTTGAAATTTTCTTAATTCAGACCATTTACATGGTCTGAATTCCCACTCCCACCGAAATTGTTTTAATCATCCCACTGGCCAGCTTTCCTCCTATCATCTGTGACACTGCACATTTGCCGTACTTTCCCTCTTCTGGTATTTCCCAAAGCACCACTGACCCAAGGCCCCAGTGGATAGCAGACTTTGCCAATGGTTTAGGAAAGATAGGGAGTTTACAGTGCAGTGCAATATGAACAGACAACAGCATTAAATTCAGAGTTAGATTCTGCTGCCCTGGTGTTCCCTGGCCATCTCCACTTATGGAATTTTTCTCTCTTCTCACTCATCTTATTCAAGCCTATTCTTGTCCTTCTCTATCTTCTCCTCCAAGTAATGGTACTACTGTTGCACTAACCCAAAAGCAAAAGACCAAATATTTCTCCTACTTTATTACTTACAACAATATTATTTTATTCATATTACTTACAACAATTTTTTTATTTTTATTATTTACAACAATATATTATCTACACCCCTTCCATCAAATCACTGACCAGAACCACTGTCCCATTATTACCCATGACCATTAGGGCACTTTTCCTACACCAATGTAAACTTTTTTTCCCTCGGCTAATTATTACAAACTATAGGCATATTCTAAAATAACGCTCTTTATTCCAGTTACAGAAGGATATACTTGCTAAACAGATGTGTGCAGATGCCTTGCTAATTTTCAGGTGGAGTTTATTTTAAAATGGTGTCACTCTGGATCACCTAGGCTCCTGCTTTCCTAACATCCCCCTCTCTACTTACAAGAGGACCCTTAATCGTAAGGGCAAAGGCTGGTCTTCTGTAACTTCTTCCTGCTGACAGTGGATGTTCATTTTGGGGACAGGATTTTCTCATAAGGGTCTACAGTTGGCCTCTGGGGTACCAAGGGAGGTCCTCATTTACATGGTATCCTGATGAGTCTACAGGCATAGACCCTGCCAAGTATTGGAGGAGTAAAAATCTCTAGATGCCTGATCTAGATCTAAAGACACCTAAAGGCAGGGTGTCTTTATTTCCTGGTTCAAAAGATGGGATGGATTGGAAGCTTTGTGTCAGTATCATCTTTATGTGGAATTGTTGTAATCTAAAAAACACAAACTTTACCAAGAATTTAAACAAGCAAGGGCCAAAGATTAATAATAAGACAACTATCAAAGGTCTAGGAAGGGCAACAACCAAGTGAGACTCAGGAGGGTGCTTCTAACGGATGACCAGATACAGTTGGGATTGGTGCCTTGGTTATATTTATGCAACCACACAGCTTGTTCATGTATTTTCTGTATATCTTCTTCTATGTGACCTGAGGTGTTTACATAACTGCAGCAGATTATATTGATTATGGTGCACACTCCTCCTTGTTCAACCAATAAGAAATCTAGTGCTAATTTTCAACCAATAAGTAATCTAGTGCTAATCTTAATTCATCTAAAGCATCCCCCATTTTATGAGACAGTGTTTAGAAACGAATAAGTAAAGTTTTGAAGAGTTGCCTAATAATAGGCAAATTTTTCCTCTGGGGCTCCAACTCCAGCCAATATAAGGCCAATTGTCCACTTAGCTCTCAGGTGAGTGATGTTATATAACTGTATATTAGAGGACTTTGCTTGTCATATTGTACATTGACCCCTGAACCAAACATTTTCATATACACTGATAACCATGGGTTTCACAATATCAAATAAGACAAGTCTTTTATGGGCCGATCGAATGGGTGACCACATAGCCATATGTATCTGCTGGGGATGCAAACCTGTGTGGGATGGGAGTTGTTAAGAAGATTGAGTACCTATAGGAAAGAGTAGGAATGCTACTTATCTGTTTATTTGTAAAACCACAGCTTTAGGTCTCCTAGGGGTTCACAAGTGTGGGTTGTGATTTTCTCAGGTGCCTGCAGGGACTCTTAAGAAACAGGTTTAATTTTGGACATGTGTACTCAGCTAGTCATTCAACTGAAATTTAACAGCAGTGGAGGTGCTTAAAAATAACCTGATAGGGGCCCTTCTATTTGGGTTGTAATTAATCTTTGAGGGATTCCCTCTTTCCAAGTTTTTAATAAGACTAAGTCCCCTCATTGAACAGGGGAGCTATGAATATCTATTGACGTGGTCCTGATGCATGTATATTGAACGAACGTGCATGTAACATATGACATTGTTTACTTGGGGTGGAGACTTAACCCTTACCTGGCATGGTCTTAGATCCGGTTTATAATTTGACATCTTATTGCCATAAAGAATCTTTTCCGGCTGGGCGCGGTGGCTCACACCTGTAATCCCAGCACTTTGGGGGGCCAAGGCAGGTGGATCATCTGAGGTCAGGAGTTTGAGACCAGCCTGGCCAACATGGTGAAATCCCATCCCTACTTAAAATACAAAAATTAGCTGAGTGTGGTGGCACACGCCTGTAGTCCCAGCTACTCAGGAGGCTGAGGCAGGAGAATCACTTGAACCCAGGAGGCGGAGGTTGCAGTAAGCTGAGATCACACCACTGCACTCCAGCCTGGGTGACAGAGCGAGACTCCATCTCAAAAATAATAATAATAATAATAAATAAAAATTTTTAAAAAGCACGGTGAGATACCACCTTACTCCTGCAAGAATGGCCATAATTTAAAAATCAAAAAGTAATAAATGTTGGTGTGGATGTGGTGAAAAGGGAACACTTTTACACTGTTGGTGGGAATGTAAACTAGTACCACCACTGTGGAAAAGTGTGGAGATTCCTTAAAGAACTAAAAGTAGAACTACCATTCAATCCAGCAATCCCAGTATCCAAAGGGAAAAAAGTCAGTAGTGAAAAAGACATATGCACACACATTTATAGCAGCACAATTCACAATTGCAAAGATATGGAACCAACCTAAGTGCCCATCAATCGACAAGTGGATAAAGAAAATGTGGAACATATACACCATGGAATACTACTCAGCCATAAAACAAAATGAAATAATGGCCCTTGCGACAACTTGGATGGAGTTGGAGGCCATTATTCTAAGTGAAGTAACTCAGAAATGGAAAACCAAATACTGTATGTTCTCACTGGTAAGTGGGAGCTAAGCTATGAGGACTCAAAGGCATGAGAAAGACTCTGGGGATTTGGGAGGAAGGGTGAAAGGGGGTTGAGGGACCAGAGACTACATATTGGGTACACTCTACACTGCTTGGGTGATGGGTACACCAAAACTCAGAAATCACCACTAAAGAACTTATCCATGTAACCAAAAACCACCGTTTCCCCAAAAACTATCAAAAATTTAAAAATAAATAAATAAATACCTAAAAATGGAAGGGTCTGTTCTGTCAATCTTATGATCACTATTTCAACGTTAATGCTCGTCGATTGTGCCTGAATTCCAGGTTGGGGAGATGTATAGTGAGACATATGTGACCCCCAGCTTCCCTTCATGGCCTAAACTACACTTTAAAGGTTTTTTAAAATATTATTATTATTTCTTTTCATCAAGAGAGGGGTCCATTCTGTTGGGTACTAGGATTTTATTTTATTTTTTTTACATTTATATTCCGTCCTTTTTGTCAAGGTATGCCAAGCTTTTATTTTGTCCCATATTGATGCTGAATGTGTGTTATCATGTCCCAAAGATGTGTTATCTGTCCCAGATCCATCATGGCCCTTGCTGGAAACTCTATGGCTAGGGGACTTAGAGTCAAAAGACTTACAGCCAACTAATGCACTAGGCCAGATGGGAATGGAAGTGAGTAGACATTCATCAACCTTAAAACCTCTTTTAAGCAAAATAAATCCCAAAACCAAAAGCCAAAAAGCAAAGTTACGAAACTGACTTATCTATAAATTCTATGCATCAACCTACTGCAATCTGGGCTTTTAGCAATTAGTTATACAAATCACAGCATTTTGTTCAGCTATTTAGGAATCTGTGTACCATCCTTGATTTGGAGGGTCTGAATTAATTTTACTCCTCAAAACCAGCCTTTACAATCTCATGTGATAGTCTCTGGGCCTGGCAGGATTTAATAGTTTCAAATTCTGGGGGTAAAACAAAACATAAGGATGATTTCAGGTAAAGGCAAAATTATTAAATAAATCTTAATGGTTATTAATTCAGGCCTGTCCCTGTGTTTCATGAAAGCTGTTTACTCTGTTGCCTTTGCCCAGGTCCAGAGACAAGGCTTTGGTTAACTTGAGTTTGATGTCAGATACTTGCATGAGTCAGTGCCTTCTTGAGATAACATATGTGTACTAAGGATTCAAAGCCCTGTAACTTAATAGCACAGGATTAATTAATAGTACCTGATAAGAACCTTTTACAAGGGAGCTAGAGATGGTGATAATGAAGTCCATGACCCGACTGGAAGCTGTAAAAAGACTTTATAACTTTGTTTGATTAGTTTTGATAGCTTTAATAATCCCCAGCAATTAGTCAGACTTCATTTAGGGTTTAATTTTGAGGATGTTTGTTAAAAATGATGAAGGCTTAAAACATTTGATAAAAACAGAAGCACAGGTAACTGTAAAATAATAGTTACTCATTTAACCAAAGTGGTAATTAAAAGACTTTAAAGAGAACCTACAGAAGGTCATATGGATGTAAAAACTTTAGCCCTTTTAAATCCCAAGTTTTTTAAAAGCAGTTGAAAACCTAATAAAGACATAGGAATACGAACTCCTGTTTCTTAAGTCAGTTACCAAAAAGTCGAAAAAGAACTTCTGCAATATGACTGCTTCTCCTTGTGAGAAGCTCACTTAGATAGTCTGGAAGTCAAACTTGATGGGAAAAAAAGTGCTTGAATTTAACAAGACACAGGTGTGTTCAAGGTTATCAGTAGAGCGGGGGAATATGTGACTCTTGGGAAGAGCATGAGTTTTCTGATTACATTGAAAATTTAGACATATCAAGAAAAGCCAAGAGTACAAAATCAAATTATACTGGAGGAAAGCATTGCTTCTCTAAACTTGCAACATAAAACATTTTAGCATTAGGCCACAACAATAGTTAGAACTGGAAGAAAAAAGTTACAGGAGCTAATAAAAATGCTGTAGGAGAGAGTTATTGTCTCAGGCTTTCTCAAGGGGAGAAAAAGCTGAAAGCAGCAGGACACAGAAAAGTTGAACTGAGATATGATTGAGAAATTTTTAAAAGAAACAGATTATAAAATTTAAAGTAAAATTTCTTGCAATTTCATTAAGAGCAAATCAACACCTTAAGAAAATCTTGTTTTAACATAGGGGACTAACCCTAGAAAGAGTATTATAAATTATTTCCTTTTAATTATAACCAACTTAATCACATACAAAATTCCTTTCATAAATTCCCCTTCACAAAGCTTATCACAACTTATATAGACCACCTACAGCAAGCTTGGACTTTCTGACTTGTCCTAAACTTCCCTTTTTCTTAATCAGTCATTTTATTTTAGGACAGAAATTTACCATACAAGATCCTTTTTCATGCAAAATTATTCTCTTTTCTTTATAACCTGAGTTACCAAAAAATATATCTTCATATCCATAACTTTATGTCTCTCTCTCTCTTCCCTACTTACTGGTTCTTTCTCACTTTGTTTCATAAGTAATCATTTTCAAGTTCATAATTTGAGTTGACCTTTAGATAACTTCTGAATTTGACAAAATGATTCTTTTTCTCAATAAGACTAGATCCCAGGAGGCTTTTCTCTGCAATCCTGTCCAGAGAGATGCCAAATTAAATAACCCAAAGAACAAAAATCATCAAGATCAGAAAGAAAATGGTACCTATTAACTTCAGGGCATGCAAGCATAGGTCGACATCCATCACTAGTGAGGCACAGACAGCAAGTATGCAACAGAAAAAGGGGACAAGGGGGACCAAGAAGCAGTAGGTGCTGACAAATATCTCTCTGTACCTCAAACACTTTATCCGTCAGGGAGACATTGCAACCCTAGACCCCTAAAGGCTGAAAAACCCTGTCCAACAGGGTGGCAGCCGACCTGGAGGATCCCATAACTCCAGGCTCCTCAGCAGACGTGGCCCAAAGGATCCAACAACCAGGGACCCCTAACCCCCAATCCCTGGGGAATAAAAGGAACATGGGTATCTCTGTGTCTTCTTGGGTTCAGAAGGCTAAGCAGAGTGCAAAAAGGAAAAGGGACAAGAAAGGGAAGAGAAGGGACAAGAAAGGGAAGAGAAGGGACAACAAAGGTCACTCACTCATCCATGAATCCAGAAACTTATGAAGCAGGAAATCCTGAAACATTTGTCAGATGTTAGTTAGCATTTTATAGATAAAACCATTCCACAATTTCAGAAACATCTTTTCCCATATCATAAACTTTCTTAATTGGAAATCACCCAGACATCCAACAAGTAATCCAAAGAAATATGTAAACCAAAACTTTGAGTAAAGTGGTCTTTGGTGGGGGTTTGGTTTTTTTAAAAAGGGGCTCTTTTGCCTTTTTTTTTCTTCAGTTTCAAATGAGTTTCTAATGTTCACATTTTAGCCAGAATTGCTTGAACTCTACAAGAAAAACAAAATCTCCAAGTAACTTTGAACAATAAGCTTTATCTCAATGCCAGGTAGCCTAACAACAGCAGATTCAAAACAGGCAGAAAGAAAAGAGAGAAACAGAGAACTTCAGATGTGGTAATCAGATGGCAAGCATGAAAAGTAAAAGTAGTGAAGCTCTTGCCCAGCCATACAACGCCAGCATAGAGCTGCAGTAAAAGCAAAGGCATCAAGCTGGAAAATGATGAGAACTATAGCTTTTCCATACCTGGCAAAGGGAATCAGGTGGATTAATCCAAAGCACACAATGGCAAAGCTCTTGCAAGGCTACTTACATTTTTATTATACCCCAGGGACTCTAACCTCATGGGCCTAGACTCTAACCTGAATATCAGCTTTGCCTAAACCTAATAGAGGACACCAAGATGGACCCAACTTACCAGAGGGGCCAATGAGTGTTGTGCAGACTGAATTTCTTTGGCATTAGGTAACATCTTAAGGTCCTTTTATAGTATCCCCAGAAGATGATGCTAGAAAGGGGTCTTTTCAAGATCCAGACCCCAAGAAAAGGTTCTTGGATCTCACACAGGAAGGAATTCAAGGTGAGTCTCAGATTTCTGTGAGAAGAGATAGTTTACTGAAAGCCACTCTGTCACCCAGTAAAGCATCCTCAAAATGCAAGCAGAGGAATGCACTGTCTTTAAGTTTTTCTTATATAGGGGTCTTGCCTATGTAAAGATTAAACTAAGCTGTGCCTATGTGCAGGTGGGCTGACAGCATGACTAAATGTATTATTCTACTGATTTAAAGAAAACTATCCTTGATATCTTAATGTGTAAGTCCATCGAAGCATAACTATATCTTGAGAGCATATATTGTTATAGGTGTTGTAACATCTGGACTTTTCTGTTGTAGGACTTTGTCCTTGCAGGCATTACCAAGCTGCTTCCTTAGTGGTAAACATCTTAGGACCATAGGTCATGACTGGCAAGGAATATGCCTTGCTAGTTTTAAGATAGAGCTTATTTGAAAATGATGTTACTCTGGCTCTCCTAGGCTCCTGCTGCCCTAACATGTCCACCACTTTTCAGCATTTCAGCATTTTCAGCACTCTCCAGCATTATTAGTCCCTTTCAAGGAATGTCCAGAATAGGCAAGTCAATAGAAACAGAAAATAGATTAGTGGTTGCCAGAAGCTAAATGGAAGGAGGAATTAGCACATATGGGTCCTCTTTTGGGTGACTGAAATGTTCTGGCCGGGCATGGTGGCTCCTGCCTGTAATCCTAGCACTTTGGGAGGCCAAGGCAGGTGGATCACCTGAGGTCAGGAGTTCAAGGCCAGCCTGGCCGGCACGATGAAACCCTGTCTCTACTAAAAATACAAAAATTAGCCAGGTGTGGTGGCAGGTGCCTGTAGTCCCAGCTACTCAGGAGGCTGAAGCACGAGAATCGCTTGAACCCAGGAGGCAGAGGTTGCAGTGAACCGAGATCACACCACTGTACTCCAGCCGGGGTGACAAAGCAAGACTCCATCTCAAAAAAAAAGAAATGTTCTAGAACTAGTAGTCGTGATAGTTGCATAACACTGTAAATATATTTTGAAAACAGTAAGTTGTACACCTTGAAATGGTTAAAATGGTAAATTTTATCTCAATTTTTTTTAAAACAGGAAAAAAAGAAACAGAGAGGAAATGAACCATAATGTAGAAGTGTAGGGTGAAAAAGACAAATGGGCCAGGCATGGTGACTTGCCTGTAATCCCAGCACTTTGGGAGGCCAAGGCAGGTGGATCACCTGAGGTCAAGAGTTCAAGACCTGTCTGGCCAACATGGTGAAACCTCATCTCTACTAAAAATACAAAAATTAGCTGGGCATGGTGGTGGACACCTGTAATCCCAGCTACTCAGGAGGCTGAGGCAGGAGAATCGCTTAAACCCAGGAAGCAGAGGTTGCAGTAAGCCAAGATTGCACCATTGCACCCCAGCCTGGGAGACAGAGCAAGACTCTGTCTCAAAGAAAAAAAAAAAGACAAATGGGTGAAATGCTGAGGAATTGCAATCTATACATTTTTACAACTACTCTACCTTATCAGGGCTAAGACATCAATTGTCAGATATGCCATAATTTTATGTACCATTATGAAAGGAAAATGGTGCTAATTAAACTATGACATGTCATCAATAGTAAGAAGCAACTGATTACAGAGATTTTAACATGAAAAGGAAAGTTTTAGAATCTAGGAGAGATGTCATTAGATGTAGAAAATAAACAATTATTTTAAAAATAAGGAGAAAAGAGGCTGGGCACAGTGGCTCACGCCTGTAATCCCAGCACTTTGGGAGGCCGAGGCAGGCAGATCACGAGGTCAGGAAATCAAGGCCATCCTGGCTAACACAAGGTGAAACCCCGTCTCTACTAAAAATACAAAAAAAAAAAAAAAAGCTGGGCATGGTGGCAGGCACCTGTAGTCCCAGCTACTCGGGAGGCTGAGGCAGGAGAATGGCGTGAACCCAGGAGGCGGAGCTTGCAATGAGCCGAAATAACGCCACTGCACTCCAGCCTGGGTGACAGAGCAAGACTCCATCTCAAAAAAAAACAAAAAAACAAAAAAAAGGAGTGGTTGGTGCAGAAACCCAATGAGTTCAATTTGAAACATCTTGGGTTTCAAATGTGCTATTTGGGTATTCAAGTTGAGAATGATGGAATATTATAAAATATTATTATTTATTCTAATGTAATGGGAGAGAAATTATATTTCTAAAGGTATATATAACATTGGGAATTTTGAAAACATCTAGAAGCCCAAAAATGAAAAGTCACAAAAGGTAAAACCATTCTCATAAGAAGAATCCATGATTTTCTTTTTTTCCATTAGGAGAAGCCCTCACATTCAAATGCCCAGGATTTACTATTCTGAAACCTCTTCTCCCTTCTCCTCTCAAAACAATTCTCAGCAGGTCCTTTGATATTTATAGAAAGGAAAAGACCATCTTTACCTTCAAAGAAGTTTATCAAAGTGCAGCACAGAAGGAAAGACCAAGAAAAGACAGATATCAAGCATTCAGAAAAGAGTGTTAATTCCAATTGTGTTTCCAAGGTCATTATTCAATTTGACCAGCATTTAGTAATCACCTAGTATTTTTTTGGGGCTCTGAAGTATACTCTTCAGGATATGAAATGTAAATAAAATACAATCTCTACAGTTAAGGAGGCTACAGGTAGGAAACAGGTTGTCAAAAAAGGCACAAGTAATAGAACATGAGACAAAATGAAGCAAAACTTACTTTGCTTCATTTGCCTATTGATGTATAAGCCTGAAGAGTCATGCAAACACGAGTGCTACAGAGATTCAAAAAGGAAAAAGACCATATCCAAATAGAAAGAGTGGGGATGCAAGATAGGAACCTGGAGACGCACCTTAAGGAAATATAAGGGGTTAGTTGGCCACAGTAGATGTTCCAATCAGAGCAAACTGAAAAAAACTCATGCATTGCATTGGGGAAAACAGTTTCAATAGAACAAGGAGATGGAAATCAAACAAGTTGAGTGAAATGTGGTTAGTGAAAAAGTGGAAACAAAGAGTATAAATTACGCTTTCTAAAAGTTTAATAGAACAACTGAAATATTTAAGAGATGGTGGAATACTAGGGGACTATTAAAAGAAATAATGTAGATAATGAAAACACACTGCCAGGGAAAGGTAGTAAAAATGTTGTTAAATTTCTTAAAACACATGGAACACAGAATACTTGCATGCACGTAATATCAAGCTTCAAGATATGTAAAGTAAAAAAAAAGTACTATCAGAAATTAACAAATTCATAATAATTATGTATTTTTGTTTCTTTTTATTTTTAGTTACTATTTAAAATAATTTTATTGTTATTTATTCATTTTTATTTTTAATTTTAATATGTACAGAAAGAATTGTACATATTTGTGAAGTACCTATGATACTTCAGTACACACATACAACGTGTAATGATCAAATTAGAGTAATCATAATGATTTCTAAACATCTCTCAGTAGTTAATAGAATAAGCACAACAAAATCAGTATGAGCTGACTCCAGTACAGGAATGGTGCTTATCCTTACTAATAATCAGATCAATACAAATTAAAAACAGAATTAGATATCTTTACACATGACCAGATTAAGAAGATTTTTAAAGTCTGCCAATTCCAAGCATGGGTGAGGATGTGGAGCAACGAGGACTCTCATACACTGCTGCTGGTAGGTGAAGCCATTCTGTGAAATTCCTTGGCCTTGCCTATTAAAGTTGAAGACTTTAATTCCACTCCTAGTCAAAAAATATTTAACAACCAGTACAGACAGGAAACTCCATTTCTCACAAATGGCCATATACATGTGACTCCAGGGGAGTTCTGACCCACAGCACTGGAGGCCACAGCCACAGGAGGTCAGATGGACACTAGGTATTTATCTACTGGGGTACCAGGGACTACTCTGTTTTAGGGGGACAGCCAGAGACCCAGAATCATCAGGGCTGGTTGATGGACTCACACATCAGGTGGGACAAAAAGAGTAGCTCCTTAGCAGTGACTAAATAGGGGCCCCCAGGGCTGCAACAGAGTTGAAGGGGAACTTGGGGATTTGGGATAGTGACTTTTTACCAAGCTGAATAAAAATATTTCAATATTTTGATAATTGGCATGGCCTTCATAGTGGGTACTGGCTGAATATCAGTTCTGAATTTTCCTTAAGGCAACTCAAGCATATGTGCAACCAAGTACATGAAAAGAATTTGTATGTAACCACTAATTAATCATAAGCAAAGAGAAAAAAAACAGCAAAAAGGAAAATGGATGAATAAATTATGTTCAATTCATACACTGGAATACTCTAGAGTAATGAAAATAAGCTACAGCCACAGGCAATGTGAATGATTCTCACATAGAGTAGAGGGGAGAAAAAAAGACATGAAACAATACATACACTATGATTCCATTCATAAAAAGGCTTTGCTAGATTAAACTATTGGATAGAGAAGCTTAAATAGGTAGTAAATCACTAAATATGCAAGGAAGTGATTATCAGGGTTGTGAAGGAGAAGAACAGGTAAGTTAAATGGGCGATTCTGAGGAGTAGAAATTTCCTTTACTTCATAATTATTTGTTAATTCATCTTTATATGTTTAATGGGCTTTTCTCTATTATTTTATATTTTTCAATAAAAGAAAAAAGAATTTAAAAAATCTTGGAGCTCACTGGGAGCAACGGGGTTTGCAGCTGAAGTCCAATAGTACAAATGACGTGGTAAGAGGCCGGCAGGGCTGTGAATTACAGCAACAAAGGAGAAAAGAAAGTGATTGGAGAATTAAGCAACATGAATGGTATTTATTCAAAGACAGCTCATTATAGGACAAGGAACTCCCTGGGTAGGAGTTTGAAGCTTTCTTAACTCAGAAAGAAACTTCCAACACAGTTTCCCAAAGAAAAATGGGCACCAAGGGCAAAGTAAGCAAGTAAGCTGTATCTTTGTTCAGTTTGTGCTTTTCTGTGTCTTTGTATGTTTGGCTAAAAGAAGCTTCCTTCAGGAACTCAGGAAGCAGTGACTTACAGTTGATCAAAAGGATATGAGTGGCCCCTATGCCAGGAATTTATTCTAGGGAAATTAACTGTGGATTGCCAAAATGTTTATTACAAGGGTGTTCAGTTAATATTAATATTATTTAAATGGCCAAAAGAAGAGAGATTTAAGTAACTGTGCTGTAACCATAAAACATAATATGCATATGTTACAAATAATGTTGCAGGAGAATATGGGAAAATGTTCACAGTATATTAATAGTAGAAAAAGTATATTAAAAAATACTATGGACAATGTATCTTATTTGGGGATACTCGAAGAATCTGCATCAAAAGCATAAAGTGGGCGATGAGCTTACAGATGAATCTTATTTTATTTTTTGTCTTTAAAAACTTGATAGGCCTTGGCATTTTGAAACTTCCTGTAATTAATATATACCTCATTTGAAACAAAATAAATAATATTCAAAAACATAATTCAAAATTATGTAACTATTGAAAAATAGATATTAATGTGGTCAAAGACTTTGGGAAAAGTATACCAAATGTAAGCATAGTAGTGTTAGAACAGAAGATTATAGGTTTGTTTCTTTCTACTTTCTTTCAATGTTGCTTATATTTGAAATTAAAAATATAATTTGAGGCTAGAAAAAAGTGGGATTATAGAATCCTAAATATTTAATTTCTGTTCATTCATCTTTACCCAAATTCTTACAATTAGATGAAATTTTTATTTAATTTATATCCTACAGATAAATTTAATAATGATGTAAGCCTCATTTCTCAGACTTTTAATGAATTCTCTGGGGATATTGTTCAAATGCAGATTTTGATTTAGTGGATTTGAGGCAGGGCTTTCATCTCTAACAAATTCCCAAGTGATGTGAATAAATGCTTGTCCGAGGACCACACTTCGAGTTGCAAAGATGTAAAACACATCTATTCTCCAGCAATTATCTGACTCAGGTAATTCAGAGCTGATTTCAAACAGTTCACTCAATAGATTTTTATAGGCCATCTACCTTATTCAAACTCCATAAATCTATTCTCTCTGTTATAGAGGGAAAAACTTGAGACATTATATCAAGGTAAACTTTAATACACCTGTTTTTTTTTCAAGAAATAAAAAATGTAATGACTATAATGTAGAATTTAACTTCTTATTTTTCTTTAAGATCCCTTGTCTTTAAAATAATATCTATAAGATCCAGCTACAAACTCTTTAACTCTTTGTCATGAAATTACAGTATCAATATATTCTAATTTTTTCTCATGATCTCCTCTCTCCTACCCCCAACCCTGTCAAAATCTCTATCTCTATCTCCTTCTTCCTTTTCTTTTTCTCTTTCAGGTTATTAAATGCAAAGCAGCCATCGCCTGGGAAGCAGGCAAGCCCCTTTGCATTGAAGAGGTTGAAGTAGCTCCCCCCAAGGCTCATGAAGTTCGCATTCAGGTAAGTGGAGACTTTCCTTGGGTGGGAACAGACAGGGCCCCAAGTGGAGACCTGGCTTCTGTCAGGTCAATCCTCTGTGCTATGATTCAGAGGCCTTGGAGTTTCTAGTACAGGGAAGTTGTATTTTTAGATTCAGTCAAAAACAGGCATTATCCCAAAAAGGAATAAATCATCCATTATTTTAGTAATTTTCAAATAATGGGCTTAAAATTTAATTGATCTTAACATTAATCATTTACCCTAAGAATCAGACAAAGGAATTCACTTTGGATTTGAATTAGTTAGGTTTTCTTTTTGCTTTCCAATTGCTAATTATTTGAAAGTGTTATTAAAAGGAAGATAGACAATTTGATCGAAAACAAGACAGAAGAAAAAACCTGACGTGCTGCCCTAGGCAGCCGAAGGGTCCTGGGTATCCAGAGGAAGGGACAGGAGTAGGTCACAGGGAGAAGAGAGTGCATGGAATGGAGTGAGATCACTGATGGCAAGTTTGGACAATTTCCCCATTTCTCCCAAGCTGACCAGGCTTATATTTTCCTTGAGGACCCCCACATTAAGAGTCTGTACATGAGAGTGAATGGGACATTCTCACTGACAGAACCTTAAAGAAGAATATAGGTATACATTGGTAATTAATTCAGACAATCCTTGATTTGATGTTCTCTCAACTGTAAAAGGTATATTACCTCAACTTCATTTCAATAAGCCCTATTACCTTTGATTTTTTCCTCTCCTGGAGGCAATAATTGCCAATCCTATCTCTTTTATGATTTTCTGACAACAGCAAAAGGTAGAAAACAAAGATGCATTATAAGAGGAAAATAATCTAACCCAGTATATTTTTATTGGTTCTTTTTTCAAAAGGTGATTCTTTTATTGAGTTCTAGAAGTCCTATAAAGTTTTAAAATGACATCAAGCCTAATATTATATGTAACATCCAGCCCAATAATATAGTTGCAGAAACACAATTCAAGTCTGTGATTGCCTTGTAGATCATTGCTACCTCCCTGTGCCATACTGATGCCACTGTTATTGATTCTAAATTTGAGGGCCTAGCTTTCCCAGTGATCGTTGGCCATGAGGCTGCAGGGATTGTGGAAAGTATTGGGCCAGGAGTGACCAACGTCAAACCAGGTATTTTATTTTATTCAGAAAAAATGGAAATGTCACAATATTTCAGAGATAATTATTGATAGAGTCCTGGCTTGGCATGCTATAATTGATCTCTATTTACAAAAGGGGACCATCTTTTCCAAAGTAAAACGAGAGACACAATTTATCACAGTCTAGCAATAGGACAGAATATTTGAAATCAGAACTGTCTAATAAAATCTAGGAAATGTGGTCACTTTATTTACATATAGCACTGAGAAATTGTCCCATGAAGCAAAGTTACGAGGTTAGCTCTAACTGAAACTTCCATGTTTAACAAATGACACCTTATAAAAGAACAAGATCATGTCCTTTGCAGAAATATGGATGAAGCTGTCAGCCATTATCCTTAGCAAACTATTGTAGGAACAGAAAACCAAATACTGAATGTTCTTACTTATAAGTAGGAGCTAAATAATGATAACACATGGACACAAATGGGGCAATGACAGGCACACTGGGTCCTACTTAAGGATGAAGGATGGAGGGAGGAGAGGCTCAGAAAAATAACTATCGGGTACTATGTTTAGTACCTGGGTGACAAAATTATCTGTACACCAAACTTGCATGACACAAGTTTACTTATATAGCAAACCTGCACATGTACCCCTAAATCTAAAATTAAAGGTGTTGTTTTTCCTTTTTTTTTTTTTTTGAGATGGAGCTTTGCTCTGTCACCCAGGCTGGAGTGCAGTGGCACGATCTCAGCTCACTGCAACCTCCGCCTCCTGGGTTCAAGCAATTATCCTGCTTCAGCCTCCCGAGTAGCTGGGATTACAGGCATGTGCCACCATACCCGGCTAATTTTGTATTTTCAGTAGAGACGCGGTTTCACCATGTTGGCTAGGCTGGTCTCGAACTACTGACCTCAGGGGATCCACCCACCTCGGCCTCCCAAAGTGCTGGGATTACAGGCATGAGCCACCTTGCCCAGACTTTTTTTTTTGTTCGAAACAGAGTCTCACTCTGTGCCAGGCTGGAGTGCTGTGGCACGATCTTGGCTCACTGCAACCTCCACCTCCCAAGTTCACATAAATCTTGTGCCTCAGCCTCCAGAGTAGCTGGGATTACAGGCATGAGCCATCACATCTGGCTAATTTTTGTATTTTTAGTAGAGACAGGGTTTCACCATGTTGGCCAGGCTGGTCTTGAACTCCCAACCTCAGGTGATCTGCCTACCTCAGCCTCCCAAAGCACTGGGATTACAGATGTGAGCCACTGCACCTGGTGTAAAATAAAAGGTTTTTAAATGACATGTTATAATAACTTCTATATAAAAAAGTAAACTATTTTAATATTAACAGCAAACTATGTAAAGAATGAGGACTTAGAGGTAGCTTTAGTGAGAAATATTATATATATGTCAATGTTAGCTGAAGTGTTTTTTTGGAAGTTTGTAAGATAAAGATAATACCTAAATGAAGCACACCAATAGCTGAAATTATTTACTCCACATTTTACAACAGATCCTCCAGATACTGGAATATGGGCTATGTAATCCTCATTTGGCAGGCCAGATGAACCATGCCACTCTTTTCTCTTTTAATGAGAATACTCCAAAGTTAGAGGTATATTAGTATCTTTCCATTCCAAAAAAGATTGTACAAACAAATTGCTTCCCAAAATTTTGTGTCAGTGAAGGAGTCTGGCCAATATAATCCCTTTAGCCCCAGCTCTGCCACTTACTGGCTATGTGATCTTGGCCAGTTATGTCACTTTTCTGTGATTCAGCTCAGATTTCTGTTTTCTATAGTGTGAATAAAAATAGGGCTCATCTCAAAGAGTTGCTCTGAGAATTAAGTTCTGAAATAATACATGTAAGTAGTTATAATGGTGCGTGGTATGTATTAAATGTTGAATGAATGTGAATTACCATCATTAGACCTCAGGCATCGAAGCACAGAAGTCACTATTAAATTGGAATTTATTAAAAAGTGGAAAAATGTGGAATTTGAAAGTGAATCTAAAGGTGAAACATAGCAATGATATAAAGTTTATACCTAACCTATAATTGTTTACCTCTCCTATTATCTAAGGATGTTATGTTTCGTACATGGTGTTTGGAAATGTAATAAACAATAGTCATGATGCAGAGAGTCACAATGACAGCAAAGTCCCAGAGTTCTGTATCTGATGATATCAACATAGATTTGTTGCTGGACTGCCTAGCAGAGTAATTTTTAAAAAAATACAATATATGCAATACGTTGGGGAATCTGCAGTCTTGTAAGGTAATGAAATACTGTAGCCACCTATACTTTCCACTGAATATAAAATGTATACTATAAAGAAAAGGTGTTTTCCACTGATTTATCTGGTAGAAGCTATAAGTAACACCTTAGGCACCATCCAACATATGGCCTTTCTTTCTAGGTGACAAAGTAATTCCACTTTATGCACCTCTATGTAGAAAATGCAAGTTTTGTCTGAGTCCACTCACAAATTTGTGTGGGAAAATCAGGTAAGCACTCTACACTGTTAGTATTAGTATAAATTTGAATGAATATTTTGGAAAGCATACTGACATTACCTAAATGGCCTTGAAGAGGTGCAAACCTTCCACCCACTAATTCTAATCCTAGGTGTGTACAAGATACTATTGCAAGTGCACACAAAGAAACATGTGCTGGAATGTTCTTTGTAACACTGTTTATTAGAGTAAGCAATTTAAAACAGCACAAATGTCCATCAGAAAGAGAATGAAATTTAAAACTGCTATGTAGTAGCACAATGGACTACTATACAACAATAAAAAATGGCTAAACTTGAGCTGCATGTATTAACATAAAATAATCTCACACACATAATGTTAAGGGAAATAAGCAAATTGCTGAAGGAATATTTAGTAAAGTGTCATATACAAAAACAATACTATACTTTCTTATGGTTATTTGTATATGTAGTAAAAGCATAAATAAATCACTAAAATAATAAATGCCAAATTCAGAATAATAGCGACTTCTACAGGGATGAGAGAGGGATACAATAAGGCACAGTAAAGTAATTTACTCCAAGGCAACATAGTTATAAGTCTTAGAGACAGGTTTTTAACCCAGGCAGTATGGCTCTGGAGTCTAAAATCTTAATCATCTTGTTTTTGCTTTACTAGACTACAGAAGGATCCTTTCATTCTTAACACTAATTGAAAGCAGTTATTTAAGAAGCTAAAATTGTACTACTCTTACATCTATTACTGTGCCTCAATTTTTTCATCTATAAAATGAGGAGCAAAATAATGCCTGCTTCATAGACTTGTTCTAGATATTCAAAGAACTAATTTTTTTTGCAAAGCTTTAATGAAATAATGGATTTAGGCAATACCAATAAATTCTTTCTAATAAATGTTATAAAAAGAGATAATTAGATATTCCAAATGAAATATACGATACCACCTATAAAGTATTACCACAAAAATATAAAATCTGAATCAGATCAAGTGTTTAGATCAAAAATACTAATTTATGAGGGGATGCAGGGATAGAGAAATATGTTCAACCAGATTACAGGAATGTTATGAGCAAAATTCAGAATGAGGAAAACTCTATAGGACAAATGATTCAATTTCTTCAACAAATAAATTGCAAGGGGAAAAAGAGAGGGAGAAGGGATCTATAATTTAAGATAATTAAGAGACAACAAAAATGTGGACCTAAAGTAATCCTTTAGAGATATATGGTAATGTTTTTACAGATGAAATCGTGATATCTGGGATTTGCTTCAAAATATTCCAATGTGGGGGAGGGAGCAGATATTGTGGAGGAATAATAGATGAAACCTGACTGGCCATGAGTTGATGGTTACTAGAGCTGGGACATGGACACATAAGGGTTCATTATGCTATTCCTTCTACTTTTATACATGTTCAAATTTTCCACAACAAAAATGTTTTAAGAATTAATACATGTAAAGCCCTTAAAAGCATTTCTGGTACACAAAAGCATTCAATAAAAGTTTGTTCCCTGGCCGGGTGCGGTGGTTCATGCCTGTAATCCCAGCACATTGGGAGGCCAAGGCTGGCAGATCACCTGAGGTCAGGAGTTCGAGACCAGCCTGACCAACACGGAGAAACCCCGTCTCTACTAAAAATACAAAATTAGGGCCAGGCGAGGTGGCTCACACCTATAATCCCAGCACTTTGGGAGGCTGAGGCGGGTGGATAGCGAAGTCAGGAGTTCGAGACCAGCCTGGCCAACACGATGAAAGCTCATCTCTACTAAAAATACAAAAATTAGCCGGGCCTGGTGGTGCGTGCCTGTAGTCCCAGCTACTCGGGAGGCTGAGGCAGGAGAGTTCCTTGAACCCGGGAGGCGGAGGTTGCATTGAGCTGAGATCGCGCCACTGCACTCCAGCCTGGGCGACAGAGCAAGACTCCGTCTCAAAAAATAATAATAATAATAATACAAAATTAGCCGGGCGTGGTGGTGCATGCCTATAATCCCAGCTACTCGGGAGGCTGAGGCAGGAAAATCGCTTGAACTCGGGAGGCGGAGGTTGCGGTGAACGGAGATTGTGCCACTGCAGTCCAGCCTAGGCAACAAGAGCAAAAACTCCGTCTAAAAAAAAAAAAAAATTGTTCCCTGCACTCCAGCCTGAGTGACAAAATGACACCCTGTTACTTTTTAAAAAATTGTTGCTGTTATTTTTAAAATTTGCTGTTATCCAACAAACTATATTTTGTGAAAAGTCTTGTTGTTTCCCTAATTTTTCTGTCTTGTAAATTGTCATCAAACATATATAATGCTCAACATATTTTGTAGGAAAATGATCAGTGTTCCATTTATTATAACTTCTCTTTATTTGTATCACTCTTTTTTTTAATTTTCTAGTAATCTCAAAAGTCCTGCTAGTGATCAACAACTAATGGAAGACAAAACCAGCAGGTTTACCTGCAAAGGAAAACCAGTTTACCATTTCTTTGGAACCAGTACATTCTCTCAGTACACTGTGGTGTCAGATATCAATCTTGCCAAAATAGATGATGACGCAAATTTAGAGAGAGTTTGTCTGCTTGGATGTGGGTTTTCAACTGGCTATGGGGCTGCAATCAACAATGCCAAGGTAAATGGTTAAACACCAGTTTGTGTAAAACAGAAGTTACTAGGAGGCAGTGTGATACAGATGAACTAGAGTTAGTTATCTTCAAACTGTGGCTGTGTCATTTATTACCTCTGTGATTTTAAGCAAGTTATTTAATCCCTCTAGAATAATCTCTACTACAAATACTTATGAGGATAATTGAATAATATTATATATGTAAAACATCTGGCCCAGTAGCCTACATATAATTGACCCAGCATATGTTCTTATACTATACTAACATATTAGGTTATAGATCTTCCCTGATTTAAATACAGCCTGTTTAAATATGTCTCCTAAGGATGAATGCTTATCCTAGGACAGCTGACTCAGTCAAAGGGCAACAAAAATGACAGAAACTCACTTCCATCTTCACACAACCACCCGTCTTCTCCCTATTGCTACAGATTTATATCCCTCCATCAGTAGTAATTAATTTCTGCTACTCATCATGTCCCTTTGTGGCTTCAAAGGAGGGTCTCTGGTAGCAGCCGTAATGTTGACCAGATGTGTCCCTGGAATCCCATGTTAGAATTTAGAAACTCTTACAAAGCATCTGATCTAGAACTAGAGAGATATCAAAGAGGGATCTCACAATTGGACATCTCAACCTGCTTATCTGAACCTCCCTGACATCAATCTTTATTCCTGACTCAAAACCGTAAAATGCAGCCAGAGTGGTCTTTCAAACAACAAGTCTGAAGATTTTATTTTTCCTGCATTATTTCATTTTTCCCTCAGGGTGAGCTCAAATTCCTCAGTAGGCTACAGTGACTTCCTACTTCTCCCTTTCCACTGTGCAATCACTGTTCCCTTGGCTCCACTCTGAGTCTCCAGGCTTCAGTCACTGTGGTCTCTGGGCTTTCCACACTTGGCTTCCAGCAACAATGCAGAGAAGACTGCCCTACCTCCTTCAGGCTGACTCCACTTATCACTTCCTCTCAGAGATCTACTTCAGGCTCTCAGCCATGCTTTGGGTATCCCTCCCAGTTTTCACCCCAAATTTTTTTCTTTTTTGGGACAGGGTCTCACTCTGTTGCCCATGCTAAAATGCAGTGGCATGATCATTGCTCACTGCAGCCTTGACCTCCTGGGCTCAAGTGAACTTCCCACTTCAGCCCTCCAAGTAGCTGGGATTACAGGCATGCACCACGATGCCTGGCTATTTTTTTAATTTTTTATAGAGACAGGGTCTCCCTATGTTGCCCAGGCTGGTCTTGAACTCCTAGGTTCAAGCAGTCCTCCCACTTCGACCTCCCAAAGTGCTAGGATTACAGGCATCAGCCACCACCAGCCTCTGTCTTCATTCTTATCACACTATAGAGAAATCTCCCATTTATTTTTTTGTCCTATTGTACTATTTGTTCCTTGAGGGCAAGAACTCTCTGTTGTTCATTGTGATAGCTCCAGAGCCTGGAATTGTCCCTAGCACATAATAGGAGCTTGATAATTTTTCAACGAATGAATAAATAAAACCAGGTGCATAAAACATCCTGGTGAGGCCTGGTCCTCGGCTTTGTAATTCAGAAAGTCCTTTTTATCAGGTTACCTAGAGTTGTTCAGTGTCAAGGAAACAAAGTCAGCCTCACCACAATAAGAGGTTGATCTAGTAGCCAGGATACCAAAGTATGACTCTTCATTGAGAATTTTATCTGCCACATAGACAAAAATGCTACCCTTTGCTATCAGCATGTTATCTCCCTTTAAAAATGTATTTACGCACACAATTACTCATTAATAAAAAAATTAAAAAATTGTATTAGAAAGCAAACTACAATCAGAGAAGGGTACTAGTAGCTGGGTGGAGTTGACAGCAGATGTGCACATGGCAGTCAAAGCCTGTTTTCTGCTGCATGGCGCTAGAGACTTAGGGAAGAAGTATCACTCTTCAGGTCTTCCTTTGCTGGGCTCCATGCAGTCCATCCTCTTCTACTACTCCAGTCCTTTTAAGGGCCATTAGCACTAGAGGTTCAGCTACAGCTTTCTTTTTTAATTACTTATTTATTTTTAATTGAAAAAAATTTACACATTTATGAAGTGCAATTAACGTTTTGATATATATATACACTGTAGAATAATTAAATCAAGCTAATAATGTATCCATCACTTCATATACTTATCTTTTTGTGGAGAGAACATTAAAAATCTACTATCTTAGCAACTTTCAGATATGCAATACATTATTATTAATTATAGTCACCATAGCATACAATGAAATTCCAGAAATTATTCCTCCACTCTATCCGAAATTTTGTATCCTTTGACCAACATCCTCCTATTCGTCATTTATCCCCCCAGACTCTGGTAACCACCATCCTAGCCTCTGCTTCTGTGAGCTTGTCTTTTCCACATGTAAGTGAGATCATGCAGTATCTGTCTTTCTGTGCCTGGCTTATTTCACCTGACATAATGTCCTCCAGGTTCATCCATGTTTTCACCATAACAGGATTTTCATTTTTTAAAAAGCATAATTAGTACTCCATTGTGTATATACATATCATATTTTTCTAATCTATTCATCTATTTGTGGAGCAAAAGCCAGAAGTGTGCATACCTAATATTATTGATAAATAAGGAAAATATTGCAGTTTACCTGTTGCTTAGTAATTTTGTTTCCAATTTAGAATGTATTAAACTTACCTTGAGCAGATTTTCTGTTTTCCTTTTGTTTAAGGATTGGTTCCACATTTTGGCTATTGTGAATAATGCTTCATTGAACATGGGTATGCACATCTCATTTCCTTTGGTTGTATATACAGAAGTGGAATTGTACAGCTTTCTTTTAAATCCAGTCAAAGTCGACCTAAATTTCCAGGAGTTGTTCTTCCCACTGTTAAGGAAGAGATTCTAGCTGCTAAGCCACCTCATGAGATGCTCAGAGAGAAATGAATCTGATAGGAAGAAATTAAGGGAAGTGAAGTATCAGTAATTCTGCCCAAAAGGCAAGAGCTTTAGTAAAATTTAACTTACTTCTGGGAAGAAAAGTGAAGCAACCTCTCTGTATAATTATTGAGAACACACCAACATCACCAGAACCCCTCTTTCTTTTTGATGTGCTTGTATCCTTTACTGCCAATTAAACAACATTACACAGAGACCTTTGGAAGTGTGGAAATGTCCTCTAACAGTGGTACTTGCAGATAGATAATCATCTACTGTGTGTAGACCCACTTGCAAATTGTGGGGGCAATTTATAGTGACCCCACCTAAGTTCTGCAAGCAAAGGCACTTTTACACACAGGGGTCCAGTTGTATAATACAAGTAATGCAGCATATTATATTTACACACTGTTGTGAGCTAGCCTGAGAATCCAACTACTAGTTACATTGCTGCAATGGGAAAAATGCATTTCCACTTCCTAAGAGACTCACAGCCTCTTTTTAACTGAGACTCTGGAGAAATATATTAAGAATCATACTGAACACATGCCACAACATTACAGTAAAGAAGCCATCATAAGAACAATATTGCAATATATATACATATTTATTATTTCCTCTGAGTAGCAAAAGCCAAGGGTGTGTATACCTAATATTATAGTAAATAAGGAAAATATTGCAGTTTACCTGTTGCTTAGTAATTTTGTTTCCAATTTAGAATGTATTAATACTTACCTTGAGCAGATTTTCTCTTTTCCTTTTGTTTATGTTTTAATCCTAACAGCTTTGCATCCTCATTAGGAAATATTAAGTATCTCTCTATGTAGTATTTTTCTATCGCTATACTAGTCTGTAGAATAACATATTCCAGTTATAGCATCTTTTCTTACCATCTTATCTATTATTTCCATTTAATGCAATAAAACAAATATTTATTAAAGACTCAATATACAGAAGACTCTTTCACAATAATATGGAATTTTAAAAGTTTCTGCCTTCATAAAATTTACAGTCTTTTAAAGAAACACACATACACACACAATCAAGGCAGGTTATAAATTATATGATACAAGAAAAGCAGAAAGACAGGCATTGATTTCTGATTGAAAAATCAAGAAAAGTTTCATAGACAGAATGTCCTTGAAGTCAGGCCTAGGAGTATAGGTTATACTTTAATTAAAGAAAATAAGGTGAAAAGTACATTAGTGTGAGGGAGCAGCGTCAACTACGGCATGAGAAGAAAGTGCAACAATCTGTTCGCAGTTCTTGTACTGGGAATATCATGGGGATGAAGCTGGAAGGTAAACAGAGGTCAGACAATAAAAATCCTTTCATGCCATGCAAAACAAATTGGACTTCATTCCAAACTGGTGATTTGGAGTGATCAAGTAAATCACTGTAATATTAATACAACCAAATGAGGCCTATTCGAAATATAGACGTCAAATTAATAGTGATCCAATTTCAAAAGGAAAGCAATAAACCCTTCAGAATGTGTGGGTTTTCAAATTTTGTTCAGATAACACTGAAGGGAAAAAGTAAAACAAGGGAATTATTTTTACTTGGGTTTGTTTCTTATAATCTTAATGAACACTAAATAATTCTCCAAATTTAGGTAGTAATGCATCCATTTTCACATTGGCAGATTTCCTCCATTGGCTATATCATAGAGTTTAATAGCAGGCTGTCTTTAATTCATATGTTCATGCCCCCACTTCCTCCTGACTCTTAAAAGAAAAAAAGTGGGACTGGCTGCTTTAGAAGTTACTTTATAATTTTCCTGCTTGCAGGTCACCCCTGGTTCGACTTGTGCTGTCTTTGGCCTAGGAGGTGTGGGTCTTTCTGCTATAATGGGTTGTAAAGCGGCAGGAGCTTCCAGAATCATAGGTATTGACATCAACAGTGAGAAGTTTGCAAAGGCTAAAGCCCTGGGAGCCACTGACTGCCTCAATCCTAGAGACTTACATAAACCGATCCAGGAAGTTATCATTGAATTGACCAAGGGAGGTGTGGATTTTGCCCTTGACTGTGCAGGTGGATCTGAAACCATGGTATGTATATTTTGTTCTTGGATCATATTTTCAATGTATTCTTTGGCTGTCAAATAATAGGGGAAAGTGGATTATGTTTATTATGGTACTTAGTACTTTCAAATGGATGACAGTGGGGTAGAACTATAAGCCACAAATCATTTCCCATTCCCTCAGCTATACTCCATTTCCTTCAATGCCCATGAATGTGTCCCCCCAAATGCCAGTACTATCTTGGTGAGTTCAGTCTTCTCTTGTGATAAGAAGCCATACCAGCATTATTTGTAGATGTTGATTTTTCTTTTGAGATCCCTTTAAAAAGCTCAATATTATTTGTCTGGAGATAATATTTTCTAATTTTGTTTTCTATGATAATTCCAATTCCTATTCCTTGGAGACAATTTTAGGGTTTTTTTCATTTTTAATTAGAGAAATGTTCCTTTTGACTATTAAATCAAATAAAATGACAAGTGCATTAACTAGACAGCATTCTTTAGCAAAAGATATAAAGGGATGAATTAACTGCAATGCACAAATAGGAATAAACACCTATTTTGCTTAGCTATCTTATGCATTATATACATTATTAATATTAACATTTGTTAATGTAGAATATCTTTTCTTTAATAGTATATAATATTTAAAATTAATAAACAATATGTGCATGTGTTGTTATATTTAATATTAACATAGTCTCAACACTAGCTATATGTTAGAATTTCCTGAGGGGTTTTTCGTTGTTTTGTTGCTTTTTTAATACCAATGAATGGGCCAAACCCAGGATATTCTTGTGTGCTGGGGGCCCACTGACAACATTTTAAAAATTAATTTCTCAAGTTGAGAACCACTGACCTAAAAGTTAGTATCTTCTATTATTAAGCTGACTTATTATACCATGAAAGTCATTTTCAATTATGGAACAGAATTATATTAGAGAATCCAAATGGAAAGAGAAGGATTTATTTAATCACCAAAAGATGAGTTACCTACTCTCCCACCAAAAGTTTCTATAGCTAGGAAAAGCTATGTTTCTAGGTTCCAATGACCTCTAACCCTCTAAACCAAGGGTCAACACCCTGTAGCTTACCAGCACAAGGATTGTTTACTAACACCTGCTAAGGACCCTTTTAAGGAGCTGAATGTAGTGATACTGGAGTCTATGACCTGACTGGAAGCTGTAGAAAGATTTTATAACTTTGCAGTGATTAATTTTTTAGAGCTTTGATAACCCCCAGCAATAAGTCAGAGACTTAATTTAGAATTTAATTTTGAAAGTGTTTGTCAAAAATGTTAAAGGCCTCAAAATATTTGATTAAAACAGAACCATAGGTCATTGTAAAACAATAGTTGCTTATTTAGCCAAATAGATTATCAAAAGACTTTAAAGGCAATACATGAGGATGTATGGATGTAAAAACCTTAACACTATTTTTTAAGCAATTAAAAACCTAATGTAGACAACATGGGAATTATTTTGATAAAATGTAAAATGTTGTTTCTTAAGTCAGTTACCAGAAATGGAAAGAAAAACTGGTAGTGTGACTGCTTCTCCTTATGGGAAGCCCATTTCAATAAACCTGATGGGAAAAGTGCTTGAATTTAATCAGACATGGGAAAAGTGTGTTCAGGATTATGAGTACAGCAGGGGAATACATAATTCTTAGTAACTTCATGAGAAATTTTCTGGTTACATTGAAAAATTTAAACATATCAAGAAAAGCCAAGAGTACAGAATCAAGTTGTACTGGAGGAAAACATTCACTCCTAGACTTTTAAGATAAAACATTTTAGTATCAGGCCATAAGAATAGTTAGAACTGGAGGAAAAAAACTTATAATAGCTGATGAAAAAGCTAAAGAAAAGAGTTATCTCAGTCCAAGGGGAGACAAAGCTGAAAGCAGGGAGACATAGCAAAAGTTGAACTGACATATGATTTTGAGAAGTTTTCAAAAGAAACAGGTTATAAAAATAAAAGTTAAGTTTCTTTTAATTGTATTAAGAGCAAATCAATACTGTAAAGAGACTTTGTTTTAACATAGGGGAATAATCTTAGAAAGACTATTCTAAATAATCCTCTTTTAATCACAGCAAATTTAATCACATACAAAATTTTTTTATAAATTCCTCTTCATGAAACTTATTATGACTTACACAGATGATCTATGACATGCTTGGACTTTTGACTTATCCTAATTTTTTCTTTTTAAATAATCAGTCATTTTATTTTAGGACAAGATTTTACCATAATATTCTTTTTTATATGAAATTATTCTTTTTTAATAACCCTTTTATTAAAAATACATTTTTATATTTATAACTTTATATTTCTCTCCCCTACTTACTTTTTTATCTTTTTAAGTAAATAACTTTAAAATAATCTCCAAATTATGTAAAATTATTCTTTAATAAGAATACAGGCCAGGCACAGTGGGTCACGCCTGTAATTCCAGCACTTTGGAAGGCTGAGGTGGGCAGACTGCTTGAGCCCAGGAGTTCGAGAGCAGCCTGGGCAACATGGCAAAAACCCACCTCTACTAAAAATACGAAAATTAGTCAGGTGTAGTGGCACACGCCTATAGTACCAACTACTTGGGAGGGTAAGGTGAGAAAATAAATTAAGCCCAGGAAGTTGAGGCTGCAGTGAGCTATGATCACGCCACTCCACTGTAGCCTGGGCAACAGAGTGAGACTGCCTCAAAAAAAAAAGAGAATACAATTATATATTTATATATTTATATATTCATATATATCTATATGAATTAGAATTATTATTCCTAGTAACCTTAAATTTTCATGAAAACTTAGAAAGCAAGAAATCCTGAACTGTTAGATGTAAGCATTTTATACATGAAATCATTTCACAATTTTAGAAACATGTTTTCCTATATCATAATTTTTTAATTGGAAATGCTCACATATCCAGCATTTATTATTTAATTTAAAATAATTTTCAGATTTTATATTACACAAAAAGTCCACTTATAAGCATTTATTTCATTTACATATACTTTTTCATTTTTAATAGTTATCTAGATAACTTTTGATAACTGAGATATTATGCAGAACTAGCCATTATTTAAAGTTATTTCCTTGTTAACTTTTTTTTTGAGATGGAGTCTCACTCTGTCACCCGGTGGAGTGCAGTGGCACGATTTTGGCTCACCGCAACCTCCACCTCCTGGGCTCAAGCAATTTTCCTTCCTCAGACTCCTGAGTAGCTGGGACTACAGGCACATGCTGCCATGTCTGGCTACTTTTTTGTATTTTTAGTAGAGACGGGGTTTCTCCATGTTGGCCAGGCTAGTCTTGAACTCCTGATCTCAAGTGATCCACCTGCCTCGGCCTCCCAAAGTGCTGGGATTACAGGCATGAGCCACCATGCCTGGCCCTTGTTAACTAAAGTCTAAACATTAGGTGAAAACCTAAGTAAGAACCATAAGGTTAAACACATAGGTATTTTGCTGATAAATTAGGTGATTCAGTTGCTGTTATTGACCTAACAATTTTAAATTAGTCTTACTTGTCAAAAAAAAAAAAGTCACACAACGATAGATTTGGCTGGGTTTACAGTCTCACAACCTTTGTGCCAAACCCTGACACTTTAAACATTTAGCCGAGGCAAATATAAAACTTATTTACTTACACACAAATGTATGCTGATTTTTTAGACATCTTTATTTTTATTTTACTAACAATTTTTTTTTTTTTTTTTTGAGACAGAGTCTCACTCTGTGACCCAGGCTGGAGTGCAGTGGTGTGGTCTCGGCTCACTGCAACTTCCTCCTCCCAGGTTCAGGCAATTCTCCAGCCTCAGCTTCCCGAGTAGCTGGGACTACAGGCAGGCACAACCACACCCAGCTAATTTTTGTATTTTTAGTAGAGACGGGGTTTTGCCATGTTGGCCAGGCTGGTCTCGAACTCCTGGCCTCAAGTGATCCACCCACCTTGGCCACCCAAAGTTCTAGGATTACAGGCATGAGTCACCTGAACCTGGACTGTGCTGAACATTCTATTTGTAATGGAACAGTGGGCCCTCAAGGCTCAATCTACAATGATACTATGATGTCATTAGCTTGAATCCCATTATCTTACATGCAGAGTTGGATTAATTTTTTTCTAAAGCATTGTACATTGCCACACTGGAGTTCATATTCTACTTTTCCACTGACTGAAGTATTCTTTTGTGTTCCATCACAGAAAGCAGCCCTGGACTGTACAACCGCAGGCTGGGGATCATGTACTTTCATTGGAGTAGCTGCTGGTAGCAAAGGATTGACTATTTTTCCAGAGGAGCTAATAATCGGCCGTACTATAAATGGAACATTCTTTGGTGGTCAGTTATTTTTTCTTCATAGCTTTAAATTTTTTTCCTAGTAGTTCTGAAATTCTTAGAGTGAAGACTATCGAAAAGAAATAAATTTATTCAACCATTGAATCCCTAGAGCATATCCAAATACTACATAAAAACTATTAATTACTTATAAGTAATTTATATAAAAAGGTAATTATAATTTGCAAATTGAAATTTAATTTGCATTTGAATGAACCAACATGGAGGAACAAAAAATAAACATTGACCTTATCGAGATAATTTCTTATATAGAGTGGAAAATAATCTTAAATTTTTCTTATAAAGAAAAATTTTAAAATAGATATAAGTACAGAAAATTAAAGATGGAAGGAGTTTAATCTATTTGAAGCAAACCAAATCTGACTTAATAATTTCATTCATTCAGCAAATGTTGATTAAACTACTTCGTGTCAAGTGCCATGTCTTTATTTCGCATTTTGTCCACATTACAGGTTGGAAAAGTGTAGATTCTATCCCAAAGCTGGTCACTGACTATAAGAATAAGAAATTCAATCTGGATGCATTGGTGACCCATACCCTGCCTTTTGACAAAATCAGTGAGGCATTTGACCTAATGAACCAAGGAAAAAGGTACATTACTAATAGATGACTGAATGATTTAAAAAACGTTTACAATGATTCTATTTTCTTTTTGATGTTAAGAAGCAACCAGCTTGTTTTTTCTGACATTTTCCACATCCCAGGTACTAGATGTGCTTAAAAGATTAAATAGTGGCCATTTCAGAGGGGAAAAGCTTCCATTTCAATAATGCACATCTGTACACTGTTACAATATAGAATGGTGGCATAAATTGATACAATTTCCATTTCACAAACCATTAACTCAGTTGGGGCTGCTCCCTAGAAAGAGAGGTTTCTGTGTAGTATAATGTTAGATCCCTCTAGTACAGTGTACCCCTGAGTTTAGCACCGTGGTGTTCTGCAGTTTGACACAGAGTGCCTACCCCAGACCCTTCAGAATCAGAATGGGGTGAAAACCATGCCTATGTGGCAGGGATCAGACACGTAAAGGATGCCCCAACTGTCTCATTCTCTTGCTTTGTCATGGAGTTCCTCTAAGATACCTTCTGATCCACTATTTTAGTTATACAGTGCTCCCATGTCAGGGATCCCAGGAACTGATGCATAGAAGTGTTCCAGCTGGAAGATTCTTAGGGGTTGGGGGATTAGTAAGGCTAGGATCAATGATTCTAGGTAAAATGTTCAAGCACAGCCTTGATCAATAGAAACAAAGGTCAAAAACATTAGGAACAATGTTACATAGAGGAGACGCAGGACCAAGAAGAAATGAAAAGAGAAGATACAACAAAAGAGAGGAGGAAAAGGCTAAAGTAAAATTAAAATAACTGGGATTTGAAGCAGGGAATAAATGTTGCAGAAGAAGAAGATAGTTTCATGGTGTGAGGACCCAGACTACTTCTTGGGGAAGAAACCTGAGGAAATATCCCCACTGACATGAACTCCCCAATTTGCAAACGTGTCAGTCACAGCATATCAAAAGGAAGTTCAATAAAAAGAAAATACAAGCATTATTTTTTAAGCTACACCATGTAAACTTAGTATATAAGCCCTGCAATGTATTATACAACTTCAATATCCCCATAAGGAATACTCCTCAAGTTAGGAGATAGAGGTTGGAGTGGGGTTTGAGCCTCACACCCTTGTATTCATATCCTCTAACACAAACCTTTTCTCCTAGAATTCTCAATTATGGAATACACCCATAAGGAATGCTAAGTGGCAGCCAGGTGGAAAATGCTGCATTGCTTTATGGGCAAGTCTCCCACATTCTCCCAGGAGGCTTCCCTGGTAATCAGCCTAGGGGTAGACACCAGAGTGAGGCCTCCTGCTCCTTCTCTGGCCCACTGAGAATACCACCTGACTGCCCACACAGATGGAAAGGTGGCAGTGAGGAAGGCAGAGGTTGGGCCTCATCAGGTGTGTCCACCATATGGGCACAGGAAGCACAAGAGAGGGCAGGCCCACCTACCACCCAACTGCAAAGAAGCAAGGAAGTGGGGGGAAGGGGATGGGATACAATGACTGACTAGCCTGTTGAGGTGTAGTGATCCTGCCCCAGAGTGAGGAAAGGACACAGAGATTCTCCTTCCACAGGTAGGGGTGTCTTCCAGTCCTGGGTGAAGAAAACATTTATGCATAGCACCCTGCTCATAGCAGGGGTTCCACAGTTCCAGCAGTAACATTTGAGATAAGGACTGCGCTGTCCTTGAGGCTTATCCCCCTCTTTGTGTCTACATGTTGGAGTTACCCAGAAATAAGAACATCTGGGTTCTTAAAAAGTAGCATCCCAACACACCAACTTTGATGCCCGCTCCCTCCTTCGATGTTCAACTTTGCCCTCAGCTATAGGAAATCTGAGAACAGTGACTATTCCAAGACTAAAACCTGACTCCCTCCTTGGTACATTCTAATTCTCCTCAACAGCACCACTGAGTAACAAGGACGCTGCCTAAGGTGAGTAAGGGTCCTCAATTCCCCCCAAGTTTACTAGCACATGCATAAAATATTATTAACACCATGAATGGAAGAGGATGATGGGATAAAAGAAATTAGGCTTAATAAAGTGAATATCTATAAAGGAAGACCAGATCCTGAAATGAAAAGGCAAAACTTATTTGTGAGCTTTGGTTAAATTTATCATGAAAATTATACTGATTAATGTTTTATTGTTATTAACAGCGTCCGAACAATCCTCATCTTTTGAAGATGCCAGGAGCAATTTGGAATACTATCTGATTGAATGTGAACCTGCCTGGTTAATTTATTACCTGATTTGATGAACCAAGGAAAGCCATGAGTTTAAACAAATATTTACATTTAATATGGGAACATAAAAGAGCTTTAAATATTATAGCTGTTATATATATGAATATTCCCTGTGTTAAATAATAATAATAACTAGTGTTTATGAATAGAATCATATCATCTTTAGAAATTGTTTAAAATTAGTTCTGGGAAGTTGAAAGTGGGGAATGAAGAGATAATAAATAAAACTAGATTGGCCATATGTTTATAATTTTTTTAGATTGGGTAATGAATACATGGAGTTTCATTATACTTTTCTCTCCACTTTTGTCTATGTTGAAAATTTTCTGGGAGCTAAATGATGAGAACACATGGACACATGATGTGGAACAACACACACTGGGGCCTGTTGAGGGCAGGGAGTCGGCAGAGAGAGAGCATCAGGAAGAATAGCTAATGGATGCTGGGCTTCATACCTGGGTGATGAGATGATCTGTGCAGCAAAGCACCATGGTACATGTTTACCTATGTAACAAACCTGCACATCCTGCACATGTACCCTGGAACTTAATAAAAGTTGGAAATTTTTAAAAAGAATGAATAAGACCTGGTATTTGATAGCACAACAGGGAGACTATAGTCAACAGTAATTTAATTCTACATTTTAATATGACTAAAAGAGTATAATGGATTGTTTGTAACACAAATAAATGCTTGAGGGGATGGACACCCCATATTACATGATGTGATTATTACACATTGCATGCCTATATCAAAACATCTCATGTACCCCATAAATATATATACCTAATACCCACAAAACTTAAAATAAAAAATGTTTTAAATAAAAATAAAGATTTCCCACAATAAAAAGATTTTTAATGGAAAAAATCACTATATTTCACATACATGTGTACATATATACATTATATATATACACACTATATATATGAAATATATAGTAATTGTGATCATGTGTGTATATATATTAATATATACACACATATATACATAAAACATTATTATATACTTTGTGTTCCAATAAGCCACAAGCTACTTTTTAAAAATAAGTTGCTAAATAATTTTCTTTTTAACATCTGCTAATTTCTTTTCTCTTAGCCCCACTCTATCATTAACTGCAATCACATGGAAGGAGATATCAGAATCTATTTAAGTGAATATTTTAAAAAGAATAAAAGCATATCTACTCTCTCAAGTTTCTATCTCTGTAAAATAACTGCCCTTTCATCTTTGATAATTTTTTTTCTTCAACTTTTAAGTTCTGGGGTACGTGTGCAGGATGTGCAGGTTTGTTACATAGGTAAATGTGTGCCATGGTGGTTTCCTGCAGAGATCCACCCATCATTTAGGTATGAAGCCCAGCATCCATTAGCTATTCTTCCAGATGCTCTCCCTCCCCCTACCCCCCTCAAGAGGCCCTAGTGTGTTGTTTCCCACCATGTGTCCATGGATTCTCATTGTTCAGCTCCCATCATAAATGAGAACACACAGTATTTGTTTTTCTGTTCCTGCATTAGTTTGCTAAGGATAAGGGCTTACAGCTCCATCCATGTCCCTGCAAAGGACATGATCTCATTCCTTTTCATGGCTGCATAGTATACCATAGCATATATGTGCCACATTTTCTTTATCCTATCTATCATTGATGGGCATTTGGTTTGATTCCATGTCTTTGCTATTGTGAATGGTGCTGCAATGAACATACATGTTCATGTATCTTTATAATAGAATAATTTATATTCCTTTGGAGATATACTTGGTAATGGGATTGCTGGGTCAAATGGTATTTTTGCCTCTGGATCTTTGAGGAATCACCACCCTGTCTTCCACAATGGTTGAACTAATAATTTACATTCCCACCAACAGTGTAAAAGCATTCCTTTTTCTCTGCAACCTCACCAGCATCTGTTGTTCCTTGACTTTTTAATAATCACCATTCTGACTGGCATAAGATGGTATCTCATTGTGGTTTGGGTTTGCATTTCTCTAATGATCAGTGATCTTTCATAATTTTTACAACACATAATGTTGAGCTTAATGATCTGCAATTGGCACTAATTAATGCTATTGATCTGTAACTGGCACTAATTAATGCTATTTTCAATAGTCAATTAAAAGTTACAAAAATTGATGTACTTATAAAATAATGTAGTAAGTAAACATTTATAGTTATAAGACTTAACAGATAAAAAGATGTATACAAAAATAGCAAAATGGAAGGTTTCAAATTATTATACTTGAGATGTTACAATGAACAGTTTAAAAGGACAACATAGAACCTAAATGCCCATCAGTGATAGACTGGATAAAGAAAATGTGGTACATATACACCATGGGATACTATGCAGTCATAAAAAGGAATGAGATCACGTCCTTTGCAGGGACATGGATGGAGCTGGAAGCCATTAACCTCAGCAAATAACGCAGGAACAGAAAACAATCATCACATGTACTCACTTATAAGTGGGAGCTGAACTATGAGAATACATGGACACATCATGGGGAACAACACACACTGGGGCCTGTCCGGGGGGCAGGAGGGAGAGCATCAGGAAGAATAGCTAACGGATGCTGGTCTTAATACCTAAGTGATGTGTTGATCTGTGCAGCAAACCATCATGGCACACGTTTACCTATGTAACAAACCTGCACATCCTGCACACGTACCCCAGAACTTAAAAGTTGAAGGGAAAAAAAAAGGATCAGATAATAATTTAGATCAGAGTAATAAAGGCTAGCTTTCACCTTGGACCAGAACTTAAAATAAAAGTTGAAGGAAAAAAAACAGGTAAGATACATAATAATTTAGATCAGAGTAATAAAGACTAGCTTTCACCTTGGAGCAATTTCTGAAACCTATCAGTTTTCTTTAAAATGATTTACCATGTATTGAATTCTGAGAGAAGATAAACATCTTTGAAAGTTTTGGCTGAAAGGATAGTAATTAATATCTCAAAGTAGAAACTTATATTCTTGCTTATTTAAGATTCTCTCTCATTAGAAATGGAAGCCAGACACTTTATCTGTAAATGCTTTGTTTGTTGGCATTGTGGGACTAAAATGCACCCCACAGGTTGTTGGCCTTTCTCATGCAATTCCCTATGTCAGTTCTTTTCTCTCTCCTCATCCCTTTCCTCCTTTCCTTTGCTTCAGTGAATCCTTTCTAGATTCCATTTCAGACCCATCTCTTTTTCAGATCTTTGCAGTCACAAAGCTGTTCTCACTCCCTGATCTCCTTTGATGCTCAGTGTTTTTAATCAAAATCCTATCACACGCCGTTTCCATTGCTAGTTTTTCAAGTACATGTTTGTAAAATCCCTGAAGGCAGAACAATCTTTGAATCCATCCCTCTATCAGAGATGGTCGATAAATATACGTTGCTTGATAACAAAAGTCTATCCTCGTGTCTGAATAGTTTATATTCACCCTTTTGAATGGAATTTTTCCAAAACATTTTCTATATTTCCTTTTTTTCCTAAATAGATAATCCCAAATCTAATCTTAACAACTCAGAATAGTCATTATTGAAATGGGAGAGTTCCCTGATCCCCCTCACAGGATGTGCAACAGGGGTGTGACTCGCCTGTTCAGTCACCATTGCTCAAACCCCTGACAAGAAGGCGAGCATGCAGACTGGCAGGTGCAGGAGTCAGGGCGAGTGCTTCAGGCTCCGGCCCCACAGTAGTGTCCAGGGGTGGGTGCCTGCAGCCCCAGTGTTACAAGGTTCTTTTAGCCTTGCTGCCCACAGTCAACATAACTGTTAACCAGCTCAATGGACCCTCTGCTTTTTTGCAAGGGCAGAGGGCCAGTGTGACAACTTTCTGTATCCCAAGCTCTTGCCCAGCATCCAGGAAGAATTAGGTTGCACACAGACTTGAAGGATGAATGCAGGGTTTTATTGAGTGGTGAAGGTGGCTCTCAGCAGGATGGATGGGGAGCTGGAAGTGGGGATGGAGTAGGAAGATTTTCTTCCCCTGGAGTTTGGCCATCCAGAGGCCAAACTCCTCTCCCACCGCCTCCAGCCTAACTCCTCTTGGCGTTTAGATGTTCCTCCTCTTCTCTCTTTCTCTGCCACATCATTCTGCCATTCATCTGCTTGTTTCCTCATCTCCTCATCTGTTCATCTGCTTCTAGAGCCTGAGGTTCAGAGTTCATATGGGTACCGGATGGGGGGCATAGCAGGTCAAAAGGCAACTTTCAGGGCACAAAAACAGAAATGCCCATTCCCACTTAGGGCCAAGGGTCTCCAGGCTTGAGGGTGGGGCCTTTGCTGGGGAACCACCCTCTTGTATCCAGTATTTCCCTGTCTCTTGTCCATATTATTATGATCATTAATTTTTATGCTAAATTGTGATTCAGTAGTCTCAGTCTCTCTCTACTCCCCCCCACCCTCTGAGCAATCACTGCTGCAGTAAATGTCCCTGTCTCTATCAGTCTTCTAATTTTCATACCTAGTTCTGCGATTCAAAAAAAAATTCTGATTATCCTTGGCAGAGCTGTTAGAATTATATATAAAATCAATGAGACTGAGCAAAGTGGCTTACATCTGTAATCCCAGCACTTTGGGAGGCTGAGGCAGGACAACGGCATAAGCTCAGATGTTTGAGACCAGCCTGGGGAACATAGCAAGACTTTGTCTCTACTAAAAATAAAAGTAAAAATAAAAAATAGCTGGGCATGTCAGTGTGTGCTTGTAGTCTTAGCCACTTGGGAGGCTGAGGTGGAAAGAGGATCACTTGAGCCCAGGAGATCGAGGCTGCAGTGAGCTGTGATTGCACCACTGCACTCCAGCCTGGGCGACAGAGGAAGACCCTGCCTCAGAAGCAAAAATAAAACTGAGAAACCCTAGAGTGAGTTGTATGGAGTTTAAGGCTTCACCTCCATCATTCCTTCAGCAACAGAGGCTTTTTTTCTCCTCCATGCACCCAGTTGAAATTCCTAGTAATGTATAGTATAATTTTTGTTTTGTTTTGTTTGTTGTTGTTGTTACTGTTTAAGACAGAGTCTCTGTCACCCAGGTTGGAGGGCTGTGGCATGATCTCTGCTCACTGCAATCTCCACTTCCCAGGCTCAAGTGATTCTCCTGCCTCAGGCTCCCAAGTAGCTGGAATTACAGGCCGTGTGCCACCACCCCCAGCTAATTTTGTTATTTTTAGTAAAGATGGGTTTCTGCCATGTTGCCAAGGCTGGTGTCGAACTCCTGGCCTCAGGTGATCTGCCCGCCTTGGCCTCCCAAAATGCTGGGAGTACAGGCATGAGCCACTGCACCTGGCCAATAGTATAATTTTTCAAAATGCACACCAAATGCCTAAGTTGCTCAAATATATCTCTTTCAAAATGAGGAGTGAATGCTGAATCTCTATATGATACTCCAGAGAAAACAAAAATCATACATCAATGATGCCATTGGCAATATGTAGAAAACCTCCAGTTAAGAACTATGCTTCAAAGGCATTTTTAAAAGTTTATAAACTACTGACAGTTGTCCACTTTTCCTGAGTATTCTCATTCATTCTTCACTTAAAGAATATTGCTTTTTGAAAGAGTAGGGGCAACACAAATTAAAATATTTCAAAGGAGTCAAGCCAGTGAAATAAAACTGGAATGGAACTTGACCCCTCCAAAGGAAAAAATCAAAAGTGGTAATTTAAAGGTTTGATGGATGATCTACCTTCCCGTGTTCTAAACACTTCATTAGAATTACCGCTCCCCCTCCCCCAGTGCTCTGGACCAAACATTGGAAATCTGTCCAAGGCATATAAGCCAGAGACCTTCAGTATGTTAAAGATTATTAAATTTTCAGGAAAAAAATTATATTGTTCAGTATAATAAGATACATGGGTCTATGCAAAAAAAACTTATTTTTTGGTCTGAAATTATTACAAACATTTAAGAACACCAGTTACTAGGGTGCACAATAGTTGAATTTAGAAGGCAATACAATCACAGTATATTACTCTGAGAAGAAAAAATAATGCAGTTTTAAGATATATTTACAATGCCTTCAAACATTGCTTTTCAAATGCTACTACAAATGCTACTATAGTGCCCCCTGGTGTTTTGTTTTGTTTTGTTTTGTTTCATTTTTTTTTTATGTTTTTCCATCTGCTAAATCTTATTTTCTTTGAGAAAAAGAATTTGCAAAGAGATAAAATAGCATCTTTCACTTATATCGTAGTTGACATTTTAAGTATTTTCATACATGTTATTTCATCTGAAGAGCTTCTTGAGGGCAGGACTATTTTCATATTCTTTGAGAGGCTTGCAGAGAGCAGGCCTCCAGCAATGCACCTTGTGAAGCAAGCAAGAACTTCACTGAATGAATCCTGTATTACAGGGAAAACAGGCAGTATTTTTCTTACTGGTTTATGAGAATCATAGCACCTGCAAGCTGAACATTATCTTAAGGATGAATGGGAACAGTAGGAAAGTGTCTTTGTTCTTAGGGGATACTTGCTGAAGAAGATAGGGGTGAATTTCATGAGTTCTGCAACTTCCTTTCAAATGGTTCATCAAAAAAAATGTGTGACTGGGGAGTCAAGATGGCCGAATAGGAACAGCTCCGGTCTACAGCTCCCAGCATGAGCGACGCAGAAGATGAGTGATTTCTGCATTTCCATATGAGGTACCGGGTTCATCTCACTAGGGAGTGCCAGACAGTGGGCGCAGGACAGTGGGTGCAGCGCACCTCGTGCGAGCCAAAGCAGGGCGAGGCATTGCCTCACTCCGGAAGTGCAAGGGGTCAGGGAGTTCCCTTTCCTAGTCAAAGAAAGGGGTGACAGACGGCACCTAGAAAATCGGGTCACTCCCACCCCAACACCGCGCTTTTCTGACGGGCTTAAAAAATGTCGCACCAGGAGATTATATCCCGCACATGGCTCGGAGGGTCCTATGCCCACGGAGTCTCGCTGATTGCTAGCGCAGCAGTCTGAGATCAAACTGCAAGGCCGCAGTGAGGCTGGGGGTGGGGCACCCGCCATTGCCCAGGATTGCTTACGTAAACAAAGCAGCCAGGAAGCTCGAACTGGGTGGAGCCCACCACAGCTCAGGGAGGCCTGCCTGCCTCTGTAGGCTCCACCTCTGGGGGCAGGGCACAGACAAATAAAAAGACAGCAGTAACCTCTGCACACTTAAAATGTCCCTGTCTGACAGCTTTGAAGAGAGCAGTGGTTCTCCCAGCATGCAGCTGGAGATCTGAGAAAGGGCAGACTGCCTCAAGTGGGTCCCTGACCTCTGACCCCCGAGCAGCCTAACTGGGAGGCACCCCCCAGTAGGGGCAGACTAAAACCTCACACGGCCGGGTACTCCTCTGAGACAAAACTTCCAGAGGAACGATCAGACAGCAGCATTCACGGTTCATGAAAATCCGCTGTTCTGCAGCCATCGCTGCTGGTACCCAGGCAAACAGGGTCTGGAGTGGACCTCTAGCAAACTCCAACAGACCTGCAGCTGAGGGTCCTGTCTGTTAGAAGGAAAACTAACAAACAAAAGGGACATCCACACCAAAAACCCATCTGTATATCACCATCATCAAAGACCAAAAGTAGATAAAACCACAAAGATGGGGAAAAAACAGAGCAGAAAAACTGGAAACTCTAAAAAGTAGAGCACCTCTCCTCCTCCAAAGGAACACAGCTCCTCACCAGCAACAGAACAAAGCTGGACAGAGAATGACTTCGGCGAATTGAGAGAAGAAGGCTTCAGACGATCAAACTACTCTGAGCTACAGGAGGAAATTCAAACCAAAGGCAAAGAAGTTGAAAACTTTGAAAAAAATTTAGATGAATGTATAACTAGAATAACCAATACAGAGAAGTGCTTAAAGGAGCTAATGGAGCTGAAAGCCAAGGCTCGAGAACTACGTGAAGAATGCAGAAGCCTCAGGAGCCGATGCGATCAACTGGAAGAAAGGGTATCAGTGATGGAAGAGCAAATGAAGGAAATGAAGTCAGAAGGGAAGTTTAGAGAAAAAGGAATAAAAAGAAAGGAACAAAGCCTCCAAGAAATATGGGACTATGTGAAAAGACCAAATCTACGTCTCATTGGTGTACCTGAAACTGATGGGAGAATGGAACCAAGTTGGAAAACACTCTGCAGGATATTATCCAGGAGAATTTCCCCAATCTAGCAAGGCAGGCCAACATTCAGATTCAGGAAATACAGAGAATGCCACAAAGATACTCCTCGAGAAGAGCAACTCCAAGACACATAATTGTCAGATTCACCAAAGTTGAAATGAAGGAAAAAATATTAAGGGCAGCCAGAGAGAAAGGTCGGGTTACCCTCAAAGGGAAGCCCATCAGACTAACAGCGGATCTCTTGGCAGAAATTCTACAAGCCAGAAGAGAGTGGGGGCCAATATTCAACATTCTAAAAGAAAGGAATTTTCAACCCAGAATTTCATATCCAGCCAAACTAAGCTTCATAAGTGAAGGAGAAATAAAATACTTTATGGACAAGCAAATGCTGAGAGATTTTGTCACCACCAGGCCTGCCCTAAAAGAGCTCCTGAAGGAAGCACTAAACATGGAAAGGAACAACCAGTACCAGCCACTGCAAAATCATGCCAAATTGTAAAGACCATCGATGCTAGGAAGAAACTGCATCAATTAACGAGCAAAATAACCAGCTAACATCATAATGACAGGATCAAATTCACACATAACAATATGAACCTTAAATGTAAATGGGCTAAATGCTCCAATTAAAAGACACAGACTGGCAAATTGGATAAAGAGTCAAGACCCATCAGTGTGCTGTATTCAGGAAACCCATCTCACATGGAGAGACACACACAGGCTCAAAATAAAGGGATGGAGGAAGATCTACCAAGCAAATGGAAAACAAAAAAAGGCAGGGGTTGCAATCCTAGTCTCTGATAAAACAGACTTTAAACCAACAAAGATCAAAAGAGACAAAGAAGGCCATTACATAATGGTAAAGGGATCAATTCAACAAGAACAGCTAACTATCCTAAATATATATGCACCCAATACAGGAGCACCCAGATTCACAAAGCAAGTCCTTAGAGACCTACAAAGAGACTTAGACTCCCACACAATAATAATGGGAGACTTTAACACCCCACTGTCAACATTAGACAGATCAATGAGACAGAAAGTTAACAAGCATACCCAGGAATTGAACTCAGCTCTGCATCAAGCAGACCTAATAGACATCTACAGAACTCTCCACCCCAAATCAACAGAATATACATTCTTCTCAGCACCACACCACACCTATTCCAAAATTGACCACATAGTTGGAAGTAAAGCTCTCCTCAGCAAATGTAAAAGAACACAAATTATAACAAACTGTCTCTCAGACCACAGGGCAATCAAACTAGAACTCAGGATTAAGAAACTCACTCAAAATTGCTCAACTACATGGAAACTGAACAACCTGCTCCTGAATGACTACTGGGTACATAACGAAATGAAGGCAGAAATAAAGATGTTCTTTGAAACCAATGAGAACAAAGACACAACATACCAGAATCTCTGGGACACATTCAAAGCAGTGTGTAGAGGGAAATTTATAGCACTAAATGCCCAGAAGAGAAAGCAGGAAAGATCCAAAATTGACACCCTAATATCACATTTAAAAGAACTAGAAAAGCAAGAGCAAACACATTCAAAAGCTAGCAGAAGGGAAGAAATAACAAAAATCAGAGCAGAACTGAAGGAAATAGAGACACAAAAAACCCTTCAAAAAATTAATTAAGCCAGGAGCTGGTTTTTTGAAAAGATCAACAAAATTGATAGACCACTAACAAGACTAATAAAGAAGAAAAGAGAGAAGAATCAAATAGACGCAATAAAAAATGATAAAGGGGATATCACCACCGATCCCACAGAAATAAAAACTACCATCAGAGAATACTACAAACACGTCTACGCAAACAAACTAGAAAATCTAGAAGAAATGGATAAATTCCTCGACACATACACCCTCCCAAGACTAAACCAGGAAGAAGTTGACTCTCTGAATAGACCAATAACAGGATCTGAAATTGTGGCAATAATCAATAGCTTACCAACCAAAAAGAGTCCAGGACCAGATGGATTCACAGCTGAATTCTACGAGAGGTACAAGAAGGAACTGGTACCATTCCTTCTGAAACTATTCTAATCAACAGAAAAAGAGGGAATCCTCCCTAACTCATTTTATGAGGCCGGCATCATCCTGATACCAAAGCCGGGCAGAGACACAACCAAAAAAAGAGAATTTTAGACCAATATCCTTGATGAACATTGATGCAAAAAAATATGTGTGTGTGTGTGTGTGTGTGAGAGAGAGAGAGAGAGAAAGTAAGTGTGGCAAAAAATATTGGTACACCTAGATGAAGGACAGAGAGATGTTTATTGTACTATTTTTCAAATTTTGAAATCTTGAAATTTTTCAAAGTAAAAAGTTGGGTGAAGAAACATGGATGGTTTCCAACTCCAAATGCAATAAAGAAATCACTTTTTAAAATATGTCTGGCAGGTCAGCCAACCTTGGGCTTAACACATACACAGGCCAATTTCTTCCTTATGGCTAAAGCTAAGCTCTGCCTTCCTAGTTCTGCTCTCTGGAGTATCACAGAGTAAGCCTAGTCCCTCGGGGAGTTGAGGACAATTGGCATGCCTCTCCCTTACTCTTCCCACTACCACCAAGTCCTCTTTATTCCTAATTAAATGTCTCTAAGTATAACTTAAACTCAATATTCTACATACAGTCTGAATAACATCCTTATTTGGAAAAATATGCCAGTAAATGCAGTCTCTATGTATTCTCTTGCCAGCCATCTCCTATTGTTGACAAATATTGAGCTTTATAAAATTCCTAAATATATCCACTCTGAAATGCTATTAAACCAGACTGCTCTTATTATATAACTTTATTTTTTAATTTTTTTCTTTCATATCTCTTAGGCACTATTATTCTATAACTTTAAACCCAAGGATAGGCCAGGTGCGGTGGCTCACACCTGTAATCCCAGCACTTTGGGAGGCGGAGGTGGGCAGATCACGAAGTCAGGAGATCGAGACCATCTTGGCTAACATGCTGAAACCCTGTCTCTACTAAAAATACAAAAAATTAGCCGGGTGTGGTGGCGGGCGCCTGTAGTCCCAGCTGCTCAAGAGGCTGAGGCAGGAGAATGGCGTGAACCTGGGAGGCGGAGCTTGCAGTGAACCGAGATCCCGCCACTGCACTCCAGCCTGGGTGACAGAGTGAGACTCCATCTCAAAAAAAATAAAATAAAATAAAAAACCCAAGGATAGACCATTTATCTTCTCTGAAGTTTCAAGTTCTTTTTGAAAGAAATTATAGGTAAACAAGGTACTTAATAATATAGAAGAAAAACAATATCATCCTATGTTTTGGTATTAAATAACTTTTTATCACTTTCTCCATTTCTGCCAATAAAATTATCTTCTATAGACCTGCTTATAATATAGCTAATAAAATTTCAGAAGCTGGCCTTAAAAATAAATCTTTATAATTAACCAAAGAAGTCTGAGAAAAAGGATGTCCCTTCTCCTTGCATCTATGAAAAGAGAAATACAATTCTGCATCATTACCTATTTCAAAAAACCTGATTTGATAAGGTAATAAATTAAGAATGTTCCAAAAAATATCCATTTGTTCTCCTCAGCAATATGGAGCTGTGTGAATATTCATAACTGTTACTAGAACACCTTCTGTTCCTTACTAAAAAGAAATCCATTCTCTGTAAATGTTATTTGAACCAAAATGTCTTATAAGACTCTAAAGTGTTAGAAAGTGTTGCTTTGTCCTATGAAAATAACCTCCAAAAAGAATCTGTAATTCTGATTGTCTTACTGACAAGGTTTTGACCTGGGAAGAATGTTGTAGGAACACATCTCTGTATTTCTAAGCAGTATTTTAGTTTTTCTGCTTAGTTAAAAGAAAATCATTAGCATTTTCCTTTCCCCCTGCATGCATAATGGAGTAATTTAAAGCTTATGCCTTAATTTTTTAAATCTCAGAGTCTGAGTCTATGTTTAATTTATATTAATAAATTCATGGATGATAGTAGAAGTAGAAGCATGACAGAGCCAGAAAACAATTCTATATCCAGAGTAAGTGTTGGTCCCAGTGAGAACAAATTTCTGCCTCCTCCATGATGAAAGAGATCAAATGTGACCAACCTGTCCCATAGAAACTGTCTACTCCCCTTGAGTTATTATACCATACTGAGGACCCAGGGTTGGTGGTGCTACTTCTCAATCTGGTATTCAGCAGTGGCTGAGCTAGAACAGCCTTGACAAGAAAATATCTATGATGTTGGGTCCACGCTTATATCCATGGCCACTACATTTACAAGCCCACTGAGCAAGCAGTTGGATGCCCTGCTCAACAACATCCCCAAGGTGGTCATCTTGTTCACCTAATTATTGACAATGTCCTTCAAAATCAGACCTTTTGGTGAGAAGCACATGGAACATAATTTTCCTCACTCAGTGACCATTACAAAAGGTCCATCACACCGCTACTCCAGATTTCCTTGTTACCAATCTTACAATCATATTCCTTCAAAGTCCCTGATCATCTGACCAAATCATGAATTACCACCCATAAGTCAATGTAGATCTTTACTTCAGGCGATTTCATTCCTGTCCAAGAGGGCTCACAGAAATATAATGCTTGAAGTTCTATACCCCAGCAAGATTTTTCCAAGTCTGCCACTATCAACTACCAGGATATTGTGCAGAGCATTTCTAAACCAAGCTGTAATTCTCTTCCTGCTCTTTGAACTGCTTATAGGAAATTCCCCCAAGGAGAGGAAGTGAAGGAAGAGTGTGAGTTAACTCTTCCTTCACTTCCTCTCCCAGCACCATTGGGACCTGCTGGGATCCAGTTTATATATATATGTGTGTGTGTGTGTGTGTGTGTGTGTGTATATATATGTGTGTGTGTGTGTGTGTGTGTATATGTGTGTGTGTGTGTGTATGTGTATATATATACGTATATATACACATACACACACACACACACACACACAGAGAGAGAGAGAGAGAGCCCACTCAGATAGCACAGATATATCACTTCCACTTGATAATAGTATTCTCCTGGGCATGTCCAGCCTTATAATTCTGTGGATCAGGTAATACCCAGTTCACAGTGAGAAACTCAGGTAGCACAATCACCTAGTGTGTCTCATAGCCAGGCATTTAATCACAACAGGACTGAAACAAGCATTACTTTGCTCTAAAACTCGAGGTTCTCCATCATGCTTCTATTATTGGATCTTCCCACAGGTTACATTCAACACCTGCTACAGACGCTTAAAAACCATTCATTCCCGCCAGGCACGGTGGCTCACACCTGTAACCCCAGCAATTTGGGAGACCGAGGCAGGCAGATCACCTGAGATCAGGAGTTCAAGACCAGCCTAACCAACATGGAGAAACCTCGTCTCTACTAAAAATACAAAATTAGCCAGGCATGGTGGCGCATGCCTATAATCTCAGCTACTCAGGAGGCTGAGGCAGGAGAATCGCTTGAACCCAGAAGGCAGAGGTTGTGGTGAGCTGAGCTAAGATAGTGCCATTGCACTCCAGCTTGGGCAACAAGAGCAAAACTTCGTCGCAAAAAGAAAAAGAAAGAAAGAAAAAAGAAAAGAAACGAAAAGAAAACCATTTATTCCATAAAAGGAAGGCATCAGAGTTGTTCTCGTGACAATTTAGGCCAGCTAAAGAGACTTCTTCTGCTCTAAGCTCTGCTCAAAGCTGGAAGTCTTTTAAGTTACATTATAAATAGGTGAGAACTCCCCCAAAAGGAGGCTCCCTACACTGATTGCCTATTCATCAGCCATTCCTCATTTCTCCCTTAGAAAGAGAACCCCAATTCTGTTCAAGAAACAGGCAATAATGAGCTCAGGGAAGATGGGACTCTCCCAGTGCTCCAGGAGATGATCCATGATTAGTCTAATTCTATTCCCGTTGGTAGTGACTGATTTGGAATGAACATGTGACTCAGTTCTGGTGAATGAGACATAAAAGGAAGTCTGCTGGAGGACTTTTGGGAGCCATTTCCCTCTTTATTAAAAAAAAGCAGGGGAAGGAGTAGGGAAGGGTGAAAAGACTCTTTCCTTCCTGCCCTTGGATGCTGTCATGTAAAAACATGACAGGCCGGAGTTGCAGCAGCTGTCTTGCAACCACGATGGGAAAGACAAGAAAATGGCAGAGAAGCAATCTAGGGCCCTGGCATCATTGAAAAGGAGAATTTATCAACATCCTCTAGACTTTTGGTTGTGTGAGATAATAAATCTTCATTTTTTGGGGGACAACCCCCTTTGGGTCCCCTCCCATTGTATGGGAGCTCTGTTTTCACTCTATTAAATCTTGCAACTGCACACTCTTCTGGTTCGTATTTGTTATGGCTCGAGCTGAGCTTTCACTTGCCGTCCACCACCGTTTGCTGCCATCATAGACCCGCTGTTGACTTCCACCCCTCCAGATCCAGCAGGGTGTCCGCTGTGCCCCTGATCCAGTGAGGCACCCATTGCCACTCCCAATCGGGCTAAAGTCTCGCCATTGTTCCTGCGCAGCTAAGTGCCCAGGTTCGTCCTAATAGAGCTGAACACTAGTCACTGGGTTCCACGGTTCTCTTCCGTGACCCACAGCTTCTAATAGAGTTATAACACTCACCGCATGGCCCAAGGTTCCATTCCTTGGAATCCATGAGGCCAAGAACCCCAGGTCAGAGAACAAAAGGTTTGCTGCCATCTTGGGAGTGGCTCACCACCATCTTGGGAGTGGCCCACCACCATCTTGGGAGTTCTAAGAACAAAGATCCACCCGTAATATTTGGTGGCCTGTACGGGGATTCTTCAAAGCGGTGAGTAATAATTTGCTTGCCATTCTGTCCTATCCTTCCTTAGAATTGGAGGAAAATACCAGGCACCTGTCAGCCAGTTAAAAACAATTAGCATGGCCACTGGACTTAAGACTCAGGTGTGAGGCTTCCTGGGAAAAGGCTTTCTAACAAGCCCCAACCCTTCTCGGTTGGGAGCATTGGTCTACCTGGAACCAGCTTTCACTTTCACAATTTTCCTGGGGAAGCCAAGGGTTGACTAGAGGCAGAAAGCTGTTGTCCCAAAGCCCCAGCATTGGATGGTCGAGATTATGGTGCAGCCAGAAGTCTCTACTCAACAGTCGCCCATGCGTGTGCCCCTACCTCTCCTTCTGACCCATACCTCCTGGGTCCCAACCACAACTTTCTTGAAAGTGTAGCCCCAAAATTCTTCTTACTTCTGAATCTACTTCCTCTGATCCCTGCCTCCTAGATACTAATGCTTCAGACTTTCACTTCCTCTCCCAAGTATTAAAGCAAGTTGTATCTATCTCTAAAGGGATCTAAGGAAGCTCTACGCTGTGTCCTTGGGCACCTAGGCTATGAATCCAGGGAGTCTTATCCCTGGTGTTCCTCCCAATTTAGGCATACAGCTCTCAACATGAGCAGTTATGTGGGACCCGTTCCCCACCACCCTTGCCAGGGTCTTAGAACTGATAACCCAGTACTTTAACAACTGGAACTGGGTCTACAACAACATAATATATCAAGATGAAAATGAATTGAGTAAATTAAAGGGAGGCACATATTCCTATAGTGGCAAATGGGGGCAACAAGTGAACGACCCTCCACTGTGTTTCCAAAATCCACCTACAGAGGCAGAGAGGAGAGAGACAGAGAGAGACAGAGAGGTGGGGGTGGCGGGTAAGAGAGGCAGAGAGAGAAAGAAAGAGAAAGACAGAAGTAGCAAAGAAAAAACAGTGTGCCCTATTCCTTTAAAAGCCAGGGTAAATTTAAAACCTACAATTGATAATAGAAGGTCTTCTCTGTGACCCTATAGCACTCAATACTACCTTGTTGTCAGTGTAAACAAGGGCGTAGCCTGAAAACACAGAGACCACTGACAACTCATAGCCTTCCTATCAAAAATCTTTAACCCAGTAACCTGCGAATGGCCCAAATGCATTCAATCTGTAGTGGCAACTGTTTTGCTAACAGAAGAAAGTAGAAAAATAACTTTTAGAGAAAACCTCATTGTGAACACACCTCACCAGTTCAGAACTATCCTAAGTCAAAAAAAAAAAAAAAAAAAAAACCAAAGCGAAAAGGTAGCTTACTAACTCAAAAATCTTAAAGTGTAGGACTATTCTGTTAGAAAAAGATGATTTAACATTAACCACTGAAATTTCCCTTAACCCAGCAGATTTCCTAAAAGGGGATTTAAATCTTAATTACCATACGAAGGTCCGACCAGACCTAGGAGGAACTCCCTTCAGAACAGGACAATAGATGGTTCCTCCCAGGTGATGGAGAAAAAAAGCCACAATGGGTGTTCAGTAATTGATAGGGAAACTCTTGTAGAAGCAGTTAGAAAACTTGCCTAATAATTGGTCTGCTCAAACGTATGAGCCCTTTGCACTCAGCCAAGCCTTAAAGTACTTACAGAATCAAAAAACTCCATCTCAATCCTGACTCAAAGGTTACCTACACCCTCTCTGAAACGAATTTGCATAAGAACTGTTGTTTATGGGAATGCATCTTGATGGGGCAACTGGGTTGTTATGAAATACCCAGGAACCCAGCCCAGCTCTAGGACTCACCCCTGAGCACAAAGGCAATGTTGGGCACATTGGTAAAGGACCACTAGAATCCAGCAGCCTGGACCCCTTTCTTTGTGGTCAAGAAAGGCGGGAAAAGGGGTGCAGGACTGCTACATCAGTGAATGTTAACTAATCCGATAAGCAGAGGTCCATGGGTGGTTATGCACCCTGGAAAGGAATAAGCATTAGGACCATAAAGGACGCTGTAGGACTAAGGCTCATCAGAAAATGACTAGGGGTGCTGGCATACCTACGTTCTTTTTTCAGATGGGAAACATTCCCCCCAAGGCAAAAAAGCTCCTAAGATGTATTCTGGAGAATTTGGCCCAGTCAGAGTGCACGTAACTCTTTCCCTCTCAGACTTGAAACAAATTAAAATAGACCTAGGTAAATTCTCAGATAACCCTGATGGCTACATTGATGTTTTACAAGGGTTAGGACAATCCTTTGATCTGACATGGAGAGATATAATGTTACTGCTAGATCAGACACTAACCCCAAATGAGAGAAGCGCCACCACCATAACTGCAGCCCAAGAGTTTGGCAATCTCTGGTATCTCAGTCAGGTCAATGATAGGATGACAACAGAGGAAAGGGAATGACTCCCCACAGGCCAGCAGGCAGTTCCCAGTGTAGACTCTCATTGGGATGCTGAATTAGAACATGGAGATTGGTGCCACAGACATTTGCTAACTTGCATGCTAGAAGGACTAAGGAAAACTAGGAAGGAGCCTATAAATCATTCAATGATGTCCACTATAACACAGGGAAAGGAAGAAAATCCTACTGCTTTTCTGGAGAGACTAAGGGAGGCATTGAAGAAGCATATCTCTCCGTCACCTGACTCTACTGAAGGCCAACTAATCTTAAAGGATAAGTTATCACTCACTCAGTTGCACACATTAGAAAAAACTTCAAAAGTCTGCCTTAGGCCTGGAGCAAAACTTAGAAACCCTATTGGCAACCTCGATTTTTTTATAATAGAGATCAGGAAAAGCAGGTGAAATGGGACAACTGGGATAAAACAAAAAAGGCCACCCACTGCTTTAGTCGTGGCCCTCAGGCAAGTAGACTTTGGAGGCTCTGAAAAAGGGAAAGCCTGGGCAAACTGAATGCCTAATAGGGCTTGCTTCCAGTGCGGTCTACAAGGACACTTTAAAAAAGATTGTCCAAATAGAAATAAGCCACCCCCTCATCCATGCCCCTTATGTCAAGGGAATCACTGGAAGGCCCACTGCCCCAGGGGATGAAGGTCCTCTGAGTCAGAAGCCACTAACCAGATGATCCAGCAGCAGGACTGAGGGTTCCCAGGGCAAGTGCCAGCCCATGCCATCACCCTCACACAGGCCCGTGTATGCTTGACCATTGAGGGCCAGGGTGTTAACTGTCTCCTGGACACTGGCGTGAACTTCTCAGTCTTACTCTCCTATCCCAGACAACTGTCCTCCAGATCTGTCACTATCTGAGGGGTCCTAGGACAGCGAGTCACTAGATACTTCTCCCAGCCACTAAGTTGTGACTGGGGAACTTTACTCTTTTCACATGCCTTTCTAATTATGCCTGAAAGCTCCACTTCTTTGTTAGGGAGAGACATCCTAGCAAAAGCAGGGGCCATTATACCCTAGAATTAGGAGAAGGAAAAAGGGTAAATATATATACAGACTCTAAGTATGCTTACCTAGTCCTCCATGCCCACGCAGCAATATGGAGAGAAAGGGAATTCCTAACTTCCAAGGGAACACCTATCAAACATCAGGAAGCCATTAGGAGATTATTATTGGCACTACAGAAACCTAAAGAGGTGGCAGTCTTACACTGCCGGGGTCATCAGAAAGGAAAGGAAAGGGAAATAGAAGGGAACTGCCAAGCGGATACTGAAGCAAAAAGAGCCGCAAGACAGGACCCTCCATTAGAAAAGCTTATAGAAGGACCCCTAGTATGGGGTAATCCCCTCCAGGAAACCAAGCCCCAGTACTCAGCAGAAGAAATCGAATGGGGAAACTCACAAGGACATCGTTTCCTCCCCTCAGGATGGCTAGCCACCGAAAAAGGAAAAATACTTCTGCCTGCAGCTAACCAATGGAAATTACTTAAAACCCTTCACCAAACCTTTCACTTAGGCATTGATAGCACCCATCAGATTGCCACATCATTATTTACTGAACCAGGCCTTTTCAAAACTATAAAGCAGATAGTCAGGGCCTGTGAAGTGTGCCAAAGAAATAATCCCCTGCACTTCAGGCCACACATTTCAATCCCTGTATCTTTAACCTCCTCGTTAAGTTTGTCTCTTCCAGAATTGAAGCTGTAAAACTGCAAATAGTTCTTCAAATGGAGCCCCAGATGCAGTCCATGACTAAGACCTACCACGGACCCCTGGACCGGCTTGCTAGCCCATGCTCTGATGTTAATGACATCAAAGCCACCCTTTCCAAGGAAATCTCAACTGCACGACCCCTACTATGCCCCAACTCAGCAGGAAGCAGTTAAGAGTGGTTGTCGGCCAACCTTGCCAACAGCACTTGGGCTTTCCTGTTGATGAGGGGACTGAGAGACAGGACTAGCTGGATTTCCTAGGCTGATTAAGAATTCCTAAGCCTAGCTGGGAAAGGTGACCACACCCACCTTTAAACACAGGGCTTGTAACTCAGCTCACACCCAACCAATCAGGTAGTAAAGAGGGCTCACTAAAATACAAATTAGGCTAGAGCAGAAGGTAAAGACACAGTCAAATCATATATCACCTGAGGGCACAGGGGGAGGGACAATGATTGGGATATAAACTCCAGGCATTCGAGCCGGGAATGGGCAACCTCCTTTGGGGGGCAACCCCCTTTGGGTCCCCTCCCATTGTATGGGAGCTCTGTTTTCACTCTATTAAATCTTGCAACTGCAAAATAATAATAATAAATCTTCATTTTTTAAGCCTCTTTTACTCAAATTTCTATTATTTTCAGGCAAAACAATCTAATTGATACATATGGTACTTCCACTGCCACCTCCAAAAATTGCAGTAGATCAGACAATACTATTTTCCAAACTACTCCAGCTACCTGTCATAGTGATCATGCCTATCTGGCTTCTCCTGCCTCACTACTTAGCCTGTACCACCGCAGTATCTGGTATCCTGTTTGAAATCAGGAAGCCCATCTCAACCAAAGAATCCCCCGCCAACCTACAGGGAAAAATGAACCATAGCCCTCCCCCTTGACAATTTATTTCTCAATCCCTTGTTGGAAAGTTTATTTTCTGGCCTTCTCTCAAGGAACATAGTATGGGGGTTAGGTAAGCATGTAGCACATGATAAATTCCTCGCTACATTCCTCTCTCTGTGTCCTTGTATTCCTTCCTCTATATTATCTAAAGAAATATCTGGCATCTCAACTTCATTGAACATGGATCATTTTTTAGCTTGGATTTCTATCTATAAATAGAACAACAATTTTAACTTCTAATGTTTTTTGAGCTAGTGTGATCAATGCAGAATTTCTAATAAAGGCACCCATCATGACCCATTTAGCCTGATCTAAAATTATGCCCTTCCCCACTTGCCCTAGCACCCACAGAATTCATTTTCGCAAGAGTTGGTCAGAGTTTGGTCAGCATTCATCAGCAAAATATAATACTTATTATTTTGGTATTTAACACGTCTCCTTCCAACTTGCCCCCTTACTGCTTAGTCTGACTATAATTATAGGCCTGAAGACAATGAGAGATGGAAGTGAATAGGACATGAGGAAATTGGCTTCCCCTTACAGGGACGCTGCTCAGCCAAGGTCCTTATATGATCCTCAAATCAAGCAGTGACATCCTCATCAGACAGGCAAAAGAAAATGTTTCAGTAGGCAAAGAAAGATCAGTGGAGACTGGGAGTTCAGGATAATCTGAGGGACATTTGAGTCTTTCAATATATACCCATTATAATATTTGAGATCCTATTATTTCCCAATCAATGCCCTGGTTTTCACCTAAGAGATCTTTTGTGTTCCTATGAATTCAATCAGTGTTACAGCTGGAAACCTACAGGATCAAATTTTTAATTTGGCTTCTGGCTAGTTTAACCTTATGGCTTCAAGAAATTAATGTCATAAAACATCCTTAGGTTTCAGTTTATACCATGAGCCAAGAATCTGAAATTTTAAGCTTACCATTCTCCTTAACTAAACTGCCCAACACTTTAATGAAGTAACCACCTACCTTACAGACTTTAAATAGCTCATGCACTTTAATATTCTTCCATGGCAATAACCCTATTATCTCTAAGGCCTTGCCTTTAATTCTTATTTCCTTTCAGGAAGTCAGAGGTTTTTTTTTATTATTAACTGTTCCACTCCTGCATGTCTAGAGCTGCTCCACCCTTAAGAGTCATCTGAATTATCACTGCCTTCAGCCTAAACCAGGTCAGAAAATTAATCCCAGATTGACCCATTTCCCTGGTGGTCTGTTTTCTAGTAATACTCCAGGTATTTTTTTTTTATTGATTTCATTGCAAGTCACAGAAATCAATTTGGAATTATTTTAAATGATAAGTCATTTATTTAAAGGATATCATGTAGGTCATAGAATTATTAGGAGGATTAGAGATATACAGCTTGAAATTATGTCTAATCTGAGGCAGCAAAACTGATCTGGTCACCATTTTCCTTATCCTTGTACCTCAGAGGCTGCAAACTGAATCACCAATACCACTCCTGGACACAGGATACCACCACTGGCTTGGCTGCCATTGCTGCCCCAATAAATTAATCATGCTTGCAACAACTTCACCAGAGAGTCCCTCCGCAGTCCACAGCTTTCAACTTGAGGTCTTGGACACATACTTCTTTGGTCTGAGTCACATGTGTATTACCTGGCTGCGAAGAAATATTTTCAGACTCATAAGATGGAGAATACCCCAATGTCAGTTATCAAAATAATTTTTAAAAATCCACCATAAACTTCCTTTATAAACTCACTGGTTTTGGTTTTGGTTTTGGTTTTTCCTGAACTGAACGAAATCTTGGACAGATTTCATAGCTCTTCCAGTGAATTTTAGATATAAAGAAAAAAGTATAGACCAGTCTAAAGAAATATTTCATCCAATTAAAACTTCTCGCCTCTCCCCTCTCCCAACTCAGGTCTGCTTGAAACCAGCAAATCCACCCTGGTGAAGGAGTGAGGAGTCTGCTTCTTCTTGCTTCTCTGCTCCATCTCTTCTACCACTTGCCAGCTACTGTTTCAAGCCTCCTCCATTGTCCAGCCTAGAAGAGAGGGGAAACCTTGAGAAAAAGACTACATTGCATATGGCCAGTACAGTTGCGATCTGATATTGGTGCTCTACATTGCATATGGCCAGTACAGTTGCAATTTGATATTGGTGCCCTACCTTTTAGATACTATTTTTTTTTTTTGAGTTGGGGGATTTCTGTGGGTTTCACAAAGAACTCCTCCTCTATTAGAGAACTCCTCCTCTATTAGAGATCTCCTATCTCAATTCTTTTATAAGGATGATTCTTTCCACAACTGGCCATTTAAGACCTGCATTCAGTCCTTGGCTTTCACCAGGGTGACCTTCACTATCCATCTGTGCATCTATCTCTTTTGTGAAGTTCTTTTCCAGATGATCCACAACCGCATCCTTTCCAGAGTCTGTATTTGGTCCACGAAAAATACACTTGTATCCTTGTTCCCACTGAACTGCTCTACTTCATTCTGCCAACAGATAGGCTGTTCTAGCTAGATGTTACTATTTGAATGTTCCCTCCAAAACTATGGGGAAATTTAATTGCCATTGTGATAGTGTTAAGAGGAGGAATCTTTAAGAGGTTATTAGAAGCAGGGCAGGGTGGCACACACCTGTAGTCCCAGCTACTCAGGAGTCTAAGGCAGGAGGATCACTTGAGCCCAGGAGTTCTAGACTGCAGTGAGCTACAATCACCACAGCACTCCAGACTGTGTGACAGAGCGAGATGCTGTCTCAAAAAAATAAAAATAAAAGGTGATTAGAGGATGAGGGCTCTGCTCTCATGAATGAATTAATGCTGTTATCTCAGGTAATCTGTTATACCAGCAGAAAGTAGAGTAAGACAGCAGCTTCTTGCCTTAATTTTTTTTTCTTTCACATACCAGACCTTGAATTTTCTAGATTCCAGAGAAAATATTTCAAGCTTTCTGAGCAGTTTTCTTCTCTTGGCTTCAGATGAAGGGGAAGTACTTTCACCACCCTCACTGTGGAGATGGGAAGGGCAAACACAGCATACTGACAACTATCTCCAAAGAAATCTTCACTTCCAAATACTTCCACCCTTCCCCATGAATTCTTTGCCTCACCTTATATAGATGAGAGACAGGAGATAGGCTAATGCTGGCAGAAGCGATTTCTCTATCTCTTAGTATGTCCTACATAAGGTGGTCTAGCCCCTTGCTTTAGAATGTGGAGGTAATTTGGTGTCTGTATAGCTTGGCCTTGAGTTCTTAGCTAAACTGAGATCATATGTAAAGTCCCATTTAAATTTCCTGTTATGTTTAATCATGAAATCATACCTTGTATTTCTCCAACCTGTCAAATTCTCCATAATATCAAGGAAAACTTATGATCAGGTTACTTACAACTATGGATAACTTACAACAAATCACTACCTACAAAAATATAAAAGAAACGTACTGCTTCAGAATTGTAGAGCTGCCCTCAGGAGTCTCTGACTTCCCTATACTGTGATATGTGTTGGTCTTGAAAAGTAACAGGAAAAATAACACAATGCTATTGAGATCTACAGCTACAAACTAAATGTCTACCTTATTTTTATGTCAGGTGTATGTGTGTTTCCCAAGAGGAAAAGAGTTTGTTGGGTAGCTTTGGTACCTCTCAGTATGGAATCTCAGTATTTAGAATTAGTTCTACCACTTCTGACTCCCTCATGTTTAACCCATCTGTGACTGCCTCCACTATGGACATTTTCCATTTCAATTCACAGGAGCTATGGCAATAGTTGTCTCTACTCTAACGGAGTACGTAGCCAAGCAATGTCAACTAGTGCTGAGAGGTTAAAAAAAGAAAAAAAAAGTTTCCCTCAATATGAAGCAGACACATATGGTTTTATGAATTCTTCCTTCAATTCATCCAGTACGTATCTTTCTTTCTTGTAAGTTTTATAAAATATGCTTCAAATTTTTGAAATGTTTGACTATGTTTAGTGCATAATCACCTCCCTGTAACAAAGTCTGAAATGATGAATCACTTTCACTTAGTGAGTCCCTCAGTCCAAAATAATCCTTACTTAAGAGCAAAAATTAGGGGATGGAGCCAAGATGGCTGAATAGGAACAGCTCCAGTCTACAGCTCCCAGTGTGAGTGACACAGAAGATGAATGATTTCTGCATTTCCAAATGAGGTACCAGGTTCATCTCACTGGGGACTGTCAGACAGTGGGTGCAAGACAGTGGGTGCAGCACACTGAGCGTGAGCTGAAGCAGGGTGAGGCATTGCTTCACCCAGGAAGCACGAGGGGTCAGGGAATTCCCTTTCCTACCCAAGGAAAGGGGTGACAGATGGCATCTGGAAAATCAGGTCACTCCTACCCTAATACTGCCCTTTTCCAATGATCTTAGCAAACAGCACACCAGGAGATTGTATCCTGTGCCTGGCTCAGAGGGTCCTATGCCCACGGAGCCTTGCTCATTGCTAGCACAGTAGTCTGCAATCAAACTGCAAGGTGGCAGCGAAGTAGGGGGAGGGTTGCCCACCACTGCCGAGGCTTGAGTAGGTAAACAAAGCCTCCGGGAAGCTCAAACTGGGTGGAGCCTACCGCAGCTCAAGGAGGTCTGCCTGCCTCTGTAGACTCCATCTCTGGGGGAAGGGCATAGACAAACGAAAGGCAGCAGAAACCTCTGCAGACTTAAATGTCCCTGTCTGACAGCTTGGAAGAGAGTAGTGGCTCCCCCAGCACGCAGCTTGAGATCTGAGAACGGACAGACTGCCTCCTTAAGTGGGTCCCTGACCTCTGAGTAGCCTAACTGTGAGGCACCCCCCAGTAGGGGCAGACTGACACCTCACACGGCCGGGTACCACTCTGAGACAAAACTTCCAGAGGAACAATCAGACAGCAACATTTGCTGCTCACCAATATCTGCTGTTCTGCAGCCTCTGCTGCTGATACCCAGGCAAACAGGGTCGGAGTGGACCTCTAGCAAACTCCAACAGACGTGCAGCTGAGGGTCCTGACTCTTAGAAGGAAAACTAACAAACAGAAAGGACATCCACACCAAAACCCCATCTGTACCTCGCCATCATCAGAGACCAAACGTAGATAAAACCACAAAGATGGGGAAAAAACAGGGCTGAAAAACTGAAATTCTAAAAATCAGAGCACCTCTCCTCCTCCAAAGGAATGCAGCTCCTCATCAGCAATGGAACAAAGCTGGACGGAGAATGACTTTGACGACCTGAGAGAAGAAGGCTTCAGATGATCAAACTTCTCCAAGCTAAAGGAGGAAGTTTGAACCTATGGCAAAGAAGTTGAAAACATAGAAAAAAGATTAGAAAAACGGCTAACTAGAATAACCAATGCAGAGAAGTCCTTAGCCGATTCTATCAAGTGGAAGGAAGGGTATCAGTGATGGAAGATCAAATGAATGAAATGAAGCGAGAAGAGAAGTTTAGAGAAAAAAGAATAAAAAGAAATGAACAAAGCCTCTAAGAAATATGGGACTATGTAAAAAGACCAAATCTACATCTGATTGGTGTACCTGAAAGTGACAGGGAGAATGGAACCAAGTTGGAAAACACTCTGCAGGATATTATCCAGGAGAATTTCCCCAATCTAGCAAGACAGGCCAACATTCAAATGCAGGAAATACAGAGAATGCTACAAAGATACTCCTCGAGAAGAGCAACTCCAAGACACATAATTGTCAGATTCACCAAAGTTGAAATGAAGGAAAAAATGTTCAGGGCAGCCAGAGAGAAAGGTCGGGTTACCCACAAAGGGAAGCCCATCAGACTAACAGCGGATCTCTCGGCAGAAACTCTACAAGCCAGAAGAGAGCGGGGGCCAATATTCAACATTCTTAAAGAAAAGAATTTTCAACCCAGAATTTCATATCCAGCCAAACTAAGTTTCATAAGTGAGGGAGAAATAAAATCCTTTACGGACAAGCAAATGCTGAGAGATTTTGTCACCACCAGGCCTGCCTTACAAGAGCTCCTGAAGGAAGCACTAAACATGGAAAGGAACAACCAGTACCAGCCACTGCAAAAACAGGCCAAAGTGTAAAGACCATCGATGCTAGGAAGAAACTGCATCAATTAACAAGCAAAATAACCAGCTAACATCATAATGACAGGATCAAATTCACACATAACAATATGAACCTTAAATGTAAATGGGCTAAATGCTCCAATTAAAAGACACAGACTGGCAAATTGGATAAAGAGTCAAGACCCATCAATGTGCTGTATTCAGGAAACCCATCTCACATGCAGAGACACACATAGGCTCAAAATAAAGGGATGGAGGAAGATCTACCAAGCAAATGGAAAACAAAAAAAGGCAGGGGTTGCAATCCTAGTCTCTGATAAAACAGACTTTAAACCAACAAAGATCAAAAGAGACAAAGAAGGCCATTACATAATGGTAAAGGGATCAATTCAACAAGAACAGCTAACTATCCTAAATATATATGCACCCAATACAGGAGCACCCAGATTCACAAAGCAAGTCCTTAGAGACCTACAAAGAGACTTACACTCCCACATAATAATAATGGGAGACTTTAACACCCCACTGTCAACATTAGACAGATCAATGAGACAGAAAGTTAGCAAAGATATCCAGGAATTGAACTCAGCTCTGCACCAAGCAGACCTAATAGACATCTACAGAACTCTCCACCCCAAATCAACAGAATATACATTCTTCTCAGCACCACATCACACTTATTCCAAAATCGACCACATAGTTGGAAGTAAAGCACTCCTCAGCAAATGTGAAAGAACAGAATTATAACAAACTGTCTCTCAGACCACAGGGCAATCAAACTAGAACTCAGGATTAAGAAACTCACTCAAAACTGCTCAACTACATGGAAACTGAACAACCTGCTCCTGAATGACTACTGGGTACATAATGAAATGAAGGCAGAAATAAAGATGTTCTTTGAAACCAATGAGAACAAAGACACAACATACCAAAATCTCTGGGACACATTCAAAGCAGTGTGTAGAGGGAAATTTATAGCACTAAATGCCCACAAGAGAAAGCAGGAAAGATCTAAAATTGACATCCTAACATCACATTTAAAAGAACTAGAAAAGCAAGAGCAAACACATTCAAGCTAGCAGAAAGCAAGAAATAACTAAGATCAGACCAGAACTCAAGGAGATAGAGAAACAAAAAAACCCTTCAAAAAAATCAATGAATCCAGGAGCTGGTTTTTTGAAAAGATCAACAAAATTGATAGACCGCTACCAAGACTAATAAAGAAGAAAAGACAGAAGAATCAAATAGACACAATAAAAAATCATAAAGGGGATATCACCACCGATCCCACAGAAATTCAAACTACCATCACAGAATACTATAAACACCTCTACGCAAATAAACTTGAAAATCTAGAAGAAATGGATAAATTCCTCGTCACATACACTCTCCCAAGACTAAACCAGGAAGAAATTGGATCTCTGAATAGACCAATAACAGGCTCTGAAATTGAGGCAATAATTAATAGCTTACCAACCAAAAAAAGCCCAGGACCAGACGGATTCACAGCCAAATTCTACCACAGGTACAAGGAGGAGCTGGTACCATTCCTTCTGAAACTATTCCAATCAATAGAAAAAGAGGGAATCCTCCCTAATTCATTTTATGAGGCCAGCATCATCCTGATACCAAAGCCTGGCAGAGACACAATGAAAAAAGAGAATTTTAGACCAATATCCCTGATGAACATCGATGCAAAAATCCTCAATAAAATACTGGCAAACCGAATCCAGCAGCACATCAAAAAGCTTATCCACCATGATCAAGTGGGCTTCTTCCTTGGGATGCAAAACTGGTTCAACATATGCAAATCAATAAATGTAATCCAGCATATAATCACAACCAATGACAAAAACCACATGATTATCTCAATAGATGCAGAAAAAGCCTTCGGCAAAATTCAACAGCCCTTCATGATAAAAACTCTCAATAAATTAGGTATCGATGGGACGTATCTCAAAATAATCACAGTTATTTATGACAAACCCATAGCCAATATCATACTGAATGGGCAAAAACTGGAAGCATTCCCTTTGAAAACTGGCACAAGGCAGGGATGCCCTCTCTCACCACTCCTATTCAACATAGGAAGTTCTGGCCAGGGCAATCAGGCAGGAGAAAGAAATAAAGGGTATTCAATTAGGAAAAGAGGAAGTCAAATAGTCCCTGTTTGCAGATGACATGATGTATATCTAGAAAACCCCATTGTCTCAGCCCAAAATCTCCTTATGCTGATAAGCAACTTCAGCAAAGTCTCAGGATACAAAATCAATGTGCAAAAATCACAAGCATTCTTATACACCAATAACAGAGAGCCAAATCATGAGTGAACTCCCATTCACAATTGCTTCAAAGAGAATAAAATACCTAGGAATCCAACTTACAAGGGATGTGAAGGACCTCTTCAAGGAGAACTACAAACCACTGCTCAACGAAATAAAAGAGGATACAAATGGAAGAATATTTCATGCTCATGGATAGGAAGAATCAATATCATGAAAATGGCCATACTGCCCAAGGTAATTTATAGATTCAATGCCATCCCCATCAAGCTACCAATGACTTTCTTCACAGATTTGGAAAAAACTACTTTAAAGTTCACATGGAACCAAAAAAGAGCCCGCATTGCCAACTCAATCCTAAGCCAAAAGAACAAAGCTGGAGGCATCACGCTACCTGACTTCAAACTATACTACAAGGCTACAGTAACCAAAACAGCATGGTACTGGTATCAAAACAGAGATATAGACCAATGGAACAGAACAGAGCCCTCAGAAATAATATCGCATATCTACAACTATCTGATCTTTGACAAACCTGACAAAAACAAGAAATGGGGAAAGGATTCCCTGTTTACCAAATCCTGCTGGGAAAACTGGCTAGCCACATGTAGAAAGCTGAAACTGGATGCCTTCCTTACACCTTATACAAAAATTAATTCAAGATGGAATAAAGACTTCAATGTTAGACCTAAAACCATAAAAACCCTAGAAGAAAACCTAGGCAATACTATTCACGACATAGGCATGGGCAAGGACCTCATGTCTAAAACACCAAAAGCAATGGCAACAAAAGCCAAATTTGACAAATGGGATCTAATTAAACTAAAGAGCTTCTGCACAGCAAAAGAAACTACCATCAGAGTGAACAGGCAACGTACAGGATGGGAGAAAATTTTTGCAATCTACTCATCTGACAAAGGGCTAATATCCAGAATCTACAAAGAACTCAAACAAATTCACAAGAAAAAAACAAACAACCCCATCAAAAAGTGGGCAAAGGATATCAACAGACACTTCTCAAAAGAAGACATTTATGCAGCCAACAGACACATGAAAAAATGCTCATCATCACTGGCCATCAGAGAAATGCAAATCAAAACCACAATGAGATACCATCTCATACCAGTTAGAATGGTGATCTTTAAAAAGTCAGGAAACAAAAGGTGCTGGAGAGGATGTGGAGAAACAGGAACACTTTTACACTGTTGGTGGGACTGTAAACTGGTTTAACCATCATTGAAGGCAGTGTGGCGAGTCCTCAGGGATCTAGAACTAGAAATACCATTTGACCCAGCCATCCCATTACTGGGTATATACCCAAAGGATTATAAATCATGCTACTATAAAGACACATGCACATGTATGTTTATTGCGGCACTATTCACAATAGCAAAGACCTGGAACCAACCCAAATGTCCAACAATGATAGACTGCATTAAGAAAATGTGGCACATATACACCGTGGAATACTATGCAGCCATAAAAAAGATGAGTTCATGTCCTTTGTAGGGACATGGATGAAGCTGGAAACCATCATTCTCAGCAAACTATCGCAAGGACAAAAAACCAAACAGCACATGTTCTCACTCATAGGTGGGAATTGAACAATGAGAACACTTGGACACAGGAAGGGGGACATCACACACCAGTGCCTGTTGTAGGGTGGGAGGCGGGGAGAAGGATAGAATTAGGAGATATACCTAATGTAAATGACGAGTTAATGGGTGCAGCATACCAACATGGCACATGTACGCACATGTGACAAACCTGCACGTTGTGCACATGTACCCTAGAAGTATAATAAAAAAATAATAATAATAATGCAAAACTCCCATAAGGCAGTTTGTCTGGCGACAATCCACGCTGTCTCACTCTTATGAGCAGCCCGGCCTGGAATATCTCTCTCAGGTTGTACAGTATTCTGCACTTAACTTTCAATTTTTTTCAACAAATTATGCTGTACTTTAAAATAAAAATAAAAATAAAAACTTTGAAATCAGTTTGTCAATATCCACAAAATAATTTGCTGGTATTTTTTTACTGGGATTTAGTTAAATCTATAGAGCAAGTGGGAATAAATGATATTTTGACAATGTTGTTTCAGAATATCCATGTACATGAGACATTTCTCCATTTATTTTTTTTCATCAGAGTTTTGTAATTTACCTCACAGATCTTGTACATATTGTGTTAGATTTCTACCTAAGCATTTCATTTCTGGGGATGCTAATGTAAATAGTATTGGGTTTTTAATTTCAGACTCCACTTGTTCATTGCTGGCATATAGGAAAATGACTGAAATGTGTGTATTAAACCTGTATCATTACACCCTGCTATAATCACTTATTAGTTCCAGGAGACTTCTGTCAATTTTTTCAGATTTTGTAAATAGATAAATGTCATCTGTAAGCAAAGAGAGTTTTACTTCTTCCTTTCTAATCAGTATATATTTTATTTCTTCTCCTTGTGTTATTCCATTAGGTAGGATTTTCAGCAAGATGTTGAAAAGGAATGGTGAGATGGGACACCTTTTCCTTGTTGCTAGTTTTAGCAGGAAGTCTTCTAGTTTCTCACCATTAAGTATGATGTTAGCTGCAGGCTTTTTGTAGATGTTCTTTATCACATTGAGACAGTTTCCTTCTAATACTCGTTTGCTGAAAGTTTTCATCATGATTAGGTGTTGAATTCTGTGAAATGTTTTTTACTCCACCTGTTGCTATAATTATGTGATTTTCTTCTTCTTTAGCCCATTGATGCGATGGATTACATTAACTGATTTTCTAATGTTGAACCAGCCTTATATACCTGGGATAAATACCACGTGGTTGTGGCATGTAATTATTCTTATACATTGTTGGATTCAATTTGCTAATACTTTGTTGGGGATATTTGTATCTAGGTTCATAAGGGATATTGGTATGTAGTTTTCTTGCAATGTCTGTGGCTTTGGTATTACAGTAATGCTGGCCTCATAAAACGAGTTAGGAAATATTCTCTCTGCTTCTATCTTCTGAAAAAGATTGTAGAAAATTGGTATATTTCCTTCCTTAAATGTTTGGAAAAATTCATCAGTGAACCCATGTGGGCTTTGTGCTTTCTGCTTTGGAAGGAACACTTGTTTGGTGTTCTCTAAGTTTCCTGGATCTGTGGTTTATTTCCTGACTTTAATTTGGGGAAATTCTCAGTCATAGTTGCTTCGAATACTGCTTCTGCTCCTTTTGCTTTCTTCTCTTTCTGGTACTCCCATACATGTATATGATACCCTGTTCCATTTATTCGTTTCTCCTCTTTGCTTTCTTGTTTTGACAGTTTCTATTAACATATACTCAAGCTCAAAGATTCTTTCCTTAGTCACATCCAGTCTACTAACGAGCCCATCAAAGGCATTTTTCATTTGTTACAGTATTTTTTCTGTCATTTATTCTCAATTCTTTCTTAGAATTTCCATCTCTCTGCTTACATTATCCATCGGTTCTTGATGTTGTCTACTTTTCCCATTAAAGCCCTTAGCATACTGTAAAAAATAAAGTAGAGGTTCTTCTTCAAAGACTTTCCTCCCCATCTAATTAGGAATAAATGGTAACTTCTCTTATAAGCAAAATTTATTCAAAGACCTGTGCTCCTAAATATTTGCCCTGGCATGCTTATACTAGTCCAAGCAAGCACTAGGTCATAGCCTGTTCCTCTTCCTTATTTAAAAGTGTTTTTACCTTTCTCAGCATTCCACAAGTTACCTCCTCCTTCCTTTGTTCTCCTCTACCTTTGCCTCTTTTAAAAAGTTCTAAGTTGCTAGCAAGTCAGGACAAATACAGAATATGAGGTCCCGTTCCAGACAATGGAAACCGGACACAGCAGTAGAGTGGATACATTAGGTTATAAATGACTCTGTCTCCTTTGTTTGGTGTACTCTCGTGGCAAAACTGCTGGCCAGTGTACCCTTTCTGCAAAAGTAAAAATGGCCTTACTAAATTAAATTTATATTCAAGTACTATTTCTTTACAGCACCGGGGAACAAGCATTTCAAACAATATTAATCATAGTTGTTTTAAATTCATGGTCTGATAATAGCAACATCCCTGTCATCCTCTGGGTTTGGTTCCACTGCTTGCTCTGTCCATTCAAACTATGTTGCCTTTTAATATGCCTTGTAATTTTTTATTGAAGGCGGATATAATATACTGAGTCAAAGGAATTGCAGTAAATAGCCCTTTAGTAATGTAGTGGTAAGATATACGGGAAGGGGAAGTGTCCTATAGTTCTACCATTTTATCTCAGTCTTTTAGTGAGCCTGTGTCCCTAGGCTGTAAACTTCACAGTTCTCTGTTTTTTCACCCCCTTAGGTGGTACAGAATGTCTAGAGGGAGCTGGAGTTGGGTATTTCCTTTCCCCCAGGTCAGTTAACCACTTGTAAAAATCCCAGTACACTAGGCTCCAGTAAAACAGTTTCTTTTGATGGCAAGTCTTGTTAAGAACAAAATGCCCTAGAATTTTTCAAAATAATTCCTTTTACACTCCTCATGCAGGAAGCAATTGGGGATTTTTCTCTGATCCTCTCTGAGAATTCATGGAGGTAAAACTCACAAAAGTGTGAAAGCCCCCCTACGATTGGGTCCCCCAAGAATCTTTAACTCTCAAACTAATCCATAATGAGCCTCTGGCAATTCATCAATTACAGCTCAGACTTTCCTACTCCAGTAACGGTTCCTGCAAAAGTGTGTTTCTATGGTAAGTTGTGATTCTTTGAATCCACCCATCTGTGTCTCTAATTTTGGAGAAGCTGTTTTCTCTGTGACCCCACTTCACTTACAGCTCTAAGAAGAGTTATTAATTTCTCATTTTGTTTAGCTTTTTAGTTGTTGTTAGGATGGAGTGATGACTTCTAAACTCCTTACATGTCAGACCGGAAACCTAAAGTCTTGCCTATTATTGTTAAACAAGGCACTACAAAAATGCAAGTGTCTCTTTCCAGAAAATAGACAATATATCTGCAATAGGGAAAAGAAAACTCTCTGCCAAAAGTCTTTTTTTTCCCACTAGAAATTGCTTGCTGCATTCCAAACAGAAGTATTGACATACACAAAGGCCTGGAATCAAGAAAAAGCATAGTCCCTTTAAGGAACTACGAATGTTCCTTAAATGTTGGTGTGAAATTTGGCAGGAGAGCAGGAAATAAGGATAGAGATATATACAGAATGAAGTAATTCAGGGCCTGAGTGGCCTAAAGAGTTTGGATTTTATCCATTTGTTCTCCCTTAAATATTTTTAAATAGAAGAATGGTATTTATTTATTTATTTATTTATAGCCTACCTCATTCAAAAATTATTGAAGGAAAATAGGAAATGGCATTGATTGATGTTACGTTTTGGAAAGATCACTAACACGGCATTCCTTTTTAAGTATTAGATTCAAGGGCCTGGCATCAAAGAAATCAGATGGGAGGCTCTTTCAGTAATCCTGTAAGAAATTATGAAAGCCTGAACTAATGCAGCAGCAGTGGGGAGAGAGAGGCACAAGACCAGAGAGACATTTAGGGCTTGGTGACAAACTGAATGCAGGGACTGAGGGAGAGGGAGAAGTTGTGACTCTCATGTTTCTGGCTAGGGCAAGTATGTAGAGAGTGTCAACACACAGAGGAAAGAGTCCCTTTAAGGAGAAAATATTAATATGAGTTTTAGGAGTTGCATTCGATTGTGAGATATCCTAATGGAGACAGAAATCCACTAGGCAGTTACATGTCCAAGTCTGGAGTTTAGGGGAGCCATCCTGATTGGAGATAATATTCTGGTAGTCATCTTTCCATAAATAGACGTTAAAAGCCAAAGTGTGAGTGAGAGAGTGGAGTGAAAGGACGGAAAGACTTTGGACAATCTTACCATATGTACCCAGGAAAAGAGCCAAGAAAAAGACTGAAAAACAGAAAAGAGCAGTGTGTCTGACAGAGCTATTTTAACAAAATTCAGCGTTTACAACAGAGTTTAAGAGTAAACTGGCAGGCCAGGTGCGGTGGCTCATGCCTGTAATCCCAGCACTTTGGGAGGCTGAGGTGGGTGAATCACTTGAGGTTAGGAGTTCAAGACCAGACTGGCATACATGATTAGACCAACCCCCTGCCCCCACTCCCCATCTCTACAAAAAATACAAAATTGAGCCAGCGTGGTGGTGTGTGCCTGTAATCCCAACTACTCAGGAGGTTGAGGCACGAGAATCACTTGAACCTAGGAGGCGGAGGTTGCAGTGACCCGAGATCGCGCCACCGCACTCCAGCCTGGGCGACAGAGCGAGACTCCGTCTCAAACAAACAAACAAAGAGTAAACCGACAAATACTACATTCTCTCTGTCTACACTCTGGCCCACTCTTAACACAAAAAACTGTCCAGGATCAGGAGACTTTTTGTTCTCCTCATCTCCTCCTTCCAAAGTTCTCTGCCCACGTTCTACTGTCTCCCCAGAATCCTACCTACCCTTCAGGAACTGCTGGAATGGGAGCTTGGGAAGTTTCAGCAAACTCCTCTCTCCTCCTTTGTGGCCCCTTTATTCCCAAAGCTGTGTCCTCTCCCTATGACGAGTCCCTTGAGGGGCTGTATCTTACTCCTTGTGTCTCCAAACACACATAATGTGTATTAGGGGAGGAAGCATTCGCCAGTGGAGCACAAAGCTGTTGCAGGTCTCTTACTGGTTCTCAGGCGCTTTCAGTGAAATTCCCGTTCCCTCACCGTCCACCTCTGTAATTTTCAAGTCTTATCTACGATAACTGGTGTAAAGTTACACGGGGAAGCCCTTTCCCGACAAAAAAACGAGTTCTGCAACAAGTCCGTCGGATTTTAGCAATGAAACCGCCGCCATGCAGCCTCGCCGGCGAGTGCACCCGGGAACGCACAACTTAGCGGCACGCACCACAGCTCGAGCACCGCCCTTCCGGTTGGAGCCACTGCAAGCCCCCCCATGCCCCGCCCCCTCGCTAGGCGCTCGCCACGCCCATGCCTCCGTCGCTGCGCGGCCCACCCCGGATGTCAGCCCCCCGCGCCGACCAGAATCTGTGAACATGGCGAACCAGGTACGGCCCGCTGAGTGGAGGGCGCTGAGTCCGAGGGAGGGAGTGCATGGCATGGGACTAGGCTGCTATCCTCGGGGGCGCGCGAGGCTCGGCGCCCAAGACGGGATCTGGCTCTTGATTCTGAAACTGGGCCCCCGGCGAGCGGCTCAGAGGGGCAGAAAGAGAAGGAAGCTTTGTCTCGGCTCTTCAGTTGGGAAGCAGCTCTCTTTGCTGCTTCGGGGACAGTCGGAACGGGGTGGGGGGGTGGGAGAGCCGGAGAGTGGGGGGCAGGGGCTGGTCAGGTCGGTATCCCAGTGGAAATGGCTTAGGAGCGGCCACGCATTGCTTCTTACACGAAATTAAGTAACTCGCCCTGGGTCATTCTTGCAGCTTGCATACTTGGCAGAGCTGCAGCCAGATCCCGTGCTCCTAACTCCTAGGTTGCTTGTGTTGCATAATTGAGCCTACGCCTTAATTATTGTGCCTCCAAGGAGTGTATTTTGGAAAGACCCCTACGTCCCTTTCAGAAACATTTTCGAGCACTTAAATACCAAGAGATTTGTATTCCCTCTAGTCCTCACGTAACAAACACCTCTGCGAGGTGTTATCCCCATCTTATCAAAAACTGAGGTTTGAGGTTGGTTGTGCTTGGTCACACCAACGATGGCGAGCTGGGATTCCGACCCAGGTCTGCTCCTCTATGACAAATTCATAAAATACAAATTAGACAGTAAAGAAAGGCAGAAATTACGAATAACATACTCAGTCTAAAGTTGCTGATTATTTTAATGTTTTGCAATTTTGGACATTTTCTAGTAAGACAAATGGCCTTAAACATATTGGAGTTTGAAAGAAATAAACTCTAAACAGTCTTTCAGACTTAAACTGGTAGTTGCTTTTCCTTATTACTGAGTGTCTTTATTCAGAGAAGGTGAAAGATTATAATTGTTACTATAGTTCAAATGTTGAAGTAGGGCCATTTCCCGCGGATTTAGAGTGGGGCTTTGTTTTGCTTAGAATTGTCAGTAAAAGGAAAAGGTTAGGCTCCATTAAGACATTTTTTAAAGGGGAGCAGGCCATCAAATTTAGTATTCTTGTTTCTCTGGATTTTTATGTTGCATAACTTAATTGTTAGTATTCTGAATCTGACTTCTGGAGTTGAAATTTATGGCACGTTGAAATGAAAAAGGTTCTAATGCGGTGTCTGATTCTTTGTACTATGAGATTTGATATCTGCAATTTAATTTTAAAAACGATCATTTCCACATTTCCAGCCTCACCAATTGCAGAGGCCATTTCCCTCCGCCCCCCCCCCGCCAATTCAGACGGAGTTTCGTTCTTTGTTTCCCAGGCTGGAGTGTGGTAGCGCGATCTTGGGTCACTGCAACCTTTGCCTCCCGGGTTCAAGCGATTCTCCTGTCTCAGTCTCCCGAGTAGCTGGGATTACCGGCGCCCGTCACCATGCTCGGCTAATTTTTGTATTTTTAGTAGAGACGGGGTTTCGCCATAGTGGCCAGGCTGGTCTCGAACTCCTGACCTCAGGTGATCCGCCCATCTCGGCCTCCCAAAGTGCTGGGATTACAGGCGTGAGCCACTGCACCCGGCCTACAGAGGCCATTTTTTATATCTCTATGTAGTTCACCTCTCCTTTCCCTCAACCGTTTGTTCTGTTGCTACCAATAACTACTAACTTATTTTGCAAAACTATGCTGTGCCAAGGATTGTGTTAGGGACTTCATATTCTTTTTTTTTTTTTTTTTTTTTTTTTTTTTGAGACGCAGTCTCGCTCTGTCACCCAGGCTGGAGTGCAGTGGCGCGATCTCGGCTCACTACAAGCTCCGCCTCCTGGGTTCACGCAGTTCTCCTGCCTCAGCCTCCCCGGTAGCTGTGACTACAGGCGACTGCCACCTCGCCCGGCTAATTTTTTGTATTTTTAGTAGAGACGGGGTTTCACCTAGCCGGGATGGTCTCGATCTCCTGACCTCGTGATCCGCCCACCTCGGCCTCCCAAAGTGCTGGGATTACAGGCTTGAGCCACCGCGCCCGGCCAGGGACTTCATATTCTTTCTTTTTAAGTTCTCACAATCACCCTATATGTAGGTGTTTTATCACCATTTATAATTACCTTTTCCTCATCCTTCAGTATCCTGGTTAGAAGTGAAGCTCTCCCAAACCAAGCAAAGTTACACTCTTAACCTACTTTTTTTGCTTTCTGTATTACTTTGTGCCTGTCTCTTTAAATCACACTCTTTGTAATTATTAACTTTAAAGTCTGTCTCCTGTAAACCCAGTGGTTTACAACCTTTAGTCTGTCCACACATTTCTCAAGTGTAATGTAAACTAATTAGAACCTTTCTCATTACGTGTGATTCTCTCGTAATGGAGGGTATACTTGACTATAATCTCTAAAGCAGGTCTGTGTGCTATAGATATATTAGTCACGTGTAATTTTAAATTTTCAGTAGCTTCATTAAAAAGGAAAAAGTGAAGTTTTAATATTTTAATTATGTTAAATTACATTATTTATAATGTTGTTATAAATAAACTACCATTTCAACATTAAGCAGTATTTTTAAAAATACTGTTGATGAGATATTTTTACTTTTCTTTGAACTAAGTCTTCAAAGTCCAGCTATATTTATAGCATATCTCAGTTTTGTTTGTTTGTTTGTTTGTTTTGAGACGATGTCTCGCTCTGTTGCCCAGGCTGGAGTGCAGTGGCAGAATCTCGGCTCACTGCAACCTCCACATCCCGGGTTCAAGCCATTCTCCTGCCTCAGCCTCCTGAGTAGCTGGGACCACACAGATGCGCACCACCATGCCCAGCTAATTTTTGTATTTTTGTAGAGATGAGGTTTCACCATGCTGGCCAGGTTGGTCTTGAACTCCTGACTTCATGATCTGCCCACCTTGTCCTCCCAAAGTGCTGGGATTACAGGCGTGAGCCGCCAAGCCCGGCCAGTGGTCATTTTCTAAGAGCTCAGTAGTCATATTTGGCAAGTGGCTGCTGTATTGGCCGGTGCAGTTACAAGGGATATAGCTCCTCACTGTTACACTCCTAATCCTCCTTCCCACTCTGCAGTTTTGCACCAAGCCGGTGGTATTCAGAACAGCCTGAGCAAAAGAATTTCTTCAGGCACATGTTAAGCATGCAGATTTCTTGGACCCCATGCCAGACCTGCTGAATCAGATTCTCTCGGAACTTGTGTTCTTAACCTGCTCTTGCATATGCACTGTAGAGGGCCATTAAATATTTGATGAGTACAACTTTTTAACCAAAAGATACTTTTCTATCTGACCAGGTAATCATCTCAGTTAAATCATTTTGATGTATTTGTGTGAAATCTAAAAACATATCACTTGGAAGCATATGTTTCTTTGTGAATCTGTGATATACTTTTTAAGATTAGCATTAATCTGTATCTAAATTGGCTATTAAGTAGTTACTTGCTTAGGAGGATAAACAGCTTATTCCCTTTTTTCCCCACTTCAGGTTATCAAGTGCAAGGCTGCAGTTGCTTGGGAGGCTGGAAAGCCTCTCTCCATAGAGGAGATAGAGGTGGCACCCCCAAAGGCTCATGAAGTTCGAATCAAGGTAATGATACATTTAAGGCACTGGGAAAAAAGAGACACAATGAGGTCTCTGGATAGATGAGTAGATCTGAGATCTGCAGAGGATAAATCCCAAAGGACAGTGTCAAAGAAAAGGTGTTGAAAGTCACCCAGCCTTAACAATCACAACATCCTTCTCTTATCTCTCACCTTTGCAACATGCTTCTCCATCTCTTTTAGTTTTGATCTTGGGCTGAGCAGCTATCCCCATGGGTCACTGGATTATTGCAATTTATCTTCTGCAGTTTAGGTTTAAGGTAACTCTGTAGGATACTCATTTTTCTGCTGATTATATAACTTTAAATATATGCTGACACGTTAGAAACAAAAGAAGAAATGTTACCAGAAAGGGGTCCTTATTCTGACCCCAGAGAGGGTTCTTGTACCTCACGCAAGAAATAATTTGGAGTGAGTTCATAGGATTAAGTGGAAGCAAGTTTATTAGAGAAGCAAAGAAATAAAAGAATGGCTTTTCCATAGACAGAGCAGCAGTATGGGCTGCTCAACCGAGTATACATATAGTTATTTCTTGATTATATGCTAAACAAAGGATGGGTTATTCATGAGTTTTCCAAGAAAGGGGTGGGCAATTCCCAGAACTAAGGATTCCTCCCCCTTTTAGACCATATAGGGTAACTTCATGACATTGCCATGGCATTTGTAAACTCATGGCACTGGTGAGACTGCCTTTTGGTGTACAAATGTGCTATAATTAGCCTATAATGAGCCTTGAAGATGACCAGAGGTCACTTTCATTGCCATCTTGGTTTTGATGGTTTTTTGCTGGCTTCTTTACCCCAGCCTGTCTTATCAGCAGGGTCTTTGTGACATGTATCTTGTGCCAACCTCCTATTTCATTCTGTGACTAAGAATGCCTGGCATCCTGGGAATGCAGCCCAGTAGGTAGGTCTCAGCCTTATTTTACCCAGCGCCTATTCAAGGTGGAGTCGCTCTGGTTAAAATGCCTCTGACAGAAATGGTCTTCAGTTTTGCTACAGCGACTTAAACAAGATTTGAGAAGAGGCTCCTGATTGAATAGAGTAACAAGCAAATGAAGTCAGCTTGCTTAGAGAGCTTTAAAATGCACCCACCCTGGCGGACAAGGGTAGGGTTCAGGGAATTCATTATTCTAGTGCTTCTCAACCTCTGGTGGCAGAGAAATGACGTTACCCTTGGAGAGAGGCATATTGTATAAGGTAGCCAGCTGGAGAGATCTTTGAAACCTTGGCATGTAGAAAATTTCATGTGTTTAGCATTCTACTACTCTCTACTTGTTTTGATATAAAATTAGTGCTTTAGAGTAGTGATCATTAACATTCTAGGAAAAGAGTCACAGCAAAAAAGAGCTGTGACTTGGAGTATACTTCCCCTACCATCTCACTTTCAGAACACACCACACATACTGGCTCATGCTCCCAAAGATCACAAATATCAGGTAGAGCAGACCAGGACCAAATAACATCTTTTTATCTTTTTTTTTTTTTTTTTTTTTTTTGAGACAGAGTTTCACTCTATCACCCAGGCTGGAGTGCAGTGGTGCGATCTCGGCTTGCTGCAACCCCGTCTCCCAGGTTCAAGCAATTCTCCTGCTTCAGCCTCCCTAGTAGCTGGGATTACAGATATGCGCCACCACGCCTGGCTAGTTTCTGTATTGTTAGTAGAGACGGAGTTTCACCCTGTTGGCCAGGCTGATCTCCAACTACTGACCTCAAGTGATCCACACGCCTCAGCCTCCCAAAGTGCTGGGATTACAGGTGTGAGCCACCACACCTGGCCCAAATAACATCTTAAGGTCCTTTGCAACCCATACACAGGAATTTGAAATCTTATAATAGTGTTTTTTTTCTTCAAATTCAGAAATTAAGCTGACTGTGATTTTGCCACTGAAGATGTTTGTCCTGGATGTATTAAGTGCCCATACAGCTCAATGGGTATTCATTGTGCTCATTGAGCTGTATGGACACAATGAGTACAGCCGTCTTCCCTGCAAAACTGCAGACAGGTAGCAAAGATTGTTACATTGTAAGTGGATATATAAGCCAGGAGCAGAGACGCATAAATAGAAATACTCCAAGATTTTGCCTTTCTGTGCTTTTGGTGGCTTTAAAAGATAAGTTACGGCTGGGCATGGTGGCTCACGCCTATAATCCCAGCACTTTGGGAGGCCAAGGCAGGCAGATAATGAGGTGAGGAGTTCAAGACCAGCCTGGCCAGCATGGTGAAACCCCATCTCTACTAAAAATATAAAAAATTAGCCAGGCCTGGTGGTACGCGCCTGCAATCCCAGCTACTCAGAAGGCTGAAGCAGGAGAATCACTTGAACCCAGGAGGCAGAGTTTGCAGTGAGCCGAGATCATGCCACTGCATTCCAGCCTGGGTGATAGAGCGAGACTCTTGTCTCAAAAAAAAAATAATAAGTTACTTGAAAGCCAGAGAGATAGAGATAACAGGCTTATTTAAATAGAACTTGTGTGTGGTTTGTAAAAAGGGAGTTGGTTCCTCTAAAAGTTCTGAAATTTGGTCCAGACTCAAGCAGATTGGCCTATTTCAGAAATAGTCATTACCTCTTTAAAAATCATATTTCCCAGCTGTCATGAAAAAACTAGAAGTGAGATGGATTCCACCTGTTTTGCACACAGGCAATGGTTCTCTCCATGCTTGAAGGCATAGTGCCCATAAAATGACCTTGTTTACCTTCTCTTGCTAATGCGCACTGAAAGGGGGACTAGATGTTCCCTATTTCGTTGCATATAAATGCACCATTGCTTTTATGTACCACTAAAAAATTGCTGCCAATTCTAATTGTTAAGATGCCATGGATTATAAGCACATGCTGATTTTAGAGAGGTTAAAATATGAAAGAAATGTGTCTTAGAGTCAATGAAATATAGTATTATAATAAAATGACTTTTCTTGTATCTGTACCTCTGAATTGCATGTACACATACTTAAACATTCGTTGTTTTAATGTCCTGATAGATTATTGCCACTGCGGTTTGCCACACCGATGCCTATACCCTGAGTGGAGCTGATCCTGAGGGTTGTTTTCCAGTGATCTTGGGACATGAAGGTGCTGGAATTGTGGAAAGTGTTGGTGAGGGAGTTACTAAGCTGAAGGCGGGTAAGGAGAATACTTGAACCACTTGTTTAATAATTTTGGCTTATTCCTATGGGGAAATTGTTTTTCTGATAAAACTACCCACTATTTATGAATAGGTATCATCTAAGTAGATTGTCAAGATTAAGTTGATTCCTCATCTGGGAAGCACAAATATTTGGATTTTTTTTCTCTCTGATTTTGCAGACTACTGTTTTTGTGAAACTTTTCTAAGTACATTTCCAAAACCAATTTTGACATATTAAGCAAGAATTTTTAGAGATGCATCAATGAAGCAGGATTTTGAAGCATATAACTTCATTGTTCTTCAGTTACTGTTTAAAGAGTTTCATTTAGATAAAAATATTGAAACATACTTTTTGCATGGTCAGACAGTATCTGAATGATGTTACCTAGGTAAAGTTCTAAGACTTGAAGTTTTTAACTTTGCAAAGCCACATCAGTAGACAGGAATTTGCAAGGGCTGATGTTTTCATTTAGAAATAGATACTACCTATTCAGGATGTCTTTGCATTTGTTTCCAGGTGACACTGTCATCCCACTTTACATCCCACAGTGTGGAGAATGCAAATTTTGTCTAAATCCTAAAACTAACCTTTGCCAGAAGATAAGGTTAGTATCTTTTTATGTTCTTCTTAAAACACAAGTGCTGCGGGATAATTAAGGAATCACAGAGACCGAGGGGTTGAGGAGGAATTATTTAATAATTTAGGTTCATCAACCCAGTCGGATTAACGTCCAAAGGACTGAGTCCCGAACAAAGAGTCAAGCTACCTTTTAAGCATTTCGTGGGGTGGGGGGAGACCTTTGTAGGGGGGAGCATATTACAGAAGCAAGAAACAAAGACAGTTATTCAACTGAGACATGCATTACATCATTTCTTATTTTTCAAGGAATAACATGTTTTATGATTTGAGATGATCGGTCTAGTGACCTTGCAGCTGCACAGCTAGAGAAACAGAGTCTTCACAATGTGTGGGAAAGGGAGAGATAAGGCTCACTAGCCACAGAAAAACAGGCAGTTAATTTTAAAGGACTCCAGCTCTTTCTCTTCCTCAGGGGGAATTGGGTTTTCTTACATACAACTGAGTTTTTGCTTACACATTCTTTAATTTCTTTTAATTCCTGTTCCACAAGGTCATATTAACAATGATAAGAATAAATAATTGAGTGGCAGTTTATGTAGTGCATTGTACATCAGTGGTTTCATTCCATCTTTATAACAACCTCACTACTATCCCCATTTTCACAGATGAGAGAAGACTCAGAAATTAAGAGGTTTTGACACAGGGAGGGTACCTGGGCACAGCAACAGCCTTCTCTACCATTTGCGGTTTTCTGCCTAATTGTGCAACTGAAGAAACATTTATTTTTCACATGAGGAAATGTGTAGCTTGTAGAGGTGGCTGATTTAAGTAACTTGTGCAGCTCTCAAGGGGTGTCTGCATTCTGTCTCCTTTCTACCCCATTAAAGAAAGAAGCGGGGGGATGTGAAATGACCAGGGGAGTGACTCCACCTTATGCCTCACCCTGGTCTCATCTTGCCCAGCTGTGGTGCCCTATGTTAACCTTGGCTGGTCTTCACAAAGGCGACTGGACCCTGGGCCCTCCCTGTCCCAGGATCCCCTAACCCCTGCCCCAGAATGGTTTGTCATAATCTGGAAATTTGTTGGCTCATTTTTCTTTCAACTCCTTTATTTTTCATTGAACAAATCTCTGCTTTTGAAGAGTTGAGGGTATCTGCTATCTTTTTTTCTTTTCTCTCCCTCCCTCCTGCTGCAAAGAAAAGAACCAATAAGTTTTAGGGATTTTTGTGTGTATAGACGTCATCCGGATGTAACTTGCTTTGAAGCAGTGTTTCCGTTGTGAGTGTCTCTTGCTGTAAATATTTGTTCATATTTTTGTGAATTCAGTACTATGTACCATTATATTAATAGTAACTTTTTATAAAGCAAACCATAAATATACTGACTTTTCTTACAGATAAAAGAGAAACTAAAGGGGTGTGCCCAGTATCACCAGCCGTTAAGATATAAAACAGAATTTTCTGTACCCATTCTCTTCACATAACAGCAGGCTAAATTTGCCAAACCATGTAGTAAGGAAAGACATGCTTCTGAGATTAAACGAAATCATTTTTATGAGCCATTTTACTGCCCAGTAAGTGAGAGTAATAAAACTTACCCACTAAGGCTATTAGGAAGACTGCAGGAGATAACCTAACTCCTTGACACAGAAAAGGTAGTTGTTTTTATTTTACTAGGTAACAACACTGAAAGAACTACCTCTTTGAGGAAATTTAAGATCCCCTTGTGTGTGTTCTGTTTTTTTTTTTAATTGAGGTAGAGCATGCATATTATAAAGCACTTAAGGTGTATAGATCTTAAGTGTACAGCTCAATGAATGATTATGTATATAAACACCTGTTGATTTGAATGTCACCCAGATCAAGATAGAGAACCCTGCCAGCACCCGATAAGCTCCCTCATGTCCCTTCCAAGTCAGAACCTACCTCCCTCTTAGGTAACCACTGTCCTGATTCCTTTCACTGTGACCTTGTATAAATAGAGTCATGCAGTGCATGCTCTTTTGTCAGGTTTCTTTTTTTCATAATGTCTGTGAGATATATCCAAGCTGCATATGCGTCAGTAGTTCCTTTTTGTTGCTCTGTCTTAATCCATTCAAAATACCAGTATTGATCCATTCTCCTGTTGATGGACATTTAGATTACTCCCAGTTTTGGGTGGTTACAGTTAATGCTGCTAGGAACATTCTTATTTATACATGTCTTTTGATGGATATAGGCATTGCTTTCTCTTGAGCATTTTCTTGAGATTATAATTGCTGAGTCGTAAGATATGCATCTACAGCTCTCTCGTGTACTTGTACCAGTTTACACTTGCACCAGCATTGTATGGGAGATCCATTTGTTTATAATGCCATTGACAAAATTAGTTTATATTTTTGGAAAACAAAATTCCATTTATTTTATAAAGCAAATCCAGTTACTTTGGTAAAACCAGAACCAAAAACAAAAAAATCTAATCACATTGAAAGGGAATTTTAAACGCAGTCTGAAAGATTTTGCAACACATCAAATATAATAGTGGTGATGGGTTCTTTGTGATTGTAACCATTTAAATTCTTTCAAAGCATAAAATGTATTCCACATCACCTTTTGTTCAAGAAACTCCTCTGGAATACAGTGATTTCTCACATTAAGGAAGGCTAAACAAACTTAAATTGTTCTCATTAAGATATAGCAGTTATTTTTAGTCGGGTGCAGTGGATCACACCTGTAATCCCAGCCCTTTGGGAGGCTGAGGCAGGTGGTTCACTTGAGTCCAACCGTTAGAGAACAGCCTGCACATCTTGGTGAAACCCCCTCTCTATAAAAAATTTAAAAAATTAGCTGGGCTTGGTGGCACGTGCTTGTGGTCCCAGCTGCTCAGTGGCTGTGGTGGGAGGATCACGAGCCCTGGAGGTTGAGGTTGCAGTGAGCCATGATGTGCCACTGCATTCCAACCTGGGCAACCGAGTAAAACCCTGTCTCAAAAAAAAATTCTTTTTGATGGAGCTTTGTCACCTGTTCTTTGTTTCTGGTCATATTTATTTTTCTCTCAAAGGAAATGTATTTGCTCTTGAATCTAGAGACAGTCCATTTTCTCTTCATCTGTGTATTTATTCATATGTATGTTTGAAAGAGTTTAAGAGTATACATCAAATTATAGTGTTCGGCCTGGGCAACATAGTGAGACCCCGTCTCTATGCCCCTGTAGTACCAGCTACTTGGTACTGAGATGCAGGAGGATCACTTGAGCTCAGGCAATCCTCCTGCCTCAGTGTTCAAGGCTGTGGTGAGCTATGCACTCCAGCCTAGGCTGTCTCAAAAAAAGCAATTATAGTGTTTATTTTATTTAAAATAACATAATTACTAAACATCAGTTCTGTGCCAGACACAATGCTAAAGCCTCATATAACATCTCATTAGACTTTTATAGCAATTTGTAAAGGAAGTTACCTATGTTTCTCAGCATTTTCTAGTGAGAAAATGAAGGCATAAAGATTAATTAACTTGCTCAGATCACACAGGATTTGAACCCAAGTGCTCTGACTTTAGGGTGGGTACTCCTAAGCAAGATGTTACATCACCTCTGTTTAGAATAGCAAAAGTAATTTTTGTTACCGTTTATTATATCAGTGGCCTTTGTAAGCTTTTTGGGTTTTCTTTCCTATTGGTGTAACCAAGTCACAGGCAAAACGAAGTGAAGAAGTAATTTAACTTGCATTATTGAGGACTGTTAGTTACACTTCAGAAAAATGCCTCCTGAAAGAAATAAATTAGCCAGTTTGGCCATCTGTTTTCATCAGCTGATCTGGTTAATGGTTTGTAATCTCTACTTGCATAGATACTGGTTTTGGCTTTATCCTTTATGATGTTATATTTGCTCACAGAGGTTGTTTTATTTTTTTTTATTTTTGAGACAGGATCTCATTCTGTCACCCAGGCTGGAATGTAGTGGCACAGTCACGGCTCACTGCAGCCTCAAACTCCTGGGCTGAAGTGAACCTCCTGCAGGCACGTGCTCCGCTACACCTGGCTAATTTTATTTTTTGTGGAGATAGGGTGTTGCTATGTTGCCCAGGCTACTCTTGAAATCCTGGCTTCAAGTTGTCCTCCTGTCTCAACTTTCCAAAGTACTGGGATTATAGGAGTGAGCCGCTGCACCTGGCCCACCGTTTTAATGATGGGATTTTAAAATAATTCCATCTGATCCATAAGTTGTACCTCTTAAGATGAGTTCAATATTCTGACAGTATGATCTAGAAGGATAGTGAATATTGGAAAAGATGGATAAGATTATAAATATCTTATAAATTTCCTTTATAAGGCATTGCTGCAAGGTGCTAAATTACTAATGAATATATTTGAAATTGTAGTTTACAACACTTTCTTAATATTTACTGGTCATTATTTTTAAAACATTTCTTTTTCCTGTGGGTTTTAAGAAACCTAATTCCAACTTGCCTTTTTCCTTTTTTTTTCTTTAGAGTCACTCAAGGGAAAGGATTAATGCCAGATGGTACCAGCAGATTTACTTGCAAAGGAAAGACAATTTTGCATTACATGGGAACCAGCACATTTTCGGAATACACAGTTGTGGCTGATATCTCTGTTGCTAAAATAGATCCTTTAGCACCTTTGGATAAAGTCTGCCTTCTAGGTTGTGGCATTTCAACTGGTTATGGTGCTGCTGTGAACACTGCCAAGGTAAGAGACTGACTTGGGTTTTTTGCTTCTGCCTTCTAATTTAATTCAGTGAAACTTTCCTGGAATAGTGAAATTGGCCGATCTGTATGAAACCCAGTGATTCTCTTGACTCTGGTAGAATGAGTACTTTATAAACTTTCTTTACTCCTAGGTGGAGCCTGGCTCTGTTTGTGCCGTCTTTGGTCTGGGAGGAGTCGGATTGGCAGTTACCATGGGCTGTAAAGTGGCTGGTGCTTCCCGGATCATTGGTGTGGACATCAATAAAGATAAATTTGCAAGGGCCAAAGAGTTTGGAGCCACTGAATGTATTAACCCTCAGGATTTTAGTAAACCCATCCAGGAAGTGCTCATTGAGATGACCGATGGAGGAGTGGACTATTCCTTTGAATGTATTGGTAATGTGAAGGTCATGGTGAGTATGGGCTTCATTCCTTTTTAGTTTATGGAACTGCTTTTTTTGAAGTGCAGTTTTAGATTAAAAATTGTTTTGTTTTGGCAAAGGAAAAGTCTCTTAATAAGAATTATTCTAGTGAAAGAAGGGGAAAATATCTAGTTGAACTACAATGGGAAATGATACAAGAACAGCTCAGGGAAGGATGAGAAAAGATGTTTCTTTGCCTTTCAATGCCTGCTAAGTGCATGTCTCATGAAATGAAAAGACAGAATAAAGCAGTTGTGCAGAGCATGATCTTTGGAATCAAATACACATCCACTTACTAACTCAGTGAGCCTGAACAAACAGCTTCTCTCAACCTCAGTTTCCTCATCTGTAAAATGCAGTTACAGGTTGAACATCTATCCCTAATCCAAAAATCCAAAATGCTCCAAAATCTGAAACTTTGAGCACCAACATGATGCTCAAAGGAAATGCTCATTGGGGTGTTTCAGATTAGGAATGCTCAGCTAATAAATACGATGCAAATATTCCAAATCCGAAAAAATCCAAAATTCAAAACACTCTGGTCCCAAGCATCTCAGATAAAAGATAATCAACCTGTAGTAACAATACCTACTTAAACCTACATAGACACTCAGTAAAAGTATTACTATTAATTCTGCTGCCTGCTTTTTCAAATTAAATCCTTTAGAGTTTTGAACTACAGTTTACTTTTTAAAATAGAAAGCAAATAAACACTTCAAATTATTTTAATTTATGTTAATATTTAACCAGGTTAATTTGTTAAAATAAATTGTTCAGGCCGGGCATGGTGGCTCACACCTGTAATCCCAGCATTTTGGGAGGCCAAGGCAGGTGGATACTTGAGGCCAGCCAGGGCAACATGATGAAACCCCGTCTCTACTAGAAATATGAAAATTAGCTGGGTGTCGTGGCACACGCCTGTAATCCCAGCTACTAGGGAGGCTGAGGCACGAGAATCACTTGAACCCAGGAGGCGGACATTGCCATGAGCCGAGATCATGCACTACACTCCAGCCTGGGTGCCAGAGGGAGACTCTATCTCAAAAAAAAAACAAAAAAAATAAAAATATAAATTGTTCAATAACATTGAGCTCACTAAATGTTAAGTTTGGCCTTTTGTTGCCATTATCTTTAAAAACTATGCCATCTCTAGAAGTTTCGCCAGCAGTTGTTCTCAGGAAAATGCACTGACTTCTGTGATTTGGTCATATCTCTGTGCCTGCAGAGAGCAGCACTTGAGGCATGTCACAAGGGGTGGGGCGTCAGCGTGGTGGTTGGAGTAGCTGCTTCAGGTGAAGAAATTGCCACTCGTCCATTCCAGCTGGTAACAGGTCGTACATGGAAAGGCACTGCCTTTGGAGGTAATTCGATGGATGAGATGACTGCATTTTCTCTTTTGTTATTTGCATTGGCAGATGTTTAATCCCAGCCACCTAATTTTTTTTATATTAACAAGAATCTTCATGGGCTTCCTTCTCATTATAAGTTGTTGCATGCAAGGCTGTTTTATTAGAAGGGATTCAGACTCAATCACTATTTACCCCTGGGACTGGGGTGGGGGGGTGGTGCTCACCTCCTGAAACATAGGACCACTTGGTGCATATTCTATAAAAGAAAAATATCAATATTCTGATAGTGAGGAAGTAGTTATGGGTATAGCAGGGGCAGGAAGTTAATTGCAAAGTAAGCAAACAGCAGTATCAGCCATGGTGTGTTTCTTGTGGACTCAAGTAGCTTGTTACATTTTTATTCATTTTTCCAGGAGTGCAGTGATCACTGGATGTGATCATACATCTGTCTGATTTTAGCAGTAACCAATATTGAGTCTCAAACTGAAAATATTTAATTGGACAAAGCCTTATCATAAAATCAAAAAGCTGCTAGACTGATCATTTTTCCCTTTGTGATCCTAAAAAGTCCTTGGTGGTTTGGGGTTGCGGGGAAACAGTTTCTATCTTTTCCATGGTTGCTCAGCCAGAGGAGAGAAAAGATGTCACAACATGTTTGTATTTCCCAACAGTTGTGAATGAATGAGTCTAAAGTTTTTAAAGGGCTTTAAAAATATATATTTATATTTCATCCTCCTAAAGAAAAAAAATCACATAGTGTGTGTTTTGAATGATCTGTGTTTAACGGGTTGTCTTTTAAGGTCCTCTACCTCATATTATGCCAGTTTTTTTGAATGCCAGAAGAAAAGATTTGGAAAATATGCTAAAATGAGGGGTTTGGCCAAAATCTTCCTTCTTTATAACTACAGAATTTGCCTTAGAAGATGTCAATCTGACTTGCCCTCCTCTTCAAAGCTCTAGATACATGTCACAGCAGATCATCATAGAAGAAACTTTTTAAGCCATGTATGCTATTCGGGGGTATCATTTTGGAGTCCATAGCTGTATTTTAAAGGGCATTCTAAGCCTGGCTGATCCAGGGGATCTTGATAGTAACCTCTAACTGAAGCCTCATTGTAGCACATGCTGGTTGGGAAATTCACTGTATCATTGAGGCCCCTTGCATTGCTGATCTAAAGATAATAGAAGCTTTTGTCTAGAGAACAGGAGTGACTGTGGTCATCTCAGTTACCAGGACATTTAAAGGAGAAAGAAAAAATCCCCACCATTTGTGGGGAAAGAATAATTAGTGGAGAATATAAGAGAGGAGATTTGGAAAAGGCTCAAAAGGGGTTTGAAATATCGTTGAAAGCATCCTTAGAAGGTGAGAAGGCTTCTTGTTGATTGTATTCCTTCTTTAGATACAGTGAGAAATTGAAGCACCTAATTTTATTTAAAATCTTACCATTTAGTCGGGCCTGGTGGCTCACGCCTGTAATCCCAGTACTTTGGGAGGCTGAGGTGGGCGGATCACGAGGTCAGGAGATCGAGACCATCCTGGCTGACATGGTGAAACCCCATCTTTACTAAAAATACAAAAAATTAGCTGGGTGTGGCGGCAGGCGCCTGTAGTCCCAGCTACCCGGGAGGCTGAGGCAGGAGACTGGTGTGAACCTGGGAGGCAGAGCTTGCAGTGAGCTGAGATCACGCAACTGTACTCCAGCCTAGGCGATAGAGCGAGACTCCGTCTCAAAAAAAAAAAACAAACAGCATTTAGCTAAAGAGTTCTACTTCATTTTTCAGTTTCATAGTTTTCTGTTCTGAGATGCTATCCCTATTTCATTGTTAAATTTAAAACCAAGGAAATAAAGTCCTGTATTAGTTTTTTTCTTCCTTGAATATAATGATTATAGAAATCTTTGCTGATGTGGACCTAAATAAGCTTGTTGTTGAGACTTCCAGAGTTCTGTCCTGGGTATTTAAAAGTCTCAATTGGCCAAAACTTTAATGAGGTTTTAGTAAATCTTAATACAGAGGAAGGAAAATTTCAAAAGTATTTACTTCTTCACTGAAAGGTGTTCATCAAATTCTTCATCTCCATGCTATTTTGGAGTTTCTCATTACTCTTTAACTCATCAAAAAAGTCATTCTTTTAAATAAATGCCTTTGTGTCCTCAGCTAAGTAACAAGCATACTGCAGAAATTTGTTGAATAAATTAATGTGTGATTTCTTTTAGGATGGAAGAGTGTAGAAAGTGTCCCAAAGTTGGTGTCTGAATATATGTCCAAAAAGATAAAAGTTGATGAATTTGTGACTCACAATCTGTCTTTTGATGAAATCAACAAAGCCTTTGAACTGATGCATTCTGGAAAGAGGTAAGCTTTCTCTTTAACTATATATCAGAGAATGTAATAATGATGTTGAGTTTGAGGGGATGGAGAGTCGAAAAACACAATTTTAGTTGTCTTAAAGGTATCATTTAAAACTAAGTATGTTGCTTCCTTTTACAGCATTCGAACTGTTGTAAAGATTTAATTCAAAAGAGAAAAATAATGTCCATCCTGTCGTGATGTCATAGGAGCAGCTTAACAGGCAGGGAGAAGCGCCTCCAACCTCACAGCCTCGTAGAGCTTCACAGCTACTCCGGAGAATAGGGTTATGTGTGTAATTCATGAATCTCTATAATCAAGGACAAGGATAATTCGGTCATGAACCTGTTTTCTGGATGCTCCTCCACATAAATAATTGCTAGCTTATTAAGGAATATTTTAACATAATAAAAGTAATTTCTACATTTGTGTGGAAATTGTCTTCTTTGTTTTATGCTGTCATCATTGTCACGGTTTGTCTGCCCATTATCTTCATTCTGCAAGGGAAAGGGAAAGGAAGTAGGGCAGTGGTGGGTGTCTGAAACCTCAGAAACATACGTTGAACTTTTAAGGGTCTCAGTCCCCATTGATTAAAAAACAGATCCTAGCCATCAGTGACAAAGTTAATCAGGACCCAAGTCTGCTTCTGTGATATCTTGAAGGGAGGTACTGTGCCTTGTTCATACCTGTACCCCAAATTCCTAGGATGGCATCTGCCCCTCAGGGGGCACTAAAATGTATTATTGAAACAGCATTCTGGGCTTAAATAGGTGTATGTGTGTGTTGGTTGTGACTGTACTATTTCTAGTATAGTGAACTACATACTGAATATCCAAGTTCTCAGCACCTACTTTTGTCAAATCTTAACATTTTGCTACTTCGAGATCACATTGCCATTCCTCCCCTCCAGAGGTAACAATTGTCCACAATTTGATGTTTATCATTCCTGTGTTGTTGTACTTTCACTGTGTATAACCTAAACCATCTACTCTTTAGTACTGTTTTATATATTTTTAAGCCTTATACTTACTTGCTCATTCTACAGCTTTTTCACTCATTATTGTATAATTATATCTGAAGCTCTCGTTCATTAATTTTAGTACTGTGTAGCAGTATTCAATTACGGGAACTACCGTAATTTATCTGTTCTCCAGTTGAAGGCATGAAGTTGTTGCCAGTTTCTGTATTATAACACTGTAGTGGAGCAATCTTCTGCATTGGGCTCACTGCGTGTTACCTAAGACATGTATCACAGAATAAAACATTTAGCCTTATAGACATTGCCAAATTGCTCTTCAAAGTAAATTTTTTTGTGAATTACATGAGTGTGGAATGGTGTTTTATTATGACTTTAGTTTGCATTTTCCGAGGAATTCTCGTTAAATCCTTCATTCTAATGGACATTTTATTGTGAAGAACCTGTTCATATCCTGTGCTCAACTTTGTATTGAATTATTTTTCTCTGAATAATTTTTAGTTCTTTTATTCTAGACATCAATCATTTGTCAGTTTTATATGTTGCAAATATCTTCTAGTCTATCTTGTGACTTTTCTTTTTACTTTATGGTATTTTGTTGAATAAAGTTTTAATGTAGTCACATAAATCTTCCTGGTGGTGGTAAGTAACATTTAGGTTATTTTATCCTGAGAAGTATAAAGAAGCAAACAAAAATGGTTCAGGATCTTACCATCCTGATAATCCTTGACATAAAAATAAATTAATGAACGCAATATACCTAAGGGTTAGAAAATACAAATTGTTAGGAAATTATATAATGAGAAAGAAAAGCTATACACCCGCAAAAAAATGGGTGATTACTGTTAAGTTTCTTACGTATCTTTAGGAGTTTCTATGCACACAATAGCATGTATATCCTTTAAAATTACACAAAAGGAATACTATCAACACTATTCTGTGAACTTTTTTCTCCACATGATAACGTAGAGTTTATATCAGTGCATCACGTTTACCATGCAAATATCTTTTGGTTGGATTGATGCTATGTGCTTTTTCAATTTATTGATATGGTTTAAATGCTCCCACAGAATTGTGTGAGAGAGCAATATCTCATTGATTGAAAAGTGGGAAACTGGTAGTAATGGTCAGGATTTCCCCTTTTCAGAACTTTGGTGCATTTGAAGTGCCTGACAATGTAGTCCAGCTTCCCTCCTGTTTTACCTAGAGGGCTGGAGATATGAGGGCCCAAAGGGGCCACAACTATTATCTTAAGTGGACTGAAAGGAAGGAGAAATTAAAACTAGCTTCTACTCCACTTGTAGGAAATGTGCTTTTAATCTTTGGTTGTAGCCCAGCCTTCTAGGAACAAAAGTATCCTATGTTGGCAACTGCAATAACAAAACAGTTATGGAGAGTATGGAGGAGAGCCAGTAACTCCTAAAGGTCTTGTTCCTTTGACTTTTCTTCTCAAACATGAGATATACATGAATTGCAATGGCAAACCTTTTTTAGGTTCGCCAATATGAAAATGTAAAGCAGTTTTAAGATTAATATTAAAATAGGCCAAGTGCGGTGGCTCACAACTGTAATTCCAGCACTTTGAGAGCCCAAAGTGGGAGGATCACTTGGCCTCAGAAGTTCAAGACCAACCTGGGCAACACAGATGTCATCTCTAGAAAAAAAAAATTTTTTTTTAATTGGCCGGGCATGGTGGCATGTGCCCGTGGTCGTAGCTACTAAGGAGGCTGAGTTAGAAAGATGGCTTGGTCCCAGGAGGTCGAGACTGCAGTAAGTCATAATCGCAGCACTGCACAGCCTGGGCAACAGAGTGAGACCCTGTCAAAAAAAAAAAATACTACTCTAATTTTTGTAGCTAGCCTATTATTGAATTTGCTTTTCATTTCTGGCACAGTTAAGTACATACTCTTGAGCCAGCTGATTAAGTTTAGTATTAGCATTTCCTGGCTGAAAGCACAACTATCTCTTTCAGACATCCAGTATAAAGAATCAGCTTTACAAAATCAGTGCTTGAGCCCGGGAGGTCGAGGCTGCTTTGAGCTGTGATTGCACTACCGCACTCCAGCCTGGGTGGCGGAGTGAAACCCTGTCACAAAAACAATAAAAATAATCAATTTTACAAAATCTTTACTATTAGAATTCCTGGGTCATGAGACTCGGCTATAGTTGTCAAGTCTTTTTTTTTTTTTTTTTTTTTTTTTTTTTTTTTTTTGAGACAAAGTCTGTGTTGCCCAGGCTGGAGTGAAGTGGCACAATCTCAGCTCACTGCAACCTCTACCTCCCGGGTTAGAGCGATTCTCCTGCCTCAGCCTCCCGAGTAGCTGGGATTACACGCGCATGCCACCATGCCCGGCTAATTTTTGTATTTTTTGTAGAGACGGGGTTTCACCATGTTCACCAGGCTGGTCTTGAACTCCTGACCTCAGGTGATCCACTCACCTCAGCCTCCCAAAGTGCTGGGATTACAGGCGTGAGCCACCGCACCTAGCCAAGTCTTTCTTTTTAAGATCATTTTAATACATCGTCTTGAATTGAGGAATTGCTTAACATATATATATGTTATATATGCTAAAAACTGCCAGGCGTGGTGGCTCACACCTGTAATCCCAGCACTTTGGGAGGCCGAGGCAGGTGGATCACTTGAGGTCAGGAGTTTGAGACCAGCCTGGCCAACATGGTGAAACCCTGTCTCTACTAAAAATACAAAAATCAGCTGAGTGTGGTGGCACACAACACCTGTAATCCCAGCTACTCGGTAGGCTTAAAGCCAGGAGGCAGAGGTTGCCGTGAGCCGAGATCGCGCCACTGCACTATAGCCTGAGCGACAAAGCAAGACTCAGTCTCAAAAAAAAAAAAAAAAAAACCAACCAACCATTCACTAAGTGCATGTAAGCAAATCTACCCTGGTTGTCCCAAATTGGGATTCAACCACTTCAGAAGTATTGTTAGACATTTTTTCAGTTGATACATAATAGTTGTATATACTTACCGAGCATGTGATATTGATATGTGCATACAATGTATAATGATCACATCAGAGTAACTAGAATATCCATCACCTCAAACAATGATCATTTCTAAAAGAACATTCCAAAGCTGCTCTTTTAGCTGTTTTGAAATATACAATAAATTATTAATTGTTGGAAAACTTTTGAAAGTTATCTTTAAGCTGCTTTTTTGGACAAGAGGTATATAATTGCAATACAGATGGATAGTAACTTCCACTGTATATTTCATTAAAGCTGGTAAAATTTTTTTTAAAGGATCTAAAATTTTGCCATGTGAGGAACTTAAGCATCTTTATGTTTAATTGGAAAATTTTTATATTCCCAATATAAAAATTTCAAGTATTTCCTGCATTGCCATTTTTAGCATGTTTGGCTATTCTGCTATGTAACCTACCTAGTGATACTCGCTGGAGACAGTCCGTCTACAGGCATGTCTGATAGGCACAAGTTCTTTATTCACACAAAACTAACATATAGAGTAGAATGTATGGGATGATGTCGTTTGGGATAGAGGTATGGAAAAAACTGCATTATATCCAAAACTTTACTACAGTGGAGCCAGTCAACATGTGTACAACTTAACACCTAACAATAATGGCTCCAAAAAGTATACATAGCACTATTTCTGTTCATCCCATCTGAATGGAAAATTTTACTTAGCTGGTAATTCTCGAAATGTTTTGTTGACTCAGGGAAGGGGAAACATATTTTACATGCACAGAATGCTTCAGAACTTTTCTGCTCGGCTACCAATCTGCCATGTAGGTTGATAATCAAAGTCCTAAAGTACAGTTTAGTTCTTTGGGCCTACAGGGACACCTTGTTGACTAACTGGCTTCAGCCAATTTTTTTCAGTTCACACACAAGATCAATTTATTTGTCAGCAAATACCTTTTAGAAAAAGTACACTACAAACACACTTGGAAAACATTTTATTAAGTACTGTATAAACAGCTATTTAAATAATAATTGCATAGAACTATACCAAGGTAATTGTGTCTTTAAGGAACAACTACCAAGTGAACAAGATAAGCAAAGTCCTCTATTTTATAAGATTTCCTTTGGTGGAACATTACGGTGACAAAGCAGCGTAATGAGCTCTTAAGCAGATTGATTTTTATCAAACTGAACATATCAGAATTCCTTATGTATAAGAGAAATACGCACATGCTCCTTTCAAGAAAGGAGTGATACCCACCATGGAATTACCTCCAGTTTAAACATGTACTCTTGACTGCCAAAAATATCGAGATATGTTAAGCAAGATAAAGCAGCAGAACACGCTTTAAAATATGTTGATCTCTTTCTCTAATCTACATGTTAATACTAAATGTTCTTATCCTTGGCATTGTTTCCTCACAATCATCCAGGGCTCAAATTCAGATTTAAGTTTAAAAAACTCTATCTGGAATTGTCTGGTGATCTCTGACCCAACTACTGAAACAAATCTGCTTTATAGCCAGTCACATTCTATATAGAATAAAACAGTTGGTAGTTGTCATATCACTGCACAAATAGGAGATTGCCACAGAGAAGTGTGGTGATTTGTTCTCCTAGCCACAGAATCAATTTAAAAATTGTAGAAATTGGCTGGGTGTGGTGGCTTACACCTGTAATCCAAGCACTGTGGGAGGCTGAAGTGGGAGGATCACTTGAGGCCAGGAGTTCAAGACCAGCCTGGGCAACATAGTGAGACCCTGTCTCTATAGAAAAATAATCAGGTGTGTTGGAACATGCTTGTAGTCCTAGTTACGTGGCAAGCTGAGGTGGGAGGACTGCTTGAGCCCAGGAGGTCAAGGCTGCAGTTAGCCATGATCATGCCACTGCCTCCAGCCTGAGGAACAACAACAACAACAAAAAAACTATTAAAATACTGTGAACGACTAACAGCACAACTGTGATAAGTGAAAATTTTTATAGGAAGTCCTTCTTGAGTGCTCCATATTTTAACTTTTTGGAGTATTCTAGTAAAATACCAGTGTTGACGTTTTTTCAAAAATAACCAGAATCACCATATACACAGTTCTATTGTTGCTCACCCACAGTCCACAAAATGAAAAGCAGCAAACACGTAGCCAGGGCCACCTTATTCCTGCTTCATCTTGCAAAACACCCAGATAAATGCAGACTATTTTTCTCTTTTTCCTACTTAGCACCAAAAGGAAGATGAGAGAAGGCTGCCATAAGAGGGCCAGAGTTTCCATACATAGACTGTGTGCTAAGCTAACCTTTCCTTAGGTGTCAATTTTTAAAATAGAACAAAACACAACTTTTATAGGTTTTAGCCTAATGCAGCCTATGTTATGAAAGTTTGTTCCTAAAACTTGAATGTCTAGATGTTATGTTCTAACATAAAGGAGTTGGCCCCATCAAAAAGTGGGCGAAGGATATGAACAGACACTTCTCAAAAGAAGACATTTATGCAGCCAACAGACACATGAAAAAATGCTCATCATCACTGGCCATAAGAGAAATGCAAATCAAAACCACAATGAGATACCACCTCACACCAGTTAGAATAGCAATCATTAAAAAGTCAGGAAACAACAGATGCTGGAGAGGATGTCAAGAAATAGGAACACTTTTACACTGTTGGTGGGACTGTAAACTAGTTCAACCATTGTGGAAAACAGTGTGGCAATTCCTCAAGGATCTAGAACTAGAAATACCATTTGACCCAGCCATCCCATTACTGGGTATATACCCAAAGGATTATAAATCATGCTGCTATAAAGACACATGCACACATATGTTTATTGTGGCACTATTCACAATAGCAAAGACTTGGAACCAACCCAAGTGTCCATCAATGATAGACTGGATTAAGAAAATGTGGCACATATACACCATGGAATACTATGCAGCCATAAAAAAGGATGAGTTCATGTCCTTTGTAGGGACATGGATGAAGCTGGAAACCATCATTCTCAGCAAACTATCGCAAGGGCAAAAAACCAAACACCACATGTTCTCACTCATAGGTGGGAATTGAACAATGAGAACACTTGGACACAGGAAGGGGAACATCATACACTGGGGCCTGTCGTGGGGTGGGAGGAGAGGGGAGGGATAGTATTAGGAGATATACCTAATATAAATGACGAGTTAATGGGTGCAGCACACCAACGTGGCACATGTATACGTATGTAACAAACCTGCATGTTGTGCACATGTACCCTAGAACTTAAAGTATAATAAAAAGAGAAAAAATAAAAATAAATAAATAAAGGAGTTGGAAAATGAGCGACACTGCCACAAGTGTGGTATAATTTACAAGTGGTATAATTTGCTCCTCTTGCAGCTGGAGAGCTTGGTAAAAGTTAAACACCATCAAATGGAGACAGAATCTTACTACACTGTCTCAAACAGTTCCAGTATTTCTAACTGCCAGACCACTAATATATCCCTCCCCACCTCTACTGTATTTTTTGCCCCTGAGATTCACTGCATTCATTCTTAAAGTAGCCCATGGTTTATGAAATTCAGAATAAGATCTAAATTACTTCAATGATATGTTCTAAGAAAAAAAGAATCATAAAGAAAGTGTACTTTATTGTTGGCAGTGATTTTGGTGTAGTAATTTTGAAACAATTTTACATCTGTCTGGTAGCATCAAGCAAATACTAATCTCCCAGATTACTTGTTTAGGAAAAAAGGTATTTTTACAGTGAAAAGGTCTGACAAACACCAAGTGATCAAACTTTGCATCAGCAATAAGGTGACAAGAACATTATGTGCCTCATGTTGTACAATGAATGGGGCATACAACTGCCATTTCTGTAGTCTTCCACCAAGATGTTTATCCTGAATCTATCCTCATGAGGAACAATCAGACAAACGGACTTTTGTAAACTAACCTGATTTTTCAAGTGTCCATTTCGTAAGACATCAAAAAAGGTGTGAGGGTTATTCTAGCATGGGTGTCCAACCTTTTAGCTTCCCTGGGCCACAGTGGAAGAATAATTATCTTGGGCCACATGTAAAATACATCAATGATAGCTGATGAGCTCAAATAAAGGCCTGTGCATAATTTTCATGATATCCACCACCACAGATAAAAGATCCTCACATTCAAAGGATTAGACACAGCTGCTAGAGTTAAGAAGACTAAGACCAGGTATGGTGGCTCACTCCTGTAATCACAGCATTTTGGGAGGCCGAGTCAGGTGGATCACCAGGGGTCAGGAGTTCGAGACCAGCCTGGCATCAACATGGTGAAACCGTCTCTACTAAAAATACAAAAATTAGCCTGTGTCATGGCGGGGGCCTGTAATCCCAGCTACTCGGGAGGCTGAGGCAGGAGAATCGCTTGAACCCAGGAGGTGGAGGTTGCAGTGAGCCAAGATTGTACCACTGCACTCCAGCCTGAACAACAAGAGTGAAACTCCATCTAAAAAAAAGAGACTACAGATACATGACAACTAAATGCCATGAATTTGGAAGCTTTAAATAACATTTTGGGGGAAAATTAAAGTTTATATCCTATACATTATATAATTCTGTATTAAATTTCTAATTGTATTATGATCATGTAAAAGAATGTCATTAGGTTAAGAGATACATGCTGATGTAGTAGGGTGAAGTACGATGTTGCTTCTTTCAAAAGAAAAGTGCTTATACAGAGTAAGCAAAGGTGACAAAATGACATTTGTTAGATAAAGGTAAAGGATATATGATTATTTCACTGTACTATACTTTCAACTTTTCTATAAGTTGAAAATTTTCAATATAAAAGGTTGGAGATAAAAAAATAAAAATTGTAAAAGAAGGGAAAAACAAGAAGGAAATCACTTACAGATACCATGAGGGTAGAGGTTAAGCAAAGCGGAGCATCCTGCTCTCAGTTTTAACCAAATCCAATGAAAACCCAGAAGTCGTTAAGAGAACAAACTGAGGAATCAAGCAAATTCCTAAACCTCATCAACTCTTGCCTATTAATTTAGATACGTGGGTGCAAGTGGTATAAAGGTGTTGGTTAATCCTTTTTATCAACAAAAGACATAAAATGAAGTTCATGTTTCCCTTCTTCCAAGTTATAATTCCAAAGGAGTTGGAAGACTGGCAGGGGGAAAAAATTATTCTAAAAGTTAATGTAAAAAAAGAAGTTAATACTTTGATTTTTTTTTTTTTTTTTTTTTTTTTTGAGATGAGGTCTCACTCTCTCACCCAGGCTGGAGTGTAGTGGCACAATCATAGCTCACTGTAACCTTGAACTCCTGGGCTCAAGCGATCCCCCCCATCTCAGTCTCACGAGTAGCTAGTGCTACAGGCTCGCACACCATGTTCTGACTTGTTTTGTAAAAAGGTGGCAGAATGATGAAACTAGGTGTTTTGTCACCTAAATCCAATGAACATTTGTAATTAGATATATGCAATTAGACTAGAGTCCATATTGTTTTAAAATCTCCCAAACTAGGAAAAGCATTATCGCCAGTGTGGTGTTTTATCTTTTAACCAAAAAACTATCACACCAAGATCTTTTTTCCTTCAGCTTATCTTCTAATGACAGACACTGAATAAGCCCACATTGTTAATTCCACAATCAGTACATAAAATGCTCCCCTAATATTCAGCATTCTGTCTTAAAAGTTCTCAAAAATATGGTTGCATCTCAAATGCTGCTGGCACTCTACTGAGTTTATGTACAGCCATTACACCTGAAAAAACATTTCTACTCAAATGGTCATGAATTTATTTTAGATTATCAAACAGCCTCCCCATTCCCACCATTTCCCTCTGAAATCCCAAAGAAATGCAGCAAAGTTAATGACTACATGGTAGGATAATCATTCAAACTTTTTAATCTCCCTTTACACATTATATTAACATTCATATTGCAAGGCATTCCATTCACAAATATTACAGTTTGATAAAAACTTCACACACATACTCCCAAAGTCTATACCAGATTCAGTCAACTTTACTAAATCACTCAAATAATAAAAGTAATGAAAACATTATTATATTTTAAAGCAATAAGGTCTGAGGCACTCTGGGAAAGATGTTCTCTTACAAGTATAATGTGTCAGTGGTATGAAATTATATTACAAGGATGCCCAGTAATCAAGTACACTCTAATGACAATGACTTTGTGATCTGATATGTCTTCACTGGATACACTCCTACTTGGACAACTGCTGAAAGGAACGTAGATATGGGGCAGCTGAGATCATTTCTAATGAGGTTCCCAACTATGTAAAGGAGAGGTGTGTTTCCACACACGAAGGACAGCTGCATCTCTACTGCAAGGTTACAGTACACAAAATTCCTTTCTCATCACTATCACGTTTACTCAACGTTAGATTTTAATAGCCCACTTGACCTCCTGGGTTCACAGCTGGAGACACTTTAGAACTCTTTCCCCATCCTCCACCATAGTGCAACCTTCACGCTTCTCTGAGCACCTCCAAGGTATGCCCTTGAAGTAAAACAGAAAAGGGAAGAAAGGGGGCTTTTTCTTTTCCATTTCTGACCAAACAGAGGTCTGAAACAGCAGTCTATTATGAAATTCTCATTCCCTGCAACAGTCAGCCACCACTTGGAAAATGGCTATTTTTGCCATAAACTAGATTTTTAAAAGCCTGATAACCTTCCAAAGTGAATTTTACTACATTCATTCACTGACACACAGAGTCCACACTGGAGAAAGTCTCATTGGGTGAATGCTTCCCTATGCACAATTACAAGGGTAAATAATTAGCATGGGGGAGAGGGGAGGCCAAATCCCAACCAGGAATTAAATCACTGCAAACTATGGATCCATTTGTAAGAACATATAAACCTGTCAGAGCAGAAACAACACAAACTCCAGGTCACATAGTGTTTGGTAATTATGTATACAGAATTTAAAATGTATACATATATATTTCCATATATATAATTTTAAAAATCTGGTGCAACATATATTGCTAAAGTTTCCAAGATTCTCATTTCCAATGTTCACCTGGAAAGCAGCTGGCTCTTGATGGCTGTTTTGTGGCAGTGATAAAAACAACTAGAAGCAAGTTTAAGTAAAAGTGCTCAAAGGGCAAATGAGAAAACAGGTAAGCAGGGGGAGGGGGCTGAAGAGTTGAGCAATGTTTCCTTTATTCTTCTCAGCTTTTTCAGACCCAAGACAAGTTCTTGAGAACACACATCAAATGCTGTAGTCCTTTCTTATCTATAGTCAAAACAAAACAAGTGATTAAAAAAAGGTTCCTCTTCCTTTCTGTACTCTCAATAAAATGCATAGTACAGTAAGAAGGTATCACTGAGATGTGCCATCTTGGGAGAAATTAAAATTGAGACATGAAGTGAGGCCGTGCACTGTCAAGTCGCCGGGTTAGGATTTCGCAGCCAGTGTCTGTGACCAGGAGGGTGTGCTCAAACTGAGCAGACCGCTTTCCGTCTCTTGTCACCGCAGTCCAACCATCTGGCCAGGTTTCATCCTGCCATCCACCTTCAACAAACAAAAACAATTTCTTAGTTCACTCACTCAGTTTTCTAAATGAACTCTATCAAGAAGAAAGCCAAGGAAAAAATTCACTACTAAGATCCTTATTTACATGCCAATTGTTTTAGCTAATGCCTTTCCAACTTCGTTTTGGTCTTCAGTATGTTTGATGTTTAAATTTCGTCAGATGTATTACAACCACATTTTTTATATATCCCAAATATCAAATCAAGATGGAATTTCCAAAATAAAGGCGCTGGATTTCATTTTAACAACATATTGATACCAATCACCACGACTTTGAGTAACAACTTTAATTAACTATATGTATCATTATACGTATCAAAGCATCACTATGTACCCTATGAATATGTACACTAATTGTCCATTTTAAAACAGGAAATTTTTTAAAAAGGACATTCTGCAATATGCTACAACACAGATGAACCTTGAGGACATAATGCTAAGTGAAATAAGCCAGTCATAAAAAAGCATATGCTTGGCCAGGTGCGGTGGCACACGCCTGTAATCCCAGCACTTTGGGAGGCCGAGGCAGGCAGATCACGAGGTCAGGAGATTGAGACCATCCTAGCTAACACAGTGAAACCCCGTCTCTACTAAAAATACAAAAAATCACCCAGGCATGGTGTTGGGCGCCTGTAGTCCCAGCTACTCGGGAAGCTGAGTCAGAAGAATGGTGTGAACCTGGGAGGCAGAGCTTGCAGTGAGCTGAGATCACGCCACTGCATTCCAGCCTGGGCGACAGACCAAGACTCCGTCTCAAAAAAAAAAAAAAAAAAAAAAAAAAAAGCATGTGCTTGATGAGTCCACTTCTATGAGGTAGAGTATAGTAGTCAAAATCATGGAGATAGAAAGCAGAACAGTGGGTGCCAAGGTCTGGGAGTAGTGAGCAACAGGAAGGGAATGTTTAATGGGTTGAGTTTCAGTTTTACAAGATGAAAAGACTTTTGGAGATGGATGGTGGTGATGGGTGCACAACGTTATGAATGTATTTAATAATACTGAACTGTACATTTAAAAATGCGATGTGTGTTTTACAATTAAAAAATCAGAAAAAAAACTTGAATTAATGAATTTAGCTCTTTCCTAGTATAACTTTGGCATCTGACAAAACTATACTCAGCATATATTGTGAAGGAAATCATGTAAATGTTTACAGTTTTATTACAGCATTCAATTCCTGATATAATTTCAAAATGGTAGGCACACAAACAGATGGTGAGAACAGATTATACAGTGAAATTTTTGTGAACTATACCCCTGGAATCAGAAAGAGGGGCAAAACAAAGACTGGTGTGAAAGCATAAGAAAAATATGAAGCAGAATGGTCTGGACAGGAGTTGAAACCAGAGAAGGGAAGCAAAGGGACAGTGAATCTGGGAGGCCATGAAAGAAAACTCAGAGGAAGGAGGGAAAGGGGGTGAAGGGGTCATAATGAGGGAAAGCAGAAAGCAAAGGCCCAAGAGAATGTGAAGCAGAGGTGGAATGAGAAAGGCAATTCTAGATACTACTGTAAAAGATGTATTTGCGAGCTTTCTTCTTTCAAAATTAGATGTTAAAAAAAAAATCAATACTTTCTTCATTTTGAGTAATCTTTAGGTGAAACATATTACCTCTAGGACTCACTGCCTCAGACAGACAAATCCCAGAACATAAACTCTGTAGTGAAGTAAACTACTTTCGCAATATTAAATCCCAGGCTACAAAGAAAACACGAGGCGGCCTAAAAAAGTTAACTCATGCCTCATCAAGCAACTAAAGATGAGTACATCGATGTTTTTCAATGTAATGGCCTTTACACAAATGGCCTTTACACAAATTTAAAACATTACTACTATAATTTTATTGTGATCTGATAAAACAGGATTTTTAGTAATGTCAAGTCAACTTATTTGGCTATTCCGAGGAAATTCTCCTGCAGATTTGAGACTTTCTAGTCCAGGGATTTAACCTAGCTGAGTTACACTTAAAGTATATCTGCTATAATTTGATGATTAATTACCTGTGCTGGCTGTATAGAAAGTTATTTGCTTACTGAAAACACCACATCATGGCTCACCAACCAGGTGCTAGTTAATGGAAATACGTAGCCAAAATGACAATTTCCTCCCACTATCTTTCTTTTCACTGCTAAATACCATCTTCACAACTGGTTGCACGTGATCAGAACTTTATCCCTATTACAAGAGGATGACACAAACTTTACTGCACATTTGTGCAGTCTTTTAAAGTATATAACATAATATAAATCATCTCAGTCTAGCAGCCCTGGGTGTTGGCAAGATAGAGATTCTAATTTTCATTTTACAGAAAACGCAATAAGGAACCAGCTTTAGAAGGCAGCCTCTAAAGTGACTTCAGTGATCCCCAGCCTCCTGGCATGCACGCCCTTGTGTGAGCTCCTGCTCCCCTTGAGTGCGGGCTGGATTCAGTGAATCACTTCTAAGAAAGACAATATAGAAGTCACTCCCAAGACTGGGTTATAAAAAGACTGGAAGGATCCAGAGAGGGAGTATCCTTTAAAACAGGGCTCAGGACACACAAGCTCTACTGCTACTGCCTCACTTTGCATCCCCTAAACAGAAAGCTCCATTATCAGAATCACTCTCAAAATCTCAGTGAGGAGCCCTAATTGTGACTCCAAGTCTCCTATCACTGCTACAAGCCTGTCTGGAGGAGATGACAACAGTGGGGAGGCTGCCAGAGCCAAGTGTGCTTTCCAAGTGTCCTTGGTGTGCTTTCCCCACAATAGCTATATGATGCCACGTGATGACATGAGTACAGACCATGAAGGGTCAGAATAGCTCATGAGCTGAGTCTGACAAATTCTGCCAAGTAACAAGCTAAGTTACAGGCAAGCTACTCACCCTCTTCAAGGACCAGTTTCCTAGTTTCTATAATGGAGATAACACCTACCTTATAAATTGTGAAGAATTAAATCATATAATCATGTCTGCCTCAAACTGGGTGGCTCGTCAATGCTCTGCTCTGTTCCCTCCTCTTCCCTCTCCTACATCAAGCAAGAACGTCCGCACAGACTTGACCTGGGCACCTCATTATTACAATGCACCCTTTGACATGAACTTTATGAAAAGGGACCAGAATTCAAGCATTTCAGCATCTCCTGACAGAAGACTACCACGCAGAACCCATGCCGTTCTTGCCAACCCTCACAATTTTCAGTTCTTCACGATACTGAATCAAGTTTGAGGTGGGACAGGGAGTGAGTAGGAAGCAAAAAGCAAGCAGGTAGAAAAGACCACTGACATGATGAATTACCTAAAATACATATAAATTCAATTGAAAAATATCATGGCATCCTTTTTTCTCACCTTCACAAATCATTGGCTCAATTGTAAATACATGGCCCGACTTCATCACTCCAACTGCTTTATTTTCTGAAATTAAAGAAAAAAATCTCAAAAGGTAGCAAAACCAACAGTGTACTGTTGAACAGCTAACTAGAAAGAGTACATAACTCAAATTCCCATCAGTGATTGTTAAATTAATTACCCTGATTCCCTTTCTTAAAGTTCAACAAACAGGTATTATACTGGCAGCCATCTAATATGGTGCACGTATTGTCCTAGGCACATTTCATTACGCTTATGTGTTCTCTAGGAAAACAGAGGTATTTGTAAGGTGTATTTCAGATATGAGTATCACTTCTATAAAAAGAAAAGTGGCAAATAAAGAATAAAAGAAAAGTGCCTTGATTTCTATTACCTCATGATTAGAATTGCAATCACAGAACCAAGAGTTCCACTACTCATCCCGGTAGAGAAGTTCAAAGGAGAATGACAGATGTTTCAGATTATGCCAGAAATTTCCCACCGCTTTGGGGGGTAAGCATGTGTTTGTACACAGGGGCACAGCCCATAGAAACTACATGATTTTCATAATGTTTCATAAGCTGTTGTGTTGTTCTCATCTTCAAAGAAGAACAAAGTCTATGCACATTAACCTACGTTTTAAAAAATAAGCTGGGCGCAGTGGCTCATGCCTATAATCCCAGCACTTTGGGAAGCCAAGGCAGGTGGATCACCTGAGGCAGGTCAGGAGTTTGAGACCAGCCTGGCCAACATGGCGAAACCCTGTCTCTACTAAAAATACAAAAATTAGCCAGGTGTGGTGGCATGCACCTGAAATCCCAGCTACTCAAGAGGCTGAAGCAGGGAATCACTGGAACCCAGAAGACAGAAGTTGAAGTGAGCTGAGATCAATTGCGCCACTGCACTCCAGCCTGGGCGAATGAGCGAGACTCTCTCAAAAATAAAAACAAGGCCGGGCGCGGTGGCTCACACCTGTAATCTCAGCACTTTGGGAGGCCGAGGTGGGTGGATCACAAGATCAAGAGATCGAGACCATCCTGGCCAACATGGTGAAACCCTGTCTCTACTAAAAATACAAAAAATTAGCTGGGTGTGGTGGCGGGGGCCTGTAGTCCCAGCTACTGGGAGCCTGAGGCAGGAGAATGGCATGAACCCGGGAGGCTGAGCTTGCAGTGAGCCAAGATCGTGCCATGCACTCCAGCCTGGGCAACAGAGCAAGACTCCGTCTCAAAAACAAACAAACAAGCAAACAAAAAAAAACAAAAAACAAAACAAAAAAAAAACAACTAAGGAGACCATTATTTTTTAATTCAAAGCAAAAAAGCAAACTCCATTTCTCTCTCCAAGTACTTTTTAGCTTCTTTGTCCAAGCTCACTAATATAAGTTTTTTTCAGGATCATCATGAGAAATACAACAATAAATTACAGTGACCAGACCTGCCATACCCCTCAAAAATGCCAAAAATGTTAAAACTAGGAATAGGCTTTTTTAGACAAAAATGGAGAACTAATTTAAATTCCAAGTTAAACAAAACCTAATAAGGGTATCAGCTAAGTGAATGACTGCAATGCCCAACCTGACCACCAGATGGCTAACACATCGGCTTTTCAGGGTTCCTCTGCGAAGTTGTTCTGATCTGCAACTTTGTTATGAATGGCAAATTTGCCCGCCCTTTGAGGCTGACTCAACTAAACTCTTCTCTTGCCAGGAATGGTCTAACCTCCCCTACACGTTTATATTCCTGCATAACTTTCCAGATGAATAGCTATTGTGCTGCTTTCCACTATCTTAGGTATTGCCAAAATACACTTACTGCAGATTTCAAATCTGGAGCTTCTAAACTGTTATAAAATCCTAAGGTCATTTAAAAAAAGGAAGAAAAGAAAAACAAACATTTGACTTTTAATTTCTAAACTCATAAACTTTCAAAATGACATGCTTAATACATATACAGAATTGGTCTGTATTTCCTTGGAGAAACCAAAAAGAAAATGTCAAGAATGTCAGTGTGGTGTCACAGAAAGTAAAAAGGATGAAAGACTCTTGAACTCTGCCATCCAGAACAGCAGCATTGGCCATGTATAGCTAGAAAGTACTTGAAAAGTGACCAATCAGAACTGAGGCTATCAGTGCAAAAGCCCTTTGGATTTCAAAGACTAAAACAACATGTAACATATCTCTCAATAATTTTTACACTGATTAAAGTTTCAGTTTCCCAACATACCTCACTCAACAAATACAGATTATCTGAGTGACTATACTATCGCGGACACTCTTAGGTACTTTTTAAAAAATTTGTACCTGATCTATAGTCTCTCACAGAATGACTGTAATATGCAGGCATACTTTGTTTTATTGCATTTCACTATATTATGCTTCACAGATACTGCTTCCTTCTTTCTTTTCTTTTTTTTTTTTTTTTTTGAGACGGACTCTTGCTCTGTTGTCCAGGCTGGAGTGCAGTGGCACGATCTCGGCTCACTGCAACCTCCACCTTCCAGGTTCAAGTGATCCTCCCACCTCAGGCTCCTGAGTAGCTGGGGACTACAGGTGCATGCACCATGGCCGGCTAATTTTTGTTTTTTTAGTAGAAGCGTGGTTTCACCATTTTGGCCAGGCTGGTCTAGAACTCCTGACCTCAAATGATCCACCTGCTTCAGCCTCCCAAGGTGCTGGAATTACAGGTATGAGCCACCACATCTGACCAGATGCTTTTTTTTTTTTTTTTTAATAAATTGAAGATTTGTGGCAACCCTGCTCTGAGCAAGTCTAACAATGTCATTTTTCCAACAGTGCATGTTCACTTCATGTCTCTGTGTCACAATTTGGTAATTTTCACAATCTTTCAAACATGTTCATTATTATCACACCAGTTATAGTGATCTGTGATCAATGGTCTTTGATGTTAAAATTTTAATTGTTTTGGAGCACCACAAACTGTGCCCATGTAAAGATGGCAAACAAATGTTTGTGTGTGTTCTGAAGGCTCCATCAGCCTGCCCCACTTCTCTCTCCCTCTCCTCAGGCCTCCCTATTCCCTGAAACATAATACTGAAATTAGGCCACTTAATAGCCCTACAATGGCCTCTAAGTGTTTAACTGAAAGGAAGAGTCACATGTCTCTCACTTTGAATCAAAAGCTAGAAATGATTAAACTTAATGAGAAAGGCATGTCAATAGCCTAGATAGGCCAAAAGCTAGGTCTCTTGTGCCAAAGAGTTAGCCACATTGTGAATGCAGAGGGAAAGTTCTTGAAGGAAACTGAAAGCGCTACTTCACTGAACCCACAAATGCAAGAAAGTAAAACAGTCTTACTGCTGTTATGGAGGAAGTTTGAATGGTCTGGATAGATCACACAACCGACAACATTCCCTTAAGCCAAAGCCCAATCCAGAGCAAGGCACTAACTCTCTTCAATTCTACGAAGGCTGAGAGAGGTGACAAAGCTGCAGAAGAAAAGTTGAAAGCTAGCAGAGGTTGGTTCGTGAGGTTTAAAGAATCCGTCTCCATTACAAAAAAGTGCACAGTGAAGCGGCAAGTGCTGATGTAGAAACTGCAGCAAATTTGCCAGAAGATATAGCTAAGATAATTGATGAAGGTGGCTATACTAACAAACAGACCAAAACAATGCAGACCAAAACAGCCTTCTAATGGAAGAAAATGCCACCTAGGACTTTCTCACTAGAGAGGAGAAGTCAACAACTGGCTTCAAAGAACAGGCTGACTTTCTTGTTAGGGGATCCTGCAGCTTGTGACTTTAAGTTGAAGCCAATGCTCATCTACCATTCCTTAAGATTCCTTAAGAATGAAGCGAAATCTACTCTGCCTGTGCTCTAGAAACGGAACAACAAAGCCTGGATGACAGCACCTCAATTTATAGCATGGTTTACTGAATATTTTAATAATATTAATATATAATTAACATATAATATATAGTTAATATAATTAATAATATTAATGCTGAAACCTACTGCTCAGAGAAAAAGATTCCTTTCAAAATATTACTGCTCACTGACAATGCACCTGGTCGCCCAAGAGCTCTAACAGAGATGTACAAGGAGATGAATGTTGGTTTCATGCTTGCTAACATGGCATCTATTCTGTAGCTCATGGATCAAGAAGGAATTTTGACTTTCAAGTCTTATTATTTAAGAAATACATTTTCTGAGGCTGCCGTAGATAGTGATTCCTCTGATGAATCTGGACAAAAGTAAACTGAAAAACCTTCTTGAAAGGATTCACCATTCTCGATGCCATTAAAAACATTTGTAGGCTGGGTGTGGTGGCACACGCCTGTAATCCCAGCACTCTGGGAGGCAGAGGCGGGTGGAATGTATGACTCCAGAAGTTCAAGACCAGCCTGGGCAACACAGTAAAATCCCATTTCTACTAAAAATACAAAAAAAAAATAGCCAGGCAGGGTGGTACGTGCCTGTAATCCCAGTTACTCAGGAGGCTGAGGTGGGGGAATCACCTGAGCCCAGGAGGTGGAGGCTGCAGTGAGCTGAGATCGTGCCACTGCACTCCAGCCTGGGCAACCAGAATGAGACCCTGTCTCAAAACAAACAAAAACAAAACCAAAAAATTGTGATTCATGGGAGGAAATTGTGTGATGCATGAGAGGAAGTCAAATATCAATATTAACATGAGTTGGGCAGAAAGTGATTTCAACCCTTTTGGATGACTATGAGGAGTTTGAAACTTAGTGGAGCAAGTAACTGCAGATGTGGTGGAAAGAGCAAGAGAACTAGAATTAGTAATGGAGCCTAAGGATGTGAGTGGATTGCTGCAATCTCATGATGAAACTTCAACAGTTGAGTAGCTGCTTCTTACAGATAAACAAAGAAAGTAGTTTCTTGAAATGGAATCTACCCATAGAGAAGATGTTGAGATGACAACAAAAGATTTGGAATATTACACAAACATAGTTGATAAAACAGGAGCAGGGTTTGAGAGAACTGACTCCAATTTTGAAAGAAGTTCTGTGGATAAAATGCTATCAAACAATATCACAAGCTACAGAAAAATCCTTCGTGAAAGGAAGAGTCAATCAACGTGACAAACTTTGTTGTCTTATTTCAAGAAATTGCCACAACAACCCTGATATGGTTTGGATCTGTGTTCCTACCCAAATCTTATGTTGAAATGTAATTCCCAGTGTTGGAGGAGAGGCCTGGTGGAAAGTGACTGGATCATGGGTGCAGAGTTCTCATGAATGGTTTAGCACCACCTCCCTTGGTACTGCACAGTGAATGAGTTGTCATGACATCTGGTTGTTTCTCCTCCCATGCGCTCTCTCTCTTGCTCCTGCTCCCACCATGTGAGACACACGCTCCCTCTTTGCCTTCCGCCATGATTGTAAGTTCCCTGAGGCCTCTCCAGAAGCTGATGCTGCCATGCTTGTATAGCCTGCAGAACCGTGAGCCAATTAAGCCTCTTTTCTTTATAAATTACCCAGGTTCTAACAAGAATTCTACCAGGAATTTCTAACAATGTGAGAATGTAATACAAACCCCAGCCTTCAGCAACCACCACCCTGATCAGTCAGTAGCCATCAACATCAAGAGAAGACCTTTCACCAGCAAGAGGATTACAACTCACTGAAGACTCAGATGACTGTTAGCATTTTTTAGCAATAGAGTATTTTTAAATCAAGGGTTGTGCATTGTTAGACTACACACACAATAGACTACTGTATAAACATAACTTTTTATGCACTGCACTGGGAAACCAAAAAATCTGTATGACTTGCTTTATTGTGATATTCACTATATTGCAAGGGTCTGGAACCAAACAGTTACCTCTGAGGTATGCCTGTACAGTTTAAATGCAGAGTATTATCATCATTACTTCCCACCCATTGATTCAAACATAGAAGCAAATAAACTCTCACCTAACAAGGATTTCTCCTACATAGAAGGAGTGGAGGAATGTTATACAACAATTTCCTGGTTCTTCCCTCATTTGGGCTAGGAATATAGAGTTACAAACTAAAGCAGAGATTTACATTTCAAAAGATATCTCTGCTATACAAAAAAAAATCCCTCAATAGTTTAATACTTCCCTACAGTGATCATAGCATATTTTGTTTTACATAAATGTGACTCTTCATAAACATAATATATAAGGCTGGGTGTGGTAGCTCACGCCTGTAACCCCAGCTCCTTGGGAGCCGGAGGTGAGCAGACTGCTTGAGCCCAGGAGTTTGATATCAGCCTGGGCAACATGGAGAAACCCTGTCTCTACAAAAATATAAAAATTAGCCAGGGATGGTGGCCCACACCTGAAGTACCAGCTACTCAGTAGGAAACTCACATGACATCTTTTGTATAACAGTGGCAACATATTTTGCTGACACTATAACCACTGACCAAAATCCCCTTCTTCCATAAATATTGTCTTCAGTCTCTCTTTCCCTCTTACTCAAATCCATATCTAAACTCAAATTTTATTGCTTCTGCAAGTAGGGGGACTGTTTTCATTCCCTCCCCTGGACATACTCTTACATACACACACCCCACTGTAACTAGAATAGCTACTTCCATTCTGTGAAAGGGAATGCATATTCAGATGATTACAGGGTATAAAAGGAAGGAATGAAGTCAGTTACCTATTTTCTGTTGCTAGCTTTTATTTCAAGCATGATTCACATTTTAAATAAAAAGAATTAGGTGGTCTGCTAATAACCATTTATTGACACACATTAGATGCTGTGCTCTAAACCAGCAGTCCCCAACCTATTTTGCACTAGGGACCGGTTTTGCAGAACAGAATTTTTCCACAGACCAGGAGGACTTTGAGGGTACGAGCCTTGGGGGGATGATTCAGGATGAAACTGTTCCACCTCAGATCATCAGGCATTAGATTCTCATACGGAGTGCGCAACCTAGATCCCTCACATGCACAGTTCACAACAGGGTTCAAACTCCTATGAGAATCTAATGCCACTGCTGCTCTGACAGGCGGCGGAGCTCAAGTGGTAAAGCTCGCTTGCTTGCCGCTCCCCTCATGCTGTGCAGCCCAGCTCCTAACAGGCCATGGACTGGTACCTGTTTGCAGCCCAGGGGTTGGGGACCCCTGCTCTGAATGACTGCTTCAGCTTCTCCTTTAGAAAGGTTGCTCACTCATTTCACTTTCTCTTCACAACTATCCATGTCTAGGATTTTACCACCTCACACCTGCACTACAGCAACAACTGTCCATCAGGCCAACTATCTTCAGAACTCCCACCTGCGATCCATCTTAGTCACCACTGCCAAATTAGCCTTCTCAAAATATCAGCTTCATTATGCCATTCTTCTGCTCAAAAATATTTCTGAAGATTCCGACATACGAGTCAAATTTCTTCAGTCTGGCATTTGGCACACCTGGACTGCCTGCTGCTAGTCCTTAACATATAACTCAGCCAACCTTATATTTTCTCTGTTCATCTCTATTTGAAGCACCCATGTTCACCCACCAACTGGAAGGCTTTTTCTCCTCTCCACCCAACCAAAACCTCAACCACTCTTTAGTTCTCCCACCGCCCCCTGCACCAAATTTCTTCAATCCTTACTCGTCAGCATGAAGTATGGGAGAAAAGACTGACTCCAGAAAGCAAGACAGAACCCAGGTATCAATGCTAGTCTGGCATTTAATTACTAGTTTGTATGACCTTGAGCAAGCCAATTACCTCTGTAAGCACAGAGTTGCTTTAAAAAAATTGGGCTAAGAAGTTATCCATAGAGTTGCGATGATCAAATGAGATAATGCATATTCCTGTCATTGTAAACATTAACATTAAATGCTTTCATGTACTGTTTTCATGCAGAGTTCTAAGTGCTTTCCATGTATCATCTCACTTAATCCTCATAACAATTCTACAGTAAGTACCATTCCCTACTATTGTACAGATGAAAAAAATTAAGCACAAGGAGATGAAAGTGTTCATCTAGCAGTGGCTCAATATATATGTGCTAAGCTCCTTCCTAGGTCACTTACTGTGGACAGCTTTCATTTCTGACATTAAATAACAGATTCATTCCTGAACATGTTCTTCTCTCTCTACAGAAAATGTTTCTGTAAGACATTATCTATCTTACACTTTCTTTGTTATTGTATCATACGGCACTCAACCTAAGGAAAGGTACTTTGTTTATTCCCCTCTATTTATATAAACAAATATTACAGGATCTGACATACATTAAGCACTCAAACCAAGCAAGACAAACTGACTTCACCTAAGGAATCACAAGAGTAATGGCTAGGCCTGTGGCAAACTGTTGATTGTTTGCCAAAATAAGGTTACTTTTCTTCCATAACACAATTAGATTACGTTTTCCCATCTCCCTTGCATTTAGATGTAGCCATGTGACTGAATTCCTGCCATTGGAAAACAAATTTGATTTATGCCAATTCCAGCTGACTGTTAAAAACTCCCAGGTATACCCCTTCAAGCTTCAACCCCCAACATCTCCACTACCTACTGACCAGGAGGGCAACTCCCAAAGTGACTTTGAAAGCCATAGGTCGAAGATGACACAGCCTGTGTCACGTAGTAACTGCCCTGCCCCCACAGTGACCAAACACACCTGCCTTGGACTATTATGTGAGTAAGATATGAACTTGCACTGTGTTTCAGCAAATACACATTTTGGGAATCTATCTATTACAGCTAAGAGATTACTCTAGTGAATACAAAATAGTAGGTACTGTTAAATGTATGAATAAGTATTTGTTGAATAAATGGTGAGCTTATACCAAATCTCTGGATAGTACTTACTAGCATAGTGGGGTACATTGGGAGCTGTATGAAAAAGCTTGTGGATTCCATGCCCACAATAGCTTCGAACAACTGAAAACCCATTTGCTTGGGCATGCTTCTGGATAATGTTTCCCAATTCTCTGTACCGAACACCAGGCTTCACTGAAAGGAAAAAAGAAAATTCATGATAAACTAATAACTAATACGTACTAAGCAATTACTATCAACCGGATGCAGTGGCTCATGCCTGTAATCCCAGCACTTTGAGAGGTCAAGGCAGGAAGATCGCCTGAGCTCAGGAGTTCAAGACCAGCCTGGGCAACAGGGCAAAGCCCTGTCTCTGCAAAAAATACGAAAATTAGTCCCGCATAGTGGTGCATGCCTATAGTCCCAGCTACATTTGGGAGGCTGTGCTAGGAGGATCACTAGAACCCGGGAGGTCAAGGCTGCAGTGTTCCTGCCACTGTACTCTGGCCTAAGCAAAAGAGAGAGACCTTGTCTCAAAATAGAAAAAGAAGGGAAAAAAAGTAATTACTATCTTTGTGCTAGGAAGTTTTTGAAACACTTTTATGCATCCATGCCTCAACTTACAGATGAGGCACAGAGAGGCCAAACAGCCAGTAATTGGTAAAGTTCTAATTCAAACCAAGGGCATCTGTAGTTCCTCCTTTCATGCCAAAAACGTTAGACTCATAGCAGCACTAAAGGGTTGGAAGTAGGTACCTTTTGCTTTCTTTAACAACAGAGAAAAATAGAGAGGAAAATACACTTCTTTTCGCATCCTTCCCTAAGGCCAAGTGTTCCATTCTATTAATATGAGCAGAAGAGATAAGAAAGTGCACTAGGAGTAAAAGGAATGTCCAAAAAGTGACGAATTGTCCTGAGTTTCAGCCTGGACAACTTCTAAAAGACTTACTTCCCCTGGGCTTCTTTATCCCCATAAAAATAGTTCTCAAACTTTCCATGACTGCCTCTACAGGACAACCCTAGAGGTACAGTACAGGAAAGATACTTCTCACTATATACACTTTCTGCTCTGTTTAGTTTTTATGACTTTTACTAGTGTTTCAATAAAACACAAAACAAAAAAAGTGGTTCTCATCACTATAAGGTTCTCCCTCACACTAAGACCCAGGAGCTGGGCACTGTCAGACTCCTAGAGGACCTCAAGATGGCTCTGGGGATCCTTAATTCTCTCTACTCTCCTACTCAGCCTATCTGATTCCCAGACTAAGGTTCAGATACAATGTATCTTTCCCATCCATTTCAGGGTAAATAGCTCAAGGAATCAGTTTAATTAACATTTTTACTTGCTCTTAACTGTATCTTCCAGCTTGATTTTGGGGGGAGAAGGAAGGAGGTTTCTGGTTTTGAAAAATCATGCTGACTTTCATAATGACTTTCTTTCATTCCTATCCAGGCCTTCCTATCAGCCTGGGGTGGGAGGGGGAACAATATTGTAATCCATGTTGCATAGAAAGAGTTACAGAGGAAGTCTTCCCTAATTTTCAAACTGCTCCAACTGCGGCCCCAAGGGTAGTACCTAGAGATATTAATATTTCTGGTTGTCAAACACAGGGTGGTGGTATAAGTGGCATTTACTGGGTAGAGACCAGGAATGCTTGTGGAACATCTTATATGTATAGAACAGGCCTCTACAACAAAAAATTATCAGGCCCAAAAGCCACTAAGTGCATAGACTAAGAAACCCTACTTAAGAAGCCTAATTTCAACAGCTTTTCAAACCCTCTACCTGGGGGAGTAAGCGGGGTGCAAAATGAGGGGCAAAAATGACATAAACAAAGGAATTCAAAGCACTTTCCAAAAAAGATCAAGCCACTTTCATTCCTTCCTGGCTACTGTTAGGAAAACTATTGGCAAGTTCCAGTCATACGTCATATAAAACAGCATTCTAACTATCTGGTTTTTTTCTTTTTCTTTTTCTTTTTTTTTTTTTTTTTTGTTTCTTCAGTTGATTCACAGAGAAGCAAAAAGAATAGAAATATTGACTATATTATCTGGCAGAAACTCTAAAAATTATTTCAAACTTAAGCTTTCACAAATGACAAATTAAACATTAAATTTCTTCAATTCTACCTCCTGTATTAATGTTTTAAAATAATCAGCAATGAGTAATAAGTTTTCAAAATTTCACCTGATACACAAAAATATCATATTCCTTCATTTCTATTCCTCCAATTTGAGTAAAAATTTCATCTCCCATACACATTAAAGAACGCACTAAAAACAATAAAAATACTGGATCAACGTTATTAGAGATAACTGTATGTTTGTCTAAGAACTCTGTCCTGTTCACTATTCTGTTGATGACATCAAGATTTGGAGAGACTGGGGAGGGTTGCAGGTAGCACACTGGTAATAAAGTTGATATGGTAAGGATTTAACCAGAAGGCTGTTTGCCCATTTATTAACAGTTTGTTAACAACTCCAACAAGATGCTGTTAAGAACTTTCCTTTCTTTTTTTTTTCTTCTTTTTTTGAAATGGAGTCTCGCTCTGTTGCCCAAGCTGGAATGCGGTGGCACAATCCACTTCCCAGGTTCCAGCAACTCTCCTGCCTCAGCCTCCCGAGTAGCTGGGATTACAGGCGCCCGCCACCACACCTGGCTAATTTTTGTATTTTTATTAGAGACAGGGTTTCACCATGTTGGCCGGGCTGGTCTCGAACTCTTGACCTCAAGTGATCTGCCAACCTCAGCCTCCCAAGGTGCTGGGATTACAGGAGTGAGCCACCATGCCCAGCCCTTTTCCTTCTCTTATCCCCATACGATACTGATTAAACAAAAAAGCCTCGATAAGTTGTTCATATGTACAAAGACAGACAGCCTGAGAAAAATCTTCCAGAAATACACCCCTACCCATTACTACAATAGCAAGAAATCTGGAAAGCACCAAAATCCAACAGAATAGTTACACAAATTGTAATACTATAGAATATAATACATAGCCATTAAAAGAATGAGGTAAATCTATGTCTGTAGGTACATACGCTAACTTGAAAAGATCTCTATGATAGTTGAAAAAACAGCCCAGTTACACATTAAAAATATTGATTCCATTTAACTTAATTTAACACATACACATACGTGTGTGCATTAATGCACAGGAGAGAGAAAAAACCTAAATGGTAATGGGATATCTCTAGAGAGAAGAGAGAGATAAGAGGGGAGGCAAGTGTAAAGGAGGATCACATATTTTTCACTCATAATCTTCACTTTTAATTTTTTATGAGGAGAACATAATATTTATGTACTGGAAAGAATTTTAAAAATAGAATAAAAGTTGCACTAAAAAACCATCTGCACAGTCCTCTTCATTTATCAGGCAAAGAAAAGGAAGATAAATCACAGAAGAAACAAAGGATGCTAACCAATCATCTGGTCTATCACCACCAAGAGATTCCCAGATCATCCTTTTACCCACTACTGCTAACAACCAAAGCTAACTCAGGTAGAACAGGGGCAACCTGGAAGGTACAAGGAATGCACAGAACTGCAGCGCCCAGTCATTCTTGGCCCATCAACACACAGGACTGCCAATAGGTGCTCAACACTGAGGCTGACCTGCATCAATGGCTTGCATTAGGCACTCATATGTGGTCTGAACAAGTTTCCGTGCTCCATCATCCACTTCTCCAACAAAAAATGTCTCATTCAGGTCCCCATGATAACCATTGCGATAAAGAGTGATATCCACTGCAAGAGAATGTGCAAATATAAAGACCATACTTATTTTCATTTCAAAACTCAAGTGTTTTTCCAACATGACAGCATCTAGCAACTTAATGAAAAAGACAACTTCTGCATTCTCAAATTAGACACCAATGGATAGTTATTGCCCAACAGAAGCTCCCTGAGTGTAATGTAACTGAACTCACTGTGGAGAGCAGGAATATGGCCATGTAACATAAGCCAGATAGTGGGTTTTCATACTCTTATAGTAATTGTATCACTTGTGGCAAAAGAAAAATGTATGTGGGACACAATCATGCAAAATAAATTACCAGAGTTAGTAACATTAAATTGAAGACTTTGCTACATTGCTACAAAATACCATTTTCACTTATCTTTTACAAGTTCCTTACTCCTGCTAGGGAATAACAGAAAAATTTACACTGCTCTACACCTGTTTTTTTAAAACTCATTTGCTTTTCTCTTATTTGTGAATATTCATTCTTCTCTTTGTCCCCATGTTTAAGAATATAGATTACTATTATACTATTATACTATATATTATACACTATTATACCATTATAATGTATCTAGAGAGCACATTGAGTATTTTTAAACCACATATTTCAATCAACCTGTAACATCACAATATAGATATTTTTGTTCTAGCACAACACATACATTCCTGAAAAACCTCACACATTCTACATATAATAAAAATAACAGGCTTTATATTTGAAAAACAGGGTTGGCCTCAAAACCTATGAAACTTTACGAACAGATACCCTAACTAAAGCAGTAGCAATTCTAATAAAAATAGTGTCATAGTTAAATTTCGGCTATCATTCACAGCTAGCATCACAATCAGTCAATTATCTGCAGCCTCTAACACTTGGGCTCATGCTTCCTCATTTGATAGGTAGTTCCTTTAAGATATCTTATTAACAAAGAGTCTAATTCCATCAATATTAAAATGCCATCTAAGCCAGGCACGGTGGCTCATGCCTGTAATCCCAAGACTTTGGGAGGCCAAGGTGGGCAGATGCTTGAGTCCAGGAGTTTGAGACCAGCCTGGGCAACATGGCAAAACCCCATCTCTACAAAAAATACAAAAACTGAGCTGGGCATGGTAGCAATGAGCCTGCAGTCTCATCTACTTCTGAGGTGGGAGGATCACCTGAGCCAGGGAAGTCAAGACTGCAGTGAGCCATGGTGGCGCCACTGCACTCGAGTCTGGGTGACAGTGAGACCCTGTCTCCAAAAAATAAAATAATACACAAACCAAAAACAAATACCATCTAGGAAAGCCTTCATTAATGTCTTTTAAACTACTTCCTCTACTCTCTATACTTGTAACTTCCCAAGGTAGCTTAACATAGGGGTCTTTAAAGCTACTTCCACTCAAGTAAGGCACTTCTGCAAGATTTTCAGCTTTCCTTTAGGTCTTCATATGTTATGAAGGGTTTTCCTGTATCTATAACAAAGCCTGCCCTGGTCTCTTCAAAACCATTAGTGAACTTCTGGGGGAAAAAAACTAGACTCCACATTTCACTGACATCTTTGACCTATTTACCAATCACATATGAGATAAGCATTAAAGAAATACACTGCACCAAACACATCACACCGGAAGTATCTTAAAAGCAACATGCACAAAACCATTAAGAGAGCTTCCTGTAGATTTAAGAGTTAGTGATACTGAATTTTAAAAAGGAAAAAGTTTAAGTACAGGAAGCAAGTCAAGAAAACACAAGTCACTGTCAGATTCCCCAAGCTTTGTTGTTTCTTTGCCCATGGTGATGAAAGTAACATATTTTTCTTACCATTAACAATGTCACCTTCTTGCAAGGGCCGTCTGTCTGGTATTCCATGGCAAATGACTTCATTCACTGAGGTACAACAAGACTTTGGGAAATTATAATAATTCAGGGGAGAAGGGTAGCAATTTCTTGCAATACATGCCTATAATACAGAAGAAATAATTTGGAATATATAAAAGAAAAAATCTGTATGAAATTACAGATTTTAAAATTTGAAAAATGTGAAAAAAGTTGGACACATGCTAATATGAAGAACTCAGTATTTTATTTTAGTAACAGTAGTGGATATTATCTTAAACAATATACAACAGGGTTTGTGCCAGTCAGGCACACATACACAAACCAGTTTACTGGTAACTGCACAAAGGAAAAGTAAAATGACATACAGGTTAAGTATTCCTAATCCAAAAATCTGAAATCCTCCAAAATCTGAAACTTTCTGAACACCGACAGGACACTCAAAGAAATGCCCATTGGAGCATTTAGAATTTCAAATTTGAAATTACAGATGCTTAACCAGTTACATATAATACAAATATTCCAAAATCCAAAAAAATTCAAAATCCAAAACACTTCTGGTCCAAAGCATTTCAGATAAGGGATGCTCAACCTCTATAACAAATATATATATAAATATTACCACATATGAAGATTTTACTTTAGAATTAACTAGTCCTTATGAAAAATGTTAAAGTAAAAATAAAATATTTGAAGTAAATATTAACAAGCATTTTTGATGTAATTATAATTCTTATGTTGAAACAAGCCTATATCACTATGCCCCAAAAATGACTACTACTAGTATAATTAAGAAATGGTAAAGTACTTCCAGATATTTTAATAACCACATTCAGTGGAACAACAAAAGAACTCTTAACAGAAAAACATGGTCTGCTCTCCATAACAAGTCTTACTTTACTGGATGCTTTTACACAGTGGTAATCACAGTATACGTAATTTCTGTTTCCAACCTGCTCTAGTCTTCAGGCTGATATTTTTTAATGGTTGCACAATATACCATTTGCAGAATATGTAGAATATACCATGATTTTACTAGCAATTCCATTCTTACTCAAAATCTAAATTAATACAAAGTTTCCTCAATTACAAAAAAAAAAAAAAATCTTACAACCAATAACTACATTTGTAGCTTTTCCCTCATCTAGGAATATACTTCTCTACTTCTCATAGCATTACAAATAATAGTTTAGAGCATATAGAATTTGACTTTCTAGATTGAAAATGCCAATTCCATCACTTACAAGTTGTGTAACTTTTACCAATTTAATTAATTAACCTCTCTCTTCCTCAGTTTCCTTACCTATAAAACGGAGATTACAATAGTACCTACCCTCAAGAGGTTGTTGGTAAGATTAATGAGTTAATGTAAAAGAAGCACTTGAGCACCTGGCCCACAGAGCATACTCAAAATGCTATTATTGCATACGATACGTCTTATACTAACATATGAAACAATACCCAAAAGTCAGGATTAATAAGATTCTGAATAAAAAATTTATAAACATTTTCATAGCTCAAGATAGATTGTCAAATCCTTCCAAAAGGGTTCTTCCAATTTACAATACCATCACCAAGCAGAAGAGAGGACCAGTTTCATCATTTCCACACAAGCAATGCATATAAACATCTTTAAAATACAAATTTACTAGGTCTTTATAATTTGTATTTGTTTACTAGAACACGTGTGATCTGCTTTCCATATATTATAGTAACTACTTATCACTCTTTTTTTTTTAAATTCATATAACATGTACACTCATCTAATAAAGTCTTAAGGTCTCTCTTTGATGGGCAGACAATCTTTATTTATTTATTTTTAATCCCTATACTTACTACAAATATTTATGTGGACTGTTCATTGCCTTGAGGAAACATTTAACTAATCTACCATCAGAAGTCATATTCTTTTTTTTATTTCATAATATTTGATGTCTGTAGTGGCAGGATTTATTTAAAGCCGATAAAATCAATCATTTTATAAAAGCTCAACTGAAATGCTTATTACAAATATCTTGTTTCAGAAACAAGATATTTCAAGCTTACCTCAGACCTTAATATTATAGATTCTTAAAGATGAGAATAATGACTGTTGAATGTTTTCCATATTTGAAACAAAGCAAAAATTTGCTTTCAAATGAGCTTACCCAAGTTACCTTAGACACTCAGAACTTAAGTCTACTTAATGTTTAAGTTCAAAGCATCTAGTAATGTAACAAAATTACTCAAAGTAAAAAAGTGAAGTTCTTACTAAGTGTACAGCGTGATCTATTTCTTCAGTAGTTACACCTGGTTTAATCATGCCGGCAGCAATATCCAAAACTTCTCTAGCAAGCTGTAAAAAAGGAACACTCGATACATTAAAAAAGACACAGAAACAGAAATCTATACCCTTTCTACTGTTTGACTGTGGAAGATTGGTAAAAATGAATCTCCCCTTGAATATTATAATTTTATAGAAAATATATAAATATACAATATGTGAATACATAAAAACAAACATTAATTTTATATAAAAATTGGGTTAACAAGCAAGCAGCAGTAAAGTTGGCTGATTTCTATGTGAAAATATACATCCTAAGAAATCTAAACTATCATCAACTGATAGAGGTAGTCTTCTCTCATTTCTATAATGGGGAAAAGCAGAGGAAAAGAAAAAAGAACAGATGAGCCTGGGCAACATAGTGAGATCCTGTCTCTTAAAAAAAAAAAAAAAAAGTAGTCAGGTGTAGTGGCACACGCCTGTGATCCCAGCTACTCAGGAGGCTGAGGTGGAAGGATAGCTTGAGCCCATGAGTTTGGAGTTACAGTAAGCTATGAGCTATGATCTATACGATCTATGATTGTGCCACTGTACTCTAGCCTGAGTGATAGCAAGACCCTGTCTCAAAAAAAAAAAAAAAAAATAGATGAATGAATTCCTCAAAGAATCACAGCAAGTCATAGGAAGAGAAAGTTCTCCAGGATATCAAACTAAATTAGAATCAAATCACTTTTAAAGCACTGAATAGAAACCTTAAGAATCTTACTTAAATGAACAATATCAATGTATTATATTTTCCTTCAGAATAAATATGCGATTTCACCTGATGAGTACCAACCACTACTACCACTCATCATAGGTATTTCACAAAAAGGCCTACAGCAAAACCCTCTGAGCCTTAAACTCTGTCCTATGTTATGATGACTTGTGAAAATAAAACGACAAAATGTTTTTAAATATCATTAAAAATTTCTTTTAAAAAAGAATACAGAAAATAAATGAAAAGGATTGTCATCTAAATATAGACTATCCACCAGATTAATTCTGAAATAGGCTTTTAAGAAGAAAACTGTTGACTAAAATTATATACTAACAATAGTTTAATGAAAAGCATGGCTAAACCAGGCACAGTGGCTCACGCCTGTAATCCCAGCACTGTGGGAGGCCAAGGCGGGCAGATCACCTTACGTCAGGAGTTAGAGACCAGCCTGGCCAACATGGTGAAACCCTGTATCTACTAAAAATACAAAAAAAGGCCAGGTGTGGTGGCTCATGCCTGTAATCCCAGCATTTTGGGAGGCCAAGGTGGGCAGATCACGAGGTCAGGAGTTCGAGACCAGCCTGGGCAACATGGTGAAACCCCATCTCTACTACAAATACAAAAATTAGCCAGGTGTGGTGGCGGGCACCTGTAATCCCAGCTACTCAGGAGGCTGAGGCAGGAGAATCGCTTGAAAACAGAAGGTGGAGGTTGCAGCAAGCAGAGATCACGCCACTGCACTCCAGCCTGGGCGACAGAGTGAAACTCCGTCTCAAAAAAAAGTTAAAAAAAAAAAAAAAAAAAAAAAAAAGCATGGCTAGTCAGTCTAACAATATAACATTTGCTATCTTTATAAATCAGCAAACCACTGACTTCATGTCTAAGTACTGCTTAAACATTTCCTACCCCATGGCGAAAAAATCACTCTTACCCTACATACAAGTCGCATCCCTTCTATATCTTCAGATGAGAGTAATTTAATCTGAGAAGTACCTTTAAGAGCCTGTTCAGATTCAGACATTCCTGGAATGAAAATTCGGTAAGTAAAACCAAAATGAATGCAAAGATGTAGTATTTATTTGCATAATTATAAACCTGTGGCATAAAAACAGTAGTCTCACTGTTTCACACAACAGTAACTCATAATTTGGGATGGTCTAGGTTAGATTTTTTAAAAAAAACATTTTCAACATCAAAGGGAAACTTGCTAAACCAACTGAAGAAAAAATTCTAAAGGATAAATTTTCAGACCTATTAGAAATCAGCCAATACTTATAGAGTACTTATTGTATGCCAGGCAGTGTGATAATCAAACTCAGTAAATGATACACATTTGAAAAGTACCATAGAATTTACAAATTACTTTCATAATCATCTCATGAAGCAATTATACATCAACAACTGATGAATTAATTACACTATTTTCTGAAACAGGAACCAAAGTTAAGTGTTTTTCAATCTCCAGTTTGTGACCTTTTATTGGGCTACACAATATTTTTTAAAAGTAAATAAATGGGACAGAAAATATTAAAATGGCATAACAAAGTATTATACTCGTATTATATGGAGTAGGAATAAGTGCTGCCATGAAATCTTTGTTATTTATATACACATACAAAGATCACGTTATAACAGCCATTTCTGAGTCATAGTCAAAAAAGTTTAAAAAATATTGCCCTAAAAATCTTCACTAATAAAATGTGTTAGCTTCAAGTTTTACATACATGAAAAGTAATAAAGCCAGGATAGCAATTAACTCAAAATCTAACAAAAATAATGTCAACTAATCTTATTTACAAGTACTAATGGAAAAATTCCAAATAAAAATATTAACAAACAGAATCCAAAAAAACCTAATACATCAGGATGCAAGTGAGATTCATACCAGAAGGCAAGGATAGTTCAATACTGACTAATCTATTAATCCAATTCATCATTCATAAATAAAGTAAAAGTAAATAATCATCTAGAAGGAAAGTTAATTCTGATAACATGGCCAGCTACCACCTTGACATGATAAATATAAATCTCAAACCGAGAACCAACATCACAGAATGCCCACTATCGGCACTATTATTTAACACTGTCCTGGCAATACTAGCAGATGCAATTAAACAAGAGAAAGAAATAAAACATATAAAACTAGAAAGGAAAGGACAAAATTCTTATCAATTTGAGATGTGATTACGTATCTCTAGAATAGAAGAATCACCTGGTAAATGACCAGAAATACGAATTCAGCAAGTTGGCCTATTGTTTAAGATAAATTTATCAAAATCAATAACTTTCCCACATACAAATAATCAGCTAAAAAATACAGAAGCTATTATGTACAAAAACAACTAAAAAGATAAAGTACCCAGGAATAAATTTAACAATAAAATCCCTACATGAAGAAAATCTGAAAACACCACTGAAAGACATAAAAGGAGTCAAATAAAATTTTAAAAACATACCCTGCTCCTGGACAGGAAGACTCAATATTGTAAAGATGTCAATTCTTCCAAAATTAATCTATAAATTTAATACTATCCCAATAAAAAAATGTCAACAGGATAATTTTGAGAACCAGACAAGCTGATTCTAAATTTCACATGGAAAAACAAACATGCAAGAATAGCCAGGAAAATTCTGAAAAAGAGGAAAGGTAGGGGCAACAAGGCCTACCAAATATTAAACATTATATAGCTATGATAATTAAAAGTTTGGCAGTGGTACATGATTAGACAAATGGGTTAATAAAACAGAATAGAATCCAGAAATAGACCCAAAGACATGTGAGAACGTAATACAACAATATAGGTTGCACTTCAAATCAATAAGGAAAGGCTGATTTTTTAAATAACTGGTGATATAATAACCAGGTATTCTCCTGAGAAAAAAAATTAAGTTGCATTCCTATTTAACTCCTTATGCCAAGTAAGTTTCAGATACATAAATGATTTTTATCATACATAAAAAAGACTGAAACCATAAAAATGCTGGAAGAAAACATAGGAATTTTTTTTATAACTTCTGCACCAAAAAGGTCTTTCTAGGTCATAGAGCCATACACACTGTAAAATCAAACACTGATAAATTTTACTATGTTAGGATACTCAAAATCTGTAATAAATGTAATGACAAAACATAAACAGTCAATTGGTAAAAAACAGTTTTAAAAACATACATCAAAAGGTTATTTTCGTTAATATACTAAGAACATTTATAAATCAATATGGAAAAAACTAGTACTCTAACAGGGAAAAAAAGGCTAAGGATATGAATAAACATTTCAAAAGGGAAGAAAATATAAATGACTTTAGTATATGAAAAGATGCTCAAACTTACTCATAATTTTAAAATGCAGATTAAAATAATAGCAAAATAACATTTTTCGTCTTTCAGATTAGCAAAGATCATAAAGCTTTGTAACACACTATGCTGCGAAAAATATAGCAGAAAAGAGACATCCATGTATTTTTAATGGAAGTAACTGGAAAAATCTCTGAAATTTGTAATATCTCTCAAAATCAAAAATGTATATATCCTTTGATCCAGCTATTTTAGACTATCAACCTACAGAAATACTTTGACACATGGACAAAGATATAAATATAAGAGTAGTTACTGCAGTCAAATTGCAACAAATTTGCAGTCAAATTACAATAAGCAAAAACCTCGAAATGATCTAAACACTCAGTAGTAAAAGCCTGGCTTAAGAAATATGATACATCCACATAACCGAATACTTCATTCACTAAAAAGGAGGTGGCTTTATACGACACATTTGTAAGACATATTAAGCGAATACAGCAAGGTGAAAAGGTAAATATAGTTTTTTCCATTTGTGTATAGATGGCAGAGACGGGGTCCTAATGTGTTTACATATATAGAATAGTTCTGAAAAGTTCTGTACATAAAGGGGAATAGCAGTTACCTCTAAGGACTAGAACTTACTTTCACTGCATAACATTTGTTAGAATTTACCTTGTCTATGCTTGTTTTTCTAAAATACAAGCTAATACTACATTTAAGATTAAATAGAAAAATAATGAAATTATACATCCTCAACAGTATGCTATCATTTAGACTATCTTTCCCTTAAATTTTTCTGAAATAGTAGGGTTTAACTAAAATTTTAAAATGATATTCATAAGAATGTTATGTAATACAGTTCCCCACTTCTTAGAGAACAAAGCAAGGATAGCTTAGCTTGCTAGATAAAACCACATAAAACTGCTGAGAGTCGACCTTCTTTGACATGCAAAATTGGTAATTTCACAAAGTCTAAATTAATTATGTGTACAGGCCCTAAGGTCAGAGATTGTTCCACTGACCTGTGTTGCAAATTACCTATCTTCGCTGGGTGTCTCAGTATCATTATCTATAAAAATGGAGAAGACAACAGAACCTACCTCAGCAGTGTTGAAAGTGTTAAATGGAGTAACACGTGCAAAGAACTTAGCACAGTGCCTGACACATAGTTAAGCAAAAATAAATACCAGTTATTATTAGAGAACCATCATCATCATATCATTCTCATCATTACTATCACTATCACCACCATTACTACTTCTGTTAATGTTACAGTCCAGTCTTTAGTTATGCATTCACTCAGGCCTCTACCATCTGCCTTTACCTAAATAGATATTGTTTAATTTAGATAGGAGGGAATATTAAAATTAAAAACTGTTTTTTAGTAAGTCTAGAAGTTGTTATAACAACATAAAATACAGTATTATTTTAAATATAGTCTTTAACAGCTACATAGTGTTTTCAGAGGTAGGTAGATTTCTAATGGGGGCAAGAATCTTTAATTCTCTTCAATGTTCTAATGCTGCTTGAAAACACATTTATTAGTCCAGCACTGAAAAATTTCTACAAGAAAAGCATTCCTTCCCTTTGCAGTAGTCATCAAGCCCACAAATTGAAAAATCAAGAATCAACATAGCAGAGCTTACCTAACGGATGATCAGCATAATCTGGTCTTTGAATATAACTTGGCACTGGCCTTGTTGGCATCTAAAAACAAAGTTAGTTAAAACTGATTTACCAACAAAAAATAAATAAAACGGGGGGAGAAAAAAGTCCATTCAAAAGTTTTTAGAAGTTTTAAATGGCATCTTAAATATTATAACAGATATATATTTCATTAAGATTATGCTTTACTTTTCCTAGTGGTAATGCCACCCCTTTTGCAGGGTATTTTAGAAAGGGGGAAAGTGGCCAAGGCCATTAAGGATTTAAGATTAGACAGAGACTAATAACAAGACACCCATGTTATTCCAAACAAATTGGCAAGCTAACAACAATAAAATCATGTCTCAAAGTAAATATATACCAACATGTTCCTAGTCATTATCTCTGGGAGGCAGAATTAAGGAGATTTTGTTATGCTTTTCCTATTTTTCCAAATTTTAAAGATTAAAGATGTATTCCTTTTATAAAAAGAAAATCATCAGTAAAGAGAATTTAAATATTTAAGGGTGACAAATAGATTTCAACTTGAATGAATTCTTACATTAAGACTCCAAGTCCTATCTGCCAAGAATAGAGGAAGGCAAAAGAGTGGCAGAAAAGCCATATCTAAATTAAGGGAGAAATATATCATAATAAAATAATTTTAGAAAAGTATAATACAGTCAGTCCTCCATATCTCCTGGTTCTGCATCTGTTGACGCACAATCTGTGGTATGGAAGGTTGACTTTAAGGGACTTGAGCGTCAGTGGATTTTGGTAACTGTATGGGGAGTGAGGATGTCCTGGAACCAACCATCCATGGATATCAAGGGACGACTGTACACACTACCATCATGCCAGCAACAAAATATCTATTCTACCTTACCCTACACTTCTTTTTAAAAGTTTTAGTTCTTTCATCTAAAATTTTTCCCACTTCTTCCATGATTGCCAAACTACCAGCTCCCAAATGATGCACCGTAAGAGCTCAAGAGCTAAAATGCGAGTTCCTTTGTAAACACAATCCTGATTATATGATTCACTACTGGAAAACAAATTACGAGTATTATTTTTGGAAAATTCAAAATTGGAGTGTTGTTTTTATTACCTTATTTACTCACCAGTGGATAATGTGGTCTGAGTTTACCAGTATATCGATAACCTGCCCATGGGTCAGTATTAATATCACCTTCCACAGTCCAGGAAGACACTTCTCGCTTTGCCTTTTCATCTTCTGGGAGATGGAGGAATAGATGTGAGAGGAAGGAGGAGAAGGAGGGAAAGGAATGTTTCAGTGGTCAAGCTAATGAGCAGCAGCATACTTTGAATATCTCTTGTTTAAAACCAAGCCTACAAGTCCAGGCACAAAAATCCACCAAACTTTTACCCTAACCTAAATCACCAAAGCAACTGCTTTACTGCTATATTCAAAACCCTTATAACTCCTTTTCGAAGATCTAAAGGTCTTGGAAGAAAAAACTCCATGTAAACATATACTAAGTTTTTACATAATATCGAACGAGAACAGCTCATAGCTTTTCTAAATGTATTCTGACCACATCAATTTATAGAAAGCCCATTTTAAAATATGAAACATAAGCCCTAGTAAAACCTACCCAACTGAGGTCAGATGTTACAAATGAATTATGTTCTTACTAAAAGAACAGATCCCAAGTAATCCCAAAGCAAATTTAAAATCAAAAATAATTATTTCTCACAAAGCTGATCAATTGCTTTCAAGTCAATATTTCAAATTGCTTTGAAAACTTTATGATCATCATTTGCCTCTTTTCAGAAAGGGGTAAAGGAAAGAGGCAGGAAAAAGGCAAAGACAAGGGAGGGAACGGTCTGTTTAAAGTTCAGCAGAAAAATTAAGAATCATATCCATACACACAATCGTGTCAGTTATTAATCTATGTGTGCTGACTGAAATATACGCAAGAATTCTACTCACACAGAAGACACTCTTTGGTGCCTGTGATGTCAACATACTGGCTGCACCTCTTATTCACATAGTAAAATAAAACTGTTATCCACATAGTAAAATAAGACTTTAAATAGCAGGAATACAAGTCCCTCGTAGACCAAGTACTGGCCTAAACATCTCCCAGTGCATTCAGACCTTTTCCTGATTATTGTCATTCTACCATAGGTTTTAAAAGTCAAACTTCAAACTTGATTTTAGAAGTGTCCGAAAAAAAAAAAATAATAAAACTCTCCTCTTAAACAATCTAATTAAAATACAAAATGAAGGAAACTAGATGGAATCATAAAATGTTAAACTTAGGATCTTAAAGACAATATAGTGTTGTTTCTTTATTGTACATATGAGGAAACAGAGACTGTGTGGTTCACATGAGCTGTGACACAAGAATGCCAGCCCCCGTCCAGTACTCTTAAAGAGCATGTGGCTAACTCTGGAAAGGCCCTTAAGGTACAACTGACAAGAATGCAAAAATATAGAAAATCCATTCATATTACTTCGGAAGAGAATATATTTATACTATTACATATAAAGGAATAGAAAGATACCATGCTATTGAATTTTAAAATATCTTTCTCCCCTCTGGAATTCAAGAAAGCCACTGTGAATGTTAATATCAATAGGAAAACTTTCTCATCACAGGACAAAAACAAACTTCATTCACTGCTAGTTGGGTCAAACATGACAGAAAACAGTTCAAAATGGGGGCCAACTGAGCCTGCTTCAGCTATGAAGTGCATCAAGTGATTTTGTCTGAAACATGAACCTCAAGAATAACTTTCTCCCAAAACCTAGGAGAGAAAAGCAATCAAGACGCAGGCTTTTTGCACTAGCATACTTCTGGGGAGGGGAACAGGAGAAGGTGAGGGTGTAAAAATCTTGTAAAGCTTCCTGTTGCTCTGGATTTTACCCTTCCACAGTCTATATTCAAAAGAGAACTTAGGTACAGGCACAGCAGCTCACGCCTGTAATACCAGCACTTGGGAGGCCAAGGCAGGTGGACTGCTTGAGCTCAGAAGTTCAAGACCAGCTTGGACAACATGGAAAAACCCATCTCCACAAAAAATACGAAACTTAGCTGGGCATGGTGGCGCACACCTGTAATCCCAACTACTCGGAAGGCTGAGGTGAAATGGAAGGATTGCTCGAGCCCAGGAGGTTAAGGCTGCAGTGAGCCATGATTGCACCACTGCACTCCAGCCTGGGCAACAGAGGAACACCCTGTCTCAAAAAAAACAAAAACAAAAACAAAAAACAAAACAAATGTAAAGCAAACAAATAATATAACCCAAAACTACCAAGACAACTAAAGTTGAATATGGCAAGTTCTTCTCTCATCTCTAGGTACAATTTACTTAATGGAAATTTCACACTTGAAAACAAAATTCGTTTACATTTTAGGATCAATTTGATCTGAGCCTTAGGTGCTAACCACATTAACAGACCATTAACAAATCTGAATTGAGCTGATGATGGTAGCACAACTGCATAATAACTAGTCTTTTTGAAAAGACTGTACAACAACAGGGCAGTATAAATAAACATTTGTAAGCTGTCTTCCAAACATCACAATGCAACAGTCCCAGGTAAAATGCAGGTAGTGTCATAAGTATGTGATACATGCAAGGTCTGGCCCAAAGTTCATCACAGTCAGGCTTTATTCTTTAAAAAGTTGTATGCAGGCTGCTTCCTCTGGTCAGCTGACACAAAATAACTACAGATGTCTAAGCTTTGCATGGGACAGGATTTTCTGACCAAAATTCTGACTCAAGTCTTCCAGAGATGATTATTAGTTTTTGAGTACTTACTATGCATGGTACACATGCTAAGCACTTCTCATGGATTTCTTTATTTAATCCTCACACAAACCTATGATTCCAGCATCTTGGAGGTGAGACTTAGAGTAACCCATGGTCACAAAGTTTGGTGGAGCCAGTTTAAGACATTACATAACACCTTCTCTCTGTAATCCAAAAATCAGGCACACTAGTGTGAATGGGTAGGGGAGTGGAAGAAAAAGTATTACTTAGAGTTCTTTTATTAAATGCGGTTTTTATACCTTAATTTTGGCTATTCAAGATACTTGTCAAATTATTCCACCTTTACTTCAGGAAAATGAGAAACACACTGAATATGCCAGCGATACATTAAAAAGTGTACAATAATACAGTCTTGAGATGTGAAATGCTACAACTTCTACAGATAATACTAAAAGTAAATGCTGCTTAAGGTACACTGTGACAGAAGACACAGTATAAAAAACATGCACCCAAGAATCAGCATTATGTGCTTTTAATTAAGGACTTTACCATCTGAATGGTCTTCTTTACCATATGACAAGTTAAAAAAAAAAAAAAATCTACCTTTGAGTCATTTATTTAACTCACTTGAAAATTTCCTAAGGCCTGCATAAGAAAATTAAGCTTCTATGATTAAGCAAACTCCAGATCCAGATGTTTCAGTGGTGAATTCTATCAAACATTTAAGAAGAAATAATATCAATTCTACATAATCTCTTCTAGAAAATAGAAGTGGGAAATATATCCCATTTTATTTTTTAAGAGTCCAGAATTGCTCCAATACCAAAACCAGTCAAATATATTAAAAGCAAATTATAGATCAATATCCCATATGAATATTAATCAGAGATCAGTAGACACTATACTTAAAAAAAAAAAAAAACCTAACTATATCATCTCCATGACAAGAAATGCTTGCTATGTGTTATCTCACTATCACTTCTTGGACTGAAGTGCTAACTTTAAAGATGCATTGGTTCCTTCCTAGTGCAACATTCTGTTTCCCCAATGCTTTTCCTAATACTCTTCTTGTCTCTGGAGATCACCCTTCCCCACACCATTCCCTCCCTCTAGGACTGTCACTCAAAATTTACTGTAGTCAACTTCCTAGGGTATGAAAGATACAGAGCTGGCCACCTGAGGATGATCTCTATCCACCACAGCCAAAGGGATTAAGAACAGCAGGCTCATCCACTGAACAAAGTTATCCCAAAAGATCCAACAGAGCAACAGCTACAAGATGGCACCATACTAAACACTAGAGGTATAAGTAAAATGCAAATAGCCTAAATCCAGTGTTGTAATAATCACCTTCTTTTTACATAGGGAACACTTGCTGTTTATTCCCTTGTAGTGTAAGTCAAAAGGAAATAGCCCTGACCCTAAATATCCAGTATTGAAGAAACAGGCACACATCAATGAGTTAGCAAATCTGAGGGAGAGGCCGATTTTAAGCTTTTTTACTAACATACTGTTTAACCTCAACCCTTTATTACTTACCAATGCTTTTAACTTCCTGGGTATAAAATGCTAGTAACTGGCTCAAAGAGCTCTGCAAAATACCTAACACATTAGAAATACAGGATGTATGTAATGCATGAATGAATAAAGTTAAGTGAGATTATTTAAATCCATCTCTAAATTTTGACAGAGGTAACAAATCAACAAGTCCTGTCTTTTATGCGTTGATAAACTTACACTGAGTCACATCATTTTTCCTCATCTCTAACCACATTTCTCCCACAACAGCCTAGCATGTCCATTAAATGTAGGTGTCGCTTTATACAACTACAGAAAATTTGTCTTTTTAAAATTTGTATTTCCCTGTTCCTTCACATGGTGGTTTGGCTGACCTCAATTAGATTTGTTTTGGTAAAAACACACTACATTCAAACTTCATTAAATCAGCTAACTCCTAAAAAAAAAAAAAATACACAAGTAGATGAATATAAGACACCAAGATCAGGTATGTAGAAACAGAAACCTTATACCAAGAACCATGTAAATAAATAGCCATGTTATATCCCACTTCAAATTAAATCAAGCTTTGATCCATCAGGATGGCAATGCTATATAGAACAGAAAGCCCTTGTCAACTTTCAGGCAACTGTGACAGGTTGTCTTAGACCAGCCACGCTAATGACATGAATTTACAGGATAAATTAGCTGGAGCAAAAAAGGCAATGTGAATCTCAGCTACACCAGTGTGGCTGACAGTAATAGCTAAGGAGCAGCTAATAGTTTTACTTTGTAGTGTCACACAAAAAACTTCAAAAAAGAAAATTAAACATAAGACTGCAGGTAATAACATTAAAACACCAAAAAACAAAGTAATATAGTTTTGAGTAGAAAAAGCAATACAAATTGAAACTAAAAGAAACCAAAAGGGATCCGGTTAAATGAAGCCAAATCACTCACATAACCCCTGACTACAATATGCAAACACTTCCAGCAACATAACAGTGTGTCAAAAGATGACAGCATCATCAGGTATGGCTCAAGCAAGATCCATCTATACTAACAACTATCTCATGTTTTCATGTTAAATATGTAATACAAGATTAAGATATTATTCAGACATATTTTATTTACATATCACAAAAATTTAAAATATGTCATAATTCTAGTATTCAGGATTATACTTTCAGAATATTCAAATATACACTTTCAGAACTAGAAGAATTCTTGTTTTCTGGCACAAATGCCACTTCTAAGACAAATGGTATAAAAATTTGTGATTGTACTTACTTGCTTTCTTATGTAGTAACTTGTGAGTAGCCCAACTTCCTTTAAAACATTCCTAAAAGAACAAAAAAGGAAAATTAGTGTCAGGCCTTCCTTAATAAGAAACATTTTAAGGAATATTGCATATAAGCAAGAGTTATTGTAAACTATTTGCAAAAACCAAGACCTGTAACTTTGCAAATTAAATATTTGGGAAAAGCTTAAGAAATGACACCTGTTCAATATTCACTTCAAAAAGCAACCTAAACTTTATTTCAAATAAGCAAGGAATATTAGGCTAAATGTTATATAATAGTCACAGTTATATTTCAATTTTATGTCAACAAACTATTATGAAGTATTTCAAAAGAATCATTAGACAATTAACCAATCATACACTGGAAAAAACTGCAAGAAAATTTTTGCGGATTCTTTCATTTATAGTAGTTAGATTCCCAATCAGTCATACACACACTAAAATCACCCATGTAAGTAGTTACTATGTGACACAGCCCTGAGGCCATAAGCTGTGTGAGGGAAGGGATGGTATCAAAGCTTACCACTATTGCTCAGAGCCAAGCAGAGTGCCTGGCATGTGCTAGGGTTTCAGTGAATGCTTGACTGAATGATCAGAATTAATGAGTAACTAGAAAGACTTTTCATTCAGGAAAATATGTTCATGTAACATATTTCAGACACTAGTAAGAAGTGGCAAACTGGGAAAATGAATTCAAGTAATTAATTGAATTCAAGTAAGGAACTGAAATAAAGGAAAAGAATAATTCAACCAGACATAGACTTTATTTATGTTTTGAGGTTGATGGCCTCTCCTTCAAAGAGTTCAAAGTTACTCAAATAAATTATTTAAAATGCTAAGAGAATTCACAAAGTCTTACAAATGTGTTATCTTTGTAGACATAAAACTAGTAAGACACGGACAAGAAGAAAGCTAAGAAAAAAAAAGCATGGGAAAAAAAAATCCCTAGGACTACGTAGCTAACCAAATCATATTACACTAAAGCTGCCTTCTGTAAAGGTTTGCCCAACGGACTCTGAAAGATCAGTTTCTCCAACCTCAGCTAGAAACTTCACTACTTTCTCTTTACTCTTTCTATAGCCTCCACAGCCCACAACAGTTAAGCAAAGAAAATCCAGGTCATCCCTATCTCTACAACCTACAACCTAAACAGATTCCAAATGTATAAAAAGGTATCTACAACATTAGAGATTTTTCAGTTTTGAAGCCAAAACTGAACTCAGTCTTTTGGGGAGGTTGGCTTAGTCTGGTAAGCAGAATAATGGCACTTCAAAGATGTCCACTTCCTATTCCTCAGAACCCAAGGAATGTGTAAATATAAATATGTTAGGTTATATGACAAAGGCAGGGGGGTTGACCTCTTGTCCCTTCCCTGAGTTTTCATTAACTGAACTCATACCGCAGGAAGAAAGACTAAAGTCTGTCAACACACCTTGAAGGACTTTTCACAAACCATGTCTGTTCTGCAGGCCTATAAGACTGTCCCAGGCCACTTGTCCTTGAAGCCCACTGAGTTCCCCTAAAAATCATTTACAATCCCCATAAAAACATCCACATTTCCCCATCTCCTTTTCCCCTAAGAACTAGGGTAATAAGCATCTGTACCCCAGTGGGTTATTAGACAATCATTCTGTGATTCTCCCCCATGCACACTAATAAATTTGTATACCATTTCTCCTATTAATCTGGTTTTTGTAAGTTGATTTTTCAGTGAAACTTCAAAGGGCAAAGGTGAAATTTTCCCTTGGGTCTACACAGCCATCATTAACTAATATTTTGAAATTCAGTATATTCATTGAAAAGTAGCTACTCAAATAGCCTTGTATTCTCCTCAGAGGATTTCAGAGTGCTTTATACTTGGTTCATGAAACATCCATCAAATTCTAGCTTTTTAACAAGAGGGCTGATAGAATTATTCTCATTAAATAAACTAAGGACTTGTCTCACAAAACAGATTCATTAGCTAAGGGCTTGTATTTCAAGATATATGAGCATAAAGTAACCAAAATATTCATAATAAACACCTCTCACCTCTGTAAGGACACCCATCTTTCTCTTCCTTACTGGGACCATGAGGCAACCAAGTCATGGTCTTCAACATCATTAATGGTGTCAAAATATTCCCACATCTCCTAAGAACTCTCTAAGCCTAAATAATGTGCCTTCTCTAAACCACAACTTCACTTTTTTTCTTCCTCTTATTCCCCATTAGAAGAGGAATACTCAAAATCCTGAAAGACTATCCATTCTCTGAAGAGTTAATTTCTGACTCCTTAACAGGGCAATCTTTCCCTCCTCATCTCTAACAAATGAACCAAAGACCTAACTAACCTAGATTTAGAGGTCCCCAGGCAACCACCACACTTCCCAATCTCTTCCCTTTGTATAACCTGACCTACCTAATCCTAACACTCACCGTTATAACTGCGTCCTCAGAAGCTTTACCCATTCCATTAGGTTGTTTCAAATGCTACTTTCTCTAAAAAATGTCCACACTTCACTCCACACACAAGCTTAACATGTCACATGTACTTATTCAATACTTGCTGAACAGCACTTTGTTTTACTACTTTATTCTTCACTTATTTAATAACACCAAAGCATTATTATAACTAGTAGGTAAAACTTTAGTTTTCAATCCAAGACAACACGCTTTTTTCTTTAGCACCAACAGGAATTTACTAAATTTAGGAGCTTATGAACCCAAAATATCTGAGACAGGTCTCAGTCACTTTAGAAAGTTTATTTTGCCAAAGTTAAGGATGCACCAGTGACAGCCTCAGGAAGTACTGATGACATGTGCCCAAGGTGGCCAGGGTACAGTTTGCTTTTACACATTTTAGGGAGACATAATACATCAATCAATACATGTAAGACTTAACTGGTTCCATCTGGAAGGGTGGGACAACTCAAAAGTGGGGAAGGAGCGTTCCAGGTGACAGGTAGATTTAAACATATTCTGACTGGAAATTGGTTGAAAGTGTTATCTGTAGAAAGGAATGTCTGTGTTAAGACAAGGGGTTGTGGAGACCAAGGTTTTTACCACGCAGATGAAGCCTCCAGGTAACATAACAGGCTTCAGAGAAAATAGACCGTAAATATTTCTTATCAGACTCAAGCTCTGTGTTGATGCTAATGCTGGAAGGGTATAATGAGGCACGTCCAAATCCCACTTCCAGTCATGGCCTGAACCAGTCTTTCAGGTTAGAGTGCCCTGGCCAAGGAGGGAGAGTCCATTCAGATGGTTGCTGGGGGCCAGGGTGGTGGGCAGTTCAAATTTTATTTTTTTGGTTTACAAGCTAAAATGGGATAGTGTGGTTCTCAGCTCTGGCTCCTCATTAAAATCCTATGAAATGCTTTTCTTTACAAATAAATAGCCATGTTATTCCCCACTTCAAATTCAATCAGAATCTCTGGGAATTTGCTATGTAGGTAATTCTTATTTATTTCCAGTACTGTGAATCACTGAAGAGGAAAAGAGTCAGAGTTAAGAGAAGGTGCTCTCATTTCACTTCTAGAACAAGTCATTTCCTACTGAAATTGCTACTGCAAAATTATAACTCAAACAGTGAAAGAGATCTGACCTAACCAACTCTGTCTTGCTTCTAACCTCCAAGCTGTCCTTGTTCATTCCTAGGCATAGGCCAAACTTGTTCATTCCTGGGCACAGGCCAAACTAACTTCGGGAGAAACTTAGTTTATAGTTTAAAACAGGGGTCCCCAAACCCCAGGCCATGGACTGCTACTGGTCAGTGGCCTGTTAGGAACCAGGCCACACAGCAGGAGGTGAGCAGCAGATGGGCTGGCATTACCGCATAAGATCAGCAGTGGCATTAGATTCTTACAGGAGCGCACAAACTCTATTTTGAACTGCACATGCAAGGAGCCAGGTTGCACACTCCTTATGAGAATCTAACTAATTCTTGAAGATCTGAGGTGGAACAGTTTCATCCTGAAACCATATCCCCACCACCCCCAAGTCCATGGAAAAATTGTCTTCCACAAAACTTTTCCCTGGTGCCAAACAGGTTAGGAACCACTTAAAACAAAGACAGTAACAGCTCTTTCACAAACCAAACCCTTCTTCCTGGAGACCAGACTGCCTTTGTAGGACGAACAAATTAGCCAAAATATTAGAAATTATGTTTCAGGAGTCATGCAGCTGGAGGCTACAAGATTCTGACCCTCCCCAAATCGCCCCTGGGGATAACAACACTATTGTAAAACCTAAGATCAGTGCTCGAAATATTTTGCAGACTCTGCACTTGATGGATCAGCTGCCATCACCCAGATCAGTAAACTGGCTCATGTGGTCTTGTGGCCCCCACCCAGGAACTGACTCGGCACAGGAGGACAGCTTTGACTCTCTATGATTTCATATCCGACCCAACCAATCAGTACTCCCAACTCACTGCCCACCCCCCAACCAAATTATCCGTAAAAACTCTGATCCCCTTGTAGCAGGAAGAGCCACAGACAAAACCCCTCAGACACCAAGTTAAAGAAGGAAGGGGTTTATTTGGCCAGGAACATCGGCAAGACTCCTGTCTCAAGAGCCGAGCTCTCCAAGTGAGCAATTCCTGTCCCTTTTAAAGGCTCACAACTCTAAGGGGGTCCACGTGAGAGGGTCATGATCAATTGAGCAAGCAGGGGGTACGTGACTGGGGGCTGCATGTACTGGTAATCAGAACACAACAGAACAGGACAGGGATTTTTACAATGCTTTTCCATACAATGTCTGGAATCTATAGATAACATAACCAGTTAGGTCAGGGGTTGATCTTTAACTACCAGGCCCAGGGCGCGGCGCCGGGCTGTGGGCTTGTGGATTTCATTTCTGCCTTTCAGTTTTTACTTCTTTCTTTGGAGGCAGAAATTGGGCACAAGACAATATGTGGAGTAGTCTCCTCCCTTACCCAAACGCTCGAGGAGACTGATTTGAGTAATAAAACTCCCATCTCCCACACAGCTGGCTCCGCATGAATAAGTTAACTCTTTCTCTACTGCAATTCCCTTGTCTTGATAATCAGCTCTGTCTAGGCAGCAAGCAAGGTGAACCCATTGTATGGTTACACTACTTTAGTATCTATCAAATTAACCAGTGCAACTAACTCCCACCTTATTTTAGGCCCCACTGACTTGCCAAACTACAACTGCTTCACAATATATCTCCCCATCTTGAACCTCTCTCAAATTCTTTCCTATTCCAAACCATCCTAAAGTAGTGGCTAGAATTAACATTAAATGGTTTTCATAATGTGACCACCCATAATGTGTCCTATTACCTTAAGATCCTGTATTACCTCTCTCTCTTTTCCACCATCTCAAATCTAACATCAATTCATGTTGATGAGAGTGTGAGCAAATAAGCACACCATACAATGTTAGAAAGAATGCTGAGTAGTCACCTGGTAACTAAAAGGATTTGTATGTATCAAGATATAACATATATATAAATACTTACAAATACTTAATATATAAACACATATACAAAGACAAAAAAAAATACTTTGACCCAGTAGCTCAATTCCAAATAGTTAACCAAAGGAAATAATCTGACAAACGAGCAAAACATATGCAACTTAATGCTCACTATAGCATTACTTACAATTGTGAAAAAGAGAATTTAGATATACATCAATATAAAATAGGTTAAATTGTGATTTAACCATGCAAATGAATCTATGCAGTCATTAGAAGTAATGAAATTAGGTCGTGCTGCTCATGTCAGTCAACACGGAGGCAGAGGAATCGGAGAAGGCCGCAACAGAGCAAAGGCGCTAGAAGGGACAGACCAGACACTAGATGTGGAGGAGGAGCAGGAGGAATCCAAAGAAGCAGCCTGTGGCAGCAAGAAGCGGGTAGTGCCAGGTATTGTGTACCTGGGCCATATCCCACCACACTTCCAGCCCCTACATGCCCGCAACCTTCTCAGTGCCTATGGTGAGGTCAGATGCGTTCTTTCAGGCCGAGGACTGGTTTGTCAGACGCAAAAAGAAGGCAGCAGCAGCCGTGGGAGGGAAAAAAGCAGTACCACAGCAAGGACTACACTGAGGATGGGTGGAGTTCCGTGACAAGCACATGGCCAAGAGTGTGGCGGCCACTCTACACAACACGCCTATGGGTACCCACAGGTGCAGCCCCTCCCATTATGACCTATGGAATCTCAAGTACTCGCACCGCTTCACCTGGTCCCACCACAGCGAGCACCTTGACTTTGAGCGCCAGGTGCGCACACAGGCAGCGCCTGAGAGTGGAGGTCACTCAGGCCAAGTGTGAGACCATCTTCTATCTTCAAAGTGTGGAACGGGGACAATGCTTTCTTGCTGTTGATGGGGATCTTGCTCACCCAGATGGCTCCTGGACATTTGCCCAACGTCCTACTAAGCAGGAACTGAGGGCCCGGAAAGCAGCACAGCCAGGGGGGTGTGAATGGGCTCACCTGGCAACTGCCTAGGACAAGGCCCACTCCAACAAAGCACTCCTGGGCAGGATCTTTGGAGCCCCGCCACCCTCAGAGAGCATGGAGGGATCTTCCCTGGTCAGGGACTCCTGAGGGCAAGGGAGGCCCCTTCCATCTCCTGGCCCTGCTCTGCTTCCTGTCTACCTCATAATAGAATGATCGTGACTACCCAGGCAGACATTTTATTGTGTTTCTAGACCAGTGTCTCTGGTGAGGGCCCAAACGTGGAAGTTTTGTGGGCTTCCACTATTCCCCCATCTAAACTCCTATATATGCCTGGCTAATTCATACTGTCATACTAGCATGATTATGACTACTGCATATGCTTGTTTTAACTCTTGGTTGCCTACTGCTATAGGGTCCTCTTGGAATCTCACTTCCTGCCCCCAGGAAGGGCCTTGTAAGGCATGAAGAAGTTCTTCTACAAAGTTTCTTAAATCCATATAGGATTTATCATTCCCCGGTTAAATGTTAGTATATGTATATTCCCAGGCTGCTCCAACTTGTTCCGGTAGGTTGAGATAAGGCTAAATGAGTCCCAGATCAGGATACATGCCATTCCTTATTTGGGAACCCCTCTGACCTCTCATCACTAACTTCCTCTTTTCTTTGTCCTTTTTCCCTTCTTCCTATTTAGGAAAGTTTTAAATTATTAGCCAACCCAGTTAAGTTTAGAGTGTGAGGTCCCATCCCAGCCAATGGGAACGGGACACAGCCATAGGGGATTGTGTCAGGATGTAAAGGTTATAAATGTCCCTGTCTCCTTTGTTTGGTGTGCTCTCGTGGCTGGACTGCTGGTGAGTGTACCCTTTCTGCAGAAAGTAAACTAGCCTTGCTGAGAGATCCTTTGTCTCAGTGTTGATTTCTTTACAACATCGAATTCCCGTGCCCATCAATTTTGTGGCCCATATGGGGACACTGTTTCCCCTCCAGTCCTTGGCCCTCTCTTGTGGGGAGGCGCCCAGCCGCCCTGTTGCGGCAGCCCCAGGGAGATAGCCGGGGCTCACCTGGTACGAGGAATACATCTGGATTCTCAGCAATGCAGGGGACAAGGAGACTTTTAAAACCGCGAGACCAGGAGACCTCGTGCATGAGCCAAGGTAGGAAAAACTACTAGAGGGCACCAAAGTACTTCTTTGGTGGTCCTTCCTTGAAGGGTTGTGTGATGTATGTGAGTGAATGACTGTGGTTGAGAGAAAGTGACTGTAAGACGAATGTGGATTATCTTCAGAACAGGGAACAGAGGGGAGAAAGTTATCTCCAGGGAACTGAGAATACAGGCAATAAGAAACTAACACTAAAAAGGGGAAGGCTAATCCCCGGGGAAAAGGAGGAAATACATTTGCGCAGACAAGATATCCCTGAGCTGGAGGATCTGGGGGATTGAGTCTACTGGGAAAAAGTCTCACCCAACATGGGGAATACTTCTAGTAGGCCTGCAACTGGAAACAAGGCCAGAGATGAAGGAGGCAAGAAAGACTGAATCCCTCCTGATAGTCCTTTAGGACTTATGCTTACACACTGGAAAGAAAATGAAAGGACTAAATATAAGAAAAAGCAACTAATGATCAAGTATTGTTGCTTTCTGTGGACCCAAGAGCCAATTTTAAAACCTGCTGTTTTCTGGCCAAAATATGGCTCGAATGAAGACCGGGTCTGCCAGCTTCTAATACTGTATGTTAATAGCAAAAGTTGTATGTCTTCAGAAAAGATACACTATGCCATGTGCTAGCAGCTGGGGCCAGTTTCTCTTTATCCCCTAAGGGATCTGAAGCAAGGGATGGAGGAGGGTAAAAAGAGAATATCCAGTGGGATCCCCTAAACCATCTTCCTCCTTTTCTAGTCCCGCCTCCTCCTCCTCAGGCAGCGGTTAGTCCCACCTCCTCCTCAGGTGGTAGTCCCGCCTCCTCCCCCTCAGGCTCCGGAGGCAGAAGCCTCTGATATCTCCTTAAAAAGAGGGCTTCAGAGAGAGATAGAACAATGTAGAAGGGATATTCAAAATTTTCCCTTTCCCTGCGCTTCCGAAGAGCTGGCTTCTCAGCTCTTCCCTCTAATGGAGGTGCCACAGGGTAGGGGTACAACTGGATTCATGAACGCCCCTTTAACCACCTCTGAAGTCCGAGGTCTAAAGAAAGAGCTTAAACCTTTGCTAGATGACCCAGAGAGAGTAGCAGAGCAAATTGACCAGTTTTTAGGTTCCAAACTATATACTTGGACTGAATTAATGTCAATCCTGGGTATCCTCTTTTCAAAGGAAGAGCGGAACATGATCTGCAGAGCTGCTATGGGGGCCTGGGAACGTGATTACCCTGCCAGTCAAAATATTCCGGCAGCGGATGTTACATTTCCTGCTCGGGACCCACAATGGAATAATAATAATGCTGCTCACCAGAAGAATATGAGGGATCTACAAGAATTAATTATAAAAGGTATCAAGGAGTCTGCACCCAGACCCCAAAACCTCACTAAGGCCTTTGATGAACAACAAGAGAAAGATGAGGGACCTATGCACTTTTTAGACTAAGGGAGCAGATAAGAAGGTATGCTGATTTAGATCCTGACAGTCCACTAGGACAAGGTATGTTAAAATTACATTTTGTTACCAATAGTTGGCCAGGTATCGTGAGGAAGCTACACAAGATAGAGAGGTGGAAAAATCGGTCAATTGAAGAACTTTTAGAAGCAGCAGAGAAAGCATACGTGAGAAGGATGAAGACAGACAAAAGCAAAAGGCAAAAATTTTTTGGTGGATTTCACTAGGACCAAATATACCTGGGATGAGATTTTGACCAGTGTCCAGGGGTGCCATCTCACAGAGAGGCAGGGGTCGAGGTTGAAATGGAACATGAGAAGACCACAGCATATGTCATAAAGGGTGGAGATGTAGAGCAGACGAAGAGAAACTAAAACAAAGGATCTCAAGAATAGAACAAGAAGGGGGACAAGATAGGTATTATAAATGTGGAAAAACAGGCCATTTTAAGAGAGAATGCCCTGACCTAAAGGCCACAGAGGAAATTCCTCCTCTCATGCCAACCTTCAGAGAGGAAGAATACGGGAGTCAGGGGCTCTTTCTTTTCCACCTTGAGTCCCATCAAGAGCCCTTAATAAATTTGGAGGTGGGACCAAACCATTAACTAATAACATTCCTCATTGACTCTGGAGCTACTTGTTCTTCCTTATGCTTTTCTCCAAGTGGCCTCAGCTGTTCTCCAGAAGAGCTACTATCATCTGGGGTGAAAGAAGAGAGGTTTAAGGCCAAAATCCTAGAAGATATAGAAGTCAGATACAAAAATCGGGCAGCTAATATTCAATTTCCATTAATTCCTGAAGCAGGCACTAATTTGTTAGGAAGAGACTTAATGCTAAAGTTAGGTCTTGGACTGCAAGTAGGGCCAAAGGGGTTCCTTCCCTCTCTCCACCTGCTAACTACTGTTGATGAGAGGAAAATTCATTCGGATTTATGGTCAAGAGAAGGAAAGCAAGGGAGTTACGGATTCCCCTGATACAAATACATTTAAAGGTTCCAAGGGGGAGTAGCCCAGAGAAAGTAATACCCGATCTCCCTGGAAGGCCGGGTAGGACTAAAACCTGTGATTGAAGGCCTTATTAAAGATGGACTTTTAGAGCCTTGCATGTCTCCATATAATACCCTTATCCTACCTGTCAGGAAGCCTGATGGATCCTACCTATTAGTACAAGATCTCAGAGCTATAAATGAAATAGTTCAAACCACTCACCCTACTATGACAAATCCACATATTAACCTTAGTAAAATTCCGTAAAGTCATCAATGGTTTACTGTAATAGACTTAAAGGATGCTTTTTGGGCACGTCCTTTGGCTGAGGACAGCCAAGATCTATTCACATTCAAATGGGAGGACCCCCATACAGGACAGAAGCAGCAGTACTGATGGATAGTATTGCCCCAGGATTTGAGGATTCACTGAATATTTTTACTCATGCTCTAGATAGGATTATTAGAAAGACAGACACTCCACCACATTTACAATTAATCCTATATATGGATGACATACTTATATCTGGAGAAGATACAGAAAAAGTAAGTGAATACTCTGTGTACTTCCTGAATCATTTATACTCTAAGGGACTGCGGGTCTCCAAAGAAGAGCTCCAATATGTAGAAACAGAAGTTAGACATTTAGGTCATCTAATTAGCACGGCCAAAAGGAGAATAGGACCTGAACAGGTCGAGGGAAATGTCTCCTTGCCCCTGCCTCAAACAAAACAGGAACTTATTTCTGGGATTGACTGGATACTGTAGATTATGGATTGATTCTTATGCATTAAGAAGTAAATTGCTTTAGACAAATTAACTAAAAATAGGCCAGACCCGCTTATAAGGACTTCTGGTGAAGTAGACCAAATAAATGAATTAAAAGCATGATTAATATCTGCCCCTGTCTTAGCCCTGCCTTCTTTAGAAAAACCCTTTCATCTTTTTGTTAGCACAGACAATGGAGTGGCCCTTGGAGTACTCACTCAAGAACATGGAGACCACCGGCAACCAGTTGCCTTTCTGTCCAGTCTTAGATCCAGTTGCCAGCGGCTGTCCCCAGTGCATCCAGTCTGTGGCAGCCAATGCCATATTAGTGGAAGAAAGCAGAAAGATTACCTTTGGGGGATACTTAACAGTAAGTACACCCCATAAGGTCAATGTCACCCTAAATCAAAAAGCGGAAAGATGGCTGACTGATTCTAGGATTTTAAAGTATGAGGCTATCCTATTAGAAAGAGATTATCTAATTATAACCACTGATAGTTCACTCGACCCTGCCGGATTCTTAAGAAGGAATCCATTGCTGCAAACAGAACATTTGTATCTAGATTTAATTATGATACCAAGGTATGACCAGACCTATCTGAAACCCCTTATAAAACAAGACAACATTTGTTCCTAGATGGGTCCTCTCGGATGTTTGATGGAAACAGGCACAGTGGATATGCTGTGGTGGATGGAGAAACTCTTAAGGAAACTGAATCGGAGCAATTACCTGATAACTATTCCGCCGAAGGCTGTGAACTATTTGTTCTCAGTCAGGCCCTTAAATATCTAGAAAATGAGATAGGAACACTTATACAGGCTGTAAGTACGCTTTTGGGGTAGCGCATACACTTGGAAAAATTGGGACAGAAAGAGGCCTGATGAACAGCCAAGGCCGAAAGCTTGCTCATGAGTCATTAGTGACTTGTGTTTTAAATAATCTCCAGTTACCAGGAGAAATAGCTATTGTACATGTCCCTGGACACCAGCATGACTTTTCATTTGAAAGTCGAGGTAATAATCTTGCAGATCAGGTAGCCAAAAGAGCAGCAATGGCTGTGAAACAAATATTTCATCTAACTCCCTCCCTCCTCTCCCCCAAATTAGCTCCTATTTTCTCTTCAGCCTAAAAGGAAAAACTAAGTGAAATGGGGGCTAAAGAAAATACAGAAGGGAGATGGATTCTCCCAGATCAGAGAGAGATGCTCTCCAAACCCCTTACGAAAGAAGTTCTGTCCCACTTACACCAAGGAACATGCTGGGGCCCTAAGGCCCTATGTGACGCTGTCCTCAGTCTATGGATGTACTGGGATCTATACCCTGGCCAGAAAGGTCAATGACAGCTGCATTATTTGTAAGAAAACTAATAAGCAGATCCTAAAGAAACTACCTCTAGGAGGAAGAACACCTAGGCTAAGACCATTCCAAAGTGTTCAAGTTGATTATATTGAAATGCTGCCAGTAGGCTAAAATACCTATTAGTGATAGTAGACCATATCACTCATTGGGTAGAGGCCACTCCTTTCTCAAAGGCCACTGCTAGTAATATAGTGACGGCCTTAATTGAACATATTATACCCAGGTTTGGATTAATAGAAAATGTTGACTCAGATAATGGGACCCACTTTACGGCACACATTATGATAAAACTGGCCCAGGTGCTGGACATAGAATGAGAATACCACATTCGGTGGCACCCCTCCTCCTCCAGGAGAGTAGAAAGAATGAATCAGACAAGTCATCTAACTAAATTTTAGAGACTCACCTACGATGGACCAAATGCCTCCCTATTGCTTTATTCAGAATCAGGACAGCTCCCCGAAGAGATACAGGTTCATCCCCCTATGAAATGTTATATGGATTGCCTTACTTACATTCCTCAGCTGATGTGCCTACCTTTGAAACCAAAGATCAGTTCCTTAGAAATTACATATTTGGACTCTCCTCTACTTTTTCTTCCCTTAAAACCAAAGGTCTTTTAGCACAAGCACCACCCTTGGAATTCCCAGTACACTCGCATCAGCCTGGAGACCACGTCTTCATAAAGGGATGGAAGGAAGGAAGGCTCGAGCCAGCCTGGGAAGGATCCTACCTCGTGTTATTGACCACCGAAACCGCAGTTCGCACTGCCGAGAAGGGGTGGACCCATCACACTCGAGTCAAGAAAGCGTCGACACCCTCAGAATCCTGGATTGTGGTCCCCGGGCCAAGTCCCACCAAGTTAAAATTAAGAAGAACCTAACATACCTTTATTTCTATTTTTCTTTCTTTCCTCTCACTATCTCTCATTTTATTATTAACATAAGTAGATTGGAATCATCTCAAGTGATATCCTTTGATGCTTGTCTAGTGATGCCATGCGGGGACCTACATAACCAAAGGCAACTAGCCTCCTCAGAAAAATATCTATGTCCTGGTCCCCCATTTAATCTAACAGTCTCTCACTCCCACAGATGCGATCAATTACAGCCAAGACGCCGCTTCTTCATTCCCACCGAATGGCAAACTTGCAGCAGTTGAAATGATGTTCTATGGACCACTCAATACAGAGGCTGGACCTCTACAGGAGGGGTTTGTACTGAGCTTAGGCCTAATCTTTATTTCACATAAGGAAGCATTTCCCCTGATCGTAAGCTTTATCAGTGTAACCCTATTCTTATTTCTAATATAGATAATCAGCCAGCTATCGGCCATCTCTACGGTATTGGGCAAATGTCAAAGGGGAAGGATCCGATAGGGAGGTTTGAAATACGCCTTCTCCCTCTTCCTCCTTTCCCTTCTCCAACCCCAGTAGTTTCGGCTTTAAATCAAACTTCTATTATCCCAATTAGTCCTTTACTAAATGATAAGACAAAAGCATCAGTACTACAAGTAAATGACTTAAAGCAGACTTTAGCTATTGAGACAGGGTATCAAGATGCAAATGCCTGGTTAAAACGGATTAAATATTCTGTCCACACTCTAAACAAAAGCGACTGTTACACTTGTGCACACGGTAAGCCAGAGGCCCAGATTGTCCCCTTTCCACTTAAGTTCTTCACATGCGACAGATTTGGAGTGTGTGGTAGCTCTCTTTCAAGATTCTACAGCCTGGAATGATGAATCTTGCCAAGCTCTCTCTCTGCTATATCCTGAAGTACAACACCCTGAGGGTCAGCCCCCGAGGGCCATTCAGCCTCCATCTTCCAGGGGAGAGTTCGCCTCATGCCTCTCACGGCAGGAGGAGAACTCAATATTCCTTGGAAATTTCACAGGATGCAGGGAGGTAAGGCACTTCTAAGAGCTAACCCATGAGGCCTCCATCAGCCATCCTTGAGTGGGACATATGGTGGTAATGTTGGGGGGCACTTACTGGATACTCCGCCATATAACTGGAATGGTACTTGCACTCTAGTCCAATTGGCTATCCCTTTTACCCTGGCATTTCATCAACAAAAATAGGAAACACCCCACCACCAACATGCTAGAAGAGCTCCTTACAGATCCTTTGATCCTCATATCCACCTAGATGCGACAGGTGTTGCAAGGGGGGTTCCTGATGAATTTAAGGCCAGAGATCAGATAGCTGCTAGATTCGAGTCAACGTTATTTTGGTGGGTCACGATAAACAAAAATGTAGACTGGATAAACAATATTTACTATAATCAACAATGATTAGTTAACTACACCAAAGTGGTCAGGGGAACTGCAGATGAATTAAGATCTACCAGCCAAATGACACAGGAGAACAGAATCACTCTTGATATGATGCTAGCTGAGAAAGGTGGTGTTTGTGTAATGATTAAGACCCAATACTGCACGTTCATTCCAAATAACACAGCCCCAGATAGAAGTATAACAAGAGCCCTAGAGGGACTTACTGCTTTATCAAACGAGCTAGCTAAGAACTCTGGCATAAATAACCCATCTCTAGCTGGCTAGAAAACTGGTTTGGAAATTGGAAAGATATCTTAACCTCAATCCTCACTTCCTCTATAACTGTGTTAGGTGTACTTCTACTTATTGGATGTTGTGTCATACCCTGTATTTGACGGCTTGTACAAAGGCTCATCAGTACAACCCTTAATAATCTATCCTCTGCCTCTCCCCCACCCTATTCAGAAAGGTTGCTTTTATTAGGGGATCAAGCCAAACAACAAAGCAGAGACTTGCTAGACAAGTTTGAAGAATTATAAAACAAAAAGAGGAGGGAATTGAAAGGAATGGAGAAGTTCCTCAAAGTTTCTTAAATCCATACAGATTTATCATTCCCCGGCTAAATGTTAGTATGTGTGTATTCCAAGGCTGCTCCAGCTTGTTCCGGTAGATTGAGATAAGGCTAAATGAGTCCCAGATCAGGATACATGCCATTCCTTATTTGGGAACCCCTCTGACCTCTCATCACTAACTTCCTCTTTTCTTTGTCCTTTTTCCCTTCTTCCTATTTAGGAAAGTTTTAAATTATTAACCAATCCAGTTAAGTTTAGAGTGTGAGGTCCCATCCCAGCCAATGGGAACGGGACACAGCCATAGGGGATTGCATCAGGATGTAAAGGTTATAAATGTCCCTGTCTCCTTTGTTTGGTGTGCTCTCATGGCTGGACTGCTGGTGAGTGCACCCTTTCGGCAGAAAGTAAACCAGCCTTGCTAAGAGATCCTTTGTCTCAGTGTTGATTTCTTTACAAGATCAAACTCCCATGCCCAACAGCCTTTATTTCCAACCAGGGGAATAATGCCTAGTCCAGGCAATATTTTTCTGTTAAGCAGTCACAGGTGAGGGTGGTATTAGCATCTTTTTTACGTAGAAAAAATTGACAGTTAATGGGGTGGACTGGGTTGGGAAGAAATAATTTCTTCCAAATGTATTTATAGAAAATAAAAATATTTTCATAAAAGAAAGAAGTAATGAAATTAATCTTACATGTGCAAAGAAGTCTACAATGTCTTAGGTTTTAAAAAAATAGGTAAGTTAGAAATGTGAAAAATCCACAAATATGTGGAAATGAAACATACTCTCAATCCAATGTGTCAAAGAAAAAGTCACAAGGGAACTTCAACACAAATAAAAACAAAAACATTTGGTATGCAAAACTTACGGGATGCATAGTAAGAACCTTGGTCTTCACAATCCCTTATTTTAATCCAGACACTTCTTTCTATTAATTCCAGTCCCCTAGATAATAAGTCGCCTCTTTCAACCAACTGCTAATCAGAAAATCTTTGAACCCACCTATGACTGGAAGACCCCACTTCAAGTTGTCCCACCTTTGCGGACCAAACTAGTGCACACCTTACATGTACAGATTAATGTCTGCCTGTAACTTCTGTCCCCCTAAAATGTATAAAATCAAGCTGTAACCCAACCACCTTGGGTACACGTTTTCAAGAACTCCTGAGGCTGTGTCACAGACCTTGGTTGCTCTTATTTGGCTCAGAATAAACCTCTTTAAATCTTTAAAAAAAAAAACAACAACTTTATGGGATACAGCCAAAGATGTTTTAAAAGGAAAGTCTACAGCTGTAAACATATACACTAAAAAAGAAACACCTTGGCCGGGTGTGGTGGCTCATGCCTGTAATCCCAGCACTTTGGGAGGCCAAGCGGGGCAGATCACCTGACGTCAGCAGTTTGAGACTAGCCTGGCCAACATGGTGAAACCCTGTCTCTACTAAAAATACAAATATTAGCCGGGCGTGGTGGCAGGCACCTGTAAGTCAGTGCAGCTACTCGAGAGGCTGAGGCAAGAGAATCACTTGAATCCAGGAGGCAAAGGTTGCAGTAAGCCAAGATTGCGCCACCTCACTCCAGCCTGGGTGACAGAGCGAGACACTGTCTTAAAAAAAAAAAAAAAAAACTCACATTAACAACCCGACTTTTACCTCAAGAACTAGAAAAAGAAGAAAAGATAAAACCTAAGGCTAACAGAAGGAAATAATAAATATTAGAAATTAATAGGCAATAAGGAAGACTGAGGTGGGAAGGACTGCCTGAGGCCAGGAATGCAAGACCGGCCTGGACAACACAGCAAGACCCCATCTTTACCCAAAAAAATAAAAACAATGAAAAGAAACTGGCCAACCCTTAGCTAGACTACCGAAGAAAAGAGATAAGACTCAATAACTAAAAAGGAGGAGAGAAAACTTCCAAGCTCATTTTGTTTTGTTTTGTTTTGTTTTGTTTTTTGAAATGGAGTTTCACTCTTGTTGCCCAGGCTGGAGTGAAATGGAGCGATCTCTGCTCACCGCAACCTCCGCCTCCTGGGTTCAAGCAATTCTCCTGCCTCAGCCTCTCGAGTAGCTGGGATTACAGGCATATGCCACCACGCCTGGCTAATTTTGTATTTTTAGTAGAGATGGCATTTCTCCATGTTGGTCAGGCTGGTCTCGAACTCCCAACCTCAGGTGATCCGCCTGCCTCAGCCTCCCAAAGTGCTGGGATTACAGGCATCAGCCACCACGCCCAGCCCAAGCTCATACTTTGAAACCAGCATTACCCTTATACCAAAGCCAGATAAAGACTAAAGACCAGTATCCCTTATAAATATTGATGCAAAATCTTGAACAAAACACTAACAAATAAATTCAACAGCACACTGAAAGGACTATACACCATGACCAAGTGGAATTTATTCCAGGAATGCAAGAATATTCAAAAACAAAAATCAATTTAATACATCACATTAACAGAATGAAGGATAAAAATCACATAATCATCTCAATTGATTCAGAAAAACCATCTGACAAGATCTGATACTCCTTCAAAATAAAGACACTCAACAAACTAGGAATACATGAAAATTACCTCAACATAACAAAGCTCATATATAAGACGCCCATAACTAACATCAAACTCAATGGTGAAAGACAGAAAGCTTTTCATCTAAGTCCAGGAACAAGATAAAGATGCCAGCTCTCATCACTTCTATTCAACATTGTATTGGAAGTCATAGCCAGAGCAATTAGGCAAGAAAAAGAAATAAAAGGCACCCAAATTAAAAAGGAAGTAAAATTATCTCTGTTCACAGATGACATGATCTTATACATGTAGAAAACCTTAAAGATTTCATTAAAAAAAAAAACTGTTAGAGCTAATAAACTAAAGTTGCAGGATAATCAACACAAAAATCAGTTGCATTTCTATACACTAACAATGAATAATTTTAAGATAAATTAAGGAACAATTCCATTTAAAAATAAATTTCTATTAAAAATAAAATACCTAAAAATAAACCTAAACTAAGGAGGTTAAAAGACTTGTATAATGCAAACTACAACACGTTGCCAAAAGAAAGTAAAGGCAACACAAATAGAGAGACATCCCATGTTCATGTATCTGAAAACGATAAGGTTAAGATATCAATATTACCCAAAGCAGTTTACAGATTCAATGCAATCCTTACCAAAATCCCAATGGCACATTTTGCAGAAATTGAAAAAAAATTCTAAAATTCATATGAAATCTCAAGGGACCCAAATAGCCAAAACAATTCTGAAAAAGAGCAAATTTGGAAGACTCACACTTCCTGATATCAAAACATACCACAGAGCTACAGTAATGAAAATGGTGTAATACTGGCATACAAACAGATACACAGACAAATGGAACAGAATCCAGAAATAAATCCTTGTGTATTTGGTCATGTGTGTTTTTTGGGAGGTTTTTGTTTTTAAAAGATGGGGTCTCACCTCGTCACCTAAGCTGGAGTGCAGTGGCACAATCATAGCTCACTGCCACCTCAAACTCTTTAGGGCTCAAGGGGTCCTCCTGCCTCAGCCTCCCAAGTAGTTGGCACTACAGGCGCATGCCAACACGCCTGGCTAATTTTTGTATTCTTTGTAGAGAAAGGGTTTCACCATCTTGCCCAAACTGGTTTCGAATTCCTGGGCTCGAGCAATCCTCCAGCTTCAGCCTCCCAAAGTGCAGGGATTACAGGTGTGAGGCACCACACCTGGCCTCAGATGATTTTTGACAAGGGTGCCAACAGGCAAAGAATAGTCTCTTCAATAAACACTGTTGGGAAAACTGGATCCAAATGCCAAAGAATAAAGTTGTGCCCTTATCTTAACCATATATAAAAATTAACTCAAAAGAGATTAAAGACCTGAACATGAGACCCAAAACTATAAAACTCCTAGATGAAAACATAAGGGAAATGGGGAAATACTTTGTGACAATGGACTAGGCAATGATTGTTTGGAGATAACACCAAAAGCACAGGCAATTAAAGCAAAAACAGACAGATGAGACTACTCAAACTTAAAAAACTTTTGTTCATCAAAGGACACAATCAACAGAGTAAAAGGTAACCTATGGAATAGGAGAAAAGATTTGCAAATAACATACCTGGTAATGGGTTGACATCTAGATTATATTTTAAGACTCCTACAACATAACATCAAAAAATGAATTAACCCAATTTTTAAAATGGGCAAAAGACTTAAGCAGACATTTCTCCAAAGATGATATATACTAGCCAACAGGCATATGAAACGTGCTCAACATCACTAATCATCAGAAAAGTGCAAATCAAAACCTCTATGAAGTATCAGCTCATACCCATTAGGATGACTACTATGAAAAAAACAAAACAGAAAAGAACAAATGTTGGTGGGGATATGGAGAAATCAGAACCCTTGTACATTGTGTTGGAATTATAGAACAATCCAACTACTATAGAAAACAGAATGACTGCTCCTCAAAAAACTAAAAACAAATAATCGTGTGATCCAGCAATCCCACTTCTGAGTATAGATCCAAAAGAACTGAAAGCAGGGTCTCAAGGAAATATTTGCACACTCATGTTCATAAGCACTATTTACAATAACCAAGAGGTAGAGACAACCCAAATGTCCATCAAGAGAAGAATGGATAAACACAACATGCGGTACACATAAAATGAAATACTATGCAGCCTTACAAAGGAAATCCTGTGATGGGTACAACATGAAGGAACTTTCAGGGCATTAAGTGAAATCAGCCAGTCACAAAAGAACAAATATTGTGTAATCTGACTTATATGAAATGTCTAAAGTAGTCAAATTCATACAGAAAGTAGAGTAGTAGTTACCAGGGGTTTGGGAAACAGGACAAAGGAGAGTTGCTGTTATAGGGCTATGGAGTTCAGTTCTGCAAAATGAAAATGTTCTAGAGATCTGTTTCACAACATAAATATGCTTAACACTACTGAACTATACACATAAAAATAATTAAGACAGTAAAATTAAATGTTTTTTATAACAAATTTTTTAAAGATATGTAAAAAATGGTAAATTACAAAACTGTATAGGTGTATATAATGCAGAGCAACAATTCTATTTTATTTTGAAAGAAAAAAACAGCAGCTAACATTTGAGATTTTACTACATACCAAGCACTGATTAGGCAGAGAATCCTCACACCACTACCAAGACATAGGTACTATTATCACAGATATCTCATTTTACAGATGAGAAAGCTAAGGCACAGATTAACATGTCCAAAAAACACAGGGGTAATTAATGACAAGTCCAGGTTTTGAATGCAGGCCCTCTTAAGACAGCATCCATGTTCTTAACCTGTATATAGTACATATGTAAAAATCTGGAAAGATAAGAAACCAAACAATGCTTTGGTTTTAGGATGCTAGAATTATGATAGTTTTCACCTAACACACTTCTGTTTTAAATTTCTGCAAAGATCATGTACTCCTTTTTATAATAATATATTTAAAAGGAAATATTTACATTTTGGAAAAAAATATTCAACTGAACAGCAAGGTCTCTATCCCTACTAACGATCATTTCATTTCCTTATATTTCTGTACTTGGACTCTTCCTTAAAGTAAAGCTGCTCATCTACTTGCTATTACCTACATGCCTCAGCTTGCTCCTACTTCCATAAACACATCCTTTCCCTGCAGAGAATGTCCTCTCCTTCACCTTAATATATATCATTTTATTTACCTACTCATCTATTTGATTTTCACACCTATTTATCAAAATTCAGTTCTTAACTCCTTCATGAGGCATTTCAAAGCCTGTCTTTACCTAGTACATTGTTCAGCTACTTAGTGTGCTGCTTTTAAAAACTGTTCTTTAGCTGTTTTATCTGTGTCCTCCACATCAGCAATGTTCCTTGAAGATGTCACTACCCATTCTTCTAAAGGCAAGGACATTACAGGAGGAAGCATACCTAGCACTCAGATGTAGATTTCTAAAAACATTCCTGCCAGAAACCAGGGCTGCTTAGAAACAAGACTGATTGCAGATCTGGGGCTGGGAAAATATTAGGGAATGTGTTTTATCATATGCCAGAGAGCTAGGAAGCAATCAGAGAGTAATGGAGGAGACTCAAAAGGATATAGAAGCCACTTTAAAGGTGATAACACTAATCAAATTTGAGACAATTTGAACATGAAAAAGAAAACAATCCAAAGCTCCTAATTGAAAACAACAAACATTTGCAACTACTGGTTAGTGCCCAGTACACAACCATTTCTATCTTCTTGGTAGGAATGGTGGAATGTAGTTCATTTACCAGGTGATGAGGAAAAACTCTTCCTTACAGAAAAAAAAAGAGATCAGCTATTGAATGACAGACTTAGGGAGAAAATCACCATTTGCAACCTCCACTGAAATAATTATCAGGTAGGGATCATCGCAATGCTAAAACCAATCAGAGAAAGATTGTTGAGAAAATGCATACTCTCCAAGTGACAGAATATCATCCCACAGATTAAATGCCAATTGTGAGGTTAAAAAAAAGTACCTGTGCAATCAATGGTGATCTGCTAGGAACAGAACCACCAGCCACTCTGTGCCTCCTGATGTGATGAAATGTGAAGTGGATAACATCACCTATGAGTCTTGTCAACAGCGTTTCACGGTCAGGCGCAGTGGTTCACACCTGTAATCCCAGTACTTTGGGAGGCCGAGGCAAGCAGATCACTTGAGCCCAGGAGTGAGACAGCAGCCCGGGCAACATAGGGAGATCTCCATCTCTACAAAAAGTACAAAAATTAGCCAGGCATGGTGGCATGCCTGTGGTCCCAGATACTCAGGAGGCCAAGGCAGGAGCATCACTTGAGCTCAGGAGGTTGAGGCTGTAGTGAGCCATGATCACACCACTGCACTGTAGCCTGGGCAACAGAATGAGACCCTGTCTCAAAAAAAAAAAAAAAAAAAAAAGTGTTTCACAAATCTAACAGCAGTTGGGCTTGATTTCTGGCTTACAGAAACTACAGGGGACAAAAGAACAACTTAAAGACACTTTGAGGAAATAGTTAATCAAAAATGTGTAACATTCTACAAGACAATTGACTAGCCTCTTCAAGAAGCTAGTATCATGAAAATAAGATGAGGACTATTCTAAATTAAGAGACATGACAGCCAAATGCTATATGTGAGCTTTGATAGGTTCCTGATTCTATAATCAAAAAGCAAAACAAACAAAAAAGCTTTTATGGATGACATTTGGGAGATAATTGAGAAATTTAAGTAAGATTGGCCTATTAGATGAAATCAGAGAATTCTTGTTAATCTTCTTAGGTGTAATAATAGTATTATAGTTAAGAATGCCCTTGTCATTAGAAAATGCTTGCTGAATATTTAATAGATTCAGTGTCGTGTTTTGTGTCTTATTCCCAAAATATTTCAACAAATACACATATATACACACATCCAATACACATACAAGCACACATAAATAAAAGAAATACAGCAAAATGTTAACTTAGGTGATGAGTATACTGCAATTATACTCTATTCTTCTTTAAACTTTTCTATTTGTTTGAAATTTGTCACAGTAAAAAGCTAGAGAAACTCAGTAAAATTATAAAAAATTCAAGGAAAACATAGTTCCTTGTCTATAACATTCACTAGCACTTCCCTGTTATTTATCTTTTTTCCAGTACTTCTTGTCTATACAAGAATAGCATAAGCCCCTTGAAGACAGTTAAACCCTTTTAAATTTTTGCAAGTGTACTGATGCAAATAGCCCAATGAACACTGCTGTTCATGAGTAATACACAACTCCGGACTGGCAAAAATAAAAAGTCTGTTAACAACAAGTCCTAGCTAGCATATGAAACAACATAAACTCTCTATAAGTACAACCATTTTTGTTTTTTGTTTAATGCTAAAGTCTGAGATTTTAGTGCAGTCATCCTAGTATGTACATTGTACTAAATATGTAGTTTCTTATCCCTCACCCCCAGCCAGCCCTCCCCCTTTCTGAGTCTCCAAAGTCCATTATACCGCTCCGAATGTCTTTGAGTACCCACAGCTTAGCTCCTACTTGTAAGTGAGACGACCTGGTACTTGGTTTTCCATTCCGGAGTTACTTCACTTAGAATAACAGCCTCTGGTTCCTTCCACGTTGCTGCAAAAGATATTATTTCATTCTTTTTTTAATGGCTGGGGAGTATTTCATGATGTATATATATCAAATTTCCTTTATCCACTCATCAGCTGACACTTAGGTTGGTTCCCTATCTTTGCAATTGTGAAATGTGCTGCGATAAACATACATATACAGGTGTCTTTTTATATAATGACTTCTCTTCCTTTGGATAGATACCCAGTGGTTTCTGCAGTGGTTGTACTAATTTACATTCCCACCAGCAGTGTTTAAGTATTCCCTTTTCATCACATCCATGCCAACATCTATTGTTCTTTGACTTTTTAGTAATGGCCATTCTGGCTGGAGTAAGGTGGTATCTCATTGTGGTTTTAATTTGCATTTCCCTGATGATTAGTGACATTGAGCATTTTTTCATATGTTTGTTGGCCATATCTTCTTTTGAGAAAATTCTATTTAGGTCATTTGCCCACTTTTTGATGAGATTATTTGATTTTTTTTTCTTGCTGATTTGTTTGAGTTCCTTGTAGATTCTGGGTATTAGTCCTTTGTCAGATGCATAGTTTGCAAATATTTTCTCCCTACAGGTTGTCTGTTTACTGTGATTATTATTATTATTATTGCTGTGCAGAAGCTTTTTACTTTAATTATGTCCCAATTATTTATTTTCAAGTACAACCACTTTGGAAAACAATCTGGTATCATCAAAGTAAAGCTAAACACATATCCTATGACCCAAAAAATTTTCTCCTTAGGGGTATACCCAAGAGAAATTTTTGCAAACAGGCACCAAGAATCAGGCACAAGAATGTCTAGAGCAGAACTATTTATAATAGAAAAACCATAACAACCCAAATTTCCATTGACAGAAGAATGAAAAAGTTGTGATATATTAATTCATTGGAATATCACATAGCAGTGAAAACAATGAAAATGAACCAGAGCTACAATGAAACATGGATAAATCTCAGGAACATAATGACAAACAAAAAAACGCATGTTGTAGAAGAATACATGTAATCATTTTGTTGGTAAAAAAAAATTTCAAAAACATTAAAAATACATTTTTTAAGAAATCAAACATGGAAATGCAAATGAATGATAAACACAAAATTCAGGATATGGAATACCTCTTGGATGAGGGACAAAGAAAAAGGAGCCTTCTGTTTTCACTTGTTTTCCTGGTAATGTTCTTTTTAATAAGTTAGATGGTAGGTATATAGGCATTTACTATATCATGCTTCTTTAGATCCCGTGGATGATTTGCTGTGTTATTGTGTGTGTGTGTGTGTGTGTGTGTGTGTGTGTGTGTGTGTGTGTGTGTGTGTGTGTGTGTGTGTCTGTCCACAGTTCCTTGGCTAATAACTCCCCTAGCCTTGTTGCAGTCTCGTTATATTGTTGGGTGCTTTAGGCCTCAGGAAACAGACTCTCTCCAACCTTCTCCTGCTCTCTTCCTTTCACCCTACCTGAAGGCAAATGTCTAACCCCCACCTTTGTGATGTGGGTCATAAGACTCTCATTCCAGAGAGGGTCCCACCCCATATACCCTGAAGGAATGAAGCTTCCATAAAAACCCAAGAGGACTGGGTTCAGAGAGTTTCCAAATAGCTAGCTGAACACTGAACTCATGGAAGCTTGGCATCCCTTCCCCCATACCTTGCCCTATGCAACTCTTCATCTGTATCCTCTGCAATATCCTTTATAATAAACTAGTAAAATAAGTATTTTCCTGAGTTCTGTGAGCTGCTCTAGCAAATTAACCAAACCCAAAGAGGGGGAGCCATGAGAACCCCAACTTGAAGCCAGTCAAGTTTTAAGTTCCGGAGGCCCAAACTCGTGACTGGTGTCTGAACAGGGTGGGAAAGGGGCAGCTTCGAGGACTAAGCCCTCTATCTCTGGGATCTGACACTATATCCAGTCAAACAGTGTAGGAAATGAACTAAAGGACACCCAGTTGGTGTCCACTGCAGAAATGATTGCTCGCTTGGTGGTGAGGAGAAACCCCCATAGGTTTGGTTACAGAAATCATCTGTGTTGATGACTGTTGTGGTATGAGAACAGGGGGAAAAAAGTTTGAGTTTTTTTCCCAAACATTTACTAATATTTTTATTCTACTCAATATCAAAAACAATTTAGAAAACATACATCTATAGATCCTGACTTTATGGTCCTTAAAACTTTAATTCAAAAGCAATATTAAATTATTCATGTAACAACATTCACATTTTTCTCTATCATTTGTTTAGTGGAGTGAGAAGTTAACAGTATTCTAATAGTCAATCCCATCCCTATTACCAGTTAGTGAAATAATCAGTAATAACATAAATCCCCACTCAGAAGACAAAAAAAGTTACGACATTTTTAAAACCTAACGGAACTTACATTTACCTATTTTATTGAACGACTAAGCCTGTAACTTGCTGGATAAGACAGGGTTAACCTTCAGAATGTGATGCAAAGGTTGGTTTGCGTTTTGCACTTAAATCACAGAAGAATCATCAAACACACATTCAAAACACAGAGAAGTCTCTGTTGCCTCCCACTTTATAATGATAAGGGAAGTTGCTAAAGTTACAATTTCACTTATCATTTATATCCTAACCACTCTTTAAAGGCTTGAGCCTGTGACCCAGATAAATGCCACATTAGCAGATAGCAGACCCCAATTAACAGGGGCTTTTCTTGGTTTGCTGTTTTTTGTTTGTTTGTTTGTTTTTGAGACAGTCTTATTCTGTTGCCCAGGCTGGAGTGCAGTGGCGCAATCTCAGCTCACTGAAACTCCACCTCTCAGGTTCAAGAGATTCTTGTGCCTCAGCCTCCTGAGTAGTAGCTGGGATTACAGGCATGCACCATCACCACCCAGCTAATTTTTGTATTTTCAGTAGAAACGGGGTTTCCCCATGTTGACCAGGCTGATCTCGTACCAAGAGATCTGCCCGCCTCAGCCTCCCAAAGTGCTGGGATTACAGGCATAAGCCACGGCGCCTGGCCTTAACAGAGTTTTTAGAAATGCTTTCCAACAGACATGGCACAGCTCTGGTATATCAGGAAGAAATCTTTACTGAGCCTTGCAATAAGTCAGGTTACTGGAGATAAAAACAGGAGAGAACTTATTTACAACTTACAAAGCATGAGAAGTTCCACGGGGTCCCTATCCTAGTTTCATCCATAAGGTGCCACACACACACACACACGCACACACAATGAGAAAGGCAGGCCTCGTTTACAGAGTGTTTTGAATTGCTCTTTATTCAAACCCAGAGACAAGACTGATACCAATCAAGGAAATCAAAGGAAAAGACTTATAATTGTTGAGCTGGGAGCACTACTTGCCCAAGCATGAATAAAAGAATGCTTCATGTTAAAACTGTGAGGTCAGGCGAAGTTCAGGATCAAGCACAAAAGGTTGTAATTACATTTATATTCCATTACATTAAACATTTGATACAGAATGAAGCTCAACAGTTGCTTTATAAAGTATTTCTGCCTATTTAATATCTATCTAAAAGTGTTTGCTATTGCAGTAATACCAAAGACAATTACAGAAGGAGTTACCGTGCCACTGCTTTTCTTCCGAATATCTAGAGCTGGAATGAGCTTAGCTATGCACTTATGTCTGTCACTCCTATGAAATTTACTAAAACTTAACTAAAATTTTGCAAATATGCTAAACATGAAAAAAATTCACCTTAAAAAACCATGACTAAAACTTGATTTCAATCCACAAACTAAGTGAACAGTATAAGATCACATTTCCTATAGCACTTCAATTTCCAAAAAGGTAACTCAAAGACTGGTATAACTTTTGATTGCCTACCAACCAAATGATGCTCGTTTTTGTGTTGTTGTTGTTTTACAAATTCTACTGTAATGTAGGTATATTTCATGCCAAAACTTCATAGATGACCAGAAGGCCCTCAAACCAACAATAATCCACTAACTACACTGTGAGAACCACTGTTCTGGACAAGGATATAGAATTAGCTTAGGATAGTTCAATTCTGGGTTCATGTACCAAATCATGTACCATTATTATATGTTCCTGAGTAAGTCAAAATGATTTAAATTTTCAAGGAACATTTATTGAAGAGTAAACAGAAGCTAAAAAATTGAAAAGAAATTAAATTCAACTATAAGTGAATAAACAAATGACAGTACACCCATAACAGTCTTTATAAAGGATCACGTAAATGTAGCCATGACATGACACTACCAAAACACTGGTTAAGACATAAGGATGAGAAAATTCTCTAAGATTATATGTATTATGGTTGCCATTTCTGTAAAAACATACACAACTATGTGCACATGAATAAATACGCAAATATGTTCTTAAGAATACACACCAAAATTTCATAGAAATCATCTCTGGGTAATTGTTTATCTTCACATATATTTTGTATTTTTCTACAATAAACAATTTATGAAATTATTTTTGTTTTGTTTTAAAAAGACTCATAATTTCTCTTTACCTCATCCTATCTTTTTGCTTATAAGAAGCTATGACATTTGTACCTAAACTCAGCTAACTTACAGGAGTGTTTAAGGGTGGTCTGAAGTGACATGAGGAATTTAAAGAAAATCCCTATAAATAAAAACGCAGAACATGATAATATCTCCTTTAATGAAGATGAATTCCAGAAACACCCTGCACTGGCAGGAATGTTGTTACTGACGGAGAATGTTTCAGAGGGCAGGGTTGCATTTCAAAGATACTGCATGTTATAATGGCAATTCCTTCTCTACCTTCTAACTCCAACCTACAAGATGCTCAACAAGACTTTCTTCCAGCCAGGTGCAGTGGCTCACACCTGTATAGACAACACTTTGCGAGGCTGAGGCAAAGTGGAACTCAGAAATTCAAGACCAGCCTGGGCAACATGATGAAACCCCGTCTCTACCAAAAACACAAAAAATTAGCCAGGTGTGGTGGCTCAAACTGGTGTTCCCAGCTACCTGGGAGGCTGAGGTAGGAGGATCACTTGAGCCTGGGAGGTGAAGGTTGCAGTGAACCAAGATCACGCCACTGCACTTCAACCTGGGTTGACAGAGTAAGATCCCAACTCAAAAAAAAAAAAAAGAGAGAGAGAGAGAGAAGAAAAACTGTCTTGTTATTTAAAAAAAAAAAAAAAAAAAAAGACTTTCTTCCTGGATTCAGTTAATCATGTTACCTACCACTTCTTTTAAAGAACCTATTATTGGATTTGTCAAAAATGTTCATAAACAAGTAACATTTCCCCTCAAAGATTTTTAAGCCTTCCTTGGTACTGATTTTAATAACATTACATATGAGGCTATATGCACAATAAGGCCCAAATTTACTATATGCTCTACTAGGCACCCTGGATGCTCTCTTAGTCACCTTCTGCTCAACTCCATTGAAGAGGATGCTTCATTAGGCAAAGGAGGGGACTTACCCAAGGTCATGGGAGCAAAATCCAGGTCTCCTTCCACTTACACTATGCTTACTACCTTTTATGCCTTATAAATATAAATAGTTACAGATCACTCAGGTCTCTCCCAGCTGATCCTCTAACCAGAGGAGACAGCAACTGCCCTATGCTATTCACAAAGTTAAACATCAGCTAAAAAACTTAAAAGTAACTAAATTCAACCATAAGCAAATAAATGAGTGTATCAACAATATACTATACTATTCAGTGTTTACAAAGGATAATGTAACTACAGAATTTCTTTGTTTTCCATTGCAAGCCCACTGATGTCTTTTCTTTCATGTAGGGAAACGAGGGCCTACTGTGGGCAAGGCACTTTGGAAAATACAAAAATGAGTAAAACACACCCTCTGTCCTCAAAAAATTCTTACACACAAATGAAAAAGACATACATAAACTATTAAATAGGAAGGAAAACTTCTATTAATAAACACAATCGAACATCAAGAACTCTTGGAAAACTCAATTTTCAAGTAAAACTGGTTGTACTCCTCTAAAGAACAAAAGCTTTCCTTAAACTCAAACATCCTAGGCTGGGCACAGTGGCTCATGCCTGTAATCCCAGCACTTTGGGAGACTGAGGTAGGCGAATCACGAGGTCAGGAGTTACAGACCATCCTAGCTAACACGGTGAAAGCCCGTCTCTACTAAAAATACAAAAAAATTAGCCAGGCGTGGTGATGCGCACCTGTAATCTCAGCTACTGGGGAGGCTGAGGCAGCAGAATCGCTTGAACCCGAGAGGCAGAGGTTGCAGTGAGCCGAGATCACACCACTGCACTCCAGCCTGGGTGACAGAGCAAGACTCGGTCTCAAAAAAAAAAAAAAAAAATTAAGCCACCTAGATAAAATATTTCTACTTTCCTAAACATAAAACAGTATAACAATAAAAAGAGCTAACATTCATTAAGTTTACTAATATGCTAAGAGCTTTACATACTTTGGATTTAGTCTTCATCAAAACCCTGAGGTAAGTATTATTAATAGCCCCATTTTAAAAAGATACAGCTGAAAAAGAGAGGTTATTTGCCCAAGTCACATAACTAGTAAATGATGGAGCTGTGATTCAAACACAGCAGTATACCTCTCTATTTTGATGCATTTATCCATTAATTCAAACATTTAATGGCCACCTACTGCATACAGAGCATCATACTGGGAAATGAGAACAGGGCAGTGAACGAGATGAGATCATTCATGAAGTTCACCTTCCGACTAAAAAACAGACATTCTTGGCCGGGCATGGTGGCTCACGCCTGTAATCCCAGCACTTTGGGAGGCCAAGGAGGGTGGATCACCTGAGGTCAGCAGTTCGAGACCAGCCTCAACATGGAGAAACCCCATCTCTGCTAAAAATACAAAATTAGCTGAGCGTGGTGGTGCATGCCTGTAATTCCATCTACTCGCGAGGCTGAGGCAGGAGAACTGCTTGAACCTGGGAGGCGGAGGTTGCGGTGAGTCGAGATCGCACCATTGCACTCCAGCCTGGGCAACAAAAGCGAAACTCCGTCTCAAAAAAAAAAAAAAAAAAATCCTCATTTTTCTAACAGGTGAGGTAATCATAGATTGCACAAAAGGTCATAAAGGAATAAACAAGGTGGTGTGACAGAGTAACTGGGAATGCCTTACTTCTGTTAATGGTGTGATAGAAAGGCCTCTTGCAGTTTTGTTCTGTTTGTTCCCAAAGACAAGCTGGCCAGACAGCCAGGCCAGGGACCAGAGCAGTAGAAAGAAAGACCACTCCTAGTGATCAGAGAAGTGTTAAGGAAAATCCCTAATTTCTTCTTTTTGGTTTTTTGTTTTGTTTTGTTTTTGTTTTTTTCTTGAGACGGAGTCTTGCTCTGTTGCCCAGAATAGAGTGCAGTGGTGCAATCTCGGCTCACTGCAACCTCCACCACCCAGGTTCAACTGATTCTTGTGTCTCAGCCTCCTGAGTAGCTGGGACTACAGGCGTGTGCCACCACGCCCAGCTAATTTTTGTATTTTTAGTAAAGACAGGGTTTTGACACGTTACCAGTCTGGTCTCAAACTCCTGACCTCAGGTGATCCGCCCGCCTAGGCCTCCCAAAGTGCTGAGATTACAGGCGTGAGCCACCATGCCCAGCCAAGCCCATATTTCATCACAGATGTATAAAGCAGCTTAGAATAAGTTACAGTGACTTGATCAAGGTCTCAAGCTGGGATTGGGGGAACGGCTGTGATTTCAGAAGACAGGTGACACTTCGGAAAGGAAAGAATGTAAACATAGCCTTTGGCTAGAGCAAGAGGCTCAGAAGAGGGGCCCTGAATGTGGGGCTGGAATCCTGAAAGCAATGAGGGATACGCATAATCAGACTGCGGGAAAAATAACTTCTGTACAAAAGGTTTTGTTTGATAGGGTTTTTTTGTGGGCGTTTGTTTGCAAGGGGAGGAATTACAGTAGAGAAATTAAGAGAGTATGACAACTGATTTGGTGGGAAATTTTAAAAGCTGACCATAGGAGGTGGTAACAGAAATGAAGAAAAAGAGACAGTTGGGACAGCCACTCTGGGAATATTTGAGTGCATGTCTAACAGTGATACCAGAAATATACCTGCAGAATCCAACATGTAAATACCTCCAATCCTAACACACGGAATAAACCCTAGATGTTTTGTTTTCACAAATGTGTCTAGCATTTTTCCACAAACCCCAGTGATTCACCTTCTTTCTACCTGTTTCATGAATGTGGTTTCACACTACCTTTTTAAAATCTTATCAGAAGAATGTCATACATATTAATTCAAAATGCCACCTACTTTTAAAGTTATTCTACTCAGATGGTACAACTGTCAAAAGCAAACACTGTTTCTTAAGTTCAGGTCCCACACAGGCCACAAGAAGATAGAATTTGGAAATTTTAAAGAATCTAAAGGACGTGTACTAGGTTTAACATGAGTAATGCTCAACATGTTAAACCTAGTACAGGTCCTTTAGATTGTTCAGTAATGCTATTTTTAGATCAAGCAACACTCCTCCACGTGCAAGTTTTTCCAAATTATACTAACAAGGTCAAGGATCATATCCTATCTAAAAACAAGACTGTATAACACAGCTAAGACCTTTTGCAATCGCTTATCTACAAATATTGTGACGTAAAGATTGTATTTATTTGTATCTTTACGTTTCTATGTTTTATGTTGGAAAACACTTTTATTATTTGTATTGTGTTCATATATCTGCCTTCATTCTTATTCATATTTTTATTTATGGCAGAGTTAAATCGTACTAGAATCCTTTAAAAAATAAAGGACTTTACATTATAACAGCATTTCACGTTCCTTGGATAATCTGGGTCTCAGAAGAAGCCTGTGAAACTTACAAAGAAAGCTATAATCATCCCCTCTGTACAGTGTAACACTGGAACTCAGAAAAATTAAGTAACTTTACTAATTCAAGATCGCACAGTAATTGGCAAGGGCAGGGCCCCAATCAGGCCTTCTCTTTATTCCTGCTCTCCTCCCCACAGGACGCTACCAATTGAATATTTGAATATTCATGTGCCTCTCTTCACTAAACCTGGACTGTAACTAAGAGCCATACTATTGCCGCCCAGCCCTCATCCTGGGTCTCGAAATGCAGCAGCAACACTAGTACTCTTCAGTAAACAGAAACACGAGCACACGCTTCAGTCTGGACCCCATTCAACGCTGGGTTTGCTCTACTGCACAAAACTTAAAATACACTACAGCATTCACGCCTAACCCTCAATGGAACTGTCCTTTTCACTCTGGGAAATTCAGTCACAGGTGACTCATCCCGTTAGCTTACAGTTTTGTAAATTAATAATTTTATATACCGAAAGAAAAGAATGAATTACACAGACCTCTCCCTTCCCCACCCCCAAAGTTGCTTAAGTGTCAAAGCACGGTAGTAAAGCACAAAGAAGTGGGGCTGGAGCTAGCTAGCGTTCCTCCTCTCTGCGACTCTGACGGTCCTCGGGCCACCCATCTCTCAGAGCCCGGCAGGTAGCTTCAGCCCCCCACCCCGCAGGGACCCGACGGACGGCCCGGCAGCCTCCAGCGCCCAGACCCGAGCCCCGCCGGTGCTGCGGATGTGGAGGCTCGCGACGCTCGGGCTGCCCTCCTTCCCGGCGCCGCTACCTGCCTCCGGCAGCCCGCACACCTGGCGGCCCCCGCTCCCAGAACGCGGAGGTCTAGCGCGGCCAAGCGACCCCGCACAGCCCGCTTCCGCCCCAGCCCACATGGCCGCGGCGGGTGGCGCCCCCGCCCCCGCGTGAGCCCAGCGCGGTTCCCGAGGACCCGGGGACCCCATGAGGCAGGAGGGGGCGGTGGCGACGCGGGTGGGGGGAGGAGGAACCGAGGCCGTGGGGAAGAGGAGGAGCGCGTCCCGACTCGCCGCAAGGGCGGGAGGAGCCAGCAGGGGAGAAGCGAGGAGGGGTCCCGCAGCGGCGGCATATCCGCGGGGCAGCGGGCGTCTACCTGAGAGCAGAAGTACGAGCCCTGGATGCCCAGCTTGATGCAAGTGGGACACTGGAGCTTGGCCTCACTGCTGCAGCCGTCTGTCTCGCACACCCGCGTCTCCACGGCCGCCATGCTGCCTGCCCGCTGGAAGAGCGCCTCACCGAGGAAGAGGCGGCGGCGGGAGAGAGGAACTGCCGGGCGGAGGGGAGGGGAGAGAGACTGAGTCGGGGGAGGAGCTCGGCCCGCCGCTGGCCAGGGCGCGGGACGGGGAGGAGCCCAGGGCCGGCCGGGACCACGCAGCGCGCCCCGCCCCCGCCCCGCGCGCGCAGCTGGTGCCCCGCCCCGCCGCCTTCGCCCCGCCCCCCGCCGGCGGAGCCTGCGTGCCCAAGCCTCCCGGCGGCTCGCACATTGGGGCTGTAAGGGAGCTCTGCAGGGCCCCCCCATTCGGCGCCTTCGGGCGTCGGCCAGCAGAGAACGCGACCTGCCGGCGCCTGACGGTGAGGAGCCGCCCTCTCGCGGCGCACTCTCTGTGCCTACAGTCAGATAAGACAGTCGTCCTCACTGACGAACACCCAGGAGCCCTGATCATCCCCGACACCCGCAGGCGGCTAGAGAGGGCGCTGCGCTCCTCTGCGTTGGTTTCCCCCGCCGCTCCTTGGAGAACAGTCCCCTGGGTTAAGTTCTGTTTCTCACTGACATTGTCGGGTCTGAGGCCTAAGGACCACCGCTCATTCACAGAAAGGAGAGCCATAGAGCTGTCAACGGGACGGTGGGCTGGGATTCACATCTGCCCTCCCTCCTGCCCGACTTTTTTTTTCCACACACCACCACCTCCCCTTCAAAACCGATAGTGCTAGTAATAGTAACACAACTATCAGGTATTCAATACAAATAATTTTTTTGTATAATCCCAGTTGATTGCTTCAGCAGTAAATAGGGGAGAATTGTGCTGATCCTGAAATGTCACAGTCGAAAGAAGCTGTAAAGGCCTTCCGCTGCGAACCTGTTGCTTCAATCTTTTCAGCTGTATTCCAGGTCGGCTGTGTTGTAACTCATGCTTGAGTGCCTCCCTGTCACTAGGGAGGAGCGAAAAACTAACATTTACTGATCACAAAAGGCTGTGAACTTTGTTATTGTATTTTTTTAACTTCTCCGTACTTAATACACCAGAAAAGCTCATATTACTTTTATTTTTAAGAACTTTGTTTTGGCTAGGAGCGGTGGCTGACGCCTGTAATCAATCCCAGCACTTTGAGAGGCCAGGGCATCCAGGGCACCAAGGCCAGCGGATTCTTTGAGGCCAGGAGTTCGAGACAAGGGTGGAAATATGGCAAAACCCTGTCTCTACAAAAACTAAAACTAAAAACTAAAAAATTAGCCGGGCATGGTGGCAGGCGCCTGTAGTCCCAGCTACTGAGGAGGCTGAGCCGGGAGGATCTGTTGAACCTGAGAAGTCAAGGATATGGTGAGCTATGATCCTGCCACTGCACTCCAGCCCAGACGACAGAGCAAGACCATGTCTCAAAAAAAAAACTTAGTTTTGCAATATAAGCAGTAAAAATGATGTAATAAAATCAAGTAATAGAAATGTTTACATGCATACATATACTTTTGTATACAAGAAAAATCAATAAGTATGTATATATGTATGTACAAAATATTTTTTAAATAAAAACTGCACCATACCATATAAAGTAATTTACTTACCTGATTTCAGTTACTATGATGTCAACTTTTTGTTTGTCGTTTGGTTTTTCTTTGAGACAGCATCTCATTCTGTCAACCAGGCTGGAGTGCAGTGGTGCTCACAGTGAGAGGTGATAGCGAGGTGACAGCGTGCTGGCAGCCCTCGCAGCCCTCGCTCGCTCTCGGTGCCTCCTGGCCTCGGCTCCCATTCTGGCCGCGCATGAGGAGCCCTTCAGCCCGCCGCTGCACCGTGGGAGCCCTTCTCTGGGCTGGCCGAGGCCAGAGACGGTTCCCTCAGCTTGAGGTAGGTGTGGAGGCAGAGGCACGGGTGGGAACCGCGGCTGCGCGCGTCGCTTGCGGGCCAGCTAGGGTTCCGGGTGGGCGTGGGCTTGGCGGCCCCCACTCAGAGCGGCCGGCCGGCCCCGCCGGCTTCGGGCAGTGAGGGGCTTAGCACTCGGGCCAGCAGCTGCGGAGGGTGCGCCGGGTCCCCCAGCAGTGCCGGCCCACCCGTGCTGTGCTGGATTTCTCGCCGGGGCTTACCTGCCTCCCTGCGGGGCAGGGCTCAGGACCTGCAGCCCGCCATGCCTGAGCCTCCCCAGGCCCCACCGTGGGCTCCTGCCCACGCGGCCCAAGCCTCCCCACTAGGGCCACCCCCTGCTCCAGGGCACCCGGTCCCATGGACCACCCAAGGGCTGAGGAGTGTGGGCTCATAGCTCCGGACTGGCAGACAGCTCCACCTGCCGCCGCAGTGCGGGAACCACTGGGTGTAGCCAGCTCGGCTCCTGAGTCTAGTGGGGACTTGGAGAACCTTTATGTCTAGCTAAGGGATTGTAAATACACCAATCAGCACTTGTATCTAGCTCAAGGTTTGTAAACACACCAATCAGCACCCTGTGTCTAGCTCAGGGTTTGTGGATGCACCAATCCACACTCTGTATCTAGCTAATCTGGTGGGGACTTGGAGAATCTTTACGTCTAGCTAAGGGATTGTGAATACACCAATCAGCACTCTGTATCTAGCGCAAGGTTTGTAAATGCACCAATCAGCAGCCTGTGTCTAGCTCAAGGTTTGTAAATGCACCAATCAGTGCTCTGTGTCTAGCTAATCTAGTGGGAACTTGGAGAACTTTTGTGTCTAGCTCAAGGTTTGTACACGCACCAATCAGCAACCTGTCAAAATGGACCAATCAGCTCTCTGTAAAACAGACCAATCAGCTCTCTGTAAAATGGACCAATCAGCAGGATGTGGGTGGGGCCAGTTAAGGGAATAAAAGCAGGCTGCCCAAGCTAGCACTGAGAAGCCACGGGGGTGCCTTTGTGCACTGTGGAAGCTTTGTTCTTTCACTCTTTGCTGTAAGTCTTGCTACTGCTCACTCTTTGGGTCCACACTGCATTTATGAGGTGTAAAACTCACCACGAATGTCTGCAGATTCATTCCTGAAGGCATCGAGACCACCAACCCACCCCGGGGAACAAGCAACTCCAGAAGTGCCGCCTTAAGAGCTGTAACACTCACCGTGAAGGTCTGCAGCTTCACTCCTGAGCCAGCGAGACCAGGAACCCACCAGAAGGAAGAAACTCTGAACACATCTGAACATCAGAAGGAACAAACTTCAGACACGATGCCTTTAAGAACTGTAACACTCACTGCGAGGGTCCATGGCTTCATTCTTGAAGTCAGTGAGACCAAGAACCCACCAATTCCGCACACAACAGCTCACTGCAGCCTCAACATCCTGAGCTCAAGTGATGTTCCTGCCTCAGCCTCTGGAGTAGTTAGGACTACAGGTACACGCCACATTGCCCAGCTAATTTTTTAGCTTTTTTGTGGAGACAGGGGTCTCACTATGTTGTCCAGGCTGGTCTTGAACTCCTGGGCTGAGGTGATCCTGTCACCCCCGCCTCCCAAAGTGCTGGGATTACTGGCACAAGCCACTGCACACAACATTCTTTATTGTCATCAATTATACTTTTACCACATAATTTTAATGTCTGCATAATATTCTATTGTATGGGTAATTTACTGAACCAAATCCACTAATAATGGACATTTAGGTTATTTTAAATTGTTATCTATTATAAACAAGGTTTCAGTAAATATCCGTTTAGCTAAAACTTTACATACATCCTTATTTACTTAGGATATATATATATATATATATATATATATATATTTTTTTTTTTAATAGCAACAGGGTCTCCCTATGTTGCCCAGGCTGGTCTCGAACTCCTGATCTCAAGCCATCCTCCCACCTTGGCCTCCCAAAGTACTGGGATGAGCAGGCATGCAGCCTGCATGCAGGCATGAGGCGAGGAGGTCTTCAGATACAGTCTTAAAAGTGGAATTGCTGCGTTAAGAGTTTTCACTGTCTTTTGTTCTTTATATAGTTTGCCATATTTTTACATATCTCAGTGTAACTCCCTACAAAACATTTATCATTTAAAAAGGAAAAATAGTAACTTTAAAGTGGAGAGACCTGGGAGATACTCTTTATTGTGATCAAAGTGAAAATCACCAATAATGTGACAAATACACATTGTACACCTCTCTATATGAACCACTGAGGAGAATACAGTATTATCTTTTGTAGTGTTCCTGAAAAAAAATGCATAAATGACTCTAATCATGAGGAAATATCAGACAAACACAAGCTGAAGACATTCTACAATATAATTGACCTATGCTCTTCAAAATGCCAATGTCCCAAAAGACAGATTTGAAGAACTCTTCCAGATTCAAGGAGACTGAAGAGACCTGACAGCTAAATGCAACACATGATCATGGGTTGAATTTTTGGATCAAAAGAAAGAAAGGTTTTTGCTATAAAGGAAATTAGGTTGCATTGTATCCTCATGAATTCCCTGATTTTGACAATTACACATAGTGGAAGTCAGAAAGAGAAATGAATGATAAGACAAATGTGAGAGAACGTTAAAAATTGGAGAACCTGGGTATACCAGAGTTTTTTATTTTTTCAATTTGCTACTTTTCTACAGCTTTGAAATTATTTTAAAATAAAAGTTTTAGAAATTCTTCCTCTCAAAAGCAAGTAAATGGTGCTAAAAATTAAAAATTAGAATTAAAAATTCTTCCTAGATGTTCAACTGCAGGATCAAGTCCAATCCAGGCTTTTTGTGTATACCTCCATGTAACTCAGCCTCGTCTCATTATTTTTCATGCCTAGGCCTTGACCATTTAGCAATAGCAAGATGCTCATGTTTTCCTGAACACATAGTGCTATTTCATTCTTCCATGTTCTTATACATGTTGTTTCCTCTGTCTGGATTGCCTTTCCCCACTTGATCTCTTGGTGAAAGTACCATTTCCTTAAGATCCGGCTCTGACATCGCTTCACCCATTAAACTTCTGCTGACCCCCTTAGCTCTACTTAATCAGTGCCTCCTCTGTGCTACCTCTAAACCAAGTACAAAGTGCTATTGTTACAATTGACAATAATTTTAGGTAACATTTATTAAGGACTTAATATATCCTAGGCATATAGTCATGTGTATGACATTCCAACACTTGGGTCAATGACAGAGCACATATACAACAGTGGTCTCATAAGATTTATTATACCATATTTTTACTGGAACTTTGTATGTTGAGATACATTTAGATACACACATACCACTGTGTTACAATTGCCACAGTGTTCAGTGCAGTAACATGCTGTACAGGTTTGTAACCTCAAAGCAGTAGACTGCCTGTGCACCACACAGCCAGGCGTGTAGTAGGCTATACCTAGGTTTGTGTAAGGACACTTTATGATATTCACACAACCACAAAATCACCTGACAATGCGTTTCTCAGAGCATATCCCCATGGTTAAGCAACACATAACTAGTGAGATGTAAAAGTATAGATACTAGTGCTTTTACTTTTAATCCTCACAACTACCCTATAAGGAAGGTACCAGTAGTAATCCCATTTTTATTGCTGTAGCCCAAGGTCACATAGCCAGTAGGTAACAGAACCTAGAATTGAGCTCAGGTTTCTCAGACTGCAAATCCCATGTTTTTAGCCACTATACTTCATTGCCTTTAATTTTTCACCTGTGTCTCCTACTAGACTGTGACTTCCTTGTAACAACAGATTTAATTTATTTTTCTCTCTATCTCCAAACCTTAACCCTAGCACAATGCTTGATATATAATAGGTGCTCAATAAATGTTTGGCTGGGCATGGTGGCTCTCACCTACAATCTCAGCACTTTGGGAGGCCAAGGCAGGAGGATCACTTGAGCTCAGGCATTTGGGACCAGCCTGGGCAACATAGCGAGATCTCATCTCTGCCAAAAGTAAATTTTTTTTTTTTTTGAGACAGTTTCGCTCTTGTTGCCCAGGCTGGAGTGCAATGGCACAATCTTGGCTCACCGTAACCTCCGCCTCCGGGTTCAAGTGATTCTCCTGCCTCAGCCTCCCGAGTAGCTGGGATTACAGGCATGTGCCACCACGCCCTGCTAATTTTGTATTTTTAGTAGAGACGGGGTTTCTCCATGCTGGTCAGGCTGGTCTCAAACTCCTGACCTCAAGTGATCCACCCACCTTGGCCTCCCAAAGTGCTGGGATTACAGGCATGAGCCACCGTGCCCAGCCTAAAAGTAAAATTTTAAAAATTAGCTAGACCTCGTAGTGGACACCTGTCATCCCAGCTACTTAGGAGGCTGAGGCAGAAGGATCGCCTGAGTCTGGGAGATTGAGGTTGTGGTGAGCTATGCTCACACCACTGCACTGCAGCCTGGGCGACAGAACAAGTCCCTGTATCAAAAATTAAAAATAAAAGTTTTTTCTTCTCAACTTGTTAGCACATTATGTCAAATATGCAAAAAAAAGATTCATGTGTCTGGAGAGAGAAAAAGAGAGAGAATATCTATTCTATCAGTCAGAACTCAGCAACCCAGCAAAAAAACAGATGGCACTCTCAAGCTGGGTAACACCAAATAAATAAAATGGTATTTTTGTGTATTTATTTTAGAGTCAGGGTCTCATTCTGTCCCCTAGGCTGGAGTGCTGTGGCTCAGTCATGGCTCACAGTAACCTTGAGCTTCTGGGCTCAAATAAGATTGTCTCACACTACAAGTACTTACCACCACTCCCAACTATTTTGTTTTTATTTTTTATAGAGATGGGGTCTTGAAATGTTGCCCAAACTGGTCTCCAGTTCCTGGCCTCAAGCCATCCTCCCATCTCAGCCTCCCAAAGTGATGGGATTACAGGTACAAGCCACCATGTCCAACTACAGTGTCTTCTTTTTCTTTGCCCCCTTCTCTGGTCCTTAATTCAGGATGGCTATAGTCTCGATTAAACTCTTCATTCTTTTCAAATTACCTGTAATCCCAGCACTTTGGGAGGCTGAGGCAGGAAGACAGCTTGAGGCCAGGAGTTCCAGACCAGTCTGGGCAATATAGCAAGACCCTCATCTCTTTAAAAAATAAAAGGCCGGGTGCAGTGGCTCACGCCTGTAATCCCAGCACTTTGGGAGGCCGAGGTAGGCAGATGTTCGAGACCAGCCCAGACAACATGGTGAAACCCCATCTCTACAAAAATACAAAAATTATCCAGGCATGATGGTGGGTGCCTGTAATCCCAGCTACTGGGGAGGCTGAGGTGGGAGAATTGTTTGAACCCTGGAGGCGGATGTTGCAGTGAGCCAAGATCACACCATTGCACTCCAGCCTGGGCGACAGAGCGAGACTCCATCTAAAAATAATAATAATAAAAATTAAAATTAAAAGAAATTAAAAACAAATAGTTAAAATTAGCCACAGGTGGTAGCATATGCCTTTAGCTTCAGCTCCCTGGGATTGCTTGAGCCCGGGAGTTCAAGGCTGCAGTGAGCTATGATCCAGCCACTGCACTCCAGCTTGGGTGGCAGGGTTTCGGAAAACTGTAAGGAATGGTGTAGTAACTGAGTGTTAACAATAGGACATTTCCATTTCTGGCCCTGCAGGCACAAGGGGACTGGGCAATTACCAAAACTCACAGTGGGCTGGGTAGAGAGGGCCTCCAAACAGGAGATGTGACCTCTGCTTAAGAGACCTGGCCAGCCCAAAGTCATCCTAAAAAGTCAGGAAGCTGAGACTTCATTCTCTTCCACCTTATGATCTTCTGAAAGCTGGGACAAGGAGCCCATTGATCCTACAGAAGACCACACAAGTCAGCCTCTCAGGACAGAGGGCAGAAATGAGAAGGTAGAAAACGGATTCAGACGGACAAAAGGAAGATAATCCAGAATAATGTTATATTCACCACCCAGCTTAAGAATGAAATATGGCCAATACAGTTGATCTCCTCAGCGTAACTCTCTCTGATTGCATCGGCCTTCTTCTCTTCTGCAGAGTCACTATCCTAAATTTGGTGTTTATCATTCCCATGAAGACCTTAAACCTTTGTAATGGCATTATACTCTGTACTCTTCATTCTTGCCTTCATTATTCTTCATCATGATTGTGAGATTCATCCTTGAAATTAGGGATACTTGAATCCCTAATTTCTTTATTTTCCCTACCATATAATTTTCTGTTCTCTGAATATATCACAATATGTGCATTCTCTTGCGAACGGATATTTAAATCTTTGTTTTCCGTATTTTGCCCTTACAATCAATGCTTCCATGAATAGACTTACACTTGTGTGGAATACATTATTTTAAGACATAAAATTGAATAATGGAATTTTCTAACAAGGATTAGCACTTTCCTTGCTCTGTCATATCCTCATACTTGAGAATCATTGTGAGTAATGGGTTGGGAGCCAGAAAACTGATTCATTCGTCTAGTTCCTAATTCCTTGTCTCATACAAGACACTTAAAATCTTTGAGCTTTTGTTTCCTTATCTGTAAAATATTGTTATAAAAATTGGGCCAGGCACGGTGGCTCATGCCTGTAATCCCAGCACTTTGGGAGGCCAAGGCAGGTGGATCACCTGAGGTCAAGAGTTCGAGACCACCCTCGGCAATATGGAGAAACCCCCATCTCTACCGAAAATAAAATAAAAAAAAATAGCCAGGTGTGGTGGCATGCACCTGTAATCCCAGCTACTCGGGAGGCTGAGGCAGGAGAATCACTTCAACCTGGAAGGCAGAGGTTGCAGTAAGCCGAGATTGCACCACTGCACTCCAGCCTGGGCAGCAGAGCAAGTCTCCAACTCAAAAAAAAAAAAAAAAAATTAAATGAGTTGATGCCCATGAAAGCACTGTGTAAACAGTAAAGCACCATGCAAATGTAAGTTGTCACTGTTTATTGTGTGCCACCCCTTTTATAAGGTATCTCCTGTGAGAGGAGGAATCATGTCTCTTATTTGTTTCCTGTTGCATCCCTAGTACCCAGAATAAGGCTGGCACAGAATAGACATTGCATTTGTATTAATCAGGGAAGACTAACGGCTGTAACAAACAATCTCAAAACTTTTGGGAGCTTAAGAAAATCAAAATTTATTTCTCTCTTATGTCATAGTCAGCTATAGGCCAGCCAGGGAAACCCTACCTTAGCAAAGATCTCAGATCCATCTTGTGGCTCCACCAACTCCAAAGTGCTTGGAGTCCCCACCCGAGGAGAGGCTGGTGCATGAATGTACAGAATTGTGCATGAGATTTGACAGGCCAAACCTAGGAGTGATGTATTTCACTCTACTCCATTCCATTGTCCAGAATTCAGTCAATGACCACATCTTATTCTGAGGATTGCTAGAAAATGTAGTTCAGCTGTGGCCTTAGGAATAAAACAAAATTGGTTTGATCAACATCTAGCCAGTCTTTGCTACAACAATTGATAAATATTTACAGAATAAATACATCAATAAATGAATAAAATATACATATCTAAATGTAGCCTATATTCCTTTTGGTTTGGTTTTTTAGCTTCTCAATAACACCTTAAACTTGAATTTGCATCAGCTAAAATGCCTAAAGCATTTTCACTATTTGTTGTTAAGACCCCACTGAGAGAATAGTAGTTTCCCAAAAGTCCCATTTCCGGCTGGGCATGGTGGCTCATCCCTGTAATCCCAGCACTTTGGGAGGCCAAGGCAGGAAAATGGCTTAAGTCCAAGAGTTCAAGACCAGCCCAGTCAACATAGGGAGACCCCCATTTTTACAAATAATTTTAAAAATTAGCCAGGCATAGTGGCATATGCCTGTAGTCCCAGATACAGGGGAGGCTGAATCAGGAGGATTACTTGAACCCTGGAGGTTGAGGCTGCAGTGAACTATGATCGGGCCATTGCACTCCAGCCTGGCTGACAGAGTGAGACCCCCAGGTCAAAAAAAAAAAAAAAAAAAGTTCCATTTCCCAGGATGGATTTGGAGAAATTTGTCACCAAATGCTGCTGTTTCCCCATTACTAGGCCCATTCTCTAGTATGGGCCTCACGGACTAGACCCATTCTGTGATAATGTTGTGACAGCATCTACCTTCCTTAAGAGGCAGAGCCAAAAGTTCTTTTTCTTGAAATTTTGCTTCCAAAATCTCACTTGGATTGTTCATAATATGTTTCTGTTGGCCAAGAAACTAACTTTTTCTATTCCATTCTGAAGCAAAAATGGCCCCACTTGAGGTTTTGCTCTTATTCCACCTCAATCTTCTTCACAGGTGGGCAGCCCTGGATCAAGTGAATGTTAAAACTTCTGAAGTCAGGCCTTCAGAGATCTGGAGCTTCAACCTTAACCCCTCTTAGAACACTCTTTCTCAGTAGGTACCCAACAACCATATAAGACTTTTGCATAGAGGTCACATTTCTTTTCTTTGTCTTGTATGGAAAGCTGCCTAAAAATTTGATTTTGGGGGAATTAGAGACATAAATAAGAAAAGTAAACAATATAGCTTCTAGATGATAACACTGGACAGTATCCTCACAACCTTATGGAAGGTAATGATTCCTTAAAGAGGACAGGAAAACTTCATTTATTGAAGCCCACCCTTTCCCCCCTGCTCTGCAGACCATCTTTGTCTTATATCAAGTAACCATATGTGAGCAGAGTCATGTCTTAACATTCTATATTATTCTATTTGGCTATCCCTTGCCTCTATACAATACAGCCTTATTTACTGTAGCTTTATAATAAGTTTTGCTATCTGAAAGAGCAAACCCTCACATTTAGTTCTTTTTTCAAGATAGTTGCAGTCCTTAACACCAAGGGAGGCTAAGAGTATAAGAGCTCAAGAGGAAAGAGTCAGTACAGGGGTGGGATCCATGCAGCTCAGAATAGACTGTCAGAACCCACACAAGATGTGGAGGGGGTCCATGCAAGGAAATAGCTCAGCACTGAGGCTGACTGCCAGAGCCTAACACACACCTCACCTTGCTCAGGTTCCAACTTCCACCCTAGACTGCCTCTCTTTGGGAATTCCCTTTTCATCTTGTTCAGGCTGTAATACTCAGTATCAAGAGGGTGTCTCCCTGAAGGGGATGGCCTGGAGTAGGATGTCAGAGCCTCAGAACAATGATGTGCAGATGTCTCTGCAGTGTAAGGGTCCAGGCTGGGATGTTATAACCTGGGTATGGTGAGAAGAGCATTACCACTGAGGGACAGCCTGGCAAGGGGAGTTATCCGCCAAGTGTGATGAGAAGGGTGCCCACACAGGAGGAGGCTCAGGATGAAAAGTCAGTGCCTGGTGGGGTCAGGAGGGTGTCCTCCAGGGGTGAACCAGCATGGGAGTCAGAACCCTAGTGCAGTGAGGAGGAGTCCATTGGGAAAGGGGCAGGCATAGGGTGTCAGAGCCTAAGCCATATGAGGAAGTCATCACTTAGAAAGGAGAGACCGTAGACCAGGCATGGTGGCTTACACCTGTAATCCCAGCATTTGTGAGGCCGAGGTAGGTGAATTGGTCCCAGCTACTTTGGAGGCTGGAGCAGGAGGATCACTTGAGCCTGGGAGGTGTAGGTTACAGTGAGCCAAGATCACGCCACTGCACTCCAGCCTGAGTAACAAAGTGAGACCCAGTCTCAAAAAAAAAAAAAAGAAAAAAAAAAAAGAGAAAAGAAAGGAAAGGGAAGACTAATGTGGGAAGAAATAAGCCCCAGTCTGTCGTAGCGCTCCCAGGCTTATTAGGACAAGGAAATTCCCGCCTAATAAATTTTGTTCAGACTGGTTGTCTGCTCTCAAACCCTGTCTCCGGATAAGATGTTATCAATGACAATGTGTGCCCAAAACTTCATTAGCAATTTTAATTTTGCCCCGGTCCTGTGGTTCTGTGATCTCGCCCTGCCTCCATTTGCCTTGTGATATTATATTACTTTGTGAAGCATGTGATCTCTGTGACCCACACCCTATTCATACACTCCCTCCCCTTTTGAAAATCGCTAATAAAAACTTGCTGGTTTTGCGACTTGGGGGGGCATCACGGAACCTGCCAACGTGATGTTCCCCCAGACACCCAGCTTTAAAATTTCTCTCTTTTGTACTCTGTCCCTTTATTTCTCAGACCGGCCAACACTTAGGGAAAATGGAAAAGAACCTACGTGAAATATGGGGGGTGAATTTTCCCAATAATCAAAGAATTGTGGGGACACATAAAACAAACAAGTATACAAAAGAACCAGAAAAGTATGCTTGATGAAGTTCCCACAGTCAAAATCACAGAGAATATTAGCTCCAAAATAAATAATGATAGCAATAGATTACGGCCTGTTGAAATAGGCTGTGATTTCATACTAATAGTAAATGATGAATCATACTGATATAAAATGATAAATGAATAAACTGACGGTTTAATGAGAAACAGAATATTTACATAATCCCAAAGTACTTCCCCACAAAATCCTTATTAATTATAATGGGAAAAGTAATTTGAGTTGATAAGCCAGGCAGACACCACCTTAATCAAGTAATCAAAGTAAACAATATCAGCAATGGGACAAATTGAAATTGTGCTCTCCACATGATAGGCTGCAATGAAATGAATGTAGCATGACTTCTGTGATGCCCCTCCCAAAAATGCATAACCTGAATCTAATTATGAGGAAACATCAGACAAACTAAAATTGAGGAACATTATACAAACATGCCTTATAATTTTCAAAAGAGTTAAGGTCATGAAAATAATGGAAAGATTAAGGAAATGTTTTTGCATTTGTTATGGACTGAATGTTTTGTGTCGCCCTCCCCAAATTCATATGTTGAAATTCTAACTCCCAGTGAGATGCTATTAGGAGGTGAGACCTTTGGGAGGTAATTAAGTCATGAAGGTGAACTCCTGAATGAACGAGATTCGTGCCTTCATAAAAAAGAGACAGGAAGGCTTGCTTCCTCTCTTTGTCTCTCTCTCTCCGCCACCCCATATGAAGATACAGCAAGAAAGCAGCCAGTAAACCAGGAAGAATGTCCTCATCAGACGTCAGATCTGCGGGTGCCTTGATTTTGGATTTCTCAGCCTCCTGAATTGTGAGAAATAAATGTTGATTGTTTAAGCCATTCCATCTGAACTAAGACAGGGCTGAAGGACACTAATGAGACGTGATGATTAAAATTAAGACACGGTTCTGAAATTGATCCTTTTGCTCTAAAGGACATTATTCCAACATTTGGTGAAACTTGAACGAGGTCTGAGGATTAGATGGTAGTAATGTACCAATGGTAATTGATTTTTTTTAGTAGTGTTTTTCCTGATTTTTTTTAGTAGTGTTTAGCTATGTAGGAGAATGTCCCAGTTGCAGAAAATATACTCTGAAGTATGAGGAACTGATGGGGCATCAGGCTGGCCATTTACTCTCAAACCGTTTAAGAAAAAGTAATTTTTGTACTATATTTACAACTTTTCTGTAAGTTTCAGATTGTTTCAAGAAATGTTGCCTACCCAATGCAAGATATTTATAAAATAATGCCTTATGTATGCTAACTTAATGCATTTTTCTAATGTATAGTACAATAAACTATTTTTTTAATGATGGGCAGAGCCAGTGCCTGACCCACAGATGTTGCAAAAATTGACCTATTCTGAGGAGATAGTTTGACCTTGATTGAAATGTTTTAATTTTAGCACATGCATATTTTAATTCTACTAAAAAATAGTTTTTACAATTAAGAAACAAATGTTATATACTTGTACATTCATTTTTGGATGTCTATGTGCACAGAGTAACAAAATAACAGAAGAACAGGGTTGCACAAATGCACATTTCAGCTGTGAGCTACGTAAAACATATCTCTGTGTGCCTATACTCAATATTCATGGGGTCATTGGACAGTAGATATGGTAAATTGCATCTCCAATAATGGTTCTTACCAAGGAATTGCAATAGAATTAGCACGCTTTGCTGCAGACTCTCTAAAAGTCAGTATTTCCTTTACTGTATTGCCATTGAGTGCCTTTCCAGAATATGCTTTTTAAATTTTCTTTAAAAAACAGATTATGACAGGCTGTTTATAATTCTGAACAAAGGCATCTTGTTCTTATTAAATTATAAAGAACTAAATGCATTTTAATAGTTGTTTTGATTAAATTATATGAATAACAAAATTTCTATTAGTCTTAAATTACCAATGTGTATGTGGAATCATCATCGGGGAAAAGAAACTCCCATACCTGTCTTACACATAAATACATGATTCTTAAAATATTTAAAATATGAAATTTGCATTTAAAACCATATCAAAAATGGATTTTCAATAAATATTAGCTGATAAACATCTGTTAGTGCTTTTTTGTTGTTGTTGTTTTTTTTTTTTTTTTTTTTTTGGAGACAGAGTCTTTCTCTGTTGCCCAGGCTGGAGTGCAATGGCATGATCTCAGCTCACTGCAACCTCTGCCTCCTGGTTTCTAGCAATTCTCATGACTCAGCCTCCTGTCCTGCATAGCTGGACAGGAGCACCCACCACCCCAGCTAATTTTTTTGTATTTTAATGGAGACGAGATTTCACCATGTTGCTCAGGGTTGTCTTGAGCTCTTGAGGTCAGACAGGTGTGAGCCACCACCCCCTGCCTTATTAGTGCTTTTAAGAGGATGATTTTCTCACTTTGTAAAGAACATCTAGTAGATACAGCAAACTAAGAAAAATAACAAAGAATATTTCTTTTCTTGTCTTTTTTTTTTTTCTTTTGAGATGGGGTCTCACTCTGTTGTGCCCAGGCTGGAGCACAGTAGCACAATCATGGCTCACTGAGGCCTCAACCTCCCCAGGCTCAGGTGATCCTCTCATCTAAGCCTCTCAAGTAGCTGGGACTACAGCCACGCATCCTCACACCCAGCTAATTTTTTGAATTTTTTGTAGAGATGGGGGTTTCACCATGTTGCCCAGGCTGGTCTTAGACTCCCAAGCTCAAACAATTCACCCTACTCCGCCTCCCAAAGTACTAGGATTACAAGCGTGAGCCACCACACCCGGCCAATATGTGTTTTATAATAGCAATTTTTAAAATACCAACGAGTAGCTTGTTGAGAAATGGGTTAATATCAAGATGAAAACATTTAGAAAACTTTATTGAGAGACTTAAATAAGTGGAAGGACACATATTTATATACAGGAAGACAAATTTTTCAAAAAATGTCGGTTTGAGGCTGGGCACAGTGGCTAATGCCTGTAATCCCAGCACTTTGGGATGCTGAGGCAGGTGGATCACCTGAGGTCAGGAGTTCAAGACCAACCTGGCCAACAAGGCGAAACCCCATCTCTACTAAAAATACAAAAATTGGCCAGGTGTGGTGGCGTGGGCCTGTAGTCCCAGCTACTCTGGAGGCTGAGGCAGGAGAATCACTTGAACCCAGGAGGCGGAGGTTGCAGTGAGCCAAGCTCATGCCACTGCACTCCAGCCTGGGCGACAGAGTGAGACTCTGCCTCAAAAAAAAAAGAAAAGAAAAGAAAAAAAATTGTCGGTTTGTCCCAAGTTAATATATAGGTTAGTTACAACTACAAAACCAGTGAGAGATATTGTTAATTGTATTGAAATAATTAAAATAATTTTTTGAATAAGGCAAGGATAGCCACAAAATTATGGAAGAGACACAAATTAAATGAAAAGCCTAATTCTACCATATAGAGATGCTACCATAATAATAATATAGTCCCAAGGGACAAAACAGTCTAGAAAGCAGAGTGGGAAAAATAAGAATATCTGAGTTCAAGTCCTTCTCGCTCTCCTTTTTCTTTCTTTTTTTTTTTTTTTTTTGGTAGAGAGGAGATCCTGCTTTGTTGCCCAAGCTGGTCTCAAACTCCTGGACTCAAGCTATCTTCTCGTCTCAGTCTCCCAAAGTGCTAAGATTACAGGTGTGAGCCACCATGCTTGGCAACAGTTCAAGTTCTAATTCGTCTGCTTTGCAGTTAGTTTCTCCCTATCCTCTCCAATATATGACAATTTCTTCATATGTGATGTCTAATGAAAATACTACAAATTCATGTAAAAGGGAAGAATGATCAAATAATTTTAGAAAAATTGGTTAACAATTTGGAAAAAATATTGATGAAAGAGCAAAAGTAAAAAATTAAAGATAAGAAGATTGGCCAAAGAATAACTAAAATAAATAAAATCGGCATTTTCTAAAATTCTATTTAAAAATTATTAAAAATGGAAGAATATGTCCAAAATTCAACTTTATCATGTATTTAGTGAGCACCTACAACATTCCAAGCACACTGTTCTAGGTTCTCGAGATACATCAGTAAGCGGTAGACAACATAGAATTTATGTTTTTGAAGGTTCAGACAATAATCAAATAAATATCAGGAGTAGATAACTACTATCAAGAAGAAGAACATACAGGCTTATAAATAGACATAAATCAGTGGGATATAATTGAGAGTTCAGAAATAAACTCATACATTTATTTTTCAAAACATGAAAATAATCTGCTATGGTCTAAATGTTTGTGTCTCCACAAAATTCATCTGTTGAAACTTAATCCCCAATGTGATGGTATTAAGAAGTGGTGCCTTTGGGAGGTGATTAGGTCATGAGGGCTTCACCCACATAAAAGGAGTTAGTACTCTTACGAAAGAGGCCCAAAGCCGGGAGCTTGAGACCAGCCTGGCCAACATGGTGAAACCCTGTTTCTACTAAAGATACAAAAATTAGCCAGATGTGGTGGTGCACACCTGTAATCCCAGCTACTTGGGAGGCTGAGGCAGGAGAACTGCTTGAACCAAGAGGCGGAGGTTGCAGTGAGCCAAGATCTCGCCACTGCACTCCAGCCTGGGTGACAGAGTGAGACTCTGTCTCAAAAAAAAAAAAAAAAAAAAATGAGACCCAAAGGAGCTCGTTTACTCCTTCCACCACATGAGGATACATAGAAGGCACCATCAATGACTAGCAGGCCCTTACCAGACACTGAATCTGTTGGCACCTTGATCTTGGGCTTTCTCACTTCCAGAACTGTGAGCAGTAAACTTCTGTTGTTTATAAATTACCTAGTTTAAAGTCTTTTGTTATAGCAGCCTAAAAAGACTAAGACACAAACCAATATCCATCCACTGATGAATGGACTTTGCTTTTTCCTAGAGATGAAAAACATTTTATTTTATTTGCCTTTCCAACTTTCAGGGGGTGCACGTGCAGGTTTGTTACATGGGTAAATTGTGTGTCATGGGGGTTTGGTGTAGAGTTAATTTTGTCACCCAGGTAATCAGCATACTACCTGATAAGTAGTTTTTCAATCCTCACCCTCCTCCCACCCATGAGTGGACTTTTTTAAAAAAAGTGCTATATCCCTATAATTTATATCATTCAGCCATATAAAGAAATGAATACATGCTATAACTCAGATAAATCTGAAAAACATTATAATAAGTGAAAGAAGCCAAACATAAAAAACCACATATTTTATGATTCCATTTCTATGAAATATCCAGAATAGGCAAATCCATAGAAAGTAAATCAGTGATTTCTAGGGGTTGAGGGGAGGAGAAAATGGGGAGTGACTGAGGGTTTCTTTTTGAGTGATAAAAATGTTCTAGAGTTAGATAGTGATGATAGTTATACAGCTTTGTAAATATGCTAAAAGTCATTGAATTGTACACTGCAAAATGCTGTATTTTATGGTAGATTAATTACATTTCAATTTAAAAAATTTACTTTGCTCTGTGTCCTGTGGTTTCATGTTTTAAAAATAACTTTGAAGCAAAGTGAAAAGAAAAATAAAGATATAAAGGCGGACTCCTGGAAGTGCTCCTGAAAAGGACTTTAACGTTATTGTTCCAATGTCTCCTGGTTTTCATACACTTTCTTTTTTTTTTTCATACTTTTGTTTAAAAGCTGGATGTTAGTCTTATTGCTTATTCAAAAGTAATTTTTTTCCTTCCAAATGGTTTTAAGATTTCTCTCTTAGTTTTTAGCTTTCAGTAGTTTTGCTGTATTTGTACATAGATCTCATTTTCTTTGTATTTATCCTGCTTGGAGTCTAGAGCTTATGAATGCTTTGGATGAATGTCTCTTGCCAGATTTTGAAAATTCTTAGCCAATATTTCTCATTACAACACATATTAAAAATAACTTCCTGGCCAGGCGTGGTGGCTCACGCCTGTAATCCCAGTAGTTTGGAAGGCCAAAGTGGGTGGATCACCTGAGGTCGGGAGTTTGAGACAAGGCTGGCAAGCACAGCGAAACCCCGTCTCTACTAAAAATACAAAAAAAAGTAGCTGGGCATGTTTGCGGGTGCCTGTAATCCTAGCTACTTGGGAGGTTGAGGCAGGAGAATTGCTTGAACCCGGGAGGTGGAGGTTGCAGTGAGCCAAGTTCATGCCATTGCACTCCAGCCTGGGTGACAGAGTGAGACTCTGTCTCAAAAAATAATAATAATATAAATAAATAAAAATAAATTCCTCTAAATTCCACAAACTTTCTCCTTCTCCTCCTCCTCCTCCAACAGGGTCTCACCCTATCACACAGGCTGGAGTGCAGTGCTACAATCTCAGTTCACTGCAGCCTCAATCTCCTGTGCTCAAGCCATCCTCCCACCTCAGCCTCCCAAGTAACTGGGACGGCAGGTGCATGTCACCACACCTGGCCAATTTTGTTTATTTTTCATAGAGACGAGGACTCACTATGTTGCCCAGGCTGTTCTTGAACTCCTGGACTCTAGTGATCCTCCTGTCTCCACCTCCCAAAGTGCTGGGATTACAGGTATGAGCCACCACACCCAGCCCATGCCTTTCTTGGATGTGCAAAAAGGTCTGGCCTTAACATAGATTGATGGATGACAATCCAAAGTGCTGAACAGTCCTACAAGATTCCTGCTCAACGCCATGGGTTTGAAAAAGAATGGAAAGAATGTACATAAGGAATCCATAGTATCCGGGCAGAGAAAGAGTGCAAGATAAAATTTGATGATTTCGTAGTGTTTGTTTTGGCAGGAAACAATCAGACGTGTGAGTACCATCCAGAAGCAGCAGAACAAGCTAGTAAAGGAAGGGTAATATATCTCTCCACCTCACCAATTCGGCAAGGGGATACTAGGCCCTGAGCAGAGCAGCCGCTGATGGCTGGAGGCTGATTTTCATGTTCTTTGTTCTCCACAGGAAACATTGTTTACTGAAAACCTTTTTGTCAAAGTGTGTAAAAAATAAAGGATTGCTCCATCCTATTTGTTATATTTTCTCTTGGATTATAATATACTTTTCTATAATGAGATTGCAACCTATTTTTAATTTTGAAAAAATGGCCGGGTGCAGTGGCTCACACCTGTAATCCAAGCACTTGGGGAGGCCAAGGAGGGTGGATCACTTGAGGTCAGGAGTTAGAGACCTGCCTGGGCAACATGGCGAAACCCTGTCTCTACTAAAAATACAACAATTAGCAGAGCGTGGTGGCTCATGCCTGTAATCCCAGCTACTTGGGAGGCTGAGGCAGAAGAATTGCACGAACCCAGGAGGCGGAGGTTTTACTGAACCAGGATGACATCACTGCACTCCAGCCTGGGTGATAAAGCGAGACTCCATCTCAAAAAAATAAATAAAATAAATAAAATAATTTGAAAAAATGCCTCTACCTGTTCCTAAAAAATTAGCATCTATAGAATAATAACTAACATTTTATGAACGCTTACTATGTATGAGAGACTTTAAATATGTTAACTCATTTAAGAAGTTGCAGTATTCTTTAGTGTTTTCATCCTGGGTTTTCTTTTTTTTTTTTTTTAAACACACTCTTCGGCTGGGAAAGGGATACAGTGGATACAGTGGTATAAGTGTTGAGAATGTAGTTGAAACCTTGGATAGCCTATAAATTTTTTTCCAATTTTTTTTACCATGGTAAAATTATAAAATTCACTACTTCAACCATTTTTAAATAGTTAAGTGGTATTAAACATGTTGTTTTTGTTATTGTTGTTGTTAGTGTTGAGTTTTAGGAATTTACTGTATTTTCTGGATATTAATCTCTTATCAGCTATATGATTTGTAAATATTTTCTCCCATACTGTGAGTTGCCTTTTACTTTCTTGATAATGTCTTTGGGTGCACAAGATAGTTTGATTTTCATGAAAAAAAAAAGTTGAGGAAAGAAATTTAAGAAGTCACAAATAAATAGAAAAATACCCTATGTTCATGGATTAGAAGAATTAATATTGTTAAAATATCCATATTACTCAAATCAATCTACAGATTTAATGCAATCTTTATCAAAATTCCAATGTCATTTTAGAAAATATAATCCTAAAATTCATATGAAACCATTAAAAAAAAAAACAAACAAAAAAAATAGCCAAACCAATGATGAGTAAAAAGAACAAAGCTGGAGGCACCACAGTAATCTGACTTCAAAATATACTACATAGCAATTGTAACCCAAACACTATAGTACTGGGAATAAAAAAATAATAGATACATTCATCAATGGACCAGAACAGAGATCCCAGAAATGAACTCATACATGTACAGTCAATTGATTTTCAACAAAACTGCCAAAAATGCACAATGGGAAAAGGATAGTCTCTTCAAGAAATTGTGCTGAGAAAACTGGATATCTACATGCAGAAGAATGAAAATGGACCCTTATCTCACACTGTATACAAAATCAACCCAAATGGGTTAAAAGCCAGAAACTGTAAAACTACTGAAAGAAAACACAGAAGAGAAACTGTATAACATTTTTCTGGCCATGATTTTTCTTTTTTTGACTTGGTCCCCAAAGCACATGAAGCAAAAACAAAAGTAGACAAATGTGATGTCATCAAACTAAAAAGCTTCTGCACAGCAAAAGAAACAATTAACAGTGTGAAGACTCAACCTACAGATTGGGAGAAAACATTTGTAAGCCAAAGCCCTACATCCTAAAGGAGTTAATATTCAAAATATATAAGGAACTCAAACCACTCAATAGCAAGAAAACAAAAAAAATTCAATTTAAAAATAGACAAAAAGGGCCGGGCGCAGTGGCTCACACCTGTAATCCCAGCACTTTGGGAGGCCAAGGCGGGTAGATCACGAGGTCAGGAGATCGAGACCATCCTGGCTAACACGGTGACACCCTGTCTCTACTAAAAATACAAAAAATTAGCCGGGCATGGTGGCAGGCACCTGTAGTCCCAGCTACTCGGGAGGCTGAGGCAGGAGAATGGCATGAACCCAGGAGGTGGAGCTTGCAGTGAGCCTAGATCTCGCCACTGCACTCCAGCCTGGGCAACAGAGCGAGACTCCACCTCAAAGGAAAAAAAAAAAAACGCAAAAAGATCAGGCACAGTGGTTCATATCTGTAGTCCTAGCTACTCTGGAGGATGAGGGAGAATTGCTTCAATCCAGGAGTTTGATGCTACAGTGAACTATGATGGTGCCACTGCACTCCAGCCTAGAAGCAAGGTCCTGTCTCAAAAAAAAGTTGGTAGGGACAAGGACCTTGAATAGATATTTCTCAAAAAAAGAAGATATACAAATGGCCAGTAGATATGTGAAAAAATGTTCTACTTCACTAATCATTAGAGAAATGCACATTAAAACTACAAATCACCTCACATCGGTCAGAATGGCTATTCTCAAAAAGACAAAAGATAAATGTTGGCAAGGATGTGGAAAAAAGGCAACCCTGTACAACTGTTGTTGGGAGTGCAAATTAATGCAGCCATTATGGAAAACTGTATAGAGGTTTCTCAAAAATTAAAAATAAAATTCCAGCTCTCCCTCTCCCTCTCCCCACGGTCTCCCTCTCCCGCTCTTTCCACGGTCTCCCTCTGATGCCGAGCCGAAGCTGGACGGTACTGCTGCCATCTCAGCTCACTGCAACCTCCCTGCCTGATTCTCCTGCCTCAGCCTGCCCAGTGCCTGCGATTGCAGGCGCGCGCCGCCACGCCTGACTGGTTTTCGTATTTTTTTGGTGGAGACGGGGTTTCGCTGTGTTGGCGGGGCTGGTCTCCAGCTCCTAACCGCGAGTGATCGGCCAGCCTCGGCCTCCCGAGGTGCCAGGATTGCAGACGGAGTCTCGTTCACTCGGTGCTCAATGGTGCCCAGGCTGGAGTGCAGTGGCGTGATCTCGGCCCGCTACAACCACCTCCCAGCCGCCTGCCTTGGCCTCCCAAAGTGCCGAGATTGCAGCCTCTGCCCGACTGCCGCCCCGTCTGGGAAGTGAGGAGCGTCTCCGCCTGGCCGCCCATCGTCCAGGATGTGAGGAGCCCCTCTGCCTGGCTGCCCAGTCTGAAAAGTGAGGAGCGTCTCTGCCCCACCGCCATCCCATCTAGGAAGTGAGGAGCGCCTCTTCCCGGCCGCCATCACATCTGGGAAGTGAGGAGCGTCTCTGCCCGGCCGCCCATCGTCTGAGATGTGGGGAGCACCTCTGCCCTGCCGCCCCGTCCGGGATGTGAGGAGCGTCTCTGCCCGGCCGCCACGTCTGAGAAGTGAGGAGACCCTCTGCCTGGCAACCGCCCCGTCTGAGAAGTGAGGAGCCCCTCCGCCCGGCAGCCACCCCGTCTGGGAAGTGAGGAGCGTCTCCGCCCGGCAGCCACCTCGTCCGGGAGGGAGGTGGGGGGGCCAGCCCCCCGCCCGGCCAGCCGCCCCGTCCGGGAGGGAGGTGGGGGGTTAGCCCCCCGCCTGGCCGGCCACCCGGTCCGAGAGGTGAGGGGCGCCTCTGCCCCGCCGCCCCTACTGGGAAGTGAGGAGCCCTCCCGCCCGGCCAGCCACCCCGTCCGGGAGGGAGGTGGGGGGGTCAGCCCCCCGGCCTGTCAGCTGCCCCGTCCGGGAGGGAGGTGGGGGGGTCAGCCCCCCGCCCTGCCAGCCGCCCGGTCCGGGAGGGAGGTGGGGGGGTCAGCCCCCCGCCCGGCCAGCCGCCCCATCCGGGAGGGAGGTGGGGGGTTAGCCCCCCGCCTGGCCAGCCGCCCCGTCCGGGAGGTGAGGGGCGCCTCTGCCCGGCCGCCCCTACTGGGAAGTGAGGAGCCCCTTTGCCCCGCCAGCCGCTCCGTCCGGGAGGGAGGTGGGGGGGTCAGCCCCCCGCCCAGCCAGCCGCCCCGTCCGGGAGGTGAGGGGCGCCTCTGCCCGGCCGCCCCTACTGGGAAGTGAGGAGCCCCTCAGCCCGGCCAGCTGCCCCGTCCGGGAGGGAGGTGGGGGGGTCAGCCCACCGCCCAGCCTGCCGCCCTGTCCGGGAGGGAGGTGGGGGGTCAGCTCCCCGCCTGGCCAGCCGCCCCATCCGGGAGGGAGGTGGGGGGGTCAGCCCCCCGCCGGCCAGCCGCCCCGTCTGGGAGGGAGGTGGGGGTTCAGCCCCCCACCTGGCCAGCCGCCCCATCCGGGAGGTGAGGGGCGCCTCTGCCCGGCCGCCCCTACTGGGAAGTGAGGAGCCCCTCTGCCCGGCCACCACCCCGTCTGGGAGGTGTACCCAACAGCTCATTGAGAACGGGCCAAGATGACAATGGCGGTTTTGTGGAATAGAAAGGGGTGAAAGGTGGGGAAAAGATTGAGAAATCGGATGGTTGCCGTGTCTGTGTAGAAAGAGGTAGACATGGGAGACTTTTCATTTTGATCTGTACTAAGAAAAAATTCTTCTGCCTTGGGATCCTGTTGATCTGTGACCCTACCCCCAACCCTGTGCTCTCTGAAACATGTGCTGTATCCACTCAGGGTTGAATGGATTAAGGGCGGTGCAAGATGTGCTTTGTTAAACAGATGCTTGAAGGCAGCATGCTCGTTAAGAGCCATCACCACTCCCTAATCTCAAGTACCCAGGGACACAAACACTGCGGAAGGCCGCAGGGTCCTCTGCCTAGGAAAACCAGAGGACTTTGTTCACTTGTTTATCTGCTGACCTTCCCTCCACTATTGTCCTGTAACCCTGCCAAATCCCCCTCTGCGAGAAACACCCAAGAATGATCAATAAAAAATAAAAAATAAAAAAAAAACTCAAAAAAAAAATAAAAATCATTTGAAATAAAAAAAATAAAAATAAAAATAAAAATAAAAGTACCCGGTTTCTGCCCCACAAGAAAAGTGGTACTTTTTCCCCTAAACTGGCTTTGGATTAAATCACTTTCTTTATACCAGAAAAAAAAAAAAAAAAAACTAAAATAAAATAAAAGCCTAGCTGTTTTTTTCCTTAAAAAAAAAAAAAATAGAATTCCATATGATCCAGTAAACCTACTTCTGAGTGTTTACTCAAAAATTTTGAAATGTGTCAAAGAAATATCTGTACTCCCATGGCCATCGCAGTGTTATTCACAGCAGCAATATTATGGAATCAACCTAAGTGTCCACCAACAAATGAATGAATGAAGAAAATGTGGCACATACACACAATGGAATACCATTCAGCTTTCAGTTATTTTCAACAACTTAGATGGAATTAGAGAGCATTATGCTAAGTGAAATAAGTCTGGCACAGAAAGACAAATACTGTATGTTCTCACTTAGATGTGAAATCTAAAACAATCAAACTCATAGAAGTAGAGAGTAGAATGGTAGTGAGAGGCTGGAGGGTGGGGGACATGGGTAGATGATGGTCAAAGGGCTACAAATCTCAGTTAGACAAGAGGAATAAGGTGGTTTTAAAAAAAATCTATTGCACAGTGTGGTGAGCATAGTAACAGTGTATTGTACATTTCAAAATTGCTAAGAGAGCAAATTTCAAATGTTCTCACCACAAAAAATAGTAAGTTTTTGAAGTGATAACTATATTAACTTGATTTAATTTTTCCACATCATATTCATAAATCATAACATCATTTTGTGCCCCACAAATATATACAATTATCAATTATCAATTTATACTGAAATTTTAAAAATAAATTTCAATTACACATATATTCTACTACTTCTTCATGTTCCATATGGTTTCTAAGCTCTTTTCTATTTCTATCCTTTGTTTTCTCTTAGTTTTTGTTTGAATATTTTGGACAACAAGCTGGAAATTGTACTGGGAGCCCAGAATATTGTTATTTTGTTGTCCTTTCTCCTAATCTTGTAATTCAAAAACGAAAAAAAAAACCTCTCCTATTTCATGCCAAAAAGTCTTACATCTGACTGTCTGTGTTTGAGGCTAGGAAACTCAGAAGAGTTTATGTATTTTCATTTTATTCTCCTAGTCAGCTCCTGAAGTCGCAGCTTTCTGTGCTCCAAATCTCCTGTTTTCACTCTCATTTTCTTTGATCTTATGGGTCTGTACACATATTTTACTCTTTTGCTCCCTCTTTAATAAAATTTTGAGTAGAGGAGAAAATAAATGTATATGGTCATTCTACCATGTTTAATAGGAAGTCATATATATATATATATATACATACATACATACATACATGATGCTATTCAATGCTGGCAAGACTGCCACCAAGCAAAGCATTGTCATAGATTTCTGATGATAATACATTTTTTGAATGAGTCTTTAAATTTTATTCCCTTTCTGAGAAAAAAGCCTAAACATAAAATCTAAAATTCAAAATTAAGAGTATTTTCCATACATGAAGATATAATAGCATACTTTATGAAAGGGAAAACTTAGGTCAACCTAAAAAGATCTGAGACTAAATAAATAAATTATGGAAACTGCATGTAATGGAAAATTGTACTATACTGTAAATTTCTTTGTAAAGGTATGTATTAGCATTCATAGAGAAATGCTATTATATATTGTTAACTGAAAAGGCAAGATTTAAAAAATTTTCTAAAAATAAACACACCAGAGCCAGGCACAGTGGAACATGCACATGTAATTCCAGGTACTCGGGAAGCTGAAGCGGGAATATCACTTGATCTCAGGAGCTGGAGTGCAGCCTGGGCAACACAGTGAAATCCCAGTTCTAAAACAATAATAATAATATAATAAAATAAATGAAACACACAACCCAAAACAAAAGAATAAGTATAGAGGAAATGGCCAGGCGCGGTGGCTCACTCCTGTAATCCCAGCACTTTGGGAGGCTGAGGCAAGGGCATCAGTTGAGGTCAGGAGTTTGAGACCAGCCTGGCCAACATGGCAAAACCCCATCTCTACAAAAATACAAAATTAGCCAGGCATGGTGGCCCACGCCTACAATCCCAGTTACTCAGGAGGCTGAGACAGGAGAATCGCTTGAACCCGGGAGGTGGAGGTTGCACTGAGCCAAGATTGTGCCACTACACTCCCACCTGGGCAACAGAGCAAGACTCCATCTCAAAAAAAAAAAAAAAGGTATAGAGGAAACATACCTAAATATAGCTAATACCTATCTTTAAGGGACAATGACAGTTTTTTCTTTATACTTTTCCATATTTTCTAGTATCAATTAATGCATATGTGATTTCTTAAAATTAAGGGGTTGAAGCCAGGTGCAGTGGCTCAGATCTGTAATCTTAGCACTTTGGGAGGCCTTGGTGGGAGGGTCGCTTGAGGCTAGGAGTCGTGACCAGCCTAGGCAACATGGGGAGACTCCCATCTCTACAAAAAATACAAAAATTAGCTGGGTGTGGTGGCACACACCTGTGGTCCCAGCTACATGAGGCTGAGTCAGGAGGATTGGTTGAGCCTAGGAGGTTGAGGCTACAGTGAGCCGTGATCACACTCCTGCACTCCATCCTGGGTGTCAGTGTGACCCTTTCTCAAAAAAAATTTTTTTATAAATTAAGGGGTTGATTTGATCGTTACACATTGTATACATGAATTGAAATATCACACTGAACATCATAAGTACATATAATTATTATGTGTTAATTAAAAATAATTTTAAAAGAAGGGGAAAAGCTATTTTTAAAAGAAGGAACATTATTTTTAAACTTATATAATATGCTATTTACAATAATGTAATGCCCACATTATTTGTCCAAAATTTTCTATTTCTTTTTAATTTATTACAAGGTCTAGATTTCAGTTCAGATATAACAATGAGAATTCTACATCAGCATTTCTAAAAAGTAGCATGAGAAAGAGTTCTGGACTCACAAGCTTAACACACTTCAGGTACTATCCTTTCTACTTTTCATATAAAAAAACATGTTTCATTCTACAATTCAGCCTCAAAATTAGTTAACTAAAATTTTGTGCTACTACAATTCTACCATCTAAAATGCAATGCCTCAGATAAATATCAACCAAGCATTATAAAGTTTAATTGGAAATATGTGTTCCATATCTGGTTTCCCTCCATACCATTTAACAAATTAAAATGGCAAGTGGTGTCATCTGCTATTCCTTTGAGGTTAGTATGAGCTGCTGAAGGGTTGCTTGAATTGATTTCTGCTGACATATTATACAATGTATTACAAAACTGTTCTAAGATTGATTATAGAGGCAAGAGGAACTAAAAGTAATTTTTTACAAAGTGGGTCTGGAGATGTGGTATAAAATAAGCACCATTCTGATTTCTGTCTTGAGTGCTTGTGATAGATTTAAAATAAGTGGAAACTTTGAGTAGAGTTAAGACAAATATCCATGAATTGTGGAATATTGGATATGTACATTAACACCAAAGCCTCATTGCAAAACTTTATTTCTCATTTGAACTGTGAAAGTAATACATCATACAGGCTAGTAGGATCTAAAGACTTGATTATCCAGGAACATGACATTTTTATGTTAGAAAATAACCTTTTATATTCTGCTTGAGTTCAGAACAACCCTTTTAGCAGAAAGAGACCAGAAAGAGGAAAAAAGGAAGGGGAAGTACAATTCTTTCATACCTTCCAGTTTGGGCTCAAATTACACAGAATACTTTGTCATGTCTTCCAAGTAGGAGCAGGAAAGACAACTACATCACACCAAACCAGTTTGGAAATGAAAGAAACCCCTCTGTTTGATATACATTTATCAGCTTCTTACAAGCCCCTCTCCAGCTGCCATTCCACACTGCTTAGTGGTACACTCATATGAAGTGAGTTTACTGATTTCTGTTGCTTCTTTTCTTAGCAAAATAGTACTTTTACATCAGTCCTTTCTGGTTACTCTATTTGCATATCTTTAAGTATCTCAAAGGAACACACACCACATAGCATATAAATTAGGAATTTTATAGTATCCATTCACAGATTTTGATTTATGGCAGGACTCCATTTCAGCTCTATTCTGGGCATGCCTGAAAGCAGCACAAGAGGGTAGATCCACAGGGGCTAGCAGAGAAGTCTCAAAGGAGAGGTCAGACATGATACCAAGGTCAGAATGCCTTTTGAGAATGCCACTACACCCAGATGTGAGTACAGCTGCTGTTGTGAGAATGACCACCATGACTGTGTGATGCTATTTAATCAAATGTCTCTTGGTAATTCAAAAAGTGGCAATATGCAACTGGGATTGCATAAGCCATCCACTTTGCTTTATCTCAGTCTTATCAGCATCAAAATGAATAATGCAATTGAATAATGCATTTCAGTCTCCTTCCATATCTTAGTTAAATCATATTTCTTCTCAAAACACTTGCTGCATTTAGGCAAGTTTTTTTTTCCAATAATAGTCTTTACTACAAGAATACAAGTAACGTGTCTTTAGGGATTCTCAAGTAATTTTATCTTCATTACTGTTTATTACATGTATTCTGATATTTAAAAAAATTTTTTAAAAATGTGTGGGTACATACTAGGTGTATATATTTATGGGGCACATGAGATATTTTGCTACAGACATATATTGCATAATAATCACACCAGGGTAAATGGAGTATCCACCACGTCAAGAATTTATCCTTTCTTTGTGCTACAAACAATCCAATTATATTATTTTAGTTATGTTAAAATGTGCGATTATTGTTGTACTGTAGTCATCCTGTTGTGCTAATTCATTCTAACTACATTTTTGTTCCCGTTAACCACCCACTCTTCAACTATCTTTCCCAGCCTCTGGTAGCCATCATTCTACTGTCTATCTCCATGAGTTCAATTATCTTAATTTTTTAAGCTCCCACTATTCTGATATTTTTTACAAAGATGATCAGGATAGGCTTTCAATTCCTAACATCATTTCATCTTACTTAAAGCAATGCTATTGTTGTCTATAAATACTTGAGTCTATAATTTAGAAAAACTGAATAGGACATGCCATAAAACATTTTTGGAGGACTCTGAAAAGTCTGATATTAATGAAGCTGCTCTTTTAAGGCTTCTATCCTCTTTGAATATAAACAACAGTACAGGTCCCTGAACAGAATTATGTTATGCTCCTGATGGTCTGGAATGCTGAATAACATTGAAAGAAAATATCTACCCTAATAACATCTCTTTTTTCTTTTTCACTTAGGAAGAAAGCATTTGATGAATTTCTGGGATTGTTGAAAGAATCTTCCTTACTAATACTGTTAGTGATACTCAAAGGTTGATATGCAATCAACAGTTTAGTAAGAATATTCTTGGCTTAATTATCAGTCTCAATTCAGAAAATAAAGGAACAGATCCTAATATAAAGAGATTTCACAGAATACAAGCAGAGAGCACTGCTTATAAAAAAAAGCTAGACTGCCTGGCTAGAATCCTAGCTCTGCTGCTTACTGGCTATGTGATCCTGGAAATATTGTCAACTTTAACCACCTTAGCTTCCTTATCTGTAAAATGGGTATATTATTTGGAAGGTTGAACAGACTATACAGCACTTAGAACAATGTCTGGCCCACGGTTAGCACTCCATAAGTGTTCGCTTTTATTCTTCATCTCACAGGGTCTGCCACAATTACAACTCCTTGTGAGGTAAGCTCAGAAAAGCTTGAGAACCGGCCGGGCGTGGTGGCTCACACCTGCAATCCCAGCACTTTGGGAGGCAGAGGCAGGTGGATCACTTGAGGTCATAAGTTCAAGACCAGCCTGGCAAACAGGATGAAACCCCGTCTCTACTAAAAATATAAAAATTAGCCAGGCTTGGTGGCACAAGCCCATAATCCCATCTACTTGGGAGGCTGAGGCAGGAGAATCACTTGAACCCAGGAGGCAGAGGTTGCAGTGAGCTGAGATTGCACCACTGCACTCTAGCCTGGGCAGCAGAGCAAGCCAGCTTAAAAAAAAAAAAAAAACTTGAGAACTCCTATCCCTGGCTGCAGCTTGGACCAGGGATAAGCAAATGATTCAGGAATGATAGCCTTGCCCAACAGAGGTGGCCGTGATTGAATGAATGGATCAGTATTCTCTCTTACAAAGCTGAGTGCACAACACACAGAGTAAGTCAGCAGTTTATCATGGGGGTAGAATTCAAAAAAAGAAAAAAACAAAGCCAACCTTTTCTCACCCAGAGAAAAGGCAATGATCAGAAGCCATGAGACAATAAAAGCCAAGAGTAGTCAGAAACCATGAATGGCAAAAGCTGAGAAAGACAATGGAGAGAAGTCAGTTCATTGCTCAGTAGCAGGAATAGCAGCTACAGAGAGTAGCTGAGTCACCAGAATGGTATAGGACCGCAATAGGAATCTACAGCAGCATGAGAACACAATGGCAAGAACTGGTAATATCCCAAATGATTTTCCAGATTCATTCCAACGCGGGTGGGAGGACTGGCTGTAAGACAGAAATTTGTCTTCTTTACTTTAACACCCCAAGATTCCCTAACATGTCATTTTGGCTTGTGATTAGAAAGAGCCTAACTGTCCTTGCAGCCACTGTGATCCATTGAAACTCAGAAGTGAGCTTGATTCTTGTCTTTTCTGATAACTCAGGTATAGTGGGTGGGAATATCAGTTCTCTACAGATGTGCAAACAATTTTGTACATCAAGATACTTTCTGATTTTGAGCAACACTCCCCACCCAGATTCTACCCAGCATATAGAAATTTAACTTTGTTCATTCTTTAAGCTTGATGCCAATCTCCCCAGGGCTGTTCGTGGTTCTGGAATCTTACGCAGTGCCAGGGCATCAAGGAGGTAACAGAAAGGCCCACTAGTCATTGGTCATCTCTTCATAGACCTGTCCATGCTCTTTCTGCATCATCCCTTCACATCCAGTAGCGCTTAGCTGCTTCCACACCAGGTTTGCAGCATGGGTATTTTTTGCCAAGGCTGAGAATTTCATACTTTGGGGTCTCTTGCTCTCTCCCTAGCAATACTATCACAAATCTGGATCAGGGTCCTCATGTCCAAAACGCAAGTTCCTCTGGTATTATCGAGCATGTGGGATATTGTTTTATCAACTGAGCAAAGTTCTTTTACTTCAGCTTTCTGCAAGTCGTTTTATCTTTACCTGCTATTTCTCTCCTTTACTGAGGCTTAGCCTTTTGAAATAAAACCAGACAGTTTTCTAGGCAAGTTCAATGTCCATCCTTACAACAGACTTCACCTTGAAGAAGAAAGTACAGACCTGGCTAATATGAGAGGAGGGAAAGGGAAAAATAAATGAAGATAAAAGTTAAATATTTTAAAATATTTTTGTTCTCATTTTTTTTTCTTTTTGCCTTAAATACTTGGAAGCCAAGATTCGAATTTCATGCTCAGTACCCATAGAGTAAGAATATTTTCCAGTGTTATATCTCTTTTAGAATTTGTCTAGCAGCTTTTCCAGTTTTCACTGAGGTAAAAAGAAGTAAAAAAAGAAGGCTGAGCATGGTGGCTCACACCCGTAATTCCAGCACTTCAGGAGGCCAAGGCAGAAGGATAGCTTGAGCCCAGGAGTTTGAGATCAGTCTAGGCAATAAAGCAGAACCTCATCTTTACAATAAATAAAGAAAGAAAAGGAAAAAATAATATTTATTAGTTTATTTTTCTTAAATTTTGATTTCTGTCAGTCTTGTTTCACTTTGTTACTAATGCCTACTAATACGTTTTCCTACTTATTTAAATCAGTTTTGATTTTTTAAAAACTGGTAAAATTCATTGCAGCCATGTGGGAGTAGCTAGAGTTTAGTAGGTTACAGGAATAAAGACATGCTGAAGCTATCCTGCAGGACTCAAGGAGACAGAACATGATTTGAGAACTGAAAATTCCTTCTTGATGTCCAGTCGTTCTGGTTAACTGGGTAGCTTCTAATGGCTCCATTTTGTGCTCCACTATAATGGAGACAATTATTCTGAGTCTGATTGTCCTTCCAATAAGTCACCAATATGTGTACTCTCTTATTTTGCTCAACATAATAGCATCTGTTGTATTAGCTTTTCCTTCTTCTTGGCTTCTCCTGCTTGTAGGCTTCTACTAGTTATATTTCTCTTTTTCTTTCAGTTTTTGCCTTTGCTAACAGTTGAACTCCTTTCAAAGAAAGGTGATATTCTTCACTCCAGTTAGCTACAATTATCTCCATTGAACAGTCTTCATGATCGGACAAATCACAGGTTTTTGACTGAATGATGGGTTGCTTTTCCTTGGATTAGATAACTGCTCTCATTCATATCAATTGTGGTTAAGGTGACAGGGTCATCTTACACAAGAAAAAAACTACACACAGAAGTAATATTCTAGAAGAAGACTATAGGGAAAATCCTTTCTAAGGGACTGTAAGCAGACAGCTATCTTAAGGCTTAGCTTGTTCAGTATTGCTGTTAAAAGTAAGATACATAAGGCAAATATTACTCTCAAGATAGTATAAATATATCCTTTCTCTTTGGGAATAAAATCCCACCCCAACTCATGAAGACATTGTTTGGTCCTATGACTTCTATGAGATAATGACCAAAGTGTAAATTGGTACATTCTCACAGTCTAGGTTATTTAGTCTTACATAAGAACTTATACAACATTGTAACCTGTGACTATAAAATGAAATTACACTTTCTATTTGTACCTAAGTTATTATAACATAAGTTGCCCAGTGGCCCCCTAAATATTCCCATCATCTCTGATGACAACTTCTAATCTCTAGATTATTTTGTAGATCCATTTGCTCAGTGCCTTAGTCTGTTTAGTGTTGTTATATTTTATTTTATTTTATCTTTTTTTGAGATAGGATCTCACTCTGTTGCCCAAGCTGGAGTGCAGTGGTATGATCATAGCTCACTGCAACCTTGAATTCCTGGGCTCAAGTGATCCTCTGGCCTCAGCCTTCTGAGTAGGTAGGACTACAGGCACACATCACCATACCCAGCTAATTTTTAAATTGTTTTTGTAGAGACAGGGTCTCACTATGTTGTCCACAGTGGTCTTGAACACATGGGCTCACCCCTGCCTCCCAAAGTGCTGGGATTACAGGCATGAGCCACTGCACCTGGCCTGTTTAGTGTTGCTATAAAGGAATACTTGAGGCTGAGTATTTTATAAAGAAAAGAGGTTTATTTAGCACACAGCTTTGCTGGCTGGAACGTTCAAAATTGGGCATCTGGTGAGGGCCTCAGGCTGCTTTCACTCATGGCAGAAGGCAAAGAGAAGCTGGTATGTGCAGAGACACAGTGAGAGAGGAATGAAAGAGACAGAGAGAGGAAGTGCCAGGCTTTTTTTTTTTTTTTTTTTTTGAGATGGAATCTCTCTCTGTCACCCAGGCTGGAGTGCACTGGCGCAATCTCAGCTCACTGCAACCTCCACCTCCCAGGTTCAAGTGATTCTCCTGCCTCAGCCTCCCAAGTAGCTGGGAGTACAGGCATGTACCACCACACCTGGCTAATTTTTGTATTTTTAGTAGAGACAGGGTTTCACCATATTGGCCAGGCTGGTCTTGAACTCCTGACCTCAGGTGATCCGCCCACCTCAGCCTCCCAAAGTGCTGGGATTACAGGCATGAGCCACCGCGCCCTGCAAGGCTCTTTTTAACAACCAGCTTTCATGGGAACTAAGAGAGTAAGAACTCACCACCCCCACAGTGAGGAGGTTAATCCATTCATAAAGCTTCCACCTCCATGACTCAGATATTTTCCATTAGGCCCCATCTCCAACACTGGGGATCAAATTTCAACATGAGGTTTTGGGGGAAAAAATATCTGAACTATGGCACCCAGCTTCCACTAGCTTGTAGATACAAATAAGTCACATTAAGTGGAATAACCCAATAGTCACAGGCTCACAGCACCTGCATAATGCAGGACTTCAGTCTCCTTTTAAAATGTCAGTTTCTAGAGGTGTTTTTAGGCATCTTCAGTGGGTGTCTCACATATGCTCACAAACACACACTGATTCAGCAACCACCCACCAGGCACCACATTTGCTTACTGGAGCTATAGTTCTTCCACCAGCGCTGTGTTTCCCCAAAGGATCTGGTTCTGCTCCGTTGGCATGGTAATTTCTTCTGGGTTTTGCAGTGTTCAAGGAGGCCTCTGGATCATTTGATGAGCACTGCAGGCACCAAGTTCCCTATAGATGCTGCAGAGCCTGGGCATCAGCTTCTGCCTCTGCTCCACCAGGCAGGGCAGTTCTTACTGGTCTCAACCACTCCTCTGCCTGTTAGTGCCTCTCTCTTTAGGCAATGCCTTCACCACTATCTCTCACCAAGCACCACCACAAAGGCACTGAAGGAAGGATGCTTCTCTTCCTCTTGGATTCAATTCTGCAGGAGGAATTCAAATCAGTGGCATCAGCGTTTTACAACTTTCAGTGAAACAGTACTTTCAATTTTTACTTACAGACCACTCTTTCTCTAGGTCCCAGACACCCACTCAGGGGACTTGTATATGCTAAGAAACTGAATGATAGCCACCAGCCTGCCTACAGAGCACTATTATCCTCCTACGAAGGCTCTCTTACAAACTCAAGTTTATTGTTTCTGACTCAGCTTTTCTTCATTGTGATTTCTCCCAAGAGGGAAATTTTTCCTTATAAAAGTGGTTCCTGTTGGGCCAGACATCCCTGTTCATGTCGGGAATTCACCTAACTTCAAATTGAGATTCCCTTCTGTGCTTGGATACTATTTGGTACATTGTCCTTTCCCAGTTTCATCTGGTAGAGTGGAAGATCTTCAAGTAATGCACAAACACATATGCTGTCTCCGCCATTGAAAGAGAACCAAGACATCCCTATAGACATTAGCAAGTGACAACATAATGATTAAAAATGCTGTTGAGATGAGAAAAACAAAATCCACTTCATTTTGTCAGAGCCAACTGCTTAGTCTAATATGTATAATTATAGACTTGCAGTTTTCAGCAACTTTACAGAAATTTTTTCAAAAATAATAAATCATTGAAATCCAGAATCTTAGAATAATTTAGAAAGCTGTCAGTAGCTCATAGAACTCAATAACAAAAGGCTGGGCGTGATGGCTCACGCCTGTAATCCCAGCACTTTGGGAGGCCGAGGCAGGCAGACTCACCTGAGTTCAGGAATTCAAGACCAGCCTGGCCAACATGGTGAAACCCCATCTCTACAAAAATACAAAAATTAGCCGTGCATGATGGCGTGTGCCTGTAATCCCAGCTACTCGGGAGGCTGACACGGGAGAATCTCTTGAACCCAGGAGATGGTGGTTGCAGTGAGCCAAGATTGCATCACTGCACTCCAGCCTAGGGGGCTGAGCGAGAGTATGTCTCAGAAAAAAAAAAATAATAATAATAATAATAGTGCCTGTCTCGCAGGATTGTGGTGAGGATTGGGTGAGATTTCACACATATATCCTAAAAATGTTGCCTACATATATCTAAAAACGCATGTTATCATTTTAACAAGTATATATTATTACATTGTATAAATGTTTCATAATTTATTTGTGTTTAAGTTTCAAGTATCAGAGGAAAATCTTATTTCTTTTATTATTTCTAAATTCTTGAAAGTTATCTCACCATAATCTTTCTGGAACAACTAACCAGCTGACACATAGCAAAGTATATGTGATCATTATTATTACACCTTTAATTTATGTATGAGTACTTTTCATTTTAAGTTAAAAAAAAAACCTTAAAAGATTTTGAACTAATATGTTTTAATAAGCTAAAAACTAAACTTTTTTTTTTTTCGAGACGGAGTCTCCCTCAGCCATCCAGGCTGGAGTGCAGTGGCACCATGTCGGCTCACTGCAACCTCCACCACCCGGGTTCAAGTGATTCTCCTGCTTCCTGAGCAGCTGGAATTACAGGTGGACACCACCATGCCCAGCTAATTTTTGTATTTTGTATTTTTTTTTTTTGACATGGAGTTTCACTCTTGTCACCCAGGCTGGAGTGCAGTGGCACCATGTCAGCTCACTGCAACATTTGCCTCCCGGGTTCAAGTGATTCTCCCACCTCAGCCTCCCGAGTAGCTGGAATTACAGGTGCCCACCACCACGCCCAGCAAATGTTTGTATTTTTAGTAGAGACGGGGTTTCACCATATTGGGCAGGCTGGTCTTGAGCTCCTGACCTTGTGATCTGCCCACCTCAGGCTCCTAAAGTACTGGGATTACAGGTGTGAGCCAGGACTTTTTTTTTTTTTCCGAATGATTTATTCCATTTCATAAATGGACAGTGTAAACAGACAGTTATGATGCCTCATATCACATCCCTGGGGCCCACCCCTTATTTCTACAACAGATATGGTACACAGATACCAGCAAGTTAAGACTCGAACTCATAGAGTCCACCTCCAGCTCACCTTCTGTGTATGTTTCTGCTTCTGCCTCAGCATCTTACCTGTAGATGCAAGCGCTCACTCTGGCAGCAAGCACAGAGTGGCTATCAACCTGTAGAGCTTCCCAGATTCGTGCTGTTGTCAATTGCTACTTATTACTACAGTTATGTTGCTGTATTTATTGCGGTAAAGTTCAGAGGAAAATAAGGTCTTATACAAACATGTTATATGTTTCTTGGAAATAGAAGATTGTATTTTTTTCTTTTTTTGTGGCTTAGTCCATTTGTGCTGCTGTAACAAAATACCTGAGACTGTGTAATTTATAAATAATAGAAATATATTTCGTACAGTTCTGGAGGCTGAAAAGTCCAAGACCAAGGTGCCAGTAGGTTCAGTGTTTGGTGAGGGCCCTCGTCTCTGCTTCCAATATGGTGCCTTGATCACTGTGTCTTCACATGGAGGAAGGGAGGGAAGAGCAAAAGGACCCAGGCTGTTTCCCTCCAGCCTTTTTATAAGGCACTGATCCATTCATGAGGGGACAGCCCTTATGACTTAATCACTTCCCAAAAGACCCCTTCTCTTAATACCACCACAGTGTGGATTAGGTTTCAACATGGATTTTGGAGAGGACACATTCAAACCATAGCATTGGCAAAGAATATTTTATAATATCCTGGCTACTTCATCCATTTATGCACCCTGCCTTTCCCTGTAGGTATTTAAGTTTCTGGGCCATCTTCAGAAACTTTACTTAAGTTAAACCACATAGTAAATTATACAAATATTACCTTGGTAAAGATTTTCAAAAGAGTGGAGGCCAGACGCAGTGGCTCACGCTTGTAATCCCAGCACTTTGGGAGGCCAAGGCGGGTGAATCACAAGGTCAGGAGATCAAGGCTATCCTGGCTAACACTGTGAAACTCCGTCTCTACTAAAAATACAAAAAAATTAGCCGGACATGATGGCGGGCGCCTGTAGTCCTAGCTTCTCAGAAGGCTGAGGCAGGAGAATGGTGTGAACCCGGGAGGTGGAACTTGCGGTAAGCCGAGATCGCGCCACTGCACTCCAGCCTGGGCGACAGAGCGGGATGACGTCTCAAAAAAAAAAAAAAAAAAGAAAGAAGAGAAAAGAATGCAAATGTCAGGGCTGGCTTCAGATGAATGCCTGTAGTATTTCATTGTTAAGTATGACATTGGCTATTGGTTTCATGTAAGTAATTATTATTATGGTAAGGGAGCTGCCTGCAATTCTAGTTTGAATCTGAGGTTGGCACTTAATTTGTATTAAATATATTTTCAGCATTATCTACATGCATTCATGAACTGTTTCCTTTAACTGTTTAATGTGATTGACTTTGTACATAACATATACATACATGACAGGCTTTCAAAGAGTGGATTATTTTTCTTTTTTTCGTTTTTTTTTTGAGACAGAGTCTTGCTCTGTCACGCAGGCTGGAGTGCAGTGGTGAGATCTCGGCTCTCTACAACTTCTACCTCCCTGGTTCAAGCAATTCCCCTGCCTCAGCCTCCTGGGTAGCTGGGATTACAGGTGCATGCCACCATGCCCAGCTAATTTTTTCGTATTTTTAGTAGAGACGAGGTTTCACCATGTTGGCCAGACTGGTCTCAAACTCCTGACCTCAAGCAATATGCCCACCTCGGCCTCCCAAAGTGCTGGGATTACAGGCATGAGCCACCGCACCCGACCAGATTTTTTTTTTTTTTTTTTTTACTGTTTGTATTTTATTCCTTCTTAGATTGAATACAGCTCTTTGATTCTGTGGGTTAATGTCTTTCATTAGTTTTGGAAAATTCTCAACCATTGTTTTTTGTTTTATTTTTTATTTTGGAGATGGAGTCTTGCTCTGTCGCCCAGGCTGGAGTGCAGTGGCCTGATCTTGGCTCACTGCAACCTCTGCCTCCCGGGTTCAAGAAATTATTTCTTTATTGTTTTTTTCTCACTCTCCTCTTCTTATTTTTTTCTCAATCTCCTCTTCTTGTGATTTTTTTTTCACTCTCCTCTTCTTCTATGACTCTGTATTAGTCCATTCTCACACTGATATAAAGAACTACCTGAGACAGGGCAATTTATGAAGAAAAGAGGTATAATTGACTCAAAGTTTTGCAGACTGTAGCGGAAGCATGGTTGGAGAGGCCTCAGGAAACATACAATCATGGAAGAAGGGCAAAGGGTAAGCAAGCACCTTCTTCACATGGTAGAGCAGGAGAGAGAGAGTAAAGGGGGAAGTGATGTGCACTTTTAAACAACCAGATCTCGTGAGAGCTGCATCATGAGAACAGCAAGGAGGAAGTCTGCCCCCACGATTCAGTTACCTCTCACTAGGCTCCTCCTTCATCACATGGGAATTACAATTCTTTTTTTTTTTTTTTTTTGGATTACAAACAACAGACATTTATTCCTCATAGTCCTGGAGGCTGGGAAGTCTAAGAGCAAGGCACCAGCATATCCTGTGTCTGGTGAGGGCCCACTTCCTGGTTCATAAATGGCACCTTCTCGCTGTGTCCTCGCATGTGGAAGGGGCAAGGGATTTCTGTGGGGCCTCTTTTTTTTTTTTTTTTTTATTTTATTTTTTATTGATCATTCTTGGGTGTTTCTCGCAGAGGGAGATTTGGCAGGGTCATAGGACAATAGTGGAAGGAAGGTCAGCAGATAAACAAGTGAACAAAGGTCTCTGGTTTTCCTAGGCAGAGTGTTTGTGTCCCTGGGTACTTGAGATTAGGGAGTGGTGATGACTCTTAACGAGCATGCTGCCTTCAAGCATCTGTTTAACAAAGCACATCTTGCACCGCCCTTAATCCATTTAACCCTGAGTGGACACAGCACATGTTTCAGAGAGCACAGGGTTGGGGGTAAGGTCATAGATCAACAGGATCCCAAGGCAGAAGAATTTTTCTTAGTACAGAACAAAATGAAAAGTCTCCCATGTCTACCTCCCTCTACACAGACACAGCAACCATCCCATTTCTCAATCTTTTCCCCACCTTTCCCGCCTTTCTATTTCCACAAAACCGCCATTGTCCTCATGGCCCGTTCTCAATGAGCTGTTGGGTACACCTCCCAGGCGGGGTGGTGGCTGGGCAGAGGGGCTCCTCACTTCCCAGCAGGGGCGGCCGGGCAGAGGTGCCCCTCACCTCCCGGACAGGGTGGCTGGCTGAGCGGGGGGCTGACCCCCCCACCTCCCTCCTGGACGGGGTGGCTGGCCGGGCAGAGGGGCTCCTCACTTCCCAGTAGGGGTGGCCGGGCAGAGGCGCCCCTTACCTCCCGGATGGGGCGGCTCGCCGGGCGGGTGGCTGACCCCCCCACCTCCCTCCTGGACAGGGCGGCTGGCTGGGCAGAGGGGCTCCTCACTTCCCAGTAGGGGCGGCCGGGCAGAGGCGCCCCTCACCTCCTGGATGGGGCGGCTGGCCGGGCGGTGGGCTGACCCCCCCACCTCCCTCCCGGACGGGGCGGCTGGCTGGGCGGGGGGCTGACCCCCCCACCTCCCTCCCGGAAGAGGCGGCTGGCTGGGCAGAGGGGCTCCTCACTTCCCAGTAGGGGCAGCCGGGCAGAGGCGCCCCTCACCTCCCGGACGGGGTGGCTGGCCAGGCAGGGGGCTGACCCCCCACCTCCCTCCCGGACGGGGCAGCTGGCCTGGCGGGGGCTGACCCCAACCTCCCTCCCAGACGGGGTGGCTGCTGGGTGGAGACGCTCCTCACCTCCCAGACGGGGCGGCGGGGCAGAGGTGCTCCTCACATCCCAGACGGGGCGGCCGGGCAGAGGCGCTCCCCACATCTCAGACAATGGGCGGCCGGGCAGAGACACTCCTCACTTCCTAGATGGGATGGCCGCCGGGAGGAGGTGCTCCTCACTTCCTAGGTGGGATGGCAGCCGGGCAGAGACGCTCCTCACTTTCCAGACTGGGCAGCCAGGCAAAGGGGCTCCTCACATCCCAGACGATGGGCGGCCAGGCAGAGACGCTCCTCACTTCCCAGACGGGGTGGCGTCCGGGCAGAGGCTGTAATCTCGGCACTTTGGGGGGCCAAGGCAGGCGGCTGGGAGGTGGAGGTTGTAGTGAGCCGAGATCACGCCACTGCACTCCAGCCTGGGCACCATTGAGCACCGAGTGAACGAGACTCCGTCTGCAATCCCGGCACCTCGGGAGGCCGAGGCTGGCCGATCACTCGCGGTTAGGAGCTGGAGACCAGCCCGGCCAACACAGCGAAACCCCGTCTCCACCAAAAAAATACGAAAGCCAGTCAGGCGTGGCAGCGCGCGCCTGCAATCGCAGGCACTCGGCAGGCTGAGTCAGGAGAATCAGGCAGGGAGGTTGCAGTGAGCCGAGATGGCAGCAGCACAGTCCAGCTTCAGTTCGGCATGAGGGAGACCGTGGAAAGAGAGGGAGAGGGTTCGGCATGAGAGGGAGACCGTGGAAAGGGGAGAGGGAGAGGGAGAGGGAGAGGGAGAGGGAGAGGGAGAGCCAGATTATTTTTTATTATTGAAATAAATCTCACTTTGAGACATGACTGGTATATTTTTCTAATATTTTATTTGGAATTATTTTCCATTTTAATTTCTGTTCTTAATCAGTTTTGATGACAGAGTCATCTTAGCCTCCTAATATTGAGAAGTTTTCCATTGTTTCTATTTGCTCCAAAATATCTAAATAGAATATATGGTATCTGTTCCCTGAAATATGATGTAAAATAGTTTATCAGTTAAACCATTTGTGTAGTTTGTTTTGGGGAGAGTTTATTATTTGACCATCTTCTCAACAACTTCTGTTGTTACTAGTCTATTTGGTCATGACTCTTCTTGGCTAATTTGTTCAAAATTTTGCCATAAAGTTGCATATTACATGTTCATGTAATATAATTTTTTTCGGATTTTTGAGTGCATCTCTTTTCTCATTTATAACCTGGTATATCTGTTGTATTTTTTTCTCCTCTCACTCTCTCTCTTTTGTTATAATTCAATGCCATTTGGCTGGGAGTGCCTGAGATACATACCCCTTGTCAATAAGGCCTCCCCATTGGCTATGATTCTCCCTTTCTTTCACAGTGCATGGATCATCACTGCCTAAGTTTGTTTCTCTGATTCTTTGCATTCAGTGCTTCAATAGCTGACACGTCCCCTACTCGCCAACACATTCATACTCTGTATATGTTAATGCTGTTACAGTCTAATCCATCTTTTACAGTCCAATCAAATTAGTTTAGAGTCTTGCTATTTGAGGTGACTTCACCCATTACTGGTTTTTGCTTTTGACATGAAAACAACATTAATTTTCTGATTTTAAAAACAACACAAACTGGTAGTAAAACATTTAAATATTACACTACAGCATAAAGAATGTAAAATTTACCAGAGATGTACTATTCAGTTAAAGTCACTGTTAATGCTTTGGAAAACATCCTTTTAGATCTCCCTTAATTAAAAAAAAAAAAAATGGCCGGGTGCGAAGGCTCACGCCTGTAATCCCAGCACTTTGGGAGGCCGAGGCAGGCGGATCACCTGAGGTCGAGAATTTGAGACCAGCCTGACCAACATAGAGAAACCCTGTCTCTACTGAAAATACAAAATTAGCTGGGCGTGGTGGCACATGCCTGTAGTCCCAGCTACTCAGGGGGCTGAGGAAGGAGAACTCGGGAGGCAGAGGTTGCAGTGAACCGAGATTGTGCCATTGCACTCCAGCCTGGGCAACAAGAGCAAAACTCCCTCTCAAAAAAAAAAAATACTGTAAGTATATGCCTTTTTGTTACTTACCTTATGTACTCAAAAATATATCACAGACATTTGCCCATGTCAATAACTGCAAATGTATGTTATCATTTTAACAAGTACATATTACTAGATTGTATAAATGTTTCATAATTTATTTGTGCTTAAGTTTCAAGTATCAGAGGAAAACCTTATTTCTTTTATTATTTCTAAATTCTTGAAAGTTATCTCACTGTAATCTTTCTAGAACTAACCAATTTCTTTCTTTTCTTTTTTTTGTTTTTTGAGACGAAGTCTCGCTCCATCGCCCACTGGGCTCACTGTAACCTCTGCCTCCCGGGTTCAAGCACTTCTATTGCCTCAGCCTCCTGAGTAGCTGGGATTACAGGCGTGCACTACCAGGCCCCCGGCTAATTTTTGTATTTTTAGTAGAGATGGGGTTTTACAACGTTGGTCAGGCTGGTCTCGAACTCCTGACCTCATGATCTGCCCACCTCAGCCTCCCAAAGTACTGGGATTACAGGCGTGAGCCACCACGCCTGGCCCCAATTTCCAAGTTTATCATGTCCCAGGCCCTTGGCTAAGATACTTCACATGCATTAGCTTATTTCATTCTTCTTACAAAATAAAAGCAAAACCTCAGTGAAAAGTGAAATCACAGACCATATTCCAGGTGACTGGGCACCATAAGTTTACCACATGAGAGTGATTTTTTTCTCTACTTGTTTTCAAAGCCCTCTTGAAGCTACTTGTTGACCCTCTGGGGCTGAATTTTCACTTTCACTTCAATTAGCATTTATTGAGCCCTTTACCAACACTGATTTGAGCCCAGTTTCTTCACCTATAAAATAAGATTATTGGATTAGATGTTTCTAGGACTTTTTCCAGCTCTGAAGTGTTTGATTCTAAGTAGAAGACATTGTGGCAGGTGGGTTTGTGTGTTTTCAGGGAAAGGGGAAAGACACAATGATTGTAAAATGTCCCTTACTATTAAAGAGTTTATGATATATCAGCAAAGACAAGTATATAGACAACTCATTAGAAAGTGTAAAGCTTAAATCTTTTTTTCCCATCTTACTCCTTTTATTATACAGCGAAACATCCTTAGTGTGAAATTAATGGTTAGATATATAAATGTGAGGGATAACATGAGAAAATCTAGGAGAAAAAAAATCCTCATTTAAATCTGAGATTGTGGGATTATCAGCTCCAATTAGCCTTAATCAGCAACTTACCTATTTTTCTTTATTTTTTTGTGACAGAGTTTCACTCTGTCACCCAGGCTATAGTGCAGAGGCATGATCTCAGCTCACTACAACCTCCGCCTCCCAGGTTCAGGCTATTCTCCTGCCTCAGACTCCCCAGTAGCTGGGATTACAGGCACCTGCTACCATGCCTGGCTAATGTTTGTATTTTTAGTAGAGACGGGGTTTCGCCACATTGGCCAGGCTCGAACTCCTGGTCTCAAACTTGCAACCTCAGGTGATCCACCTGCCTCGGCCTCCCAAAGTGCTGGGATTACAGACATGAGCCACTGCGCTCGGCCTCTATTTTTTTTTTAAATGCACAAATAAGACAACCTTGATAATTTAACTTTTAAATTGGCAATTGAAGCTCTAGGGTGTCCTTAACTTTTTTAAAAGATCATTTTAAACCAAAGCACTAATTCAACACACAGCAGAAATGGTACAAATTTCAGATTTGGCTTTTGCTGAATAGAGCCTAAGAATGAAGAAATATTTCCCTTTTCCAGATTACTTAAGTAATTTAAAATATAAATAATTGCATTAAGTCTCACTGAGCAGAGAATGTGAAAGTTCCTGGTATAAAAAAATAAAACCCTTAGGGTTTGAAGTTTGATAGTCATTTCATTTTGTGGTAGAAAAGAGACGAGATTTTGTTTGCTTTCCATAATTACTTCACTGTCTCCCTCCATTTCAAAATTGAGATTCCCAAATGAACTGAATACCACTGTCCCTGGTTGATCTGTCTGAACAACAGAATCAGTCTGCAATTTATTCTGTTGGATTTTTTTTTTTTTTTTTTTTTTTGAGACAGAATCTCACTCTGTCATCAGGCTGGAGTGCAGTGGCACAATCTCAGCTCACTGCAACCTCTGCCTCCAGGGTTCAAGCGATTCTTCTGCCTCAGCCTCCCAAGTAGCTGGGACTACAGGGGCGCACCACCACACCCAGCTAATTTTTGTATTTTTAGTAGAGATGGGGTTTCACCATGTTGACCAGGATGGTCTCGATCTCTTGACCTCGTGATCCGCCAGCCTCAGCCTCCCAAAGTGCTGGGATTACAGGCGTGAGCCACCACACCTGGCCTTATTCTGTTGATATTGTCTTTCTGCTCCTACATTCTCCTCCTCTTCCTCCTCCTCCTCTGTTGGTACTGTCTTTCTGCTTCTGTAGACATCCTATTTTTCTCCTCCTCTTCCTTCACTCCACCTCCTCCACCTCCTTCTTCTTCTGGGTCAAGAGTAGGCAAAAAATTTTCCTCTCTAGGCCATCAACTTCATCTTCATCTGTGCTGTATTCCTTCATTGTTTCATCACTAACAAAGAGGATGGCTCTCCTTGGGACTTTCTTCTTTCCTTGTATCACTCCCAGTTCTACATTTTCAAAGCCTCTTTTGTCACTCATCCAATCTCATGTTTCCCCATGAGATAAAATTTGGTTTATGGTTGTCCTGACATCAACGGTTCCTTTTGGACCATCTAAAGTTTAAATCTTTTAAGTGGCGTTTTATGGGAACACATCAGAGGACAAATTGACTAAACAAGTCAGAGATGGCTTCATGGAGAATGTGAAAATTAAGCTGAGCTCAAAGGCCAAATAAACAGCAAGCGGGCAAATATTCAGGTATGTAGAGATTTAATCTGTGATTTGAGATGAAGAGTAGGCTGAGTGTGGTGGCTCACGCCTGTAATCCCAGCATTTTGGGAGGCCGAGGTGGGCGGATCACAAGGTCAGGAGATCGAGACCATCCTGGGTAACACAGTGAAACCCCATCTCTACTAAAAAAAAAAAAAAGAAAAAAAAATTAGCCGGGTGTGGTGGCACGCACCTGTAGCCCCAGGTGCTCAGGAGGCTGAGAGAGGAGAATCCCTTGAACCCAGGAGACAGACATTGCAGTGAGCCGAGATTTTGCCACTGTACTCCAGCCTGGGAGACAGAGTGAGACTCTGTCTCAAATAAATAAATAAATAAATAAATAAATAAATAAATAAAATAAGATGGAGAGTAAATCGAATGGAGGATGTGCCTGACACTGTCCATTTAGCCTTTGGCTTCCCTCCCCACTGTGCTCCATTCTTCTCCATAATGCTTTGTGCCCTGGGAAGCTTACCTGCATCGGTGGACTTGTTTATCCTCTGGATTCGAGATGGCTTTAGCTAGCTTGGAGATAAGAGGGTGGGGAGAGAGTGAAGTATTCGAGATCTTTATTCCTTTGGCCCCTTCCCTACCATGTTTCCATGGCTCACTCACTCTCTCTACTGAAGTCCGCAACTTTTGTCTAGAGTCCTGCTCTGTACACTTCTCTCTCTGGGTTCTGGCAGAGTTCCTTCCCCTCAGCCTTCATACCTAGATATTCAGTTGCAACAGTCCCCAACTCACCCTAAAGCCAGCCTGGGAATACTATACCATGTCCTGTTGGCTCCCTAAACTTTGCCCATGTCTGCAAATAATTACCTTACTAAAAATCTCCTATAATTACGCAGGTTAATATGCCATCCATTTCTTGCTGTTACCTTAATACTGTTGCTGTGATTACGGGAATCATTTAATATGCCTCTACATTTTCATAATTGTGAAATCACAATGTATCTTATCACTGATGGGTAGGTTCCACTGTGCCTCTTGGTCCCTGACCCAAAAGCTTTTGTTAAATCAATGACATATAATCATAATATATAGTCATATAATCAATGGCATGTTAGAATTGAGGAACTATGGTATATAGTGAAAGATACTCTAGTGAAGGGCTGAAAAGGCCCATCTCATGTTCTTGTGGAAAAAAAGACCATTTGAATTTTACTCCATAGGCAACCGAGAGCAATTGCTTGGCTTCTAGAACAGAGTGCCATAATTAGGCTTGTGATATAAAAAAAATAATAAACTTTTAACAGTATGAAGGGTGGACTGAATATAGAGGTCTGAATACAGGAAGGCCAATTAGGCTGCTGTTGCAATAATTCAGATGAAAAGCAGTGAAGGTCCAAGTAGGGCAATTAGAGTAGAAATAAAGAGGATGAGATAGATATAACAGCCTGATGAGCTGCTACGGTTGCAAGAAAAAGTGGTTAAATCATGATAGCTCAAGTATTGGGTTTATGACCTACAGCAAATCTGAAAGGATAGGTACAGACCCACAAAGCTTCCTTCTCCTAGGTGCTAGGAACAATAGCACCATCTATGTGGAAACTAGGGAAGAGTTCTCAACCTTATACTAATAACTTTTTTTTTTTTTTTTGAGATAGGATCTCTCTATATCATCCAGGCTGGTCTCAAACCGCTGGGTTCAAGTAATCCTTCCAACATACCAAGAACTATGAAGGCCATAAGACAGTAACAATTAAAACTGGATGATAGACTGGGCATGGTGACTCATGCCTTCAAAACCCAGCACTTTGGGAGGCTGAAGCAGAAGGATCACTTGAGCCCAGAAGTTCAAGACCAGCTTGGGCAACATAGTGAGACTCCGTCTCTATTCTTAAAAAATGGAATAAAAATAACATAAAAAAATGAAACTGGATGATGGGTAAATGAGATTTATTGTTATTCCTCCAGCTTTTGTGTAATGTTTGGAGTTTTTTATATTAAAAATTAAAAAAAATTTTTTAAACTTTGAGAAACATCTCTTAAATACAGAAGAATTTGGACTAAATTGAAGAAAAAATAGAGAGACAAAAACATTAGAGGTTAGGAACACAGTCTCTGAGCAAGACTGAGTTCATTTCTAAATCAGAAACCAAGACCCACAAAATACTCAAGCTTCCCATAGCTTCAGCCCTCTTCCTCTCTCTCTTAAGCCATAGAAGGGGATAATCCTAATTCTAAAACTTACAAAGCCTTGACTATGTACCAGGAACCATTTCATACATCTTACAAGCATTAACTCATTCAATCCTAACTAGTCTCCTGTTACAGATAAGGAAACTCAGCCACAGAAAAGTTCAGAAGTCCAAGGGCAGCTGGGCGCAGTGGCTCACACCTGTAATCCCAGCACTTTGGGAGGCTGAGGCAAGTGGATCATGAGGTCAGGAGATCGAGACCATCCTGGCCAACATGATGAAACCCCGTCTCTACTAAAAATACAAAAATTAGCTGGGTGTGGTGGTGCGTGCCTGTAATCCCAACTACTTGGAAAGCTGAGGCATATGAATCACTTGAACCCAAAAGGCGGAGGTTGAGGTTGCAGTGAGCTGAGATCACGCCACTGCACTCCAGCCTGGCGACAGAGCAAGACTCTGTCTCAAAAAAAAAAAAAAAAAAAAGAAAAAGAGAAAAAAAAGAAGTCCAAGGGCACACAGATGGTAAGCAACAGACACAATCAGACATTCTGGTTCCAGAAGGTGAGTTTGTACATACTACGTATCACAGAGTATAGTGTAGGTGTTATTACAAAGAGAATATACCCATTTCTAATATTATGGTACAGTTTACAGTTCCCAGGTAAAAAGAGAGTGGACAGTCAAGCAGAATTCACCAACAGTTTTTGGGTGAAAAGCAGATTTGGACAGAACTGCTCATAAATGAACCATGGAAAAAGTCTACTATAATAAACAAGTACACAAACTAAAAGAAAGAAAACATCATGGTACTATTGGATAATAGTTCAGAAAAAATACAGGTTTTTACATAAAAGTTTTTATACAACACATTATATAAGGGTTTTTATATAACACATTAAACCAAAAAAATTGCTAAATAATCCAAAGATTTAAACTTAAGATCTAAAAACATGAAACTGCATAAAAAATAATTAAATACACACACACACTCTCAGTGTGCAGATGGGTGGATTAAAAAATATATATAAATAGGGCCAGGTGCAGTAGCTCACGTGTAAGTGCCTGTAATCCTAGAACTTTGGGAGGTTCACAAGGCAGGAGGATCACTTGAGCCAGGAGTTCCAGACCAGCCTGGGCAAGACAAGGAGACTCTGTCTCTACAAAAAATTGTTAAAAATTAGCCAAGCATAGTGGCGCACATCTGTAGTCCTAGCAACCCAGAGGGGTGAGGTGGACGGATCACTTGAGCCCAGGAGGCCAAGACTGCAGTGAGCCATGTTCATGCCACTGCACTCCAGCATGGGTGACAGAATGAGACTTTGTCTCAAAAAAAAGTAAAACATGAATACTTTTATATTATAAATATTTATATATACTATAAATATATATTCTTATATACATATATTACATATAAAATATTTTTAAAATATTTATTGATAATTATTCAGGATTGATAATATTTATTTGGCATTGAGCATAGCAATGGGAACATGGTGAGCATATTCAGGGAGGTAATGAAAGACAAGAGTTGTTAAAGAAAAAATGAAAATATTACATAAGTGTCTGTAAACAATTATTCTTCATTACAAGAATCAATAACAAGGGTAGCATCAGTGCAAGGCTGGACAGGCAGTTGCTAGGCAGATGTACTCACAGAAATATTTTTTGTGTACGGTTGTGATGGCGTTTGTGCAAGGTTGTGGTTTTTCACAGTCTTTTGTGATAGTTCTTATCAGGTATACAAGCATGACAACCCTCCCTTTGTGGCCTTCCCTGGCTCCATATTTCAGGGTTTGACACAAGTGACTCCTTTTTGATCCTGACAACTTTCATACGTCCCCCTCTTGATCAAAAGATTTTTCTACAAGCATTGCTGATCAGTTATCCCATAGTTAGGGCTTGGTTTTTTGGGGGTTTTTTTTTTCCTACTTTTAAAAGAAGTAGGCCAGGCATGGTGGCTCACCCCTGTAATCCCAGCACTTTGAAAGGCCAAGGCGGGCAGATCACTTGAGCTCAGGAGTTCGAGACTAGCCTGGCCAACATGGTGAAATCCTGTCTCTACTAAAAATACAAAAATTAGCCAGGCATGGTGGTGCATGCCTGTAGCCCCAGCTACTCAGGTGGCTGAGGCAAAAGAATCACTTGAACCCGGGAGGCAGAGGTTGCTGTGAGCCAAGATTGCACCATTGCACTCCGGCCTGAGCAACAGAGTGAGACTCTGTCTTAAAAAAAAAAAAAAAAAAAAAAGTCTAAACAGTGTCTTGATATGTTGCCCAGGCTGGAGTGCAGAGTCTGTTCATAGGCTCAGTCACTGTGCACTATAGCACTGAACTCCTGGGCTGAAGTGACCCTCTTGCTTCAGCCTCCTGAGTAACTGGGTCTGGAGGCAAATGCCATCACACCCAGCTATGGAGTTAGGTTTTGATTGTCCCTCAATGCCAAGACTTATGTGTCCCAGGTTGTTGTCTAGTCCTACATTGGAGGGAGTGACTCATGACTAAGAGTCAGTGGCAAAACCTTTTTAGCAATGGAGGTTTGGAGGAAGTGACTCTCAGGCTAAATCTGCCAGGAGTCCATTGTTAAGTTTTTGTGTGTTCCATAGGTGTTGTCTATCATCTCAAAGTGCTGGACCAGCATTATTCTGCAAAGAGTTGTATATCTGCAGAAATGTGACAGGCAACAGGGACAAAGTTTAAAAAGGAAAACACTAAGTAAAATTAATAGTAATATGATAATCCCAGTTTGCATTATGGTTTTAAGCCATGAACCTATGCTTAAAGGCAACCAATTGAATAAATCAAATGGCCATGGGAAATTGGATGAGACCTGGTGTTTTTTTTGTTGTTGTTGTTTGTTTTTTGAGATGGAGTCTCATTCTGTTGCCCAGGCTGGAGTGCTGTGGCACGATCTCGGCTCACTGCAACCTCCGTCTCCTGGGATCAAGTGACTTTCCTGACTCAGCCTCCTGAGTAGCTGGGATTACAGGTGCATGCCACCACGCCCGGGTAATTTTTATATTTTTAGTAGACATGGGGTTTCACCATGTTGGCTAGGCTGGTCTCGAACTCCTGAGCTCAAGTGATCTGCCCGCCTCGGCCTCCCTAAGTGCTGAGATTACAGGCGTGAGCCACCGCACCCGGCCATTTGAGACCTGCTGTGACCATGGCTTCTTTTCTTATTTTGTGTATTTGGGTCTCAACTTCCCCAGAATAATTTATCCTGGTACAGCATGTAGTGTTTGTGTTGATACAGATATCTCTGTTTAGCTAGTAGGTAGCAATCCTGTTATTTAGCATTCCATGACTTGGTTGAATTAAAGCAGAGAGAGCTAGCTCAAAAAAAAAAAAAAAAAAAAGAAAAGAAAAGAAAAGAAAAAAGGACCCTTAGTATAATATGAACAAAAAGTTGTATTAGGGATGTTGCCAAAGTTACCCACTAACTAAAGGATTTCTTAGATCAGGTTCTGTCAAGTTACATGCAATAGCTACTAATTGTGAAATTTCCATTACACCTGTCAAAGACAAAAGGTAGGCATAAGCAAAGAAAAAATAGGGATAAGAGTCTCATTATGATGGAGAATCTTATTCCATTGTCTTGGGAAAACCCATCTACAGTATGAAACTGTCAAATTCACATCCTGGTTTTGGTGTGAATGTTTCTGGTCCTGGCACTGGGTGGTCCAGTGAACTTTTGGGGAAGCCCTTACATTAGGCATGAGATTTGTCCCTTAAAAGTTATTCAGTTTCATCTTATAAGGCCTGAAAAACAGAGCAGTTCCTTTTTTTTTTTTTTTTTTTTTTTTGAGATGGAGTCTTACTCTGTCACCAGGCTGGAGTGCAGTGGCTTGACCTCGGCTCACTACAATCTCCGCCTCCTGGGTTCAAACAATTCTCCTGCCTCAGCCTCCCAAGTAGCTAGGACTACAGGCACGCGCCACCATGCCCAGCTAATTTTTGTATTTTTAGTAGAGACAGGGTTTCACCATGTTGGCCAGGAAGGTCTCGATCTCTTGACCTCGTGATCCGCCCGCCTCGGCCTCCCAAAATGCTGGGAGTCACCGCACCCAGCTAAAACAGAGCATTCTTAAACTTAGTTGAATAGTTGTAGCCAGATATTCGTAGGAATGAGGTGAATTCAGGATCTATCTAGTCTATAAGCAGATATCGAAAACCCAAAACATTGCACAGGGCTACAATTTTGTTTTTCAAATTAAGCAGAGGTCAACCATGATGATACAGGGCTACAATCTAGTCACAGGTGTATTACAGCTTTTTTTAAAAACAACAAAAAACAACAACAACAAAAACACATAACTTTCTTTCCAGTCATCCCAATTTCTACTAAAAACAATCAGAAAAAGACAAAATTATTTGTAAAATAATTTAGTGTCATCAATGTTGGTATGATCATTTACAGAAGTGCAGCAAGAATAGTTATTTTTCACATAGAAATTTCATCTTTTTTCTTTTTCCTTTTTGTTTGTTTGTTTGTTTTGAGTCAAGGTCTTGCTCTATTACCCAGGCTGGAGTGCAGTGGCATGATCTCAGCTCACTGCAGCCTCGACCTCCCAGGCTTAAGCAATCCTACCAGCTCAGTGTCTCAAGTAGCTGGACCTACAGGCATGTGCCACCATGCCCGGCTAATTTTTGCATTTTTGTAGAGATAGGTTTCACCATGTTGTCCAGGCTGGCCCCAGACTCCTGGTCTCCAGTGATCCGCCCACCTCAGCCTCCCAAAGTGCTAGGATTATAGGCACGAGCCACTGCGCCTGGTGGAAATCTCATATTTAAAAACCACTTGAGGCTGGGAAGCCAAACCAAAAGAGACTTCAGATTTTGCCTGAAGTACCTATAAATGATTTTTTTTTTTTTTTTTTTTTTTTTTTGAGACGCAGTCTCACTCTGTCACCCAGGCTGGAGTGCAGTGGTGCCATCTCGGCTCACTATAACCTCTGCCTCCTGGGTTCAAGCGATTCTCCTGCCTCAGCCTCCCAAGTAGCTGGGATTACAGGCGCGGGCCACCACACCCGGATAATTTTTGTATTTTTAGTAGAGATGGGGTTTCACCATGTTGGCAAGGCTGGTTTCAAACTCCTGACCTCGTGATCCACCTGCTTTGGCTTCTCAAGGTGCTGGGATTACAAGCATGAGCCACCGTGCCCGGCCTAAATTATTTAAATATAACATCCCAGTCAAAATCTTGCTAGTAAAGCCAACATTTTCAACTGTATCCTGTTATAAAGAGAGAAGATCTTATTGAACTTATGCAAACTATTTTATTTAATTTATCTATCATTTATTTGTTTATTTATTTATTTTTTGAGACAGAGTTTCACTCTTGTCGCCCAGGCTGGAGTGCAATGGTGCAATCTCAGCTCACTGCAACCTCTGCCTCCCGGTTCAAGCGATTCTCCTGCCTCAGCCTCCCGAGTAGCTGGGATTACAGAGGCTCACCACCACGCCTAGCTAATTTTTGTATTTTTTTTTAGTAGAGATGGGGTTTCACCATGTTGGCCAGGCTGGTCTGGAACTCCTGACCTCAGGTGATGCACTCGCCTTGGCCTCCCAAAGTGCTGGGATTATAGGAGTGAGCCACCATGCCTGGCCAAAACTATTGATTTAAAAAAATTTAAACTAAAATACAAATAGTTTCGGAATTTTGGAGGAATCAAGTAGGAAGAAAAAGTAGATTCTTCCAATTTTATTACAAAAGTATGCATTATCAAGTTTCCATAAACTATAGCTAGTTATGAGAAAAAGTTTCCTTAAATCTGGAAAACAAAACATTTAAGTAAAGAGCCAACAATGTTTCAAATAAAAGTTATAAAAACATTATCCTTTTCAGTTATACAATCTTATGTAATTAACTTTTGTTTTACTTGGTCTTGATTAACAGTTTCATGAACTCATCAGTTTCTTCATTAGAATTCTGTAAATTTTTACTAGAGCCATTGATTTTAAAGTTATCAGAAACCTGTATTCAAGAGCATTTGCTAGAGTCTTTCCATGAATCTGATTGCAGATGCTCTTATTTTTTATTTATTTTATTTTATTTTAAATAGAGACAGGGTCTTGCCGTGTTGCTCAGGCTGATCTTGAACCTATAGTCGCAAGTGATCCTCCTGTCTCAGCCTCCCAAAGTGCTGGCATTACAGGCATGAGCCACCATACCCAAGCTGAATGCAGATGCTTTTAGTGAAAAATCAAAATTGTGGATGACAGAGACTTTGAATAACCATGGGGAGAAATCTGATGAAAGTTTAGCAATTGACAAGGAAATTCAGTTATATTCAGATATATGAAAATTTCATATATCATTTTAATATAACAACCACAATCATGACTGACAGCAACACATCAGGATCATCAGACTTTCAGAAATTTTACATAATCTTTAGAACAGTCACAGTGTTAATATATAGAATATCAATATTATATTCGTATAACTTTAACAAAGATTTAACATCATTTATTTGACAATGCTTCCCAAACAATTTAATACATCTAATAAGCCTAATTATTAACATTTCTACCAGATGAGAAGTACATTATTGGAGGCTCTCCAGAGGTCCAAGTGGAAAATCTCAAAGTTAATTGTAGGTCAAGAAAACTTAATTTAGAGCTTTGATACGAGGAAGCCTGCCAAAGATGTCAAAAGGTTTAAAACATCTGATCAAAATGGGATCACATGTCATTGTGAAATAATAGTCATTCACTTAACCAGAATGGTAATTAAAATATTTCAAAAGCAAATACAGAATATTATATAGATGCAAAATAGAAACAAAAACAAAAGAAAACAAAACAAATAAAGAAGCTTTAACTCTTTTAAAGCTCAGTTTTCCTACATAATAAAAAACCTAATAAAAACAATATGATACGCAGGAATTATCTTGATAAAACACCAAATCTTTGTTTCCTAGGCCAATTACCAAAGCAAAAAGAAAAACCTCCTGCATTGTGATTGCTTTTCTTTATGGGAAGCACATTCAGATAACCTGGAAGTCAGATTTGATATAAAGGTACTTGAATTCAATCAGACACTGGAAGAGTATATGTCCAAGGTTATGAGTGTACACTGTGTCATAGAAGTAAACAAGAAAACCAGTCCCTTGAGCAGGGAGAATATATGGCTCTTAGAAAAAGCAGAAGCATGTGAAATTGCCTGGTTACATGGAACAATCCAGACACATCAAGAAAAGCCAAGAGTACAGAATCTAGTTATATTGGAGGAAAGCATTGCTCTCCTAGGCCTTCAAGACAAACATATTCGGTGTCAGGTCACAACAGCAGAGTTAGGACTGGAGAAAAAAGTTACAAGAGCTGACAAAAAAGCTGACGGCAAGAGTCATCACCCCAGCCAAACAAAAAGAGTACCTTCTCAAGGAGAAAAAGAGGAGAAGCAGAAGGTAATCATGCCTGACCTGAAAATCACATGCAGTGAGATGCAGCAAACTTTGAACTTCTGAGATATGAATCTGAAAAGCTTCCAAAGAAAAACTCTATTTTGAGAAAATAAATTACTATTCTCAATGAAGAAGATAGCATTTTTAACCTGGAATTATGGAAATTAAATGGAGACTATAAAACAGAAAAAAGCTTAGTTCAGAAGATGGTTAAAAACTTAAACAGATTTCAGAATCGATTTTAGAAATCAAAACCTCTTACAAATTTTATGAAGAGCAGATCAACACTCCAAAAAAAGTGCTTCTAACATAGGGAACTAAAATTTTAGTTTTGTATCCATAACATATTTATATATATGTATACATATGTAGCTATTTTTATTTAATTATACATATAATTAAATCTAAATCTTTAGAAATATTTATAAATAATTCTCTTCTAATTTTAGCCAACTTCATCGCTTCTCAGCCTTTTGGCTAAAACCAAGTGTAATTTTAGCCAACTTGATCACACAAAATTTCTTTCATAAGAGTCATCTTTCACAAACCTTTTACAACTAGCTCAGACCGTCTGTGACCTGCCCAGACTTTTGGTTTTGTCCTATTTATAGTTGCTCTTTCTTTAACAACCAGTCATTTTACTTTAGGACAAAATTTACTTTTTTTCTTTTGATTTTGACCCCTTGAGATTCTCTCTCATACCAAAAAAAAACCTCTTCTCTTTTTAACCTCCCTTTCCAAAAATACGTCTTCATACCTATAACTTTCTATGCAAGCCTCTCTTCTTCCTACTGGTTCCTTTCTGTCTTGCTGCTATCTTCTTTCTAAATTTACTTTTAAAATAACCTTAAATAACCTCTGAATTTAGACAAAACTATTCTTTTCTTTAAAAAAATTCTCATCTTCAAAGTTTTTCTCATCAAAAACACAACTTAATTTCTTATATATCTTGCATGCAGAATCACATACATTAATTAGAATTTTTAACTCTCAGTAACCCTAATTTCTAGTGAAAGCCCAGGAAGCAAGCAAACTCTGAACTAACTGATATACATCAACCTCCTATGAATATGTATTTCATAATCTCTAGAAACATGTGCTTTCTCATAGAACAATTTTCCAATGTGAAACAGAACGTATTTATTAATAAGCCCAAATATCTTTTCTCTTTCTTTAAAACTTAAGAAGCCAAAAGTAGGCCAGGTGTGGTGTCTCCTGCCTGTAATCCTAGCACTTGGGGAGGCTGAGGTGAGAGGACCGCTTGAGCCCAGGAGTTCAAGACAAGCCTGGGCAACATACAGAGACCCCATCTCTTAAAAAAAAAAAAAATCAAAGGCTGGGCATGGTGGCACATGCCTGTAATTCCAGCTACTCGGGAGGCTGAGGCAGGAGAATCTCGGGAGGCTGAGGCAGGAGAATCTCGGGAGGCTGAGGCAGGAGAATCTCGGGAGGCTGAGGCAGGAGAATCGCTTGAACCTGGGAGGCGAAGAATGCAGTTAGTTGAGATTGCGTCATTACACTCCAGCCCAGGTAACAAGAGCACAACTCTGGCTCAAAAAAAAAAAAAAAAAAAATCAAAAAACTAGCTGGGCATGGTGGTTCACACCTGTAGACCTAGCTACTGGGGAGGCTAAGCTGGGAGGATCTGCTGAAGCCTGGGCAGTAGAGGTTGCAGTGAGCTGTGATCATGCATTCCAGCCTGGGTGAGAGTGAGTCCCTGTCTCAAAAAAAAAAAAAAAAAGGCCGGGCATGGTGCTCATGCCTGTAATCTCAGTACTTTGGGAGGCCAAGGCGGGCAGATCACCTGACGTCAGGAGTTTGAGACCAGCCTGGCCAACATGGTGAAACCCTGTCTACTAAAAATACAAAAATTAGCTGGGTGTGGTGGCAGGCGCCTGTAATCCCAGCTTCTTGGGAGGCTGAGGCAGAATTGCTTGAACCTGTGAGGGGGAGGTTGCAGTGAGCCAAGATTGTGCCATTGCACTCCAGCCTGGGGGACAAGAGTGAAACTTTGTCTCAAAAAAGAAAAAAAAAAGCCAAAAGTAAATTAATTTGCATCTATGTTCAGTAATTAATGTTTTCATATTTTATCTTATTTGGCTATGACCCAGACATTTAATGAATAACTATTACTTATTTAACATAACTTTAAGATCTCAAATTATATGAAAAGTTCATTTATAAATACTTATTCCCTTTTCATTTACCTAATTTGTTTTTTAATCATTATACCTAGATTACTTATGAAAACAGATATTACACAGAGCTAATCATTATTTCAAGTTACCTTTCTGTTAGCCATTTTTACAGCATGTGAATGTTAGATGTTCACCTTAAGAACTTTAAAGTACATGGATATTTTATTGATTACTTAGAAATTACAGCTGTTTTCACTAAAGTAACAATATTAAACTAGTCTTATTCATCAAAAAGTTGCACAAAAATAGGCTGGGCAGGATGGTTCATGCCTGTAATCCTGACACTTTGGGAGGCTAAGGTGGGAGGATCACTTGAGCCCAGGAGGTTGAGAGTAGCCTGGGCAACATAGTGAAACCCTATCTCTATAAAAAAATTAAAAAGAAAAAAAAAGTCCCATCTATTTGGGAGGCTGAGGTGAGAGGATTGCTTGAGTCTGAGAGGTTGAGGCTGCAGTGAGTCATGATCGTGTCACTGCACTCCAGACTGGGAAACAGAGCAAGATCCTGTCTTAAAAAAAAAAAAAGTAGGCCGGGTGTGGTGGCTCATGCCTGTAATCCCAGCACTTTGGGATGCTGAGGTGGGAGGATTACCTGAGGTTGGGAGTTCGAGACCAGTCCGACCAACATGGTGAAACCCTGTCTCTAGTAAAAATACAAAATTAGCCAGGCATGGTGGCGCTTGCCTATAATCCCAGTTACTCAGGAAGCTGAGGCAGGAGAATCACTTGAACCTGGGAGACAAAGGTTGCAGTGAGCAGAGATCGTGCCATTGCACTCCAGCCTGGGCAAGAGCAAAACTCCGTCTCAAAAAAAAAAAAAAGTGACATAAACTGTATTAGTCAGGGTTCCCTAGAGGGACAGAGTAATAGGATACATACATACATACGTACGTAACATACATACATATATATATATGTTTATAGATATATAGGGGAGTTTATTAAGTATTAACTTACATGATCACAAGGTCCAACAATAGGCTGTCTGCAAACTTGAGGAGCAAGGAAACCCAGTCCAGGTCTCAAAACTGAAGAACCTGGAGTCCAATGTTCAAGGACAAGAAGCATCCAGCATGGGAGAAAGACGTAAGCTGGGAAGCTAGTCCAGTCTCTCCTTTTCATGTTTTTCTGCCTGCTTTATATTAGCTGCAGCTGATTAGATGGTGCCCACCAGATTAAGGGTGGATCTGCCTTCCCTAGCCCACTGACTCAAATGTTAATCTATTTTGGCAACACCCTCACAGACACACCCAGGATCAATACTTTGTATCCTTCAATCCAATCAAATTGACACTCAGTATTAACCATCAAAGATCATTTTGCTTTTAAGGCTGGAATTATAGTTTTATGACCTGTGTGTCAAATCCTGACACTTTAAAACAGCTAGAACAAATATAAAATTGTCTGAACAATAAGTGCAGGCAAAAATGTATGCTGACAATTCTAAAAACATTTCTATTTTACTGATAAATTTAAAACCAGCTTATTTATCAAAGATTCACTTAAGTCACATAAACGAAAAGGCATTTGGGTTAATTACTACATATTTCAACAGTTTTAGATATAATTTTACATGAGTACCCATTTATCTCTAAGCCAATCTAAATAGGCTTCCTTAAGGAATTTCTGGTCAATTATGCCAGATTTTACCATGTATACACAACATATAACATGCATAAACACATATGTTAACAAAGATCTTATAGCTTTCACTTTTACATGTATTCATGAGACTGTAAAATATAGTAACATAAATTCACTGGTTGGATCTGAGTTACATCCCTATAGCAGTTGGTAAAAAGAAAAAAACTCTCTTACCTTTTTTTTTTAAAGCCTCAAATTTAGTGGTTAGTTTCTCAGGTGATTTTACATTTCAGCTAGGACTCACTGAATTGTATAATGGCTGCGAAAGCATGCAAAAAGAAAAAAAAAAGAACTCACCAGAAAATACATGAGGTAAATTTTATAGATATCAGAAGAGTATACTCTCCAGAAAGATAAAATATCTTTGTACCAGAAAGGATTTGTCAGAAAAAATGTATTTTCTAGTCTCAAGAGGGATACAAGGTCCTTTATTAAGGCAGCCATTATCCAAAACAAATCCCAAAGAAAGTCAAAAGAACTCACCAAAATGAGGGAGTTCAAGAACCTGAGAGGAGATTCACCATGACAGAAAAGGTGAGCTGTAGGACTGGAGAGCTCAAAGGGGCTCAATGTGGGAACTTCATGTGATTCCAGAGGTCACCGATCCATCAAGGTGAGCTCACTTTGGTCCCACTTCTTGACACCAGATTATGTCAACCTAAATAACAGGCAGAGAGAGACTCTATAAAAGAAAATGATAGTTTTGGGGATTGAGCCTTGCAATGGGAATACAGGGAGCATGTTCTGGGAGGTAAAAGGGTTTTTCAATGAAAAATGAGGGGGATTACATAACTATTTTGAAACAATTATCTTTGACTACAGAGACCAATAACAAGGATGGTGTCAGTCCAAGGTTGGACAGGCAGTTGCTCAGCACATGTGCTCACAGAAGTATTTTTATTTTTCACAGAAGTATTTTTTGTATGAGGTTGAAGTAGCCTCTGTGTAAGGTCATGTTTTTTGCTATCTTTTGTGATAGTTCTTGTTATTAGGCATACATGCGTGACAACCCTCCTTTCAAGGCCTTCCATTTGCCAGGGTTTTACACAAATGATTCCATTTTCATTCTGACAAGTTTTATTATATAAACTGAAATTACATTGCATATAATATTTCATGAAATTACCAAAGCACAAAAAGTTTGATAACTGGCTGGGCGCAGGGGCTCAAGCCTGTAATCTCAGCACTTTGGGAGGCCGAGGCAGGCAGATCGCCTGAGGTCAGTTCGAAACCAGCCTGGCCAACATAGTGAAACCCCATCTCTACTAAAAATACAAAAATTAGCCGGGCATGGCGGCCCATGCCTATAATCCCAGCTACTTGGGAGGCTGAGGCAGGAGAATCGCTTGAACCCGGGAGGTGAAGGTTGCAGTGAGCCGAAATCGCGCCACTGCACTCCAGCCTGGGTGGCAGAGCGAGACTCCGTCTCAAAGTTTGATAATTTATTAATCAGAGTATCAGGTTACCATATGTTGATAATGAGAATGTTAATTCAATCTCTTCCCAGGATATTTTATAATATCTATGAAAATCACATATGCATGCCTAATAATTTGTCTTTTTTTTTTTTTTTTTTTGAGACAGAGTCTCACTCTGTCACCCGGGCTGGAGTGCAGTGGCATGATCTCGGCTCACTGCAATCTCCTCCTCCTGGGTTCAAGTGATTCTCCTGCCTCAGCCTCCTGAGTAGCTGGGATTACAGGTGTGTGCCATCACGCCCAGCTAATTTTCTTGTGTTTTTAGTAGAGACGGGGTTTCACCATGTAGGCCAGGCTGGTCTCAAACTCCTGAGCTCAAGTGATCCACTTCCTCGGGCTCCTAAAGTGTCAGGATTACAGGCATGAGCCATGGCGCCCGTCTTAATAATTCCTCTTCTCAAGTCTATTCCAATGACTTGTGTATAATGGAAAGTTATGGAACCATTCTTTGCATTAGAAAAAATGTTTTTGTTTTTGTTTTTTTAAAAAAAAAAACACACATAAAAGACTCCAAGATACTGGTTAGATGAATTATTCCTTATCTATGAAATGAAATAATTTGCAGTCAATGAAAAGAATTAGGCAGCTTTCTATATACTTATATGAAAGCATCACCTACAAATATGTAAAAAGAAGTAACACAAAGCATGTACAGTACACTCCCATTTGAGCGTTTTTTTTTTTTTAGTACATACATATATACTCAAAAATAAGTGGTAGTACAGAGATAAGATTGTTTTAGGCTCATGCAGAGAAGTCATCGGCTCAACAGTTAAGGAGTAAAATTTATTCTATCTCCTACTTTACATTCCTTATTTCTCCATTTCCCCCTCCATGTTGACTGCAGCCAGTTTAAGTATTCACATAAAAACAACTTCTCTCAAGAAAATGCTCTTACTTCCAGTCGACTTTCTCAGGATTGTGGAAACCTTCCCAGAAGCCCTCTAGTGGACAAAACTTTTACACCTTACATTGGCCTGTTTTTGGAGACCGATGAAATAAGCAATAGGATTGCCACAAATAGTTTAGGCCAGTAGTTCTCAACCTGAGATGATTTCACTGTCTAGGAGTCACTTGGCAATATCTGGAGATATTTTTAGTTGTCACACCTTAGAGAAAGGGTGCACTGGCATCTAAAGGATAGAAGCCAGGGATACTGCCAAACATCTTACAATACAAAAAACAACTTCCACAACTAAGAATTATCTGACCCTAAGTGTCCACAGTATGGTGACTTCTGACTTAGACTAATCATTGTGAGAGACTCTTGTTGAGAAGTCATCCACCATGACCACTACGATAACCTTGACTTGTATAAAGTCAAGTGTCTGCATTCACCCTTTCAGTTATGACTCCTTCTAATTTTCCACCCAGGTCATGTGCCTCCAATAACGGTGTAAGGGGAACCATGAGGTAAGTCCCAGTAGAACCACATGGTTAGAGTGAGAAGGAATAGGTCCCCAAAAGATGAGAATTGCAAGTATTACAAAAAGAAAGCTGAACTATAGATATATAGATGTCCACTACACTAAGACAGTGAGAATGAAGAGGAGAGGGAATACTTGAGAACATAAAAATATGGCCAGGCATGGTGGCTCACATCTGTAATCCCAGCACTTTGGGAGGCTGAAGCAGGTGGATCATTCGAGGTCAGGAGTTCAAGACCATCCTGGGCAACATGGTGAAACCCTGTCTCTAATAAAAATACAAAAATTAGCCGGCATGGTGGGGTGCGCCTGTAGTCCTAGCTATTAGGGAGGCTGAGGCACAATAACCACTTTAACCCAAGAGGCGGAGGTTGTAGTGAGCCAAGATTGAGCCACTGCACTCCAGCCTGGGCAACAGAGGGAGACTCCGTCTTGAAAAAAAATAATAATAATAATTGCTAAACCTTGCTGATTTACTGGATGTGGAGGATGAAAGAGTGACCATCATTGGAGAGATGATGACAAGATTTTAGGAAAGGAGTGACTGGAAGATGATTTTATAATTAACCAGGATAAAGAATTCAGGAAAAGAAACATATTTGGTGAGGTAGAAGGGAGATTAGTACTGTTTTTAGAATTCACTTACCTTCATCAGCATTCATCTAGGAGCAATTATCAGGATTAATTTTATAAGGTTGTCCTTGAGGTTATGTATTTATTTATTTATTTTATTTTTAAAAAATTAATTTATTTTTAAAAATTATGTTGCCCAGGCTAGTATCAAACCCCTGAGCTCAAGTCATCTTTCTCCCTTGGCCTGCCAGAGTGCTGAAATTACAGGCATGAACCACCACACCTGTCCTGTTCTTGAGTTTTATACCCTATTCAATAATGATAAGTATCACTAACTTTCCTAGTCTGACATAGGGAGATACTTACCCCATGAGTCAGATACCATATTTGTATTCTAGGGCCCCGAGTAGTGCAGGCAACACACAGCCAAATCTTTCTGGACTTTCCTTTTCAACGTGACAGGGAGACTACTACCAATTTCCTTTCCTCTGCTAAAGCACTTTTTTAGTTCAGGCAGAATATACTGCAACCACATAGTTTTACATTCCTTGGTTAAAATCACAATCCAATTGTTCTTCCCTAAAATTACACCTCAGTTATATTTATTTAATTTTGGTACTTTCCACTCATTATTGGGGAAGTAGTTTCTGTTGTTGCATTTCCCTTTGAATTAATTAAAAAGCCTAGAAACTTACTAGTCCAAGAGGACTACCCTAATACCAAGCTACTTAGCTGCTGAAGAGAGAATTAGAGAAGTGGAGCAGTCTACCAGCAGCCCTAGTTTGCAATTATGCTTTTGCCCATACATTTACATAACTAAAAGCAGCCACTACTGTGATTCTTCTCAGAATAAAAATGTGCTAAAGGGAAATTCTGTCTCCACTTAAAGTAGCAGCTGACAGTTTTTAAATTTGTTAAAACAAATATCAAATTCTACATACCCAGGCAACACATTTTACTTACTAGTTCCATTCACACCTTGCATCATGCCTTGCTTTTAGCTCTGTGAACTACTTGTTTACTCACTCCCTTGCCATTTTTGTTATTATTATGTAAATTATTGGCTACAGGTCTATCTCAAGAGACTGGGCCTTAGAAATATTTTAACTATCTCCAGCCAACTTTCTCTTGCCTCAGATTCCTCTGATACCTTATTTTTCTTCCTTATTTATTTAGACTAAAATGCACTTTGTAATTTCATGTCAGTACCAATTTCACCAATTTCTTTTCCTTCCTTCCTTCCTTCCTTCCTTCCTTCCTTCCTTTTCTTTCTTTTTTTTGAGGCGAGTCTCGCTCTGTTGCCAGGCTGGAGTGCGGTGACGCTATCTCAGCCCACTGCAACCTCCGCCTCCTGGGTTCAAGCGATTCTCCTGCCTCAGCCTCCCAAGTAGCTCGGACTATAGGCGCACGCCACCAAGCCCAGCTAATTTTTGTATTTTTAGTAGAAACAGGGTTTCACCATGTTGGCCAGAATGGTCTTGTTGGATATAAAAATGTTCTGGAAATAAATGCTCGGTGCCACAAAGTGAAACCAGCACTCAGGCAAAAGTTGTCTCAGCAGGGCAATTTACTTCGGAAGAAGGGTGCCACTTGTGTCAATCAAGATCGCAAGAGCACAGAGAACAAAGGACACCAGGGGTTTTTTATATCCTTAATGCAATCCCTACCTCTTTGTCCCTCCCCGATGGGCTGGGGTCGGACCGCACAATCTGAGCTGACCCGATTGGCTACTTGCAAATATTTTTCTAAATATGGAAGGGCAGGGGGACGTGAGGTACAGTGGTAAAACATGTGAGACTGTTTGAGACGTGCAGTTTCGTGAGAACAATGGGTGCAGGTAGCCAAGGGAAAAGATGTGAGTTATTGATTAGAGCTGACAGGAAGGGGGTAGGCTGTTTTACAGTAACTAGGGGCAAGGAGGAACAGGAAAGCTGAGTTTGAGAACAAAGGACAAGGAAGTTAGCAGGCTAAACCTTTGAAGAGAAGTTCAAAGAAATTCACTGTATCTTACAGTCTCGATCTCTTGACCTCGTGATCCGCCCGCCTCGGCCTCCCAAAGTGTTGGGATTACAGGCGTGAGCCACCATGCCTGGCCAGTACCTTACCGATTTCATTAGCCTGGATGTTATTTCTCTTACAGATAGTCTTCTCCCAGAGAGTAAAACAGCTATTCCCTCTTCATTTCAAATCTACAAAATCAGTGACCACTACATTCTACAGATTCTGTGTGGTTTTCATTACAGAAGACACATCTGTTGGTTTCCCAGTAGTTGACCCTTAAACAATGTGTGAATTAGGGGTGTTCAGCCCCCCACACAGTTGAAAATTCACATATAACTTTTTTATTTAATTTTTTTAAATTTTAAAACACTTTTGAGACAGTGTCTTGCTCTGTTGCTCAGGCTGGAGTGCACTGGCATGATCTCAGCTCACTGCAACCTCCGCCTCACGGGTTCAAGCGATTCTCGTGCCTCAGGCTCCCAAGTAGCTGGGATTACGGGTCCATGACACCATGCCCAGCTAATTTTTGTATTTTTAGTAAAGACAGGGTTTCGCCATGTTGGCCAGGCTGGTCTTGAACTCCTGGCCTCAAGTGATCCACCCGCCTTGGTCTCCCACAGTGCTGGGATTATAGGTATGACATGCCCAGCTGAAAATTCACATAAAACTTTTGACTCCCCCAAAACTTAACTATTCATAGCCTACTGTTGACCAGAAGCCTTACCAATAACATAGTCTATCTATTAACACATATATTTTATGCATTCATGACATACCTTTTTCTTAATTTTTTCAATATTTCTAGGCTATGCAGTTCGTGAGATTTTTCAAATTGTCCTAAATCTCCAAAAAAATTTGCAATATATTTGTATTTAAAAAGTCCATGTGTAAATGTACCCACATAGTTCAGACATGTGTTGTTCAAGGGTCAACTGTATATAACAGTCTCCTATTAATGTTGCTTAAAAGACATTTAAGGAATTTTGGACCTTCCATTTTTATTTGCTTTTCATGTATTACCTGAACCCCGTATATCCTCACTTAAACAGGAAGGCTAGGATAGTACTTCAGGCTCTGGGTATCAATGTCAAGTCAAACCTGAGTCCGGCAGTATTAGAACTGCTTGGGTGTTCCCCTTTACAAAGTATACAGTTGCACAAGTAAACAGCCATAGATCATTTTGGGGGAAGAACTGGGGAATCATTAACCCCATTGCTTGCCACGGTTCCTTTCTCCCTCGCACCTAACTTCTTCAGTCAATGGATTTTGGGTCTAAAAATTGGCTCAGGTCCAGGAACTTGGCAGGAGATTTTGATGTTTTATTGGTACAACTGCCTATGGCCTCCTTATCATCCATCATTTATTTTTATTTTTATTTTTTTTAGAGGCTGGGGCTTACCGTGTTGCCCAGGTTGGTGGGCTTAGGCAATCCTCCTGCCTTGGCCTCCCACAAGTGCTGGGATTACAGGCATGAGTCACTTCACCTGGCCCTAATTTTTACTTATTTATTTATTTTTCGTAGTGTAAATTGAATAGTACCCTTCTTGGCTGCCCATCTATATTGCACCTAGAGACTCCATGTTCTATTAACCATTTCCATAACTCTTCCATATGTGACAGGCCCCTTGGCTACTACATACTTTTCAAAATTACATCAGTATTCTTATCAGTCCTTATTTGTTTGTTTGTTTTGAGACAGTCTCACTCTGTCGCCCAGGCTGGAGTGCAGTGACACGATCTTGGCTCACTGCAAGCTCCGCCTCCTGGGTTTAAGTGATTCTCCTGCCTCAGTCTCCTGAATAGCTGGGACTACAGGTGCACGCCACCATGCGTGGCTAATTTTTGCATTTTTAGTAGAGATGAGGTTTCTCCATGTTGGCCGGCTAGTCTCAAAACTCCTGAGCTCAAGTGATACACCCTCCTCGGCCTCGCAAAGTGTTGGGATTACAGGTGTGAGCCACCACGCCCAGCCCTTATCAATCCTTATTGATTCAAAGATTAACAACTAGAGAATCTAGGTGAAGGGTTTATAAGTGTTTGTTGTATTGTTTCAAATTTTTTGTAGATTTCAACATTTCCAAAATAACAGGTAATGGAACAAAGGTAAAGGCTGTGAATAAGTAAATATTGAAACTAGCAACAAGAATCATTAACGATACATTCTTTTAATTCCTTTAACACCCAACGCTGATAAGTTGGCTGTGACATCTCATGCCGATACCACACTTTTGGAAAGCAACATGAATTCCATTATGTATAAACAGTCAAAACTATGTATCCTATAAACTGATTCTATTGATGAAAAATTATCCTGAGGAAATCATCTAAATAGGAAAACACACTTCTCATAAATGTATGCATTAGAACATTATAATAATATAAGACTGGAAATTACCTGAATATGTAACCATTTGGAACTGATTAAGGGAAGTGTGATATATCCACTCAGCAGAATATTCTGAAGCCACTAATGTTACCGATGATGTGATGCACCAGAAAGAATACAATATTATTTTTGTAGTATTTCTGTCAAAATGACTGAAGAAACTGGCAAAATACGAATATTGATTTTATGGTTTTTATTTTAGATAAAACTACTATTACATTTCATGATTTCATTATTTGTATTATGGTGCTGTAAGAAAACGTCTTTATTCATAGGAGGAACATGCTGAAGTATTTAGAGGTAAAGGATCATCATGCCTGCAACTTCCTCTCAAATGGTTCAGAAGTAATGAGATTAAGAGAGGCAATGCAACAAATTAATAATTGGTGAATTTAGAAGGGCTTAGAAGAAGAGTTACTATTACAAGTATTCTGTAAGTTTAAAATTTTTCCAAAAAAAAAAAAGTATAAAAACTGTTATCCCATCTATAGGCAATGTCCAAAATGTTTGCAATAAGATGTCATGTGGAAAAAAATGTAGAATTCAAAATTGTTTGTGCAGGCTGGGGGTGACTCATACATATAATCTCAGAGTTTTAGGAGGCCAAAGCCAGAGGATCACTTGAGCCCAGGAGTTCGAGACTAGCCTGGGCAACATAACAAGATCTTTTCTCTACAAAAAATAAAAAAATGAGCCGGGCATGGTGGCACATGTTTGTAGTCTTAGCCATCATTCAGGAGGCTGAGGTGGGAGGATCGCTTGAGCCCCAGAGTTAGAGGCTGCAGTAAGCCAGGATTGTGCCACTGCACTCCAGCCTAGTAGTACAGGAATACCCTGTCTCTAAACAAACAAACAAAAACTCTTTGCACCCTATAATTGTAAAAGCATAAAATGTTGGCACACGGATATATTAGAATAGCAGAAGAGGTTTCCCTTAAAAAATTTTTTTCTTTACTTTTTCTTTTTCTTGATTTTCTTTTAAAAATCAAGGTGCCTTATTAGCCAGTAGGTAGTGCCTCAGTCTCATAAAAATCACCAAGGAGAGAGTAAACAAAAAACTAACTAGAATAATAAAATAATTTTTAAAATTCCAATTCTGCTCCAATCTTTTAATATTCAAAATTCCTTGGTCATGTTTGCGTACATCCCATGTTTTTAAGCAATGTCCTGAGTAGGTAATGGGAATTGGTGTCTCTCAAACTGTAAAATTAAAATAAGGGTTCGCAGTGGCTCAGGCCTGTAATCCCAGCACTTTGGGAGGCCAAGGCAGGCAGATAACGAAGTCAGGAGTTCGAGACCATGCTGGCCATCTCTACTAAAAATACAAAAGTTAGCCAGGTGTGGTGGCACGCACCTGTAGTCCCAGCTATTTGGGAGGCTGAGGCAGGAGGATCGCTTGAACCCAGGAGGCAGAGGTTGCAGTGAGCCAAGATCTGAGCAACAGAGTGAGACTCCATCTCAGGGGGAAAAAAAATTACATTTGAGTTTTCCCCAAATATTTGATAGCAATCTATCTACAAATCCTCAATGAGCTAATATTTTAGTAGTAGAGTCAATCAACAACTAATTAAATAATGTTTAAGAGCAAGTTTAGAGTTAGGGTTATGAAGTGGCCTAAAGAAAACCAAAGCAGAGTGAGGGGATAAAGAGTAATGGAAACAGTAATTTAGATAGGGTGGTCAAGGAAGCCCTCCTTCAGGAGATCACATTGGAACGGAGGCCTGGATGAAATGAGGGAAGGAAGTATATGATTCTCTCATTCATTATGTGAATGTGTGCTGGTTATGGTGCTTGTTAACTGCATCCTTTTGGTTCTTAGTCACACCTCTTTATATGGGTACTGAACTATTTATATTTCTATGACTTAGTACGCCAACCAGATTTTACAGTCAGGGAAGGAAGTGCCTGTACTTCCTGTGTCCTTTAAATATCCTCCACTGGTTACATAGTTCCCATTACTAACTTAGTACTTGTTGGATGGTTTCTGGTCAGTTCTGTAAATGAACTTGGAATTACAAGTCCTTTGAAGAGCAATAAAGAATAATAGAGAATAAATAGAGAAATAAAACATAAAATTTCAGCTCTATATATTTAGGATTGGCAAAAACAAAACAAAACAACCACATACACACATACATAAAAACCTAATCGTTAAATCTTTGAAATGGTAGAATCTCAAATAGGCAAAGACACATTAATGGTCATAAAACACATGCAACAAAGTATATACAACAATGGAGATTTTCATGAAACTCTGTGCTTGAAAATTATAAAGAAAAATTGTTGAAAACTATGTAAAAAATGGAAAGAAACTAAACCATAAAGAATAGAGCATCCATAAGTATTGTAAAAGTATGAGTCTTGGTTGACAAGAGGGAGTTTTTTTTGTTTTTTCTTTTTTGAGACTGAGGGAGTGCAGTGGCGCGATGTCCGCTCACTGCAAGCTCCATCTCCTGGGTTCACCCCTTTCTCCTGCCTCAGCCTGCCACGTAGCTGGGACTACAGGCGCCTGCCACCACGCCCAGCTAATTTTTGTATTTTTAGTAGAGACGGGGTTTCACCGTGTTAGCCAGGATGGTCTCGATCTCCTGACCTCGTGATCCGCCCGTCTCGGCCTCCCAAAGTGCTGGGATTACAGGCATGAGCCACCGCGCCCGGCCCGAGTTTTTTGATTAACAGAAAATTTAATAAAAATGGAAACTGTTGTTTAAAAAAAGTTTTAAGAACATCACTGGCTTTCAGTCCTATAGGTATTTTCTTGCCAATCTCATTGATTTTTTGCTGTTATATAACAGCTTCATGAAAATAGGACATCTGGCCAGGAATGGTGGCTCATGCCTGCAATCCCAGCACTTTGGGAGGCCCAGGTAGGGGGACCGCTTGAGCCCAGGAGTTCAAGACCAGCCTGGGGAACATAGCTAGACGCTCCTGTCTCTGCAAAATATAAAAAAATTAGCTAGGCATGGTGGCCCATGCCTGTAGTCCTAGCTACTTGGGAAGCTAAGGTGGGAGGATCCCTTGAACCCAGAAGGTCAAGGCTGCAGTGAGCCATAATCATGCCACTGCACTCCAGCCTGGGTAACAGAGCAACAGCCTGAAAAGACAGAAAGAAAGGAAGGAAGGAAGGAAGAGAGAGAGAGAGAGAAGGGGAGGGGAGGGGAGGGAGGGGAGGGGAGGGGAAGAGAGGGGAAGAGAAGGGAAGGGAAGGGAGGGGAAGGGTGGGGAAGGGTGGGGAAGGGGAAAATAGGACATCTATGCTGTCTTTTTCTCTTCAAAGAAGGTAACCTGACACCACTTCTAACCAGCAGAAAATAACAATGCGGTCAACAGAATAATTTTGGATAGTCTAAGTAACAGTAGATAGTCTCTGTAAGTAGAAATCCACTTATCCGTTTATTATCATTATTTTTTTTTTTTGGAAATGGAGTCTTGCTGTGTCACCCAGACTGGAGTGCAGTGGCGGGATCTCGGCTCACTGCAACCTCCACCTCCCAGGTTCAAGTGATTCTCCTGCCTCAGCCTCCTGAGTAGCTGAGATTACAGGCAGGTGCCACTATGCCTGGCTAATTTTTGTATTTTTAGTAGAGACAGGGTTTCACCATGTTGGTCAGGCTGGTCTCGAACTCCTGACCTCAGGTGATCCACCTGCCTTGGCCTCCCAAAGTGCTGGGATTACAGGCGTGGGCCACTGCACCTGGCCTGTTAATTCTATCTACTTTAAAAACTAGTAGAGCTAAGCCCACTAGACAAAAGCTTTCATTAATCACTTCTGATATTCAGGTAAACCAAAACATATGAACAGGCAATGGCTTTGAGTTCTCATACAGCCTCAATTATGTGTTAGTCAACTCAAGCATCCATTATGTACTCAATAATAGGTATGACACAGCTCTGGACCTCATTAACACTATAAGCAGACAGGCACAGGCAGCCTGCATACACTCCTTTTCCTGGTGTCAACATTATTTAAAAGCATGGGAAATAGTAATGAGACAGTGTCTTCTTCATTAGAACCTTAGGAGTCTACTAGATTTCTTCATCTCTATTTGTTGTTATTAGTAGCCAAACTGTGCAAAAAACACGGTCTTGAGAAATGATAGCACAGTATCTTAGAGGGAAAGGAAATGTAGGATGCCAGGGTGGGGACAAATTTCTGATTGCCAGTGATTGTTGTGAGCATAACAATAATTTCATGAACATTAAAGCCTCTATTGAGGGCAGCTGCAGTTGTAAAGGAAAAAAAATGGTCCTGAACATTTAAAACTACACTGGTGTACATAATAATCAAACAAAGTAAACAGAAAAAAATTTAAACTTTGCTAAAAAAAAAAAAAAGCAGAAGCATTTGATCTTTAGGAAGGCACGCAGTTGCTTATTATGAATCATTTCTAGAGTCCGATGCATTTTCAAAGCCGGTTACAGTCATTACAAAGCACACCCTTGTGAGGTAAGTGTATCATCACCTTTGGTTCATAAATAAAAAAGCTGAGACGCCGAGCGATTAAGTCACTCGCCTAAGGAGAATGAGTCAACGTCAAGAGTCATAGTTGACCCGGCCTAAAGACTCCAGACCATCAGTCCAGGGCTTAGTCAGCGGGGCCCGGAGTGGCTTCCCTGGCTGGCATCTGGACTTAGGCTATTTCCGTGCACGTAAAAGCGGAATATTGGAACGGTTGCACAGAACTTCCAAATAATTTTTACCGCCACTTAAGATTTAGCCCTGAGGTCTTAATCTCAGGATTTGGGACAGTAAAAGCTGTCGTCCCTCCCCCTCGTCCAGCCGGTGGCAACCGGGTACTGCGGGCGGTTCCGTCCGTCCCCTTTCGCAGAAATGGCAACGAATGACCACCAGCATTAGCTGAGCCAGGGGACGTGGGAGGCTTGATTGCCTAAACGACTCTGCATCGCCGCCTCTTTTTGAAACTAAGAGAAAATGGTGGGAGATCAAAAGAAAACTAAATAAACACACAGGCAACTTGTCCTGGGACCTCAACTAAGCAAATGAAGCCTTATTGTGTGTGCTGAGCCTGCAGTTCCCAACCTTCCGGGGAAGATGGGAGGACAGGGCGACAAAGGGCACAGTAGGCTTGCCTGGCAGTAAGTATGACCGCAGCTATCCAGGCGGAAGAGCAGAGGACTGAAACCACCCTCCAGCAAGCGAGTGTCCGCCGCGTTGAGAACCGCGCACCCTACCCATCGGCCACGTGACCAGTCCTTTTTAAAAAAATTTCTTTACCTTAAAAAAAAAAGGTGGTGGAGAGACTCCACTTCCCAGAAGCCTCTCGTTACTCACGCAGCCGCAGTCTTGCGCAGGCGCCTCCAGGGCCAAACGGACATATCCGTCACGTGGCCAGAAGCTGGCCAATCCGGTTTGAATCTCATTTTTTTCCTCTTACCCCCCCCTTCTGGAGCGGTTGTGCGATCAGATCGATCTAAGATGGCGACTGTCGAACCGGTGAGTATTGCCTTTGGCCCCCACCCCCACAGGTCCCCGCGCTCCGTCTCCCTTCTGACTGAGGGACTCCGCGGGACGGCGTTCCGGGCGCGCACTGTACCCCTTGCCGCCCCCTCCCCCTCATGTTGGACCTGACCTCCCGCGGACAAGTGGGGACGTCCCGGAGGCTGGCCGAGGCGGCGTGTAGCGCACACTTTCTGGTGGGGGCCCGAGAACTGGGGGAGCGGTGTGGGGGAGGGGCGGCGTGGCGCCTCCTGCGGAACCGCGAGGTGTCTACAGGGTGGAGGGTAGCTGGGGTTCTGGGCTGGGTATGCGGGGATGGTGTCTTCGTGATGGGAAGGCGCGGGGCCGGCTCCCAGCGAGTACTGGGAGCCGCAGGCAGGGTGGGCGGCGAGCCGGCCTGGAGTGAGATGGAGGAGGGAGCCCTGGAGCAGCCTTTCCCTCCCTGCAGAACCCCAGCTCTGGGGCTCGGGTGCGAGGCGCGCGCACGTCTTCCTTAGACCGGTGGACTGGGGAGCTGGTGGGCGAGTGTTGCCGGAGGATGGGTTAGGCGGGAGTGGTGCCGCGGCACGCGTGGAGGAGCTTCGACCTCGCTTAGGGGAGTTGAGAGGGGCGAGCGCCTGTTAATCCAGCGCGCCGGAGAGTTGCCGGTGTTTGCGCCAGGGGAAGCGAGAAAGGTTTGGGGTGGGAAGGAACACTCGTGTGTCACGGTGAAGCTCTCCAAGTAGAATGAGGGATGGTGGTGGTGAGAAGGGGTATCACATTGTCCTCGCCCCTCCATGCTTGGGACTGGGCTGTCATGGAGGAGGGAAGGGGGAGGAGCGAGGCCTACAGATCGCTGTAGCCGGTCGGCTTGCCGGCCGGACCTGCTGCATTTCACACGCGCCCGTCTTCCATTCATTCATCCTTTCCGCCCAGTGCGCACGCCTCAGAGAATGCGAATGGGTCTCAATCCCTCTGTTCTTCCGAGTCTTTATCTCCTGGAAGATTTCTGAGACGCAGTTTATTGGAAATAGAAACTTTTAAATTTACTTTTCCATTTGACTTTTTTTTTCCTCTTTATCTATGCTACAGACTTTCATTTCAATTTAGGCACCATTTTAAACTTAACTGAAGCAAGCTGGTCCCAGGGTAGGTTTGTAGTTAATCTTTAAGCAGAGGGTATATTTTTCATAATTTGGGTTTGCCAGGACTGGCTCACTGAAACTTCTGGGCCCTGTTGCCTTTTTAGAAACGACACAGCTAAGTGAAGATATCTTGTGTGCATAATGGGGTTTATTAGCAATCAGAAAACCTTTCACACTCTGGAACCAGCTCTAGACCTTGGTTGCCAGATACTTTTGTGTATCTTTTCATGGTAGCTTGTGGTTTTGCTAATGGTTTACCAGTTTGCTTTGACTTTTAAAGACTTTTTTTTTTTTTTTTGAGATGGAGTCTTGCTTTGTCGCCCAGGCTGGAGTGCAGTGGCGTGATCTTGGCTCACTGCAACCTCCGCCTCCCGGGTTCAAGCGATTCTTCTGCTTCAGCCTCCTGAGTAGCTGGGATTACAGGTGGGCACCACCGTGCCTGGCTAATTTTTGTATTTTTAGTAGAGAGGGGGTTGCACCATGTTGGCCAGGCTGGTCTGAAACTCGTGACCTCAAGTGATCCTCCCGCCTCAGCCTCCCAAAGTGTTGGGATTACAGGCATGAGCCACCGCACCCGGCACTTTTAAAGACTTTTATAAAACTATTTCAAAAACTCTTATAGACTACACAAAGGCTTATTTTTCATTGCGTTGGTGTAAACTATCCTTACCTTGTCAAAATTCAAGGCAGCTTCTCTGCTTGCTTACTTGTTTTTTTATTGGCACCAGTTTTCATTTATGTTCCTGGGAATTAAATTGACTGAAAAACTCATAAGTTGTTGCTACAGTTAACTGACTTTAGGACATTAATGTTATATAACACTAATGAAGGATAAGTATATAAAATATACATTTTAAACCCCTTGACAGGTTCTGATGTCCACTTTTGTCTGGATCTGTTCCTACCCCACTATACTAGTGTCAGTAAAAAGCATTACATCTGGTAATAGGGGCAAGGCTACAAGACTGTAAACTATAAAACAATAAGGAGTTCTGTGAGGTTTCTGTCACATTTAGGTCCCTTGAGTTTTGCAGAGTTTATGCAGTTTTGTTTCAGCAGCACAGAACAGAACTGCAAAGTGGTGACTATATTTTGAGTTAGTAAATATTAATAGCTCCTGATATATCCAGGGTGTTGTACCAAGTGTTCTTTAGGATACGAAGTTATACAAGATGTGAGTCTTGTTGAATGTAAACCCTTAAGGAACTTAATTCCTAGGGATGTGGTTAGTGATACAGTATTTGTTCTGGTACAGACTTTGGGAGATTTGGATGTTATGTTTAAATTTGGGGAGTAGGGGAACCTAAAAACAAAGTGTGTGAAGCTGGAAACTAAAGTATTTTGAGAATATATGTAAAATAGTATCGAAGTGTTTAGTTTTAGTGAGAAATGAAATTGTTTTTTTTTTCGATACTGACTTTCACTCTTGTTGCCCAGGCTGGAGTGCAATGGCGCGATCTTGGCTCACCACAACCTCCGCCTCCTGGGTTCAAGCGATTCTCCTGCCTCAGCCTTCCGAGTAGCTGGGATTACAGGCATGTGCCACCACGCCCGGCTAATTTTGTACTTTTAGTAGAGATGGGGTTTCTCCATGTTGGTCAGGCTGGTCTTCAACTCCCGACCTCAGGTGATCCGCCCGTCTTGGCCTCCCAAAGTGGTGGGATTACAGGCATGAGCCACCGCGACCGGCCTGAAAATTTTTAGTACTTTTAATATACCCTTGTGCACAGGCTAGTTATGTGGAATTATTTTTGACAGTTTTAAATAGTTGGATTTTGTGTGTAGGGGTGCAGGATCTTGCTCTGTTGCTGGGGCTGGAGTGCAGTGGCGCGATCATAGCTCACTGCAGCCTCAAACTCCTGGGCTCAAGAGATGCTTCCATCTCAGCCTCTGGTGTAGCAAGCACTACAGGCGCAGGCCACCACGCCCGGATAATTTTTAAACTTTTTGTAGAGATGGAATCTCGCAATGGTTACCGAGGCTGGTCTCAAACTCCTGGACTCAAGTGGTCCTCCCACCTTGGCCTCTCAATATGTTGGGTTACAGGCGTGAGCCACCGAGCCTCGCCTGGATTTTTTTTTTGAAGCAACTGATTAGAATTGGATTGTACTTGAGATACCCCTGCTGAAGGCTGCAAAAATCATGTTTTTTCTTACTTCAGCTAGTTTGTGAGCTTCCATAATGGTTTTCTGCTGTGCATAATCATAAACACTTAAAAAGAGCCATGGGCTTTTCCTGCTTATCCCATCATTCATAGGTATCTGGATGATTTTTGTCTGTGGACATTACATAAAATACCATTTTCAGTTTGATATTATTGTGTGGTTTTCTCTTTGTATGAGTTGAGTTACATGAAGATGTGGCCCACAAATATTAAATTTGTTGAGAAGCTTGAAAGGGAAAATTAAGGGAAACATTTTACCTCTTAACGGATAATTTGGCAAAAATTTGAACGTTAGGGCAAACAGTACTCTGATGTTATTCTATCGGCATTTGAATTGTGGCTGGGTCAAAATTAGGTTTAATATTAGTCTGTGAAAATGGCAAGGCCATCTTACCTCCAGTAGGTCGTGTTTCTTTGTAGCTTTATCTTCATTCTACATCCTTCATTATTAGAATTTAAAAAAATTTTTTTGACTTGTAGTTCCTTTTGAGGTAAGAGATTAATTTTGGTTTCTTTAGCTTAACTGAAAGTATATAATTTTACTTGTTTTTACATTGTAGCTCTTGAATTTTTTGAAACCACGCTAATTTCATAAGTGAATCAACTTGGACAATCAGCTGATTTAATGCTTCCTTTTTTATACTTTGGAAACATGCTCTGTACTACACAGCTTATTAATAACAGTAAATAAGGTTTATATACATATTGACAAATATTTGTTGTACTATGTAATTCATATTAATGAACAATTGAATGCCTACCAGACTATGCAAATTAGTGGGCTTTTTGCTTAATGAAAGAACCCACTATATCAGAGTTCCTCGATAATCCACGTAAATTTGGCTCTGGTGTTCATATTCCAGATTTCTTCAATTAAAAGAAAAAAATATACTTGCTGAGTGCGGTGGCTCACGCCTGTAATCTCAGCACTTTGGGAGGCCGAGGCAGGTGGGGATCACTTGAGGTCAGGTGTTGGAGACCAGCCTGGTCAAAATGGTGAAACCCTGTCTCTACTAAAAATACAAAAATTAGCCAGGCCTGGTGGCAGGCGCCTGTAATCCCAGCTACTGGGGGGGGCCAAGGCAGGAGAATCGCTTGAACCTGGAGGTGGAGGTTGTAGTGAACCGAGATGGTACCACTGTACTTCAGCCTGGGCGACAGAGCAAGACTCCATCAAAAAGAATAAAAAAAAAACAGAAACAAATTTCACACTTCATTTTATAATCTGAGTTAATGAGCATGATTATTAGTCTTAGAGAAATTCAATGTAGACACACAGTTTATACACAGAAGTTGCAGAAGGGGTAATATGCAAAATGAATTATGTAAGCTTACTCTAGTTTGGACAGAAAACTGTAGGCAAAAAACATTTAAGTAAAATATTGTTTAATTTACATAAAGTTAAGAATATGGGCCGGGTGCGGTGGCACATGCCTGTAATCCCAGCACTTTGGGAGGCCGAGGCGGGTAGATCACCAGGTCAGTAGTTTGAGACCAGCCTGATCAACATGGTGAAACCCCATCTCTACTAAAAATACAAAACTTAGCCGGGCGTGGTGATGCGTGCTTGTAATCCCAAGGTACTCAGGAGGCTGAGGCAGGAGAAGCTCTTGAACCTGGGAGGCGGAGGTTGTAGTGAGCTGAGATTGTGCCACTGCACTCCAACCTGGGTGACAGAGCGAGACTCCGTCTCAAAAAAAAAAAATAAAAGAAGTTTCCTTAATCTATTAGTACCGGTGAGTTGCACCATCTTAGTCATAGAGACTTTTATGAGAAGTGGAAATGAGCATGGGTTATAGTCTTATCTTAATATCTGAGTGATCTTGAAGACTGAAATTTCTAAGTCGGCTGAAAGTTGGAATAAGATATCTTACGGTGATTTCGATTTTTAAATGCAGTATTCAAAGGTGACAGTTTGTCAACTGTAAGGGACTAAAGTTGACATTCCATGAATGTTTTATACTCATGTATATCCATGCATTTACATATTCCCTCTTTTCTAGGAAATTCACATTGCTGCTTTTTAATTATCAATCCTCAGCCATTAGCAAGAAATGCAAAGCCTGTGATTCACAATCCTAAGATGTTCTTCCCACTCCTATCCCTACCATAAAAATCACTAGTGTTCCTTCAAAAGTCCCTAATCATGTCTCCAGAAAAAGAAAGGGGCTGGGTTTGGTGGCCCAGACATGTAATCCGAGGCTTTGGGAGACAAAGGCAGGAGGATCACTTGAGCCCGGAGTTTGAGACCAGCCTGGCCAACATGGCGAGACCCTGTCTCTCCAAAAAATTAAAAAATTAGCTGAATATGGTGGTGCACACCTGTGTCCTAGCCACTCAGGAGGCTGAAATGGGAGGATCCCCTGAGCCTGGGAGGTCAGAGCTGCAGTGAGCTGTGATCACACCACTGCATTCCAGCCTGGGTGACAGAAAGAGACCCTATCTCACCAAAAAAAAAAAGAAAGAAAAAGAAAATGATTTTGCGTGTGTGTGTGTGTCTAAAATACTAATCATTTCTGGGCACTTCTGGAACCTGAGAATGTGGTCAGAAATATAAGGGTTTTTTTTTTTTGTTTCCCCAGTTGGAATTTTTGATACATTATTCCATAGAAACAGTAGGAAAATGGGCCGGGCATCGTGGCTCACGCCTGTAATCCCGACACTTTGGGAGGCTGAGGTGGGCGGATCACCTGAGGTCGGGAGTTCGAGACCAGCCTGACCAGCATGGAGAAACCCTGTCTCTACTTAACAAAATTACAAAATTAGCTGGGTATGGTGGCACATGCCTGTAATCCCAGCTTCTTGGGAGGCTGAGGCAGAAGAATCGTTTGAACCTGGGAGGTGGAGGTTGCGGTGAGCCTAGATCTGCCATTGCACTCCAGCCTGGGCAACAAGACTGAAACTCCTTCTCAAAAAAAAAAAAAGAAACAATAGGAAAATGAAGTTTGGTCACACTATATTCGGTAAATTTTTGTGGAATCATTACAAATCTAACCAGCATTGGATTTATAGGGATATGGAATTAAGGATATGGATTTATTGTTGTAAGCAACTAACTAAAAAAAAAGAAAACTTATAAACATACCTTGTTTGTAACAGCTATTTTTAATGTAGAAAGATCGTTATTTGTAATTGCTACACATAGCACTTATTCTATGTTAAGTACCACACTGAATGCTTTACATATATTAACTCATTTAATTCTTTTTCTTGAGACAGCATCTCACTGTTGTCCCGGCTAGAGTACAGTGGCGCGATCTCGGCTCACTGCAACCTCCGCCTCCTGGGTTCAAGTGATTCTCCTGCTTCAGCCTCCTGAGTAGCTGGGACTACAGGCACGCGCCACCACGCCCGGCTAATTTTTGTATTTATAGTAGAGATGGGGTTTCACCATATTGGCCAGGCTGGTCTCGAACTCCTGACCTCGTGATCCGCCCACCTCAGCCTCCCAAAGTGCTGGGATTACAGGCGTGAGCCACTGTGCCAGGCTAACTCATTTAATTCTTAACAGTACAGATGAAGTAACATTGTGTGACTAACTTGCTCCAAAATCACACAGCTATTAAGTGGTGGGGTGGAGTTTAAATTAAAGCAGCCAAAGTGCAGAGTGTATATTCTTAACCATTGCACTCTTTCAAGTAGGCATGTAATGTGCTTTGCTTGGGTGACTTCAGAAGGGGAGATGTGTTTTGATAAGCTTACTATGTGTTTTGCTACAGCTATAAAATAAAACGTGTGGGCATTTATTTTTAGGCCCTGTTATATTACAATGTTAGATAACAAAAATATATAATCTTGAGGACTAAACCAAGCAATTACACTAATCGTGTTTTAGTGACTAATTGAGAACTTTGTGGATTTCTAAAGAAAGTGGATGGACACTTAACCTTCTCCCCCTTTCTAATTTGATTTCTGGCATTTGCTAGTTCGTATGATTTCCCAGTTAAAATATTTTGCTAGTGAAAAAAGTTTTAGTACATTTTTAAAAGTTTGTGAATTTTGGATTTATTCTAGACTTAACTACCTTAGTACTTTTAGTAATTTTGGTGATAGGTCTGGCAAAGGGTAAAACAGTTGTTTTGAAAAAGTTTAAGCTAAAATGTGCACATACATGTTTCTTGGTGTATTTTAAGCTTGTTACTACAAAATGCTATACAGAAATTAGTTGTAATATTTTTTTCTGTGCTCTGCTCATTACTGTCATTGTAATCTCTACTAAAAATACAAAAATTAGCCAAGCGTGGTCGCGGGTGCCTGTAGTCCCAGCTACTCGGGAGACTGAAGCAAGAAAATTGCTTGAACCTGGGAGGTGGAGGTTGCAGTGAGCTGAGATGATGACATTGCACTCCATTACTGTCATTGTAATGAGCAGAGCACAGAAAAAAATATTGTAACTAATTTTGATATATATGTCTACATATATATGTCAACATATTAGTATTGCCATGAAACTTCTTATGGGGCAGTAGCCTATGTTGGCACAAAATCTGGTCAGAAGTATTAACTAAGGCAAGAAAGTTTGATATTTTAATTGATTAGTGAAATGTACATTTTTTCTTACAGTTCTTTTTCTGATGAATAAATGAATACTTTATAGGTGAGGAATTCATATTTCAAGTGATTTTTAACTTTCTACCACGGTCACATAGTTCCTTAAGTGTTACATACAAAGTTTTGGTGCTGCAAAAGGAATAGCACTTGAATATAAATTTTTTTTTTTAATTTTTAGCAAGGCAAGTTATTTTTATAGAACTCATAATTAACATCAGTGAGAGAGAACTCAAACCTGAGTCTCAAGCTTTATTACTATCTTGTGTAAAAAGAGGAACAAATTCAACCAAAACTAAAGTCCATCCTTCAGTAAAACTTTTATGTTAGGGTTGATACTGATGCGTAGGTACACAAATAAGTGTAAAATTCTAACTGAAAGAATATGCCAGATGGTTTATGGATGGTGGGATTAGGAGGGTTAAATTTTTTTCATTTGAACTTGTACACTTTGTTACCATGTTGTGAATTGTAAAATCTCTTTTGGATGTTGGTTTATACATCATGGTATTTAGCTTTTCTTTATTTTTTGTTTTTTTTCTTTGACTTAGTTACATACTCATGGTCCAAAATAGCAATTTGGTAAAGCCTATAGCCCCTATCTTAGAGTGTTTTAAAATGCAGGCCAGGCACAGTGGTTCATGCTGTAATCCCAGCACTTTGGGAGGCTGAGACGGGCGAATCACCTGAGGTCAGGAGTTCGAGACCAGCCTGGCCAAAATGGTGAAACCTCATCTTTACTAAAAATACAAAAATTAGCCGAGCGTGTTCATGGGTGCCTGTAGTCCCAGCTAAGGCTGAGGCAAGAGAATTGCTTGAATCTGGGAGGTGGAGGTTGCAGTGAGCCGAGATGGTGCCATTGCATCCAGCCTGGGCAACAAGAGTGAAACTCAGTCTCAAAAAAAAAAAAAGAAAAAAGAATGTTCTAACATGTATTACATAAAATGCATAGGTTTACAAAGGAAACCAATTTATACTGAAGTACAACAAGGATTGAATTAGCATGAGTCATATTAAGGACATTATCTGGCACAGGCTAAGTTCTGTCTAATGTGGAAAACCTATCTCCTGCCTATCTTCCCCAACCACCTCATTCCCCTTTCCAAATTGCCCAATTACAATTTTTTGAGGATTCTACTAGAAAAAGGCTGTCCAGGAGAACTTTCTGAGATAATGGAAAGGGTCTTTTTTACTGTCCAATACAGTAGCCACTGGCTGTACATGGTAATTGAGCATTTGGATATTGTGGCTTGTGCAACCAAGGAAATAATTTTAAGCTTTATTTAATATTAATAATTAACCACATGTAGGTAATGGCTACCTAATTGTGCAGTATGGCCTCAGAAGCTAGAAATTCTGGCCGGGCATGGTGGCTCAAGCCTGTAATCCCAGCACTTGAGGAGGCTGTGGCAGGTGGAGCACTTGAGGTCAGGAGTTGGAGACCAGCCAGGCCAACATGGTGAAACCCCATCTCTACTAAAAATACAAAAATTAGCTGGGTGTGGTGGCACGTGCCTGTAGTCCCAGCTACTCGGGAGGCTGAGACAGGAGAATCACTTGAACCTGGGAGGCAGAGGTTGCAGTGAGCCAAGATTGCACCACTGCACGCCAGCCTGGGTGATAGAGCAAGACTCCATCTCAAAAAAAAAAAAAAAAAGAAAATCTAGAAATTCTGGTGTGTGCAAACGTGTGTATACATATTGTATTTAGTTCAACTTTATAAGGTATAACTGGATACGTCCAGTTTGGTTAGATACATGATTGTATCCTAGAAAAGCTTGTCGCTCTGTATTTTAAACTTTGAAAGATAGTTATTTACTCTTGTATAGAATTAGAATTGTTCTGTGGGTTAATGTTTTTTTTTTTTTTTTTTTGCTAGTCTTTTTTTGTTTTTGTTTTGAGATGGTGTCTCACTCTGTTAGGCTGGAGTGCAGTGGCACGATCTCGGGTCACTGCAACATCCACCTCCCGGGTTCAGGTGACTCCTGCCTCAGCCTCCCTAGTAGCTGGGACTACAGGTGTGCGCCACCACTGCCAACTAATTTTTGTGTTTTTAGTAGAGAGAGCATTTCACCATGTTGGCTAGGATGGTCTTGATCTCTTGACCTCATGATCTGCCTGCCTCAGCCTCCCAAAGTGCTGGGATTACAGGCATGAGCCACCACACCCAGCCTTTTTACTAGTTTTTTAAATGTGTGTGTAAATAGACAGTACTTTACAGTGTTCAAAACTCAAGTTTTATGCAAAAGTACACAGTCTCCTGAAGCTGATCTCTATCCAGGCAGATGACCTAGAGGCAACCAGCATTGTCAGTTGTTTAACTTTTAATAGAGATTTGTGCATATACAGCAAATATGTATATTTATAAAAAGTAAATAGTAGCCAGCTATGTGCACTTTTCTGGCACATTGTGTTTTTTCACTTAATATGTCTTGTAGAGCATTACATATCAACACATAAAGTTTTCACTTCTTTTTTCTGATGGTATATATTACACTATATGGTTTTAACATAATTATTTCTATATTAATATTTAGGTCATTTCCAACCATTTGCTATTTCAAACATTACTGGGGTAAATAAACTTTTCCCTGTATCATTCCATACACGAGATAATATATCTATAAAGTAGATGTTTTGACAACGGATTGAAAAATTTTAAACCCAGTTGGTCAGATAAAACACTTTTGCAAATATAGTTGGTTTTCAGGCTGCAATTTTTTTTTTAGTGCTCCTCCCTTTTTCAAAATAATGAAATGTTTATATGTAAAAACAAAGTATAAAATAGGTATGTACGTTTTCTTCTATCTTTAATTTTTTTTTTTTCTTTTTTTTTTTTTTTTCCAAGACGGAGCTTTGCTCTTGCCCAGGCTGGAGTGCAGTGACAGTCTCGGCTCACTGCAACCTCCACCTCTTGGGTTCAAGCGATTCTCCTGCCTCAGCCTCCGGACCAGCTGGATTACAGGCGTCCACCACCACATCCAGCTAATTGTTTGTGTTTTTAGTAGAGACAGGGTTTCATCATGTTGGCCATGCTGGTCTCAAACTCCTGATCTCAGGTAATCCACCCGCTTTGACCTCCCAAAGTGCTGGGATTACAGGCGTGAGCCACCACACCTGGCAAAAAAAATTTTTTTTGAGACAGGGTCTCACTGTTGCCCAGACTGGAGTGCAGTGGCATGTTCTCTGCTCAATGCAACCTCCGCCTCCCACGTTCAAGCGATCATCCTGCCTCAACCTCCTGAGTAGCTAGGAATACAGGTGTGCGCCACCACGCCCGGCTAAGTTTTGTATTTTTAGTAAAAACAGAGTTTCATTATGTTGGCCAGGCTGGTCTCAAACTCCTGGGCTCAAGCAGTCCTACTGCCTTGGCCTCCCAAAGTGCTGTGATTACAGGTGTGAGCCATCACGCCTGGCCAGGTTTTAGAGTAGTAAACTGAAGACCCATGTACCATGACCTAGGACACCGCAGCAGCATTTCAGCTTTTTTAATACTCCGTGATCACATTCTTGTATCTTTGGCCCCTCCTCCATCTTCTTTTCTGACTTTTGAGTCAAGCATTCCCTTGTTTTTTGTTTTTTTCTACATTAACCTACCATGTATGTATCTTTCAGATATGTGTTGTTTAGTTTTGAAAAAACTAAAAAGCTAGATGTTTAAGGGAAAGATGGTATTGCCACTATTGGATGAAGGCTCATAAAAATGATAATCTGAACACAGTTTTTGGTTTATAGTTTGGCTTCAGCTTCCTAGAATTTCTACTAGAGCCCTTTTTCGGGAAACCAGTGGGCATGATCATGGACATGTCCTGGGAAACATAGGATTTATAGTTGTTATCTGGTGAGGCTGTTTTGTGGGCCAGGCAAAGAATCTTCAGTAAGAGAGTGGTCTTTGGGAATATGCTGCTCTGTATCTTGTTTTAAGATTGGATTAAAGCTGAACTCTTCTGGTGTAAAGTTACCTAATACAGTTAGCAGGGCATAAAGGAGAGAAGAGGAACTTCATGAACACGTGGTCAAGCAGAGTTAAGTAGAGATAAAAGTCTGGGCTGGACACTTGAGCATTTGGGTTTTTTGTGTGTGTGTGTTTAGAAAAGGTAGAATAATAGGCATTTTAATTGTAGCAGCCATTAAATCACATTGCTCCAGTCACATTCACCTGAATCACATTGCTCCAATCTGGACTGCTGCCCTTTATATATGGTAAACATTTGTCTTCCCTGGATCTCCTTTTACCATGTTCCTGATTCTTTCATTTGACTTTTGTGTTCCACCCTTCCATTTGCTGTGCCCTTTATCTTCCTGTTATTTGGTTTCTTGTCTCACGTTGGTGGGCCAGATCTCCAGCAGTTTTTTGAGAAAAAGTACATAGTAAAAAAATTTTTGAGGCCTTGAATATTAAGTGTCATACCTGTAGTTTGGCTGGACATAGAATTCTTCAGGATTCTGAAGTCAAGTTTCGTGGTGGACTTCTGTTGTAGCTGCTGATGAGTCTGAAATTATTCTGGTAGCTAAAAATTATTTTTTAGTGTGACCTGTTGCTCTCTCACCCTCACTCCCTATAATTTGTAGACTCTTTTTCTTGTCCTTATTTCACAATAATATACCTTAGTATAAGTCTGTTTTCATCCATTGTACTGTGTACTCATTGGGCATTTTTAATATGGCCACTCATGTCCATCACTTCTCATAGGTTTATTGGTAATTCTCCTCTTTTTTCTCTTTGAAACAGTTACTCAGATATTAGATCTCTTGGACTAGTTCTCTGGGAAATTTCATTTATTTTTCAACCTTCATTTTAAGTTTCCATTGATTTTGAATTTCCAGATATTTATTTTCTCCCTCCCATCCTCCTTCTCTTCCTTTTTTTTTTTTTGTCCTCTGAATGTTCATTTTTATAGCTTCCTGTAATTGTTATATACATGCAAAATCTTAACTTATTCCTTTGAGGAAGTACGTAGACTTGTTTTTTTTGAGACAGAGCCTCACTCTGTTGCCCAGGCTGGAGTGCAGTGATACCATCTTGGCTCACTGCAACCTCTGTCTCTTAGGTTCAAGTGATTATCCCACCTCAGCCTCTCGAGTAGCTGGGATTACAGGCGCCCACCACCATGCCCAGCTAATTTTTATATTTTTAGTAGAGACGAGTTTTCACCATGTTGGCCAGGCTGGTCTCGAACTCCTGACCTCAAGTGATCCGCCCGCCTCGGCCTCCCAAAGTGCTGGGATTACAGGCATGAGCAGAAGCAAAGTTTTAAAAAGGAAGAGCAAAGGTGACTGGGGAACTTACTGTACCATGAAGAATAATATTATTAAAGATAACGGCCAGGCGCAGTGGCTCACGTCTGTAATCCTAGCACTTTGGGAGGCTGAGGCAGGTGGATCACCTGAGTTCAGGAGTTCGAGATCAGCCTGGCCAACATGGCGAAACCTCATCTCTACTAAAAATACAAAAAATTAGCTGGGCGTGGTGGCGGGTACCTATAATCCCAGCTACTTGGGAGGCTGAGGCAGGAGAATTGCTTGAACCTGGGAAGTGGAGGTTGCAGTGAGCCAAGATCACGCCATTGCACTTCAGCCTGGGTGACAGAGCAAGACTCTGTCTCAAAAAAAAAAAAAAAAGTAATTTACAAAAATATGATATTGGCTGTTGGCTCATGAGGGGATGGGCAGATTATTGGAATACACTGAGCAGTCCAGGAGTAGTTTCAGATGTTTATATGGGCTTTAATATAACTTTGTTATAATACATTTTGAACATTTAGATCACTGTGAAAAAATAATCTGTAATCTCAACAACTAGGTGTTCTCTGGTAATATTTTGGTTCACTTGTTTGTGAACTTCTCTTTTTTTTTTTAACCATATCCTTCTTCGTACCTTTTCTTTTTTCCTTTTAAATACTTAATTTTCGGCCGGGTGTGTGTGCGTAGCTCATGCCTGAAACCTGAAGCACTTTGGGAGGCTGAGGCAGGTGAATTGCTTAAGCCCAGGAGTTCAAGACCAGCCTGGGCAACATGGTGAAACCCTGTCTCTACTAAAAATATTAATACAAAAAACTAGCTGGGTGTGGTGGCATGTGCCTGTAGTCCCAGCTACTCAGAAGGCTGAGGCGGGAGGATTGATTGAGCCCTGGAGGTCGAGACTTCAGTGAGCTGTGATTGTGCCACTGCACTCCAGCCTGGGCATCAGAGCGGGACCCTGTCTCAAAAACTAACTACTTAATTTTCTTAGAGCAGTTTTAGGTTCGGAGCAAAATTGAGCAGAAAAGACAGTTCCCGTAACTTACTCCTTGCCCCGGTGCAGGTACAACTTTCCCAGTGTCAACATCCTACAACAGAATGGCACATTTGTTAGAATTGATGAACCTAAATTGACATTATTGTCACCCAAAGTTCATACTTTACATTAGGGTTCACTCTTGATGTTGTACATTCTGTGGGTTTTGTCAAATGTAAAATGACATGTATCTACGGTTATAATATCGTGCAGAATAATTTTACTGCCCTAAAAATCCTCTCTGTTCTGCCTGTTTATACCCTCCCCACCAACCACTGATCTTTTTGTCTTTTCCAGAGTGTCACAGAGTTAGAATCATACAGTATGTAGCCTTTTCAGCTTAGCTTCTTTCACTTAGTAATATACATTTAAGTTCCTTCTACGTCTTTTTATGGCTTGATAACTCATTTTATTTTAGCATTCAGTAATGTTTCATTTTCTGGATGCACTACAGTTTATTTAGGACTTCTTAAAATAGGTCAAAAGCAAAAAAAAAAAAAATGCTTTTTTTTTTTTTTTTTTTTTTTGAGACGGAGTCTGGCTCTGTTGCCAGGCTGGAGTGCAGTGGCACGGTCTCAGCTCACTGCAGCCTCCTCCTCCTGGGTTCAAGTGATTCTCCTGCCTCAGCCTCCCAAGTAGCTGGGATTACAGGCACGTGCCACGACGCCTGGCTAATTTTTGTATTTTTAGTAGAGACGAGGTTTCACCATGTTGGCCAGGCTGGTCTTAAATTCCTGACCTCGTGATACGCCCACCTCGGCCTCAAAGTGCTGGGATTACAGGTGTGAGCCACCGTGCCTGGCCTTTTTTTTTTTTAAGTGCTCATTTTTATATGGTTCTTTAATCTGCTTTTCTCCACATTTGTATTAGTTTTAAAGTAATTTTTACAAACATGTTTAGTGCTTACATCATAAATGCCGTGGTTTGTTTATCTGTTACCTTTTGGTTATATCTGTTGATAGATGTGTTGTCTCTTAGAAGTCTAATTACTAGGTTAAAGAATGTAGATCTTTTTATTTTAATTTTATTATTTTTCTATTTTCCCATTTAGTTTTGGCTTGGAACTCAGTAGATCCTTTTACGTTTGGAAGCTTGATAGTTTATTAACTTAAATTAAGTAAAACTTAGTAAACTAAGTAAATAGAAGGTTGTATTCCACTCTGTAATCCTGGGAACATATGAAACTGACTATACCTGGTTTTGTAAATTTTTTTAAGGCATATATTTCTTCAAAATATTTTCTTTTGAAAGGTGATTTTAAAACCTTGGTACATAAAAAGGCAGGTGTGGTGGCTCACGCCTGTAATCCTAGCAACTTCGAAGGCTGAGGCAGGAGGATCACTTGAGGCCAAGAGTTTGAGACCAGGCTGAGCAATATAGTGAGACCTGTCTCTAAAAATTAGCTGGGCATGGTGGCTCATGCCTGTAGTCCCAGCTATTCAGTATCGTCTCTTGAGCCTAGGAGTTTGAGGCTGCAGTGAGCTGTGATTGCACCCCTGCACTCCAGCCTAAGTAATAGTGATACCCTCCTCTGAAGGCAAAAAAAGAAAAAAAAATCTGTTGGATAAGAAGTTGTTACAGAAAACAAAATGACCTTATTAAAGCTACAGTTTACATTGAAATTATAACCTTTAACTTTTGAAAATGAACACATAGAATTTTTTTTTTTTTTTTTGAGATGGAGTCTTGCTCTGTTGCCCAGGCTGGAATGCAGTGACACTATCTTGGCTCACTGCAACCTCTGCCTCCCAGTTTCAAGCAATTCTCCTGCCTCAGCCTCCCACGTAGCTGGGATTACAGGTGCGTGCCACTACACCTGGCTAATTTTTGTATTTTTAGTAGAGACGGGGTTTCACCATGTTGGACCAGGCTGGTCTCGAACACCTGACCTCAGGTGATCCGCCTGCCTGGGCCTCCCAAAGTGCTGGGATTACAGGCGTGAGCCACCACACCCGGCAAAACACATAGAATTTTAACAGTAACTGCTCATTTGTTTGAACTGTGACATGTAAAGGTTGATTTTTTTAAAAAACTAGAATTTAATTAGTATCATGAAATTTTAGTTATGTTTTCTAAGTTTTAAAATGTATAAACGTTTAAATAGCAGTTAAATTCTTTAAAAGATTTGCCTTTCAAATACTTCTTATAAAGCTTTAAGGAATAATTGAAATGGAAATTATCATGTTACTGCAGTCAACAGTTTTGTGCACTGGTTGTAATGCCATTTTAGTGTTGATATATTTTGAATCATTTTTTACTTTTGCATAATGTTCAACGTATGTAAATTTTTCTTTTCTTTGTATTTTTTTTTTTGAGATGGAGTCTTGCTTTCACCATGCTGGAGTGCAGTGGTGCGATCTCGGCTCACTGCAATCTCTGATTCCCTGGTTCAAGCGATTCTCCTGCCTCAGCCTCCTGAGTAGCTGGGATTACAGGCATGCACCACCATGCCCAGCTAATTTTTGTATTTTTTAGTAGCGGCTGGGTTTCACTATGTTGGCCAGGATGGTCTCAATTTCCTGACCTCATGATCCACCCGTGTTGGCCTCCCAAAGTGTTGGGATTACAGGCGTGAGCCACCGCGCCTGGCCGTATGTAAATTTTTCTTTTTCTTTTTCTTCTTTTTTTTTTTTCGAGACGGAGTTTTGCTCTTGTTGTCTAGGCTGGAGTGCAGTGGCACGATCTTGGCTCACTGCAATTTCCCTCTCCTGGGTTCAAGTGATTCTCCTGCTTCAGCCTCCCAAGTAACTGGGATTACAGGCATGCGCCACCATGCCCAGCTAATTTTGTGTTTTTGATAGAGATGGGGTTTCACCATGTTAGTCAGGTGGTTCTTGAACTCCTGACCTCGTGATCCGCCCGCTTCGGCCTCCCAAAGTGCAGGGATTATATGCGTGAGCCACTGTGCCCGGCCTGTAAATTTTTCTAGTTATTTTAAATTATGAATCTTCTGGTAGCCTTTGGTTTAAATAGTAGTGACATTTAAATTTTATCATTAGCCTTGTCATCCTAGATCACACATCTGTTATTTCTTGTGTGTGTGTTATCACCTCCCCAAACCCAGACTGAATTTGTGATGTTGGCTTAAGCTATATAATATGTGCAAAGTAATTTGATCAGTAGGTACATGTTAGTGCTCCCTTAAGAATGTTCTTTAAAAAAATTTATTTTAAAATGTTAAAAGGTGACCACAAGTCTTCTTTTTTTTTGAGACAAGAGTTCGCTCTTGTTGCCAAGGCTGGAGTGCAATGGCTTGATCTCAGCTCACTGCAACCTCTGCCTCCCGGGTTCAAGTGATTCCCCTGCCTCAGCCTCCCGAGTAGCTGGGATTACAGGCGTATGTGCCACCACGCCCTGCTAATTTTGTATTTTTAGTAGAGACGGGATTTCTCCATGTTGGTCAGGCTGGTCTCAAACTCCCAACCTCAGATGCTCCACCCGCCTCGGCCTCCCAAAGTGCTGGGATTACAGGTGTGAGCCACTGTGCCCAGCCTCCTACAACTCTTTCTAGTAGTTAAGAATGTGCTGGGCGCGGTGGCTCACACCTGTAATCCCAGCACTTTGGGAGGCCGAGGCGGGTGGATCACGAGGTCAGGAGTTCAAGACCAGTCTGGCCAAGATGGTGAAACCCCTGTCTGTACTAAAAATACAAAAATTAGCCGGGCGTGGTGGCAGGCGCCTGTAATCCCAGCTACTTGGGAGGCTGAGGTAGAGAACTGCTTGAACCCAGGAGATGGAAGTTGCAGTGAGCCGAGATCGCGCCATTGCAATCCAGCCTGGGCAACAGGGCAAGACTCTGTCTCAAAGGGAAAAAAAAAAGGGATTCATCCAAGTTTTAGGCCTGGTGCGGTGGCTCATGCCTGTAATCCCAGCACTTTAGGAGGCCGAGGTGGGCGGATCACTTGAGGTCAGGAGGAGTTCAAGACCAGCTGGGCCAACGTGGTGAAACCTTGTCTCTACTTAAAATACAAATAATTAGCCAGGTGTGGTGGTGCATGCCTGTAGTCCCAGCTACTCGTGAAGCTGAGGCAAGAGAACTGCTTGAACCCAGGAGGTGGAGGTTGCAGTGAGCCGAGATCATGCCACTGCACTCCAGCCTGTGTGGCAGAGTGAGAATCTGTCTCAAAAAAAAAAAAAGAATCCATCCAAGTTTTAAAACTGTTTATTTGAAGATCAGAAATGCAAGTGTAGACTGTTGGGATTTTTTTTAATTAATAAAATGTGTTCAAGTATAGCTTGCTGAGTATCCAGAAATATAAATATTTAGCTATAGCCCAACAAACTTAATCAGCTCTATTCACTCATGAGTTAGTGCTACTTATTTTGATCAAGTAATTAGGTTATTATTTAAATAAACAGCGATTGAATTTTTGTAGTACTTTTGGACACTGCACAATTTGTACACATCATCACAACTCTTTAGTAATCCAGTTACTAGTGATTTTTTGTTATTGTTTAGTTGCCATTTTATATTAATTGAAAAACACTTTAAGAAGTACTGTCTTTTGAATCATGATTGATATATGATGTCTCAGGGTCTTTTACATGAAAAAATTTTTTCCATGTGAGCAGTGTTTTAGTGTTGAAAGATTTGTATTTTGCTAAATCTCCATGTGTTTTTTATTTCAACTTTCTCAGTTAAGGGAGGAGTATAAAAGTCATAGTTTTGATCCTTTATTACAGATAAGGAAGACTGCAAAATCCACAGCCACACTTTCATGAGTGATGCCATATTAACTGGTATTCCTTTACTGTAAATAGATGTTTGAAAGCTAAAAACCAAAACAGTTTAATAGCCTGAGGCAATTTTTCAGTGTTTTCACCAAATTTTTTATTTCTTACAAGACAGGTGGAAAGACTGTATTTGTTCTTGTGTACTAGTTAATTAATTATACTATTTTACATATTTGAGGGTGCTCTGAGGAAATGCATGGTTTGTTGAAAAGAACTGAGGACTGACAGCCGCCTCCTCCATGGTTACCCTGGCTCTCTGTCCCACCCTTCTCATGGCACTTGGGGGACCGTGGCTGATCCTGTGCTGAGACAAATTAAGACTCCTGTGGTGAAGCAGTTGGTCGAGAAAAAGTGATGCATGAAAAAGAAGCAAAACAACAAGAAGGAAAGAAAAAAAATGACAGCTGAAGATGGTGAAAATGATGCATTAAAAAGCAGGCAGAAAGTCTGCGAGAATCCCAGGTGATAAGCCTTGTTTGCCAGCACAGGTTGGAAGCTGCATATGCTGTTCTTTGGCAGATTTTAGAAAGTGAAAAAGACTTGGAAGAAGCTGAGGAATATAAAGAACATTTAGTACTGGATTCAGTGGAGTTAGAAGCCTGAAACTTTTATGTACAGGGTGTTTTTTGCATTAAATCGTGGGGTCCAGTTTACATTTCATTATTTTTGACCACTGCTGTGTGTTCAAGTGTGAGAACATGATTCTTTTTATGTGATTGTATACATTTCTTTGCCTGATTTAATTTTTCAAATGAATGACAAAACTGAGAACTAACAGTAGATACTACAAGGAACAGAAAAGTATGAAGTCTGTTTACATATTTGTATTAAATAATGTTCTCATTAAAGTTATTTGTACACATAAAAGAGGTTTTTACTTACACTTACCTGTATATGTGAGATATTTGACCAATGGGTATTTAGTGTCCTGCTGTGCATAATAATACAAACTCACTATATAGTTGCTTTTTTTCCTGGTAGTGGGTTTTTTTGTGTGTCTGGGAGGAAGGGTGAGGTGTACCATTCATGCCTTTTTTACTAGTTTATTGGCAGTCACATGCATTGGCAAGATGAGCAAAGGTGTTGAGCCTGAGGCTGTAGAGCAGAGCACAGTATGTATTATAGATTTATGTTGCCTAGAAAGAGAATCTTTGTAACCATATAATTTATTATTCAGTCCTGGCCACCTTTGGGAGTGAATGAGAGTTCTGTTAACAATTATACTGAAACAACAAACAGGTAGAACTAGGACATGTGGTGTTCTTAGCCGTAAACCCTGGTAGTCCTGGATTTAAATGACATGTTTACTTTTTCAGGACTTCAGATTTGCCTGAAGAGTGGAGAGAATAATGGTTCTTTCATGGGATTATGAAGATTGACTATATTGAGATGATTTATAGTATGTTGAGATAATATGTATGAAAATAATGTAGCACATGGCCTGGTAGTTACTGCTTAGTAAATGTTCCCTATCAAGTAAAAACTCATAGTTTGGTTGAGGTGTGAGCTTTTCAAAATCATAAAGCACCACCCTTTTCTGTTCTTACTGTGTCTGTCCTTCTGCTCATTATTTCATACCTTTATTTAATATAGTGACTTCAATTTACTAGAACGTTGTATTAGTACCTTGTAGAAATAATTGCAGCTGTCTTTGCCATATGTAGCATTTACATTTCTAATATGGACACAGCTGGTTTTCCAGTTCAGCTACAGAAAGTGAAGGAAGGGGTAATACACTGGATATGGGTCACCAATCATGTTGTTATCCATTATTTGGTGCTGTAGCATTGACCGAACACGTTTATATTTTTGTGTCATCAGGAAGGGGGAGAGTGTTGGTATCAGAATTATTTAGGTGTGGTAACAGCAATCTGGGTAATTATTTCTAACTTAATCACGAGTTCTTTCTCTTTTCATACCCCCACTTACTGTGTGTGTGATTGGGGGTGGGGTGAAGGTGGGGAAGGTCCGGTGTAAGGATCTGAGGATAGATAGAAATTATTGAGTCAGGACAAAAAGATTTAGAGAGCATACCCTAGGTAGTTTAGGTTACTACTCCTTGTTCAGATATTACTGGGATATGAATGTTAGTGATTTATCTTCTATTGTTCTTAAAATTTTTTCCTCATCTTAAAATTTAAAGGACTGGAACTTCTCCAGAGTTTGAAGTCTAGTTCAGTGTGCCGCATTTACTCAGCTCTTACCTTTCTAAACTCTTACATTAATGTCATCTCAAGTACTGATTGCTCATGGTAGCTGACAGTTATGGATCACTTCAGTGCCAAACTCTTGGATTGTTGATGAAAACCCACACGGCACTTTTTACAAGGGAAGAAACTGATCCTCACAGGGATTTTAAGGACTTACCCTAGATCGCTTAAATCCCTATGGTACTCTGAAAGTTTTCTCCTATCATACTCATCTTAAGACTTAAAGGACTCATCAAATTGGGGTTAGAGGTGGATCCAGGCTGTCTTGTTGAGCTACCCATTTTGCAGTATGGCTCCTAGTGCATCAGGGATTGATAAACCTGGGATTGCTTTTTCTGTTATGAGAGGAAAACTGTAGTAGTGAAGTCAGAGCCTGATATATACAGACTGTCAGTTGCAGCATTATTTGGAAGCACAGAAGATGGTATGTGAATAAATGTGCCTGATATAGGATGTCTTTCTCCCTCTAGCCCCCTTTTTTGTGCCTTTTTTGATGCTTGATTTCAATGTCCTTTATGCTGTTCCTTGGTAATAGATAGTTGCAGTTCAATGCTATATTTTAGCCATTCATGAGGCCAAAGATACGATGCCTTCAGTACGGAAAAGGGGAAATAGGGTATCTGGGAGTACCTTTAAAAGTAGGAAAAGTAGGTTTCCTCACTTGAATTTACTTTAAAATGACTTTATATTGCATTAATCATTATTGTTCTGGGAGGAATACCTATATCTACATATATCAGAAGGAATTTAGGAAGGAGGAAAGTGATAAATATAATTAAAAAAAATTTTTTTCTTTCTAAAACAAGTCATATGAAACAACTCAGCATAGTGGCTGGTCATATAGTTTGCTCTGAATAAATACTTGGAGAATGGCAAGCCAGGTAACCATTCACTTAAAATTTTTAGCTACTTTATAAAAAGCAACCCTTATTTTGCATTTCCCATGTATCAGACAGTTTAAATGCTTTTATTTTTTAATTCATTTAATCCCCATTGTGATCCCAGGAGATAAATGTCACAATGCCCATTTTAAGATGAGGAAACTGAGGCCACGGAAGTTACTTGCTCTGAATTTTACAGCTGTGAATGGCAGAGCTGGGATTCCAACATGGGGAACATGGCTCTAGAGGGTGTGATCAGAAGCAGTGCATCTCATATTCTGATGACAATCTGGTTTGTGTTTGTTTTTAAAGTTTCATTTAATTTAATTTTTTAGAGACAGAGTCTTACTCTGTCACCCAGGCTGGAATGCAGTGGTGCTATCATAGCTCACCGCAGCCTTAGAACTCCTGGACTCAAGTGGTGCTCCTATTTTGGCCTCCTGGGCTCAAGAGATTCTCCTGCTTTGGCCTCCCAAGGTGTTGGGATTACAGGGATGAGCCACCATGCCTGGCCTTTTTTTTTTTAATTTCTAATATAATACTTTTGTAAAATGATAAAGATGAAGACATGCATACAATATGTAAGCCTGAATTTGATTAGTTTCAGCAGATACAAAATTGTCAAATTGCTACAGATTTTCGAAGTGTTTACTTTGCATTTCTATACTTAACCTCACTGTCAACCATGACCAGTTTGTGGACCAGCAGTAGTAGTCTGTGGACTATACTTTGAGTTACTGGTTCAAACCATTAGTGCCGAGAGGGACTACTGATTATTCCATACTTCAAATAAGGTGTTGGGTGATTTGTCTTAACCTGGAAAAAAATTTTTTTGGAAGTTCCTGTGAGTAAGTAGATATTTGTTGAATGAAGATAATGGAGGACACAAATGGGGTATTCTGAGGGGGAAGGCTCATCATTATTTCTAGAAGTGGTTTATATGTATATTTAGGTTGAGAGTTGCTGAGAAATCTTGAATGTTCAAAACTATGGAAAAGCACATCATGGTTTTGGAATTTAAGCAATGTAGACTTGAACATGATGAGGAGAACCTAAAGTTTAGTCAGATTTATTGAAAACACCACAGAATGATGCTAGATCTGGGAAATATTTACCTCTATAATATTAGGATTGTCCTGTAAGATTAATATTATACCTGTGCTAATTTTTGCAGAATGTAGTAAAAAGCTACCTGACATTCTTTGCAGCCAGTTGTTAGACTTTTCTCGCCCTTGCTTGCTTTTTTTCTTCACTTTCAACTTTCTCTTGTTGCTATGACAGTTTATTCAGCCCTGGGTTTGCTAAATTACAATACTGAACATTTTTATTTGAAGCTGATAAACTCAGCAAATCTTAAACCAGGTTTAATACTTTGCTCTCAAATTGGTTATCTTTTTCTGTTCCCTCACTTGCCGTTTGTATTTAATCTCTTTGACCTTCTAGTTAATGGCTTTCATTGCCCCCAAGATGAAAGGTACACTTTTAGCCTGACCTTTGAGGCCTTTAACAGTCTCACTCCAACCTACCATTCTAGCTCTTTGGTTTCATGAACCCTCTCTTTCAGCCACATTGGTCACTACCTGGATGAACACAGCACCATCCCATGGCCTCGCTCTTACTCCCTATTCTACCCACCTAAAATTCGTTACACAATGCTTTTTCAAGGGAAGATTGCCTATTTTAGGGTAAAAATGTGTTTGACTACTTTGAGATTAGCCATAATCTGCTAAATTAGCCTTTACTTTTTTGTCCAAGTAGTTTATAAACCTAGAAATACTGGTCATTTAATTTTTTTCCTTTTTTTTTTTTTTAAATTCCCTGATAGAACCTGAGATCGGTCATTTAGGATGTAATTTCCAGTGAAATTTGCTCATTGAGAGAACACCAGCCTAAGAGAGTAGAGAGAGGAATATGGTAGGATTTTGCAGTAGAGTTTTGTTTTTAAACTGAATGTAAACTTAAAACTATTTAGTGTCTATAGGAAGCAATCTTAAAAATAAGGTTAGATACCTTAAAACAGAACTTGTTTCTTGAAATATTTTTTAGTTCCCATATAGATCATACGAAAAGATGACTGTCTATGCCCAATAAAAATGTTTATGGTATTTCACATCATTCGTTTTAAAATCTAGTATGTTTAAAAGTGAAGACTAAAGATTTTAAATTAGTATACTTACTGATTCATACATACACACGTATTTAAAAATGTGTAGCTCCTTTTTTAAGCTGTTGGAAAAGTACAAAATCATGTGTCCTTTTTGTTTTGTTTTGAGACTGAGTTTTGCTCTTGTCGCCCAGGCTGGAGTACAGTGGCACGATCTGTGCTCACTGCAATCTCTGCCTCCTGGGTTCAAGCAATTTTCTTGCCTTAGCCTCCCCAGTAGCTGGGATTACAGGCGCGCGCTACCACGCCCAGCTAATTTTTGCATTTTTAGTAGAGATGGGGTTTCACCATGTCGGCCAGGCTGGTCTTGAACTCCTGAGCTCAGGTGGTGCACTTGCCTTGACCTCCCAAAGTGCTGGGATTACAGGCGTGAGCCACCATGCCCGGCCAATTATGTGTTCTTGATATGAAGACTGCAGTATCAGTTACTTACAGTGGGACTTTTATTTTAATTCAAAATAGCACTTTAAAATTCTAGGAACTGAATATGTTTTTCCTGAGTGATAACTTGCTTTTAATTCCTGTATGTCCAAAGACTTGAGAGAGAGAGGATTGTTTCTTTTTCTTTCTTCCCCTTTCTTCACTGGGTCTCACTTGCTGAGGCTGTTTTCGAACTCCTGGACTCAAGCAGTCCTCTCGCCTTGGCCTCTCAAAGTGCTAGAATTACAGACATAAGTCCCTGCACCCGTTCTGCTTACGTTTCACAAATACTGGGCAGTCGCAAGTTTTGGCTTAGCTGTTCTTCTCTGTTAGGCCAACCAGAGTTACGCTCTGAAAGTGCCAGTTTAGGAGTTAGCCAAAAACCTGTGAGGGATTTTTACATATATTGAGGAGCCCACTCCTCATCTACAGCAGTTTTTCTCTGGTACCCTGTCCCCCAAAGCCTACCTGCCTGCCAGTCTCTCATTGTTTTCATTGAGACTCCCACTGTCTGCCTGGAAACCCATCATTAATTTTAAGCTAGTGGGATAGGAAATGTCATTCAGTAATTATCTGTTTGAACACTTAAATTTACTGGTAAGTAAATGTTGATAAAAATGTTTGGTTTTAAGGCATTACTTACTGTATGTCAATTTTCAGGCCTTAATCATTCTATGTAAACATTTAAATTTATTCATTTAAGTAATCAAGTTAATAAGTTCCTGTTGGGTTAAGTACTGTGATTATTGAGTAAAATCAAGACATGGTCTCCGTTCTGGGTGACTTTATAGGCTAATAGAAATTCTTGTACATGTCATATGTTGATAAGAAAAAACATATCCCTTGGGAGGCCAAGGTGGGAGGATTGCTTGAGCTCAGGAGTTTGAGACCAGCCTGGCCAACATGGTGAGACCTTGTCTCTACTAAAAATAAAAAAGAATCAGCCAGGTATCATGGTGCCTATCTGTAGTCCCAGTTACCGTGGAAGCTGAGGCAAGAAGATTGCTTGAGCCAGGGAGATTGAGGCTGCAGTGAGCTATGAGTGAGACCCCATCTCTAAGAAAAATAAAATACAAAAAAAAAAAAACCCATATTCTTTCAAATAAATATTTACCACCTTTCTGCTCTGAGTTCTTTTAGATAATAAATATTTGACTTACATATCTTGTTATGTTAACATAGATCTCTGTTGTTTGCTGCTTCAGTCTGATATCCAAACACTTGTTGCATTGCCCTTTTTTTGGTATCAGTCTTTGTCCTAGTGCCTTTCTTTGACTCTCTTCTTTTGTTGACAACAATTTATGATAGTATGAAGAGCTACATGGAAGAATGTGGTGAACACCTATTTTAAATTACTGTCCCCAGACTACTTTTCTTTCTGATATTTTTAGATGACAGTGTTAATTTTGTCTAGCCTAAAAGAAGATTTAAGTTCAAGCCAATGTCCATCTTGTTAGGTTCCATTGAAAATATTAAGTTGCCGAACTTTTAGGTTACGATAGGGTAAACACTATGCTATGAAGGTAAGACCTGCGTATCATTGGCTTGATCACTTTACAAAGCTTTTTTGTCATCATAATGTTGTTTCGTTTTGTTTTGTTTTGTTTGTTTTTGAGACAGGGTCTTGCCGTGTTGCCCAGGCTGGTCTCAAACTCCTGGGCTCAAGCAATCCTCCTATTAATCCTCCTATTAATCTCCCGAGTAGCTGGGATTGTAGAGACGCACCACAGTGCCCAGTGATATAGTTGTTATACTCTTGAAACTTTAGTTTCCATCCTCTATCCTTCCTGATACCCCCTTCAGTACCATATGCAGTATCTTAATATGATGGTATGTTAAGAAAGATAGAAGATTTTACCAACTTTGTTGCATAGTCTGTGACAGTCTTCCTGCTATTTAAAAAAAAAAAGTGCAAGTGGAAGGATAACTATAAATACTGTTATATTTTCAAATTTGAGAAACCGTTTGCTCTTTGCTCTTAATGAAGAGATATGAGAATAGAGAATGGTTCTTTAGAGGTTGATCTGTGGTCTGTTTTATGAAGCAATCTGCTTTAATTACTTCTTCTTAAAAAATATTACCAGTGCCGGGTGTGGTGGCTCATGCCTGTAATCCCAGCACTTTGGGAGGCTAAGGCGGGTGAATCACGAGGTCAGGAGTTCAAGACCAGCCTGACCAACGGGGTGAAACCCCGTCTCTACTAAAAATACAAAAATTAGCCAGGCATGATGGCACACATCTGTAATCCCAGCTACTCAGGAGGCTGAGGCAGGAGAACTGCTTGAACCTGGGAGGAGGAGGAGGTTGCAGTGAGCCAAGATCACACGACTGCACTCCAGCCTGGGCAACAGATAGAGACTCTGTCTCAAAAAAAAAAAATTATCAGCATATCAGTTCACGTTTAGTTAGAATATTGCTGTCATAGATGTGTTAAGACATTTAAAATGTTTTATATTATTTTCCACTAGGAAACCACCCCTACTCCTAATCCCCCGACTACAGAAGAGGAGAAAACGGAATCTAATCAGGAGGTTGCTAACCCAGAACACTATATTAAACATCCTCTACAGAACAGGTAAGCTTTCTGACACCTAGGTTTTCTGAGTTAGGCCACAAGGGCCACAGACTTGCCCACTTGAATGGGGCAAGTCTGAAGGGAAAGTTAGATTATGAGACTAGTTTTAGATATGCTAAGGTTGAGGGTTCTATTTTCACTTGGATGACCCATGACCAGCAGACAGTTTTATGTGTGAGTCTTGAGTTCAAAAGGAGCTATGTGAGAGATTAGTTTGAAAAGTATTGGTCGTAATGGAAGCCACATTAGTAAATAAGTTCCCTTAAGGAGAAGTGAACTTGACTCAGGACAAAGACCGGGGATACTAGCATCATATAGGAGGCTTTTGTTGAAGAAGAATGCCTATGAAGGATGGACATACAAAGACAGTGGTGGTCGCCCAATGCGGTGGCTCACGCCTGTAAACCCAGCACTTCGGGAGGCGGAGGCGGAGGCGGGCGGATCACCTGAGGTCAGGAGTTTGAGACCAACCTGGCCAACATGGTGAAACCCCGTCTCTACTAAAAATACAAAAATTAGCTGGGTATGGTGGCAGATGCCTGTAATCCCAGCTGCTCGGGAGGCTGAGGTGAGATAATTGCTTGAACCCAGGAGGTGCAGGTTGCAGTGAACTGAGATTGCGCCATTGCCTGCCAGCCTGGGCAACAAGAGCGAAACTCCATCTCAGAAAAAAAAAAAAAGAGACAGTGGTGGTCATGGAAACCAAGAAGGTGGTTTATTCTAAGATAGGGTGGTTTACAGCACATGTGCTAAAAAGGTCAAATGAAGCAAGATGTCAAAATATCCATTGGATTGAACACTTTTAAAAAAGTCCCTGCTGACTTGGGAAAAAGTTTTTTAGTAAGGTTCTATAGAGTAGTTCCATAAAACATGGAAAAAGAGATTAGTGCAGTTTGAAGAGTGAATAGGAGATATACAGATGTATAGAGTAAGAACAGGTGACTTGAAGTTGGACTGAGAATGAGAAACGAGAGCCAGGGAATGTGGAGTTTGAAGGTTGGTTGGTTTGTAAGTGAGAGACTAGAAAAGGGGACAGATTAAAATTAGTTAAGTTTTCATAGTTAACAGTGTAACAGGAAATTGAGTATTAGTTCATTATATGGCTTTTCCCAACTCTTCCCACTCCTTTCCAGTAGGTTTGTTTTTATTTATTTTCTGGGGTATATGAGAATTAACTTGAGTTCACTGAATACTGATGGTGGGAAGAAAATGGCAGTTCAGAAACATTGTAACAATCTAGAGGAAAGTGAATTGGAATTAACTTCTGAGGTTCTTGAAGTATTTCAGTTCATTTCTTGTCTTTTTTTCTTTTTATTTACTTTTTTTAGGGCAGACCATTCACTCTCTACTTAAAAGAGTCCACAAGTCTATTTGTAATTTAGTTTCATTTATTAAAATTTTTTTATGATCTTATTTTTTTTTAATGTTTCCTTTATTCATCATGGAAGACCTACTGAAATAAATAGTTCAAATATGCTGTATGCAGTTTTCTTACAGGAGACCCTTTGGTTCAGTATATCCTCCAGTGAGGAACAAATCAGTTTTTTAGACAATGGAGATTCTCAGCTAGTGGGACATCAGAGGTCAAACAGTCTATAAAGGATAAAATCCTTCCTCAGGAAAGCAATGTACCACATGTATTACGTTGAACAATTCGTTAGAGGCAGTTTTATATAGTTTAACCTAATAGTAGCACCAAAACCCACATTTTTTTTCATTTTTTTCAGTGATATGAAACAAACTCTGTATATCTTCTAGCTGTCTGTGAACCCAGTTCTTGGCGTCGCTTTTATTGTGGGGAGAAGTAAACAAGGCGTATATCCCTCACAGCTTGAATGGAGTCTAAGAAGGGATTCTTAAGTGTCCTCATCAGTTAAAAAAAAAAAAAAAAAAGTTTAAATCTTAAAATGAAGTCTCTGGGGACTTCAGTTTCTCTATAAATTCTACTTTTTGTGTAAAATAGCAAGTATCATTTGGAAAAATACTATGTTTTATGGCTCCAATTTTGGCAGTTTTCTCATTATTTACTTCTTGCATTTTACTTTCTTCACTCCCCAGAGTAGTCAATGTTAAATTTGGTTTGTATTCCAGAAGTATTAAATGCACATATGTAATACTTTTTAATACATATGTCTATACAGTTGACTTTTCTGTTTGTATGTGCAGATTTTACCTCATTGTTTTAAACCACCGTCTTGCATTATATTAATATACAGCCATATATTTTATTAGGTTTACATTAATGGCTGTATAGATTTTTCTTTTTACACACAGTGCTGTAATTTACATCCTTACATACTTGTGCACTTGTGTGAATATATTTATAGGGTAAAATTTCAGATCTCCTAGAACAAAGATTACCCTTTAACAACCTTTGCGCAGATACTGCCACATTATTCTGTTTTATTGGCTTAGACTTAATAGTTTGAGAGTTCCTGGTTTCTATATCCTTGCTAACTCATGTGATTAGTCTTTTAAGTTGTTGCCAATCAGATTGGTCCCAGTTTGATTTGGGAAAACAATTTCAGTATTTTCAATTTGCATTTTAAAATTGAAGTTTCAAAATATTTTCATGTTGATGATTTGTGGTTTTTATCTGAGGACAGATTATTCAATTCTTCTATTGTTTTTCTTTTGGATTATCTTTTTTTTCCCCCTACTTTCAAGCTAACAAGTTATGGAATATCTTCTCAAGTTTATTTCCAAGCATTTTATATTAGAGTGCTAACTCACCCAAGGCAGGGAAGTTGGAGGAGTATTAAGTCAGAAACAGGTTGTCCAAATCATTTGTCTTCTAACATTGTCTGTGGAATTGTATGGTTTTTTTTTTTTAAGAGGTCTTTAATTTTCGTGTAGGCAAATACTGCTTTTCCTCAGTGGTTTCTGGGTTTCATATCAATTTTAGGAAAACTTTACCACACAATTAAGCTTTTTTTTTTTAAACTTTTTAATAGTTGCATAGTAGTCACTTGCGTGGATGTATGATATTTTATTTAAATCAGCAGTACTCAAGTATTTGGTCTCACAATTCCTTTACACTCTTAAAAATTATTGGTGACTCTACAGAGCTTTATGTGGATTTTTATCTATTGTTATTTACTATATTTTTACAGTAAATAATGCTAAGATGTTATTTTATTTTTCGCATTTAAAAATGAATATATAATTTCACCTGAAAAACTTGAGAAATGTAAAATTGTTCGTTTAGAAAATCTATCACATGTTAACATAAGTGACATTTTGTAATGAAAATAATTATTTGAAATAAAAAATATATAATGGGAAGAACAGCATTTTTGCCATCTGTTTTTTTTTTTTTCGGAGTCTCGCCCTGTCGCCCAGGCTGGACCTCCACCTCCCGGGTTCAAGCGATTCTTCTGCCTCAGCCTCCCTAGTAGCCGGAACCACAGGTGTGTGCCACCACGCCCGGCTAATTTTTGTAGTTTCTAATAGAGACGGGGTTTCACCATGTTGGCCAGGCTGATCTTGAACTCCTGACCTCATGATCCACCCACCTCGGCCTCGCAAAGTGCTGGGATTACAGGCATGAGCCACCGTGCCTAGCCGCATTTTTGCCGTCTTAGAAGTCAACTGGATTTTCATAGCTGTTTCTGCCTTCAGTCTATGGAGTTAAGATGTTTCATTAGAAGTATAAGAAGACAGTACAGCCTCACACAGGTATTTGGTTGGAAAAGGGAGAATAGTTTTTAAAAGCCTTTAAAAATAATTGTTGATATGCTCCTTTGATACACTACTAGGTTTCTTTTTTTCCCCCATTTTTCGTAGGACACATGCTCAAAGAGATACTAGGTTTCTTAGAGGCTAGTTGCAATGTGGAATCTGAAACCATATCCAAGAATTTTTTTCTACTTTGTTACATTAAAATCCATTGGTCTGTTGTCTTGCATCTGGAATGGATCTCTTACCTGTGTAAGATTTTTAACATCATACACTGCTTATTTGGAAAATAATGGTTCAGTGAGTTATGCAGATCTTCCAAATGTTGACACATTTTCTTATATAGTATCAAAATAATAATTCATTAATATTACCTCTAAACTCATTAAGCATCTTTGATTTTTAGGAAGTTGTCAGGCTTACAGTGGTAGATGAAATCTTTCTAAAATTCTGATTTTTCTACTGAAAGCTTAAATTTTAAGCAACAATCTTAAGTTCAGACAATTGCCTAAATATTGTATTTTGTTGTACAGTAGTGGAAGTGGTTTTTGTGCAGATTATGAAAAATATGGAAATAGAATGAAATTTAATGAAACTGGTAATGTCTATTGATTGCCTCATCAAAGTCATTCCTTTTTTTTTGTTCTCAAGACGGAGTTTCACTTTGTTGCCTAGGCTGGAGTGCAATGGTGCGATCTTGGCTCACTGCAACCTCCGCCTCCTGGGTTCATTCTCATGCGTCTGCCTCCCAAGTAGCTGGGATTGCAGACACCTGCCACCATGCCCATCTAATTTTTGTATTTTTAGTAGAGACAGGGGTTCACCATGATGGCCAAGCTGGTGTTGAACTCCTGACCTCAGGTGATCCACCCACTTCAGCCTCCCAAAGTGCTAGGATTACAGGTGTAAGCCACCGTGCCCGGCCCAAAGGCATTCTTATATGAAACTCACATTATTAGTACTGTGAGAGTTGGTAGTAATAAATGTACAGTGACTACTCGTATAGTTTTGTGTCACTGTCTTGGTTCTTGCTAAGGCACCAGCAGATTTAACTACTGTTGCTTTTGCACCGTTAGTGCAAATGTGAATACTGAAAAGCAAAGTGACTTCTTAGCATTATTATGAAAATGGATCTTAGGGCCTCCTGCCTGTCTGCAGACCACATTTTGAGAAGTGCTGATTTAAATAATTCCTTCTTGATAAGCACTTAGGATGTTTTCAGATTTTCCAGAACTAAAAACATCATTTGTTTGTTTTTGAAGACACGGTCTCACTCTGTCACCCAGGCTGGGGTGGCGTGTAATCTCGGCTCACTGCAGCCTTCACCTTCCGTACCCAAGCCGTCTTTCCACCCCAGTTGGGGCCCCACAGGCATGCACCACCACCATTTTAGTATTTTTTGTAGAGTTGAAGTTTTGCTATTTCCCAGGCTGGCCTTGAACTCGTAGACTCAAGCAATTCTTCCACCTCAGCCTCGCAAAATACTGGGATTACAGGCATGAACCAACGTGGCTGGCTTTTTTTTTTTTTTTGAAGAGACATGGTCCCATTCTGTCGCCCAGACTGGGGAGCAGTGGCATGATAATAGCTCACTGCAGCCTCAAATTTCTGGGCTCAAATGACCTTCCCACATCAGCTTTCTAGCTAGGTCCATAGGTGTGCACCACCATGCCTAGCTAAGATTTTTTTTTTTTTTTTTGAGAGATACGGGGTCTTGCTATGTTGCTCAGGCTGTTCTCAAACTCCTGACCTCAAGCAGTCCTTTCCCCTTCCCCTTCCATTCCCTGTCCCTGTCCCCATCCCTGTCCCGTTCCTTGACAGGGTCTTGCTCTATCACTCACATTGGAGTGCAGTGGCATGATCATAGCTCACTGCAACCTCGAACTCTTTGGCTCAAGCGATCCTCCTGCCTTGGCCTCCAGAGTGGCAGGGACTATAGACACATGCCATCATGCCTAGCTAATTTTATTTTATTTTATTTTATTTTATTTTATTTTTTTGGAGATGGAGCCTCGTTCTGTCACCAGGCTGGAGTGCAGTGGTGCGATCTCGGCTCATTGCAACCTCCGCCTCCCAGGTTCAAGCGATTCTCCTGCCTCAGCCTCCTGAGTATCTGGGACTACAGGCGCGTGCCACCACGCCCAGCCAATTTTTGTATTTTTAGTAGAGACGGGGTTTCACCGTGTTGGCCAGGATGGTCTCGATCTCTTGACCTCATGATCCACCCACCTTGGCCTCCCAAAGTGCTGGGATTATGGGCGTGAGCCACCGCGCCCAGCCCATGCCTGGCTAATTTTTTAAATGTCTAGTAGAGATGAGGTCTCGCTTTGTTGTCCAGGCTAGTCTTGAGCTCCTGGACTCAAGTGATCCTCCTGCCTCAGCCTCCTAAATTGCTGTTATTACTGGTATGATCCACCTTTCCTGGCCCCATAGATCTTTATGTGTTTAAATGGCTGGGTGCAGAGGTTTTTGTTTTGAAAAAAGATTGAATTATTTTTAAAAATCCAGCATGTATACTTGACCTCGTTGGTGGTTTTCTTGCCTTTTCTTTTTCTTTTTTATTGATAATGGGGTGGCAGTTGCTGACAAATTATCAAGTACATGTTGAAATGCATCTCATTTTTCTGTCTAGGTGAAGTCACCAAGCATTAATTATAGGATTATGAAATATATATTCAATTTGGAAGGCTCTTCAGACAACATTCGTGTTGATGAGAAAATGAAATTTCCCTTTGACTTCCCTTTGGTATTGTAATTCAGAGAATATTCAGTTTAATTCTTCTAAAGGAGAATCATCTTGGGATAATAACATTTAAGTGTAACTTTAATGTTCCACGAGTTTATCTTCAAGGCATTAGAGAAAATATTATACAGGCGTACCTCATTTTACTGTGCTTCACGAATCATGCCTTTTCTATAAATTGAAGGTTTGTGGAAATCCTGTGTCAAGCAGTTCTGTTGATGCCATGTTTCCAATGGCATGTGCTCACTTGGTGTCTCTGTGTCACATTTCGGTAATTCTCACGATATTTCAAACTTTTATTGTATCTGTTATGATCTGTGATCAGTGATCTTTGATGTTGCTATTATAATTGTTTTGGGGTGCCATGAACATTGGCCATATAAGACGGCAAACTTAATTGGTAAATGTTGTATGTGTTCTGACTGCTCCATTGACTGGCCATTCCCATCTTCTTGTCCTTGGGCCTGCCTATTCCCTGAGACACAACAATGTTGAAATTAAGCCAATTAATAGCCCTACGGTGGCCTCTACATGTTATAGTGAAAGGAAGAGTTACATGTCTCTCACTTTAAATCAAAAGCTTGAAATGATTACGCTTACGAGGAAGACATGTCAAAAGCTAGGTCTGTTGTACCAAATTAAGTTAGCCAGGTTGTGAAAGCAAAGGAAAAATTCTTGAAGGAGATCGAAAGTCCTCCTCCAGCAAACACATGAATGATAAGAAAACAAAACAGCCTTATTGCTGATATAGAGTAAGTTCAAGTGGTCTGGGTAGTAAATAAAACCAGCTACAACATTCCCTTATGACAAAGCCTAATCCATAGCAAAGCCCTAACTCTATTCAGTGTTATGAAGGCTGAGAGAGGTGGGGATGCTGCAGAATAAAAGTTGAAAGCTGGCAGAGGTCAGTTATAAGGTATAAGGAAAGTCACCCCCATAAAAGTACAAGGTGAAGCAGCAAGGGCTGATATAGAAATTGCAGCAAAATCTCCAGATCTAGCTAAGGTAATTGATGAAGGAAGTTTACACTAAAAACAGATTTTCAGTGTAAACGAAACAGCCTTCTACTGGAAGAGGATGCCATCTTCTAGGACTTTGCTAGTTAGAGAGAATTCATGGCCTAGCTTCAAAGCTACAAAGGACAGGCTGACTCTTGTTAGGGGATCTTGCAGCCAATGACTTTAAGTTGAAGCCAGTGCTCATTTGCCATTCCCAAAATCTGAAGAATCCTGAAGAATGATGCTAAATCCACTCTGCCCATGCTCTAGAAATGGAGCAACAAAGCCTGGATAACAGTGCATCGATTTATAGCATGGTTTACTGAATATTTTAAGCCTACTGTTGAAACCTACTGCCCAGAAAAAAAGTTTCCTTTCAAAATATCACTGCTCCTTGATGATGCGCCTAGTCGCCCAAGAGCTCTGACGGAGATGAATTGTTTTCGTGCCTCTTAACACAGTGTACTTTCTGCAGCGTATGGAGCAGCAAAGAGGAATTTTGACTTTCAAGCCTTATTATTTATTAATAAGGACTATATTTCATGAGGCTAAATGCTGTAGATAGTGATTCCTTTGATGGATCTGGACAAAGTAAATTGAAAACCTTCCGAAAGGATTGAGCATTCTGGATGTCATTAAGAACATTCATGATCCATGGGAGGTCAGAATATCAACATGAACAAGAGTTAGGAAGAATTTGATTCCAACCCGTATTGATGACTTTGAAGGGTTCAAGACTTTAGTGGAAGAAGTAACTGCAGATGTGCAGAGAGCAAGAGACCAACAGTAAGAAATGGAGCCTGAAGATGTTACTGAATTGTTGCAGTCTCATGAGAAAACTTGAATGGATAAGGTGTTGCTTCTTATGGGTGAGCAGAAAAAAAGGTTTCTTGAGATGGAATCTATTCCTGGTGAAGATGCTGTGAACATTGTTGAAGTGACAACAAAGGATTTGAATATTACATAAACCAAATTGATAAAGCAACTGCAGGGTTTGGGAGGATTGACTCCAATTTTGAAAGAAATTCTACTGTGCAAAATGCTTACAAACAGCATTGCATGCTACAGAGAAATTTTTTGTGAAATGAAGAGTCAATCAGTGTGACAGACTTCGTTGTTGTCTTAAGAAATTGCCACAGCCACCCCAATCTTCAGCAACCACTACTCTGATCAGTCAGCAGCAAACAAGGGAAGACCCTCCATCAGCAAGATTACCACTCTTTGTAGGCTCAGATGATCGTTAGCATTTTTAGCAATAGAATTTTTAATTAAGGTATGTACATTTTTTTTTTTTAGATGTAATGCTATTTCAGACATAATGTAGACTACAGTATAGTGTAAACATAACTTTTACATGCACCGGGAAACCAAAAAATTTGTGTGACTCTCCTTAAAGATAGTTCCTTTATTGTGATACTCACTTTATTATGATGATCTGGAACTGAACTCACAATATATCCAAGGTATGCCTCTATATATAATATGTTAGGTATATATAAGCTATTATATATTATGTAGGAATAAAACTATTTCAAGAGAAGTATATACAGATATATAAAAACTGGTATACATTATTTCAGAACATATCTATGCAGCATTACTCAATCTTTATTATTTTCCCAGTTAGGTATTTGATTAAATATAGAATCACATTTGATAGTTTCCCCACTCCTGGCACTCTCGTTTCTTCTTGGCTAATTTGTTCCTCTGAGAAATATCAGCCAACCTGTTTCTCGCCTTCTTTTTTTTTTTTTTTGAGACAGAGTTTCCCTCTGTTGCCCTGGCTGGAGTGCTGTGGCACAATCTCGGCTCACAGCAACCTCCACCACTTGGATTCAAGTGATTCTCGTATTTCAGCTTCCCGAGTAGCTGGAATTACAGGCACATACCACCATGCCTGGCTAAATTTTTTTGTATTTTTAGTAGAAACCAGGTTTCACCATGTTGGCCAGGCTGGTCTCAAACTCCTGACCTCACGTGATCCGCCCACCTCAGCCTCCCAAAGTGTTGAGATTACAGGCTTGAGCCACCGCGCCTGGCCCCTTGTCTTATTTTATAGTTTAAGTGTTTCTGCTGTGTTTTTTTTTTTTTTTTTTTTGAGATGGAATTTCGCTCTTGTTGCCCAGGCTGGAGTGCAGTGGCGTGATCTCAGCTCACCGTAGCCTCCTGCTTCAGCCTCCCAAGTAGCTGGGAATACAGGCATGCACCACCATGCCTGGCTAGTTTTGTATTTTTCATAGAGATGGAGTTTCTCCATGTTGATCAGGCTGGTCTTGAACTCCCAACCTCAGGTGATCCGCCTACCTCAGCCTCCCAAAGTGCTGGGATTACAGGCGTGAGCCACCGCGCCCAGCTCTGCTGTGTTTTTCTTAAATAACTGTGCTTGCTTATCTCTGTCAGAGCACTTAGCACACTGTAGTTGTCTCTCTGCGTCATTTCTGTGAATTCCGTTGAGTGATGAGTTTCAGTGTGTCTTGGGTCTCTAGGTGTAGCAGGGAATCTGTTATGTAGTAGACATAACATACATATTTTTTAAATGAAAGAAATGGAGAACTCTCATTATTTGCCACTGTAATAACAACTAGCATTTTGCTTTTTTCCCTAAATTTTTGTGGTAAACATAAAAATTTACAGTATTAACTATTTTTAAGTGTACAGTTGAGTTAATGTTAAGTACTTTCTGCAACCAGTTATTGTGCAACTAATCTCCAGAACTCTTGTTCATCTTCCAAGACTCTGTAAGCTCTATAACCCTAAACTCCCTTCTCTTTGGCTAGTGGCAATCACCATTCTTTTTGTTTCTATGAATTTGACTTCTTATACCTCATATAAGTGGAATCATACAGTATTTGTCTTTTTTGAAGGGGGGCTGGCTTATTCACTTAATGTCCTTAGCTTCCCCTCATGTTTTATCAAGTGTTAGAATTTCCTTCATCAGGGCTTTTTAGTATTCCATTGTGTGTATATATACATTTTTCATTCATCTGTTGATGGACAGGTGGGTTGCTTCTACCTTTTGACTTTTGTGAATAATGTTGCTTTTAACATGGGTATGCAGCTACCATTTTTTGACACTGATTTTTTATTTTTAGATGGGCACTCTGGTTTTTTAAAAATGATAAAAGCAAAACTTGGCAAGCAAACCTGCGGCTGATCTCCAAGTTTGATACTGTTGAAGACTTTTGGGCGTAAGTAACCATTTGTTTTAGTATGTTTGTTGTTTTATTCATTGTGTAGTTTTTTAATTTTTAAGTCGAATTCACAAAATGAAGCATGAGTTAAACAGTTAATGAATGTTCATCTATTTTTTATCTCCTCACAAAAGTTTGAATTGGTGATTATGCTTTATTAGTTTTACAGAGCTTCAATCTTGTCATCCCCCAGCCCCAATTATTCTGTTTCTTGTCCTGAGATATCCTTAGCTCAAGAATCCATTATTGCCCTTAGAACTTTTGACAGCTAGTTGGAACTTGTTCCACTCTTGGTTGCCAAGATACATTTGCCTCATAACTGGGTATTGCAGTGCGTTGTTGGGTCCTCATTTCTGCAAACTGTTTTCAGTGCAATATCTGGAATTTCCTGTACCAGAGATTTTAAGATATCAAAGGCTGAAGTGTTCAGAATTCACGGTTTGTCAAGGGAATGCCAGTATCTATCATGATACTTTATTCATTTCATTATACTTTGATCAACCTCAAGAAGAATAGTTGAAATATTTTTGAAATTTTGTTTCTGTATAGCAGAAAGTTGAGAATTGGGATCATCAACTTTTGCATGACCTTAAAACAAAATTTAAGGCTGGGCTCAGTGACTCATGCCTGTAATACTAATACTTTGGGATGCTGAGGCAGGAAGATCACTTGCAGCCAGGAGTTCAAGACCAACCTGGTCAACATGAGTCCCTGTTTCTCTATAAAATAAATAAAATTAAAAATTGTAAAGTCTATTTCAAGAAGTTTTGATAATTGATTCTCTTAAAAACAAAGTTAATCCAGTGTGTCTAATTTACTTGGAGGATGACTAGGGAGGTACTATTTGAGACCATGAAAGGCAAAACTCTTTAATAAGCACTTTAAATTACCTAGCAGTTATCTAAGTATTCTAACTTGTACATCTTTTTTTAGGATCATATACGTGCTGAATTAGTGATGCTGCTCTTATGTTTTAATGTAACCCCCTCAAGATATTCTGCTCATACAAAGAAATAGATTGTGGTATAAAATTTATACATATATATGTACATCTTCAACAGCAGAAACAATATTTTTCTGTATATTTCCAGTGCTTGGCTTCTAATTGATATTTTGTATTCATTTGTGTTGCTGAAAAAAGCAAAGCATACGATTAAAACCATAAACTTTGAGAGTATTTGAGAACGTTCATTTGAGAGTAAACTTTGAGAGTATTTATTTTTTATTAAAAGCATTGACACTTAATAATAACTACATTTAAGGCCTAATAATTTATAGGTCTAGTTTTCTAGTTAAACTAGGATTATTCTTCTTTGCCCATCATCAAAACATCAAGTAGTTTTTCTTCTCTAGTTTTGTTTATTCAGGACTCTTAAATAACTCCAGTCTTCTGCACCCAAAAAAAAAAAAGCTTTTCATTTTCCTACAGAGAAAAAGGAAGCCTTGAGCCACCTTCCCCAATCAGATTTGCATGTATCTAGTTTGTTTGGCTTTTACCAGTTTACATAATTCTACCTTCTAATTAGAACAGTTCTCCACGCTTCAGTTACGTGTAGTCAATGTCATTACATAGTAGATTTTTATACCATAACTTAGAGATATGAAGGATTTTTCAGTTTTCTATAAATGTGTGGGCCACTTCCTAATTTCTGTTTTTTTCTAGCAAATTTATTGCAAATAACCATTGAGTCCTTTTGTATTTATCCAGACTGCATAGTCTTAGGATTCTGTTTAGATGTGCCATTATAAATTCTCATGATGGACTTACTTGAGAGACCTTTGAGCACCACAGAAGAGAAAGGAGGCAGCAAAAGGGAAAAAGTATTTTATTGAAGGTCATTCCACAATATCCATTTATTTTATGAAATTAGTAGCGCTAATTTTATAGTCACTTAGTATTCAGGCTTTTTTTGTTGCCTAGTGGAGGCTGTCATTGATGATATAGTTGGGAGTTACCATTAGGTAGTGACTCAGCAAACCTTATGTGGTCTTAGGTTGTCTCACCTAAACTATATTTGTGTGTTATACTATGGAATTTGATTTAAAGATGCCAACTTCTTTCTTAAATCTTTTTTTTTTTTTTTTTTTGAGATGGAGTCTAGCTTTGTCACCAGGCTGAAGTGCAGTGGGGTGATCTCGGCTCACTGCAACCTCCGCCTCCTGGGTTCAAGCAATTTTCCTGCCTCAGCCTCCCTAGTAGCTGGGATTACAGGCGCATGCCACCGTGCCCGGCTAATTTTTGTATTTTTAGTAGAGACGGGGTTTCATCATGTCGGTCAGGCTGGTCTCGAACTCCTGACCTCGTGATCCACCTGCCTCAGCCTCCCAAAGTGCTGGGATTACAGGCGTGAGCCACCGCACCCGGCCCTTAAATCTTTACCTGAAATATTCCTAGATGGGGTTAACATGGCACCAGGAGAGCCAGACTAAGGATAGTAGAATCATCCATGGTCTGTAGACACAGCTAAGATCATTATTTCTGCCATCTAATATTGGAGACAAGCAAAAGATTCTGAAGAGTTGCCAATTTTTAAATCAATTTTGCTGTAAAAGACTACAGGAGATCAAGTGATCTAAGCCTCCTACCTTCAGGCAAGCAACTAAGTCATCGCAAATGTTATTCTGTTATTTTGATACTTGGGAAATAGTTTAGAAATACAGACTGCAGGGTTCCATCTCGTATTTAGGTGATTATAATCCCAAGATGTAGGGCTTGGAACTATATTTATTTATTTATTTTTCTAAAATCAGTTTTAAAGTGATTATTATGTTGACTAACCAGTGACAGTTCGTGGTGTTTGGGAACCATTGATCTATTCTACTCTTGGATACCCTCAAGGATAATGACTGTTTCAGTCATGCAATCCTGATGGTCAGGAAGTTCATCATTTCTGGTTTGTTTTTTTTTATGTTTGTGAAAAAAACTGTGTATTAACTTCAGAAATTATTTCATCTACTTAAAGCCACCTTATACCTCTCTTCTCAGTTTCTTATATATATACATATGTATGCACTGAGTTAACTAACGTAAAATATATTTTTGTCAGAGCAGTCACTAGAAGTTTTTTTGAAAATTATACCTGTCATCTGAAGTTGATTATTTAACTGCTTTTAAGATCTGTTTTGTCCATTTTAGAAATTGACTCCTTAGAAACAAGTAAACATGAACTTTTATCTGTTTATTTTCATCATATGTTCTAAATGTATATATATGTAAGCACCTAAACTCTATATTACATAGTCTGTGTTTTTAATTGTTATTTTCTTTTACCTAGTCTGTACAACCATATCCAGTTGTCTAGTAATTTAATGCCTGGCTGTGACTACTCACTTTTTAAGGTATGCTTAATTGGTGATTTTATATATTTATTATAGGACTGGGCCATTTGGTATTCATTAAGAAATCTTACCATAAACTTAGGAATATTTGATAGTGTGATGAATAGGCTGATAATTTAATTGGCTGTAGTATGCTTTAGTATCAATATATCTTACTCTATTTGTTTATAAAAATTGAGAGAGAGTTACTCTGTGGGAACATACTGAGATTGATTTTGATGAGAGCTTTGATTATCCAGTCTACTCCTTCCTTTATATATTTGAGCAGACTGAGTTTATCAAGCATTCTTAACCTTAGGAGCATGGGTCCTTGGAATACTTATTATTGGGCTTTGTCAGGTGGTAGGGGGACAGGACATTCATTAACTGAAATTGCATAGTTTTTGCATATATTTTCTAGCTGTAGAAATGTACAGAGCTTCTAAAATATGTTTGCTTCTCAGAAAGTTTAAGAACCTTCAAATTAAGTGAAACCCAAGATTTGATAGCTAATAAGTGACAAAGCCAGGACTCTAATTCTGCAATGTCATGCCTCTGGCTTTAAGTCTTATGTGCTGTTTAAAAACTACATCAATGGCAGTTTTATGGGCAATAAAGTAAGAAGTTGACAGTGTTGTTGCTTAACTGTTTCTAATGATTATCTCTCAAAGTCAAGGTAACAATGTTGTGTAATACTGTTGTCTTCTAACCCTGTAGGATGGTATTGAGCCTATGTGGGAAGATGAGAAAAACAAACGGGGAGGACGATGGCTAATTACATTGAACAAACAGCAGAGACGAAGTGACCTCGATCGCTTTTGGCTAGAGACAGTAAGGTTTTAAAAGTATAAAGCAGTTTTAGAGGTAGTTTTGGAATACTGATACTTAAGATATGTTATGTTTTACATTTGTTACTTAATTTAAGAGAAGGATGCCCAACACTAGAAAATCAGGGTCAGTAATTATTTTTGTTCTGTCATATGACTCCTGTTTATAGTACAGTGAAACATCCTACCACATTATAAGTCAGATATTTTAAGTGATTGGCAGTTGACTCTCACCACAATAAGCTCACTGTGGTCATTTCATTAACCTCAAAATTATAGAACCTTACATTTTGTATGATTGAAGTTTTTGCAACCCTCTTACAGCATTGCTATATGTATACTAAACTTTTAAATATTTATATTTTTAGAGCGAGGGTCTTGCTCTGTTGCGCAGGCTGGAGTGTGGATATTTATTTATATGGCTCACTTCAGCCTCACCCTCTGGGTTCAAGTGATCCTCCCACTTCAGCCTCTTAAGTAGCTGGGACTACAGGTGCATGCCACCATGCCCAGCTAATTTTCTAATTTTTTTCCTAGAGATGGGATCTTGCTATGTTGCCCAGGTTGGTCTCAAACTTCTGGCCTCAAGTGATCCTCCCACTTCAGCCTCCCAAAGTGCTGGAATTACAGGTGTGAGTCACTGTACCTGTCCCACTAAACTTTTTAGATCAGTGAAGCAAATAATAAAATTGTTGTGTACTACCATTTGACCTACATGTTGTGATATTAATTGGAACTTCTGGCTTTACAAGACAAATTAAATATGAGATAATAAGCATTTTCTGTAGACAGAGATTCCAAACCCCAAGCTTATAGGAGCGGGGTTTGTAGTCTCTTTTGTATCCCTAGCACTTGAAACCGTGCCTGGTTTATAGTTAGCACTTGTTAAGTTAATCACTTTAAATGTTTGAATAAGTGACTATTTTGCTTTTTTTTAGAGACAGTGTCTTGTTCTGTCGCCCAGGCTAGAGTGCAGTGGGGCCATCATAGCTCACTGTAGCCTCCTGGGTTCAAGCAATCATCCTGCCTTAGCCTCTCAAGTAGGTGGGACTACAGGTGCATGCCAGCACACCCAGCTAATGAATGAATGACTTTTTAAGAAGAAAATTCTGTTTTTGAGAAGGAAGATCATGAGCAAATACTATTTTTGAATTCCACATTAAAAAGTCAGGACATTTCCATTTTGCAGTTAAAAAAAATCTTCTGGAGATGGATGGTAGTAGGGATGGTTGTACAACAATGTTGAATGTACTTAACACCACTGAACTGTACACTTAAAGGTGGTTAAAATGGTAAATTTTATGTTATTTGTATTTTACCACAATTAAGAAACCTGTTAGGGCTGGGTTCACACCTGTGATCTCAACACTTCAGGAGGCCGAGGCAGGCATTTCACTTAAACTCAGGAGTTCAAGACCAGTTTGGGCAACATGGCAAAACCCTGTCTCTACAAAAAATACAAAAATTAACTGGGTATGGTGACATGTCCCTGTATGTATGCCCACCTACTCAGGAGGCTGAGGTGGGAGGATCATTTGAGCCCAGGATGTTGAGGCTGCAGTGAGCTGTGATGATCCCACTGCACTCCAGCCAGGGTGACAGAGCAAGACCGTGTCTCAAACAACTACAACAAAAAACCAGACCATTAACAAATATTCATAAAAAATAAGAACAAGAGATTAACCATGAATAGCTATTTTTGTTATTCTATTAATATTTGTTTGCTCGTAAATATAAGCAGCAGCAGAGCAAATGAATATTAATAAAATCAGCTTTTATGTCTGCCATGGCATTAACTGCCAAATTTGCTGAAAAAGGCTGATTTGATAGTAAATAAATGAATGAGTATTTAAAAGTCAGGACAGATCTATATATGCAAATAAAATTTACACATTTAAAAAATTAACTCTTGATTTAAAAACTGTCTTTAGTTATCTATGCAAATACAGAAGAGACATTTGCAGTGTAATGAGCTTGTTTATAATCTATTAAATGTAATTTGGGATTTTTTTTTAAGCTTCTGTGCCTTATTGGAGAATCTTTTGATGACTACAGTGATGATGTATGTGGCGCTGTTGTTAATGTTAGAGCTAAAGGTGATAAGATAGCAATATGGACTACTGAATGTGAAAACAGAGAAGCTGTTACACATATAGGGTAAGTTTTGCTCTTTGCCTACTTATTTTACAGTATTAAGATGAGTAAAACCAGAAGTTATTTTATTTGTAGCTTTAGAAATACTTCAGTTTGTAGATCCTGTTTTCCTTGTATTGTTTTCGTGAACACTTTTATAATTTTGAACGGCTCAGTTGGTGTGCAACGTCTTGTTTTTTTGGGTTTTTTCACAGCTATTTATTTATTTATTTATTTAGAGATAGAGTCTCACTCTGTTGTCCAGGCTATATAGTACAGTGGCATGATCTAGGCTCACTGCAACCTCCGCCTCCTGGGTTCAGGAGATTGTTATGTCTCAGCCTCCCGAGTAGCTGGGAATACAGGCGCATGCCACCATGCTTGGGTAATTTTTATATTTTTAGTAGAGACCAGGTTTTGCCATGTTGGCCAGGCTGGTCTTTTAACTTCTGGTCTCAAGTGATCCGTCCACCTCAACCTCCCAAAGTGCTATCATTACAGGCATGAGCCACTGCGCCTGGCCTTGTTCATATGTTTTTTATTTCTGTAAAATTGCTTTTTCTTAGCAGTGAAGTATATAACCACTAGAGCACTCTCCTTTGGCATGTAGCATTTTTTATTCATTCACAAATGAGAATGTATTATTTCCTACTTTGAAAGTGCTGTTTGAAAAAAAGTACTACTTTGAAAAGAGCTAATGTATGCTCGTAATAATAATTCAGTGATTATTGGCAAATAGTATATGTGCATTTAAAGCATGTGTGTTTACTACATACAATTTTCATTAAAATTTATATAACGTATCTTGGTTTTTGTTCCATGTTTAAAACCCACATATGTAGGGTTTTATTAAACCTTTTTTTGTAAATTTTATTCTTTGCAAAAGTGGCTTTTTTTTTTTTTTTTTTGAGACAGGGTCTCACTGTGTTATTCAGGCAAGAGTGCAATGGTGCAGTCATGGCTCACTTCAGCCTCAACCTCCTGGGCTCAGGTGATCCTCCCACCTCAGCCACCCAATTAGCTGCAACTACAGGTGTGTATGACCACACCTGGCTATTTTCTTGTATTTTTTGTAGAGAAGAGGTTTTGCCATGTTGCCCAGACTGGTCATGAACTCCTGGACTTGATCAAGCCACCTCAGCCTTTCAAAGTGCTGAGATTACAGGCGTGAGCCACCATGCTAAACCAGCTGACATTTTTTTTCTAACTAAGATTTCTTTTTACCTCAATTATATTAGTAATATTTGACACCAGGCGCAGTGGCTCACACCTGTAATCCCAGCACTTTGGGAGGCTGAGGCAGGTGGATCACGAGGTCAGGAGATCGAGACCATCCTGGCCAACACGGTGAAACCCCGTCTCTACTAAAAATACAAAAAAAACAATTAGCTGGGCGTGGTGGCGGGCGCCTATAGTTCCAGCTACTTGGGAGACTGAGGCAGGAGAATGGCATGAACCCGGGAGGCGGAGCTTGCAGTGAGCCAAGATTGGGCCACTGCGCTCCAGCCTGGGAGACAGAGCGAGACTGTCTCACCAAAAAAAAAAAAAAAAAAAAAAATTTTGACTTACAATTTTATGTTAAAATTAAGTGCTGGTCAGTCAGTGGTCAAAATGTTTGGTTTGCCCCTTTGTGATTTTTCAAATATTATTAATTTTTCTTTTTAAAATTAATTAATTTTTTGAGACAGAGTCACACTCTGTTGCCCAGGCTGGGGTGCAGTAGCGCGATCTCGGCTCACTGCAACCTCCACCTCTTGGGTTCAAGTGATTCTCTTGCCTCAGCCTCCTGAATAGCTGGGACCACAGGCCTGAGCCACTGCAGTATTTTTTGTAGAGACAGGGTTTCGCCATGTTGGCCAGGCTGGTGTCAAACTCCTAGCCTCAAGTCATCCACCTGCCTCAGCCTCCCAAAGTGCTGGGATTTCAGGCGTGATCCATTGCTCTCAGCCATGTAAATTTTTATGTGAACATAATTTATTTCTGGATCAAAAGGTATAGGGATTTTCTACATTTCATGCTATATGGGGTTCCATAAGAGAAAAGAGTTGATTTGTCATCATATTTTAATGTTTCTTCCAGCATCAAAACCTAATTTTGGAGAATTTACTTTTTTTTTTTTAAACAAGAGTTAGATTAATTAAGAATTTTTTTCCCACGGAAGTTTTGTATTTTTGTCAATATTAAATGTTTTTGAGTGTATATTAAGACTTCAGATTTTCAAATGAAGATTTTCTTTTTTAACCCTTCCAATTTGCATGACTCAATGGTCGCAAAATGGCATTTTTAATAATTAAGTATAATTGAAAGGAATGTATTGCATTATAATGCAAATTTGATAATTAACACTTTAGTTACCATAAAATTACTTTTTAATACCTTATTTTAGGGGGAAGGTGGTAAATCTTCTGGAAGGTGTAAAAAAACCTATCCTAGTGTCATGTTGGAGGTTGGAGGATTTAACTCCATTAATATCTTTATTCCTTTAATTTTATTTGATTTTTGCTTATTTTTGAATTTTTACTATTTTTTTCCTAAAGATTCTTTTTTCTTTTTTTTTGAGATGGAGTCTTGCTCTGTCACCCGGGCTGGAGTGCAGTGGCACAATCTCACTCAAGCTCACTGCAAGCTCCGCCTCCCAGGTTCACGCCATTCTCCTGCCTCAGCCTCCCGAGTTGCTGGGACTACAGGCACCCACCACCACACCCGGCTAATTTTTTGTATTTTTAGTAGAGGCGGGGTTTCACCATGTTAGCCAGGATGGTCTCGATCTCCTGACCTCGTGATCCGCCCGCCTCGGCCTCCCAAAGTGCTGGGATTGCAGGTGTGAGCCACTGCGCCCGGCCAAAGATTCAAATTTTTAAGATGACCTATGAAGCTCTCTGTGATCTTCCTCTGAAACCTTGTCAGCTTTATCTCATGTTCACTTTACTTACGAGCCCTAGCCACACAGCCTAATTTTTATTTCTCAGCTTTCAGATGTGCTCATTCTCTTAACATTATCCTTTTGACCTCGTGATATTTAAAGGGGAAGACTTCTCTAATATTGTAGATGAGATTAGAATCTCCTTGTTATACAGTATCGCAGCCCTTATATTTACTCTTTGGCACTCATGACAAGTGCCATTTTATTCTTGCAATAGAGTCATGTCTTACTTGAAAATTAGGTTGTAAAGTTAGTATGTAAAGCAGAAATTACATTCTCCCTCGAAGTGCTTCATTCACTCCCTTGAAGTGTTTAATCTCCCTCAAAGTGTTTAGTTTTTGTGCAGTCTTATAGCAGGTATGGTTAATATAATTTGTGTAGTAATATACAATATTTGCTAGGGTTCAGACGTGAAATGTAAGATTTTAGATCAAAGAATGAAAATAAACATATTTGTTTTACAGATTTCTGTTTTTAAGTATGCATGTGATACAGGTCTGTCATGTATTTGTGATTATTTGATTATGTTTCCTCTACTAGACTATAAATGCAGTCAGCTCAGGGACTGTCCTTACTTTGTTCACTGTTGATTTAGTAATAATTATAGTATCATAATAAGTAACAATATAATAATATAGTAATGCTCCTGTAATTTAGTAATAACATACCTGACTCGCTCTCAAATATTTTAAAAGTAATTAACCAAGAATATCACAAAAATGAAGAGTAAATTGTGCTGAAAGGAAAAGGGTGTATAATTAATTTCCTATTTTACTCTCAAGTCTATATTTTTTAATATAAAGACTAATAACCCTAAATTTTTAAATGTATTTCTTGTGAGTAAAAGTTAATGGCTACTTTTTTCTTCTTTTTTTTTTCTTCTAGGAGGGTATACAAGGAAAGGTTAGGACTTCCTCCAAAGATAGTGATTGGTTATCAGTCCCACGCAGACACAGCTACTAAGAGCGGCTCCACCACTAAAAATAGGTTTGTTGTTTAAGAAGACACCTTCTGAGTATTCTCATAGGAGACTGCGTCAAGCAATCGAGATTTGGGAGCTGAACCAAAGCCTCTTCAAAAAGCAGAGTGGACTGCATTTAAATTTGATTTCCATCTAAATGTTACTCAGATATAAGAGAAGTCTCATTCGCCTTTGTCTTGTACTTCTGTGTTCATTTTTTTTTTTTTTTTTTTTTTTTTGGCTAGAGTTTCCACTATCCCAATCAAAGAATTACAGTACACATCCCCAGAATCCATAAATGTGTTCCTGGCCCACTCTGTAATAGTTCAGTAGAATTACCATTAATTACATACAGATTTTACCTATCCACAATAGTCAGAAAACAACTTGGCATTTCTATACTTTACAGGAAAAAAAATTCTGTTGTTCCATTTTATGCAGAAGCATATTTTGCTGGTTTGAAAGATTATGATGCATACAGTTTTCTAGCAATTTTCTTTGTTTCTTTTTACAGCATTGTCTTTGCTGTACTCTTGCTGATGGCTGCTAGATTTTAATTTATTTGTTTCCCTACTTGATAATATTAGTGATTCTGATTTCAGTTTTTCATTTGTTTTGCTTTTGTTTTTTTCCTCATGTAACATTGGTGAAGGATCCAGGAATATGACACAAAGGTGGAATAAACATTAATTTTGTGCATTCTTTGGTAATTTTTTTTGTTTTTTGTAACTACAAAGCTTTGCTACAAATTTATGCATTTCATTCAAATCAGTGATCTATGTTTGTGTGATTTCCTAAACATAATTGTGGATTATAAAACATGTAACATCATAATTACATTCCTAACTAGAATTAGTATGTCTGTTTTTGTATCTTTATGCTGTATTTTAACACTTTGTATTACTTAGGTTATTTTGCTTTGGTTAAAAATGGCTCAAGTAGAAAAGCAGTCCCATTCATATTAAGACAGTGTACAAAACTGTAAATAAAATGTGTACAGTGAATTGTCTTTTAGACAACTAGATTTGTCCTTTTATTTCTCCATCTTTATAGAAGGAATTTGTACTTCTTATTGCAAGGCAGTCTCTATATTATGTCTTCTTTTGTGGTGTCTTCCATGTGAACAGCATAAGTTTGGAGCACTAGTTTGATTATTATGTTTATTACAATTTTTAATAAATTGAATAGGTAGTATCATATATATGGAATTAAATTGATGTGGCTATCTTTGTTTTTTTATAAAGTAAGGCACAGTCCTTCAGTCTTAGGTAAATAATGTACTCTCTTAATATGTTAATACTCATGAGAATTGGGATCTGATGCATCACCATTTGATTGGTAGCAACAGTGGTTGTAAAACTTGGTTGCTGAATTGAGTTGTTTCTATGTAAGTGTCAAAATGATAGTGTAGGGAAAGTACAGGTGGTGGGGACATATGCATTAAGAATTCTGTTAGTGTTGCAATCTAAATAGAATGGAATAAACAGGTATTAAGACATATTTATAGTGGTAAATTGTTGTAGTATGGTATTCTGTAAACTTGAAAACTTGATCTACTCTTTGTAGGTATCATTTGAAAGCAAACTTGAAAATGTTTTGTACATAGTACATACTTGTATAGTCCTGTGAAATGAAGTATGGCTATCAGACCAAAGGATAAGCCAAACTGTAGGTAGCAGAATGGAAATTATTAGTTTGAGAGGAAAATTTGTCTTTGAATGGTGATTATGACTTAAATCATTTTAAAACTGATAAACTTGACAAAAACCCTGTATGAAATAAACATGAAATTAATAGCACTGATTTCATTGTAAAATTTTAAAGCAGTTTAAAGGGCACCACAGGTTATCACAGTACTCTCAATGCCACAAACACCTCTTGTTCAGTATTCTAGAAATACTGAATCTTCTGTGTTTATTATAATCTCAGCATACTGTACATAATATCTGCTAGTTAAACTTGGGTAATTGGTTAAGGTGACTTACTGTCTATGTCAATATGTATAGTTTTGAGTACTTCAAGAGTTTACTTAAAAGTGATGATGTTAGTGGTATGTTGGCAGTGGGTGGGACTGAAGTAGTATATCTATTATAAATTGATCTATTTTCTTAATTCTAAGATGAAGTCCAATTTTAAGCATCAGCTTTTAGGTGCAAAGGAGGAATTAACACATTAAATGTATACAGTTCTAAATTTTTGAAATAACTGATGTGTAGCATTTGATTATTGGTATTACCATTTTAGAATCATGATTTTATTTTAAACCTTTTTCCTGGGGACAAGAAAGGATAATAAATTACTCTGAATCACTTTTGGCAGTTGCCACTTAAATAGTACAGTGACTTGCAACTTTTATAACTTTATCAGCATCTTCTCTAAATACAAAATTAGGCTATATGTTATTTTCCAACTTACTGTTTTCTCTCTGTTTAGCAGGATATTATAAATAGATTAAATAGATATATTTTCTGTTTTTTTTTTTTTTTTGAGACGGAGTCTCGCTTTGTCTCCCAGGCTGGAGTGCAGTGGCGTGATCTCCCAGTAGCTGGGACTACAAGCACCTGCCACCATGCCCGGCTAATTTTTTTTGTATTTTTAGTAGAGACGGGGTTTCACTGTGTTAGCCAAGATGGTCTCAATCTCCTGACCTTGTGATCTGCCTGCTTCTGCCTCCCAAAGTGCTAGGATTACAGGCGTGAGCCACTGCACCCAGCCCAAATAGATATATTTTCATAATAGAGAATTGAAATAGTCTTTAATGGGTGAATAGCAGTTTATTGTAGGCATGTGACATTTCATTTAATGAATTTAAAGTTTATTATCCCAATTCTACAGAAGGATTTAATGCATACTATGCAATTAAATAATTATAACACTACGTAGTAATAATTTATGTGCCAGGCAGTAGTTTAGTCACTTTACATGCTTATTAACCTGCAGAATAATCTTTTGAGATGTAGGTGCTGTTACTGAGAATTTAACTTTGGCTTGTAAATTGCAAAGGGTGGATTTGAATTCTGGAAATTTGGTTCCAGAGACAATAATTACATAACACTTTCTCCATAGGGTACAGCCTGTCTATTGGCTATAGTAAATCACCTCAGCTTGTTATAGGTCGGGCATGCAAACATTTCTCCATTTTACTCCCTTTGGTAATGAATCTAGTAATAGATGGAAATTTTCCCTAGATTCACTGTGTTAGTCAGTTGGGGAAGTTTGGAGGCAAAGATACAGGAGTTTACGGGAGGTAGTGTAAGTAAATATAATCACATGCTATATAAGGAAGTTTTGGTCAGCAGCAGACCATATATAGGGTGGTGGGCCAGTAACATTGTAACACTGTATTTTTACTGTATCTTTTCCATGTTTTGTTATGTTTAGATACACAAATAACATTATGGAGTATTCAGTATGGTAACATGCCATACAGGTTTGTAGCCTAGGAGCAGTAATAGACTGTTCCCTGAAGCCTATATTTGTGGTAGGTTTATACCATTCAGGTTTGTGTAAGTACACAACGAAATCATCTAATGGCCCGTTTCTCAAAACATATTCCCATCATTAATCAATGCATGGTCATGTTTTCATATACATTTTAAGCTTCTGTATTCTAATCTAATATAAATGGCAAAATAAGGCAAAATATTCAAACTGATAGGCATTGAGATTCTTAAATGCTAAAGTTGCATTCAAAAGGATAATTTTAGGCGTTGTGACAAAGCAGTGTTATATTTTAAAGTTAATGACAAGGCTATGCACCTTTTATCTCTAATTGTTTCTTACAGAATGTTTTTATTGAGTAGTAAAACAATAAATGTCAGATCCTTTTTATACAAATTCAAGATTGACATTGATAAACAAAACTTCAGCATATCACTCAAGGTCAGTGTAGAAATTGTGTGTCTGGCAACTTCTATAGTAATTTTATATTACTGTGACATTAGTATGTGATCACTTTTCTAGTAATGTTTTAAAAAAATATATCTTACAGGCCAGGCATAGTGCTTTATGCCTGTAATCCCAGCATTTTGGGAGGCCAAGGTGGCAGGATTGCATGAGTCCAGAAGTTCAACACCAGTCTGGGCAATAAAGTGAGACCCCATCGCTACAAACAAATTAAAAAATATTTATGTATGTGTGTAATATATATAATATATAACAAAACACATATATGTACGTGTATATATAGTATGTCTGGCAGAGTACAATTTAGGGGTTAAGACTGGTCCTTCACATATGGTGTGAGAAACACTGTTCACAGGTTGCTTTCCCCATTAGCCCAGGGCAACTCATTTGCCCATCATTTCCTAGAACAACCAGGTCTGTTACGTCTACAGTTTTCATCTTCATGCAGTTATGGATTTGGTGTCAAAAACTTTGGTCCTGTTCTCTACCATCTTAAAATAAACTCTTGTGTCCTGCTTTACTGTGAATTCCAAAGTAGGCATTAGGTAGCCTTCCTACTACCATAGTTTAGAGTTCAATATTCTTATGACCATTCTACTGGTAGAAGCAAAAAATGAACTTGTAGGCATGTGATCACATGTGCCTATGGTGCTGTCTTTTCCAATACAGCGGAACTAATTTTCATATTTTAATCTTGCAGCTCTGTTTACTTCATGCATTGTGATTTCTCAGTTTTGCACAGAACTCACTTCCCTACCTTTTCTGAAAAAAAGTATGTATTCACACATATATATATATTGAGCACCTCTATTTACTGTGTTCCACGTGCTGGGCATATAGCAAGAACAGAATGGTCTGGGGCCCTGCTCTAAAGAAGATTTAAAAGCAAACATATTAAAAATGCGTGAGTCTGGCCAGGAGCAGTGGCTCATGCCTGCAACCCCAGCACTTTGGGAGGCTGAAGCGGGTGAATCACCTGAGGTCAGGAGTTGAGACCAGCCTGGCCAACATGGTGAAACCCCGTCTCTAGTAAAAATACAAAAATTAGCCTGGCATGGTGGCATGCGCCTGTAATTCCAGCTACTTTGGAGACTGAGGCAGGAGAATCACTTGAGCCCAGGAGGTGGAGGTTGCAGTGAGCTGAGATCACGCCACTGCACTCCAGCCTGCGTGACAGAGCAAGACTCCATCTCAAAAAAAAACGTGTCCATAAGGTTCTACAAATAGCTGTTGTTACAGAAAATAGGACTAGGGTTTTATTACTGGGGATGATGCGGTCGAGGTAAATATAAAATGAGGTTGTTTCTTCTTTTTTTTATTTGAGACGGAGTCTTGTTTGCCAGGCTGGAGTGCAGTGGCGCGCTCTTAGCTCTGCCTCCTGGGTTCAAACGATTCTCTTGCCTCAGCCACTCGAGTAGCTGGGACTACAGGCGCGTGCCACCACACCCAGCTGATTTTTGTATTTTTAGTAGAGATGGGATTTCACCATGATGGCCAGGATGGTCTCGATCTTTTGACCTCGTGATCCGCCCACTTCGGCCTCCCAAAGTGCTGGGATTACAGGCGTGAGCCACTGCACCCGGCCCTGGTTGTTCTAAATACTCTTCCAGCTCTAAAACATTGATTCTAAACAGATCACATTCCAGGAGGACTCTAGCAAACCAGCATATGCAAATTATAGCTTTTGCAAGACCGTTTCTACTTTTATGTTACTGAACTCTATATGATTGTCCAAGTAAAGTTTTGTGTCTCTTTGATTATTTGATTGTACTTTAAAATTTTTTCACCATTCATTTAACATTTTTTAGCATACTGTAGTATTTTTAATGCAATTGTGTTTGCATTGGTGTGGCTTTAGAGGCTTCTCCAGCCACCTTCCCAAAACACTGATCTGTGATTTTTTTCTTTAATGTTTGGCCAAACATAATACATGCTTATTTTATTTTTCATCCCTACAGAAAGGTAGAAGATGAGAATTCTGTCTCCTATCCTACTGTTGTTTTTCAAGGTGCCACTCAAATTTCTTGTACGTGTCTAGAAACTTGTGCATACAATAGAAGTACACTGTGGCTGGGCATGGTGGCTCATGCCTGTAATCCCAGCACTTTGTGAAGCTGAGGTGGGTGGATCACCTGAGGTCAGGAGTTTGAGACCAGCCTGGCCAACATGATGAAACCCCGTCTTTACTAAAATTAGAAAAAATTAGCCAGGCGTGGTGGTGCGCGCCTGTAATCCCAGCTACTTGGGAGGCTGAGGCACGAGAATCACTTGAACTCGGGTGGCAGAGGCTGCAGTGAGCTGAGATCACGCCACTGCATTCCAGCCTGCGCAGCTGAGCCAGACTCCATCTCCAAAAAAAAAAGAAAAAAAAGATGTACAATATATGTAACTTTTTTCTTTGGACACAAAAATTCCATTAGCTTTGTTTTCTCATTTTTACTTGTCATGATGTATGTAGAACACATTATTTTTAGTGTCTGGTGTTCCACTATACAGATGTCTCGTTGGTTGAATTTTTGCCTTCACAGACCCTCAAGTTGTATTCGTATCTTTTTACACTAAGCATAAAGAAGACGGATTGGGGTCGGGTATGGTGGCTCACGCCTGTAATCCCAGCACTTCGGGAGGCTGAGGTGGGCGGATCACGAGGTCAGGAGTTCGAGACCAGCCTGGCCAACATACTGAAACCCCATCTCTAAAAATATGAAAAAAAAATTAGCCAGGCGTGGTGGTGCGCAGCTGTAGCCCCAGCTACTTGGGAGGCTGAGGCAGGAGAATCATTTGAACCCAGGAGGTGGAGGTTGCAGTGAGCATATTGCACCATTGCATTCCAGCCTGCGCGACAGAGGAAGACTCCATTTCAAAAAAAAAAAAAAAGACGGATTGATTTTCTTCAGCAGTATCAAGTGGCACTTACCATCCACCCCTTTAACACCCAAACCATTCTAATCCATGTATACAGACCATCATCTGTTTTGTTATTGTGTTCTATAATGCAGCTTTGCGAGTTATGCAGTTTTGGTCCTCATGATATTTTTCTGATTGGTTTTTAATGTATTTTGTTCTAACGAGCCAACATTGTTATACATGTAATCTGTTTATTTGCTAGATTGTACTCTTTCCCAAAGATGGGCTATGAACTAGCATCTACTTTCATTTTACCTATTTACCTGTAAACATTGAAAAAACAATCAAATGCAGTGATATTGGACCTAGTTTTAATTGTTATGCCTTATAATGAATTTAACTTCACAGTTTTCTAAATGAGAGCATTTCCCAAAGACATCTTTATGGTCATAACCAGTTTCCCTTGGCATTTGATTTATTTTTATTTTTATTTATTTATCTTTTTGAGAAGGGGTTTCACTCTTGTTGCCCAGGCTAGAGTGCAATGGCGTGATCTCGGGTCACTGCAACCTCTGCCTCCCTGGTTCAAGTGATTCTCCTGCCTCAGCCTCCAAGTAGCTGGGATTACAGGCATGCACCACCACGCCTGACTAATTTGTATTTTTAGAGACGGGGTTTCTCCGTGTTGGTCAGGCTGGTCTGAAACTTCCAACCTCAGGTGATCCGACCGCCGTGGCCTCCCAAAGTGTTGGGATTACAGGCGTGAGCCACAGCGTCTGGCCTGATTTGTTTTTAAGAGCATTATTTTTCTGCTTTATTTTGTGACTTCAACATTTGACTCAATTTTGGGTGAATGGTTTGTGCATGGTGCCTGACATCGTGTTTTGATGTGTAGTATATGCCATAGGACATGTGAGACAAGATGTGTCCCAACTTGACCTTGTTTTGTATTGTTTATGTCAAGGTGTTGAGTGTATTAGATATACTGTTGGGGCTCTGTGTTCTAGCTCTGCCTTTTAGATAATAACCATGGATAAATATTGCAATGTCCTGCATGTCTCCACACACGAGTTTTGTAACTGAGTCAGAATGATAAGTGATTAGTAAGCACATTTTTTCTCCTTTCAGGAAACCACTATTTTCCTTTTCTACATGCTGTTTTATAAGTAGTACTTTTATGAAGGTTGTCTTCAAATGTTCGCATCTTCCATTTCTACTGCCCTTGGGTTATCCATCCTGTCATTTTGTGCCAATCACTTTTTTTTTTAAACTTTTAAGTTCAGGGATGAAAGTATAGATTTGTTACATAGGTAAACTTGTGTCATGGGGTTTGTTGTACAGATTATTTCATCACCCAGGTGTTAAGCCTAGTATGCACTAGTTGTTTTTCCTGATCCTCTCCCTGCTCCCACCCTCCACCCTCTGATAGGCCCCAGTGTGTGTTGTTCCCCTCTATGTGTCCATGTGTTCTCATCATTTAGCTCCCACTTACAAGTGAGAATGTGGTGTTTGGTTTTCTGTTCCTGCATTAGTTTGCTAAGGATAATGGCCTCGAGCTCCATCCAAGTCCCTGTAAAGGACATGATCTTGTACTTTTTTATGGCTGCATAGTATTCTGTGGTGTATATGTACCAGATTTTCTTTATCCAGTCTATCATTAGGCATTTAGGTTGATTCCATGTTTTTGCTATTGTGAATAGTGCTGCAATGAACATACATGTGCACGTCTTTTTATAATAGAATGATTTATATTCTGTTGTGTATATACCCAGTAATGGGATTGCTGAGTTGAATGCTATTTCTGCCTTTAGGTCTTTGATGAATTGCCACACTGTCTTCCACAATGGTTGAACTAATTTACACTCCCACCAATGGTGAATAAGTGTTCACTTTTCTCCACAACCTTGTCAGCATCTGTTATTTTTTGACTTTTTAGTAATAGCCATTCTGACTGCTCACATCTATTTTGTAAATAAAGTTTTATTGAAACATGGCCTTACCCATTTGTTTACATATATTCATGGCTGTTTTTGTGCCACAATGTCAGAGTTGTCTTAAAGTAGACATAGACTATCTGGCTGTAAAGCCTGAGATATATACTAACTGGTTCTTTATGTAAAAAGTTTGCTGACCACCTACTCTAAACGTTTTGCAGTGATGGTAGTGTTGGCAAAAAACCAAATAGCTTACTCTCTTTAAATTTCCCTTTTACTTCCTACAAACTCCTAACACCATTTACGACTTTGTCATCAATATGGTCAACTAAGCTTGGTTTGCATGGCTCTACTTCCTTTCACCTTCCACTTAGGCAGTGTCTCCAAGTCCACTGCAGTTTCTATTTGTCTCCTGACTGTTACTGTATCAGTTCTTACCTAAATGACATAACAACTGATCTCCCTACTTTTTGCCTATGCCCTCAAATGTGCTCATTGTTGATCTATCTCCCTGTTAGGTGTTCTTTTTCTACTCTTTAGAAAGCAGCCAAGGAAACCAGGGTTCTCTCAAAGTGGAAAATACTGGAACTTATGTACTGTTATCATAATGATAGTTGGTGTTTTGAATTATAAGAATGATTCCAGGTGATTTCTGAATCATCCAATAAAGCTGTATTCACTCTGTAGGACTGTCTTAGTATTTCATGCATTACCTAAAGCAGCATGTAGTGTGGATTTATTTGTTCATTGCCTTATTGCAGGAAGTAAATTTAAAAATGAAGAAAAGGGAGAATGTGAAAAAATATTAAACCAAAAGTAAGGTTAGCATGCCAAATGCATTCCATAAAGCCCATTCTAAGTGACCACTCTTAAGTGAAGCAATTTACTCAAAGATGCTGATGTCATGCTTGGGCAACTTTCATTTGTGGGATACAATTTTTGCCCTAAGAAATCTAGCAGGCTATGCCAATGGAAGACAAGATCCAATAGATGTATACTTTATGATAACATTAAAGAAAAAGTAGCCACCCTCTCCAGAAAAGTGCATGCATGTTTGGGAGGCAGACAACCTGAGTTCACATTCTAGTTCTGCTATTAGCTGTATGAACTTAGTCAAAGTTAATTGAGCTTTCTAAGCTAGTTTCCTCATTTGTGAAACAAGGAGTAATACCTGTATCAGAGGGTAGTTGTGAGACTTTATGAATGAATTCCTGGGTGTACAGAATGTAACGTATGGCTTGGTGTGTAGCAAATGTTTAATGGATGTTAGCCTTCCCTATGTCTCGGTGAAGGAACACCTATAGTGTGAGTAATGCAGTGACTCTGTAACTCTTTTATGTTTTTTTTCTTTTTGTAGAGTTCATCAATGTAGGTTGATGAAATGATAAAAATTGCAATTCTGTAAATGTAACTGGGTGGTGATCCACATTTTGAGGCCCAAGTTTATAGTCCAGCCTAATTTATACAGTCTGAGGGTGTAACGTATGTTTCTTAATTTAATACTTCCTGATAAAGTTATGTGTTCTTCACCCCATGGTGGCAACACCTTGATGATTGATTATCATTTAATACATATACATCAAATTGTGTGCTACCGAGGACTTTATAGATCTCCTGAAGCTGCACTCAACAGAATTCTTGGCTGAGGATCCTTGTACAGTATTCCCAGATTAAGGCCCCCTGATCTAGAGGGATGATAATAGGTGCATAAATCTTTAAATCAGTGGTTAAGTCTGTTAGACCCAGCACCTCATATGTAAAATCAGTGCGCACTATTATCCTGAAGTGAAATTCATGTGTATATAACTTGCTTACCTACTTTTTTTTAAAGAAAAAAAGTCTTAACTGGCGAATAATAGAGATAATATAATAGGTGAAATAAGAGGGAAGTCGTTTTAAATATTTGTTTTAGTTCCAACATAACTACATAATGAAGTAGTCTGATAACTGAACCTCCACCTAGATGTGCACATGATAACTTTTAAATGCAGGCTATTAAATAAGCTTTTCTGAAATGTGGCACAACACTTAGTAAAAGTTCTGGACAAAAATATATCTTTTCCTCAATTTACATATGGTATTCCTGGAAAATTCAGAATACATTAAAGTTGCACAAAAAATACTTGGTGCTAGATAATGTTAGAAAATTGAGTTCAATTCAAATGTTCACTATTATGATTAGATTATTTTAAAATTACATAAATATGTGGCAAGATATTTGAATGTCATTTGAGATGCCAGCTCTTAGATGTGTAGTAGTGCCAGAAGCACTTCATCGGTAATTGTTCCAACCAAAGTGTCCCATTAATTTTCACTGGTACAGCAGTGCTCACTGGTTCCATGCCCATTGAAAACCAGTCCTATAGATCAGTGCTTTTCAAATTCATTGTGCTCATGAACCAGCTGGTCACTCTAATTATGCTTGCAGTCAGGTCTGTGATTCAGCATTTCTAAGAAGCTCCCAAGTGACTCAGATGATCCTTATAGTCCAGGTACCACATTTTAAAAATCTATTTTTTGTTGATAATTGTACATATTTATGGGGTATGTGTGATATTTTGATACATGCATACAATGTGTAATGATCAAATCAGGGTATTTAGGATATTCATCATCTCAAACATGTAGCATTTATTTCTTTGTTCATGTACCTACATTTTGAAAGTATTAAGGCATAATGCCCTGTATCTGTGCTATCCAAAACAGTAGCCGCTATCCACATGTGGCTACTTAATGTTAATTAAATAAAATTCACCAGCTCCTCATACTAGCTACATTTCAGGTACTCAATACATGTGGCTAGTGGTTATTATGTTGGACAGTGCAGGTATTTCTAGCTCCAAAAGTTCTATTGGACAGCTGTGCTGTATGCATTTTTTTCTCAGGTGAGCTTTTAATGTTTCAAATGGCAGTGCATTTTACTTTTGGACAAGTATCTGAAGAGCAATCATATGCTTTGAGAGCTAAGCTTAAATAAGATTGTCATTCTTTTTGTTGAGTCTGATAATGAAATGTACCTGATTGGAATGCCACCAAATCATCCTAGCAGTGAGTCGAAGTTCTGCTGCAAAGAGTTCTAAAGCATAAAGTGTTTTTCAAAAAAGTTCCTTACTGTATCCTACAGTAAGAAATACATTCTATATTGTGGCTCAGTTTATGTAGATATATGTATACACCAAAACAAAAGTTTCATTAGGTGGTTCTCAGTGTTACCATATGGAATGCGTTTTGAGATTTTCTATGCTGGTCTATTTCATTTAAAAATTTTAAAAAATTTAAGAGACAGAATCTCACTGTGTTTCCTAGGCTGGAGTGCAGTGACTATTCACAGGTGCCATCATGGTGCACTACAGCCTCAAATTCTGGGCTCAAGCCATCTTTCCACCTCAGCCTCTCTAGTAGCTAGGATTATAGGTGTGCACCACCCAACTTCTTCTTCTTCTTCTTTTTTTTTTTTTTTTTTTTTAATGCTAGCCTCAATCCTCTTTATCTAGTCAGTCACAATCTGTAGTTTGAAAAAGTGCCACAAAAAGTATCTGTGGTAATGTGGGCCTATGAAAATTACAAAGCAATTTATAACAGTTGGCCACCTTGGTCATAAAAAATTCTCTCTGAAGCCTTCATTGTTTTTTTTACAATTGGTTAATTTAACTTCAAGTTATACTCTTAACATAAATACAAAATATATCCCTAAATAACTGAATGAATCATTTTGCTACATGGCACTGTTAACTATTAATCAGCTAAATAATCTGTCAAAAGTGTAATGCTGGTTTTAGATATGTCCTCCGTAGAATATGTTTTGCAGGGGGTAGGGGGGTCAACGATGGAACATTTAATTACATTAGACTGGTTGCCTATTTAAAGCCTCACAATTCATGACCGTAAGCCTATGTCATCATCTGCAATAACATGAATACTTCTCTTTGTTGTGTATAGCAGAAGAGCCTATATTCACCTTATCCAAATGTGGTGTCACGTTGTTACAAATTAAAAAGAAGGTGGAGGGAATATGCACATTCCTTTTTTATACCACTAGAATTCTGACTCATTAAAAGATGTTTTTATTACTCAATCTCCCACAAGTATCAAAAAGCAGACTCAGCCAATCAACAAATATTTATTGAGCATCTATTATGTGTTGAATAGACAGTGGAGAACAAAATAGGACATGGTTTCACCCTCATGATGATTATCTGTAAATCTATGAAATGTGTCCAAATCTCTACTACATTTTGTTAAGTGATTATTATATGCCAGGTACCTCTTAAGTGCTGGTTTACTAGTAAAAGATCAGGACAAAAACATCACCCCAGATGAAGCTTTTGTTTTTGGGGGGGTTTTTTGGTTTGCTTGTTTTTTTAAAAAATGCAATCTTTCTATGTTGCCCAGCCTGGCTCAGTGGTCCTTCTGCCTCAGCCTCCCAAGTAGCTGGGAATATAGACATGCAACATCGCACCCAGCTAATTTTTAAATTTGTTTGTAGAAATGGGGTCTCACTGTGTTGCCCAGTCAGGTCTCGAACTCCTGGGCTCCAGTGATCCTCCTGCCTCAGCCTCCCAAGTAGCTAGGAATACAAGCATGAGCCACCATGCCTGATTTAAAGCTTTTGTCCTAATGGATTTGTAGATATGCTCATTTCCCCCTTGTATTTCTAAGAGTTTTTGCCTTACACAATTCATGTAAAGTTATTTGATGCTAAAAGATGGCAATTTTCATTGCTAACTGTAGGCTTTATTACACAGAGAAATGTCTAATATTTCTCCAATGCAATATATATCCCTGGTATTATCTGTCTGAACTCCTCTCCTCTAGGAACTATTGCTTCTCTCTAACCCCTGAAGTCTAACCTTTAGTGTAGGTTAGAATTGTAAATGGACAGGTTTCACTTTAGACCAATCATTAGAATTATCTATGTGTAAATTCCAGGTTATTATTATTATTATTATTATTATTATTTTTTTTTTTTTTGAGACAGAGTCTCGCTCTGTCGCCCAGGCTGGAGTGCAGTGGCGCGATCTCGGCTTACTGCAAGCTCGGCCTCCCGGGTTCATGCCATTCTGCTGCCTCAGCCTCCTGAGTAGCTGGACTACAGGCGCCCACCACCATGCCCGGCTGATTTTGTATTTTTAGTAGAGACGGGGTTTCACCTTGTTAGCCAAGATAGTCTCAATCTCCTGACCTCATGATCCGCCCGCCTCGGCCTCCCAAAGTGCTGGAATTACAGGCATGAGCCACCGCGCCCGGCCAATTCCAGGTAAATATATATATTTTTTAACTTTACGTCTTGACATAATTTCAAAGTTACATAAAAATTATAACAATAATACAAGAATACATTTTTTTTTGAGACGGAATTTCGCTCTCGTCACCCAGGCTAGAGTGCAATGGCGCCATCTTGGCTCACTGCAACCTCCACCTCCTGGGTTCAAGTGATTCTCCTGCCTCAGCCTCTCGAGTAGCTGGGATTACAGGCACCCACCACCACGCCTGGCTAATTTTTGTATTTTTAGTAATGATGGAGTTTCTCCATGTTGGTCAGGCTGGTCTTGAACTCCTGACCTCAGGTGATCCACCTGCCTCAGCCTCCCGAAGTGCTGGGATTACAGGTGTGAGCCACTGTGCCTGGCAAGAATACCATTATTTCCAAGACTATCCTTCACCCAGATTCATTAAATGTTAGCATTTTACTACCTTTACTTTATTCTTTTTTAAAACTTTTTATAGAGATGGGATCTCATTATGTTGCTCAGGCTGTTCTCAAACTTGTGTCCTCAAGCAACTCCAACCTTGGTCTCCCAACGTGCTGAGATTACAGGCATAAACCACGACATTCAGCCTATTCTTTCTACCTAAATTTTTTTCCGAACCATTTGAGAATAAGCTGACATGATACTCCTTTAGCTGCAAATATTTCAGTGTGTATTTCCTAAAATCTTTGTTTCCTAAAACCAAGAACATTTTTTATTTTTAAATCTTAAGACCGAGTCTCTCTCTGTCGCCAGGCTGGAGTGCAGTGGCACGATCTCGGTTCACTGCAATCTCTGCCTCTCGGGTTCAAGCGATTCTCCTGCCTTGACCTCCTGAGAAGCTGGGACTACAGGCGTGTGCCATCACACCCAGCTAATTTTTGTATTTTTAGTAGAGACGGGGTTTCACCATGTTGGCCAGGATGGTCTTGATCACCTGACCTCGTGATCCACCCCCCTCGGCCTCCCAAAGTCCTGGGATTACAGGCGTGAGCCACCGCGCCCAGCTTTCAAGAACATTTTTTTTGCATAACCATAGTATAATGATCAAAATCAGGAAATTAGCATTAATACACTCAAGCATTTTATAGGCCTTATTCAGATTTTACCATCTGTCCAATACACCTCCTACTCTTTCTTGTTTTGTTTTGTTTTTCGCTTGTCAGTTGGATTTCAGTTGCATAGCCTGATGAAAATAACCATTTTATTCTTTTTAACTATAAATTTTTCATATTCTCTGGGGGAGTATTTTCTATCTGCTGGTCAGTTTTGCTGCTTTTTCGTTTTATTTCTATTATTATTTTTCACAGAGACAGGGTCTATGTTGCCCAAGCTGGTCTTGAACTCTTGGACTCAAGTGACCTTTCTGCCTCAGCCTCCTGAAGTGCTGGGATTACAAGTGTGAGCCACTGTGCGTGGCTTATTTTATTTCTGATATTATCTTTGATGTGCCATTTTAAAAAAGGTACTTAGTGAGGCCGGGAGTGGTGGCTCATGCCTGTAATCCCAGCACTTTGGGTGGCTGAAGGGGGCAAATCACCTGAGGTCGGGAGTTCAAGACCAGGCTGACCAACACGGAGAAACCCTGTCTCTACTAAAAATACAAAATTAGCCAGTCGTGGTGGCACATACCTGCAATCCCAGCTACTTGGGAGGCTGAGGCAGGAGAATCACTTGAACCTGGGAGGTGGAGGTTGCGGTGAGCCATTGCACTCCAGCGTGGAGAACAAGAGTGAAACTCTGTCTCAAAAAAAAAAAAAAAAAAAAAAAAAAAAAAAAAAAATTAGTGAATTGCAGTTTGAGTGTACTTTTCTGGTATTTCTCACATTTTTGGTTGCCAGGCCTCCTTGGTACCATCTAAGTTTTGTATGCCCTGCTGCCTGTATCAGTCCTGCTCACTTCCATTTTTGCACTGCTTATAGCAAAGAAGGATATACATTTTAGGGTGCACGTGTATTTTGCTGGTGCTCTCTGAGATTTGCCACCAGTGGGCTGTCTCTATTCTGTCTGTACAATTTCAGGTGCTTTCGCACTACTTACCTATGTTTTGGCGTCCATATTATGCTTTTTCTGTGTTTCATTGAGAAAGGTCATAGGGTCTCCCCTACCCGATATTCTTGTTTTCGTCCAGGTGCTGTTATATATAAAGTTTCGGCGCTGCAAAATAAATAGCACTCGAATATAAAATTTTCTTTTTAATTCTTAGCAAAGCAAGGCACTTCTATAGAAGGGTGAGCCCTTACAGATGGAGCAATGGTGAGTGCACACTTGCACAAGGGAGGGGAAGGGGTTCTTATCCCTGACACACGTGGCGCCTTCTGCTGTGTCTTTCCCCTATTGGCTAGGGTTAGACCGCACAGGATAAACTAATTCCGATTAGCTAATTTAAAGAGAGTGAGGGGTTGAGTGGTTGGCGGGAAAAAAGGTTATGACAGAGCAGGTAATTGGAATGAGTCAGGGTGGAGTAGGTAATCAGAATGAGTCAGGGTGGAGTAGGTAATCAGAATGAGTCAGGGTGGAGCAGGTAATGGAAAAAGGTTGCTTTAGGAGGAAGTTAAGTTTAAAAGTAGAAGGTAAAGAATTGAACATACTGACATTGATTCTTTGAAAAGATATTTAGAACTTATATCTAACAGTTCTAAAAGGAGAAAGTAAAAGATGCTGATTTGCACAGCTATTTCACATCAGAAGTCCTTATTCCTCTTCACTGTTACTTCCTTATGATTTTGGGAAGGAAGGGAGGCAAATTTATCCTCTGTCTATTATTTTCAATTGGAGGCCAGAGTTTGGTCATTTTTAACTTTTCAGATCATCCTTATTTACTGTACAAGATTAATTTATCTTTATTGTTATAACATATATCTTTGATTATAGTCATCTTTTTAGTTTTTAATTTTTATTTATTTTTAATTTTTTTACTGTTAATTTTTTTAAAAATAAAATAGAGACGGTTTTGTTATGTTGCCCAGGGCTGGTCTTGACCTCAAGCGATCCTCTCACCTCAGCCTCCCAAAGTGATGGGATTACAGGTATGAGCAACCCCACCCTGCATTTTTAGTCTTTTAAATGCTTGATTGCTACTTCTTTTTCAGTGTTTTGCTTTAAACTACTTTCTTTGCTTTTGTATTTCTAAAATATGCAAATTTTGTATTTGATTTATATAGTGGATGTTTTAAGTCTCCAAAATCATTCTTTAATCTGTGTTCTTTAATTGCCAGTGTCAACCGTGACATGACATGTAGTATTTTTATTTAGCTCCTCTTATTTAAAAAAATTCAACTTTTATACTTCTCAGTCTTTTTTAAATGCCCAATTATTTTAAATACTTTTAAAAACATCATCTCTTTTCTCACTGAATAGGAACTTTTGACAATTTGTACCATGGGTTTTTTTTTATTTTTTTTTTAATTTTTGAGGCAAGGTTTCACTCTTGTTGCCCAGTCTGGAGTGCCATGGTGAAATTTTGGCTCACTGCAACCTCCACCTCCTGGGTTCAAGCAATTCTCCTGCCTCAGCCTCCCAAGTAGCTGGGATTACTGGCATGTGCCACCACGCCTGGCTAACTTTTATATATTTTTTAGTAGAGACGGGGTTTCTCCATGTTGGTCAGGCTGGTCTCGAACTCCTGACCTCAGGTGATCTACTCACCTTCGCCTCCCAAAGTGCTGGGATTACAGGCATGAGCCACCACACCCGGCCTTGTACCATGTTTTATAATCACGTTTACAGCATTTAAGTTTATCTCTAATTTATCTTATTTATTGCCTGACTCTAATGTCATTTTTTAAAATAATGAAATCAGCTATATTATTTTGATTTCATTATTTTAAAATAACGAAACTATGTGTAATAATAAAATTATTGTTTTGGGATGACTCTATAAAGGATATTTGCTCACTGAAGATCCAAACAATTTATAAAAGTATAGGATTAAATGAAACTTACCTGCAATTTCCTTCCATCTCCCTGATCCAAGATAAGTACTGTTAATATTTTGGTGGTAATTTTTTTTTTTAACGTTTTTATTGAGAAAGGATCTTGCTCTGTCAGTCACCCAGGCTGGAGTGCAGTGGTGCAATCTTGGCTCACTGCAGCCTCAACCTCCAGGGCTCAAGTGATCCTCCCACCTCAGCCTCCCAGGTAGCTGGGGCTACAGGCCTGCATCACCAGTCCCAGGTAATTTTTGTATGTATATATATTTTTCTACAGGTAGGGTTTTACCATGTTGCCCAGGCCGGTCTTGAACTCATAGGCTCAAGTTATCCACTGGTCTTGGCCTTCCAAAATACTGGGATTATAGGCATGAACCACTGCGCCTGGCCTCGTGGTCAAATTTTTATGGATTCATAAAATTCACATAGATACAGGGTTAGTTAAGATGTTGGGCTGCAATTGACCCAAATACTTGACTGAAAGTAATGTCAACAATAGAAATTTATTCATTAAATATATAACATGTAATAAGAAGGCTGGAGATGACAGTTCTAGGATTGATAGCAGTTTAGCAGAGTCAGGGCTTTGGACTGACTTCTCTTGATCTTGCCTTCCTGGCATAGTCACAGGATGGCTCTACCAGCTCCAGTCATAACTTCCTCAGATAACTATGTTCAAAAGCTAGAAGCAAGGAAATGAGCTGCTTCTCTTCACGTCTTTCTTTTCAAGGGGAAACAATATGCTTCCTAGGAGACTCTAGCAGATTTTTAGTTCCCATTGGTCAGGTTACATGGTCATCCTTCAACTACAAGGGAGAACGGGAACAAGTGTTTCTGGCATTTTCTGCTACTATATTGAGAGGTAAGCTTTGATAGCAAGGAAGAATGATCAGGAGTGGCTGTTGGACAGACAACCTATGGTATCCGCCACACATGTATAATTGTACATAATGGGGACTGTATCATTTGTGTTGATTTTGGTGTGGACATTTTTCAAAAGAGCATTATGTTTTTTCTTACCTTGCCCAAGCTCCACATGACCATTTATCAACACTGGTACCTCCCTTTCACTAGGCTAATATATGTATATGTATAGAGTGGAGGTTTAGTCATTGTTTCATAAAATGGGCTCACAGTATAAACACCTGAATCTTGCTTTTCTTGCTTAATATGTAGTACAGATCCTTCTAAGAAAACAGGCATAGATCTAATTTCAGTTCTTTTAAAGCCTGCATAAACTACGCTGTGTATGTACCACATTTTACTTAATTATATCCTTATTGCTGAGGATTCACTCTTGTTTCTAGTTTTTTCCACTATAAGTAATGTTGTTATAGATATTCTTCTTTTACATTTGTCCTTATATTTGGAAGTTTATTTAGATTATGCAGATGGTGACCTACTGCTCAGTTAAGGGGAATATTATCATACATAAGCATCATTTTACAGAAACTCAGAAATGCTGTTATAAATCTGCATATTCTCCATGAGTATAGAAGAGTTCCATTTTATTAGCATCTGTTCTAGTGGTCAGTGTTTGTTCATTGCATGTTTGTTCATTCTGTCAGTGTCTACTGAGTGTCTGCCATGTTCCTGGCACTGTTCTAGGTGCTAGAGTGAAAAAGTTCCTGTCTCCTACTAAGGGAGACAGGCAATAAACAAATGAATACAATAAAATAAGTATTATACAAATGCAATAAGCAAGTCAGTTATGCTAGGTAACTGATAAGTGTTGTGAGGCAAATAAAGTAGGGTCAGCACATGGAGCAGTATGGAAGGAGCATTATATATAAGATTGTTGAGTGATCAGGGCAAATTTCTGAGCAGTTGACTTTTGGCCAAAGACCTGAATTAAGGAGCAAGCCAGAGTTGTATCTAAGGAATGAGTGTTTCAGGAAAAGGCAGCCGTGCTTTGTGTGAAGGTCACTAGCTGGATAGTGTGGCTGGGGTGGAGTGATAAGGGAGAAGTAGAAAGAAATGAGGTCAGAAGGGATGGTCTGGGTTTGGATTACATTAGGCTCTATAAGCTACAGTAACAACTTTGGTAACATGTTAACTAAAGCTCTTCGTTCTTGATAATCTAATGGATGTAAAGTAATTTGTCATTGTTACTTTATATTTCTCTGCATAGTGGTATTTTGAACATCTTTTCGTGTATGTATTTGTATTTACTTTTCTGCATATTTACTTTCTTAGGACATTTTTCTGGCAAGTTGCTTTTTTACTACTGTTTTCTAAGAGCTATTTAACTATTTGTTTTGCATTATAAATACTTTTGCAAGCATATTGTTTATTGACTTTAGTTATGGTACTTTTTCTCATCCAAAAATTGTGATACAAATCTATGTATGTATGTTGTTAGTTCATACAAGTTAATGACCATTATATCCACATGAATTGCTACTTTATATGATGCCTCTCTTTATTCAGTGTATGGCTTTTAATATTAGTGCACATGGACTGATAGTAACAAAGAGAAAAGGTTTTGCCACTTACTAGCTTGTGACCTTGGGTAAGTTTCTTAACCTCTGTACTTCCATTCTGTTAAAATGGGGATTATAACAATTTAGGAGGGTTAATATTTCTAAAGTGCTGAGAAGAGTGCCTGGCACATTGTAAGTATTATATAAATGTCTGTTACACAGCTAAGATATCCTTTACTTGCTGAATGAAAAATAATTTCCAGATATGTAAATATTCAGAGACCATACAAACCACCTACAGCATTTTAGCCAAATGTTCAAGAAAGGACTCAAACTTGATTAAGAAAAAAATCTTTTTATTGGAGGGGTAAGAAGCTGACTCTTTTTCTCTCTCTTATGCTCTCTTTTTCTTTCAATTTGGAAGCTTGTATGATTTTATCCTTGGAGTACAGAATTTTATGAAGCCATGTGTAGGTGTGTATGTTTTTTCTGACAATCCTAACTGGGACTTAGTGGACCCCTTTAATTTGCAGACTTCAGTTTTCTTTTATTAATTTGTTTAATTATTGCCTTTCCTTCATCTATACTTCTTTAACTTCTCTTGGCACTCCTGTCATTTTTTATGAGAGATGCTCTGGATCTGTCCTGGTAGTTTTTATTTTTTCTCTCATGAGTCCCAATTGTTTGCATGTTTGCTGAATGTTTTGAGCTAGGCCTTCAACCTGACCTTTACATTTCACCATTTGAAATCTAAATAGTGACCTTTCTCTGCTTCAATTCATCTGCTTATTTTCTAAGTTTAAAACCCATGGTTTGTGATTTGTAATCAGGTTTTCTTAAGCACATTTTTTGGTTTGTTCAAGATGGCTTCTTTGTCCTCCAGTAATTCTGTTTTGGGAGGTAATAGCGGTTCTGCCCGCCTCCTCACTCTGGCTGCTAGGTTAGGGGTCTTGTTATTTTCCTTTTACTCTTCATGGCTACACCCTTGCTCAGAGCTAAAGTCCTGACGCTGGTGTCCCTCTAGTGCAACTCCACTAGTTCTGAGAGGCACTGTCGTTTTCTATCTTGCAGCCCACTGGCACCTAAGCCAGAAGGTGTTTATTCACTGCTGACAATGCTCTATTCCCTTGACTTCTCAGATTCTGGGCAGCAGGGATCCAATCTACCTGTCAGTTTTCCACAGGTCCCCAAGGGCCAGAGATTCAAAAAGAAATGTTCGTGAGATCTGGTATGATCTTACATCAGTGACTTTTTTTTTTCTTTTTCTTTTTCTTTTTTTTTTGAGATGGAGTCTCCCTCTGTTGCCCAGGCAGGAGTGCAGTAGTGCAATCTTAACTCACTGCAACCTCCGCCTCCCAGGTTCAAGTGATTCTCATGCCTCAACAGCTTGAGTAGCTGGGATTACAGGCGCCCACCACCATGCCTGGCTATTTTTTGTATTTTTGGTAGAGACAGGGGTTTCACTATGTTGGCCAGGCTCGTCTTGAACTCCTGACCTCAGGTGATCTGCCCTCCTCAGCCTCCCAACGTAGTGGGATTGCAGGCGTGAGCCGGCCAAGCATATATGGGTGACTTTTCAATTCTCATCCTAAGGCTCTTGTTCTTTTTACAGGTCCCCATGACTTCATCTGGCCTGGAAGGGAAAGTCCTAAGTTCCCTCTATCTGAAATGATCTAAGCAGACCTGAGGGTTAGCTCACATAGTCCATACCTACCTACTTGGGGAAGCAGTTGTTGCTGGGCTGGAGTATAGAGTGTCGAATGGCAGGAACACATTCATATGGCCATCTTCTCTGAAATCTCCTAATCTTGAGCTCTGTATTTTGGGATGTTTGGTCTTTATATAATTTTTCCAAGAAGGATTCATAGATGGTATATTTTTCAGCCTTTGAATATCTGAAATATTCTTTCATTTCTCTTACATGTTAAAGGAAACTTGAATAGGTATAAATAATTTAAAATCCTTTGGTTGCAATGTTTTTCTTTGAAAACTTTATAGATATTGCTTAATTATTCTTGGCATTTAAAAATTGCATTCAGGCCCACCCCCTAATGTTTGCAGCTGTAGGGCCCAAGGCAAGAGTTCAAATGAAGATCCACATATAATATGTCTAACTATTTAAAATATTTGAATTGGCTGAGCACAGTGGCTCATACCTATAATCCTAGCACTTTAGGAGGCTGAGGCAGGAGGATCACTTGAGCCCAGGAGTTTGAGACCAGCTTGGGCAACAAAGTGAGGCCCTGTCTTTACAAAAAAAATCAGTCGGGTGTGGTGGCACAGTCCTCTAGTCCCAGCTGCAAAGGAGGCTGACGTGGGAGGATCACATGAGCCCTGGTAGGTTGAGGCTGCAGTGAGCTGTGATTGTGCCACTGCACTCCAGCCTGGGTGACTGAATGAGACGCTGTCTCAAAGAAAAACAAAGAGAAAATAAAAACTAAAATATAATATTTGAATCAAGCTAGCAAACTTCAAATATATTCCATCTTCTTACCTCGGCAAATAACTTTTCATTATAATGATATTAAGAAAGATATGTAACATTGTGGTTTGTATATGACACAGTACAAAATATCAAAGATGACAATTATTGCACTTATTCAGGTGTTTAGCAGCAATGTTTGAGTGAGTGATGAAAACGTATCTTTGGTTAATATTCATTTTGTTCAGATATCTTTTTCAGGAACTCTGCTTATTTTGATTCTGTTATCTATGTATTTGGCTATTCTTCCATTGTTTTTATCTCTTCTTGTCTTTTCTTTTATTTTTGAGATGGAGTTTCGCTCTTGTTGCCCAGGCTGGAGTGCAATGACGCGATCTCTGCTCACCACAACCTCCGCCTCCCGGGTTCAAGCAGTTCTCCTGCCTCAGCGCCCTGAGTAGCTGGGATTACAGGCATGCACCACCACACCCGGCTAATTTTGTATTTTTGGTAGACACGGGGTTTCTCCATGTTGGTCAGGCTGGTCTCGAACTGCCAACCTCAGGTGATCCGCCCGCCTCAGCCTCCCAAAGTGCGGGGATTACAGGTGTGAGCCACCATGCCCAGCCATCTCTTCTTGTCTTTTCAAATCTTCATTCCAAGAAACTTTCTCAGTTTTGTCTTGCTTTCATCCTAGCAAAATCATTAATTTAATTCTGTGTGTGTGTGTGTGTGTGTGTGTGTGTATTTTTAGAGACAGGGTCTTGCTCTGTCACTAGGCTGGAGTGCAGTGGTGCAATCATAGTTCACTACAGCCTCTAATTCCTGGGCTTAAGCAGTCTTCCTGCCTCTGCCTCTAAATGAATTTTCTCATTATTTGTGTTCTGTTGGCAGTAATATAAAATATAAAAAATGTATTTCAAATGTATAATATGTACATACATTTCATTGAAAATGAAAAGTTAAGTAAATATTTAAAATTATTTTCATGTTTTCAAAAAAGTTCTCTTTTAAAATATTCAAAATTATTTTTAAAAAGACAAAATATAAATATAATTGTCTCAATTTTAAATAAAAATTTAAATAAAACTTTAAATTTAATTTTTGAAAATTTAATAAAATGTTATTAAATGGTTTATATAAATAAACCTCTGCAATTCTAATGTTTAATGTCCACCTTGTTGCCAGTGTAAAAAATCAGTAGCACATTTCACATATTACTTCTACAACTATTTATACATACATTTAAGAGTTGGTTAATATTGCACAGTGTTGCACTTTGGGTACCAGGTATGAATATTTTGTTATTTGTATCATTGTGTCTTTTTAAAAATCTAGTCTTATTTAGACAGCTCTGTTATTTTTCCCCCATGACACTGCCTATTTGAAGAAACAAGATCAGTTGTTTCGTGGGATGATCCACACTCCAGATTTTTAAACTTATTCCTCTAACCTCTCCCAGTTCTAAACTGGAAGTTCAGCCTAGTGGCTTGACTAGAATCATGTTAAATATTTTTGAAAATATTTATTTTCATGGTTGGTGCTGTGTATGGCATATTGCTTCCCATCAGTAAGCACATAATGTCAAGCTTGATCACCTGGCTAGGATGATAATATGAGATCTCTCCATTGTAGTGATAAGTTTTTCCTTTGCAACAAGCAAGTAATCTGTGGGGTGATACTTTGTTTTTGTTTGTTTGTTTTGAACTCAGCTTCAGAATGGGGTGATACTTTGGTTCTGCGCCAATATTTTCTTCTCCAACAACGTTATATCTTAGCATCCTTGTCTGAATTACTTTACTGAGATTTGCAGAAAGATTTTCCAAGTAAATTCCTCTTCATTTATTAACACATTTTTTTCTCAGTCAGAAAGAATAATTTTCACTCATCAGCTGCAGATAAATTTTGGTTTGTCCTCAGAGTTTAATTCCTCTCTTTAAACTACCAGCTTTCAGAGTAAGAAATGGTCACTTATAAGGAATGAAGAGGGGATGAGGAGAGGACAAGGATAGAAGCAAGACTTCTCTGAATATAACCTTTTCTATAGTTTTGATTTTCTTCTTACCAATGTGTTTTAAATGTTTTAAAAATTAATTTAGAAGTGTAAAAAGCAAACATCCAAATTTAATTCAAACAATTAAAGAACCTGTTTTTATTTCATATTGTTATGATCCATACAGAGAAAGTAATGATTCCAAGTGACTGTTGAATATAGTACTCCACTTGTACATCCTTAATAGGATATATTCTAAGAAAAAAAGCAACTCAACTTAAACTTTGCTAGGTAGTTTTTTTGCTGATAGTAATATCAGTATTGTAATTATCAACCAAGATTTTCACTGCCAGAGAAAAGAGCTGCAAATATCACATCAAAAGTTCAGAAAGATCGCTGTAGTCTTAAATATGAATTATAAATGTCAACATGAACTTCTTCAAATATATTTAAATAATTTCCTAGTTTTGTGCACTGAAAGAACCTAGATCTGATGATGCCCCAATTGGTAAAAATAAGGTTCCTAGGTATATATTATCTCACGCACAAAATTTATGTTTACCCTATAGTAAAACTGCAAGGCTGGTTAAATCCAAGTCTCCTCTCAAAGAAGTGCCTGTGCTCTGTGCAGCAGAACATAACTGGAGAGAAACCCACCCACATGAACTTCCCTGCCCTGAACCTACCTCGCGAGTGTAGTATATCCCTGGACCATTCACTGCGTTCCTGTTCTAATTATCTCCTGCGGCTCTTTCCCCATACTTCCAAGTCACTTCCTCTGTCCTCACTCTGATGATTTTTGCTTCCTAATTCTCTGAGAAAATGGAGGCAATCAGAAGAAAACTCCCTAGGCTCCCATTTCATCTGCTCACATAGACAATGACTCGCAGGTATCCTGGTCTCACCTCTGCTCCTATAGAACCTGTTTTTGTTTTTGTTATTGTTGTTTGCTCTGCCAGCCACTGCCTTCATTCTCTGCTTTACAGCAAAATGCCTCAGAAGAGTGATCTGCACTTTCTAGAGGATCCATGAAACTATCATCCATGTACATCTATAGAACATTTCTGTCTCCTCAGGTTTCCTCATGTTCCATCCTAGTCAATACCACCCTTAACAATCACTATTCTGACTTCTGTCATTATTCATTAGTTTTGCCTGATCTCAAACTTCGTATAAATGCATCATCCAGTATGCACTGTTGTGACCTCTTTCACTTAATACAGTGTCTATAGTATTAATCTATTTTGTTGCAAGCATCAAGGTTTTTGATTTTTTTAAATTACTCTGTACTATTCCATTGTAAGACCATACCATAACTGATTCATTCTACAGAAGGACATTTGAGTGGCTTCTAGTTTTTTAGTATTATGAATTACGCTGCTGTGAACCTTCTTAAAGATATATTTTGGTGGACATGTGCATTCATCTCTTGGGTATGCGTCTAGAAATAGAACTGTTTTGTTTTAGCACATAGTGCCATCAATTTTTCTATTGCCAAACCATTTTCCAAAGTGGTTGAACAAAGTTATCTTTTTTTTTTTTTTTTTTTGTTGGGACGGAGTTTTGCTCTTGTTGCCCAAGCTGGAGTGCAATGGCGCAATCTCGGCTAACCGCAACCTCTGCCTCCCGGGTTCAAGCGATTCTCCTGCCTTAGCCTCCTGGGTAGCTAGGATTACAGACATGCGCCACCACGCCTGGCTAATTTTGTATTTTATCAGCAATAAATGAAGCTTCCAATTGTTGCTTCATAGCAACATTAATATCTTATATTGACAGTCTTTTTAATTTTAACCATATGGTAGGTGAGTTATCTCATTGTAGATTTTTTTTTTTTAGCAGAGTATTGTGCTGTCGCCCAGGCTGGAGTGCAGTGGCACCATCTCAGCTCATTGCAACCTCTGCCTCCCGAGTTCAGTTGATTCTCCTGTCTCAGCCTCCTGAGTATCTGGGACTACAGGTGCCCACCACCACACTCGTCTAATTTTTTGTACTTTTAGTAGAGATGGGGTTTCGCCATGTCACCCAGACTGGTCTCAAACTCCTGGCCTCAAGTGATCCACCTGCCTCAGCCTCCCCAAGAGCTGGGGTTACAGGCATGAGCCACTGCACCCGGCCTCACTGTAGTTTCAATTATTATTTCTATGAAAAATAATTATATTCAACACCTTTGCATATTCTTGTTGGCTACCTGAATAGCCTATTTTGTGACAGACCTGTTCAGGTCTTTTTCCCATTTAAAAAAATTGGATTATTTGTCATTTTCTTGCTGTTTTGGATACGAGCCTTTGTTGGATATACATTCCATGGAAATCTCTCAGTTTGTGGTTTGCTTTTTTAATTCTAATTTTAAATATAGTTTAGATGTAGAGATGGAGTCTCGCTTTGTTGCCCAGTCTGGTCTCAAACTCCTGACCTCAAGTGATCCTCCCACCTTGACCTCCCAAAGTGCTGGGATTACAGATGTGAGCCACCATGCCCAGCCTGTTGACATATTTAGTTCTGTCTTTTGATGAATTTTAATTTTAATTTTAATGAAGCTAGTCTTTTATGGTTAGTGTTCTATTTAGGACTGTCTTGAAGATGTTCTTTTGTTTTAAATGCTTTATTGTTTTATTTTATACACTTGATACTGTGATACATCTCAAATTAATTTTGGGCAAAGTATGATTGGGAGGGGTCAAGTTTCATTTTGTCCTCTAAATTCAATTGTTCCAATACCAATTATTAAAAAGCTATTCATTCCCTTACAGAGTTGCACTGATATCTGTCACAAATCAGGTCTTTTTCTGACTGTTCTCTTCCACTGGTCTATTTGTATATTCTTGTGGCAATCCCACACTATCTTAACTACTGCAACTCTGCACTAAGTCTTGAATTCTGGTAGCATAAATTCTTCAAATTTATCTTTTTTCAAGCTTGATTGAGCTTTTCTGATGCTGTGTGTTTTTTTTTTTTTTTTGGTACCTCACAAAGTAATACATATTAATGGGTCCAATGCAGATAACATCAATTTTAGGTTATCAGCAATTAGTTGATAGAAAAAAAGTCTCTTCCATGATGCTTGAGGCAAATATTTTGAAGAGCCTCTGATGGTAAAATCTCACCAATGATGTTTTAAATTTCCATAGTCCGACTTTACTCATTCCTTTATTCTCCCAGGCCAACCATGTGCAGAAAGGTACCAGTTGCTAAAATGAGGTTCCATAATATTCATTTTGGAATGGTGGTAAGAAGTGGAAGGTTAACACTGATATCCTTGACATAAATAAATCAGAGAATAAAGATATAGTTAATAAATCCTCAGCTTCTTTCCGTATATTATTGACACCACCAGGATCTATTGATAATGAATTGAGAAATTTTATTTATTTACTTATTGAGATAGAGTCTCACTCTGTTGCCCAGGCTGGAGTGCAGTGGCGTAATCTTGGCTCACTGCAACCTCCACCTCCTTCAAGTGATCCTCCTGCCTCAGGCGCCCGAGTAGCTGGGAATACAGGTGCCCGTTACCATGCCCAGCTAATTTTTGTGTTTTTAGTAGAGCTGGGGTTTCACCATGTTGGCCTCAAACTCTTGACCTCAGGTGATCCACCCGCCTCAGCCTCCCAAAGTGTTGGGATTACAGGCATGAGCCACTGCTCCTGGCTAATGAATTGAGAAAATTTACATCTAAATCAGTGGTTCTCAACTGGGAGCAATTTTTGAACCCTAGGGGACATTTGGCAATGTCTGGAGTACTTCTGTTTTTTTTTGTTGTTGTTGTTGTTGTTTGTTTTGTTTTTTTGGTCACAATTGGGATGAGGGGAAAGTGGGGAGGAAGGTGTGACTAGCATCTTGTAGGGAGAGGCCAAGAATGCTGCTAACCATCCCACAATGCACCAAACAGCACCCCTCACCACCAAGAATTATCCAGCCTCAAATGTCATAGTGCTGAAGTTAAGAAACCCCTATCTAGATGATTACATCTTTCTCTAAAAGAATGATCTGCTGGCAAATAACCCACCCACTTAATTCTGCTATGGGATTTGCAAAATAAAGAGAACAGACAGCACGTGTCTTGATGAGGGAATATGGTGCAGGAGTGGGGAGGTAGGATTTAAATATTAAGGTAAACCACATGCAATTTACCAGAAAATAAAATCAAGAATGCAAGGAAGAAATGGTGGTAGTGTGAACTCTGGGGTCAACAGCAGCTCTCCCATGGAGGTTGGAGAAAAGGCTGACAAACCCACTCTCACTTCTATGTGAAACCATTCTTTCCTGATTTGCAATTGTAGCATTGGTTATGTGGAAGGGGAGGAGATATGCCACCCTACTCTGAAACTTTCCAGGGGGAATGGTATTTCCGGTAGCTGTAATTTGAAGCTAGTGTTTACATAAAAGTCCCAGTGACCACTCTCCATCAGGCCCTAGTATCTTTCTTGCTCTTCTCCCTTCACCCTCTTGTACTGATTCTTTTCCTCTCCCAGAGTTTAGAATCCTGGGTTTTGGGAACCACTCATGCTTTACTCTCCATTGGGTCATTTCTATTAGTATACAAATATTTGTTTATCGCTATCATCTTAAAAAATAAAACCTTTCCTTAAATCATTTCTGTTTTCTTTTTCTGCAAAACTTAAAAAGGTTGTGTTTCCTTGTTGTATCCAATTTAATTCTTCCAATTTTTGCCTGAAGTCACTTCAATAAGTCTTAGCTTACCTTCTAACTAGTCTTCCTACTTCTATCCTTCCTTCTCTGTTATATTCTCAGCACAGCCAGAATGATCCTTTAAAATGATCCTTTAAAAACTCAATGTACATGGTCAAAACGCTGTAATAGCTCCTCATTTCGCATAATAAAAGCCAAAGTTTTTCATATCCCAAAGACTCTATGTGCTCTGACCCTCTTTACCTCTTTTTTTTCCTATCACCTAGTAATCTCCTCCTTGGTCATTCCACACCAGCCATTCTGTTCTCCTTGACATTTCTAGAATATTCCAGTCTCAAGGCTTTTCCATTTTTTCCTCTGCTTAGAGCCTCTTTCCTCCAGATATCCATATGGCATATTCCCACTCCTCCTCAAGTCATTGCTCATCAAGCTCTACCTTGACTCTAACTCCTCAAATTGTAAAAACTCCATGTTGTTTCCCAATCTTCCTCACCCAGTTCTGTTTTCTTCACAACAATCATCCACTTCTTTTCTTTTCTTCTTTCTTTCTCTCTTTCTTTTCTTTCTTTCTTTTTCTTGTTCTTTCTTTCTCTCTTTCTTTCTTTTTCTTGTTCTTTCTCTTTCTCTCTTTCTCTTTCTTTCTCTTTCTTTATCCTTCCTTCCTCCCTCCCCTCCTTCCTTCCTTCCTCCCTCCCCTCCCCTCCCTTCCTCCCTCCCTTCCTTCCTTCCTTTCTTCCTTCCTCCCTTCCTCCCTCCCTTCCTTCCTTCCTTCCTTCCTGCCTTCCTCCCTCCGTCCCTCCCTCCTTCCCTCCTTCTTTCTTTTTTGAGAAGGGTCCCACTCTGTCACCCAGGCTGGAGTGCAATAGCACAATCATAGCTCACTGCAGTCTGGAACTCCTGGGCTCAAGTGATCCTCTGACCTCAGCCTCCCAAGTAGCTAGAACTACAGGTGCCCTCAACTTCTAAGTTGTTCATTCCTTCAATATTTTTTGATTACCTACTGTGTGCCTGGCATAGTACTAGTTTCTGGGGATAAGTCAGTGAACAAAACAGACAAAAATATCTGCCTTCACTGAGTTTATATTCCAGAGGAGGGAGACAAATCAACATAATAAGGAAATCATATTTTTTTTAAGTAGAAGAATAAATTGTCAGTGGCTCCTCAACTTGTGAGATGCAATTAAAATACTATTTAGAGGAAACTTTACATTAGAAAAGAAAAAGGCTGAAAGCTAATAAGCTAAGCATTCATTTTAATGCTTAAAGTTAGAAAAGAAGTAAAAAGAAAGAAGTGTTAAAGATAAGAGAATTAAAACAAATTTACAGCTCAGGAAAAGCATGGAAAAAAGATAGGAGAATGAATGAAACAGAAAACAAATCTACAAAAGCAAGGACCAACCACACTAAAAGTGGGTTCCTTGTAAACATTAATACATTTGATTAAGTTGTTCAGTCTGATCAAGAAAGAAAGCAAAACGAAATACCCAAGATCAGGAATTTAAAGAAAAATGTCACTTCAGATTCTACAAACACTCAAAAGATAACAAACTTTTTTTTTATAACTTTATACCAATACATTTGAAAGTTTGATTTAAAGGGACAAATTTCAACAAAAATGCAACTCACTAAACCTATGAAAGAAAGAGGAATAAAATCATATTACTATTAAAGCAACTGAATTAATAATTAAAAACCTATCACACACATACAAAAGTATCCAGGCCCAGATGGCATCAACTACAAGTTCTGCCAAACATTTAGGCAGAAATTATCTCAATCTTGTAAACTCTTCCAGAGAATAGATAAGAGGAAAACTTCCCACATCATTTTATAAGTCTAGCAAAATCCTGATACAAAAATCCAACAAGAACAAAATGAGAAAAGAAAAATAAAGGCCGATTTTATTTGTGAACATGGATGCAAACATGCTAAATAAAATCATTTCTTTTTTTTTTTTTTTTTGAGATGGAGTTTTCGCTCTTGTCGCCCAGGCTGGAGTGCAATGGCGTGATTTCGGCCCACCGCAACTTCTGCCTCCTGGGTTCAAGCGATCCTCCTGCCTCAGCCTCCCGAGTAACTGGGATTACAGGCATGAGCCTCCATGCCTGGCTAATTTTGTATTTTTAGTAGAGACGGAGTTTCTCCATGTTGGTCAGGCTGGTCTCGAACTCCTGACCTCAGGTGATCCACCCACCTCGGCCTCCCAAAGTGCTAGGATTACAGGTGTGAGCCACGGCGCCCGGCCAAATAAAATAATTTCAAAACAAATTCAGCAATACGTTAAAAAATAATGTATCATGACTGGCTGCTCTGCCTGTGGAGTAGCCATTTTTAAATTTACTTTCTTAATAAACTTGCTTTCAATTTGCTCTACTGATTTGCCTCAAATTCTTTCTTACATGAGATCCAAGAACCCTCTCTTGGGGTCTGGATTGGGACCCCTTTCCAATAACATTTTCCTTGCAAACCCCAAAGGGACTATACTGAGGAGACCCCCAACCCAAAGGAAATAGACTACAACACTGATTGGCTGACTTTGGGTAAGTGGTAGGGTATCTGGGTAAAGGATGGGATTGGGTTAGAGGCCCAACTTAGGAGAGTTAAAGTCTCTCCTAAGACAGAGTAGGTTAAAGGTGCCTCTTAAAAGGCAGGACACTTGACTGCACTTGCCTTCAAGGCCTGACTTAGGAAGGTTAGAGTCCTTCCTAAGATTTAGGGGGTTAGAGATCCCTCTCAGTAAAGTACCTCGGCTAAGAACGGATTTGGCACTACAGGATGTTGATTGCTATTCTTTTTGGATTAATCTGCCTTGCACTCTTTGCTGATGGCTGTGGGTGACATTGTCCACTGTTTCATCCTGCCCAGAGACCACATGTTGAAAAGTGTTCTTGGGAGCTTGACCTTGTAACCACGTGGCGGTACTTCCTCTTGGTCTCTGGCTTCCATAGAACAGGGATTTTGGGGCTCCTGTCATAGTTAGCCCTAAAAATTATTTTGAACAGTTAAAAGCCTTTGCAAGCTCATAATTGGCTGCTCTGGACTCCTTCTGGGTCGGGCAATGGAAACTGCCCAATGTTGTAGCTCAGCAGCTAAGGCTTTGCCATTTTACAGTGGCAGGTTCAATCCTGATTTAGGGTATGAGTGCTTTCTGGTTGATATTTGAGTGACCTTTGACATTTTTTTATTCTCTTCCCCTCCATGAACCATCCTGAATTTTCTTTGAGCACCTGGGAGGTACCTTTGGTAAAGTTCAACAGTCAGAAATATTGGTGGTTTGGCATGGCTAAAGTCAGGTAATAAGAGATTTAAAACGACTTTTTTTTTTTTTTATAAGAGCGCTATGGTTAAAAGTCAGCTTGATTAAAAGCAGATATTCAAGCTCTTATAGCCTGAGACTTCTTGGGAAGAACTGAGGAGGCACAAGATCATGTTTTGGGAAAAACCTGTTTTGGGGAAAATTTTCCTCATGGAACCCCAGGAATTGAAAGTGGATAGATCCCTCTCAAAATCTAAGGTTCTGTTCTGTTCCACCCGCCTCAGCCTCCCAAAGTGCTGGGATTACAGGTCTGAGCCACCATGCCCAACTTCTTTGACTCTTGAAAATTTTCCATTTAACTACTTTGGAGCATTAGATTCTAGATAAGGCATGGGGACATCTGGAGTCAGCCATGCCCCTAGCTATGCTGGAAAGAGGCAGACCTTATCTGCACTTCTGTCTGATGTCCTAGGCTCCACATCTAGTAAATAATTAAAATTCCTTAGTTCTCAGGTTTTTTTTTTTCCCAAAAATAATCGTTTCTAAGAGTTAACATTATAACATATAATTGAGACTATTGAAGAAACAGTTTTACACACTAGGTGTATAAGGAAAGTGAAATGTGTTTTTGGTAAAAGACTATAAGAAATCATGAGAATGTGGATCTTTTTTGCCTAAAGTGTTAAAGGATTGTTTCAAGTTAGATAGGAAAAAGCTGAAGGTTTGAACAAGTTGTGAAAGGTTTATGAACAATTACTCTTGTAAAAAAATTGTGTGTGAACATATTAGCTAAAAGTTAAAGGGCATTATTCACTTTTTCCATAAATTGAGCATTGGAATAAAAGCACAACAGGGTTTCCTGAGAGCAATGATCTGCTCTTTAACAAAAAAATTGTAAGGGGTTATAAAATGTTTATGAGAATCTTACTTTATGATCAAACTGATTAAAATTTGATAGATTTGTCCATAAGGTTTTATTAAGAATTGGGTTTGACATCAATAATGCTTTAATGCAGAGGTAAAATTTAGGCTTTCTCTTGAACAAGATTTTCATGGCATATTAAAAAAATGAAAATTTTTTATTTGCCTTTTGAATAAACTACAGGAAAAAGAAGGGGAAGAAAAGAGACAGACTGCTTGGAAAGCTAAGTCTTCTCTCTATTAATAAGTAAAGGTTTTCCTTTTTGAAAATTTTGAGTTATCATTTTGGCTAAATGAATGGCTTATAGTAACCTCATATTCTATTTTAAAATATCAAGTACTTAAACGTTTAATATTTGACAAACTTTCCAAAATCAAATTATAAATTATGTCTTTTTCTTATGTAGTTAATCTTTTATATATTAAGTCCCCTGAAGTCCAAAAATGCTGTATTTGGCTTATTTGGAATATTAAAATCATACAGGAAGTGTTATCAAATATGAAATGGTGTTTGGCTTTCTTTGGGCTGTATTTGTATAAATATGTTATTGGTATGTGTTCTAAAATTATGGGAAACTTATAATTCTGATATAACTTAGTGTATAACAGTTATATTGTCATGTACAATTATTGTATGACACAGACATAACCAAAATTCCTATTTAATTGTGGCTTTAATAGTGGCTGCCCTAAGACTTTTTGTCATCTACAGATAATTGTTGTCTTGTTTTTATCCTCTTCAAAAGGTGGTTTTATAATCAACTATAGAACTCTAACAAACAAGTGCTCTTGAATGTAGGTTTCTAATAACTTTGGAGATCGTGACATTAGAATAGAGGAAAAAACTTTCAGGGCTCTCCTGGAGAGCTGGAGTGTTCATGAATATCAAGCAGAACAGGAGTTAACTGCACGGACTGAACTAATAGAAGACTGAAGTAATCTTTTTGACTTTTTGCTTAAAATGTTGCTGATCCTTTGTTTTGTTTATCAGAGCCAAGAAAACTTTTCTCTTGAACTATTTACAGCTTTTAACAATTGAGCAAAGTATACTCCTATGAACAAACTTTGGAGTATATTTGTTTCTCTCTAATTGATTTCTCCAGAATTTGGAAACTATTTGTGAGTATTCTTAATTTATGGCAACATAGTTATTTGCATAAATGCAGTAAGAATGTTTTCTTTTGCAATAGTTCACAATTGGAGAAGTTAGTTATTTTACCAAGGCTTTGGCTGGAATAGGATGTTTTCCTTTAAGGAATCAAATTTGACTTGTAGATCCAATAAAAGCTGAAAACTGGCCTCATATCTTGTCTACACAGTCCCTGTACAGGGTTCCTAACTGTAGTAAGTAAAGAATGTTACTTTCTGACAGGCACAGGAGCCCCAAGTTGTCTTAGGACATCAAGAGGAGAGGAATTTGCCCAATTCCTAGGTATTTGAGGGTACAAACCCTGGCCTGGGCTCGACTTCAGATAAAGTCTTATCTGAGATTCCTTTCATGGAACAAAGTTCCATCAAAGCCCATTTTAAAAGCCTATGTAAAAAATAATTATTTTTGCTGCACTTTATACAAATAACCAGGCCAAATATAATAAAGCAAATCAGTCTTGCCATAGTTTGTCTTTAGTAAAAATGAGAAACTGGAAAAAGAAAAAAATTATTTCAAGAACTATGATACATCTGTTATTAGATTCTAGTGCCATCAGTTGTTTTTGAGTTGTTTCTTTTTTTTTTTTTTCCAGCAATAGACTGACTGCCTATTCCTGTGAACTGACAAGTGATCTCTCGCTGCAGCTCAGAAGAAACAAGGACGGGTAATGTAAAAATTTGGATCAATATTCTAATTCTGACCACATATTGGAATCAGCTAGCAAACCCATATCAGCTTGGTTTCAATAATTGCGCAGTTCATGGAAATCCTTCTTATTTAGTTTACTTGGGATAATTTTACTGATTTTGTTTTACTGTTGTGGAAAATATTGCTCTTGTACTCTGTTTAGGAATGCAGGATAAGTTTACTGAATGTTTTCTTAAATTGAACACTTATTAATCTTCCAGATACCACCTTTTGTCAGAACTCAGAGTTATGAATGACCCTCAGCATACAGATATCTTGTGACCGAGCTCCTCTCTATCCTGAATACGAGAGACCCTAATAGGCAAGAATATCATTGCCCCCATTCAGCCTGAATAAGTTACAGAAGATGGGTATTCATTCCTCTACAACCATTAGGATTACAGGTTGTTTTATAAAAGGGAGGGGGAAATATGTCACAGGTGTTTGAACCAGAGCAACTCCATCTTGAATAGGGGCCGGGTAAAATAAGGCTGAGATCTGCTGGGCTGCACACCCAGGAGGTCAGGCATTCTTAGTCACGGGATGAGATAGGAGGTTGGCACAAGATACAGGTCATAAAGACCTTGCTGATAAAACAGGCTGTCAAAACCCATCATAACCAAGATGGTGATGAGAGTGACCTCTGACCCCTCTCACTGCTTATTATATGCTAATTATAATGCATTAGCATGCTAAAAGACACTCCCAGCAGCACCATGACTGTTTACAAATGCCATGGCAACATCAGGAAGTTACCCTATATTGTCTAAAAAGGGGAGGAACCGCCAGTTCCCAGAATTACCTACCTCTTTCTTGGAAAATTCAAGAATAATCCACCACTTGCTTAACATATAATCAAGAAGTAACAATAAGTACAAGCAGTTGAGCACCCCAAGACACTGCTCTGCCTATGGAGTAGACATTTTTTTATTCCTTTACTTTCTTAATAATCTTGCTTTCACTTAAAAAAAAGATGATATATCATGACCAAATTGGATTTATGTAAGGATTTCAAGTTGGCTTAACATCAGAAAATTTACCAACGTAACTCACCAATTAATAGATTAGTGGAGAAAAATTATAATATTTCTCAATATATGCAGAAAAAGGATTATACTAAATCCAATATCCATGATTTAAAAAATACTGCTAGTAAATTAAGAATAGCAGGGAACTTCCTTAATCTTACAGAGAGCATCTACCAAAATTTACAGCAGATGTTATATTTAACCAGGGAAAGTAAAAAGGTTTCCCTTTAAGAATGGGAGAAAGATAAATTTGCCCACTTCTATTCAACATTCTATGGGAGGTCCTAGAGAGATCACGAAACTGAAAATAGCAATGCACAGGAGTATGAGATAAAAAATAAAATTGTCATTATTTGCAGATAATAGGATTGTGAACTTAGAATTTAGCAGGGTTTCTGGGTTCATAAGCAATATATAAACCATATTTTTATATATCATTAACAAGCAGTTAGAAAATAAAATTTAAAATAGGCAATATTAGCATTAGCATAAAAAATGTCTAATGAACAGATCTAATGAAAAAAATGTTAAAGACCTTTATGCAGGAAGCTAAATAGATTACTGAAAGAAATTTTAACAGATTTAAATAAGGGGAGCTATATGTCATGTTCATGGAATGAAAAATCCAATACTGTAAGCTGTCAATTCACTCAAATTGCCCATAGAGCTATAAATTTAATGTAATATTAATCAGAATGGCAATGGAAATTTTGTGTATAAATTAACAGTGATTTAAACTTATGTGGAATAAAAGGCTAAGAATAGATAAGACACTCAATAAAAAAGAACAGTTTTCAGGGAACTTGCCCTACCAAGTGTCAAGACTTATTTTTAAGTGTTAGGAATTTTAAAAATACAGTCTTTTGGTGCAAAGATCAGAAAATAAGACAATGGAATAAAATAGAAAACCCAGAAATAGACTCATGTATATATAAACACCTGATTCATGACAAAGATGACACTATCAGTGGGGGGAAAAGATGGCCTTTCCAACAAATGATGCACGAAAAATTAGATATTGCTGTGGAAAAAAAGAAGCTTCAGCCCAAACTCATATCACAAACACACAGAGTAACTCCAGCTGAGATAAAGACTGTATTAGTCCATTTTCACACTGCTGATAAAGACATACCTAGACTGGAAAGAAAGAGAGGTTTAATTGGACTCACAGTTGCACATGGCTGGGGTTGCCTCAGAATCATGGTGGGGGCGGGGGGAAAAAGGCACTTCTTACATGGCAGCGGCAAGAGAAAATGAGGAAGAAGCAAAAGCAAAAACCCCTGATAAACCCATCAGATCTCATGAGACTTATTCACTGTCACGAGAATAGCATACCAAAGACCGTCCCGCGTGATTCAATTACTTCCCCCTAGGTCTCTCCCACAACACATGGGAATTCTGGGAGACACAATTCAAGTTGAGATTTGGGTGAGGACAGAGCCCAACCATATCATTCTGCCCCTGGATGCTCCAAATCTCATGTCTGCACATTTCAAAACCAATCATGCCTTCCCCAACAGTCCCCCAAAGTCTTAACTCATTTCAGCATTAACCCAAAAGTCCCTAGTCCAAGGTCTCATCTGAGACAAGGCAAATCCCTTCTGCCTATGAGTCTGTAAAATCAAAAACAAGCTAGTTACTTTCTAGGTACAATGAGGATACAGGTATTGGGTAAATACAGCCTTTCCAAATGGGAGAAATTGGCCGAAACAAAGGGGTTACAGGACCCGTGCAAGCCTGAAATCCAGCAGGGTAGTCAAATCTTAAAGCTTAAAAATGATCTCTTTGACTCCAGGTCTCACATCCAGGTCATGCTGATGCAAGATGTGGGTTCCCTTGGTCTTGGGCAGGTCTGCCCCTGTGGCTTTGCAGGGTACAGCCTCCCTCCCAGCTGCTTTCACGGGCTGGTATTGAATGTCTGTGGCTTTTCCATGCACACAGTGCAAGCTGTTGTTGGATCTACCATTCTGGGGTCTGGAGGACGATGGCCCTCTTCTCACAGCTCCACTAGGTAGTGCCCCAGGAGGGACTCTGTGTGGGGGCTCTGACCCCACATTTCCCTTCCACACTGCACTAGCAGAGGTTCTTTATGAGGGCCCCACCCTGCAGCAAGCTTTCGCCTGGGCATCCAGGCATTCCCACACATCTTCTGAAATCTAGGCAGAGGTTACCAAACCTCAATTCTTGGCTTCTGTGCACCTGCAGGTTCAACACCACATGGAAGCTGCCAAGGCCTGGAACTTCCACCCTCTGAAGCCACTGCCCAAGCTGTATGTTGGCCCCTTTCAGCCATGGCTGGAGTGGCTGGGGCACAGGACACCAAGTCCCTAGGCTGCACACAGCACAGGGACCCTGGGCCCAGTTTTTCCTCCTGAGCCTCCAGGCCTGTGATGGGAGGGGCTGCTGTGAAGGTCTCTGACATGGCCTGGAGACATTTTCCCTATGATCTTGGGGATTAACATTAGGCTCCTTGCTATTTATGCAAATTTCTGCAGCTGGCTTGAATTTCTCCCCCCAAAATGGATTTTTCTTTTCTACTGCATCATCAGACTGCAAATTTTCCAAACTTTTATCTTCTGTTTTCCTTTTGAAATGGAATGCTTTTAACAGCATCCAAGTCATCTCTTGAATGCTGTGGTGCTTAGAAATTTCTTCTGCTGGATACCCTAAATCATCTCTCTCAAGTTCAAAGTTCCACAAATCTCTAGGGTAAGGGCAAAATGCTGCCAGTCTCTTTGCTAAAAGATAACAAGAGTCACCTTTACTCCATTTCCCAACAAGTTCCTCATCTCTATCTGAAACCACCTCAGCCTGGTCCTATTGTTGATATCCCTATCGGCATTTTTGTCAAAGCCATTCAACAAGTCTCTAGGAGGTTCTAAACTTTCCCACATTTTCCTGTCTTCTTCTGAGTCTTGGAAACTGTTCCAACCTCTGCCTGTTACCCAGTTCCAAAGTCGCTTCCATGTTTTCGGGTATCTTTTCAGCAACACCCCGCTCTACTGGTACCAGTTTACTGTATTAGTCCATTTTCACACTGCTGATAAAGACATACCTGAGACTGGGAAGAAAAAGAGGTTTAATTGGACTTACAGTTCCACATGGCTGGGGAGGCCTCAGAATCATGGCGGGAGGCAAAAGGTGCTTCTTACATGGCAGTGGCAAGAGAAAATGAGGAAGAAGCAAAAGTGGAAACCCCTCATAAATCCATCAGATCTCATGAGACTTATTAACTACCATGAGAATAACACAGGAAAGACCAGCCCCCATGATTCAATTACCTCCCCCTGGGTTCCTCCTACAACATGGGAATTTTGGGAGATACAATTCAAGTTGAGATTTGGGTGGGGACACAGCCAAACCATATCAAAGACCTAAATAAAAGGCCAAACAATGAAATATTTAGAAGATAACATCTTCATGGCCTTTGGCCATGGCACAAAATGCATTAATATTAAGAAAAAATTAATTTGATTACATTAAAATTATGAGTCTGTATTTCTCAAAAAAAGACCATTAAGATAGTAAAAAGGCAAGCAATAGAGTGGGAGAAGGAAATTGCAACATATATAGCCAACCAGAATATATAAAGCACTTCTACAGCATCAAGAAGGAAAAAGTTAAGAAAACTCACAGAAAAATTGCCAAAAAACCTAATCAACTTTACAAGGAAGATACCCATATAGTTCACAAACATGTGAATAGATGCTAAATCTTATCAGTATTTAGGAAAATATAAAGTAAAACCACAAGATAGTACCCCACACCCACCAGATAGGCAAAAATAGTCCTGCAAAAATTGAAAAACCCAACAAAAAGTGGAAGGGTCAAATACTTTAAAAATTACATTGGTAGATCAAAATCCTACCATATTAATAACTGCATAAATATAAATGGACTAAACTATTAAAAGGTAGAGATTATCAGAATGGATTAAAAAAGCAAGACTGACTCCAATGTATTCTATCCACAAGAAACGAACTTTAAATATGAAAGATATATTAAAAACAAAAGGATGGAAAGAGATATACCATGCAAATGATAAGCATCAGCATGTTGGGATGGGCATATAAGTGTCAGTTAATATACCTGACAAAACTAGTATCACAAAGCAAGGCTACAGGGTAATTGTACACATATCAGTGCACAAACTTTAAAATATTAACAATTAGAATCTAGTAGCACACCCAGGCATGGTGGCTCACACCTGTAATCCCAGCACTTTGGGAGGCCAAGGCAGGCATCAGGAGTTCAAGACCAGCCTGACCAACAGGGAGAAACCCCATCTCTACTAAAAATACAAAATTAGCCAGGTGTGGCAGTGCATGACTATAATCCCAGCTACTTGGGAGGCCAAGGCAGGAGAAACGCTTGAACCTGGGAGGCAGAGGTTGCGGTGAGCCGAGATTGCATCACTGCACTCCCGCCTGGGCAACAAGAGCAAAACTCTGTCTAAAAAAAAAAAAAAAAAAAAAGAATCTAGTAGCACATTAATGCAGTAATAGCCTATACTCTAGTTGGAATCATATCAGAAATACAAGAACAGTCACAAAGAAAACAATAACAGCTAACCAGGTTAATAGATAAGAAATGAGAATGACAGGATTATCTCTGTTGATGCATACAAGCATTTAAAAAATTTCAATATCTCTTTTTGATTTTTAAAAAAATAATAAGAATTAGTAGAAATTTTCTTAACACATTTTTAAAGTCATGTATAGGCTGGACTGGGCTTTTACCTAGGGGGAGTAGGGGGCAATCCTTTTCCAAGCTCCTTTAGGTTGTTGGCAGTGCTTAGCTCTTTGTGGTTGAAGGATCGAACTTCCTGTTTCCTTGCTTGCTGTCCGGCAGGGACTGCTCTCAGCTCCTGGAAGCTGTTAATATTTCTCACCACGTGGTTTCCTGCACTTCCAAAGCCAGCAATGACATGTCAAATGTTTCTGACACTTGGAATCTCTCTGACTTCCAGCTCTACTACCAGCTAGAGAAAAATCTGTTTTTGTAGGGCTCATATGATTAAATTACACCAACCAAAGTTCTCTATTTTAAGATCACATGATTAGTAACCTTAATTACATCTGCAAAATACTTTTGCCATGTAACTAATATAATCATGGGAGAAACACCAGGGGGCAGAGACCATGGTGATCATCTTAGAATTGTGCCTACAACAGAAGCTTAGAGAAACAAGGACAGGATTATGAAGGTATGGTGTATGCCATGAATAGAGAGAAATAGCCTTAGGCTGTAAAAATTTAGCATGTGATTTTTTTCTCTGTAACTTAAAAATAATCTTAAATTGAGAAAAAATACTCTCATAAAAAGGTAAAAGACAAAATGAACATATATTAAATTGCAAATTTTTTGAATAAACTAGGTTGGTGCAAAAGTAATTGTGGTTTCAGACTGAATTTTAAATCATTATAACTAGGCTTAAACATCTTTATTAATGAAAATGGGAACCATTACAATCAACACATTTTTGTCAGTGAGAAATGTTTGTTTATTCCTGTAGCATAAAGATCCTTGCTTCAAGATTTGACAAACGCTTGGTTGGCAGATGAGGCCAAATTTCGTAGCGTAATTCGTCCAACTTTTGAAGCGTTGGTTGTGCAATGTGCAGTCAGGCATTGTTGTGAAGAAGAATTAGGCCCTTTCTATTGACCAATGCCGGCTGCAGGCTTTGCAGTTTTCGGTGCACCTCACCGATTTGCTGAGCATACTTCTCAGATGTAATGGTTTCACTGGGATTCAGAAAGCTGTAGTGGATCAGACTGGCAGCAGACCACCAAACAGTGACCATGACCTTTATTTGGTGTAATTTTGACTTTGGGAAGTGCTTTGGAGCTTTTTCTTGGTCCAACCACTGAGCTGGTCATTGCTGGTTGTTGTATAAAATCCACTTTTTGTCACATGTCACAATCCAATCGAGAAATGGTTCACTGTTGTTGCATAAACTTCTGGAACCACCACTGCACTGTACGTTCATTAGCAGTTCTGGGCCAGATGCACTGTTGATGTTGCAAGTTGTCTCCTCTGCTTTACGACCCATTTTGAACTCAACTAAGAAAATTGCTTTTTGTCTAACATCATTTCTGTAGTCTAAAATAAACATAAACAGAAAGTAATAAGTTATTAGCCAAAAAAGTGAGAAATACCCATTAAAATGATCTATAACATAACCACATTTATTTAAGAATGTATTCCAATATCAAATGGCAAATTTTAACAATGCAAAAACCACAATTACTTTTGCACTCACCTAGTATTATTTTAATTTCAGCACAGTGCTGAGCACACAGCCACTGTCCCCAACCATTTCTGTCATTATTTAAATGAAGACCATTTGAAAATTCTGTTCTCTAATCATCACAGGATTTTTATGTGGGATAATTTGGGAATGGATTTCTTTAATTTTTTTTCAAGATAAAGAGCTATTAAATTAGAAGTGTGTGTGTGTGTGTGTGTGTGTGTGTGTTTAACTCATTGTATGACATGGATCACTAAGGCCTGTTTTAAGGCACTAATGGAAGTCATCTGGGAACACTAAAATTAACCACCTCACAATATTCCAAACTAATGGGAAATGCATGACTAATTCTATTATGATATGGGACACCAATGCTACATAAAAATTATTTCAAAAATTTTAAAAGGAGTATTTTTTAAAATTAATGTTTTTAAAATTACCTTTAAGCAACTTCTAGATGAAAAATTCCTTTAAAGGCATTAGAGATTACTAAATAAGCATGAACATATTTTGTGGAGAACTTACGTTGTACAGTGTATTATTTTGTACTCCAAATATCAGTTGTCAGACACATGCCCAAAATAATCTCTGACACAAGTTATCCAAGTTCATACTGTCTAATTTGCATAACTTGATTCTCAGAGAGGGCTTCGGTGTGTTATTTAGAAGCTCACATCTTTGTCTCAACTTTTCATACGTGCAAATGTATAATTTGAATAACAGCCTGTGGAAAAAGCAACTTCCTCACATCGTTCACCAATCACAAGCCTCCCTTCTTCCTTATATATGCACACACTTAACCTTCAAGTTTTTTATTTTTATTTTTTGAGGCAGAGTTTTGCTCTTGTTGCCCAGGCTGGAGCACAATGGCACGATCTTGGCTCACCACGACCTCTGCCTCCCAGGTTCAAACCATTCTCCTGCCTCAGCCTCCCGAGTAGCTGGGATTACAGGCACGCGCTACTGTGCCTGGCTAATTTTGTAGTTTTAGTAGAAACGGGGTTTCTCCATGTTGGTCAGGCTGGTCTCGAACTCCTGACCTCAGGTGATCCACCCGCCTCAGCCTCCCAAAGCACTGGGATTACAGGCGTGAGCCACTACGCCCGGCCTTCAAGTTTTATTCATTTATTTATTTTGAGATGGAATCTTGCTCTGCTGCCCAGGCTGGAGTGCAATGGCACAATCTCAGCTCACTGCAACCTCCACCTCCCAGGTTCAAGTGATTCTCCTGCCTAGCCTCCCGAGTAGCTGGGATTACAGGCACCCACCACCACGCCCAGCTAATTTTTGTATTTTAGTAGAGATGGGGTTTCACCAGTTGGTCAGGCTGGTCTCGAACTCCTGACCTCAGGTGATCCTTCTGCCTCGGCCTCCCAAAGTGCTGGGATTACAGGCGTGAGCCACCATGCCCGGCCATCTTTCAAGTTTTTTAAAATGTTGTTTTAACAACATCAACTGGAAAAGCATGGAAATAGTTAAGAATGCACTTTGTATCCATTTGGGTTTACTTTATTTTGATAACAGGGTTTTCATCATCACTTCTAAATTATTTATGAGGTAAAAGAAAAGTAGCATGTCATAGTAGAAAGTGCCCTGGGTTAGGATCCAGGGGGCCTGGGTTCTGGTCCTGACTCTACTCTGCTACTACCTACTGGACAAGTCTCTTAACCTTTTACTGATCCCCCTTTTTCAACAAGTAAGACAGGTTGTATTCAATCATTGTTTCCCAAAGTGTGCTTCATTCATGAGTATTAAATGCTAAAGAAAGTTTGGGAATATTGGATTAAGCCAAGTTAAAGATTTTCTTTAATGTAGGATTTCTTAGAAGTTTTAACATGCCAATGTGTATTGTGGATTTTCAAAGTAGAAATGCATTATGCAGGATCTCCTAAATTTGCCTGACTAAAGAACTCTTTTACTGAAAAGCACTTAATAGAAGCACTGTCAAGAATTGCTGAACCCAGAGATCGCTGAATTACTGTCCAATACCATGATTCTATCATGATTTCCAGGCCATTGTTCTAATCCTTTAGGGACTACACTCACATCTTGGTATGAGACTTTAGGTCTACTGTCCTGAAAATTTGTCCAGGAAGCCAGAGATGCAAGTAAATGGGTCTAAAATATGTTCAGTAATGCAAACTTGTATCCTAAAATATTTCAGAAGGGAAATACAGACATGCCATTACATGATTATCATTTTTTAGTAAGATACAATTTTTTGGATCACAGGAATGAAAAGTTCTAGATTTTGCATTAATATTTTGCTCTGACTTTACTAAAGATATTAAAATAAGAGTAAATTTCTATTTTTTTAAAGGATAATTGTTAAAGCTATTACAATGAGAAAGTGATTTATAAAGAAAGCAAGTCTTTAAAGACAAATAGAATTTTAAATTAACTCTTCCTTCTAATTTTTGAAGAGTGATATGTTTACCCATTATTTGCAATTCAAAAAATTATATGTGTACTTGCTAACCTGCCACATTGTGATTTTTGATATTCATTTGAAGTAAATTCACCAAATTAACCATAACGATATCTGTTTTTTGGGTTTGTTTGTTTGTTTGTTTGTTTAAAAGGGTCTCGCTCTGTTGCTCAGGCTGGAGTGCACTAATATTGATTATGGTTCACAGCAGCGTCAACCTCCTGGGCTCAAGAGAGCCTCCCACCTCAGCCTCCCAAGTAGCTGGGACTGTAGGTACATGCCACCATGCCCAGCTAATTTTTAAATTTTTTTGTAGACAGGGTCTTGCTATGTTGCCAAGGCTGATATCAAACTTCTGAGCTCAAGCAATCCTCCCACCTTGGCCTCCCAAAGCACTGCGATTACAGGCATGAGCCACCATGCCCAGCCATAAGCATAAGATATTATACTTCATGGATCAGTAAGATATATATTTTTTCTTTCTTTCTTTCTTTCTTTTTTCTTTCTTTCTTTCTTTCTTTCTTTCTTTCTTTCTTTCTTTCTTTCTTTCTTTCTTTCTTTCCTTCCTTCCTTCCTTCCTTCCTTCCTTCCTTCCTTCCTTCCTTCCTTCTCTCTCTCTCGTCTCTCTCTTTCTTTTTTTTTTTTCTTGAGACAGACTCTTGCTCTGTCACCCAGGCTGGAGTGCAGTGGACCGATCTCGGCTCACTGCAACCTCCGCCTACCAGTTTCAATCAATTCTCCTGCCTCAGCCTCCTGAGTAGCTGGGACTACAGGCATGCATTACCACACCTGGCTAATTTTGTATTTTTAGTAGAAATGGAGTTTCATCGTGTTGGTCAGGCTGGTCTCGATCACTCTGGACCTTAGGTGATCTGCCTGCCTTGGCCTCCCCAAATGCTGGGATTAAAGGCCTGAGCCACTGTGCCCCTCCACTAAGATATATATTTCTAAAAACATTGGAGAAGGTGGGAGTTCCCAACCTTTTTTTATTTTGGCCAGGTAGGGTATATTTAAAAGCAACTAAAAAAAAAAAAAAAAAAAGCAACTAGCATCTACTATTTCCATAAGATAAAAACATAACATTTTAGCACCATAAATTTAGGAAAGACAACATCAGAATAAAAAAGGATAGTTATTTAGGCTGGGCATGGTGGCTCATGCCTGTAATCCCAGCACTTGGGGAGGCCGAGGAAGGCGGGTCACTTTAGGTCAGGAGTTTGAAACCAGCCTGGCCAACATGACGAAACCCTGTCTCTACTAAAAATTCAAAACTTAGCTGGGTATGGTGGTAAAATTCAAAAATTAGCTGCTCCTATAATCCCAGTTATTTGGGAGGCTGAGGCAGGAGAATCGCTTGAGCACAGGAGGCGGAGGCTGCAGTGAATCAGGATCTCCCCACGGGACTCCAGCCTGGGCAACAGAATGAGACTCCGAAGAGTTATTTGAATGTTAGCTTCATAAAAGGTCAGCTACATTGCTCCCTTTTTCATCAGTTTCACGTAGATTAGGGAAAGCTTCACCACACAACTCCTCTGGTCCAGGGACCAGCCACTGTTTCAATCAGGTGTGAAGAGCCTCCTTGCCTGGAAGGCCGAGGTCCTGGGAGACAAATGTCCCACCCTAGGCAATAGATCTCCTGAGGCCACCTCTAAGCTGCAGTGTTTGGGAGAAAAGTTGGGTTATGTTTGTTGATTGGTTGGTTCTGTTTTCAATATTGCTTGCTATTTCTTTTATGTTGTTTCTTTCTCTTAACACCCTTTTCTTTCTCATTTTTTCCTTCATTGTTACACAATCTATTCTCCTGAATCCATTACCTTAATCGGAAAACTCAGAATAAAAATTACACAACACTTTTTTAAATCCAGCAGAGCTAGTCAGGGAGAAGCTGATTTCTCCATGGGAGGAAGTCAGGGGACGAGGGATAGAACAAGGTAGAATGGTTGTCCTAAATGCCCTTTTTGAATTTGGCACATTACATTCTTTCACCATTGCCTCAGCCTTTGCATGCTCAGCAAGGAAGCACTTTGAGTCAATTATTCTTTGAAATGTTTCTTTCAGTGCCACTGTGAGTTGGTGACATTTTCCTTGGCTGCCTCTCATGACCTATTTATAGTACCTGTTTTAAAAATATGCCTGGTTTGACACTTCAGAGTCTATCAGAAGTATGGGAACATGAGTAAAAAAGGGTATGAAAATTAGCAAAAAATAAACAAACCTATATATATACACACACACACACACATATGGGTTTTATGACTACTCCTAGATTATTTGTGTGTGTGTATATATATATAAAATAGATTATTTGTGTGTGTGTGTGTGTGTATATATATATATATGTAAAATCTAGGAGTAGTCATAAAAGTCTAGATTTCTCTGGTCTTCAATAGCAGAGTCAAGGTGAGAGCTACTGAGCTATATCTCAGTTTCTCCATTTGTCAATGTCCAAGAGGCAAAGAAGAAGTCAGTCTGAAGAGGCACAAAATGGGGACCCACACAAGTTCATTTTGCCCCTTCTGCATGAGCAAACACACCTATATGACCAACTCCAGCCCTGAAGGAGAAGCGACTCTCAGAGTATGGAGAAGACATTCTTTAACATTATCAATGTTGGTCAACATGAGCTCTCAACCCAGAGCACCCTTGCCCACATGTTATGAGTCCCCCATGCTGAGAAGGCATTTTACTGATCATATTGCCTTCTCTTCTAGATTCTGGATTTTTCACAGATCCAGCCTGTAGCTACTTTCTTCAACCTCGTTTATGCTCTCTTTCTTTTTGTTTTGAGACAGAGTCTCACTTTGTCACCCAGGCTAGAGTGCAGTGGCGTAATCATACCTCACTGCAGCCTCAAACTCCTCAGCCCAAGCAATCTTCGTGCCTCAGCCTCCTGAGTAGTTGGGACTACAGGTGCGTGCCACCATGCCCAGCTGATTTTAAAATATTTTGTGGAGACAAGATCTCCTATGTTGTCCACGCTGGTTTCTAACTCCTGTCTTCAAGTGATCCTCCCACCTTGGCTTCCCAAAGTGTTGGGATTACAGGTATAAGCCGTTGCACCTGGCTCCCCCATCTGTGGTCTCTTGATGGGCAGACAATACATTTCATGCAGAAGGAGCAAAAACATGGCTGGATCAACTATACTTTCTGGGTAGGTTACCTGTGTTTTGGAAACATTTTCCAATTATATCAAGTTAGGTAAAATTCCATTCATTTCATCATGAAGCAAATGATACATGAATTCAATATTTTTCCTTTATTCTTTCCTTACAGCTCTTAATTATCTGCACAGAATCACTTGGAAATATTTTTATTTATATTTCAATATAAATAGAGTCCCCTGGTTCAAAATTTCAAAAATGGAAAAGGCAACCCAGTAAATGGCCTCCTTCTGTCCACGCCCCCAGTCATCTAGTGCCTGTTGCCAGAGGCCTTCAGAGTTTCCAGTTTCTTGTCTATTCTCTTGGGGAAGGGGCTGGGGAGGGACTTCTTTTGTTCATCCACAAGGTTTACCTGAAAAGTATTTTTTCCCTAACTCTCCTGGCCTCGGCCCCCATCCCTTTCTCCTCTCCTCAGAAAATAATGAGTTACATGATTGATGAGGGTGGCAGAAAAATTGGTGCATGAAGCTTAGTTATTTTGTTCCTGCCCTTCCTTTTTGGAGCAAGGTGACTCCAGCAAACAGACTTTTTGCTCTCCAATCATGTTTAAGCATGGACAAGAGTGGCCCTCACATGGGGAGGGTTGTGGGGGCCCAGCCCAAGTGAATGAGACTGCCTAGTTCTTGGGATTAGTATTGGGGAATCTACTGTTGGCGCATACCTGAGTTGTGTTCTCTGACATGAGCTTTATCAATAATAAAAGTAATATTTTGAATTCCCATTGCCATTCTTTGTTTTCTATCAACCACAATGTATATAGACACAGAGATATAGACACATGTAATTTTCCCCTCCTTTCCTTTAAAAAATTAAGTGATGGTGTACTAAATATCTTGCTCTCCATCTAGGAGATCATTTGTTATCAGTACATAGAGAATATTCTCATTTTCCTTTCTGGATGCATAGAATTCCCTTGTGTGGGAAGATCATTATTTAATCAGTCCCATATTAATGAACAGTAAGGCTATTTTCAATGTTTTGGTATTACTAATGTGCTGTAATGAATGACTTTGTACAGATGTCATTTTCCATACATGCAAATATTACCTACCTGACAAAATACAATAATTAGAATTGCTGGGTCAGGCTGGGCACAGTGGCACATGCCTGTAATCCCAGCACTTTGGGAGGCCGAGGTGGGTGGATTGCTTGAGCCCAGGAGTTCAAGGCTGCAGTGAGCCATGATTGCATCACTGCATTCCAGCCTGGGTGACACAGCAAGACCCTATATCTAAAAATGAATGAATGAATGAATGAATGAATAAAATAAAAAGAAAAAAAAGAATTGCTGGGTCAAAAATGTGCATGTGTATTTGGATGCATTTCTGCGTTTGTAATTAGTCCACTGAGCAGTCTACCTTACCATATAACATTATTCAACTGGCTTTATAGTACATTTTAATATCTACCATAGTATTTTTTAAATGACTTTGTGCTATTTTTTGCTGTTTAAGTCTTAATCAAAATTGTATAAAATTTATGCACCTAGTTAAGGAGAATTGACATCTTAATGAAGCTATTTCTTCATTATGATGCCTTTTTAGTTATTCAAGGCTCCTTTTGTGTCTCTTAGTAGAGTTTTAAAGTTTTCTTCATAGAGATCTTGAATAATTCTTCTTAATACTTTACCCCCAAGTATTTGTTATTTTAAATTTTTTATTTTTCCTTCTTATTAAAAAATTCAAGCTTACCAGAAAGTTGCAAAAATAGTACAAAGAACTCCCAAACTCCTCTTGCTCAGATTCACCAAGTTTTAACATGTTGCCATATTTATTTTATTATCTCTTTCTCAGTATAGATACATTTTTTTCTGACCCATTGGAGAGTATGTTACTTTTATCATGCCCCTTTACCTGTTAATTCTTCCATGTGTATTTTCTACAGACAAAAATATTTCTTATGTTGTAATAATACAGTAATCAAACTCAGGAAATTTAAAATTGCTATATGCTATTATTTAATCTGCAGCCCATATTCCAATCTCATTAATTGTCACAATAATGTCATCTGTAGCAATTTCATTCTTTCTTGGGACAGGATCAGTCGCGGATCATTGGTTATCATGACTCTTCACTCTCCTTTAGAGGACATTCCTCAGTCTCTCTTTGTCTTTCATAAGAATGTCTTTGTCTTTCATAAGACATTTTGGAGAAGGCAGGTCAGTTGTTTTATAGAATTTTTTCAGTTTGGGTTTGTCTGATGGTTTCTCATAGTCAGATTCAGGTATGAACTTTTGGCTGGAAAACAATATGAATGCTATTGTGTTCTTGGGGTATCATATTCACAGGCTCATTTATTTCTTATTTTAGCAATATTAATTTTAATAATTAACCCATTTGTTTCTTTTATTATTATTATTATTTTTTTGGACAGAGTCTCACTCTGTTGCCCAGGCTGGAGTGCAGTGGCATGACTGCAGCTCACTGCAACCTCTGCCTTCCAGGTTCAAGTGATTCTCCTGCCTCAGCCTTCCAAGTAGCTGGGATTACAGGCAGGCACCACCATGCCCAGCTAATTTCTGTATTTTTAGTAGAGATGAGGTTTCACCATGTTGGCCAGGCTGGTCTTGAACTCCTGACCTCAAGTGATCCACTTGCCTTGGCTTCCCAAAGTGCTGGGATTACAGGCATGAGCCACCGCACTCAGCCCTACTTTGTGTTGTAATTCATTATGATATATATATGCATGTGTGTATGTGTGTGTGTATATGTTTATACATGTACATATAAATATGTAAATATATATCTTTCTGTCATTCCTTCTGATATTAATTCTGTATCCAACTATTTGTTTAAAGAAATGGGTCTCTCATGTTTCTGTACATCTTGCAAGCAGAGGCTCTGCCTGCCTGGGTCCAGACACTTTTTTCACGTTGTTGTAGTGAACAGTCATGGAAGATAGAGATAGTCCCTTCCTCTCAAGCAGGGGAAAAGTTCATTTACTGTCCAGAATTGTGGTCCTTGAAAGTCACCTATGTTAGGTACTTGGCCTTCTGAATCACTTGTAGTCTGATATTAGTATACTTTTTATCATAAAAGTGACTATCACAAAATTAGCCACTCAACAATAGGCTGATTGTGAAGAAATTCAATGGACCTTCCATGTTCTCTACCATTCACAGGCATCTGGTATCATTGAGTGTTAGAATGGCCTCCTAAAAAACCTACTCAAAAAGATTTCTAATTCTCCCTCCTTCACCTCCTACCACTCAACACACCTTAGTGAGGCAATCTGATCAATTAACGCAGCTATTTCCCAAAAGGAGTCATTTCCTCTCAGTCACTCCCTGGGTGATGACCAGAGGTGAAGGGCTATGTAGACTTAGTGGGATTCTGTCCTGACCATTCTTGGGCACGCTTCTTTCTTTCTTCTAAGAGCAACCAGGGCCAGCCTGTTTGGCACACCCTCCAAGCGACAACTAGCCAAAAGGGGGCACAGAAGAGTCAAACTTAATTCTGACTCAGGCACTGGGATTCTCTTTTTGTATTGACATGATCCTAGATCATAAAGATAATGACCACTAAGTTAAGCACACTGCTTGCCAAGTCCCCATATAGTGGCCCAGGTTGGCCAGAGTTTGTGACGTAATAGGCCTCTGTAAGTTTTGTCCATCTTGCACCTGACCTTTTCAACAAAATGATGAGTAAAAGCAGGGATATGACTGGAAAAGAAGGTGAAGACGTAGCCACTGGACTGGATTTTGTAGCAATGGAAGAGGGAGCAAAAACCTTAGCACCTGCAGAGGGAACACCCTAGATCCTAGTGGTATGGGGAAGAGAGGGACATTAATATTTCTTTTCTTTTTCTTTTCTTTTCTTTTCTTTTCTTTTCTTTTTCTTTTCTTTTCTTTTCTTTCTTTCTTTTCTTTCTTTCCTTCTTTCTTCCTTTTTCTTTCTTTCCTTCTTTCTTTCTTTCCTTCTTTCTTCTTTCTTTCTTTTTTTAAGAACCACCCTGGAGCCTTCCCCATGAAGGAAAATGCTCAAAAATGCTCTGATGTGGCCCTCCTATGAGCAGTGAGAAAGGGATGACAGAGTAGAGATAATTACTTTCTTAAGTTCTTATTTATCAGAGAGGCTGAGGGGAAGGACAGAAAGCTAAATTTTCATCTTCCATGGTGGGAAATTAATAGATGATGCCTAACCCCATAATTTTTGTTAGGCCCATATTCAGGTTTATTTTATTATGACTATGTAAACCTTATCCATAGATAAGCCAGGTAGTAAACTAGGATTACTTTTTTTTTTTTTTGGTGTGCAATTTTTTGCAGAATGCCAGAGGGGTTGGGATCCAGTATACAAGTGGAGAATATGGCCCTAAAATTAGTTTTCTATATACTTTACACTAATTTAACTCTAAAATCTCCATGATTATCTAAATCTTTTTTTCAGAACTTTCATCAGTGGTTATGTATACTCTCGCTCTGACAAACTTGGTTCATCCGCTGTAATTGGAAAGATTCCGGCAGAGTATATGCATATAGATGAAGGTAGATTTGTTAAAGGAATGCCAAAAAAGTTATTTTATGATTGCAGCTGTTTTCTGAGTGAAATAAAAAGCGAGTTCATCAGTGAGAGTGAGAAAGGGCAAGAGGCTTGAAATTTAAGAAGAGGGAAGAAAGTGTGAAACAGCTGTAGAGGAAACTGAGTAAATAAACACAGGAAATGAAATAGGATTTTTCAGGCATACTGGAAGCCCTCTTGAGATTTGTGATCACTCATTTAAAGTAATGACCCTCAGCATATTGGGTGGTTTTATCCAGTCATGTTCAGTTTCTCAAATTTGGGGACAGAGTAGGCAGGGCATTAGACCAGGGCTATAACGTTGCTGGGCAAGGACAACAGAGGGCAGAGGGACTAGGAGTGGAGTTTTCCTGCAGGAGAATGATGATGATCATGATGATGATGATGGATCATGGCTTCTAAGCTGGGTAAGGAACGAAATGAGAACATGCAGTTTCCTGCCTGGACCTTGGTGTGTCGGAAAAAAAAAAAAAAGAGAGAGAGAGAGGGAACATGAAGGGATTGCTGGACAGTGAAAAGATTGGAGGGTGGATGGACTGGATATTCTGGTGAGGGCAAAGAGTTGCTGGAGTGACAGTAGTTGAGGAAGTCAACTGAAAACATAGAAGGTACCAGAGCAGAGCCATTGAAATCAAGGATTAGATGGTGTTGCAGTTGTTGGTAGTGGGCAGTGTCTATATATGGCCATAAATGAGGTCAAGATGACAAATGTGGCAGGATCCTACAACTGCTTGAGCAAAGGACAATAATGGCATTTTAAGAACATTTGTTTGGTGTTGGCTAACTACCTATTTTAATGAGGAATTTCATTTATAAACTGGTTGTAGATAACTAAAGGGAAAAAAGCAACCCACCTAAGTTAATGTTACTCCAAGGAACAGAAGCCATTTAACAAAATCTCTAAAGATCTATCAACAGATAAATGGATAAATAGAACATTGTACATCCATAAAATAGAGTATATTTTATCAATAAAATGGAATATTGATACATGCTACAACATAGATGAACCTTGAAAACACTATGCTAAGTAAAAGATGCCTGTTATGAAAGACCATATATTGTATAACTCCATTTATATGCAATGTCCAGAATAGGCAAATCTATAGAGACAATATAGATTGGTGATTTCCTAGGGCTGAGGGAGGGAGGATGGAGAGAAATGTGGAGTGATTGCTAATAGGTATAGGGGTAATGAAAACATTCTAAAATTGTGGTCGTAGTTGCATAACTCTATGACTACGCTAGAAACCATTTAATTGTGTACTTTCAATAGGTGAACTGTGTGATATGTGAGTTATATCTCAAACCTATTATTTAAAAAAAATCTTTAAATAATCAGTAGCTGAGTAAGACATCTGAGAAAATTGAGATTCAAAGAGAGTCAATGATTTGCTTAAAGTCCACTGCTAGAGCCAATACTTAAACTGGGTTTGTGAGGTCTGGGACCAAACTCCTAACTTTACAGTGTGTGTTATATTGACACTGCTGATTTAATGTTTGACTTATTTTCCCTGTCTATTGTCTCTTCCTGTATCATGAGTAAGTTATTTCAAGGGTAGTGAGAGGACACCTTTATGAGGTAAAATGACCATCCTCAGCAGAAATATGCTGACAAAAAGTAGAGAGGAGCTGAAAGTGAGGCAAGGAGGGTAATTCTCTAAACTTGGAACTGTCTCTTCTAATGTGTGATTGCAATTAATTATTTTGTGTGTTTGGAGCCCTTGTATTCACTATATTGTATTCTTTCCTTTATTAATCCAACAAAAAAAGTTTTGGGTATTTGCAATGTGCCAGACAATTTTTTCTATAATTTAAGAGAAATTACCAGTGTCTACCTACTTTTTGCTCTTAAAAATTCCAAGCTTGAACTTATTGGTAACTGTGCTTAACCAGAAATTTGTGCTCTCAAGTTCTGTACATTATGTCCAATTCTCTAAACCTATATGGAATAAATTTTCCCTAAGCTTTTGTTAAAAACAATTTCTAGTAAAGAGAATGTTTGAAATTGTCAGACAGAACTTTTGATTTTTTTTTCACTTTTAAACATTTTTGGTAAGGGTGTGTTGGTTATTTTAGTATTTGTGTTGCTTTTTATGGAAATGCTGTGGATTTTAGCATCCATTAGCATTGTTAAATATAGTAAAATCTACTTATACATCTGTACAAAAGAGATTCAGTATATGGAAATATCTATCTGTCCGATCTCTCTGTCTCTCTCTCTATTCTACCATCTATAATATTTTAAGCTTATAAACTCTTATACCCATTATATAATCAATATAGTGATAAGATCATAAGAACTGATAGTACCTTAGAAATGCTCCAGTCTAGTTTATTCTGTATCATAATTGGGGAAACTGAGGCTCAGAGATACTCAATTGTGCTATGAAAATCTGCCCTTTGGAGGTCTATCGTCTCCACCTAGCTTTATTTTTCAACATAGTGTTGTAAAGGCATTTGTGACGAGTGCTTCCAGATTTTCTACCAAGAGAATCTTAAGTGAGGAAACTAGATGGAAACAGGGGATTGAAGTTGCCTTTTTTTTTTTTCACCTTACAAGATTTTGAGAAAATATCAGTTACGAACATCAAAGAAAACAAGTGAGGCTAAAGACCCCCAAATACCCTTCTTCTAATGGCTCCATTAGAATTTACTTATTTATTTTTTGTATTTATTTTATTTTATTTTATTTTATTTTATTTTATTTTATTTTTCTGAAATAGAGTCTCGCTCTGTTGCCCAGGCTGGAGTGCAATGGCACCATCTTGGCTCACTGCAACCTCTGCCTCCCGGATTCAAACAATTCTCCTGCCTCAGCTTTCTGAGTAGCTGGGACTACAAGCGTGTGTCACCACACCCGGCTAATGTTTTGTATTTTTTTGTAGAGATGGGGTTTCGCCATGTTGGCCAGCCTGATCTCGAACTCCTAATCTCAGGTGTTTTGCCCGCCTCAGCCTCCCAAATTGCTGGGATTACAGGCGTGAGCCACTGTGCCTGGTCAACCATTAGAATTTATTATTGTTGTTTGTTTATTAAAGGTTTCGTTAGTCAATCTTAACACCCAATCTCCAAATTTATTTTGTGTTTTCTCATTACAAAAGCAATATATACGCTCATTACAGGAAAATTAGGTAAGGAAAAAGAAAAAACTCTTAGTCCCACACCATTAGAAGCATCCATTTTTAACCTCTTATGTTCGCATATTTGTAAGTATACTTTTTTTTTAACAAAAATGGGATTGTTGTAAATTGCTTCTAAATCTTTCTATGCCAATACGTATATTTTTGTGCTTGTTGTTATTTTTTTGTTGATTTGTTTTTATTCAGAAAAATACTTCCAAGACAGCCAAGATCTTCACTGAACAATGAATGAGCTGTATTCTTTTATTCAGCAGATGATGGTCACATACTTGCTATGTGCTATCTGCTATGCCTGGTTCAAGGAAGGTACAATGGTGAACAGGACAGATGTAGTCTTTATATTCTAATAAGGGACACAAGCAATACACAAGTAAACATATCAAATAAATATCGATCAGGTTAAAATATATGAAGTTGATAAAAAGAGAGCTGCAAAAGAGTGTCACAGGGCCAGACTCCATCATACCCACTCTCTACTATTTCATTGAAGAGGGATTAAAAAAAGGTGAATCCACCTGACCAAAGTTGTGTTTGTAATCAATGATTCAACTAATTTATTTTTATTTTTATTATTTTAGATTCAAGGGGTACGTGTGCATGTTCGATACATAGGTATATTTTGTAATGGTGGGGATTAGGCTTCTAGTGTACGTGTCTCCCAAATATTTAACATTATATCCAATTGGTAATCTTTCAACCCTCATCCCATTCCCTCCTTCCCCCAGTTTGGAGTCCCCAGTGTCTATTGTTTCCACCTTTCTGTCTGTATGTACCCATTGTTTAGTCTACTCTTTATCCATGTGTACCCATGGTACTCCTATTTATAAGTGAAAACATGCAATATTTGATTTTCTGTTTCTGAGCTAGTTCACTTAGGATAATGGCCTCCAGCTTTATCCATGTTGCTGCAAAGGACATATTTCATTCCTTTTTATGGAAAATTGGATTAAAAAAGAAGACCCAACCATCTGCTGCCAATAAGAGATTTACTTACTGGCTATAGATATCTTCAGATAGGCACCAAATTTACTAAGAGTGACTGGGAGAAGCCTCTGAAGAGGTGACACTACACAGACACATGGAGGGTGAGAAGTTTCCAGTTGTGTGATGAGCCTTCCAGGCAAATGCATTTCATTAAGGCCTTGAGTGGTGGAAAGAGCTTAATGCACCGAAGTTCAATCAGGGAAAAATCATATGGATTGAAAAAATGATCTGAGGTGACATCTCATGCATTAATTTAATGAATGTTGGCAAAATCATTTTGATAATGTCGACCTTGACAATACAAGGTGGATGGCAGACAAGCGTCCTCCTACAGCTAAGATGGGACAGAACCAAAGCCATAACTCAGAACTCAGTTTAGGACTTTCTACTACATTAGTTGAATCATTGATTACAAACACAACTTTGGTCAGGTGGATTCACCTTTTTTTAATCCCTCATCAATGAAATAGTAGAGAGTGGGTATGATGGAGTCTGGCCTAGGTTTGAATCTCAGCTCCATACCAGTGTAATCTTGGACAAATTATTTAATCATTTTGCATCTCAGTTCTCATTTATAAGGTGGCCATAATGTTCCTTGCCTTGTGGAGCCATTATGAAGATTAGATGTGGACAAGTGCTTAGCACAGTGCCCAGCACATAGCAAACCCTCCAGAACTTAACAAATTCATCAGAGAATGTTGCTTTAGATTAAATCTATTTATAATCTGTTAAATAAATTTTATTTGCATGTTACTCCCAAAGGTATTGAGGTTATAAGAAGAAAATTAACATTGTTACGTGACTATGCTTGGAGATACAGGGTATTTTAAATTTTCCTAGTATTTTAAAGCCAAACAGTTACAATGTTTTAGAAATTGACTCCCTCATAGCAGCTCACAGAGAGCTCCTGGTCTATGTTTCTGCTTTGCTTAAAAGCATTTCTGTCCTGCTTTTTCATCAGTAACTGTCCTTTCTGAATCTATTCTCTTTTTTTCTAAATAGCGTACTTTTGAATTAAGAAAAAAATATTGTAGAGAGTAGAATAATGGTTACCAGAAGCTGGAAAGGGCAGCTGGGGGTGGGTTGGGGGAAGTGGGGATGGTTAGTGCTTACAAAAAAATACTTAGAAAGAGTGAATAAGATCTAGTATTTGTTAGCATAGAAGGGTGACTATAATCAATAATAATTTAATTGTACATTTAAAAATAACTAAGAGTATATAATTGGATTGTTTGTAACAGAAAGGATAAATGCTTGAGATGATAGATACCCCATTTACCCTGATATAATTGTTATGCATTGTTTGCCTGTATCAAAATATCTCATGTACCTCTTAAATATACATACCTACCCAGCACCCACAAAAATTGAAAATTAAAAGAAAAGAAAGAAAAAAATCTTGCAATACCAACCACATTTGAAAGGCAGGAGTGCTTATCAATCTTGGTGCAGTGTTCTCTGCGGTCTAGGGCACTCTTGCCTTTGAGGGCCTTGCCCTGTCGGGGACACTGAGAGAAGACATGAAGCAGAAGAGCTGTACGCACAAGTAATGTTGCTACACCCAAGTGTGTGTTGTTACTTTTTGAAAAGCGTACACACTTTTCTTTTCCAAAGCTAGGAGACACCTATAGTACATTCATTTGTTGGTTTTTCTTGTCTGTTCTTGAAATATTTTAATCAGAGGCTCAATCTATAATTTTCCCCATTCTTAAAAAATTAATTTAGTTATAGGAGATATAACTAATCCCAATTCATAGAGAATAACTCTGTCCTAAACTAATAATATGGACAAAGGAGATTTTCCTTTTCTGTTACAGAATACTGTAGTAACTCCTTATAGTTTTCCCCTAATTTATCCAAATCACCTCTGCTTTATTTTGGGATGGAGAAGAGATTAATATTTAAATAACACCTATAGCTTCTGTTGCCCCCAGCCAACACAGAGAGTCATGTAGAAATAGCATCTACTTTCACCTTTCTTTCTTCACACACACACACACACACACACACACACACACGCACAGGAAGAACGTGGGATATAAATCAACATTTTGAGAGATGAGTAGAGGAAGAGAGCTTAAAGAAAAAGGGATGGAAATGGAAGTGCAGAGGAGAGACAGTGAGGGCTCAGTATTTATGAGAGTGAAAGAGAGATTGAGAGAGCAAATGGAAATGAGTCATAGCAAAGGAGGAGAAAATACAGAGATGGGAAAACAGCAAAACAGAAAAAAAAAGGAACACAGGGAAAGAAAATTAGACAAGCACTTGATTTTCTTTTGAGTCATTGATACAGCTTACACCACTCTTTCCTTTTTTGGGAAGTCTCCTGTCTTCAACATAGGTTCTTTATGGTCCTAAAATGCTGCTTATATGGTTAGTCCTCATACATATTTCAATAACTGCTATAATCCTTAACTCCTTAAAGTTCAATCCTGAACAGCCCTGTACAGTGAAAATTATCTTCAAGATGTCTCATTAACACAGTATTATCTTGACCTGGTCCCTTTAAAGCTCAAAGTTTCTTGCTCCTTCAGTACAAGATAGAGTTGAATTCAAATTCCTTAACTTGGAATCTAAGGACTTGCCTAATTGATCTCTGCTTATCGCCCACATTATCCTAGCAAAAAAACTCAGCTACTTCAACATAGCCAGGCTGCTCTTTCTTCTCCCACTTTGGTGCCTTCCCCTCCTTCCTGGAATTGGCTTCCTTCCCATCTTCCATCTTCTCCTTTGGGGTCTTGACCAAAACTTGCCTCTTCAATGGTCTTCTCTGATCATTTCAGCCCAAGGCAATCTTTTTCTCCACTGAAATCCTATAACATTTATAGTTTATACAATTAATTTGGCATTTAATCACATATGGCATTGCCTTTTATTTCTAGTTCTAACTGGATTATAGCTTCCTGACAGCAGAGTAGGGTCTTATCATTTGTTTTATAAGGTAGCACCTTGCAAAGTATTCTGGCAGGGGCTGAGACTGTGCCAGCCCCAATTCTTTCATGTGTAAAGTGGAAATAGTAATAGTTCCTCTACTAAGGTGAGATTTAGGTGAGATTATGAATACAAAAGAAATTTACTCAATACCAGAACATAATAATTGGTTCTAAAATGCTAACTTTTAAAATAATAAAAATAAAAAAGGTTAATAATTTAACAATTAATTAACCTTTTATTTACTATATTACTATTATAATCCCTGTTATTTGATAAATTCAGAAAGACAAAAATTTCTTCTTCTTTATGGGGATATTTCTAGAGCTTAACTTGTTTGTCATTTCCTTGGGTTTCATTGCCTTCTCTAGTTGGTTAGAGGTCATTCAACAGGCTTTGACAAGGTCCATTTTGTATGCTGGAGGTGTCTATACCAAATTACCTGTCAGGCTCCTCTCGTCTGTGACAGTTTCTTAGACCTTCCTTGTTTTTGGTGACCTCCATGGTTTTGGGGAGCACAGGTCAGGTATTTTGCAGAATGTTCTTCTTTTGGGATTTTCCGATGTTTTTCTCATGATTAGATTGAGGTTGTGAGTTTGGGGAGGAAAGCCATAAAAAGTGCCATTTTCGTCATATACTATTGACATGGCCTATCATTGATATTGACCTGAATCATCTAGCTGAGGCAGTATTTGTCCAGTTTCTTCCCCAACCCCTTTCCATATCGTACTCTTTGCAAGGAAGTTACTATGCACAGCTTGCCTCTAAGATCTAAGGAGTTATGACCTGCCTTTTGAGGGCAGAATCTCTACATAAATTATTTGAAATTTGTCTTAGTCTATTTTCTGCTGTTATAACAGAATACAATAGACTGAATATTTTATAAAGAACAGAGATTTATTTCTTACAGTTCTCGAGAATGGGAAATCCAAGATCAAGAGGCACATCTGGTCAGGGTCTTCTTAATGTGTCATCCCATGATGAAAGGTAAAAAAACAAGAGAGCAGGAGGAAGCAGTCCAGACTGACCCTTTTATTAGGAACCCACTCCTGTGATAACTAACCCACTTCCACAATAACTATCTTACTCCCATGTAATGGCACTCATCCATTCATGAGGGCAGAGCCCTCATGACCTAATTACACCTTAAAGGCTCTACCTCTCAACACTGTTGCACTGGGGATTAAGTATCCAACACATAAACTTTGGGATGCATTCAAACCATGGCAGAATTCTTCTGCATGTGAGATTTGTCTCTTCTCCCTCATTTCTTTATTTATATCCATATGGACAAATGAATATTTATTTTATATTTTGGTTTATAATTGAGTACTACTTTATTTGTCTTGTTGCTCAAATTATTCCAGCTTTTGTCATTGGGAGTCCTTTCAGTTGGCTCCTGTGTTCTTGATATCTCCATCATTATGTGTGTGTGGTTGTCAGGGAGGTGTTTGAGTACTTTCTTACTTTGTGGAGCTACAAAATGTTCTATGCTTATCTTGTATATTCTTGCATTAGTTCTAGAATCAGCCATTTCTCCAGGAGCCCTTTTCTTTAACTGATACCATTGCAGAATGCTATTAGAAACCAAGATTTGGGTTCCAGGGTTATTTTTATTTTATTGCTGAACTGTAAGACTTCTTTATTCAAGACACAAGTCCTTCATCATAGATATGATTTACAAGTATTTTCTTCCATTCTTTGTGTGGCCTTAAGCACAAAAGTTTCATATTTTGATGAAGTCCAACTATCTATTTTTTTCTTTTGTCACTTGTGCTTTTGGTATCATAGCTAAGAGATCATTGCCTAATTAAAGGTGACAAAGATTTATGTCTATGATTTCTTCTAAGTGTTTTATAGCTTTAGCTTTTACATTTAGGTCTCTGATCCATTTTGTGTTAGTTTTCGCATGATGTGAGGTAATGGTCCAACTTCATTCTTTTGCATATGGATGTCTAGTTGTCCCAGCACCATCTATTGAAACGACTATTATTTCCCCCATTGAATTGTCTTTATAAGCTTGTCAAAAATGTAAGGGTTTATTTCTGGATTTTCAATTCTATTCCATTGATCTATATGTCTATCTTTAAGTCAGCACCTCACTGTCTTGATTACCATGGTTTTGTTGTGGCTTGAGTCTTGCAATAATAAAATTAACAGGCTGGGTTTTTTTTCTTGAAAGTGAAAGCAAATTTATTAAGAAAGTAAAGGAATACAAGGATGGCTATTCCATAGGCAGAGCAGCCCTGGAGGGTGCTGGTTGCCCATTTTTATGGTTATTTCTCGATGATATGCTAAAAAAAAATGGGGTGGGTTATTCATTGCCTCCCCTTCTTAGACCATATAGGGTGACTTCCTGATGTTGCCATGGCATTTGTAAACTGTCATGGTGCTGGTGGGAGTGTAGCAGGGAGGATGACCAGAGGTCACTCTCTTGGTTTTGGTGGGTTTTAGCCAGCTTCTTTACTGCAACCTGTTTTATCAGCAAGGTCTTTATGACCTGATAAGCTGCATCTTGTGCTGACCTCCTATCTCATCTGGTGACCTAAAATACCTAACCATCTGGGAATGCAGCCCAGCAGGTCACAGCCTTATTTTACCCAGCCCCTATTCAAAATGGGGTTGTTCTGGTTCAAACACCTCTGACATTTCCCCCTTCCCTTTTATAAGAGAATCCTTAATCTTAAGGGTTGTAAAGGGATAAAGATCCATATTCTGTAACTTCTTCAGGCTGAACAGGGGCAATGATATTCCTGCCTCTTGTATTCAGGGTAGAGTGGAACTCAGTCAGAAAGCATCAGTGTGGTGAGGGCAATTCATAAGTCTGAGTTCTCATAAAAGGTGATATCTGGAAGATTAATAAGTGTTCAATTTAAGAAAACATTCAGTAAGCTTATCCTGCATTCCTACACAAAGAGTACAACAACAATATATTCCACAACAGTAAAGGAAAATTATCCCAAATAAACTAAATAGGTAGGCTTTTCATGAACTGGGCAACTGCTAGAACCAAGCTAATATGAGGTTGCTAGCTGATTCCAGTATCTGCCCAGAATTAGAATACTGATCTGGATTTTTATATTACCCATTCCTCTTGTTTTTTCTGAGCTGCAGTTAGAGATCACTGGTTGGTTTGCAGGAATAAGCAGAGTTAGTTAGTCTAAATTATAGACAAAAACGTAAAACATAAAAACAACCGATGAGACCAGAATTTAATAACAAGTGTACCATAGTTTTTGAAATATAATTTTTCTATCTCCAGTTTCCCATTTTTACTAATGAGAAATCATGGTAAGACTGATTTGCATTACTATACTTGGCCTGATTATTTGTATAAAGTTCAGCAAGAATGATTATTTTTCACATAAGCTCTTTTTATTTAATTAATTAATTAATTAATTTGAGGCAGAGTCTCACTCTGTCAGCCAGGCTGGAGTGCACTGGCACAATCTTGGCTCACTGCAACCTCCACCTCCCAGGTTTAAGCAATTCTCCTGCCTCAGCCTCCTGAGTGGCTGAGACTACAGGCATAAGCCACCACACTCAGCTAATTTTTGTATTTTTAGCAGAGAGAGGGTTTTGCCATATTGGCCAGGCTGGTCTCAAACTCCTGACTGCAAGTGATCCACCCGCCTCGGCCTCCCAAAGTGCTGGGATTACAGGCGTGAGCCACTGTGCCTGGCCACATAAGCTGTTTTTAAATTGGCTTTGATGGAACTCTGTTCCATAAGGAATCTCAGATAAGATTTTTAAAAAAAATCTGAGCCCAGCCATGGCTTTGTATACTCAAATACCTATGAGTTGGGTAAATTCCTCTCCTCTTGATGTCCCAAGATAACTTAAGCCTCCTGGGTTTGTCACAAAGTGACATTCTTCACTCACCACAGGTCAGGAACCTACACAGGGACTGTGTAGACAAGGTATGAGGCCAGTTTTCCCAAGGGGCTTTTCTTGGCTCTATAAGTTGAGTTTGATTCCTTAAAGGAAAGCACACCATTCCAGTCAAATCCTTGGTAAAATAACCCGTTTCTCCAATTGTGTCCTGTTACAAATGAAAACAGATTCTTATTGTACTTATACAAATAACTATATTGCCATAAGTTAAGAAAACAAATAGTTTCCATATTCTGGAGAAATCAAGTAGAGAAAAACAGGTATGCTCCAAAGTTTGTTCATAGGCATATACATTACTCAATTGACAAAAGCTGTCAATATCTCAAAAGAAAAGTTTCCTTGACTCTGAAAAACAAAAACAAAGGATTAGCAATGTTTTAAGCAAAAAGTCAAAAAGATTACTTCAGACTTCTATTAGTTTAGTCCATGCAGTTAACTCCTGTTCTGCTTGATATTCATGAACATTTCAGTTCTCCATGAGTGTCCTGAAAGTTTTTTCCTCTATTCTAATGTAATAATCTCCAAAGTTATCAGAAACCTGCATTTAAGAATGCCTGTTAGAGTTCTATAGTTGATTATAAAACCACCTTCTAAAGAGGATCAAAACAAGATGATTGTGGATGAAAAAAATGCCTTATGGCAGCCTCTATTAAAGCCACCATTGACTAGGAATTTTGTTACTTCTGTGGCATACATCAATGTAATGTAACAATTATAACTATTAATAGCATACACTAAGTCATATCAGAATTATAAGAGTTTCCCATAATTTTGGAACATGTACCAATAACACATTTATACGAATACAGCCCAAAGAAAGCCAAGCACCATTTCATATTTGAGAATGCTTCCTGTATGATTTTTATACCAAATAAGCCAAATTTCATCATTACATTAGTGCATTATTGATGTTAAACCCAATTCTTAATAAAACCTTATAGACAAATGTATTGTATCTTAATCAGTTTGACCATAAGGTAAGATTCTCATAAACCTTTTGTAACCCTTTACAATTTTTGTAAAAGAGCAGATCAGTAGTCTAAGAAAAACCTGTTGTGCTTTTATTTTAGTGTTCAATTTATGGAAAAATTGAACAATACCTATTTAACTTTAGCCAATATGTTCACACACAGAATCTCTTTTACAAGATTAATTTTTCACAAACAGTTAAACTTTGAGCTTTATCCTATTTATGTTATTATTTATTTATTTATTTGAGACAGAGTTTTGCTCTGTCGCCCAGGCTGGAGTGCAGTGGTGTGATCTCGGCTCACTGCAACCTCTACCTCCTGGGTTCAAGTGATTCTCCTGCCTCAGCCTCCTGAGTAGCTGGGATTACAGGCATGCACCACCACCCTCAGCTAATTTTTATATTTTTAGTAGAGACGAGGTTTCACCATGTTGGTCAGGCTGGTCCTGAACTCCTGACCTCGTGATCTGCCTGCCTCAGCCTCCCAAAGTGCTAGGATTACCGGCATGAGCCACTGTGCCTGGGCCGGCTTTATCCTATTTAAGTTAAAATAATCCTTTAACTGTTTAGGCAAACAAACAAACAAACAAACAAACAAACACAGAAACACATTCCCATGACTTCCTACCATCTTTTACCAAAAACACATTTTACTTTTCTTACATGCCTTGCATATAGAACTGTTTCTATTTCCCAAAGATTACTTAAGTCATATGAATTAAAGGCATTGCAGTTTTTACTTTTCTGAGAAAATATTTGATTTAAGCACTTATTTTTATTCTTTTATTTTTTTGGGACAGTCTCGCTCTGTTGCCCAGGCTGGAGTGCAGTGGTGGGATCTTGGCTCACTGCAAGCTCCACCTCCCGGGTTCACGCCATTCTCCTGTCTCAGCCTCCTGAGTAGCTGGGACTACAGGCGCCCGCAACCACGCCTGGCTCATTTTTTGTATTTTTAGTAGAGACGGGGTTTCATCATGTTAGCCAGGATGGTCTCGATCTCCTGACCTTGTGATCCGCCCGTCTCAGCCTCCCAAAGTGCTGGGATTACAGGTGTGAGCCACCGCGCCCGGCCAGCACTTACTATTTTTAAACCAATTAAAGCTTTTTCATATATAAACATCACACACAACACATATAAATACACAGACAGAAGAAGATCTAGTACTTGTAAAATTTTTCATTTCCCAGTTTCTTAATTGAATTACTGGCTTCAGGGTGGAGCCCTTGGAGGAACAGGTCCAGGAAGGTATGCACTTTTTACCCCTGAATAAGTAGGATCAGCTGGAAGGTAAAAACAGGTCCCCAAAATTAAGGGTCCTATTTTTATACCAGATCCTGGATCCCCAAAAGAAGGGATCAGCCCATCCCCATAGGAGTCTTAACTTTCAGTGGGGGGTGGGGACTTCGCCATACTTTCTAGGTAGCCAAGAGCATGCTTCTCTGATCTAAATGCGCAAAAAGCCGAGTATCCCCCCATAACTGCCATTAGCCATCCATAAAACTATATTTCCTACCTTGTTATGACACACCAATGCTCTCTCATAATGCGAAGTACTTTCTGAAACCCCTAAAAGTTAAAAACATCAATAATGCAATACAAAACAGAAAAGAGCCTTAGATTTTGAGAGCCATCTATCCACTTTCAGTTCCTGGGGTTTCATGAGGAAAACAGATTTTTCCCAAAGCAGAGTCTGTGGCACCTCCTCTGTTTTTCCCAAGGAGTTCTAGGCTAATAAAGCTTGAATATCCACTTTTAATTAAGCTGACTTTTAACCACAGTGCTCTTTAAAAAAAAAAGTCCTTTTAATTTTTTTATTACCCAACTTTAACCAGGCCAAAAGGTCAATATTTCTGTGCTCAGAGAAAGGAAAACTTAAGAAGGGAAGCCAGGAGTTATTCATGGAAGCACCAAGAATTAACAAGTGGCCAAAGTTACACAGATATCAAACCAGAAAAAGACTTATTCCCTAAGCCAGGAATTAAATCTGAACCGCAATTGTAAAATGGCAAAACCTTAGCTACTGTGCTACAACACTGGACAGTTTCTATTACTCTTCCAAGAAGGAGTCTAGAGCAGCTTATTTTGAACTTGCAAAGGCTTTTAGCTGCTCAGTATAATTTTTAGGGCAAACTATGACATGAGCCTCCTCCAAGGCAGAGACCAAGAGAAAGTACTGCCACACGGTTATAAGGTCAAGCTCCCAAGAACATTTTTCAACATGTGGTTTCTGGGCAGGATGAAAGAGTGGACAGTTCCCCTGAGTAACAGAAAAGTTAGAAAAGAGAAAGGAGAGGAACAGAGAGAAAAGGATGGCCTGCAGCAGGGTGGGGAAGGTGAAATGCTCAGGGAGGCCAGAGAAAGACCCACCCGTTGCAGCGTTGCTGAATCAAAAGTTCAGGCGGCTGCTTGTCAGTCTCGAAGGGACCTGTTCCAGCAGTCCCATCAGCTCTTAAGTATTCCTCTTTAGGGAGGAAAAATCTCCCCATCTCCCATGATCCTGTACATGCCTAATCCTGTCACCCACAGCCATCAGCAAAGAGTGAGCAGCAGATTAATCCAAAGAGAATAGCAGTTAACACCCTGTAGTGCCAAACCCATTCTTAGCTGACAGGGTCTTTACTGAGAGGGGTCTCCAACCCCCTAAATCTTAGGAAGGACTCTAACCTTCCTAAGTTGGGACTCAAATCTGGGTTAGGTCAAGCATCCTTGCCTTTTATTAAGAGGGGCCTTTACCCTCTCTGTCTTAGGAGAGACTCATTCTCCTAAGTTGGGCCTCTAGCCCAATCCCATCCTTTACCTGGGTAAATACACCTCACTTACCCAAAGTTGGCCAGTCGATGCTGCAATTTATTTCCTTTGGATCAGGGGTCTCCTCAGTATAGTTCCTTTGTGGTTAGCCAAAAAGATGTTACTGAAAAGGGGTCCCGATCCAGACCCCAAGGGAGGGTTACTGGATCTCGTGCAAGAAAGAATTCAAAACGAATCCATAGAATAAAGTGAAGGCAAGTTTATTAAGAAAGTAAAGGAATAAAAGTATGGCTACTCACTCCACAGGCAGAGCAGCCTTAACATGCTATTTTTATTAAGTCTTTTTGGTGATCTGCAAGAGTTGTCCAGGTGACTTCACCCGACTCTCTCCAGATTTTTATTTTGCTCTAAATGTACACTGGAACCTTTATTCTCTCACCACAATAGGAAGGTAGGAGGTATATAGGGGCTGTGAAATTATTTTAGGGCGTGGCAACATGGTGTGACATTGGCCAGATGTGTAAACTGAGTAGCTCTGGATAGATACAAAGTCAACCAGCAGGATAAAGGGAGGTGCTTTGGGTAAGACATAAAATCCCTGCTTGGTATGTTGTTTCTGAGAAGCTCTTAGAGCTGCATCCTCCAGAAGCATAGCCCAAGGGGCCCCCAGGAAAGGTCACTCTTTCAGCCACTCTGACTCCCATGTCACTCCTCCTTGGCTCTCTGCTACCAAGACTTGGCTCTGAGATCTTCTGTAGGTGTAAAGTGGCCACATGCTTTTGGTGTCCATAGAAACAAATTCATTTTAAAGGGATGCTTCACAGAAACTTTCTAGACAAATGCTTATGCCATGGTTGTATATCTGAAAAAAAATAGTCTTTTAGATGTGTTGATCATTACCTCCTTGGCATAGATTTCCACTGACATTAGTCAATTAAGAATTGTACATTAAATGGTAATTTTGAACTAAATTTTGGAGGCTGAGTGTGGACTAGTGTGAGAGTGAGAAATTCCCGAGGGCCGCAGTCTTGAGGGAGTCGTTGCATTTTTGTGGTCTTTAACTCCAGGAGCCCTACCCAGTTTTCACGGTAAAGATCTGAATGTAAATGGTCCAAATACACCAATAAAAGACAGAGATTGTCAGCACAGATTAAAAATAATACTTAACTATATGTTGCCTGCAAAGACCCATTTTTTATATAAAGACTCAGATAGATTATAAGTAAAGGATAGAGAAAGATATTCTATGCTAACATTAATCAAAAGAGTATATTAATTTCAGACAAAGCCACTTCTGAAGAGAAAGATTATCAGGAATAAATTGGAGCATTACATAATGATAAAGGGGCTCATTCTCCAAGAAAAGATAAGAACCCTAAACACATATGCACCTAACAAAATACATACGTCAAAAACTGATGGAACTGAAGGGAGCAATGGGCAAATCCATTATTATGTTGGAGAGTTCAACATCCCTCTGTCAGTAATTGACAGATCAAGCAGGCAGTAATCAGTAAGGATATAGATAATGTAACTAGCACCATCAACCAACCAGATCTTGGATCTCTAGTCAATAACAGCAGAATACACATTTCTCTCAAACTTACGTGGACTATTTACCAAGATAGACCACATTCTAGGTCATTAAACACACCTTAACAAATGTAACAGTATAGAAATCATACATATGATGTTCTCCAACCACAATGGAATTAAACTAGAAGTCAATAACAGAAAGATATCTGGAAAATCCTCAGAAAATTGGAAATTAAAAAAATACTTCCAAATAGTCAAAGACATCTCAAAGAACTCTGAAAATATTTTGAATCCCACTTTTAAAAAGTCACAGAGGACAAGACTGAAAACACTGATCACAAAAACAGTGAAAGGTTTGATTGTCAAAACACATCACAAAGAAACTGAAAAGAAACAACAAGCTGGGAAAAATATTTACAGTAAATATGACAAGTATAAATAAAACATACAGACTTTTTAAAACCACTTAGACCTCAATAGATAAATGGCATAAACTGACAATTCACAAAAGAGGAAGCTCAAAAATTTAATAAGCATAAGAAGACATTTGTCTTTACCAGTAATAATAGAGGTGCAAAATTTTACCTATTAAAATATTAACTGTTTTTTTTTAAATGGTACTATTCCAGTGAGCTGTACATTTAAGATTAGTACATTTTAATAAAACCCATTTTTAAAAATTCTGTGCAATGTTGGTAAAGGTTTGGTAAGAAAGATACTGCTAGAGATAATTTACATTGGTGCAACCTCTGTAGAAAGCAATATGGACAGTTTTCAAGCGCATTAATCATATTCATATACTTTAACTCAGGATTTCAACTTCTAAAATATGACAAAATTTTACACACAGACATCCTTTATATAACTGAAAACTTAGAGCCAAAAAAAATCCACAATAAATTAATGCTTACATGTGTTAAATCTGTTTTGATGATAAATTAAGAAACTATAAAATATTGATCTACCAAGTTCTTCAATGATAGAATATGTTTTGACTATAAATAATATACAGTTATAAATATAGTATAAATGCAATTCTATATTAAAATTCATAGAAAAAGAAAACAACGAATTATGGCAAAAAGTTAATTATTGCTATAATATTATCCCCTAGACATTGGAGACATGGACCATTTTCTGGGGGTCATTGCTTTTTCTTTTGGGGGGGTTCCTTTCCTTGTTGTAGTTGTTGTTGTTGTTTGAGAAAAAGTCTCACTCTGTCACCCAGGCTGGAGTGCAGTGATATGATCTCCATTCACTGCAACCTCCTCCTCCTGGGTTCAAGGGATCCTCCCACCTCAGCCTCCTGAGTAACTGGGACTACAGGTGTGCACCACCACACCCAGCTAACTTTTGTATTTTTAGTAGAGACAGGGTTTTGCCATGTTGGCCAGGCTGGTCTTGAACTCGTGACCTCAGGTGATCAGCCCACCTTGGCCTCCCAAAGTGCTGGGATTACAGGCGTGAACCACCACACCTGGCCTTACTTTCCATATTTTTAAAGTGAATATTTCTTACTTTAATAATTAGAAAACCGCTGAGTGCAGTGGCTCATGTCTGTAATCCCAGCACTTTGGGAGGCCGAGGCAGGTGGATCACCTGAGGTCAGGAGTTCGAGACCAGCCTGACTAACATGGAGAAACACTGTCTTTACTAAAAACACAAAATTAGCCAGTCATGGTGACACGTGCCTGTAATCCCAGCTACTCAGGAGGCTGAGGCAGGAGAATTGCTTGAACCCAGGAGGTGGAGGTTGCGGTGAGCTGAGATCATACCATTGCACTCCAGCCTGGGCAACAAAAGGGAAACTCTGTCTCAAAAATAAATAAATAAATAAATAATAATAATGATAATAATAATAATAAGAAGAAAACCTATAAGTAAATAAGCAAAAACAAGCTCCAAGTTTCCAGAGCCCTGTGTTTCCTGTTCCCCTCCTGTTAGTTTCTTAACCGTCTTCTAAAGTACAACTCAAAGGCCACCTCCTCTGTGCAGGTCCCCAGGCCCTCAGACAGTGTTAGTTGCTCCCTCCTTTGTGTTTTGTCAACTCTTGGCATGTGGCTCTCCCACTTCATGTATCCCAATGACTTGTTTATTTTTCTGTCCCACTAGAGTAAGGAGCAGGGGCCATGTTTTGTCATCTTTGTATCCCTGGTACCCAGGACAGCATCTGATACAAAACTGTGTATAATGCCTGATTATCATGGTTATTTTGGTTCAGTTCACTGTCCCCCTGATTCCCTGCTTGAGATACATACCTTTTCACAGCTGATATTCCTGGGAAACCAGAGAACTAGGAAGCCATGAGAGCAGATATTTCTCAGCCCCATCGAGAAGCCAGGTCCAACAATGAGCATTATGTCCCTGGGAGAAGAAATAGTGTCATCTCCTGAAACAGAATGAGTTGTTTGTGTTTCTGCCACCTCTGAACTCTCATCTTTCTCTTCTATAGTGAGTGGATTAGATGGTTCTACGTCAACTCAGGTGAAAACTTAGGCGAAAAGATCCTCATACCTTCCTCAAAATCTGGTCCTGAGAGAAGCATTTCTTGATACAGGTCTGTAAGAGCAGATGGGCCTGGATTTCTTGCTCTATAAACAACTAGAACGAAACTTGCCCACGGGTCTTTATCCTAATGAGGTAGTTACAAAATGCATTAGTCATTGTAGCATAATGGGCCCCGAACTTTGATGATGCTTAAAGCTGCTTTTCCTTCTGGAAAAAAAAAATCAGGTTAAAAAACCATGAGATAAAAATATAAACGTCACTAAATGACACATCAGAATGAATGAGCTTGAATTCAAATAAATAGATGGGCTCTTATTCTACCCATCTATCCAGCCCAGTGACAGTGGTTTCTTTTTCTCTCTGCTGCAGCTGAATTGCTAGATCAAGAGATGCCCCTGTGGCATCCTACTATTGGGAAATCAATTTTATAAAGCTATATAAAGCTCTTTTGAGCTGTGAATGAAAGGAGAGTATAATCCTTAATTGTTAATTAATTAACAATTATTAACAAGGACATCTACCTCCTCAGCAATATTAAGTATTATGTGGCTGGGTCCCACGGCTTATGCCTATAATCTCACCGCTTTGGGAGGTCGAGGCAGGGTTGCTTGAGGCTGGGAATTCGAGACAAGCTTGGGCATCAGAGCAAGACTCCATCTATACAAAAATAAAAAAAAATTAGCTACGTATGGTGGTGCATGCCTGTAGTTCCAGCTACTCAGGAGGCTGAGGCAGGAGGATGACTTGAACCCAAGAATTCCACGTTGCAGTGAGCTATGATTGTGCCACTGCACTCCACCCAGTGGGACAGTGAACTGAATCAAAAGTAACCATGATAGAGTGAGACCCTGTCTCAAAAAAAAACAAAAAACAAAAACAAGAATTATGTTGTTAACCTTCTTTTTGAAGATGCACTTTTAAAATTTTTATTTCATTATTATTTTTTATTGCTGTCACCTATTTGTCCCAGATTAAAAATAATTTTTTTTTCTTTGTTTTGAGATGGAGTTTCCCTCTTGCTGCTCAGGCTGGAGTGCGATGGTGCAATCTCAGCTCACTGCAATCTCCGCTTCCCAGGTTCAAGCAATTCTCTTGCCTCAGCCTCCTGAGTAGCTGGGATTACAGGCGACTGCCACCGTGCCCAGCTAATTTTTTTTTTTTTTTTTTTTGAGACTCGCTCTGTCACCCAGGCTAGAGTGCAGTGGCATGATCTTGGCTCACTGAAAGCTCCACCTCTTGGGTTCATGCCATTCTCCTGCCTCAGCCTCCAGAGTAGCTGGGACTACAGGCGCCCGCCACCACGCCCAGCTAATTTTTTTTTTTTTTTTTTTTTTGTATTTTTAGTAGAGACGGGGTTTCACTGTGTTGGCCAGGCTGGTCCTGAACTCCTAACCCTAGGTAATCCACCAGCCTCGGCCTCCCAAAGTGCTGGGATTACAGGCGTGAGCCACCGCACTCAGCAAAAATAACATTTTTTAAGTCAGGTGCACATCACTGTAACAGTATTAGATATGTGGTTTTCCTTGAACCTTCAAGCATGGTGATTTAGTCCATTCAGGGTGCTATAATAAAATACCATAAACTGGGCAGCTTATAAACAACAGACATTTATTAATCACAGTTCTGGAGGCTGACAAGTCCAAGACCATGGTGCTGGCAGACTTGGTGTCTGGTAAGGGCCCTGTTCCTTATAGACAGTATCTTCTTGCTGAATCCTTACATGGTGGAAGGGGTGAAGGAGCACTTTTGGGCCTATTTATTCCTTCATGAGGACTCTGGCCTCATGACCTAATCATCTCCCAAAAGTCCCTACCTCCTATTATTATGGTTAGAATTTCAACGTATGAATGGGGTTCACTTGGGGTTAGAATTTCAACATGTGAATTGGGGGGGATGCAAATATTCAGAACATAGTGCATAGTGGTATGGGAAATGTTAAATATCATCAATGTTGATTTGATTAATTGGTAATGGAGAGTAAGCCAGATAAGGCAACATCTATTTTTGGTAAGCCACCATCACATTGTCATCACTTCCAATCCAACAAAACAGGGTTCATTATAATTTTCTTGCTTCCTGTATTTGTTTTTTGTTTATTTTTCTTTTCTTTTTATTTTTTTATTATACTTTAAGTTCTAGGGTACATGTGCACAACATGCAGGTTTGTTACATATGTATACGTGTGCCATGTTGGTGTGCTGCACCCATTAACTCGTCATTTACATTAGGTATATCTCCTAATGCTATCCCTCCCCCCTCCCCCCACCCCTCAACAGGCCCTGGTGTGTGATGTTACCCTTCCTGTGTCCAAGTGTTCTCATTGTTCAATTCCCACCTATGAGTGAGAACATGCAGTGTTTGGTTTTTTGTTCTTGCAATAGTTTGCTGAGAATGATGGTTTCCAGCTTCATCCATGTCCCTACAAAGGACATGAACTCATCCTTTTTTATGGCTGCATAGTATTCCATGGTGTATATGTGCCACATTTTCTTAATCCACTCTGTCATTGTTGGCCATTTGGGTTGGTTCCAAGTCTTTGCTATTGTGAATAGTGCTGCAATAAACACACGTGTGCATGTGTCTTTATAGCAGCATGATTTATAATCCTTTGGGTATATACCCAGTAGTGGGATGGCTGGGTCAAATGGTATTTCTGGTTCTAGATCCCTGAGGAATCACCACACTGTCTTCCACAATGGTTGAACTAGTTTACAGTCCCACCAACAGTGCAGAAGTTTTTCTATTTCTCCACATCCTCTCCAGCACCTGGTGTTTCCTGACTTTTTAATGATCGCCATTCTAACTGGTGTGAGGTGGTATCTCATCGTGGTTTTGATTTGCATTTCTCTTATGGCCAGTGATGATGAACATTTTTTCATGTGTCTGTTGGCTGCATAAATGTCTTCTTTTGAGAAGTGTCTGTTCATATCTTTCACCCACTTGTTGATGGGTTTGCTTGTTTTTTTCTTGTAAATTTGTTTGAGTTCATTGTAGATTCTGGATATTAGCCCTTTGTCAGATGAGTAGATTGCAAAAATTTTCTCCCATTCTGTAGGTTGCCTGTTCATTCTGATGGTAGTTTCTTTTGCTGTGCTGAAGTTCTTTAGTTTAATTAGATCCCATTTGTCAAATTTGGCTTTTGCTGCCATTGCTTTTGGTGTTTTAGACACGAAGTCCTTGCCCATGCCTATGTCCTGAATGGTATTGCCTAGGTTTTCTTCTAGGGTTTTTATGGTTTTAGGTCTAACATATAAGTCTTTAATCCATCTTGAATTAATTTTTGTGTAAGGTGTAAAGAAGGGATCCAGTTTCAGCTTTCTACATATGGCTAGCCAGTTTTCCCAGCACCATTTGTTAAATAGGGAATCCTTTCCCAATTTCTTGTATTTTTGTCAGGTTTGTCAAAGATCAGCACCTTTCTCTGATAGTGAGAAACTTGGCTCCCATGACACATAGTCTGTATTTATGTGATCAAGTCTCCTCACCCTGCTCAGGCTCTGGCCACCTGCTCTGAGCCACCGCAGATCCTCTTCTACCCCTTTCCCAAACACCTACCTTCCTTGGCCTCTCTAATGGCTTTGAACTAAATTGTTCAGAAAGAAAAGGGAAGAGGAAGCAAAAGTGGAAAAGAAAAATTCTTTTTTATTTTTATTTTTCCAGATGGCATTTCACTGTTGTCGCCCAGTCGGGAGTGCAATGGCACAATCTTGGCTCACTGCATCCTCCACCTCCTGGGTTCAAGCAATTCTCCTGCCTCAGCCTCCCGGATAGCTGGGATTACAGGCATGTGCCACCATGCCTGGCTAATTTTTGTATTTTTAGTAGAGACGGGGTTTCACCATGTTGGCCAGGCTAGTCTCAAACTCCTGACCTCAGGTGATCCACCTGCCTTGGCCTCCCAAAGTGCTGGGATTACAGGCATGAGCCACCAAGCCTGGCCGCAAAATAAAAATTCTACTTAGCCAGTTTTTATTGAATGTGTACCATAGGCAAAGAATTATATGAGATGCTGTTTTGAGTAGAAAGGAAAATAAGATGCATTGGAGATTACAGAGTATAGAAGACATCCGACCAGGTTCTACTGCAGTAACAAATGACTCCCAAATCTCAGAGGCTGAAGACCACTGAGGTTTATTTCTCACTCACGTTTGTGTCCTTCATGTCTCTGCTCTATGTTGTTTTTGTTCCAGGAGCCAGGCTAAGGGAATACACTTTTTCTGGGATATGCTAGTCTTGGGGATGGTCTTGCAGTAGAGGAAAGAATGTGATGATGGAACCACATGATGGGTCTCAAAGCTTCTGATTGGAGGCTGCTTGTATCGCTTCTGCTCAATTTTACTGAGCAGAGAAAATTTCAAGACCGAACTTGGACACCATTGAAGCAAAGAAGTCTTCTCCTTCTACAGAGAGAGGAAGCAAAATTTTGGTAACAATAATGCCATAAATGACATAGATCTGTGGAGGAAACAGACATATATTCACTTAACTAGCAGACACTGTATGATAGAGGAAAATACATACTCCACTAATCCCACCTTGCAGTAAGATGAATGGGGGAAAATACGATAAATTGAAGGTATGACTCTTAGGCTCGCAAGACATTTTGTGGTCTTGAAGAGAGAGATCTCAGGCAAAAGTGAGAAACAGATAAAAGTGACAATAAGAACTCTTACTTGGGTAGGACAGAGGAAATAAGGAAAGCAGTATGTTTCCATGACCTAGAGAAGAAGCATAATATATAATATTCCTGAGGAGGTGGATGTTCAGGCTAATGATTAGGGTTTGCACTCTCACTTCACCCACAGCTTAGAAGGGCTTTATAGAATTTTATCAGATTTATTTCCCCACAGTGAACTCCCACAGGGGCATTTCTTGGAATAACAATTCATTTGTAACAGGGAAAAAAAGAACCCACTATCACTGGGCTGGATCTAGGGATAGAATAAAAATCATATTTTGGATGTTTCCCAGCCTGAGAATTGAAAAATGGTATTTCTGTGTAGTTTTAATACACATTTCACTTGTTATGAGTGAGAATGAGCTGGTCTTATGTTTCCATTTAAGTGAGCTGTCTTTGTTCATATTTATGCCTATTTATCTGTTGGGGTTTCCGTCTTTTTTCTAATTGATGTCCGGAAAGATTGAGAAAGATTTTGTCAGTCAGGACAGAGTTAAGAAATTCTGCCAGAACTGTGCTAGGTGCTGGGAGCGAATGAGACACTGTCATTAGGCTGGGTATCTCGCGGTCTGTAGGGAAAACCTCCAGATCACACCAGAAAAGACGCATCTGTGTCGAGTCTTGAAGTAGCCACCAGTTCACCTGTTGGGGCCCAGGGTTCCTGGTGGGCCCAGGCAGGGGCAAAGTCCCGTCCTGGGCAAAGAGAAGTTCTTAGTGCCTCAAGTAGGTCTCCCTAAAAGCAGATCTTGAGATGGGGATTCTCTTAGAAGTGTTTTTTTTTTTTTTCTGATTATTCCCAGGAGAAATGAATGAGAGAATCAGGATAGGTCATAGGAAAAAGGCAAAGCAAGAATGTGGTCTCCCTGGAAGACCAGCTTCAGCCTGTTCCAATGGGGAGGTTCTGAGGCATGAATTGCACCACAGAGCTGGTCGCTCCCTTGAGAGAAGGGAGCCTTCCCTTCACGCCCCATGTCACTAAGTCATTGGCTGAGGTCAGGGGATGAGTGTAGAGGGCACAGCTCCCAGATCAAGACTGTTCCCACTTGGCCAAGGGCAGGTGTCTGGAGAAGGGGGCAGCTGTGAATTGTTAGCAGCCACTGCTCACAGCAGCTGAGGACAGGAGCACCTGCTTTTAAAGGGAATCTAGATGGGGCACCAACAACTTTCATTACATTTAGTAGGATCTGGAGCTCCCCCAAGAATGCTGCAGCATCTGCCAATGTACAAGTCCAACTGTGTACTTGAATGTCCCCTAAAAATGTCCCCAAATAGCAATTGAAAAGGCTTTTATCAGAAGCTAATGGATATAGCCCAGAAACACCATTATGAAACTCATGACTCAGAGTTTGACTTGTAGTTCCATTGTCTAGGATCATCATTTGTTATCTCGAGTAAGATACTCTGCTGGGACCCAAGTGTTAGTTTATGAACATTTTGATTATGCTTGAGCCCCAGCTGCAAAATGCCAGAAGCTTGACTCTTCAAATATATCACTAAGTTACAGGCAGTAATGGCTTCAATGATGGTGACAGAGTTTAGCTCAAGCAAATATTTATAATTGACAAAGAATGTGTGAGGAGGATGCTAATGAATGAATGTGCTGATTATTTTCTCCTGCCAAAAACATTAGCTCTTGTTTGGTTTAACTGTCAAGCTGACACCATAGATTAGAAATGACAGAATGCTGGCAAAGATCCACAGACAGGAGGAATATTAAGAAAATTTGCAAATTGTGTAACTTTCAATACTTCTATTTCCAAATATAATTGTTTATGGGTGTTAGCAGAGGTTATGGCTCAGTTATAGGCCAAAATGAAGCATATTGAGATTTACAAGTACATTTGAATTTCTGAAATCTTCCATTTTAGAACAGAAATACAAGCCTGATGACATCTTCTTGGATTCAGGTGGATATCTTTAACTAAATGGTGAACCTGAAGATTAGATGTATACATAAGACAAACATTTTGTTCTTTCCAGGTGTTATTTTCTGCTATAAACACTAGCATTTAAAAAAAATTCTCAGCTGGGCATGTTGGCTCACGCCCGTAATCCCAGCACTTTGGGAGGGCGAGGTGGGTGGATTACTTGAGGTCAGGAGTTCGAGACCAGCTCTGCCAACATGGTGAAACCCCATCTCCACTAAAAACACAAAAATTAGCCCGGTGTGGTGGCTGGCACCTGTAATCCCAGCTACTTGGGAGGCTGAGGCAGGTGAATTGCTTGAACCCAGGGGGCGGAAGTTGCAGTAAGCCAAGATTGCACCACTGCACTCTAGCCTGGGTGATGGAGTGAGACTCGATCTCAAAAAAAAAATCTCTTTGGCCTCTTGAACCTGGTAAACATTAGCATTTAGTTTTTATGATAACATATGCTAATTCTATACATATATATTTTATATATAATACATACATATGCTTGCATATATTTGTTTGGCCCTTCGATATCATTGTTCCTTGTTTTCATGTGCTGTTGGCTTGTGGTGTCATAATCCATGAAGATGACCATTCTTTCTAGCAGGGTTGTGCTGGTGGCTTTACTTTGTGATGATTGTCCCTGAACTTACGTGCTGCTGAGCCAGTCTTCCCTTTTGATGCTATGCATTAGCTCTTAATGACAAGGCCCCAAATGCCAGACAGGGGTGTGCCATCCAAGCAGGCGTGTGTCTCACAGCCGTGGCCTGTCAGCCCCTGGGCTTAACTAGCACTTTGTGGGTGCCTTGGTGTGCACTTGGTCCTCCACTGATCCACCAGCATCTTGACCTGCCTTTCTGTGCATTGTCTCTTTGTATATCTGTGGGTCACAAAGCAGACAGTAGCTGCCAAGAAGCAGATGTGGTGACACAGTGTGCACAGAGTGGCTGGAAGGACTGACACTCTGTGGAGCATTGTTTCTCCAATGAATCAGCCCTGTCCCCACTTGGACCTCTTTCAGCTCAGCAGCAGGGCTTATCTTTAAGGCATTTTAAAGATTCCTTATCAAGGGTGGGAAGAGAGCTGAGGGAACCTACAGCTGTGTTCACTGATGGGCTAAAGCAGGCTTTTGATCACAGCTTTTCCTAGAAGAATAGCTGCACAGGGATTATGTGCACCTCACTGTTTGTAATCTCTGACACAGCAGTGCAACTTTGCTTTGAGATAAAGGGCACTGCCGCCTCCTTTAATCACCCTGTGTGCTTCCAGGGAGTCGGAGCAGCAGTGGCCAGCGACAGTTCACATCGTGGCCGCTCCAGGCTCATCAGTTGAGAGCTTACTATGTGCTGGGCACTGTGTTAGGGAAAATACATATTAGCAAACTCTTTCAACCACCCAGTGTTGCGCTAAAGGTAAGTACTTTTATTATCCTTATTTTGCAGTCGAGAACACTGAAGCTTGAAGAGTTTAAATAAGTTCACTGAGGTCACACAGTTTACAACAGAGAGCTGGAATTCCTACCCTGACCTTCCTGACGTGAAAACCCATGGTCCTTACCATTGGCACCTCCACTTTCCTGGCCTTCTGGAATCAGCTTAATCTCTGTCACATAGTCCTGGACTAGGCTCAGGCTAGGTCTTTTCCTCAGACTTCTGACTAGGGTTGAGGTGTCTACTTCCAGGACCACTCATGTGCTGTCACAGGCTTCAGCTTCTTATCGTGTAGACCTCAGGGCAGCTCACAATGTGGCAAGTGCCTTCACCCAGAATGAGCAAGATGGCAGGGAAGGGGGTGGGGGATGGAGAGAATATGGGAGACAATGTTCAAGATGGAAGCCACAGTCTTTTTTTAGTCTAATCTCAGAAGTGACATCCTATTACTTCTGTCATATTCAATTCCTCATTAGTGAGTTAATAAATCGAGTGTGTACTCATGCTAAAGGGTAGGAGCACCGGAAGGTGGGGATCACTGTGGCCATCTGAGAGTCTATCTACCATACCCCCTACAGTCATCTCTCCACTCAGTAGCCAGAGATATCTTTTAAAAAACTTTTTATTTTGAGATAATTATAGATTCCAAGATGTCATTTAAAAATGTAAATCAGGTGAGGTGCAGCAGTTCATGTCTATAATCCCAGCACTTTGGGATGCCAAGGTGGGAGGTTCACTTGAGGCCAGGAGTTTGAGACCAGCCTTGGCAACATAGAGAGACCTCATCTCTACCAAAAATTTAAAACTTAGCTGGTGTGGCAGTATGCACCTGTAGCCCTAGCTACTTGTGAGGCTAGGTGGAAGGATTGCTTGAAGCCAGGAGTTCAAGGTCACAGTTAGCTATGATCACGCCACTGCACTCTAGCCTGGGCAACAGAATGAGTCCTTGTCTCTATTTTAAAAAAATAATAATTATTATACATATTTTGAGTCAGGGTCTGGCTCTGTCACCCAGGCTAGAGTGCAGTGGCATGATCTTGGCTCACTACAACATCTGCCTCCCAGGCTCAAGCCATCCTCCCACCTCTGCCTCCCAGGTAGCTGGGGCCACAGGCACATGCCACCATATCCGGCTAATTTTTGCAATTTTGTAAAGATGGGATCTCACTTTGTTGCCCAGGCTGGTCTCAAACTCCTGAGCTCAAGCGATTCACCTGCTTCAGCCTCCCAAAGTGCTGGGATTACAGGTGTGAGCCACCATGCCCAGCCTAAAAATAATAATTAAAAAAAATAAATTTTAAAAATTCAAAAATCTAACTCAGATTATGTTACTCATCTGCTCAAAACCTTTTCATGGCTTCCCAATGTCCAAAGTTTTTATTTTGACCTGCAGAGCTCATTAGGGATCTCGGCTATTTTTTCTGACCCCACCTCCTTCCATTAACCCCTTTGCTCCCTTTATCCTTCTACACAGGCCTCTGCTATTTCTGCCAAACCCACTCCTGTCTCAGGGCCTTGAGCTTGGTGTTCCCTGTGCGCTGGAGTCTCTTCCTCTGGATAACCACAGGCTTCTCTCAGATCTCTGTGAAAGTGGCACCTCCTTCTCCTGGCCACCCTAACTGAAATTCACCCTTTGCTAGTTTCTACCCCCTTATTTGGTTTCATTGTTCTCATGTCACATAGCACCTACCTGAGATGTTATATGTAATAACTGGTATAACCTCTGCAGAATCTTGTAGAATATTCATAGAATATCAAAGTCCTGAGTGCAGGGACTTGGTTTTGCATTTGCTTGTATCCTCCGTGCCTAGAACAATGCCTTGCCATAAATAGGTGATGATTATAATATGTCCCATTGGATTGAATTATGTGGAAGCAATAAACAAAATCAACGTCAACCAAAACCCAAAAAAGAAATAAAATAATTTTTATATTGTCTTTGTCGTGTGCTTTGCACACCAAATTCTGCCCTGGGAGTAGCAGTTTAGTCACTTCGGTTCACCAATATCAACACAGAGTTTTCATTATCAAGATGTCTGAATTCCAGCGCAAACCTCATAACACAATGAAAACCTTTTAAGACCAAAATGGCAATTTGATGGGAAAACTATTTTCAATCTCCTTAGTTTTTGAACTAGAACATACTAGCCCGTCTCTTGGGAGCTCCACGGTGAGGTCTGATGCACTTCTTCATGGCTAAGAGAGAGGAAATTGGAGAACTCTGGCGATGAAGATATCAGCTGGGACAATGGGGAATTGAAGGTCAGTTTTGTACGCACTTCTTGCAAGCACTATAACTTAAATTCAAGCCTCCTAAGCAGTGACAGGGGAATAAAGCCCAAGGCTGAATGATTGATTTTGTTGTCCTTACTTCAGTACTACACATCAAGTATATTTTTTAGTGGAAAGCTTTTGGTATACCTATTAGTATGGCAGGCTTTTACCCTCGACTTGAGAACTTGTGAGAAAATGCTTGAGGCTGGTGCAAAGAGTGCTAAGGGGATGTACTATATGATCTTTATCATAATGCAATAAGAAAAGAATTGAGTACTCTTTGTTGTAAAAGAAGAGAATTTGCTTTGAACACATCAGACTTGAGAAATTGAACGGGCAGAGGAGCCTGGCAGCTCAACTTTTATGGGATTTTTTTTCCTTTAAAATATTAGAATCTCTTATATAACTCACGGACTATTTTTTTGAGTACCACTTGAATGTGAGAAGAGTCCTTTAGAGTAATCTCTGTGGAATAAATTTTGTGTCAGCATCTTTTTTTTTTTTTCTGCATGGCATGGTGGGCTTTTAAAGACCATTTTAAAAAAACTTCTCTTTCCTCTCAAAGACATATGCATTAGAAAAAGTTGCTTCATACTGCCTGGAAACCAATTATAATGGAAAATGCTATCTTGTCTAAGTCTCTGTTTTCTCACCTTTAAAGTGGGGCCGGTTTTTCCACCGTTTAAGGATATAGTGAGGATTAAATGAGACAGTACAGCCACAGCTCTAAGCTCAGAGCTTTGCAAGTAGCCGACCTCCTATATATTATCCTCCTTGTTGTTACATTGTTATAAGAAGGAAGTAAAGAGCTCAATTTATAGCCTTAACAACAATTTAGGGAAGAAGTAGTTCCAAAGACATGAAAGGCCAAAGAAAAAGCTAACTGGTGGTGATTTCATAAAAATTTGCACAACTTTCAGGTTCAACTCAATAGAGTATCATTGTCCTCCTTCCATTATTCAGTAGCTAAATATGGTGTTCTCAAATCAAAGGGAAGTAATTGGCATTCATTTTAATTTTTTAAGTTTTACTTTTTAAAAATTGGCTATACAAGTTGGGCATGGTGGCATATGCCTGTAGTCCTAGATACTTGGGAGGCTGAGGTGGGAGGATCACTTGAACCCAGGAGTTCAAGTCTAGCTTGGGCAACATAGTGAGACCTTCATCTCTAACAAAATAAGATAATAGGGGTTATACATTACATGGTTCAAAATTCAAAAGATCCACGGGGTGTGAAGCAATGTCTCCCTTCCACCCCAGCCTACCCAGATATAGTCTAGTTATATACAAAGACTTGTGCATACTTTTCCCTTTACACAAATGGGAACACATAGCACTTGCTGTTCTGCACCTTCATTTTTTCACTTAACGAATTACATTAACAATAATTCTCATTTTGTCATGGTTGCATACAATTCTTTGTATAGATGAACATAATTTGTAAGCCTCTTAATGAACATCAGGTTGTTTCAATCCTTTCCTATTATAAACCACATTGCAATGAATAATCTTGTGCACACGTCATATCTCATAAGTGCAAATATATACTTGAAGGATAAAATTATAGAAGGGTAATTTTGATAGGAATTGACAAATTTCCCTCTAACGCAGTTGCATCAATCTTTGACTCTCACCAGCAACGAATGAGCAAGGCTTTTTCCCCACATCCTTGCCAACACAGTGTGATACCAAATGTTTTTTCTCTCGGCTATTTTGACAGATGAAGTTTTATTTTGCATTTCCTATGAGCCCATTTGAACATCTACAAAATATGTTTAAGGGCCATTTGTATTTCCTTTTCTGTGAACTGTGGATTTCTCTCCTTTGCCCATTTCTCTATTGGCTACTGGTACAGTGGGATATTAAAGGTTAGAGTGCATTGGATAGTAGAAAGGCATAAGTCTTAAAGTTGATGGACTAATATTTAAATTCTGGTTTGATCTTTTATAGGTTATGTAAATACTTTTTGAGCTTCAGTTTCCTCATCTCTAAACTTATGATAACAATCTCTTTTTCACACAGCTCTAGGGAAGATTAAAAGAGATAACTTGTGTAACATACTTAGTACAATATCTAAACCCTTAGTGGGGGCTCCTTCCATAATCCAGGGTTTTATAAAGATTGCAGCAAACGTTTTTCATACTTTTAAGGAGTCACATATAATTTCACAAAAAAAGAAGAAAAAAGATATGAAGAAGAAAGAATAGTGAGTGGAAAGAGAAGCCATGTTTTATCTTTAAAAGCTCATGGGTGTTAACTTTTATTATAAAATTTTTCACACTTAGGTATTTTCAATCCTTTTTAATCTGTTGCCCAGCATGCTTCTAAAGCCACTTCTTCCTCTGAAGGTGATTAGGGAATACAGGCTAATTTTAATATTAGCATAAGTAACACATAATTAGGGAAGTAAATCTTCTGTGCCCAGATGCCCATTATGCATTACAAAGTCAATATGTAATATGGCTTTAAAAAGTCGTTTGCTGCTTGGCATTATTTGGGGGTTTATCAGGGCTTTGCATAGAGCCTTACAGTCAGCTCACAATAATGTTTGCTAAACTGACTTGGTCCCTTGTTTCTTTTTGCTGGTAGGATAGCAAAAATGCCATCTTCTAGACTCTTCCTTGGGCAGGTGGGTGCCATTTCTCTTTGAATCACTAGTGCCTAGCTCAGTGTGAGGGACATAGTAAAGGCTGAATCAAACTGAATCCTGAGGTGAGACATGGGCTTTTCAAATTCCATATGAATCAAGGTTAAGCCCCCAAAGCGTTCTGAGTGTCACCGACTTTCCAAAAGGACACTGATGTACTCACTCTTTTGCTCTATATGCATTTATTTTGCCAGAACTATCTATAGAGACAGGATTTTCAACTTCTTTTTAAGTTCACAATGTACTATTTTTACTGTCTTTCAAATTTCCTCTTTCTGATTCATCAAATGTGATATGCTATATATTCATTTGAAATAAAATTAATCGTAAATCAGTTTTGTGAGTTCCTTAATATCTCATGAGATAAATGGAGAGACTGTAAAGTGTTATGAAACCAGGATGGAAAATTTAGTCTGCATATTCCAGGATGTGCTATTTCAATAGCTTCATAAATGGGGGAATGCTGAAGATAACTTTCTCATGTTTTTTCTCTTTCTAACCGTTGAAAACTTGGTTGCTCTCTTCTCTATAGGCCTAGGATGCAGTTTACTGAGAGTAAACATGGCACATGCTTCAGCATAGAGTTTCCAAGCAAAGGATGAGAGATTCTCACAAGCCTCACCTTTCTTTACTTGATGAAATGGAAGGGTAGGATCTGTATTTCATTTCTGAGAAAGCACACAGATTACTGCAACTGTCTACCTTTTGGCTTCCGGCAATTTGTCTCCTTTGCCTATGAAGAACCACCTACTCTCTTTGTGTGCTTAAAAAGTCACTTGAAGATCCCTATCCTTTTGCTCATCACCAGTGCCCCCATGCCAACTCTGCGTGGGGATTGCAGAGTCTCCGCTTAGTGGCAGTCATATTCATCTTTCCAAAGTCTGGGAAGACTGCAGAAAGGGACACACCAATATATTCCTATGTTTCAATGCACTTTAGCCTTAGGGATTTTTGTCAAACATGGCAGGAAGGCCAAATGTGTATAAAACATCACTGCAAGGGCTCTGAGCCTGGAGATATACCCTAAAAGTGCCTGGTGAGATTACTGACAGTCCCTGTGGGTCCAAAGAATTGCTGTTCACTTGTTGGACCCTACTGTCTTCTTATTCCCTCCTCCATGTTATTCCTTTCCATTGTCATTGATGTCTTTGTCAGGGAACGTGCGATAGAGCAAGCAAAGGCAACACATCCTGATTAGCTCTATCACTTGCTAATAGATTTGGTAAAGCAGGTAAATTTCATAGGCAGAATCTAGTTTGTGGTTCAGCAACAAGATCCACCTGTTCCTGAGACCTGTAACCATAAGTAGTTGAGAGTTAACAACATGCAAATTTTCACTTCAAGAAGAAACTAGTTAGGCTTCAGGGCTTGAACATACCCTTAGGGATAGGAACTGGATAACTTAGCAGAAACTCACACAAGTAAGAGCCTGCTAAGAGTGGGAGGGTGACTCAGCAGTGGCCCAGGAAGCTAAACAGCAAAGACTTGCTGATTAGTCTCAGAGAAGCTGATCTGAAAGAATATGAGAAGCTACAGGGACTGAGGTTAGGAATGAGGTGGTTCAGGTTGACACACTGCTTTAATCACCAGATGCTCCATTATTTCCATCCTGCTAATTGTAGTTTCAAAATTAGCAACAACTCCCCCACAATAATTAGGGTTTATAAGTGCATGTGCCCACATTTGAGGATTACGCATGTAGTGTTCAAGTGTTATACAGCTAAAATTACTGTGTGTATTTGTGTAACTTGTTCGCTGAATAAGTGAATTAACTAGGATACAATCAAGAAACAGCTCTGTTTCTCCTACCACTGCCTATAAACACACTTGGTCGGACCTCTATTCAAAGCCCCTTGAATGCACCTAGGGTAGAAACATAGTTCTTTGGTCTTTTATCACCTTACTAAATTCTTTCATTATTTATAATAGTTTTTCAATAGTGTCTCATATTTTCCATGTATTCGTCAGATCAAATGAAAATAGTTTGCAAAAGTTTTCTCCCATCTGTAGGTTGTCTGTGCACTCTGTCCCTAGTTTCTTCTGGTGCAATGTACTTTATTCTTTTACTTCTCAAACTGTTTTCTTTTCTCTGTTGTAAAGCCACCCCACATTTTAGGGTTTTGTTATGGTAGCACCCCACTTTTGGTGCCAAAATAATTATTAGTTGTCCATATACAACAAGTTATCCTAAAATTTAAATGTTTAAAACAATCAATATTTACGAATGCACTCAATTTCTATGAGTCAGGAACCCAGGAGCAGATCACTTTGGAGATTCTGTCTCCATGTCTGTATGAGGTTACAGTCAAGGTGTTGGTCAGGGTTGCAGTCATGTGTAAACTTGTCTGAGGTGGGAGGATCCTCTTACATGATGAAAAACTCAAATACTTGGCAAATTCGTGCTGGTTCTTGGCAGGAGGCCTCAACTCCTCATTATGTGGACCTCTCCATAGGGATGTGATCGTGAACATGGCAGCTGGCTTTTCCCATAGAGAATAGTCCAAAAAAGAGCAAGGTGGAAGCTGCAGTGTCTTTCATGCTACCATTTCTTGCATCTTATTGGTTATTTAGGTTAGCTGTATTCATTGTAAGAGGCTACAACACAAGGTCATGATTACCAGGAGGCAATAATCATTGGAGGCCATCCTAGAGATACATAATTATGGCAGATACCTAAAATAATGTGTTTGAAAGATCTTTAATGATTGGTTAAATGAAAGAAAAGATTCAAAACTGTTAAAGCAGTATAATTTAAAAGTTATTAAAAATAACTTTTTAATGTTGTCTGAAAGTATGTGTGCATGCAGAAAAGATAGACCAAAAGGGAAACAAAAATGTTAGCATGACTTTTCTCTGAGAGGATGATGAAAGTTTAGGTTTTCCCAGTTTTCTCAATGTGTGTGTGTGTGTGTGTGTGTGTGTGTGTGTGTGTCTATTTTCAAAGTTTTCTAGAGTATAAATGAATAGCTTTATAATTAATAAACATGAATTTTGAGGGCACAATTAGAAAAATTATTTTAAAATTTTGCTTATTTTCTTGAAGACACAATTTATATTATTTCCCTTTAGTTTGAAAGTTAAAGTAAACTTTCCATACCCAGTAAAAATCTAATCATAATTTTAAATGCTAGGAGCTGTTAACTCTTAATTTGGCAGTTGATGACTTATTTCATCTTTTAAGATAATCATCTGCCAAGTTTTAAATTAATATTTGTAGTAGCACAGATGGAATATGTGTGCATGCATAAATGAGTGTGTTCAATGAGAGAGGGAGAAAAAGACTCCTTTAAAGATTCTTCCAGAGAATTATTGCTTAGTAATAGCTTTTGGGCTATTTAATATTCAATACTAACTAAGAATCGCAAACTTTCAAATTTCCTCCTTTACTCAAACCCTTGCCTTCATAATTTTTCCAAAAAGGTGAAATTTAAAGAAGAAATATAAAACATTCCCATGAGATTGTTTGAAACAGAAAGACAAAGCAAAGTTTAGTTGAGCTGGATCTGAAACTTCCAAAAATGTACCAAGGTTGAGATTCTTTGAAGCTCTTTCTGAAAATTAATGCAGAAGTTATTCTTTCCTTTGGATGTGAAAACTGTCTATGTTTATGAAGTTATTTAATGCACAACTCAGGATCCTAGAAATCTTTGCAATTACATCTCCATCCACTCAGATCAGAGCCACTGTGTTTCACTGCTCAAAGGAGCCCAGCTGAGTGTTACTGGGGCTGAAGTCCAGTTTTACATACTTTTCCAGACATTAACTATGAGAAGAAACCTGTTTTTCCCCCCCTCCTAATTCATAAATTGTCTTCAGATGGGCTAGGAATGAATTTTATCACTCCTTTGCATTTTGAACCCTAGGAAATCCTAGGCATTTTGTCTGCTGTTTTGATTTTCCACTCATTATCATCTTTTAATTATTGCTAAGGTATTTCTGTGTTGTATACATTGCTTTCTCAGCTCCTTGTAAGTTCCTCAAGGTCAAGGACCATGCCTTACCTTTCTCATTTCCTATGGGTGGCTACCAACATAGCAAATGGCAAACTCTAGCCATGATCAAAAGGCATTTAATTAATTGTTAGACACCTGAAACTTAAGTCTCTAATGTATTTATATCCCCGTACTTTGTGCTATTTTTGTTGTATATTTTCCATCTACACAAATTGCAAATTCCAAATATAATTTTTTTACCTTAAAGGGCCAACTATCTTTAATATAATTAAGAAAAGGAAAAAATGATAACCTTTTATATCTACCGAAAAAATGGTAACTTTTTATATCTACCAATGTATTTACATTTTTGGTACTTTTCATTACTTCTATAAATTTGAGTTGCCATGTGACATTTTCTTTCAGCCTGAGGAATTTTCTCTAACTACATTTCTTATAGTTGATGTTTGGGGGTAATAACTTCTCTTAGTTTTCATATATTGACAATATCTATTTCACCCTCATTTTTGGAGTATATTTTGGCTGTATATATAGTTCAAGATTGACTTTTTCCCCCTTTAGCACTTTAAACAAATCTTTTAATTGTCTTCTGGCTTCCATTATTTCTGATTAGAGGTTACATATAATTTTCTTTTTTTTTTTTTTTAGAAGGAGTCTCATTTTGTCACCCAGGCTGGAGTGCAGTGCAGTGGCATGGTCTCAGCTCACTGCAACCTCTGCCTCCCAGTTCCAGCGATTCTCCCACCTCAGCCTCCTGAGTAGCTAGGATTACAGGTGTGAGCCACCATGCCCACCAATTTTTTTTGTATTTTTGGTAGAGATGGGGTTTCACCATGTTGGCCAGGCTGGTCTTGAACTCCTGACCTCAAGTGATCCGCCAGTCTTGGCCTCCCAAAGTGCTGGGATTACAGGCGTGAGCCACTGTGCCTGGCCCATGTATCATTCTTATAGTTGCTCCTCTGTAACATCATTTTTTTTCTTAACTGATTTAAAGATTGTATCTTCAATTTTCAGGCAGTTTGACTATAGTGTGCCCACATGTGGTTTTCTTTGTATTTATCCTGCTAGTGATTTGTTGAGTTTCTTGAGTCTGTGGGTGGATGTTTTTCACAAAATGTGGAACATGTTTGGCCATTATTTCTTATAAGTTTTTTCTACTTTACTCTCTTTCTCCTCATCATCTAAGACTCCAACTGCACGTACATTAGACAACTTGATCTTGTCTCATACCTTTCCTGTCTATGGCACAGGATATTTGTGATGTTAATAGAATGTGAAAAATCATTTTGAAGGATTATACTTTAGCCTCAATAATATGAATTTTAAAAAGGAGTCTGTAGTAGTACTATCAGAGTTACTACAAGGATGAAATGATTTATGAAAGAAGCATTAAGGAGTGCCTGACATATACTAAATACTCAATAAATTATTATTATTATCTGTATCAGTTAGCTATTGCTGCATAATAAATCACCTCACATAATAATTGTGGTGGAAAGCAATTGTTTCTTACAAGTCTACAGGTTATCTGGCAGCTCTTCTGATCAGAGATGGGTTCATCTGTTCTCATTCACATGTGTGGGGATCATCTGGCTATTATCTAATCTATGATGGCCTCCACTAGGATGGTTGGGTCTGCCACATGCGTTTCATCCCCCAGCTGCCTAGTTCTCATGATGATGACAGAGCACAAGAGAGGAAGTGGAGACATTTGGAGATTTTTAAAAAATTCTTTCTTTTTTTTAATTGACAAAATTATATATATATATTTATGGTATACACATATGATATTTTGATATATGTACACATTTCAGAATGGCTAACTCAAGCTAATTAATATATACATTACCTTATACACTTATCATTTTTTTGTAGTGGGAACAATTAAATCTACTCTCAGCAATTGTAAGTATACAATACATTGTTATTAACTATAGTAATCATGCTGTACAATGGATCTGTTGAACTTATTCCTCTTGTCTAACTGTCTAATATTGTGTCCTTTGACCAGCATTTCTCCAGTCTCTTCCACTTCAGCCTCTAGACCCTGGTAACCACCATTCTATTCTCTGCCTCCCTGAGTTCAACTTTTTTATTACACATAACAGGGGGAATAAAAATGTCCCTGGAAAAATGTAGTTAAAAGATAAAAATATAATATACATATACATATTATTTCTCAGTATAAACTCCATCAAGTTCAAGATACTTTTGTAAACAATGATACTAGCCTATCCCTAAAGAACTCAGGGCCTTGGGAATTTAATCATGTCAATGCAGTCTCTTTTTTTACATCATTAACTGAGAAAAAAAATGGGTGCCGTTTACACATTTTTTAATATTAGGAAACAAAAAGAAGTCAGGAGGAACCAAATCAGAACTGTAAGGTGGATGCCTAAAATTGCCCTTGGTTGATGAGAAGAATGAGCAGGAGCATTATCATGTAGAGAAAGAGTATCTGGTGAAGCTTTCTCAGGCATTTTTCTGCTAATAGCATCGGTTAACTTTCTCAAAACACTCTCATAATAAGTAGATGTTATTATTTTTTCTGGCTGTCCAGAAAGCCAACAAGCAAAATGCCTTGAACATCCCAAACAACTGTTGCCATGACCTTTGCTTCTGACCAGTTCACTTTTGCTCTGACTGGACTACTTCCACCTCTTGGTAGCCATCGCTGTGATTGTGCTTTGTCTTCAGGATTGTACTGGTAAGGCCGTGTTGCATCTCCTGTTACACTTCTTTGAAGAAATGCTTCAGGATCTTGCTCCTACTTGTTTAAGATTTCCATTGAAAGCTCTGCTCTTGTCTGCAGCTAATCTGAGAGCAACAATTGTGGCATCCATTGAGTGGAAAGTTTGCTCAATTTTATTTGTCAGTCAGAAATGTGTAAGCTGACCCAGTTGAGATGTCTGTGGTGTTGGCTTTTGTTTCTGTCATTAATCGTCAGTCCTCTTCAATTAGGGTATACACAAGATTATTTTCTTCCTTGAATATTGATGTGGATGGTCTGCCTCTGTGAGCTTCATCTTTAACTTTGCGTCATTGTCCATTTGTAAACTGCTGATTTCTTTGGAGCATTGTTCCCATAAACTTTTTGTAAAGCATGAATGATTTTATCATTTTTCTACCTAAGCTTCAGCATAAGTTTGGTATTTGTTCTTGCTTCAGTTTTTGAAGATTTATGTGGCTCTGATAGGTGCTCTTTTCAAACTGATGTCCAATACTTTTTAATGCCTTAAACTAGATCCTGTCCAGACATGGTTTTTTTTTAGATAGTCTTGCACTGTCACCCAGGCCGGAGTGCAGTGGTGATCTTGGCTCACTGTAACCTCCCCATCCTGGGTTCAAGTGATTCTCCTGCCTCAGCCTCCTGAGTAGCTGGGATAACAGGCATCTGCCACCACTCTTTGATCATTTTTTGTATTTTTAGTAGAGATGGGGTTTCACCATATTGGCCAGGCTGGTCTTAAACTCCTGACCTTGTGATCCGCCTGCCTCAGCCTCCCAAAGTGCTGGGATTACAGGTGCCTGGCACCAGACATGTTATAATAGGGTAGTACAAGTTTATTTTGGTTAAAAAATGGTTTGAGATCTATGCATAGTTTTTTCATAATATGCATTTTCCCATGAACTTTTTGAAGTCCCCTTGTGTAAGTGAGGTCCTACAGTATTTGTCTTTCTGTGCCTGGCTTATTTCCCTTAACATAACGTTCTTCAGGTTTATCCATGTTGTCACAAATGACAGGATTTTTTAAATTTTTAAAGTCTGAATATTATTCTATTGTGTAAATATACCACATTTTCTTTGTCCATTCATCCGTTGATGGACACAGATTGAGTCCTTAACTTGGCTATTGTGAATAATGCTGCAATAAATATGGGAGTGCAGCCATCTCTTTGACATGCTGACTTCATTTCCTTTGGATTTATACCCAGAAGCAGGATTGCCAGATCATATGGAAGTTCTAGTTTTATTTTTTTTTGAGGACCCCCATACTGTTTTCTATAATGGCTGTACGAATCATGTAAAGGTTTTTTGAAGCCCCTGCTTACATCAACATTGCTACAGCCCCATTGGTCAGAACAAGACACATAACCAAGCAGAAAGTCAGTGTGGAAGGGCACTGCCCAAGAGCACGGATGTAGGAAGGCATAAAAGAATGGCCCATTAATGCAATCAATATACATTACCCTTATTTATCACTATTATTTTCATTTACTTCTGCAAATAAATCACCAGTAAGTTGCATTATGACCCTCTTCCACATTTACTTACTTTCAGGTGAGGTCAGTCAGAGCAAAACAATCTAGGAATGACAGAGGATGCTGTTTATTCTATTTTTTCTTGAACTGGGTCTCCTAATAAGGGACACACACAGAGCTTATCAAAGCATGAAGAAAGTGTATTTTTGCTTTCTCTTCACCACCTTCCTTCTCCACCTAACTCTCAGCCAGAGAAAACTGCAGATAAGAATTTAGTATTGCTAGAATAATTTGTGGGATGTTTTCCCCTATTGTCTATCTATACCATTCCCTTTATCAGTGTGCTGCAGATATTTTTGGAGATAATAAGGAAATTGAGAAAAAATTCAAGGACAAGAGCATGATAGGTTAATGACCAAAAAAAAAAAAAAAAATCCCAAAACCAAAACAAAAAAACCCAGATGCTCTAAAATACAAGGAGTAAGTAGAGACTGGAAGGGGATAAAAATGTGAAGATTTTGGTAGCCAATTATAACAGGTTTGTAAATGTATATGAAATATGAAGTGTTCAAAAATTTCAGTATCATTTTATTTATCATTGCCCACTTTTAAAAAAATGAGATAAGGTCTCATGATGTTGCCCAAGCTGTTCTCGAACTCCTGGCCTCAAGTGATTCTCCCACCTTAGCCTCCCAAAGTGCTGGGATTATAGGCAGGAGCCACCACACCTTGCCCCGACTTTGTGAATAGAATGTACTGGCTGAATAGGAAGGAGCAATGTCTTTTTTTATTCCAGCTGCTGCTTGCCTCTTCCTTTTCATGCTACCAAAGCGGAGTTCAGCACAACAGAAACAGATGGACAGAAAGTTTCAGAAGACATGGGATTTTAAAAACCACCGATCTGTTAGGAAACAGCCTTGTTTCCTCATTTCCACAGAAGTAAGGGTTTATTGGAATCTACGGACACCACAGAAAACCACCACTCCTGGTACTGCTGCCCTCTGTCTGTGTCCAAAGAAATGGATTTCAGGTCCTGCTGCCATTTGATAAAGGAGACATACTCAGCTACTCATATTCATGCCTTTCTTTTTCTCATTAACTTACTGGTCTTGATAGTGTATCTCACCATGTTAGTTTCTTTTATGGTCACAGTTCTCCTTAGAATCGGAAAACTTTTTTTAAGTTTTTTTTTTCTTTTTTGAGACAAAGTCTCGCTCTGTCACCCAGGCTGGGGTGTCATGGTGCAATCTCGGCTCACTGAAATCTCCGCCTCCTGGATTCAAGCGATTCTCCTGCCTCAGCCTCCCGAGTAGCTGGGATTACAGGCACACAGCACCACACCCAGCTAATTTTTGTATTTTTAGTAGAAACAGAGTTTCACCATGTTGGCCAGGCTGGTCTCGAATCCTCAGTCTCAAGAGATCAGCCCACCTTGGTCTCCTAAATTGCTAGGGTTACAGGTGTGAGCCACCATGCCCGGCTGAGTCAGAAAACATTTTAACTACAAGGCCCACAGAAATCATCTCGCCCAAACCAATTCCATAACAAATGAGAAAACAGAAGCCTAGAGAAGTGAAGTCCAGGTAAAGATAGGTTAGCACTCAAGTTTGTAGCTTCCAGCCCAGAATATTTTATAACAACTTTGCTGTCTCCCTGTAGCACATCCGTTGCACCAAACAACAAGTGTCTGAGCTCCTCGTGTCTTCCAGCTGTTCAGGGCACTGGTGGTATGCAGGCTCTGCATCCCTAGTCTGCACCTTCAGGCACATGTATCCCCTGTGCACCCCTTCATTCCTTCAGCCACAAATTAGTATTATTATGCAAATGGCCAACTCCAAGATGTGGCTACCCTTTAACAGATTAATTCAGATATGTCTGAATTTTACTTGGGCCCAAAGTCAGACACCAGCTAAAGTGCTCTGTAATCGTAAGTATTATTTTATCAGTTTAGTAGTCTCATAACAAGAGTATCTGGGCCTTCCTGGGTCTTGATCTGTCACCCAGTGCAATGGTACGATCATGTCTCATTGCAGTCTTGAACTCTTGGGCTCAAGTGATCCTCCTGTTTCAGCCTCCATGTAGCTCAGACTACAGGGTGCCTGCCACTGTGCCTGGTTAATTAAAAAAAAAAAACAAAAACAAACTTTTTTTTAACAGGGTCTCATTATGTTGCTCACTCTAGTCCCCAACTCCTGGCCTCAAGTGATCCTCCTGCCTTGCCCTCCCAAAGCACTGGGATTATGGGCATGAGCCACTGTGCCTGTCCTCATGTATAAATTTTATTTTGATACATATGAGAGCAACTTATGATTATGGTGATGGTCTGGTCCCTAAAGCTTAGTAGGTCCCACAGGACAGTATAGAAGTGGGCACAACTTACTACAAGGAGCAACAATGAAGAAGAATAGTAAAGTCTTGCCTACGATAGACCATTTGCTGGTCACAGAAGATCTTTAACTTTGGAGCATATAAAAGAAAGTGACCAGGGCTGTAAACACAGTTTTTTTTTTTTCCAATAGCAATACTGTTCTGTAGGATGACCAAGTGAACACTGCAATTACTGGGAGGTTTTATAGACACCATAAAATTGTAAAACTGCAGGGGTGATTTCAGTAATTTATTGCTGGCTTCTTCAGCTCCCAGACCAAGTTGTATACAGATAATTATAAGAGAGGAGTTAACAAAATACTGGAGTTGGGGAACAGAGAAAATTTATTTTTACTAAGTCACAAAGGGCAGGGAGGAGAGATCAGGCAAACAATCAAAGTGACAACAGGCCATTCCTGGTTAAGAAAATAGCAGATGGTGGCAGAAACTTCTAATTGTCTCCCCTTTCATGAAGACCATGCATTTGGGTAGAGCACATGGCCACTAGCTAGAGACTATACTTTTCAGCCTCCTTGGAGGTAGCCATGGCCATGTGACCAGGTTCAGGCCTATAGCGTGTGAGTAGCAGCAATCGTGCAACTTGAGTCAACTCCTTAGAGGCAAAGTGACTTACCCCAGGCTTTCTCTTTGCCAGACATGAAGGTAAGCTTTCTTCAATCCTGTGGACAATGGCAACACCTCAGGAGATGGTGAAGAAATAAGATGGTAGGACCTTGAGTCCCTGAATGACTGTGTGGAGCAGCACTGCCCTTCCAGTTCTGTACACTCACCTCAGGACAACTTCAGGAGGGAAATACAAACTCTAATTGAAGGCATTCTCTTTTCATTGTCTCTTTGTTACAGCCACTAAATCTGAAGTCTTATACAATGTTCAAAGGCACAGGAATGTGAAACATCGCGTTATGCTCAGGGAAATCCTTGTGAGTGGAGCATCGATGAATGAGTTAAGAAGCAGTGGGAGGTCGGGCCAGAAATGTTGGAAAGGCAAGAATCAGTGTGGCTTCGTGTACAGGAAACTCATGGCTGGGTTTGATTTCTCATAACAGAGCCACAAATGGGCTGAGTACAGACATCTTTGGTCTTAATAGGCATGGAATGAGGTCTGTCCTCTTCTAGTCATTTCTGCCTCAGAAACAAACAGCTGAGCAGCACTTTATTGCTGGCATCTAACAGCCTTGGTCCTGAATCATTGGCCATGCACTATGCCTCAAAGAATCTCAGCTTCTCATTTTGTGATGCATCTTCCAGTTGATACCTCAGCTGGCCACTTGTACTTCCTGTCTGACCCAGCTGTCCTCAGTCAACATCCAGCCTTGCCCACCCGGCCCTCTGCAGACTCTGCTTTGGTCCAGAGTTAGGGAGCACTCCCCCTGGGTCACCATAGACCCTGGGCCACAATTTGGTGGAGCACTCCAGAAATGTAAAACTTTTTGGTCAAATGTGACAGGTATTCTATTTCCAGGACAAAATTAATGAGAGAATTTCTTTTTCTATACTGAACTTTACTGCCATGTTGTTAAGGAACTTCCGTATGCTTAACTTTCTACTGTATTGGCTGTAGTTGACAATTTGGAAAACAACTTACTTAAAGAAAATAGGGGCTTTAAAAATCCTATTTCTAATAATCAAGAAAGAGGCATTTTTTCCCTTTAACTTTCCTATTAAACTTTTTAACCACCCCAGTTTCAAGAATCTTCAACATACAATTAGATCTTTTATTATTTGGTGATGTTGGGTGTCAGCAATCTGTGCTTCTACAAATAAAGCTAAATGTTCACCACAGCCACACATCACTGATTTCTAGATCCAGCTTCCTTTCCAGATTCCCTTTCTACCCTCCTCTCTGCTGCTGTGTGTCCTGGGAGGCTGACCTGCCTACTTAATAGGCTTCCTGTCCTCTGGCTTCAGGGGGATTTTGGCAATGGGAGACCCTGTCAGGAGATCAGAGGGTGCAAGGAAAGTAAGGTCAGGAGGTTTGTCCCTCGTGGCTCCCTCCCACTGGGTTGCTGTGGGTTGGCTGCAGAGTCAGATGCCTCACTCTACCAAAGATGACAGCTCCTCTCAGATGGCCATACCAGGTCTCCATACAGCTCTTCTCTGGGCTTGGGTTCAGGTCCCTGATCCTCCACACTCCCACTTTTTCTGACAATGCTGGCTCCCCAGTGCTGCTAGCTATGAGGAGCTGCACCTTTTCCTCTTGGTTTCTGTAATGCTTCCTGCCCCCACCCACCTTTGTAAGTAGCCTCTTTATTAAATTGTCTTCAATTATCTAGTTTCAGGGTACCATTTCCAGTTCCTGCTGGAAAACTGACTGGCACAGTGATTAAGCTAGAATTGTCTGGAATGCACCACAGCACATGGACCCTGGAAGGGAGGTTGCACATTAGGTGCATTCACCTGATCTGAATGACCTGATTCTAACCAGTGCCCCAACTACACCTCATGTATTTTTCATTGTTTCTTCAAGACAGAGGACTAGTTACTCCAGCCTTGATATGAAGATGGCCCTGGATTGGATGTTGCTACAGGCATAGGGAACAAATGTCTCCTTTCCCTACAGCACTCTTTCCCCAAAGAACATTGCTCTCTCTTTCTCCTCATCTCTGCCTCTTTCTCTCTCTCAATCTCTCTGTGTATGTGTGTACAGCCACATATATGTGTGAATACAGAATTCTTTTTTTCTGAACCAACTGGATAAGTTACATTATGGCACTTTACCTTTAAATACTTCAATGTGTATTTCTAAGAATAGGGATATTTTCTTACATAACTACAGTGCAGTTATCAACTCCATAAATTTACATTGATATAATACTTTCATCTAATCTGGCATCTATATTCCAGTCTGTCAGTTGATCTAATAATGTTCTCTACAGCATTCCTTTCTCTTCTGGTATAGGATTCAGTCTATGGTCAGTGATTGCGTTTAGTTGTCATACTCTTTTAGTTTTTTTTATTCCAAAACATTTTCACAGCCTTTCCTTGTCTTTTATGACATTGACTATTTTTTTAAAATACTTTTTTTTTAGATTAGCTTTAGGTTCACAGCAAAATTGAGAGGAAGGTATAGAGATCGCCCATATACCACCTTCCCCCACACATGCAAAGCGCCCCCATTATTAACATCCCCCGCCAGAGTGACATTGACATTTTGGAACAGCATAGTGTCCCCCTCCCACACATGCACTCTTCTTTTTAAAAAAACAACAGTCTTCATTTGTGTCTCTCTGGTGTTTCCTGGTGTCTCAGGCTGTGCATTTTTGGTCATCATGCTACAGAGGCAAGGCTGTGTCCTTCATGGGGCATCACACCAGGAGGTACATGTCATCCATCCATCCTTCACTGGTAAAGGTAATTTTGATATCCACTGAATAATTACTGTTTGTTTTTTCTCCTTTGAACTAATAAGCAGTCTGTGGGGAGATGCTTTAAGACCATGCAAGTATGCTGCTCCTCATCAAAATCTCCCCCTGGATTTAGCATCTGTTGGTGTGTTTTGCTGACTTCATCTTTATTCTGTGGCTGCAAAATGATGATTTGCCTCTCCAGCACTCTCTCCACACTGAACGTTTAGCCCTCAGCATTCCACTGTAAGCGACAGCCCTCCTGTCTCCCCTATTTATGTTTTTTAAAAATTATCAATATGGATCCATGTGTTTCTATTATTCCATGGTTTAAAATTTAGTTTTGTACTAGTGTTTCAATTTACCCAATTTGGACAGTGGAACCCCTTCAAGGTATCTCCCAAGTCCTTGTAATACATTCTGTTATTTTTGTGCATACTTTACTTTCTGGTCTAACAAGATTTTCCAGGCTCATCTGGCACCTATCCTGCCTCTGCCTTGGAATCTGCCATTACTCTGAGTAGTCCTGGTCCCTTTTTGTGGGGAATATTAGAGACTACATCTGGGCATTAGGTAGACTCATTGCCACTGGGATGTCTTTGCTTTTTGTGCTTTCAGCAGAGAGATCTAGGAAACATCAGCATGTATATCCACTTATACACACACGTACACACAGAAGAACATAAACATGTACATGCACATACATGTGCACATTTTAGAAATCCTGAGTTTGCATCCTATCTCCAATTCCCATCCATTCCCATAGAGCTCTTTCTTGCTGTGCCTCATTCTGTATTGGTGTGGCCCCTCTTCCATAGTGAAAACCAAGCAACCTGGATACATTTATTCTTCTTTTGCTTAATTCTGTATTGCATCTAAAATATTTTCCAAATTGCTTCACTCATACCACTAAATTTAATAAACTTACTGTGTTAGTCAGGGTTCTCTAGAGGAACAGCACAAATAGGATGGAGAGAGAGAGAGTGAGAGTAAGAGAGGGAGACAGTCATTTATTTTAGGGTATTGGCTCACATGATAATGGAGGCTGGCAAGTACAAAATCTGCAGGGCAGGCCATCAAGCTGGAGACTCAGGGCAGAATTAACATTACAACTCGAGTCTGAAGACAGCCTGGAGACAGAATTCCTTCTTTCTGGGAGACCAATTTCTCTCAAGGTCTTCAACTGATTGGATAAGGCCCACCCATGTTATGGAGGATAATCTGCATTACTCAAAATATACTGATTTAAATGTTAATCTCATCTAAAAAACACCTTTGCTGCGTCATCAAGACTAGTATTTGACCAGATATCTGGGTACCGTGGCCTCACCAACCTTACACATACAATTAACCTTCACACCTACTAAGAAGAAGAAAACTTGCAGAAGAAATCTCAAAGGGAAGTGTGATATGTACCATGGAGAAGGTGAGAGCACCCCATTTAAAGGATGGGGAGAAGGGGTAGAACACCCTCCATGCCCACCCTGGCTTGCCCCAGACCCCTGGAATTCCATGTGTCCCAGATTGAAAACTACTGCGTTGGCCTCAAGGAGTCATTAATGAGGGAATCAAAGGCGATACCACTGAGGAAGGGGTTCCTTTTGGAGGAAGGCAGGGAAGTGGCCTTTTAGGCCATCAAGTTATACCTCGACTATGCCTACCCACTGCAAGGTAATTTATTCCCTTCCACAATTTTTGTAGCTCTTCCTTTTTCTTTGCTAAGGGCAGAGGCTAGGACATACATTTGAAGAAGCTCTTCTCAAATCCTCCCCTTCCCCGACACTCATACACTTCGTCTTAGCCATATAAGGCAAAGAAATATGTACTGGATTTTAAGAGTAAGTCCAAGGGATACAGTCACTGCTGATATGAGGGATTCCCTAGGAAATTTTGTTATCTGAAAGTACATGGTTACAGTACTCCTCAGACAAACGCTTCTCTCCTGGGTAAGGAAAAGTGTTCCAGATAACCATGCCTCCCACAGCCCAGATCTCACGCTTATCTGTTTTGTGCGTCTGCGTCAGCTTTGCTTTGGTAGAAGCATTTTATTCTGCTGAGACAGTGGAGAGCAGCTGTTTGATCCCTGACCAGAGATAACCCTGGAGAGCTTCTATCTTACATGCTGGAAATTCTGAGTAAAATGACCATTCACAGAATTTCTGAGAGAGAGCAAGGCCTCTCTCTTCCAACCCAAAAAAGGACATCATGAAAACACACACACACACACACACACACACACACACATACTCACCAGGAAGATTCTTCGATGCACGGCCTGTGAGTGGAGTTGTTGGACTGGCACAGAGGGACGCACAAGCTTCCCTCCGTGTGCACTTTGGCAGGGCTCACAGCCATAACCCAGGCTGCAGCTGTTCCATATCTTGGAGGCATCAGTGTTACTCTTGGTGGGTGGCCTATACTAGGGCATTCCTCAGAGGCCTGGGCACTGTAGGCATGCCCACCTCTGTCAAGGCAGTGACCTGCATGGAAAAAGGAGCTGCACAAATGGAGGGGAGGAGGGACCAAGGAAAGGCCCCCCCAAGCTATGGCTAAGGGGAGGGAGAAGCTGACAATAAAATGCCTTTGCTGAATGCTGGCATGTTCTTCCCAGATGCAGCCCTGTCTGCCTCACTGGTCTGAGTAGGACTAGCTAGATCAATGTCTGCAGCCCAGCTCTCAGCACATCTCTCCCCAGACCAAGACTCTTAAGGATACAGCCCAAACTCGCTTCCCGTCACGGCTGTCCAGCCTGACACTGGGTACCTTCCAGCCTCTTCTCGTACCCATAAACAATATGTGTCTGCCACGCCAGACTGCTCTCTGTTTCTGAAACATATCCTATTCCCTCATGACATCATGGCTTTGCAATATGCTCCCTTTTCCTAGAATGTCCTTCTAAACCCCTCTCTGGCAGATACTCTTCTTCAAGAACAAGTTCAAACCCCTCCTCCCCTACACCTTCCCTGACTTCCCTTTCTTAATTCCTTCTCTACATTCCCTTGGCAATCTGATCTCAGTTCTCACATAGCTGTAATTATTTATTATAGTCTCTGTCCAATTTCCCTTGTGCACACATATTTGTTGTGTGAGGCCCTGAGACTTTAAGCCTGTTGTTCTGCCTGGGTCCACTCAGACAAACTCCACACCCCAGCTGTGCTCCCAGCCTAGGTCCTAAAGCCCTTCTCTTCTGCAATTCTTGCTGTCAATGTCCTGCTGTGGGCCTTCCCAGGGCTGGACTTCCTACCTTGCCCTCCGTCCATGGCCAGCCCGCTCATCCTGGATCTGTTACTGAGTATCTTTCTCTGAGGACTAAGCACAGATTTAGTTTCCTGAGCCAGGTACTTGCACGTTGCTTGTGATTGGTTGGCTCCTCCAGGTAACAACTGCATCCATTCCAATCTGGACTTAGCATCAGCCTCTTCATTCCTGTTGGGTGGGCCCTGACTCCAAAGACAGAAGTCAGGCACCCCCACCCTGCCAGCAGTAAGGTTTGTAATAGTACCGTCTCTTTTTTCGTGTGAAAGCCCCTAGCACAATGTGTGGCACTTAGGTGGCAAGCAATGCTTTTTGAATAATGAATAAATAAGCCCTAAACCTCTCACATAATATGATTTAATACAAAACCTTGTTAACAGTTATTACCGCAGGAAAAACCCAGGCCTTGGCCTGTGTTCTTAGCCACCATAAGAAACCCTTTATAATGTTTAAAAAAACTTAGGACCCACATAAAATTATAATTTTATTAATTTAGTTGACAATCGATTCACAAATTACTACAGATACAGTTTCCAGCTAATGGATTCACAAAGCCCTTGGAACAGTCACAACAGCTTTGGAAGCTCTGTGTTAGTGTTGACTTTGGACTGAGCTGTTACACAAGTTGATTCATCTACCAGTTTACAAATATCGTGGTGTGACTCACCCTACACTAGTTGATTTTGTTAGTTTTTCTCCCAGCAGAAACTGTAGAGCTCACAGTTTTGTATATAATGAGATGCCACTTCATACCTAATAGAATGGGTAAAGTGAAATATAAAAACACCAAGAGTGGATGAGAAAGTAGAGCAACTAGACTCTCATACCTTCCTGGTGAGAATGGAAAATGATGTATGGGTCCATCTGAGTCGGGTCTGTCCCCACCAAAACTCATGTTTGGGTTTGGACCCCAGTGGAGCCAGTGTTAAGAAGTGGTGCCTTTAAGAGGTGATTAGATCATTAAGAGAGATTAAAGCCTTTCTCCAGGGAGTGAGCTCTCGTTCTTGTGGGACTGGATTGGGTATTGTGAGAGCAGGTCGTGATGAAGCGAGGCTGCCTCATATTTGGTCTTTGCATGCCCCGCGTCTCCTTCCTTTTCTCCCCCATGTTCTGATGCTGCACGAGGCCCTCACTAGATGTGGCTGCCCATCTTGGACGTCCCAACCTCCAGAATAGTGAACTAAATACATCATCTCTTTCCTTTATAAATTACCCAGTTTTGGGCATTTTGTCATAGGAACAGAAAATGAACTAAGACAGTAATAGAACTATTTTACTTGAAACCATGTTCATGTATATAAGTCTGATAAAATCTATTACTTTATTTTTCCACATTAATATTTTGTAAGAAAAAACCATATGATCATCTCGATATCTAATTTTAAGAGCAGTAGATAAAATTGAGCATACCTTCCAATAAAAACCATTTAGAAAAGTAGTAATAGAAGAAACCATCTTAACCTGATAAATGTTTCTACCCAAACTCACCAAAACATTATACATAATCATGAAAAATAAAAATTATTTCATTAAAATCAGAAGGACAAAATACCCAATATCACTGTACCTATTTAATAATATACGAGAGATCCTATGAGTATAATAAGTTTTTGTTTTTGTTTTTTTGAGACAGGATCTCACTCTGTCACCCAGGCTGGAGTGCAGCGATGTGATCTCACCTTGCTGCAACCTCCACCTCCTGGGCTCAAGTGATCCTCCCACCTCAGCCTCTTAAGTAGCTGAAACTTCAGGTGTGTGCCACCACGCCCAGCTAATTTTTTGTAGAGATGGTTTTTCACCAAGTTGTCCAGGCTGAGTACAGTAAGTTTAAAAAAATTAAATAAAAATCAAGTGAAAGGTACATGGATTGCCAAGGAAGAAGCAGAACTGCCATGGTTCACAAATTACATTATAGTCTACATGGAAAATCTTAGGGACTCTATTTTCTAATTATTAGAACTAATCAAATTAGTTTGACAAGATTGTTGGATGTGAATGCAAAAAATTCAATTGCATCCTTACACACCAGCAAGAAACATGTAAGAAGTGTAATTAAGACACTATTTTAAAGAGCAAAAATACCACAGAACTTAAGAATAAGTCTTTAAAAAGATGTGCAAGACTGCTTTGAAGATAATTATAATGTGCTACTGTAAAAATTAAAGCGGATCTCAGTAGAAACATTTACAGTGGGCTTTCTGCATCCTTGGCTCCCATATCTGCGAATTCAACCAACTACAGATTGAAAATAGTCAAAAAATAAAAAAGATAACCATATAACAACAAGAAATAATACAAATAAAAACACTACAGTATAACAACAATTGACATTGCATTTACATTGTATTAGGTATTAGAAATAATCTAGAGATGATTTAAAGTATATGAGAGGATGTGTGTAGATTATATGCAAATACTGCACCATTTTATATTAGGGACTTAAGCATCTTCAAATCTTGGTATCCGAGGGGAATCCTGGAGCCAATTCCCCCATGGATACCAAGGGATGACTGTGTCATATTTTTGAATCAGGACACTCAATATCTTAAAGTTAGCAATTGTTCCAAAATTCGTAGAATAAATCAGTACAATTCCAGTCAAAATCTCAACAAGGTCTTTTCTCCCTTTATTGAAAGATTAATTATAAAATCTATATGGAAGCAGAAAGCACCAAGAAGAGCCAAGAAAATTTTGGCAAAGAAACAAAAAAGATTAGGAGCTCACTTTATGATATAGCTTATTGAAAATCTACAGTAATGCAGATTGGGTAGTATTGATACGAGTATAGATAAACAGACCAATTGAACAGAATACAAAGCCCAGCAACAAATTAATTAACATATGTTAATTAGATAGATGACAGAAGTAGTTGTAAATTATGTTTTCAAAGCACACTCATGTTTAGCTTTTTTCTGGGCATGCGCGCCACCATGCCCAGCTAATTTTCGTATTTTTTGTAGGTTTTCGCCATGTTGTCCAGGCTGAGTACAGTAAGTTTAAAAAATTAAATAGAAAACAAGTGAAAGGTATATGGATTGCCAAGGAAGAAGCAGAACTGCCATAGTTCACAAATTATATGATAGTCTACATGAAAAATCCTAGGAACTCTATAGTCTAATTATTAGAACTAATAATAAACTATAGTCTAATTATTAGAACACCTGGCTCCCTAGCACCCTCTGAAAAATAATTCTCTTATACCCTTCTCCATCACCCAGTAGCGACTAACAAGTCTTCTGTTACCATTACATTACATTGTACGTACAAGTTCAATCTACTTAGTTTTAAAATGTTGCTTATTACTTTTATACACTTGTTTTCATTGTCTAATTTAAATATTTTTCTATCTGTGAAACTTGCTTAGGTTTTCTCAGTTACTTGTGCATCATACCTTTTCCCATTAGAAATAGTTTGAACAGCTTTTTTATTAGCTAGGGGTTTCAGGAATGGCCTTACCTGTCCACATCAAGACAGAGATGTATGTGGTATCCTTGGTCTTTTTCTCTATGTGGCAAGGAAGTCCTGTCACATTTGGAAGGCAGGAAGCAAGGTAAACAGAACAGAAGAGTAAAATAAGAGAAATGAGGCTAGTCGCGGTGACTCACGCCTGCAATCCCAGCACTTTGGGAGGCCGAGGCGGCAGATCTCCTGAGGTCAGGAGTTTGAGACCAGCCTGGCCAACATGGTGAAACCCCGTCTCTATGAATAAAATACAAAAAATTAGCTGGGTGCGGTGGCACAAGCCTGTAATCCAAGCTACTCGGGAGGCTGAGGCAGGAGAATCGCTTGAACCTGGGAGGCGGAGGTTGTGGTGAGCTGAGATGGCACCACTGCACTCCAGCTGGGCAACAAGAGTGAAACTCCATCTCATAACGAACAAACAAAAACAAGAGAAATGAGGGACTCTGCAATAAGAACAAGAGAAGACTAATATCTTTTTTTTTTATCTTTTTTTTTTTTTTTTTCAGATGGAGTCTTCCTCTGTCACCCAGGCTGGAATGCAGTGGCGCAATCTCGATTCACTGCAAGATCCGCCTCCCGGGTTCACGCCATTCTTCTGCCTCAGCCTCCCGAGTAGCTGGGACTACAGGTGCCCGCCACAACGCCCGGCTAATTTTTGTATTTTTAGTGCAGACGGGGTTTCACCGTGTTAGTCAGGATGCTCTCTATCTCCTGACCTCGTGATACGCCCGCCTCGACCTCCCAAAGTGCTGGGATTACAGGGTGAGCCACCGCGCCCGGCCGAGAAGACTAATATCTTAAGGCACTTCACAGAAAGCAGGTTTTCCCTGTAGTTCTATTATCCGAAAGATCCCTGTGCTGATCAAGTCCTTTGTTTGGGTATGTATTTACTGAGTAGAATTGTTCTTTCTGCACCGTAGAGTCCAGGAATTGGGCCAACTCTATCAGCAGGGATTAAAGTAAAGCATCTAAAGGGAAATTATCTTAGCTGAATCTTCCTTAGTTTGGTGATGTGTGGTTTTCAACAGAGTCCAACCAGATTACCGCCTACCCTCCAACTCAGCATAAAAGATGCAGCTCCTCAAAATCTTTTTGGTATTAAGGGGGATACTCTTCATACAAAACAATTACCCAACAGGCCAAACCAGATAGCGATTGGCATTATTATTAATAATAGGTACCATATGACTGAGTTCTCACTATATGCAAAGTACCCCCATCTCATCCCAGTGAATCTTCACCACACCACCACCAGCGCAGTGCTGCTGTTATCCCATTTTATACCTGAGGCCACTGATGCCACTTTAAGTATTGTGCTCACATTACTTAGAAAGGGGCATGGATTCCAACCAGGCTTGCAGATTCCACTATTCCTTACAGCTGATTCTTGAGAAGAAATGATGGATGATCCAAAAAGCCCACAGGACATTTCTGGGTGGACATTCCCAGGACCCCGGGTAAGGGAAAAGCAGGGAAAAGTTCTGCCATCTCTGAACTTGGTCATTCAACCTTCCTTCATGAGAGATTGCTTGGTCCATTTAGATGAGGTTGTCTGCCTCTGTGCAAAGGTGGTCATCCTCCTAATGACAGCACAAGGGAGGAGGAGAGGCAGGAGGGCCAGGAGATGGCTGCATGAGCTCCCATGGCTGTGATGGGCAGGTGTTTCCCCTAGGGCACAGGGCCAATGCCAGACAACCCTGTGACTCAGGGATGTGAGTCCTCTGACTAGCTGCATCTTGCAGCTGGCCCGTGCTGTTCTACCAGGAGCTGTGGGTCAGAAGTCAGCTGGCCCAGGTTCTGATCCCAGCTCTGTCACCACCTGGATAATTATCACCTTTGAGTGAGCCATTTCACTTCTCTGAGCTTCAGTTTCCTCCTTAGTAAATGAGGATATTAGACTAGGCAAATTAAAAAGTTTCTAGTAATCTGATTCTTCCCTCAGGACTTTATTTTCATATATCTTTCAGTTGATTTTAGTAGCAATTCTTCTTCTTCTTCTTCTTCTTCTTCTTCTTCTTCTTCTTCTTCTTCTTCTTCTTCTTCTTCTTCTCCTTCTCCTTCTCCTTCTCCTTCTCCTTCTCCTTCTCCTTCTCCTTCCTCTTCCTCTTCCTCTTCCTCTTCCTCTTCTTCTTCTTCTTCTTCTTCTTCTTCTTCTTCTTCTTCTTCTTCTTCTTCTTCTTCTTCTTCTTCTTCCTCTACTTCTTTTTTCTTTTTTTGACATGCTTTTGCTTTGTTGCCCAGGCTGGAGTGCAGTTGTGAGATCTCGGCTCACTACAACGTGTCCCCCTCCTGGGCTCAAGTGATCCTCCCACCCCAGCCTCCTGAGTTGCTGAGACGACAGGCATGCCACCATGCTTGGCTAATTTTTGTTTGTTTGTTTGTTTAGTAGAGACAGGGCCTCCTTATATTGCCCAAGCTGGTCTTGAACTCCTGGGCTCAAGCAATCTGCCCGCCTCAGCCTCCCAAAGTGCTGGGACTACAGGCATGAGCCACCATGCCTGGCTGATTTTAGTAGTAATTTTCACATGGCTCCAGGAGGTGATTCAGAAGTTCTGCAAAGAATAAAGTATTCACCAATAAGTAAGGAACCCATTAAGAATATCTATTTATATATTATTATTTGAAATGAGATTTTACTTGAAAAAAGTGTGCTATTTCTATTCCATTTGAAAACCATGCAGTAGGCAACTCAAAGACAAGAAGAGCTTTTAAGACCTAATTGAATGACTTTATAATGCAGGAATTTCAGGCCAAGCGGGATGTATAGGGGAGGTCTCTCCCTTAAGGGACCCGCAATCTTGCTGCCTCCTGCACATCTCCTGCTCATCTAGAGGTCAGACCTCCAGCCCCCATATGCCCCAGTGGCCACCATTCCCCAGCAAGAGGCTTTCCACAAGCACAGGGCCTTGTGTTAATGGGAGTTACTGGCTGAACAGCAAGTTTGTCACCCCTGAGGGCTGTGGCTCTGCTACACTTTTCTGGCACTTCAGTTGACACACATCTCTTCAAGAACATCTTATGAGAAGAGAAATACTATCACATTAAACGTTACATGTCAGTTGTGAGATGCATCCCAATTTCAGAAAATTAAAATGTGAGGAAAGATGAGTCATAGAACTCAAAAGCTGAGAAACAGCTTTCTTTGCTGAAGTCCCTGCTTTGCTATAAGAGAGACCAGGGACCATTATCTTTGTCATTTTTTCCCTGCACCCAATCGTAAATCTGTGCCTGTTCCAGCAGCTCACAGCCTCTCACAATGTTCTTTGTGTTGGGGTGGGGTTGCTTGCTGGTAGAATGCTGCAAATTAGCTGTGCCACTTGATTAAGGGAAACTTTGCTCACAATGGTGCTTTGTGACATTTTCATCCCACTCCACGTGAAGAAGTTGACCTGCATTAATATGATGACTGTTTTTAGCACATGACTCTTTTCTTGTGCAAAGAACAGGAGCTCACAGTGGCTCCTTTGAACAGCCAGGAGTGATATTTCCACTCCTGCAATCAGTCAATCTGATACTCAAGGGTGGGAGGCACAGTCAGTTAATATTTACTTTCTACCTATCCCTGTGTTTACCTCCACAGAGCAGCCTCTGTAACAGGTGATTGATTCCTATCAGAGAAGAAAACGGTGGAAGAACTGAAGAGACATAGCCAGTGTTGATGAATATTTCCCTCCCTACTCCTAAACCTTCCATTTATTACCTCCACTGCAAAAACAGGCCTGAATAGTTTGAGGATTTTGTCTGGAATAAATAAAGAAGATGCAATTCAAAATGGTTAAAGCCATCAAGAAACAGGGGGATTCTGTATCTGGCTAATTTGGAGGTTCACCGATGATATCAAGCACACAGATTTCTTGTTGTTGTTTGAGACAGGGTCTCTTTCTATCGCCCAGGCTGGAGTGCAGTGGCGTGATCATAGCTCATTGCTGTCTCTATCTCCAGGCTCAAGTCTTCCTCCCACCTCAGCCAATGGCATAGCTGGGACTACAGGCACACACCATCATGCTCAGCTAATTTTTTAAATTATTATTTTTAGTAGAGATGAGGTCTCATTATATTGCCTAGGCTGGTCTCAGACTCCTGGGTTCAAGTGATGCTCCTGCATCAGCCTCCCAAAGTGCTGGGATTACAGGTGTAAACCACCATGCCTGGCCCTCAGATTGATTTAATCTTTCTCCTCCTCAGTCATCTTTAGCATTTCAAATATCATGCAGTAGAAAACTCTCAAAAACAAGATGAGCTTCCCTCTTAATCCCAATAAACTGCAGGATCAGCAGATGTCATATCTTGAGAGAAGCAGAAAAGGGACCAACTTTTCCTTGAGTCTCTTTTACAGAGCTAAGAAGATTTTTTCCAGAATTTCATCCTTCCAGAGTATCCTCACTCACCAGAATTGGGTCACATGTTTATCAACGAACAATCACTTCAGGAGGACATGACTACTGTAATTGGCTTAGGTCAGCTAAGATTCATCAGATCACACAGAGTAAAGGGAGACCTGAACAACATAGAGGCATGAGAAGGGGAGCTGTCTGGTTATCAATTTCCAGTGTCTGCTACAAAGAGCTAGAGCCAACATAATAATACCCCAAAATTCAGACACTGGCCTGGTTCCTGAAAGGACGTATTGCAAGTAGGTATACAAGTCTTGGCCTTTCTGCCCTCGTTGTGGTCAAATCTCCTGGGATCGAAGGAATTCCTCTGGAGACACCAGAAGTGCTGTGGGATAACCAGATGTTGTGCTGTTCTAAAAGAGTTTGTCAGGGAGGCATCTCCTCTAACCCCCATATCCATCCTTCACCCTTTTTTCATTTTTCTAAAACATAGATCTGAGCAGATCACTCTCCTGCTCAAAAAAATCAGGTAGCATTCCAACCTGTGCCCAAGCCAATTTCTCTTCATATTCCATATATTTTATATGTGAATGACTGGGAATGTGTGTTACTTTTCAGTTTCCTTTGTCTTTGCTGTATCTTGAATTCCCTTCCCTACTTGCCTGCCTGATAAAATCCTACTCATCCTTCAAGACTCAAATAAAATGTCAAAAGTCACCTGCATCCCCTAATTTCCCCTTCATTTGCATCTCCATAACGATTGTTACCATGACTTTTAAGTCATTCCATTGCTATTACAGCCTCCTGACAAGTCTCTCTGCCTTTTCTTGCCTCCCTCCAATTCTAAGGCCACACGTCAGAATGATATTTCTAAAGCAATAATATAATCATGTCACTCTCTTGCTAGTATCCTTTATTGGCTACCTACAGTGCACAGAATGCAGGTCTGTAACATGGTTCATCAAAGCCATGTTGATTAGGGTACCCTTTCACCTTATACTGGATGTTCTGTCGCAATGAACTATCTATAGTTTATGATTACAGTTTGTTCTTTCTCACTTCCAAGATTGATGCAAATTGTGTTGCCTATGCCTGAAATGCTTTCCCTCACCACCCCTGCAGGCTTCAGGTCTTAGCTGCCTGGTTTTATTCTTCTAAGTTTTGGTTAGTGCTCGCCTGTATGTTTTCAGAGCCCCATGGGTTTGCTCTAACATAACATCTAAGCTGCTGAGGTTTCACAGATTTTCTGAGGTTCCCTCAGGACAAGGGCTGCTTTTTGTATATAGTTGTAATTCTGGCACAAAGAAAAGATTCAAATGTTTGTAAAAGACGATATTTGAGTTGATTCTTGTAGGATAAGTTGGAGCAACATAGGCCTTAAAAATACTGATTCTTTCACCCCTGTGCAATATTGATTAAGGCTCAGGCACAGTGGTGAAAACTGTTACAGCCCAATGAGTTCTTCTTGCCTGCTGTCCAGAAAAACCAATGCACTGAGAACAGCAGGTGTTGCAGCAAAGAGAGTTTAATAATCACAGGCTAGTCTAGTAGAAGGACAGGAGATAATTCTCAAATCCATCTCTCTGAGAATTCAAGGCTAGGGTTTTTCAATGACAGTTTGGTGGGCAGGTGGCTAGGGAATGAAGAATTCTTATTTGTTGGGTTGGAGATGACATCAAAGGGGGTCAAAACTGTCCACCTGAGCTGAGTCAGTTCTTGGGTGGAGGTCACAAGACCAGTTAAGTCAGTTTCTTGGGATGGGTTACTGGGTCTGGAAGGTTCCAGCTGGTCCATCAGAATGCAAGGTCTGAAAAATACCTCAAACACCAGTCTTTGGTTTTACAATTATGATGCTATCTATAGGCGCAATTGGGGAGGTTATAAATCTTATGACCTCCAGCCACATGACTCTGGAAACATAACTCTACCCTTGTGGCAAATTTGTTAATTTTACAAAGGCAGTTCTAGTTCCTGAGCAAGAAGGGGGTTCATTTTAGGAAGAGATGCTTATCGTTGTTTTAAACTATGAACTAAACTTTTCCCATAGTTAGCTTGGCTTATATCCAGGAATGAACATAGATGGTTAGCTTGTGAGGTTAGAAGGAAGACAGAGTCAGCTATGTAAGATTTCTCTCACTGTCATACTTTTTGCAAGGGCAGTTTCAAAACTACAAGCCTTAACTTTTTCATGGAACTATCATTTTTAAAAGTTTCTAAAACTTTCAGCATTTGTGGACCATTTATTCTGTGTCCAAATCACACAAATCACCAATAAATGCAAACATTTTCAAAAGATTCCTCACAATTTAAGAAACAAAACTAAATTATAATATGTTAATTTTTCATTGTTATTATTATTAACAGTTCCATACTGGTAAGAAGGATCATACTTTTTTTACTGTCTTTCATGGAAGGATCCACAGATACTTTGAGCCATTGGCCAGGTTTCTCTTTGTTCTATTAAATTACAACTGTTTTAACTTACAATGAAAATTTTGGGAGATAGTTAACAAGGTGGATCTTTCCAATGCTTCTGAGCAAATTATGGTGAGACTGCAGTAAGATGTCTTTCTCCATTCCGTTACAAAACTAGGCACTTGAGTTTGGATGTTTCAATTTGAGAGACAGTAGTGGATGAATTATTAAATCCAATCTGGGTGAGTTCAGCTTCACAAAGTACTTCATGTTTTTTTGTAGGCATGTTGTTAAATTTTTAAATATGTTCATTATGTAGGATCAGTTTATTTCTCCTGTGAGTGAAGAAAATCATCTAGGATTGAAAAAAATTGAAATGCACAGCAACCAAATCATCTGTGTCATAATTCAGTCTTTTAAAAGAAATATTGATATCTCATCCTCAACATTAAAAAATCATTATACTTCAGCCCTGAAGTGATAATTTTATGCTATTCAATATGTTGATACTATCATGCATATAATACTTGAACAAGTCACTTGAAGTTAGAACTACCCTTTACTAGGGTAAGCATACATCCCTGGGACAGTCCCAGTTTATGTCTATTATCCCAATAAAATTATTAAAAGTGCCCCTTCTTACTCGCTGAAGTGTCCTTGATCAGAAAATAAATCAGACAGTCTTCTCAATGCTTCCTGGCATTAACAGTATTATGTAATGTAGAAGTGTTTCTATATATGATTTCATATGAGTATTTTGAATAAAATTGAATTTCTATATATGGTCTCATGTGGGTATTTTTTCCTATGACAGTGTGAGAAGTAGAATTTTTTAAGTCATTGCCCATTTTTCCCCCACATAGCATGCTAGATAGTTTTATTGTTGGTGGATATAATTTGATCATATTTATAATTTCCATTATTTGGTTCAACATCAAATCAAGACCAGGGATGACAGTATTGAATGCCAATGAATTCTGTAAATAAAAGAATGTGAGGCTAGGTAGTCAGGAAAAAATTCTTTTACTCTCATAAAAACCTTCTTCCTAGATGTCCACATCTGTCAACAGTGACCCAAGTTCATATCACCTCTCACAAAGGAGCTTTCAAATAATGAACACCTGCTCTTTAATAACATGAGATTAGTGGAACTAATGCCATCAAGTGCTTCTTGTTCATGGATGAATAGGACGTGTGCCAAGGTGGATATTCTCAGCCTATCAGAGGTTCCATCCAACTGAAAAGAACACACATATACACACATGCATGCACACAACGTGAATGTGTGACAGTGAGTCCACATTATATGCTGTTGTCATTATGTGACTCCAGTGGTTCCATATGATAAGGGATTATCTAATATTTCATTCTGTTTCCTCTCAAGCACTGTATTTTAGTATCTATAGAAGTTTTATAAACTTCTTATCAACAGTGTGGCCTGTGTCTAACTTTGCAGTAAGAAATAAAACTGAATGATGTCTTAGTAATATTGGTATCTGCCTTTAGTGACAAAATACATTGGTTCCCTCCTGAAACACATTATTCAGGGATTGTGCTAGAAAAATTTCGTTAGTTTACTAGAGAGGTTACTCTTCTTTATTTGTAAATTTTGGGAAGTTTGGCTGGCTTCACACAACTGTTTGACAAAATTTCAGAACAGTGTATCAAGGAATAGGGATAAATAGATTATTAGTTCAGGAATATTCAATTTAATGGTTTTATCACTGGGCATACTTTCTTTCTGCATTTTCTTTTTTATGTTGCATTTACGAAATTATCCCATCTGCAGATCACCTTGAACCAGAGCATATAGATTCACATTCTATAGTTGCACAGAATTTCTAATCACCACTTACAATTATGACATTTTTCTGAGTTATTGTATTTATTATACTTTGTATCAATATTTTTCACTTCAGAAAGCCATTTTGAGTCTGTAGTCCATTTTTATTAGTTGGAGAAATAATAGAACTAATAATGTTAGATATAAGCTGACTTTTCTGGCAAAGCACAGTAGAAGCTTTAAGAATGAATTGGTTGTTAAGACTGTAACAGCCTTTCTATGAAAGTCACGATTTTACACTTCAGATGTGAGAGGCACATTGAACCAAAGAAAGGCTCATTGCTCTTTCTTGTAAATCTGCCAGGGGCTAGCAGTGTTCTGAGAGCACATTTTTAGAAAAGTGCCTCAAAGGGTAGGTCCACCTGTTGCCTTCATATTGATCTCTGGTCAACAGAAGGGCATAGTTTTCTCCTAAAACTACAGGACTGAAAGTCATTCTCCTGGGTGTAATGCCAAAATATCACTTTAGCACAGAGAAAATCATGTTCTCAAATGTGCTCTAGAAAAGATGTTTGTACAAGTTTCCTTGGTTACAGTAGTGGTGCTTCACAGTCCTTATGGCCTGAAAGCTCTCTCCACATTGCAAGAATGCAGAATGCTCTATCAAACAATGATATTAGTCTTTAGTAGCAATCAGAAACATTATAAAGCTTAGAACTCTAGGAGTATTTTGGCTACAAAATAATGACACTGGCCTCACAAAGCAATACATGAAAACCAATTTTGTTAAATTAATCTGTTTGTTTATTCATTCATGTAGTGATCCTTCAATTAACATTTATTGAATGATTATTTACTGAAACTTACTACAACTTCTGCCTTTATCCTCCCCACCCCACCCTATTTACCCCATTAATTAAATTTTTGTACCAGGTTCTGAGTCTCAGCTTTTAATGATTTTTTCTAAATTGAGGTGTAACTTACAGTGTTTGTACAGATTTTAAGTGTACTGTTCAAGTGGTTTTGACAAGTGTATTAAGAAGCAGAACAGTTCTATAAAATAAGTTTTAAATTGCAATTATAATAATTTAACATAAAGATGCCTTTTGGATCATTTACACCTACTTGGGCATATATTTTGATCTCTTAAACAGCATATTAGACATAGCTGAAGAGAGAATTACTGAACTAGAAGATAGATTTGAAAAAAATTACATAGGATATAGCATATATGCAAAGAAAAGAAACAGATAATATAAAAGACAAACTAAAAGATATAGAGGTTGTGTATTCAGAATATACTCAGGACTCTTACAACTCAATAATAAGAAGAATAACTCAATTTTAAAATGGGCAAGGGATTTAAACAGATATTTTCCCAAGAGACATACAAACGGCCAATAGGTGGGATTTGAACAGACATTTTTCCAAAAGAGATACACAACTGGCCAAAAACCTACATGAAAACATGCTCAACATCATTTAGTCATTAGAGAAATATACATTATACTCATAATAAGATACAACTCACTCTCCCACAGCCACACACTAGGATGGCTATAATAAAAAAAAAATGTAGAAACAATAAGCATTAAGGAAGATGTAAGAATCTGGAACCCTCATACATTGCTGGTAGGAATGAAAATGATGTACTACAGTGAAAAAGAGTTTGACAGTTCCTCAAAAAGCTAAACATAGAGTTACCATAAACTCTTTATATAAACTTCTAGGTATATATCCAGGAAAAATGAAAATATAAGTGCTCAAAAAAAAGCGTGCATGAAAGTTTATAGCGGCATTATACATAATAGCAAAAGGTAGAAACAACCTAAGTATCCATCACTGATAAATGGATAAACAAGATGTCACGTATCCACACAATGGAATATTATTCAGACATGAAAAGGAATGAAGTGCTGATACATGCTACAATATGGGTAAACCTCAAAAATATACTAAGTGAAAGAATACAATCACAAAAGATCACATATTATATGGTTCCATTTATAGAAAATATTCAGAATAGGCAAAGCTATAGAGTTAGAAAGTAGATTAGTGGCTGCCTAGAGCTGTACTAGGGGTGGGGAGTAAGGAGGAAAGGAGAATGACTGCCAATGAGTACAGGATTTCTTTTTGGGGTAATACAAATGTTCTATAATTAGATTGTGATGATAGTTGTACAACTCTGTGAATATATTTTTTAAAATCACCAAATTGTGATGGATGGAATGGATGGGTGGGTGGAATTTATATATTTCAATAAAACTGTTTTTAAAATATGACAGACAAGATTAAAAAAAAAAAAAAGGAAATGATCACTTTCCTCCCGCAATGTAAGAAACCATATCTTAATTAAAATCCCCAAATTGCAAACAGTAAAGGAAATGATTAATAAAATTAACTACACTGATAAATCTAACTGCCCTAAATTAAGATCTTCTGCTTAGTGAAAGACATCTTAAAGAAAGTAAAAAAGCCATGTCTGTTCATGTCCTTCGCCCACTTTTTGATGGGGTTGTTTTTTTCTTGTAAATTTGTTTGAGTTCATCGTAGATTGTGGATATTAGCCCTTTGTCAGATGAGTAGGTTGCAAAAATTTTCTCCCATTTTGTAGGTTGCCTGTTCACTCTGATGGTAGTTTCTTTTGCTGTGCAGAAGCTCTTTAGTTTAATGAGATCCCATTTGTCAATTTTGTCTTTTGTTGCCATTGCTTTTGGTGTTTCAGACATGAAGTCCTTGCCCATGCCTATGTCCTGAATGGCAATGCCTAGGTTTTCTTCTAGGGTTTTTATGGTTTTAGATCTAACATTTAAGTCTTTAATCCATCTTGAATTGATTTTTGTATAAGGTGTAAGGAAGGGATCCAGTTTCAGCTTTCTACATATGGCTAGCCAGTTTTCCCAGCACCATTTATTAAATAGGGAATCCTTTCCCCATTTCTTGTTTTTGTCACGTTTGTCAAAGATCAGATAGTTGTAGATATGTGGTGTTATTTCTGAGGGCTCTGTTCTGTTCCATTGATCTATATCTCTGTTTTGGTACCAGTACCATGCTGTTTTGGTTACTGTAGCCTTGTAGTATAGTTTGAAGTCAGGTAGTGGGATGCCTCCAGCTTTGTTCTTTTGGCTTAGGATTGACTTGGCGATGCGGGCTCTTTTTTGGTTCCATACGAACTTGAAAGTAGTTTTTTCCAATTCTGTGAAGAAAGGCATTGGTAGCTTGATGGGGATGGCATTGAATCTGTAAATTACCCTGGGCAGTATGGCCATTTTCACGATATTGATTCTTCCTACCCATGAGCATGGAATGTTCTTCCATTTGTTTGTATCCTCTTTTATTTCCTTGAGCAGTGGTTTGTAGTTCTCCTTGAAGAGGTCCTTCACATCCCTTGTAAGTTGGATTCCTAGGTATTTTATTCTCTTTGAAGCAATTGTGAATGGGAGTTCACTCATGATTTGGCTCTCTGTTTGTCTGTTGTTGGTGTATAAGAATGCTTGTGATTTTTGTACATTGATTTTGTATCCTGAGACTTTGCTGAAGTTGCTTATCAGCTTAAGGAGATTTTGGGCTGAGACGATGGGGTTTTCTAGATATACAATCATGTCATCTGCAAACAGGGACAATTTGACTTCCTCTTTTCCTAATTGAATACCCTTTATTTCCTTCTCCTGCTTAATTGCCCTGGCCAGAACTTCCAACACTATGTTGAATAGGAGTGGTGAGAGAGGGCATCCCTCTCTTGTGCCAGTTTTCAAAGGGAATGCTTCCAGTTTTTGCCCATTCAGTATGATATTGGCTGTGGGTTTGTCATAGATAGCTCTTATTATTTTGAAATACATCCCATCAATACCTAATTTATTGAGAGTTTTTAGCATGAAGCGTTGTTGAATTTTGTCAAAGGCCTTTTCTGCATCTATTGAGATAATCATGTGGTTTTTATCTTTGGTTCTGTTTATATGCTGGATTACATTTATTGATTTGCGTATATTGAACCAGCCTTGCGTCCCAGGGATGAAACCCACTTGATCATGGTGGATAAGCTTTTTGATATGCTGCTAGATTCGGTTTGCCAGTATTTTATTGAGGATTTTTGCATCAATGTTCATCAAGGATATTGGTCTAAAATTCTCTTTTTTGGTTGTGTCTCTGCCCGGCTTTGGTATCAGAATGATGCTGGCCTCATAAAATGAGTTAGGGAGGATTCCCTCTTTTTCTATTGATTGGAATAATTTCAGAAGGAATGGTACCAGTTCCTCCTTGTACCTCTGGTAGAATTCGGCTGTGAATCCATCTGGTCCTGGACTCTTTTTGGTTGGTAATCTATTGATTATTGCCACAATTTCAGATCCTGTTATTGGTCTATTCAGAGATTCAATTTCTTCCTGGTTTAGTCTTGGGAGAGTGTATGTGTCGAGGAATTTATCCATTTCTTCTAGATTTTCTAGTTTATTTGTGTAGAGGTGTTTGTAGTATTCGCTGATGGTAGTTTGTATTTCTGTGGGATCGGTGGTGATATCCCCTTTATCATTTTTTATTGCATCTATTTGATTCTTATCTCTTTTTTTCTTTATTGTGAACAGACACTTCTCAAAAGAAGAAATTTATGCAGCCAAAAAACACATGAAAAAATGCTCATCATCACTGGCCATCAGAGAAATGCAAATAAAAACCACAATGAAATACCATCTCACACCAGTTAGAATGGCAATCATTAAAAAGTCAGGAAACAACAGGTGCTGGAGAGGATGTGGAGAAATAGGAACACTTTTACACTGTTGGTGGGACTAGTTGGTGGGTAAACTAGTTCAACCATTGTGGAAGTCAGTGTGGCGATTCCTCAGGGATCTCGAACTAGAAATACCATTTAACCCAGCCATCCCATTACTGGGTATATATCCAAAGATTATAAATCATGCTGCTATAAAGACACATGCACACGTATGTTTATTGTGGCATTATTCACAATAGCAAAGACTTGGAACCAACCCAAATGTCCAACAATGATAGACTGGATTAAGAAAATGTGGCACATATACACCATGGAATACTATGCAGCCATAAAAAATGATGAGTTCATGTCCTTTGTAGGGACATAGATGAAATTGGAAATCATCATTCTCAGTAAACTATCACAAGAACAAAAAACCAAACACTGCATATTCTCACTCATAGGTGGGAATTGAACAATGAGAACACATGGACACAGGAAGGGGAACATCACACTCTGGGGACTGTTGTGGGGTGGGGGGAGCGGGGAGGGATAGCATTGGGAGATATACCTAATGCTAGATGATGAGTTAGTGGGTGCAGCACACCAGCATGGCACATGTATACATATGTAATTAACCTGCACAATGTGCACATGTACCCTAAAACTTGAAGTATAATAATAAAAGAAAAAAATTAAAAAAGTAAAAAGACAAGCTACAATCTTGGAGAAGATATGTACAATATGAGCTCTTTATGTGTTCTGTATACTGTCTTTGTGGTAGTATGAGTGTAACTGCTTTTGAAAGTAAAAGTAATTGGTATTTATACTCAATCTGATGGTGCATTGCCCCATCATCCTTCTCAGGCCTAATATATATATATGTATTTGTCCAGTCTGGTCACTGTCACTGAATTGCATTGTGATTACACAGGTGTAATCACGGTAATCCAGGTAAGGTGGTAATGTTTTAGTACCTGGAATCCAGATGTTAGATCGAGGTGACTTGGCTTGGTAAGAGATTTTCTCAACCATGAGGCTCTCATGCCTCAGGGACCTCACTGTGGAACAGCAGAAGGCCACTCCGCCAGCCCAAGTGCGCCTCTTGTGAGAGTAGGACTCTAATAGCATGCTCACTCAATAGCCCTGCTTCACGTGCTCTGGATTTTCTTATTAACAATGTATCGTTTTAATTGGTGACAATACAATGTTATTCACATAAAATTTATTTATTAGAGTATCTGTCATGCCAGATACTCACACCATCTTATATGCTCTCCAGGCACGTGAAAGAGTTCCAGTTGCTTCATATCCCTGCCAAGACTTGGCATTGTCAGAGCTTAACACTTTTGGTAATCTGTGAGAGTACTTGATAAACATATCATATAACATGCTGATTCCACCCTTGGTATATGTCCCAAGTGAATGTCCACCCATGGTGTATATGCACAAGAAAATCTTGGTTATATGTACCAGGAGACAAAAATATTTATAACAGCATTGTTTGTAAAAGTAAAATACTACAAACCACCAAAATGTCCAGTGAATGGAGCAGAGAAGAAATACTTTTTATCTATTCACACAATAGAAGATTATACAGTAGTAAAGACAATTGAACAATAGGTACAAATTCCAACATGGATTTATCCTTATTTACTTATTTATTTTCAAATTTCAACTTTTAGATTCAGAGGGTACATGTGCAGGTTTGCTACATGAGTATATTGCATGATGCTGAGGTTTGGTGTATGAATGATCCCATCACCCAGCTAGTTAGCATAGTACCTGTGATGGTTAATACTGAGTGTCAACTTGATTAGATTGAAAGATACAAAGTATTGATCCTGGTTGTGTCTGTGAGGATGTTGCCAAAGGAGATTAACATTTGAGTCAGGGGGCTGGGAAAGGAAGACCTATCCTTAATCTGGGTGGGCACAATCTAATAAGCTGCCAGCATGGCTAGAATATAAAGTAGACAGAAAAATGTGAAAAGAGAGACTGGCCTAGCCTCCCAACCTACATCTTTCTCCCATGCTGGATGCTTCTGCCCTCGAACACCAGAATCCAAGTTCTTCAGTTTTGGAACTCGGACTGCTCTCCTTGCTCCTCAGCCTGCAGACGGCCTATTGTGGGACCCTGTGATCATGTGAGTTAATACTTAATAAACTCATACATATATATATGCCATTAGTTCTGTCCCACTAGAAAACACTGACTAATGTAGTACCCAAGAGGTAGTTTTTCAACCCTCAAATGGATTTATTTTACAAACATAAAAAAGCATGTCAGAGAAGAATGTCACATGACTGCTTAGCCATAAAGGTGAAAAACTTTCAAACTGAAGCTATTGATTATTAATAGATATGCATATATGTGATAAAACTAAAGATAGGCAAGGAAACTGAAAATTTCAGGATAGCAGGATAATCATTACTTTTTGGAGGAGGGAAGACAATTTGATCATGTAGGGATACGCTAGGAGCTGAAGCCATTGGTTTTGTTCTGTTTCTTAAGTTGGGTGACACAGGCATTCATTTCATTATTATTTATACTATTTAGATATATTAAACTTATCTGTGTGTGTCTCTGTGTCCAAATTTCCCCCTTTTGTAAGGACACCTATCATACTGTAGGGCCCATGCTAATAACCTTATTTTAACTTAACTGCCTCTGTAAAGACCCTATCTCCAAATAAGGTCATATTCTGATGTGAGACACTAGGTGTTAGAATTTCAACCTAGCTTTCTTCGGAAGATACAATTCAACTCATAACAGATGGTGAGTTTATTTCCAACATCTTTAGCTTGAGATTTCTTTGAGACATTTAAGGAGGCAGTTTGATTTATTAATCTGGAATTTAGAGGAGAGATGTGGAGCACTAGGGGTGTAAAGTTGACAGTAATGAGGGTTCAGGTGATCATTGAGGCCATCAAACTAGGTGAGGTCATTTAAGAAGGGAGCATTGGGTAAGAAGAGATGCCTGAGACCTGGACATTTATGAGAGGGATGAGCCCACCACGGACACTGAGAAGGAGAAGCCAAAGAAGCAGGAGAATGCAGTGGGACATAAGCCAAGAAGGGGGCTGTTTCCAGAAGGAAGGAGCAGTCAGTTGTGTAATATGCAACTAAGGTCAGTGAGATGAAGATTGAAAGCAGCTTCTGAATGACTTTAGGGGAGCTGTTGGGTAGGGGGGATAAAGTCGAAGCCAGGTGAGTGTAGGTGGGGTAGTGAGTGGGAGACAAGGAAGTGGCTGAGAGCCTGTGGACTGCTCTTGAAAGGGCTGGCTATGGAGGGGGAAGAGGCACAATGTGCGGGCTGGAGGTCCAGGTTGGGGGATGGGGTGGTCGTATTTGGTTTGTGTCTAAGTTGGGAGAGGTTAGATCGTGTTTATATGTTGATAGAAACAATATAGAGGGCCGGGTACGGTGGCTCACGCCTGTAATCCCAGCACTTTGGGAGGCCGAGGTGGGTGGATCGCCTGAGGTCAGAAGTTCGAGACCAGTCTGGCCAACATAGTGAAACCTTGTCTCTACTAAAAATACAAAAAATTAACTGGGCATGGTGGCGGGCACCTGTAATCCCAGTTACTCAGGAGGCTGAGGCAGGAGAATCGCTTGAACCCGGGAGGCGGAAGTTGCAGTGTGTGGAGATCGTGCCATCGCACTCCAGCCTGGGCAACAAGAGTGAAGCGAAAGTCTGTCTCCAAAAAAAAAAAAAAAAAAAAAAAAGAAAAAGAAAAAGAAAAAAAGAGAAAGAAACTATATAGGGGATTGAAGATATGAAAAAGGAGAACACATTGCTTATGGCTCTGAGAAAACAAAATAGACTTCAGAGTATGGGAAGAAGGAAGCTCTTCTATCTTAAAGGATGAAAAGGACAGAGTGTGGGTACAGATTTAGGTCATGTCTCCCAGGTAGCAGGAAGTTGAGAACATTCTTTTCTCACAACTCCTATTTTCTTGATGTGTAGGAGACAGAGTGACTTGCTGAGAGTGAGTGGCAGGGTCAATGGCTAAAGGACCATGGAGAAGGTTTGAAATCGTCATCATAATGAGTGGAACCATAAGTTAATTAGAAAAGTAGAATATGGATTCTGAAAATATTGAAGGCCTAGTGGAGGATGATAAAAATAACTGCTTAGTGTAACAAGCCGTGGTATTATGTGATTTTCTCCAGCAATATTAAGTAAGCCTGTTAGGCTGTTATAAAAAGCAGCCCCCAAGTCCTAGTGGCTTAATGCAATACATTTTATTTCTTCCTCAAATCTCAGTCTAATGTGAGTGGATGTGGAGTAGGGCAAGGACGCTCTGCTCCTGACAGCCATTCATGGGCCCGCCCAGGCTTTTTCCATCCAGGGGCTCTGCCCTCTTCTGGAGCTGTAGCGTCTCCCCTAGATCCAGCCAGATGATGGAGGAGAAATCATGCAGAGGGTCTTGAGATGTTTTAGGGACCAAGCCTGGAAGTAGCCTAGATCATTTCTGCCCATATACTATTGGCCAGAATTCAGTGACTTTCTGCTCCCCCTCTCTGCCCAGCTCCAACAAGGGCAGTTCAGAAATGGAGCCTATTGGGGTGCCAAAAAAGAGAAGGCAAATATTGGTAAGCAATTAGCTGTGTCTACCACGGGTGGGTATTATTATATTGGAGGAACCTGTGGCTCAGAGAGGCTGTAGTTTGCCTAAAGACATACAGCTGGCAAGCAGCTGGGCTGGCATTTGAATCTAGGTCTTTGACTCCAGCACCTGAGCTCTTACCTACTACGAATGTAAGTAGATACAAACATATCAACTTTTGTTAAGCAGAATAAGAGACACAAATGGCATTGTACAGGGTGCTTACAATTAATCAGAAGGGCTGAGAACTGGCCAGGCATGGTGGTGCATGCCTTTAATCCCAGCATTTTGGGAGGCCGAGGCAGGGGGATGGCCTGAGCTCAGGAGTTTTAGACCAGTCTGGGCAACATGGTAAAACCCTGTCTCTACAAAAATTACAAAAATTAGCTGGGCACGGTGGTGCGTACCTGTAGTCCCAGCTACTCGGGAGGCTGAGGTGGGAGGATTACTTGAGCCCAGGAGTCCGAGGCTGCAGTGAGCCACACTTCAGCCCGGGCAATAGAGCAAGACCCTATCTCAAAAAAAAAGAATGACTGAGAACCAAGATCAGGCATGCAGTGCCCCAATGGGTAGAATTAGTGACCTTTAAAAGAGGACCCAGAAAGGGAGGGCTGCCTCACCTCTACCACCATCTGAGGAAACAACCAGAAGCCACCATCTATGAACTGGGAAGTAGGCCCTCACCAGACACTGAATCTGCCTTAATCTTGGACTTCTCAGCTTCCAGAACTCTGAGAAATAAATTGCTGTTGTTTATTGAAAAGAAAAAAAAGTGCAGCATAGTGCACTGGATACAGCGAGGACTCCAGAGCCAGGGTGGCCAGGTCTGAATCCCAGTTTAATTGCTCATTAGTTGTGTGTGTTTGGGAAAGTTACCTCTTTGAGCCTCAGTTTTTCTTATCTGTAAAATGGGCTAATAATACTTATCATATAAGTATGCAATTGTTGTATGAGGGTTGTATGAGTATTAAGTGATTTAGCACAGGTATACCTGCTGTGATTATTACCAGATGACTTTTGAGATGGGCATATAAGCATGGGTAGGATTCTGTGGCAGGGGAGGTATAGGAGTGGAGGAAGCAATATCTTAAAAAGGATAGGAATGGGAAAGTGAGGGGTGCTCAGAAAATAACTGATTTTCCAGTTTGGCCGAGGTAGTGGGATGCCCAGCTAAGGGATGTCTTCTTAATTCCAAAGATAATATGGAACTTTTGAAGGTTTTGAGCAGGTATATGATAAGACTAGGGTTTTATTTTGGGAACTACAACTGGCAGCCATATAGTGTGAATTATAGTGGGAAAGACTGACTCTATACTCACTGAGTAACCTTCTTGATGGAAATTTTTTCTTAAGTAAGCTCTTATACTGGCAAGGAAATGTGTTGAGCAGCTGATAAAATATTCTAGTTTATTTTGCAGTCATATTTCTCAGGATAAATAATATAATCTCATGGTTTATAAATCAGTCTATCCACTCATCCATCCATCCATCCATCCATCCATCCATCCATCCATTGATTGAGTTGCTTATTACCTTAAAATGCACCTCCTTCTACCTGGATGTAAGACTTTTAAACATATGCAAATATAGCAGTTAAATAAATAATAAATGAAAATTAAAAATGATATGGAAGAAATGAAAAGGTAATTATCTAGGATAAAGATCTAGAATAAAATGATAAATCCAACTGATCATCATTAGCTCTAGCATCCTGAAAGTCCAGGCATAAAGGAAATCTGAATTGTGCGGTTCTTATTGACAAATAAAAGAAAATGTATTTTTAAAGACAACATCAGTTTTTTCTTTCTGGAGTCAAATAGAAAATTAGCATATATTTTCTAGTGATGTTCAGTTTTTTAGACAATGAAAAATCAATCTTCATATAGTCATTTCTTTTTTCTTTATTTTTTAAAAGTTTTTTGAGATAGGGTCTCACTCTGTTCCCCAGATTGGATTGCAGAAGCATGATCACAGCTCACTGCAGCCTTGATTTCCTGGGCTCAATTGATCCTCTCATCTCAGCCTCCCAAGTAGCTGGGATTACAGACGCATGCCACCATGCCCTGCTAAATTTTGTATTTTTGTATTTTCCTTTTTCTTTTTTGGTAGAGACAGGTTTTTGCCATGTTCCCCAGGCTGGTCTTGAACTCCTGGGCACAAGTAATCCTCCTGCCTCGGCCTCCCAAGGTGTTGGGATTATAGGCATGAGCCACCATGCCAAGCCCATATAGTCATTTCTAACGACTAGCTGTCATGAGCAGTCCCTCAGAGCCCAAAAATTTCTTTGAATTGGTAGAGGAGATTTTCTGAATCTACAAAACCAAAGTCTTGTAAAGAATAACCATGGATGGCTGGGTGTGGTGGCTCAGGCCTGTAATCCCAGCACTATGGGAGGCTGAGGCAGGCAGATCATTTGAGGCCAGTAGTTCAACACCGGCCTGGCCAACATGGTGTAACCCTGTCTCTACTAAAAATACAAAACAATTAGCTGGGCGTAGTGGCACACGCATGTAATCCCAGCTACTTTAGAGGCTGAGGGAGGAGAGTTGCTTGAACCCAGGAGGTGGAGGTTGCAGTAGCCGAGATCAGGCCACTGCACTCCAGCCTGGGTGACAGAGTTAAGAGTCTGTCACCAAAAAAAAAAAAAAAAAAAAAAATAGAATAACCATGGGTGTTTTGTCCTAAACACATAGATCAAAGGCATAGTAGCAATGAGAAGGCTATGTTTTGTTTGTCACAGAGGATGAAGTCCAGGAGGTATTCTTACCACAGAAATAGTCTAGCTAACTTTTTATTAGAAAAGTAGGTGATTTCAACCTACTTTTAAATATGACATATTTTAACATATAGAAAAGCACAGAAAGTAATAATGAACATCCATGTTTCCACTATCAATAATTCATATTCCCGTATTTTCATATTTGAATGTGTTTTTTTTTTCAAGAAAAGCTTGAGAGAGAGTGGAAGCCTCTTTTTCACTTCATCTGATGCCAGCTGTCTCCTTTTTCACTAGATGTCTTTCTTGTTTTACTGCAGAGGTATGTATACCTAAACAATATATGATATTAATTTGTATGAATTAGAACTTCACATAAATGGTGTCAAACTATAGGAACTATTCTGCAACATTTTCATCCACTATTATGTATTTGAGATTTATTCATCAATATCTACATATAGATGTAGTTCATTCACTATTCTATTATGAAAAATATATATATATTTCTGTTCTCCTGTTAATGTATATATGAGTTGCTTCCAATTGTTCATTACTACAAATAATGCTGCACTATTATTATGTATAAGGAGCATCCTTATATGCATCTCCTTGAGCACGTGTGCAAGAGATTCTCTTAGGAATATATTCAGAAATGAAATTGCAGAATCTTGAGGTATGAATATTTAAAATTCTATTAGATATTATCTAACTGCTCTCTGAACTGGTTGAACTAATGTATACTACCGCCAGCAGAATATTAGAGATCTTGTTTTATTCTAGCTCCTGTTTTAAAGTAAAAGCCTTCTTTTGTTAAAAAAAAGTTGCCATACTTTTTTTTTAAATAAAAATAATGTGTGAATTGGTAGCTCAATGTTTTGATTTCGAGGACCATTGATGAAGAATTTTGTCTTTTCAAACATTTATTGAGCATCAGGTATGCTCTTCTGGGAAATGCATGAACAAATCCTTTACCCATTTTTTACATCTGGTTATTTGATTTTTCCCTTATATGTCTGAGTGCCATATATGGTCTTCTTATTATCTAGTTTTGGATTACATGAGTTTTAAATATGTACTTCTCTCTGAGACTTTGAAAAAATATTGGTGGTGTCTTTGCCCTATAGAAGTTTTAAATGTACCAACCTGAAATCTGATATAAGACTAAACTCACCAAAATGATGCCTATATTCCACTTTTTGTTAGATAAACACAATCCTACTTTTGTTATTTCATTATTTGTTTTAGAATAGGCTAAAGTTTGGGAGAACTCATTAGGATGGGTGGCAAAAGAAATGAGCCAGGCTTCAGGAATATCTCACACACAGCAGCCTGGGGAAGGGACCTCCTGCAGCTAAAGCAAAGGAGATCTCAAGTTCTTTGTTACCGGCAGGAAAAGAAATTGTCCAAAAATGTACACTCAGGCATAGGAGAAAACCTGAAACTGTCTTCAAATTATTTCATGTTCTAGAGAACATTAAAAAAAATTGTTTCTTTGAAGGCATATGGACTAGATAATGAGGGCATAAATTTCATTTTTTTCATGAACTTGTATTTCCTTTTTCTCAATGGCAGGATGTACCATAGGGCCATGGTGTGTTATGTCCTCTCCCGACAGTGCCCCTGCTCTGTTTAACTTCCCTTGACTAATATCCCTGAATCTACCACTCTAAAAACCTTTCCATCTTTTCCCAATAACAACCAGTTAGATGTTTTGATAGAAAAAAAATTATTCCAATAATAAAAATTACAAAACTCCCAGGAATAGATTTAGAAAGAAATGTCCAGATGAGCTCTATTGAGGAACATAAAAGATTTTAATTATGGTAGAGAAATGCTGTGGTCCTGGATGAGAACAGTCATTATTGAAAAGATGTCAATTTTCCAAAATTAATAAAATGCCTAAGATAATTGCCAATAAGAATTCTAAAGCATCTTGGCAAAATAATTCAAAATTTATCCAAAGAATAAACTGAATAGTCAGAAAACTTCTAAAAACATGAGTAGGCCAGGCGCAATGGCTCCCACCAATAATCTCAACCTTTCGAGGGCCAAGGTGGGAAGATTGCTTGAGCCCAGGAGTTCAATACTGGCCTAAGCAACATAGAAAGACCCCATCTCTACAAAAGTAAATAAATAAATAAAATAAAACCAAGAGTAATAAATTATAACAGCTTTGCTAGATTTTTTTAATGTGCAAAATCGGACCAAAACACAAAGTTCAAAAGCACATACAAGAAATTATTAAATGATGAATATGACTTTAAAAATCAGTTTCAAAGGGATGGACAATATATGTTGTGAATAATTATCTAACCAATGTAAAGTTAGATCACTACTTTACAGAGTATGCCAGAATAGATTCCATATAAATTAAGGGATTAATTTTAAAAATGAAATCTAAAGGCCGGGCACGGTGGTTCACGCCTGTAATCCCACCACTTTGGGAGGCCAAGGCAGGCAGATGACTGGGTCGGGAGATTGAGATCATCCTGGCCAACATGGTGAAACCCCCTCTCTACTAAAAATACAAAAACAAAATTAGCTGGGCGTGCTGGCGGGCGCCTGTAGTCCCAGCTACTTGGGAGGCTGAGGCAGGAGAATGGCATGAACCCAGGAGATGCAGCATGCAGTGAGCCAAGATCGCACCACTGCACTCCAGCCTGGGTGACAGAGCAAGACTCCATCTCAAGAAAAAAAAAAAAGAAATCTAAAATTATCAAAAGAATTTGGATTTTGATATTTATATATCCTTAAGAGGGCATATGGCCTTCCTAAGAAAAACCAGAGAATATAATAGAAAAAAGTTAATAGAAATAATTACAAAGGTTCTTATTGGTCATGATGATGATGATGATGATGGTGGTGATGAGAAATACAGTTAAAAGAAAAATTACAATCTTTATCTTTAATATGCAGATAAGTCTTATGCCTGAAAGGACACATACTGAACAGCTGAAAAAATAGTCATGTAGAGAGAGGAAGGAAAAACATTCACTTCTTACTTTGCACATTTTTTAAAAAACAAGAAAATGTGGTAAGATTATTGGCAATTTTTACCCTTTTCCTCCTGTATTTTCCAGATTTTAATTTTTTGAATAATAAACATGTGCTACTTTGTTTATCAGGCAAAAACTGCATGCTTTTAAAAGTACCTTTAAGGCCTTACAGTAAGCTAAAGGCTTATGTAACTGTAAGAAAGAAACACTTTTAAAAATTAATTTTAAAAGGACAATCATCCCAAATGAAAAATAAGCAAAGGACATGACTATGAGAAAGCAGTTCATAAAAGAAGTAAAAATGACCTATGGGCATAACAAAATATATTTCACGAGTAATCAAAGCAATACAAATTAAAATAATCATGAGATATCACAGTGGTCTCTGAAACTGGCTAAGATTAAATAGAAAGAGAAATAATATTCAGAGCTGGTAGAGGTTTGCGGAAACCGCTAAGTAGTGCTAGTGGGAATACAAATTGCTACAATAAGGCAGTTTGACAAATATATTACATCTTAAAATGTGCTATCTTTTGACTCCAAAATTTTGTCTTTAACAATTTTTCCTAAAAAAAAATATCAAACAAGAACACAAAGACTATCAAAGTGTTATTTGTAATAGTGAAAACTGGAAAATGACTAAATGTTCATCAATAAGGGAGAGGTTAGCCTGGGTAAGGTGGCTTACACCTGTAATCTCAGCACTTTGGGAGGTCAAGGTGGGAAGATCACTTGAGGTCAGGAGTTCGAGTCCAGCCTGTGCAAGAAAGTGAAACCCTGTCTATGCAAAAATAAATAAATAAATTAGCCAAGCATGCTGGTGTGTGCCTGAAGTCCCAGCTACTAGGGAAGCTGAGGCAGGAGGACCACTTGAGCCTGGGAGTTTGAGGCTGTAGCAAACTGTGATTGCACCACTGCACTCTAGCCTGGGTGATAGAGCAAGACCCTGTCTCTGAAATATAAAAATAAAATAAAAAATACGGGAGAGTTTAAGTAAACAGTGACACCACTATAGAAATAGACTACTGTACAGCCCTTAAATAATTATTTAGAATTATATTTATGCAACTGGAAATATGTCCACAGAAGAGTGGGAAATACTGGTTATAAAACAGAATTTATAACAATCACATTTTAAAAGTATGTGTGTGCACGTGTCTGCGTGTATGTGTGTGTATATGTGTGTGTGTATACAAAAGCAGAGAAAAAACTCTGGAAAGGAATGTCTTTCTCCTGCCCCACTCAATTTTTAAGGGAGCTTTTCTGGATGGTATACAGATGATCTTCGAGTGGGTTTTCTTTATAATTCCTTTATTTGATCAAAAAGTTTTTAGTAAGCATACATTAGTTTATACTCAGAAAAAAAAATAGTGCTAAAAAAAACCCCACCATCTCATAAGCACATCACACCCTCTGGGGCATCCCAGATTCTACCCTGTTTGCTGTACATGTATTTAACTGTGAAGCATTATAGGTTCTATTCAGACAGAATCCAAGCCCCAACTCGTGAGATGGATGACTTTGGTTAAGGCTGAATTTCTCTAATGTTCAATTTACTTCTCTGTGGTTTAGGGATATGAAAACTATTTCAGAAGTTTATTAGAGGAGGCAATAAGGTGCTGAAAACATATGGGCTGCCCCTAACTTCTGTGAGGCCCAGGGGAGTATATAAATGATAGTCCTCATCTCATATGTTAAATGGAATATACTATTACTCTTCATAGGTATACCTTCATATATTAAGTAATCTTCATAGTGACAAAATTGAAAATTTTGGGTAAAGCTATGTTTTTTATGTACTTGAAAGGTGGCAAAATATCAACAGCTACTGAATTAAATTATTACTGCACATGTGTAGATGTTCTGATGATGAGTTGGTCATGTTCATATGACCAGAAAAAGAAAAATACATGTAATTAGTAAGTAATTAGACATTTATTGTCTAAAATTTAGTTTTCATGTCTTCATGCTTATTTCTGCAGGTGGTTACTACCTCATCTTGTTGCTATAATGAAGAATTTTACCTGATTTATGTTCTATTGAGAGTAAATATCTGAAGGATTAAAATGTAATTTTATTCAAAGTATACATAATTTGCATGTACTTTTCATTTTAAAAGTACAAGTGGAAATATTAAAATTTTGAATTGTTTTTATTTGTATCTTAAAAACTTATTTTTCTCCTAAGATATTTTAAAGTATATATTAAATTAAAAGGCAAATACAAATTATAACAAATGACTAACAATTTTTAAAAAATAATTTCAACTTTTATTTTAGATTTGGGGTACATGTGCAGGTTTGTTATGTGGGTATATTGTGTAACGTGAAGGTTTGAGGTAGTTCCATCACCCAGGAAGTGAGCATGGTACCCAGTAGTTTTTCAACCCTTGCTCTCCTCCCTTCCCTCCCACTTCTAGTAGTTACCACTGTCTATTGTTGCCATCTTTATGTCCTTGAGTACCCAGTGTTTATCTCTCATTTATAAGTGAGAACATGTAATATTTGGTTTTCTGTTCCTGAGTGAATTTGCTTAGGATAATAGCCTCCAGCTGCATCAGTATTGCTGCAAAGGACATGATTTTGTTCTTCTTTATGGCTGAGTAGTATTTCACAGTATATACATACCACATTTTCTTTATCCAATCCACCATTGATAGGCACCTGGGTTGATTCCACGTCTTTGCCATTGTTTGCAGTACGATGATGAACATACAACTGTATGTGTATTTTTGGTAGAACGATTTACTTTCTTTAGGGTAATGGGATTACTGGGTTGAATGGTAGCTCCAGGTTCTTTGAGAAATCTCCAAACTGCTTTCCACAGTGGCTGAAGTAATTCACATTCCTACTAACAGTGTTTAAGTGTTTTTCTCCAAAGCCTCGCCAGCATCTGGTGTTTTTTGGCTTTTTAATAATAGCCATTCTGACTGGTGTGAGATGGTGTCTCACCGTGGTTTTGATTTGCATTTCTCTGATGATTAGTGATGCTGAGCACTTTTTTATGTTTGTTGGCTGCTTGTATGTCTTCTTTTGAGAAGTATCTGTTCATAAAATGACTAACATTTTTAAAAATCAAATTTATTTAAATATGTCTAGATTTTCAATTTTTTAATACATGTAATCAAATCATATTAAATACTTTTATTAAAAATGACATCATTGCCAGGCATGGTGGCTCACGCCTGTAATCCCAGCACTTTGGGAGGCCGAGGTGGGCAGATCACCTGAGGTCAGGAGTTTGAGACCAGCCTGGACAACATGGTGAAACCCTATCTCTACTAAAAATACAAAAATTAGCCAGGCGTGGTGGTGGGCACCTGTAATCCCAGCTACTCAGGAGGCTGAGGCAGGAGAATTGCTTGAACCCGGGAGGTGGAGGTTGCAGTGAGCTGAGATCACGCCACTGCACTCCACCCTGGGTGACAGAGCAAGACTCCGTCTCAAAAAAAAAAAAGGATATAATTTGCAGTTCTAGTGCTTAATGTCTATCAAGCTGCCAATACAGAGAATTGGTATCGTACTTTGAGCAGACGTTCTAAAAACTTTTGGTTTCATGATTCCTTTAAACTACAAAAATTATTGAGAACTCCAAATAGCCTTTGTTTATATGGAATACTTTATCGATATTTGTATCTTAGAATTAATACTGGGAAGTTCTTAAAACACAAGAATACATTAATATAGACACCATTAGCTATCAGAGCAATAATGGCATAATGTGTCTTACAGCCTCTCGAAAACTCCACTGTACACCTATGAAAGCATGAGAAAAAAAAGGCAAATAGTGTCCTAAGAAAAAACAGTTCGATCTCACAGACCCTAAAAGGCTCTGGGGACTTGAGGAGTCCCTAGAACCACCAACCTAGAACCACATGCTACACATTTAAGAACAATATAAATTGTTTAATACTGCAACATGACCTTTGTCCTCATGTGCCACTGTTGCAAATACTGTGCTAATCTGTGAATACTTTTGCATCCACCAAATGGAATCTGAAAAGAAGCAAGAAAGTGGGCACTCACCACTACTACTAAATGATACTTCATTATGCAAGAATCTATTGCATGAGAGCTACCTAACAGATGGCTCTGACAAGTTAATTTGTCTTTTCTCTTACTTAAGTACTTCCTCCACTTTCCCTAGGGACCCTGAGTGGTATTAGTTCCCAGAGCTGTGCCAGCTCTCATCATCATATTCCAAATGCTACTTTCTGGGTCTTCTCAGCCCCATCCAGTAACTTTCCAGTATCTTCTAATTGGAAATTCAGTTATATTCCCCCTTCCTCAGGGTTTTCTTCCGCCCCCTCTTTGTGGTGTCTATCCTAAACTCCTGGAGGCTTATGGAAAATCCCACTGAAGCCACCAGAGGAGGAAAATGGGTCCACTCTGGTCTCCTATCACAGCCCCCACCCCATCCCACGTCACCTGGGCCAGCCTTGTTCTTGGTACGCACAGCCCATGGTGCTTGCTCCTACAGATGGTGAGAGCCCATCTTCATATGAGTGTCCATTCTGCTCTCACTTAGCACCACAGAGCTGAGGATGCCTCCAAGACTGCAGCCGCAAATTTCTCCCATCACTGACACAAGTCTCGTAACCCAGGTCTCCTACTTCTTGGACCTTCACTTTGACCCGAGCAATCCTGGAGCAGAACTGCTCCTCTCTTTCTCTCTCAGTTACCTGCAAAATCTTCTGGGGCACTTGGAAGCCACTAGAAACATGGGGTCAGCTATTGGCCCTCTGGTGGTTAGATCTTCCATACCATTTTCCTGTTGGCCTTCTCCAAACAGACATCAAATATCCAGATGAAGAACACGACATGAGTTCTCTCTGCCTTGGATCTCTTCATGTTTCATGGGGCATCTGGTCGCTCTTCCCCCAGGATGTATTCCAGGGTATAGAAGCACAGTACAGGGACTTCATGCTATACTTTATAATTTTCCTTGACTGCAAACTCTTTTCCCTCTCTCTGGCTCAAAGCTCTTTATTGGTCATGATGGCAGAGCAGATGAGGTACCTGCTCTGTATATTCACATACCCCCTGTAATCTCTCCAGTTTTATGCCAGAGCCCTTAGTGTTTTCCCTAAAAAGCTAAGGTTGTTTTTTTCTTTGCATCTCTATTCTTTCTATCCAGTCTCCATCAGAGCAAATGTAAGCACCATGTCTCTGGGCCTGATGAGAGTGGTCAAGGGGATGAACATCGGCTACCACATTACTATCTGCTGCCTACACTTTACTCACTAGATTTTGTGCTCTTTCCGCCTTTTTTTTTTTTTTGTGGTAAACATAATATGTTTTCAGCTAATTATTGCTTATTCATGAACATAGATCCTTTGTGGTTTGCAATACAGTCATTAAGATCGTGTACTGTTTGGCTCCCTTGCAGTCACAGGGATGAATTTCATGCTGAAATAGGACCATGAGCCCAAGTGCTGGCTGAGGCCCACTGGGCTGGGCCTTCTGGCTTGCCACTTAAAAAAGGCTTGCTATGGCAAGGGTTTTAAGCTACCCGCCTGGTCTCCCCACAGTCCTTCCCTACTTCCTTGTTCTAGTCACTTTACAATTGCTCCCTCCGGAGCTTGGCTACTTTCCCTAAGGGTTTTTCAAAGGGCCTCTTATGTGCACATCCTCCTATCTTTTCACGCTGAGGATTACTTCAAAGGCTCAGCAGCCAGGGGAAGGGAACAATGACAATAAAATAAATCCCAACTGCAGAAAGGTTTGCTTTGGCAACTGCTTGATTGTTCTGTAGGTGGGGAGGTGCCTGCTCTGACCTCTACAGCTCGCTGTTCCTCACAGCTCATTACAGATGTTTTCCTTTGGTCTGGTTTCTTACTGTCCCTTCTGAGGCTCTGAGCCCCTACTTCTAGCAGGCTTATGTAAATTTCCCCAGGCCTCAGCTGCTCCTTCTTCCATTGATCCCTTTATCTGTTGCCAAGACTGATTCTCCTAATCTTGCTCTGAGCCTCCGTGTTTCCACTCAGGAGGGGAAAGTCTCAAACACTCCGAAGGTGGGGCACTCTGCTATTTTGCGCTGCAATTTATTTCAAGGTCACTGGGCAGGGCTAGAGTGAGTGACCGGAAGACTGGCCTATCAGAGAACTGGCCTATCAGAGAGCCTGCCCATCCAGAGTGCTCAGAAAACACTTGTGGGCCTCAATCTAAATCCTGAAACCCTACCTCCAGTATTGTTGCTTTGTGCAGGGGTTGCCAATTAAAAATAAAAAATAAAACATTGTGTGAACCAAACCAATCACTGGCTGAATTCACCTGACTGATCCCCAGTTTAGGACCCTGGAAGACTTGCCTGAACTTGGAATCCTTAATTCTTTTTAAATAATGAGGGCCTTCTCTTGTAGTGTTTGTTTGCTTTTGAAAAAGCCTGAGCCATAAAGTCCAGGAATCTGGCCCCACAGCTGCCAGGATAAATGTCTGCTTAGACATCCACGGGGATGTCTGTCCTTCAGTTGAACGTGGAGGTCTGGCTAAGTGAAATATTAAATCCTTCTCTTGATGAAATAGGGCCCAGAAAGCCTCCTGCTTTCCTTGCAGACCAGGCAGGTCCCTACTGACTGGATGGCTCTTTTGCTGCTACTACTATCAAGTGAATCCAGTGGATAGGGAGGTGAAAAGGCAGGACACCCATTGATCTTTTCGGTTCTTTCCAGAGGTTCCATATCCTAAAAGGATCCCTTGGCTTGCCTCTCATGGCTGCTGCCTTTCCCTTCCCCACTGACTCACCCACACCATGAAATGTCAGTGCAGCTGGACAAACAGAGAGTGCCCAAGTTAAAGCAATAAAGACCTTTCCTGGGGCCTCAAGCATGTTGATGATGAGAGATTGTTTCCTAAAAGAAAACAGTCCCACAGAGCCTATGCCATCTGCTATCAGACACTTCCTTCCTGTGTGATATAATTTGAGAGTTGGGGTGGGCACGGTGACACATGCCTATAATCCCAACACTTTGGGAGGCTGAGGCAGGAGGATCATTTCAGCCCAGGAGACCAGCCTAGGTAACAAAGCAAGACCCTGTCTCTACCAAAAAAAAAAAAAAAAAATTAGCCAGGCACAGTGGCAGGTGGCAGGAGGTTGAGGAGGAAGGATTGCGGGAGCCCAGTAGTTTGAGGTACCTGTGAGCCATAATGGTGCCATTGCACTCCAGCCTGGGTGACAGAACAATACCCCGTCTTGAAAAAGAAACAAAATTTAAAAAATTGAAAGCAATCTTTTATGATGCATTCTCTAAATTGCTCTGAATTCTTTAGGAGGTAAATTATTTTAGTTTTGTGTTTTGTTTGCACTAAGCTAACTTAAAAAGTACTAGGACAATAAGTGACCCGTGTGAAATTCTGTCCATGCAATATTAGATCAAGACATGGACTAATATGGCAATTTCCAGGAGTCCTGATCGTGTGTGTGCATGCGTGCATGCAAGCGCACTAAGAACTCATTGGAAATATAATGAGAGGTGAAAATTACACTCACCAAATTCCTCTCGGGAAAGTACTGCATGTGGTTCAAAGAAATAAAGCTCTTATACAGCCGCTTGGATTGAGAATTAGAACCTCTAAGAGGCACCCTTGAATAAAAATAGTTGGTCAACTAACTACGGTCTAAGGAAGATGAGTGCAATTAACACTAAGTTTTTGTTTCCCTTAGTGAGGTGCAGCCAAGGCAGGATTGCTGGGTCAACAGAGGAGATGCTGAGTCCTGGCATCCATGTCCTCCTGCTCCACCAATCTGCCCGAACATTTTGTCATCTCCCGCAAACATTAAGCTGAAAATCCTAGAATATTTTTAAAATATTAATTTGAAACAGTGTCAAAATGTTAGCTTGCCAAGGAGCTCGCACATGTTGGCTGAGACCCTGGACCTCAGGAGTCTGACCTCTTGGAGATTTGACTGGTTAATATCATGGAGGCAGCACTGCTCATCTGGAGAGTTTTTAAAACTAGGTGATTTGAGTGTGTCCTGGTTCCAGAGCGCCCTCTTGGGGAGTGGATAGTAGATTGGGAGATCTCAGAGAACATATGCTTTAGGGATAAAAGAGGAAACAGGACATATGTGCAGTTACTCAGTCAATCTTTACAGGTCATTGCACCTAATGGTACTAAACACCCTAGTTCTCTTACCCCTGGTGTAAAAGAAGGTAGCTGGGCAGACATGAGCAGGGTATGAGAGGTCCCCACAAGGAATGTCAGGTGACCATCAGGTGATGCTCAAGTTGTTGTTAACTGTCACTCTAAAATAATAATTGGACACAGCTGGCACCAGAGAAAGGCGGTCTCCCATTAGATAGAAAACACCTGAAGTGGGTGATCAGCGGCTTCCTGATAAGATCTCAGGAGCTGAGTAAGTGGACTCAAGCATGTGCCCTAAAAGGCAAAATGGTGGTGTTTAATTGGTATATGAACTTCTTCTAAGAACATTCGGCTGATGTATTAGTCTGTTGTCATGCTTCTATGAATTATACCCAAGACCGGGCAATTTATAAACAAAAGGGATTTAATTGACTCACAGTTTCACATGGCTGGGGAGGCCTCAGGAAACTTATAATCATGCCAGAAGGGGAAGCAAACACATCCTTCTTCACAGGGTAGCAGGAGACAGAAGTGCTGGCAGGGGAAAGCCAGACGCTTATAAAACCATCGGATCTCATGAGAAGTCACTATCATGAGAACAACATGGGGTAACCACCCCCATGATTCAATTACCTCCCACTGGGTCCCTCCCATGACACATGGGGATTATGGGAACTACAATTCAAGATGAGATTTGGGTGGGGACACAGCCAAACCATATGAACTGGTAAGGGAAAAACACCTCAAATGAACATGCACAAAACTTTGGTAAGCACACTGCACATGTAGCCCCTCCTAAGTCCTGGCAGGCCACCACATGCAGACAGCCTGCCCCAAGGAAAAAATCAAGGGAGAGACACAAACCCTGGAACCATGCCAATGTATAAACCCCCAAGTGAAGGGCTGAAAGTGCACTTGGATCTTTCAAGTTGCCTGCTTGGCCCTCTTCCAAGTATACTTTACTTCCTTTGGTTCCTGCTCTAAAACTTGCTTTGGTCTCTCACTCCGCCTTAGGCCTCTCCAGTGAATTCTTTCCTCTGAGGAGGCAAGAATCGAGTTGCTGCAAACCCATACGGATTCACTGCTGCTAACACTGGCACCATCTCATTCTCACCAAGACCCATCTGAGATGAGTTGACTCCACATAAACAGTCTCTGGGCCCCACACCTGAAGCTCCCACCAGTAGGAATTAGGAAGGCAGGTAGCTGTACTATAGGTAAATGGATGAGGTGGAGGAGAAAGGGCCTGCAGAATGAAATGACTTTTCAGAGATTCTGGAGAGGCATCTGGGCCATGGGTAAGGCCATCTGCAGACAGGCTGAATATGATGGACCTCCTCTGTACCCAGAAGCTATGGTCTGAACATTTGCGTTCTCTCACCCATAGTCTATTATTGAAACCTAATCACCAAAGCAATAGTATTAACAGGTGAGGGCTTTAGGAGGTGATTAGGTCATGAGGGCAGAGCCACATGAATGGGATTAGTGCTCTTATAAGAGAGGCTAGAGGGAACTTATTCTGCCCCTTCTGCCACATGAAGACACAGCTGGAATGCATCATCTATAAGGAAGGGGCCCTCACAGGACACTGAATCTGCTGGAGCCTTGGTCTCAGAATTCCCAGCCTTCGGAACTGTGAGCAATAAGTTTCTACTGTTTATAAATGACTAGTCTAAGGTATTTTTGTTAGAGGAGCCTTAATGGAAGAAGATAGAGCTATTTGGTTGAAGTCTCTTGACCTAGAATGTAGCCATAAAAGAGCCACAAAAACCTCTTTAGGTCAAATTCATGTATTCTGCCCCACGCGGTTTGCCATCCCAAGCACCTAGCTCTACCCTGTAAGTCATTATTTATGTGCCCATCTTCTCTATTAACATGGGTTCTCGTTTTGTTTGCCCTGTCTTTGCAGGAAAGGATAAGCTTCTTCCTTAAGTTTCGGGCTCAGAGTAGAGCTCCATGCACAGAGAGGGCACAGGGAATGCTAGAAGCCTATGTTTACAACAAACATGGTCTTGCAACTTCTTCTTCTCTACAGCTTATCCCAGGTCCCTTCCACAGTGGAAGACCCTTTCGGGCTTTACTTGAAGTTTTCACTAAAATGAAAAGCAAATGTGGTTTATTACAATTGGTCTTTGTTTAGGCAAAATGAAGTATATTTTACCCTAATTAAAATGGAAAATTTGGAGTCAACCTTAGACACTTTTAAAATAAGGGACTGTGCCTGTCCATGTGCCTGTGTGTGTGTGTGTGTGTGTGTGTGCTTGGTCCTCACTTAATGTCTCTAGTTGCTCATATGTTCTTGAACTCCAGATAAATATAAGGGAAATTATTTGACTTGGTCTGCATATGGAGTTGGGATTGTTCAATCTGGAGACATGAAGTCTAAGGGGCAACAGCCTGTGGGAAGTCATTGTTAAATAATAACTTTAAAAAGAAAAGCAAAAACAGGCAGGGCACGGTGGCTCACACCTGTAATCCCAGCACTTTGGGAGGCCAAGGTGGGCAGATCATTTCAGGACAGTTTGGTCAACATGGCGAAGCCCCATCTCTACTAAAACTACAAAAAAAATTTGCCAGGCATAGTGGTACATACCTGTAATCCCAGCTACTAAGGAGGCTGAGGCACAAGAATCGCTTGAACCTGGGAGGCGGAGGTTGCAGTGAGCCAATATCATGCCACTGCACTCCAGTCTGGGCAACAGAGACAGATTCTGTCTAAAAAAAAAAAAAAAAAAAAAGAAAAACAGCTTAGATTGCTGCACGAGAGACTTTTATATTAACGAAAATCATTTAATGTTGGAATAGGTTACATCAAGAAGACATAGAATTTTCTCCAAGGGTCACTAAAATAAATCTTGTAAGTTACTACATAGTTTGGCACTGGTTCTAACTGAAGGAAGGTGGGACATCTTTCCTCACATTTTTAGCTGAAGAAAATAATCCTGATAATTGTTCCTCCAGCTTTAATTTAGTTTTCGATCTTCTATGCATTTATAACCAAGGGCAAACTGGTTCTACTAGACAAATCCTGCTTAATAATACATTTTCATGAGACAAGATAGTGTGGACTAGTACAGAAAAATAATTTTAGGCTGGGCGAGGTGGCTCACACATGTAATCCCAGCACTTGGGAGGCTGAGGCAGGCAGATCACCTGAGGTCGGGAGTTTGAGACCAGCCTGGGCAACATGGTGAAAGCTCCTCTCTACTAAAAATGCAAAGGAATTAGTGGAGTGTAGTGGAACAGGTCTGTAATCCCAGCTACTCGAGAGGCAGAGGCACAAGAATCGCTGGAACCCGGGAGGAGGAGGTTGCAGTGAGCAGAGATGGCGCCACTGCACTCTAGCCTGGATGACAGAGCGAGACTCCATCTAAAAAAAAAAAGAAAATTAAATGCATGTGTACTTTATGTATTATTATATTGAGATCAAATTTTTAAAAAATTGTGGAAAAGAATATGCCTCAGCATCCTTTAAACACTAAAAAATAATAATCTACAATAATCTTTTAGGGTTTTTTTTTTTTTTTTTTGAGATGGAGTCTCACTCTGTCACCAGGCTGTAGTGCAGTGGCGAAATCTCAGCTCACTGCAACCTCTGCCTCCTGGGTTCAAGCGATTCTCCTGCCTCAGCCTCCCAAGCAGCTGGGACTACAGGTGCGTGCCACCACACCAGGCTAATTTTTTGTATTTTTAGTACAGATGGGGTTTCACCGTGTTAGCCAGGATGGTCTCGATCTCCTGACCTCATGATCCACCCACCTCAGCCTCTTAAAGTGCTAGGATTACAGGCATGAACTACTGTGCCTGGCCACATCTTTTATCCATTTATTTCTAGTTCATAGTTTAAAAAGTTACAACTGCTATTGATTAAACATACACACACACAAAAATACAAGATAAACGAAACACTAGGGAAAATCTTTGCAACATGTGAAAAATGCCTATTAAAATATATAAATGGTCTTTCAAATTTATTTTTACTTTTTTATTTTTTACTAGGCAAAGAACTTTATTAACCTTTGTTTCAAACTTTATTTCCCAGCTTCTGCAGCTTAATTAGCTAAAAAGAATGATTATGTATAAGCGAAAACTAAAAAGTGCTACAGTGTCCAAGGGGCTTGGGCTTAGAAGTATAGAGATCTAGATTTTATCAGATCCATGAACAAAAATTTCTTAAAAAGCAGTCATAATAGAAAATAGCAGCTCCCAGTAACTTCTTCAAGTTTTATCTTCTTCAGAAGTCGACTCAATTCAGCTTGCCTCATTCCTGGAAGCCTCATCAAAATTCTCCACAATTCTGGAACTCCATCATCATCATCCTCTCCAGTAGCAAGTGGTGCTTTTCCATCCGCAGGTTGTTTGGGCAGAACTTCAGCCAGTCTCCTTAAACTAGTCAGACTGTCTGCACCAAGCTGGCTTAAGACACTGGGTAGCATTTCTGTCACCTGCTTTGCCTCAGCATGACCTGTTGTGGTGAAAGTGTTCACTGCCAGTGATGCCTGAAATTTAGGGTTGTTAAAGTGGATCACTGTTCCTTGGTTTGTAAACATATTCACCTTTTCAATACCAGAGATATTGTTTACCTGTAACTTCTTTAAGGAGAATTGAAGCTTTTTATCATCGGCTGTGGCTGTTCTACGGACGACCTTCTTCTTTCTGTGAGCAGTTCCTTTCCCACCAATGCGCACTTGTGCCTGCAGTTTGGCGAGTTTTCCTGGTTCATGATCATTTCTTTCATCTTGTTGGAGCAGATAAGGGGCTGCTAGGGGGACTAGGGTTGGTGCTCAGGTTATCTCGGGTGGACCAGCTAAGATTAGGCACACATATTCGGGGATGCAAGATGGCAGCTAGAGGGAGGATCTTTCAAACTTAAGGAACTTACCGATCAGAAAACGGACAAAAGGCATAAATGGACAGTTCTCAGAAAAAGAATGTCAAAGGATGAATAAAAATATGAAAAAATATTCAGCCTCACTATTTATAAAAATTTGTTCCTTTACGAAGGTATAATTGACAAATACAAATTATATATGATGTGACATTTTGATATATGTATACATTGTGAAATGATTAAGTTAAGCTAATTAACATATCTATCACCTCTTATACCTTTTTTTGTGGTGAGAACATTTCAGATATACTCTCAGCAATTTTCAAGTGTGTAATACATTATTATTATCATCGTCATGCTATACAATAGATCTCCAAAACTTTTTCATCCTATCTAACCAAAACTATGTACCCTTTGGCCAACATCCTTCTCACTCTTCTACCTGACCTCCAGCCCTTGGAAACTATTGTTCTACTCTCTGTTTTATAAGTTTGCTTTTTTGAATGAGATCATGTTCTTTGTGGGAACATGGATTGAGCTGGAGGCCATTAGCCTTAGCAAACTAACACAGGAACAGAAAACCAAATGCAGCGCGTTCTCCTTTCTAAGTAGGAGCTAAATGATGAGAACTCATAAACACAAAAAAGGAAACAACAGACACTGGGGCCTACTTAAGGGTGGAGGGTAGGAGGAGGGAGAGGAGCAGAAAAAATGACTACTGGATACTAGGCTTAGTAACTGGATGATGAAATAATCTGTACAACAAACTCCCATCACACGAGTTTACCTATATAACAAGCCTGCACATGTGCCCCCAAACCTAAGATAAAATTTAAAAAAAAAAAAAAAGGAGCACACTGCAATTCAAGACTCACTTCTCAAAAGAAAAAAAAAGCCATGTTCTAAGGGAAGCTCAGACTTTCAGACTCTGTTCCTGGTTGTAATCAAATTATCTTTGTGTGTAAACAAACACCTTCTCCAGGGGAAGCTATAGATAGATCATATCATATCACCGGTATGTCTCCAACTTTAATGATCAGTTGTTTCCATTCCTTAAAAAGTTTGCATTTTTTAGATTCCACATAAGAGTGAGATTGTGCCATATTTGTCTTTCTGGCTTATTTCCCTTGTCACCTATTTATCACAATCAGATTTCCTTCTTTTTTTAAGGGTGAATCATATTCCATTGTATATATACCATATTTTCTTCAGTCATCTGTTGACGGACACTTAGGTTGTTTTCACCTCTTGGCTATTGTGAATAGTGCTGCAATAAACATGGGAGTGCAGAGATCTCTTTGATATACTGATTTCATTTCATTTGGGTATATACCCAGGAGCAAAATTGCTGGATCACATGGTAGTTCTATTTTTAATTTTTTTTATTATACTTTAATTTCTGGAATACATGTGCAGAATGTGCAGGTTTGTTACATAGGTATACACGTGCCATGGTGGTTTGCTGTACCCATTAACCCATCATCTACATTAGGTATTTCTCCTAATGCTATCCCTCCCCTAGGCCCCCACCCCCCGACAGGCCCTGGTGTGTGATGTTCCCCTCCTTGTGTCCATGTGTTCTCATTGTTCAATTCCTACTTATGAGTGAGAACATGTGGTGTATGGTTTTCTGTTCCTGTGTTAGTTTGCTGAGAATGATGGTTTCCAGCTTCATCCATGTCTCTGCAAAGGACATGAACTCATCCTTTTTTATGGCTGCATAGTATTCCATGGTATATATGTGCCACATTTTCTTTATCTATTTTTAATTTTTAAAGAACACTTTATACTGTTTTTCTATAATGGCTGTACTAATTTGCATTTCTACCAGCAGTATACAAGAGTTTCCTTTTCTCCACATCCTTTTCAACACTTGTTAACAGCCGTTCTAACAGATACGAGGCAATATCTTATTGTACTTTTCTATTGCATTTCTCTTGTCATTCATAATGTTGAGCATTTTTAAAAATACCTGCTGGCCATTTGTATGTCTTCTTTCAAGAAATGTCTATTGCCTTAGTATATTCTCTGTTGCTACAACAGAATACCACAGACTGGGTAAATTATAAATAATAGAAGTTTGCTTGGCTCATGGTTCTGCAGGCTGACAAATCTAAGAGCATGGTGCTGGCATTTGATGAGGGCTTTGTGCTTCAATATCCATGGGGAAACAGCAGAAGATAGAAGCAAGCACACAAGACTGAGAAAGCAAGAGGGGCCAGGCTCACTTTTATAACAACCTGCTCTCTTAATAACTGACTTACTCCCGTGACTACATTAATTCATCCATGAGGCTCTGCCATTGTACCTAGTCACCTTTATTGGGTCCCATCTCTCTCTCAACATTGTTGCATTGGGGATTAAGTTTTCAACCTGTGAATTTTGGGGAACACATTCAAAACAGTATTTATTCAGGTCCTTTCACCATTCTTTTAATTGAGTTGTTTTCTTGCTCTTGAATTGAGTTTCTAATATATTTTTTATATTAATCTCTTATCAGATGTATTGTTTGCAAATATTTTCTTCAATTCTGTAGGATTTTTTTTTACTCTGTTGATCATTTCCTTAGCTGTGCAGAAGTTTTTTTTTCTTCATTTGATGCAATCCTATTTGTCCATTTTTGCTTGTGTTTTCTATGCTTTTGGAGTCATATCTAAAAAATCTTTACCCAGACCAATGTCAAGAAGCTTTGTCTCCATATTGGTTTCTAGTAGTCTTACAGTTTCAGGTCTTACGTTTAAGTCTTTAATCTGTTTTCAGTTGATTTTTGTATATGGTGTGAGATAAGGGTTCAGTTTTATTCTACTGCATGTGGATACCCAGTTTTCACAACACCACTTACTGAAGAGACAGTCCTTTCCCTACTGTGTGTTCTTACTATCTTTGCCAAAGGTCAGTTGACTGTAAATGCATGGATTTATTTCTGGGCTCTCCATTCTATTCCATTGATCTATGGGTCTGTTTTTATGCCAGTAGCATGCTGTTTTGATTACTATCTCTTTGTAGTATATTTTGAAGTCAGGAAGTGAGATGTTTTCAGCTTTATTATTTTTGCTCCAGATTGCTTTGGCTACTTGGGATTTTTTTGTGGTTTCCTAAGAATTTTAGGATTGTTTCTTCTATTTCTGTGAAAAATGTCTTTGGAAACATGGAATCAACCCAAATGCCCATCAGTGATAGACTGGCTAAAGAAAGTGTGGTACATATACACCACTGAATACTATGCAGCCATAAAAAGGAACGAGATCGTGTCCTTTGCAGGAACATGGATGGAGCTGGAAGCCATGCTCTTCAGCAAACTAACACAGGACAGAAAACCAAACACTGCATTGTTCTCACTTATAAGTGGGAGCTGAACAATAAGAACATGTGGACACATGTAGGGGAACAAAACACACTGGGGCCTGTCAGGGGGTGGGGTGGGGGAGTGAGAGCATTAGGAAAAATAGCTAATGCATGCTTGGCTTAATACCTATGTGATGGGTTGATAGGTGCAGCAAACCACCATGGCGCACGTCTACTTATGTAACAAACCTGCACATCCTGCACATGTACCCCAGAACTTAAAAATAAAAATTTAATTTAAAAAAAAGTCTTTGGAATTTTGATAGGGATTACAGTGAATCTGTAGATTGCTTTGGGTGGTATGGTCAGTTTAACAATATTCTTCCAATCTGTAAACACAGGATATAATTTCATTTATCTGCATCTTGAATTTCTTTAATCACTATTTTATAGTTTTCAGTGTACAACTCTTTTACTTTCTTGATAACACTTTTTCCTAAGTATTATTTTCGATGCTATTGTAAATGGGATTGTTTTCTTATAGTTTGTTGTTACTATACAGAAATGTCACTGATTTTTATATGTTGATTTTTGTATCCTGCAAGTTTACTGACTTTGTTTATTAGTTCTGACCGTGTGTGTGTGTAGGGGGGTGTGGGGGTGTGTGTGAAGTCTTTAGTGTTTTCTTTTTCTTTCTTTCCCTCTTTCTTGCTCTCTCTTTCTCTCTCCTTCTTTTCTTTCTTTCCTTCTTTTATTTTATTTTATTTCCTCTTTCTTTCTGTCTGTGTGTCTGTCTCATTCTGTCACCCACCTGAGCTGGAGTGCTGTAGAGTGATCATGGCTCACTGTAGTCTCTATCTCCTGGGCTTAAGCAATCTTCCCACCTCAGCCTCCTGAGTAGTGGGGACTACAGGCATGTGCCTCCAAGCCTGGCTAATTTTATTTATTTATTTTTTAATTAAGACGGGTCTCACTGTGTTGCCCAGACTGGTCTTGAACTCTTGGGCTAAATTGATCCTTGTTCCTCAGCCTCCCAAAGTGCTGGGATCACAGGCATGAACCGCCATGCCTGGCCAGGTTTTCTATGCAAAAGACCATGTCATCTGCAACCAGAGACAATTTTACTTTTTGCTTTCCAATCTGGATGCTTTTTATTTCTTTTTCTTGCCCAATTTCTCTGGCTAGGACTTCCGGTACTATATTGAGTAGAAGCAGAGAGAGTGGGCCTCCCTGTCTTGTTCCTGATTTCAGAGGAAACGCTTTCAGATTTTTATCATTGACTGTGATGTTAGCTGTAGGCTGTCATACATGGCCTTTATCTTGTGACGGTACACTGGGTCTGCTGGAGCCTGGGGTGGTGGGGACTGGTCTCAAGCCTGGGTCCACAGGGGCTGACCAGTGTCAGGGTCTGCAGGGGTGATCCTGGCCCTGGGTCTGTGGTAGTGGGCCTTGAGCTGCAGGGGCTGGCCTAGCAGCTGGGGCTGTGGGACCCAGTCTGGCACCAGGCTTCCCTGAGGTGGACCTCGTGCTGGAATCTGGGACACAGTCCAGAGCTCACTTCCTTGCCCTCATGAAGGGTCTCTCTCTCAGTGTTGTGCTGCACAGGCTTGAGGGAGGGGCAACACAGGAAATGTGAAACTGTCCTTTCTACCTTCTTCAAGGCATCTTTTCTTATTTTTATGCTGTATCCAGGTGCTATAACCTCTCACCTGCATTCTTTAACTCATGTGATGGTATTTTTGTGTGGGAATAGTTGTCCAAATTGATGTTTCTTGTGAGGGATGAATGCTAGAAAGTCTTATTCCACCATCTTGCTGGTGTTCCTCTAGAAGAAATTTTTAAAAGTATTTCAGTGAGCTACCATTTTCAAACCCAATACATTGACTAACAGTAAAAAGAATAATATGTCAGTGGGAAGAATATGGGAAAACTGGCATTATAGGAGAGAAAAAGTAATATCTTTTCCTCACCTATTGCAAGGTTCATGGGTGACATTCTTATAACAAAAGACAGATCACAAATATACAGCTAGGTAGAAAGAATAAGTTCTAATGTTTGATAACTAAGTAGGGTAACTGGGGTTAACAACAATAGTTGAACAACTATTTTTCAAAATAGTTAGGATTTGAAATGTGCCCAACACATAGCAATGATAAATACTCAGGTGATGAATACCCTTAAATACCCTGACTTCATCATTACACATTCTTTGCACGTAACAAAATGTCACACATACCCCATACATGTGTACAAATATAATGTATCCAAAAAACCAAAAACAAATCTAGGATATTAAAAAAGATAGATTAATAAGAGAAGATTACAATAAATTTATTTAATCAGTTTTATATGACACAGGATCTTTCTGTAATGAAGACCCAAAGACCCAGGGAAACTTAGTCTGTATATGTTTATGCTTAGGCTCAGTGAAGAGTGGACAGTGTGTAAATGTATCATTGGGCAAAAGGGGCTATAATCTAATGGTAATAAGCTGGTGGGGGGAGCTTAGCAAAGTCTATTTGTTCAGATTCTTCTTGGCTTCTTATGTAACATTTCTTCCCTCTGAGTATAGGAAGGACACCTATTACTTGAGGGTCTTTAGGTGAAAGAAAGTCAGAGAGACCTTTCTGCTTCTGTGGTTTTCATGATTTCCTTCAGCTTAAAATACACAGTATGCCACTGTGCCACAGTTTGTATTGTCAGTTTCTGAGATGGACAGCATTCATCTATCCGACAGGCAGAAGCAAAATGGGTACCTTTCTGGATGGAAGTTAGGTGGTGTAAACCAACAAGCTTCAAATATACTTTGACCCAAGAATTTCACTTTTATGGATTTACATTATAGAAACAATTAGAAAACAATAAAATAAGATTTATGTAAAGATCACTATTCCATCATGATTTAAAATAGTGAAAAAATGGAAATAAATGCCTAAAGAGAAGACTGGTTATACTAATAATTTGATATCTATAGACAAAAACACTAGTTGCTAAAAATCACACTGCAGACGAATACTTATTCGCATGAAAAATGTTCAATTTATTGTTAAGGCTACACATTTTATGTGAGGTGTGATGTTATGAAATACATTCTTGTGTGTATGCTGCAGCATATACAACAAAGTTTTTCCTGATAGTGAAATTGATTTCTTTTGATTATCTTTTGCTGTTCCTTTCATTCCAGAAATTCCATTTGTCTGCATGGAGCATATATTACATAGTAGAAAGAAAAGATAATTTTTAATAATGATAAAAAGGAACAAAGTAACCCCAATTCAGTACACTAGCCAACTAGTCAGAAATATACTAGAGATCCCATAGTTATTTTAGACTATAAATTTAAACAGCTTTGAAATAAAAGGTAAGTTCTTGAGCTTACCACAAGGCCCTGTTCTCCCTTCCTCTTTGAGCTCTCTGTTATCTCTGCATCCCTTTCCAGGAGATGTGGGTGACTCTCCTCTGTTCCATGCACCAAGTGCTGGTCCTGATGGAGAGTTAAAGTCTTGACAACATAGCCAATCAAGCACAGGAGGCACCTTCAGCCACCTGCACAGAGATGACAGATTGCCCTACTTTAGGCCTTCACATTTTGGAAGCTCTATGTTTAAAATCTGTGCCTGCTTCCCTGCCCTGTTATTTATAGGTATTGCAGGCAGAACCTTTCATACTGTAGCAAATGAAGAATTATTAGAGTCAGTTAATTAATAGAATTTATATAACTAGCTGCAAGAAAAAATACTGAATGAGAAACTGCAAATCAACAAAGAAGTGCTTATTACTTGTAAAGAAACTGATTACTCAAAGTCAAGATATACATCAACTTTTAGAGGAGATTTCTCAGGTAAGAGGGAGGAAAACATCCCATTCTTTTCCTCTCCCTTGGAAGTGTTTTTTTTTTTTTTTTTAAGGTTTTCCTAGAAGATATTTTTTAATTAGTAACTTCATCAAACGGTCAACAAGCATTGTCTTATTTGTTAGGGTCACTAGTTTGCGTCTTTGTATTCTATGGTCTGGGTACAAAGGATTCCCTAAAGCCACTTGCAATGATATGTTGTTATATACAGCAAAGGAGTACAATGGACGAAGAATAAACAGAGGAAGTTTTCTTCACTCTGAATTGTTTAGTGTTAAAATAGCACAATAAATAATAGCAGCTGGTCCTGCAGTGATAGGAATTTACACTTTTATGTTGTGCCCCATTTTCAGGTCTATGAGAAATCTGTGTGTAACTGGGAGATATGGACCTGGGTACTCTTGTTTGCTAGGCACTAAGGATGGCTGGCACAAAGTCCTCTGGAGTGTTACATGGGGCTCCTGAAATCAGGGTTAAAAATTGCTAGCCTAAGTTATGCAAAAAATATATTCACAATAACAACTTGAGTTTGTTTAAGGAGGCAACATGTAAAAAGAAGAATCTGGAGCTAGCCGTGGTTCAGATCCTCACTTTCTTATTAGAAATGTAGCCTTAATCTCTACGAATTTCAGTCTTCTCAGCTGTAAAACTAGAATAAAATTATGTATAACAAAATATTTATAAAGTGCGTTGAGTTTTATAATGCATTTTCAAATACATTAGCTTATTTATTCCTTGCAATTATCCCAGGAGGAAGATATTATCCCTAATTTACAGTTGAGGAAACTGAGGCTCAGAAATGGAAGTGCTTTGTCCCTAAATCACACAGAATAGGGACACTTATCTTCTGATTCACAATCCTATGCCATTTCCACAAAATCATGTAAAAAAAATTGCTAAACAATCAATAGAAGAAATGGATTAAAAGAAAGATAGGTAAAATGCCCATCATCCAAGCACGCTCCTACTGTTGACTACACTTGTAGGTCCAGTCTGGCCTGTCATTTGCCCACCCCTGGGCTGCAATGCCTGTAAACTGAGCCATTCTCATAAACATCCCAGAGAAAAGTAGTAGTTAGCACACTGGTAAAGGCCTCTCTCTGCTTAACCCCAGCAGCAAGTCTGCCTGGACTGAGCTGAGAAGATGGTGGGAAGACTGCACAGGATGCCTTCTTCCTCCATGACCATGAAGGTGGCTCTCTACTTGCAGATGTGAATCAACTTAATCTAAATTGGTCAAATCAATTAGGAATCTCTGATTCTACCGGTAGGGAGCAGATTTTACACATCAGCAGTCGAAAATGCTCTCAATTAACTTGTGAACAGAAACTGGATATAACATGAAACTAAGGTTTTAATCTGAGCTACTGTGAAATTTAAACAAAGTAAGAACAGATTCCATGAAATTGACTCTGTCTTTGTGTACTTCTGGGCAGTTTCATGACGCTAGTCTGGATCATTAGCTCACTTTATTCCCTGTGGGTTCTTCTCACCCTCCACTGGATAACTTTTCTGAAAGCTCTGCCTGGTATTATAATTCAAAAGCTTTGAGAAACATGAAATTTGTGATCTGAGATTTTTCTAGTTATATAATGATAACCCTCTCATTTCCATTGATAACCCTCTCATTTCCATTAAAAAATGTTCCAAAAAAACTTGAGGGATAAATTTTGTGACATGAGATCACATAAAGACTGGATTGTTCAAAGAATTAAGTGTTCATATCTCATGTCTAAAATTCCTCTACTAGAAGTAATCCTCTAGATAGCGTCACAATCAAAAGCTTGAGTCTCAAAGTAAACGGAACCGGGTTTTAACCTCAGCTCTAACTGTGGGATCTCAGATGAGACATTTAACTTCTTTATGTGCTCGGTTTCCTCATCCGTAAAATAGTGACAATAATTGTACTTAGAGTTATTATGAGGATTTAAATGAGATAATTTATATAACATGTTTAGTAACTCCTGGCAAATAGTTATTCAAGATTGTTACTATTGTCATATTCATCAAGTTCTTATTCCCTCTCGTGTGCTAGACACTGCACTCACCAACAGGATTGCAGCTAAGGGTAGACATGGTTCTTCTCAGGAAGCCAAGCTGACTAGTGTCTGGCAAGTAGTAAGTGCTGAAGAACAATTAGCTTTTTTTTTTTTTTTTCTCTGATAAAACAGACCTTTTTTTTTTTTTACGCTTTAAGTTTTAGGGTACATGTGCACAGCATGCAGGTTTGTTACATATACTTGTGCCATGTTGGTGTGCTTTTGTTAATAAACAACACAATGAGAGGAGTAACTAAGGAACCCAACTTTAAGCAGGGGTCTTCACCACAAAATGAGCTCCCCACCTTAAAAGGTCAATTGATTTGGGGTCATATTCTTAATTTATAAAACGTTCCAACGATTTCATTATAAAGACAATCATCAACAGAAAAACAGTTAAAGGCTTTGGACACAAAATTTGTAGAAGGAAATATAAATAGTGAAAAAATGAATGCATAAGGATGATGTACAAATAAGTTTCCTATGCTTTCTAATTTTATGAATTTTTCCAAAGTTTCTGAACATGTGTTACTTTAACAATTATTTTTAGATTATTATTTCCATAGAACTAGGACTTAAAATACCTATAAATGAAGAAGACAGGATCCTCCTCTACAATCCTCCAGTTATAAGCGTCTGTTGAAGTTTTGTCATAATCTTGCTGCAAAAGAAAAGACCTGTAGGAGTTATTTCAAAAACTAACTCTTGGTAGTGCTTCTTGTAGGTAAAGAGAAAGTTAAATCTTCCTTGTTAAACAAGAAATGGAAAGAGAAGTTTTGGTTAATGGCCACAAGACTCTTCACTGACAGTCAACTAGGTAGGGATGTCAGTCATCATCCCTACCTAGAGATGATGAAGTCATCATGACTGCTTCCTAGAACAAGTCTTAATTCTATTAAAGTTTATCAGATAATTGCTTATCCATTTTTATCAGAGAATGCATATATTTCTTCCCAGAATGAGGTTGTAAATTAAATCAGACCCAGAAAGAGTTTGGGACAACTTTTCTTTCCACATCTTCCAATTTTCCTTTTCTTCCTCTAGTTCTTGATTTCTATGATGGGTCTTCCTTCCTAGTGAGCTACCTGATCCAGAAACCTGGAAGTTAATCTCTCCTTTGCACTTTCAGGTCCAATCACCAAGTCCTGGGTCCCATTTGTTAAATAAATCTCTCAGTTCAGTTCCCTCCTTTCCAAAGCCCCCAACCACAACTTTAGTCTAGGCCCTAACCAGTTATTTCACCCTCGGACTCCTGGGATTATTTCCTAATCAGTTCCCAAGCCTCTGAGTGAAAACAGCCTGGACAAATATAAATTCATTTTTTCTATATTATCAAAAATACCTCTGACATTTATTCTGTATTTCCCGATTTCCCAGTTATAAAAATTGTCACTTCATGCTTCAGTCACATCTGTATTTAATATTATTTTTCACGAGTTCTTTTAAAAGATGACTTTTGGGCTATGCATAGCGGCTCACGTCTGCACACTCTCAGCACTTTGGGAGGCCGATGTGGGAGGGTCATTTGAGGCCAGGAGCTTAAGACCAGCCTAGGTAACATGGCAAGACTCCATCTCTACAAAAAATAAAACAATTAGTTGGGCATGGTTGCACGAGCTTGTATTTCCAGCTACTCCAGAGGCTGAGGCAGGAGGCTTGCTTGAGCCCAGGAGTTTGAGGTTACAGTGAGCTGCAATTGTGCCACTGCACTCCAGCCTGGGTAGCAGCCTGGGTGGCAGAGTGAGACCCTGTGTTCCAAGTTAATCTTGGTTAAGAGATTCCTCATTCTCTGACTGATGAGATTCCCAAGAAGGGGATTCAGGACAGCTGAGCTCCTTCTGGACGATCTGTCTTTAGGTAGATAAGGGGAGCTCAGAGAAAGCCTCTGCCTGCGTCTTCTGTTCCCCAAGTGCCCCCCAGTTTGAAGTAATCAGCATACCAAAGCAGCAGGCATATTCCGGGGTGGCATTTCTTGAACTCCTTCAGGCCAATAACTTTGTTTTTACTTACAACTAAAATCATCCTAATTGATATACTCTCTCTCCAGCTTCCCTCCCAATGCATAACCTGAATCCCAAAAATAAATTGAACATTTTATGGAAGCCCATAAAAGCAGAGGTTTTTGAGATTTTTCTAAGGAAAATAGGAACATCAGTTAAAGCACTTAATAACATTTATTAACCAAAACTAAATTATTGCTACAATCATAATGGCAAGGGAGTAACCAGAAATTTTGAGGTGCAGCTCTTGCAAAATACAAGGAAATTCACAGAGAAGGAGCAGGATGCCTGTTGCATATTAATGGCTCTTTCTGAGCTAGGAACCTGCAGTAAACCGCCTCCTGGCTATATGTGGCTTATCTGTAAGATGTTGTCAAATACTCCCTCTACCCCTAACCCCAGCTCCAATCTCCACCCCTTCCCTGAGCTTCATCCTAGATGCAGGAGCTGGCATGAGGTGGGGTTCTGTGATGAGGTGAGATGAGTGTTTTGCACATGACTTGGTAATTTTTAGGAGTTGAAAATTAAATTACTTTCAGGCCACCTCAAAATATCCCTGAGTCAAAACACCTGCATCCAAGTAGCAGCTTCAAAATGCCAGGTATTCTTTGCCTTTTTCTGGCTGGCCTTGCCTCATTAACTTAGTTTCCATTCAGCCTCCTGAGGAATTTTTATAAGATCTGATCTAATCATGAATTTGTTTAAAAATTCTTCTGGCTTCTGTTTTCCTTCCTCCCACCCCATCTGCTGGCTTCCTAGCTCTGGTTATACCAAGCTACACACAGTTGCCCAAATGAGCATGAGTCATGCCTCCATGCCTGTGCAAACCCCTTCCCCTGCTCAGAGGCTCATTTCCTGCACCCGGCCTGATGAAGCCCTTATCTCGGGTGGTATCCTCTGGGAAGTACTCCATGTCTCGCAGGCAGGGGTTAGTTAGCCATTTCCTGCTCTGGGCTCCCACAGCATTCTGTGCTGATCCTCTAATATCACACTTATGCCTTCAGTGGAATTACTTACTCTCATATTTGTCTCTCTTGCTAGGCTGTGAGTTCCTCAAGGGCAGAAGATGTGTCTTCTTTATCTTTATAGCCCTTGAACTTGGCGTGGTACATCACAGGGCAAGTATTCAATAAATGTTTGTCGAATGAGTGAATGCATGGATGAATAAATGAATAATAAATTGATAAGAGAAGCCAACTATAATAGGATGATAACACTGGAGCCTCTTTCATAGCTACACAATTTTCAATTTGTTCATGTGAAATTTCATGTTGCTGTGGTTTTCTGCCTTCTACTTGAGGAAAAGGGAAGTTTGTGTTGTCCTTTCGGGTTTGGGAAGAAAGTTCTGATCTTTAGTCGTACTTGTATGTCATGATAGGTCATTGCCAAAACTTTAAGGATTTCAATCTGATTTAGATGGAAATTTCCTGGATACTAAATAAGAGAATCCATGGAAAGTGCATGCCACACATAGGCATTAGAAACATTAGCTCTTATCAGCCGGACGCAGTGGCTCACGCCTGCAGCCTCTTTTTTGGTTCCATATGAACTTGAAAGTAGTTTTTTCCAATTCTGTGAAGAAAGTCATTGGTAGCTTGATGGGGATGGCATTGAATCTATAAATTACCTTGGGCAGTATGGCCATTTTCACGATATTGATTCTTCCTATCCATGAGCATGGAATGTTCTTCCATTTGTTTGTGTCCTCTTTTATTTCATTGAACAGCGGTTTGTAATTCACCTTGAAGAGGTTCTACACATCCCTTGTAAGTTGGATTCCTAGGTATTTTATTCTCTTTGAAGCAATTGTGAATGGGAGTTCACTCATGATTTGGCTCTCTGTTTGTCTGTTATTGGTGCATAGGAACGCTTGTGATTTTTGCACATTGATTTTGTATCCTGAGACTTTGCTGAAGTTGCTTGTCAGCTTAAGGAGATTTTGGGCTGAGATGATGGGGTTTTCTAAATACAAAATCATGTCATCTGCAAACAGGGACAATTTGACTTCCTCTTTTCCTAATTGAATACCCTTTATTTCTTTCTCCTGCCTGATTGTCCTGGCCAGAACTTCCAACACTATGTTGAATAGGACTGGTGACAGAGGGCATCCCTGTCTTGTGCCAGTTTTCAAAGGGAATGCTTCCAGTTTTTGCCCATTCAGTATGATATTGGCTGTGGGTTTGTCATGAATAGCTCTTATTATTTTGAGATACATCCCATCAATACCTAATTTATTGAGAGTTTTTAGCATGAAGGGCCGTTGAATTTTATTGAAGGCCTTTTCTGCATCTATTGGGATAATCATGTGGTTTTTGTCTTTGGTTCTGTTTATGTGATGGATTACACTTATTAATTTGCATATGTTGAACCAGCCTTGCATCCCAGGGATGAAGCCCACTTGATCATGGTGGATAAGCTTTTTGATGTGCTGCTGGATTCGGTTTGCCAGTAGTTTATTGAGAATTTTTGCATCAATGTTCATCAGGGATATTGGTCTAAAATTCTCTTATTTTGTTGTGTCTCTGCCAGACTTTAGTATCAGGTTGATGCTGGTCTCATAAAATGAGTTAGGGAGGATTCCCTGTTTTTCTATTGATTGGAATAGTTTCAGAAGGAATGGTACCAGCTCCTCCTTGTACCTCTGGTAGAATTTGGCTGTGAATCCGTCTGGTCCTGCTGGACTTTTCTTGGTTGGTAGGCTCTTAATTATTGTCTCAATTTCAGAGCCTGTTATTGGTCTATTCAGGGATTCAACTTCTTCCTCGTTTAGTCTTGGGAGGGTGTATGTGTCGAGGAATTTATCCATTTCTTCTAGATTTTCTAGTTTATTTGTGTAGAGGTGTTTATAGTAGTCTCTGATGGTAGTTTGTATCTCTGTGGGATCAGTGGTGATATCCCCTTTATAATTTTTTATTGCATCTATTTGATTCTTCTCTCTTTTCTTGTTTATTAGTCTTGCTAGTGGTCTATCAATTTTGTTGATCTTTTCAAAAAAACAGCTCTTGGATTCATTGATTTTTTTGAAGGGTTTTTGTGTCTCTATCTCCTTCAGCTCTCCTCTGATCTTAGTTATTTCTTGCCTTCTGCTGGCTTTTGAAGGTGTTTGGTCTTGTTTCTCTAGTTCTTTTAATTGTGATGTTAGGCTGTCAATTTTAGATCTTTCCTGCTTTCTCTTCTGGGCATTTAGTGCTATAAATTTCCCTCTACACGCTGCTTTAAATGTGTCCCAGAGATTCTGGTATGTTGCGTCTTTGTTCTCATTGGTTTCAAGGAACATCTTTATTTCTGCCTTCATTTCATTGTGTACCCAGTAGTCATTCAGCAGCAGGTTATTCAGTTTCCATGTAGTTGAGCAGTTTTGAGTGAGTTTCTTAATCCTGAGTTTTAGTTTAATTGCACTGTGGTCTGAGAGACAGTTTGTTATAATTTCTGTTCTTTTATATTTGCTGAGGAGTGTTTTACTTCCAACTATGTGGTCAATTTTGAAATAAGTGTGATGTGGTGCTGAGAAGAATGTATATTCTGTTGATTTGGGGTGGAGAGTTCTGTAGATGTCTATTAGGTCCACTTGGTGCAGAGCTGACTTCAATTCCTGGATATCCTTGTTAACTTTCTGTCTCGTTGATCTGTCTAATGTTGACAGTGGGGTGTTAACGTCTCCCATTATTATTGTGTGGGAGTCTAGGTTTGTTTGTAGGTCTCTAAGGACTTACTTTATGAATCTGGGTGCTCCTGTATTGGGTGCATATATATTTAGGATAGTTAACTCTTCTTGTTGAATTGATCCCTTTACCATTATGTAATGGCCTTCTTTGTCTCTTTTGATCTTTGTTGGTTTAAAGTCTGTTTTATCCAAGACTAGGATTGCAACCCCTGCCTTTTTTGTTTTCCATTTGCTTGGTAGATCTTCTTCCATCCCTTTATTTTGAGCCTATGTGTGTCTCTGCAAGTGAGATGGGTTTCCTGAATACAGCACTCTGATGGGTCTTGACTCTTTATCCAATTTGCCAGTCTGTGTCTTTTAACTGGAGCATTTAGCCCATTTACATTTAAGGTTCATATTGTTATGTGCGAATTTGATCCTGTCATTATGATGTTAGCTGGTTATTTTGCCTGTTAGTTGATGCAGTTTCTTCCTAGCATCGATGGTGTTTACAATTTGGCATGTTTTTGCAGTGGCTGGTACTTGTTGCTCCTTTCCAGGTTTAGTGCTTCCTTCAGGAGCTCTTGTAAGGCAGGCCTGGTGGTGACAAAATCTCTCAGCATTTGTTTGTCTGTAAAGGATTTTATTTCTCCTTCACTTACAAAGCTTAGTTTGGCTGGCTATGAAATTCTGGGTTGAAAATTCTTTAAGAATGTTGAATATTGGCCCCCACTCTCTTCTGGCTTGTAGAGTTTCCACCAAGAGATTTGCTGTTAGTCTGATTGGCTTCCCTTTGTGGACAACCTGACCTTTCTCTCTAGCTGCCCTTAACATTTTTTCCTTCATTTCAACTTTAGTGAATCTGACAATTATGTGTCTTGGAGTTGCTCTTCTCGAGGAGTATCTTTGTTGTGTTCTCTGTATTTCCTGAATTTGAATATTGGCCTGCCTTGCTAGATTGGGGAAGTTCTCCTGGATAATATCCTGCAGAGTGTTTTCCAACTTTGTTCCATTCTCCCCGTCACTTTTAGTTACACCAATCAGATGTAGATTTGGTCTTTTCACATAGTCCCATATTTCTTGGAGGCTTTGTTCGTTTCTTTATATTCTTTTTTCTCTAAACTTCTCTTCTCGCTTCATTTCATTCATTTGATCTTCCATCACTGATACCCTTTCTTCCAATTGATCGAATCGGCTACTGAAGCTTGTGCATGCGTCACGTAGTTCTTGTGCCTTGGTTTTCAGCTACGTCAGGTCCTTTAAGAACTTCTCTGCATTGGTTATTCTAGTTAGCCATTCATCTAATTTTTTTTCAAGGTTTTTAACTTCTTTAACATTGGTTCAAACTTCCTCCTTTAGCTCGGAGTAGTTTGATTGCCTGAAGCCTTCTTCTCTCAACTCATCAAAGTCATTCTCCGTCCAGCTTTGTTCCATTGCTGGTGAGGAGCTGCATTCCTTTGGAGGAGGAGAGGCACTCTGACTTTTAGCGTTTCCAGTTTTTCTGGCCTGTTTTTTCTCCATCTTTGTGGTTTTATCTACCTTTGGTCTTTGATGACTGACATACAGATGGGGTTTTGGTGTGGATGTCCTTTCTGTTTGTTAGTTTTCCTTCTAACAGTCAGGACCCTCAGCTGCAGGTCTGTTGGAGTTTGCTGGAGGTCCACTCCAGACCCTGTTTGCCTGGGTATCAGCAGCGGAGGCTGTAGAACAGCAGATATTGGTGAGCAGCAAATGTTGCTGCCTGATCGTTCCTCTGGAAGTTTTGTCTCAGAGGAGTACCTGGCTGTGTGAGGTGTCAGTTTGCTCCTACTGGGGTGTGCCTCCCAGTTAGGCTACTCGGGGGTCGGGGACCCACTTGAGGAGGCAGTCTGTCCGTTCTCAGATCTCCAGCTGGGTGCTGGGAGAACCACTACTCTCTTCAAAGCTGTCAGACAGGGACATTTAAGTCTGCAGAGGATCCTGCTGCCTTTTGTTTGGCTGTACCCTGCCCCAGAGGTGGAGTCTAGAGAGGCAGGCAGGCCTCCTTGAGCTGTGGTGGGCTCCACCCAGTTGGAGCTTCCCCACCGCTTCGTTTACCTACTCAAGCCTCGGCAATGGCGGGTGCCCCTCCCCTAGCCTTGCTGCTGCCTTGCAGTTTGATCTCAGACTGCTGTGCTAGCAATGAGAGAGGCTCCATGGGTGTAGGACCCTCCGAGCCATGTGCGGGATATAATCTCCTGGTGTGCTGTTTGCTAAGACCGTTGGAAAAGCACAGTATTAGGGTGGGAGTGACCCGATTTTCCAGGTGCCGTCTATCATCCCTTTCTTTGACTAGGAACGGGAATTCCCTGACCCCTTGTACTTCCCTGGTGAGGCGATGCCTTGCCCTGCTTTGGCTCACGCTTGGTGCACTGCACCCACTGTCCTGCACCCACTTTCCGACACTCCCCAGTGAGATGAACCCAGTACCTCTGTTGGAAATGCAGAAATCACCCGTCTTCTGCGTCGCTCACGCTGGGAGCTGTAGACTGGAGCTCTTCCTATTCGGCCATCCAACAAAAATTATTTTAATTACATAAACGTAAACACGTTTTAATCATAATATATAAACATGTGTATGTGTGTGCATGTGTGTGTGTGTGTGTGTGCTTTAATAAAACCATGTGAAGGTGAGTGTTTGGGGGTTTTGTTTTGCAAAGCCCTCTTTCCTCTTCCCCTGGTGCACATATGGCTGGATTTTGTCTTGATAGGGTAATGATATACAAACAAGCGAGAAACCATTTAAGAATAGAATCGATTCTTTCATAATGTCTGTTTCTAACCAGACCTGACAAATGAGGAGTGCTCAGATCTAGGTTGTAAAAATAAAATTAAATGTTTGTACTGATTACCTGTAATACCATTGAAGCAGAATATTTTGATGTGACTGTTTAAACATTTCCCTGTCAGTATGTAAAAACGTGTTTGTTACAATCAGATGTGGCAGGTTTCTCTCCCATCTATTCTCTTGTTTTCTGGGCCATAACAAACTAGATTAATGAAACAGGGGTCCTGGTAAGAGTAAGTAAAAGAGACTCTTTTAAAAAAAAAGGATAAGACTCTTTAAAAAAAAGTAAGTAAAAGAGACTCTTTAAAAACAACAACAACAAACAACTCTGCCAAGTGGTGGCAATTCTGGAAGTCTTTGATAAGGCAGAGGAAAAAGATGGAGATACTAAGTAGTCTACTCCTTAAGACATTTTAGTACCAGACTATATTGGACTTAGCTAAGGAGTTACACAAGGCCTGGGCTCAGTGGACATTTCTGCCCCATCTCTAAGATTTAACCAGGTTACCTGTTTTGTATACTAATAATTTTAAAAGTTGAGTTGTTAATATTTTAAAAGTACATTGACATATGCATGTACGTTTAGAAACATACAGTTTGGAGATACCTTTGTTTTATATAAATGTCATATTTTCAGCAGCATATTTATAATTTTATAATATTCATATGTGATTGCTTTATTTTTGAATAGCATCCCTCCTTGCACTAAGCTCTCAGTGAGCAGAATCTGTGTTTGACTCACTGATGCAGAGTGAGTATGCAGAGTTCCTAGAACATAGCAGGTAATCAAATATTTGATAAATGAATAAACTAGAGATGGCCTGATGATAAAATAAATTTATGCTGACTAAGCACTTCATACACTGTCCAGTACTTAGTCAGCATTGAAAACATATTTATTCTTTGTACTGTTATTTATTCAGCATACACCTTCTCTACAATAAATCCCTCCTGTGCCAGTTTTACACATAATCTATCTCTGAAGCTCATCTGCAGCGTCTGTTTTTGGGGAGCCTTCCCTGAATGCCCCTTTTGGACTAGGGGTCCCACTCAGGTACTCCCATAGCATGTTGTGTTTCTCTCTATCACAAGATTCGCCAGTAATGTGTCTCTTTCCTCCCCAGATTGTCAGCTCCCAAGGGCAATGACATGTCATATTAGGCTTGGAATCTCCAGTGCCTGGAACACTCTTTGAAACATAGCAGGTGTTCAATAGATGTGTAATGAATCTTATTAAATCTCAGTTTCTCTTAGATTTGTTGCAACATGGTTTCTATTAGTCCATTTATGAAATTTGGGAAATACTAGCTTTATTAATAGCTTTTGCAAACCATCTCTTAGAGTTGTATGACTTTGGCATATGGCTAATATTCATTTTGTGTTGAAACTTTCTAGCTTCAGAATGAAAGATGATATATTCTGGTCACCTTTTACTCCTCTTTGGGAAATCTGTTCTCTCCTATACACTGACTAAACCTATTAATTTGGCTTTTGAGAAATCAAATACATGGAGACATAGAGTTGAAAGGGATTTCCTCCTCCAGTGACTTGCCTAAACTACCCATAACTAATGGTTGCTGAGCACATTTTCAAAGCTCTCCGGTGATGGTAATGACAGAGTTTAATCACCTTTGCAGCTGAGTTCTGCCTTAGGTCAAAGAATTCTCTGGTTGCATTCTAATCCAATTTTGTCTGGTTTTCATCTCTATAGAGACAGAGAAAAGCCAGCTAGCATCCTCCTCAAAATAAACCATCCTGTTCTTGAAGAAAGTTATTAAATCAATCCTTGGCCTATAATTTTCAAGGTGAAGGTAGTTCAACTTCTTTCACCTTTCCTCCTAGGTCTTATCCTTCATCCTCTGAATGGTTTCTGTCATTTCTCTCTGGATCTTTTCCAACTTCTCTGCCACTCTCTAGAAATTCAGAAACCACAACTTGACTCAACATTAATAAGCGGCTGACCAAAGTTAAATATAGAAAAAATTATAGGTTCTCAGCTTTGTGTGTCGTGCTCTGTCAGTACATGTCAGGGTAGGAGAATGCCATTAATCTAGACATTACTAAAGCATCATTTGTGATATCCTAAAACAAGGTTGAATAAGGATTTACCACTTTAAAAATAATCTTCTCCATAAATACAATAAAGAGAAGCACAGGAAGATATTTAAAATGCTTACAACAGTATACTATTTCAGGAATTTGTAAGTGAAAAATAACCAATATCACACATTATAAGCTGTTTTCAACTTTTCACTAGACCAGTTTGCCTAAGGAATTCTTTTAACGATTGGTTTAGTAAATCAGATTGTATTTCTGTGGGTATTTGAAAATGATACTGCATTTTGACACTGAAATCATTTTGTTCATTAGAGGTTTTATTAATTCAATTGCCTTCCAAGTTTCTCAAATTTAGTATTTTTCTGTATTTTAAAAATAATAATGACATATTTTTTAAATTGCTGTATTTTTTTAATTTTAACTTTTTAAGAGACAGAAACAGTCTTGCTCTATCATTCAGGCTGAAATGTAGAGACATAATCATAGATCACTGCAGCCTCAAACTCCTGGGCTCAAGTGATCCTCCTGCCCCAGTCTGTTGGGTAGCTAGGACTACAGGTGCATGCCACCACATGCAGCTAATTTTTAAATTTTTTGTAGACATGGGTCTCACTATGTTGCCTGGGCTGCTCTTGAACTGCTGGCCTCAAGTGATCCTCCCACTTCGGCCTCCCAAAGTGTTGGGATTGCAGGCATGAGCCACCACACCCAGCCAATAACTGTATTTTCTTTTATTATTATTATTATTATTATACTTTAAGTTTTAGGGTACATGTGCACAATGTGCAGGTTAGTTACATATGTATACATGTGCAGTGCTGGTGCGCTGCACTCACTAACTCGTCATCTAGCATTAGGTATATCTCCCAGTGCTATCCCTCCCCCCTTCCCCCACCCCACAACAGTCCCCAGAGTGTGATGTTCCCTTTCCTGTGTCCATGTGTTCTCATTGTTCAATTCCCACCCATGAGTGAGAATATGCAGTGTTTGGTTTTTTGTTCTTGCAATAGTTTACTGAGAATGATGATTTCCAATTTCATCCATGTCCCTACAAAGGACATGAACTAATCATTTTTTATGGCTGCATAGTATTCCATGGTGTATATGTGCCACATTTTCTTAATCCAGTCTATCATTGTTGGACATTTGGGTTGGTTCCAAGTCTTTGCTATTGTGAATAATGCCACAATAAACCATACGTGTGCATGCGTCTTTATAGCAGCATGATTTATAGTCCTTTGGGTATATACCCAGTAATGGGATGGCTGGGTCAAATGGTATTTCTAGGTCTAGATCCCTGAGGAATCACCACACTGACTTCCACAATGGTTGAACTACTTTACAGTCCCACCAACAGTGTAAAAGTGTTCCTATTTCTCCACATTCTCTCCAGCACCTGTTGTTTCCTGACTTTTTAATGATTGCCATTCTAACTGGTGTGAGATGGTATCCCATTGTGGTTTTGATTTGCATTTCTCTGATGGCCAGTGATGGTGAGCATTTTTTCATGTGTTTTTTGGCTGCATAAATGTCTTCTTTTGAGAAGTGTCTGTTCATGTCCTTCACCCAGTTTTTGATGGGGTTGTTTGTTTTTTTCTTGTAAATTTGTTTGAGTTCATTGTAGATTCTGGATATTAGCCCTTTGTCAGATGAGTAGGTTGCGAAAATTTTCTCCCATTTTGTAGGTTGCCTGTTCACTCTGATGGTAGTTTCTTTTGCTGTGCAGAAGCTCTTTAGTTTAATTAGATCCCATTTGTCAATTTTGGCTTTTGTTGCAATAACTGTATTTTCTAATTGATTTTTTTTTCTATTTCCTTTTAAGTTTTTATTTGTGAAACACTGCTCCCCAGAATAGATTTTCACATTCTCTGTTCCCATTTTACCTGGAAATATGCTGTAGTGCAATAGTGTTGCTAGCAGTTGTTGGCACCTCTCTGAAAAGAAGGTTGGCTCTTAAGGTGTCCCTGGTTTCCTTTCCATGTTCAGTTGCTCCTCATCTACTTTTGACTTTTCCAGCTGCCAAGTGGATGAGAAATGGGTTCAGAGACAACAACCCTCTGTTCTATAAGATTGATAAATTTCACTATTAATTTGTAAGTTTTGACCTCAATTTCTTTTGTTCCTCCAAGGACTAGCTGTACTTCCCCAAGTAGTTCTTTTACCAAACTCCTTCCTATTCTTTTAAAAACATTTGTATATATCATATTGAAAAGACTTTATTTGGATTCATGAAATAATTTGTTTAGTTATTTTTTTTCCTAAGTCAGTTAGATTCTGTTAAGTTTAGATTCTCTTTTATTTAATAGTTTTCCTAAAAGCCAAATTGCATACAAGGACTTGGGTGCAGATACTCTGTTTGAGAGGTTATCTCAAAGATTAAGAAGGAGGGAAAGGGTCTGGGTGCGGTGGCTCATGCTTATAATCCCAGCACTTTGAAAGGCCAAGGCCGGTAGATCTCTTGGGGTCAGGAGCTCGAGATCAGCCTCGCCAACAGTAAAACCTGGTCTCTACTGAAAATACAAAAACTAACCGGGCATGACGGTGCGTGCCTGTAATCCCAGCTACTAGGGAGGCTGAGGCAGGAGAATCACTTGAACCTGGGAGGCAGAGGTTGCAGTGAGCTGAGATTGCACCACTGCACTCCAGCCTGGGTGACACAGCGAGACTCAGTCTCAAAAAAAAAAAAAAAAAAAAAAGGAGGGAGGGAAAAGGAAGAGCGAGAAAGGGAAGGAGGAAAAGCAAATATAGTACATTACCAAGGTCTAGCCATGGACAGTGGGGATTCAATTTCACCTAGAGCTCTGAGAAGCATATGGTGTTCCTCCCAGGACTGTCCCCTGAACAACAGGAGGCCAGAGCATGTGTCCATCAGTTCCCATCCTTCCTTACTTGAGGATTGCTCCAAGAGATGTTAAGTCTCTGACATCTCTGGTCTTCCTTGTGCATAGGCAGATGCTTGTGGCAGGCATTGGGACAGGCCCTGAGGCTGAAAATGGAAAGATATCACAGGCGGGTACCTGAGGGGAGGCCTAAGACTGCACAGAACTGTCCATTACCATTGCTCTGTGATTAAAAGTGAGATGAGGGAATGTGGCATGGAGCCCAGATACCTTACCTTAAGCTTTCATATTGTAAACATATATGATTCATAAGAGCCCTCAGAACAAGTAGAGCTCATGATTGGCCTCCTTGTGAACAACTAATTACACTGAAAATTGGAATTTGGGAGCAATTTCTAATCTCTTTGGAATGTAAAAAAAAAAATCAGCTTTAATAAGAATCCATATCAGTACCAGGTTACTTACATCAGCAAGGCCATGGAAATAAATCTCCTTTTTCTCCTGCCCCAAAGTTACCATAAAAAGCAAAACTCAGGCAGAAACCAAATACAGCTTTCCAAAGAGACCCTGGGAAAGAACCCGAGAGTAAACTACACCAAACAACAGGGGCTCCAGGACCCAAGGAGCCCACAGGGGCTCAGGTTGGTGTCCTGAGCCCCTGTTGATTCATGCGTCTGGGGCATCGTTTTTATTTGAGAAGGAATATTTTATTACATCACACAGTGAGAATAATGTTCATTAGAAAAGATGTTAGATTTATTTATATAATTAAAGGAAATCAACCAGACAGTGCTAGTGATTTAGAGTGTCATTATGTGTAAAGAGGAATGGTCAGTGCTTCAATTTATTCTTAGACAGTATTTCTCAAACCCTTTTGACCATGATTGACCCAGAAGAAGACATACATTTTACACAATGACTCAGAAGACACATATATACATGTATAACTGATACAAAAGTTCCACAAGATAATCCTTCCTACATGCTGTGCTTTGTACTCTGATATTTTCTATTCTATTTATTCTATCTTATTTGTTCTATTCTTTTTTTAAAATGCTAGTCTAGACTCACTAGATTGTTTCTATGACCTACTAGTAGGTCACAAACTGCAGTTGGAAAAACACTTCCCTAGGGCACCATAGCTTTGCACTCACAGTTCCACGACTGATTTGTTTCCTTCCATGTCATAAATCAATGTACATATAATTTATTGCCTACTATCACCATGGAATTGTTTTCTTATCCAGCCTTTTTTCCCTACCAAATCTTTTTCCTTCAACTAAGAGTGTTATAGTATAGGAGCTGCTGTTTTGGACACTTTGGAAACATTTCTAAATCCTTTGGTACTTCACTCTAAAAAGGACAAGTGATAAGACTTACAAAAGAGCATCCTGGAGTAGGATGGTTCAAGGTGCAAGAAACAGACATCCCATCACCAGCTATCCTAAATAATACAGAAATACACTATCCTACAATGAGAGAGTTCATAGACAGGCTTGGTTGCTTCAGTGGCTCAGTGATGTCACCTAGGACCCTGGTTCCTTCCATCTCTCGGCTCTGCCAACCTCCCTGTTGGTTCATTCTTAGGCTGGTAACAAGATAATTGCAGATGCTCCGGGTATCACATTCAGGCACAACTACATCTAAAGGAGGGGAAAAAAGAGTGACTCTCTTCTACCAGTGGTTCTTTTATGGAGAAGCTCCCAGAAGATGCCTTGTCATATCCTGTTGGCTATAACCAGGACACATGCCTATTCCTAAATCAATAACTGGTAAGGAAGATATTACCTTTCAACCAACAAGTTTATGGAGAAGAAAGAGATACCTACACAATTAAGTCAAAAATCTTTGAAGTTATCATTGATTCTCCCATTTTTTTTCATATTCCACATCTAATTTGTCATCAAATCCTGATGATTCTACTTCTAAATATATCCAGAATCAGACTACTACCCACTGTGTCCATTGCTACCACCCTGGTCCTAGTCACCATAATCTTCCACTTGGATATTATTGCTATAGTCTCCAAATTGGCTTCCTTCCTTTCTCCACACTGCTCCTCAGAGTACTCTCTTCTCAACACAGAGTAACCTTGCTACTCAAACAACATTATCAGGAGCCTGTCTTCCCCACCTCTCCACAGTGCTTGTCTCCACATTGCCCATATTCAGACATACTGTCACTAAATGGGACAGCAATGAACATCAGGACTCCAACTAACATCTTATTATCTTAGCAACCTGCTGGAAAGAGATCCTATCCCAAAAGTCTAGCCACATTTCCAACCACATGTTGTAAAACATGGCCCCCACAAATTATTGAGCTGAGTGTCAGTTTTCTTTTCTGTAAGTTGTGGATAATAATAATAATACATATTTCACAGATCACTGTAAGGAAATTTTGCTTGATGTATCTAAAGGCAACTTGCATAGGATTTGGCCAAAAGTAGCCACTTAATATTTATTCATTGTTAATTTTCAGATATAGGTGAGTTGATTGTAGTTACTGCTTTAGAGAGCTATTAGAAATCAACATCATTTATCAATGCTTAAGAGTAGCACTCTTTGTATATTATCTTGCGCTTTGATTGTTTTATGAGAATAATTTCTTCAGTTATATTGCCAAGTTTTCCCTGTGAAATAAGGTAGATAAGAGATGGTTTTAAAATTTGGAAAACCTAGATTCAGAGCCTGGTTCTGCCAATAAAACGTGTGGGATCATATGCAACCGAATTACCTTGTATGAGACTCAACTTACTTATTCGTAAAATGAGGATAGTGATACTTACCTTACTGGGGTTACTGGAAGGATTAAATGAGATGATATTTATTATTTACCTGGCAGCATGTCAGGTTTAATAGACAGTGACCATTGTTATTATCAGCCTAGCATGATGTCCCCCACACAGTGACTACTCAGTAAATGCACACTTGGGATTAGATTAGACACACATTCCAGACCATCAGGTTTGGTGGTTCACACCTGAACTCTTGGGGCAGTTCTGCCTCCATAGGTATTTCTACAAACTCATTCTTCTTAAGAATTTCCTTGGACACAGAGTTCTGCACAGTCAGGTGTACAAGACACTTCCTTGGTTTAATAACTACCCAAAAAAAGATTTATTTTATCATAGTTTTTCTTAAGCTAAATTTTATTTCACATCAATAATTATTCTTGTATGTCATTTTCATCCTATACTAATCTTTTTTCTCAAGACTATTTCAAAGGGGCTATGGGGCAAAGAGGAGTCAGGAGAGAGTGCACCTGTGCCCTGACTTCTCCTAAACATTTGGTTTAGGAGAGATGTGTGTGTGGATCGAGTGTGGAAGGGGATAACCAGGTAGAGAAAGAGCACTGATATTTTGGCACCAGTTGGTGATATTACCATCTTCATTCAGTAGGTTTCTCTTTTTGTCCGTGATATGGTTTGGCTCTGTGTCTCCACCCAAATCCCAAATCTCATGTTTAATTGTCATTCCTATTGTTGGGGGAGGGACCTGGTGGGAGGTGATTGGATCATAGGAGTAGATTTCTCTCTTGTTCTCATGATAGTGGATAGTGAGTGAGTTCTCATGAGATCTGATAATTTAAAAGTGTGTGGCACTTCCCCCTTCACTCTCTTCCTCCTGCTCCACCTAAGACATGCTTGCTTCCCCTCACCTTCCACCATGGTTGTAAGTTTCATGAGGCCTCCCAGCTATGCTTCCTGTATAGCCTGCAGAACTGTGAGTCAATTAAACCTCTTTTCTCCATAAATTACCCAGTCTCCAGTAGTTCTTTATAGCAGTGTGAGAACAGACTAATATAGCTCACTTTTGGTTTATTACAAAAAAATGTTTGTTGAGCTCATTTAATATACTGGGCTGCCTGGTTGATTTAGAGCAATGCAGAGGCTGCAAGGCACAGCCTAGGCCCTGAAGAAACATGAGAGCTGTGAGAGAGACGGTTGCAGAGTGGATGTGGGTGGAAGGGATTCTAGTGGAAGAAAACTTGAAGGAAGAGTGCTGGGGACTACAGCAGAAAGGAGAGTATAAGAAAGCAGCAGAAAGGGGAGTATAAGAGAGAAGGCTGGAGAGTAAGGTGGGACCATATCATGGGTCCAGGAGTTAGAATTTTCATGTCACAAATCCTATCACAAGGGGCATCAGAAAGCAACTATTACCTCACCATGCCACCCTGGCTGTCTCCATGGTGATGCTGGGCAAAGAGGCAAAGCAGAGGCTGCAGTAACTTTTCAAGGGCAGTCAATTTTCCATCTGCTGGGGCTTTATTCATCTCATGACTTACCTGGAACTAAAGAAGGGTATAGAGCCTGGGATGTCTGAACCAATCGTTTTGAGCCTGCTTTGGAGATAAAGGACTATTTGATCATCTGGATTTGGAAGCCATCAATGGACAGGAACAACATGGAGGTGTGCACTCTGATGGGGATAAGAAATGGGGCCTCATTCAAATGTTCCCTAATTGGCCAGGCATGGTGGCTTACACCTGTAATCCCAGCACTTTGGGAGGTCAAGGCAGGTGGATCACTTGAGCCCAGGATTAGAGATCAGCCTGGGCAGCAAGGCAAAACCCCTCCTCTACAAAATATACAAAAATTAGCTGAGCCTATAGTTCCAGTTACTCAAGAGGCTGAGGTGGGAGGATTGCTTGAGCCTGGGAGGTTGAGGCTGCAGTAAGCTGTGATGGCACCACTGCACTCAGGCACCTAGCCTGAGTGACAGAGCAACACCCTATCTCAAATAAATAAATGAGTATATTTCATGGTTGAATGGCACACGACTCTTCATAGAGGCATATGTGGCAGAGTGGAAGCTCTACTGACTTTATGTATCAAAATGAATGTTTTTAACAATGAAAAAAAACATATCTACCTAGACTCTCCACCTTTGGCTAGTAAAGAATTATCCCTATTTGGCTAAAGAAGGAATAAGGTTTGGAGAGGTTAAGCGACTTTCTCAAGGTCACACAGTTTCCACAGACCCTTTTTGGCATGAAGCAGATCCCAGAACCACCCCTTTAATATGTCTGTGTTCTAAAAGGGGAGTCAATGTGAGTTACGAAAGATTTTCATAACCTAGTTGACCCACGAACTTCATAAATAATGACAACTACAAATATTTTGGTATTTATTTTAATCTATTTTCACTCAGCTCAGGAAATAATAATTTAAATAGAGGATCTGCTTAGATTTTATTTATTCATGAAGCAACCACTACATAGAAAGCACAAGGCTAGGGCTCTTCAGTGAAGAATAAACAGTGCAAGCTTTCTCTTCTACCAGTCATTTTCATCCTAAAATGAGTTCTGTGCTACATCAAGGTAATAAAGCCAATCCATTTTGACACTGAGTTATCCATTATCCAATGCAAAGCAAGTTTTAATATAAGAAAAAACAATACATATCAGATGGCTCAGTGGCAAAAAGATAAATGTAGGAATCTGACTGTTAAGGATCCAAGCTCCATCACTTCCTAGCCACTTGGCCTTCAGCCGATGATTTAACCTCTCTACTTACTTTTTTATAAACAGGTCATGATAATGGAAGGCTTCATAGCACTTTTTTTTTTTTTTTTTGGAGATGGAGTCTTGCTCTGTCCCCCAGGCTGGAGTGCAGTGGTGTGATCTTGGCTCACTGCAACCTCTGCCTCCTGGGTTCAACTGATTCCCCTGCCTCAGCCTCCTAAGTAGCTGGGACAAGCATGCGCCACCACACCCAGCTAATTTTTGTAGCTTTAGTAGAGACTAGATTTCATCATGTTGGCCAGGCTGGTCTCGAATTCCTGACCTCAAGTAATCCACCTGCCTCAGCCTCCCAAAGTGTTGGGATTATAGGCATGAGCCACCATGCCCAGCTGCATTTTGACAATATTGTATAAAACAACATACATAAAGCACTTAGCAATGTTCAGTCACCTAGCAAGCACTTAATCAATATGTGTTCCCTTCTCCTCTCACTGTAAAACATAAGCTTCAAGTAATCTCTCTTTATTGTGATAACACTTCTTTATAATCTTTCCCTTTGCAATCAATTACTAAAATGACCATATTAACTTTCTGAAGTTTTAGGTTATACTTTTTATCTTTTTTCACAGAATAATGGTTAACTTAATCTAAGCTACTTGCCTTTTATTTTACTAGTAGCTGCATGGCACATAGGCTGTAACTTAAAGCAATATAGAGCCTAATATTAAATGCTCATTTCATGTAGTATTCTTTTAAATGAATCAAATCCCCTAATTTGTTAGATTATTTTAAAACCAGCTAAGCAAACACATAGTCTTGGCACTCTATAGATTCCTGCTTACATCACCTATCCTTGAACATATTAGAATTCAGATTTTTTAAGTTTCTGTTTCTAACTTTGGTTTCCTTCAAAGGAATATAAGTTCCTTCACATAAGGCACATACTACATAAATAAGTTATGCCCACTTGCAGAATGCTGCTCATACAAGAACCACAAGAAACCTACCAGAAAAGATAACAAAATTTCTCTAACCGTTGGAACAAGCAATATTTGTGGCATAGAAAAGAGGGGGAAAAGAAGGAAACAGAACTTACTGAATCCCATTCAAGTCTCAGCCAAAGGAATTAGAAAACTGTAACCTTGATGGTACAAGCAAATTTGCCTTTATTTCTCAAATAACAGTAAAGGAAACCATGAACAGTGGGAGAGTTCCTTCTATTTTCCCAAATAGACTTCTCTTTCCTTTGGAAATAGAAGGGATATAGGAAGGGCATCACATGCCTTTACAAATAACAAACTGAATTACTTTACAGCCAGTTTTACTACCATGAAAATGAGAGGTTTTTTTTCCAAATGTGGCTAATGCTGGGCATGTTGGGCTAGGACAACTTAATTTCTAATTCCAGAACTAACACACATATGCTTGGTTTCCCTCATCCTGGCTTTTCTGATGCTGCCATAAATTATGTTAATAGTACATTTTCTTCTTTGAGAGGAATAACAGAGTGACTGTTTATAGTTTGTTTTTTAATTATTTTGTTAGTTTTGATATATTTGACCAGAGAGGAATCTGCCAAACATAATAATATGTAAGCAAGTCAACATGCATCCTGAAGCTGGAAGTTCCTTCAGGGCAAGGAACGTTCTTGAAATTTTTTTCACATCCTTTAGGGCTGTAGCTAGTGGATATGGGTGAGGTGTCCATAGACCACAGCATTCAAAAGAGATTCAGGGCTGGGAAGATGGCAAAGTAGGAAAGACCAGAAATCTATCTCCCTATCTACACAACAATTACACTGGAGGAATTTGTCTAGTAACTATTTTAGGTCTCTAGAGTATATTGAAGGCTTACGTATTACAGGGGAAGACATGTGTGGTAAATTGTAGTTAATTTTGGTAAATTTAAGTTCCTGGCACAATAGCAGCTACCCATCCTCTATCCCTAGCCCCATGGCAGGCAGCTGTGCATGTGTTCTTGAAGTAGTTTGCACACACTTTACAGGAGCCAGGATGGGCAAAAAGAACACTGTTCTCCAAATATCAGGCATCTGTGTAATGATTGCTGATTGCTACTTCTGATCACAGAAGGTCCCACAAAGAGGTAAGTGGCCATTGTTATTTTACCTCCCACCATTGTTGCAAGCCCCTCCAGCTCAAGCTGAAGTGACTCCAGAGGATTTAAAGGGCTGCCATCATTTTACCCACCCCTTTTATTTTTCTGTTTTTCTCCTTTTGGGAGATAGACATTAAAGACTAGGACATTCAAAAGCAACTGTATACATGAGATAAATTAGAGAGTGATTGTGCTTGTCCAGGGAAAGGTTCAGACTTAGAAAAGATTTGAGAAGATCCTAAGTTTATACCTCAGGTTGATCCTTGGCACAGGGACAACAGTCTACAACAATAAAAGCAAACAAAAACAATCAACAAAAACAATAACACAAGAGAGTGAACCCTGGAAAAAAGGAAGAACCATATTTCCAGAGCTACTATATTAATAGATTTGAATGCCCACTTTTCAACAAAAAACTACAAGGCATACAGAGAAACAAGAAAGTTTGGCTCACTCAAAAGAAATAAACTAACAAAAGTTATCCTTGATAAAGACTTAAACAAAACTTTAAAACATTGCCTTAAAGATGCTAAAAGTACTAAAAGAAGATTTAGAGAAAGTAAAAACAAAAAAGTATGAACAAAATAAAAGTATCAATAAAGAGAAGAAATCTAAAAGGAAACCAAAAAGAAATTCTGGAGCTGAAAAGTACAATAAGTGAAGTGAAAAATTTACTAGTATGATTTGATGGCAGATTTGAGTAGGCAGAGGAAAGAATCAGAAAACTTGAAGATAGAACAGTTAAAATTATTAAGTCTGAGGGATAGAAAGAAACGAGATTTTGAAAAAAGTGAATAAAGCCTACAGGGCCTGTGGGATACTATCAAGCAGACAACCATATGCATTTTAGAAGTCCCAGAAGGGGAAGGAAGAGAGAAAGGGGCAAAGAGAATATTTGATAAAATAATGGCTGAAAATTTCCAAATTTGATTAAAGACATAAATATAAATATCCAAGGAGATAAACAAACTCTAAGTAAGATAAACTCAAAGAGACCCACACTGAGACACACTATAATCCAACTTTTGAAAGACAAACACAGAAAATCTTGAAGGCAGCAAGAAAGAAATGATTCATCACATATGGGAGATCCTCAATAAAATTATCTGCAGACTTCAGAGACTTTGGAGGCTAGAAGGCAGTGGGCTGATATATCAAAACTACTGAAAGAAAAGAAAAAAACTTGCTAACCAAGAATTCTATTTTGAGCAAAACTAAGCTGAAGAAGTTTATTGCCACTGGACCAGACCTGAAAGAAATGTTCAAGAGACTCCTGCAGGGTGAAATGAAAGAACACTAAACAATAACTTGAAGCCATATGAAGAAAGGAAGATCTCAATAAAGGTGAATAAATGAGTGATTTAAAAAGCTACTATTATTGTGACAAGGATTTATAACTCCACTTTTTGTTTTCTACACGATTTAAGAGTCTAATGTATATATATTTAAAAGTATTAGCCCTGGCCGGGGACGGCGGCTCATGCCTGTAATCGTAGCACTTTGGAAGGCCGAGGCAGGCGGATCATCTGAGGTCGGGAGTTTAAGACCAGACTGACCAACATGGAGAAACCCCATCTCTACTAAAAATACAAAATTAGCTGGGTGTGGTGGCGCATGCCTGTAATCCCAGCTACTTGGGAGGCTGAGGCAGGAGAATCACTTGAACCCGGGAGGCGGAGGTTGTGGTAAGCCGTGATCGTGCCATTGCACTCCAGCCTGGGCAACAAGAGCGAAACTCCATCTAAAAAAAAAAAAAAGTATTTGTCTAAAAGCTAGTATTATCGTAACTTTGGTTGCAACTCCACGTTTTGTTTTCTACATAATTTAAGAGACTAATGCACTTAAAAGAATTATTTATTTGGAAGGCATACAATGTGTAAAGGTATAATTTTGTGACATCAGTAAGAAACAGGTGGGGACAAAGCTATAAAAGAGCAGAGTTTTGTATATTATTGAAGTTAAGCTGGTATAAATTCAAATTAGAATCCTAGAATTTTAGGCTATTAAATGTGATCCCTATAGTAACCATAAAACATAGGTGTAGAATAGAATATGTGCAAAAGTAAATAAGAAATAAATGTCTACATTTTACTATTAAAAAATCAAACACAAAAGATGACAGTACTGCAGGAAATGAAGGACAAAAAACTATAAGGCATATAAAAAACAAATATAAAAATGCTATAAGTCCTTCTTTATCAATAATTACTTAAATATAGATGGATTAAATGATCCAGTCAAAAGACAAAGATTGACAGAATGGATAAAAATCCATGATCCAAATATGCGCTGTTTATAAGAGATTCACTTTAAATCCAAAGATAGAAATAGGTTTAACATAAAAGGACGTAAAAAGATATTCCATGCAAATAGTAACCAAAAGGTGGCTTTACTAATATCAGAAAAAATAGACTTTATATCAAAGAAGGTTATAAGAACAAAGAAGGACATTACACATTAATAAATGGTTTGATACAGCAGGAAGATAATTATAGACATTTACATATTTAATAACAGACCATCAAATATAGGAAGCAAAAACTGACAGAATTGAAGGGAGAAACAGACACAATAACTCAATGATATAGGTGCAATTATTCACATTTCAGAAATAGGAAAACTATGGCTTAGAAAGAAAGAGAAAGTCATTTGCCCAAAGTTGTGCAGCTAGTAAATGATGAAGCCAGGGTTTGGATTCAGGAATTTTGATTCTTGAATGTAGACTTAATTACTTAATTACTATACTGTATCTCTTCCTTGAAAGAAAAAAAAAGTACAATTTTTGCTTTATTCCCCTAAAGTTTCAGTATTTTGTGCTCAAAAGTCTTGTCACATCGATTTTTTTAAGAACCATCTTGTGGACTTCTATGAGCCTGAAAAGTTGTCTCAAAGTCCTTTAATTATGAAAAATCCATGTTTGAGGATGCAATTCTGTGACTCTCTTCAACAAGGTTCTTTGACTCAGCTATCTTGTTTTATTTAACTAAACATCTATAATGTAATACTCTGCTTCAGCTTCTCCTAAATGTCCCATAAACTGTGATAATCATTAGGGCAGAAGCAGGAAGAAAACTCATGATCTTAAGATTATTTTCTTTGTAACATGTGATGAATCAGACTTGCAAAGTTAAAAGCATAAAAACTCCTAATGAATGCTAATTCTGTGGAAGATGTGCATATCACTCTCTTTCAAAAACAAAACTTTTTTTAGGTGTTCTGTTTGTGGCAGATTTTCCAAGTTTAGACTTGTATTCTCATTCTTCATCACTATGTGGATAGAACCCAATTATTAGGTCATAAATACAGTGAGAATCTAATATCTATCAATGACATGAAACAAGTCATTTAATTCTTTGTGTCTGGGATGGTTAATTTCAGGTGTCAATTTGACTGGATTCAGGGACATGCAGATAACTTCTGGTGAAGCCTTGTTTCTAGATATGTCTGTGAGGGTATTCCAGAAGAGACTGGCATTTGAATAACTGGACTAGGAAGATCCCCCCTCACCCAGTGCAGGCCTATACCATCCAGTTGACTGAGGGCCTGACAGAACAAAAAGGCAGAAGAAAGGCAAATTTGCTCACTCTCTCTTCTGGAACTGGGACACCCATCTTCTCCTGCCCTTGGACATCAGAACTCCCGGGCCTTTGGACTCCAGGACTTGCACCAGATACTCCCCAATTTTCAAGCTGTCAGCTTAGGACTGAGAGTTACACCGTTGGCTCCCCTGGTCCTCAGGCCCTTGGATTTGGACTGAGCCATGCTACCATCTTCCCTTGTTCTTCAGCTTGCAGACAGGATATTGTGGGACTTCTCAGCCTCCATAATCAAGTGAACCAATTCCTGAAGTAAATCCCTTCTGATATATCTATATCTCTGTCTATCTATCTGTTTATCTATCTATCTCTCTGTCTATCTATATTCTATTGGCTCTGTTTCTTTAGAGAACTATGACTAATACAGGTTCTGAGTGCTTTCACTTTTAAAATGAAGTTTGGTATAAGGCCACCTTCAAACCTATTCTCTACCCTTTCCCTTCTACTCAATGGTCTGGGGTCCTATGGACTACATCAACAGGTTTTCTTGCCCTCTGACTTCCAGTCGGGTTCATCCAATGGGAGGCATCAGCAACAGAAGACCAGAAGAAGGTACACTTACTTGACCAGATACCTCCTTGTTAGCAGTAAATGCACAGCAACATTTCTCTACCAAAGATCGCTGCATCTTGTACAACCACAGCTCTTCAAGTTCCAATGACCACTTCCTCCCCTTCCCCTCAAACAGTAGTAGTGGCTTTCTGCTTATCTTAACCTTATCTTCACCCTGACTGATACAGAAGATATGAGTTTAAGTAAACTCTAAAGTTTACCTTTTTGATATGTCCTAGAAAGGTATTCTCTGCTGGGAGATCACATTATTATAATGCTCAGCCAATAAATGATACTCTGAGAGGAGCCAGTATGTATAAATGAGAGGACATCAGACTGGGAGGCAGGAGATCAACAGGGCTACTAAGTAGTTAGATGACTTTCTTCCTGATATGGTTTGGCTGTGTCCGCACCCAAATCTCATCTTGAATTGTAGTTCCCATAATCCCCAGGTGTCATGAGAAGGACCTGGTACGTAATTGAATCATGGGTGTATTAGTCCATTTTCACACTGCTGATAAAGACATACCTGAGACTGGGCAATTTACAAAAGAAAGAGGTTTAATTGGACTTACAGTTCCACATGGCTGGAGAAGCCTCACAATCATGGTGGAAGGCAAGGAGGAGCAAGTCGCATCTTACATGGATGGGCAGCAGGAAAAGACAGAATGAGGATGATGCAAAAGCAGAAACCCCTTATAAAGCCATCAGCTCTCATGTGACTTATTCACTACCACAAGAACAGTGTGGGTGAAACTTCTGCCATGATTAAATTATCTCCAACTGGGTCCCTCTCACAACACATCGAAATTATGGGAGTACAATTCAAGATGAGATTTGGGTGGGGACACACAGCCAAACCATATCATTCCACCCCTTACCCCTCTCAAATCTCATGTCCTTACATTTCAAAACCAATCATGGCCTCCCAATAGTCCCCCAAAGTCTTAACTTATTTCAGCATTAACTCAAAAGGCCACAGTCCAACATCTTATCTGAGACAAGGCAAGTCTCTTCTGCCTATGAGTCTGTAAAATCGAAAGTAAGGTAGTTATTTCCTAGATACAATGGAGATACAGACATTGGGTAAATACAACAGTTCCAAATGGGAGAAATTGGCCAAAACAAAGGGGTTACAGGGCCCATGCAAGTCCAAAATTTAATAGGACAATCAAATTTTAAAGCTCCAAAATGATCTCCTTTGACTCCAGGTCTTACATCCAGGTCACATTGATGCAAGAGGTGGTTTCCCATGGTCTTGGGCAGCTCCATCCTTGTGGCTTTTCAGGGTACAGCCTCCCTACCCAAGCTGCTTTCATGGGCTGGAATTGAGCGTCTGCAGCTTTCCCAGGGACATGGTGCAGCTGTAGGTGGATCTACCATTCTGGGGTCTGGAAGATGGTGGTCCTCTTCTCACAGCTCCACTAGGTGGTGCCCCTGCAGGGACTCTGTGTGGGAGCTCCAACCCCACATTTCCCTTCTGCACTGCCCTAGCAGAGGTTCTCCATGAGAGCCCCATCCCTGCGGTAAACTTCTGCCTGGACATCCAGGCATTTCCATACATCCTCTGAAATCTAGGTGGAGGTTCCCAAACCTCAATTCTTGACTTCTGTGCACCCACAGGCTCAACACCATGTGGAAGCTGACAACGCCTGTGGCTTGCACCCTCTGAAGCCATGGCCCAAGCGCTACATTGGCCCCTTTCAGCCACGGCTAGAGTGGCTGGGACACAGGGAACCAAGTGTCTAGACTGCATACAGCCCAGGAATCCTGGGTCCTGCCCACAAAACCATTTTTTCCTTCTATACCTCTGGGTCTGTGATGGGAGAGACTGCCACAAAAGTCTCTGACATGCCCTGGAGACATTTTCCCCATTGTCTCAGTGATTAACATTTGGCTCCTCATTACTTATGCAAATATTTGCAGGCAGCTTGAATTTTTCCTCAGAAAATGGGATTTTCTTTTCTATCACATTGTCAGGCTGCAAATTTTCCAAACTTTTATACTCTGCTTCCCTTTTAAAACTGAATGCCTTTAACAGTACCCAAGTCTCCTCTTGAATGCTTTGCTGCTTAGAAATGTCTTCTGCCAAATACCCTAAATCATCTCTCTCAAGTTTAAAGTTTCACAAATCTCTAGGGCAGGGGCAAAATACCACCAGTCTTTTTGCTAAAATGTAAGTAACAAGAGTCACCTTTGCTCCAGTTCCCAACAAGTTCCTCATCTCCATTTGAGACCACCTCAGCCTGGATTTCATTGTCCATATCATCAGTATTTTTTGTCAAAGCCATTAAATAAGTCTCTGGGAAGTTCCAAACTTTCCCACATTTTCCTGTCTTCTTCTGAGACCTCCAAAATGTTCTGACCTCTGCCTGTTACCCAGTGCCAAAATTGCTTCCACATTTTTGGGTATCTTTTCAGCAATGCCCCACTCTATTGGTACCAATTTACTATATTAGTCGATTTTCATGCTGTTGATAAAGACATACCTGAGACTGGACAATTTACAAAAGAAAGGATTAATTAGACTTACAGTTCCACATGGCTGGGAAAACCTCACAATCATGGCAGAAGGCAGGGAGGAGCAAGTCTCATTTTACATGGATGGCAGCAGGCAAACACAGAGTGAGGAAGACGCTAAAGAGGAAACCCCTGAAGAAACCATCAGATCTCATGAGACTTATTCACTACCTGAGAACAGTATGGGGGAAACTTCCCCATGATTAAGTTATCTCCCACCAGGTCCCTCCCACAACACATGGGAATTATGCAAGTAAAATTCAAGATGAGATTTGGGTGGGGACACAGAGTCAAACCATATCAATGGGGGTGATTTCCCCCATGCTATTCTTGTGATAGTAAGTTCTCACGAGATATGAGACAGGTTTTATAAGATGATTCCCCCTTCACTGTGCACTCATTCTTCTCTATCGTGCTGCCATGTGAGAAAGGATGCGTTTGCTTCCCCTTCTTCCATGATTGTAAGTTTCCTGAGGCCTCCCCAACCATGCTGAACTATGAGACAATTAAACCTCTTTCCTTTGTAAATTACACAGTCTCAGGCAGTTCTTTATAGCAGTGTGAGAATGGACTAATACACTTCCTTTCCTTCTTTTAAAACTGTGGTAAAATACACATAACATAAAATTTACCATTTTAACCATTTTCAAGTATGTAGTTCAGTGGTATTAAGTATTTCATACCATCACCACCATCTATATAACTTTTTTCATTTTACAAAACTAAAACTCTGTACCCGTTAAACAATAACTCCTCATTCTCCCTCCCCTCAGCTCCTGGGAACCACTGTTCTACTTTATGTCTTTATAAATTTTCCTACTGTAGGTACCTCATGTAAGTGGAATGACATATTATTGCTTTTATGCAACTGGCTTATTTCACTTAGCATAATGTCCTCTAGGTTCATCCTTGAGGGTGTGTCAGAATTTCCTTCTTTTTAAGGCAAAATAATGTTGCATTGTATGTATATATCACATTTTGCTTACCCAATCATCTGTTGATGGATACTGGGTTGCTTCCACTTTTTGTCTATTTTGAATAATGCTGCTATAAACATGGGGGTACAAATAGATTTTCAAGACCCTAGTTTCAATTCTTTTAGATATATACCAAGAAGTGGAATTTCTAGATCATATGGTAATTCTATTTTTAATTTTTTGAGGAACCACCATATTGTTTTCCACAGCAGCTGCACCATTTTACTTTCCCACCAGCAGGGTTCCAATGTCTCTACATCCTCACCAACGCTTGTTATTTTCTGTTTTTTAAATGGTAGCCATCCTATAGGTAAACAATTTCAACAAAGTTGTTTCATTTAACACCTATTCCTCCATTCACGGAATGAGGCTCTGGGAATACAAGAAACAGACCCTGCTTTAGTGGAACAGACAAAAGCAACAAAAGAGAAATAAAATATTTACAAATCATGATAAATGCTATGAAGGAAATAAGGAGATGAGGCTGATGATAATGGGAACTACTTTGAAAACTTTTTATGAAGCCACATTTAGATAAATGGAAGGAAAATATTGTAGAAATGGGCAGTCCCATGGGGCAAAGAACATGCAAGGCCTTGGGGCTAGAAAGAGCTGGGGTGTTCCAACTGCAGAGAGAACAACAGTGGGACTGGAAAGAGTGTAGCAGGAGGGTATAAGGATGGAGAGAAAGGCAGGGGCCTTGGTGTTCAGGGCCTTATGAGCCATTTTTCAGATCTGGGGTTTATTCAATGTTCTGTAGGAAGTCAGTGAAGAGTTTTATTTGGGAGAATGGCATGTTCTGAACTCTGGACTAAACACAGACCTTTTAAGCCTCGGTTTAATAAGTGTCTTCTCAAGAGCTCCTTTGCAGCTTCAAGTCTGCAGATCAGAAGTTCAACAAGGCTTCAGAGGTTCCTAGAAGCCTTGTTGCACAGTGGTTAAGAACTCATGCTCTGAGGTCAGGCATACTTGGATTCAAATCCCAGCTCTACTGCCTACTAGCTATGTGACTTTCAGCAAGTCACCCAAGCCCTCAGATTTTCAGTTCCTTCCACAGGAAAATGAGAGAATAATGGTGCTTTCCTTACCAAACTGGTTAAGCATAAAATGAGAAAATGTATACGAATTCCTTAACACGGTGCCTAATGCACACTAAAGTCTAAAAACCCTCAGCCATTATGATTACCAGAGCAGCAAGGGATGCTGAAGGCATTGGCACTGCGGCATAGACAACATAGTTTAAAGGAAAATGTATGGATTTTGGAGTTAAAAAACTCATATTCATTCATTCATTCAGCAAGCTTTTACTAAGGGCCTATTATGTCCCTACTTCTGAAAGCATGAGAACACTGTCCTGGCTTTCAAGAATCAACAGCACAAACACATCTAATTATAACACAGTGTGCTAACTGCAATGGGAGATGTATGGATAGGGTATCATAAGTGCAAAGAGAAGGGGCACCCAACCAAGACCGGGGATAGGGAGTTAGGGAAGGTCCCTAAAGCAAGTGACAACTGAGCCAATTTTTATAGGATAAATTGTGTGTGAAGTGAAGGGCATCTACACAGAGAGGACCACATGAGCTCCGGCGTGGAGGCAAGCAGCAGCAGAGTGCGAGGGGAACGAGAGTCAAGTAGAGGAGGAGGCTAGTATGTTAAGTGTTGTGAGCCAGCTAAGTGGCTGAGGAGGGCTAGACAGGTCTCAGATCAGAGAGGCCTTTTATAATAGGCTAAGGGACTTGGAGTTTACCCTGTAGGCAATGGTTAACTATTAGAACATTTCTAGCACCAGAACACCGTGTCCAGATTTGAGTTTTGCATAGTTTGTTCTGTTACATACATGGGAAATCGGTGTAACTCGGGAAAAAGTGAAAGAAAGGAGAACAGGTAGGAGGCAACTGCAGTAAACGAGTCAAGAAAGAGACAGTGTGAATCTGAATTAGGACATTGGACATAAGGATGGAGGAGATGAGGCAGATTTTTAAGTATTTTTAGAAGAGTAAATTGGCAGGACACGATGAGTTATCAGATGTAGAAGTGCTAAGAAACAGAGAGGAGTCAGGGATGACTAGAAGCTATTGACTTGGGTGCCTGGCTGGATGGCACACACAGAAACTAGAACGAGAGCTTGAAGTGGATTCTGTGCTGCTCTGCTTCAAGACAGAAGCCATCATTTCCCCAGCCTCCAGGAAGGATGGTTGCTGATGGCTCACAGCTGAGCCCTCTGTAGCCCAGGGGAGCTGCTTTGCTCAAGGTTATACTCCCATGACAGGGGCAGCCCACATTCAATGGCTGGTTGATGTAGGGGCGCAAAAGCCAGGCTGCTTTCCTTAATTCAGGAAAACTCTGATGGGCCATTCCAGCCCCAGAGCTCCAAGGGAGGAGCTGATAAATGGTGTCCCATTGATAAATATCTTGTACACAGGTATGTGCTTCAGAGTGTTTCTTAGAGGACCAGACCTTAGATGGGAAGACATTCAAGTTTTGGGTGAATTGAGCTGGATATATCTGTAAGACTTTCAGGTTGAGGTATCCAGCTGGCTTTTTAGATACCTAAACCTAAAGCTCCAGGGAGAATTATGATCTGGAAATACAAGATTTGGGAGTTATCAGCATACCAGTAGTATTTGTCTATAATCCTTTACCTGTAGTTTCCAAATTCAAAAGAAAATCTAAAAAGCCAAAGTTTTTTAAAAACTTATTTGGTGGCAAAGCCTGATCAGATTTGAGCCCCTTTGACTCCAAAATATGACCTGAACATATGAGAGGAGTATTTGCAGCCCCTTTGAAAAATCCTACTTAGTGTGAATATTTCTGTGTTTTGCTACAGAAATATCCATTTGTTTAACTATGGGTGCTGTCCCAAACTCTACTGGGACCAGTACGTAATTTTTACTATATGTTATATTACCTTTCCAAAATCTAAAAATCCTAAACCCTGAAGCCATCTGGCTCCAAGAGTTTCTGATAAAATATCTGTAATTGGGAGCATGAAAAAAATAAGATTACCTAGGGAGAAAGTATAGACAAAATGCAAGCAATAGAGAGATAACAGCAGCATTTTGGACTAGACACAGGAGGGGTGACCAATCAAAGACAGAGAAGGAATATTCATAAGGTATGGCCAATCAGGAGAGTGCAGAGTCCTGGAGGCCTAGAGAACAGAGAGCTTTAAGGAGGAGGATGATCCATGGACTCAAGTGCAGCAGGGGTTTAAGAGCTCGGAAGTAGAACTTATCCTCCAGAGTTGGCAATTGGTGGTTGATGGATGATCATGGTGAGAGCAGTTCTGAGGAAAAGTGGGAACAGAATGCAATACACTCTAATGCAGTGGATTGTGAAGTGAATGGGAAATGAGGAGAGAGATTATATAGTTGTTAGATGGAGAAGGGTATGTGGTTTTAGCCTGAAGAAAGCCTTGGGTGTGTTTATAGGGAGATAGGGAGAAGCAAAGAATGACAGGCTGAAGATAAAGCAGAAAGTGAGGCAGGCTAATGAGATAAGATCCAGGGGGAGGCAGAGACAACTCAGGAGTGCATGAGGTTGGGATCCAAGTACAGATGGGGATGTTGGGGGCTGGTCTTGACCTGAGGAGGAACTCCTTATCTTCTAAGATTGGGAGAAAAGGGATCAGAAAGGGGTTAGATAGAGAAAATGGATAGGTAGTGTAAACCAAGTATCTGAGATAGATCTCAATCAGTTTAGAGGTTTATTTTGCCAAGGTGAAGAACCACAGCCCGTGACACAGCCTCTGGAGTTCCTGAGAACATGTGCCCAAGGTGGTTGGGCTACCACTTGGTTATATACATTTTTGTGAGACAGAAGTTACAGGCAAACACATAAATCAATATATTTTAGGTTTACATTGGTTTGACTTGCAAAGGTCGGACATCTAGAAGTGGGGGCTTCCAGGTCATAGGTGGATTCAAAGATTTCCTGATTGGCAATTGGTCCAAAGAATTAAGCTCTGCCTGAAGAATTGAAGCCAGCTTGAGTTAAGATAAAGGGATTTGTATCACTGATCATTAGAGAAATGCAAATCAAAACCACAGTGAGATACGATCTCACGCCAGTCAAAATGGCAATTACTAAAAAGTCAAGAAACAACAGATGCTAGCAAAGCTGCAGAGAGATAGGAATGCTTTTACACTATTGGTGGAAATGTAAATAAATTCAACCATTGTGGAAGACAGTGTGGTTATTCCTCAAAGACCTAGACCAGAAACACCATTTGACCCAGCAATCCCATTACTGGGTATATACCCAAAGGAATATAAATCATTCTATTATAAAGATACATGCACTCGTATATTTATTGCAACACTATTCACAACAGCAAAGACATGGAATCAACCCAAATGCCCACCAATGATAGACTGGATAAGGAAAATGTGGTACATATACACCATGGAATACTACGCAGCCATAAAAAGGGGTGAGTTCATGTCCTTTGCAGGAACATGGATGGAGCTGGAAGCCATTATCCTCAGTAAACTAATTCAGGAACAGAAAAACACCACATGTTCTCACTCATAGTGAGAGCTGAACGATAAGAACACATGGACACAGAAATGGGAATAACACACACTGGGGCCTGCGGGGTGGGGGAGAGCATCAGGAAAAGTAGCTAACACATGCTGGGCTTATTACTCAGATGATGGATTGATAGGTGCAGCAAACCACCACAGCCCACATTTACCTATGTAACAAACCTGCACATCCTGCACATTTACCCCAGAACTTTAAATAAATAAATAAATAATTATCAGAAAACATTCCCTTGAACTCTCTGGAACAGGTCCTCTTTGATCTTATTACCCAGGTATTAAAAGTAGAAAAAGAGAAGCTGAGAGTATCCACCTAGACAACAGCAAAGCTGGATTATCTTTGTATCATTCTTAAGAATAATAAAAAGAACAACAACCCATAAAAAAAGATAAAGGGGGTTGTGGAAGCCAAGGTTCTTGTCATGTTTATGTCACCTCCAGATAACAGGCTTCAAAGAGAATAGATGGCGAAGGTCTCTTATCAGATCTTAAAAAGGGATGGAGATTCTCTATAGAATGCAAGAATTTCCCCCACAAGAGACAGCTTTGCAGGGCCATTTCAAAATATGTCAAAGAAATATATTTAGGGGCAAAATACTTTGGGTTTTTTTTTTCAGGGCCTGCTATCTGCTGTGACAGACTGCCACAATTACTACTTGAGACCGTCACTATGACAGTTACTTCTGTTACTACTTGAGACCCTCATTACTGCAGTTACTACTGTTACTGCTTGAGACCGACCCTCATTACAGCAGTTAGTACTGTTACTACTTGAGACCGACATTACGAGACTGAACGAAGGGGGACGAATGAATGCAGAAATTAAAACTTAAAAGAAACTGTTTTAAAGAAAGGGGCCAGGGGACAAAGAAGAGGGCTCCTTGCTTCTAGTGAGCAAAGGCAGCAGCCATGAGCTTCTACAGCCCTTCCTATTTATTGGGTAGCAAGAGCAGGGAGGAGGAGGTAACTATTGGTCAGCTGCTTGATTGATCACATTATTGCTAACAGGCTTCAGATGTGCCTAATCACAAGAAATACTTGTGCCTGGGTTGTGACTGCCCTCAGCATTCCTTCTGGGTGGCAGACAGTTTGTCTGTTTGCCAACATTCTGCACTTATGAGAACAGTTTGCTGTTTACTCATATAGCCTCCAGTGGTATACTGAGTTGATCACGACCCTCACTCTGTCGGCCTCCAACAACCTGCCATGTGATGCTCTACCAGAGTCAGTTTGGAATTTTGTATCTTATTGCTACAAAGAGTCTTCCCAGTCTTAAGGTCTCTGTTTTAATGTTAATGCTGGTCAGTTGCCTAAACTCCAAAGAGAGAAGTGTATAATGAGGCATGTCCAACCCCTCCCCTTCCTGTCATGGCCTGAACTAGTTTTTCAGGTTTCTTTAAGAGCCCTTTGGCCAAGAGGGGAGTCCATTCAGTCATTTGGGGGCTTAGAATTTTATTTTTGGTTTACAGCAGGAGAACATGAAGTTGAGGCTGATTGTCTGCTGACCTCCGTTTTCTCACTGAAGCAGATTAGCTCATCGGCTAAGAGTAAATGGGATGCAAGTTGAAAAGAGATTTGCGGAAAGAGGTGAAAGTTTGGCGTCAAGAGAGGGAGCTAACTAAGGAAAATTAGAAAGATGAACAATTGGTGGCCCAAAGTTAGAGAACATGCAGTGACATTAACTGACACCACGGTGTGATTTTTTTCTTCCCCTAGCTCTCAGCTTGATGCGCAGAGATGTTAATTAAACAAAATAAAATACCTAACCATTAAAAGTTGTCACAGAGAGAATTTAATGACAAAGAAAAATGCTTAAGATATTTGTGCCAGTTACTATTGGTACCTTCCTCAGAACCCCATGGCATTCATCTCTGTGCAGAGCTCTGTTGCTGAAAGGCTGCTTGCTGTGAAGACCTGAAACTCTCTGCCTGAGGCTTTCCACTGGCCAGCAGTATGCTAGAAATCAATGCCAGGGAACTTCTCCATTCCCAGGGCAATTAATGCTCCCTCTTCCCACTCCCCAGCCTGACCAATTATTAATGGGAAATTGATGGTTGAACACCTTAGTTTTCGCAGCCTTCCATTGGGACAATTTGAGATGTTTTTTATATTCAAATTTTTCTAGATTTCTCCAGCAGAACTCAGCTCCTGCTGCCACACAGTGCCAACTGGATTAACTACATACAATTTATTGGCTTTCTTTCTGTGGTGATTTTTTTTTAATAGGCTTCAAGTTCTACAGCGCTCCTCCCATGAAGTGGTAGGATCTATGTCTCTTCCCTCATGGGCTTGCAACTGCTTTCATAAAAAACGATGGCAGAAGTGACACTGTATGATTTTTCAAGGATAGACCATAAAAGGCCATTGGCTTCCATCTACTTCTCTTGGGCGCTCACTCTTGGGGAAACTAGTCACAGACTAAGAAGTCTGACTAAACAGAAGTTGCTATGCTGGGGTGCCCCATGCAAAGATCTGGATCCCCTGCCAGCTATGGGAATGGCCATCTTGAACATCCAGCCCAACAGAGCTTTCAGATGCCTGCAGCCCTGGTGGACTTCTATAGCTGAGCCCTTCTTGAGTTCCTGATGCACAAAATCTTATGCAAAATAACACTGTGGTTGTTTTGTATCACTCAGGAGTAATTTGTTACACAGCTATAATGACTGTAACATTTCCCTTCCTTATATCTCTTTTCCACTTTCCTACTGGTGTTTCCTGGGATGGTTTTAAAGATAAATTATGTGCTCTTGAATTTTTTTTTTTTTTTTGAGACAGGGTCTCACTCCAGTTGCCCAGGCTGTAGTGCAATGGCATGATCTCAGCTCACTGCAGCCTCAACCTCCCAGGCTCAGGTGATTCTCTCACCTCATCCTCCCAAGTAGCTAGGATGACAAGCACACATGACCATGCCCGGTTAATTTTTTTGTATTTTTAATAGAGATGGCATTTTGCCATGTTGCCCAGGCTGGTCTCAAACTCCTGGACTCAAGCAATCTGCCCGCCTCAGCCTCCCAAAGTGCTGGTATTATAGGTGTGATTGCGCCCAGCCTGGAATCCTTATTTCAGAATTTGTTCCTGGAGAATTCAAACCGAGAAAAACTATGTTACAAAATAATAGTTACAATATAACCTCAAAAATGAAAAAATACTAGAGAAAAAATAAATATAAAAATGTTAACCCAGTTAATCTCTAGATTGGAAAAATAAGGTTGATTCTTACTTTTAATATTCTTTGTGTATATTTTCCAAAGGTATAAAATATGTATGTATTACTTTTATCAGAAAGAAGTGGTTTTATGAAACATGAAAAAATGAGTAATGTTTTATGAAAAGATTTTTCTATGAAATTTAAAATTTAACAGTTTCCATAGTTAAGGTAAAATTTGTCTTCTAAAGTTTTTTTATGGTAGAAGTCCTGTTTTTAGCTTACTGGGCCCTACCTGCCTCCCTTGGACAGAGTTATTCCAGTATCATGTGACCCACACTCACCAATCACAGCAGACTGAACCAGGGAGCACCACATCTGAGTCCCCCAAAAAATCAATCCATAATGTGGCCAAAATTCCATCAGCTTCTCTCTAGAATTTGACAGAAGAAATGCAGTGCCTGTGATTACAAGACCATGAAAATTACATATTCAAGGCCCCTGGCTGGCTCGCACCACATGCAAGTTGAAGTTGTACGGAGGAGCAGAAACCATGAGAAATAGAGGATGCTGATCTGCTATGGAGAATGGGGCAAACGCAGGGAGAGAAACGATGAAGAATTCTCTGTGTGTGTGTGTGTGTGCGCTGCCCGTGCATGCTTGCATGCGTGGAGAGAGAGAAAGATAGATGCCCTTCCAGTTCCTATGAGGCTTGGTTATACTTCTCACACTTCATTAACCTGAGAATCTCTCATACCTCTTCATAATCCCCTTTTACTTGACCTTGTTTGGGTGATGTCTGTTCTTTGTAACCAACAGAAACTGATCTGAACAAGTTCATTTCTGAAACCTAAAAAAGCTGAAATAATTCTAATGCTGATATGAATATTAACACAAATGCTTAACAACAAGGAAGTATTATTCATGTCCCCATTTCACAACGAGGCCACTGCAGCATAAGAATATTTGGCACCGACCGTCCCACGGCTGGCAAGTGCAGGGCAGGATTCTCACACGGGCAGTCTTGCTCCAGGAGCGGAGCCCGTCACCTGGATGCAGATGGCGTCCCACCCTCATCTTTGTGATTCCTCACGCTGTAGGCTGGAGGCCTCAGGCGTGGCTCTTCTGTGATGACTGGTCACACGGTGTTGAGGAGAACCAGTGTCAAGACTCCTATCCTGCACAGCAAGTCAGGGGCCACATTAAGAAACTAACGTGCCTAGGTGAATGATTGGCAAAACCAGCCCGGACGTTTGATTCCTCCTCCCAACATTTACATTTTTCAGCCATATTTATTAATTTTCTACCCATAATCTGACTAGCAAACTCAAGTACATTGAGAATAAGAGGGAACTACAAACTGTAAAATACCCTAGGCTGAGAGAAAGGTGGAGGAAAGCTGAGTGGGATGCAGCTTGCCTCAGCAGGCTAAAGTGAGATCACAGCCCCAGTTTAACGGAGCTAGGTGGGGAGGCATCAGTGCTTTCACCAACAGTCTTGAATTTGACCCTTCCCACAATCCTGTGAAGTGAATATTATTACATTTATTTTATTTTATTGTTTTGAAACAGAGTCTTGCTCTGTTGCCCAGGCGGGAGTGCAGTAGCACCATCTCAGCTCACTGCAACCTCTGCCTCCCGGGTTCAAGCGATTCTCCTGCCTCAGCTTCCTGAGTAACTGGGACTACAGGTGCCCGGCTAATTTTTTGTTATTGTTGTTTCTAGTAGAGACAGGGTTTTGCCATGTTGGCCAGGCTGGTCTCGAACTCCTGACCTCAGGCGATCCACCCACCTTGGCCTCCCAAAGTGCTGGGATTACAGGCATGAGACACTGCACCTAGCCTAAATATTTTTTAGAAATGGGAAATGTGGGGCTCGGAGAGGGCAAGTGACTTGCTGCAGGACCCACAGCAAATAGTGGCAGAATCAGATTCTAAATCTCATACAGTTTTCATCTCAGGATACTACCTCTTCAGTATGGTCTAGTCTATATTTGATTTTTCCCTACCACTTAACCCCCAGATTAATAACACTGTGAGCTGGAATAGCAAATCTAACTCTAACAATACTAATACTTGGCCTCAAATTATGCCATCTAGTGACCAGTTGCCTCACTCAGTAACATATAAGGCTAGTTACATCAGTTTCTCACGTAGACACATATTTTCTGAACTCAACTGCTACCAATTTTCAAATTTCTAAATTGAGAGCCACAGCTCTCCAAATCGGATGTTAACAGAGCTTCCCTACACATAAGTTGCTGAGCAAACCCATCATTATATCCTGGTTCTTACACACACACACACCAAACAAGAAAGGGCATAGTAGGCAAGGAGGTTGATGAATTCATATCCAATAACACTTATTCTGTAACTAGTTAGAATCATTTATTTTTTTCAGGGTAACCATAATACTTCATCTGGAAGCTAAATTTTTCTTTGCAGATAACAGAAATAGAATCTCAAAAATATGTAACATGAAAGGGTGAAGATAGAAATTTCTCTCCAAGATTTATAATGAGGGGATAGGTAATCCACATAAATAACGAGCCCAGCATTTTTATAGACTAAATGAGGCCAGTCATTTGTAAAGATATTTCATTTCATACTTCAGCAGCTCTCTGGGCCTTTAAAAATGCAGTGCACAGCCACGAGTTAATGCTTGTACAGGACTGCATACCTTTTAATCCAGCTGGAGAGTCAGCCCTGAAAGCAATGCATTTAACAGGAAACATCAGTGGCTCACGAATGTTCAGGAAGAGAGCCTGCTGACATGAACGTTCAGGAAAGAGAGTGCAAAAAGGGCCTTTCTGATTTTTTTTTTTTTCAGACGGTGATAATGAAGGGAAAAGATTGGCTTGAGGACTGTGGGGAAAGGGGATTCACTAGCCCCTTAGAATATGGTTTCCACATTCCCATCGCTGCAATCTGCTTTAAGGCTGAAGAGTTTCTGAAGTTCTCTGATATCCACAGCCAGCTCAATTCACATAAGCGCAAATTTTAAGAGCCGCATTTTGGGCCTTCGGTAACACGGCCCTCACCCCTGAACTCTCAAGACCCTAACAATACGGAGAATTTTCTTGGGAATGGGTAATTATGTGGAATAAGTATGAAATACTGGGAAAAGCATGAATTTAGCTACAGAGAGCCTTGCATGGAGATCCTGACTGCACAACTTACTAGCTGTGTGGTGATGGGTAGGACGCTTGAACTTCCCAAGCCTGTGTCCTCATCTCTAAAGTTCACTCAACAAATACTTATTCAACACCCACCATGAGCCACCATGAGCTGTTCTAGGTGCTGGGAATACGGAGCCCTGCCCTCATGGAGTATCCAGTCAGAGCTTAAATCCTCACAGCAAAGTGTCCCTGGAGAATTGTGAGGATCGGAGCTTCTGTCAGGGAGTTCCTGGAGCATTGTAGGAGGGCTTAACAGACATCAGCTCCTTCTCTATGAGAAGTTGATACATTCTTGAGGGTCCACTCGAGAATTCCTGGAGCCCACTCAATGGGCAGAGTCAGAGCAGTTACCAGGGCACTCACGACCAAATATGGAGCTTAGATATCTCCTGTTTCCCGAGAAGGCTGCAACCAGCTCTGGAATCTCTGCATTATCAAACTTTAGACACCTGACCTTGTCATGAAATGTGGCAAACTCCACCTGGCTCTACGAGGTGAGCTATTTAGAGTTGCATCTCTTGACCCAGGCGACCAGGTATAGATTACTGAATTTCAAAATTCATTTGTCCATCTGTTCTCAGGAATTCAGAGTCAATCCATTCATATACCTACTTTGTAGCAGCCACTGGGTTGGGGAACATTAGGGACAAGTTAGGCTTGAACCTGTTGGAGCCTACTGTCTAATGGTTTGTTTGTGTAGGAGGTGGGAGGGTGGCTGATAAACAGGTACTATAAGAGTGCCTATTCAGGCACATAGACCCTGAGTCAGACTGCCTGGGTTCAAATGCCTCAGTTTCTTCGTCTGCCAACTGGGAGAACCCTGATAGGATTGTTGTAGGCATTAAATAAACAAATATATTATATAATCAAATCACTGGGATGCCATGTTAATGATTACAGCAGTGTTAAGTCTTATTAAAGGCGACATCAGTGTGATCTAAGGGCTTAGGGAATGGTCTCTGAGAGAATGTCGCTTAAGCTGTGACCTAAAGAATAAATAGAAGGAAACTTGGGTGGCTTCTATTCCAGGTAGGGGAACTGTCAAGTGGTGGCATTAAGGGGAAACAATGGAGACATTTTTATTGTTGTTTTGCAGAAACACTGTTGTGACTTGAGTCCCCTCCCTGTGCTGGGCACTATGCTGGACAATGCAGGTACAGAGGTGGTGATCTTGCCACCATTCCCTCCAGGTGAGATAATGACAGATGAGGCAGCAAGTGTGATTGGGTGATCCAGACACCAAGAGAGCAGCATGAACAGATGGCTATAGGGGCACCAGCAAGCAGCAGTTGATTGCTTGGGGGCGTGATTTAGCAAGGGGTTCACAGAGGAGGTGATGCTAGAAAGGTGAGGTGTGGTCATGAGGCAGGGAGGCAGAGAAGGGCATTTCATTGTAGGCCAACGGATCAGGGTGGGCAAAGGCCCAGAAATATGGTGCAGCTAGGCGCATTTGAGGAGGAGTGAGGAGTTTCGGGTGACTAGAGTGCATAGTTCCCAGCAGCGGCAAAGGGAGGTGTGGGAGAGATGTGGCTGGAGCATGAGGGGGGCTTGGTCATCCTGGAGGGCCTTGGAAACCAAGCCAAAAGTTTAGATTTCATCCTGAAGAGCATTTAGAAATAGCTGTCTGGCAGCAGCGTGGAGGGATGAATTGGAGGTGAGTGGGACAAGAAACTGAGAGGAATTAGGAGATAGCTGCCAAAGTCTAAGCAAGATAATAGGAGGGATCGAACCATGATTAGGACATGCAGAGCAAAGAAGAGGGAATGAAAACCAGAGGTATCTCCTACAGCACTTAGTAACTGGTGGATCAAGGCAGGTCCTGATGGGGTGACTGAATGAATAGTGGATTAATACACAGCATAGAGCAGGGTCTCAGTGACCATGGGTGGGCTGGACAAGTGCAAGCAGAGAGAATGCATGCGTTCCAAAGGGCACAGCTGTGCTCAGCTCCAGCTGATCACTAATGGTTACTGCAATGGTTATCTATTGCTGGGTAACAAATTACCCCAACATGTATTGACTTAAAACACAAACATATTTTCTCACAGTTTTTGTAGGCCAGGAATCCAGGCATGGTTTAACTGGGTCCTCTAATCCATGGTCTCTCACAAGACAATAATAAAGGTGTCAGCTGTGTCTGTGGTCTTGGCTTAAGGTTCAACTGAGGGAGGATCTACTTCTGAACTCATTCATGTGGTTGTTGGCAGGCCTCAGGTCCCTGGTGGCTGGTGGCTGATGGAATTGGTTCCTTTTCATATGGGTCTCTCCTTAGGGCAGCTCATAATAGGGCAGTCAGTGCCTCTCCAGAGCAAGCGAAGAAGAAAGATGGAAGGCAGTCTTTTTGTAACCCAAGCTCAGAAGTGACATCCTATCATTGTTGCTGGATTCTGTTAATTAGAAGTGAGCCAAGTTCACCGCACACTCAAGGGGAGGAGATTTGACAAAGGCATGCAAACCAGGAGGTAAGCATCATTGGAAACCACCTTAGTGACTACACTACAATATTCGTCTTTGAGAATACAACTCAGCGTTGGGACTGCCTGATTTTTCAAGAAAAATTGGAGATCTGATTTTTATGTGAAATCTTCCAATTTGAAAATACTGGCCCTTAATCCCAACAATTTTTTTTATATGCATTTGGTCAAATAAAACTCTCTCAAGCATGACCCATGGGAGACCATTATGAATCCTCTGGTACAGGGACCAGAGAAATAGGAGCAGAATTAGAGGAGAGGGAGCAGAGGTTAGGATGTTTCCTTCGTTCTTTTACTTGAGGAAGTTGGGAGAGCCAAGTCATTGTTAAAATGATGGGAGCTTGAAAAAGATGAATGCCAATCATTCAATCCAGATAACTGTATTCGTATAAATTCTACAGTCATGTTGGTAAAGATGACTTGTTTTCATTAAAGAGAAGCCTTTGATCTCTGATCTGACAGCTGCACATCTATATAAAATGAGACACTTTGACATCTGCAGCTCTGATCTCAATTGGACAGGTGGTTTCCTGCACACTAATGGAACAGAAAGACAATTGAGCATTATTAGATAAGAGAGAATGTTCTCACACACAGGAAAACAGCTTTTTCCTTTGAAAAAAAAACATGATAAAGAACAGAAAATGACTGACAGAATCAGAGCTTCCTAAATGTCAGAAGAGCTGCTTCAGCTACACTCTGGCCTCTGTTAGGGGAGATTAGGATAGTTTTCAGAAAAGTATTGAACATACCTTAGCATTAGCTGACTCAGGGAGGAATTTGCTGGTAAAATAAGCCTGTTCTCGGAGTATGCCAAAGAGCTAAGATGCAGCTTGGGTTTTTCATAAACAAAGCAAACACTTTAGTGAAGCCTAATTTATACACATTCACTGAAAAGTTTAGTAAGAGGAAAACTTCTTAGTGGAAAACCTTTTTTGCATCTTCATTCAGCAAATACTTATGGAGTACACACATGGCTAGATGATGGAGATACTGTAGGAAAGACAGCCAAGGTCACTCTGCCCCAGTGCCTTACAGACTAGAGGACAAGGCGGATATGGAATAATGATAACAAAACAAAACTCTGAGTCACGTTTTGTCAGAGGAAGTAGAGGTGCCATGGGAGCTTCACCCCAAGGTGTCCTATCTCAAGCCAGTGACTTGGGGAAGGCATCGAGAGAACTCAAAGATGAGTAAGAATTGCCCAGTTCAAGGTGGTGAGGTGGTGGGGTATTGGGAGAGGCTTTGGGCTATTTACTGCTTAAGTGGTAACACAGGAAATATTTTTTATGTATTTCACATTCAGCATTGGATTTTCTCTTCAACACTCAAATTATTATAGTACATCCTGAAAAAAAAGTCAGCTCACATTTGTACTAGAACTAGAAAGTAGAAAATAAGCATTTCTTAGAATATTAATAACAGTGGGTTCTTTTGCCTAGAAAGCAAATCCTATATTTTTATCTCATTTCTCTTGTCACATAGAAGAAGCTATGTAAAGCCAGAAGATGAGCACACATGATAGATGAGGTTGTAGAGAAACCTTATGAGCTGCTGCTGGAATGTAAAATGGTGCAGGCACTTTGGAAAACAGCCTGGCAGTTTCTCAGGCAGACAGTTGCCACATGACCCAACAATTCCACTGCTAGGTACATACACAAGAGAAATGGAAACATATGTCTATACAAAAACCTCGACATGAATGTTTGTTCAAAATATCCACAATAGTCCCAAAGTGAAAACAACCCAAATGTCCTTCAGCTGCTGAATGGATAAGCAAAATGTGGCATAGCCACACAATAGAATATTATTCAGCTATAAAAAGAAATGAAGTACCGATAGACACTGCAGCATGGATGGACCTTGAAAACACGATGCTAAGTGCAATAAGTCACAAAAGTCGCATTTTCCTTTATAGGAAATGTCCAGAATAGGAAAATCTATAGATACAGAAAGTAGATTAGTGGTTGCATGGGCTGGGCGATGAACAGGAGAATGGATGAGAGTCAGAGCTCAAGGGTACAAGGTTGCTTTCTGAGCTGAAGGAAACGTTCTAAAATTGTGGTGATGATTGTACATATCTGGGAATACACTAAAAACCACTAAACTGCATACTTTAAATGGGTGACTCTTCAGGCATGTGAACTTTATCTCAATGAAGCTGTTGAAGCAAGCACACAACAAGCACCCCGTCCTTCCTAGCTAGGTAGTAGACCCCGCTAGCACAGGTGGGTGTGGGGTTTGGCTCCTGATGCCAAAGCACAGCCCTGCTCTTCCAGGGAAGGTTCTTTGGTCTTTGCCTTCTTTTCTTTCTATTCATTTTTTTCTTCATCCTCAATAAACATCAGGAATACTTAGGTGTTATATTTTTTCCTTCTTTTAAATCTTTATTTACTAGCCTCTGGTAATGTATTAGAGGTGCAATATCTTTAATTTTGTTTGGAATTGTGATGCTTTACCCTCTATACCGTACCTAAGACCTTCATTTTCAAATGTTTACCACTGTTTTTAACCATCCCCATGTATCATTTCAGCCTTTTCCCCAGGACTTTAAGCTTGCCAGTTCTGCATTAATCTATGAGACTCAGCTTCGTGGAGTAGCTGATAACTCATGAGCCAGCCTTGATTCCATTAACTCTTCTCTCCAGGGGCCCAGGAATGGGACTGAGGTTAGACATTACTGATATGATTATCTCAACTGAACCAGTGACAGCAAACATTTTAGATGCCAGAAGAGCTGTTGGGTGAAAATTAATATTGGTGTTTATACACGGACATGGTCTGAGAGTTGCAAATAAAAAGAAAAATTAAAATTTACAAAACCACACAATTATTTGGCCACACAATCCTGTTCCCCCTTTTAATACAATAAAATTAAAAATTTTCCATCTGGCTTATTCAGCAACTTAGCAAGTCATTGCTAGTTAGAGAATTTCAAATGTCATACACGTTAGGTTTTTTAAATGTATCTTATTTGTGGACGCAAATTTACCTTTCTACAAAAGTAACACATAGCTTAATATTAAATTGTTTGCATTATATAAACACACATGAGATTGGTGGTGGAAAGTCAGCCAAGAGTAAATGAGGAGTTCATGGGAAAATCTACTTACTTCAAAAATGTGCTGGAGCTAATTTGCAAAGAGAAGAACCCACATGTGGATTATTGAGGGTTAGCTGTGTAATCCCCAAAGAGCAAAACACTGGTTACTGATTCCTATTGAGAGAGAGAGAGAGATTTACTGCCTATTTCTGTGCTTGAGGCATTTTACATATATTATCCCAAATATTTACGATACCCTTACAAGGTAGGCATTATTAGCCTCATTTTCTAGATGAGGAAACTGAGGTCCAGAGAAGCTAAGTGGCCCAAAGCCATAGAGATATAATAGATGGAGCCAAGACTTGATAGACTTGGGCTTATCCGCCACACAACATTGTACCTTTTGTTCAGTCATTCATCTATTCATTCATTATTGTAATATACAAACAACTGCCTTGATTGTGCAACAGCATCTGTGTATCATAATTAGCAAAACAAAGAAAGAACAGGATAGTGGTTAATGTCTTGATTGTAAATAGTTTTAATGGAAAAGCATAAAAAGGATAGGATTACTTAGCAGAGAGTAACATCTACATAAAAACATAATTTTAAAAATCAAAGATCTCCAGTCAATAGCGGACAGTCTGCCAGAAGATCTGTTAGGTCTTGAAGTCAATTGCAGCAGTGGCATCTGTCTCTTTGTGCACGCTGAGCTGCTTTAGATGTTAGTCTAAGAAAGAGTGATTTTTTTCTTTGATATGTAAAGTTCAAAGAAGCTTTGTTATACAACAAGTTGAATAATAGCATACAGGGAAAAGAATTCTGGGTTGACTGGTAAACTGTGGCCCCCACCCAAATTGCAAATATTTGTGCAAAATCAGGAAAGCACAAAATGGCAAAGGAGCAATGAAAGGAAATGAGCCTCTCAGGAATCTGGAAATGGACTTTGATGCCCTTTGATTTTATTGTGGAATCAGCAGTTTAAATCAGGCCAAGACAAATAATAACAAAAATAGTAGTATTTTATCTCTTGATTGTGTGTTCAGGTTAGATAGTCACTCAACTCATGCAAAACACAGCACTCGAAGTTCTTAAGAGGAGAGATTTTACCAATAATCTTTATTATTATTATTAATTTTAAGGAGAGGAGCCATTCTCACCCCCCTCATTCTCACATTACCATGTTGGAAAACCTCTCCGGAAGGCTACACATTGGCAATATTCCATAAAATGTCCCTTGCAGTAGAGTAGGAAGGAGCCGGGAAGGCTGCTGACCACTGTGCCTCCCCCAATTCTGTTTTAGGCTAGGGAAATGTGGTAGACAGTATAATGGCCCTTCAAAGATGTCCACATTTCAATCTCTAGAACCCATGAATATGCTACCTCATGTGGCAAAAGGGACTTTGCAGAAGTGATTAAGGACCTTGAGATGGAGAGATTATCTTGGATTAGCCTGGCAGGCCCAATCTAATCACGAGTCCTGAAAAGTGAAGAACCTTTCCCAGCTGTGGTTAGAAAAAGTTGTGACAGTGGAAGAAGGGTCAGAGTGATCCTATGTTGCTGACGTGAAGATGGAGAGTAAGGGCCATGAGTGTGGGCATCCTTCAGAAGCCAGGAAAGGCAAGGAAAGGAATTCCCTGCCTAGAGCCTCCAGAAAGGAGTGCAGCCCAGCTGACAGCTCGATTTCAGCCCAGCCAGATCGAAGTTCGACTTCTGGTATAAGAGCTATAAAACAATATATTTGTGTTGTTTAAAGCCACCAAGTTTATAGTAATTTCTTACAACAGCAACAGAAAACTAACACAGGAGAGATCAAGTCAAGGCAGTTAAAGAGCCTGAGGCTTTTCATCAGCATGTCCTTTCTCCCTACTGCTCCATGTTAAACCAGGCGATGGGTACGTCGTGGTTAGGGAGGACACCTAAGTAATTTTTGACCAAAGTCAAAGCCTGTTAAATTCCTTGTTACTTTTACTGATCTGTTAGATTGTGATTTTGTTTTTATATTCACTAAAGGATATGAATTGTATATTAATGTCTTTGAGATCATTTCTTTGCCTTTCCTCTATCTGAAGACCTACATTTAATTATTAATCAAAAGAGCACCACCTCTTTTACTATAAAGAAATCTACCCTATAGCCAAGGGCGATTTTTACCTTAACACTGGTGGCTTCAGTTGGACCAAACAATGTAAAACCAAACAGTATTCGCTAGGCCCACAAACTAATATTATCATTATTATCACTATGACAAATAACAAAACTTGGGCATATTCAAATATATTTATCACTATTTCTCAAAACAACCCTTGTGCACATTCTATTTATAAACAAATTAATTAAAAGCATTTGGTCTTAGGCCCACATATGAATAAGGTATAAAGTAATAACTCAAATTAACTTTCAATGGGTAGGTCCTCAATCATAGACCTTTCTGGATTTAACAAAACCAAGTCTTCTGACTCTCTTTGTTACATAAGCCAGGCTAACATCTCCTCTTTGAAGATTATCTTCTAACCTTTTATGTCAGAAGTTGAAGAGTCAGAAAAAAATGCTTGTATTTTACACTCACAACTTATTATTTCCATCCATATTACCACTTTCCAACTCTTATAACCATTCCTCTCTCATTTACGCACTGTCTTTCCCACTCATCACAGCCTCCCCTTACCCCAGAGGGATGGTCTAAATTTCATTCCCTGTTGCCAAAGCCTAAATGATAAAAAATTAAATATATATAGAACTTACCTGGCTGGGCACAGTGGCTCACACCTGTAATCCCAACACTTTGGGAGGCCGAGGCAGGTGGATCACCTGAGCTCAGGAGGTCGAGACCAACCTGGCCAACATCTTGAAACCCCGTCTTTACTAAAAATACAAAAAGTTAGCCAGGCATGGTGTTGGGCACATATAATCCCAGCTACTCAGGAGGCTGAGGCAGGAGAATCGCTTGAACCCGGGAGGTTGGGGTTGCAGTGAGCTGAGACTGCGCCATTGCACTCCAGCCTGGGTAACAAGAGCAAAACTCCTTCTCAAAAAACAAACAAACAAACTGTGACAAAGCTTCAGATCATTCATTTAGCATCGTGAAAGGCAGGTTACTCTGACGTATGAATGAAGGTTAAGCTTCAGGCCGCTCTCATGGTGGGTCGTCTCATGCCTGGGCTCCTTACAAGGTCCTAGGAAGTATCCTGACACATGCATTCACATACTTGTAGATTTTTGCAAAATTTGCAAAAGTAAATATTTTTTTCTTTTCTTTCTTTTTTTTTCTTTTCTTTTTTTTTTTTTTTTTAAGAAATAGGGTTTTGCTCTGTGGCCCATGCTGGAGTGCAGTGCCATGGTCATAGCTCACTGCAGGCTTAAACACCTTGCTCTGCCTCCCAAGTCACTTGGATTATAGGCTTGAGCCACTGCACCTGGCTCAAAAGTAAAATATTTTTATTGCAGTTGGTTATGACCCTTGTCTCTTTCCACTTTGACTTCCCATCTATTACATTGCTGTCAGGTGGTATTACTGGGGACGTAAGTGTTTTGGGGAGCTGGCTAAGAGGAAGTTGAATTGGGGAATATATTAAATAAATTGTGGTTTTAGCAGGATATATTTATGAGGGTCAAGTCACTTCCTTACATAGTTAAGCTATTACTGGCTGATCTGCCATAGAAATGGCTTCTGGATTCTCCTCCTGCCCTTGAGCCGACATACCAGGCATGATGTTGAAAGGACTAGGGCCAGAGGCCATATCAGGATAAGAACCTGCCCTGTAGTAGGAGTATGTGGGGAGAGAGATAAGCGAGGTCTGCAATGTGCAGAGCCAGAAGCAATTCTGTGGAAAATTCCTTCGAACATCAGACATGTAAACTTGTAAACAAAGAATTCAATTCTCATCAATGCCCCATCAAGACAGAAATTCTCTCCTGTTTAGGAATGTACATTATACATAATTATAAACCCAAAATACATTTTCATGAAAATCATCTAAAGTAGACTTTATCAGAATTCTTGGGTTTCTGATGCATAATCCTGTAGCAGTGAACACATCTATGTGTGAGGTTGCATGTTTTATGCGTCCCGTCTATCAATAATAAAACACAAATTTAGACCAACCATGCTAGAGGAAGGCTATTTTCTATCCTTAGAAAGCTGTGTTACAAAATTGATGTTAAAGAGGTGATCAAAGAATATGCAGCCAAAATATGCAGAAAAATATACTATAAAAAGCTGTCAGAGAATTAAAAAAAGATTGGGTTCTAGATGTATGGGTATTCATAGTATTTATCATCTTTCTGATGTTTGTAATTTATGTATTTCTTTTTATTCTAAATAAATATTTACTTTTGTATCTAATTTTATATTTAAAATTTTATACCCTTTTTCTTAAAGAGAAGATTAAATAAACTTCAAGCCTCCCAAAAGCTAGATCCTCTCCTCCTGCATCCAATTCTAATCACTGATTACCCAAATTTGTCAATTCATGGTAAAGGCCTTCATTGCCCATTGGCAGTCTCTGGTTTGCTCGGTTATCTTTCTTTGTTTTAAATTAGAGACAGGGTCTCTGTCTGCCACCCAGGCTGGAATGCAATTGCAAGATCCCAGCTCACTATGGCCTTGAATTCTTGGACTTAGGAGATCCCCCTGCCTCAGCCTGCAGTGTAGGTAGGGCTACAGGCACATGCCACCATGGCGGGCTATTTTTTTTTTAATTTTTTGTACAGAAGGGGTCTCACTATGTTGCCCACGCTGGTCTCAAACTCCTGACCTCAAGCAATCCTCTCACCTTGGCTTATCAAAGTACTGGGATTTACAGACATGCCACCACCGCCTGCTTCATTATCTTTTATGTCTAAAACCACAGGGAAAATAAGAGAAAACAAACAAAACATCGTGATACTTTCGAGAGTGAGATTTATATCTGAGCATGTGTCAAGCATCAATTACCACCCAACTCATTTGTAAATCTCTGCTTCCAGTGGAACCCAACTTAAGAAACATACCTGTATTGGTTTAATAGGGCTAACATAACAAAGTACCACAAACTGGGTGGCTTAACCTACAAGTGTATTGTCTCTCTCTGGAGGGCAGAAGTTGGAGATCAAGGAGTTGGCAGGGCTGGTTCCTTCTGAGGACGTGAGGGAGAATCTGTTCAGTGCCTCTCTCCTAACTTCTGGTGGTTGCTGGCAATCGGTGTTGCTTAGCTTTTAGTTGCATGACCCCGATCTCTGCCTTCTCTTCACATGGCATTCACAGGGAGAACAGTCAACTGGGGTCGGGACCACTTTAATGATTTCATCTTAACTTGTCTACATCTGCACAAGCCCTCTTTCCAAATAAGGTCACATTTCTGAGGTACTAGGGCTTAAGACTTCAACATATCTTTTTTGGGGGGACACAATTCAACCCATAACAATGCCTTCATTTTTTTTGTACTTTCCTTCTATAAAAGCAAGTAATGATAGTACTCACTCTTGATGAGAATACAATATGCAATAAAGTGGTCATTCCCATTGCTATTGGAAATGTCAATTAAAACATTAGAAACAATTTAAGTTCATTTTAAGATGTAAATTCCAGAAAGTCAGGGACCTTGTCTGTTTTCCTCACCACTGTTATCTCAGCTGCAAAAACACAGCTTATCACACAACACACACTCAATGAATACTTGTTTTGAATTGATGTATTATCTTGAAATGCCTATACTAAATGGTTATGGTTTGGCATTGTTAGAATAACTAGACAGAAGAAAGTGATGTTAAATACCATACTCTTTACTAAATAGATGGGAAGTTTCCTCTCAGCCTAAGTATCTATTCAAAAGAATAATTTAGGTCTTTATAGAAATAATAGAATGTGTTTGCTGGAATTCATACAATGGTATAAAACCTATAGTTAATATTTAACTCTATAGAAAATATATGTATATTGTATATTCAGTAAACTACAAATAGTTAAGTTTCCATTTCTGTCCCCAGTAAGGAATTGGTAAAAATGATTACCTTAGGTAAATATCTTTCACCTTTAAAAGTTCATTAAAAATTTCAAATCTCTTAGAAACCCCCAAATGAATTATCTGATCCCCTGATTAGGTTAGGTTCTCCTGTCACTCACTCTCACAGATTTCAAAACTTCTTTGTTGTTAGTACTTATCAATTTGAACTTAAATAATTTTTTTTATTGTTTTAAGGCCTAGCTTTGCTGCTATTATACAATCCATGAAAGAATACTTTTCTTGTCTTTTTCACTAAGGTAATTTAACCTCCAATATTTGCTTAGTGTCTAGCATATATTTGCTGCTCAATAAATATTTGCTACGTCAACACATAAATTACTGAAAGAATGAATGAGTGAATAAATGAATGCATGCTTGGAGTGTGAAGTCTGAGCCTGATTCCCCTGCTTTGGACTTTACCTAAGTTCTGCTGATGATCTTCCTCAAGAGCCTTGTCCTAAGGCAGTATTTTCAGGAATGTCATTTTCTTTCATTTTTCACCCTAATTTCTCTGCAGAAATTCTGTCTTTGAGTTTGCTCAAAATAATAGCCTATATCGATTTTATTGCAAAGGAGACATTGTTTTCCTTCAATAAACTCTGCAAGAATGCCTATTGCTGCTTGTTTGTTATCAGAGGAAGCTTCCCTTTCTATTTGCATGATCCTGTAGTTTTCCAGCCCTTTAATCTGGTTCTCCATGTTCCCTGGTCAGCAGCCTGTAGGTTGTGCCCACATTGTGTGGATGGAAGCTAAATTCTTCTTCTTTTGGTGGGCAAAGTAACTTACTGATTGGGGTCAGGGCTACAAAGAGATCCCCACTGGGCAAAAGAATGCATGCAGTGAAGCTTCCTTTGTAACGTTATTAGAAATTATTTTCTGGCTCCAACAGGAAAGGCTGTTTTCTAATTTAACCATTTCAGGTCCACTGTATCTGCAAAACTTTCATTTCCATTTGTAGGTAATTATAAATAATGGGATATGTATTTTTATTTATTTTTATGAAAAGCTTTATATTTCTTTAAGATAGTCTACAAGTGGAGATGCCAAGTCACCCACTGAATACAGACTTTACTTTTTGAGGGATCTTGATACAAATTCAAATCGCTTGTCTAAATTTATATCATCAGTACAAAAGAGAGTCCCCTTAACTGAACCTTTCCCAAGGATGTATATTATTATTTTTAAAAACAAATCTTTAGGGCTGGGTGCAGTGGCTCACACTGGTAATCTAGCATTTTGGGATGCCGAGGTGGGAGGACTCGTTGAGGTCAGGAGTTCAAGACCAGCCTGGGCAACATAGCAGACCCCATTTCTACAAAAAAAAAACATTGTTTTAAATCATCAGGGAGTGGTGGCATGTGCCTGTAGTCCCAGCTACTCAGGAGGCTGAGGTGGGAAGATCTCTTGAACCAAGGAATTCAAGAATGCAGTGAGCTATGATTGTGCCACTGCACTCTAGCCTAAGCAACAGAGTGAGACCCTGTGTCAAAAACAAAACCAAAACAACAAAAAAACTAACCTTTAGTAATAGTATTAGTGAAAAATGAGCACGATTTTTTTGTGTTGTTTCTTTGGTTACTATCAAGGATCAACATGCTTGCATATATGTGTTGACTAGATGAATTTTCTCTTTTGGGTAATGATCTCTTTCATAAATATTATATTGGCCAGCTATCAACAGGGACCCTACCAGTTTTCATATCTGTTTGCCTGAGGTCTTTATGTAGAAACTACATTAACTTTGACATTTTATGGAAAACATTTTTCCATTTTAATGTTTGCCTAATAGTTGTTTTGTGTATAGAATTTCTCATTTTTATAGATCTGCTGGTCTTTATAGTTTTTTCTGTTATTTCTAGTATAGGAAAACTTCCCCCTTGTAGAAGTTTTATAAATAAATATCCATGTTTTCTTCAAATGTTTCTACTGTTAAATTTTTAAATATTTAAATGTTTAACCAATCTAGAATTCACTTTGGTGTGTGGAATGAAGTGAGAAATCAAAGTTTTTGTATTTCTAGGCATTCATCTCATCACCATTTATTGAATAATTTGTTCCTGCTCAAGGGTTTAATAAGCTTCCTATGGCATAATAGATTCTTATGTAAAATAGAGTCAATTTATGAATCTCAAAAACAAAATGTCCTAGACAAATTTTTCTTCAAGCATGTGCTACATTTTATTAATTTGCTACAAGGGCTCCAGGAAAGTGACAGAAACATGTGTGCCCCATATAAAAGTCGAGGGGTTATACGGTGAGAGACAGAAGGCTTACATAAGTAAGCAGTTTTTTAAAAAAAAATTAGATTCCATTTTTATTTTACAAAGTCATGAAAATATCATGTTCATATCAGCTGTGAAAAAGGAACAATGTGACAGAATGATCCATTATCCTAGGTGTGAATTATACTTTTCAGGTATGTTTTAGAATCCTTTTGTCAGTTAACAAAAATAAACCACAAATGCTTTGATAGGGATTATATTAAACCACTTTCTTGGCCTCTAAGACTCTGTGCTCTCCAGGTTCTCTCCTATTTCATTAGCTGCCTTCTTTCAGTCTTCTCTGCTGGATCTTCTTTCTTGTCCCAAATTCTTCATGTTGGTGAGCCCCAGGATCCTCTCTGCATTCTCTCTGTGGATGACCTCATCCAATCCTCTGGCTGTACATTCCATCTATCTGTTGATGGCCCAACATGTTTCTATGAGTTTCATGATCTTTTAGCAACTGCCTACTCAACATCACCACTTCCACTTGGAGTCTAATAGACATTTCAAACTTAACATGTCTTAAGACTCCTGGTTTCAATCTCCAGCTCCTGCTCCTTTCCCAGTCTTCCCCAGTGAAGTAATTAGCACCATGATCTAACCAGTAACTTCAGGACAAAAATCAAGGGACCAACCTGGATTCCTCCCTTGGTCCCACCCTTCATACCCAACCCATCAGCAAATCTTTTATGTCTATCTCCAAAATCTATCTGAAATCTACTTCTGGTTCTTTCCACCGCTACTATACAAGTACAAGCCCATCTTTTCCAGACTGAATTACTGAAATAACCTCCTAACTGTTCTTACTGCTCTCTTTTCGCCTCACCTGTACCCTGTCTATTCTCAGCATCAAGACCAGACAGCTCTTTAAAAAAACCTTATTAGATCACATCCTCACCTGGTCAAAACAGCTACCACAAGACTTACACCCCAAAGTCCTGTTCTACAAGGGCCTGCACAATCTGCCCTCATATTACCTCCATCTTCATCTCCCACAGGTCTCCACTTTACACACTCTGCTTTAGCAACACTGCATTTCTTTTCTTTCTTTCTTTTTTTTTTCTTTTTGAGATAGAGTTTTGCTCTTGCTGCCCAGGCTGGAGTGCAGTGGTGTGATCTCGGCTCACCGCAACCTCTGCCTCCCAGGTTCAAGCGAGTCTCCTACCTCAGCCTCCCGAGTAGCTGGGATTACAGACATGCACCACCATACCCGGCTAATTTTTTTGTATTTTTAGTACAGACGGGGTTTTTCCATGTTGGTCAGGCTGGTCTTGAACTCCTGACCTCAGGTGATCCTCCCGCCTCGGCCTCCCAAAGTGCTGGGATTACAGGCGTAAGCCACCGTGCCCAGTGCAACACTACATTTCTTGCAGTTTCTGGACTATATCAGGCTGGTAGCATGTTGGGGCCTTTGCATTTGCTGTTCCCTTTGCAAGAAATACTGCTCTCCCAGATAGCCACATGGCTCTCTCCCACACTTTATTCAAGTATCTGTTCCAATGTTACTCCCTCAAAGACCTTCCCTGACCACATCCCCCTTCTTTCATTCTCTATCCCTTAACCCTATTTTATTTTTATTCAATGCACATATCGTTACCTGACACTATATTATATTAAGGTTTATTTGTTTGTTGTGCCAACTCCGCAAGAATTGAAACACCAGGAGGGCAGAGCCTTTGTGTTGTTCATGACTGTATCCCTAGTACCTAGCATTTTGCTTGGTATACAGTGGGTGCTCAATAAATACTTGTTGAATGTCTTGGTTAAACCTACATTATTTGGAAAGTATTTAAATATTTATATCAACATCTTTCTGCCCAGGAACATAGTGTATTTTTCCATTTTCTCAAACTTCAATAAATATATCTTAATAAAATTTTGTTCTTTTCTTTGACTATTTGAAAGACATTATGCATTAAAGCTACTTCTAGATGTTTTATATATTTTTTCTTCTTACTACTATATGAGCTTTTTTTTAAAACCATCTCAAATCTGTTTTAGAAAAGGTAAACTATATATATATACATACATTTAAAAGTTTCTAGCTGATTATTACAATTATATTGGAATGCTTTTGATTTCTGCCTATCTTACTTTCAGCCCCTTGTGTTTAAACAATTTTCAAGTTATTTATTTGGACTTATAGTTGTACAATAACTGTCACAAAATAAGTATCATTTTATCTCTTCTTTGTTAATAGTATATCTTTTGTATCATGTGTTATTGCATTGATCACAGCTTTCAGAACTATATTAAACAATATTCCTTTTTTGTGCATATTTTAATGGAATATCACTAATGTTTTGCTATTAAATATAATGATGGCTATTGGTTTTAATCGAATACTTTTTCTTATATGTAGTAAATATTTTTTCTACTTCTCCTCTTAAAATAATATTATCAGGGATTGCTGTTGATTCTTACCAAATATGTTTTAAGCATGTATAGAAGCAAGTCTATTCTTTTGTATTTGACATGATGATTGGATGTATTATGTTAATGGCTTTCCTATTATTTGATAACTTCTACCTCTCTGAAATAAGCTAGCTGACTGTGGTGAATTATTTCTTTATTTACTACATTTGCAACTTGATAATATTTATTTTGGAAGGTTTTCAGCTTTTTTTTTTTTTTTTTGAGACGAGGTCTCACTCTGTCAGCCAGGCTGGAGCGCAGGGGTGCAATCTTGGCTCACTGCCTTGACCTCCCCAGGCTCAGATGATCTTCCCACCTTAGCCTCTTGAGTAGCCGGGACTACGGGTGCATGCCACCACCCCCAGTTAATTTTTGTATTTTTTGTAGAGATGAGGTTTCAGCATGTTGCCCAGGGTGGTCTGGAACTCCTGGGCTCAAGCAATCTGTCTGCTTTGGCCTCCCAAAGTGCTGGGATTACAGGTGTGAGCCACCACACCCAGCCAGTTGTGGATATTTTATGTCTCTCAGTAAGTGCTGAATATTTTAATTTAGAGTTTTCTTGCTGCTCTTTCTTCCTGTTCTTGTCTACCTGTCATTTCACTATTAACACCAATCCTTATTATTACTGGCAAACAGACAGATAATAGGGAGGAAGCTATTACTTCTCTGCTTCAGAGTATTGTCTCAAAAATAAAAATAGCCCTGTAATCTTCTTAACAGGTAAGAAGGACCAGGTGGTGAATATCTACAGAAAATGGTTCCATCAAGCTGGATTAGTGGGGTGTCACCTTCCAATATAGATAAAAGCCCGTCAAGCCTCTGTTTGACATTTATTAATGGGAACTACCATTTGTTGAAAGCCTTTGTGTGTGTGTCAGGCACTTTACATGCATTATCTCAGACTTCATCTTAATTCTAGGAATTGGATATTAATATTCCCATTTTACAGATGGAGAAACTAAGGCAGGAAAGGGCTAAATAATTTGAACAGTTCAAATAATTTAACAATTCAAATGGCTGTTTGTTGGTAGAGCCTGGAATTTAAACACAGGGATCACTGGCTCCAAAGCCCACTCTCTTTCCATACAGCGACAAGGCTCACAGGGCAGTGCTCTGAAGAAGCAAGACCTCAGCAAACGAGGAGAGAGAAGATAAGCATGCTGCAAGACAGGATGTTATGACTGCAGCGGAAGAGTCAAGCACAATGTTACTGCCATTCAGATTCATTTGGAAAGAGCTGGAGAGCCATTGGGAAGGAGGTGGCTTACAGAGGAGAGGAGGGTATTTTAGGTGGAGAGAGGAGTAAGGGCAAAGGCATAGGATCTGAAAAGCCTAGGACATGTTTACAGAAGAAAGGGTAATGCTCTTTAGATGGTGGATTGTGTTCATGCTGCTATGTAATCAAAGATAAACCTGGAAACTTAGATTGGGTTCCTATTGTGAAATCTAAGAGATAGATGAAGGGGTTTGTTTTTAAAAGATAGTCAGCGGGGAGCCATTGCAGTTTTGAATAAGGAGCTAACAAGTCAGATTGGGGTGGATCATAATGGGTAAAGATGGGAGAATGACACTCTGATCACATGACTGTAAACAATTTATCAAGTAATAAAGGGAGCCTGGTTTGAAGAGTGGCGGGAGGAATGGAAAGCAAGGACCTGGTTTAGGATCAGATACAAGGGTAGGTTTACTATGTTTGTGCAGATGGGATTCTGGGGCACGGGGAATGGCAGTCGTGGATGCCTTCAAGTCACTGGGAGCCTGAGTCACTGGAAGAAGGGTTGGGCCACTACAGATAAGAGGATCTTGGAAGGCAAGACTGGTTGTTGGAAAAAAAGTTGGTGAGACACCCGGATAGAATGTGGTTGTTTATAGAGGATTAGATTTGGAGTCATCTACCTAAAAATGATAACTGACATTGTGGGGTGTCATCAATGATCAATGTCTTTTTTTTGAGATGGAGTCTCGCCCAGGCTGGAGTGCAGTGGCGCGATTTCGGCTCACTGCAAACTCCACCTCCCGGGTTCATGCCATTCTCCTGCCTCAGCCTCCCGAGTAGCTGGGACTACAGGTGCCCACCACTACGCCCGGCTAATTTTATATATATATATATATTTTTTAGTAGAGACGGGGTTTCACCGTGTTAGCCAGGATGGTCTTGATCTCCTGACTTTGTGATCCTCCCGCCTCAGCCTCCCAAAGTGCTGGGATTACAGGCGTGAGCCACCGCACCCGACCATCAATGTCTTTTAAGAGAGCAGTTTTATTAAAGGTCGAAGGGCTGACGCCAGGCAGAAATTCTCAATCCTAGTTACACGTCAAAACCACCTCTGGATCTTAAAAACCACGTCTGTTGAGTCAGAATCCCCAGAGTGGCAGATCAGACCCTTCTATCATTTAATACCACCACAGGGGATCTGCTGGGCAGCCAGAGTTGAGCACCACTGGAGAAAGGGTAGAAATTTTACTGTGAGAAAGCAAGAGTGAGACAGCCTCTTACCTAGCCAGGAAGGGAGATGTGCCATCTGGGTTTCTCTTTAAGTTTCCTCTTTCACATCTTTCAAGCACCTCTTCGTTTTGCAGATTCTATTGATATCTAGTTAATACTTTTTACTGAGAGCCTTCTGGTCGCTTTAGCAGGCATTCATCTCCTCTTATCATAGACTGTTAAAAAAAATCAGAGGGTGGTAGAGCTAGAAGGAAACAGATGTTTTAACTTTCTTTAGCATCGGATACCTTTCAGAAAATGAAATCTTACATGAAATCCTGATGTGTAAACAGACCAAAGCAGAATCATTCTGAGAGAACCACAGCCCAGAGCCCACTTACTTCCCCACTTGCCCCAAGCAAGGACTTTAGAGAGTCCTTCCAGATCTCAGGATCTCTATCTCACAGGTTCAGTGCCACCTTCTCTCTTTCAGATAGGGAAATTAAGATTTTTGAGTAGTGAAATAATCGATCTTAGGTGGCATATTTCAGTTAAATCTCCTAAATCCTTACGCAGTTTTCCTTCCTTCACAGGGTGTTGTCTCCGCTTCTGCCAGTCTGACATCTCCCTAAAATTCACTCTCCATTCCGACAGAGAAAGGTACACAGGGAATCAAATTACCCACAGCAGCCTTGGTACAAGGTTAAGCGAGAGAAGAGGCTGCAACTCCTGACTGCCCTGAATTATGTGGTTTATCTACAGGGATCTCATTTATTTCTGCTGCTCCAGTTTCAGCTCTCTCTGGTAATTCTGAGTGGCCTGTAAAATCATTATCTGGCCAACGGAGGGAGATAAAAAGCCTTGTTAGTTTTAAAGGGAAAGTTTCAGTGATTGAAGTTTTATCAGCAGGATGAGCACGGAAGAACTTTTTTCCTTATACTGATCTGAGGAAAAAGTAATGAGACCTAAGGCATTATAATTGAAAATGAGAATTGTTAAGTATCTTTTTTGCATATTTTATGTGACTGTCAAGGGAAGCTACTATGAGGCATATTTGGCCCTAATATACTTTTGGCATCTAGTATACTCCCTGGTTGTCCCAAAGCTTTGTCCTGGCTGCATCTCACTCTTTGGGAAAGTTTGTCATAATAGAAGGAACCACAACTTCTAAAGAGAGTAAGATAAATTTCTGACATGAGGATACTTAACTTTAAATTCCTATATTTAAGAAAAAAATTATTCAGACACTTGAAGGATTCTTACTAAATAATTGCATTTAGAAGATTTAACCTCTTTTCTCATACATGCTATTTTCTTGTACAATGTGCCTTTGCTGAGGTTGCATTCATTGTTAATATTTCGCTGTATAATCACAGGCCTAGATGGGATGATAAAAAAGCTAGTCCATTGCCTTGTTGCTATGCAGGCACATATTTCAATCACAGAGACTGTGTTCATCTTTTTTTAAGGAGACATGGAGCAAGGTTTTCCTTGTATTAATGCCAGGTGATTTTGCAGGCTACTATTTAGCTCACAACTTCTTGTTCAAGTCTGAAGAAAAGAGTAGTTGTTATCTCCAAATTATCTTCCAGCACCCTGCAACAATACTCATTTCTTTCATTTCTGGCATCATTGCAAATTTTCTTCATCCATATTGTAGGGAACGTCCTGATATTTGTGTCTGTGAGGGGACTATGCTGTAACTACATCCCTCTGTAATTCATGGTGTAAGTCAGCAGCAAAACTGGCAGGATAGAAATCTTTTCCCAGAGTGGCAATCAATAAAACTTATGAGTATCCCTTCATACAGATGCTTATCTTAGCACCTAGTTGAGTTGAGGAATCCAACTCAGATTCATTTACATAGCAGTACTAAAAACTAAAATTGGAAGTTCAATAAATAAATGAATAACTTTGCTAAGATATTCGTTCTTTAATATCTGAAAATTCATGTTTAGCAGAATGCTGCACTTACCTAGCTGTTTACATTTTTTCCCTGCATCTCCCTCCTTCTTCCTTTGATTTGTATCAGCAGCCAAAGCAACTGTGGATTGAAATACATATGCATTGATTTCCAGATTTCAGGCTTTGCTCCTCCTCCCTCTCTCCACTGCCTTTGGCCACTCCTTGTCCTACTCCATCTTCTAGGTTCTCAGTCACTTAGCTCTGTGTATTGAGAAGAGGCTCACCCAGACTGTGCTTAGTGTCCTGGTGGCTGTGGCTAAAGGTATGTAATCATGGTAATGGTAGCATGCCTTGGATTTACATAGACTTCCCAGCATTCTCACTTTAATCATCTCCATAGAGGACAAGGTTTAAATCCACAAACAGCAACTCCCCTCACCAAGAGACTAGGGTGAGCACTTTGAAGAGTGCTTGAACACAGTATTTTCCAATATTCCCAGCTGAAGAGTATTACCTGGGCACTTGTTAAACATTCAGATTCCTGGATCCCAAATAGACCCACTATAAATATGAATGCTTAGAGAAAGGTCCTGGGATCTATGTTTATATCAACAGCCCTGGAGGATTCATATCACAAGACAAGGTTAGAAAACATTCTGCTAGAAAAATGCCTATTGCTCTCATAGGCTCAGTGCCAGCAGCTCTAGAAGGACTCAGTGACCAAAGTGCTGGGCATTTATATGGTGCCAGATTTATAGTGTCAGATGTATACCAATAGCAGGCTGTAAGGGGAGGCTGGGTGCTAGAGATTCTACTCAGGCTACTTTCTTGATCCTAGAGAGGTGCTCCAGGTGGTGGTGAATCCTAAGGGACTGCAGAGCTAAGAGGAAGGGACAGAGTGTCTTTTAATAACAGCCCTTGGGCCCTCTTAATTGGCTTGGCCCAGACCTGGTGTAGTCTGACCCAGGTTTGCAGCTTGGATGTGTTCTTCCTCCCAGGACCGTTGCCTGATCCGTTAGTGCAACAGTGTACAGAGTGTTTGTCTGGTTCCCAGAGAGTCTTCCCTGCCCTAAACCAGAGTCTTGGAGAAAAGAAGGTGGGGATGGACCAGCTAGAGTAAAGAGGCAGGTAGGAGGTGAAGTTATGGAAACTGCAACCAGGAAGCTTGCACATTTCTGGGGCTATACAACTCAGCAAGGTGCTAGGATTCAACATAGTACTTTCATTTATAGGAATTAATCATACTGAGGGATAAGAGTTCTTGTTCTATACCTCAAACTTTAGTTTCCCTTAGTGGTAGTAAGTATTTATAGAGCTAAATTCAACATAAAATCTTAGATTTTCGGCCAGGCGCAGTGGCTCATGCCTGTAATTCCAGCACTTTGGGAGGCCTTGGCGGGAGGACCACTTGAGGTCAGGAGTTCAATGAGACCAGCCTGGTGAACATAGTGAAACCCCATCTCTATTTTATTTAAAAAAAAAAAAAGTCTTAGATTTTCAATGATCTTGTACTGTTTTTACTTTTAGAGGATAAATGATCATTGAATTAAAACAAAAGTTAGTTTTCAGTTATAAATCATTACTGTGTATTTTATGCCTAATAACTTAATTATGTCACTCTGGAATTGATGAATTTGAAGAAACATGGAAAATTATATTGGTTATGGCTGTGAATCTAGTGATGTGAAGATGTTGGATTTATGTATGTTAATTTGATTCATATGCAAGTCAAAACACGCATATTTTTAATCAGCAAATGATTTAATATGCTTTCCACACTTATAAAAAATGAAAAGTACTGCGAGCTATTTTTTGCCTTGTCATTCATTCTGTCAACAGTACTTATTATGAATGTGGTGCATTTGGGTACAAGGCAGAGTTACAAAAGCAATAGAAAATATATCCCTTTTGTAACAGAAGATAGAATAAACTTAAACACAATTTTTTCTCACTCTATGCTTTGAGGAGTGTTTCTAAGGAAAATCGTGTGGCTCATTTGAACTTTTATGACTCAAAGATCTAAATATTAAAAATTCAGAGCTGATTTATAACCATGTTGTTGGACCTTCTGTTGTCATTTTTTATTAGTCATTCATTAATTTATTCACTTTTTATAAAATAATATTATTCACCCAGCATGTGTGAAATACTTGCAAGACAGCATGCTAGAAAGAAAACTTGATCCTTGACCTCAAAGGGTTCACTGTTTACTAGAAAAGGTAGCTGAACTATTAAAATGAAAACTCGGGTCATCAGCTTGGAAGGCAGCTGTGCTTTCTCACCGCCACAGCCCAACTCACCTCAGCTGTGTTGAATTCTCATGCGAGGCTTGAGAGGGGCCAGTGCCTCCTATAAGAGGACAGAAGTGAAGGTGGGCTGATTTCTTGCCCAAGACTGTGTGCTGGACAGTCTTCCAGCTTCCTGAGCTGCTTCTCTAAAGCTTCTTTGTACCTCCTTCCAATTAGCCCAGAAACTGGTTCCAAGCCAATCCCATAACCTCCCGACTCTCTCGATATTAGTAAAATTATTACATAACTTTTTCAAAGTTAATTTATAGGTTAAATCCAAATAGTGTTTCTGCTCTCAACAGCTTTTGTTGGGGTGTTAACGATCCATTAGTGAACAATTAAGTTTATGAGGGAAGCAGCTGCCTGTTTAAAGGGATGCTTGGATAAATTCCTCAGCAAAGTAGATCCTTTTATATGTAATAATGTCTTAATTTATTTTTACAATTAGATTTTCTTTTAATTTTATTTTAGATTTGAGGGTTCATGATTCAACTTATATGAGGTACCTGGAGCAGTGAGATTCATGAAGCAGCAGTCATGAATCTGACTGCTCCAGGTACCTCATATAAGTGGAATCATACAATATTTGTCCCTTTGTGTCTGGTTTATTTCACTTGGCATAGTGTTTTTGAGGTTTATCCATGTTGTAGCAACTATCAGAATCTTGTTCCCTTTTAAGGCTGAATAACATTCCATTGTAGCTATATATCACATTTTGTTTATCCATTCAAACAAAATGTGAAATATGTTGATGGCCACTTGGGTTCTTTCCACCTTTTGGCTATTGTGCTGCTATGAGCATTGGTATACAAGTATCTGTTTGGATCCCTGCCTTCAATTCTTTGGGGTATAGACCTAGGAGCAGAATTGCTGGATCATATAGTAATTCTATGGTTAATACTGTAAGGAACCACCAAACTGTTTTCCACAGCGGATGCACCATTGTGTTTAAATTTTAAAACTTATTCTCTCAGTCTTGATGTCATTCAAATAAATGATTCAGATATAAGGCATTAAGACTTGGTTAATTTAACTAATTTTTATTCCTACTAACTGCATTTAGTAAATGCTACTAGTACAGAAAAGAAAAATGAAAAAAACAAAAAAATTAATTGGAAGAGGTGTTTTTTTCACAATCCCATTTTGAATATTTATCATACACATATCACACTTTGTTGGAACTATAGCACTGAAACCATTCTAACCCATGTTCTTACTTCTGTTTGTCTACTTTTTTCCAGGTACAATCTTAGGGCAGGAACCATGGAAACAGGTGCATTAACAGGAGATGTGTTTTTTTTGTGTAAGATGTGTAAGTTTTTGTTGTTGAATCAATTGATTCTTTATAATAAAACCTAAATGAATATCTGATTAATCTGCTAATATCTATTCCTGTTTCTGGACATTAAATTCAATGTTCCAGTAATTATAGTTCCATCAGAAAGGCATATATCACAGAAGTAAAGCTTTTAGAAGGTAAAAGAAACCAAACGGTGACAGGAGAAATTATTGGATATGATTAGCATGCCCAGTTTAAATGGGGCAGATTTCATAAAGGTTGAATTATGCTTAACTCTGCAAAATACTTAGATTTTGGTGACAGATGGAAGGGTGGAGTTTGTGGACTGGGGCATGGCATTCTGAAATTGTTTGGAGGTAGGAATGTAAGGGACCGTGCAAGTATTTCTGCCTTACAAGAATGAAACAGGCCAGGCATGGTGGCTCATGCCTGTAATCCCAGCACTTTGGGAGGCCATGACGGGTGGATCACCTGAGGTCAGGAGTTCGAGACCAGCCTGGTCAACATGGTGAAACCCCATCTCTACTAAAAATACAAAATTAGCCGGGTATGGTGGCACAGGCCTGTAATCCCAGGACTTGGGAGGCTGAGACAGGAGAATTGCTTGAGCCCAGAAGGTGGAGGCTTCAGTGCCCTTGACCAGGTGGTTGGTAGACTACATCAGGCTGCTGCTGAAGTCACAAGAGTGTATGCATTAATTAACAGCTATGGACAAGGACACAGGCCTGTTGTTTGCCTACCCTTGCAGGGTGGCTGACCAACAGCACATCATCGGGGCATTGCAACACTTACATGCCCTGTATGGTTGCCCTCTGTCCATTGAGAGTGATAGGGGAACACATTTCACTGGACAACAGGTACAACAATGGACACAACAAATGGACATAAAGTGGGGATTCCATGTGCCATACAAACCACAAGCTGCAGGTATGACTGAGCAATGTAACGGGTTGTTGAAGAATGGGTTACGCTTGCATGTTATACCACCTCTTTGCGGGGCTGGAGTTCCAGGCTGGACCTGGTGCTCCAAACCTTGAATGAACAGCCATGGAAAGGTGGCCCAGCCCTGGTGGAGGCTTTGTTACACTAAGCCACCACCCCCATGCAGTTGCAGATACATACCAAGGATGACCTCCTCCAACCAGGTATGGGGATGAAAGGTAACCTGTTGTCTGCCCCAACACCCCTGATGGCAGGGGAACAGAAAACCTGGCTGTGGCCATGGACCCTCCAAGCCCCCCACTGCTGGTGGTTGGCCGTCGGAGCTCCCTAGGGGGAGGGCCTACAGTATGACTCGCATATCACTCCTTGGGTGTTCAATACATGGCCCCTACAGGAGGAACAGCCAGGGAAGGAACCCTCCTCTGGGGGACATATGTACTGTCTGTTTGGCCTATTGTGAGCTCTCCTGTGACGTTGGCACAGATACAGGACTCAAAGGAACCATGGGGAGTTGAGAAGGTGTGGTACCATCGCCCAGGGCAAAAGCCCTTGGTGGCTGCATTGTTATCCAGGGATGAAAGGTTAGCCTGTATTTTGCCTGAGGGATATGATTTACCTCTGTTAGTACCTGTACCTGCTCTGTCATTTCAACTGTAGGTTAACATGCTCTAACTGCATTTGGACTAGGCCCACACCTACACTGAGGTGACCAAGTTTCCATCTGTTGGATCTGCACTGCCCTTCCAACAGCAGCTGCAGATGGCTTGCCTTGGCACATACATTCAGTATCTGCAGAGAACTGGACATGGCTAGAGACCAGGGCTCCCACGGCTGATGCCTGTGAGGCAACATGGCAAGCTTTGAAAAAGGATGCTGTAAGACCCACAGCACACTCGCCCCCTGGCTGGCCTGTAGTGTTTATGATGGGTGGGGCTGGCTAGTGGGGGAACATGCAGTACCCCAAGCCCAGGTACTGTGGTACATAAAGCCACATTGGGGCAACAACCCTGTGGGATGGGTACCCATCATGGCCTGTGCAAACATAATACATGTCACCACACTGAAGTTATGGTGGAACAAGCGGCCTCACCAAGTTTGGGCCCCAATGGATTTTGTGTCCCCTGGGAGTTTATGGGTCTGTGGGGACACAGGCTGGCCTTACCTACCAGTGAACTGGACTGGACATTGTACCTGGGGGTGGCCTTACCTGCCAATGTTCTCCCCAAGTTGCCCAGATAGCTCGCTTAACTGGGAGGTGCTATGTTCTTGGTTTGTGCAAGTGCGACGAGTCCCCTGGTGGTTCTGCCTCTTGGCAGTGACTATCCCTGGAGTGGGTGTCATAACCGTAGAAGCACAAGTTACCACTCTTGCACAGCACACCACTTGGGCTCTGAATTACACTTGAGTGGCCCCCCTCCTGTTAACCGATGAGGTCGATCAGATTAGAAAGGTGGTATTGCAAAATCAAATGGCCTTAGACATAGAAACTGCTGCCCAAGGAGGCACCTGTGCACTTTTAGGAACACAATGTTGTACCTTTATTCCTGACAATCGGTAGAACATAACAGCAGCCCTGCAAGGGGGTCTCATGGCAGATTAACGCAGTTGAGAGCCTTACTGATGATCCCCTGTGGAGATGGTGGGCATCCCTAGGCTCTGGCCTACACTGGGCCCTAATAGTCATAAGTGGCATAGCTGGGATCCTAGTAGTGAGGTGTTGCTTTCTGTATTGTTGTTGTGGGTTATGGATTCAGGGCTCTGCCCTATGGGCACATGTCCCTGCCTGGAGGATGCCCTAGGCCTAGGGGGTGGAGTGTAAGGGAAATGGCTGTGCTTTAGTCAGGAGTAGGCTGAGGCAGGCTTCCAGCACAGCATAACTCAATGGGTTTGGAGCGCAGGCGCATAGCTCTGCACATTATGTAACCAAGCCATGTGAGGCACATTAGGTGATCACCCATGTGAGCTTGTGCTGGGCTTGGAGCCACTACTGTCTGTAAAAGGTATAATTACCCTGCTAATGCTGTACATATGGCTTGCTCACACCCAGAGAGAGGGTAAAGCCATGTCAAAACTGTCTATGATTCCTTTAGTGTTTTTCCAGCTACCCACCACTCATCCACTGATTCCCGTTGGACCTCAATTAGAACCTGGCAGCTAGCTTATGGGAACTCGGACATCAGTTAGAACCTGACAGCTAGCTTATGGGACCAGAGGGAAGGCAGAAGAATCAGGAGGCTCCCGAAGGTCTCAAGGGCAGCTTCAGGCTTGTCCAGGGGCTGCAAGAAATGAACTCCAGGTGGCTTTTGGTCTCTTTCTTTGCTCTGCTCAGTATCAGGAAGTAAGCTTCTAATTGGCTGAACTTGTGTCATGTGCTTGGCCCCTGGTAAGGTAACATCAGGGCCTAATGCCTTGATCCACACAGGTCTAGCTATCTCCAAAGCAGCAGGAAGTTGAGGTGCCATAAGAAGATGGAATGGCCGAATTAAAAAAAAAAATCAATTACTGCTCTGTCACATTGCGTGAAAGAATTCATTTTATTGTACAAATGATTATAATTGATTTTTAAAAGTGAAACAACTGTGCTCTACATATGCTTATTCAATCATATTTACGAGACAGATATGCCCCATTTTATGTTATTCCTGGGGATCTGAAAACTGGTCTTTAGTAGGTATGTGTGGGCACAGGGCAAGAGGGTCACAGTGGGCGGTAAATCCTGAGGAATCAGTTAATTGTTTTGTTAGAGAAATAGACCATTTAACTGCTCACTTTTTGACTAAGGAACAGAAGATACAATGTTAATTCATTAACTATAACAAAAATATAGTTTAATTGTATATCATAGCTAACTAAAAAGTATTTTAAGTTGACCTCATTTCATAAAGGATTTGAGGTGAGAAGACCTTTTGTTTTAATCAAGGTTCTTTGATTTGAAAATTTGAGATACTCACTTCAAAGTATCTAAAGCCCAGATAGGATGTGATGAATGACTCCATCTAAAAATCTCATAGACCTCAAAGACAGAGTCCTCTTTAAGTCTAGAAGCAGGCCTTTAGCAGGGATGGGAGCCTTTCAGAGCACAAAATGCACAACCATACACAGCACCCAGGCTGTCAGACTCTGCTACTGTTTTTCTCTGTTTAGGCTTCCTTCCTCTTTCTGCAGAGGATGAGGGAGAGTCTTGGCTTCCTCCTGGAAATGCGGACCCACCCCCAGCTCTCAGGTAAACATTGCCTGCACTTCAGGCAGGGTTCCCTTTGTTACTGAGACAGACTCTCAGGTTGGCCCAGCCTGAATCTACCGGGACCCCATCAACTGTGAAGTACAAACCTGGCTGGAGGTGGGAGAGCAACTTGTGGTTGAGAAGGTCTGAGAAAGGGGTGGGTGTGATCTGTCAGACACCCTAAAATGTTTCCCTGTATTGTTTGAGACAGAAACAGCTGGGGAAGAGACGGGGTGGGGGGTGTGGGGAATAGAAAAAACGTGGTACTAAGAGAAATGCAGAAATGCTGGTGGTGATTCAAGAGGAGAAAATCAATAAAGGCTTGGGGCAGAACCTCAAAAGGTGTTTAAGTCAGGATACTTTCAGTTGTATGAAACGGAAAACCCCTGTCAAAGTATCTTAACCAAGAAATTTGTCTCATCTGACAGGAAGTCGTGAGTAAGACGACCTTCAAGGTTGGTTAAGTCAGCCATACAACAAAGGCTGGAAGGCCCTGGTTCTTTTTATCCTTCCACTCTGCCATCCTTGGTGTGGTCTTTGTCATCAGGCTGTAGAGGATCCAGGCATCACATCCAAACCCAACCAAGTCCAAGGGCAGAAGAGACCATTTCTTAGATGCAAGGAAACCTCTAGCAGATTCTTCTCATGGCTTGTTGACCAGAATTGGGCCACCTGCCCATTCCTGAACCACACATTAGCAAGAGGAATGGGACTGCCAGATGTGACGCAGAGGGCCAGTCTTCCCAGAGCATGTGGCTGCTTTAAGAGGGGCACACTGAACACAGCTGCTAGGGTTCTGAGAGGAAGGCGGCAGGAGGGGTGTGGAGGCAACCAGCAGGGCGGCTACAGAGAAGCAAAAGAAAAACAGAGAGGAGCAGAGAGGCAGACAATGACAGAGCCCAAGAGGAGGGAGGCAGGAAGGTGGGCAGGAACAATAAAGCACAGGTGGAGACAGACAAGCTCGTTAAGTTTGGTGTCTTAGGTTAAAACGCTGTTGTCATATCTTGCTCCTCAGCCAGGCAACTGTTAGAAGAACACGCTTTACCTGTTTTCACTGCCACTTGAAGAGCTGATTAACTTGTCAGTAGTTAAACTTATTAACCATTTTTCAACCTCAGAGTTATAAGGGAGGTGGCCTTAGCAGTATTCAGACAGAAAATTTTTCTCCTTTTCTCCTTAAAATAGATCAGCATTTATTGAGTTGTGAAGGAGTTGCGTGAAATAAATATGATTACTTAGTTACTTTCTTACATCTTTATGTATAATTTTATCTTCTTAATGGTAAAAGCAATATAACCACACTTAAAAAATTGCAAACCAGAAACATGAAAACAAAATCACCCAGTCTTATAACTGTTCTTATTTGGCAAAAATTAACTCCTAACTTTTTTCATACAATTGCATACCATTTTGTAGACTGCTTTATTTTTCAAAACATGTGTATCATATACATGGTACAAATTTCAAAAACAAACTAAAGGGGTTATTTAAAAATAAAACAGGTCTCCTTCCTATCAGTATCTTTAGTCCCTCAGTTTGCCCCCCATTCCACCCTAACTTGCTGTTACCAGTTTATTTCGTTTTCTTCCATAGATAGCCTACCCATTAACAAGGAAATATGTGTATGGATATTCTTTTGCCAACAGATCTTATCTTTTCACAAAATGACAGCCTACTGTGTACACTGTTTTTGTTCCTTGTTTTTAAAATTTAACAATATTACTTGGAGATAATTCCATATATAGTGCCTTTAAAATTTAACATTATAATGTATCCATATATTGTCACATACTCTATAAGCAGTATCTTCAAGAGCTGTAAAAAGTTTGAGCAAATGACTCATTCATTCCTTTAATAAATATTTATCAAGCACCTGCCATATCTGCAGAGCTCTGGTGATTCTAAGATTACCAAGGGTTAGGTCACACCCTAGAAGGAGTCACAGCAGATTGAGGAGACAGGTAGGTAAACAAGTTCTTACAGGCAGCCTTTAAGTGCCGGGATGGAAGAACACAGCGGGTGTTGAGGGAATAAAGGAGGAGCCTCCGAGACATTGAACAAAAGTAGTGAAGAATAAGAGAAATCAGCTCACAGACAAGAGACAAGGAGAATGCCCCAGGCAGAAACTCTAAATGACATGTGCAGAGGCACAGAATGTGAAGGAACATTGTGGTCCAAGTAACTACAAGGAATTGGATATCACCCCTACTCTTTGATCTTTAATTTCTGGCCAAGTCTTCAATATGAATAATGCTATGATATACATCTTGCAGTATATAACTTTTTCCATCTGCTGGGGTATTTCTTTGGGTAGATTCCCAGAAGAGGGACTGCTGAGTCAAAATGTAGGAGCACTCTGACCTGATATATACAGCCAAAATGCTTTCCAAATGGACATATTGTTTCATAAGGACACCAACAATGTATGTGCTAACCAGTGCTCATTATTTTTGTATCTTTATTAGTTTTAATGTATACTTCATTGATTACTAGATTAATTTCCCCATATATTTTATTTCTTATATGATTTATTTTCTGTTTATACTCAATCACTGCGATTCTATATTTTACTATAGCTCTATGAGCCCTACTTATAATATAGACATTCAGGTTTTTATTTTTCATGTTTGCTGCCAATTTTTTTTCTGGTTTAGCTTACACTAAAAAAAGCTGGACATGTAGAAGTGTTTAAGATATTACCCAATCATATCCATTGATTATTTCCTTCTATTGCCTCTAAGTTGAGAAATACTTCTATACAGAGGTTTGACAAATATTTTTTCTTCCGGTCTGCTTTAAAATATATTTAACTCCTTAATCCTCATAGAACTTTTTTTGGATATATGAAATGAGATAATTCAATTAGTTTTTCCACCCCCCCTCCAAATTACTGATTAGTTATCTTACCTTTCCCTTCTCCATTGATTTTTCTTTTTAAGACTTTATTTTCTTAGCAGTTTTAGTTTCACAGCAAAACTGAAAGAAAGACTGCATACTGTATGATTCCTTATATATGGCATTCCGGAAAAGGCAAAACTAAGGAGACAGGGATACAGTAAAACTTCAGTGGTTGCCAGAGACTGGGGGGAGGAAGGGATAAATAGGTGGTGTACAGAGGACTTTTAGGGCAGTGAAAATACTCTGTATGATACTATGATACTATGAGGGTGGGTTCATGTTATTCTATATTTGTCCAACCCTATAGAATATACAGCCCCAAGAGTGAACCCTAATGTAAACTATGGACTTTGGGTGATAATGATCTGTCAATGTAGGTTCACTATTTATAGCAAATGTGCTACTTTGGTTGGGGATGTTGACAATGGGGGAGGGTGTGGGGTGGGGTATATGGGATATCCACTGATTTTTATTTCAAAGATAAATCCACTTAGAGATCAACTCAGTCATCAATTGCATCTAATTTCTGGTCCTTTTGAAATGTGTCACATCAGCTTAGGACAGACCTTTCTTCTGACTCATCCAGTATTCCTGCAGCGACTGTTCTATTTATATACAGAATTACAACATAGCTCCAATAGGCTTAGGTAAAGCTTGTCAGTGCCTTCCTGTTAACAAGGAAATCTGCTGCTGAAAGACCTTACTTTTGAAGTCTACCAGATTGGTGGTAGTATGGCCTGTGTTTTGAGTGGGTGGAGAGCACTTTTGAGGGAGTGAGGATTATTTCATCCAAAGGGCTGAAGCCACTGTTATCCCGTGTCATAGCTTCTGAGGTACCGAATGAGTAGGATCTCCTGGCCCTCCCATCTCTGTGGGTACCTCGTTCATACTTGTGACCTCAATATAGCCTCAATCCTGCTGAAGCCCAGGACTATCTCTAAATGTGGTTTATTGCAGGAAAAAGTAGCTTCTTGACTAGCCAAAACTTGACTGCTGGTTGTCAACTAGCCAGTTTTTGAGAAAAGTGAGAGGTTGTTACGTAGGAAACCTTATAACTACAGGCTCTCAAACTCAAGTATTTAAGTATCATCTTTTAGATTTCTGTGTCCAGGATGGGGTTGCACTGGGTGGTGCTGGAAAAATTTTTTGATCTCACCTCCTTCTAGTCTTTTGAATCCTTAAAAATATTCCCATAGACATTTATACACAGTCCTGGGACATTTATACACAGTCCTGGGCGGTTCTTCCTTCTCCTTCCGTGAAATACTGGTACCTGCTTTGCCAACACCTATGAAAGTGCTCCAGGAGGAGGGCAGATAAGCAACTAATGAGCACACCTGCTCAGGTAGGGTTCTAAAACAATTTCCAGCCACCTGTTCTATTCTTCCCCAGAGTTCAAAAGCTTAATGGTTCGTGATCCAAAAACCCAATTCAGATTCCCCAGAAGACCTCCCTGGAATCCGTTGTGGATTCCTTCCTAGAGTTAGGAGGCAAGCAGGTTTCTTAGGCACTATTCTGTCGGGGTAGCGGGGAGCGTGCGCTGTCCGGGTTTGTGTGGTTGCAATAGACCCTAGGGCGAGGATCGCATCCCGGGCCAGGACTCCCTTGAGCCATCTCTTTTTCCTCGTCCCCATTTCTAGGATAAAACCTATTTCTCCGGTAGGTGGGGAGGTTGGGTTAGAGTCACACAGGGATTCAGGAAGCTTTCCTTTGCAACGTCCCATCCCTTCATCCTTTCCTCCCACTTCCCGTGGCTCTTTTCTCCACCTTCCCCAACTATGCCCTTTTCCATTCAGCGAAGTCCACGACGACTTTCCTTCCCTGTCCAGTGGCATCGCATCTTCTCTAGCCACATAAGCCTGTTGTGGAGGAGGGGGCGTCCCTGTGGCTACCCTGGAAGGGGTGTGGGGGGTGGCTCGCAGGTCCTCACTCACCCAGCCCTCTCCCCGAGGAGCGACCCTCTCGCCCGCGTCCCTCCAGAGCTGCGCCGCTCATCAATCCCGGTCACTCTGCCAGCCTGCTCCCCGGGCGCCCTTCCTTCTCCCTCTCGCCTGCGGTACTCCACCCTCCCACCCCCTACCTACCCCGCAGCGACGTTCGGGGTCAGCGGCGCTTGGGGTTGGCCCGAGAAGGGGCGGGGATAAAGCGAGCGGTGGAAGAAGGCGGCTACGTGGTGCCACCGCCACCCGGGAGCGCCCGACCCCGTGCGCGCGCGCGCCTAGCCAAGGCTTGGGCGGCGGGCGGAGCTGCGGGCGGCGCGGGCGGAGGAGCACCCGGCCGGGCGGGCGGAGCGAGCGGCGGGCGGAGCGAGGGGTGGGAGGGCGCGCGCGAACGGGCGGGCGAGCAAGCGAGCGGTGTCTCCACCAGCATCTGCCGCGGCCGCCTTTGCCCGAAGCCCGGGGACGAACCGACGGACCGACCGCCTGGAGCACGGACGCGGGCGCTCGCTTTGTGTTCGGGGCTAGCGTCGGCGAGGCTTGGGCTTGCAGCGCGGGGCTTCCCTGCTTTCTCGCGGCCACCCCGGCTCCGGCGGCCTCGGCGCGCGAGGGGCTGGAGGTGCGGGAGCCGCTCTCCGCCGGTCGGTCCCCGCGCGGCTGAGCCCAGGCCGCCAGCGCCGCGGCCCCGTGCGGTGTCCCTGAGCTCCTGCTCCCCGCCGGGCTGCTCCGAGCAACGGTGCTTCGGCGCTCCAAACTCGGGCTGCCGGGGCAAGTGTCTTCATGAACCCAGAGGATGTCCGGGAAGCACTACAAGGGTCCTGAAGTCAGTTGTTGCATCAAATACTTCATATTTGGCTTCAATGTCATATTTTGGGTAAGTTGGAGCGCTCCTGGGATTCCAACTATTGTGGCCGATCGATTCGCGACGATTTCCCCCACGTTGTTCGTTGCCTTTACTTTTCGCAGCCCCGCAGGCGCTTGCCGGAGCAGCATAGAGGCATTCGCCTTCCGCCTTTCCAGCTTGCGCGTTGGAGAGATAAACATTTAATCCTTTCGAGGAATGGGAAGAGGTAAAAAGAGAAATCGAGGCGGAAAGGGGGCACCGAGGCCTTCTGGTGGCTTTTTGAGGAACGAATAGCAGGGATGCAGATAAAAGAAAGGGTTCGGCAGTTTGAGAAATGAGCAACCACACGAATTGGATTTGCTCTCGGTGGGATATGGATGTTGGGCAGAGCGTGGTGTCATAATAGGGAAGGCTAATCGGGCACGGCCGACCCTGAGGTCCACCTTCTAACAACGATCTGATTGGACGAGGGCTTGGCTCCGTGTTGCCGCGGCTGGTCTGTGCCATGCTCAGCGTGTATCTTCTTGCACCATCTCGGGCTTTGTGTAGGATGCAGATGCCGTGGTATATGGTTCTGTAATGTGCACGTAAATAACGTTTCCTGCACGCTCTCCTCTTCAGCTGGAAAGCGCTCCCTGTGCGTAATGGACTGGCCAGTGGGGGTGCGGGGTAGAGAGATTTATTTATATGTATATATCATCGTCAGGATAATAAGTCACCGTCAACATATATTTCAGTGTGTTCGTGCCCCACGTCCTCATTTTTAAAGGAGTGACACAGAGCGGGCCGTTTTGGGGGAACCTTTGCAGAAATGCAAAGGAGAAGGTGTGCGAGGCATGTTTTATTGGGGAACCGAGAGAGCAAATGCTTTAACACAAGATTCAAATGATGCTCTGCTTGGGACTGCAATGTGTTGGGAACCTATTGTAATTAGGCTGGGACGCCTACTCTTTTTGTTTGTTTGTTTGTTTTGATTCTTTTCCTTGATCTGGCAAACGTGTTCAGCAGCCAGACAAAGAGTTCTCCAGGACAAGGGGAAAACGTTGGTTCAAAGACCATGTTATTTTTCTTCCCCTTCTCATCCCATCTCATCCTCTTCCTCAGTGGGCACCCGCATTTCCATAGAAAGTAAAGATGGTGGCTGTCTGGGTAGGGGGTTCTCTAAGTTGCTGTTCAGTGTGAGGTAAACAATGCTCCAACTGCAGGATCAATAATTATCCACAGCAGTCTGAACACGGAATGTATTTATTTGGATTCTCCTTTAATTTGGGCTGTTTGCTGTACGTATATACATCTGTGAGAATAGTTGTCAATACGGCTGTTCATATTCTTTTTTTGTACCGCACTCTTACCAGGTTATTTTATTTTCTGTTTTCTATAATAGTGCCTTGCATTGGTCATGTATGTTTTGTTAGGGGAAATGCAAGGGATTGGAGACCACTTTCCGTGTCAGCATGTCATCTGTCTTCAGGACTAATAAAGATAATGAGGGGACACATGAATGGATGTCATATCCGATCATTCCACAGGCAGTTTTTTGCCAGTGTTGTGCATGATTCCCGGGAGCAGTCACCCACCTCCCTGCAATTAAACACTGCTACAAATACAGGAAGAAGAAATTATTTTCTTTCTTTGCCCCTTCTCCATTTGTGAAAATGTTTAAAAGTGGTGGGTAACCACGGTTTTGAGTAAGATATTCCGATTTGGTTGGAACTTGAAACTTTGTGACTTGGAGAGGCACGGACTACCGAACTGGGACTGGTTCTTTTTGGGGTAGTGAGTTCAGGCCTCTTGTTTCTACTTGAACATTTCTAAAAGTTGCACATTTTAGCTACCCAGCAACAAAAAGCACCCAGGGACTTTCTCTGCCGTTTCCTAGCAGGGGGTGGTAAGGAAATAAAAGGATTTGGGTCTGTTTCCCTGACAGTTTGCTGTAATTTTGTGGAGTGCACAGAGACAAATTTAGCCCTTTCTATGGATTAGGTTGCAGCAAAACCCCTGGAATTGTAGAGAGCTTCAAAGAATTGCAGAGTGCTTGCTTGGAGAGGTCCAGAATAGAGCCGCATGTTTTCTGATTGTGAAGGTCTTCATAGGTGGGTGGGTGAGTATGGGAAGCCTGAAAGGAGACCTAGGCTATGGGACTAAACTAGCTGCCCCAGGCAGAATTGTTAAGTGAGTGCCTTCGTTATGAGGGCCCTTCACTTACCCTGCCTCTTGCCTTCCCTTCCTCTCCTCTCTGTGCCCAAAGCCTTCCTCTCAGATACTCCCTCGTACCTTTCCTATCCTGCTCTCTGCTCCAAAATTACCCCATATTTAAATTTCCTGCTTTATTGTACCATGGTCTCTAGTGATGATCAACAGAAAGGCAACCATATGGTTTTGGTTAAAGTAATTCAGACTAAGATGTTAGTGACTGAAAAGCTGGGGTCAGTAGCTTGGCAGCTTGCTTCTGAAAAGTTACACACCTCTGCTCTCTACAGAGTCACCAACCTGTCTGTGATTGCCAAAAACAGCAGACTTGGTGCTACTCCCATACAATTATGAAGAAGAGATTGCCAACAGCATGGTTTCCTAATTTTCATTTTCACACTGAACTGCTAGACTACATTTGACATACACTGGTGACATTCAAAGGTATAGTTCTGGTAAAATAAAATTGAACATATGGTGGCACCAGCACTGAGAGCTTGGTTCTTTTCCTGATCAGCAGTTGGCTCTTCATCAGTTAACTGCCTGGGCCTCAGTTTCTCAGCTGTTAAATTGAAGGAGGTGGATGAGTTATAACGTTCTTTCTAGTTCTTACACAGAATGAGTTTCTTGAGTTCCAATATGCTGGAGAAGAAAAATAGAAGAGTTTGGCCACTAATTTATAACAGAAGTAGTATATACCAGGACACTTGATAAATTATAGACATTTTCTGTTAGGGAGACTTGTCTGAAGACTAGTTTTATTACTTTCATTTCTTCCTCAAAGATCCTTTCATAAAAAACAAACCAAAAACAAAAAACAAAACAAAACAAAAAAAAAACAAGGCTGGGCGCGGTGGCTCACGCCTGCGATCCCAGCACTTTGGGAGGCTGAGGTGGACGGATCACAAGTTCAGGAAATCAAGACCATCCTGGCCAACATGGTGAAACTCTGTCCCTACTGAAATACAAAAAACTAGCCAGGTGTGTTGGCGGGTGCCTGTAATCCCAGCTACTCGGGAGGCTGAGGCAGGGGAATCACTTGAACCCAGGAGGTGGAGATTGCAGTGAGGCAAGATTGCACCACTGTACTCCAGCCTGGCAACAGAGCAAGACTCCGTCTCAAAAAAACAAAACAAAGCAAAACAAAAAACCTTTCACTAATTTCTTCTTGGCTTGTTCAGTTCCTGGTATAGTGTCCGTGCTTCTCTCTCCCCACTGTGAATCTCAAATGTAGTCCTGTGAGTCATTAAATATATTTTTATTATTAGAATTACAGCTTCATGTATAAAATCTGAATCCTTTTATATAACAGTTGTAATGACATTCTGAGTAACAAAGTCAACATCTTGTACAGATTCCTTTCTCATTAGTTATCGCAGGCTGGTGGGGGAAAACTTGTTTCCTCTGTTATATATTGGAACAATTCAAGACAGAAGGGAATTGATTTTATTGAGGGTGTCACCGTACTGGGACATTTCTCAGAAAACCCTGAGACTGCTTTGGGTTTGGGGGAGGGAGAAGAAAGAGGATTTTGTTTTAAAGTCATTTCTTTTGGGTACCGAACCCCACATCCCATCACTCATCATTAATAGATGTTTTGCCCTTTTGGATTCTGGCTTTTAACTGTTTTGGATTCTGGATACTTAACTGTTCCTAGGCAAGTAAATTGATCTCAATATTCTGGTTATTTATTGCTACATAACCTCCAAGCTTAGTTGTTTAAAACACAGTTGTTTATTATTATAGTTCACAGTTCTGTGATTTGGCCAGGCTCATCTGGACAGTTCTCACTTGGGGTCTCATACAGTTGTGGTGAGATGTAGTTGGAGTTGGACTTACCGGAAGGCCCTTTGGGCGGGATGCCTGAGATGGTATACTCATATGACTGGAAGCTGATGCTTGCTGGGAGCTTAGCCAGAGTTGTCGCTGGAGCACCTACCTACACGTGGCTTCTTCCTGTCTCTAAGTCTTAAAGAAGCTTCCAGCCAGTTAAGGTTCCACTTAGAACTGGCAGTGCCACTTTTATCTATTCAATTGGTTAGAGCACTCATGCAGACTGCTGAATTTCAAAGGGTGAAGAATTAGAAGCCACCTTTTGATGGAGAAGTGTCAAGGTCACATTGCAGAAGGTCATGTAGGTTGTGGCCATCTTTGAAAAAATATAGTCTACTGTATTAAGGCACTGAGCCTTAATTTCTTGTTTATAAAGGAAAGATAACATTAATGGTGTTGTAGTTTTAAAGATTCAGTGAGATAATGTTTTATTCGGCATAATATCTCAATATTTAACAAATGGTGAATATCATTACTGTTGTTGTCTCCAGATTTTATACTGGTTCCATACAGGGCTATAGAACTTCTAGAATGCCTTAGTCTAGTACTTTGGCATCATTACTACTAGGTAATGATAATACCCTTAAGATCTGCCAAGAAGATGAGGCAAATGGATTCAATAGATTTTATAGTGACTTGTTAGGAAAGAACTCAATGGAAGCGGTGGAATGATTTGGGAGAACCAAGTCATTTTTCTATTTTCTTTGCTACAAAGGATTAGAAAAGCCTCAGATACTTGAGGCCAACTTTCTCTTTTGATATGCTTTCAGATATTACCTTGTGTCTTTAAGTGCAGGTTTATCCAGGGTTGATGGCAGGATCTTGCCTCTAATTTGCTTCCACAGGGCTTAATTCAGAGAGGAGGGAGACTCAGGAAACCTTGGGGCGGTGGGGGAGGGGGGGCATCAAGTAGGAAGCCTTATCTTATGATTCACTATAAATTGCAAGATGTTCTGGAATGATGATACATCAGCAGTTTATAAGTCATAATTTTTGTTTTAATTTGCTAGACATCTGTTAGCTTCGATGGCAACCATATGGGAATCTAAATTGCGTTTTGAATTACAGGGAGATGGTAGGAAGAAAGCTAAATATGATTATGAAAGTGTCATATGGGAAAAGTGTAAGAAAGGTATAAAGTGGGGAAAGTAATTGAATATAGGCTTGCTTAGTGTGGCCACTCCCTCTGTGGGGCAGTATGAAGGCGCAGAAGCATTCTCACTTGATATACTCCGCAGATTGAAATGAAGCCAAGTGGGGAGAAGTTGGAAAACCAAATCATGTTTCACCCACCATAAAATTGCCAAAATGTTGCACTCATTTAGATGGGTCACTTTGTTTTAATGTCCGCAGTAACAGGTGGTCCCTGGCAAAAGGTGAAAGCAATCTGCATTTTTAACAGAGCTTTTCACTAATGATGTTTTTCTTGTAAGCACTCCAAAGAGTCTTCCAAGAATATTATATCTTTGTGACAGATGAATAAATTGGAGTACAGAGATGTGGAGTAACTTTTGAGGTGTTAAAGAGCATGTCAAGGTTCAGTTTCAGAGTGTTAAGTCTCTTCCGTAATGATAGCCCCAGCTTTTTGGGTGGAGACTTATTTTAGAAGATGCTTGTTATTCTAAAATAAAACATCAAGTAAGTCATTTACATCTGTTCATAATCGAAAAGTGATAAAGTTTTTGCATATGCCACAATTAACACCACCCACAAGCACAAAAAGTTAGGATGAAAATGTTCTTCAAGAATATGGTAGAATAATTGTAGCCTATTGAAAATTCATAAATGAAAATTGGAGTATTGTAGACAGCATTCTTGAATCACATGTTTCTTTCTGTGTGTAATACTGATGACTGTCTTAAAATTTCTAACTTCCAAATAAATCATACTCCACTGGATTATAAGGGCTTCAAGTGTGGGGGCTGTCTCACTTTCATAAGCCCAGTGTCTTGCACATTGTCTGAAACACAGTAGATGTTTTGATAAACGTTTGGGCCAGGCTTGGGGGCTTACACCTGTAATCCCAACACTTTAGGAGGCTGAGGCTGGAGGATGGCTTGTGCCCAAGAGTTTGAGACCAGCCTGGGTAACATAGTGAGACCCTATCTCTACAAAAAAAAAAAAATTAAAAATTAAAAATTAGCTGGGTGTGGTGATGCATGCCTGTAGTCCCAGCCACTTGGGAGGCTGAGGTGGGAGGATCACTTGAGCCTGGGAGGTTGAGGCTGCAACTGCACTCCAGGGTGACAGAACAAGACCCTGTCTCAAAAAAAAAAACAACAAAAAGTATGTTGAAGGAAAGAATTACAAAATCATCAGAAAGTACATAGGAATCATCTCCTCTAACTTCCTAGTCGGTGAAGCATTCTCCATTGTATCCTGCCTACCTTTCTAAGCATGGATCTGTTTTTGGACCACTTTAATTGTAGAGTTTCATCTGTTCAAACTAGATGTTATCTGTCTCCCCATAATTTCCATCCTCCTAATTTACTGTTCATTTTAAATTTTTATTTGGAAACATTAAACCAATAGGAAAATTGCAAGTAGTATAGAGAACCTGTTTTTATCCTGTTTGAGAAAAAGTTGCCGGCATGTTGGCTATCACACAAACAGTTGAGTATGTATTTTCTGTAAACTGGAGTGATCTCCTAGATCACCACAGTACAACCATGAAAGCCAGGAAATTACCAATGATACATTAACACCATTTAATCCTTAGATTTCATCCAAGTTTCCCAGTTGCTCCAATAATGTTTTAAAGCGAAAGAATTCAGGTCAGAAGCACACTTTGTATTTAGTTACATGTTTTTAGTCTCTTTCAGTCCTTCACTATCATGCTCTTGATACTTTTGACAATGATAAGCCAGTTATTTTGCAGAATGTCCCTCAGTTTGTGTTTGTGCCATTTTCACAAGCTTGGATTCAGGCTGTGCATCTTTGGTAGGAATAGTACAGAAATGGTGCTGCGTTCTCATTGTACCCTATCAGGGTGGCATTGATTTCTGTTTGTCCCATTACTGATGATGGTCACTTGATCAAGGTGTTGTCTGCCAGGCTTCTCTACCATATAGTTACTCTTTTCTCATTTGTAATTTATAAATATTTTATGGCAAATTACATTGAAACCATGTAAATAGCCTATTCCTCATCAAATTTTCAATCTGTTATTTATTTATATCAGTAAGAACTTATGGTCTTCCTTTTTCAGTGTGTTTTAATGTTACTGTCATTACTTACTTTATTTAAAATGGCCCTAGGTTTGGCCAGTGCAGTCTTTTCACATTGGCTCCTGTGCTCTTTTAACTCCCATCAGTCGTTGAGCACCATCTTGCTCTCTGGCAGAATAAGATGTTCCAAACTCATTTTGTGATTTACCTGTGTCATCTTTTGTATCAGACATTTCTCCAAGGAGCTATTGAATGGAGAATGGAATTTAGAAGCCAAGATCTGGTTGCTTGGTGTGCTCATTGCTATTAGGGTGTTGCTACTCTGTGTATATATAGACACACATGTACATCTGTATTTCTGTATCTATGTACTTTTAAAACCATGAGTTTACAGTCATACCTTAAATTCCTGTCTGATACCACAGGGTTTATTTTTTCCTCTCCATATTTTATAACTGCTTTCTTTGACAGTGAGATTCTTGGTTCGCATTATTCTTAACAGTTTACTTATTTGGTAAATCTCCCCATATGTAACCAGTCTTCTGCAGCTGCCACCACCTTTCCTCCTGGGGCTGCCCTCCTCAGCTGTTAGTGCTCTAGCATCCTGTGCCACCACCCCCATCCCCATATGGATACCTTTCTCCCTGAGATACCCTGCTCTGGGCTTCCACAGCATCCCTCTTCCTACGTTTTTGTAAACGTAGGAAGCCTACCAGATTGGACCTACCTAATGGCTTTGAATTTTCAGGAAGGAGAAGGCAAAGAGCCTCGGCTACTCTTGAATGATGTAAAATAAGACTTATCTTCCTTCCCCATGGTCCTTCATTATTTAAAAATAGCCATTATGTCATTCCTAAACATTCTGTTTTCCACCTTTAAAAGCTCCTAGTTCCTCCATGTGTTTACACTAATGATGTTTTTCTTGTAAGCATCTCAAAGAGTCTTCCAAACATATTATATCTTTGTGACAGATGAAGAAATTGGAGTACAGAGATGTGGAGTAACTTTTGAGATGTTGAAGAGCATGTCAGGGTTCGGTTGTAGAGTGTTAGGTCTACATATACTGTTTCCAGATTGTTCTTTGCCCTGGTCACGGTGCTCTGCCTAGGGTCCCATTTGGACACACCTCTATTAATGCAGCAACCAGAATGAAACACGTTGTTCACAGGCTTTTCTAACCATCCGAAGAGCAGCAGGCTCTTGAACTCTCCCTTCAGTCCCTAGGCTGTGCTGTGCCTGGTGGCAGGAGCCTCTGCTACTGTCTGGAATTGACTTTGAGTAAGTTACTTTCACAGATTAGTTCCTCAGTTGCTCATCTAAAAAAACCGGGAAAATACTTTTCTGCAAAGTTGTTATCCAGTATTATGTGAGATCATGCATATCAACGTGCTTCATAAATGGTAAATCTCTAAATACAAATACTAGTTATTAACCCAGGCTAAACTGCACTTGCTTTCCCTGGCAGCCAATGAACACTTTGGCTTGGATTGACTTTTTAGTGAAATAAAACCTTCACTTTTTCAAGTGAACTCTATTAAACCATCCCCCTAAGCTATATGCTAATCAGAAGCCCTAACCCTCCAGTTAATTATTTGAATTTAGATTTATTTCTGTTTATGTCTCCCATTTAAATGTCTTATTCTGGCCCATTGGATTTCAAACCTGCTACCAGCAATCCTAGGCCTCCTTGAGGCGTATGTGGGTGGGTGGGTCTGTGCTGGTGGGGTGTGGACTGAGCAGTACCTCTCTTTCCTCCAGAAAAGCTTGGTTATTAGTTTGATATTTGGGGATACTAAGAAAGATTTTGCTTGAAAAAAGGGGTCCCACCACTTAAGAAAGAAAAGAACCAGTATTCTAGCCTTTAGATGTTTTTGAATCTTGATGGCCAAAGTACATTTTTAAAAAAATTACTCCTCGTGTGGGTTTTTATCTCTTGGAATCTCTTCATGCATGGGAAGTCCCTCTCACTAACTAGGGGTCACTTCTGTAGGATTAGTTGATATTTCACCCCTTTATGCATGTAGTGTGGCAGCCTGATTAGTAAGTTAGGAAATTTCAGTCTTCCCACTGGGAGATCTGGTTCAGTAGGTCCGTCCAGGATGGGGTCCTGGAATTTCTGTTAAGAAAAAAATCAAAACTTCCTGCAGGTCATTGTGATGCCCAGCTGAGTTTGAGAAGCTTTAGCTTGTTTTTCTTGGGAAGATGTGGCCTCTCCTTCCCGTTGCTCCCTGGAGGGGATGTGTGGGAGAGCTGGGCGTGGGTGGTGTAGAGTGGTGACCATTTCACCAGCACACGAAGCTAGTGTTCTTTGCTTACGAGAAAAAAAAGGTGGCCTATTTTATCCCTCATGGAATTTTTTATTAATCCAAAAACGCCAGTTTATTTTTAAACTTGAAAGCCCTAAAAACAAAATGAGAAAAATCTCTTGAAAGAGAACCTCTAGTGCTGCAACTAGTTTGCTAACAGTTAGCATCATATAGGGCTAGAAGCTAGCCATTTATTCGATAGGCACAGTGAAGAGCTAGACTTCTGGTTCCTTTGCCCTGCTTGTCCTGGACCACTCTGCGTGTGTCAGTGCAGTTGAGTAGCTCTAACTACAGACACTTAACAAGGGCAGACCACCTTTTCCTTCAAAAAAAATCAGCCTCCCCGTCCACTGTTGCTATTCCTTTCAGCCTCCATTTTCTGGGGCTTTCTCGTTGGCCTCCAGCCCTGACTATGCTCAGTTTGTAGGAGGAGAGTTGCTTTCTGCATCAAGGTCTGCATGACAGGTTCATTGAATTCCCTCTGCTGTAATGCTGTGGAGGGGACATTTCTTTTCCCATATCCAAACTTGCAGCACTGTCACAAAGACAGTTGACAATAAAGCAAATGCGGAAGACCCAGACATGATATTTGCCAGTGTTCTTTAGAAAGCTTCAATGTGGAATATCCGGGTTATGCCTAGTGTTTTCCTGTTATTTTCTTAACTTTCTTTTTTCCTTCACCCCCTTTGAAAGTTAGATCTTTGATTACGGCTGGGTTCCTAAAGTAGAAATCTTGAAAAATAAAATTTTGAATAAAACCCTGTATTATTTCTCTGAGCTGTTTTACTGGGTCTAACACCACTCCTTTTTTTTTTTTTAAACAAAACAAAACAGAAAAGCCAACCAAACAAAACCAAACCAGAATGGTATGCAAACCCAATGGTTAGCACTGTGATATTATCCATATGTACATAGAGGATTGTTAATTATGAATCACAAAGTATAATTTTTAAGTAATATAATCACTAAGCCCAATTACAAAATGGTGTTTTTGTGGATGGCAAAACATCTACAAATGGCAAAACATTTTGGCTCTCTTCATTGGAAGGGAAAAGTGATGTTCTATACCACTTCCAGCTACTATTTACTATTTTGATGAGTATTAGAAGGCATAGGGCTCTTTTTACTTGTTGGAAAATTTTTCTAAATTACACTTGGCACTAAGGCTTGAATTTCTAAAAATCTGGAGGGAACAGCTGGTGCTCTAATAAATATTCAGGCCAGCTATTTTAATGCATTGTACTCAATTAAGTAGTCCTAATAAAAGAGGAATACTTGACTTAAGCATTTCTCAAAGCATAATGTTGTGCTTCCAACAAAAATTTCCTCCAACTGTTGATATTTCCCCCCAAGCAGCCTTAACATTTAATTCTGCCAAGTAAGTAATCTAATCATGGATGATGCATTTAATGCCAAAAGTTAGTTCTCTTTTAAGGTATAGTTGTATCAATATGGCCTAGCCCTTTAACTGGAGACTCCATAGGTCACTGACCTTTTAGAAGAATTCTTCGTCTGGTTCAGAGTGAGAGAGTATTGAAAGATTCATCCTAACTTGGGCATTCTGGTACCCTTGTGGTGGGAGGGCAGAAAGTCTGCTGTTAAGGAGTTTAGACTTTGAGTGTGTCTGGATTTTTACTCAGCTATGTTCCCAGGCTTGTGACCTTAGACGTTACTTGCCCACCTTGCAGTTAAGTCTCCCCTTCATCTGCAAAATGGCACGTTTAGTAGTATTAATATTATTAATGGTAGTGTTAACGTCTATCTCGGAATCCTGAGGATTTGAGGAGTTAATATGTGTAAACTACTTGGAATAGTCAATAGGTATTAGCAATTATTATACTGTTTTCCTCATAATTTATTTTGATTGTTTTCCCTTCTTTCAGAATCATTAAAATAATCTTACATTGTAACATATATTTTTTGTTCTCTGTAATATTCTGCCTACATAAGTGCATTCTCAAAATAACTTAAAAGGAAAAAAAGATCTAACAAATGTTCACAGTGTTCTTTTCATTGTAATGAGTGGCACGCAGTTCTTATCATGGATACCAGACCATGAATTCGCTTCTATTGTTTGTTGTTAATTTTCCCTTTTTTCTTTACCCAGTTACATTCACTATTTTCTTTGCAAAATCAAAGTGTCTCCTATTAGTATTTTGTACTGGGAAGTTGAGTTTCTGATGGATAGCTGTGGTGGTGTTAGGCCTAACACCTGGGTGGGGTTGGGAGGATAGATACCCTTTATCAACATCTGTTGAATCTGGGGATTCTGGAACTATCTAGGTGGCTGTAACTAAGTGTCTTTAGTTCTTTATAGTATCATAAATCCTGCATATTTTGGTCATTTTTTTACTCTATTTCAGACAAATTCTTTAGGTTATGAAGGTGAAACTTGAGTCAGTGATCCAGATAACTTGGGTTTTCCCCTTATATGTCCTTCCAGCTGATGCAGAGCTAGGATTTTGGATTGAACTACCTGGATCATTGACTAATCATCTTGGTGAATGAGAAACTCACTGGCTTCTCCTTAGGGCATAATGGGATGCAATGAGAGCTTGTGCTTTTTATTGCCACCTGTACTGTCCCCTGACACAGGAGACACGGGCTGTCACATTTCCAAGTTTCCTCTTCCATATAACTGGGCTCAGCTCTGAGAGGAACGCCAGGGCATGCTAAATTAGTAGGTGCATGTCACTCATTCCCATGCAGAAGGCATGCTGAAAACCCCAGCCCTTCAAGGGGAAGCAGGGGATAAAGGGATAAGTCTAAGTAGAATTTTTACTGTGGTTTTTATTAGTAAAAAAGAATGATATATGTAGCACAACAGGAACAGAAGCATATTTAAAGTCATCTCTAGCTTACCAGAAACACCCCTAAAACTGCTGGTTTAGATTCATTAATCAACCTCACGGTCCTCAGATGGGTTGTGACTCCCTGTTGCGTAAACACTAACCATGTTACTTCCTGGTCCTCCTGACCTCCACTAGCTGATTTCAGCGAGGATCAGGAGTTAGGTCGCCAGCTGATCTAAAGCAGCGAGTCCCAAAGTTCAGCCATTTGTAAACTACCTGCATGGTTTTGGACCAACTCTTGTGTCACCCCATAGTTTCTCAGATTTTAATATGCATACAAGTAGCATGGGATATGTTGATCAAATGCGGATTCTGGTTCAGTAGGAGTGAGAGGGGACAAAGATCCAGTACCTTTAACAAATGCCCAGGTGATGCTGATGGCTCTGGCCCACTGATCTCACTTTGAATCTCAAAGATATAGTCCATCTGAAACAATCTTTTCTTTTAAGTTGACTCATTTTAATCTTAAATACATATATTTAAAAAGGAATGTAAAAAGTATCACTATTCAAATGCATATAATGACAATAATATGACTTATTAACTTCTAGGTAGCTATTATTGGTGCCTGTTGGTAAGCCTGAGTCAGAGGCCTCTTTTCTTTTGTTATAATGGAGGTTAACAAGTGTAGCAAGTGTTTGACATTCTGGCATCAAATGGAGACTTTCTCCTTAACTAGACCAGCGGATGAAAAGATAGTTGAAAAGCAGTGACTTTATATTGAAGGATATTTAATGCCATGTTCTAAAACTTCTTTTCTGGTACCCCAAGTCACTAGGGAATCTCACTTTGGGGAACACTTGTGCTTAAGTAATTTGCAGCAAGGCATGCATTTATAAACTGAAATCTATTAGTGAGATGGATGGATCCCTAGAGGTAAAATGGTTGGGGAATGTGTTTAAATGTTTGCATACTCCATGTTCTGTTTTCTGTTGAGAGTGTGGGAGAGAAGAGGGGCATCCCCCATTTCTGAAAAGTTGCTAACCCTAGGCCCAGTGAGTAGTTACATCTTAGGTATGAGAAGGAAAATTCTTTGGGAAATTGTATCTCAGGCTAGCAGGAAGTCAACTTTAAATGCTTAGTAACTGTATCTCAGTGGGCTTCCTCCTCTCCTCTTTCAAGTTACTATAGGTATTGCTTATGGTCAGCTTTGGAATGAGTCTATTTACATAATGCATTTTAAAAATAGGGTGCTTTTCATTGTTCAATGACGAGTTAGTGGGTGCAGCACACCAGCATGTCACATGTATACATATGTAACTAACCTGCACATTGTGCACATGTACCCTAAAACTTAAAGTATAACAATTAAAAAAAAGGGTGCTTTTTTATTCCAAAAATACGGGAACATCAATATTGCTTTTTTAAAGGAAATTTGCCACAATAATATTTTCTTTCGGTTCAACTGTATTAAAAGTGGAAACTCTTCGTCAAGTGCTCCGAGAACAGTGAACAAACGCTGCAAATGAAAAAAATATTTTAGAGTTTCAGTTGTATTCCCCTATGAGGCCTTGTATTTAGCAAACCTTAGTTAATTAACTTTTTAAAGGAAAAATGTGCTCTTACATTAGTGGCTTTTAAGCATTTCTTCTGACTTTACCGGCCTTTCCCCCTTAGGACAACATTTAAAATAAGTGTTTTCAACAAACAGAGCAAATACCTTGTGAATAAACATCAATTTCACACAACCAGAAAAAAAAATAAATCAATAAATCTCCTTTAGGCATTTGAAAAACTCTATACTTTTTAAAAAGGGAGGAGTTATAATTCAGTAACAGGAAAACTAAACCCCAAGAAACCAGGCTGTTAGTTTTAGATGTTTTTCAGCATGACCTTATGGAGGCAGAAGACTGGGGCTGGGAACTTCCTGAGCACCTGTTTCGTTATTGGTGCCCTACTTATCCAAGGATGGGCAACAACTGCCCACAGGGCAACTCCTGTGAGAAAGCCTACTCTGTTTTTGTTTTTAATCTCATAACTGGAATCCTAGGGAAAATAGTGTTTTCTTTGGTACCAAGTTCTTTTGGCTTCATCTATTGGGTTTTGAAAGAATAAACTGAATGAAGAGCTGTCTAGATGATACAACTATATGTGGCATTTTCATATTTTTTCCTGACCCTGCAAGATTAATAATCCCTAATATTCTCACTATATGCTTTGAGAGTTTTGCTGTCCAGTGAAGATTTGAAACAATTGCACAAAAATTTGAAAACGGTGTTTTACTTGTCATGTTTAAAGATACAGAGTCACTATTTTAGAAGTGAAGGGATAGGGGTCTCAAAACAAATTGAAATATATTTTGTGAAATATATACATATGTATTCCACTTAAATATTGGTATACTTGGTTTTTAAAATATATAGTACCAATATATATCCTTGATGCTTATTAAATACTGATCTATACCCTTGGACTTTTTAAAAAAAGTACAGTCATGTATCGCTTAACAACAGGGGTATGTTCTGAGAAATGAGTCATGGGATTTCATCATTGTGCAAACATTGTAGAGTGTACAACACAAACATGGACGGTGTGTAGCCATACACACCTAGGCTGTATGGCATAACCTGTTGCTTCTGGACCACAAACTTGTATAGCATGTTATGGTAATGAATACTGTAGGCATTTATAACATGATGGTATTTGTGTATCTAAACATACACAAGGTACAGTAAAAATATAAAAGATAAAAAAGTGGTACACCAATGTAGGGCACTTACCACGAATGGAGCTTGCAGGACTGGAAGTTGCTCTGGGTGAGTCAGTGAGTCAGTGGTGAGTGAAAGGGAAGGCCTAGGACATTACTGTACACAAATGCAGACTACATTAACACTATACTTAGGCTACATTACATTTACAAAAAATATCTGTCTTCAATAATTAACCTCAGCTTACTGTCACATTTTATTTTATTAACCTTTTTTTAGCTTTTTTACTCTTTTGTAATAACAGCTTAACAGATTGTACAGCTGTACAGAAATATTTTCTTTATATCCTTAGTCTATAAGCCTTTTTTTAAAATTTTTTTTTATTTTTAAAACTTTTTTGTTAAAAATGAAGACAAAAACACACACATTAGCCTAGACTATACAGGATCAAGATCATCAATACATCACTAGACAATAGGAATTTTTCAGTTCCATTAGAATCTTATGGGACCACAGTTATTCCATCATTGATTAAAAGGTCGTTATGTAGTGTGGGACTGTAGATATGTGCTCTCTTTGGAGAAAAAAAAAAGAGAAACTACCTAAATGACCGTATCACCTCTAAATATTTTCATTCATAAGAGACTAAAATTTCTTTACCGTAGTATACTATAAATATGCAAACTAAATGAAACTTGTTTTAAAGTTAAAAGCTAGAGATCCATTTTAGAATCTAACACATAAGCAGAAAAAAAAATTTTGTGGTTATTAGTTGGAGGCTAGAAAAGAAACTCTTTGAACTATGAAATTACAAAGTCTTAGCTAGAGACCCCAACAAATGATTAATTATTGCTAAGAATCTTTTAAAATCCAGTTTTAAAGTTTAAGTGTTGTTTCTGTGGAATTTTTCCCTCACCTGCCTCCTTCTTTCTGTGATTCTAATTCCAAAATTGAGAAGACAGAGCTTTTTACTTTTAGGGAAGCTAAACCTCTTTCTTGCTTTGAGAAGGTTGACCTGCTGATGAAAGAACAGAAGGTTGGAATTCTTTTGAGCAGGAATAGCTGTGCAAATGCTTATTTCATTGTTCTTTGGCCAATCTTTTTAGCACTCAAGTATTAGAACTATGCTTTAATTGGTCTTTTGCAGCCCTGATTGTATAATCTTAGGATTTATATGTTGAAAGAGACCTTACAAATAATTTGGGTCCTAGTTTTTACTACTCACTGTTCATCACTTTGCCTACCCTTTTCATAGTGGAATCCTTTGTTTTCCTAACCAAAATTTTAAGCAAAGACCCCAGTTTATAAAACAAAGAACAGAGCTTCTCTTCTGGGAGCCCAGCATCTCAGGTGCCTCAGCTGTGTTCTTGGTATCACTGTGTGGGAGCAGTGTGCAGAGGGGCTAGTGGGAGTCCTGGTGGATTTTACCCATGGGTGGAGTTTGAGCTGAGACTGGTGGAGAAGGCATCTGCTTACCGTTTATATGTTGAATTAGGATGAAGTCGGCACTTGGCCTGTGTTCTTTGTAGGATGTGTGCACGCTGAATTGTCCAAGTTGCCAAGTCCCAGCACTTTGACTCCATTTGGTTCCACTAAATGGTTTTGGTGCAGTCGTTTTGATTAACATCAACCTTGCTTATGTTAAGTAACTATTCAGGTTATTTATTATGCATTACTCTCATGCTTTGGAATGAGCAGACTCAAAAACTTCTGCTTCATATGGATTCCATATGTGGCCTTTAAGTTAGCAGAAACACAAAGGTTTCCAATTAATTTGCACATAAAATTGCATATTGAGTAAGTTGAGCTTGATGGCATAGGCATTATTTGAAATTCTTTGTCATCTTTAATATTTTTATATTTCATTTAAACAAGTTATTAGGTGTTTGAAGGTTCTGTGGTGACGAACATAACCTACACATTCACATATGTCCTGTTTGGTTTTTTTGTTACAGAATGCAGGTATCCATGGAATTTATTTTATTGTTTTATACTGATGAGCTCCAGATAGTAGGAGATTATATAAAAAGAGGGGATATTTACTTTTTATTTCTGTGATTTAACTTTTTCTCCCCTCCTCTTCCCAATGCTAGGCAGAGAATATTACAACATGTAAGACAGTGGTTAAGGGTGAGACTGCCTGGATTCAAACATGGGCCTTGATATGTCCAAGCTGTGTGACCATGGATGGTTACTTCATCATTTTGAACTACTCCTTTTGGGGAAAAAGTGGGTAATATTAGTGGCGACCTCTAGGATCATTGTGAAGATTCCATGAGATGATGTACATCCAACCCTGAGCACTCAGTGAATGCTGACGTGATAATTGAGGGACCAGCAGGTGACCCACTCAGGGGAGTTGCAGGCTTTTGGTTCACTGTCACCTGGGAAAAGGTGTTGTCAGTGTCCGGACCCTCAACTTTCCTTGTTAGAAAAGTGTACCCTGTATAATAGAACTTGTCACTAACGCCAGGCTTTGTTTCCTTTGTCCCCCACCCATTGGAGGAGAGTGTATCTCCATGCTTTCCTTTGGCAGCTGGATCTGAGGGTTTTCTCATCAGGGCAGCTGCCATGTTCCTCTCCTCCTGGGCTGTAATTTCCTCTCCTGTGTAGCCGTAGCTGTCCACCACGTCCATTCTTGGCATGGCCTGGCCAGTCCTTCCTTTCTGGATAACAACGCCAACATTTCTTATGTCTTACCTCGGGGATCATTTTCAGGCCACAGACCTACCTGTTTTGTTTTGTTTTTTTAAAATGGTAGTATCTACAGAACATTACAGTTTCTGTAAAATCATGTATGTAAATATGCCTAGAAAACTACCTGAAATATAGCAGCTATCCCATAATTACTAATTGAAATACGTTAGTTGAATCTGAAGTAACTTTCTTAGCCTAGGAACAAAATTAGCATCCATCTGGGTCTCTGCAAAAATTTGTTATGTGTAAAAATAGGCATGTTTAGGAAGTTGCTTAATTTATTAATATATACTTCATTTTTATGGCAGTTACAGATTCTCTAATTGAATTTATATTTGCATGATTACAGTTTTTTTTTGTTGCAAATGATTTTTATGGGCTGCTGAAGTTTAAGGAGTCTGGCATTTTAAATTGTTCTTCACTGTCTGAGAAGTAAAAATATGTCTTAAAAAATCATTGATGTTATAGTAAAGGAAAGCTCCCTCCCTTCCCTAAGTTAGTGCCTTTCAGAATGTGAGCATTTGTCAAGTGGAATTCTGTCTGATCCTTTTTCATTTTCTGAGCTATTATAAGTGCTTTCTTTTCCTTTAACTATCATAAATGGTTTTTCTTCCCTTAACTAAGTAAAGATTTCTGGAACAATGTTTTGACCAGATTGAAACCAGCTTCTGTCCTATCTACTATTCATTCATTTCTTGATTTCTCGTGCATTTCTAAACATAGATAAGTTTCTAATGGTGAAGAAGGTGAAACAGAAAGGAAGGAAAGAAGGAAAAGCTGGGTTGGGTCACCATATTGAGCGAAGGATATGCTTGTGGGGAATCCTAGACTGTGATCTTGGAGTAAACAGTTAAATTATGGGGTGAGACCAGGTGAGATGGCTTATGCCTGTGATCCCAGCACTTTGAGAAGCTGAGGTGGGAGGATTGCTTTAGGCCAGGAGTTCAAGACCAGGCTGGGCAACAAAAATGAGACCCTGTCTGTACAAAAAAGAAAAAAAATTAGCCAGTCACAGTGGGGTGTGCCTGTTTTCTCAGCTACTCTGGATGCTGAGGCAGGAGGATTACCTGAGCCCAGAAGTTCAAGGCTGCAGTAAGTTATGATTGTGCCACTGCACTCTGGCCTGGGTGACAGAGCAAAACCTTGTCTCGATAGATTAGATTAGAATAGATAGATAACATAGATAAGATCGGTGTTTCAAAATCCTTTTCCAGTGAGAGGCATGTACTGCTGCTTTTGTAACCCATGACATGGAGAGTGTAGCAGGGGGTTCATGTGGAGGAGTTGCTGAGACCAAGAACCCCGTAAGGATAGTCATCTAAGTTTGGGAATACACACAAATTGTTGGGAGACACTTCTCCATGGGTCTCTTGTGCTCCTGCATGTATTACTGAGTATATCAAGAACGTTCTTTACCTGGGCCATTTCTTAGTGTTGTGTTTGCAATGAGCAGCCTTGAGGGATGAAGTAGTGTCTCTTTCTGGGACAAAGACTGACCTACTCTCACTTACTGCTTACTATAAAGCAGCAGGTTTCCCAAGCATAGGTTCCTCAGCTGGATGCACACTCACTGCATGTGCAGCTGCCATCTGGGCCCCTCAACGCTATTTCCACTGGACTGATGTAAACATGATGCTGGTGTTGTCTGAATCGTGCTGTGAATAATAAAGTCCTTTGTCCTTGACCCAGGAATCTCATGTCTTCTGCCAGCTTCTATGAAACAGTAACAGGCCAACTTACTACCTTGCGAGTAGGGTAAAATCAAACAAGACCAGATACAGGTGGAGCTTCCAGATGAGCTGAACATGTGGAGGTTCCTGTAGGGTGGTGCTCTAGAAAGGGCATGGAAGTGCCATGTCCCTTGCCCCATACCTTTACCTGTGAATCTCTTCATCTGTATCCGTTGTAATTTTTTTTAATAATAAACTAGTAAATGTAAAATAACCAAAACAAAGAAACCAAATGCCGGTGTATTACATATAAGTTGATACCTAGCCAGTTAAATGCGTTCAGGTGTGTCTTGTTTAGGAGGTAATCACCCGGGCCTCCCCCACAAAGTATGGTTCAAAGGGTCATGGTGGGTGGCTCCTCAGAGCATCTCAGCTCTCTTTGACCTGATGAAGGCTTCACAGGCATTTCATATCTGTGCCTCTGGCCAGTATATCTCCAGGGAACTGAGTGCCAAGGGAGACCAAGGCATCTTTACTGACATTGTTGTACCTTAAGTGAGGCAACATGTAAAACTGTGACACATGGGAGTGCTTGATTTTTGAGCGTGCGGAGCAACAGGGTCCAGTGTTATGGTGGCAGGGGCAGGAGAACTCATGGCATCAGGAGCCTAGACAGCCCCACTGGGCACGAATTATAACCCAGGCAGAGGCAAGGCGCAAGGGTGGTCAGACATCTGGCCCTGAAATAAGAAGAGACAGGTGGGAAAGTCCAGGCCAAGACCGTGGAGCAGAGTTAAGAAGGAGCGGGAAGAGGCAATCTCAGAAACAGGCTGGCTCTGTTGAAATTGGACTGAGGCAGATAATTTCTTTCTTTCTTTTTCTTTTCACCTTTCAGCTCTGTTGGACGTGAAGGAAAGATAATTTCTAAGTTTACTTTTTGATATTTATAGATAAAATGCTTTCAAGCAGTTAACCAGCCTATTGGAGAGTGACACTTAGATCATCTTGAAGTTGGTTTGGGCGATTTAGAGAAGGATTTATAATTAAGTTATGCAGTTAATGAAAGCCAAGTGGGGACATTTGTTCAGAACAATTGTTTTTGTACCTTTTCTTTGTGATAGAACTGTAAAAGTGTATTTACTTGTAAACTGCAACAAGTTTTTGCTCCTTCCCCCATCAAAAGAATAATATATCTATATAGTAATTAGGCCTGAAATTAAGATTCTAGATTTAAAGAGGACTCCCAGGGCTCAAATATAGGAGATAAGATGTTGAAACGCCACTCCTGTTGTTTGCAAAATGAATCTTAATGACATTTAGTCAAAACCAAATTCTAAATAATATTTAATAATATGTGAAAATTATTAACTGCCTGTGGTCATCAGTTGAGACCCATAATTACTGCTGGAATCCAGGGATACAGGGATTAAAAAAATGATGGATCAAGAAGTAGATGTTAATGGGGAAGTATCTGTGGGAGAGTGACCTCTTATCCCTGAGGGCTGCCATGTACAGCTACACAGGAGGCGAACTGCACAATTCCCTGGAATGTGCGTGATGCTCCCTGGCGTTGTGCAGTGTGGCAGTGCTGTGTGCATCAAGGGCAGGAGCAACGGCAGTCCTTCAAAGGCTTAAGTAAGTGGCATAGAAAGTGGACAGTCCTTTTAAGTTGCATGGCTTCAGACACTTCTGTTAGTGTGGTAACTACTGCCTGTGCCTCTCACTCTTTGAAGAGGAACTTGCTGGTGATGGGGCTTCTCATGGGGAAGCTGGGAAGCTCCCTACCAAGGGGGAGGGTTCCTAAGCCTGACAAGGACTGCTCATCAGGTGCTTTGGTATCCTGTAGACTGGGCTAAGAAACCTCACACCAGGGTCCACTCTCCAGCTGGTCTCCACTGGGCCTAGGGAGACCAAAAGACCTGCAGTTGCTGAACCTCTCTTATTGTACCTGTGAAGCCAAGTAAACCATTTGTTCACTTATGTTAAAGAATAAGCTTGATCATTCATGTTCAAAATAGTTAACTCTTGTTTGTGAATTAATAGTCTGGCTATAATTACATTTGACACTTCAGTCCAGTATATTTGTCATCCAGATGAAGAAGCTGCCAGCCGCATTTTTTTCCAGCAGTTTTACTTGACTTTCTTTTAATTTTATGTACAAGGTGTTATTTAAGTGCACAGATTAATAGAGATAATTTTTATATGTAAAATTATTTTTATTGCATACCTCTATGAGTAATTTCTCACTTGCATTGTTATAATACCTCCCATCCTTCCCTAAAGCGCCACTCTCCCCACTCTACTGCAGGAGATTTCTCTAGCAGCAATTCCGATTATGTCATACTCCCCTGCTTTAAATAGCTAAATATTCTTAATTTGGAAAAGATTAAAGCTAGGCACCATTATAGGAACCTTGCCTACTTGTCACCTCTCATATTTTCTCATCCATATTCTGTTCCACAGTCTTACCTGTATGGAGCAAAGGTGTAGGGCGTATTTGATGTGCATTATAAAATATTCAGGCTCCCTCAGTTCAAGGGTCCTCCGCTGGAAAGCAGTCCACTATGTATGCAGGTGTCAGTCCTTCTCCACCACCTTGTGGGAATTGGGACTTGGAGAGCTGCCACATTATGCCCTTATTTACATTTCTTGACTCTGTAGCTTTGCGCTTACCTCTGCTTTAAATGATATTTCTGCCATTTCTGTCTACCTTCCATCAAAGGTATGGTGTCTACCTTTACAATAAGATTGTAAAGAATAAAGAGGTAATGAGTACAAAGCACTTAGCTCAGGGCTTGATTAGCTGCTGCTGCTGTTATTGTTACTCTTGCAAAACTTGGTTCCAGAATTATACCCTTTGGGTGCTCTTTCCTAAACTTCTTCTATCCCTACCCTATTATTTAGGGAGACCCTATTTAGCAGTTCAGTCTTTATATATTCCTTATAGCTCTTTGTTGGCAATATTTTTAAATCATAAAGAATACCTAAATCTATAATGATACTAAAAAGGAGTATTTGTCTAATTTTCTTCTGGCCAGTTGGATGGCATCTATAAAGAGGGGGCTGTGGAATGCTCTCAGCCAAAGAGTGCTAGTCTGGCATGTTGTGCTTTTTCAGTTTGAATGGCTCTGGGCAATCTGTTTTGCTGTAGTCTCTTTTTTTCTCCCGTTCAGCACCTTATTTTCCACCTGATGGTCTTTGATTCACAGCAAATTGTTTGTTTTCTAAAGGATAAATCGAAGGTGGGTTTAAATGGTTCAAATACAAGCTGGCTATTAAACTGTGAGTTTTACAAGCTGTCATGTCATATGGGCTGAGTTCTATCTAGCTAGATCCACCATTGGAACCATTCTAAGCCATGGTGAAAAGATAAAAGACATCAGCCAATAAATCCCTTCCTCATGTAGGGGATTCATGGTTGGGATAGTACCTCCACAGGGTGTACTATCAGGCCCAGGCTTGTCACCATGACCTCTTTGGTGCTGAGTCAGTTAGAGGACCCATTTCTCACTGGTCTTTGAGTTCCCCATGGGATAGGACCTGAAGGGGGTTTTATCCCAAGCTTTGCCAGGGCCTGGCTTCTGGAAGGCATTCCATAAATTGTTTTGAATGCATGAATGACTAAATAAGAAAATGTGAGAGTGCTTCGTTAACTGTAAAATTAGCTAAATGTCAACTAATATTTTTTCCCTTCTGTGATGTGGAAAGATATGCAGGTGCAGGAGCAGGCAGCTGATGGTGGAGACTGGGGCGAATGGAAAGTGCCTGTTATAATTGGCAGCCTCCTTACCTGTGCTTCTGTCCAGCTCTCTTGCCTCTCACCCTGAAAGGCTGTGGTCTGTCAAATCACTCACAGGTCTGTCTGTGGAGAAGTCCTAAGTAGTATAGGGTCCCCACTTCTGTGATCCATTTCAGTTCCAACCCAAAGGACTTTCCAAAGAATGGACATCTTTTGTCTCTTCTCCCACTCTGTCCAGTTGGGTTTATAATCCCTTTCATTATCTTCTCCTCATTCTCCCCACTCTGTTCTGGTCTTCATCTGTAGAAATTTATCTGTCACCATTTTGGGTGCTCAGGATGCTATCGTTTCTCAGATCCTTCCTTCGTGTTTCATGGATACCTCCTGGAACGCTTTTTTCAGTGAGCTGGGAATATGTCTTTCAAGAAAAGGAGGTGGTATATATTATAAAAAATTTAATTTGGGACAAAGCATCTGACAAAGCATTTTTTCCTCCTTATGTGTGGACTTATAGCAAGTGTTTTATAATAGCATGCAAAGTAAACCACATTTGATGGGTTTTATTGAAAATAATACATTTACCCCAAAAGGGGAAAAAGTACATTTTTGTGCATGTCAATTGACAGTATTTGAAATGGAAATTTTTCTAGAAAATTTGGGAGGTAACAGTCTCAGGAAAGGAAACTTTATATGCTATAATCCAGACATTGGTCACAGACAGATTTCCTTTGGTGGCTTAGGTAGGGCAAGGCAAAAGGCCCATTGTACCCATCTGCTGTAGAGATAGCATATGGAAGAGCCCTGCCACTCCCTGCCAGTCAAGCCCTTGTGATAAATCTTGATACTCCCATGTGTATTTGCCTGCTTGTGCTGCCAAGGCCACTGAAAAACATCAGTGCTTTGTGAAATGGAGAGTATGATACAAACATAGAAGTTGTTAGTAATTTATATTGTGATTGATCACTTTTTTTTTCTTTTCTTCCCTTTTTTTATTTTTTTTTGAGACAGAATTTCGCTCTTGTTGCCCAGGCTGGAGTGCAGTGGTGCCATCTCCACTCACCGCAACCTCTGCCTCCCGGGTTCAAGCGATTCTCCTGCCTCATCTTCCTGAATAGCTGGGATTACAGGCGTGTGCCACCACGCCTGGCTAATTTTGTATTTTTAGTAGAGACGAGGTTTCTCCATGTTGGTCAAGCTGGTCTTGAACTCCTGACCTCAGGTGATCCTCCCGTCTCGGCCTCCCAAACTGCTGGTATTACAGGCGTCAGCCATCGTGCCCGGCCGTGATTGATCACTTTTAAGTACATGAGAATTCTTGGCATGACATACAAAAGAGGATGGGCAGAGTTCCTTTTCCTGTCTGTGATATATTTCATGACGATCCAGTCTTTGGGGGCAGTGGTTCAGGGTAGTGCAGCCATTGTAACCTAAACCATTCCTGTGTGTTTACTTATCAGATTTTCCCAAAGGGTGAGTGCTGATCATTTTAAATTCTGTTTAAAAATAAAATTGTTCATCGAAGTGATGAAATAAATAGGGGTCAGAGATGATTTTAGAGATTTCGAATCCTGAAGAGGGTTTGAGATTTGAATACCATCTCTGTACACTCAAGGCAAACTTCCTGTATCACTCAGGACTCATAACTTCATCTGCAATTTTATTATTGGGTGACATAACTGAACAGGTCGCTGCAAACACTGAGAATTATTGAGTTGTTTAGGTGAGTCTGTCTTGTTTAAACTGTTGAAAGGTTCATTGATTTGTGGGTGAGGGAAAACTATTGTAGTGTAGTTTTAGTGTTTGCATTTCATTTTAACATTACCTTGCAAGGGATTTTTCATGCTGTACTAAGGAGATTACAAGGCCACCCTAAGGCATTTCAGGGTTATATAAGGAACTGGCTTTGCTGTTTTATGTACCGGCCTTTTTATTTTCTGGCTAAGCCAGAATCTTGGTAACCCTCTCACCTATCACCTTTGGGTATTACCTTTTCAGCTCTCCCTTTGCCCTCATGAGTCCAACCAGTGCCCTGGTCTGAGCCTCCATCCTCCCAACTGCCCTGGCTTCCTGCTGTCTGCCTTCCGCGTTCCTGCCTATGTATGGTTCATGCTTTGCCCTGGACCTCAGTGGTCCTTGATGTCTGTCTGATCACGACACCTCATGCTATGAGTGACCTCCACAGCTTCTGCTGCTTTTGGTGTAGCATCAAATCCTCCCGGTCTGTGCTTTCTCCTTTAGGGCCCACCTGCAGCCTTATTCCCTTCTCCTCTTCCTTCTCTTCCACTCCAGTCCTCCTCCCCATCCCCAGTCAAGTTAACCCTTGGAATATTCTGTCATACCACCCAGGACTTTTCCTTCAGAGCATACATCATAATTAGGTGAGGTCATTATTGCATATTTGGGTGATTATTTGATTGTCTATATCTTGCGCTAGGCAGTCAACTTCCAGAGGAGAGTGGCTGTCCCTTTAATGCAGCATTGATGGTAGCACCCACACTCAGGGCAGGGTTTTCGAAGTGCTCCATAGGTCCTGGTTTTCCGTGACAGTGCTGGTATACCCCTGAAGTCCCCATGTAATTTATTAATAGTGTCCCCTTTCACTTTCAAAGTTACTCTCATTTTGAATGACAGCATATATGATGGTCCCTTCTAAAGCCCAGTGATATGTAGTCATTCAGGTAAAAGGTTTTATTGTCAGGCTCCCAGAGTGGGAGAGCCTGGTTCCAGGGTCGGGGGGTCAGAGGGGAGCTGTTGCTGAATTTTGATTCTGGCTGAAGATAATTTATCTTCTTGAAACTCTGGCAGCATATACAGATGTGCCTGTTTTTAACATTTTAAGAGGTAAGAACATTCTCTGTGCACCTGGGATTTTGGAATATGATAGTGGGAGGCACCAAGACTGTTACAGAAATGGAAAATGAACACAGGGTGGCAGAGGGTAGGTACTTCTGCCAGTCAGAGGCAGACAGACTTTCAATTGGAAGGGGTCAAGGACACTATTGCATTGTGTTTGGCCAAACAAACAAAATGCATTCTAGGGGAGAGCTGGTTTTAGTCGTGTGTTTAGCGGGGGCTCAGTGAGAGGCACACAGATGATCTGTGCATCCATTTCTCTACTGATCTAAAGACTCAAAGAAGGTAGTGTGCACGGTGCCAGGGGAATCTTGTTGAATTACTAACAGTGAAAAACTAAAAAGTGGCCTAAGATCTTGGTTTCTAAGGCCTATTATGGCCGAGTCCCCAGAGACAAAGTTTCCTCCTGTCTGACTTGGAGCAGATGCTCGTCTGCCTCAGGAAAGGCTCTGAAGAATCTAGGAGAACATGCTTTGCAAGGCACTTTCAAATTGCTGGGTCCCTTCAGGGGAAAAGGGGTTTTTATGACACCACTAGTCCGAAGATAATTTTTATCAGATCCTATAGCCTGAGGTCTTAAAACAGAACAACAGTAAAGAGCCCCTCTCAGGCCTGGCTTCCTAGCAGCAGTTGGATGGGACCTTGAAGTGGTGGCTGCCTTCATGTTGGCCCTGCAGGGTCAGGCGTCTAAGACTCGTGGAGGCCCAGGCAGTCTGGAGGGATGCCAGAAGACAAAGCAAATGCCAAAAAAAAAAAAGATCGAGTGCTATGTTTGCCTGTGTGTGGGTGTGTTTGTTTCACAGGTACAGGTGCACTCACCCGGAGTCAGGGATGGAACATGTGCAGTGAAGGCTACATGCTTCCCAGATATTGGGGTGAACTTGGTGAGAGTCTGGTGGTGGACTCAGGGACCTGGAATTGTCTTCCTCATTTTCTTGCCACTTCTCAGTGTGAATGTTGTCTGTAAGGGGTGCTCTCCTTGCTTGCCGTGGGTCTCAGAGCTACCAGAGCATTAGAATGTAGGAGATGCACAGGCCTTGTGGACGTTTTGCCAGTCGAGCGATTCAGCAAAGTAATTGCAAGGTTTCTCTAATTGTTAAATATCTACAACAGGCTGAATTTGGATTGGCTGAAAAGAAAGGTGAAACAAGGTCATCAGAATTACATGATTTTTTTCAAGTTCTGGCATCTTGTGTTCTTTGCCAACCAGAAATATTCCAGTAGAACTGTGATAATGCCTTTCATCTATCTGCTGAGCCTTCCAGATGGCAGTTTCTCAGCCAGTGAGCAAAAGAAAGGGTGTTGAGATTTATGAGTAAGTTGATTCCCTTCGTTTGTACTTCCCAGTGAACTCTCATTCGCTATTTGTGCTAAGCACCAGTGGCAAGTTATCCTCACATCTTTAGCTCTGCAGGGCCCTTAAGCCAGTAGGCCTTACTTCAAGGGGAGGAGGGCTTCAAATTCAGAGTAATAAATAACTGTCTAAATAGAGCCCTTCACATACTTTCTCAGAGAACTTTTTGTGATCTAAGTGGACTTAAGTTTCTTGAGGACAGGGGCACTCCTTTCTCCTGGGTAGCACCAATGCACAGGAAGCTTGGCGTTGGATTCCGTGGGCCCCTCCCTTTCTAGTTATGTGCACAGTCTCCTGGGTTGAGAGAATCCCTCCCTTTGCTAAGGCATCTTCATTCAATCCAGGGATGTTTAGGGAATACGCGTGCCTCGGATGACAATACAAGATGGATTAAGGTGATTCTTGTGCTTTGAGAGCTCTCAGTCCAATGGAGGAAAAACATATAAATAAATACACACATAAACGAGAAGTGGTGTATAAGCCTAAAGATCAGGTAATGAGGGAATGTTTTAGAGGAGGTGGTGCTGCTGTGTGTATTGGAGGCAGGAAGGGATTTGCTGAGCAGAACGTGTGCCATGTTGTTTTCTCCATCAGGCCTCGTGGCTGGAACAGCTGCAGTGCTTTTCCTTTGGTGCCTCCTCTGCTTTGCCTTTGTCCTGTTCTTGTTCACTTTGAGCACCCTTGCAGCCTACCCTGGGCATAACCCTCCAGGAACTCTGATGCTGTTTAGTAGATACTCAGAGGTTACCACTTAATCCCTGTTGGTTAGTTTTGTTCCCCAACTCGAGCGTGAATTCAGGACAGGGCCCATCTCTGACCACACCAAATGCAGTCAGTGCATATGTCAAGATTTAGGGAAAGCGTTTGGGTTGGTTAGTCGAGTATTTTCATAGATTATTATTACCTGGTTATGTAAGTATGACAAGACAGTTTAACAATGACACAAATATAAGCAGAGGATCTGATTAAAAACACTTTTTTTGAAAGGGAAGCATAAGTTTGTGGTCAGCAGCAAATAACCCATTTGATCTTCATTCATTTATTCTTCCATTTATTCATTCACTAACAGTCTGTACCTTTGTGAATAGCAACAGTCTTTTTCTTCATTGGTGTTTTTTGAATGCTGGGTTTTTACTGCCCTGGGGATTTTCTTTAAACCTGATAGTTGTTTTGATAAATCATCTGGATACCAGCTTTGAGCTAATTCTTTTCTATTAAGTACCTCTTAGAGTGGCTGACCATAAACCGTTTGAGAAATCACTACATTTTATTAATGACTTTTGAGATTTAGCAGCAACTTAAATTAATAATACTGGAGTGTGCTTTGGATAAAAGACCAGGAGACAGTGCTTCATTCTGCAAACCAGAGCAGAGATGAGAATGTTTGCATTAGGAGAACGTAGTTTATCAGCATTTTAGGCTAGTGTGTCGATTAATACAAGGTTGGGCAATAGTGGTAGGCAGTGTTATAAGTGCTGTTTGTATGTATCAGCTCATTTAATCCTCCCAGTAACCCTTTAAGATGTCTGCACTATTATTTTTCACATTATTCTGATGAGGAGATCGAGGCACAGAGGGGTTGTGTGACTTGCCTGCAATCTTGGTTGTGTGCTCAGAAATAGTCTTTTTGAGACTGAAGATATTCTGGTTGTGTGTAATACACAGTACGACTCAAAGACTGTGAAATAGTTCATAGACAAATTATAATATCCATTCTTTGCTACTTTAGAATTATGCTTATTGTTTCTGTTTCAGGATAATATGTGTGTGTTTATAAGTGTTTTTTTCTTTTTATTTAATTGCAGTAATATATACATAAATAACTATGGTGGCTAGTTTTGAACTCATTGAAAAACAAGTAAATTTATGCTTTGATAAGCTAAGGTACATTCAAAGCATTCCCATTTCCAAAGCAAAGTGTTTTCAGTTAAAGATTATAAATGTTGCCTTTTGCCAGGGATGCTTGTGAGAATGTCATTTAGAGAAATCTTAAAGTAATTTATCCATAATATTAACTTAGCATGCCTTCTCTCTGCAATGTACAACGTGTCATAGGACAATGTATGATACAGCTCAGTTTTGATATATCAGCAAGTTGAGTAGTAATTTTTGTTTGTTTGTTTTAGTTGTTTTAAAAGCTGGTGTTGCAGATTCCTATGCTTAGAAGGACCAGGCAGAAAATAAGCCATTAAGGGTGCTGGGAATGCAATAGGGAGTGATGGGGAGTGTGGTAAAGGGGTCAGCAATGCTTCTGCCATGCCTATCAGGGAGCTGGTTTCCATTAGCTGTTGGTTGACCCGGGAATCTGTACCTGTGTTGCCAGATCTAACCATTTTCCAGGAGAGGCTGGAACTTCATATTTAAAAAATGAGAATTTGTCAACTTTAATAATTTGGAAGAAAATTCAAATTAAACCGATACCAGGCAGTGTGGTGTACCCCACATTACAGAGGAAAGTAGGGGACCTGGGAGGTACATGAGTCAATCTATAGGCACTCCTGTTGTCATGTTAAACTTGTGCTTGCTTTCAGTTGCTGTTAACATTTTGGGTCCACTGCATCTAGACATGTCCTTCAAAAGTTGCATGTAAGTTAATTTTTTTTTCTGTGTTTAAAAAATGGCCCCACAAACACTAGTCTAGATGTTGAAAAAAACCCTTATACCTTATTATGGAGACTTCTGATGAGTCCTTTTGTACAGTGAACAATCACTTGCTGTATTTACGTTTGTACTTTTGTGTTTAAAATGGGGAATGGTGTTAGATATTGCATACTGCTTGAGTTAAGGAGGTCGTTAACCAGGAATGCTTTGGATTACTCAGATTATTATTGCACTGGTGTTTGTTGTAATGGAATTTGACCTGTCAGGGGAGCTGTAGATGCTTGGATGAGTGTTCAGTCCTTAATACTGTTATCTAAATTCTAGGCATGTTGCCTGTAACTTCCAGTTTCAAAAAATCTATGTCAATCTGTTCTTTTATAACCTAGTGCTGTTGCTTTTTTCCCCCTTGTTTTATATTTAATCATTCTCTTTGGCTCACAACAGCAGTCCAGTCCAAAGATTTACTTTTTCTATTTTCAACCCCATCATTATTTTTGTGTAAAAAGTATGTTTTGAGTTACAGCAATTCATGGAGATCAAGCTTCTACTCTGTAGGGAGAAGAGAGATGTCATTTACTACAGAGTTTATACAGACAAATGTTCTGCTGCATGCTGTGTTCCCACTGAAATCCGGGGGGTTTATTTGCATTTATACTTAAAGGAGAATGACCATATTTGGCTGACTCTAAGCCAAGATGATACAGGCCCAAAGTTTTTCATGGAGGAATGGGGGAGTAAGGGAAATAGGAACATTTGGAAGAAATAGTTGTTGTTTTTCCCTGTTTTATTCAGTGGGCATTTTATTCACAGATCATTTGATGCATTGCATTTACTCGTGTTATTCTGGTTCCTTTTGTGTGTTTTTTTTTTCCTTTTGAAACAACTTCACACTTACAGGAATATGGCAAAAATACTAAAATAAGAACTCCTATAAACCTTCACTGATAAAATCCCTTCAGATTTCTCCAGTTATCCCAGTAACGTCCTTTATAGCAAAAGGATCCGGTTCAGGATCACTCATACCCAGCTGTCATATCTTTCCAGTCTCCTTCATTCTAGAAGCATTCTTCATTCTTCCTTCATCTTTCATGACACTGACATTTTTAATTACAGGCCAGCTGATGTGTAGAATGTCCTTCCTTTTCTTAGGAGATGTTTTCTGTCCTTCCTTGAAAACCCCACTAGTGTTACCTGCCATGAGGAGAGCTAGGCACTCTGCCCCCTACCCCAAGCTGGTTGCTCTCTCTTACAACTCTTCATTAATCAAGTACCCTTTTTTGGAGGATTGATGATATTCATTCATCCTTTTGGCCAGTAAATATTTTTTGATGTCCATTACGTGCCAAGTGGGATACATTTAAGAACAAAGCAGACCAAAAAAAAAAAAAAAAAAAAAGGCCTGCTCTCATGAAGCTTACATTTTAGTGGAGGGTAACAGATAACCAACAAGAAAAAATAAGTAAAACAGCAAGTACATTAGATTATGAGATAGTGATAAACGCTAAAGAGGATCGAATCAGGCAGGAAAAGGGATGGGCAGGTTCTTGATAAAGTGGCCAGGGAAGGCCTCCCACACTAGTGATTGTGGAGCAGGAACCCCAAGGAAGGGAGGGAACAGGCTGTGGGGCTAGCTGCAGGAAAGCGGTCCCGGCAGAGGAAGCCTGTAGGGGTGAAGGTTCTGCTGCACCAGGTGGGCCAGGGGTGAGGAGGAGGCGGTCTGGTGGCTGGAGCCAAGCAGGAGCGGAGAGGAGAGTGGTAGGAAATGAGTCAGAAAGGCAGAGCAGGGAGATTATTCTAGGCTTGTTGCCATTGAGGGAGATGAGAAACTCTTGGGGAATTTTGAGCAGAGAAGTTACATGATCTGACTTATGCCTTAAAAATCCTTTTGTTGTTTACAGAATAAGCAGGTATGTAGGGATGGGGTCAAGGGTAGAAGCAGAGAGATCAATTTAAGATCAATTATGGGAGGTTATGATAAGCCCTTTGCGTATCTGTCTGTCCTATTAGCACATAAAGGGGACTCAGTGGTCTTCAACCTTTAGAATACATAAGATGTACCTGGGCTGTTCGTGAGTGATGCAGATTTATTCACTGGGAAACCAGCATTCATTAGATCTCACCTGTGTTGTCAACAGCCAGCCCCAGGTGATTCTCATGTGGATGGTCCTTGAACAACATGTTGATGTTGATAAATATAGTAACAAGTGAGGAATGAGTGAATAATTGGTTTATGGAAAATCCTTTAGAGATACTTAGTTATGAAGTGTTTCCACTCATTGCTTTATTTCTTATAAACATAGTACTCAACTTAAAAATATGTGGTAGTATAAATTTTCTCTTAAAACTTACCTGGCACAGAAAGATCTAATAAGCAAAGTGATTTTTTTTTTTTTCCGAGAGAAGATGTGTATTTGATGAAATAAACATACTACTCTGACATACTATTTTCTTGCTTTTAAACGTGGTTTTCAGAAGGAATGAATAAATGCTACTAATAGGGTTCATTCATAAAGAAGCAATTAAATGTATTCAAGAGGAAATTGGTTTCAGGGAGTAGGTCGGATGAAGCCATTTAAAGATAGTAATAGCAAGTGAGTCGTATTTTAGAGTGGACCAGATCTGGCTTGACATTTCATTGCACCAGAGGTTCACAGGAAGGAAGGGGTTTGGCCCTCTGGCCCTGGAAATATGTAAAGGGCAAAACATTAACAGACTTTCGTTTTTTCTCTTTGGTGAAGTAACGTCAATCTTGCATGGGTAATCTTGAGTTGAACATGAAAATAAGTCTTACCTTGATTAACTGGGTAAAATCTTGGTCAGTTTCATGGGCTTTGGAACCAAAGTGGCTCCAAATTCTGCTCGGAACTGTCAGTGTGACTGGGCAACTCACATCACCTTCATTTCCTCATAAGCGGGAAATAATACCTGCTTCACAAGCTCATTGTAAGGATTGAGAGTTAACCCATTTATGTCTGAGGTTGCAATTTTTTGAATTTTTGCAATCAGACCTTGGCAACCACCTTGAGCAGAAGGATATAAATAACTCCCACATGCTTAGCGTTCCAATAATGGAACACTAGGCATAAATACTGCCCATAGGACTCTTACAAAGTCGTCTGGTGTATTATAAGCACTCAACAATTATTAGCTTTTTCTCCTCCTCCCTTTCCTATTATTGTTGTTGTTATTATCATTATTATGTTTCAGTGCTTTCAAATCGTATTTTGCCTTTTGGAATCCTGAAAATTTTCAATGATTGTTTTTTTGGGATTGGTTGTGTCTAAAAATACGTTCATTAATGCCTCTCTGTATAGGAGGAATCTAAAGTCTTAAGTGTGGCATTAGTCTTGTGTATTTATGATCACTTCCTGGAAGTAGGCTGCCATCACTTATGTAACATTGACTTTCTTTCCCTCTATCAAAGAGAAGCTCAGACTTGCTTCAGGGAAGTATGTTGAGAATTAATGAATAAGTTAGTGTTTTTGGCTCTACCCCATTAACTACTAATTAATGTAAGTTACTGCTCTTATAGTTCTCCAAGTACTATCGTCATACTGATTCTCTGAACTAGGGACAGGGACATTGAGAAGACTTTTTCTTATGTGCTGTGGGGAAGCAGTGTTTTGTAAAATTTTTGCTCTTGCTTTTACAACAGAGTATCACTCCGTATCTAAAATTTTACACCTCCTCTACAAAACAAACAAACAAAAAACACAGAAAAACCCAACCTAGATTAAATCAAGTAACTTCTTATGGAGCTCTTAGTAATGAAATGTTACTTATGTTAATACATATTTTTTTTTCCTCTGGGAAACCATTACTTTCATTCTTGACTTTATCTCCTCATCATTATGCTGTGCTTAGTCTGTACTTGGCAATAATGTTCTAAAAGCTGTCATAACAGTTCTATGAAGGCATAGTGTGGTAGAGGCAGTCCTAGCGTTGTGGTTTGTTTTTTTTTTAAAAGGTTTGTATTTCAATTCTGTGTTTCTAGAGGTAAGATTTGGATCTTCTGCCCCTGAACTTTTGTCTGTAAAACAGGGATGGTAATAACTTCTATTTGGGTTTTTGTAAGGCTTTGGAATAACATATATGTCACATACCAGGCATGAATACCAGCAAATGTGGCTGATTGTGACTAATGCAATGATTTTATTACTTTTTTCAATATGATTCAATTCAGTAATATAATTAGAACCGATTTCATAGTTTCATATAAAGCAAAAGAAGGTATTTATAGGGTCCTAACATCAGTCATATTTCCACCTGACATAGGCTTACCTTAAATAACTAATTTCCAAACTTACTCTGGGAGGACACCTCTTCTGTAAATGGATAAAATTGAACTTTTCAAAGTACGTGAATACAGAGGAAACATGGAATTGTATATATGTATGTGTGCATGTGTTGTTTTCAAATAAAGTAACTCACTGTAATGAATTACAGTGAATTTTAAATTTCCCAATTTTGTATTAATGTTGAAAGCCACCAAAGGAGTAAGGGATGGGTTGTATCCCAAAAAGGCCACCGGCCTGAGCTAAAACTGTTTCCTATACTCTTCTAAAGGCAATGTTTATTTAATCCCAAGAGTCCTTTGTTCTCATGATTACAAAGTTAAAATTTAATTATTTGCATTGTAGACTTGAAAGGATTAGCTACACTCGTGACTGATATGTAAAGAGAGTTTTGTAATCTCTGGAACTATGGCTTTTGAGGAACAAAATAATTTAAGCTATAATTTTGAAGTGGGACAGAGGATATTATTACAGGTTTATTCATAGGATTCTCATCTTTTGATTGGACTCTAATTAAATACCTTCTTGTCAGCAGGGAGGGTGTGTGGAGGAATTATGATTCTCCTGCTTTAATCATTGTTGATTTCTTAGTGATACTTTGAAGTGGTATCCAACTGTCTTCTCCAGCTTTCAGACCCTTTGATGAAACAATAGAAACTTGTTAAGTACATGACCAGATTCTTTTCATGCAGTTCCCTTGGGGGAGGTCTGTTTTAAGTTAGATAGGTTTGATGTCCAGTCTGAAAAGCATTTATTCACCAGTTCTGATAACAGGTCAAGTGGTTTAACCTCTTACACATAAGACTAAGGGAATTAAAACCTTTCCTTTCCACCACCACTACCCTCCCCTCCCCTAAAAAAGGAAAGGAATTTTAAAAAGGAAAAATGTAGAAAGAAGTAAAATGGTGTTTATCCTTTTTCGTTAAAATGTCACAATTTAGACCGTTTACAAATCTGTTTCTTATTACAAAATGATGAGTCTCTTTTGTCTTTGCTCAGTCTCCTTCCTCTTAGTCCACCAATTTTATAATTTTGTTAAATTCTGCTTATCACACTCCTTCCTGCAGACACGTGTTCTTCTGTCCCACCACTCATTTTCAGAGCTCCTAAAAGTTCAGAAGCCCCTCTTTTCTATACCTTGCACTTTCTCTCATCGAATCTCTTCCATGCCCATGACCTGCTGAGTCTCAAAGTTTAACTCCAGAGCTGACTGACCTCATTTTTAAGCCTCAGACTGACTGTCCTACCTGACATGTCCTCCTGAATGTTTTAAAAGTCATGTCAGACCCATCGGTTCAAAACTGACTGAACTCATGTTCTCTCATGAATGCTGGTTTCTATGACTTTTTTTCTAAGCATAACTCTGTATCTCATTTGCTTGAAGCCCTCCAGAGAACCCTCAGACATTGCTGATGGGAATGAAAATGGCGCAACCACTGTGGAAAGTGTTTTGGTGGACCCCCAAAAAAGTTAAAGAATTACCATATGACTCATCCGTTTTACCCCTAGGTATACATTTCCAAAAGAATTGAAAACAGGCGTTCAAATAAAATGTGTGCATGAGGCTGGATGCAGTGGTTTATGCCTGTAATCCCAGCACTCTGGGGATCTGAGGAGGGTGGATCACTTGAGGCCAGGAGTTCGAGACCAGCCTGGGCAACAGGCTAATTTGTCTCTACGAAAAATACAGAAATTAGCTAGGCATAGTAGTGGGCATCTGTAATCCCAGCTACTTGGGAGGCTGAGGCACGAGAATCATTTGAACCTGGGAGGCAGAGGTTGCAGTGAGCCAAGATCGTGCCACTGCATTCCAGCCTGGGCAACACAGTGAGACTCTGTCTCAAAAAAAGAAAGTGTGCATAATGTTCAATAGCAGCATTACTCATAATAGCCCCAAAGTAGAAACAGCTCAGATAATTGTCCCTGATGAATGGGTAAACAAATTGTGGTATACCCATACAATGGTATAGAAAGGAATGAAGTAATGATACATGCTACAACATGGATGAACGTGGAAAACATTATGCTAAGTGACAAGCCGTACACAAAAGGCCACATATTGTATGATTCTATTTATATGAAACGTACAGAATAGGCAAAATCATAGAGACAGAAAGCAGATTAATGGTTGCCAGGGGCTGCGGGGGGTGGGAATGAGGTCTCCTTTTGGGATATGAAAATGTTCTACAATCAGATAGTGGTGCTGGCTGCACTATATTGTGAAGTTACTAAAAGCCACTGAACTGTGCACTTTAAAATGGTGACACCTGGCCGGGCGCGGTGGCTCACGCCTGTTATCCTAGCACTTTGGGAGCCTGAGGCGGGCGGATCACGAGGTCAGGAGATCGAGAGCATCCTGGTGAACGTGGTGAAACCCCGTCTCTACTAAAAATACAAAAAAATTAGCCAGATGTGGTGGCAGTCGCTTGTAGTCCCAGCTACTTGGGAGGCTGAGGCAGGAGGATGGCATGAACCTGGGGGGCAGAGCTTGCGGTAAGCAGAGATCGCGCCACTGCACTCCAGCGTGGGCGACAGAGCGAGACTCCGTCTCAAAAAAAAAAAAAAAAACAGTGACATATTGGTTCCCTAGGGTTGCTGTAATGAAGTTCTAGAAACTGGGTGGCATAAACTACAGAAGTGTATTGCCTCACAGCTCTGGAGGCTGCAGCTCTGAGATGAAGGTGTAACAGGGTTGGTTTCTACTGATGGTTGTAGGGAGAATCAGCTCCGTGGCTCTCCCCTAACTTATAGTGGTTTGCTGGCCATCTTTGGCATTCCGTGGTGTATAAACCTGTCACCTGACCTCTGTCTTCATTTTCACACGGTGGTCTCCTTGTGTGTGTGTCTGTGGTCCAAATTTCATCTTTTTATAAGGACACAGTCATACTGGATTAGGATCTACCCTGAACGACCTCTTAATTAAGTATACCTGCAATGATTCTATTTCCAAATAAAGTCACATTTTGAGGTGCTGGTAATGACTTCAATATGTGAATTTTGGGGATATGCAGTTCAACCCATAACAGTGACTTTTATGTTACGTGAATTTTCAATTTAAAAAATGTATATAAACAACCCCTCCAGGGACTTCTAAGTGCTGTCAAGCACCAGACCAGCAAAGCACCCAATGTGGTCTGACTCCTGCCTACCTTGTCAGCCTTTTTACTCTCCTCTCACTCTGTGCTGTTTTTTCTGTGCCAGCCACACTCCCTCTGATTGCAGGGCCTGTGCCTACAGCCTGCTTCTCCCTCTCTTTCCATTAATGGAGGTCTTTTCACCCTTCAGATCGCAGCCCTAATGCTACTTTCATGGAGAGCGCTCGCATGACTTCCCGGCACAAGGCAGCCTCTGTTATATGCAGCACCTTTGTTCTCATTGTCGACTGCTGTGTGACAAAGCACTTCTAAACACTGTGGTGTTAAACAGCAACCACTCTTAGGCTTGTGGACTCTGCAGGTCAGGAATCCAGACGGCCTAGTGAAGAAAGCTTATCTCTGCTCCATGATGGGAGAATGTGAACAGCTGGAGGCCAGAATCATAAGGGAGCTTCCTCAGGTGTGTATGCCTGCTGTCTGGACTGGGATGACTCCAAGACCAGCCTCAGCGGGGACTGTTGACCATGGCTCCTACTGTGGTTTCTTCATGTGGCTTAGACTTCCTCACGACTGGGTGGCCTCTGGGTGGTCGGACTTCTTACAGGGTAGCTCAGGGTTCCAAGAGTGAGCTAAAGAAGCTGCATGGCCTCTTATGACCTAGCTTTGAAGTTACATAGCGTCATTTCCAACATGTTCTATTGGTTAAGCTGTCATAAGGCTGCCCATATTCATGAGTGAGGGGACATAGACCTCACCTCTCAGTGGGAGGAGTTTCAGAATTTGCAGCCATGTTTAAAAACTGCCCAAATTCTCCATGCTACGTCTGAATGTTTGCGTCTCCCAGAATTCATGTGTTGAAACCTAGTACTCAATGCAATAATATGAGGCTTTTAGGAGGTGATTAGATCCTAAGGGTGAAATTGGATTAGTGCCCTTATAACTGAGGCCGGGGAAGCTTGTTTGCCCCTTCCAACATGTGAGGATGCAGTGAGAGCACGCCATCTGAAAAGCAGAGATGAGCCTCGCCAGACCCTGAATCTGCTGGAGCCTTGATTTTGGAACTCGCCACCTCCAGAACTGTGAGAAATACATTTCTATTGTTTATAAGTTACACAGTTTATAGAGTTTTTATTATAGCAGCCTGAACAGATGGACACTTGTCAATCTGTGTTCCTTCATGGTGCTCTTTTCTAATTACTCACTCCTTTGCATCATTATTTGATTGACTTCTGCCTTTTTAAATAGGCAGTAAGCTTATTTTGCTCACTACAGTATTGCCAGCAGCTAGCACAGTAGCTGGCACATAGATGGTTTGTAAGACTTTGAAATGAAAGTTGACTGGGAAGAATTAGAAAAGGTAGAGCAAGGAAAGCCATTTGCTTATATCATAAACATCACAAGCTTGTGCAGCTGATCCAAGCATGATCAACAGCAAATATGCCCAATGGCCTGTAGGTTTATTGTTTCATGCTCATGATCTCAGTTTAGCAGTAAATCTGAGGCTGCCTTGTGAATATCGATACTGCACGAGATGTCTGAGAGCTGCCACCCAAGAGACAGTCATATTGACGCCTGCAATAAAATAACAGCAACAGAAGTATAAGCAAAGCCAAATGTTTCCTGAATGAATTTCCCAAAAGAGATAAGCAGAATTAAAAATTTAAGGTTTAAATAGGCTAATACTGATAGAGTTTGTGTTTGTGCTCATGGATTTTTATACTTGTTGGGTGAAGAATGAGAGGTAGTAGGAGATACAGTTTTTTATTTTTAATGACTGACTTTATCAGAGCTTTATGGGGCTGATCATGTTTATTTAATACTCTCTGTAGAATTTAGAAAAAGATTATCTTCCCCTTCTCCTTGGCTCCCCAGTTTAAAAAAAAATTTCAAGTCTGAGACAGAGGCACGTAAAGCCTTGCCTAGCACACGATTCACTTGTCCCCCCGGCTTCTGCACAGCTGCTTTACAGCTATGCTATAGACTTGTTAGATGAGTGCCAATTTCCCTGTCTTTGCCTGTAAATTTTCAGGGCAGTCAGTTACACAGAATCTCTTAAAATGGAAGGTGATTGCTGCTTACCAAATTAAAATGCAGTTTTAGTTTTTGCTCCTACACACTGAAGACCCCAAGGCAGTGTGGTATAATATGAAAAACACTGGCTTTAGAGTCCCGTGGACCTAGGTTTGAACCTTGACTCTGCCCCTTTTATTGATATGACCCTAGGCAAGTTACTTATCCTCCATATGCCTCCTTTGCTTAAAAAAAGGAGGAGGTAATAACAGAGGTGTTAGAAGAATTTAGTGAATCGTACATATAAAGAGCCTAGTGCAGTTTGCCACATAGTGAAGCTCAATCAATATTAGTTATTACGACTGCTATTATACAAATGTAATTGCTTGGGGTTTACTTAGAATTTGTATATAGTAATACTTGAATGGCTTTCAAAGAATGCTTGATTTTATTCTGGTTTTGCTCTTAATTGGAAAGTAAGTTCACAGTGCCTTAGGTCTGAGGTATTAGTACATTAATAGTGTGATTATTCCTACTTTGTCTTTGTTTTATACTGGTGACTTTTTTTTTGAAAAGCATTTATTAAAGAATAAATATAAATTGAAAAGGGGAAATGGTCCAGAATTCTAGGACTTTAGAAAATTGAATGCACTTTTCTACATTTTTCTAACATCTGTGGGAGTTAAAGCTGCCAGATAGAATGCATGGACCTGTTTGCTTCAGGATGTTTGATTTAAAACAGTGGTTCTTCCCTTTCCGGACAGGGTCAGAATGACCTGGGTTCTCTCCAAGGTTGTGTACAAGAGCTCCACACCTTCTGTTCAGAAGACCAAGGACAGTGGCAGATGCCATGGCCTGTTGTGAAGTGAAGTTGGAGGAGGGAGAATTCTAGAACAGATGGTTTCTTGGATATCTGGGGCCTGTCCAGCTCTAGCTTTGAAAATGATGGGCCAGACCTTGAACTGGCATGGATACAGGCTTAAGTGCCAGAACAGGAAGTGAGGTCCTCGGGTGATGTCTTTAGGGCAGCTGCTGCTACTCAGCTGGTGGGCTGGCACCGCTAGCTTTGGCTTCCTATGGTTTGGTGAGGTGATTGTGTGTGGTACAATAACAACAGTGAGGTGGGAAACTGGGCCTGCAATCTGAGAAGGCCATAACCACTTTGGAGCTGTTGGCCTATTTTAGAAGGGGTGTCAGCTACTGTGCCTTGAAGGACATGTGCTACCTTTGGCATGACGGAAATGCATGAATGTGGGAGCCAAAGATACATGCATCCCCTACACTGATCAGCCTGAGTTCTGGCTTGTGTAGAGCAGTAAGCAGTGCTTTGTGGGAGGGCTTGGCTGTCCCCTTTGACATTAGCCTCCAAAGACTAGGAGCTTATCCCAGACTTTGCTAACATCCTCTGATACCTTTTTGGAATAATTAAATCATTCTTGGCTAGGTTCTGCTGTTTGTCCTGCCTCTCACTAGCTGGGTGTCCTTGGGCGAATTACTTAATCTCTCTGTGCCTAGCTTTCTTTATGTATAAAATGAAGAGGCCAAACTAGATGATACCATAGATGTGAGATGATCTCTGATGTCCAAATCTGATTAAATAATTTTTAGGTATACATGTATTTTGGTATTTGCTTTTTTTGAATAGTGAGTCCCACGAATATTACTTCTGTGTAAGTGACACCTACACCCTTTCTTTTGTTCATAAATTCTTTCTTAAAGATTTCTGTGAGCTCTAATCCCAGTATTTTGGGAGGCCAAGGCAGGTGATTGTTTGAGCTCAGGAGTTCAAGACTAGACTGGGCAACATGGTGAAACCCAGTCTCTACAAAAAATAAAAAGAATTAGCCAGGCATGGTGGCGCACACTTGTAGTCCCAACTACTCGGGAGGTCGAGGTGGGAGGATGGCTTGAGCCCAGTAGGTCAAGGCTGCAGAGCAAGACACTGTTTCAAAAAAAAAAAAAAAATTTACGTGGAGCTTCTCAATATCTAGTATTCAAGAATTTGGAAATTGGAGTGTATTGTTATTTTATGGAGAGAAGGACCCATTAATTCCCTCTCTCTTGTAAATGATCTTGTCCCATTTGTTGTTGGAACAATACTGGTTGCAACTGTTGTTTGAGAGGCAAAGTATGAAAAGCATGGTGTCGAATTATAGAAACATATTATTACAGTGGCACTAGAGGCTCTTCATACTAAGAGGAGGAGATTGAGGCCCAAAAATGTTTCAGGTTGAGTCTGAGGCTGTGCGCTATGCTCCTGTTGAGAGTGGAGGCTGTGCTTTGTTCATCTTGCCATCCAGCGCCTCTTGGGCTGGTTTTGTTTTGTTTTGTTTTGTTTTGTTTTTAAACAGCTCTTGTCAGAGTGGCACTGGGTAAAGGTCTCTCTTTAACTTCCCCTTGACCTGTTCGGTGCTGAAATGCCATCACCCATGTTTCTAAGCATTATTTCAAGATAGCACAAACTCCCGGAGCCGTGGGTTTCCTTTTCAGCACAGTCTGTGTAAACATGGGCTGTTTCTCAGAGGCTGGGCTGAGGCCCCAGAAGTTTTCTTCATAAGAGGTCACCTCTTACCTCTGCCCCTACAATTCCTTTTCTATGAGGTTTTAATCTCCAAGAGGGAAGCAGAGGTATGGTTCTGAGGAGTGATGTGGATTCTGGGGAATGCAAGGGAAGCAAGGGCCAAGTGGGTTGAGCTAATGTGGGGACTGAGAAACCATAGTGAGGGAAAAGGACAAGCAGAAGGAAGGGCCTTGTAGAACCACCTAGTGCTTGGATAAGATTCTTCTGCAGAGCCCTGGGAAATTGGAAACACTCTCCGGGGTGGTGTGTGCACTGGCAGTTGAATCTTAGCATCTTCGTTGTTTCCTTTTGATTTCACTTGTTCTGCTTCTTCTCTTGCTGTAGTTGCCACATGCCCTGACATTTCGCAGAACTTTGTTGCCATCCATCCAGATTTGGCCATTTCTCCTTTAATTCCACCTGTTGCCCCTCATTGTAAGTGTGACACACTTATCTTCTTTGGTTTATTCTAAGGCATTAACTAAACATGTCTGAAATTCCGACGAGTCTAAGAATCAATATGTGTGTGTGTATACAAAAAGCAATTCTGCCTCAGCCTCCTGAGTAGCTGGGATTACAGGCATACATTACCACGCCCTGCTAATTTTGGTATTTTTAGTAGAGACAGGGTTTCACCTGTTGGCCAGGCTGGTCTCGAACTCCTGATCTCAAGTGATCTGCCTGCCTTGGCCTCCCAAAGTGCTAGAATTACAGGCATGAGCCGCCATGCGCCCGGCCATCAACGTCTGTGTTTAATGCCAGGTTTTTTCTTTTCCCTAAAAGCGTTGTTCGGAAATCTCTGCATTTGAGAATCTAGAAATAATGATAGTCAAACACGGGACATTTTTAGTGAAGAGAAGCTGAGTGATTGAGAACAAAATGATTGGAAAGAAGGGGCGATGACAGCCTTAAAGGTGGGAACAATTTGCTAAGAGAGAGGGAAAAGTACTGTATTGTCATTGCCCCTGAGGTTTCCAGGCTTGTGTGAATTTTGAACAGGGGCAGCCTCTCCAGTTGTAGGAAGGTTGTAGCATTAGGCTCTCTTGGTCCCAAGGCACAAAAACTCTGTAGCAGGGGTTTTCATAGCAGGTTACACGTGGCAAGGCAGATGGGAATCTTGAGAATATCTGAGGATATGAACTGTGGCTCATGGCTGGGCCACACAGGTATGGGCTGTCACGTGGTTCCAGATCCAAGGCAGCACTGGGGGGTTGGTGATTCTTTCCTCCTTGAAATTTCTGCTACGGTGACTGTGATGATCCTAGCTAGTTGGCATCATCTCTCTTGAAGTAGACACTTGAATTAAATATGTTGCCCTATGTTGTTGGCCAATAGGGCATAGTGTATATATCAGGGAGGATGGCAGCAGCTGTTGGCTGCGATGGCATTTAGCTTGGGCCTCACATTCATGAAGGGCCTCAGACTTATTACTTCATGTTGTCTCCACATGAACTTGTACGTTTAGTCACAGAGACAAACTGGCAGGATTGAAAGAAGATGGCATTCGTCATCCAGATTTAAATATGTTTCTCATTAATAGACATTCTGCCTGTAGTGCACTATGAATTAATACGTTTTATAAATCTTGTAACTGCCTTATGAAGAGCATAATTAGTTATAAGTGTTTGGATGTTAGAAATGTTAATTTGTTCAATATAGGCGTTAAAATGTTTTGTCATTTTCTTATTTTTAATGTTATTGGGAACTTTAAAAAACAAGAGTGGCTCAAGCCCCTCTTGACCTCTTGGAAGGCCCTGCTGAGCTGGGTTTGCATCGGCTGTTCTGGGTCATATGTTCACTTTGGGTCCAGTTGGCTGGGCCTAGGGTTTCACAAGGTGTGGAAACCTTTGTCCCCCATATGTAAAATAGCCTGGCTCCATTTCTCTCAGAAATGCAGCCCACTCTACCCGCCACGGCCCAGGCAAGGGGATGGAGCTGGGTCAGTGGGTGTGACAGGCTGATGACGGAATTGAAGAGGGGGAGCCTGGGAGTCTGACTTATGGGACTAAAGAATAAGGCCCCAGGCAGAATTCTTGATTTAGACTTGAGACTCCAAAGTTTTAGGCAGTTCATTTCAGTTTTCTGCATCTACACTTATAAACTACAGATGAATAACACCAAATGACTTTTGAAAACTCTGAAGACTGTAAAACTCATTTGTGCTTTGAGATACCAAGCCACTGCTAAACTACTTTCTTGAAAATGAAATCATTGTTTAGGCAGTTGGTGGTTGTTTGGAAAAATTTCAGAGTGAAGGGCTCTAGGAGAAAAAGAGTTCCAGAAATAAGGAGAGGATAAAGTGATGCAAGGGACCATTTAGCCGGCTAGATAAAGGCTGGAAGTGATAATTGGTTGTGCTTAGGGAGGGATAAAATTGGAAAGCAATGTGAAAATGCAGCGTGAGTCATTTTGGGGGGGGAATCTTTGAAATGAAAAACTGGTATTTAGTAGTAACAGCGACCATGCGTTTTAAAATCCATCAACCAGCATCTCTATTCCCCACCCTCAATATCAACCTGTAATAATTTATGCTGTAACCACCACCAAGAGATAGCTTAGGACTGGATTACATCAGTCACTTTTTTTTTTTCTTGGTTGTATGGCAGATATTTTGATGTTTACAATAGGGACTAGAAAATTTTATGGGGAAAGGTTGGCATATTAACAGTCATTGAAGTAAGCAGTCTGGGACCCTGTTGCGTTATAAGGGAAGGGATTTTGGACCTTGGTGTTTTGCAGAGGCCATATTTGCGTAATTGGAGAGCACAGGATTATGGGTAAAATGGTTGCAACTACTAAACTAGCCTAGTATATATGGATTCTTGTTCATTTGCAAAATACCTTTTCTGTGTGCTTGTTGAAACCATAATATCCTGGGTAGGTTTTATTACAATAACTTATGGTCTAGTAAACATATCTGGAAATACCATAAGAGAAAGCATAGGCAACATTTGTAAGCCTGCTGCTTTATGAAGAGATTGTGCTTATCAGAAATTGTAGCATTACTGTAAATTTTTTCTTTCATATGGAGTGATTTACTTGGTATTTCAGTATATTAATTTGCTAGGAAAATGTCAAGTTAGTACTTCTCTCAAAAGGGCATTGTGCATCTGAATCACCCGTGGAATTAAAAAAAAAAAAAAGGTTTTGCCCTCAACCCAGATGTGTTGTGACTTAATCTCCAGTTCTGGGCCTGGGCACCCATCTAAAATGGTGAAGAGGACAGAAATGATTCTTGACTTCTTGGTGTGTACGTCTGTGAGGAAGCCAGATGATAAACACTGCAGGGGGAAAAAAAACATAATTGTAAATTGTGATAAGTGCTACGGAGAAAAAATAAAACACGGAGTAAGAGACTGGCAGAAAGAATGTAGTTTTGATGGGCGGGAAGGCTGCTCTGAGGAAGTGAGACCGCAGCTGAAAACTCAGGGATGGAGAGGTTAGCCCTGTGGGGGGAGGGAGGAAGGAGCATTTCAGGCTGAGGGGACAGAGTAAGGGAGGCCTGATGTGGAGAGGGCTTGGTGGGTTTGAAGAGCTGAGATGATTGGGACTTGTGGCCAGAGATAGGGGAGAGGGGGGGAGCCCCGCGGGGAGCGGGAGAGGATGGTGCTCCTGGCAGAGATGGCAGGTGGCCTGCTGTTTCTATTGTGTGCTCCTTAGTGTCTTGGTTATGAAATGACTTGCCAAAATGTCCCTTTAAAAGAAAAGGGGTCCTTGCCAGTTACAGCAGTGTCACTGTTTAGGTCTGCTGAGCAAATTCTAGGGTGTCTGATGGCTTTGTGTTGGGAGTTGTAAATGGATTTCATTTGAGAACATGACAAGAACTGAAAGATTAGTTTAAGCAAAAGAATTTAATTGAAGGATACATCATTGTTCTTGTAAATCCTTTGATATTTGGCTGTTGTCTTCCAGCCTTTTCATTCCTTGCATCCTGTCTGCTGCTTGCAGGACTGGGCTGTAAGCCTTCATTCACCTACAACCCTTTTGTATTGCTTGGAACTTGCTTGCTTCTTCCTCCTGCTCCTCTTGTTCCCCACTCCTCTTCTCCCTTCACCTCCCCATCCTCCTCCCCCTCCTCTTCCTCCTGCTTCTCATCTCTTCAGATGGAAGAGAGATGGGAAAGAGCATTCACTTAGTTATTCTTTGGAATAAAATATACCTCAGTTTCCAGCGAGGGAATTCTGGCAGATTTACTGACAGGTGACAGTGTCTGTGTAGAATTAGGATTCCTAGGAAACATTAGTTCTAACTACATTATTGATAATAATGCCATGTGCGTTGTAAATTTGGGACCAGGCCCTGCATGCAGTTGTGTGGTGGTTCCCTACACAAGGGCTCCTGGCTGAAGGGCAAATGAGGGTGGAATCCACTGAAATGCAGCCCACTCGCCACCCTCCACGGCCCAGGCCAGGGGATGGAGCTGGGTCAGTCTGGAGGAAGAGGGTGTTCTTTTCTGTTTCTTATGCAAGCAAATCACCAGGCCCATTTCTTGACTCCTTCAGAGGTGCCAAAAGGGCTGGTGATAGCCCTGCCTGGGACAAACCTCAGTGACTTCTGGGTCGCACATTCTTGCCTGGGAAGACCCTGTTCTTACCTGGTAAGACACAATTGAAACTATGATTGGTCCACTTCACAGATGAGGCAGCTTGTTTTCTCCCCTGGCGTGTTATTAGTTTTCATGGACATATTTGTGCAATCAGTGTGTACAGTTCATGTTGGTAAGCATCTGGCATATTTTCATTATTTTAGAATAATGCTATGCTGAGCTCACATTTCAGCTTCTTGTCAAAAATAGTAATATTCTGGTATGGCAGATTTCCTTCTGGGGCAGTATTTCCCACCAGTGTGTGCTGCCTGGATATAGTTTCATTCACAGAGGCTGCTTCACATCACATTGCAATGCACTTGTGCTTTAATAGTTGATTCTTAGTATTAATAAAATTAACCGGGCGCTTTCATCTCCAGTTTATAAAGGAGGAAATTGTGCAAGGGGGAGGCTAACTCACTTGCCCTAGACAAATTAGAGGCTTGTTTCAGGGTTGGAAAACAGGTTCTCATATTCCTTCTGGAATATGTTAGGGTGTGGACTAATCTCCCCTGTGACAAGGACATCCCTGAGTAGTACAGTGCGTCCTCAGATCATAGTCCAGAGTTAAGAAGTCAGGGTTGGAGGAGTTCCTCTGCCTTCCTCCATGCCTGGCTGTCCAGATGGCTCCATTTGTCACCATGTCTTAGCCAGTGGTGCAAGTGGCTGTGTCTTTAAGAGGGTGACCTCAAAGTTGGACACATTACGTTGAGTCATATCACATCACGGTATAGTCACAGGAACAAACCTAGTTCCCAGGGAGCCTAGGAAATATAGTCTACACCTGGGGAGCGGGGTGGGGGGGAAATCACATGCCTGACTAGAACTAGGGGAGTTCAGTACTAAAAAGAGTATGGGGGAGGATGCCGGGGCACTGACTACCACATTAGTCCTCGTTCCTCCCTGAACAGCGTTAGGGTGGGTGAGCAGCCCTAAGTGAGTTGTTAGCTAACAGAGATGTATAGTGAAGGGGCACCACGGAGCATTTTATATTCCTACTGTAGCCCTAAATGAATAGGCAGCTCTTTGTACATACGCTTGAATATGCTTCTTGGAACCAGTTCATTCACTCGACAGATACGTGCTGAGCGCCAGTTCTTTGCCTGGGTGCTGTGTGGTCTAGTAATTGAAGGTACCTGTAAGATGGCCAGGGCCAGCCTTGCTCATCATGAAGGGCCTACTTATGTAGATAATTTTGAACCTCAAATAGGAGGGAAGTTGGAGTTGATTTACCTGTCATTAAGTTGTTAAAGAAAGATTTTTCCTACTGGTAGCAACTGAATGGAGCTCTACTATGGTTTGAATGTGTCCCCCAAAGGGCATATACTGGAAACTTAGTCCCCAGTGTAACCGTGATGGGAGGTGGAGCCTAATGGGAGGTGTTTAGGTCATCAGGGCTCCCCCTCATGAGGGGATTAGTGCTGATTATAAAAGGGCTTGAGGCTGAGTTCGATCTCTTGCTGCCCCTCATCTTTTGCCTTCCACTATGGGATGATGCAACAAGAAGGCCCTTTGCAAATGCCAGCTCCTCGGTATTGTGTTTCCTAGCCTTCATAACTGTGAGAAATGAGTTTATTTCTTTACAAATTACCCAGTCCGTGGTATTCTGTCATAGTGACACAGAATGGACTAAGATGAGCTCAGAGGGAGAGAAGGCTGTCTAGGCCCGGGGCCTTTGCTGTACAGCAGCTGGGCTAATGCCTCTGCGAATTATATTAACCTGTTTGTGTTAAATGAGGAGCCCTCCTGCTTGAAAGAGGCAAGGCATTCTGCTTATGAAGCCAGAGAAATCAGTCAGGCAGCCTCTGACTTACCTTTGTCCTCCCCTTCTGCTCAGAATCCTTCAACTCACTGTCCGTCAGGCTCAGCCCTGTCTCCCCTGGTCTCTCCCAGACCTGCGTTTCTGGGTGTGGGGTCTTCTTGCCTCCCTAGGTAAGGGACAGATAATGCCTTGACCACCCAGGGAAGAGGAGTTTGGGACATTACCCCTGAACTGAGAGGTGGTGCTGATGAGAGTAATTAAGCACCCAGAGACATTGTCCTTCAATACATGGCAAAGGAAAGCTTGCTCAGAGTAGACCTGCACCTGGACACGAGAGGCTGGAGACTGTATTCAGGACAGTGCTCATGGGGAGCTTCCTTCACTGCTCCACTCTTGTGTCCTGTGTTACAGGGGCTGCTGGCTGTTGCCACTGTTTTTCAGAGAATGGGCTGCCTGTGCACACCTGACTTGGGTGATCATGTCTACCCAGGAGGACCAGCAAAAAGGGACAAGCAGCGATGCCATCTGGTTTTACCATCAGCATTCCGAGCACTGCCCTGGCCCTCTCCCCCAGCCAGTGGTCGGGGTTGGGTGTGCCCCACTCTGGCTGCACAATAGAGTAACGCAGGAGCTTTAAAAACTCCCAACACCCAGGGCTCACCCCCAGCAAATCCGACCTAAATAGTCAGGCATGGGGCTTGGACAGCAGTATGTATATATATTTTAAGGTTTTTTAGTTGAATTTAAATGTTACAGTTGGGATTGAAAATCTTGGTCTTGTGGTGGTAGCTGTTGGGTTTTTTTTCTTTTCATTTTTTTTGCATCCATTCCTGTTACTACCCTCTAGACCACTGTGATTTCTTAGTCTAATCCTGACTTGCTACCTGAAACCCTCTAAATGTAAGTCTTGTGCAAGAGAGTGAGAAGTAAAGTTTGGTTTTTATGATAAGAGATACCTTGCTCAGTAAGCAGAAATAAGTGCCATGTGTTAGTATACAGTTTTGTTTTGTTTTTTTTTTTCCTGTGGGAGTGACAGAAAAGAGTTTACAGGGTGTGGTGGGGAAAAGAAGAAACGAACATCTCTCTGAGGGCGAGTATAAGGTTGTGGACTTAGTGGGAAAAGTCCTCAACTTCAAGTCAGAGAGAACTGTCGAGGAGAGAGACTGATGAAGAAGACACAGTGAGGTTTTTAGTGGTTAAAAACACAGCACTGCGTTTACATAGTCTATTTCCCCCCTAACAGTGGCAACATGTTGTGGATTTTGTTTTTTTTCTTTTTCCTGGAGAGAAGCATGCTGCCTCTGAACAGTGGAGAGGAGGAAAATCATCAGCATCCTCATTGGGGTCAGGTGACCTGGGCCTCGTTCTTCCACTGCCACCTGCCAGGGTTGGGATTGTCACAGAAGACTGTTCCTCTCCGTGGTGACTGATTGCGGAGAGATAAGGGGGTTAGGAACATGTAGCTTGCTGTGCTGGGCTCAGAAGGGACTCCATGTGATTGACTCCAGTGGAGACTTATTTTACCTGCCATTTCTATAGCAAGAAGGAACCCAGATGGGGCCAGGGGTCTGTGAATGCCTGGAAAGTATATGTCAAACATTGTGTGAGGGTACACATCCTTTTCTGGGGAAGAAGTTCCATGGCTTTTAAAAATCAGAGTCCTAAAGGATCCCAGTGACTAAAAAAAGGAAGTGAAGAATTCCTATCATAAGTATCTTTATCTGTGATAGGGAACGGGAATGTCTGCCTGATGTAGTCTAGAATCCTGTGAATTCAAACAGATACTTTGTTCATTCACACTCCCGCAGCTTATGTCTAGCATGTTATGCTATAACGAATAGGGTTCTAACATTAAACTTATTTTTTGAGAAATCTTCAGGAAAAAATACCATCTTATGAATAGGTATAGTATATATAAATTTCATGGCCCGGAGCAGTGGCTCATGCCTGTAATCCCAGCACTTTGGGAGCCCGAGGCAGGCGGATCACTTACGGTCAGGAGTTTGAGACCAGCCTGGGCAATATGGTGAAACTGCCTCTCTACTAAAAATACAAACATTAGCTGGGCATGGTGGCGGGCACTTGTAATCCCAGCTACTCAGGAGGCTGAGGCAGGAGAATCGCTTGAACCTGGGAGGCGGAGGTTGCAGTGAGCTGAGATGGCGCCATTGCACTCCAGCCTGGGTGACAAGAGTGAGACTCCATCTCAAAAAAAAAAAAAAAATTCATTTAAGGCATCACAGATTGTTTCTTTTTTTTCCCAACTGTGTACTCTAAATACAGGCAAAAAGCATGTAAGGAAGGTTGTAACAAAATGTATATGTAGGCAATAGGACTGATAAAATACAAATAAATCACAAAAACTATATGGAGGAAGGGGGAAATCATGCCAAATAACTTAGGCTACTGAGGTTATTTGAGCATTACATTTATAATGAGCTTCCTGGAAACCAAAGTAAAAAGAGAAACACAGTGGATGTTAGAATTTCTATTTAAAGATAGCAAATTCTTTCATTAGGTAAGACACTCTTTCTGGGGTTCATGTCTAAGACTTTATCACATGTCGCATTCCTCAACGCTTTCACCAAACATACAGAAATGCCTCTCTTGTGATTGCTTTCCACTTCCACAAAACTAGTTGTGTGGGATACCCATCTCCGGATGTGTGGTTCTTTGATGAACTCTCTCCCCTGTTTTTCTGAAAACTCAGTTACCTTAGCTGCTGGGAATCGCAGTGCAAGATTACACTCTGTGGAACTGCCCAGAGCAGGGAAAATGAGGAGGGTGACAGGTGCTTTCCTTCAGGAAATGACAACTTAACAAGCGCAGTGATGGTTTTTTGCTATGGAAATGGAGGATGCTGACCAGAATGTCTGCTGGGATGGCAGGTCCCCCGGCTGCTCCCTTCCCCCCACCGCCTCACCACCTCCCCCTGCCCCACCCACCCCACTATGGGGAGTTGAGCTGAGGAGGCCCTTTGCAGCCATCCGTCTGCACCTCGCCTCTTTAGGAAGTACTCTTTCTTTCACCTTCTTGCACATAATTTACTTTGTGACTACTCATAAATGCCCCCTAAAGATGAAAACATATTTTTAAAGTTGGAGTGAGAATCACAGTAAAGCCTTTATAGAACCAAATGACGTTTCTTTACCAAACTGCAGAGCTTTCTTTTCTGCTCCTTTTCTTCAAAAAGAGTCACAAAAATTCAGGAATTTAAAAAACCTCTGCATTTAATTCCTCATTGCCTTTCATATATGTTCAATAATTGCATAAGCTGTCTCACTTAAGCTATTGCTAATAATAGCTTTTTTGTTGTTTTGGAAAACTATAACCAAGTACCCTAATACATAAATACTTCAAAGTATGTTTTCTTAATAATGGTGTTTGATGTAGGGTGGAGGATGAGGGGAAGTCAAATATTTAGACACTTACATAGTTTATGTTTAAGAATTATCTACCTGTATATCCATTATAGTTTTATCCAGAAATAGCATGTAGTGTGGAAAGATGTTTCCGTAACCTTCCTGGAGTAGCTCATAAAGCGAACCTAAGAATGCTTTGGAAGTCTTTATGGTATGAGTGTTTTGTGTTTGTCCTGTTTTCTTTTGAAAAGTACAGATCCAAGGGCAAACCTTTCAGAATGGGGTAAGACAACAATTGAACTTGATGAGTTGCCTTATGTAGCAAAGATGGCTTCAAAGATAAAGGTAATCTGCAGAAATAAAATCAAGCTTCTTTTGCTCTGTGACTGCATCACATGAAAATGGCTAGGTAGATTTTCACTCGATTGGAGTTTGTTTAGGGTGGTCTGATTTAAAATGTAGGCTCTTGTGATGTGCATAATTTTAGATGGTCTTGATTGCCCAGAGCAGCTGTTACTGCTGTGCAGAAACATGTGTTCAGTGTCCCTTTTGGAGAAATGTGCCGTGTGCATACAGATGCCATAGACAGAGAAAACAAATGGTGGTGTCAACATGAGCCCCACCTCAGGTAACCAGGACAAGCTGGATTCCAGAGGCAGGGTTGTGTGGGGACAACTCCGTGAAGTCCACACAGCAGAGAGGAGCTACAGGGAGGTGTTTATTTCACAGTGGTTCGTGATTTTTTTGAGCAATGCTGGATGGGCAGCTAAGATATAGTATCAAAAACACATTAACTATAAATGGGTGAATTTTAAATAGCCACATGTACACCTCCATTTTTAGACTGTTGAGAAGCCATTAAAAATTAGTTCCTCCTGTGATTATTCACAGGGATGAAGTATTCCGAGGGATTGACAGTTTGCGGCTGAGCCATTTAAAAGGCTGTATAAACTGGGTATTTTAAATTAGTCTTATAAGTGAACTTCAGTATACTGTAGAGTATTTTTCTTAAAAATTGTATGCTTGTCATCTTTTGGGTATTCTTTGGGTCAGAGACTCAAGTGATTCGTGCAGGAGGTCACAGTGAGTAGTGACTGCTGAATTAGGAGGTGGGGCAGGGCAGAGGTATGTTTCTGCTCTTCTCAGCTGACCAGTTGTGTGTTGGTTACTTTGTCCACCAAACAGTTCTGGCACCAGCTTTGGAAGGGTGATGCGATATTATGCTCAGTGAACTGATTAGTGCCCCCACAATTGAACCTTAGCCAAGTTGTTGGTTGATAATTGGCACATTTTTTTCTGATATGCTGATAATCCAGTTACTGCTTCAAGTTTGTATTAAAATGTTTGACTCTTTCAAACCTTGCGGTTTTTGATGATGTCAGTAGGTCACCAGACTTTCTGAAAATAGTTTTTTGTTTCAACAACAACAACAACAAAAAAGAGAAAAGAGATAACACATAAGCATTAACTTACCATTATTGTTTTTTAAACCTTCACAAACTGACTTCTTTCATGGAAATACTGAAATATTTATTTTATATTTAATTTATTATATAATTTAAAATGTAGAGCGAGTGAATTCAGTTTGGGATCTACTGAGTCACAGTGCCTGGTAGCAGTTGGATGTTGTAAGAGTGAAGTCTGAGTGGGAGAAAAGGATTGAGGAATCTCAGCTGAGTGTCCTTGAGCAAGCTGCATAATATCTCCAAGCCTTGGTTTTCGCATCTGACAAATGGCATGAGACCTGCTCTTTAGGGTTGTATTAGAGATTAAATAGTCACATAAGGAGTACTAAGACTGTAGTATGTGCTCAGTAAATATTCTCTTTTCTCTCTCCCTCTTTTTGGGTATGAAGGTAGTTGTAGTTGTAAAATTTTCTTCCACACTTAGGAACAGATATTTCTCTAAATATAAGCCCCCTGGGCTTATTCTAGTTTATTCGTACATCTTAAAAATTGAAACCTCAGACTAAATATAGTATTCAAGTATAAATCCCACTACTGCCTAGATAATGGTAAAGAGATTACTTCATAGTCTTTGTGTGCCTTGTTCCCATTAATACATATCATGTCATGTTAGCTGTTTTATAAGACAGTTCATTGCTGATTCATCTCACCAATTCAGTTCCAGAACAGCACCATGTCAAGGATGCAGTGGCTCTGTCATTTTGATGACGAGATGTTAGAACAGTTTTCAGTGTAAGAATCTGCTTAGCATTACAAAGCATTCATTTCTGTGGAAAGAAGTCTTCACAAAGCCCGGGAATTGACTAAAATAACCACCCCTTTTTTAGGGGTTTGGTGTAAAGAATAGAACATATTTGAAGCCTGGGTGATTGGTGATGGGGAAAGTTACATGAACTGAGTTTTGGCTTCATTTCCCGGAGTGATGATAATGAGTTTACTGGGTGCTGCAGTACTACGAGATCACAGAGTGCCAAGACCTCAGTGCAGTGCTGCGTGATTGAAATGACTGATACTCTCTTTTTTTTTTCATGCTAGTTCAGCCTGTTTTCATACACTCCAGAGGTTCAGTAAGCATCAAACAGGGAAAAGGAAATGGCAGTCCAATAGAGCGGTCGTTCAAAATGACCAAAGTAATTCCAGAAATTCAAGAAAGTAATTGTTTCTCAAGTGCCCATTAGGATCGGGCTGTCTTAGAGTCTGCATAACTCGGAAGTGATTAGAGGGGTTTTGTGGCTTTTCTGTTCTCTGATGACCGGAGCTGGTTTCAGGCTTCAGAGTAAGTAGCCAGAGAGTAAGATAAGAAATGCTGAGGAGCTGAAGTGGGCACCAATTTTATTTTCCATTGTGAAGGAGATGAGCATCTGTAACCCACAGCAAGATCAACCACTACGTTAAATTTATATTGTTTGAGACAGTTCTGATCCACTTGAATGTGTGTGTTCCACTAACACTCTGAGATGGTTGCATAGGCCACAACTGTTCTGTGCAGTTCCTGCCTGATAGGTAAGCTCTCTGGGTAACTTTATTCCCATGAATTGAGATAGCAGAAGACAAACACCACAGTGGCATTGGTGTATCCAAGGCACTAATTTTGTTTTTCTTCCATGCGCTAGTTTGAGCTGGCCAACTAATCATGGTATTAGCCTCAAAATGTATTGACAACAGACTTGTTTTGATGGCAAAATTGCTTTTATACTTGAGAAATGTGATCTTTTATAAAACGCCCAGGGTAAATGTCCTTTAGCAACATCATGAACATGTGTGATATCAGTGATATGGTGGGGGGATGTTCCTCAGCAAAGGATGTCTGTATTTGTTCCTAGGATTGACAAAGCTGTAAAGCAAAGTGCCTGGTAGGGGGAAGTCTAATGGAACTAGTAGGTAAAATGATTAGAGAGCTTACTGTAGTACAGATGGCGATATGCAGTCTACAAATGACATCTCCTTGCCACCACTGTTACTATGGGTTCTAATGAAAAGAACCTGAGACTTTTGAGAATTTTTGAGTTCAAAAGTATAGAAGAAGGAAAGAAGCTGTGAAAAGCAGACATAACATTGAGGGACAGAGAATTTGGCTAGGTAGGTCTAGACTGTAAATACAGTAAGCTTCCCACACTACAGTGGTAAAATAAATTTTTCCCCACTTTACAGCATACAGCCACCTTCTCACCATATTCCATACTTTTTCATTGCTATTATACCTGGTATTATTTCACTTCACTTTATTGCATTGCTGTATGCCATACGTGTTAGGAGCCTGTTTGGAAGAAGAGCAGCATTGTAGAATTATGGAGACAGCCATCTCTTGCACCCGTGTTTGAGCATCTTCATTTAAAGGGGTTACCAATCCCTTGCATAAATGTCTATTTAATCAGCTTGCTTTCCTAATCTTCTGCATGAGCAATTCTGTCGCAGGGCAAAAGCGTTGATTGTAGGAGAAGAAGAGAAGGAAAGGAGAAAAATGTAGTTTTGGAAACAGAACACTTCAAATGAGGGTAGGCCAGGTTCTGTAGCTTCCTCAGGGATTTAGAGTAGGGTTGATATGAGGGCTGTGAGTACCTAGGCATCTGGAGAAGAGGGAGTGGAAGAGAGGTAAGTGAGGCTTTGTCAAAAAGAAATTTTGAAATGAGGAAAGTGTTTCTGGTTTTGCCAAAAAAGGAGAGGAAATTCTCAATAACCTTCTTATACCACAGGCTTCCTCCTTATCAGACCAATAGTGATCATATCAGACATGCTGCAGATTAAAAAGACATTTGTGGGTCAACCTTTAATCTTTACCATTAATCACAGGAATGCTTTGTTTTATTGTGCTTCACTTTATTGCTCTTCACATATATTATGTTTTTGGTTTTTGGGTTTTTGCTTCCTAACAAATGGAAGGTTTGTGGCAACCCTTCATCGAGCAAGAGTATCAGTGCCATTTTTCCAATCGCATGTGCTCACTTCATGTCTCTGTGTCACATTTTGGTAATTCTCACGACATTCCATACTTTTTCATTGTTACTATATCTGTTATGATGATCTGTGATCAGTGATCTTTGATGTTACTATTGTAATTGTTTTGGTGTGACATGAACCACGCCCATGTAAGAAGGCAAACTTAATAAATGTGTGTGTTCTCACTGCTCCACCGACTGGCCATTCTTGTCTCTCCTCCTCAGGCCTCCGTATTCCCTGAGACACAACAATATTGAAATTAGGCTGATGAGTAATGGTTTCTCAGTGTTTAAGTGAAAGGAAGAGTCACATGTCTCTCACTTTAAATCAAAAGCTACAAATGATTAAGCTTAGTGAGGAAGGCATGGTGAGAACTGAGATAGACCAAAAAACTTGTGCCAAACCATTAGCCAAGTTGTGAATACAAAGGAAAAGTTATTGAAGGAAATTGAAAGTGCTATTCCAGTGAACCCATGAATGATAAGAAAGCAAAACAGTCTTATTGCTGATATGGAGAAAGTTTTAAATAGAAGATCAAACCAGCCACAACACTCCTTAAGCAAGAGCCTAATCCAGAGCAAGGCTCTAACTGTCTTCAATTCTGTGAAGGTTGAGAGAGGAGAAAAAAACTACAGAACAAAAGCCGGAGTCTAGCCAAAGTTCGTTCATGAGGTTTAAGGAAAGCAGCCATCTTCATAACATAAAAGCGCAAGGTGAAGCAGCACGTGCTCATGTAGAAGCTTCAGCAAGTTATCCAAAAGATCTAGCTAAGATAATTGATGAAGGTGGCTACACTAAACAACAAATTTCTGATGTAGGTGAAACAGCCTGCTATTGGAAGAAGATGCCATCCAAGACTTTCATAGCTAGAGAGGAGAAGTCAGTGCCTGGCTTCAAATGACAGGCTGACTCCCTTGTTAGGGGCTAATGCAGCTGGTGTCTTTAAGTTGAAGCCAATGATCATTTGCCATTCTGAAAATCCTAGGGCCTTTAAGAATGATGCTGACTCTATAAATGGAACAACAAAGCCCAGATGACAGCACATCTGTTTATAGCCTGGTTTACTGAATATTTTAAGGCCACTGTTGAGACTTATTGCTTATAAAAAAGATCCCTTCCAAAATATTACTGTTCCAGTGTGATAATGTACCTGGTTAACCAAGAGCTCTTATAGTACAAGGAGATTAATTTGCTTTCATGCTTGCTAACAAAACATCCATTCTGTAGTCCATGAATCAAGGAGGAATCTGACTTTCAAGTCTTATTATTTAAGAAATACATTTTCTAATGCTGCCATAGAATATATAGTGATTCCTCTGATTGATATGGGCAAAGGAAATTGAAAACCAGGAAAGGAGTCATCATTCTCGATGCCATTAAGGTCCTTCATGATCCATGGGAGGAGGTACAAATATAAATATTAACTGGTGTTGGGGAGAAGTTGATTCCAACCCTCATGGATGTCTTTGAGGGATCCAAGACTTTCGTGGATGTGGTACAGCAGATGTGATACAAATAGCAAGAGAACTAGAATTAGAAGTGGAACCTGAAGATGGGCCTGATTGCCACAATCTTATGATAAAACTTGAATGGATGAGGAGTTGCATCTTATGGAGGAACAAAGAAAGTGGTTTCTTGAGATGCAATCTACTCCTGGTGAAGATGCTGTGAACATTGTTGAAACGACAGCAAAGGATTTAGAATATTCCATAAACTTAGTTGATAAAACAGGGTTTGAGAAGATTGACTCCAGTTTCAAAAGACGTTCTACTGTGAGTAAAATGCCATCTGACAGCATAACATGTTACAGAGAAATCTTTTGTGAAAGGAAGAGTCAATCAATGCTGCAAACTTCATTGTTGTCTTATTTTAAGAAATTGCCACAGCCACCCCAACCTTCAGCACCACCACCGTCATCAGTCAGCAGCCATCAACATTGAGGCAAGGCCCCCCACCAGCAAAAAGATTACGATGTGCTAAAGGCTTAAATGATTTTTAGCATTTTTGGCTATAAAGTATTTTTAAATTAAGGTATGTACATTTTTTAGACATGATGGCATTGCACACTTACTAGATGCAGTATAGTATAAATATAACTTTTATGTGTACTGAGAAAAACATTGTGTGACTCACTTTATTGCAGTATTTGCCTTATTACTGTGGTCTAGAGTGGAACCTGCATATCTCCAAGATATATCTGTAGTGTGATTATTTTGGAAAACCATTTAGTAGTTACCCAAGATAAGTTAAAACATGTCCACAAAAAAGACTTGTATGTGAATGTTCATAGCAACATTATTCACAGTAGCCAAAAACTGGAAACAACCCAAGAATCCATCACCTAGTGAATGGTTAAACAAATTGTGGTATATCCATAAAATGGAATACTACTCAGCAACAAAAGGGAACAAATTTACAGATACATACAACAGCATGCATGAATTCCAGAAAAATTGTGCAGTCAAAGGCATAAAACTCAGAAGACCACATACAATGTTCATTTATATGAAGTTCTGGAACAGGCAAAACTAGTCTGTAGGTACAGAAAGCAAATCAGTGGTTTTCTGGAGTTTGACATGGGGGTACTAACAAGGGAACTTTTTGGGGTGGTGGGAATGCTGTATATTTTGATTGTGGGGATGGTTACATGGTTGGATGCATTTGTCAAAACACACTTAATGGTAATGCAAAATGAATATATTTTATTTTATGTAAATTATACCTCAAAGTTGAGTTTTTTTAAAAAGTTTCTTTTAAAAAGTAAAGACATTTGTGGTGCTTCTTGTAAATTTTACTGCTGATTATGACCTTGTTTCTATAGATTTGACTTTCCAAGTTTGAAAAGACCAGTTTAAAAATGACTTTTGCTGGGCATGGTGGCATGTACATGTAGTCTTACCTACTCAGGAGGCTGATGCAGGAGGGTCCCTTGAGCCCAGGAGTTGGAGGCTATAGTGAGCTATGATTATGCCACTGCACTCCAGCTTGGGTGAAACTGTGAGACCGTGTCTCTAAAAACAAAAATAAAAAAATTAAAATGGCTTTTTAGATTATAATCTATATGAAATTGGGGGTTATTTTGCACTTTTATATTATTTGTCCATTTTGCTTCTTTCTAAGTAGGCTCTGGATTGTGTGTTATTTTCAGAAAGCTCTTGGAGATTTTTTGAAGTGTATGTTTTAACAGGATTTTCCTGTTGCTCTTTGGCAAACTTTGTCCTTTTATTGTTTAAGGAGTATAAATAACAACAGAACAGAATTACTTTCTGGTGCATTTTCCTCTTGTCCTGAGTCTTTTATGTTCAATAACTCTGAAGTTCCTGTTATTCCTGCCTTCGAACGTAGAAAATGAGACTCTCTCTCAAATACCTGAAACTAAGGCACATAAAAAATTTAGGAGGGGCCAGGCACGGTGGCTCATGCCTGTAATCCCAGTACTTTGGGAGATTGAGGCTGAGGCGGATGGATCGCTTGAGCTCGGCAGTTCAAGACCAGCCTGGGCAACATGGTGAAACCTTATCTCTACAAAAACAAAAATTAGTTGGGTATAGTGGCACGCACCTGTAGTGCCAGCTACTCGGGAGGCTGAGGTGGGAGAATCGCTTGAGTCCGGGAGGTGGAGGTTGCAGTGAGCACAGACCGTGCCACTGCACTGCAGCCTGGGTGACAGGAGTGAAAAGAAACACTGTCTCAAAAAAAAAAAAAAAAAAAAGGAAAAGCATGGCAGGGCAAAGTTGCTCATTTCTATTGGGCTATGACTGGGAACCAAGAGATAGGGAAGTTGGTTTCCTACTTGATGTACACACCAGTCTTTGAGGTTTACTGATTACAGGTACCCAAAGTGTGTGTTCCTGCTTGCCTTCTCAGGTTCTTGTGTGGATGGATGGTTATCTTAATGCTGGTAATTAGGCTAAAGGAGCCATTTCACCCTTGTGGGGTCTTAGCTGTTAATAGACTAGTCTTGGAGTTCAGCTGACCTGTGTTCAGAACATGACACTGATCAGCACTGTGACTTTGGACAAGTTAATTCATCTCTCTCTCTCTTTTTTTTTTTTTTGAGACAGAGTCTCGCTCTGTCGCCTAGGCTGGAGTGCAGTGATGCAACCTCGGCTCACTGCAACCTCTGCCTCCCGGGTTCAAGTGATTCTCCTGCCTCAGCCTCCTGAGTAGCTGGGACTACAGGCACATGCCACCACACCCGGCTAATTTTTTGTGTTTTTAGTAGAGACGGGGTTTCAGCGTGTTAGCCAGGATGGTCTCGATCTCCTGACCTCGTGATCTGCTCACCTCAGCCTCCCAAAGTGCTGGGATTACAGGAGTGAGCAACCACGCCTGGCCAATTCATCTCTTGAGCCTTAGTGTCCTCACCTGTAAGATGGGAATATCCACTTTACAGAGTTTTCTGGAAAATTAGATGAGATGAAATAAGTGAGAGTCATAGGTGTTGTGCCTGGCACATCATAGGCACTTGGTAAACCTGAGTTCATTTCCTTCCTTTATTGGGCAGCTTCCTGGCTCAGGTCCATATTTCACATAAATTGTATGCCTAGCAGCACCCTATTCATTTTATAAATTGAATATGAGAATCAGATGATAAGAGTTTGGGACCATCTTTAGCAGATGGTTTTTGTTAAAGGTACCTTTTGAAGTGGGGGTGGTGCCATTTCATTTCATGGTCTGTGTTGTGTACCTTTGCAGCATGTCTTTGTGATATGCAGTGATATGACTGGAATTTCGTACAGTAGGATGGGATACTGAAAGTAAATCTGATCATTGGTAGCACCTTTCCTGTAATTACAGCACAGGAGAGAGGTAGTGTGACTATGTAAATAGAGCTAGAAGTGCTATTGAAATAACTCAGCAGATTCTTAAAAGAGAAAAAGGGGAGAAAAACCCCACCACCTTCCACAGAGACATTCCCATGCTAGGCCTGCACTGACATTGCAACACCAGATAGACGACTCAGTTTATTTTGCTCCAACATTTTACGCGTTGGTCAGAGAAAATGGTTTTCATTAACACAAGGTAATGAAAAATTTTGTGCCATGGTATCATGTTTGTAAAAAGCTTAATTACATTGTTGCTGTTTCTGTTTTGAACCTAATTGTGGTAGTCTGTGCATAGCTGGCGTGCCAGTTCCGGGTTGTGGGTCTAGGCAGTTGGAGAAAAGAAGCAATTATCCAGCTAATGTAAAGAATCCTGCTAAGGAGGAAAGAAAGGTGCCCCTCATGCCCTCATCAGTCACTCCAATTGGTGTTTATAGGGAATTAAGTTCTCTGGTAATTGCCCTCCTTCCCTTTCCTTTGTCTGCTAGGGCCATCATCACAGGCCTTAAGTGAACAACTCTGGGAGTATTTCTGGCCTCTTCTCTAAGTCAGGCCAGTAATGCAGCTGTTAAGCACTGACATCTGGGTCTCAGTCATGCTTCCAGACCAGGATTGTTCTTAGTTCCAGGAGATTAATTGACCCACAAGAAATATTATAATGCAAATATATGTTTGCGCCAATTTGCTGACCAGTGCTTGCTATCCTGGAATTCACAGTGTGGCAGAATACAACTGTCTGGCATTAAGGATAACCTAGGTCTTGTTTCCACTTGTTTCCAGCATGTACTAATCTAGGGTGAACTTCCTTCACACGTAGAGAGCACCAAAGAGGAAGGTGTTGAAGCAGGAGCCCTGGATTAGGGATCAGGAGTGTGGAGTCTGGTCCCAACACTGTCACATTTCTGCTGTGTGTCCCTTTCCAGGCCCTTAACCTGTGCTGGGCCTCAGTTTTCTCATGTATAGAATGCAGTAATCATAGCTTAATTTCTAGCCAGCTTTCTAGGGTTGTTAATCTATCCTTTTATCAAAAGGATAAAATGATATGTTATAAATGAAGACACCTTAAAAAACAAAGCACTCTGCAAATGTAAGATGTTATTAAATGTAAACTCAATGACATTATTTCAACATTCACATTAGAGAAACAACATTTGAAGTCTTCTAGGCCACACACAAGTTATTGTAGAGCTTAAATTTCTCTTTGGTGAAGTTCTTTTAGGACAGATAAATATGCCTCAAGGCCAGCTTATCTCTTTGAACATCGTAACTGGATATTCTTTGGCTTCCTTTTTCCATTATTTAATCTTACTAAATTTCTCTTTTATTTTGAAGCATTGGGAATAACGAGAAAACTGGAAGATTTCAACAGTAATGAGTGGAAATAATATGAAGGACCTATGGGAAGAGAGAATAACTTATATTAAATATATTCAAAGCAAAAGATGAGAAAAGACATTCTTTAAAAAATAGTGATAATGTTAAAATTTCTTTTTTAGAAGTAATAGACTTGGGAACAGAAAAGGGATGTTGTTAACTTTTTTTTTTTTTGAACCGAAGTTAACACCCAACACTGTCCTTTCTTTACTTAGCGAGACATACGGTGGAAACAGATTTCTGTGATCTTCTGCGGTCTCTGTTACTGGCCACCCCATTCATGTGACATCGGCACACTTGGCTCATTTAAAAGGCTTCTCAGTGATGTCTTGAAAGCCTAATCCTTTTTCATTTTATCTCTTTCATCCTGCAGGCCATGATGAAGTTAATTCGTTTTAACTTTCCGAGACACAACCACTTTTACAAAACAGGAAAATGAAAGGACTCTGAAAAGTGTGACACAGAATATCTAGTTTGCAGAATAGACTGTGCAGGGCGGGAGGATGGCCGACGATGGGTTTCATTTAGGAACTCAAAGTGAAAGGACAGGGCAAGAAGTGTAGTGAACACCTTCAGGGAAATGCCGAAGAGACCAACTGTTATTTGAAAACTTGGATAGGTTTTGGGGCCCCAGGTCCAAGCACCTTGTTTTTTTTGTTTTTTTGGTTTTTTTTTTTTTGAGACGGAATCTTGTTCTGTCGCCAGGCTGGAGTGCAGTGGCATGATCTTGGCTCACTGCCACCTTCGCCTCCTGAGTTCAAGCGATTCCCCTGCCCCAGCCTCCCGAGAAGCTGGGACTACAGGCACGCACCACCAGGCCCAGCTAATTTTTTTGTATTTTAGTAGAGACAGGGTTTCACCATATTGGTCAGGATGGTCTCAATCTCCTGACCTTGTGATCTGCCCGCCTTGGCCTCCTAAAGTGCTGGGATTACAGGCATGAGCCACTGCGCCCGGCCAGCACCTTGGTGTTTATGGAGATGGCGATGTGCCCTGCTTCACTGGGGTATGGATGGGCAGAGTTTCTGTTCCAGACTTGCTTGTCTTCCCCAACCCTGCCTACCTTCTTTAGAGGAGGAAATATATGTTCAGTCTTCATGGAGCTGAGAAAAAGCCAGACAGCCGAGGAAGAAGCTAATAATTAGGCTTCTTTGGAAGGTATGAGACAAATTGGCAGCATGGTCACCCGGGAAAACACAGTGGGGCTTTGTCTGCAACTGAGAACTCTAGAAATCATGGTGTCTGGATACCACGGGGTTTGAGCTGTGGAAGCCTCAGCCTGCGTGTGGAAGCTGGGCTTTCTAATTGGATCACTGGCACACACAGTGCTGTTGCTTCTTCTCTGCCCATGTCCCCCAGAGCATCTATCTGCTTTTGTTACTGCATTGTTATGAATGCCCTTCTTTGGCGCCCTCCACTTTTCCTGAAGGCAGGCTGGGAAGCAGCCCTTGGCATGTGTGATGGCTGCGCTGCATGCTGGCCATCGAAGGATGTCCATCCAAGGAAAAGCTACTCTCCCTCAGCCCTCACCCTTGGCTTTTGCCCCACCCTGCCTCCCAACTGCCAGTGCATTCAATTCCCTGCCTTTGTCCAAGGGGCAGGACAGGGCACGACCACTTTGGCTCCCCTTTTCCCTTTGGAAGCCAAAGTCACTCCTCCAGCTTCAGAACTGTGAGTTTCTTGTGCATGCCGCTGGCTTGGTGGGAATATGAGAATGGGAATTCTAACTCTCGCTGTGTGAAGAGTTGGCAAGGGTGCATGTGCTGCGCTATTGTGTGTTATCTGTAAGAGAACTGCAAAAACAAGTGTCTAGAATTAGATTCAGTGCTTCAGGACCCCCTCTCCTTTCTCCATTTAGATTCCTCAACAGAAGCTGCTTTTCGCTTGATTAACTGTAACAAACTCTCTTTGGAGTTTTGTATTTTGGAAACTGCATTGCCAAAGGAAAATCATTACGTCTGCTGTTAAAAGCCCCAAATAAATTCCTCCTAGGGTAAATGGAGGAAAAAGAATAGAAGGGTTTAATCTATCATCTTGCCTATTAGTGAAATACTACTAAGTGACCTAGTTCATTTACATATTAAATGTGCTAGACCTATTTGTGCCTTCTTTTTTTTTAACTTGTTACCTTGGAAACCATGCCCTGGCTCAGAAATTACACAAGGCCAACAGCAAATCTGCAGTCTGGTTTCTTCACACAGACAAGTCAGTTAATGGGGAAAGGTTAGATTTTCCCAAAATGTCTTCAGTCGTTAGTAGAAAAAGGAGAGGAAGGAGAAAAAGTGAGAAACATGTATTATTTTGGTAACATTTTCAAAATACTACTTTTAAACTAATTGGAAGGGATTTTACCTAGATTTAAGAAGAAAATAATAGTGTGGACTCTTATAACTTCAGTCTGCTTTTAAAGAACTTTCCTGGTACATTTGGCAGCACTGGCATGAAAAGGATCAGCTATCAATTGACATTGAATTCCAAACCTACATTTAAGGAATCTTGACTCTCATTGCTTCGTTGTAATAGCACTGGTTCTTCCAGATTGTTTGGTGGTGTCTTATGTTCTCAGGCCAACTTTTCAAGAGTCTGAGAAGCAGAATTTAAAAATAGGATTTAGTTAGCAGCTAGAGAGCAAAATTTCAGCCCATCTTCCCACCTGAATATGTAGCCTGCAAGTTCTGGGAGAACAAGGAACTTTACTGATCTTCTACAGTGTCTCATTTCACAGTGGAGGAGATTGGCACCCAGAGAGGTGAAATAAATTGCCAAGGGCATCCATCTGGTTTGGGGCAGTCTAGACTAGAAAACAGGCTTCTTAACACATCTTGCAGCATCATGGATGGAACTGGAGGCTATTATCCTAAGTGAAATAACTCAGAAACAGAAAGTAAAATACTACATTTTCCCACTTACAAGTGGAAGCTAAACAATGGATACACATGGACATAGAGAGTGGAATAATAGGCTGGGCGCAGTGGCTCATGCCTTTAATCTCAGCACTTTGGGAGGCTGAGGCAGGTGGATCACTTGAGGTCAGGAGTTTGAGACCAGCCTGGCCAACATGCTGAAAACCTATCTCTACTGAAAATACAAAAAATGACCAGGTGTGGCGGTGCATGCCTGTAATCCTAGCTACTTGGGAGGCTGAGGCAGGAGAATTGTTTGAACCCCGGAGGCAGTGGTGGCAGTAAGCTAAGATTGCACCACTGCACTCCAGTCTGTGTGACAGAGCAAGACTCTGTCTCAAAAAAAAAAAAAGAGAGAGAGAATGGAATAATAGACATTGGAGACTACCAAAGGTGGGAGGCTGAACGTTGAAGTATTGCTTGTTGGTTACAGTGTTCACCATTTGGGTAATGGGTACACTACAAGCCTAGAGTTTGTTGCTATGCAATATATGCACACCAGAAAATATGCACTTGTACCCCCTAAATGTATAAGAATTTTGAAAAAACTTTAAAATATTAGGTTTTTTGACTGCAGATCTAGTGCTCTTTCAACATTAGTCCTGACACAGATAAGTCACTTGCTTTGAGTTCTGTCAGAGGTAAAGCTGGGTGAAGAAATTGTGAGAAGAATGCTATTCTCTTTAAGCCAGCCACCAGCCAGCTTACTTGGGAAGCGGTGGAAGGAGGACACAGTGTATCCTCAAATGTTAAATCCCTTCTTAGTGGTATTTGTTGTGGATAGAAGGAATTAGATTGAATGTGGAACTTTGAGCACTCTGAGGATAAATTGTGCCTTCTCATTCAAGACACATTCAATTCTCTTGGTCACTCCATCTTTTCTGAAGTTCCTTTTACCATGCTTTGTAGTGGCGATAGACCTATTGCATGAAGAGATAAAATGTCTTTTAGGCTTTTTCCTCTTAAAAACTTGGGATAAGAACAAGTTAGCCTGAGGCAATCACAGAGTCTTTATAAAGAGACTTTTAGCAAGGAAATGATTTTTCAAATACAGTACAGGATTTTGGACATGACTTTGAACTGGAAAGTCTACATATAGAAGTAGAAAATGGTGTGTAATATCTTTGCAAATACTTTTGTGTATTCATTCCTCATTTGTAAATATGTTTTCTTACCTGCTGACTCAAGCACTGACAGTGTATTTGTTTGCTCATTCAACTATGGACTGTGAAGGTGCTTGGGAAACAGAGTTGAGTATTGTACGCAATCTCTGACCTCAGTAATACTTAGGCATATATGCTTATTCAGTAACTGGACATTTTAAAATAAAAAGAAATGAGTATTTTCACTGCTTGCATATAATGGGAATGATTGAATAACTTTCCCATAAGATGGCATTAGTTCAAGTGTCCTTATTTTAGTAAGAGTATTTCAGGCCAGGTGTGGTGGCACACACCTGTAGTCCCAGCTATTCAGGAGGAAGAGGCAGGAGGATCCTTTGAGCCCAGGAGCTAGACTCCAGCCTGGGTAACAAAGCAAGACTGTATCTCTTTGAAAAAATAATTCAGAAGGTCTCCGTAAAAATCTCACCTCTTATTTTCCTCAAAACAAGCTCTGGTGCATTAGGGTATATAGTAGGGTCCCCTGGCCTTTGGAATGGGCGGTTATTTGAGACTGGAAGGTGGGAGTGGGAGAGGGAGGGGGAGCCAGGGACAAGCATGGCAAAGTTCCAGATTCTCTGTATTTGTGTGAAAAATCACAAAACCCTACATTGACTGTGTAGTGGATGTCAGATGGGAAGAGGGAGTGGGGAAGCAATGAATAATAGCAATCACAGGGGCAGGAGCCACGTCTCCTCCTGGGCACTTTACATGCATTCTCTCACTTATTCTTCTTTCTCACCCTGTGAGGCTTGGTCCAGTTGCTATTCCCAAATCACCCATGAGGAACCTGATGCTGTGAAGATCAGCAGCATGGCCAAGGCCGTGTAGTGAAGTGATGAGCAGGAGTTAGTCCCGGTCTTTCTGTTGTCTGAGCTTAGCAGCTCTTGCCTTCACACAGTGCTGTCTCCTCTCTTATCAAACTGAACATGGGTCAGGACCATGAAGTTAATTTTCTTCCTCCTTTTAATCATCAAAATGGAATTTCTGTTTTGCCTGTTAGAGATTATTGATATAAGAAAGGCTGGGCGTTAAATGCTGAGAACACATGAACACATAGAGGGGAACAACCACACCCTAGGGCCTGGTGGAGGGTGGAGGGTGGGAGGAGGGAGGTGATTAAGAAACAACGAATGGGTACTAGGCTGAATACCTGAGTGATTAAACAATCTGTACAACAGACCTCCATGACACAAGTTTACCTATGTAACAAACCTGCATTTTAAAAGTTAAAAAAATGAAAGGCTTTGTATCAATAAATAAGTGGGCCTAAAAAAGGGAGACAAAATGAAGGAAAATTATTCTGGATTCTTAAGAATAAAAGTGAAAATATCGGACTAAACTGATAAAATGAGGTAGAAAATAGAGGAATCACATACACAATTTTGACTTCCAACCCACTTTGCCTTAAGTTATTTCAGTTGACAAGTTGAAGTTGGGTTGAGGGGATGAGGGTAGGAGGTGAGTGATGTATGGATAAATACAACATTCTATTTTCTAATGGTAAGTATATCTGCCTTCCCTCCCTCCAGTGCTTTTATATGGTACCAAGGAATATGTTTTGCTTTTTGTCTGACAAAGGGAATTCACAACTCATAACAGCTATTTGACATCTTTTGTGGGTACCAAGCTCCCTTTTCTTCTTTCCAGTGATTAGTGCCTTAATAAAACAAAGTCAACATAATCCTTGCCTCCAGGGAGCTTGCAGTTTAATGAGGGGGGCACATGTTTACAATATAGTGGGGTCAGTGCTGGGGAGGCATTGAGGAAGAACTTAGTGTATGAATCCATCTCCGAACTTCAGTGATGTGGAAAATAAGCTATTAGAAAGATACCTCGGACTTCATTTTTCAAGCAGCTTGAATTCCTCAAAAAATTGTTCTGCAGACTTATTTGCCACAAGATTTGTGACTTGAAGTCTAGTGTTTAGATCACAGTGAGCTTTTTGGAGATGAGATTTGTGCTCACATCTGTGGCAAGTCAACGTGTGGCAAATGCCTGTTTTGACTGTCAAAACAGAAAGCAAATCTCTTTGCATGATTTTCTATGTCATTTTCTTTATTAGTGCACATGTCATGGGCGTTTCTTTTCCTTGCAGTTTTGTGTGAACTTAGTCCTAGACAGAACCTCAGTTTGAGTGGTTAGGGCTCAGCATCCTGGTCAGCATCTGAGCTGCTGTCCTCTGGGTCCCTGTTGTGCCGTCAGCTCCAGTGGGGATGGCACCAGGTTCAGGAGGCTGAAGAAGTGACCCAGAGCCAGCAAACGCAACATGCGGTTGCGTCGGGGGCTTACATACAGGGGAGAGGGCCCAGCGGCTATGGGCTGGACAAGAGAACCGCAATCACTTGCAAAAGGTATGCAGTTTATATTGCATTTTCACTTAGTACTCTGTTTAACAATTCCACCTGGCAACTTTCATTCATGCCAAAACTCGGGGCCTCCATTTCCCTACAGCCCATGTCCCACAAGAGATGGGCCGGGAGCTCAGATGTTCCTCATAGACAAGGAACAGATCTCCGGGGTGGCCACTTCCAGATCCCTAGCTCAGAACTCTGAACACATTCAGGGGCATCTGCCATACAGAATCATTCTTAGAGTACGCTTAAGTTACTGCTATCAGGTGCATTTACTGTATACCCCTAAGTGACTTCAACTTCTAGTCAGTCTAATGAAATTTGATTTCATGCAGAGGGTCTCTTAGACAAAAATTACATCTATAAGCAAATTACTGGCTGCACAGGTTACTTTGAAATATTTCTGGTGTTTTTTAAAAAAAATCAGTTAAGCTGATCAGAGACAAAGGGAAGAAATTACCCTTTTCTTTTTAATATGCAGCAAAATGTGTACTAATGGTGCAATCACAGAATATTAGGTTGTTAATACAATCAATAAAAAGTTAATCCGTTTTGGATTTCATTGTATTATGTTTTTCTTGTTTGTGGAATAATGTAATTGTGACAGAGTAATTAATACCCTGCAGAGGGATTAGCCGTCAAGATTGAGATAAAAGAACAAGGAGACAAGAACAGAGTAGCCTAGAAGACAGGCGCGTTTAGAAAGTGCTGAGGCATAGAGTTTCCTTAAGGTGATTTTTTACCTTTCCTGACTTTAATTATACATTTTTGCATCTAGTAGTGATACAGCTGGGTTGGTAAAACATATTATTAATAGAAGTGATGGAGTTCTGAGGTGGATCAGATTTTTCCCTTTAAGCTTGGTTTCCAGCCAAGCCACCAGTCCTCAATTGGTATTTTGCTGTGTGTTCAGAATGGCTTTTTCACTTCTGTAATTTACTTATTTCTTATTATTTGTTATTCAAAGATCTTTTGGTCATTTATTCTGCACAAATCCTAGAAAATGAAAGCCAAATAAGGAGGGATTCCCCCAAATGAGTACTTGTTTTTATATCAGTGCATGGTGGGCCTCTCAGTGCCAACAGATTGTTCCAGTTAATTTTTTTTTTCCCCTTTATATTGACTCTGGGGTTTCTAATGGTCAGCCTGTGCTTTCAGATTGGAGTTATTAACTTTGACCAAAACAGGAGTGGTTTGAGAAGAGGCAGTAGAGAGGAGAAAGTGGAGATCTAGCCAGAATCTTCTGTTTTCCACAGAAATTAGAGATGGAAAAGACTATAGGAATCAGACTCTGTCAGCCTTGTCCTTTGTAGCCCCTACCCAGGCAGCAAAGAGGAAACTGTCTTCTTCCTGTACGGGTCTCCAATTGGCTGACATTATAAATAGTCTCAGTGGCAGGTTTCTCATTTTTGAATTAAAAAACAGGCTTTCATGCTAAATTATTAAACATTCTGTGGTTTGGCTTTAAAATCAAATAAATAACTCTCTTTATGAATGGATTAGACACCCTCCCTAGTTTCCTTTTAATTATTTGTTCTCCCCTGTTCCTCATCTTGGACTTCAAGGCCATCATCTTGGTATTCTGGTGTCTGCTCTTCTCTCGCTGACTTCTCTCTGGGAAACCTTTTCCAGGTCGGCTTGTTCCACTATCACCCACCTCCCTGTGAAGGAAGATTGAAGGTGGTGTAGATGGGGCTTCCTGCCTGCCCTGGAAGTCTGAGCCAAGAGTAATTTTACCCTCATCTTTCCACAGTGTGTATAAGAGTATAAAAAAGGTCAGCTGGACAACTTGCCTCGCTGGGATAGAGCAGTCAGAGTCAGATGATGTTTCCATGAACTGTTTCGTTGGGGTCAGATGGACTCAACTGTGCAGTCCACATCATCTGCCCCCATCTGCACTGACCTGATATGGTGGGTGGCCACATCCTAAAATAGTTTCTCAGAGACTTTGTGTGTGAAACCTACATATAAATGTGTTCATGTTTATAATTTTGGTGAGCAAGAGCTTATTTTGCTTAAAGAAGATAATGGAAATTTTGGTTTCAACTAACATATCTATTTTCTCTCCACTAATGAGTATGGAAGGTTTTCTCCTAGATGAAAACATGGAGAGAATCACTAATAAGAAGAGAAAGCTGTTGTGTACTGTTAAAATATCACAAAACAGTTACTATTATAGTCATATATATGATATGTTCATTCTTTTAGAGGATAATTTAAACATTATTTTGGGTATATAGGGTTTTAAAAAAATCTATTCAGCATCTAATATGAATGTGTGAAAAATTTCACATAAATTTTCATATAGTAATTGGGACCAAATTATTTGCTGTCTTTTGTCTCTTTCACATTGTTTATGAAGATCTGGCTTGAATAAAGGAGTCAGGAGCTTTCGCCTTCCATAGCTAAGCCCAACTGTCCTAATGCTGCATAAGACAGCTGGGATTAGAGAAACTCTTGAAAAGCAGGATTGGTAATGGGAAGTGATAGCTGTGTGTGAAAGCCTTAATGCTGAAGTGCATTCTTGTAATGCAATTTTCTTGTCTGCCTTGTTATCTTACAATTTTAGTGGGAAAAATAATAACAATGTTATTTCAAAGAAATGGTTAAAAAATAGTCAAACTTAATAGAAAGCGGAGCCCTGTCCTTTGGTTAAACACTCATTTACTCAGCTCTCTCTCTTTTTAAAAAACAGAACCATGAATCCTTCCTGTACAGTTGCATGGGTTGATATTAACTCTCTCTCAGCTTATTCACTGTCCACCTAAAAGAATAGTACAGGGCTCCAGAAATGTACCTTGCTCTGGTTTATAGGTAAAATGCTGCACTTGGGCATAGGTTTGTGGAGGGTGAGTATTGTTTCTCTTCCTGTGATGAAGATTGATGGCATTCCTGATAAAGGAAGAAGAGCGTGTTTGAGGATGCTGGAGGATGCTGAAGTGAAGCTGAGAACGTGATGGCCAGCCTGGGCTCTTGGGGATGGAGGATGGTTGTGGATGCTGTGTTGCAGTTGACTATGCCCTTTCTGGAGGTGTACAGGTAGCACCTGTTCTGCTCTAACAGCTTTGTGGGGAGGACAGCCACCCACCAGAGCCCCCCATCCAGCACGTCTTCCTATTTCCTTGGTATTAGTAACTACATCGGAGATATTTATCTATGTTTTAATGCACACAGGCTAGTGCAGTCAATGTTGTGGGGCATACAAAGGTAAAAAATAGATCATTGTTACCCTCTAGAAGCTTTCAGTTGGCATGTGTAGTGGGAGGTGTGCTTTAGGGAAGTGTCATATGTAGCTTAGAGGAAAGAATTCCCAAGGTGGCTGAGAGGACTGGGGAGGTGGGAGAGTCTGCTTTGGATCTGGAGGAAAAGTGGCACTGTCTACCTAAGAGAATAGTGCCAAAGACAATTTGCACAGAGTTTGGCATATAATAAGTACTAATAGGCTAGGCACAGGTGGCTCATGCCTGTAATCCCAGCACTTTGGGAGGCCGAGGTGGGCAGATCACTCGAGGTCAGGAGTTTGAGAACAGCCTGGCCAACATGGCAAAACCCCATCTTTACTACAAATACAAAAATTAGCTGGGCGTGGTGGTGTGTGCCTGTAATCCCAGGGGTGGCTGAGACAGGAGAATCTCTTGAACCCAGGAGACGGAGGTTGCAGTGAGCCGAGATTGTGCCACTGCACTCCAGCCTGGGCGACAGAGCAAGACTCTGTCTCAAAAAAATAAAATAAATACTAATAAATACTTATTGAAAGAAGGAGAAAAGTCTAGGGAAGTTATTATTTGGGGAAGAGCTAAGAGGAATTCATCTGTGAATAGACAAACTGAATATCATTCCACGATTACTTTCACTTTAAGTGTAAGTATTTAAGGGTACCGTGAATGAATTCCTTCACAGATGTGTTGGCTCTGCAGGGATAAAGGTGATGGGGTTTCCAGTTCATGTTGCAAGTTCATGTCTCAAGGGGAGGTTCTGTGAAACTTGGGCTGTGTTCTGACCACACAGCTTTGCATAATTGATTAATTCTGCGTAACTGCTTGCATTCCTTTCCTAAAATAACTTTCACTTTCTAATTAACTCTCCAGAATTAATAAGTGCCAAAAAATAGGATGTGTGTTGAATCTTGTGATCTAATGTGATGCTGCCAACTCACACAGATTTAAGGTATAATTAATAATGCTGAACCTCTGAGGGAATTCTTAATTCCTGAATTGGTAGACAGATCTCTAAAAAGTAGCTAATGCTTATTGTGTTTACCATGTGCCGGGCACTGTGCTGAGGACTTTACCCGGTTTACCTCCTTGATCTGTTTTCATTATCACAAACACCCTAAGAATTAGTATTATGGGTATCTCCATTTCTAGAGAGGTAAAGTCACTCACACAGCCAATTGACACAGCCAGTGAGTAGTAGAACTGGATTTGGGCTGAAAGAGTCAGGCTCTGGAGCCAGTGCTCCTAAAGGCCATGTGACATTGCTTCTCTTTTCTTTCTCTGGGGTGTTCCAGTTTTCCTCAGGGCTTCGTCATTGCTGCTTTCTACTTGCTGACACTTTTGTCAAATGTGATAAACAGCAAAAATTGATACAGTACAGGTCCAAAATAAACGGACCCTGATAGGTACCACAGGTAAAGTTGTTGGCAAATGACATCACTTATGTGATGGTAGGTCCTTCACTGGAGGTCAATTATGGAGCGATGCTGTGAGGGAAAGGTATGTAGATGTCTCTGGGCTGGGAGAAGGCAAATGATGAGGGGACTTGGAGTTTCAGGGGGGAAAACAATAAAGATTCTGGTTGGCAAGTTTCTTGGCAAATTTTAAGGGTGGCAAACATTTTAAATCAGTATGTCAGTAACTTCTGCATGAGAAGTGCCAGGTACTTCACAAAACTTTAATATAATGTGTGAGCCTTAGGGTTGAAAGTAGGGATGGCACTGCTTCTGGCTTCTCTGTTAACAGAAATATGAGAGAGAAGTATGAATAATTTTTTCTCAAATTGAGTTTTAGATTGGGGTTTCATTTTTCAGCAGAATATAAAGCAGTTATTTTCTATTTCCATGAATACCAGGAGGGGAGACTTAATAAAATGCAGTAAATATGGCTGGGTGCAGTGGCTCACACCTGCAATCCCAGCACTTTGGGAGGCCGAGGTGGGCAGATCACCTGAGGTCAGGAGTTCAAGACCAGCCTGGTCAACATGGCAAAACCCCATTTCTACTTAAAATACAAAAAATTAGCCAGATGTGGTGGCGGGTACCTGTAGTCCCAGCTACTCAGGAGGCTGAGGCAGGAGAATCACTTGAACCCGGGAGGTGGAGGTTGCAGTGAGCTGAGATCGCACCACTGCACTCCAGCCTGGGCGACAGAGCAAGACACTGTCTCAAAACAAACAAACAGAATAAAGTAATAAATAGGTGTATGCTGAAAGAAAAATCATTCTGAGTCCTGGCCTTTTTTTGAGACAGGGTCTTGCTTTGTTGCCTAGGCATCATCACAGCTCACTGCAGCCTTGACTTCCTGGGCCCAAGTGATCCTCCATCCTCACTTTTCCAAGTAGCTGGGACTATAGGCACATGCCACCACACCTGGCTAATTTTTTAGTTTTTTGCCCAAGCTGGTCTCGAACTTCTGACCTCAAGCAATCCTCCCATCTCGACTTCCCAAAGTATGTTGTCTGGGATTACAGATGTGAGCCACTGCTCATGGCCCCATGACATTTTTTTAATCAAAATGTCTAGATAAAAATCAACATATTCAGACAATCTAATTTGGTTGATATACAACTATGTTTTTAAAAATTTTCCCTTTTTGAAAAAGGCAATATTTGTGATTGTAGACTTAGCAATGTAAGTTTAAGTTTTGTAATATTGCAGGTTGATTTTGAGTTAATTGAAACATTTGAAGTTTAATATGTTGGCAAAGTGGATTGTGTACATGAATTGAGGGGGAAAGAAGAAATTAATACTGTTTGTTGTTTTTTTTAAATTTTCTTGTAAATAATGTGAATATCCAGAAAGCAACAGAATAACCTAAGTTATCAGAGGCTGAGAAAGGACATAAAATAACCTTTATTATTATTATTTTTTTAGATGGAGTCTCGCTCTGTCCACCAGGCTGGAGTGCAGTGGTGCCATCTCAGTTTACTGCAATCTCTGCCTCCCAGGTTCAAGCAATTCTTCTGCCTCAGCCTCCCAAGTAGCTGGGATTACAGGCATGCACCACCACATGCAGCTATTTTTTGTATTTTTAGTAGAGACGGGGTTTCACCATGTTGGCCAGATGGTCTCGATCTCCTGACCTTGTGATCTGCCTGTCTCAGCCTCCCAAAGTGCTGGGATTACAGGTGTGAGCCACCACGCCCAGCCACTTTTTTTTTTTTTTTTTTGGTGGGGGGCAGATGGATGGGAAATGGCATTGAATACAATATTCAGGATATTGTAGATGAAAGAGGAAAAGTTTCTAGAATATTATGTGACTGTTGTGGGAGGTGTTGAATATTATAAATAAGGAGATTTTGCTGGTGTTGTTTTTGTTTCTGAGGAAAAGAAACCCTTGGATTAGCCCCAGTGGCTCTGGCTGGTGAAATTACCCAGTAAATAATCACAGACGTCTCGTTAGCAGAAAGAGAAGGGAATCAGCAGAAAGAGAAGGGAATCAGCAGAAAGAGCTGGGGAACAAGGTTCACTGGGGGCTTTCAAACTTCTCAGGTAGTATGTGTATTGAAGAGCTTAGATCTGAAAGATTAGGAGTTATATTGTCTCATTGAAAAGAGACTGACAGTATAGGCTTTAAAAAAAAAAAAAAAAGCCCGCCAGCCTGTTAGGGATATACTATGTGCTCAAATACTTTTGTGAAAATTCAGAAAGCCTATGTATAAATCTGAGAGAGAATGTGTGTGTGAGTAGCGATTATCTCTGATGACTTACATATTTTAAATAATTTTCTATATTTTTTGTTTTCCAGATATTTGTATGTATGGATCCATTTTGTTCATGTTGAGTTTGTACTTTATTTTTAAAAATTTACCACTACACTGTAAGCTTTCCCTGTGTCATGAGGTGTTCCTTGCAGAGGGGATTCACAAGACTCTGTTTCCTTCTCCACTCAGCGCGCTGGCCCTGGCCCTGGCTCTGGCTCCGGCCCTTGTCTGCACCTCTCAGCTCCTACACTCTGGGTCTGTGCTTTTCCTGTGGCCCAGAACATTCCAGCTGCCACCCTCTTCACCTGGCTAGCTCTTAATCTTCGTGGTGCCCTTTTCTTGTTTAGGAGGACTTAAATGCATTGGACAGTGGACAAAGACCATTTAAATGGATTACAAAAAGCAGACTTCACCAGGCAGAGCGGTCTCTAACTTCTTCAGTAATGTTGCCATTTACCATGTGTCTGTTGGGGATCAGGTCCGTCGCTAGGCACCCTTCGTGCTTTTATGTAATAGTCATAGCTACCCTGAATAAGGGTGAGGAGATGGCGTTCCCATTTAGAAAAGTTGAAACCAGGATTGCAAGTAGTGTATGAGCTGGGATGGGAAGCCAGGTCTGTCTCTCTGTCCTTAGATCACGCTGCTGTTCCTTTTCTTTGTGACACCCTAGGACATTGCCGTGGAGGGAAGGGGAGAAACCTTGATAGGGCCCTTGGATGAAGCACTGCAGCTTATGCTAAAGAAGATCAAGGCCCTGTTAGACTGGAAACATTCATTGTAAGACCTAGTGCCATAAGGTAAGGAGGTCTCTAGGAGAACGTTCAAGATCTCTGAGGGATAACTGTTAAAAATCCTGTAAGAATTAGGCTTAAATTATACACATGTGAGAAAGGTAACTGCTCTCAGTGCAGGGGGTAAAATAAACCTTTAGTGAAACTCTATGACGAGGAACCCTGCCCATCAACTGTTGGTAAGTTTAGAAAAAATGAAGAGATGCAATTCAAGGTCAGTAAGTAGGTGAAATATGATATGTGCATAAACCTTTAAAGGTTTGAGAGGTTGGCTGTTTTTGGTAACACGGGTTAACTTGAGGATTAATGAGTCAGGATATATGGAAAGTTAAAATTCCCTTCTCTGCACCATTCAATTCAGTTCAACAAATACTTTCCCAGGCCAAATGGGATCATTAGCCTTGTAAGAAACTCTTGGCCTTTTTAAAATGATGACATTGTGGCCAGTTTTGTAAATACAGTTGATGCGTGAATCTGTAGACCAAGGATCAGATTAATTTTGTAATGCCCTCAGGGAAGGCAGTTGATGAACTGGGTTCTCTGCATCATAAGAGCAGTGTTAATGATTCACTTGTACCATGAGATTCTAACATTCTTGAGTTACCTAAATGCTTCAGTGTTCCCTGCCATATAATTTTAAGCTGTATGTACATTTTTGGGATAATTTTTATCCATATTTTGTTTAAAAAATGAACTAAACCAAACTAAAATTCAGAACATTTTGTACTTCTGCTTCTTATTAAGATTGTTTAGTCCTTGGTGGGTGATGTGAGAAGATCAGTACTTAACAGTTTGAGAATTCTTGCTCTCATAAATCAAAATAGTATTCGATGACAGTTTTCAAACAGTTTCAAGTGATGATTTAGATTCTCTTGTAGTTGTTATCTACTTTAGAATAGTGTTACTATGATTTAAAAGTTGGTATTTTGGCTGGGCCATGGTGGCTCAAGCCTGTAATCCTAAAACTTTGGGAGGCCAAGATGGGAGGATCACTTGAGCGCAGGAGTTCGAGACCAGCCTGGGCAACATAGACTCTATCTGTACAAAATACAAAATTTAAAAAGTTGTTATTTCATGAGTTTGCATTTTTAAATGCAATGGACAATAGATAGAATTGTTTATAAGATATATTTGCTTGTATGTTTTTCTCTTCATATTATGAGGTCAAACCACAGAGGAAAAATAAAATTTGGCGGCCCTAAGCCTATTTACCCAATGTCTCCTAGAAGAGCCCCCTTCAGAAACTTCTAGCAATTGTTAGTGTTGCTTGGGTTAATAGCCATGGTCAAAGCATGAACAGAACAAAATAAAAATTTTCTAAATATAAAGGAAATATGGTAATAACTGAGAAGCCAAGCATTAATAACTGGGAAGCCAAGCATTCTCTCAATATCCTCTTTCTCCATAAGAAACGTGTAGCATTTTCCTTGGAGAAGGGTCTATGTTACTTTAGTTCAGCCCTTGATGAAAACAACATATGGTTAGTTTTATGAGGACTTAGAGACAGATGGTGACCTATAGGCTAATTATGCAGTGGGCAAGATTCTTTAAACAAATCACTGTGATTGTGACATGGCCCTTTCTCATGAGTTAGACAATCTGGACTGTTTATTGTCACACTAGGTAAACATGTTCCAGGTGAATGAGGAAGAGGTGCTATGTGAGGGAAATGTATTTACAACATCTTTTCATCTCCGTATTTACTTTAATGGGTAAAAGAGAAAAGGAAGTCAAGAAGGTAAAAGGGGAGCACACTAAAACCTCAGCTAGTGCTAGGATTGTGTTATTTTGGACAGCTAACTTTTCAGATAGCTGAGGGGTTCCCCCATTAAGCATAAACGTTTTTCTTTTAATCACTTTGAATGAATTCTTTCTGAAGTCTTCCTTGCCCTCTGAAAACAGAATGTCTGAGACGTAATAGGCTTTATAGTGTTTATGATCTTACTTTACCTCCTTTCCCAAATGTAAGCTTCATGAAGGTAGCGGTCTCAGTCTGTTCTGTGCTGTGACCCTGGCCCCTAGAACAGTGCTGGTACACAGCCGCATTAAATATTTGCTGAAGTAAGTGGGAATTAATTAAAGCTCTTTAATCTTCACAACTGTGTCACTGTCCAGGCTTTGTTCTCCCTGTTTGTAGATTGGTCAGGGACCCTAGAGTGCATTGTGCCTATGCTTACGGTCTTAATGTCCCTCTGCCCCAGTGTGGTGGCTCATGGCTGTAATCCCAGCACTTTTGGAGGCCAAGACCAGCGGATCACTTGAGATCAGGAGTTCGAGACTAGCCTGAAAAAAATTGTTAATGGGGAAACCCCGTCTCTACTAAAAATACAAAACTTAGCCAGGTGTGGTGGTAATCGCAGCTACTTGGGAGGCTGAGGCATGAGAATCACTTGAACCCAGGAGGCAGAGGTTGCAGTGAGCCAGGATCACACCACTGTACTCCAGCCTGGGTGAGAGTTGAGACTGTGTCTCTAAATAAATAAATAAATAAAATGTCTCTCTCATTATATTGTAATTGCCTTTTCTTGTCTCTCTCCACCACCGGACTGTAATATCATTGACAGCAGAAATTTTGGAGGTTCACTGTTATATCCACAATGTCTGGTAGTACATATTGTTACTTGTTTCTTGAATGTGTGAACAAATGAATTCACCAAAGGAAATGGTCACTGCCCTGGGTCCTTTCCTTTACAAAATCGTATGATGTAGATAGTTTGATGCCCATTTTACAGACACACAGCTGAGAGAAGCAGCCGTGATTTGCATCCAGGTTTGTCAGCCTCAAGGCTAACCTTCCACCGTATGGGTAGCTCCTCACCTTTACACACACAAGTGCCCCCTTTCTGATGTCAAATTTTCCTCACCTTGCACAGTATGTGTATTTTTTACTTACCTCACCCAGAATGGTATAATAAAAATGCTATTATCAGTTTAGTAGTGCTTTTAGTTACTGTTTTTAGTCATTATACTAACATTGTAAATTTGAAAAAAAAAAAAAAGCCAGAACGGTTTGTGGGAGAACTTCTTGTTGGTTGCAATGCTCCAGGCTGCCTGGGATTTGCCAGCCACCCCCCCACAGTAACCCTGTGCACTTCCCCTTTCCCCAGACTCCCTCCTCCCTGCCAGCAGCCCCTTCTGCGCTCCCCCGTGCAGCCTGCCCTCCATGAGTGGCCACGGACTTCAAGGTCCACGCGTTCTTCACACCGCCCTTTATGTGATGTGTGTCCCCTCCTTGGCTGTCTGGTTTTGCTTTTGTCAGTATGGCTAGTGGCCAGCCCATCTCCATTTTGAATTTGCTGTTTTATAATAAGCCTTTGATTTGAAAGCCAGATGATCAGGGCTGCTAGAACTTGCAAGAATGAGGAAAATAGACAGGGGGTCCATTGACCTCTGAGTGAGTTACAGTAACTTTTACTACATGGATTTCTTTTTTTTTTTTTTGAGATGGAGTCTTGCTCTGTCACCCATATTGGAGTGCAGTGGCGCGATCTCAGCTCGCTGCAACCTCCACCTCTCAGGCACCCTGAGAGGCCCTGTTCTCAGGCCTTCTCAGGGTACTGGTAGGTGAGGCCCCAGCATGCGTTGCTCAGAGCCAATTTGGCTCAGGTCTGTAGGAGGTGCGATGTGGACATAAGGGGGGTGGAGTATGAAAGAGGAGAGATGGCAAAATGGGAGAGCGTTTACCTGGTCAAGGGCTTAGGTCACATTAGGTTCTCAAAGGCAAAGATAGCTTCATGTGGATACTTTCTTGAGTCCATCTCTCTCTGTTTCTGTTCCTCTCTCTGCCTAACCTATCCTGGCTCTAAGCTGGCTCAGACACTGCGTTTGTGTCTTTTCGCGTGGCATTTTTCTTTTTTCCCTCCACCTTGCTAAGTGCTGAAATTTGCAGTCAGCATTTATATATGCCCTATAGACAAGGCAAATTTCTCTAATTTTACCTTTCTTGTCATTTGTGATCTTTTAAATTTTCAGTCAATGGAAAGTAATTGTTAATATGAATTGCGGTTTGGAAACTTTGTGCCAGATGATGAAACTGAATGAATGTGTGGTCTTTACGTAGGCAGTGACTTACATATGGTTTGGTTTTTGGCCCATGTACTAGATGTTTGCCTTTCTGTGGGCTGTCACAGATCTGGCATGTACCTTTATTTTATTGGGAGTTTCTACATGTGTTGCTGCAATCTCTCAGCTAAGAGTATTTTTCAGTCCTCTTGCTATTTGTTTTTTACCACTTATAGGGTGAAAGGAAGTAAAATTAGATAGGATTTTGATGTTTGATTTAAAAATCAACATTTCCATGAATTCAAAAATTCAAGAAGATAAAAGGATAACATTGATTCTTCTGTTTAAAGACAATTGATTTCCTTTGGCTGAAAAAGTTTTGTTCTCTCTCTCTTGGTGTTCATTATTTTAGATGTTCCCTTTGGACTCTGTGCACATCCCCATCATAGAACCTACTATATTTACTATGATAGTAAATTGACCTCTCTGCCAACACCACTGGACTATGTAAGTTCCTTGAAGGCAGGGGTCCCTAGTGACAGGCAGAGTAATATCTGGTACATTGTAGACACTCAGTAAATGTTTGTGAAATGAATAGAGTGACCAAGCAATCTAATGAATATGGTCCTATCATGGTCCCAACCAGTCATTGGACTGAGTATAGTTTTGATAGTGTCATCTCAAATGAACATATCTCAAATCACATCCAGGTTCAGCAAATTTTCTTCTCTGTCTTGCCAAGGTGGGGGCCCCACTCTGAGTCCCAGAGATAGAAACTCCAGTCATCTTTGCATTTCTTTTACTTCCTTAGTGTCTCTTGTATTTTCCTCTGTTCTTCTCCATTCCTACTGCCTCTACTCTAGTTTACACTGTTGGCCACCTTATGTCTGTAGCCTGTGAGCTAGCTTGCTGACACGAGCACCCCCAGCCATCCTGCACTCTGCCGCAGCCAGATCAGGCTGCCTCCCACATCCCTTCTAGTAGGACGTCCCTGCAGATGGTCAGAGTGGGTTTTCCCAAGGAGTTCTGCAGGGCAGTGTGTTCCAGTGGACATCCTTGGTCCCCTGAGGACCAAGGCTTAGAAACTGATTTTATGAGCATAGCCAGAGCTAATCTCTCCATCGTGTTATCCCAGTTCAGGAAGTGGATATATAAAACCAGATTGTCTGCTTACTGCCTTAAAATGAGAATAGAACTGTTTCTATTTCCATTTCATGGCCTGGGATTCTGGTGTGGGAACATCTAGTACACATTTTCTTCCTGTAGTCAGGCCTTCGTGGGAAGCCAAATCATAATCAGATGCTTACTTGGCTGGTATGGAATAAAAACAAAGAGAAGTGAAGTGTCAGATGGCATCAGGTTAAGTCCGAGGCATCCATTTCACAGTCAGGAGGCTTGCCAGTGGGAATACCCCAAGTGAGTTGGCTTCAGCTGCCTGCATCCTTCTCCACAGTGAGGCTGACTTTGCCAGTGGGTCCTGACCCTCCAAGGCTCAGGAGGTTGCCTCAGGCCCTTTCTCACTACGTATTGCTGGGAGTGGCAAGGCCATTGCTGTTCTCTTTGACTATCTGCTTTCCTCCACTTTCAAATCTGAACAAGCCCTTCTGATTGACATTCTTACCCTTAGATATAATACTTTCAATTCTTTAGGGCTTGGAGCTGTTTCTCTTGGATGATTTTGCATGTCTTGGCTTTTTAAAGTTTAACTCTAAGAGCAGTATGCTATCTTTATTTCAAAGCCTTTGTATCTTCTCTCCCTCACTCACCATCTCCTTTCCTCAAAACCCTTTTAAGCCCTAACTGTTATTGGTGGGAGTCTAAATTTCTTTGCCTAGCCTCTGAGGTCCTCTGTCTGCCTCCCTGAGTGATCCAGACTTCTTTTTTTTGTGGTGGGTTGGTGGTGGGCTGGGGGTGGGGGACTGTCGCCCAGGCTGGAGTGCAGTGGTGCGATCTCGGGTCACTGCAACCTCTGCCTTCCGGGTTCAAGCGATTCTCCTGCCTCAGTCTCCCAAGTAGCTGGGACTACAGGCATGTGCCACCACGCCCAGCTAATTTTTTGTACTTTTAGTAGAGATGGAGTTTCACCTTGCTAGCCAGGATGGTCTCGATCTCCTGACCTCTTGATCCGCCCGCTTTGGCCTCCCAAAGTGCTGGGATTACAGGCGGGAACCACCATGCCTGGCCTCCAGATTTATTTTCTACTTGTTTCCCTGTGGAATAAGAGGACCGGGTCAGAAGCCCCAGCATAAGTCATTCTGTCTGTCTGCTGGAGTTTCCTGAGCTCTAAAAACCCATCTTGCCTATCTCATAGGATTGTTGTGAGGGCCAAATACAGTGACAAGTGTTCATTTTCTCTATTGGTGCAAGATTCTGCGTAGGTGATGTGACTCCTTTTTTTTAAGCTATCACATATTGAGCCCAAGCAGTTTGCATGTATTATTTCATTTAGTCCTTTCAAGTAGATCCTGTTGTCATCCCCATTTTACAGATGAAGAAAGTGAAACTCAAAGAGGCTAGAGAAGTCTCAGGACTGATGGAGACCCGATGAGTCTGTCTAATCCCATTAGTCTGCTCTGAACTTCCAGTACCCACTGCTATATTGGACTGAACACTTGCCTGACCAGGCCCCCCCGCCCCCGCCACCGCCGCCAACAACTAACTCAACTCGTTTCTACTTCTCTGACCCACTGCTCTGGCCAAAGTCCTCCCTGCCTTTCCAGGCCCCTTTCAGGTTTCCTCTCTCTCCTTTTGTGTCTAGCCCTCATTGCTCACCATCATCTTCTCTGACCTCCTGTGGTACTTGAGGACATACTGGAGGCAGACCCATCTGCGATTACATCCCAACCGTGCTGTGTTGCTTTGAACAAGGCAGCCACATCTCCGAACCACTGAAAAAAGGCATAATAATGATAGCTGGATCCTGGGATTTCTGGATTCTGTAAAACCAATTGTGTAAAAGTTCTTTGTAAATGGTTAGATGTGCCTGGTTTCTTCAGTAATCAGTTATTTTTGAAATTATTTTTAATTTATCCCATAGTAAGGAATATATTTCAATGTTGTGATGGGCACATACATTTTAATTAAGAGTTCCACAGGAACATTTTCTTCTTTTTTTGTGTGTGTTAAAAACAGTGTTTATTTTGATCCATTTAATTGATTTTGACTATCCACTGTAGAAGGCAACCCACAATTTGGAAGGAACCATCGGGCCTAGATGACAATAAACCCTTTGAGGGCAGCGAATGTATTTTGCACTTCTGCGTCCTCATAGGCCTAACAGGTTACGAGAAGATCCAGTCTGTTGATGGATTTTGTGCTGGGATTAGGCAGGATGGAGAGACTTATTCAAATTTCAAATTATTTATTGAGTGCCCCTTTGCAAGAATTGGCCAGTTAAACCGTGGGGGGCAGCTTTGTAGCTGCACTACTCGGGAGCCTGCACCCTCTTGAAGACATCACGCCAGCGTCTCATGCACTTGGCCATGTAGGCTGCAGCACAGCTGTTTCTGCTACAATCAGCTCCAGTATTTGTATTCCTCCTCTTGAGGCCAAGGCTTGTTCGTTGGCCCCAGGGAATGTGTTGTGTTGGGGTTTGAATCTCCTGTCCTGCGTGCTGTGCCCCTGCCAAGGGCTGTGCACCCACCTGTCCCAGATGGGTTTTGCGTCATGTTTTCCCTGCTATGCTGGTGGTGACAGCATCCTGCTGTCTCAGAGTAAAGCTCAGCTGCATATATGCCACCCGCCCTCCTCCACAGCATCCAGGCTTCCAGTGTAAAAGCCTCTTACAACATCAGGCGGGAGAAAACAAGCCTGCCGCTTGTGGTGCCTTAGCACCAATTTGTCACCCACTTCACTCAGCCCTGGCCCCCTGCTTCTCCTCTGTATGGTATCTTTTTTTCCCATGGCTGCTCCAGCTGGGCTCTGGCCTGACACTGGAATCACATGTTTTGGCTCTAGCCTTTGGTATTATTCTCGAGGTTGTCAGCATACATCCCCACTGCCATCTTTTTCTAATGCAAAGGCCTTTTCATTAATGGATATTTTTTCCTATGAGACTTGTTTAGGGGAGAGATGCATCCCTCATTTCCCCACCCCCACCCGCCATAAGGTTTTTACAAGCCAAGCTAGAGATTGCTTTCCAGCCACTTTCAGAAAAATGCTGGGGCTCCACTTTGTGTTTAGCACAATCAGCACACATAATTCTTGTTCTGCTTGGGCTCTGTTCAATGTCACTTGCTCCTCCTGACCCTAGAAAGAGTTGAGAATTATAAGCACGGATTATAAGGACTCATAATCTCAGTTGCCAGAGTAAGGGAAATAACGTTTTCACCCGTTCCCTGAAATAGACCTGGCGGACAGCTGTTGCCTCCCCTCCCCTTTCCTCTCATTTCCCCTGGAGATGTACTCTGCCTGTTTCTTCTCCTCGCTAAAACTAAGGAACTTTCCCTTGTGTTTTCTTTTGGCTTCTAGATTGTTCACTTGGCTTTTTATCTAAGCTTGTATTAAATTGCTTCATGATCTGTGCCTGCAGAGGCTTTGGCATAACATGGCTCACAGAGAAGTGTTGTTTGTTGTGGTTGGACCACTTTGTTGCAGCAGCATCTGTTCTTGTCTGAATGGGGCATGCAGGTGAAGCATGTGCTCTAGGCCACTGAAAAAGGAGGGAACACAGGCACCTGGACTGACCATTGGCAGCTGTGATCTACTCAGCAGGGGTGGTTGCTTATGTGACTCTCAGACAGCCTCTCAGCTGCTTGTGATAAAGGCTACAAAATTCCAGGCAGCTTTTTGGTCCCCATAACAAGTATATATAACTCCTACTTTAAGCAGTCCAAATTTAATACAGAGCAATGGGATGAGATGTATGTGGGTGGTGTCACATCCACAAGAATATCTTTAATCATTATTCTTTTCAACAATTCAGTTTCAAGAGGAATAAGTGAATTTAGGAAATTTGTATATGGGAAAACATTGTCAATCAGTAAATGCGTGGTCTACTGTGTATATTTTCTCCTCAGTTCTTTAAGGCCCCCAAAATGGGATGAAAATTTGCTCAAAAGCTCTCATGCAAAATGATAAGAATATGGAGATATATTAGGAAATGGACAGATAAATATGCTTTCAAGAATCTTATTAAAGTGCTCAACAGTTATATGAAACATGCAAGTATAAGTTGAAAATTTAACTGACATGTGGACATTGAATGTTTCTGTGATTTTAATGAAAAAAAATTCAAGGAACAAGGGGGAAAAACACCAACTGTCAAAAGGAAAAATGCCCTCTATCTACTCATGCAAATAGTCCCCTTGTTCATAGCCGTCACAAAGGACATGACGAGCCATATTGTGCAGGATCCAAGGTTCATGAGAAGTAGGTTTGTAAGTGGCAGGTAGTGGGAAAGTGATTTATGTCCCATGAAAACCCATTCAGCTGTTGTAGCACTTCCAGGGCATGTGACGTGTGAGGGAGCCATTGTCTTAACACTCAGGGTGAGGACAAAAAGGCTTCAGTTGCTGAAAGGTGCTGGTTTGAGATGGTGATATCCTGTCTCCTTTTCCAGTAGAAGCAGGAACATGATGTCTAGGGTTTTTAAAAGAAAAAGCTTTTGTTCTTTTTTATTTAGTGACAGTAGAAATTAAAGTAGAGCCTTAAAAATTAGAAACACACGTGAACCCCAGGGGGCGGAGCCTGCAGTGAGCCGAGATCATGCCACTGCACTCCAGCCTGGGCGACAGCAAGACTCCGTCTCAAAAAAAAAAAAAAAAAAAAAATTAGAAACACAGTCAATTTTAATGTCAAGACCCAAGCCTCGGCAGTTAAATCGGATGCCTCCTTAAAAAATGTGTGAAAGTTATTTACCCTCATTTAAATTTGGGGGCAACAAATGAATGGCTACTTAGGTTAGGTGTGGGAAGCATTAATTAATAATGGGATAAAAGGACTCAGTGAGATTAACTTAGATCATCTATATTTAGCTTCTGATTTTACTTCATTCTGTTTGCTTCTTTCATTAATCTAAATTAACTGCCAGAATTGCATTTATTAGTATGTAGGAGAACAATAATCAAGAAGTGTTTTTATTTATATTCGTAGGAGGCTATGTTGTTATTCATGTGATTCTTAGAAAATAATGGATTTTACACAGGAAAAGATGTTTATGCTTTTCAAAGATCTTACTCATTTGGGGTAAGAATTTGATAGAAATGCTAGGATTTGGTGTATAGAAAAGCATGTAAACTGTATGTGTCATTTAGGTTTCTAATGCCTATTATTGGCTTTCATGTAATTTGGATTGGGAGTCTAGAAGGAAGGCAGTGATAACAGGAGGGGGTGGGGAAAAGTGAAATTGTTGCCCATTTCTTCAATATAGTGTGATAACTGTCTCCCATTTAATTTTGTCTCATCACACATTTTGTGTGTGTGTGTCTGCTTTTTGCCAAAAAGTACTTACTGGTTCTAGGCCTCAAGGAGCTTATGATTTAGCACAGATTTTCTCAGCCTCAGCACTGTTGACATAGTGGGCCAGGTAATTCTTTGTGGTGGGGACTGTCTTGTATATTATAGAACATCTAGAGACTTCCCCAACCTCTACCCACTAGATGCCAGTGCACCCTTCCCCAATAGGGTGACAACCAAGATGTCTCCAGATGTTATCGAATGTCCTCTCAGGGAGGCCCAGAATTGCCTCCATTTTGGAACCACTGTTTTGACACAGCACGTCTTGCTATAGAAACTCACTAGCATTCTTTGCCATTACAGCTGTTCAGTTACTTATGCTTATTTCTAGTTTTGGAAAAGCCATTTGAAAATGCCCTGAAGTGATTTTTATTCCATTCTCATAATTCTTGAAAAGTGTGTGGAAAGCTAGAGGAGAACTGTTAGCTGTGTCTGTGTGCATGTGTATGTGTAGGGGTGTTTTCATCATTGTCATCGTTATTTTATGAAGAAAATGGAGGCCTCAAATGTATGAGCCAAAGGACAAACACTGAGATGTCCATGAGAAAGCAGGGCGAGGACTGCTTTCAGGAAGTTCCTGATATTTCCTGTGTTAACGGAATCTGTTAAGACCCTGAAAGCTTAGGGCTTAATAAAATCATTGAGATCTTAAATGTAGAAGATGTAAGATTTTTTATAGATCAGCTTTAAAATGAAGCCTAGGCAAAAATGAAGTAGATTTGCCCCTCTTCACCCTCACCTGCCTTCTCCCAGTTTCTTCTCTTTCCCTCCTCTCATCTCTGCTTGCTCTGGCAGTTCCTTTAACAAACATATTGTTATGTGATGACTTTGATGAATTACAAAAAGGTACCACTCTTTCAAGATACATTATATTCATCTACCAAAAAATGGTCGTAATAGCTGTACAAAGCTGCAGTGACCCACGGTAACTGGAGCCCCAGGAGTTGTGCAGTGCACAGCTTGCACAGCAGTAAGTGGTGGCTATGTTTGGGCAGTTTCATTCCCTGCCATGACATTAGCTTTCACCTGAATGCTGTTCTGTTTTTGACCCTAGACCAAACCTTTTCTGGGAACATCATGCCTATGTAAGCTACCTTTTGGACACATTCTTCCTAGAATACTCTAAAGCATCCCAAGTGCAACATATGCAAAATTGAATTACTGTTTTCCCCAAGCCTGGTTTTTCTTAAATTTAGGAGTCATCTTAGTCTCTCTTTCTATATACTTATATACACACACACTATACATACACACATGTATGTATCACAAGCCTTCTCAGTCCTCCCCGTATAGTTCTTAAATCCTGTTTTTTTGTTTTGTTTTGTTTTGTTTTTTGAGACAGAGTCTCGCTGTGTTGCCGGGCTGGAGTGCAGTGGCGCGATCTCGGCTCTCTGCAACCTCCACCTCCCAGGTTCAGGCAATTCTCCTGCCTCAGCCTCCTGAGTAGCTGGGACTACAGGCATGCCCCACCACGCCCAACTAATTTTTGTATTTTTAGTAGAGATGGGGTTTCACCATGTTGTACAGGATGGTCTTGATCTCCTGACCTTGTGATCCGCCCGCCTTGGCCTCCCAAAGTGCTGGGATTACAGGTGTGAGCCACCGCACCCAGCCTGTGATTTTCTTTCTACCCCTGCTTTCCTCCTGTTGTCTTATTTCAGTTTTCGTCTCCTCTCTCCTGAGGCCTGGGCCATTGCAGTCGTCTACTACCTGCTTTTCCTGTCCAGGTATCACACCCCTTCAAGCATGTTTCAACTAGAATGCTCTCGTAAAACACAAATCTGGCCTTACTGTTTCCCATCAGAGCTCTTTGAATTCCTTCTGTTATGCAATAGTTTATGCCTCCTTTATAGCCTTATTTATAACCTCATCTCCTCCCCTCAAATGTCTAGGCATTCAAAATCTGCGAAGTGCAGGGCCTATTCTAGGCACTGGAGACTCAGCAGTGAATAAAACAAAGTCATTGCCATCATGGAGCCTACTTTTGAGGGGGCTGGACTATTCGCAGTTCTGTGAGCTGCCATGCTGTTTCGTACCTTTGCTGGAATGTGCCTGCCCACAGCTAATCTTCCTGGACAGTGTCTGCTGGAATTTCAGGACGCAGCGACGGTGTAGTGACCCCACTAGCATTACCACTCTTCTTTTTATGTCTTCCTTGTGTTGTGTGCTTCAAGCTTCCTCTTCACCAGGGCCTGGCCTTACCAGGCTTTGTGTTTCCAGCACCTATAGTAGTGCTCAGCGCATAACAGATGCTTCTAAATGTTTATTGAATGAAAAACACACAAGCATGGAAACACTTTGGGATCCGTGTCCCTCAAATGTGTCATGTATTTTCTTCCTTTCTTTGCTTATACTCTTTCCACTGCCAAGAATATCCACCCCAACCATCCTACCAGGCCCTTATAAGCCACTTGCCCCATTCTTTAAAGTGTCGCTGTCATGAACCCCTGCTGAACCCTTGCCTCAATTACTTATTGACCTACTTGCTTTTTTCATGCTTTCAGTAGCATTTATTCAATAAATACTGAATATCTACCATTTTCCAGGATTTGTGCCAGGTCCTAGGGATATGACAATGGAAAAAGATCTGCTAATATTGTATTTTTAGTAGAGACAGGGTTTCTCCATGTTGGGTCAGGCTGGTCTTGAACTCCCGACCTCAGGTGATCCGCCCACCTTGGCCTTCCAAAGTGCTGGGATTATAGACGTGACCCTGGATGACTGTCCTTTTTGCAGTGATGTATAGGCCCAGGCCCTTTCCACGTTATGGCTCTGCTAGCCCCATTGTGTTCCATTTTATGTGAAAGGGTAAAAAAGAGAGCATGGAGTAGATGTATTTGTTTCTTAAAGCCTTGCCTCAGAAGTGACACCTACCACTTCTTTCACAGTCCATTGGTAAAGACAAGTCACAAAGCCACTCAAACTGCAAGGGCAGCTGAGACATGTGGTCTAGCTGGGTGACCAGAAAGACAAAATGGAGTTTTGGTAGACAGCTACCAAACTTGGCCACATACCTCATTATACTAGCTGCAAACTGTGTTATCGTTAGTTGCCTGCATATTAATTAGTTCCTTCTGCTTAGAACACTTTTATCTAGAATATTTGCAACATTTGCCACTCACTTCATTTAAATCTCAGCTCATCTGAAACTTCTTCCAAGTGTAAGACCACTCAGTCTGGAAAAGCTCCCCATCTTCCTACACTGCCTTTTTTACTTTAGAGCCCCTGTCACACATTATATTATATATATAGTTTAGTTTATTGTGCTCCCCTGCACAGGAATGTAAGTGTCATGATGGCACAGCATTTGTATTGCTCATTGTTCTATCTACAGAATTAGAAGAGTGCCTGGCACTTGTCTTCAAGGATTATCCACATCCTGAAGGCAGAGCTTTGTTGTTCACATTTCAGTGAATATTTGCTGAGCAGAGCCTCATGCTAGACAGGCCTTGGAGGCACGTCCTAAACAAGGAAAACACGCCCTCTGCCTCCCTCAATTGAAGATATTAGTCTCTTCAATCTCATTCAATTTTATTTCTCTGTGCTTAGCATTTAGAAGCAATTAAATATGTTTGTGGAATGAACAAACTAATTAACAGCATATTTAGAAAATCTCCCTGTAGTAAATATATTAAAGTTTTAGAAAATCATGATAATCTAAGTGAAATATTTTACAGATTATGGGGAAAACATGAGGGATGAAAATTTACCCTGCTCTGCTTTAGCTTTTGAAAAAGTCTGCTTATGAGCCACTCTCTTCATTGCTAATAATAACACCAGTGGGGGAAACTTGAAGAAAGAGGTATTTGTCACCAAATGGTGAGTTAGCAGCTTGTCTTGTTATCTGGGTTGGAACACAAAGTCATTAAGTGGCATTTGGACTAAATCTGATTGGAATTTAGAATCTACTTGGAGACAAACAGAAATATACTTCTGCTTAGAAAAATTGCATTTTCCACTTTAAGATGTTGTGGATTAGAAAATGATAAGAATTAATTTTAAGAGAACGCCTGTTTTTTGAAAGGATTGGTTATATGTTGGTGGAAATTCTTCAGGGAAGTGACATCTCTGGAGGGGGAAACACAAAAACAGCTCAATACAGTCAGTCAATTTATTCTACACTTAAGGAAAAAATAACTAAGACTGCTTGCTGGTTTTCGGTGGGCTGTAACAGCTGGTTGACTCAAATTTCTGCTTTCTACCAATTGTGAAAATTAAGCTTTAATTTAGAGGAGCACCTGGATGTTGAGACTCTGTCTGAAGATACAGGGGCTAAAAATGTTCAGATTCTGTCTGAAGATACAGGGGCTATGGTTTGTCTATGGTTACAGTTTTTGCAAATGCAGAAAAGCTTTTGGAGCCTACTTATGTTATGGAGTATTTCCAGTAGTGATTATTAAAGTAATTCAAGGAAAATCAGTAACTAATGATAGTAAAAAAGTTGCCTTAAAATAGTGTTCAAGAAAATAGAGTGTGTATGTCATATTTTAGCACATAGAAAGGCTTAAACCCTCTTGTGAACTCCTACTTAACAATTTCTTTATCATCCTCTTCTTACTCAGATTTATAAATTTTCCTTCCTTTCTGCAAAAGGACAGAGATAAATAAAGATACTAACTTTTCCCCGTCATTATATCACCCCATTACCCTGTTATGCCAGTAATATTCATGTTGAATATCCGGTCATGTTTAGCCATTTGTATTGTGTTTAAAGTTATTTTTTATGATTTCCAAATTTGAAATACTGGAAAGGAAGATCCCAGCCTGATGGAAATTTTTACCGGAATAGTGATTCCTTTTTGCTGTAGAAAACATGGGAGGGAAATTGTCTTAGTGTCGTTACTGTCTTACTGTTTGAATTCTTGAAAGGCTTGTTTCCCATGGTGTTTTACTGCATTATATTCATGGAAGGGAACATGCAAGCCAGAGACTGTACAGGTTTTAGGCAAAGAGGCATGGGTTAGGATTCTGCTCTGCCACTCTGAAGGGAGTTATTTCTTCTGGCTTATTCCGTGTCTTTGTTATTTAAGTGAGGGCATTTACAGGACCTACATCATAGAGTGCTGGGAGATTAAACAAGAAGACATTCACAGGTTATGCCCTGCTGCTAAAGAAAAGGAATTACCATTTTCAATTTGTTGTCTAAAGACCATCTGAAAATCTTGCTGTCCCTCAGTTAGACTCTGGCCTATCCACAGTCAGGTCAGCTTGCCCACATGGGTTTCAAGCAACTCCACTCTGCTCTGAGGCTCGCTAAGGGTGAACAGGTGATCATGAATGTGGAAGGCTGAAGAAGAAACTGGAAAAAGCTGAAACTGAATATCAGCATTTAGAAACTGCATTTGGAGTGCTGAGATAATAGAAAGCTTTCAAGGCACTTTGGAACTCTACATATGTTAATCAAGAGCCTCAAAAGCAGCCCATCGATTGGCAAACTGATCTCTTCAAGTGCCACTGCATTAAAGTCCCTGGGGAAGCTGTGGATATTAGCTAGCAGCGGTGCACAAGCCGTTTACCCTCCCTTCTCTGCAACTTTAAAAACTTTTTGCCTAATAATCTCTGTTCTAAATTCAGTATGGATTTACTTAGCCAGCAGATTGAGATCCAGGGGGACAGTGTGAGACTTGGAAGAGTTTTATATTTACAGGAAAGTTGCAAAGATAGTACAGTTTCCATTTACTGTGCACCCATTTTCCCCTGTTACTAACACCTTATGTTAGAAATGCTTGTTCCCTGGTGCTGCAGAGAAATAAATGTATGAGCATTCGAACATACATTTAATAAAAATGGCCTTGCTAAGATGATTAAATTTATGTTCGAGTGCTGTTTCTTTGCGTCACCGGGGAACAAGTATTTCTAACACCTTACATGGTAATATACTGCATTTGTTACAACTAATGAGCCAATATTGATATATTATTATTAACTAAAGTTTGTACCTTATTCAGACTTCGTTAGGTTTTACCTAATGTCCTTTTCTGTTCCAGGATCTCACCCTGGGCACTACATTACGTTGTTCATGGTTTCTTAGGCACCTCTTGGCTGTGACAGTTTCGTAGACCTTTTTGTTTTTGATGATCTTGACAGTTTTGAGGAATACTGTTTAGGTATTTTGTGGAATGCTCCTCAGATTTGTCTGGTGTTTTTCTCATGATTAGACTAGGGGAAGACCCACAGAGGTTAAGTGCCATTTTTGTTGTATCAGGGGTACATCCTGTCAACATGACTTATCACTGACGTGATCATGTCAACATAATCTTGATCACGTGACTGATGTAATCCGCTGCCAGATTTCTCCACTGTAAAGTGACTCGGCCCACCTCCTTTGGAAGGAGGCCACTACGTACAGCCCTTGCATAAGGAATGGGGAATTTTGCCCTTCCCAATTGTGGGCAGAATATTTACATAAATTATTTGGAATTCTCAGTTGTATTTCTAAGTGTGTGATTTTAAAAACTACTTGGATGTTAAAATGGTTACTGTTGTATTCATTATTGAGTGAATACTTACGAATGTGGTCTGATGAACATTTTATTCTACCTAAGGGAAAAAAACGGCTTCCCAAATTGCAGCCACCCCGCCTAGTTCAGAGACTGTAGAATTTGTATTCCTCCCCGAATGTGTTCTTAGTAGCACGCCAGAAGTGCCAGATGCTACCCTCTCTTTTTCTGTGTCATGATTTAATACCGTTTGTGCATTTTCTTCTGCTTCAGCTGATTTAGTGTCATTTTTGGAGACCACAGACCTATTTGTATTTTATATGTTACTATACAGTGTGTATTCTGTTTAGAAAAATAAAAACGCTAGTATGATAACATGTACTATTTTAATATCTTTATTTTTAAAGTGTTACTATCAAAGACATCCTTTGGTGTCTCATAATTGGCTTTGACTTTGTTGCTCTCAATAAGAGTATATGATTCCAGATTTTCTGTTTAGTCAATGTTTAAACTACTTCATGTTTAACATTTATGCACATTATAATACAATGTGGTAATAAGGGTCATTTTGCTTCTTGGCTCTTTCAAAATATTGGTATAATTTTTAACAAATTTATTTTGAAATAATCATTTCACTTTTTGATGAGTATAAACTTGGTGAGAATTAGAAACTTCTTCAAAATATAGAAGTCTATTTTCCTTATCTTTGGCAAAGAATGATAATAATTGGACTTCAAAAGACCCAGCCCAGTAGTCCCACTGCTAAAAATGAATAATGGCCTATCTCAATCCACAGAAGGAAAATAAAATGGGCTAATAGAAACTTTTTCAGTTTCATGTTTTTCTCCTGTCAACATTTCATAAGTGTTTAGCATTTGCTACCACATCTCTTTTGGTGAGTATTAGTGAAAATGAATGAATAAGTAGTAAAAGAACGTTAACAGAAAAATTTGGACACAACCAGTTAGTTTAATAACTCTATTATTTTATTGAGAACACGCAAGTTTAGGGTATGGTGTTTTTTTATTCTTTCTTAGGGTTGAAATAATCTCCCCTGCCAGGTACGTATAAGCTGTGGTTTTAGATGGCATTCATATACTGCCATTTCTGCCAGAAAAATTATTCCTCATTCATAAAAAGAAGCAAAGTATCTCAGTGTTTCATATTTTTCCTCAATGGGCAGCTCTGCTTCCCAGTGCTTTATCATCAGAGCAAGTTTGAAACCCACCACGTGGGTGAATGAGATGCAGTTAGGGAGTCTCTGGGAGCTTCCTGAGACAGGAAAGCATGGGTCATCCTAAAGCTGTATAACAATCATCTGTGTATCCTTCTACAGGAAGGATGGAATTGACTTTCCCACCCACAAATTTGGCATAAAATGTCTCTGCATCTGGGGCCAAGACAGTGTGTAAGGATTGTGAAGTCCCAGTGGTTTGGGTAGTAGGTGAAGATGCCAGTTCAGTGCTGAAGAGCCATTCCTACCTGTGTGTGTGTGGGGGGGGGGGGGTGTGCTGTGTGTGTGTGGGGAGGGTGTGCTGTGTGCGTGCGTGTGTGCGCACGTGTGTGTGGAGTGATTTTTCAGTCTTTTTGCAGGGAGGAGAAAAGAATGAATTAGTAGCTTTGCTTTTGCTAAGGATATCCTAACAGTGTGGTGGATCCTTTTTGTTTAACAGGGTAGGTCAGATTATTGAGGAGCTGTTGGTTTATTGTTTTGTCATTAGTGCTATGAAGCTGCTACCGCTGGTTGTGGGTAAAGCAAGGCACATGAAAGCAGTCTGAAAATGTGTACTCAAGCTAATTTTTAATTGTTAACTACTTGTTTACTTATTTCTATATTTACCCTTTTAGCATAATACCTGAAAACTTTAGGGGTTGGGAAATATCATTCATACAGCCAATTTTTTTTTAATACCTTCTGTATTCAAGGCACTGTGCTAGGGAAACACAAGTGGATAGGATGGACATGGTCTCCATTCTCATGATGCATACAGCCTACTAGGGGAGACAGCTGAAAAACAACTACAGATATAATTAGAAGGAATAATTTCAGGAAGTGTGGTTAGTAATATGAGGGGGGAATAAATTCGCAAAGGTGGCCAGAAAAGACTTTACTGAGTTATCATCTGAAACAAACCCTTAGGGTAGGAGTACCCCGTCTTTATAAAGGAGAGAAGAAAGAGATGCAATTAGCAGGATGATTGACGTGAAAAATTGCTTGATATAGTCAAGGAATAGAAAGTAGGCCTGTGTGACTGGAGAGAGTGGTATGACATGAAATTGGAGAGTTGGTAGAAAGGAGAGCACAGAGATCCTTAGGGATTATGAAGTATCATATGGTGCACATACTGATGGATTTTCACAAACTGAAGAAACTCTGTAACCAGCACCCAGATCACAAAGCTGGACATGTTCAGTACCATTGGGGCTGCTGGAAGCAGTAACCACCCACGCTGTTAGCTCTCTTGTGTTCACAGTTCAGGGCCTTGCTTTAGGAAAACTTCTGGTGTTCTCAGGCTATTTCTTCTATTACCATCCAAGGCCTAACACTTCCAGCTCCATGCAGAGTATCTTTCTGTGGGATTTTTATACTCATGTCACTTCCTCTCCCCAACCCCCACCTTGAACATGTATTATACATGGAATTCTTTGGTAAATAGAATGCAAATTTGTTTTCAAAGCTTGTTTGGCACATACTCTCTCCTTTAGAAAGCAAAGGGTGTCCTTTCAGAAGGTTCTTATAATATTTGTGCATCTGGCCTTCAGGTCTAAGCTGAAGCTTTTGTTTTCATTTGGACTTTTATGCATGTATTAACAGTTTATATTTTCTGTGGTAATGGAATATTTTAGGGGTTGTTTCTTCATTATGTTTAGATTCTTATATTAAAAAGCGTGCAAAGGCATTTAACCAAATTTAATCTAGAAATAAAGATAATATGGTAATTTCAAATAGCTTTTTGTTCAAGATGAGATTTTAAAAGTTATTATTCCACAGTGAATTTTAATGATGATTGTGTACAATGGCATTTATGGATGTGCAGCAATTGAATGAGTATGATTAGTACGTTAGATTATGGATTTGTAATGTGAAATGAGAACTTTTTAATAAGCTTTCTCCATAATGGTTCATGCTGTGAACAAGCAAAGTATGAGACACTGAGCTTCACTAAATCATTGCAGGGCTTTTGGAATCAGTAGGTTCATGTTTTCAAATAGTTTCCTATTTTTAAAAACACCACTAAAAAGTTAAGAGGCAGCTACATAACTAGATATCTTATATTTTGAGGAGTTGGAAGAACATGTTTCTTTTTATAATAAAAGGAAAATTTTATTGTTGAAGTATATTTACTGTTTAAGTATAAAATGGAATTGAAGTTACGCTTTGAGAAAAACTTGATTGCAAGACCTTATTAGGATTTAACACCTCATCAAGACTGCTTTTTACATTTTTTTTTTTTTTTAGATAGAGTCTCGCTCTGTCACCCAGGATGGAGCGCAATGGCGTGATCTCGGCTCACTGCAACTTCCGCCTCCCCAGTTCAAGCGATTCTCCTGCCTCAGCCTCCTCAGTAGCTGGGATTACAGGCGCCTGCCATCACGCCCAGCTAATTTTTGTATTTTTAGTAGAGACAGCGTTTCATCATGTAGGCCAGGCAGGTCTCGAACTTCTGACCTCAAGTGATCCACTTGCCTCAGCCTCCCAAAGTGCTGGGATTACAGGCGTGAGCCACCGTGCCCAGCTGCTTTTGACATTTTCTTTGGGAGGTTTCTGGGGTACAATTAGCTGAAATCTGAAGTTTGGTTTTGCATGGTCTTGCCCAAGCTGGTGGTTGGTCATTGTGGCCTTCTGATCTGGTGATCCTAAGAAACATTCTGAAAACATACCCAAAAACACATGAAAGGCGTACCTTACCATTTAAAGGTTCTTTCAGTAAAGGCCTATGAGTAATTTTTCATGGAGGGAGCCCATTCTTACGAAGTTTTAATGGACAAACATATCATTATCTTTAAATTGTATTATTACGTTGTCTTTTATTTTTAAAAGCTCATTTTTCCCCATTATTAAGATAACATGTTCTAGACAGACAATTTAGGAAATGCATATGATTATTTTTGTTCTAATTTTCTGTAATACCACCACCTAGAGATAGTAGTTTTTAAAAACTGTGTGATATTTAATGTATTGTTTTCACTTCCTTTAAGATGCAATTTAGAGTTTTAGCCTTGAACTTTAGTTTTCCTTCCTCTTGGAGATTTACTTTGATGCTAAAGTGCTATCTTCTTGTTTCAACTTTTGCTTAATTTACTCCAACACTTTTAGACAGCAAATTAGGTAACTTTATACTAGTGTTATCTAACAATGTTTTGCTAACTTCCATTTTAAGATGTTAGCTCACAAAAAAGCTTTTAATTTAAATACATATAAAATTTTGAAAATGTGACTTTAATTAAAGACCATTGTTGGCTAGCATCATGGAGGTGTCAAGAAAATTAATAGTAAATGGGCCAGTCATCATTTCGAAACTTTCATGTTACTTGACAACTGAAATTCCAGATACCCTTTAAGAGGTAAACTAGTTATGGAGAAGGGATGGAGAAGCACAGAATCCTAAATTTACTGTGGTTAGTCATGCACTCTGTGAGATGGAGGTTATTAGCCTCATATACCTAAAAACATATCCAGTGACCAAACCATGTCATAGGGCTCTGTCCATTTCTTGCCTTTGCTTTCTCTTGGACTGGCTTCATTCTTAGGGTATCCTCCTGTGGTTTCAAGGTAGCTACTAGCAGCTCGTATTGTCTTTCCCATGAGTTTAATAACTGTAGTAAATGAGTCTCTCTTTGAAAATACTTGACTAGAAATCCCAGGATGAGTCTTACTGGACAGGCCTTAAGCACCCACTATTCCCAAACCAATTGTTAATGTGAGATAGGTGGAATGCTGTGATTGCCAGGATTGGGTCACATCCTTACCATCCTACTCTAGAACACCAGCTTATTGCCCAAAGAAAGACCAAGGTGTGGTAATTGGAAAAAGGGAGGCAGACTACAAGCACACAGGAAAACTTCCTGGGTGTTCACTAAAAAGGTCGATGAAGAATGAAGCATAATTCCTTGAATGAAAATGAAAATACAGCATAGTGAAACCTGTGAGATACTGCAAAAGCAGTACTAAGAGGGAAGTTTATAGCACTAAATGCCTACATCAAAACAGTAGATCACAAGTTACCTAACATCACACTTGAAGGAACTAGAAAAATAAGAACAAACCAAACTCAAAGTTACAAGAAAATAAGCGACAAAGATCAGAGCAAAACTACATGAACTAGAGACCAAAAAACAATACAAAGGATGAGTGAAATGAAAAGTTGGTTTTTTGAAAAGATAAACAAAATTGATAAACCACTAGCTAGACTAACCAAGAAAAGAAGAGAGAAGATCAAAATAAACACAATCAGAAATGAAAAAGGAGACATTACAACTGATCATGGAAATATAAGATCATCAGAGACTATTATTATTAACAACTATATGCTCACAAACTAGAAAAGCTGGAAGAAATGGATAACCTCCTGGGGACACAACCTCCTGAGATTGAAGAAATAGAAGCCCTGCACAGACCAATAATGAGTAGTGAAATTGAATCAGTAATAAAAATCTCTCAACAAAAAAAGCCCAGGACCAGATGCAGTCACAGGCAAATTCTTTCAAACATACAAAGGAGGCCAGGTGCAGTGGCTCATGCCTGTAATCCCAGCACTTTGGGAGGCCGTGGTGTGTGGATCACGAGGTCAGGAGATTGAGACTATCCTGGCTAACACTGTGAAACCCCATCTCTACTAAAAATACAAAAAAAAAAAACAAAATTAGCTGGGCGTGATGGTACCCACCTGTAGTCCTAGCTACTTGGGAGGCTGAGGCAGGAGAATCCCTTGAACCCGGGAGGCGGAGGTTGCAGTGAGCCAAGATCGCGCCACTGCACTCCAGCCTGGGTGACAGAGCAAGACTCCATCTCAAAAAAAAAAAAAAAAAAAGAAAAGAAAAAGGAAAAAACCATACAAAGAAGAACTAATACCAATCCTCCTGAAACTATTCCAAAAAAAAAAAAAAAAAGCGAGAGGATTCTCCCCACCTCATTCTACAAGGCTAGTTATAACCCTGATACCAAAACCAGACAAGGATACAACAAAAAAGAAAACTAGAGGCCAATATCCCTGATGAAAATATATGTAAAAATTCTCAACAAAATACTAGCAAATTGAATCCAGCAGCTCATCAAAAAGATACTATACCATGATCAGGTGGGATTTATCCTAAGGATACAAGGATGATTCAACATGTGCAAATGAAGAAATGTGATACATCATGCAGACAGAATTAAGGACAAAAACCATATGATCGTCTCAATAGATGCAGAAAAAAGCATTCAGTAAAATTCAGCATCTCTTCATGATAAAAGTCTTCAACATACGAGACACAGAAGGAATATACTTCAACATAATAAAGGCCATATATGACAAACCTACAGCCAACATCATACTTAATAGGAAAAAGTTGAAAACATTCCCCTTAAGAACTGGAACAAGAGAAGCATGCCCACTTTCATGACTCTTATTCAACATGGCACTGGAAGTTCTCACCAGAGCAATCAGGCAAGAGAGAATAATAAAAGACATCCAAATTGGAAAGGAGGAAGTCAAATTATCCCTGTTCACTGATGATATGATCTTATATCTAGAAAACCTTAAAGACTCCACCAAAAAACTCTTAGATTTGATAAATCAGTTCAGTAAGGTTTCAGGATACTAAATTAACATATAGAAATCAGTAGCTTTTCTGTACACTAGTACAGTAATGATCTAGCCGAGGACCAAATCAAAAAGTCAACCCCATTTATAATAGCTACCAGAAAAAAAAAAAAAACCAGCTGGGAATATATTTAAACAAGGAGGTGAACTACAAAACACTGATGAAAGTAATCATAGACAACACAAACAAATGGAAAAATATCCCATGCTTATGGGTTAGAAGAATCAACATTGTTAAAATGACCATCTCCCCAGAGCAATCTACAGATTCAATATAATCCTTATCAAACTTACCAACATTATTTTTCACAGAATTAAAAAACCCAATCCGAAAATTCAGATGGAACCAAAAAAGCCAGAATAGCCAAAGCAATCCTAAGCAAAAAGAAAAAATCTAGAGGCATCATGTTACCTGACTTGAAATTACACTACAAAGCTATAGTAACCAAAACAACATGGTACTGGTATAAAAATAGACACATAGATCAGTGGAATAGAATAGAGAAGCCAAAAATAAAGCCACATATCTACAACTGATTTTCAACAAATTCAACAAAAATGTACACTGGGGAAATGACACCCTATTCAGTAAATGGTGCTGGGAAAATTGGATGTATGTTGTAGAAGAATGAAACTGAACCCATACCTCTTATCATATACAAAAATTAACTCAGGATGGATTAAAGACCTAAACGTAAGACCTGAAACTATAAAAATCCTAGAAGAAACCTAGGAAAAACTCTTCTGGACATTGGCCCAGGCAAAGAATTTATGACCAAGTCCTTAAAACCAAACACAATGAAAATAAAAATGGAGAAATGGCACTTAATTAAATTAAATTAAAAAGATTCTGCACAGCAAAAGAAAAAATCAGGAGAGTAAACCTACAGAATGAGGAAAAAAAAATTCTCAAAGTATGCATCCAACTAAGGGCTGACATGTAGAATCTACAAGAAACTCAAACAACTTAACAAGAAAAAAACCCCAAAGAACCCCATTAAAAAGTGAGCAAAAAACATGAACACACATTTTTCAAAAGAAGACATACAAGTGGCCAACAAACATGAAAAAAATGCTCAACATCACTAATCATCAGAGAAATGCAAATTAAAATCACAACGAGGCCAGGTGCGGTGGCTCATACCTGTAACCCCAGTACTTTGGGAGACTGAGGTGGGCAGATCACAAGGTCAGGAGTTTGAGACCAGTCTGGCCAATATGGTGAAACCCTGTCTCTACTAAAAATACAAAAAACACTAGCTGGGCGTAGGCCACCTGTAGTCCCAGTTACTCGGGAGGCTGAGGCAGGAGAATTGCTTAAACCCGAGAGGCAGAGGTTGCAGTGAGCCGAAATCACACCACTGCACTCCATCCTGGGTGACAGAGCGAGACTCTGTCTCAAAAAAAAAAAACAACAAAAAAAAAACAACCACAATGAGATACCTTCTCACACCAGTCAGAATGGTTGTTATTCAACAGACTAAAAATAACAGATGTTGGTGAGCATGTGGAGAAAAGGGAACGCTTATACACTGTTGGTGGGAATATACGTTAGTACAACCTTAGTGGAAAATGGTATGGAGATTTCTCAACTAAAAATAGAACTACCGTTGGATCTAGCAATCCCATTTCCGGTATCTAACCAAAGGAAAAGGAATTATTATATTTAAAAACACCTCAAGTCATATGTTCACCACACTGCTGTTCACAATAGCAAAGATATGAAATCAACCTAAGTGTCCATCAGTGGAGGATCATTGGATACAGAAAATGTGGGTTACACACACACACACACACACACACACACACACACACCCCTTGGAATACTATGCAGCGATAAAAAGGAATGAAATCTTGTCTTTTGCAGCAACGTGGATGGAACTGGAGGCCTTTATCATCAGTAAAATAACTCAGAAACAGAAAGGCAAATGCCACACATTCTCACTTGTAAACGGGGGCCAAATGATGGGTACACATGGACAGACAGAATAAAATAATGGACATTGAAGACTAAAAATAGTGGGAGGATGGGAGGGAGGTGAGGGTTGAAAAATTATGATTGGGTAGAATGTTTACTATTTAGGTGATGGGTACATTAAAAGCCCAGACTTTACCACTAGGCAATATATGCATGTAAGAAATCTGCACTTGAACTCCCTACATGTATTTTTAAATTTTAAAAATTAAAAAAAAATTGCCACTGTGCCATTAGCTGGTACCATGTAATTTAGCATATAACTGTGTACGGATCTCTTTTCTCCATCATTGCTTCATCACATTAATTTTGTTATGATGAGGGACTGTCTTTTACTTTTTTTATATTCCTCTTAGCACTAAGCAAATAACAGGACCCTAAACACTTAACTGATTTTTCATTTCTGAAGTACAATAAAGATAAGTAGGAAATGTTAATATCATTGTTTTATTTGTTCGCTGGTTTTGTTTTTCAGTAGGTGTTTGAGAGAAACACTTAACTCTCTAAGTGAACTAATTTTTTGCCATGAATGTATTCGGCACTAGGAAAGGTGATACATACTAGAACTGAGGATCTTAACTGGGGTTTCATATGCTTTCTAAGAGACTGTGGGAGAGTTTCTGGGCATCTCTGCACCCCTAAAATCCTAGCAAAATTGTGTGTGTGTGCACGCTTTTGTGTATTTGTCTTTTTCTTTTTCTTTTTTTTTTTTTTTTTTTTGAGACAGAGTCTCGCTCTGTCGCCCAGGCTGGAGTGTAGTGGCATGATCTCGGCTCTCAGCTCACTGCAGCCTCTACCTCCAGGGTTCAAGGGATTCTCTTGCCTCAGCCTCCTGAGTAGCTGGGATTACAGGCACCCACCACCACGCCAGCGAATTTTTATATTTTAGTAGAGACGGGGTTTCACCGTGTTGGCCAGACTGGTCTCAAACCCCTGGACTCAAGTGATCCGTCTACCTCGGCTTCCCAAAGTGCTGGGATTACAGGCGTGAGCCATCACACCCGGCTTCTTTGTGCATTTTTCCTGAGTAAGGATGTGTAGCTTTCATTAGATGCTCAAAGGAGATCCTTAATCCACAGAAGGTTCAGAGCCACTGATAGGAAATATTTAACACTGACAGAAAATAGTTCTGAACTTTGCGATTAAATAATTTATTGTGAGTGGGAGGAGCTAAAAGAGTGATGCCACTTAGGAGAAGCACAAAGGAATCTGAGCTCGAGGATGAATTGTTAATCTATGTTAATAAATTCAGTCTGTACAGGGTTCAAACAAAATATATTATGGATGAGCCTCTAATAAAATGGACTTCCTCTGCCCTGCCAGTCCGACAGTTAATGATGGCTGGCAATTTTATGCCGGCTGATTTTGGCTCAGTGCTTTGGAGCAGGCACAGGCCCAGTTCTCGCCACTTGGAAGGAAAGGGAAAGTGATAGTTTGTTACTTTGCTCTCATAAGCAATTTATGACAACAGTTTAATAAAAGCTTAAGAAGTGTCCTCTCCCTGGGCGGGGAGAGGAGCCGAGGAGCCTCAGTGGGAGCACCGCGTGGGATGTTAAGCCCCTCAGCATCTCCTGGGGCCGCCTGACGCTGCCACACAAGAGAAGAGCGAGGGGGAGCCAGCGAGGTGTTTCTTTTAGCCCAGGCAAGGCTACTGTTATGCTTGCCAATTTGACTTTTCCCCAGCAAACTCAAGCTGTCCTGTGAGTTTCCACATCAGCCGTGTGCCTGGGAAGCTGCTCCGAGCTTGGGCTCTGGTGCTGTCTGCTGCATGGACCTCATTAGCGCTCACCCAGCAGATTGCTTTCATATCGCTGCTTCACCCTTTTCAGTTTTGAATTACCACATAAACATCAGATATTGGGGGTTTTGTGAAAGGATCCTTAGTCTCTAATATTTAGTTGAGGAAAAAAGCCCTCTTAGGGAATCAGATAGATTCGCTTAGAGGATTTCCTCAGGAAAATACATTGCAGTATGGGTCAGTTCTAATTTTCCTCAATTCCTGAGGCCATTTAGTTTTCACTTCTCTTTCTCTCTCTCCCCACCTCAACCCTGTGAGTCCAGATTTAGGGGATTTTACAGCCAGCCTTCACACAACTTTCTGCTCTACATTTGTGGCTTTAAAACTTTATGATTTATAGGAAAGTATATTTCATGTCATGAACTGGGATATAACTATGTATGTATATATGTATAAGCAAAAAGGTTTCACAAGGCAATATTTGCCCTTATATACCATATTCTGATATTTTCTATTCTGTGGGGGAATACTGCTGGTCTTCACTCATTAAATCATTTTCATGGCTCACCAATGGTTTGCACCCTGCAGTTGGAAAACACCTCTCAGGGATACTCAGGGATCCGTCCTTTCTATCACTGTGGTGAGGGATGGCTCAGGGCACCGTATAGTGGCTGTACCTCTTTATGTGGCACAGCAGAACCAACTTTATGTATTTTCAGTAACACTTCTGATATTCTGGAGGGAGTAGAGCATAGTGATTTAAGAGCGAATGTTCTAGTTAGAATATGCTCACTTGGTCCTGGGTCTCTGACCTACCACCTGCTCTGGTGTTGGGTAAGTTTCTTAACCTCTCTGAATCAGTTTGCCCTTCTTTAAAATAGATATAATTCGAATACTTATAGCGAAACATTGTGAAGATTGAGATGTATATTATTAATACATTATTAATATATCCTAATGCACATCTATTATTTTAAGGCACAATACAGAATTAATATTAATAGCAAACATTTGTTCAATGTTACTATGTGTCTGTGGTAAATTTAACAAATGTTTGCTATTAACATTATTAATACTGTATCTTAATATTTATGTGTATCTCCAGTTGGATTACATTTTCCTTCTGCCCTTTGAAATAACTTATATTGAGCCTATTAAGAATATGTGGGTTGGGTGTGCTGGCTCACGCCTGTAATCCCAGCACTTTGGGAGGTTGAGGTGGGCATATCACTTGAGGCCAGGAGTTCTAGACCAGCCTAGGTAACATGGTGAAACCCTGTCTCTACAGAAAATACAAAGAAATTAGCCAGGTGTGGTGGCACACGCCAGTAGTCACAGCTACTTGAGAGGCTGAGGTGGGAGGATCACCTGAGCCCACAAAGCAGAGGTTGTAATGAGCCGATATCACACCATTGGACTCCAGCCTGGGTGACAGAGCAAGACCCTGTCTCAAAAAAAAAAAAAAAAAGTCTTATGTGTAGAAATAATCCCTATGTTCAAAAGCATGAACAGTAAGCAGTGTGGTTAAATGAAAAAATATATATATTGCAGCTAGATAGTTACATTTTGAATTAGGACATTTTCAGCTCTAAGTGACAGAAACCCCAATCAAACTGGCTCAGGCAAAAATAGGAATTGACTGATTGACATAACAGAAACATCTAGGGATATTGCTTTTGGCATTGGCCATTTCCAGTTGCTCTGAAGGTATCAGCAGGTTTTCTCTTCATTTCTTGCTCTACTTTTCTCTGTTGGCTTCTTTTTCAGGCAAGCTTGCCCCCAAGCAGTGGCAGAAACAGCCACCAGCTGCTCTAGGTTTCTTTTCCACTAGCAGGAAGAAAAACCCTCTTCTCTGGTAATTTCAGCTTAGTCTTGCATCTGATGGACATGGACTTTGGTGGGCTAGGCTCAGCTCACCCTTCCTGACTCCTTGCCACTGTCGGTCACGGAGCCATGAGAGGCACTGGTCATTAGATGTCCTGGGTCATGTACTTGCCTTGTAGGCTCAGCCCTGTTCAAGCCACAAGGTCAGAATGGAGGAGGGCTGCTCCATGGGGGCATCTCAGCAGATGCCCATCACACACTACCACCATCCCTCCCCTGAACATAAGACTTCCTACATAGATGTTTTCTTTGAATAGTTCAACTGAGAGTAGTGTTAACACCTAGATACTTCTTATTCCAAGCTATACCTCATTTCCACTCTTAATTTAAATTATAGCTATGTTCAAAGATGTGTCATCCCTTCCTTCCTGATCACTGCTAAGATGTTCTTTTTAGCCACCCCGTCTTTGTATTGCCACTTAAAAGTCATCATTTCCTTCTATCTCATTTTATGCCTCCCTCTCTAATCTGCTTTCACACACCTTTAGTACTTGTTGCCTTCGTTATGAACAGCAAAATACAGACATGTGACACCCCACCTCCTCAGCAGTCTATCCTTTTCATTTTGTGCTCTAGCCAGCCCAGGGGTCAGAACTGCATTCTGCAGCTTTTCTTTCATTCTCTGGCTGTGAATGAGGGTCCCTGATTTACCAGACTACATGAGGTTGGGACTGTGAGTTGTTGGACAGGTCATGGCTTCCCCTGTACACACACACACACACACACACACATACACACACAGATGAAATGGTTGACAGTGGACAGTTTGGTTGCAGCAGGGACTCCAGATGGTGAAGTGTGTCTGCCAGGGAGTTAAAGAGAATTGTGGGTCTGGAGCCTGTGAAGTTGAGGGCACATTCCAGAGCTTACGTCTGCCATGTGCAAGATATGTTTAGCTTCCTAATTAAATTAGGAACAAGGTAAGCACTTGTTCGTTCATTCATTCATTCATTCATTCATTCATTCAGAGACAGGGTCTTGCTCTGTCACTCAGGCTGGAGTGCAGTGGTGTGATCATAGCTCTCTGGAGCCTGTGAAGTTGAGGGCACATTCCAGAGCTTACGTCTGCCATGTGCAAGATATGTTTAGCTTGCTAATTAAATTAGGAACAAGGTAAGCACTTGTTCGTTCATTCATTCATTCAGAGACAGGGTCTTGCTCTGTCACTCAGGCTGGAGTGCAGTGGTGTGATCATAGCTCACTGCAGCCCTGAACTCCTGGGCTTAAGGAATCCTTCTGCCTCAGCCTCCCGAGTAGCTAGGACTACAGGCGTGCACTACCACACTTGGCTAATTTTTAAAAATTTCTTGTAGAGACAAGATCTCACTATGTTGCCCACTTTGGTCTCGAACTCCTGGCCCCAGACAATCCTCCTGCCTCGGCCTCCCAAAGTATTTGGGATTACAGATGTGTGCCACTGCACCTAGCTGACATTTTTTAAGCCCAATACTGTGATCTAATATTCTATAACTGTATAGGATGGATAAATCAAATGTCGCGAAGTTCACATATAGAAAAAGGTATGGATTCAGATAGTCTCAAGGTATGCATTATTTGGGGGAAAATTAGGAAATTCCCTAAAGACATTTAAAAATTCTAAAGTAGGCTGGGTGCAGTGGCTCACGCCTGTAATCCCAGCACTTTGGGAGGCCAAGACAGGTAGATCACTTGAGGTCAGGAGTTCAAGACCAACCTGGGCAACATGGTGAAACCCTGTCTCTGCTAAAAATACAAAAAAAAATTAGCCTGGCATGGTGTTGGGAGACTGTAATCCCAGCTACTTGGGAGGCTGAGGGAGGAGAATCGCTTCAACCAGGGAGGCGGAGGTTGCGGTGAGCCAAGATCACGCCACTGCACTCTAGCCTGGGCGACAGAGGGAGACTTCATCTCAAAAAAAAAAAAAAAAAAAAAAATTCTAAAGTACCAGAATTGTTATGTATGTATTTATGGATGGGTGTATACATATGTATATTAAGAAATGCTAGTCAAAGTGCAGATATGATTTACACATTATCTAATGGAAGCTTTCTAACCCCCGACCCCATAGGCACATCCACCATGTGAGAACACAGGCTCACGCAGAGTTGAAACGCTGTTGCCAAACTAAATCAAGACTGATAATTGGTCAGTTAGCTCAAAGAGTCAGTGAAAATGATGAGGGTGTGTGTAAAATGACACATACTTTACACATTTTATTTTAAATGAAAATACGATTTTGAAGTAGTATATTGTCTAGCATTTTGGTTTTTTCCCTGCTCGTGCTGTGTGCATGGAGACCCTGATATTTTTCCCCCAGTGGTATGTCACTTGCTATAAAATTTTGAGTACTAGGAATGTTTTGAGATAGGCCCAAGGTCTTTTTCTTGTCTAAGTGTCCTCTGACTGAAGTATCTTCCTTGTGTAAACTTCAGCCATAATTTGTCAGCCACAACTTCCATTTACATTTTTTTAAGGTGGACCTAGAACTCAGCAATACTTGCAAAGTAATCTAAGTTGGGAGGTTTTTCCAGAATTTTTCCAGTGTTATGCAGTTGTCTCTGTCACACCTCATTCAACAGCAAACTTTTGTCATGGTTTGCCTTCATGGAGTCTTTTTTTTTTTTTTTTTTAAAGAGATGAGGTCTCACTGTCACCCAGGCTAAAGTGCAGTGGCACGATCATAGCTAATTGTAACCTTGAGCTCCTGGGCTCAAACGATCCTCCTGCCTCAGTCTTCTGAGTAGCTAGGATGTACCACTGTGCCTGGCTAATTGTTAAGTCTTTTTGTAGAGAATGGGTGTCTTGATATGTTACCTCGGCTGGTCTTGAATTCCTGGCCTTAAGCGATCCTGCCACCTCTGCCTCCCAAAGTGCTGGGATGACAGGCATGAGCCACTATGCCCAGCCTGCCTTCATGGAGTCTTTACAAGGCATTTAGCTTAGTTTTTATAGAAACAACTATTTCTTGACTTCCATATTTAATTGATTTTATATAATGCTTGCACAGTATGCATGCAAAGCAAGTACACTTGGCACAAAAAGATTTGAAAGGAAACATAGCTCACCTGGAATAAGCACACAGCTCCATGGGTGGAACGGATGTGAGCAGATGTGTTGGCACTATGACCACTGGTAGCTCACACTTAGGTGGGGCTGTGTGTTCTAAGTTCTTTGTATACATTGACTCATTTCATCTTCACAGAACCCCGTCAGGTAAGATATTATTATCCCTTTGCACAGATGAGGGAAGTTAGGTACAGAGAGGACAAGAGATTTGCTTCAGAGTGGCCTACTAGCTGCCAGCATTCAGCCTGCATTGGGCTTTAGACAATATGTTTTGCAAAGGAAATGAGAGCATTTTGTGTGGGGGTAAATTAAGAGCACAGAGATACTATATAGAGATAATCCCTTAATAAAACCCACCATAACACATAAAGACTTCTGAAATACTCTTCATATCTCTCTAAAATTAGAGTCTAGGCTTTTAGAGGTAGAAATGACCTTAACGTATCCCCTACATATCCCAACAGGATAACCAAGACCCAGACGGGTGAGGTGATTTGCTTCACAGGCACCCAAGAAAGTGTGGCATAAAGTTTAGTTTCCTGATTTAACCCCCATTTTCCTTCTCTCTCTCTTTTTTTTTTTTGAGACAGAGTCTTGCTCTGTCACCCAGGCTGGAGTGTAGTGGCATGATCTCGGCTCACTGCACCCTCTGCCTCCTGGGTTCAAGCAATTCTCATGCCTCAGCCTCCTGAGTAGCTGGGATTACAGGCATGCCACCATGCCTGGCTAATTTCTTTGTATTTTTAGTACAGATGGGGTTTTTCCATGTTGCCCAGGCTAGTCTCGATCTCCTGGCCTCAAGTGATCTGCCTGCCTCAGCCTCCCAAAGTGCTGGAATTACAGGCGTGAGCCACCATGCCCAGCCTATCCCACATTTTCTTATGGAAGAAAAGGATGCATTGTAGTGTATATATAATCTTCTGAGAGAAACATTCAGGAAATGAGCCTCTCAGAGTTTGCCAAGAGAGCAGGAAGGTTGGTGGATAAGGACCACCTTAGTGTTATCAAATCCACACCTCTCTCCTGCAGTCGGAGTAAAGCCTGTACCAGGTAATCTTAGGACTAGAAAGGGTCTAGCGATGTGGTTTTATCCACCCCTGTCTAGAGAAGGAGGGAATGAGGCCAGCTGAGCACCAACAAGGTAGATGGTTTTGTCACTATTTTATGGGTAAGGAAGTTGAGCTTCAAAGAGAGAAAATGATTTATCCGAAATCACACTGCTAGAAGGAAATGGAACCAGGACACAAGCCTGGTCTTGCTGAAGCTAAGGCCCGTGTTCTTTATGCCGTGCTAATTGTTCATCCTGTGCAGTTGTTTAACCACAGTTTTCTTGGCTAGAAGTTCTTCCTAAAGTTAACCCTAAATATCTCTTGAATTTAAATGTGTATCCTTCTGTAGTCCTCAGTCAACAAAAGAAGCGATTGATCAGCCTATTTGAGAGGGTATAAGAAGACACAGATTGGCAGTGTTTGAATGTCAGTAGTACTCATCAAATAATCCCAGGATAGAAGGCATTTTGTTCAACTCCCCGTTATCCCTGCTCACATTTGCTCTGTAGCATCCCCACCAAGCCTGTGCTGGGCAGTTTTCAGTCCGGGAATTAAGAGATATAAGAAAGAGGGGGGCCGGGCACGGTGGCTCGCATCTGTAATCTCAGGACTTTGGGAGGCTGAAGCAGGCAGATCACCTGAGGTCAGGAGTTCAAGACCAGCCTGGCCAACATGGCAAAACCCCATCTCTACTAAAAGTACAAAAATTAGCTGGGCATGGTGGCACGTGCCTGTAATCCCAGCCACTCAGGAGACTGAAACAGGAGAATAGCTTGAACCCGGGAGGCGGAGGTTGCAGTGAGCCGAGGTCGCGCCACTGCACTTCAGCCTGGGCTACAACAGTGAGACTCCATCTCAAAAAAAAAAAAAAAAAAGAAAGAGGGAAGTCACCATCTTAGCCCATCCCTTCTTCTTCCCAGGAAGTCATACACACATATGCCGTCTTTGATTTGTATTTGCAAAAGTAATTCATGTTTATAGTAGAAACTTGTATCACTGAAGAAAGCTCAAGAAAGAATTTGAAAATCTATGTGTATGAGTTCTCTATTGCTATATAACAAGTTACCCCAGAATTTAGCAGCTTAAAACAAACTTTTATCTCCCATAGTTTGAGAGTCATTAGTCTGGGAGTGGCTTAGCTGGGTAGTTCTCTCATGGAGTTGCAGTCAAGCTGTGAGTTGAGGCTCTAGTCACCTGGAGCTTTGTCTGGGGCTGCAGGGTCTACTTTCAAACTCACGTGAGTGTTGGCAGGAGACTTCAGTTCTTGCCATATGGGCCGCCTCGTGGAGCTGCCCACAGCATGGCTTCCCACAGAGCCATGTTGATGAGAGAGAGAGAGAACACGCACTAGAGAGCAACCAAGACACAGCCACAATCTTTTCTACGCTGATCTTAGAAAGGATGTTCCTGCACTTCTGTTGTATTCTGTTGGTCACACAACCAACCCCGGTATAATATTATAGGAGGGGACTACACAAAGGTGTGAGGACCGGGGATGGGAATCATTGAAGGCCATATCGAAGGTTGCCTACCACAGCGTGTAAATTAAAATTATGTTGCAATAAATTACATAAGTTTTTGCCCACAGTTCTCCTATTTTTCCCCCTAGAGTATTGCAAAATACAAAAGATCACCAGGAAAAAAAAAATCTAAAGGGAATGCAGTGTTGAGGCATGAATGTGCCAGTAAGCTGTTTATTCCTTTCTCATTCTAGAGGAGCTTCTTGATTTTATTCCAAGTCTGCCATGTCAAAATTGTGGTTTGGGGAAGAGGGGAGTAAGGGCAATAGAGTGGATAGAAGCATGTGGATGCGCCTTGGTCCTGACATTTGTGTTTTGGTGAACCTGCTGCCTCTGAGAAAAGATAAGGAGTTTAGGATTTGGTCCAGGCTGAAACTTGGGAGAAGCTCATGGCTCCTGGACCTCCTTATTCTGCTTTTAGATGCAAATAAGAAACAGATTTGTAAATGATATTCTAATTTTTACAAATAATTATTTAAGGAAAAGATTTGACTACTTCAAACATACAAGCATTGAAAGTAACATAAAAGGTTTTTTGGTTTTTTTTTTTTTTTTGGTGGGGGTGAGGGGGAGAAGCATTTTGTTTATGCAAATACAGGGTACAGAGATCCAGAAGGAGATCATAACATCTGGACAAGCAGTAGCATTCCCCAGCCTCCCACCCCCAACTGTTACAGATAACAGAGGAAACTTGTGGGTAAATAAGTAGTAGGTAATACAGTCATTTATAGATAGGGGACGTTTTCATATCAGACACGGCAGAGCTTTTTTTGAAAAGCACATACCTTTATGATATTTTGATGAATAAAGGTAATGCAGAAGCAAACTGTAATATCAAATAAATTTGAATGAATTCTTCTACAGTACCTACAGTCAAAGGAAATTTATCAGTGAAAATCAGTATACAACAAACAGCAAAATGGAATAAATTTGAATAAATTCCTGCACAAGCAGTCACAGTACATGTTGATAAATATTTCAGTATAAACTGATACAAAGTATAGCATAAAATATTAATTTTGAAGGAATTCCTATGTCATGCCTTGAATAAAAGCTAATATTTCACTGAATAGTGTGTATGTACCAAGCAACGGGAAGAAAACTGAATTAGTTTTCACAAAATGGCTCTAACCTAATGTGTATAACCATTTTTCAGCTGGCTTTGAGCCACAGGTTGCAGTAGTCATATGGATGTGACTCTTAGATGTCAGAGGAATGGCCCTGCTCTGGTGGCGGGTTGGCTGTTGGCCTCTGTCCGTGTCCATCCTGTGGACTTTTTGTGGACTAAGGAGCTGATGTAGTGAACTGGTACTGCTGGTATGTGGCTTTCTGGACCTGCCTCCCTCAGCCAGAGGAGACCCTTGGATTTCTCCATCCTAAGCCAGACTTACTGATGGCCAAGAGTGAGGAGCAGGCAGAACAGCCACAAAGTAACTGCTTTGCTCTTTGGCTATGCCCTGAAGTGTCCAAAGTCATTGTTCTAAAGTGGAGCAACTACATAACTGACAGTTAACCTCTAGAGCCCTGTACAAATCCTTTCTTTTAGTCCAGATGCTATATGAGTTTGGGGAACCTGAGCCTTCCTGTGTGCACGTATTCCCCTATTGCTGCTGATGCAGGGAAAACTGTGCCCAGTAGTGACACCATCCAGCACCTCAGGTGCCAAAGTCCCCAGGCCGTGATCACAGAGCATGGGGCTGAGCCCCTCATAGGTGGTCACATCACCCTCTTTGTCCTGCTGTCGGCTGGAATGTGTCCAGCCTAGCTCAGCATGGAAGAAGGTGAACCCCACCACCTACCATGAGCAGCACCTCAAATGACAATGCCACAGAGAAAATGGAGCAAAACCAGGATGACCTTGCCAGCTCTTCATTGTAGGATCAATGCATTTAGGTGCAGAGGGGTGTGGATGGAAGCCATGGCCTAGTTGGCTTGTCGCAGACCTCTGTGCTAGGCCCTTGCCACCTCCTAATGCAGACAGCAAATACTGGAGGCCTGAGCATCAGCTCTTGAAGTAGCTTTCTGGGAGGGCGGTGAGGCATATGTTGAGAGCATGGGATTTGCCAGCAGAAAGATCTTCAGTGAATTACCTAAGCTCATTACACCTTAGAGTCCTCATCTGTAAAATGGGGCACTTGCCTAATGAGGGTGTTATGAAAATTAGCATATTTAAAGGTCCTAGGGCTGTTTCTGGCACATTGTCAGGGTTCAGTAATTCTAGTTAAAAATAGAAAAGTGGCTTCTGGCTGGCAAGATGGCCGAATAGGAACAGCTCCGGTCTGCAGCTCCCAGCGAGATCGACTCAGAAGGCGGGTGATTTCTGCATCTCCAACTGAGGTGCCCGGTTCATCTCACTGGGACTGGTTGGACAGCGGGTGCAGCCCACAGAGGGCAAGCCGAAGCAGGGTGGGGCGTCACCTCACCGGGGAAGCGCAAGGGGTCGTGGAATTTCGTCCTCTAGCCAAAGGAAGCCGTGAGGGACTGAGCCTGAGGAACTCCGGCATAGATACTGCGCTTGTTCCACAGTCTTCGCAACCCACAAACCAGGAGATTCCCTCCGGTGCCTACCCCACCAGGGCCCTGGGTTTCAAGCACAAATCTGGGCGGCCATTTGGGCAGACACCGAACTAGCTGCAGGAGTTCTTTTTTTCCATACCCCAGTAGCACCTGGAACGCCAACGAGACAACCATTCACTCTCCTGGAAAGGGGTGCTGAAGCCAGGGATCCAAGTGGTCTGGCTCGGCGGGTCCCACCCCGACAGAGCCCAGCAAACTAAGATCCACTGGCTTGAAATCCTGGCTGCCAGCACGGCAGCAGTCTGAGCTCCACCTGGGGCACTAGAGCTTGGTCGGGGGAGGGGCGTCCGCCATTGCCGAGGCTTGAGTAGGTGGTTTTCCATTCACAGTTTAAACAAAGGCACTGGGAAGTTCGAACTGGGCAGAGCCCACTGCAGCTCAGAAAGGCTGCTGGGGCCAGACTGCCAGATTTCTTTTCTCTGGGCAGAGGATCTCTGACAAAAAGGCAGCAGCCCCAGTCAGGGACTTATAGATAAAACCTCCATCTCCCTGGGACAGAGCACCTGGGGAAAGGGGTGGCTATGGGCTCAGCTTCAGCAGACTTAAATGTGCCTGCCTGACAGCTCTGAAGAGAGCGGCGGACCTCCCAGCACAGCGTTTGAGCTCTGGTGAGGGTCAGCCTGCCTCCTCAAGTGGGTCCCTGACCCCTGTGTATCTGGGAGACACCTCCCAGTAGGGGCCGACGGACACCTCATACAGGAGAGCTCTGGCTGGCATCTGGCAGGTGCTCCTCTGGGACAAAGCTTCGCGAGGAAAGATCAGGCAGGAATCTTTGCTGTTCTGCAGCTTCCGCTGGTGATACCCAGGCAAACAGGGCTGAGAGTGGATCTCTAGCAAACTCCAGCAGACCGGCAGCAGAAGGGCCTGACTGTCAAAAGGAAAACTAACAAACAGAAAGGAATAGAACATCTGCTTAAAGACCCCATCTGAAGGTCACCAACATTAAAGACCAAAGATGGATAAATCCACAAAGATGGGGAGAAACCAGCTGAAAAAGGCTGAAAATACCAAAAACCAGAACACCTCTTCTCCTCCAAAGGATTACAACTCCTCACCAGCAAGGGAACAAAACTGGATGGAGAATGAGTTTGACGAATTGACAGAAGTAGGCTTCAGAAGGTGGGTAATAACAGACTTGAGCTAAACGAGCATGCTCTAACCCAATGCAAGGAAGCTAAGAACCTTGAAAAAAGGTTAGACGAATTGCTAACTAGAATAACCAGTTTAAAGAAGAACATACATGACCTGATGGCACTGAAAAAACATCACAAGAACTTCTTGAAGCATATACAAGTATCAACAGCCGAATCAATCAAGCAGAAGAAAGGATATCAATGATTGAAGATCAACTTAATGAAATAAAGAGAGAAGACAATATTAGAGAAAAAAGAATAAAAAGGAACGAGCAAAGCCTCCAACAAATATGGGACTATGTGAAAAGACCAAATCTGTGTTTGATTGATGTACCTGAAAGTGACAAGGAGAATGGAACCAAGTTGGAAAACACTCTCCAGGATATTATCCAGGAGAACGTCCCCAAATTAGCAAGACAGGCCAACATTCAAATTCAGGAAATACAGAGAACACCACAAAGATACTCCTTGAGAAGAGCAATCCCAAGACACATAATCTTCAGATTCACCAAGGTTGAAATGAAGGAAAAAATGTTAAGGGCAGCCATAGAGAAAGGTCAGGTTACCCACAAAGGGAAGCCCATCAGATTAACAGTGTATCTCTCTGCATAAGCCCTACAAGCCAGAAGAGAGTGGGGGCCAATACTCAACATTCTTAAAGAAAAGAATTTTCAACCCAGAATTTCATATCCAGCCAAACTAAGCTTCATAAGCGAAGGAGAAATAAAATCCTTTACAGATAAGCAAATGCTGAGAGATTTTGTCACCACCAGACATGCCTTACAGGAGCTCCTGAAGGAAGCACTAAACATGGACAGGAACAGCCGGTACCAGCCACTGCAAAAACATACCAAATTGTAAAGACCATTGACGTTATAAAGAAACTGCATCAACTACCAGGCAAAATAACCAGCTAGCATCATAATGACAGGATCAAATTCACACATAACAATATTAACCTTAAATGTAAACATGCTAAATACCCCAATTAAAAGACACAGACTGGCAAATTGGATAAAGAGTCAAGACCCATCAGTGTGCTCTATTCAGGAGATCCAACTCACATGCAAAGACACACATAGGCTCAAAATAAAGGGATGGAGGAATATTTACCAAGCAAATGGAAAGCCAAAACCAACCAAACAAACAAAAAACAGGAGTTGCAATCCTAACCTCTGATAAAAAAGACTTTAAACCAACAAAGATCAAAAGAGAAAAGAAGGGCATTACATAGTGATAAAGGGATCAATGCAGCAAGAAGAGCTAACTATCCTAAATATATATGCATCCAATACAGGAGCACCCAGATTCATAAAGCAAGTTCTTAGAGACCTACAAAGAGGATTAGACTCCCACACAATAATAGTTGGAGACTTTAACACCCCACTGTCAATATTAGACAGATCAATGAGACAGAAAATTAACAAGGATATTCAGGACTTGAACTCAGCTCTGGACCAAGCGGACCTAATAGACATCTACAGAACTCTCCACCCTAAATCAACAGAATATACATTCTTCTCAGCAACTCATCACACTTATTCTAAAATTGACCACATAATTGGAAGTAAAACACTCCTCAGCAAATGCTAAAGAACGGAAATCACAACAAACAGTCTGTCAGACCACAGTGCAGTCAAATTAGAACTCAGGTTTAAGAAACTCACTGAAAACCACCCAACTACATGGAAACTGAACAACCTGGTCCTGAATGACTACGGGGTACATAACGAAATTAAAGCAGAAATAAAGATGTTCTTTGAAACCAATGAGAACAAAGACACAACATACCAGACTCTCTGGGACACATTTAAAGCAGTGTGCGGAGGGAAATTTATAGCACTAAATGCCCACAAGAGAAAGCAGGAAAGATCTAAAATTGACACCCTAACAACAAAATTAAAAGAACTAGAGAAGCACAGCAAACAAATTCAAAAGCTAGCAGAAGACAAGAAATAACTAAGATCAGAGCAGAACTGAAGGAGATAGAGACACAAAAAACTCTTCAAAAAAATCAATGAATCCAGGAGCTGGTGTTTTGTTTTTTTGTTTTTTTTTTTTTTTTAGATCAACAAAATGGATAGACCGCTAGCCAGACTAATAAAGAAGAAAAGAGAGAAGAATCAAATAGATGCAATAAAAAATGATATAGGGGGCCGGGTGCGGTGGCTCACACTTGTAATCCCAGCACTTTGGGAGGCCGAGGCAGGCGGATCACGAGGTCAGGCGATCGAGACCATCCTGGCTAACATGGTGAAACCCCATCTCTACTAAAAATACAAAAAATTAGCCAGGCTTGGTGGCGGGTGCCTGTAGTCCCAGCTACTCGGGAGGCTGAGGCAGGAGAATAGTGTGAACCCGGGAGGCAGAGCTTGCAGTGAGCCGAGATCGCACCACTGCACCCCAGCCTGGGCGACAGAGCAAAACTCTGTCTCAAGAAAAAAAAAAAAAGATATAGGGGATATCACCACCGATCCCGCAGAAATACAGACTACCATCAGAGAATACTATAAACACCTCTATGCAAATAAACTAGAAAACCTGTAATAATGGATAAATCCTGGACACATAACACCCCCCGAAGTCTAAACCAGGAAGAAGTTGAATCCCTGAATAGACCAATAACAAGTTCTGAAATTGAGGCAGTAATTAATAGCCTACCAACAAAAAGTCCAGGACCAGATGGATTCACAGCCGAATTCTACCAGAGGTACAAAGAGGAGATGATACCATTCCTTCTGAAACTATTCCAAACTATAGAAAAAGAGGGAATCCTCCTTAACTCATTTTATGAGGCCAGCATCATCCTGATACCAAACCTGGCAGAGACACCACAAAAAACGAAAATTTCAGGCCAATATCTCTGATGAACATTGATGCAGAAATCCTCAATAAAATACTGGCAAACAGAATCCAGCAGCACATGAAAAAGCTTATCCACCACGATGAAGTCAGCTTCATCCCTGGGATGCAAGGCTGGTTCAACATACGCAAATCAATAAACATAATCCATCACATAAACAGAACCAGTGACAAAAACCACATGATTATCTCAATAGATGCAGAAAAGGCCTTTGACAAAATTCAACACTACTTCATGCTAAAAACTCAATAAACTAGGTATCAATGGAACATATCTCAAAATAATAAGAGCTATTTATGACAAACCCACAGCCAATATCATACTGAATGAGGAAACACTGGAAGCATTCCTTTTGAAAACCGGCACAAGATAGGGATGCCCTCTCTCACCACTCCTATTCAACATAGTATTGGAAGTTCTGGCCAGGGCACTCAGGCAAGAGAAAGAAATAAAAATAAAGGGTATTCAAATAGGAAGAGAGGAAGTCAAATTTTCTCTGTTTGCAGATGACCTGATTGTATATTTAGAAAACCCCATTGTCTCAGCCCAAAATCTCCTTAAGCTGATAAGCAACTTCAGCAAAGTTCAGGATACAAAATCAGTGTACAAAAATCACAAGCATTCCTATACACCAATAACAGACAAAGAGCCAAATCATGAGTGAACTCCCATTCACAATTGCTTCAAAGAGAATAAAATACCTAGGAATCCAACTTACAAGGGATGTGAAGGACCTCTTCAAGGAGAACTACAAACCACTGCTCAACGAAATAAGAGAGGACACAAACAAATGCAAAGACATTCCATGCTGATGGATAGGATGAATCAATATTGTCAAAATGTAATTTATAGATTCAATGCTATCCCCATCAAACTACTAATGACTTTCTTCACAGAATTGGAAAAAACTACTTTAAACTTCATATGGAACCATAAAAATCCTAGAAGAAAACCTGGGCAGTACCATTCAGGACATAGGCATGAGCAAAGACTTCATGACTAAAACACTAAAAGCAATGGCAACAAAAGCCAAAATAGACAAATGGGATCTAATTAAACTAAAGAGCTTCTGCACAGCAAAAGAAACTATCATCAGAGTGAACAGGCAACCTACAGGATGGGAGAATATTTTTGCAATCTGTCCATCTGACAAAGGGCTAACATCCAGAATCTACAAAGAACATAAACAAATTTACAAGAAAAAAACAACCCCATCAAAACGTGGGCAAAGGATATGAACAGACACTTCTCAAAAGAAGACATTTATGCAGCCAACAAACATATGAAAAAAAGCTCATCATTATTGGTCATTAGACCACAAATCAAAACCACAATGAGATACCATCTCACGCCAGTTAGAATGGCGATCCTTAAAAAAGTCAGGAAACAACAGATGCTGGAGAGGATGTGGAGAAACAGGAACGCTTTTACACTGTTGGTGGGAGTGTAAATTAGTTCAACTACTGTGGAAGACAGTGTGGCGATTCCTCAAGGATCTAGAACTAGAAATACCATTTGACCCAACAGTGCCATTACTGGGTATATACCCAAAGGATTATAAATCATTCCATAAAGACGCATGTATGTATGTTTATTGCAGCACTATTCACAATAGCAAAGACTTGGAACCAACCCAAATGTCCATCAGTGATAGACTGGATGAAGAAAACGTGGCACATATACACTATGGAATACTATGCAGCCATAAAAAAGGATGAGTTCATGTCCTTTGCAGGGACATGGATGAAGCTGGAAACCCTCTTTCTCAGCAAACTGTCACAAGAACAGAAAACCAAACACTGCATGTTCTCACTCATAAGTGGGAGTTGAACAAGGAGAACACATGGACACAGGGAAGGGAACATCACATACTGGGGCCTGTCGTGGGGTAGGGGGTAGGGGAGGGATAGCATTAGGAGAAATACCTAATATAGGTGACAGGTTGATGGGTGCAGCAAACCACCATGGCATGTGTATACCTATGTAACAAAACTGCAAGTTCTGCACGTGTACTCCGGAACTTAAAGTATAATTTAAAAAAGAATAAATAAAAATAGAAAAGTGTGCCTGTAATCCCAGCTACTCAGGAGGCTGAGGCAGAAAGATTATATAATACCAGGAGTTCGAGGCAGCAGTGAGGTATGGTCATGCCAGTATACTCCAGCCTGGGCGACGTAGTGAGACCGTCTTTTAAAAAAATTTTAACATTTGGCCGGGTATGGTGGCACATGCCGCTAGTCCCAGCTACTCAGGAGGATGAAGCAGGAGGATGGCTTGAGCTCAGGAGTTTGTGGCAGCAGTGAGCTATGATCTTGCCCCTGCATTCCAGTCTGGACAATGGAGTGAGATCCTGTTTCTAAATATATGTGTGTGTGTGTGTGTGTGTGTGTGTGTGTGTATAATGTGTGTATATGTTGTGTAATCTTAAGTGAATCTAATAACTGCTCTAGTTTACTCTGCAAATGAAAAACTTAGACTAGACAACCTCTAAAATCTTTGTTGATTCTAAATATCTGTGCCTCAGTTTAGCTCCCATTCCCTTATTCCCAACTCCAATGCACATCCCGTCACTTTGTTTCAACTTTCATGGCCGAAGTGCAGGTGGGGTGGAGTGTGCCTCTAGGAAAGTGGAAACGGCTGTGGCTTTTCCACTGTGGCTTCAGGGAGCCCTGGCCTTAATCAAGCTACTTTCTAGAGCTGTGTTGCCTCTGAGCCTGTTTCCTCATATGTACGATGGGGACATCATTGTCTCCTTCACAGTGTGATGACAGTTAGTCATGTACAGAAGGCACCTATAGCTCCTGGCACAGGCTGGTGAGCAACAAAAGTTCACCATTATCACTTTCTCAGTGTCTAGGGGACATTTCATCCCTGAGCATCTCTGGCCATTTCAGGATGTGCTCACTGTCTCTCGTTTGCTCTGGTCCCAGTGACCTTGTTAGCTCCTGGCAATGTGTGTGCAGGCCCTTCTGCCTACCCAGTCAGGTGATGGCCTGGTGAACAACAGCAGAGTAGGCCCATGCCTGATGCTCAGTCATTTCACCATCTTTTTCCTGCCAGGTGCCATGTCCAAGATACAACACCTACATCAAGGAACTCAGAGTCTGAAGTCAAGGCTGCAGAAACTGTGGTCTAGCTTTCTGACCAAAGCTGGGTTTTGTGCTTCTATGGCAGTGTAGATTCTTTTGCTTGAACATACTCAAAATCTTAGTTTTTAATTGGTGATTCTTTTTAGGACTACAGCAGTTTTTGGTCTCAAAGCCAAAAGATTCTGTATTATTACAGATCTTGTGTTATTTTGTGGCAGTATAACATCTCTTAACCAACCAAACAAGATGAGTAGGTTAGAGATTAAACTGGCTGCAGAAGTCTAAATGAAACTGAATCCCCAAGTTCTGAGACGCAGTGAGGAGAAACTGTATTGCCAATAGATCTTCTCATCCTGCATTTGGAGTGGTCGGGATTCTGGAGTCAGATGCCTGTGTTTGAATCGGGGTTTTCCCAGTCACTAGGTAGGTAGCAACTCTAGTCCAGGCTACTTAATGTCTCGTAAGCTCAGTTTCCACAATTGGAAAGTGACGATATGGTGTTTACTTCAGTGGTAGTTGTGAAACTTCATTGAAATGACACAAGTTCGTAACTGTGCCAGTTCCATTGTAAGGATGCAATAAATGTTAGCTCTTGTTTTTATTAATGACGAGGATATAATGTTTAAACTCAATGCCCACTTTGGGCAGTTTTTTACCCTGTAGAAGCAGTTGTAATCATTTTCAAATCAGGCTTACTACACCCTTCCAGCTGGAAAGAAAAGTCTCTAATTTCATTGATTTTCGAGGGCACATGCCTTAGTTGAATGAGTAGTAACCAAATGGAGATATGTAATAGGCAGTTAGAAGTGTTAGCATCTTTGGGATCATGTGGTCAACCACACTATAAATGAATGCTTGGATGTAAGGGCAGACCTGCGTCTGTGTGTGTGTTTTCAGTGGGTGGATGGGGCCATGTGGTATCACAGCATGCCACACAGGGATTTACGGTGGTCAAGAAGCATTTGTGGTACAGAGCTTGGAGTTTGGAGTAAGGCTTGTTTTGCATCCTGGCTCTACCACTGTCAATCTGTGTGACCTTGGGTGAGTCACTTAACTGTTTCCTCACCTGTTAAATGTGAATAATAACAGTACCTCTCCCCTTTTGTGAAGACTGAATGAGATAAATGAAAAGCTGTTTGCAGTATGGTCATACTAAAATGGGAGCAGTCAGTACCCTCCCCCCATTTCCAGCAGAGTGGTGGGCAGGTCTAGCTAGCCCTTTTACATACACCTTGCAGAATAGTTTATAGTAGTGAGCATAGCTGGTAAATGTACAATAAAAAAAGTTCCTGTTTTTCATTTCTACCTGATTGAATGAGACACTCATTTAATGCAAATTTCAATAATGCTCTGATACTAACTCTGTTCAAGTTAGTAAGAGAGCTTTGTAGAGTTATTGTGACACCTGGGTTAAGTATGGCTGACTTTGGGTTAAGTATGAGGTCTGATTATCCCAGTCTGTCCTCTAGATTTTTTGCTGTTTTGTTCAATATAATTATGTAAACAGGTATTCTCTATGTAAACATTTGTGAAAGTTAAAATACCAAAGCAGATTAAATATAGAACTAGACTGGATGCCTACATCAGTGTTTTAGTGACAGCAAAAAAAAAAAAAAAAAAAAAATCATGTGTTACATTTAATTATTTTGGCTAGTTTCTGTTCTGTTGGTTTGATAGTATTCTTTTTAGTTGATATATAAATTTGCTTGGGGTTTTATACCAGTCTTCTATTTCTGCATATTTAAGGAATATTTTAATAAATAATAACTTATGTCAACCTTGAGGATCTATGACTTTTTTCTTTTAAAGAGGGTTCATATATTAGTCCATAACCATTGAATAGATCGTTCAGAGTGTATGAAGAAGAGCATAATCCTGTGCACAGCTGGCTTCTCTGATTTGCAGGGTATTTAGTGTACATTTCTCTATCCAGCTCATATGCCGGACAGAGGAACACTTTACCTTCTGGTCTCTCTGCCTGTTGGGCAATTGGGTTATTCTGGGTATGTGGAGGAGCTTTTTTGATTCTTGTTGTGAGGGATGCTTTCAACAGAAAAGAGAGGAAGAATATTTGTCTTTCATTGCTCAATACCCAGATATTTCATATTCATCAGAAATAGCTACTTCTGAATTCTTTTTTCGTCTTTAAATTAGACACAACATTATCCCGTCTACTGTTATTTCTTTTTTACATTTTTATATTAGCAGTCGACTGTTGGCATGTTCTCTCAGCTGCCTCTAGTGATGACATCCGGGCTTTTAACAGCCATGCTTTTCCAGGGAGTCCTGTGCACTTCACAGATTACACCATTAGGCCTCACAGTTGTTCCCGGAGGTAGGTAGGATCAGACAGATCATGTAGGGGTGAGAACAGAGGGCTGGAGCGAGTCAGTCTGAGAAAAGCAGTGGGTTACTTCTTTTATGTTAGCATTTCTGCTTTAGGCAGAGTTCTGCATTTGCACCTATTTTCATATTTTCTTCAAAGCATTTTTCAAATGATAAGTCATTAGCTTCATGGCTGCAGAATGAAGTAAGGTGATATTAATATAGCTATTGAGAAATAAGAACCTTCACTGAAATATTTTTAGGGTCGTTAAGAGCAGTTTTAACTCTTGGTTTGGGTGTGATTTTTGCCTAGAATTTGGAGTGTATTTAAATTGATTTTATATCTGAAATTGAGTGATCCAAAGAAACCTCTCTAATGATATAGTTGTCTAATGTCTATTCAGTGTAACTCTTTGAAGGTGCAAGATTAATATTCCTAAAGCCCAGCTCTGATCATTTCATAATTTTCTTTTGTGTCCTTTTTAACATTATGAGCTTTGGATTCAAAAGACCTGGCTTCATTTTATGGGCTGGTTATATAACCTGTCTGATTCTCACTTGCCTCCTCTATAATGGAGGTAATAATACCCAACTCAAAGAGTGGTGGTTACAATTAAGTGAGATCATGTGTGTGCGATACTAAGCACAGTCGATGTCAATAAAGCTTTAAAAAGGCAAAAAACAGTACAAAATCCAGATTCTTTGATGCTATGTTTTAGATGCTGCCTTGGAATCACCTCATAACCGAGTTCTTATTTTCCAGCCAAATACGAAACCTCACTCTTCATTTTTCGTGAAGCAGAACAACCAATACAATTTACATGAGGCTAAAAAGCTTCATGAAATAGTACTTTATCTTGCCACATGCTATAGCATTCTATTCCATTTCATTGAGGAAGAAAATGGCCATTAAACTGTGATATCAAGCAAGTTGCAACCTGTTTAAAAAACAGTGGTCTAGAAGGCCTTCCATCTCCATTTCTTAGAATTCTACCCTCCACCCCCCTTGAGACCTGTACCCCCTCATGAAATCTTCCCTCATCTTGGCATCTGGTGGCCTTCTCTGAACTTATTTTTTCTCAGTCTCATTTATGGCATTTACTGCAAATTGGCATTTAGGTTCATTATTGATTCATAACTTATCTCTATGGTGAGATGATAAGTACCATCAGGGCATGAACTCCATTGTGCCATCATTTATCAACCTGTGAACATAGCAGGATGTCCTGCCCACTGAAGCCTTCAGAGGTATTTGTTAGGAAATTGCCTGGTGTCTTGGATGCTTCCTTACCTTTGTGCTGACATTTGAAAGCCATAGAATTAGAGTTTGTGTGTTTACCCTTGGGAGCGGGTTGCCTCTCGCCATGACTACTATCTAGTTCAGATGTTTTCACCTGGCCTGCCTTGGATTTCTTGTGTATGTGAAAAAGAATGACATTAGGTTGAGATTGGTATTCTGGCTTCTAAATGGAGATTCTCAATTTTCCTGTTTCCTGACTTGATTTTGTTGGGCCTCAGAGGCTCCTTTCAGTTCTAACAGTGTTTGAGCAAAAATCAGCCTCCTTTCTGATGAGACCCAGCCTGATATCTTTAAACCTTGGACCTTTGCAGCATGTAACAGTTAATGATTTTAGCCTATGAGACCTGCACTTTATAGCCTAGGACACCTTTGATGTTTCTGTGTATGTACACGGTGATCTGTAGATTTTATATGTGAGGATATTTATATGCAGTATTTTATTCATATAGAGCCTTTCATCTACAATTAGAAAATAGTATACAGACAAGAATGGAATATTTATATCTTAATTATACAGATACAGTAAGTCCTCACTTAATATCATCTATTTGGAAACTGTGACTTTAAGCAAAATGACATGTATGTATAAGAAATCTAATTTTACCATAGGCTATTTGATACAGACAAAAGTTGAAGTTGCTAGGACATATTTCTGGTCACAAAAACATCAGCAAACTTCTAAGTGAAGATTCAAAACACTTTTAATATTAAACATTGAAATAAATGTGAGCTATATATACAGAACTCAGGAGGTGGAGGTTGCAATGAGCCGAGATCTCACCACTGCACTCCAGCCTGGGGGACAGAGCAAGACTCTGTCTCGAAAACAAGAGAAAGGATTAATAAAAACAAAATAATTATTTACTCAATGATTCCATGATTTTAGTTCAGGGTTGAGAGTGGCTGGAGTCTGTCCTGGCATATCAGGGCACAAGGCAGGGACCCACCCTAGACAGGACACCATTCCATCATACATCCACACTCACTCAGACAGGGACCGTGTGGACACTTCAGTTCGGTTCACCTAATGCACACATCTTTGGGATGTGGGAGGAAACCAGAGTACCCAAAGAAAACCCGTGCAGACGTGGGGCAAATGTGCAAACTCTACACAATGGCCCCGGCCTCTCATCAATGTTACTGAAGGAAACGACATTGAACAAAATGACATTTCTCAAAGACCTGCTGTACACCACATCTCACATTTGGAGCCCAGTTTTGAGAATCTAGTGATAAGATTTCAGGAAGAGCAGGACCCATTTTATGTTTACACAAATTACCTACTCAAGGGTCAACCTCATTTAGAGGAACTGATTTAATTTAGGAAAGCTGTTTCTTTCCCTTTTAAATCTAATTTAAGAAGCTTGACTGAAATAGTAATAGATACCAGAGAAGTGGCTGTGCAGCTACGTAAACTAACAGACCTGGCCATAGAAACATCTCTCTTGGGACAATATCTTGATAAAATACATATCAGAAATATCTAGGAAATTATAGATAAAAAACAGATCATTAACAATTTAATGACACACAGTAAAAAGATTTTTAAAAACATAACTGCATAGTAAAGTCTGGGAAAAGTTACTGGTACACAGGTGTAGGCAGTAAATCTATTCATAGTCAGATTTTTCTCTTTTGAGTATTGAACAGTTAATAGGGACTTATGAAATGAGTTTTGTTAATTCAGTACTCAGAATTCGCAGACAAGCTTCCTTATTTAGATTCCTTCCCATCTAGTCTGCCATTTACCAGAGCTAAAGTGTGTGTCAAAGGAAGCAGGATTTGTTTTAAAGGAGATTTGGAGGAAATCTTCCTTCAATATTTAAGTGTTTGGCAAAGTCATGCTCACGTGGACGTCAGTTTTGAGAGGAGGAAGTTTAAAATCAGGTGGCTTATTTACGTTACTGGCTGAAAGCCTGTCTGATAGGATTGACATGGAGCACTAATTAATCACCTAGGGTCTCCTCATTTACTAATCATATTGCACAAAACTTCCCTGCTGACTGAGGCTCAAGGGCAAACCGTGGGCTTCCAGCCAGCTTATTTTTCATAAGCATTATGCTACCGCTGTAAATTAATGTGAACCTAATATATTCAGTCAGCGGTTTACTTTCCCATGGTGACCCTCTCTGGTTAAACAGCTTTAAATGAAATCTTGTATCAAAAATGAAAAGAAGTTTCTTGCAAAAGGAAAAAAGGATTTTAGGTCTTCTTTGCAATCTTTTTTCCCAATAATATATGCTATTTCAGTTCTGATACAAATCTGCTAGATTAACTGAATAATGCACAGATGATGTGATAGTTTCTTTTTGTTATCTGAAAAGTGAACTTATATTGTGCTTAGGTAAGAGACTTTTTAATTACACTTTTAATGGCAATAATAGTGTGTTTATTGAGTGCCTACTATACATAAAACACATACCTTAACTCATCGATCCTCATATCAATGCTATGTGAATGCTAGGCAATAGTCTGTATTTATGGGAGAGAAAATTGAGAGTGTCAGCTTGCCCAGGCCACATCCATTAAATGCTGGGGCCCAGATTTGAACCGAGGTTTGTCATCAGAGGTCAGGCTCATTTGGCTGTGTCACTATAATTTGTATGGTCCCTTTATACTTTCTGTTTTAACTTCAGGAAATTAGCAGTCCTCTTAATTTTTAAAGATAAAGGCTGGGCACGGTGGCTTATGCCTGTAATCCCAGCACTTTGGGAGGCCGAGGCAGGTGGATCACTTGAGGCCAGGAGTTCATGTTGACCAGCCTGGCCAACATGGCGAAACCTTGTCTCTACTAAAAAATACAAAAATTAGCCAGGTGTGGTGGTGCACATCTGTAATCCCAGCTATTCAAGAGGCTGAGGCAAAAGAATCACTTGAACCCGGGAGGCAGAGGTTGCAGTGAGCCGAGCACGCGCCTCTGCACTCCAGCCTGGGCGACAGATGGAGACTCTGTCTCAAAAAAAAACCATAATTTTTATTTCCATGTTGATTTTTTAATATTCATCTGAATTAGTAAATCATTTTAGAAGCTTGCTGATCTCTAGCACATGCTTTTATATCTCCAACTCACTTTAATGTCATGCCACTTTTATTCAGAGAACAAAAAGTTATGGATGTCTTTAAACCAGAGGAAATAAGGGACGCTTATTCACATCCCTCATGCTGTTGTTCATCAGGAGACTCTTCCAAACAATTCTAACAGAAAAGGAAAATTCCAGAGTGCACACACATGGATAGTTTCCAAGGCAGTGCTTGTTGAGAACCCAGCCTTCTCTCCTGAAGCTGTGAATAGTTTGTCTTATATGTAAATTAATTTCCAAGAGTCTGTGCAGTAAAGTCTTATATAAAAGAACATATAAAAGAATGATTTGTCAAAACCCATTTTCCTTGTTAAAAATACCTAACTAAGGAGAGAGGTTGATATTCGGTGGCTTCTGTGGGCTCTGTGTTAAGCCAGTACTTTACTTCTTAGTATGCAGTGCTGATGTTCTTGGTTGAAAGGAATCCATTCCATTTCTTTTTATAGTGTCATGAAAAGTTGGAAAGAGAAAAACTGAGCTGAACATACAGAATAAATAACTAAATGGTGTCGTCAGGCTGCCCTTTTGTTTTCAGACATCCCCCCTCCTTCCTCCTTTGTGAGTCACTGAGCCAGTAAGATGGATCAAAGATGCCTCAGTATATAGAACATTTTATGTGGAGGTTATTTGTCATCGACAACAAAGGACTAATTGCCTCTGTGCCTTCTTTCACATGATAATCAATGGATTGGGATCTCCTGATTATGCCCCATGCATCCTGCATTCATCTCTCAAGATTTTTTAGGTTTTGATTGAATTTATAAAGCATCAGAAAGATAACGTCAGTTCAGTGCAACTATTAAGGGGATTTTAAACATGGGTATGGAAATATGAAAACAGAGCTTGAAGTGAAGGCACCTGTCATCATTCTTTTTGTAAATGGTTGATTTGATCAGAGGTATAACTTCTGTGATAGCTATTAAGAAGGGTCCTGGCATTTTTAAGATGTAGCATTTATTTCAAAAGGCCCACCAGGAGAAAATTCAGTTCCTGTTTCAGCGTGGACTTGAGGTTCTCAGAGATGACTTCTTGGATGACTTTGTTGCTAATGTTATCAATCAGGTTTCATTTTAAAGAAGCTTTCCGAATTCTAACAAGAAGTCAGTGTACTCTGAGTATAGTTTTCTGTAGTGGATTTGCCTAATGTGGGGGTTGGGCACATAGGCCACGGGAGCGTGTAAGTGTAGGAAACACCATTCAGCTCATTCTGTACAATGTCTGAAGCTTTGAAGTTACATTCTCCTGGCATTTCAATTATTTCAAAGGCAAGATGTTTACTAAAATGTACCTGAAACATGGAGTTATTTCTTAGGAACTTTTAATATTTACAGTTAAATTAGAACACTTTAAAGTGAAAGAATGATATATTGACTGTAGCACAGACATCTGTTTAATAACAGTCACTTTTCCCCTCTTTAAATGTATAAATGTCCTGTGTTTCTTAGAAAAGAAAGATTTCATCAGTGAAACAAACAAACAAAAAAAAACAGAACCCACAAAAACAAAATAAAATTCAAAAACACACACAGATACATAGGCATAGAGAGAGCATTTGTGATAAGTGTTTTAAAAATAGCTATTAATATCTCAGCAGCCTGCTCAGCTCTGATGGCGCTGACATCCCACAGGGCAAGCTGAAGCAAGCCAGGGAGCTGGAGAACAATCTAAGACACCAAACTCTTCTGTGGAACAATAACACTGAGTGTCAAGGACTGTGAAGGGTCTGAGATTTCACCCTGCATGCCAGCAAACAAGTTATCCTGCCACAGTGTCACAAATCCTGGCAGAAGGCATCACACTGCTGGGGCAGACACATAGGACTTTATTAATCACAGCAATGCCAGGAACCAGAGGATCAATATTTTTGTACACTTTCCCTGAGCCCTAATTCTTACAGGGTGGTGCAGAGAGGGCCAGGTGATACATAGTGAGTTGTATTCTAGGAGAGGAACTCTGAACTTAGGGAACTCCGATCTTTTATAATGGGTAGTAAGCCTCCCTGACCCTTGCTCTGTAAAGAAACACTGAATCTTTCAAGGCTATCTGCTGTTCAAATTTTCTTGAAAAGATAGTAATGAAGGACTCACTTGTAATGTCAGTGCCTTGCTGATAAGGTGGCTCACACCTGTAATCTCAGTGCTTTGGGAAGCCGAGGCAGGTGGATCACGAAGTCAGGAGTTCAAGACCAGCCTGACCAACATGGTGAAACCCTGTCTCTACTAAAAATACAAAAATTAGCCAGGCGTGGTGGCACGCACCTGTAATCCCAGCTACTCAGGAGGCTGAGGCAGGAGAACCGCTTGAACCGGGGAGGTGGAGGTTGCAGTGAGCCGAGATTGCGCCACTGCACTGCAGCCTGGGTGACAGAGCGAGACTCTATCCCCCCCACCCCGCCCCCCAAAAAAATGTGGATATGAGAATTGTCTCCCCACACAAACTATTCTGGAAATAGGCACCAGACAAGTACCGATTCCATGAATGGCTAATCTGTGCTGCCTTCAAAAGGCAATGCAGGTACCAGATGACACAGCCATAACTGCAGCATTATATCTCTGTTATTTTAACAAATGGATAAAAGGTGGTATTTTAATTTATCCTGTATCTATGCAACATATTATTTTCCAAATGTCTTCCCTGTGTTTGACAGTCACAGTCTTGTGACATTGCAGCAGGTGTTATTACCCATTTACACTTGAGGAGACTATCATTCAGTGACTTGACCAAGGTCACACACAGTTACTCTGCAGCTCGCCACTACACCTGGGGGCTCCTGACTCCCCGTCTGATGGTCTTTGGAACACATTGTGTAACACTGCCTCCCTTTTGTCTCCTACATAAGGTAACGGATATTTCCAGATATTACAGAGGTGCCCCCAGGCCAGTCCTGAGTTCCTTTTTGGCAGTTTCCGTGCCTCCCAACTCATCTTACCTAGCCACACCATGCACAGTGTCTGGTGGTCATGCTGGACTCATTTGAGTTGAGGGAAGTTACTTTTTTAATGCTTTCTTGTTGCTCTATATTTTAATTTTCACTTAACGGAACACAAACAGTCTCCACTGTTGCCACCCCTTTGCTTAGTAGAGCTGGCCCCTTCCCCTACTTAATGTGTAATTGCTCTATGGGCTTTGGTGGCACCTCTTTCTTGGTTTCCTGCTGCCCTTTTATCTAATTCTTCTGAATCTCCCCTTTTGGTCCCCTCTGTACACTGCCCCATACATCTTCATGCTCTCTAAGACAATGCCTTGATCCTCTTTCCTCCAGACTATATGTGGCCTTAATGATAACCACAATCAGTTATTTATTGAGCCAGGCATATGCCAGGCACCTTTTCATGTGCCACACACTTTAAGCACATTATTTGAGCACATGTGTTATCTCATTTAGTCTTCCCAATGACCCCATGAGATAGATTCCACTTGTCTCTGTGTTTTGTAGAGGAAGAAATAGAGGACTGACAAGTTAAATTACTTGTCTAAGGTCACACAGCCAGTAATGGTGGAACCTGAATGCTAAGCTAAGTTTGACTCGAGAGCCAACTGCTGTCCAGCCCCCAGATTTCCTTGTGCAAGAGTCAGAATCTTTCCACATCAGTGTCTGACATCTGTCTTGGTAATAACGCCTAAAACTGAAATCTAAAACTGATATTTCTCTCAAAATATTCTCCACTTCTAGTATTCCTAACTTTGTAAATGACACGAAAAGCCTGCCAAGTTGTTTAAGCTAAAAACTGGGACGTTTTCTTAGACTGCACTCTTTTCTTCACCTCCCAGGACATTCCCCTTCATCCATTCGTTTTTTTCCTTGCCTTTCCTCTTGTTTTTCCTTTCCTTTCCTTTCTAACAGACTCACTGTCTCACTCAGGCTAGAATGCAGTGACGTGATCATACCTCAATGTAACCTTGAACTCCTGGGCTCAAGCGATCCTCCCCCTCAGCCTCCCAAGTAGCTGTGACCACAGACACATAGCACCACGCCCAGCTAATCTTTTTAATTTTATTTTCATATTTATTTTTTATATTCACTGTGTTGCCCAGGCTGGCCTCAAACTCCTGGACTCAAGCAATCCTCCCACATTGGCCTCCCAAAGTGCTGGGACTACAGACTGAGCCATTGCACCTGGACCTAAAGGCCCATAATTTTAACCTTGTACCCTGCTGCTTCCTGCCACTGAGTCCATAGAGTCTCTGCCTTTTCATCTGCTGTCTCCATCTTGCTGCGGCTGCCTCTTCCTTTTTCAGCTGATGTCCTTCTCACCAAATTAGTAGCCTCCCAATTTGTCTTGCTACCTGCAGTCTCATCTCTCTTCAATTCATTCTTTGTACTGTGCTGGAAAGATGTTTCTGAAATGCAAATCTGATAACTTGTTTTGCTTAAAATCCTTGGTTGGCTTCCCATGGCTTGCTGGTCCCTTGGTACCCATAACACATACAGCTATGCTGATCAGGCCTTAGCCCTTCTAGCCCAGAGGTTCTCAAACTTCAACACATGTCAGTTACCTGCAGGGCTTGTTAAGAAGACAGAACTTGCTGGGCCCTGCCCCCAGAGTTTCTGAGGTAGTAGGTCTCGAGCTGCCTCAGAATTTGCATTTCTGACAAGTTCCCTGGTGCTACCACTGGTGCGGGGACCATAGCCTGCCTAGTGCCTTGTTTGGCTCTCTCTGCTCCAGCCCTGGAACCACTTGCAGGTTCCTGAAGGGACATGCTGTTTCAGGCTTTGATCCTTTTGGATAAGCTGTTGCCTCTACAGGAGATAGTCTTTCTATCGCCGTCTCTTTAAAATACAGTTCGTGTCACTTCCTAGGAAGCTTCCTCTGACCCCTGCAGTGATCTCATAGTTTCTGTGGCAACCCATGTGCATCTCTGGGAATGCTCCATTTCTGTAACTGAGTTGTCATTTTATTTATGTATCTCCCACCCACTCCCACCAGACCATTAGCTCTTTAAGAAAAGATATCATCCATTTTCTTTTTCACCCTTCTATCCCTGGCACCTAGCATGGTGGCTGGTATATACTGAAGATATTCATTAAATAAGTTGAATGATATAATCCTACTTTTACCTTAAAGAATAATTCTATTTTGGTTTTTATTTGCATTAACCTTTATCATACCTTGTTTTTAAATGTCAGGATAGGCTGGGTGTGGTGTGGCTCACGCCTGTAATCCCAGCAATTTTGGAGGCTAAAGTGGGGAGGATCACTTGAGCCTAGGAAAAGTTAAAAAAAAAAAAAAAGTCAAGATGTTTCAACATAAAAACAGTGTGCATCTGACAGTATTAAACTTTCGAAGCTACCATTAGAGAGAGCTTATAACTCAGCTGTCTAATGCAAACCGCAGTTTATTCCTACAAAGGCTGATGTTTGTCTATAGATAACTTACTTCTCATACCTCTGATTTGAAGTGCTTGAGTTATTCCTCAGTCCTTCTCAGCCTTCAGAACATTTCTCTGGTATGTTTTTCAGCCTTGGATTTATCTAATCAGGGAGTTACAGATGGAATAGTGCAAGCCTTTCTTTTACTGAGACAAGCAAAGATTAGTGGGCTGTAAACTTGCAGCCTCCATGTTTCCATCCAAAAGAGGATGGCTCATCCCTCACTTTCCCTTTTACGGGCTTGCATTGCTTGGGTAATTTCCAAGAAGAGTATCAGTTTGATTGCTTGCACAGCCCTCCCTTCTCTCCCCTCCCCATCTCAGATGACTAGTCCTTGCCAAAATGTCAAGTTCCAAACCCTAACAAAAGAGTTTCCAAACAAGACTGTCCCTGGATTGTAGACATTTCTTCAAGGGGTGCCTGGCCTTCTCCTGGTGTAGTGCAAGTTCAAAGGCAAAGAGCCCTTTCATCCTCTGGGAAAACAGAGAACACAGTTCCAAAAATGCTTGGATACCTCCAAATAGACCTCCTCCCCTGCCTCACCCCTTTCCCAGGCTCTGCTATGTGGTGTTTTTCAGGAACCATTCTGTGGATTTTAGCCATATCATTCTGCTTCCATAGTTCAACAAGCAAGCAGCAGACAGCTCTTTCCTGCAAGTGGATGTGTGGCTGAATTATATATTCCTTACACAGCAAGTAACAACATCTTGCCCAGTAGTTCAGAACAACTGGTATCTCCATTCAGTTATTTGGAAAGAAATTTCCCTTTGCCAGAGCATGATTAGTCTCTGAGCACCATCAGTCTCATGCCTGTTTTGCATGTCTTGTAGCTCACTGTAAGCTTGTCACAGGATTAAAGCATGAAAGCAATTGATCTGGTCTCTTATTTATGTCTTAGGACCAGTCTTAATCTGTTTTGTGGTGTTGCTACAATAGAATACCCGAGACTGGGTGATTTATAAAGAAGAGACATTTACTTAGCTCATGGTTCTGCAGGCTGGGAAGTTCAAGGGCATGGCCCTGGTTTCTGGCAAGGGCTTCTATGCTGCATCATAACATGGTGAGATGCACAAGGGGAGACAGACACGTGCAAAGAGGGATCAAACAGGAGAAGGAACCTCACTTAATGCCAACCAACTCTTGTGGGAAATAATTCATTCCCAGAGAACTAATCCAGTCTCAGGAGAGCAAGAACTCACTACTGTTAATACAAGTGTTCAGTTACCTCTAGAACAGCTGCAAGCCATTCATGAGAGCTCTGCCCCCATGACCCAAACACCTCCCACTAAGCCCCACCTTCTGACACCACCGCATTGGGGATCAAATTTCAACATTCATTTTGGTGAGGGCAGACAAACCGTGCCCAAACCATAGCAGAATGCTTTTGGCTGCATGTAACAGAATGCCCCCAAAGTAGCTTTAGCTAAGATGAGAGGCGCTTACTTAAAATAGGAGCCCAGGGGATTGCATGGAACCCAGCATAAGGAGTGCAACCACAGGTCCCGGGATAAGAAGCTGGAAGCAGTCAGGAACATAAGCTACTTTGGATCTCTTTTCTGCTTTCTATATCTACATAATATCCCCCAGTCTATTCTAGCATGAGGGAGACTAGGCTGAGAAAAATCACTTTGTCCAATACCAGACTCTTGGGAAATGGGAGACTCTGGCCCAGCCTGGTATTCAGTGGAACAGCTCTTCCTGAGTCATATGTCTGACCCTAGTGACTCATCTGTCCAGAGAGTGGGAGAAGGCCCATCCTCCACAAATATGCCTACAGGAGCCCCTGTTGGGGCAGGGCCAGTTTTCAGAAAGGGGGATGTAGATAGAGGAGCTAACTCGATTAATATTGGTTATCATTTGTATCCCACGTTCTTCCGAAAGGATTCTGTAAAAAATAGGTACAATGAAACCAAACCCATTCACACAGGATATCATGCAAAAACCAGGAGCAATAAGGTTACGGAGAGGAAAGATGCATCTAGAAGCCCTGATGGAGAGAAACTTCTTTAATGCGGAAATTAAATTAATCAAAATTAGTGGATTTAAAAGTTCTGAGGCTAGTCATCCAGAATTCATGAACTAGGTTGCTAAGAAAAGCAATGGAAAAGATGTGAAATTAAGTACCATATGAGTATCTGACTAGAGTGTGTTAGTTTCTTTTAAATGCATGGGATACTGTATACATTTTTCCTGGAATGACCCTCAAGCTGAAATTGAGGAGAGAAGATAAATGTGAGGCCGGATGCTGCCACTTCCTGTGAGCACATGCTCTCTGGTTAGCACAGGCCCCATCACTGATCTCTGTTATCTGATCCCAGGTCACATCACTCCTCCATAATCCTCTGTGTTTGGGTGTGTGTGTGTGTAAATGTCAAATAAGGGCACATGCAGCAAGTGATACAGAAGTTCAGGAGAGAGAGAGAGAGAGCCTCTGATCACTGTGAACTAGTATATTTTCTTGTATTTGGAGGAGGCAGGATGTGAAGCTGCATTTCATTTTGACCAGTTGTAGATGGCAGGGATGGAGGGGCAGGTTGACAAATGTGTCAGGAGGGGGGCAGGAACTGATATTAATGACAATACTTGCCAAGCACTCAGTGCTCACGTGGTCACATCAACACACACAATTGCTTTGTGCAGTTCTGAGGTGCCCTTCTTATCTCCATGTGACAGGTAAGGACACCAGAGCTCTAGGAAGTCAAGAAACCCTCCACTGATTCTTTGTCTCAGGAGAAACCAGTGTCCTCACCACAGCCTGCAAAGCCCGACACAACCTGGCTCCTATCATCCTCTGTGCTGTGTCTTGCAGCAACTTGGTGGCTGTGCCTCCAGACTTTCCCTGGAATGCTGTTCCCCTGACACCTGCCATTCACTCCTTCACCTCTTTTGTGTTTTTGCTTATATGTCACTTTCTTAGTGAAGACCTCTGTTGTTTGCTCTGCTTTCATATTGCAGTGCCTCCTCTGTCTTCTGCCACATGACAAGCCCCTGACACTGATCTCTTTCCACAGCACTTGCCATTTTAAAAAATTCCCTGCATCTACTCACTTATGTTTCTTTATATTGCCTTTCTCTTCCTGCACACTTCAACTAGAATGTCAACCCCACAAAACCAGTCACTTTGTTTTGTTTCCCAGTTTATCCAAAGCCCCTAGATGACCTCCTTGCTCATGGTAGATGCTCAATAAATATTTGCCAAATGAATGAAGACCCTTTCCCAAGATCATGAAACTACGTAGCACTGGAGTCAGGGTTCAGCAGGCAGAGTGCACTCGGGCCACACTGAAAGGAGGCCGTCAGGATGAAGTGACATGAGAGATGGTGACCCTGGCTGGATGGGACATGTCCTGTTTACAGTTTGAGCTTTATCAGTCACGCCATCTTACCATGAGGACTCCGGACAGTTTGAATGTACAAACTGGGACACGGGGACCCAATGGGAAAACTGGGATTGACTTTCTGCATATTGAATTTTCCACCAGCCCACAGTTACTCCTTTGACATGGCCAGAATTATCCCCAGAGGTTTTTTTATTCCTGAAATAAGTCCCTCCCCTATAAAGACATTTATTTTGTTATTATAAGTATTTAGCACATTTGTGTGGACCCTGCTAAAACGAGTGTTGTTCAGACTAAAGTATCAGAAAATATATAATACAGAGTACAGGTGCTGCAGCTTCAGGAAAATACACCTTTCCTAATGGCACTTCTCCCCTTGCCTCCCGTCTATGCTAAATTTTTAAATGCATTTCTCCTGTTTATTCAGGCAGGGATTAACATTTTCTTAAAGACTTCATCAGAATGTTGGGTTTTTTTCCATTCATTGTTATTTAGGATGATATTTTTGTGACTCCAATTTAGGTAAGAAGATTGACTTGATCTTTATTTTCCTCTATCATATTTACCTTGTGTGCTGTTATTTTGAATCTGTTCACAGGATCCTGGGCAGATGCCATCAATGTAATTGCTATGTTTTCAAGCAAAGAGGATTGAAAGTGTCAATTTAAGAATTGTCTAGGAACTTGATATATACTATCTATCTATCTATCTATTTGCTTTTTATGAATAAAAGTAGCAGGGGTGTTGGAAATATATGTATATTTTTAAATAATTTATTTTTTAAAAGTATACAAACTGAAATTTATTTCAAAGAGAATTCAGATAGCAGCCAAAATACACAGAAAAGAAAACTGTCCTTCAGAAGTGCCACTAGATCAAGCTAGTTATGAAATTGGCACCTGAGAATAACTTCTGTCAGAGAGGATATAAGTCTTTGGAATTTTGAAGAGCCATAGTCTCTGTAGAAGATGCCAGAAATGTAGGCATTATCCTTAACACTTCCTTTTCCTTCCCCTTCCTCCCACCCCCACTGAAAATGTCAGTTTTACTTCTCAGTAGCTCTCAATTCCGTCCGTTTCACCGTATTTCAGCCCAGGACATGATCACATCTTGCCTGTATTACCAAAGTCACCTCCTTTTGATCACTGTAGATGCACTCAGACTCTAATCTTTTCTGCGGCCCAGATCCTCATTTTTCCAAAGCCCAGATCTGCAAAGACCTGCCTGCCTACCCCACACCTGCTCACCACACATAGCTGGCCTTTAAATGGCTTCCTGGCACTTGTAGGAGAATGACTGGATTCCTTAAGGTGGGCTATAAGGCCTGCATGGGCTGGTCCATGCTCGTGTCTCTAATTGCAAACCTGCCGTACCTTCCCCACTTCCCCCATTCTCTGTGCACCAGCCACAGCAATTGCCTTTTAGACCTGTTTACTTGTCATGCTTCTCTCTCTACTGGGACTTTGTACATTCTGCTCTGCCTGAAACACTCTTCCTCCTCTCTTTGCTCATTAACTCCTTCTCATCCTTTGGACTACATGTACGCATTTCTCACTCAGGGAAACCTTCAGATGCCCCTCCAGGTCAAATCCCCCTGTTATAGTTTCTTTGGCCTTCTTTGTTTCTCCTTTGTAGCACCATTAGGAATGATTTTACGTTTTACTCTTTATTTGAGGACTCTCTCTCTCTCTTACTGGACTGTATGCTTATTGGAGGCAGGAACTGTTTCTGTTTTCTTACCTTTATTTATCCCAAGAGAAAAGTAGTGTCTAGTACAAAATAGGAACTCAAGAATATTTGTTGCAGATTATAAATGAATGGATGAATGGCTTCTTGAAGTATCCATTTTTATACCAGTTAGAATAAGGCACTGTACCAATTTCAAAATGTTGGAGGTTCAGCAAGGAAGAAAACCACCAGATAGGGAGGAAAGGATCTTCCTTTTGTAGAATTCAGAGAAAAGTGGGGCAGATGTGTCCCTCCAGAGGTAACTAATCGCCCTCATCACATGCTGGGGCCATTTTCCTCTCCAGCTGTTCCCAAGGGTCAGCTCTGCCGGCTGTCCTTCTGCTATGCCTGAAGGCTTCCATCAGCCTGCCTGAGGGCTGTTCTCATTCCTAGGTGGGAAAACATACCTTTGATGCCTAGAAATTAAAAGAGTAATTTAGAGACTTAAGGCATGAGTTTCATTACAGTTCTCCGTCCCTGAGCTTGCTCTGTGGACAAACATTCTGTGCATATTAGGAAAGTATAATAGTTTTGGTCTTGGGCTAAGGATTCAGATTTTCTGAGCAATGTAGCTCAGGCACCTTTATGATCTTGGGAGGAATACTTAAAATTTCTTTTTTTTTCTTTTTTGTTTGAGACGGAGTCTTGCTCTGTCGCCAGGCTGTAGTGCAGTGGCGCCATCTCGGCTCACTGCAACCTCCGCCTCCCAGGTTCAAGCAATTCTCCTGCTTCAGCCTCCCAAGTAGCTGGGACTACAGGTGCGCACCACCACGTCCAGCTAATTTTTGTATTTTTAGTAGAAACAGGGTTTTACCATGTTGGCCAGGATGGTCTCGATGTCTTGACCTCATGATCCGCCCACCTTGGCCTCCCAAAGTGCTGGGATTACAGGTGTGAACCCCCGCACCTGGCCTTAAAATTTCTAAGCCTCAGTTTCCTTATCTATAAAATGGGGATTAAAACAATATCTAGTGCCTGGGATATTGTTGTGGGATACCTTGTACCAACATTATTCTATAAAAATATAATGCAAACCACCTATGTAGTTTACGTTTTCCATAGCTATCTTTAAAAAGTGAAATGAAATTAATTTTAATATTTGACCCAGTATATCCAAAATGTTATCATGTCAAGATGTAATCGATAATAAATGTTAATGAGATATTTTACATTCCTTTTATTCATATTAAGTTTTCAAAATTCAGCCTGCACTTTACACTTACCAGTGCAGCTCAGTTTGAAACAGTAGTCATGTGCCACATAATGATGTTTCAGTTAACAGCCAACTGCATATACAATGGTGGTCCCATAAGATTATTATATTGTGTTTTTACTATGCCTTTTCTATGTTTAGATACGTTTGGATGCCAGATACTTACCATTGTATTACAGTTGCCTACAGTATTCAGTACAGTGACATGCAGTATAGGTTTGTAGCGTAGGAGCAATAGGCTATACCATATAGCCTAGGTGCGTCATAGGCTATACCATCTAGGCTTGTGTAGGTACACTATGATGTTTGCATGACTACACATTTCTCAGAACTTATTCCCTTTATTAAGCAACACGTGGCTGTAGTTTAGCCATACTTAGCATTCAACAAATGCTGGCAAAATGATTGTTATTTATTTTAAAACATCAAAATTTGGGTTGACAAACATTTGTACTGCACATTTGCATATATTGCCATGTGGGAAGATGCCTCAGATATATTTTTTTCTATTTCAAAAGAATAAAGGGTTGACTTTAAGAGTTCTCAGCTATTTCCTGCAAGTGGGCCTCCCTGGGTTTCAGAATGAGGTCAGTTTGGTGGTTTATCGTTGTCTTTTCTTTGGGAGGTGGGAAGGGGAAACTGAATGTGCCTCAAGTATTGCATGCCTGTCTCTGTTTTTTGGCTCTTCTCTGTTTAATTATTGGGAACTGGAACAACTTGATTTTAAAACAAAACATATGGTCTGAGAATAATTGGGAGGACATTTGCTAGTGATGTAGCACTGAAGGTATGTATCAAGTTGAGGCCCAGGCTTGCACCACTTGCTTGCTTAGGTATTGAGTGTTTCCCTTAACTTCAAATTGTGTTCTTTCCCAGTTCTTAAACCCTTGTTTGGAAAGTCACAGTCAAAGCAGGAAATATGGGAGCAAGATTATAAAGGAAATGTCTGTGAGTCTTCTTTAAATCCCTACTTTTTTTCTCTCTCCTCTTTATGGAAAACCACTGGTTTCCAAGCTATTTATATGGCTCGTGAATGAAAAAAGTTGTCTCAAAGTGCCAAGAGGAGAGACGAAAACTTTATTTAAAAAGGAGAATGTGGACCCACCACTGAATTTCTCTGTTCTTTTGCTTAACTCCATTGTGGACACCAAAGTTGGGAATTTCTGTTCCACAGCCATTCTTATGTGAAGGCAAGGTTTTTATCTCTCTTTACCTTTTCCACAGCCCTTTGCTTGCTGGGGGAGGAATATATGATACGCTGATCATGTACCATGTAATTCCAGCCTGAATGCCTCAACTTTTTATATCATGGGGGCAAAGGGGAATTTATCAGGACTGCTAAGAACATGTATTTCTCTTGTTCAAGTCTCTGCTCCTCTGCTTAGAAGCTATGTGCCTCTGAGCAAGTTATTTAAACTCTCTAAGCCTCATTTTCCTCTTTCCTAAAAAGGGGATAATAATAGCACCTATTTCAGAGTAAAATTGTTGTGAAGCTTTTTTTTTTTTTTTTTTTTTTTTTTTTTTTTTTTTCTTTTTTTTTTTTTATTATTATAATTTAAGTTTTAGGGTACATGTGCACATTGTGCAGGTTAGTTACATATGTATACATGTGCCATGCTGGTGGTATATCTCCCAATGCTATCCCTCCCCCCTCCCCCCACCCCACACCAGTCCCCAGAGTGTGATATTCCCCTTCCTGTGTCCATGTGATCTCATTGTTCAATTCCCACCTATGAGTGAGAATATGCAGTGTTTGGTTTTTTGTTCTTGCGATAGTTTACTGAGAATGATGGTTTCCAATTTCATCCATGTCCCTACAAAGGACATGAACTCATCATTTTTTATGGCTGCATAGTATTCCATGGTGTATATGTGCCACATTTTCTTAATCCAGTCTATCATTGTTGTGAAGCTTTAAAGAGACATTGCACACAAAGCACTAAGCACAATGCCTGGAAAGTAATAAAAACAAACCTTAGCGATCAGGCAGAGGCCTTCGGCAGGAACATGTCCACCCCATCAGCAGCAGGAAGGACAGTGAATACTGCATCAGGGAAAATAACCAAACATTTGTCCATGAGGAGCTTCAGCATTGGAAAGTCAGCCATTTCACTGGGTTGTGTTTGATGTCAATGTGTTGAAGTCAAAGCCTTAACTCTGTGCTTCTGTGCTTCCTCGGTCTCATGGGAGCCTGTACACTCACTTCTCAGTGGTCGTTCTCTTTTGCCCAGCACCTATAAATATGAGAGTAACATGCTGAATTGTTTTATTTTTGTGCTACAGAGTCCTAAGTACCTTTGAGTCATTTGGGGATTCACTTGTTTTTGATCTGAAATGTAAAATGAAATAGCTCTCTGACCAGGGCTGAGCATGGTTTTTCAGTTGGGATAGTGAAACGAGAAATCTTTCTGAACACTTTCCAAGGAGTCCCCTATAAGAGCAAGGGGTAGGAAGAAAGGGGTTTTCAGTTCTTGCCAAATCAAAGACATGCTTTTCTGTATAGGGCTCAGAATGTATTGCGTGTTGTCTTGCTTCAATGTCAGATGAGTGTCGAGAGCTTCGGGAAGGTCTGCTTTTAAAAACACCACTCTGTTTTCGGAGTAGCTAATTGTCTTTTGTCAGTCCCCTTTTCTTTCTGCTCCTGCCATCTGTCCAAGTCCCGTTTGGATTTATTAGTGATTGCTTACAAAGTATCAGGAACTCCCTGCTGAGAACGGTGAAGCCCTCGCCCAGTGGGCAGGTCTCAGATTTCCCTGTAACTGTAAAAAATAACCACGCTCACTCATTTTTTTCTCTGCATACCCCTCTCAGTGGACCACTTTCTCCACATTAACTTAATCAAGATGTTAGTAAAATAAATGGTGTTCTGCCATCACACTGAAACTTCTTGTCTCTTTTCAGTGTTTGGAAAGGAAATTGAGAGTTGCTATTGATAATAAAGATAAAGCATATCTTTACTCATGGCCAATTACACACAGTCCTGATCATTGGATTTTTAGTGGGTGGACAGCTCTGTACAATGTGTCATCAAGTCTGTGTCACCCCAGTTACAAAACACTCCATTGTTTTCTATATCAAGGGGGAAAAAACAAATTATGAGATACCATGGATTTTAAGATACATCCCAATTTCAGATGTGTTCAGATGTGGGGAAAATATATGTATCTTATAGCAGGTGGAATACAGTGAGAATTAATTAAAATGGAAAGCCCTAGTCCAGGAGTGGTGGCTCACACCTATAATCCCAGCATTTTGAGAGGCCGAGGCGGGAGGATTGCTTGAGCCCAGGAGTGTGAGACTAGCCTGGGCAATATAGTGAGGCCTTGTCTCTACAAATAATTGAAAAATTAGCCAGGCATGGTGTCATGCCCCTATGGTCCCAGCTACTTGGAAGGCTGAGGCAGGAGGCTCGGTTAAGCCTGGGTAGTTGAGGCTGCAGTGAACTGTGATTGAGCCACTGCACTCCAGCCTGTGTGACAGAGTAAAACCCCATCTCAAAAAAAAAAAAAAAAAGAAAAAGGAAAGAAAAACAGTAAAATGGAAAGCCCTCCTGCTTATCACCTGTTCCTCTCCTGGCATTCCCCTAGTCCTCAACACAGCTAATTGACAGAACGGTGAGATTTGTGGGTATGTATGAGATGTGCCTCTGCCTTAGGGCTGAATGCGTAACTCAGTCCCATGTGTTGTATACTCTGTGTATGCATGAAGTTGTGGAACTGAGTCGAAACCAAGAAGGGTGGTGGGCGGTCCTCTGAACTAAAATTTACACAATCGAAGTTTCTGAAAACAGAACTTAGGAATTTTCTTTGGGTTACATTGATAAGATTCTTGTTACCTTTGGAAGGCATGATCAAAGAGGGACATCCAAGGCTCTACATGCCCCTCGCTGACCTGGCCCATTTGTAATGGCTCAATACTGAAGAGGAGATCCCAGTTCCTCTAAGTTAATGCCTCTGCTTATCCATTTTCTAGTGACCACAGGCCTCAGATCCATGGGGAATCCGTTTCCTCCCCTACCCTAAAAGGCAGCATATTAAATGTTATTGATAATTTCATTGTACTCAGGATTCTACCTAATTATTACTCTTCGTAATCTGAATGACTTCTAACCAACTGTGTGTCTCCATCCCTTCTTAATGCTGTAAAAATTTTAAGTAGGGGGATTATGGTATTTATTTTCCTGGTAAAGATAAGTGCTCACACTTTAGGAAAAGCTATTTCCCAGCCAGGTAAAGTGACAAAAGAATTGATTGAAAAGTTTCTTCTTTATATTAGTGGCATTTTCCCTTATATTTACACTGCTTTCTTTCTTTTTCAGTTTTTGGGAATAACATTTCTTGGAATTGGACTGTGGGCATGGAATGAAAAAGTAAGTTGAATATCATGACAATGCACACATCATGGTTGTTAGAGGCTGCACATCATATTATGTATTATCCCCCTTTCTCTTTGACAACCACAGAGTATAAACACGGCTCTTTAACGAGAAAAAGTGTTGGTGGAAGATTAATGTCATATTCTCAAAGACACTTTAGGAATTGTGCCTAAATTGATGACTGCATCAAAATAATTACTGAAGTAACAATACAAGTGCTCAACAGAGAATGTACCTTGGAATTTGATCAGTTAGCCAAAGATCGATGTTCCTATGGGATATTTTCTCACTCAGGCACAAGAATTCCAGTAATGATTATAAACATCACTAAACCACCTGTAGCCTTTTTTTTCTCTTCTGCTTTTTTTCTTCAACCCTTTGGAAGATAACTCAAGATAAAAACGATTTTTTTTAGTGTGTTATATGGTAAACAACTATTAGCATGTGGATTGAAGGAAGTGGGATATAACTTCACGTTTGAGTATCAAATACACTCATTATTAATGTAAATAATGGGGATGTTTGGCTGCTGGTGGCAAGTATTAAGAAATATTCAGTTTATGATCAAATACAGTATAATAAAAGGAAAATCTGGAAATACAGAGTAATCTGTGTGACAGTGAAGATACAACGTTCTGGGCAGTTTCTGCTCTAAGCAACACACTCATGCAGACGCCGCCTGTGTCCACACCTCTCCTTCCCATCGCACCTTCTAATTTTTCTCTACAGCTCCCCCTACTGAGGCCACCAGTGGAATTCAACAATGAATATAAACACCCGCCCCTCCTCCCAGCTTTTTTCCTTCCTTCTTTGCAAGTGAAATCACCTGCAGCTTTTCATCTATCCTTGTATCTGGCTATACACAAAAGCTTTATTATCTCCCACGTAAGGACAAGAGGATGTATAGAATGGTTAAAAGTTGCCATAAACTAAAATCTAGCTGAAAATTTCCCAGAAGACCATTCTTTGATCCCGTAGGTGTTTCACCCTCTAGCCTGACCCTGGCCTGAAGCTGAGAGTTCCTTTGAAGTGGTAAATGCATTAAGAAAGGAGAGAAAAACTGGGAAGGTCCAGTCAACAAAAGCCCCTCAGAGGCCAGTAGGCATTTCCACAACTAAAACAATTTTCAGACAGACCATATAAAACAAAACTCAAAGCAAATCCTGAGTTTTGCAAATGAACCATCCTGTATTTATTTACAAAATTCTTCTACAGAATGTAAAATGTTTTATGGAAAACAAACTACTTTTTAGCAACAAGAGTAACTGAGGCTACCTGGAGTTTTGAGGCAGGGCAGTGATTATGAATGAGGGGAGACAAATTAAGTTCCCAAAACAGAGATAATTTCATCTCTAGAAACTTTTACATTGAATATCGGTTGATCTTGTCTTGGATTATGGTTAACTTTTGCCTGAAGCCTATTGTGAGCTTGGAAATTTGTGGAATCTGGGAAGTTGGTTAGATGCCAGATAACACAGCTTTTTATAACTCCTTTAATAAGAGTCCATTTCTATCTGCTTTGAAAAAATGCTGGAAGGCATTAAATGAACTAATTATCTGTTCTAGCAATAAACAGCAGTTGGTAATTTTGAAGTTTTTTAATTTTCTCTTTATGAAATATAATTATCTTTTTGTTTCATCAGTTGCCTCAAATGTCTCTTCTCTGATAAAATCACGAACTTCTAAAACTGGCAGTGTCATACAAATATCAGAGCAAGGGGTTGATGCGGTCTTTAGGGAGGGATGAAATAGGCAGTTCCTTTTTTGTAAGGGCCACCATCAAGATTTCTCTTGAGATCCGAAGTTAACCTGGCCAAGGTCACCCAGCTCTATGTAGCAGAACTCCATAAGCAGGGAACAAATAGAGGCAGCAGAGGGTGAAGCGGGTGTTAGCCGTGCACCAGCCCAGTTTGGTGAGTGCTGGCCATGTGTCTGGGGCCTGAGTGTGGGGAATACGACAATGAGGGATGCAGAGTCCATGCCTCATGGAGCTTGCATTCTGGTGGGTCACCAGTGAGAAGCAGTTACTGCCCAAGTATGTTTGTCCAGGTACTGGTAAGTTCTGGCAGGAAACATCAAGTTAGAGAGTGGTGGGAAAAGGAGTCTCTTTTAGATGAAGTAGTTGCCAACAGCCTCTCTAAGGAGGTGGCATGGGAGCAGAGACCTGGATGAAGGAAGAAGGATCTGCAGGGTATGGGGGAAGAACATTCTAGGAAGAGGGAATAGCAAGTGCAGTGGCCCTGAGGCAGGGACTTTGGTGACTCCAGGGAACAACAAGAAGGCCAGTAGGCCTAGAAGGGAGAGAGCAAGGACAAGAAGAGGTGGGTTGTGTTGCCAGGCAAAGGCCAGACTGGGCAGAGTCCTGCAAGAAGTTTGGATATATTCTAGGTACAAGGGGAAGCCACTGGAGCATTTTGAAAAGTCTAATATGACTTTTGTTTTAAGATCACTCTGGTTGCTGGGTGGGAAAAGAGCACAGCTTTGTGGCTTTGCTATGGACTGAATATTTGTGTCTCCCCACCCTGCCAAATTCATATGCTGAGGCCCTCATCCCCAATGTAATGATATTTGGAGGTGAAGCTTTGGCGGGGAGGTAATTAGGTCATGAGGGCAGAGCCATCATGAATAGGATTATTAATGCCCTTCTGATAACAGAAGAGACAAGAGAGATTATTTCTCTGTCTGCCAGGTAAGGACATAGCCAGGAAGAAAGCCCTCACTGGACACCGAATCTTGGCGCCTTAATCATGGACTTCCCAGCATCCAGAACCATGAGAAGTAGATGTTTGTTGCTTAAGTCACCCAGTTTATGATCAGTGTTATACAGCCGACTAAGACAGGGGTAAACAGACCTGAGTTCAAATACTGGCTCCTCCAGTATTTGACATGTGTGGAATACACACATCTTATCTGTGTGATGTTGGCCAACTGAGTTAACTTCTCTGAGATGCCATTTCCTTGTTTGGCAATAGGTATACTGTTCTCACCTTATAGAATTGTTGTGAAGATTAAATGAGACCTCCCTCAGCACAGTGTCTGCTCTAAGGCAGATGCCCACTGGAGACATGGCTCCCTCCCCTGGACACATGACCATAGGCTGTCCACTCTTAATATGGGGCAAGAGCACAAAGGTAGTTTTGAAAGGCGGCCTCAAATTTTAGGAGAGTTTCAGGCTCCAATCCATGGACCAGAGAATTGGGTTTGTTTTGTGGTCTCTTGAGGAGGATGTGAAGTGTGTTGATCTCCTTGGTAACTGCAGAGACTGCTCTCTCAAAGCCCTTTGGATTAATTTCTGAATTGGGCCAGGCCTCTGCTGGAGTGAGTTTTCAAGGTGAACCCCAGCCTGGTAGACAGTGTGGTGAACACTGCACCTGCTGAGCTGACACCGTCAGGCCATGAATCAGTACATCCCCTAGACCCAGATGTGGCGACATTTACTTGTAAGAGGCCTGGAGGGTAAATCCCCAAACCGGATCATAGCTGGAAGGATGAGATTTCCACTGGAAGAAACACATTTTCTTAGCAGATAGGACTTTCAGCATATTCATGTGAAGTACAGAAGCATTGAAAGCAAAAATGATTACCCCACACTTAATATCAGTCTGAGTTTTAAACCTAGGGCTAATATTGCAGTTCAACATTAGACATAATAATTTAAAGAATTCATTTTGTCTGAGTTTTAAATCAACTGTAAAAATGCAAAGGATGAGTGTCTCCAAGGGAAGCTGATTTATGTGCAGTTGTTCAGAGATCATAGGATCTGCTGTTTGGAAGGAACATTAACAATTATGTGACATGAATCACCTCCAGAACACCCTTGACAACATCCAGTGATAGTCAACTCATTCATTCAGATAACATTTATTGAGCACATAGCATAGGCAGGGCTTGTGCTGAATTCTAGGGAAATGTGGATGAAGTGACCTAGTTTCAGTCTTCATGGAGTTTATCCAGTTGTAGGAAGGGTGTGTGCATATACCTAAAATAATACATTGCAATAAATGCTACTTAGGGGTGTATATATGTTTAATGGTTCCCACAGCAAAGTGCTCAGCATTTCTGTCTCTTTAGGTTGCTCTTCCTGTTGGAAAGACTTTCGTTCCACCAAATTAGAATCATGTCCCACTAGTTTTCACTCATTGATTCTGGATCTACCCTGTTGGATCCCACGGAATAAGTCTTTCCACATGTTAACCCGGGAGGTATGTCAGGGTGAGGGCCTGGTTCCTTCTGAGTTTCCAGGCTAAACATCTGCTTCTCTCTAGGTGGTCCTCACAGGATGTGGGCTGGAGCCCCTTGTCCATTTTGTTGGTGCTCATCTGGCCCTGCTCTGGTGTGTTTTCTGCACCATGGAGAGGAAGCTTTAGGGGCTGTAGAGAGTGTGGCTGGATTGCGTCCTTTCTCCCCTCATCAATCTAGCTTGGGATCCACTGTAGATCACGGTGTCTGCAGCTCACTGAGAGTCCCAAGTAGGTTGCAGACCCAACTGGTTACCCCATCCACCTCACCTATGGCTGATTTTCATAGGCAGTTGCAGGATTCCACAATGACACAGTGATATTTCAGCCCACCTGTCCACCTGCTGAGATCACTCCAGAGCCTCCATCTAGCATCTTCCCCATTCTGCCCAGCTTGATTTCAGCTGTACATTATGATCAACCTCCTCCCTCTATTCCTTCTGCTAAGGCAGAGTGTCCTTTTGCCCCACCATGCCACCTGGGAAAATTCTGATTCAGTAGGTCCAGGATAGACACTGCGATGCTCTATTTTAACAAGCCTACTAGATTGTTGTGACTGCAGTCAAGTTTAGTTATCATTGATAAAAGCCAGTGATATGCTGTTGAGCAGGCCAAGGACAGAGCCCAATGACATGTCACTAGAAATTTCCTTTGGGGTTGACACTCATTCACTTATGTGTGCCCTTGGGTGTCATCAGTCAAGGAGTTTCTCCTCCATCTACTTGTCATTACATCAGACTATATTTCTGCATCTTGTCTTTGTAGATAGATGGTATCTTTCACTTTTTCACTGGTTAACTGGCCTAGGCACTTAACTGAACCTAGCACTTTCTTATTGAACCCATGCTGGGTCCTGAAGCACATCATTTTCTCATCCAGGTACTTGGGAACCTTTATCAGCAAAGCCAGGACTAAGGCATAATACATCACTCCTCAATTCGAGAAACATTTTCCTCACTTGGCTTCCAGGATATCACACTCTCCTGGTTTCCATACCTCACAGGTGGTGCCTTCTCACATGTGTTTGCTAGTTCCACCTCATTTCCCTGACCTCTAAATTTTGGAGTGCCCAAGGCTCAGTCTGAGCTTTGACTCATCTTAAGAAATCTCATCTAGACTTGGGGCTTTACATGCCATCTGTCACTGATGACTTCCAAATTAATATTTTTGCTTCCAATCTCATCTGAATTCTAGACTTGCATAGCCAGTAGCCTACCCAGCATCCACACTGAAATGCCTGGTAGGCTTCTGAAACTTAACACATTCAAAACAACACACCTGATTCTCATGCCCTCCCAACCTGCTCTTCCTAATTGCGGTAAAGAAACAACTCCACTCTTCTACTTGCTCATTCCTGACACTCTGCTTTCTTTTCTCCTCATACCATATTCAGCCCATCAGCAAATACTATCAGCTCTACTTTGAAACTATATTGAAAATCCGATTTCTTCCACCACCTCCGCTGTTATACCCTGGTCTAAGTGGCCACAACTTGCCTGCATTTGTGCAGAAGCCTTCCAATTATCTCCCTGCCTCTGCTCTTGCACCCTGACCCTCACCCTAGGGCTGTCTCCGTGCAGCAGCTGGAGTGATCCTTTGGAAATGTAAGACAGATCCTTTTACTTCTCTGCTTCTAGCCCTCCAGTGAGCTTATCTTCTCACTCAAAGCCATATATGGTGCCCATGGCCTGTGTGACGTTTGCTTTCATACTGTGTGCTTCCTCACTGTGTCCTATGGTCCTACTTATCAACTTACTATTCCTCCCACATCCCAAACATACCCCCACAACCCCAGGGCCTTTGCACTTGCCCCTGCCTGGCATGCTCTTCCCCAGAAAACCACATGAGTGCTACCTTCTACTTCCTGGTTTCTTCTCAAATGTCACCTTTGACCTAGCCCTTTCTTCCCCTTCCTTGTGTTTTTCCTTCTCATGCAACTCATCACTTAGACGCTAACAAGTTTATTGCCTGGACTTTTTATCTATTACTACACTCTAGTACCTAGAACGTTAGATGGCACATAGCAAGTATTCAAGAGGTATTGCTTATGAAAGAATGAATGAGCAAATGAGCAGTGACAGCATTCTTTAAAACACTGGCTATATCATGGAGTTATAGAAGTCAGTACTTGCCTCACATCTCCAGTAAGCATACTATATTAGCTATTCTTACAAAATAAAAGGAGGTAAATACATGTGGTTTCTGAAGTCTGATTTGAGAATAATACGGGGTTAGAAACAAAATATATATATTGTCTATATCAGAAAAGAAAAAAATTACTTCTGTCGTAAAAGTGGAAATCCATATATGATTATCTCATTTCATGGAAAAATTAGGGATGCCATTCCTTTTCCATTTTGCTCAACTCTTATGCTTATTACTTAGTTCTTAAGTGGGAGCAAGAGGGAGAGTGATCACTCACAATTAGAAATAAAGGTATTGGGGCGAGGGAGGACTCAGCTTTTCAGAGGAGGGAAAATGCCTTTCCCTGGTCCTTAGTGTGAATTGAATGTTCCCATTCTGCCCCTGCCTCCCTAATACAGCACCTAGCCCACTAAGCAGAGTGGATACCTACTCCTGGCTTGTCTGGCCTGGAAACTCCTTGAGGACAGGAGCCTGTCTTTGCCCTTTATTCTCAGTTCCTAGCACAATGCCTCCTACACAATGGATGCCCAGAAGCTGTTTGTGACTAAGCCAATGAGAACATGCAAAAAGAGCTTTACACATTGTAAAATGCTACACAGGAAAAAAATACCACTTTTTATAAAGGAGTTGCATTTGCACTTCCCTGACTTCTGGATCCCCTCAAGTTAACTTTAAGAGAATGACATTCTATTTCATAGGTGGGGAAACCGAGGCACAGAGATGTCAAGCTGGAAGTCTGGTCCTTTCCCTCCCAGTCCTCTGGCCAGTCCCCTATCATCCTCCATTGCACTCACTAGGCTGGGTTCTCTAGGGGTGGTTGGAAGGAAAGAACTGGTGCCCAGTGCTGATCCCAGTAGGGAGAAGGGGGAATTGGAGGAGCTCTAGCCCCCATATTGCTTTTCTCCTTGGCTTTGCTGTAGATGATGTTTCTTTTTCCTGGAGGGTTTTTCCCAGCCCACTGTCTGTGATTTTAGGTCTCAATGCAGAACACTCCAGTTCTTCCTGTCACAATTATACAGGAGACTCACCTTGGAAAACCTTTCCCTATTTGCCGAGGAAGGAAAATTCAGTGAGATTCATTGATTCAGGAATGTCATAGCAGTACAGGCCAGTTTCTGTTGCCTGAGGGAGGCAATAGAGGAAAATGGTTACTCAGATGACTTGAGCAGAAAAAAATAGATTTCTTAACATTGAAACTTCTTTAAGGAGACATTACCGAGATGCTGAAAATACTTCTATGAAGACTTGGTTTTATCGACTGAAAGTAGATTGTGATTCTTTTCCTCAATTATCCCAATGATTCCCTCAAGTTCTCTGTTGTATCTAAAGAGCTGGAAACCAGCCGGGCGCGGTGGCTCACACCTGTAATCCCAGCACTTTGGGAGGCCGAGGCGAGCAGATCACGAGGTCAGGAGGTCGAAACCATCCTGGCTAACACGGTGAAACCCCATCTCTACTAAAAATACAAAAAATCAGCCAGGCATGGTGGCAGGCGCCTGTAGTCCCAGCTACTTGGGAGGCTGAGGCAGGAGAATGGTATGAACCCGGGAGGCGGAGCTTGCAGTGAGCCCAGATCACGCCACTGCACTCCAGCCTGGGCAGCAGAGTGAGACTCCATCTCAAAAAAAAAAAAAAAAAAAAGAAGAGCTGGAAACCAAACAGCTCGTGGTCAGTACCTGGAAGCTATGTGATCTGATGTGCTCTAATCAGTAATGTTTCACACACACATGAAGTATATGGGAAGAAAATTTAATGTTTCTCTATGTATTCCCCTTTAAACTGTATTCAGTGGGGTTTCTTAGGGATGAAAATTTAGTTGGGTCAAAAATTCAATGACTTTGTTGTTCACTCTCAGATATCACAGTCCTTCTCTCACTTTGAGGCACAGATCCAGGCCCAGTGATTAGACAGGGCTGGATAATAAAACTCCAAACCTAACTTTGCATTAAAATGTTCTCCCTGCCAAACCCATGAGCCTTGGCCCCTGAGGAGGGAAGGGAACATGGCCCCTGGCCCTCCCCAGATGCCTCTGCCCACCGCCTGCCCGGGCAGAAGCTGGGGTGGGCTGTGCTCTCTGGGCCTGGTGGAAGTTAAAGAGAAGAATATCCTGGTCTTTGTGAAGCTCCCCTGCTGAGTCCCTGTGCCTAGTGATTTCCTTGAGCTTGGTAGCCATCTCAATTCCAGGTGACCGCCTGGCAGCCCTGCTCATACCTGGCCACCTTCCTCAGCCAGTGCACCTCTGAGCTCTGCCCTCTGACGTCACTTCTTCGCACGCCTGCAGGCAGCCCTATCTGACAGCGTCCAGGATGACCTCAGGCCACCTCTTCCGTGCTGTCCCCGTGTTTTCTCCAGGACATACTCATCTGGGAGCGAGGTCAGTCCCCCCAGAACAGCCCATGCCTGTCCTCACCTACTTCTGATACCAGAGCAGCCGGCCGGCCCTTCTCTCTCTAGGTTGCAAGGGCAGGAGGCAGCCCACAGGCCCTTCCTAGGCAGAGTCGGGCCCTAATGGCTGTGCGGGTCAAGTGCAGAGAACCACTTCAGAGCTCCCGGGAGGTGCCCTTGGAACTCCTCCTGAGGTTTAGGGTGAGAAAGAGGCTATCCACACCCCACTCCCAGGCCCTGGGCAGTGGTGTCACAGCACAGCAACTGCTTTCTCCAGAGAAACCTTGCCTCTCAGTCCTCCTCTGACCCCTTTTGTCCCTGCCAGATTTCACCGAGGCGTACAAAAGAAAGATGTCCTTTGTCGGCGGTGGTGGAGGTGGGGTGTGGTGGGGAGGTCTTGTCTCCTACTCACTTTGGTTTTCAGATAGTGATCAGTGAAATCAGAGGCAAGAATGTTATAACATCATATTGTGTATATTTTTCTTAAAATTTTAGAAACATATGTATGATGTTACGTTGGAAATAAGAATCCTCCTGCCCGCTGCTACCCCAGCTTCCAGCAGTAGATCACAGGGAGTGGTGTGAACCCTGCTCTTGGGTCAGGCGGCCCAGGCTCAGAACCCTGCTCTGTCACTTCCTGACCTGGGCTACCTGGGCATGTTAGTTCCTCTCTGTGTCTGTCTCCTCACATGGGTAAGAGTGCCTGCCTGGCTGGTTTCTGGTGAGGGTGAAGTAGTCCAGGTAGCCCAGTGCCTGGCTGGAGTCACTGCTGAGAAGAGTAGTTCTTTTGGTGCTGCTTTTATTCAGGCCTTCAGCAGATCTCACCTGGATCACCCCAGAGCCTGCTAGCTGCTTTCACAGCACCTGACTGCCACCTGAGCGGGCTTCTAAGTTCAGAAATGGCCTGGAGCTTCCTCTGCTCCAAATGCCTTCAGATACAAACCCAGCCTCGCCCAACCAGCCTCTTCATCTCTTCTCACCGCTTGTCACATAGAGGCCCCACTGGGCCAGATCCTGTCACTTTGTCTGCACTCTTACTGATAGGACCTTCTGCCCCTCCCCATGCACCCCCATAACACCCACTGCTTGTGCCTCTGCTCCATGCACTCTGTTCTTAACCCTCTCCCCTCTAGACTCAGCTCCTGAGGGTGTCACTATGTTTTGCTAGAAATACCCTTGACTAACATAATACCTGGCAACTCACAGGTGATCCTCATGAAAGTATTTGCTCAATAAATGAACGAGTCTCATATTTTTGAGGTCCCAGAAAAGAGGATCACCTGCCGCTAGTCCAGACTTCACCTTTTTCCACTTGAGTTTAGGGGCACCATGATCAGAGCCTGTTTTAGCTCAGGCTGCTGTAACAAAATACTATAGACTGGGTGGCTTAAATAACAAACATTTCTCTCTCACAGTTCGCCAGGCTGGGAAGTCCAAGATCAAGGTGGTGACAGATTCAGTTCCCGGCGAGGGCCCTCGGTTTGCAGCCGCCTTTTTGCTGTGTGCTGGCATGGCAGAGTGAGAGAGGGAGGGCCCTGGTCTCCTCCTTTTCTTTTCTTTTTTTTTTTTTTGAGATGGAGTCTCTCTGTGTCGCCCAAGCTGGAGTGCAGTGGCACGATCTCGGCTCACTGCAACCTCCGCCTCCTGGGTTCAAGCAGTTCTCCTGCTCAGCCTTCCGAGTAGCTGGGACTACAAGGCGCACGCCTGGCTGATTTTTGAATTTTTAGTAGAGACGGGGTTTCAATGTGTTGGCCAGGCTGGTCTCGAACTCCTGACCTCATGATCTGCCCGCCTCAGTCTCCCAAAGTGCTGGGATTACAGGTGTGAGCCACTGTGCCCAGCCTCTTCCTTTTCTTATAAAGACACTAATCCCATCATGGGGGTCCCACCCTCATGACATCTTCCAAACCTAATTACTTCCCAAAGGCCCCACCTCAAAATACTACCACACAGGGGCTTAGGGTATCAGAATGTGAATTTGGGGGAGTCACGAACATTTAGTCCATACCAGAACCTCTATTAAATCTTTCAGCTTAAAGTTTACACCTAGGCTGGAATGTTTCTAGGTATGTCTCCTGTCTTCTGAATGTAAATGAAAATATCTGGGAATGGCTGAGAACATGGGTGATTTCTGAAAGGCTGCACTTTTGCATGTGGCTGTTTCCACGCTGATGGGGCAGTGGCTCTCACCAGAGTGTGTAGAGATGGTAGTTTCCCTGCCTGTGAGCAGTGCCACCTGATGGAACTTGGTACCGCTGGCCTCCCCAGCAGCTACTTGATTGCAGGATTGTATGGAGACCTAAAAGATGACTACCCCTCCTCCTCCTCTTCTCCTCAAAGGCAGGTCATGGCCACTTTTTAATCTGCAAAAAAAGGGTTACTTGAGTTTCACTGATGACCTTTTTTGACAAGAAAAAATGGGAAGGAGCCATGCACCTTTGAAGCAGCTAGTCGTCTTTTATCCTTGTATCTCTTTGCCAGGCATGAACTAAGCTGCTCTTGCTCCCTTACATCTCCCTGGACTGTTCAGGGCCTGACAAGCTTTCTTCTCATTCCTAGTCGTCACTCTGGCCTCTGCAGCAGTTCCTTAGATAGATGGATGTTTGGAGTTTTACAGAGTGGCGGAGCATCTTTGACAAGTTTTTATAGGGGCAGGTTCCTCTGTGGCCCTGTGGTCTCTATTTGTTCTTACTGTGTATACTGTTTAGAACCACATTTCTAACTCTCCAGGATCACCCCTCGCTGAGTAGCTGTATTTTCTTTGAAATGTCATTCCTTGTTACCCTTTCTCACTAGGGAAATCCTTCTCTATCTCTTACTCTAGGAAAACTGTTGTCAGTAGGATCTGGTTTATGGAGGGGTTGGTGAATCAAGAGCTAGTCTCATAAATCTCAAAGGGGTCCATCTGGCCCAGCTTTGGGTACACATTTCATAGGCCTGTCTCTCTCTCTTTCTTATCCAGCAGTTGGAAGGAATGTGCTTGTATATGCAAAAGCAGAAGAGTCCCAGACCTTGGGGTTTATTAATGCTATTTGTGTATTTCTTTTCTGTGTGGGTTGCGAGAAGAAGCTTGCCAGGTGGCACACAGAGGCTCCTCTGTGTTGGTGATGAAAAAAAAAACACAGACACTCCTGAAGTTTATTGGTGTGGAACCCTTCTGGAGTTTGTTTGCCTTTTCGTTTCTGCATGTGCATAGAAACCTCTTTCAAGAAGAAATAGTTACTCAGAGCATATTCCTTTATTGCAGAAGCATGGGGAAGAAGCTGCTTAAATTCCAGAGACAGCTGAATGAATAAGGCACTAATGAGGAGAGGGAAGGTTGGCTGGTTTGTCTTTTTTTTTTTTTTTTTTGAGACGGAGGCTCTCTCTGTCTCCCAGGCTGTAGTGCAGTTTCGCAGTCTCAGCTCACTGGCGTGTGCAAGGTCCACATCCCGGGTTCATGCCATTCTCCTGCCTCAGCCTCCCGAGTAGCTGGGACTACGCCCACCACCACACCTGGCTAATTTTTTGTATTTTTAGTAGAGACAGGATTTCACCACGTTAGCCAGGATGGTCTCGATCTCCTGACCTCTTGATCCACCCGGCTCGGCCTCCCAGAGTGCTGGGATTACAGGCATGAGCCACTGCGCCTGGCCGGTTGGCTGGTTTTTCACATTCTTACTGAGACATACTGTGTTCATCAAACCACTGAACAGCCAGATCTAACGGGGATAGAACATAGTTCAGCCACTGGAAGGTCACTCCAGAGTGGTGACTGACAACCAGTGTGCCAGTCAGCACCCCAGCAACAGAGGTATCCTTGCTCCTGTTTCCATGTGCCACCATCGTGGCAACACCACTGCTGTCTTACCGCAGTCACTGACTCCTCCCTGCTCTCTTCTCTGCTGCACCACTTCTCAGTACCCTAAGCTTCCACCACTCATGGCTTCTGCCTACTCCTGGCTTCAGCTTCCTCATGGCCTCCCTCTTCTGCCTTTTCTCTCCATGTCTTAGATTATTTCCAGTTCCCCCCAAAAGAAGATCTTATTAACAAGTTAGTGACTGTCACCTCTGTTAGGCATGATCATCAACTGTGGCCATGGCTTTCCTTAGAGGGGGTCAGGCAGGGCAAGTACCCAGAGCAAAACAGTTTCTTCTCCAGTGCAGTTGGGTTAGACACTCCTCCTGGGTGCCTCTACGGTGTCTGGTGTCTTCTTCTTGTTCTAATAATTATATTATTAATATAATAGTGATAACAGTGATGATGGCAATATACTTTTATTTAATTCTTATTATATTCGAAGCACTTCACATCGTGTTTGGATTTACTTGGATTGTTTCCATCATCCTCATAATAACCTTAGGACGTAGAGTACCATTTTCACAGATACAGAAATTGAGGCTTAGGCAGATGAGGTAATCTGCCTAAGATGACACAGGTAGTAAGTGCGATCTTAGGCAGGTTACTTCATCTGCCTAAGCCTCAATTTGGTTTAGGATTGGGATTCAAGACAAGCTAGTCTGTATTAGTGTCTGTCTGTTTGTCTGTCTCCCCCATTGTCCAGGCTACCCACTTTCTGAGTTTTGGATTTACTTGGATCCCAGGGGATACTGGAGGTGAGCCTCATTGGCTTAAGTACATACAGTTCAGGATGGTTTGTTCAGGAGGAGGTTGATTCTGGAATGCTCTCTCTGCCCCACTCTAGAGCAGGCTAGTCTAAGTGGCTGGAATATCAGAGTCTCCCATGTACCACGATGGGTGCAAATGGATACATTGTTGCTTGTTGGCTCTCTAAACTTCTGTTATAATCCTATTGCCTCAGACATGGACCACTAATGTGTCTTATTTTTTCTTAGACATATACTGGTCTCTTTGCTAAGTTATGAGAGATGCTGTCTGGTACCTAGTGGATAATGGAAATCTCCTATTGCAGAATCATCTCTTAAAGGCTTCAAGTGGATATGCCAGAGTTAGTTGTCCAAAAGCTAATTTGCAGAATGGCCAATTTGTTGAATATATTTTTTTCTTTCAACTTTTTAAATTGACTGCTATTCATTTTGTCTTTATAGCAGCACTTTATGTTATGGTCAATTTGTTTTTTGCCTCTGCTGCCTGCTGCAACAACAGCTGTAGACTTCAGAGGCAGGAGAAGAGAAGATTAAGGATCCTAAGAAGAATATTGACATAGCATATAGTCTGCATACGAAGAATTCTTATGAATATATTCATTTATATCAGTTCTTACTAATAAAATTTTAATGTATTAATAAGATATATGTAGAGGAATTCTTCCCACATAGCATTCTGAATCGATAATCTTGAATATGTTTTTCTCATCACCTGCAGTCTTGGTCTCTGGCTCTCTCTCATTCTGAATCTTTCTGTTTCTGCTACTACTGCTCAGAATCTCACTTTCATATGTCAACTAAAACGGATGGAAATAACTGTGTGTGGCCCGTTACTCTGCTTCTCACTCATTTATCCTTGTTCCAGTCAGGTTCAGCTTCATGGGATATTTTCTGATGTTATCTGCAAAGTCTAGTACCCTTGACATCTTTAGTCCCCAGGGCTTGCTATGCTTGTAGGATTCAGGTAGGAGAAGGATGAGAACTTCCTATGGAATATAGATGCCAAGCTCTGTGTGTGCACTTCTGGCATAAACAGGTACAGAAGAGAGTAGTCAAATAACATTTTGTATTTATTTACTTATTTATGTTTTATTACTTTTTGAGATGTGATTTCACTCTGTTGCCCAGGCTGGAGTGCAGTGACGTGATCATGGCTCACTGCAGCCTCCAACTCGTGGGCTCAAGTGATCTTTCTGCCTCAGCCTCCCAAGTAGCTAGGACTACAGGCACACACCAGTGTACCTGACTTACGCTTAAATTTTTTCTAGAGATGGGGTCTTGTTTTATTGCCCAGGCTGGTCTCAAACTTCTGGCTTCAGGCAATCCCCCTACCTCGGCCTCCCAATGTATTGATTTTTTTCCGTGTTTGAGGTTTTAAAAGTTGGTATTTAAACTCAAGGGCTGAACATTCAAGTTTACATGCAGAATTGGAGGTTAAACCATGTTATGCATTATTTGTCAGTAACATAGACAAATCACCTAAAAGTTCCATAAAAGTTCCACAGAACTGCTCATTTCATTGATGATGCTGAATTCATAGTGAGTTAACATGAATGAGACTGTTTACACCAGCTTAATTACTACGTTGACTTGAAATATCAGCCAGCTGGGGAAAATGACCATTTAAAACCTGGCACATCCCTGTGCTCTCTATACCCACATTTTTCCCAACTTCGACCACGTGCGTGTGTCTGTCTGTCTATGTGCATGTCTGTGTGTGCGTTTACATGCATGGAGGACTGAAGCATAGTGTATTCAAAGCTTTTGTGTTGTGCAGGACTTCGCAGATGCAAATGAAGACCCAAAGAGAACCAGCATAAGCAATCAAGGGAGTGTATCTAAGGCTCCTGGAATGATACATAGAGCTCTAGGGCAGGCCTCAGGAACCACTGGACTGGGGATTTATAATCTGTCTGAATTTTCCCTCCCTACTCTTGTTCTTTGTTTCTTCCTGAGCGCTGGTTTTCTGCTTCTCACTGCAGTCTGACTTTCTCCACGTGGTAAGAAATATGACAGGCTTCACAAGGCTCTGGAGTTTGGCATTTTAGAGTCTCAGCCACTAGAGAAAGGTGCCTGTTCTAAATCCTGGCATTTTAGGAAGGGAATCCAGGCTTCTCAGCCCTCACCAGGCCAGCAGGATTGTATGAGATCTTGGCAGCTCTGAGGGGTCATGGAGTGAAAGGAGGGGCGAAGGCATCTTTACAAGGAGGAGGTGGTGCTGTTCCCAGAAGAGACGGGGGCCTCAGGTTCCCAGAAGACTAGGTGTCTGCTGGTAGTGTTCTTGCACATTCCTAAGGATTTACTGTGAATCTGGTGCCTGTTTTAAATTGCTTGGCAGACTTAACTGTAATCTTAGATTTTTTTTCTTACAGCTTCTTGTCAACTACAAGGTTTAATTATAATTACTCTGCAGCAGGCATATACTAGCACTTCTTACTCATCTGTCAAATTGAGCTGAATGAAATTAAAAAGTCCAGAAAGAGAACCCATCTTTAGGACAACAGAAGACTGAACAGTCAACTCCCTATCATTTTTGTAATCCAAATCACTGTTGTCAGGATTATGTTCCCCCTTTTTTTTTTTTTTTAGACAGAGTCTTGCTCTGTCACCAGGCTGGAGTGCAGTGGCTCAATCTCAGCTCACTGCAACCTCTGCCTCCTGGGTTCAAGCGATTCTCCTGCTTCAGCCTCTCGAGTAGCTGGGATTACAGGCAGGTACCACCACGTGCAGCTCATTTTTGTATTTTTAGTTGAGACTGGGTTTCACTGTGTTGGCCAGGATGGTCTCGATTTCTTGACCTCATGATCTGTCCGCCTTGGCCTCCCAATCCCTCTGTGTAGTCAAAAGCAATAAAACTGCTGCTCTTCAGTGAATGCTGGGAAATTGTGCACAGATGAAAGAATAAGTCTGTTTTTTTCTCCTGCTAGGTAAGTAATCCCTAATTTTCCCTAATCCCAAGGGGAAAAATACTGGCCATTGGGCATTGACTTCCACATTCACTTCTTGTGTTTCAAGATTTGAGGTAGTGATGATGGTTAATAATATATTCTTGAAAAATGCTGAGTGGATGTAAAGTGTTCTCACCACAAAAATGATAACTATGTGAGGTAATGCACATGCTAACTAGCCAGATTTAGTCATTCCACTATTTATATATACACGCACCTCAAAACATGGACATGTACAATACATACAATTTTTTTTTTTTCTGAGGCGGAGTCTTGCTTTGTCACCCAGGCTGGAGTGCAGTGGTGCGATATCGGCTCACTGCAAGCTCCACCTCCCGGGTTCACGCCATTCTTCTGCCTCAGCCTCCCGAGTTGCTGGAACTACAGGCGCGTGCTGCCACGCCCGGCTAATTTTTTGCATTTTTAGTAGAGACGGGGGGTTTCACCGTGTTGGCCAGGATGGTCTCGATTTCCTGACCTCGTGATCTGCCTGCCTCGGCCTCCCAAAGTGCTGGGATTACAGGCGTGAGCCACCAAGCCCGGCCAATACATACAATTTTATGTCCATTTCAGTTTTTTAAAATTTTAAAATAATTTTAAATAAATAGATAAAGGATATATTCTTTTCACCCAGGAAAAAAAAGATTTGAGTTAGTTTTCAACTGATAACTACGTGGGTATATTCTGAATCCATTAAAAATAAAGTTCTTGGTAGTCTTTCCTATGCTTTGTGGGAGATTAGTTCCCCCCAGCACGCTGTAGTATCTGTTTGCAGCTCTATCTTTGCCAGAATTTAGGATTAAATAAGTAGAATCTGCAGTCCAGCTCAGCCCCCCAATGATTGTTGTTTCCGTGGAAACAGTTGAAGGCTCTCAATTAAAACTGCCTCTGAAGGCTGGAGAGAGTAAGTATTAAAATGAGTTTGTCTGAGAAGCCAATTTTTATCCTCCAAATTAAACCCAGAGAGTGCAGATGATCTAGGAATCTCCTGACAGTTGGGATCATACTTCTTTGTCTTTGGGGGAGGGATTATTTTGCTATTTCGGGCATAAGTATGTTTGCTAGCTTGTTGCTTGCTTTGCTGAGTTGCTCAGATCATCATCTTTGTTACCCACTGAGCTCTTTATGTACAACCATGGATCATGGGCAAGGGTTTGGGAGCAATCTCATCTTTGTTCAGACTTGTGAGCTGCAACTAAAAAGCCCATTAAAAATGGATGAAATCATAGAATGGTCTTAAAGTTGAAAGGAATCCTAAAGGTCATTAAGGCCTAATTTCCCATCCACTTTGGGAATCTTTCCTAGAATGCTGTTGACAAAGGTTCACAGCATCAGCTCCCCTGTTGGGGAATCCCGTATTTCTCAGGGCAGCCTTCTTTGGTTCATTGAACAGACTTGGTGGTATTGTTACCGGGGGTCCTTGTTCTTAGAGCTCCCAAGATGGTGGTGGGCCGCTTCCAAGGTGGCGGCAAGCCTCTTGTTCTCTGACCTGAGGTTCTTGGCCTCACGGATTCCAAGGAATGGAATCTTGGGCCATGCGGTGAGTGTTATAGCTCTATTCAGCTCGATTAGGATGAACCCCGGGCACTTAGCCGGCGCAGGAACAATGGCGAGCCTCTAGCCTGATTAGGAGTGGCAGTGGGCACCTCGCTGGATCAGGAGCACAGCGGATACCCTGCCGGATCCGGAGGGGTGGAAGTCAGTAGTGGCGTCTACAATGACAGCAATCAGCAGTGGTGGACAGCAAGTGAAAGCTCAGTTCGAACCAGAACAAACACAGACCAGAGAGTGTGCAGTTTGCAAGATTTAATAGAGTGAAAACAGAGCTCCCATACAACGGGAGGGGACCCAAAGGGGTTGCCCACTCCCTGCTTGAATGCCTGAGTTTATATCTCGATCATTGTCCCTCCCCGTGTGCTCTCAGGCGATATATGATTTGACTATTTCTTTACCTCCTGCTTTAGCCTAATTTGTATTTTAGTGAGCCTATTTACTACCTGATTGGTTGGGTGTGAGCTGAGTAGTTACAAGCCCCCTGTTTAAAAGTGGGTGCGGTCACCTTTCCCAGCTAGGCTTAGGAATTCTTATTCGGCCTAGGAAATCCAGCTAGTCCTGTCTCTCAGTATTAGAAATGCCTCTTTATGATGGAACTGACATTTCTCTCTGTCAATTCTGCTACTGCTACCTCTTCTTTCTGGTGCCAAGTTAACTGTGTCTTCTTCTCCCATAATTAAGCTTAAAGTCTTTTAAGAATGTCTTCATGTATCCCCAAAGTCTTCTCTCTCTTCCCGTGGCTGAGAAGGTCCATAACCTGAAAACTTCAGGTACTAACATCTGTGGTTAAAGGCATTGTCAGGGGAGAGGCTGGTTTCCTAACAACCCTGGGCCTTTAGCACTGTTGCTTGGATTTTTTATTTTAAGTTTATTTTTGTAGAGAAAGGGTCTCGCTATACTGCCCAGGCTGGTCTCAAACTCCTGGCCTCAAGCGATCCTCCCACTTCAGCCTCCCAAAGTGTTGGGATTACAGGTGTGAGCCACTCCACCCAGCCTGTTGCTTGGATTTTGTCCGACTTCTCTGGCAAGTTTTTTCTCAGCATCATTTGTATAGGTGGAGAATTGGTTTGAGTATTTCTGTTTTCCTTCAACCTTTTCCCCCTGGAGTAAATATTCGTAGTTCACTGCTTGGAAACCCAAGAAACAAAATTGGATCAAACCTTTGGTCTGTGCAGACTTGTGAAGGGTGTGGTTGCCTTCTTTGATGTCACCTCAGAATTTAATGAATACAACCTCAATCCTAACTGCTTTAATAGCCTTTCAACCATTTGTCTGTGACATTAAACCTTAGACTTTTTAAAATTAGGTTTAAGTTTTACATTATAAGAGTTCTTTATTCCCCATATACATTCTGTTCTTAATATCCTATTATTGTTCGTAAGTTGACACCCCCCTAAAGGAAGAAACAGACAGAAAAATAGAACAAACGAAATACGCTTCTCCAAATGTTCCTACCTACAACCTTTAAATGGATTAAAACTTAAAACTCCTAAGTTCAGATGTTGGTTAGTGCTGACTGGGAAGTACTGGGAAGCAAGTGTGTGGCCCCTGCTTGGTACTGAAATAGACACTGTGTACTGGTTTCAAAGAAGCGATGGCGTCTGTCACCTTCAGCCCATCACCAAACTGCTCTGAGTTCCATTTTCCTCAAGTATAAAATCAGATGATTGCTTCCTGTTCTTACAGATTATTGGGAGTGATTTGAAAACAATTTTTTTTTATTATTAAGGCTTTACAGCAAACTATACTGTGATTCTCTGGAGGTATTTTGATTTGAGAGTACCAAACAACTTCAATAAAATTAAAATATTGGTGATATTGGCTGTTTAAGGCCCATGCACATCCACAGTTTCAAAATAATCTTGTAACATAGGTTCTGGGTGGTATTTGATATGGTATCACACATAAGGGAAGAGGGGATTTCAGTAAAGAAATGTCATTGTTTGTGGAAAAGTGAAATTACTCGAGGTCCCTTTGGTGTTCTTGTGGAAGAAGAATAAGAGTTGAAAGTGAGGAAGTAACCTTTGATTTGTAAATCATTTAAATTTAAACTCAAAGGGGGTAAGAAATACCCCAACAGCAAGCCGCAGAACAGCCACCAGAGCAAACCACACAAGGCTTTTGGGATCTCAGCCTAATAAAGGTCTCCCATGGAGCTCAAGAGTAGATCCTGAGGTACGATATTTTCTTGGGAAAAAAAAAAACTTGTAGGTGTTTGTAGCCGGGACTGGGTGCTGTGTTAGTTTTCAGCTTCTAGCTCGACCCTATTTCCTGAGAAATGCCAAGGGCTTTGCAATAGGCATTTGTCTAACTTCTGCGTGAACTGGGTCTTATAGAAGATGACCTCCCCCCTCTCTGGGGGTCAGGGGGTGTGTGTGTGTTTTATACATCTGTCTTTTTTTGTTTGTTTGTTTTTACTGAAGACCTTATATTTGCAGACACTGAAACCAAAGGTAACACCACGTCTTCTCCTTACAGGGTCTAATGACAGTTTCTTGGGCTCTTCTTTTCTTTTTTTTTTTTTTCTACATATAGTTTTCCCAAAAATATGAACACGTTTAGACGTTGGAAAGATAGCAGTTTCCCTCCCTCCTTCCCTCCATCGCCCCTCCCTCCCTTCCTCGCTTCCTCCCTTCCTCCCTTTTGTTTCTCTCTTTTCTCTTTCTCTCTCTTTCTCTTTCTTTCTCACTCTTTCTTTCTCTTTCTCTTTCTCTCTCTCTTTCTTTCCTCTCTTAAGTATTAATCACATACCTGATAATCAGATGCCCTCTGAAGGTTTTCTTTGGGAGGGGAAAGGACAAATGCGATAATCTTTACATGTTGGAAAACTGACCCCACATCCCGGTGCCTTGTTGTGTGTTCTTTTCTGCTCCCAGGGAGTTCTGTCCAACATCTCTTCCATCACCGATCTCGGCGGCTTTGACCCAGTTTGGCTCTTCCTTGTGGTGGGAGGAGTGATGTTCATTTTGGGATTTGCAGGGTGCATTGGAGCGCTACGGGAAAACACTTTCCTTCTCAAGTTTGTAAGTATTCCACTCTCTACTCTCAGATTGAGAGCCAAAACTTTACCTTCCATCAGGAGGTCACCCTATCTACAGGCAAGACAGTGAGCTGTACCAAAGGCACTGGCCAAAGTAGGGCCCAGGTCATTATTTTCTTTTGAGAGAGCTCTCTAGTCCTGATTCCCAGTTGTGCCTCCTTAATAAGTACAACACCCCCCCACCGCCCCACCATGCCATCCATGGAGGTTTTGTGCATATATATCACAGACTTGGATTCCATTTCCTAAGATGTCTTTAGGACTAAGGTAGGTATATATATATATTTTTTCTTCTAAGTGATTCCTTCCCACCGTTTTAATGCACATAGTAAGTGGGGAGCTGTGCAGGCTGTTGGTTTGGAGAAACCAGGCAAAAGCACAGTGACTGTGGCCTGTCCAGATTAAATCTGTTAAGCAGTAGGTTTTGCTAAATATGGAGAAACAGTAAAAGGTAAAGCTTCTTTGTCCTTAGCTGGTACAAAGTTCTCCTTTGTAATTTTTAGATGTGGTGTGGTTGGCGTGATCACTGTCTGAGTGAATGTTTGTAGAGGAGAGGTTTCACCAGGGGGTTCATTGGTATTTAAAGTTAAAATAGAGAATGAAAAGTGAAAGCCTTTGTGTTGGGGACTCCTTTCAAAGGAGAAGAAAATGGCATGTGCTGTTTATGTATCTTATACAGGGTTGTTGAATGTAGCCAAATGTGCCTGTCAGCATGGAGCCTGGCACTCTGATGGGCGTCTGAATCATAGCTCTCTATACGAAGCATCCATTCCCCTTTCTAAGAACAGAGAAAGGATCCAAAGCACCCACCTTCATTTGCTGAGGAAGGATGGGGATGGAGATTTCTACAGAACAGTTGTAGTGTAATATTTCCTGTTACCACAATTATTCCCAACTTTTGTTGACACATCATCATCCAGGGACATTCTCATTAAAAAAAAAAAAAAAAAAAAAGCATATCCAAGAAGTAGCCCAATAGTCATGTAATGTGTGATTCTCTTCCCCAGCATTTCTGCCACATCATCCTCCTGTGTCTTTTCTTAAACATCCCTGAGAAGGGTACACGGTGTGCCCCACCCAGGGCAGCCCATTTCTGAGCAGCTCTGTCTCGGAGAAGCTTTTGGAGGCTATTTAACCTGAAAATTAGAGTGACTTATTCTAACAAGGAGAACCAAGGGGTACCTGGTCTTACAGATAAGTTCACAAGCAGCTGGTTCTCTCTTGTGGATACATGGGACCACAGTGGCTGTAGCTAGTTTCCTGAGACTCCATCTGCCTTATCTGCCAGATCCCTCCTTTGCCACACACACATACACACACACACACACACACACACACACAGTGTCTCTCTCTCTCTCTCTCCCTCTCTCTCTCATACACACACAACCAAATGCTTCATTCTTCACCTAGTCAGAAACCTGGGGAGCCCCCAGGAGAGCTCTGTCCCTGATTGCCACCTGCCAACCTGCCAGTCTTCTTGGCTTGAGGCATCTCAGTGCTCCAGTGCTCAGCTCACCTTGCCAGCTTTCCTGTAGCCTGATTGGGTCCTGGTCATACTCATCTGTTGCCACTATTTCATCAGTTTCGGCCTCCATGCCCCAAAATGTGGGATCCTTTTTTTTTTTTTTAGATGGAGTTTCACTCTTGTTGCCCAGGCTGGAGTGCAATGGTGTGATCTCGGCTCACTGCAACCTCTGCCTCCTGGATTCAAGCGATTCTCCTGCCTCAGCCTCCCGAGTAGCTGGGATTACAGGAGGCTACCACCGTGCCTGGCTAATTTTTTTATTTTTAGTAGAGATGGGGTTTCACCATGTTGGCCAGGCTGGTCTCAAACTCCCGACCTCAGGTGATCCACCTGCCTCGGCCTCCCAAAGTGCTGGGATTACAGGCGTGAGCCACCACACCTGGCTGGGATCCTCTGAATTGCATTTTTTTTTTTTTTTTTAGTAAAGATGGGGTTTCACCATGTTGGCCAGGCTTGTCTTGAACTCTGGACCTCAAGTGATCCACCTTGCTCAGCCTCCCAGAATGCTGGGATTACTGGCATGAGCCACTGCACCTGCTCAGTCCCCTTAATTGTGATTTACTTTAATATAGTCTCATTTATAGTGGTGGCCCCTTTAATATAGCTTATCATTTCTTACAGTTGAAGAGTCCAGTGTTAACTGAACAGGCAGAAAACTACACATTTCTCTAAATCAGCACCTTAATTTATAAAGTCTCATGTTGGAAATGAAGAGAATTGTGTTGTTTCTTGGCTTTTAAGACTTGGAAAATATCTTAAATGGCCTCTCTCCATTTAGGACAAACAATAAAAACTTGCCTGGAATAATCTTCGAACAGGAGGTATGAGATAAGTAGTAAGTAAACGTCCACAGGACTCCAAATAGCTCTAAAGATCTGATTCCCCTAGGAGACTTGCTGAGGGAAAATCTAGGAACTAAGATACTGCAAAATGGAAATAGACCTTCTTGGTTGACCGAGGCTCTAGGGTGAAGCCTGTGAGTCAGTGTCTGCACCTTTGGAAATAGAGGAAATTAGCTCAACAGGGCCTGGGGCATGTAGGTATCTGCCAAATATTTTATATGAATTGAATTTGGACTCAATTTTTGGTATGTATATTATGTAACATGAAGAGAAAATTTACCAGGGGAACTGGAAAATGCACTTAACTTTTATGGAGGTGAGAACAAAAACTGAATTAAAATCTTTCCCTGACTTGGTGTTTCCTGTGTATGCTCATGCATGCTAGCTATAATTTTGTCATTTCTGAACTGTGATAATTCATAATTCATATTTACATGCTTAAGGTGGGGCCTAATACAGGGCAGGGAGTTATTTACACTGTAGGGTAGGCATTGAGCAGAAGTGGTGTGATATTTTTTCTGTTCATTTTTCTAGATTGGGGAAAGTTTAAATTGAAATTATTGGCATCACTGATGATGATGATAATTAAGAACTGTTTAAATTCCATTTCTGGCGAATTCCTGAAGGATATATAATCAGGAACTCTAGGGAAACCTGAAGGGCTGAGCTGGAGGGTCTAGAATTGGGGCCTTAACCTGGGAGTCCAAAAACTTTGCCAAACACTTATTTCCACCTTCCACTCCTCCTCCCGTGCCCACCCTCACAGAGCAGTACTTGGCACCCTAGACAAATACTGCCAGATCTACAGACATCTAATGTCTGCAGATACCCACTCCCTGCCTAGCCTCTCTAATCACATAAGACTGGGACATCTTTGAAGGCAAGGATACCCCTTGTTCTTACTCATCCTTGTTTCTGCAAAGCCCACCTACCTCAGGGCCTGACTCATTGTGGGTCATTCAGTAGATGTTTGCTGAATGAATAAACGTTTTTTGTCTTTTGTTCTTTTAATGAGTAACTGCTGTTTCCTTTGCACCCCTCCCCAATACATTTTTCTCTTGGCTGGCAGCTCCTTGTCTGCTTGCTGAAGATAGAACCGCAGACCACCTGAGCACCCCCTGCCTCCTCAGCTGCTCACTGTTCTGCACGTGGCCTTCAGGACCTCTGCCCAGCAGTTGTGGCCCATGTCACCCTCTCTGCTGTTGTCACCAGAAATTTACCCGCAGTGTACCCTCTGGTCCTTCACAGCTCATTTCTCATAATCTATTTTAACAACAAAGTTTGAGAAAGTTAAGAATACAGGATGGTAGGAGGTGGAAAAAACAGTGGGCGTGAGCAGTAAGTCGATATGACTAAGCTGAGACTCTTCTGAGTCTTCTAGATGGAAGGGGAATTTCTCCAGAGTTACGGGCACTTACCACGTTGCCTCATGGTCTTGAGCCCCTCTTTTAAAACCCTTGTTGTCTACATTAAGCGGAAGTCTCCCCTTGGCTGCATTTTGATGTCACTTAAAATGTTGCTGGGGCCCATGCTTCCTAGAGGAAGGCAAGCACAGCTAGCATTCCCAGGAAAGCCCTCAACTCAGGGGTTTCATTTTGTTTTTATGATGGGAAATAACTTTCATTTCGCGGTCACTGCCCACCCCACTACTTCCTCTTTGACCCCTTCATCTAAGATGAACATATCTGTTATTTTACCCTGTACAGCAGGTGCAAAAGAGAATTAAAATGGTGTCTGAATCCATAAAAGGAATATATTGCATAGAGAATCAAGGCCACAGTAACAAATGACAGGCGATCTTAAAATATTGGAATAATCTATCTTTCAAGTTACAGAAGCTTACTAGAGATAGGGGCAGGTCATTGTTACAAGCATCTGGCAGTACATTAATCATGAGAAATTAATTAGGCCTTAATGTGGGTCTAATGAGAAATTCTTATTATCCATGTTTGCTTATGGGCTTTGTTGGTTAATTATCAAATGGAACACTAGAGACCCTAAAACGTGATTATAAAATGATTTTTAAAAGTCCTTTCTTGGAGTGTAATATTCTATTAATGAATCAGCAGAAACTGAAGATTATCTGCTTTGGAGATGTGTAACAATCCAATGTAATTACAAACCTGTTTAGAGAGGAACCATTTAGCTATATATGATCAAAATAGCCCTTATAACTGTTCTCTGTGTATGTGTCTTTTGTCTTAGTTTTCTGTGTTCCTGGGAATTATTTTCTTCCTGGAGCTCACTGCCGGAGTTCTAGCATTTGTTTTCAAAGACTGGATCAAAGACCAGCTGTATTTCTTTATAAACAACAACATCAGAGCATATCGGGATGACATTGATTTGCAAAACCTCATAGACTTCACCCAGGAATATGTAAGTTTAAAGTGGTTTGTTTTCAAGTTGAAAGTTCTCTGAACGATGACCCCGGTGAATTTCATCCCTCCTGGTTTCTGCATCTGCCAGCTGGAAACTACCTGACTATTCTGCATGGGTGTTTGTTTGTTTGTTTGTTTATTATTTTCCGACTTGCTCTGTGACTTACAGGATTTGTATTCTAAATGGAAATGTCCTATTTTCACTTGTTTCAACTTTTGTTAAGTTAGAGGAACAAAGAAGAAAATGCTTGAGCAAAACGTTATAATCATGGCTGTCCTTTCCTATTTGCATTTGAGGAACATTGTTTTGCTCCGGGTTTAAAGTTTTCTTTGGTTATTAAATATGGATTCTTTCTTATCCCTTGCCCCCTTCTTTGGTAATCCTTGATATTTCACAGCTCATAATAATCTGCTTATCAACAGAATAATTTGCCACAAAATTCCTAAAATGTGCCTATCCAAATATTATTATTGCACATGCAGTTAAAAGCAAAAGCTTAGAAACTCCTAAGTCCTAGTGGCTTCTAACAAGTGAAGAATCTGTGCAGTGGAATCCGGGCCACTCCCTCCTATCCCTGAGCATTGGAGTCCAGGCCACTCCCTCCGGTCTCTGAGCATGCCTGTGAAATGGCTCTTTCAGTGCCAGCAAAGCAGCAGATGTCCCGTTTCACTCAGAATACAAGGGACCAAAAGACACAGGTCTAGTGCCAAAATCTGATAAGGGACCCTGGGCTCACAGGACCTTGACCTATTTCCCCAATAGCAAAATGGAAATAATACTAGCTACTGTCTAACTCACAAGGATATTATGACACTAATGAGACATACATGTTTTTATATTAGGCTAAGGTGTTAGGGTCCTACAAACTTGCAGGTCTTTATATACCTGCACTGAAAAGTCGGGTAGGCTGAGCTTGGACTTGGACAGTGGTGTCTGGGGCATTCATGTATATGGCAGGACCGGAGGGCAAGCAGAAGCCCAGTGAACGGTAGCCTTCTTGGGGTTGGATAGTTGTCTGCCTGTGATGAAGGGAGGCAGCAGCCATGTTGACACTCTTTATGAGGGAGGCCATCCCCTTCCTTAGGCACTCAGGACTGAGCCGGGTTATGTGGTTTTGTTCAGTGGCAGCAATATTTCATCCTGGAGTAAGCTGCCCCTTAAGTGGGAAATTGAGCCCTGATTCATGTCCTCAGTCGATTTCACTGTTTTATTAGGTCCTAATGGGTGCAGGCTCCCTAATAATCCCTTTCCTGGCATTATTCCTGACTGGTTTGCATGACACATTGATGGAGCTTTGTGGACACACCTCGAAATGCACGACCCAAGCCCTGGAAGGACCATGTTGTCTTGGGATGCTGTGTGCTTTAAACGGAAATACTACAGTTTCATGTGATTTTCTTTTTGCATCATGGAATGTAATGTTTAGAAGTAGCTGTTGGTCCAGAAAGTCTTCAAATGGTTGAGGCTTGATATTAACTCAGAGAAGGAGAGAAAGTGCATCCCAGGGAAGTGAGGAAGGGGCTTGTGTAGTAGCCTTTGACTCAGGCCCCATTTAAGAACCACTGAATTTAACTGCTTGTTTTAATATATTTTAATTGGAAGACTGACTTTTTAAAGTTGAAAATGTAAAACACATGCACTTGTTTTTAAACAAACTCAGAGTAGAAACAAATACGATGAAAAGTTAACCTCTAAAATTTTTGGTGGTAATGGATATATCAACTATATATCCATTGATTGTGGTGATGTTTTTGTGATGTATACAGATGTCAAAATTTATCAAATTGTATACTTTAAAATGTGCAATTTATTGTATGTCAGTTGTACCTCCGTTATTGCGGGATCTGGCCAGCAGCCTGCAATGCAACAGGGCTTTCTCTGTTCCCAGGCGGATCGGCAGGTCGAGAAATAATAGACACACACAAGATAGTGAAAGCTGGGTCCAGGGGGGTCACCGCCTTCTGGTCACACAGTGCCAACAATGCACTGGATATACCAGCATTTATTATTAAGTTTAGTGAGGGCGGGGGTAGGTTAGTGAGGGATTTAGGATCATTTGATTATGAGGTGAGACGGTCACATGGGGATGAAGTAATTCTTTAACATAACATCTGTATGCGGAAGTACAGTATACACTGATAAGAATTTACAATATAGTGTGTGCATCAGCAATTTCTAACAGAGCCTTAAAACAGAAACACAGTCTTTCCACAACCTATGATTAGCAAGATATTAATCAGCAGTAACAGTTGCAGCAAAAGCCAGTTACAAACAATCCATAGAAACAGGACGTGAAGCTACACAACCAGTTAGACCAGAAATTCTCAGAAGGGAGTATGCCTTAACCCTAAAGAGGTCTAGAAGAGCCGTGGCAAGATGAGGGCGTTTATAGCCCTGTCTTATACATATGGACAGGTGCCCCTCATGTGTCTGTTTATAGGCTCTCCACAAAGGTCGCATTCTATTCCCAGAGCTATGAACATCTGCTTTTCTGGGATAGGAATCTTGGTGATGTGAAACCTCCGCGACTGCACGTCCATTCATAGGCTCTCTGCAGGAGGAAGCACATCACGCACTGTTGGCTCATTCTGGCAGTCCAACCTGGCATTGTCTTTACACAATCCTGCATGCAATTTTGTATTTACAATAATCAGGAGCATTTCATCTTTTATTCCATAGCAATAGTTTCAGGGGGTCTCCCTGCACTCCATAAAACAAAACAGATCTTTAAAAAACTATTAGAATGTAGAGATCAAAACTTTGAAAAAGTAAGCCTATAGGTAGCCCACCCATAACCCCAGTTGCCTCCTTCAGTCACTACCACTGTGGTTAGTGTCTTATTTACCCTTCTAGAATGTTCTTGTTTCTCCTTCTAGAATGACGTGCCCAAGCCAAACAGATCTTGTTCTAACTGAGCCCTGCTGTACAGCTGCTCTGCCCTTCTTCCACCTAACACCACAGGTCTCATCAGTTGTTTAAATCACGTGCCAACACATCCCTACAAACCTTCAGCCCTAATTAATTTGGAAGATTTTATATGGGCCATTTAGGTTCAGTTTGGCTTAAAAATAAAGTCTGGGACAGAAAAGAAGGTCAGAGCTGGCAGAAGCTGGTGTCGTTCGGCGGGTGTGAGTGTAGGTGCCTGCTTGCCTCCAAGTTGGGATGTTCTAATTCTTTCCTGTTTGCTCTAGTGGCAGTGCTGTGGGGCTTTTGGAGCTGATGATTGGAACCTAAATATTTACTTCAATTGCACAGATTCCAATGCCAGTCGAGAGCGATGTGGTGTTCCATTCTCCTGCTGCACTAAAGATCCCGCAGTAAGTGAATGCCAGCGAACTATTGGCCTACTCTGTATATCATGCCGAGAGTGTGCATGGGACGAGCAGAGTGATTTTTTGGTTGAAACCTCTTCTTACCTGGTTACTCCTATTTGTAGCTCCTGTAGGGGGTTATAGTGCTCAAATCTTCCTAGTAGGAGTAATAATTGCTGGCATTAATTTAGCAGTGTGTGCTGGTTCCTATTCTAAGCCTTTATGTGCGTCGGCTCATTTAAGTTGGGCACATTCCTACTGGCAGATACCACCATTACCCTCCCTTTTCAGGGGAAGAAATCAAGGCACATGAGGTGTAAGTGACTTTCCCAAGCTTGCACTGCTAGCAGGCAATGGAGTAGAATATGAGACCCAGGCAACTTGCCTGTGTCATCTGTTAGCCTTTCTTCATGAGAAGGGCAGGCTCATATGAGAGCTCTCTGCATTGGTTTAGGGTTAGTAACCCTTTTCTTTTTGGCTTAGTTCTAGGGGAACTATTAGGAGTAGGAGGAGAGTTTGAGACAAGATAGGCCTGGACTGCTGTGTAGGAAGACCACAGCTGCCCGGACTCCTGAATGTCATCATGACTATAGTCATGCAGTTTGCATTTTATTATAAAAAAGAATAAAATATAAAATCTATTTGTAAGTCACTCACTTTTGCCACAGGTTTGATTATATTTTGTGTCAAATCGTGCCTGGTATATAGAATGACTTAAAATGCAATTCTTAAGCCAGGCATAGTAGTTCACACCTGTAATCCCAGCACTTTGGCAGGCTGAGGTGGGAGGATCCCTTGAGCCCAGGAGTTAAAGACCAGCCTGAGCAACATAGTGAGACCCCATCTCTACAAAAAAATTAAAAAATTAGCCATGTGTGGTGGCACACACCCATGGTCCCATCTACTCTGGAGGCTGAAACAGGATCACTTGAGCCCAGGAGTTTGAGGCTGCAGTGAGCCATGATCATGCCACTGCCCTCCATCCTGGTGACAGAGTGAGACCACAATTCTTAAAAAAAAAAAAAGGTAACTCTCTAGTGTTAGAATGACAAACATGAGAGGTTACTCCACGCATCTCTGTGTGCTCCTAGCTGCAGAGCCCTCCTGGGACTCCTCAACTGTTCTCTGGCCCTGCAGTCTCCAGATGTACTCCCCAAGGCTCGCCCTTACCCCTCAGAAGCAGAGCCGAGTGGGTGCTGATGAGCTCAGTGGGGATGCTCCTTCTTATGGTGGAGGCTGTGGGGCTCTTAAAAGGAGCTATGGTCTTGGACTGGAAAAGCAGAACTTCCCTGCGGGCTTCCCCCAGGGGACCACCTCAGCTGTTTCTCTTGGTCTGAAAGAGGAGACAAAGTCACTAAGGACTGTGCTGCCCCGCCAGCTGCCCTTCCCACCAGCTCAAACCTCCTCTCCCTTCTGAGGAGAGCCACATGGAAGCAGAGTGCCCACTCAGAGCTTGAGGGGCTCATCCTGGTGGCCTTGCACTGGCCAGCGGGTGCCGCACAGTGCGCCTCCTGTCGCCAGTTCCTGTCCCACATTAACACTCCTTTGGGAGAATTCTGTATTCTCAGAGGCATTAATGCTTCCCCTTTCACCTACAGATCCTCTGGGCAGAGCTAGCTCATTCCTTGCGCTCTAAGCTAATAAAATCTGCCCCACACCCCGCAAAGGAGGAAAATAAACAACCCGAAAAAGTGGAACCATGTTTCTGATCAGACCCTGTGAGACGTCAGGTTGTCTGTGTGATTATGTGGTCGGGGCATTGTTTTGTTTTTTAATTATTAAAAGCTCATTGAAAAACAATTTAAGTAACATGGAAGTACATAGATTAAAAAGTAGCAGTCCATCCAAAAGAGCATACATGAAGATCTACTGTGCCCTTTATGTTTTTTATCTGTGTCTCCAGTTCCCTAAATCCCATAAGCTTCTTGAGGTTGGCACCACTTTGAATCTTGAGCCTCCTGTGTGATAGACTTGCTGTCTTTTCTGATATTCCCCAAGCCTTAGTTTTCCTTATTTGTAAAATAGGGCATATTTTAATACCTACTTCTCTACTTCTGAAGATTGTCACAATAATGACATGGGATCATGTATATAAAGTGTTTAACATAGTGCTGCAGTCTTTGTGCCCAGATACACATTTTATTACTAATGTGTAACAGAAGTCTTCTGCTCATTTCTAGGTGGGCTTTCTGTCTAATGAGTAAATTTCACTTTTCTCTTTCCTTTCTTCACCAGGAAGATGTCATCAACACTCAGTGTGGCTATGATGCCAGGCAAAAACCAGTAAGTGGAATCTCATGTTGTTGCTTAGCACAAAGGGTGTTGGAGGAGCTTTGGCCTGTGCCTGGTGCTCTATCTGTGACAATGTGCTCTCCTCTTCCCTTGTGAAGGAAGTTGACCAGCAGATTGTAATCTACACAAAAGGCTGTGTGCCCCAGTTTGAGAAGTGGTTGCAGGACAATTTAACCATCGTTGCTGGTATTTTCATAGGCATTGCATTGCTGCAGGTAAGATAAGGGTCCTTTATGGATATCACAGGGAAATAATGCCCTGGGAGAGCCCTTGCCAGGATCGGAGCTTTGCTTAAAAGCCTTGATTGTCATAGTTTTTAAGACACATTGGAGGGCTGAGGAACAGACCTAAACGATTTGGTTTGTGTTTTATTTTATTCATTTATTTATTTATTTTATTTATTAATTTTTTTTTGAGATGGAGTCTTGCTCTGTCGCCCAGGCTGGAGTGCAGTGGCGCGACCTCGGCTCACTGCAAGCTCCGCCCCGCAGGTTCACGCCATTCTCCTGCCTCAGCCTCCCGAGTAGCTGGGACTACAGGCGCCCGCCACTACGCCTGGCTAATTTTTTTGTATTTTTAATAGAGACGGGGTTTCACCGTGTTAGCTAGGATGGTCTCGATCTCCTGACCTCGTGATCCGCCCGTCTCGACCTCCCAAAGTGCTGGGATTACAGGCGTGATCCACCGTGCCCAGCCTGATTTGTGTTTTATTAAAGCTCTGAGTTTAGATGCTACTATCATGAAATACTTTAGGAAACCTTGTCTTTTTCTAAGATGGAGACATTAATTAGATCAGTAGTTGCCTGCTGGCATTCCATCGTTTACATGGGCTCAATAATACTGCATTGTGGCAACTGAGTCAAACATGCATAGTTAGAAGTAGATCTCAGTGGTGACGTTAAGGTTTTGGGAAGTTTCACAGAGGTGTCATACCCCTTTCTCTCCCTAAACTACCTTGCCAAAGTGCTAGTGAAGGAAGGGAGCACCCACTTTTCCTCCTGGCCAGTCTTAAGAGCTGGACTCTTCATGTTGTTGGTGTGACACTTTCCAAAGAGCACATAGTTGAAACAAATTAAAGAAGACCTAAGTAAATATAAAGATATCCTGTGTTCACAATTGCAAAACTTCATATTATTAAGGTAACAACACTCATCAAGTTGATCTACAGATTCAGTGTAATCCCTATCAAAATTGTAACCACCTTTTTAGCAAAAATGGACAAGCTGATCCTAAAACTCATATGGAAAAGCAAGGGACCCATAATAGCCAAAACAAATTTGCAAAAGTAAAACAAAGTTGGAGAATTCACACTACCCAGTTCAAAACTTAGTACAAAGCTATATAGTAATCAACATAGTGTGTACTTGAGTAAGATTAGCCATATAGAGAAGTGGAATAAAATTGAAAAATCAAGAAATAAAACCAGGCCAGGTGTGGTAGCTCATGGGTGTAATCCCAGCACTTTGAGAGACCAAGGCAGGAGGATGGCTTGAGCCCAGGAGTTCAAGACCAGCCTGAGCAACATAGCAAGTCCTTGTCTCTACAAAAAGTAAAAATAAAAAAATTAGCCAAATGTAATGGCACATGCCTGTGGTCCTAGCTACTCAGCAGGCTGAGGTGGGAGGATTGCTTGAGCCCAGAAGGTTGAAGCTGCAGTGAGTCGTGATTATGCAACTGCACTCTAACCTGGGTGACAGAGCAAGACCTTGTCTCAAAAAAATAAGAAAAAAATATATATAATTAAAAAGAAGAAATAAGGCCGGGTGCAGTGGCTCATGCCTGTAATTCCAGAACTTTGGGAGGCTGAGTCAGGTGGATCACTTGAGCTCAGGAGTTTCAAAACAGCCTGGGCAACATGACAAAACCCTGTCTCTACAAAATATACAAAAGTTAGCTGGGCATGATGGCGCATGCCTGTGGTCCCAGCTACCTGGGGGGCTGAGGAGGGAGGATCACTTGAGCCTGGGAGGTTGCAGTGAGCTGAGATCATGCCATTGCACTCCAGCCTGGGTGACAGAGCAAGATCCTATCTCAAAAAAGAAGAAATAAGCTCGTACGTATATGGTCAGTTGATTTTTGACAAGGGAACCAAAACCATTCAATAGGGAAAGAGCAGTCATTTCAACAAATGGTACTGGGAAAACTGGATATGCAAAATAATGAATTTAGACTAACTCACACCATATGTAAAAATTAACTCAAAATAAAGCAAAGACCTAAATATAAGAGCTAATGCTATAGAACTCCAGAAGAAAACATAGGCATAAATATTTGTGACTTTGGATTAAGCAGTGTCTTCTTAGGTATGACATCAAAAGCATAAGCAATGAAACAAATGTAAATAAATTGGACTTCAAAATTTAAAACTGTGCTAAAAATGATACCATCAAGACAGTGAAAACATAACTCCTAGTATCTAGAAAATATAAAGAACTTTCAAAAGTCAACAATAAAGAGACAAACAGCTTAAAAATGGGCAGCCAGGCATGGTGACTTGTCCCTGTAATCCCAGCTGCTTGGGAAGCAGAGGCAGGAGCCTGCACTGAGCTATGATCACGCCACTGTACTCCAGCCTGGGCAACAGAGCAAAACCCAGTCTCTTAAATTATTAAAAAACAAACAAACAAACAAAAACACGGGCAGAGGATCTGAACAGACATTTCTCTAAAGATTATAATGGCTAATAAGCACATGAAAAGATGCCAACGTCAGTAGTCATTAAGGAAATGCAATTCAAAGCCACATATTTCATACTCGTTAAAGCGGTTAGAATAAAAAAGACAGACAATAACAAGTATTGGCAAGGATGTGGAGAAAACGAAACCCTCATATGTTGCTAATGGAAATGAAAATGTTGCAACCTCTTTGGGAAACAATTTAGCAGTTTCTCAAAAGTTAAATATAGTGCTACCATATGAGTCAGCAATTCTACTCCTAGAGGTGTACCCAAAAGAATTGAGAACGTGTTTACCCAAAAACTTGTATGCTCATGTTCATAGCAGAATTATTCATAATTGCCAAAATGTGAGAGCAATGCAAACGCCCATCATCTGAGGAGTAGATAAACAAAATGGGGCATATCCATGCCATGGAATATCATTCAGCCATCAAAAGGAATAAATTAATAGTACATGTATATGAACCTTGAAAATATTTTGCTACATGAAAAAGACAGTCACAAAAGCCCCATATTATATGATTCCCTTGATATGAAATGTCCAGAAGAGGCAAATCCACAGAGGCAGGAAGTAGAATAGTGGTTGCCAGGTCTGTAGGGATGGTGGGATGGGAATGACTGCTCACAGGTACAGGGTTTCTTTTTGGGGTAATGAAATGTTCTGTGATTAGATAGTGGTGATAGTTGCATAGCTTTGTGAATATACTAAAAGCCCCTGAATTATACACATTACAAGGATGCTTTTTACCACATATGAATTACATCTTAAATTTCAAAAATCAATGGTTTAAAAAAATGAGACACAGTGGCCAGGGAAACAAGTTACGAGTGTCACTGTTTCACTCACATTTTCTTCCTTTCTCAGATTTTTGGGATATGCCTGGCCCAGAATTTGGTTAGCGATATCGAAGCTGTCAGGGCGAGCTGGTAGAGCCCCTGCAACCGCTGCTGCAAGACACTGGACAGACCCAGCTTTCGGGACCCTCCCGCGTGCCGAACTGATCTTCAAGCTGCATGGACCTAATCACAGATGCAGCCTGCAGTCTCGCCTAATGGAGCTGCCATTAGGGGAGTGTAAAACTGGGAAATGCTGCTCACTGACAGAATTAAAAAAAAAAAATAACCAGTATGAAAGTCGTTGCGCCGTGAATCTCTACTGTAGCCATGAATTTATGGACAGTTGGATGCTTACCAAAAAAGAAAAAAAGGGAGGGTAGGGGACCCAGATGTACTTGAATGTGCAGAAAATACATTCTTGTCCTCATCTTCCGTAATTGGAGGGCTGGGAGAGGCAGGTTTGCTCTTCGCCACACCTTGGACGGACCACCTTCTGTTCCATGGCCTGAAGGAGTGCATCTCCTCAAAGACTCAGCCCCTCGCCTGGGAGGGCAGTGGTTTGTGGGCATCCCTCCATGTACATTTTAGGAAACACTTGCAACTCTCATCTGAAGAAGAAAACAACTCGTCTTTGGGTTCAGATTTTGTGATGGTATTCAGCAAGTCACTTGGGCGAGCACACTTGGTCTATCCTGGAAAGTCTCCTTATAAGAGAAGTTGTGTATTTCATGTGCACCGAGCAAGGGCATTGGAAGATGTCATGAGGCTTTTAGCAGGACTGATCGTTTTTCTAAGTAGACCTAAGCTTTGTTTGTCAGTGAAATTCAAGGAGAAAATGAGGTTAATGAAGACGTATCAGTTAAATATCCCCTTCTTCTCACCCTGCCAAAATTAGCAGTTGGATTTTTGGAAACTCTGGAATACTCTGGGTCATTTTGTTTTGTATGTTTGTTGGTTTTCGTCTTCCAAAGGTGAAAGCTATGATACGGTTCCACTTAAATTTTAGTGTTTTCTTACTCAGCTCAAGCATTAATTTTTGATTAAGTCTTAATCTGCATGACCTGTGAATCTGAATCCATCATCTCCCTTTCCTGCCAGCTTTTCTACAAACATTGAAATATGTTATTTGGTCAGCACTTATTTCCTAGGTTCACAGCCTTGGGAGGTGGTGGCATGTCCTCCCAGTCTGGCTGGGAAGAGACCAGCTGTACCATCCAAATGCTTCCCTGGTCTTGATGATCTCTTCCAGAGTCGATCTGAGTGGCCTCTTCTGCACCCTCCCCTTCTTTCTCTTTGAATGGAATTAAACCCAATTTGGAAACAACATTGACCCAGTCAAAAGCTTCTAATGGTTTCTTTTTCTTCCTCCAGTTTTAGTTTGCTTTTATTAAAAAAAGAAAATAGTGCATGGCCATAGCTCCTTCAGTTCTCTTATTGCAGACTAACCATCAGGGTGGTATCAAAGCACAAATACTTTGGAGGGGAATGCGTTGAACTGGGGCAAGTACTCTGTAACACAAAGTGGGAAACCACTTCCTGGTGCTGCCGCTCCTGCCCCCACTTTAGGTGGGAGGGACGAGTTTTGCCCTCTAGATTTTAATCCAGCTGGTGTCCACCGGATGTTGTCCTCCTGGGGAGCAGATATCAGTCTGTGGAACGCTGGGAAAACCACAGGCACATTTTTCGGTGCGGACAGATTTGCCAGCACATAACTGGGCAGCCAGCTAGAATACTTTGTGGAAATTAAGCGAGGTTTTCCATTTCAGCCCCATGGTGCATGGTGGTGGCCGATGAATGTGTCAGTCTGCTCAGAGAAAGGACAAAAAGGAAATTATTTTCAAAACTGTGTTCACTGTTTGGGTGTGTGTATGGCTCTGCATGTGTGTGTTTTTGTCTCTGTATAGGTAGAGGTGTTCACATCTTACTCCGACTGTAAGGTTGTCTTACTTCATCTCTGCCCCCACCACAGTTGCCATTTTGTAATGTCCTTCCAACATGGAGAAGACACGAGCTCTCTCCAGTTGGCATCATTTGTCTTTTTTGTTGATTGCCTCATTCTCCAGTGAACTCCATCTGGCCAGTTGATTCAGAATCAGGCAAGATCCCTGCCCTTTGGCACATCCACTGAAAGGCCAAACAGCAAGTCCGAGTGAGTTTTAAATATTAATTAATCACCCTTTATTTTTTACACTTGAGAGTGATTGTAATAAAGGCTGTCATTAATAAACTTGGTTCTACCTTACATGGTGTTGTGCCTTTCTTCATTACTTCTTTCTTGAAATTGTGAAATTTTCGAATCCAGTAGTTCTCAAACTTTAGCAGGTGTCAGAATCACTGGGAGGACTTGTTAAAACACATGAATGCATTTGCTCCGTGCCCATAATTTCTAACTTAGTAGGTCTGGGGTGGGGCTGAAGAATTTGTATTCTGATAAGATCGTAGGTGATGCTGTTTGCGGCTTGTTTGGGGACTACACTTTGAGAAGCATTGTTCTGATCCAGTTTTCTAGGAGGGGAAACAGAAAGGTAAGATTTTGTAGTTGGGAAGGGAAAGGTTCCTTTGTACTTAAAAATGCTGACTGACAAGACACAGAGGCCAGAGCCTCATATGTAGGAAATCCCTGCCCATGAGGTCATCTGCTGGTTACAATCACTTGGGGACCATGTGAAATACAGATTCCCCAGACCTTACCCCTAGCAGTTCTGGAGTGGGAGACAGGGTAATCTATGTTTTAAAAGCTCCCTTGAAAATTTAATGCCTGGTGGGATTTATGACTTATGGGCTTAGATAAATGTTGATAATATTCACAACCTTTTTTATAAGAAAATAATTTCTCACAGTCCCTTGGAGCTGGAATCTTAAAAACCCATTAGAGAAATGTCAGCTTAAATGTCTTTCATTGTGAATTATCACTGCAGAAGAAGACTTCCGTCGTGAGAACTGATTAAAGACTTTTTTCAAAGATCAAATGAAAACAAATTTTAAGGTTCATATAGCACACTTAGATCCTGACAACATAGTGTCAGACTTGTTCAAGAAACATTTTGCCTCATAGCTCAGATATTTGAAACAACGTTATTTTGATTTTAAGGAAATTTATCAGTGATGATTGGAGATGGCCAATCCCTGCTTCTTGAGTTTTCTTATTGTCTACATTGGCCCTCTTTGCTTGTTGCAAACTATAAGCCAACAAAGGAAAAAAAAAATGACAGCTCAGAAGTAAAAGGATGCTTTGTCTATAAAACTCAAAAACTTCGAGGAAGTTTCTTCAATGTGTAGAAGGTAGACTTTAGGGGAAGCTTATTAAATTTCTCTTCTGTTGTTGGGCTGGTTACCACTAACATCATTGCTTCTATAATTTAAAAATACACAGTTTTTAAACGTGAACTCAGGAATTTAAAAATATTTTGCGTCATGAAGTACTTAAAGAAGTGCATTTCCTTTGTTCTTCCTCTTCCTTCTCCCAGGGAGTAATAAACCTGGACTTTTCTTTCAGCCTTCTTCCTGCCACAGGTCCCAGTTGTCCTTTCCTCAAGGGGATCCTTAAAGTGTCTCTTGGAGGTTTCTTGTGCAAAGTGATCATTCATTTCCCCATGTTTGTGTGGGCAGGAATGGAGTGATTTTGCAGTTTCGTCTGTTTCCGGCTGGCTTGGACAGGCGCCCTGGGAAGCCTGTGGGCTGAACAATGAGGAGCTGGAGCCCAGTGACCTGGCAGGCCACCCCAACTCCCTTTGTCATTTATTCCACGAAGCCCTCCTTCTCTAGGGAAATCCTGTTTAGACCTCCAGTGAAGAACTGGGAAGCCCTCTATAAACGCTGGCCAGCAGGGTTTCATGGCCAGAGCTCTCTACAGTGAGGCCATGGGGCTGCTTCTAGGTGCTGCCCAATTCCGGAGTGAGAAGCCTAGTCTTTGAGTGAGGAGGAAAATGCGGCATTTGCCTGAAAAATACATTAACATTGGCTTTATCATGATGACACAATAAAATCCATAGAAAATCTACACATGATGACAGACAAGGCAGTCAGATGGGGGTGGGGGGGTGGGTGGGGGCAGGGAGCACGGCGGAGAAACCAAACTCTGAACTTGGAGCAAAGCCATCCTTAGACTCACCCGAGCCTTTTTGTTTGGAGGGGTTTGCCACAAAGAGTTTATAGAATTACAGTTTTAGGCCAGACAAGGTGGCTCACACCTGTAATCCCAGCACTTTGGGAGGCCAAAGCAGGATGATTGCTTGAGGACAGGAATTCAAAATTAGCCTGGGCAACATAGCAAGACCCCGTGTCTTAAAAAAATGAAAAAAAAAATTTTTTTTTAATTAGCTGGACCTGGCGTCATGCACCTGTGCTCCCAGCGACTCTGGAGGCTGGGGCAGGAGGACAGCTTGAGCCCAGGAGTGAAGTATGATCGCACCACTGCACTCCATCCTGGTTGGCAGAGGAAGACCCTGTCTCTAACTCAATAAAATTACAGTTTTTAGGACTTCTTGAGGGATTAAGTGCAGCTTGCTTCGGCGTTTTCATGCTGAGTGGTTCTCTTGTAAACTTGCCACTGGTGAGAGGAGGCTGATTTAGTCCCTTCCTGTTATCCATTAGCCGGGGCTAAACCTCTGGGGACCCGCACTGGCCATTGTGATTTATTTTTCCACTTCTAGGAATTCCCAAGTAAAGTAAATCTAAGGGAAGAGCAGGCGAGTTCACGGGCTTTCACTGTAAATATGCCCCGAAAGGAAAGCAGTAGCAGGCTTCCCACGCTCTTGCCCCATACCGAACGCACGCTTGCATTCTCCGTCGGGGAAAGCTACTTTTCAGATATGGAGCGGACATTCAGGTGCGGTGTCAGCCCTTGCATTTGCAGAGCAACTCGTTTGAACGAGAACGTTTTAATGGCCTGCCCTCTAGTGTCGACCGCGTAAAACCACTCCGGACTGGAGTTGGAATAGTTCAGGGATAAAAACACTGTATGTTCAGAGGCGCTTGTGCTTTGGAGAAACTTGAAGGTACACAGCTTGTGTTGCCTGCTTAGGGCGGGTAGGTGTTTTATTGCCTTTACACGCTCCTGAAAATGGCAAGGCTTGTTTTGGAAAGATAAGAGAACAGGACGTTTTGCTCCCATCACCATCTATCCTGCCTGGGATCTTGCTGCTGGGAGTTTATCACGGCAGGATGGAGCTGGGCCTTGTCCTCCCACCAGTTTTCAAATGTGGTTTCTAGACGACGATGGTGACTGCCTAAAGCTGCTCATCTTCCAGGCAGAGGCACTGTCCTAAAGGTGTCCTCAATGTGGCTGGGAGGACAATGCTCTGCACCCTCCCTCCCGGGGACCACCACCCTCCATTGGAACTTCAGAGGTTTTTGTGACGAAAGGCCCCAGGACCCTGGTTTGCACTTCAATTCCTCTTCAAAATGAGCAACTCTCCAGAAACAAGGAATAGAACATCTTTATATTTCTTCTAAAACCACCAGTGTGTTACTTCTACACACTGTACTTAGAAATACACACATATATGCATACATACCACCAGTGTGAATCACCTGGATTTTGCTTTGGTCTTGTCAGAAGCGTTTGAACCAGAACAACTCCATTGTGAATAGGACCTGAGTAAAATGAGGCTGAAACCTACTGGGCTATATTCCCAGATGGCTAGGCATTCTAAGTCACAGGATAAGATAGAAGGTTGGCACAAGACACAGGTCATAGACACCTTGCTGATAAAACAGGTTGCAGTAAAGAAGCCCACAAAAACCGAGATGGCGATGAGAGTGACCTCTGGTCATCCTCACTGCTACACTCCCACCAACGCCATGACAGTTTACAAATGCCATGGCAATGTCAGGAAGTTACCCTACATGGTCTAGAAAGGGGAGACATGACTAATCCACCCCTCGTTTAGCACATCATCAAAAAATGACCATAAAAATGGGCAACTGGCAACCCTGAGAACTCCTCTGTCTATGGAGTAGCCATTCTTTTATTCCTTTTTTTTGTTAATAAATTTGCTTTCACTTTATAGACTCACCCTGAGGATGGCTTGAGCCCAGGAGTTTGAGACCAGCCTGGGCAATATAGTGAGACCATCTCCCTACAAAAAATTTTTCTAATTGGTGGACATGGTGACACAAGCCTATAATTCCAGCTATGTTGGAGGCTGAGGTGGGAGGATTGCTTGAGCCTAGGAGATGGAGGCTGCAGTGAGCCATGATTGCACTGCTGCATTCCAGCCTGAGCAACAGAGCAAGATCCTGACTCAAACAAAAAAAAAAAATACGTAAAAAAGAAAACAATCAGCTGGGTGCGGTGGCTCACGCCTGTAATCCCAGCATTTTGGGAGGCCTAGGCAGGCAGATCATGAGGTCAGGAAATCAAGACCATCCTGGCTAACACAGTGAAACCCCGTCTCTACTAAAAATACAAAAAATTAGCCGGGTGTGGTGGCGGGCGCCTGTAGTCCCAGCTACTCTGGAGGCTGAGGCAGGAGAATGGGGTGAACCCAGGAGGCAGAGCTTGCAGTGAGCCAAGATCACGCCACTGCACTCCAGCCTGGGAGACAGAGTGAGACTCCACCTCAAAAAAACAAAAACAAAAACAAAAAAAGAAAACAATCGACATTTTGTGGGACATTTTAAACATAGAGAATGCTTTATTATGATTAAGTCATGGTCTGCATTCTGTATTTATTTGGAGTAAATTATCTTAAATTCAAGTTGTTAGAGTGACTCAAGTTTTATAAAGAAAATAGCCATATTTCCACACTTGTGCTGTCTTTAGTCTTGTTACTTTGCAACTGAATCAGCCCACTAGTTCTCTGGCTACCTGTTGCAGGCTGGGTACTAGGGGTGAATATATCATCTATCCCTTGAAATAACAGGTCACATTTATTGACTAGAAGTTTACTGTGTTCCAGGCAGTGTGTTATAATCACGCTGCATAAGTTCCTGAGGAAATGTAAACTGATGGAGGGGAAAACCCCACACGTGGAAAATTTCCAATTCATCAAGAACTAAACTGACATCTCTCAAAATGGTGCCTGGTTGAGATACAGGAAGAACACAGGGGTTAATGGAAGATGGTCTCAAGAAGGAAGAGAGGTTTGGTCTGGGCGCCTGGGGAATGTGGAAGGGGCCATAATAAAGCCTATGCTGCTGGGGAGGTTGGGAAGGGCCCAGAACCTCCAGACAAAAGAGTGGGGAAAAGCTCAGATAAGCAGCAAGGTCCAGTATAGAGAGTCTTGGAATTGTGGCCCAGTACTTGGCATATACCAGGCACTTGAAAGTTTGCTGAATGACAGCAGTGGTAATTGAGGTGATCAGTAACTACCTCATCCACGATGAAGGTGTGTTAGTCTGTTCTCACGCTGCTAATAAAGACATACCCAAGACTGGGTAATTTATAAAGGAAAGAGTTTTAATGGACTCACAGTTTCACATGGCTAAGGAGAACTCACAATCATGGCAGAAGGTGAATGAGGAGCAAAGTCACATCTTACATAGCAGCAGGCAAAAGAACTTGTGCAGGGGAACTCCCATTTATAAAACCATCAGATCTCATGAGACTTATTCATTACCAGGAGAACAGTATGGGAGAGACCACCCCCGTGATTCAATTATCTCTACCTGGCCCTGCCCTTGACATATGGGGATTATTACAATTCATAGTGAGATTTGGACGGTGACACAGCCGAACCATATCAGAAGGTGATGTGAAAAGTAGAATTTTTTTGTAAAATTGGACAACATAGGTACAAGCTCTGTGCTGTTAGGGTTGAAACCTAATCCCCACCGTGGTAGTATTAACAGGTGGGGCCTTTAGGAGGTGATTAGATCATGATTGCAGAGCCCTCATTAACGGAGTTAGTGCCCTTATAAAAGAGGCTTGTGGGTGCTTGTTTGCCCTCTTCCGCCATGTGAGGACACAGCGAGAAGGAAGCAGTCTGCAACCCAGAAAAGAGCTGTCACTGGAATCCAGTTACGCTGACACCCTGATCTTAGACTTCCTAGCCTCCAGAACTGTGAGCATATTTCTACTGTTTATAAATTACCCAGTTTACAGTATTTTGTTATAGTAGCCTGAACAAACTATATTACCAGCTGTTTTCTCCATCTAGTTCTGCTGTTCCTGTGAAATTCTAGGACCCGGGAACTGGCAGGGAGGTCACTACATGTTGCAGTGGGAGGATATTGTATGAAAGTAGGTAGAGATTGGGGTAACAATCTTGTTCTTTTTTAGATTCAAGCCAGGCCCCTGCATTAGAGCAGCAGTTTCTCAGCCCTAGATGCACATTAGAATCACCTGAGAGCATTAGAAAAGACAAAAAATAGCCAGGCGTGGTGGCTCACACCTACAATCCCAGCACTTTAGGAGGCCAAGGTGGGTGGATCACTTGAGGTCAGGAGTTGGAGACCAGCCTGGCCAACATGGTGAAACCCCGTCTCTATTAAAAATAGAAACAAAAAATTAGTGGGGCATGGTGGCACAGGCCTCTAGTCTGAGCTACTAGAGAGGCTGAGGCAGGAGAATCGCTTGAACCTGGGAGACAGTGTTTGAAGTGAGCTGAGATTGTGCCACTGCACTCCAGCCTGGGTGACAGAGCGAGACCCCGTTTCCAAAAAAAAAAAAAAAAAGAAAAGACAAAAAACATGTGCTCTCTTCCACACTGTTTCTAAAATTCCCAGGTCATTCTAACGTGCCCCCATGGTTTCTCAAATTCTGTTGTGCACACAAATCATCTGGGTCTTAATGCAGGTCCTGATTCTGTAGGTCTTGATTGAGGCTGAAGAATCCATGGTTCTAGCATGCTCCCAGGTGATACTGATGCTGTGGTCTGCAGACCACACTTTAAGAGGCAAGGACAATCTACAAGTAGGCCTCATTTAGAGCTGTGCAAAACTAATACCTTGTATTAATATTTTTTAGTGATACATTTCCTAAAGCTACTAAGCTGAAATTTTCAGGTCTGGGAAGGAAAATACAGGTGACTGTAAATAGGCATTAAGTATATGTTTGGTAAATGCGTTTTATTCTAATTACAAAAGAAAAATCTCAGCCAGGCACAGTGGCTCACACCTGTAATCCCGGTACTTTGGGAGGCTGAGGTGAGAGGATCACTTGAGCCCAGGAGTTGGATACCAGCTGTATTAGTTAGGGTTCCCTAGAGGGACAGAACTAATAGGATATAGATATATATGGGGAGTCTATTAAGTATTAACTCATATGATCACAAGGTCCCACAATAGGCCATCTGTTGGCTGAGGAGCAAGGACAGCCAGTCAGAGTTCCAAAACTGAAGAACTTGGAGTCTGATGTTAAAGGGCAGGAAGCATCCAGCATGGGAGAAAGATGTAGGTTGGAAGGTTAGGGCAATCTCTCTCTTCACATTTTTCTGCCTGCTTATATTGTAGCCATGCTGGCAGCTGATCAGATGGTGCCTACCCAGATTGTGGGTGGGTCTGCCTTCCCAGCCCACTCACTCAAATGTTAATCTACTTTGGCAACACCCTCACAGACATACCCAGGATCAATACTTTGTATCCTTCAATCCAATCAAGTTGACACACAGTATTAACCATCACACTAGCCTAATCGACAAAGCAAGACTCTGTCTCAAAAAAATAAAAATAAAGAAAAATCTCAATGCAGAAAAAAAAACTAGTATTTTCACCATCTAGAGATATATACTTGTAAAATATTACAGTGTGTCTTTCCATTGCTTTTTAAATTTGTCTTAAATTGTATAATCCTGTTCATACTGTTCTGTGGTCTGCTTTTTTAAAAAGTGGGATTTTTCAGTGTCAGTGAATGCTTTATACAACATTTTTTTGGTGGAATCTTATTTTATTTTATAGATCAAGGGTTTCCCTAAGATGCCAAGGGTTCACAAGGTCAAAACTATTTCTTAATACTAAGACATTATTTCCGATTTTGTTCTTAATTTTGGGTTTGCTGATGTGGTGATGTCATCACTCTGACAGCTACATGATGTGATGTCATTACTCTGACAACTAATGGAATGTGTGCTTGTGTATTTCTGTGTCTTAAACTTTTCTCCCTTTTCATTTGTAATATGATAAATATTCACATAGATAACCCACATAAACCAAAGCTCTTCAGGGGGCTCAAACATTCTTAAAATTGTAATGGAGTCTTGAGACCACAAAGTTTGAGAGCGGCTGGTATAGATAAACCACAATTTTACTAGCCAATTCATCACTGAAATGGTTTGGCTCTGTGTCCCTACCCAAATCTCATCTCGAATTGTAATCCCCACATGTTAGGGGAGGGACCTAACCTAACCCCTAATCACCTAACACCATGATTGGATCATGGGGGTGGTTTCCCCATGCTGTTCTCGTGATAGTGAGTGAGTTCTCACAAGATCTGATGGCTTAAAACTGTGGCACTTCTCCCCTCACTTGCTGTCTCTCCTGCTGCCTTGTGAAGAAGTTGTTGCTTCTCGTTTGTCTTCTGCCATGATTGTAAGTTTCCTGAGGCTTCCCCAGACATGTGGAACTGTGAGTCAATTAAACCTCTTTTCTTTATAGATTACCCAGTCTCAGGTAGTTCTTTATAGCAGTGTGAGAAGGGACTAATACAATTACTGTTAGAAACTTGGGCTGTCTTGAATTAAATACAGTTGCAATGACCTTTTTTTAAAAAATTTAAGTTCTGGAGTTTGTTACATAGGTATACACATGCCATGGTGGTTTGCTGCACCCATCAACCCGTCATTTACATTAGGTATTACTCCTAATGCTACCCCTCCCTAACCCCCGACAGGTCCTGGTGTGTGATGTTCCCCTTACTGTGACCATGTGTTCTCATTGTTCAACTCACACTTATGAGTGAGAACATGCAGTGTTTGGTTTTCTGTTCTTTTGTTAGTTTGCTGAGAATGATGGTTTCCAGCTTCATCCAAGTCCCTGCAAAGGACATGAACTCATCCTTTTTTATGGCTGCATAGTATTCCATGGTATATATGTGCCACATTTTCTTAATCCATTCTATCATTGGTGGGCATTTGGGTTGGTTCCAAGACTTTGCTGTTGTGTACAGTGCCTCAAACATACATATGCATGTATCTTTATAGTAGAATGATTTATAATCCTCTGGGTATATACCTGATAATGGGATTGCTGGGTCAAATGGTATTTCTAGTTCTAGATACTTGAGGAATTGCCACACTGTCTTCCACAATGGTTGAACTAATTTACAATCCCACCAACAGTGTAAAAGCATTCCTATTTCTCCACATCCTCTCTAGCATCTGTTGTTTCCTGACTTTTAATGATAGTCATTCTAACTGGCGTGAGATGGTATCTCATCGTGGTTTTGATTTGCATTTCTCTAATGACTAGTGAGGATGAGCTTTTTTTCCTATGTTTCTTGGCCACATAAATGTCTTCATTTGAGAAGTGTCTGTTCATATCCTTTGCCCACTTTTTGATTGGGTTGTTTTTTTCTTGTAAATTTAAATTCTTTGTAGATTCTGGATATTAGCCCTTTGTCAGATGGATAGAATGCAAAAACTTTATCCCATTCTGTAGGTTGCCTGTTCACTCTGATGGTAGTGTCTTTTGCTGTGCAGAAGCTCTTTAGTTTAATTAGATCCCATTTGTCAATTTTGGCTTTCATCGCCATTGCTTTTGATGTTTTAGTCATGAAGTCTTTGCCCATGGCTATGTCCTGAATGGTATTGCCTAGGTTTTCTTCTAGGGTTTTTATGGTTTTAGGTCTTACATTTAAGTCTTTTTTTTTTTTTTTTTTTTTTTTTGAGACGGAGTCTCGCTCTGTCGCCCAGGCTGGAGTGCAGTGGCGCGATCTCGGCTCACTGCAAGCTCCGCCTCCTGGGTTCACGCCATTCTCCTGCCTCAGCCTCCCGAGTAGCTGGGACTACAGGCGCCCGCCACCACGCCCGGCTAATTTTTAGTATTTTTAGTAGAGACGGGGTTTCACTGTGTTAGCCAGGATGGTCTCGATCTCCTGACCTTGTGATCCACCCGCCTCGGCCTCCCAAAGTGCTGGGATTACAGGCGTGAGCCACCGCGCCCGGCCACATTTAAGTCTTTAGTCCATCTTGAGTTAATTTTTGTATAAGGTGTAAGGAAGGGATTCAGTTTCAGCTTTCTGCATATGGCTAGGCAGTTTTCCCAACACCATTTATTAAATAGGAAATCCTTGCAATGACCTTTCTTATGCATTTCCTATACTTTGCACATAACTCTAGTTATTTCCTTAAGATAGATTGTTAATAATGGAATAACTGGATCAAAGGATTAAAAACATTTAATTTGTGACACCTAGAGTTAAGCCTTATTTAAAGCTGTGCAAAATTAATACTTTATCATTGATACTTAGGTTTTAAATTGAAAATTGTTAATTTTGAGTCAAGATTTGCGCCTAGATTAAAAGAGGAAAAAATGTCATTAATGTCTTTTATCTGTTCCAGATTACCATTTCTGCTAACTTAATAAGATATTAAATGCCAGTTAAAGAAACCAAAAGTATAGTGATGGAGGTATTTAATCGCCACTGAGACATTTAGAGCAAGGAAGTACCTGTACCCCAAACCTCCCCCAAAATAACTTGATTAGAGGGAATGAAATAAGAAAATGACTCTCAGCTGGGCGCAGTGGCTCAGGCCTGCAATCCCAGCACTTTGGGAGGCCAAGGCAGGTGGATCATGAGGTCAGGAGTTCAAGACCAGCCTGGCCAACATGGTGAATCCCCGTCTGTACTAAAGATACAAAAAATTAGCCAGGTGTGGTGGCATGTACCTGTAGTCCCAGCTACTCAGGAGGCTGAGGCAGGAGAATCGCTTGAACCTGGGAGGCAGAGGCTGCAGTGAGCTGAGATCACGCCATTGCACTGCAGCCTGGGCAACAGAGCAAGACTCCATCTCAAAAAAAAAAAAAAAAAGAAAATGACTCTAAAGGGTATGTCATAGCTTTTTAGGAAAGATCATCTCAAGACTCTGGCTGCAGGTTCTAATTTAATTTCTACTGATATTTTATTCTGCTTTTTTGAGCAATTGCTAGCACTGACTCTCAACACAGAGGTCTCTTGAGCCTCATGTATAGCAAACATTCTACTAAGTTCTAGGGTGGGAAAGGGAGGTATTAAATAAGAAGAGACAGAGACCACTCATTTATCTGCAGTGCAGAGGATGCTTTGACAGGTGTTGATTCCATTATTGACTCTGTCATGAAAGGAATTAAAGTCAACGGACTGTACATTTGAATGTATGCCTTACTTGGTATCTATGAAGGCTCTAGGAGGTTGTTCACTCACTAAGCCTGAAGAATATTGCACAGACTTTACACAGGGAAAAAGCTCCTTTGGTAGCTTTAAGAAAAAAGGAAACCCATTTGTGGTATATGAGGTGAGTATCCCTAATCCAAAACCCCAAAAGCTCCAAAATCCAAACCTTTTTGAGTGCTGACAATGATGCTCAAAGGAAATGCTCATTAGAGATGTCAGATTTTGGATTTTCAGATTATGAATGCTCAACGAAATGGCAAGAATAATGCAAATGTTTTTGATCCTTCAATAATGCAGAAGGTAAAGATGCCAACCTCCTTTTTAGTCAAAATGCCTGTATAACTTTAGACTTCCCCAAAACTTAACTACTGTTGGCCAGAAGCCTTACCTATAACAGTCAATTAACACACATTTCATGTGATATATATATTTATATATTTATAACACACTACATCTTACAAGGGAGGGCACCAAGGATGGGAAAGATAAAGTAACTTGTCTAAGGCCATGAAGTAAGCAGCGGCCAAGCTCTAAGTGTCACTCAGGTCTAACTGGCACACAGATTAGTCTGAGACTTTCTTAGGACCAGAACTGTTTTCGATTGTTTTGAATTTTAGAATACAGCTGACCCTTGAACAACACGGGTTTGAAGTAAATGAGTCCATGTGTACATAGATTTTCTTTCTTCTCTGCCATCCCTGAAACAGCAAGATCAATTCTTCCTCTTTCTCCCCTTCCTCAGCTTCCTCTACATGAAAATGTGGCACTTGCCCCTTACTCTCTTTCTCTCTCCTGCCACCATGTGAAGAAGGTGCTCACATCCCCTTCACCTTCTGTCATGATTGTAAGTTTCCGGAGGCCTCCCAGTCATTCTTCCTGTGCAGCCTGTAGAACTGCAAGTCAGTTAAACCTCATTTCTTCATAAATTACCCAGTCTTAGGTAATTATTTAAAGCAGTGTGAAGACAGACTAATACACCCTCCTAGGGCATCTCCACATTCCTCCACTCCCTAATTACGTTTAAGCATCAAATAGAAAAAACAAATGTGTGTAGAGATTCAACCTTTGAATAAACTATTTTGCTAATAAATTCTGAGTTTCTCCCAGGCTTGAAGGATTCCTTAAATGACCATATTTTGGAATAGCTATGTTACTAGAAGGGGGATCAAGGTTAAGCTGAGAAAACTCTTATGATATTGCCAATAGAGATTCTTATCAATCTCATTAGTTTAGGTTCGAATGGTAGTAAAAATATGTGTGCTGAACTACATGGCTACCCATCAGGGGCCCTGCAAGGGAAAGGGAGAACAAACTTTTCCCTTTAAAACTTTTATTTTAGGTTTTGGGGTACATGTGAAGGTTTCTTATACAGGTAAACTTGTGTCATGGGGGTTTGTTGTATAGATTATTTTGTCACCCAGGTGTTAAACATAGTACGCAATAGTTATTTTTCTGCTTCTTTCCCTCCTGCCACCCTCTACTCTCAAGTAGACCCCAATGTCTATTGTTCCATTCTGTATTCATGAGTTCTCATCATTTACCTCCCACTTATAAGTAAGAACATGTGGTATTTGGTTTTTTCAGAGAACAACCTTTTGTTCATTTTTAAAAATTTCAGTAGGTTTTTAAGGAAGAGGTGGTGTTTGGTTACATGAATAAGTTATTTAGTGGTGATTTCTGAGATTTTGGTGCACCCATCCACCCGAGCAGTGTACACTGTACCCAATGTGTAGTCTTATCTCTCACCCTGTCCCACCTTTTCCCTCCGAAGATGGGAATAATACAAAGTCCATTGTATTATTTTTATGCCTTTGCATCCTCATAGCTCAGCTTCCACTTATGAATGAGAATATACAATGTTTGGTTTTCCATTCCTGAGTTACTTCACTTAGAGTAATGGTCTCCAATTTTATCCAGTTTGCTACAAATGCCATCATTTCATTCCTTTTTATGGCTGAGTAGTACTTCATGGTGTGTATGTATACATACATGTGTATATGTGTGTGTGTGTGTATACACCACATTATCTACTAATTGATGCACATTTGAGCTGGTTCCATATTTTTGCAACTGTGAATTGTGCTGCTATAAACATGCATATGCAAGTATCTTTTTCATATAATGACTTCTTTTCTTCTGGGTAGATACCCAGGAATGGGATGGCTAGATCAAAGGGTAGATCTACTTTTAGTTCTTTAAGGAATCTCCATACTGTTTTCCATAGTGGCACTAGTTTGCATTCCCACCAACAGTGTAAAAGTGTTCCCTTTTCACCATATCCATGCTGACATCTATTATTTTTTGATTATGGCCATTCTTGCAGGACTAACATGGTATTGCATTGTGGTTTTGATTTGCATTTCCCTGATCATATGTGATGAGCATTTTTTCATATGCTTGTTGGCTATTTATATATCATCTTTTGAGAATTGTCTATTCATGTCCTTAGCTCACTTTTTTATCGGTTTTTTTTTTCTTGCTGATTTGTTTGAGTTCCCTGTAGATTCTGGATATTAGTCCTTTGTCAGATGGATAAATTATAAAGATTTTCTTCCACTCTGTAGGTCATCTGTTTACTAATTATTTCTTTTACTGTGCAGAAGCTTTTTAGTTTAATGAAGTCCCATCTATTTGTCTCTGTTTTTGTTGCATTTGCTTTTGGGTTCTTGAAGTCTTTGATACATAAGGACTCAAATAAACTTAAGGTAAAGTGGCAGAAAAAGATGTCCCATGCAAATAGACACCAAAAATGAGAAGGAATACCTATCCTTATATCACACGAAACAAATTTTAAAGCAACAGCAGTTAAAAAAGACAAAGAGGGACATTATATAATGATAAAAGGACTAGTCCCACAGGAAAATATCACAATCCTAGATATATATTCACCTAAAACTGGAGCTCCCAGATTTAGAAAACAATTCCTATTAGACCTAAGAAATGAGATAGACAGCAGCACAATAATATTGGGGAGCTTCAATACCCCACTGACAGCACTGGACAGGTCATCAAGGCAGAAAGTCAACAAAGAAACAATGGACTTAAACTATACCCTAGAAGAAACGAACTTAACAGATATTTACAGAACATTCTACCCAACAGCTGCAGAATATACATTCTATTCATCAGCACGTGGAACATTCTCTAAGATAGACCATATGACAGGCCACTAAACAAGTCTCAACAAATTTAAGAAAATCAGAATTATAACAAGTACTCTCTCAGACCACAGTAGAATAAAATTGGAAATCAACTCCAAAAGGAAGCCTCAAAACCATGCAAATACATGGGAATTAAATAACCTGCTCCTGAATGACCTTTGGGTCAACAGTGAAATCAAGATAGAAATTAAAAAATTCTTTGAACTCAGCTGGGTGCGGTGGCTCACGCCTGTAATCCCAGCACTTTGGGAGGCTGAGGCGGGCAGATCATGAAGTCAGGAGATCAAGACCATCCTGGCTAACATGGTGAAACCCCGTCTGTACCAAAAATACAAAATATTAGCTGGGTGTGGTGGTGGGTGCCTGTAGTCCCAGCTACTCGGGAGGCTGAGGCAGGAGAATGGTGTGAACCTGGGAGGCAGAGCTTGCAGTGAGCCAAGTTCATGCCACTGCACTCCAGCCTGGGCGACAGAGCGAGACTCCGTCTCAAAAAAAAAAAAAAATTATTTGAACTCAATGATAATAGTGACACAACCTATCAAAATCTCTGGGATACAGCAAAGGTGGTGGGTGATAAGAGGAAAGTTCATAGCATTAAATGCCTATGTCAAAAAATCTGAAAGAGCACAAATAGAAAATCTAAGGTCACATGTCAAGGAGCTAGAGAAACAAGAACAAACCAAACCCCAACTCAGCAGAAGAAAGGAAATAACAAAGAGCGGAACTAAATGAAATTGAAACAAACAAACAAAAAAATACAAAAGGTAAATGAAACAAAAAGCTGATTCTTTGAAAAGGTGAATAAAGTTGATAGCCCATTAGTGAAATTAACCATGAAGAGAGAAGATCCAAATAAGCTCAATTAGAAATGAAACGGGAGATGTTATAATCCATACCACAGAAATACAAAAGATAATTCAAGACTACTAAGAACAACTTTATGCACATAAACTAGAAAACCTAAAGGAGATGGGCAAATTCCTGGAAATATACAACTCACCTAGATTAAACCAGGAAGAAATAAAAACTCTGACAGACCAATAGCAAGCAGCGATAAATGGTAATAAAAAGTTACCAAGAAAAAAAAAAGTCCAGGACCATACAGGTTCATAGCTGAATTCTATTAGACATTCAAAGATTTGGTACCAATACTATTGACACTATTCCAAAACACAGAGAAAGAGGGAATCCTCCCTAGGTCGTTCTATGAAGCCAGTATCACCACAATACCAAAACCAGGAAAGGACATAACAAAAAAGGAAACTACAGACCAATATCCCTGATAAACGTAGATGTAAAAATCTTCAAGAAAATACTAGCTAACCAAATTCAACAGCATATCAGAAAGATAATCCAACATGATCAAGTGGTTTTCATACCAGGGATGTATTCTGCATCCCTGCATACTTAACATATGCAAGTCAAAAAGTGTGATACACCACATAAACAGAATTAAAAACAAAAATCACATGATCATCTCAATAGATGCAGAAAAAGCATTTGACAAAATCCAGCATCCTTTATGATTAAAACCCTCAGCAAAATTGGCATAGAAGGGAAATACCTTAAGGTAATAAAAGCCATCCATGACAAACCCACAGTCAACATTATACTGAATGGGAAGAAGTTGAAAGCATTCCCCCTGAGAACTGGGACAAGACAAGGATGCCTACTTCCAGTACTTCTATTCAACATAGTGCTAGAAATCCTAGCCAGAGCAATTAGGCAAGAGAAAGAAATAAAGGGCATCCAAATTGGTAAAGAGGAAGCCACACTGTTGCTGTTTGCTGATGACATGATCATATGGAGAGAAAAGCCTTTTCAAGATAGGAGGAAGTCATGCCAGCACATGGAAGGGCTATGAGGCACACCTGGGCACTTGGAAAGCTAAGGAGAAAGGCTATGAGCTAACCAAGCACACAACCATCCCCTCTGCCTTCTCTAAGAGCTCAAAGTCTCAGACTATCAGCAAAAGACTTTGGATGTCTGAGAGAACATGCTTTTCATAAGGATGATAGGGGTAGGGGATGGTTGTGTCCGGGGCTATGCCCCATATGCTGGGCATGAGGGTATCCTGATGATTAATCCAGAGAATGTGTCAGGCAGGATTTCAGAAAGTTTAGGGGAGCAGAAAAATCTCTGAACCATTCTGGGATATAATGTCTCCTTTACAGCAACTTCTGGGAGCTGGGTGGCTCAGGATATCTGATCTCTTTAAGTATGGTGCTTTACTTGGCAAGTGATGATTAGTCTCTGAGTCAGAACTCAGTGGCCTCAAAAAGGATGGATGTTGAACAAAAATCCTGGGGTATCAATTCAGGAAATGGCTACCTACTTGACCAAACAAGGTGAGGACTCTTGTTGGCCAGGCCACACTCTGAGGACTTTAAGCAAAGTATCATTTCATTGCCCTTGGTTCTAGCTGGCATTTTTCTACTCTGGCTGCAGATCAGAATCACCTTTGGAGCTTTAAAAAAATTCAGATACCCAGGCCCCAGCTCCAGGGATTTGATTCCCTAAGTGTTAGGAAAAGCACACTTTTTTTTTTTTTAGACAGGGTCTTGCTCTGTCACCCAGTCTGGAGTATAGTGGCGTGACCACGGCTCACTGCAACCTCTGCCTTTCAGGCTCAAACAATCCTCCCACCTCAACCTTTCATATAGCTGTGACTACAGGCACACACCACCATGTCTGACTAATTTAAGCAAACTTTTTTAAAAAATGGATCTATTGTTGGTGTTTCCTGGGGACCCTGAGGCAACACAATGATGTGTGAGTTTAGGAAGTGCCAAAGGGAGAACTGAGGCCTGTGGGGCTCAGTTTGTTTATGGAGCATCCCCTGTACTCATGGCTCAGCTGGAATAAGAACGTGTCCACTTGCCTGTCTCCTCCTCAAGATCCTCTAGTCATCTCCAACCAAATGTGTCAAAGCCAACTCATTTTACAGGAACCCACTTTCCTTTCTGTGTTCCTCCTTTTAGTTAACATCACCACAATCTTCTGCCCAGTCACCGAACTCAGATACTTCAGAATGATCTTCTTTTCCAATCTCTAGCTCCATAAAAGTATCCCAGACCCTTCCTCTCTAAAAATCCTAGTTTAGGCATCAAAAATTGTGAAGTGTTTGAGATTTTACCCTCCTTGCAAGCTAACAAGTTAGCCTGCCACAGGTACATAGATGCTGAGAGAAGGCCTGAGACTCCTGGGTCAGACTGAAAGGACTTTACTATGCATGCACCCCTGGTAAAATGAATCTCATGTTTGCAGTAGTTTCTCTTGCTTCCCAAGTCCGACAGGGAACAGCGGCCCAGATGGATACTTCACACACAGCGGGTTTATGCCCCAGGGAAGGAACTGAGTTTAGGAAACCCCAGTCTCATAAAGGGGCCTGCAAGTGATCCTGACCAAACTTTGCCCCCGAGGGAGACCTTATCTTGATTTCTGTACAGTAAAAATAAATCTGCCTGTCCCAGGGAGACACTGTCTCTATCTTACAAGGCTATTTGGCATATAAAGATCCTTGAAAAGGTAGTTAAAAAGAAAAAACTGAAGCTGTCTTTCACAGAGGTATGGAAATACAAGATACCCATCGAGAATTGTCTCTCAACATCAGGAATTCATCACAATTACCTATTAATTTCCTTTCTGCTAGCCTGCCCCACCCCCATTAGCAATAATTCTGATTCTAGAACAAAACATAAAGCAAATATGCCCATCTTTTATGTAGAAACCTTGGTTTTTCCATTATATAATACAAAGTTAAAATGGCTAATATCTACTCCCTGCTCCTGCCATCTCTTCTGCTCTATTTTCCCAGCCTTTTCTTTTGCTCCCACCCTTCCTTCCTATGTACCCTCTGCCCCAAGATGCCCAGAGCACCCAGAGTCACCTCTACAGAACCCCATAACTCTGTTCATGCCTTGGTTAAAGCCTTACTTGTTTGCTCAATAATCAGGTTCATGTTTATCTTCTTCCAACACAGTGCCTGACATAGTAAGTGTTTAGTAAATCTTTGGGTAGTGAGGAAGGCTGTTGAGTTAGAGAGTCAGGCTTTTTGGTGTATTTTTGAACTTTGAGGGTTAAAACTGGTAGCCCCAGTTGTTTAAATCCTTTGGATTATGTTGTCATGAGTTCTGTGGCCACGGCCTTTAAGCAGAACAAATTGTCCTAGGGGAGATTTTGATACATTAACGACTAGCTTCATGAATCAAGATTTCATTCCATTTGAAATAATGGAAAACCCTGCCTGAGGGATTTCAATGTCAGGTGTGTGTCTCCTGCCATCAGTATGAGAGGGTTCTCAGCATAGGGCCGCTACTCCAGCTTATTGATGCTCCTCTGGACCCAGGCTGTTTTTACCTTTCTGTTCCACTGTCCTTAAGGTACAGGCCTTCATCCTCAGGTTTCTACCTAATGGTTGCTGAAGGGCTGCATATTTGAGGCAAGAAGGAGGGGAAAAAAAGGAAAAGGTGAAGGGACAAAACAGCATTTGCCCAGCAGGTCTTTTCCTTTCTATTTACTAAAGGATGCCATATCTGGGGATTTCTATGGAACTGTAGCACTAACTTGGAAAGCTGGAAAATGGGACTATTTGAAGCTTGGCGTACTAGTCTCTGAACAAAATCAGGGTTCTGTTAATAAGGAGAGCTGCATATTGAAGAAATAATTCATATTTGCCACAAAGACTTTTTTTAACACTTATTGATACTATATTCTTTTTTCAAATATGGTAGGGATGTAAGAGTTCTGGCATGTTTTTGGCTATGGGTTGGCCATCCAGAGCGAACGCAAGGTTTGGCAACTATTCCTCTGCCATTGCCATGCTCTAGCTCCTGGTTTATGTAACCCTTGTTAGCTTAAGGCAAGGAGAATTATCTGGTCTTTCTTTGAGCCCACTGGGGCTTACTCACTCTGGGGTATATAGGGAACATGCTGTTCTTCGGTACATGCTGTCGTGGAAACATTTAGGAGCAGAATGTTTCTTTTCACTGGAATCTTGGCTGGAATGGAGCAGAACTTCTAATTATATGAGCCCTTTAAAATGAGGAGGCTCATTTCTGTGGGGTTGGCTATAAAGAGGAAATTGTGGTTGATCAGGTTAGCCTGGGAGGTTGGCAGGTAGAGTCTGTGTTAGGAATTCTCCAAAGGGAGGCCTCCAAGAGCAGAGTGCAATAAGCCTGGGTGAGCAGGCTTCCATATTACATAAGATCCCCTGACTCATGGGATAAAGAAGATGATGAAGATGTCTTTGGCCTGAGGAGAAGGGCTATATTCGTGATCCAGCTAAGGGACTTTCTAAATCCCTGCAGTCCCACAAGCTGCTGCCAGCCCTGTGAGAGGAGAGGGAACAGGAGGGCCAGCACCAGCTCCCTCCTATCAGCAGGATGTGGTGAGTGCAGGCTTGGGCATGGCTTGCAGCTGTTTTCATGTTCCTGCCACTTGTCAGACTGCAGCTGTCACTGACTCTCAGGATGGCAAGTCTTCTCTGGGGGACTAAAGGCAGTGCAAGTTTGCACAGGTCATATAAATGACCTTGGGTCAAATATTTGGATCTTCCTTAAACATGGCCTTTCCCATAGTGCTGTTCTCTGTCCCTAAAAATCCATTTCCCTTTCTCCTGCTCTGGAAGCAGACAGCCTCCATCCACAGGGTCACAGATGCATAGGCTTCCAGGGGCTATGCAGTTTAGGCGAATGGCCAGGTGGGGATCTAATCCAGCAGAGAGACATATCCTGTCCAAAGGGGGCCCCACCCACATGCTCTTCTCCTGAAATGTAGAGTCCCTGGTTTCCAGATCTCTTCATTTTAAAAGAAAAGCCAGAGAAATGGATTTTTATGCAAAATCACTTACATTTTAAATGTTTAAAGCTATTCATTTTTTCTCCTTTTCTTCTTCCTTTTTTTTTTTTTTTAAAAATACCAGGCCGGACGCGGTGACTCATGCCTGTGATCCCAGCACTTTGGGAGGCTGAGGCGGGCGGATCACAAGGTCAGGAGATTGAGACCATCCTGGCTAACACGGTGAAACCATGTCTCTACTAAAAATACAAAAAATTAGCTGGGCGTGGTGGCGGGCGCCTGTAGTCCCAGCTACTCAGGAGGCTGAGGCAGGAGAATGGCGTGAACCCAGGAAGCGGAGCTTGCAGCGAGCTGAGATGGCACCACTGCACTCCAGCCTGGGCGACAGAACAAGACTCCATCTCAAAACAAAACAAAACAAAAAACAACAACCATGTGGCCCAAACAACATGTGTGAGGGCCCCTAGTTTGTTTGCCATCCCTAGTCTATAGAGGAAGAAACAGATTGGCCAGGTGATAGAATCATGAAGAGCATGAAGAGTGTTTAATGATGACTCTTGTGGAAAAAGAGGCCCTCCACTCCTTCCCTCCCCTCTCCATGTGAGTGGTGCCTGGAGAGTGTTGATCAGCTTGGAAGAAATCAGAGTGGTGGTTCACAGGTTTGTTTAGAGGCGCAAATATGTTGCTAGCAGTTGATGGCAGTGCTAAGAGGTGATTAGACTCCAATCAGCTAAACATCAGTTCCATAGGTACTTGTAGGTATGCTCTATACCTCTTCTGATACACTCTGAACCCACTCTGATACATTTGATAACGGGGCGGTGGTAGATGTTGCATGGGTGTAAGTGATGTAACGCTTGGATGCCCAGGAGGAGGTGCTGTTGTGGGTTTCCTCGGGAGAGTGGAGGGCTTGGTTGAAGAGTGTTCAAGAGGTGATGAAAAGTAAGGGTGCATCAGGAAGGGTTGCACAGAGGCTGGGCAGGGCAGCTCTGCCTCACTGAGAAATTTGATCAGGATCCTTGAGGAAGAAAGGATTGGGGCTTCGATTTAAGAATTAGGGGCAGAAAATAGAGGGACTGGCAAGTCAGATAGTTTTTAATTGAGGAACTACCCTAGCATCTGAGAACACACACAACCTAGCATTTGGGGTTTGTTTTTTAAAACTCAGAATATATCTTGAATGTCTAGATGCAGGAAAAGGTTAAGTAAGATTCTGGTACAGCCATATAATTAAAGAACATGGGGGTATGGTGGCTCATGCCTATAATTCCAGCACTTTGGGAGGATCGCTTGAGTATGGAAATTCAAGGCTAGCCTGGGCAACAAAGCAAGACTTCATCTCTGCAACATTAAAAAAAAAAAAAAAAAAGCCGGGCATAGTAGTGATGCCTGTGGTCCCATCTACTAGGGAAGCTGAGGTGTATCAGTTGAGCCCAGCAGGTTGCGGCTGTGGTGAGCCAAGATCGCGCCACTGCACTCCAGCCTGTGCAAGACCTCATCTCAAAACCACAAAGAACACAACAAAGAACAAAAAATATGCAGCCATTAAAAAAGAGGTTTATAAAAACTTGAGTTGTTAGTAACGTGAGAAATTCTTAAGGGGGGGGGGAAAAAAGGATATAGCTACACATGGCACAATGCTTCAACCATGTAAAATACACCCTGGGCAACTGCTGTGGGCAAGCATGCCAGAAGGTCATTCTGAAGCTTTGCATCAGACATTAGGCACAGGTATAACAAAGCATGCTTTCTATGAACTAACTGTCAGATCATATTATAACACAAATGCGAGGCCATTCTCTCATTAACAGGAAATGAATTTTTGTCAGATGGTTTTCTCAGGTCAGTGAACATCTTGTTCTCACTTGTTGTGGCTTAGGGGAAGTCACTGTGTTTCACAATCGTGATAGGGTAACAAGAGGACAAGAAATAGACGAGTGGGAAGCAAAGGAATTAATAGTTATTACTTTGGGATATGATGAGTCTACATGGACACTCTGCTGTGTTACTTCCTCTAACTTCTGCTGGGTACTAGGGGATGAAGCTGTGTGGGTGAAAAGAGCAGAATATGATTCATTAACATCTCTTCTACTTTTCTTACCTACACAAAAAAGGAAGTCATGGTAGGAGAAGCATGGTAGAGAGTGGGTTGCATTCTGGAAACTTGAGAAAAGGGAGGGTGGGGCAACGGAACTGTCTACCTACCGATAGTTGGCTTTGGCCGAAATTAGGAACTATTTTGGGTTCCTCCAAAGATGGGTCTGAAGTCAAAGCTCCTCTGGTTAATATTTCCTCATATCATCTTAGAATTGTATTCAATCATCCCTTCCTTCCTAAGTTCTAAGTGTTTTAGGTATCTGTCTGACATGCCTATGCTAGACATCAAGGAACTAAGCACCAAGATGCTGAGCAGAACCTCCCTGAAGGGAGGTCAAGGTCAGAGATGCTGACCTTCTCTGGTCCTCCTGCTGGTGGACCAGAGAAGACCACCAGACCAAGAGAGCAAAGGTCAGAAGAACCGCAGGCAGCAGTACCTACCTGGCTTAAGTTTTGTTTGATAATTTGGTTCCAATATATAAAATGAATTGTCATCATATTAAGTTCCTGTCTAGTGTTATAAATAGGAGACAGATGTGTATTGTCCATTTTCAAAGTGTTAGGGAGAATCTCTGTGGCTACAGCTAAAAAGCTCAATTTCATTAAAAATTTTATTTTTATTTTGGGACAGACTCTCACTCTGTCATCCAGGTTGGAGTGCAGTGGCACGATCTCGGCTCACTGCAACCTCTGCTTTCCAGGTTCAAGGGATTCTCCTGTCCCAGTCTCCCAAGTAGCTGGGATTACAGGCGTGCACCCTGATGCCTGGTTAATTTTTGTATTTTTAGTGGAGACAGGGTTTCACCATGTTGACCAGGCTGGTCTTGAACTCTGACCTCAAATGACCTACACGCCTCAGCCTCCCAAAGTGTTGGGATTACAGGTGTGAGCCATTTTGTTTCTACATTACAAACTATTAATAGGCATACTGTCTGCTGTTTGGGGGTTGTTTTTTGAATCCTTTTAGTTGGGAATCCTGCAGCAGTGAGAGAGGAGTATATAGGTTAGGCCCTAAGATATCACAATTCCATCTCACCTTGTCTTGAACGTCTAAAAGTTTCAATTGTCATGAAAATCCTAAGGGAAGTAGGGATTATTAAACTTGTCATATTGAGAAATCAGGCCCAAAGAGTTTAAGTAACTTGGCTATGGTCACACAGCTAGTATGTAACAGACCCAGGATATGACTATAGATTAGACAGTATCCAAAGACCACACTCTTTGCACTATATCACCCTTTTAAAGTACGTAACACTTGAGTCAGACACACCTATAAAACATACACCTGTAATCCGAACACTTTGGGAGGCCGAGGCAGGTGGATCACTTGAGGTCAAGAGTTCAAGACCAGGCTGGTCAACATGGTAAAACCCTGTCTCCACTAAAAATACAAAAATTAACCAGGCGTCAGAGCGCATGCCTGTAATCCCAGCTACTTGGGAGGCTGGGACAAGAGAATCACTTGACCCTGGAAAGCGGAGGTTGCAGTGAGCAAGATCGTGCCACTGCACTCCAGCCTGGACGACAGAGTGAAGTTACATGGCATATTATTTATATGTATGTAGGCAAAGTTAGAGATCACACCTGTGAAAAAAGACCTCAGTTTTCCTGGCTACAGCTATAAAGATTCATCCCAAATATTATTACATGCTTTTTAATAGACACTTGTGTAATACAAATGTTATAGTGTCCTAATGTTAAGTGGCTTTTAAGTTTACTGATTCCAGTAACAGCTGGATACAAAGGGTAATGCTCACCTAAATGTCTTAATGTCTAGATATCCTCACCCAGTATGTTCAAGAGAATTAGATAATAAGCCTAATTATAACAAAGAGCATTTCTTTTTGAATGCTTCACATGTAGCATTTTTCAGAACACTTCAGACTAATGCTTGCATATGAGAATTGCATTCTATTCCATTCAAGAAATCATTTTAGATGAAAAAGTTTTCTTCTATGTCTCCATTCTTATCAGACAGTATGCTCAAAACATGTTTTTATCATGGAAAACACTGGGTTATGGGCTAGTGTTTGAGCACAATGAGGTTACAGTCTAGGTGGGTGGGCTGGCATGACTCCAAGTTGCTAATGGGGTTGGGGGGAAAGGGGTATATTCTAGTGCATTGCACTCAGGCATCTTCTTTGCTTGTATTCCTGCCCTTTTCATCTATGTTCTAGTACTGGCTCAAGATTGACAGTTAAAGCTTTGTTGTGCTGTTCTTCCCTCCTGTTGCCTCCCTTAGAATGTACTCTTAGTGGGTAGCAAACTAACTTAATAGTGGCCTCTAGGACTAAGATTTAGTAGCAGGAGATAAGGGAGAGTACAGTCTATAGACTCTCCCATCCACTGCAATGGCACATCAGTGTACCATCTAATTTGGTAGCCCCTGCGATAAGGGCACAGCCTTCTGGTCTTTCCGTACAATGATGAGTACTTTGAATTGCACTTTATTTTGCTGGAGATGGGAGTTCCTAGCATATTAGCAAATTGATGGCTGGCAGCTGGCCTAGATGGTAACTTCCCTCACATTTACGATTTTAGGATGCTTTTGTTAAAATTTTTTCGCTAAAGTCAGACAAACTATCAAATCTCAAACTTTCTATCAGTCAGTCAGTCTATCTTTTGGGAATTAGTTCAGGCAGTCTGGAAACTTCATGGATGCAGGATTCATTCATTCCGTCAACAAATATTTGTTGAACATCAATAGCAAGCCCTATTCTAGGAGCTGGAAATATAGACAAAATATACAAACAAACCAAATGATGCCATTATAGCTTCATATACTATTTATTAAGTTATTAATATGAACAGATATGCAACATTACAGATGTCTTTCAAAGCCTGTAATAAAATATAGTCCACTATCCAGCCCAGGAGAAAGACAACAAACAGTATCATTCTTATAGTAAGTGTAGCATACGTACTCACAATAGTCCCTTATTTGGACATCACAGGGAACAATCAGTCAAGATTCTTTACCTCCACTAGAATTTAACTTTCTTGGATTATAGCTGTTTTAGAGTCAAAAGTCCAACTTAGATTACCCATAGAGATGTGTAGCATCACATGTTGGAGAGGAAGGAGCTACTGTCACCTCCGTGGCAGCCCTTTCTACTGTCTTGCAGTCCTATATCGAAGCCCATCTTGCCTTTTAGGCCAGTAGTGGTCAAATTTGGGTATGGGGAGAAGGCAGGTGGGTCACAGGGAGGTTTTGATTAATTTACAAAGATTGTGTTTCAAAGCTCTGAAAACCCATTTGGTGGTGGCAGTGGCAGTGAAGAGTACAATATATTTCGCCAAGGGGGTCTTCTCATCTCTTGAGTCTTGGCTTTCTCATATCCATTAAAATTGCTGCAGTTCTCAGTGGGAAAGTGGAGGTGGCAAACTCTAACAGCGATTGGTATGGGGCCATCTGCAGAATGAACTGGACTGGCTACTATGGCTTTTATAACCTGCTTTCCTTTCTTTAGTCTAGACAAGCTTATTTCTTCATCTTTCCACCTACGTCCTGCTAGTTCTAACATAAGATTTAAAAGGACTATGGAAGATAAAACTTCTCACTTTCTAGCTGAATGATGAAAAATGGCAAAAAAAAAAAAAGAAAAAAAAATTCCATTCTTCAATGAACTATACTTGATTTCCTCAGTTGAAAACAAACAAGCGCCAAATGACTTTTAAAGACAAGTGCTGGATAATGCTGATTAACTGGTAGAAGTAGTTCCTGAGTGAAACAGCATATGTATCAGAATCTAAAATATAGGCAAAACCCGAAATGCTCTGTAATAGGGATTGTAATAGTGAATTCTTCAACCCCTTAGTTTCACACTGAAAACTACAAATGGTTTTCAATATCAGGCTATTGATAATAGTCAATTAAATATGGAATCAGAAACCTCAGAAAGTCTTGCCAAGTTTGTGGCAGTTTCAATAGTCTAAAAAGGAAAAAGGAGAAACCATAGGTTAAAGAGTAAGAGCATTGGAATTTTATTTAACTCTAGGTACCATGGGTTTGACATTAGTAGGAAAGACTAATGAATAAGCAGCCATACAACTTTTTTGGTCACTGTGCTTCCCAAGCACCAAAAAATGGAGCTATTTTTCCAGTTCAGTTTCATCTTTAATAAGCTAGACAGATCCTGCTGCATTCTTTGTTTCTAGTTTACCAGTACATCATTATGTAGTTTACTGCATGTGTGGAGCAAGTCATTATGTAGTACCAAGTTTACATCATCATAGGACTACAACATGCACATTCTACTTAATGTAGCTCAAGCAACAGGAATACAAGAGAACGGTTATGGGTGGAGACTTGCCTTTGACAAAGTCATGATCACACTAACTATAGGTTTAGAAATCTTATTAGGGAGGTACCTACAGCGGTTCTTCAGTTGGTATTAGAACATCACATGCATGCACAAGTGGTATGGTAGAGAATGAAGCGGAAGAAGCCGCTGGATGGAGGACAGAGGGGAAATTAGAGATGGGATGATGCCGTGTATCGGGCAGTTCTCAGCTTTCCACAGTAAGTCTCTGCTCTGTGAGAGAGGCCTGCTGGGCAACACTTTTGTTCTCATGACTGCGAAGTTTGGATACGACATCTAGAAAAGCCAAATCCTGTACTTCCTTGTGTAGACATTCTGGAAGACAAAAAAATAACAGATATGATTCTGTTAGGCTGTTCTAATATTATTATACAGTCTATCCAAAACATATACCAAAATGTTTATTTTGACAAGACTAAGCTATAAAACTAGAAACAATTCTGGAAAAAGACATAGCAGTAGCCTAGCAATGTCTTTCTTAGAAATGTATTATAATTTTAAAAAATCATAAAAACTTTACTTTTTTTTAAATTAAAGGAAAAAATTTTAAAAATGGGGACTTGCTCTGCTGCCCAGGTTTGAGTACAGTAGTGGCATGGTCACAGCTTACTGCAGCCTCAAACTCCTAGCCTCAAGGGATTCATCCAGCTCAGTCTCCCAAGTAGCTGGGATGACAGTCATGAGCCACTGCACAGCTACTTGCCCAATTTTTAAAAAGAAAAACGAGATGTCAAGTTCTACAGTGTAAGATTAATTACAATAATGAGTTATAATTAAACACAGCTCACTGTATGATCTCAAGGTTTGGTTACATACAACCCTATCACCAGCTCAAATACGAAAAAGCTTAGGATATGTTTCAAATTAATTTTGTGGCAAAAGAAAAGTTTATACTTCATATCCTTTAACAAATTTCTGTGACACTGGACTCCCTTTTAGATTTTTTGTCCTCTTCTTTCTGACTTGCTTTCTCTATTTAACTTTAATTACAAGAAAATATAGGATTCCTGTTAGGACTCTGAGAACTGTTATATGGGAAGAGTGAAGTCTAATAAGCTTAATGTAATCAGTACTACTGAAACTGATGTGTTTATTTTGATATGACTGACATAAACCAATGAACCAGTGTTTTTAGTAGTAATAGAAAAATCCATCCTAAAATTCATATGGAATCTCAAGGGACCCTAAATCTCCAAAACAATCTTGAAAATGAACAAAGCCGGAGTTCTCATACTAACTGATATCAAAACTTACTATAAAGCTACAATAATCAAAATAGTGGGGTACTGGTACAAAATCCTACAACTTGGGCCAGGCGTGGTGGCTCACGCCTGTTATCCCAGCACTTTGGGAGGCCAAGGTGGGTGGATCACCTGAGGTCGGGAGTTTAAGACCAGCCTGACCAACATGGAGAAACCCCATCTCTACTAAAAATACAAAATTAGCTGGGCGTGGTGGTGCATGCCTGTAATCCCAGCTACTCAGGAGGCTGAGGCAGGAGAATCGCTTGAACCTGGGAGGTGGAGGTTACGGTGAGCCGAGATCGCACCATTGCACTGCAGCCTGGCAACAAGCGCGAAACTCCGTCTCAAAAAAAACAAAACTCTTACAATTCAACAACAACAACAACAACAACAACAAAACTGTTCAATCCTAAAAATGGGGAAATACTTGAATAGACATTTCTCCAAAGAAGATATACAAATGGCCCACAAACACATAAAACGATTCCCATCAGTAATCATTAGGGAAACGCAAATAAAAACCACCACGGTAAGATGCCACCTCACACTCATTAGTTTGGCCATTACTAAAACACAGCAAATATTGGTGAGGATGTTGAGAAATGATAATCCATGTGTACTGCTGGTAGAAATGTACAATGGTCCAGCCACTGTGAAAAAGAGTACGACAGTAATTAGTAAAAACAGTATTTAATAAAAAAATTAAACACTGAATGACCATATGATCTAGTAATTCCACTTCTGAGTATATATCAAAAATAATTAAAAGCAGAGGCTCAGAGATATTTGCATACCAATGTTCACAGCAGCATTATTCACAAAAGCCAAAAGGTGGAAATGGCCCAAATGTCCATAGATTGATGAATGGATAAACAAAATGTGATATATACATATGATGGGAAATTATTCAGCTTTAAAAGGAAATGAAATTCTGACATGCCTACAATGCAGATAAGCCTTAAAGACCTAAGTAAAATAAGCTAGACAAAAAAGGACAGGAGTTTCTTATTCCACATATATGTGGTGCCTAGAGTTGTCAAATGATGGAGACACAAAATAAATGGTGATTGCCAGAGGCTGTGGGGAGGGGTAAATGGGGAGTTATTGGTTAATGAGTACACAGTTTCAGTTTGGGAAAATGAAGGTGGTTCTGGAGATGGATGCTGGTGATGACTGCACAGCAATGTGAATGTCCTTAATGCCATTAAACTGTATACTTAAAAATGGTTAAAACAGTAAATTTTATGTTTTGTATGTTTTACCACAATTCTAAAAATGCCTAAACAAATGGAAGAGACTCAAAGTCTCTGCAAGGAAATAAAAGATACAAAGAAGAAGCAAATGGAAATTTTTAACTAAAATATATAACTGAAATAAAAATAGGTTCAACATCAGAATAGAGGGGACAAGGGAAATAATCAGAGAAATTCCAAGATAAAACAATAGAAATTACTCAGTCTGTACAACAGAAAGAAAATAATCTGTGGGTAAAAAAGAACAAAACCTCAGGGACCTACAAGACTATAATTAAAGATCTCACATTAGTGTCATCAAAGGTCTGGAAAGAGTGGATAGAATGGGGCTGAAAAGTACCTGAAGAAGTAACAGTCAAAACTTCTCAAATTTAGCAAAAGACATAAACCTATCAATTCAAGAAGCTGAGCAAACTCAAAACAGGATAAACCCAAAGAAATCCATGCCAAGACACATCATAGTTAAACTTCTGAATACTAAATGCAAAGAAAGTCTTGAGAGACAAAAATGACACCTTACCTACAGGGGAATAAAACACATAAGAACACAATGGATTTCTCATCAGAAACCAGGGAGGCTAGAAAAAAGTGGCACAATAGTTTTCAAGTAAAGAAAGAAAAGAACTGTGAACCCAGAATCCTATACCCATTTTCTGTCATTTGACAATGTCATTTCCCTTTCATTATGAATGAAAAAAATTTTTTTTTGGCTAAAAATCTGTTGCTAGCAGTAGGGCTAAAGGAAGTTCTCTAAACAGAAAGGGAATGATTATAACAAAAATAAGAAATCTAAAAATGTGCGTAAATACGATAGACTTCCCTTCTCTTTCAAAGAGTTTTCTGAAATATGTTTGGTGGTTGAAAGAAAAGTTGTAACACTGTCTAATGTGATTCTAAATATATGTAGAAGAAATATTTAAGAATGATATACGTGAGAGGCTGGGCGTGGTGGCTCACACCTGTAATCCCAGCACTTTGGGAGGCCAAGGCGGGTGGATCACCCTGACGGGTGGTCAGGAGTTCAATACCAGCCTGGGCAACATAGTGAAACCCCGCCTCTACTAAAAATACAAAAATTAGCCAGGTGTGATGTGGCAGGCATCTGTAATCCCAGCTACTCGGGAGGCTGAGGCATGAGAATCACTTGAACCCCGGAGGAAGAAGTTGCAGTGTGCCAAAATCACGCCACTGCACTCCAGCCTGGGTGACAGAGCAAGACTCTGTCTCAAAAAAAAAAAAAAAAAAAAAAAATATATATATATATATATATATATATATGGAAGAATAAATGTAAATGATTAAAAAATGTTTAACCCATAGGAAGTCAGAAATAAAGAAGAAATGGGACAAACAGAAAACAAAAATAAGATTGCAGACTTAAGCCATATCAGTCATCCGTTAAATGTAAATGGTCTAAATACACAAAAGGGACTGGTAGAGTAGATTAGAAAATGACAACTTTGCGCTGTATACAGGAAACTCACTTCAAATACAGCAGATTGAAACTAAAAGAGTGAGAAAAGATCATGTGAATGTTATTCAAAAGAAAGTAGGATGGCTTCTTGTAGTGGCACATGAAAGAAAATAAAATAGTAATAATAAAAAAGCAGAAGTAGCTATGTTAAAGTCAGATAAAGTTGACGAGAGCAAAGAAAAATACCAGAGAGAGGTACATTATATAATGATAAAAGGGTCAATCCCTCAAGAAAGCACAGCAATCCTAAAGGTGTAGGTACCTAACAACAGAGCTGAAAATTATGTTAAGCAAAAATTGACAGAACTGAAAGGAGAAATAGGTAAATCTACAGTTATAGTGGGAGACTTCAACACCCTTCCTCTCGACAATTGACAGAACAATTAACTGCAAAACCAGCAAGAATAAAGGAAACTTGACACTAGTACCAACAGAATCAAATTCACATTTATACAACAGTACCCAATAACTGCACAATACACACTCTTTTCAAGTGTCCACAGAACATATACCAAGATATGCCAATGTCCATAGAAGATATACCAATGATTTGTTGAAAAAAATTTTCTTTTTTTTTTTTTTGAGACAGAGTCTTGTTCTGTTGCCTAGGCTGGAAGTACAGTGGCACAATCTCTCGGCTACAACCTCTGCCTTCCAGGTTCAAGCGATTGTCTTGCCTCAGCCTTCTGAGTAGCTGGGACTACAAGCATGTGCCACCACTCCCGGCTAATTTTTGTGTTTTTAGTAGAGACAGGGTTTCACCATGTTCGCCAGGCTGGTCTCGAACTCGTGGCCTCAAGTGATCTGCCACCTCAGCCTCCCAAAGTGCTGGGAGTACAGGCATGAGCCACCGTGCCTGGCCTCCTAAACAAATTCCTTAGTTAATATCATGGCATACAAAATCAGAACCTGTGCCTGCTATAAAATAAAATTTTAGGGTTCATGAGACTGATTTTGCAATACTGAATGTTGTCTAGATTCGCTATATGATACTTTCTATTGTAGTGAGAATCTTTTGGGAATGTCTTCAGTGAAAAGTAATTCTATCTATTATACAGTTGGATGGCTAGAAAATACCAATGTAGTGTATATTTCAAGACAGCTAGAAGAGAAGATTTTCAATGTTATCACCATGAAGAAATGAGTGTTTACAGTAATAGGGGAAAAAAGTTATAACCTCCATAAACTAATTTCTAATGGCTTTAAAACCCAAAGCCATCATTTACTATTACTCTATATTTAATATTTAATGTGAACCATATGTTTATGGACATCAAATGATAGAAGAATACTTACCAGATCCCATAAGAGCACATATCAGGACCATGGAATTATATTTGATTTCAGGAGCACTTCTCTCATCTGCTAGCAGTCTATGTAAAATCTGTACAAGTTTAGCACTTTCTAGATCTTTCTCAGCAGTGCCTACAAAATAAAACAAAGTATATCTACTGTGTACGAACCCAGTACCCTCAGGATAAACACTGCTTCATTTTGAAGAAATTGACCATATGAAACCTTCTAAATGGAACTGATAAATAATAATGACCTAGAAAAATAATATTAAATTCAGACCACGTGAAAAGAGTAAATAGAATTAGATTTTAGTAGACACTTCAGGTGTTTAAGCTTACTATTTAATACTAACACGTTTCTTTTAATATGAGACAAACTTTTTATTATGGAAAATGTTAAACATATGCAAAATCAGAAAAGATGGTATAATATACCTTATGCACTTATCACCTTAAAGAATTATGGCCGATCTCTCTCATTCACCTGCTCTCATCCATCTCAAATTATTTTGGAGCAAATCCTATAAATCACATAATTTCCTCCACAAATAAAAGATAAGGACTCAATGGAATTTCAATAAAAATCCTAGCAAGATTTTCTGTAGAAAATAGACAAGCTTATACTAAAACTTATATGGAAAGCCACAGGCCCTAAAATAGCTAAAACCATCTTGATAAAGAAGAATAAAGTGTGAAGAATTCCTCCATCCAGTATTAAGGCTTACTCTATAGCTACAGTAATCAAGATAGCATATTATTGGTGGCAACATAGGCACTTATGTCAAAGGCACTGAATGGAAGACCCAGAAATAGACTCACACATATATGCTCAACTGACTTTTGACAATGGTACAAAATCAGTTCAGTGGAGGAAAGACAGCTTTTCAACAAAAGGTGCTAGTACAATTAGACATCCATGGGACAAAGAAAATGAACCCTAACCTAAACCTCGTACCTTATACCGATATTAACTCAAAATGGATTACAGACTTATATGTAAAATATAGAACTACAAAATTTTTAGAATATATAAAGAACTCTCAAAACTCAACAGTCAAAAAAAAATGGTTAAAAGACAAAAATCAGCATTTCACCAAAGAATATACAGTTGACCCTTGAACAACATAAGTTTGAACTGTGTGGGTCCACTTATACCTGGATTTTCTTCTCTTCTGCCATCCCTGAGAGAGCAAGCCTAAGCCCCTTCTGTTCTTCCCCTTCCTCAGCCTACTCAATGTGAAGACAAGGATTCAAGACCTTCTTGATAATCCACTTCTACCTAATAAATAGTAAATATATTTTCTCTTCCCTACAATTTTCTTAACATTTTCTTTTCTCTGGCTTTATTATAAGAATATAGTATATAATTCATATACAAAATATATGTTCACTGACTGTTATTGGTAAGGCTTCCAGTCAACAATAGACCATTCAAGGAGACAGATATCCTATACACCTTGACTTGATCATTACACACTATGCACATAAAAAAATACTCACATGAGTGTTTCCTCTTCCTGGAATTGGGGTTGGAGGGTCCATTCGCCCCAGTGTGAGAATTATGGATATAAGTTGTCAGTGGGAATTAAGAGGCTATCAGTTAACAGTATTTACCCAAATGGCTTTGAATTGGATAGGACATCCCTACTAAGTGTAAAGTCCTCCTTTGTGTAAAGCAGTCTTAGGCCTTAACCACAGGCCACGTGACCCTATTACACCATCCCTGGCTGACTGTCTTGGGTTGGCTCCTAAGCCATCCAGCTTATGCTATTCATAAACTAGATGCCTATGGATTAGCTTCTCGTGATGAATTCTGCCCATCAGAAATGCTATATTAGGGCCGGGCATGGTGGATCACGCCTGTAATCCCAGCACTTTGGGAGGGCTGAGGTGGGTGGATCACCTGAGGTCAGGAGTTCAAGACCAGCCTGACCAACATGGTGAAACCCTGTCTCTACAAAACATACAAAAATTAGTCAGGCACAGTGGCATGCACCTGTAATCCCAGCTACTCAGGAGGCTGAGGCACGAGAATTGCTTGAACCCAGGACGTGGACGTTGCAGTGAGCTGAGATTGCGCCACTGCACTCCAGCCTCCTGGGTGACAAAGCAAGACTGTTTCAAAAAAAAAAAAAAAAAAAAGCTATGTTAAACTGAAACTAATGAAATTATTTAGCCTATTTAGCCTCTGCTTTGGGGGAGTTCTGAATGCAAAACACACAGAAGGGTAACACAGAAGACAAGACATTAGAGTAAGGCAATAGAAGTCACGGTGATGGAGAAGGAGAACAGCAAGAAAGAATCGGTAGTAGAGAGAACCAGCAGAGATGGAAGAGAAAGTATGGGTCACTGGGAGAGTAGCAGACTCTTCATATGCTGTCATATTCTAAATATTGTTTGGTTTCTCTGTGAAGCCTGCTGAAAATGTTTTCTCTATTCTCTAAGTGGCAGTAACTTGAGACATTATTTAAAAGTTAAACTTACCTTAATGCATTGCCCTAAAAATGTTACCAAAAACACAGCCAAAGGGGACAGCTGTAACAATCTATATAGAATGATTTTCCATAGATTCAGAGAACAGTACAGACACTAGCAAAATGCTTCCAGTCAAGGTTCTGTCTGACTTCAACTCCACTTCTATACTTCCTTTCATCCAAGATAAAAATAGAAGAAAATAAGTTTGTCACTGGGGTACTTACCCAATTCTAAAGCTGCTATTAATGCCAAAGCAACAAGAGCTTCATTCTGCATTATTACATGTTCACTAGTTGCCATGGTAACTAGATGCTTGATGCCACCACTCTGCACAATGGTTTTAATTACATCCTACAATAAATAAATATCAGAGAATTATAAACTTTAATTTTAAACATAAGGAACATGCATTAAAATCAGTCAACTCATTGTTGAGTGGTTTTGCGACAGTGTCCTGTATGAATCATTTGATTTAATCATAGTTTTTTTCTCCACAGAAGAAAAGGAAAAAGCTTTTAGCTTTAAATACATTCATCAAAAGATGACAACTTAAATTGCCTAAGTAGAAAAGACCACTGCAGTTCATATTAAAAAACAGAAGGCTTAGAAGCTACCAAAGCCAAAGAAGTAAAAATGCCACTGCCTTAAATGTTGACCTACCTTAGGATTGACAAACAAGAATAAAACTTGGAATTTAAAAAAGTTCTCAGCTGGGCACGGTGGCTCAGGACGTAATCCCAGTGCTCTGACAGGCCAAAACAGGAGGATCGCTTGAGACCAGCCTGGCAACATAGCGAGACCCCATCTCTACAAATAATAAAAAAATTAGCCAGTCATGGTGGCACACATCTGCAGTCCCAGCTACTCAGGGTGCTGAGGTGGGAGACTGCTTGAGCCAGGGAGCTCAAGGCTGCAGTGAACTATGATCACACCACTGCACTCCAGCCTGGGTGACAGAGTGAGAACCTACCTCTTAAAAAAAAAAAGTTACTTTTAAATTTTCATGATAGTGCCAGGTTGTTGTTCTGCAGATGTTCCAGGTAAAGCTTTTATAAAAAAATTTTAAGTACTTTTTACCCCTTGATTTAATCTTACAAATATGAAAACTGAATTACATGCAAAAAGACTGAGCAGAACTTAAAATTCTCCATCTGCCCTCATTTCTCATGGTGCTTAGAGCTCTGTCTTCTCTCCATGGCAGAGGAGACATCAAGCTCCGGATTCAATAAATCCCACTGACTGAGCAAATTACTGAACCTCTCTTACCTCAGTACTATCTCCATGTCACTGGAATGATGTAAGTATATATCTCATAGGTTTTTGTTATTACAAAGTTATTACACAGAAAACATATAAGACCATCTGGCAAAAGTTAGATGAAAAAAAAAATGTTCACCTTTATTTCTAGTACTCATTTTGGTCTTCATTCCACCAAGGGTTCCGTTGTCTTAGAACTCTTGAACTAAATCTGATTTAGTAGGAGGTCTCAATAATAAAATATTTTAAAAATAATTTTCTCTATTTTCACTATTTTTAATAATTTGAAGGTCTGGACATTTTAAAAAGCCTGAGTCAGCTTCAAAATTAATTGTAGTTGGAAATATTTTCCAAATTTGCTAAAATATTTTTAAAGGGTTTGCTTTATGCTTCCATTTCATAAAAATTTTTTGAGAAAACTATTTTTAGAAAGTATCTTTGCTTTGAGCCCAAACTTGTTTAGTGATCAAACATGCTAAATAGAGTCCAAGAACTAAGTTTTTATGGTAGCTGTGTTCTGGCATCTAATACATTTTTCCCCATCAATCTGTTTTAGAAAGCTTTTTCTAACCTCCCCAATTTACTGTTTACTCAGCAACAGTTTATTTGAAACAGATACAGAATTCTTAGTAAAAAATTTTATAAAAATCACAAAAGAGCTTGAGTAAAGAAGACCATAAGAGATGAAGAGATACATATGCAATCATTCAGGGAAGATGCTTGAACTGTCATTTTGTCCTCTATGTTTCTAATCACACTTAAAAGACCAGTGTGGTAGAAGGAAGAGTAGGGAATGAACTAAGGAAATGTGTACATCAGAAATGAACAGTGTCCTCTCTTTGGCCAGGTATACTTTCATCTCACTTTTCCGGAACAGATACCTGAGTCCTTTTTAAAATTTCTGCCCTCCGAGGAACATCACACACTGGGGCCTGTCGTGGGGTGGGGGGAGCGGGGAGGGATAGCATTAGGAGAAATACCTAATGTAAATGACGAGTTAATGGGTGCAGCACACCAACACGGCACATGTATACCTATGTAACAAATCTGCACGTTGTGCACATGTACCCTAGAAGTTAAAGTATAATTAAAAAAAAAATTTCTGCCCTCTCACCAACTACTTCAACAAATGTTTATTGAATAGCTATTCTATGAAATCATTTTGCCTTATAGAATATGGGATTAAAAAATAGATAAAACATTGTATTCGTCACATGTGACAGAATAATATTGACGGCAACCCTTTATGGAGCAATAACTACAAGCTGGACATTGTACTGAGTAGCTTATAGATATTAGCAAATTTTTATCCTGCAGAAAATCTCATTAGCTAGATATCATCTCCTGTTCATATAGATCAAGGAACTGAAGCTCAGATGAAGTCATTTGCCCAAGTTCAGACAATAAATAAGTGGTAAAGCCAAGGCTAAAACCTAGGCAGTTTGGCTGATTAGTGGGTCTTTGTTCTTAAAAATTCTGGAGATGCTTTATGCAGTCTGAAACATGTTTTATTTCATAGTTCTATTCTTATAGAAAGCTAAATTTTGGTATATATAAAACCAAGGCAAATTATCCATGCTAACAATTTCATCTATTTAGCATTTAGTCAATTTGCCCTTGATTAGTGAAATCAACCCAGGTTAAGACTGTTGAAAACTGTATCATGTTGATCACAACGGAATATTTTCAGATAGGCTTTGATTCGAGGTAATTTTATAAGATTGCTGGCTTGTATAGCCATTGAGTTGGTGAGCCACTTAACAAAAATTTTCTTTTCCAAGATTGTATCATCAAAGCCTTTTCAGTACGGGATTTAAATAAATGTTTGTTGGATGAATGAGCAAATGACTAAATACATTTGTTTAAACAAGTTTTTAGCCTGGTAACTGATAAAGAATTCTCTACTCTTAAAGGTTAAAGAAAAGTGCTGGCTTTGATAGCAGGGAGTTTTTATATTCCTGGTATAAAGGCAACCTATATTTCTCTTTACATTTTTGATGTCTATAATTGGAAGATCCAGCTAGTTGGTCAGCAGTCCTAGACTAGGGCACTCTTTCAAAGAAAGGTGTGACTTTACCTAAGAGCATCAGCACAGGAATACACTGCAAAAGTGCTGAGATGACTAAGCAGCATGAAACCTTGTGAGTCAGTGCAAACTTTTGAAGGGTTGAACTCCAAGACGGAATTCAGGGTGGGGTATGATCTTCAAAGTTTAAGAACAACACAAGGAGAGAGCTATGATTCACACAGCTGGCTAAGGATCTACAGGAATGTAATACATTTGAACCTGGTGTTTAATTATTTTAAAAACTTATTCTAGAACAGCATTTTTCCAAAGTACGTCCAGTGTAATAACAGATGCCACCTGCAGAAAGGATCCATGGTCAAACAGTTTGGGAATCAGTGGATTCAAATAAAATTAAAGAGGTTTCTTTAGTATTAATGTGTGCTGTGAATCTCAAAGGCAAAGAAAAAAATAATTACTATTTCCATAACTAATCTACCTATGCAACTCTTTCTTTGTAGAAGATTTCTTGGGATTATAATTTGATGAAACAAACTTGAACTGCTGCTCAAAAGCAGTCATGTCTACTGTAACACTGCTTAAGTTAGAAAATAACAGCTCTGACATAGAACTCATGCAATTAACACACTTTATAGTTCTGCTCATTAAAGTGTGAGAATCAAGGCTCCTTGGCTGCTTAGCAGCAGTATACTCTCAATGGTAGGAAAGATATGTAAAGGTATTGAATTGTAATCCTAAAGTTGTAATATGTAACTATAAAGTTACAATCCTATATAATTTCAAGTTGTTTTCTGCCACACACACCCCCATCCACCTTTTCCTAAAAGGGTACCATGTCACAGTTCTCATCATTCAAAGAACCTCCGTGGTGATGGGTATTTGAACTCTTCTTTTCGGGGATGGGCGAGAAGTGGGAGGTTAGATGAGGGAAAGGGGGATCTATGAAAAAAATTCACAGAAAAGCCTCAAAATCCTTAAATTTATTAAATATTATAGCATTTAAGTAGTTCTGGCTCCTAAATTCAGATGTTTCTAAGAAGCTGGGATGTATCTTCCTGTGGACATATTTTTGTGTCCATGAATGGTTTGGTTATGTAATTCTGTTAGTTGATGCTGAAGATACTAGATTAATCAAGGTTTCCACGAGCCTTACTACTACATGTAACAGGAATTTATCTAAGAGTTCCAAATTCAGATGCCAGGATCATGTCTGTAAATTAGTTAATACAATTATGGTTTGCCAAAACTCTAAACCAAGCATGTCCAACCTGCAGCCCAGGATGATTTTGAATGTGGCCCAACACAAATTCGTAGCTTTCTTAAAACATTATGAAATTATTTTGTGATTTAAAAAAAAATATTTCCATAGGTTATTGGGGAACAGGTGGTGTTTGGTTACATAAGTAAGTTCTTTAGTGGTGATTTGTGAGATTTTGGTGGACCCATCACCCAAGCAGTATACACTGCACCATATTTGTAGTCTTTTATCCCTCACCCCCTTCCCACCCTTTACCCCTAAGTCCCCAAAGTCCGTTGTGTCATTCTTATGTCTTTGCATCCTGATAGCTTAGCTCCTACTTATAAGAACATATGATGTTTGGGTTTCCAGCCCTGAGTTAGAATAATAGTCTCCAATCTCATCCAGGTTGCTGCGAATGCCATTAATTCATTCCTTTTTATGGCTGAGTAGCATTCCATCATATATATATATACACACATCATAGTTTCTTTTTTTTTTTTTTTTTTTTTGAGACACAGTCTCGCACTGTTACCCAGGCTGGAGTGCAGTGGTGCCATCTCGGCTCACTGCAAGCTCCACCTCCCAGGTTCACGCCATCCTCCTGCCTAAGCCTCCAGCGTAGCTGGGTCTACAGGCGCCCGCCACCATGCCTGACTAATTTTTTGTATTTTTAGTAGAGACGAGGTTTCACCATGTTAGCCAGGATGGTCTTGATCTCCTGACTTCGTGATCTGCCCACTTCGTCCTCCCATAGTGTTGGGATTACAGGCGTGAGCCACCATGCCTGGCCTCATAGTTTCTTTACTCACTCGTTGACTGATGGGCATTGGGTTGGTTCCACATTTTTGCAATTGTGAATTGTGCTGCTATAAACGTGTGCAAGTATATTTTTTGTATAATGACTTCTTTTCTACTGGGCAGATATCCAGTAGTAGGACTGCTGGATCAAATGGTAAATCTACTTTTAGTTCTTCAAGGAATCTCCACACTGTTTTCCATAGTGGTTGTATTAGTTTACATTCCCACCAGCAGTGCAGAAGTGTTCCCTATTCACTGCATCCACGCCAACATCTATTATTTTTTTATTTGATTATGGACATTCTTGCATGGGTAAGGTGTTATGGCATTGTGGTTTTGATGTGCATTTCCCTGATCATGAGTGATGCTGAGCATTTTTTCAAAAGTTGGCCATTTGTATATCTTCATTTGAGAACTGTCTATTCATGTGCTTAGCCTACTTTCTGATGGGATTATTAGTTTTTTTCTTGCTAATTTGTTTGAGTTTATTGTAGATTCTGGATATTAGTCCTCTGTCAGACGTATAGATTGTGAAGATTTTCTTCCACTCTGTGGGTTGTCTGTTTACTCTGCCGACTGTTCCTTTTGCCATGCAAAAGCTCTTTAGTTTAATTAAGTCCCAGCTATTTACCTTTGTTTTTATTGCATTTGCTTTGGGTTCTTGATCATGAAATCCTTGCCTAAGCAAACATCTAGAAGGGGCTTTATCTGATATTATCTTCTAGAATTTTTAGTTTCAGGTCTTAGATTTAAGTCCTTGATCCATCTCAAGTTGATTTTTTTTTTTGTATTAAGTCAGAAATGAGGCAACAGTTTTCTTCTTCCATGCCAATAATCGCAGCACCATTTGTTGAATACGGTGCCCTTTCCCCATTTTGTTTTTGTTTGCTTTGTCAAAGATCAGTTGGCTGTAAGTATTTGGGTTTATTACTCGGTTCTCTATTCTGTTCAATTGGTCTATGTGCCTGTTTTTGTACCACTACCATGTTGTTTTGATGACTGTGGCCTTATAGTATAGTTTGAAATCAGGTAATGTGATGCCTCCAGATTTGTTTTGTTTAGTCTTGCCTTGGCTATGCGGGCTGTTTCTTGGTTCCATATGAATTTTAGAATTGTTTTTTCTAGTTCTGTGAAGAATGATGGTGGTATTTTAATGGGAACTACATTGAATTTGTAGATTGCTTTTGGCAGTATGGTCATTTTCACAATATTGATTCTACCCATCGGTGAGCATTGGATGTGTTTTCATTTGTGTCATCTATGATTTTCTTTAGCAGTGTTTTGTAGTTTTCCTTGTAAAACTACATCTCCATGGTTAGGAATATTCCTAAGTATTTTATTTTATTTTGTTTTTTTGCATCTATTGTAAAAGGGTTGAGTTCTTGATTGGATTCTCAGCTTAGTTGCTCTTGGTGATAGGAGAGCTAATTTGTGTACATTAATTTTGTATCTGGAAACTTTGCTGAATTCTTTTATCAGTTCTAGGAGCTTTTTGGAGGAGTCTTTAGGGTTTTCTAGGTATACAGTCATATCATCAGCAAATAGCAACAGTTTAACTTCCTCTTTACCAATGTGGATGACCTTTATTTCTTTCTCTTGTCTGATTGCTCTGGCTAGGACTTCCAGTCCTGTTGAACAGAAGTGGTGAGAGTGGGCATCCTTATCTTGTTCCAGTTCTCAGAGGGAATGCTTTCAACTTTTTCCCATTCAGTATTATGTTGGATATGAGTTTGTCATAGACGGCTTTTATTATATTGAGGTATGTCGCTGGTATGTTAATTTTGCTGAGTTTTAATTATAAAGAGATGCTGGACTTTGTGGAATGCTTTTTCTGCATCTATTGAGATGATCATGTGATTTCTGTTTTAATTCTGTTTATGTGGTGTGTCACATTTATTGACTTGGGTATGTTAAACCATCCCTGCATCCCGGGTATGAAACCCACTTGATCATGGTGAGTTATCTTCTTGATATGTTGTTGGATTTGGTTAGCTAGTATTTTGTTAAGGATTTTTGTATCTATGTTCATCAGGGATTTTGGTCTGTAGTTTTCTTTTTTTGTTATGTCCTTTCCTGGTTTTGGTATTAGGGTGATATTGGCTTCACAGAATGATTTGGGGAGGATTCCCTCTTTCTCTATCTTTTGGAATAGTGTCAATAGGATTGGTACCAATTATTCTTTGAATGTCTGGTGGAATTCAGCTATGAATCTGTCTGGTCCTGGACTTTTTTTTGTTGGTAATTTTTAAATTACCATCTCAATCTTGTTGCTTGTTATTGGTCTGTTCAGGGTATCTAAATAATTCTTCCTGATTTAAGCTAGCAAGGTTGTATTTTTCCAGGAATTTATCCATCTCCTCTAGGTTTTCTAGTTTTTGCATGTAAAGGTGTTCATAGTAGCTGTGAATGACCTTTTGTATTTCTGTGGTGTCAGTTGTAGTATTTCCCGTTTCTTTTCTAAGTGAGCTTATTTGAATTTTCTCTCTTCTTTTCTTGGGTATGGTCTATCAATCTTATTCATCTTCTCAAATAATCAGCTTTTTGTTTCATTTATCTTTTGTATTGTCTTTTTTGTTTCAATTTCATTTAGTTCTGCTCTGATCTTGGTTATTTCCTTTCTTCTGCTGGGTATGGGTTTGGTTTGTTCTTGTTTCTCTAGTTCCTTGAAATGTGACCTTAGATTGTCTCTTTGTGCTCTTTCAGACTTTTTGAAATGCCTATTTCAGGCTATAAACTTTCCTCTTAGCAATGCCTTTGTTGTATCCCAGAGGTATTGATAGGTTGTATCATTTATTGTTCAGTTCAAAGAATTTTTAAATTCCCATCTTGATTTCGTTATTGACCCAGTGATCATTCAGGAACAGGTTATTTAATTTCCATATGTATTTGCATGGCTTTGAAGGTTCCTTTTGGAGTTGATTTCCAGTTTTATTCCACTGTGGTTTGAGAGAGTACTTGCCATAATTTCAATTTTCTTAAAATTTATTGAGGCTTGTTTTGTGGCCTATTATATGGTCTATCTTGGAGAAAAGTTTCATTTGCTAATGAATAGAATGTATATTTTGCAGTTTTGGGTAGAATGTTCTGTAAATATCTGTTAAGTCCATTTGTTCTAGGGTATAGTTTAAATTCATTGTTTCTTTGTTGACTTTCTGTCTTGATAACCTCTTTAATGCTGTCAGTGGAGTATTGAAGTCTCCCACTATTGTGTTACTGTCTATCTCGTTTCTTAGGTCTATTGGCAATTGTTTTATAAATTTGGAAGCTCCAGTGTTTGGTGCATATATATTCAGGATTGTGATATTTTCCTGTTGGGCAAGGCCTTTTATCATTATATAATGTCCCTCTGTCTTTTTGAACTGCTGTTTCTTTAAAGTTTGTTTTGCCTGATACAAGAATAGCTATTCCTGCTGACTTTTGGTATCCACTTGCATGGAATGTCTTTTTCCACCCCTCTACCTTAAGTGAGTCCTTATGTGTTGGGTAAGTCTCTTAAAGGCAGCAGATAGTTAATGAATTTTTATCTATTCTGCAATTCTGTATCTTTTAGTGGAACATTTAGGCCATTTACATTCAATCTTAGTATTGAGATGTGAGGTACTATTCCATTCATCATGCTATCTGTTGCCTGTATACCCCCCACTTTTTTTTTAATTGTATTTTTGTTTTGTAGGTCCTGTGAGATTTATTCTTTAAAGAGGTTCTGTTTTGATGTGTTTCCAGGATTTAAGATTTAGGGCTCCTTTTGGCAGCTCTTGTAGTGCTGGCTTGGTAGTGGTGAATTCTCTCAGTATTTGTTTGTCTGAAACACACTGTATCTTTCCTTCATTTATGAAGTTTAGTTTCACTGGATACAGAATTCTTGGCTGATAATTGCTTTCTTTAAGGAGACTGAAGATAGGGCCCCAATCCTTTCTAGCACGTAGGGGTTCTGCTGAGAAATCCGCTGTTAAGTTGATAGGTTTTCCTTTATAGGTTACCTCGTGCTTTTGCCTCACAGCTCTGAAGATTCTTTCCTTTGTCTTAACTTTAGATAACCTGATGACAATATGCCTAGGCAATGATCTTTCTGCAATGAATTTCCCAGGTATTCTTTGAGCTTCTTGTATTTGGACGTCTAGGTCTCTAGCAAGACTGGGGAAGTCTTCCTTGATTATTCTCCCAAACATGTTTTCCAAAAGTTTTCTTTGTTTTTTTTTTTTTTTTGGAGACAGAGTCTTGGGAGTCTTGCTCTGTCACCCAGGCTGGAGTGCAGTGGCACAATCTTGGCTCACTGCAACCTCCGCTTCCCGGGTTCAAGCAATTCTCCTGCCTCAGCCTCCCCAGTAGCTGGGATTACAGGTGCACGCCACCATGCCTGGCTAATTTTTGCATTTTTAGTAGAGATGGGGTTTCACCATGTTGGCCAGGCTGGTCTGGAACTCCTGACCACAATGATCCACCTACCTTGGCCTCCCAAAGTACTGGGATTACAAGCATGAGCCACCACACCCAGCTGGTTTTCTAAACTTTTAGATTTCTCTTCTTCTTCAAATGCCACAGGTGTTTGAGGTTTTTTTTTGGGATTTTTTTTTTAAGCTCATCAGCTATTGTTAGTGTTAGTGCATTTTATGTGTGGCCCAAGACAATTCGTTTTCCAATATGGCCCAGGGAAATCCAAATGATTGTATACTCCTGCAAACCAATGGTGGAGATTCTCTTGGAGGAGAGCAAAAAGATTAAGGGTAATGACTCCAAAGAGCATGGGCGAGTGGGCAAGTTTAGGGAATGTTAGCTGCACCTCTTCCTATCGTGTTTTATTTTGTTGAATGGCATGATAACCCAATCTGGTGGTAAACCCCAAACTTGGAATTAGCTCTAAAACTACCTCCTCCTTTAGTTCTACTGTTGAATCTGTCAATTCTACCACCCATATCTTTCTCAAGTCTGTCTCTTCTTTTCCATCCTCGCTGCTTCTAGTTGAATAACCCATATGAAATTTGTTTGTTTCAAAAATGGCTGAATATCAGCAATTTCCAATTGCCCAACTCAAAACCTTAATTCAGTCCTTTATCAACTCTCAAATATATTTTTGCAATAACTGTCCTTTCTACCCCCATTAAACCCTAGAGACATCTTTCTAAATGAAAACTAAATGGCTGGGTGTGGTGGCTCACGCCTGTAATCCCAGCACTTTGGGAGGCCAAGGTGGGCAGATCACCTGAGGTTGGGAGTTTGAGACCAGCCTGACCAAAATGGAGAAACCCCGTCTCTACTAAAAATACAAAATTAGCCGGGCATGGTGGTGCATGCCTGTGATCCTAGCTACTCAGGAGGCTGAGGCAGGAGAATCACTTGATCCCGGGAAGCGGAGGTTACAGTGAGTGGAGATTGCACCATTGCATTCCAGCCCGGGCAACAAGAGCGAAACTCTGTCTCAAAAAAACCCCGAAAAAACAAAAAAACAAAAAATAAAGAAAACAAAAAAACCCTCAAATAATGGCAACTGGCTGCTTAAAACCCTTTAAGTGCTCCCGAATTCTCTACAGAATCAAGTCCATATATCTTAACTTGGTATATAATTCACTTAATTCCCAATTTTCAACCTCTCTGGCCACTGTCTCTTTCTACACTCTGTGTTCTAGCAATACTGCTTTATTTGCAGTTTCTTTAAAAAATTATGCTGTTTTACATCTCTGTGCTTTTGTACATCCTGCTGTCTTTGCCTGAAAAGGCCCTTTCCTTCATTCTCTTTCCCTTTCCTCCTGAGATTCCTAGTTAACCCCTAAAATAGCACTCCTTCTATGGCACCATCCCAGATTACCCAGACAGTGTGTTAGTCTTTCTTTCCTCTGTTACACCCGAATAGCATATGTAGCTTTAAAGCTGTACTTAAGCTAGCTGTTTTTATTTCTGTCCCCTCAACAGATAGTTAATTCCTTTATAGAAACACTATTTTTTAGTATTTACACTGCAAGAACTCAAATATTAACTGTTAAATGAACAAATGGGCGTGAGAGAGCAGTTATGATGGAGAAGGGGTGAAAGGGGTACCAAGGAAGCCATTTTGCTATTCTCTCCTGATAACTTCCACCTTGCCAACATACTGCTTCGTCCTGTGTCAGGAAAAATGTATGAGCTTTTAGGGTGGTCTGGGTGAGACAGGTAATAGGAAGGTCCTAGTTAACAGCTGCTTTTCCCCAGGGAAAGTTCTCAAGATTTAGCATCTGATGGAGAAGAACACTCCTGAGGCTAACCAGCTGGGACAGCTATTATGGTGAAGCCAATTATTTATATGAAAGAGATTTATACAAGAACAGCTTTAGTTTTACGCTTTTTCTCTTGGCATCTTCTTCTTATCTGTTCTAAAAATAAATGAAAACAGCTGGTGGATTTGAGTTCTAAACTTTCTCCTCATATATAATCACTACTGAAGTTGTACAAGAGAAATGACTGAAAGGGTCACCTTAGAAAACAGTATTAAAGGCTGGGCATGGTGGCTTATGCCTGTAATCCCAGCACTTTGGGAGGCCGAGGTGGGAGGATCATGAGGTCAGGAGTTCGAGGCCAGCCTGGCCAACATGGTGAAACCCCATCTCTACTAAAAATACAAAAATTAGCCGAGTGTGGTGGCGCCTGCCTGTAATCCCAGCTACTCTGGAGGCTGAGGCAGGAGAATTGCTTGAACCCAGGAGGTGAAGGTTGCAGTGAGCTGAGATTGTGCCACTGTACTCCAGCCTGAGTGAGAGAGCAAGACTCAGTCTCAAAAAAGAAAAAGAAAACAGTATTTTATTTTTATTTTTTTTGAGACGGAGTCTTGCTCTGTCACCCAGGCTGGAGTGCAGTGGTGCAATCTCGGCTCACTGCAAGCTCTGCCTCCCGGGTTCACGCCATTCTCCTGCCTCAGCCTCCCGAGTAGCTGGGACTACAGGCGCCCGCCACCACGCCCAGCTAATTTTTTTCTGTATTTTTAGTAGACCCGGGGTTTCACTATGTTATCCAGGATGGTCTTGATCTCCTGACCTCATGATCTGCCCGCCTCAGTCTCCGAAAGTGCTGGGATTACAGGTGTCAGCCACCACGCCCAGCAAGAAAACAGTATTTAAAAAATTTAAAAATCATATAATCTAGATACTAAATCAGCTGCTGAACTGCTGGCCTGGGTACTCACTATTGTGATCTTTAAAATAGCTCATTTGTTCATTTATTGGTTATCTACCATGTGCCAGACAGCGGCACAGCCACAAGAATGGATTTTTTTCTAACTCTGTGAGCTCTGGACATCATATACTATCTAGATACCATTTAATTTCTAAATGTCAGTAGCCTGCATGGTCAATGCCTGGCACAAAGAAATGTTTGACACTGATGCTGATAACGGTGGTGGTAAAAGTAATAACAACAATAGCAGCAGCAACAGCAACCCCCATTTACCGAGTGTTTCCTATGTCCCATGTACCAGCTAAGCACATTATATACATGATCTCACTGAATCTTCACAATACTTTCAGGTAAATATTATCCCAGTTGTTAGGACCTACAATGCTGGGTTTCTGAAAAAGACACTCTGAAGTTTTCTAGTGAACAGTTTCCTCTGGAACTTACTTTTGATTTACTGTGTCGTATAAGGGCAGACAGCAGTCTGTTTGACTCCCCCATCACACCAGCATGATCTTTGGCTTCACACCATTCCACCAAACGCTCCACTAACTTAACATTCTTTCCCAATTGTTCAGCAGCTTCTGCTATAGGAAAGAAGGCAAAACAAGGAATGAATCACTAACAGACAATCAGTTGAAATAATTCGTACAGATTTGAGAGTGTGAAGGACGTCTAAAAAAACACAGCACAACAATTTCATTAAAGCTAGAACTGCAAATATTCCTTATGTGATGGGCTATTTGCCTTCTTCTATAACACTGTGAAATTTTATAGAAAATACAAAAACAAATGACTTCATACTCTTTTGGTTAAGCCTGCTAGTCTGTTAGTGCTCTGGCGGACTATAATGCAGGGTTCTCAGAAGGACTCTATGCAATCAATATAGAAAAGGGTTTAGAATTTAGAAATAAGTAAATAAACATAATTCATTCCTAGGAGTGGTTCTGACTGCTGTTTCTGCAAACAGAAAAATGCTCTCCCTGTCTGGAAGACAAATTTAAAAAATTTTTGACTGTCACAATAATGAAATTTGATTTCAAAGCCAAGGTAAAAATGGGTATAGAATGCCAAAACACAACACCCCCTGCCGAAACTGATTAATAAAGCAACCTAAAACCAGGACTATAAGTACTAATAAGGAGAGATATGGTATAATTTCTATTTAAAGTCAGTTATAGGCTGGACATGGTGGCTCACACCTGTAATCCCAGCACTTTGGGAGGCTGAAGTGGGTGGATCACTTGAGGCCAGGAGTTCAAGAGCAGCCTGAGCAACAAGCCCCATGTCTAGTGAAATTCCAAAACAATTAGCCAGGAGTTGTGGAGCACACCTGTAACCCTAGCTACTCAGGAGGCTGAGGCAGGAAAACTGTTTGAACCCAGGAGGCGGAAGTTGCGGTAAGCTGAGGTAGCACCACTGCACTCCAGCCTGGGTGACAGAACAAGATTCTATCTCAAAAATAAATAAATAAATAAATAAATAATATGTATAAATAAATAATTATAACAAGCACAAAAATTAACAAATGGAGTTCCAAAACCAACTTTTAAATCTTTTATTTGCTATTTTTTATGATTACATAATCCTAAAAGCTAAAAACAAGTCCTTTTTCAACTAGAGGCACATTAAGACTATCATATGAAAAATGCAAGTTGGGGAAAACATTTCTTTTACCTTGTGCATCTATTAACATTCTTAATGTTCCCAGAAGTTTGAATTGAACAGGAGGCATTTCAGATTTAAGAAATTTCAAAACTGCCTCTGTGACCCCAGCTGATAACATCTTTGCTTTATTTATAACTGGAGAAAAAGAGAGACTATGGTTAAAATGGTATTAGCATTCCTGTTGATAAACATTCAATTCAATACAGGTTTATTAAGTATCTTTAAGATCCATGTTTTATTTTTCCATTTAGAAACAATCTTGTCACTTTTTTGTCAATTTTAAGAATGGAATTCAGTTGTTTATGTGTGTGTCCGTATCCTATTTGTGTATAAGCGGATAACAGACAATATAATAATTTTTATGACAGTATCATGGCTTTTTAGACCCAATCCAAAACACTTACTTACATAGTTTGTAAAGGAAATCTGAAAATGTTACCCTCTTACAACAAAAAGCACAATTCCATTTTTGATCCAACTGTGTTAATATAAATGTTATAGACATTAATAAATGTTACTATCCTATGTAAACCAAATGAATTCAAATGGATTGGATCATCATGTAATTGTACTATTTCATCTAATCAGAAATTTATTTTTAGAAAGTAGAATAAAAGAATAGTTTTAACTATCTTTTGTTGTATTTTCCATAATACTGTGATTTCATGACTTCCAAAGGCACATTAAGGCTATTTTAAAAAAATTGTACATCTGCTTATAGAAAAACAACAACTGAAAGTCATTCTTGAGTGGACTCTGTTAATTGATGTCATTATTCTACCTCAACTAAAGATGCTTAAGGCCTGGTGCAGTAGCTCTCACCTGTAATCCCAGCACTTTAGGAGGCAAAGGTGGGTGGATTGCTTGAGCCCAGGAGTTCAAGACCAGCCTAGGCAACATAGTGAGATCCTGTTTCTACAAAAAAAAAATCAGCTGGGCATGGTGGCACATGCCTGTAGTCCCTGTTCCTCAGGAGGCTGAGGTGGGAGGATAACTTGAGCTCAGAACGTAGAGGCTGTGGTGAGCCAGGATTGCGTCACTGCACTCTAGCCTGGCTGACAGAGTGAGACCCCTATCTCAAACTTAAAAAAGCTTAACTATAAAACATGATGAAAATCTAAGAGTTCGCAAAAGGTAACAGGATATCTGAATGAAGGCAAAGATTATTCTTGTACAGTCTCACAAAACTTATTTAACATATGATCTCCATTTATTAGCATGAAAAAATGTGAACAATGTGAAGACTATTTTTTTTTAAATTTTCTTTATCAGAGTAGGTTCACAAATCACATACAGTAAATAGCTTCCCCAAATGATGGATTTTATTTTGTACACAGCTGCCTTCTATTCTTAATTAAGTCTTACCTGGAATGGCCAGGTTTCTGAGGGCACTTAGTGCTGCATGCTGTACTGTTACATTTCCATCTTCTACATGTCTGTCCAGTAAATCCATAAGTTTTTCTACAATCCCATTGTCTACCATATGAATACAATTTCCATCTGAAAAAAGAACACACATCTTTTTCTTCCTCTTTAAAATATCTATAAATACTTTATAATACTGATGTCTGGCTATTATCTACATTAGGGAAAATGGAGCTATACAATAAAATGAATTCCAAATCTTTCTCCCATCAGATTTATAGGTTTTTCTGTTTACTGAATGAGAAGTATTAAAAAAATTCTTAAACTAGATAAAAGTTTTAAAATCAGAAAATTACCAGAAAAATCTTTAGTTTAGATCCAGATAATATATCAGAAGTAGAAACACATGGTTAGAATGTCCAATATTTTTCATTTATTGTGATGTATGCTTGTGTTCTCCCAATGTTACAGTGATAGTACTCTACCTTTTGCTATCATGGCCGATACTTAAATTATTTTTCAAACACTTACAAAGCAGAGAGAATATTATAATGAACCACTATTTACCCCATATCTAGTTTCAATAATTATCCATATTATGCCACTCTTACCTCCATAATTAGGAAGTCACTCCCAAAAAGAAGGAGTAAAAATGGTGCAAGTAAGCCATTATGATATAATATATACCAACAGTTTGTACTGGAAGATGATTAAACTAAAAAGAAAAATAAACTGTATTTCCTAGACATAGTATATTTCATGAGGAACGTAAGAATGAGTTTCTAGACTGTATTTGAGTTTTTTAGTAGTGCCAGATTTCGTAAACATAGAAGTCTGGCGCCCCCTGAAACATTATTAAACTAAATTAAACATTCTACACGAAGCCAGGGGATTATTCATACTTAAGTTTTATGGGCATAAAAGTATATAAGTTGAGGCACAATAATCCTAGAATGAATACTCAGATAATTAGATCCAAAATAAAATCACTAGGCAAAAGAAAGCAGATGTATACTAGAATGGGATTCAAACTTACTAAGTTCTGAAGTGCCAAGTATTCAAAAGAAGCACTCCATGATCTTTAAACTATTAGAATTTAGTTGAATTGCATAAAATATGTAATTTGTTAGGAATGTCACTAAGTATTTCAGATTTCTGAAAAATTAAGTTAGCAGCATATACACATATTACACAACTTCTAAACTGTTCCAGTTTTAGTATATGTGGTGGCAAAGCAAAAATAAACAAATATAGAGTATTTGACTAACAAAGGAGGAACTAATATGCTTACCATTTCTGGCAAAATTTGCAATTGCCAATGCTCCAGCAAGCTGTAGCTGGTGGTTATTTGATGGAATCCAAGAGAGTACCCTTTGAAATACACTACCTTTTCCTCCTTCAAATAACTTCTGCATGGATTCATCTGGAGGTAAATGAAACGAATAGTTAAGCAAGAGAAAAATAACTAGGAGTAACAAATTCATATTCTTAGGTGAATATCCAACTGGAAACTCATACCTCACAAACTGTTACATTCATAATGGGAAAAGTAATGATTCTTTTTATAATAAACTTTTAATAGATACTAGACAATAGAGTCCAGCATTTTTTCTAGTCCAAGTCCCAGGGAGCTATCTAGCTTTTCTTTAGTCCCTTGGTGCCAAAGCTATCTCTTCTATGTGACAGCTCTTCAAATATTGGAAGATAGTGAAGACACTTCTTTTTCAGGTTCATTATGTCTGCTTCTATCAATGGCATGTTTAAGATGTCAAAATCATCACCTCAATAGCAGGTGAGATAGGAATATGAGAAAATGCCTAGGGTAGTATTTACAGAAGAGACAATAAATTTTAAAAAAATCTGACAACCACATTCTTTGGCTGGCATAAATTACAACTCACCTCCAAGAAGTAATAAAACCATGAGATCTGAACCAGTTTTGAGCTCAGTAATATCATCTTCTTTGTCACTATCCACTTTTTGCTGAACAATCTCTAGTAGACACTCTACTAGGCCTGCTTCAACCAGCTGTAGTTTAATAGCATCTAAAGAACAATGTGAACAAAATAATCAAACTTTGAGATAAAATAGGAGCTCTGGAATAAGCAGTCCGTTATAAAGAATTATAAGAAACTAAGAGGGCCGGGCACGGTGGCTCTCGCCTGTAATCCCAGCACTTTGGGAGGCCGAGACGGGCGGATCACAAGGACAGGAGATCAAGACCATCCTGGCTAACACCATGAAACCCCGTCTCTACTAAAAAATACAAAAAAAAATTAGCCAGGTGCAGTGGCAGGCACCTGTAGTGCCAGCTACTCAGGAGGCTGAGGCAGGAGAATGGCGTGAACCCGGGAGGCGGAACTTGCAGTGAGCCAAGATCGCACCACTGCACTCCAGCCTGGGTAATAGAGCGAGACCCCATATCAAAAAAAAAAACTAAGAAAATGCATGATTTAGATAATACATTTTTGAAACTCAAATCTTCAAAGTAAACTATCTTGACAGTTCATTTAAATATACAAAAAAACTTTATTTCATATTTCCATTTGAAATTGCCAAATTTTTCAGGATGTCTTGCAGCATCTAAACAAATTGATACTCAGCTCTGAAAGCAACTAGTATCACTCCACTATTACTCTAGATATCATGCTCATGTTTAAAGGGCAAGCTATAAAATACTATAAAATAGGGCTGGGCATGGTGGCTTACACTTGTAATCCCAGTGCTTTGGGAGGCCAAGGCAGGAAGATTGCTTGAGGCCAGGAGTTCAAGGTTACAGTAAGCTATGACTGTGCCACTGCACTCCAGTCTGGGCAACAGAGTGAGACCCTGTCTATAAAAATAAATTAAATAAATAAATAAAGTCGTGTTTTTAAAAACGGCTTCAGGTTTTCACTGATTTAAAGCTTTCTTGAGTGATGGGTACATGGTGGTTTACTAAATGCTATTTCTGAATACATTTCAAAATGTTCATAATAAAAGTTGAAAGAAAAAAATAACCTTGAACCTTTCTGATGGCTAAACATAACATAAGGTATTTTAGAGACAGAACTTACATCCCAATTACATTTTTAAAACTGATCTTCATAGGAAACTCCACCCCCACATCAACACTTTTTATTATACTTCTAATATCTTTAAGTATTCTTTCATTATGACACTTATTTCACTGAAGAGCTTATATTTGCCTCCATATCTGTCTCCATCTATCTCCTGAGCAGATATATGTTGTGGGAAGTCAGGGACCCCAAATGGAGGGACTGGCTGGAGCCGTGGCAGAAAAACATAAATTGTGAAGATTTCATGGACATTTATCAGTTCCCAAATAATACTCATAATTTCTTACGCCTGTCTTTAATCTCTTAATCCTGTTATCTTCGTAAGCTGAGAATGTACATCACCTCAGGATCACTATTGTACAAACTGTAGAACATGTGTGCTTGAACAATATGAAATCTAATTGTAAAACATGGGTGTTTGAACAATATGAAATCAGTGCACCTTGAAAACAAACAGAATAACAGTGATTTTACAGAAGAGAAGACAACCAAAGGTCTGACTGCCTGCAGGGTCAGGCAGAATACAGCCATATTCTTCTTCTTGCAGAGAGCCTGTAAACAGATGTGCAAGTAGGAGAGATATCGCTGAATTCTTTTCTCAGCAAGGAATATTAATAATACCCTGGGGAAAGAATTGCATTCCTGGGGGGAGGTCTATAAATGGCCGCTCTGGGAGTATCTGTCTTATGCGGTTGAGATAAGGACTGAAATACGCCCTGGTCTCCTGCAGTACCCTCAGGCTTATTAGGGTGCGGAAAAGATCCCGCCCTGGTAAGTTTGAGGTCAGACCGGTTCTCTGCTCTCGAACGCTGTTTTCTGTTGTTTAAGGTGTTTATCAAGACAATACGTGCACAGCCAAACATAGACCCTCATCAGTAATTCTAATTTTGCCCTTTGCCTTGTGATCTTTGCTTTGCCCTTGCCTTGTGATCTTTATTGCCCTGTAAAGCATGTGATCTTTGTGACCTACTCCCTGTACACTCCCTTCCCTTTTGAAATCCCTAATAAAAACTTCCTGGTTTTGTGGCTCAGGGGACATCACGGACCTACCGATATGCGATGTCACCCCCGGAGGCCCAGCTGTAGAATTCCTCTTTTTGTACTCTTTCTCTATTTCTCAGATGGGCCGACACTTAGGGAAAATAGAACATACGTTGAAATATTGGGGGCTGGTTCCCCCAATAGATACACCTTACTCATCTTTGTATCTTAACCTAAACTGGCCTATCTAAATGCTTTGAGTGTAGTTGATACTCCTTAAGATAAATGCTAGTCAACTGACCTGAAAAATACATTTGCAACACAGATTTTTTGTTTAAGAGACAGTGTCTCGCTCCATTGCCCAGGCTGGAGCACAGTGGTATGATCATAGCTCACTGCATCCTTGAACTCCTGGGCTCAAGCAATCTTCCTATCTCAGCCTCCTGAGTAGCTGGGACTAAAAGTGCATGCCACCATGCCTGGCTAATTTTTAAACTTTTTTTGTAGAGACAGGGTCTCACTATGTTGCCTAGGCTGGTCTTGAACTCCTGGCCTCAAGCAATCTTCCTGCCTTGGCCTCCCAAAGTGCCAGGATTACAGGCATGAGCCACTGTACCTGGCCAGAAATTTTTAAATTTAAATTTTATTTTTTCAGTTGGATTTTATTTTAGTCATTGGTTTCCCTAAGCTGTATATGCATCCATATATGGCAATGGCAGCTTCAGCTTATCATTTAGGAAAAATAAAGACTTTTAAAAATAAATACTTAAGACTTTCAGGCAATTTTAATGTGTTAAAATTTGGCTTTTTTGAATCACTAGGATCACTGATCTTCTTTTGAATATTATCTCAGAATACACAGAGTATTCAACCTGGAATATTTCTTTAAAAGGTATACTTGTACTGTGCCATGCTAAAAGTAGGGCGTTTCCTTGGTTACAGAATGCTAGGGCTAGAGATGTGTGGTGACTAGAATTAAAAACTATGATGAAAAAGCCTTAAAAATACTAAAATCCTTGAACTATACAAATCCCAACTTCTAATGCTGAAATCACTCTCCTTCGTGTACTGGGAAAATCAAGGATGATACATGCAAAGAATTAGTCCAAAAACAAGCCTTCAATGGTATCATTCTATCCATTGTGCAATTATAAAACAGATGTGAAGGCAGAGGGGAAAACAGTAATAAATATAAACACATTGTTATTTTGAAATACTGCAAGGAAAGTTATAGGTTATTTTATGGCATAAAATTGACTGAAGGTCACAGTAAAATTTTTACTTTGCCAAAACACCAATGAGATAAAAAACAAATTTCTCCCTAAAAAATAGGACCTAAGACATTTAAGAAATTTTAAATGTGTCAATATTGTAGTTTTAAAATTTTAATTAATTTTTTTTTTTGAGACAGGGTCTTGCTGTGTTGCCCAGGTTGGTCTTGAACTCCTGGCTCAAGCAATCCTTCTGCCTTGGCCTCTGAAAGTGCTGGAATTACAGGCGTAAGCCATCACGCCCAGCCTAAATGTCTCAACGTTAAAGTTTACAGATAATCTCTTCTCACAATTTGACTGAAATCAAATACCTGAAAACAAATATATAGGAGGCTTAAACTACCTTAATTAGGATTAGCAAGACATTCTGCCAAAGCAGACAGCCCAGCACATTTACCAAAACCATTCTGTCCAAGGACATGTATCTTTATCACCACTGTTTACACACATATGTATGAATGTACACTTGTATGTATCATGTATGCATCATATATAGGTATTTTAAAACTTTTTTTAAAGAGTGAAAGAAAACCACAAATGCAGAGAAGTGCATAAAATATCCAAGTTAAGTTTAATATATTATTAGAAAGCAAATAACCATGTATCTATCACCTAGATCAAGAAATTCATTGCCAACAACTCAGGAAGCCTATCTCTGCATTTCTGTTTCTGATAACAAACCCCTTCCTTCATTTGTCTCAAATCATCCTGATTATTATGGTAATCACTTCTGTACTTTCATCGTTTTACCAAGTAAATAATCATTCCTAAAAACTACAGTTTAGTTTTACTTTTTGTTTTTAACTTTATATAAATTGAATCATACAATATGTATTTTTCAGTGTTGGCTTTTTCCTTTCAACATTATGAGATTCATCCACAGTAATGGTTACAGCTGTCTTCATTCCTTTTCATAACTCTATATTTTTCCATTATATTAATATCCTATGATTTATTCATTCTACTGTTAATGGATTTTGGTTGTTTCCAATTTTTCATTATAAATAATGCTGCTTTGAACATTCCTGTAACAGCTCCTGGTGTACATGTGCACAAGCTTCTGGGTATATTTCTAAGAGCAGAATTGTTGGATCTATTGCTTCAACTTCAATAGATACTACTTCCCAATTGTACCAATTTACACTCCCACTGTTCCACACCCTCATCAACAGTTGGTTTATGAGACTTTCCAGTGGGTGTATAGTGGTATTTTATTGTGGTTTTATTTTGTGTTACCTAAGAGTGAACATTTTCATATCTATATTAAGTCTGTTGGACTTAATATAAATTAAATCTTTTGTCAAGTGCTTATTCAAATGTTTTTCACATTTTTCTTAATGATTTTTAAGAGTTTTTATACACTGTATACACAAGCCCTCTGTCAGTTATATGTTATAATTATATTCTCTCATCCAGTCTTGCTTTTCACTCTTAACGGTGTCTTTAAAAAAAGAGTTTTAACTTTTATTTATTTGTTTTTGGTAGAGATGAGGCCTCACTATGTTGCTCAGGCTGGTCTCAAACTCCTGGTCTCAAGTGATCCTCGTCTTGCCCTCCCAAAGCCATTAGGATTGCAGTCGTGAGCCACCAGGCTAGCCAGAAGTTTTTACTTTTAAAGTAACCAATGTCTCAATTTTTTCCTTTATGATTAGAGCTTTTTGTGATCTAAGAAAAGTATTTCAAGTCCATGATGATATTCTCCTAGCTTACATTTTTAAGATAAACCCTCTGAAGTTTTAACTTTCACATTTAGGTCAATCTATCTGGAATTAATTTTTTATATACTTTTTAATAGTCTAGAAGCCTTTTATCTTGAAAACACCTATTATGCCATGAATTCATAGGGAAGAGGTTCCAGCAGCTCAGGCCCCTTCCGTTTGTTCTCACAAAGTGCGCTTCTCTAGGTGGAACAGGCTGTTGCTTCAGTTGAACTCAGGTACATTTCTCTTTGGCTTCCTTCTTTTTCTTTTCCTATCTTTCCTTCATGTGTTTCGGGGAGGTATCTTGGCTCTTGAGTGCTTAATATGCTCATTATACACATTAATTATTTTGGCAACAATCTTGCCCTTGTTTGTTTACAACAACACCAATACCATGCCGGGTAACACCGTAGACTCTTGGTTTTCCATGGTAAAATTTGTGGGGCATTCCCTTTTTGAACAGGATGCATTCCTCTGATGTCTACAATATCACCTTTCCTGTAGATTTGAATGTATGTGGCTAAAGGAACAACTCCGTATTTTCTAAAAGGCCTAGAGAATACGTATCAGATGCTTCTCTTTCCCTTTGTGTTCATTATTTTGTTAAATTACTGGAAGGTGGCAGTTCCAGCTAAAAGGGCTATCCAACATATTTTTCACATTTTATTTTCTGTTTTTTCTTTTTTGGTATATAGAAATTCTTGTTTGTTTTTTGGCAGTAACCTAACAAAATTCTGATTAAAAAAAGATCTATAAAACTGATCTATAGATTCTTTTGAATTAAATATGCGTAATCACATCATAAATGAATGAGAGTTTTACTGCTTTATCTTAATTTTTTTTCTTTTATTCTCTTTAATGCACTGGATACTTCTTACAATACAATATTAAATGGCAGCGGGGATGATCCTTCTTGTCCCAATCTCAAAGCAAATGCTTTTTTATTTCACCATTGAGTGTGATGTTTTCTTCAGCCTTCTCATAGATATCTTTTTCAGATTGAAGACCTTCCTCGTCCTGTTTTCCTAAGTTTTTAAAAATAATGAACACTTAATTTTATGAAAAGCTTTTTTTAAAATCTGAGATCATGGTTTCTCCCCTTAAATATTTTAAGGTGATGAATTATACTAGTTGCATTTCAAATATTAAATTGTGTTACACTTTCAGAATAAATGCAATTTGGTGTGATTAATTTTTTAATATATTACTAGAGTAAATTTGCTAAAATTTTAGGAGGAATTTTGGATCTATGTTCATGGTGAGACTAGCCTTTAATTTTCATTCATGTATTGTCTTTGTTGGGATTTGGTGTAAAGGTTTCATTAGCCTCATTAAAATAAATTGGTAAGTATATTTCCTTTTCCTATTCTCTGGAAGAATTTTTAAGGTAAGATTACTCAGCTTTTCTATTCTTGTATCAGTCATACTTTAAAATATATTGGCATCAGGCCAGGCATGGTGGCTCATGCCTGTAATCCCAGTATTTTGGGAGGCCAAGGCAGGTGGATCACCTGAGGTCAGGAGTTTGAGATTAGCCTGGGCAACATGGTGAAACCCCGTGTCTACTAAAAATAAAAATAAAAAAATTAGCCAGGCATGGTGGGAGGCGCCTGTAATCCCACCTACTTGAGAAGCTGAGGCAGGAGAATTGCTTGAACCTCGGAGGTGGAGGCTGCAGTGAGCCAAGATGGTGCCACTGCACTCCAGCCTGGGTGACAGAGTGAGACTCCATCTTGCGGGGGTGGGGGGGAATATACATATATATATATAAAAAAAAAATGGGCATCAATTTGTTCATAATATCCTCTTAATAGCTGTAAGACCTGCGGTAAGGTCTCCTCCTCTTGCATTCTTAATTTTGGTTAATTATGCTTTCTCTCTCTTTTCATTATTAATCTCACTACGGGTTTACCAATTCCACTGTCTTTTCAGACTCAACTGTAGTAATTATATGTTTGTGTTGCACTGTATGTTTTCCATTTTATTTCAGCTCTTTACATTTCCTTCCTTCTGCTTATTATTATTTTTTTAAAATTTCAATAGCTTTAGTGGTACAAGTGGTTTTTGGTTACATGGATGAACTGTATAGTGGCAAAGTCTAGGATTTTAGGGCATCTGTCATCTGAATAGTGTACACTGTACCTAATAAGTAGTTTTTTACCCCTCACCCCCTCATCTCACTCCCTCCCTCTGTCTCCAAAGTCCATTCTATCCACTCTCTATGCCTTTGTGTACACATAGCGTAGCTCCCACTTGTGAGAATAGGTGGCATTTGGTTACTTCACTTAGAATTAATGCCCTCTAGTTCCATTTAAGTTGCTGCAAAAGACATTATTTCATTCTTTTTTATAGCTGAGTAGTAGTCCATGTTATGTGTGTGTGTGTGTATACACACCCCATTTTCTTTATCCACTCATCCACTGATGGACACTTAGGTTGATACCCTATCTTTTCTTCTGCTTTTTAAAAGAATATATATTACTCGTGGATTTTGTTAACATTGTTGTATTTTATTCCAGTTAACTACTTAAAAAAATTTTTTTGTAGATTTAGGGAGTACAAGTGCAGATTAACAAAATTAATAGACCACTAGCTAGATTAACAAAAAAAAAGAAGATTCAAATAAGTACAATCAGAAACAATAAAGGTGACATTATAGCTGCTACCACAGAAATACAAAAGATTATCAGAGACTACTATGAGCATATTCAAACAAATTGGAAGGTGAGGGTTGAAAAATTACCTTGTGGTTTTTTGGGTTTATATTTTCTTTCCCCTAAATTCCTGAGATGAATACTGGGCTCATTGATTTTAGTTCTTTTCCTTTTCTGATATAAGCATTTAGAGCAAAAAATTTCCCTCTGAATAGGGCTTTACTTGTAACATGTAAGATCTGAGATATAGCATTTTCATTTTCACTACTAGAAAAATTTCTAATTTCCACTACAATTCTTTTTTGACCTCTGAGGTATCGGAAGTATATTTCTTACCATGTAAATATACAGCGATTTCCTGGTTTTCTTTTTATAATTGGTTATTAGACAACTCACTTAGGTCAAAGAAATACTTTGTATGATAGCAATCTTTTGAAATTTCTTTCTTTCATGACAAGTATACACGTTCTTAAATGTTTCATATGTACTTGAAAGAGCTCTGTAGTTGAAGTGTTCTAAAATAGGTCCATTAAATCAATTGTCTTAATCATTTTCAAATTTTCTATAACCTTATTCTTCTATCTTATTCTATAAATTATTGAAAGAGGTATTAAAATTTCTCACAATATTTGTGGATTTGTCTGTTTCTCTTCATAGTTCTGAATGTTTTTGCTCCGTATGTTTTGGGATAATGTATAACGGTTATTTTTTTTCTAGGTAAATTGGACCTTTTATTACTAAAGTCACCCTCTTTATCTCTAGTAAGTCTTTTCATCTTAAAATCTATTTTACTTGATATTAATATAACTACCCCAGCCTTCCTTAGGTTTCACTGGTATATTTTTTCTACCCTATTATTCTCAATCTTTTAAATCTCATATTTAATAAGTATTGCTTAAGTAATATAGTTATTTATTTTAAAACACAAGTGACAAATGGTCTTTTAATTAGAGCATTTAGGCCACATTTAACGTAATTACTGAAATACTGTGTCTTAAAACTGTATTTTTATGCTTCATTTGTCCTCTATGATTCGTGTTCCTTTTTCTTTCCTCTTTTTTCTTGTTTTGCATTACTAGGGTATTAAAAAACTTTTCCATAAGTCCCTTCCATTTGTTCTGCAGCTATACATCATTTTTAAAAATTACTTTAGTAGTCACCTTAAAAGTTAAAAGTGACTAAATAACCAGAGTCTTCCAGATAACACAAGTGTCTTAGGACTCTAACTCCTTTTACCTTTCTTCTTATTTATATGCTCAGTTTGTGGTATATTTTAAATCATATAAATGTACATTGTAAACTTCACAATAAGTTTTTTTTTAATATATTCAATGTTTATAAGATTTACCTACATATCTACCGGTTTTTTTGGTCTTTATTCTCCCCTGCATCTATATCATTTTCCTTCTGACAAACCACATTTATAACATCTGGCTTTCATTGTTGCTGTTGAGAAGGTAGCTGTCAGCTAAACTGTTGTTACTCTGAAGATAATGATTTTGGTCATTGGTTTTCTACATTTTCAGTATGAGGCATCTAGATGTGGATTTTTGTTTATCATATTTTGGGTTCAAAGGGCTTCTTGGATCTTTGCATTTTTCATAATCTCTGATAAATTCTCTGCCAAAATTTCTTCAAATATTGCCTCTGCACACTCCCCTCCCCACCTTCTCTACTCTCCTTTTGGGACTCCAAAAAATGCATATGAGAATGTCTCATTTTTTCCTCTGACCTCTTATTCTCTTTTATGTAAATGGGTTCTTCTTTCCTTTTAGTTCATATTGGATTTCTTTCCAACCCGTTTTCCAGTTCACTGGTTCTTTAATTCAACAATATCTATTAAATCTGCTATTAAACCACCCACTGAATTCTTAATTTTGGTTGTATTTTTCAATTCAGAAATTTCCATATATTTCATTCTTAAATCTGCTATGCCACTTTTTAAAAATAGTTTTTAGTTTCCTTCTAAATTATTTAAGCTTGCTTTTACCTCTTTGAACACAATAAGCACACCTGTTTTGAATCAGTGTCTAATAATTCCAGTATCTGAAGATTTGCTGCCTACTCTGGCTTACAGTGTGTTTTGTCTTATGTATTAATATCTGATCCTCTTTGAGTAAGTGTTAGACATTATATTTGAAGAATTACTAATATGGAATAGTTTGTTTCTTCTGATGCATTCTTATTTCTACGATGCATCTCTTAAGATTTTTGTGCCCAAAGAAGGGAGTGATTAACCAGTATCTTCACTGTTGGCAGGCCTGAGACTCCAACTTTTATCCCCTTTGCCTTACAAGTGTATAGAAGTAGAGCTCAGCCTCTCAGCTGCCTTTTCCAGAATGGCACAAGAATGTGTTAGCTACAGAAGGATCTTTTCTAAGATTTTAAAATCAAAGGAACCTGGAAAGTTGCTTTGGCCAATGTAGATATAGCTATGGAGTAGATAACATAGCTAAAGTTAGAGATATGCAAAATAAAACATTTCACTAATAAAGAATGGTTTTGAGTCAAATGGCTGGCAATTAAATAATATTAGGAAAAAAGTTCAAAGCATACATGATCAAAAATCCAAAGGTGCATTTAAGTTTCTCACCATTTTCTGCCAATGGAGCAAGAACTTCAAAAATCATTTCTCTCTTATCATGTTCTATTTGTTTCTTGAAGAGTTTTACTAGCTCTTCAGCAATGTTTGTACTGGCAAACTGTTCTTTACTTGACTCTGTAAAATAAAAAAGAAAAACTTAAACCAAATAAAGTCCAGAAACTGTTTTCTAATACTTTCAATACTTAGTTATTTTGTACCATTACTGATAAATACAAATACTCTTCAAATATGGGAACAATCAAATCCATTTTTAATGTCCCTGAAAAGGAAAAATATCTAAGGCTTTAGAGAAAATGTTCTGACCCAATTATATTCGAGCTATAAAAAAAGGTTCTCTAGTAACCACAGCAACAACAAAATTACTAAGTCATAAATTCATAGTTTTAAGGATTTTAGTCAAAGAAAAATTTCTCATAACATATTCTATATGGATGAATTAAAGGTGACTTATCTTTAGTATCATTAAAGTGGAATGTTTTCTACACTGGTCCTGACATATCTACTATTGAAGACTAATTCTGCATGAGTAACTGGGGTTTCATTCATTCCTCCCTCTCAGCATCTCCAACCTCTCCTAGAGCCTCACCATTGATCAGCATTTATATATACTTTGGTATTTCTCACATAAAACAATATTAAAAACAAACATCCTCCCCCTAGTCCACCTCTATCAACTACCATTCAATCTCATTTTTGCTTTTACAAATAAGTTTCTGATAACATTGTTTACATACACTGCCTCTACTCTCTCAACTCACATGCATTACTAAATCTACTAGTTTTGGCCTACCTGCCTCTACACTTAGCAATCTCCTATAATTGTTCCTCCTTTTCCACAAGACCTGTATAAACTCTAGTTCCTTAGGATTCATCCATTGCTTTACCTTCTCAGTCCTTATTCTCACCTGAGGCTATCCAATGCTCTTCCATAGCACCAAACAGCATCTCTGTGTTGATATTTATACAACATAAATATTCATAACCCTCTTCTGGACATCAGGCTATTTAACTGCCCATTTGACACCTCTACTTGAGTATCTCTCTAGCATTCTAAACTCAATACCAAAAAGGGGCTTTTGACATACTGTGAAATCTTCCTCCTCCAGGGTTCCTCAACTCAGTATATGAACACTCTGTCTATCTGCACAGGCAGAAATCTAGGAGTCATTGCTCATTTATTATCACTCAACTTCCACATCTAATAAATCACCAAGGTCTGTCAATCTACCTCCAAAATCCAACCCAAATCCATTCCATTTCTCTCCAATTCTCCTCTCAATGATGTCTTTGGTTGCATTAAGTATCCTATTAATTTTTCTACAAGTTTCTTTCAGTGAATTCTGACCTAATCTAATATATACTGGTCTCTCTGGTAGCACAGCTGGCCTCCTGGGTTATCTTTATCATTATCTCTCCTTCCTGTACTAGATACCCTGTTATCTATGCCTTTTCTCTTTCGTTTTGTTTTGATGGCAGCATCCTCCAGCAGTGTCGTGAGAAAGCTACTGTATAATGTGTATGTCGGAGGTAGACATTTTGAAAATACTGATTGTCTGAAAATGCTCTTTCCCACCTAGAGTTGATGCTTCTAATTTAAATTAATCCCTTACCTTACTCTATTACTTTCTCATACTAGCAATTATCATAACTTGTAATTATATGTTAGTTTATTTGCAAACTATTTTAAAATAAATGTCCATCTTACACACTAAACTATAAGCTCCTTGAGGGCAGGGGCAGTACATACTGCTTCAACCACCAGAAACACAGTGCACAGAATAGTCCCTGGTATAAAGCAGGTGTCCAAAATGAAGTTATTTATAAGTAAATGAACATGTAAATGAATTATCAGGGTTACATTCTGCTCGCTAGTCTCTGGTAAATCTCTTGCGTTACTATCAAGTGAGAAATATTGCAAATTTAACAGGAGAGACACACATTAATATGGTTAAATACAGTTTTGATCAACATTTTATTACACCGCTTTGGTGCACATTGTCAACGGATCTATTCCAAAATGATAAAAATCCACTCCAAGACTTTAAGTATGATTCTTTAATGTCACAAAAAACTATGGCTTTAGCTCTTACTTCACTTGCCAAGGGGGGAAAAAAGTAAGGGTAGGGTGTCTTTTCCAATAAGATACTGAAACCCTCAGAGACCACATTCAGCAAATGTCAGCACACTCCACCCAAAGAGGAGGTTTCATTTAGAGATGAGGCCGGGCATGGTGGCTCATCCCTGCAATCCCAACACTTCTGGAGTCTGGGGTGGGCAGATCCCTTGAGCCCAGGAGTTTGAGACCAGCCTGGCCAACATGGCAAAACTCTGTCTCCACTAAAAATACAAAAATTAGCCGGGCATGATGGCATGCACCTATAGTCCCAGCTACTCAGGAGGCTGAGGCACAACAATCACTTAAACCTGAGAGGCAGAGGTGCAGTGAGCAGAGATCATGCCACTGCACTCCAGTCTGGGTGACACAGTGAGACTCTGTCCCAAAAAGAAAAAAAAATAAATAAAAAATAAGTAGAGATGATTTATCCCTGGAACTTTGTTGGTTATCCCTCTGCTTCAGAGAATTGTCCAAGTGAGATGGATTTCAAAAACATAAAATCATAGGTAAAGTATATAGACATCATCATTCATCTAGTTACATGTTCTTACTCTTCTTTAAAATAATAGTGTTGGTACTCTATTCCTTCCAATCCACATTCTTTTCCTCCAAACACTTAATAAAAGGAAACCAAATCATTGCTGCTATGTAACTCAGGCTCTGTTTGCCAGTACAAGGAAATTATGCACCATTATTAATACACGAATTATAGAACAAAATCTGTACTTAACCTGCAGGTGAACAGAGTGAAAAGACAGCATGAAGTATAATTTGGACATTATATCTATCAATTAAGTGCCATGGATCCTCAACAGGCCTTTGGCAAGAAGCCTCATTTACTAAGGTTTTATTTTTATTAAAACTCTATGAATTTAAAGAGTTAGCCTAATATTATTATTATCAGCAGACTCCAGTTTCCTCTCCTCCATTTCTTCTTCCTCACAAATACATAAAGCTCTTTTAGCTAATTCATACTGTTTACTTACGTATTATCTAAACTACATATTTGTACTGCTAGTTTATTTAATTGGCATTTCTGATCAAATTTCTACTATGAAAGATGAAACACTAGTTTTCTTTCTTTCCTGTGTTCACCATACTCTCCATCTTTCTAATTATATGTAATTTTGTTTATATCACTAGTTGTGTTTCAGTAATACACTAATTCATTTTTCCTGGAATAATGTTTTCCTCATTTGCTTAGCTATGTGCTTGTTATTAATGCAACTCCAAACACTCCAGCAGTTGTCTAATCTTAATGCATTCACTTTAGATATTAATCAATTTCATTTCCTGTAAGAACTCTCCTAAGCACCATCCCACCAGTTTTTTGACCTAACCCAACCTGGATTGGTTGCTCCTTGAAAGCATGCCACATGGGACGATAACATCACTGTAATACTTGGGATTCTTGCTGGATTTCGTTTTCAGCTCCTATGTAGTTTTTCTTCATTTAAATCCCTTGTTTTGGTGGAACCCAACTTCCAGTGGCTTCCAGAGATAAAGTATTTAAGAAATTTTCTGAGATGTTCATGTGTGACAATATCCTTATTATAATCTCACACTTAACTGATAGTATGACAGAGTATAGGATTCTATGTTGGAAGTCATTTTCCCTCAAAAAATAAAAAAGTTTAATTATTTGACAAATAATAATTGTATATGGGGTACACTGTGATGTTACATATAATGAATAGTAAGCAGATCAGGGTAATTAGCTTATTCATCATCTCAAGTACTTTGTGTTGGAAACATTCAATATCCTCCCCCTAGCTATCTGAAACTATGTAATATATTATTGTTAACGATAGTTATCCTACAGTGGTACAGAACACTAAAGCTTACTCCTCCTATCTAGCTGTAATTTTGTATCTTCTGTATCTAATCTTTCCCTATTATCCCTCTTCCTGCTACCTTTCCCAACCTCTAGTATCCTGTTTTTTTTTTTTTTTTACTTCTATAAAATCAACTTTAAGCTTCCACATGTGTGAGAACATACAGTGTTTAACTTTCTATTCCTGGTTTATTTCACTTAACATAATGTCTTCCAGTTCCATCCATGTTGTTGCAAGAAAACAGGATTTCATTCTTTTCGGTGGCTGAATAGTATTCCATTGTGTGTGTGTGTGTGTGTATATATATATATACATCACATTTTACCTCTTCATGTATTTAGGCATCTAGGTTGATCCCATATCTATTGTGAACAGTGCTGCAGTAAACATGGGTGTGTAATGTTTCTTCAATACTGACTTCCTTTCCTTTTGATAAATACCCAGTAAGGAGACAGCTGGATCATATAGTAGTTCTATTTGTGTTTTTTTTAAAACTGAGATGGAGTCTTGCTCTGTCACCCAAGCTGGAGTGCAGTGGTGTGATCATGGCTCACTGCAACCTGACTCAACATCCTGTGCTGAAGCGATCCTCCCACCCCAGCTTCCCAAGTAGCTGGGACTATACGCCTGTGCCACCATGCCGGGCTAATTTTTAAATTTTTTGCAGAGATGGTTTCCCTATGTCACCCAGGCTGGTCTCAAACTCCTGGCATCAAGTGATCCTCCTGCTTCAGCCTCCCAAAGTGTTGGGATTACAGGTGTGAGCCACCACATCTGGCCTATTTATGGTTTTTGAGGAATCTCCCTAGTGGCTGTGCTAGTTGACACTCCCAGTGTGAGTTCTTTTTTCTCCATATCCTCACCAGGATTTGTTAACTTTTGTCTTTTTAATAATAGCCATCCTAACTGGGGTGAGATAATATGTCATTGTGGTTTCGATTTGCATTTCCCTGAAGATTAGTGATACTGAACATTTTATCATACATTGGTTAGCCATTTTTGTATCTTCGTTTGAGATGTATCTGTTCAGATAATTTGCCCATTTTAAAAATGGGACTGGGGCAGACACAGTGGTTCACGCCTATAGTCCCAGCATTTTGGGAAGCTAAGGCAGGTGGACTGCTTGAGTCCAGGAGTTCAAGACCAGCCTGGGAAGCATGGTAAAACCCTGTCTCTACAAAAAATACAAAAACAAATGGGGCATGATGGTGCACGCCTGTAGTCCCAGCTACTTGGGAGGCTAAGGTGGCCACTGCACTCTAGCCTGTGTGACAGAGTGAGACCCTGCTGTTGAGATGTTTGAGTTCCTTGGATATTCTGGAATAAATCCCCAGTTGGATGAATAATTTGCAAATATTTTCTCCCATTCTGTAGCCTCTCTTTTCACTCTGTTGTTTTCTGTGCTTTGCAAAAGCTTTTTCATTTGATATGATCCTATTTATTTTTCCTTTCGTTGCCTGTGCTCTGACGTCTTATTCATAAACATTTCTTAGACCCACGTCCTGAAGCATTTCTCTTTTGTTTTTGCCTACTAGTTTTATAGTTTGGGTTTTACATGTGGTTCCATGAAAACTTTAAGCTACTTTTTTCTATCTCCACACACAAAAAAAGTCATTGGTATTTTGACAGGGATTGCATTGAATCTGCAGATTGCTTTGAATAGTATGACCATTTTAACAATATTAACTCTTCCAATCCATAAGCATGGGATGTCCTTCTAGTTGCTGGTATTCTCTTCAGTTTCCCTCATCAGTGTTTTGTAGTTTTCCTTGTAGGTCTTTCACCTCCTTGGTTAAGTTTATTCCTATATGTTTTATAGCTATTGTAAATAGGATTGCCTTCTTGATCTCTTTTTCAGCTAGTTTACTGTTAGTGTGTAGAAATGCTACTGATTTTTGCATGTTGATTTTGTATCCTGCAACATTACTGAATTCATTTTTTGGTTCTAAGAGGTTTTTGGTGGAGTCTGTAGGTTTTTCTTGATGTAAGATCATGTTTGCAGGCACAATTTGACTTCTTCCTTTCCAACTCTGACACCCTTTATTTCTTCCTTGCCTAATTGATCTGGCTTCCCTGAAAATTTTGAAGGCAACATTGCATTTTCTTCTGGCTGCCAATGTTGTTTTGAGACATATGTCCACGGACTCATGATCTTTCGTATTCAACTTTACTTCCCCCATCCTCTCTAGAAGCTTGTAAGATGTTCTTTGTCCTCAGCATTGTAAAATTTCACATTGATGCGCTATGGTCTGGGTGTATTTTCATTCCTTAGGACATTTATTTGACAGATATTTGCAATGTAGGAAATTTTGTATTTCAGTTCTGTGATACTTATTTGGCAATTTCCTCATCTCTGTTAACTTTTCTAAGACTCTTGGTCTGATCTTCTTATATTTTCTCTTTTATTTTCTATCACTTTTTTTTTTTTTGCTTTACTTGTACAACTATTTCTCCAATTTTTGTCTTTCATCTTAGCAATTATTCTTAATGCTCAAGCTCTTTTCTGTTCTCAAGAAAAGTGTACTGTTGCTTTTCTCTATTTATCTTCCATGTTAGAGATTGCCCTCACCTCTTGAGCTGTCTGTCATTGATGAAGTTAGGAACTAATAATAATAATAATAATAAACTGATTAGGAGCTATGAGTACGAGTAGTCTTGTTGACTGCAAGATTCCCTATAGGGTAATCTGCTGGCCTTTTGTAGAGAACCCTCAATATAAATAACTTTAAGTCTACGTTCTGGGAGACAAATGGGGCAATAAAACTGTGGTTCTTGGCATTCAGATTTCACTTAATCTGTTTATGGATTGGTACTGTGGTACCTTTTACTTCAATTTAGTGTGATATCCTCCATCAAGAAACCCTCTTTTTCGTCCATCCTGACAAGAAGCATAGCATTCTCCTTGGATAGGCAAGGCGTAGTCATCACAAGGTGTGAAAAGGGAAAGAGGGTCTAGAAATCTTGATGCCATCATCAAATCCCAAGCCTTTTGAAGGCTGTGAAACGCAAACTGGTTAGTTCTTGGTTTCTTATCCAGGATTCAGATGTCAAAGGTTTGCTATGTAAGTTACTGCCTTTCTTCCCAGGTCCCAAAATATTCTCGTACAATCCTCTCTCCTGCTTTTCTTTTTTATTCCCTTCCCTTGAGGTTGTTCTTATTTGTTTGCTTTTTGTTTTTAGAGAGTGGGTCGGGGGGAGGTCTCACTATGTTACGCAGGCTGGTCTTGAAATTCCTGCTGCAATCAATCTTCCTGCCTTGGGCTCCCAATCCTTGAGGTCTTAAGCCTTTAAGAAGAAATCTCTTTACTGAAGGGTTTTAGTTAGTTTCCAACTAAAATTTTAAAAGAGGCAAAGTCTCATTCTGTTTATTCCATGTTAAATAATGCATACTTTAAAACCATATTCATGCTATGATTTTAAATATGAAAAATTATGTAAACACATTCATTGGGACTCGAAGAGAACAAAAAAAAAATCCATGGTTATATTAAAGAGTGTTGGGTTAAAGGCCAATTTCTCTTTAATATTATGTGTGCATAAATAACAATCAGGAGAAAAACAATCTTTTTTTCATTATTAGGGAAAAAATGAAAACATCTTTAATCCTGTAAAATTTATGAAACTTAATAAAGCAGAGCTGTATTTTCCTTTCTGTCCCAATTCTGAAATAGATTGCACTTGTTAAATTATTTCCATTTCATCTTTAAGCTATTACATCTCATCACTAGTCAGCAAAAATACACAAATTTGTTATTTAATACTTTTATTAAAAACATTTTGACAAAAAGTAACTGTAGCATTTAGTAATATGTCATATTCAGAAGTATGTGACATGAATTTTAAACACTTGATATTTACACGAGTCAATAAAAATACATTACTTGTTAACAGGCAAGAAAGCTCACTCTGAAAGGAGAAACATTATTCTGGTGCATACATGTTCCACTCCCGTGTTGATGTATACAACCTAGCTATTACATGGGCATAAGAGACTCATGATATAAACTCGAGAAGTCTTAGATACACATATTTTTTTTTATCCTTTCTTCCTCCAAATGGGGTAGGGCAGTAACCACTGAAATTATAATATGAACCTGGGCTGAACTAAATTAGCTGCATATTTATCTTTTAACATAGACTGGGGGAGACTAGGCTGAATAGAGGTGGTCTATGCAGCCTCTCAAACAAATCTGCTATCTATCTTAGCACAGAAACTTGTATCAAAGTGTTTTCAATGGCTTATTTTCCCTGTATACCAGAGAAATCAGCAAGGTAGACAAGGTTGTCTTTGCAACTCTTTACTTACCTCTTTTCTCTCCTACCAGGCCAGGGCTCCCTCAGTATACAGTGCTCTGCTTTTGTCCTCATATTATTTTTCCTTATTTGTCCAATGAAAACTCCCTGATGTGGTTTGGCTGTTTGTCCCTTCCAAATCTCATGTTGAAATGTAATTTCCAATATTGGAGGTGAGGCCAGGTAGGAGGTAATTAGATCATGGGGGCAGGTCCCTCATGAATGGTTAGTACCATCCCCTTGGTGATAAGTGAGTTAGTTCATGTGAGATCTGGTTAAGAGTCTGTGACCTCCCCTTTGTCTCTCTCTCTCTCGCTCCCTGTCTCACCATGTGACACGCCTGCTCCCTCTTCACCTTCTGCCATGATTGTAAGCTTCCTGAGTCCCTCACCAGAAGCAGATGCAGGCACCACACTTCCTGTACACCCTGCAGAACCATGAGCCAATTAAACCTCTTTTCTTTATAAATTACCCAGTCTTGGGCATTCCTTTATGGTAGTGCAAATGGATTCATACACTCCCATTTCCCAAATGTCACTGATATTACAGTATTGATTGGGTCATTCATATTATTATTCATTTAATAATATGTGGCAAGCACTATCCATTGAGATACTCAAAAGACGCACAGACTGGAAAGTATAAGAGGTGGATGGTTGATAACTTTGGCTATCCTAAAGAGTATCTATGTTTAAAAAGGGTTGGTTAACAGAGTTGACCGACAGAGCTATAGGGCAAATACTTCTGCTTATTTCTGGGGTTTTAGCTTTTGAAAAACCTTTCACTTTTTTCCCAAATGATAAAATGACTGGATTAAATATTAAACCATTCCCTGCCTTTGACTCTTCCAACAATACTTTTGCAGGTATCTCTGGAGTTCACAGGGCTCAGTAAAAACACTGCTTAGTGAGAAAGCACAGGCTGGCATGGTATACATTATGGAAACTTTAAAACATCAGTTAGCAAGAATATATTTATTATGTAAGAAAAACTTTTATAAATACTCAGCAAAGCAAACATAATCACTAAGAATTTCTGACATATCCATTAAAATTTTTAATTGCCTAATGACTTTTAAAAGTTGAATAAACCAAATGTTTTGATTAAACTTGTGAGACAAGCTATGCCTATTATATACATAGTAAAAATAACTATAGATACTAAAATCAGAAATTAAACTATTTGAACTATCACTTAAAGATGCTTTGTATGAGAATTCAAGTTCTCTTTTAAAAGGAATGTACATCAAGAATTATTTTTCTCTAATACAAAAAACTGCTTTCCAAATGATTAATGAATAATAGAAATCCTATAATGCTGTATTTTTCAAAAGCCAGACAGAGATCCACTAAGTCATGTGATCAGTTTAGGATCAGAGTACACTGAATATGTTAAGGATAATAAGTGTTGTTTCGTTTCAGGTGTGTAATACAATAAGTGGTGATAAGAAGATGTATTTCTTATGGGCCATAGTCAAAAAGTTTGTCCTAACGTGAACAATTTAGAATCTGGGTTTATGCAAGGCACTTTTGGAGAAATGTTAATATATTTATATTATTATAATGTCTTAAACACACAGCAAGAGTTATACCAATATTTACATATTGAAGTATTTGGGTTCAAATATGTAAGTTATTTGTCTTAGAACTCTAAAATACTTCAATATTCATGTGTTCGTAACTTAGATAAATGAATTTTCCTCTCACAGAAGCTCTTGACTGTATGTATGATCCTAAATTAGTATTACTAAATAAATCACAGGGTTGGGTTAACTGTAAGGATTAGGCCCAGTTTACTTCATACGGGTGCTGTAAAGGTGAGTAAGGTTTGATACAGATCCAGGATCTTCTTTTACTGTAAAATATAAGGCTCCTTATATGGACATACTACACGGAATAAGTTTCTTAAAGTTTAAAAAAAAAGACTCCTGTAACTCCTGTGACTTAACTCAAAGCCCACCCTCTTCCATTACCACAGTTCTTGTTATGCTCTTTTCATAAGAGGCGGTAATAACGACTAATACTTTTCCTTGACTCTCATTTGAGAAGTGGATGATGACTATTTCTTGGGGTAACAAACAACTCTCCTCTCACGAGGTCAAGCAGGAGTTCTGCACAGTTCCTAATGTTGAAGCATTTACAAGATTTAGACACAAAACCATAAAAGGGATGAAATACTCCTCAGCAAACAACTACAATTATATAAGTTCTTACTCAGCATATTGTAATTTCCTTACTTTGTACTGACTTTTCCTTAAAGTTAGTTAGGTGAGATAAATGTCATTAATCTTTGCTTTCTTCTATGTACTCTCCTAAAACTTCAAAAGGGAGGGTCTTAACAGGGTGAAGGATGATTCTGTTGCAGTTCATTTTCTAGAGCACCACTGTCCAACAGAAATATAATGAGAGCCAAAAATGGAACCATATATATAATTTTAGATTTTCTAGTAAGATGTGCTAAAAAAGTTAAAAAGTAAACATTTTAATATTTTATTCCACCCAATATATTCAAATTATCATGTCAACATGCAATCAACATATGAAATATTGATATTTTATATTTTTCATATACAGTGTTTGAAATCGATTGTGTATTTTATATTGAACACATCTCAATTGAGACTTCATATTTCAATGCCCATTAAGCCACATGGCTGGTAGCTACTGTATTGGACAGTGCTGTTCTAGAAACTGCTCACATTAAAATGTAACAGCAAAGTACCTGCACTCTTTGATTTTCATAAAACTGAAGGCAAGTGAAGAAAGATTTGAACCAATCATGTTTCTGTTACACTTTCAGTATCGGATTATAACACAATTTCTGTTTTATTTCTGCCAACCATACTGAACACAAACTCCTACATTCCATTTTAATCAATCACAGAAAAGAATAACTTTGTCAAATACTAAATGAATGCACTTTTATTCTTGGTCTCACTTGAATGACAGAAAAAAATGTGTTAATTAGGCTAGTATAAAAAAGAAAAAGCAGATGAAGAGAGAAGATGAGAAACATTCACAAATACTGGGATATGACCCATTGAGTAAGAATGACTTTTACTAAATAACTTTAATAATTTCTATTCCCTTTGCTTGGAAGACAAAATAAAAGTAAAATGTTAAAATCAAGATGAGCTTTCAGTTAGAAAAACCAAGATTAGTGACTTCGTGCTTTTATTTATAGAATGTGGTACGTAACAGAATTGATATATTTGTTTGTTGTAACTACGGTATTTAGCTATGACAAAACACCATTTCATTTCACTATGCCCATAATAATTTATTATTAACATGATTGTGGGGTAGATTCAGACCTAGAGTTGTGAAGGAAGACAAGAAGGTGGGGGCGTGGGGAAGAAGAAAGAAAGGGTAATCCATAACAAAGAGAAAAATGAAGAGGTGGAGGTACTGAGGCCATCATCCTCCTCTGTGTTATGACTAGGATGTGTTTCCAGCATTGGTCTGTTTTGTTTGCCTTCTGAATTTCAAGGATTCCACAGATTTTGTTTTCTAATACTATAACACATATATTCATAGAAAAAAGTCCTCTGCCATGTTTTGAGATTTCATGAAAAGAGGATGAAGAACCTCAGTCTAATGTTAGATTCCTCTTTACCTGAGAAAAATGCAATTTATATGAAATGTAATAAATTTCTTTTTTTTTCTTGAGACAGGGTCTGGCTCTGCCACCCAGGCTGGAGTGCAGTGGCATGATCTCGGATCACTGCAACCTCTGCCTCCTGGGCTCAAGTGATCCTCCTGCCTCGGTCTCCTGAGTAGCTAGGACTACTGGCACTAGCCACCACACCCAGCTAATTTTTGTATTTTTTGTAAAGATGGGCCCAGACTGGTCTCGAATTCCTGAGCTCAAGCAATCCACCCACCTCGGCCTTCCGAAGTGCTGGAACTACAGGCATGAGCCACTATGCAATACATTTCAATCTTATTTTTACCCGTGGACATACAATTGCCATCCCTCATGTAAAAAGATTAAAGTCAAGTGGAGACAACTGTAAATATTCAAACTCTGTTACATAATGTACAATGTGAGCTTTAAACATTAATATGTAAAATTATTAGGGAAATAAAACGCTCTCATTATAAACAATGCAATCATAAGATCTAATTGGATTTACTTTTTAAAATATTGATGGAAATATCTCAAATGCTTCAAAAAATAAACTAATACAATCTAAATGGATTTCTAGCTTCTTAATATCTACAGAAAAATTTATTGTAAGCACATTAATAAGTTAATTACATTTGTGGTTCATGACTAAGACTTACCAAGTTCTGCTAAATTACCAAATGCAACGAGACACATTTCTGTAAGAGCTGCATTTTGGCAGTGGATGCCCAGTAATTTCACTAAGGTAGGAATAACACCCATATTGATAAGCTGAGCTTGAAGCGAATCTGTAAAAACAAAAAACAACAACAACAGAAAAGAAAGTGTTGACATGTCAAATGAACATTATAAGAAGAAAACACCTCTTATTTTCCCTATTGGAAACTCAAAGTTATTTAAATTACAGTAATAGAAAATGAAGTCCATTCATATGATTGTCTTGAACATTTTAAACATTAGCTCAGAAGAGTTTTGTTTTGAATCCTTTGAATAACCAAAAGGCATTTAGAAATAAAAATAGTTTGAAGACTATATCAAATCATTCGTTTTTTAAATGGGGTCTTATACCATTAAAAAGCAGGCTTTTAATAAGTATAAACAAACATTACCATTAGTTTTTGAGTGAAAAATTTAGAGTAACATTTGCATTACAGGAAATCACAGAATATGAAAAGCATGAGAAAAGTAGCAAGTTTAATGAAGACCAAGAAAGAAAAAAATCTTAGAATCCTTTAAAAACACTTTTCATAATACAAAATTAAAAATATTTAATAAATACACAAAAATGATTGGTTCTGAATATTTGCAACCAGAGTGTTCTTGATGACTGCTAGGAAGAGATGTACCAGAAAAAAAAGTTACCTAAAATATTTTTCTTTTTAAAGTTTTATTTAATTATAGTGACAGATCATCTCAGTAAGAGAGAGGAAAGTCTGGCTTAGAGAGGTGAAGAGAATGAGGTTAACATGGCCTTGTCATCATTGCTTGCCTTCATTTTCTAAGAAACTAATTGATTTTGAAGTACTAAACATGCCTTGGATTTCCACAAGGGTTCTTCATGGACAATAATAATAGAATACCTGTAGCAAAGTTGAAGATAAATGAACCAAAAATGAAAACCAAAAGTACTGCCTCTTAGAATAAGCTAAGAAAGACATACAAAAAATCATATGTTTATGCAAAACACTATAACTGTCCATAACCGGTTCATCCAAAGACACAGAAATGCTCTTCAAAAATTTTTTTCTCATTAAAATGATATGCCATTTTCAAGCTAATAATTTTCCCCATAATAATTTTCCCCAAATTCTTTTAAGTTACTTCTCTTTGCAATCTAAAGACTAAACAAATTTTTTTCTCTTTAAAATGATATGCCATTTTCAAGCTAATAATTTTCCCCAAATTCTTTTATTTCTCTTTGCAATCTAAAGACAAAACTCTTTCTTACAAAAACACATGTTCCTCATAGTTCCAATCCCTTCGCAGGGTTGGCCTGCTAATTTTTTTTATTACTCTTTATAGTTCTTAATCTATAGATAAGGAAGTAGGTGGGTGATTTTCAGAAAAGAACATACAGAGTTGAGCTATCTCACATGCCAGTTCATTATTGCCTGGTGGTCTTTGTTGTTAATTCTTCCTGCTTTTAGAGTGAAGTATGAGGAGATAGTCAACAGAGGCTTAGTGTCCCTGAAAACTGATGACTGGCTAATTACAGATAATTATCTGGTTTGGTTGTGGGAGCCCATCTATAATAGAAAGGGGCCTATTACCAAAATAAGAATAAAAAATAAACATGGAAAAAATGGAAGTTTATGTTTAGAGTTCCAATACTCTAATAAAACAATTTCAAATTTTGTAATGAAGTTATAAAATCTAAAAGGAGATAAGAATTAAAATATACTCAACTAAGTAATCTGTATTTATACTTTTGATGTTAAATTTTTTTCTGAAAATGAAATTTAGCAATAATTCACAACACTTAAAGGTAAAATACTTACACAATAGTGTTATATCTATATTATATTGGCAGAATAGTTGCATTATGGTTATAGTATTTGTAATAATCATGCACCAAGGAGCTTTCCAAGTTAGAAATTATTTAGGTTACTTACCAGTAGATAGGGCTCTTTACTAGAGGGTCACCTCTGAAGATCCTTGTTCTTTAGCAGTATTTTTATTTATATATGTATTCATTTTCACTACTTTGTCAAATACTGCAGAGCTGATGAATCATTAAATTTCAGGTATGTAAGCGTGAGCACTAGCGCATGCATTGAATGTGAGTCAAACTCCACTATATGTCTGCATATATGTAAGCATCACACACCCCCTCAGTTCTGTTGGTACAAACTATAAAAAATCCAACAGTCCAGGGACATCAGAGGAATAACACATTTTATGGAGAAGATAACAGAAGGATACCACTTAGAAGATAATGCTCTTCATGTTCTGCTAACTTGGCATATCTATCACTTTTCTGGACTGCTTTTACAATGTTACAAATTTTGGTTCCAGGTAAAAGAGGGGTGAAAAGTAAAGAAATGTTATAGCGCTTAATACAATCTTTGGCATACAAATTGAAGCAGTAATATTTGAAATTATGGCAGATTGGGAGAAAAAGTTAGCATAGCCAAATGGCACATTGTAGGTATTGCCATAATTCATGAAAATCATGTTGCTTCGTGAAAATGTGTCTAACTACCCAGGAGCCAAATTCATTATATACTCACATACAACACACATACCACACAAAAGAGAAAAATATATAGCCATCCAGTTGGATGAACTCATTGTGGACCAACTTGGGTGCTCTCTTTTATATCTATCTACTTCTATGATGCTAACTAAAACAATAATCATACTCAAATAATTCTAAAATTTGTTCACACTGACTGGCAGGCCTGCCATTCTACTTGTATAATGAAGGTCCAGAGGAGGAGAGAGAGAGAAAAAAAACACACTTTTACAGAAACGGGTTGATATAAATTTCCACTTCATGGACAAAGAAAGAGGCCTCCTAGAATATGGTTCTCAAAAAGTGTCCCTGGAACCCTTTCAGAGGATCACAAAGTCAAAGCTATTTTCATAAAAATCCCAAGATTTTATTTGCTCTTGCCACTGTGTTGACATTTGTACCAATGGTACGAAAGCAATGGTAGGTAAAACTGCTGGCATTTTAGCATGAACACCAGCAATGGCACCAAATTGTATTAGTAGCCATTGTTTTCTTCACCATCACAAATAGTAAAACAAACTGCTATTCTTTGCAGCAATTTTTTTGGGAAAATATTTTTCATAAAAATGTTATTTCTGTTAACATATAATCGGTTTGTTATTTTAAAATGAAATACTAAATAATTTTAAATATTTTCTTCATTTAAATTTCTAATTCAGTAAATATTGACAGACATAACCCAAATACATAAAAAAAGTCTTCTAGGTCTTCTATAATTTTTAGACATCTAAAATCATAAGACCAAAACTTAAGAACCAGTGTCAAAGGACTACCTAATTTAAAAAAAAATTTTTTTTGAGACGAAGTCTCACTCTGTTGCTCAGGCTGGAGTGCGGTGGTGTGATCTCAGTTCACTGCAACCTCCGCCTCCCAGGGTCAAGCACTTCTCTTGCCTCAGCCTCCCGAGTAGCTGGGATTATAGGCCCCTGCCACCACACCTAGCTAATTTTTGTATTTTTAGTAGAGACAGGGTTTCACCATGTTGGACAGGTTGGTCTCGAACTCCTGACCTCAGGCGATCCATCCGCCTCAGCCTCCCAAAGTGCTGGTATTACAGGTGTGAGCTACAGCGCCCACCAGGGCTATCTAATTTTTATAAGAGATTGGGAGGTGAGTGGGAAACATGGTAAATATTCTGAAGTTCAATGATGTGCTTAGCAGAAGTGATAACAGGAAAAAAATAAGATAAAAGCTTGGTAGGAATCCTAGATTTTGGCACTCTGATATTTTCAGAGAAATAACACTAATAAAGCTCCTAACATCTCATCATGCTTATTTGAGAAGAAACTCTACTTAAGCCTAAGAGATCATTCCAGATTGAGTCTACCTATTTCAGTTACTATGTAGATGTTACAATTCAGTAGGTGGCGGTGCTGTTTTTTGAAAAGATTAAGTAGGGATCCTGTTTGTGTAGGATAAGTTGATATTCTTATTGACATAAACAAATGATTCACTTGATCATCTTTTTTGTTTATTGCCCAAAGAAAACTTGCAAATGTTTTTCAAAGGATAATAGCTGACATCCATGGTATCACGAATGTTATCAGGAGTATGACTTTTAAGTGAAAGACAAACAGGAAGAAATTCTGAGAACTAGAAATAGTTCTTGTTCTCTAGATACATTAGGCAGATTAAGTGAAGCAACTGCAAGACTACTACTTCTGCTTCCCTCAGTGAATATCAGCAACTCCAGGAGAATGTTATCAGAGCTCAACAAACACAGCAATTCACAAAAATGTAACCCAGGCCCATACATAGCAAACACTTATGTGTGAAAGACAGTCTTTAGACAGCACAATGTCATAAATGTCTGAAGACTCTGTTTTAACTGCTCCTGACACACATCACAGACAAATACTGACCAAATACAGATTTACGAAATTACATAATATCAAAATGACACAGGCCCTACATGATCTATGGGGAGGAAGAGGAAGAAAGGCACTGAGGGGGTGCAATACAGATGCATATACAAAGAGATATAAGGCAATCAACGCATGCGCTGGTGTGAACACTTACCTACCTACATTTGAATTTCAATGGTTCCAAGTTCTTCAGGTCACACTCATGGAAACTCCAAAGAATGGAGATCTGGAGAGAAGATCTCAAGTTGAGGAACCTTTTCCCCCCTGAGTTTTAAGTTTAATGTTTAAAACATTGGTATAACTAGATTATAGGTCCAGAAAAGTATGCTGAGAATTCCAGTGATTCAACTGAAGTTACTAAAAATAAGTTTGTTAAGAAGAGTATAACAGGTTTACCTTATTCCTAAGGCTTTATAGACAATGTTATAAGATTATTAAGCTTTTTGGTAAATAGAACTTAAGAATGAACTTGTAAAAACAAGACAACACACAATTCAAAATACAGTCTCTACATTAGTACGTAGATATATTATTCACAGTATAATGATATGATATTGCCATTTACAGGCTTGCATTAAAAATCCCATCTACAGTCAAATGAGTTGAGCATAGTTGAAACAGTGAAAGAAGCAAATAAAACTCTTGATGAAAAGTTCTAATACAAATTGGCTAAAAATCATTTGGGCATAATAAAGACTGAAGAAAACTACCTTTGATTTAATGACATATCTGTATTTCCAAAAAAGGATATGAAAATTAAAAATTAGAAATGTTACAACTGAAGTAGAGCTTCAAGTTCAAGCAAGTTTTAGCTCTATTATAACACTGCAAAGTAAACTGACTTTAAATATGGCTACCAAGAGGATGATTAGTGGTTAAAAACTTTATATACTCAAATGTTTAGAAAGTGGAGAACTTTATTCTAAGCCTAGTGTCGAGGATATAAAAACTAGATTACTTACATGTGTTTAAAATTCAATTATTTTAAAGCCTTCTTTATATCAAATATGCATGTGTTTTGCACCCAGATTGTCGCTTTAAGCCCCATTATACATTTCAATGATACATAGAAATTTCAAAAAAAAAAGCCAACATTCACTAATATTGACAATATTGGAGGTTTAAAACAATACATTTATACATTTCTTCCTAGTCGCTAACAAATAAAAAACTAGAAAAGATAATTCTAAGGTTCTTTCTGGGTTCTGAAAATAAAAATTGTCTCTACATGGCAAAATTTCCCTTTTGTAAAAGTTTTAAATATAAATGGCAAAATTATATGTGTGAGATTGATGTAAAACAGAAGCAACAACAAAAAAATGCCAAAGCAAAAATCAACAGATAGTAAAAATATTTTATTATTCTTAAGAAACTTATTCATCTACTGTTCTCAATATAATGACAACTCGAGTGATTATGCCTTAATCTAGTAGATAATTTTTCCCCATATTCACTTACAGGTTAATTATTTGTTACAGATCAACTTCTGTTACAATGAATACTGCTACAAAAAAATTCTATAGATATGTTTATTCTGATTAAAGAAAACTCTACGCTTTCATGTCAGAAAAAAACTGGTCTTTTAAGTTAAATGTGGTCTTTTTTTTTTTTAAAGAGGACTACTGCCAGCTGTTGCTTAAGCAGCATTTATTAAGAGAAACCAGTTCAGTCTCTGCTTTCATACAGCATTGCTGAGATAAAGACCACATCTACAGTAAGTATAAATTTAAGCCTGAATTTTTGTACAGCAAGTTAAGCTAATGCCAAATTAATTTATATCCCAACATGTGTATCTTACAAACATATGCTTAAAAACATAGAAATCCCTTCTTTTACAAAAGAATATATTAGCTTAAAAAAAACTTTTCTAGTTACCATGGGGCATTATTGTAATTTAGTTTTTACAGTTTAAAATAACAGAAGTTATCTGCAAGGCAAAAATTCTGTTAACAAGATACATCTGCATATCCAAAAGCATTTCACTTTCTAGTTTTTCAAGTAGGACTTAAACATTTTTTAGTAAATAAAACAATATAGGCAGTACAGTGTTAGCTGGATTTTACTTATAGTTAAAAAAACAGGATTAATAATCTTTATAAAAGTTAATTTACACATGCTTTTCTGGTTTCAGCACCTCTCTGAATGGACTTTGTAAATGGCCTAAATTAGACATGCAAATACAGATATTTGGCTAAAACCTATTATTTACCTCTGATTTTAGCCTCAGCTTTTGAAAGGCCAAACAGCTCAATGCTTACTTCAACATCATTTCTGGAACCTAAAAATTTGTGCATGATCAATGATTATGTGCCTCATATCATCATATTTCAACTAGTATAGGAACACTTACAGTAAAGACCTGGTCTTTCAGACTTGTTACTATCTGAATATTTATTTTTAAATATAGGTAAGCATTTCATGTAAAGAGAAAATTTGCCTATATGCTTTATATGTTGAAATTCTATCAGTTGAAATGTAAATGCATATTACTATATTAAAATGCACCAATAATTAATGGTGATATACATCTTGTAAGGATGAAATCAAAATCAGAAAACCAATTTTTCCACTTCAAATTTTCACAATGAGAAAAATCTTGAAAATAATATTTGATAACGGCTATGATTAATCTTCAATCCAGACATAAAGCAAATAAAAATGAGAAAACCATACTAGAGAATGAGCAACTCCAAACATATTTTGCCCTTTCACTGCCCTCAGCTAAGTGGGCATCTATGTGGTATTATGATATTAAATGCATTATCATAATCGCAGTAGCAATCTAGAAGCTAACAATGCTGAGAAAGTATTATTCCTGTAATAATATAATGCCAAATTTTAAGTATTAGACTGCTAAAATTACTGACAAAAAGACTATAATAATTTTATTTTTCTAAGATAAAATTTCAGCTTCTTACATTCAGAAGTTCATTCTCTAATGGCCAAAGCTGAATATAAATGCCAATACTTGACCATGTGGAATTAGACCAAAATGTGTATTTGATACACCTCTACTGAAAATCAAGCTCTCAGCCTGTTCATTAAGTAACAGCATTATCATAGTAATAGTCTAGGAAGATTATCACTAAAAGCTAACCTGGTCTAATTCGTCAAATTTAATAGGTTGAATTAGCAAGAGGCACCAGACTAACTAACTGCTCTATTCTTTAGTGAAACAATTTGTTTAAAATAACACTTGTGGTAGAACTTTATGAAAGCAACCTTCTTCAGCAAACTGACTAGAAAGCTGTTGGACAAACAGCAAAAATTCAGGAATTTTTAAAAAAGAGAACAACAGTAAATAAAGAACAACAGTTAGTATAATCAAGAAAGAATAAAAAAGCCTAAGTACTTTTCAGCTGCCCAATAAGTCTTCAACACACTTCATTTAACTCACTGGAGTAAAAAGTGACAAACTGGGCTTCAAAAGATGTGAACTTAAACGTACATCTCCCATGTCTTCATAAATAGAGGGAAAAATAAAATACATGTAAGGTAGTATGATGGAAAATTAGTTTCATTAAAAAAGACAGTATCAGAACAAGGATCTCTGAGAAAGAAGAAAAACTTTAAAAAAGATAATAAATTGCAACGATACAATTTTACCTTTTACATTTTGTTTTGTTCTTTTTCCTTAGAGTAAGGCAAAAATAATTTACTATTTAGGAAATATATAAATTATTAATTAGCTTGTAACCACAGTAAGTAAAGTTTAAAAATAGTTCTTCACTCATGTGAAGCAAATCATTTTTCTAAACATCTAACATCTAGGAAATGCTCTTTTTCACCCATAATAAAGTATTGTAATACTGAAACATAAGGATAAACATGCAGCTCAGGCCAACATGCTTTTTAGTTTTTAATTACGAACTAAGAAATTGTTGCTACTGACTGAAAGTAGCAGCTAAGATTAATTACACATTAAATAATCTTTAATATGGGGAGAAGTAGTATAGGCCTTTTTAAAACAAGTGAATTTAAACAATGAGCTTAATATTTAAACTCAGTTGTCATGCTTCAATAATATGCCACAGGTGTTACACTTCCTAAATTACATACATGGCCTCCCTTCAACCATAGCTTAATTATCATCAGCCCATGCGACAAATAAATATAAGAATTATCATGTAGGTATCTCAGAGAGATTTCAGGAACTACAAAAAAAGAGAAATTAGTTTTTCAATAATGAGGAGTAATTAAAATATTAGAAAAATCGGCTGTATTTGTAGAAATCATATATACACATATCATACATGTATATATAAAATATAGGTCAGATGAAGAAGCCTAGACTGCATATGTTAATAATTTTAGAAGATACTTTTTCCTTTCCTGATGGCATCTTTCAATTGCCTCTACTTTTCTCTCTTATGGCATAGCTTATGTAAAATAGTAACTTTAGTGTTTAATGCTTATCATTTACCACTTTCTTTAAGAGTTATAATAGAATTTTCCCTCTATTTGTGTCTCTAGCACAACAATACTAAGAGAAAAAGTTAAACCCTCAATTACACCTTTCATGAGATATTTATTGATTAATTACATCTACTTACAACAATGGTGACTACCAATAGATTTGTCAACAAGGTGGTGTTCTGGTCTTTAGTGCTTTGCTTTAGATCACTGGTTTGTTTCTATTCAAACGTGCAATTAATTCAAGTGTACAAATGCAGACTCAACAAGCTTGTGGATCACCTATGGGAAATTTTTAATTACAGATCTGGTACTTGTTACTACCAGTGTGTTTTCAATGCCCCTTACTGCTGCCACCATGTATCATTATGTAGATAAGGAACATCAACTAACATAGTGGGAAAGAGTTTGTAATGCTTCTAACTTATTTAATGAAGCAAATGCATTCCAATAACATGTTTCTCTTCCAAGTATTGAATTTGCTAATGAAAATTTCAGACAATAATAAGTATCCAGAAAAGTCAATCAATGAAAATTTTCCAAACTCCTATGTGCTAAAACAGTGTTATATTTGAAAACAGCTGGATGACTGAACAAAATTTTCAGTCATCACTGCAATGTTTTGGCATTGGGTAACCAAAGCTAGGAAACAGATAACTTAACAAACTAATGAGATTAAAATACCTACAATTAAAGGTTTGAGTTCCTTGGATTATAGAATAACTAAAGTTGTAACAAAATGAAGAAAAAAAAATAGCAAGTTCAACACATTCCCTCGAACTGAATGTCAAAGTGTCAACAAGCTTTTCTACAGCCATAATTGTCAAATATTCAGGCTATTTTCATGAGCCACAGAATCAGAGTGCTTTTTCGCCATGTGAAAAACATGTATATTTTTTCCAAAATGGATAAATTTAAAATGATTTTTACTAAAGTTTTGTGTTATTTAAATATTATTTTAATTTAAAATGATTTTTACTAAAGTTTTGTGTTATTTAAATATTATTTTATTTATGCATTATTGATACAACTTCTTTGGCTAAGCAATTATAACTTTTGCTATTCAGATTATTCTACACTTACCTGAGTATTAACTGCTTCACCAATAGGGAAACAAAAGTATATATCCAGCTCATAGCTTAGAGGTATAGAGTCTTGAGCTAGTTTAAAACTTTTGAAACTGATAAATTATGAATTATATACAGCTTTAGCAAATGGTACAAAAATGACTTTACTGAATATTTTCATAACATATATGACTTGCATGTGTTTAGGAAACTTGTTTTATTCCTTATTTAATGGGTTTAAAAAGTGGATATGCTCTGAGTTTTACTGTATGAACAGGAAGCTTCTGAATCAAGACATTCTAAGTTTCAATTTTGAGACTAATAAATAATTTGAAAATATTCTCTTCAGGGAAACTATGTTGGTGGATTTTTGTGACCACTCTCAGTACTTTTTTTTATAAGCATACTTTAAACATTTTATACATACAGCTAAAGAACAATAACTTCCTAACTACAGATAAGGCTTAAGTTATTGGGTCCAAGGCAGTTAACTTTTCTACTACAGCAGGAAAAAGCTATTTGTCACTCAATATTTTACTTATAAATTAGCAGAGTCTTGTATACTGATGTTCTACATAGTAAATACATATAAAAAGAAACTTCACTTACTAGTGCTAATAGAAAATGCCTCCTGAGTTTCAAAAAGCTGTTATTTTTTGTTTCAGGGACTTATCTAGGTACACATGATCAATACCAAACAATCTGAGTCAGTAAAGATGATGTAATATTTAAGTCTTCAAACATAAATTTTAAGGAAAAGAGAAAGCAAATAATGGACAAAACAATAAAGATGCTTTAATAATTATGCCAAACATACATAAAAGGATATAATTTCAGTGAACATTAGAAGAAAAAGAATCACTTCACAAATTAAGACACTCATGACAGACAAAATGTAAAAAGGAAGTAGAGGAAAGACGATGATAGTTACAAGTTTCGCATTTGTTTCTTAAAAATACTCAAGATTATGTCTTTTTTATTCGATAAGTTTTAAAAGCTGCAAACTGCAGCTTTTGAAATAAAGGAAGAAAAAGACCATTTGTCTAATAATATTCAGAGAAAAGTTAATATAGCTTTCTAAAGTCTCTAAGTTATTTCTTGGGAATGCCTGAGCTCTAGAAAAAAGCCTACTCTTCAAAAAATATATATATTATACAGTTAGACTGTGCACTCCACATGCTGTTAATTATAATAATCTTTCTCAGAACACTTCTACACTCTACACACTGGGATACCCTATAATATTATGGGACTCAATCACTGCTTTGGATTAGAAATAGTGATGCTTTTGAAGACCAGCCATCTGATATATTAATACTTCTATACAGATTTTTTTTAACAGCTTCCTCAAAGAACTAACGGCTAGTTTAGATGCATAACAAGACTAATTCTACTACTTCCAAAACTGGAATAACTTCTTAAAATTTCTTTCATTTATATTTCTAAAACCTTTTCCCATTTAGTGTTCTTCCTACTTTCTCAAATGTCCAAGCCCAAATGCAGTTAAAAGCAAAGAAAACAATATGAAAATCTGACCAATGATTTCTTAATGCAATTCAGATACCTATGTATTGTGGTTAAATTTCAATTATTTAGGAAATATGTATTTATTTTGTGGATTTCTCAGGCTCTGTCCTTTCTGTTTCTCATTATTTATATTTAGGGCATTTGTTCTTGAAAAATTGATTCCACCAGAAGGAAGGAAAAACAGATGTAACTTATCCTATGAAGACTACCATTTATTATTAGCTCAAGTTTAATATGTAAGCCATTTGATCAATAAAAACTCTATTATCCTAATTCAAAGGCTTAAAACTGGTAGCCCTTGGACAGGATGAGGCCTGAAGACACTTTCTGTTTAGCTTCTATAGTATTAAAAATAAGTAATCCAACATTTAAAACTCAGATGTCATATAACAAACTAGACATTTCAGCTTTCTCCCCCACCTCCCATCCCCAAAATATAAAGATTGGGCAGTATTTGGCCAAACCGTCATACAGAAACAACTGGCTAGAGAAGAGTAGTGGTTTTCCCCTTTCAATAGGACAAGGGCTCTTCAATTTACCACAGTCCCCACCATTCACTGTTGTCACTAACAACAAGGGCCAAATATCAGTAGCCATTTATTGCCAAGGTTTATCTCTTTTTTTTTTTTTTTTTTGAATTATTGAGAATATTTCTTTGGACCCACAACTATCAAATGTGAAAAAAAATAAAAAGTATGCCAAAAGGGCCAAATGTTTCTACAACACATGAAAGTAAAGAATAATACTGCATGTCTAATATGCAAATAAAATGTCTCTGCCAAAATATCACAACTTAAAATGCCATTATGAAACAAACCACAGAAAGACCTTATTTGTGTTACATACCAGGAACATACCAAAATTTGAATGTCTGATCCACACAGTGATTCACATAAGATGATAAAGAAACAAATGGATATTTTGTGACACAAACGTATTGTGAAGCCTTAATATCACAGATTTATATGCATTTAATTAACCATATAGGCTATCTGAAAATTATTGATACATCATTTGTTTCTAGGGTCTAAAAATGTTTTACAGAGAAAAGAAACTGCTGTTTACAATAATTAAATTTCTAAAATGAGATCTCTACAGTTGCTCTGAACTTGTTTCTAAAGCCAGATTTTATTAGAGTTTTAAAAAAATTATTCAAAGTAAACCTAGCATCTAGATAAAATAATTTTACTTCTGCAAACAGTGTTCATATTTTAAAGCTACTCCTGGTATACATATAATGAAGATAAAACTATTTTAATATTGTTTGCTTTTAAAATGTTCATAGTAAGAATGCTTAAATCATACTATAGGGCTGTGGAGTTTTTGTTTTTGATACTGATCAAAACTGGCAGCCCTTCAAAAATTAGTCCCATTTAGTAAATTAACCATTTTACATTTTTGAAACATTGAAATTTAATATTGGCTAATTATTAATTTTATATGCCACTTACGAATTCTTTGTTCATCATTTTTCAAATATTTTTGTTTTGCACTATAGTAAAGATAATTTTTAATTTTTCCCCCAGAGATAAAGCAAGTTTTCAGTTTTGTTTACCATTCTCATTGCTATAGTTCATCAGCATGCCACAAAAGACAGTCAAGAGCTTCTCATTGGCGGGATCTGTTATACTGCACAGTGACCTTAAATGGTCAATTACAATCTGTGCACCACCTGCTTGGTCAACTGCACTTCTGCCCTCATCTGTAAAACAAAGAGTTAAATTAAAAATAAAAGAAAAAAGAAATGTACCTTACAATTTCAAATACAAAACATAACAGTGTTATTCTTTATTTTGTGAATAAATAGAAAATAAACCTAGGCAGGACATTAAATATGTCTTTTCAGAAAAAAACAAAAGAAATAAACATGGAAATGGGGGTGGGATGGGGAAAAGAGACAATCACTTTTTAAGCAAACTAAGACTATTCTCATTGGCATCATATAGGAGCTTACAGAACTTCCCTGTGTCCTAGAAGTTTACAATATGAAAACTTTCACTCCCTCTTTCACAAATGACAATGCTGTGTAAGAGAAAAAAACAGAAACTAAGTGATATTCTATTGGTATAAGTTTTTGTCCCTCAGGTTGAAAAAAATCACTAAATATAACTTTTTGTCATTGGTTTTCAAAATCAGCTATTATCGAAGAAAACCATATGGGAAAGTTATTATGTCTTTGATAATAGCTATTATTAAAGAAAACCATATGGTGTAACTCTAAATCACAATAGGTAATTCCTGAATATTAGTACTATGGCCTTTGTTAATGGCATTTCCTATAGTCCAGAAGCATGTTCCCTTTTTTCATTCTTGATTTGTTTCTTTTTTCCTTATTCCCTCTCTTCTAGGGCACACCAATATAATTCAACATTACAAAAAGTGGACAAGTGATGGTCAAACATAACTTCCATTATGTGTCCATCTACACTGCATAAAACAGATGTTACTTAACTGTCAGAACATACAAACAGCTTTAGACTACTTTCTAACTTTTGAACATAAGAATGAAAAGAAATTAAAAGAAGAATATGTGTCATTCTAAATCTGACACCTTAGATAAAATATAACCACCCTCTAGAAGAGGTCCAAGAGAAATGTGTGAGCCATAAATGTGAACCACATGTGTAATTTAAATTTACTAATAGACACATTAAAAAATAACAGGTGAAAATTAATTTTAGTAATATTTTATTCAATTCAATATATATCACTCTGATATGCAAATCAATAAATATAACAAAATATTTTGTATTATCATCTTCACAATATATCTTCAAAATCCAAGTGTTTTCTACCCTTACAGTTACATCTCAACTCAGACTAGCCACATTTAAATTGCTCAGTAGCTAAATTTGGCTAGTAGCTACCACACTGTACTATTCAGCTACAGAAATATAGCACAAAGATCAGCAAAAGAAATGACTCACAAAGGAATTACAGCTATGAAGTTAGTTACAATTTGAAAGATTTTCATTTTCCAAATATAAGAACTGAAACTAAGGTCACATCTTTATTACTGTAGCTGAATCATATTAGATGATACAACTTAAAATATGTAATTTCTTATGGTATACACACACACACAATTATATAGTAAGACCTCAGAAATACTATGTTCATAATTTTGAAAATTTTTGAGGAAATCCACACTAAAATGAAACAAAACAGTTTATCCACTTAGTTTTACTGTATTGTTATAAAGATGGAAAACAGGACTGTATGCTAATCAGCTCATCAGATCACAGAAAATTCTTATACTGCCAGAGTAACTAGCTAGATGAACCAGCCAAGAACAATTGGTCAAATCTCATTTAGAAATCTAATTTCCAAATTTTTGTTTTCCATAACATAGATGTAAATTATCTAAATTACTGGGCAATTTCTATGTGGATGATGTCTCAGAAAACTGAACATTAGGATTACAAATCTAAATGTTCAGACCTTCAATAATATGAAGGTATAGTACATCCCATCCCTAAATTGCAAAGCTGGAATAGTATTTGATTCTAATTCCTGAGTAAACTGGGCTTTTGAAATATAAATCATGTATGCTTAGGACTTACTTAGAAGAAGACATCTTAGAGAATAGCTAAACTAAGCCTTGTATTCATATATTAGGAATTTCACATACTAGGAAACTAGGGCTTAGAAACTATGTGGCACCTATTTGCAATGAACTGTGAATGAAAGCTGGCTTCCTATCCACACTAAGCTAGTAAATGTTCAAAAATTCCATAATTCAATAAATTAAAATACAAACTTATTCAACAAATTTGATGCAATAAAAACACAATACAATTCAAAGCAAATTACCTATTTGTGTTTCAGAGCCACAGTGCTTTTCTTCTCCTCCTCTCCTTCCACCCCCCTCCTCTGAATTGTCTATAACACAGCTTTTTGCTCATGTGTTATTGAGAATTGTTTGCAAGGCATAAACACAATCTGTATACTAGAAATTACGTTATTACCAAATATGAGAAGAAAAGCAAAGCATGTATTACAATAATAGTGATCTGGGTTCAAAAAATATTAACCACCACTATAGGAATGATTGATTATACAGCTTTTTTCTTTCTTTGGACAAATCAGCCTGAGAAACACAGTAAAAGCATTTTTAAAAAATATTTAATAGAATTTAAGGATTCAAAGGAATAAATGATAATAATGTGTTCCTTTAGCAAAACCAGTGACATAAGTCATCTTTAGAAGTATCTTACAACTGACTTATTTTTCCAGTAGTATTTAGATAACAAATCATTTTAAATACAACAGCTATCACTGCACAAGTCCATATAAATTGGTTTTCCATAGTTAACTCTATACCTTCATGTTACATTATCATAATGAGTATTATTGTTCACTTAAAAATAATTCTCAAAAGGTTTCCTATCCTAAACTTGTGTATCCCTAAGTGTAAGCTCATCTTTCACTCTTCTCATAAGTAACAGCTAACCTATGAAGCATCCTGAGCTGTCACTTCTAAAAATATAATTTACATCTCAATTTTCCTCATTTAATTATGAAGCATCCAACCACTGGAAAAAGTGCAGCCCACTCTTTAAAGTCCTATTAAATCCTTTAATGATGATCTTTCACACAAAGCAGTTTCCGGCACAAGTATGACCATTCTTCACATGAGCTAAGAGCAGGGCTTTAAATCTAAAGAGTTACTGCACTTCCATTACCCTTCTGTAATCAAAAGCAAGCAGCAATAAAATTTGTGTCATGGTTATCATGTCTCACAAATGAGAAAAAAAAATGTTACCAAGTTAAATAAACACTATTATCAGGTACAAGTTATACACTAAGGGTGAGGAAAAGACCTAAAATACAGCCACTGAATCTAACTATTGTGGCATGTCGTACAGTGCATCCTAACTTTGGATTTTACTACGTTTCCTCCTTGTGTATGGCAAATGCCTAGTATATAGTAGGCACTCAAGAATTTTTTAATGAATGGGGCCTTTTGACAGATATTGATAAATTACTATTCACCTTGAGGATGGATGATTGTGAGAGTGACACACACACATACGTTGGAGTTTGTAAATTTCATATTAAAATGTGATTTTTAAAAACTGTCACTTGCATCTTTAAATTTATCTGAATTGAAAAGGAAGCAAGTATCAAAAATCTTTCTAATATGTTAGTGTATTCTCAGCCTGGCTTTTAATATTCTGTGGTTTAGTATCTTTTTCTATAGGAGATAATGTTACTGATATGAGAGTAATGTTTTTGAGACATAAATGTCATTTCTACTTATCATGGGTTAAATTGTGTGCCCTCCTTCAATCTATGTTTAAGTTCTAATCCCTAGCACTTCAGAATGTGACCTTATTTGGACACAGGGTCATTGTAGACATAATTAGTTAAGGTGAGGTCCTACTGGAGTAGGGCAGATTTTTAATCCAATATGACTTGTATCCTTATAAGAGGAGGGGGATGCACAGAGGGGAATGCCATGTGAAGACAGAGGCAGGGATTAGAATTATGCTACCATAAGACAAAGAACACCTGGGACCACCAGAAGCTACAAAGAGGCAAAAATGTCCTCCTCCCCTATAGGTTTCAGAGAGAGGCATGCCCTGGTGAGCACCTTGATTTCAGACTTAAAATCTCTGGAACTGTGAAACAATAAACTTCTCTTATTTTAAGCCACCTAGTTTGTGGTACTTTGTTACAGCAGCCCTAGGAAACTAACACACCACTCCATATAATAGAATATAATACAACACTGTGAAATATTTAAGTTTCTTTTTTTTGTGTGTGAGTATTGTTTAGAAATGGGATTTTGCTCTACAGGCTAACTGTAATAGGAATGTTCCCTGTTAACAACAATTTACCACTGGGAGAGGAGCAAGAGCACAGAAAAAGCCCACAGTTGTGCGGGAACGGGTCCAAGCCTGAAGGCAAAGCAAGAACACTAAGGAAAGTCCTCCAGCACCCATACTCTAAGCATAAAGTAAGAACAGCCGACTACTAAAGGAATTTGAAGAACATACTGCACTCAAGTAAGGTGAGCAACAACAAAACATGAACCTAGTTCGACTCCTGACTAGACTGGCTTGACCTCTACCCTATGCGAACACCCTAAAATAAAAGGAAGTGCGCTCAATTCCAGAGATTAAATACTGTTAATCTGTTTTCCTACAATAATATCCAGCTGCAATAAAAAGTTGAGATGCATTTTAAGAAAAAAATAACTCACTGTCAGAAGATGAAACCAACAAAACTCACAGGTGATCCAGATGTTAAAACTATCATACAGGGTCTTTAAAGTAACGATAATGACTATGTTACAGGATCTAGTGGAAAAAGTGAATAATATCCATGAATAGATGTGAAATTTTGGAGAAAATGGAGACTATAAGAAAGAGTTAAATGGAAATCCTAGAAAGGAGCAACACAAAGAATTATTTCAACAGGCTGAATAGCAGACTCAACAAACCAAGAAAAGACTCAGTGAACTCATAGATCAATAGAAATTACACAAACTAAAACATGAACAAACTAAACAAGTGGGAGTGGGATAACCCAGAGCACCCAAGAGCCGAAGGAAAGAAAATAGCAAATGGTCTAACCTAAGTGTACAGTAGTCAGTAGTCCCCCTTCATCCATGGTTTTACATTTTGCAGTTTGTTACCCATGGTCAATGGTAGCATGAAAATAATAAAAAAAATTCCAGAAATAAAAAAATAAAGTTTTAAATTGCATGCTGTTCTGAGTAACATAAAATTTTACACCATCCCATTCAAATCATGAACTCCCCCTTTGCCCGGTGTATTCATGCTAGATACACTATCTGCCCATTAGTCACTTAAGTAACTGTCAGATCAGCTGTCATGGTATCGCAGTGCTTGTGTTCAAGTAATGCTTATTTTACTTAATGGCCTCAAAGTGTAAGAGCAGTGATGCTGACATATGGCTATAACTGTTCTATTAGTTATTGTATTAATCTCTTACCATGCCTAATTCATGGTTTAACTTTATTACAGGTGTGAAAATATATTAAAAAAGACATGATATATACAGGTTTGGTACTACCTTTGGTTTCAAGTGTCCACTGAGGGTCTCAGAATGTATCCCTTGTGGATAAGGGGGCACTACTGTACCTGGAATCTCAGAGAATGAAGTGCTAGAGACAGGGTAGAAAAATATTTTAAGAGTTAATGACTGAAAAATTTTCCAAAAATGAAAGCCATCACGCTACAAATCTATTAAAGCTTAGAGAACCCCAAGCAAAGGAAAACAGTTAAACATACCTAGACCTATCATAGCCAAGCTGTTGAAAAACAAACAAGAGGGAGGGAGGGAGAGAGAGAGGGAGGGAGGGAGGGAGAGAGAGGGAAAGAGAGAGAATCTCTTAAAGGCAGCCGGAAGGGGGAAAAAAACAGAAAAAATAAGAAATAAAGCAGACTTCTCATCAAAAACTATGCAAGCTAGAAGACAATGAAATAACATCTTTAAAGTCCAACCTAGAATTCTACACCCAGTGAAAATATCTTCCAGTAAGTAAGGTTAAGTAAAATTGTTTCAAGCAAATAAAAGAGATAATTCATTGCAATAAACCTGTTATGCAAAAAATGTTAGTAAAAGTTTTTCAGTTAGAGGTATACTAGACAAAAATTTGGATCTACCCAAAGAATGTAGTGCACTGAAAATGACAGAAGTATGTTAAGACAGTTTTTCTCCTATTTTTAAAAGTTAATTGACTGTCTAAAGTAAAAACAGGCCAGGTACAGTGGCTCATGCCTATAATCTCAGCACTTTGGGAGGCCAAGGCAGGAAGATCTCTTGAGGCCAGGAGGTTGAGATCAGCCTGGGCAACATAGTGAGAACCTGTCTCTATTCAAAAGGAAAAAAAGAAATTAGCCAGGCATTGTGGCATGCACTTGTAGTCCTAGCTACTCAGGAGGCTGCGGTAAGAGAATCACTTGAGCCTAGGAGTTCAAGGTTACAGTGAGCCATGATTACACTACTACACACCAGCCTGCGCAACACAGCAAGACTGTGTCTCAAATTTTTAAGTAAAAATAACATCAATATATTCGGGATTTCTAACATATGTAAACATGAAATAGAAAACAAAAGCATAAAAGATTTAAGGGAGGAAGTGGAACTGTACAGTAAGGTGACTGATTAAATTAATGTGACATAATATTTGAAGATAAACTGTGATAAGCTAAGAATAAATATTGCAAGCCACAGGGCAACTACTAAAAACTTACAAAGTGGCATCAGAAGCCAATAATGGGCTGGGCACGAGGGCTCATGTCTGTAATCTCAGCACTTTGGCAGGCCAAGGCAGGCGGATCACTTCAGGTCAGGAGTTCGAGGTCAGCCTGGCCAACATGGTGAAACCCCATCTCTATTTAAAAAACATACAAAAATTAGCTGGGCATGGTGGCGTGCACCTGTAGTCCCAGCTGTTCATGAGGCTGAGGCAGAAGAATTGCTTGAACCTAGGAAGCGGAGGTTGCAGTGAGCCGAGATCGCGCCACAGCACGCTAACCTGGGTGGCAAAGCAAGACTCCACCTCAAAAACAAACAATAAAAAAACACAAGAAGCCAGTAATGGAGCTAAATGTGAAGAATCCAAAAAAAGGCGGACAAAGAGGGAAAGAGGAACAAAGAACAGTTCAGACAATCAGAAAACAACTAGGTTCGGAAATAAACCCGCCTTTGTGGGAGAAAAAAAGAAACAACTAGGAAGATGGTAGATTTGAAGCCAACCACAGAAAGATCATATTAAATACATATAATCTAAATGTCACTTAAAAGGGAGAGATGGTCAGATTGGGTAAAAAAGCAAGACCCAACCATGCTGTCTATAATTAACCCACTTTAAGAATATTAAATAATATTAAAAGGTTGGTAAAAGATATACCATGCAAACACTGATCAAAGGAAAACTGGTGTGTCTACATTGTCAGACATAGTAGACATCAGAACAAGCGGTATTGGCCAGGGGCGGAGGCTCGTACCTGTAATCCCAGCACTCTGGGAAGCCAAGGCGGGAGTTTGAGACCAGCCTGGCCAACACAGTGAAATCTCATCTCTACTAAAAATACAAAAATTAGCCAGGCATGGTGGCGTGTGTCTATAATCCCAGCTACTCGGGAGGCTGAGGCATGAGAATCACTTAAACCTGGAAGGTAGAGGTTGCAGTGAGCCAAGATCGCACCACTGCACTCCAGCCTGGGCAACAGAGCAAGACTCCATCTAAAAAAATAAAAAATAAGCAGTATTATCAGGGATAAAGGGGGACATTACATAACAACAAGAGGGTTAATTCAACAAGAAGATACAACAATCCTACACCTAGAATCCCAGGATTTGGGGAGGCTGAAGTGGATCATTTGAAGTCAGGAGTTCAAGACCAGCCTGGCCCGACATGGTGAAATCCTGCCTCTACTAAAAATACAAAAAAAAATTAGCTGGGGATGGTGGTACACGCCTGTAATCCTAGCTACTCAGGAGGCTGAGGCAGGAGAATCACTTGAACCCGGGTGATGAAGCCTGCAGTAAGCCAAGATCCTGCTACTGCACTCCAGCCTGTGTGACAGAGAGACTCCGTCTCAAAAAAAAAAAAAAGATATAACAATCCTAAATGATGTATAAATGCCTACAAACAGAGCTTCAGAATATATAAAACAAAAACTGATAAAACTAGGGATAAATCCACACATTCACAATCACAGAACAGATGCTTATTAAGTTTTAACTTAGGCTTTGTGTCAGGTACAGTAGACACTAACAGCAATACAAGACTTTGCTTTCAAAGAGTTTCTATTCCAATGAGGAAGACAGAGTAGTAAACAGAATAAAAGCCTCAATACAGCTGGGCGCGATGGCTCACACCTGTAATCCCAGCACTTTGGGAGGCTGGGGCAGGTGGACTACCTGAGGTCAGGAGTTCGAGACCAGCCTGGCCAATATGGCAAAACCCCATCTCTACTAAAAATACAAAAATTAGCCAGGTGTGTTGGCACGCGCCTGTAGTCCCAGCTACTCGGGAGGCTGAGGCAGGAGAATCGCTTGAACCCAGGAGGTGGAAGTTGCAATGAGCTGGGAGCAGAGATCGTGCCACTGCACTCCAGCCAGGGTGACAGAGCGAGACTCCGTTAAAAAAAAAAAAAAAAGCTTTAATCCAATTTTTTTATGGTGTGTTACAGAAGCATAGAGAAGAGAATATACCTCTTTTGGAGGAATGACTGGAGAAAAAAGGAGAAAGGAGGTTTATATAAAACTGCACAGGAATAAAAAGGAATAAAATGTTCATAATAAACATGAATACATTCACCTAATATCTATAAATAATGAATCCACAATAGGTAGATCTACATGGTAACATTAACATATTTTCTCTAGTTCACTTATAATCTAAGTTAAATCCTATTTAATAGGAGTAAAATTTCCTTATTTTAAATACTGATTAATGAAATGTATTACACAGTTTCATCAATATATCTCAAAATCTGCAACTAAATTAGCATTCTCTCCCTCCTTTATCACTTTTCTGAATGCTCACTATGTTTCATACATTGAACTAGGTCCTGAGAATACAAAGACAGATAATTCACAGTTTTACTTGGGTGAGGGGAAAAAGAGGGAAGTGTGAGGGAAAACATATAATTTAAGCAGCAAACAAAATTAAGTGTTCAGAGTAAAATGGAAGCACAAATAAGGAAATTACTTTTACCTGGAGGAGTCAGAAAGAGATTCATAGCCATGTTTTCCAGAATGTCTTTCAAGCCCTTACTGCAATTTAACATGTATATAAAAAGAAACAAAAATTGTGTACCTTTTTGTTTAGATTCGAATTGGATTCCCTTCCTTATTAGCTCTATTAAGGAAAAATGTAGGTAAAATAAACTACACAGATTTAAAGTGTGTTTAACTGATGAGTGCTGACAGCTCTACATACCTTAGGAACCATCACCACAATCAACATACTGAGCATTTTCATCACAACCAAAAGAATCCTCAAGTCCTTTCATAAGCCATCTTTCCCTCCACCTCTGGTCCCAGGTAACCACTGTTTTCTGTCAGTATAGATTACTTTGCATTTTATAGAAATGGCTTCATGCAGTAAGTATTCTTTTATGTGTCTATTTTCACTCTAATGATTTTGAGATTCATCCATGTCATCACGTATATAAGTATTTTTTCATTGCTAAATAGTATTCCATTGTTTGGATATACCACTATATCTTTTATCCACTCAAATATACTGATTGACATTGGGTTGTTTCTAGTTTTAGGCTACTGTGAATAATGCTGCATTGAACATTCACGCATAAGTCTTTGGGCAAGTATCTAGGAATAAAACAGCTAGATCATATCATAGGTGTGTATTTGTGAGTATATGGTTATTAAGCATTAAAAGAATGATGAGCCACTGAAACATTATATTTAAGAAGTTTTCATATACTGTATGATATGGTCTGGCTGTGTCCCCACCCAAATCTCATCTTGAATTATAGCTCCCACAATCCCCACGTGTCATGGGAGGGACTCAGTTGGAGGTAACTGAATCATGGGGGATTGTTTTTCCTATGCTGTTCTTGTGACAGTGAATGAGTCTCATGAGATCAGATGGTTTTATAAAGGGCAGTTCTCCTGCACAAGCTCTCTTGCCTGCCACCATGTAAGCCTTTACTCCTCCTTCACCTTTCACCATGATTGTGAGACCTTCCCAGTCATGTGAAACTGTGAGTCCATTAAACTTTTTCTTTATAAATTACCCAGACTTGGGTATGTCTTGATTAGCATGTGAAACAGACTAATACACTGTAAAAATGAAAAATTCTTAAAAGAATGAGTGTATTCCTCAGTGTATAAGAGGACTTCAGTACATGCATATCAAACTGAAGTGGAACTTCAGCTGATTTATATAGGTACATATAGGGCTTCTCCTTCTCCGAAATCAACAGAGCTACAGAAAAGAATCAGCCCCATTCTATGAAACAAATTTTAAACGTATAACTTTTCTAATTAATTTAATAATAACATAATCATACAAATCATAAAATGATGAAAAAAGTTAAAGGCTAAAGGAAATAAGGATTGTTAAATATAGATCTTCATGTAAAAATAATGCAATTGATCTCACTCATAAAAAATTAAATATTTTACCTGGAGGCTTGGTTGTTAGTCAATCAATTTTAACATAAAGTCACCTTTAAGAAAACTGCTCATCATTCTCATTTATTTATGACTTCCTGAAATATATACCAACTCAAAACAAATAATCTGGCATATCTCCATTCCTTTCTGTTTTTACTATAAAGCAGTGCATAATATGAATCTCAGTTAACCAAGATGAGGTGATACATACAGTATTAGTTTGTTTTCACGCTGCTGATAAAGACATACACAAGACTAGGCAATTTACAAAAGGAAAAGGTTTAATTGGTCTTATAGTTCCGCATGGCAGGGGAAGCCTCACAATCATGGCAGAAGGCAAGGAGGAGCAAGTCACATCTTACATGGATGGCAGCAGGCAAACAGAGCTTGTGCAGGAAAACTCCCCCTTACAGTAACTATCAGATCTCATGAGACTTACTATCATGAGAACAGCACAGGAAAGATCTGCCCCCATGATTCAATTATCTCCCACTGGGTCCCTCCCACAATACATGGGAATTAAAAATGAGATTTGGGTGGGGACAGAGCCAAATCATATCATTCCACCCCCGGCCCCTCCCAAATCTCATGTCCTCACATTTCAAAACCAATCATGCCTTCCCAACATTCCCCCAAATTCTTATTTCAGCATTAACTCAAAAGTCCACAGTCCAAAGTCTCATGTGAGACAAAGCAAATCCCTTCTGCCTATGAACCTGTAAAATCAAAAGCAAGTTAGTTACTTCCTAGATACAGTGGGGCTATAGGCATTGGATAAACACAACCATTCCAAATGGGAGACACTGGCCAAAACAAAGGAGCTACAGGCTGCATGCAAGTCTGAAATCCAGCAGGGCAGTCAAGTCTTAAAGCTTCAAAATGATCTCTTTTGACTCCATGTCTCACATCCAAGTCATGCTGATGCAAGAGGTAGGTTCCCATGGTCTTGGGCAGCTCTGCCCTCTTGTTTGCAGGGTATAGCCCCCATCCTGGTTACTTTCATGGGCTGGCGTTGAGTGTCTGCAGCTTTTCCAGGTGCATGGTGCAAGCTGTTGATGGATCTACCGTCCTGGGGTCTGGAGGATGGTGGCCCTCTTCTCACAGCTCCATTACGTGATGCCCCAGTAGGGACTCTGTGTGGGGGTCCAACCCCACATTTCCCTTCTGCACTGCCTTAGCAGAGGTTCTCCATGAGGGTCCCACCCCTGAAGCAAACTTCTGCCTGGCCAACCAGGTGTTTCCATACATTTGCTGCAACATAGGTGGAGGTTCCCAAACTCAATTCTTGACTTCTGTGCACTCGCAGGATCAACACCACATAGAAGCTGCCAAGGCTTGGGGCTTCCACCCTCTGAAGCCACAGCCTGAGCTGTACCTTGGCCCCTGCTCACCATAGCTGGAGTGGCTGGAAGGCAGAGTACTAAGTCCCTAGGCTGCACAGAGTAGGCAGGCCCTAGGCCCAGCCCACAAAACCATCTTTTCTTCCTAGGCCTCCAGGCCTGTGATGGGAGGGGCTGCTGTGAAGACCTCTGACATGCTCTGGAGACGTTTTCCCCACTGTCTTGGGGATTAACATTCAGTTCCTCCTTACTTACGCAGATTTCTGCAGCTGGCTTGAAATTCTCCTCAGAAAAATAGAATTTTCTTTTCTGTCACATAGTCAGGCTGCATATTTCCAAACTTTTATGCTCTGTTTTCCTTTTAAAACTGAATGCTTTTAACAGCACCCAAGTCACCTCTTGAATGCTTTGCTGCTTAGAAATTTCTTCTGCCAGATACCTTAAATCATCTCTCTCAAGTCCAAAGTTCCACAAATCTCTAGGGCAGGGGCAAAATGCTGCCAGTCCCTTTGCTAAAACATAACAAGAATCACCTTTGCTCCAGTTTCCAACAAGTTTTTCATTTCTATCTGAGACTACCTCAGCCTGCACTTTATTGTCCATATCGCTATCAGCATTTTGGGAAAAGCCATTCAAGCCTGTAGGGATCTAAACTTGCCTACATTTTCCTGTCTTCTTCTGAGCCCTCCAAACTGCTCCAATCTCTGCCTGCTACCCAGTTCCAAAGTTGCTTCCACATTTTCGGGTATCTTTTCAGCAGTGCCCCACTCCTGGTACCAATTTACTGTATTAGTTTGTTTTCATGCTGCTGATAAAGACATACCCAAGACTGAGCAATTTACAAAAGAAAGAGGTGTAATTGGACTTACAGTTCCACGTGGTTGGGAAAGCCTCACAATCATGGCTTCAAAGGCAAGGAGAAGCAAGTCATGTCTTACATGGATGGCAGCAAGCAAAGAGAGCTTGTGCATGAAAACTCCCCCTTATAATAACCGTCAGATCTCATGAGACTTACTATCACGAGAACAGCATGGGAAAGACCTGCCCCCATGATTCAATTACCTCCCACTGGGTCCCTCCCACAATATATGGGAATTCAAGAGGAGATTTGGGTGAGGATGTAGCCAAACCATATCACATATATATTAAATACTTATTATCTGACCCATATTATGTTGAAAAGAGAGTGAGAGAAAGAGAACCACCACTTGTATTTACTTCAAATGACAAACATTTTGAGTAAAGAATCTGTTTGTTTCTGTCCTATTACTTGCTTCTTACTGTTTACGTTAAGGTTTCTCTGGTCACTAAAGACTTCTTTTTGGCTGCTCATGGACATGATAATATGGTTTTGCCACTTTCATCCCCGTTTTATTTCACTTAAAGCACAGAATTAGAAAATATTTTGTTAGAGAGCTACTAAACTGAAAAGCTTACTTTGCTGTGCCAATAGAGATATTTAAAAGGGTATATTAACAATCAATAAAAATCGAACAAAAGTGATAAAAAGTAACATTTAAAAAAAGTTAGATGTGTATAAATTCCTTATATCACTATTGCAGGAAAAAGTGAATTTATTCAGAACAATTAGAAGGACAGTATTATTTTATTTTTTTTGAGACAGGGTCTTGCTCTGTTGCCCAGGCTGGAATGCAGTGGCACAATCTCCACTCACTGCAGCCTCGATCTCCCAGGCTCAAGCGATCCTCCCACATCAGCCTCCCAAGTAGCAGGGTCTATAGGTGCATGCCACCACAACAGGCCAATTATTGTACTTTTTTGTAGAGAGGGGATAGGGGGTCCCACCATGTTGCCCAGGCTGGTTTCAAACTCCTGAGCTCAAAGGATCTGCTCACCTCAGCCTCCCAAAGTGCTGGGATTACAGGTGTGAGCCACGATGCCTGGCCCAATTTTAATTTTTCTTTATACACCTTGTGTGTAAAGAAAACAATACAAAGCAATAGATACTTGTCTGCAAACTTGAAGAACATACCTGTATTTGTCTAGCTGGTTTACTGGGAAGAGTAAAACTCTCAAATTTTTAATTGGGTTTCCTTAGGTATTACTAAGAATCCAATCAAATCTGAACATCCTTTATTCCCAATGAGTTTAAAAGGGAAGTCAGTATTTCACACACTTCTCTACAGAGAAAATGTCAAGAATAAATCAAATATAATAAAGTATGTTTATTCACATACATACTTTTTTTTTCTTTTTTTGAGACAGGGTCTTCTTGCTCTGTCACCCAGGCTGGAATGCAGTGGCCTGATCAGAGTTCACTGCAGCCTTGACTTTCTGGGCTCAAGTCTCAGCCTCTGGAGTAGCTGGGACTACAGGTGTGTGCCACCACGCCAGGCTAATTCTTTTACTTTTTTGTAGAGATGGGATCTCCCTATGTTGCTCTGGTGGGTCTTGAACTCCTGGCCTCCAGTAATCCTCCAGCCTTAGCCTCCCCAAAATGCTGGGATTACAGGTGTGAGCCACCGCACCCAGCCCTCATATCATACTTTTTTTTTTTTTAAATAAAGCTTTTATACTTGGAAAAATGTAAAAAGTTTTTCCTCCATCACTTGGTTCTACTCTACGTTCTTTCAATTAGGTAAATTTTATTTTTGTGTTCTTTAAACAAATTAAACAAAATGTTGGCTTAAGAACAGCTTTTAGTAAAATCCTTAAAACATATTCCAAAACCTGCGTGCTCAGAATTATTCACACTGAAGCATAAATGTATTTAATGACAGTGCATTTATGTATTTGACAGTGATAACTTCCTCAGATATACTTACGGAAACAATGAACCTGAGATCTGGTTTTCAGATCAACACTATCACCAATTTAGCTGTTGATTCTGATAAGTCACTTGAATTTTCAGGTCTCAGTTTTTTTATCTGTAAAATTTGGCAGGGGTGGCTGAGATGACTTTTAAATTCCCTCCTATGTAAAAAACTATGATTTCAAGGTAGTTTTATTCACTTAAGCTTTCTAATTTCTCTTGGTTCCCTGAATCTACATATTCCATCTAAGAAACAGTTAACAACATTTTGCTAAATGCAGGAGATTATTTTAACTTTTTGAATATTTATTCCCCAAATGTAAAAGAATATAAAGATATAGAAATCGCCTATGTGCCATTTCTTCTTGTGTCTCTATGAAGAATCTCAGACTTAATAATGCCCGCAGCAAAACAAAATAAAAACAAGCAGCAATGACGGAAAAACCCAGAAACAAAAAACAACCTCTGTTCTTTCCTACATCGGCAAATTGCCCCATCTTCTGTCCAGGTACTCAAGTCCTAGAAATCACTCTTGATTTCTCCCTTTCTCACTTTCCCAATCCAATCCATCACTCCAAATACTTTCTAAGTTCCTCCTCCTTCCACACTACTATAACTTAATCCAAGTTACCACTATGTTGTGACTGGACAATCACAAAAGTCTTTCAATTAGTCTCAATGCTTCCCTTCTTAACTCTTAATTTCCACGCTTCTCAACTCCTTTTCCATGCAGCTCCAAGAGTGATGTTTTTAGAATCCAAATCAGATCATGTCACTTCTTGCCTTCAACAACTTCTCACTACTTCAAGATGATTCATGAGGCTTTCTATCATCAACACTTTTGTTTGTTTCTTGAACTTTATCACACAATACTCCCTGTTCACAGTATCTTGCATACCCTGGTTTCCTTTCTGAATTTCTACCAAATCCCTTGCCCTCTCAGGGCTTTACAATTACCACACTTTTTTTTTTTTTTTTTTTTTTTTTGAGACAGGGTCTCACTGTTATCTAGGCTGGAGTGCAGTGGTGTGATGGCTCACTGCAGCCTAGAACTCCTGGGCTCAAGTGATCCTCCCACCTCAGACTCCAGAGTAGCTGGGATTACAGACACGTGCCACCATAATGGCTCATTTTTTATTTTGTAGAGACAAGAGTCTTGCTGTGTTGCCCAGGCTGGTCTCAAACTCCTGGCCTCAAGCAGCCCTTGAGCCTTGGCATCCCAAAGTTCTGGGATTACAGATGTGAGCCACCACAATTAGCTCAATTACTCTACTTCTATAAGGAATATTCTTCCTCTTCTCTTAGCTGGCTCGTTCTCATTTTCCAGACCTCAGCTTAAATAACATCCACAGAGAGAACTTTCTTCACCCTCAAATACACTCCATTATTATACACCACCTTCTTTATTCCCTTGATGTCAGTCATCACAATCTATAAATATCTTTTCTGTAGTATTTACTTGTTTATTATCTACCTCCTCCTGTGAAAGCCTCACAAGGATAGAGACTTCTTGCTCATTCTTTCCCCTATAATCCCCATCACAGGCAGTGCCCCCTAAACATAGTTGGTTCAATCAATATGTGTGGATTTAATTGTAGTATGTATACACCAAAGAATACAAAGACATAGAGTGAGAATTTCCTGGCATTTACTCATTATTTCATATCTTCTCAGTACATACATTTTGTAAGTATAATCATTACTATAAAAATATGTGACCTATATCCTCAAAGGGAGAGAACAATAATTTGTGGTGTTAAAAAGGAAGTTTTCACACTCAAAGAGATTAGAAGTCAGGGATGTAAATCATGAGCAGCAACGTATTTTTCTAAGTCTGAAATACTGGCCATTCTGATCTGCATGATTATGAAGGCTTTTTTTTCCATTCCTATTAAATATACTGCTTTTAATTTTGCCAAGTTCTATTTTAATTTCCTGGAACAGGGAAATGGTAATAGACATACCTACATTGTGTTAGTTGTTGTCTGTTTTCAGACAAGGTCTTGCTCTGTCACCCAGGCTGGAGTGTGTTAGCACAATCATGTCTCCCTGCAGCCTTGAACTCCCAGGCTCGTGTCATCCTACCTCAGCCTCCTGAGTAGCAGGACTACAGAAGTGCTCCATCATGCACAGCTAAATTTATTTTTTGTAGAGATGCGATCTTGCTATGACGCCCAGGCTAATCTTGCACTCCTGGGCTCAAGTGATCCTCTCACCTTAGCCTCTGAAAATGTTAGGATCACAGCTGTGAGCCACCACATCCAGACCCTACATTGTTTTTCAAGATAAAGTTAAAATGTATTTATGAAGTCTACTAGGAAAGAAAATTAAATTCTAATGCTTACATTTCCCCCTATAATTTTGCCAACAGTGAATTTCTATTATGTACCTTAGACATAATCGAATGTTTTCAGCATTCAAATAAAAAAGCTCATGAATATCGTTTCTAAACTCAAAACTCAATTTATTCACCTTCCAGATTCAGGCAAAATCCCTGAAAGACAAGATATAAAAGCAAAAGCTATAACATATTACATAAGTAAAATTACAAAAATGAGTCATGAAGAAAAAGCCACCATGACTGTTAAGTGCACACATATCAAAAGAGAAGCATGCAATTTGCAATTTTGTGACATTATATTCAGGTTTAAAAATCTGCATTTAGGTGGGAAAATTTCAAGGTGTATATACATTTACACTTGTAATGCCAGATCAGGAAAAGTAAATGAATTAAATCTTTCATTTCCCAAAGCACTAGTACCAAGGACACAGCATAAAATGAGGTTATGGCCCAGCATTTGATGGACACAGTTTTTGGTGTGCCTGCTGATACTAGTATTAATTTCTGTAGTCCAACAGATTTCTCACATTAGTTAAAATTGTTCAATAATTCTACTTTTTCAAAAACCCTTTATCTAATAAAGGCTCCATAAATGGCAATACATTTCCTAAAGAAATTACTAAAGCTTTCTTTACTCCCTATATTTTTATATTTCTGTATCATTTTATTAGCAAAAGACTGAATATCTTTAGTTTATAAACAAATTATAAAGTCATTTAACTCAATTATTTCCATAAAAGTTACCTAAAGTGACTTTTACATAGCATTTAGATAATAATGTATGTAATTTATTGTTCCAATTTATTACTCCAATTGTTCAAGATCAAAAGGTTTTATAAATATTTTAAATATAAAAGGTGTTTTTGTACCAAACTATTTCATACCTAAATTATGCTAGACTATATATATATATGTATATATATATGTGTGTGTGAGCAAATGTATATATAGTTATGATTTAGAATTTAATCTGAACTGATGACAGCATAGTTTCTCAAAGGGTAAAAACATTTTACTCAGCAGGAAAAATGTAAATTATTCACTCTTTTTTTTTTTTTTTTTTGAGACAGAGTCTCACTCCATCACCTAGGCGGGAGTACAGTGCTGTGATCTTAAATCACTGCCTCCTGGGTTCAAGCAATTCTCATGCCCCAGCCTCCCAAAGCTGGAATTACAGGTATATGCCACCATGCCTGGCTAGTTTTGTTTTGTTTTGTTTTCTTTTCTTTTTAAAAAGTAGAGATGGGGTTTCACCATGTTGACCAGACTGCTCTTGAACTCCTGACCTCAAGTGATCCACCTGCCTCGCCCTCCCAAAATGATGGGATTACAAGCGTGAGCCACTATGCCTGGCCCTGAATTATTCACTTTTACGTAGCATTTATTTTTCATATTTCCTCACCGCCAAGGAAAATGCACCCTACTTGTAGCAAGGAAAAGGCTGATTAAAAGTTGAGAAAGTTCTCAGTACTTCAACTTGGTTACAAATAAGAAAATTTTAAAAATGTAAACAAAACCCTATTAAAAAGAGCAGAGGATAATATGTGTTGATAGGGTTTCAATAAGCAGACTGGAAATCTTATGTTTCACATATCTAAACTTTGACTTTAACAGGTGAAATGAGAGTGGTAAAGGTAAGGGGAAAAAACAGATTTAGACAAAAAATGTTTTTAAACCCCCAACTAGGCCTCTATAATTAGACTTTTCCCACCCTACCTAAGTCCTCTTAATGAGGAAAGGAAAGTTCTAAAGCCATTCAGACTTCTGACTCAGAGAATGGGGGTGGGTTGGGGGGGAAGGCAACCATATATGACTTCTTATTGAACCCAAGAAAAATCATCTAATATTTTTGCCACGTGCAATACTCTCTCACAGGTTGCCTCCATTTTCGTATCTATAAAATTAAGAACAATTACTCGAAATTACTATTACATGTCTTCCCTAAGACATTAGCTTTTTATAATATAGTATTTGGAAAGTAATCAAGCATGGGGAAAAAAGCAGTAATATGTGTTCTTTGTCCTACAATTTTAAGGTAAACTTTACAGAATCTTGGATTTCCAAACACCATTTAATAAAAGAGGGATTTAAATTTAATACCAAGTACAAAAATGGAAAGATCATAGTTTCTCAAAGTGTAAACTATCTGAAGAGACAGAGTACTTTACATTGCTTAAATAAACCTGGTGCAGTGCTATGCAAAAACCAGCCAAACTGATAATAAACTAGCTGAGTACTGTCTCTCACTTCACAATATAATTTCGTTCTCTCTGCCGCAGTCACTATTTACCACACCACATCCGGCCTCCTGTAATGGCTTCCTGATATCTCTGCCTCACATCTCTGTCCATTCCAATTAGACTATATGATGCTACAAAACTGAAAATATCAATTTCTTCAAGTTACTTTCAGAGGCTCCTTCCTGTCCACATATCAAAGTCAAAATAATTCCTTAGCCTACAGACATTTTAAGCACACTATACATTAATGGATGCACAATCAAGATCTCTACCATAGCATACCTACATTACTATTTGGCTATTTTAAAAAATCGTATCTTCATGATTTACATGTCCTACAGTCCCAATTCTGAACTTTCCCCCAAAACCACAAACTTCCTACCATCATTTTGGTGTTGACTTTTATTAACAGATGAGCCTGACATCTACCTTACTGGGAAGACAGAACTATACCCAGGAATACACTTTTGAGTGCCCTCTTTACTACTTAAAGGTTTTTTTATACTTTCATTTATCTTCTGTCTTTTATTCTCTATAGCAAAAAATGTCCTTTCTCATTTTAATATCAACCTGTTTACTTGAGTTCATAATTTCACTTTTTTTGGTCTATAATATTTCCCTATCAGTTATTCCCTTTCTAGGAAATTTACTCTGCTTTTGTCCCTAGGTCCTAACCCAACAAATATGAATTCCCACTCCGTAAATCTTATTTTAGGGCTGTTAGGTTTTTGTTGATTTTTTCCCATAAAAGTCCAATTTGGAGGGAGAAAAAATTACAGGCAATTTTGTCTTTCACATTAATTGCACAAACTCATTAAAATTACTGCTATGAGCTATGCTGTAAAATTTTATATGTATGCCTGCTGCCCCCACCTCCCACCTCAGGTACTGCTGAAACAACAAGGTCATTTCCCATACGGAAGAGAATATATATGCTTTCTGGATAGGTGAGGTTTTAAAACTTTTTATTTAGAAGTAATTAGAGGCTCACAAGAAGTTATTTAAAAAAAAAAAAGCACAGAAAGGTCTCATGTACCCTTTATCCAGCTTCCTCCAATGGTAACATTGCATAACTCTACTACACAATAGCATAACCAGGACACTGACATTGGTACAATGTCAGACCTTATTCATATTTCATCAGTTTTTACATGCATTAGTGTATGTGTATGGGCATGTACGGTTCTAAGCAATTCTAACATATGTACAGATTTGTGTACCACAACTAAAGTGGTATTTTAAAATACTCACTTTCATGCTAGTCAGGTTTCCATCAAACTGATAATGGGCTCAAAAATCAGAGATAGACATGGTTTTTGGTCTCAAGAACTAGAACTTGGATATATCACACAACATAGAGAAAAGGATAAAGTACAATGAATGGAAACCAGAATTGTATTCTGGTTTTAATCTAAACTAGGAAATATATTCAAGTCAAAACTTTTTCAAATTTTTAAACTGAATCCTTTAAGCAATTTTAACCACCAAAAAACAACACACTCGGGATATACTACCCAAATAAAACTACCTTCTGTAAAGTCCTCAGTATTATTTCCCAGATTCTGTTGAAGATTAGTACAAGAAACAATCACATGGAAAACATCTGGGCAACTTTTGTAGAACCGTCACTAGGTACACTATAATGCCAGTAAATATCCTTACATATTGTAACTAGGTATGTGCACAGAATCATCTAGGGAATTAATGACATCCTGATAAGTCCCTCCTACTATTCTGTCTCAAAAGTTGTTTGATTAAAGAACTAAAATATTCCTTTTTATCATAAAATAAAAATTACAAGGCATATCAAGTTGTTTTTTGACATAGGCTGCCAAGAAGCTCAAGTGAAATCAGTGCTTATACACAGTTAAGCATATTATCCCTGCTTCCCACCAGATTCATCTTTGCCTCTCTTTATATGGCTTCTGGCTTTTATATCTTTATGGAAATACCTTTTGTATGTTACTGTACGTATTACATTGAGTCACACACACTTTTTATATAAACATACTTAATCCACACAAGCTTACTTTACCAAGGAGGAAACTAAAATCAGAAAAATTAAATGACAACTTAGTGAATGGTAGAGCTGGAAATCACATTCATTTGCAATATCCACTTTCTAGGGGTTATATTAAAATTTTATACATTTATAATTATATTAATTTGTAAACAAATTCTTTTCTAAGCAATGCACTATTTGGTTAATTTCTTAAAAAACAGCTACAGTTAATATTCTTATTAATTTTCATTCTGATAAAAAAACATATTTAGTGTGTGCTCTGTAATTGTCCTCAAGTTGTGTTCCTTTGTTCATTTTATTTTCTCTACCATTTAAAAAGCTCTTTAATGGCATATGCTTGTTTTTAGAGCTTATGATAGTGTTACAAAACAACATCTACTTCAATCTATATTTAGAATGTCTTTATAGTGGAATGCTTTCATGTGATAATAGTCATAACTACTATCACTAAAAGTAGCAGTAACATATTGTTGTTTATTCTTATACACATGATGTACTTTAATAATAAACTCATAAAATACAACAGATTGATGAAAACTGAAGAATCTTATTTTTACGCTACTTATTGACTGATAATTCTATTTTACTCTAAAACTGAATAACACAGAAAATAGGGTAAATACAAAGACTTGCATGAGACTTTAATAACATACCTAATATAACCATCAAATAACCTAATTGATATCACTGAAATAAACATTTATTTTAAATGCTGTATATAAATAGTTCCCTTTTGAATATAACTGTTGCAAATATACTTTGATTACTTTGGCAATTTCAAAGTATGTCTGTATCATATTAATATATACTTTTCTGACCAACTTACATGATAAAATATTGTACAATTATTGGTAACTATTTTTCAGTATTTGCAGTAAGAACTATGATTCCTTCTACACTATTTTTATATAAAGAATTTTTATATAAAAATAAAGACTTTATATTAAAATAGTGTAGCTCAAGAATCGCCAATATACAAACAGATACATGCATATGTTTCAGCATCCTTCCCACTTATACTTGATGTCAATGAATAAACAATATTTCACTTCATAAACACTGGCTTTGGCAAGACTGATTACTACCTCATTTTAATATTTACTCATCAGCAAGGAAGAATACAACTTTTTATCTTATGTATGATAGCATATCATATAAGCTTAAGTGTACATATCTTTCCAATAATAGTACCAGTTATATAATAAGCATTCATTTTATTTCTATAAAGAGGTATATTTGTTTAATTTTAAAACATTTTTATTTGATTTGTACATTATTCTTCCTCGGTGTATAAAAAGGCACAAATATTTAATTTCACGTAATCATTTTCTTCTAGCCTCTACTAATATCTTTTAACCAGTAGATCAAGTAACAATTATTTTCTGACCTCAAGCAGTAATATCCACAAAACAGAACACTAGTCTCAAATCACCAATTTATCCCCAGGAATTATAAATACAGGATGGGAATTTAACATAAAGCTTTTTAAAACCATAAGGCCATTTAAGTATATTAGCAATTTAAAATGTGTACAGTTATATAAACAAATCAATAAAATGAGGAATGCCACAAAGACAGCTATATAAGAACATAATCCTCTTTTTTATAAAACCTTTGAAAAGGAAGTGTAAATAGGCCAAAGGCATGCATTTCTGAAATATAATACTACTGCGCTTTAAAACCACATTCTCTGGTGTATCCCATCAAACGCACATATTTTGATTATTTCTTTCCAAATTGAAATACAACTTTCCTTTCTTCTCTGATCTGAAAGATGTCAAATTTCTCATAAAAAGAGTTATTTTGGCAAAGTTAAAGAGCAGAAGCATTTTAAAATATTGCTTATATCAGAAGTCTTTTCGGATACTTCGAAAGAGAAATCCATAAATGAAGTGCCTTGCAGCTCTCTGGAAGAAAAGAGACCAAGCATTTTAAATGAAAAACGTTCCCAGCCAGTGGGTGATTCTTTCATCTCTATATGCAAGAAGGAGACTGGGATTCAAAAAGTTCATCAGCAACAAAGCTTTACTCCGTCCCATTTAGCGGTATGCCAGTCTGTTACCTCATGTTAGGATTATATAAGGCCGTTTTCTTCCATTAGGAAAAGTTCCTAAAATGGACACTGTCAAGGCTGGTAAAACTGAAATCTGACCTAGTTTTTCTCCAAAGATTTCCACGGATTTTATGGTAATTCTTTCTACAGCTGGAGCTCACCTCCTTTCAAATACACTATGCTAACTGAAATATGCTAGCAAATGCTTTACTTTTCATGTGTCAAAGTAAAAATCTATAGAACATGTATGAATTTCTCAAATTTTTATCTCCAATAGTGAATTCTACACTTGATCTTAGCCAACAGGCCGAGAAGTGATCCAATAGTGAAGTCTTTATACTACTATTTACATCAACTTTACTATCTACTGTAAGCCTACTATCATCCTGAATAAACCTATGTTAAAAAAATTATTCATTTGGAGTACATTAATAAAATGGAAATCAACTGATAGCCCCATAGGTAAGTTAGATAAAACACAAATATATGAACTCTTTAGAACATACTTTATTTGAAAGAAAAAGATTCTTTGTATTGATCACAAGGCTATCATGTAGTTTTCTATACTCCTTTTAAAAATGAAGCATTACATTCCGGAGAGTGAAGAAGGTTGATGAATTAAAATAGAAGCCACTAAAAACTTGTTTAAAAAGGAAAAATTTCCAGTTGTCACAAAATAAAATGAGAAATGCATTTCAAGTAAATTCCCAAATCAACCACACAACATCACATTTACAAGGCTTTTATATTATTCTTGTAATTCAAGTATAAACACTGTAATTGTCCTGCAATCATTCTAGAAAAATCACAAAGAAGTTCACAGAATTTAATTTTGAATAAAAGGGTAAGAAAGCATGCAGTCTATGGAAATTATATGCATATGAAAGCATGGCACAATACATACATTTTCATCACATGATTTATAGTAAGTAATGAATCACTTCTTACATTTATTCACTTTTAAGACTTCAAACTTCATTTTCCTGAACTAAAGTTTAAAAGTATAAAAATATGGGCTGTATTTACTATGCTTAATCATTTAGCTATGACTTCCATTGAACTAAATGAGGATAAGTTGGTTATAAATATTCATAATAAAATGAAAAAAATTAACTTCATAACTTAAAGGATATCCACAGAACTTTATATTGTATATCCCATAAGATAAAGTAAATAGATATGATAAATACTATAATAATGGACTTCAGTTTCATCAAAAGAATAATCTTGTTAACTAGACATTTATTACCCTAACTTCAAGGTTCTTTAGAATACACAGGAAATAAAATTACTCTATGCCCATAAAAACCAAAGCAATATGAGACAAAATATCACTGTGTGTATTTCTATTTTATTAATAGGAAAAACTCCAGGACAAAAGTTCTCAAAACAGGTAATATTCTCTATGTTCAAACAATGTATAATTCAAGAACAACTAAAATGAACAAGGTTTAAAGAACACTTTTGGTACCCTTAAATTCCAGTAACAAACACAGAAAAGTAAGAATAAAAACAGTAATAATCAGTACTCTCCAAGTACATGCCACTAATCTTTGACTATTACTCAGCTGAGGTCTAATATATATTGCTAAAATTAATCATATAAATATATAATAAACGATTCAGTCTTGAAAGTTGATATTATAAACTATGGTGCTTAATAAAAATCCTAAATATGAAAACACAAAATTATAAACATAAAGCAACAGAATTTTGTAAATAAAGCTAATACCCTATGATAAAAAGAACTGGATTGAAGGAGCAGACAAGCAGATTTACAGGCTATATTGGGGACTGAAAACTGAAGTTAAAATTCATATGAAGACATCTATGTCCTCAGATTCATTACTGACATTTCAATACTTATGGCTATTGTAGCTCCTATTTCAGAAAAAGTAAGAAAAGGAGAATAAATGAGGCTAGCTTTACCACTACTGCTATATATGAGTTATAACTATAGTTTCAATCTTTTTTCCTACTTCTTTATCATAAATGAATATATTTATGTCCTTTCTTTCTGGCTTATATGCATAAATCACTTTTTGAAGGACTGCCTATTATAAAAGGGCCATATCTTTTGTGTTATAACAAAATATAACTCATCTGAGTTAAACACTCAATGGGGAAAATAAGCATTAAAAGTTATCCTAGTTATAGAAATAAAACTAAATTCCTAGGAGGCATTACAGGTGAATGATAAAATACGTGTTTTGGCTCAGCAAATAAAACTCTAAGGAAAATCAGAATAAGCCTAGTTAAGCTAAATATACTTAAAATTTTTTTCTGTATTTTGTTTATATGTAGAAAGGGGAAGTAGAAATTGTTAACGCTGTTACAATATACCCATACCCCAGTTCTTGCTTTCTTTTTGCCTAGTAGAACAGTATATTATAGAATGTGGTGAGGATGACAATGATATAATGACAAATAGGAACGGAGTCAATGCAAATGTAATGGGCCAATCTAGCTTTTGAGAAGAGAATGGTTTTTATGATTGGTTTTACTGAACTGCAAATAATTAAAAATGTATTTGGACAGACGCAGAAACTTTAAAAAACTGTGTCCATAAGCATTCCCATTCAGAGATAATATTTCAATGAAACCTAATTGAGAAGATGCACATATGTATTTTTTCTAAACTTACAGCCCCAATTTCTTAGAAACTGACTTAATTTCCTCTGAAAATATCATTTGTGATAACAGAGGAAAACATTTCATTTCCTATGATTTCTTTGATAAGAATACAATGACCTGAATCTCCATAAATTCTGCTAAATAAGCAGTGCTGAATCATGCCGGCCCATGTTAGTGTTTTAGCCTAGAAAAGTCACTGCTAACACAAAAGCAGATTAGTCTGAATATCATAATTCTTAAAAATGTATGTGTATTATTGAGATGTCAACACTTACGGCTATCGTAACATATGTTTCCTAGAGCCCTGCCCGTTTGAAGCAGCACTTCCTGGTCTTTGCTATTTAGCAGCTGCACCAGTGGTGAAATCAATCCAGCATCCACACATGGAATTCGCATAAACTCTGAAAATAAGAGACATATTTAATTAAAAATCTAACGATTCACAATTTACATAAATCATCTCCCCTAATAAAATAAATACCTACTTTTAATATGTGGTATTTAAAAGCCACCTTGAAAAGGTGGCTGAATATCTGAAGAGTATATTTCTGTACAAAAGTACCCTGTTGCAGCCCTACTAAAAGCTTCATAAAATACACAAAACTGAGTGGGGTCATATTTTTGTTTGCTGACAGTCTCTACCATAAACCAAAGGGATTTTAATTAACTTACATCACAACTAATTTATCACTATCTTCTCGTAATAACGATATGCTTTGGAAGCAATATGTGTGATGATGGAAACAATGGTGATGTATTTCTATGAGCCTGATAATTAAAGTACTACAGTTATAAACTAAGCCATCATATTGCCTAATTTTTCACTATGTTTTCTAAAAAAAGCCTATAAATATAAATATAAATATAAATATATACATATGTATAAAGGTTTCAGTGAACCATTAAAAAATAATATGTCCTTTTTGATTGGTAAGATGTGGTGGAATCATCCTCTTCTTATCTTCACTCCTGTCCTTTACTAAAATCCATTTTATGGCTCACTCATATCTGCTGCTATACCCATACATTTACAGGTCTAAAGAGTCAAATGTTAAGATTTCTTAAATTTCAAACCCATTTTTTCCTTATTTTTATGGTATGCCATTCTTTATGTATTAACTCACCATGATACCACCACAGTCATGATTGGACATAAATTTTTTTTTTTTTCAGTGTCTCATGATAGACCACTACAAAACATAAGGAAGTATGTAACTGATGAAATTTCTCCAATAACCAATAACTGAATTACCTTTTTGGACATCACAACCCACCATAAGGATGTTCTGGTCAATAAAGTTAGTTAACAAAGAACTAATTTATCCATCTATAACCTGTCCTACTAAAAAAATCACTATCTTTTCACTCTATCAAGATGGTCTACCCCTTGGTTTGTTCCACAGGTACCCTCATAAGCAATCCTCCCTCTCTTTCCCTTCATTTTCAAATTCTTAGAGCATACCATATAGGTTATTCGGTCAGCTGTCACCTCTGAGACAACTTCTTTTCCTCCTAAGATAGCTGTAAATCACAGAGGTATTCCTCTGTCCTGAAATAAATGAATTAATTCCTATCATCTCTTTCTTACTTATTACTCTACCACTAAAAATCCCCTGTAATGTAAACTTCTAAGACTCAGATTATTTCCTATCTCAACAACTAACCTTTGAGCTTATCATTGATGTTATCAAACTCAGTAGTACTAAGTATCCTACTACTCATGTTAAGAAAATGAATTATGCTGTACATGTTCATGAATTCAATGACCATCTATAGGAGATGACACATCAATCTGCTTATCTACCTCTTTAGTTAATGGTTACTTTAGACCCTTCATAGATTTCAAATCTTTTTCTTCTTGAGACAAGGTGTCACCCTATCACCCAGACTGGAATGTAATGGCATGATAATGGCTCACTGTAGCCTCGAACTCCTGAGCTTAAGGGATCCTCCCTGACCTCAGCCTCCTGAATAGCTGGAACTACAGGTGTGTACCACCAGGCCTAGATAATTTTATTTATGTATTTATTTTTGAGACGGAGCCTTGCTTTGTCACCCAGGCTGGAGTGCAATGGTGCAGTCTCGGCTCACTGCAACCTCTGCCCCCTGGGTTCAAATGATTCTCCTGCCTCAGCCTCCCGAGTAGCTGGGACTACAGGCAAGTGCCACCACAGCCAGCTAATTTTTGTATTTTTAGTAGAGACGGGGATTCACTATGTTGGCCAGGCTGGTCTTGAACTCTTGACCTCGTGATCCACTTGCCTTGGCCTCCCAAAGTGCTGAGATTACAGCTGTGAGCCACCACGCCCGGCCAATTTTTTATTTTTTTATAGACAGAGTTTCACTATGCTGCCCTGGCTGGTGTCGAACTTCTAGGCTCAAGTGATCCTCCCACTGTGGCCTCCGAAAATGCTAGGATTATAGGTGAGAACCACCAGGCCTGGACTAGATTTCAAATCTTAAATTAACATGCTACTAACTCATATTAAAGACAGATGTTCATTATCCTTTTCACTGAACTATGCGTGGTTCCCAACAGTAAGATGATTTCATTGACTACTAAAACACGAAATTTAGGAACGGTCTGATTTGTACTCATTCATAAATAAAACTTGTTTATCTTATTATTTTGCTTGTTTTGTTATTGCTATTCAGGCAATGGCAACATTGAAGAATTACTGTGTTTCTTTTATGTTTTGCCTATATGATACCAATCTTTCAAAATTTGGACTCTACAGTCAATAGCTTCAAGTATTCTTGGAATAATAGAGGGTAAATAATTATAGAAAAATTGTGGAATCAAAACTCTTTGGAACCATTTTTTACTCAAAAACAAATAAAGATAAAACAACGCTAATATATTCCTCAGCTTTCAGTCACTGTCAGTCTCTGGATAAAGTAAAAAAGAATTTCTTCTAAAACTCTTTTGCTTTTCAGCTAATTTACTTTTTTAAACGAGCCTCGCTAGCTAATTTTAAAGACTTAAAGTTATCATGCTTCAGGCAGATATATTAAAAAAAAAACCAGGGATGTTTAAGAATATGTTTAAAATGTGCAAAAATGATAAGCATTCTTATACACCAATAACAGACAAACAGAGAGCCAAATCATGAGTGAACTCCCATTCACAATTGCTTCAAAGAGAATAAAATACCTAGGAATCCAACTTACAAGGGATGTGAAGGACCTCTTCAAGGAGAATTACAAACCACTGCTCAACGAAATAAAAGAGGACACAAACAAATGGAAGAACATTCTATGCTCGTGGATAGGACGAATCAGTATTGTGAAAATGGCCATACTGCCCAAAGTAATTTATAGATTCAATGCCATCCCCATCAAGCTACCAATGACTTTCTTCACAGAATTGGAAAAAACTACCTTAAAGTTCATACGGAACCAAAAAAGAGCCCGCATTGCCAAGTCAATCCTAAGCCAAAAGAACAAAGCTGGAGGCATCACACTACCTGACTTCAAACTATACTATAAGGCTACAGTAACCAAAACAGCATGGTACTGGTACCAAAACAGAGAGCTAGACCAATGGAACAGAACAGAGGCCTCAGAAATAATACCACACATTTACAACCATCTGATCTTTGACAAACCTGACAAAAACAAGAAATGGGGAAAGGATTCCCTATTTAACAAATGGTGCTGGGAAAACTGGTTAGCCATATGTAGAAAACTGAAACTGGATCCCTTCCTTACACCTTATACAAAAATTAATTCAAGATGGATTAAAGACTTCAATGTTAGACCTAAAACCATAAAAACCCTAGAAGAAAACCTAGGCAATACCATTCAGGACATAGGCATGGGCAAGGACTTCATGTCTAAAACACCAAAAGCAATGGTAACAAAAACCAAAAGTGACAAATGGGATCTAATTAAACTAAAGAACTTCAGCACAGCAAAAGAAACTACCATCAGAGTGAACAGGCAACCTACAGAATGGGAGAAAATTTCTGCAATCTACTCATCTGACAAACGGCTAATATCCAGAATCCACAAAGAACTCAAACAAATTTACAAGAAAGAAACAAACAACCCCATCAAAAAGTGGGCGAAGGATATGAACAGACACTTCTCAAAAGAAAACATTTATGCAGCCAACAGACACATGAAAAAATGCTCATCATCACTGGCCATCAGAGAAATGCAAATCAAAACCACAATGAGATACAATCTCACACCAGTTAGAACGGTGATCATTAAAAAGTCAGGAAACAACAGGTGCTGGATAGGCTGTGGAGAAATAGGAACACTTTTACACTGTTGGTGGGACTGTAAACTGGTTCAACCATTGTGGAAGACAGTGTGGCGATTCCTCAAGGATCTAGAACTAGAAATACCATTTGACCCAGCAATCCCATTACTGGGTATATACCCAAAGGATTATAAATCATGCTGCTATAAAGACACATGCACACATATGTTTACTGTGGCACTATTCATAATAGCAAAAACTTGGAACCAACCCAAATGCCCATCAATGATAGACTGGATTAAGAAAATGTGGCACATATACACCATGGAATATTATGCAGCCATAAAAAACGAATGAGTTCATGTCCTTTGTAGGGACATGGATGAAGGTGGAAACCATCATTCTCAGCAAACTATCACAGGGACAAAAAACCAAACACCGCATGTTCTCACTCACAGGTGGGAACTGAATAATGAGAACACTTGGACATAGGAAGGGGAACATCACACACCAGGGCCTGTTGTGGGGTGGGGGTATGGGGGAGGGATAGCATTAGGAGATATACCTAATGTAAATGACGAGTTAATGGGTGCAGCACACCAACATGGCACATGTGTACATATGTAACAAACCTGCACGTTGTGCACATGTACCCTAGAACTTAAAGAATAATAATAATAAAAAAGAATATGTTTAAAATGTTATACATATTATGTTGGAGAGGCTTCAGAATGGCTGACAGTCATCCTTCTTCAAAGGGGTTCCTACTACCTATACCTCTACATTCACACCTGCTATCTTTCACAGCTGGCTGGATTCTGACTCAATAGCCTAAAAGATGGTCTACTTTGAAAGATTTCCTAAAAAGAACAATGGCGATGAACTTAAAAAGAAACAGGCAAAAAATCAGATTCTCTCTCTAGGCAATTTGAACTCGGAGAACTGAAAATTATGGTTCGGGGAAAGGGGCAGTACTGCAAGGGAAAGAGGCTGAAACCAAGATACATGCAGAATGACAGTGAATAGAAATCAACGTTACTGGATGCCATTATGCTGTAGAAAGCAGGAGCCATTAAGTGTTTCTGTATATGTGTATTTGCCTACACAACATAGAATTCACTTTTTTTTCTTTGCAAAACACGTATAGGTTAATGTAGAAATTCAATACAGAGGTTTAAGGAATAGGTACTGCTCTATTTCAATATCAATAAAAATAAAAAGTTGATTTTCACCTAAGACTAATGTTTTTCCCTTTGACTGTAGTAATACATTCATTAAATAATTGTCAATTATTTTTTATTCTTTTGCAAATTTAGAGTGTTAACGCTTTACTTTCTTGCTTTTACTTTCTCAAACCTACTTGAATTACATATTCTTTTTCAGCAGCATCATAAAGTACAGGCTGTGATGAAAATTATTTTCTTTTTATATACACCGAGATTTATATCCCCCTCACATATCCTCAAATATTAAAAAAACCTAATGTCTACTTTCTCCACTTTTACCTACCTGAAGAAACTATTTTATTAAAACTCTTTTAAACCAAAATTTTCAAGCCAAATAAAAACACTGAATAGTAAAGTCCACCTCAGTGTTTATTAGACTAAATCATAACATATTCATGTTTGAATTTTCTCTAATAACTTCCCTGTATTAACTCTTAGCTTTTTATATTTTTCTTTTGAAAAACAAGGAAAACTATGAGGCATGAATATAAAAGAATGAGTGACTTTTATATGCGGGTTGTCAAACTGACATTTACATTTTTCACTCACTCTTTGTACTGCCCTTGTTTTTAAAGAAAGTACTGGGCAGGCGCAGTGGCTCACGCCTGTAATCCCAGCACTTTGAGAGACCAAGGTGGGCAGATCATGAGGTCAGGAGTTCGAGACCAGCCTGGCTAACATGGTGAAACCCCGTCTCTACTAAAGATACAAAAAATTAGCCGGGTATGGTGGCACGTGCCTGTAATTCCACCTACTCAGGGGGCTGAGGCAGGAGAATTGCTTGAACCCGGGAGGTGGAGCTTGCAGTGAGCTGAGATTGCACCATTGCACTCCAGCCTGGGCGACTCCCTCTCAAAAAAAAAAAAAAAAAAGAAAGAAAGTACTGACAATCATTCTTACAAAATGATGGAGGTTAAGCTTCCAACACTGAGGTCTCGAGGTATACTTTAAGCTACCTGACAATATAGTGCATTTTTCTGGAGTCTCAACTTTATTCAATGATTTTTCTAGGGCACACATGCATTTTATACTAAAATAAACATGTACTACATGTACCTGTTATGGAATAGAGGGCAAAATTAAAATAAATAGAACAGGAGACTTCTGTATTTCTGGTTAATGCTCTCACCAGGTCCTCTTGGGTGTAAATTTTCACTCTTGTTGTTAAGAGCACTCAGGCGGAAGTTTCGATAAACACTTTGCAATATGATAAAGTACACAGAAGAACAAAAAAGCATAATGTTAATCAAAAGTACTGATTCTGTACTGCTTTATACTGAAACGTGGTTCTCAAGCTTTATACTCATCAGCATTACCTAGAGGACTTGTTAAAACAGATGGTTGGGCCCACTCTTGAGTCCCTGATTCAGTAAGTCTGGGTGAGTGGATCCAAGAATTTGCATCTAACAAGTTCCCGGGTGAGTCTGTTGCTGCTACAGGTCAAAGGCAGGGAACTACTTTAGAGGAACAGACATAAAGCAGTTCAACTTTTGCTGGTTTTTATACATTTTCACATCAGTTACCAGCCCAGTCTTTCAGGTTACATGCTGCTACCCCTGTACTCAGACCACCTCTACACATTCCACTGCCATCATAAATTCTCATTTACTGAAAAGAAATGAAAGGAGAGAAACAAACTAGTGCATAAAATCCAACTATTATCACTTAAGTGTGATGACAGGTAAGATATTTAGCCTCTATGTTTTCTTTTTTTTTTTTTTTTTTTTTTTGAGACAGAGTCTTGCTTTGTCGCCCAGGCTGGAGTGCAGTGGCGCAATCTCGGCTCACTGCAAGCTCCACCTCCCGGGTTCACGCCATTCTCCCGCCTCAGCCTCCCTAGTAGCTGGGACTACAGGCGCCCACTACCACGCCCAGCTAATTTTTTGTATTTTTAGTAGAGACGGGGTTTCACCGTGTTAGCCAGGATGGTCTTGATCTCCTGACCTCGTGATCCGCCCGCCTCGGCCTCCCAAAGTGCTGGGATTACAGGCGTGAGCCACCGCGCCCGGCCTGTTTTCTTATCTGTATAAAATAACTCTATCTCATATGGGATTGAAATAATGTACACAACACTTAAATTATGTGAGCACAAAATCATAGCTGGCATTAAGAAGTATTACTATTATTATTAAATACTTTGAGAGCCCAATTCTGAAATATTCACAGATATGTCATATCTTGCTTATTTGTCCTTTGCCTCATATCAGTCTTAAGTCTATTATATAAGGGAATAATACATTTAAAAGGTCTAAAAAATCTTTTACTATAATTTATGGTCAAAGCTACCCTCCCACATTAAACTCGCCCACGGAACTTCTTACAAATCCTCTAAATTTTGAATGTCAGCACAAAGGTGTGTTAATTTTTAAAGATTCTTTTTGTATGTACAAAAACCTATTTGGGGTTTATCTGAATGGAAGAAGTATATGCTAATATTTCTCCTCTGTGCACAGCAGAGTAAAGATGAACAAATTAACTTCCAACCTCATATTCTCTGGTTCATACAATCTTTTTCATCGTCAATTTCTAAAAAGAAATACATGCCCAATCAGTGTACTATGTTGTGTCAGGTTGCATTTCTGAAGTTACGTATTTCTTTTGAAAAGAACACTCAAAGGCCAGAATCAGTGGCTCACACCTGTAATCCCAGCCCTTTGTGAGGCCGAGGTGGGAGGATCCCTTGAATCCAGGAGTTCGAGACAAGCCTGGGCAACATAGGGAGACCCTGTCTTTACAAAAAATAATAATTTAAAAATTAGCCAGGCATGGTGGCACATGCCTATGGTCCAGCTACTCAGGAGGCTGAGATAGGAGGATTGCTTGACCCTGGGAGGTCAAGGCTGCAGTGAACCGTGATACTGCCACTACACTTCAGCCTGGGCGACACAGTAAGACCCTGTCTCAAAAACAAACAAACAAACAAAAACACTCAACAAGACTCTGGTCCACTTTCTCAGCCAATCACTTAAAAAAGTAATGTGGTCATGGAGTAATAAACACCATACCAATGTATCCTATTTATTTTAACCAGTGGAGGTTAGTGATATGCCCTTTATCAGCCTCTGATTAAAAGTATAAACATTAAAAATTCTATTATGTCTTTAGAACATAGCTGTCATCTACTAGAGTATTACTGTAAGAAACTCTTCAAAGCAGAGTTGTCTTGAAATTGTGACAGAGCATTATGAGGAATATTATTAAGTAAGAGAATATAGGAATGGCAATCCATTTCACAAAAATCTGTTATCCAAAATTTCAGATTTTATACTACAAGAATGCTTAAGAAAAAGGATTTTAAGATAAAAATTGTGGAGTCTCTACCTTGATTTCTGGAAATCTATACTATGACTCTAACAAAGTTAAAAATAAAAGACTTGTTCTTAAAAGCCAAGATGCTTGGTATCTAAGAAAATTCAGATAGGGGGTGGTCCAGGTTAACAAGCAATGTCTGGAAAGAATTCATTTTCAAACTAGATCTGCTTCTTAGATGTGACATATAAGAGTGATAAGTGGCCAATTTTCTAACAACCACCAAAAAATGATATACCAATATAGAATCTAACTGGAACTTGAAATGCATTTTGAGAACCTCTACACAAATGACACAGTTTCAAACAATTTTCTTTTTGGCAACACACCTAAAAATACATTGTTTTACCAGCCCAAACCAACATATACTGGTACTTTACAAAGCCACCTGCCATGATGATTATGCAAATTCCTTCACTTTAAAGAATAATATATGAAACATACTACAATAAAAGGCTAAAAAATAATGTAAAACTGACAAAGTGAGGCAAACTAAAGGTATTATATATAGTATGTCCTTCTCATATGCTTAAAAATTGCTTTAGGAATTCAGTGTTTTTCTCAAACTGACTGAATTAAAACCACATGCAAATATTTATGCTACGATATAATTCATCCAAAGAATCTCTCAGTGTATAAATAGTACACAATCTAAACTTTGTTGTCATTATTGTTTTTCCAGAGTATTCTTACATGGAAACTTAAGAAATATATGTTTTCCACAAAGGTGAGTGTAGAAAATAGAACGTATATTCCAACTATACTGTTGAAGTGCCAATGTCGGAACAATAGGCAAAACTAAAAAAGAACAGTGAGTTTATGTGGGTATAACACAAACAAACATAAATATTTAAAAATATATTATCTCTTATGGCAATAAAGATGAATGACTCAGTGGCAAGTTCAAGAATCTTATACCCAAAGTAATAAATAACAGAGGTATAGCTGAGGGCAGCAGAGCTTTCCCATAATTCTACTGAGAAGGAATGGGTTATCAGATGGGACAGGTATGAATGACTGTAACTATAGCCATTTAAAACAATTACATGAAGAGTCAAACAAAAGATAAATAGAAATAAAAAATGTCTAATCTACAAAATTAAAACATAAATTAATAAAGCATACTGACAAGTAAGATGTAAAACTGAAGACGTTCCCAGCAGAAAAGTTCTTGAGGTAAACCTCACCATTTTTGGCTACTTCTGCTATGATGTTAGCTACTTTGGCTTTGCAGGAAGACTGTGGAGTCAACAGACTTGCAAACAGCTGAAGTATTCCACTTGCTTGGATTTTTTCACTTGTTTCCGTATCTAAAAGAGATACATACAAAGAGCTTCAATGAAAATCTTTAATGCTAACACTGACAACCATTATCTACAATAAATTATTCAAGAATTTTTCCCACCCATAATAGAAATTAGTTTCGGTATACATTCAAATATATGTCTTTATACAAAATTACCTTCTGCTCCACAAGCTGCTTTTATTTTGAGTTTTAATCGGCACAAGACACTTGATAATATAATATTTTGTTTATTTACAGTCAGACTATAAAGAAGTTCTTTCTGAATATATCATTTGCATACCAAACTTACTCTCAGTGTTAGTTCTAACCCTGTCTGTTCAGAATATAAATGCTTTTTTTCTACATCTCTTCTGAATTCTAAGAGCTATCACTTTATATAAACTCTATGGTTCCCTATGCCACAGCAACTTTAAAAAATGGCAATTAGATAGGCAAAAAACTCACCTCCTATCATTTTATACAGAATGAAAAGTGATAGTCAAGGGATTACATGGTTCCTACGACTCCTATGTTTTTCATGCAACTCATTCACATCACCATTAATGAAGAAGAGAAATAGTACACTGCAAAAACCCATAGTATTCTGAACTCTATTTGGTGATACAGAAATTCAAGAGGCCCCCACTTCTTTCCTTTCCTTCTTTGTTAAAATACAAATAATGGGCCTATAAAAACAAGCCACTTCATGTATGTTACTGAAAGAATGACCTATTAAAATATAAGTTAAAAATAAAGAAAAGCTCAAAGAAATAAAATTATTATTTGTGAACAATGAAGAGAAATGGCATGTGTTTAAAGCTAGAGGTTATAAGGCTCATTAAAACATTCAATTGAAATTTGTTTCTATATGTAGCTCCTCTATGTCCTTTAGATTCTTGGATATACATACAAATAATAGAGAACCCTAAAAATTTCTTGTTAACTAAATGGCAGCTGATGTGATCAGTAAAGAGGAGGCAAATCATTTTTTATAATTTGAGAAAGTCCACAAAAAAGTACGTAACATATTTCTTTATAATAAGTGCTGATTGTTTAATACAGTTTTTCAAACTGTGGGTCCCAATCCATTATGAGTGCTAAAATCTACTTGGGGAATGAAGACTAGAAACTGGTTAAAATAAAAGAATTAACAACAACTACAACAAAAAAGAAGAGAAAAATATTGCACATGGTAAGGTCAAACATTATGATTGAAATTTTGGTTTGAATTATGTATATGCATATGCATATGTGCCTGTAAGTATATATGTACTGTATGTAAAATGTATTTCCAATCATGGGTTTGAGGAAAGTGAAAAACCACTGTTCCTTGTACCCCTTGACTACCAGGATTTGGAGTTAAGGAATGATAACACTCCAGTTTATTTTACTGGACTAAAAAGTAAGTTTTTATGGAACCACCTGAAAATGTGACACCTAAGATCCTTTTTTTTTTTTAAGCAAAAAGCCATGAAGAACTAAACTTAATTTGCCATGTTAAAATCTTTCCTTTTCTGACCATTGCTACCAGAAGAAATATAACCTTAGAACACTGGGTCATACTGCCCCAGGGGTCTAGCCCCACCATCTGCTGGTACTGGGATGACAGCAAGAGTCTGGCATAAGGCATGAATCATGATTAGATATGAAGCCGAAGCATTTGTTATGTGTGGAGGCGAGCAGTTAACTGCAAATCACTCATGCATGTCTCATTTAACTGTAACTAAAAGAGTGGCTTAATATCAGAGTGGAATGTCAGGGGCAAGGGGAAAACAAAACAAAACAATGCTAACTCTTGCACTCCAATGACACTTTCCACAGATTAAATCCAGTGAACTGGAAGAATAGCTGTACTAAACAGGAATCCAGAATTTGAAAATAGTATTTTCACTGCTATTGTCAAAGAAATAAAAGGGAAAAACATAACCTGGTTTTTCACATAAATCTGATTTACGATTTAGAAAAATCTAACAGGAATTATTTTTACCTGCTAGCATGTAGATTTCTATATAGGTTTAGAATGTAAACGTCTCGGAACTACCATTTTTCTGTGACATAAGAAAGTAAAGAACAAATTTGTACTTTATCACTCAAACACCACTGTCCAATAAATAACTACAAAGTGTATTTTTTTATTTTTTAAACTTTTATTTTAGGTTTAGGGTACATGGGTAGGTTTCTTATATAGGTAAATTGCATGTCATGGGGGTTTGGTGTAAAGATTATTTAGTCACTTAGGTAATAAGCATAGTACCCGATAGGTAGTTTTTCAATACTCATCTTCCTCCCACCCTCCCTCCTCAAGTAGGTCCCAGTGTCTGCTGTTCCCTTCATTGTATCCATATGGACTCAATGTTTAGCTCCCACTTTTTATATATATATTTACATATATACATATATGTGTATATATATTTTTTCTTTTTTGAGACGGAGTCTTGCTCTTTCAACTAGGCTGGAGTGAAGTGGTGTGATCTCAGCTCACTGCAACCTCTGCCTCTTGGGTTCAAGTGATTCTCATGCCTCAGCCTCCCAAGCAGCTGAGATTACAGGTGTGCACCCCAATGCCCAGCTAATTTTTTTATTTTTTAGTAGAGATGGGGTTTTGCTATGTTGGCCAGGCTGGTCTTGAACTACTGGCCTCAAGTGATCTGCCTCAAGTGATCTATCTTAAGTGCTTCCCCAAGTGCTGGGATTACAGGTGTGAGCCACCATGCCTGGCAGCTCCTACTTAAGTGAGAATGTGTGGTCTTTGATTTTTGTTTCTGTGTTAGTTTGCTTAGGATAATGACCTACAGCTTCATCCATGTTGCTGCAAAAGGACATAATCTCACTCATTTTTATGACTATGTAGTATTCCATGGTGTATATATAATCACATTTTCTTTATCCAGTATACCATCGATGGGCTTAAGTTGATTCCATGTCTTTGTTACTGTGAATAGTGCTGCGATGTGTGTGTCTTTATCGTAGAATGATTTCTATTCCTTTGGGTACATGACCAATAATACAATTGTTGGGTAGAATGGTAGGTCTGTTTTAAGTTATTTGTAAAATGGCCAAGCTAATTTCCACAATGGCTGAACTATTTACATTCCCACCAGCAGTGTATAAGCATTCCCTTTTCTCTGCAACCTCACCACCATCTGTTATTTTTTGACTTTTTAATAACAGCTATTCCAACTTGTAGAATGATTTCTATTCCTTTGGGTACATGCCCAATAATACAACTGTTGGGTAGAATGGTAGTTCTATTTTAAGTTCTTTGTAAAATCGCCAAGCTAATTTCCACAATGGCTGAACTATTTACATTCCCACCAGCATTGTATAAGCATTCCCTTTTCTCTGCAACCTCACCACCATCTGTTATTTTTTGACTTTTTAATAATAGCTATTCCAGCTTGTATAAACTACAAAGTTTTAACTTCATTTCATATATACTTTTTGCACTGGCATTACACTGTATCTCAAAATGTATATTGACCTGTGAACTGAGGATGTTCTCAGATATCTGTGAAAACCCTTGAAACAATTTTAAAACGGCACTAAGGAGTAGTCAGGGGTTGATGACTGCATGTCCAAATGAATGGCTACTTGTTAAAAAAAAAAATCAAAAACCATGCACTGTGATCAGAAGTCTTGTTTAAAAAAAAAAGGTAGACTCTTCACTATCTGTAGCCAGACTACTATTGACATTTTAACTACACTCCTTTTTAATGTTTGCAGGAATCAATTCAACATCTTTCTCCTCCTTCACATCTAGGTGCAGTGATAAAAATGTTTGAGAATGCCTACAAATTATAGGCAACTGGCAGTTTTTGAATTTTGAGGACCCATATAAGACGGGCAATTGCTACTTTAAAATAGTGTCTGTGTGAGCTGAGGCAGGAGTCATATCCATCACAATAGCCCTTGAAGTTCTTCCAGCACTCATTCTGTCCCTGAAGCCCTATGTCCTCACTCCACCTGACCTCCTGGTAAGGAGGCAGCTTAGTTATGACACTGCCAGATATAGGAAAGAAAAGGAAAATTGGGCAATCAGGCCAGAGAAACTTGGAAGAAGAGTAAATCAAGAAGCCAGGCTATAATGTCATATGAGCAGAGTTTAAAGCACAACTCACACAAATCCTCAAGGTCAATACAAAGTATTACAAAGGAGGGAGTAAGGAGAATGGGAGGGAACTCATAATTTAAGGTTATAGCTTGAGAAAGGCTCAAGTTCCAAACAAAGCTGCCAAGTAAACATATTAAAATAATTGCCTTTACAGTTAAATACCAAGAGGGAATTTCCAGGTATGCTACTACAATAAACTGAATTTATGATGTTATATTATCATATAGGTTTCAGGAGGATAAACTAATGAAAAGCAATTGACCAATTTATAGTAAACTCCAAGTTAGAAAAATAAAAATAATGACTGCTATTACTAAGACTCTATTAGGTTAAAAGTGTATTTGGATTAGATTGGTAATATAGCTTTAGAGTAATAAAAAACATTTTAAGTTTTACTTAGAGTTATGAGAACAATAAAAAAGTGGTAAAATAGTGGCCTAGGGATCCTTACGGCAGATTGTGAGAAGACAGGTTTTCAGTGAAGGCTCAGACTTGGGATTAACTACAAGGACCAGAAATATGAATCAAAGGGGGGCCATGGATATCAAGGTTTCTGGGGAATTGTATATTTCTCAAGGGGTAGATTTTAAAAATAGGGTGTAACAAAGAGACTTAGCCCTATGCTGCTTTGGGTGATCTGATCTAAACCCAGGGCTTCATTTACCAAAGAGACAAATCCCCAGTCCTCTCTCCTTTTATGCAACAGAAAACAAAGCATTTGCACTTGGGTATATGCTAAATACCTCAAATTTAACAAAATCAAAATGAAATTTACCCTCTTTCCTTTAAATTCATTTTGGTCTCTAACTCAGTGAATGGTAGGAAACCCATTTAAGCCAGAAGCCCTAGAATAATTATAAAATTTTCTCTTTTAGTAAATAGCTTCCTACCCCCACATTTAATCAGAACATAGGTCCCATAGATTCCATTTCACTATTGTCTTTTGCATCTATCTTTTTCCTTTCTACATTCATATTACTTCAAGTTCTCAGTTCAGACCCTTGTTAAATGCAATAGCCTCCTCAAGTCTCCCTAACTCCGGTTTGCCTCCCCTGCCCCGTCCGCATCTTTCATCTACAATAGTATAAGAATAAACTTCTGGAAATGCAAAGTTTATGTCATTCCTTTAAATTTTTACGCAATCCTCCACATCTTTTCATTAAACATTCAAGCACATCCATATTTCCTAATCCTATCTCTTGATACTCCTCCATGGACATCCTACACTCTAGCCATACTAAATTACTTATAGTAATCCATATTAATCATCTTATTTCATAACTCCTTTCTGCACATGATGTTCCCTCTCTGAAATGCCACCCCCCTCACCCTACCATTTTAGCTAATTCCTACTCATTAGACTCACACTGTCCTCATTAAAAGGTACCTGACTGAAAGCTATTCAATCTTTTTAATGTTATCTGACTTCCATAAACACTGTCTTAATTTTTTATTAAGAGCATTTGTAAAAATTTCAAAGCTTTTTCAAACACATTAATCTCTTCATTTAAAAAGTCATCTGAGATAGGGATGATAGGTCATGTTCTTCATATTACAAATAAGGCCATATAATAAGATTACATTGGAAAAGGAATAAGAAACCAGCTTTTGTGATATCTTCTCCAAAGCTCTTCCTACTACAACTGTCATTTAGAAGTTATATGTTGATGACTATATTTTGACCTGATTTGCCAAATCATTATGTGAAAAATATTGTTATTTAACACATTTTACAAGAGTAAGAACTAAAGTAAGACAACTGAGTGAGAAAGAGATGTATAGTATTTTGGGATAGCTAAACTGAGGCAGTGATTAAATGAGAGAAAAGCAACTGCATATACAAAATGAAGCAGGCTGAAACAGACTGAAGGACGGGTGCAGTGGCTCACACCTGTAATCCCAGCACTTTGGGAGGCCAAGGTGGGCGGATCAGTTGAGGCCAGGAGTTCGAGGCAAGCCTGGCCAACATGGTGAAACCTCATCTCTACTAAAAATACAAAAATTAGCTGGGCATGGTGGTGGATGCCTGTAATCCCAGCTACTCGGGAGGCTGAGGCATAAGAATCGCTTGAACCTGGGAGGCAGAGTTTGCAGTGAGCTGAGATCGTGCCACTGCACTCTAGCCTGGGCAACAAAGCGAGACTCTGCCTCAAGAAAAAACAAAAACAAAACAAAACAAAACAAAAAAAAACCCAGAATGAAAACACAGAAGAGAAATATGCTGAATATAAGTAGCTTAAAGTAAGGGCCAGACAAATGAGAAATTAATGTTTCGAAAAGAAAATGAAAGTGTTTGCAGTACGGGTGGCAGGGATGGGAATAAAAAAAAAATGGCAATTCTTTCACGGACGACAAGAAAGTGAATTCTTTCACTTTCTTCCCCCAGTGAAGAAAACTGATTGAGGATCTTAAATAAACAAAAGGAACACGAAATGCAAGAGTTTAAAAGAAGGATATATGAAGTCATGAAAAGAAAGATAGCAGAACAAAAACCCACTTATACCGTGATTCACCATCAGAAAGAGATCTCACTAAAAAACTAAGTTGTGAGACTCATTTTATAAAATTACAGTAAATGATTTTGATAGTCTTGTACTCATTTCAATTCCAAGGATAATGTAGGATGTGGGAGTGGGAGAAGTTATGTGTGTGGAAATCATCACTAGAATAAACAGGGAGATCTGCTAGTTTGACTATTTTCTTTAAAATTACCACTAAGTAGGTCATAAAGCAGTTGCTAAAAAATTTAAGAGTTACATGGTTAAAAAATAAGATATATTTATTGAGAATGTAAACACCATGAGGAAATGTGTTAATGACTGTGGTATAAGCAGAGTATATAACTAGATTGTTCACCAAGAAGTTGAATTACTGAAGATATGAATATTTACCTATAAGAAATACAGATTTCTTACTGCAGACTAAGAGAATGAGGATACAATAAAACATAGTGAAAAAATATTTTCAGCAAAAGATCTATCTCCATTCTATTGTCAGATACCCTGGGGGAAAATATGAAGTAAATAAAGATAAAGAGATTTGGCATCTGCAAGATTTTTTGAAGTCGTCAATTTGCTAATGTTTACTGTGAGCCAATAGGAGTATACACTGTTTATCAAGTAAGTCACTTCTTAATAGGGAATCTAAGAAAATGAGTAATCCAAGGAATCTATTTAAGGAAATACTACTTTATACAAGTATGATATAAAATTTACTCCACTTTCCCAGGAAAACAAAACAACAGAAAGGTACACAGAAAAGTTAAAAAAAAAAAAAAAAAAAAAGGTAAGAAGTCACTTAAAATCAACATTAATCTTGGCCAAAGGAAAGAGTGAAGTGGCTCACAGTATCATCTTAAAAGACAACTATCACTACGGTCTAGCATTCTAAAAGAACATTATATAGTCATTAATAATATCATTTTAAAAGAATATTTAATATGATAAACACTCAAAGATAAGTTTTTTTAAAAAGAAGCTACATTTATGTGAAATAATTCAAACTTGTAAAATAAAGAAAAACTTTTTCATATTTTCCACATTCTATACAATTTGAAAGTTGTCCAAATCAAAATGGAGTCACCTGTGTTTAAAAACAAACAAACAAACAACCCTAATAGAGCCAGAAAAGGTCATGAAGAGAGTGTTCTCACGCATAAATCCCTGATAACAAAAACTATCACAGAAGACTGCAAAAACCACAAAGACCATCACAAACTTACAACCTCAGTGAGGACATCTGCCCAGCAACTGCATGACCAACCTCAGACTGGCCTCACTCTTATTATTGATCCTTGTAGCCTGGACACAGAATGATTAATTAAAAGCCAGCAGGACAGTCACCAGCACCTAAAACAGTCCTGACATACCCTGACAGAATTTATGGGATTTTCCGTACTTTTGAGAGATTAATAAGAAAAGGAATGGAATTCTCAAACATTAAGGCATGTCAGGTTCTAGGGGACTTCAGCAGGCTACACATCTTATGGCCTATTCTCATTTTTTAACTGATGGACCAAGTATATCGAGGAAAATCCAGAGCTCCAACGGTCATTATTCAAACTCTCTTTTTAAAAAAACAAAAAACCTGCAAATATTAAGCTGACATGTAAAGCCTTCTACCTTCCCCATCTCTCTTTTTTTTTTTTTTTTTTTTTGCCTACTTTGATTCTGCTGATTTTCCTACTGGTGTTGATATAAAACTCACTGCTTATGGAATTCCAGCCAAGATTAAAAAAAAAAAAAGTCTTGAAGGACTTTCAAATTAATAGCTTTACAAAGTATAACAGCTCGATGACAACTAACGACTTAAGTATCTTTTGGAAATGTAAATTTAGGTTTGCCTGACTAACAATTGCTTAGGGTAAAGAAACAGTTAACTGAAGGATTCATAGTCTAAAAGAAAAAGAACTATATAGTGCTCACAAAAGTTAGGATCTCAGATCAAACACTTGAAAGTCTTGAGCTCAAAGAAACAATATAAAGTATCTCTGTCTAGCATAAAAATTCCTTTTTCTGCCATGCGGGGGTGAAAAACAAAAAACCAAAAACACACTAAACGATTTCCCTGCTACGCTGACTAGTCAAGCAAATCAGACTGGCAAACAAAAGACAGACTTGTTACCAAAAATTCAATGCCACTTAGAAATTTTGTTTTTCTCATACAATTCAGCCAGTCCTAGCTAAAAATGTAAACATTGAATACTTAACCCTAAACTCATGTGAAACTGAGTCAAAGGTGGGGGAAGGGTAAAAGAGGTTTTTTTTTGTTTTTTTAAACTGCTATAGAAACAGTTTTACCCCAAAATTTTTGTGTGTATGTATATATGCTTAGGTGTGTTTATGCACATGCACATATTTTATGTTGTATGTTATGTCTACATAGTAAAATCTGATGTACTTGGCCAGAAATCCCTTAAGGAATTCTATTCAGATTGGCTTAAATAAATGAGTGCTTACATGAAATATATAGTAATTAAGCCAAATGTCTTTTAGTTCACGTGACTTAAAAAAACTTTGATAAATAAGCTGGTTTTAAAACTTAATACAAATGTATTCAAAATTATCAGCATACATTTTTGCCTAAGTTTACTGGTCAGACAGGATTATATTTGTCTCTGCTAGATGTTTTAAGGCCATAACACTATAAACCCAACCTAAAACAGAATAATCTCTGTTGGTATAATTCTTTGGTAAGACTAATGTAACACTGTTTAGTTTAATAAAAACAGCTGTGTGTTCTGAGTTATTGGCAAAATACCAATATATTTTAGTTTCTTACTTAGGTGAATGCCTGATATTCAGTCTATATAAATGGTTAAAAGAAAAATAACTTGAAATGATGACTAGTTTTACCCAGTATCTCAACTTTCATAAGTAATCTACGTATAATTGTTAAAGATAAACCAGGTAAATGTAGGCAGGATAAATGTTTACCCATGAACTTTTCAGGCCATCTAAATTCCCACTGTTACGTTAAATTAAGTAATAGATATTCATTAAATGTCTGGGTCTTTCCAATTAAGATTCTTAAAAAACATTAAAACATAAATTGCTGAACATAATTGTAAGTTTGCTCTTAGCTTCTTAAATTTTATTAAAAGACTAAATATGTTTGGGTCTATTTTTAACATAAAAATTATGGGGAAACATTTTCTGAAATTACAAAATGATTCTCATCTATAAAAGTACTGATATACAATGAACAGTTCAAAATTTCTTGCTTCCTATGTTTTCACTAAAAATTAATGTTACTAAGAATTAAAATTCTAATATATATAATTTTGTAAACAAAGTACACAAAAATGTGTTTTCGATGAAAGCATAAAAATGTATTCGCTATTGAGATAATCATTTTGTCTAATTCAGAGGTTAAAGGTTGTTTCAAAATATGATTTAAGAAGGAAATAAGAAAAGGAACCAATAAGTAAAATAAGTAGGAAAGAGAGATATTAAAAAAATTACAGGTATGAAATGGTATTTTTGGTAAGAAAGGTTAAAAAGAAAAAGAGAATAATTTTGTATGAGAAAGAATCTTGTGGTAAATTTTCGTCCTAAAGTAAGATGGTGTGTTATTTAAGAAAGAGGACATATAGGACAAAACAAAAAGTCTAAGCATGTTGTCAAAAGTCTATGCAGCTCATGAAAGGTTTGAGAAAGATGAATTTAGGAAAGAAATTGTGTGTGATCAAGTTGGCTATAATTAGAAGGGAATTATTTACAAGTCTTTCTAAAGATTGAGCTTTGATACTAAAAATACACTGATACAAAACTAAAAATTTGGTCCCCTGTGTTAGAACAAGGTTTTCTTGGAAGTACTGAGATTTTGATTTTTAATTCTAAAATCTCTTAGCCATCTTCTAACAGATTCCATCTAATTTCCCTAGTTTCAAGTTGGAAATGCTGTCTTTTTCATTTAGAATGGTAATTTCTTTCTTGAGGTATAGTTTTCCTCTTAAAGCTTCTCATATTCATAGCTCAGAAGTTTAAATTCTGCTGTGTCTCACTGCACATGATTTGCAGGTTATGCATCATTGCCTTCTGCTCTCCTCCTTTCTCCTCTTGAAAAATACATCTTTTTGTTTAGCTGGGACAATAACTGGGACTCTCTTTAACTTTTTCATCAGTTCCTTCTTTCTCCAGTTCTAACTCTGTTTTTGTGACCTGAAACTGAAATGTTCTGTCTTGAAGGACTAGAAAAGCAATGTTTCCTAGTAAAACTTGATTCTGCACTCTTGTCTTTTCCTGATGTATCTCAATTATTCCATGTAACCAGGAAATTTCTCAGGCTGCTGCTAAGATCCACGTGTTCCCCTGCTCAAGTTACTAATTTTATTGTTTACATTCCTCTATAATAAGGTGTAGAGTCATAACCTTAGACACACTTCTCCTTTGTCTGATTAACCTGAAGTACCTTTTTCATCAGGTTCAACTTCCAGGCTATCTACATGGGTTTACCATAAGAAGAAGCAATTACACTGCAGAAAAATTCTCTTTATCTTTTTGGTAACTGGCCAAAGAAACAAAGACTTTGCATTTTATCAAGATAACTTCATGTGGTCTTTATTAGATTTTTGATTGGTTGGGGAAACTGAGCTTTGTAAGGGTTAAGATTTTTAAAATCCATGTAACTTTCTGTATTGCTTTTGAAGTCTTTTGATTATTACTCTGGTTAAAATGAAATAATAATAATAATAAAAAAGTGATTTCACAGTGACCTGTGCTACTGTTTTGTTCAAGTGTTTTGAACATTTTGACATCTTTGGCAGGCTTTCCCAAGCTCAAAATTCTAAATTAAGATTTTTTGACCTAGAATTAACTTTGGGATTTCCCCACTGGGCTCCTAGAGAGCATCAAAGAATGTATCTCTCATCTTGTAGAGATATTAAGTGATTAGGGTTATTGGATAAATTGAATAAGAAACATTGTCAAATGGTAGGTGATACTAGATCTTTCAGTTACATGTATGTGTATGTTACAGATAATGAATGTTCCAAAATTACATAAAATGCAGAAATCTAATGTAATCAGTCAGAATTCTAGATAATATGTCATATGCCACAAATATAACTAAATTTTCTTGTCAATTGTTGATAATAAACTTCCATTGGATTTTTAACCATAGCCACTCTTAAGTCTCTGACATCCACAGTTACTGTTTTGAATTTTTCTATAAAAGTATTTACCTTCTCCCTCTCCCTCTCTCTCTCCCTCTCCCTCTCTCTCTCCCTCTCCCTCTCCCTCTCCGTGGTCTCCATCTCCCGCTTTCCACGGTCTCTCCCTCTCCCTTGTCTCCGTCTCCCGCTTTCCACGGTCTCCCTCTGTTGCCGAGGCTGGACTGTACTGCCGCGATCTCGGCTCACTGCAACCTCCCTGCCTGATTCTCCTGCCTTAGCCTGCCGAGTGCCTGGGATTGCAGGCGCGCGCCGCCACGCCTGACTGGTTTTTGTATTTTTTGGTGGAGACGGGGTTTTGCCCTGTTGGCGGGGCTGGTCTCCAGCTCCTGACCAGGAGTGATCTGCCCGCCTCGGTCTCCCAAGGTGCTGGGATTGCAGACGGAGTCTCGCTCACTCAGTGCTCAATGTTGCCCAGGCTGGAGTGCAGTGGCGTGATCTCGGCTCGCTACAACCTCCACCTCCCAGCCGCCTGCCTTGGCTTCCCAAAGTGCTGAGATTGCAGCCTCTGCCCGGCCGCCAGCCCGTCTAGGAAGTGAGGAGCATCTCTGCCTGGCCACCCATCGTCTGGGATGTGAGGAGCCCCTCTGCCCGGCCACCCAGTCTGGGAAGTGAGGAGTGCCTCTTCCCGGCCGTCATCCCGTCTAGGAAGTGAGGAGCGTCTCTGCCCAGCCGCCCATCGTCTGGGATGTGGGGAGCGCCTCTGCCCGGCCGCCCCGTCTGGGATGTGAGGAGCGCCTCTGCCCGGCCGCCCCGTCTGGGAGGTGAGGAGTGCCTTTACTCGACCGCCACCCCATCTGGGAGGTGAGGAGCGCCTCTGCCCAGCCGCCACCCCGTCTGGGAAGTGAGGAGCGCCTTTGCCCGGCCGCAACCCCATCTGGGAACTGAGGAGCGCCTCTGCCCGGCCGCCCTGTCTGAGAAGTGAGGAGCCCCTCTGCCTGGCCCCCACCCCGTCTGGGAGGTGTACCCAACAGCTCATTAAGAACGGGCCATGATGACGATGGCGGTTTTGTCGAATAGAAAAGGGGGAAATGTGGGGAAAAGAAAGAGAGATCAGATTGTTACTGTGTCTGTGTAGAAAGTAGTAGACATAGGAGACTCCATTTTGTTCTGTACTAAGAAAAATTCTTCTGCCTTGGGATGCTGTTAATCTATAACCTTACCCCCAACCCTGTGCTTTCTGAAACATGTGCTGTGTCAACTCAGGGTTAAATGGATTAAGGGCAGTGCAAGATGTGCTGCCTAGGAAAACCAGAGACCTTTGTTCACATGTTTATCTGCTGACCTTCTCTCCACTATTGTCCTATGACCCTGCCAAATCCCCCTCTCCGAGAAACACCCAAGAATGATCAATAAATACTAAAAAAATTTAAAAAAAAAAAGAGGAGAATATAAGGAAATATATATGTATCTGGTCACTTGTGCACAATAAATACTGGAATAAAAAAAAAGCATTTACAATCAGATTAACAGAAAAGGCCCTAATGGGCACTTTGTTTTTTGTTGTTTTTTTTTTTTTTTGAGATGGAGTCTCACACTGTCGCCCGGGCTGGAATGCAATGGCACGATCTTGGCTCACTGCAACCTCTGCCTCCTGGGTTCAAGTGATTCTCCTGCCTCAGCCTCCCGAGTAGCTGGGATTACAGGCGTCTGCCACCATGCCCAGCTAATTTTTTGTATTTTTATTAGAGATGAGGTTCCACTATGTTGGCCAGGCTGGTCTCGAACTTCTGACCTCGTGATCTGCCTGCCTTGGCCTCCCAAAGTGTTGGGATTACAGGCATGAGCCACCACGCCTTGCCCTAATGGGTCCTTTTAAATGCAGGTTTCTAATAACTTTAAGATTAATGGACTAAATCTTTTTTTTCTAGAACACTAATAAACTGATGGGTTCAAAAGACTGTTAAGATGAAGCAAAAATAAAACAGATGAGATTAAATAAATGATAAAGATAATGTTTCCATGACGTTTATATGAAACACTATTAGTTCTTTACTTAAATGTTCTGTTTTCCAGATTTAAGGAAACTTTCTCTTTAGGCAATTTAATAAAGTATACTTTTATGAACAAAGGTAGAAATAGTTGCATTTTCTCCTTATTTGACTGCCCCCCCAATTCAAAAATTATTTGTGAGTATTCTTATGGCAATATGGTTAACTGAAAGGTTCAATAAAAATCTATTGTTTTTCTATCAAGATACAATAAAATACACTGGTTGTGTTACCAAGGCTTTGACTGAAATATCATATCTGAGAATGTGCATACGATGCTTGGTTTCAAGGGTTCCCAGCCTCACAGTGAGTGAGTAAAAAGTGTCACTTCCCACAAGCTCAGGAACCTTAAGAGTGTAGGTAAAATCTAAAATCTGCCTTGGTTCAGCTTTGCAGCCTTAAGAGTTTTTAAATCTGGGAATACCATGTGATCAAATCACTTCTTACAGGTAATTATTGATAAAACTTATTTTACAAACAAGTTTGTCTTACTCTGATTATCTTTGATAAAAATCAGGATGACTTGGAGAATCACTTGAACCTGGGACGTGGAGGTTGCAGTGAGCTCAGATCGCACCACTGCACTCCAGCCTGGGCAACAGAGAGAGACTCTGTCTCAAAAAATTAAATAAATAAATCACGATGACTATACAGAGAAAGTTATGTTTATTAAAAAAACTATAAAACACATCCTTATTATTAGATTGTAGCTCTGTGCATTGTTTTAAAATAGTTCTTATCTACCTGTAACTAGAACGAATCCTAAAATTTCCTAAAGCTTTATAAACTGAAACTAGATGGATCTGAAGGAACAAGTCCTGGGCCTGATGTACGAGTCACATGGAAAGTTCACCAAACCACCCGATGCCCTAACTAGAGACATTCAAACTGCAAACCAAGACAAGGAGCTGACATTTTTACATGGTAGACGGTTTTTCCCAAGGTGTTGGAACAAGACTTTTATATAATAGTAAGACTCTTATGCACCTCAATGCTACTTTTTTCACTTGATAGGAGAATGCCATAACTGAAATTTCACAATCAGTGGCTTCTGCTGGTAGTTTGAAAGAATGCAACCTAAGAGATCTTTTTGTATCAACTGGTTAAATAAGAAAACGCCTGTGCTATTGCTAATACCACATGCTGTAACTGGATAAATTCCTACGGGAAAGTTGAGACCCCATATACATAAAATAAGAAAATAGGCCACATGGTTACAATAGGTCTCACCAAATTCTCTATGGCCACTGGAATTATTTAATTAGTTGTCTTTACGCTAGGTTTCATGGCTCAAAACCATTATGCAAACTGAGATTGCCATATTATTGTGAATTTTACTTTGTATTTTCCTTTCTTAAACTTTGTATCTGTTACTTGTTAAATTTTTGCAGAAGTACAACTCCTAACAAAATAATACTAGCTCAGCACTTTGAGATGACAGCAAGCACCTACAAAACAGAGAAAATTAAACTTAATGATGGTCTCCAGATAGGCTTAGACCAAGAACCACTCACCTTCAATCTCCCTTGTTGCTCCAATGTGGCCAGAAGAATTTTAAAACTGATTCCTGGTCACCAATCACCCTCTCCAATGTGGGACCAAACCAGTCCATCCCAGCACCAAGGGACAATCAAAACCTAATTACAGGAAGACTGATCATCAATGCCTTCAGAGAAAGATCTTGATCAAAAGGGAGAAAATTAAAGCTGTTGAAATCAAGAGTCACTCGTGTTAAAAACAAAAACAAAAAAACCCTAACAAACAGAGTCAGGAAAGGCCATGAAAATAGGGTTCTCATGAATAAATGCCTGACAAAAACTATCACAAAACATTCTTCAAAAACTACAACCTTACACAAAGGCTGTCACAACCTTACACAAAAAATACTTCTGGAAAGACATCTGCCCAGCAACTGCCTGTCCAACCTCAGACCAGTGTGATCCTTGTAGGCAAGGATAATTATCTCAAAACAATTATGTAATCCTTCTCATTTTTTTCTATTAAAAACCTTTGTTTTCCTGTACTTCCTTGAAACATACATAGTTTATCATGGCACATGTATTCCCATGGCAATGCCCTATTCCTAAATATCATTTCTGTTAAGAGAGCCTCTCTCTGTTATTTAGGCTGACCAACAATATGCTTACTGTACTTTAGATTTTTTAAAAAATGTTACAATTTGTATATACCAGTTAGGATATACTGGAAGTAATAGAAACTACTGTACTGTACTCCAGTAGAAGAATTTATCAGCTCAGAGATCACATCATTGTAAAGTCTAGAAGTAGAATGAGCTTCATAAACAGGTTAATCAAGGCTCCTGCTTCATTTCTCTGAGATCTTCTCAACTTTCTCCTCGTCTGTGTGTGGCACTGTCATCAGACTAGCTTGTATCAGAGTAGAAAAACGACTATACTAATTCTAGCTCTTACAGGCACACACCACACAATTCAGAGCAACACAAAAGTCTTTTCTTCCACCTACCCTCCAAAAAAGAAAAAGAGACCAAAATCACCATGGCTCACATGACTAAAACTAATCTGTAGGATTAGTAATGAATCCTGTAACTTAGTGAGTGGAGCTGAGGGTCATCTCACTCTAATCTTATAACTTCCCCAAAGGAGAAGGGTTGTGAAGCAAGAAAAGGAAGGGAAATGGGTGCTGGAGCTGAGGAGGGAAAGAATTTAAGCATTAATAAAGAAAAAATAAATAAATGTAGAAACACAGGGCATAAAAGAAACAGAAGTGATTAAGATCTGTAGTGAAAAAGAAAGCAAATCCAAATAGAATCATGTTGGCTTAAGTAAAGCCAAAACGTTTTTAAAGTTTAATGGGAATAAATCACAATTTCCTTTCAAGTATAATCCTAGAAAGAAAAGAAATTCAGCAGTTATCGAATGAGGTTCAAGAAAGGGGTTGAGAATGGGGAAGAAAAAAGGGAGATATTACTGACCAAGTAGAAATTTGATATTAATTACCCAAAGGTTAAAAGATGGCCTAATGCTGAAATGACAATGAATAATTTTATGTAACTTTTGGTAGAGGTTTTTGATTTATTGGGGAAGATGGCTAAGATACTGGCTGCATTAACTATGAAATATTTTGAGGAAATTCAATATTTAAAAAGTGTATGTTTGGAAGAGGGAAGAATTAAGTTCTATTCTGAGAAATGAATGAAAGAAATATCAAACCAAAGCACTTAAAAAAAAAGTAATATGCAAGACTGTCGGAGAAAACTGTGATTGTTACTGAACAGATGAGACACTTTGAGAAAAGATAAACAATTATTCATTTTTGTTTAAGACATCAGGAGTACTAATAAAGAACCAACTGGTAAACTGCTGATAATTCCATATAATATATCTAGCACTACAACTGCACTGAATCATTCTGAAAACAGAATCACGTAACGGGGACATTTTCAAACAGCTCTTCTCCAGATACTCTGGCTACAAAAAAAACACAAAACCTATCAACACTAATCTAAAAAGAGAAACATACTTTAGGCCACCAAATCAACCAATAAAAATGAGTAAGTATATGTGCTGGATTTAATTATTGCTGATAAAAGAGTAAATAAAGTAAGTCAAAAACCCACAAGTATCTTTTGACTCCCCCAAAACTTAACTAATAGCCTATTGTTGACCAGAAGCCTTACCCATAACAATTAACACATATTCAGTATATGTATTACATACTATATTCTTGCAGTAAAGTAAGCTAGAGAAAAACAAACGTTATTAAGAAAATCATACAGAAGACAAAATATTTTACTATTCATTAAGTGGAAGTGGATCATCATAAAAGTCTTCATCCTCACGGTCTTTGCACTGAGTAGGCTGTGGAGGAAGATGAAGAGGAGGGTTTGGTCTTGCTGCCTCAGAGGTAGCAGGGATGGAAGAGGTGGAGAAGATGGAAGGAGAGGCAGGCACACTTGGTGTAACTTTTATTGAAAAGAATCTGCTTATAAGTGGACCTGTGTAGTTCAAACCCCAATTTCTCTCTCTCTTTTTTTTTTTTTTTTTTTTTTGAGACATTCTCACTCTGTTGCCCAGGCTGGAGTGCAGTGGCATGATTTTGGCTCACTGAAACCTTCGCCTACCGAGTTCAAGCGATTCCTGTGCCTCAACCTCCCGAGTAGCTGGGATTACAGGTGTGCACCACCATGTTGGGCTGATTTTTGTACTTTTAGTAGAGACAGGGTTTCACCACGTTGGCCAGGCTGGTCTTGAACTCCTGACCTCAAGTGATCTGCTCACCTCGGCCTCCCAAAGTGCTGGGATTACAGGCGTGAGCCACCATGCCCAGCCACAAAACCCAATTTTCCAACAGTCAACTATAATGGCTCTTAAAATACACATGAGACTGAAAAAATATCAGTAAACCAATACATATTACATCATAAAAAGTATGAGGAAACCTATACTATATATCTTGAGAAAATTCCTTGCTTTTTCAAAGAAATATATGCTAATAAGGGAGTATGATATTATCACCATTACACATACATTTAAGTTACACTATTAATTTTGAGAGGTTAGCCACTCAAAAGAAAGTTACTAGATTCATGCAATGACTCATCATTAAATACTTAGGTAAGTGCCTAGAACGTGCTAAGCAAATGGCTAACAAGACACAGACTCTGCTCTGAAAGAGTTTATAGTTTAGTAAAGGAGACAGATATGTATAGAAGCAGTTTTAATATTTTGACAAAAATTCCACAACATACTTAATGTACAGAGGCACCTAATCCATTCTAGGTTTCTATCAGTCTAACCTTCATGATGATCAGCCATGGTTCCAGAACCTCATTTCCCCCCAGAGAACTACAGCAGTTGCCCCTTATCTGCAGTTTTACTTTCCATAATTTCATTTCCATGGTTTTGGAAATTTTCACAGTCAACTGTGGTCTGAGAATATTAAATGGAAAGTTCTGGAAATAAACAATTCGTAAGTTTTAAATTGCATGCCATTCTGAGTTGCATAATGAAATCTCACACTTCCATCTGATTCAGAATGTGACTCATCCCTTTGTCCTTTATCCACGCTGTATATGCTACCTGCCCATTAGTTGTTGACACAGACATCAACATTATCTGCTCCTGAACTCCAACCATCAACATCATCATGGCTCAACAGTCTCAGATCACCTGAAGCAAATGATCTTTGTCCTGACATATCCCCAGAAGGTCAATAGCAGCCTACTGCTACCTCACAATGCCTACATTATTCATCTCACTTCATCTCATCAAGAAGGTATTTTATCATCTCACATCACAAGAAGGTTAAGTACAGTACAATAAAGTATTTTGAGATGGGGAGGAGAGCAAGTACACATTCACGTAACTTTTATTACAGTATATTGTTCTAATAATATTTTATCATTAGTTATTGTTGTTACTCTTTTAACTGTGCCTAATTTAATAATTAAACTTTATCACAAGTATGTATGTACCGGAAAAAACACTGTATACAGAGGGTTCAGAACCACCCACAGTTTCAGGCATCTACTGTGGGTCTAGGAACGCATCCCCTGAGGATCTCTGTACTCTATCCTTTTGTAGGTCCCATGTTAAAATGAAAGGTATTAAGAGACTAAGCTAGACTAAGCAAGATATTTATCCAGAGTGGCTAGATTCAGTGTTCAAGAATATAGTCAGATATCGCTGGGCACGGTGGCTCACGCCTGTAATCCTAACACTTTAGGAGGCCAGGGCGGGCAAATCACTTGAGATCAGGAGTTCGAGATCAGCCTGACCAACATGGTGAAACCCCGTCTCTACTAAAAATACAAAAATTAGCCGGGCGTGGTGGTGTGCACTTATAATTCCAGCTACTGAGGAAGCTGAGGCACGAGAATCAGTTGAACCCAGGAGGCAGAGGGTTGCAGTAAGCCAAGATCGCACCACTGCACTCCAGCCTGGGCGACAGAGCAAGATTCTGTCTCAAAAAAAAAATAAAATAAATAAACAAATATATATATATATATACACACACATATATAGTCAAATATCAGGGCTGAGGTAACAGCATAGAGCATCGCGTCTGTTAACACCACTAGGATGCTCACCAAAAAACTATCTCCCTCTCCATACCCCACACTAAGGCACGACTCCTGTGGCCACTTAAGGTTCCATGATAGCTTAGGGAATAAAGACACTTAGCGTGGCTTGCAGAATCTTGCAGATGTCAAAAACTCTTCCCACATGCAATATTTCACAATTATCTATCAGTTCAGTCTCGTCTTCAAAAACTGCATTTAGTTCCCGTGCTTCACTACACTCCCATACTTCCTCCTCCTCCAACCCTATCACCTTAACATGTGATTACCCCATGACAGTAGAAGCCAGACTGGCAATATGACCTTAGCCCCGAATTTGGAGATGTTTGTGTTCTAAAAACATATAATGTTCTTTGTAGACTGTGGGGATACAGTAATACATAGCAGCCTAACATGAGTGCTGAAAGGTTTTCAGATTGATTCTGGATTTACTAAATATCATGGCACTAGAGTAATTGCTTAGATCTCCCTAATACCTAAGACAAATGCTGAAATTATAAAAATCCTACAATCTGGCATGGGGAAAGGCCAAGGCAAGATGTTCTAAGATAAGAGGGAATGCATGGTATCACAAGCTGGCCTTATTTAAATGATAAGGGTAAAAAAGTGTGATGGAGGCCCCTTAACAGTACCTAATTCAGGGGAACAAAGAGGGAAATAATATTAGTCAAACCAGAATTCACCCTCTCAAGCAGAGAGGAAAAGAAAAGATTATAATGACAAAATGGATCACAATCTCCCAAACCATACGGACAGAGCAAAGCAACTGGGAAAAGATTAACTGCACGACAGCCAATTAAAGACTTTCCCATCCCATAGCGGCATCCTTACACTGGAATTTCCCCCTCAGACCTAGTTTTGAACACTTTTTACTGTACCCTTTGAATCTCTTAAATTCAGACACTCACAAAACTCTAGCTCCTATCTTTCACTTTTAGCTAGATTATTCTCAGGAGACTTCCCTTGAAGTACTCTCATGCAGAACTTCTCAACTCTCTTTTCTTCATTTTCTACCCCAAGACCCAGGCTTGGAGCTGAAGTTGTATTTTCTTAGCTCAAAAATATCTGAGACATTTTGTCTTCTGCCTTCATTCAAAAACAGCTTCTCCCTTTTCAGCCTCTGCCATCTGGTAACATTGTATTTTCCCCATTCTCATCATTAGTACCACAACAACCCTCCAGTACACTGGAGCTTACTCCCAGTTTGTCTCTCCCCTTCAACTCCTGCCATCATCCTGAACAACTCTGAATCTACATACAGTGGTTAATAACTTGGCCTCACACTCCCTGACTTTAATAATTTCCACTGCTCTTTAACAATCCACCACAATATGACACCCAAGGCCTATCATCATAGGTAGAACTACCCTATGATTGAAAGCTTATATTTGGAAATCACTTTCTGATCAGTCTTCTCTTCTACCATGTCTTTTATACTTATTAAACATTTTTTAAACCTCATTGAAACCTCTATTCTTTCAACTCCTCCTTCTTTCCCTATCAGCCCTCTTTCCATAATTCATGTCATGCTTACCTACACTGGAAGAAAAAAAGACCAATGATTTCAACAACTCTAGTATTACTGCAGTACCCTAAACCCTATCTATTTATTTCACCTTGCTATTAAATCCTAGCACTGGATGAATCTAGCCATATACTTTGCCTGTTCCCTGATTTTAAAACAGTAAATTATGTTATTAAGTACGTTAGCTGGTATCACTACAAATTCATAATTTATAATCTTAACTGGACCCTTCAACATTGTTCAGTTATCCTTTCACCCTTAGTCATTTCCCTTTCACATTTCCTAGGCCCTGGAACTCTAAAGATTTATTATTCCCTATGTATGCCATATTCCTATACTGTAAACATTTATTACTCTCTCTATATGCCATATTCTCCAGCACTGTCAACACACCACCTTTCTTGGTAATTAGGTGTGCCAACATTTTTTTCCTTTCACACTGTCTCCACACTGATCTTTTTAAAACACCAATCTGATTTTTACTTGCTTTTCAAGTAAAAATCATGTTTAGCATGATATAAAAGTCCTTTCATAATATGATCCCTTATGCCCTTTCCACTTTTCACCTCTTGACCCTTCCTTGCATGTACCCTTTTTGCTAGCCATACCAAGCTTTTCAGTTTCTTAATGGACTAGATTCTTTACTCACCACTATGACTTTGTATACACTCTCCCTTTGCTTAGGATGTTCTTCCCATAATCCTCAGGCCCCCACATTTTAGCTGGTTAAAATACATTGTGTTTTGAAAATTCAGCATTCTTTGGTTCTGCTTATCAAACTTACCCCTACTTCAATACTCACACACAGCACTGTAATTGTATCCAAGTTGTTAGAGCATATTTGGTAGTCAAAGACATGGAGTGGATGAGATCATCCAAGGAAAGTGTATTTTTACTGAGTCGCTACTATCTTGGGAATATAAAATAAAGAGGACACAAATCATATCCTCAGAGAGCTAACTGTCCAGTAAGAGACAGAGAGAGGTTAATAAATTATCACAATTCAATGTGATTGATACCACTATGGAGGTTATGTACAAGCTATAATGAGAAACAATCAAAGATGTATAAATATCATGAAGTTTGCAAATAAGATAACATTTGAGTGGAGTTATTAAGGACAATAAAGCATATTCTAAGCCAAAAAGAAAAATACATTCTACAAGGAAGGAATATGTAAAAGCACTACCAACTGAAACTACAGACACTACATTTCCAAAAGCAACATTCTCTACCACTGAGTAATTTTCTGACCAACAGCTGAAGGCTACCAGTATTGAGAAGCTGTAAAAAGTAGATGACTGGTATTATCCAAGATTTGAAGAAAAGCTAGATAGAAGGAAAAAACAACGGTATACCTATAAAATGTCTATTTACCCATCAGGACCCAGATAAAATGTCATCCCCTCTGTGACACTTTGAAAGACTTAAAAATGTGAGTTGAATCCATATCTCTGTTTCTACAACACTTTGTAATCAGCTCCATTATATAATATATTATACTGTATTAAAACTTATATATTACTTATCTATGTAGACCACTAAACTCTCCAGGGCAAGATTACCAACTAATGCATAGTGGTACACAATTAATGCTAGTTGAATAGAACTGCATCCCTCCTCTTACAGAGTTATAACAGAATAAATGAAAGAGGCTTATACAAACAATGAATACACACTGACATAAGTTCAACTGGAGGGATGTATAAACTGCTATGGGAATACTAAAGATGAAGCAAGTTACATGTATTGATGTTGCAGTAGTTATAATTACTCCTAAGAGAAAAGAGGATTGAGTTTACAAAGAGATTGTCTTATATTTTAAGATTCTCTCATCAAGAATCTTGATAAGATTCTCTCACCAAGGAAACTTGATTTCTTTTGAAGTTAAGAACGAAGTTTTTCATATAATTACCAGTCACTAGCTCATGCAGAGACTAAACTTTTCACTTTGCATTAAGCTAATCAGGTCTTGGATTATAGTTTTTTCATAAGCAAATGTATGCAAAAATGTTCTTTAAGCTTTCAGAAATCACTGCAGAAAATTACCTTGCCTTTATACTATCCCTCCCACATGCACACATCAGAATGAAAATATGATCAATCCATAACTAAGTTATTACGAGCCAAATAAAAACATTCTGCTTGCTCCTTTAGTACAATGAAAAGGTGTATAACACTTAACCATGGAAAAGAAAATTACAAGCATCTAAAATGGACTCACCTCACAGAACATTGTGTGCTAAAATCTAGACTATGAATCCTTATGTCTCTTAAGAAACAAAACAACGACCCAATTTCTCTGCCTTTTGGAGCCTCCTTGTGAGGTTTATTTCAATGAATATTAAAAAGTAGGACATGATCGTGATTCTTACTTTTTCTTGAGACACGGTCTTGCTCTGTTGCTCAGGCTGGAGTGCAGTGGCATGATCATGGCTTACTACACCCTCGACCTCCTGGGCCCAAGTGATCCTCTCACCTCAGCCTCCCAAGTAGATGGGACCACAGGCACCTGCCACCATGCCTGGCCAATGTTTTAAATTTTTTTGTGGCGATGAGGTCTCACTGTGTTGCCCAGGCTGATCTTGAACTCCTGGGCTCAAATGATCCTCCTGGCCTCAGCCTCCCAAAGTGCTGGGATTACAGCTGTGAGCTACCACACCAGGCCCAACTGTAGCTTCTTGTGTGTAAAGTTCTAATGCTAAGGTATTCCTCACTAGCAGTTATCCCAACATATAACTATTGTACAATACAATCCATCTTGATACCTAGAAATGTATATTCCACTTCTGATGGTTAATTTTCTATCAATTAGCTGGGCTACAGTGCCCAGGCATTTGGCCAAACATTATTTTGGATGTCTCTGTCTGTGAAGGTGTTTTTGGATAAGATGAACATTTAAATCAGTAGGTTTTCAGTAAAGCAGATTTGCTCTTTATGTGGGACATTGGGGCAGGCGTTGCCCTATCAGTTGAAGAACTGAACAGAATAAACAACACACCTTGCCCAAATAAGAAGAAATTCTGCTAACAGACAGTCTTCAGACTTGAACTGCAGCATCAGCTCTTCCCTAGGTCTCCAACCCGACAACCCACATTGCAGATTTGGACTTGCAGCCCCCATAATTGCATGAGCCAATTTCTTTTTTTTGAGACAGAGTCTTGCTGTGTCACCCAGGCTGGAGTGCAGTGGTGTGATCTCGGCTCACTGCAAGTTCCACCTCCCAAGTTCACGCCATTCTCCTGCCTCAGTCTCCAGAGTAGCTGGGACTGCAGGCGCCTGCCACCTCGCCCAGCTAATTTTTTGTATTTTTACTAGAGACGGGGTTTCCCCATGTTAGCCAGGATGGTCTCGATCTCCTGACCTTGTGATCCACCGGCCTCGGCCTCCCAAAGTGCTGGGATTACAGGCGTGAGCCACCATGCCCAGCCCTTAAATAAATCTCTCTCCCCCCACCCATACCTATTTCTCTCTCTCTATATATATATCTATACTTCTATGTATAGCTACACAAACATACACATACACACATGCACACACACATTCCATTGGTTCTATATCTCTGAAGAACCCTAATATACCACTGCTCCTAGAAAAGAGGATCATCTTAGCCCTCCCAACAAATATTTCCAAGTAAGAACACAAATGTACCACACAAATATTAGAAAAAAATAGTATCAACCTCTGCCCTACCATCTACTGTCTCCTTGTCATCATATGAGGGCCAACTCAGGAAATAAGGAATATGACAGTTATCACCAAATACAGAGGATTTGTTAGGGAGAAAGCACATTGTATGTTTATCCAGGAGCTAGAAATAGGACCAATGAGCAGCAGCTGACGGAAAGATGATTAGGGATCAACATTAAAAAGTGTCTTCCAGTCTTAGGGCTATGAAAAAATGAAACAGATCCCCTCATAAAGAATGATGAAAGATTCCCTCTTCATAAGGGCTATTTGGTAAGGATGAAACAGAATTATTAGCTGGCGACTGGGTTACTAAGGTGTTCATGAATTGCAAAATTAGATGATACTATTATTAAAATGCTTCCCCTGGCCCTGAGAATAGTGAGCTAAACAGGTCTACAAGTATCATAGTAGAAGAAACCATAAGCCTTGTTCCCCAACTTTAGTAAAATCATCTATCTCCTCACTGCTTTCCATTATTTACCAACCTCTATCTTCTTCCTCCTGTCACTCTGATTTCTTGCTGCCTTATCTTACTCCTCATTCCAATTCATTGTCCCCTGCCTAATTGTTTTTAAGAACATAAAAATGAATCTAACTGCAGTGGCTCATGCCTGCTAACCCTACGGTTTGGGAGGCTGAAGCAGAAGGACTGCTTGAGGCCAGAAGTTTGAGACCAACCTGGACAACATAGTGAGACCCCATGTATACAAAAAGTAAAAATAAATTAGTTGGACATGGTGAAGTATGCCTGCAATCCTAGCTATTCAGGAAGCTGAGGTGGGAGGACTGCTTGAGTGCGGGGGTTCAATGCTGCAGTGAGCATGGATCCCACTACTGCGCTCCAGCCTGGGTGACAAAGCAAAACCCTGTCTCAAAACACACACATACACGTGCACACACACATAAATATACATATATATTTCTTATCATATGTATCTGTGACAAGAAAATAAGAAAAAGCAAATACTTTAAGTAAAAGATCTCTCTCCAATGTCACACATGATGGGACCTTCATAGGTATGTAAGATTTTTCCTACGGTGTTCTCCCCCTCCTTTGTTTAGAATGTAAGTAAATTCTGTCGTCTTGGAAATGACAAACTAGGTCTTACTTTCCCATTTTACAGAGTTATTTTCTCTTCTCTTTACAAGAAATAACAACAAACACATACTTATTTTAAAAAATACTTAGAGTCTTTGACAAAATTCCACATTTTTTCTTCAGAGGTCTAGCAAAATGCTTACATTTATATTCCTCTAGACAGTATGACAGTATCTTATTTACAGATTAGACCCGATAACAAATTGTGTGAAAACTGGTATTGCTTTTGATTCATCCCAGGCAGCATTCTTTTCAACCCACTGAAAAGATACTGTCTACATTAAAACCTTATGGTTTAAAGTGCCATCCATAAATTAGCATATTGGCATCCTCTAGAAAATTATTAGAAATGCAAATTCCTGAGCCCCACCCCAAAACTACTGAATCAGAGTCTCTGAGGATAGGGCCTAAGTATTTACGATTTAACAATCTTTCCAAATAATTTTATGCAGCCTAAAATTTGAGAAGCATTTGTGTGAGCCATGGCTGTCCAAGGGAAATATAATGTGAGCCGCACATATAACTTTATATTTTCTAGCAGCAATATTTAAAAAGGTAAAAACAAACAGATAAGTTTTGATCAATATAAAAATTAAATCTTTTTTTTTTTTTAGCAATAAGTCTTTGAGATTATAGTTTATCTCAATTTCAACTTTGCAGTTCAAGTGTTCAATAACCATATGTGGCTTGGTGGCTACTAGACTGGATGGCATACATCTAGAACTTGTTATTGAAAGACTGGTACATGATCCAAGAACATCAGCATGCATATTATCAGAGTAATTCAGAGTATAATACAATATAAATTAGTTCATTCTGCTTTACATGCAGTACTTCTGGTGTCTTCTAAAACAATTTTTTAAAGAACGAATTCAATCAAAAATCAAAGATTTGAACTTTTAATAAGCTGAATTAAGTACTGGAATCAGATCATTTCCTTTTGCCCTTCATTATTTTATGATTATTCCCTTTTGATTTGACATCGCAATTTTTACTTTAAGGTCAGTAAATATGTAGTCCCACTAGGTACTGAACATACCTCATTGCTTCTCAGCCGTCTGGCTAAGATCTAGTGTAGACACTGAATATTCCCCTATGATAGCACTTATTATGATAAATTATAATTTAACATTTATCTATCAGTCTCTACCCCACAAAAGAAATAAGCTTCTGTCATTATTGTGAGATAGCACCATGTTTGGCACATACTAAATAAATACTAAGTGTGGAATAAATGAATGAATGAGACCTGAAGATGGAGGGGTGTAGAGTCTAAATCTTACCTCATCAAAGCATGATATAACTGTATAAAATGCTCCCAATCTATGATTAAATGAAGTATTTAACATTTATGTTATATGTTAAACTAAGTATTTAACAGCAGTATGACATAGCACAACAGTATGAGCTCAATTCTGTTTGAATACTCACCAAATATTCTAATGAATCGACCTACATTTAGTAAGTGAACTTCTTTTTTAAAAAGTTAACTCAAATAAAGACTCTTAATTATATAACCGATTATATATATATATGTATATACATATATTATCCTAGAAAATTATACCTGAACCCTACCTTACTAAAAACATGAAATATTCACATTTCTTCAATTATTAGAGATTTAAGAGAGAATAAAATGACCATGAACCACACAAAATTAAGAATATGGCATTTTCAAGATATTCTTGTATAGCAAATAGAAAACAACGTAGTATTTTATATTCAATTAAGAAGATATATTTCTGACAACTATATTTCTTCAACTAGAATCTATATATTTTTAATGTGCTTCTACAAATTCTTTTTAAATTTGGGATCATTTCCATTTCTTGGCTATCCTTCCCTTACCTTGACTACTTAGAGCCAAGAGCTAATCTTTTACTCTCTATTTTGTATTTAATATTTCCATTATTCTTCCTATTTCAACAATTTTACATTTGGTCATGCATATTCACATATATTCATAATTCAAAAAGTGAAAATTACAGTACATAAATGAGTAAAAATAAAAAATGAAATAACAGATTTATAAATTTGGTATAAAACAAATTCCCATGGTGTAATATCTCTTCCAATTTAACATAATGGATAAATGACAGATTTGTGTGAATTAAGATTCATACAAAATTCTCCCCAAAGGAGAAGAATTTACTTCAATTACCTCTTTTTCTGGTTAAATGTGTTTCTCTTTTCCTCTAGGGCCACAGTCTTTAAGGCCAAGTATTTTAAAAATTTTGTTCTAATTTATTAAAAATTTCTATTCATATATTATTAAATCTTGAAACACCAAAATTCATTTGGCATCACGCACTCAATATGTGAATCTGTGTAAAACTACATTTTTTAAAGTAACTGAAATCATAAGCAATTAAGTTCACATTTTCAGGGCTGAATAATATAAACTAACAAATAAATGAATACTTATTAATTTAAAGGCATATAGATATACTTTAAAGGCTGACATAATATGACCTCGTAAGTGTAAACAATTTTCTGGTGGTAAAAGCAATGCTTTATTGAATGTAGCTTTGAAAACTTTTGAAACTATACATTACTAGATTAAGAAATCTCCTGTGTTTGTCAGATGTTTTAATAGTCATTTTTTCTAAGATATACACATTCATGTCATTAATTCCAATCATTCTTTACATACTAATTCTCATTAGATAAATATTTGTCCCTGAATACACAAAGGAGGATATAAATTATACTGAACTTCGCTAGTATACTACATGACCTTCATTCAAAGATTATAAAACTTTGTTGTACTTTCCTTCTTATGAAAAAGTTCCCTTATTATTAATGCTCTCAACAAATAATTTTATTATAAACAAGCTTTATAGCAATAAAATGGTAGAGACTTACTACTTTCAACACTTATTAATTCAGCAAAAAATTTGTGGTTTAAAATCTTTTTGTTTTTAAGGAAATTGTTCTTTATTTTCCTTTCTTTCTGAGACAGGGTCTTGTTCTGTCACGTAGGCTAGAGTGCAGTGGCACAATCATGGCTCACTGCGGCCTCAAACTTCTATGCTTGAGCATCAGCCTTCCACATAGCTGGGAATAGAGCCACACACCACCATGCCTGGCATATATATATATATATATATATATATATATATATATATATATATATATATAGTGTGTGTGTGTATATATATGTGTGTGGTGTATACATACACATGTATATACACATATATGCACATATATGTATATACCTATATACACGCACACATATACACACACACACACATACACACACACACACACACACACATATATACACACACATATATATTCTTTGATAGAGATGCTGTCTTGGTTTACTGCCCAGGCTAGTCTCAAACTCCTCACTTCAAGCAATCCTCCTGCGTGAGCCTCCCAAAATGCAGGGATTACAGGCATGAGCCACTGTGCCCGGCCTTATTATTTTCTTAAAATGAAAAAGAACTTTTACATAAAAATCAAGAGATGTTATATTTAATGGTGAAACATCAGAAGGGCCATACCATCAGTATCGGAAACTAAAATATGGTGCTAACCATATCACTGTTATTTACTATTTCACTGGAAGCTTAACCCAATACAGTAAGCCGGCTTTAGTTATAAGGGCAAGAGGAAACAAAAGTATCACTTTGTAGATGTTCTGATTGCAAAACCTAAGAGAATTAGCTAAAAATTCATTTTAATGAAGAACAGAAGGTGGCTAAACACATACAAAAATATAAAAATCAAGACATCTTTCACAAGAATCTCTAACAATAATCACTTAGAAGTTATACGGAAAAAATCCACACGCAACAACAAAAATGCAAAATACAAAGGAATATTTTTAAAAAGTAATGTATGGAAAGCATATGAACCAAACTACATAATCTTACTGAGACATAAAAAGAAGATTAGAATAAGAGAAGATACAATCTATGCCCTTAGATTGGCAGACAAAATATTGAGAAGTTTTCAATTCTCCCCAAATTAATGTATGACTTATTACAATTCCAATAGGATTTTTCAGAAATATGACAAAGTATTTACAAAATTTCTGATATAACAAACCCATGAAAACAATAACAATTTTTCAAAAATAAATTTATAATAGGAAACTTCCTCCATAAAGCTACCATAATTAAAATAGCATGGTAAGGTAACAGCACAGTATTAGACAAACAGATTAATGGGACAGAAAAAAACTCAGACACTGATGCAATTATATTAAACTAAATGGTTATTCCATGATAGAAATATGTATAAGGAACAGATTAAACAACACATTGTATTAGGAAAATTGATTATCTAAAAAAAAAAAATACAATTAAGTCCTCACATGTACCATATGTTAAAATAAATTTTTAAATACAGTACAAATAAATTAATTATAAGATGACATATATTTTACAAAGAAGCTTCCATTAGAAAAAAATGATTCACTAAATTTTATTATTTCCAAAAAATGTCTCATTATAGATTCCAATGTATACCTAATGATGAAACCTAATGATGAAACCTTAATCTTCTCTGTTTTACAATGCCAAGTGGGTATTCAGAAAATCTGAAAAGAGGTAAAAATGAAAGCATTTAGACGATGTAAGAAAGCTTTCTAGAGCGAATAGAACCCACTTGGACTTTCAAGCACTACTGAAGTAAAAAGTAGCATGATACTACCCTTGCCTTTAATTTCAAATTCAAACATCTACAATCACAGTAAAGATAATGAAAACACATTTATCTAATCTATTTATTACTTAAAGCCATTTTCTTTGTATCAAACTAGCTTTCTGTTGAGAACACATAATTCTTATTCAGATACTAATATTAATTCATTTCCAATTCATTGTATCAATTAAAATGCCAATTTACATGTCTTATATTCTTGAACACATTCAGGACATAGTGGGTGCTGTGGTTTAAATGTTGTGTCCCACCCAAAAGTCATGTATTAAAACTTAATCCCCAATATGACAGTAGTATGAGGTGAGGACTTTATAATGGATTAATGCCATTATAAAAGAGGCTTCAGAGAGCTGCCTCGCTCTCTCGCTCTCCTTCCCTTCCACCTTCTGTCATGTGAGAATGCAGTAACAAGGTGCCATCAACAAGGTACCATCAATGAGGTATGGCATGTCACCAGACTCTGAACCTACCAGCACCTTGATCTTGGACTTCTCAGCCTCCATAACAGGGAGAAATATAAATCTCTACTATTTGTAATATAGCCGGTGTGTGGTATTCTGTTATAACAGCACAAATGGACGGACACATTGGGTTACTGCTTATACGATTAGAGAAGACAGTTAACTTCAATCAAGTATATGTCCACAGACTACTCCCACAGCTGGCTATAGGTGCAGTGACATGGAACCCTGATGAAAAATGTTAGAAAGACACAGCAGAACAAATTCATCTCTTCTTCCCCAAGTATAATTTAAAGTGTAGTCCTTAGTTATAGTAAATCAGTACTGGTACTATAAATACTGAGACTGGCAAATCTTCTTCAGTATGTATTTGGCATACAGCATCATTTCAAATCACATTTCTCTCTTACACATTTTCTCTGTGTTAGGAACATAAAAAGTTTTTCAAATGTAGCAAACTTAAGAAGCAAAAATGGTAACATTCATTAGCTAATGTTAGCAAACCCAGATCTTCTGCCAAGGCTTCAATCACCAACTACAAATACCAATGGAGATTTATATCCTTCTGGCAACTGCACAACATGAGAGTCCTTTTTTGCCTTTTATAAAGTACAGTGCTTCAGAGCATATCGGAAGGCAAACAGCACCCAGTATCACTGTTATACATCTTGTTTCTGTTACTAATCTCATGGCTTGTGAGAGATTGATTTTAAGATGGTCTTTCTCACTCTCCCAGATTCAAGCCTTTCCATGCTCCCTTTTCTATAAACTCCTAGGTAAGAATATATTTGGATACACACTGTTCTCTCCTTTTAATCTCTGCTTTTAGATTAAGCACATAGGACATATTTTAGACCCTATATACAGCCTTCTCCTTAGAATGTAACCCTAGAATAATGAACCTAAGGTTCCTTTAAAAATGTTCTCTACCAAACTACAAATGACTGCTCAAGGAAATCAGAGAGGACATAAACAAATGGAAAAACATTGCATGCTCATGGATAGGAAGAATCAATTATCATGAAAATGGCCATACTGCCCAAAGTAATTTATAAATTCAGTGCTATTCCCATTAAACTACCATTTGACATTCTTCACAGAATTAGAAAATAACTACTTTAAAATTCATATGGAATCAAAAAAGAGCCTGTATAGCCAAGACAATCCTAAGCAAAAAGAACAAAGCTAGAGGCGTCATGCTACCCAAATTCAAACTATACTACAAGGCTACAGTAACCAAAACAGCATGGTACTGGCACAAAAACAGACACACAGACCAGTAAGACAGAACAGAGATCTCAGAAATAAGACCACACATCTAGAACCATCTGCTCTTCGACAAGGATTCCCTATTTAATAAATCGTGCTGGGAAAACTGGCTAGCTATATGCAAAAAATTGAACCTGGACCCCTTCCTTACACCCTATACAAAAATTAACTCAAGATGGAATAAAGACTTAAAAATGTAAAACCCCAAACTATGAAACCCTAGAAGAAAATCTAGGCAACATCATTCAGAACACAGACAAGGGGAAAGATTTCATAACAAAAACATCAAAAGCAATTGCAACAAAAGCAAAAATTGACAAATGGGATCTAATTAAACTAAAGAGCTTTTGCACAGCAAAAGAAACCACCATCGGAGTGAACTGACCACCTACAGAATGGGAAAACATTTTCAAAATCTATCCATCTGACAAAGGTCTAATATCCAGAATTTACAAGGAACTACAAACGAATTTACAAGAAAAAAACAACCCCATTTAAAAGTGGGCAAAGGACGTGAACATATACTTCTCAAAAGAAGACACTTATGTGGCCAACAAACAGGAAAAAAAAGCTCAACATCACTGATCATTAGAGAAATGCAAATCAAAATCACAATGAGATACCATCTCACACCAGTCAGAATGGCGATTACTAAAAAGTCAAGGAACAACAGATGCTGGCAAGGCTGTGGAGAAATAGGAACACTTTTACACTGTTGGTGGGAATGTGAATTAGTTCAACCATTGTGGAAGACAGGGTGCTGATTCCTCAAAGATCTGGAACCAGAAATACCATTTGACCCAGCAACCCCATTACTGGGTATATACCCAAACGAATATAAGTCATTCTATTATAAAGATACATGCACGTGTACATTCACTGCAGCACTGTTCACAATAGCAAAGACATGGAACCAACCCAAATGCCCATCAATGATAGACTGGAAATGTGGTAGATATACACAATGGAATACTATGCAGCCATAAAAAGGAATTAGATCATGTCCTTTGTAGGGACATGGATGGAGCTGGAAGCCATTATCCTCAACAAACTATCACAGGAACAGCAGCCCAAACACTGCATGTTCTTACTTATAAGTGGGAGCTGAACAAAGAAAACACATGGACACAGGGAAGGGAACACCACACAATGGGGTCTGTAGAGGGGGTTATGGGGAGGGAGAGCATCAGGATAAACAGCTAATGCATGTGGGGCTTAATACCTAGGTGAAGGGTTGATAGATGCAGCAAACTACCATGGCACACATTTACCTATGTAACAAACCTGCATGCCCTGCACATGTATTCCAGAACTTAAAATAATTTTTTTAAAAAGTTCTCTTCCTATACTGAATACCCCAATTATATTATATTATATTATATTATATTATATTATATTATATTATATTATATTATATTAATTTACTTATTATTTTCTTCTAACCTGCATTTTCCATCATATCACACTGACTGGCCCAAGTCTTATAAGCACTTTGATCAGCTACTACCCACAATCCAAGAAATGCTGGCCTATAAAGCTTCAGCAGAAACAAAGCATTTGTAAATATTTCACAAAATTTTTAAAATAAGATTTAATATGTAATCAATATTTCTAAAACTATTAATGACTATTTTACATTTTTTAATTTGTACTAAGTCTTTGAAATTCTGTATGTTTTTTAGATGTACAACACATCTCAATTTAGACTAGCTTCATTTCAAATGCTCAACAGCCATGTTGAAGAGTGACTACTGTATTAAACAGTGCAAGTTTAAGAAGATTCTTCTGGAAGGCAAAGAGTACAGTATTCCCTTGATTCTTCTATCTTTAACAGGATTCTTCTACAGCTTTGATTTTTACTGGGCAGCTTGGTTCAATATAAAATTCTTATTCCTTCAGTTACCTGAAAATACTGCACCACTATTGAATTCTGTGTTACTATGTGGACGTCTGATGCTAATCTGACTTTCTTTCCTCTTTTTTTTTTTATTTGAGACTGAGTCTTGCTCTACCGCCCAGGCTAGAGTGCAGTCACGCAATCTCTGCTCACTGCAACCTCCGTCTCCTGGGCTCAAGCAATTCTCATGCCTCAGCCTCCCAGGTAGCTAGGATTACAGGCATGCATGACCAGACTCGGCTAATTTTTGTATTTTTAGTAGAGATGAGGTTTTGCCATATTGGCCAGGCTGGTCTTGAACTCCTGACCTCAAGTGATCCGCCCACCTTGGCCTCCCAAAGTGCTGGGATTACAGGTGTGGGTCACCATGCCTGGCCTTTCTTTCCTTTGTAAATAATATTTTTGCATGGAGGCCTTGAGGATTTTTTCCTCTGTATTTGTTTTTACCTTTAAAGTCTAAAAGTTTTCCCACACTATGTCTTTCAGTTGACTGTTTCAGGTCAATTTTCACAAGTATATGGTGGGCCCTTTCAAAAAACAGATTCTGGTCTTCCTTTACTTTTAGAAACTTTGTACTTTTAAATACTATCTCTGTTTCACCATTTTGTTTTCCTTCTTCTGAATTCCAATTGCATGTATGTTGGATCTTTTTGACTATCTTCTGTATTATAATCTTTTCTCTGATCCTTTGTCTTCTCAGTTGCCTGTTTGCATCTCTTTCCTCAATGCCCCTTATTAAATTTTCAATCACCTCTATTCTTCCTTGGGCACCTTGAAATTTAGTCTTAATTTTTAAAACAATTTTGTCATTTTCTTCAATTTCTTCTGGTCAACTCTAATTTCACATCTTCCTGGTGTTCACTTTGGTTCTAAGTTTCTGAATTTATAACTTGAAGGTTTCTTCTCTCCATATCTGCAAAGGCTTATTTAAGAATATTTAATATAGGTCATGGTGTTCTGTTAATGATAACTGCAACACAGATGGCTTAGATGGAAAACTTTTAATAGCTAAAATGTTTTTATTCTTATTTTCTGCTTTTTTTGTAGCATCTATGTATGTATCTTATCTGAAATTTCCTATTCAGTGTATAATTTTTTATTTTCCTTGACTAGTAATAAAAATTGAATGCAGTAAGGGCAACAATTTGGGATAAATATCCAGGATTTTTAGTTCAAATGCTCCCTCTTCTGAACTGAGACCAAAGTGGGGTAATTAGTATGTCTTCTGATTTTGTGGTTTCCTTATTTCTACAGAACACTTCATTTCTCCCTCTTGCTTCTTTCTTTTCATCACCAACTATATAAAGGTGAACAACTCCAACCCCAAAGTGGTGCTTTCCTGACCTGTCACCTGGAGTCCCATGTACTTTTAAGTAGCCAATGTTAGAATCTAATCTAAGACCAGATCGCACTATTTTCCTACTAGGCTAGGAATTTTTTTCTTTCTAAAGGTAATTTTCATTGTGTGCTATTACCCTTGGGCTCCTGGTTCCCCATTTCCCTCTCCTCTTGTCCATGTGGTCTCTGGAGTCTTAACTCTCCCTGCAGTGGTCTCTGAAGCTGAGTAGGCTAGATTTGGATATTTATTTATCTCTGTAATAATTTGAAGTCTGTCTCCTAGTTATGCTGGAGACAAACAATATTGTTAGTTGGTTTTATCTCTTTGTGGATCTGTGTGGACTTTTAGAGAATGCATGGAAAGATACAGATTTAGGAGGCCACCACCATCCTACGGCAATCCAGGAGTCTCAACCCATCAGGAATTGTCAATGACTTTTTAGTTGACACTTTAGTTGAGAATCTCCTATATTCTCCAAATGCTGTCTTTATTTGGTAAAAACTGAATCTTCACTACTTCATAAGGAGCACCAGTGCTAAGCCCTCATGGACAATGAACACAATCACTAAAAGAGGCATACAATATGAAAAAAAGTAAAGAAGGTAAAAAAAATAATAATAATGAATTCAGTTCGCAAAAGAAATACATCACTTCTGTGGAACATTTGATAACACTAGATAAAAAGGTAAAAATCTCTTCAAGATACTACTATGAAAGAATAAAATAATAATTTTTCATCTCTACTAAAACAGCAGGAGTATGTTCAGAGATTTCAAATACAGGAAAAAAAAAAACAGTTGATAATAAGAATTCTCTTACTCAGGAAGTAACTTTGCTACCTGAAAGTACGTCTGTTCAAAAATAGTCAATGCATAAAGCTGACTAAAGCAAATGACAACAAAAGTTTTTACTGCTAGACAAGACTCATGGAGTAATCTAGATTAACACCTTCTGTACATAAAGGCATACCTCAGAGATATTTTGAGTTTGGTTCCAAATCACTTCAATAAAGTGACTATAAAGCAAATCACACCAGTTTTTTTTTTTGTTTGTTTTTTTTGTTTTCTGGTTTCCCAATAGATATAAATGTTATGTCTACAGGCTGGGCACGGTGGCTCATGCTTGTAATCCTAGCACTTTGGGAGGCCAAGGAAGGTGGATCACCTGAGGTCAGGAGTTTAAGACCAGCCTGGCCAACATGGGGAAACCCCATCTCTACTAAAAATACAAAAAATTAGCTGGGTGTGGTGGTGGGCATCTGTAATCCCAGCTACTCAGGAGGCTGAGGCAGGAGAATCATTTGAACTTGGGAGGAGGAGGTTGCAGTGAGCCAAGATCGTGCCACTGCACTCCAGCCTGCGTGACAGAGCAAGACTCCGCCTCAAAAAAAAAAAAAAAAGTTCTGTCTACACTATACTGTAGTCTACTGAGTGTGCAAGAGCATTATGTCTAAAGAAACAATGTACACAGCTTGCTTTAAAAATATTTTATTGCTAAAAGATGGTAGCGATCATCTGAGCCTTCAGTAAGTCATATCTTTTTGCTGCTGGATGATCTTTCCTCAATGCTGAATGTTGCTGACTAACCACCACCTAATCAGGGTGCTGGTTGCTGAAGGTTAGGGTGGCTATGTCAACTTCTTAAAATAAGACAAAGTTTATCATCCTGATTGACTCTTCCTTTCACAAAAGATATCCGTAGCATGCAATGCTGTTCGATAGCATTTCACCTATAGAACTTCTTTAAAACCTGGAGTCAATTCTTTCAAACCCTGTCAATGTTTTATCAACTACGTTTATGTAATATTCTAAATTCTTTGTGTCATTTCAATGTTCACAGCATCTTCACCAGGAGTAGATTCCATCTCAAAAAACCACTTTTGAGGCCAGGCGCAGTGGCCTGTCTGTAATCTTAGCACTTTGGGAGGCAGGGGCAGGTGGATCACAAGGTCAGGAGTTCGAGACCAACCTGGCCAATATGGTACTAAAAACACAAAAATTAGCCAGGCATGGTGGCGCGTGCCTGTAGTCCCAGCTGCTCGGGAGGCTGAAGCAAAAGAATCGCTTGAACCCGGGAGGTGGAGGTTGCACTGAGCTGAGATCGTGCCACTGCATTCCAGCCTGGGCGATAGAGTGAGACTCTGTCTCAAAAAAAAAACCAAAGCAAATAAAAAAAAAAAACCACTTTCTTTTCTCGTCTATAAGAAGTGACTCCTCATCTGCCCAAGTTTTATCGTGAGATTATAGCAATTCGGTCACATCTTGAAGTGCCACTTCTAATTCTAGTTTTCCTGCTATTTCTACCACATCTACAGTTACTTCATCCACTGGTTTTGAACTACTCAAAGTCATCCATAATAGAGGGAATTAACTTGTTCCAAACTCCTGTTAATGTTGATATTTTCATGCTACTATAAAGACACATGCACACGTATGTTTATTGCAGCACTGTTCACAATAGCAAAGACTTGGAACCAATCTGAATGTCCATCAATGATAGACTAGATAAAGAAAATGTGGCACATATATACCATAGAATACTATGCAGACATAAAAAAGGATGAGTTCATCTCCTTTGCAGGGATATAGATGAAGCTAGAAACCATCATTCTGAGCAAACTATCACAAGGACAGAAAACCAAACACTGCATGTTCTCACTCATAGGTGGGAATTGAACAATGAGAACACTTGGACACAGCGTGGGGAACATCACACACCAGGGCCTGTCGTAGGGTAGGGGGCTGGGGGAAGGACAGCATTAGGAGAAATACCTAATGTAAATGACGAGTTAATGGGTGCAGCAAACCAACATGGCACATGTATACCTATGTAACAAACCTGCATGTTGTGCACATGTACCCTAGAACTTAAAGTATAATAAAAAAAAAAAAGTTGATATTTTCACCTTCTCCCATGAATCACGAATATTCTTAATGGCATCTAGAATGGTAAATCCTTTCCAGGTTTTCAATTTAGTTTGCCCAAGTCCACCAAAGAAATCACTATCTGTGGCAGCTATAGCCTTATGAAATGTATAATAAGGCTTCGAAATTATTCCTTCATCCATGGATGTTGTGTTAACAGGCACAAAAATAACATTTATCTCCATGTACGTCTCTGTCAGAGCTCTTGGGTGACCAGGTGCATTGTCAATGAGCAGTAATATTTTGAAAGGGATCTTTTTTTTCTGAGCAGTATGTCTCAACAGTGGGCTTAAAACATTCAGTAAACCATGCTGTAAATAGATGTGCTGTCATCCAGGCTTTGTTTTCCATTTTCAGAGAACAGGCAGAGAAATTTAGCACCATTCTGAAGGGCCCCAGGATTTTCAGAATGGTAAATGAATGCTGGCTTCAACTTAAAGTCACCAGCTGCATTAGCCCCTAATAAGAGAGTCAGCCTGTCCTTTGAAGCCAGGCATTGACCTCTCCACCCTAGTTATAAAAGTCCTAGGTGGCATCTCTTCCAATATCAAGCTGTTTCATCTATAGTGAAAATCTGTTGTTTAGCACAGCCTCCTTCATCAATGATTTTAGCTAGATCTTGTGGGTAACTTGCTTCAGCTTCTCCATCAGCAGCTGCTGCTTCATCTTTCACTTTCAGTGTTGTGAAGATGACTTCTTTCCTTAAACCTCATGAACCAACCTCTGCTAGTGTCCAACTTTTCTTAATGCAGTCTCCTCACCTCTCGGCCTTCTCAGAACTGAAGACAATCAGAGCCCTGCTCTGGATTAGGACATGGGAATGTTGCGGCTAGTATGATCCTCTAACCAGAGCGCTCAAAGTTTCTTCCTATCAGCAATAAGGCTGTTTAGACTTCTTATCATTCATGTTTTCAGTGGAGTAGAACTTTTAATTTCCTTCAAGAACTTTTCCTTTGCATTCACAACTTGGCTAACTGGCTCAAGAAGCCTAGCTTTTGGCCTATCTTTGCTTTCAACCTGCCTCTGCTTTCGACATGCTTTCCTCAATAAGCTTAATCATTTCTAGCTTGTGATATAAAGTGAGAGAGATGTGACTCTTCCTTTCACTGGAACACTTACAGGCCACTGTAGGATTATTAATCGGTCTAAACTAAACATTGTGTCTCATGCAATAGGGAGGCCTGAGGAGAGGAATAGAGATGGGGAGTAGGGGGTACGGCATAGCTAGTTGGTGGGGCAGTCAGACAGACACAATATTTATCAATTAAGTTTACCATCATACATGGGCATGGTTCACGGCACCCCAAAACAATCATGATAGTAACATCAAAGATCACTGACACAGATGACCAAAGTAGATATAATAATAATGTCTGAAATGTTGCAAGAATTACCATAATGTGACACAGATACATAAAGTAAGCACAAGCTGTTGGAAAAACGGCACTGAAAGACTTGCTCAACTTAGGGTTGCCATAAACCTTCAATTTGTAAAAAATACAGTATTTGTGAAGCTCAATAAAGTAAAGCACAATAAAATGAAGTTTGCCTATAATTACGTATGCTTAGGATTGTAGCCTAGAAGGGAGCCAAAAATCAATACAACAAATGAAATAAAGAACGAGGGCTAGCAAATTACCTTAGGGCTAGAAAATAAACCAAGAATTCAACATGTGAGTGAATATTATCATAGAAGATTAGAGATGTGGAACTAGACATTAAATGCTTTTTTTCTTTAAAGACAAGTAAACATGCAGTATCTCACAGAGTTGTTCTATAAAAAATAAACAATTACGTGACTCTCATATGAAACGGGAATTGCCATCAAGCAAGAAACTAAGTTAAATACAAAAAAAAAAAAAAGAGAACGAGGCAGGGGAAGACAGCTTACTTCTTCAGGGAGAGAGTTTAAAGCTGTATGGCATCACTTTATGGTCCCCCCGGCAACACAAAATGGTCTTCATCCTCAAAATGGAATAAAATGGATAGAATTTTTATTACAAATAGAATGTTAATTTTTCTTGCCTTTGGGACTTTAATTTAAACTAATAGTTTCTCTTGCAAGGTGATTTAGATGCCACATTCTCCAAAGACAATTCCTGTCTTAATGTTTGGGGATGAAAATAGGTGGCCTATTGTTTTGCATTTCCAAATAAGCATAAAATAGAGTAACCATACTACAATCAAATAAGCATTTACTGAGAATCTTCTAACTATAATCTGAATCAAAAGAGACCAAAATAAACAGAAGCTGATTTCTTGGCTGGTAGCCTTCACACATTTACTAAAAACATTTTAAAACTGAGATCTGATGTATTTATATGAGTGAATGAATGACTTTATATTAATTTAGATCATAGATTTACACAAAATGCTTGCTTAAACAAAATGTTTTCATAAAATCTAGTAAGTATTCAAATCTTCTTGTCTCTTAAGATAGACACATATAGTATAAACGTTAGAGAGAGAAATACTGCCAATGGTAAAAAAAGAAAACCACTCTAAAGCCATACATCAAAGTAAAAATTCTAATTTCAGATTACAGTCATTTGTAATATGCAATTCAAATGCACTAAATCACACAGTGTAAAAATTTCAAAAGCATTATTTTGTTCCTTTCAGAGATAACCTTTCCAGTAACAGGGTAATAGACTGTAAAATAAAATTTTGTTTATATTTCCATTACATACATTACCATCTTATATTTGTACAGAATGGAGAAATCTTTCTTTCCTGATCAGGTGCAATTATGGTACAGTTGTTATTTTGAGTTAAAACACCTGACACTAAGGAAGAATTATGAAACGAGAAGCTCTCTGTGTTTTTGTTGTTGTTGTTGTTGTTGTTGTTTAAAAAGCAAGTACAGATTCTTCTAAGTTAAATGTTTTATAATTTTACATTTAGGAGGACAGAAGTAGCAATGGCTCAATCACCTTATTCAAGGAAGAACTGTAGAAAATTAACATCTCACTAATATATTTTACTTTTTCTTGTTAAAAAGGCATATGCTAACTTTATAAAGTGTATGAATAAATGCCTATAAAATACATATATCACTTTATAGTTCAAGAAAAACAGGCTTATCCACTTTAATAAAAATTTAGAGCTATTTTTATTAAAGAAAAAACAAAAATTTAAAACACAATGTTAAAACCTAGCTTCTTGGAACGATTTCACATTACATGAACTCAGCAAAAAGCTTCACTTTATTCAGATTACAATTTTTTATTTTGTAAATCAAGAGTTCAAATCCAAACTCTGGCTTCTTCCAGAGCAAGGCAAATAAGCTTATTAATCTGTTACCTCATCCTTTAAATGGTGATAATAATACCTAACTCATGGGACTATAGGAAAGATTAGATAGTGGCTATAATCCCCAGCCCAGTGCTAAACATACAGTAAGTGATCCAATGACAGGTGTCAAAGACTGAACATCTGCATGAACTCCTTTGTCCAATTCTTCTTTGTCAGTAGTCTTAGGCATGAGGGCATTTATAAATTTTGTTTCAGATTGTTAACAAGACATTCCTTTTGTTCCCTTCCTGGGGCATCATTAGTTAAACTGGTGAGAGTTTATTGTTTTAATACCTTGTGGTTACGTGGCCTTAACATTTTGTGATACACAATTTCACAAGACCATTTTCAACAAAAGGTACAGTGAATAAGTCCGCAATGGGCTTATTCTAATATAAGCTAATTTAATCTAATAATTATGAACTTCTCAGTGTTTCTTAAATCTGTTCTTTTAAAAGCTATACACTTTTTACTCCCTTTTTTCTTCATTTCCCTTCAACTTCATCTCTTTGTCTTCCAGTCTTTCTAGGAGACAAATGGGCAACCTCTACAGATGACCAAGAATATGACCCTTCATGTCCTTCAGTATCTAAAGCAAATGGTCTATTTAAAAGTTTACTGTCTAACAGAGAAAAAAAGTGTTGTTGAAAACAGACGAAGGTTATAATAAAACAACTGTTCAAAAAAATATACCTGAGATACTCAATTTACTTAGGTTAATTATGTTACTGTGTAAAGCTGCCTATACAGGCACATGTAAAAAAAAATCAGGTCATCGTGTGGTTCTTTCTAGTTTCTAGACCAGTGCTATCCATAACAATTTTCTGTGATCATGGGAATATTTTATATCTGTGATCCCCAAGAGAGTGGTCATCTGCCAAATATAGCTACTGAGAAGTGAGACTAAGGAACTTCCTTTTACATTTTATTTACTTGTATTAAATTTAAATAGCCACATGTGTCCACTAAAATGGATAGCAGGCTTAGACGTTCTCCTTTCCTGTCCTTTTTCTTTACCATTTTGAGCCTTATCTGGATGCTCTTATTGAACTCCTTGTTTCAAATCTCTTCCTGTTATCTCTATGATTAAACAGCATGACAGTTGTAATCTCAAAATAATTACTGAAAAATAATTTTAAAAGCTAGCTCTAAAATGTGCTTTTTTGATGAAAAGTATTGCAATCAATTATTTTAGATTTTTCTAATCAAGATTTACTAAAAAATAAAAAAAAAACATATATCAATAAGTGTTGAAACCTTACAATTAAAACCTTAACAATATATACGTTCCCCTCCATTCTTTGTCAGCTACATAATTAGTTTCAGGATAGGACAAGAGCATAATTAAAAACAAGTACAGAAAAAACCACAGCACAACCAAGCAGAATTAAGATAACAAATGAAAATCACTCTATACTGATCTATTAATGGTGATAATACAGAAATTAGTGACTAGAAATAGGATAAATAAAACGCAACACAATGGTCAATGAAGAACTGTGCAGTTTCTATCTCTAGCATTATTTATCACATCAAAGATAAAATCCTACCCCAATTTCAACAGATTTTTGATGACTTCTAATGGTTCCTTCCAAATTTATCTATGCATACATATTATTTTAAGGTACAATTATTTTAAAATATGATAAGATTCCAAAAAAATGTTAAGTGTTTTAAGCTCCCCCTCTGCTTCTCCTCTCTCTCCCTCCCCACTCTCCCCACATATAAAACAATCTATTTTTAAAGCACAGATGTAGGTGCTAAGAAAAACAACTATGATGCTTGACTGTTAGAAATGAAACAATGGCCTCTCTCTGGGACTGGTATTAATGTCATCACCACCCATCAATTCCTCCTTTCTTTGCCTATCAGCTTGGCTTTGAGGATCTTGCGGGGGCGTGGAGGGTAAGTAGGAGGGTAGAACATGTAAAACAATCTCAGTATTCAGGGATATGATTCAAAAGAATTCAAGTTATATGAATACAAAGTTATGTGCTTAACTACATACCAGTTTCTGAATGACTACTGATTTGATTTTCTTCTTTGGAATTTGAGTAAACATAATGAAACTTACTATTTTGAGCCAGGGCTTGAAGCAGACAATCCAAGCATCCTTCTAAACTATCCTCAGTCTTGTCAACAGCTGTTATCTTCAGCTTCTTCAAGGTATCACTGAGATTATCTGCTTAAAGAAAAAAAAAAATCAGAAACTCAACCTTATGACCACCATATGTTACATGACAAAAGGATAAACAGTTACCACTAAACTGGAGAGCTTCCTATAATAGCAAATTAACCTCCACGTACATTCCAAAATGGCATTAGACTGTACTATTAAAAAAATTTTAAATGCACTTTGTTCACTTAACTCAGATATGAAATATTCATTCTGCTATGTGTAAGATACCAGGAATATTCCAAACATTATCAAAGAACATCTTTTTTCCATATTCTTATAACTTATTGAGCTTGTTCAAGAAAGCATCTATGGCTTAGAAAAATTAAATGTTCATAAAAAATTATATAGTTTTACAAACATTTTATTTCATTGTTCACTTCCTCTGTTGTACATTAAAGACATAAAAAATGAAGGTTTAGAAAAATTTCAAAATAATATGATTCCAAATAATACAAAGTGTGATAACTACAAAACTTACACTGTCATTTAAAAAATACTTCACATCAAAGTACTGCTTTAAGCCCTAACATGCATATTTTGGATTATAAAGCTATGCTTTCTTCCTAAATTATATGTGAATTCCTCTAGATCACAGATTCTCAAAACCTCTTTACACTATTAAAAGTTATTGAGAATCCCAAAGAGCTTTTGTTCATATTATTGCTATAGACATTTAACATATTACAAAATCAAAACTGAGACTTTTAAAAATTATTTAGTAATTTACTTAAATGTAACAATTATAAACCTACTGCACATTAACATAATTAGCATTTTAATGAAAAAAATTATTTCCTAACAAAAAAATTTAGCAAGAAGAATAGCATTGTTTTTTTTTTCTTTTATTATACTTTAAGTTCTGGCTTACATCTGCAGAACATGCAGTTTTGTTACATAAACACGTGCCATGGTGGTTTGCTGCACCCATCAACCTATCACTTACATAAGGCATTGTTTTACATTTTTAGAAATTTCATCCAGGCCCGGTGGCTCATGCCTGTAATCCCATCACTTTGGGAGGCCAAGGTGGAAGGATCACTTGAGGCTAGGAGTTTGATACCGGCCCGGGCAACAAAGTGAGTCCTCTTCTCTAAGAAAAATAAAAATAAAAAAATTAACTGCATATGGTGGCACGTGCCTGTATTCCCAGCTACTCAGGAGGCTGCAGTGGGAGGATCACTTAAGCCTAAGGAGTTTGAGTCTACAGGGAGCTAGGATTGCTCCACTGCACTCTAACCTGGGTGGCAGAGCAAGACCCTATCTCTTAAAAAAAAAAAAGGAAAAAAAAAAAATCTCCATAATGTGGTTCAACAGAAGATGACTGGACTCTCGTATCTTCTTCTGTATTCAATCTTGGTTAATATGCTGTTTTGGTTTGAATAGATGAAGAAAATTTCGTCTCAATATATACATAGTTGGAAAACACGTGAGTATTTTAACAGCCTTTTCAGATAATTGCGGATATTCATTGATATGCTAAAACTGGACACCTGGCAGTTCCTTAAAGGTTAGTTGCCCTGCTAAGCCGAAACAATATGAAAGCTTCCATTCTCCAGAAGAGGAAAGATTTATCTGATTTATCTGATTACGGCTGAGGACTACTGGACATGTATGGCTCAACCCCTTCTGCATTCCTGTTCTTTTAGAAAGAACAAGAATTTTCTGTTCTACACCTGTGGCTGTCCAGGTGTACCAGTGACAAAATGAGTAAATATGTATAATTCAGCAGTAAATTGCTAGTAATCCCATTGTGACTCTACAAATAGAGGCCTTAACTCTAGACTTTATTAATTTTAAAGCAGATATTTTAAATTCTAGCAGACGACTCATATGCTTATATCTCCAGTGGTTCTAAACTTGGGTAAGAAACAGAGGATATTATTTTTGTACTCCTTCAAACCATGACAGTAAATTTCAGTAGTAAATCCTTAGCATCCAAATTACTTTTTGTGTAATTCCAGAGAGCTGTATTTTATATTTCCTTAAAAGCACTGAAATTGTTCTAATGAAAATTTGTCAGCCTCTGGCTGGTAATGAGGCAGTAAGTAGAGATAGAAATGGAGAAGTATTAACAAATAAAATAAAATTTTTTCTTAAAACAATTTCTTTCCTATATATCAACATATGGTCTAGTTCGTCTTGTGAAATATTGACATCTTCAAAGGGTTAAAGCAAAGTTGACTTGGTCATTAAAATTCTGAGTCTCTCACTTCTTACCCACTCAATCGTTCCTTAAAACCTGATCTAACCAAGTCCTCTAAAAGCCTATCAAAATTACTCTGTCAAAGGTTTTAAATGATATCTTGACAAAGCCAATGAATTTTTCTCAATCCTCTTATTTGATATCTCTGTAGCAATAGACAGTTTTTCCATTTCTGAAACACCTCTTAACTTAGAAACATCAGTCTAAACACTTGTTTTTGGTCTTCTTCAATAGATCTTCCTTCTCTATCTGCCCCTTTAATATTAGTGTGACCCCAGTTGTGCACAGAGCCTCTTCTCTTCCTGAATAATATATGCATGCCCTTCAGAATATTAGGATGGTATGCTCTTACCTTCTGTCCTCCCTTCTTTTATTCAGCTGGACAGACCACTTGCTTTATCTCCCTATCAATATAAAGAATTACCACATTTTAGGCCTTGATACATTTGGATAAAACCTGATGCAACTTCTGGTAACCGTGAACAGCTAACTATCATTCCTCGCATTTCTCAAAAGTCTCTGTTAAAGACAAACAGCTATACTTTCCCACTAAAACCTTCAAACTTTGCCAAGCCTTTTTTTTCTTTTATCTTAGGCACCAGAGGCTCTTTATGCTCCAACCTCTCTTCTATAAACCAGAAACAAATTATTTACTGGTCTGTAAGTACTTGCTGCAATGGAAGAGTTTTCATAAGACCTAAATTTTTAGCTATCAGTTCCTTTCTTAACATCAATCTAAGAAAAACTAATGAGGAAAGTGATGCTGTTTTAATATTTAAATAATTTGACCATAAAAGTACTTAAGATCATCACCAACAACAAAGAATATACTTGACTGTGAAGAAAGGGCTGTCCCAAAGAACAAATCTCAAGACAGTGTCATGTTAAACTAGGAAGTCATGAAATTCTTTATGTTATTTGTGATGGCATTTTTCAGTTTATCTTCCTCACAATATTATTCAGAAATGGTAGCTTTATTTTCAAGGTTATTGGATCTAAAACATCATACTTTTAAATGTTAATCAATTCTATCACTTTACTATATGCCAGTAAGTAGATACATGGGTATATAGATAGATATGTGTTTGTTATCTTTGGACAATTATACCATTGCTGATGATGAAACCGACAGGAGACAAGTACACAAGAACTGCTAACTGAGCTTGTAAAAGTTCAACACATTTTTACCTCACTTCAAATGTCACTCAATTTTTTTCTGTATCTATAATTTTCACCTAACTATCTAGTAACAAAGCTTTACTTTAAAAGCATCACTATCCACATCAAATCTAAAAAAAAAATATTTCTGTGCTAATGTGGTTTTCAAGTACCTAGAATACAGCCAATGCATGAATGGAAGAATTTCAAGTTTATCTCAAAATGAATGGCATTAAGTCAATTTGGGGCACCCGGCTTAGCAGCTGGAAATAATAGGAATCTCTCTTGAATATTATGTTTTACTTATCTAAAGGGTTTAGTATCTGACAGAATGAAGCTATTTTTAAAAGCTTCTCTAATGAAGTAGGAATAGTAGTTTCTGTTAGCATGTCAAGTGGAAAGGACTGTTTAAAAATTATAATATTTTCAGTTTTACTATGTTGTATTTTCAGTTTCCTACTTTTCTTTTTTTTTTTTTTTTTTGTTTACCAGAGCTGGTCCTAAACCGATCAGAAACTTTTACAACTCACATTATGCGATCTCCCATTACTTTCTCACACAACATCATGTGTGTCAGTCCCACCACATTATTGGCTTTTTCCCAAGCACACTTTCATTTTCACAATTGTGAGATTTAAATTCTTTTCTAAAATTCCTTTCTGTGCATTTTCCACATCTAGCATGGCTACTTACTTGGCCAAGTCAACTAATATGCCAAGTCTTGCATGAAGCTTTCTGTATTCCTGCAGTCAGAGGAACCTTCCTTTTCTAGGCTCCCATATTTTGTTTATACCTTGATAAACATGAAAGTTTCTATTTTTATATAGATTCTTTAATGTTAAATTTATTCCAAAAGATTTTAGAATTTTGTGATTGCTGAGAATTAAATAAGTTGTCCCATTTTCATGGGTAGGTGACATATCTACAGTAAAAAAAGTGCTACCTTGTATAATTATCACATATTCAGTCACCATTCAAATTATCTTACTTCTTAGCAAGCTAAAAAACTTTAAGCACAAAAATCATGCTTCTTGATCTTGGAACATATCCCCGTGGATAAAGGGGGACTACTGTATTATAATCAAATTCTCCAGTTATTCCCCATTTCACTGACTTCTAACGATATGAAAAAAAAATCATGCTTCTCTTCATTGCTGCTGCGGCTACAGATGCTTGCTGTTAAGATATAAACAGACACTTCTCAAAAGAAGACATTTATGCAGCCAACAGACACATGAAAAAATGCTCATCATCACTGGCCATCAGAGAAATGCAAATCAAAACCACAATGAGATACCATCTCACACCAGTTAGAATGGCGATCATTAAAAAGTCAGGAAACAACAGGTGCTCAAGAGGATGTGAAGAAATAGGAACACTTTTACACTGTTGGTGGCACTGTAAACTAGTTCAACCATTGTGGAAGTCAGTGTGGTGATTCCTCAGGGATCTAGAACTAGAAATACCATTTGACCCAGCAATCCCATTACTGGGTATATACCCAAAGGATTATAAATCATGCTGCTATAAAGACACATGCACACGTATGTGTATTGTGGCACTATTCACAATAGCAAAGACTTGGAACCAACCCAAATGTCCAACAATGATAGACTGGATTAAGAAAATGTGGCACATATACACCATGGAATACCATGCAGCCATAAAAAACGATGAGTTCATGTCCTTTGTAGGAACATGGATGAAGCTGGAAACCATCATTCTCAGCAAACTATGGCAAGGACAAAAAATCAAACACCACATGTTCTCACTCATAGGTGGGAATTGAACAATGAGAACACATGGACACAGGAAGGGGAACATCACACACTGGGGCCTGTTGTGGGGTGGGGGGAGGGGGGAGGGATAGCATTAGGAGATATACCTATTGTTAAATGACGAGTTAATGGGTACAGCACACCAACATGGCACATGTATACATATGTAACAAACCTGCACGTTGTGCACATATACCCTAAAACTTAAAGTATAGTAAAAAAAAAGAAAAAAAAAATAAGAAAACTGAGAGCTTAGAAAAAGTATTTAAAGTGTAATCATTTATCACTACCTTCATAATTATTACTTGGTCCCAATAAAATTGAAAATTAAAAAGAATATGAAACTAATGTGAATGTGCTACTTTGATAAATTAGTTTCCACGATGAAGTTCCACAGATGCAAGATCTAACAGGAATGTACCTAAATACTAAATATGTTTTGTGAACATACATTATGTACACATGATCTGAAAAAAAAAATATCTGAGCAAAAAAGTAACTGTTCAGGTGCATGTGTGCAATATTTCAAAGGCAATTCATGCAGTACTTGGATAATTAGAAATATTTCTAATATTTGAAGAGAAACAAAAGAGCTAAAAACTATTCTATTTAATGAAAACTCCACACTATATTTCATAAATGTTACACACCTAACTTCTACCTTAATCCATGAATTTATTACTTTAACATGTAGTCATACCTATTCATATACATGGTCTTTGCTCCCAGTATGACTCTCCAGGTTGCAATGACATTGTAACTCTGTGCCTATTCACCAGTTACACACACATCTATCCACTAGATACACCTCTTTCATTCCAGGTTAATTATAATTCATTACAAGATTTCATAAAACATAAGGGCTTATATGAATGTAATCAACCTGTCCTATGTGTGAGTCAAGCAGTTTGAACTCTACATCAAGTGGTTAAATCCCAAAACTAAACTTCATCAATAAGTTTGTAATCTATTTATGAGATTATTTTTGTAGAATTTTATACAGTTCTATTTTATCTGTATTTTTCATTTTGTTAGTTTTATAGTTCTAGGTACATAAAACCCTACTTGTATAGTTCTACTATTAGATTGAAAATTCCTCTAGGACAGGAAATTATGCTAGGATGCTCACACTACTCACTACAGTGAAAATTTAGTAAATCCTGAAAACCTACATTACTTTTGAGTTACTTGCACTGGCATGTTTTTTTAGAAATTATGACACAAACTGTCTTGATTAAGAAATATTTTTATTAAAATGGGCTATACTAAAAACAATGACTTTATTTCACTCTAAGTCATCTTCTCTATTTTAGAAATGTGATAAAAATTTTCTAAGCAGTAATTTTTCATTCATTCTTTTTTTTTTTTTTTTTTTTTTAAGACGGAGTTTCACTCTCGTTGCCCAGGCTGAAGTGCAATGATGTGATCTTGGCTCACTGCAACCTCCCCCTCCTGGTTTCAAGGGATTCTCCTGCCTCAGCTTCCCGAGTAGCTGGGATTACAGGCACCCGCCACCACGCCCAGCTAATTTTTTGTATTTTTAGTAGACATGGGGTTTCACCATGTTGACCAGGCTGGTCTTGAACTCCTGACCTCAGGTGATCTGCCCACCTAGGCCTCCCAAAGTGCTAGGATTATAGGTGTAAGCCACCGCGCCTGGCCTCATTCATTCTTAAATGGAATTAAAAATCTATTTTAGTCTGAAATAGAAACACTCTAGTCTTACTTGTCATGTTTGATTAGAGGGTGAAGAATCTGACAGATGATCTTCACAACTACAATATTAAACTATAATAAATAAGAGCAAAATACAATTTGTAAAATTTTATTTCACACAATGCCGAAAGACCTATTCTCATAAAGTTCAAGAATTATGTCTGTGTATATGTGATTAGGCTCCACACAGAGAGAGCCTAATCACATACATTGTGTCTGGATGCGACAGGCCTACAATACTTTGGCTCCTGGCACTCACGGCAATAATTTTTTTTTTTTTTTTTTTGAGACAGGGTCTCACTCTGTAACCCAGGCTGGAGTGCAGTGGCACAATAATGGCTCACTGCAACCTTAACTTCCTGGGCTTAAGCAATCCTCCCACCTCAGCAAGCTGAATATATGGGGCCACAGGTGCTGACTACAACGCCCAGTTAATTTTATTTTTTTGGACAGACAGAGTCTTTCTATGTTGCCCAGGCTGGTCTCGACCTCCTGAGCTCAAGCCATCCTCCTGCCTCAGCTGCGCAACATGCTAGGATTACAGGCATGAGCCCACCGTGCCCAGCCATGGCAATAATCTTAATAAAATGTGCCCATTATTATAATAAATATTAATATATTTATAAATAAATATTATAATTTATAATATTTATAATGTTTATTTACAATTATTTATTATTTATAATTTAAATTTATTATTATTATTTAAATTATTTATAATTTATTTATAATTATTTGTTATAAATAAATATTAATATATTAATAAAAAGTGCCCATTATTATAATTATTATATTATTTTAGGAAATAATAATATGTACTACATAACAGAAATCCCTTGATAATTTTATGACAGTTATAATTTTATTCAATGGTGATCAACCTAGAAAATCCACTGTCTTCTAAGAAGTGACAGGAAAGATATGACTCAAACAACTGCCAAATATACTAGTGATGATGCTAATATTTTACATTAACATTAAAATTAGTATCAGGGATAACAATTTTCAGTTGGAGAGATCAGTACAGATATTCCTTTGTTCCTACAAAGTTTTATTAGGCTCCTGTGTTAATAAAAATACTAAACTTTTGTGGAAACTATTCTTAATAATTTAAAAGTACTAATTGACATTTTTCATTAGCCAAACTGGTAAAATTTATCATAAAGCTATGTTAAAACCCACAGCACTCTTTAAGCATATACATTTCTTTCCTGGCTGCTAGAACAGTCAATTAATATCTCTTCAAGACAATTAATGTCAGAATAAAGAACAAGTAAAGAAACCAAATTTCTCTAGGCAACGTCTTTTTAGGCTATCTTCATTTGAAATGAAAGAAAAACTCAGTTAACATTTATTCGGCAGGTAGTTCCTACTTTGATGAATTTCAATAGCAATCTATTGCTCACTGAGGAAATGTATCTTTTCAGTGTTTTATATAAAAACAGTTACTGTTTTTATATAACAAACCACCCCAAATTTACTGGCATAAAACAAAAGCCATTTTATTACACTCATAGATTCTATGAATCGGGAATCACAAAGGGCACATTCAAGATGGCTGGTCTCTACTTCACAAAATCTACAGCCTTGATGCAGAGTCTCAAAGGCTAGGGGTGACTGGGAGTGACTCAGTGGCTGAAGCTGGCATGATCTAAATCATCTAACAGTTCATTCACTCACATGGCTGGTGACTGGCATGAAAGGACTCAAAGACTAGGATTTCTGACCTGAAATCTGATACCTGAGACTTGGGACCTTTCTACAAGGCTTAGCTTCCTGACATAGCAACCTCCAGGTACTCGGATTTCTCAGGGCTCCAAGCAGGCTGGTATTCCAACAATCAGAGCGGAAGCAGCATTGCCTTTTATGACCTAAGCTAGGAAAGTCACATGGCATCCCTTCTGCTGCATTCTAATGGTTACATAAGTGTGCTCAGATTCAATAGGAGAATTAGACCCCAACTCTTAATGAGTGGTAGGAAGTTCTAAAAAAATATGTGGGGCAAGAGACATAGTTGTGATTATCTTCTAAAAATATAATCAGCTACCATAACTTAATATTCACCACATGGTTTGGTTAAAATAGTACGATAAACAGCATTATAGTCTTTGATTGGTTTTAGCTCTGAATACAAGATAAAGTTTTCTAAAAACGATTATATTTTTAGCTTTGGAAATGGAAATTTAAAATTACTTGGGGTTGAAAAACTACTGTGTACTATTTAATATGTTCAGTACCTGGGTGATGGGATCATTTGTACCCTAAACCTCAGCATCATGCAATTTATCCAGGTAACAAACTGCATTACGTGCCCCCTGAATCTAAAATAAAAGGGGAAAAAACCCTACAGATAACATTATTTTTAAAAATTATATGGATATCACTTTATGTACTATTTCCAACTCCCTTGTGAAATAGATATTATTATCTGACTGTAATAGATGAGAAAGCTAATTCAGAAGCTGAATAACTTGCCCAGAATAAGTGCCAACGTTGGGTAAATCCAGATATATGTGTGTCTGCAAGTACAGGCTCTTCCTTCTGTATAGGTAGCTGAACTTTGCTCAGTTACATGAAAGTTACACAGATATTGTGCTAATCAGAACTGTGCAAAGGACTGTCTGTACCTTCCTTTATATAGATGTAAGCTCTTCCAAAATGAATTTATAATCCAAACACGTTAGCTAGTTGTACTAGGTAACAAGTGTCTATGTATCTGAATTAGTGACTAAAAAAAAAAAAAAAAAAAAAAAAATCACAATGAAATGTACCAGGAAGCAGTCTGCCACAGTATCTCAAGGGTAGTACAATGCTGAATACACACTTTAGCTTTCAATAAGTGTTTAACTGAATAAATAATAAATTCTAGAAAAAGTTCCAGATCATTTTAAGTAATGAACACTTATATATGTCCAAGAAGCTGTATTAGGGGCTGAAAAAGTAAATATAATCTGTCCTCTTAATTAAATTCTTAGGGGTCTGTGTTTTCTCGTGACAATCTAAATTATGTCCTTTTTTATCGCTCATTTTCTATTATTCTTTATCTACTAGACTTTAAGCATTCCAAAACTAGAAATATGACTACTTGCACTACTTACTTTGTCACTGTTTATAATGCCTAATATGGTAGTCTTGTGTTGCTGATTTGACTGATGGTGCTTTGTACGCAACACATAAAAGCCAGAAATATGACACACTGGCCAGTTTTTATTAGAGCTTACCACCACATCACCATCCCCAGAAATGCATTTCTGCAACTAAAGGAAAATCATCAGCTCATACTATTTTTTCTTTGCTCTAACTGTATTTTGGAGACCAAATGTAGCTTATAATATTAAAAACAAATCAACATTTTTATTTCTCTGAAACACAACTACATCAATGTAAGTTTTGCATTTTGTAATGATCAGTTTCATCTTTCATGAAGTTACTTGAAGAATCTTCAAATGGGAATAATTTTCAGAAAAGTTAAAAAATTGTTTTTAAAATCTGATGAATTTCTTGTCAAAAAAATCTTTGATGGTATGTGTTTCTCACCGTTTTGAAGGCATTTTTTTTTTAATGTTCAATTCCTAGAACAAAAATCACAACAAACTGTCTCTCAGATCACAGTGCAATCAAATTAGAACTCAGGATTAAGAAACTCACTCAAAACCACACAACTACATGGAAACTGAACAACCCGCTCCTGAATGACTACTAGGTAAATAACAAAATGAAGGCAGAAATAAAGATGTTCTTTGAAACCAATGAGAACAAATACACAACACACCAGAATCTCTGGGACACATTTAAAGCAGTGTGTAGAGGGAAATGTATAGCACTAAATGCCCACAAGGGAAAGCAGGAAAGATCTAAAATAGACATTCTAACATCACAATTAAAAGAACTAGAGAAGCAAGAGCAAACAAATTCAAAAGCTAGCAGAAGGCAAGAAATAACTAAGATCAGAGCAGAACTGAAGGAGATAGAGACACAAAAAAACCCTTCAAAAAAAAAAAAAAAATCAATGAATCCAGGAGCTGGTTTTTTGAAAAGATCAACAAAATTGATAGACCCCTAGCAAGACTAATAAAGAAGAAAAGACAGCAGAATCAAATAGACACATTAAAAAATGATAAAGGGGATATCACCACCGATCCCACAGAAATATAAACTACCATCAGAGAATACTATAAACACCTCTACGCAAATAAACTAGAAAATCTAGAAGAAATGGATAAATTCCTGGACACATACACCGTCCCAAGACTAAACAAGGAAGAAGCTGAATCTCTGAATAGACCAATAACAGCCTCTGAAATTGAGGCAATAATTAATAGCCTACCAACCAAAAAAAGTCCAGGGACAGACGGATTCACAGCCGAATTCTACCAGAGGTACAAAGAGGAGCTGGTACCATTCCTTCTGAAACTATTCCAATCAATAGAAAAAGAGGGAATCCTCCCTAACTCATTTTATGAGGCCAGCATCATCCTGATACCAAAGCCTGATACCAAAGCCTGACAGAGACACAACAAAAAAAGAGAATTTTAGACTAATATCCCTGATGAACATCGATGCAAACATCTTCAATAACATACTGGCAAACCGAATCCAGCAGCACATCAAAAAGCTTACCTGCCACAATCAAATCGGCTTCATCCCTGGGATGCAAGGCTGGTTCAACACACGCAAATCAATAAATGTAATCCATCACATAAACAGAACCAATGACAAAAACTACATGATTAATTCAATAGATGCAGAAAAGGCCTTTGACAAAATTCAACAGCCCTTCATGCTAAAAACTCTCAATAAACTAGGTATTGATGGAAAGTATGTCAAAATAATAAGAGCTATTTATGACAAACCCACAGCCAATATCATACTGAATGGGCAAAAACTTGAAGCATTCCCTTTCAAAAATGGCACAAGACAGGGATGCCCTCTCTCACCACTCCTATTCAGCATAGTGTTGGAAGTTCTCGCCAGGACAGTCAGGCAAGAGAAAGAAATAAAGGGTATTCAATTAGGAAAAGAGGAAGTCAAATTGTCCCTGTTTGCAGATGACATGATTGTATATTTAGAAAACCCCATCGTCTCAGCCCAAAATCTCCTTAAGCTGGTAAGCAACTTCAGCAAAGTCTCAGGATACAAAATCAATGTGCAAAAATCACAAGCATTCCTATACACCAATAACAGACAAACAGCCAAATCATGAGTGAACTCCCATTCACAACTGCTTCAAAGAGAATAAAATACCTAGGAATCCAACTTACAAGGGATGTGAATGACCTCTTCAAGGAGAACTACAAACCTCTGCTCAACAAAATAAAAGAGGACACAAACAAATGGAAGAACATTCTATGCTCATGGATAGGACAAATCAATATCATGAAAATGGCCCTACTGCCCAAGGTAATTTATAGATTCAATGCCATCCCCATCAAGCTACCAATGACTTTCTTCAAAGAATTGCAAAAAACTACTTTAAAGTTCATATGAAACCAAAAAAGAGGCCACATTGCCAAGACAATCCTATGCGAAAAGAACAAAGCTGGAGGCATCATGCTACCTGACTTCAAACTATATTACAAGGCTACAGTAACCAAAACAGCATGGTACTGGTACCAAAACAGAGATATAGACCAATGGAACAGAACAGAGGCCTCAGAAATAACACCACACATCTACAACCATCTGATCTTTGACAAACCTGAGAAAAACAAGAAATGGGGAAAGGATTCCCTATTTAATAAATGGTGCTGGGAAAACTGGCTAGCCATATGTAGAAAGCTGAAACTGGATCCCTTCCTTACACCTTATACAAAAATTAATTCAAGATGGATTAAAGACTTCAATGTTAGACCTAAAACCATAAAAACTCTAGAAGAAAACCTAGACAATACCATTCAGGACATAGGCATGGGCAAGGACTTCATGACTAAAACACCAAAAGCAATGGCAACAAAAGCCAAAACTGACAAATGGGATCTAATTAAACTAAAGAACTTCAGCACAGCAAAAGAAACTACCATCAGAGTGAACAGGCAACCTACAGAATGGGAGAAAATTTTTGCAATCTACCCATCTGACAAAGGGCTAATATCCAGAATCTACAAAGAACTTAAACAAATTTACAAGAAAAAAACAAACAACCCCATCAAAAAGTGGGCAAAGGATATGCACAGACACTTCTCAAAAGAAGACATTTATGCAGCCAACAGACACATGAAAAAATGCTCATCATCACTAGTCATCAGAGAAATGCAAATCAAAACCACAATGAGATACCATCTCACACCAGTTAGAATGGCGATCATTAAAAAGTCAGGAAATAACAGATGCTGGAGAGGATGTGGAGAAATAAGAACGCTTTTACACTGTTGGTGGGACTGTAAACTAGTTCAACCATTGTGGAAAACAGTGTGGCGATTCCTCAAGGATCTAGAACTAGAAATATCATTTGACCCAGCAATCCCACTACTGGGTATATACCCAAAGGACTATAAATTATGCTACTGTAAAGACACATGCACATGTATGTTTATTGCGGCACTATTCACAATAGCAAAGACTGGGAACCAACCCAAATGTCCACCAATGATAGACTAGATTAAGAAAATGTGGCACATATACACCATGGAATACTATGCAGCCATAAAAAAGGATGAGTTCATGCCCTTTGCAGGGATATGGATAAAGCTGGAAACCATCATTCTGAGCAAACTATCACAAGGACAGAAAACCAAACACCGCAAGTTCTCACTCATAGGTGGGAACTGAACAATGAGAACACTTGGACACAGGGCAGGGAACATCACACACGGGGGCCTGTCATGGGGGGGGGACAGGGGAAGGGGTAGCATTAGGAGAAATACCTAATGTAAATGAGTTGATGGGTGCAGCAAACCAACATGGCATATATATACTTATGTAACAAACCTACACGTTGTGCACATGTACCCCAGGACTTAAAGTACAGAACTTAAAGTTCAGAAAATATTTTATAATGTCAAAAATATAAATTATGCAATATATGTATACATGTAAGTATATATAAATAATTTACATCTCAAAAAAAATTATTCTGGGTCACAAAAAAAAGTTCAATTCCTGTTTTTTTCCGTATGAAAAAAAATTCCAACAATCATTTACTAGTTATCTGAAATTATATACTTCTTTTTTATATCATTTAAAATTTTTTTAATGTAATTATTTTAAAATTTTAAAATTATGTATCATTTATGTAATTCTTTTGCATATAGTTATTTTAAATAATGTTATAGAACTCATATATTATAAAATGCTAAGACATAATAATGTTCCTTAGAAAAAATATAGTGGCCCTATTATTATTATTTTTGTTTGTTTGTTTGTTTTTAAGACAGAGTCTTGCTCTGTCGCCCAGGCTGGAGTGCAGTGGTGCGATCTCAGCTCACTGCAAGCTCCGCCTCCTGGGTACATGCCATTCTCCTGCCTCAGCCTCCCAAGTAGCTGGGACTACAGGCACCCACCACCATGCCCAGCTAATTTTTTTTTGTATTTTTAGTAGAGACGGGGTTTCACTATGTCAGCCAGCATGATCTCGATCTCCTGACCTCGTGATCCACCCGCCTTGGCCTCCCAAAGTGCTGGGATTACAGGCGTGAGCCACCGCGCCTGGCCTAGTGGCCCTATTATTATACTATGATGACTTTTTAAAATGGAATGCCATCATTTTTCCTAGAAAATTTATTTAATGCTGCAAGGCCAAAAATAAGGAAAGAAAAAATCCAACAGATCTTGGTTTAGGCTAGTGAAGTCCTTATGAGGTAACTGAGCTTGAAAGTTTCCATATTAAAATTTGTATTATTTCCTTATAAAATAGGCCCCCCATTTCCTTCATTTGGAATCTATTCTGTGGTTCTTAATCAATGACAATGATAATATCTTAAGGGTATATATAAAATGAGGATATAAAAGAGCTTAAGCAACTTGCTGAAGGCTATACACAGTTCATGGGAGAGCAGAGAATCTATTCCATATCTCTATGATTTCTTATATCATTCTGATTAATTAAAAATTCAGTTTAACCATGATTAGTGACTATATAGATCATAAGTAGTTAACTGTGCTCTTGACTACTTTTATGATTAAATTTTCACAACTTCTTAATTTTAAAATATTAATTATCAAAAAGTAATATAAATTCAACTTTACAATAATTTTGAACATAATTAAATCTTTAGCAATTCAGATACCTCCAGGAACCAGATAAACAGGAGTTTTAATGAGTGAAATTTGAAGGATATAAGATAATAAGAAGTAATGAAAACTAGGGGGACCTCATACCCTGCCTAAAAGACAACTACAGATGACTGTTTAATGGGAATGCAGCCTAGGGTACTGTACATTTTTTATTTTTTTGAGATGGAGCCTTGCTCTGTCACCCAGGTTGGAATGCGGTGGCTCTATCTTGGCTCACTACAATCTCCACCTCCCGGGTTCACGTGATTCTCATGCCTCAGCCTCCTGAGTAACTTGGTTGGACTAAAGGCTAATTTTTGTACTTTTAGTAGCCGTGTTGGCCACTCTGGTCTTGAACTCCTGGCCTCAAGTGACACATCCGCCTTGGCCTCCCAAAGTGCTGAGATTACAGGCGTAAGCCACCACTTGGCTAGAAAGCGTATTTTCATCAGAAATTTCTTAAGTGTTAACAGTTAATTCCAATTTCTAAAATTTCCTTAACAAAATCCATCTACATGGTATATTTGGCCCACAGGCTGCTGTCTGACAAACTCTATTACAAAAATTCCTATTATCACTATAGGATACTGTTGTTAAGAGTAGTAGCATGACCTAAATCTGTAGTGACTTTGTAACATCTACAAACAAGTATTTACCAAATGCCAAAAAGAAATATGAAACACTGAGTGAATAGAACTACATCACTGAATGAGATTTGAAATCTAAGTAGTAGTAGGTACCACAGAAATGAGAGGTCAGTAGAACTCAGAAGCCGTCTTAATGAGTTAGACTATGAAAAATGACTAAGAAGACAGAAGAAAACAGGCTATTCTAGAAGAAATAATATAATAACAGAATCAAAGATGTACTGGTGTTATGACGAAGAATATAGGGGACAGTGAAAGGAAGATGTGTTTCAGAGAGTAATGAGAAATAAGAGGTAGCAAATTTCCATGGATCTTGAAAGCTCAGCATGGTTTAGACTTGATATGATAGGCAATTGAAGCAATATTAGATTCTTGTGTAAGAAAGTAATACAATTGATGTAGTGTCTTTTTTAAAAATGTTAATCTGGTCATAGTATATAGAAAGGACTGGGGAGCAGAAAGTCTAGTATCTCAGTACTACAGAAATGAGGTGATTAGTGTCTGGATTCTGTTAGTGGAAATGTCCGAAAGGGTCAACAGTTTTCTATTAACTCACTTACTTGGATGAATCCTTAGTATTAGCTTGTTCATGTTTGTGTGTGTGTATGTATGTGTGCACTTGCTTTTTTTCAGTAACAAATTGGAGCTAGTCTGGTATAATAAAAAGAACACTAGTATAGGAGTTGAGAGATCAACATTCTAGGCCTGACACTGCCCCTAACTAAAGGCATGAACTCAGACCTGTCTCTTGACAGGTCTTACTGATCCTCAGTTCCCTAATCTAGCCAAGTAGAGAGAGAACCATAATATCATCATTTGAGGTTCCAGATCTCACAAGATTTTTCCATTTCCAAAACCAGCCATCTGAAGATTTCAGACTTAAAAATCTGTTTTCTGACTTCTTTTGAAAAGTCAAAAATGTGACTTCCTTGGGCCCACATTCTTAGGGCAAAACTCATTGAGGTTGCACAGGGAATCCCTTTCCAGGTTGGGCAAATGCTCTAGTTGCCATAGTCCCAGCATTTCCTTCTGTATCCTTAGAATGATGTCCAGTGTTAGATGCCATTCATCATGTTTTTGCTGCTGTCTTTGTTATAGTAGAGAAATGTATTTCTAAGCTGTTCTTTTTTATTCAAAGTAACACAATGAAAGACAAAAAGAAAGACATACTTTAAGAAAAATAAGAGAAAGCCATCTTCACGGAAATAAAAAATATTCTCTTTTACTCAATATGCAAAAAAAAAGGGTATGTCAAAAAAAATCACCATTTAATTACCTTTAATCAGTTACATTTGAGTTTGGGAACCCTGCTCTAGGTAATGGAAAACCATTACAAAATATGTCTAAGGAGTAAAACAATTAGATTTACATTTTAGAAAGAGTACTTGTTATAGATGGAATGTTTGTGTCCCCTAAAAATTCGTATGTTGAAATCCTACTCCCAGTGCGGATGATATTAGGTGGTAGGGCCTTTGAGAGGTGATTAGGTCATTAGAGTGGAGCCCTTGTGAATGGAATTAGTGCCCTTATAAACTCAACCTCCAGAGAGCTTCCTCACTCCTTCTACCATGTGAGGTTACATAGAAAAGATGACCTATAAACCAGGAGGCAGGCCTTGACCAGACACTGAATCTGCCAGCACCTTGATCTTGAACTTCCCAGTCACCAGAACTGTGGGAAAAAGAAATCTGTTGTTTATATGCCACCCAATATATAGTATTCTGTTACAGCAGCCCAAAATATAGTATTCTGTTACAGCAGCCCAAATGAACTCAGACAGTACTCTAGCAGCATGTAAAAACTGGTCAAGAAGAGGGATGCCAGGGGAAAGAACATCTGTTAAAAGGGTAGTGTAGTCTCAAGAAGAGGTAATAAGGGCCTAAACTTACATGTTTACAGTAAAGAGGCGGGAGGATTAATTCAAAGTAGCAGAGTTGCTAAAACTTAGGGAACCCAATGATATTAAAAGAATGACTCCAGATTTTAGGAACAGTTGCACGGATGAATGGTGGTATCATTCACTTAGATAGGGAATTCATAGAGAGAAAAAGTCTTGTGGAAAGGTGAAGTAGTGCAGCACTACTCTATAGCAAGAATTGGCAAACTACAGCCCACTGCCCACGTAAAATTTTTGTACACTCCACAGCCCATACATACTTTTATGTAATGGTGAAAGTAAAAGTAATGCAAAAATAATGGCTTTTACTTCTATAAACGGTTGAATAAAATTAAGGGAAAAACATATTTCATGAAATGCAAATTATATAAAATTTAAATTTCAGTGTCCATAAAATTTTATTGGAACACAACTCATTCCTTTGTGCATTGCCTATAGCTGTGTTTGCATTATGATAGCAGAGTTGAGGGGTTGTAACAGAATGATTCACTTTACACAGTTCCTGGATGCACTACAAATTGCAGTGACAGTTATGACTTGTCAAGTGCTTCAAAAACCATAGTATACTGTTATACCACATTTGATCTTCCTGTCAAAATAAGAGAAGCATGTCACACTTTTAAGGCATTTAAAGTAGTATGTGAATTGTTTTGTTATCGAGTTAGATGGCAAACCATTGTACTATACAATATACATCGATACTACCAGACTAAGCACTCATCACATTCGCAAGACAAAGGAAGTTATCATCAGAGAAATCAGGAAAATATAAAACAAAGTATCTCATCACAGCAGAATTTCCACACAGACACACACACACACACACACACACACACAGCTGCAAACAAATTAAGCTTCCGGGTATCTCATTTATTATCCAAGCAAGGAAATCCAGTTACCCATGGGGAGTTAATTAAATTGTATTTGGCTGTAGCCACCATTGTTTCCAGAGAAAATAAACTTGTTTAAGAATAACCTTTCAGTGAGAATAACTACTGGAGATGAGGACACTGGGAGCAATACCAACATTCAACTAAAAAACAAGGCAAAAGACTTGTAGAGGTTTTCTTTGGCTCTTGACGAGCTGGCAGATATTAATGATACTGCTTAGTTTTTTCTCAAGAAGTCAATTCCAAGCTTGAAATCACGGAAGAGTTAGACTCTATGAAGAGTCTCCATAAAATAATAATAAGCAAGAATACTTCCCAAGTTGAGAAAGCACCAATTCAGTATAACCTGAAGTGGAATCCGTTAAGATGTGTTGCAACTGATGGTGACAAAAATAAATGAAGACCAGAAAAAGGTTTAGTTGAACAAATTTACAAAGTTTGTGAAAGCACAGCTATTTAAAGCTATGGTACTTCACTCTATTATTCATCAATAGGGAAAACAATTTATCGTGTATCATTGAACCAGTAGGGAAAACATTAATTTATCATGTATCACTGAACCAGTAATGTCACCAGTGAACTTCATTTATTCTCACAGATTTAACCATCATAAGTTCTGTAAATTTTGATCAGAAATGGAAACAAAATCCGGACTTGCCTTACGACACAGAAGTCTAATGGCTTAGTGGTTACAGAGTTTTATTGTGATTTTTTTGAGCTCAAGGTCACAAACAAAATTTTCTGAACAAAAAGAAATGCCTTTAACCACTACTATGGCTTTGGAAATTAAAATTTGCTGCAAATTTGATAGTTTCCTAATGAATCTGACTTAAAAGTCAAGGCAAAGCAGTGCTTACATGAGAAAATACTGCAATAAAGTCATTTTGACAACACTGTTCCAATTACAAGTAATAATGGCTTTATATACTTCCTGTGTTGTCAAATGTTAAAATAAAAAGATCTCCCTCCATACACAAATTTGCAATAGATATATTTTGCAAGTTCAAACTATAGTTCCTGCAGTGCTTTTCAGACCTCACTGCAAGTGCAAAGGAAATTTCTATATTTCAAACTCCATTTAACCATGCAATTGAGGAGCTCCCACCTAACCTTAAATTGGAAGTGGTTAATCTGCAATGTAATTGCATACTAAATAGCAAATATCAAGAAAAGTCTTGGGAAAAAAACAAAACAAAACAATGTTTTTTGCCAACAATTACAGCTGTACTGAGAGAATTCTATTAGTGCCTTCCATACAATGAATATGCTCATTAAGATCATATACAATTGACAGTACTTATTTGTGTGGGGAAAAAAATGCCTCAAAGATGAAATTTGTAAAACTGCATTACAGGTCTGCATTAACAGATGAACATCTACAATAAATTCTGATAAGAGGATAACTTTGAATCTTAATCAGTGAAATGTTATCCCAAAAGAATTTTAAAATAAAAAATATAAATTAAAAAAAGAACTCCAGTCTTTTCATTTTTTAATCACAATAAATTGTGTTCAATTAATGTTATCATATTTCAAATGTAGTAAAAAAAATGATGGACATTTATGTTCTCTCATATATATTTTTCCCTTTTCTATTAGGCTGGTGCAACATAACTGCAGTTTTTGCATTGTTGAAATTTGCTGTTAGATGCTCGAATACATTCTTAAATAAATGTGGTTATGTTATACATCATTTTAATGCACAGTTCTCTTTACGAGCGATTTTCTTATTTCTGAGTTCAAAATGGGTCGTAAAGCAGCGGAGACAACTAGCAACATCAACAACGCACTTGGCCCAGGAACTGCTAATGAACATACAGTGCAGTGGTGGCTCAAGAAGTTTTGCAAAGGAGACGAGAGCCTAGATGAGGAGTGTAGTGGAACATGAGAAGTCGACAATGACCAATTGAGAGCAATCATCAAAGCTGATCCTCTTACAACTACACGAGAAGTTGCCGAAGAACTCAATGTCGACCATTCTATGGTAGTTCAGCATTTGCAGCAAATTGGAAAGGTGAAAAAGCTCGATAGGTGGGTGCCTTATGAGCTGAGCGAAAATCAGAAAAAAAATCGTTGTTTTAAAGCGTTGTCTTCTCTCATCCTACGCAACAACAATGAACCATTTCTCAATCAGATTGTGACGTGCAACAAAAAGTGGATTTTATATGGCAACTGAAAAGTGAATTTTATACAACTGGAGATGACCAGTTCAGTGGTTGGACCAAGAAGCTCCAAAGCACTTCCCAAAGCCAAACTTGCATCAAAAAAAGGTCATGGTCACTGTCTGGTGGTCTGCTGCTGATCCACTACAGCTTTCTGAATCCCAGTGAAACCATTAAATCTGAGAAGTATGCTCAGCAAATTGATGAGATGCACTGAAAACTGTACTGTCTGCAGCTGGCACTGGTCAACAGAAAGGGCCCAATTCTTCTCCATGACAACGTCCGACCACAGATCGCACAACCAACGCTTCAAAAGTTGAACGAACCGAGCTATGAAGTTTTGCCTCACCTGCCACATTCACTTGACCTCTCACCAACTGACTACCACTTCTTCAAGCATCTCGACAACTTTTAGGAGGGAAAATGCTTCCACAACCAGCAGGATGCAGAAAATGCTTTCCAAGTGTTTGTTAAATCCAGAAGCATGGATTTTAATGCTACAGGAATAAACTTACTTCCCATTGGCAAAAATGTGTTGATTTTAATGTTCCTATTTTGATTAATAAAGATGTGTTTGCCCCTAGTAATAATTATTTAAAATGCACAGTCTGAAACCACAATTACTTACACACTAACCCAATATGTGGTATCTTTGATTCCGCCTCATGGCCTACAAAGCCTAAAATATTTATCATCTGATCCTTTATGGAAAAAGCTTGTCAGCCTATGCTTGATGGTGGTGCTGTTCCCAGTGTGGCATCACCTGGGAAGGTCTTGACAATGCAAATTCTCAGCCCACCCCACATCTATTGAACCAGAACTTCTGAAGGTGGGCCCAGTATTTTTTAAAAACAAGCTCTTCAAGTGATTCTATGCAAGCTGAAGTTTGAAAACCATTGCTCTAAATCAGGATGTTGGAGTGTTAGTTGTCCCCTTGGATAAATTATTTAATTCTTTGATTTAGTAAAATGGAGACAGTGTCACCTACTTCATAGAATTGTTGAAAGGATTAAAATTCAGTTTTAAAAATATGTAAAGTGTAGCATAACTGACATCAATAATTCTTAATAAATGGTAATTATGAACTCAATGGTATACAGCCCCCTATACTACCCCATGAGATATAATTATTAAATTTTCAGGATTTTTATGAGGCAGTTATTAAAACAGCCATTATTGAAATTACATAAACATAAATGAGTTATACTAAAACAGAAGAATTAACACTCAAAACCATCACTACTTACTTTACATTTTACTATTATATGTGCTAATGAGATTATGTCTGTATGGTGGATATGGTATATAATGATGTGCTACCTCTTATCTCTTCTCAACTCTGCATTCAGTGACACTATTTTAGTAGCTTGAAATGAGCCATGGGGGGAGTATTTACACCACAGGAAATTGACAGCCATCACAAATCAGGGCTATTTTGGAGAAAGGCGTTTAGTTAAACATTTACCAGCACCCCTCTAATTATCATTATTAAAAATTATAAAATGAGTTTTATTTTGAACTCAATGAGTTTTAATTAACTATGCATGTAGAGATGTCTACTAATCTGCTAAATACAAAGATGTAGCCCAGATATTAATAAATATATTTCAGTACCAATAAGTACCTAAAATCATTTTGTGAGCAAAAAGGACTTTGGAATTTACAAGTACTGTTGACCCTTGAACAATGCAGGCACTAGGGGTACCAATCCCCCTCTCACTCAGTCAAAAATCCACACATAACTTTTAACTCCCTAAAACCTTAACTAATAGCCTAATGCTGACCAGAAGCCTTACCAATAACATAAACAGTCAATTAACATATATTATGTATGTTATATGCATCATATACCATATGCATCAAATACCATATTGTTACAATAAGGTAAGCTAGAGAAAAGAAAATGGAAGGAAGAGAAAATGTATTTACTGTTCATTACATGGGAAGTGGGTCATCATAAAGGTCTTCATCCTTATTATAGTCACTCTTGAGTAGGCTGAGAAGAGGAGGGGTTCATCTAGCTGTCTCAGGTGTGACAGAGGTGGAGGAGGTAAAAGGGGAGGCAGGAGAGGCGACTCACTTGGTATAGCTTTTATTGAAAAAAAAATCCAATGGAAGTGGAACTGCACTGTTCAAATCCATGTTATTCAATGGTCAACTGTACAGCTAATCATAGCTAAGAGCTCAATTTAACCACTTCCATTTATCACTAACCTAGTCCTTGGTTTTAACTCCTGAAATGCTTCTAGTTACAAAAGCTATATAAATAGAAGCACTGAGAGAATTATTTCACCTGCAATTTGAATCCAGCATCCATATCTTAGCCAGCATGAGAAATGGTTTTTTAGGTCATTTATTCCGACAAAGCTAAAGTTGGTTCAAACCCTTAAGTTGCTACCTCAAGTATACATTACCATTTGAACACTAAAGAAAAACAAGTTATATAGAGATTATATTTAAGATACCAACGATATGGAGTATATTTCAACCTTCAGTTTCAAGGAATCACAGGCTTTTATAACTGAAATAGTCTTTATAACTATATGGTTTGAATGTTTTTGTCCCCTCCAAAACTCATGTTGAAACTTAATCCCCAACACAACAGTACTGGAAGGTGGGGCTTAATGGGAGGTGTTTAGGTCATGATGGCTCTGCCCTCATAAATAGATTAATGGCATTATAAAAAGAGCTTACCAGAGTGGATTTTCTCTTTTGCTTTTCTGTTGTGTGAGGGCACAAGGTTTCTCCTCTTTGGAGGACACAGCAACTAGGCCTCATCTTGAAACCAAAGACCAAACCTGCAGGCACTTTGATCTTGTAGTTACCAGACTCCAGAACTCTGATAGAATAAATTTCTGTTCTTTATATATTACCCAGTCTGCAGTATTCTGTCATAGCAGCACAAAATGGACTGAGACAATAACCTATTCTAATATATTCATTTATTATTTACATCTAGGTAAATACAGATTGAGTATCCCTTATGCAAAATGCTTTAGACCAGAAGTGTTTCAGATTTTGAAATTATTCAGATTTTGGAATACCTGCATGATACTAACTGGTTTAACATCCCTAATCCAAAAATCTGAAACCAAAAATCCAAATGCTGCAATGTGCATTTCCTTTGAGTGTCATGTCAGCATTCAAAAAGTTTCAGATTTTGAAGCATTTCAGATTTTGGATTAGGGATCCTCAACCTGTATTTTTATTTTATTTTAGCTACTGAGTTGTATGAGTTCCTGATTATTTTTACATGTTAACCCCTAATCGGATATATGGCTTGCAAATATTTCCCCTCATTATGTAAGCTGCCTTTTCATTTTGTTGTTTCCTTTGCTATAGAGAAACTTATTAATTTGATGAAGTCCCATTTGTTTATTTTTGCTTTTGTTGCCTGTGCTTTTGGTGCCATAAACAAAAAATCATTGCCAACACCAATCTTATGGAGCTTCTCTCCAGTATTTTCTTGCACGCATCTTATGCTTTTCAAATTCAAATCTTTTGTTTAAAACTCTGAACCCATTTTGAGCTGATTTTTGTATATGGGATGAATAAGGATCCAATGTCATTCTTCAGTATGTGGATATCTAGTTTTAACAAGTGTTTATTGAAGAGATTGTCCTGTCCCCATTGTGTTTCCTTGGCTTTTTTTTTTTTTTTTTTTTTTGAAGATCAATTGACTGTAAATTCTTGGGTTTATTTCTGGCCTCTCTATTCTGTTCCATTGATCTATGTGTCTGCTTTTATGCCAGTACCATACTGTTTTGATCACTACAGCTTTGTAACACGACTTGAAGCATGTAGTGTGATGCCCCTGGCCTTGTTCTTCTTGCTCAAGATTATTCTGGCTATTCAGATCTTTTGTGGTTCCATACAAATTTTAGAATTGTTTTGCTATTTCTGTGAAAAGTTTCACTGGAATTTTGATAGGGATTACATTGAATCTGTAGATCACTTTCAGTACTATGAACATTGTAACAATATTAATTCTTCCAATTTATGAATATGGGATATCTGTTAATTTTTCAAATTCTTTCATCAATGTCTTACAGTTTTCAGCATAGAGATCTTTCACCTTCTTGGTTAAATTTATTCCTAAATATTTTATATTTTTGCAGCTACTGTAAATAGGATGGTTTTCTTGATTACATCCTCAGAAAGTTTGCTGTTAGTGTATAGAAATGCTTCTGACTTTTCTAAGCTGATTTTGTATCCTGAAACTTTACTGAATTCATTTATTAGGTCTAATAGTTTTTGTCTTTTTTTTCAAGGAGTCTTTAAGGCTTTCTATGTATAAGACCATGCTATCTTTAAACAGATCATTTTACTCTCCAATTTGAATGCTTTTTTATTTCTTTTTCTTGTCTATTTGCTCTGCTAGGACTTCTAGTACTATCTTAAATAGCAGTGGCAAGAGTGGGCATCCTTGTTTTTTTTCTCAATCTGAGATAAACCTTTCAGATTTTCACCATTAAGTATGATGTTAGCTATGGGCTTGTCATATAGGACCTTTACTATGTTTAGGCATATTCATTCTACACCAAATTTGCTGAGAGTTTTAAAAATGAAAGTATGTTGAATTTTGTCAAATGCTTTTTCTGCATCAACTGAGATGATCATATGATTTTTGTTCTTCATTCTGTTAATGTGGTGTATCACATTTATTGATTTGTGTATGTTCAACCATTCTTGCACCCCAGGGATAAATCCCACTTGATCATGACGTATGATCCTCTTAATGTGATGAGACTGCAAATCAAACCACAATGAGACACCATTTCACACCAGTCAGAATGGCTATTATTAAAAAGTAAAAACAAACAAACAAACAAAAAACAGATGCTGTAAGGCTGTGGAGAAAAGAGAATGTTTTTACACTTTTAGTGGAAATATAAATTAGTTCAGACACTGTGGAACACAATTTGGAGACTTCTCGACGAACTTAAAACAGAAATACCATTTGACCCAGCCATCCCATTACTGGGTATATTTCCAGAGAAAAATAAATCATGCTACCAAAAAGGCACATGCTCTTGGATCTTCATCGCAGCACTATTCACAATAACAAAGACATGAAATCAACCCAGGTGCCTATCAATAGTGGATTGGATAAAGAAAATGTGACACATATATACCATGGAATACTATGCACCCACAAAAAAGAATGAAATCATGTCCTTTGCAGCAACATGGATGGAGCTGGAGGCCACTATCCTAAGCAAATTAACATAGAAACAAGAAATCCAAATACCACATGTTCTCATTTATAAGCGGAAGCTAAGCACTGGGTGTACATATGGACACAAAGATGGGAACAACAGATACTGGGGACTACTAGAGGGGGACAAATGGAGGGAGGCAAGGGCTGAAAAACTACCCACTGGGTACCATGCACACTACCTGGGTGATGGGATTATTCATACTCCAAACCCCTGGGTGATGGGATTATTCATACTCCCAAGTGTCACATAACATGCCCATGTAAAAAACCTGCACATGTACCCTCTGAACCTAAACTAAAAGTTGAAATTATTTTAAAAAAGGAACTAATACCAATCCTCCTCAAACTCTTTCCAAACAATGAAGGGAAATACTTCCAAACTCATTTAATGAGGCCAGCATTACCCTGATACCAAAGCCAGACAATGATACTACAAGAAAAGAAACTACAAGCTAATATCCTTAATAAACATAAATAGAAAAATCCTCAACAAAATACTGGCAAACTGAACTCAACATCAACATGTATTTTAAATTAAACTTTTTCCTTATCAGTTATCCAAACATTTGGCTATCTAAAATTACATCAGGTTCCCAAAGGACTGAATCTTCCTCCTTCATTCCTCCTGATGTTCGTGACTGGATATTAAAATTTAGGTAATTCTGATGGCTGTTGTTAGTGCCACCAATAACTCCAGAATTGCTATGTTCAATCTCAGGTTCAATCAGGAATTTCTGGAGAGCATGCACACTATTTCCCCAAAGTCACCTAGAAATTCCAAGATTCCACTATGAAAGCAAAATCATTTTGGTTCTTAAAAAGAGTTAAGGCTATTATAATTTTTCAAATAGTAGTAGTACAGACTTCAGAATATGACTACCAAGGATAGTGAATTCAACCCTTCTCCCATATGAAAAAAGACATATACAAAACAGATATAATGCCAACATAAGAAAAATTTTTAAATTTACCAATCTAGCATCTATGCTTTTTTGAAATCATAAATTTTAGTAATTACCAGCTTTCAAAAATATTTTATCACCCTGCCTAGACTTGCAAAGATCAGGCAAAATTAGTATTTATTATTTAGCTATGAAAACCATTCCTGGACTTGGAAATACAGGCAAAATAAAATGACTATAAGTTTGATACCTATCTACAGAGAAAACTACAACTCCAGGAATTAAAAATATAATTAGACGCATACCTATAATCTAAAGAAGTCTCAAATTCACAAAGTCTAAGAGTAAAAGTGATAAAACCATTCATCAGTAAAGAGTATTGTTTAGGCAAAATGCCATGCAAAATTATAAAATCATTCTAGACTCACTCTGCATGACAGACATTATAAAAATAAAAATTGTACTATACTAAGGCACAAAGACATTAAAAATGAAATGTCAGAGAAATGTGAGGCACTATGGTGAAATTAAAAATTATTCTTAGACATGAAAACAGCACGTCCTTCCATGTAAAATGTAACATTAAAATAATTTTTTTAATTTGTAAATTAAAATACATTTAAAATTTTAAAATGTTTTCTAAAATGTAATATCTGTCATGCAGAGTGAGTTAAAAATATTTTTAAAAATCTATGTTTTCTCGCAGATCTTTAAACAAGGTGAGAAATACAGCATGACTATACCTAGTGAACTGTTTCCACTTATTATTCACTTAGCCTTTACAACTGACCTCCATATCTACTAAACCTCTTAAAGTGGCTTTTTAGAAAAATATACTGGGTAATATTCTAATCAAAGCACTTAGAGCCCATTCTCAGTCCTTATCACCCTCCTGACTGTTCTGAAAAAACAGACCTTATTGACTATTCACTCTTTCTTAAAACCAACCATATACCAATTCTAGTCTTTCACTCTGACTTCTGTGTTTTTCAGTGTGAAATCATACCATTCCTTTTTCCGTAACTACAGAAAACTTAAGGAACCCCATTGCTCAAGATTCTTACCATGAACAATTTTCCTCTTTTTCTTTGTTGACTCTTGTCCTCTGATTTAACTTCAAATATCACCTCAGGATATTTGTGGATAACTTCCAGATCTCTAATTCAAATTGTACTCTCAAAAGTTAAAATAAATGTTTGTTAACTATTTTTTACCTAGTTTCAGTCAGTCAACACAATTTTTCTATGTAGCTACTATGTGCCAGACACTAGTGTTAGAAATGTATTCAAATCCTAATATGACAACGTCCTTGTTATCAAGGAGCAGAGACTAAAGGATAGACCAAAAAGTCTAATGCAATAGGTCCAAAATCGAGTATCTAAGTTTCTTCTTCCTGTTAACTGAATATGTATAAGGAGATTCTCGTATCCTCATTATCACCCAGGCTAAAACCTGTGACTCTCAATTCCATACTCAATGGGTTGCCAAGTAAATCCTATTCTTTATTTGCAATATTCTATTCCCATTGCCATAACCTGGTTCAAGCCATTAAACATTTTCATCCAAACTCCAACAACAATCTTCTGAAGTGTTCTGTAGTTTCTCATCTAATCGATCCTGCACTCAACTGACATATTTTCCTATACCACAGATGTGATCCATGACTTAACTACATAAAAATGTTTAGTGGTCTCTCAATAGGTAAGTCAGGTTAAAATTCTTCAGCTTGGCATTTTAGATCCTACATTATCTGGTCATTAGCTATTACTGTACTACTTTTTCATGTCTGTTACCCATTTCCTTACCTTTTGCTCTAGCCAAACAATGCTGTTTAATCACATTCTGGAAATTCATAAAATGTTTCCTATCTCTCTATCTTCATTTATGTCATTTCTCTTCCAACCTCAGACCAACTCCATTCTGATTAACAGTCTCATTTCTACCTTTAAGAAGTTTAACCCACCTTTGGTTCAAATAACACCATTTCTCTAAAACGTTCTCTCCATTCTCTGAATCTATAATATATGTAAAGATCTTTCATATAACTTATACTTTTACTTCTATTATAATTTGTGTATGTGTCATATTGTTCCTGCTAAGATTATAAACGTGAAACATGAATATCTTTTTATCTTTGTCCTCCCAGTACGCTGTAGTACAGTACACTGCACACTGTTGATATCCAACAAACACTAAATGTATGTTGAATCTGAAATATGACATATACATAAAATAGTAGCTATGGCCATAAAGTTATATAGGAATTTTCTTTCACTCTCTTGTGTAGGAAATTATTGCCATGAGAATTTTTTTTTTTTTTTTTTTTTTTTTTGAGACAGAGTTTCGCTCTTGTTGCCCAGGCTGGAGTGCAATGGCATGATCTCGGCTCACTGCAACCTCCACCTCCCGGGTTCAAGTGATTCTCCTGCCTCAGCCTCCCAAACAGCTGGGATTACAGGCGCCCGCCACCACGCCCGGCTAATTGTTTTTTTTGTATTTTTAGTAGAGACAGGGTTTTACCATGTTAGTCAGGCTGGTCTCCAACTCCTGACCTCAGGTGATCCGCCCGCCTCGGCCTCCCAAAGTGCGCGCCCGGCTGAGACTATCTTTAAAAATCAACCTTATTTATTTCTTGAGACAAATTAAAAAGCACTTCTCCCTCCCCTCATCATTAACCAGTATACCTTCCACCTTCTTATGTGTACACGAATTGTTATACTAACTTCCTTGGCTCAGATATAAAACTGTCACCCAAGGTTTCAATTTTAAATTATCATATGTACCTACTGATCATACATGAAACTGCCTTACCATTGAAGAGAGTTTAGAAGGAAATAGATTGCCTGAGGTTGACTCAAAACCTACCTACAGTGTACTGGGAAGCATGGTACAATTATACCTTTCTGTTTCTGCTTATCCCCCAACTAGATAATATGTACCAATCCAAACGTTTGTTCAGATGAAGACTATATCTTCAGGTTCAAAAGTTGAAAATAATAGGTGGCTTTAAGTTCAACAATTTGCCAAAGATTTACTGATTTTCTATTTGAAAAGCACTGTGGGGAACACAAAAAATAATAAGACACTTTTCATCTTCTGGGACTCATGATTAAATGCACAGCACACACATAAACAACTCTATTATATGGTAGATTATGTAAGTGCTAAAAAGCTTCTAACAAGGTACAAACAGTGCTTATGAAGAGACAGATTAACCAAAGAGTATCAGAGATGGCTTCAAAATGAGAGAGAGGTTTCTATTTGGCCCTTTTTAAAAATCAAGCAATAGCATTCAAGATTTTGAAGATTATTTTTAAGTAGATAATTTCATTTCTTTTAGGTATTTTTATTCACCAGTGTTGTAACGGAATTGGATTTTTTCCACTGAAAAAGTACGGATTTAACATGTAAGCTAAAACGTTAAATGGATTGTTTAAGGCTCACCTGGAAACATGGGAAAATATATTTTGCAAGCCAAACTTGAACTTACAGTCCAATATCAGATAGGGTTATTGGACATACTGTATATTTCCTTTGAACATACACACATTTATCTGTGTATGCATGTTCAAAGGAATTTTATTTCAAAGTGTATTTTATCTGTGCATGTTCAAAGGGAACACACATAAACGTGTGTATGTTCGACGGAAATATACAGCTTGTCCAATAATCTGATATAATACCTATTTAAAAATCTACTTTAAGAGAAAGGGAGACACGCATAAATGGGCCACCCAATTTTTACAGAAATTTGTTCAGCATATCGAGTACTCACGTTAAAAAGAAAAAACAACTTAACTGAAAATAAAATTCAGAGCCCTAGACCTTTTTTGATTCATACCACCTCCTCCGTCAACCCTGGCCTCTTCCAGATATATGGCCAAAGGTCGGGATCAAAGCCTGAAGCACTTGCTGTTCCAGAAAACTCTATGGACACCATTCCCAGGTTTAGATACTTCTTGAAGATTCTGAGTTGCACCACCTAACTCTGAACGTGTTGAGCACTGTATTAACAGATGAAAGGACCACATTCATCTCAAGCTTTAAATAACTCGCACAGAAGGGGTGGGAAAAGTCCCAGCTGACAGATGCCAAGGGAGCAAATTTTAAAAAGAGGAAATTATGACAGACAGGAGTGGAAGCAAACTGGAGAACTTAGTACAAGTCGCTACTATTAAAAGAAACTTTGAGCTCTTAATTACATGACAGCATTCATCAGACGTTTCTGTGATTACTGAATGTAACAGTTAAGCAATAGATGATGTAAAAAAATTAGGTCAAATGTATATATCGTTTTATAAAACATATTTGCTCTTAAATCTCTCATCCAAACCAATCTCTTCAGATTAACTATAAATACAAAGGAACTAAAATCAGATCATGCAGATTAGACAGGGGGAAGCTGGGAAAGAATAACTACCATGTAAGTTCGGTAACAACGTTACAGGGCGCAGTTTCCTGCTACAGAAGACGGACGAAGGAATCCAGAAAATAGGCTGGGCACAGGAATATTGCACACTGTAGTCACCCAGCACTAATTCAACAGCTAGCGGCTCTATCCTGCCTCACGTTCCTCGTGGCCTCTGACAAGTCATCCTTTCAACCTATGAGGCTGTCCGCTCTCCCCCTTGGAAAACAATTTCCGTGCAGGTTGTAAGATCTCCCTCACAAACTACTTGCTTCCACTTCCCCGCCCGGGATGAGGAGTCTCCACGACGGGGAAAGGTCGCACTGACAGAGAAGGAAGTTACACAAAGTGGTCGTGGTCGGACCCGAGCCTCGAGCTCAGTAGACGCGGGGGAAAACGAAGCGGGCGGCCTCTGGAGAAACGGGGATGGAGCTGCAGATGCGAGCCCGCGAGGCAGGCTCCGTGGTGCCCGGGCACTGGCAGGAAGAATGGAGGAGGGGAGGCGAGGCTGCGAGGTGCCGGGGAGCGGGGCGGCGGTCCGGCCCGCGGCCGACCCCACCCCAGCCCGCGCTCGGGACCCTCCCAGCCCCGGCACCCGGCGTGCGTTCCGCGTGCGCCGACTCTCCCCGGAGGAACAACCACCGTCTCACACCCGGGGACTGGAGAAATCCGGCAACTTTGCGCGAGAAATGCTTCCCACCCTGCAGCACGCCGAGAAAGAAAAAAATGTCAGGCGATGACGGCGGAGGAAGGATGACTTACCCATGTTGCTCCCCGAGGGTGAGGAACCGGCGGGGCGAGGCGAAGGTCTCCGGTGCGGGCGGCGCGGCTCTGTGTCCTCCCTCTACCTCCGTTTCTCCCGCAGCCAGGGAGGGACCCGCGGGGGGCGGCCGCCGGGGAGGAGCAGCTGGTGCTGCTGCAGGCGGCGCGGCCGCGGCGGGGACGAGCGGCTGGGGGCGGGGCGGGGCGGGGCGGGGCGGGGCGGAGCGGGGCTGGCGGGCGCAGCCTGCGGCGGGCGCGGCTCCGAGCGGGCGGGCGGCGGAGGCGCGGGAGCCGGCCTGAAAAGCTCCGGCCCCGACTCGCGGCCCACGAGCGCCCCGCCCTCCCCACCGAGCATGCTCAGTGCCTTTTCCACCCCTCCCTCTGTGGCGAGCGAGGCTAAGCGTGCGGGTGGGCGTGTGTTTGCAGACCGGCTGCAGCCGCGGCGGAGGATCTTCATGGCGGCCGTCTGAGAGGCGGAGGGCGGGCCCGGAGAAAGCAGGGAATGGGGATATTGAGCCCGATCTGCTAGCAGAGGACTCACCGCTGCCTTGCTTTCCCACACTGACCCACCAACCCCTCACCCGGAACCCGGGCCTGCCTTCTTTACGGGACGACCGGGCCGCACAGGCCGGAATTAACCGGAGAAGAGGCTGGGCCGCCGCAGAGCCGGGAGGGGTGGTGGGAAGCCAAAGCTGACGCCCCGACACGAAGTTGGAAAGGACGTGTAGGCGACTAGGCCTGCGCCTCTTGGGGACACCTGAGGACGCCCGCTGGGCAGCTGGCTGAGGAGGGGCCGCCGGGAGGGCGCTCGATAGCAGGCGTGTCATTGGGACACTTAAGGCTGCTCTAGCTGTGGCCAGCTTAGAAACAAAGGTCCCGGCAGCGAGGAGAGCGCTCGCCCCAGGATTTCCTCGAAGAGTGTGTCGTTTCCCCCCCCCGGAGGAGCGCGGCCTTTCGTTCCCCGGAGGGCGCTGGAAAGGCCCTTTAACTGGGGTGCTGTCGGGCTCCATCCTGCTCTCTGTGAAAGCGGGAGGAACTACGTTCCCCAGTCTTGAAAATAAGCGTCCTGCTGGGTTGGCTGCGGCACTGCCAAAGCTAACCCGGCGGAGGTCCTGTGATCCCGGGGCCACCGCCCGCTCCCACCACCACCTCGGCCTCGGGGAGAACCTGAGCAGGGCTCTCCCACTGAGGGCGTCCTCCCGACTGGGCATGCACGTGAGGCCGGGGCTGGCTTCGGTCCTCTGCCCTGGGGTAGGAGGCTGGAGGAAACCGATTTCTCTGCACCCTAATCTTGCCCTGGCTCTCCTGAGTGGGGTGAGGAATCTGGTCGCTCTCCAAGGCAACAGTGACCGCAGTCCTTCAGGGGAGACGGTGCAGTCAGCAGTACAACCTGTTGGAGAAAGATAGCTGAATCGAGGTGTCTTTCCCCTGTCAACTTTCACTCGGTCAATCCAATGTTGAGAAAGGGCTTTTTTTGTTTGTTTTTTAATTAGTCGCCTATTCTCACAGTCATCAGTTTCTGCTTGGTGACTAGTATTTCGAGCACACAAATCAGAAGCGACCCTGTAATTTGTTAAGCAAAGAGCAGATTTTATGTGATTTTTCTACAGCAAGAAACGATAATTAAAAAGGTTTGGTGAAAAAGGAAATACAATTTAACTGCTGAAGTCAAATATATGGGACTTTTCTGATGCACGAGACTATCAGGCACCTCACTCTTAGGATGTTCTTCTTGTTTGCCTCTTAAAATAATCGCACTACATTAGTTCCCTAGGGCTGCCGTAACATACCACAAATTGGGTGACTTAAAACAACAAATTATTATCTCACAATTCTGGAGGCCAGAAGTTTGAAATCAAGGTGTAGGCAGGGCTGTACTCCCTCTGAGGGCACTGGGGAAGGATCTCGTCCATGCCTCTCCTAGCTTCTGGTAGTTTCTTGGCATATGGTAGCGTAACTCCAATCTGAACATGGCTGTTCTCCCAGTGTGCTTGTGTGTTCAAATTTCCCTTTTTAATAAGAACAGCAGTCATAACGGATTAGGGGCGAACCATCCTCCAGTATGACCTCATGGATGTTAATTATATCTGCAATGACCCTATTTCCAAATCAGGTCACATTCTAAGGTACTAAGGGTTAGGACTTCTACATATGAATCGGGCCAGCCTGGCCAACATGACGAAACCCCATCTCTAACTAAAAATACAAAACATTAGCCAGGGCCAGGCACAGTGGCTCACGCCTGTAATCCTAACACTTTGGGAGGCTCAGGAGGGCAGATCACTTAAGTCAGGAGCTGGAGATCAGCCTGGCCAACATGGCAAAACCCCATTTCTACTAAAAAATAAATAAAATAAATAAATTAGCTGGGCATGGTGGCACGTGTCTGTAATCCCAGCTACTTGGGAGGCTGAGGCAGGAGAATCGCTTGAACCTGGGAGGCGGAGGTTGCAGTGAGCTGAGATAGCACCACTGCACTCCAGCCTGGGCCACAGAGCAAGCAAGACCCTGTCTCAAAAAAAATAAAAATAAAAAAAAAGAATCAGGGAGGGGTACACAATTCAACCCATAATACACCAATGCAGACCCCACCCTCAGGGCCCCTCACTGCCCCCACATCTGCCATGTTACACATTCATTTTATTACTCCTCCAGAAGACCAGCCTGGGCCTTTGCATTGCTGCTCATCATTTTTTGTTCATCTCTCCTTAACACTCATTAATCTCTTCCAGATTCTCAAGTTAACTTGCTTTATTTTTCCTACTTCCTTATCTAATTATATATTACAATAATTTCATAGAGTATCTTCTATCATTTATTTGGATGTAAGCGTTGAAATTAACAAAAGCAGCTGAAGTGGCTTTCTCATCTCCCATCTGACACTAGTTAAAGTGCCTTTTTTGTTCTACTTCAATCTACAAGCCATCTCCTTAGCCTTCCTGCCAATTAAAACCAAAGGATTGTTCAGGCTTAGTGCATATACTGAGTCCTAATGCACCGGTGTTGTAACCATAGTGAGAACCAATACTGATTGTTATATGCAGAAGTGAATTACTTCCAGACTGGTATATTGCCTACTCCTTGCACACACAATGCCACCTCCCTTCCCGTCTCCTTTCTTGTTCTATTATAAGAATATAATGTTTCTGTCTCATATCTTTACTTTCTTCCTTTATGTCTTTATTCAAAAGTTACCTGCATGATGTCTTCCCTAGTTATCTTATCTAAAATTTCAACACTCCTTCCCATTTCATATCCCCACTTCTATACTTTATTTTTTTTTCCTTAGCAGTTATCAATAAGATAATATATATTTTGCTTTTGGACTGTCTCCCACATTTAAATGTAAGTTCTCCTAGGGAAATAATTTTTGTCTGCTGTATTTACCATTATAACCCCCGTGCCTAAATAGTGCTAGCACATAGCAAGTTTTTAATAAAAATTTGCTAGGTATGGTGGCTCACACCTATAATTCAAGCACTTAGGGAGCCCGAGGAGGGAGGATCACTTGAGGTCAGGATTCTGAGAGCAGCCAGTACAAGATAGCAACACCTTATCTCTACATCTCCTGACATCCCTGATGTCAAGAGACTCTTCCAAAATCGATCTACTAATACCCATACTGTATGTTAGGCAATGGTCAGGATTTTATCAGGCCTGCTGCAAAACAAAGGAAGTTCTGGCCCAGTGCAAAGGTTTTCAACTTCAATCTAGGAAATGTCATATTTATAAAGTATCACAGATTTATTTGAATAACAATTTCTGTTGAAAATTGGTTTATGATTACTAAATAGCTGTTATGGGGGAGTATCAAGGAAAATGTCTTTTAGAAAAGATCAGAAGCAGTACATTTTGGCAAGACTTATAACTTACCTCATTGATGCATGTAAGCTTAAAGAGGTTAGAAGGTGATTTAAATTCTTTAGAGGAAATCTATTGGGAGGGGCAACACAACAAGAAGTGGAAAGAGAGGAGAGAATGTTCTTTAAAAGTATAATAGGGAACTGATTGCCTCCTGTTCACCATGATGTTCTGAATATCATTTAAGGGAATTTCACTGGAGTAGTTAATTGAACTTTGCGGTGATAGAAAATGATTCGGCAGTGAACAGCCTTCTGCCTAAACTGTTTATTTTTCAGAGACTTCATTGGTGAGATCAAGTTAGTCCAGGTTGAACAACTGAAATGTCTTAACCTCAATGTAACCTCTTTCTCCCCCGCTCTCCATTTATTTAATATTTTAGCCATTTTCTAAATGTTGTAAAATCTAAATTGTTTTCATAGGCTGTCACCTCAAACTAATGTCTACATGTTTCAAGCAACAACAGACCTAGATTACATACAGTTTTTAGATGGGATATACCACTTTAAAATCAGTCATGTAGTTATTGAACATTTCTTCTGAGCTCAGCACTGTGCTAGATGCTATAAAAGAACAGCTATAAGGGCCAGGCGCGGTGGGTCATGCCTGTAATCCCAGCACTTTGGGAGGCCGAAGTGGGTGGATTACGAGGTCAGGAGATCGAGACCATCCTGGCTAACATGGTGAAACCCCATCTCTATTAAAAATACAAAAATAAGCCAGGCAGGGTGGCGGGCGCCTGTAGTCCCAGCTACTCGGGAGGCTGAGGCAGGAGAATGGCGTGAACCCGGGAGGCAGAGCTTGCAGTGAGCCGAGATCGTGCCAGTGCATTCCAGCCTGGGCGACAGAGCGAGACTTCGTCTCAAAAAAAAAAAAAAAAAAAAAGAAATAGCTATAAGTACATATCATGCAAAACAAGAGAGTAAGAACAATCTCTCTTAAAAGTCTCTTCCTACTAGTCAAAGATAGCTGTATAAGGAGAACATACCTGAAGAATGGATAGAATTTTTCCGAGAAAGGCTGGGAAGAAAAGAATTTACTCCAAGACAGGGAAACAGCATGTGGTAAGACACCTATATGCCATATTCATAAGACCATTAAAAAGGGTACATATTGGCCGGGTGCGGTTGCTCACACCTGTAATCCCAGCACTTTGGGAGGCCGAGGCAGGCGGATCACTTGAAGTCAGGAGTTCAAGACCGGCCTGGCCAACATAGTGAAACCTCATCTCTACTAAAAATACAAAAATTAGCTGGGCGTGGTGGCGCGTGCCTGTGGTCCCAGCTACTTGGGAGACTGAGGCAGGAGAATCACTTTAACCCAGGAGGTGGAGGTTGCGGTGAGCCAAGATCACACCACTGCACTCCAGCCTGGGTGAGGGAGTGAGACTCTGTCTCAAAACAAAACAAAACAAAACAAAAAAAACAAAAAAACGATGCAGGGGTACTTATTGTGGCATCTTGAGAAATAAGATTAAAAATTTAGTATGAAGAACAGATTGTGAGGGGCTGAAAAAGCCAGCCAGAGGAATTTAAACTTGTTAAGTTAGGAAATAAACCATTGAAAGTTTCTTGAGAAATGGAATAGCATGGCAAAAACAGTATAGAAGGAGGAGAAATAGTGCATCAAAGAAAGTAATTTTTATTGTTATTTAATATTATAATTTTAGTAATTATTGTAATTTTTTCTTTTTCTTTTTCTTTTTTTTTTTCGAGACGGAGTTTCATTCTGTTGCCCAGGCTGGAGTGCAATGGCAATCTTGGCTCACCGCAACCTCCACCTCCTGGGTTCAACCGATTCTTCTGCCTCAGCCTCCTGAGTAGCTGGGGCTACAGGCGCCCACCACCACACCCAGCTAATTTTTGTATTTTCAGTAGAAATGGAGTTTCACCATATTGGCCAGGCTGGTCTCGAACTACTGACCTTGTGATCCACCCACCTCAGCCTCCCAAAGTGTTGGGATTACAGGTGTGAGCCACCGTGCCCAGCCGTAATTATTGTAATTTAAGTAATATTGAGAGATGCATCATTCTGTCTGGGAATTAGGTATACAGGGTGAATTTTTGGTCCTGAAAGAGTATAGTGATAGAGACAGACAGGTAAATAGTTAAAATATAGTGCTACAACTACCACAATGCGGTAGTGTGGAAGAATATGGGTATAACATTTAACTGTATCATAGAAAACCTCCTGGAGAAGAAGCTATCTGAGCAGAGACCTGAAGAATGAATAGAGTCAACTATGCAGAGGGCTAAATGTACACAGACCTGGAGGCAAGAGTTTGAATCTTTAAGAAACCTGCAAGCAGTGTTTTCTGGCTAGCATGAAGCATGCAAAGATGTAGGAAAGAGAGAAGGTCATGCGACAAGAATGGAGAAGTTAGAGGGATCAAATCTTGTAGGGCCTTGACATCTGACTTAGGATATTGGACAGTATCCTAAGGGAATCAGGGAGCCATTAGAGGATCTTAAGCTTAAAAGCGACATTGTTAAATTTATATTTTAGTAGTCGCAAAGTAGAAAATGGCTAAGAATGGAGTGTAGACCAGAGACTGAGAGACTATTAAGAGACTCTCATAATATTCCAGGTATGAGCTGAACTAAAATAAAAGCAGTGGGGCTAGACAGTAATGGACAATCTTGAGAAATATCAAGGAAGTGGTATTGGCTTGATGATTGATTAGAGGTTGTGTGGAATTATTTATGTGTCAGAAATTCTCATATATTACTATTAAATAATGTAATAGTGCTATGTATGAGGTATTATTATGTCAGCTTTACAAATAATGAAAAATGCTCAGAGGTTAAATAATTTAACTTAGGATCTATAACTAATAAGTAAAAAAAAGCAGAAGTAAAATCTAAGCCTCTTTGGCTCAGATCCTCACAGCAAAAAAAAAATGCAGATAAATGTGTTGAGGGAAAATGCCTTATATTTTGTGTGACCTCCACACATTAAAAAATAATACAATGTTATAAAATACCTTTATTTCAATAAAAATGTTCATGCCTTTAAAATATGATTTATTAATATTTGTTCCTACTTCTCTTAAATTTACAGATATAAGAAGAATCTCTGCATTACTATCATATCATTTTATGAATGGATGTTTAACAAAGATACTTTTAAGACATAGGTTCAGTTATTCTTGAAATAATATTTAGCCTATTTTATAATAATTTCAATTGGCTTTGCCATTCTGCCCACCTCAGTTTTTAAATGGTTCTTAAGAGTGAGATCCACTCAGAGAAGAATGAACTCTCATTTTAAAGAAGCCTGACTGAGTTTTCTCACATCATTGTGTCTTCTACATTTCATAATAATGAGAAAGTTGTGCCAAAGTAAAATAAGAGGTGGCTTGAGAACATCAAGAAACCTGATAGCTGACAACGTTACCATAGAAAGGGAGTCGAAGAAATGAGAATGCTGAGTCTCATTCTACCACTAACTACCTCTGATAGTTAATTTTGTCTCTCTGAGCAGTTGACTTTGTCTCTGGCTCTCATATTTCCTGTTTGTAAAAATCGTGAATTATAGTATCTGCATACTATAATGTCAAGGGGAGAAGCCATGAATTGTCTTTCAAATGTAAGAAATATATTTCTCATAGAGTTTGGTTCTAGTAGAGGGATTTAGTTCTACCACCTAAAATGATCTCCACTCTCCACCCTCCACCCTACCTACCTACATGTACACATGCTCACAGACTCACTGAAGACATCCTCCACGTCTTAAAGCATTCCATTCTTTCTCTCTGGGACTAGCCTGAGGGAAAACTGGGAAGTAACTGAAATTTGTCCTTGATGCTCTTGGAATTATTTGTGTCAGAAACTTTCATATAATACTAACCACATAAGTTAGTTATGTTACAGACAAGGACATGGAGAATCAAAATATTTTAATTCGTTTGTCTAATGTCACATGACCAATACAATGTAGAATTGGAATTTGAACAAGGTCTGTTTGATTTCAAAGTCCATGGTCTTTCCATTTCATCACCCTGCCTTGGGTGAATTTGTTCCTTAACCCTAAGCTCACCTCCACTGTGACATTCCATGAGAAAGAGAAGTCTATAACTTACCTACTTCTCCACACTGGCATGGTTACCTGTCTGGTTCAGTTTCTATCTAGAAGTGCTTTCCTTTCCAGAGTGATAGGAAGCTAGTCAAGTAATCTATGCCAATAGGCTTATAACCATCTCTTCCAAAGTCTTGTGAAATAGCTATATGTGTTTTAGGAGTGGTCTTTTAGGCAAAAATAAAGTGCAATTGACCCTTGAACAACACAAGGTTGAATGTCATGGGTCCACATATACCTGGATGGGTCCACATATACCTGAGATAATTGACTGCTTATGTTATCAGTAATGTCAACAAGTAAGCTATTAGTAGCTAGGTTTTAAGGCAGTCAAATTAAAGTTACATAGAGACTTTTGATGGGGATTTGGGGGACAGTGCTCCTAACTCCTGAATTGTTCAAGGGTCAGCTGTAATTCAAAACGATGTTTCTGATGAGATTATCTTGCTTCCTTCATATACTTCTATGTAGCTTGAGTTGCCAGTAATTACTCATCCTCCCTTCTCTTAGGGTTTTTCTAGATCCTCTTGAAGTCTCTGCCATCTCCTTTTCAAGGATCCTCTTTTATCTCCTTGAAAGTTCACCTGAAGACTCATTTCCTTTAGGAGACATTTTCTAATTTAATCTCAACCAGTCCTGATTAAGCAATTCTTGGTATTTACAAAAGTTCTATAATAAAAGCTGGCTTATTCAGCCTTCTGAATAGGAAAGCCTCATTAACCAGCATGTCTACTTACCTACAGTTCACTAATAATTGATTCTCACATGCCGATCTTGAGGGGCTGCAAGATTCTAAAATATTAAAGGCTGAATAAAGTTTGCTTAATGTAGTTGTGTTAGTTTCTTATGGCTGCCATATCAATTACCCCAGATTTAGTGGCTTCAAACCACACAAATTTATTGTCTTACAATTCTGGAGGTCAGAAGTCCAAAATGGATCTCACTGGGCTAAAATCAAGGTGTGGGCAGGGCTGTATTTCTTTCTGGAGGCTTTAGGGGACAGTCTGTTTCCTTGCCCTTTCAAGCTTCTGGATGCTGCCCTCATTCCTTGGTTTGTGACCCCTGCCAGCCAGCAGTCACATCACTCAACCTTTGCTGCTGTAATCACATGTTTCATCCTCCTGCCTCTTTCTTTCCCTTATGAAAACCCTTGTGATTATATCCAGTCTGCCTGGATAATCCAGGATAATCCCACGCTTCTTAATTTATCCAAAACCCCTTTTGCCACATAAGGTGCCATATTCACAGGGTCTAGGGATTAAGACATGCATGTGGACATCTTAGGAGAGTGGGGCAGGGCATTCTTTTGCTTATCTCAGTAGTTAATATCAAGTTTATTTTGTTCCAATTTTTTAAAATTAGTAAGAACCTATATGTATAGATGATACATATGTGATACGTATATGTAAATTTATTTAATAAATGTATTAACTTTCTCTAATCATGCTGGAAAATAGACTTTTCTTACTTTTTATTTTATACGTATGATTTAATCATTTCATTGACATACATTTTTGTCTTTTCAGATGTACCATAAATTTCCTTTTTATGTCCTTTTTTCCCTCCTAAAACTTAATCAAAGTTCCATGATGTAATTTTTTGGTTTTTTTTTTTGAGGTGGAGTCTCGCTCTGTCGCCCAGGCTGGAGTGCAATGGTGCTATCTCGGCTCACTGCAAGCTCTGCCTCCCGGGTTCACACCATTCTGCTGCCTCAGCCTCCCGAGTAGCTGGGACTACAGGCACCCGCCACCATGCCTGGCTAATTTTTTGTATTTTTAGTAGAGAAGGGGTTTCTCTGTGTTAGCCAGGATGGTCTCCATCTCCTGACCTCGTGATCCACCCGCCTTGGCCTCTCAAAGTGCTGGGATTACAGGTGTGAGCCACCGCGCCTGGCCGGTTCCATGATGTAATTTTCAATAAACATCATTAACTTGACCCCTGCATTCTTGAAGTAACATCTCTCTATGGCATTTGCACTTTTGGAACTTGGTTTTTATGACAAAAAGAGAAACAATTTCTGCTTATGTGGGAACAAAACAATTACTGAAACATGAAAAATTCACATGGAAATGAATTGAAATAAATACTTTGTAATTATCAAGTCAGAAAACCAGGTATTAATTCTAAATTGCTAGTTCCATGTAATCATTCATTTATTCAACAACTACTTATTACTACCTACTGTGATTTAAGTCCTGAAGATACAATAGTGAACAAGAAAGACCTGTTCCCTCATTGAGTACATTTGAGTGAGGAGGACAATCAATAAGCAAATAAACAAACAAACTACAAATAAAGATATGATAAATACTGTGAGGAAAGCAGATAAGGAGCCGTGATTGACAAAAATGGCAGTGGAGAAACACCTTTATGTAACATTTTGTGTGTGAAGGCCACCCTTTGAGCATGATAATTAATGTAAGACCCAAAGATAAGAAAGAGCCAATCATGAAAAAGCCAGAGAAGAAACATTTTAGGTAGAGGGAGCTGCAAGCGCAAAGCACAACAAGAAAATTGTGGCTATGTTTTAGGAAATTAAAGAAGGCCAGAGTAATTGAAGCCTAGTAAACAGGGGAGAATGGCAAAAAATGAAGTTGCAGTGGCAGAGAAAAGTCAAATTATGTGAAAGTTGGCACTTTAGTGGGTGCCAAAAAATAAAAGTCCTCTGTGTTACTCCAGAATTTGGAACCAAGATGGGAGATGAGACTCAAGAGTTACCAGATGAAGATCAAAATGGCAGCTTTATTACTGAGTCTGCTGATTGGAGAATTGCAGCCAAATGGGCTTCCAAATACTCCTCCCACTGTCATCACCCTGAATACATTTACCTCTCTATTGTCCCAGGCAGAGCGGAACTGCAGGCTTTCCTTCCAGGGGCAGGCTAGTAAGTCACTGGCAGAGAATTAAGCCATTTTCAAGGAAAGAACCCAATAAGACACACATGCTCAATTTCTCTTCCCCTCTCACCAATGAGAGGATTCTCTCTTCCCCTCAGGGAGAGAAAGGAGTACTAAGGGATGAGAGTAGATGAGGCAGTTAATGAGAGGGACCAGGAATGTTTCCATGGTCTTCTTCCTTTGATAGAAAGTTCTCTCCTCTCTATGAAATGTGTGGAGTGGGGGTAAATATTATCCTTACACTCCTATCAGATGGGTCTTTTAGGCCACGTTTTGGAATCAGAATTTCATTTTAAATACTAAAAGAAAGCATTGAAAGCGTTTTACCCATAAAGCTACATAGACCGACCGACAATTTGGAAAGATCACTCTGGCAGCTATGGAGATAAGTGGAAATAAGGTGAGCTTCCAGGAGGCTGTTGCAGAGATCAGGGTGAGACATGCAGAGGCTGCACCAGGGCAGTTGTGGTGGAGAAGGAGAAAAACAAGCTTTTCTACAGGTAGAAAAGCTGGGGCTTGCTGATGAATTGGATTTAGAAGAGAATGTAAAGGAGGAGTTCAGGTTAAATATTAAAGTCCTGGTTTAAGTGATTGGATGAATGACCACGTCATGTACTGAAATAAGGAAAACTGGGAGAGAAATAAGATGGCAACAGAATTATACTCTGGATTTGCCAACGTGAAAATTGTTGGTGAGTCAGCAAGAATAATTTCTGTGAATACTGGGAAGGGAAGTTAGATTTAGAGTTTGAAGAACTAGTAAATGATTGTGTGTGTACACACACTTTTTAAAAGAAGTTATGCTGTGGAGGTGAGCAGAGAAATGGCATAGTAGGGGAAATATGAGATTTTAAAATATTTTTTGTTGTTGTTTTACACTGAAGGAAATGATCTGTTGGTGACACAGGGTAGACAGAATAACTAGAGGTACAAAACTTTTGGAGAGGCAAGAGTGGGTGAGGATCCTGAGAGAAGGACACCCAACGTGAAACTTTGTAACAGAAATGAAGACCATGCATATACAGGGGGGTTGGTAGATTTGATGTCAAGAAGATGGAAAGTCTCCACTGAATAACTTCGATTATATTTATGAAGCAAGAGAAGGGGTCATTAATGGAAGGTAAGAGAAGGGGCATGGGAGATAGAAGATTTGAGGAGAGAAGAGAGCATGAAGTCGTTGTGTCCAAAATTATGATTGCAAACCTAAGGCAGAAATAAAGTAGTATTTGCTGGGCAGTGTTGAATGGCCATTTAAGTTTTGGAATCATTGATGAAGAGTTTAGTATGTCAGCCTGGTCGTGTTATTTTCCTCAACAATATTTCATTGTTTATTTGAGGTCCTGATGTGGCCAAGGAATGGTTGCAGTGCAAGTAATAGCACATGTGAACTGAAAGGATAAAATGTTTAAAATTTATATTTCAGAGGTGTTTCCGTTTGTAAGTTTTAGGGTGTGACCATGGGAACAGGTGGTTAAGGAGGAGTAGGGAAAAAATTAAGAAGTCTAGAAACTGAGAGAAAGGTTACTAGCTGAGTCATCACATGGGTGTGATGTATTGGGCCTGTAGTAGGTGGGGTGTGAGGGAAAAAGCAGATGTCACTTGAGAGGACTACTGGGTAAAATTTTGTCCTCAAATGGAAAGTTACTTAAAGTCAAAAATTTGAAGGGAAAATTCCCAGAGGATTGAGTATGTAAGAGAGGGTTTTGTTATGTATTGCTGCCCAATAGACCATGTGAAAACTCAGTGTTTTAAAATAACAATTTTATTATCCCTCAAGATACTGTAGGTTGACTGGGCCCGGCTGGGTGATTCTTCTGATTCACATGATGTTAAATGGAGCTGAAATCACTGGAGGCTTTGATAGGGCTGAAACAGCCAAAATGGCTCATTCACATAACTGGTACCTGCTTTAGTGGAGATGGTGGGATAGCTGGGCTCAGGTAGGATGGCTAGTTCTCTCTCTCTCTCTCTCTCTCTCTCTCTCATCTCAAGGTCTCTCTTTCTTCACATGAACCTTCCAGCAGTATAGCTGGACTTTTTACATGGCAGCTCAGGGCTTGCAAAAGTGCAAAGGTAGAAGCTGCTAGGCCTCCTTGAGACTTAGACCCAGAATTGGCACAGTATCACTTCTGCCTTTTTCTTTTGATTAAATTGAAGCACAAGGCCAATCCAGATTCAAGAGAAGGGACTCACAATGATATCAGTACCAGGAGATGTGATCCAATGGGAAACATCTGTGGATATTAGCTACAACAGGAAGTTTATTGATCCTAGATCCAGAATTTTTTGAGGGTAGATTGGAAAGGCTGAGGTAGAATTGATGGTTCAGTTTAGAAGATTACAAAGCAGTATGGGAATGAAAGAGCAAATTGTGGTAGATGACAGAGGGACTTCTACCTCCCAACATAACAGAAGTAAACAGAAATTTGAGGCATGACGGGAGTAGTTCTACTAAAGCAGTGATTTCCAAATTTCTTTATGATCATGCACCCCTTACTAAAATTTGTGAACACTCCTCAAATATTATAATTACATAATTATTAATTATATATATTTAATAATATTTTGGCCAGGCTTGGTGGCTCATGCCTGTAATCTCAGCACTTTGGGAGGCCAAGGTGGGTGGATCACTTGAGGCAGGAGTTCAAGGCCAGCCTGGCCAACGTGGTGAAACCCCGCCTGTATTAAAAACACAAAAGTTAGCCAGGGCATGGTGGTGCATGCCTGTAATCCCAGCCACTCGGGTGGCTGAGGCACGAGAATCACTTGAACCCAGGAGGCAGAAGTTGCAGTGAGCTGTGATAGTGCAACTGCACTACAGCTTGGGCAACAGAGCAAGACTCTGTCTCAAAGAAACAAGCAAACAAATATTTTACTGTAATATATACTTTGTAAAAGAACCAAAAACAAAAATTAAGAATGGTGAGATAAATATTAAATAATATTTTTCAAATTATTTTATATTGCTTATCAATAGTTTAATAACATTTTTGCCTTTTCTGGTGAGAACAATTTGACTAAAAATGCGTCATCAATTTAAAAAATCTTGATTTTATACCTTGTGATACTGTGGCTCAGAAGTCTGGTTCTAAGTTCAGTGTATTCCCATGTTGGTTTTAATAGCTATTTTACCTGAAAGAGCTATCTCACAAAAATAAGTACAGCCAGATGGAAGAAGTGCACCATTAGTTGTGCTTGCTAAATCATGACATTCATTTTTTCAGTCCCATCCCCAATTATGCAAAGAGTTTTATTGAAATTCAGGTAGCAAATATATATCATCCCCAATATCAGTCACTTTTTCTTGCAAACTAATCAGAAGTTATTGCATTTTTGTATTTTTAAGAAATGGGTTCAAAACATATTGAAACTACTCATTTGGAAGATCTTTTACAAACAGTTCTTAAAACTCTATTATTTCCAAGTTTTTTAATGTGCAGATATTAAGAGTTTCTACATTTAAATTGTTTTCAGCAATAAAATTAGATAATGTTGGAATATTTTCAAGTTTCTATTTTAAAAATTCTCTCTCCATAGCACAAACGTCTTTTGAACAGCAGCCATTTTCTCCTTCATTATTAAAAATGTCATCTTTACCTTGAAAGAACTGATTAAGAATATTATTTTTAAAAAATCTGACAGTCACTTGTATTCACAGAAAAGGTCAGCATACTAGGAACACTTGTTAAAATGTTTAAAAGATAGGTGTTGCTACTCAGCTTTTAGTTGGATAGTCCTTTCTGCAAGGTAACTGGTGAACTGGTTACTATGTGGTAAAAAAAAATTTTCATGATCAGCCCTTGTCTTATTACAAAGTATCACAATGACTCTATTATTATTTCAAAGATCTTACTTTATAAAAAATAACCACATTGACAGTGTTCTATGTAGCACACAAATTGTGGTACAGTATAAACATAAACTGTGGTACAGTGTAGTACATAGAAGAGGAATGAATTTATGATGGTCTTGCTGCCAAGCCCTACTGGGGCTACCTTCTGTACTATATTTGACTTCTGGAACATGTGAGAACAACAGTGTTAGTCATTGTGTATTAGAAAAACATAAATCCTTCCATATTTTCTAGATACAAAATAAAGTACAAAGTCTGTACTTTATGTGAAATTTATAGAAAATAAAGTTTATACTTATAAAGTATACATTTTCTCCTTGCTTCCCATTGTTTTGTTTTGCACACCCCGTGTTAGAAACTACATTCTTTGAGGATGAGGAGAGTGGATATTTTGCTCTAGCAACATGGTCATATTGAAAACAGTAAAACAGCTCAGTAAAACAGTGACTTGGGTGACTAAAGGTTCCAGGTTCTCAAGACACCTGGTATGGTAGAGAATTCATGCCAAAACATCTTACTGCAGTACATTTATTAAGTACCAACTACATACAGACAATCGTTTAAACAATGACTTTTTTTTTTTTTTTTTTGAGACGGAGTCTCACTCTGTCACCAGGATGGAGTGCAGTGGCACGATCTCGGCTCACTGCAACCTCCGCCTCCAGGTTCAAGCGATTCTCCTGCCTCAGCCTCCTGAGTAGTTGGGACTACAGGCGCGCACCACCATGCCCAGCTAATTTTTGTATTTTTAGTAGAGATGGGGTTTCACCATGTTGGCCAAGATGGTCTTGATCTCTTGGCCTCATGATTCACCTGCCTTGGCCTCCCAAAGTGCTGGGATTACAGGCGTGAGCCACCGTGCCCAGCCAATGACTTTTACATTGAAGGAAAGGAACTGGACAGGAGAGAGAAGAATGAAGAAATTGATACTGGTGGTTTATTTTTCTCACACAAAATTTTTAACCACCAAATCAGCGAGAATTAAAGCTCTTAGTATTTGACAAGACCTCTAGATGATAAAGAGATCTGCTGTAACTCCTAGTCTTCGGGTGTATATTACATACATTTATTTATTTGTTCACTCATTCACTTAATGTTTGTCCCAGAACTTCTGGCATACATTTTGTTTTTTGTCTTTGTTTCGTTTTTTATATACAGAATGACATTCAAAACACACATTTTAGAAGTGAGACAAATGTGTTTCAAGGATTCACCAAATTTTACACTAGTAGTGAACAATAAGCTAAGCACCCAGGTTTTCCACCAAAAATGCTTCTTTTAAGAAGTTCTTCAGTTACTGAGATGGAATTTAATCAGGCATAAAATGCTCAAAATAAAACACAGACATCCCCCCAAACAAAAAAGCACAACAGGACTTGTGCCATCAGGGGAAAAGCATGACATCCAGTTGCTGAAGTCAGATAACAGTATGCCGAGTTCAGAAATGACTGGTGGGTGGCTTGCAGCACTAGAAGTATCACTCAAAAGAAGAAAGTTCTTGGAAACGGTTGTCTTCTTAAAACAAATAAGCACATTGGACCAGTGTCTTACAGGCAAATCCTAGAATTTCTACATGCAGTAACATAGGAAAAGAAGATCTTTTTGGTTGTTTGGGAGCAATTATAAAATGGGCATTGGATGTAGGAGTCTGCAACTTAGTGGAGAAGAGTTCATGCTCTGTTTTTTTCTCATAATTCAGAGGCTCCTTCTCCTCTGCTGTCCTCTAAATACTGGTGGCCTCCCTTCCCTTTTTTTCTCTTCTCTTCTCTCTTCTACACACTTTCCCTGAATGTCTCCATTTACTCCCAAGACTATATGCCATCTCTGATCTTGACACTGAGCTCCAGATGTGTATATCCAGTTACCTATAATGATACTTCCTCTTGCGTATCATAAACAATTCAATTTTTATGTGGTCAAAATAGAAATTTTGATTATCCTCTCACCCTCAGTCTGCTCCTTTCCCATTCCTTACCATCTCATTTTATTTAAACCAAAAACCTAGAAGCCATTGTCAGGTATTTTTTTCTTTTTAGACAAAGTTTTGCTTTTGCTGCCCACGCTGGAGTGCAGTGGCACCATCTTGTCTCACTGCAACCTCTGCCTCCTATGTTCAAGTGATTCTCCTGTCTCAGCCTCCTGAGTAGCTGGGATTACAGGCATGTGCCACCACACCCAGCTAATTTTTGTATTTTTAGCAGAGACGGGGTTCACCATGTTGGCCAGGCTGGTCTTGAATTTCTGACCTCAAGTGATCTGCCTGCCTTGACCTCCTAAAGTGCTGGGATTACAGGCATGAGCCACCGCACCTGGCCTTAGAAGTCACTGTTGATTGTCCTTTTTCTTTCTCTGTTGCCCTCACATTCGATCCGTTGAATTTCTCCTTCTTTCAAAACATATTTTGCATCTATCCAATTCTACTGTTATACCATCTTGGTCCAAGCCACCATCTTCTCATGTCTAAACTTTTTGAAGAGCCTCCCAGTTAGTCTTCGTTCCTTTTATCTTGCCCACTTACAATCTAATCTCCGTAGAACAGTCAGAACCATCATTATAAAACGTAAATCAGGTCCATCACTCCCAAGCTTAAAACCTTCCGAAAACCTCCTACTTCACTGATGTGGTTTGGATTTGTGTCCTTGACAAATCTCATGTTGAAATGTAATCCCTAGCATTGGAGGTGGGAGATGTTTAGATCATTGGAGAATATCACTCATGAATGGCTTAGCACTGTCCTCTTGGTGATGAGTGAGTTCACACTAGATCTGGTTGTTTAAAAGTGTGCAACACTTCCCACTCTCTTTCTCTCTTGTTCCTGCTCTGGCTATGTGATGAGCTTACTCCCACTTTACCTTCAGCCATAACTAAAAACTTGCCGAGGCTTCCCTAGAAACTGAGCAGATACAGGAGCTGTGCTTGTACAGCCTGCAGAATTGTGAGCCAATTAAACCTCTTTTCTTTATAAATTATCCAGTCTCAGGTATTCCTTTATAGCAACACAAGAACAGACTAATACACTCACTTAAAAGAAAACCCAAATTTTTTACCCTGCTAGTAAGACCTCAAGTGATCTATCCTATGCTTGTATTTTTGTCATCATTTTAAATCTTTCCCCTTACACTTTGTTTCCCGAACATGCCAAGCACATTCCTACCTTAGATATTCTCTCAGTAAGGAATGCTCTTTCCTCAGATATTTCTATAACTGCCTCCTTCTTGTCATTCCCATCACAGATCAAGTATCTTGGAAGAATTCAGTTGCCTCATTTTTATAATGTATACAAACAAACAAATCTAAAATCGTCATTCTATCACATCATCCTATTTTATTGTATTATAGCCTTATTCTTTACTGGTATTTTGTTATTTTGTTTGCTTGTTTGTTTTTTCTCTGTGCTAGAGTGAGACAACAATGAAAACAAGGATTTTGTCTTTGTTGTTAACTGTCACTGTTAGAACAGTGCCTGGCATGATTTTCTTTTAAACATCAATTGCATGCTCTAACTGACTGCAGTGGAAGAGACAGCTTTAAAGATCAAAGAATTATTAAATAATTAAAGAATATTATAAGCCTCATTAAAAAGTATCTCAAATCTAATGTTACTTAATGTGAGAATGGACCATATTCAGCAACATTTGTTTGGTAGTGGGAGAGATGTCTAATGATATACTGTTTTCTAAAATATCTTCATAGCTTTAGACTTCTGATTCAGAGAATGAATGAATAGGCTCAAGGAGCACTTCTGAGCATGTGCCATGCTGGTGACATTGATAGGATTATATAGGAGATACCATTGTGGAATGGAGCCACCTCATTTATCCAGCTTGTTATATTATAAGGGGTTGGGAGAAAAAGACCACAGAAATAGTACTAAAATAGCAATTGCCGTAGTCCCCCCATTATCCAAAGAGGATACATTCCAAGCCCCCCCCCCAGTGGATGCCTGAAACCTCAAATAGTACTGAACTCTATATGTACTGCACTACGTTTTTTCCTGTAAATACATACCTATGATAAAATTTAATTTATAAATTAGGCACAGTAGGAGCTTAACAACTTCTCCTTGGCATATGTTTGGCTTCTCTTTGGCATATCTGAAATGCCAGCAGCATTACTCTTGTACTTTGGGGTCATTATTAAATAAAATAAGGCTTACTTAAACACAAGCATTTCCATACCGATACCAAAACAGTTGATCTGATAACAGAGACAAGCTGACTAAGGGGCAGGTGGGTAACATCTACAGTGTGGGTACACTGGACAAAGGCATGATTCACATCCCAGATAGGTTGGAGCAGGAAAATGAGAGAGTTCATCCTGCTACTCAAAATGATGGCAATTTAAAACTAATGAATTGTTTGTTTCTGGAATTGTCCATTTCATATTTTCAGACCACAGTTGACCACAGGTAACTGAAGCCACGGAAAGTGCAACTGTGGATAAGGGGGAACTATGTACAAGAGAAAAACAGGATAGAGCTGGATAGAATTCGAATCAATTTCATAAACAAAGATCAGTTATTATAAATATGATTCATGCCTTTAAGGAAAGTTTCAATGTAAACATTGAGGCAAACGTAGTTAAAAGGAATCACTTCACATATACCTTCAGGCCAGGCCACTAGGTTTTTAGCTCTTAAATAAACCCAACTGTGAGATACTGCTTAGAAATATAGACTCACTACAAGTTTAATGGTAAAACAGAGGAAGGAATGATATAGCAAACAGCATTAAACTGCTGTTTCTGGGAAGTTTTTCTCATATAATTGCCTTATTTCTTTTGGTTCTGGCTCAGAACCTCCTCAGCAGCCTTTCTAACCACCTTACTGAGGTCCTCCTTTCCCTTTCCCCCTTCTCAAAATCTAGCCAGCTTGCATATATGTCTTAGCAAGCAAAATCTAATTGCCAGCCAAAATATGACCACCTATTTTTCCTCAAGTGCGTTGTAGGATGGTTAGCACAGGGGTGCGGGTGGGGAGTATGACTCAACTCTTCAGAACATAATATAATAGAAATATATGAACATATTACAGATATGCTCAGAAAATGAAAAATAATCCAGTGCTGTCGGAGTTCAAACTTTATGTTGGAGATTAGTTGGTAATAAACCTGAAAAGGTAGCTTAGAGCATGATCACCCTTCAATGCCACTCCAAGCATTTTGACTTTGTAGGTCAAGGAGAATCTTGAAGATTTTTTAACAGAGATGTTTCATGATCTGATTTGTGTTACAGGAAGATAATTCTGGGAACAATATGAAAGATAAATTAGAGAAATAGCCCAACCAAAACAGGAATACGGTTGCAGCTATTTTGAAGGTATTCAATGATGACAGTATAAAATAAAGTATTGGAAACGACATGGAGGAGAAAATTTCCAGATACATTTTAAACTCAAGAATCTTTAGAATTTTACGTTTGGTTACATGTAGATGGTGAGAGGTTCTCTTGTTTCTAGTTTTGGCAACTGGTAGGAGAGCGATGCAATTAACCAAGTTAGAGAACGTAGACAATGAACAGCTGTGCTTTTTTTTTGAGACAGAGTCTCGCTCTGTCGCCCAGGCTGGAGTGCAGTGGCGGGATCTCAGCTCACTGCAACCTCCACCTCCCAGGTTCAAGCGATTCTCCTGCCTCAGCCTCCCGCGTACCTGGGACTATAGATGCGTGCCACCACGCCCGGCTAAATTTGTATTTTTAGTAGAGAAGGGGTTTCACCGTGTTAGCCAGGATGGTCTCGATCTCCTGACCTTGTGATTTGCCCAACTTGGCCTCTCAAAGTGCTGGGATTACAGGCGTGTGCCACCGTGCCCGGCAGCTGTGCTATTTTTGTGTATGGTTTATGATTTGTTTTTGCGGGCAGAGATAATGATTTAGATGTCAAACCAGACAAATGTGAGTAGGAACACAACATACCCACATGAAGATTTACAGCATTTGGAAATGCAGGTGTGGGGTTTAAAGTAAAGGTTAAAGTGAACGGAAATTAGCTGTACAGAATGATGGTGAAAGCTGTGGAAAAAGATAAATGTTGCATGAGCAGATATGGAGCTGGAAGAAAATAGTGCTTAGAACACGTATTGCATTTAAGAAATCTGTGGGAAAGGCTGGGCGCAATGGCTCACAATCCCAGCACTTTGGGGGGCCAAGGCGGGCGGATCACAAGGTCAGGAGTTTGAGACCAGTCTGGCTAGCAAGGTGAAACCCCGTCTCTACTAAAAATACAAAAAATTAGCTGGGTATGGTGGCAGGCGCCTGTAGTCCCAGCTACTCGGGAGGCTGAGGCAGGAGAATCGCTTGAACCCAGGAGGCGGGGGAGGTTGCAGTGAGCTGAGATCGCGCCACTGCACTCCAGCCTGGCCGACAGAGGAGACTCTGTCTGAAAAAGAAAAGAAAAGAAAAGAAATCTGTGGGAAAATAAGAGCAGAGAAACAGGTTGACAAGGAGTGATCAGGAGAAGGATTGTCAATGAAAAGGAAACTATTACTTTGGAAAAAAGAAAGAAGTGAGAACTCAAGGAAAAGAACTGGGATAATTTAGAAGTGGTTAGATTTTTAATCACAAATTTTAATTACCATAAACTGTTTACTTTTGATGTAAATATTCCAAAGTATAGAAAAAAATAAATAAACTATTCACAGTTGTAAGCCTTGATTGTAGTGAAGTGAGGAAGAGGGAGGATAGAGGAAAAGTTTCAGCTCTGAGAGTGATTTGGATGGAGCAAAAGAATTATCATTTTCAGGGCACTTTTGTGTAGGTCCAGAAATCTAAATTAGACTTCTCTTCTTTCTCCATATCTTTTTTATTAAGGGTCAGTGAACTTTTTCTATAATGGAGCAGGTAGTACATATTTCAGGCTCTTTTTGGGATACGCTCTGTCCCCCAGCTACCCAACTGTGTCATTGCGGAACAAACGCAGCCTTAGACAATATATAAACAAGTGGGTATGGCTGTGTTCTAGTCAACTTTTGCTTACCAAAACACATGATGGGCTGAATTTGTCCCACTGATGACAGTTTTGTGATCCCGGTTCTTGATCAGTAACAGCAGAGAGATTGGTATCTGGTTAGGTTGGGACATGTTGATCTTGATTTTTCCTATTTAACTCTCGGTCTTCTACAGAGTAGGTTCAGTTTTGCCCAGCTAAAAATCACTTTTATCTTCAGATTTTGATCTCAGTATGGTAAACATCAATCTGGTGATCTCTGAAGATCCAGAAAGTGTGATGATCTTGTTACATGGACAAGATCATTTTGACTTTGTTGAGGTAAAAACCTGTTTGATTAACTAACTATTCACAGGTCTTTGATGTTTCTTGGGATCCTGACAATTACATGCAGTTTTTGTGACTCCTTCATTATCTTTTTAGTCTTCAATTTAATTGATAAATCAATGTATGTTAACAAATAGACCAATCCCATTGATAAATATGTTATGTCACAATTACTTGTCTTGTTTGTATTATTAATCAATACATTGCTCATATAATATCTATTGCTGATCACTGCATTAAAATGGGCTCAAAATGCTCAAAATAGGTGACTGTCACTTTTTCACCCTTTGCCAATATTTCCTGTGTGCTTTATTCAATTAGTCTTTTTCCTTTCGTCATAGTTAAAAATACAACATGTATTCATTCATTTATTCATTGAAATCTTGAGTGTGATGTGTCAGGCAAAATGCAATGTGCTGGGAGTACAAAGACAGTCCTGCTAAATTTGTGCCCTCAAGATGTTCCCTGTCAATAGATAATAAAGATTCCAGGAGGAAGGAATGTTCAACAGCATCAAATATGGCAGAAAATTTAAACATGGGAAGTTAACATAGGCCATTAGATTTAGCAATAAGAAAGTCATAGGTGATCTCAGAGAGAGTTTTAGTAGAATATCAGTGTAAGTGGACATAACTCTTAAATTCTTCATACCCTCACCTATACTACTATGCTCAGATTCCCAACACAGCATGAGAGCAGTCTGTTTTTCAATAGAGCTTGTTTGTTGAACTCTTTCTTTACTTTCCTGGTGGATTGGATCTCAGAGCTGTATCAATAAGAATTCTTAGTTGTAAGCAACAGAAACAAGCTCTGCTAAGAATAAGTAGAAAAGGATTTCGTAAAGGATATTGGCTACCCCCCAGAATCTCTAGAATGGAAGTCAAACCAAGCTTGGAGGTTACACAGATAGAAACCAACTCTGAAGTCTGAAGCCAAGCTAGACCCATAAAGGCACCACTGCCCAGATGCTGCATCTCAAATAGCTGCCAACATATAAGAAACACTAACTATGGCTACTATAGAACTGCTACCACTGCAGCTTCTGGATTGGATTCCGCACAGTGCCTGCTTCCTTGCGCCACTAACTCCTGAGTCAAAGTGGAGCCTGGGTACATTTTATTCTACCTGCAAAGGAAAGTAGGAAAGAGAGTATCTAGCTTCTGTGTGGGGCAGGGAGTCTTTGTCTCCCATCAAGATTTATAAGGTAGAGAATTCCCCAAATCCAGAGAAGGACTCCAATGCTGGGCAGTCAAAAGAAATGACAAGTGTCTGCTACAAGAATTCAGAAAGACATATACAGGTATCCTTCCCTTCTCTTACTTCAGCCTGAGGCTGAGAGTCAATCTCAAACAATTCGTTCTGTACTTTTTCCATCCCTGTATCTGTAAAACAATAGTATTCCTCAGTCCAAGAGAGAAAACATAGCCCCAGAATTCCAAAGGTCCAAAAGACCCACAGACTTTCTTAGCCCCAAAAGGCAAAATCCTGAAAGCTCACAGGCTAAAAGATTTAAAGCCACAAAAGCCGACAGACCAAAAATCCATGACTCCCTCAGCTTCCTTTAATGCTCCTATAAAAGTTTTAATCCAGTCTTTTTACCCAAAGAGATAAAGGGAGAAGAAAGGAAAATATCTGTTCTTTGCTCTTCTAGGCAAGGTGTTCTCCCCCAGCTTTTCAGGATGTTTTCCTATTCCTCAGGCTCACCTTTACCATTGTTCCTGGTTTGGGATATTTTATGATGACGCCATACTCCTCTCTCCATACCTTCCTCTACTGAGTGATTTTAATGCCTTCTTCCTTCACCCTTTTCTGAGGTTAATGAAAGGATAGGATGTGGGATGAATAGTGACCACAATATTCATTCAATACAATATTCAGTGAATACCAATTTTTTAGAAAGGTAGGTAGCATTTGTTTTCCCAGATCCTCATCCCCTTATGGTGCAAAGTGAATTATATTGGATTGACAGGATTTTTTTTGTTTTATATTGTATATAACTTATCCATAGATGGGAGTTTGTCTTTGCTTTGTGTATGAGGTTCCAAACTGGCATCCCTCAAGTCAAATTCTGCCTGCAGATTTGTTTTGTGCAGCACACGTGGTTTTAAAACATTTTAAAATCTGAATACCTTTTGACTGGTGTAGCCTCTTCAGTTCTCTACAGGCTGCACCACTCTCTGCTGCTTCACGCATTTATGTTTTCCACTTTGATCTTTGAAAGCCTTTGCATAGAGGCCCCTGCTAATGCTAATCTTCGGTGATCAGATCTCACTTCCACATTGCGGCAGTTAGCCTCAATTGCCATTAGATATTAGTCTGTAGCTAACTTGATTTTTTAAATTATCCTTCTCATTCTTGGAGTAATTTGCTAATGAGTATATAAAAATGTTATTTTCTTTGTTTTTTTTTTATTGCCTTTCCATTGGATTCCAATTGTGGCAACTTTAGATTCCAACTGTGGCAACTTTAGATTTTCTAAAAATTATTTTTATTTAGCCACATTGTTTACCTCCTTCTGCAAGATAGATACCTTTATCCCTAGATAATTGCAGGTAATGTAGCTGATCGAATGTTATCAACTCCTCCTATGGAGCCAGTAAGAGGTCCAGGCTAAATTTGAACACAGGTCCACCTGTCTTCAGAGCCTGTTCTCCTTCAACACCTCTTTGCTTCTTGTCATCACTTTGTGAGCACTGTGATCACTTCTTCCAGCACTGACAGCTACTTTTAGATTTCCAACCAATTCCTTCCCATTAGCAAGAATCAGATACATTGTTCACAGAGCCTTCAAAAAAGATGGGTAAACTGTGGTTATCTCAGTTGATTTCAGAGGAGATATTTTGGAAGTAAATATATTTTGTTTTTTTGAGACATTAAAAAAATAATTTTCTCCTTCTCTCTCCATCTGCCCTAAAAGAGGAGGAGCTTACATATGGGTCAAGGACATAACTTGCCAGGTGTCAAGTTACTCTAAATGCCCTTGGACTGTGACACATGTTCCTGCAGCTCTCTTCTGCATTGTCTTCCCTCTTGGCCCTTCCTTTGTGCTTTGCTTTCTTCCTGTCATGTCACTGGAATAATAAAATGGGGACTGGATGCGTTTTCAGACCTCCCTGACCTTGAAAGGCAATGTGGAACAGAGTGTTGGCCCACCTTTGATGTGAGCCTTAAGATAAAGCAGTAAAAGGAGTTTTTGAGGCTTTCACGTGAGTCCAGCATACTCCATCAGAGTGAGAGACGAGATCATACACAATAAAGAGTGCCTTTGCCTGAAATGCACCTCAGGATTTGAGCATGGCAGCTGGCTAGGAAGCGGCCTTCAGGATGCTGGCCATATGTCTGTCTTCAGAGATGGATCTAAAAACACATTCCATTTCCCGGACTCTAAATCATGGTTGATTTGCTTGCTATAAAAAATTCATTTTGTCTTATTGTTTTAGATTTTCTACTCTGCATTTTTAATTTCTATTACCAAATAATAAGGTTACTCCACCATAATTCCAATGTGTCCTAATTGTGTTATTGAGCGTAATTTTCTGATTTGCTATGCTGGCATTGCTATAAATTCTGAGAGACATCGAATGTTTCTTTTATTTCCCCTTAATTGCCTCTTACATATTTTTCTTTTCTTTTTTTAAATTATAGTGGTGAGGCATACTGACTATTTACTTTCATGATAAATTTCTATCTCAAAATTAGACTTCTTTCAATGCAAGTTTTATGTTTTTTATGTTAATCTATATCTAATAAATTTAGGATAAAATTCCCCTCACTATCTTAATTGACTGCCTATAGTGTATGAAACAGTTTAGCTTTGGAAATAATTGTTGTATATATATAAAACTAGATTTTTCTTATTGTAGAAGACTCCTGATTTTAATTTCTGTATCTTTCTACTTTAAATTCATCAAAGATAAGTGTCTCTCTGAAAAAACTGCAACAGCACTGTCCAGTAGAATTTTCTATAGTGATGGAAATGTTCCATAGCTATGATGTTCAATATGGTAACCACCAACCATGTGTGGGTATTAAGCAGTTGGATTGTGGCCCATGCAACTAAAAAACCAAATTTTTAACTTAAAATTTTAACTAATTTAAATTTAAATAGCCATATGTAGCATGATTAGACAGCACTGACTAGAACATGCCTTCTAAAGTTGGTTCTGATAGAAGAAATAAGACCTTGTGTTTGATAGATCAGTAGGGTGACTATACAATAATCTATTTGTAATAATCTATTGTTTATGGCAGGATAGCTAGAAGAGAATAATTTGAATGTTTCTGGCATAATATTTAAGGTGATAGATATTCCAATCACACTGATTTGATCATTGGAAATTATATAAATGTATTCAATTATCACATGTACCTCTAATAACTTTATTATTGGAAATATGTACATCTACTGCATAGCAATGAAAAAAGTAAGTTTTTTAAATGTATGCCTTCTATTTCACTCCTTCACATTTCAAACTTGATACATCAACAAAATATTAACAGTTTATTACCCTTGAGCTTGTGTGCACAATGGAAGTAAAAATGTAATATTCCTTGACATTAAAGGCTGCAGTCTAAAAGACCAAGTTCAGATCTGAATAGATTCTTTTGTTTCTCTGTATCCCCAAGAACAACTGAATTTAAAAACATGAATAACTTCATTTCAAAGTTGAGTGATACAATCATGGTTTCAACTTTTCTATCAAACCAGCATTATTTTACTCTTGTGCATGATGTACCAGAAAGAATATTGGCTTAGCGTTGTAAGATTCATGTTCCATTTACAGCTCTCTCATCTAGTAACTAGGTGACCTTGGCCAGGTCACTTACCTCAGTTTAAGTTTCCTTATCTATAACATGGAGATAATGAGCCCTATCCTACCAGACTTAGATGCTTGGTGAACCATTAAATGTTAAATAAATATAAGGTATTATTAATATTGTTTACAATGACTATTGTAATTATTAAATCAATCTGTCTGGGAGCTTTAAGGCTCTTAGGTCAAAGCTACTAGATTTTTTTTTTTTTGGCTGGTATTTCTCAAACTATCTGTGGGGACAACCAGGTTTTTGAATTTCCAATTAGTTGTGGACCAATACCAACATATTAGAAATGAATTACTTGAAAAATTAAATAAGAAATAATGTTTTTAGATTTAATAGACATAAAATTGTTGTTAAATTGCTATAAAAGTTGCCAAAACTATATTCTGGGTTTTTGAGCTTACTACACCGCAACCACTAACAGCTTGTAGATTAGCACCAGTACACAAAACTCACTGTGAGCAGCATCGTTCTAAGCAATCCAGGGCTACATAGTTAATAAAGTATTTAATATAATATATGCATTAACTTACCCATTACATTTAAGCCATCACATTAATTGGTTGGTACAAAAAGTAAGAATTATAGGCGAATTAAGAACTTCTATCCTTAAAAAAAAAGTATTTAGCTCAGAATTTTAATGATTTGTTTGTGTGCAATTTGTCATTGAGATGGAGATATATATCCCATATAATATGAAGAAACGTAAAATCCATAAGATCTGTGGAAGCATGTAGTGATAAATATATAGTCTACTTATTTATCATTTATTTAAAAACACACAATCACACCATTTCAAGTAATGTGTTTGTTTACACAGAAATTAATATGCTCTATCATGTACAATTCAAAAGATGAGGCAATTGTTTGTGTAATAGGGCTTAACACAGTTTCTGTTAGTTTATTAAACAGTCTTACCTCCCCTGCATTTTGTAATCCTTCCAAATCTAAATAAGTACTTTCATGATTAAAATTTGTAGGTGGTTTAAAAGCATACATTTTCACTGATTACAATATAGTAAATTAAACATATGTATTTGCCAGCTTCTTGATTTCTTATGAAAAAACTCAGTTCTGATGATAGGACTATACAAATCTTTCTTTTAAATTAAAATTTATGAATTAGACCTCGTTAGAGAAAACTATGTATGTGTTTGATTTGAGTAATTGATTTGTCCCCTCTAATTAAGTGATATGGACTGGATACGTTTCTTTTCTTAGATCGTCTTGGTTGTCTACCTCCAACCCTCCTTGCATATAGCCCCTTAAAACAGCTGTCGCTCACCAAAAAGAGATGAAGCCAAGAAACAGACTGGGTGGATGTGCTTAGGGCAGTTCAGCCTTCTCAGATTCACTAAGAAGGCTAGGCTGTAGTTGTGCTTTAAGGACCTCAGGTGAACTTCAGCATTTTAAAAATACTTAAAATGGGGGGCTGAGTGTGGTGGCCCATGCCTGTAATCCTAGCACTCTGGGATTTCAGAGGCAGGCAGATAACTTGAACACAGGGGTTCCAGACTAGCCTGGGCAACATGGTTAAACCAAACCCTGTCTCTACAAAATATACGAAAAATTAGCCGAGTGTGGTGGCGTGTGCCTGTTGTCCAAGTTACTTGGGAGGCTGAGGTGAACTAAGCCCAGGAGGTTGAGGCTGCAGTGAACCAAGATTGCACCACTGCACTCACAGCCTGGATGACAGAGTGAAATCCTGTCTCAAAAAAGTGAAAATATGTAAAATGTTTTTAGTATGCACAGTTGATTATTTAGAAAGACTGTAATGCTGGTTTTGTTGATTTAATTATTACAATATATTCGGTAAACACTTAATGTAGATGAAAACTGTATTATATGGCAACTACAACTACTATCTACTTATTTGTTCTTTTGCATATCATTATTCACTTACCAAAGGTACTTAAAGGCTGTTTGTTTATTTATAAAATATTTCAAACCTGTGAAAAATAGGATAATGAATACCTTTATCTCCATCACTCAGATTTAAGAAATTCTAACATTTTGTCAGATTTGTATTCATTTTTTAAAAACTTATTTATTTTTCCCTTTAAGCTCTGTTGAACTTGATATTCATTATTTTTTAAACATCACGTTTAAAGCTTTCTATGTAGGCTCCCTCATTTCTTTCCCTTCTCTTCTTTCCTAGAGACAAGAACTCTCATTCCCGTGTCTGCTTTTATATTTTTACTATTGTGGCTGAGACATCTGGTGGGCTCAGCGCCTTATTTACTCTTTCTGTACATTATTTACTCCTTGGGCATGTGGCCACATGAATAAACTGCATTTCCCAGCCTCCCTTGCAACAAGACATGACTAAATTAGGGACAATTGCACATAAGTGGAAGTGATGATGCAACTTTAGATAACCTCTTTAAAGATGCTTCATTTTTCTCACTAGCTGGAAAGTGGTAACTCAAACAGCCTTGGAAGCCACATGTGAAGGCAGAGCCACCCTGCCAGTCAACGTCCTTGGGTAACCTCATGGAGCAAAGTGCCTCTATCTGCCCTGAAAAGACAAATAACCTTTGGTTTAATTAAAGAAACTTAGTTTATGTAAAATTTATCTATCCATAGTTATATAATTATATGCATTTTATTATATATATACGTACATAAACAATTTTATGTAAGTATTTTGCATATTTTAAAACTTTACCTACATGGTCTCTGTAGTATCATTCTGCAACTTCTTTTCACTCAACATTAGATTTTTGAAAGTTACCTATGTTAGTTTATGTGGTTCTAGTTTATTCAATTTAATTGATGTGGTATTCTGTTATTTGAATATATGCTTGACTTTTACATTCCTTTGATGAATTATATTGACACTTTTTTCACATTTTTTACTATTACGAAAAATGCCACAATGGACATCCTTGTACCTGTCTCATTTTTTACTATTATGAAGAATGCTGCAACGGACATCCTTGTACATGTCTCCCTGTGCACATATCTGAGATTTTCTCTAGAGGATATAAATAAAAGTGTAATTGATAGGTTTATGCATCTTCAACTTTAGATTTAGCCTGTTCTGCTACCAATCAAGTTTCTGTGATGTGAATTAGATTTATAAATTGGTATATAAAGAAATGATGTCAGTAAAATCGAGTCACATTTTCTCCAATCTTTTAATGTTTTTGTGTCATCAAGTAATAGCAGCTGAATGCAAATTACACTGATGCTACTGCACTTACAAACTGTGGGAGAATACAGTGTTGTACACTGTGCTCACCCACTCATATTCTTCCCCTTGGCTTATATACTGGCTGTTATTGGTTTTTAGCTTTCTTATTTTATTGGTTTTATTCTTATTGTGTTGTTTTAATTCTTATGTCTTATTCCTTCTAAGATTTTTTTCATTTGAATTACCTACAACTTTTTTCTGCTGAGTTGTTTGTTAAGACATATATGAGTATTTACATATACATATGTATGTTTTACATCTATGTATCAAACATTTCCTTCATGGTCTCTAATTTGGCTTTTGATAATCTCTTTCCCTATCCTCTCTCTGTTTTATTCTAAGTTTTGCTTTTCATAGTATTCCTTCTTCAACTTAGAACAGATTTTTCTGTATGTTGTGTGATAATTTTAATTTTCCATATGGATAGCAATTGTACCAACAAACTCACTGACGGGCCCATAACTCCCTCACTAGCTTGCAATGCCATTTCTGTCATAATTAAGTTTCCATTTAGGCATGAAACTGCTTCTGTGATCTTTATGCTATTTCATGATCTATCACTGTGTGTATGGCATGCTGTTTAGCATTCATATTCTTAAAAGAAGTTATGCCAGGCGCGGTGGCTCATGCCTGTAATCCCAGCACTTTGGGAGGCCCGAGGCGGGTGGATCACGAGGTCAGGAGATCCAGACCATCCTGGCTAACACAGAGAAACCCTGTCTCTACTAAAAATACAAAAAGTTAGCCGGGCGTGGTGGCGGGCGCCTGTAGTCCCAGCTACTCGGGAGGCTGAGGCTGGAGAATGGCATGAACCCGGGAGGCGGAGCTTGCAGTGAGCCGAGATCGCGCCGCTGCACTCCAGCGTGGGCGACAGAGCAGGACTCCGTCTCAAAAAAAAGAAAAAAAATTATGCTATCTGGGAATGTAAGTTTTCCCAATTTGTCCTTCCTGAAAATTATCTTGCTTAATTATGATCCTTTGCTCTCTGTGTGAAATTTTAGATCAGCTCTCAGGGTCCATGAAAAATCCATTTGGATACTTTCATTAGAATTACATCGAATTTATGGATTAATTGGGCAAGGTTGACATCTTAACAACATTAAGTTTCTCTAGTATGTGCATGGCATATTTTTCCATTGAATCAGGTCTTCTTTGTCCTCTTTCTTGGTTGTTTTGTGTTGTTGTTCCCTGAACAATAAGATAGTGAAATTCGTTAATAGTTTTTTAATAATCTGCAATTTCCTCCAAAATTATTCTCTATATATACTGATAAATTTATTCTTATATGTTCTTAGGCTAATATGTATTCTTAGGCCCAATATATGTCTTTAGGCTTTTGTGACTACATTTTCAAATTTTTTACAGCTATATGGAATGCTATTGATTTTTATATGTTGCTTTAAAATTTTTTTCTTTTATTAATTCCTGCTGTCATTATTTTATTACTTTTCCTTTTCATTTATTTTTTTGAGACTGAGTTTCGCTCTTGTTGCCCAGGCTGGAGTGCAATGGCACAATCTTGGCTCACCGCAACCTCTGCCTCCAGGGTTCAAGTGATTCTCCTGCCTCAGCCTCCCAAGTAGCTGGAATTACAGGCATGTAATCACATTACGCCACTACACCGGCTAATTTTGTATTTTTACTAGAGACGGGGTTTCTCCATGTTGGTCAGGCTGATCTTGAACTCCCGAACCTCAGGTGATCTGCCTGCCTCGGCCTCCCAAATTGCTGGGATCACAGGCGTGAGCCACCGTGCCCGGCCTAGTTTTGCTTTTTAAAAAGTTTACAACACTGTTCCTTCCCTAGCTTCCTGAGTCAACTTAAGGCGTTTAAAATCAGGTTTACTTATTTTTAAATAAATGCATTTAAAACTGTACAATTACTCTACAATTGTTGTTTTGGTTGTATGTCACAGGGTTTTTTTTTTAGTATATTACATTTATTTTCATTTAATTATAAATATTTCATCATTTCCATTTCCATTTAACTTATGAAGAACTTAGGAGTGCATCCTTTAGTTTACAAATGTATATCTATTTTTGCCATTATTGTTGATTTATAATTTAATATACATGGTTATTATTTTGTCACCTAATAGATGCTCAATTTTCGTAAATGTTCTAAGCATTCAAGAAAAGAATATGTAAACCCATAGGGAGCAGGGCTCTATACATTACATTATGTTGTTAGCTTTATTGTTCAAATCTTCTATATTCTAAATTTTTTGGCTGTTTGTTGTAGTAGTTTCTGATAAAGAGGCATTGCAATCTTCCATAATGACTATAGATTTTGTTAATTTTTGCAATTCTATTTTACATGTTTCATGGCTGTTTTGTTATTGTAACGTGATTATTTTAACATCCAGGTGGCTGTTCTGTGTTACTATTTTGTTATATCATTTTTTTCTATTAATGTTCTATTTTTTATAGCCCTTTATTTTTTATTTATTATATTGCTAAAATAACCTTCCTCTGGTTAGTATTTGCATAGGGTATCTTTATCTTTTCTTGTTAACTGTGTGTACGGTCTTTATTTTAGTTTAGTGTATTATTAGCAGCCTAGAGTAAGGTTTTGTTGTTTAATCCAATCTAATAATCTTATTTATTATTATTTCTGGTATATTTGTACTGATTTTTACTATCTTATTTTATGTTTTCTCCCTACTTCTTTGTTGTTGCTTTAAAATTTTTTTTCTGTCTTCTCTTGGACCAAAAGTTTTCCATTTTCATACTTTTCCTCTGCTGAGTCAAGTATTACTGATTTTATATATATGTATTACATACAAATTATACTAATTTTATATATGTATTACATACCATACACATATGTATGTTAGTGGTAATCCTTATTCACATAATATTTAACTATAATTTTTTATACGTTTTAAGCTATTTGCCATTTCTATGCTTCTCCAAACATGAAAATATTCTTAGCACGCTTGAGTTATTTACTGACTACACGCTCCCATCCTGTTATGATTGTTATTTTATTTTATTTTATTTTGAGAGTGATTTTTCCTCTTGTTGCCCAGGCTGTAGTGCAATGGTGCGATCGTGGCTCACTGCAACCTCTGCCTCCAGGTTCAAGTGATTCTTCTGCCTCAGTCTCCCGAGTAGCTGGGATCATAGGTGTCCACCACCATGCCCGGCTAATTTTTTGTATTTTTGGTAGAGATGGGGTTTCAAAAGTAGTGTTTTTTTTTTACAGTCAATACAAATATTAATTAACTTTATTTTTATTAATTTTTGAGCGTATCATTTAAAAAATATATCTTGTATCCCTGCTGGTTTTATTTGTTGCTGAAGTACGTTCTTTGTTAGTTCTTTTAGTGAGAATCCATGGATAAAAATCTTAGTCTTTGTATATTTGAAAATGTATTTTAACCCAAATAATAGTTTAACTGGATATTAAATTTTAGGTTCATAATTATATTTCCTCATTGCTATACAGGTATTACTTCATTGCTTTTTGGCACCTATTATCGCAGAGGAGAGGCCCGCAGGAGGACAAAATGTGTTCCTTTTCTCTCTGGTAGCTTTTAATATTTTCTCTTTATTCTTGTTTTTAAAATTTAAGCTTACCGAGGTATAGTTTATATAGAATGAAATTTACTATTTAATGTGTACAGCTTGATAATGTGATAATATAGAACATTTCCATTAACCCAAAAAATTATTTTATGCTCCCTGTTATTTAATCCCTCTTCTACCTCCGATCTGTTACAATGATCTGATTACCATCTCTGTGGATTTACCTTTTTTCAGAATGTTATATAAATGGAATCATACAGAACTCAGCGTTTGACTTCTGTCTCTTAGCATGATGCTTTGGAGGTTTATCCATATTCTTACATGTATTGGTACTTTGTGCCACCCTACTGCTGAGTTGTATTTCATTGTATGAATGTACCACAATTTGTTTACCCATTCATTATTCACCAGTTGATGGACATTTGAGTTTTATCCAGTTTGGAGGCTATTATAAATAGACTCGCTACAAACATTCTCCTACAGGAGTTTGTGTAAACATGTTTTTATTTCTCTGGAGCCAGTATTTTGGAATGTGATTGCTGAATCATACAAGAAATTCTTGTTTTATTGTATAAGAAATTGCAAAGATGTTTTCCAAAGTGGTTGTCCAATTTTACATTGCTATCAATGATGTAGGAGGGTTCTAGTTAGGTATGCTAGTAGTGTGCAGTTGTATTTTATTGTATTTATTTATTTATTTATTTTTGAGGCAGAGTCTCACTCTGTCGCCCAGGCTGGAGTGCAGTAGGGCAATCTTGGCTCACTGCAACCTCTGCTTCCCAGGCTCAAGTGATTCTTCTGCTTCAGTCTCCCAAGTAGTTGGTATTACAGGCATGCATCACCATGCCTGGTTAATTTTTGTATTTTTTGTAGAGACAGGGTTTCGCAATGTTGGCCAGGCTGGTCTGGAACTCCTAGCCTTAAGTGATCCACCTGCCCCGGCCTACCAAAGTGCTGGGATTATAGGTGTGAGTCACCGTGCCTGGCCTCTATTTTTAATTTTTATAAGTTCTATAATTGTCGCATATATCTATTTCTTCTTTTATTTTTGTATCCTTTATTTTTTCTCCTTTTAACATTTTTCATTTTTGAAACTTTACCTTCATATCGATTAACTTACTAAGAATTTATTTTAATATCTTTTTTAGACTGTTCTCTAATTTCATCTGAGATCAGTTCATCTGATTTTTTATTTTATTGGGTGTTGCTGTTGGCTACACACACACACACACACACACACACAAATATGTATTTTGAAGTTTCACTTTACATTTCTCTCTTACTCTCTCAACCTCTGTGTTCACATCCGCTTGTCTGGTGGTTGTATGGTTGCCTCTGCTCAGATCCCCTGGCTCCCAGGCCAAAATCAGATATCGTATGAGTTTGGAGTCTTTGGTACACAAATATTGACTTGGTAATATTGCAGATTCGTTTATCAAGCCAGCTGGTGGCTTGCTTTGCCTCATATTCAAGGAACTGTGCCTATTTTTCTCCCTGCCTGAGCCTAAAGCTTCAAATGAAGTATGAACAAAGCAGCAGATACAACAATGCTTTGTCATTCCCTTTTAGGAGGTGAGTTCCACCTCAGGATTTAGCTTTGGGCAATGGATGTAGTTTCAGCAATGGATGTAGTTTCAGTCTTCTATCTTGCATGGTATATTTTCTGGCCCTGTTAGCCTTCAAAAACCAAATTCCAGCCACCAGTGCCTATTCTTGGGTTCAGAATCTGGCAGAGGTTGTGGCGTTTCTCTTCTGCTTCTTATCCATGGATATTTATCTTGTGTTTGGGTCTGACTAGGTCTTTTTGGTTTTCTTTCTTAATGTTTTTATCTATTACATATACATTTTTGGTGCCGTATGTTGCAATGAACACCTATATTTAGTGTCATCTTAACTATAATCTCTCAACACTCTTTTAAAGCCTAAAACTTCACGCTTTCTCTGCACCAGAAGGATGAGATGAGAAAGGAAGCACACTTAGAAAGATTCTCTGCATAAACTACACTTTTCACTTGTATGAGAAGTTCTTCTGTCCAACTTTTGTGTGGAAAGGAAATCATAAAGTGGGTAGAAATGTAAGGTTCCATAATCTAGAAAGCTTCATTATTTCTTATAAGCAAAAGTTCATTTTATGGCATCCTAATTGTGGCCATTATTGTGTGGCTCTGGAAATTCTAAAAATGTCAAGTACATCCATACAAATTATACTCTATGTCTGGATGCAGTGGCTCACACTTATAATCCCAGCACTTTGGGAGGCCAGGGCGGGAGGATCACTTGAGCTCAGAAGTTTGACATCAGCCTGGGCAACATAGAAAGACCTTGTCTCTACTAAAAATTAAAAAGTTAGCTGGGTGTGGTGATGTGTGCCTGTAGTTCCAGCTACTTAAGAAGCTGAGGTAGTAGAATTACTCGAGTCCTGGAGGTCAAGGCTGTAATAAGCCATGACCGCACCACTGCACTCCAGCCTGGCTGACAGAGTGAGGCCCTGTCCCAAAAAATAAAGTAAATTATACTCTAAAGTTAAAAAACAATATGATTGTCCAGTCCTTAGAGTTATCTGCCATAACTTTCCATAGTACTGTTGAATGGCATGGTAGTTGCCTTCTATCTTTTAATAGTTTTGTTTGTAGTTCACTTCAAATATTTGTCCTTTTTTTAAAAGTTTTAGCTTTCTCCTTATTCCTTTATTAATTATAAAAGTAAGTGCTTTAACTGTAAGTACATACGTAAAAGTAAGCAGCCCTCTATATTAACCAAGTTTACTATCAATTAGAAAATTAATGTCACTTTATCTATTTCCTTGTTTTTAAAAGAAGCCATCTTTGTTTTCTATTGCTGCCTCTTCTGCCAGATGCCTATTGACTTCAATATGGATGGCATCGTGTTCGGGAGGCCAAAGAGGAGACCTGGAACCAGCAAACGAGACATAGGGCTTACTGAGAGGACTTACATACAGGGAAGTGCAGTGGTGGTGGGCTGGATGGGAGAATTGCAACCAATTGTAAAAAGCATGCAGTTTATATTGCACTTTCACTTAGCACCCTCCCCCTAGCAACCTCCACCAGGAAACCTTCCTTTAACCCAAAACAAAGGGCCTTGATCCTCAGTATGGCCTGTGCTCCATGGAATGGACTGGGGGTTCAGATGTTCTTCATAGAATAAGGAATAAATTTTCAGGTTGGCCACTCCTGGATTCCTTAGCTTGAAACTTGGAACACACCCTCTTCTTAGATTGTAAGGTCATTCTCAGGGTAAGCTTAAGTTAAGCTATTGTTGACAGGTGCATCTGCCATATATTGCCGTAACAAACTGCCACAGATTTACTGGCTTAAAACAATACAAATTTATTATCTTACAGTTCTGGAAATTAGAAGTCCAAAGTGGGTCTCTTTGGGTTGAAATCAAGGTGTTGGCAGTACTGCATGACTTCAGGAGTTTGACATCCTGCCATATATTGCCATAACAAACTGCCACAGACTTACTGGCTTAAAACAATACAAATTTATTATCTTACAGTTCTGGAAATTAGAAGTCCAAAGTGGGTCTCTTTGGGTTGAAATCAAGGTGTTGGCAGTACTGCATGACTTCAGGAGGCTCTGGGGAGAATCGGTTTCCTTGCCTTTTCCAGCTTCTAGAGACTGCCTTCTTTGCTTCTCTCATGACCCTTGCCCCCATATTCAAAGCCAGCACCATAGCATCTTCAACTCTTTCTCTGGCTCTGACCCATTTGCCTCCCTCTTCCACTTTCAAGCACTCTTGTGATTACATTGGGCCCACTTGGATAATCCAGGGTACGTGCCACATCACAGGTTCATCTGATTAGCAACCTTAATTTTCCTTTGCGACGTGACCTAACATATTTACAGGTTTTTGGAGATTAGGATGTGGGCATCTGTGATATATATCTTCTGTCTACTGCAGAAGATATTATCACTTCAAGTGAGAGGAAAAAAGTGATTATAAATGATACTGAAATAAGTGGCTAGACACTTGGAAAATTAGGGCTATCTACCTTATTCTTAACAACATAATCCAAATAGCTGGATCAAAAGCTTAAGTTTTATTAAACAAAATTATAAATGTATAAGAAGAAAATGTGGCTGAATAAGGTAGACTTTTAAAAGAATATCATGAAAATTAGAAGCTACTAAATGAATAATTCTAAAGTTACTACATAAAGATTTGTATGAAAAATAATCTCAAACATAGTAAACAATAATCAGTAAACCACAAACTAGAAAAAAAATTGCCAAACATCTGCTAAACAAAGGACCAGTATCCATAATAAACAAAGAGCTCTTAAAATCAATAGTAAAAAGGCACCGAAACCAGTAGAAGAATAGAAGTGAATGAAGACAGTTGCAGAAGTATAAATGAATATCAAACATACACTTTTTTAAACTTTTGCTTTGAGCATGTTTGATTTTATAATTCAGAAACAAATTTTTAGTGTAGATTTCAGAGTAGGTAACTTATAATTGTCCTTCCTGGTCTATCAAGGATTCTAAATTTTATAAGTATTCTGTGAGATTCCTATTTGTACCAACATAAGAAGATAGTATATACCTACTGAATAACGTATAACAATTTTGACTCCATAAATAATCACAAGTATTTACATCTTGCTAAATTCATATAAATAAATTTTTATTGAATACATTAAAATACAGAAACAAAGGCCTGGTGCAGTGGCTCACACCTGTAATCCCAGCACTTCAGGAGGCCAAGGCAGGTGGATCACGAGTTCAGGAGATCGAGCCCATGGTGAAATCCCATCTCTACTAAAAATACAAAAAAAAAAAATTAGCCGGGCGTGGTGGCAGGTGCCTGTAGTCCCAGCTACTCGGGAGGCTGAGGCAAGAGAGTGGCATGAACCCGGGAGGCAGAGCTTGCAATGAGCTGAGATCGCACCATTGCAATCCAACCTGGGTGACAGAGCGAGACTCCATCTCAAAAAAAAAAAAAAAAAAAGAAAAGAAAAAATATCACAATGATTACTTTCTAATAGTAATTTAGAAGGTAGCCTAATTACCATATATTAACATTTTAAACTGTAAACTAAGATTAGTGTGAGGATTCCTTATACTTTTAGAAAACTACTTAAAATTAAAAAGCTTTTTTCTATCTTAACTAGTCATTGAGAATATTATCACAATGGTTTGGTAGGCATTCAAGAATTACAATTTAGTAAAGTGTTTTAATTAAATTCTATCTTAATTACAATTTGCTTTACTTTATTGCAGCGGCAAAATGCAAATGTTTCTCATAGGAACTTTCATATTCAAATTCAAAAATATTCTCAAATCCAGTGGGATTTATTATAAACATTAATCTTTCCTTATTTTTAGGTGGGTGTGGCCAAAGTAGGAGCTATTTATATACTACTATGCATTTATGGGAGTCTTTTGTTTTATTACTCTTATTAAGCTAAATGCTGTCATGAAAATGATACTGTTTTTACCCAAGGCAGACAAAAGTTTCATTTCAGATAAGGAATATATTCTTGAAAGGAACTACTACAGTTCCCAAACAGAGAGAATGATTTAAAATGATAATGCAAAATAATTTTACTTTCATAATCCAGTATTGCTCTTTTAGCTTTAACATTTTGGTTTAAATTCTTGAACAAAATTCATTTGATACACTTGTTATGTAGATGTTCTTTTCCCTGGAGGATTTTTCAGAATATTACATCAGCTTGTGTTTTCTAAGTTCCCATATCTGAGAATTTGAATAGAGGCTCCCAAATAGATTATAGCTAAGTGAGACCTCATTACCGAAATACATTTGATTTGAATTTATGCCCTAGGATTTGAATCTATTCATCATCATTTCTTTTCTGGCCCCATTTATCAAGGTGGCTCAATATTTTCCACAATTATCATTTTTAGTTAACATAAACAATTTTTTAAAAACACACCTATCATCAGAAATGCAACGAATTCTATCTGCGTTAGAACTGTCATTTAAAGAGAATAATTGGTGACTTAAACTATCTATTTAATCATGTATATATTATACAACTTCTTAAAAATACTCAGAATATTTTAATACATAATTTCCCACAACTTCTGAATTAGACATTCACACAAATTAATTACTCTTCTGTAGATGTTCCATAGACCCTGTCTACGCTACAAAGAGATGCACGTGTCTGTAGTTTTCAAATTATCAAGGATGATAGGAAAACAGCATGTCACAGATGCAAAACTGTCTTCATCTTTAGGAGCACCCCTCTTTAATTAAGTTTCCAAAAATTTCTAATCACCTAGGTTTTCTTAACAGAACTACTATGTGTTTGCAGGATGATTGAGAGCTTTATGAATTCGTGGTCTTTTGGTCCTGAGATATTTTTTAAGTGAAGATAGATGTTAAATTTTTATTTCCACTGTAGCCTGGATTATAATTTTTTTTTTTTTTTTTTTGAGACGGAGTCTTGTTCTGTCGCCCAGGCTGGAGTGCAGTCGTGTGATCTCGGCTCACTGCAACCTCCGCCTCTTGGGTTCAAGCGATTCTCCTGCCTCAGCCTCTCGAGTAGCTGGGATTACAGGTACATGCCACCATGCCCAGCTAATTATTATTATTATTATTATTGTATTTTTAGTAGAAACGGGGTTTTACCATGTTAGCCAGGCTGGTCTCGAACTCCTGACCTCAGGTGATCCACCCACCTCAGCCTCCCATAGTGCTGGGATTACAGGTGTGAGCCACCACACCCGGCCTCTTTTTTTTTGAGAGGAAGTCTTGCTCTGTCACCCAGGCTGGCGTGCACTGGTGAGATCTTCGCTCACTGCAACTCCGCCTTCCAGGTTCAAGTGATTCTCCTGCCACAACCTCCTGAGTAGCTGGGATTACAGGCGCGCACCATCACACGCGGCTAATTTTTGTATTTTTAGTAGAGAAAGGGTTTCACCATGTTGATCAGGCTGGTCTCGAACTCCTGACCTCAGGTGATCCACCCACCTCGGCCTCCCAAACTGCTGGGATTACAGGCGTGAGCCACCATGCCCAGCCGGATTATAATATTTTAGATTTTTCTATTAAATAAAAGTAGAGTGTATGAGTGTGTGTGTTAACTAGGATTTGCGTCTAGGGGCAAAATGCAGAAGTTCACACAAATTTTGGTTTTTCAAACTGTGAGTTAGAAAGGAGTAGTGATTTATTTATTAAAAGTATATTTGAAATATGGTTTTCCAGTGAAAATTGCAAAACATGGAAAATATTTCCCATTTGTGCTGAGTTGATGCTATGACTCCTGGCCAATATTGAGTGATTTGAAGATGCATGTTGTGAACATCATTTGGCCATGTTATAGGAAGAAGAAACTTAATTTATCCATGGATTTTTATAACTCACCAAAGTTCACTTTAGTAATGCCCTCCCTTTTGTTCTGATATTTTTTAAGACTTTATCTTATTCAAAAAATTGCTCCACCAGCTTTTCTTCATGAGGTACAACTGAGGAGGGAAAGATTCCCTTGGGATACAGTCTCCGTTGGGGTATGAGGAGCATTGGGTAATCTCAGCCTTCCTGTGTACTGGTGTGGGCCCTCAGGATTTGGGCTGAGGAGCTACTAATTTTGCTGGAACTGATCTGCAATTTTGTTAGATTGGGTGTTTGCTTTCCTAGCCTTAGAAAGATTGTTGGTCTCATACAATTTTTGAAAGAACCAACATGAGAGGTTTTTTTTTTTTTTGAAATGAGGCCTTGCTCTGTCACCTAGGCTGGAGTGCCGTGGTGCAATCACAGCACACCGCAGCCTCCACCTTCTGGGCTCAGGTGAACCTTCCATCTCAGCCTCCCAAGTAGCTGGGACCACAGGCATGCACCACCACACCCAGCAAATTTTTTCTATTTTTTGTAGAGACAGGGTCTTACTATGTTGCCTAGGCTGGTCTCAAACTACTGGCCTCAAGTGATCCCTCTGCCTTGGCCTCCCAAAGTGTTGGCATTATAGGCATGAACCACCAAGCCCAGCAGTACATAAGACTTTTAAAAGAACAGTTACTTTTATGGCCCTGCTAAGAGTTAGGAGTGTTTGGTAATAAAGAGTCTGAATTTAAACAGGGAAAAAGATTTGTTTTATTTTTTTCCAAATGAGTTCAGCTGTGGGCATTTTTTATCTATGGAAGATGTAACAGCTCTGTTCTCCCATGAAAGCCATGATGGATCGTAAAGTTTTCAAGCCTTGTTCAAAGATCACAAGACAATGGGTGAGGAAATTGGACAATAGGTCATTTCAATACTTTTTTCAACCAGTGTTGTATCCTACCAATGCAGAGGGGCATAAAGAAATATGATTGAGAAACTGGGGAGCATAAAATTTGCTGGTGCCTTCCACTCAAGGATCATCTCTTTACTGCCCAAACATAGATCAGCCTTTCTCTGGATGTCAAACTATTGCACTTATCACAACTTCACTAACAACAATTATAACTAGAGAATTATATATATAATTATTGGTAAGTCTTTCTCATTAAATGCTATGTTCCTTGAGGACAGGGAACATGACTGTCTTACTGTCACAGACCCAATACCAGGCAGACAGTCGATAATGCATACTTGTTGAATGAATTAATGATAGTAAATTAGGTGGAAGCAAAATCACCCTGCAGTTCCTTCAAGCTATACGTGCATGAAATTGAATTTAACTTGTCTTCTACCCCCAGGTCCTTCAAATCTGGTTTTTTCCTGTATTTATTAACACTATTAATAGCATTATAATTTTTTGGTCTTCTAAGTTAGAAAGCTCAGAGCCATATTACATTCGAAGTCTTCCTGAATCTATGTCTAATTGACCTTTAAATATTTTACATTTTGCTTTAGACTGTCTCTAGATTTGTATTCTTCTCTGCCTTTGTAATACCATGATCTTAATCTAGCTTTTATCATCTATTATCTGAAGCACTGCAACAGCCACTGAATGGAACTGTTGGCCATTAATTTCCACGCATTTCAATCTATATGATGCCATTGGTAATATCTTCCAAAACATTTGTGTGTGGACACATTTCTGCTTATCATATTTTCATTGATTCTGTATTAACTAAAACATAGTCTTACATCACTTAAAGAGTAGTCCTCAATGGGAATGATACTGTTCCCTAGGGATATTTGCTAATGTGTAGGGACATTCTTGGTTGTCTCAGAGATTAGAAGTACTACTGGCTTTTATTGGGCAGGTGCTGGGAAAGTTAGATCCTGCAGTGTGTGAACTAACAGTCTTTCTCAAAATATTGTCCACATCCTGCACAACTTTCAAGTGTCTCCCTAGCAATTAATATAGGTGAAAATCTGTTTCAGCATATAAACAAGAATTTTCTAGAAATGGAAGTATTGTGTAAATTGAGGGAAGCGTTTACTTTTCTTTGTTCAGAGTTTTACAAAATTTGTTCACCATTTTGGAGAATCTTGCCACTGGTGGTAGATGCTGCTTGGGATATTTGAGTTGCCAAAAATGTACCTGCATTGTGGCTGTCACATTTATGGTATGTAACTATAAATAGATGCAAGCATCTGACTGCTTCATGTTTTCTAGTATAGCTGTGCCTGAGCATTGACATACTGAAATAAATACTATTTTATTACAAATTACTTTCCTCTCTTTTCTCTTATACAGATATGATGTTAAATATTATATTGATTATTTTTGAAACTATGCATAGGTTCTTTTTATTATCCATGAATTTCATTTCAAGGGAGTAATAGGAGCAGATATTTGTTAATAGTAAGAATTGTTCCATTTAAAATTATATGTGATAAAAGATCTTAGATTTATTCACATTATATTCAGGGGAGCAAAGAAAATGGAATTTCTTTATTTTCTCTAGGGCTGATCCTATATTTCCCATAAGCCTTCACTTACTGTGTGGTGGGTAAAAAATTTTATTCTAAATCTGTGGACATAATCTAGTAAAACAATTTTAAGTATCCCTTTGGATTAATGCATAGTCACTTAAGGTAGCATGCTTAGTCAATCAGATTTCTTCTTTCTCCACTATTCCTCTCCAAGAGTCTCTAAGGTGGGAGGAGAAGGTTGTGCACTTCACACAGCCTTTGGTAGTGAGGAAAGAAGTTCCTCACTCCCTGTGTAATTGACCTCATCCTAGGTAATGCTTGGCTTTAAATGCCATTTATATGCTGCAGATGACCTGTAGACTGATCTCCCATCTCCAGTTCTAAATTCTTCTTCTCTAGACTTGTATATCTTTCTCCTAACTTGATATCTCCTCCTGGATTAATTAGCATCTCAAATTTAACACAGACAAGACAAAACTCTTGATTCCTCTCTGTCTCAAATTCATTTTCTACCAAGCCTTCCATGGCATTAAAGGTCACTGTACCCCATTGCCCACGACAACAATGCAAACCCACAGTCTCCAGTCCCCTCTCTTTTTTTTATGTTAGACGGAGTCTTGCTCTGTCACCCAGGCTGGAGTGCAGTGTCGCCATTGTGGCTCACTGCAACCTCTGCCTTCCGGGCTCAAGCGATTCTCCCGCCTCAACCTCCAGAGTAGCTGAGATTACAGACATGGGCCACCATGCTCAGCTAATTTTTGTATTTTTAGTAGAGAAGGGGTTTTGCCATGTTGGCCAGGCTGTTCTTGAACTCCTGACCTCAGGTGGTCTGCCCGCCTTGGCAAAGTGCTGGGATTACAGGCATGAGCCACTGCACCCGGCCTTGTTTTACTTTTTCTAAGTGCTCTTCCCTCTTATGCCCCACCCTTTACCTCCAATCCCTCTGCGGCCTGAAAGCATGAACTGGAAGGAGAGGGAGACATTACCGATGCCTGCCTTCCTCACTCTGCCTGTTTCTTTACTTTCTGCTGTAATCCACGAAGATGCAAAGGGGCAGCTCTTCCAACTTAACCTTTCTGTCTGGATCAGATCTCCCTCATACAAACTGTACAGACTGGCTTTTGAAATATTAAGGGGAGAGACCAAGAAATTTAGTAAATCCTTTTCTGTCTCTTACAAAACCTTACAAAACCTTGCTCTCACAATTACTATCCTCTTGTGAAGGTCAAAAAAAGTCTGCTTTGAGACTCAAAGCAAATCAAAAGCCACTTTACAGTATTTCCTCTTCATTCATACGATAAATCTCATGAGTTGACTTTGAAATGAGAAGAATACAAAGGAGCATGCTTTTACAGAGACATTACAATGCATTAATTTAATATTTGTAAAATATTATTTCTCCTACATGGGTAAAGTACATCATAACTTCATCCCAGTCTGCTTTATTATCTTATTCTCATTTCCTAGTATGTTCCATCTGCTCACAAACTCTCTTCTTTTTTCTTTTTTCTTTTGTGACTGAGTCTCCCTCTATTACCCAGCCTGGAGTGCATCGGTGTGATCTCGGCTCACTGCAACCTCTGCCTCCTGGGTTCAAGTGGTTCTTGTGTCTCAGCCTCCCGAGTAGCTGCAACTATAGGTGTGCGCCACCAAACCAGGCTAACTTTTAAATTTTTAGTAGAGATGAGGTTTCACCATGTTGGCCAGGCTGATCTTGAACTTCAGCCTCAAGTGATCCGCCCACCCCAGCCTCCCAAAGTGCTAGAATTACAGGCATGAGCCACCACGCCTGGCCCAAACCCTATTCTCTAGACACATAAGTTTCTTACCATTTTCTGAACACTACCTACTCCATGAATTAGCACAGCTGTTTATTTTGCCTAGAATATCCTTATTCAACTTACTCTCCTCTTGGCGAAGTCTTATCCTTTCAAATTTAGCTCAAATGTCACCTTCCAGTGAAGCTTTCTCCAACCAACTTGTATTCTATAATGTCATAGCAATATATAAATATCACCACTGTATCACATTACTGATATATTGTAATTTTTTCTCTTTTTTTTTAGAGACAGGGTTTCACTCTGTTGGCCAGGCCAGAGTGCAGTGGCACAATCATAACTCACTGCAGCCTCAAACTCCTGAGCTCAAGGGATTCTCTTGCTTCCCAAGTGGCTGGGACTACAGGCATGTGACATTCCACTTGGCTAATTTTTCTTTTTCTTTTTTTTTGACTGAGTTTCACTCTTGTCTCCCAGGCTAGAGTGCAATGGCGTGATCTTGGCTCACTGCAACCTCCACCTCCCAGGTTCAAGCGATTCTCCTGCCTCAGCCTCCTGGGTAGCTGGGATTACAGGCATGTGCCACCATGCCTGGCTAATTTGTTGTTGTTGTTGTTGTTTTTGGTTATTTTTTGAGACCGAGTTTCGCTCTTGTTGCCCAGGTTGGAGTGCAATGGCAAGATCTCGGCTCACCGCAACCTCTGCCTCCCGGGTTCAAGCGATTTGCCTGCCTCAGCCTCCCAAGTAGCTGGGATTACAGGCATGTGCCACCACGCCCGGCTAATTTTGTATTTTTAGTAGAGATGGGGTTTCTCCATGTTGGTCAGGCTGGTCTCAAACTCCCGACCTCAGGTGATACACCCGCCTTGGCCTCCCAAAGTGCTGGGATTATAGGCATGAGCCACTGCACCTGGCCTTGGCTAATTTGCCTAAAAATTTTTTGTAGAGACAGGTGTTGCTATGTTGCCCAGGCTGGTCTCAAACACCTGGCCTCAAGTAATCCTCCCTCCTTGGCCTCCCAAAGTACTGAGATTACAGTCGTGAGCCACTGTACCCAGCCTATAATTATTTCTTTACCACTAGTTTGTTCAGTCCTTTAGTAGCAGGGGCACAGTTTCGCCCATCTCTTTGCCAACAGCCCCTAGTATTCTGGTGAAATGTATCTCCTCTGTTATTATTTAATATAGATAGCAGAACAAATTTAAACTTATTTAGGAAAAGGTTACTGAATTCCTGCAATAATGTAATTTTTCCTTTAATTTGCTATGTGAAAATGTGAAAGCAACAAAGAATAATAAGAAAGATAGTTTTATAAAATTACCTCTTTTTTATGCAAACGATAAATAATTCATGTTAGGAAAAAACATCGTGATGAATTTTTAAAAATTCACCATTCTATACAAACTTCAAAAAGAATTATAAACTAATATTTTAAAAGTCTCACCTATTCTATTCTATATTAATAAACAATCATAATGTTTTAGATAAAATATTCCAATTATGCTTCAATGAATGAATATACAAAACTAGATTAAGAAAGGAAAAATCAAGATAATAACTAACTGTACAATTTAAACATCAATTAACAACAAAATAAAAGGTTTTTGTTTTATGAAAAGAGTCAGATAACATGCTCATGGAATTGTATCCTATCTTCTTTCCTTCATTTTCTTCTTTCATAATGAAATAAAAGCAGGACTTTATCACAAGTAGGAAAAAGTACGTCAAAACAATGAATGTGAAAGTCATTACTCAAGGGAAGGCTATGTTCTCAAGAAGTTAAAGCAGGAGCTCGGAGACACTGACTTTTCTTTGATGCCCTGTGCTGCTTTGTTCAACCAAAGCATTTTTGCTGTAACCCACACCCATTGTGGTCTTGAGGCTGTTATTTTTTTATTTGAGCTTTAGAATCTGAACATATTGCATCTTTACCTTTGTAAAACTCAGCAACTGTAAGAGGTAGCATTTTCTTTAAAAGACTTGAGAGCATGGCCTGCAAAATATTTAGGTTTTTCACATAGATATATGTAGTAGATTAGATAATGTTCCCCCCACATTTGTGTTCACCCAGAACCTCAAAATGTAACCTTATTTGAAAGGGTCTTTGCAGATGTAATTAGTGAAGGATCCCAAGACCAGATCATACTGGATTAGGATGGGTCCTAAATCCAATGATAGGTGATTTTATAAGAAAAGGTGAAGATGCATAAAGACACAGAGAAGAAACCTATGTGAAGAAGAAGGCAGAGATTGGAGTGATGCAGCTACAAGCCAAAGAATGCTATGGATTGCTGAAAGTCACCAGAAGCTGGGAGAGGCAAGCAAGGGTTCTTCCCTAGAATCTCCAGAAGAGAAATGGCCTGTTGACACCTTGGTTTTGGAATTCTAGCCTCCAAAACTGTAAGAAAATAAATTTATGTTGTTTTAAGCCACCAAGTTTGTGGTAATGTTACAGCAACCCTAGGAAACTAATATAGTAGAGTAGATCATTCTTAGCCCCTACTTTATCTTAGAAAGCAGAGAGACTCAGGGATTTTGTAGGGAAGAAGAACTCTTCTTTCTATGAACTTTCCCATCACTGTTCACAGCAATATAGTCCTCTTGTTTTTTCTCCTCTTATTGTTATCTGATATATAGATGACTGTCCCTTGTGAATTATAGAGTCTTTAGAAAACATCCCTGAAGTCATCTTGAACTAGATAATATCTGAGGACTGAATAAGTGGGGTTTCCATAAGTTTTGCTCAACTGTTTTCAGAGATATATAGATGCTACAGTCCATGACTATTGTGTACAGTAGGGTAGGTTGTATACTGCACAACTCTAGGTTGTGCTACAATTGACATTTATATCAGTGTCAATATGCAGAAGAGTCAAACAGTGCACAGTGTGAACAGACATATAGCGGATGTTATTTATAAATATATATTCATCTAAAAGCATTATTGAGTTAATAGCAATTATTTGTCAAATATTTTTCTCCATCATTGGATTTTTAAATTATGACTATGATCTTGTAGGTGGCTATGAATTTCTTAAAAATATGTCCTTACATAAAAAATATTTGTTGACTTTGCTACCCTAATAAGCCCAGAATCAGGGAGTCCTTTTTATCTGTCCCTGTCATTTGTTACCCATATCAATCAGTCCAAAAGCTTTGTCCATTCCTTCTTTATAACATTCCTTAAATACTATCTGCCTTCTGCATAATAACCACTTTACTCCAGGTGTCCAGGACCTCTGGCTAGAATAACTATAATCAGATTCCTATATTAATTTTGTTTTCCATCTCTTGACTCCTGTTTATTCATGACAGAGTTGCAGATTAATCTTTGCAAAAATAATTTTTTTATTGTGTCAGTTCTCTGGTCAGAAACTCTCACTGACTTCCTTTTACTTGTAGAATTAAATCCAAGTTTCTCAGTCTTTCATTCAAACCTCTGTTTACTTATTCTGTCTGATCTTTTTTTTTTTTTTGCCAGTTCCTATCACTGTTCTTTTGAAGTTGGTGAATTGACTTCACAATAATGTTAAATAGCAGCAGTGAAATTTTGATTTCCCTCTATTGCTTCCCATTTCCATCTTTTGGCCTGTCATCCCTTCAAAGGAAGTTCTAAAAAGAACATACCTGGGTTAAGAAAGAAGACCTGGCTTAAAATTATTTATTCATTTATAGCTTTAGAGAACCCGTTTTATAAAGACATTTGAAAAGAAAACAATGTAATGAAAGTAATTGTTCTTTGTGAGAGCTGATAATATGATGTAGTTATTAAAGAAGCAAAAAACTGACAGTTATATATTTATTCGTAGTAATCAATTATTATTATTATTATTTTTAGAGACAAGGTCTGGCTCTGTTGCCCAGGCTGGAGTTCAGTGGCACAATCATAGCTCACTCAGCCTCACTGTAGCTGGGATTACACGTGTGTGTAACTGTGCCCGGCCACATCAATTATTTCATTTGATCACAAAATATAGTGATGACAAAACATTAATTAAAATTAGGTTTCAAGGCTGGGCGCGGTGGCTCACGCCTGTAATCCCAGCACTTTGGGAAGCCGAGGCAGGTGTATCACGAGGTCAGGAGATCAAGACCGTCCTGGCTAACACGGAGAAACCCCGTCTCTACTAAAAATACAAAAAATTAGCTGGGCATGGTGGCAGGCGCCTAGTCCCAGCTACTCAGGAGGCTGAGGCAGAGAATGGCGTGAACCTGGGAGGTGGAGCTTGCAGTGAGCCGAGATCGCGCCACTACACTCCAGCCTGGGTGACAGAGCCAGACTCCGTCTCAAGAAAAAAAAAAAAAAAAAAAGAAAAAATTAGATTTCAAGAAACTTCCCATCCAAATTGCATATTGTAGCTTAACTTTAAGAACTTATTTTTAGGCCAGGTGTGATGGCTCATACCTGTAATCCTAGCACTTTGGGAGGGTGAGGTGGGAGGATTGCTTCAATCCAGGAGTTCAAGACCAGGCTAACCAACATGGTAAAACCCCATCTAAAAAAAATACAAAAATTGGCTGGGTGTGGTGGCTCACACCTGTAATCCCAGCACTTTGGGAGGCTGAGGCAGGCAGATCACAAGGTCAGGAGTTCGAGACCAGCCTGGCCAACATAGTGAAACCCCGTCTCTACTAAAAATACAAAAAAATTAGCTGGGCGTGGTGGTGGACGCCTGTAAACCCAGCTACTTGGGAGGCTGAGGCAAGGAGAATTGCTTGAACCTGGGAGGCAGAGGTTGTAGTGAGCCAAGATCGCACCATTGCACTCCAGCCTGAGTGACAGTGAGAGACTCCGTCTCAAAAACAAAACAAAACAAAACAAAAAAACCCACAAAAATTAGCCTGGTGTGATGGCACACACCTGTAGCCCCAGCTACTAGGGAGGCTGAGGTGGGATGATCACCTGAGCCCGGAAAGTTGAGGTTGCAGTGAGCCATGATCATGCCACTGCACTTCAGCTTGGGCAACAGAGTGAGAGCCCGTCTAAAAAAAAACCCTTATTTTAAAAACATTAAAAACATTTTGATTTCTCATCTAATCATAATTTTGAAAGCATTATTGTCACTTTCCAATAATCATTATACTAACCAGTAAAATTTCAGTCTTTTCCTTTTACATCTCAGATGAAAACAGGTCTTCACATTAAAAAATATTTGCAGTCCTTCTAGCTGAAGTTTTTTTTTCTTTTTTTTTTTTTTTTATCAGGCAGCATCCTGAGCCAGAGTAGGCTCAGAGAGACTCCAGGCTAATTGAGTATTAATTAACATTCTGTTGCTAATAATCCATACTTTCTATATTAATAGTGAGGTTTATTATATATGAAATGTTACTCATAGTAGATATCATTCATTCTTAATAAATGAAACTTCACACTTACAAAATTGACAAAATAGGGAGCTAACACATTATCTGAAGTAAAGATATTTGCTGGAGCAATACAACATGTATTAGTCACCTATCTGTTCAGGTCCATTAACATATTTTATTTTATTTATTATTTTTTAACATTTTTAATTTTTAACATTTAAAAAGTATAAAAGGTAGGAGAATTCTATGAAGAACCTGGACATACTCAGGCAAAACAGGATTCTGCAATAGAAGGAAATAATGAAAGAGCAGATCATGGAGTAGAGAAGGCATTGCTAAGGTCTGCCCAAATGTTCAAAAACCGAAGGCAAAAATTGCTGATCACTAGGTGCCTTGCTCATCTGGAATGCTATTATCTGACGATAGCCAACAAACCACAATAATGATCACCATAGCAATCTTTTCCTTCTTGAAAGCTCTGGACTCAGCCAAATGGAGAATTTGTTTTCCATGGTAATACCTCTCCAATTCTGTAATTAAAATAACAAATATCATTTTGCCAAATTAGCTTTTCAGACAGTTATATAGAATCCCATCCGTCCTTAAAGAGTCTGGTACCTGAATAATCATTTTAATACTGTTTTAATACAATTGCTGGAAAAATAATAATTGTGTTTTGGCTGCAACAATCCATATTTATTAATTGAAGCTGCAATAATACTAGTGACATTGGCAGAGTAGGAGAAAAAAAACCCATATGTTAGTTAGGCTGGTTCTGAATATCTGTTTTCTTTCCTTGTTAGTGTTTATCCACTTGGAGCTGAATGAAGTATAAAGGCCAAATGAGAATCTGGCAGTTATTCAACCAGAAAATGTCAACAAATCAGGAAGTTTTCATCTAGAAAACTTTGCCCAGAAATAGATGTTAGAAATAATGGCAAAAAATAAAGGTTAGAAAAAGCATGAAATGAGTTTGGACATCAAAAATTGACATGTACACCTATATACATTGTTTTATTCCTTGTGAAAATGTCGGGAATGTCATCATTTATTATTGGCTACATGTTAACAACTCAGGGTAACCTATCACAGTAGCAGAGATGAAAAGTACTCACGCTAGACTTAGGAGGTGGAAGTAATGATCAGGAAAGTAGTGTATAAAAATGGTGAGAGAAAACCAACCATGGGAATGAGGGATGGGTAAGAGACAGATAAGAAACTCTCCCTTGCAAACTACATATGACCCCAAGTCTATGCGAAACAACATTCCCATATATTCTCTGACCAGGGTTGCACCAAAAATGGGCCCATTGAAGACCAGTAAGAAAAAAATTACCAACTTCAGCTACTATTTTGCAATAATGCATGTTATATGGCGTAAATCTGAACTAAGCGTGCATCTGCTCACACAGCCCTAAAGCATATAAAATCCATAATAATATTACCATTCCACAACAAAAACATGGCCTGGCACAGTGGCTAACACCTGTAATCCTAGCACTTTAGGGCTGAGGTGGGAGGATCTCTTGAGCTCAGGAGTTCAAGACCGGCCTGGGCAACAAAGTGAGACCCTGTCTCTACAAAAAAATTTAAAAAATTAGCCAGACATGGTGGCATGCACCTGTAATCCCAGCTACACAGGAGGCTGAGGCAGGAGGATCACTTGAGCCCAGGACGTCAAGGCTACAATTAGCTATGTTTGTACTACTATACTCCAGCCTGGGTGAGAGAAAGAGACCCTGTCTCAAAAACAAAAACAAACACAAAAACGTGACAACTACCACCAATTCTAAATTGGATGTAATGCAGTTATTGAGCATCTTAATGAAGTCTATTTCCATAAAATATTACAGTAGCATTTCCTGCATGATAGTGTTGCCTGTATTGGGCAGTTTTATGAAAGTTTTATCTTACTCCCTTTTATGGAAGGCCAGGTTTGGGTACTAGTTAAGCAGACAGATGGACTACAGGTTAGATTATGCAATGGTTACCTGAAGTAGGAGGAACAGGAGCCAGAGTGAAAGCAAGTGGAGTCTCAGAGAACTGAAAATAAAAACCAAGAAAACCAAATTTGTTATCCTTTTCAAGAGATAATCCTAGGCCAGGAATAGGAGACAGGCCTGGGGACAAAAGTTCAGGGCCACTAGTGTAGGGATCACTTATAAGATGGCACTGGTATTCAGGAAGATTCTCTTGTTTTAATTTAAATTATTAATTTTATAGAAAATATGCACATGATAAAAAATTAAACAAGTACATAGAGCTATGAAATGAAATGTGAAGTCCCCCACCCCCGTCTCAGTTCTACTTCCACTCTCCAAATCATTGTTACTAGTTTCTTACATATCCTCCCAGGAATTTTCTATCCACATGGAAATATGGAATTTTTACTTCAAAAATTATCATATTTATGATGAAGTTATATTAAAGTGTAAATATAAGTCAGGTAATACCTCAACAAACAAACAAAACAAAAAACAGAACAAAACAAAAAAAAACCCATGAAAAGTTCCCCAATAAAAATCTACAAAATAAGCATAGTCCTGAGAATCAAAATCCAAACAAAGTGGAGCATTCATTACTAATCATTTTTTATTATGGTCAATGAAAATTATAGGGAACAAACCAGTTAATTGAAACCAGATATAAAGACATTGAATATCCTTAAAGCAAACATGCATGTGCCTTTTAAATTCTTTTAAATAACAATGGAATCATGCTATAAGCTGCTTTTGTACCAAGCTTTATTTTCTTTAACAATATATTTTTTGGAGAATTCCATATCAGCCTACATAGATTTATCTTAAAGTTCTTGATTACTGAACCATTTCTATTATATAGATTTGCTGTAATTTCTACAACCAGTTCAATATTAGTGAACACTGAGCTAATTGCAATTTTTGCTTTCAAACAATGTTGCAATAAATAATTATATATATTTTTTGCACATTTGTGTGAGTGTATCTGTATAAGTTCCTTTTAAATGTAATTACTGTATCAATTTTTTTTTTTTTTTTTAAGAAAGGGTCCTGCTCTGTCACCTGGGCTGGAATGCAGTGGCTGGATCTCGGCTCACTGCAACCTCCACCTCCTGGGCTCAAATGATCCTCCTACCTTGGCCTCCCAAAGTGCTGGGATTACAGGCATGAACCTCTGCGCCCTGCTGGCCTACTGTGTCCATTTTAACACTTAAAATTTTAAATTCTAACAGGCCTGGTGTGGTGGCTGATGCCTGTAATCTCAACACTTGGGAGGCCAAGGTGGGAGGATTTCTTAAACCCAGGAGTTCAAGACCAGCCTAGGCAACATAGTGAGACCCTGTCTCTACAGAAAATAAAAAATTAGCCAGGTATGGTGTTGCATGCCTATGGTCCCAGCTACTCAGGAGGCTAAGGTGGAAGGATTGCTTGAGCCCAGGAGGTTGCAGCTGCAGTGAGCCATGATCACACCACTGCATTCCAGCCTGAGCTGGAGTGAGACCCTGTTTCAAAGAAAAAAAAATTAGCTGGGCCTGGGGTGGCTGATGCCATTAATGCCAGCACTTTTGGTGGCCAAGGTCGGGGGGATGGTTTGAGGCCAGGAATTTGAGACTAGCCTGGGCAACATAGTGAAACCCTCTCTCTACAAAAAATACAAAAATTAGCCAGGCATGGTGGCACATGACTATAGTTCCAGCTACTTGGGAGGCTGAGGTAGGAGAACCACCTGAACCCGGAGAAGTTGAGGCTGCAGTGAGCCGTGATCACACTACTGCACTCCAGTGTTGGTGACGGAGTGAGACCTTGTCAATAACAACAAAAAAACTAGATAGATGATAGATAGATAGATAGATAGATAGATAGATAGATAGATAGATAGATAGATAGAGATAGATATTGACAACTTGTCCTTCAAAGAAATTGTACCAATTTACATCCATTAATGCAGAGGAATGTGCCTGTTTCCCGAAAGTTTCCCCATGACTGGGTATTTCAACTTCCAATTCTTTGCCAATGTCCTAAGTGAGAAAGGTGGTATATCAATTTTTAAAAGTCTTTCGAATTAATTGCAACTGGTTGATTATTTTTTAATAAGATTCTCAGCTATTTTTATTCCTTTTTTAAAATAGAGGAATAAGATAGACCACATCCATCTTCTCTCAAAACCCTCCTATGGTTTTCCATTTTATCCAAAGTAATGTTCATAGTTCTTACTGTGTTCTACAAGACCCTAAAAGACTGGCTCCTGACGTCCTCTCTGACCTTATCTTTCAATCCCACTCCTTTTCCCTCTGCTCCAACTATACTGGTTTTCTCACTATTCATCAAGCATGTCAGACATGTTCATGTCTCAGGTTCTTTGCTTTTGATGTTCCCTCCGCCTGGAATTCTTTTCCCTCTGTAGCAGCGTGGCTCACTCACTTCAGCTCACTGCTCGGTGCCAACTTTTCAGAGAGCTCTTAACTTACCATCCCACTGAAAGTTGCCTATGCCTCCCTCATTCTGTCTCTTCTCACCCACCTTTATTCTTCTTCATAACACTCTACCTGAAATGTTATCCATATATCAGTGGTTGCCAACAGGGGAGAGAGGTATTTGGCAATATCTAAAAATATGTTTGGTTTTCACAAGTGGGGAGGGTGATTGCTACCACGGGCATCTAGTGGGTAGAGACCAGGGATGCTGTTAAACATCCTACAATGCACAGGACGCCTCTCACACAAAGAATTATCCATTCTTAAATGTCAATACTGCAGAGGTTGAGAAACTCTGCTATACATTCTTATTGGTTTATTGTCTGCCTACACTCTGCCAGCAGTGACGATACCTAAAATATTTAACAACTAAAAGGGGCGTGGGTATTGACCAATAAGAGTAAGCACAAGTCATAAGCAACTAGTATGGCTATACAAGTATTCACCAGCTAACTGTTAGCCTTCCTACTAGAATTAAGACTCATGAAGGAGACTTTTTCTGTGCCTGCATCATTTCTTAGTGAAGTAAGTATTTTAAATTGATCTACAGGTCTATAAACCATGCCATTTATTTTGTCTATTTGATTGCCTTTTTTCTTATTGATTAGCAAGTCTTATTTGTATATTAAAGAAATTAAGATTTTATTGTCATATGTTGCAAATAATGTTTTCTTCAGGTGGTTTGTTGTATTTTGTCTTTGTAGTAAGATTCTCTTTTTCTTACAGGCACTTAGTCTTACAGGAGATCTTAGTTTTCATGCAGTCAAATGTAAACTATTCCTTAGTGACTTCGGATTTTCAGTCTTCCTGTTAAAAGCCTCCTAGTCTAAGGTTGTAAAAAAAAAATTCTCTGTTTTTTCTTTAAGTTCTCTTATTATTTCATTTTTACAATCAAGTATTTACATATCTGGGATTCATGCCCAGTTTTTCAATATTGGTCTGTTGAACAACTGATTTTCTCTCAGTAATTTAAGGAGATATATTTATTAATGCACTGAATTCCTATTTGTTTTTGGGCTTACTTCTGAATGCTTTAGTTTCACAAATCTGCCTGTACTTTGGCTATTAATAACATTCATTAATATTAAAGCTCTACACATATTAATACCTGATAGAAATATTTCCCCCATATTAATTTTCTTTTTAAGAAATTTTGTCTTTATTCACACATTTATTTTTATAGGTGAGCTCTAGTATTATTTTTGCAAATCAAAAAATAAAAGAAGACAACTCTTTGGAATTTTGTTAGGGATTACACTGAATCAACTTATTAAACTTTGGGAGAATTTTCATGTTTGTAAGATTGGTCTTTCTATACCAGATCAAAGCATATCTCCATTTATTTAAAGTTTTAAAAATTCCCTAATTTTTTCTCCAAGTAGATTCTCAATTTTTACTCCTAAGTATTTTAATTATGAAATCTGATTTTGTAAATGGGATGCTTTCTTCCATTTTATTTTCCAACACATTTTTGTCCAGAGGGTTTTTTTTTTTTCTTTTTTTTAAACTGGGTACCAGGCACATATGGAATAGAAGTGTGAAACTGATTTAAAAGCACAGAGTTAAGACATCAGTTTACGTTTCTGGCTATATTTGATTTTTTTTTTTTTTTTGGTCTAGATCTCATCTTACTTCCCAGTTCCCCATTCCAAAACTAAGAATGCCTTATCTTACCATTCAGCCAATCTTGTATCTCAGCATCCTTCCCAGTTAGCCAACTTCCTACTGGCCACCGAAATACTTTGAGACTTGTAAAACAGGCTACATTGTTGTGTTTTGGGTTTTTTGTTTTTTTTTTTTGAGACGCAGTTTCGCTCTTGTTGCCCAGGCTGGAGTGCGATGGTGTGATCTTGGATCAACGCAACCTCCACCTCCCAGTTTCAAGCGATTCTTCTGTCTCTGCCTCCCGAGTAGCTGGGATTACAGGAATGCGCCACCATGCCCGGCTAATTTTATATTTTTAGTAGAGATGCGGTTTCTCCGTGTTGGTCAGGCTGGTCTCGAACTCCTGACCTCAGGTGATCCACCCACCTTGGCTTCCCAAAGTGCTGGGATTACAGGCGTGAGCCACTGCACCTGGCCAAACCAGGCTACATTGTAAATCTACATACTGATTTCTATGTTTTAATTTATTTTGTTTTCTAATACTTTGAGTTATGTGGATTTTTAAAAAATAAATTCACTCTATTATTCTGCTCAATTTTTATGCTCCCATGGAATCAACAGAACTCTTATCTAAGTTTTGCAATATATGCAGCTTATACTCAGAGACACAAGAATACAGGGAGTCTGTCGAAACTCTAAAACTGAGCAGAGCTGGAAACCACAACTTTTATTTACCAGTTTGGTCTATATCTATTAGCAATCTCATTCTTGTATTTGCAGAAACGTCAATGTCTGCCTACTGTGGCCTCCCCACAAAAAACTATTCATAAAAACAAGTGAAGAAAGAGAACTGAAAATTATATGAAGGCCTTTAGCATCAGAGGTTTTCTGTTATTGTACTTGGTTTTCCTACCAAGCACTTGTTTTGCAGTCTAAGGAACGCCTATTTATTACTGCTGCAATGATATCCTTTCTTTGTTCAGATCTCTTCAGCACTGTACAGTTATACCATAGTTTGGTTTCAAGTTTATACAGACACACGTTTAGCCTTGGATCTCCAAAACTGACCATGTGCTAGTTTCTTAGGAATTGAAGTAACTTAGGAACTTCCCACTTCTCACATGTGCTTTAACCAAAACTGCTTATTCTGGATGGCTAGGTTCGTGAGTTGGATGGGTCTTAAGCCCAAGCACTGAGGGAGACTTCTATTTCAAAACCTTTGATGCTATTTTCCATTTAAAAATCTTGAGCAGAACCACCTCAATCTGTCAGAAATTTTCTAACGACGTTAAACCTCAAAAGGGAAGTTAGTTGTTCAGATCTTGACTCATTTTTTTCCCCAAGTGGCTCCTTCATTAGTATGCAAATTTTCCACACCCTACCCTAGAGGCAAGCTCTGCATACCAAGAAATCTTGACAAACATCAGGTTATGAGACTTCCCCCCAAGAGAACAGGTACCTAACATCTTACACAACTAAGAGCAAAAGAGAGAAATTCTCCAACAGGACAGGCTATAGGTACGTAAAGCAGTACATGCTGCCAGCTTGTCACTCAGCGTTCTAAATTCAGCCTCACTTGGAACTCTATTACACATGCAGGCCATCAAAAATCAGAGCAGGCCAGACGGAGATGAGAGTTTCGAGAGAGAGAGAAATGGAAACGTATGGAGGTAATTGCCTAAAACTTCTCTTGGTGCTTTCACTTTGTCTTTATGGTGTGTGGGAGGATCCGCCAGGTGTAAAAGATGACAGACAGAAGGGACACTATGAAACTGTAATGGGCCTAGTGCTCAAGTTTTTAAAACAGTCCACATAAGCTCTGTTATGGTTAGAATACAAATGCCACCTTTTTTTAGCATTAACATAATTATATTCTAACTCCACATGTTGTTTTAGGCATCTCATTTACCAACATACTTGGACATCAGATAGGCATAAATTAAAGTATATAATTTGTAGTGCATAAAAATCACAGAAATGCTTATTGATTCCTAAATTAGGGTAACATATTTTCACTGGTGCAGTCTTTTTATCAATAAATCGTAATTGAATTTCCAAGTTAGAGCCTGCAGGGCAAATGTGCTCTAGTTTTTTTAGGTTTCCAGAGACACTGAGCCTAAACATGAATATTCCCTCACTAAATGTAACTGGATCACTTTGCAAGAAAGATGCTTCAATTCTCTTAATTTATTCAAATGAATATCATTCATATATTCTAAGTCCAAGATTTTCAACTACTCTGTAAATGTAATTAGCTTTTCTTATAAGCTATATTCCAACCAGTAGAATATTATTGAATATTGTTTCTCCTTTAAATGCATTCTCAAATTTCAGTCCTATTTTTAGTACAGTCACACATTAAACCTTTACCTGTGTGTTATAAATAAAGTTTCAGTGCCGCAAAAGAAATAGCACTTGAATATAAAATTTTCTTTTAATTCTCAGCAAGGCAAGGTACTTCTATAGAAGGGTGCACCCCTACAGATGGAGCAATGGTGAGCGCACACTTGGACAAGGGAGGGAAGGGGTTCTTATGCCTGACGCACGTGGCCCCTGCTGCTGTGTCGTTCCCCTATTGGCTCGGGTTAGGCCGCACAGGCTAAACTAATTCCAACTGGCTAATTTAAAGAGAGTGATGGGGTGCATGGTTTGGCGGGAAAAATGGTTATGCAGAGTAGAGAATGAGTTAGGGCAGAGCAGGTAGCAGGTAATCGGAATGAGTCAAGGTGGGGCAGGTGATTGAAATGAGTCAGGGTGGAGCAGGTAATCAAAAAAGGTTGCTTTATGTGAAAGTTAAGTTTAAAAGTGGAAGGCAAAGAACTGAACATACTGATATATTGATTCTTTGAAAAGAAATTTAGAACTCATATCTAACATGTGGGATAAACAAAAATTAAAAAAAAATTTAAATGACTATTCCCTTTAGGGAATTTTGCCAACATTTTTTAGAAAATAAAAAACATATGCCAAATACATTAATGGCATAGAAAGCCATTGGAATAATCCCAACATTTAAAAAGTAATATTCAGTATTTTAACATTTTGACTAGAAGAAAACAATGGTTGATGCAGTCACTTTGGAATTTTAGTTTTAAATGCCTCTTTTTATGGGAAATATTCAAGGTTAATATATAATATTCTTAAAATTGTGCTGCCATTAATATGGTATATTTTCATTGTATTTCCTCAGAAACAGACCCTGAAACAAGAGCTTAGGTGCAGATGGTATATTCAGGAGATAATTCCTCATGGCAGGCAAATTGAGGAAACCAAACTGAGATAGAGAAGCAGGGAAAGCCAATAAAAAGTGCATGAATGAGCAAAGTACAGTAGTGGGCAACTGGGGCTTAATTATGTTGGGATCCCCAGAGAAAGTGTGTACGCCATATATGGAAATAAATGAAGACCAAATGAGAACAGACAAAGCATATATTCAGACCTTGATATAGCAAGAGAGTCAGGCATCATCACTTGTGTTTTGGTAGAGACTCATCACTTGTGTTTGGTAGAGGCAGGCATAGGAGTGGAAAGCTTTATAGTGGAAAAAGAGAAGGTTTCAGGTATGCCCTGATTTGAAGCTGTTGGCTTAAGAAAGCTATAGGTAGGCTAAACAGATTTGGGGCTTTCTGTGTGATTGATTGGGGTGCATATTTGGCTTTCTCTGGCTGGTCCTAATTTGGAAGCAGGGACAAAAATTAGGGAAGCTGTCAGTTATTAATTGAGTCCTGGCCATTTTGGGCCAATTGTTATAGGGATTATTGCTTGACTTACTGGACTGATTTCTGGAGATAGTGGTCTGACTTCCTACAAATCTGACTTACAGATAATATCCTAGCTTTCTGTAGATATGGTATGATTTCCTAGGGTGCTTGCTTCAGATTGTAGGTCAGAGTTCTATTTTCATATATTGTCTGGCCATTGTCTATATATATATATATATATATGTAGAGAGAGAGAGAGAGAGTCTCTCAAATGCTTTAAAAGTATCCTGTGGGAGGCTAGAAAGCCTGGGGCATTTATCCATCTACTTCAAACTCATATTGATTGTTGTTGCTTTGAGTGACTTGGGTGGAGCAGACTCCCACAGTCAGTCCCAGAAAAAACCCTAAGGCAGAGAAGAGACACACAACATTTGAGGTGGTAAGCTGTCAGCATGTTGAAACTGTCTCCTACAGGTGACCTATTCATAAGTTGATTACATCTGCACAGACCCTATTTTCTTTTTCTTTTTCTTTTTTTTTTTTTTTTGAGACAGAGTCTCACTCTGTCACCCAGGCTGGAGTGCAGTGGCATGATCTCAGCTTACTGCACCCTCTGCCTCCCAGGTTCAAGCAATTCTCCTGCCTCAGCCTCCCAAGCAGCTGGGACTACAGGTGCGCGCCACCACGCCCAGCTAATTTTCTTGTAGTTTTAGTAGAGACAGGGTTTCACCATATTGGCCAGGCTTGTCTCGAACTCCTGACCTCATGATCCACCTGCCTTGACCTCCCAAAGTGCTGGAATTACAGGCGTGAGCCACTGTGCCTGGCCTGACCCTATTTTCAAATAAGGACACATTCTGAAACTCCAGGTAGACATGAATTTTGGGGGAACACTATTCAACCCAGTCCAGGAGGTAAGAATTAACTTGCCCAAATATGATTCCCCTGTGGCCTCCAAAGAAAGAAAAGGAATTGGCCTTCTACAAAGCTGTATGAAAACCGGCCACAGCCAAACGTCGACACGGTGAATCCTGGTCAACCATAAGACCTGCCCTTAGGCTCCTGATTATGCCAGGGGAAGGGCTCATGTTTGCTGCAAATATGAAAGCTGAGTTCACAGACTAGGGCTGGAGCCAAAGTTTTGCAATGTCATCTTGTTATAGTATCCTGGTCCCTGATCGCCTGAGAGTAGGAGCCAATGCTTCCAATCAGGCAAAAGTCCGCACACCGGGGATTAGGGGCCCTATCCCAGAATGTGACATTAGACCATGCTAGCACTCTGTGTTCCACTTTACAATGCAACAGGGGACTACATGCTTGTTACTGCTCCTGTCTTCATGAATTTTCCCCAGTAAATTTTGCTCTGGCAGATCTGGTATGTGTACTGACTGGCCATTGGTCCTTTTTTGCATAACAATATCTTATTTTGTTTAATTGCAACATCACTCTCTGAGATAAATATATAGTCATCACTTTTTTTTTTTTTTTTTTTTTTTTTGAGTTGGAGTCTGGCTCTGTCACCCAGGCTGGAGTGCAGTGGCGTGACCTTGGCTCACTGCAAGCTCCACCTCCCGGGTTCACGTCATTCTCCTGCCTCAGCCTCCCGAGTAGCTGGGACTACAGGCGCCTGCCACCACGCCTGGCTAATTTTTTCTATTTTTAGTAGAGATGGGGTTTCACTGTGTTAGCCAGGATGGTCTCGATCTCCTGACCTCGTGATCCACCCGCCTCGGCCTCCCAAAGTGCTGGGATTACAACTGTGAGCCACCACGCCCAGCCTCATCACTCTTAATATTACTTAACTGAAGCTAACTCTCTTTAGCTGATGAAGCAGAAAAGGGAGTTTTGAAAAAAAGACTATTGGTTAGCTCACAGAAGCATTTGGAGGCCTGGAGAGCTAGACTTGAAGTTAAGCTCCTAGGAACAATTCTGAAAATCACATGGCAAAGTTGGCGCGGAGAGGAAACTGCTGCTTCTCTTGCTGTCCCACAGAGCACTAGGGAAGTTGTTGCCAACTCTCAACTCTCTGCCTGGGCCACATCTGTGCCTGGAACTTGACCTTGAAATCACTGAGAAACTAAACTGCATACAGTGTTGTTGCTACCACCACAAGACAGCAGCATTGTTGTCCACCGTACCAGAAAAATGGATTCTGACTGGAGCCTTCTTCTTGTATGCAAGATTTTAAAACAGTCCACATAAACTCCGTTACTCACCTGTCAAATTCTTACATGTGTGAATCTCACAGGAGAAGTCAAAGTCACTGTCATATTCCTAGGCCCAGCAGTAAGAGAGGCTGAGAATTCAGTTTTCTGCATTCTACTTTGTGGAAGCGGGACTCTAAAGACTGAGGATTTTCCAGTATGGTAAAATTGTTTTCAAAATATGCTGGGTAGTCAGAGAACATGACAAATATCCGTGTCCAATATAGTAAGCAGCTTTATTTTACCTGTGAGGAATCTGAAAATCAGGAAATTTCAATAACATGTCTAAAATGTTACACAGCTAGAAAGGGTAGAGTCAGGCTATAAATCCAGGTCTGTCTGACTTTAAATCTCGCATTCTTATTCATTGCTTTTTTGGTCCAAACCAAAAACATATAGACAGGTATACATCCTCATACATGGAATTTTCAAATAAGAATAGTTCTGTTATTATTACCAAAGAGTATTGACAGTGTTGTTCAAACGGGAATATGTAGTGTGCCTCTGTTTTTGTGTGGGTTTTTTTTTTTTTTTTTTTTTTTTTTTTTTTTGGTGAGGGGAGAGGGGAGTCTGCTCATAATCCCTTCTTTATTCTTCTGGTAATAGCAACCCTTCCTTTGGAAAGCCATCCCTCTCCAAATACATATAGACCCAGTGGGACTGTTGTCACAGCACTCTCATTACATCCTTCAGGAGTGGTCATGCAAATTAGACTGTCTGACCATCGACATCACCCCCTTGGCCATAGTGATTGTCTTAGGGATGGGCATATTACCCAAGCTGGACCAATAAGAATTCTTCCTGGTACTTTTGCTAAAGTTAGTGTTCTAAGAGACCCTCTGTGGTTGGCTGAATAATCACCTCCCCAAATATGTTGATATCTGAATCCCTAGAACCTGTGAATATGTGACCTTACACCATAAAACAGATTTTTTAGATATGATTAAATTGAGAATCTGGAGATGAACAGATTGTCTTGAATTATCTGGATATTTCATTTGGGGGTGTGCTTGATATAATCACAGGAGTCCTGACAAAAGAGAAATAGGAGATCAGAGTTAGTTGAAGGCAACATGACCATGGAAGCAGAGACAGGAATGATGCTGCCACAAACCAAGAAATGCTGGCAGCCTCTAGACCGTGGAGAAGTCAAGAAATAGATTCTCCCCTAGAACCTCTAGAAGAAACCAGCCCTGCCCACATCTCAAGTTTTAGCCCTGTAAAGCTCATTTTGGACTTCTGACTTCTGGAACTTTAAGAGAATAAATTTTTGCTGTTTTAAGTCACTAAGGTTGTGGTCATTTATTATAGCAGCAACAAGAAAACCAATACATCTTCTTCCCAGAACAATAAGAGAAAGAGGCACAGAGAGAACAATGAATGTGATAATAATGATGGTGATGATACTGTAGTTTGAAACCCTTGATTTAGTTGTGTCTGAGCTAGCACCATCTCTGCACATTGCAGTTAGTTGACCTATACATTTCTTTTAAGGGACAAATAATTTGTATTATATTTCCACTACCTAGAACAAAAAGAGTCTTGACAGCACAAGGTAACTATTTCATTTTAAAAGTTTCCAATTTGTAAAATATAAGGATCATCACCATAAGAGAGGGTGAAAATATATATATATATATATATGAGGAAAATGAGAGTATAAAGCAAACAATTTTCTTCTCTCCCTTGCACACAAGTAAAATGGATTAATTGAAAAAACAATGTTTTCTGAATGCATTAGTACATTCAAACTAAGAACATTCAGATGGAGACAGTATTAGAAATGAAAAATGCTAAAAAGATTTCTAAAGGCAAGAGAAAGTAAAGTCAATGTTTCAGTTAGTACTGAATTGAACTTGCTTATTGTCTTTGGATAAAAGAGCAAGCACTTACCTTATGAATCATTAAGGATCACTGACTTCAAGAGTGAAGTTGGTATCTTGGCCAAATACAAATTTTGTTCTTGGTTTAGGAGAATTCATTTTCCAGAAATATTTGACTGATGTGGAATTTAAAAAGGAGAGTTACATAGATCTTTAGGTAGCATGATTGATTGCGGCCCAACACATGGTAAGTACAGGATACAGCTTCACATTAATAAGTCACTTTAGATAATACAACTTTTATCTAGTTTGGAAGGCATTTATTACTTTAGTTATATGTGCAAAAGCAATTCAAGCAAAGGAACACAGGTACGTATTTACTTTGACAAAAAGACGGTTTATTTCTATGTGGGAAGTTTGCATTTATTTTTATTTTGGGGGGCAACATATAGAGAAAGAAAACATTCCAGGTTGAATCAGTGTTGGTAATCAAAAGAATGAAAACTATTACGACTAGATTTACTCTGCCATTTAAACATAGGTAAAAAGTGTTTAAAACTTGAATTCAATAGTGATTTAAATGTTCATATTAATTTTACTTTAATGTAATTTAGCTGGTCTGAAGTTATATCACTTTTCATATTTATTGATAGTTTATTATATGTCAGACACCATGCCAAGAACTTTACACACATTATTTCATTTCATTGTCATAGCAACCCAATGGAATAGGTATTATTTTTATTTTTATTGTATAAATAATAAAATTGGAGCTTTGAGAGATTAAGCATCTTCCCCAGTATCACACAACTAGGAAGTAGAAAAGGTAGGTTACAAATGTGGGCAGTAGGATTCTACAGCTGGTATTTCGGAGCCTACTCCCTAAATCAGTAATACCAGACCAACTCCAGCCTGAAATTACGTATATTACCTTTGTTTCATTTATATCCTTCTGGTGTTTCTGCTGTATGTTCTAGATATATACCTCTTTGTGGAAATACATGACTAATGACTGCCTTATGGACCTATAAAAATACTAATTTGTTAGACATCATAAAGGACCTAATATCCGCAAGTAATTATTTTTCATGGAATAATTTTTAAAAATTGAACTACTTACCATTTTTCTATATAATTAATTGAGATTGATTCTAAACTGATATTTATATACCTCCTTCCTCTTAAATATTTGAGTTTCTCAGAGGTGTGTCCAAGGCTTGTTCTCATATTCTACTTACAGAACGCCACCTGCATGATTGCATCTGACTTTATAATTTTAACCACCACTTATATTCAGATAACTTACAACTCTGTTTCAGTAGCCCAAATCTCTCCCCCCAATCTAGTTGCTTAATGATCATCTCTGCTTAAAGGTCCACAGACACCTTAGGCATGATTAAACCAGAATTCATTATCCCTTCCCCCTTGACCACATCCTTTTTGATTGTGAAGCCCTCTTTTTTTTTTTTTTTTTTTTTTTTTGGAGACAGGGTCTTACTCTGTTGCCCAGGTTGGAGTGCAGTAGCCCGGTCTCGGCTCACTGCAGCCTCAACCTCCCAGGCTCAGGCGATACTCCCACCTCAGCCTCCCAAATAGCTGGGATTACAGGCATGTGCCACCACCCCTAACTGTTTTTTTGTATTTTTTATAGAGACGGGGTTTCACTGTGTTGTCCAGGTTGGTCTCAAACTCACCCGGGCCTCTCAAAGTTCTAGGATTACAGGTGTGAGCCACTGCACCTGGCCTTGTGACTCTCTTAATCCCTTTTTATTTTCTGCATGCCTTGTTCAGCTAGTGCGGCCACTATCCATCATCTAAGCATCTTTGATTTCTCTCCTCTCTTTCACATCTTTCTTACATATCCAATCACTAAATTCTAATAATTCTACCCTCCAAATGTGTCTCTTATTTTTCTATTTTTTTAAATCTGAAATGGAAGAAAGTTTAGTAGTTCATATTTTCATTATCTCTATAGTAGCTCTTCTTTTCTGGTTTCCTCTTCTTCACAGACATCCTGCACAGAGATAGGTCTAGAGGATTTTTTACTTCTGACCAGGCAGAATCATCTTGTGTTTGTTATTGTTTTTAATTTTGAAAGGAGAGCTTTATTTCTCATAAAAGATTGTAGCTGGCAGGGTGGCCATTCTAATAGGCTGGGAAACATGCACAGCCTCCAGGCAAAAACCAACACTTGGAGGGAGGGGAAAAGGGAACGGGAATTCATGCCAAACTAGGTGGCTGAATATACATAGTCAATAAGTTATTGGACTCATGAATATTTATAAAAGGAGAAACGCACATGCGCAGTTGAGCTTCATTCATCTTCATGGGTAACATGTTTAAAAGATGGCGATGTTAGCATAACTCCAGGGTGGAGTTTTCCTCCCTGTGATGTCAAAAAATGAGGCAGAGGACATAAAATCCCTTACTACACATTCTCACATTCTTCAAAGGCTGGCCAGAACCACTTCTTAGTCTGTGGTCTCTTAAGCAAAAAAGAAGGGCAATCTCAGTAGGTTGTTTGAGATCAGCGGGGCAGCCTTTTGAAAGGGCTGGTTTTTGTTTACCCCTTAGGGAAGAAAAGGCTAATGGTGGTTAGTGAGGGAGATAAGGTATAAGGAGGTGTGTCTGACCTCCAATACTATCATGGCTGAGAACTCAGTTTTCAAGGTTACTCTGGTGTCTTCTTGGCCAAGAGATCGTCTGTTCAGTCTGTTGGGGGGTTAGAATTTTATTTTTATTTCTCATTTTCCCCCTTTGTCTGAGATTTGCTAGAGGCAGCATCTACAGCTAAAATTTATTTTTTCCCATATTGTTGCCAGGGTGGTGTGGCTACCTATCCTGGTTCCAGTCCGTCCCTCAGTGGCCTGGAAGTTCAAGGGACTTAGAGCTAAAAGATTTACAGCAAATTAGACATTCTAGGCTAGAAGGGAATGGAGGTGGACAGGCACTCATGAACCCTTAAAACCTTTTAAGCAACACAGGAGTCAAAAACTAAACCCAAAAGCAGGATTACAAAGTTGACTTATCTATAAAGTCTATGCATTGAGCTACTGTAATCTTGGCTTTAGTTAGATTTGTAGCAATTAGCTATATAAAACGTATACATTTTGCTAAAACATTAAAGCTAAGGAATTTAGAGACTTTTGTTGTGCTGCAATGTTTTTTGTGGTCTCTTTAGCAATTTGTCCTAAAGTCGTCAATAAAATATTTTTTGTCATCTCTATTTGCATAAACTGCACAATTGGGAGCAATTATACCCAGAAGGCTCTGTCACTGTTGTGAAAAGTAAAAAGTTCCTCTTCAAAGTTTCCCTTTTCATTAAAGAATAAATAATAAGTATTAGAAATGATAGTTTCTTTTAAAAACTAACTTCCTTCAAGCTTCCTTGCTTTTTGCTAATAACTCTTTGCTAAGCCCTGTGTAGCTGTTACATATAGTAAGGGAATAAGTACATTCTATGTCCTTGTACTTTAACCAAGTTATTTATTCTGGCCTATAACCTGCTCAGACATATCTGAACATGCCCAGGCATTTCCTGGCTTACAGCCTACACCCCTTCCTTATTTGGAAATGTTATTATTCTCCTAGTTTCCCATAAACAACCCCCTTCCTTTCCTTGTTCTCTGTCGCACATTTGCCTATTTAGGAAAGTTTTAAGTTTTTAGCTAATTGAGATCAGTCTAGATTGCGCAGTCCAGCTCCAGCCAATGGAGATAGGACACAGCAGTAAGGACCCAATGCGTCAGGAATAAAAACCTCTGCTTTTCTTTGTTCAGGGTGCTCTCATGACAATCAGGCTTCCAAAAAGCACCCTTTCTGCAGAAAGTAAAATTGCCTTGCTGAGAAAATTCTTTGAGGGCTAGTTCTTCTTTTTGGCACCAAGGAACAAGCATTTATTTCTAACACTAGGTATCTTGATATCCTCCTGGTAATTCTCTTTTAAGCAAATAAACTAGCTTTTATCAGACCTACCCCCAATGTTAACAACAGCTTTAAAAGAAACTGAATGAAATAAAAAAATTTGATTTGAAAATATCAGAGAACTAGGCAACTGGGGACTAGGAATCCATCAACCAAGATCTTGGAAAGAAGACACAGAAATTGAGATGATCCTAACAGTCTTTGTTATTTATCCCCTCAAGGAATTTGCTGATTGTGGGTGGTATAGAATGAGGGGATTAGAAATTAAACAGGAAGCCAGGCACAGTGGCTTACGCATGTAATCCTAGAACTTTGGGAGGCCGAGGCAGGCGGATCACCTGAGGTCAGGAGTCAAGACCAGCCTGACCAACATGGAGAAACCCCATCTCTACTAAAAATACAAAATTAGCTGGGCATGGTGGCGCATGCCTGTAATCCCAGCTACTCAGAAAGCTGAGGCAGGAGAATCACTTGAACCCTGGAGGTGGAGGTTGCAGTGAGCCAAGATCACGTCATTGCACTGCAGCCTGGGCAACAAGAGTGAAACTCTGTCTCAAAAAGAAAGAAAGAAAAAAAAAGAAATCAAACAGAAAGCATTGACCAAGAGATTCATTAAGCAGAATTTTTATCAGTCTTATGATACTGGGGAGACAAAATTTGGAGTTCAGCATCCATCCAAGGCAAATGACTCTTGTAAACACTCCAGATTTTTTAGTGAAACCTATGGAAGGTTAATCCTAGGAGTGGTGTAAACTGAAAATACAGAGCCATTGCAAAGACTAAAACTCAGCTGTTAGGCTGGGCATGGTGGCTCATGCCTGTAATCCCAGCACTTTGGGATGTAGAGGCAGGAGGATTGCCTGAGGCCAGGAGCTTGAGACCAGCCTGGGCAACATATCAAGACCATATCTCTCCAAAAATTTAAATTAAATTAAGTTTAATTTTGAAAAAAGAAACTTAGCTTTGAATCAGTACAATCACAGAATATATTCAGGTGATCTAGCTCTATTCGACTGCCTACCAGAAAAATAAAAAGTAATCTCCAGAGAAAGAAAACATCATTGAAAGCTTCAAGTTATTACTACAACTTTTCATACACAATGCCCAATATTTAGTAGAAAATTGTAGGCATACCAGGACACAGAATAAATGACCACATCACAGGAAAAAACAAAAACCGGCCAGTTATGATGCCTCATACCTGTAACCCCAGCACTTTGGGGAGCAGAGGCAGGAGGATCATTTGAGGCCAGGAGTTCAAGACCAGCATGGGCAACATAGGAAGACCCCACCTCTGAAAAAAATAAATTAGCTGAGTATGGTGGCACATGCCTGTGGTCTCAAATAAATAAATATATAAAAAGAAATAGGTGGCCGGGCGCAGTGGTTCATGCCTGTAATCCCAACACTTGGGGAGGCCAAGGCGGGCAGATCACAAGGTGAGGAGTTCAAGACCAGCCTGACCAACATGGTGAAACCCCGCCTCTACTAAAAATACAAAGTTGGCCGGGCATGGTGGTGTGCACCTGTAATCCCAGCTACTCAGGAGGCTGAGGCAGAAGAATCTCTTGAACCCAGGAGGCAGAGGTTGCAGTGAGCCGAGATTGTGCCACTGAGCTCCAGCCTGAGCAACAGAGTGAGATTCTATATCAAAACAAACAAACAAACAACAAAAGAAACAGGCAAACAAACACATAGAGATCCACATATTGTGTTTATTGCACATGGGCTTCTTTTATTTTTATTTTTTATTTTTGAGACAAGGTCTTGATCTGTCACACAGGCTGGAGTGCAGTAGTGTGATCATGACTCACTGCAACCTCTGCCTCCTGGGCTCAGGTAATCCTACTGTCTCAGCTTTCAGAGTAGCTGAGATTACAGACACTCACCACCACTCCCAGCTAATTTTTAAATTTTTTTTTGTAGAGACAGGGTCCCACTCTGTTACCTAGGCTGGTCTCACACTTCTGGCCTCAAGGGATCCTCTCACCTTGGCCTCTCAAAGTCTTGGGATTACATATGTGAGCAAACGCACCTGGCCCTATGATCTTTAAAATAACTATCAATTAATATGTTCAAGAAAAAAATATGAAAAGATAAGGAATTTCAATAGAAAACTGGAGTCTATTAAAAATTTTGTGGAAATTGTAGAAGCAAAAATTATAGTAACTCAAACAAGAATTTGGTAAACGGGCTTAATAGCAGATTAAACATGGTTTAAAAGAGAATAAATAAACTGGAAGAAAGGACAGAAAAGAATATCCAGATTGAATTATGGTGAGAAAAAGAGGTTAGACATGCGGAAAACAGCATAAGAAAATTGTGGGACATGGTGACACATTCTGATGTACATGTAATTTGAGTCCCAGAAGAAAAGGAAAGAGAATAAGCAGAAGCAATATTTGGAGAGATGTTGACCCAAATATTCTAAAAGTTATGGAAGATATCAGGTCACAGAATCTAGAAGGGTTATGAACTCCATTCAGGATAAATTCAAAGAAAACCATATCTAGGAGCATTACAGTCAAACTGCTGAAAACCAAACACAGAGAAAAATCTTAGAAGCACCCAAAAGAAAGAAAAAGTCTTTTTAAGGAAGCAACAATATGACTTCTCAACAGAAATAATGGAAATGACAAACACTAGAATAGCTTCTGTAAACAAATGAAAGCAAATGCCTTAGAATTCCAAACTAGCGAAAATGTCCTTCAAAATTAAAAGAAGATGAATCATAGACCTAAATGTGAAAGTTAAATAAGATTTCTAGATTAAGTTATAAGAAACTGTCTTAATGATCTTGGGATAAGCCATTATTTCTTAAACAAAACATAATAACCAGAACAAACAGACTTTGAAAAATTAGAAAGTCTGTTTTTTAAAATTACATTTAGGAATTTTAAAATTAGACTTTTTAAAAATGAAGTACTTATGTTCAGCCTAAGACATCAAGGAGAAAAAAAAAAGCTAAAAATCAGAAGAATATGTTCACAATACATATCCTCCAAAAGACAGTTATACACCAGAAAAGCTAAGAATAAAAAACCTTACTATCCCAAACTGTTAAGTGACGATGTGGAGAAACTGGAACTCTCATCCATTGCTGATGGGAATGTAAATTGGTACAACAACTTTGGAAATTGTTTGGCAGTATCTACTAAGAAGTTTACCATGAGACCTGGCAATTTTATTCCTAGTATATTGAATGCTTGTGTTCACCAAATACATGTACAAGAAAGTTCATAGCAGCTTTATTTATAATCACATACATCTGGGAACAATGATACAGCAATGTGATACTAGAAAAACCAACTGTGGTGTATTGATACAATGTAATATTATTCAGAAAACTACTGCTACATGCTACAAAAATGGACAAATTTCATAGACATAGTGTTGTACTAAAGAAACTAGGCATAAAAGGGTACTACAAAAATGCACAAATTTCATAGACATAGTGTTGTACAGAAGAAACTAGGCACAAAAGGGTACTACAAAAATGGACAAATTTCATAGACATAGTGTTGTACAAAAGAAACTAGGCACAAAAGGCTACTGTATAAGCCTGTTTATATGAATGCCAAAAGAAGGCAAAGCTAATTAATGTTTAGAGAAGTCAGGATAGTATTCCTTTTAGGGAAGTATTCATTAGAAGAGGCATGAGGGAGCCTTTGATAGTGCTGAAACTACTCCATGATCTGGGTTGTGGTTATGTGAATATGTTCATATGTAAAAATTCACTTAGCTGTAATGAAAGACTTTAAGAAAAACAAAAATTGAAAGAATTAATCAATAGTAGGTATGCAGTAAAAAATAATAAGGGGAATTCTTCAATCAGAAAGAAAATGATTCCAAATGGAAGCATGAAAATTCAGGAAGCAGTAAAGACAGCAACGTAAAAGGTCAAATGTAGGTGAATATTAGCGATATATAACAATATTATTAATGTCAAATGGCACGTATAATTATAGAATTAGAATACTTGAGGTCAGGTATGGTGGTTCATGCCTGTAATCCTAATCCAACTGGGAAGCCTAGGTGAGAGGATCTCTTGCGGCCAGGAGCTGGAGATCAGCCTGGGCAGCAAAGCAAGACACCCATTTCCACAAAAAAACAAAACAAAACAAAACAAAACAAAACAAAAACAGAAAGAAAGAAAAAATTAGCCAGACATGGCAGCGTGTCTGTAGTTTTAGCTACTCAGGAGGCTTAAGTGGATTGCTTGAGCCCAGGAGTTTGAGGTTGCAGTGAGCTATGATCACACCACTGCACTCCAGCGTGAGTAACAGGGTAAGACTTTGTCTCTGAAAACTAAACCAAACCAAACCAAAAATCCCTTGACAACAATAGGACAAAAAGAGGAAAGGAATAGTTAACAGAGTTAAAGTGAGGTGTTCTAAAGTTCTGTTTTTTTTCAATCATATTAAGTTTTCAAAATCTAGAGCTTTTTACCTTTTATAGCATATCTCAATTTATACTAACCACATGTCAAGGTCTCACATGTGACTACTGGCTAACATATTGAACATCCCAGATCTAGAGCAGTGGGTCTCAAGAGAGGACATTTTGTCCCCCAGGGGACATTCATTCATGTCTAATGACATTTTTTATTATTATAATTAGGGGAGGGAGAGTGGTGCTAGTGGTATCTAATGTGTAGAATCCATGAATGCTGCTAAAAATCTTACAATATACACAGAATGGCCCTCCCCAAACCCAAGAAAGAATTATTCAGTCCAAAATGTAACTTGTAACATGGTTGATAAACCCTGCTTTAACATAACCCATGAAATAAGAAAAAGTATATAACCAATAAGCAAATAGTGGGAAGGGGGAAATAAATAGCAACAATCACTTCATTAATTCCAAAGAGTAAAAGAATGGAAAGAAAAAATAAATATAGAACAGGTGGGACAAATAAAAAATAAATTATAATAATACTGGTAAAATTACATTAAATATTAATGGATAAATATTCCAATTACAGACTAAAATTTTTAGATTGAGGCCGGGTGCACTGGCTTATGCCTGTAATCTCAGCACTTTAGGAGGCCAAGGTGGGCGGATCACCTGAGGTCAAGAGTTTGAGACCAGCCTGGCCAACATGTGAAACTCTGTCTCTACTAAAAATAAAAAAATTAACCAGGGATGGTGGTGCGTGCCTGTAATCCCAGCTACTCAGGAGGCTGGGGCAGGAGAATCACTTGAACCCGGAGGCAGAGGTTGCAGTGAGCCGAGATCATCCCACTGCACTCCAGCCTGTGCGACAGAGCGAGACTCCATCTGAAAAAAACATATAAGATTGAGGAAAAGGTTTCTAACTATTTGCTGCAAAGATGAAGGTAAAATGGTTAAAAATTCTAGAACATGCAGATTCTAACCAAAACAAAACTGGTAAAGCTATACTATATCAAAAATATTTTAATGCAAAATGTACTACTAGAAGCAAAAAAAAAATCATAATGATGCAAGGGTCTTCCATCAGTACGATAAAAATGATTACTTAAAATGCCATATGACCACATGACTTCACTGATATATATTTTTCAGTGTCTCTCCCAATGACCTTGGATAAGGCTCAAACTACAATATGGCCAAAAAGATCCTCTGTGAATCACCTGCTTCATCTCTAACAGCTCATGTCATTTTTTTCCTCAAAATTTATGTTTAGGAGTGTTGAAGAACATGCAATTCCTCAAAATCACCACATTATTTTATATTCTCTATGCTTTTGCTTATATTGGTCCCCCTGCCTGGACTGCTTTTCTTTGTGGAAATTACTGAAAAAGTTCTATTTATCTTTCAGAGATGTATTCTGCTATATCCTATGTAAAGCTTTTCTGATTGACTCCTGCATATAATCTTTCACTCTTCTGTATACCGCTGTATCTCATAAGCATTTTTTAAAAATCATTTTTTGTAATATATTTGCTCCTGTATTCTGCCTTTTCTTCTAGCCAGCAGGAAGTATCAGACAGTCATTAACTTTTACAGAACTCAATTTATTTGTGTTGGTAAATTGCAGTAGCCTTAGAGAGATACTTGCTATAAAATGTCTGAATTGTATTTTGCTGAGAAATATATTTCTTTTAGATTCAGCTAAGATAACTTATAAATCATTTGTCTAATGATTTCAATTAGTATTTTTAAAACTAAAACCTCATTATTTTTTATTCTTCTCTCATTTGATTAATTTTATACTTATGAATGAAGTCATGTGAGCAGTTAATACAACTAGTTATGCCAGTACAATAACTGAGAAAGAGTATCTATTTATATTGCTCTTTTGTTATGGATTACTTGACTTTTTTCATAGCATTGTTAGTTTTCTAGACTGATTTAGCCAAATTGTAATTAGTAAATGAATTAACTTGAAAATTTTGCATTTGTATATATTTTTATAAAATGTAGAATCCATACTATTTGAGAATTTATAAAAATTGTTTAAAGCAGAACTATTAACCGGGGTGCCATCATTAATAAAAGCTGCAATGACAAGGTTTGAATTTCTGGATGTGTTTCGGCTGATTCTACAGTTCTTTCTGCTAGACTTGCAAATTAAAATAGCCAAAGTAATTTCTTAGATGAATTGATTTATAAGCAGGCTAATGATTTTTCATGATTTTAAAATAGAGGACTTTCAGATTCATGTTGTAGGAGATTGGTTAAGGATGAAAAATTTGTGTCAAACTGCCTAGCTCTAAATTTAAGCTTTGCCACATTTTGCCTTATATAATCTTGAACAATTTGCTTAACCTCCCTAAGCCATAGTTTTTTTTTCCATCTGCGTAATACAGATAATAATTTATCTATTTCATAGATTATTTTGAGGTTTAAATGACAATATAAGTAAGATATTTAGCAGTTTCTGTTACATAGTAAATACTCAAAGATGAGCTAATATAACAGATATAGCTAAGTAAAGTCAATAAAACATATAGTTAATTTAAAGACTATTTTACAACTACCATGTATCTAAGTACTATTTATTTATGTATTTATGTATTTATTTATTTATTTATTGAGACAGGGTCTTGCTCTGTCGTCCAGGCTGGAGTGCAGTGGTGCGGTTACAGGTCACTGCCACCTTGACCTCCTGGGCTCAAGTGATTCTCCCACCTCAGCCTCCTGAGTAGCTAGGACTACAGGTATGTGCCACTACACCTGGCTAATTTTTTTTTTATTTTCAGTGGAGATGAAGTCCCAGTATGTTGCCTCGGCTGGTCGCAAACTCCTGAGCTCAAGTGATCCTGCCACCTCGGCTTCTTAAAGTGCGGGTAGTACAGGTGTGAGCCACTACACTCGATCTTAAGTACTATTAATAAAAGCTACCATATAGTGAGCATTTGTGCTAAATATTTTATATACATTATCTCATTTAAACTTTACAATAACTTTGGGAGTAGTTATAATGTCCTTATTTTATTGACAAGTTAACTGAGGCTCTGAGAGTATATGTCCAAAGTTATATATTTGGTAAGAATATTTTGACATGATCATTTGGAGCAGACATTTTAAGGTCAGGAATATTTTGGTGCAGTCTATAGGAAAAAATCTCTAAACTTTCTACTTTCCCCTGCCAAATCAAAATAGCTTTATTATGCTTATTTCCAAATTTTTTTTTTAAAAAAGAACATACATTTTGAAAACAACTCAGGCAATACAATAAGATACAAGAATCGCTTATAATTTCACCACTCAATGGTAGTCACAGTTAATATATTTGGTAAACATAAATTATAGACACTACTTGCCTATCAAATATCCATTCTCTTCTTATTTCTTAATAACAGATCCAAATTTTTGTTTGGATCTAGCTAAAATACTTACCTCCCCAGACAAGCAATGGCCCTGAGAACCAGTTCTGGCCAAGGAGATGCAAGCAGGAATCACTGAGTACGGGCTATTGGGAAGGCGGCTGACTTGCCTAGCAACCACCTCTTGTCTACATAGTGTGCAAATATGCTAGGTGTGCAGTCATTTTTTTTTGGCCCAAAAGACAAAAATTGCATGCAGTCTGGCATAATGAAGCCTGAGTCCCTCGTGGCATCATGAAGCCCTTTGATCAGTCCTGAACTGCCTACTGTGGAAATTCTTGTTATAAGGAAAAAAACCTTTCTGATTAAGCATTTAAATTTTAATCTGGTTTCTGTTACATGCGATTAAATGCAATCTTAACTGATACACTATCATTCCGGAGTGCTTTTTCCTATTTAATTACATTAAACATTAAAAGATAACCTTCAAATAATTCCTATTATAAAAGGTAACCTTATCATATAATTATAATTTTGCAATAAACAATATTCATTTGTATGTCATTCAGGCAGACTCTTGGCTGCCAACCCAAAAACCATGTCTCCTACATTTATGTTAACAGAATTCTAATTTTGTTTAGATAGCATTTTGTTCAGCCCCTGGGATAAATCTTGATTGGCGTACATAATAATTATAGCTATCCATTCTCTCTTGCCAGTAATTTGTCTAGAAATGACAGTGTAATGCCACTCTGGTCAATGAGACCTAAGAGGAAGTCTACTGGAAGACATCTGGGAAAGATTTACCATCCTGAAAAAAGACATGTAAGAGCATTTTTTTTCCCTCCTTCAATTTCTTGAGGTTGTATTGTATGAAGATGTACTGTTTGGAGCTACAGCAGTGGTCTTGCGAAAATAAAGAGAAATATTATTGGCACTGTAGTGATGACCTAATGTAGACAATCTGTGACACTAACCAGGTTTTCTTGTAACATAAACAATAAGTGGGGCAGGCGCAGTGGCTCATGCCTGTAATTCCAGAACTTTGGGAGGCCAAGGTGGGCAGATCACCTGAGGTTGGGAGTTCAAGACCAGCCTGACCAACATGAAGAAACCCCGTCTCTACTAAAAATACAAAATTAGCCCAGGATGGTGGCCCATGCCTGTAATCCCAGCTACTTGGGAGGCTGAGGCAGTAGAACCGCTTGAACCCGGGAGTCAGAGGTTGTGGTGAGCCAAGATTGAGCCATTGCACTCCAGTCTGGGCAACAAGAGCTAAACTCCATCTCAAACAAAAACAAAAACAAAAACAAAAAACAATAAGTGTATTTATATGCTTTAAGCTTCTGTTAATTTTTTTTATTTGTAGACAAAAGCATTCCTATTGACATGTTTATTCAAAAACATTATTCATCTTCCATGTGTCAGGAACTATTTCATGTGCTTGGAATTTATCAGTAAACATAATCAATTATTTTGCCTTCATACAGCTTACTTTTGAAGGGAAAGTAATATTACATAAATAAATTATATCGTAAGTAAGTTATAGTATATATTAGAAAGCAATAGGGGCTACAGAGAACAGGAAGACAGGAAAGACACTTACGGAGTGTGCAAGTGTTGGTTGGTCAGGGAAGGTCCACTGAGAATATAATATTTGAGGAAAAACTCAGAGTTGGTAAGGGAGTTATCTTTGTGGATTTCTAGACAAAGAGAGTTTCCGGCAGAGAGAATGGCAACTGCAAAGGAGCTGTGATGGGATGGGAGAGTGCCTGGCACCTTCAAAGAGTGCCAAACAGACCCCTATGGCTACAGCGGAATGGGTGAGTATGAACAGAAACTGGCCAAACAGACCTGGGAGGACAAGATTGCCTGGGACCTAGTTAAGACCTTGGCTTTTATTCTGAATAAGCTCAATGGTCATTCAAGAATTTTGCATAGAGAAATAACATGATTCAACTAACATGATTCAACTAGAATCATATAAACTACTGTTCTGAGAATAAATACAGGGGAGTGTATTGGGGTCATGGCAGTAGTTATGCTGAAACAAAGAGACCTGCCAAATTACAGAAGCTTGAATAAGGTTTACTTCTTGGGATGTTGGTAGTGTGGTTCTGTTCCATGTGGTCAGTCAGGGACCAGATTACATCTGTTTTGTTGTTCCCTATCCTTTCAATCATGTTTTTATCTTGCTTGTGTTCACAGGATCATGACATCTTGCAGAAAAGAGGAAGAGAGAATTTCTAGGACAAATGGCTTGTTTTTTACGTTAGAGATGAACCAAAAGTTGCACACTTCACCTCTGCTCACATCCCATCCTTCTTAATCATCTAGCCACAACTTGCTTCAAGTGAGACTGAAAATACAGTCCCTAATGGGGGAAGAGGTGATGACCATGCGTACAGCCTAAGTTTTTTTTAAGAAAAAAAAAAAAAAGGGCCGGGTGTGGTAGCTCACACCTATAATCCCAGCACTTTGGGAGGCCGAGGCAGGCAGATCACGAGGTCAGGAGATCGAGATCATCTTGGCTAACATGGTGAAATCCTGTCTCTACTAAAAATACACAAAATTAGCTGGGCATGGTGGCACATGCCTGTAGTCCCAGCTACTCGGGAGGCTGAGGTAGGAGAATAGCTTAAACTTGGGAGGCGGAGGTTGCAGTGAGGCGAGATCGCACCTCCAGCCTGGGTGACAGAGTGAGATTCTGCCTCAAAAAAAAAAAAGAAAAGAAAAAAATTAAAAAAGAAAAAAAGAGAAACAAATTGGTTGGAGGCCTATAAGTTTATGCTACAAGGACTAAAGATAGAACCAGAGGGAGCCTTGGACACCATTGCAATAACATCCTAGTACATGATGGTGTCTTGGACCATAGTGGTAGGAAAGGAGATGAGGAGAAGTGGTCAGATTCTGGATACATTTTGAAGGTACATCCACTAGGATTTGCTGATAAAGTGCATGTGATATATGAAAAATATAGAGGAATTAGGAACCTGTCTACTGTTTTTCGTCTGAGCAACAAAAATAATGGACTGGCTAAAACTGAGATGGAGCAGAGTATGGGTGAAGCTGGTGGCTTAAGGAGGAAAATTATGGGTTTTAGATATAATAAATATATGGCTAATTCAATATATAAATGAAGATGAGAAGTAGAAAGTTGAATATTGTATGTTAATGAATACATATAATTTTTTTTTGAGATGGAGTTTTACTCTTGTTACCCAGGCATGTGTGCAATGGTGTGATCTCAGCTCACTGCAACCTCTGCCACCCGGGTTCAAGCAATTCTCTGCCTCAGCCTCCCAAGTAGCTGGGATTACAGGCACCTGCCGCCACACCCAGCTAATTTTGTATTTTTTTAGTAGAGACGAGGTTTCTCCATGTTGGTCAGGTTGGTCTCGAACTCCTGACCTCAGGCGATCCACCTGCCTTGGCCTGTCAAAGTGCTGGGATTACAGGTGTAAGCCACCGTGCCCGGCCATGAATACATGTTTGTATTCATTTGAGAGAGCTATTTTTTTTTTTTTTATTTTATGGAGACATAATGTGTTATTTAATAAGCACCTATTAATGGAAATATAGTTTTTCCCCAGTTTTTAGAAAAACTAGTATTAAAAGTGCTCTGATTGACATTTTTCAACATTTATTTTTGATATGTGCCTTCCTGAAAATAGTTAACATAACAGGACTGAATTCCTGTCCTTAGAAAGGCTTGCTTATAAATTTGACTTTTGGTTGATGTCTGGTAACAGATTTTGCAAGGGTTCCTATCATTAACTGATAATAGTAGCTCACTATGCCTAACCTTTTTGTATAAAGAATATGGTTTTTACTAAACACCTATTTTCCTTGTGTGTCTGGAATTTTGGTACATGCCAAGCAAAGGTTGCCTATGTGATCCACCCCCAATAAAAACCGTGGGCATTGAGTATCTCAAGAGCTTCTGTGGTTGGTGTTTCACACAAGTTATTGTAACTTGTTGCCGGGGAAATTAAGCATATCCTGTGTGACTCCTCTGGGCGAGGACTTTTGAAAGCTTGTGCCTGGTTTTCCCTGGACATTGCCCCATGCACATTTTCCTTTTGCTGATTGTGTTTAGTATTTTTTCACTGTAATAAATTATGAGTATGAACATATGCTGAGCCCTGTGAGTCCTCTCAGTGAATTACTGAACCTGAAGGTGGTCTTGGGGATTCTCCAACACAATGTCCAATTATTTCCTTAGGCTACATTCTCAATGCTAAAATTGCCACTCATTTAAAATCTGATATACAATGCTAATCTACTCCTACCAGCAATGTTGGCATTATCAACCTTTTAAATGATCTATCTAATAGGTGAAAAATTATATTTTTGTTGTTTTAATTTTCATTTTAAATTTCTATTTGAAACCTCTTCTTTGTACCTATTAACTAAATTTTTTCTTTAGCAAAGATATATACTTTTCCTGTTTTAAGCTTCATTTAAAACTCCAATTAATGTTTTTAATCCTATTATTTAGCTTATTATTTTTCTTCAAGGATATTTAGGGCTCAGGAAGAAAGTTAGAAGCCATTAAGTTCTTTAAAAAGTGCTTTTTAGGCTAGACATAGTGGCTCATGCCTGTAATCCCTACACTTTGGGAGGCCGAGGCGGGCGGATCACCTGAGGTCAGGAGTTAGAGACCAGCCTCGCCAACATGGCAAAACCCTGTCTCTACTAAAAATACAAAAAAAATTAGCAGGGCGTGGTGGCATGTGCCAGCTACTAGGGAGGCTGAGGCAGGAGAATCGCTCGAACCCAGAAGGCGGAGGTTGCAGTGAGTCGAGATTGCACCACTGCACTCCAGCCTGGGTGACAGAGCAAGATTTTTTCTCAAAAAAAAAAAAAGTGTTTTTATTCCTCCTTTCATCTACTGCTATTTATTCAAGACCTAAATATAAAGATGCAAGACAAAGGGAAGTTAAGAATCTTCTGATTCTTAACTTTGTGTTGAGGAAGGATGACATAGTTAATTTTGTCCTGCTATAAAAGAGTACCTGAAACTGGGTAAGTTATAACGAACATAAATTTATTTTCTCACAGCTCTGGAGGCTGGGAAGTCTAAGATCAAGGATCTGGCATATGGCAAGGACTTTGCTGCATCATCAAATGGAGGGAGACAAAAGGACAAAGAAGCAAAAGAGGTTCAAATTTGCCTTATTATAATGGCATTAAGCTGGCTCGTGTAGGCAGAGCCCTCATGGCCTAATCACATCTCAAAAGTCCCACCTCTTAATACTGTTACAATGGCAATTAAATTTCAACATGAATTTTGAACAGAACAAACATTCAAACCACAGCAAAGGAAAAACTATTCTCTACTTCTATTTCTATTGGTATTAGGATGAATTTAAATGATTTTCTGTGCTTCTGGGTAGCTGAGAAGGTAACAGATATGCTCTTTAGGAATCCAAGTGAAAGGAGTTAATGAAGGTGCTTCGTCATGGAGCAGTTCTCACAAAACTTTGTTGCTCCAACAGTTGTGAAGTGGAAAGTACTATATGAAAGTTTGAATTATTGGTCCCAGCTTTTAAACCCTCTGCCCATGATGAGAATATTAGCCTTCTCATCTGATCTGTTGAGTCTCCTCAATTCTCCAACATGCTGACCCTTTCTCAGTTCTCCAAAACAATGGATAAGAATAGGCTGTATGTTTTTAATGTTTGATTTTGATAACAACACAGATAACTTAACACTGGACAACTGGCAGGTCTCAAAGAAAGTAGGCTGAAGCCCTTTCCTAAGTATATCCTACTGAGCTCCTTTTTCTGATATCCTGGCTTAATTATTGTGGCAGATGTTTGTTTTCTGTCCCACATCTAATTAGCCTGCTCTAATTCTGCAGAAACAGTTTACTTCTCAACAGAAACCTGCTGCCCCTTTCGAAAGCCAAGTCCCCTAATTTCTGTCTGCCATAAAAGAAAAACCTTTTCCTTTCACTTCTTCTAAGAACTACTGTTTTAGTCTTTTCCTTTGTCATGATGGCCTGTTCCCAGGAAAATTAACAATGGGAACATGGTGCAGTAAACCCTGCCCTCTGATATGTGGTCTTATTCTTTGGCTTTCCCAAAATGAGCGCTCTGTGGTGGAGCAGGCAGTACAATTTCCAAACGTGGGTTATTTAGTCTTGAAAAATGACTTGTGTGAGACCACATTACTACATTACATCAGTGTGGGTCAAACCCAATCTAGCTGCTTTACAGTCTTGTTGAAGTGGGAAGCAGTCTGCACAAATTTCCAGTTCTTGCTTTGTCTTCCTGACTTCTTTTCATTCGCGCAACATAAGCTCTCTCTCTCTCTCTCCCACAAACACACACACACACACACACACACACACAGAACTAGCAATAATATATTGGGTACAAGTTTATCTCATTGGAAACAATCTGCTGCAGGCATAGATTTGGCAAAAGATATATGCCATTTACATTACAAACAGAACTCCTAATTTCTCAGGCTGAGGGGTTTTACTTTCCATCTCTTAGTAGGTGGAAACTTATTGCAAACTTTAATGAAGTAATTCTCAAAAGGGACTCTTCTAGAAAGTATTTAGAATTTGTGAGAGATGTTTTTTCGTCACAATGATTGGGTGGCACTACTGGCATTTAGTGATTGGGAGCTATGCATCTTAAATACCCTGTACTATGAGAAACAGTCTTATTAAACACAAAACTGCTCTGGGTCTTGCACCACTTTTAGATGTCTCACTGCATATTTATGACTTGGAAAGCCTGTTTATAATTTTCTGAGCCTAGAATCCAATACCATTCTACCTATGAACAAAAGTATGTTCAGAAGATTTTTATATGCTTGAAATTTTTTAGGAATGCAACTATGGGGCAAATCTAGGGAAAATTGTAGTTTTTTCTTGTAAATCTTGTCAAGAGTTGTTCACCATTTTGGAAAATCCTGTCACTGACATCCAACTCTACCCCTGGTATTTGAATTGCTGGTATAACTTACTCTGATCAGTTAGCATTTATTGCCCCTCTCATGGTGATTTCAAATGTCAAACAAATATAAAGAAAAGTATCCACATTTCAGCTGAATATTTTCTTATGTCTTTTAATTGCAAACTATTCATGGTAATAGGTGCAAGAACTGACCTACTTTATAGGTCTTCTTGTTTAGCTGTGCTTATAAATTTACAACAATAAAATGTATTATTTTATTTTAAACTTAATTCCTTTTTTTGTATTATAGACAGGGTACTAAATTGTCTTTTTATAGTGAAATTGTATGCTTCTTCGTCATCCAACAATGAGTTGCATTTCAGGATAATAAAATGGTTACTTCGAAGCATTTGTTCTAAACACAGTGTGTTAGGTCTGATAGGCTTAAGAAGCACTGGTTTGAAGGATGTTTTTTCTCGTCTGTATCAGGAATTCTACATAGTCTTGGTATCCATTCTCAACCTAGAATTATTTCGTCACAAATGTAAAACATCTTAAGAAGTTTGCAATCTAGTTGGGAAGGTAAAACAAAGACATGTAACATTAGACAACAATGAGGTACTCATGACATACTAACCTATGCTTTCTCCAGTTTTGGGTTTTTGTTTTGTTTTGTTTCATTTTACAACTGTGGGCAGATTTAAATCTTGACGAGATTTCAGAACTAAGCATCAGAAGCACATAGAATTTGCAAAAGTAAATTTGACACGTACTTAATCATAATGCATAATTTTTATTGTCCTGAATGATAATTAGGAATCTGTGGTAAGACATTTTTTAATGACTGCAATTATATTATTGTTATAAAATCAAACTGTTTTTCTCTCTTTTAAAAAGTTAGTTTTCCTGATATTTTTGAATATAAATGATAAATATGAAGTTTATCTGACTCTATAGGCAGTTTAAGTTTGATCACACTCATACCAACTAACGCATTTAAAAATCCAAAATCTTGGATTTCTACTTTACAGACTTATAAGGATTAAATTGTTCAAGTTTATATTGTTGAAGATGAATTATGTCTCTCAAACCTTTTCTCTTATTTTTGAGCCACAACTCAGGACAAGCAAGACCACACTGCTCCTACCTGTCTCCTCTGCCCTAAGTGACCTCATCACATGAAGAATAAGAGCAGAGTGAACAAAGTGGTTAAGGGGAAGGTCCAGGGTTAGGGAACAATGCATTTGGTACTTTTATTCATGTCTTCATCCACGAATATTTGTGTGTCCTTGGTGCTAGTGGACAACATGCCTGTTCTTTCTTTCCTTAAGGACCTGTCTGAGAGTACAAGGGAGCACAGATGGGGCTCTGAAGCTATGGATATATGCCCAGACTTGGGATAAAAAATTTTTTTAGCTTTTCACATACTGAAAGTGCTAGCTTTTGTTTTTAGTTGTCAAGTACGTTAGTCAGGTTACTGGTCAACTCCCATCACTTCTTCTAGTGGCAAAGGTTATCTCCTTGGGTGTATGGCTCAGACCAGGTCAGTGAGAATAACTCTCCCTATGGTGAGGTAGGTCATGTGACCCAAGTCAGTATTTTACCAGGAATGTTGTAAATGGAACTAACTTTTGAATACCAGAGTTAGAAATTTATGAAAATAGATGCCAATAGTTTTTTTTCTTGATCTTGTGGAGAATGCCTATTTGCAGTAGGAGATAATAAAACACCAGAGAGGGCATAGATCAAAGGAAAGAGAGAGAGAGATAATGGGAGAAAGCGAGAGAGGGAGAGAGACAATTGGGGGGGAGAGAGAGAGAGACAATGGGAGAGAGTGAGAGAGAAAGAGAGACAATGAGAGAGAGAAAGGGGGGTAGAGAGAGAGAGGGGGAGAGAAAGAGACAACGGAAGAGAAAGAGAGAGAATGCGTTGAATACCATTTCCAGGTCTGAGGTTCTAAAACCTGACACTCCTTAGTGTTAGTGTATTAAGGATTCTGGACAGAGGAGGCTGCCTCTTCAACTCAGTATCACACTTCACCATCTGGAGCTCAAAGCAGCACTGTTCATGCCCAGGGCACAGAATGTGTCTTACATAGGCAGTTCCTTCAACCTCTGGTCCCCAGGTCCTTATCTGATACCAGCAATGTCCTCAACTCACATCTCCCAAGAAAGGCAACCATTTTCAGGTTTAGAGGAGTCTTAATCTCAGGAGAGACATTCCCTCAAGGGAACTAAATCTGTGGAAATGCAATTCTTGTCTACCAAGTAAAAAAGCTTTTGCATAACTAAACAAAATCCTGTCTTCTTCTAATTCTGCCTTTGCTGTACATTTACATAACGTTCAAGAGGTTTAATCAGAACAAAGTAGCCAGTTGTCTCTGATCTATTTCCATGTTTTTGTGAAACAAAAAACTGTTGGCGGTTTTGAAATGGCAGTTCTTTCAGCTCCTACTCTTCTAAAGCAAAGTGTCAAGACTCAGTTCAAGCTCGAGCTCAAGGTACCATCATGCACCTCTCTTCCCCTTAGGAGTTTGTGCAAGGAGTTCTTCATAGCTTATGCTCTACAAACGGGAACTGAGCCCATAGGGATGGTAGTGTAGGTGACTTTCTTTCCCATTTTCCTCCAGATATCACTGTAATGTTCCTGGGAAGATGATGAACATCTGAGTGGAGTTATTCTGTGAATAGTTAGAAATGTAATACTGAAATATCATGAAATGCCAAGGTAAGAAAGAGAAATTTAAGAGCAAATGCAGTGGAGGTAAGAGTTGAATTAATCTGTCATGTGGTGGATTCAGAGTGCTGTGACTTTAAGAATAATTGTGGCACACTTTTGGGGACAGATCCAGAAGCCTTTAAATGAGACCAAGTTAAGGCATAATGTAGTTCATTAGTTCTCCTTGGTTGGACTTCAAGTCCTCCTAATTCCTTGTCTCACCTCTTCATATCATTGCCAAATAATAGCTGCAATCCTGATCAGCCCCTTTCAACTTGAGTTCTCACGATAGCCCTCTCCTCAGTCTTTATGTTGTTGCCACTTGCCTGGGTTCCTGAAATGGCCCTATTGCTCTTTCTGCTTTTGCTATTGACATTAAAAGCATAGAGGAGATTCTGGCATGACATACGACACAACACAGCTTTAATATTAGGTTTTTATTTCCTATGATGAAAAGCAATGGGCATTTAAAAGAAAGATGCATAATAACTACAATTAGGTTTATTTTAGGATGTCACTGGAAGGGAAGCTTAAAATACACTGGATTTCAATTACAGTGTGAGAATTAATAATGGAATTGACCTCAGTCTTTCCTCATTATCATCTCATTCTTTAGTAAGAGGCTGGGAGCACACACTGAGGTAGATTCAGAGTTGGGTGTGATGCCGTAGGTACATTGCATAGTTAGGAGAATCTAGGGTGTAGAACTTCTGCTAGGGATGGCTGTATTAAATATTGCCATTTTGGAGTTGTGGTGTGTCAGATTCTATATGTTTGTTCCTGTGTTAGGGTTCTCTAGAGGGACAGAACTAATAGGATAGATATATATATAAAGGGGAATTTATTAAGTAGCATTAACTCACATGATCACAAGGTCCCACGATAGGCCATCTGCAAGCTGAGGAGCAAGGCAGCCAGTCTGAGTCCCAAAGCTGAAGAACTTGGAGTCTGATATTCAAGGGCAGGAAGCATCCAGAACAGGAGAAAGATGTAGGCTGGGAGGCTAAGCCATTCTAGCCTTTCCACATTCTTCTGCCTGCTTTTAATCTGGCCACGCTGGCAGCTGATTAGATTGTGCCCACCCAGATTAAGGGTGGGTCTGCCTTTCCCAGCCCACTGACTCAAATGTTAATCTCCTTTGGCAACACCCTCACAGACACAGCCAGGGTCAATACTTTGCATCTTACAATCCAATCAAGTTGACAGTATTAACCATCACAGCTCCCATAATGCCCACTCCACTCCCTCCATTTCCCACCTGCCTTTTTCTTTACTTTATTAGGGTGTCTGTAAAACCTAAAGACTCAATTGCTCAGCCTTTCTTGAAACTATGGTGGCCATGTGATATGTTTCTAGCCAATGGATTATAAGCAAATGTGATTTGGTGCCATTACTTTCCCTCTCTTCTTTTTGCCTGGTTTGTGGTTTTGAGGCCTAGAGGCACTGATGTCATTTGGTACCATGAGGCAAAGAGTAAAAGAAAAATGACAGTATGGTAAGGATGGCAGACCAAAAAGGTAGAGAGTGCATGGGTGCCCAATGGCATTGTAAGTTTCAGCCCAGAACTGTCTGCCCTGGGATTTGTGTCACCTTGTGGCAGGCCAGGTCTCACTAACACAGGCCTTCATAACAACTGTTTCAGTACTAACTGAGTGGTTAAGTTAAATACTAAAAGCTGATAGAGCCAGTGCCCTTATACAAAGGCTGGAATGTAACAAAAGCCCACTAAGAGTTTTGCCTAGGCCTTTTCTGGGCCTTACAGCATGGTAAGGTAATGAAGGAATTTCTTAATGGGACCCATTTAGGATTAAACAAGTTTTACTGGGGGTCTGAAGAAACTCCCCAGACTTCCACAAACAAGTTTACTGGGGACTAAAGGAACTCCCCAAACCTCCATGGCTTAGCAGTAGACAAAATAAGGATAATCACCCCAGGATCTAGACCCATTTAGATTAAGTAAATTTACTGAGGCTCCAGAGGAAGGTCTTCAGGATTCACATCTTAGTTATAGATTATAAGAAGTTAATCACTTTTGTCTTTAGATGAATATATATAAGCTCTGGAAAACTTTGTAATTTTGATTTGGTCTGGTGACAATTTCCAGGCCTTCTCCCTGTAACCGGTTACAGATATAAACTCTCTTCTCTCCCAGTTCATCTGCATCTCGTTATTGGGCCATGAGAATAAGCAGCCCGACCCTTGGTTTGGTCTGGGAACAAAATGAGCCAGTAAACTCCTATTTCTTTAGGCCAGTGCTTCCGACCCTTTTCCGTGTCTCACCACACATACTCGTATGCTACATGTGGGTAGCTAGACAAAGCTGCTTAGCACTGGAGACAATCTGTGCCTCAAGCGACTACCCAAGACTAAATGATCAATATCTCAGCTTACTTTTAACCATTTCCTATTCTCAGAGAATTTTGATTTGAGCCACTTTTTAAAAATTTTTACTTATTTATTTTTTCTTCTTAAAATCCAGTCCAATTTAGCAATGGGGAGTTATATACCAACTTTAGTGACAACAGTGTTAATAAATTCTGATAACCCACTACCATCAGACTAGCCTGGTTTAAGCCTCTTTTAGTTATGGTTTCTCTTCTCTGAAGCTGAACACATCACAAATACACTGGAATTTGAAGAGGGTGTTGGGAGGCAAGGAGGTAAAGGTTAACCTGAGAAAGAGGGAATGGTTCGGTAACTTAAAGTCATGATGAAGGTGACTACCTAGTTAATCTTTATGAGGTAAAAGCAGGAAATGTGGCATGTACAAAATAAATTATCTTAAAGGATAATTTCTTAAAGGATTTCTGATTTAAAGAATTCAGGGGTCAGTTATTGTGAAGAGAAAAACAAAGTAAAGGCTCTGCAGGAGCTTGGCTAGTGGAATGGGGATGAAGGTCTACAGAGTCAAGGAAGGAAAGAAATATGAACTAAAGGAACTGGAGCTGTGAAATTCCCTCAGTATGTAGAAGATACTGGTGTACAGAAAGAATATGCTGTTGAAGGATGAAGGTATCAAAGGAGAAGGAAGAAGATTTTGCTAGAGGAGAACTATAATGCTTTGAAGTGGGAGAAGAGATTTGGACTGAAGATATACATTTCTTTTTTTCTTTTTCTTTTTTTTTCTTTTTCTTTTTTTTTCTTTTTTTTTTTTTGAGACAGAGTGTCACTCTGTCGCCCACGCTGGAGTGCAGTGGCGAGATCTTGACTCACTGCAAGCTCTGCCTCCCGGGTTCACGCCATTCTCCTGCCTCAGCCTCCTGAGTAGCTGGGACTACAGGCGCCCGCCACCTCGCCCAGCTAATTTTTTTGTATTTTTAGTAGAGACAGGGTTTCGCCGTGTTAGCCAGGATGGTCTCGATCTCCTGACCTCGTGATCCACCTGCCTCGGCCTCCCAAAGTGCTGGGATTACAGGCTTGAGCCACCGCGCCCGGCCAAAGATATACATTTCAAATGATGAGATTGGAAGGTAGGGTGCTGGCTCTATTGTCTGGAGGTAGCATTGGGAATATAGGAGAAAACCAACCATGTATTTTTCCTTTTCCTACCCTTGTTCTCCCAGTTACTCACTCGACCTTTTCTTGCTCCTCCTGTGGTCAATTTAGTTCAGATTGCAACACTGGAAATAAAATATACAGATGAGTAGATTTCTCTGAACTGTCTTTCCTGATTAGGAGTTAATAACAATTAAAAATAATTATTATAATTATACATAAATAATTAATATACGTATAATATATACCTATGTACCTATAGATAATTTAGGTATTATGGATAATACATTGTTGAACATATAATAGGTGTCTGACACCATTTGAAGTGCTATACGCTCATGTATTAACTCACTTAACCCATCAACTTTGTGTTAAAGTGGCATTGAGCATTATGATTTGGTTTGTGACAAAGAATGCTGGACAATTAAGGGGATGATTTTATTTGGGCAATTGCAATAGGGAAAACATTTATTAATGAAAAACATTAAAACATCTCAAAGAACAGGGCGAGGCTTGGGGTTTTATAGATGCAGATAAACAAGGGAGCCATATGGGAGTTATGAGGAAGGATGGAGACAGCTTCAAACATGTGAGGCCAAGGTTGTATTTTGTAGTTAGCCATTTCCTCAAACACAAAATGGTACAAGGATTTCTTTCTTTCTTTTTTTTTTTTTTTTTTGAGTTGGAGTCTTGCTCTGTCACCCAGGCTGGAGTGCAGTGGCATGATCTCAGCTCACTGCAACCTCCGCCTCCTGGGTTCAAGGATTCTCCTGCCTCAGCCTCCTTAGTAGCTGGGACTACAGGCACACACCACCCCACCCAGCTAATTTTTGTATTTTTAGTAGAGACAGGGTTTCACCATGTTGGCTAGGATGGTCTCGATCTCCTGACCTCATGATCCACCTGCCTCAGCCTCCCACGGCCTGGGATTACAGGCGTGAGCCACCGCGCCTGGCCCAGTACAAGGATTTCTTAACAATTGCTGCTTAGAACACAGGGCTCAGAACACTATCAGGCAGTGGAAGAATGCAATGAGTGTATGAACGTAGCATACAATTTAATGAAAACTTTCAAACTCTGCACCCCTAACTCAAACATTTTGACTTAAGGGTTATTATTCTACAAGTTAACTAAAATTATCTACTTAGGGTCATCCTCACTGCTACATTTTTTAAAAAGCCAAATAAAATTGAGAAGTTATTATAATACAAAATGACTACTTAAAATTTTTAGCTAGCTTCCCAAATGGTCTATTTTTGGTAATAGTGTCAACAGTGAGAGGCACATCAAGAAATTATCAATAAGAAAAATAAGATTGCCTTCTGAGAAAGCTATTCTTAGTGGCTTAAAAACAAAAAACCAGGAACAGTGTCTGTCTAAGTCATCCCCAGACCTAAGCAATAGTTATCCCCAGTTAGGTTATCCCTATACCTAAGCGATAGTTGAGTACCTACTCTATGCAAAGCACTATTTGCATAAATTTGTGACCTTGTAGGAATCGACTTGGAGACTTTGTAGAATTGCAGAGCTAAAGAATTTGAGAATACTCCAAAACTCCAATCAAAATAACCTGGCCGCAGTCTCAAGAGGCAGGTCTAGAATATGATTAACATTTAATAAGTAAAACCCTAAGCAGTGGTATTATGGCTTATTTGGAGAGACTGTATAAACAAAAAGGTAAATTCTATCTGGAGTAGAGAAAATGGAAACCCAAAATGAAAAGTTGCTAATACCCACTCAAGCATTGTCAGGGCAGAGAATGATCAGGCTGATGAAAGTGTCCTGGTGAGGTGAGAGTGCCAAGCTTCTTTAACCTGATTCCATTAGCCATTTGAATTCTATAACTAATGTTCCTATTCTAATTCCATGCTTATTAAGCAACATTGTAATTCTAATTTGGCTTCCTGTGGCTGTCAGAGCAACAAATCTTGGACTTAGTGAGATTTGTATTGTCTGTACTAACCATGGCAAAATTGAACCGCAACCATGCATTTAGCTATTTCTTTACAGATACATTATTAACTATTCCACCCTGGAAACTGAGAGACTGAGAAACAGAAGCAGTAAAATGGCTAGAATTATATTTCAGGTATACTGTATATCTCAGGCTGCAGTGTGAAGATGGGATTTAAAAAATACAATACTGTAATCAGGCAGACAAGTTAGAAGTGTGTTGCTGAGATCGTCCAGGCAGGGGATAATGAGGGCCTGAACTAGGGGTGTGTAGGGTTATAGGAATGTGGAGCCAAAACAGGAAATATTTCTCTGCACCTGATGACCAGTCCTGGATACTATTTTCTAAATCTACTCACTTGATAAGTGAGCAATATTTTCTCATTATTTAGATTTTAATCACTCATTACTTATGAAGATGCAGGTTTATTACTTGATTGATTATTTTGCTTAACTACTATTTAACTTTTTAAAATTTAATTTTTCTTTCATAAAATTCTTTAGATTTTGAATAGCGACATATTCAAACTATTGAGAATAACCAACAATGGCAATAGGGGCGTTTAAACACTGAAAACCAAATAGAACAAATTGAAATACAAAGCAATCCTATTTTACTTTAATGTAAGGCATTAATTTTGGTCTGACCTTCAGCTTTGATTCACACAAAGTTGCCTGGGAGACAGAATTTACTGACTCAGCATAGACCAAAGGACTTGTGTTGTAAGAATCTGAAGATTTAATTCTAAGGAATAGAATAAATTCCTCCAGAATTCAATCAGTTCAAAGGCTCAGAAAAATAATTTTAAAAATAAGGCTAGAAGAGCAATTCATAAGCAAACTCTATGGAAATATTTTTCTTCCTGGTGTTTATTTATTGTACAGTAAGCAAAGATAATAGCAACAAAGGACTTACAATTTTTTCCATGGACCAAAGATTTTTATAACCCAAACTCAAATTCGAATGATGTACAACTAGCATCTTTTAATTACCTTACAAATCATCTTTTTCTCATTTTCTTTTCTTTTGTTACTCTCAAATACTTCTTAGTGTGAAAGTAACATGTAAGCACTATAGCACTGTGAAAAGGATTCTGAAATCAGATCTGGGCTTTTACAGTAGCCCTGTAACTTACACATCGCATGTTCATAGCATTTTTTTGAACTTTAGTTTTCTCTTCCATAAATAAAAAATTACATGATACTTCTAAGGATTAGATAGGGCCAAATTATACATTAAGCACACAGTGGATGTAATTCTCTCTTATTCCACAAGTTGTTTTTAAATATGATAATCATTTATACTGAATTTTGAATTGATTTTACAGGTATGCTCCAAAAGATCAATGCAAAAAAATCCATACTTGGGCCAGGCACAGTGACTCATGCCTGTAATCCCAGCACTTTGAGAGGCTAAGGTGGATTGCTTGAGGAGTTCAAGACCAGCTTGGGCAACATAATGAGACCCCATCTTTACAAAAAATAAAAAATTACCTGGGCCTGGTGGCACACATGCCTGTAGTCCCAGCTACTTGGGTGGTGAGGTGGGAGGATCACTTGAGCCCAGGAAGTTGAGGCTGCAGTGAGCCATGATCAGAACACTGCACTCCAGCTTGGGCCACAGAACAAAACCCTGTTAAAGATATAAAGAAATAAATAAATAAACAAATCCATGCTTACTTCAGCTTTCCTGAGCACATGTGAGGCTGCCCTTTCATTAAAGTCTATAATCTATACCTGAAATATCTTTACCTTTTTGTTCAGTACTGCCTCCAACTCATAGGAATGCTTAATTAACTGCAGACCAAAACCAAAACAATTTAAACCTTATAATAAGCAAAGGGGAATTTAAGAAATTACAAAAATTCTTGAAAATGACAGTACTAATTATCCCTAAAATTTCTTACAGTCTTCTTATTTGTGTTATCTGTTTTTTGTTTTCCAGCACCATGCTGTGCCTAACACAGTGGGTATGACTTGAAGGAGCCCTGTAAGTAGGCAATTTGCTGCCCATCTCATGGAGGGAAAAGGTGAAGAACATCCAACACTATTTGCAAAAGTAGATTCTCGCAGCCTGAGATGAATTTTGGGTCCCACTGCTGCTAGAACCAATAGAATCCTTAGTCCCTTGCAGACATCCCCTTTTTCTCTCTGAGCACAAACCACAGATGGGCCGCTTCTCAATCTAGGTCAGAATCATACTGGCCCTAGACTTGTGGTCACCTTGTTTTTCTTTTTTGATAGATGTTAAGAGTCAGAGCATCTTAAGCTAACACTTGATCTTAGTATGTCTTCTGTTCTCTTTGATTTGCCTCAGGAATATTCTTTAGCCAGAGGCGTATGTGAGTTTTTTTTTTTTCAGGTAGAGTTCAGCTATTTGAACAATTGATTTAAACTAGTGTGTGAACCTCTTCTCACTAATGGCCAAATAGCCCATAGTAGCAGCAGGTTCTTCCAAATTTGAAATGTTTGCTTCCTTTAAAATCTCCAGCATAATTCTCATTTTTGGTCTGCAGGGAATGGTTCCTAGAGTTCTCAGCTCAGCTGTCTATCAGACAGATGATATACCATGAATTCAAGGAGTCTCTGACTATTGCCTCTTTTAATTATTTCTCTGCAATGGAAAGTAAAAAGTCTGTTATTAGGTGACAACTGATTCAGGTAATCAATTGGATGCTAAACTATCCCATACACAACAGGAAACTTACATGGTCTCAACTTATCCAGTCACAAATTACCAATTAATTATAAAAGGAAAACTAGTAACTTTATAGGGGAGCAACCTGGCAGACAGCACCTTAATTGAGTGACCAAAGTTAACATCACCAATAATGGGACTGAGTGGAGAAAACTCAAACGGTTTTCCTCTGCTTTCACACTACAACAACACAGAATATTTCTGTGACCAGATGTGTGGGTTCCCCCTCTCCCTGCCACACCAAGCAGTTCTGTAGCGGACACCAGCTGGATATCCTCTAATTCAATTCAATTCATTTCTGACAGTATCTTCCTGGAGATCCCACGATTGAGGGCTCAGTCTCCAAGACTGCCTCCCACTCCCCACTTCAGATGTCAGTCTCAAGTCCTAGGTTGTTTTACCTGTGCTTCTGACAATTGGTTATAAATTGGGGTCTCATGACCGCCTCCTCAGATTTGGTTAATTTGCTAGAGCAGCTCACATAACTCAGGGAAACATTTACATTTACCAGTACACTATAAAAGATATTACAAAGGATATAGATGAAGAGATGCATATGCTGAGGCATGGGAAGGGGATGTGGATGCCCTCCCCAGGTGAGCCATCCTCCAGGAGCCTCTATGGTTTTGGCTACCTGAAAGCTCTCTGAACCCCGTCCTTTTGGGTTTTTATGGGAGCTTCATAATATAGGCACTATTGGTTAAATCATTAGCCGTTAATGATCAACTTAACTTTCCTCTACCCTCCTCAGAGGTGAAAGTCTCAACCTCCTAATCCTGCCTTAGTTTTTGCAGTGACTAGCCCCCATCCTGAAGCTACCTAGAAGCTGCCAACCATCAGTCAATCATTAGCATACAAAAAGACTTTGGGGATTCTAAGGATTTTAGTTGTATGGGTTGGAGATCAAATAAAGCATATACTTTATAATATCACAGTGACAAATAGTCATCAAGTGCCTCCTGATGAGAAATACTGCTAAGAACAACATGACACTTACATAGTATTTCTGCCAAAAATACATAAGCTTAATGAAACCATAAGGAAAGCTCAAACAAATCTAGAGGGAGGGATGAAGCAAAATGGCTGAATAGAATCCTCTACTGATCATTTTCCCAACAGGAACACCAACTTTGACAACTATTGACACAAAAAAACACTTTCATAAAAAACAAAAATCAGGTGAGTAACCAATACCTAGTTTGACCTTCATATCGCTGAAAGAGGCACTGAAGGGGGTAGGAAAAACAGTCTCGAATCACTGATATCACCCCTCCCCAGTCCCCCGGCAGTAGCTTCATGGCAAGGAGAGAGAATCTGTGCTCTTGAGGGAGGGAGAGCACATTGAATTCAGTGTTGCCCTGTTACAGTGGAAGGCAAAACTGGGCTGAACTCAGCTGAAGCCTACCTACAGAGGGGACATTTAGACCAGCCCTAGCCAGAGGGGAATTGCCCATCCCAGCAGTCAGAACCTGAGTTCCAGCAAGCCCTGCCACTGTTGGCAAAAGTGCTCTGGGACTCTAAATAAACGTGAAGGGCAGTCTGGGTCATTGGGACTACAGTTCCTAAGCAGATCATAGTGCTGAGCTGGGCTTGGAGCTAGCAGACCTGGAGGGCATACAACCTACTGGGACACCAGCCAGGGTGACTAACGGAGTGCTTGCATCTCTCCTCCCCCAACCCCAGGTAGCACAGTTCTCAGCAAAGAAAGTAAGTCCTTTCTTCTCCTTGAGGAGAGGAGAAAGAAAAGTAAAGAGGACTTTGTCTTGCATGTTGGACATCAGCTCAAGTCATAGCAAAATAGGGCACTGAGCAGAGTTGTGAGGCCCCCTTTCTAAGCCCTAGCTCCTGGATGACGTTGCTAGATGAGACCCTGGGCCAGAAGGGAACCTTAGGCCTTGAAAAGAAAGACCCAGTCCTGGCGGGATTCATCTCCCGCTGACTAAAGAGCCCTTGCACCCTGAATAACCAGCGGTGATAACTAGGGAGTATGCCATGTGCGTTGGGCTGTGAGACATGCTGACTTTAGTGGTGACCCAGCACATTCCCAGCTGTGGTGGCTGCAGTGAAAGACTCATTCTGTTTGAGAAAAGCAGAAGGAAAAGTAAAGTGGACTTTGTCTTGCACCCTAGATACCAGCTCAACCACAAAGGAGTAGAGTAAAAAGCAGGCTTTTGGGGTCTCCGCATCTAGGCCTAGGCTGCTGGACAGCATTTCTGGACCTTCCCTGGGCCAGAGGGGAGCCCACTGACCTGGAGGGTGAGTCTCAGGCCAGGTAGCATTCATCATAAGTTAACCGAAGGTAACCCTTGGGCTTTAAGGGGACATCGGTGGTAGTCTACTCCAATCAGTTGCAGGCTTTAAGAGAAAAAGACAGAGGTACCTCATAGAAGAGAGAATTCTGGCAGCAGACTGCCTTTGGACTCCAATTCTTCCTTGCCAGTCTTCCCTGAGTCTCTAGGCTGCTTGCCTACCCTGAAGATTTTGGAGGTTATAACCCCCACAACTGTGTAGACCAATGCCTCACAATAAATCTTTCTCTTTCTCGACACAGACACAGACACACACATACATACACACACACACACACACACACACACACACACACCACACACACCTATTGCTTTTGTTTCTGGAGAAACCTGACTTACATAGTTCTCTCAACAGGAATAGCCTTGCCAGCAAGACAAATGTACACACCCAGTGCTTAGATGGGCTTACCTGAGTGATTCCTCTTTTAGTCTACTTCCGTAGCCAATCAATATCTCCCTTTCCTTTTTCTGGATACATTCATTCATCAGCTATATTAATATAGTTAATAAGGAATAGTCAACTGTTCCTTACTTGTCTTGGCAAGAAGTCTGTCTTTCGAGTGACTTGACCTATAAATTGACTATATGTAAACACATAGTTTACCTCTTTAAGGACAATCTTATTTACCCAATATTCAAATTCTTGTGAGACCATCACTGCAGCACTTTGTACTAATGACAGTAGAAAGTAAATTAATGTTTCACTTATAGCTGCATTTGAGGTTGGTATACCAGACATTTCCTAGACATCAATGGCTAGTCCAATTGTGTAAGATGATGTTTGGGAAATCTCTTAAGCATTGTTCTTCCTTGTAATTATTTCACTTGAGCTTAGGTATCCTGCTGTTGTATTATTTCCATGTGCCTGCATTTGCATATTTCCATTGTGATAAACATCTGCACTCATCTTTACTTTCTTTTCTCCTGTCTTAGAAAATGAAGTGTCCCTCCTACTGCTCAACCCACTGCCATTTGCCTTTTGCCTTTTCCCCACCTAAAGACTGAAACAATCTTTACTGAAATAATGTATTAAAATTGCCAAATTCACTGGAGTCTTGTCAATCTTTATCTTACCAAATCTCTCTTTATTTCTGATTGTTGAACAAGCACTTTTCAGAACTCTATCCTTTCTGCTCTTGGCTTCCCTGACATTATTTATTCTAATTATAACCACATATGCCTATAAGCCCTGGACAATTTTATTATTTTCCTTGATAGGCTCCTCCTCTTTTGCTGCCAAATCATTAATCATGATTTGTTTCTGTCTTCAGGCACTGCTTTTCTCTCTTTGTCTCCTCATGTTGGATGACCACTAACATGGTTTTTATTTATTTATTTACTTTTTTGGGGGGAGACCGTATTATTATGGATTTGAGTTTTATTATCACTCAAATCCATCTCCCTGAGCATTCGAGGACAGGAATTTTTAAGGACAACTTGGTGTGTGACAGGAAGCTAGTGAACCGGGAGTGCTGACTGGTCAGGTCAGAAATGAAATAACAGGAAGTCGAAGCTGTCCTCTTGCACGGAGTCAGTTCCTAGTTGGGGGCCACAAGATCACATGAGCCAGTTTATCAATCTGGGTGGTGCCAGCTGATCCATCAAGTGCAGGGTCTGCAAAATACCTCAAGCACTGATCTTAGGAGCAGTTTAGGGAGGGTCAGAGTCTTGTATCCTCCAGTTGTGTGACTCCTAAACTATAACTTCTAATCTTGTGGCTAAATTTGTTAGTTCTACAAAGGTAGTCTAATCCCCAGGCAAGAAGGGGGTTTGTTTTGGGAAAGGGCTGTTACCATCTTTGTTTTAAACTATAAACCAAGTTCCTCCCAAAGTTAGTTCCGCCTATGCCCAGGAATGAACAAGGACAGCTTGGAGATTAGAAGCAAGATGGAGTTGGTTAGGTTAGATCTCATTCGCTAAGTTATAATTTTGCAATGGCTGTTTCAATCCCTCCCTGTGGGTTTTATAACACTTTAATCTCAAGGTGTTGGCTAAAGAAGATGAAAAACAGGCAGAGACCACCCTAACTTCTTCCTGCTGATCAGGGGCATAGTGGTGGTAGGCATTGACCCCAAGGTAAGAGGAGTGGAACATCTTTGCCACTGTCTGAGCATACTCACTTAGGCCTGGCTGTGGTTCCAAGGCTTGCATGGCAAAAACGTTAGTATTGTCACCTATAGTTTTAGCACCACATTTAAAGGAAAAGCATACTATAAGATAAACAATGGGTATGAGGGTAAAGAGTGCAATTCCCAGTAGTCCACGAAGAATTTAGGATTTATTCCAAACTGCAGGGAAAAAACAAACAAACAAACAAACAAAAACCAACCCAAGAACAGCTAAGAATGTATATTATAGTTTTTTTAAGCACAATTTTTCTCTCTCCAGTCCCCATTTTTATTAAAAGCAAGTCATGATAGGATTGATTCATTTGCAAACTAAACTTCAGTCTTATACTTGGCCTGATTATTTGTATAAAGTGCAGCAAGAATAATTATTTTTCACATAGGCTCTTTTTAATATTGGCTTTGCTGAAACTTTGTTCTATAAGGAATCTGAGGTTGTACTTTTCTTTTTTGAGACGGAGTCTCGCTTTGTCACCCAGGCTGGAGTGCAGTGGCATGATCTCGGCTCACTGTAACCTCTGCCTCCCAGTTTCAAGCGATTCTCCTGTCTCAGCCTCCTGAGTAGCTGGGATTACAGGTGCGTGCCACCAAGCCTGGCTAATTTTTGTATTTTTTTTTAGTAGAGACGGGGTTTCACCATATTGGTCAGGCTGGTCTCGAACTCCTGACCTCAGGTGTTCGCCCACCTTGGCCTTGCAAAGTGCTGGGATTACATGCATGAGCCACCATGCCTGACCAAAAAAAAAAAAAAAGTACTTTCTAAAAGGCTTGAAGCCCAGCTACAGATTTATCTATGCCTGCAAATGCCTGTAAACTCCTCACTTTAAGGTCCCAAGAAAACCTGGGACTTCTGGGCCTATCAGAAAGTGACATTCCTCACTTATCACAGGTCAGGAACGCTGTACAGGGACTGTGTAGACAAGGCATGAGGCCAGTTTTCCTGAGGGCCTTTTATTGGCTCTATAAGTCCACTTTGATTCCTTAAAGAATGAATGACATTTTAGTGAAAGCCTTGCTAAAATAACCAGTTTCTCCAATTGTGTCCTGTTAGTAAAGAAGACAGATTCTTATTGCACTTATGCAAATAATCATACTGCCATAAGTTGAGAATACTCACAGAAAGTTTCTAAATCCTGAAGAAATCAGATAGAGAGAAAGCAATATGCTCCAAATTTTGTTCCCAGGAGTACACTTTACTCACTTGTTAAAAGTTGCAAATAGGTCAAAAGAAATAAGTTCTCTTGAGTCTGAAAACAAGAGGATTAGCAATGTTTAACACATCAGCTCTCCATGAGAGTCCTAGAAATTCCATTTATTTCCTCTATTCCAATAGCACAATTTTTAAAGTTATCAGAGATCTGCACTTAGAGTCCTATATCTGATTATAAACCACCTTTTGAAAAGGACCAAAGCAAGACAAAATGTCTGTGGATGACAAAAGTTTTAGGACAGCCACTATTAAAGCTACAATTGACTAGGAATTTTGGTTACTTTTGTGACATACAACAAATTTACATAACTATAGCTGTTAATAACATACACTAAATCATATCCAAATTATTGAAGTTTCCCATAATTTTGGAACACATTCTAATAACATATTTATACAAATACAGCCCAAAGAAAGCCAAGCACCATTTCGTATTTGACAATGCTTCCTGTATAATTTTTATACCAAATAAGCCAAACATATCATTTTTGAACTTCTGGAGACCTAATGTCTAAAGGATTAATTAGGTCAGAAAATGACACACTATATAATTTGATTTTAGAAAATCTGTCAACTATCAAAGGTTTAAAACACTGAATATCACAAAATAGAATAACAGGTTATTCATTTATCCAAAGTGGTAACACAAAAAAATTTTTTTAAAAGGCAAAAACCTTTACTCTGATAGAAGAGACTTAGTTTTCCAAACAAGACCCAATGAAGACAGAATGAGGCCAACTGAATGTGTCTCTTCTCTCTCCTCCCCTTTTTTCTTCTGCCATTTACCCAAAGGGGCAAACAAAAACCTTTCATTTTCTTTTAATATTACATAAAAATCTTTTTTGAAAGAAAAAACCAGATTTTTTGTTTGCTTTAGTGCATCTTTAATGCTAAAATGAGTTTCTAAATAAAACTTTGTAACCCTATCCAGTTTTAATTAGTTTGACTGCTGGGCACAGTGGCTTATGCCTGTAATCCCAGCACTTTGGGAAGCCAAGGTGAGTGGATCACCTGAGGTCGGAAGTTCCAGACCAGCCTGACCAACATGGAGAAACCCCGTCTCTACTAAAGATACAAAATTAGCCGGGCATGGTGGTGCATGGCTGTAATCCCAGTTACTCAGGAGGCTGAGGCAGGAAAATTGCTTGAACCCAGGAGGCAGAGGCAGTAGTGAGCCGAGATCACGCCACTGCACTCCAGCCTGGTGACAGAGTGAGACTCTGTCTCAAAAACAAAACAAAACAAAACAAAACAAAACAAAACTAAACTAAACTTAGTTTGACCGTAAGGTAAGATTTTCATAAAGTTTTTGGAACCCTTTACATTTTTTCTGTTAAACAGTAGAACAATTTTCTAAGAAAACCCTGTTATTCAGACACATGGGCCCAGGTTCTGGCCCTGCATTAATGTGCTTGTACTTTAATGCTCAACCTATGGAAAAAAATTAAATAATCCCCTTAAAATCTTAGCCAAATTGCTCATATCCACCAAATTTTCTTTCCAAGACCAATCCTTCACAAACCCTTTTCACCTTGCTTAAACCTTCAGTTTTGTCCCATTACTCTTTTAGGTTAAGACAATCTTTAAAACCCTCTGAACTAGACAAAATTACATTTTAACAAAAGCCACATTCCCATGCCTTCTTATAAGCTTTTACCAAAAACACATTCTACTTTCCTTATGCACCTTGTATGTAAAACTGTCTCTTTAGTAGTCTCAATTGCATGTTACAATGTTAACTTTTAACAACTTTTATTTTTGGGGAAAACCTGATAAGTAAGGTACTTTAATTATGTACTAGGTGTGGAGCCTAGGATGTCAGACAGAAATGAAGATAACGTTTGTCTCTTTCCAGCATAGCCAGGGGGCATGGCTAACTCCACATGTCCTCAGGCCTCATCTAGAATCTAATGCTCTAAAGGAGGTAAATGGAATAATTTTCAAAAGTCAAAGAAGCAGTTTATGACCTTAAAGCATTTAGCAAATCTGATATCTGACCTTAATTTAGACCAAATGTCTACATTTGGAAGACATTTTCATTTTGTCAATAATCTTTAAAACTGTCTTTATTTCCAAAAGATTACTAAAGTCACATGAACAAAAAGGCATTAAAGTTTCTATTTTTCTGACAAAATATTTGACTTAAGTGCTTATTTTTCTAAGCCAATTAATCAGAGCTCTTTTTATATAAACACCACACACATAACACATATTAATACATAGACAGAAAGAGAGAAGATTCAGCACTTGTAAGATTTTTCATTTACCAGTTTCTGTTTCTTTTTTTTTTTTTTTTTTTTTTTGAGACTGAGTTTTGCTCTTGTTACCCAGGCTGGAGTGCAATGGCGCAATATTGCCTCACCGCAACCTCCGCCTCCTGGGTTCAAGCGATTCTCCTGCTTCAGCCTCCTGAGTAGCAGGGATTACAGGCATGCACCACCACATCTGGCTAATTTTGTATTTTTAGTAGAGATGGGGTTTCTCCATGTTGGTCAGGCTGGGGGGTCTCGAGCTCCTGACCTCAGGTGATCCACCCACCTCGGCCTCCGAAAGTGCTGGGATTACAGTCGTGAGTCACCACACCTAGCCCATTTAGTAGTATCTTAATTGGATTACTGGCTTCAGGGTGGAGCCCTTGGAGGAACAGGGTCAGGAAAGTATGTAGTTTCTAGGGCCCAATAAGCAGGCACAGCTGGAAGGCAAAGACAGATCCCCAAAATTAAGGGTGCCATTTTATACTGGATCCTGGATACCCCAAAAGGAGGCAAATACTGTGGGAGAAAATAGTGCAGTGCTTCTACCATGTATTTCATTGCAAGGCAACCCAAAGCTAAACAGTCCATTTTGTAATCAGCTCGTCCTCCATTGGAGTCTCTTTCAGTGGGGATTGGGGATGTTTCCATATATTTTAGGTGGCTAAGAGCATGCTTCTCTAATTGAAACATCAAAGAGCTGAGTATCCCCCCATAAATGCCATTAGCCATCCCCAAAAGTATATTTCCTCCTAGTTAGTACACACCAAGTTTCCCTTATAATGTGAAGTAATTTCTGATACCCACAAAAGTCAAAAGCATCAGTTAACACAATGCAAAACAGAACAGAGCCTTAGATTTTGAGAGGGATCTATTCGCGTTCAATTCCTGGGCTTCTGTGTGGAAAACAGAGGTTTTTCCCAGAATGGGGTCTGTGGTGCCTCCTCTGCTTTTCCCCAGGAGTCCCAGGCTGTTAGAATTTATCTTAGTTTCTCTGATGTGGGTATCAAGAGTGGCAAGAAGACAAAATGGAGAAGAACAATTTAGTCTTCTGAGTAGAAAAAACTTTTTTTCAGAAAAACATGATTCAAGAAGAAAAGAAAGATAAAGTCCTCTTAAATAGATATAGCTTGGATATTTGTTTTTAATTAAGCTGATATTTACTATAGAGCTTTGTTTCTAAAAAAAAATTATTTTAAATCTCTTATTACCAGACTCTAACCAGGGCAGCCAATATTTCTGGCTTTTGAATTCTACCACAGGTAACTTCCCACATGAAATTAATAAGTTTTAACTAAGGTTATAACTTAACCATGCACACATAAAGTGTCTCAGAGAGATGGTAAGCAGTTTCTTTTTTTCTACAAGATTTAGAATCTCCCCAAGGGTAGTTTAGAGAAAGGAAAATCCAAGACAGAAAATCAGAAGCTATCCAAGGGGGAAAAACCCTCAACAAATGGCAAAGTTACACAAATAACAAACCAGAAAGGATTCATTCCAGTAGCCAAGAATTGAACCCAGGCCACCATTGTCAAAAGACAAAGGCTTAGCTACTGAGCTACACAGCATGGAGCAGTTTCTATTGCTCTTCCCAGAAGAAGTCTAGAGTGGCCAATTTCAATCTTGCAAAGGCTCTTAACTGCTCAAGACAATTTTTAGGGCTAACTATGACGTGAACCCCCAAATTCTTGTCCTCTGGATGGCAGAAACCAAGAGAAAGTATCCTCATATGGTCACAATGTTAAGCTCTTAAAACCACAAAACTAGACAGAGAAATTTCATTCGGTATTAGTTTCAGGGACCTGGAGAAAAAATTGTAACTGATCACCTTTCTGGGCTGGATGGAAAGCAGGCTTATAGAGGTCCTAAGCACATGTTCTATCCTGTGATATCCCTGTCTCCATTACAGACACATTCTTAGCACAAAGTAAACCAGATTTGCTACAGCCTAAGACTAGTCTCACAAATCCTTTTATTTCTATTAATCAAACCCTTGCAGAGGAGACAAATAATGATGTTTATCATTACACACACACACACACACACACACACACACACACACAGGCACACACGAGAGAGAGAGAGAGAGAGAAAGAGAGAGAGACTAGAAACTTGGCTGGCAAGAATTTCTTACCCTTTTTGCTGGCACACCAGGTTTCTGGGTTTCCTTTCTCTGCAGTTTCCAGAAGAATGGAGCAAGCTTTTGATGGCCCTGCTTGCTGTGCTCAAGCCACCTTACAAAATGAAATTACCCTTTTCTGTTTTATGAAACCATAGGCAAAAGATTCTCAATTTTGCAAGATGCTGCCCAATGGGCTGCATGGGGCATTGAATTAGCATTTTCCATCCCAGTCAAAGCAAAATGCACATAACAAAATGGACACTAATCACCTTGTTCAGCACCCAATATGGACTTGGCAAGGCTCATACTTTCTCCTGTTGGTCCCTGTTGTCTTTGATCCACTCCAGGTGGGGAGGGATGATCTCTGACTGGTAATTCAATAGGTGGCCTCTGGGCAAGATGAAGAGCAGATACTTGCCCCAACTCAGGCCTGTTGAACTTTCTTCAGGGCTCACCAAATGTGACTAGACAAGTAAGGAGGGTTCTCTGAGTTAGGCCTGGTGGAGTTCTGTCAGTAATTTCTTTTGAAATCCCCTCCACGTATACAAACACACACAAAGACAAAATAGACAGAAGGACTTCCAAATCAAGATCCTTATCCAAGAATTCCAAGAGTATCCCTTCCAAACTATCCTCCTATTCTCCATTTGAGAAATCTCCCTGAAATCTTCCTGACTGAGAGCTTTCCCAAGACTCTTACTACTAATTAGAGAGAGCCAACCAAGACTCCTGAAGGAGCCAAACCGAGACAGACACTCTACCGTGGGGGAGCAGAAAAACTGAGACACCCAAAGGGGCCAAAGTGAGACAGACACCCCTGAATGGGGCCACAGACAGACGTCTCACCATGGGGCTACAGAAAAACCAAGACCTCTGAGGGAGCCAAACCAACTGGGAGGAGGAAGGAGGCATTGGCAGCACCTAAAATACTCACCAAACCAGACACCTCATAATGGGGCTACAGCTATAAACACTCCGTGACAGGGCTATAGACAGGTACCCTGTGATAGGACTACAGTTACATATACTCCATTGTGGGGCTACAGACAGACACCCCACCATGGGGTACAATTATGGGATGTCTCCCAGGACTATTTCTCTATATCAATGAAGTCCATGCACACTGGGTCAGCAGCACCCTGCCAGAAGAGACAGTACCAGAGTCAACCTTAGTCCAAGAGAACTAGGCCACTTAAGGAATGCACTAGTTGTTCTGAGACTAAAGAGATATCACATCTTAAAAATAACCAGTTATGAAGCACCTGCATGCTTCAAGAACTGAGTTGCCAGCTATCTGTATTAGTTTGCTAGGGTTGCTGTAACAAGTAAACACAATCCAGGCAGCTTAAGCAACAGAATTTATTGTTTCACAGTTCTGAAGGATAGAAGTTTAAAATCAAGGTGTCAGCAGGGTTGGTTCCTTCTGCGGGCTGTGAGGGAATAAGTTCCAGGCCTCTGTCCTTGACTGGCAGATGATCCTCTTTTCCCTGTGGCTCTTCACATCATCTTCCCTCTATGTACACCCGTGTCTAAATTTCCTCTTTTTATAAATACCCCAGTCATATTGGATTAGGGACCACTCTGAATGCCTTATTTTAACTTCAGTACCTCTGTAAAACCCCTCTCTAATTAAGGTCACATTGTGAGGTACTGGGAGTTAGGACTTCAACATATAAATTTGGGAGGACACAATTCAACACATAACACTATCTGAAACATTCTCTGGAAAGCTCCTCAAGGAGCTTTCAGCCTAATGTGTGATATATACATTTATTCTCTATCTTCTATTCATTCAACTTTGAATTTAAAGAAAAAACACTCAGTTGCTTTCGTAATGATGATAATATGAAGTATTCACATTGCACTAATTGTAGTTTCAGGTGTGTCTGGTATGTCTGCACTAATTGTAGTTTCAGGTGTGTCTGAAACTACATTGCACTAATTGTAGTAATTGTAATACATTGCACTAATTGTAGTTTTAGTGTAATTGTAGTGTAGTGTAATACATTGCACTAATTGTAGTAATTGTAATACATTGCACTAATTGTAGTTTCAGGTGTGTCTGTAGTTTCAGGTAGTGTCAGGTGTGTCTGGCAGTTTCAGGTGTGTCTAAGTTGGTACTTTCTAAACATAATGATCTTAAATACATGTCTCAATCACTTGAGCTGGCCTCTGGATCCATCACTGGAGGGAGGCTGCTGAACCATGGGCAGGTAGCCACAAGGGCAATCCTAGACAAGTCACCAAATTTGCAACTACCTGGTGGGTTCACCTTGCCTGCTGCCTAGACAGCCGATTTATCAAGATAGGGGAATTGCAATAAAGAAAGAGTAATTCACACAGAGCTGGCTGTGTGGGAGACTGGAGTTTTATTATTACTCAAATTGGTCTCCAAACATGGTTTTTATTTTTATTTTTTTGAGACAGAGTCTCGCTCTGTGGCCCACCCTGGAGTGCAGGAGGGCAGCCACAGCTCACTGCAGTATCGAACTCCTGGACTCAAGTGACCCTCCCACCTCAGCATCCTGAGTGGCAGTGACTACAGCCATGTGCCACCCTGGCCGGCTAACGTTTTTTATTTTTCGTAGAGACAGGATCTTGCTATATTGCCCAGGCTGGTCTTGAACTCCTGAGCTCAAATGATCCTCCTGTCTCAGCCTCTCAAAGTGCTGGGCTTACAGGCATGAGCCACTGCACTCAGCTCCTGCTAACATGGTTTTTAATATATCTTGTTAGCTGACTTACAAGTCTATATCTCAACCCTGACCTTTCCTGTATTTATACTTATTTAACTAACTAGATACAAATTCCTGAGTATTGGCAATGTTTTGGCATTTCATACTATGAAAATAAAAATTCACTTTTGTTGACCAAACTTTAAATTTTGTAACCATATAAATTGGTATTAGGTAGAATTTTTTCATATCATTACAGAGATATCTTCCTTATAATCTTTATTGAATTTGTTCAATTTAATTAGATATGCAGATTTAAAAGGGAAGAAAATTAGATACATGTGTGAGAAATTAAATAAATATATAACTACAGCTGGATATATCAGATTTAAATCAATTCCCCAATATAAAGGAAATAATAATTGAATTCAAGCAAATATTGAGACATATATTTAAGATAATTATTTTTAGAAAGTACCAACTTGGTATTACACGAAACACAACTGAAACTACAATTCATGCAATGTGAATACTTCATATTATCATCATTACAAAAGCAACTTAGTGTTTCCTCTTTAAATTCAAAGTTGAATAAATAGAAGATAGAGAATAAATGTATATATCACACATTAGGCTGAAAGCTCCTTGAGGGCAGAGAATGTGTTTCAGATAGTGTTTATGTGTTGAATTGTGTCCTCCCAAATTTATATGTTGAAGTCCTAACTCCCAGTACCTCACAATGTGACCTTACTTAGAGAGGGGCTTTACAGAGGTACTGAAGTTAAAATAAGGCATTCAGAGTGGTCCCTAATCCAATATGATTGGGGTACTTATAAGAAGAGGAAATTTAGACATGGGTGTGCATAGAGGGAAGATGATGTGAAGAACCATAGGGAAAAGAGGATCATCTGCCAGTCAAGGACAGAGGCCTGGAACTTATTCCCTCACAGCCCTCAGAAGGAACCAGTCCTGCTGACATCTTAATTTTGGACTTCTATCCTCCAGAACTGTGAAACAATAAATTCTGTTGCTTAAGCTGCCCAGGTTGTGGTTACTTTGTTACAGCAACCCTAGCAAACTAATATAGACATCTGGTGACTCAGTTCTTAAAGCATACAGGTGCTTCATAACTGGTTATTTTTAATTTGAGATATCTCTTTTTATCTCATAACAACTAGTGAATACTTTAAAATTTAAATCAATCAGATGACATGATGGAACAAAATAGTCAATGTAAGTTGGTTACATTAATTGCTTTGGTTGCAAACCGTATTTATGACTTTAAGACAATCTTTTATCTTTCCTTTAACATTAGTATTTGGTTTGTAACATAGCAAACATATAATCTTTTAAAATTGTCTCTTTCTGAAAGTTTTTTATACTTCAATAATAAATCATACTAGACAATAAAACAATAAAATTAGATTACTTGGCTCTCATATTTAACATTCTATGCATTTATCCTTTACCATACCTTTAAGAAAAAAACCTTTTAAAAAAACTTGTCATTTTTCTTGATTAACTTTTTTCTTCCTGAACAAATTTTTCTCTTTTGCTTTACATATTATTTTAGGACAAAGACCCCTTATTGAATAATTATGGTATTTCAGATGCTATGCTACATAACTTCATATTTTGTATCATAGATAATTCTCACAATAACCCAGTGAATTGGGTATTAGTACTTCCGCTTTTTACCTGAGGAAATACAGGATCAGTGAGACTAGGTAACCTGCCCATGGTTATACAGGTAATAAGCGACCAGACCACCAGACCATGGTGTTATCTTGTGTCTCATTTCTATGCCCAGTGTTCTTTCACCTAAAACTGTGTTTCTAGATATAATTTGACTAGTTTTATGTCAACAAGCCCATCAGTTAAAATATTTTGTCTGTAAGTAATAGAAACCCTGACTCAAACTCATGTAGACAATACAGAAATTTATTATCTCACATATTAGTAGCTCCAAGGTTAACCTCTTCAATGGCATGAGGATCTAAAGTTGCCCAATTTCTATTCTGCCTACGTCCTATACATTATTGCCACATAAGGTTTATTCTGTGATTGCAGGGTGATCTAGTTTTCAGAAATTCTGTCAACATAATCCTCTACATCGACAAGCCAGCTCTAGCCATTAGGTCTAGACAATGCAATATCTAGAGAAAGAAGAGACAACATTTTGTTCTGTGGCTCTTTCTTAGAAATAAGTAAAATAAATACTTAGAAATACTTACTTAGAAATAAGTAAAATTTCCCTAGAACTCCTAGAAGGCTCTATTTTACAGCTCTTTGGCTACTGTGTTAGCTTTCTACTGCTGTCATAACAAATTACCACACATTTTGTAGCACCAAACCACACTTATTTATTATCTCACAGTTCTGTAGGTCAGAGTCCTGGGGGGCACAATTGGGTTCTCTATTTAGTGCCTTACAATGCCCAATCCAAAGTGGAGGCTAGGCTGGGCTGGGAGGATTTGAGGAAGAATCTACTTCCAAGCTCACTAAGTTCATTGACAAAATCCTGTTCTCTCTGGTTGTAGGATTTTGTCCTTGTTTCCTCGTGGGCTATCAGTTGGGGATTCCTCTCAGCCCCTTGTGGCTCTCTGCATCCCTCATCAGGTGGTTCCCTTGAATCCTTCTCATGCTTCAACTCTCTCTGACTGTCCATTCTGCCATCAGCTGAAGAACCTCTCTGATGTTAGTGCTTATGTAATTAGATGTGGCCCACCTGGATAATCTCCCTATTTTTAGGTAAGCTGTGCCTTATAACATAACTTAATCATGAGAGTGCCATCTCATTATATCTGTAGTTTTTAGGAATTTGAATGGGAAATCTCTGGGGAGTCATTTTAGAGTGATGCCTACCGCAGCCACAGTTGGGTCCTATGTCCTTTTCTGAACTAATCAATGACAAAGGGAATGAATTACCATAATTTGCTCACATAGTCTTCTGGGATGGAATGGAAATGTTGGGGAATAAACCGCAATGTCCATTATGTAACCACATTATAATGCTTCTCTTAAAAGTGTTGAATGGGTTCATATATTCTCTATACCATATATTGATATTTTATTTTTACAAAGAATACTATCATCTGGATAGTACTCTTTTCCTCATTATTTTTCATGATGCTTAATACATGGTGGTTAGAATACTGGTTAAAAATTATTTTAGGAGAGACAAAAAAGAGGCTGTGTAAGTACAGTTTTAGTATTCAAAAACAAAAAATTCTCCCCATCCTATCATGGTAAATTATCTTAAAAAGAGAGAGCTGGCCGTGCACGGTGGCTCATGCCTGTAATCTCAGCACTTTGGGAGGCCGAGGCAGGCGGATCATGAGGTCAGGAGATTGAGACCATCCTGGCTAAAACGGTGAAACCCCGTCTCTACTAAAAATACAAAAAATTAGCCGGGCATGGTGGCGGGTGCCTGTAGTCCCAGTTACTCGGGAGGCTGAGGCAGGAGAATCGCTTGAACCAGGGAGGTGGAGGTTGCAGTGAGCAGAGATCACGCCACTGCACTTCAGCCTGACAAAGCAAGACTCCGTCTCAAAAAAAAAAAAAAAAAAAAAAGAGGGAGAGAGAGCTGATTAACTTGTTGAGCTTATAGATAACAGCAGCATTATGGCTATAATTTGGGTTTCTTACAAGTCTTTCTGTAAAACATGTAATAGGATTATGGCAGATATAGAGAGAATATTAGTCCAGCTGTTATAGATAAGCTGCCTTAGGTACCTGGGAACAACTTCCTGTAAGAAACCGCTGCCCACTTAATATTACCATTGAGAAACCATTTACAGACACAACCTTCAACAGTCTCCGGTACTTCTTTAAGAGTTCCTCTGTAGGAATTGTAACTTCTTTTCATTCCCCCTCCCCTCCACATCCACCACCCTGCTCTGTCTAGTTTGTTGCAATGTAAAAGAAATCTAGCTGTATACCATGTCCCTCCATTAATATGTAGAATAACTTGCGACAGTGTATTTAGCAAGGTAGATGTCATTTTCTCTACTTCCTCTTTACATGTGAACTTCTAGAAGCTGTTACTTTTGCCCAAGATGATGACTTTCCTCCTAAGAGAAGAGTTTTTCATCAGGCAAGAATATCTAAGTAGGGGCATTTCTCTCTTAGAACCTCTTTCTACCGCTGTTGATTGCACCACCTAGCAGGAGTGTTTGCCATCTAATGGCAAGGCAGGACTACTCCAAGAGCCTAAGCCACAGTTGGAAGATGGTCCAAGTGCAGTGTACATTCTGTTTGTTTGGCTGATGTGCTGTGTCTTATATGTCAAAATGTAGCTCAAGGACTGATAAGTTTTCTGAACTATAAATAATCCCAGGAAATGAAGTGATAGTAAAAACATTGGACAGATCTGGGACTTTTGTGGTAAATATGGTACTTTAAAGGAATAAGAGGTCGACTGAATGCTAAATCAAGTAGACCTTAATCATTTCTGATTGTTTCTAGATCAACTTTTTCATTTTTAGGCTTGAGGAAACTAAGGTCTAAGGCAAGCAGTTAGTAAAAATAAATCAGACTTGTGAGCGTTTAGTCTTTCTAGTACCTTATTTTAAGCATTTGTAGTCAATGGAACCACCAGTTCACTTTATTGTTGGATAGAGTTTTATTATATTATCAGTAATACTATAAAATGTACATTTGATACAAATTAATGTTCAATATCTGTAAGTTTTTGCTGCATTTTATTATAGAGAGATACCTATTTACTCTGGGTAACTTAAATTATTCATGCAGGGTTGGGATTCTGGTTGTTCTGTTAATGAATAAGGATATAAAATGTGGTATATTAGAAATATTATATTTTCAAGACCTTTTACCTTTGTTATATAGGTTTTCTGTCAAATTATTTAAGTGTAACTATAAAGTTAAATTATTTTATATGTGAATAAAAGGATGTGATTTTATTAGCATAAATTGGTGGAATTGTGCCATCTAGTGCCCTTTACTAAAAATAAAAAACCTTGTTTTTTTTTAAGATTTATTTTTCAGTTCTAGAATCTCAAAGTTTGAAAATTAAAATAAGTCTAGACATCTATTTGTCTATCCCCTAATATTACAGATAAGAAATATGATTACAAAAATAAAAAAAAATTAGGACACATGTTACTGGAAGAATGTATTTCAGGCACAGGAAAATATTCTAGCTAATCCCTAGGAATTAGTGCAGTCATTCCAAGCATTTCCTAAGATTTGTTTGCTTCATCTAGTATAACATTCTCTGCGGAGTGTACTAGTGAGGAGGGGACTGAGAAGAGTGGTAAGGAGGCTGAAGACTACTAGATTATGAGATTCTCATTGGAAGGGAGGAAAGATCCACTGGAAGGGAGGAAAGATCCCTTGATGGCTGAAGCCTTTTCTTCCCTTCCTTGCCTTTCTCCTGTCTGCTGTATTGTTACCCCAGACCCTACTACGAGAACTGGGAGAATCAGGGTTGTGTGTGTGTTTTGATAAGAGCAGGAAAAGAGAAGTTAAATGTTGCATTATGATAAATAGGGGGAACGTGAGAGAGAAGGTAGAGAAAAAACATTTCATTTTAGTATATTGGTAGCTGACACTAATTGGTAGAATGCTTTGTACTTACATATTCCAAGATTTGAGTTTGCGTGAATTTGAAATTACCCGATTACTTTTGAGACCTAACCTTTATATGTTAAAAAAAAAAAAAAGGTGGGGGTGGGAGCAAATAAGGGTAAATTTGAGTACCATATATAGAAGAGTTGTGCAGAAACCTAATGATGTGTAATGAATATCAATTCTTTTCAACTACAAATATGTTAGGAAACATTTCTGCAGCTACCTACCCATATACATAGGACATATGCACATCACTTATATTAGTTATTACACCTGTTAAATTAGGCTAAAGATTTATCTAGTAACCTTCACTTAACTATTAATCATATACTGTGCTGTGACTTCTATTATGTTCTTGACAGTTTTTGTCTCTTGAATTGTCATTTAATTTATGTTTTTGGGACTTGTGTCAACAACTATATATATATATCTACATTTCTATAGAAATGTTATGCATAACTCTCAATGTCTTGTTCATAGTAGGCAATTAATAAATACTTGTTATTTACTGGGCTTCAATAGAATTTTCCATTACCCTGGAAAAAACATGTTGTCAACAAATCCTTTATATTACAACTGTGAAAATAAAGTATGCTTTATCAAACATCAGAGATTTTACCAGCACTCATGTAACTTAAGGTAATTTTTTTTATTTTTAATTGTGACAAAAAACACATAACATAAAATTTACCATTTTAAAATGTGCAGGTGACTAAGGTTATGCACATTTACGTTGTTGTGCAATGGATCTCCAGAATTTTTTCATCTCATAAAACTGAAACTCTATACTCCTCAAACAGCTCCTCATTTCCTCCCCCACACACCCTGTCCCCTGGCAACCACAATTCTACTTTACGTTTCTATGAACTTGACTACTTTAGATACTTCATATAAGTGGAATTACACAGTATTTGTCTTTTGGTGACTAGCTTATTTCACTTAGTGTAGTGTCCTCAAGGTTCATGCATGCTGTATCATGTGACAGGATTTCCTTCCTTTCTAAGGCTGAATGTTATTCAGGGTAATTATTTTTAAAGTACTTAGCCTGAAGTCAGGCTATCCTTAGGCTCTAAATCAATGAGAACTACAAATCAATTCAATATGGTTTGTATATATAGTAGAAAAATATAGCTACCTATATTTAGTGAAACACTGTACCATGCTGAGACAGAATCCCAACAATTGAGAATCTCCTAAAACTATAATAAACTCCTTTGGGACCATTATGCAAGACAGTAGCTTTTTACAAATGCCATGTAAATATATTCTTAAACTTTGTTGTCAACAATTTATAAGTTGAGCTACATGAGATTTGAACCTCAATATAGAGTTTCCATTTTTAACATACTGAATTAAAAGAATGAGAAGTGCCAAATTCATCCATTTTCAGTTTCTAAAAGCACACACCATACTTTAAAAAGACTTTTTATTTATTATTCATTCGACATTCTTAGAAAGAAAAGTAAAATGCCTTACCATTCCATTCATATTTTTAAAAAGAAAGTACTGCATTTTTTATTGTTTTCCTTATTCTCATACCATTACAAAAATGTTTTTTACATTCCTAGGTGGTTGAAAAGATTTTTTTAAGGAATAATATTTCATGACATGTGAAATCATATGAAATTCAAATTTCAGTGCCCATAAAGTTTTATTGGAAGATAAACACACACCACACAGACTCACACACGAGCAAATTAACATACATACACTAGAAAACATTTCTGGATTCTTTCTTTAGTTCTCCTGATCTATTTGTCTTTTTCTATGCCAATGCCACATTGATTTGATTATAATGGCTTTATAGCCGCTGTATCTTCTGATTCATGGAAATCAGAGTTATTCTTCACTATTCTTTTTTTCATACTCTCTATTCCCCCACATTATTATATCAAAAAATCAGAGGGATTCTAATCGGAATTATATATTAATTTTGGGAGAATTGATATTTTAATATTGTTTTCCTATTTAACTTTGATATCTTTCCATTTGTTCCTATCTTCTTTGTTTAGATTCTATGCCTTTCCTTTGCATAATTCTGTCATTATTTTTGTCTTTATTGAAAATGAGATTTTTTTCCAATTTCCTTTTTAGGTAATTGTTAGGATAGATAAAAACTACTGTTTTTTATATATTTAACTTTAATATGGTCACTGCACTTAATCCTTTTATAATCCTAGGGTAATTTATTACATTTTCCTGTACTGTTTTGGCATCCAATTACATCATAGGCAAAAAGAGATATTTTTATATCTTTCTTTCCAACTAATATCAGTTATTTTACTTAATTTTGTTGTATTCAATGGACACACCACTATTTTAGTATATGTACTGTTGAAGCAAGCATGATACACCATTATTAGATAATAATAATAATAATGATAGAGGCATTTCTATTTATTTTTTATTTTAATTGAAATAGTATTTGCTGGTTGGGATAATACTTTATTGATTTTAATTTTTAAGGTATTTTTTATTATATTAAAATAGTATTCTTCAAATTCCATTAAATGTAGAATTATCATTACAAATAGCTCTTTGATTTTATCAAATGCTTTTTCTTTTTTTTTTTTTTTCACTTTGGGAGGCCTAGGTAGGAGGATCACTCAACTGTCCTTTCTTCATCTATTGATATGAACACATATTATTTTCTTTGATAATTTATTAATGTAGAAGATTATGTAGTGGTTTTCTAAAACTGAATTATCCAGGCAATTAGAGAATTTACTTATTTGGTCTTAATATATTATCATACAAAAGCATTGCTAGATTCTGTTTGCTATTGTTTCATTTTATTTGTTAGATACATATTTATGGTAGAGATTGATTGTATTATTCTTTTTTGGTGGATTCTTGAACATGTTTTAGTATTAAAGTTATATACATTCATGAATAAAATGGAAGGAATTCTTTATAATATGGAATATTTTAAATAACATTGGAATTATCTCTTTTTTAAGTTATGTAAGACTTAGTTGTAATTTTCATCTGGTATTCATGCCTGTTTTTTAGGTAAAATTTTATTTCAGAAAAGTTTTAGATTTTTAGAAAAATTATAAAGTACAGAGAGAAACCCAATCTATAACCCATAGAGAGTTTCTGCTATTTGCTCCTATAGCAGGCAGGAGTTTGAGATTACAGTGAACTATAATGGTACCATGGTATTCCAGCCTGAAAGACAAAGCAAGACCCTGTCTTCAAAAAAAATTTTTTTGTGTGTATGTGTAGATGGAATTAGCAATAGGAAGAAACAATGAAGCAATATTAATACATTGTTATTAACTAAACTCCATACTTTATTTGGATTTCTTTAGTTTTTACCCAATATGCTTTTTCTCTTCTTCATTGCAGCCAACATATTCAGTATTGAGTCAGTTTAATTTCTTGGACCTTATTCTTGTTCAAGCTTCATTTTGAAGTTTATTCTGGTATAAGCCAGCAGGGAGAAATGGAAAGAACCTAAATTTTGAACTCCAATAAATCTTAGCTCAAACAAAAATTCCATCTATGGAATTACTAATACAGTAAAATGGTTATATAGTGTGGTTAATTAGCATTAAAACTTTTGGAGGAATTGAGAAATGCTGAACCAAATTATTTCATATTTATATGTAATTATAATTCTGTGTTAACATATTAATTTTTTTAGTATACTAATTCGACTATTGAAGAAATATTTACAATAAGAGATTATGAAAAAGATTCATTTTTCTCATTAAAAAATATTTTCCAATCTTGAAATACTGTGTACCATTCTCATTACTGAACCACAAGGAGGAAATAATAGCTGGGAAATATAGAGAGTAGCCACAGTCATCAAGGAAATAGAAATTTTCATACTATTTGAATTGTTTGAAAAGGAAATTCAAACAATATTCTTTTTTTTTTAAATTATACTTTAAGTTCTAGGATACATGTGCACAACGTGCAGTTTTGTTACATATGTATACATGTGCCATGTTGGTGTGCTGCACCCATTAACTCGTCATTTACTTTAGGTATATCTCCTAATGCTATCCCTCCCCGCTTCCCCTACCCCACGACAGGCCCTGGTGTGTGATGTTCCCCCTCCTGTGTCCAAGTGTTCTCATAAACAATTTTCTTTTAAGACAGGGTCTTGCTTTGTCTTCCAGGCTGGAGTATGGTGGTACCATCATAGCTTGCTGTAATCTCAAATTCCTACTTGGCTAATTTTTAATTAAAAAAAATTTTTGTGTGTGTGCAGGTGGAATCTCCCTATGTTGCTCAGGCTGGTCTTGAACTTCTGGCCTCAAGCAATCCTCCTGCCTGGGCCTCCCAAAGTGCTAGGATTAAGGATTACAGGTGTGAACCACTGCACCTGGCCTCATAGAAACTTTTAAAAGAAAGATTTTTTTTGTTAAGAATGCAGAATTTTGAAAGACCAATTATTATCAAATTATGAAGAGTATATAGGTTGCACTTCAGTGTGTAATATTTAGGTAGGATCTGGCCAGAAGACCCACAAACACTGGAGTCCTGCCATTGATCAGCTACCCATCTCTGTGAAGTCCTTGAGGAAAAAGCATTCACTCAGGAGGCAGGCAAGGTAAATAAACAGTGTTTTCCTAGCTGGTACTCAGTTAGAAACTCTCCCTTAGAGGTCTGCAAATGAGCTAGGAAGGGTGCTATGAAGAACTCCCTTTGTCTAAGTTAGGTTACATTCAATGGCTGAAAATCAAATCAGACACAAAGCATATAAAGCCAGCTTTACCATTTCCATTTCCAATCTCCAGAAATATGTATATTCAAGCAAAGAGTAATGTAGACTACTGCAGACAGAATGGCCAGACAGGGCTTGAAATTCTGCATCAATGCTTACGGCAACCATGGCCTAGACCTGAGTATGCAGTTTGGGTTGATATCCTTGTTTGGATCATCAAGGGCAAATGATGTCCTTAAGGACATAGCGGGCAAATTTACAAGCACCACTGGATTATCATACACAGCACATGAATTTTTCTCTTTCATCTCTGTGACTCTAATATGTCATAGTAAATATCTAGATCTTCTGAATGGGTATAGGTGGCAGCTTGGAAAATAAGGTTAAAACAACGTTGAGAGAATTATGAGGGTTTCTGACAGAATGCAGGGAGAATCGAAGTTGGTGAGATGTTTCCAAAATATTGCAATATTCATTTTCCTACCATTAAAAAAAATCTTTGCCACCTCTCGTTTTGGATTATACGTCTCTTTCCCCATTAGAGAGAGAACACCTGAGGGCAGGGACTTTCTTATGCCTTTGTATCCTCATAACTTAGCAGGGATGGAACCTACAGTATATGCCAATTCGTGTTTTTTAAGTGCATAAATAATTTAGCTAGCTATTGAACAGAAAAAAAGGTATTACAGATACATCCTTGAGAAGCATATAGCCTCGCAAGGAGAGGGTTCCGACATATATGGCACAATGAAGCCACAGTAAATGTTGCACAGGATTGAGTGGCAAATCGTGTATTACAGAGTATGAAAACTATAAAAACTTGTAGTAGGAACAAATTAACGTACTGTAGATCATTTGGAGGTGAGGTATGATCAAGGTAGGATTTGTCTAAGCCTCTGAGGATATTTAGAATCTGGACAGAATTCTTGCTAGAAAAAACAGCCTGCGAGAAGCAGAGGTGGATTCTGACATAGATTCCTTAAGCCCCAAGGACAAGCTAGGTTTCTTTTGCCCCAGGTTCAGACCCATTGGTTTGGTGGGGTGGACTGGGCTTTTTCAGTGCCTTCGCTTTGCTTTATAAATATTGATGAATCAGTATTGTGGTTGCCTGGCATCCGACAAAAGCGGCAGCTTTCAGTCACTTCCACGGCTTCAGTTGGTGAGCTTTTCGCCTCCTTGCCTGGTGTCCTCATTTCTTTTTTTTTTTTTTTTTTCTTTTTTACCCTTACCTTCTTTGTGATTTTTTTTTCTGGGTTCTCCATTTCTTGTCACTGCCCTGAGCCCTGGGTTTGTCTTAGCAGTTTGGACTATCTACAGGTTAAGATCAGAGGTGCCTTTTCTCTGTGAGTACGAGTGGGGCTGCAGTAGAAGCGGGGGAGAGCTTGCGGAACCCCAAGCTCTCTGCTTCACGCTACTGCATTTTTCTTTACTAGGTTCTGTTGAGTCGGGAAGCAGATCAAGGTCAAGTGAGTCCTCACCCTTCCTAACGCGTTTTCTAAGGTTCTTCTGCACACTTAAAAAAGTTCGGGACCTAAGTAGTTACCGGGACCCCAAGAGCTACGAGGTTTAGGCCTGCCTTCTTCAAGGCGCGCCGGGTTCCGGGTAGAGAAAGCCGGGAAAGGGTGGCGGCTCAGTGCGCATGCTCCGAGGGCTCGGCCCAGGAAGGCACCTCCACTTCGCTACCTAGAGACTGGGCCCGCCTCCTCCCCAGAGACTGGGCCCGCCTCCTCCCCAGGCTTCCGGGCGGAGAGAAGTGGGCGGAGTCAGGGCCGGAAGCACCGGGGCGAGCGTCTAATCCCTAATGCCCAATTTTGGTGGCGTGCACCTGGCAAACTGCTGATTGTGTGGGACGTCTAATCTCTAGTCGCTCACCCCTCTACTTTACCACAGAGCTAGAAATCGATTTGAGGAAATCTGATATCAATGAGCGGGCGGGGAGACAACCCCACCCCTAATTTCCCTGTTTACGGAAGTTCTGTCCCGGCCTCCTCAGACTGGTGTCGGCTTCCTTTTTCTCCACACCTCTAGCCGCCTTGTTTTTATCGTTTTCGGCACCTGCCCTTCCCCAGCGCCCCCACCACCCGGAGCACTATGTATGATCGGGCTCCCCGCCTGCTCAAATTGGCTGAAGGTGGCAGCACTGAGGCCCATGTGGGTCCTGGATCCTACCAGGTACCTTTCCTGAAGCAGCAGGCGACAGGTAAGATGTAGGGAGAGGCAGAGCTCCTGTGACAGGCATCCTATCTTCAGCCTGCTCCGCTTCTGCATGCTTGTGAGTTAAACATAGAGCGGAATAGTACCATTTTGTAAACATAACAAAACATGAAGTAGGCAGGGAAAACACTATACTTTTATTTTACAGATGAGACTGATAGTATCACTTGTCCCATTTCAAAAGGCTGGTGAGCATATGGCTAGGACTTTTGATTCCACAATAGTTGTCTACATCCTACTTTTGATTGTGCAGTTTAGGTCTAGGATTTTGATTTCCTGGCTGTGTTGACATAATATATGAGTCTCCAAATCCTGTGCCCTTACCTCCCGCTGTCTCGTTGCTTTGTAATACTGCCTGCATCACATCTTTCCTCCCATTAACCAGAGACATTTATTTACTAAGATGTAGCTTATATTTCTATTTTGCAGTATTATTTAAAGATAGTTCCGTTTTTTTTTCAGACAGATTTTTCTGACCGTCCTCATCTCTTTTAACACACTTCAGGGGAGCCCCTTTTCTCCACATTCTGTAAAGAAAAATTATATTTTTGACCAGTGGAGTGGGGATGGATAATTTAAATAATATTTGCTCTCCTCGTTTGTTTGCAGTTAGTGACTTAGTCAAAAATAAATACATCAATTTTGCTTTCTACTTTTTCTATTCTGATGATTTTCTGGAGCTTAATACCGTCCAAATGATAGTTTTTCTTAACCTATATTTTCCCCATACCTACACTATGTATTTTCAAGCAAATGCCAGGATCCATTATTCTGTTACATAACTGATCAGATAAGGAAAGGTTTAGGTTTCTTGGGGTGGAGTACAAATTTGACTTCTGTCAGTGTTTCACATGTTGAATTGTACTGCTTCACAGCATCTGGTATCACTATTCTTGCAGCTTATTCTATCTTTATTTTAATGGAGTTGGGCATTATAAGCATTAATTCCCCTAACAATGGCTGACAATGACCCCCTATGACACTTTGCAATCCTTAATTTTGACATAACTGACCACTTTATTCTTGGAAACACTTCTTTCCAAAATGTAACATCATTTTCTCCTGTTTTTTTTTCCCCCCCCAACTACTGTCTTGGAAGAGTGTCTGGAACATGATTGGGACCTAATAAACATTTGTTAAATGCCGAATCAGGGCATCATCTTCTCCCCCTCTCCAAGCAGTCCTTCATGGCCTTCTTTAAATGTTTTTATGTTTCTTGTTGATGAAAAGAGTCAAACTCTGTAAAATATTTTAAGAGATTTATTCCGAGCCAAATATGAGTGACCATGGCCTGTGACACAGCCCTCAGGAGGTCCTGAGAACATGTGCCCAAGGTGGTTGGGGTACAGCTTGGCTTTATGTATTTCAGGGAGGCATGAGTTATTAATCAAGTACACCTAATAAATACATTGGCTTTGTTCAGAAAGGCGGGACAACTCAAAGTGGGGGCTTCCAGGCTATAGGTAAATTTAAACATTTTCTGGTTGACAATTGGTTGAGTCTATCTGAAGACTGGCATCAAAAGAAATGTTCAGGTTAAGATACAGGATTGTGGAGACCAAGTTTTGTTGTGCAGAGGAAACTCTCAGATAGCAGACTTAAGAGAGAGGGAGCAGGTTGTAAAATGCTTCTTATCAGACCTAAAAGAGTGCCTGGCTCTTAGTTGATTATCTCCTGGATCTGGAAAGGAAGGAAAACGAAGGGGAAAGGGTATTCTCTATAGAGTGTTGATTTTTCCCACAAGAGACTTTGCAGGGCAATTTCAAGGTATGGCAAGGAAATATATTTTTAGGTAAAACATTTTGATTTTTTTTCCTTGTCTCATAATGTTATGCCAGAGTCAGATTGGAAAGTAAGCCACTATATATAGGATTAAATAAAATCCATCTGATAAGAATGTATAGTTTGTAGGGCGTGACTCCCTAGACCCCTTAGATAGGAATTTGGGCAAAATTAAAAAAAAAATCAGAGCTTAGTCCTCATTTGACACATCTTTAAATGTTTATATACTGTACTTCCAATCCTTTGCTTGTTACTTTTCTCGTATGTACTTTCTCATTTGCTATCCATATTCTGATTCTGATGACTCCCAGAAGGAAATCTTAAGAGATACAGGTGATTTATGTCTCTAAGGTGAGCTTTCTCCTAATCTTTCGGCTTTCAACACTGCCAATCACTTTCGTTTGTTTTTCTTTTCTTTTTAATTTTTTTTTTTTGTTGCTGTTGATGTCCTTGAGTCATAACCAGTTACTTTTTTGAACATCTCTACCTAGATGGTCTCTGGTATCTGAAGTTTTAAGTGTCTGAGCTCATAATTTTTTCCAGCAATACTGGTTCCTTTTAAGATTTTTTTCCAGCAATACTGGTTCCTTTTTAAAAATTCCCTATTAGTCTATAATAAACTTTAAGTTTTGGAATTATTCTGGACTCTTTTCTCCCTCACTACTCATGTTGATCATTAACACCTAATGATTCTATCTTCTCAGTGCCTGTTTGATTAGTTCCTCTTTTCCATTTAGCTGTCCTTGACTTAGTTCAAGCTCTCATTATTTCTATTTTGAATTAAACGTATAAAATATTACTTGTTTTTCCTTATTTCAGTCTTCAATCCATCTTCTATCTTGTGGCAAGAGTGATCTTTCTAAGATATATTACATTATTTGTGAAAAAAAAATCCTTTGTAATATCAAGGTTAATGTCTAAACTCCTTAACATTGTTTATAATGTTCTTCATGTTCTGGGCCCTGACCTCATCTCCCACACCTCCACCTCCACCTGACCTACATTTCAGCAATTTCAACTTTACAGTTTTCCTAAGTTCATGCTCACTCACCTCTGTGCCTCTGTATCTGCTGATACATTTGCCCAGTATACTGTTTTCTTTCTTCACTTGGCTAATTCGTATTTATTCTTTGAGATTCAGCTAAAGTGAAGTTGTTCACTGACTACTCTTTCTCAGGTTTTTCTTCTCTGACTCCTTAATGACCTTTATAGCACTTTGATTCTATATTGTAATTAATGTTAACTTATCTGGCAGACCCACTAAAATGTGAGCTGCTTGAGGGCAATAACCACGATCTTTACTCCATTATTCCTAGTTTTTAGCTGAATACCATAACACAGAAGTTCAAAAACAAACAGTAATCTTGAAATAAAATTAAAATATAATGAGCCACATATAGCATAATTTAAAACTCTTGTAACTTGTAACTTTGCTTAGAAGTAAGGAGCGTGTGGTAAAACCCTTTTACTGTTTTATAGGATAGTGTCTTGTTGATCTATGAGATAAAGTAGGAAATTCCATGCTGGGGAAATTTGAGCAGCTGCATCCTATACATTTTGTTTTGGCAATACTAAGAATATGCTGATAATCAATAGAAGGAACAGATATCTCTTTAGTGATTTCTCTGCTGGATTCTCTGAAAGATAATTTAAAAGTAGCTACCATCTCTTTCCTAGGTACAAACTACCTCACCTACCTTTAGGACCAGTAACACGTTGGACTATGCGGAAGTGTACAATTATTTCAGCTAAGGGTCAGGTTCATTTTATGGAGTATGATGTGAGAAGAACAGATGTAGGGACTTTATATAACTTACTTGTTATTTTGAATTTCACAAGAGGAAAAGACCTTAGAGCCTTAGATACAGATACTCTTTATTTCCAACCGTTCTCTCCTAACTGCTGTTCTCCCACTGTCCCCTCACTGTAGCCTGCTTGGCCAGGCCAGTCCTTCAGGGTATTGTCTCTACATTTTCCCCAGGAAATTCTTTTTACCTTAATTGAAACTCGATTTCCTTGGCTGTAGGCCATTTGATCAGGGAGAATCTCTTCTACCCAGGAATTTCAACCTGAAGGGACAGGACTAAGCTGCTTTTCTTTCTGCTTTCATGAGGTAGGAGAGAGTGGATACTCAAATTCGAGATTAGTGAGAGCTATGCCTGAATTTCTTAAGATTACCTGAGAAGCAAACATCTCTTATTAAAGTAAATATTCCCCAGAGACAACCAGCCTAGTATAATGTGATAAAAACATACTCCTTTTACTAATGTGACTACTCCTGGCATTATCGTGCCAAGGAGCATTTCATTGCTTTTTGGCTTATTTATGTAATAAATATTAGCTGTATATCAGTTATATCTATTGGTTCTCTATTAGTTAGCTAAGCTGGGTGACATCATCTCCTAAAAATATTCTTTCCCAGATTTCTTTTTTGGTGGGGGAGTGGTTAGCTTTATCTGCCACAGAAGGATAAGCTGGCTATGGTCTCATACCTGTGCCTATGTGCTTATTGCCAACAATGATAATTTTTTCTTATTTGCCTATCAGAATATAGCTGCATCAGGGAATGCAATCTATCTTTTTCAAAGTTTAGATAATAATATGTATGTGATTGCTGTATATGTTGTTGTCCTGAAGATGAGTACATATTTCAAAGATCTAATTACTGCTTATATGTGAAAAATGCCGTTTTCTTTGTTTTGTGGCTGTAGTTGTGACTATAGAATTGGTCCTTTAATCACATACTGCCCACCTTCTTTCTCAGCGTAGACTTTTATTGCTTCATACCAGTTTGATTTATCTTCCTCTGTTGGTGCCTCAAACTCAATATATCCCGAACTGAACTCATTTCTTTCTTCTCAAATCTCCTCTTCTATACACTTAATTTCTTCTTTCTGTCAGTTTGATTTATAATTTGTAGTTAGCACTTCACTTGTCAATATATCCGTATGTCCCATATCAAACTCTACCATCTCTAATTCCCCAGAACACTCTTCTATATTTTATACTTTAATTATTGGCAGTGCTTTTTGTAGCATAATTGTCTATTTGTCAGGCTTACCCACTACTTGAGGGCAGAGTTTTATCTTATTCATTATTTTACCCTCACTGCCTATCATACATGCATGTCTCCCATACATAATAAAACATTCACTATTACAGAATGGATAACTAGTTTAGAATATCATTTGTTAATTGGTCACCCTCACTGTAAACATTAGGCACACAGCTATGAATAAATAAACAGGTAAGTTCCTTCTCTCATGGAGTGTATCATTATAAACATTTAAATTTTTTGTAGTTTTACTTGTGCTCAATATTTCTCATATACTTTTATTGACAAAAGATTCTATATAATTAATTTTGGAAAACTTCAATGAAGATTTTATGAGTACCAGCTTTCTTGATTCTCTTTATTGCCCAATTATTTCATATATATGTATACTCTACCATTAATAATATTAATAATATGTTGAGTACATGGCTAGTGTATTTGTTTTTAACTTTTATATGAATTTCAGTACTCTGCAACTAATTTTACATTTGTTTAAGGTAGATTCATTTAGGGGCCCTGCTGTGTTCTGATGCCAACTACCTCAGAAGTAGCCTGGGTTTCACTTTCTTAGTTTTCATATTTATCTCAGATTACCTTAGTGTTCATATGAACCTAAACTTAAAACCCTTTTATTGTGAGATAGAATACTTACATAGAAAATCACATAAAATATAAATGTAGACCTTAAAAAGAAGATATTCAGTTAAAAAATAGATCTGCCATCAGTGGGAAGAGGAAAACAAAAACAAAAAGCAAAAGAAAACAGAAATAGAACATTGCCAAAATTTTCTTTTTGGCCTTTTTTATTTCAATGTTTTCCTTCTCCCCTACAGTTAAACACTATCCTGATTATTATGGTAATAACTTCCTTGCTTTTCTTTATGAATTGTTAAATACCATTGATGAAATGACCCCTTTATCATTATGAAGTATGTCTTTTATCCCTGTTATTCCTTGTTCTAAAGCCAGCTTTGTCTGATTTTAATATAGGCACTCCAGCTTTTTGGATTCGTGGATGCATGTTATAACTTTTTCCATCCTTTTAATTTCTGTTTTTATGTCTTAAGAGAGTTTCTTATAGACAGCATAAAGTTTGGTCTTACTTTTTTATTCTGTCTGACAATCTCCGCCTTTTAACTGAGGTGTTTAGAACTTTTATAGTTAATTTCACTATCAGTATCTTCGGGTTTTAATATACTCTTTTGCTATTTGCTTTCCATTTATCTCATCTGTTCTTTTTCCTTTTTCCCTACTTTTGTTGCAGGAATAAAGGTTTTTAAAAAATAATTCTTTTCTTATGTCCACTATTGGCTTATTTGCTATACCTCTCGTTTTATTTTTAAGTGGTTGCCTAGGGTTTACAATATGTATTTCTAATTTATTACAGTCTACCTTCAAATAATATTGTACCACTTCATATATAGTAAATAAGCCTCACAAAGTATGCTTCCATTTCTCCCAGCTCACCCTTTGTCCTATTGTGGTTGTACATTTTACTTCTACATCTGCTATAATGCCTCAACAAATTGAGACTATTTTTTGCTTTAAGCAATTGCAGACAGTCCTTTACTTATGATGATTCAACTTACATTTTTTTTAAATTTTGCACAATGGTGTGAAAGTAATATGCATTCAGTAGAAACCAAACTTCCAGTACCCACACAACCATTCTATTTTTCACTTTCAGTACAGTATTCAATAAATTACATAAGATATTCAACATTTTATTATAAAACAGTCTTTATGTTAGGTACTTTTCCCCAATGTTAAGCTAATGTAAGTGTTCTGAGCATGTTAAGCTAAACTAATCTATGCTATTATAGGTTACGTATATTACATGCAGTTTCAATTTACGATATTTTCAAATTACAATGATTTTATTGGGAAGTAACTCCATCACAAGTCAAGGAGCACCTTATTTTTTAAAGGGATTAAGAATTGAGAAAAAATGTATTTTATTAATCCACAAACATTTGTTATTATTTCCATCCAGTGTAATTTTCGTTTTGTAAGTTTGATTTGGGTCTTTTTTGTATCTTCCCTTTATCTTCTCATCATGTTCATCTTTTCTCTACCTTGTTGAATATATAAAGAATATTTATAATAGATTATATATAGTATTCTTGTCTGCTAATTCCACCTTTTCATTTCTCAATCTATTTCTTTTCATTGACTTTTCTCCTCTTTATGGGTCATATTTTCCTGACTCTTGAAAGTACACTCTCTGGTAATTTGTATGATTCATTTTATATGTAGTTTGAGTGTGTATGTGTGTGTATTTATATATGTATTTGGAATGAAATCTGGTTCTTGTTCTCTGGCTATTTACCCTGAGTAAGTAGAATGTTTCATTGGTGTCCTGAATTTCTCAGCTCTACCAGACAACTGTTGCCTTTTCAAAATGAACCTTGGCTTACTTTTAAGGATTTCTGGTCTTGTGGTCTTTGTAACTTATTTGAAGGTCAGTCTGCCGTCTTTCCTCCCTTTCCCTTCCTTTTACCTTTCCCTCTCCTCTTCCCTTCTTCTCTGATTTGGGATAACCAGCTAAAACCATGAGTCACTAAATTAACACCTTGAATTTTACATCATCCATGAAGTTTTTCCTGATCATCTCAATGTGGATGAGAACTTCTCTTCTTTCTGAATTTGCATGTGTCTTCCATTATGGCATTAGAGATGTTTTTCCTTTTTTAAAATTATTTCAATACTTTTCTTAATGCTTCAAGATATTACTTTTTTATAGGTAAGATCTATATTTTTCTCACCTCTTTTATATTGCAATACCTAACACAAATAAATAATTCTTGACATTGGTTGCATTTTAATACATGTGGGCCTCAAAAGAAACACATTATTTTATTTTAAATAGAGTATCTTTTATTATTAGTCCAGATTAGCAAGATTTTTACTATATTGATTATCACCATACATTCTTACAGTAGCACACATTTTCCTTTAGTACACAAGATTTAGTGTAAAAGTTTTGAGTCTTCACTTGCATTCTTTTATTACCTGTTTGAATATAGCTGCTGCTCTATTCTCTCCCATCTCTTATTTGATATCCACATTGCTTAAACACTAGTAATTTTTCCAATACAGATCTTGAATTTTTTAGAATCAGTTTTTCACTAGAGTGTTCAAGTTTGTATAATCTTATGATTACTTGTTCCGAAGAAATTTGTGTCTTGTATTTGTAAACCTTTGTTTAGGGTCAGCCAATCAAGAAATATTTACTGATACAAACTATGTGCCTAGGCAAGGAGACGTGACCAATTATCTGCTGTAAACCCACTTTAAATTATTTCCATCTAGGGTGTCTTTACAAGTTTATATATGATGTTTTCTACAAATAATATATGCTATTTAAAAATATAAAACAATGGTCTTCTGAGTATGAAAATGTTTTATCAGCTAAATATAATTGCCATTTTCATCCCCACCAAAAGTGATTAGAAGATAAGAGTGCTTTATTTAGTTTTTTTTTGTTGTTGTTCAATAAGTCAAGTTCTTTAGGTTCTTATATTTAATATATTAATAAAAATTCTGATCTTATATCAGATTTTAAAAAATGTAATAACTTCTCTGACTAGACATTAGTTCTGAAAATAAAGTCTTAACAATTGAGGATACTCATGATTATATATATTTTGAGTGTTTTTTTCTGAAATCCTTGGACTCCTATCTTATCTGCTGGTCATATGATTTTATTTTTATAGGTAGTAATGCACCATTTCTTTCTTTGACTGCCAGAGAAAGTACTTTTACCATTGCCTCTAGCATTGAGAAAGCTGTTCCAGGTCCAGGACACTATAATGTTTCAGAAGCACAGGTAACTTTATAGTTACTATAATTGACTTAATAAAATCATGTTTTCTTCCCTGAATAGACCAAATGTCATTTGTTGTATTTTATTTTCTGCTCATATTGTCTTCTTTCACTTTCAATTTATATTTTATAATTTGAATAATAGAAAATAAATTTATTCAATGTTGGTTGCATGATTGGGTTGGATGTTTTTCATTATTCTACATATTCTATAAGACACAAAACATTGTTACATGCTATATGGTCCTTGAGAATGAGAGAATAGGACTCTTGAATGAATTATGGCCCATGGAAGTTGTGCAGATAGTAAAAATGCATAGAAGAGGAATGGCATTAGAGTGAAAGAATAGGTTTTTGTGCCATGCTTTAAAGCTATAGCCATTGCCATTGTCTCATCTGTCTCCTGTTTCTGCACAGTCTCAAGAATCTGTGACCAGATTATCTTCAATGGTTCATTCATGTTTAGAAATAGTAGATATAACTCTGATATCTTCATAGTCATGAGTATCACCTTTTGCCATTTTCACATAAATTTTGCATTTATATGTATTGGCTCCTAGCTGATCCCAGCAGACCTTTAACTCACCTGTTGGAGGCTCAGATAAAGTCCTTGTTGAAGTGATCGATATAGATGCAGGTTGCAGTTTGATTTGTATGATCATAGAGCCTATGGTAATGGCTTTTAAATTATCAAAATTTGGAAAGTTCTCTTTTCACAGGATTTTACTTTTTGTTCAACTTGTTAGTGTTTTTGTAAAATGAATCATTAAAGTTATTTTTATACATCTATTCTTTAAACATAGAAATTCTGATCTTTTTAAAATAGTAATCAAGTAGTGAATTGCCTGTTTAAAAATAAAATTTGACTCAGTTTTTAAAAGAAGGCCTCCTTGGTATATTTCTTAAAAGCTGAGTGAAGTTGAATAAGGTGCCCACTAGAGATAGGCTCTGTGAACGGTGACTGAACAACTGGACATGTGAAAAGGGCTATTTGTAGATCAATGACTTAAAATCTTAGCTGATCAATCAAATGCCAGCCACTGTTATCATAAATCATCTTTTTGAAATGATTGCACTGTAATTGTTTACAGGAATCTTTATGATGTAATTTCACCCAAATTAATTGGATATTAGTCAATTGATAATTTTCAGATTCTGGAGAATCCAGATAGGTAGCATGGAGAGCCCTGGAAGATTCCACTCAAATGTTTGCTCTGTAATAAACAATGTTTAAAATTAATCTGAACATAAAACCAAGCTGTTGCTAATAAGTCTTTATAATTTTTTCTGGAAATGACCAAAATGTTATTCATGAAAATAATTAACACTAAACAACCTTGAAAGGTTTGCTTTTTCCCTGCAATATGAATGCCAACTTTTTTTTTTTTTTCTTTTTAGTTCATTTCAGGTGTAAACATTTTTCTAAGGGCCTTTATTCTTGCTCTACAGCTTTAGGAATTCCCATCTCTGATTTCTGTTTTAAAAACAGTTTTCTTGCACTCTCTCAAAGTGCTCCAAGTACAGCAAATTTTAGTTTTGAGTTTCAAGTTAAAACTGACAACTATAATTGCTATCTTCTCTTACTATCCCCTTTTACTAGAACTATATCCTCAGTCAATAGTAAACTTTCTTAGCTTGCATTTAAAAAATATTTTCTGATAATGATTAATATTTATCAAGTAGAAATTAATTGTAAAGTACTTCTTTTATATATCAGAAGGTTTTTTTCCCTCCATTTTAGTGTAACATAAAAGGAGGCCATAGTCTACAAAACTGGGAGAAACGTTTTAAGAAGTTTATTTCAGATAATCCAGGACCAGCAAGCTATGATCAGTCTTGTCCTAGAACACAAGATATCATGAACAGAAAAGTATTAGAGACCAGAGAGCATCTTCAGTCAGTACGTTTATATTTTAAATTATACTTGTTAATGACATTTTTTAGTTAAAATAGTAAAGGTTTAATATTTTATGTGATATGAAGTACATTTAAAAAGCCTTCCTATAAAAATTAATTTATTAGTATTTACATTTTAGTTATTTTATAAGTAAATAAACTTTAGTTTTTAACTGTATTTATATATAACTTCATTTTTTGCTCCTAACAAATCTATAGTCACTTTCAATATCTGTGGTGAATAAAAAGTAAGGGAAATTTTACAAACTACCTGAGTGATTTACCTATGTATAGAGGAAACTCTGTGTTAAGTACTATTAATAATATATTTCCTTCCTGGTGGCAAGGAAGGAAAAAATATAAATAATATAAGTTAAAAATATGATTCCTGAAGTAAAAAAGCTTAAAATTTATATGGGAGGTAGACAAATAGGTAGCTGCTAATTCAAGACAAAATGTGACAGTTGCTAAATGAATGATCATGTAATGAAATGCCATAGGAATTTAAAGGTGGACTACTATATTATGTGAAGGCATAATTTATGGAAGATTTATAGAGGAGGTGGGTTTTGACATGGCATTGAAGAATGGAGTTGGAATCTGGATCCCAAACTGGAGTATTACGTGAGTGAAGATACAGAAGTGGGATTTTTATGGAAGGTAGTGAGAAGGTTATTTTAACTGAAATGAAGAGTTTGTGCAGAATACTAGTATGTGGTATGTTTAGAAAGGTACATTGGGTGCTATATAATTAATAATTTTTACATCCAAGGCTACCTCTTTGAAATAAATGCTATTATTGAGCAGATTTGGTCACTGTTTGTTTAGAGTGGTTCCTTCTCTTGTCATAACTTTTTCATGTAGCTCATATTACATTTTAATCAGCTTATTGCTTAGGAAGATATATTTTAAGGCTAAGTACTTTGTTGAATAATATCAGTGCAATGACAATGAGGTTAAATTTTGTAAGTATATTTAAATTGCAGATATTTCGTGTGTGGGGACAAAGTAAATGTTCATTTACTTAGGGAGTTTATCAAATATATTTTGAGTGACTGTGTGGCCATACATAATGCTAGATGTTGGTAATACATAGAAAAAATCATTGCTTCCTGAGATGTATAATTTTAACAGGAAAATAATGAATGAAATTCAGTATAATACTGTTAATGAAATGCTATCTTAGAGCCATAATACAGTGTTCACTAGTAGCTCAAAGTAGAGAGTCTTTGGAGGGAATGGGGGAAACAAACTGGACCTGATCTTGAAGAAGGATTCACCGAGTAGTTAAAAAGAATGGGAAAAAATAGTAGTTAAAAAGAATGGGAAAAAATATTTTTTCCCACTTTATGTGCAGAAAAAACCACATGAATAAAGACACTGAAGTGTTTGATAGTGTGATATATTCCAGGAAAGAACAAAGTTCTTTAGAATGGAGTACAGGAGCGAAGGGAGAGTTGTAGGAATAGAGACTGGAGGTAGGGGCTATATTTTGGAAAGTTGTTTTTTTTTTTTTTTGAGACGGAGTCTCGCTCTGTCTCCCAGGCTGGAGTGCAGTGGTGCGATCTCGGCTCACTGCAAGCTCCACCTCCCGGGTTCACGCCATTCTCCTGCCTCAGCCTCCTGAATAGCTGGGACTACAGGCACCCGCCACCATGCGTGGCTAACTTTTTGTATTTTTAGTGGAGACGGGGTTTCACCGTGTTAGCCAGGATGGTCTCGATCTCCTGACCTTGTGATCCACCCGCCTCAGCCTCCCAAAGTGCTGGGATTACAGGTGTGAGCCACTGCGCCTGGCCTATTTTGGAAAGTTTTGACATCACACAAATTCTTTTTAAATATATGGAAAGGAGGGAAAGCCGTTCAATGGTTTCTTATTTTAATTTGGTAATTAATCCCATAGGTATTACTGAAACTACTTAATGGTTGTCTTAAATTTGATAAAAAATAAAATTCTGGCTGGGTGTGGTGGCTTACGCCTGTAATCCTAGCACTTTGGGAGGCCAGGGAAGTGGGGGCAGATCACTTGTGGCCAAGAGTTTGAGACTAGCCAGGCCAACATGGTGAAACCCTGTCTCTACTAAAAAAATACAAAAATTAGCTAGGCATGGTGGCACATGCCTGTAATCCCAGCTACTTGGGAGGCTGAGGCACGAGAATCACTTGAACCCGGGAGGCAGAGGTTGCAGTGAGCCAAGATCATGCTACTGTACTCCAGCCTGGGCAACACAGTGAGACTTTGTCCCCCGCCCTCCAAAAATTATATTAAAAAAGAAAAACGACTGGGCACGGTGGCTCGTGCCTGTGATCCCAGCAGTTTGGGAAGCTGAGGTGGGCGGATCACCTGACGTCAGGAGTTCAAGACCAGCTTGGCCAACATGGTGAAACCCCATCTCTACTAAAAATACAAAAAAATTAGCCAGGTGTGGTGGCATGTGCCTGTAATCCCAGCTACTTGGGAGACTGAGGCAGGAGAATTGCTTGAACCCAGGAGGCAGAGGTTGCAGTGAGCGGAGATCATGCCACTGCACTCCAGCCTGGGCAGCAAGAGCAAAAACTCTGTCTCAGAAAAAAAGAAAAAGAAAATTCTGCCAGTGATAGTACGTTTATAACATAATTGTACATGGGCATGTGAACATGCAACTATAGCATTAATTTATTCATGCAGAAACTTCAGGAATCAATATATTCTTAATAATTTCAGTGTCCCAGTAACTAAATGCTTTAAATGCCAGTACTTTTATTTGATGTATTTTATATTAATATTTGTAATATATATTACACCTTCATGTTTTTATTTAAATTATAAAATATTTTCCATTAAACCAAATTTCGATAAAAGGATAATCACCCTAAAACTTCTGACTCTAACATTAATTTTCTGTTAATTTTTGTATAGCTTCTTTTGGTATTAAATTATATATGTATGTGACTTTATACATTTATATATAATTTCACATAACTTAGCTATATTCATAGTTCACTTTTATATTTTGCTATTTCCATTTAGCATTACATCATAGATATTTTCCTGCTATATAGCTTGCATACTTAGGACATTTATACAAGACTCAGGAAATGTGGAAACAAAAAGTCAGGAGCTGGGAAGGAATGAAGCCAGAAAGTATTACTGAAAAATACAAAGTTTGTTTTTGCATAGCAGATAGTATAATAGCATGATTGTTGATGTGAATAGGATTGCCTGTTTTTAGAATTAGTAATGATGGCTTTACTAAGCAAGATAAATAACTGACCCAAACGAGAAAGAATCCTTGCTTCTTATGATGACTTTAATAGTTATCTATTCTATTCTAAATTTAATAGAAATACATTCTCTTGGTTTAAAGGTGAAGCAACAGACTTGAATTCACTCCTTTAAATTACTTTTACAAAACATTTTTGGCCAGGCACAGTGGCTCATGCCTGTAATCCCAGCACTTTGGGAGGCCGAGGCTAGCAGATCATTTGAGGTCAGGAGTTCGAGACCAGCCTGGCCAACATGGTAAAACCCTGTCTCTACTAAAAATACAAACATTAGCCAAGCATAGTGGTGCATGCCTGTAGTCCCAGCTACTTGGGAGGCTGAGGTCGAGGGGAGAATCACTTGAACCCAGGAGACAGAGGTTGCAGTGAGCCAAGACTGTACCACTGCACTCCAGCCTGGGTGACAGAGTGAGACCCTATCTCAAAAAAACAATAACAAAACAAACATTTTTGTTTTATATCATGAAACTCGTTAAATCAATATTTAATAGTTGCCTTTTAGTAACTTTTAATATTTGGTTCTTCATTCCCCTTCCTCTTGCCTTGGAATAAATAATATAAAATGTTTTCCTTGCAGAAAATTTCAAGATCACCTACACTTACCAGAAGTGTTGATGTTCCTTCAATTCCTTCTTGTGGAAAGTCATATGGTTATCATATTAATGATGATGGCAGTATTATAAAATGTTTTCCACCTGCTTGTGACAGTACACTTGGTCCAGCATACTACAAACCTCAATTTGTAAGTATAATGTATTTCATATTGACAATTGGAAAATTGTTTATGATTTACATATGGGTTTCTTTTTTTCCTGGCTTATTTCTCCAAGAAAAAAATGATTACACGTTTCAGTTAATGGAACACTAATTGTGGTAACAAATAGACCCCCAAAGTTTAGTGGTTTAATACAGTAGAATTATTTTTCCTCATTCACATGGACATTCTCGTTAAGTGACTTTCCTTCATGCTGAGATTCAGGGACACAGGATTATTCCAGTTGTGCTTCTGTCATCCTCTAGGGCCTTGTTGTCAAGTGTATCAAGCTGGCAGAAGAGGATGGGGAATTATGCTTGGAAGTTTTTGTAGGCCAGGCTTGGAGCTATAGCCAGTCACATGGCCATACTTAACTGCCAGGGAGAATGGGAAATATAGTCTGTGTATCTCAGAAGAAGAAGGAATGGGTGTAAATTATTAGGAGTCTCTGCCACAGTGTATAATCATAAATAATACATAGATATTATTTTTCTTAATTTGAAAAGAAAAAACATTTTATTTTTAAAAGAATTTGAATCTGAGAATGTAAACATCATTTATTTCAGAAATGATTATTAAAAAAATGAGGAGCTTCTCTCTGACTGAAGTATCAGTTACAATATAGCTAATTCATTTCATCCAGAGTTTAAATTTCAAACCTGACCAGAGTTGTCAAGATTTCACTGAGACAGTTGAAATGTATGTGTTATCCATGAATACAGACAATGAAGATAGATGGTATGTCTGATTTTACTCAGTTATAAGACAGAAATACATAGTACTTCGAACCTATGGTATTTTTATACTTTAATGAGATGTAGAAGAAGTAATTCTAGTGAGGAAAATTCTAAAACTAAGCATATATTTAAGGAAAGGCTGAAGAGACACCTTGGGCAAAGAAAAGGCATTCTCGGTATTTATCTTGATCTTTATTCCCAGTATTCTATAGTTATTTGTTGGTATGTGACTCCATCTTTGGGCTTAGACATAAGCACCTTCAAAAACCATTTGGTTTGTGGCAGTAGCTACACTGGGAAGTTTTTGGGGTTTTAGATCCTTTGAACCATTAAAATCTTTTTTCTTAAAACATTTTAATTGTAACATATTTCAAACACATAGATACTGTGAAAATAGTAATGGATACCTATGTACCCATCACACAGATAAAACACAGGTTAAAATTTCGTCACATTGGAATGAGCTTTATTTTAAAAGAAATATGTTATTATGATGTTTGCCCCATTCTCCTGTCTTCATTCCTCTCCCTTTGCCACAATAAACATTAAACCTTCATTACATATTCATATATGAATAATAATATATATTGTTTTATGATTTTAAAAATTTAAGTAAATATTATCTGGTGTATATGTTGCTTGGTTTTTTGCTTACTGTTATATTTTCCAGATTTAACCGTATGAGTATATTAGATCTAATTCATTCATTGTTCCCAGTTAGATAAGTTTCTTTTTAAAAAATAATTTAATATTTTGAAATAGTTTCAGACTTATAGAAAAACTTACAATAATAATAATCCTATCCTTCACTCAGATCCTGCAGGTATTAAAATTTTATCACATTTGTTGTATCATTTTTTCTCCCCATATATTTATATTATTATTTTTATTAAATCATCTGGGAGTACATTTTGGACATGACGCCTCTTTACCCCTAAGTAGTTCAGTGTAAGTGTTCTAATAACAAGACATTAAACACTAGCTGAAGATGGCCAATCAGAAGCAGCTGTGGTCTGTGGCTCTCACTGAAAAGAATGAAAATGGCAAGTGAATTCACCTTCAACTAAGGTATCCAGGTTCTCTCACTGGGACTGATTCGGCGGTTGGTGCAACCCACAGAGAGTGAGGAAAAGCAGAGTGGGGTGATGATGGCCCACCTGGGAGCTGCATGGGGCAAGGGGAGCTCCCTTCCCTAGCCAAAGGAGGCAGTGAGTGATTGTGTTACCCTGTCCAGGAAACTACACTTTTCTCATGGATCTTTGCAACTCATGGACCAGGAGATCCCCTCGTGAGCCCACACCACCAGGGCCTTGGATCCCCAAGCACAGAGCTATGCAGGCTGACGGGGGCCACTCAGGTTGGCAGCCACTCAGGCATGTGGCCACTTGGGCAGGCACTGAGATGCAGGAGTTGTTTTTCATATTCTGGCCCAGGGAATTCTGGTGAGGCAGGAGATCATCCACTCCTGTAGGAAGGGGGCTGAAGCCAGGGAGCCAAGCAGCATCATTCAGTGGGCCCCACTCCCATGGAACCTCACTAGCTAAGACCCATTGGCTTGGAATCTCTGCTGCCTAGCAGCAGCAGGCTGGAGACTGCCTAAGATGACTGAGTTCCCAAGGGGAGGGGTGGCTGCCATCTCTGCAGCTACAGTTGGCTGTTTTCTTCTGCCAGTGCCAGAGAGATTGGTCTGTATTGGGAAGAATTCCCCACACCACGGCACAGTGGGTGTGGCAGACTGTAGCCAGACTGCTTCAAGTGGGACCCTGATCCATCCCTCATCACTGGTCAGGGCCTCCCCATGGGAATTTCAGCAACTCCAGCCAGGGGTTTATGGACAGGACTCTGATCTCCCTGGGACAGAGCCCCTGGCGGGAGGGGCAGCCACAATCTCTGCAGTACACTGTATTTAGTCTTTCCTGCCAGCTGGCCCTGGAGAGTCTGGACAGTCTAGACAAGGGGGATTCATCCCAGTTCAGCACACCTGCTCTGCCAAGGAGCGGCCAGACTGCTTCTTTAAGCAGGTCCCTGATCTTGTTCCTCCTGTCTGGGTGAGACCTTCCAATAGGGGTTGCCAGACACCTCATACAGGAGTGTTCCAGCTGGCATCAGGTCGGTGCCCCTCTGGGACAGAGCTTCTAGAGGAAAGAGCAGGCTGTCATCTTTGCTGTTTTGCAGCCCCCACTGGTGATGCCTCCAGGTGGGGGAGGGACCTAGGCGAATGGGGTGTGGACCCACCGAAAACTGCAGCAGCCCTACAGAGGAGGGCCCTGATGTTAAGAGACAAACAAACAGCAACAACAACAACATCAACAAAAAAGACCCCACAAAAAACCCCATCCAAAGGTCCAGCAGCCTCAAAGATCAAAAGAAGGTAAGCCCACAAAGATGAGAAAGAATCAATGCAAAAATGCTGAAAACTCAAAAAGCCACCATGCCTTTTCTCCTCCAAATGATTGCAATACCTCTTCAGCAAGGGCACAGAACTGGGCTGAGACTGAGAAGGATGAATTGATAGAAGTAGGCTTCAGAAGGTGGGCAATAATGAACTTCACTGAGCGAAAGGAGCATGTTCTACCCAATGCAAAGAAACTAAGAACCATGATAAAACTATAGGAGCTGCTAACCAGAATAACAAGTTTAAAGAGAAACATAAACACCTTGATGGAGCTGAAAAAGACAACATGAAAACTTCACAGTGCAATCACAAGTGTCAATAGCCAAACAAACCAAGTGGAGAAAAGAATCTCAGAGTTGGAGAGTATCTTGTTGCAATAAGACAGGCAGACATGATTAGAGAAAAAGAAATGGAAAGGAATGAACAAAACCTCTGAAAAATGTTGGATTATGTAAAAAGACTGAACCTATGACTGAGTGGCATACATGAAAGAGATGGGGAGAATGGAACCAAGTTGGAAAACATACCTCAGGATATGATCCTAGAGAACTTCCCCAAACTAGCAAGGCAGGCTGACATTCAAATTCAGGAAATCCAGAGAACCCCAGTAAGATACTCCATGAGATCAACCCAAAGACACATAATCATCAGATTATCCAAGGTCAAAATGAAAGAAAACGTGTTAAGGGGCAGTCAGAGAGAAAGGCCAAGTCACCTACAAAGGGAAGCCCATCAGAGAAAGAGTGGACCTCTCAGCAGAAACCCTACAAGCTAGAAGAGATTGGGGGCCAATATTCAACATTCTGAAAGAAAAGAATTTCCAACCCAGAATTTCATATTTGGCCAAACTAAGCTTCATAAGTGAAGGAGAAATAAAATCCTTTACAGACAATCAAATGCTGAGGGAATTTGTCACCACCAGGCCTGCCTTATCAGAGCTCCTGAAGGAAGCACTAAATATGGAAAGAAAAAACCGTTACCAGCCACTACACAAACACACTGAAGTTCACAGGCCAATGACACTGTGAAGCAACTACATAAAGGAGTCTGCAAAATGACTGGCTAGCATCATGATGACAGGATCAAATTTATACATAACAATATTAACCTTAAATGTAAATGGAGTAAATGCCCCAATAAAAGACACAGAATAGCAGGCCACATAAACAGTCAAGATCCATCGGTGTGCTGTATTCAAGAGACCTGTCTCAGGCAAAGACAACACACAGGCTCAAAATAAAGGGATGGAGGAACATTTACCAAGCTAATGGAAAACAGAAAAAAGCAGGGGTTGTAATCCTAGTTTCTGACAAAACAGACTTTAAACCAACAAAGATCGAAAAAGACAAGGGCATTATATAATGGTAAAGGGTTCAAGTCAACAAGAAGAGCTAAGTATTCTAAAAATATATGGGCCCAATACAGGAGAACCCAGATTCATAAAGCAAGTTCTTAGAGACCTACAAAGAGACTTAGATTCCCACACAATAATAGTGGGAGACTTTGACATCTCACTAGCAATATTAGATCATCAAGACAGAACATTAACAAAGGTATACAGGACCTGAAGTGAGCTCTAAATCACCTGGACCTGATAGATATCTACAGAACTCTCTACCCCAAAACAACAGAATATACGTTCTTCTTGGCACTACATGGCACTTTATCTAAAATTGATCACATAATTGGAAGCAAAACACTCCTGAGCAAATGAAAAGAACTGAAATCATAATGAACAGTCTCTCAGACAACAGCGTAATCAAAATAGAACTAAAGATTTAAAAAGTCACTCAAAACCACACGACTATATGGAAATTGAACAACCTGCTTCTGAATGACTCCTGGGTAAATAATGAAATTAAGGCATGAATCAAGAACTTCTTTGAAACTAAAGAGAACAAAGAGACAATGTACCAGAATCTCTGAGATGCAGCTAAAGCAGTGTTAAGGGCGAATTTATAGAAATAAATGCCCACATTAAAAAGCTAGAAAGATCTGAAATCTACAGTCTTAACATTACAACTAAAAGAACTAGAGAATCGAGAGCAAACAAACCCTAAAGCTAGCAGAAGACAAGAAATATTATCAGAATGGTACTGAAGGAGATAGAGACATGAAAAACCCTTCAAAAAATCAATGAACCCAGAAGCTATTTTTTGAAATTAATAAAATAGATAGACTGATAACTAGAATAACAAAGAAGAAAAGAGAGAAGAATCAAATAGACACAATCAGAAATGATAAAGGAGATATCATCACTGACCCCACAGAAATACAAACAACCATCAGAGGATACTATAAACACCTCTGTGCAAATGAACTACAAAAATCTAGAAGAAATGGATAAATTCCTGGATGCATACACCCTCCCAAGACTGAACCAGGAAGAAGTTGAATCGCTGAATAGACCAATAACGAGTTCTGAAATCGAAGCAGTAATAATGAGTTCTGAAATCAAGGCCTACCAACCAAAAAAAGCCCAGGACCAGACAGATTTACAGCTAAATTCTACTAGAGGTACAAAGAGGAGCTGATACTACTTCTTCTGAAACTATTCCAAAAAAATGAAAAGGAGGGACTCCTCCTTAACTCATTTTCTGAGGCCAGCATCATCCTGATACCAAAACCTGGCAGAGAGATAACAAAAAAAGAAAACTGTAGGCCAATATCCCTGATGAGCATTGATGCAAAAAATCCTCAAAAAATACTGGCAAGCCAAATCCAGCAGCACATCAAAAAGCTTATCCACCATGATCAAGTTGCAAGGTTGGTTCAACATATGCAAATTAATAAATGTAATTCATCATGTAAACAGAACTAAATACAAAAATCACATGATTATCTTGATAGACACAGAAAAGGCCTATGATAAAATTCAACATCCTTTCATGTTAAAAACTCTCAATAAACTACATATTGAAGGAACATACCTCAAAATAATAAGAGCCATATATGACAAACCCACAGCCGATATACTAAATGGGCAAAACCTGGGAGCATTCCTTTTGAAAACTGGCACAGGACAATGATGCCCTCTCTCACCACTCCTATTCAACATAGTATTGGAAGTTTTGGCCAGGGAAATTAGGCAAGAGAGAGACATAAAGTGTATTCAAATAAGAAGAGAGGAAGTCAAATTATCTTTGTTTGCAGGTGACATGATTCTACATCTAGAAAGCCCCAATTGTCTCAGCCCAAAAGCCTCTTAAGCTGATAAGCAACTTTAGCAAAATCTCAGGATGCAAAATCAATGTGCAAAAATCACAGGCATTTGGTCGAGTGTGGTGGCTCATGCTTGTAGTCCCAGCACTTTGGGAGGCTGATGCGGGTGGATCACGAGGTCAAGAGATTGAGACCATCCTGGCCAACATGGTGAAACTCCGTCTCTACTAAAAATACAACAATTAGCTTGGCATGGTGATGCATGCCTGTAGTCCCAGCTACTTGGGAGGCTGAGGCAGCAGAATTGCTTGAACCCTGGAGGTGGAAGTTGCAGTGAGCCGAGATCATGCCATTGCACTCCAGCCTAGTGACAGAGTGAGACTCTGTCACAAAAAAAAAAAAAAAAAAAATCACAGGCATTCTTATACACCAACAAGAGACAAGCAGAGAGCTAAATCATAAATGAACTCCCTTTCACAATTGCTACCAAAATAATAAAATACCTAGGAATACAGCTAACAAGGGAAGTGAAGGACCTCTTCAAGTAGAACTACAAACCACTGCTCAAGGAAGCCAGAATGGACACAAACAAATGAAAAAACATTGCATGTTCATGGATAGGAAGAATCCATATCATGAAAAAGGCCATATTGCCTAAAGTAATTTATAGATTCAATGCTATTTTCTTTAAACTACCATTGACATTCTTCACAGAATTAGTAAAAGCTATTTTAAAATTCATATGGAACCAAAAGAGTCTGTATAGCCAAGACAATCCTAAGCAAAAAGAACAAAACTAGAGGCATCACACTAGCTGACTTCAACCTATATTACAAGGCTACATTAACCAAAACAGCTTGGTCCTGGTAGAAAAACAGAAATGTAGACCAATGGAACAGAATATAGAACTCAGAAATAACATTGCATATCTGATCTTCAACAAACCTGACAAAAACAAGCAATGGGGAAAGGATTCCCTATTTAATAAATTGTGCTGGGAGAACTGGCTAGCTATATGCAGAGAACTGAAACTGGACCCCTTCTTTATGCCTTATACAAAAATTAGCTCAAGATATGGATTAAAGAAATGTAAAATCCAAAACTATAAAAATCCTAGAAGAAAATCTGAGCAATACCATTGAGAACATAGGCACAGGCAAAAATTTCATGACAGAAATGCTAAAAGCAATTGACACAGAAGCAAAACTTGACAACTGGGATCTAATTAAAGAGCTGCTGCACAGCAAAAGAAACTTATCATCAGCACAAACAGACAACCTACAGAATGGGAGAAAATTTTTGCAATCTATCCATTTGACAAAGGTCTAATATCCAAAGTCTATAGGGAACTTAACCAAATTTACAATAAAAAACAACCCCAGTAAAAAGGGGGCAAAGGACATGAACAGACACTCCTCAAAAGAAGATATTTGTGTAGCCAACAAGCATATACAAAAAAGCTCATCACTGATCATTAGAGGAATGCAAACCAAAACCACAATGAGATACCATCTCACACCAGTCAGAATGGCGATTATTAAAAAGTCGAGAAACAACAGATGCTGGCAAGGTTGCAGAGAAGTAGGAATGCCTTTGTACTGTTGGTGGAAATGTAAATTAGGTCAATCATTGTGGAAGACAGTGTGGTGATTCCTCAGAGATCTAGAAGCAGAAATACCACTTGACCCAGCAATCTTATTACTGGGTATATACCCAAAGGAATATAAATCACTCTATTATAAAGATACATGTGGTTGGGCGTGGTGGCTCATGCCTGTAATCCCTGCACTTCGGAAGGCCGAGGCAGGTGGATCATGAGGTCAGGAGTTCAAGACCAGCCTGATCAATATGGTGAAACCCCGTCTCTACTAAAAATACAAACATTAGCCAGGTGTGGTACCATGCACCTGTAGTCCCAGTTACTCGGGAGGCTGAGGCAGAAGAATCGCTTGAACCTGGGAGGTAGAGGTTGCAGTGAGCTAAGATTGCGCCACTGTACTCCAGCCTGGGTGACAGAGCAAGACTCCATTTCAAACAAAAACAAAAACAAAAAAAATGCATGAATATGTTCATTCCAGCACTATTCACAATAGTAAAGCCATGGAATCAACCCAACTGCCATCAATGATAGACTGGATAAAGAAAATGTGACACATATACGTCATGGAATACTATACAGCCATAAAAAGGATTGACCATAAAAAGGAACGATGTCATGTCCTTTGCAGGGACATGGATGGAGCTGGAAGCCATTATCCTCAGCAAATAACACAGGAACAGAAGTCCAAACACAACATGTTCTTATAAGTGGGAGCTAAATGATGGGAGCACATGGGTACAAGGAGGGGAACAACACACACTGGGGCCCATTGTGGGTAGGTTTGGGGGATGGAGAGCATCAGAAAAAAATAGCTAATGCATGTGGGGCTTAATATGCAGCAAACAACCATGGCACATGTTTACCTATGTAACAAACCTGCACATTCTGCTGATATACCCTGGAACTTAAAAAAAAAAAAGGCATTCTTTTTTAAAACCACAATGCAGTTATCAAAATCAGGGCATTTCATTCATTATTATGAAAAATATTGCTAATTACCTCAATTGTATCTTTTATAGAAAAAAAGATTTTTGATTCAGAGTTCAATCTGATATTGCATGTTGCATTTAGTTGCATGTCTCTTTAGAATCTCTTAATTTGGAACAGTTCTTCAGTATTTGTCTTCTTTAATCTTTACTTTTTTTTTGAAGAGTACAGGTTATTTATTTTGTAGAATATGCTTCAGTTATGGGTTTGTATATATTATGAATATCTGAAGGTTTGTTTAATATTTTGGCAGGAGTACTATAGAAGTGATAGGTTCTTAATATATCATGTTAAGAGTAACAAGGTATTTATCTCATAAATGATTATGTTAACTTGAGGTGGTGACTTCTAGTTTTAACTCATGTAAAGTAAATATTTTTTGAGGATTACTTTAAGACTAAGTAGATATTTCATTCCTCATCAAACTCTTACCTATTTCTCATCAAACTCTCACTTAATAGTTTTAACATCTATTGATGATTCCTGAACCAGTTTTACCATGATGCTTATCAAATGGTGATTTTCTAACTCTATTTTTTAACCTTTATTTGTTGGCATTTTACTATAAAGAAGAGCTTTATTTTTCCCCATTTATATATTTATATCAGTATGGATTTATGAATTCCTATTTTACTCAAAGTGCTATAATTTCTTTCTTTATTGTTTATTTTGAGGCATTAGTGATTCCAGATTTGACCCTTGGGAGCCTTGTAAGCCACTTCTTGTGTCCTTTTGACATGTTTGTATCATTCTTTGAAAATTTCCTTACTTTCTGGCATAAAAAGATATTCCAGGTTCATTTTATTCATTTGCTTGCCTGAGCCTTGCAATCAGCCACTTCTTTAAGGAGCCCTACTTCCATAGCAGCAGAATGTATTTCAAAGTAAGATCTGTATACTAGGTACATGCATTGTTACTGGGTGTTATGGCTTCTAGGTCATCTCAATGGACAGAGTAAGAAATCTATACTTCTTATTTGTCTGTTAAAACCTGTGAGTTTATACATATACCTCCAATTTCAGTCCAACACTACAGGTTTATTCTAGACTTTCTCTTTCCATATTTGACTCGCTGCTTCCACAGTAAGAAACCTAGCTCCCATTATCCAGAATTATGTACCTATTTGCTTAATCCCATAGTACATTGAAAGTAGTTTTAGGATTGGTAAACTATCACTGCAAAAAAAAGAGTTGAGATTCTACAAGCTCTTACCTTTGGGTGACCTTGAGGCTCTACACAAGCAGGAAGTGATGGCTAAACACAGATTTGTAAATTGACTGCTTGAGCATTAAAATTATGCCTCAACACATGTACGGAGGGCCTTGGCAAAGGTTGGAGATTTATTGGTTCAAGGCACTTAAGAAAATTTTTGTCCAGACATTACCTGACCACTCAGCTAATTAGGCTGAGATTTCAGTGTACAAAGAATACAGAGTTTAGAGAATTAGTCTTGGAAAATCACTAAACAAACCCTCAGGGTAGGGATTCTGATCTTCATAGTTGTCACATTATATCATACAAAATATCTGGTTTCAGCAAAGAATTTTGAGACATGCAAATAATAAAAAAATGGCCCATATACAGAAAAAGAAATTGTTCTTGAGGAAGCCAAGGCATTAGACTTCTTAGATAAAATTTTTAAATTAGCTATTTCAAATATGTTCAAAGAAATAAAGCAAACTATGTCTGAAGAACTAAATGGAAGTATAAGAATAGTGCCTTACCCAATAGAGAGCATCAATAAAGAGATAGAAATTATAAAAACAAACCGAGTAGAAATCTGGATTTGAAAATTACAATAATGGAAATGAAAAATTTTCTAGAGGAGCCCAAAAGAAAATTTGAATTGGCTGAAGAAAGAATCAGTTAACTTGAAGACATGTCAATTGATATTATGCAGTCTGATGAACAGAAAGAAAATAGGATGAAGAAAAGTATTCAGAGCCTCAGAGATCTAGGGGACACTGTCGAGTATAGCAACATACACATAATGGGAATTCCAGAAGCGGAGGAGAAAGAGAAAGGAGAAAAGAGAATATTTGAAGAAATCATGGCTGAAAACATCCCAAATTTGATGAAAAAACATTACAGAAAGAAGAAGCTCAACAAACTCTAAGTAAGATTGATGCAAAGAGATGCACACCTAGACACATCACAGTCAAGCTGTTGAAAGCCAACGAAAAAAGAAAATCTTGAGGGCAGCAAGAAGAAAGTGACATATCATATAGAAGGAATCCTCCAAAAGGTTAATAGAAATCATGAGGTCAGAGGGAGGGGGATGACTTATTCAAAGTGTTGAGAAAACAGACTGCCAATCAAGAATTCTAGAATCAGCAAAGCTATTCCTTGAAAATAAAGGAGAAATTAAGACATTTTCAGATAAATGGAAGCTGACAGAATTTGTTGCTGGCACACCCCCTAAAAGAAATACCAAATGGAGTCTTCAGGCTGAAATGAAATGTTATCAGACAATAACTCAAATTCAAACAAAGAATTAAAGAACAATGATAAAGGTAAATATATAAGCCAGTATTATTTAATTTTTGATTTTTAAGTTTTTAGAAGAATTCCTATTGATTATGGAACAAACTAGAAATAATACATTTTGTGTTTAAATACAGTAGTAGGCAGATATTTTAAGACTAATGGATTGTTTCATGCTATAAAACTTTTGAAGAACCAGATTAATTCTGGTAACATGGAAAGTAAGGATAATATAAGTTACATGTTTCCTGTTCTAACCATAAGAATTCCCATTTCTTTCTGGCCATGGGAGTTTTTGTCTCAAGAATATTTCATTCTCTCTCTCTATGACATACCTGGTCTTCCAGGCCTTGACTGTCCCATCATCCTATTAATAACAATGTGACAATTAATCTTCATTAAGATATTTAAGTATCTTAAATATTTGAGTAAGATATGCTTATGTGAACAGTAGGTTCAATTCTGTAAAAACTCCAGTGAAATGGTCTTATGATTTGATATTAGGATATTCTCCCCAAGGTGACGGACAAGTTATGCGAAGAAGTGTAATGGAGCCAGACTTCCTGGTTATGTGTCCTGACTCTACCACTTAATAGTTATTTGTCCTTGGCCAAGTTACTTAATCTTTGTGCTCAGTTTCCTTACCTAAAATATCCTGGGAAAAATAAGTATGGTCTAATATATTGGAATAAGTATTCTTCACAATTAGTCATAGATTCTTGGCTTTAGCTTAATAATTCCCTAATCACTCATAACTTACATCTCAAAATGTAATTCTTGCTTTAAGCTTTTTTTTTTTGTTTCAGAATAATGTGTCATCTATTAGAAGGCCACAATGATGCCTCCAAGCTTCCCTGCATGTATAAAATCCTTTCCCCACATGAATAAGCATTACTTAGACATATAAAACTTGATCACTTCCTGGCTAAATTATTATTTATAGAAATAAGGAAGAAGAAGAATACATTTATTTGATGACCTAATTTATTTGATGGCCTAATTTAATAAGTATTGAATCAATACAACTTGTATTTATTGGAATAAAAATCTAGATGTAATTTAAAAACATGTTATATAAAAACATAGTTTTCTATATCAGTTAAAGACATAGTTCATAATATTCAAGAAGATTCAGCAAAGTTTAATACAAATGGAATTGTGATATTTTTTGAAATCCTCATCTTGTATTTGAGAGAACTAGAGATAGCGTGGCAAAGCTCAGTAGCTGAAGGCTTTATTTTCTTCTGTTTCTCCTGCAGAAAAACACAGGTTCTTCACAAACTACTGCCAAATTGATACTGTAATAATGTTAATTCAAATCTTATCTGAATTTTCGATAATTCTGGGTAACTCTTTGCTTGCTTTTTGAAATAATATTTAATACTATATGTGGGTTTAGTTTCCAGAGGTGCATATTGATAGAAAATTAAGAAAATAATCCAGTAGATGGGTAATTATTGTGATTCTTTCTTAACTGGTGAATCACATCTGCTGAAGCTGTCTAATAAAGCTTAAATACAGAATTAAGAGTTGTGTAAGACTCTAAGTGACAAATGTTAAACTTTAGCTAAATTTAATTTGTGAAGAGAAATTCTACAAAAAAGTTATTTTATATAACATTTTGAATGATAAAATTTAGCTTCTTTCTTCTTTTAGAAGAGCCCAGGTAACTATTAGAAATCTATTTTTCAGAGGTGTATTTCACAAGCAAAGTTTGTGATTGGAATGATACTGACATATTTGCTAATGATAACATGCTGGGAACTACCTGTGTGCTGCCACACTGGAAAACAGTTCATTAGTGTTTGAATTATTGCACTTTGGGCCTTTTAATTCTTCACAAATTCTGTTTCCATATTTAATTATGGAAAGACATGGGGGAAAGTTGCATAGCCCCATCTTCATTTATTTAATTGTCAGTGAGAGTGGCAGTTAGTAATTCTTCTTCAAATTATAGTATAGCATTTACTTAAAATAATGCAGTTACATGCTGAGTTTGCTTTAATTAAGTCATATTTTATTTGCTAATGATTTTCAAAATTGACAGTGACCTTGAAGTTGGTATTGCCAACACTTCTTGACATAAAAGAAACTGTAATTTAGAGATAAGAGTGCATCAATTTATCCTTTGTTTTCTGTCTGTATTTTTAAAAGGCTTTTAAATTTCTGATTCAACATCTACCTGAGTACTGCAGAGGTTAATGAGTTAAGTACTTGTCAATTCACGTGGTTTAAATGAAATGGATATTATTGTAGACACACACACACACACACACACACACAAATGGATATTATTGTGGGGTCTTAAATTGTGTGTGTGTGTGCGCATGTACACATACATAATCTTTCCTCCTACTGGATTACCATTAGAATTGTGAAACAATTGAATCATAAAATCTCAATAATGTAAATTCACTTAAAGAAAGCTTCTTCAATAGAATCCTGCTCAAGGTCTTGAATCCTTGCATTAAAAGAGTTAATACAAAACCTTAACATGATTTTAGGCTATAAAAATGTGATGTAAAAGATGACATCAAAATGCTGTATTTTAAAATACTGATTTTTTGACAAATGTATAGGCTATAGTAAATCAATATATTAGATATGTTCTTGTATGAAATATATACAATGTCTAAAATATCCAGCATGACTATAGTATATTAGAATGTAGTTTCACATTTTGTACTTCACTGTCTGTTATGGTCATAATATAGTAGAAAAAAATATGCACAATTATGATGTTCTGCTTTATTTCTGAGTTAAAAATAAACTCTAACATAAATGGGAAATTTCATTCTTTCTGTCATCAAAACTGCCTATGTACTTTAAAATCCATGGTTGTATTAGGTAATTGCATTTGAAAGGTGGTCTGGAGCACTTACTTTAGCAAGAGAAAGTGTTGTTTGGCTAGGTTCTCTCTCTTCCTGAAGTTCTGTTTGGCACAGCAGTCTTTGCAATTGCCACTGACCCTATAAGAAGAGGAGTGTTTTCAGCTACTCTAGTGGATGCTAGGGTTTCTCCGTGCTCTTTTTTTTTTTTTTTTTTTTTTTTTGAGACGAAGTCTCGCTCTGTCGCCCAGGCTGGAGTGCAGTGGCGCGATCTCGGCTCACTGCAAGCTCCGCCTCCCGGGTTCACGCCATTCTCCTGCCTCAGCCTCCCGCGTAGCTGGGACTACAGGCGCCCGCCACCACGCCCGGCTAATTTTTTGTATTTTTTAGTAGAGACGGGGTTTCACTGTGTTAGCCAGGATGGTCTCGATCTCCTGACCTCGTGATCTGCCCGCCTCGGCCTCCCAAAGTGCTGGGATTACAGGCGTGAGCCACCGCGCCCGGCCTCTCCGTGCTCTTTTACTGGCATGTACTGCTGTGCTGGACATGTCAGACTCTGCCACTTTTGTAGGTCATTCTGCTAAGTTTTATAGCATTTGTCTCTGCCCCCCTACACCCACCAAACCCAAGCCTTTGGATGGTCTGACTCCCTTATTTCCTTTTGTGTTATACTTAGGAATTCTAAAGTAGTGTATATATACCCTATGTGTTACAGAGATTTGTGGGATAGCTCTTTCAGTTTTTATTCATAGCTTTGTTCCTTCAAGGACATGACAAGGGGCTGGACTTTGGAATTGTGTATCAAATTAGAATCCCTACTTGTAATAATAATAATAATGCTATTAAGAATAATAATATATTACTTTGAGATAGTGCTTTATAAGACTGTCACTCATCACTCAGTGTTAAAGCTGAATGTCCGTAGTGAAGAAGGGCAAATGCCTTTCTGCTCTTTGTATTGCAACAGAAGGGATTTGCAGATCAATAATTCAAGCCCACTGAGACCACGTACAGTGCTGGAAATATTCCTAGAGGAAATAAGGATTAATCCTTTTTATTTATATAACACATTTTCCCAGGCTTCATTGGATTGGAGTTACTAAAGAGAGTTGCAATAATGTTAATAACTTAAATACCATTTTTTTTTGTCTGTAACTATCAATGTAGAGGACATATAGCCTTTTGCAAAGTTCCTCTACCCATGTATTTCTAGACATCCCTGGGGGCTGTCTCAGCTATGCTCCCGAATAAGTCTCTTTCCATTGAGTACAGCTGCTGTTCCACCAGGCACTTCAGTCTCTTGCCATATGGTGCTCTCTGCTGGGCATTTCCACCAATGTTCTCTTTCACAGCTAAAGCTGCCGGATTAGCTGGGATAAAGTAGGGGGAGGATGATGATGTCTTTCTTCGTGTTATACTCTATTAGAAAGGTTCAAAAGTAGTGCAGGTTTTTTGTTTTCTTTTAGCCAATATTTTAATGAAACAGTTGTTTTAGTTTTTTTTTTTTCATAGTTTCTTCACACTCAAAAGGATATGAGGCATAAAGTCATTGAGGATTGTCTGTGTTAGAACGCAAACCCAGTTGACAGAAAATCCCCAGTATTTAGCATTGCCACTCTTTTGACACTAAGATTTTCTTACTAGGTGTGGGCCATCATGATTATCTCCTTCTTCTCATAGGATTAGTTTTTACATTTGCCTTGTGGTTGTTTTGCTTTGTTCACCAGGTATTCCAAAACATGTCTGAATTCTACTTGGACATAGCAGACGACTTCTTGTTTCTCTCTTCTCAGCTCCAATATTCTCTACCACCAAAGAAAGAAACAATCAAGGGGATTTACTAAAATCAAAGCAGGATAACTGTTTAGAAAAACTATAATTTTCTGTACACGTTTGCATCTATGAAAAAAGAATCAACAAAGGTCTCATTTTACTTCTTGCAAACATTAAAGTTCTGTCAGAGGTTGTGTTAGTCTTTGTATTAGGATTATGCAGAGAAACAGAACCAATGCTTACACAGTCATGTGTCAATCAATGATAGGGATACATCCTAAGAAATGCATTGTTAGGTGATTTTGTCATTGTGTGAACATCATAGAGTATATTTACACAAATCTAGATGGTATAGTCTATGACACACCTAAGCTATATGGTATAGCCCATCGTTTCTGTGGTTCAAGCCTGAATAGCATGTTATTGTACTGTCTGGTACAGATTACAAAGATACAGATACACAATGGTATTTGTGTGTCTAAATACGTCTAAACATTGAAAGGGAACAGTAAATATATGGTGTTATAATCTTATGGGCTCACCATTGTATATCTGGTCCATTGTCATATATGCAGTCCGTCATTGAAACATCATTATGTGGTACATAACTATATATGTGAGATGGGGTTTATTCTGGGAATTGGCTCATGTGATTATGGAGGCTGAGAAGTCCCATGATATGCTGTCTGCAAGCTGGAGAAATAAGGGAGCTGGTGGAGTAGCTGAGTTCAAGTCTGAAGGCCTGAGAACCACGGGAGCTGATGGTATAACTCTTAGTCCAAGGATAAAAGCCTGAGAACCTGAGGGGCTGCTGGAGAAAGTCCAAGAATCCAAAGGCTAGAAAACCTGGAGTTCTGATGTCCGAAGGTAGGAGAAGATGGGCATCTCAGATCCAGAAAAGAGAACAAATTTACCTTTCTTCTGTCTTTTTGTTCTATCTGGGCCCTCAGCTGATTGAATGGTGCCCACGACATTGGGTGAGGATGGTTCACTGATTCAAATGCCTATCTATTCTGGAAACAGCCTCAAATACATACCCAGAAATAACACTTTATCAGCTATGTGAGTATTCCTTAACTCAGTCAAATTGACATCTAAAGTTGACCATCACAATCCGCATTTAATTTTTTCAGGCCAGGCAGATGTAGAAGGGAAAGTTAATTCTATTGTGCTTATATATTATAATGTGTGGGGGCTAGGTGTTAGTGGTAAGTTCAAGGAATTTTAGTGTGCACCAGCTTCTTTTTGGATTTTGTTGTGGCACCTCAAAGCTTTCTGGAGTGGTGCCTCTCTAACTAGAAAGTCACTAGGGGCAGGGGAAAGTGCTTTCAATTTAGTTTCAACTACATCTGCCAATAATAAGGTGGAGGTTAGCATTCTCCTCATCACTTAATGTAATGGCACTGGTGCACATCTCCAAAGGTGCTAGTAGTTTTGAGAATTGCCCCCTACTCGCTACCTAAGAGTTTATCTCCAGTTTCTGTTTTTTGGGGATGTTAAGAGGGTTCAGCTGAGACTCTTTTCAAATGTAATGAGGTCCTTTTCTGGTTCTGGAGATGTTAAGAGGGTTCAGCTGAGACTCTTTTCAAATGTAATGAGGTCCTTTTCTGGTTCTGGGGATGTTAAGAGGGTTCAGCTGAGACTCTTTTCAAATGTAATGAGGTCCTTTTCTGGTTCTGGGGATGTTAAGAGGGTTCAGCTGAGACTCTTCATATGTAATGAGGTCCTTTTCTGGTTCTAGTCTTTGCTGTGCTATATCTTCCAGAAAGTCCTTAAAGTTTCTGGCATGTGAAGTTTCTAGCACTTACTTGTGTCTATTTGATATACTTCTTTTGAAATTTTGGAGTCGGGTGGGGCAGGTATGGATTTGATTCACCATTTTGTACTGAAATTATGCTTTTGTCACTAATGTTGCTATTTACTGCATTATTATTGCTTATAATGGTAACTGAGAGAGGTTGGTTCCACTGCTGTAGAATAGTAATAGCCACCTAGAACAACTTAGCGGTTACAAATCCTTATGGGTATGCAGCCAGCTCAATTCTTGCCTCCTCATAAGAGAGAATTCAATCGAGGGGCATAAGGCAGAGTGAGAGACCGAGGCAAGTTTTAGAGTGGGAGTAAAAATTTATTAAAAAGGAAGTAAAGAACACTTGGAAGAGGGCCCAGCAGGTGATTTGAGAGATCAAGTGCATGGATTGACCTTTTAACTTTGGGTTTTGTATGTTGGCATGCTTTCAGGGTCTTGCATTACTTGTCCCCTGATTCTTTCCTTGGGATGGGTGGTTCACATGCTCAGTGGCTTTCTAGCACTTGAGAGGGGCCACGTGTGCAGTGTGTTTACTGGAGTTGTACACATGCTCACTTGAGGCATTCTTACCTTTCCAGTTGAATGCCCCTAGAGGGTCATATGCTGGTTAAACACGGCCATTTTGCCTTTTAGTGTGCATGTGTGAGCCCATTCGCGCAACTCCTGAGATGTTATCTGGAAGCTGCTGATCACCAGCTTCAGGATTTTTCTCTTGGGAGACTGCCTTTCCCTGGTGCCAGCTGCAATGAATTATTATTTTAGACTGTTAACAACTGCCTGACCATCACCTGATGGTCGCCTGACATTCTTGGTTGGGGGGGCTCTCTCTTACCCTGCTCATGTCAGGCTGTCTACCTGCTGTAACAACCTGACACATTGTTAAACTATATGTTATGGAAATTGTAGTAAATACCATTAGCTTAAAAATATGTTTTAAAATATTCTTAAATGATTTCTCAACTAAGAATGTCTTAGGTCAAGAGGATTCCTGTAAAAAAGAAGGTACTGTTGTGTTATGCTTTATTGTTTTAGTTTCTGGTGAAACTGTGCTTAAACTTTTTATGGTTCATGCTTAATTTTAACATTTATTGTAGTGGGTATAAAGGAAAGATGATTATTTCTCATATCACAAATAATTTCTCTGTCATTAAAAGATTGATCCTGTCTTTAAGCATTAGCAATAAAATGAACTAGGGTAGTGTTTAATTTATTGTTAAGTATTTCTAACTCTGTTTAAAGGTTATATTAATATGAAGTTATGTAATGACCGTTGGTGATGTTTGCATTTTTTCAATCTGTTTAGTTAAGGTAATTTTTAATAGGTATTTCTATTTCCCAAATAATGTTATCCTTTCTCTCTTTTTTAAATGATGAGGAGCTAATTTTCATTTTCCTTAAGGTTTTAGATTACTGGGTGTACTGCCAAGAGCAAAGCTGTTCATATTGGTTGAGAATATGCTAATGTTAGAGGTACTTCTCTGGGAACCCTAGCTGACTCAGGAGTGGAATGGGAATCAACAGTGACAACTTAGCCTGGGATCTATCCAAGAGCACTTTAGCATTTACCAGTGGAACCCCCTTACTGAGGCTATCCTTGCTTTAGATTTAGACTTAGGTAAAGCCAAACATTGTTTCATGACTTATTTAAACTATGTTTCATCCTCACTTTTTAAAACTTTTTATTTTTTAGGGTGTTTCCAGTGCAACTTTGAAATACAAAGGTATACATTTTGGCAGCTCTTCAGGAAGACAAGAGTTACCTAAAAAGTCAGGTCCTGGTCCAGGACAGTATGATATAGTCCAGTAAGTAAAAAAATATAGTATACCTTTAATGTAGCTCTTGACTAGAAAAGTATTCTAATAATTCAGACTAGGCTATGCTGTAAAGAAAGGAAAAATTAGTATGAAAAACTCCAAGAAGTATTACATTTTGGTGTTATTGTATATGTTAATGTATTGTATATGTTAATGTATATGAAAGTTATTGATTTTTTAAATTATACTTTAAGTTTTGGGATACATGTGCAGAACATGCAGGCTTGTTACATGGGTATACACGTGCCATAGTGTTTTGCTGCACCCATCAACCCATCATTTATATTAGGTATTTCTCCTAATGCTATCTCTCCCCTAGCGCCCATCCCCCCAAGTTAATTGTTTTTTTATAAGCCAAATCTTGTGCTATCTACTATATATGCATTAACTCATTTAATCTTCACAGCAAGCTTCGCATAGTTAATATTGTTACATCTATTTTATCAGTAAAAAATGCAAGGGTTAGAGGGGATAAATAACATGTTCAAGATCATGCAGCTATTAAATGGCAGAGCTAAAGTTAAATTGAAGCCTGTTTGATTATACAGCACATGTAGCCATGTACTAAAATATACTGTCCTTAATTATAAAGTAGATAAAAGATCAGAGAAAATGTAAAAGAAGGTGACCCAGAATTCTCCATTTTATCCCTGGCTCTCATCTTCAGTTCTCTGACTACCTGATGGATTTAGAAGGCATTCTCAGTCAGTGTAAGTCCGAGAATATTTATGAAGAGATACATTTCTGGCAAAATAACTCTATTTTCTCCTACTCCCACAGTGAGGTTTTAGACATGAGTTCATGGAAGGCAAAATTGGGTAACAAATACCATGTTGTCCTCAGAATCTACTACCCTTTCTTATAATTAATTTTTTAAGGGTCCAGCTTATCTGCCTGATTCTTTTTCTTTCATAGCATAAATTTTCTCCCAAGAAGCCCCAGAGTGATTACATACTCAATTAATTTGCTAGACAGATCAGATATATCTGTTTACTAGCAGTGGATATATTTTAGGATCTTGCTTGGACTCCCCTGCTACTGTTCATTCATTGAGTAAACATTGTTTGAATTCTTGCTATGTGCCAGTTCTGAACTTAATAACTGAGAATAACAAGAATAAAACATGGCCTTTGTTTTTGGGAATTTATACTCTAATCCATTATGCTGTTCACTTTTTCACTCTCTTAATATGGAATATATACCTTTGTATTTTTTATTCTTTTAGTAGTTACGATAGAACCTTAACATGCATATTTAGCTTGATTAAGTCTTTACTTAATATTATTATTATTATTCCAAACAAGACAAGGTCTGTAGAATACTCTGTTATGCCCAGACCATTAGTTCCCCAAAGAAGACCACCAGAGTCCAGAGTCAAAGCCAAGCGGCAAGGATCTTTACTACAAGTTCGAACCTGGTCCCTCCATTCCACAGCATACAAGAGGGCCCTGAACAATGCGAGTGTTTGCTTTTTATAGCCTGAGAGTTACAGGGGAACAAAGGAATTCTTTTGGTTCCCGCTTTTTCAGTAAAACTTTGAACGGCTGTCCCCTTATCGGAGACTTTCCTGGTGGTGTTTGTACTGGGCTCAGGAAGTTTGAGAGATATATGGCGATATGTGGTGAGATGGGAAGATGGGATGTGTTTGTACTGGGCTCAGGAAGTTTGAGAGATATATGGCGATATGTGGTGAGATGGGAAGATGGGATGTGTTTGTACTGGGCTCAGGAAGTTTGAGAGATATATGGCGATATGTGGTGAGATGGGAAGATGGGATGTGTTTGTACTGGGCTCAGGAAGTTTGAGAGATATATGGCGATATGTGGTGAGATGGGAAGATGGGATGTGTTTGTACTGGGCTTGTTTGTTTTGAGCCCGGGGCTGAGGAATGTGCCCGGCTCCTTTCAACTCTAACACATATCATAGTCTTCTTGACATATGCTTTTGTTCTTCAGTATTTTAATCCTATCCTTTTCTTCTGCCATATTGGCTGATTTGTGCTCATGCTCTCTCTCTCCCTCACTGTCTCTCTTTCCCCTCTTCTCAGTTTTATTGAGGTTTAAATAGCATAAATCAAAATTCATCTTTTAAAATGTATATCATTCTATGATGATTGTTTTCATTCCATTTCACTATACTTCTGCCTGAGTACCCCAGGCATACCCGGGACTGTAAGCAGTGTTAACTGATTCTGCTTGGCGGTTTTTCCTACCAGTCTGTTTTACTTCCTCAACCTTGTCCCACTCTCATTCCTCCCCCATTTGTTGTGCTGTTGCTTTATTTGATCTTTGTTATTTCTCCTGTTTTTCCTCTTCTTCCATTTGTGTTTTAACTTTTACCTGAAGAAATGTATGAATATGGATTGCATTCCTGACTGCTTCAGTTACTTCACCATTTTTGTAATTTGTTTGCTCTTTGAGTTAGCTGCTTTCACTGTATCTTTGACTTGTAGTTGTCTTAGTTCCTTCTGGCAGTTGATATTTTCTACTTGTTTTTTTCTTTCTCAGACTTTTTGTTTTATTTAGTGAGTCAGAATTATTCTTGAAGGCTTGATTTAGTATAAAAGTGGAGATATTTGGTTACTCTAAATGAAAGATAAGTGTATAGGTCTCTTTTTGGTAAAGATACAGACCTAAATGATATGTGACATTTCTGATATTCCACATATAAATTTCTTATCCATAAACCTTTCTGAGGTTTGAAAGAGGTTTATTTGTTGAGTTTTTAGCAAATAACAATCAGTGCGGAGGTGAGCCTTTAGCAGTGAGCGGGGATGGTAAGTGCATATTAAATCATAGCACTGCTGAACAAAGAAAGTAATAGCAATTACATAACTTTGTATTATATATTTTTTAATCTGCATATGTTTGGTATGGTTTGTTGGAAATGTTGGGTATCAGATTTTTTTTGAAATTATCTTTACAAAATAGAAAAAATAGAAGTGTGGTCTGTATAGCCTGTTTAAATGTGATTCTTGCAATAATAATAGCTAACAGTTACTGTGTGCTTATTATGAGCCATGTATGGCATTAACCACCTTACATATATTGTCTACTTTAATCATTGCAACCTTGAGAATTATTACTATTTCCAATAATGGTTATTCCAATAACCATTGGAATTACTATTCCAATAAATGGTTATTACTATTTCCAGTTACCAGTTTCCAATCACCAGATTCATTGGGTGATGAATCTGAAGCTTAGAGAAGTTAGTTTGCATAAGGTTATATAACCAATAGGTAGCAGTAGGCAGCAATGCTGGGATCTTATTAGGCTGTCTAACTCCAAAGCTGGGGCTCTTGCTCACTGCTTATATAGTTTCTGATTCTTTCTTGAGGTTGTCTGAATTTCAATGAAAAGAAGCTTCCTTTTTGTTTTCATAGATCTTTATGCCCTTTTCTGATTATTTTATGATATAAATAGCATAGGGCTATTTTCCTCTTATGTTGATAATAGTTGATTTGGAATTTTAGACTTTTAATGGTACATAGATTTCACAGGAAACTTTTTTTTTAGGGTTAGCTTTTTGTTCAATAAATACCAGATCTTATTTTCTTTTTGTAATAATTATTCAGATAGGTTTATAATAATGCTCTGAATTGGAAAAAATCATAACTAACCACGAAAACTAATACATTTTACAAAATTTTGAATATATTGGTCTAATATACCTAGATAGTCTTATTATTCCATACTTTAATTGCAGGACATGTTGCTGTAGAAAGAATTTCTTTGCTTACATAAATATTTATAGGTTTAAAATTGAGAACTCTTAATTTCTATTTGAATTTTCTGAAGGAAAAAGACATCATATTATGAAAATGTTAACATCAAGAGAGATCAACAACAAAATTATTGTTCATTTATCCCACAACTATATGAAATAATAGGATTGCAGGAGAAAAAAAAGGTAAGTTGAAAAGTGGCTAATGCATATATTTTCCCAATTTTAAGATCATTGAATCCTGTTATCACAAGGTTACTGTGCTCTTTGATCTAATGTGCCTGATAGCTAATCATCATTCAATGAATATTGTAGAAGGAAGTATTTATTATTTCTGTCAAGTGGTTGCTGTCTCTGCTTGAAAACCTTCTTGCAAAGAACTCATGACTCCTAAGTTGGTTTTTTAAATGATTTAAATGCAAGAAAAATGAAACAAAGGGTAGAACACAAAAATCCCTGTGAATTTTCAAAAGCCAAATTTTACAATCCCTACATTATTACCATTTACTGCTGGTTTTTTTCTGACCCAGTCAGATGTAAGAGGCCTCTAACTGGATCCAAGCCTGTTAATTAAGGGATCAAATCCCATCCTGGACCCAGTCCCATTTCTGTTAAAACGTCCAAACCCAGTTTGGAAGAGAAATTTGCTCAAAGAAACTCAGAGAGCTCAAAACACAAATCCTTGGAGCTCTGAACTTGGGAGAGAGAACTTACCACAACCCTCAGCCACTCTGAGGAATCAAGGACACAAGTGGGTCCTTGCAGGGTCCTTGCAGCTACCTTGCTTGTTCACTCAGCATTCCTGGGGTCATTAGAAGCTCTACTTTGGACCCCGCTTCTGACACCATCTGTTAAAAGAAAAACTTTAACCGAATTTAAAGGAGTGTGATTGAGCAATAAATGATCTGTGAATTGGGCAGCCCCCAGAATCACAGTAAATTTAGAGAGACTCCAGGGATGCCTTTTGGTCAGAATAAATCTATAGACAAAAAAAGGGAAATGACACACAGGAATTGAAAGTGAGATACAGAAACAACTGGATTGGTTATAGCTTGGCATTTGCCTTATTTGAACACAGTTTGAACACTCAGCAACGTATGAGTGGTTGAAGTATGGCTGCTGGGATTGGCCAAGACTCAGCTATTGTTACAGGTACATACTACTAAGTTAGGTTTTCAATCTTGTCTGCCTATTAAGTTAGGTTGCAGTTTGTCCACAACAATGGTAATACTAGATATCTTGGGGTGTTGGGGAGTAGATGGGGAAACATGTGAATGTTCTAAAAAGCTGAAGATTTGATTGCTTCTTAGTGTGTTCCTTTCTAGTGAGATCTAATGTACAGTTTAAATTTGACTTTACATAAGGGTAATTTACCTCTAATTACATATATGCTCTGAAATACATAATTTAAAAAATGTGAGCTTACCCAGAGGCTTGTTTATTATTAAATGTAATGTGACTCTTTCTTTTGAAAATCAACTCTGTGAAAACAAGTCTGATAAAATAAGAATTTTGAAGTATCAAAGAGAATTTATAATTAAAGCAGAAATGTGAAAGTATTATTTTTGCATATTTAGCATAATATGAAATAAACGCTTTGCTTAAAATTGAAGATTTGTACAATCACTTTTTCTATCACAGTATCTTAAAACTAGAGAAATAAAAATCAGAAGAATCACTTTTTATTTCTTTACCTTATACATAGTAAAAAGAATAAGGAATTAAACTGAATGAACTGGTTGAAATATAGGGGCTTTATTGTATGTAGCATTTTCTCAGTGCTTTATTGTCATAGCAAATATTTGTTCCTAAGGTGTAAAAGATTTTAATTTAAATTTTCAGGCAATGAGGGAAGATGGAACCTTATTCATTCCCTAAATTCCAAATTTTTTGGCTTATAAAATGCTAAATGGTAGTTTCTCCTGATTATTTTGACATGGAACCATTAAATTTTCCATTGTTTTGTTATATACACAACTAAATGCTGACACTGATTGTGAATGTTTGCGTGTGTGTGTATAGGCAAGCAAGTAGGAAAAGGCAGGGATGATTTAAAAGTGAATTTGGATGACTGTGTCACTAGCAGAGGTGGTCATCACAGAAGCTACTCATTATGATGAGCAGATAATGAGTTCAGCTTCAGACAATTGAATTTGGAGAAAAATTACCAATGGACAGTAGAAATTTGAAAATAGAATTTGTAATAGAAATTATGGGTAGAGATACTGATTTGGCAGTCATACTCATGAAGGTGATAATTGAAGTAATGAGGTTGCTATAGAAGAGAATAGAAAGATGAGAAGAAAATTAAGAACAGATCCTGGAGGAACACAGATTTTGGGAGTGAGGCATGATAGAAGAGCTAGAGGAGAGATAATTAGTGAAGTAGGAAGTGAATTAGGGAATTTAGATACCAAGGATAGAGATTCAAAAAGGAAAGATTATAGAAATATTTTTATTTTTATTTATTTTATTTTATTTTATTTTTTTGAGATGGAGTTTTGCTTTTCTTGCCCAGGCTGGAGTGCAATGGTACGATCTCAGCTCACTGCAACCTCCGCCTCCTGGGTTCAAGCGATTCTGCTGCCTCAGCCTCCCAAGTAGCTGGGATTACAGGCATGCACCACCATGCCTGGCTAATTTTGTATTTTTAGTAGAGACAGGGTTTCTCTATGTTGGTCAGGCTGGTCTCGAACTCCTGATCTCAGGTGATCCACCCACTTCAGCCTCCCAAAGTGCTAGGATTACAGGTGTGAGTCACCACGCCCAGCCCTGAAATATTTTTATAGAAAGATGGTCATGATAGGTTAGTAAATAAAAAAGCAAATGCATAATATGATTTTTATTACTATTAATAAGTGTATGTACATTTAGTCATAGTAAAATATTTATACTGTTTAACTCAAAGTGAAATTATGGGTGACTTTTATCTTTTCTGCTTAGTTGAATTTTCTATTGTTTTATAATGAACATGTTATTTAAAAAGATAATGAAATTGCAATAACTGTTTAAAAGAAGAGCTCATGGAGAGGAATGCAGGACAAGAACAAGGCTTTATATTTAGTTAGTGAAAGGTATTGAGAGAGTATGTATTTTAATTATTGTGAGTATTGAGAGAACAGTTTTTGTAGCAGATAAAAGTTAGACTAAATGGAATAAGGGAAATGGGACCAGGCAGTAGAAACATTAAATATATAATATATATGATTATAATTATTTGTTATATATTATATTACATGTTAATATATCACATGATATATTCCATATTAATATACATTATGTTGTATTGTTATATATTATATTAATATGTTATATATATTATGACAATATTATATATAATATTCAATGCCTCTACCACCTTCTACCACCAGAACTTTGATGGTAAAGGGAAAAAGAAAAATCAGATGGTCGATTGAAAAGATAACAGAATGAGAGACATTTTAATTTTGGGGGGAGCATATTCTTAGAATAGTTGAAGGACCCAGTGGGAATAGAGGAGCTACAGAAATGCATAGAACTGATAATTAATAGAGTAATGTTCAGGAGCAGATGATCAAAGGGACCCAAGGCATAAACAGCTAGTTTATATTAAAGAGGAACAGAAATACCTCTTTTTTTATGAAAAGGAAGAAAGAATGGATGATGAAAGAGATCAGGGATTAGAAAGCTTTTTCTGTAAGGGGGCAGATATTAAATATTTAGAATTCGTGGGTCATATAATCTCTTCCACAGCTACTCAACTGCTGTTGTAGCACAAAAGGAGCCATGGACAATATATGGATGAATAATATTCCAGTAAAACTTTCATTTACAAAAGCAGACAGTAGCTGGATGTGGGTTGTAGGCCATAGTTTGCAGATACCTGAAAGACAAATATAGAGGCATATAGGAGATCCAGTAATTTTATTTGGATAACCTATGTTGTTCTGGTGATGTATTCAATGAAGTCCTCTTCAGAGGTGAGGGAGGTAGGTATTCCATAATTCAGAAGAATGGAATACATATCATAATGAATCATAAGGAATGTGACAAATAGTTAAGATAAATAAAATAGTTGCAGGTGGAAGAAAAAGGTCCCATTTTATAGTGGTTAGCACAAGCTCATTATTGACAATATGAGGGCAAGAGTAGAAACCTGTATTGTAGGGCTAAGCATTGCCAGAGGTTGGAGCTCACGCCTGTAATCCCAGCACTTTGGGAGGCCGAGGCGGGCGGATCACGAGGTCAGGAGATCGAGACCATCCTGGCTAACATGGTGAAACCCCGTCTCTACTAAAAATACAAAAAATTAACCGGGCGTAGTGGCGGGCGCCTGTAGTCCCAGCTACTGGGGAGGCTGAGGCAGGAGAATGGCGTGAACCCGGGAGGCGGAGCTTGCAGTGAGCTGAGATTGCGCCACTGCACTCCAGCCTGGGCGACAGAGCCAGACTCCGTCTCAAAAAAAAAAAAAAAAAAAAAAAAAAAAAGATTGTTAAGTGGCAAGGGTTTGAGAGAATCAGAGTTTCCGAGGCCAGTATGGTTAATCTTGGAATCAAGGCTAAGGTGAGGGGGGAGAGGGGGAGATAATGAAATCATAAGGGGATTCATGGCTTGTAAGAACAGGGAAGAATTGAGAATTGTGGTCACTGAGGGTAAATGTTAGAGTTCAATGTCATGGAGAAGAAATTGTTTCTAGTGGCCACAAATCTTGAGTGTTTTCTGTCTATAGGTAGCTGAATTGGAGATTAAATTTGTGATCAGGTGATAAGGGAACTGTAAAAATTTTTTTTAGTTCTGTTTACAAAGCTCTCACAGGAATTGCTACTCTGCTGCTCTTGCGTTGTACTGGGCTATATTTAAGGTTGGGTGATTCTCATGACTGGCCAGTTTTCTGGCTGCTACCTAGAAAATGAGGCTCAAGCTCTTTTTTTTTCTTTCTGGGAATCACAAGCCTATTTTGGATAGATCACTCCTTCACACCTCTCAACTTAGCACTTAGCTTTGGGATGGGCAAGTAGAAAACTTAGGGCCCATTCTCAAATTACTATGTTTAAATCTTTTGCTTTTCTTCCAACTCCCTTACTCATGGGATCTTTCTCTAGGCAAGGAGAGAAAATGCATGGGAAAAATGTCTCTCCCATGGTGCTTTCTTCTTTTGCTTTCATGCTTGATCCCTAACTTTTTATGATTTCTGGAAATTGTCTCTTATTCTGTATATCTTTCATAGTCTTAGCTGCCTAAATGCAGCTGAACAGAAATGAGAATATGGGAAGGGATTTCAGTGGCAAAGTGCTGCAGAATTTTCAATAGCTGCTATGAACAAAGAAAAAATCTGGTAGGCCAACTGGAGAAATGTCTTAATGTGGGGTCCCAGGGGTGGTAAAAGAGGCAAGAAGAAATAACCAGTTTTAAAGGTCCAAGGAAAATAACACTTTGGAGTACCTCTCCTGCACATTAAGAGCAGCTGAAGGAGGCGGGGTGCAGTGGCTCACGACTGTAATCCCAGCACTCTGGGAGGCCAAGGTGGGCAGATTGCTTGAGGTCAGGAGTTTGAAACCAGCCTGGCCAATATGGTGAAACCTCGTCTCTACTAAAAATACAAAAATTAGTTCAGCATGGTGGCACGTGCCTGTAATCCCAGATACTCAGGAGGCTGAGGCACGAGAATCACTTGAACCTGGGAGGCAGAGGTTGCAGTGAGCCGAGATTGCACCACTGCACTCCAGCCTGGGCGACAGAGCAAGACTCTGTCTCAAAAAAAAAAAAAAAAAAAAAAAAACAAAGAAAGAAAAAGAAAAGAAGATATGACTTGGGAAGGTTGGTAAACTTGGTGTGTGATAGGCTTAATAGCTTCACTCCATTTCTTGGCTCTTTAAGTTCAGCAGATGCACCCTTACAATAGATGGTACATAAAAATGAGTTATAGGTAGTAAGTCCTTGAAATTGTCTTGGAATGCTCTTTGCTTATATTGAACCCATTCCTCTTTCTCTTGTTTCTCAAGATTTCAGATTTCCAGGTTGTTTTGACCCTTAATGCTTAATGGTGTTTTTGTCTGAACTTATGATTAATTTGAATAATATTATTTCTTGTATATGGAATTTTTTTTGATATATTCATCTAACATCCTCAATTAAACCATAGTTCTTAGAGGACAAGTATCTTACATTCTCTTTTTAAAACATATAGTGAAGTGAGGTACCTATGTTTAGTAATGCTTTCTGAATGAATTAATTACAGGTCTGAAAAATGGGCAGTTTTATTTAAAATTTTGAATGTAGAGAAATAATTCTTGGGTTTTTTTTCTTTCTTTGTATTTATCCTATTGCCTAAGCAGTATAAGTTTTAAAGTAGTAAAATAGTTTAAAAAGTAAGTGCTATAGTATCATCTTTTTTTGTTTATGTTTTTAATTTAAAATTTTTGTGGGTACATTGGTATATATATTTATAGGTACATGAGCTATTTTGAATATAGGTATGCAATGTGTAATAATCATATCATGGAAAATTGGGTATCCGTCTCCTTAAGCATTTATCCTTTGTGTTATAAACAATCCAATTATACTCTTGTAGTTATTTTAAAATGTACAGGTCAGTTGTTATTGACTATAGCCCCCTGTTGTGCTATTAAATACTAGGTATTTAAAAACATTAAAAAATTTTTTTAGAATTTATTTTGATTTTTAAACTTTGCAGGTACATAGCAGGTATATATATTTTTATGGGGTACATGAGATGTTTTGATACAGGCATGCAATGTGAAATAAGCACATCACAGAGAATGGGTTATCCATCCCCTTAAGCGCATATCCTTTGAGTTACACAATCAAATTATATTCTCTAAGTTATTTTGAAATGTACAATTAAGTTATTATTGCCTCTAATCACCCTATTGTGCTATCAAATAGTAGGCCTTATTCATTCTTTCTATTTATTTTTCGTACCCAGTAACCATCCCCACCTCCCTGTGAGCCTCATCCCCTGGCCATCCTAGCATCTGGTAATCATCCTTCTGTGATCTATCTATGTGAGTTCAGTTGCTTTGATTTTTAGATCTCACAAATAAGTGAGAACATGTGATGTTTGTCTTTCTGTGCTTGGCTTATTTCAGTTAACATAATGACCTCCAGTTCCATCCATGTTGTTGCAAATGACAGAACCTCATTCTTTTGTATGGCCAAATAATTCTCTGTTGTGAATATGTACCACATTTTCTTTATCCATTCATCTATTGATGGACACTTAAACTGCTCCCAAATCTTAGCTACTGTCAAGAGTGCTGCTGTAAACATGGGAGTGCATATATCTCTTTGATATATTGATTTCATTTATTTTGGCTGTATGCCTAGCAGTGGGGTTGCTGGTTCATATGGCAGCTCTATTTTTAGTTTTTTTTTTTGAGGAACCTCTAAACTGTTCTTCGTAGTGGTTACACTAATTTACATTCCCACCATCAGTGTACAAGGGTTTCCTTTCCTCCACATTGCCACCAGCATTTGACTTTTAGATAAAAGGCATTTTAACTAGGGTGAGATCATATCTCACCGTAGTTTTGATTTGGATTTCTCTGATGATCAATTATGTTCATCACCTTTTCATAGGCTTGTTGCCATTTGTATTTCTTCTTTTGGGAGCTATCTATTGAAATCTTTTGCCCATTTTTAAATTGGATTATTAGATTTTTCCCTGTAGGGTTGTTTGAGCTCCTTATATGTTCTTGTTATGAATCCCTTGTCAGATGGGTAGTTTGCAAATATTTTCTCTCATTCTGTGAGCTGTCTCTTCACTTTGTTGATTGTTTCCTTTGCTGTGCAGAAATCTTTTTAACTTGATGTGATACCATTTGTCCATTTTTGCTTTGGTTACCTGTGCTTGTGGGGTATCATTCAGGAAATCTTTGCCCAGTCCAATGTCCTGGAGAGTTTCTCCAATGTTTTCTTTTAGTAATTTCATACTTTGGAGTCATAGATTTAAGTCTTCAATCCATTTTGATTTGATTTTTGTGTAAGGCAAGAGAGAGAGGTCTAGTTTCATCCTTCTGGATATGGATATCCAGTTTTCCTAGCACCACTTATTGAAGAGACTGTTTTTTCCCCAATGTATGTTCTTAGCACCTTAGTCGAAAATGAGTTCACTATAGGTGTGTGGGTTTTTTTTCCGGGTTCTCTATTCTGTTTCGTTAGTCTACATGTCTGTTTTTATGCCAGTACCATGGTGTTTTGGTTACTGTAGCTCTGTAATATTGAGGTTAGATAATGTGATTCCTCCAGTTTTGCTCTTTTTGCTTAGGATAGCTTTAGTTATTTGGGTCTTTTGTGATTCCACATACATTTTAGGATGTTTTTTTCTTTTTGTTTCTGTGAAAAATGTCATTGGTATCTTGATAGGGATTGCACTGTCTCTGTAGATTGCTTTGGGTATCATGGGCATTTTAACAGTATTGATTCTTCCAATCGATGAACAAGGAATATCTTTCTGTCTTTTGGTGTCTGCTTCAATTTCTTTCATCAGTGTTTTATAGCTTTCATTGCAGAGGTCTTTCACTTCTTTGGTTAAGTTAATTCCTAGGTATTCGATTTTATTTGTGGCTATTGTAAATGGGATTACTTTTTTTGATTTCTTCTTCAGATTGTTCACTGTTGGCATATAGAAATGCTACTGATTTTTATGTTGATTTTTACCTTGCAACTTTACTGAATTTATCAGTTCAAATAATTTTTTTTTGTGGAGTCTTTAGGTTTTCCAGAATATAAGATCATATCGGCAAACAAGGATAATTTGACTTCTTCCTTTCCAATTCGGATGCCTTTTATTTCTTTCTCTTGTCTGATTTCTCTAGCTAGGACTTCTAGTACTATGTTGAGTAACAGTGGTGAAAGTGGACATCCTTGTCATGTTCCATGTCTTAGAGGGAAGGCTCCCAGTTTTTCCCATTCAGTATGATATTGACTGAGGGTCTGTCATATATGGCTTTTACTATGTTGAGGTATGTTCCTTCTATACCCGGTTTTTTGAGGGTTTTTATCAGGCAAGTATGTTGAACTTTATCAAATGTTTTTTCAGCATCAGTTGAAATGACCATATAGTTTTTGTGTTTCATTCTGTTGCTATGAGGTATCACATGCATTGATTTGTATATGTTGAACTGTTCTTGCATCCCTAGGATAAATCCCACTTGGTTATGATGAGTGATCTTTTAAGTATATTGCTGAATATGGTTTGCTAGTATTTGTTGAGGATTTTTGCATCTATGTTCGTCAGGGATATTGACCATCAGGGATAGTTTTGTGTTTTTGGTATGTCCTTGTCTGATTTTGGTATTGGGGTAATACTGGCCTCATAGAATGAGTTTGGAAGTAATCTCTTCTTTTCTGTTTTTTGGAATAGTTTGAGTAGGATTGATATTAGTTCTTCTTTTAATGTTTGGTAAAATTCAGCAGTGAAGCCATCACGTCCCAGGCTTTTCTTTACTGAGATACTTTTTATTATGGCTTTGATCTTATTACTTGTTCTGTTCAGGTTTTGGATTTCTTTGTGGGTTAACCTTGGTAGGTTGTATGTGTCTAGGAATTTATTCATTTCTTCCGGATTTTCCAATTTACTGGCATATAGTTGCTCATAGTAGCCACTAATGATCCTTTGAATTTCTGCAAATTCATTCCTTTGAATGATCTTTGAATTTTCTTTTTTACCTCTGATTTTATTTATTTGGATCTTCTCTTTTTCATAGTTAGTCTGGCTAAAGGTTTGTCAATTTATCTTTTCAAAAAACCATTTTTTGTTTCATTAATCTTTTGTATAGTTTTCTTCATTTCAAATTCATTTATTTCTACTCTGATCTTTGTTATTTCTTTTCTTTTACTAATTTTGGCTTTGGTTTGCTCTTGCCATTTTAGTTCTTGAAGATGCATCGTTAGGTTCTTTATCTGAAATTTTTCTACTTTTTGGTGTAGGTGCTTATTGCTATAAACTTTCCTCTTCTTAATGCTTTTGCTGTATCTCATAGGTTTTGGTATATTTCCATTATCATTTGTTTCAAGATTTTTTTTTTCTTTTTTTGAGACAGGGTTTCACTCCTGTTACCCAGGCTGGAATGTAGTGGCATAATCATGGCTCACTGCAGCCTTGACTTCCTGGGCTCAGGTGATCCTCCTACCTCAGCTTCCTGAGTAGCTGGGACTACAGGTATATGCTGCCATGCCTGGCTAATTGTTTTTGTATTTTTGTAGAGACGAAGTCTCCTCATGTTGCCCAGGCTGGTCTTAAACTTCTGGGTTCAAGCAATCCTCCCGCCTTGGCCTCCCAAAGTGCTGGGATTACAGGTGTGAGCCACCATGCTCAGCCCATTTCAAGATATTTTTAAACTTTCTTCTTAATTTCTTCATTGACTCACTGATCATGAAGGAGCATATTGCTTAATTTCCATGTGTTTGTATAGTTTCCAAAATTTCTCTTGTTATTTATTTCCAGTTTTATTCCATTGTTGTCAGAGAAAATACTTGATATGATTTCATTTTTTTGAATTTTCAAAGACTTTTTGTGGACTAACATATAGTCTATTCTTGAGAATGATCTATGTGCTAAGGAGAAGAGTGTGTATTCTGCATTGAGTGAAATGTTCTGTAAATATCTCTAGGTCCACTTGTTCCATAGTGCAGATTAAGTTTGATGTTTCTTTGTTGATTTTCTCTTTGGGAGATCTGTCTGGTGCTGGAAGTGGGGTGTTGAAGTCTCCAGCTGTTATTGTATTGGTGTATATCTTTTCTTTAGCTCTTATAATATTTGCTTTATATATCTGTGTTTTCCCATGTTGGGTACATATGTATTTATAATCATTTTATCTTCTTATTAAATTGACCACTTTGTCATTATATAATGACCCTCTTTGTCTCTTCTTACAGTTTTTGTTTTGGAATCCATGTTGACTGATGTAAGTATAGCTACTCTTGCTCTTTTTTGGTTTCCATTGGCATGGTGTGTCTTTTTCCATCCTTTTACTTTCAGTCTCTATGCATCTTTATAGGAGAAGTGTGTTTCTTGTCGGCAGCATAACACTGGGTCTTTAAAAAACATCTGTTCACCTGCTCTATGTCTTTTAATTGGAGAGTTTAGTCCATTTACATTCAATGTTATTATTGATAAGTAAGGACTGACGTCTGCCATTTTGTTATTTGTTTTCTGGTTGTTTTGTGGTCTTCTCTTCCTTTTTTCATGCCTTCCTGTCTTCCTTTTAGTGGAAGTGATTTTCTTTGGTGGAATGCTTTAATATTTTGCTTATATGTTGTATGTTTTTTGATTTGAGGCTACCATGAGGCTTCCAAATACTATCTTGTAACCCATTATTTTAAACTGTTGTAATTCTAATTATATAAGCAAAGAACATTCAGAAAGAAACTAATAAAAACACTACACTTTAACTTAATTCTCTGTTTTTTTAACTTTTTGTTGCTTTTCCTTATGTCCTATTGTACTGCCTAGGTCTTGTAGTTGTTATTTTTGATTGGTTCATCATTTGGTCTTTATACTTAGTCAAGTATAAGCTTATTTTAACAAGCATAAACAACTATATACTTTGTTAAGTATAACACTGTAATTTAGTGTTTGGGAATTTACCTGATGTTCTATTATACTGTGGCTAAGCTAGCACTCAAACTATAATATGAAGTCCTTCTTGACCTTCACTCCCCTTTCCACAGGCAGAGGAGCCTCTCGCTGTGTCCACTACCACCACTGGTCCATGGGGGGTTGAGGTGGAGGGGTTGTGCTAGGCCACTGCCAATGTTCACTTAAAGCCCAAGGGCTCTTCTGTCAGTTTGTGATGAATGCTGCCTGGCCTGGGACTCATGCTTCAGGTCTGTGGGTTCCCCTCTGACCCAGGGCAGGTCCAGAAATGCTGTCCAAGAACCTAGGCCTGGACTCGGGGACCCCAAAAGCCTGCTTGTTGCTCTACTCCACTGGTCGAGTTGGTGCGAGACAAAGTCCCCTTTACTCTGCTTTTTAAAAACAGAATGAGTCTTTCACTGTAGCCACCACAGCTGGGAATGTGCTGGGTTATCACTGAAGCCAGCACATTTCAGATCCCAAGGCACAAGGCAAACTTCCTAGTTATCACTGCTGATTATTCAGGGCCCAAGGGCTCTTTAGTCAGCAGGTAATGAGTCATGCCTTTGCTTCAAGGCAGCAGGTTTTCTTTTGGCCCAGGGTGTGTCTAGAAATATCATTCAGGAGCTAGGGCCTGGAATGGAGGCTTCACAACTCTGCTCAGTACTCTATCCAAAGTCCTCTTTACTCTTCACTCTCTTTAAGCAGAAGGAAGGAGTCACTTTCATTGCTATAAGCTGCACTGCCTGGGATTGTGGGAGGCATGGCACAAGCTCTCCTTTAGCTGCACCAGCTGGTATCTCCCTAGGTCCTGTGCTGTCCTAGCTTCCTGGCTCTAAACCCAGTCTACTACTATGAATTGCCTAGAAATTGCAGTCCTTCTGTCCTAGACTGTCTTTCAAGTTTACCTAGGACCCCAGAGCACTTCACTCAGTGTAACAAGACTTCCTGAGAAACTCTAGTTCCAACAACTGGGATGGGTGATTCCCCTCTGGCTAGGGCTAGTCCAAATGCTCCTTCTATGCATGGGTGCTGGCTGAGCTCAGCATGGCTTTATTCTCCACTCTGACAGGGCAGCACCAAGTTCAATGTAAAGTCCCCCAATTGCTGTGCTTTGCCTCTCCAAAATGTACTGATTCTGTCTCTGTGCTGCATGGCTACAGTTGGGGGATGGGGAAGGGGTGACATTGATGATTCAAGACTATATCCCCTGCCTTCCTCAATGCCTCTTTTAGCGTTATGAAGTCAAAACCAGGTACTGTGATTGCCACCTGGGTTTTGGTATTTGTGACGGTGCTTTTCTTCATGTAGATAGTTGTTAAAATTTTGTGTTCCAGCAGGAGAGATGAATGGTGTAGGCTTCTATTCCATCATCTTTCTCCCCCTCCTATAGTATCTTTGGATTTAAGCATTTTCTGATATTGCAACAAAATGTGTAATAATATGAATATAATATTTTAATCAATGTGAGTTTTTAAAATCATAACTGTCCTTGAATTTACTTAATTTGTACATGTAGTATTGTTTTAATATATCTTTTGAATATTTATGACATTATAATTTACTGAGAATTCCTGTTAAAAAACACAAATATTAACTTTTATGCAACCTGAATAGTTCACTCAGGAATGTCTTGCCTTTGGCAATGAAAAATTTTTTAGTATCTTTCTTAATATTAACAAAGTCTTTAAGATAAATCTTTACTATGCAAAAACATTTGGTAATTGTTTCTATTGAAGTTCTTTAATTTGGTAATACAAAATATATGAAGTTGCTGTATTAGCTTTGTATTAGTTCAAATAACTGAGTACAGTTTCACTAGGTGGCGCCAATACTTTGGCTCTTTATTGACATAACACCTTATTTATTCATTCATTTCTCAAATTCATTAAAACAAATGCCTAAAAATTATGTGGCAAGATACAAAAATTTGCCTTGAAGTTCATTTGAGCAAATCCTAAACTGGAAATTTTAGTTCTTTTGGCAGTTCTGCCAAATGAAAATACCTTGGAACTATTTAAAAATATTGTTTAGATTCTAGCTGCAAACTAAGTTATTTCTATTCATCTATATAAATTTATCAAAATTATTAGACTTTAAAAAGTTATATTAAAAGATGTTATTTATAGACTAGGTTATTCTCTTGATTAGTATAAAATTTTAGGTTACATAAAATAATTTACTAATATAGATCTTAAATAGAAAGTTTTAGTTTCAAATAAGTAAAATTATGCTAAACAGGTTAATAGTAAGGACATGAAAGGCAGAAATAATTTAAAACTTTCTGTGTTTTTTTCTTTAATGGGTGGATTATTCCATTAATTTCAAAGCAAACATTTTTACTTTCTTCCTTATCATTGTTAGTCTTTAATATTTATTAAATTATCTGGTTACTTGGCTTTATAACAGGCACTTGGCAATTTATTACTGTTAGTAATATGTGGTAGTGGCCTTGGTTTTGAGGGTGAACAGAGACTTAAGAAGACTTGCACATAATTAAACACGCTTTTCCCCCCAAACCTAAATTAGTTGTTCATGTTACAGTTACTGTATCTCAAATTCTGATTGCTCACTTTTCCCATTTTCTAAGGAAAGTTTTTCAATTTTTAAATTATGGATTTTAAAGAAGTGAAAAAACTGTCAATAAAGATGGAAGGGTTGAATTATTAAAAGATAAATGGACAAAATTATATGTGAGAGAAGGAGTGAGGAAGAGATTGAAAATATTTAGTTATTGCTTAAACAATAATTCAGTATCTTTTGGGAGAGCACCTTATCTCTTCAAGTCTTATTGTAAAATAGTTTGTACTGCACTGAGTAAGTTTTATATACCAAAGTCATACTCATTCATGGTAAAATTTTAAGATGTGTATAAAATAAATAAAACCTTTTGTATTTATTTATGGTTTAGTAGTAAAGAATTCAGACTTTGGAATCACACTGCATTCAATTTCTTGCTCCATCACATACTAGGTGTGTGATATTTTGCTATTCTAAGCCTCAATATTCTTCCTTTTAAGTCTCTAAAATATGAATAATAATACTCTACAAAAAGGTTATTGTGAGAATCCAACGATATCTGAATATATATGTATATACACACAATGCTTAACACAGTGTCTGACATTTGATAATATTCAGTAAATGATAGTTATTATTATTACTCAATGAACAATTAATTGAACACCTATTATATGCTGTGGATAGAAAGATGATGAATAGGGCAAAGCTTCTTGAATCAAGGAGTTCACATTCCTCAGTGGAAGATACAAATATCTAAACAATTATACACAATGAGATCCAAATAAAGTCAATGAGACTTAAAAGGAGAAATGCGCTGATTTTGCTTGGGGAATGATAGAAATCAAGAAAGGATTCTAAAGTGTGTTTGAGTTATATTTTGAAGGACAAGTAGCTATTTGTCAGACGGAGTACAACATTCCAGGCAATGAGGATATGTAAAGCCATGAAGGTGTGAGAAAGCAACTTGTATTTTTATCTATAGGAGATTTTGGGCCAGTAAACATTTTAAGCAGTTGATTCATGAACAGATTTATAATCTCAGAAAGTTAGAACAGGTAATTGTCAGGCAAATGGATGGGATCTGAGAGTAGAGAGAGAGAGAGGAAAATCATGAGGTAATGCATAGTGGTTCACATAGTGAATGCCTGTATTAAAATAGTTAAATGAGACTGATAATGAGGGGAAAGTACAAATACTTAGGTGTTAGCATTGATTTTATCTAGTGATTAATTTGATGTGGGAGGATGAGTGAGAAAGGAGTATTGATGATGACTCTTAAGTTTTTGCTTAGAATACTAGGTAAATGATGATATGGAGATTTGGACAGAGAGGATATAAGAAGCATGTGACATTTTGTGTGTGTGTGTGTGTAGGTGTGTGTAGTACTGGAGAATCAGATTATTTTTAGCATCTATTATATAGGCATAAGTGTCTTGAAGGCAGTCAGAAAATTGAGGAGGATCTCAACTAGAGATTTAGGAACCAGACTTTGCATTAAATTACACAATCTATAGGGATTAGGGACTTAATCTGGGATATTTAGTGGTAAGTGGAGGAAGGGGGACCTAAGAAAGAAATAAAGAAGAAGGATTAAAAGTGTCAGAATTAATAGATGACACAAACAAAAGGAAACATATCCCATGCTGATGGTTGGGGAGAATCAATATTGTGAAAATAACCATGTTGCCCAAAGCAATCTACAGATTCAATGCAATTCCCATCAAAATACCATCATCATTCTTCGCAGAATTAAGGTAAACAATTCTGAAATCCATATGGAACAAAAAAAGAGCCTGCATAGCCAAAGCAATACTAAGCAAAAAGAACAAATCTGGAAGTATCGCATTACCAGACTTCAAATTATACTACAAGCCTATGTGTACCAAAAATAAAACATGGTACCAGTATAAAAATAGGCATGTAGACCAATGAAACAGAATAGAAAACCCAGAAATAAAGCCAAATACTTACAGCCAACTAACTAATCTTTGACAAAGCATACAAAAACATAAATTGGGAAAGGACAGTCTATTCTATAAATGGTGCTGGGAAAACTGGCAAGCCACATGTAGAAGAATGAAATTGGATCTCCATCTCTCACCTTATACAAAAATCAACTCAAGATGAATCAACGACTTAAATTTAAGACCTGAAACCATAAAAATTCTAGGAAATAACATCAGAAAAACTGCTTTAGACATTGGCTTAGGCAAATAATTCATAACTAAGACCCCAAAAGCAAATGCAACAAAAACAAAGATACATAAATGGGACCCAATTAAACTAAAAAGTTTCAGCACAGCAAAAGAAATAATCAGCAGAGTAAACAGAAAACCCACAGGGTGGGAGAAAATATTCACAAACTATGCATCTGACAAAGGACTAGTATTCAGAATTTACAAGGAAGTTAAACAAATAAACAATAAAAAAATAAATACTCCCATCAAAAGGGGGGCAAAGGACATAAGTAGACATTTATCAAAAGAAGATAGACAAATAACCAACAAACGTGAAAAAATGTACATCGCTAATTATCAGGGAAATACGAATTAAAATCACAATGAGATACCACCTTACTCTAGCAAGAATGGCCATAATTAGAAAGTAAAAAAAAAAAAAAAAAAGATGTTGGCATGGATCTAGTGAAAAGGGAATACTTTTTCACTGCTGGTGGGAATGTAAATTAGTACAACCATTATGGAAACAGTGTGGATATTCCTTAAAAAGCTAAAAGTAGAACTACCATTCAATCCAGCAATCCCACTACTGGGTATCTACCCAAAGGAAAAGAAGTCATCATATGAAAAAAAACACATGCACATGCATGTTTTTAGCAGCACAGTTCGCAGTTGCAAACATATGGAACCAACCTAAGTGCCCATCGACCAATGAGAGGACAAAAAAATCTGATATATATACACCATGGAATACTACATAGCAACAAAAAGGAACAAATAATGTCTTTTACAGCAACCTGGTTAGAGCTGGAGGCCATTATTCCATGTGAAGTAACACAGGAATGGAAAATCGAATATTGTATGTTCTCACTTATAAGTGGGAGCTAAGCTACGAGGATGCAAAGGTATAAGAATAATATAATGGACTTTGGGGACTCAGAGGGTAAGGTTGGGAGGGGGGTCATGGATAAAGACTACCTACTGGGTATAGTATACAATGCCTGGGTGATGGGTGCACCAAAATCTCAGAAATCACCACTAAAGAACTTATTCGTGTACACAAAATCATCTGTACTCCAAAAACTATTGAAATTAAAAAAAAATGGCAGGATTAGAATGAAGAAGGAGTGATCTCACAGGAGCCAGAGGGGGACTGAATTTCAAGAGAGTTGTTACTACCTGTTTTATATATTAATACCTTGGGTTAGTTAATAAAAGTGGGATCCAAAGGCATCCAATGAACTTTGCAGAATTTCGATATTATTGGTTACTTTAGCAAAGCACTGGACTAAGTTGAAGACAGCAGATAGCAGTGGACTGAAAAATGGATGGATGGAAGAGAAGAATGATTGGATGGAAGAATGGATGGATGGTAGAGAAGAGAATTCTGTGAATATAAACAGCTCACTCTTTCAGGGAGCTTGCCTGAGATGGAAGGCAGAGAATAAGCTCTTGAGTGGCTAGAGTTTTTTTTTTTTTTTTTCCCTAAAGGAGAGATTTTATAGTCCTTACCAATATAATTTTCTACGTATATTATTTACCTTTTGCTAATTTAGGAATACTGCCAAAATAAAATCTAGGTTTATGATTTTAAATAACTTAATAATAATTGAATTATTATTATTTAAATTCAAGAAGCATTTATTGAAGTATTTTGTTCAGCATTACACTAGTTGCATTAGGGTTTTAGAAGCTAAAAAAAAACTTTGTTTTTACTTGTCACCTAGTTGGAGACATACATCACATACAGGAAACAATTAGAAAAAATACATAGTGTCTCCTTTAAACATTTGGTGAATGAATGACTTAAGTCTCTAAGGTTTAAAAAGAGCATATATATGAAATATAGGGCTATATTGAGTGAGATAGGCTTTAGTCAGAGAATACTTCTTATCATGAAATACTAAACTATTGTAATCTGACCCTAATTACCTCCCCAACTTCTTGTTTCACAGTTTTTCTGTATGCATCCTATACTTTAGTCACATTGAACTACCTTCAGTTTCCTGAACTTAGCATTATTTCCCTCATCCCATCCCTCTCCCTCTGCATAAGCCAGTCTTTGACCTTGAATGCTCCCTTTCTTGTCAGGTGGCTGATTCCTGCTCATTCTTTGAGATTCAACTGCTGGTATTCTACATATATTCCAGTCATGGCATTTATGATGTTATATTATTATGGTCTATTCCCATGTCTGTTTCTGCCACCAGATCATTCCATTCTTGGAGTCAGGGATTAGGGCTTATTAATTTTAAATCCCAAACAGAAGATGGATTAAAAGAATTATTGAAGGCCGGGCACGGTGGCTCATGCCCGTAATCCCAGCACTTTGGGAGGCCGAGGCGGGCAGATCACAAGGTCAGGAGATTGAGACCATCCTGGCTAACATGGTGAAACCCCGTCTCTACTAAAAATACAAAAAATTAGCCGGGCGTAGTGGCGGGCACCTGTAGTCCCAGCTACTCGGGAGGCAGAGGCAGGAGAATGGCGTGAACCCGGGAGGCGGAGCTTGCAGTGAGCCGAGATTGCGCCACTGCACTCCAACCTGAGCGACAGAGCCAGACTCCGTCTCAAAAAAAAAAAAAAAAAAAAAAAAAAAAAAAAATTATTGAATTAAGGGATACAATTATATTGATCTGAATTTTAAAGGAAATCTTGGATTGATGGAGACAGTGGATGAGGGCATTTTGAGTAGAAGTAGAAAACATAACGTGTAGCTGGCAGACTAATATGGTTGGCTAGTGAGACTGTCTTGGTGAGTACTGAGAACCCTGATTAAATAAATAATGGAGGGCTTTTAATAGAAGCTGGGGATGTACAGATTCTATATAAATTATATTAGTCATTCTTAAGCAGGAAAACGTGAAGTTTTTAGGTTATTCTGATAGTTGTTCATTTTACAGAACTCTCTTGTTGTTCAAATTTAATGCATTCTTGAAAACATGTTGGATAGCATATTTTTGGGTAGCAGGAACCTGTATTCTATTATCTTAAATGAGACGATAATAATATATCCAGCCCATGCAAGATTCTGGGTTGATTTCTTAAATAAAACGCTCTTATATGTCTGTATAACAATCACCCAAGGATTTCTGAAAGTTATTTAAGACATGTTATTTAATTTTTCAAAAATGTTTATTGAGCTCATTAGTATGTTTGTGTGCTGTTGACAACGATACTATTCTATATCAGATATTATTTTGTAATTTGGAAAAAAATTCTGTAATGTAAGTAAACAAAATAGTATGTTATAGATAGTGAAAGTATCTGGATTGTTTGGGTTGATTGTATCCTTAGTCATTTGGCAGACCAATAAAGTGCTAAGCCTGAGGAGCAGGGAAAGAATGGGAGGAGGAAGAAATATGATAAGATGGTTGCAATAATGCACTATACTTTAAACAAAACCAGTGGCAATATCATCAGGACAATGGTTAAGACTGCAGACTGCTTAGATTTGTGCAGGGCACCTTTTTTTTTTTTCCTGGTATGCATCTGTGGATTCATTATAACAGGTTTCTATTTGTCTATTAAGTTTTGGATGTTTGGCAAATCATTATTTAAATATTTGGATTCAGGTAGTGAGAATTTAGATAGTGATGGAGACCTATATTTCATGATTTTCTTTTAAAAATGAAATGAATTTGTTTTGGTGGAGTTGTAGGTGTTTAAAATTTGCTAAATCTTATTATACGTACATTTATATATATGAAGCAGAGTGCTTTCTTACTATTGTGTATTTTTAAAAAATATTTTTCTTCCTCTTTTTTATTTAAAGTCATCAGCACTGGAAAACTATAGCATGGACTTTATGGAAGTCAGATTTTGGTTTGAGTTCTGCTCTAATTTTACCTAGCTGTGGGCCCTTGGGCAAATTACTTAACTTTTATAAGGCTCTTCTGTGAAATGAGGATTATCTTATAGCTTGTGAGAATTAATTTCAACCAGTGCAAATGTGCATACTTTAGTATATATTATAGTGATAAAGCTTACTACTTTATTCAATAATTTATATTTTCTACAATTCTGCAAATATAGCAAGTTTAAATTAATGGTACATATAATACTTTTCTTTTGGATTGTACTCCACTGATATGCATTCATTTAACTGAGTCAAGGTGATACATTTAAATTCTGTTTTAAGTTTTTTTATGTGTTCATCTGAGCCATTGCCTACCTTAACACAAAACTGTTTCATCTTTATACTGGAACAAAATATTTATGAAAGGAACATGAGGACTGTGATAACTACTGATTAGGCTTGATCAATATGTATGGATGTGATAATTTTAATACTCTTGAAGAACCCATATTATAGACTAATTTCCTTGGATTCCTTTTTTAATTTAATGAAATAACATATTATGATTGCTTAGAAAAAAGCTACCAGAACTAATATGTGAGTATAGGAAGGTCACACAATACGAGATTAACATAGAAAAATAAATTGATTTCAATATTCTAGTAATGGAAAAATAAAATAAAAACACCATTTAAAGTAGCACCTCAAAACATAAAATACTTAGGAATACATTTATCAAATTATGAACAATGCCTCTGCACAAAAAGTATAAAACATTGCTGAGAGGATTCTGAAAAGATCTAAAAAAGTTGAGATATATGCCATATGTTTATGGATTGAAAGATGCAATACTATTACGATGTCAGTTATTTCCAAATTAATCTACGGATTCAATGTAATAGTATCAACCCAATCAAATTCCTAGCAGAAGTTTTTGCAGAAATAAACTGATTATGTTTAGATGGAAAGGTGGCAGATTTATACTACTTGATTTCAAGATTTATAATCAATCAGGTAATCAAGATAGTGTGTTATTAGTATTAGGATAAACATATAGACAGTAAAAATTAGAGAGTACAGAAATAGATGCACACATACAGGTTAACTGATTTTTGACAAAGGTACCAAAATAATTCAAAGAGAATGGAAAGTCTTTGCACAAATAGTGCCAGAACAACTGGATATCCAAAGAAAACAAAACCAAACCAAACCTTAAAACATAATTCGTCCCATACAAAAAAATTAATTCAAAATGGGTCATAGATCTATGAAACTTTTGAAAGGAAAAATATTGGAGAAAATCTGTACAATTTTGGGGTAAGAAAATGTTATTTAGATAGGGTACAAAAAGTATGAACCATAAAAGGAAAAAGTTGATAAAGTGGACTTCATCAAAATTAAATACTTATGCTCATTGAGTCATTATTAAGCTAATGAAAAGTCTAGCTAAGACTGGGAGACAATATTGCAACATATCTATCTGACAAAATAATTGTATCTAGAATAATAAAGAATTCTTATAACTCAATATGAAGACTAAGAACTCATTAAAAATGGGCAAAATATTTGAACTGGCACTTTATAAAAGAAGACATAAGAATGGCAAATAAGCACAACAAAAGTTGCTCTAAACCGTTTGTCATTAGGAACATGCAAACAAAAATGAAAGTGACATACCAAGGCACCCCCATTTAAATGGCTAAAGTAAAAGAGACTGGAAATATCAAATACTCATAGCAATATGTAGCAACTAGAACTCTTCATACATCCCTTATGGGAATGTAAAATAATAAACTCACTCTGGAAAAATTTGGACAGTTTCTTATAAAGTTAAAATATACATACTATGTGGTACCACAATTTCACTCCTATTCATGTAATAGAAATGAAAATATATGTTCACCAAATACTTATACAAATATTTTCATGGCAGCTTTATTTGTTATTATGACTATTTCCCCAAACTGAAAACAACCCAAATGTTAATCAGTAGGGGAATGGATAAACATAAATTGTGGAATAGTCATACAATGTAATACTATTTAGCACTATAAAGAACTACCTATAGAATGACTCATTCATAAAACCACATGGCAAATCTCAAAAATATACTCTTGAGCAAAAGAAATCAGACATTAAAAATACTGTATGATTTCATTCATATAAAATTCTAGAAAAGACAAATCTATAATAACAGAAAACAGGGCAGGCAGATAGTTCATGCCTGTAATTCAGCACTTTGGGAGGCTGAGGCAGGAGGATTGCTTGAGCCCAGGAGTTCAAGACCTGGCCTCTGCAAACAAACAAACAAACAACAACAACAAAACAGCTGGGTGGGGTAGCTCATGCCTGTAGTCTCAGCTGCTTGGGAGACTGAGATAGGAGGATTGCTCGAGCCACCCAAGAGTTAGAGGCTGCAGTGACCTGTGCTCATGCCACTGTATGCCAGTCTGGGCAACAGAGTAAGACTGTGTTAAAAACAAAAAAGAAAATAGATTAGCTGTGGAAGAATTGTCTGAGAATTGGCACACGGAAACTTTTGAGGTGATATTAACATTCTATATCTTCATTACGGTGATGGTAATAGAAATTATGGATCTGTCAAAACTCATATTGTTTGCAAATTACATTTGTGCTGTATGTAAATTGTATGATATGTATAGAATATAAGTGGTGAGAAGGCATAGATTTTTGTTTTTCATATTTTGTTCACTGTGGTATCCCCTCTTCCTAGAATACTCCAATATTAATAGAATTGTATATTTGAAGAATGAATTGATAAATGTGATGGAAATTTGGGTTGGATAACCTATAAACACTTGCTTTTTGGCAGTATTTTTATACAGTCTTTTTCTGCTTGTCAATCTTGGGTATTTTCCCCATTATAATAGTGTTTTCATATTTTCCAAGAATTTCTATGTATGAAAGGGTTAAGCTCCACCAAAGATGTGCTTGGCTTATTTACACTAAAGGAAAATTTATATCAATGTGACATTCTAATTATTTGGAAAAAATTAATTCTGATATACCTAAATTCTTATTTAGTAGTGAATTCCAAAGTTATCTTTTCATCAGAATTTAAATTCACAGAAGATTTACCATTTATTTTTCAGGATTTTAGTGTTTAAGAGCCATTATTACATGTGTTAGTTTTCTGAGATGGGACTGATTAAGGTCTTGAGAGAAGGCTAGTGGAAGTGGGGTGAAAGAGAAGGAGAAGTGAAGGAGAAGAATGGTACAGGATGATATTGGGAGGTAGACAGAGGCCAAAATAGGGCTTTGTAGGTCTTGATAAGAAATTTTGATCTTATTCTTAGGACAATAAAGGGTTTTATGTAGAAGAGAAACATGATATTTATACTATAAGGGCACTAGAATGGAGAGATCCAGAGTAGAAGATTATGGCAATAGTGGCAATACAGATGGAGTAGATTTATTTAGAGTACTATTTGGATTGTGGTAGAAGGGCTTTGTGTGCCAATGTAAGGGCTTTGTGCTTTACTGTATTGGCAAAAGGGAGTCAATGAAGAGTTTATCAAGAGAGTGGCATAATTAGATTTGTTATTTAGGAAATGTTTGACGTATTAAGAGTGGACCAGCCAGGTGCGGTGGCTCACACCTGTAATCCCAGCACTTTGGGAGGCCGAGGCAGGCGGATCACGAGGTCAAGAGATGGAGACCATCCAGGCCAACGTGGTGAAACCCCGTCTCTACTAAAAATACAAAAAAATTATCCGGGTGTAGTGGCGGGCGCCTGTAGTCCCAGCTACTCGGGGAGCTGAGGCAGGAGAATGGCGTGAACCCAGGAGGCAGAGCTTGCAGTGAGCCGAGGCTGAGCCACCGTACTCCACCCTGGGCGACAGAGCAAGACTCCGTCTCAAAAAAAAAAAAAAAAAAAAAAAAAAAAGTGGACCTGCACATGGGAAAGATGGGAAGAAAAGCGACCAGGTACACGTTTCTTTAATAGTCCAGATAAGAAATGCTGCAGCTCTGGGTCTCCTGTCTGTGGCAGTAGTTTTCTCATATTTCCTTTAAAATAAACAAGGTCTTGAGGTGCTCCTTCTGTGTAGGGGTTATAAAGTGGGGTAGGACTAAACCGAGATGTATCCTGGCTTGAGCGATGTCATAAGGTGAGTGTCTCTTAATGTAGGAAGTAGTTTCAAAATAAAGGCCTAGAGAAATTCCCTGAGGCGCTAGAGTAGAACATAGTTGCAGGGGGTTTGCATTGGGTTCAAGTGACCTCATTGGTGGGTTGGAAGTATATTGGTAAGGATGTCTGACTGTCTTCATAACTTTCTCATAAACTTGCTTCCTCCTATGAGACAATGCTTCTCAGTTCTTAATAATTATTGTATTTCTTGGTAAGGGCTTTTAGTATTTACTGCACTTAAACTTTTATCATAGCCTCTATTGAACTAAACTATTTGTCATGGCCCTGTTTATCAGTCTTGGGCTGAACTAATTAATAACTTCTTTTTGCTTCCTTTGCTAAGTTTATAAAGCTCAAGCTTTAATCCCTATTCAGTCTCCTTTATCTTAGTGTTATGCATTAGAAGAGTTTGCAGCATTCTAGCCATCCTCAAGATTGAAATGTTTTCAAGGATTGAAAATACTGACTTTTAAGACAGAGAGTCTTGCCCTGCTGGCAAAGATATGGGGAGCCATGACCCATGAACACAAGTCATGCCTCTAAGCAAAATTAAGTGTTTAGCCACATCTTTAACTTTCAATAAAATCTGATGCCATGTCAGAAAAATAGTTCTTGTAAAGCTGAATCAAAGCTATCCAGAAATTCTCATGGTTATTTCCATTGCTTATTCTGGGATTCTCGAAATAATGGTCTCCCATCAGTTTTTTTTTAAATTTGTTTTGAAGAAAAATTGATAATTTTTTTACAAGAGAACCCCATTAGCTTTTATCTCTCATTTTCCCTTGACTCATGCATCTAGAAATGGAAACTCAATGGACAATGACTACCTTGTATTAGGAAAAAATACACCGTATCTTCTGACTTTGAAGGAGTTGTCAGCCAGGGATTACTATCAGGAGGAGGGCTCAACACACACTGATACTCCAAACTGACCTCACAGATAAATCAATATCATAGTTCCTTAAAAAAGTTGAAGTATTTGCTTTTAATCTAGAACACTTAATTCTGTGTCAACACCCTTGGTTAGCCTCCAGGAGACTTGACCCTCACAGAATACCTTTCATTTCAGTTGATTCTCTTATCTGGAAGTTTTGCAATCATTAATTTTTCCCTGCTCTCAGAGCTGAGGAGACATGGTAGAGGGCAGCAGCTTTGAGAGGCAGGACAAGGACGTAAAAGTGGCCAAGGCAGCATCTAAAATTTAGATAAGGATGGGGGGAAAACTCAAAGGTAGAAGCTGATTATTGAGTCTGAGGAATAAGGTTAGATTATTAGTAGGAAAGTGAGGAAATAGTTTAGTATCTAGGAAAATCAATAATTGGTTGGTAAACATAATAAGAAGTGGCTTAGGCAAGGAGTCAGAATGGAGATCATGAGTCGTGTAAACATGTTGAGTCCCATTTTAAAGCACTGCTGGATGCATGTTTTGAAGATGGGCATTATGGCTTAAAGGCTAGACTATATCACACCACTGAACTTGGCACTTCACCTTTTTCTTTTTTTTTGAAAAGTACAAAGACATCAACTTATTTTTTCAGTGTTTCCAACTCCATTTATCACTTGGGATGGGCCTCCCTTGTTGATAGCCTGCTACACATACATGTAGTATATATGTGTGTATGTATGTATATTTGGTGCATGTGTTCACATGAATTGGGACTGTTAATTATTGGCAGGTAATGAAGTTTAGTCATGGGTACCTACTTCAGTAAACTGATTTGCTATAAGAATAAGTGGTCCGTTTGTGACTGAAGCAACAATACGTTATCTTAAGTCTTTAACATAGAAAGTGAAACTGGCCAGATGTGGTGAGGCATGCCTGTAGTCCTAGCTACTTGGGTGACTGAGGCAGGTATATTGCTTGAGCCTCAGGAGTTTGAGTACAGCCTGGGCAATGTAGCGAGACCCTGTCTCCAAAAAAAAAGGTAAATAAAGTAAAATTTATAACAATATAGTTTATAAACTATAAGAACTTTAAACTTAATTGAAAATTATTTTACATTAAACAATTTTTACATAATTTTCTTTATATGTGAAATGTGCTTTTTATGTTGTGTTTTTACTTTTGGATTTTATATATTTACTTTTTATACATACTAATTTTTCTAAGGACCTATTTTAACATTAGATTTTCTTTAAGGGCTTAGGTATAATGTAATACATATTTTATTCTGAAAAACAACTGCATAAGTTATGATTCTTAAGTATTACCCACAGCATCTTTCAGAAAGTAAAATGACCATCTCTATAAATTTTTAATAGATATATAAATTTTTCATAGATTGGTATCTGTAAGTGAATATTCTTTTTGCAATCTTGAGTAAAATCATTTTATATTGACATTTAAAAATATTTTAAAAGCAACATTTTAGAGAGATTGATATTGATTATAAAATTACATGTAAATGTACCTAAAGAGTTTTATGACATAGAAAATATTACCTTTTTTGTTTTTCATATGGAACATTGCTATATCACATTATGAAGTTGATATCTTGTGGGTCAGTCAGTGGAGAAGTTTTGGAGGAATTAATTTCTCAAAAATGTTAGCAAGGTTATTTTTAAAGACAATCTAATAAACAATAGTAATATTGTTTAAGAATTAATAAAGAGAAGTAGTAAAGAGTGAGTATGTAAGTGAAAGTGAAAAGAATGTCTTGGTAGGACAAATCAGTACCTGAAATACTCATCTTTGCTTTTCAAATTAAACCGTTTAGGTTATCAGTCAGTCAAAAGTGGCAGGTAGTGACCATTAGGAGGATTCATTAACACCCTGCAGCCAGCTTATACTGGGTGACCTACATCTGTCTTCATTAGAAGTTTTATCATTGCCAGTAGTGAACAGATGGATCATTATTGCCAACACTGCCCTTTGGGCCTACCTGGAGGACATGCAAAGTCGTCCTATACAGGATACATATCCACATTTGCCTACTATGGTGTGAGAACAATATTTTTTGTAATGGTGATATATTGTTTATTTTAATCAACAGGCTGCCCATGTAGAGTAATATTTGTAAACAGTTTATGCAAAAGTATTATTTTGGCAGAGGGAGAAATTATTTAAATGTATATATATAATATAACTATTTTGAGCATCCAAAAAAGCTAGGATATAATTGAATTGTAAATTAGGCATAGGCCAATCATAAATTTTCATTCAGATAATCTGAATTTAGTAGTATATTGAAAGGCTTTAGTAGAAACATAATATGCAATAATATGGTTATTATTCGTGCTTCTACATCATAAATACAGTATATTTCAAGATTTCCTTCCATTATCTAATAGACTTACAATACCTTTTAACATATGATATTAAATTCCAAATTTAAGATATTTAAAATCTTAAAGACCTATGTATATATAATCAGTCTAATTGGTTAATATGAAAGGGAAATCATTCTCTTAGTCTTAAAATATGCAATTTTAGCATTGAATTGTATCTTTTGAAAGATTGTCTATTTCTTTCTGTGGTGGCAAGCACTTTTGTAAGAGCAGATTAATTACGTTTGTTATAGCATCCTGGGTGTAAATGATGGGAAGATATCAACTGTGCACATTTATCTTTGCACTCTTTGCACACCTGCTTTTCCTTTTTTTTTTTTTTTTTTTTTTAAATCTATTGCAAGACTTTGTTCATTAACGTTCAGGGTCACCACAAGTGCCAGCCACTTGTATATACTTAAAACACTGAAATCATGAAAACTATTCTGTGAGATAGTTACTCTTTACATAATACGGTAGAATATTGTTTTAAATATAGTATGTTTTATTTAGAAATCTGAAGACTAGGGTCCTGGGGAATTGGAATACTTAGCTATTCAAGGAATTTATTTTTTCCTTAAATGTTATCTGCTAACTAGTGGTGGAATTTATGTTTTTTCATATAAGTTTCCAAGAAAAATATATTATGAAAATTCCCAAATTATAATGATAACAAAGGACCAGATTTCCTTTATCAGTATCCATAGGTGAAGATATTTGCCTAAGGAGTTTAATGAGTGTTTAGTAGAAACACAGTTCCCTACTTTTTGTTCAAAAATGTATGTTTTCTTCATGAGCGCTCTCTTTTGCTCTTTTTTTCTCTCTCTCTCATTTTGTGATAATCAACTTGCTTTACAGTTGGAGAGAAACAAACATTTTTTAAGGATCATATTTGAAATGACATTCAAATTCTGTGTCTGAGATAACATTTATTTTATTTTGGGGAAACTGTCCTTGTATTGACATTCAATTTATCCAGGAACAAAGAGAATGAAAGAATTGAGAATATGTTGGAGGGCACTTGCACAATATATTTTTTCTACCATAGTGATTCTCTCTGAAATAGCTAAGTGTAATAGGAGATCACATCAATAATATGAAAATCTTTAGCGCTGTGGGGGTAGGAATTTTAGCATTGGTGAACTTTGCTTTTTAACTTCTATGATATTTGACTGGTATAATTGGACACTTAGGATTTATCAACGCAACATGTAATACACTTTTAGCATTTTTATCTTGTGTGATAGTTTTAAAAATAGTTCTACATATGTAGTAACATTTCTTTGTTTATCATTTTTCTGTCTAAATTTATCTTTTAGGTTGTGGGGCACTAATTCTCAAACTTTTTGGCTTCAGGATCTTTTTATACTCTTAAAAATATGGAGGGCTGGGCATGGTGGCTCACGCCTGTAATCCCAGCACTTTGGGAGGCCAAGGCAGGCGGATCACCAGGTCAGGAGATCCAGACCATCCTGGCTAACACGGTGAAACCCCGTGTTAAATACAAAAAATTAGGCGGGCGTGGTGGTACGCGCCTATAGTCCCAGCTACTCAGGAGGCTGAGGCAGGAAAATTGCTTGAACTGGGAGGCAGAGGTTGCAGTGAGCTGAGATCGTGCCACTGCACTCCAGCTTGGGCGACAGAGGGGGACTCTGTCTCCAACAACAACCACAACAACAACAACAAAACTATTGAGGACTCAAAAGAACTTTATGTGGATTACATCTAGTGTTTCTTATTGTATTAGAAATGGAAAAGGAGAAACATTTAAAATACAAAAATACACAAGTGTTTATGAGAGAACAAAAGTCAACTAGGCAAACAAAATCTTAGCATTAATATGAAAATAATTTTGATCTTGAGGATTATCTGAAAGGACATCAGGAATCTCGAGGGGTCACTGGAGATACTTGAGAACCATGATTGTAGGGTGTTTGAAGTTAGAAATAGTATCATTTTGTTTGTTGATTAAATATCTAGACCAGAAAGTAGTTAATACATATTAGTAATAGTAGCAACAATTCTGTTACTATATTTGTTATAAAGTTGTAGTTTTAATGTATATGTAGGTTTTAATTGAACTGTTTTTTAGTTAAAAATGTAAGATTGTATCCTTTCTTTAAACATATAGTGAAGTTGTAATTTGGAACAAGAATAGCTTTTCTAACTATACCTGTTAAAATTATAGTGACCTTTAGAGATATTGCTGGCATTTGTGACTCTTACATCAAATGTCTTCCAACATTATACTGTCAGCAGGGAACATGAGGATTGACTAGTTTGAAATGGCAGTCTTAGGGAAGGACATAAACTTTGAAATATCTATAACTGCTTTTAATGTCAAAATCACACATGACCAATCTCAACATTTATTTTAATTCTTCTAAAATCTCTACAAATTTTAAAAATTATCAGTTTAAGGATTATCTTCTTACTTAATTTCCATCAAATATTTATGTGGAAACAAACATGTTGATATTTTCAATTGTGATTAAAAATATGAGTCAGAAAGTAGCAAGCTGTTTACGAGATTAAAGTTACATCAATTTTAATAAAATTTTGAAAGACTTTTCTTTTACAGATTAATCTGGATTTTTAGTTCTTTCAGTTTTTCATATTGGATTATGTGGATGGTTCACTATTCATTTGCTTCTTTTTTTTTTTTTTCTTTTGAGACAGAGTCTCGCTGTGTTGCCCAGGCTGGAGTGCAGTGGCATGATCTTGGCTCGCTGCAAGCTCCACCTCCCAGGTTCATGCCATTCTCCTGCCTCAGCCTCCTGAGCAGCTGGGACTACAGGCGCCCGCCACCACGCCTGGCTAATTTTTTGTATTTTTAGTAGAGATGGAGTTTCACCGTGTTAGCCAGGATGGTCTCAATCTCCTGACCTCGTGATCTGCCCGCCTGGGCCTCCCAAAGTGCTGGGATTACAGGCGTGAGCCACCATGTCCAGCCTCATTTGCTTCTTTAATGCTTTTAAAAATTGTATGGTCTTTTCTTCTCGAAGATTTTAAAGGTGCCCTCAAGGGTTTCAGACTTCATAGTTAAACTCCCTAAAAAATATAACTTTATGTGATATTGTGCAGGATAGAGTACTCTTCTTAATCTCCAGAGTATATTCCTATTTTTGAAGCTGTATTTTATTATTATGTAACTATTTTTTTCCTTCTCATTTAATACTATTCAGTCACATACTTAAGTATCTTAAAAAGAATGGTGAAGGTTTTTGTTTTTGGTGATGTTGGAGTAGCTTGTATCAGACCAAATATCCCATTGAGAACAACTATAGAAGCTGGATAAATTATATGACTACAAAATAGCTGAGTGCAGCAGAAGCAAATAAAGGAGATAAGACTTAAGGGATAAAGATTCCAGAGAGGAGGGGACATGCATTGATGTTAACCTGACATTCTCTGAAACTTTTTCTATCAAGGCATCTTTTTATTTGTAAGTGGCATTGGACAAATGGCTAAGATACTAAGCATAAAAGGCTAGTGAAATCTTTCAGCAGTTTCACAGGGTTAGGAAAGCAAAACTTGAAATTTAGTCAATGATTCAGGAACCAAGAGTATTAAGTAAAGGGAAGCACAGAAAAGCAATCCTCACATGCTGTGCTGCTTTTCCCCTTGGGACATTTGTTTATTTCTAAGCTAGGCAGGCAGGAAGTTACAAATCCAAGTAGAAAGAAAGTGGGAGCTAAAAATGTAGGCTAGATTTGGTGGTCTCATGGTGCTCCTGGGAAGACAGAAAACGGGAGGAGGCAACACCCAGAAAGAGGGACGCTGGTAAACACTTCAGATTTTCAGGAATAAGAACAAATGGGAAATACATCAGCAATCACAAAGATTTAAACTCAGTGTCAAAATTTCTCAATCCCTGATGGACCTAAGATGTTCTGCCCCTATTTAACCTCAAGACAGACATTAAATCCTCTCTGGAGGTAGATAACATAATTCAGAGTTTATATTTTTTTCTGTATATAATATACAGCACTTAATTATAATCCAGGAAGACACCAGAACCCCTAGTTGATCAAGATATTTAACTTCTCAAACTTTAAGATAATTGTGATTAAGCTGCTGAAGAATTAGGAAAGAGATGAAGAATTTAACAGATAACTGAGTTTATAAAAACATCAAACAGATTTTAGTAATTATAATACATAAAACGAAGAATGCCATTGGTGGTTTTAACAAAAGATTAGAACTGGAGACCTCTTTGTCATTTCACTAATCCTAGTGCAAAAGAGAGAATTAGTAAGCTTGGAGACAAGTTCAGTGGAAAATATTTAGACTGAAAAACTGAGTAAAAGAATAGAAGGTATAGAAATGACCGCAAGAGACATTGGAACATATGTGTAATTAGAGTCTCAGAAGGAGAGAAGGGAGAGAATGGGACAGAAGTATGATGTGAAGATACGGGATGGTCATACCCCAAAAGGGATGAAAGACATCAACCTTTAGATTCAAGAAGTTCTACAAACTTTAAGCAGGATAAATACAAAATAAACCCCATGAAAGCACAACATATTAAAATTGCTAAAAACCAAATACAAAAAGGAATTCTTAAAAATGGTTGGAGGAAAGAGACAGCTGTCTTCAAAGGAGCAAATATAACCTCTAGATGACTATTCAACTGAAATGATGGGAGACCAGAAGACAATGGAATATTATTAAAGTGATGAAACCAGCTTATCATTTTATACCCAGAGATATCATTCAGAAATGAAGGTGAAGTAAGGATGTTTCTTTATCATGAATTACATTTTAATAAAGTAATCTAAAGAACTATAACAGGCAAAGTAATTTCAGTAGGAAAGTTATTTTTGTGTCAGTTGTTTTCAGCGGGAACTGAAAGAAAAGAACATACCAAATATATACACACAGATCCTCAGCACCTCTACATAAAAACAAAAATTATCTAGGGGAGCAAAGATCTGAGGGGAGAGGATTTCTATAGTTTGAAAGAGATTTGCCAATGATTCTGATATTATTCTCCTTTACTCCTATTTTAGAAGTTGATTTTTTCTCTTATAAGCAGTGATATATATTGTCTCCTTCCAAATTTTACTTAAAATATACTTGCGATGTGCCTATAACAAGGCAATAATGCTTTAAAATATGCAGTGCCAAATTTGTGTTGTATTTTATCCTTAATTTTATTATTATTATTACTATATATATTTTTTGAGATGGAGTTTTGCTCTTGTTGCCCAGGCTGGAGTGCAATGGCACAATCTTGGCTCACTGCAGCCTCCGCCTCCCAGGTTCAAGCAATTCTCCTGTCTCAGCCTCCTGAGTAGCTGGGACTACAGGTGCCTGCCACCACGCCCAACTAATTTTTTGTATTTTTAGTAGAGGCGAGGTTTCATCATGTTGGCTAGGCTGGTCTTGAACTCCTGACCTCAGGTGATCCACCTGCCTCAGCTTCCCAAAGTGCTGGGATTACAGGCATGAGCCACCACACCTGGCCAATTTTATTATTTTTTTCTATCATCAAAATTATTTATTGAATTATCAATGTTATGAACACTGCTGTGATATTTTGAGTATTAGACATACATTGATAATACACAATATGAAAATTCTAGCATAGTGCCTGTCATGTATATATACTATATTCTAACTCAGCTGAGTTAGAATCTGTGTATTAGACTCTATGACTGGATTACAAAGGAGTAGGAGAAATAATTTTTAAATATGTGTTTTATATGAATGTACAAGACAGGACAAGCGGAAAAAATTCTAATACCTCTTTTATCTAGCAGTATTAACTACGTGAAACATAGTTTCACTTGTTTATACTGAAAACAAGTATAAAAAAACTCCTTAAGCAGCATGAATGAATGAATAAATAAATAATAATACCTGTAATAACCACCACGTTTTTCAGGCATTTTAACCACCTGCGTCTCATATATAGCATTCATTCTTCACAGCAGTCTTTTGAGGTATTATTGTACATGTTACAAATGAGATTACTTGAGATAAAGAGATTAAATAGCTTGCTCAACCTCGCACGACTAATAAGTGTGGAACTAAGGTCAAGCAATGAAGCAGGTTCAAAGTAGTAGCGTGTTTAGAGCTGCTAGGTTGGCTTGCTACTCTTCCACAGATTTGGCTGATAAGGAGATAATAAGCCCAAATGGATTTAGACAGTTTAATACAGCAATAGTAACATCTTGGCTCTGGTTTCCTGATCTCCTAGCCTAATGGGACAATGTGAATAGGGTCAAATGTTGTCTGCACACACAGTTGGGGATGCATTATAGGAGAGAATTACTGAAATTAGTGGACTCTTGTTTTGTTTTATTTTATTTTATTTTATTTTATTTTATTTCATTTTATTATTTTCCCTTCAACTTTTATTGTAAGTTCTGGGGTACATGTGCAGGATGTGCAGGTTTGTTACATAGGTAAACCAGTGGTTTGCTGCACAGACCAACGCATTGCCTTGGTATTAAGCCCAACATCCATTAGCTGTTATTCCTGATGCTGTCCCTCTCTCCACCCCACAGGCCCCAGTGTGTGTTGTTCCCCGCCATGTGTCCATTTGTTCTCATCGTTTAGCTCCCACTTGAAAGTGAGAACATACGATGTTTGGTATTCTGTTCTTGTGTTAGTTTGCTGAGAATAATGGCTTCCAGCTCCATTCATGTCCCGCAAAGGACATAATCTCGTTTCTTTTTATGGCTGTGTAGTATTCTGTGGTATATATGTAACAACGTTTTCTTTATCCAGTCTATCATTGATGGGCATTTGGATTGATTCCATATCTTTGCTATTGTGAATAGTGCTGCAGTGAACATACACGTACATGTGTCTTTGTAATAGAATGATTTACATTCCTTTGGGTATGTACCCAGTAATGGAATTGCTGGGTCAAATGGTATTTCTGCTTCTAGATCTTTGAGGAATTGCCACTCTGTTTTCCACAATGGTTGAACTAGTTTACACTTCCACCAACAGTGTATAAATATTCTTTTCTCTCCACAACCTTGCCAGCATCTGTTGTTTTTTTGACTTTTTAATGATGGCCATTCTGACTGGCATGAGATAGTATCTCACTGTGGTTTTGATTTGCATTTCTCTAATGATTAGTGATGTTGAGCTTTTTTTCATATGTTTGTTGACTACGTGAATGTCTTCCTTTGAGAAGTGTCTGTTTAGGTCCTTTGCCCACTTTTTAATGGGGTTGTTTTGTTCCTGTAAATTTAAATTTCTTGTAGTCGCTGAATATCAGACCTTTGTCAGATCGATAGATTGCAAAATTTTTCTCCCATTCTGTAGGTTGTCTATTCACTCTGATGATAGTTTCCTTTGCTGTGCAGAAGCTCTGTAGTTTAATTAGATCCCACTTGTCAATTTTTGATTTTGTCTCAATTGCTTTTGGCATTTTCATCATGAAATCTTTGCCTGTGCCTATGTCCTGAATGGTATTGCCTAGATTTTCTTCTAGGATTTTTATAGTTTTGGGTTTTCATGTAAATCTTTAATCCATCTTGAGTTAATTTTTGTATAAGGTGTAAGGAAGGGGCCCAGTTTCAATTTTCTGCATATGGCTAGCCAGTTCTCCCAGCACCATTTATTAAATAGGGAATCATTTCCCCCATTGCTTGTTTTTGTCAGTTTTGCTGAGGATCAGATAGTTGTAGGTATGCAGTCTTATTTCTGACTTCTCTGTTACGTTTCATTTGTCTATGAGTCTGTTTTTGTACCAGTACCATGCTGTTTTGGTTATTGTAGTCTTGTAGTATAGTTTGAAGTCGGGTAGCATGATGCCTCCAGCTTTGTTCTTTTTACTTAGAATTTCTTTGGCTATTTGGGCTTTTTTTTGGTTCCATATGAATTTTGAAATAGTTTCTTCTAATTCTCTGAAGAATTAGAAGAACTTCTAGAGTTCATTGTTTGAGTTTGGACCCAGAGAGCCCCTAAACATGTAAATGGTAGTTTAATGGGAATAGCATTGAATCTGTAAATTACTTTGGGCAGTATGGATGTTTTCATGATATTGATTCTTCCTATCCATGAGCATGGAATTTTTTTCCATTTGTTTGTGTCATATCTGATTTCCTTAAGCAGTGGTTTGTAGTTCTCCTTGAAGAGGTCCTTTACTTCTCTTAGCTGTATTCCTAGGTATTTTATTCTTTTTGTAGCAATTGTGATTGGGAGTTCAATCATGATTTGGCTCTCTGCTTGCCTGTTGTTGGTTTCTAGGAATGCTAGTGAATTTTGCACATTGATTTTGTATCCTGAGACTTTGTTGAAGTTGCTTATCAGCTTAAGAAGGTTTTGGGCTGAGATGATGGGTTTTTCTAGATATAGGATTATGTCATCTGCAAAGATAATTTGACATCCTCTCTCTCTATTTGAATACCCTTTATTTCTTTCTCTTGCCATATTGCCCTGGCCAGAACTTCTAATACTATGTTGAATAGGAGTGGTGAGAGAGGGCATCATTGTCTTGTGCCAGTTTTCAAGGGGAATGCCTCCAGCTTTTGCCCATTCAGTATGATATTTGCTATGGGTTTGTCATATATTTCTCTTATTATTTTGAGGTATGTTCCTTCAATATGTAGTTTATTGAGAGGCTTTAACATGAAGGATGTTGAATTTTATTGAAGGCCCTTTCTGCGTCTGTTGAGATAATCATGTGGTTTTTGCCTTTAATTCTGTTTGTGTGATAAATCACATTTATTGATTTGTGTATGTTGCACTAACCTTGCAACCTGAGGATGAAGCCAACTTGATTGTGGTCGATAAGCTTTTGATGTGCTGCTGGATTTGATTTGGTAGTATTTTTTCGAGGAATTTTTGCATTGATGTTCATCAAGAATATTGTGTTATATCTCTGCCAGGTTTTCGTGTCAGGATGATGGTAGCCTCATAAAATGAGTCAGGTAGGAGTCCCTCCTTTTCAATTTTTGGAATAGTTTCAGTAGAAATGGTACTAGCTCTTTTTTGTACCTCTGACTCTTGTTTTATATGAGAGCTGCTGGCAAACCTGCCCATCCTTACTTCCAGGGAATGACATACTATCTTTATTAACCTGGAATGTAGCACTTCTACCCTTGGAGGTAGGTATTTTTACTTTCATTACCCTTAAATGCTTTTGGTGGAGGTGGTGTCTCTATATTTACTATCTGAGAACATGAATAAATATGTGCCATAAGTTACTGTCTTCATCTTTCTAGGGCCATCTGCTTATACAAATCTTGAAAAGAAAATCCTGGAGCATGTTGACTGTTAATGTCTAGATGTGTATGGAAATGTGAGAGATTCATGGAGAATTGTCTCTCAACAGTTAGAACTCAAACTCTGTTCTGTAAGCAGCAAATGTTTTTGCCTCTATTTTTCATGCTTTTTTTAGCTTAAGAGGGGCCGTTAGGACTTACTGCTCTTTAGGCATCTGTCAACAAACTTTCTGATATCCCAGCACACAGACAATTAAAATTGCTGATTAAGGGCACACTAATTGCAACAAATCATGATGACAGATGGGGAAAAGGCAAAACTTTATAAATAATATTTACAAAAATTAAAATATAGTTTCCTACAGTTATTTATTGTGGCGTAAAAGTTTGCATATCAGTCATTTCTAAGATAATTACTACTCGATGTCTAAAAAAACTTAAATAAAAACAATTATTTAAATGATTCTTTTCAATTATGTATAGAATATATGTATGTGGAACACCAAATTCTCCTATGAAGAATAATAAATTAGATAGTACAGTGCAAGTGTTTTACAACTTATGATCAATATATTTATATAGATGATCCGTTATACTAAATTGCACAAACATACTCATATCTTTATTTATACATTTTAATACATTTTTAAAAATGTAAAAATGTTTGGTTACTTAAATTCTGAAATTCAGTGGCATAAAGTGGTTGTCACCCTACAGTCTTGTGCTGCATAATGATATTTTGGTCAACAATGGACTGCACATATGATGATGGTCCCATAAGATTATAATACTGTATTTTTACTGTACTTTTTCTATGTTTAGATATGTTCAGATACACAAATACTATTGTGTTACAATTGCCCACAGTATTAAGTACAGTAACCTGCTGTTTGGGATTATAGCCTAGGAGCAATAGGCTATACTGTATAGCCTAGGTGTGTAGTAGGTTATACCATCTTGGTTTGTGTAAGTACACTCTATGATGTTTGCACAATGATGAAATCACCTCACGACACATTTCTCAGTAAGTATTCCCATCGTTAAGTGATTCATGATTGTACTTACACTCCTACACACAACTTCTGGAACACATTGTTTGAGTCTGGACCCAGAGAGCCCCTAAACATGTCTAAGGGAAGAAATGGATAATTTTCTTCTCCTGATTTTGGTTCATTTTAATATTACCATGAAACTCAGGAGCAATTCAGATTAGTGGTCATTTTTAAATACTTGTGTTTCATTCAATAATTTATTCAACAGATATTTAATAAGCTTCTAACAAATCCTAGGTACTCTGTTAACCTCTGGAGATACAATGGTGAACAAATGTACATGTAGTCTCTGTCCTTAGAGGTTTATTGTCAATCTAGCAAAAAAGCATCACAGAAACAAATGCTAAGAAGGGATACTCTAGGGTTTTTAGAGTTTAAATAAAGGAATTTGACCTAGTCAAAGAAAAGGAAAAGAAAGCTCTTCTTTAGAAGTGATGTTTGAACTGAGATCTCAAGGAGAACTTGAAATAGAGGAAGAGGTAAGGAAAGTGTGTTCCAGGTAGAGGGAACATCAAAGGCCCTGTGGTGGCAAGGGGGATAGGATAGCCAAGGGAGCACAGCCTGGATGTTACTTGATGTTCATACAAAAAGGAGGTATACAAAAGATTATGAATTACTTTGAAAAACCAACAACTTTTTGTGAAATAAAGTTAGGTTTGGACGCCTGGGTCATCTAGGATACACAATCAGGAAAATTTATCAGAGAAGTAAAAAAAACAACCCTGCTTTTGTTTTCTTCTGACTCAATGATAAGTGACAGATGGGATTTGGGATAATGATAGAAAAATATCTTACTACGGAGACTTAAGAACGAGAGCGTTCTTTTTTATAATAACCAATAAAGCATGATATGAGCAAGACTTCAACCACCAAAACTAAGTTTAAAGATACATGTTTATCAGGAAACTGCTTTTGTTTCAGTGCTTATTGTTGAAACCTTTAAAAAACATATTAGCCCTATCCTTCATCTCTTTTAACTTTATGCCTAATAATTTAGTACAAACAATACATTATCTGGGTGAGAGTTCTTTCAAGATATAAAGTAAGACATTAAACAAATTTTTCATATTGATATTGCATTCCTTTCCTGCTCCAAAAACTTTATGAAGCAAATAAATCTTGATATTATCTGAAAGCCTGTTAAGACATTAACTTATTTTAGTATCAGAAGCACAGGCTCTCTGGCTTCTGGCTGTATAATAATCAGCAATACTATTCAAAAGGTTAAATCATTTAAATACTTATCTTTAATAGCTAAATAACCCTGGTTGGCTCATTGGATTGACATTTTATTTAAAATTGAATATATAGGAGCTATATCCATATTTCTGCTGTAAGTTTACTTCAAGCTCAAATAATTTTTTTTAGTGTTTACATTGAGGAGTTTCAGAGCTTTATCAATCGCTCTTCTAAGGTACAGTTCCAGCATTGCTTTCTGTAAAAAGCCTATCTCTCTCTAATAACCACATATACTTTTGATTTTCCATTGTGTAAGTGTTTTCATATAAAGAGAATGATTGACTCTTAGAGAACTACACTAATTGTTTAGATTCCTAAAAAGGAGAGGGGTGAGAAGGAAACATTTTCTGAATGTGTTGTTTTAGTTGATGAGGCCATGTTTAAATGTTAGAAACATTTTCTCAATGTGTTGTTTTAATTGATGAAGCCAAGTTTGAATGTTGAGTCTTTTGACATCCATAAATGCCAACCTCTTAAAAAGAGAATTGGATTTCTCTATGTTTCTGAATACATATTATACATTTAATAAAAAAAAACCATAACTGATATTGTCAGAAATAATAAGCTTGTAAATAAATAAAGCAGTCACTCAAACAGTTACAGGTAGAGAAAATGAATTAGGCAATTTGAATACATGCAATACCCTTAATAGTGAAAGTGATTTATGGATATTACATCTTTTTGACTCACGAACAACAGTAGTTGCTCTAGCAGAAAGAAGTATATATTTACTGTCATTTTTGCCGTCTTTTTTCAGTGTTCCTACAGATTAAGATATATTTTCTTGTTAGATATGGGTAAGGGAATGTGACATAAGCTCTTTTTTTATTTTTTTTAAAGATGGAGTCTATCTCTGTTGCCCAGGCTGGAGTGCAGTGGCACGATCTCAGCTCACTGCAACCTCTGCCTTCCAGGTTCAAGCGATTCTCCTGCCTCAGCCTCCCGAGTAGCTCGGATTATAGGCATGCACCACCATACCCGGCTAATTTTTGTATTTGTATTAGAGATGGAGTTTCACCATGTTGGCCAGGCTGGTATCAAACTCCTGACCTTGGGTGATCCACCTGCCTCGGCCTCCCAAAGTGCTGGGATTACAGTTGTGAGCCACAATGTCCAGCCAAGCTCTTTTCCAAATAGAATAAATATTAAAGTGTGACTTTTCTCTTTATGTTTTGACAAATAACTTATGCATTAATACATACTATATCCCATACTGAATTTTCCTTTTATGAGAGTCAGGTTGGGTGACATTTGCTAAATATGTAATTTTGTAAAATTTTTAGCCACTAAAGTACTTTACATACTTAGGTAGGTTATATGTTTAAATATATTATAAACAATATATTTTTGATATATGAAACAAACTTCTCTCAGCCTTGATAGGTATATATAATATACCTATTTGATATACCTACTTGATAGGTATATCATTAAATTATTAAATTTAATGATGTTAAATTATTAAAATATGTATTTATTTACTTTATTAAAATATGTGTTTTCCTACTTAATTTTGAAGCAATTTTCAAAAGTTGTTCCTAGAATATACTTCTCTAGGTAGGTGTATCAAGATATATACTTGGTAGGTATATCCGGTGACAGTGAAATGAGCTTAGTCCGTCTTAAATATAAAGGAAATTTATTGGTAAATTTGTGGATAAATTTAGCTCAGGCCCTGTTTCAGGACCCGAAGAAGTCATCAGGATCTGGGTTTTTCTCTTTCACTTCTGGGACCCTCTTCTGTACTTGTTTTATTCATAGATTGGATTTTTCCTTATGGTGGCAAGGTGGTTGTTGCAGTGATAGCCTCACAGTCTCTATTGTTCAAGTATAGTTGAAAAGAGTGAGTCTGGCTCCTGGCTAATTCAAACAGAAGTCAATTTTGAATAAGTTAATATCTTATTTGTTTGTGATGTTCATTCACATGTATTAAACTCTAATATACATTAGGATCAGTTTCTGGGCTATTTGAATTGTTCATGCAGTGAATATTGGGCAGGGCTATTGTGGAAGAAATCTATTTTTTATTGTTGTTATAACTTCTAAGTGGCTATAAGTGGTATAGAAAAAAAGATTTTATTTTATATAATTATCCAGTTACTGGACCCCTTACAAACTATTTTTTCTTAATTTTAAGAAATATTTAAATTATTATCTTAGCTTTTCTAGATAATCCTGTCATTAAAATGGTAATTTGCCTTCCACCCTTGTCAGTATTATGTTTGGTTTCCTATTTTGTTGCCTTGAATAGAAATTATAGCATAGATAATATTAAATAATAATGGCGTTATCTGGTATTTATTCTCTTTTTTATGGGAATGCCTTTAGTTTTTCCCATTAAGCATAAGGTTTGCTTCTTGTTTAAGATGAATATCCTTCCTTTAAAAAATACCTTTTCAAATTAGCTGGTCATAGTGGCATGCACTTGTAGTTCCAGCTACCAGGGAGGCTGAGGTGGAAGGAAGGCTTGAGCCCAGGAGTTTCAGGCTGCAGTGAGCTATGTTTGCACCACTGCACTCCAGTCTGGGTGACAGAGTGAGACCCTGTATCTAAAATAAATAAATAAATAAACTTTTAGTACTGATTTTATAAAATTTTTTAATTTGGAATGTATGTTTTGTGTTTTTTTGTTATCTAATAAGGTCATCATGTGTTGAATCATGAATCTCACTAAACCTACTGACAAGACAGATACATTGAGAAATTTTCTAACATTAAGCCACTCTTGAATTACTGAATGATGGTAGACAATATACCGCTGAATTTATTTTGCAAGTATGCAACTTTCTTGAAGAAGGTCTGCCAGGTTATTGTTTTCCCAGTAGAGAATGCCTCATGTTTATGAATACCTGAAAGCCATATAATGTATATCCTCTAAACCCAATATGAAGTTTTAAACAAGATGATGTGCAGGAAAAGGAAATTGTTTGAATATAAGGAATCTGTTTTAACATTTTACATCTTAAATATAGTTTGTTATATATAGGGTCTTAGTTACTACACAAAAAATGTAGGTTTCAGGTTGATGTATGATAGATTATAATTGTTTTTAGCACAGAACATTTACTTTTTAGGAAAGAATTAATGATGTTGTGCAGCTGAAGCCTGTGTTTTATTTGGATTTTTGCGCCTGTGATATTAGTCTGTAGTAGCGATAACAAGAATGTCAAACTATGGTATCAAAGTTGTTTATTTCATAAAATAAATTAGGTAACTTCATGAACATTTCAGAGAGCTTCGTGGCAAAATTTTCTTACTGAAATCATTTTTGAATTATTTGTTGACTTTTATAATTTAACTTTTACATCTATTTTTTGTTTAATCAGATTTTCCTACTTAATTTTGAAGCAATTTTAGAAAGTTGTTCCTAGAATATTCAATTTAATATATTCATTTTTATTAGCATAGCTTTATATAGAGTTAGATGTTTAAAAACTTCCGTATCTTTTATTATATCACCTTTCTCATTCCTAATTGTGTTTATTCGTGGTTTCTGTTTTCTTCCACTTGTCTTTTTTTTTTTTTTTTTTTTTTGAGGCAGGGTCTCACTCTGTTACCCATGTGCACACCACCACACCCAGCTAATTAAAAATATTTTTTTTTTGTAGAAACGTAGTCTCACTGTGTTGCCCAGGCTGGTCTCAAACTCCTGGACTCAAGAGATCCTCCCACCTCGGCCTCCCAAGGTGCTGGGATTACAGGTGTGAACCACTGTTCCTGGGCTTGTCATTTTTTTATTGTTATTTTTGTTATTATTATTTTATTTTGATATAGACTTGTCTATATTTTTTTCCCTCAAAGAACAAAGTGATGAATTTACTTACCAATTGCTTAATTTTAGAGATTTATTCTTATCATTTTCTTTTTCCTGCTTTAAACATCTTAACTTGAATGCTTTTTCATTATTTCCATAAAAGTACAATTCTATGATTTAATGTCTTGGAATAGTTTTGGCTACATTGATTAAAATTTGATAGGTTGTGATTTTATTTTCAGTGTTATTTAAATGTTTTACTTTAGATTGACTTTTTTTTTGGGGGGACGGTGTCTTGCTCTGTCACCAGGCTGGAGTGCAGTGGTGTGATCTCAGCTCACTGCAATCTCCGCCTCCCGTGTTCCAGCAATTTTCCTGCCTCAGACTCCCGAGGAGCTGGGACTACAGGCGTGTGCCACCACGCCCAGCTAATTTTTGTATTTTTAGTAGAGACGGGGTTTCACTGTGGTGGCCAGGATGGTCTTGATCTCTTGACCTTGTGATCCGCCCACCTGGGTCTCCCAAAGTGCTGGGATTACAGGCGTGAGCCACCGTGCCCAGCCTAGATTGATTTTTTTTTAAACAATAGGTATATATAAGACTTTTTCATTTTCAAAGAGGTTGTATTTTTTGTTATTAAAAAGAAACTTTGTTATTTCTGGTTTTACTGTGTTAGAAGATGAAGCCTGGTGTGCTGGCTCATGCCTGTAATCCTAGCACTTTGGGAGGCTGAGGTGGGAGGATCACTTGAGCTCAGGAGTTTGAGACCAGCCTGGGCAACATGGTAAGACCTAGTCTTTACAACAAATTTTTATAAAATTAAAAAAAGAAGATGATAACTATATAATTACTACTTTAGGCAGTTTAATGAATTCTTCTTTGTGGCTTGAAATATACTTAATTTAATTAATGTCCAATGGATGCTTGAAGTGGTATATTATTAGATTAGTACAAAAGTAATTGCGGTTTTTGCCATTACTTTTAATTATATAGTTACCATCATCTTCTTTTAATTCAAAGTAATGGCAAAAACTGCAATTGCTTTTGCACCAATCTAATAATTTGATCTTATTTTTTATATTATAAAATTTCTAAATTGTATCTGTGAAAGGTTGAAAAAGTTGTGGATATCTCCCAAATAATCTTGTATATGTGAATTTTCTTTTGTATTTCCAACAGTTTTTGTGTTACCTATTTTGAAGTTATGTTTTCCCCTGTGAAGGATTCTCGACTATTATATCTTTATTCCAAATACAAGTTTTTTTGTTTTTTTATACAACTTTTATTTTAGGTTCTGGGGTACATGCGAAAGTTTGTTACATCGGTAAACATGTCATGGCGGTTTGTTGCATAGATTATTTCATCACCTAGGAATTAAGCCCAGTACCCAATAGTTGTCTTTTCTGCTCCTTTCCCTCCTCCCACCCTCACCTGCAACTAGACAAACAGCAGTGTCTGTTGTTTGCTTCTTTGTGTTCATAAATTCTTATTTTGCTCCCACTTATACATGAGAACACATGGTATTTGGTTTTCTGTTCCTGCATTAGTTTGCTGAGGATAATAGCCTCCAACTCCATCCATGTTCCCACAAAAGACACGATCTTGTTCTTTTTTATGGCTGCATAGTATTCCATGGTGTGTATGTACCACATTTTCTTTATCCAATCTGTCATTGATCGGCATTTAGGTTAATTCCATGTCTTTGCTATTGTGAATGGTGCTGCAGTGAACATTCATGTACATGTGTCTTTATGGTCGAATTATTTATATTCCTCTGGGTATATACTTAGCAATGGGATTGCTGGGTCAAATGGCTGTTCTGCTTTTAGCTCTTTGAGCAATCACCATACTGCTTTCCACAATGTTTGAACTAATTTATACTTCCACCAACAGTGTATAAGTGTTCCTTTTTTTCCACAACCTCGCCAACATCTGTTATTTTTTGACTTTTTAATACTAGCCATTCTGACAGGTGTGAGATTGGTATCTCATTGTGGTTTTGATTTGCATTTCTCTAATGATCAGTGATACTGAGCTTTTTTCATTTGATTGTTGGTTGCATGCATGTCTTCTTTTGAGACTTGTCTGTTCATGTACTTTGCTCACTTTTTAATGCTTTTTTTTTTCTTGTAAATTTGTTTAAGTTCTGATATGGTTTGGCTCTGAGTACCCACCCAAATATAATGCTAAACTGTAATTCCCAATGTTAGGGGAGAGACCTGGTGGGAGGTGATTGGATCATGGGGGCAGATTTCCCCCTCGCTGTTTTCATGTTAGTTCTCACGAGATCTGGTGGTTTAAAAGTGTGTGGCACTTTCCCCTTCACTCTCTCTCTTCCTCCTGCTCTGCAGTGTGAAGAAGGTGCATTCTTCCTTTTTGTCTTTCACCATGATTGCAAGTTTTCTGAGGTCTTCTGGCTATGCTTCCTGTACAGCCTGTGAAACTGTGAGTCAATTAAACCTCTTTTCTTCATAAATTACCCAGTCTCAGGTAGTTCTTTATAGCAATGTGAGAACAAACTAATACAGCATCCTTATAGACGCTAGATATTAGACCTTTGTCAGATGTATAGTATGTAAATATTTTCTCCCATTCTGTAGGCTGTCTGCTTACTCTTTTCATAGTTTCTTTTGTTGTGCAGAAGCTCTTAAGTTTAATTAGATCCCACTTGTCAATTTTTGCTTTTATTGCAATTGCTTTTGGCATCTTCGTCATGAAATCTTTGCCCATTCCTATGTACTGGATGGTATTGTCTAGGTTGTCTTCCAGGGTTTTTATAGTTTTGGATTTTACATTTAAGTTTTTAATCCATCTTGAGTTAGTTTTTGTATATGGCCAAAGGAAGGGGTCCAGTTGCAGTCTTCTGTATAAGGCTAGCCAGTTATCTCAGTACCATTAATTGAAAAGGGGAGTCTTTTCCCCATTGCTTGTTTTTGTCAGCTTTGCAGAAGATCAGGTGGTTGTAGGTGGTGCAGTCTGATTTCTGGCCTCTCTGTTCTGTTCCATTGGTCTATGTGCCTGTTTTTGTACCAGTACCATGCTGTTTTGGTTACTGTAGCCCTGTAGTATAGTTTGAATTTGGGTAGTGTGATGCCTCCAGCTTTGTTCTTTTTGCTTAGGATTGCCTTGGCTATTCAGGCTCTTGTTTGACTCCATACCATTTAAAAATAGTTTTCTCTAGTTCTGTGAATAATGTCTTCGGTAGTTTGATAGGAATAGCATTGAATCTGTAAATTGCTTTGGGCAGTATGGCCATTTTAACAATATTGATTCTCCATATCTGTGAGCATGGGATGTTTTTCCATTTGTTTGTTTGTGTTTTCTCTGATTTCCTTGAGCAGTGTTTGTAGCTCTCATTGTAGAGATCTTTCACCTTCCTGGTTAGCTGTATTCCTAGGTATTTTATTCTTTTTGTGGCAGTTCTGAATGGGATTGACTTTCTGATTTGGCTGTTGGTTTGGCTGTTGTTGTGTATAGGAATGCTGGTGATTTTTGTACATTGATTTTGTATCCTTAAACTTTGCTGAAGTTGTTTACCAGCTAAAGGCAGTTTTGGGCTGAGACTGTGGGGTTTTATAGATATAGAATTATGTCATCTGCAAACAAAGATAGTTTGACTTCCTGTCTTCCTATTTGAAGAGAGGATGCCCTCTATTTCTTTCTTTTGCCTGATTGCTCTGGCTAGGATTTCCAGTAATATGTTGAGTAGGAGTGGTGAGAGAGGTCATCTTTGTCTTGTGCTGGTTTTCAAGGGGAATGCTTCCAGCATTTGCCTATTCAGTATAATATTGGCTGTGGGTTTGTCATAGATGGCTCTTATTATTTTAGGGATGTTTCTTCAATATCTAGTTTATTGAGAGTTTTTAACACAAAGCGGTGTTGAATTTTATCAAAAGCTTTTTCTGTATCTATTGAGATAATCATATGGTTTTTGTCTTTCATCCTGTTTATGTGATGAATCATATTTATTGATTTGTGTATGTTGAATCAACCTTGCATCCTGGGGATGAAGCCTATTTGATCATGGTAGATTAGCCCTTTGATGTGCTTTTGGATCCCATTTGCCAGTATTTTGTTGAGGATTTTTTTTTTTGCATTGATATTCATCAAGGATATTGGCCTGAAATTTTCTTTCATTGTTGTGTCTCTTCCAGGTTTTGGTATGAGGATGATATTGGCCTCATAGAATGATTTGGGGGAGGAGTCTTTCCTCAATATTTTGGAATAGTTTCTATAGGAATCTTACCAACTCTTCTTCGTAAATTTGGTAGAATTTGGCTGTGAATCCATCAGGTACTAGGCTTTTTTTTATTGGTAGGCTATTTATTACTGATTCAGTTTTGGAGCTCATTTTCAGTCTGTTCAGGAAATCAGTTTCTTCTTGGAGGAATTTTCTTCTTGGAGAAGAAAACTCCAATTTCTTCTTAGAGAATTTCACCCTCTCTCCAGTCTTGGGAGGGTGTGTATGTCCAGAAATTTATCCGCCTCTTCTAAGTTTTCTAGTTTGTGTGCACAAAGTTGTACATAGTAGTTTCTGATGTTTATTTTTAATTCTGTGGCATCAGTGGTAACATTGTCTTCATCATTTTTAATTATGCTTATTTGGATCCTCTCTATTTTTTCTTTATTAGTCTAGCTAGCGGCCTATCTATCTTACTAATTTTTTCAAAAAAAAACAAGCCCTGGTTTTATTGATTTTTTGAATGGGTTTTCATGTCTTGATTTCCTGCAGTTCAGCTCTGATTATTTTTTTGTCTTCTGCTAGCTTTTTGGTTGATTTGATCTTGCCTTTTCTAATTCTTTCAGATGCGATTCTTTAGGTTGTTAATTTGAGATCTTAGTAAACTTTCTGATGTGGGCATTTAGTGCTATTGGTATGATTTTGGTTTTTCTGAACTTGCTGAGGATTATAAGTTTTATGTCCAATGATATGGTCAATTTTAGAGTATGTGCCATGGAGTGATTAGAAGAATGTATATTCTGTTGTTTTTGGGTGGAGAGTTCTGTAGACATGTACTAGATCCATTTGGTCCAATGTTGAGTTCAAGTCCTGAATGTCTTTGTTAATTTTCTGTCTCAATGAACTGTCTAATACTGTCAATGGAGTGTAGGAAGTCTCCCACTATTTTTATTTGAGAATGTCTCTGTCTCTTTGTAGGTGTCTAAGAACTTGCTTTATGAATCTGGGTGCTCTTGCATTGGGTACCTGTATATATAGGATAGTTAGGTCTTCTTGCTGAATTGAACCCTTTACCATTATGTAATGTCCTTCTTTGTATTTTTTGATATTTGTTGGTTTGAAGTCTGTTTTGTCTGAAATTAGGATTGCAACCCCTGCTTTCTTCTGTTTTCCATTTGTTTGGTAGATTTTCCTCCATCCCTGTATTTTGAGCCTATGTGTGTCACTGTGTGTGAGATGAGTCTCTTGAAGACAGCATACCAATGGATCTTGCTTTTTTATTTAGCTTGCCACTCTGTGCCTTTAAATTGGGCAATTTAGCCTGTTTATATTCAAGGTTAGTTTATGTGTGCAGATTTGATCCTGCCATCATGATGTTAGCCGATTATTTTGAAGACTTGTATATGTGGTTACTTCAGAGTGTCACTGGTCTGTGTACTTCAGCGTGTTTTTGTAGTGGCTGGTAATGGTCTTTCCTTTCCATATTTAATACCAGAGGAGCTCCTTTGGGTACTTGTAAGGCAGGTCTGGTGGTAACAAATTCCCTCAGCATTTGCTTGTCTGAAAAGAATATTATTTCTTCTTCACTTTGAAACTTCGTTTGGCTAGATATGAAAATCTGGGTTAGAATTACTTTTCTTTAACAATGTTGAATACTGGCCCCTGGTCTCTCATGGATTTTAGTTTCACCTGAGAGGTCTGCTGTTAGTCTGATGGACTTCCCTTTGTAGGTGACCTGACTTTTCTCTCTAGCTGCCTTTAACATTCTTTCGTTTATTTCCACCTTGGAAAATCTGATGATTATGTGTCTTGAGGATGATCTTCTTATGAATATCTTACTGGGGTTCTCTGCATTTCCTAAATTTGAATATTGGCCTCTCTAGCTAGGTTGGGGAAGTTTTCATGGATGATGTCCTATGTTTTCCAAGTTGGTTCCATTCTTCTTTTCTCTTTTGGGGACACCAATCTGTCATATATTTCATTTCTTTACAATATCCCGTATTTCCCAGAGGTTTTGTTCATTCCTTTTCATTCTTTTTTTCTCTATTCTTGTCTACCTGGCTTATTTTAGAAAGCAAGTCTTCAAGCCCTGAGATTCTTTCCTTCACTTGGTCTATTTTCCTATTAATACTTGTGATTGCATTATGACATTTTTGTAGTGTGTTTTTCAGCTCTATCATGTTGGCTGTGTTCTTCTCTATACTGGCTATTTTGTCTGTCAGCTCCTGCATTGTTTTATTATGGTTTTTAGCTTCCTTGCATTTGGTTTCAATGTATTCCTGTTGCTCAATAAACTTCATTCCTACCCATATTCTGAATTCTAGTTCTGTCATTTCAGCCATCTTAGCCTCAGCTTGGTTCTGAATCCTTGCTGGAGAGGTGATGTGGTTATTTGGAGGAAAGAAGGCACTCTGGCTTTTAGAATTTTCAGCATTCTTGAGCTGATTCTTTCTCATCTTTGTGGGCTTACCTACCTTCAATCTTTGAGGTTGCCTACTGTGTTAGTCCATTCTTCACACTGCTATAAAGAACTACCTGAGACTGGTTAATTTATGAAGAAAAGAGGTTTAACTGACTCAAAGTTCCACAGGCTATCCAGGACACATGGTTAGGGGGGCCTCCGGAAACTTACAATCATGATAGAAGTGTGAAGGGGAAGCAAGCACCTTCTTCACATGGTAGAGCAGCGGGAGAGAGAGAGAGTAAAGAAGCAAGTGCTACACACTTTTAAACAACCAAATCTTATGAGAACCTACACGCTATCATGAGAACAGCAAGGGGGAAGTCTGCCCCCGTGATCCAACCACCTCCTACCAGGCCCCTCCTCCAACACTGAAGATCATAATTCAAGATGAGACTTGGGTGGGCACGCAGAGCCAAACTATATCAGTTGCTGACCTTTGGATGTGTGTGTGTGTTTTTTTTTTTCCTTTTTGATGACCTGGAGGGTTTGATGGTATAAGGTAGATATGGCTTCATTTATGGGAGATATTAGGGGGCCAGCACACAGCTCCCAACCTCTGGACGGTGTGCTCTAACTCTGGGGAACTTGTATTGGTCCCCGACTTTGTTCTCTGGCTTCTTGAGGCTTAGAGTTCACTGCACTGGGGGCACCAAGGTGCAGCAAAGTGCTAGCTGATGCAGGAGTTCCTTCTTCCTTGTGGGCATTCACCACAGTGGTGGAGGCCTGGCAGCTGGCGGGGAAGCAGGGGGCCTCTGCTGGAGACTGTGTGCTGTTGCACTGGAGGTGGTGTTGGCTTGGGGATGGGTACTGGCTGGAGAGCTCTGGGTGCCTTCTCTGTCCCCCACAAGAGGAGTGATCACTCAAGGTGTGGGAGTTCTTTGTGCAGTGTTAGCACTAGGGTGTGGTGCTGGTGGTGGTGGGGCTTGTTGGCTCTGTGCCTGCCACGGCTTCCTCTGCAATAGCTGTTTATTTGGGGGAGGGCAAAGCAGACTTCACTCACATGTGCTGGTGTTGCAAGTAAAACAAAACCTGCCTATGCAGACACATACTAGCGAAGTGATGTGGGGAGTTGCCATGGGCTCTGGGGGAAAGCTGCCGTATGGGGAGGGAGTATGTGGGCTGGTGCATGGCTGTAAGGGCTGCCTCTCTGGAGCTATCCAGTGTTTGGGCACGGTCTATCTGTGCAGAAGCTATGGTGTGGGCTCCCAGAGCATTCAAAACTGCCCTGTTAACAGGCATGGCCAGGCTGGGCCCTGAGAGAGGCCAGCAGACCAAGGGTTGCTCAGGTCAGACCAGGCCCGTCTGATTTCCAAGACTGCACTGAACAGATCAAGTCTGACAGTTCTCCTAGGGCTAAAGTCTCTTATGGGAGCAAATCAAGCCTAGAGGGATGGCTGTCCCTGGCTGTGTTCTACTACAGATGCTCTGGCATCAAACCCTCTGGGCTCTACTTCAGCTGGCTTGCTGCCCCACCACTTCTCTAAGCAGCTCTCTCTGCCACCTCAAGTGTCCATAGTGGTTGAAGGGTCCCTTCCTGCCATGGTTTCAAAGGACCATGGTGAGAATGGGTTGCTCCTTGCCAGTTCAACTCACCCATTCCCTCAGTGCTGTTGCGGTTCAAAAATGAGTCTGGTGCTCAGTAGCCCATGTGGGGTTCCTAGCTTTCTCCCCGTTCAGCCCAGCTTCTGGGTCTTTCCTCCATACACTTTCAGCACCTTCCCTCTGAAGATCTGTTAAAAACATGCCAGTCATCTCAGTCCCTCCATGGGAGCTGTTTCACTTGTCTGCATCTAGTTGGCCATCTTGCCTTCCCCATGCAAACACTTAATTTAAATCTCCTCCACTGCTGTCTTGAAATTCTTAGTGAGTTTTGAACAAGGGATTCCACATTTTCTTGTTGCACTATGCCCCAAAATTATATTGGCAGTTCTCTTTTGGTTTCTCTGCTATAATCTAGGATTCTCCCATTGGCTGTTTCAGGTCTTCATGATCTAGTCCTCTCCCAGACTTTTTGTGATCCAGCCTAGTCTCAGCTTTCCCTACCTCAGCGTAGCTTCTAGGAACATTCCAGTAGGAGTGCCCTAGCTGTAGACTCTATTTCTGGAGAGTGAAGGGCTAACAGCTATACATTTTTCTGGAGAGTAAAGGGTTAAGTGCTATACACTTAATGTAGGACATTAGTTTTGTCCTAGCTGTAGACTTCAGAGGTTTTTGGCTATAAGACATTTTGCTCAAAATTATAATAAAAAGTTGTATTAAATATTTAGCATGTTTCAGTCATTTTATGGCTGAACTTATAACTTATTGAAACATTGTGAAAGAAACTCCACCAAAGGAAAATTGCATCAAATCACTGAATAGAATATATACAAGCCTCATTATTTTAATTATTTTCAGAGCTAGTGATTTGTTAATATTTTCAATAACAAACTTTCTGGATGGATGCAAGATGGATCTCAGTTATAAGAATTTTATTTTATAGTAAATGTAGAATTTATTAAGATTAAAATTTTTAATAACAATTTTTGAGTTAAAACATTAGCAGATAAAATAAAGATGATTTACCAAAGAATTTTGAGCTCTAAGTATCTTGAGTGGTCACATTTAATAGTCTGTAACAAAACAAGCCTGTTATATTAGTTATTTTTGCTCACAATTATAATCCAATGCAAAGGTTATTTTTCCTCACATTCATAATAATTTAGGGGTGTTCCTTTTGAAGAACAACTGTCTTCATTTGTATTTTGATTCTTTGGAGTAAATTGTAAAAAATGTAAATTGCAAAATTAAACATTATATGGAGTAACACCTGTGCTTTTTGTACCCTGCTGCATGGGGTTGTGCATTGTGATTTGATTATTGCTAAATACCAGCTGTTTTGCATGAAAGTTATAAAAACATAGTGATCATAAAGGGATGGTGAAAAATAAAAATTGGAGCATGACCTAAGCTGTTTTTATCTTTAAAAATTTATGTTCTGGAACTATGATATTTTCCCCTGTATCATAAAAATTTATTGTATTTGTAAGGAATATGTCTTAAAGAGACCAGAGAAAGATTTAGCTAGAAGTTAGAGGCTTCAGGATAAACCAGATAAGTAGATAATAAATTTGGTTTGAATTATAATTAAAGCTCAAAATGGAACTGCTACAAAATTCAGGACTAATTTAAAAGTCTTTAGTAGTTTATTTATTAGAAGCATATCATCCAACAAATGAATTTGCGGATTAAAGCATCTGAAAAAAATCATATATAGCTATCTTTGTTTATTTTGTGAAATGAGATATATACACAGGATTTATATATCTTTAGCTTTCAGTGAATGAACATTTACCATAAAATGTTGCCAAAAGAAACCAGTTAATGTTTCCACGATTATGTCTCAAGGCAATTAATGCAATTCTTGTGAAGGACAAAGATAAAATTATTGGTCATCTAAACTGATGTATAGAAGAAAATGGAAGGAGGAAGTACATTTGAACACAGGCACTAAATAAAAGTCTAAAGTCAGAGAAACTGTGTTTACTTTTACTCCAATTTAGATTTTTTTAATTATTTGCTTTTATAAGTATTTAGAGATTGATTCTTAAAGGTTTTATATAGCTATAGTTAATGGCTCTAATAGAGTTTGTCTCTGCTGGAAGTGTCTATAGAATCCAGAATATTAAAGGATATGGAATGACTATGCCTATACTCTAAGCAAGGGATTCTGAACGTATGATTAGCAACAGATGTGTTTACATGAAGGGTTGAGAGTGGATCTCTTGTTGCATGTTTACATTAAGTTCTCATAAAAATCAGTTATATTTTTGGGAGACTATTTTGATGTTATTTTGGGGGTTAATGGAGACTAAGTCCTATTAATTATGATATACCTAGATTTTTATACCACTTTAATTATTTTTTCAAATTCTTTTTGATCATTTTGTTGTAAGAAATTGGAAAGGTATGGTATAAATGGGCCTCAGGCCTTCCGTGTGGCCTAACAAACTGTGAGGAAAACTAACCAACTAGCCAGCCATTGAGAACTACTGTTGTCTAATGTTTCATCAGTCCTTTTATATTCCCCAAAAGTTGAGAGGTAAGGTATACCTTGACGTGCTTTCTTTCTGAGAATAAGACTGTATTTTCCCTTCCTTAGTGAGGTTAGGGAGGGAAAGGACAGGATTCAGTCACCGAATTTACTATGTCTTTGAAAGCCAGTCAAATTTAGCATCGGGTGGTTGTTACTAGCTATCTTTTAATAGGTGATACTTATTTATGAGTATATAGACATACTATACAGATTCTTCTCCAGAATGGGTCATTGGTTCAATGCCTACTAAGTAAGTGATAGCCACTGTGTTAAGCATTTTAAATACGTGATTTTATTTAATGTTTTCTAGTCACCAAACATTTGCTTCTGTTAATTATTCTAATTACTGCCTAAGGTATATATTTTTAGCCTTTCATATTTTCACATTTATATTGATGTATATTTATTAAAATGGAGTGCTAAATGTGAAGAATGTATTATTGAACTTTAAAAAGTCATCAACAAAACATAAAAACATATTTAATTTAAAACTCTATCATACCTATGTGTATATCCTTAGACAGAGATCTGAAAGGATGTTGACCAAAATATTAACAGTGGCTAGTCACCACTTGGGGTGGAGCAGGAGGCAGGTGTGAGAACTCAATGAATAGATAATATTTTTAAAATGAAAAAAACTAATGAGCTATTTTTATTGTAATACAAGACTAAAGTTAGTGAATATTAGCTTTGACTTGATAAGTGCAAGTATATTCCTCATCTCAAGAGGTAAACAAATAAGAGCCATAAGAAACTTCTCTCCAATAAATGCCTTAAGCAATAAATTACATGGATTGCCAAAAAGAAGGGCTTCTGGGGATAGAGGGTTTCAATCTCTATTGTATCCTTTTTCCCCACTTGAGAAATTTTTGGGAGATAATAGGTTTTATAGTTGAATGTGAATTTGTTTCCTTTTTTTTTTTTTTGAGACGGAGTTTTGCTCTCGTGGCCCAGGGTGGAGTGCAATGATGCAATCTCAGCTCACTTCAACCTCCGCCTCCCGTGTTCAAACGATTCTCCTGCCTCAGCCTCTTGAGTAGTTGGGATTACAGGCATGCACCACCACACCTGGCTAATTTTGTATTTTTAGTAGCGACAGCGTTTCACATGTTGGTCAGGCTGGTCTGGAAATTCTGACCTCAGGGGATCCACCTGTCTCCCAAAGTGAGGCTTGAGCCGCTGCGCCCAGCGTGTTTCCTATTTATATATATTGGCCAGAGCTTTTGTTCCTCTATGATGCTCTCAAGCAATATGTCCTCTCTTCTTCTGCTTGACAATATGCAGAACCTCCAAAATCTTTGTCTTAGGTTTGTTTCCCATTGCCATAACTGATTATTACAAACTAGGTAACTTATAAAGAAAATAAGTTTATTTGGCTCATGATTCTGGAGACTGGGAAGTCGAAGAGCATAGCACAAGCATCTGGAGAGGTGTTTGTGTTATATCATAATATGGTGGAAAGTATCACGTGATGAGAGCAAGGGAGCATGTCAGCTCAGGTCTGTCTTCCTTCCTATAAAGCCACTAGTCCTATCATGGGGTTCCCACCTTGATGACTTTATCTAATCCTAATTACCTCCCTAAAGCCCCATTTCCCAATGCCATCAACATATGAATGTGGGGATTAAATTTTCAGCAGAAAAAATTGGAAGGACATATTCAAACCATAAAAACCTTCATTTAGTGATCATTTTTCTTCTGTGCTAGAAAAAAATTTTGCAAATATTGATAAGGTAGCATCAGTATAGATGATCAGGTAGGTACTTCAGTTTTGTTAGGATCATCTTTAACTTTGATAGAATTAATTTTAACTTTGGCAGATTAGGGAACTAACTTCCTTTGGCATTTCTAGCTAGCTACCTAAGGTGGGATCTCTCATTAGTTAAGCAAAGATGTGAACAGGATTCAGCAATTGTTTGGATTTCTGTTGATGGGGAGTGAAGACAGAGAATTCCTATTCTGCTATCTTCCTGACATCACTTTTTCTCCTTTTTTTTTTTTTCTTTTTTTTGAGACGGAGTCTCTCTGTGTCGCCCAGGCTGTCAGTGCAGTGGCACGATCTCGGCTCACTGCAAGCTCTGCCTCCCAGGTTCATGCCATTCTCCTGCCTCAGCCTCCCGAGTAGCTGGGACTACAGGCGTCCGCCACCATGCCCGGCTAATTTTTTGTATTTTTAGTAGGGACGGGGTTTCACCATGTTAGCCAGGATGGTCTTGATCTCCTGACCTCGTGATCCATCTGCCTCAACCTCCCAGAGTGCTGGGATTACAGGCGTGAGCCACCGCGCCCGCCCTCCTTTTTGTTAAAAACATTGGTATGATTTTTCTCTTTTATTAGCCTCACTTTTTTGATGATTGTCTTTTAGCAGATCTAGCTCAAGGTAGAAACCTTAGAGATGAGCTTTTGTAGGAATTCAGGCTCTCCCTCGGATTCATTGTTCCTCAACTCCTCTGAGTATGGTCAGAGGCTGTAATGAGCTCTCTGACTGAAAAGCAGCCTGGCCAGTATAAGCAAGGATTCAGGAAGAGAGAGGGGCAGAACCCCCTTTTTTAAAAAAAATAAAAAACTTAATGTGAATAATGCAAAACAAACACAAAAGTGGAGAGACTATTATCATGAATCCTCATGTGCCCATCACTCAGCTTTAATAATTTTCAATTCATGGTCAACCATGTTTTACTTCTACTTTCCTTCTTCAATTATTTTGATGTAAATACCAGATATATATTTTAATCTGTAAACGTTTTAATATGTATACCTCAAACATAATCACAATGCTAATATCATACTTACAAAATGAAAATAGTTTAATATCCTCAACTAGCTTCTTTGTGTTCAAATTTTCCCAATTGCCTCATATTTTTAATAAATTTTGTTTTAATCAGAATCCAAATAAGATCCATACATTGTAATTGGTTGATATAGTTCTTAATTTGTAAAAATACATATGCTTTCTCTCTATCTCTTCATTATATTATATTTATCAAAATAAGTTTATTATTCTCTTGAATTTCCTAGTCTGGCTTTTCTGAGTATTTCCCAATGGTGTCTTTTAGTATGTTTCTTTGTCTTTTGTATTTTCTATAAATTTGTAGACTAGAGGCATAATCAGATTAATGCTCAATCCTTTCAGCAAGACTGCTTTGTAGATGGTATTGTGTACTAAAAAAATCAGGAGGCACATAAATGTTTGTTTTCTCTCTCTTTGTAATATTGGTGGCCATTGATGATCAAAATCTAGACCTAATTATTTATTAGGAGTTGAAGAATGGCCATAGCCTATAAATTTTCGTCTTACTAGTTGAAATAAAACTGTTTACTGTTGGAACTGTGGTATAGTACATATAGAAAAGGCAAGATACACGCTTGATTTTTAAAATTTATTGCTTTTCAAAAGATAAATTGTTGCTTAGCACCTCCAATGGTGATCATTTATTTTTTAAAAACTATCATTATGGATTCATAGAGTTAAATATATGTGTTTCAATAAGTATTCTTACTGCTGCTCAATATGTTCTATTTTTGATAGTTGGGAGCCTTTGGATTTAGCTCCTGGGTTCTTTTTACATAAACCAAGCTATCTTTGATTCCTTCCTTGCTTTCTGGTATAATAAAATGTTTAGTGTTATCCTTAGCGTTTACTTTTATTCTGAAGCTGAGGAAGCTCAAGCTCATGCAGGTTAAGTAATTCAACCAAAGTTTTACAGGTAGTAAACAACGGGCTTGATATTCTGACCCAGCTACATTTTATTCTAAAACTTCAAGTCAAGTGTTCATTAGAGACCCTTCTACCCCACAAATTTAATTCTTATTTAGCATTATTTAACTAATTATAATTTTGACAAATTCTGCTTTAAAGGAAAAAGGAATTAAGTTTTTTTGTTTTTCTTTTTAAGCAAAAACTCTTTACTTTTAAGAAAAAGGTGTAATTTTTTCATTTACTATTCTTGGCATAAATTTTGATTTTTTCCAGTGAAACCAAAATCTCCTGAACCCCCTTCAGTATCATCCAAGTCTTGAATATCTCTTTATGTATAAAAAATTCATTCATAAATGAGCTGTGCAATCCAATCATTTTTTTGACTTCAAACTTTTCTTTGCCAAAATTAAACAGTATATCACCAAAATTTCCTCTGTAGTCTTTATATGACACCAGCTCCTACATCTATAAAGTGTTTTGCAGCCAAGCCAGACCATAGAGCAACTATTCCATAACATCCAGATGCAAGACATATCTGGATGTCTGTTTTCACAAGAACTTTGTCCATAGGTAGTATTGTATAATAATAGGCACTGTATAGGTCATAGTCTGTGGTCCCTGTGGATCCCTGAGTTGAGTCTGCGGTGTGCTTAGGGAGCCAGGCAAAGTGGGGCTGCATGCCACTCTCCTCTGCAGGCTGGCCGGCTTCTTGAGGGAAATGGCAGGTGTCTCTTCAGAGCAGGGCATGGTAGAGCCAGAAAGCAAGTGGAGGAGACAGCCCAGGGAACAAGAGAGCACAGGATGAGCACTGCAGCAGGGAACCCACCAAGATCTCTCAAAATCTTTTATGTGTACTTTCTTTTGTTTTCTACATCAAAAAGCCTACATATAACATTAACTGCTCTTTCTAATTTAAGATAAACTTTGTTCTTCAGATAGGATTAGTTGCTTTGCTACTTTCTCTAATTATATGAACTCTAATCCAGGATAGTGTCTTATTATTCTTGAAAACCTGGAGTTCCTCTGTAAATTCTTTTTCCTATTTTATCTTATTTTATCTTGTAGATTAAAAGAGAAAGCCAAGAGAATCTGGGGCAGATTATAATACATTGCTTCATCCTTTCCAACCTGGAGAGTTATGCCTTCTGCCCCCTTGGTCTGTACATTCCCCAGGATATTTATGTGCACTAGAATTACACTTAAAAAAACCATACTTTTGTCCCTAGCATCTGAGTCAGTAGGGTTGGTAGTCACTTGTATAGTTTTAGAGTTCTTCTGGTGACCTGAATACTACGTTTAGTTGAGAAATACTGTCTCTGGGCTCTATAATCTCTGTGAGAGTTTTCTTTTTATCAGGAAAAATGTTGTCATCTACATTTATGTATCATGTATCCACTTATTTTTTAGCTCGTGTTTAATCCATACTTTATTAACATTTTAAAATCTCAGAATAAATTCTTGAAAAGTTTGCAATGCAGAAAAATATGAAGAATAATATAAAAATTGTTGTATTTAAATACAGAAGTTTCCTTTGGTTATTTCTAAAAATACAAGACCTACCTTTTCCTTGTGGCTGGCTCTAGCAATAAAACCAGGTCTTCAGCTTGTCTTTCAAAGGAGTTTGTTCACATACTGAGTGCTCCAACTTTTATAGCTCCTACATGAGGGATTGGCTTCTAAATCATCTAGCTGTGGGAACTGATAGGCCTCTACACTTGTGAGTCTTCTAGGACCACAGAGAATAAAGATGTGGATTTAAACAGGTGCATGAGCACTTCCAGCAGCTATCCCATGAATTTAATGCAGAGTGAATAGGCAGAAACTCCTAGATCCCTGTTTCTCCCTGGAAGGGATTTGCCTGCGCACTTTCCAAGCTGCTGCCTGTGGGTCAGGTTTCTAACTTGCCTGCATCTGGGAGCTGATGAAACAGGTAGACCTCTAGGGAAGTTTAAATGAGTGTATGGGCGCTCCTCATGCTTTTTATCCCTGTCCTGCTTCAGTGATAAAATCAGGTCTCCAGCTTCTCTTTGTCAATTTCTCCACACATAAGCATGCAGCTTTTAAAGCTCCTACTTGAGGGGCTGGCTACTTGAATCACCTAGCTCTGGGGCTGAATGGTTCTTGGCATTTGGGAGTTCCCTGAGACCACATATAACGAAGAGGTGGGTTTAAATGGATGTGTGAACATTTCTAGTGGCTACTCCTTCTGGCTCAGTGCAGAGCAAGAAGGCTACAACAGCTAGCTCCCAATTTCTCCCTGGAAGGGGTTTGACTACACACCTAATGTCCTAACATTACCAGCTGCCGCCTGTGGGTCGGGCCTTTAATTAGCTCACATCTGGCAGCTGATGAAGCAGGCTATTTGTATTTCTCTGGGAGACTAAATGAGTGTGTGGGAAATTTCTGTAGCTCCTCCTTGTGGTTCACTCGAGATAGAACCAAGACTCCAGCTATTCCACCTGTTTCTGAGAGCAGATGGAAGCCGGGGTGACAAAAAGCAAAGCAGTGGGTTGAAAGAGTGTGTGGTCTGAATGAGAGTGGAGATGTTTGCCACTGATCCTCTCACCATCTTAGAGCAGAGTGAGTGAGATACAATTAGCCACCAGTTTCTCCCTGAGGAGAAAAGGAACTGGAACACATGTCTAACTCCTCAACTTTTTTGGCCGCATCTTGAAGGACTTAATTCCATACTGACTTTCTAGGGGCACTGAATGGGCTTGGCACACCCTAATCTCCTAGGGGACGGTAAGAGCAAAGATGAGATTTTGGACAAGCTCAGTGGTTTCAGAGGCACCCAGAATCTCTGGCCAGGCTGATTGGTTAGGTTCATCTCCTACACATGGCCAGTCTGACGAGACTGGGAGAATTATAGTCTAATATGCCAAAAGCAATAAAGAGAGTCAAGGAAGATGAAGAAATAGGGAAATATATTCCAAATGAAATAACAAAGCTCCAGAAACTGGCCCTCATGAAATTTAGATAAGTAATTTATCTAACAAAGAATCCAAAATAATGGCCATAAGGATCCTTACTGAGGTCAGGAGAGCATTGTATGAACAATGTGAGAATTTCAACAGAGATAGAAAAAAGTCAGACAGAAGTGATACAGCTGAAGAATCCAGCAACTGATTTGAAAAATTCAGTGGAGATGTTCAATAGCAGACTAGAGAGAACAGAAGAAATGATCAGTGAATTTGAAGACAGGTCATTGGAAATTTTCTAATCAAAGGAGCCAAAAAAAAAAAAAAAAAAGAATGAAAAAACTATGAAAATCACTTAAGGGACTTATGGATACCACTCAGCAGAACAATGAAAAAAGTATGAAGATCACTTAAGGGACTTACGGATACCACTCAGCAGAACAATGAAAAAACTATGAAGATCACTTAAGGGACTTATGGATACCACTCAGCAGAACAATGTATACATTATTTGAATTGAAGGAGAGAAGAGAAAGAGGAAGGGATAGAAAGCTTATTCAAAGAAATAATGGCTGAAAAATTTCCAAACCTAGGGAAGAAAATAGTAATCCAGCTCCAGGAAGCCCAAAGGACACCAAATAAAATGAATGCAAAGAGGCACAACATATACAAGTGGTCAAATGTTAGAGAATTTTGAAAGCAGCTAGAGAAAAGAAACTTGTATACATGGGAGCACCATAAGACAATCAGCAGATTTATTAAATTAAATAAATAAATAAATATTTTTTAGCAAAAATCTTGCAGGTCAGAAGGGAGTAGGGTAATATAATCAAAGTGCTAAAAGAAAAAAATGGTCACCCCCAAATACTATATGAACAAACCTATCCTACTAAAATGAAGGGGAGATAAGGACTTTTTCAGGCAAATAAAAGCCAAGGGAGTTTATCACCACTAGACTTGTTTTACAAGAAATGCCAAAGGAAATTGTTTTTTCAAGTTTGGTGTTAAGTTTATTCTATTTTCTGTATAACTTTAAGTACATGAAGTTTATTTCCACAGGCCTCAGGAAATGAGTAGAAATCACAGGACAATCTCTCTTCCCACCAAAAAAAGTTGGATATTTTGGTGTTTGTCTTAGAGGGAAAAAACTGAAATTTACATTAGCAGTGCTACGCAAGATTCTGACATAAATCAAGGCCTAAAACCAGCCTTCAGTGGAGGTTCTAGTTCTCTGTTCAGGTGCTTGGACAGAAGCCATAAGCTGATGAGCATGACAGGGAAAAGGAGGCAGTGAAGACAGGTGACAGGCACCTAGCAGGGGAGGAGGATTCAGGAATGCCAGACTCCTTGGAATGGGGTGTTGTTTTTCCTTTTAAAGTCATCTCTGTAGGAAGGTGCTGGGCAGGGATCCCAGAGAAAGAAAGGGTCCAAGACTCCTTTAGCTGCCCTGGATGAAGGGCACTGCTACAGCAGCTAGTACCAGAGGCTTTCCTATCTCATGGTGAGGCAGACCTAGGACAGAATAGAGAATAAAAGGAATGCTTATGGGAAACAATTTTGTGTGGAATGCTAGATGGCCAAGCCTCAGCCTTCGGTCCAGTGCAACCCTTGCCTCACTTGTCAACAGTGAAAAATTAGTTTGATTAGAAGAACCATCTGGAAACATACCAGCTTCTGCTACCTTCATGCTCATTGTTAGAAAAAGATTAACCAGCGTGAACATTCTCATCTGTTAATTCCTGGGACTTTTTTCTTCCCAATAGACTGTTTGTTGGTAGAATAACCCCCCAAAACTCAAAGCTAAAATGTGTCATCATCAGTCCTGGTCAGCAGTTCCTTAAGAATGGACTGGCGGCATGGTTGAGCTGATATGGAAAAGCTGCACCTTCCTGCAAAGATGAACTGACCTGCTCTCCCACCCCAAATCTCTCAGCCTGAGGTATATTTCAGTGAAGGCAGGTAGCTGTGCTTCTCAGAGCAGAAAGGTAAGTGCAGAAAGGTAGAGGAAATCTAGAAAAGAACCATCTTGATACAGATTTATCCCAAGGTGTGAAGGGAGGGCAAAGAACCCAGTGGCACTTCGCTTATCCAGCAATTTCTGTCACTGTCGTGACCAAATTGCTAAAGAGAATTTTTAAAGTTGAGATGAAAGGATGCTAAACAGAAACACAAGAGTGTAGGAAAGTATGAAACTTGTTGGTAAAGGTAAATACATAGATCAAAAGAAAGTAGTATATTACTATAATAGTGATGAGTAAATCACTTTTAATTCTACTATAAAAGTTAAAAAGTATTAAAGACAATGGTAACTAAATTATGCTAATGTATACATAACAAATATATGTAAAATTTGACATCAATAGCATATATTGTGAGGGGAGGAGAGGTAAATTGTAGCTGGAGGTCATTATCCTTAGCAAACTAATGCAGGAACAGAAAACCAAATTCCGTATGTCCTCACATATAAGTGGGAGCTAAGTGGTGAGAACTCATGAACACAAAGAAGGGAACAACAGACACTGGGGCCTACTGGAGGGTGGAGGTGGGGAGGAGGGAGAGGAACAGAAAAAATAATCACTGGGTACTAGACTTAGTGCCTGGGTGACAAAAAATAATCTGTACAACATACTCCCATGACATGAGTTTACCTATATCACACACCTGCACATGTACTCCCAAACCTAACAGTAAAAAATAAAAATAAAATAAATTCATAAAAGAATTTAGAAAAATAATCCTAATTGTTTTAAGTAATTTTTATTAAAGAAAAAAGATGAAAGTATTAAAGACAATGATAACTAAAGTATGTTAATGCATATGTAATATAAATACATGTAAATTTTACATCAATAGCATGTAATACGGGGGAGGAGAGGTAAATTGGAGAGTACTTGGATGCAAGGGAAGTTACGTTGTTATCAGCCTAAAATAGACTATTATAAAATATTTTATGTAAGCCTGTTGGTCACCACAAGGAAAATACTTATAAAAGTTACACAACAGATAAAGAGAAAGTAATCAAAACTGTCAATACAAAAAAACACAAAAGACAGCAAGAGAAAAAGAGGGACAAAAGAACTACAAGACAAATAGTTAATAAATACCTAAGAAAATAGCAATAGTAAATCTTTATTAATAATTATTAAAGATGTATATGAAATAAGCTCTACAATTAAAAAGATAACGGAGTGATGACTAGATTAAAAACAACATCCAACTGCGTGCTGTTATAAGAAACTCACTTTAGATTCAAGCATACACATATGCTAAAAGTGAAAAGATGGAAAAGGATATTCCATGCAAAGTGTAAATGAAATAAAAGAGGAATGGCTGTAGTTATGTTAGAAAAGTACGCTTTAGTAAAAAAACTATCTTTAGAGACTAAAACGTTACTTCACAATGATGAAAGGGTCAATTCAGTGGGAAGATATAATCATTGTGATATATGCACCCAACATTTGAGTCCTTAAATATATATAGCAAATATTGACATCTGAAATGATAAACTGATAGCAATATAATAATAGTAGGACACTTCAATACTCTTCTTACAATTTGATAATAGTAGGGGACTTCAACACCCCACTGACAACACTAGACAGATCATTGACACAGAAAATCAACAAAGAAACACTGGACTTAAATTGGACTTTAGACCAAATGGACCTAATAGAATATTCTACTCAATAACTGCAGAATATATACATTTTTTCTCATCAGCACATGGAACATTTCCAAGATAGATTTTATGTCAGGTCAGAGAAGAAGTTTCAATAAATTTTTGAAAATCAAAATTATAAGACATATCTTCTTAACCCATATTGAATTAAAAGAGAAGTCAATAACAATAGGTGCTCTTGAAACTTTACAAATACGTGGAGATTAAACAACAGGCTCCTGAAGAATGCAAAATTAAGATAAAAATTGATTTTTTTTGAACTGAATAAAAATGGGGACACAACATACCAGAACCTCTGGGACACAGCAAAAACAGTGTTAAGAGGGAAGTTTATAGTGTTAAATGCAAACATAAAAAGAAACACCACAAATTAGTAACCTACTGTTATACCTTATGAGTCTAGAGAAACCAAAGCAAACCAAACCCAAAGCTAGCAAAAGGAAAGAAAGAACAAAGATCAGAGTAGAACTATATAAAATTGAAGTAAAAAAGTACAAAAAAATCAATGAAATGAAAAGTTGTGTTTTTGAAAAGACAAAGAAAATTGATAAACCACTCACTAGACTTACCAAAAAAAACACAGAGAAAATCCAAATAAAGAATCAGAAATGAAAAAAGACACACTTCTGAATGATCTCATAAAAATACAAAAGATTATCAGAGACTGCTATGAATGACGATATGCCCACACACTTAGAAAACCTAGAGGAAATGGATAAATTCCTGGAAACATATTATTTCCAGATTGAACCACGAAGAAACAGAAATCCTAAACAGACCAATAACAAGTAGTGAGATTGAATCAGTAATAAAAAATCTCATAAGAAAAGAAAGCCTAGAACCAGATGGATTCATAGCCAAATTCTACCAAACATACAAAGAAGAACTTGTACCAATTCTGCGGAAATTATTCCCATGTGTTGAAGAGGAGGAAATCCTCCCTAACTCATTTTACAAAGTCAATGTCACCCTGATAGCAAAGCCAGACAAGGATATAACACAAAAAGAAAACTACAGAACAATATCTCTGATGAACACAGATGCAAAAATCTCCCACAAAATACTAGCAAACTGAATCCATGAGCACCTCAAAAATGTAATACACCATGATCAAGTGGGTTTTATTCCGGAAATGCAAGGAGGGTTCAACATATACAAATCAATAAATGTGATTCATTGCATAAACAAAATTAAAAACAAAAAACTATATGATCATCTCAATAGATGCAGAAGCAGCATTTGATAAAATTTAGCATCACTTCATGATAAGAACCCTCAAAAACTAGGCATAGAAGGAACACATACCTCAAAACGATAAAAGCCATAGGCAGCAAACCCACAGCCAACATCATACAGAATGGAGAAAAGTTAAAATATCCCCTTCTCCCACAAGAAGTGGAACAAGACAGGATGTTCAATTTTACCACTCCTATTCAACATAGTATGGAAAGTTCTAGCCAGAGCAATCAGGCAAGAGACAGAAAGAATACATCCGAATTGGAAAAGAGGATTTCAAATTATCTCTGGTTGCTGATATGAAATTGTGCATAGAAAACCCTAGAGCCTTCTCCAAAAGACTCTTAACATTTGATAAATGAATTCAGTAAAGTTTCAAGATATGAAATCAGTGTACAAAAATCAGTAGCATTTCTATATACCAAAAATAAGCTGAGAACCAAATCAAGAAATCAATCCCATTTACAATAGCTACAAAAATAATAAAATACCTAGGAATATATTTAACCAAGGGAGTGAAAAATAAGGAAAATGGTGAAACACTGATGAAAGAAATCGTAGATGACACAGACAAATGAGTAAGTATCCCATGCTCGTGAAATTGGAAGAATCAATATTGTTGAAATACTGATTCTTTTGATTCAATGTTGATTCTTAAAGCAGTCTACAGATTTAATGCAATTCCTCTCAAAATACCAATGTCGTTTTTCACAGAAGTAGAAAAAATAATTCTAAAAACTCATATGGAAACAAAAAAGAGCTCGACTATCCAAAGCAATCCTAAGCAAAAGGATCAAAGCAGGAGACATCACATTATCTGACTTCGAATTATAGTCTTAATACAAGGCTAAGTAACCAAAATAGCATGGTACTGGTATAAAAATAGACACATAGATCAATGGAACAGAATAGAGAACCCAGAAATAAACCCACATACCTACAGCCAACTTATCTTTAATAAAGTCAACAAAAACACATATAGGGAAAAGGTTCTTAGTCAATAAATGGTGCGGGGAAAATTGGCTAGCCATACTGAAAGAGTGAAACTGGACCCATATCTCTCACCATATAAAAAAATCAACCCAAGATGTATTCAAGACTTAAATGTAAGACCTGAAGCTATAAAGATCGTAGAAGAAAACCTAGGAAAAATTTTTCTGGACATTGGCCCAGGCAAAGAATTTATGACTAAGACCTTAAAAACACAAGCAACCAAAACAAAATAGGCAAATGGGACTTAATTAAACTAAAAAGCTTCTGCATAGCAAAATAAATAATCAACAGAGTGAACAGACAACTTGCAGAATGAGGGAAGATATTTTCGGACTATGCATCTGACAAGGGACTAATATCCATAATCTACAAGTAACTCAAACAAGAACAACAAACCCTAAAAGCCCCAATAAAGAGTGGGCAAAGGACATAAAGAGACATTTTTCAAAAGAAGATATACAAGTGGCCAACAAAGATATGAAAAAATGTTCAATATCACTAATCATCAGAGAAATGCAAATCAAAACTACAATGAGATATTATCTTACACCAGTCAGAATGGCTATTATTAAAAAGTCAAAGAATAACAGATGTTGGCAAGGATGCAGAAACAAGGGAACAGTTATACACTATTGGTAGAAATGTAAATTAGTACAGCCTTTATGGAAAACAATATGGAATCTTCTTAAAGAAATAAAATTAGAATTACCATTTCATCCAGCAATCCCACTACTAGATATCTACCCAAAGGAAAATAAATCATATATAAAAAAGATTCCTGACATATATTTATCACAGCACTCTTCACAATAGTGAAGTCATGGAATCAACCTAAGTGTCCATCAATGGATGACTGGATAAAGAAAATGTAATTTTAAGGGGTGCAATGGCAGTTTTGTTACATGAATATACTGCACAATGGTAAATAATGGGCTTTTAGTGTAACTGTCACCCCAATAATGTGCATTGCACCCATCCCTCATCCCTCTTCCACCCTCCACTTTTGTGTATACATATATACACAAAAGAAATATGGTATATATATATGTATTTCTTGTATACATATATACACAAAAGAAATATGTATATGTACACAGACATTGGACACTCCCAAAAGTGGGAGGGTGGGAGAGGGGTAAGGAATGAGAAATTACTAATGGGTACAATGTACATTTGGATGATGGTTACACTAAAAACCCCGTCTTCACCACTGTGCAATATATCCATGTAACAAAACTGCTCTTGTACCCCTTAAAATTATACAAATAAAAAAAATTTAGGATATATCTTCCAGTACACCTTGTACATTTTTACTGGATAGATATTTATTCACAAATGATCTATTTAGAAAGTTAAATAAATGGTCATATTTTAAATATTTTTAAAACGTTTTTTTCTCCCACAGGGGATTTATTCACATTCATACAAGTAGGATTGTTTTAATTAGTTTTCCTCCAGTGTAGAATTCTATTGTATGACTAGTACAGTTCATTTATATATATACATACTAATATACATTTAGTTTGATTCTAATTTTTTGCTATTACAAATAATGTTGCACTAACCATCTTTGCCTCTGTCTTTGATACTCAAGGGTATATAACCAATCAGCAATTGCTGGTTTGTAAGGTATGTGCATTTTCAACTTTATTAGCTATTACCAATTTCTTTCCTAATGTGGTTATACTTATTTATTATTTTAACGTTGGGCAGAGTTCTTGTCTCAGCAATCCTCATCAACACTTAGTATTTTCTGACTTCAGAGTGATGGGTATGTGTATCTCTTAGGTTCTATTTCTCTTTTTACTATGTAAGTTGACATTGTTTGCTATGTTTATTTGCTGTTTCTATTTCCTCTTCTGTGAATTCCTGTTCATGTTCTCTGCCTGTTGATTTTTAGGCAGTTGTTATGTATTCTGGATACCAGTCCTAATGTCTTTTAGATGTGTTTAATATTTTCTAATCCTTGGCTATTCGTTTTACTTTGTTCATGGACTTTCTCTACAGAATTTTTTTTAAAATGATCAAATTTATTAATTTTTTTATTCACAGGTTTTATTTTTTGGTATCTTTTTTGAGAAATATTTTTCCTACCTTGTTGAAATAAGGCTATTTTATATTTTCTTTTGATCTTCTTGCTGAGATTTGAGATTTATGTGGAACACTTTTTTTTGTGTGCATGGGATGTGAGATTCTCTTATTTGTGTTTAAAAGCAGTTACCAAAATATGCCTACGTTACATACTCTTTTCTCCACTGATTTGTAATGGTGCTTCTATAATATACATTGTACTAGTAAATGAAATAAAATAAAAAAAATTTGTTTCCACTTCTGAGATTTCTATTTGGTTCTACTGATCTGTTTCTAATCTCAAACCAATACCACACTATTTTTAACTTTACGGTTTAACAAATCTTGTATCAAATGGACTAAGATCCCCTATACTGCCCTCACCTTTAATTCTTCCATGTGATATATTTCTTGGCTTTTCACAGACATATGACCTTCCGTTATTAATTTTAGAATCTGTTTGTCTCAGTCAAAAAACCAAAAACAAGCCAGGTGCAGTAACATGTGCCTGTAGTCCTAGGTACTTGGGAGGCTGAGGTAGGAAGATAGCTTTAGCCCAGGAGTTCAAGGCTAGCCTGGGCACCATAGCAAGACCCTGTCTTAAAAGAAAAATTAAAAAAATAAAAAGCAAAAGCAAAAAACAAAAGCTTCATTTGGATCATATTTATTATACAATCGTCACATCTAAACCATGCTATATCTCTCTGTTTAGATCTATATTTATCTTCTTTCATGATATTTACAAATTTTTCCTCAAAGGTCTTGTACATATTTGTTAAATTTATTTCTAGACACCATGTAGGCTTTTATTTGCTGTTGCAAATTACATCTTTTTAAATCTGTATTTTCTTATGAGTTATTGTTGGTATGTAGGAACAATGTTGATTTATGTATTTTGTTCTTTGATCCAGCAACTCTTTAACTTGCTTATGGTTTTTCTATAGGAAGAGTTCCTTAAAATAATAACTTTGAATATTCTTTTCTAATTCTTTTGTGTTTTCCTTGAATTGTCTTCCTCTTTGCTTTCTCACTCCCTTACTCCTTTCCTCTTTCCCTTTCATTTTTTCCTTTCATTACATCCACTAAGACATACTATGTTGCGTATCAGTGATAGACATCTTTGTCTTCCTGATAAATAGAAATGCTTATTAAATTTTACTTATAGGTATGATGCTGTGGGTTTTTGGGACATATCCTTTATTATCTTCTAGCCTTAATTTTGCTGGCTTAAAAAATACTCATTAGTGTGTGTTGAAATTTATTAATTTTTTGTATACATTAAGATGTTTATAAGATTTGTCTCCCTTAATTTGTTTGGGTCATAAAGTATGTGAATATATTTTTCTTGATATTAAAGCATCTTGCATTTGTTATATATTACTAGTTTTTAAATTTACTGGTACGTTTGCATCTGTGTTCATAAGTGGGATTGCTACATGCTTTTCTTGTGTTCTCCATTTTTGGTTTTGGTATGAAGATTTTATAAGTGTTCCGTCTTTTTTTCACTCATTGGAAAAGTTAGCACAAATAGGGAAATTTTATTCCTTGAAGAATTATTAGAAATTATTTATAAAACTACCTGGACCTGGGTGTTTCTTCTTGGGAGAGATATTTGTCTATTACTTCAGATTATTTAATTGACATTGATTTATTCAGGTTTACTATTTTTTTAAGTTAATTTTGCTAATTCTAGTTTGCATAAAGTGGTCAATTTTAGCTAACTTGAAAAATTTTGTGGCTTAAAGCATACAACTTTTATGACTAAGAAAACTATATTTTTAGTTGTCTTGATTTTTTATTCTTAAAATAATTTTTTATACCTTTAATCTTTATGTCTTCTTTTTTAACTTTTATTTTAAGTTCAGTGATATAAGTGCAGGTTTGTTACATAGGTAAACTTGTGTCAAGGGGGTTTGTTGTACAAACTATTTTATCACCTAGGTATTAAGCCTGGTACCCATTTGTTATTTTTTTCTCATCCTCTCCCTCTTCCCACCCTCCACCCTCTGAAAGACCTCAGTATGTGTTGTTCCCCTCGGTGTCCATGTGTTCTCATCATTTAGCTCCCACTTATAAGACAGAATATGTGGTATTTGGTTTTCGGTTCTTGTGTTAGTTTGCTGAGAATAATGACCTCCTGCTCCATCCATGTCCCTGCAAAGGACATGATCTTGTTCTTTTTTATTGCTGCATAGTATTTCATGGTATACATGTACCACATTTTCTTTATCTAGTCTATCTTTGATGGTCATTTAGGTTGATTCCACGTCCTTGCTATTGTAAATAGTGTTACAGTGAACATATGCATGCATGTATCTTTATAATAGAATAATTTATATTCCTTTGGGTATATACCCAGTAACGGGATCGCTGGGTTGAACGGTATTCTGTCTTGAAGTCTTTGAGGAATCACCATACTTTCTTCCACAATGGCTGAACTAATTTATAGTCGCACCAACAGTGTATAAGTGTTCCTTTATCTCGAAAACTTCACCAGCATCTGTTATTTTTTTGACTTTTTTTCTCTTTTTTTGAGTATTGTGTTTTTAAACATTTATTTATTTTTATTATACTTTAAGTTCTGGGGTATATGTGCAGAACATGTAGGTTTGTTACAGAGGTATACATGTGCCATGGTGGTTTGCTGCGCCCATCAACCCATCATCTACATTAGGTATTTCTCCTAATGCTATCCCTCCCCTAGCCCCCACCTCTCGACAGGCCCTGGTGTGTGATGTTCCTCTCCCTGTGTCCATGTGTTCTCATTGTTCATCTCCCACTTCTGAGTGAGAACATGCAGTATTTGCTTTTCTGTTCTTGTGTTAGTTTGCTGAGAATGATGGTTTCCAGCTTCATCCATGTCCCTGCAAAGGACATGAACTCATCCTTTTTTATGGCTGCATAGTATTCCATGGTGTATATGTGCCACATTTTCTTTATCCAGTTTGTCATTGATGGGCATTTGGGTTGGTTCCAAGTCTTTGCTATTGTGAACAATGCCGCAATAAACATATGTGTGCATGTGTCTTTTTAGTAGAATGATTTATAATCCTTTGAGTATATACCCAGTAACTGGATTGCTGGGTCAAATGGTATTTCTACTTCTAGATCCTTGAGGAATCACCATACTGTCTTACACAATGGTTGAACTCATTTACATTCCCACCAACAGTGGAAGAGCGTTCCTATTTCTCCACATCCTCTCCAGCATCTGTTTCCTGACTTTTAATGATCGCCTTTCTAACTGGCATGAGATGGTATCTCATTGTGGTTTTGATTTGCATTTCTGTAATGACCAGTGATAATGAGCTTTTTTTCCCTATGTTTGTTGGCCGCATAAATGTCTTCTTTTGAGAAGTGTCTGTTCATATCCTTTGCCCACTTTTTGATGGGGTTGTTTGTTTTTTTCTTGTAAATTTGTTTAAGTTCTTTGTAGATTCTGGATATTAGCCCTTTGTCAGATGGAGAGATTGCAGAATTTTTCTCCCATTCTGTAGGTTGCCTGTTCACTCTGATGATTTGTTTCTTTTTCTGTGCAGAAGCTCTTTAGTTTAATTAGATCCCATTTGTCTATTTTGGATTTTGTTGCCATTGTTTTTGGTGTTTTAATCATGAAGTCTTTGCCCATGCCTATGTCCTGAATGGTATTGCCTAGGTTTTCTTCTAGAATTTTTATGGTTTTAGGTCTTACATTTAAGTCTTTAATCCATCTTGAGTTAATTTTTGTATAAGGTGTAAGGAAAGGATCCAGTTTCAGCTTTCTGCACATGGCTAGCCAGTTTTCTCAACATTATTTATTAAATAGGGAATCCTTTCCCCATTTCTTGTTTTTGTCAAGTTTGTCAAAGATCAGATGGTTGTAGATGTGTGGTGTTATTTCTGAGGCATCTGTTCTGTTCCATTGGTCTATATATCTGTTTTGGTACGGCAATATGCTGTTTTGGTTACTGTAGGCTTGTAGTATAGTTTAAAGTCAGGTAGCGTGATGCCTCCAGCTTTGTTCTTTTTGCTTAGGATTATCTTGTCTATGAGGGCTCTTTTTTTTGGTTTCATATGAAATTTAAAGTAGTTTTTTCCAATTCTGTGAAGAATGTCAATGGTAGCTTGATGGGGATAGCATTGAATCTATGAATTACTTTGGGCAGGATGGCTGTTTTCACAATATTGATTCTTCCTATCCATGAGCATGGAATGTTCTTCCATTTGTTTGTGTCCTCTCTTATTTCCTTGAGTGATGGTTTGTAGTTCTCCTTGAAGATGTCCTTCACATGTCTTGTAAGTTGTATTCCTAGGTATTTTATTCTCTTAGTAGCAATTGTGAATGGGAGTTCACTCCTGATTTGGCTCTCTGTCTGTTATTGATGTATAGGAATGCTTGTGATTTTTGCACCTTGATTTTGTATCCTGAGACTTTGCTGAAGTTGCTTATCAGCTTGAGGAGATTTTGGGCTGAGAAGATGGGGTTGTCTAAATATACAATCATGTCATCTGCAAACAGAGACAATTTGAGTTCCTCTTTTCCTAATTGAATACCGTTTATTTTTTTCTCTTGCCAAATTGCCCTGGCCAGAACTTTCAATACTATGTTGAATAGGAGTGGTTTGAGAGGGCATTTTTATCTTATGCCGGTTTTCAAAGGGAATGCTTCCAGCTTTTGCCCATTCAGTTTGATATTGCCTGTGGGTTTGTCATAAATAGCTCTTATTATTTTGAGACGCGTTCCATCGATACCTAGTTTACTGAGAGTTTTTAGCATTAAGGGGTGTTGAATTTTGTCAAAGGCCTTTTCTGCATCTATTGAGATAATCATGTGGTTTTTGTCGTTGGTTCTGTTTATGTGATGGATTACATTTATTGATTTGCCTATGTTGAATCAGCTTTGCATCCCAGGGTGAAGCTGACTTGATCGTGGTGGATAAGCTTTTTGATGTGCTACTGGATTCGGTTTGCCAGTATTTTATTGAGGATTTTCGCATCGATGTTCATCAGGGATATTGGCCTAAAATTTTCTTTTTTTGTTGTCTCTGCCAGGTTTTGGTATGAGGATTATGCTGGCCTCATAAAATGAGTTAGGAAGGATTCCCTGTTTTTCTATCATTTGGAGTAGTTTTAGAAGGAATGGTACCAGCTCTACTTTGTACCTTTGGTAGAATTCGGCTGTGAATCCATCTGGTCCTGGACTTTTTTTGGTTGGTAGGCTATTAATTACTGCCTCAATTTCAGAACTTGTTATTGGTCTACTTAGGGATTCAACTTCTTCCTGGTTTGGTCTTGGGGGATGTATGTGTCCGGAAATTTATCCATTTCTTCTAGATTTTCTAGTTTATTTGCATAGAGTTGTTTATAGTGTTATCTGATGTTAGTTTGTATTTCTGTGGGATCAGTGGTGGTATCCCCTTTATTATTTTTTATTGCATCTGTTTGATTCTTCTCTCTTTTCTTTTTTATTAATCTGGCTAGCAGTCTATCTATTTTGTTGATCTTTTCAAAAAACTAGCTCCTGGATTCATTGATTTTTTTGAAGGGTTTTTTTTGTGTGTGTGTGTTTCTGTCTTCTTCAGTTCTGCTCTAATCTTAATTATTTCTTGTCTTCTGCTAGCTTTTGAATTTGTTTGCTCTTGTTTCTCTAGTTCTTTTAATTGTGATGTTAGGGTGTTGATTTTAGTTCGTTCCTGCTTTCTCTTGTGAGCATTTAGTGCTATAAATTTCCCTCTACACACTGCTTTAAATGTGTCCCAGAGATCTGGGACATGCGTCTTTGTTCTCACTGGTTTCAAATAACATCTTTATTCTGCCTTCATTTTGTTATTTACCCAGTAGTCATTCAGGAGCAGGTTGTTCAGTTTCCATGTAGTTGTGTGGGTTTGAGTGAGTTTCTTAATCCTGGGTTCTAATTTGATTGCACCGTGGTCTGAGAGACAGTTTGTTATGATTTCCGTTCTTTTGCATTTGCTGAGGAGTGTTTTACTTCCAATTATGTGGTCAATTTTAGAATAAGTACGATGTGGTGCTGAGAAAAATGTATATTCTGTTGATTTGGGGTGGAGAGTTCTGTAGATGTCTATTAGGTCTGCTTGGTCCGGAAGTGAGTTTAAGTCCTGGATATCATTGTTAATTTTCTGTCTCATTGATCTGTCTAATGTTGACAGTCGGGTGTTAAAGTCTCCCACTATTATTGTGTGGGAGTCTCTGTCTCTTCCATTATGACTTGTGTTAGATGGTATCTCATGATTTTTAAAATTTTTTATTTTTTCATAAGTTATTGGGTTACAGGTGATGTTTGGTTACATGAGTAAGTTTATATATACCAGAGTTTCTTTTTCCATTCGTTGATTCATAGGCATTTGGGTTGGTTCCATGGTTTTGCAGTTGTGAATTGTACTGCTATAAACATGCATGTGCAAGTATCTTTTTTGTATAGTGACTTCTTTTCCTCTGGGTAGATACCAATAATGGGATTGCTGGATCAAATGGTGGATCTACTTTTAGTTCTTTAAGGAATCTCCACACTGTGTTTCATAGTGGTTGTACCAGTTTACATTCCCACCAGCAGTGTAGAAGTATTCCCTGTTCACCAAATCCATGCTAACATCTATTATTTTTTGATTTTTTGATTATGGCCATTATTGCAGGAGTAAAGTGGTACCACATTGTGGTTTTGATTTGCATTTCTCTGATCATTAGTGATGTTGAGCATTTTTTCATGTTTGTTGGCCATTTGTATATCTTCTTTTGATAATTTTCTGTTCATGTCCTTAGCCCACTTTTTGATGGGATTGTTTGTTTTTTGCTTACTGACTTGTTTGTTTTCTTTGTAGATTCTGGATATTAGTCCTCTGTCAATTGTATAGAGTATGAAGATTTTCTCCCACTCTCTGGGTTGTCTGTTTACTCTGCTTACTGTTCCTTCTGCCACACAAACGCTCTTTGATGTGCTACTGGATTCGGTTTGCCAGTATTTTATTGAGGATTTTTGCATCGATGTTCATCAGGGATATTGGCCTAAAATTTTCTTTTTTTTGTTGTCTCTGCCAGGTTTTGGTATGAGGATTATGCTGGCCTCATAAAATGAGTTGGGAAGGATTCCCTCTTTTTCTGTCATTTGGAGTAGTTTTAGAAGGAATGGTACCAGCTCTACTTTGTACCTTTGGTAGAATTCGGCTGTGAATCCATCTGGTCCTGGACAAGTTGCCATTCCTTCCACCATCTACCATGAAAAAGAGTTACAACTCTTGGTAGGTCTTTCTGGGTTTTAGAGATAATATATATTGCATTTGGGTGTGTTACTTTGGCCTTTCTACTGAGATACTGATAAGTGTGCAGTTTTGAGTGGGAACCAGAAGAAGACAAAGCTCTATAGTAGGTTCAGGCTGCATTGCAAGCTACTTTTTCATTCAGGCCTTATGATTCAGCAGATCAAATAATACTTGAAGTGTTTGTTGCAAACTGGGGTGCTTTAGAAAGCCTCTGGAAAGTACCAATATGAGAATAAGAGCACACAACCCTAGGATTTTGTAATACTTCTATGTCCTCTTCTGCAGATAACTAATATAAAATATAAAAGCATGATACAACTGTGCTATTTCTAATTAATATACTTTGAATATGTAGATACCCATGGGCTAAAAGTAAAAGCATGAAAAGTGATATATTGTGCAAGCATCAATAAAAATGCTCTAGTGGCTATATTAGTATCAGATAAAATACATATAAGAATAAAGAGTATTACTAGAGATAAAGAGGGATATTTCATAATGAAAAAGAGAGAGATCATTGAGAAGACACGGTAATCCTAAAGGTATATGCATGTATAGAGATTCAGAATGCTTGAGGGAACAACTGACAGAATAGAATGGAGAAATAAAGAATTAACAATTATGGCTAGCTATTTTGGTCTCAATAATTGATAGAGTGAGACCTCAGTGAGGTTATAGAAGATTGAACAGGACTATTAGCTAAGTGTGACCTAATAAGCACTTATAGAACATGCCACCCAATATGTTTAAATATGCATAATACACATATTTCTACATGCACATAGAACATTTACCAAGATAGAACATTTTTATTAATAAAACAAGTTTTAATATATTTAAAGTATTGAAATAATAGAAAATATGCTCTCTGATCACAACAGTGTTTACAAAAAATAAATCACAGAAAAATGTCTGGAAAATTATTATAATTTGGAAATTGAGCAACATACTTCCAAATAAACCATAGGTGAAAGAGGAAATTATGAGGAAAATCAGAAAATATTTCAAGCTATGTGAAAATGAAAACATAGCATATCGACATTTGTAGGATAAAATCTTGTATTTAGTGGGTAATATATAGAATTAATGCTTATATTAGAAAAGAAGAAAGATGTAAAATCAATGTACTCATCTTTCACACTTAGGAAATAGAAAATAAAGAGGACAAACTAAACTCCAAAGAGGAAGAGAGATAACTGAGTGGAAGGAGGTGAAATAAAATTCTGTAGCTCTGTTCTCCACAACGAAACAAGGAACTATTAAATGAGGTTGAAAACATCTACTATAAGAAAATAAAACTAATTTATTCATATCTCTAAAAAGAAAATTATCCTAAACAGACTGTTGGTAGAAATATGGACGTTAAAGATACTTACTGCTAGTGAAGGATCAGAAGAAAATGAGGAAGACATTATTTGAAACTATGGGAAAGGGGATTCTTGTTATAGAGTGGTAGAAAATGTAGCTAAATTGTGCCCTACATGATTATGTGGAAACTGGACTTTGTAAGGAATGTCCTTGGATTTGGATAAGGAGACTGCCAAGTGTTGAAGGTGTGCTGAGGTTTCTTCTTTCTGCTTATAGTAAAATGTGACAGGAAAAGCACAAATTGAAGGAAGAACTGTTAAGCCAAAAGAAACCAGTACTTGATGATGTGGGAAATTTCCAACCTATCCAATTTGAAAAAGACACTCAAATTCGAAGATTCACTTTCAGGAAAGCGAGTTCTGGGGAGAAAACTGAGGTTGTGGTTGAATTATCTTTTGCTAGTGCCTTGGAAGGATCTAGAGCCAGAGTATTCAGTCACACAGAAGCTCTTTGAAGAAATCAGGTGTATGACTCATGGATCCCTTCAGCCATCTCTGAAGAGGCCAAAAATAGACCTGCATTATCTAGGAAAGACCTGTAGAGGAGCTGTTGTGTGGAGTGAATTCCCATGACAGATGTAGGAGACTCAAAATGTTCATGAGATTTTATATCAATAGCAGCACTGCCAGCTTGGACTGAAAGGGACAGAAAGAAGGATACATGAAGGAAGACTATTGAGACTCTGGAATTCTAAAGGCAGGAAGCAGGCTGATAAAACTACTTATGCTGAAAGCAATGCTACTCTTCATGAAAAAGGAAGATTGACTCCAAAGTCAGAGCCATCCTGTTCTCTGAGGGTGAAGCTGTGAATCACACAGGTTATTCCTAGGCCTTGAAACTCAATGGAGTTTTCCTTACAGGGTTTTGAGATTGCTTGAGATGGCTGATTTCTTTTTTCTTCCCATTTTTCTTTTTTGAATGGAAATGTTTGTCTGGTGTTCTACATTTATTCCATCTTGTATTTTGACAGCTGTTAACTTGTTTTCTAGTTTTGCAAGTCTACAGATGGAGATGAATTTTGCCCTAGATGGATCATATCCAGAATTTCATCCATATCTGATTTTTATTTTTCAGATGATGTGAATTTGGGTTCTTTGAGCTGATGAGATTTAGATTAGATTTCAGACTTTGAGCTGCTGTTGTAATGAGTTAAGACTCTTGGGAATATTAGGATGGGATGAATGCATTGAATGTGAGATGAATGAATCTTTGTGGGCTAGACTGCTTACTGTGGTAGAATTATATCCCCCTAACGATGTTCATGTCCTAATCCCTGGAACTTGTGCATATGTTATTTGACATGGTAAAAGAGACTTTCCAATGTGATTAAGTTAATAAATGTATGTTATTTTAAGCTACTAAATTTGTGGTATTTATTAGGAGAGCAATAGAAACAAATACCTCTTGTCTTTGGAATTGCCTTTCCCCTGGGAACATTGGCCATTTTCAAAGGAAGAGCCGTCTGCATCTTACCAGTCTGAGAATCTGCCTGATAAGTTTGACAGACTCATGTGGTCCAGAGGGCACAACCTGGTGAATGTTCCTTGTATATCTGATAAGATTCAGGCAAGAGATAGAAAGCACACCAATAATGTGAATGTTGATAATTTAATATTTAAAAATTAGTTAAAAATGGTCAACTACTTATAATGGAAAACTAGACTCTATACTAAAACAGCTTATGTAGGAAGCCTCTACAAACGTACTGTCTTTAGTGGGTTTGGGTAAAGAGAATGAGAAAGAGAGAGAGAGAAGGGCAAGAAATACACTAAGAACTTGGAAGAATCACCTCCCGCTCCTAAGATTGAGATCTCACTGGAGAGGGCATAGCTATGGTTCACTGGGTGGCAAAGAAGTTCACTGGAGTCAGTGGACCGGAGTTTATCTGTATGTAGTTATCAACTGAAGTAATGGCAGATTGGGGCTTGTCTACAGGAAGCTGTCCTTGAGGGTTCCTGAGAAACTCAATGGGCCTCCAGCATGTCACTAGCAGGCACACCACAGAAGGAGGAAAATACACTAGAATTAGGAAGTGAAACCCCTTCCTTTACCATGACATACAATGTCCATCTGGTGCCCTCTCTTGCCAACTAATATTAGACAAGCTGGCAAAAGAAATTTGTACAGGGTCCAGATCCAGTAAAACCTAGGCCAAGGAGGATAAATGTCGAGGCAGAGGAATAAATCGGTAACTAACACGGTACACTCCATTTTTTTTCTGTCCATACTTTTATTGTCTTTATCTGAAAATCTTCATAGAAAATTGTTTGGTTTAGCTCTCAGCAGCCCGCTCCTGAGCTCTTGAGGGGGCTTGCCTTCTTTTGAGCTACCCGATCTTTCTTCTGTGCAAGGGACATTTTGGGACTATTCCACCTCTTTTTAACTTCTTTCTTGGGCTTCTTTTCATAGACTGGATTCTCTCGTATAGCAGCATGAGCTTTCCTATACATCTCCATCATGTCTGGAGTTACTCTGTTCTTTATGTATTGAGAGAACTGTTTCTTGTAATTATCTTCATCTTACATGTAATCTGCAACATTCTGCAACATTCTGGCCCACAATGTGCTTCCCGTGTAGTTCTACATTAAATTCCTTGATTTCAGAATCATAACCAGGGAATCATTTGGTACTGTGAGGGATAGACAAGCCTCCATCCACAGCTCCCTTCAGGGTGCCAAAAACTTTATTGCCAGTGGTAGTTCTGGCAAGGCCTGCATCCAAATAGCAGGTAAAGGCACCCGGTGGACCATCAATGCTTTCCACATTGTATTCATCGCCAGTCACCTCCACTTGGCCTTCATAGATCTTGTCCATGCCAAACCTATTGAGTAGCCTGCAGGCCAGCAGGAGGCCAGTACAATACGCTGCAGCATAATTTGTCAGGCCAGCCTTCCTACCATATTTTGGCAGTTCATGTGCATATGCTGCACAGACTATTATATCCCTGTCTATACGGGCATAAGCAATCTGACAAATGATATCTCTCTTTGTTACACGAACTATCATCCTGTATTTGGGTGTTTTGTATTTATTTTTATCCTGTATCACTAAGTGTTTCCAAGCATGGTATTCAGTTTTACCCTTTCCTCGTCTTCTAAATTTCACTTGGTATCTCTTAAAGCAGGCCTTATTCTTAACAACTTTAACAAACTGTGGAACAAAGACCTGCAGGCCCAGCAGCACTAGGGGGTGGAAAGGGCCACAGCCAATACACTCCTTTTATTAGTCAGCTTCTGTTTCCTTTTACACAACAACAAAACAACTCTGTTTCCACCTAACAAAGCAAAGCTATTCTTTATACAAGTAAAAAAGGTTTGACACTTTCCTTACGAGGAGATATACATTTCCAGTAGTTGTTGTATAAATTACTTGCCAGCTGTATTAATTAATCCTTAAATTCACTTGAACTGCAAGTGAATACTCTTAAAGAGTAAACTAAAGTAATCCTTGATAATAAAGGAGAGCCTTTTTGCTATCCTCCCCATTTTTATTCTTATACCTTTTGGAATATAGATGGGGGTAATTACATTTGCAGTAGTCATTTTATGACCATGATATAGCAAAAAGAAAAGATGTTCAAGAGAATCCTAAAGACCTGAGTTTTGACATTGTTGAGTCTTGAATTAATATTTACATAGCCTATTTCTGGACTTCTTGCTTTATAATACAAATAAAACTTTATTTTTAAAAACAATATTGGGTTTGTTGATATTTGTGGCCAAATGCATTTCTCCTGGATATTCTTATAAAACAAACTGAAAAGCCAGTGAAAGTAATTATATTGAGAGAATGCACAGTGAAAGTAAAATTCTGTCATGAAATGATGCTATCAAATGTTATATAATATCAGTGGCATATGTTTACAATAGCATTTACAAATATGTCAAATATCTGTACAAAAATGTGTAGATACTTTGGTTTATTCTTGTATTAAAATACTAATTCAGAGTATAAATTAACCCTTGCTTATGTGTGCTACATATATATGTGGAGATGACTTTGGCAACATTTGGTTATATTTATCATTGAAAACACAAGCAATGGGAGAAGTGGTGTTTCGTTGATTTAATTTTATAGGACATATGGATTTGAAAACTTTCATTGAGATCAGCAGTGACATATTAATGTTATGGAAGGGTGTTATGTAAATAATAGGTATTCCAGTTGGGTAGCTATCCACACTCTCATTTGTTCATGGAAAACATTTGATAATCAGCAGTGAAACTACTAGACAAGAGGAATGATGATAGCATGATGGGAGAATAGGAGTTTCCAATGCACACCCCTCTGTATTAGTCTGTTTTCACAGTGCTATAAAGATACTACATGAAACTAGATAATTTATAAAGGAAAGAAGTTGGTAAGGAGCCAAGATGGCCGAATAGGAACAGCTCCGGTCTACAGCTCCCAGCGTGAGTGACACAGAAGACGGGTGATTTCTGCATTTCCATCTGAGGTACCAGGTTCATCTCACTAGGGAGTGCCAGACAGTGGGTGCAGGACAGTGGGTGCAGCGCAATGTGCGCAGGCCGAAGCAGGGCGAGGCATTGCCTCACTCGGGAAGCACAAGGGGTCAGGGAGTTCCCTTTGCTAGTCAAAGAAAGGGGTGACAGATGGCACCTGGAAAATCTGGTCACTCCCACCCTAATACTGCGCTTTTCCAACGGGCTTAAAAAACGGCACATGAGGAGATTATATCCCGCACATGGCTTGGAGGGTCCTATGCCCACGGAGTCTCACTGATTGCTAGCACAGCAGTCTGAGATCAAACTGCAAGGCAGCAGTGAGGCTGGGGGAGGGGCGCCCACCATTGCCCAGGCTTGCTTAGGTAAACAAAGCAGCCTTGAAGCTCGAACTGGGTGGAGCCCACCACAGCTCAAGGAGGCCTGCCTGCCTCTGTAGGCTCCACCTCTGGGGGCAGGGCACAGACAAACAAAAAGACAGCAGTAACCCCTGCAGACTTAAATGTCCCTGTCTGACAGCTTTAAAGAGAATAGTGGTTCCACCAGCATGCAGCTGGAGATCTGAGAACGGGCAGACTGTCTCCTCAAGTGGTTCCCTGACCCCTGAGCAGCCTAACTGGGAGGCATCCCCCAGTAGGGGCAGATTGACACCTCACACGGCCAAGTACTCCTCTGAGACAAAACTTCCAGAGGACCGATCAGGCAGCAATACTTGCGGTTCACGAAAATCCGCTGTTCTACAGCCATCGCTGTTCTGCAGCCACTGCTGCTGATACCCAGGCAAACAGGGTCTGGAGTGGACCTCCAGCAAACTCCAACAGACCTGCAGCTGAGGGTCCTGTCTGTTAGAAGGAAAACTAACAAACAGAAAGGACATCCACACCAAAAACCCATCTGTACATCATCATGATCAAAGACCAAAAGTAGATGAAACCACAAAGATGGCGAAAAAGCAGAGCAGAAAAACTGGAAACTCTAAAATGCAGAGCTCCTCTCCTCCTCCAAAGGAACGCAGTTCCTCACCAGTAACAGAACAAAGCTGGATGGAGAGTGACTTTGACGAGTTGAGAGAAGAAGGCTTCCGAAGATCAAACTACTCTGAGCTACAGGAGGAAATTCAAACCAAAGGCAAAGAAGTTGAAAACTTTGAAAAAAAATTAGATGTATGTATAACTAGAATAACCAATGCAGAGAAGTGCTTAAAGGAGCTGATGGAGCTGAAAGCCAACACTCAAGAACTACATGAAGAATGCAGAAGCCTCAGGAGCCAATGCGATCAACTGGAAGAAAGGGTATCAGTGATGGAAGATGAAATGAATGAAATGAAGCAAGAAGGGAAGTTTAGAGAAAAAAGAATAAAAAGAAACGAACAAAGTCTCCAAGAAATATGGGACTATGTGAAAAGACCAAATCTACGTCTGATTGGTGTACCTGAAAGTGACGGGGAGAATGGAACCAAGTTGGAAAACACTCTGCAGGATATTATCCAGGAGAACTTCCCCAATCTAGGAAGGCAGGCCAACATTCAGATTCAGGAAATACAGAGAACGCCACAAAGATACTCCTTGAGAAGAGCAACTCCAAGACACATAATTGTCAGATTCACCAAAGTTGAAATGAAGGAAAAAATGTTAAGGGCAGCCAGAGAGAAAGGTCGCGTTACCCACAAAGGGAAGCCCATCAGACTAACAGCGGATCTCTTGGCAGAAACTCTACAAGCCAGAAGAGAGTGGGGGCCAATATTCAACATTCTTAAAGAAAAGAATTTTGAACCCAGAATTTCATATCCAGCCAAACTAAGCTTCATAAGTGAAGGAGAAATAAAATCCTTTACAGACAAGCAAATGCTGAGAGATTTTGTCACCACCAGGCCTGCCCTAAAAGAGCTCCTGAAGGAAGCACTAAACATGGAAAGGAACAACCAGTACCAGCCACTGCAAAAACATGCCAAATTGTAAAGACCGTCAAGGCTAGGAAGAAACTGCATCAACTAACGAGCAAAATAACCAGCTAACATCATAATGACAGGATCAAATTCACACATAACAATATTAACTTTAAATGTAAATGGGCTAAATGCTCCAATTAAAAGACACAGACTGGCAAATTGGATAAAGAGTCAAGATCCATCAGTGTGTTGTATTCAGGAAACCCATCTCATGTGCAGAGACACACATAGGCTCAAAATAAAGGGATGGAGGAAGATCTACCAAGCAAATGGAAAACAAAAAAAGGCAGGGGTTGCAATCCTAGTCTCTGATAAAACAGACTTTAAACCAACAAAGATCAAAAGAGACAAAGAAGGCCATTACGTAATGGTAAAGGGATCAATTCAACAAGAACAGCTAACTATCCTAAATATATATGCACCCAATACAGGAGCACCCAGATTCATAAAGCAAGTCCTGAGTGACCTACAAAGAGACTTAGACTCCCACACAATAATAATGGGAGACTTTAAGACCCCACTGTCAACATTAGACTGATCAACGAGACAGAAAGTTAACAAGGATACCCAGGAATTGAACTCAGCTCTGCACCAAGCAGACCTAATAGACATCTACAGAACTCTCCAACCCAAATCAACAGAATATACATTTTTTTCAGCATCACACCACACCTATTCCAAAACTGACCACATAGTTGGAAGTAAAGCACTCGTCAGCAGATGTAAAAGAACAGAAATTATAACAAACTGTCTCTCAGACCACAGTGCAATCAAACTAGAACTCAGGATTAAGAAACTCACTCAAAACCACTCAACTACATGGAAATTGAACAACCTGCTCCTGAGTGACTACTGGGTACATAACACAATGAAGGCAGAAATGAAGATGTTCTTTGAAATCAACGAGAACAAAGACACAACATACCAGAATCTCTGGGACACATTCAAAGCAGTGTGTAGAGGGAAATTTATAGCACTAAATGCCCACGAGAGAAAGCAGCAAAGATCTAAAATTGACACCCTAACATCATAATTAAAAGAACTAGAAAAGCAAGAGCAAACACATTCAAAAGCTAGCAGAAGGCAAGAAATAACTAAAATCAGAGCAGAACTGAAGGAAACAAAGACACAAAAAACCCTTCAAAGAATTAATGAATCCAGGAGCTGGTTTTTTGAAAAGATCAACAAAACTGATAGACCGCTAGCAAGACTAATAAAGAAGAAAAGAGAGAAGAATCAAATAGACGCAATAAAAAGTGATAAAGGGGATATCACCACCGATCCCACAGAAATACAAACTACCCTCAGAGAATACTACAGACACGTCTACGCAAATAAACTAGAAAGTCTTGAAGAAATGGATAAATTCCTGGACACATACACCCTCCCAAGACTAAACCAGGAAGAAGTTAAATCTCTGAATAGACCAATAACAGGCTCTGAAATTGTGGGAATAATCAATAGCTTACCAACCAAAAAGAGTCCAGGACCAGATGGATTCACAGCCGAATTCTACCAGAGGTACAAGGAGGAGCTGGTACCATTCCTTCTGAAACTATTCCAATCAATAGAAAAAGAGGGAATCCTCCCTAACTCATTTTATGAGGCCAGCATCATCCTGATACCAAAGCCGGGCAGAGATACAACCAAAAAAGAGAATTTTAGACCAATATCCTTGATGAACATCAATGCAAAAATCCTCAATAAAATACTGGCAAACGGAATCCAGCAGCACATCAAAAAGCTTATCCACCATGATCAAGTGGGCTTCATCCCTGGGATGCAAGGCTGGTTCCATATACGCAAATCAATAAATGTAATCCAGCATATAAACAGAACCAAAGACAAAAACCACATGATTATCTCAATAGATGCAGAAAAGGCCTTTGACAAAATTCAACAACCCTTCATGCTAAAAACTCTCCATAAATTAGGTATTGATGGGACATATCTCAAAATAATAAGAGCTATCTATGACAAACCCACAGCCAATATCATACTGAATGGGCAAAAGCTGGAAGCATTCCCTTTGAAAACTGGCACAAGACAGGGATGCCCTCTGTCACCACTCCTATTCAACATAGTGTTGGAAGTTCTGGCCAGGGCAATCAGGCAGGAGAAGGAAATAAAGGGTATTCAATTAGGAAAAGAGGAAGTCAAATTGTCCCTGTTTGCAGATGACATGATTGTATATCTAGAAAACCCCATTGTCTCAGCCCAAAATCTCCTTAAGCTGATAAGCAATTTCAGCAAAGTCTCAGGATACAAAGTCAATGTACAAAAATCACAAGCATTCTTATACACCAACAACAGACAGAGAGCCCAATCATGAGTGAACTCCCATTCACAATTGCTTCAAAGAGAATAAAATACCTAGGAATCCATCTTACAAGGGACGTGAAGGACCTCTTCAAGGAGAACTACAAACCACTGCTCAATGAAATAAAAGAGGATACAAACAAATGGAAGAATATTCCATGCTCATGGGTTGGAAGAATCAATATCGTGAAAATGGCCATACTGCCCAAGGTAATTTTTAGATTCAATGCCATCCCCATCAAGCTACCAATGACTTTCTTCACAGAATTGGAAAAAACTACTTTAAAGTTCATATGGAACCAAAAAAGAGCCTGCATCGCCAAGTCAATCCTAAGCCAAAAGAATAAAGCCGGAGGCATCATGCTACCTGACTTCAAACTATACTACAAGGCTACAGTAACCAAAACAGCATGGTACTGGTAACAAAACAGAGATATAGATCAATGGAACAGAACAGAGCCCTCAGAAATAATGCTGCGTATCTACAACTACCTGATCTTTGACAAACCTGACAAAAACAAGCAAGGGGAAAGGGATTCCCTATTTAATAAATGGTGCTGGAACCTGGCTAGCCATATGTAGAAAGCTGAAACTGGATCGCTTCCTTACACCTTATACGAAAATTAATTCAAGATGGATTAAAGACTTACATGTTAGACCTAAAACCATAAAAACTCTAGAAGGAAACCTAGGCAATACCATTCAGGACATAGGCATGGGCAAGGACTTCATGTCTAAAACACCAAAAGCAATGGCAACAAAAGCCAAAATTGACAAATGGGATCTAATTAAACTAAAGAGCTTCTGCACAGCAAAAGAAACTACCATCAGAGTGAACAGGCAACCTAGAAATTGGGAGAAAATTTTCTCAACCTACTCATCTGACAAAGGGCTAATATCCAGAATCTACAATGAACTCAAACAAATTTACAAGAAAAAAACAAGCAACCCCATCAAAAAGTGGGCAAAGGATATGAAAAGACACTTCTCAAAAGAAGACATTTATGCAGCCAAAAAACACATGAAAAAATGCTCACCATCACTGGCCATCAGAGAAATGCAAATCAAAACTACAATGAGATACCATCTCACACCATTTAGAATGGCGATCATTAAAAAGTCAGGAAACAACAGGTGCTGGAGAGGATGTGGAGAAATAGGAACATTTTTACACTGTTGGTGGGACTATAAACTAGTTCAATCATTGTGGAAGTCAGTGTGGCGATTCCTCAGGGATATAGAACTAGACATACCATTTGACCCAGCCGTCCCATTACTGGGTATATACCCAAAGGATTATAAATCATGCTGCTATAAAGACACATGCACACGTATGTTTATTATGGCACTACTCACAATAGCAAAGACTTGGAAACAACCCAAATGTCCAACAATGATAGACTGGATTAAGAAAATATGGCATATATACACCATGGAATACTATGCAGCCATAAAAAATGATGAGTTCATGTCCTTTGTAGGGACATGGATGAAACTGGAAATCATCATTCTCAGCAAACTATCACAAGGACAAAAAACCAAACACCGCATGTTCTCACTCATAGGTGGGAATTGAACAATGAGATCACATGGACACAGGAAGGGGAACATCACACTCTGGGGACTGTTGTGGGGTGGGGGTAGGGGGGAGGGATAGCAGTAGGAAATATACCTAATGCTAAATGATGAGTTAATGGGTGAGTACACCAACATGGCACATGTATACATATGTAACAAACCTGCACATTGTGCACATGTACCCTAAAACTCAAAGTATAATAATAATAAAACAAAATAAAAAAGAAAAAGGAAAGAAGTTTAACTGACTCACAGTCTCACATGGCTAGGGAGGCCTCAGGAAACTTACAATCATGGCAGAAGGTGGAAGAGAAGCAAGTATTTTCTTCACAAGGTAGCAGGAGAGAGAGAGAGAGAATGAATGAATGCAGGCTAAACTGCCACTTTTAAAACCATCAGATCTCATGAGAACTCCCTCACTATCATGAGAATAGCATGGGGGAAACCACCGCTATGATCCAGTCTCCTCCCACCAGGTCCTCCCTCAACATGTGAGAATTACAATTTGAGATGAGATTTGGGTAGGGACAGAGCCAAATCATATCACCTTCACAGAAACATCAGTTGAAACAACCATCTGTGCATAAAAATATGTTCACAAGCGCTAAGGTTTCCAGATAAGAGATTACAGTATCTACATGGAGCACATAAATAAGAAAAGATGCATTAAAGAGGTTAGGAAGGACAGTTTCACATTACTGGCATAACCCCTCACCCCAACCTGAGCAGGATAGTGCAGAGAAATGTGTTGGGAAAGGAAGATGAAGTAAGGACCTCACTTTGCCTCAGAGTCATGTCACCAGGCCCAACCCAGTGAACCCCAGTGCCAGGATGTACCCAACAAACCTACACTTCAAGCTTGTCACAGCACCAGGTCACCCTGGCAGATCCAGGCTTCAGGCCAACACCAGTGGGTACAGGATCCAGTACTGCCCTTACAGGCAAATAACTTTTGTCTGTAGTACTGTCTGTAGCAGTGATGGCTACAGACTCTAGTATGGCCACTGAAGACCCAGGCAAAAAGCTGGTACTTGAAGATCCACGCTTCAGGCCTGTCCCAACACCAAGCCATCCTCAGTAGACTGAGGTACCAGTCTGGCCCTTGCAGATTCAGGCTCCAGGTCCAACAAAGTGCTAGGCCAGCCCCTGCAGACTCAGGCTTCAGGCCAGCACCTGTGGACACAGGCAACAGGCCTACCTGCCCACTTACTCAGGAACCAGGCCAACCTGACCAAGGATTCAGCAGTAAGCCTACCTGACCTGTGGACCTCACCAGTTTGCCTACCAACTGAATATCTTGGTGGGCCGAGTAATGACGGATGTTCCTTGCTGAAGCTTGTATGTAAAGAGTAGAATAAGAGCCTGTTCCTTCAAATGCACAGACACCAATGAAAGACAGCAATTATGAAAAATCAGGAAAAAGTCATACCACTAAAAGAATAAAATAAAGCATCAGGAACTAACCCTAATGAAATGGAGATCTCTGAATAGCCTGACAAAGAACCATTGTCTTAAAGAAGCTTAGTGAGCTACAAGAGAACACAGATGGGCAAGTAAACAAAATCAGGAAAACAATACATGAAGAAAATGAGAAGTTCAACAAGAAGATAGAATGTATAAAATAAAACCAAACAGAAATTGTGGAGCTGAAGGACACAATGACTGAACTAAAAAATTCCACAGAGAACTCTAATGGCAGACTTGATCTAGCAGGAGACAAAAATCAGTGAACTCAAAGACAGGTTATTTGAAATTACCCAGTTAGAGAAACAAAAAGAAAAAATGAAAAAGAGTAAAGAAAGCCTGTGGGATACAATCAAACAGAACAATATATGAATAATGAAGTTCCAGAGGAGCATAGAAAAAGAATGGGACAGAAAACTACTTAAAAACATAGCTACAGAAGAATTCTTGAATTTGGAAAGGAACACAAACATCCAGATCCATGAAGCTCAAATAGCCTAAAATAGATTAAACACAAATTGATAGTCACCAAAAACATTATAATCAAATTCTTTCTGTTTTTAATTGTACTTTAAGTTCTGGGATACATGTGCAGAGCGTGCAGGTTTGTTACAGAGGTATACATGAGCCATGGTGGTTTGCTGCACCCATCAACCCATCATCTACATTAGGTATTTCTCCTAATGCTATCTCTCCCCTAGCCTTCCACCCCCACACAGGCCCTGGAGTGTGATGTTCCCCTCCCTGTGTCCATGTGTTCTCATTGTTCATCTCCCACTTCTGAGTGAAAACATGCGGTGTTTGGTTTTCTGTCCTTGTGTTAGTTTGCTGAGAATAATGGTTTCCAGCTTCATCCATGTCCCTGCAAAGGACATGAACTCATCCTTTTTTATGGCTGCATAGTATTCCATGGTGTATATGTGCCACGTTTTCTTTATCCAATTTGTCATTGATGGGCATTTGGGTTGGTTCCAAGTCTTTGCTATTGTGAACAATGCTGCAATAAACATATGTGTGCATGTGTCTTTATAGTAGAATGATTTATAATCCTTTGAGTATATACCCAGTAATGGAATTGCTGGGTCATATAGTATTTCTGGTTCTAGATCTTTGAGGAATTGCCACACTGTCTTCCACAATGGTTGAACTAATTTACACTCCCACCAGCAGTGTAAAATGTTCCTATTTCTCCACATCCTCTCCAGCGTCTGTTGTTTCCTGACTAATGATTGCCATTCTAACTGGCATGAGATGGCATCTCACTGTGGTTTTGATTTGCATTTCTGTAATGACCACTGATAATGAACTTTTTTTCCTATGTTTGTTGGCCGCATAAATGTCTTCTTTTGAGAAGTGTCTGTTCATATCATTTGCCCACTTTTTGATGGGGTTGTTTGTTTTTTTCTTGTAAATTTGTTTAAGTTCTTTGTAGATTCTGGATATTAGCCCTTTTTCAGATGGATATATTGCAAAAAATTTCTCCCATTATGTAGGCTGCCTGTTCACTCTGATGATAATTTCTTTTTCTGTGCAGAAGCTGTTTAGTTTAATTAGATCCCATTTGTCTATTTTGGGTTTTGTTGCCATTACTTTTGGTGTTTTAATCATGAAGTCTTTGCCAATGCCTATGTCCTGAATGGTATTGCTTAGGTTTTCTTCTTGGGTTTTTATGCTTTTAGGTCTTACCTTTAAGTCTTGTATAATCAAATTCTTAAATGTAAACAACAAAGAGAATTTGAAAGTAGTAAGATAAAAACAACTCATTGCATACTAGGGAACAATCATAACATGGTCAGTGGATTTTTCATCAGAAACTTTGCAGGCCAGGAGACAGTGGGATGATATATTTTAAATGCTGAAAGAAAAAAAATGTCAAACAACAATATTATACCTTCCAAAGCTGTCCTTCAGAAATAAAGGAAAGGTAAATAATTTCCCAGGTGAGCAAAAATTATGGGAGTTCATCACCACTATACCTGACTTACAAGAAACACTAGAGGGATTTCATCAAAGAGAAATGAAAGCAATAACTAAAAATATGACAACACATGAAAGTATAACATTGACTATAAGGAATATAGTCAAAGTTAGAATACTTGAATATTATAATGATAGTGCATACATCACTTGTAACTCTAATAATATAGAGGTTAAAAGTATTCAACAATAGCTACAACAATTTGTTAATGATACATAATATAAACAGTTATGTGCACAGGGCCAAATGGCTGACTAGAAGCAGCAGCAGTGATGGGAGGCTCCCATCCAAAAAAACCAAAACAGCAGGTGAATTTTGCACTGGCAACCGAAGTATCCAGGTTCTGTCATCAGGACTGACTAGGCAGCTGACATGACCCATGAAGACTAAGGAAGAGCAGTGTGTTGCCGCAGCCCACCTGAGAGCCACTGACTCAGGACTGATAATAATAGTCTCTCGGACCACAGTGTAGTCAAATTAGAACTCAGGATTAAGACACTCACTCAGAACCACACAACTACATGGAAGTTGAACAACCTGCTCCTGAATGACTCATGGGTAAATAATGAAGTTAAGGCAGAAATCAAGAAGTTCTTTGAAACTAATAAGAACAAAGAGACAATGTACCAGAATCTCTGGGACACAGCTAAAGCAGTATTAAGAGGGAAATTTATAGCACTAAATGCCCACAAGGGAAAGATAGAAGGATCTCAAATCGACACCCTCACATCACAATTAAAGCAACTAGAGAAGCAAGAGCAAACAAATCCAAAAGCTAGCAGAAGACAAGAAATAACTAAGATCAGAGCAGAACTGAAAGAGACAGAGACACGAAAAACTCTTCAAAAAAATCAATTAATCCAGGAGCTGTTTGTTTTGAAAAAATTAACAAAATAGATAGACCACTAGCTACACTAATAAAGAAGAAAAGAGAGAAGAATGAAATAGACACAATAAAAATAATAAAGGGGATATCACCACTGACCCCACAGAAATACAAACAATCATCAGAGAATACTATAAATACCTCTATGCAAATAAACTAGAAAATCTAGAAAAAATGGATAAATTCCTGGACACATATACCCTCCCAAGACTAAACAATGAAGAAATCATATGCCTGAATAGACCAATAACAAATTCTGAAATTGAGGCAGTAATTAATAGCCTACTAACCAAAAAAAAAAAAAAAAAAGCCCAGGACCAGATGGATTCACAGCCGAATTCTACCAGAGGTACAAAAAGGAGCTGGTACTATTCCTTCTGAAACTATTCCAAACAGTTGAAAAGGAGGGACTCCTCCCTAACTTGTTTTATGAGGCCAGCATCACCCTGATACCAAAACCTGGTGGAGACACAACAAAAAAGAAAATTTCAGGCCAATGTCCTTGATGAACATTCATGCGAAAACCCTCAATAAAATGCTGGCAAACTGAATCCAGCAGCACATCAAAAAGCTTATCCACCACAAGTAGGTTTCATCCCTGGGATGCAAGGCTGCTTTAACATATGCAAATGAATAAATGTAATCCATCACATAAACAGAAGCAATGACAAAAACCACACGATTATCTCAATAGATGCAGAAAAGACATTCAATAAAATCAAATATCCCTTCATGTTAAAAACTCTCAATAAACTAGGTACTGATGGAACATATCTCAAAATAATAAGAGCCATTTATAACAAACCAACAGCCAATATCATACTGAATGGGCGAAAGTTGGAAGCATTCCCTTTAAAAACCAGCATGAGACAAAAATGCCCTCTCACATCACTCCTATTCAACGTGGTATTGGAAGTTCTGGCCAGGGCCATCAGGCAAGAGAAAGAATTAAAGGGTATTCAGATAGGAAGAGAGAAAGTCAAATTGTCTCTTTTTGAAGATGACATGCTTGTATATTTAGAAAACCCTATCGTCTCAACCCCAAAACTCCTTAAGCTGATAAGCAACCTCAGCAAAGTCTCAGGATATAAAATCAGTGTGCAAAAATCACAAGTATTTCTATACACCAACAATAGATAGGCAGAGAGCCAAATCATGAATGAACTCCCATTCACAATTGCTACAAAGAGAATAAAATACCTAGGAATACAGTTAACAAGGGATGTGAGGGACCTCTTCAATGAGAACTACAAACCGTCACTCAGGGAAATAAGAGAGGACACAAACAAATGGAAAAACATCCCATCCTCATGGATAGGAAGAATCAATATGAAAATGGCCATACTGCCCAAAGTAATTTATAGATTCAGTGCTATCCCCATCAAGCTACCATTGACATTCTTCACAGATTTAGAAAAAACTACTTTAAACTCCATGTGGATCTAAAAAAGAGCTGGTATAGCCAAGACAATCCTAAGCAAAAAGAACAAAGCTGGAGGCATCATGCTACTTGACTTCACACTATACTGCAAGGCTACAGAAACCAAAACAGCAGATACTGGTACCAAAACAGACATATAGACTAATGGAACAGAACAGAGACCTCAGAAATTACACCACACATCTACAACCATCTCATCTTTGACAAACCTGACAAAAACAAGCAATGGGGAAAGGATTCCCTATTTAATAAGTGGTGCTGGGAAAACTGGCTAGCCATATGCAGAAAACTGAAACTGGACCCCTTACTTATGCATTATTCAAAAATTAACTCAAGATGGATTAGACACTTAAATGTAAAACTTCAAACCATAAAAGCCGTAGAAGAAAACCTAGACAATATCATTCAGGACCTTGGCATGGACAAAGATTTCATGACGAAAATGCCAAAAGCAATTGAAACAAAAGCCAGACAAATGGGATCTAATTAAACTAAAGAGCTTCTGCACAGCAAAATAAACTATCATCAGAGTGAACAGGTGACCTACAGAATGGGAGAAAAATGTTGTAATCTACCCATCTGACAAAGGTCTAATATCCAGAATCTACAAGGAACTTAAACAAATTTACAAGAAAAGCAAACAATCCCATCAAAAAGTGGGCAAAGGATATGAACAGACACTTCTCAAAAGAAGACATTTATGCAGCCAACAAACATATGAAAAAAGCTCAACATCACTGATCATTAGAGAAATGAAAATCAAAACTACAGTGAGATACCATCTTATGCCAGTCAGAATGGTGATTATTAAAAAGTCAAGAAACAACAGATGGTGGTGAGGCTGTGGAAAAATAGGAGTGCTTTTACACTGTTGGTGGGAAAGTAAATTAGTTTAACCATTGTGGGAGACAGTGTGGCAATTCCTCAAGGATCTAGAACCAGAAATACTATTTGACCCAACAATCCCTTTACTGGTTATATATCGAAAGGCATATAAATCATCCTATTATAAAGACATATGCACACATATATTTACTGCAGCAGTATTTACAATGGCAAAGACATGGAACCAACCCAAATGGCAATCAATTATAGACTGGATAAAGAAAATGTGGCACATATACACCATGGAATACTATGCAGCCTTGAAAAGAAATGAGAACATGACCTTTGCCGGGTCTTGGATGAAGCTGGTAGCCATCATCTTCATTAAACTAACACAGGAACAGAAAACAAAACACCTCATGTTCTCACTCATAAACAGGAGTTGAACAATGAGAACTCATGGACATAGGGAGGGGAAAAACACACACTGGGGCCTGTCTGGGGATAGAGCACAGGGGGAGGGAGAAAATCAGGACAAATAGCTAATGCACGTGGGGCTTTAAAACTAGATGATGGGTTGATCAGTGCAGCAAACCACTAAGGCATGTATCAAACCTGCATGTTCTGCACATGTATCCCAGAACTTAAAGTCAAATACAAAAATTACAAAGTTATATAACATCAATAATATAAAATGTGGGGGTAGGATAACTTAAAATATTGAATTTTTATATGCAGTTGAAGTTATGTTCTTATTAGCTTAAAATAAACTGTTATAACTTAAGACATTTTATGTAAGCCTCATGATAACTACAAAGGTAAACAGATGTACACAATATAAAGCAAAAGGATTCGAAGCATAGCACTACAAAAAATCATCAAATCAAAAAGAAAGACAGCAAGAGAGAAAGAAACAATGGATTCTACAAAACAACCAGAAAAAAATCAGCAAAATAGCAATAGTATATTCTTACCTATCAATGATTACTTTAAATGTAAGAGTATTAAATTCTTCAACCAAAACACATATAGCGGCTGAATGATTGAAACAAAAAACCACAAACCAAGATCCAAGTATATGCTGCCTACTAGAGGCACACTTTAGGTTTAAGGACACACATTGAATGGGAAGGGTTGGAAAGTATAATCCATGCAAATACTAAACAAAGTAGAGCAAGAGTGCCTCTCTTCATATCAGGCAAAACAGACATTAAGTAAAAAACTGTCACAAGAGACGAAGAAGGTCATTATATGATGATAAAAGGGCCAGGTCAATGAAGAAATTAAGAAGACAATTAAAACGTTTCTTGAAACAAATGAAAATGGAAATACAGCATACTAAAATCTATGGGATACAGTGAAAGCAGTGTCAAGAGGGAATTTTATATCAATAAATACCTACATCAAAATAGTAGAACGACTTAAATAACTTAAAAATGAAGCTCAGGGATCTAGAAAATTAAGAAAAAAACCAAAAGTCAGTAGGAAAGAAATTATGGAGATCAGAGGAGAAATAAATGAAATCATGACTAAGAAAATGCAGATCAATGAAATGAAATGAAAAGTTGGATTTTTGAAAAGATAAAATCAACACACATTTAGCCAGACTAACTAAGAAAAAATGATAGGAGACTCAAATAAATATAATCAGAAATGAAAAAGACATAACAACTGAGACCACAGAAATCCGAAGAATCATTAGAGGTTATTATGAATAATCATATGCCAACAAACTGAAAAACCTAGAAGAAATGGATAAATTCCTGCACACATACAACCCTGAGATTGAACTATGAATGATAAAGGGGCCAACTCATCAAAAGGATGTGATAATAGTAAAATTATCTGCACTCAACATTGGAGCACATAATTTGATATTAACAGATATCAAGGGAGAAATAGCCAGCAATACAGTAATAGTAAGAGACTTCAATACCACACTTTCAACAATGGATATATCATTCAGTCAGAAATTCAGTAAGGAAACATTGGATTTGAACTGTACTTTAGGCCAAATGGACCTAACAGACATATACAGAACATTCCGTTCAACAGCAGCAGACTACATATTTGTCACAAGCACACATGGATAATTTTCCAGAATTGATCATATGTTGGACTACAAAAAAAGTCTTAAAAAATTAAAGAAGAGTGAAACTATATTAAGTATCTTTTTGAATCATAATGATATGAAAGCAGACATCAATGACTGGAGGAAAACTGGAAAATTCACAGATATATGAAAATTGAATGAAACACTTCTGAACAACTAACAGGCCAAATAAAAAATTAAAAGGGAAATCAAAAGATATCTTGAGATAAAAAAATGAAAAAAACTAACATATCAAAATTTATAAGAGGCAGTGAATGCAATTCTAAGAGGAAAGTTTATAGCAATAAATGCCTACATCAAAAAAGAAGGATCTGAAATAAACAAATTAAGCCCAAAGTTAACAAAGAAAGGGAAAGTAAAGATCAGAACAGAACACTGAAATAGAGACTAGAAAATTAATAGAAAGGATAAATGAAAATAAGAGTTGGGTTTTTAAAAAAAGATAAACAAAATTGACAAACCTGGGCTACACTGAGAAACAGAATGTACTCAAATAAAATTACAAATGAAAGGGGAGACACTATAACTGATACCATAGAAATTCAAAGGATCACAAGACACTATTGTGAGCAATTGTATACCAACAAATTGGATAACCTAGAACAGATTGATAGCTTCCTGGAATATACAACTTACCAAGACTGAATAATGAAGAAATAGGTAATTGAACAGACCAATAATGAGTAAGCAGCACACAGTTGGTTCATGCTTTTTTAATTCACTCCACCAGTTTAAGTGGAGAATTTCACACATTTATATTCAAGGTTAAAATTAATATGTGAGGCTTTATTCCTGTCATAATGTTGTTACCTAGTTGTTTTGTGAGGTCTTTCTTTTTCTTGTTTATCTTTGTGGTTTGGAGGAGTTCTGTCATGTTATAATTTGATTTCTTTATCTTTCTTCTTTGTCTAGTGTTTTATAAAACCTGTGAGTTTTTATAAAACTGTTTATAAAACCTGTGAGTTTTTATAAAACTGTTTATAAAACCTGTGAGTTTTTATAAAACTGTTTATAAAACCTGTGAGTTTTTATAAAACTGTTTATAAAACCTGTGAGTTTTTATAAAACTGTTTATAAAACCTGTGAGTTTTTCTACTTCTGTTTGTTTTTATGATGGTGAGTATTGACTTTTTGTTTTCATGTTTAGAACTCCTTTGAGCATTTCTTGTAGGACCAATCTAGTGGGGACCAGTTCCCTCAACATTTGCTTCTCTGGGAAGGACTTTTTTTCTCCTTCATTTGTGAAGGTTATTCTGACAGGCTATAAAATTTATGGTTGATAGCTTTTTTAAAAAATTTCAGCATTCTGAAAATAAGTTCCCAATCTCTTCTAGCTTGTAAGGTTTCTGCTGAGGAGTCTGTTGTGAGTTTGATGGACTTTCCTTCATATGTGACTAGATGCTTTTCTCTTGCTGATTTTAGGGATTTTTTTCTCCACAATGACAGCCTGATAACTGTATGGCATGATGAAGTTCATCTTGTAATTTAATTACTGGTGTTCTTTGGGCCTCTTCTATCTGGATGTTTACATATCTTGGAAGTCTGGGGAAGTTTCATCAATTATTTCTTTAAATAGATTTTCCAAACATTTTGCTTTATTTCTCCCTTGGGAATACCAAGGATTCTTAAGTTTAGACACTTTATTTAGTCCTATACTTCTCAAAGGCTTTGTTTATTGTTTTTATTTTTGTCTGACTGGATTAATTCAAAAGACCTGTCTTCAAGTTCTGAAATTCTCTTCTGCTTGATTTAGCCTATTATGGAAGTTTTCAACTATATTTTATAATTTTTTAATGCATTTTTTATTTCCAGAAGTTTTATTTTTTTTCCTTAAAGTATATATATCTGTTTGGTAAATTTCTCATTCATATTCTGAATTGATCTTCTGATTTCTTTGTATTGATTTTAAGATTACTCTTGGATTTCATTGAGTTTCATTAACATCAATACTTTGAATTCTTTATCTTGCATTTCACAAATTTTATTTCAGTTAGGATCCATTGCTAGAGAGTTAGTGTAATCCTTTGGGGTGTGTCATAACACTCTGCTTTTTCATATTCCAGTATTTTTATGCTTATACTTCTCCTCTAGAGAAACAGTCACTTCTTATTTTTGAATTCACTTCCATTGTGACAGGACTTTGTTTCCTTTAGGGTGTGATTATAATGTATGCTGAGTAGGGGTGTTTGGCTTTGCTTCTGGGTATGTTTGGCGGTGAAGAATCTATGAATTTTTTGATTATAGGTAGACTTAGTGTGATGGCTTTCTCAAATATTGGTTGTAGTGGTGGTGTACCAGGCGGGTGAGCAGGCTCACAGCTTCCCTGAGAAGCTGGAGTGGCAGAGGTCACTGGATTGTGTAGATTGACCTCCAGGACAGTAGGTCACCCTTGCAGGTAAGATCTGGCTGCAGTGGTGCAATAGGTTTTATGTTTGATCTTTGTTTATCAGAAAAAGCGCTCTGGTGTCCCAGGCATAGACTTGGCTGTGGAACGCTCAGTATTTGGGTTTTACATTCAGCCTTGGAGCAGGGGGTGAAGCTGTACAGAGCTGGACCAGGCAAATCCATACTCGAGTTCCCCAGTGGCAGCTGAGGGAATTGGCTCTGACAGGGATCTGGGGGGCAGTTGCCAGATGCCTGGAGATAAGCCTAGGTGAGGACTGGAGAAACTGCTTCTGCACCAATTTCTTTGCACAGGAAGGGAAGGATGGCCCAAATGCATGGTCCATGTGAACAGGTGTGGGACCCACCTTTTTCTCACACTTTGGAACTGATTGGGCTCAGTTCCCAGTCCTGATCAAGGGAGTGAGTTGGGAAGCTCAGTAGAGTCATACACAGTCTGGCTTTAGATCACAAAGCTATCCTTGGCCTCAAATCTTGCTATCTAGGTAAAATCAGAGCTTGTCAGCAAATCTCTTCCTGTTCTTGTCCTGTGAAGTGGTAGAGTCCAATTATAGTGTCACAGCTGGAATCCATACTCATCTCTCAGTTCTGAGTGTGGAGTCCTCTCCCCTGCTCCAGACCCAGCACTCCAATCTCCAGCCTGAGACTCTAATGCCAGTGGCAGTTGCTGCTGCTAGGTTGCTAAATTCTTCCCAGCTTGATATGAGGCTGGAATGAGAATGATTTCCTCCTATCAGTTTCCAGATCTGAGAACATGCATAGGGAACCTCCTAGTGCCTTCACTTCTCACAGTCTCTCACAGCCTTTACTTCTCACAGCCTCTCCTCATGTTAGCTTTAGGTATTGGGAGAGACAATGTGCTTTCCCGTGGCCTGGGTTGCACTGTTCCCCAGTGGAAGGGTGAATCACAGAGGGACACTCTCTTCCTCTTTCCTCTTTGGAACTTTACTCACAGTTCTCAGCCATATCCTGTCGTGCGGGCTGTCTGACCAACTTCTCTTCCCCGTGATGTGAAGTGTCCTTTACTTTTTGGCTGAATTCCCATGATCCTTCATGAATAAAGTTTCACAGTGTGAATCACTACACTACCAGGTGGGTGAAGCATGCTGGAGAACCTTCTAATCTGCCATCTTGGAAGAAAAACAATATTGAGTAAGGAAATTGAATAATTGATTAAAAACCTCTCAACAGAGAAAAGCGCAGGACCTGATGGTTTAATTGGTGAATGATAGTAAACATTTAAAGAGTTAACACCAATCCTTCTTAAACTCTTTCAAAAAATGGAAAAGGAGGGAACCATTTTCAACTCATTTTTTTAGCCCAGAATTATCCTGATAGCAAAGCCAGACAAGGACACTATAAAAAAGAATATTACAGGCTAACATTTCTGATGAGCAGAGATATAAAACTTCTCAACAATATACTATCAAGTCAAATTAAATAACACACCAAATGAATTATTCACAAGGAACAAGTGGGATTTATTTTGGATGCAAGGATGGTTCAACATATTCAAATTAATAAATGGGATATATCACATTACAAGAATAAAGGAAAAAAGCCACAGTATCTCAATTGATGCATAAAAAGTGTTTGACAAAATTCAGCAAAAGTCTCAGCAAATTAAGTGTAGAAGGAATGTACTTCAACATAAGAAAGGCTATATATGACAAACTCACAGCTAACATTATAGTCAATAGTGAAAAGGTGAAAACGTTTTTTCAAGATCCAGAACTAGACAAGGATATTCATTATCATGACTTCTATTTAATGTAGTATTGGAAGTCCTGTTCAGAGCTGTTTGTTCTTTAGAGCATGTGATGATTAATACTAAGTGTCAACTTGATTGGATTGAAGGATGCAAAGTATTGTTCCTAGGTGTGTCTGTCAGGGTGTTGCCAAAGGAGATTAACATTTGAGTCACTGGACTAGGAGAGGCAGACCCACCCCTAATCTGGGTGGGCATCATCTAATCAGCTGCCAGTGTGGCTAGAATAAAGGAGGCAGAAGAAGTTGGAAAGATTTGACTTGCTGAGTCTTCTGGCCTTCTTCTTTCTCATGTGCCGGACGCTTCCTGCCCTTGAACGTCAGACTGAAAGTTCTTCAGGTTATTGACCTTGGTCTGGGCAATAATTTTTTTTTAGCTATTATCCCCTAAACACGAGCAAACAAAACCAAAAATAAGCAAATGGGATTGCAGTAAACTAAAAAGCTTTTTTTTTTTTTTTTTTTTTTTTTTTTAACAGCAAAGAAAATAGTCAACAGAGTGAAGGGACAACCTACAAAATAGGAAAAACATTTTTAAACCATGCATCTGAAAAGGGCTTAATACCCAAAATATAGAAAGAACTCAAATTGATGGCAACAAAACAAATAACCTGATTTTTAAAATGGGCAAATAATGTGAATAGACTTTTCTCAAAAGAAGAAATACAAATGGCCAACAGTTATATGAAAAAATGCTTAACATCACTAATCATCAGTGACATGGAAATCAAAAGCAAAATGAGATATCAGCTCCCACCTCTTAGAAAAGCTATTATCAAAAAGTCAAATGATAGCAGGTGTTGGGAAGGATGTTGAAAAAAGAGAATGCTTATATGTTGTTGTTAGGAACATAAATTGGTACAGCCGTTATGGGAAACAGTATGGAAGTTTTTTAAAATATAAAAATCGAACTACCATATGATCTGGAAATCCCACTTCTGAGTATATAGACAAAGGAGATGAAATCAGTATGTTGAAGACATATCTGTACTCCCATGTTCATTGCAATATGATTCACAATAGTCAAGATATGGAATCAACCTAATGTTCATCAATGGATGACTGGATAAAGAAAGTGTGACACACATACACACACAGAGGAATATTATTCAGACTTAAAAAAGAAGGAAATCCTATTATTTGTGATAACATGGATGAACATGGAGGACATTATGCTAAGTGAAATAAGACAGACACAGAAAGATGCATGATCTCACTTACATGAAATATTAAAAGTTCAAGAAGCAGAGAGTAGAATAGTGGTTGTTAGGGGCTGGGAGGTGGAGAATATGGGTCAAAGGGTACAACATTACAGTTATGCAAGATGAATAAGTTCTGAAGATCTAATGTTACAGTATAGTAACTCTATTAATTCAGTTTACACTTGAAAGTTGCTAAAAGAGTAGCTCTTAATTGTTCTCACCACACACACACATACACACACACACATGTAGTTATGTGAGGTGATGTACATGTTAATTAGCTTGATTATTATAATCATTTCACAATGTTTTCATATATCAAAACATCACATTGTACATCTTAAATGTATAGAATTTTAAATTTGTCTATTATACTTCAATAAAGATCGAAAAAATAATAAAAACTCCAAACCTATATGCCTTCTGATTTTAAAAATTGTATTTGAAACAAAAAGTGAAAAGTATGAATACATTCAAATTGCATTCAGTATGTTGGGGTTTTAAAGTATGGATAATGAATAAATGAATAATTGATACAACCGTTTGACCACATTGAAGTAAGAATGTTGTCCAGAAAACACACGATCATATGAGCTTTTGAAATGAAATATAAATCTAATGCCAGTAAGAAGATTATGATTTCATGTAGTCTTTTTAAGTGGCATATATTATTATCCTGAGTGGCCTTAACTCATTACCTCCAAGCCAAAATATTGTGCTTTTTAATGTTGAGAATAGTTTCTCAGGATTTTTTAAAACAATCAAACTCTAATACAAATAGCTTGAGTCTGGAATTTGGACTTTTTCCCAGCTCAATGTGTTTTTTTCGTCTTTGGAGAAAAAAAAACTGATGATGTATTATTTAGCTAATTTGTAAGCCAATTCCAAATGTTCCAACAGAGCATGAGCAACTAATTTCTAGGACTGAAAACCACTTAAGAGTGGATTAGAAATGTGGTCAGTGTTGTCTTCCAAGTTGAAACACCCAACCTTCCAGCTTCTGCCTGTAAAATGTTACAACTTTTCATCTGTTAGTGTGCTGACAGTAGTCTTTGAGCCAGCACTCCATAGTTTCTGGGCCATTTATGTTTAATATGAATATCCAGACTTATCAGACAGCCATTAAACTGTTGGCACTATTTATAATGATCAATGATTGTGAATTCAAAATTTTCTAATTAAGTAGAAGCTAGCAAGAGAAATGCACTGCAAATATAACCTAAATTATAAATTAAGCTGCCCACCATTGAGTTGCATATAGCTGCCTTGGTGAAAGACTGCAAACAATATTATCCTTCTCATTGAAATAAAACTTATTTTTATGCTAATTTAAAAATGTATGGCTGGTTTTTTATTACCAAAATTAAGAAACATTTTTAAAAAAGTACTTAAATTGATGATCTTCGTGTGCACTAATTACCCATTAATGAGTGTGCAGTTTAAAAAACTTTAAAAAACACTGTTATTAAAGACATAAGCAAAGAATTTCCTTCATATTCAGTGTTAATTGCCTTGTTGTTTGTCTTAATGTTCTTAGGTAATTACAAGTAGTCTCAATTTAGGGAATGAGAATTTCTCCATCATTTTCTTGACCCTACATCCATATGAAATCCATATTGACATTCCACCACACAGAGTCAGAGAAAGTTCTTATTCTGGTACTTTTATTACTTGATGACCTCATCTTCATTTTAATAAGATGAATAAGATGACCTTATTCATCTGCTTGAGGGGTCTATACATCTGGCCAGCTGAGCTACTTTCCTACTTCTTTTTCTGATTGCCATTGCCCATCCTCCATATACTTCTTTGAGCAGAAGATATGGGAAATTCTAATTTATTATGTTCACTAACTTGTGAATATAATAGGAAGTTAGATATTATGTTTTATAACAATGAGAATTGCAAAGACAAAATCAGTCTTTTTATGCTATCAGGTATTATTTGATGTCACTCAGTAGTCTTATTACCACATAATAATTTACTTAAATAAATATGAGTAATTGGGCCCTTTTCCTATACAGCACTTCAGAGATTTCTTCAGACCAATGCAATCCTAGTTTCAGAGCTATCAGTGTGTGTAAAGATCATGAAACCCTGCTACTACTTATAAACATGGACATTATAATTTCATCATGATAATACTATAACTAGGCTCAGAAAATGCCAACTCATTGATCAAACCTCTTTTAGACTTTGATTTCACTAGATCTGGAGTTAATGTATATGGAGTAATATATATTTTTTTGTCAGCCCTTATGTCATCCACGTAGAAGAATATTTTTAAATATATTTATACTCTAAGATATTAAAGAGCTAACTGGGGAATCTAGTGGCTTATGGGCTGAATTTAATCCACAGGTGTATTTTTATAGTTATTTCATAGTTGCTAAAAATTGAGTTAGTTGCCAACGTTTGTAACTTGTGAAATTTCACCTACAAATCCAGACTTCCAGTTTGACTTAAAAGTGAACAAAAGAATCTAATAATAGCCAGTTGGGGCTGATTAAATGCTGCTCCTGAGGATAAGCATGAGTGATTTCCTGTACGCCATTTTCCATTTAGCACTTATTGGCCTGCCTTGCCTTAGCAGGCATTTGAATTCTCTATCTTTGCAAGTGTAATAATAATTAATCTTATATGGGTACTTTAGCTTCATTTGAGATTTATAACCCTTAACATTATTTCATTTGGATGTGTTTAATTGTCTGTGTATTATTCATTAAGTGATAATGTTTCTTTTCCTTTTAAAAAGAGGAATTTGGACTTGTAAAGAGCAGGAAGACTATACTGACATTAAGTAACTCTGTGGAAGTTCACGTTGCATTGCATAGTAGTAAATGTTAATGAACTCTGAACATTTACATAGCACCAATTTACCAAAACAGACATTATAAATCTTGACTGCTACTAGATAATGTACCATATAGGGTATAGTAATTACAGGAAACCTATACAAGCTATTTGTATAGATTTCCTCTTGGTGAAAATATTTTGAGTACAAAAGCCTTATATAATTCTTGATTATTGTGGTGAGATTTTCAGGATGGCCACATTTACTCATATTTACTTTACTTCAGAACTTGGGAGTGTAGCTTCAGATTTACAATATTAAATTTTTGACTCAGCTGAATTACTAATACCAGTGGTGACACGAATTGTTACTCAGCAGATGTAATATGGAATCAAAGTGGCTTTTCATCAGTTTTACTCAATTTCATGTTTGGTTAAAACTGCATAAGACAACCATCAACTCCAAAGCAATACTAATATACAGTCAAACCTAGCAACTTACATTTAAATTCTGCCTTTCTTGATTTACTTGCCTAAATTTATACGGAAAATCTACTTTTGGTTTCCATTTCTGTTACTGAACATATAGTCAGCTAACTAGTATATGATTTATCCTGCAAAACATGCCCTGTCACCAATTAAATTTTTCTCGTTTGAATGGCGTATACCCTAAGTGCTGCATCTGAGACCCAGTGACACTTGCAATGGTATTATTGATTAATACAAAGTTAATTTTCAAATTATTTATTTTTACTTAGAGTTTTCCTTACCATGTTTATGTGATTTTGTTTAAATTTAATCAGTTTAAAAGGAACCCCATAGAGCATGTTTGTTTACTGAGAACAGAAACAAAGAATGCATTATACTTTCTAAATTAACCAAAATTTATGTTGCAATTATGCAAACAATTGTAATAGATATATGTTCTTTTCTACAGTTTCAAGTCAAATTTATATATTTCTGTATTCAATCAATCATGAGGATTAGATCACTTAAAGAGTTAACTGTATTTAGCACATACTTTTAAAATATAGTCCATTTAAAATAAAAGAACTATTTTCTTTTGTTAAGAAGATAGTGTCAAGTATAATCATATAGCAAAAATTAGGTTGATAGAAGTAGCCTGAAAATATTGTAAGTTGCAAACTTTTATTTTAAGTTGCTTATAAGTTTGTTTTTCCGTATTATAAGATGACATAACAGAAAGAGGATGCTGAATATTATTTTGTTTTTAGGAATTAAAATTGATATGTTTTCATTAGCTCTGGAAAATGGAATAGTTATCAGTCTGATGAAAATATTCAATCTAGATGTTAGCTGGAAAATATAGTAAATGATATCAAGATTATATTAGAATAGAGTCTAAAGATTAGAATGATCCACAGGTTCATATGGGCCATTATAAAGAGATTAGTGATATTAACAATATAGTATTAAAATGGATATAATACTGAGAACCACATAAATATTACATAATATTATTAGCCGTTTTCACTTTTTTCTCCACAGAAATTCTCTGGACACCACATTTAATTTCATGGCCTCAGATGCCATGTATATACAATAATCACTTCCAAATATACAGATCACTTCCAATGTGTATTTACAGCCCTGACCTCTCCACTGAGCTCCAGACCTCCATGAATTATTGTCTATATGACACCTGCCCCTTGGTTTACAGGAACTACAAAACTAACATTTCAAAATTAAATTAGTTTTTCTCCCAACCTTGCCCTGGTTTCTTTTTTGTTTTTTGAGACAGAGTCTCACTTCGTCACTTAGGCTGGAGAGTAGTGGCATGATCTCAGCTCACTGCCACCTCTGCCTCCTGGGTTCAAGCGATTCTCATGCCTCAGTCTCCCGAGTAACTGGAATTACAAGCCCATGCCACCATGGCTAATTTTTATATTTTTAGTAGAGATGGGGTTTTGCCATGTTGGCTAGGCTGGTCTCCAATTCCTGACCTCAAATCATCTGCCCACCTCGGCCTCCCAAACTGCTGGGATTACAGGCATGAGCCACCGCGCCTGGCCTTGCCCTGGTTTCTCTTTTCTCTATCTGATAATTGCTTACATTCATTAGCCAGGAGTGTGTCATAATCACCTCTATGTGAAAGATGGCTAGGAAAAGGGAAGTTGGTAACTAGGATTGTGCTAGAAACCAATACTATCTGTCCCAACCACTTGCAAGCTATGTTGTTTTTGAAATAATTTCTTTGTGGCACAGTTTTTAAAAATCTGTGAATTGAAATGTGCCTGGCAAATACTATGTTCTTGGTAAATATTGTTTCAGTTATTTGTTTCTGCATAGCCAGTCACTCCAAAATGTAGTGCCTTAAAACAAATTGTTATTTTCCATGATTGCACCAATAATGTCAGACAGGGTTCGATTACTAAAGCAAAATGACAATGCTTAAATCTATAGTTTATTACAGAAAAAAATACAAATAGAAAGAGCATTAAAGTTAAGAATATTCTTTATAGTCAAAGACCGTAGGGTTTCAGAGAGGCCAGCGTGAACTTTTTCTCCCCTCTCTAAGGCCATAACAGGACATGCTTTCTGTCTTGGATCAGGAACCACTGACATGTGCATGGAACACCACAGAAACAGGGAGCACAAAATGGAGTCTTGCCAGGGTTTTTTACACTCTGCTGGACATTTAGGTATATTATTACCTAACTAACACCAACAGTAGAGCCCTCCATGGGTCTCACTGAGACCAGGTACAAATAATCACTTTCACTGTTATTGATTAGCAGTGCTCACAAGCTGATGCAAACTACTCCAAAACTCATAGGACCCATACTTACAAAACAATAATATTTATGAGTAGTTTCATATTTTGACCAGGGATTAGTGCCTTTTAGGTACTTTAGCAAAATGGCTCATGCTGATTCCAAACTTACTGGAGTTAACCTTCTCAGTAGAATGCTTCTCTGGGTTCACTGGGCTTAGGTAGTTTTTCTGATGCATGTAGTATTTCTAGTCCATGTCGTGTAAGCTGGGGTGACTCATTTGGCTGCATTCATTTGGTGCTGGGGCTGGAATATCCAAGATATTCACATGTATGACACCTCAGAGGGGTTGGCTGTAATAACTGGGAGTTGGCTGGGCCTCATTTTTTGTCTAGGTAGTTAGACTACTTGTAAGGACGCTCTGGGCTCTGAGAGTGCAAATGTGGAACATATGCATGTTAAGGCCTAGGCTCAGAAGTGGTGCTACATAATTTTCACTGTGCCAGTCAGATTCAAGGTGAGGGAAATGGATTCCATCTTCTAATGGAAGCATGGGATTACAGGGATAAGAGGCATTTTTGGTGACCACCTTTGTAGACAATCTATCATGACTCATTATTGTTCTAATTATTATTTTATCATCACCGAACTATTTTCTAGTCAAAGAAGATATTGTCTCTTGACCACATTTTTGAAATAGCCTTTTTACTGGTGTCTCCGCTTCTTTTCGCACTCCGTTCTTTAATGTCTTCTTCATAGGCAGTTGGATTTATCTTTTTAAAAAATTTTTCATTTTAGGTTCAGGGGTACCTGGGCAGGTTTGTTATATAGGTAAATTGCGTTTCACAGGGATCTGATGCAAGTAGACCCCAGTGTCTTTTGTTCCCTTTTTTGTGTCCATATGTATTCAATGTTTACCTCTCACTTACAAGTGAGAACATGTAGTATTTGGTTTTCTGTTCCTGTGTTAGTTCATTTAGGATAATGACCTCCAGCTCCATCTATGTTGCTGCAGAGGACATGATCTTATTCTTGTATTGTATGGCTGCATAGTATTCCATGGTGTATATGTACCACATTTTCTTTGTCCAGTGACATAGTTTCGATATGCATTATCACCCAAATCTCATATTGAAATGTAATTTCCAATGTTGGAAAGTGGGACTTGGTGGGAGGTGATTGAATCATAAGGAAGGATTTCTCGTGAATAGTTTAGCACCACCCCCTTGGTACTGTCCTCATGATAGTGGGTGAGTTCTCGTGAGATCTGGCCATTTAAAAGTAACACCTTCCCCATTGCTCTTTTGCCCCTTTCTTTTGCCATGTAAAGTGCCTACTCCCCCTTTGCCTTCTGCCATAATTGTAGGCTTCCAGAGTCCTCCTTAAAAGCAGATGCTGGTGCTATGCTTCCTGTATAGCCTGCAGAACTGTGAGCCAATTAAATCTCTTTTCTTATAAATTACTCAAGAATTTCATTATAGCAATGTGAGAATGGACTAATACATCCAGTCCACTACTAATGGGCATTCAGATTGATTCCATGCCTTTGCTATTGTGTATAGTGCTGCAATGATCATATGCATGCATGTGTCTTCGTGGTAGAATGATTTATATTCCTTTGAATAGATACCCAATAATGGGATTGCTTGGTCAAATGATAATTCTGTTTTAAGTTCTTTGAGAAATTGCCAAACTGCTTTCCAGCAATGGCTGAACTAATTTACATTCCCACCAGCGGTGTATAAGCATTCCTTTTTCTCTGCCACCTTGCCTGCATCTGTTATTTTTTGACTTTTTAGTAATAGCCATCCTGACCAGTGTGAAATGGTACCTGATTGTCATTTTTATTTGCATTTCTCTAATGATTAGTGATGTTGAGCATTTTTTTCATATGCTTGTTGGCTGTGTTGTATGTTTTCTTTTGAAAAATGTCTGTTCATGTCTTTTGCCTACTTTTTAATGGGGTTGTTTGTTCTTTGCTTGTTAATTTGTTTAGGTAGGTTCCTTATAGATTCTGGATATTAGATCTTTGTCAGATACATAGTTTCCAAATTTTTCTCTCATTCTGTAGGTTGTCTGTTTACTCTAATAGTTTCTTTTGCTGCACAGAGCTCTTTAGTTTAATTAGGTCCCATTTATTAATCTTTGTTTTTGTTGCAGTTGGTTTTGGCATCTTTGTCATGAAATCTTTGCCAAGTCCTATGTCCAAAAGGGTATTTCCTGAGTTATCTTTCAGGAATTGTATAGTTTTAGATTTCACAGTTAAGTCTTTAATCCATCTTGAGTTGATTTGGTGCAAGAAAGGGATCCAGTTTAAGGAAGGGATCCAGTTTCAATCCTCTGCATGTGGCTAGTTATCCTAGAATCATCTATTAAACAAGGAGTTCTTTCACCATTGCTTGTTTGTGTTGACTTTGTTGAAGATCAGATGGTTCAGATGGTAGTAGGTGTGTAGCATTCTTTCTGGGCTCTCTATTCTGCTCTATCAGTCTATGTGTATGCTTCTGTACCAGTACCATGCTGTTTTGGTTACTGTAGCCTTGTAGTATAGTTTGAAGTCAGGTAGTGTGATGTCTCCAGCTTTGTTCTTATTGCTTAGAATTACTCTGACAATTCAGTCTCTTTTTTGGTTCAATATAAATTTTAAAATAGCTTTCTTTTTTCTAATTCTATGAAGAATGTCATTGGTAGTTTAATAGGAATAGTACTGAATCTATAAATTGCTTTGGGCAGTATGGCTATTTTAACAATATTGATTCTTACTATCTCAGAGCATGGAATATTTTTTTGTCTGTTTGTGTCATCTCTGATTTGTTTCAGCAGGGTTTTGTAGTTCTCATTGTAGAGAAAGAAATCTGCCTCCATTATCCAGTTACCTCCCACCATGGCTTCCTTCAACATGTGGGGTTTACAATTCAACATGAGATTTCGGTGGGGACACAGCAAAACCATATCTGGAGGGTTCAGTTGACTGGCCTCATTTCTGTTTTCTAGGAGTCACTGGGGACCAGAAATGAGTCCTGGTGTGTGGTAACCCCATGCAGGGTTCCCAGCTTCCTCCCACTTTAGCTCAACATCTGTATTCTCTGTCTGTTCATTTTTAGTGCCTTCCCTTTGAACATCTACTCAGGGTGTGCTAGTCTCTTCCCAATGTCCTGGTTTCTCAGTGGCAGATGTTCCTCTTGGCTGTGTCTAGTCAGCCATCTTAGTTTCTTATCAATTTATCTTTTTAAAATGTAACCTGACTTAAAAAAGACAACCCAAAAGGAAAATGGTGGATAGGAGGCAGGACTAACTTGCAGCTTCCACTTGGACAGACAGAGCCGTGTGGGGAGACCCACATTGTATACTTTTTCTCCAAGAACTATCACAGAAACATATCGGGAAAGCCATGAGAATTCACAGACACGTTGAAGGAGGTGATTGCCACTGCAGGCTTTGTGGGACAGCCAAGGAACTGTTAGTCAGCTTGCTTTCTCAGCTGGGAGGCTTGTAGCTTTGGGCAAGTTCTCATCCCTGTTCACTGGCTTCCTGGAAATAAACTCAGTGCTATTGCAGGGGGTGGGGGGGTGAGGGGGCAATGGTGGGAGTGAGACTGGCCTTTCGGGGTGCAGGCAGCATGGGGGAGTAGGGTGAGACCTGTGGATGCCGGCTTTCTGCCACTTTCCTGGTGACCTGTGTGACGCAGCAAAGACAACCATAATCCCTCTGGGAACATAACTCCATTGGCCTGGGAACCACATCCCTATTATCTTACAGCAGCCACAGCAAGTCCTACCCAAGGAGAGGCTGAGCTCAGACATGCCTAACTCTGCCCCAACCTGATGATCTTTCTCTACCTGCCCGTGTAGCTGAAGACAAAGGACATAATCTCTTGGGAGCTCTATGGCTGCATCCACTGCCTGATCCTCCCTATACAACTGCAGCTGATGTGCTCTTGAAAGTGCCACCTCCTAGCTTGGGGCCAACCAACACAAAACAAGTACACTTAACAAAAATACAATCAAGGACCCTCACAGAGTCCACTTCACTCCCCTGCTACCTCCACCAGAGTAGGTGCTGGTATTCATGGCTGAGAGACCTGAAGATGGGTCACATCTCTTTGCAGATACTCCCCTGTACCAGCCTGGAGTTCAGTATCTCTGCCGGGTGGCTAGATCTGGAAGAGAAACAATAATCATTGCAGCTCAGGTCTCAGGAAGCCACATCCCTAGGGGATAGGGGAGGCAATAGACTTAAACTGTACCCTACAACGAATGGACTTAACAGATATTTACGGAGCATTCTACCCAACAACTGCAGAATATACGTTCTATTCATCAACGCATGAAACATTCTCCAAGGTAGGCCATATGATAGGTCACAAAACAAGCCTCAACAAATTAAAACAAAATGAAAATATTGCAAGTATTCTCTCAGACCACAGTGGAATAAAATTGGAAATCAATTCCAAAGGGATCCCTCAAAACCATGCAAATACATGGAAATTAAATAACCTGCTCCTGAATGAACGTTGGGTTAACAATGAAATAAAGTTGGAAATTAAAAAATTCTTTGAACTGAATGGTAAGAATGATACAACCTCTCAAACCTGTGTAATATAGAAGTAGAAGAAAAGAAGTAACAAAAATCAGGGCAGAACTAAATGAATTGAAACAACAACAACAACAAAATGATACAAAAGATAAATGAAACAAAAAACTGGTTATTTGAAAAGATAAATAAAATTAATAGATCATTAGTGAGATTAATGAAGAAATGAAGAGAGAAGATCCAAATAAGCTTAATTAGAAATGAAACAGGAACATTAAAACTGATACCACAGAAATACAAAAGATCATTCAAGGCTATTTTGAACACCTTTATGCACATAAACTAGAAGACCTAGAGGAGATGGATAAATTTCTGGAAATAGGCAACCCTTTTAGATTAAACCAGGAAGAAAGAGAAACTCTGAACAGACCAATAACAAGCAGCAAGATTGAAATGGTAATTAAAAAGCTACCAACAATAAGAAGTCCAAGACCAGATGGATTCACAGCTGAGTTCTGTCAGACATTCAAAGAAGAATTGGTACCAATCCTATTGATACTATCCCACAAGATAGAGAGGGAATCCTCCAACAATTATTCTATGAAGCCAGTATCACCCTAATGCTAAAACCAGGAAAGGACATAACAAAAAAAAAAAAAAAGAAAGAAAAGAAAACTGAAGACCAATATCCCTGATGAACACAGATGCAAAAATCCTCAACAAAATACCAGCTAACAGAATCCAACAGCATATACAAAAGATAATCCACTATGATCAAGTGGGTTTCATACCAGGGATGCAGGGATGGTTTGACATCTGCAAGTCAATAAATGTGATATACTACGTAAATAGAATTAAAAATCACTTGATCATCTCAATAGACACAGAAAAAGCATTTGACAAAATCCAGCATTCCTTTAGGATTAAACCCTCAGCAAAATCGGCATAGAAGGGACACACCTTAAGGTAATAAAAGTCATCTATGATAAACCCACAGGCAACATTATAGTAAACAGAAAAAAGTTGAAAGCATTCTTCCTGAGAACTGGAGCAAGACCAGGATGCCCACTTTCATCACTTCTACTCAACATAGTACTGGGAATCCTAGCCAGAGCAATCAGACAAGAGAAAGAAATAAAGGGTATCCAAATTGGTAAAGAGGAAGTTGTCAAACTATTGCTATTTGCTGATGACATTATCATATACCTGAAGACCTGAAAGATTCATCCAAAAAGCTCCTAGAATTGGTAAATGAATTCAACAAAGTTTCAGGATACAAAATTACTGTCCACAAATCAGTAGCTCTGCTTATACCAACAGTGATTAAGCTGAGAATCAAATCAAGACTCAACCCTTTTACAATAGCTTAAAAAATACTTAGGTATATACTTAACTAAGGAGGTGAAAGACCTCTCAAAGGAAAACTACACTGCTGAAAGAAATCATAGATGGCACAAATAAATGGAAACACATCCCATGCTCTTGGATGGGTAGAATCAATCTTGTAAAAATGACCATATTGCCAAAGCAGTCTAGAGATTCAATGCAATTCTCATTAAAATACCACCATAATTCTTCACAGAACTAGGAAAAACAATCCTAAAATTCATACGGAACCAAAAAAGACCCACATAGCCAAAGAAAGACTAAGCAAAAAGAACAAATCTGAAGGCATTACATTACTCAACTTGAAACTATACTACAAGGCTATAGTCACCAAAACAGCATGGTACTGATACAGAAATAGGCACACAGACCAATGGAACAGAATAGAGAACCTAGAAATAAACCCAAAAACTTACAGTCAACTGATCTTTGACAAAGCAAACAGAAACATAAAGTGGCAAAAGGACACCCTATTCAACAAATGGTGCTGGGATAATTGGCAAGCCACATGTGAATGAATGAAACTGGATCCTCATCTCTCATTGTGTACAAAAATCAGCTCAAGATTCATCAAAGACTTAAATCTAATACTTGAAACCCTAAAAATTCTAGAAGATAACATTGGAAAAACCCTTCTAGACGTTAGCCTAGGCAAAGACTTCATGACCAAGAACCCAATAGCAAACGCAACAGAAACAAAGATAAATGGATGGGATTTAATTAAACTAAAAAGCTTCTGCACGGCAAAAGTAATAATCAGCAGGGTAAACAGACAACCCATAGAGTGGGAGAAAATCTTCACAATCTATACATCTGAGAAAGGACTAATATTCAGAATTTATAAGAAACTCTAATCAGCAAGAAAGAAAACAAACAATTTCATAAAAAGTGGGCAAAGGACGTGAATAGACAATTCTCAAAAGAAGATATACAAAGGGCCAACAAACATATGAAAAAATGCTGAACATCAATAATTGTTGGGGAAATGCAAATAAAAATCACAATGTGACACCACCTTTCTCCTGCAAGAATGGCCATAATAAAAAAATTTTAAAAAATTAGATGTTGGCATGGATGTGGTGAAAAGGGAACAGTTTTCCACTGTTTGGTGGGAATGTAAACTATTAAAACCACTATGGAAAACAGTGTGGAAATTCCTTAAAAAACTAAAAGTAGATCTACCATTTGATCCAGCAATCCCACTACTGGGTATCTACCCAGAGGAAAATCAGTCACTGTACGAAAAAGATACTTGCACACACATGTTTATAGCAGCACAATTTGCAATTGCAAATGTATGGAAGGAGCCCAAATGCCCATCAATGAGTGGATAAAGAAAATGTGGTATATATATATATATATATATACACACACACACACACACTGAGTAGTATTCCATGGTGTATATATACACACACACACACATATACACACATATACATATATATATACGTATATATATGTGTGTGTGTTTGTGTGTGTATATATGTATATATATGTGTGTGTATATATGTGTGTGTGTGTGTATATATATATGTATATATATGTGTGTATACATACACCATGGAATACTACTCAGCCATAAAAAGGAACGAAATAATGGCATTCACAGCAACCTGGGTGGAATTGGAGACCATTAATCTAAGTGAAGTAACCCAGGAATGGAAACCCAGTCTCACTCATAAGTGAGAGCTAAGCTATGAGGACTCAAAGGCATAAGAATGATACAATAGGCTTTGGGGACTCGAGGGAAAGGGTGGGATGGAGGTGAGGGATAAAAGAATACACTTTGGGTACAATGTACACTGCCTGGGTGATGGGTGCTCCAAAATCTCAGAAATCACCACTAAAGAATTTACTCATGTAACCAAATAACATCTGTTTCCCAAAAACCTATTGGAAGAAAAAAATGATAGTAATAATCATTACTGATGACGGTATAGGAATAAAGTTTAAACTGTATGTTTTTTCCCCAGTTTTCCAATCCCTGCACATAATGTGATCAAATGGAAGATTATACTTCAGTTTTTAAAGAAAGAAAATCATTTTTTGTTAGGTTACAGATGAAAAGATGCCATAAATAACCTGTTTCAATAAATTTTAAGCTTTGTTTCCACGGCAGTATACTTTCAAGGTCTGGGTCTTTTTCCTTAGAATAGATGTGATTACTAAAAGATGCTATGGTAGTGATTCATTTTGTGCCAGTCTGTGGTTCTTTACTGTGCTTGAGAATCATCTGTGGGGCTTATTAAAAAGTAGATTCCCATACTCAACAAGATTCTGATTCATTAGGTCTAAGATGAGAACTGGGGGGCTATGTATTTAATAGGTTGATATTAATGCAGGTTGTCTTTTGGTCACAATTTGGAAAACAGGATGAACATCACAGCATTTTCAACTTTGAGGGTTGGTCTCCTCAAAGTGTTTTTTCCTTCTTTATAATGTCATAAGTGGAAACCTGCCCTTTAGTGGTCAGTTGTCACAGACTTATTTTGGAGCTTACTTCTAAGTGGCTTATTAAATCCGAAACCTAGCTTTTTAGAAGCAAGGACCTCATTTGATTGTTCTATGTTATTTTAGTGAAGGAAAGTTCAATAACATTAGGATCTTTACAAAAAAGCAGAAGAAAAGAAAAAGGAAGTATTTCTTGAAGGATTCAAGATTTCATTTGTCCCTTTATGCAAAAAATTCTTCTTAAGTTGAAGTATATTCGTTTATAATTCACATGTAATCTTTTCCCTATGACCCCTAGTAGTGACCACTTACACAACTGTTGAAAATAGTAGAAAAGTAACTCTGGTTTGTTAGTAGCTGATTGTTTTGATCATGTTGGCCTATATAGCACTCTCCCTTTATCTGCACCTTCACCTCCTGTGGTTTTAGTTACTTGTGATGAACCACAGTCTGAAAATATTAAATGGAAAATTCCAGAAGTAAACAATTTGGTTTAAAATTGCATGCCATTCTGTGTAGTGTGATGAAATCTCTCAACTTCTTGCTTTGTCCCACCTGGTAGGTGAAGCCCATTAGTCACTTAGTAGCTGTTTTGGTTATCAGATTGACTGTTGGGGTATCCCAGTGCTTGTGTTCAAAGAACCCTTATTTTAACTAATAATGGCTCCAAAGTGCAAGAATAGTGATGCTAGCAAGTTGGATATGCCAAAGAGAAGTTGTAAAGTGCTTCCTTTGGAAAGGTGAAAGTTATTGACAATAAGGAAAGAAAAAAATTATATGTTGAGGTTGCTAAGATCTGCGGTAAGTATGAATCTTCTATCTGTGAAATTGTGAACAACATTTATTATAATTGTTCTATTTTATTAATTATTGTTATTAATCTTTCTGTGTCTAAAATATGTTAAACTTTATCATAGATATATATGTATAGAAAAAAACATAGTGTATATAGGGTTTCATACTATCCTCAGTTTCAGGCATTCACTGGGAGACTTGGAACCTATCCCTTCTGGATAAGGAAGGAGTACTGTATAGGGAGAAGAAGAATACGGCATATCTGTATAGCTTCAGAAAATAGGCTAACGCTATGTATTTGAATTTATGCTCCCCATATTTCTATATTTATTGCATATTTTGCAGGTTTATATAGCCACAGAACTGTGTAGAAGTCTCTTTTCTTCTGAACTTAACTTACTACAAGTTGATAGATAAAAAAAATCTTACATATCATTGCTGAAGTGCCTCTTTTCTACCAGCCAGCAAATAATGGCAAGAATCTGCTCATTTAAGCCAAGGTGTCATGCACTTTTGGATAACTTTTTAGAATCTAACCTATTTAAAATAAAAGATACTTCTGTATTAGTTTCTCGTAAATTTTTAGTTTCTCCTAATTTTTTTTAAAAATTATTATCAGTTTAAAAAAATACATAGGATTTACGTATGTTATCATAATTAGAAATGGCTGGCCAGGCGCAGTGGCTCACGCCTGTAATCCCAGAACTTTGGGAGGCCAAGGCGGGCAGATCGCTTGAGCTCGGTTCAAGACCAGTCTGGGGAACCCAAGATCAACATGGCAAAAACCCATCTCTACCAAAAATACAAAAGTTAGCCAGGCCTGGTGGCGCATGCCTGTGGTTCCAGCTACTCAGGAGGCTGGGGTGGAGGACTGCTTGAGCACGGGAGGCGGAGGTTGCAGTGAGATGAGATTGGGCCACTGCACTCCAGCCTGGGTAACAGAGTGGACCCCATATCAAAAAACAAAATATAAGAATTAGAAATGGCTAATGCACTTATTTGGAGCCACATTATTTTCAATAGGAACCCATCATCAAATTCATAATGTAGTCAGTGAAAATGTAGGATTCAATTCATGTACCCATCCATTCTTCTTGCAAATATTGACTGAACCCTACTGTGTTTCAGGTACTCTTCTATACTCTAGAGATATAGCAGTGAGCCAAACAGAAAAAGAAAATGACTTGGCCTTTCTGGATCTTAGAATATAGCAGAAAATTTTATTTTGGATAGTAATAAATAATAAGGTTAAAAAAAGCAGAGAAGGGGACATAAATTGTTTGGAGGTGGTAATGAAATTTTAGATTAGGTGGCCTGGAAATGACTCATTGAGAAGGTGACATTGTGTAGTGACCTGATTATAATGAAGTAGTAATCTGAAGAGAACATTTGAAGCAGACAGACTGCCAAATGCCAAGGTCCTGAAGCAGATATATGCCTGATCTGTTTGAGGAAGATATGTAGCAAAGTGAATGAGGGGAGACGGTAGTAAGAGATGAGGTTAGAGAGGTAATGTGTGTGTGTGTGTGTGTGTGTGTGTGTGTGTGTGTGACATTCAGACCATATTAAGGATTTGACTTGTGTTCTGAGATTGGCAACCACTGGGTGGGTTTGAGAAGCGGAGTGATACAATCTGACTCGGATTGTGGAACAGCTGCTTCACTGGCTGCTATGTCAGTAGACTGAAGATGGACAAGGATGGGAGCAGGGGACAGTTAGGGGACTTTTACAATAATTCAGGTAAGAGATGGTAGTGGCTTTGATCAGAGTGGTAGTTGTGGAGGTGGAGAGAAGTGGTTGGATTTGGAAATATTATAAAGATAGAAATGACAGGATATAATGATAGAACTTCATTATACATCTAATTTATAAGCCAATTATTCAATTAGTAAATCAAGGAGTAATTCTTTCAGACAAAGAAAAATAGTTTAGGTATGTATGAAGCAGAAGATTTGAATCTAACTTTTTTTTAGTATAAAACGTACTTTATCAATGTAATTAAAATATTTGATGATGAAAAAATAGTACTTCTTAATATTTATTTATATGACTAAGAAAATAAAAAACTCAACCTCAGAACTTACTGAATTAATTCTTATCTGTTATAAAGTATCTAGTTAAAAGCTTAATTTCTTACAATTAGCATATGTAGTTAAACTATTTCCTAAAGCCTATTTGTTGGAAAAAACACGTTGATTTACATACATTTAAAAAGACGGTACAAAATTTTTTAGAGACAAGCTAGCTGTATACTTTTAAGTGGAAGAACTAGAGAAGTCATTTTTCATTTTTCTTTCTTCATTTTAGTATTTAATCATGTGAAGAGCTGGATAATTTTTTCTGAGCTTTATCAGTAGAGGGCAGCAAAGTTTCAGGTAGTGTGTTTTCAGGTTCAAGGGCTGCTTTGCTAAGGAAATTTTTTTTGCTGCTCTTAAGTTTGTTCCAGCTTGCCTTTTAATGAAGTGCTTTGGTAATATTATATAGGAATTCACTTAAAAACTCTGTGGCTGTGGTTCAGATATTTAGCCAACTCTTCCCTTAGGTGCTATAGATCCTTTCTTAATGAGAACATGTATTTCTTTTTGTGATTTAGGGAGTACCAGGGCCTGGAAAATATGACATTAAAAGTCAATTTCAGAAGATAGAAAGTATGACACCAAATGCAAATGATGCATCTCCTGCTTTTCTTTCTCAATCCCAGGTAATGGTCTACAGCCATTTTCATATATAGAGTCTAATAGGCATAGTGAGAGGCCAGCAACACATTCAATGATGTTTAAATGTTATAAGAAGAAAAGTGATATTTAAGCAAATTGGAAATAGACATGGTCTAGGAAAAATATATTGCCAAAACATATGGGTAAAATGAAGTGAAATAAAATTAGAAATACACAGATGAATATTTGAATAGAACCATCTATTAAACATTTTCTATTAAGCAAATTTGCATATATGAATGTTCAGTTCAGTTTATAAGAAATGTCTTCTTTAGTCTGTTCTAAAATATACTTTGCCAATGAATGTGTGGAGTGTTAACATGTAAGCTATATAGGCTTGCATCTCTTTCTGAAAAGGTTCTGAAGGCATTGTGTGGAGCCTGGCCATAGGTCATTTCTACAGCTGCCACTGGGACCTTCACTAGTGATACAACAGTCATAGAATATATTTTGCAGTAACCATTTCACATACTCCCAGGAATATACTAAGAGGAACTGAAGGTATCTAACATATTTGTAAGGCAAGACAATTATAATACTAGCAAACCTTTATTATGTGGCAGCCTCCAGAACAAAGTGATTGTGATATTTATCCACCTGTGGTATGTATGGCTCTGATTGTCTTATTTAACTTGGGAAGATTATTAACCTTCAGGTGACTATAGACGACTACTTGATTTTATTGTACTTAAGAGACACCTCTTTGGAGACAAGTAGATAGATTGCAAGTATATTTGGAGATAAAATTAACATGATTTTTAATGGGCTAGATGATGTTATAAGGGACTGGGAGGAATCAAGAATGAATACTAGATTTCTGCATCAAGCAACTTAATGATGCTTAAGGTACTACAAGAGATGGATGTGGGGAAGACAGGATATTTTCTGTGTGTGTGTATGTGTGTGTGTGTGTGTGTGTTTGTGTGCGCTCACGTGCGCTTGCGCATGTGCCTGTGAATGCATGTGCGTGTATGTGTACCCTTGATTTTTTAAAAATATGATTTTCACAAATAAAATCTCAGGTTTCATACTATTTCTGTTAATCTGATATATAGCCCTAACCTTACATCACTTGACACCAATCATATTTTAAAATATATTTTTAGAAATAGAAAAGAATATGATATCAATTTGGTTTAAGGGGATAATGGGGAAAAGAATAATGGTTCTGCAGTAAAAGATATGGAAGAGTTTAAACAGGATAACCTGCTAGGGGTAATGTTAATGTTTATTTGAATATGAATAGATACATATAAGTGATTATGATAGAAAAAGAAATAGCACAATTAACAAAGTAGACTTAGAACACAGAATTTCTGGTTTGTAGGAATAAAGACAGATACATTTCTGAGATGCTTATTTTAGTCATTGATTTAGGAGTTGTCGGGCATTTCATCTAAATGCATTGAATTGCCTTATGTCTTCAATTATTAATTTTAAATACATAATATTTCCTTTATGGCAATGGCTCTTACCGCTGGATGCATATTAAAAACATCTGAGGAATTTAAATACGTTCTGATACCCAAGTGCCAACATGCCCTTTGCTCTTCCTTCCAGAAATTGATTCAGTTGGTTCAGAATAGGGCCTAAACAGCAATATATATATTTTAATTCCTCAAGTAATTCTAATAAGCAGCCATGGTTGAAAACTATCATTTTATAAACATTATACTTAGCATCTAAAATAATAAGATAGTATTTAGGATAATAAATTTCAGAGTCCTTTTAGTACTTCCAATAATAAATTATTATTTTAGTAGTGTTAATATTTACCTACTTTACACAACTCAAAAGAACATATATGTTGTACTATATTTTTGTCTAAAAAAGATAGGAAAATAGGAAAACATACACATAACTACTTGGCTATATAAACACGATGAAGATAAACCAGAAAACAATGATGTTAGTTATCTACAAGGGATGGTGAGGAGGTAAAGTGCAAGCACTGGTATGCTGCTGTTTATTTGTACTGGCTTGCAAGACCCAATTGTTAAGTTTCCAGGAGTTTTGCAAGCTGGCTGACATTATGTTGGTAGTGTGAAATTAGCCACTGTTGTGGGTGTATTTACACCATGGAAATCAGCAAATGTTGCAAATTGAGACTTTTCTGTCCCAAGTGGCGCAGCATCCCCAACAGGGGGCGTAACACTTCTTTGACTACACTTCAAAAAATACGTATTTATCTTTTGGAAAGATTTCAATGTTTCATATATTAAAAAATAAAAATAAATCAGTAAGAATGGGAAAAGTTAAAAACTAAACTGAAAACAAATGGAAACAAATGAGCAGTTTTATTTCAAATGAATGCCCTTAACTACACTGAAGGGAAAAAAAGAAGTAATAATCCAGGTAACCATAGTGTTTGACTATATCAGTCTTCGATGGGGGCTGGAATTGGAGGGTGAGTGGGTAGTGAATGTAAGAATTGGAAACAGGGCGGGTGCAGTGGCTCATACCTGTAATCCCAAGACTTTGGGAGGCTGAGGCGGGTGGGTTACTTGAGGTCAGCAGTTTGAGACGAGCCTGGCCAACATGGCAAAATCCAGTCTCTACTAAAAATACAAAGATTAGCTGGGCATTGTGGCATGTGCTTGTAATTCCAGCTACTCAGAAGGCTGAGGCACGAGGATCCTCTGAACCCAAGAGGTGGAGGTTCCAGTGAGTCGAGATTGCGCCTGTGTGATGGAATGAGACTCTGTCTCAGAAAAAAAGAAAAAAAAAAAGAATTGGAAACAAATTCTTAATTATTTTTAGTAGGTTGGTTTATTGGGATGGTATGGGTAAAGCAATTATAAAACTATCTTAGATATATCACAAGTTTGAGCAAAAAAGTTGATAATCTGAGGTATGGTTTTCATTGTTAAGGAAGGTGCATACAAATATGGATTGGAGGAGGTGAAAGAGGACCTTGTGGGATGGATTTGAATTGAAGGCTTTTATGTGAACTCATGATTTTTAATATATATTTATATGTATGAATATATGCATATATATGTGCACATGTAAATGTATATATGTTCACATGTCTATGTATGAGTGTATATATGTATGTGTGTGTTTCTCCCTCTCATTCTCTGTGAATGTGTGTATGTCCTAGCTCTGTCTGCTAAATGAACTAAGAAGCAAAGATACCCCAGTAGCAAGGGACACATCAAGTGCCCAGATCTTGGTCTCTAATTCTATTCCTACTGAAAGAAAAAGGATTCCTCAGAGAAATAACTGATTCTAGGGTAGGTGGAAGAGGACAGTGTAACATTTTATTTCAGAAAGTAAGTTCTAAACGAGATAATGATGAGAGCATATCACAGGGACATAGGAAACAACATGAAGGACCCCCCACCTGCTCAGTAATGAATTATAAATCATTAACATTGGCATTCATGAGTCAGTGTAGATAATAAATAGATAACTAAGTACAGTTGACCTCTGAACAATGTAGAGATTAGGGATGCCAACCCTCCAAGCATTTGAAAATCTGCATGTGGCTTTTGACTTCTCCCAAACTTAGCTACAAATTGGCTATTGTTAACTGGAAGCCTTACCAATAACATAGTCAAGTAACACATATTTTGTATGTTATATGTGTTATGTACTGTATACTTACAATAAAGTAAGCTAGAAAAAAGGAAATGTTATTAAAAAATCACAAGGAAGAGAAAATATATTTACTATTTATTAAATGGAAGTAAATTACTATAAAGCTCTTGTCATTACATTCAATAGACTAGGAGGAGGAAGAAGAGGAAGGGTTGGTCTTTCTATCTCAAGGCTGGCAGAGACTGAAGAAAATTTGTGTATAAGTGAAACCACATTGTTCAAACCCGTGTTGTTCAAGGGTCGACTATAGATAGGTAAGTAGATAGCTAATGAAATAAATAATTGAAGGAGAAGGGAGAGCACTTGCTTACAGTAGAATGCTAAGTACTTATAAATATAGAGGCAGTGTTGAATTTGATCAAAATTAAAATTACCAGTGAAGACCAGCAGACATCATATCTCCAGATATGATATCCTGGGAAAGCCACACATCACCCACCTAGTAGTATGTCCAGAAATGTATAACCTGGATATAATTATGAGGAAATATCAGGTAAACCTCAAGTAAGTAAGGTTCTATTATACAAAAGGGTGATTCTCTCAAAATGTTAAAATCACAAAACACAAAGGAAGGCTGTAAAAATGTTCCTACATTAAAGGACATAAAAGAGACACGATGACTAAAGCATTATGTGACTCTAAACTAGATTATGTACTGAAGGGGAAAAATGCAATAGAGGCCTTATTAGATCAGCTGACGAATTTGGAATACGAATCCTAGATTACATGAAAGCATTAGATAATTGATACATTTACTGAAGTTGATAACTGTACTGTGGATATGTAAGAAAATATCTGCATTTTTTTTGTAAATACATACTGAAGTATTTGTGGGTGAAGAGCCATGAAATATGTAACTTTCAAAATCTGTGTCTGTGTGTGTGTGTGTGTGTGTGTGTGTGTGTGTGTGTGTGTAGAGTAAGAGAGACAGAGAGAGGAAGAGAAAGACAAACAGACAAAACAGAGATAGAGTTGGCAAAGAAAAAAAGGCAAATGAGGTAACGTGATAATAGAGGAATCTGGGTAAAGGTTATACACATATTTTCTGTATTATTTTTATTCATGCATCTTCTCTGTAAATTTGAAATTCTTTTCAAATGAAAAGTTAAAAAGATTATACAATGCTAGCCCACATCTGTAATCCCAGCACTTTGGGAGACTGAGATGGGCAGATCACAAGGTCAGGAAATTGAGACCATCCTGGCTAACACGGTGAAACCCCGTTTCTACTAAAAATACAAAAAAATAGCTGGGCATGGTGGCGGGTGCCTGTGGTCCCAGCTGCGTGGGAGACTGAGGCGGGAAAATGGTGTGAACCCGGGAGGTGGAGCTTGCAGTGAGCCAAGATCGCGCCACTGCACTCCAGCCTGGGCAACAGAGCGAGACTCCATCTCAAAAAAAAAAAAAAAGATTATACAGTGCTATATCTCATGAGTTTATAGTTTTATATCTATATATATATAAAACATTTTATATATATAATGTTAATAAGTTTAAAAGTTAAACTGAATTGATAAACCACTGAATCTAAGATTTTTTTTGAGATATCTAATGATACTGTTGAGTTAATTGAATATACATGTCGAGGAACTTTTTCAATAAATATAATTTGATCACATAAAATAAAGTGTTAGATCATATAGTTTTTTATTTATATTAACTGGCAGAATATTTTAAGTATGATCCTTATCCCTACACTATCATCTAGAGTCTCATGTTGAGATTATTTTCTTCTAAAAGTCTGTCTGCCTTAGTAAGGCACATAATACATTACTATATTAGTATACAGGTGATTTTACTAAAAGCTATATATTTTATGTTTTGATGGGTACAAGATCTTAGTTCATCTACATTTTCTTCACTCCATTAAGAAATAAATTAACTCTAGATGTTATATTACTCAAAAGTCAGCTTTTAACTCATGAAGTATCAAAATGTACTATACTTTCTTATTGGCATATTTTCCTGTTCTTCACTAGAGATTTTTACCTATGAAATCAATCACCCCGGCTCCTGGCACATATAATGAACCTCGAACTGCTCTCAAGTCTTTGAAGAAAACATCAGGACTGAAAAATATTCCATTTGGTCAAAGTGCTGTTCGATTCACACAGGACATCAGGACAGAGGAAATGCCAGGTTAGCAATTTATCTGTATATGTCTACTCTTCGGCTTTATAAAGAAACTTAATGTTCTTAACAAGATAGATACACCAGAGAGTATGTTTTCTTTTTTGTCCTATGGTTGGTGTCATTTTAAGTCAACATTTTTTAAAGCATTCACTATACATTAAACACAGAAAAATCAAAATAATATACAGTTTTAGTAAGATTTCAGTTTAACATTCTGCACATCCTAATTATAATTTTCTGTTGTTTTTCTTTATTTGGTAAATTTTCTGATTTTTTTCTTGGCAGATGAACAACATAATATATCAACTATGTGGTCACCATTAGTAATATAATTTATGATGTTCAGTTTTGTTAAACTTTTTTATTTCAGAGGTTTTCAATCATGTATTCTGGTATTCTCAGTGGATATTTTAGTGTTCAGAGCTAAGAATATAGAACCAAAATAAATTATAAAATTGCTGACATACAGTTCTGGGCATCTATTGCTGTTCAACAATCTTAGTCGCTTAAAACAACAGGCTTTTCTATTATATATCATTATTTTGTGGGATGGCTAGAAGGCAAGGCTCAGATGGGTCTGTTATTCAAAGGATGTACTTAGCTCCAGCATGGCTGCCTGAGGGCAGCCTAACATTTAACATGGTGGCCCAGGGTTCCATGAGACCTGACCAGATGCTGCAAGATTTTTTTATGACCCAGCCACAGAACTCCCAGGATATCATGTCTTCTGCATTCTATTAGTTAATTAAGTCACTCAGGGTAGCACATATTGATTGGAAGGACATGAAACTTTATCTCTTAGTGAGAAGAGTAGCAAAGAATTGATGGCCAATTTTAATCTACTGTATGATCAATTCCCTGGCTACAAAAATATTTACATTGTTCCTACATGCACCTACTCCTTCTCAAGGACCCAAAAGTTTCATGTAATTATGTCATAATTTCAAAGTCCAGGATCATTTTTTAAAAAAATTTTCGAGGCATGATCTCTCTCTCTCTGTCATCCAGGCTGGAGTTCAGTGGCATGATCATAGTTCACTGCAGCCTCCAACTCCTGGCTCAAAGGATCCTCCTGCTTCAGCCTTCTGAGTAGCTGGGACTACAGTTGTGTGCTACAATGCCTGGCTATTTTAAAAAAATTTTGGCCTGGCACGGTGGCTCACACCTTTAATCCCATAACTTGGGGAGGCTGAGGCGGGTGGATCATGAGGTCAGGGGATCGAGACCATCCTGGCCAACATGGTGAAACTCCATCTATACTAAAATACAAAAAATTAGTCGGGTGTGGTGGCGCGCATCTGTAGTCCCAGCTATTGGGGAGGCTGAGGCAGGGGAATTGCTTGAACCTGGGAGGCGGAGGTTGCAGTGAGCCGAGATCATGCCACTGCACTCCAGCCTGGCAACAGAGCAAGACTCCGTCTCAAAAAAAAAAAAAAAATTGTGGAAATGAGGCCTCATTTCGTTGCCCAGGCTGGTCTTTCACTCCTAACCTTAAATGATCTTTCCACCTCGGCTCTCAAAGTATTGGGATTACAAGCGTAAGCCACAACTCCCAGCCCCGGGTCTTGTCATCTAAGTCAGGTATAAGTGCAAATGAGGATTCTTGTGTGTGGTTCTTAAGATACAGCTCCTTCTCTATAAGCAGAGCTGTGAACCAAAGAGAGGGTTGTTTCATCCACCATACAGTGGTGGGAGAGATATAGGATAATCAGATCAGACACTCCTGTTCAGGAAGAGGGAAAACTGGAGGCCCACAACAGTCACAGTACCATAGCAATTCTGAAAATCAGCTGGGCACATGTTAGCATTTCCTTGATGAGGATCCAGTAAGGCTCTCTGGGGGGAATGATTTTCTGTGGTTGTTTGTTCTGCCTTTTAGGCTCTTGGTTCTGCTCTGAGTCATCTTTTTCTCTATGAAATAGGCTGTGTTTGCCGCTGTAGCTTTCTCAGCCTGCTTCTATCAGCTTCTTTTCCTTTTTACTCTCATTGTCCCTTTTATCCCAAGATGATACGATTCTTATAAAACCTTTGAGTTTCTTATTGTTTTAATTTATAATCAAATTCACTAGACAAAAGCCACAGTTACATTTTCTTAGAAAAACTTTTTTAAATCACCTGTGAGGCTGTTACATGTTTTGTGTCACCTTTGTCTATTTTGTATCACCTTTGAGGCTATTATGTTTTTAACACCCTTAAGTTGTTAGGGCACCATTGTCTAAGTGAAAAGGGCCCAGGATAAAGACCTTAAGATTCTTAAGGCCTCTTTTTGAGAGGTTCTATGAGGGATTACCATAAATATTTCTAAAGGTCTTACAGCCAAATCCTGCTTTACATCTTTTCCTTTAAGCCACTTCTTCCTTTGAGAGATTTTTGTTATCTGGATAGACTGGGGATGAAAAACAGTTTATTTTCAAATCTAGGAAATTCTAGTTCCTTTTTATTTCCTATACATTCTCCTTGAAAAGTTAACACTGTATTACTTTTTATTTATTTTTAACTTTTATTTTAAGTTCAGGGGCACATGTTTGGGATTGTCATATAGGTAAATTTGTGTCGTGGGGGTTTCTTGTACAGACTATTTCATCACCAGATATTAATCCTAGTACCCATTAGTTATTTTTCCTGACTCTCTCCCTCCTCCCACCCTCCACCACTGGTAGTCCCCATTGTCTGTGGTTCCTCTCTATGTGTCCATTTGTTCTCATTATTTTGCTCCCACTTATAAGTGCAAACATGTGGTATTTGGTTTTATGTTTCTGTGTTAGTTTGCTAAGGATAATGGCCTGTAGCTCCATCCATGTTTCTGCAAAGGACTTGATCTCATTCTTTTTTATTGCTGCATAGTATTTCATGGTATATATGTACCATATTTTCTTTATCCAGTCTACCATTGATAGGCATTTAGGCTGATTCCATGTCTTTGCTGTTGTGAATAGTGTCTCAATGAACATACACATGCTTGTGTCTTTGTAATAGAACAGTTTATATTCCTTTGGGTATATACCCAGTAATGGAATTGCTGGGTCAAATGGTGGTTCCAGAAAACTGAACACTTTATAAACTCTTTTCCTTCTATCTACCTATACCTTCTCACACATGGATGAAAGGAACTATTGGCACTTTGAAATTCAGCCTGGAAATTTCCTTAGTTAGAATCCAGCAGTTCATTAGGTATTTTCTTCATTACCTCAAGTATTAGTGTTGCTAAAATTTCTGCCATTGCATAATACCAGTTATCATTTCTCCATGCTCTAATAACGTTTTCCCCACTGTCTTTCAAGTCATCACCAGCAGTCTCCTCAAGGCCTTTATTCTAACTCGTCAGGTGGCTCTAGTTTCTGACCGATTGCCCGATTCCAAAGTCGCTGCCACGGATTTTAGAGTTTGGTTATAGTAATACACTTCGTATAATTGTTTGCTATCATTCCATGGAGAGATTGAGTCTCAATCTTCTCCCCTTCAGTCTTGACTAGCCCTGGTGCTTTCTTGACCAATGCATGGAGTGGAAGTGATATTCTAGCACTTCTCAGATAAAACCATTTGCTTTACAGATCGATCTGGGCCTCTTGAAACAGTTGGTCTTGGAGCCCTGAGCCCCTATGTTGAAGTATGACTACTTTAAGAATGCCATTTGAGGCTAGCTCAGTAGTATTTATCATTGTAAACTTGAAATAATCAAAAGGGTCAGAGTCCAGTTTAAGAGAGTTTATTCAGGTGCAAAGGCTAGAATAGCTATTCAAGTAACACAGACTCCAAAGGAATGGGGTCAGTGCTCCAAAGGTGAAAAGGTCTTGCTCTTATAGTCAGAAAATAAAGAAATTTAATAGGATTATAACATTTTTTTAAAAAGCTGGTTTATGAGTTATAGCAATTTGATTAGTTATAGCAGTTTAGCTATAGCTGTTTTCCTTTTCTAATTTAAAAGAGTGCATTTAATATTCCATCTTAGACAATGTGATAGTCATGAGATCTTTGTGTCAGAGAAGTAAAAGGGAAGGAAGTTAAGGTATAATGAAGATCAATAGTGGAGAGGCAAGGGGTCTTCTCTGGCACTTTTTAGTCTTTTACAGTATTTTAGAAAACAATGTGGATAAAGAAAAGGTGAATCTATAATCAGAGGAACAAAAGTTACAGCTGCCTGTCATGTGATTCAGGTTGCATAAGCACAATCCTTTAAGGCTCAAAATAATTTAAAGTTCCAACAGCTTTGATTTTGAGTTGCTTATTTATATATCATGAATCTGAAATCCAAATTATTTCTAAGTATTAACTTATTGAGTGGCCCAGTTACTCTAAGATTGGGTCTTACTGTCAGTTTGATGGTCTAGTATATTACAAATAAAATATTATACATCCTTCAAAGTTACTTTATTTATAAAGGGCAAGTTAAATTAAGAATGACCTCTAAAATGTAATCTAGAATCTTACATATTTTAAGGATTAGTAAGAATGGCCGTCATGGAAATTTGATTTCTTTTCATGTAATTATTAGATTAGAGTAAAGAATTGGACTTGTAAAGCAGTTATAGAGCAGATTTGACCACCTAATGTGGAGCTCCAAAATGTTTGCAAGTTACTATTATGAGGCACCCCTAAACCTTTTAACTCTCCCATAGCAGATCTGATCTGGGGTTCCTGGGCATTTCTATACTTAATGACTCTAAGATAAATATAAGAAAGTTCTAATGTGAGTGAACCATATGATCAGAATGGCTTTGCAAGTCAGATTAAGGTAGTACCTGAGATGTGTATGTCTGAGGTCCCTAGCCCTGAGGATGCTATATTAAGTACTTAAGCTCACCTGCAAAGTGCTATGTTATGCTCTTGAGCCAGAAGGGAGATAGATTTGACATAGTTACTTGTTATTTATATATCTTAAGTGGTGGCTCAAATAGTTTTCATTATACTTTGTGTTTATCTTTTTCCTAAACATTACCACTGGAAGAATGTTGAACAGCAGCAGGAATGATATATATTAGCACTTAGGTTTTCTGAGAGTTGGCACAACAGAATTTTCATAGATATTTTTAGGGAATAGACTAGAACTGGAATATTTGAAAAATTGGGAAGAGTTTGTTTACAGTTAGAGAGAAATCTTATATGTGTCAGAAGTATGAAGGATATTTCTATGCAGAAAGATTTAATCACTTTTAGATCTGGAGTGAACCAAAGTAACATCTAACCTAGTACTACCCAGTGACACTCTTTTGTCAACTGTTTCTTGCCTATGATGAGAAAAGAGATTCTACCAGAACATAAATCAACACAACCCTCTCTTCATTCAGAAGGACTAGTTACAAAATGCTTAGTGAAATAGTCAATTTACATTTAGTTGTAAACCCCTTATCTTGTAGATTGTTCTTGGACAAACACTGATCTAATCGATTCCTATTATTTTTAGATGAGGAACTTGAAGCCCAGAAAAACAAATGAGATTTAAGTGAAGTTTCATATCTATTTAGTGGCAGGACTAATTAAGTAGAATGCAGATAACATGAGTACAACCAAGTTAAGTGTTCTTTAAGTATATCATATTGAGTCTGATGGATATTGCTGCTCACTAGAATTGATTTTTTAAACAACATACTCAAATGTTTGTTTTAAGTATTTGACTGTCTTGATAAAAACTTTTCAACAGCATAGAAAGTTGTATTATTTTAAATGAAAAATATATGAACCGAAATTCACTCAGAACTACCACTGTGGAAAATATTCCAGGTTATGAATATGCACAGAAAAATAAAAGACAAAAATTAAAATAACTTTTGTGACAGGGAGGTCAAATGATAGGATATATTAATTTTTTTGTGAAATGTATTTTATTGCTCCTGTATTATTTGAAAACTTTTTAGTGTTGAGATTTATTTATTTATTTCTGCTCTATTGAGGTATACCTTATACATAATAAATATTATTCATTTAAATGTACAATTTGATGAGTTTTGGTAGATGTATGTAGTCAGGCAATCACAATTACAGTAATGTTTTGGAGCACTTTAATCATTCCTAAAAAGTTTCTTCATGTTCCTTTGCAGTTAATCTCTATTCCCACTTCTGGCCCTAGGAACTGTTTCTGCTGCTATGATTTTATCTTTTCTAAATTTACATACAAATGGAATTATACATTATTCAAGCTTTTGAGTCTGCCTTTTTTTACTTATGATATTCTAGAGAAACATTTATATTGTTGTGTTTGTCTTTCTTTTTTATTGCTGAGTAGTATGCCATGGTTTGGGTGTAGCACATTTTGTTTACTTATTCATCAGCTGATGGACACTTGAGTTCTTTTCATTTCTTTTGTGAAAATACCTAGAAATAGAATTTCTGGTCATATGGCAAGTGTATTAGCCCATGTTCATGCTGCTGATAAAGACATACCCAAGACTGGGCAATTTACAAAAGAAAGAGGTTTAATGGACTTACAGTTCCACGTGGCTGGGGATGCCTCACAATCATGGTGGAAGATAAAAGGCACATCTCAAATGGCAGCAGACAAGAGAAGGGAGCTTGTGCAGGGAAACTCCAGTTTTTAAAACCGTCAGACCTTGTGAGACTTACTCATTATCATAAGAACAACATGGGAAAGACCCACCCCCATGATTCAATTACCTCCCACCAGGTTCCTCCCAAGACACATAAGAATTGTGGGAGCTACAGTTCAAGATGAAATTTGGGTGGGGACAGAGCCAAACCATATCATTCTACCCTGGGCCCCTCCCAAATCTCACGTCCTCACATTTCTAAACAAATCATGCCTTCCCAACAGTCCCCAAAAGTCTTAACTCATTCAGCATTAATTCAGAAGTCCACAGTCCAAAGTATCATTTAAGACAAGGCAAGTCCTTTCCACCTATGAGCCAGTAAAATCAAAAGCAAGTTAGTTACTTCCTAGATACAATGGGGGTACAGGCCTTGGGTAAACACACCCATTCCAAGTGGGAGAAATTGACTGAAACAAAGGGGCTACAGGCCCCATGCAAGTCTGAAATCCAGCGGGGCAGTCAAATCTTAAAGCTCCAAAATAATCTCCTTTGACTCTGTGTCTCACATCCAGGTCATGCTGATGCAAGAGGTAGGTTCCCACAGTCTTGGGCATCTCCATCCCTGAGGCTTTGCAGGATACAGCCTCCCTCCCGGATGCTTTCATGGGCTGGTGTTTTGTCTGTAGCTTTTCCAGGCACATGGTGCAAGCTGTCAGTGGATCTACAATTCTGGGGTTTGGAATATGGTGGCCCTCTTTTCATAGCTCCACTAGGTGGTGCCCCAAAAGGGACTCTGTGTGGTGGCTGTAACTGCACATTTTCCTTCTGCAATCCCCTAGAAGAGGTTCTCCATAAAGGCCCCACCCCTGCAGCAAACTTCTGCCTGAACATCCAGGAATTTCCATACGTAGCTGCCAAGGCTTGGGGCTTGCACCCTCTGAAGCCACGGCCTGAGCTCTACGTTGGCTCCTTTCAGCAATGGCTGGAGTGGCTGGGATGCAAGGCACCAAGTCCTTAGGATGCATATAGCACCAGGAGCCTGGGCCTGGCCCACAAAATCACTTTTTCCTCCTGGGCCTCCAGGCCTGTGATGGGAGGGGCTGCCATGAAGACCTCTGACATACCTGGAGACATTTTTCCCATTGTCTTGGGGATTAACATTCAACTCCTCATTACTTATGCAAATTTCTGCAGCCAGCTTGAATTTCTCCTCAGAAAATGGGTTTTTATTTTTCTATCATTGTCAAATTTTGCGAACTTTTATGCTCTGCTTTCCTTATAAAACTGAATGCCTTTAACAGCACCCAAGTCACCTCTTGAATGCTTTGCTGCTTAGAAATTTCTTCTACCAGATACCCTAAATCATGTCTCTCCAGTTCAAAGTTCTACAAATCTCTGACAGGGGCAAAATGCAACCAGTCTGTTTGCCAAAACATAACAAAAGTCACCTTTGCTCCAGTTCCCAACAAGTTCCTCTTCTCCATCTGAGGCCACCTCAGCCTGGACTTTATTGTGCATATCACTATCAGCATTTTGGTCAAAGTCGTTCAACAAGTCTCTAAGAAGTTCCAAACTTTCCCACATTTTTCTGTCTTCTTCTGAGCCCTCTAAACTGTTCCAACCCATGCCTGTTACCCAGTTCCAAAGTTGCTTCAACATTTTCAGGTATCTACAGCAGTGCCCAATTTACTGTATTAGTCTGTTTTCATTCTGCTAAAAAAGACATACCCAAGAGTGGGCAATTTGCAAAAGAGAGGTTTAATGGACTTATGGTTCCGCATGGTTGGGAAGGCCTCACAATCATGGCAGAAGGTGAAAGGTATGTCTCACATGGCAGCAGACAAGAGAAGAGAGGTTGTACAGGGAAACTCCTATTTTTAAAACCATCAGATCTCATGATACTTACTCACTATCAAAAGAACAGCATGGGAAATATCCACCCCCATGATTCAATTACCTCCCACTGGGTTCCTCCCATGACAGTTCCTCCCATGGAATTGTGGGAATTACAATTCAAGCTGAGATTTGGGTGGGGACACAGCAAAACCATATCAGCAAGGATATGTTAACTGTATAAAAATTTGACCAAATTTTAAAATGCGACTATGCCATTTTACATTTATGCCAGAAATATGTGAGGGTTTTTTATTTAGAAAAAAACCCTTAATTAAAAATTACTCAGTTCAAAAGGTGCATATAAAAGCATGCTTATTCTTATATATGATACTTTTAATAATTTTAGGTCCTGGATTTTATAATATCTTGAACAATACTATAATTGCCAGTGTTAGAAATATCTGCTCAAAGAAACAGAAGAAAAGTGCATTTGGTTCTTCTGTTCCTCGGACTTTCTTCTGAGTTCAGAAAGAAGCTTGTGCTACCCCTGGACCTGCTGATTATCAGGTAATACATTCATACCAAAATAATATTCTTTATGTTGAATATCAAGCTCTTAGGGTTCTCTTGAAATTACATGTTATAATTAATAGAAAAGGATGTAAAATAGTTATTATAACCATGTTCCATATGTTAAGGAAAGTAGGAGAAATATTGAACATATTACATAATAGAGAAATGGCAGAAATAAAAAACACAAATTGAATTTCTAGAGATGAAAAATATAGCGTTTGAAAAAATATGCTCTGGGGATTTGTTCATGGGAAGGTGATCAGAATGGTGAAGGCACATAAGTTTAAACCATGTAGCACAAAGAACATTTGAAAAAAATGAAGATGCTTAATATAGAGAAGTAAAGACTTAGGGAGAATAAACCAGACAATTGGTTTTAAAATGGAAAGCTTTCTAATATGGAGAAAGTTCTGTGTGACATACGAGATTCTATTTTTTTAAATTATGATTTTATTTTATTTTGTTTATTTTTTTTTCATTATACTTTAAGTTCTCGGGTACATGTGCAGAACGTGCAGGTTTGTTACATAGGTATACATGTTCCATGTTGGTTTCCTGCACCCATCAACTCATCAGTTACATTAGGTATTTCTCCTAATGTTATCCCTCCCCCAGCCTGCCACCCCACGACAGACTACAGTGTGTGATGTTCCCTGCCCTGTGTCCAAGTGTTCTCATTGTTTAATTCCCACCTATGAGTGAGAATATGCGGTGTTTGGTCTTCTGTCCTTGTGTTAGTTTGCTGAGAATGATGGTTTTCAGCTTCATATCCCTATAAAGGACATTAACTCATCCTTTTTTATGGCTGCATAGTATTCCATGGTGTATATGTGCCACATTTTCTTAATCCAGTCTATCATTGATGGACATTTGGATTGGTTCCAAGTCTTTGCTATTGTGAATAGTGCTGCAATAAACATATGTGTGCATGTGTCTTTATAGTAGCAAGATTTATAATCCCTTGGGTATATACCCAATAATGGGATTGCTGGGTCAAATGGTATTTCTAGTTCTAGATCCTTGAGGAATTGCCACACTGTCTTCCACAATGATTAACTAATTTACACTCCCACCAACAGTGTAAAAGCATTTCTATTTCTCCACATCCTCTCCAGCATCTGCTGTTTTCTGACTTTTTAATGATCGCCATTCTAACTGGTGTGAGATGGTATCTCATTGTGTTTTGATTTGCATTTCTCTGATGACCAGTGATGATGAGCAATTTTTGTGTCTGTTGGCTGCATTAGTGTCTTCTTTTGAGAAGTGTCTGTTCATATCCTTTGCCCACTTTTTGCTGGGGTTGTTTTTTTTCTTGTAAATTCGTTTAGGTTCTTTATAGATTCTGGATATTAGCCCTTTGTCAGATGGGTAGATTGCAAAAATTTTCTCCCATTCTGTAGGTTGCCTGTTCACTCTGATGATAGTTTCTTTTGCCATGCAGAAGCTCTTTAGTTTAATTAGATCCCATTTGTGAATTTTGTCTTTTGTTGCCATTGCTTTTGGTGTTTTAGACATGAAGTCCTTGCCCATGCCTATGTCATGAATGGTATTGCCTAGGTTTTCTTCTAGGGATTTTATGGTTTTAGGTCTAACATTTAAGCCTGTAATTCATCTTGAATTATTTTTTTGTATAAGGTATAAGGAATGGATCCAGTTTCAGCTTTCTACATATGGCTAGCCAGTTTTCCCAACATCATTTATTAAATAGGGAATCCTTTCCCCATTTCTTGTTTTTGTCAGGTTTGTCAAAGATCAGATGGTTGTAGATGTGTGGTGTTATTTCTGACGGCTCTGTTCTGTTCCATTGGTCTGTATTTCTGTTTTGGTACCAGTACCATGCTGTTTTGGTTACTGTAGCCTTGTAGTATAGTTTGAAGTCAGGTAGCATGATGCCTCCAGCTTTATTCTTTTTGCTTAGGATTGTCTTGGCAATGCAGGCTCTTTTTTGGTTCCATATGAGCTTTAAAGTAGTTTTTTTCCAATTCTGTGAAGAAAGTCATTGTTAGCTTGATGGGGATGGCATTGAATCTATAAATTACCTTGGGCAGTATGGCCGTTTTCACAATATTGATTCTTCCTACGCATGAGCGTGGAATATTCTTCCATTCGTTTGTGTTCTCTTTTATTTCGTTGAGCAGTGGTTTGTAGTTCTCCTTGAAGAGGTCCTTCACATCCCTGTAAGTTGGATTCCTAGGTATTTTATTCTCTTTGAAGCAATTGTGAATGAGAGTTCACTCATGATTTGGCTCTCTGTTTGTCTGTTATTGGTGTCTAAGAATGCTTGTGATTTTTGCACCTTGATTTTGTATCCTGAGACTTTGCTGAAGTTGCTTATCAGCTTAAGATTTTGGGCTGAGACGATGGAGTTTTCTAAATATACAATCATGTCATCTGCAAACAGGGACAATTTGACCTCCTCATTTCCTAATTGAATACCCTTTATTGATTTCTCCTGCCTGATTGCCCTGGCCAGAACTTCCAACACTATGTTGAATAGGAGTGGTGAGAGAGGGCATCCCTGTCTTGTGCCAGTTTTCAAAGGGAATGCTTCCAGTTTTTTCCCATTCAGTATGATACTTGCTGTGGGTTTGTCATAGATAGCTCTTATTATTTTGACATACGTCCCATCAATACCTAGTTTATTGAGAGTTTTTAACATGAATATTGCGGGATCTGGCCAGCAGCCCACAATGCAACGGGGCTGTCTCTTTGTTCCCAGGTGGATCGGCAGGTCAAGAAATAAAAGAAACACACAAAATAGTGAAAGCTGGGTCCAGGGGGGTCACTGCCTTTTGGTCCTGTGATGCTGCCAATGCACTGGATATGCCAGCATTTGTTATTAAGTTTAGTGAGGGCAGGGGTAGGTTAGTGAGAGATTTAGGGTCGTTTGATTATGAGGTGAGATGGTCACATGGGGATGAAGTAATTCTTTAAGATAACATCTGTGCAGAAGTACAGCATACAGAAATAAGAATTTACGACATAGTGTGTGCATCAGCAATTCCTAACAGCCTTAAAACAGAAACACAGTCTTTCCATAACCTATGATTAGCACGATATTAATCAGCAGTAACAGTTGCAGCAAAAGCTGGTTACAAACAATCCGTAGATACAGGACCTGAAACTAGACAACTGGCTAGACCAGAAATTCTCAGAAGGGAGTATGTCTTAACGCTAAAAAGACCTAGAAGATCCATGGCAAGATGAGGGTGTTTATAGCCCTATCTTATCCATATGAACAGGCGCCCTTCATGCATCTGTTTATAGGCTCTCCACAAGGGTTGCATTCCATTCCCAGAGCTATGAACCTCTGCCTTTTTGGGATAGGAATCTTGGTGATGTGAAACCTCCCTGACTGCACATCCGTTCATAGGCTCTCTGCAGGGGGAAGCACATCACGCGCTGTTGGCTCATTCTGGCAGCCCAGCCTGGCATTGTCTTTACACAATCCTGCATGCAATTTTGTATTTACAATAATCAGTTGCATTTCATCTTTTATTCCATAGCAGTAGTTTCAGGGGGTCTCCCTACACATGAAGGCTGTTGAATTTTGTCGAAGGCCTTTTCTTCATCTGTTGAGATAATCATGTGGTTTTTGTCATTGGTTCTGTTTATGTGATGGATTATGTTTACTGATTTGCATATGTTGAACCAGCCTTGCATCTCAGGGATGAAGCCAACTTGATCTTGGTGGATAAGCTTTTTGATGTGCTGCTGGATTTGGTTTGCCAGTATTTTACTGAGGATTTTTACATTGATGTTCATCAGCGATATTCGTCTAAAATTCTCTTTTTTTGTTGTGTCTCTGCCAGGCTTTGGTATCAGGATGATGCTGGCCTCATAAAATGAGTTAGGAAGGATTCCCTCTTTTTCTATTGATTGGAAGTTTCAGAAGGAATGGTACCATCTCCTCCTTGTACCTCTGGTAGAATTCGGCTGTGAATCCATCTTGTCCTGGAAATTTTTTGGTTGGTAGGCCATTAATTATTGCCTCAATTTCAGAACCTGTTATTGGTCGATTCAGTGATTCAAAATTCGTGTAGAGGTGTTTATAGTATTCTCTGATGGTAGTTTGTATTTCTGTGGGGTTGGTGGTGATATCCCTTTTATCATTTTTTATTGCGTCTATTTGAGTCTTCTCTCTTTTCTTCTTTATTAATCTTGCTAGTGGTGTATCAATTTTGTTGATCTTTTCAAAAAACCAGCTCCTGGATTCATTGACTTTTTGAAGTTTTTTTTGTTTCTCTCTCTCCTTCAGTTCTGCTCTGATCTTAGTTATTTCTTGCCTTCTGCTAGCTTTTGAGTGTGTTTGCTCTTGCTTCTCCAGTTCTTCTAATTGTAATGTTAGGGTGTTGATTTTAGATCTTTTCTGCTTTCTCTTGTGGGCATTTAGTTCTATAAATTTCCCTCTACACCCTGCTTTAAATGTGTCCCAGAAATTCTGGTATGTTATGTCTTTGTTATCATTGGTTTCAAAGAACATCTTTATTTCTGCCTTCATTTTGTTATGTACCCAGTAGTCATTCAGGAGCAGGTTGTTCAGTTTCCATGTAGTTGTGCGGTTTTGAGTGAGTTTCTTAATCCTGAGTTCTAATTTGATTGCACTGTGATCTGAGAGACAGTTTTTTTGTGATTTCTGTTCTTTTGCATTTGCTGAGGAGTGTTTTACTTCCAACTATGTGGTCAATTTTGGAATAGGTGCAGTGTGATGCTGAGAAGAATGTATATTCTGTTGATTTGGGGTGGAGAGTTCTGTAGATGTCTATTAGGTCTGCTTGGTGCAGAGCTGAGTTCAAGTCCTGGATATCCTTGTTAACCTTCTGTCTCATTGATCTGTCTACTATTGTCAGTGGGGTGTTCAAGTCTCCCATTATTATTGTGTGGGAGTCTAATGTAGGTCTCTAAGGACTTACTTTATGAATACGGGTGCTCCTGTATTGGGTGCATATATATTTAGGGTAGTTAGCTCTTTTTGTTGAATTGATGCCTTTACCATTATGTAATGGCCTAGTCTCTTTTGATCTTTGTTCGTTTAAAGTCTGTTTTATTAGAGACTAGGATTGCAATCACTGCTTTTTTTTTTTTTTTGCTTTCCATTTGCTTGGTAAATCTTCCTCCATCCGTTTATTTTGAGCCTATGTGTGTCTCTGCATGTGAGATGGATCTCCTGAATACAGCACACTGGTAGTCTTGACCCTTTATCCAATTTGCCCATCTGTGTCTTTTAATTGGGGCATTCAGCCCATTTACATTTAAGGTTACTATTGTTATGTGTGAATTTGATCCTGTCATTATGATGTTAGCTTTCCTATTCGGCCATCTTGGAATGGCACTACATATGGGATTCTGTCAAGACCAATAGGTGAAAACTGTAGAGATTCATATTTCAATTCAGTACAAGTAATAACTAAATTTTGTGTAGTACAGTTTTAAGATGTATAGTGTGATTTTAAGAGAACAACAACAGAAGGAACAATGAAAAGCAAACCAGAAAAAATATGTGTAACAATTTAAAGGTAAGAATTGTTATATAACTACTTTGAAATCTGTTGCCCTCAATTGCTGATACATGAATTGTTATTTATTTTATTATACATAAAATTTATATTTGTGGGATTAATTCTTATAATTTAGATATTAGTTTTTTCAGGTTTTTAATGTTTATTAAAACTTATTTTTCTGAGGGTTTTCTATGTAAGTGTGCTCAAATAAGTTTATATTCTGTGCAAACATCTATTTTTATTCTTTTTTATCATTAAGAGACAATTCTCTGTGTGTTTTGTGTTTCTACACACCTTTGCTTGCACCTCCTTTTTAAGGATGATTGTACATCCTTTTTAAGGATGATTGCCTTCAAAGATACAATGTCTCCCTCCTCAGCAAAGGGTGTGCTTACTGCTCATTATAAAAGATCCACGTTCCCAGAACTCACAGTTTTTCTCCCATTTTGTGTGCTAGTATTTATTTTGCCCCATCCGCCTTGTCCCCAGTAAGACTTTAGGGCAAGGAGGACTGATGCAAGTGTGTTGTTCTCGTGCTGTTTGTTATGCCATGAGGAATAAAGTCCTTTGTCTCTGACTCAGGAGTTTTGCATTTTTCTGTGAAACTGTGGCAGGTCACCTTTGTAACTTGAAGTAGGGCAAAATTTCAGACCCATCATAGTCCTTCCTATTCACGTATCATTAACTTACAGACATTTTTCTTTTATTATATTTTGCTCCCACAGGTCCCAGTAGTGCATCTGATAGCCTCCTCAAAATAGCTCTCTAGTTTCTGTCAATTTAATTTATTTTTCATTAAATTTAAGAACATTAAATATAAGAACAAGTTTAACATACCTACATGTACTCTAAATTAATTTTTTTAGATTGCTAGATTTCTAGACTTTCAGTTTGAGTTTCTATCTGTCATCAACCTTTGATATTTGTCTTTAATTTCTATTGTTCATTTAGTCCGATATAAGTATACATAAATATATACGTGTGTATATATATTTCAAATACATATATATGTGTGTGTGTGTGTGTGTATATATATATATGTATTTGAAATAGGGTCTCACTCTTTTGCCCAGGCTGGAGTGCAATGGTGCAGGTATGGCTCACTGCACCCTTGCCCTCCTGGGTTCAAGTGATCCTCCTGCTTCAGTCTTCTGTGTAGCTGGGACCACAGGCATAGGCCATTACACCTGGCTATTTTAAAAAAATTTTTCATGGAGACAAGGTCTCACTTTATTGCCCAGGATGATCTTGAACTCCTGGCACAAGTCCCCCTGCCTCTGCCTCCCAAAGCATTGGGGTTACAGGGGTGAGCCACCACGCCCAGTATATATTTTTAATTGTGGTAAAAAACATAATATTAAATTTATTATCTTAAGTATTTTAAGTGCTGATATAAGTATATTTTAAATCCATCATGAATGTTAATAGTTTTTGGAACATTTCTGCTCTATTTTGTTTAAAATGTACTAACAGTTCATTATTCTTAGTAACCTGACATTTAGATAAAAATAATTATTGTTTTTCTGTTTGTTTGTTTGTTTGTTTTTTGAGATGGAGTGTTGCTCTGTCACCCAGGCTGGAATACAATGGTGCGATCTCTGCTCACTGCAATCTCTGCCTCCCGGGTTCAAGCAATTCTCCTTCCTCAGCCTCCTGAGTAGCTGGGATTACAGGTGTGCACCACCATGCCTGGCTAATTTTTGTATTTTTAGTAGAGATGGGGTTTCACCATGTTGGTCAGGCTGATCTCGAACTCCTGATCTCATGATCCACCTGCCTCAGCTTCCCAAAGTGCTGGGATTACAGGCGTGAGCCACCACACCCAGCCAGAATTATAGTATTTATTCTTCACTGTAGATATTGAGAAGCCTAGCACAGTGATTATTAGCATGATCTCTGGACTCAGAGTGTTTGAATATACTTTTTTGCTCTGCCACTGATCTCGTGCAAGTTATTTAAACTCTTTGTACTTAGTAAAATGAAGATCATAATAGTACATACCTAAAAGTGTTGTTGCAATACTAAGTGAATCAAAAAACACTTTGAATATCTTCTGGCACACAGTAAGGACTCAGTAAATTTGCTATTCTTGTTGACAATTTAAAACTACCTACAGGTATAACTAAGACTCAGTTTATAGAATATTTGACAAAATCTAAAATCAAGAGTGAAACATAAACCCTAAACATGTCTGATTTTTAAAAATTCAGTCGGTAAACCTTGTGTTTAATTGTAGTATCAATTGATTTATGTTTAATTTGATTATCAACATGTTTGTGTGTGTACGTATTACACTATTTTATGTATTGTGTTGGTCCATTTGTTTTGCCACTTAATTTTTTTTAAAATTTCCATAGGCTATTGGGGACCAGGTAGTGTTTGGTCACATGAATAAATTCTTTAGTGGTGATTTGTGAGATTTGGTGCATCCATCATCCCAGCAATATACACTGCACCCAATTTGCAGTCCTTTATTCCTCTTTCCCTTCCACCCATTCCCCCTGAGTCTTCAAAGTTCATTGTGTCATTCTTATGCCTTTGCTTCCTTATAGCTTAGGTCCCACATATGAATGAGAACATAAGATGTTTGGTTTTCCATTCCTGAGTTACTTCGCTAAGAATAATAGTCTCCAGTCTCAACCAGGTTTCTGTGAATGCCATTAATTCATTCCTTTTTGTTGCTGAGTAGTATTTCATTGTAGACATGTACCACAGTTTCTTTATCCACTCATTGATTGATGGGCATTTGGGTTGGTTCCACATTTTTACAATTGCAAATTATGCTGCTATAAACATGTGTGTGCAAGTATCTTTTTCATATAATGACTGCTTTTCCTATGGGTAGATAACCAGTAGTGGGATTGCTGGATCAAATGGTAGTTCTACTTTAAGTTTTTAATGAAATCTCGATAATGTTTTCCATAGTGGTTGTACTAGTTTACATTCTGACCATCAGTATAAAAGTGTTCCCTGTTCACTGCATCCACACCAACATCTATTATTTTTTGATTTTTTGATTATGGCCATTCTTGCAGGAGTAAGGTGGTATCACATTGTAGTTTTGATTTGCATTTACTTGATCATTAATGATGCTGAGCATCATTTTCATATGTTTGTTGGCTATTTGTATATCTTCATTTGAGAATTGTCTATTCATGTCCTTAGCCCACTTTTGGATGGGATTGTTTGTTTTCTTGCTACTTTGGTTGAGTTGGTAGTAGATTCTGGATATTAGTCCTTTGTCAGATGTATAGATTATGATGATTTTCTCCCACTCTATGGGTTGTCTGTTTACTCTGCTGACTGTTCCTTTTGCCATACAAAAGCTCTTCAGTTTAATTAAGTCCCAGCTATTTATCTTTGCTTTTATTGCATTTGCATTTGTTTTTGGGTTCTCCTCGGTCATGAAATCTTTGCCTAAGCCAATGTCTAGAAGGTTTTTGCTGGTGTTATCTTCTAGAATTTTTATAGTTTCAGATCTTAGATTTAAGTTCTTGACCCATCTTGAGTTGATTTCTGTATAAGGTGAGAAATGAGGATTCAGTTTCATTCTCCTACATTTGGCTCGCCAATTTTCCCAGCACGTTTGTTGAATAGGGTGTTTTTTTTTTCCATTTTATGTTTTTGTTTGCTTTGTTGAAGATCAGTTGACTGTAAGTATTTAGGTTTATTTCCGAGTTCTCTATTCTGTTCCATTGATCTATGCACCTATGTTTATACCAGTACCATGCTGTTTTAGTGACTATGGCCTTGTAGTGTAGTTTGAATTCAGGTAATGTGATGCCTCCACATTTGTTCTTTTTGCTTGGTCTTGCCTTGGCTATGTGGGCTTTTCTTTGATTCTATATCAATTTTAGGATATTTTTTCTAGTTCTGTGAGGGTGATGATAGTATTTTGATGGGAATTGCATTGAATTTGTAGATTGCTTCTGGCAATATGGTCATTTTCACAATATTGATTCTACCCATCCATGAGTATGGGATGTGTTTCTATTTGTTTTTTGTGGTTTATGATTTCTTTCAGCAGTGTTTTGTAGTTTTCCTTGTAGAGGTCTTTCACCTCCTTGGTTAGGTATATTCCTAAGTATTTTATTTTTCTTGAAGCTATTGTAAAAAGTTTGAGTTCTTGATTTGATTCTTAGCTTGTTACTGTTGGTATATAGAAGAGCTACTGATTTGTGTACATTAATTTTGTATCTGGAAACTTTGCTGAATTCTTTTATCAGTTCTAGGAGCTTTTTGGAGTAGTCTTTAGGGTTTTCTAGGTATACAATCATATCATCAGCAAACAGTGACAGTTTTATTTTCTCTTTACCAATTTGCATGCCCTTTATTTCTTTCTGTTGTCTGATTGCTCTGGCTAGTACTTCCAGTACTATGTTGAATAGAAGTGGTGAGAGTAGGCATCTTTGTCTTGTTTCAGTTCTCAGAGGGGGAATGCTTTCAACTTTTCCCCATTCAGTATTATGTTGGTTGTGGTTTGTCATAGATGGCTTTTATTACATTGAGATATGTCCCTTCTATACTGATTTTGATGAGAATTTTAATCATAAAGTGATGCTGGATTTTGTCAAATGCTTTTTCTGCATCTATTGATATGATCATGTGATTTTTCTTTTTAATTCTGTTTATGTAATGTATCACAATTATTGACTTGCATATATTAAACCTTCCCTGAATCCCTGGTGTGAAACCTACTTGATCATGGTAGATTATCTTTTTGATGTGTCTTTGGATTCAGTGAGCTAGTATTTTGTTAAGGATTTTTACATCTATGTTCATCAGGGATATCCGTTTGTAGTTTTCTTTTTTTGTTATATCCTTTCCATGTTTTGGTATTAGGGTGATACTGGCTTTATAGAATGATTTAGAGAGGTTTCCCTCTTTCTGTATCATTTGGAATAGTGTCAAAAGGATTGGTACCAATTCTTCTTTGAATGTCTGGTAGAATTCAGCTTTGAATCCTTCTGGTCCTGGACTTTTTTTTTCTTGGTAAGTTTTTATTACCATTTCAATATCACTATTGGTTTGTTCAGGGTATCTGCTTCTTCCTGATTTAAGCTAGGTTGGTTGTAACTTTCCAGGAGTTTATCCATCTCCTCTAGGTTTTCTAGTTTTTATGTATAAAGATGTTCATAGTAGCCTTGAATGATCTTTTGTATTTCTGTGGTGTCAGTTGTAATATCTCCCATTTTGTTTCTAATTGAGGTTATTTGGATTTTCTCTCTTCTTTTCTTGGTTAATCTTGCTAATGGCCTATCAATTTTATTCATCTTTTTGCTTTTTGTTTCATTTATCTTTTGTATAGTTTCAATTTCATTTATTCTACTCTGATCTTGGTTATTTCCTTTCTTTTACTGGGGTTAAGTTTGGTTTTTTCTTGTTTCTCTAGTTCTTTGAGGTGTGACCTTAGATTGTCTGTTTGTGCTCTTTTAGACTTTTTGGTGTAGGCATTTAGGGCTATGAACTTTCCTCTTAGCACTACCTTTGCTGTATCCCAAAGGTTTTGTTAGGTTGTGTTACTATTGTTCTGTTTGAGTAATCTTTTAATTTCCATCTTGATTTCATTGTTGACCCAGTGATCATTCAGGAGCATGTTATTTAATTTCCCTCTATTTGCATGATTTTGAAGGTTCCTTTTAGAGTTGATTTCCTGTTTTATTCTACTGTGGTCTGAAAGAGTGCTTGTAATAATTTCAGTTTTCTTTAGTTTATTGAGGCTTGTTTCATGGCCTATCGTATGGTCTATCTTGGAGAACGTTGCATGTGCTAATGAATAGAATGTATAGTCTGCAATTGTTGGGTAAAATGTTCTGTAAAGATCTGTTAAGTCCATTTGTCCTAGGGCATAGTTTAAATCCATTGTTTCTTTGTTGACTTTCTGTCTTGATGACCTGTCTAGTGCTGTCCGTGAAGTACTGAAGTCCCCCACTGTTATTGTGTTGCTGTCTATCTCATTTCTTACGTCTAGTAGTAATTGTTTTATAAATTTGGGAGCTCCAGTATTAGATGCATATATATTTAGGATTGTGATATTTTCCTGTTGGACAAGGCCTTCTTTGTCTTTTTAAACTGCTGTTGCTTTAAAGTTTGTTTTGTCTAATATAAGAAGAGCTACTTCTCCTGGCTTTTGGTGTTCATTTGCATGAAGTGTCTTTTTCCACCCCTTTACCTTAAGTTTATATGAGTTCTTATGTGTCAGGTGAGTCTCCTGAAGGGAGCAGAGACTGCTAGTTGGTAAATTCTTATTCCTTCTGCAATTCTGTATTTTTTAAATGGAGCATTTAGGCAATGTACATTCAACGTTAGTATTGAGATATGAGGTACTATTCCATTTATCATGCTATTTGTTGCCTGTATACCTTGTTTTTTTTCTTTACTTTTCTTTTTTTTTGAGACACATCCTCACTCTCTCACTCAGGCTGGAGTGCAGTGGCTCAATCTTGGCTCACTGCAATGTCTGCCTCCCAGGTTCAAGCAATTCTTGTGCCTCAGCCTTTCAAGTAGCTGGGATTAGAGGCACTCACCATCACACCCGGCTAATTTTTGTATTTTTAGTAGAGACAGCGTTTTACCATGTTGGCTAGGCTAGGCTCAAACTCCTGACCTCAAGTGATCTGTCCTCCTCTGCCTCCCAAAGTACTGGGATTACCAGTGTGAGCTACTGCACTGGGCCATTGTTTTTTGTTTTTAATTGTATTTTTGTTTTGTAGGTCCTGTGAGATTTATGGTTTGAAGAGGTTCTATTCTGATGTGCTTCTGGGATTTGTTTTAAAATTTAGGGCTCCTTTTAGCAGTTCTTGTAGTACTGGCCTGGTAGTGGCAAATTCTCTCAGCATTTGTTTGTCTGAAAAGGTTGTATGTTTCCTTCATTTCTGAAGCTCAGTTTCACTGGATACAAAAGTTTTGGCTTATAGTTGTTTTGTTTAAGGAGGCTGAAGATAGGGCCGCAATCTCTTCTAGCTTGTAGGGTTTCTGCTGAGAAATCTGCTCTTAATCTGATAGGTTTTCCTTTGTAGGTTACCTGGTGCTTCTGCCTCACAGCTCTTAAGATTGTTTTTTTCCTCTTAACTTTAGATAACCTGATAACATTGTCCCTAAGCAGTGATCTTTTGTGATGAATTTCCCAGGTGTTTTTTGAGCTTCTTGTATTTGGATGTCTAGGTCTCTAGCAAGGCTGGGAACGTTTTCCTCACTTACTTCCCCAAGTATGTTTTCCAAACTTCTAGATTTCTCTTCTTTCTCAATTATTGTTAGGTTTGGTCGTTTAACATAATCCTAGACTTCTTGGAAGCTCTGTTCATATTTTCTTATTTTTTTTCTTTGTCTTTGTTTGATTGGGTGAATTAAAAAACATTGTCTTCAAGCTTCAAGTTCCTTCTTCTGCTTGTTACATTCTATTGCTGAGACTTTCCAGAGCATTTTGCATTTCTATTAGTGTGTCCATTGTTTACTGAAGTTTTGATTGTTTTTTATTTATACTGTTTATTTCATTGAATATTTCTTCCTTCATTTCATATATATATTTCATATATATTTCACATACATATATATTTCACATGTATATTTCACATATGTATATTTCACGTATATATTTCATATATATATTTTCACATATATATTTCACATATTATTTCACATATATATTTTATGTAATAAATATGTAATATGTAATATTGTAATATGTAATATTACAATAAATTGTAATAAATATGTAATAAAATTGTAATATGTAATATGTAATATTACATATGTAATAATATGTAAATAAATATATATATATTTATTTCCTTAAATTGGGCTCTGACTTTCTTTGACGCCTTTTTGATTAGCTTAATAACTTTCCTCTGAATTCTTTTTCAGGCAAATCAGGGATTTCTTCTTGGTTTGGATCCATTGCTGGTGAGCTAATGTGATTTTTTGAGGATGTTAATGAACCTTATTTTGTCTTATTACCAGAGTTGGGATTTTGGTTCCTTCTCATTTGGGTAGGCTCTGTCAGAGGAAAGGTGTAGGACTCAAGGCTGTTTTCAAGGGAAACAAGATTAATTTGTCCCATGGGGTGTCCCCTTGCTGTGTTATTCTCCCCCTTTTCCTAGGGGTGTGGCTTTCTGTGAGCCAAGCTGTAGTAATTGTTATGTCTCTTCTGGATCCAGCCACCCAGCAGATCTATTAGGCTCTGGGCTGCTACTGGGGGTTGTCTGCACAGAGTTCTGTGATGTGAACCATATGTGGATCTCTCAGCCATGGATACCAGCACAATATTTGGGGTGTCTCCTGGCTCCTGCAGGAGCAATCTGCTTTTTTTAGTGGGTCTGTGTGTTCTCTCAGCTTTCTTGATTTATTTCTGTGGTAGGACTGGAGCAAAAGTTCATGGTCTGAGACTCCACACACTTCTCTGTCCTTCCAAGTGGGATGCCATCTAGTTCTGCCTCCTGTCTGCCATGATTCCCATTATCCACTTTTTCTTATCTCTTTCTGTGTGGATTAATCAAATATTATAATCAAATAAAATATTAATCAAATATTTTATTTTATTTCATTTCACCAATATTACATTTTTAGTTTTTTTACTATTCTTTTAGTTTTTGCCATGAAAATTACAATAAGCATTCATGTATTGCAATCCAATAAGAAGGATGACCTTTACCACTTTCTCAATAAGACTGACTCAGAACATTTTAACTCCATTTTGTTATCTTGTATTTTGTTTAATTATTGTCAAACATTTTAAATCTACATATTTTAAGTTTTTTGAATATTATTATTTTGTTGTGTGGATTACTTTTTTAATTTATTTTTCTATTGTGCTTCATTCCTTTTTGCATTTGCATTTTTATGAAAAATGGAATCATTTTTCGTGTCTGAAAAACTTCCTTTAGCATTTCTTCTGGTCCAGGTCTGCTGCTGAATTATTACAGTTTTTGTTTGTCTGAAATGTATTTTGTTATTTTTGAATGATTTATTTTTGAGTATAGATTTTTAGGCTGGTGATTATTTTCAGCAGTTTAATAATATTTTGTTTTTTTAGACTTTCCATCTTTTCCATTGAGAAGTAAGCTGTCCAGCTTATTGTTTCTCCTTCCAGAGATATTGTCTTCGGTTTTTAACCTTTGATGTGTCTGAAGTGTTGTTTTCTTTTTAATACATTAGCCTGAGGTTTGCAGAACCTTTGAATCTGTGGGTTTATGTCCTTTATCGGTTTTAAATAATTCTTGGCTATTATCTTTTATGTATTTTGTCATATTTTTTCTTGCTGTCTTTCTGAGGCTCTCATAAATATATGTGTTAGAACTATTCACCATGCCTCGAACACTCTTAGAATTCTTCTGTATTAGGCCGGGCGCGGTGGCTCACGCCTGTAATCCCAGCCCTTTGGGAGGCCGAGGTGGGTGGATCACGAGGTCAGGAGATCGAGACCATTCTGGCTAAGACGGTGAAACCCTATCTCTACTAAAAATACAAAAAAATTAGCTGGGCATGGTGGCAGGCACCTGTAGTTCCAGCTGCTCAGGAGGCTGAGGCAGGAGAATGGCGTGAACCCAGGAGGCAGAGCAAGCCATGAGCCGAGATCGCGCCACTGCACTTCAGCCTGGGCGACGGAGTGAGATGCTGTCTCAAAAAAAAAAAAAAAAAAAAAAATTCTTCTGTATTACAACTTTTTTTGCTTTCATGCTACAGTTTAGATATTTTCTACTGAATTATAATTTAATTCACTACTTTTTTCAACTATTTCAACTACCATTAAATCAATCTATTGAGTTCTTAATTTCAGATATTATATTTTTTAGTTCTAGAATGCCTGTTTAGTTCTTTCTTAAAGAATTCATTTCTCAGGACAAATTATTTATGATTTCAACTATTTCTTTTCTATTTTTTCATCTGTTTTATTGAACACATTAATCATAGTTTTAAAAAAGTTCTTGTCTGCTAACTCTAATATCTGGATCATCCATTAGTCTGTTATTTTATGTTTTTTTTCTCTTGATTTTTGATCATGCCTTCTGTTTTTTGGCATGCCCTATAATTTTTAATAGCTTGTCGGATACTGCATATGAAACATTGTAAAGATTCTAAATGATGTTATTTTCTACTAGTGAAATTTCACACTTTCCTCTGCAAGGTAGATACAGGTGGAGATAAAATTACATTAACCCAATTATGAACTGTACTGATTACATTTTTGCTATTACTTAATTTACCTCTTGGTTGTTTCATTTTCTTAAGTATAGTACTATGGGGATATCAAACATGAGCCTGATGTTTTTGAGGGTCCTTCTATCAGGTTCTTAACTTTACTCTTTGATGCCTCTGTATTTCAGTTTTTTGGCTTAGATTTTTAGCTTCACACTGCCTTTACTCCTTACAAATACCTTGATCAAGAAATAGGCCATGTGCTTTGAGGCTCCTCAAATGTGCAATTTTGTCATTCTGGCCCAAGAAGACATAGTTGCTTAGCAGCATTTCTCTGCCAGGCTAATCTCAAATTTTTACTCTGTTGCCTTTATCAGAAAATGCCCTGAGGGAGAGTGCACCTGCACACCAGTAGCTCACCTCTCAGAGGTCTACCCTCATCAGAATCGTAGGCTTCTGGTCTATGTTACTTCTACAACTCAATGGGGTCTTTAAAAATAGGATCTTGTTACATTTTGCCTGAATTTCTTTTTAATTATTTATGTAGAAATGTGGTCTTTTGTAAACTACTCATTTCCTCTAGAGCCAAAGCCATCCAATGAATAATTAATTTCTTGGTAATTTCATTCAAAGTTGGTAACTTTTACCTCCTAAGCACTAAAAACTGCAAAATGTTTTGGAACTTTTTAATGTAATAATTTCTAGTACCATATATATGACAGTAATAAAATTATTGTAGTTTCTTTCTTCCAAGATGGCAGATTGGAGGCAAGTGTTACAATGCCTATTCTATTTGGAAAGACAAAATAGTGTATGGCAATTCTCACTGTGAACTTTTTTTCTGAGAAGCAATGCAGGAACTTAACAGGAAAACTGAAATAAATCACAGACCCTTTGAAAGAAGTGGCAGGCTGGCAGCCCACACTGTGAGCCATGTGAAAAACTTCGTCCTCAGAGTGTGAAAGGCAGAGAGAATGCCTCCAGGATACACACCCCAACTGGGGAACCTGGCAATCTGCCCATGGGGGAACACCTTAACTCTACCCAGTGCTAGAACTGATTTAAGGAGCAATGGGGAATATGAAAGTAGGAGCAGCGTGGGAAGAGCCTTGCAGGCATTTTTGGTCTCCATTGTGAACCGAGGGAAGCCATTCCTGGTTCTGTGTCATGGGGGATCTCACAAAAATCTGCTAGCTAACTCAGGCAGGGAGCAGGTGGGAAGTGTGCTGCAGCCACAAGTGCAGGAGCTGCACACCCTAGCTTTACAGGCAGACTGGGAGAAGCATGGGCTGAAAGCTGTGGTTGCAGTCTCTGTGGGGAAGGCTTATGGCCTGGGGCATTTTGAGTTCTGAGCATTAAGTGCCTAGAACTTAGACAGCTGCTGCTAGCAGGTGTGAGTTTTGCTTTGCCAAGTGCATGGGAGCTGGACGGGGTTTACTGCCACCTGCTACTCCTGACTCCCTGTACAAACTCATTTGTACATCAGAGGCAGATATGCTCCTCCATAGAACATTACTCTAGTGGCCAACGAATTCCTCTGATGCTCACTGGGGCCACTGCTGCCCTGCATGGGTAGAGTCAGAGCGTGGAGCTACCTGATGGAGCCCCCACCTGGCTTTGCCCCTCCGCTTGCCCTAATAGCTTAACACAAAGGACAGAAATGTTTGGGAGCTCTATTGCTCTGTCTGTCACCTGAGAAACCACAGTATCTCCCCTGGGTAACATAAGGCAAGTACAAATCCCACCACTACTACCACAACTGGGACTCTTTTGCAAGCACCACCTCCTGGCTGGAGGCCGACTGACACAATGCATTACAGTATCTCCAAGTAGAACAACAATGTGCCCAGAAAGGAGAAAACTTGTGCATGACCTCTGCTATCACTACTGTCTGTATCATTCTGGCTACCAACCTGGCTAACCAGAGGTCCTGAGTCTGTCCATGTGACCAGTTCATTACTACTACCACCAGCATTTGAGAAAACCAACACACTAAGGCTATTTATAACGAAGGAATCTCATAGAGTCTATGACCCTCCCCTGCCATCCCCATCAGAGATGGTGCTGGTACCTGATGCTGGGAGACTTGAGAAACTGTTACATCAGTGGATCCCTTGCAGACTTTCCCAGCACCAACCTGGAGTGTGGCAACTCCACTGGGTTACTAGACCCAGAGGAACAGCAGCATTCACAGTGGCCTGGCTCTCAGGGACTCCTGGTCCTAGGGGAAAGGAAAGTATGCCACATTAAGGGGACACTCCATGGGACAAAAGAATCCAGCTGGCAGGCCTTGAGTCCCAGATCTTTTTGCTGTTGGGAAGTTTCTTTCTTCAGAGGCACAGTTGCAATACTGGGTTCAGCAGGGAAAGTCTGCAGCTGTACCCCAAGAGTCAGGCAGCTCTGGTGCTCATGAAGGGTCTTGGAGAAGGGGAATTCTTTTTCCTCCCATCCACCACTGCAAGACACAACTGGGTCTTCTCTTACAGGTGTTCAGCATGGGTGCACCTAAAGACAACCTTTTTCAAACATTTCAGGGTGACTGCATCCTGGAGGATGCACCTTTCAGGTTCAGGTGTGGTTGAGAGGTAGAGTCACAACTCCTCTATACTTGGAACATCAACATTCCTGAAGATGAAAATAGGTGCCTGTCTGATGGAATAGCAGGAATACTGGAACACTGGGTCATGAGTGTGTCTGGAATGTGGATTGCTTTCCTGCTGCCCTGACACAGGGGCGGAGGTAGCTCCCACCCTTTCCCCTGATAAGACCTCAGTGTACTTCTCTGAGAGCTTCTCCCAACTTCCAGCCAGCTCTGTCAAGGCTGGGACCTCTGCCTACCATTACATATTGCATTTACCCACGTGCTTTAATCGCAACCAGTTTCTTCCCTGGGACACCTATCCTATTAGCCTGAAGCCTGAGTTGTTCAACCCAGTAAATAAAATACTGGGGAATAAATAAATTAATTAAAAGCACACATCATGGGGGAATGAAGTAGGCTTCAAGAGACCTCTGCTATTCCAACTCCGTAGGATACAGTGAACTTGCTCACACACTGAGCATGTTGCTACCGAGAAGCGTCTGAGAAGGTTATCATGCAAAGAATCTCTATAACTAAAGCTCTCACACAGGGTCTTCACTCCTGAATGCACCAATAACTGAATTAGGCTACATTAAACTATAAGCTGTAAAGTCACAGCCTTAAGGGGGGAAAAAGAAAGAAAAAAAACACAGTCAAATAAAACATAATTTCAAGAATAATTAGAAGAAATAGTATACCCAAATGAGAAGGAACCAGAAAAATAATTCTGATAATATGACAAAACAAGGTTCTGCAATACACCCAAAGGTCACACTAGTGTAACCACCCAATGGGTTCTCCTTGCCTGCTGCCTGGAGAGAGCCAATTTATCAAGACAGGGGAACTGCAATAGAGAAAATGTTATTAATGCAGAGCTGTCTGTATGAGAGACCAGAGTTTTATTATTACTCAAATGAGTCTCCCCCAAAACTTGGAAATTGGGGATTTTAAGGACAATTTGGTGGGTAGGGGACAGTGAGTCAGGCGTGTTGATTGGTTGGGTCAGAGATGAAATCATAGGGAGTCAAAGCTGTCTTCTTGTGCTGAGTCAGTCCCTGGGTGGGGGCCACAAGACCAGATAAACCAGTTAGTTGATCTGGATGGTGCCAGCTGATTCATCAAGTGGAGGGTCTGCAAAATATCTCAAACACTGTCCTTAGGTTTTACAATAGTGATATTGTCCCCAGCAGCAATTTGGGGAGGGTCAGAATTGTGTAGAGGTAGCATGAGAGGAGTCCAGCTGCATGACTCCTAAACCATAATTTCTAATCTTGTGGCTAATTTGTTAGTCCTACAAAGGCAATCTAGTCTCCAAACAGGAAGGGGGTTTGTTTTGGAAAAGGGCTGTTATTGTCTTTGTTTCAAAGTTAAACTATAAACTAAGTTTTCCCAAAGTTAGTTCAGCTTATGCCCAGGAATGAACATGGACAGCGTGGAGGTCAGAAGAAAGATGAAGTTGGTCTTTCACTGAAATAATTTTCTCAGTTATAATTTTGCAATGGCAGTTTCACTAGCCCTCTAGCAATAGATCCAAACCAAGATGAAATCTTGGAAATACCAGAAAACGAATTCAAAAGATTAATTACTAAGGTATTCAAGGAGATACCAGAAAAAGGTGAAAACCAACATAAAGAAATTTTGAAAAAATCAGCATATGAATGAAGAGATACATATTTTAAAGAGAAAAAAATCAGAACTTCTGGAAATGAAAGACACATTTAGGGAATAACAAAATGTGGTAGAGGTTTTAACAATAGGCTAGAACAAGTAGAAGAAAGAGTTTCAGTGCTTGAAGACAAGGCTTTTAAGCTAACCCAGTCAGAGAAAAATAAAGAATAAAGAACAGAAATGAACAAAGTCTCCAGGAAATAATAGATTATGTAAAATGGCCAAACCTAATAATAATTGGTGTTTTGAGGAATAAGAGAAAGTAAAATGTTTGGAAAATTTATTTGAGATACTAGAGAAAGGTGAAAATTAACATAAAGAAATTAAAAAAAATTCAGGATATGAATGAAAAAATTTCTAAAGAGATAAATATTTTAAAAAGAAACAAATCAGAACTTCTGGAAATGAAAGACACATTCAGGGAACTATAAAATGCAGTGGAGGTTTTAACAATAGATTAAAATAAGTAGAATAATTTTTTGAGGAAATTGAGGAAAACTTCCCTGGCCTTGCTAGTGATTTAGATATCCAAATACAAGAAACTCAAAGAACTCATGTGAGATTCATTGCAAAAACAAAAAACAAAAAACAAAACACAAAGGCATGTAGTCATCTAGCTATCTAAAGTCAATGTGAATGAAATAATTCTAAGAGCCATGAGGCAAAAGCATCAGGTAACCTGTAAGGGAAAACCTTTCAGACTAACAGCAGACTTCTCAGCAGAACCCTTACAAACCAGAAGGGACTGGGGTCCTATCTTTAGCCTCCTTAAACAGGATAACTATCGGCCAAAAATTTTGTATCCAGCAAAACTACGTCATTTTCAGACAAATAAGTGCTGAGAAAACTGTTTACTACCAGACCAGCCCTACAACAAATGCTAAAAGGAGTTCTAAATCTTGAAACAAAAGCCCATTATGCACCAGAATAGAACCTCTTGCAAGCATAAAACTCACACGGCCTATAAAACAATAATACAATAAAGAAAAAAAAGTAGGTAACAATTCACATGTTGATTGGAACAGTATCTTGATATTATGTTGAAAGTAAATGGCATAATGGTCCACTTAAAATATACAGATTGGCAGATTAGATAAAAAAATCACAAACTAGATACCTTCGGTCTTCAAGAGACTCACCTAACATTGAGGGATTTATATAAACTCAAGGTAAAAGGGTGGTAAAAGTTAATCCATGCAAATGGAAACCCAAAGTGACCAGGAGTAGCTATTCTTTTATTAGATAAAACAACAACAAACTTTAAAGCAACAGCAGTAAAAAATGACAAAGAAGATCATTATATGATGATAAAAGGATCAATTCAACGAGAAGATATTATAATTTTAAATGTATAAGCACTTATCCCTGGAGCTCTCAGATTTTTAAAACAATTACTACTTGACTTAAGAGAGGAGATAGAAAGCAACACAATTATAGTGGGGGACTTCAACACCCCATTGACAGCAGTAGACAGATGACTGAGACAGAAAGTCAACAAAGAAACAATGGTCTTAAACACTGTAGAACACATGGACTTAACAGATATTTACAGAACATTCTACCTAAGAATTTCAGAATATACATTCTTCTCATCAGCACATGGAACATTTTCCATGATAGACCTATATGACACACCACAAAACAAGTCTCAATAAATGTGAAAAAATAAAAATTACAGCAAGTATCTTCTCAGATCACAGCAGAATACAACTAGAAATCAACTCCAGAAGAAACCCTCAAAACTATACCTATACATAGAAATTAAACAATCTGTTCCTGAATGATTTTTGTGTTAAAAATGAAATCAAGTTGGAAATTAAACAGTTCTTTGAAATGAATAATAGTGACATGAGTTATCAAAACTTCTGGGATACAGCAAATGCAGTGCTAAGAGGAATGTTGGTAGCACTAAATGCCTACATCAGAGCCTGAAAGACCACAAACTGACAACCTAATGTAACACCTCAAAGAATTAGAGAAACAAGAACAAACTAAGCCCAAATCTAGAAGAAAAGAAGTAACAAAGATTAGAGTAGAACTACATGTATTTGAACAAAAAATCCATACAAAATGTCAATGAAACAAAAAGTTGGTTCCTTGAAAAGGCAAATAAAATTGATATAACTTTAGCTAGATTAACCAAGAAAAGAAGAGAGGAGATTCAAATAAGGTCAATTAGAAATAAAATTGGAGACATTACAACCTACACCACAGAAACACAAAAGATCATTTGAGATAGCCATGAACACAAACTAGAAACACAAACTATGCACACAACCTAGGAAATCTAGAGGAAATGGATAAATTCCTGGAAAACTACAACTTTTTTAGATTAAATCAGGAAGAAATAGCAACCCAGACCAGACCAATAATAAGCAGCAATATTAAATCAGTAATTAAAAATTGACAACAAAGAAAAAAAGCCCAGGATCAGGTGGGTTCACAGCTGAATTCTACCAGACATTCAAAGAATTGGTACCAATCCTACTGGTGAAACTATTACAAAAGATTGAGAAAGAGGGAATCCTCCCTAACTCATTCTGTTAAGCCAGTGTTACCCTGATACCAGAACCGGGAAAGAACATAACAAAAAAAGAAAACTACAGACCAATATCCCTGATGAATGTAGATGCAAAAATTCTCAACAAAATACTAGATAGCTGAATCTATCAGCACATCAGAAAGATAATACATCATGAACAAGTGGGCTTCATTCAAGGGATGCAGGGATGGTTTAACATAAGCATGTCAGTAAATATGATGCATCACATAAACAGAATTAAAAACAAAAACCATATGGTTATCTCAATAGTTGCAGAAAAGCATTTGATAAAATCTAGCATCTTTTTATGATTAAAAACCTTCAACAAACTAGGTATAAAAGGGACTTAGTTCAAATTAATAGACACCATCTATGACAAACCCACAGCCAACATTATATTGAATGAGGAAAAGTTGAAATCATTCCCACAGGGAACTGGAACAAGATGAAGATCCCCACTTTCACCACTTTCCATTCAGCAAAATACCAGAAGTCCTAGCCAGACCAATCAGGCAACAGAAGGAAATACAGTGCATTTAGATTGCAAAAAAGGAAGTAAAACTATTGCTGTTCACCAATGATATGATTATATATCATAGAAAACCCTAGAGATTTCTCAAAAGTGTTGACTGGATAAGCCTAGAGATAAGATTAGATTTGATAATCAAATTCAGTAATGTCTCAGGTTACAAAATCAATGTATGCCAATCAGTAACACTGATATACACCAACAATGACCCAACTGAGAATGAAATAAACTCAATCACCTTTAGCTGCAAAAAAGATAAAATATCCTGGAATATACTAACCAAGGTGAAAGATCTCTACAAGGAGAACTACAAAACACTGCCAAAAGAAATCATAGATGACACAAACAAATGGAAACACATCCCATTCTCACGGATTGCGAGAATCAATATTGTGAAAATGACCATACTGCCCAAAGCAATCGACAGATTCAGTGCAATTCCTATCAAAATACCAACATCATTTTTCACAGAATTAAAAGAAACAATCCTACAATTCATATGGAATCAAAAAAGAGCCTGCTTAGCCGAAGCAATACAAAGCTAAAAGAACAAATCTGGAGGCAGCACATTACTGGACTTCAAATTGTACTACAAAGCTGTAGTTATCAAAATACACAGTACTTATATAAAAGTAGACATATAGATCAATGGATCAGAATAGAGAATGCAGAAATAAAGCCAAATATTTACAACCAACTGATCTTTGACAAAGCATAGAACAGCATAAATTGGGGAATGGACACCCTATTCAATAAATGGTCCTGGGAAAACTGAATAGCTACATTTAGAAGAATGAAACTGGATCCCTACATCTCATTTTATATAAAAAGCAACTCAAGATGGATTAAAGACAAATCTAGTACCTGAAACCATAAAAATTCTAGAAGATAATGTAAGAAAAACTCTTCTGGACATTGGCTTAGGCAAAGAATTCATGACTAAGTCTCCCAAAGCAAATGGAACTAAAACAAAAATAAACAAATTAGACCTAATTAAACTACAGAGCTTCTGTATAGCAAAAGAAATAACCACCAGAGTAAACAGACAACCCACAGAATGGGAGAAAATATTGCAAACTATGCATTGAGCAAAGGAGTAATATGCAGAATCTACAAGGAACTCAAACAAACCAGCAAGAAAATAAAACAATTTCATGAAAAAGTGGGCAACTGACTTGAATAGATATTTATTAAAAGAAGATATACAAATGGCCAGCAAATATATGAAAAAATATTCAACATCACTAGTCATCAGGGAAATGCAAATTAAAACCACAATGAGATACCACCTTACTCCTGCAGGAATGGCCTTTATTTCTATTATTATTTTTTTTGAGACAGGGTCTCACTGCCTCACCCAGGCTGGAGTGCAGTAGTGTGATTATGGCTCACTGCAGCCTTGATCTCCCAGGCTCAAGGGATCCTCCTACCTCAGCCTCTCCAATAGCAGGGACCACAGGTATATGCCACCACACTCAGCTAATTTTTGTGTTTTTTGTAGAGATAGGGTTTCCCCATGTTGCTCAGGCTGATCATGAGCTCTTGGGCTCAAGTGATCTGCCTAATTTGGCCTCCCAAAGTGGTGGGATTACAGGTGTGAGCCACTGTACCCATCCAAGAATGACCAATGTTAAAAAGTAACGAACAAAAACCAATAAAGAAACCTAAAAAAAAATAGATGTTGGGGTCTTGAAAAGAGAATGCTTATACATTAATGGTAGGAGTGTAAGTTAGTACAATCTCTATGGAAAACAGTATGGAGATTTCTTAGATAACTAAAAATAGATCTACGATTTGATCTAGTAATCCCACTACTGGGTATTTACCCAATGGAAAATAAGTCAATACATTAAAAAGACACCTGCATGTGTATGTTTATTGTAGCCAAATTCACAATTGCAAAGATATGGAACCAATCTTAGTGCCCATTGACCAATGAGTGGATAGAGAAAATGTGGTATATATACACCATGGAATACTACTCAGCCATAAAAAAGAATAACATAATATCTTCTGCAGCAACTTGGATGGAGCTGGAGGCCATTATTCTAAGTGAACTAACTCAGGAATGAAAAACCAAATACTGTATGGTTTCACTGATAAGTGAGAGCTAAGCCATGGGTACGCAAAGACACACAGAGTGATATAATGGACTTTGGAGACTCAGAAAGGGGAGGGTGGGAGGAGAATAGGGGGATAAAAACTACTTATTGGGTACAATGTGCACTACTTGGGTGATGGGTGCACTAAAATCTAAGAATTCACCACTGTACTATACATCCATGTAAGGAAAAACCACTTGTACCCCAAAAGCTATTGAAATAAAAATTATTATAAAAATAAGTTATTTTTCAGCTTCAAACAATTTAAAAATACACAAAAATAATAATGCTGGCTTAGATGTTCTATATTCAAAGGCTTTCACATTTTTAAAAGATGTGACTGTGATTGTTCTATTTTTGAAAGTGATAGAAGCTACCTATATTATCTGGAGTGGATAGGTTGGAATAATATCATGTGGAAAAAAGTGGAGAAGTGCCATCTTCAGCATTTTCCGTAGAGGCAGATCATGTCACAGATACATTAGGTGGTTAATGGATGTTTTAGTAAATTAATGTTACCAAAAAATGGGCCAAGAAAGAAATATGTCTGTTAGCTACTATGTGTCAAATTCTGAAATATTAACTGTGAATATCAAATTCTGAAACAAAAACAGTAAAATGTGTAAAAAAATGGGAAAATAGATTCTTACCCCTTTTGCATATACAAAGGATGTTGCTGCTGTTTATTCTGTTTAATTAAATGAATACAAATAAATTGTATGACAAAATAGAAAGTATCACAAGGATTAATTGCTCATTGAAATATTACATTACTAGATTCCTCTAGGCTATTAATTTAAATCTTCAATGCATATAAAGAATTATGATATTTAAGAGAGTGAGTGGATCATTTTGCTTAGAAAATATATTAACCCAGAATTGCCACATAATTAAATGGTTAAATGTAAATATATTTTTATTAATAATAAATTGTTAAATAATACTATATAATTGGCTAAATATCTTATACTAATATATTATTGAGACAGAACTTGCTGGTTATGAAATAGAACATAGCTAATATGTTTAAGTAATGTGTGCAGATCCATTATACTTACCTAGAGGTTCATATAATCAATTCTTTTTCCATTTTAGTATCTCGTTGACTTACAGCTTTTTCTTTCTGTGTCATATTTTGAAAATTTTATTTGTTAATGAATATGTGTGTTTATTTAATGCCAGATAATATTGATGAACTTCATTGCAAACTTATTATTTATAGTGCCTCTTGTATTGATAAAAATAAATGATGTACTCTTTTTAACCCCTTCTTTCAACAGGAATTTTGGCATTCACAGGGTGGTGGAATTTCTGATGAATTACCTAACTTGACTAACAAATATGCTGCTTTCTTGTCAAGAGCCAAAAGAACTATGAAAGTACCAGATATGGTAAGAATACTCCTACAATCAAATATTTTCATTATCTAGAAATCATGGAGGAGGCTGCATAACATAAACATTATATTAGGACCTGAGTGAGGTAACTGGTAGCGTGCTGTAACCTCCTTGGCTAGACCGATACTTTTATATTTTTAAAGTTCAACAAAATTCTTCAAGCTATGCCAAAGTCCAGAATTGCTATATGAGAGATTATTACATGCAACATCCCTTGTAGGGTCAGAGAACATTCATTCTTAGGACATATATGAAAGCTGAACTTGCTGTGTTGTATATGGAGCAAAAGATTTACTAGGTTCAACTCATTTTACTCATAGTGCAAATGTTTTCTCTTTTCCATGTGAATTTGTCTTGAAATCTAAGACTCCTGAATGATTTATTTTTACTCCTGTTGACCTGTATGTTAAATGGTATGGCTATAAATTTTTCTGAATTTCCATTTTTTAAAATAAATACCTAGTAGTGAGTAAATTGAAAACAGTGAAGCAGATTAAATTAAAAAATTAGTAGTTGAGTAATTCAGATTGAATTTACAAATATATCAAAGTAAAATTTAGAGTTAAAAAGTTGGACCCAGTGCTAATGTTGCTAGAGTCTAAATGTTTGTATCCTCTTAAAATTCATATATTGAAATCCTAACTCCCAAGGTGATGGTATTAGGAGGTGGCACTTTCTGGGAGGTGATTATGTCATGAGGGTGGAGACCTCATAAATGGGATTAGTACTCTTATAAAATAGGCCCAGGCAGGCTTGTTTGCCCCTTTTACCATGAGGACTCAGAGAAGGTACTGTCTATGAGGAAGCAGGGCCTCTCCAGATACTGAGTCTGCTTGTGCCTTGGTGTTGGACTTTCCAGCCTGCAGACCTGTGAGAAATAAATTTCATTTACAAGCTACCCAGTTTATGGTATTTTGTTATAGCACTCCAAACAGAGAAAGACAAATGTTACAGTGTAGCCTTTTGTGAACAAGGTGTTATTAAAATACATTTTTGTAGAAATTGGACTATCTTGAGAAGATATTGTTAATAACAAATTTCAAAACAGGGTTATTAAACAAGGTTTAAAATGTAGCTAATCAATGAAAACAGAGTATAACTTGCTGAAATAAAATTCTGCTACGTGAGATAATGCCAACAGTTGATTTGTAATATTTTTGATTGTAAAATAACTGGTACAAGATCATGATGAACTAATTTAAGGGAATGACAAATGCAATGCTAGTTAATATAACTCTGAATGTCTTGGAAATCATAGGAATTAGATTAATTTGGTGAAAGCTATTCAGGAGTGGACTTATTATTTTTTTTTCTGAGGCATTATTGGAATCTGAGATGTAGTCAAAATTAGCATCAGGTTCTATTCTATGAGATTTTTGTAATTATAAATTCAAAAGACAGTTTAAAATCATCTAGCAATATTCTTTACATGTAGTAGATTGAGTAATTTTTAACTAATAGTGCTGTTTTAATGGATTATTTCTTCATCTTGAGGAATTTTAGAGTTCAACTGTATTTTTCAAGTGAGTCATTGTTGTACACACGTCAGGATACATTGTGAAGTATGCCATGACTAATTTATTACTAATATAATGCTTTTATGCTTAGGAGTCATTGAATGGATTCAAAGTTATTTCTATCATAATATCACAGCTTAGGAGTCATTGAATGGATTCAAAGTTATTTCTATCATAATATCACAGGTAGTAGGAAAAAACAATGGAAATTTCTGAAAGCATCCATAGGAAGCATCTATAGGAAGGCAGTATGTGTATATATATATGTATAGATACGTTTTATATATATATATATATATAACGTATCTATACATATATATGTTAAACTTTATGTTTGTAGTGAAAAAAGATGGTGCACATCTGCTCTAAAGGAAGACAAGTTGCTTCACCAATATTTTTGACTCAATTTACATATTTTTCTTTTATCTTTGTCCCTCTTTAGATCTGAAAACTTCTTTTTAGTGTTCTCTTTTCTGACATGAAACATTTGCAATTAAAATTATTCAGTGGGACTCTGGTTACCCAAGAAGCAGAATAGTTTAGTCACATAGAAAGCTTGGTTTTTAAATCTCTTTTGCAAATGACAATACATTTCAAACAGTTGGGTGTATAATGTGTATGTAATGAAAAACCCAAATTATTGATCTCAAAATAAAATTGAAATAATATCTCAAATGTATAAAGTAATGGAATTAATTTTATTATTTACTTTAAATAAAAATAAAATTTACCTCCCAGGTATTTTACTTATGGATATGCTGCAGTCTTAAAGATGATTTGATAGCTTAATTTTCCAAGTTGTATCTTTGCATAAAAAATATAGCTCCCTTCCAGACTTCTGGTTTCATATGAAAGACTTATTTCTTTTACAACATCCCAGGGAAATATTTTTTATTCTTTTAAAAAAACCGTGACATAAGCATTAGATGATTATAAATAGAAAGAAAATGTGACAAATGGAGGATGAACATAAACCAAACATCTGTTTACTGAGCATTCTAGAAGCAGAATGTTGAGACAATAATTATTTGATATAGAAAACAGAAAGTTGTTTCAAGCTGAATAAAAACGTAAGTTACTGATTTGAGGAGCTTAACAGAATGCCAAGGAGGATAAATATAAAAATACCTATGTCCTTTTCACTTTTTTTTTCATTTTCAGAAGATCCTAACTAAAGCAAATATCCTTGAAGCTTCCACAGAGTAAAGTCACTGGGTAACCCGCAAAGGGATGAGAAATATAACTTATGTCAGGTACTAGCTTAGCAACATTAGCCGCATTTCAAGGCTAGGAGATGATGAAGTAATATTTTCTTAAATTTCTCAGGGGAAATGATTTTGGATATAGAGTTCTCCCTCTACCTAAAGTTTCAAGTAAATGAATCAAGAAAATAATTTTCTGACATGCAGTAGTTCAGAAAGTTTAGTAACTCTATGTCTTCATATGTGGAGTTGCTCCAGCGAAATAAAAAAAGGAAACAAAAGAAGGGTGACATAAAGACAAAGATGAATATGAACCGAGCATTTCCTAGACAAAGTAAAGTGAAAACTAATTAATGAAGAAGTCATTTTAGCTCATGTATGACATATTCTTCAAGAGGCAGGAGTTTGATGACATAAAATTTGTTACTTGTGTATGGCCACACTACTTGGCTCTGTAGGGAATAATAATGATAATATAAATCCTGCTTTAAAATTGGTTTATTTTAAAATCACAATAAAGTGATACAGGAGCTGAAGGATGAAATTGCTGGTATAAAAAAGAACCTAACAGGTCTGACAGAGCTGAATAACACAATACAAGAATTTCACAATGGAATTGCAAGTATTAATAGCAGAATAAACCAAGCTGTGTAAAGAATCTTAGAATTTGAAGACTGGTTCTCTGAAATAAGACAGTCAGACAAAACCAGAGAAAAAAGAACAAAAAGGAATGAACAAAACCTCGAAGAAGTATGGGATTATTTTAAGAGGCCAAGTCTCTGAATCACTGGCATCCCTGAAAGGGAAGGGAAAAAAGCAAACAACTTGGAAAACATATTTAAGGATATCATCCATGACTACTTTCCCAATTTTGCTAGAGAGGCCAACAGTCAAATTCAGGAAATACAGATAACTTCTGCAAGATGCTGCAGAAGAAGATCATCCCTGAGACACAGAATCCTCAGATTTTCCAAGGTTGAAATGAAAGAAAGAATGTTAAAGTCACCTAGAGAGAAAGAGCAGGTTACCTACAAAGGGATCTCCATGAGGCTAACAGCCGACCTCTCAGCTGAAACCCTATAAACCAAGAGACTGGGGGCCTATATTCAACTTTCTTAAAGAAAAAATCTTCAACCAAGAATTTTATATCCAGCTAAGTTAAGATTCCTAAGTGAAGGAGAAATAAGGTCCTTTTCAGATAGGTAGATGTTGAGGGAGTTCATTACCACCAGACCTGCCTTACAAGAGATCTTGAAAGAAGCTCCATGTATAGAAAGGAAACACCACTACCAGCTAATATGAAACACATTTAAACACACAGGACCAGTGTGACTGTAAAATAACCACATGAACAAGCCAACATAATAACCAGCTAACAGCACAATGCCAGGATCAAATCCATTCATATCAATACTAACTTTGAATGTAAATGGGCTAAATGTCCCAGTTAAAAGGCACAGAAAGACAAGCTGGATAAAAAAGCAAGACCCAATTGTATGCTGTTTTCAAGTGACCCATCTCACATGTAATGACTCTCATAGGCTCAGAATAAAGGGATGGAGGAAAATCTACCAAGCAAATGGAAAACAGAAAAAAAGCAGGGGTTGCAATCTTAATTTCAGACAAAACAGATTTCAGACCAACAAAGATCAGAAATGACAAGGGCATTACATAATGGTAAAGGTTTCAATTCAACAAGAAGACCTAGCTATTCTAAATATATATGCACCCAACAAAGAGAACTCAGATTTATAAAGCACATTCTTAGAGACTTACAAAGAGACACAGACTCCCACACAATAAGACTTCAACACCCCACTGACAGTATTAGGCAGATCATTGAGTCAGAATATTAACAAAGATATTCAGGAGTTAAATGCAACATTGGACCAAATAGATCTGATAGACTTTTCAGAACTCTCCACCCCCAAACAAGAGAATATATACTCCTCTTATTGCCACATGGCACATACTCTGAAATTGACCACATCATTGGACATAAAACAATCTTCAACAAATGTAAGAGAACTGAAATCATACCAAACACATCCTTGGACCACAGTGTGATAAAAATAGATGTCAAGACTATAAAAAAATCACTCAAAATCATGCAATTATATGGAAATTAAACAACATGCTTCTGAATGACTTTTGGGTAAATAATGAAATTAAGGCAGAAATCAAGAAGTTATTTGAACATAATGAGAACAAAGATAACACATACCAGAACTCTGAGATACAGCTAAGGCAGTGTTAAGAGGAAAATTCATAGTACTGAATTTCCACATCAAAAAGTTGAAAAGGAGGGGCAGACCCAAGATGGCCTACTAGAAGCAGTGGTGGTCAGAGGCTCCCACTGAGAAGAACCAAAACAGCATGTGAATCCTATACTGGCAACCAAGGTATCCAGGTTCTCTCATCAGGACTGACCAGGTGGTTCGCATGACCAATGGAGAGCAACGAAAAGCAGGGTGGTGTGTTGGCCCACCTGAGAGCCACATGGGGTAAGGGGCACCTCCAGCACCAGCCAAGGGAGGCAGTGAGTGAGCATGCCATCCAGCCTGGGAAGCTCTGCTTTTTCCACAGATCTGTGCAACCCACAGATCAGAAGATCCCACTTGTGAGCCCACACCACCAGGGCCTTAGGTCGCAATCACAGAGCTGTTCAGATTCTCAACAGTCAATTGGCTGGAATCTGGCTAAGAGTTCCTGCGGGGGTGGGTGGCCATCGTCACTGTGGCTGCCTGCTGTCTAAGCCTTCTGAGCTCCCTGGGGGAAAGGCAGTAGCCATCACTGTGGCTACTGACTGCCTAAGACAACTGAGCTCCCCGAGGGAGGGATAGCCACTATCACTGCAGCTGCCGGCTGCCTAAGACAGCTCAGCTTCCCAGGGGAGGGATGACAGCTATCACTGCGGATGCTGGCAGCTTAAGACACTGGACTCTCAGGGGTGCTGGGCAGCAGCCATCACTATAGCTCCAGGCAGCTGTTTTTTTCCTGCTGGTGCCAGGGAGACTGGACTACTTGGTTCCAGGAGAGATTCCCCACAGCGCAGCATACCAGCTGTGGCAGATCATGGCCAGGCTGCCTTCGTAGGCCAGATCCTGACCCATCCCTGCTCTCTGGGTGGGGCCTCCCTGCAGGAACTCCAGCAACTCCAGCCGGGGGCTTAGGGACAGAACTCTGATTTCCTTCAGTCTGAACCCCTAGGGGAAGGGGTGGCCATGGTCTCTGTGGACCTGCAGACTACGTCTTCCTTCCTGCTAGCTCTGAGGAATCTAGCAGCCCAGATGAGTGGGTTTGCCCCAAGTGCAGTACACCCCCTCAACCAAGCGACAGCCAAAGGGCTTTGTTAAATGGGTCTTGGTTCCTGCGCCCACCCCAGTTGGGTGAGAGCCCCCAACAGGGGTCAGCAGACACCCTATACAGGAGTGTTCCTACTGACATTAGGTTGGTGCCCCTCGAGGTCAGAGATCCCAGAGGAAAGAGCAGGCACCCATCTTTGCTGTTCTCCAGCCTCCTCAGGTGACATCTCCATGTGCAGGAGGGACCCAGATGAATAGAGCCTTAAGTGAACCCTCAGCAAACCACAGCAGCCCTACGGAAGAGTGACCTGACTATTCAAAGGAAAACAAACAAACAGAAAGCAACAATAACAGCATCAACAAAAAAGTTCCTACAAAAACCTCATTCAAAGGTCAGCAGCCTGAAAGATTGACACTAGACAAATTCACGAAGATGGGAAAGAATTAACAAAAAAACGCAAAAATTCAAAAGGACAGAGTGCTTCTTCTCCTCGAAATGATTACAACACCTCTTCAGCAAGGGCACAGAACTGGACAGATGATGAGATAGATGAATTGCAGAAGTAGCCTTTAGAAAGGTGGATAATAACATACTTTGCTGAGGTAAAGGAGCATGTTCTAACCCAATGCAAAGAAGCTGAGAACCATGATAAAAGGTAACAGGAGCTGCTAGCTAGAATAACCAGTTTAGAGAGCAACATAAATGGCCTGATGGAGCTGAGAAACACACCACAAGAACTTTATAATGCAAACACAAGTATCAATAGCTGAATCGATCAAGCGGAAGAAAGAATATCAGAACTTGAAGACTGTCTTGCTGAAATAAGGCAGGCAGACAAGTTTAGAGAAAAAAGAATTAAAAGGAACAAACAAAACCCCCAAGAACCTTGGGACTATGAAAAAAGACTGAACCTATGACTGATTAGAGTACTTGAAAGAGAAAGGGAGAATGAACCAAGTTGAAAAACACACTTCAGGATATCATCCAGGAGAAATTCCCCAACTTAGCAAGACAGGCCAACTTTTAAATTCAGGAATCCAGAGAACCCCAATAACATACTCCATGAGAAGATCAACCCCAAGACACATAATCATCAGATTCTCTAAGGCTGAAATGAAAAACAAAATGTTAAGGGCAGCCAGATATAAAGGCCAGGTCACCTACAAAGGGAAGCCCATTAGACTAACAGTGAGGCTCTCAGCAGAAACACTGTAAGCCAGAAGAGAGTGGGGGCCAATGTTCAACATTCTTAAAGAAAAGAATTTTCAGCTCAGAATTTCATATCTGGCCAAACTAAGCTTTATAAGTGAAGAAGAAATAAAATCATTTTCAGACAAGCAAATGCTGAGGGAATTCATCACCACCAGGCCTGCCTTGCAAGATCTCCTGAAGGAAGCACTGAATAAAGAAAGGTAAAACTGGTACCAGCCACTCTAAAAACACATTAAAGCACAAAGACCAATGAAACAATGAAGAAACCGCATTAATTTGTGGGCAAAATAACCAGTTAGCATCATGATGACAGGATCGAATTTAATAACATAACAATGTTAACCTCAAATGTAAATGGGCTAAATGCCCCAGTTAAAAAGCACAGACCTGCAAATTGGATAGTGTCCCAAATCATCAGTGTGCTGTATTCAAGAGACACATCTCATGCAGAAAGACACACTTAGGCTAAAAATAAAGGGATGGAGGAAAATTTACCAAGCAAATGGTAAACAGAAAAAAGCAGGGGTTGCAATCCTAGTCTCTGACGAAACAGACTTTAAAGCCAACAAAGGTAAAAAGACAAAGAGGGGCATTACATAACAGTACAGGGATGAATTTAATAAGAAGAATTAACTATCCTAAATATATATGCACCCAATACAGGAGCACCCAGATTCATAAAGCAAGTTCTTAGAGACCTACAAAGAGACTTAGAGTCCCCTACAATAATAGCGGGAGATTTTAACACCTCGCTGTAAACATTAGACAGATCATCAAGACAGAAAATTAACAAGGATAGTCAGGACTTGTGCTCAGCTCTGGATCTAGTGTAACTGATACGTATCTACAGAACTCTCCACCCCAAAACAACAGAATAGACATTCTTCTCAGTGCCACACAGAACTTACTCTAAAATCGATCACATAATTGGAAGTAAAACACTCCTCAGCAAATGCAAAAGAACAGAAATCATACAAAACAGTCTCTCAGACCACAGAGCAATCAAATTAGAACTCAGGATTAGGAAACTCATTAAAAACCGCATGACTACATGGAAATTGAACATCCTGCTCCTGTATGATTCCTGGGTAAATAATGAAATTAAGGCAGAAATCAAGAAGTTCTTTGAAACCAATGAAAACAAAGAGACAATGTACAAGAAGCTCTGGAAAGCAGCTAAAGCAGTGTTAAGAGGGAAACTTCTAGCACTAAGTGCCCACATCAGAAAGCTGGAAAGATCTCAAATCAACACCCTAACATTACAAATAAAGTAACTAGAGAAGCAAGAGCAAACAAATCCAAAAGCTAGCAGAAGACAAGAAATAACTAAGATCAGACTGGAACTGAAGGAGATGGAGATGCGAAAAATTCTTCCAAAATTGATGAATCCAGGAGCTGGGTTTTTGAAAAAATTATTGAAACTATGAAGAAACTGCATTAACTTCTGGGCAAAGTTAATGTAGCTAGCATAATAAAGAGGAAAAAAGAGAAGAATCAAGTGGACACAATAAAAAGTGATAAAAAGGATATCACCATTGAACCCACAGAAATATAACAACGATTAGAGAATACTATAAACACCTCTATGCAAATAAACTAGAAAATCTAGAAGAAATGGATGAATTCCTGTACACATACACCACACCATACTACAGTAGAAATAAGCCGAATCCTTGAATAGACCAATAACAAATTCTGAAATTGAGGCAGTAATAAATAGCCTACCAACCAAAAAAAGCCCAGTATCAGATGAATTCACAGACAAATTCTACTAGAGGTACAAAGAGGAGCTGGTACCATTTCTTCTAAAACGATTCCAAACAACTGAAAAGGTGGGGCTCCTCCTTAACTAATTTTAGGAGGCCAGCATCATCCTGATACCAAAACCTGTCAGAGACAAAACAAAAAAAGAAAACTTCAGGCCAATATCCCTGATGAACATAGATGCAAAAATCCTCAATAAAATATTGGCAAACCAAAACCAGCACATCAAAAAGCTTATCCACAACGGTCATGTCGGCTTCATCCCTGGGATTCAGGGCTGGTTCAACATACGCAAAACATTAAGTGTAATTCATCACATAATCAGAACTAATGAAAAAACTATATTATTATTTCAATAAACACAGAAAAGGCCTTTGATAAAATTCAACATCCCTCATGTTAAAAACCCTCAATAAACTAGGTATTGACGGAACATATCTCAAAATAATAAGAGCCATTTATGGTATACCTGCAGCTAATATCATACTGAATGGGCAAAAGCTGGAAGCATTTTTCTTGAAAACTGGCATAAGATGAGGATGCCCTCTCTCACCACTCCTGTTCAACATAGTATTTGAAGTTCTGGCCAAGGCAATCAGGTAAGAGAAGGAAATAAAGGGTATTCAACTAGGAAGAGAGGAAGTCAGATTGTCTCTGTTTGCAGACAATATGATCCTATATCTAGAAAACCACATTGTCTCAGCCCAAATCTCCTTAAGCTGAAAGGAACTTCAGCAAAGTCTCAGGATACAAAATCAATGTGCAAAAATCACAAGTATTGCTATACACCAACAATAGACAAGCACAGAGCCAAATCATGAGTAATTCCCATTCACACTTGCTACAAAAAGAATAAAATACCTGGGAATACAGCTAACAGGGAATGTGAAGGACCTCTTTTAGGAGAACTACAAACCACTGCTCAAGAAAATAAGAGAGGACACAAACAAACAGAAATACATTCCATCCTCATGGTTGGGAAGAATCAATGTCATGAAAACAGCCATACGCCCAAAGTAATTTATAGATTCAATGCTATTCCCATCAAACTACCATTGACATTCTTCACAGAATTAGAAAAAACTACTTTAAACTTCATATTGAACAAAAAAAAGAGCCCATATGGCCAAGACAATTCTAAGCAAAAAGAGCAAAGCTGGAGGCATCACACTGCCTGCCTTCAAACCACACTATAAGGCTACAGTAACCAAAACAGCATAGTACTGGGACTAAAGGAGACACATAGATCAACGGAACAGAATAGAGATCTCAGAAATAAGACCACATATCTACAACCATCTGATCTTTGACAAACCTGACAAAAACAGGCAAGGGGGAAAGAATTCCCTATTTAATAAATGGTGCTGGGAAAACTGGCCAGCCATATACAGAAAATTGAAACTGGATCCCTTCCTTACACCTTATACAAAAATTAACTCAAGATGGATTAAAGACTTAAATGTAAAACCCCAAACCATAAAAACCCTGGGGGAAAATCTAGGCAATAACATTCTGGACATAGGCTTGGGCAAAGATTTTATGATGAAATCACCAAAAGCAATTTCAACAAAAGAAAAAATTGACAAATGGGATCTAATTAAACTAAAGAGCTTCTGCACACCAAAAGAAATTTTCATCAGAGTGAACAGGCAACCTAGAGAATGGGAGAAAATTTTTTTGATCTACCCGCCTGACAAAGGTCTAATATCCAGAATTTACAACGAACTTAAACAAATTTACAAGAAAAAACAACCCCATCAAAAAGTGGGCAAAGGACATGAACCGAGAATTCTCAAAAGAAGACATTTATGTGGCCAATAAACAAATGAAAAAAAGCTCAACATCACTGATCATTAGAAAAATGCAAATCAAAACCACAATAAGATACCGTCTTATGCCAGTCAGAATAGTGATTATTAAAAAGTCAAGAAACAACAGATTCTGGCAGGACTGTGGAGAAATAGGAACACTTTTATGCTGTTGGTGGGAATGTAAATTAGTTCAACCATTGTGGAAGACAGTGTGGCGATTCCTTAATGATCTAGAACCAGAAATACCAATTGATCCAGCAATCCCATTACTGGGATATATATCCAAAAGAATATAAATAATTCTATTATAAAGATACATCCACACATATCTTTATTGCAGCACTAGCTGCACTAGCAAAGACATGGAATCAACCCAAATGCCCATCAATGATAGACTGGATAAAGAAAATGTATTATATATACACTATGGAATACTATGCAGTCATAAAAAGGAATGAGATTATGTCCTTTGCGGGTACATGGATGGAGCTGGAAGCCATCATCCTCAGCAAACTAACGCAGGAACAGAAAACCAAACACTGCATGTTCTCACTCATAAGTGGGAGCTGAAAAATGAGAACACATGGACACAGGGAGGGGAACAACACACACTGGGGCCTGTTTGGGGCCCAGGGGGAAGGAGAGCATTAGGAAAAATAGCTAATGCATGTGAGGCTTAATACCTAGGTGATGGGTAGATAGGTGCAGCAAGCCAACATGGCACACTTTTATCTATGTGACAAACTAGCATGTTCTGCAAATGTATGCCAGAACTTAAAATAAAATTCAAAAAAAAATTTGGAAAAATCTCAAATTAACAACCTAACTTCACAACTGGAAAAATTAGAGAAGCAAGGATAAATCAACCCCAAAACTAGTAGAAGATGAAAAATAGCAAAAATCAGAGCTAAACTGCAGGAAATCAAGACACGAACAAACATTCAAAAGATCAAAGAATCCAGGAGTTGGTTTTTGAAAAAATTAATAAAATACATAGGCCACTAGCTAGACTTATGAAGCAAAGAGAGAATATTCAGACTAACACAATTAGAAATGACAAAGGGAATGTTACTACAGATCCCACAGAAATAAAATCAGCCATCAGAAACTACTGCAAACATCTCTACACACAAAGTACAAAACCTAGAAGAGATGGGTAAATTCCTGGACACATACATCCTCCCAAGACTTGAGCCAGGAAGAAATTGATTCCCTGCACAGACCAATAACGAGTTCTGAAATTGAATCAGTAATAAATAGCCTACCAACTAAAAAAAAAGACCAAGACCTGATGGATTCATAGCTGAATTCTACCAGATGTACAAAGAAGAGCTGGTACAGTTTCTACAGAAAATATAAAAACAAATTGAGGAGAAGGGACTACTTCCCAAGTCAGTCTATGAGACCAGGATTATCTTGAGGCCAAAACTTGGCAGAAACACACACACACACACACACAAAATAAAAAAACAAAAAACAACAACAACAACAAAAAACAAAAAACCAAAAACAAAAAAACTTCAAGCCAACATCTTTATTGAATATTGATGCAAAAATCCTCAACAAAATACTTGCAAACTGAATCCAGCAGCATATCTAAAAGGTAATCCACCATGATGAAGTAGGATTTACTTCCAGGATTCAAGGTTGTTTCAACATATGCAAATTGATAATGTGATTTATCACATAAGCCGAACTAGAGACAAAAACCACATGATTATCTCAATAGCTTCAGAAAGGCTTCTGATAAAATTCAACATGCCTGCTTGTTAAAAACTCTCAATAAACTAGGAATTGAATGAATATTTCCCAAAATAATAAAAGCCATTTAGGACAAATCCACAGCCTACCTCATACTGAATGCACAAAAGCTGGAAGTATTCCTTTTGAAAACTGTCACAAGACAAGGAAGCTTTCTCTCACCACTTTTATTCAACATAGTATTGGAAGTCCTAGCCAGAGCCATCGGGCAGGAGAAAAAAATAAAAGGCATCCAAATAGGAAAAGAGGAAACCAAACTATATCTGTTTGCAGATGACATGATCCTATATTTAGAAAATCCCATAGTATTGGCCCAAAAGCTCCTTCAGCTAATAGAAAACTTCAGATAAATTTAAGGATATAACATCAATCTACAAATGTCATTAATATTTTCATACACCAACAGTAGTCAAGCTGAGAGCCAAATCACAAATGAACTCATTCACAAAGGCCACAAAAAGAATAAAATACCTAGAAATACAGCTAATCATGGAGGTGAAAGGTCTCTAAAATGAGAATTACAAAACACTGCTCAAAGAAATGAGAGAAGACAGAAGACACAAACAAATAGAAAAACATACCATGCTCATGGATAGGAAGAATCAATATTGTTAAAATGACCATACTGCCCAAAGCAATTTGTGGATTCAATGCTATTTCTATGAAACTACCGGTGACATTCTTCCCTGAACTAGAAAAAAACCTTTAAAAAGTCATATGGAACCAAAAAAGAGCTTTAATAGCCAAGGCAATCCTAAGCAAAAAGAACAAAGGTGGAGGCATCATGTTACCTGATTTCAAATTATACTACCAGGTTGCAGTAACCAAAACAGCATGGCACTGGTACAAAAACAGGCTCATAGACCAATGGAACAAAAAAGAGAGACCAGACATGAGGCTGTACATCTACAACCATCTGATCTTCAACAAATCTGACAAGAACAAGCAATGGGGAAAAGATTCCCAATTCAATAAATGACACTAGCATAACTGGTTAACCATATGCAGAAGAATGAAGCTGGACCCCCTTTTTATACCATATACAGAAAACAACTCAAGATGATTAAAGACTTACATGTGCAACCCAAAATTCTAAAAACGCTTGAGAACAACCTAGCCAATACTATCTTGGACATAAGAACGGGTAAAGATTTCATGACAAAGACACCAAAAGTAATTGCAACAAAAGTAGAAATTGGGCTGGGCATGGTGGCTTATGCCTGTAATCCCAGCACTTTAGGAGGCTGAGGTGGGTAGATTACGAGGTCAAGAGATTGAGACCATCCTGGCCAACATGGTGAAACCTCGTCTCTACTAAAAATACAAAAATTAGCTGGGCGTGGTGGTGCTTTCCTGTAGTCCCAGGTATCGGGAGGCTGAGGCAAGAGAATTGCTTGAACCTGGGAGGCGGAGGTTGCAGTGAGCTGAGATCATGCCACTGCACTCCAGCCTGGTGATAGGGTAAAACTCCATCTCAAAAGAAAAAAAAACAAAACAAAACTGAAAAATCGGATTTGATTAAACTTAAGAGCTCCACAGTAAAGGAAACTATCAACAGAGTGAGCAGACAGCCTACAGAATGGGAGGGAATTTGTGCAATCTACCCGTCTGACAAAGGTCTAATATGCAGCATCTATAAGGAACTTAAACAAATTTACAAGAGTAAAACAAAACCCCATTACAAAGTGGGCAAAGGACATGAACAGACACTTATCAAAGGAAGACATACATGTGGCCAACAATCAACTGAGAAAAAGTTCAACATCACTGATAATTAGAGAAATTCAAATCAAAACTATACTGAGATACCATCTGACACCAGTGAGAAAGGCTATTATTAAGAAGTCAAAAAATAAAAGATTCTAGTGAGGTTGCAGAGAAAAAAGAATGCTTGTAGAGTGTTGGTGGGAGTGTAAACTAGTTCAACCATTGTAGAAGACAGTGTGGCAATTCCCCAAAGATCTAAAAACAGAAATCCCCTTCAACCCAGCAATCTTATGACTGGGTATATTCCCAAAGGAATATAAATTATTCTACCATAAAGACACATGCATGCAAATGTTTATTGCAGTACTATTGACAATAGCAAAGACATGGAATCAACCCAAATGCTCATCAATGACAGATTGGAGAAAGAAAATGTAGTACATATACACCATAGAATACTATGCACCCATAAAAAAATGAGATCCTGTCTTTGTGGGAACATGGATGGAGCTGGATGCTATTATCCTTAGTAAACTAATGCAGGAACAGAAAACCAACTACTACATGTTCTCACAAGTGGGAGCTAAATGATAATTACTTATAAACACAAAGGAGGAAACAGTACACACTGGGTCTACTTGAGGGTGGAGGGTGGGAGAAGGGATAGGAGTAGAAAAGATAAACAGTGGGTACTGGGTTTAATACCTGGGTTGTGAAATATCTGTACAGCAGATCTCTGTGGTACAAGTTTACCTATGTAACAAACCTTCACATGGACCCCCAAACCTAAAATAACAGTTAAAAAAAAATTGGTTTATTTTAAATCAACTACACAAATAAAAGAAGACTTAATTATAAGACAGAATATAAACTTTAGAAACCTTAATATAAAATAACAAAGAGATTGGGAGATAGCATATGTTCCATATTTCTCATTTCATAATGCAGAGTTAACAGATGTTAAAAATTCACAAATCAGTATTAGGCCTTATATTAAACTTGTAATGGTACATGCAACAAAACTAACCCAAACAAAATAAAAACAAAAACAACCCCACAACAAAAATCCCTTAAAGACCTAATTACTTAAAGGAATTATTTCTTAGAATGGACCCAGGGAGAGGTCAAAGGAGGACATTTTTACTGTTTATTTTAGACTCTTGTATATGATTATATTTTTGTTTATGAAGTGAAGGTATTATTTTAAAATAAAAGTAGAAGTAGTACTCAAACGATTTAATATGCATTTGGAATGGCACTGTGATGTACTGGTATCTGTATTGACCCACTCTCTGAAAATAACAAAACTTCTACACAAAAGAAACAAAACATAGTAATGATTTTTTCCAAGAGTTAGAAAGTAAGGAGTACACAATACACAGGCTAAATTAAGGAGGAACCCAGAGTGGCAAGTAAAGTTCTAAAGCTAACTTTCACCGTTAAGGGCATTTGCCCTACCAGATGAGTTTAGGTTTTAATTTTTATGGCCAAGGAGGGCCTCTCAGATGGAAACCAAGTTTAAGACTCTTGTAGTGGGTAGTCTCAAAGAAAATTCATTAATACACTAAAACTCTAGTGGTCAAACTATGCAGGTTAAAAGTGAAATGCAAATAAATTTACCCTTTCTACTTACCAGAGGATTGAAAGGAAGATTGCCTGTATTGAATGTTTTGGTTTTGAGTATGTGTTAGGGGAATCACCCTGAGAATATGTTATATTTCACTTTCATTTAATGAATTAAATTACTAAAAACCACAAAACACTGTGTATCACAGACATTGGTGACATTAATTTTATTAATGAAAATAAGAGCTAATGCTTGTATAGTACTTATTCCATGCCAGGCACCATTCCAAATGCATATTAACTCATTGAGTACTATAGTTATGGTAATCTTTAAAAATGAAGAAATGGAGGCACAGAGTTTAAAGTTTAAGTTGCAGAGCCAGAATTCAAACTGAGGCAATCCAATAGAAGTCACTCTCTTTAGGGTGATTTCATGGCACTTTCCTCTGGCTTGAAAAATTAGGGTTGACTAAAATGAATATGATAGTATTATCAACTTTTTTTGTGATTTTTTTAAAAAGCTATATAAGCGTAAAGATCTCAGATGTTATTATAAGGTATATAACTTTTTTAAAAAAATGTAATCACTATTGTTTAGCATAAGCTGAGAGAGGATTCAGCATCATAAACAATACTGTTGAAGTTAAAACTTTCCTTTAGTTATTGAGAAACTAAAAGTTGACTATCAGGTTAGTGGGAAAGGCAGTAGAAGAGTTTGATATACTTTCTTAGGTCAATTTATGGCTCAGAAAGGGCAATCATTGGCTAGTGACGACTCATAACAAAATATATCACAAAAATTATACCAACACTTTCTAAAAGTTAACAAATGACTTGAAATTTGTTAGAATTATTTAGTGAACAATTTGTGCTACATTTGTATCACTTATCAGTTATAATACATAGAGTTGAGAATGAAAAGGAATTTAAAAATAAATTTTGATTTATATATTAATTTGTTAATTTGAGTTGTTAAATATTTTGTATATCATCGCAAACTAGGTTAAAGTTTAACAGCAAAAGCTTTGGAATTAGAAAAATACTTTTTAAATCTCAGCTCCACTGCCTAGTTGCATGAGTTTAGGCAACTTCTGTAAATTTCAGTTTCCTTAACTGTTAAGTAAGGATAACAAGACGTACCTGATAGGGCCATGGTAAGAATTAAGTGTGTTATTACTTACAACATTTATTTCACTGTGTTGCCTATAGTAGGCTATAAGTAAGTTAGCTACAAAAATTGTAAAAATGGTAGAGTTATGTTTCAAAGCGAAGTCAATCTCATGCCTGTGGTCTCTTTTCATCATTCTATTAATATAATATTAATGAAGAACATGTCTCTTTTCATCATTCTATTATTATAATATTAATGAAGAACATGTTAAAATTTAGTGATGTCTTTTTGTTTTTCACGCTTCCTTGAAAGTGAAACTCATCTTTTTAAACCAGAAGCTCCTTTGTCTTGCAGACGATTAGAATTTCTATGTCAGAAATGCAAAGGCATGGAAAGAATAAGTGTTTTACTTCGGAAACATTTCTTAAAGCTCATTTCAGAGACAATAGTTGTGGGGAGCCATGACTTTATAATGGTTCTTGGGACCAGCAGGATAGATGGACCATGTTCTTCTAATGGTGATGGCAGAGATATAAGAGCATTTCTATGAGAAAGAGAATAGGAAAAGTACAAGATAGGGGAAGTCTCCTGGTAAAATGAAAGAGAGAGCCCTTCCTGGATGGGAAGGACATGGAAGGATCAAAAAGAGTAGAAAAGCAAGGGAATTGAGATCTGAATTTGAGGTGTGTTTTATGCTCTCTCACATTGTGGGTGAACCCTGGTAAGACTGGAGTTTGGGAAGTAGTGGTAGGATAATCACAGACTTGGGTCTAGAAATCCCAGGGATGATGAAGTATGAACTTCATTTTCTATCTGAAAGTCTGGAAAGGTGTTAGAGTAACACCCTCCTTGTCTCATGCAGTAGGCGGCTACTGCAGATCAAAATGCATAAAGATACATTTAGGTAGAGAGGGCCTATGATCAGTCAGGATCTAGTCAGAAGACAGAACCATACTAGTAGTTTTGAGATAAAATTGTATAAGGAATTATGGATATTGGAAAGCTGAAAAGGTGAAGGAACACTAAGGTATCATGGAGGTAGTGATATAGGAAATGCCACCATCATTAAGCCTTGAGGAATAAAAGGTATAGGTTAGAATTACTAAAATTTGAAAGCTTGCAGAGATCTTATGGAGCTGGGATTCAGAATTCAGACTTCTGAAGAGGTGTCACAGGTCAGCTGGTAAAAGTGTCTCAGGAGCTCAAAATAAAGATCCCCTGGGCCTGGGACACAGATCCTTGGGATCCTGAAGATAGTAAAAACACATTAGAAATGAATTTCAGCTGAATAAGAATCAAAGTTATTCTGACTAAAAACTGTATTTTGTTACTCTCACTTCTTTCTTTTGTTATACTTTCTCACTGAATATGGAAAATTCTTAGATTCTTGGACAGTTTTTAGGGTTTGCTTTGTTGGTTGGTCTGTTGTTATCTTATTATACAACTAACCACTGATGGGAGAGAGCACATTATAATAAATTTTCTTACTGCAGGCCCATCAGTACAAGTAAAGGATTTTAGATAAATGATTTCTGACACACTGAAGAGTGAATTGGTCATAGTGCACTTATATACTTCCTGTACTTCCATTACATTTTAAACTTTTTATAAATTTTTTATTTAATTGTCTAACTTCATTAGTTCAGAAAATGGGTTTGGTAAGCAAACAGCAGGAATAAGTGCTGATAGTTGCCATCTTCATCAAGGCCGAGAAGGAACAGTGAAGGAAACTGCTGAACATGATGCACTGTGATAAACCAGATTCTAACAACTTAATTCCTGATTGAGTGCTGTTGCCTGTCTGGTTATATAGATTGTGAAGAGAATGCAATTCAGAACTTCTAGGTTAGAACTTTTAGTTCTGGTTATTTTTATTTGCAGTACATAAATCTCAGAAGTAATAGATTTGCAAAGAAATAATTTTATCTTTACTCTTTGGTTGATAAAAACATTTTCTCATGTGTTTTGAGAATGCAATCTGTTCTAATTTTGAAGGTGCCATATTCATTTAGAATGAACAACAACAAATGATTCATATTCTACATAATCTCTGAGAAATAAATTCTGCTGCTGCATCTATGGCATCCATCCAACATTTTGTATCAACAAGTCATTGTTTGGTAGAAAATGTGGGAGTGAAAAGAGGGACAATATATTAAAAATGATACAGAGATGATTAGCCAGGACTTTTAACTCCATAATTTAAGGTCCCTGATGCAAACATGACTATATCTACTACATCTACATATGTTATAATATGGTATTATTATCATTAAAACCTCTTTATATCAAATTTATGACGAATAAAACATGACATTTAAAAATTGACTTCAAATGTCTAATCATCTTAAGATGAACATATTCATGAAGAGTAAACCTTGTATTAGTATATTTAAACATTTAAGAACTCATATCCCTTTTCAAAATTACCTCCACTAATGAAGAAGGCTGTCATCTTTAATGCTGGATTTACATGTAGAAATATGAGTCACTGATATGCTTAACATAGTTATACTTTGACCAATTCAGAATATTAAAATTTTGAGCATCTGCTCCTAATTATATACAAAAGTATGTACTAATGACCTTCCCATTGGGAGTTTTTAGGGGCAGACAAAAGTCCTATTGTATTACTACAGCATGTGTAGAGGAAAAGGCATTTTCCATCACATATGTTTAAAATGTTTTTATTAAGTAACATCCTATTGTGTCTGGAATTGGTGGGTTCTTGGTCTCACTGACTTCAAGAATGAAGCCGCAGACCCTCGTGGTGAGTGTTACAGTTCTTAAAGGCGGTGTGTCCGGAGTTTGTTCCTTCTGATGTTCGGATGTGTTCAGAGTTTCTTCCTTCTGGTGGGTTCGTGGTCTCGCTGACCTCAGGAGTGAAGCTGCAGACCTTCGCGGTGAGTGTTACAGCTCATAAACGCAGTGTGGACCCAAAGAGTGAGCAGTAGCAAGATTTATTGCAAAGAGTGAAAGGACAAAGCTTCCACACTGTGGAAGGGGTCCCAAGTTGGTTGCCACTGCTGGCTCAGGCAGCCTGCTTTTATTCTCTTATCTGGCCCCACCCACATCCTGCTGATTGGCCCATTTTACAGAGAGCCGATTGGTCTGTTTTACAGAGAGCTGATTGGTCCATTTTGACAGGGTGCTGATTGGTGCGTTTACAATCCCTGAGCTAGACACAAAAGTTCTCCACTAGATTAGCTAGATACAGAGTGTTGATTGGTTTACAAACCCTGAGCTAGACACAGAGTGCTGATTGGTGCATTTGCAAACCTTGAGCTAGATACAGAGTGCTGATTGGTACATTCACAATCCCTTAGCTAGACAAAAAGATTCTCCAAGTCCCCAACAGATTAGCTAGACACAGAGCACTGATTGGTGCATTTACAAACCTTGAGCTAGACACAGAGTGCTGATTGATGCATTTACAAACCTTGAGCTAGATACAGAGTGCCAATTGGTGCATTCATAATCCCTTAGCTAGACATAAAGATTCTCCAAGTCCCCACTAGACTCAGGAGCCCAGCTGGCTTCATCCAGTGGATCTAGCACTGGGGCCGCAGGTGGAGCTGCCCGCCAGTCCTGCGCTGTGCGCCTGCACTCCTCAGCCCTTGGGCAGTTGATGGGACGGGGTGCCCTGGAGCAGGGCTTGTCGGGGAGCGCTTGTCAGGGAGGTGGGCCACACAGGAGCCCATGGCGGGGGGAGGGTGAGAGGGGGAGTGCTGCACACAGCCCCGGTTCCCACCCGTGCCTCTCCCTCCACATCCCCCCACAGGCTGAGGGAGCTGGCTCTGGCCTGGGCCATCCCAGAAAGGGGCTCCCACAGTGCAGTGGCAGGCTGAAGGGCTCCTCAAGCGCGGCCAGAGTGGGCACCCAGGCCGAGGAGGTGCCAAGAGTGAGTGAGGGCTGCGAGGGCTGCCAGCACGCTGTCACCTCTCAATATTATTATTATCAACACAAGTACATAGGAAACCAGTGTGGAAAACTAACAGTTTTATATAGTTGAAATGACTTTGGTAGAAAAATAAAATGACATTTGTAGAGAAAAGAGGGGAAAAGGAAAAGGCCAGAGATGCAAGGAGGAGTATAAAGAAGGAAAATAATGAGAGAAAGAAATACTCATGTTATAAAGTTTCATAGGATACATAATGACACTGGGAAAAAAGCAGAAGCATGTTGGAAAAATTGGAAGTGGATTTGGAAAATTGCAATTATGGGAAGGAACTGCTGCTTCCAGAATGTAGAAGCCTATTGAAAAGGGGAAATCCCTTCTTCCCCTAACCTTGCATATGCTGTCTAGCATCTCCTGTTTGCAGGACCTAACAGAGAGCCATCTGGCAAAGCATAAATATGGTTTGCAGATTCCTAGGTTTGGAGCTGAGAGACAGTAGTTTAAAATTTCATACATTTCACCCCATTGGCTATTCAGCATACCTGTGCATTTTTATACATATTTGAACTTCCACACAGCACTACAAACAACTTTTTTTCTTAGTAATAAGATACAACCATTTTTTGTACAACAAAGCCATTCTCAGTTTCTTCAAAATGAGGAGACACAAGTTTTTAACAGTCATTTTTTTCATCTCTGGCCAAATTTAGTCAGGCCATCTAAATATTCTGTTACTTAAATGCTGAATTATACATTTTAAATTTATGGTTGTTGTTAACTGTTACATTATTTTTTCCTTTTTTTCTCCAGCTTTTTAAAGGAATAATTAGGAAATAAAAATTAACATATATATATATATGACATATAATGGGATGTTTTGATGTATGTATTCCCTGTGAAATGATGTAATAAAACTAATTAACATATTCATCACCACAAATACATTTTTGTGGTTAGAACATTTAAGATCTTAACAATTTTTAAGTATATGACCTATTATTATTAACTTCAGTCATCATGCAGCTTATTCATCAGAACTTACTCTTCCTATCAGAAACTTTGTAACAATTGGCCTAAATCTCTCCATTTCTTCATCTGCCCTCCAGCTCCTGGAAACCACCATTCTACTCTCTGCTTTTAAGAGTTCAGTTTCCTTACATTCAACATATAAGTGAAATCATGCAGAATTTGTCTTTCTGTATCTGCTAATTTCCCTTATCATAATGTCCTCTAGGTTCATTCATATTGTTGCAAATGACAGGATTTCCTTCTTTTTAAAGGTTGAATAATATAACATTGTATATATGTGCCACTTTTCTTTATCCATTTATCTGTTGATGAACACTTAGCCTTGTCGATCTGGATGTTCATTTTCTACTCCAGATTTGGGAAGTTTTCTGTCATATTTTTCAGTAACTTTTCTATCCTTTTTTTTCTCTGCTCCTTCTGGGAAGTGCATAATGCATATATTGATTCAGTTGATGATGTCCCATATATGTCTTGTAGGTTTTTTGCTTTCTTTTTGTTCCTCTGGGTAATTTCAAATAACCTGTCTTCATGCTCACTAATTCTTTCTTCTGCTTGATTTAGTGTACTATTGGAGCTCTCTGTGGAATTTTTCAGTTTTGTCATTGTGTTTAGTTCCAGAATTTCTTTTTGGGTTCTTTTCCATGGCTTCTATCTCTTTATCGAACTTCTAATTTTGTTTCCATATTGTTTTACTGATATTTGCTTAGTTGTCTGTGTTCTCTTGTAGATCACTGAATTTTCTTAAGACAATTATTTTGACTTGTCAGGCCACTTTGGAAACTGGGGTAGGTCTGGACTATGAGTCTGCAGGAATTGAGCTGGATCCTGGGGCTGCCGGAGCAGGATTGGTAGTGGAGTGGGCCTGGAGCCTGAGGCCATTAGTGCCTGCTTGGTCAGGGGTGCATGGCAAAGTTAGGTGATCACTTCACTCTCCTTCCCCCCATGAGGAGACTATCTCTGCCCACAGTATGCTGCCTGGGCTTGGGGATGGGAGTGACACAAATAATGTAAACCTGTACTTTCTAACCTTAATGCATCTTTTCTTATTTCTGTGTTACACCCAGGTGCTGTAATGTCTCGCCTGAATTCTTTAGCTCTTGTTAAGGTTATCCACAACATTTTGCTTGTGGACAGTTGTTCAAGTTGATGTTTCTGTAATGAGATGAGTGTTGGAAAGTCCTATTCTCCCATCTTGCAGATATCACTCTTCGTTGTTAATTTCTTGTAAGACTTTTAGAAAATAAAAAAAGGAGGGATAAGAGGAAAGATGAAAAAACACACACACTAAGTAAAAAAGTTAATATGCATAGTTGCCACAGTCCTTATGTGTTAACCGGTCAAAGACCGTAGGTGATATTTCTTACTTCTCACGTCTATGGTCTTGTCTATGTTTCCTTTACTCTCAGCCAGGTTGTCAGCTATTCAGGGTTCTTTATTTGTTGGAATAATCTACACCCTTCATTTTTGAAGGATATAAATCCTCTGTGGCACTGCTTTTTTTTTCGTTGATTTACATTTTCATTAACTCAATAAGGAGATAAAATTGTTAACAGGAACCTCAGAGAATCCACTGACACCTGCCCTCACTATGTAACATCAACCCAATTTCCACTTGTTAATTGTGATAAGTCACTCCAGTCAGTAGAGTAACTTTTACTTTGGTCCAGTAGCACGAGTAGCATAAAATACTAGTTGGCAGTCTCAACTTTTAGTTTTGTAGAATCAGAGTGTGGAAACATTCCTTCCTTGAGAACCAAGACTTCTAAACAAGTACAGCTCAAAGTTGTAGAGACACGAGGCAAAAGTTTTGTGAGTGTGTGATAAGGCGAAATAGTGAGAAGAGCTATTTGAACTTCTACTCCTTGGTTGCTGGACTTATGAGTTCTGGATATGGGGAAAGACAGCACTAGATTGATGTCTGATACAAAGCCTGTTTTAAATTCTGTAAGCCAGAATCCTGTCCTCTCAGTGTTTTGTCTCTCAATTGGCACCATAATCGAGTTTTTGGCAGTCCTTTCTGTTCTTTTAGACCAGCTACTTTTAACTGATGAAGATGTGTTAGACCTAGTAAATTCTATGGACATGAGTCCATTGTTACATTTCTTTTCCTCTGAAATTGTTCCTTGATAGGAAATAATGTACTGCCTAACATGGCAGTACATAGGCTATTCAATAAATTCAAGGAGGGCAGTGTTGGCAAAAGTAAAAAAAAGTTATAGACGGGGAATGCAAATGTCCTATCTTATAATGACGTTTTATAGGTTTGGGGGTCAAGGTTATTCTGGGTTCTTAAAAAAGAGTATCCCCCTGAATTCACTGGAAGAGTTTTTACTAGTTTTTTTCCAAGATTGAGTTATTCTTTCTTAAATATTTATAAGAATTCACTGTTAAAGTTTCTGGACCTTAGATTTTTCTCCGTGAGAAGGTTTTTGAAAAAAATATTCAGTTCCTTTAATAAATATTGAACTATTTCTTCTTTTGTCTACTTTTATTCATTCAATTTTTGAGAAATATATCCATTTTTCAAATTGCCAAATATATTTGCTTAAAGTTAATCATAACATTCTCTTCTTTTTTTTTGTATTTATGAAAACTATAGTTAAGTTCCCTCTTTTCCCTTTGATGTTGGTGATTCGTATTTTCTTTTTTTTTCTTTAATTTTTCTGTAATAAGTCTTACTAGGAGTTTATCAATATTTATACTCTTTTTAAAGAAAAACTTTTGACTGTTGATATTCTCTATTATATATTTAATTTCTATTTCTTTATATTTTTTCTTTTGCATTTCTTGTGATTTTCATTTGTTTTTTTTCTAGTTTTTTAAAATGAACCCTAAATTGATAATTTTCAGCTTCCTTTCTTTTTGATTATGTATATATTTGAAGCAGAAATTTCCTTAATGTGCTACATTAGCTGAATTCTACGAATTCTGTTATGTTGGTTATTTTCACTTAGTGTAAGATGTTTTTTAATTCATATTTGTTTTTCTATTTTGACATATTTAGAAGTGTGTTTAATCCCTATGTAGTTTTATTTTTCATTATTTGTTATTGATTTCAAGCATACTTCCATGATTGAAGTAGAGCATACTCAATTATTTCAATCTATTAAACCTTGCTTTTAATTCTTAAAAATTATTTTAATAGTTTTTGGGGAACAGGTGGTGTTTGGTTACATAAATAAGCTATTTAATGGTGATTTCTGAGATTTTGGTGTACCCATCACCCGAGCAGTGTACACTGCACCCAGTGTGTAGTCTTTTTTCCCTCACCTGTCTCCCACCCTTCCCCCGAGTTTCCAGAGTTCATTATATCATTCGTATGCCTTTGTGTTCTCATAGCTTAACTCCTACTTATAAGTGAGAACATAGGATGTTTGGTTTTTCCATTCCTGAGTTACTTTATTTTGAATAATGGTCTCTAACTCCGTCCAGGCTGCTGTGAATGCCATTATTTCATTCCTTTTTTATGGCTTAGTAGTATTCCATGGTGTGTATGTGTGTGTGTATATATATATGTGTATATATATACACATACACATATATATTTATTTATTTCCTGGTGAAAATTAAAAAACTAGTTTTTTATTACACATACACAGCATGGACCTATGGATCAGCATGTGACCAATGTGTGTGTATTTGTGTGTGTTTATGTGTGTGTGAAAGTGATGACCCATCATCACTTTGTGATATATAGAGCGTTCTCCTTAATGCATAAAAAATTCTTAACAGTATACACAATTTCCTATGCTGGCTTTCTCTGTATTGTTACAATATCAATTCAGAATCCTGAATTTATCTGGAACATCTTGGTTATCTCTGACAATTGTTTTCATCTATTTTGAAGTCTATTTTTATGAACTAGTTTTTTATTTTCACCAGGAAAGTTACCTTTTGATGGAAAAGATAGATATAATATAGGAGTTTAGTAATTTTTCTTTCTCAGTCTAATAAGTCTTTTATGAATATAATTACTCAAGAATTTTCACAAATTTACTGAGGAACATTTGCCATGAGATTTAGGTTTTTTTTTTATCTTCCTTATATACGCATGCCTTAATTTTAGAAAGATTGTTTATTTGTTAAATGCAGAGTTCTCCATTGTAGTTTTGGTATCATGCTAGGTACACAGTAGGTTCTCAGTACATACTTTTATATTTAAGGAAGAATGCAAGTCAACAGCCACTCTTTTTTTTCCTATGAGTAGTGTCCTACCTCAACGGTGGAATGGATATAGTTATGAAATATTTAATAAGCCTAAAAAGATGAAATTTAGAGCATGTAGTCTAAGAGAAATCCTTTATCTTGTCTAAAAAAAAGTGTCCAGAGAGTGGGTTTTCTTTGACATTGTATTCTGCACCTATTTTAGTGTGCTTTCGTCCCCAGAGTTTATGAGATTAACAGCTCTTTGAGGTTATTTCTATCCTCTGTATCAAGGTAGCTTTTAAGATATATTTTTACCTGAATATATTTTTAAAAGCTTAAGTTTATTGCATCTATTTGAAATTGCTACTATATTATTTTAAGTTTTAACCATTATGTTTTGAATTTTTTTTTAGCCAGGGTTAAATTATGTTCTTACATAAAAATGAAAAAATATGAACGTCATTTATTGTTTGCTGGTGTTGAACCCGTATTGAGACCTTCTCAATTTGTTCTCTTATTTTAAAAATCTTTTGCTTGCCCCTCGCTCGGCCTGGCTATGGCGGCAGTGCTCTGCAGGCAGTGCCTCCCTCAGTCGTTGCTCTGCAGGAGAGAGAGGCAGGACTGCGGCCGGCACTACCGCGCTGTGATTTGCGCAGAGCTGAAGAAGCCCCTGACCGTTGAAGAGGTGGACCCCCGCCCCGTCAGGCCTTACGAGGTCACAGTTGATGTCCATTTCTGTGGAGTTAACTTTGCTCATATTTTGGTCTGCCGTGGTGAATATTAGGAAAGGCCCCATCTTCCCTTCATACCTGGAATGGAGTTTTCTGGGACAGGATTGGAGACAGACACAGATGTCAGCACAGTTAAAGAGGGAGATAGAGTTATTGGCATAAGAAACTTTAAATGTATGGCTGAAGAATGTGTCACTGATCAGAAGAACCTGTGGCAGATTCCAGAAAAGTTCTCCCTACAAGAAGCTGCTGTCCTCCATTTATCTTATGGCACTGCTATTTTTGCTCTTGAGCATCGGCCCATACCCAACCTGGAGAAATTGTTTTAGTGACGGCAGCAGCTGGAGCCACAGGCCTTGCAGTGATAGATGTGGCAACAAATGCTCTTCAGGCCAAGGTAATAGCTGCTGCTGGAAGTGGCGAGAAGTGCAACCTGGTGATGCAGAGGGGCACACAGTTCAGCGTGAACTATAGTCAGAGCAGCCTGAAGGATGCAGTGAAGAAACTGGTGGGCGAGGGTGGGATGAATGTGGCCATCAACATGGTGGGAGGAGACGTCTTCCTGGAGGCTCTCCACAGCCTGGCATGGGAGGGCAGTATTGCAGTGGTGGGATTTGCTGGAGGGAGCATTGTTTCGGTGCCAGCCAACCTTCTGCTCCTGAAGAAGGTCTCTGCGATGGGCCTGTACTATGGTCAATACAAAGAAATGAACTTTCCTGTCTTCTCCAGGAGCCTGTCTTCAGTGCTTCAGTACTGCCAACAAGGGCGCATCCAACCATATGTTGGAATGGTTTTCAAGCTGGAGGAGGTCAGTGATGCCTTCCTTCATGTGATACAGGGGAAATCCATGGGCAAGGTGCTTCTTGCTGTTAAATAAATCCTCACCTCAGCAGCAAAGTTAACATGTCCAGATCAAAACTCAACATATTTCCCCAAAACCTGATTTCCCTTCTGTGTTTCCAAAGGTGTTACCACTTTCCTTACTAATTCAGGTTTAAAGTCTTGGAGTCACCTTTGATTCCTTTTGCTCATTGCTCCTAATTAATATGATAATATGCTTATTGTCCAAACATGGACCTTTTGGAGAGTAAAAGGGTGCCATTTGTAATTACACTAGGAAAACATATCCCAGGCAAATCAGGATATATTGTCAGCCTACTTGATGCATTATGAAATGCAGATTGCCGAGTTCTGTCATTCACACCTCTAAGATATCTCTCACGTCCATATCCTCTTTTCCGTTCTGACTAATTATGCCCCATCTGCTATCACCAGTGACCTTCTAACTGCTTTTCCTACCTTTAAATTACTCTCACCCCCTCCATCCTTGCAATGCATTATTGCCATGGTGATCTTCCCGAAGCATAGCTCTGACTATGTCCCATCTCGAAAACCTACAGTGGCTCACCATTGCCTGATGGTGGAGTTCAGACTCCTTGAGCTAGCATTTCATTATGACCTTGATTTTTTCCTGAATCACTTTCCAGCCTTATGGTCCACAATTCCACTGGGCCCTAAGTATGTACTGAACTTTCCTGCCTCCCTCATTTTGCTCTGCTTGTGCAATTTTTTTCCACCCTCTATCTCTGTCAAACATAAGCTTTCCTGACCTCTAAGACCTACCTTTGTCATGTGCCTTTACCCTCAGGCAAGGGGCAGTCTCTTCTCTTCCTCTTCTACCTTCCTGGAGCTTCCCCAGGATTTGTCACATTCTGCCTTGAATCATAGGGAACAACATGTATAGTGGAATGAACACAGGCCTCTGAATCTAAGATGTAAGTTTAAATCCCAGCTTTGGAGGTGGTTACTTAAGGTCTCAGTGCCTTCATTTTTCTCCCTATATAAAATGGATATTACAGTATCTACCTCACAGAGTCATTGGGAGCTATATATGCAGTGATTGGGTAAAACACTTGGCACATGGCAAGCAATTAGTAAATGCTGGTTACTTCTACTTCCTTTTCTTCTCTTTTCCCAGTGTATCATAAATTCCTTAAGAGCAGGCACCATGTCTGATTTACCCTTGTACTTCCCACAGTACTTCCCACAGTACTTCCCATAGTGAGTTACCCTTAGTAACTACTCAGTAAGTTGAATTTAATTTAAATTACCTGTAAGTCTTAAACTGTGGGATTAAATTAAGAATATGTTGTCCTGGAAACACCCAAATATCTATCACTAGATGAATGGATAAAGAAATTGTGGTATACACATAATGGAATATTATTCAGCCTTAAAAAGGAATGAAATTCTGACGTGCTATAATATGATGAACCTTGAGGACATTATATGTGAAATAAGCCAGACAGAAAAGGACAAATACTATATGATTCCACATATATGAAGTACCTAGAGTAGTGAAATTCATAGAAACAGAAAGTACACGTTGACATCCCAAATCTGAAATGGGAAACGCTCCAAAATCTGAAACTTTTTGAATGCCGACATGATGCTCAAAGAAAATGCTCATTGGAGCATTTCAGATTTTGGATTTTTGGATTTGGGATGCTCAATTGGCATAATGCGAGTATTCCAAACTCCAAAAAAATCTGAAGTCCAAAACACTTCTGGTCTCAAGAATTTTGGATAAAGGATACTCAGTGTGCAACTTGTAGAATGGTGGTTGCAAGTGGGGAGGAGAGAATGGAGAGTTATTGTTTAATGGTACAATGTTTCTGTTTGGGAAGATGGAAAGTTTTGGAGGTGTGTGGTGGTTATGGTTGTGCAACAATGGTAAGGTACTTAGTACTGCTTAACTGTACACTTAAAAATTATAAAAATGATACATTTTATGTGTCTTACAACAATAAAAAAATTTAAAAAAAGTCTTTTCATGGCCTAGTATTTTATTTTCCTGGTGAGCTATTTGATGCCTGTTTTCTTAAGTTTAGTTCAGTATGCTGATTCTTTTTTTTACAGTGATGGTGGACCACTATTACAATGCTTTCAATTGGGCTGCAGAGAATCCTCAGATTAGTTGTGTTTACCTTAAAAAAAATTTCTTGGAATATATGATGAGCAATCAGTTTAACTTGGGATAATAATTTACTTTCAGACAAAGATTACTCTGAAAACAGCTCTATAGAGGGAGATTTTCGTGTTTGTTGGTGTCAAGCACTGTGTGTATCCAGTTCAGATAAATCATTTCAAAGGTTTGATTGTATTGCATGTGTAGGTCTATGTTTCATAGCTGTTACGTATCGTAGAAATTTTACTTTTAGTACCTTATTCTGAATGTACAGCTTTGATTTGAGCTTGAATATTCTCAGGATTTGCAATTATAATTTTATGTTATTTCTGATTGAAATAAACACTCAAAATCAGGAAGTATCTAAAAATTATATTATTGTAAATGTTAAAATTTTTCTTCAACTTGCTCATTTAAATTTGCTTATTAAATTTAATATATTCACACTTAAATTTCAAATTTAGCATCAGATTATGTAGAACATTTTGGGGTTTATGTATGCACTAGAAAGTTTTAAAATTTGAAACCTATTGATTCTGATATTTGTTTTATTTATCAACATGATGAAGCCCCTATAAGGAATGAGGATTTTTACTCTTTATTCCATAATGTGGAGGTGTGTGTTCCACTACTAATGACCCTTGGGAATATTGCCAAACTTGGAATTACCTATCACTGTGCACTGTAATCTTAATTGATAATTTAAAGCTATACTATCATTATTATATGCACAAGGAGTAGGAGCTGTTCTATAGGTTAGGAACCCAATAAGTTATTTATGTCTATAGCCTATCGTCTTCCTTGACTTCAGACATATTCATACTTGTCTCTCTGATGTCTCAACTTGGATTTCTAATTGGTATTTCTAATTTTAATGCATCCAAAACCAATCAGTTTTTGTAACTTCTTTATTTGCTCTAATTCCAAACAAACAGCATGTAAGTATTGGAAAATACAGCTCAAGTGATGGATTAGGCAGATACCAGTTTTGAGGGAAGTAAAATTTGAGCTTGTTCTTAAAGTTAATAAAGTGATTGATAAAGATGAAGAAAAATAGAATCATTTGTTAACTTCCCCAGGACAGCTTATTTATTCTCCTTCATTGCCTGTTTCTGTCTCTGTCACAACTCTCTGAATTTTCCTTGAAGCTTATATTATACAAACTATTTTCAGAATAAAGCTGAATTTTAGCACAATTATAAAATATCTATTATGTTGTTAGCATTCTTGGAAGATAGACATCAGTGTAAATTTGTTCTGCAAAAAGAACTTTCTGTTAGAAGCTATCAGGTCCTTCTAAGCTTTATCATAAAGGTATCTCTTTCCTCTTTAGAATTGTATTATTGGGTCATTAGTACAATTAGATGTCTCCATTTTATGGTAGGTCAAAATTGTTTGTCACTTATTTAGGCCAGCGTTTCTCAACTCTTAAAAAGCTTCTTAGAATGATCTAGAGAGCTTTACAAAATGCCAGTGCATGGCATCTCCTAGATGATATCCTGCAGTATGCTTTCCAACTTGAAATTCTGTTCTTTCTGTCTCTTTCAGGCACCTCAATCATTCATAGGTTTGGTCTTTTTAAATTATCCCAAATTTCTTGGAGGCTTGTTCATTCCTTTTCATTCTTTTTTGTTCATTCCTTTTCATTCTTTTTTGTTCATTCCTTCTCATTCTTTTCTCTCTATTCTTGTTTGCCTGTCTCATTTCAGAAAGGTCGTCTTCAAGCTCTGAGATTCTTTCCTCCACTTGGTCTATTCTGGTATTGATACTTGTGAGTGCATCGTGAAGTTTTTGTGTTGTATTTCAGCTCCATCAGGTTGGTTATGTTTCTCTCTAAACTGGCTATTGTGGCTGTCAGCTCCTGTATTGTTTTATCTTGATTGTTAGCTTCTTTGTGTTGGGTTACAACATGTTCCTTTAGCTCAGCCAAGTTAATTATTATCCACCTTCTGAAGTCTGCTTCTTTCAATTCAGCGGTCTCAGCCTCAGCCCAGTTCTGTGCCCTTGCTTCTTCCTGGTTTAGTCTTGGGAGGGTGTATGTATCGAGGAATTTATCCATTTCTTCTAGATTTTCTAGTTTATTTGCGTAGAGGTGTTTGTAGTATTCTCTGATGGTAGTTTGTATTTCTGTGGGATCAGTGGTGATATCCCCTTTATCATTTTTTATTGCATCTATTTGATTCTTCTCTCTTTTTTTCTTTATTAGTCTTGCTAGCGGTCTATCAATTTTGTTGATCCTTTCAAAAAACCAGCTCCTGGATTCATTAATTTTTTGAAGGGTTTTTTTGTGTCTCTATTTCCTTCAGTTCTGCTCTGATCTTAGTTATTTCTTGCCTTCTGCTATCTTTTGAATGTGTTTGCTCTTGCTTTTCTAGTTCTTTTAATTGTGATGTTAAGGTGTCAATTTTGGATCTTTCCTGCTTTCTCTTGTGGGCATTTAGTTCTATAAATTTCCCTCTACACACTGCTTTGAATGTGTCCCAGAGATTCTGGTATGTTGTGTCTTTGTTCTCGTTGGTTTCAAAGAACATCTTTGTTTCTGCCTTCATTTCGTTATGTACCCAGTAGTCATTCAGGAGCAGGTTGTTCAGTTTCCTTGTAGTTGAGCGGTTTTGAGTGAGATTCTTAATCCTGAGTTCTAGTTTGATTGCATTGTGGTCTGAGCGTTTGTTATAATTTCTGTTCTTTTACATTTGCTGAGGAGAGCTTTACTTCCAACTATGTGGTCAGTTTTTTAATAGGTGTGGTGTGGTGCTGAAAAAAAATGTATATTCTGTTGATTTGGGGTGGAGAGTTCTGTAGATGTCTATTAGGTCCACTTGGTGCAGAGCTGAGTTCAATTCCTGGGTATCCTTGTTGACTTTCTGTCTCGTTGGTCTGTTTAATGTTGACAGTGGGGTGTTAAAGTCTCCCATTATTAATGTGTGGGAGTCTAAGTCTCTATGTAGGTCACTCAGGACTTGCTTTATGAATCTGGGTGCTCCTGTATTGGGTGCATATATATTTAGGATAGTTAGTTCTTCTTGTTGAATTGATCCCTTTACCATTATGTAATGGCCTTCTTTGTCTCTTTTGATCTGTGTTGGTTTAAAGTCTGTTTTATCAGAGACTAGGATTGCAACTCCTGCCTTTTTTTATTTTCCATTTGCTTGGTAAATCTTCCTCCATCCTTTTATTTTGAGCCTATGTGTGTCTCTGCACGTGAGATGGGTTTCCTGAATACAGCACACTGATGGATCTTGACTCTTTATCCAATTTGCCAGTCTGTGTCTTTTAATTGGAGCATTTAGTCCATTTACATTTCAAGTTAATATTGTTATGTGTGAACTTGATCCTGTCATTATGATGTTAACTGGTTATTTTGCTTGTTAGTTGATGCAGTTTCTTCCTAGTCTCGATGGTCTTTACATTTTGGCATGATTTTGCAGCGGCTGGTACCGGTTGTTCCTTTCCATGTTTAGCACTTCCTTCAGGAGCTCTTTTAGGGCAGACCTGGTGGTGACAAAATCTCTCAGCATTTGCTTGTCTGTAAAGTATTTTATTTCTCCTTCACTTATGAAGCTTAGTTTGGCTGAATATGAAATTCTGGTTTGAAAATTCTTTTCTTTAAGAATGTTGAATATTGGCCCCCACTCTCTTCTGGCTTGTAGAGCTTCTGCCGAGACATCCGCTGTTAGTCTGATGGGCTTCCCTTTGAGGGTAAGCCGACCTTTCTCTCTGGCTGCCCTTAACATTTTTTCCTTCATTTCAACTTTGGTGAATCTGACAATTATGTGTCTTGGAGTTGCTCTTCTCGAGGAGTATCTTTGTGGCGTTCTCTTTACTTCCTGAATCTGAATGTTGGCCTGCCTTGCTAGATTGGGGAAATTCTCCTGGATAATATCCTGCAGAGTGTTTTCCAACTTGGTTCCATTCTCCCCGTCACTTTCAGGTACACCAATCAGACGTAGATTTGGTCTTTTCACATAGTCCCATATTTCTTGGAGGCTTTGCTTGTTTCTTTTTATTCTTTTTCTCTAAACTTCTCTTCTCCCTTCATTTCATTCATTTCATCTTCCATCACTGATACCCTTTCTTCCAGTTGATTGCATCGGCTCCTGAGCCTTCTGCATTCTTCATGTAGTTCTCAAGTCTTGATTTTCAGCTCCATCAGCTCCTTTAAGCACTTCTCTGTATTGGTTATTCTAGTTGTACATTCTTCTAAATATTTTTGAAAGTTTTCAACTTCTTTGCCTTTGGTGTGAATGTCCTCCCGTAGCTCGGAGTAATTTGATCATCTGAGTCCTTCTTCTCTCAGCTCGTCAAAGTCATTCTCCATCCAGCTTTGTTCAGTTGCTGGCGAGGAACCGCGTTCCTTTGGAGGAGGAGAGGCACTCTGCTTTTTAGAGTTTCCAGTTTTTCTGCTCTGTTTTTTCTCCATCTTTGTGGTTTTATCTACTTTTGGTCTTTGATGATGGTGATGTACAGATGGGTTTTTTTTGTCGATGTCCTTTCTGTTTGTTAGTTTTCCTTCTAACAGACAGGACCCTCAGCTGCAGGTCTGTTGGAGTACCTGGCCAGCCGTGTGAGGTGTCAGTCTGCCCCTGCTGGGGGGTGCCTCCCAGTTGGGCTGCTTGGGGGTCAGGGGTCAGGGACCCACTTGAGGAGGCAGTCTGCCTGTTCTCAGATCTCCAGCTGCATGCTGGGAGAACCACTGCTCTCTTCAAAGCTGTCAGACAGGGACATTTAAGTCTGCAGAGGTTACTGCTGTCTTTTTGTTTGTCTGTGCCCTGCCCCCAGAGGTGGAGCCTACAGAGGCAGGCAGGCCTCCTTGAGCTGTGGTGGGCTCCACCCAGTTTGAGCTTCCTGGCTGCTTTGTTTACTTAAGCAAGCCTGGGCAATGCTGGGCGCCCCTCCCCCAGCCTCGCTGCCGCCTTGCAGTTTGATCTCAGACTGCTGTGCTAGCAATCAGCGAGACTCCGTGGGCATAGGACCCTCCGAGCCACGTGCGGGATATAGTCTCCTGGTGCTCCGTTTTTTAAGCCGGTTGGAAAAGTGCAGTATTCGGGTGGGAGTGATCCGATTTTCCAGGTGCTGTCTGTCACCCCTTTGTTTGACTAGGAAAGGGAACTCCCTGACCCCTTGCACTTCCCGAGTGAGGCAATGCCTTGCCCTGCTTCGGCTCCCGCACGGTGCGCGCACCCACTGACCTGCACCCACTGTCTGGCACTCCCTAGTGAGATGAACCCGGTACCTCAGATGGAAATGCAGAAATCACCAGTCTTCTGCGTCGCTCATGTTGGGAGCTGTTCCTATTTGGCCATCTTGTCTCTTTCCCCTGTTTTTTTGTTAATCAGTCTTACTACATGAGTTTTATTGGTCTTTTAAAATAGCCATCTTGTGGCTTTATTTTTGATTCTATATTTATTGTACTCACTGTCTATTATTTTTCTCCTTTGTTTATTTACTTTATTTAATTTGCTGGTTTTTTTTTTTAGATTTTTAATTGTATGCTTAGATACTTGATTTTTGACCATTTTTTAGTTTTAATTTTTTCCAGCTATACTGAAGTGTAATTGACAAATAAAAATTGTGTATATTCAAAGTGTACAATGTGATGTTTTGAGATACACACATATATGCACATACATTGTAGAATAATTGCCACAACTAATCAAATTAACATATCCATTATCTCATATAGTTTCCTTTTTGTGTGTATGTAATTAGAATAATTGAGATCTATTCTCTTGGCAAATTTCAAGTATACAATACACTGTTATTATTACAGTCACTATGCTGTGCAGTAGGTGTCCAGAATATATTCATTTTATAACTTCGAGTTTGAACCCTTTGACCACCATCTCATTTTTCTGATATCCTGACTCCTAGTAACCATCCTTCTACTCTGTTTCTATGAGTTTGACTTTTTAAGACTATATATAAGCGAGATCATGCAAACTTTTTCTTTTTAAAGGCTGAATAATATTCATTCATATAAATATATATATCACATTTTCTCTATCTGTTCATCCATTAGTGGCCACTTAGGTTGATTTCATATCTTGGCTCTTGTGAATAATGCTGCAATGAAAATGGAAGTACTGATATCTCTTCAACATACTGATTTTATTTCTTTTGGATGTATAGCCAAAAGTGAAGTTGCAGGATCATACAGTAGTTCTATTTTTAATATTTTGAGGAGCCTCTATACTGTTTTCCATAATGACTGTACCAATTTACATACCCACCAAAATTTGTAAGAGCTTTCTTTTCTACACATCCTCAGCTACACCGGTTACCTTTGAGTTTTTTGATGATAATCCTCCTTAAAGATGTGAAGTGATATCTCCTTGTGAGTTTTGATTTTCATTTCCCTGTTGATTAGTGATGTGGAGCATTAGTTCATATATCTATTGGCCATACAAATGTCCTGTTTAGAAAAATATCTTATTCAAGTATTTTGCCAACTGTTAGTTACTTGTTTCTTTTTATTGAGTTTATGAGTTCTTTGTATGTTTTGAAGATTAACCCTTATCCGGTATGTAGTTTGCAAATATTTTCTTTTATTCTGTAGGTTGCCTTTTTGTTTTGTTGATTGTCTCCTTTGCAGCGCAGAAGCTTTTAAGTTTTATATAGTCCCACTTGTTTAATTTCGCTTTTGTTGCCTGTGCTTATGGTCTCAGATCCATGAAATTATTTCCAAGACCAGTGTCATAGAGCTTTTCCCCTCTGTTTTCTTCTAGAAATCCTGTGGTTTCAGGTCTGACATTTAAGTCTTTAATTGATTTTGAATTGATCTTTTTGTATGGTGTTAAGGATCTGATTTTATTCTTTTGCTCATGGATACTCAGGTTTCTCAAGACTATTTATTGAAGAGAATATCCTTTTTATGTCATTAATTTTTGTTGATTTTGCCAAAGATTTGTTGATAGTAGATGTGTGGGTTTATTTCCAGGCTTTCTATTTTGTTCCATTTTTCTATGTATCTGCTATGTCAGTACTATACTGTTTGATTATTATAGCTTTATAATATATTTGAAATAAGGATCTGTATGCCTGCAACTTTGTCCTTCTTACTCAAGTGTGCTTTAGTTATTTGCAGTCTTTTGTGCCTCCATATGAATTTTAGGATTTTTTTAATTTCTGTGAAAAATGTGAAATTTTGATAGGGATTGCATTGAATCTGTATATTACTTTCAGTATTGTTTTGACAGTATTAATTCTTTAAATTCATGAATATAGGGTATCTTTTCATTTATTTCTATCTTCTATTTCTTTTATCAATATTTTATAGTTTTCAGCATACAGATCTTTCACCTTCTTGGTTAAATTTATTCCCAAATAAAATTTTGATACTATAAGAAATGAGATGGTTTTCTTAATGTCTTTAACAAATAGTTTGTTGTTAGTGCAAGCATGTGATTTTTGTATGTTAATTTTGTATTCTGCAACATTACTGTATTATTAGTTCTAACTTTTTTTGGGGGGGGCAGTAGTTTTTAGAGCTTTCTATATGTAAGAACATGTCATCCTCAAACAGAAACAATTTTGCTTCTTCTTTTCTGAGTTGGATGCCTTTTATTATTTTTTTTCTTGCCCAATTGTTCTGGGTAGAACTTCTAGTACTAGATTGAAGTGGCAAAGTGGGCATCTTTGTCTTGTTCCTGATCTTAAAGGAAAAGCTTTGAACTTTTCCCCATTGAGTATGATGTTAGCTGTGGGCTTGTCATACATGGCCTTTATTTTCATTTTGAGGTACATTCTGTAGTTATGGGACACAATGATATAAGTATGTCAATCATCCTAAATTTGTTAATTCTGTTATTCAAGTCTTCCATGTACTTATGTAGGTTTTGTTTGTTTATTCAATATGTTACAAGGACAATTGCATTGAAATCTTGAACTTGCAATGTGGATTTGTTTTTTTCTTTGAGTGTTGCCTGATTTGCAAAATCAAAACAAAATAAGAAAGTTTAAAGGTTATTTTCACCTCTTATGTTTTAAAAAACCTTTATTTTCAGTTTGAGGATACATATGAAGGTTTGTTACATAGGTAAACTTGTGTCACAGAGGTTTGTTGTAAAGATTATTTCGTTACCCAGGCATTAAGCCCAATACGCAACAGTTATCTTTTCTGCTCCTTTCCTTCCTTCTACCCTCCACCCACAAGTAGACTCCACTGTCTGCTGTTATCTTCTTTGTGTTCATAAGTTGTCATCATTTAGCTCCCACTTAAAAGTGAGAACATGTGGTATTTGATTTTCTGTTTCTGTGTTAGTTTGGTAAGAATAATGGCCTCCAGATCTATCCATGTTTCTGCAAAAGACATGATCTCTTTCTTTCTTATGGCAGCATGGTATTTCATTGTGTATATACACCACATTTTCTTTATCCAATCTGTCATTAATGGTCACTGAGGTTGATTCCATGTCTTTGGTATTGTGAATAGGGCTGCAGTGATTCATTCATGTGCATCTGTTTTTATGGTAGAATGATTTCTCTTCCTCTGGGAATATACCCGGTAATGGGATTGCTGGGTTGAATGGTAATTCTGCTTTTAGCTCTTTGAGGAATTGCCATACTGCTTTCCACAATGGTTGAACTAATTTACACTCCCACTGACAGTATATTAGCATTTCTCTTTCTGCAACCTTGTCAGCATCTGTTATTTTTTGACTTTTTAACAATAGCCATTCTGACTGGTGTGAAACACTATCTCATTGTGGTTTTGATTTGCATTTGTATAATTATTAGTGATATTCGGCATTTTTTCCCCAAATGCTTGTTGGCTGCATGTATGTCTTCTTTTGAAAAGTATCTGTTCATGTCCTTTGCTAACTTTTTAATGGGTTTGTTTTTCTGTTGTAAATTTGTTTAAGTTCCTTATAGATACTGGATATTAGACCTTTGTCAGATGCATAGTTTGCAAAAATTTCCTTCCATTCTGTAGGTTGTCTGTTCACTCTGTTGACAGTTTCCTTTGCTTTTGTTGCGATTGCTTTCAGTATCTTTGTCATGAAATCTTTGCCCATTCCTGTGTCCAGAATGATATTGCCTAGGTTGTCTTCAAGGATTTTTATAGTTTGGATTTTTACATTTAAGTCTTTAATCCATCTTAAGCTGATTTTTGTATATGGTATAAGGAAGGGGTCCAGCTTCAATATTCTGCATATAGCTGCCAGTTATCCTGGCACCATTTATTGAATAGGGATTATTTTCCCCATTGCATGTTTTTGTCAGGTTTGTTAAAGATCAGATGGTTGTAGATGTGCAGCCTTATTTCTGGGTGCTCTATTCTGTTCTGTTGGTTTATGTGCCTGTTTTTGTACTAGTACCATGCTGTTTTGGTTACTGTAGCCCTGTAATATAATTTGAATTTGGGTAGTGTAATGCCTCCAGCTTTGTTCTTTTTGCTTAGAATTATCTTGGCTATTTGGATTCTTTTTTGGTTTCATGTGAATTTTAAAATTTTTTTTCTAGTTCAGTGAAGAAAGTCATTGGTAGTTTGATAGGAAAAGCATTAAATCTGTAAATTGCTTTGGGCAGTATGGCCATTTTAATGATATTGATTCTTCCTATCCATGAGCATGGGATGCTTTTTCATTTGTTTGTGCCTTCTCTGATTTCTGTGAGCACTGTTTTGTAACTCTCATTGTAGAGATATTTCACCTCTCTGGTTAGTTGTATTCCTTGTTATTTTATTCTTTTTGTCTTTTTGTGGCAATTGTAAATAAGATTACCTTTTTGATTTGGCTCTCAGTTTGCCTGTTGTTGGTGTATAGGAAAGGTAGTGATTTTTGTATATTGATTTCATATCCTGAAAGTTTGGTGTAGTTGTTTATTAGCTGAAGGAGCTTTTGGGCTGAGATTATGGGGTTTTCTAGATCCAGAATCATGTAATTTACAAACAGAGATAGTTTGACTTCCTCTCTGTTCCTTTTGGATGCCCTTTATTTTTTTCTCTTGCCTGATTGCTCTGACTAGGACTTTCCATACTATGTTGAATAGGAGTTCACCTCTTAAAGTTATCCTTTTCAAAATCATTCTCCCATTTCCTTTCATTTTCATTATACAAATAATAATTGAATTTTTATATGTGTAAAATGTAATTTAATTATAAAAGATATGAATTTTGCTCATTTTTCTCTCTTCCCCATATCCTTTCAGAATTTTAAAATTTTAATTTATCAGCATTTTGATTCTAAATATATGATTCTTTCATTGCACTTAAGTTGTTTATAATCTAATAATTAAAGATTTTAAATTATATGGTAGGCAGTGTCATGTAAAACTAAATGCCTCCTCATGGAGATTATGTTAGACAAGGGCTAGATGATGGTTACTGAGGGTACTGCGAAGTGTTTTCTTGTATAGAAACATTCGAGATATTGATATTTTCATTTGTTTTAAGCATTGAAATAACATACCTTTGACATTTATACAAAGAACATTCACACAGATTTTATGATTAAATATTCAATTACTGGAAAAAAATCTAGAAGTTGAAGTATTAAAATGAAGTGAAGGATTTTTAAGAGTTTCTTATTTTCCTCATTTCCAACAATTCTGTAATTGGACAACTTATTGGTAATTAAGATTTTTTAAAATTTATAAGAGTAACACATGATCATTGAAGAAATTTTTGAAGATAGAAAAACGCAAAGGATACAAAAGGAGACACATATTCCAATGGAACAACTAGAGAGTCCAGGAAGAAGTCTGGATACCTACAACCATCTGATCTTTGACAAAGCTGACAAAATCAAGCAATGGAGACAGGACTCACTATTCAATAAATGCTGCTGAGATAACTGGCTAGCCATATGCCGAAGATTGAATCTGGACTTCTTCCTTACGCCATAATCAAAATTTAACTCAGGATGGATTAAAGACTTAAATGTAAAACCCAAGACTATAAAAAACCTTGAAGACAACCTGGACAATACTATTCTGGAATAGGAGTGGGCAAAGATTTCATGACAAAGATACTGAAAGCAATTACACAAAAGCAAAAATTGACAAGAGAGATCTAATTATACTTAAGAGCTTCTGCATGGCAAAGGAGGCTATCAACAGAGTGAGCAGACAACCTACAGAATGGGAGGAAATTTTTGTAAACTATGCATCTGACAAAGGTCTAATATCCAGCATCTATAAGGAACTTAAACAAATTTACGAGAGAAAAACAAAACCCCATTAAAAAATAGACAAAGGATGTGAACAGACACTTTTCAAAAGAAGACATACATGCAGCTAGCAATCACATGAAACAGACCTCAACATCAGTGATCATTAGAGAAATGTAACTTGAAACCACAGTGAGATACCATATCACACCAGTCAGAATGGCTGTTATTAAAAAGTCAAAAAATAACAGATGCTGACAAGGTTGCAGAGAAAAAAGAATGCAAACACACTGTTAGTGGGAGTGTAAATTAGTTCAACTATTGTGGAAGACAGGGTGGTGACTTTTTAAAGACCTAAAAACAGAAATACCATTCAACTCAGCGATCCCATTACTGGGTATATATCCAAAGGAATATAAATCATTCTATTATAAAGACACATGTATGCATATGTTCATTGCAGCACTATTCACAATAGCAAAGACATGGAATCATCCTAAATGTCCATCAGTGATAGACTGGATAAAAAATGGGGTAGGTATATACCATGGAATACTATGCAATTATAAAAAAGAATGAGATCATGTCCTTTGTAGGAACATGGATGGAGCTGGAGGCCATTATTCTTAGCAAACTATTGCAGGAACAGAAAACCAAATACTGCATATTTTCACTCGTAAGTGGGAGCTAAATGATGAGAACACATGGACACATAGAGGTGAACAACACACACTGGGGCTTATTGAAAGGTGAAGGGTGGGAGGAGGGAGAGGATCAGGAATAATAACTAATAGGTACTAGGCTTAATACCTGGGTGATGAAATAATTTGTGCAACAAACCCTCATGACACAGCTTTACCTATATAACAATCCTGCACATGTACCCAGAACTTAAAATAAAAGTTAAATAAAGAAAAGCAGAAGGAAAAAGATAAGTTTATATAGTCTTCCCAACTAATAGTAGCAACTGTTAATGTTTTAGTGAATTTTTCTTTCATTGTAATACTGTGAAAATATCTTTTTTTGTAGTTTTTCTTTAATAAGACTATATCATAAACATTTTATGCTATAAACCATTTTCATTAACATTTAATTTTTACAAAATATAAAAATATTTATTTGATGTGAAATTTGCATTCATAAAGATGTCCCATAATTTAACTCTCAATTAAATTAATCATTACTTTTATGTAGGAATAAATAAATAGTGATGGATGTATTTAAATTCGGCAACCATCCATTATAACTTAAGAATAGATTAGTAACATAGATTTTTTTAGCCATATCTCTCACAGGTTTAATTTTTTAAATTTTCTGTCATCCTTACCTACTTATGTAGTGCTTTCTGCAAATTAAACATCTGCAGCAACTGCACTTGTTTACTTTTGACACTGTTTACTTGGGGTTTTTCTCTTATTTTCCATTTGTGTTCTAAATTATATAGGCATCCTTAAGGGGTAGTTGACATGTTTGCTTCAGTTTGTATGTAATAGGTTTCATTCCTTCTAGACACAAAATTTTATATTAATTCTATGTTTCTTCATTTGGGTTAGTTATGATGATTACCATAATTCTGTCTCTCTTGCCACAGTGATTAGTTCAGGTGGAATAGGAGCTATGTTGGCCCAAAGAATAAGCCCAGATTGTGTTCTGTGTTTGGAGAAAAAGCTTGATCTTTTTCTGAATTGTGTAACATATGGATATAAGGCTGCAGCCATTATACTATCATGAGGAAAGCCTTCCTGCAGGAGATGACACTTGGAAGGAAATTGGGCTTACAGACTCAGAGAAAAATGGAATTGAAAACCTTTTAAAGTCACACCTGAAGCCTCTTTACTTTCTTCTAAAGCAGGGATGTTTAGCCTTGTGTTCACACTTGATGTTATCTGGGAACTTGTGAAATTATATTTTAAAGTACCCAAGACCACTTAAATAATTTCTGGGGAGGATGCCTTGGGATATGGGCAAGGGAATTATTTTATAAACCTCCCCAAGTGATTCCAGCAGACAGGATTGAGAACCATTGCTCTAGGTTTTTCAGTAACATGAGCCCGTAACTTACTGTATTATTTAAGTCCATTTGTTTCTTTGTCTGTTTTATGCAACCAGAAGAAATCTCACTGATAGACAAGGGAAGGGGATTTTATTAGAAGAACTTAGGAAAGAAAGCATCACTACAGAATTCTTATACCAGCATGTAAAATCTAGGTGTAGGATTTATTAAAAATTCTGGTAGCTATTAAGTTCAATTTGTTAGCAAAATTGGAAAAAAAGGGAATCATGCAAACCATTGCTATGAGATAAGTACATGTCAAGCCATATTTCAGGAGGAATAATTATGACTTTATAAAAGGACTTATTTTGTATTGGCTAATTAATGGAGTGTATACAGAATCGACATACATGCTCCATGCTTTTTTCAGTTGCATAGGAGATACTTTGCAATAAATTAGACTATATCTCTTGAAAGTTTATGTGATATCAGTGTTGATTTATAATTTCTTACTCTTTACGTTATAGACAGAGATTGCCTTTTTGTTTCCTTTGTCATGTTTTAGGTGTAGATTAGGTAGTTCAAAGGTAATATCTTAGCAACAAGCCCTGTTTTTACATTTTACTGGCACAATGGTAGATTTCTTCTATTATTATTATTACTGTGTCATCACTATCATACTTTATTGCAATTGCTTGGCCCTATATCTAGATTGAATTTTCTTTCTGGGTTATACCTTGAGCCCACAATTATTGTGATTCTTGAAATAAACACAGTATTCTTATGTTCTGTTTGAGCTGTGTGATTTTATTTAACATTTGGTCATATTTATTTAAAAACTTTAGAGGGTGGTTGAAAATCATCAAATTGAGGCTGCAAGTGATAGATCAAATATTCTTGCTAATTTTTAAATATTTTTCTTTGCACTGTCACTTGAATAATTTTTAAAACAAACTTAGAAATCCATTTTTTACTCTTTCTCTCAGCTGCTTTTGCTCGCTAGCCTCAGGCTGACAGCTATTGTTGAGACCCCAGTCTCTGAATTAGGATACCAGCATTTGGAAATTTGTGCAAGCTTCCTGAACTGACATAAATTTAGATCAAGGAAGAGTTCAATTTAGACACGTAAACTAGTAGGGACAGTGACAACTGAAGATCATATTGAGCATTTGAATATGCTCAATATTAAAATAAGCTGACAGCTGAAGAGCATGGTTAAGATTGAGTAGAGCAGTTAATTGGGAATCCTGAGATAAATGAACTGAGGAGAGAAAAGTTGAACCCATCAGAAATGATCATAAGAAATGGGAGTTGCTAGAAGACAAAGTTACAGCCAAAGTAGACAGAAGGAATTTCTTATCTTAGAAAGGAAATTTTCTTCTATTTTTGAAACTAGGAGGCAGAAGCAGTTGCTTTTGTTTGAATAACCTATATTCAGAGTAGTTACAATGGGAAATTGTACTACATTGTATTTTTTCATAGATGAATGTTGTGAGGAAAATTGTAATATTTTAATGTAGGAATTTAACACCTTAAATTTCATTTGATATAAGGTGATGTATAAATAAATATTAAAGTTATTCATGAGTCACCTATATTACAAAAAAGGCATGTGAAAAATGGATTTCAAAAATGAATTCATATTTAGAACTGGATTCATTCCTACCACAAATCTAGAATATGGTTCATGTTTCATAGTTACATAAGGCCAAACTTTTATACATCTAGATTTCTGCAAAGTACCTTATACTTTTGTTTCTAAACACATAGACCTTTATACTCTATATAATTGAATAGCTACTTTGTTGTTATTGGCACAGGAAGAAAACATATTTTAATTTTCCTCTCTTGCATTCTGTTTCATACCCCATCGACTTTTACCCTTTCTGTTCCTGATACTAGGGTCCATTATCTTTGCTTTCCAAATTTATAAATAATAGATTTTAGGAGACTCAGACAAATGTAACACAGGTGTCTAGAGATTGCCACCTGTCTCCCTCAACATCCATTCTTTCCTTTCTTCTTATTGGCAGAACCTCTGAATCTTCTGTTATAATAATGTACCATTTGTAACTACATGTAGTTGTAGACTAAGTTTTGGCCGATGAAAGGTAATTTAATTTACTTCCTAACTCTGAATCTGATTTTCTCTTTAGTAAAATAGTCTCCTTCCTTACATTTTCCTGACAGCAGTGAGTTTTTTTACTCTGAGAAATTTCTTGAAAATTGGGGAGGTGATTTTTCTTTTCCATTGTTTAGACAATGAGGACAAGGGCCTCATCTAGGGACTGCAAAGCAGTGAGTTGGAAGAGCTTAAATCCCTTACAACTTCTAGGAGTGTTATATCAGCCCTGAATTTCCTACCCCTGGAATTATTTTAAACGAAAGAGAAATAAACTTCTATTTTACTTAAGCCACTGTATTTTGTATTTCTATATTTAATGAAATCTATATTTGATTACCAAATGTTTCAGTGTGAGTCATGTTTTAGTCAAAGTGCTTCAGTCCAAAAATATCATTTTGATCCTTTTTTTGGATCTTTTTTTGTGGTTCCAAATGAATAGTCCATTATAATTCTTTATATAATCCCACTCATCCTCCTACTCCCAGAAGAATTCTCTCTTTCACCAACACCCTCCGTATAGCACTTAGGATATAGGCCATGCAGTACCCCTGCTATGAGGAACCTAATGAGGAATGTAGTTAGTTTCCCTCCCTAACTGGAAGAAGCTAAGCGGGTGGTATCTGAATGTTATGGTCAAAGGAGAAGGGTAAGGCTGTGGACTTTCAGACATGAATAATTTGATCTTTCCACAGTTATCTTTTTAATTTAATTCTCTGTTGAATACTCATCTCTTTCTGTTGTTTTTGGATTGGTTCTGGTTCTTGATTTTGCTGTACAAAAGAATTTGAGAGTGAGTCCAAAGTAGAAGTAGGCAAAGAAGTTTATTGGAGAGTGAAAGTACACTCTGAGAGGCAGAGTGGGCTATGCAAAGCAGGTGACAGCCGCTAGTGCCTTAGGGGGATTCTCTTTATGGGAGGTGTACATACATATGCATAAAATACTGGTGAGACCAAATATGCAAAGGCAGCCCTGTGGTTGGCGCATGTGCTCAGCATCTACATGTCCTAACACATATCACAGGTATCATTAGCATATGAAATTTCCACCTAGGTTGTTTTTTAAATTATTAAATGAGGAAAAGGTCACTATAAGCTAAACCTTAAGCTTAGCTGTGCATGTGGGACCTAGGAGAAGTCCCTAGCTCCCCCAAGACAGGAATTTGTAACTGATAGCTTATGCGGTCTTTGGTACTGATTGACTGGAGATTAGGGAAGTGATAACATAAATAAGGCATTTTGTTCTCTTTCCTGGGCCATATAGGGTATTAGGAACTTGTAACTATCTGGCAATAGACTGTTATTCTGTAGGACTGCTTATCTTGCAAAAGAATTAGGTGCTGATGCATGAGAGTGCAAGTGATGTGAAAGGAGCTCACAGGGCTTCACACAAGGGGACAAGTCAGTATGGACTCCTGACCTTACTTATCTGGCCTCATTTTTTCATCTTCTTAAAAATGGACTTATTGTTCTAAGGGTAACTTGCCCACATTTTTACACTGAGTAAATGACCAAGTCAGAGCTTGAACTTGCATTTGTCTGATTCTAAAACCCATGATTATATCTCTATATTTTATTGCACAAAGATTATAATAGGGTGTGATAAGTACGTTGGTAGAGAAAATTTTAGAGAAAAGTAGATACCTGAGTGGAAGTTATGCGGATGACTTCTGGCAGTGAGGAGCACTGGAGTGGGGTACCATGGGAATAGAAAGGTAGTTCAGGATGAGGAAACCTCTACTACATACCAGATAGCCAGCAATGGGGGATTGGCTGATTTACTGAAAAAGATAGACATAATGGTTTCTGACTTCATGGAGTTTAAGCATTTTTTCTGCTTTTGTAATTAAATTTATTGTTCTTTCCATTCAAATGAAATATTGCTGTATTATAGTTAAATTTATTCTTCCTTTAGAGATTTAGGTAATTCCAATCCAGAAAATTCATCCTCTTCTTCAAAAAACAAGACTAGAAATTCAGTGCATGCAAAGTTTTACATTATTTTTCTATATTTTCTTTAAGATTTTTTTTCTACTTATAGGAAAATGAATAAGAGCAAGATATATTTTTGGCTTTCAGATAGGACTGAAAGAAATACCTAAGCAAATTTAAAAAGACCCCAAAAAGCAATACGTTTATAATTTTCATAAAATAACAACATACTCTTTATTTGTCAATTGTTCTTGCTATTTAGATATGTCATATTTCCTGCTTTGGTAAATAAAGCTTTATTTCTTAAACATGCACTCAGGAGAATATATGAAAAGTGAGAGATATTACTGTTCTCAAAATGTCTGTTACACAAAGTTCTCTCATAACCTTTATAGCAGTGAGAATTTGGCATGTGTTTTTAGCTTCCAGCTGATTGAGTTTCTCACATTTTTCTTTTATAAAAGTCAATTTATTTATTTACTTATTTTTAAGAACTTATGTTCTTATACAGATAAACTTTTAATGATCACAAAGTGAGATTAAGTAATAACTTTTTTGACATTTAAGTAGGTTTTGCTTATTAAAAGTTACTCTAGCAAAGTAATGCGTGCACAGAATTTAGTATGTCTAATAGTTGTACAATGCTTTTTATAAAATCAGGCAACCCGTGTTCTGTTCTCCCTTGACTTTCAATTTTTAGAGACAATTATTTCTAGCACTTTTTGGTTTCAGTTCTCCTACCAATATATTTCTAAATTATATGCCTATAATACTAATTCTTAATTTTTTTCAAGAGTCAGTATTGTGTACTGACATTTCTATGAAAAACGTGAATTTTGATTATTTTGTTTTTATATATTAATTTGTTTATATAGTTTGCACATGTGCTGATGTATGTTTCATATCTTGTCATAAGTTTTTTCACTCTCAGAAATTGATATGTAGTAGTTGTACATATTTTGGGGGCATATGTGCTATTTTGATACCTGTATATAGTGTATAATGATAAAATTAGGATAACTGGGATAGCTATCACTTCAGACATTTACCTTTCTTTGTTTGTGGAACATTACAACTCTTTTAGCTGTTTTTTGAAATATATAATAAATTATTAACTATAATTCCTTACTGTAGTATTGAATATTAGACTTTATTCCTTCTGTCTAGCTGCATTTTTGTACCCCTTCACCAACTTCTCTTCAGTTTTATTAACTTTGTATTAAATGTGGGTTGCCTTTTAAGCTAATTTTATCATTTCTATTTGGATTTTTAAATAATAATTAAATAATTTTTTAAAATTTATGCAACATTTAGAAGTTCTGTCCTCCAAAAGAATCATAAGGACTTGTTCTTTTGCTAGCATGCTTTTCACTCTTTCACAAAATAATTTAAAAAATTTTTTTTTAAATTTGGTGTTGGCAAGTCTTGTGAGTGGCAATGCTCTATTTTGTTTTTTAGTTTTTAGATATGATAACATTTTTACAGGCCCTTTTAAGATACCTTCACCCATCAGTCTCTCTCCTAGTGATCTTGTTATGGTAATCCTGGTAGACCTGATTTTTGCCACATTTCTTTATTTTGTGGGAAACATTCAGGATTATCATGGTAACTCACAGGAACTCTGTGACTAGTTCTTGGTTTGAGAAGCTTAGAAGAAAAGTTAGCTAGAAACAGAGTACTCTTTTGAGAATTATGCCACCAATCTGGAAAAACTGATTGCCTTTAATAGGTCCTTATGTCTTTAATTTTCCTTTTATCTTCTAATGTATTTCAAATTAATTAGATTTCTGAAAATTTTGTCTTCCAACTCTTTTTGAGGGAGGGCAAGCATTGCTTGAACTACTTTTAAGAATAAAACAACAAAATTCCTATCCTGTAGCTAACTAATGTGTAGTACCTCACATCATTATCATTTTCGTACTGAGAAAATGTTGTATGTCACTCTCTTAGGATTTTTCAAGAATAATATATTAACTATAGTCACCATGTTATACAATAGATCTTTTGAACTTTTCCTACTGTCTAAATGAAATTTTGCAGCATTTGACCAGCACCTCCCCAAAACTCTCTTTCCCCCAAACTTTTTCCCTTACTACCAGCCATTAGTAATCACAGTTCTACTCTCTATTTCTATGAAATCAATTTTTTCAATTCCACATATTAGTGAGATCATGCAGTATTTGTATTTCTGTGCCTGGCTTATTTTGTGTAACATAATGTCTTTGAGATTCATCCATGTTTCTGTGAATAGAAGGATTTACTTTTTATGGCTGAATAGTTTTCCATTATGTATATATACCACACTTTCTTGATCTGTTCATCTGCTGATAGATACTTAGGTTTATTCCATATTTTGACTACTGTGAATAATGTGGCAATAAACATGGGAATATAGTTATCTCATCAACATACTGATTTACTTCCCTTTGGGTATATACACAGCAGTAGGACTGATAAGTCATATGTTAGGTTTAATTTTTTGAGAAACCTCTTTACTGTTTTCCATAATTGCTATACTAATTTACATCCCCACCAACAGTGTGCTAGGTTTCCCTTTTCTCTGTATGCTTGCAAACACTTAGTGTCTTTTGCCTTTTTGATAGTAGGTGTGTATTAGTTTGTTCTGGCATTGCTATAAAGAAATACCTGACACTGGATAATTTATAAAGAAAACAGTATTAATGGGCTCACAGTTCTGCAGGCTGTACAGGAAGCATGATGCTAGCTTCTGTGGAGGCCTCAGGAAACTTACAATGACTGAAGGTGAAGGGGAAGCAGGCTCATCTTACATGGCTGAAGAAGGAGGAAGGAGTGGAGGGAGGTGCCATACACTTTTAAATAACTGTAACTTGTGAGAACTTTATCATCAGAATAGTACCAAAATGGGAAATGTGTCCCAATGATCCAGTCACCTCCTACCAGGCCCCACCTTCAACACTGGGGGTTGCAATTTGACATGATATTTGGGCAGGGACAAAAATCCAAAGCATTTTAGTCCACCTCTGTCCCCTCCCAAGTCTCATGTTCTTCTCACATTGCAAAGTACAATAATTTCTTCTTAACAGTTTCCCAAAGTCTTAAATCATTTCAGCATTGACTCAAAAGTACACAGTCCAAAGTCTTATATGAGACAAGGCAGTGTCTTCTGCCTGTGAGCCTGTAAAATCAAAAACTAGTAACTTCCAAGATACAATTTTGTTCTAAATCTCCTTTTGTTCTAAAAGGGAGAAATCAGCCAAAAGAAAGGTGCTATAGGCCCTGTACAAATCTGAAACCCAGCAGGACAGTGATTGAATCTTAAAGCTCCAGTATAATCTCACTTGACTCTATGTCTCACCTCCAGAGCACACTGGTGCAAGGGGTCTGCTCCCAAGGTCTTGGGCAGCTCCACCCCTTTGGCTCTGAAGGGCTCAGCCCCCATGGCTGCTCTCAAGGGCTGGCATTGAGTGCCTATAGCTTTTCCAGGCTGAGGGTGCAAGCTGTCGATGGATCTACCATTCTGGGGTCTGGAGGATGGTGGCCCTCTTATCACAGCTCGCCTAAGCAGTGCCCCAGTGGAACCTGTGTTTGGGGTCTCCAACCCCACTTTTTTCCTCTGTACTGCCCTAGTAGGGGTTCCCTTTGAGGCTCTGCCCCTGCAGCAGGCTTCTGACTGGACTCCAGGGCTTTTCCATATATTCTCTGAAATCTAGGTGGAGGTGCCCATGACTCAACTCTTGCACTCTGTGCACCCACAGGCTTAATACCATGTGGAAGCTGCTAAGGCTTATGACTTAAATCCTCTGAAGCAGTGGCCTGAGCTGTACCTGAACACTTTTGAGCCATGACTGAGGCTGGAGTGGCTGGGATGCAGGGAGCAGTTTCCCAAGGCTGCACAGGGCAGTGGGCCCTTGGGCCTGGCTCACAAAACCATTCTGTTCTCCTAGGCTTCTGGTCCTGTGATGGGATGGGCTGCCCCAAATGTCTCTGAAATTCCTTAGAAGTCTTATTTTCATTGTCTTTACTATTAGTACTTGGATCCTTTTTGGTTATGCAAATTCTGCAGCCTGCTTAATTTTTTCCCCAGAAAATAAACTTTTCTTTTCTTACCACATGATCAGGCTACAAATTTTTCTAACTTTTAAGCTCTGCTTTTCCTTTAAATATAAGTTCCAACTTTAGGTCATTGATTTGCTCATGTATATGAGTATAAGTTTTTAGAAGCAGACAGGCCACATCTTGAATACTTTGTTGCTTAGAAATTTCTTCTGTTGGATACCCTAAATCATCACTGTTGTGTTCAAACTTCTATAGATCCCTAGGGAAGAGGCACAATGAAACCAAGTTCTTTTCTAAGGCATAACAAAAGTGACTGTTACTCCAGTTCCCAATAAGTTCCTCATCTCCATCTGAGATCTTGTCAACCTGACCTTCACTGTTCATTTCACTACCAGCATTTTGGTCATAACCATTGAACCAGTCTCTAGTAATTTCTAAAATTTCCCTCATCTTCCTGTCTCCTTCTGAGCCCTTCACATTCTTCCAACCTCTGCTCATTACCCAGTTCCAAAGTTGCTTCCACATTTTCAGGTATCTTTATATTAATACCCCACTTCTGGTTCCAATTTTCTGTATTGGTCTGTTCTTGCATTGCTATGAAGAAATACCTGAAACTGAGTAGTTTATAAAGAAAAGAGGCATAATTGGCTCACAGTTCCACAGGCTGTACAGGAATCCTAGTGACTTCTGCTCCTGGGGAGGCCTCAGGAAACTTACGATCGTGGTGGAAGGCAAAGGGGGAGCAGCTGGCTTACCTTATGTGGTGTAGCAGGAGCAAGGGAGAGAACAGAAAGGTGCTGCACACTTTTAAACAATCGTATCTCATTATAACTCACTATCACCAGAACAGCACTGAGGGGATGGCGCTAAAGCGTTCACGAGCAACCGCTGACATGATTCAATCACCTTCCACCAGACCCCACCTCCAATACTGGAGACTATAATTTGACATGACATTTGGGCAGTGACACAGATCCAAACCATATCAATAACCAAATTAGTTGATATGAAAGAGAAGGAAAGTAATTACCTAAAAACCAGATTGATAGTACTTGTTTAATAGTTTGACGTGACGAGTAGAAAAAAGAAGGCATAGTCTTTTCCTTAAAATTATTCTTTAGTTTGAGTTCTTCCAGAAACATATATTTACAGGTTTCCATTTATTCATATGTGGATATATCTCCATTCATTTTGGCTTTTTGAAGCTTGTTCTTCAGTAGATTTCTTTGAAAGTGCTCACAGGAATTTTGTTCCCTTAGATTTTGCATGTTGACAACACATTTTATTGCCTTTTTACTTTAAAATAATATTGGCTGCATTTAAAATCTTTGGTTCCTGTTTTCTTTTCTTGGCTATCTTAAATATGTTAGTCTGTTTTCTCCTGGCATAAAGCATTACTGTTGAAAAGTCAAATAAATGTTTTATTTTTTCCCTTTTAATTGATTTAGTCTTTTTTGCCTCGATGCCTAAATTATTTTTTTTCTATAAAGTTCAGTAATTCTACTAGAATACACTTTGATTTTACCACTCTAGGAAGATTTTCCCAGATGAGTACTATGCTCTTTACATATGTAGCTATAAATTTTTTTCCTCAAGAAGATTTTCTTGAATTATAAGTATTAGTATGTATTCTATTCCACTGCTTTGATTATTTATTTTATACATACACATTGATCTTTGCCTATTGCATATTTTTGTCATTTCACCTTGAACACTTGGTCATTTCTTTTTAATTGTGAAAAATTGACCTCATTTTAATCTTAGAACATTTTATGACGTTTATTTATCTTTGTGTTTCTTTAAGTTTATTCTTCTCTTCTTAAATAGTTTTTATCTTTGTATTTTTCTTGAGTTTTCTCAAGTTGTTTGTGAGTTTTGCTAATTTTGATTTACAGTTGTACCACAATATGCATGGGGGATTGGTTCCAGGGCCTCCTGCGTATACCAACGTCCATGGATACACAATTCCCACAATTGACCTTCCAGAAACTATGTTTACAAATGCTGGCCCTTTGTATTTGTGGAATTCACATCCATGAATAGTATTTTCAATTTGTGTTTGGTTGAAAAAAATCTGTGTATATGTGAACCTGTGCAGTTCAAACCCATGTTATTCAATGGCCAATGGTATATTGTTCATTTATATATTATGCCATTTTCTTCATCTTTAGCTTGCTTTGAAACACTAGGTATCCTGGATTTAATGTGGTCAACTGAATATCACCAATATTTTCTACTAGGTTGGAAAATACATTTTTCACAATTCTATTTTCTCTTTGTCTTTAGGTAAGAGTTTGAGTATGGTAACACATGATATTTAGAAAGTGGAAGTAAAATAGAATTTGTTATTCTGGGGATGTCATGATGCCCAGTTACAGTGGCATTAGAGATCTTTTCACATGCTATTTTATAGTTGTGGCAGCTGGACCCAGCAGTCTCTCACTTTTAAATTCTTGTTCTCACTGTTCTGAGTTCTGGTATCTTCACCAACTCCAGGGTTTCAGGCTGAAGTTGTTAGTTACTATTTCTCCAGTTCACTGACTGGAGTCTTCTAGATGTACACTGTCTAGACTTTCCCACATTGATATAAACTCTAATTTCTATGTTAAGCGTTACGTTTCTGTAGTACCTTTAGTAGCTATTTTTTTTAATCAAACCCAGACATATACTGAGGTACAGTTTTAAATTGTTTTTATAATTATGTCTTTCCTAGAAGGCTATCTTTGTCTGTAGGGATGCTTTTCTGCATCTTGTTTTCTTTTGTTTCATAATATCTTTGTGTAGGTTTCTGTAACAGTCTGTTTTTTTTTTTTGGTCATTATGATACCAAATTTGAACCGTGAGAAGGAAAATGTAGGTCAGAAGAGCTTTTCTAATTTATAACACTAAGGTTCCTCCTCTGGTTGTTTTTTAGAAGTGTTTAAAACTATTCCCTTGTCTTCTCTATAATTTCTTAGCTCTATAACTCTTCTTTTTTCTAGACCCCTGTTTTTTTGGCCCTTACTTTTTCTTTGCTTCTTTTTTTCTTTACCCAATGTAGAGCTATGTCCCAAAATGAAGCTTTGCTTGTGTATTAGTTTGCTAGTGCTGCTTGAACAAATACCACAGAGTAGATGGTATAAACAAAATAAATTTATTTTCTCACAATTCTGGAGGCTAGAAGTGCAAGAGCGAAGTGTGGTCATGACTGGTTTCTTCTAAGACCTCTCTTCTTGGCTTTCAATGGTCATCTTTTTCTGGTGTCTTCACATGGTTTTTCTGTAAATTGTTATCTGTGTCCTTTTTCTCTTTTTATAAAAAGAATCTCAATTTGAACTTGTCATATTGGATTAGGGCCTTCCTTTACAACACCATTTTAACTTAATTACCATTTTAAATGCCTGATCTGCAAATATAGTCACATTTTGAGGTACTGAGGGTTAAGGTTAAGTTCATCATAAAAATTTTGGGAAGACACGTTTCAGCTCATAATAGTTTGTTTGTTTTGAAGAGTTTATTGGACCCAGACTGATTCAGTTGGTTATAACTTATTGTGTACTCCTTGCAATTACCCATGAATGTGCAAAGCAATTCTCCCTTCCTTTTCCCCCCTCTCTTCCCATAATAGTTTGGTTTGTTTTGAATGAGTTTATTGGGCCTGGACTGATTCGGTCTCCAGAACGTATTGTGGACTCCTTGCAGTTGCCCATGAGTGTGCAGAGCACTTCTCCCCACCCCCGCAAAAACTTCTTCCCCATCTTTGCCTCTCAGCCACCACATCCTCTGTTCCTATCTGCCTTCCTTTCTTCCTTCCTTTTCCTATTTATCCTGCATGATGTTCTCTGAGGTTCTTTGATCATTACTTTTTGAAAATTCTTGGTTATTCTCTCTTAACTATTTCTTCTGAAATATGACGAGAAGCCTTCTTTCTCTCTCTTCCCCTTTCTAAGAGGATTTCAATTACATGAGTATTAGAACATTGACTATTGTCCAGCTCTTGGATTCTGTCTAAAACTTTTTTTCTTCTTCTTGTAATTGACTTGGAATAATTTTTATTGATCCATCTTTAATGCAGTGATTCTTTCCTTGGCTCTGTCGAGTCTAATGATGAATTAATAGGGTGCATTCTTTATCTCTGTTTCTGTTTTTTTCATTTCTAACACTTGTTTTGTTTATAATTTCATGTTGCTGCTAAAATTCTTCATCTGTCCATTCATGTTAGTCACCTTTTCCACTAAAGCCTTTATCATTGGTTATAGTTATTTTAAATTCCCTGTCTGAAAGTTTCAACATCTGGGTCATAACTGTATCTGAATGCTTTCTCTCTCTCTCTATTTTTTTTTCTTAAAAATTTTAGACAAGGTCTTGCTCTGTCACTTAGGCTGGAGTGTACTGCCACAATCACTGCTCATTGCAGCCTTGATCTCTCAGGCTCAAGCAATCCTCCCACTTCAGCTTCTCTGGTAGCTGGGACTATAGGAGCACACCAACAAGGCCAGTTAATTAAAAAAATATATACATATATATGTGTGTATATGTATATTTATATACATATATGTATATATATTTTTGTAGAGACAAGGTCTCACTATGTTGCCCATGCTAGTCTCAAACTCCTGGGCTCAAGCGATCCTCCCACCTTAGCCTCCCAAATTGTGGGGATTACAGTGTGAGCCACCATGACTGGCTTGCTTTCTCTCTTGATAATTTTGGGTGTACTTGTGTGTGTGTGTGTGTGTGTATGTGGTATGTATGTGTAGATTCTTTACAAAATTTATTTATGTTTTGTAAATTTTGGTTGAAAACTAGACATGGTGTGTAGCAGAGTAGAGAATAAAGTACACAATAATTATGCTTTGATTTGCATACCTTTGCCTTACCTTTTCTTCTGATAGGGCTTAACATGGAGCGTTGTGTCAGTCTTGTTCAGGATTTGAGTTGGTTTGGAGGCTTGGCTTGTTGTTGCTGGAATTTACCTCAGTGCATTGCTAGTTTCGTGTTTTTTCATCATTACCTTATGTTTTGGGTGGCTGTTCATTGCCAGAAGGTTTTTCTTCAATATTTCTTTTCCACCCTCAGTTTATGCCTCATATTACTTCTTACTTAGGTCTTGCTAGTGGTGTGAGGGGCATTGGGTAGGTAGTCTACATTGTCCTAGCTTAGCCATAGCTTTAGTCAGATCCATGACCTTGGGTATCTGGCTGGATCTTTCACAGTTGTTTTGAACTTCTGCAAAAATGCTATCATTTCCCAGTCCTCCCTCAGAGGAAAGTTTTCTTTCTCCAAAAGTTACCTTCCCCCAGCCATAAGGGATCTCCACCTGGCAACATGGTTTACTGCCTTTCTTCCTGTAGGTTGAGTCTTTTATATCACATGGGAGAATGACCTGGGTGGAGTTTTTGCTTGTTTCACAGTGGCAGCTATTTCCCTCCCCAAGGTCTACACAGTAAGAAATGCTTTCTCTAGTTTTCTACCCTGTCCCTTAATATTCCTTGTGAACATACAGTCCATAGTGTAGTGCTAATTCTCTTTGTATCTTCAGGTCCCCGGCATTCTATATTCTTACACTAGCTAGCCCACACTTAATCTTAAGGAACCCACTGAAAATTTCTCATACCAGCTTATGTGGTGTTTCTCATCATCCTCCTGTACTGCACTCCAGATAAACAGGTGCTTGTGACATGGTATTTTTTTTGTGTGTGTGGGGAGGGGGGCACCTGCCTTTCATTAAATTTCAGGCTAATTTATTGCTGTTTTATAGGTTTGAGAAAAAGAAAAGTCAAGTAGATTTTGTTGTTAGGATGGTAGTGACACTCATTCCAGCTTTCAATACCCTAAATAGATGCTGAAAATCAGTTTTGACATTAAAGACATTAAGTCTGACTAACCGAGGGTGAACAGATTTGGAGATTATGATGGAGTACTATTAGGATATTGTTTCAATAATCTTTATGTTGGACAATGATGGCTGAAACCAGAGAAATGGGAAAAGTATGAAAGTCTGAGGAGTTTTTATGATGTAGCATTTTAAAGTGCACTTAAGTAGGAAATATTTTAGTCTACATCTTCTCTGATAAAGCCAGTCTTTTAAACCATACAATTTGTTTCTGAATGTTATTTTCCCATGGTAAATGAGGCAGAATATTATTTATGTCATTTCCCAAAGAATCATCTAAGTCATTTTATTTATGACTATAGGAATGTTTTAAACCCTGAGATATTTTCTTACTTGCCCATTTATGAGTTTGGTTACTTCCTTAAAGAATATTAGCCAAAAGTATAGAAAATACTTTTGCAAGGTCATATTAATGAGTATTTAAGGGAAGAATAACTACTAAAATAACAGCATTTTAGAGATGGAATAGACCTTAGGGAACTTTTAAAGTAACATTTTTACCTTTTAGAGATGAGAAAATTAAGGGGTGAAAAGGTTAAGTGACTTATGGAAAATATTGGAAAAGGATTTCTTGTAAAAAATGAGAGGGTTGGCTTAGATGAGCTCTGTTAGAGAAGAAGGTTTTTGTTTTGTCTTTTAATTTTTAAGACTTAATGGCCTCTTCTCAGACTTTATTTTATTCACTTTGCACTCTTTACTAGTTTTTACCAGATCCAGGGGACTAGATCCCATTTTTTTTTCTTTACATGTATACCCACTTCCTTTATTTCCTGGGCCTTCTTTGTGACTGAGATCACCTGTTATCTTCTCAGTTTTGCTCTTTTTATTTCTTCAAAATTGGTAAATAAATCCTTTCCTCATTAAGAATAATTTTTATAGGAGAACAGTTTGAGAATAGCAGCAATAACAAAGAATATTTGAAGCTCTCAAATATTAAAATTATGTTAACAAAAATGCCAGCATCCTTCTGAACTGGTATTGGAAGTCTTGGTGGATGTATAGCTCAGTTACTCCTAAGTGTGTGATATATTCAATCCTGCTCTTCAATTTGAGTATATTCCCTTTCTCCTTGAAGGCTCCTCTTACCAGCATGCAAAAATGCAAAAATGCTCAGGAAAAAAAATGTTCTTTAGCTGAAGTGTGTAATTTGTATTTCTTAGAAATGACTTCTAGTAATGTCAAGTCTTTATCTACCTCATATATGATCAATTCTCAAAAGACATATTTTCTTAACCACCAAGATCATTTTTAATGTAGGATTATCTAATTTGTGGACTTCCCTAGTGTTCCAGTTATATTGTAAGGGACCCTGAACTAGAAATCAGTAATTCTGATACCCTTCTCAAGGGTTTATTTTCTATACTCTGCTGCTTCTAAATGAAATAGATCTTGCCATTTTTTGTGATGTGTGAAGACAATCTTCTTTCATTCTGTACGACTTTCTATTTGGGCATACTTGCTCTGTCTTTGCCAGTTGCTATTTTGCTTGCTCTGCTTTTTTCTTATTATTATTTAAATATCTATGCATGCAAAATGAGAAGCTTCAAATGAACCTGATCCCATTGAAACAAAATGTAAAGGATCTTTTTTATATTTCACATGTAAGTGAGATCATACATTATTTGTCTTTCTGTTTCTGGCTTATCTCACTTAGCATAATATCTTCCAGTTCCATCTGTGTTATAATGAATGACAGAATTTCCTTCTTTTAGAAGGCTGTACGGTATTGTATTCTGCATATGTACCCCATTTTCCTTATCCATTTGTTCACTGATGGAGATGTAGGTTGGGTCCATAATTTAGCTATTGTGAATAATGCTGCAAAAAGCATGGGCATGCAGATATTTCTTCAACATAACCATTTCAGTTCCTTTAGATATATACTCAGAAATGGGATTGCTGGATAATATGGTAACTCTATTTTTAGTTTTTTGAGGAACCTCAACATTATTTTTTCATAATGGCTGTACTAATTTATATTCCTACCAACAGTATACAGGGGTTCCCTTTTCCTCACCTTGATATCATTTGTCTTTCATTTGATTACCATTCTAACAGGTGAGAGATGATACCCTATTGTGTTTTAATATGCATTTTCCTGGTGATTAGAGATGTTGAGAATGTTTATATGTATCTATTAGCTGTGATGTGTTTGGCTGTGTCCCCAACCAAATCTTACCTTGAATTGTAGCTCCCATAATTCCCATGTGTTGCAGGGGGGACCTGGTAAGAGACGATTGAATCATGGGGGCAGTTTCCCCCATACTGTTCTCATGGTATAAGAATAAGTCTCATGAGATCTGATGGCTTTATAAGGGGAAACCACTTTTGCTTCATTCTCATTCTCTCTTGTCTGCTGCCATGTAAGACATGGCTTTTGCCTTCCAGCATGATTGTGAGGCCTCCCCCAGCCATGTGGAACTATGAGTCCATTAAACCTCTTTTTCTTTATAAATTACCCAGTCTCAGGTATGTCTTTATCAGCAGCAAAAATGGACTAATACAGTAAATTGTTACCAGTAGAGTGGGGCACTGCTGTAAAGATACCTGAAAATGTGGAAGCAACTTTGGAACTGGGTAACAGGCAGAGGTTGGAACAGTTTGAAAGCCTCAGAAGTAGACAGGAAAATTTGGGAAAGTTTGGAACTTCCTAGAGACTTGTTGAATGGCTTTGGCCAAAATTCTGATAATGATATGCACAATGAAATGCAGGCTGAAGTGGTCTCAGATGGAGATGAGGAACTTGTTGGGAACTGGAGTAAAGGTGACTCTTGCTATGTTTTAGCAAGGAGACTGGCAGCATTTTGCCCATGACTAGAGATTTATGGAACTTTGAACTTGAGGGAGATGATTTAGGGTATCTGGCAGAAGAAATTTCTAAGCAGCAAAGCATTCAAGAGGTGACTTTGGTACTTTTAAAAGGATTCAGTTTTAAAAGGGAAACAGAGCATAAAAGCTTAGAAAATTTGCAGCCTGAGGATGCAATAGAAAAGAAAAACCCATTTTCTGAGGAGAAATTTGAGTTGGCTGTAGAAATTTGCATAAGTAATAAGGAGCCAAATGTTAATCCCCCAGACAATGCAGGATAATGGGGAAAATGTCTTCAGGGCATGTCAGAGTTCTTCAGAGCAGCCCCTCCCATCACAGACCCAGAGGCCAGGAGGAAATAATGGTTTCATGGGCCTGACCCAGGACCTCCTGCTCTGTGTGCCTAGGGACTTGGTGCCCTGTGTCCCGGCTGCTGTAGCCATGGCTAAAATGGAGCAAGGTACAGCTTGGGCTGTGGCTTCACAGGGTGCATGCTCCAAGCCTTGGCAGCTTCCATGTGATGTTGAGCCTGTGGGTGCACAAAAGTCAAGAATTGAGATTTAGGAACCTCTGCCTAGATTTAAGAGGATGTATAGAAATTCCTGAAAGTCCAGGCAAGAGTTTGCTGCAGGGGTGGGGCCCTCATGGAGAACCTCTGCTAGGGCAGTGCAGAAGGGAAATGTGGGGTGTGAGTCCCCGCACACAGTCCCTATTGGGACACTGTCTTGTGGAGCTGTGAAAAGAGATCCATTGTACTCCAGACCTCAGAATGGTAGATCCTTCTACAGCTTGCACTGTGCACCTGGAAAAGCTGGAGACAATGCCAGCAGTGAAAGCACCTGGGAGGGAGGCTGTACCCTGCAAAGCCACAGGGTTGGAGCTGCCCAAGACCATGGGGACCCACCTCTTGCATCAGTGTGACCTGGATGTGAAACATGGAGTCAAAAGAGATCATTTTGGAGCTTTAATATTTAACTGCCCTGTTGGATTTCAGACTTGCATGGGGCCTGCAGCCCCTTTGTTTCGGCCAATTTTTCCCATTTGGAATGGCTGTATTTACCCAATGCCTGTACCTCTATTTTATCTAGGAAGTAACTAACTTGCTTTTGATTTTACAGGCTCGTAGGTGGAAGGGATTGCCTTGTCTCAGATGAGACTTTGGACTGTGGACTTTTGAGTTAATGCTGAAATGAGTTAAGACTTTTGGGGACTGTTGGGAAGGCATGATTGGTTTTGAAATGTGAAGACATGAGATTGGGAGGGGCCAGGGGTGGAATGATATAGTTTGGCTGTGTCCCCACACAAATCCCATCTTGAATTGTAGCTCCCGTAATTCCCCCATGTTGTGGGAGGGACCCAATGGAAGACAGTTGAATCATGGGGGCAGTTTCCCCACACTGTTCTCATGGTAGTGAATAAGTCTCTTGAGATCTGATGGTTTTATAATGGGAAGCCCCTTTCACGTCACCCTCATTTTCTCTTGTCTGCCACCATGTAAGACATGCTTTTGCCTTTCACCATAATGATAAGGCATCCCCAGCCATGTGGAACTGTGAGTCCATTAAACTTCTTTTTCTTTATAAATTACCCAGTCTCAGGTATGTCTTTATCAGCAGTGTGAAAGTGAACTAATACATTATTTGTGTGTCTTCTTGTGAGAAATGTGTGTTCATGTCCTTTGCCCATTTTTTACCAGGTGATTTGTTTTCTTGCTATTGAGTTGTTTGAGTTCCTTGTAATGAATTTCATAGAAATGAGTAAAGAGGTGGTTACCAGAAGCTAGGGGAAAAGGGAGAGGGATGAGAAAAGGGAAGATGTTGATTAAAGGGTACAAAGTTTCAGTTAGACTGGAGGAACTGCATGGTGACCATAGTTGTAAATGTATATTTCAAAATTGCTAAAATAATAGATTTTAAATGTTATTACCACAAAAACATGATAAATTGTTAAGGTGATGGATTTGTTAATTAGTTTTATCAATGTTTCTACAATGTATACATAGATCAAAACATCACATTGTACCCCATAAATATACACAATTATTATTTGTCAACTAAAATAAATAAAAATAAATTGAAAATGCACAATATCTTTTATGGAAGATCTTACCTATATTTTAAAATTCTGCTATGACCTGGTCCAAATTTTTTCTATTCTCTCTTGCTTATTTCCAGGCTCAGAAAACATAGAGTCTCTTTGCAGAAAATAAATATATTCAAAATTCTCATCGATATAAAATGCAACCTTTAATGAAATACTGTTTATGTAGAAATACTAAGAAAAAATGATATTTATGCATTCTATTGTTTCATCTTCTTTTAAATAATTAAAAAAACTTTTTAAAAAATGTTTTAAAACTTACATAGAGTAGAATATCCTTAGCTTTTTATGTATGTGATGATTAGTATGGAAAAGATATTCAAAGAAAATAAAGCAGTTCCCTAAACTCTAGAAAACAAAGGAAGCAGCATGTAATTTAATGATAAATATCTCTGAGGACTTTATAATTACCTTCTAATATGGCATTTATATTTAGAAAATTAATTTACTCCTTTTTATGGTCCCACATCCAATTCTAGAAATATGCTTTGAAGACATCATTGCTTAATTATAAAAGAAGCATTAACAAAGTAGATTTTTAAAATCTGAATTTGCACATTTGAGCATTTCCACTAGGGTTTAAGACCTTTTCTAGACCTTTGATTTGCTATATAAAAAATCATATATTAAACATTTGCCAACGATTTTCTAATGTGCATTGTAAATACATGGTTACATCTGTTTCTTCATATGAATCTCATAGTGCATACTTAAGGGGATTTTCTTCTACTGATATTCAATTGATTTAATTAGGCAAGTTCCACTAATGTCCTAATTGGAAGACAGACTTTTTAGCATTCGCTTGAGGTTAGATTGCATTCATGGAATCATAATTATTCTGATGTCTTGCCACAGTTCATACAGTAGACGAACTGTGTACTGGCTGAATTTTTAATGAAGTCAACTTTTTACTTTCATTTTCCTGAAATTTTTCTCTTTATTTTGCATATAAGGTTGTTTCTCAAAGTGCCTGTTGTTGGTTTTATATTTTTTTCAGTGGTAACTCTTTCTAATATGTCCCATCACAAACACTTTAATAACATTTTGTTGTATATTTATGATTGTGAAATGAAAAGACAAATCAATCTTGATCTGAAGACAATGTTGGAAAATAGCAATAAGAAAAATTATATATTAGAGCCCAACTGTGACATAAAACATTTTGTTTTATAAGTTCTTAATATTTTGCATACTAATTATAATTTTTGTCCAATTGTGTCTTATACTAGCTCATCTAAATTTATAATTCTAAAAAACACTGTTATGACCTTGCTATGTTCTAATCACTGTGTTAGCACTGGGGATATAAGGATAACTATAATTTTTCCTCTGGAAGAATTTCATCCAAAAGTGGAATTAATGTCTTAAAAAATTCTGTGGAAAATCACTTGTTTTTTAAAATTATTATTTGAAATAATTTCCTTTTTCATTTATATGTATATTCTACCTATAATTTAAAGTCATGATGAATTCCCAGTCCATTTTTTTTCCTTACAAGTCATTAGGCTCTGATCTTTTTTCTTAGCCCAGCATTTCAGAGGTCTTTGGCCTTTAAAAAATATATAAAATGATGTATGTAGTTGCAATATACATAAGTATATAAAGAGACAATTATGTACAGCCCCTATGGAAAAACAGGCAGTTTTATTCAAAAGTCCAATAGTTAAAATTTCACCTACCAAAGACCCAGATATTCTACTCCTAAATGTTTATTCAAGGGAAATGAAAGCAAATATCCACAAAACATCTAGGTGAATGTTTATGGCAGTCTTATTAACCAAAGCCATTATTATTAACCAAAAACTGGAAACAGTCTAAATGTTCATTAACTAGTGAATGATCAACAGACTAGCATATCCATATGATGGAATACTAATCAGCAATTAAAATAAATGAACTATAATGTCTTATGTTAGGCTGCTATAACAAATTACCTTCAATTGGGTGGCTTAAATGACAGGCATTTATTTCTCACATTGCCGGAGGCTGGGAAGTTCAAGGTCAAGGAGTTTTCTTGCTGTATCCTCACATGGCAGAGAGAGTCATAACTTTTCTCATGTCTCTTTTTTTTAAATGATCACTAGTCACAACATAAGGGCTCCACCCTCATGACATAATTACCTTCTAAAGGCCCCATTTCGAAATACTGTGACATTTGGGATTAGGGCTTTAATGTACGAATTTTGGGGGGGCACATTCAGTCCATAGGATATACATATATACAAGAACATCAAGAACATGAGTGAATTTCAGCATCATTATGCTGAGTGAAGGAAACCAGAAACAAAATACTATGAAATATTTGAATCTGTTTTTATAAAACTCTAGAAAATGCGAACTTATATATAGCCCTAGAAAGCAGATCACTGTTTCCACGTGGATGTCTATGGAAGGTGGGATGGATTACAAAGGAACATAAGGAAACTTTTATTAAAAGGGGTGAAAATTTTTATTGTTTGATTGTTGTGATTGTTTCATGCATGTGACATATGTCAAAACTTAATTGTATACTGTAAATATGTGAAGTTTACTGTATGTCAATTATACATGAGCAAAGTTACAAAAAAAATTACTTGGGAGGTAAGAGAAATTGATGTATGTTATAAAAACACAGAGAAAACCACAGAAATGACAAGCAAAAATAAGTTATTAAAATGATAATGAACATGAATAGTCAACCCCAGGAAATAATGGATTCCCTAAGTTTCCAGTGGAGTTTTAAATAACTAATTTTCATTTCAGTTGATCAAAGCTTTAAAATTAACCCTTTATTTTGATTGATAAAATTTACTTTTGATATCGGCCTTTACTATTTTGTTTCTGATGGAAAATTCTTCACTGCAAAAGAGGCTATATTAATGTTTTAAGCTTCTCTTTCATTATGTCCATTCAACTTATCCATTGTTTTATTTTAATTACATAATTAGAGAAAAAATATAAATAAAATACTTTGACTTTTTTTCAAAAATACAATTTTCTTGGCCAGCTTCAGTAATAGAAACTTTCAAAAAATAAAAAATAAAAAGGTGCTGTGAACTTATTAAAGCCCAAGGCTATTTATTGACTGAATAGCTCCATGTATTTAATATAATTAATGTGTTAAGTTACTAATTGGAATTTTAATTTTGCAAGAGATGAAAATATCTTCAATTCAAACATGGTAAGGGCACTGGAGTGGAATGATTTTGTTTTTGTTTCTGTTTCTGTCTCTGGGAAAATCAATTGGATCTAAGGATATGAGGATCTTAGTACTAGGATACTTTTGAGTAGTTTGAAATGAAAGAAAAGGCATGACACATTGACATGTTGTTTCTTCTATATGATATGATATTTTTTAGGATTGTACAACATTACTTATTAAAAGAGAAGATACATATGAGAGAGAGCTTTCATGTTCAATAGTGCTTTTTGTTATTGTAGTGTAATTTTTCTACAGTTAAAATGTTATTAGTAATAATCTAAAACTTTTGAACACTGTGTTTTCAGACTAAAATAAAAAAGAACTATAAACAAATGTTGAACTGTATTTAGGAGGTCTGGTTTTCACAGTGGTTTAGGTTAGCAATTTTAAGCTACTTTCTCTGTGATCTAGGAATAAATGGAAGAGTAAATATTTTGAAAATAATGGAAACTGTTTCTTATTATTATAAATGTGGAAAGGAGAAAGAAGGGAAGGAAAGGAGGAAGGAAAAAAGGAAGGAAGGAAGGAAGGGAGGGAGAGAGAAAGAAAGAAAACTAGAATTAAATTGAAATTGGAGATATAATTTGGTTGTATGTGTGGGTACGTGGGGATATAGATATAGGTAATAGGTGTGTACATATGTATATGTGTATTATTTTTTCCTAGCTCTGTGTGCTGAAAGGGTCCCAGTAGCAATGAACATACCTAGTTCTTAGACTTGGAGTTCTGAAATCTATTCATAACTTAAAAGTTTCCAGAGATCCTTAGAGAAATTACTGCTTTCATTGCAGGGACAGGAATATCTGGCTATGTTAAAAATTAGCACACATGAGAAAATAATTAGAATATGACAAAAGGACACAAGAATTAGCTTGAAGGTGCCCCCAACTGACTATATCTGGGGTAATTTCAGCATCAAAATTAAGTAATAATTGTAATAAGTTATAATATAGAAAAAAACAGGAATCTGTGAGTCAAAATGTGCAGATTCATAAAAATGATTGTTTTTATTAAATTTATTAATTAACCTATGATCTGTCATGTTTATGATGCCCATTCATTTTATACAGATTAAAGATATCTTTCCATATTATGAAATCTAATTTTGCATATTTCAGAAATATTTTAATTTTTGTGTGTGTTTTCCAGATTTTTTTGAATACTTATTCTTACGTGTTTTTTCATCTTCTTTGTTGTTATTATACATAGGGGTTTTCTACTTAGAGTGTCTTCTAATTAATAATTGTTTGTGTATGTGAAGGATATTTGTTTCTGTGTGTTAATTTTGTATCCTTCTACCTTACTAAATTATTTTATTATCACTGTCTTTAGGATTTTCCAGATGTGCTATTATATAATTTGCAAATAGATACAGTGTTACTTATTTAAAAATGTTTAAGCCTTTAGTGATGTCTTTTGTTTTCCTGCACAGGCTAATACTTTCAGTACAATATTAAATATTATTGGAGGTAACACTTACCTTTTCTCTTCCTGATGTTAGTGAAATACCCCTAGCATTTCCTGATTGAGTGAAATCAGTAACTTTGTAACTAAGCATATATATTTTTATCAATAAAGTATTTTATTATTCTCATTTTATTGAATGCTTTTGTTAAAATTGTGAGTAGGTATTAACCTTTGTTAAAGGTCTTTCTAACATTTATAAGATGATCATATGACTGTTCTTTTTAGAGATATTAACATGGTGTATTATGATCAATTTCATAATCTTAAATAAGCATTACATTCTTAGAATAAGCCCCATTTGTTCATGGTTTATTATTTTCTTAATGTTGTATTGAATTCTGTTCACAATTATTTTATTTAGTATTTTTGCATCATTTTCATAAGTGTGATTGGTCTATAATTTTCTTTTTCATATCACATTTATAAGATTTAAGAATCAATATTATATTTCCTTTATGAAAAGAATTTGGAAGTTTGTTCTTCATTTTCTATGCCTTAGAACAATTTATGTAGCTTTGAGACTAGGTTTAACAGTAATAACAACTTTGTAGTTAGAATTCCCCAGTGAAATCTGGGTCTGATGCTTTCTTTGTAACTGTTTTTTCTTTTTCTACAAAATTTGACATTTTTTAGCTTTGTGTTTCTAACAAAACTGATGTTAGTAAACTGTATTTTCTAAAGAAATTATTCATGTTATCTGAGTTTTCAAATTTATTTAAATCGAGGTCTGAAAAGTAGACTAGTATGACTTTTTTCATTTCTTCTTATTCAATAATTATTTCCCTGTTTTCAACTGTCAATCCTTACTTTTAAAAAATTATGATTCCCCCCTTTTTTTAAAAAAAAATTAGATTAGCTACTGGTGTGATTATTTTGTTAATTCTTTCAAAGAACCAGGATTTTGACCTTTTAAAATTAGATTTATTATTTAAAAAATTCTCTACCTTCAAAATTCCTGCTCTTTTTCTTTATTTCCTTTCTTTGCTTTCTTTTGCTTTATTTGATTGTTATTTTCCTACATCTTTTATATGAGAATTTAATTTATTTTTATTATTTCCTTTAATTGAGTTTTTAAGAATTTAATCACCACTTTTTATATTCCATACATTATGATAAGGTAGTGTTTTCATTATCATTATTGTTTTCAGGAATTCTATAATTTGAAGTTGTATTTTCATTTTCACTCGAGCTATTTAGTATTACGTTCTTTAAATTTTGGATGGAAAGGTCTTTATGGCTATTTTTTTCTATTTTAAAATTTCTTGTTTTATTTCATTATGATCAGGAAGTGTCATTAATATTTCTATTTTATGTACCTTACTGTAGGCACATTCTTTGTGACATAAAATGTATGATTTTTTGGGGGTGAATTTTTTATATGTGTTTGAGAAGTTGTATTTTAGAGTATCAGGCTGTAAAGTTCAACATATATCCTTAAGATTTATGTTATTGGTGTATTGTTTATTTCTACATCTCTTTATTTTGGGACCATTTGAACTGTCTTGAACTGAATATTTGAGTTTAATGACTCCGACTAGTATGCTTCTACCTATTATTCTCAAGTCTCCTGCAATTTTTGTTTTATAATTGTCAATGATACATTATTTAATACATGAAGTCATACTTTTATATCTTCATAGTAGATTGCCTTTTAGCCCAGAAAATGTTCTTCATTACAATTAATACTTTTTGGATTGAATTGTAATTTTTATAATATTATGATCACAGACTTTTTATTATAATGTTGATTACATTTGCCTGGTATACATGCTTCATCTTTGCTTACCCTTTTATTTTTCCCAGACTTGAAATCCCTCTGTTTCATATATGTAGTTTTGTTCATATAATTGTATGTATTTTATTATTTTGTTACCTATATGAAAATTATTTTATTTTAACAAGTGAGTTAAGTTTATTCAGATTTATTTCTGTGAGTAATATATGTAGTTTCTATTCTGTCATAATATTTTGTTATATCACATTTTCATGAAGGAGTTTTCTTTTTCCTGTCCATACCTTTTGGCTTAGATATTCCTTTAGCTATGAATGTATTATCAAAAACATACATATTGTGTTTTCTGGGAGAAATAATTTTAATCCCTTAGGATATGACATGATTTTAAGAGAGGACAGGGCAGAAGTTATCATATTTGAATAGGACACATCAGATTATTTTGATGATGTTAAATATAAATTAGCACATAAGGAGAAATAATTGTGTGCTGGTTGAAAGAAATACCTGAGCAGAATTTTAAATGAAGGAAAATGTAATTTACAGAGGACTGAATTGCAAGTGGAAGACCCGGGTTCTTGTCCTGATTCTGCCAAACAGTGATGTAAGCAAGTCATATTATTGGTGAGAAGATGACCTACAACTTGTAGACAAATATTTGAGGCTCAAACCATGACTAGATATGAAAAGAAATTAAAAATTATATTATCTGAAATACTCTCAGGAAATTACTGAATACTACTACTTCATTAGCTTCTTTTTGGAGGTCAGGGCAATACTTCTAAAGGTTATGTTTGACTAGTAGTAGATAATGACAGAACTGCTTTCTAAGGTGGCAGGGTCTGGTTGACTATAGTAGCTTGGCTGCTGAGTAGACTTATATAAGTTTAAGGTTACAGATGCATCATTCTAGATGAAAAACAAAGGCTGAACCCTGCTAATCAAGGGTTGTCTTTTCCATTTATCTCCTATAACTGCATTCAACTCCTAATCTAAATACACATTTTTAAAAAATCTAAATGTATCAAAATACCTAAATGCTGAAAATGTCAAAAGCTTATCTGTTTAAAAATGCATCAAAATATTTACCTTCTTGTATTGCTAAATAATTAGTCTACCTGGGCTCTGTACAACTCTCAGTCTAGTTCTGACCTAGGTAAGTTAACAGAGCCTTTAACTTTTAGTTTTTTCATTAATAAATAAAGATGACATTTTAGAGGGCATTTTAGAGCTAATTTTAGTTTTAAAATTGTAAACTAATTGAATATAGATTATTCTATTCTAATTTACTACTTATTAAATTTTTGAAAATAATATGAAGGTGTTTTGTGTATCAACTGAGAGTATTGAGGACTTAGTAACACTTTTGACGTTAAACTCATCAACAAACAATTTAGCAAAATAACTTATGAGCTCTTCAAACTTTCTTTGTTTCTGGTCCTAACATCTGTTGACCATAGCCATATTTTTCAGAAAAGTCACATGCTCAAGATACAAAACTAATTAACATTGAAAACTATATCAAAAGACTTCTGGTTCTGGCATAATGTGAGATAAGATAACTCGAAATTTCTCTTACTACAAAAGCTTTGAAATGCTTGATAAATTATAACAAAAAATGTAAGGATGACCTTTTAAAAGAAATTGAGAATATTTGTCAGGCAACAAAAAAAGGCAATTAAAAATTGGTTTGGTAAACACATGGTTTGACACTGTGTTTATCTTTGTGTTTGGAGGGGGTAGGAGATTTACAGATCTCAGATATACATTCTAACAGCTGTGCAGGAAAAAAAGATGTAGACTTGGAGCTGTCTGAGATGGGGAGTTGTAAATGAGACGGCACAAACCCAGAAAATGTAAAGGAGTACACTCTATGTGAGAAAGCAGACCGACAAAATTTACTAGCCAAAACAGAAATTTGACAGGAGAGCCTTTGGTTGGAATCTGAGCTCCAAGAATTAAAAAATAACTTCCCTGAGAATTATAACTGTGGGCCTATGCCTCACACAGGCTTATGATCTTAACTTATGCTACCTCTAATGTCTGGGAATCCGTATGCTAAGAAATTAATATAAAAATTGTCCCTGAAAGGAAGTTCCTGTGATAAAAATATGAAAGTCTCCTGAAAAGACATGACCTCAGGCCTGGATGCCTAAGATTTCCACAGATGAACCTCTGCCAAAGATGAACTCACCATCAAAATTACAATATCAATGAGGAAATAATCCACCATAAATTTGATTCAGATGGTACAGTAAATAGCAGAGATAGATAGAAGAATCAGATAAAAACTATACAAATATTTTTAAATGGCTAAAGGCATAAATAAAATAACTGAAATATAAGGCAAGCAAGACACTATGAAAAATGAACAGGGAAATTGAAGACAAATCAAGTAGATCTTAAGAATTAAAATATATGGAAATTATAGTAATAATGTTTTTAAAAAAGTTCAATGAATATGTGTGGCAGATACTTCAAGTTGCTTTTACAATACCCATTTTCTCTTTCTTTTAAAAAATAAAACCCCTAATTTTGTTTGGGTTGGCAATATAATTATTAAACAAACAGACACTGCATTGCTTGGCATCCTTCCAGCAGTGTATCCATGTGATAATGTTTTGGTCAAATTGCTATCCATGATTCCTTCCTCTTTGTTACTTTATTCTTATTTCCTGAAAGGCAACAGAAGGAATAAAATGAAGTATCCATTTTGCTATCATAAGGCAATCATGAGAATCAACCACATGTTAAGGTTGGCAGAGTAGAAAACAGAAGAGCTTGGGAACTGATATTACTATGGGACTGCTGCATCAGTCCTGGACTGCCAACTTTCTGTTGTCATGTTGTGTGATAAAAATAAATTCCTGTTTGGTCAATACTGTAATAAGGCTTCTGTTATGTGTAGCTTTATAACATCTAAAATGGGTAAAACAAAAAGACAAGGAGAAAGTTAATATACTGGAAGATAGATTTGAAGTAAGTTCCTAAAATATACTAGAGATAATCAGTTGGAAAATGTAATGGAGACATTAGGAGAAAAAAATGAGAATTTACAGAATGCATCTGATAAGAATCTCACAAGGAGTTAATTGAAAATTTGGCAGAGATTATATCTGAAGAGGTCATGGCTGACATTTTTCCAATATAAATGAAAATGTGACTTCTCAGATTCAGTGGTGCTGAATCTAGTTCCAACAAAGATAAGTAAAAAATACACATCTAGATGCAGCATAATGAGACAGCAAAATACCAAAGGAAAAGGAGATTATCTATAAAAAAGCAGCCAAAGATAAAAGATTATCAACAGTTGAGGAGAAAATAATATACTCTAAAAGGCTTAAACAGAAAGTTTATTACAGCATATTACAGGCTTGTGTCAGTACTAAATGGATCAATAAACAGATTCTAGGCTGCACTTTCAGGAATGCACCCAAAGCTACTCCTCAGATCTGGGCTAGCATGGGAACTGCTTGCTGCTCCTGCACAATTAACTATTTACTTGTTTAACTGAGAGGTTGCCAGTATAGCTGCTGGCCCCCAGACCTAGCTACTGCTGCTTGATCAGGAAGCCAAATGCCCAAGTTATTTTTACCTTGCTGCAACTGTCAGTTTGGGCCACACTGCCTTTAATCTATTCTCCCCTGCAAAGAAATTCTGATACCCTGCCTCCTCTTTCACATAACTCAGTTCCAAATTCAAGCTTACACAAATGCATTTGAATACCAAAAAATCTTATTTAGATCACTAGCTGTGAAAGTTTCCAGGAAATACAGTTTTCAGCTTTATAGTCTCCAAAATACAGCAGGGCAGAGCAGAAGAAAGTTGAAAAAAAAAGTTTATGATCCCATCTATATTCTGTATCACACATACCGAAAAGGGATAATTAGCTCAACATCACAATTTGCAGTACCAAAAACAAGCCAGAAGACAATGAGATAATACCCTCAGAGTGCCAAGAAAACAGATTTTTTTTCAAAAAGAATTTACCCTAATAGACCCTTTCTGAAAGAACTACTAAATAATATACTTCATTAAGAAGGATATCAAACCTAGAGAGGAAGAAAAATATGTAAGGATAAATGATTTTCTTTTAAAAAATTTTTTAGTTTTTGTGGGTACGTAGTATGTGTATGTATTTATGGGGTATATGAGATACTTTGATACAGGCATATAGTGCATAATAATCAAATCCTAGTAAGTGAGGTATTTATCACATCAAGCGTTTATCTTTTTTTGTTATGGACAATTCAATTATACTCTTTTAGTTATATTAAAATGTACAATACATTATTGTTGACTGTAGTTACCCTGTTGTACTATCAAATACTATTATAGATCTTCTTCATTCTATCTAACCATATTTTTACCCACTAACCATTCCCCCTTCCCTCCACTCAGAACTACCCTTCTTGGCCTCTGGTAACCATTGTTTTACTCGAAATCTCCATGAGTTCAACTGTTTTAATTTTTAGCTCCCACAAATAAGGGAGAACATGCAATATTTGTCTTCCTGTGCCTGGCTTCTATCATTTAACAATGACTTCCAGTTCCATCCATGTTGTTTCAAATGACAGAATCTCACTTTTTTATGGCTACATAGTATTCCATTCTATATATGTACCACATTTTCTTTTTTTAAAATATATATATTTTTATTATACTTTAAGGTCTAGGGTACATGTGCACAATGTGCAGGTTTGTTACATATGTATACATCTGCCATGTTGGTGTGCTGCACCCATTAACTCCTCATTTACATTAGGTATATCTCTTAATACTATCCCTTCCCCCTCACCCTACCCCACAACAGGCCCTGATGTGTCATGTTCCCCTTCCTGAGTCCAAGTGTTCTCATTGTTCAGTTCCCACCTATGAGTGAGAACATGTGGTGTTTGGTTTTTTGTCCTTGTGATAGTTTGATGAGAATGATGGTTTCCATCTTCATCCATGTCCCTACAAAGGACATGAACTCATCATTTTTTATGGCTGCATAGTATTCCATGGTGTATATGTGCCACATTTTCTTAATCCAGTCTATTATTGTTGGACATTTGAGTTGGTTCCAAGTCTTTGCTATTGTGAGTAGTGCCACAATAAACATACGTGTGCATGTGTCTTTATAGCAGCATGATTTATATTCCTTTGGGTATACACCCAGTAATGGGATGGCTGGGTCAAATGGTATTTCTAGTTCTAGATCCCTAAGGAATTGCCACACTGTCTTCCACAATGGTTGAACTAGTTTACAGTCCCACCAACAGTGTAAAAGTGTTCCTATTTTTCCACATCCTCTCCAGCACCTGTTGTTTCCTGACTTTTTAATGCTCACCATTCTAACTGGTGTGAGATGATATTGTGGTATTGATTTGCATTTCTCTGATGGCCAGTGATGATGAGCATTTTTTCATGCGTCTTTTGGCTGCATGAATGTCTTCTTTTGAGAAGTGTCTGTTCATATCCTTCACCCACTTTTTGATGGGGTTGTTTGTTTTTTTCTTGTAAATTTGCTTGAGTTCTTTGTAGATTCTGGATATTAGCCCTTTGTCAGATGAGTAGATTGCAAAAATTTTCTCCCATTCTGTAGGTTGCCTGTTCACTCTGATGATAGTTTCTTTTGCTGTGCAGAAGCTCTTTAGTTTAATTAGATCCCATTTGTCAATTTTGGCTTTTGTTGCCATTGCTTTTGGTGTTTTAGACATGAAGTCCTTGCCCATGTCTATGTCCTGAATGGTATTGCCTAGGTTTTCTTCTAGGGTTTTTATGGTTTTGGGTATAATATTTAAGTCTTTAATCCATCTTGAATGAATTTTTGTATAAGGTGTAAGGAAGGGATCCAGTTTCAGCTTTCTCCATATGGCTAGCCAGTTTTCCCAGCACCATTTGTTGAATAGGGAATCCTTTCCCCATTTCTTGTTTTTGTCAGGTTTGTCAAAGATCAGATGGTTGTAGATGTGTGGTATTACTTCTGAGGGCTCTGTTCTGTTCCATTGGTCTATATCTATGTTTTGGTACCAGTAGCATGCTGTTTTGGTTACTGTAGCCTTGTAGTATAGTTTGAAGTCAGGTAGCATGATGCCTCCAGCTTTGTTCTTTTGGCTTAGGATTGACTTGGCAATGCGGGCTCTTTTTTGGTTCCATATAAACTTTAAAGTTGTTTTTTTCCAATTCTGTGAAGAAAGTCTTTGGTAGCTTGATGGGAATAGCATTGAATCTATAAATTACCTTGGACAGTATGGCCATTTTCACGATATTGATTCTTCCTATCCATGAGCATGGAATGTTCTTCCATTTGTTTGTATCCTCTTTTATTTCATTGAGCAGTGGTTTGTAGTTCTCCTTGAAGAGGTCCTTCACATCCCTTGTAAGTTGGATTCCTAGGTATTTTATTCTCTTTGAAGTAATTGTGAATGTGAGTTCACTCATGATTTGGCTCTCTGTTTGTCTGTTATTGGTGTCTAAGAATGCTTGTGATTTTTGCACATTGATTTTGTATCCTGAGACTTTGCTGAAGTTGCTTATCAGCTTAAGTAGATTTTGGGCTGAGTCAGTGGGGTTTTCTAGATATACAATCATGTCATCTGCAAACAGGGACAATTTGACTTCCTCTTTTCCTAATTGCATACCCTTTATTTCTTTCTCCTGCCTGATTGCCCTGGCCAGAACTTCCAACACTATGTTGAATAGGAGTGGTGAGAGAGGGCATCCCTGTCTTGTGCCAGTTTTCAAAGGGAATGCTTCCAGTTTTTGTCCATGGAGTACAATATGGGCTGTGGGTTTGTCATAAATAGCTCTTATTATTTTTAGATACATCCCATCAATACCTAATTTATTGAGAGTTTTTAGCATGAAGGGCTTAATTTTGTTGAAGGCCTTTTCTGCATCTATTGAGATAATCATGTGTTTTTTGTCTTTGGTTCTGCTTATATGGTGGATCACGTTTATTGATTTGTGTATGTTGAACCAGCCTTGCATCCCAGGGATGAAGCCCACTTGACCATGGTGGATAAGCTTTTTGATGTGCTGCTGGATTCGGTTTACCAGTATTTTATTGAGGATTTTTGTGTCAATGTTTATCAGGGATATTAGTCTAAAATTCTCTTTTTTTGTTGTGTCTCTGTGAGGCTTTGGTGTCAGGATGATGCTAGCCTCATAAAATGAGTTAGGGAGGATTCCCTCTTATTCTATTGACTGGAATAATTTCAGAAGGAATGGTACCAGCTCCTCCTTGTACCTCTGGTAGAATTCGGCTGTGAATCCATCTGGTCCTGGACTTTTTTTTGGTTGGTAAGTTATTAATTATTGCCTCAATTTCAGAGCCTGTTATTGGTCTACTCACAGATTCAACTTCTTCCTGGCTTAGTCTTGGGAGGGTGTATGTGTCAAGGAATTTATCCATTTCTTCCAGATTTTCTAGCTTATTTGCGTAGAGGTGTTTATAGTATTCTCTGATGGTAGTTTGTATTTCTGTGGGATCGGTGGTGATATCCCCTTTATCATGTTTTATTACATGTGTTTGATTCTTCTCTCTTTTCGTCTTTATTAGTCTTGCTAGCGGTCTATCAATTTCATTGATCTTTTCAAAAAACTGGCTCCTGGATTCATTGATTTTTTGAAGGGTTTTTTGTGTCTCTATCTCCTTCAGTTCTGCTCTGATCTTAGTTATTTCTTGCCTTCTGCTACCTTTTGAATGTGTTTGCTCTTGCTTCTCTAGTTCTTTTAATTGTGATGTTAGGGTGTCAATTTTAGATCTTTCCTGCTTTCTCCTGTGGGCATTTAGTGCTATAAATTTCCCTGTACACACTGCTTTGAATGTGTCCAAGAGATTCTGGTATGTTGTGTCTTTGTTCTAGTTAGTTTCAAAGAACGTCTTTATTTCTGCCTCCATTTCGTTATGCATGTGGTAGTCATTCAGGAGCAGGTTGTTCAGTTTCCATGTAGTTGTGCGGTTTTGAGTGAGTTTCTTAATCCTGAGTTCTAGTTTGATTGCACTGTGGTCTGAGAGACAGTTTGTTATAATTTCTGTTCTTTTACATTTGCTGAGGAGTGCTTTACTTCCAACTCCATGGTGAATTTTGGAATAGGTGTGGTGTGGTGCTGAGAAGAATGTATATTCTTTTGATTTGGGGTGGACCGTTCTGCAGATGTCTATTAGGTCCGCTTGGTGCAGAGCTGAATTCAATTCCTGGATATCCTTATTAACTTTCTGTCTCATTGATCTGTCTAATGTTGACAGTGGGGTGTTAAAGTCTCCTATTATTATTGTGTGGGAGTCTAAGTCTCTTTGTAGGTCTCTAAGGACTTGCTTTATGAATCTGGGTGCTCTTGTATTGGGTGCATATATATTTAAGATACTTAGTTCTTCTTGTTGAATTGATCCCTTTACCATTATGTAATGGCCTTCTTTGTCTCTTTTGATCTGTGTTGGTTTAAAGTCTGTTTTATCATAGACTAGGATTGCAACCTCTGCCTTTTTTTGTTTTTCATTTGCTTGGTAGATCTTCCTCCATCCCTTTATTTTGAGCCTATGTGTGTCTCTGCACACACACATAGGCTCAAAATAAAGGTGAGATGGGTTTCCTGAATACAGCACACTGGTGGGTCTTGACTCTTTATCCAGTTTGCCAGTCTGTGTCTTTTAATTGGGTAATTTAGCCCATTTACATTTAAGGTTAATATTGTTATGTGTGAATTTGATTCTGTCATTATGATGTTAGCTGGTTATTTTGCTCATTAGTTGATGCAGTTTCTTCCCAGCCTCGATGGTCTTTACAATTTGGCATGTTATTGCAGTGGCTGGTACCAGTTGTTGCTTTCCATGTTTAGTGCTTCCTTCAGGAGCTCTTTTAGGGCAGGCCTGGTGGTGACAAAATCTCTCAGCATTTGCTTGTCTGTAAAGGATTTTATTTCTCCTTCACTTATGAAGCTTAGTTTGGCTGGATATGAAATTCTGGGTTGAAAATTCTTTTCTTTAAGAACGTTGAATATTGGACCCCACTCTCTTCTGGCTTGTAGAGTTTCTGCCGAGAGAGCAGCTGTTAGTCTGATGGGCTTCTCTTTGTGGGTAACCCGACCTTTCTCTCTGGCTGCCCTTAACATTTTTTCCTTCATTTCATTTTCTTTATCCATTTGTCTCCTGATGGACGTGTAAGTTGCTTCCAGATTTTGGCCATTGTGACTAGTGCTGCCATAAACATAGGAGTGCAGATATCTCTTTGATATACTGATTTCTTTTCTTTTGATTACATGGGTATACACCTAGCAGTGGGATTGCTGGATTATGTGGTAGCTCTATTTTTAGTACTTTTTAGGAACCTCCAAGCTGTTCTCCAAAGTGGTTGTACTAATTTACATTCCCACCAACAGTGGCCAAAGGCTCCCTTTTCTCTGCATCATTGCCAGCATTCGTTATTGGCTATCTTTAGGATAAAAGCCATTTTAACTGGGTTGAGATGATATCTCATTATAGTTTTTTATTTTCATTTCTTTGATGATCAGTGATATTGAGCATTTTTTCATATGTCTATTTGTCATTTCTTTGTCTTCTTCTGAGAAATGTCGTATTCAAATTTTTGCCCATTTTTAAATGAGATTATTGTATTTTTCCTATAGAGTTGTTTGAGGTCCTGTATCTGGTTATTAATCCCCTAACAGATGGATAGTTTGTAAATATTTTCTGCCATTCTGAGGGTTGTCTCTTCACTTTGTTGATTGTATCCTTTGCTGTGGAGAAGCTTTTTAACTTGATGCGATCCTATTTGTCTATTTTTGCTTTAGTTGTCTGTGCTTGTAGGGTGTTACTCAAGAAATCTCTGCCCATTCCAATATCCTGGAGAGTTTCCCCAAGGAAACATCATGTTGAATGGGGAAAAGCTGAAAGCATTTTCCCTGAGAACTGGAATAAGACAAGGACGCACACTTTTACCACTTGTATTCCACATAGTAGTTGAAATTTTAGCCAGAGAAATCAGAGAAGAGAAAGTAATAAAATGCATCGAAATTGATAAAAAGGAGGTTAAACTATCTGTTTGCTGATGATATGGTCATGTATCTAGAAAACCCCAAAGACTCATCCAAAAAGCATGTAGATCTGATAAATGAATTCAGTAACATTTCAGTATACAAAATCAGTGTACACAAATCAGTAGCATGGCTCTACATCAACAATGACCAAGCTGAGAAGCAAATCAAGAACTCAATCCCTTTTACAACAGTTGCAATAAAATAAAATAATAAAATAAAATAAAATAAAATAAAACTTAGGAATATACCTGACCAAGGAGTTGAAAGACCTCTACAAGGTAAACTACAAAACACTGCTGAATAAGATCATAGATGACACAAAGAAAAGGAAACATATTCCATGCTCATGGATGAGTGGAATCAACATTCCGAAAATGACCATACTTCTCAAAGCAATCTACAGATTTAATGCAATTCCCATAAAATTACCATCATGATTCTTCATAGAACTAGAAAATACAATTCTAAAATTCATATGGAACAAAAAAAGAGCCTGCATAGCCAAAACAAGGCTAAGAAAAAGGAACTAATTTGGAGGCATCACATTACCGAACTTTAAATTATACTACAAGGCTATGGTTAACAAGACAGCATGCTACTGGTGTACAAATTGGCACGTAGACCAATGGAACAGAATAGAGAACTCAGAAATAAAGCCAAATTCTTTCAGGCAACTGATCTTTGACAATGCAAACAAGAACGTATAATGGAGAAAGAAGGAACCCTGCTCAACAAATGATGCCAGAATAATTGGCAAGTCATATGTAGAAGAATGAAACTGGATCTTCATCTCTTACCTTATACAAAAATAAAGTCAAGATGGATCAAATACTTAAATCTGAGACCTGAAACCATAAAAATTCTAGAAGATAACATCAAAGAAACACTTCTCAGCATTGGATTATGCCAAGAGTTGATGACCAAGGACTCAAAAGCTAATGCAGGCCGGGCATATAATCACACATATAATCTCAGCACTTTGGGAGGCCAAGTTGGCGGATCACGAGGTCAGGATTTCGAGACCAGCCTGGCCAACATGGTGAATCCCCATCTCTACTAAAAATACAAAAATTAGCCAGGCATGGTGGCACGTGCCTGTAGTCCCAGCTACTTGGGAGCCTGAGGCAGGAGAATCACTTGAACCTGGGAGGCAGAGGTTGCAGTGAGGGGAGATCGCACCACTGCACTCCCTGCCTGGGCGACAGACTGAGACTCCATCTCAAAAAAAAAAAAAAAAAAAAAAAAAGGAAAAGAAAAGAAAGAAAGAAAAAGTAAATGCAACAAAACAAAATAAATAGATGAACCCAATTAAACTAAAAGTTTATACACAGCAAAAGAAATAATCAGCAGAGTAAATGTACATCCCACAGAGTGGGAGAAAAGAGAAAATATTTGAAAACTATGCATTCAACAAAGGACCAATATCAAGAATCTACAGGTAACTCAAACAAATCAGTAAGAAAACAATCCCATGTAATCCCATCAAAAAGTGACCAAAGGACATGAATAGAGAACTCTCAAAAGAAGATCTACAAATAGCCAACAAACACATGAAAAAAAGATCAACATTGCTAATTGTCAGGGAAATGTAGATTAAAATTACAATGAGATACCACCTTACTCCTGCAAGAATGGCCGTAATTTAAAAATTTAAAAGTAGATGTTAGCATGGATGTGGTGAAAAGGAAACACTTTTACACTGCTGTTGGGAATGTAAACTAGTACAAACACTGTGGAAAGTAGTATGGAGATTCCTTAGAGAACTAAAAGTAGAACTACCATTTTATCCAGTAATCCCACTACTGGGTATCTACCCAGAGGAAATAACTCGTTATATGAAAAAGACATTTGCACACACATGTTATAGCAGCATAATTCACAATTCCAAAAATATGGTATCAGCTTTAATGTCCATCAACCAATGAGTGGATAATCAAAATGTGGTGTATGTACACCATGGAATACTACTCAGCAATGAAAAGAAATGAAATAATGGCATTCACAGCAACCTGGATGGAGTTGGTGACCATTATTCTAGGTGAAGTAACTGAGGAATGGAAACCAAATGTCTATGTTCTCACTTATAAGTGGAAGCTAAGCTATGAGGACATCAAGGGGTAAGAATCATGTAATGGACTCTTGGGACTCGGAGAGATGGTAGGAGGGGAGAGAAGGATAAAAGACTATTGGGTACAGTGTATACTGCTGAGGTGACGGGTACACCAAAATCTCAGAAATTACCGCTAAGTAACTTCTTTGTGTAACTGAAAACCACCTGTTTCTCTAAAACTATTGAAATAAAATAAAATAAAATAATAATATGTCATGCTACTCTTTCCTGGCCTGTAAGGTTTACACTGAAAATTCTGCTGTCAGACATACTTGAGCTCCATTCTGTGTTATTTGTTTTTTTTCTCTTGCTGCTTTTAGGGTTCTTTCTTGATCCTTGACATTTGGGAATTTGATTATTAAATGACTTGAGGTAGTCTTGTTTGTAGTAAATCTGCTTGGATTTCTGTATCCTTCTTGTAATTGAATGTTGTTATCTCCTCTAGATTTGGAAAGTTCTCTGATATTATCACTTTTATTAAACTGTCTACCCTTGTCTCTTACTCTACCTCCTCTGTATGGCCAATAACTCTTAGATTTGCCCGTTTGAGACTATTTTGTAGATCTTGGAGGTATGCTTTATTGTTTTTTATTAATTTTTTTGTATCATCCAACTGCATATTTTCACATAGCTTTTCTTCAAGCTCACTAATTTTTCCTTCTGCTTGATCAATTCTGATATTAGGAGAGTGTGATGCAATCCTCAGCATTTCAATTGCATGTTTCAACTTTAGAAAGTCTACTTGATTTTTTAAATTATTATAATCTCTTTGTTAAATTTATCTGATAGAATTCTGATTTCCTTTCCTGTGTTCTCTTGAATTTCTTTGAGTTTCCTCAACTCAGCTATTTTGAATTTTCTGTCTGAAAGGTCCTATATCTCTGTTTTTCCAGGATTGGTCTCTTGTGCCTTGTTTTGTTTATTTGGTGATTTTCTTTTATCAGAGCATAATTGAAGGAGATAGAGACATGAATAACTCTTGAAAAAAATGAATGAATCCAGGAGATATTGTTTTGAAAAAATTAATAAAATAGACTGCTAGTTAGACTAATAAAGAAGAAAATAGAGAAGAATCAAATACAAACAATCGGAAATAAGGGGATATCACCACTGACCCCACAAAATATAAACAATCATTAGAGAATACTATAAACACCTTTATGACCATAAACTAGAAATTCTAGAAGAAATAATTAGATTCCTGGAAACATACACCCTCCCAAGACTGAAACAGGAAGAAATGGAATCCCTGAATAGACCAATAGTGAGTTCTGAAATTGAGGCAGTGATAAATAGCCTACCAACCAAAAAAAAGCCCAACACCAGATGGATTCACAGCTGAATTCTTCCAGAGCTACAAAGAAGAGCTGGTAACATTTCTATGGAAACCATTACAAAAAGTTGAAAAGAAGAGACTCCTGTCTAACTCATTCTTTGAGGCCAGAACCATCCTGATACCAAAACATAGCAGAGATACAAGAGAAAAAGAAAACTTCAAGTCAGTATCTTTGGTGAACATCGATAACAAAAATCCTTAATAAAATACTGGCAAACTGGATCCATCAGCACATCAAAATTTCATCCACCCCTATCAAGTTGGCTTCATTTCTGGGATGCAGGATTTGTTCAACATACACAAATCAATAAATGTGATTCATCACATAAAGAGAATAAAGACAAAAACCACATGATTATCTTAATAGATGCAGAAAAGGCCTTTGATAAAACTCAACATCTCTTCATGTTAAAAACACTGCATAAACTAGGTATTGAAATAACATACTTCAAAATAATGAGACCCATGTATGACAAACCCACAGCCAATATTGTACTGAATGAACAAAACCTGGAAGCATTCCCCTTGAAAACCAATCAAGACAAGGATGCCCTCTCTCACCACTTCTATTCAACATAGTATTGGAAATTCCGGCCAGGGCAATCAAGCAAGAAAAAGAAATAAAGCATATTCAGATAGGAAGAGAAGAAGTCAAATTACCATGTTTGCAGATGACATGATCCTATATCTAGAAAATCTCACTGTCTCAGACCAAAAGCTTCTTAAGCTCATAAACAACTTCAGCAAACTCTCAGGATACAAAATCAATGTGCAAAAATCGCCAGCATTCCTATACACCAACAACAGGTAAGCCGAGAGCCAAATCATGTGTAAGCTCCTATTCACAATTGTTACAAAGAGAATAAAATACCTAGGAATACAGCTAACATGGGAAGTGAAGGATCTTTTTAAGGAGAACTACAAATCACTGCTCAAATAAGAGAGGACACAAACAAATGGAAAAACATTCCATGCTCATGGATAAGAATCAATATCATGAAAATAGCCATTCTGCCCAAAGTAATTTATAGATTCAATGCTATTTCCATTAAACCACCATTGACATTCTCCACAGAATTAGAGAAAACTATTTTAGAATTCATATGGAACCAAAAAAGAGGTCAAATAGCCAAGAAAATCCTAAGCAGAAAGAACATAGCTGGAGGCATCATGCTACCTGACTTCACACTATAGTCCAGGGCTACAGTAACCAAAATATCATGGTACTGATACAAAAAATGGACACACAGATGAACAGAACAGAATAGAGAACTCAGAAGTAAGACCACACACCTACAGCCATCTGATATTTGACAAACCTGACAAAAACAAGCAATGGAGAAAGGATTTCCTATTTAATAAATGGTGCTAAAAGAACTGGCTAGCCATATGCAGCAAATTGAAAGGGGACCTTTTTCTTGCATCATATTCAAAAATTAATGGAAGATGGATTAAAGACTTAAATGTAAAACCCAAAACTGTAAAAACCCTAGAAGAAAATTCAGGCAATACCATTTAGGACACAGGCATGGACAAAGATTTCATGATAAAAACACTGAAAGCAATTGCAACGAAAGCCAAAATTGACAAATGAGATCGAATTGAACTAAAGAGCTTCTGCACAGCAAAAGAAACTTTCATCAGAGTGGACAGGCAACCTACAGAATGGGAGAAAATTTTTGCAATCTATCCATCTGACAAAGGACTAATATCCAGAGTCTACAGAAACTTAAATTTACAAGAAAAAAAACCTTATTAAAAAGTAGGCGAAGGACATGAACAGACACTTCTCAAAATAAGACATAAATGCAGAAGACAAACACAAGAAAAAAAGCTGAACCTCACTGATCATTAGAGAATTGGAAATCAAAACCACAATGAGATAACGTCTGTTGGGGGCAGTATAAATTAGTTCAACTATTGTGGAAGACTGCGGCGATTCTTCAAAGACTTAGAGGCAGAAATACCATTTGACTCAGTAATCTCATTACTGGGAATATACCTAAATGAATATAAATAATTCTGTTATTAAGCAGGGAAATACATTCATGCATATATTTGTTGCAGCATTATTTACAATAGCAAAGACGTGGAATCAGCCCAAATGCCCCTCAATGATAGACTAAAGAAAATGTGGTACATATACACCATGGAGTACAATGCAGCCATAAAAAGGAATAAGATTATGTCCTTTGCAGGGACATGAATAGAGTTGGAAGCCATTATATTCAGCAATCTACCCCTGGAACAGAAAACTAAATATCGCATGTTCTCACTTGTAAGTGGGAGCTGAACGATGAGAACACGTGGACACATGGTGGAGAACAACACACACTGGGGCCTTGTTGGAGGCAAGAGGTTGGGGGAGGGAGAGCATCAGGAAGAATAGCTAATGGATACTGGGCTTAATACGTAGGTGATGGGATGATCTGTTCAGCAAACCAAAATTGCACTTGTTTACCTATGTAACAAAACTGCACATGCTGCACATGTACCACTTAACTTAAAAGTTGGTGAAAAGAAAAAAAACTAATAAAATTGGTACCTGCCTTTTGTTTGGATTGAATGGACATACATTCACATGTAATGTCATTATTGATATGGTAGAATTGATACCTTGATACCTGCCATTTTGTATTTTGCTATGTTTCTCATGTCTGTTTTATTCCCGATCCCCATGTTTTTAAAAATACTTTTTATTGAATGAATATTTGCTAGTGTAAAAAAAGAACTAAATAAATGAGGTATAATAATTATAAATAATATATAAATTATATATATTATATATGATACATTATATTATATTGTTATTATTTAATAATAACTAAAGTTTAAGTAGTGCTTATCTATGTGCCTTGTGTTATACATATTTTAACTCATTTAATCTTTACAACCCAAGAAGGTAGGAACTATTATTATTATTAGACTCATTTTACAGATGAGAAAATTGAGAAATATAATTTGACCATGGTTATATGGTTATATAGCCAGCAAAAAAGCTGACTCGGGGCTTGACCCCGGCAACACAGCTTCAGAGGTCATAACCTTTACTACTGGTAGACATTAACTCCAGTGCATAGGAAAGACTATAAATGTTTGTTGTTAGGCTGATAGATGGATGCTAAAATAGAGTATCATTTAAGAATAGTGGCTCATGCCTATAATCCCAGCACTTTGGCAAACTAAGGCAGGAGGATCACTTGAGCCCAGGAGTTCAAGACCAGCCTGGGGAAGATGACAAGACGTTATCTTTAAAAAACAAACAAACAACAACAACAAAAAACACACAAAACTCCCCACAAAAAGCCCCAAATTAGTTAGGCATGGTGGCCTGTGCTTGTAGTTCCAGCTACTTAGGAGGCTGAGGTGGGAGGAGCTCTCGAGCCCAGGAGTCTGAGGATGCAGTGAACTGTGATCATGTCACTGCACTCCAGCCTGGGTGAGAGAATGAGACCCAGTTTCTAAATAAAAAAATAAAAACAGTATCACTTCTGTAGCATTTTGTTTATACAACAGGGGAAACAGCCTACCAAATTCTTCAAGAGAAGGGAAGGAAGAAGTAAGGATATTCACAATTTTTTTAGATGATCTCTTTTTGATTCGTATGAAGTTAAAAGTATTTTGGATGTTTTTAGATAATTATAGCTTTTAAATGTGTGATGCTGGGAAATAGTAATAGTGCCCTTAGAGCCTTTTTATTGAATGTTTTATTCTTTTTTTGTTTATTTAATCAAGAAACATTTAGTGTCACTAAAAAATGTGCTATTGAATTTGACATGAAATGTAAGCTAACTTGCACAATTCTGTTTTTTCAATATTCTTTTAAAATTTTTTTATTTTACTTTCAGTTCTGGGATACATGTGCAGAATGTGCAGGTTTGTTACATACGTATACATGAACTATCACAATTTTTTGGTGTCACATAAGCACTATAAATCTGGCAACAGATGGGAGTATTGAAAATATATTTCATTCATTAGAAAATATATTTATTTGGCAGGGCGCGGTGACTCACGCCTGTAATCCCAGCACTTTGGGAGGCCAAGATGGGCGGATCACGAGGCCAGGAGATCTAGACCACGGTGAAACCCCGTCTGTACTAAAAAAATACAAAAAATTAGCCGGGCGCGGTGGCGGGCGCCTGTGGTCCCAGCTACTCAGGAGGATGAGGCAGGGGAATGGCGTGAACCCGGGAGGCAGAGCTTGCAGTGAGCCGAGATCGCGCCACTGCACTCTAGCCTGGGTGACAGAGTGAGACTCTGTCTCAAAAAAAAAAAAAAAAAAAGAAATATGTTAATTTATAGGAACATTAGTGTAGAATAATTAGATTTCCTACAATTCAAATGTGCAATTTGCCTTTTTCTATTGAGATCTACAATCTATGTGTCATAACATGGGAAACATAGTTACCACGGGAGTATGGTAAATATTATCGGGGATCTATATGTCTCTGTCTAGACAATGTTCCTTTCTTGTTGTTCCATACCTTGTCTTACTCATCTTGATTTTTCTCCTTTCTCTTTACCTTTTGCATAGTGTATTTCTCCCTGTTATCACCATTATTATTCTCAGTCTCAATATAACTACATAATTGTTTTTGAAGTAGGTAATGGGATGCTGAGATATTTATAACTTAGAAAAGCAAGGCTGGATCATCCTGCCAACCATTACCCTTACTATTTTGGAGGCAGCTTCCAAATATGAATAGTTCTACAATTCGTCTCACTGACAATCTCACAGGATAAAGAATACAGAGAAATGCCTTGTGCACAGTGTCCTTCCACATACTTCATGGTGAGGGGTGTAAATGAGCAGGTGAGGTTCTTGAGGGCCTCTTAAAAGTTAATAATAAGGCTATAAATATAACCCAGCAATTCTGACTTCAAGTTCTGTGGTATTTTAGTAGCACTACCTTAAAATGGTCCCTATTTATATACAAGGGATAGTTCTTGCCATACTGAACCAAAGTAGATGACGTTAAGATTCATTTGATTTTAAAAAGTATGAACATAAATTGATTGGAATCCTACTTGTAGACATTTCTCTAGGGTTAATGAATAATTTTCCTAACTCTGCTATTTAAATTCACACATCTCTCACAACTCATGTTCAAAATTTACTTCAAGTTTATCAAGGTGATTTTTAATGCCATATCCAAATCTGTTCAACTGGTACTAGGAGCAATTATGTCCTTTTTAAAGAATTTCTCTGTCTTTACATTCAACATTGCAAAAGAATTAACTTTTAGACTAAAAGTAGAACTCTGAAGAATGGATATTATGTCAATTAGAGCTATTATAATTGGAGATAATCTGCTTATTCTCTGCCTCAGTAGCATTAGCATTTGCTGGAAGAGAAAGGTTATATAGGCCATTTCTGTTCTTGTATTTTACTTTAATATGCTGAGATACACATTTTTTTCTATAAAACTAATGTCAAAAGTGGTCATGAAAACTTAAGCATTAAAAGTCAAAGTGTATTTTTTGATAGCAAAGAGAAGAAAATGCATCTCACATTAAATATTAATCAAATTTAACTACCTGGAGACACTCTGTAATGATTTTGTGAAAGTTAGTACTTGATCAAAGTTTTAATGGACGTATTTCTACTTCTATATCGTTTCTGATATTATGAATTATATCCACCTTTATTAGAAAGAGGAACATCTTTAGCAAAAGCAATATTTGAAAAATATTTATACAACACAGAAAGGTGAACAAAAGTAAAAGCCAGCTTTGTATTTTTAGGCTTTGCTAAATAAAGAATATAGAACTGATTACATGTGAGGTAAATTTAAGCATTGTATGGGTTGAAAATACTTTCAAGGCATAGTGTCAGCCCTACTGTCATGGAAGAACTTAACAACAAGGCTAAACAAAAAGAAAGCCTCAAGGTAGACAGATACTGTTAGACTCATTCATGCGCTTATAACTGACATATTCATTCATTGATTAAAAAATATGTGTCAATCACTTACTGTTTGCAAAGACATTTACCATTGTGGGAGATACAATGGTGTGCAAAATAGAGGCTTTCTGAACACTCAAGGAGCTCTCTCATTCCTGTGGTGATGGGTGATATTAAACAAGTCATTAGAGACTTGTTTAATTGCAAATGTAATAACTGCTGCAAACTTAAGAGCTGTATATTCTGAGAACATATCAGAGCTGAAAGAGCTAATGAATTCAGGGAAGATTTGAGACCCAAAGGATTAACAAGAATTAGAGACTAAAGTGAATGAATAAACCCTGGTCAGAAAGCTTTTGACAAAGATAGTTCAATATTACACATAGTTTCTGAAGTGAGTTAATTTTTTACAGTTGTAATGACCTCAAAAACAGAGAGCTATTATGACTGAGATTATTAGTTTCTTACCCAGTATTCATTCATTCTTTCTTTCTTGCTAACAGAACCCAATTTTATTTAGAATATCAATGTGCCCAAGTAAAGCAGCTACTTTTTTGGGGTTCCCTTGCAGCTTGAGGGTAGTTATTTGGCACAGTTTTAACCAATGCAAAGAAAATAGAAGTCACTAGATTAGCTTTCAGAAAAGACTTCAGAAAAGGCTTTTATAGTTGTTAAACAATTTTTGATTTTTATCCTTTCTCTGCTTTATTTTTGAAATAAAAACATTATGACAGGAGCTACAGTCAATATCTTGAGAGAATATAAGGATGAGGGTCACAACCTAAATACGATGCAGCAAAAAACATGAAAGGACCTATAAATACTTGATGATATTATGGAGCTTGTATACCCCTAGATTCCTACTGTCATTTTTCACTAATTTGAGAGAATAATGGAAAAATTACTCCATAAATTTGAAGGGTAAATTGAATCTTATCTGAAGAAATTTTGTCTTCCTTCTCATCAGACAGCTTTTTCTTGCCCTTATGTAAGCAAAGTAGTAAATTTCAAATATGTATGGTATATTTGTTCAGTGTGCTATTTATGTTTATGTATTTATGCAAATAATGAATAATAAAATAATTCAGAAGGGTAAGATATCACTTCTAGCTAGGGTTCTCAAAAATGCTTAATGAAAGAGATACTACTTGAACTGGCTTTTACAGTTGTAAATTTGCCTTCAAACTGAAAAGAGGCTTTGGATGCCAAGGAGAGTTTCCTGAAAGTTTTTCCCATAGGCACTGGGGATCCAATGAGGGTTTTTAGCAGTTTATGTCATTTTTAGTACAACAGTTTATTGGCTACTAGCATGCAAATGGTTGGGGACTAGAAGACCTAAAGCCAAAATAAGCAGTTAGTACAACTGCCACGTAATAAGTATTTTGGAGCTCATGCCAGGATCTTTTTGGTAGTAAAGGACAGAAAAGTCTAAGGTGAGAGAGGTTACAATAGATATAACCTTGGTCATTTTTAGATATGCGAGAGAAAGGTGAACAAAAGTAAAAGCTAGCTTTGTGTTTTTAGGCTTGGCTAAATAAAGAATTTTTGTAAGTCAATGAGGAAAGAACACATTGTTTGGTAGTTGCAGGTAAGGGAAGATAATAGTTTTATTTTAAGGCTCTCTGAGGATAATGATGTGCAAATGTCCAGAACACAATTGAAACTTTGTGATTCAAATATGATTGGTATAATGTTATGCTGCAGGAATTAGGTTAAGTCTGTTGTGTTATTCCCTTTGTGATTTTGACTATCAGCACTTTTTGTTATTATTTTACTGAGCTTTGAAGTATCATGTTTTCCAGTCAATTCTAATTCCTTTCATAAAACAGCATTGGCCTAAATGGTCTTTTCCAGTGTGCCACGAGAAGATGGAAATAAAGTCAGTATTTTCCATTTTTATGTATTACTTACAATTAATACTATAATTTTATATCTATATTAAAATACTTTTTCCTATCAAAATAACACATTCCTTTCTAAGTCATGTATTTTACGAGGCATATGTTTACAATGATGAATATTAAAGATGCTTAAAATGGCAAGGATGACCTTAGTAATTATAATTTGCAACATGTAAAACAAAGATAATTTGATTATCATCTGAAATGCCTTTCTTCTTTATAGAACCAAATTTAAGTAATTTGGATAAGCAGATTGGCAAATTGCTTAAACAAAGTTTTCTGAATATTTAGGCAAACATAACTATATTTATAGCCTATAAATTTTTTCACCATATGTATTTGGTTAAAGATTTTGCTTGAAAGTTTTGATTGAAAGTTTGAAGTCTTCTTAAGTCACTTCAATGATAATGACAAGTTTCATTATAAAAGAAGTTCTATATGACTTAAAATTATGTATTTAAGAATTTGAAATAAAATTTTAGACTAGAATATACTTAACTATGAAATAACAGCTAGAACAAGTTATAAGATATATATGCACAGAAATGGAAGAACATTTATTTCATAACTTGAAAGAGGAAGTAGTTCTGGTTTAATTGCTCAGAATTTTAACTCTAGTGTATTGCAAGAATTTCTTTCATATACCTCTTGCTATTAGACCTAGACCTACTGCATATTGTCGCAGGCCCTTCTCTCCAGTAAGAGTTTGTCTCCTAAGCAAAGACTGAGATTTCACTCTGCTTTTGTGGTCCTGTGCCTTCCATGTTACCTTCCTGTTTTTTTTTTTTTTTTTTTTTTTTTGAGGTGGAGTCTTACACTGTTGCCAGGCTGGAGTGCAGTGGCACCATCTCGGCTCACTGCAACCTCTGCCTCCTGGGTTCAAGCGATTCTCCTGCCTCAGCCTCCTGAGTAGCTGGGATTACAGGCACATGCCACCACGCCTGGCTAATTTTTGTATTTTTAGTAGAGATGGGGTTTCACCATGTTGGTCAGGCTGGTCTCGAACTCCTGATCTCGTGATCGAACCGCCTCGGCCTCCCAAAGTGCTGGGATTACAGGCATGAGCCACCGCACCCGGTGGCCTTCCTGGTTTTTTGATTGAGAGTCTGAAGTTCCCTTTCCCTTCTTTCCCGTATATTCCACCCTTCAGTGTTTTCTACTTTAGCTTTGTATCCCATTTATATTCAAAATATGGCAACTATCTTGAGTAAGAAGCTTGTATTTGTTGTCAGTCATTGCTCTAGTGTGACTTTGTCTCCTAGGCATCACTAGATTACAGGAGATTTTACTCTGTCTTTCCAGTCCAGACCTCTATCCTTTTGCCTGCTTCAGTATTCAATAAATACTTCATAGTAAAGAATCAGTGATGATGAGTTCAGGCTCCTCTGAGTTTAGGCTGAGGTTCAGGTTCAGAAGTTCAGGCTGCCTTCTCTCAGCCTTTATTCTCTCATAGTCATGCTATACTATGTGACTTTCAAAAGCCCCACAAATTCTTTCTTTTTCTCTTAGAATAATCTGTGACAATACCAGTCTTTAGCCCTTGCCCAGACTTAGTAAATGGCTATGCAAATGGAACACAGCTTGTAATCTCAATTTACATAGGAAGGTCTCTTCTACTTTTTGGAATTTAACATAAAAATCCTCCTATTATTACCAATCTCTGTTATCTTTCAAACAATAATTTTAAAATTTTACTATTTCTGAAATTTAATGCAGAGGTTTATCAAAATGTACTGTTTATCAGTAATAGTTTATCAAGACTTACTCATTGGTGTAGCTATTTTGATTCCAGATAAAATATGTTAAAACAAAAAGCAATTTAGAAGTAAACAGTCATGGTCAGTCAATAGTTTTAAAATGTTTAATTAACCAGAATAATATGATAATTTAGATTTGTATGCACAGCTCCACATATATGCAAAGCAAATATTGACATAAATAACTTTAAGGAGAAAAAGACAAATTCAAATGTAAAGATAAACCTATTCTATTTATTTAGATAGATCTATTCTATCTTAAGAGATCAAGTAGAATAAACCACCTTATAATGTTACTTACTAAGAAAAAATGAGAAATGGCTTAAATGAAAAATTTCAGAAATGAAAATAAGGACATCTCTACAGATTCTGAAAGCAAAAGGCAAACAGTTTGCATTATTAACAAATTTGAAATTTGAAAACTTAGGTGAAATGGACAACAAATCTCATTAAAGAAAAAAAATCCAGAGTTGCTATCTTATCTTAAAATGTCCACTTTTCAAAAAAAACTTATTAGATATGTAAATATCAGCTATTAATTTTTTTCAAAGAATTAATGGAACTTATGATTAAATAATTAAAGAAAAACATGCTAGCAGTGAGCCAATAGAGAATCTTAATAGATAATAGAAGCAAGCAAAGAAACAAAATAACAAAAATAATTCTAGAGTTGTAAAGTACAAAAACATAAATAAAAAATTTACTAACTTGACTCAGGAGATTTGAGAGGGCAGAAGACATAATTAATTAACTGAAAGATAGATCAATAGAAATCATTGAATATGAGAAACACAGAACAGGATTGAACAATACGAGTAGTTTGAGATCTGTGGGTCAATGTCAAGTATTTTAGCATATGGATAATAAAAGACCCAGAAGGAGAGGTGAGAAAGAAAGGAGCAGAAAAAATATTTGAAGATATAATTGCTGAAAACTCTCCAAATGTAATAAAAAAACACTAATCTATGAATCCAGGAAGTTCAGTGAACTCCAAGGTGAATACATTTAAGGAGAATTCACACTTAGACACATTATAGTCAAACTAGTGAAAGAGAACAAAGGTGACATCTTGAAAGCAACAAGAAAAAGGAAACTTATATAGTGGAAACAGTATCACTAATTGTAGGCTTCTCATCAGAATCAGTGGAGGTCAGAAATTAGTGAAAAGACATGCAAAAGGCTGAGAGTAAAAAATTTCAAGCAAAAAAATCTATATTTAGTAAAACTATTATTCAAAAATGAATATGAAATAAAAATATTTCCAGATCTTTTACCATTGCATGGTAAAGGAAAATTTTTTTCTGAGACTAAAACTTGAGGTCAATCTTTATTTGCAATATGCTACAACATGGGAGACAATTTAAGGTTTGAATGCTCCATTCCTTTCTGTGGCTGAGGGGTTTACTTGTTGCTGTTTTGTAACCAAAGTTTTTGAAGATCAGAACCTACATGCAGTTTCACATGTCTGAGATCAGAGAGTATATGAAATTTCATATGTCAAAATAGCAGGGAGCCTTGAATGAAATTGAAAAATTCTGAATTTGTATGAAATTAGGAGGTTTCATGCCTCCTGAAACCTCTTGATTCTGGAAAAATTCTGAATTTGTATGAAATCAGGAGGTTTCATACCTCCTGAAACCTCACAATTTCATACAAATTCACAGTTTTTCCAATTTCATTCAGTTGGAAATTCTGAATCCTTTTCATACAAATTCTGAATTTTGTGTGAAATCAGACCAAGAAATGTTGATCTCTTGGTCTCTGGGGTTACAGGTCAGTCAGGCTTGAGTTTTAATTGAGTTATTGCATGGGTATTGAGCAAGTAGAATTTTATAGAGACTTTGACTTGACAGAAATGAATAAAATCACAAAGTATGTGAAATGGTTTTGCCAAAATACAAACAGGCTGACCCACCTTCCTTTGAAGTAGGTTGAAACCAGTGAATTCTTTTTAAACTTCCTGGAACACTGTCTTTATGTGATTCTCAACAACTTAACTACTTTTGATTTGTTTGTAGCTTAAAATACTAGGGACTTCCCTTTTGATATCCCATTAGCATCTCTCTTCAGGCAAGGGAGATATCACTGAGGGGTTCGTAAGTCCTATACCTAATAAAGATAATAATGCCAATGACAATGATGATAGCAATGAAAGCCAACACTGCTACTCCTTATGTGTCAGAAAACATTTTAAGAATTTTATGCACATTAATCATACGAATTCTATGCTTCTTTATGTTATTTTAGGGTAGGGCTTTGGTTTTCCAGATGAGGAAGTCAGGACACTAAGCCTATGACCAGGATTCATGTTCTAGCTAAAAAATGAGACCAGGAAGATGAGAGCCAGACATTTTTAGCTTTTGTGTTGGGACCCAGATTCTCTGCTGTATAATGTGGAATTTCCCAAATGCAAGAACAGGATTTAAATATTGGCATGAGAAAAAAGTCATGCAAGAAGCCAAAAAGAGAAAAAAAAAACCACCAAAAAACCATGAGAAATGTCTATTATATCCATTCTTCATGTCCCTTCTTTATTTTCTATGATGTATAAAGAATCGCCAACAAATTTGATGATCTCATCTACAAATACTATTTTTCCCTGACAATGGTATTCAGCTCGTTTAGGGTACTATACAGTATATAGGTGTTGTTTAAATTATTGTTATTAGACAGAGTTTCAGATTTGTCCTATTAATCATCAGCTTAGGATATTTACTTGAAATGTTAATCTCTTGGTCAGATAAAATTAGAATTTAAGATGAGTAGGAAGAGGAGGGAACATCAGTAAAGTAGACAAGAAGGGAATAAGTTTCAGAGAAGAATAAATATGCATAGCAACAGGTGGTCATGAACAAAGGTAGTATACATTGGACTGGTAAGAGAGGCAGTGAATCTACTGGAATTTAAGGAACTAGTTTGACAAACTTTTCCAGGTGTGAACAAACTATTGTTGAAGAACACTGATCACTGATGCAGTTTCTTGTCTTTGCTTCAAGTTATTAAAAAAAATAGTTTCTGTGTGGCAGTAGCCAAACTTATCAATTATATCCAGTCTAGGCACTGGAAGAAGAAATAGATGGTGACACCACGTAGGGTGTTACAGGAAATGGGAACAATAATGTCTTCTGATAAGAAAACTAAAGTGTATAGTAGGCACAATCAAGATCTTCGCAAAGCTTTCCTATTTACACTAGGCATATTGTATGCACAGGATCTCTTTGTGTTTTTATAATCTCTTCCAGTTTCTTTTCACATACCATAGAGGCAGCCCCAAAAGATACACAAATAATCCATGGAAATATTGCCTCTGTTGCTTATTTTCAGCCTAGCCTTACTGTATATACTCTTGATGCAGACAAAAAGAAAATGGCGTCCAGCATTTCTTAGATGACTTACCTATCATGACATTTCATGTTTAACATGGGACTCAAACCAGAAGTGGGATTTTCATGTAAGAATCCCCTCCCCTAGTCATGATCTTACCATATTTTGTGATTCTTTGGAAGTGGAAGATAATGTTGTTAGCATATGCTTGAGGGTGATAATATGGATATAAGGAACAAGAAAAAATGTGTTTTCTAAAATATGGCTCCTAGAGGGACTTCAAAAGTATGCTTTCTCAGTATCCAAATTTGTTTGACTTATTTGAAACTTTAAAATACTTCCCTGTTAGCTCAAACCCTGATTGGTCAGGCTTTGTTTTTGCATTGAAATTAGCTTTTCTAGAATAGTAAGATTCACTTAACCCTTTTATAGAAACAGGTACCAAGCTAAGTACTTTACTCATTTTAACTAATTTAATCATCAGAATAATATTATAAAATAAGTACTATCATTTTTCTCACTTTTCACATGCAAAAACTCAGGAACACAGAGGGTAAGTGGCTTGCTTAAGGTCACATAGCTAGTAAGCAGCAGATATTTGGAACCTAGGAAGTCTAGTGCCAGAGTCCACTTGCTTAGCCATAACACTTTCCTGCCTACTGGGAAATCATTAACGCTTAAAAAGTTTTTGTCTTTATACATAATCTAGGTGAATAGATTTCAAAGGAATATGTTATAATTTGAGGAAAATGAGTTTAAAAAAGTTTTCACTGAGATAGTTAGCTAATTATTTAAGGCATTACTTGTCCAGCAAATATATGGCACTTATATTTCATTTAGTTTAGAATTAATTATTATTATATTTATTAATATCCATGTGGGTTCATGTTGATTAAAAATGTTGCTATGACTGCAGTTCATATAAAGAACCATAAATGATGAAAGAGGAAGCCTTCTAACTTAATTGTAATCTATTAAAGATGAAATAAGCAGTCTCATTTTGTAGAATAAGTAAAACAATGTTCACTTACAACAATAAAGCAGGAATAGTTCTGCTGCTTAGGAAAACAGGTAATCATTGCTCTCATTCTTGTAAGCAATTTGATTTTCAGGATTAAATTGAATATATTTGATCTATATCATGAAAGCTATTTTTTAAAGAATATGATCCTAAAGTTCATACTTGTGTTTATTTTACTTTAATTTTGGCAAGTAAATTTACATTTTTATTAGGCAGGCTAGATTTAAGAATTCCTTTTTAAGTTTCTATTTTTAATGTTTAATAAAAGTATTAGGATTTTTCTACTCATTGCTTACTGTAACCGTCCATCTGATATTTTCTTGGATATTTTCTGTATAAGATATATTTACGCTCATCTATTAAATTTTTTTTCAGGTTATTCCAGCGCCAGGCAGCTATGATGTTCACAAGTCATATGAGATGTCCCAAGTTAAGCATAAATATATGCCACCTCGTAGTTTAGTGGCTAAAAGAAAACATGCCTCTTTTCTTAGTGCAACTCCTCGGTGCCTAGAAAAAGTGACTGATGGGCCAGGTAAGTCTAGAAGTCCTTATAAAGCTATAAGGAAAAAAATTCTAAGGTTTCCATATTAAAATATCTAGAATCATTGATAGGTTCTTGGAGACTGAAAAGTTAAGCAAAATAATGTATAACAAAACCATTTTTCTCATCAGTGCTGTAACAAAATAACATTGAACTAAACAACATTATTTGAGGACCTGCTGTGTTGTACATCATTTTGCTTAAAGTTGCAGTTTCCGAGAACCCATCCATGATGTTATGTGAGGACTTACTGTGATTGTAAACAACATTTGCATTTACCCTGACTCTCTTAAGTGTGTAGGTCAAAAACCAAAAAGGAAAATACTTATTCAGTAAAAGATTTAAGTTATTTTTTTCAAACGTAAGAAGATTTTGGGGGAGGGTGGGTTATGTCTCTTAATTTTACCAAAGACAATTTTACGAGTTTTACTAAAGCTAATAAAGTCATTCAGCATTCTATTAGGGAAAAAAACAGAACTCATAACATGCTAAAGTTGTTAGAGGAGAAAGGCACTTTACCCTGATTTGGAAAATCAGTCATATAGAAGATATACATCACGGCAGTTGTACAGAATTATTTTTATTTTTTTTCAAATATAAAGAAAGAAGCTATATTAAAAAGATAAACATTTATTTGAGCATTTACAATTCCAAAAATAATTTTAATTTTTAAAATTTGGATGGTCTTAGTTATCAGTAACAGCATTCTTGTTCTAAAGCAGTAACACTTGCTGGAAATGAAGATAAGTCAGTTATTATGCTATTTTACACAGGAAAACTAGATAGAGAACAGGAACAATCGTTTTCAACAATAAATTACAGGTGTATTCCCACTAAACAACCATACCATTGTAATGAATTTTTATGAGAATATGGAGAAAAAAATGAAACAGAATGAAGAAACTCTTTTTTCCAAAGTTTTTGATGAAAAACTAAAACAGGAGAATATAACTTATCCAGCAAATAATACTTGGACAGCCCGAGATCCAGAGGTTTGCTTTGTTTCTCATTGCCTTTTAAGAATCAGGCATATTGCCAGCTTATAGATCCATTTTAAGTTGAAATTTCACTTTTTATTTTCTTTTTCTTCTCTTGAGTTATTACACCATGTTGATTTTGTGAGGTTTTAGCTTTGCTGTGAAGTAGGATTCAAACTCCTGTAGTGTGTCCCTGATTACACTCAACTGTGGCCACCCAGGGAAATAAGTTCTTTGAAGTTTCAGCACCATCACCATCATCAAGCACAATCAATTAAATAAGAAATAATATTAATCTCAGGGTCTTATGAAGTAAATTATGTTGAGTATCATATTTCCTGATATTTTTTGTCTGTCTTCCTTTACTCTCCTCTGCATAAAAATTCTTACCGATGGAATGCAAAATAAGAGTTTCAGTTAAGTGCCAGGATTGACACTATGACTTTTCATTGCTTCAGTATTTAGCATAGGGCAAGTAAATTAGCTAATTGTTTCATTAGTTTCGGTTTTTCACAGTTGAGATATTTGCCACCTACTTGCCTCATGAGAATACAAAAGATTAATGAGAAATATATTTCAGAGTCATTTTCAGAACCTTTGAAGCTCCTTTGAAGTATAAGATCTTATAATATGAAACATGTTTCTTCCTAATGTTAAGCCAACACTAACTTCTAAAATAATTTGAGAGGTAAGGGAAATGTCTTCATTTGGAAGACAGTTATTATTTGGAAGTCAAAGACATAGTGACTGTCAAAGTCACTGTACAACTGCAGAGTAGACAGCTTGTGAAATGAAAAGAGTTTATCATGTTGGTTAATACCAGTAATTCATGAAGTTTGCTATCGTGCATCTTAAAGTGGTCCGTACTTCAAAGGGATAATAACAGAAACCCCACGTGCCTCTATTATCAACACATTAGAAAAAGCCATATGGACCTCTGAAGCTATTATCTGATACCATGATATATGAAATTTTGTATCTTCTGACACGTAGATATTGTAGTAATTATGGAATTATCCTTTTAAATTTAATCTGCTACCTTAAGGTATACCATCCAAAATATTGCTCTAAAATAGATTTAGTAGGTGCCCAGGGCCAATTCAATTAATATCATGCCGTATTCTGGTAATTGAAGATTAACTTTCCTTTGTCTAGACTCTGTTACATTGATCTAATCAAGGACAAGATTTAAGTGCGATATTATCAAGTCTCTAAATAGATTCCTAATTTTTAAATAGAGTTTTAATTTGTTTTTTTTGATCAATATAACCAAAAAATTGTCTATTCTTTTTAATATTAATATATACATATTAATATTGTTTTTGCTTTAAAATGAAAATAGCCCGTTTCTGTTTGTAATTTACACCCTAACTTTTGCTAGGGACAACTAATACATGACATCATTTGATTTTTAAAACGTCATTGTATAATCAAAAGATTCAGTGATAATAATTCTATTTGTTACATGGTGTGGGGAATGTTTATCTTATGAATGATGGCCTTTCATATCGTAATGTTCTTAGTAACAAAATAAGAAAAGAAGTTTCTTTACCCTATTATTTCTCTTTTAAACATTGGTAATTTTGTTTTGCTTTAATAGCAATGGAAAGACCTTTTTTGGTTGGATGCAAAATTTCTTATACATCAGATAAAATTATTTAGTATTGTTATATGTATATATGTGTGTACACATACATAAAACTATAACATTGTCTGACTTAATCTGGAGAACATGATATGCATATTTGTTACTTGGATCATGACATTACTAGAAAGAATGCTGTGCCTCATTGAACTTAAAAAACACACATTGTTTTCTTTCTATCTATATAGAGAATTATTGGAAAATTAAAATTGATTACTGGATATCTTACATTTGTAGGTAAAAGTGTTAAGAACTGAGGTTGATGCATACGTGAATAATTGTAATCTCATGGGATTTATGGAACTTATAAGACATTCAATAACTCATGTTATAGCCATGTATTTATTTCAAATTATTTTACATCTTTATTTAGAAATATGAAAATGGTTTTATTTATAAGTAAAGTTTTTTGGAATATACTTAAGAGGGATAAAACTCATTTTCATTAGTCTAAATTAAAGAAGGAAATAGTACATCTAGACTCAGTATATTGTATACCCTTTAGTGTTGTGTGACTAATAAAACACATTAGAATTGTCTAATGAAGAAATAATTAAATGAGGCATATCACATTATAAAGCAGTCTTTTCTTATTACACCAAGTTTTAATTCATGGATATGTAATTGATTTTGTGATTGATCCAACTCCGGTAAGTGAAATTGTTAAGTGGAAAAGTATTTAAGCATCACTTTATCTCTCACATTGACCTGTTTTTAGTCATGGGTTGGGGGCAGGGGTATGCTCAACAAATTTAAAAAGAAAATAGATGTAAACATTGTTGAGAGTGTGGAAAATTGAGGACCCTCATACATTGTGTTGAAAGTATACATTTATATCAGTGTTTCTTAAGGGCAGGTTGGCAAAATGTTTCAAGCATTCATGCCATTTGACCCTAGAATTCTGCTTCTAAGATCATCCTAAGGCTATTATTGATACCAAAACTTAAACATCAAGGACTTCATTAAAAAAGTAATAAAAAGTCCAAAATGTCCTAAATGGAAATTAAAGTGGAGTTTAGTTAATTTTGATATATCAGCTGACTAGAGTCCTATGAAAATATTAGAAATGTTATATGGTTTTTTTAAACATGGGAAGATCTTGGTAACAAGATAGGATTAATCTTTTCAATCAGTTAACAAATATGTATTGAGACTATCTTATGTATTAAGCACTCTTCCAGGGACTCACAAGTCCCTGGACTCACAAGTAAATATTCTTGTTTCATAGAGCTTAATATTAATTTTAATTAATAATATAATTTATTAACTAAATATTAATTTATTGTTATTAATTATCAGTTATTAATTAAATATTGTTAATATTAATTATTAATTAATGAATAATATATGCTGTGATACAGTAAATATTCTTGTTTATAGAGCTTCATTTCAAGTATAAGACATTTAATAAATGAAGAGGTATATTGACAGATTAATAGAGGAAGAAGGAAAATCAAGCATTTTTAAATTCCATGGGGACAAACAAGAGGTAAAAGGATTGAGAGTTTAGAGTGGATAGTGAATCAGTTCCAAATAATGTTAACGGGGAAGGCTTCACTGAGAAATTAATAAAGGCATACCTTGGCAATATGGCTTGGTTTGGTTACATACCACTGCAGTAAAACTAAGATTGCAACAAAGCGAGTCACATGAGTTTTTTTGATTTCCCAGTACATAAAAAATATGTTTAGACTATACTATAGTCTATTAAGTGTGCGATAGCATTATGTCTGAATAAAACAACGTAAATGGCTTAATTAAAAATACTGAATTGCTAAAAAAAACTGCTAACAATCATTTGAGCTTTCAGCGAGTCTTCTTTTTCTCCTGGAGGGTCTTGCTTTGATGTTGGTGGCTGCTGAATAGTCAGAATTTTGGTTACTAAAGGTTGGGGTGGCTCTGGAAATTTCTTAAAATAAGACAACAATGAAATTAGCCACATTGATTGACCCTTCCTTTCATGAGATTTCTCTGTGGCATCTGATGTGGCTCGATAGCACTTGACCCACAATAGAACTTCTTTAAAAATGGGGTTAATCCTCCCTAACCCTACAACTGTTTTATCATCTAAGTTTATCTAATATTTGAAATCCCTTGTTATTTCAGCAGTGTTCACAGCATCTTCACCAGGAGTAAATCCCATTTCAAGAAACCACTTTCTTTGCTCATCCACAAGAATCAACTCCTCATCCTTTCAAGTTTAATCATGAAATTTTAGCAATTCAGACATCTTCAGGCCCCACTTCTAATTCTAGTTATTTTGCTGTTTCCGCCATACATGCAGTTATTTCCTCTTCTGAAATCTTGAACCCCTCAATACATGAGGAATGGAATCAACCTTTTTCAAACTTCTGTTTGTGTTCATCTTTTGACATCTTCCCATGAATCATGAATGTTCTAATGATATCTATAATGGTATAGCCTTTCCAGAAGGTTTTAAATTTACTTTGCCCAGATCCCAGAGGAGTCACTCTGTATGGTGGCCATAGCCTTACAAAATGTATTTTTAAACTAAGACTTGAAAGTTGAAATTAGTCTTTGATCCATGGGCTTCAGAATGGGTGTTGTATTAGCAGGCATGAAAATAACACTAATTTCCTTGTGCATCTCCATCAGAGCTCTTGAGTGACAGGTGCCTTATCAACAAGTAGTAACATTTTTATTTTGTAAGTGAAAGCAAGTTTATTAAGAAAATAAAGGAATAAAGAATGGCTACTCCATAGACAGAGCAGCCCTAGGGGCTGTTGGTTGTCCATTTTTACAGTTATTTCTTGATTGTATACTAAACAAGGGGTGGATTATTCATGCGTTTTCTGGCATTTCTTAGAACTGAGAATTCCTTCCATTTTTAGACCATATAGGATAACTTTATGACATTGCCATGGCATTTGTAAGCTGTCGTGACACTGTTGGGAGTGTATCAGTGAGGATGACCAAAGGTCACTCTTGTCACCATCTTGGTTTTGGTGGGATTTAGCTGGCTTCTTTACTGCATGCTGTTTTATCAGCAAGGTCTTTATGACCTGTATCTTGTGTCAACCTCCTATCTAATCCTGTGAATTAGAATGAGCAACTTAACTGGGAATGCAGCCCAGCATGTCTCAGCCTTATTTTACCCAACCACTACTTAAGATGGAGGCACTCTGATTCAAATGCGTCTGACATTTTCCCCCTCCCTTTTATAAGAGAACCCTTAATCCTAAGGGTTTGAGAGGGATGAAGATCCATCTTCTGTAACTTCAGGGTGAACAGGGGCGATAATATTGCTGCCTAACTATTGGGTCTCTTGCATTCAGGGTAGAGAGGAGCTCAGTCAGAAAGTGTAGGTATGGTCAGGGCAATACATAACTCTTCAGTACCAACAAAAGGTGAGATCCATCCCTCTTGTTTCTTCTGAGCAGCAGCCAGAGATCACTGGTTGAACACAGGAATAAGCAGGGTTAGTCTAAGTTGTACAAAAAGCTCGAAAACAACTGATGAGACTAGCATCTAATAACCATGTGTACCATATTTCTTGAAACATATTTTTTTCTCTCTGCAGTCTCCCATTTTTAATAAAGACAAATCATAGTACGACCAATTTGCTTTATTATATTTGGCCTGATTATCTGTATAAAGTGCAGCAAGAATAATAATAATTTTTTATGATACTTTAAGTTCTGGGGTACATGTGCAGAGTGTGCAGGTTTGTTACATAGGTATACATGTGCCCTGTTGGTTTGCAGCATCAATCACCCCTTCATCTACATTAGGTATTTCTCCTAGTGCTATCCCTCCCCTAGCGCCCCACCCTATGACAGGCCCTGGTGTGTGATGTTCTCCTGCCTGTGTCCATGTGTTCTCATTGTTCACCTCCTACTTATGAGTGAGAACATGTGGTGTTTGGTTTTCAGTTCGTGTGTTAGTTTGCTGAGAATGATGGTTTCCAGCTTCATCCATGTCCCTGCAAAGGATGTTAACTCATTCTTTTTTATGGCTGCATAGTATCCCATGGTGTATATGTGCCACATTTTCTTTACCCAGTCTGTCATTGATGGGCATTTGGGCTGGTTCCAAGTCTTTGCTATTGTGAAGAGTGCCACAATACACATACGTGTGCATGTGTCTTTATAGTAGAATGATTTATAATCCTTTGGGTATATACCCAGTAATGGGATTGCTGGGTCAAATGGTATTTCTGGTTCTAGATACTTGAGTAATCGCCACACTGTCTTCCACAGTGGTTGAACTAATTTACACTCCCAACAGTGTAAAAGCATTCCTATTTCTCCACATCCTCTCCAACATCTGTTTTTTTCCTGACTTTTTAATCATCACCATTCTAACTGCTGTGAGATGGTATCTCATTGTGGTTTTGATTTGCATTTCTCTAATGACCAGTGATGATGAGCTTTTTTGTTTTTCATATGTTTGTTGGCTGCATAAATGTCTTCTTTTGAGAAGTGCCTGTTTATATCCTTCACCCACTTTTTGATGGGGTTATTTTTTTTCTTGTAAATTTGTTTAAGTTATTTGTAGATTCTGGATATTAGCCCTTTGTCAGATGGATAGATTGCAAAATTATTCTCCCATTCTGTAGGTTGCCTGTTCACTCTGATGATAGTTTCTTTTGCTGTGCAGAAGCTCTTTAGTTTAATTAGATCCCATTTGTCAATTCTGGCTTTTGTTGCCATTGCTTTTGGTGTTTTAATCATAAAGTCTTTCCCCATGCCTATGTCCTGAATGATACTGCCTAGGTTTTCTTCTGGGGTTTTTATGGTTTTAAGTCTTATGTTTAAGTGTTTAATTCACCTTGAGTTAATTTTTGTATAAGGTATAGGGAAGATATCCAGTTTCGGTTTTCTCCATATGGCTAGCCAGTTTTCCCAACACCATTTATTAAATAGGGAATCTTTCCCCATGCTTTTGTCAGGTTTATCAAAGATCTGATGGTTGTAGATGTGTGGTGTTATTTCTGAGGCCTCTGTTCTGTTCCATTGGTCTATACATCTGTTTTGGTACCAGTACCATGCTGTTTTTGTTACTGTAGCCTTGTAGTATAGTTTGAAGTCAGGTAGCCTGATGCCTCCAGCTTTTTTTTCTTTTTGCTTAGGATTGTCTTGGCAATGCCGGCTCCTTTTTGGTTCCATATGAAATTTAAAGTAGTTTTTTCCAATACTGAGAAGAAAGTCAATGGTAGCTTAATGGGGATAGCATGGAATCTATAAATTACTTTGGGCAGTATGGTCATTTTCACGATACTGATTCTTCCTATCCATGAGCATGGAATGTATTTCCATTTATTTGTGTCCTCTCTTATTTCCTTGAGCAGTGGTTTGTAGTACTCCTTGAAGAAGTCCTTCACATTTCTTGTCAGTTGTATTCCTAGGTATTTTATTCTCTTTGTGGCAATTATGAATAGGAGTTCACTCATGATTTGGCTCTGTTTGTCTGTTATTGGTATATAGGAATGCTTATGATTTTTGCACATTGATTTTGTATCCTGAGACTTTGCTGAAGTTGCTTATCAGCTTAAGGAGATTTTGGGCTGAGACGATGGGGTTTTCTAAATAATCATGCCATCTGCAAACAGAGACAATTTGACTTTCTCTTTTCCTATTTGAATACCCTTTATATCTTTCTCTTGACTGATTGCCCTGGCCAGAACTTCCAATACTATGTTGAATAGGAGTGGTAAGAGAGGGCATCCTTGCCTTATGTCAGTTTTCAAAGGGAATGCTTCCAGTTTTTGCCCATTCAGCATGATACTGGCTGTGGGTTGGTCATAAAGAGCTCTTATAATTTTGAGATGCGTTCCATCAATACCTAGTTTATGGAGAGTGTTTAGCATGAAGGGTGTTGTCAAAGGCCTTTTCTGCATCTATTGAGCTAATTATGTGCTTTTTTTTGTCATTGGCTCTGTTTATGTGATGGATTACATTTATTGATTTGCATATGTTGAACTGGCCTTGCATCCCAGGGATGAAGCCAACTTGATCATGGTGGATAAGCTTTTTGATGTGCTTCTGGATTTGGTTTACCAGTATTTTATTGAGGATTTTTGCATCAATGTTTATCAGGGATATTGGCCTGAAATTTTCTGTTTTTGTTGTGTCTCTACCATGTTTTGGTATCAGGATGATTCTGGCCTCATTAAATGAGTTAGGGAGGATTCCCTCTTTTCTATTGTTTGCAATAGTTTCAGAAGGAATGGTACCAGCTCCTCTTTGTACCTCTGGTAGAATTTGGCTGTGAATTCATCTGGTCCTGGATATTTTTTGGTTGGTAGGCTATTAATTGCTGCCTCAATTTCAGAACTTGTTATTGGTCTATTCAGGGATTCAACTTCTTCCTGGTTTAGACTTGGAAAGGTGTATGTGGCCAGGAAATTATCCATTTCTTCTAGATTTTCTAGTTTATTTCTGTAGAGGCATTTATAGTATTCTCTGATGGTAGTTTGTATTTCTGTGGGATCAGTGGTGATATCCCCTTTATCATTTTTTATTGTGTGTATTTGATCCTTCTCTCTTTTCTTCTTTATTAGTCTGGTTAGTGGTCTATCTATTTTGTTGATCTTTTCAAAAAAGCAGCTCCTGGATTCATTGATTTTTTGAAAGGTTTTTTTGTGTCTCTATCTCCTTCATTTCTGCTCTGATCTTAGTTATTTCTTGTCTTCTGCTAGCTCTTGAATGTGTTTGCTCTTGCTTCTCTAGTTCTTTTAATTGTGATGTTAGGGTGTCAATTTTAGATCTTTCCTACTTTCTCTTGTGGCCATTTAGTACTATAAATTTTTCTCTACACACTGCTTTAAATATGTCCCAGAGATTCTGCTATGTTGTGTTTTTGTTCTCATTGGTTTCCAAGAACATCTTTATTTCTGCCTTCATTTTGTTATTTACCCAGTATTCATTCAGGAGCAGATTGTTCAGTTTCCATGTAGTTGTGCGGTTTTGAGTTAGTTTTTAATCCTGAGTTCTAGTTTGATTGCACTGTGGTCTGAGAGACTGTTTGCTATGATTTCCATTGTTTTGCATTTGCTGAAGAGTGTTTTACTTCCAATTATGTGGTCAATTTTAGAATAAGTCAGATGAGATGCTGAGAAGAATGTATATTCTGTTGATTTGGGGTGGACAGTTCTGTAGATGTCTTTTAGGTCCACTTGGTCCAGAGCTGAATTCAAGTCCTGAATATCCTTGTTAATTTTCTGTGTCATTTATCTGTGTAATATTGACAGTGGGGTGTTAAAGTCTCCCACTATTATTGTGTGGGAGTCTAAGTCTCTTTGTAGGTCTCTAAGAATTTGCTTTAGGAATCTGGGTGCTCCTGTATTGGGTGCATATATATTTAGGATAATTAGCTCTTCTTGTTGCATTGATCCCTTTACCATTATGTAATACCCTCTTTGTCTCTTTTGATCTTTGTTGTTTAAAGTCTGTTTTATCAGAGACTAGGATTGCAACCTCTGCTCGTTTTTGCTTTCAATTTGCTTGGTAAATCTTCCTCCATCCCTTGATTTTGAGCCTACGTGTGTCTTTGCACGTGAGATGGGTCTCCTGAATACAACACACCAGTGGGTCTTGACTCTTTATCCATTTTGCCAGTCTGTGTGTTTTAATTGGGGCATTTAGCCTGTTTAAATTTAAGGTTAATATTGTTATGTGTGAACTTGATCCTGTCATTATGATGCTAGGTGCTTATTTTGCCCCTTAGTTGGTGCAGTTTCTTCATAGAGTTGATGGACTTTACAATTTGGTATGTTTTTGCAGTGGCTGGTACTGATTGTTCCTTTCCATGTTTAATGCTTCCTTCAGGAGCTCTTATAAGGCAGGCTTGGTGGTAACAAAATCTCTCAGCATTTGATTGTCTTTAATGGATTTTATTTCTCTTTTGCTTATGAAACTTAGTTTGGCTGGATATGAAATTCTGTGTTGAAAATACTTTTCCTTAAGAATGTTGAATATTGGTCCTCACTCTCTTCTTGCTTGTAGGGTTTCTGCAGAGAGATCTGCTGTTAGTCTGATGGGCTTCCCTTTGTGGATAATGCGACTTTTCCCTCTGGCTGCCCTTAACATTTTTTCCTTCATGTGAACCTTGGTGAATCTGAGGATTATGTGTCTTGGGGTTTCTCTTCTTGAGGAGTATCTTTGTGGTGTTCTCTGTATTTCCTGAATTTGAGTGTTGGCCTGTCTTGCTATGTTGGGGAAGTTATCCTGGATAATATCCTGAAGAGTGTTTTCCAACTTGGTTCTATTCTCCCCATCACTTTCAGGTACACCTAACAAACGTAGATTTGTTCTTTTTACACAGTTCCATATTTCTTGGAGGCTTTGTTCATTCATTTTCACTTTTTTCTCTCATTTTCTCTTCTCACTTAATTTCATTAAGTTGATCTTCAATCTCTGATATCCTTTCTTCCACTTGATCGATTTGGCTATTGATACTTGTATATACTTCACGAAATTCTCCTGCTGTGTTTTTCAGCTCCATCAGGTCATTTATGTTCTTCTCTAAACTGGTTATTCTAGTTAGCAATTCGTCTCACCTTCTTGCAAGGTTTTTAGCTTCCTCGCATTGGGTTAGAACATGCTCCTTTAGCTCAGAGGAGTTTGTTATTACCCACCTTCTGAAGTCTACTTCCGTCAATTCATCAAACTCATTCTCCATCCAGTTTTGTTACCTTTCTGATGAGGAGTTGTGATCCTTTGGAGTAGAAGAGATGTTCTGGTTTTTGGAATTTTCAGCGTTTTTACGCTGGTTTCTCCCCATCTTTGTGAATTTATCTCTTTGATGTTGGTGACTTTTGGATGGTGTCTCTGAGTAGATGTCCTTTTTGTTGATGTTGATGCTGTCCCTTTCTGTTTGTTAGTTTTCTTTGTAACCGGCCACTCTGCTGCAGGTCTGCTGGAGTTTTCTGGAGTTCTACTCCAGACCCTGTTTGCCTGGGTATCACCAATGGAGATGGCAGAACAGCAAAGATATTGCTGCCTGTTCCTTCCTCTGGAGGCTTCGTCCCAGAGGGGCACCCACCGGATGCCAGCCAGAGCTTTCCTGTATGCGGTGTCTGTCGACCCCTACTCGGAGATGTCTCCCAGTCAGGATACACAGGGGTCAGGCACCCAGTTGAGGAGGCAGTCTGACCCTTGGCAGAGACTCAAACGCTGTGCTTGGAGATCTGCTGCTCTCAGAGCCATCAGGCAGTGATGTTTAAGTCTGCTGAAGCTGTGCCCATAGCCACCCCTTCCTCCCAGCTGCTCTGTCCCAGGGAGATGAGGGTTTTATCTATAATCCCCTAAGCAGGGCAGCTGCCTTTTTTTCTGTTCAGAGAGGAGGAATCTAGAGAGGCAGTCTGGCCACAGCAGCCTTGCTTAGCTGTGGTGGGCTCCGCCCAGTTCGAACTTCGTTTATACTGTGAGGATAAAACTGCCTACTCAAGCCTCAGCAGTGGTGGATGCCCCTCCCGCGATCAAGCTCGAGCATCCCAGGTCAACCTCAGACTGCTGTGCTGGCAGCAAAAATTTCAGGCTAGTGGATCTTGGCTTGCTGGGCTCTGTGGGGGTGAGACCCACTGAGCCAGACCACTTGGCTCCCTGGCTTCAGCCGCCTTTCCAGGGGAGTGAATGGTTTTGTCTTGCTGGAATTCCAGTTGCCATTGGGATATGGAAAAAAAAAAAATCTCCCACAGCTAGCTTGATGTCTGCCCAACCAGCTGCCCAGTTTTGTGCTTGAAACCCTGGGCCCTGATGGCATAGGCACTGGAGGGAATCTCCTGGTCTGCGGGTTGCGAAGGTCTTAGAAAAAGTGCAGTGTCTGGGCTAGAGTGCACCATTCCTCACAGCACAGTCCCTCATGGCTTCCCTTGAGTTCAGGAGAGAATTCCTCAATCCCTTGCACTTCCTGGGTGAGGCGATGCCCCAGCCTGCTTTGGCTCACAATCCGTGGGCTGCACCCACTGTCCACCCAGTCCCAATGAGATGAACTGGGTACTCAGTTGGAAATGCAGAAATCACCCACCTTCTGCATCAGTCTCACTGGGAGCTGCAGACCAGGGCTGTTCCTATTTGGCCATCTTGCCATCAAATCCAAGAATGATTATTTTATAGAGGCTTTTTAAATTGGCTTTGATGGAACTTTGTTCCATAAAAGGAATATCAGATAAAATTTTTCTTTTTTTTAAAGCCAAGTCTGGTCATGGGTTTGTACCCTTAAATACCTATAAGTTAGGTAAATTCCTCTCCTCTTGAGGTCCCAGGATAACTTGGGGCTCCCGGGCCTGTCAGAAAGTGACATTCTTTACTTACCACAGGTTAGCAACTCTGGATAGAGATTGTATGGGCAAGGTATGAGGCCATTTTTCTTAAGGGTCTTTTATTGGCTTTATAAGTCAAGTTTGATTCCTTAAAGGAAAGTGTGCCATTCCAGTCAAAGCCTTGGTAAAATAACCAGTTTCTCCAATTATGTCCTGTTACAAAAGAGAAAATATTCTTATTGCACTTATGCAAATAACTATATTGCCATAAGTTAAGAATACCCACAGCTTGTTTTCCAATTTTGGAGAAATCAGGTAGAGAGAAACAAATATGCCTCAAATTTGGTTCACAGGAGTATACTTTACTTGATTGTTAAAAGCTGTCTAGGCCGGGTGCAGTGGCTCATGCCTGTAATCCCAGCACTTTGGCAGGCCCAGGTGAGTGGATCACGAGGTCAGGAGATTGAGACCATCCTGGCTAACACGGTGAAGCCCCGTCTCTACTAAAAATACAAAAAATTATCCGGGCATGGTGGTGGGCGCCTGTAGTCCCAGCTACTCAGGAGGCTGAGGCAGGAGAATGGCGTGAACCTGGGATGAGGAGCTTGCAGTGAGCCGAGATCATGCCACTGCACTCCAGCCTGGGTGACAGAGCAAGACTCCATCTCAAAAAAAAAAAAAAAAAAAAAAAAAGCCGTCTATAGCTCAAAAGTTTCCTTAACTATGAAAAACAAAACAAAGGATCAGCAACATTTTAAGCAAAAAGTCAAAAAGATTACTTTAGACTTCTATCTTAATTTAGTCCATGCAGTTTAACCCCTGTTTGATGTTCAGGAACATTTCAGCTGTGCCTGAGATTCCTCTAAGTTTTTTCCTCTATTTTACTGTTATAATCTCCAGTGTTATCAGAAACCTGCATTCAGGATCACCTGTCAAATTCCTATAGCTGATTTTAAAACCTCCTTTTGAAGGGGACTAAAACAAGACAACAATTGTCTGTGAATGACAAAATGTCTTAGGGCAACCATAGTCAAAAACATGATTGACAAAGACATTTGGTTACCTCTGTGGCATACAATGATTTTATGTAACAATTACAATTATTACTGATAATATACACTGTGTCTTATCAGAATTATAGGAGTTTCCCATTATTTTGGAATACATACCAATAACATATTTATACAAATACAGCCCAAAGAAAGCCAAACACCATTTAATATTTGACAACAGTTCCTGTATCATTTTTATACCAAATAATACAAATTTCACTTTTGTGTTAGTGCATTATTGATGTCAAATTCAATTCTTAATAAAACCTTGTTGACAAATATATTCAATCTTAATCAGTTTGACCATAAGATAAGGTTCTTATAAACCTTTTATATCCTTTTACAATTTTTTTAAAGAGCAGATCAGTGCTGTAAGTAACACACTTGTTGTGCTTTTATTTCTATGTTCAATTTATGGAAGAACTGAATAATACCCCTTTAACTTTAGCCAATATGTTTGCACACAGAATCTCTTTTACAATTAATTTTTTATAAACCTTCCACAACTTGTTCAAACCTTTATATATATTTTTCTATCTCACATAAAACAATCCTTTAACCCTCTAAACTTAGGCAAGAAATTCACATTCCCATGTCTTCTTATAATATTTTACCAAAAGTATATTCTACTTTCCTGATAGGCCTTGCATGTAGAACTGTTTTCTTAGTAGTCTCAACTACATGTTACACTGTTAACTCTTAGCAACTTTTTCTTTTGGTGAAAAACCTGGTTAATAAGTGATTGTAATTATGTACCAGGTGTGGAGCCTATGACATCAGACAGAAGTATAGATAAAAGCTGACTCTTCCCCGCATAGCTAGGGGGCAAGGCTCTCCACATGACCCCAGGCCTTATCTATTATAGAATCTGATGCTCCAAACTAAGTAAACTGAATAATTTAGAAAAGTCAAAGAATCAGTTTATGACCCTAAAGCATTTAGCAAACTAATATGTCACCTGCCTAATTTAGACCAAATGTCTAAATTTTGAAGACTTTTATTTTACCAATAATCTTTAAAACTTTATTTATTTACCAAAGATAAGTTACATGAAGTAAAAGGCATTACACTTTTTATTTTTCTGATAACATACTTGATTTAAGCTCTTATTAATTTTAAACCAGTGAATCAAAGCTCTTTTATATTTCACATACACAATATATATAAATACCCAGACAGACAAAAGATTCAGTAGTTGTAAGATTTTTCATTTACCAGTTTCTTAATTGGATTACTGGCTTTAGAGTGGAGCCCTTGGAGGAACAGGGCCAGGAGAGCATACAGTTTCTAGGGCCTAATAAGCAGGCACAGTTGGGAGGTAAAACAGATTTCTAGAATTTAAGGGTCCCATTTTTATACCAGATCTTGGATCCCCCAAAACAGGGAATCAACCCATCTCCCACAGGAGTCTTATCTCTCAGTAGGGGTGGGGTGGGGACATTTCCATAACTTCTAGGTGTCGAAGAGCATGCTTTTCTGATCAAATGTGCAGAGCTTAGTATTTCCCCATAACTGCCATTAGCTATCCCCAAAAGTAAATTTCCTACCTAGTTATTACACACCAAAGCTCTCTCATAATGTGAAGTAACTTGTGAACTAATTTCTGACACCCCCAAAAGTTAAAGTTGTCAGATAATGCAATGCAAATCAGAACAGAGCCTTAGACTTTGGGCTCTTATCCACTTCTAATTTCTTGGATTTCATGAGGAAAAAAGAAGTTTTTCCTAAAATGGGGTCTGTGGTGCCTCTTCTGTTTTTTTTTACCAAGGAGTCTCAGGCTGTTAGATCTTGAATATCCACTTTCAATTAAGCTGACTTTTAAACATAGCACTCTTAAAAAAAAACTTTTAAATTTCTTATTACCTGATTTTAGCCAGGCCAAACAGCCAATATTTCTGGCATTTGAACCTTACTAAAGGTAACCTCCGATATGCTCAGAGAAAGGACAATTCAACATGGTTTTTGGAGGGGAAGAAAACTAACAAATGGTAAATGTCATGCAGGTATCAACCCAGAAAGGACTCATTCCCTAAGCCAGAAATTGAACCTAGGCTGCCCCTGTAAAATGGCAAAACTTCAGCTGCTGAGCTACAGCATTGGGCAGTTTCCAATGCTCTTCCCAGAAGGAGTCTAGAGCAGCCAATTTTGAGCTTGTGAAGTCTTTTAGCAAGATAATTTTTAGGGCTAACTATTTCATGAACCCCCAAATTTCTGTCCTCCAGATGGCAGAGACCAAGAGAAAGTAGTGCCACGTGGTTACAAGGTCAAACTCCCAAGGACATAACTGACCAGTTTGCTGGGCTGTCTTGAACAGAGGGCTTATGGGGCCCTAAGCCCCTGTTCTATGCTAAGGTACCCCTCTTTCTGACAGAAAGATACAGAAAGACAAATTCATAGCACAAAATACAACAGATTTGCTACAGTTTAAGGCTAGCCTCACAAATCCTTTTTCCAATTAATCAGAACTTTACAGAGGAGATTAAACCATGACTTTTACCATTCATTCAATTTTGAATGATTTTCAAAGTTCATTCATTCAACTTTGAATGAATGGTAAAAATAACTGTTTATGAGAGAGAGAGAAAGGAAGGGAAAGGGAGAAAAGCATTGCCTGCAATGGGATGGGGAAGTCTAGGAGCTCAGGGAGGCCAGAGAAAGACCCATTCACTGCAGCCACACTGAAAAGTTTAGGCAGCTGCTTGTCAGTCACACAGGGATTTTTCCCAGCAGCCCCGTCAACTCTCAAATTTCCCCTTTTAGGGAGAAAAACTCCGCATGTCCCATGATCCTGTACATGCCTAATTCTGCCACCTATAGCCATCAGCAAAAAGTGAAAGACAGATTAATCCAAAGAGAATAGCAATTAATATCCCATAGTGCCAAACCTGTTGTTAGCCAAGAGGGACTTTACTGAATGGGGCCTCTCATCCCCTAAATCTTAGGAAGGACTCTCACCTCCCTAAGTTGGGTCTCAAACCCAGGTTCAGTCAAGTGTCCTTGCCTTTTAGTAAGAGGGGCCTTTAACTCTCTCTGTCTTAGGAGAGACTCTAACTTTCCTAGGTTGGGCCTCAGATCCAGTCCCATCTTTTACCTGGGTAAATTCATCCCACTTACCCGGAGTTAGCCAATTGGTGTTTCACACAGATGATTTTCCTTTGGGTCAGGTGTCTCTTCAGTATCATCCCTTCTGTGGTTCGCCAGAAAGATATTACCAGAAAGGGGTCCAAATCCAGACCCCAAGAGAGGGTTCTTGGATCTCACACAAAAAAGAATTCAAGGTGAATCCACAGAGTAAAATGAAAGCAAGTTTATTAAGAAACTAAAGGAATAAAGAATGGCTACTCCATAGGCAGAACAGCTGTCAATGAGTAGTAATACTTTGAAAAGGAATCTTTTTCTAAGCACTAGGTCTCAACAGCAGGCTTAAAATATTTAGTAAACCATGCTGTAATCAGATGTGCATTCACCCAGGGTTTGTTTTTCTATATCTACAGCACAAGCACAATATATTTAGCATAATTTTTAAGGATCCTAGGATTTTCAGAATGGTAAATGAGCATTGGCTTCAACCTAAAGTCACCAGCTGCTGCATGAGCTCCAGAGTCAGCCTATCCTTTGAAGCTTTGAAGCCAGGCATTGACTTCTTTCTAGCTCTGAATGTCCTAGATAGCATCTTTTTCTATTATAAGACTGTTTTGTCTACATTGAAAATCTTTTGCATAGTGTAGCCACTTTCATAAATGATGTTAGCTAGATCTTCTGAATAACTTGTTGCAGTTTCTGCATCAGCACTTGCTTCACCTTGTATTTTATGTTATGAAGACAGCTTCTTTCCTTAATCTTTGTGAACCAACCTCTGCTAGCATTCAGCTTTTCTTCTACAGCTTCCCCACCTCTCTTGGCCTTCAAAGAATCAAAGATAATTAGGGTCTTTCTCTGGGTTATGCTTTGGTTTAAGGAAATATTGTGGCTGGTTTGTTATTTAATTTAGACCACTCAAACTTTCTCCAGAGATGTAATACCCAGTTTTGGAGATGGTGCCTGGTGGGAAGAGTTTGGGTCATGGGGGTAGAGCCGTCATGGCTTGGTGCCATCCTTGTGATAGTGAGTGATTTATGAGATCTGGTCATTTAAAAGTGTGTGGCACCGTTACCCACTACTTGCTCCTGTACTCGCCACATAATGTGCTTGCTCCTGCTTTGTCTTCTGCCATAAGTAAAAGCTCCTTGAGACCTCCCCAGAAGCCAAGCAGGTATCAGCACTATGCTTGTACAGCCTTCAGAACACTGAGGCAATTAAGCCTTTTTATGCATTACCCAGTCTTAAGTATTTCTTTATAGCAAGAATAGCCTAACACTGAAAATTGATACTAAGAAGTTGGGCATTACTATAAAGATAACCTTTAAATGAGGAAGGAACTTTGGAACTGAGTAACAGACAGACGCTGGGAGAGTTTGGAGGGCTTAGAAGAAGACAGAAAGATGAGGAAAAGTTTGGAACTTCTTAGAGACTGCCTAAATGGTTGTAACCAAATGCTGATAGTGATACGGACAGTGAATTCTGGGCTGACAAGGTCTCAGATGAAAATGAGAAACTTATTAAGAACTGGAGCAAATGTAACTCATGTTATGCCTTAGCAAATAACTTGTCTGTATTTTAGGGTATCTGGCAGAAAAAATTTCTAAGCAGCAAAGCATTTAAGAAATGACCTGTTTGCTTCTAACAGCCTATGCTCAGATGCAGGAGCAAAAAAATAACTAAAAATTAATTTGAATTTACATTTAAAGGGGAAGCTGAGCATAAAAGTTTGGAAAATTTGCAGCCTGGCCATGTAGCAGAGAAAGAAAAAGCATTATTAGGAGATGAATTCAGAGGGGCTATGGAGCAACCACTTGCTGGAGATATTAGCATGGCTAAAAAGAGTCAAGTGCTAATAGCCAAGACATGGGATAAAGGCCTCCAAGGCATTTCAGAGATCTTTTTGGCAGCTCTTCTTAGAATGACTTGGGGGACCAGGCCTGGGGCTTGGCTGCCTTGTGCAGCCTTGGGACACTACTCTGGCATTCAGGCCACTCAGGCCAAGCCTCAGCTCATAGGGCCTCAGGTATAGCTCAGGCTGTAGTTCCAGAGGGTTCAAGCTGTTAAGTCTGGAAGCTTCCACATGATGTTAAGTCTGTAGGCACACAGAGTGCAAGAGTGAGGGAGGCTTGGCGGCCTGTGCCTAGATTTCAGAGGATATATGAGAAAACCTGGGTGCCCAGGCAGAAGCCTGCTATAAGGGTGGAGCCCTCACAGAGAAACTCTACTAGTGCAATGTGGAGGGGAAATGTGGGGTTGGAGGCCCCACACAGATTCCCCGCTGGGGCACTGCCTACTGGAAATGTGGGAAGGGGGCCATTGTCCTCCAGATGCCAGAATGATAGATCCACTTGCAGCTTGTACCCTGCACCTGGAAAAGCTGCAGGCACTGAACTCCAACCTGTGAGAGTAGTTGCAGGGGCTGTATCCTGCAGAGACACAGGGGCAGAGTTGCCCAAGGTCTAGAAAGCCCACTCCTTACTGCAGTTTGCCCTGGATTTAGGATATGGGGTAATAAGGGATTATTTTGGAGCCTTAAGATGCTATGACTGTCCTGCTGGGCTTCAGACTTGTGTAGAGGCTGGAGCCCTTTTCTTCTGGCCAGTTTCTCCCTTTTGGAACAGGCATGTTTTCTCAATTCCTGAACCTCCATTGTACCTTTAAAGTAACTACCTTTTTTTGATTTTATAGGCCCATAGGTGGAAGGAATGCATCTCCAGATGAGACTTTGGACTTGGGGCTTGGGACTTTTGAGTGATGCTAAAATGAGTTAAGAGTTTGGGAACCTATTGGAAAGCATGATTGTAATTTGCAATGTGAGAAGAACATGAGATTTGGGGGGCAGAGGGCGAAATGACATAGTTTGGATGTACCCTCCAAATCTTATTTTGGAGGTGGGGCCTGGTGGGAAGTGTTTGAGTCATGAAGGAGGATCCATTCTGGCTTGGGGCTTTCCTTACAATAGAGAATGAGTTCTCATGAGATCTGGTTTTTAAAAGTGTGTGGTAACCTCTCTGTGCCACCTTGTGCTGCTCCCACCATGTGATATACCTGCTCTTGCTTACCTTCTGCCATGAGTAAAACTCCCTGAGACCTCCCCAAATTGAAGCAGATGTCAGTGCCATGCTTCTGCAGCTTGCAGAACTGTTAAGCAATTAAGCTTCTTTTCTTTATAAATTACACAGTCTCAGGTATATTTTTATAGCAATGGAAGAATGGCTTAACAACTTGCTTTTGATTTGTGTATTTACTGCAGTAGCATTTTTAATTTTCTTCAAGAACTTTTCTATTGCATTTACACTTTGGTAACTGTTTGGTGCAAGAGGTCTAGCTACTGTCGTTTTTGCTTTCAACATGCTTTCCTCACTGAACTTAATTACTTATAGCTTTTAATTTAAAGTGAGAGACCCCTGACTCTTCCTTTCACTTGAACCCTTACAGGTCATTGTTGGGTTATTAATTAGACTAATTTCAGCACTGTTATGTCTTATGGAATAGAGAGGCTGGAGGAGAGGGAGAGAGATGGGAGAGTGTCTGGTCAGTGGAGCCATAGGAACACACACCACATTTATAGATTAAGTTTGCCATTTTATATGTGCGTGGTTTGTGTTGCCCTCAAAGAATTACAATAGTAACATCAAAGATTGCTGATCACTGTTCATCATAACAGATATAATAATAATAATGGAAAAGTTTGAAATATTGAGAAAATTACCAAAATGTGACGTTGAGACATGAAGGGAGCACATACCGTTGGAAAAATGGCATTGAGAGCTGATAGACTTGCTAATGCAGGGTTGCCACAAACCTTCAATTTAAAAAAAAACAAAAAACAAACAAACAATCCCAACAGTATCTGTAAAGCACAATAAAGCAAGGCACAATAAAATGAGGTATTCCTGTATTTGAGTAACAGCCTTAGGCTTACTAAAAAGTTATGTTTTGGTTTTTCAATTTTTTCATTGTGTTCTCTATGTGAACAAATACTGCTTTATAGTAAGTCAAAAATATATTAAAAATTTAAATGTTTTAACAATAAAATTAAATAATTTAATTTAAATAGTTTAAATGGTTTAAATTTTACAGCAAAATATTTAAATGTTAAAATATTAAATTATTTTCAGATTTTAAATAAATGAAGAAAAACAATTGATGTTGACAGCATAATTTTTATTAGAAACCAAATATTTAAATGAATGATAGACTCAGCAATGCATAGCATATAAGACAACATTTGTAGGCTTAACCTATCAGGTACTGAGACTTACTTTACTCAGTAATGAGTAGATCATTACTCATGAAAATAACATTGTGATTTCCGTATCACATTCCCACAGGAAATTATTTTAGGAAACAGGTATAATTTATCTTAGAAGTTAATTGAGCATATCTCATGAAGGTAGTTTTGTTCACTTTTTCAATAAACATAAATAATACTTTTGATGTAAAAATCACTGTTGTGTAAAAATTAATTATTTATTCTGTTTTCTCAGTGACTTATAATATTCTAGCTTCAGAAGTACTAGAAAGTGTTTCAAAATGCAGTTCATCACTCTTGCTGAGTGCTGTTAACCTATTGCAAAAATGTGTAACTTTTTTGGTCATTTTTCTATAGCTGCCAGAAATGCTTCTGAGGTGATAAAATGCAGGATAATTCTGAGTGTAGGCAAAAGCTGGTCGGATCAGTTTTGGGGATTTGTGGATTCTATATCTTTGTTCGAAATGATAGAAATTTTATTATTAAACATGAACTAACTTTATTAATTTTCAACCTCAAATTATTTTTGTTTCTTTGGACACTTTATATATAATATATATTTATTTATATTATATATAAATATGTATATTTATATAAGAGATATATAAATATATATACAGAGAGAGTAAATTCTCTACACATAATTTGAGAATGATTATATTTGGTAAGAAGCATATATTATAGATAAAATTATTCCATGTATAGTATACAGATTATTAGTTTTCTGATTTAGAATAAAGTAATTCACTTTTTGAGTACTACTAAAGAACTGAAGACTGGGAAAAGCTTCATTTGAGGAGAGATTGAATATGCAAGGTGGAGTGGGGAGGAGAAAACTGATGAAGTGGTATTTTAGAACATAAATTAGGATAATAGAATTAAAGTCTAAAATAGAGTGGTAAGCCTCAAAGCAGAAAGTGGACTTTGTTTATTTATTGAGATGGGAAGTTAAGTGCCAAGAAAAATTGAAAATACAGCAGTCTTCTTTTTTTTAATGGTTTCACTTTCCATGGCCTCAGTTACCTGCATCAAGTGAAGTCTGAAAATAGGCGAGTACAGTAAAATAAAATATTTTGAGAGAGAGAGAGAGACCATATTCACACAACTTTTATAAAAATATGTTGTTGTAATTGTTCTATTTTATGATTAGTTACCATTGTCATTCTTACTATGCCTAATTTAGAAATTAAACTTTATTATGGATATGTATATATAGGAAAAAACATAGTATTTATAGGGTTCGATACTATCCTTGATTTCAGGCATACACTGGAGTTCTTGGAACGTGTCCCCGTGGATAAGAAGAGACTACTATAAATAGGTTTTATATCTCTCTATATAGATAATATATAGAAGAGAGCTTTTCTCAAACATCTTGTGGTGTGGCTTTGCGTAATGGAGTGGTTTATAAATCAATAAAAGCTCACATAGTTTTAAAAATAATAGGGTCAGCTTGGCCTAAGAGGTAGAAACAGTATATAAAATGAAAAGAGGCCTTTGGACTCTCAGATTTCTACAGGAAGGAAATGGCCAAAAAAACTCTTTAGCTGTAAACATGGGCTACTTTTTACGGAAAAGGAAGGATGACTCCGAGGACAGAGTATGTATATATAATTCTGAGTAGATCTGATGCATATAAAAGACAGCTTTTCTACTGACCTTCAAATCTGAATGAAGCTAGTCAAGTTAAGTCCTAAGAAAAATGTGGGGAAATTAGGAAAAGAAAATTTTAAGAAAATATAGAAAATTTTAAATAGGCTTGCCTTTTAATGGAAGAGTTGCCTCTAGAGTTAAAAGGCTTCTTATCACTAAAATTATCCAAGTATAAGCTATCTAATTTAATTTTCAGGAATGCTCTGGGATAGATTTTCTGCAGAGAGTGAGAAGCTGAAGTTCAGAAACTTTAAGCACATTTCACCATGTCTAAAGTCTAATAATCCTCTAGATAATGGAGAAGCAGCCAGTGTAAAATGCAACAGTAAAAACTGTGATAGACTATAATGAAATAATTTATTCTATTTATAAGGAAAATTTGGATTTATAGAGAACAGTTCAAGGGGAAATGGCACCATGTCTAAGCAAGTATTCTAAAGTTAAGAAATGTTTTTGCTAATTCTTACAATTTTATCATGACATTTAAAATAATTCAATACCATTTTTATTACTAATGTAGTTTATAGTAATAGATTGTGAAGAGTAATCATTATTAGTAAAAACAATAATTTATCAGATAGTTCATAGTGCCAGTAGGATCTTTAAAATAAATTTATATTTATTATATGTATATATCATATATATACACACTAATTGAATCTTCATAACAACTGTATAATTACCATGCTTTACAGAAAAGATAACTGAATCATAGGGAAGTTACATAACTTGCTAAAGTCACACATTTCCAAGGTGGAATGTAGCTGGGATTCAAATATAGGCAGTTTGGCATGTGGGCCTGTTCTTTTAACTTCTATTCTCTGTTAAATACACCCTGTATTTGTCAGAATTCTCCAGAAAAACAGAACCAATAGGAAATATATATATATATAACAATATATAATATATAAAATATATAATATATATTTTCTACACACATGTGTATAAATGTATATTTATATTTAAGTATGTGCGTATATGAGAGAAATAAGAAAAAGAAAGAGTGAAAGAGAAAGAGAAAGAAAGAAAGGAAAAAGAAAGAGTGAAAGAGAAAGAGAAAGAAAGAAAGGAAGGAGGAAGGCAGGAAGGGAAGGAAGGAAGGAAGAGGGTCAGAAAGAGAGAGAGACAGAAAGAGAGTGAAAGAAAAAGAAAAGAAAAAGAAAGAAAGGGAGAGAAAGAGACGGAGGGAGGAAGGAAGGAAGGAAGGAAAGGAAGATAGATTGATTCTCCCTTTCTCTGCCTTTTTGTTCTATTTAGGCCCTGAAAGGATGCATGATGCTCATCCGTGGTGAGGAGGGCAATCTGCTTTACTCAGTCTACCAATTCAAATACTAATCTCTTCAGAAACACTCTCACAGCCACATCCAGAAATGATCTTTAAACAGGTCTCTGAAATAGGAATGCTTTTACACTGTTGGTGGGAGTGTAAATTTGCTCAACCATTGTGGAAGACAGTGTGGTGATTCCTTAAGGATATAGATCCAGAAACACCATTTGACCCAGCAATCCCATTATTGGGTATATACCCAAAGGATTATAAATCATTCTACTATAAAGACACATGCACATGTGTGTTTATTGCAGCACTGTTCACAATAGCAAAGACTTGGAACCAACCCAAATGACTATCAATGATAGATTGGATAAAGAAAATGTGGCACATATATACCATGGAGTACTATGCAGCCATAAAAAAGGATAAGTTCATGTCCTTTGCAGGGACATGGATGAAACTGGAAACCATCATTCTCAGCAAACTAACACATGAACTGAAAACCAAACACTGCATGTTGTCACTCATAATTGGGAGTTGAACAATGAGAACACATGGACACAGGGAGGGGAGCACCACACACTGGGGCCTGTTGGGGGATGGGAGGCTAGGGGAGGGATAGCATTAGGAGAAATACCTAATGTAGTTGATGGGTTGATGGGTGCAACAAACCACCATGGCACATGTATACTTATGTAACAAACCTGCACATTCTGCATATGTATCCCAGAACTTAAAGTATAATAATAACAAAAAAACAGGTATTTGGGAATCCTGTGAACCAGTCAAGTTGACACATGAAATTAGCTACCACAAGTCTACCTCTTGTCAGCCTGGCATTCATATGAATCTACTTAAACCATACTTAATCTGAAATAAAGATAACAAGATCATACTTCTGCCTAACATAGTGCAGCTATCCTGTGTACAACCAAAAATGCACTAACCTTTTCCCAGAAGAGAAGGTAAAGTCCCTGAGTGATATTTACCCTTCTTCCCAACATCTTGTTACTTAAATGGTATTATTTAAAATTAACAATACTTAAATACCATAATATAAAGTCATTACATCTTATGTTACATGACAAGAGAGTAAGCAAGGAAAGAAAACAAAAGATTTTATATATACAGGTTGAGTATCCTTAATCTAAAAATCCAAAATCCAAAATGAAAAATATTCGGAAAGCTGAAACTTTTTGAGCACTGAATGACGCTCAAAGGAAATGCTCATTAGAGAATTTCGGATTTTGAATTTTCTAATTAGGGATGCTAAACCACTAAGTATAATGCAAATATTCCCAAATCTGAAAAATTCTGAAATCCAAAACATTTTCAGTCCCAAGCCTTTTGGATAAGGGATACTCAACCTGTATATACAAACATGTGCACATGCATGCACACACATACACATACACACCAGTAAATGTTTCTGTAACTGGTCACATAGTCATAGCTGGTATTTATAATTACTTTCTTTTGCTACCATTATGTTTTCTCTTTGCCTTTAGCAAAGCTGACTTCAGCTAGTCATGGTTCTTTACCTGGTGATATGACCCATACCTTCGTTTCTGAAAGGTGCAGGACGTTGGTAGTCCTGCTTGAATTGGGTGGTTGTGCTTTTGCATTGACCTTAATAACAAGGCACAGTAATACTAAGAAATACCGTTAGGGATCTCTTATACTCCAGAGATGCTCTTCCTTACCTCCATTGTGGAGTAGTACCTTTGGTAGCCAGCAGAGTAACTTCCTACTTAGCCTGTTGATTCAGAGGGATGAGGAGCCCAAAGTGGTTGGGTGGCAGTTTTACCTTCCAGTTCAATGGAATTGTTATTGTGCCTCCTGGTGGAAGCATTTCTCCTTCCAGAGCTAAGATCTCTCAGCCAGCAGAGCATATGGTCTCAGGAACGGAAAAAAAATTGCTAGGTGTCACTAGGGGTAACAATGAGTGGTGCCACTTCCATTTCTACCCCTTGATTCCTGGACTTGTGAATCCTGGCTATGGGAGAAACAGCACCATATATTTGACACTGATTCAAGGTATATACAGCCTCGTGGAGTACCTTACCTTAGACTTGCAAGGTGTTGCCACCTACTGGCACTGTAACAGAGGCTTCAAAAGGTCATTTCACCATTCTGTCAAACCAACTGTTTTAGGATGGTAAGAGGCATGGTAAGACCAGAGAATACCATGTGAATGGGCCTATTGCCACACTTCAGTGCTGTGAATTGAGTTCCTTAATCAGAAGCAATGCTGTGTGGAATGTCACAGCAGTGGATAAGACATTTTGTAAGTCCATGGGTGATAGTTTTGGCAGAAGCATTGCATAAGAAAAGGTAAATCTGTATCCAAAGTCAGTGACTATTTCATTAAGAACAAAACACTGCCCTTTCTATGATGGAAGCAGTCCAATGTAATTAACCTGTCATGACTTACATGGCTAATCATCTCAGGGATTGGTGTTGGTCTCAGTGTTGGTCTGTGGTTTTGGTCCCAGGGACTTAATGTTAGTCTCTGCTGCCCACCGACTGGGCATTCAGCAGTGGCCATAATCAGATGGGTCTTGGTGAGTAAAATGTATTTTGCTGAGCCCCTATATAACGTTCATTCCTGCTACCATGGTTGTTTTGATCATGAGCTCATTGGGTGGCTAGGAGAAAAGCGTGGCTGCTGTCTACAGAACAGATCATCCTATCAACTTAATTACTAAAATCCTTGTTTAATGAGGTGACCCTTCGGTGAGCATTCACATGGGCCAAAAATATCTTCACTTTTCTGCACATTCAGAGAGGTCTATTCATGTATTTCTTCCCCAACTTTCCCTGTCACAAATTTTTTAATTATGTTCCTTGCATGTTGCTGACTGTATTAGTCAGGGTTCTCTAGAGGGACAGAAGTAATAGGATATATATATATATATATAACTATTAGGATATATATATATATATCCTATTGGTTGTACTTTTGCATTGACCTTAATAACGGGGCACAGTAATGCTAACAAATACTGTATTAGTCAGGGTTCTCTAGAGGGACAGAACTAATGGGGTGGGTTTATTAAGTAGTATTAACTCTCACGATCACAAGGTCCCACAATAGGCTCTCTGCAAGCCGAAGTGCAAGGAAGTCAGTCCGAATCCCAAAGCTGAAGAACTTGGAGTCCAATGTTCAAGGGCAGGAAGCATCCAGCACAGGAGAAAGATGTAGGCTGGGAGGCTAAGCCAGTGTAGTCTTTTCACATTTTTCTGCCTGTTTTATATCCTGCCCATGCTGGCAGCTGATTAGGTAGTGCCCACCCAGATTAAGGCTGGGTCTGCCTTTCCCAGCCCACTGACTCAAATGTTAATCTCCTTTGGCAACACCCTCACAGACACACCCAGGATCAATACTTTGCATCCTTCAATCCAATCAAGTTGACACTCAGTATTAACCATCACACTGACCATTTAGCCAACTATTGTCCACAGCCCATAATAAAAATAAAAAAATTACCCAGGTGTGGTGGCATGTACCTTTAATCTCAGCTACTTGGATGGCTGAGGCAGGAGAATCACTTGAACCTGGGAAGCAGAGGTTGTAGTGAGCCGAGATTGCACCACTGCACTCCAGGCTGGGTGACAGAGTGAGACTCTGTCTCAAAACAAAAAACAAAACAAAACAAAATGTATCTTAGAAAGTCCTAAATTAATAGCCTAAGCATAATGGCTACCAGAATAACCAATTATTTGACATTTTGACATTTAAGGAAGGTATTGTTTTGGTCATTTCATCTTTCATAATAATGTAAGTCACTAAAGTGAAATTAAGAAAATATATCTCAACAACACAAACAAAATACATTTGTTATAAATATATCAATAATGTTATGTCTGTTTGGAGGAACTATCAGATCCCGTTACTGTTTTTGATTTTTCATGATCTCATTAGGTATATTATCATTGTAATAATTTAATGGTGTGAGTATATGCAATTCTTTTTAGAGTACATTCTACTGAAAGCAACTTGATATACTGGAATAAAGATGGACTCTGGATTCTAACAGAATGCATTCTAATTGTGACTTTCTGATTACTTGAATGACCTAACCTTAGCTGAATTTTGCTTATTAGCAGGATTCTCAATTTTCAGAGCTGTAGTTTCTCAACCCATAAAAGGAAATCATTAGTATTTGTTTCATAAAGTTGTTGTAATGCTTAAGTTAAAAATATATTAAATGTATTTTAAAAATTTAAATGAAATAAAATTGTGTACATTTTTTATTTATAAAACATGCTTTTTTTTTTTTTTTTTTTTTTTTTAAGAGACAGGGTCTTGCTATGCTGCCCAAGCTGGACTTGAACTCCTGGGCTCAAGCAATTCTCCTCTTTCAGACTCCTGAGTAGCTGGGAGTATAGACATGCACCACTGCATCTGACCTAAACAAATTTGAAATCTGTATACTTCATGGAATAGTTGAGTCAAGCTAATTAACATCTGTATGACCTCACATACTTATTTTTTATGGTAACAATAAAAATGGATTTAAATCTCCTAGCATAGTACCCATAGCATAGTAAGTGCTCAATAAATGTTACTTTCTTTTTTTAAAAAAATATCAGATTTGGGAGTACACGTGCAGCATTGTTACACAGGTTAATTGCATATTGTTGAAGCTTGTTGCATGAATGATCCTATCACTAAGGTAGTGAGCATAGTACCTGATAGGTAGCCTTCCATTTTTTTTGATTTTTTTTTTTTTTTTACTGTTTTTACTTTGACCCTGCACAGTTATACCTAGCGTTATTCAAGGAAAGATTCTTATAATAAGAGATAGGAGGCTTAAGTGGAAGCAGGGAGACAGATGAGAGACTAGTGCAGAAAAGATAGGATGATAGTTTGCAAAAAAGCAGTAGTGGTGGAAGAGTTAAGATTGGGATATTTTTGAAAGTAGAGGTAACAGAACTTGATAGCAGATTGTATGTGTATGGAAATGAGGGAAAGATGACTCCAGGATTTTTTACTTCAGCAACTGGTATTGCCATTTAAGATAGCGACAACTGGTGGGGAGGATGTTTTAAGATGAGATGTAAAAAGAGAAAGATATTCTGTTTTGGACCTGTTACATGTGAAATTCTATTTGAATTGTAAGTAGTTATTTGGACATATAAATACAAAGCTCAGGGAGAATGTCTGGCCTGAAAATAAAAAGTAGGGAATCATTAAATACAGATGCCATTCTATCCATGAGATTGTAGGTGACCTTCTGTGGGGAGAATATTGATTAGGAGGAAAACAGGGCCTAGAACTAAGCTACTGGGGCATTACAATTTTCAGATGTTCAGATAGGGAGGAGGAACTAATATAGACTAGACGTATATTTTGTTCTATAGTTTTTCTTTTAAAACTCTTTTTTAACTTTCAAAATCAAATCAATTAACATTTTAGTGATCTGGAAAACATATAACTCAACATGTTCAAGTTATTTCAATTCATTATACAAAATAAGTATGAAAAACCTCTTAGATATACTGAATTAAAATTACTTTATGATATCCAATTTTAGAAGTAAATGTGGAACAGGTTATAAATGTGACTTACTTTTCAGAAACATTTCTGTGAGTTTGAAGGAAATGCTTAGAGAATAGTCCTAATCTGTCTGAACACTAGTATAAAATATTCAAGTAGAGATAAAAGACTTGAAAATTATGACTCATAATCTAACAGATCATCCATAATTTTTTGAATCTTAGGCCATTGTAAGTAAGATCTGGTAATATGTAAGAAAGTAAAAAAGTACAGAAAAGATCATTTGATTCAAATTTGCATTCTTAATTATCACTATGTTATGGTTAGAAAGATAAATTAGTATTTATTTTTATCTTTTCACACTGCATTTAACCATTTAGCACTGTGACATTTGTTGGTATTGTATTTCTTCAATCTTTGATTAATTTTCTAATTTACTAACTTATATTTACATTTGTCAGTCTCTGAAAAGGCCTGTACTTTTTTTCTAAAAATATATTAATGAAAAAGTTATCTTTCTGTAAACATTTCATTATACTACAAATGAAACATCTGAATCCATTACAGAACACTTCTGAATTCTTAAAAATCAGAAAACATACTGAAGTTTTAAAGTAATTTTGAATATTTAGATAGGCTAACAATCCTTCCATTACCCTTGCACACTGGCATGCTTATTCACTAATTTGTGACTTTACTGGAACTCCAAGAGATACTGTCAATTAGGTTTCAATTTGTGACTATTATATACTGGAACTCTTAAAACTAAGCCTATTTCAATTAGTTACTTAACAAATATACTTTATTACCACATATTCTCCTTTAGGACATGAGTATAAATTCAGCTTTTTAGAAGTGTAATATTAGAAGCAGTAACCTACAAATTGGTTTAACAAAATCAGTTAAATCTGCCCCAACCACTTATATAACATTTTTTTTTTTTACTGCTGCTACAACTTATGAGAATACTGTATTTTTTAGAAATAACAATGGAACTATGTTTAAATAAAATAATTTTATTTCATAAAAAGAAATGAACTAGAAAGAACAATGCCCTTAAAAAATAAAAATGTTTGCTTCACTAAAACCATGTTATGAAGGAAATTCATCAAAGGCTGTTACTTTATTCAACGCATGTGTAGATATTGGGTTCTGATATGGATACAGAGCCAACCAGTCATTTTCTGAGACTAAACACTGGCAGACTGCTTTTTCTTGTAGGGAACTGATAATTTAGAAACTAGTTTGCATTTTCAGTATTTGTCTCCAACGGATTTTTTTTTTAAGTAAACTAACCGCCTAAATTGTTAAGCCTTTTGGGGGCAGCAAAAACAGCCCTTATTACCCATCAACAACCTGTTTGAACAGTAATTCGTATTCTTTGGGAAAATGTCTTTTTACAAAGGAGCACTAATTGGGCCCCCACTGCTTAACAGATGAACCAAAACAAAAAAGGAACTAAAGGCCTGTACTTTTAAGAAGTGAACAAAAGAATGTATAATCTGATCCTTACCATCGTAATTCCTGATGAAAAATTCTTAGGAAAAATGTGTGTTTTATGCCACCATTTACTAATGTTTGTACAATTTGTTGGTGATTTATAATGCTTTATAATGGTTTTGAGTACCTGGTTTCTTAAAGCAATAAAATTGCTTGCTTATCCTGTGATAATTTTTGTAAAGAATAGCTTTCTGTAACATTTTATATAAATGTGGAAATAGCATAATATTCAAATTATGGCCTTTATCACAGTATATTGTCATTATGAGATGCATGTTTGGTTTCCTATTACACTTTATTTAGAATTCATTAATTTAACATAGGCTTATTGAGTAACCTGTGCTGTGCCAGGCACTGTGAGTTCCTGGAAGGCAGGGTCTCTATGTCTGTTCATCTTTGTGTCCAAGAGCCTGACTCATGGGAAGCCTTTAGGAAATATTAGAGGAGTGGTAAGTACATATTCAGATAATTTTTTCCCAATTTTTAAAATGTGAGCATTGCTTTGTTTTTTTTTTTTTTTTTTTTTTTTTGAGACAGAGTCTCTGTTGCCAGGCTGAAGTGCAGTGGTGCAATCTCGGCTCACTGCAACCTCTGCCCCCCGGGTTCAAGCGATTCTCCTGCCTCAGCCTCCTGAGTAGCTGGGACTACAGGCGTGCGCACCACCACTCTAATTTTTGTGTTTTTAGTAGAGATGGGGTTTCACCATGTTGGCCAGGATGGTCTCGATCTCTTGACCTCGTGATCCACCTGCCTTGGCCTCCCAGAGTGTTGGGATTATAGGCCTGAGCCACCCTGCCCGGCTTGCTTTCATTCTTTAGGTATTAGGATTTAGTCCATATGTAAATATGGGCAGCAAAAAGAACATTTTTTGTTAATTCACCAACTATGATATTTAATTTATGTGTTATTTCTGTTTTTGAGTTTTGAAAATTAGTTTTGTTTGATCTTTAATTATGCTATATGTACAAATAGTCATCTTAAGATATATTATTATTCATGACATCTGTGGGTCAAAATATAGCATGATACATTACTATAGTATTAGTTTTTTTATTTTTTTAAATACTAGTGCATTTTTTTTATTGCTGTGTAACAAATTGCCACAAATACAGTGGCTTAAACCAACACCCATTTATCAGCTCACAGTTCTATAGATCAGAGGTCTGGGCAGCTCTGTAATGTTCCCTTCTTTGTCTCTCAAAATGTTGAAATCAAGATGTTGATCAAACTGGGTTCTTATCTGTAGGTTCTAGGGAAAAGTCAGCTTCCAAGTTCAACTAGATTGTTGGCCGAATTATGTTCTTTAGGACAGAAGTCCATGTTTTCTTTCTGATTGTCAGCCAGTGGGTCTCTCCGAGCTCATAAATGCTGTTTACATTCCTTGAGATATGGCTGCCTCCATCCTCAAGCTAGCCAAGGCACATCAAATCGTTCTCATGCTTCAAATTCTGACTTACTTGTTAAGGGAAAATTCTCTGCTTTTAAAGGGTTCACCTAATTGGGTCCAGCTCATTCAGCTGATCTACATATTTTAAAGTCAAATGGACTGATAGTTTAATTATGTCTACAAAAATCATTTCAAAGTAGTAGGTAGATAAATGGTGATTAAAAAAATCAGTGATGGGAATCTTAGGGGGTTTTCTTTAGAATTCTGCCTGTCACAACTAGTTTACTCAGTTTTAGTTAAAACGTGCTGCTCGCTCTGTCACCATTATCCATTCCTATAGTCCTTCCTTTTTACAATGTGTTTTCAATTTCTAGTTTCTGTGTTTATAGGACTTGAGATATTTCTATCTTAGTGCTAGTTAGAGCATTTTCATTATTTAATTTTTGTGTTTATTTCCTTCTTGCATATGTCACTCAACAAGCTTTAAATTTAAATTATCAGTTGTAGATGTTTCTTATTTTCCAATCATGTTGTCTAATCTGCATTTTAAAAACATTCATTGTCTTGTCTTTTCTGTTACTGAGAGAAGTATTTTGAAAACTACTACTTTTTTTGCCCACTTGCCTATTTCCTAGTAATTCAGTCCATTTTTCTTTATATATTTTGAGACTGTTATTAATTATTTTAACTTCCTGGCAAAGGAAGTTTGAAGTATCACTTTTTAGTTTTAGCTTTTTTGCTTGAGAGTCTGTGTATGCATGTGTGTTTACGTATGTATTCTGGTATCAATGAAGCTATATAAACTTTCTTTGGTTTAGTGTCTTTTTTGACATTTTTTTCTTTCTTTTACTTTCAACCTTTCTGTATCCTTGTGCTTTTGTTGTTTCTGTGGGTTTTTTTTTTTTTGTTTTTTGTCTTTTTATATCTAATTTAAAAATTTTTATCTTTTAATTAGAACTTTTTAGTAAATTTAATAATTTAAGTGTTATAGTTGGGTTTAAATCTTCCACTGATGAAGTGTTTCCTATTTCATCTCGCCTGCCTATCTTCTGTTTCTGCGTTTTTATTGCCTTTATGATTTGAGTATTTTTAGGATTTTGAAAAATTATTTTAAAATATTTTTATATTTGGAAATTATACTGTTTTATTTTTATCGTAGTGGATAGTTAGCGATTACCTCTTTCACTTATCAAAGTCAGGTATTAGTTGGTGACTTTTATCTTATTCCTCAGTAATGCCAGAACACTATAACATTTTAATTTCGTTTATTGTTTTCCTCAATTTCTGCTATTATTTTCATATATTTTGATTTATTTATACCTTAAAACCAAGAACATTAGTATTGGTTTGTATAGGCAGTCAATTGTCATATAGATTTGCCCATTTATACATTTGTTATTTCATTGCTCTGTTTTCTTTTCATCTAAGATACTACCTGTGTTCATTTACCCTCTGTCTGAGGTATACTCTTTAGTCTTTTAGTATGGTTCTGCTGGTGAAGAATTATCTTTTTCTTTTTATTGTGTCTAAAATATTTAAAAATGCATCTTTGGATTTAGAATTATATGTTGGCAGCCATTATTCAGCACTTTAAAATATTCAATTATATTTGGCTTCCATTGTTTCTGTGGAGAATTCAAAAACATCTAAATACTGTCTGTTTAAATATTGCTTGTTTGATGATAGTATATATTTGTTTTCATGATGCTTCTAAAATTTTCTCATTGTCTTTGGTTTTCGAAAATTTTACTGTGATGTACCTAGCTATTTTTTTTTTGTATCCTTATCTTGCTTGATTTACATACTGCTTCTTGAGTCTGTGTCTTGATGTATTCTTTGTTTTTCCAGTTTTAGAAAGTTCTTAGTCAGTATATCTCTTCTTTTGCCTCATACTCCTGCCCACTTTTCAATTCCAAATAAATACTTCTTTTTTTTCCTCTTACAACTTTTTCATTTTCTATCATTTTGTTCCCCCATGTTTCATTTTGGTATTTTATTGAACTACTCTTCCAGTTCAGCAATTCTCTCTTCTGTGTATAATCTGCTGTTTGAATAATGCATTAAGTTTTTCATTTTAATGATTTTATTTTTATTTCCACGATAGGCAGTATATCACAAAATGATCAACATTTTGGGGCAGTCTGTTCAACTGGGAGTCTGTTGTCTATTCGTAATGCTTAGTATAACCACAAGGATTTAAGGATTGTTTTTAGATAGAGTTGTAGTATGTAAAGGAAGTAAAATAAGCATATTCTTTCTTCTTCAGGAGCTTAAAGGCAAAAACAGAAAATAGGCAGAAGGAAATATTAAAAATGCATAAACGAATTTACATATTTTTTAAATGAGTAAATAAACGTATTAAAGGAATTAAGGCATTTTGAGAATGAAAGTAAAATTGGTGAAAATCTGAATTATATTATTAATATACTTAATATTGACTTAATATTATTCCAATATTACATCAATGGAAGAAAATAAAGTACAATATCATTTATATTATAGAAAAACATTGGAAACAAATTAACTAATAATAATGGAATATGTAACATAACACAGAAAATCAAGCAACTGGAATATTATTTGATGATAAAAATTGAACAGTTTATTCTACTGCCATGCTTGCTTCTTTAATGTGAATTAGCTCACCTGTTATTTGAGAAAAGGAGAAAGAAGTCAGTAAGGCTCAGAAGTTGTCTTGGTTCATATGCACTTATATTTTGAGGCAGCAATCTTTGTGATAAACAGGGTTTCTTATGATTAAAGATAAAGGCTTAGCAATTTATGAAGGTCTTAAGAAGAGCATAAAGAAGTGCAAAGATATTTCTTTTTGTATTAAACAAAACAAAACAAAGCAAAACAATGCCTCTCCTCCACAACTACCCATTGATTGATAAAATCTACCTCAAATGATATTTTTATCATTGATGAACCTAGTTTATATTAGGGGTGAATGCGCTCAGGACCTAGTTCCTGTGAAAGGAGGCATGATTTCCCAGCAGAGGATGGCATGATTGTGATGTCTGTGGAGACTGACTTTTTAAGAGAGCTTTTTTATTTATTATTTATTTTCAACTTTCATTTTAGATTCAGGGGGTACATGTGTAGATTTGTTTTATGGGTATATTGTGTGATGCTGAGGTTTGGGGTATAAATGATCCTGTCACCCAGGTAGTGAGCATGGTACCCAAGAGATTGTTTTTCAATCTTTGTGCCTTTCCTTCCCTCCTTCTAGTAGTCCCCAGTGTCTATTGTTCCCCTCTCGATGTCCATGTATACCCAATGTTTAGCTTCCATTTATAGGCAAGAACATGTGGTATTTGGTTTTCTGCTTCTGAATTAATTAACTTAGGATAATGGCCTCCAGCTGCATTCAAGTTGCTACCAAGGACACGATTTCATTCTTTTTTATGGCTGCATAGTATTCCATTGTGTTTATGTACCACATTTTCTTTATCTAATCCACTGTTTTATCTAATCCACTGTTGGGCATCTAGGTTAATTTCATGTTTTTGTTATTGTGAATAGCACTGTGTTGAACATACCAGTGCATGTATCTTTTCGGTAGAACAATTTATTTTCCTTTGGTTACATACCCAGTAATGGTATTGCTGTGTCAAATGGTAGTGCTAATTTTAGTTCTTTGAGAAATCTCCAAACTGCTTTCCACAGTGGCTGAAACAATTTACATTCCTACTAACAATGTATGAGTGTTCCCTTTTCTCTGCAGCTTTGCCAGCATCTATTTTTTTTTTTTTTTACTTTTTAATAATAGGAATTCTAACTGGTGTGCGATGGTATCTCATTATGGTTTTGATTTGCATTTCTCTGATGATTAGTAAGCTGCTGTAAAGTGAAAAAAAAATTAACAGAGTAAACAGCCTACAGAATGGGAGAAAAGTTTCACAAACTATTCATTCAACAAAGACCTAATATCCAGAATCTATAAGGAACTTAACAAATCAACCAGCAAGAAAGGAATAATCCCATTCTTAAGTGGGGAAAGGACATGAACAGACACTTCTCTAAAGAAGACATACAATTGGCCAACAAACATATGAGGCATCTTTTAAATAGATTAGAACAGGCTGGGTGCGGTGGCTCACGCCTGTAATCCCAGCACTTTAGGAGGCTGAGGTGGGCAGATCACTTGGAGTCAAAAGTTTGAGACCAGCCTGGCCAACATGGTGAAACCCCATCTCCACTAACAGAAATAGGAAAATTAGCAGGGTGTGGTGGTGCGCGCCTGTAATCCCAGCTACTCAGAGGCTGAGGCATGAGAATTGCTTCAACCTGGAAGGCGGGGAGGTTGCAGTGAGGGGAGATCGTGCCACTGCACTCCAGCCTGAGCAACATAGTGAGACTCCATCTCAAAAAAGGTAAATAAATAAATTAGAAGAGTATTTGTTAGTGTACTGGTTATGAAGTTCTTTTGGTTTTGAGGAGTTCTGTTTCAACCCAATATTTCCCACAAACACTGTTATATTTACTGAAAGAATTTTTAAAATACAGAGATTTTCAGGAACACATATAGTCATGTGTTGGTTGGTGATGGAAATATGCTCTGAGAAGTATGTTATTAGGTAATATTGTCCTTGTATGAACATCATAGAGTGTAATTACACAAACCTAGATGGTATATAGCTTACTACACAGCTAAGCCATATGGTATAGCCTATAGCTCCTAAATTACAAACCTGCATAGCATATCACTGCACTGAATACTACAGGCAACTGTGACACAATGGCAAGTATTACCCCCATAGTGTATCTAAACACAGAAAAGATACTGTAAAAATGCAGTATAAAAGATGAAAAAATGGTACACCTGTATATGGCACTTACTGTGAATGGAGCTTTTAAGACTGCAAGTAGCTTTGGATGAGTGAGTGAGTGCATGTTGAGTGAATGCTGTACCCTTAGGCTACATTATATTTATTAAAATTATTTTCTTCAATAATAAATTAACCTTAGCCTACTCTAACTTTTCTACTCCATAAATTTTCAAATTTTTAGAAACTTTTTTGATTATTTTGTAATAACGCTTAGTTTAAAGCACAAACACATTGTACTGTGTACAAAAATATTTTCTTTATATCCTTATTCTGTAAGCTCTTTTTCTATTTTTAAACTTTAAAATAGAAAAAAAAGTTTCAACTTTTTTTTGTTGTTGTTAAAAACTAAGACACAAACACACACGTTAGCCAGGGCCTACACAGGGTCAGGATAATCAGTATGTCACTAGGCAACAGGAATTTTTCAGCTCCATTATCATTTTATGGGGCCGCTGTTGGAGGTGTGGTTCATCATTGACCAAGACATTGTTTTGCAGCTCACGATTGTGTATGTTACTCTAGCAGAAACACCTAACTTAATAAAATTATTAAAAGCATGTAGATTATGTTAGATTAAAAGAAGGTATAACATTATATTATGATGAGAATTAACTGGAAACTGTGTTTTATGCATATGACAAAGACTGGAAAATAAAGGCAGAAATAAAAACATTTGGATTTTCATGTTTAACAGCATCAGTATTGTTATTGTGTCAGAGATAACTGCTACAGATAGGAACCTCTCCTTCTGTGGCGCATAGTTGTCTCTGGAAAGCAGCCTCCCAACCAGTGACTGCCTTTTTAAACATCTTGTTTAGGTGGGGTACTGTGATTTGCTCTTGCCCACAGAATTGAAATAACGTGACATCGGAGATGAATTGATTAAGAAGTCAGTATTCCCAAGAAGTCAGTGTTCTGGCCAGGCGTGGTGGCTCACGCCTATAATCACAGCACTTTGGGAGGCCTAGGCGGGCAGATCATTTGAGGTCAGGAGTTCGAGACCAGCCTGGTCAACATGGTGAAACCCCGTCTCTACTAAAAATACAAAAATTAGCCAGGCATGGTGGCACGCACTTGTAGTCCCAGCTACTCGGGAGGCTGAGGCAGGAGAATCGCTTGAACCCAGGAGGCAGAGGTTGCAGTGAGCTGAGATTGCGCTATTACACTTCAACCTGGGTGACAGGGTTAGACTCTGTCTCACCCCAGGAGAACTTGGGAAGTCTCCTGTAGAAGATGGCAAAGCCATTGACAGCCTGGGTCCTAAATACCTGCTTGGAATAGATCCTCCCCCACCTCTACCTCCACCCTCACTGACCTGAATCATGTGGTAAAAAGTTAATATTTTATTGGGATTTTTAAATTTTTTGGTCAAGAACCTAGTATTTTTCCTTACAGATACAATCACATTGTTTCTAAAAATATTTAACATCTATTTCTCATTTTGAAATACATGAAGTAACTTGTATCAGTGGAATATCTTTGGTGAACATATTTTAAAGAGAATTTGAAACAAACTTCTTATCAAGTGACTGAAAGAACCCCTCTTCCCCCTCCATATATATTTTGGAGGATGGTGGCCATGGTTACATTAATAGAGCTTTAAATAATAATGGATTTCAAATATTGGGTCTTAGTATTGAGTAGGCCTGGAAGCCAAACTGAAGGTATATTTTTCAATAATTGGCTTATTTCTTATTCCTGGCACAATCTGAAAACAAAAACAAGAGCATTATATTTTATGGGGTGGTGAGGGCAGGTGAGTCAGATTGTTAGTTGAAAGGAAGTGACACTGTTATATGTAACTAAGTTCATTGTAATAGAGGTGGCTTTGCAAATTATAAAGGAAGTTCATAATATTTGAGTTGATCTTTTTTTACTTCAAATATATTACTGTCACCTAGAATTTATGTTGGTGATGAAAGTGTGTATGTGGTCGTGTGCATGTGTGTGTCAATATGTATACGTGGTTTAATATTTACTTGATAGGGCCGGGCGTGGTGGCTCACGCTTGTAATCCCAGCAATTTGGGAGGCTGAGGCGCGTGGATAAACTGAGGTCAGGAGTTTGAGACCAGCCTGGCCAACATGGTGAAACCCCATCTCTACTAAAAATACAAAAACTAGCCGGGTGTGGTGGTGGGTGCCAGTAATCCCCGCTATTTGGGAGGCTTAGGCAGGAGAATCGCTTGAACCTGGGAGATGGAGGTTGCAGTGAGCCCAGATCCCACCATTGCACTCCAACCCAGGCAACCAGAGTGAAACTCTGCCAAAAATATATATATTTAACTTCATATATATATGTATATTTACTTGATAGAAAACTAGAAGGAAAATGAGGAATGCTTATAACTCCTTGTCAGTGTGGAGAAAACACTGAAGGAGACCAGAATGGAGTACTTCTGACATCCTTAGTGTGTGCTTTGAGACTGATGGGAGAATGCCATATACAGTTGTCAGATGTTCTCTAGAATATGTTTTGAAAGTAATTTAGATATGCAGAGATGAATCTGAGGTGAAACCACATCATTCAAAATGTCTCCTAAAGGATAGTGGTTTTGAAGAAGAATGTGCTCTTATGGAGAGATGTGGGCCTGAGGATAGGGCACAAAATAAGACTAAAACAGTGTTTCTCAAAGTGTGGTTCCTGGAGTAACAGCATCAAAATCACCTGGAGCTTTATTAGAGATTCAAATTCTTGGACGCTTACCTGACCTAAAGATTCAGACACTCTAGAGGAGGAGTCCAACCAACCTCTGTTGTAACAAGTCCTCCTGGTGATTCTAATGCATGCTAATTTGAGAAACACTGAACTAAAGCTTAGTCTTATTTGATGTAAAGTTAACGTTACATTGTAATTCCTGTTATGCCAATCCTTTATTAAAGTTTGAAACATCTGTTCAGTTCTAATTGATGGCATTGCAGAGAATAAAGGGATAGGATAGGAAAGGTGAAGCAAGTGAATAAGGGACTAGTGCAAAACTGAGAGTGGGTCATGGGCTGCTATGCTGTGAAGAAAGTAAAAAAAAGGAATGTGAGACAATCCCCATACTGCCTTCCCCAGTGTATATTATGGGGAAGAAGAAAGAAAAAAAATGACATTTTTTAAAGGGTTTTAATATGAGCTACTTTCTGCTGTAATTTTATTTCTGAACAGCACCCAGCCATGTCATTGGCCAAAATACTGCCCTAGATTTGTGCCTGGTTTGCATACTCACCATAGCTTCTATATTACTGGCAAAAGAAATTGTTGTGCAAGTTCTTTAAATACCACTTCAAACGGAAAGGTTTTTGTTTTTGAGAATGATGTGATAGTAGTATTAGGGTTGATGAAGGGATGTAGAAAGGATGAAAGGGGAAGTAGGAAGGGAAGGAGATAGATTTTCTTAAGCTGGGTGGATGATAAAAAAGTGTAGAAATGGGGAGGTTCCAAGATGGCTGAATAGGAACAGCTCCAGTCTACAGCTCCCAGCGTGAGCGACACAGAAGATGGGTGATTTCTGCATTTCCAACTGAGGTACTGGATTCATCTCACTGGGGCTTGCTGGACGGTGGGTGCAGGACAGTGGGTGCAGCCCACTGAGCATGAGCTGAGGCAGGGCGAGGCATTGCCTCACCCGGGAAGCACAAGGGGTCAGAGAATTCCCTTTCCTAGCCAAGGGAAGCTGTGACAGATGGCACCTGGAAAATAGGGTCAGTCTGACCCTAATACTGCACTTTTACAATGGTCTTAGCAAACGGCACACCAGGAGATTCTCTCCTGCACCTGGCTAGGAGGGTCCCATGCCCACGGAGCCTTGCTCATTGCTATCACAGCAGTCTGAGATCCAACTGCAAGGTGGCAGCGAGGCTGGGGGAGGGGTGCCCGCCATTGCTGAGACTTGAGTAGGTAAGCAAAGTGGCCAGGAAGCTCAAACTGGGTGGAGTCCACCACAGCTCAAGGAGGCCTGCCTGCCTCTGTAGACTCCAACTCTGGGGGCAGGGCATAGCCAAACAAAAGGTGGCAGAAACCTCTGCAGACTTGAATGTCCCTGTCTGACAGCTTTGAAGAGAGTAGTGGTTCTCCCAGCATGGAGTTTGAGATTGGAGAATGGACAGACTGCCTCCTCAAGTGGGTCCCTGACCCCTGAGTAGCCTGACTGGGAGGCACCCCCCATTAGGGGCAGACTGACACATCACACGGCCGGGTACCACTCGGAGACGAAGCTTCCAGAGGAACGATCAGGCAGCAACATTTGCTGTTCAGCAATATTTGCTATTCTGCAGCCTCCGCTGCTGATACCCAGATAAAAAGGGTCTGGAGTGGATCTCCAGCAAACTCTAACAGGCCTGCAGCCAAGGGCCCTGACCGTTAGAAGGAAAGCTAACAAACAGAAAGGATGTCCACACCAAAACCGCATTTGTACGTCACCATCATCAAAGACCAAAGTAGATAAAACCACAAAGCTGGGGAAAAAAACAGAGCAGAGAAACTGAAAATTCTAAAAATCAGAGCACCTCTCCTCCTCCAAAGGAACGCAGCTCCTTGCCAGTAATGGAACAAAGCTGGACAGAGAATGACTTTGACAAGTTGAGAGAATAAGGCTTCAGACGATCAAACTACTCCGAGCTAAAGGAGGAAGTTCAAATCCATCGCAAAGAAGCTAAAAACCTTGAAAAAAGATTAGACGAATGGCTAACTAGAATAATCAGTGTAGAGAAGTCCTTAAATGACCTGATGGAACTGAAAACCATGGCATGAGAACTATGTGACAAATTCACAAGCTTCAGTAGCTGATTTGATCAACTGGAAAGAAGGGTATCAGTGATTGAAGATCAAATGAATGAAATGAAGCGAGAAGAGAAGTTTAGAGAAAAAAGAATAAAAAGAAACGAACAAAGCCTCCAAGAAATATGGGACTATGTGAAAAGACCAAATCTATGTCTGACTGGTGTACCTGAAAGTGACGGGGAGAATGGAACCAAGCTGGAAAACACTCTGCAGAATATTATCCAGGAAAACTTCCCCAACCTAGCAAGGCACGCCAACATTCAAATCCAGGAAATACAGAGAATGCCACAAAGACATTTCTCGAGAAGAGCAACTCCAAGACACATAATTGTCAGTTTCACCAAACTTGAAATGGAGGAAAAAATGTTAAGGGCAGACAGAGAGAAAGGTCGGGTTACCCACAAAGGGAAGCCCATCAGACTAACAGCTGATCTCTCAGCAGAAACTCTACAAGCCAGAAGAGAGTGGGGGCCAATATTCAACATCCTTTAAGAAAAGAATTTTCAACCCAAAATTTCATATCCAGCCAAACTAAGTTTCATAAGTGAAGGAGAAATAAAATCCTTTACAGACAAGCAAATGCTGAGAGATTTTGTCACCACCAGGCCTGTCCTACAAGAGCTCCTGAACAAAGCACTAAACATGGAAAGGAACAACCGGTACCAGCCACTGCAAAAACATGCCAAATTGTAAAGACCATCGATGCTAGGAAGAAACTGCATCAACTAACGAGCAAAATAACCAGCTAACATCATAATGACAGGATCAAATTCACACATAACAATATTAACCTTAAATGTAAATGGGCTAAATGCTCCAATTAAAACACACAGACTGGCAAATTGGATAAACAGTCAAGACCCATCAGTGTGCTGCATTCAGGACACCCATCTCACATGCAGAGACACACATAGGCTCAAAATAAAGGGATGGAGGAAGATCTACGAAGAAAATGGAAAACAAAAAAAGGCAGGGGTTGCAATCCTAGTTTCTGATAAAACAGACTTTAAACCAACAGAGATTAAAAGAGACAAAGAAGACCGTTACATAATGGTAAAGGGATCAATTCAACAAGAAGAGCTAACCATCTTAAATATATATGCAACCAATACAAGAGCAACCAGATTCATAAAGCAAGTCCTTAGAGACCTACAAAGAGACTTAGACTCCCACACAATAATAATGGAAGACTTTAACACCCCACTGTCAACATTAGACAGATCAACGAGACAGAAAGTTAACAAGGATATCCAGGAATTGAACTCAGCTCTGCAACAAGTGGACCTAATAGACATCTGCAGAATGCTCCACCCCAAATCAACAGAATATACATTTTTCTCAGCACCACATCACACTTATTCCAAAATTCACCACAGAGTTGGAAGTAAAGCACTTCTCAGCAAATGTAAAAGAACAGAAATTGTAACAAACTGTCTTTCAGACCACAGTGCAATCAAACTAGAACTCAGGATTAAGAAACTCACTCAAAACCACTCAACTGCATGGAATCTGAACAACCTGCTCCTGAATGACTACGGGGTTCATAACGAAATGAAGGCAGAAATAAAGATGTTCTTTGAAACCAATGAGAACAAAGACACAACATACCAGAATCTCTGGGACACATTTAAAGCAGTGGGTAGAGGGAAATTTATAGCACTAAATGCCCACACGAGAAAGTAGGAAAGATCTAAAATTGACACCCTAACATCACAATTAAAAGAACTAGAGAAGCAAGAGCAAACACATTCAAAAGCTAGCAGAAGGCAAGAAATAACGAAGATCAGAGTAGAACTGAAGGAGATAGAGACACAAAAATCCCTTCAAAAAATCGATGAATCCAGGAGCTAGTTTTTTGAAAAGATCAAGAAAATTGATAGACTGCTAGCAAGACTAATAAAGAAGAAAAGCGAGAAGAATCAAATAGATGCAATAAAAAACGATAAAGGGGATATCACGACCAAACTCACAGAAATACAAACTACCATCAGAGAATACTATAAACACCTCTATGCAAATAAACTAGAAAATCTAGAAGAAATGGATAAATTCCTGGACACATACACCCTCCCAAGACTAAACCAGGAAGAAGTTGAATCCCTTAATAGATCAATAACAGGCTCTGAAATTGAGGCAATAATTAATAGCCTACCAACCAAAAAAAGTCCACGACCAGATGGATTCACAGCCGAATTCTACAAAAGGTACAAGGAGGAGCTGGTACCATTCCTTCTGAAACTATTCCAATCAATAGAAAAAGAAGGAATCGTCCCTAACTCATTTGTGAGGCCAGCATCATCCTGATACCAAAGCCTGGAAAAGACACAACAAAAAAAGAGAATTTTAGACCAATATCCCTGATGAACATCAATGCAAAAATCAGGAATAATACACTGGCTAACCAAATCCAGCAGCACATCAAAAAGTTTATCCACTGTGATCAAGTGGGCTTCATCCCTGGGATGCAAGTCTTGTTCAACATAGGCAAATCAATAAACGTAATCCAGCATATAAACAGAACCAAAGACAAAAACCACATGATTATCTCAATAGATGCAGAAAAGGCCTTTGACAAAATTCTACAGCCCTTCATGCTAAAAACTCTCAAGAAATTAGGTATTGATGGGGCGTGTCTCAAAATAATAAGAGCTATTTATGACAAACCCACAGCCAATATCATACTGAATGGGCAAAAACTGGAAGCATTCCCTTTGAAAACTGGCACAAGACAGGGATGCCCTCTCTCATCACTCCTATTCAACATAGTGTTGGAAGTTCTGGCCAGGGCAGTCAGGCAGGAGAAATCAATAAATGGTATTCAATTAGGAAAAGAGGAAATCAAATTGTCTCTGTTTGCAGATGACGTGATTGTATATGTAGAAAACCCCATTGTCTCAGCCCAAAATCTCCTTAAGCTGATAAGCAACTTCAGCAAAGTCTCAGGATACAAAATCAATATGCAAAAATCACAAGCATTCTTATACACCAATAACAGAGAGCCAAATCATGAATGAACTCCCATTCACAATTGCTTCAAAGAGAATAGAATACCTAGGAATCCAACTTACAAGGGACGTGAAGGACCTCTTCAAGGAGAACTACAAACCACTGCTCAACGAAATAAAAGAGGACATAAACAAATGGAAGAACATTCCAGGCTCATGGATAGGAAGAATCATGAAAATGACCATACTGCCCAAAGTAATTTACAGATTTAATGCCATCCCCATCAAGCTACCAATGACTTTCTTCACAGAATTGGAAAAAACTACTTTAAAGTTTATATGGAACTAAGAAAGAGCCAGCATTGCCAAGACAATCCTAAGCCAAAAGAACAAAGCTGGAGGCATCATGCTACCTGACTTCAAACTATACTACAGGGCTACAGTAATCAAAACAGCATGGTACTAGTACCAAAACAGAGAGCTAGACCAGTGGAACAGAACAGAGCCCTCAGAAATAATACTACACATCTACAACCATCTGATCTTTGACAAACCTGACAAAAACAAGAAATGGGGAAAGGATTCCCTATTTAATAAATGGTGCTGGGAAAACTGGCTAGCCATATGGAGAAAGCTGAAACTGGATCCCTTCCTTACGCCGTATACAAAAATTAATTCAAGATGGATTAAAGACTTCAATGTTAGACCTAAAACCATAAAAACCCTACAAGAAAACCTAGGCAATACCATTTAGGTCATAGGCATGGGCAAGGACTTCATTTCTAAAACATCAAAAGCAATGGCAACAAAAGCCAAAATTGACAAATGGGGTCTAATTAAACTAAAGAGCTTCTACACAGTGAAAGAAACTACCATCAGAGTGAACAGGCAACCTACGGAATGGGAGAAAATTTTTGCAATCTACTCATCTGACAAAGGGCTAATATCCAGAATCTACAAAGAACTCAAACAAATTTACAAGAAAAAAACAAACAACCCCATCTAAAAGTGGGCGAAGGATATGAGCAGACACTACTCAAAGGAAGACATTTATGCAGCCAACAGGCACATGAAAAAATGCTCATCATCACTGGCCATCAGAGAAATGCAAATCAAAACCACAATGAGATACCATCTCACACCAGTTAGAATGGTGGTCATTAAAAAGTCAGGAAACAACAGGTGCTGGAAAGGATGTAGAGAAATAGGAACACTTTTACACTGTTGGTGGCACTGTAAACTAGTTCAACCATTGTGGAGGACAGTGTGGCAATTCCTCAAGGATCTAGAACTAGAAATACCATTTGACCCAGCAATCCCATTACTGGGTATATACCCAAAGGATTATAAATCATGCTGCTTTAAAGACACATGCACACATATGTTTATTGTGGCACTATTCACAATAGCAAAGACTTGGAATCCATCCAAATGTCCATCAATTAGTGATAGACTGGATTAAGAAAATGTGGCACAGATACACCATGGAATACTATGCAGCCATAAAAAAGATGAGTTCATGTCCTTTGCAAGGACATGGATGAAGCTGGAAACCATCATTCTCAGCAAACTATCACAAGGACAAAAAACCAAACACTGCATGTTCTCACTCATAGATGGGAATTGAACAGTGAGAACACTTGGACACCGGAAGGGTAACATCACACACTGGGGCCTGTCATAGGATGATGGGAGGTGGGAGGCATAGCATTAGGAGATATACCTAATGTAAATGACGAGTTATTGGGTGCAGCACACCAACATGGCACATGTATACATATGTAACAAACCTGCACGTTGTGCACATGTACCATAGAACTTAAAGTATAATAAATAAAGAAAAATTAATAAAAAAAGTAGAAACGTGTTTTGGAGCAAGGAAGTGCTCTTTTCAAACCTCGGAAATATAATCATAGAAATTCAGAGAATCAAGTAATGAAATGTCATTAACTAAATGACAAAAAGTCATGGTTAAAGAAATAGGGTGAGATACAAAAACTGAAGATTGTCATTATTATAGTGGCTGTATTTTTTTTCTGTGTATTATTACAAGCTTTGTGGCCAGAAATTATCATTTTTGCAACCATTAATTTAGTCAAGGAATTACAAAACCTGGTTTCTAATTTAAGTTTAATCATTTCCATGTAGTGCACTGTTGTAGTTGAATTAAACAAAAATATGTTCCAGTTAGATATAATATTCTTTTCAAGCAAGCCATGTCTAATTTTGTAGAGCCAATCTTTGGAAATACTGCACTATTGTTCTAAAGTGAAATTAAAAATCAAACACTTGGAACACAGAAAGAACTTCTTTTATAGTAGAAGCTATAATAAAGGTTTTAAAATAGTTAAATATAGGATAATTGTTATATAAAGTGCAGCTAGACAATGCTGCACATTTATTAAAACTCAACACTGTATGGTATGGTAGTTTCATATGGTAGCTTTGGAAAAGGCTCATATTATCCAATTTGTTATACTTATTGGAGCTGCATTTCAATTAAAACACTTTGCAATTTTCTTATTCTTTTTGAAATATTTTAAAACCCATTAGTGTGTCAGTGACTTGGCATTGCACTCTAATTGCAATAGATTTCAAGTGATAAAAATTGATTTTAGTAACATACTTTGTAGAGTCAGCATTGGTTACCTGAATACATTACAGTTCTCTATAACTTAAAACATCATTCTGTTTTGTTAGAAGCTTTCATTGTCTGAACTTGAGATTATGCGGGCAGTTTATTCTTCATTAAGAGAGGGATTTGCATTTAGAGGAAATGTAATAAAATGTGAAATTCTAAGAAATGCAAAGATATTGAAAATATATTTTAAAAGTCTTTTTTTTACACATAAAGAAAAATTATATTAACTTAGATTCAATATAGCCATCCCTTAAAGTGTAGCATTTGGGGAATGTTATTTTATATGTAACTTTTAATGATAAATATATTACAAAGCAATAACAGAGAAGAGCTCAAATTTTATATTGCTATGAAGCTTTGTGGCTTTACCTATTAGTTACAATCAACAACCTCCAAGCCATGCATTTTTTTAAAATAAAAAATTATTGCATTAAAATATATATGGAAAAGTATATGAATTATTAGTGTATATCTCTTTCTTTTTATTGAAATGATTCAGGTCTTTGCCACAATTCTACATCTCCACCCCTATTTCACCTGTTTGCTTTACTGATTTGGGACATATAAACTCTACTTTTGCTTTTTTAGTAAATACTATTGGTGTTGCTACATGCACACATAATAAAGTTTGTATTTCATCAATATCCATGTTCTTTGACTGAACAGTGCTTTAGCTTTACTTTTACTTGATCTTATAAATTATTTTATATAATATATTGCTGTTTGGATTCATGTATATTTATTATTTTCTTCATTTATTGTTTCTTTTTGCATTCAGACCTTTCTAGGGTCATTTTCATTCTTGAAGTATATTTTTTAGAAACCCCTTTGGTAAAAGATTTTAGTAATAAGCACTCTTATTCACTCATTCATTCAAAGCAGTACATATTGTGTACTGGGCATGAAGTTTTATATGTATGTAAGTGCATGTAAATATACACATAGATATATACATATGTAACTTTAATAATTTATATGTATGCTATTTCTCTATGTGTGTGTTTGTGTATATATATATATATAAACTCTAATTTTATATGTATAAATCCCTGCTTTCATGGAGCTAAAATTCTGAGAGATAGGCAAAAAACACAATAAAATATAAAATACATAGTATGTAGTATGTTACGTAGTTGTTAGCAGAAAAAATAAAGCAGAAAAATGAGAAAATGAAACAGATAAAATGACGATTTTAGGTAAGGTAGGCAAGGAAGGTCTTACTGTGAAAGTGACTATTTTTTTGAGACGGTGTCGCCCAGGCTGGAGTGCAGTGGCATGATCTTGGCTTACTGCAACCTCTGTCTCCCAGGTTCCAGTGATTCTCCTGCCTCAGCCTCCCAAGTAGCTGGGATTACAGGTGACTCTCCACCAAGCCTGGCTAATTTTTGTATTATTAGTAGAGATGGGGGTCTCACCATGTTGGCCAGGCTGGTCTTGAACTCCTGACCTCATGCAATCTGCCAGCTTGGGCCTACCAAAGTGCTAGGATTACAGACGTGAGCCACTGTGCCCAGCCAGGAAAGTGACTTGAATGAAGACCAAAAGAATTGAGGGGATATGCAGGTATGTAATGAAAAAGCACTGCAAAGAGAACAGGTATTGGAAGAAGGTCTGGCAAGTTCAAGATAATATAGCAAGGAAGCTAGTAAAGTTACAACAGAGAGGAGATTTGGAGATTAGATGTGCCTAGACATGTAATGTATATCTAGATATTGTATGACTTGGTAGGCCTTGCTTCACAGTGGGATGGAAGGATTTTAGAGGGTTTTGATTAGACCATTGATAAGATCTGATTTATGTTTTGGCCAAGTCACTCTGGTTACTATAGATTATAGACTGAGGTGATCAACAGTAGAAGCAATTAATATAGGCTATTGTCATAACAGTGAGAGATGGTGGTGGCTTCAAGTAGAGTGCTGGCAGTGAGGGTGATGAGAAGTGTTACAGTCTAAGTATTTTTTGAAAGGTAAAGCACGGAGTATATGCCAATGGTTCTGATTAGACTGAGAAAAGGGAGAAGTCAAGGATTAATTAAAGTTTTAGTGTCTCCCTAGCAGGGGAGATTTGCCATTATCTGAGATAGAGAAAAACGTTAAGAGGTGCTGGTTTTTGAGGGATTATCAGGAGCTTATTTTTGGACAATTTAAATTTGAGATAGCTAGAACTATATAGTATATACTATAGCTTTTTAAACATAAAAAATCTTAATTTCATCCTTATACTTGCAATATGGTTTTGCTGGCTTTATCACTCTATTTAACATTTAAGTTTTCTTAGCACTTTAAAGAGTCATTCCACTGATTTCAGACTTCCATTGTCACTTCCATTGTTACACTTTAATTGTCATCTCTTTACAGGTGATTTGTCTTTTCTCTACCTGTTTTCAAGATCTCTTTGTCTTTCATATTATTTATTTGTCATCTTGCAGCTTAGGCTGGTATTGAGCATTCTTCTACCAATGTAATTTTTTTTCCTTTTGCTATAATCATTTGGGAAATGTTCTTTCTCCTCAATTTTCATTAGCTTGAATAGCTATGGTGGTTTCATCAACGTACTTTTTTTAATTTGTTATGCTTGGTTCTAGATGAATCATATGTATATTTGCAGAAAAAATAGGCTCCTGTATATTGAGATCATCATAAAATAGTTTTTATATGATTACTGTGTCATTAACTTCAAAACAGTTCTATATATTTAATAATAATCCTGATAATAGTAGAGGTATTGAAGTTTGCCTAATCTTTGTTAATCAAAATTGAATACAATGAGAAAAAAATAACACTGCTATATTTGTAAAAAATTTGGAAGGAAAACTTATCAGCTTGAGACTTCAATGTGACTTTAATATATAAGCTATATTTCACAGGGATTATTTGTATTCTAAAGTATTTCTGACTTTGACAACTTTAAAATTTCATTTAGTGCTAGGCAGAAAAATGATGTTACAAAAATTTTAACATCAGTGTCGTATATGAAGTAGAGATTATAGTCATACTTGTAGCAATTTTATTTCACTATAAATGAAATTCATTGTTCAGCATGGCCTCCTGAACTGTGTTTTCCAGTCAAGTTGTTTTGTAGAGATTAAATTAAATTCATTGCAGGGTACATGCTTTCAGAGATTGTAACAATTCCTATATGTTTGAACTATACAATATATTTTTTTAGTGTGGGAAAAAGTTCAAAAAGACAGTTTTCCATCTCATTGCACCTTTTCCAGAAAGCTCTCATACCTTACCCACAAGGTTTTATTAAATACAAATTGAAATGAACCTATGTCAGTAAGAAATAATGAAAACACACCTTCAGAAGTCTGCTTTGCTTTTTCAGAGTAGGGACATAAACTGAACTCCCAGGATTACTTAGAGAGTATGCAAAAGTTTGGTAGAATTTGAGTAACTGATGGAATATTAGGAATGCTGAAAAACTGAATGCTGTAAGCTTTTGGTTTTGTAGAAAGAATGGTCCCCCTCAACCTCCATGTTCATATCCCTGGAACCTGTGAATATATTAATGTTATGTGGCAAAGGGTTTTACAGATGTAATAAAAAGTTGCTCACCAGCTGTGCTTAAAATAGGGTGATTAACCTGGACTGTTCAGGTGGGCCCAATCTAATCACATGAACACTGAAAATTAGAAGAGGAAGGTAGAAGAGCAGTGAGAGAGATGCAACAGAAGAGGGAAGTAGAGGAAAGATTGAAAACACGAGAGAAGCTTGACCTTTCCTTGATGGCCTCGAGGAGGGAGGAGGGGAGTCAAGATCAAAGCAATGAGGGCAGCCTCTAGAACCTGAGAATGACTGCTGGCCAACAGCTACCAGGGAAATTAGGGCTCCTATGTCTTCATGGAACTCAATCCTGGCAAAAATTTGAATGTCACTTCAAACACATTCTCTTCTAGAATCCAGAAAAGGAACAAAGACCTGCAGACACTTTCATTTTGGCCTTGTGAGACACAGGCAGAGAAACAAGCTGAGATCACCAGATTCTGACTTAAACAACTTTGAGATAATAAATTTGTGTTATTTTAAGCCAGCAAATTTGTGGTAATTTCTTACAGCATCAATAGAACACTCATACAATTGGCAATATTTTATTTTTCAAAGATAAGGGATCTCTGGAAAAGGCAAAAATCTCATCATGCAAAGTAAATAGAAATGATAGGGAAATAATGCACTGAGCACTTTGTTCCAGATGTGCCCTGTTGTTCCAGATGTAATCGTGAGCAAAAGCAGAAAAGATCCCCGCCTACATGGGTTTACAACTAGTGGGAGTTACAGACACTAAGCAAATAGAGACATAAATGCAAAGTCACAAGTTACTGTAAAGGCTGATAATTATTTAAATTTTTTTTGTTGTTTAAACTTTTCATGTAAGGCCTCCTTTCATGGATTAAGTGCCATCATTTAAGTGGAATATCAGTTATTTCTTTAATGATCTGAAATGTTTACATTTTTAGAGGCAAAAGGAGAGAAGACTAAAAAGAAAGAAAATTTGCAAGGAGATCAGAAAAGATTGCTTGCTGTCTTTGCAAAGTTCAGTATCTTAGTGTAATGGGTACAGGCCTAGCCCGCTTTTTACAGTAAGTTGGCTGATGTTTTCCACGATGGTCTTTATTAGTAGTTTAGGAGAGAAACACATTAGAGAATTATGACATCTAACAAGCCTTATAAAATGTTTGTAAAAGTTTTCATTCAGTCAGTCTTAAAACTGAGACTTAATTTTAGTTTTTATATAAATAGTTCTTATATAATCATTTGTATTTTCAGAATTTGAGAATTAATAAAATTTGAATATAGTAAGTGTATGGCACTTACAGTTTATCACTGATAGATGTGATGATGTAAAATGCAGATTGAAGAAAAGACTATGACAATTGTAAATTGATTTTCCCTAGTTAATGGAAACCAAGAGGCAAAAGAAGAGAAGTCTTGAAATAGACTGAAATTACTCTTAACTTTTTTATGTTTGGCTTTAGAAAATGTTATGTTCTAGGTGATGAAACACCTGCATATTGCGAATGCTATATTAGTTGTGATTTCTCCTTCATTATATTTTTATTAGTATAAAAATTAAGAAAATTGATATATGAGTATTTTAGTTTTTGATGTGGCACATTTTATTTGAATACCATAATCAAAATAACTAAGAAGCTAGGTATACCTCTTTTTTTCTCTTAATTTCCCCAAATATCCTATGAGAAAGGTAACATTTTCTCCATTTTATGATGAAGAAAGCAAGAAATAGTAACATAGCTATAAACTAGTAATATCAAAGTTGGAACCCGGGTCTGTCTTAACTTCAAAATCAGTGATTTTCCCATGCACCATTCTGCATATCATCAGTTTTTAACATTTGTATTAGAAAAGAAAAAAAAAGTTTGAAACCCAATGGAACAAAAAGTGATACTGAAAAATAAAATGAAAGACTAATTATTTTTAAGAGTTAGTAAAATTGTTAAATCTTTATTTAGGTTCATCAAGATAACAAGAAGACACACACTAAAAAGATACAAAGGATATATAGAACAAAACATGTCTGTATTTCCGTATAACAATAAATATTTTAAAATTGAATTAACAAAAACTATATAATATCAGGAATTAAAAAGTGGGCATCTTATATGTTCTGCACACATTAAAAAAGCAAGAATGCTAGCAAGGATATAGAGAAAAGGGAACCCTTGTACACTGTTGGTGGGAATATAAATTAGTATAGCTACTATAGAGAACAGTTTGGAGGTTCCTCAAAAAACTGAAAATAGAACTACTATATGATCTAGCAATCCCACTGCTGGATATATACCCAAAAGAAAGGAAATCATTATATCAAAGAGATATCTGTACTGCTATGTTTATGGCAGCACTGTTCACAATAGCCAAGATTTGGAAGGAACCTATGTGTCCATCAACAGATGAATGGATAAAGAAAATGTGGTACATGTACCTGATGGAGTACTACTCAGCCATGGAAAAGAATGAGATCTTGTCATCTGCAACAACATGAATGGAGCTAGAGATCATTACGTTAAGTGAAATAAGCCAGGCAAAGAAAGACAGACTGCATGTTGTCACTCATTTGTGGGAGCTAAACATTAAAACAATTGAATTCATAGAAATAGAGAGTAGAATGATGGTTACCAGAGGCTGGGAAGGGTAGTGGGTCATAGGGGAAGCGGGGATGGTTAATGGGTACAGAAATACAGTTAGATAGAAAAGATCTAGTTTTTGATAGCACAACGAGGTGATCACAGTCAACAATAATGTATTGTACACTTTTAAAATAACTAAGAGTCTAATTGGATTGTTTGTAACAAAAAGAAAGGATAAATGCTTGAGGTGATGGATACTCCACTTACTCTGATGTGATTATTACACATTGTGTGTTTGCATCAAACTGTGTTATGTACCCCGTAAATCTATACACCTACTATGTACCCAGAAAAATTAAAAATATAATTAAAAAGATAAGAATGAATATTAGGAATAGCTATGTCAATATCTAGTTGCCAAAGAATTTGACAGCTTATATAAAATAGCTAAATTCGTCAAGATACATAAGTTACTGAACTATCTCAAAAAAATTAGAAAATCAGAGTAGTTCAGTTCTATATTTACGAAATAAATTGAATTCTTCATTAAAAGTTATCTGACAAGAACATATCAAGCATAAACATTTAAGAAGCAAAAAATAGAGATTCTACTAATTTTTTATAAATGACAAAGAAGAAAATATTACTTAACCTTTTAATGAGGCCAGCATTTCCTGAATAATAAAGCCATACAGATAGATTACAATATAAGAAAACTACAAATTAGTATCTCTCACGAACAGACACAAAATCTTTAACAAAATATCAAGTTGAATTTAGCTAAATATAAAAAGGTTATACATATTCACATCAAGTAATGGATCCCTGAAATGTGAGGTTGTTTAACAATTGAAAATAAATCAATGCAATTTAACATACTAATGGAGTAAAAGAAAATAAAAAAACCGATGAGCATAGGGGCGAAAAAGGCATTTAACAGAATTCAACTCCGATTAATGTTAAAAATTCTCAGCAAATTAGGAATAGAAGTAGTCTTCCTCAATATGATAAATTGGGAATATGGCAGGAATGCCCACTGTCACCATTGTTATCCATCATTTTATGTGAGGGTCTAGCCCAGGCACAAAAGAAAAAAAAAGCATGAAATATTCACAGGATGATTAAACTGTCTTTATTTGCACATGATACGATTTTGTATGTAGTAAATCTCAAGAGATCTAAATCTAAAAAGAAGCTGCTAGAACTAATTAGTAAATTCCACAAGTTCACAGGATGAAAGGTCAAATAAAACATCGGAATACAGTAGTCTCCTCTAATCCAGGAAGATACGTTCCAAAACCTCCAGTGGATGCCTGAAACCATGGGCAGTACTGGAATGTACCTATACTATACTATGTTTTTTCCTATAGATACATACCTATATATAGTTTAATTTATAAATTTCCACAGTAAGAGATTAACAACAATAGCTAATAATAAAGTAGAGCAATGCTGCCATAGTCAATTTGATAACTGAGATGGTTACTAAGTGACCAACAGGTGAGTGGCATATTAGCCTGTGTAGCATGAATGCATTGGACAAAGAGATGGTTACTAAGTGACCAACAGGTGAGTGGCATATTAGCCTGTATAGCATGAATGCATTGGACAAAGAGATGATTCACCTACCCTGGAATGGAGCAGGATGGTATGAGATTTCATGCAGAGTTCTTTAAACTCTTTCACCCTACTCCGAACAGTGTATAATTTAGAAGGGATGCATTGTTTATTTCTGAACATTTTCATGTAATATTTTCAGACTACACTTGACTGCAAGTGACTGCAACCACAGAAAGTGAAACTGCACTAAGGGAGAGCTACTGCATTTGAACTTGCTAGCAATGCAAAGACTGAAAACTGAAATTTAAAATGTGACTTATAACAACATCAAAAATGTCGACTCTTTAGAGTAGAACTTAATGAAAAATATACAAAATCTGAACAATAAAAACTAAAGATCACTGAAAAAAATTAAGAAAGTAAATTAATTGAGAGATATACCATGTTATACATTGGAAAGCATAATATTATTAAAATGAAAATTCTATTCTAAATTCACAGCAATTTGAATCCAAATCCTGGTAAGATTTTGTTTTTTAATTGGCAAACTCATGTCTATGGCAGGGAAAGGGTGATTGGCTAGAAAGTGACACAAGGAAAGTTTTTTGGGGTGGTAGAAATATTCTATATCTTGATTGTTATATATAAGCTTGTCAAAACTTATTAAAGTGGCAAATGTTTTACTGTGTGTAAATCATAGCTCAGAGTTGATTTTTAAAAATTGAATATTAGACACCTGTGTTCTTAAACGTTATTTGATTTTTTAGCCACAGCTATGGTAGCAACTCTCACCGACACTAAATTGAGTAGCTCCTTTCTTGGACCTTCACTCCTTGCGCTTCCTGCTGATTCTCATACTCCACACATCCCTCTTAAACTCATATAGTTTTTTTTTTGCCATGTCTTCTTTTTATGGTCTTCATAAAGATTATGCCTATTGAGTTTTCTCTTTCCAACTCTAAGCAGCTAATCAAAGTATTTCTATAACCTAAAGCAGTTATTGGAGGTCTGGAGCCAGGTGGGAACGAAGATATTTTTGTTGTTGTTTTTGTTTTGTTCTTGTGTTTTATTTTTTATATCCTGATACATGTTTTACTTTTATCTTCTTCCATTTTCTTCTTCACATTTATCTTTCTGTCATAACCACTATAACATTTGAACAAAACTTTTAAAGAGATCCATTCTCCTATTCTAGTCATCACATTCTTCATTGTATGAACACAAACGTATATACAATTATATTTTACTACAAATTATTGTATAATTTGAAATAGAAGATGCTTGGGGAAACTTACATCAATGACATGAAATCATTCTTTTAATGGTGGTAAAAGTAAGTGGTACGACACTGTAAAGGGAAACCCTCTAATAAAAATAGACTGTAATTACTTTCTGGTGTTTTGACTTAGTACATCTTTATAATATATTAAAATGACTTGGAATTATTATTGCATTTCACAATACCTACTGTCTAGGGTATATATACTTCTAGGTGAACAGTTTTTAAGTATATGCCAAATTTGGTTTTCATTTAATTTCTATTATCAAAAATTTCTTACTGGAAAAATATTATATGACAGTATAATTATAACATATTTGAAAGACTAGTAAAATTATGCTGGTTTTATTTTAAAAGATATATATTTTTGTTATCTAGGCAAGGTACAGAAAAGTATAAGAAAATTGTAGCACCTCTATCTTTTCACATGTGAAACATTTTATCTTTAATTAGAAAGCTCAAAAGCATCTCAGGCAGAATTCTTTAAAAACACTTTTATAGTTGGTGGTTCTTTGAAGAGATACAGAAAGATTAAATTTTGTCAGAAATTATAGATGTAATTCTCATAAGACTTCTCAGCCTCAGGTGTGTCCTTATTAGCAGTATGAGAACAGACTAAAACAGCTAACAAGAATTCATGCATAGATTAACTCATTATATAGTTCTCTTTAATAATTTCCAATTGATTATAAGACCAAACTTATATAAATATTATTTTCTATGTTAATTTTTAGTGTTTTTTTCTTTGTAATACTATAGTAATATTAAGCAACATGTATCATTGAATAATAGGGCAAAATATCCCAGAGTCAATTTTCTGCTGTATTCCTACTGATTCAATATAGAACTATACTTTTCTACTTTTTTTTCTTTTTTACTACTACCATTTATACTTGTTTCATTTGGGACAAAAAATATTCAGAAATGATGAAGGAAAGTATTTTTGGCACTGTATCTTGGTGTCTTAATTCCCTTAGTGATTTTTTCCCATATTCAATATCACAGCATTACTATAGCAAGATAAACACCATATTCAGATCTCTAATAGTGAAATGTTATAAATAATTGGCTAAGGCAATTTGAAAGTGAATCAAGAAACTTTGGTTTAGAAAAAGTAACAAATAGTCTTTTAGTAAAAAGTAGAATTTTTTACACTTAGAAAATATTCCAAACTATGGAGCTGTTCTATTATTTTAGACCTAATTTAATGCAATTAAATTTTAATTTTACAAATAAGGAATAGGCCACAGATATAGCATATAATCTTCATTTTTGGCTGATTGATAGATTCTTTTTTGTTGTTGTTGTTGCCTAGGCTGAGTGTTTTTATTTTTATTTGGTTCCAGATACGTTCTGATTTCCTTTTTCTTTTTCTTTTTTTTTTTTTTTGTTATACTTTAAGTTCTAGAGTACATGTGTACAACGTGCAGGTTTGTTACATATGTATACATGTGCCATGTTGGTGTGCTGCACCCATTAACTCATCATTTACATTAGGTATGTCTCCTAATGCTTTCCCTCCCCTCTCCGCCCACCCCATGACTGGCCGCAGTGTGTGATGTTCCACTTCCTGTGTCCAAGTGTTCTCATTGTTCAATTCCCACCTATGAGTGAGAACATGCAGTGTTTGGTTTTTTGTCCTTGTGATAGTCTGCTGAGAATGATGGTTTCCAGCTTCATCCATGTCTCTACAAAGGATGTGAACTCATCCTTTTTTATAGCTGCATAGTATTCCATGGGGTATGTGCCACATTTTCTTAATCCAGTCTATCACTGATGGACATTTGGATTGATTCCAAGTCTTTGCTATTGTGAATAGTGCCACAGTAAACATATATGTGAATGTGCCTTGATAGCAGCATGATTTATAATCCTTTGGGTATATACCCAGTAATGGGATTGCTGGGTCAAATGGTATTTCTAGTTCTAGATCCTTGAGGAATTGCCACACTGTCTTCCACAATGGTTGAACTAGTTTACAGTGCCACCAACAGTGTAAAAGTGTTCCTATTTCTCCAAATCCTCTCCAGCACCTATTGTTTCCTGACTTTTTAATGATCGCCATTCTAACTGGTGTGAGATGGTATCTCATCTTGGTTTTGATTTGCATTTCTCTAATGGCCGGTGATGATGAGCATTTTTTCATGTGTCTTTTGGCTGCATAAATGTCTTCTTTTGAGAAGCGTCTGTTCGTATCCTTTGCCCAATTATTGATGCGGTTGTTTTTTCTTGTAAATTTGTTTGAGTTCTTTGTAGATTCTGGATATTAGCCCTTTGTCAGATGAGTAGATTGCAAAAATTTTCTCCCATTCTGTAGGTTGCCTGTTCACTCTGATGGTAGTTTCTTTTGCTGTGCAGAAGCTCTTTAATTTAATTAGATCCCATTTGTGAATTTTGTCTTTTGTTGCCATTGCTTTTGGTGTTTTAGACATGAAGTCCTTGCCCATGCCTATGTCCTGAATGGTATTGCCTAGGTTTTCTTGTAGGGTTTTTATGGTTTTAGGTCTAACATTGAAGTCTTTAATCCATCTTGAATTAATTTTTGTATAAGGTGTAAGGGAGGGATCCAGTTTCAGCTTTCTACATATGGCTAGCCGGTTTTCCCAGCACCATTTATTAAATAGGGAATCCTTTCCCCATTGCTTGTTTTTGTCAGGTTTGTCAAAGATCAGATGGTTGTAGATGTGTGATATTATTTCTGAGGGCTCTGTTCTGTTCCATTGGTCTATATCTGTGTTTTGGTACCAGTACCATGTAGTTTTGGTTACTGGAGGCTTGTAGTAAAGTTTGAAGTCAGGTAGCATGATGCCTCTAGCTTTATCCTTTTGGCTTAGGATTGTCTTGGCAATGCAGGTGCTTTTTTCGTTTCACATGTACTTTAAAGTAGTTTTTTTTGAATTCTGTGAAGAAAGTCATTGGTAGCTTGATGGGGATGGCATTGAATGTATAAATTACCTTGGTCAGTATGGCCATTTTCACAATATTGATTCTTCCTATCCATAAGCATGGAATGTTCTTCCATTTGTTTGTGTCCTCTTTTATTTCGTTGAGCAGTGGTTTGTAGTTCTCCTTGAAGAGGTCCTTCACATCCCTTGTAAGTTGGATTCCTAGGTATTTTATTCTCTTGGAAGCAATCGTGAATGGGAGTTCACTCATGATATGGCTCTCTGTCTGTTATTGGTGTATAAGAATGCTTGTGATTTTTGCACATTGATTTTGTATCCTGAGACTTTGCTGAATTTGCTTATCAGCTTAAGGAGATTTTGGGCTGAAATGATGGGCTTTTCTAAATATACAATCATGTCATCTGCAAACAGGGACAATTTGACTTCCTCTTTTCCTAATTGAATACCCTTTATTGATTTCTCCTGCCTGATTGCCCTGGCCAGAACTTCCAACACTATGTTGAATAGGAGTGGTGAGAGAGGGCAACCTGTCTTGTGCCAGTTTTCAAAGGGAATGCTTCCAGTTTTTTCCCATTCAGTATGATATTGGCTGTGGGTTTGTCATAAATAGCTCTTATTATTTTAAGATATGGCCCATCAATACCTAATTTCTTGAGAGTTTTTAGCATGAAGGGCTGTTGAATTTTGTCAAAGGCCTCTTCTGCATCTATTGAGATAATCATGTGGTTTTTGTCTTTGGTTCTGTTTATATGCTGGATTACGTTTATTGATTTGCCTATGTTGAACCAGACTTGCATCCCAGGGATGAAGCCCACTTGATCATGGTGGATAAGCTTTTTGATGTGCTGGTGGATTTGGTTTGCCAGTATTTTATTCAGGATTTTTGCATTGGTGTTCATCAGGGATATTGGTCTAAAATTCTCTTTTTTTGTTGTGTCTTTTCCAGGCTTTAGTATCAGGATGATGATGGCCTCATAAAATGAGTTAGGGAGGATTCCTTCTTTTTCTATTGATTGGAATAGTTTCAGAAGGATTGGTTATGAGCTCCTTCTTGTACCTCTGGTAGAATTCGGCTGTGAATCCATCTGGTCCTGGACTTTTTTTGGTTGGTAGGCTATTAATTATTGCCTCAATTTCAGAGCCTGTTATTGGTCTATTAAGGGATTCAACTTCTTCCTGGTTTAGTCTTGGGAGGGTGTATGTGTCCAGGAATTTATCCACTTCTTCTAGATTTTCTAGTTTATTTGCATAGAGGTGTTTATAGTATTCTATGATGGTAGTTTGTATTTCTGTGGGACCAGTGGTGATATCCCCTTTATCGTTTTTTTATTGTGTCTATTTGATTCTTCTCTCTTTTCTTCTTTATTAGTCTTGCTAGCGGTCTATCAATTTTCCTGATCTTTTCAAAAGAGCAGCTCCTGGATTCATTGATTTTTTTGAAGGGTTTTTTTGTGTCTCCATCTCCTTCAGTTCTTCTCTGATCTTAGTTATTTCCTGCCTTCTGCTGGCTTTTGAATGTGTTTGCTCTTGCTTCTCTAGTTCTTTTAATTGTGATGTTAGGGTGTCAATTTTAGATCTTTGCCGCTTTCTCTTGTGGGCATTTAGTGCTATAAATTTCCCTCTACCCACTGCTTTAAATGTGTCCCAGAGATTCTGGTATGTTGTGTCTTTGTTCTCATTGGTTTCAAAGAACATCTTTATTTCTGCCTTCATTTTCTTATGTACCCAGTAGTCATTCAGGAGCAGGTTGTTCGGTTTCCATGTAGTTGAGCAGTTTTGAGTGAGTTTCTTAATCCTGAGTTCTAGTTTGATTGCACTGTGGTCTGAGAGACCGTTTGTTATAATTTCTGTTCTTTTACATTTGCTGAGAAGTGCTTTACTTCCAACTATGTGGTCAATTTTGGAATAAGTGTGATGTGGTGCTGAGAAGAATGTATATTCTGTTGATTTGGGGTGGAGCATTCTGCAGATGTCTATTAGGTCCACTTGTTGCAGAGCTGAGTTCAATTCCTGGATATCCTTGTTAACTTTCTGTCTTGTTGATCTGTCTAAGGTTGACAGTGGGGTGTTAAAGTCTTCTACTATTATTGTGTGGGAGTCTAAGTCTCTTTGTAGGTCTCTAAGGACTTGCTTTATGAACCTGGGTGCTCCTGTATTGGGTGCATATATATTTAAGATAGTTAGCTCTTCTTGTTGAATTGATCCCTTTACCATTATGTAATGGCCTTCTTTGTGTCTTTTGATCTTCGTTGGTTTAAAGTCTGTTTTATCAGAAACTAGGATTGCAACCCCTGCATTTTTTTGTTTTCCATTTTCTTCATAGATCTTCCTCCATCCCTTTATTTGAGTCTATGTGTGTCTCTGCATGTGAGATGGGTCTCCTGAATACAGCACACTGATGGGTCTTGACTCTTTATCCAGTTTGTCAGTCTGTGTCTTTTAATTGGAGCATTTAGCCCATTTACATTTAAGGTTAATATTGTTATGTGTGAATTTGATCCTGTCATTATGATGTTAGCTGGTTATTTTGCTCGTTAGTTGATGCAGTTTCTTCCTAGCATCGATGGTCTTTACAATTTGGCATGTTTTTGCAGTGGCTGGTACTGGTTGTTCCTTTCCATGTTTAGTGCTTCTTTCAGGAGCTCTTTTAGGGCAGGCCTGGTGGTGACAGAATCTCTCAGCATTTGCTTGTCTGTAAAGGATTTTATTTCTCCTTCACTTATGAAGCTTAGTTTGGCTGGATATGAATTTCTGGGTTGAAAATTCTTTTCTTAAGGAACGTTGTGTATTGGCCCCCACTCTCTTCTGCCTTGTAGAGTGTCTGCTGAGTGATCCGCTGTTAGTCTGATGGGCCTCCATTTGTGCATAACTCGATCTTTCCCTCTGTCTGCCCTTAACATTTTTTCTTTCATTTCAACTTTGGTGAATCTGACAATTATGCATCTTGGAGTTGCTCTTGTTGAGGAATATCTTTGTGGTGGGCTCTGTATGTCCTGAAGTTTAATGTTGGCCTGCCTTGCTAGGTTGGGGAAGTTCTCCTGGATAATATCCTGCAGAGTGTTTTCCAGTTTGGTTCCATTCTCCCCATCATTTTCAGGTACACCAATCAGATATAGATTTGGTCTTTTCACATAGTCCCGTATTTCTTGGAGGCTTTGTTCATTTCTTTTTACCCTTTTTTTCTCTAAACTTCTCTTCTCCCTTCATTTCATTCATTTGATCTTCAATCGCTGATACCCTTTCTTCCAGTTGATCGTATCGGCTACTGAAGCTTGTACATTTGTCATGTAGTTCTCATGCCATGGTTTTCAGTTCCATCAGGTCATTTAAGGACTTCTCTACACTGGTTATTCTAGTTAGCCATTTGTCTAATCTTGTTTCAAGGTTTTCAGGTTCTTTGTGTTGGGTTCAACTTTCTTCCTTTACCTCGGAGAAGTTTGATCGTCTGAAGCCTTCTTCTCTCAACTCATCAAAGCCATTCTCCATCCAGCTCTGTTCCATTGCTGGTGAGGAGCTGTGTTCCTTTGCAGGGGAGGAGGTGCTCTGATTTTTAGAATTTTCAGCTTTTCTGCTGTTTTTTCCCCATCTTTGTGGTTTTATCTACCTTTGGTCTTTGATGATGGTGATGTACAGATGGGGTTTTGGTGTGGATGTCCTTTCTGTTTGTTAGTTTTCCTTCTAACAGTCAGGACCCTCAGTGGCAGGTCTGTTGGAGTTTGCTGGAGGTCCACTCCAGGCTCTGTTTGCCTGGGGATCAGTAGCGGAGGCTGCAGAACAGCAAATATTGCTGAATAGCAAATGTTGCTGCCTGATTGTTCCTGTGGAAGCTTCGTCTCAGAGTAGTACCCGGCTGTGTGAGGAGTCAGTCTGCCCCTACTGGGGGTGCCTCCCAGATAGGCTACTCGGGGGTCAGGGACCCACTTGGGGAGGCAGTCTGTCCATTCTGTGATCTCAAACTCCATGCTGGGAGAACCACTAGTCTCTTCAAAGCTGTCAGACAGGGACAGTTAAGTCTGCAGAGGTTTCTGCTGCCTTTTGTTCAGCTATGCCCTGCCCGTAGAGGTGGAGTCTACAGAGTCAGGCAGTCCTCCTTGAGCTGAGGTGGGCTCCACCCAGTTCGAGCTTCCTGGCTGCTGTTTACCTACTCAAGCCTCAGCAATGTTGGACTCCCCTCCCCCAGCCTTGCTGCCACCTTGCCATTCGATCTCAGACTGCTGTGCTAGGAATGAGCGAGGCTCCGTGGGCATGGGACCCTCCGAGCCAGGCATGGGACCCTCCGAGCCAGGCATGGGATATAATCTCCTGATGTGCCGTTTGCTACGACCATTGGAAAAGCACAGTATTAGGGTGGGAGTGACCCGATTTTCCAGGTGCTGTCTGTCACCCCTTCCTTTGGCTGGGAAAGGGAATTCCCTGACCCCTTGCGCTTCCCAGGTGAGTCGATGCCTTGCCCTGCTTTGGCTTATGCTCGGTGGGCTGCACCCACTGTCCTGTCCCCACTGTCTGATGAACCCCAGCGAGATGAACCCAGTACCTCATTTGGAAATGCAGAAATCACCTGTCTTCTGTGTCACTCATGCTGGGAGCTGTAGACTGGAGTTGTTCCTATTTGGCCATCTTGGAACCACCCCCCTGATTGATAGATTCTAAAAGCAGAACATTGACAGATAGTAATTTGATATCTCAGTTTGATACTCTATCAGAGATGTAATATGAGAAATAAAGTAGAATGGTTAATCCAGTATGAATGAAACAACTGAAGAGCAATGATTTTTATCCTAGTTAAAGCAAGTATTAGGGCTCAAAGTATCTAATCTAAAATAATGAAATCTAGAATAGAGAAGTTAACTGAATATATCTTTTTATGCAACAGAACATTAGGGGTTTATTCATACATTTGACTGTAAAACCAACCAAGGAGTAGCTTTTATATGAAATAAGAAGGTAAGAAACTGAAAGTTTTTGCAATCCTTTTGCCCATTCCCTAGAGCTAATAGAACCAGGTATAGCAACATGGCTGGGAAAATCTTGTGGTGGTCCAGAAAACTGCATTGCTTTACTTATAGCATAGAGTCTGTATGAGAGATTCCTGATAGGAATTGGAATTTTTGGCTCAATTTTATGCTGCCTGGGAGGCATGCTTAAATTTCCCCTTGGATCAGTTTTTAAAGTCGCATCAGAATAGGACCTTTCTGTCTGATTTAAAGAAAGAGATGATTTTATGGTATAATGTTGGCTAAAAATTGACAGAGAAAAAACTGACAAACCTAAACAAGCTGTTGTTGTTACAATTTAAGTATAAGCTATAATCTGAAGGCCTAACAGTATTCTCTCCTTTAACTAAATAGGAACATCTGTTACTGCATTTTTGTGAAGTTTTTCTTGGATGGATTTTTCAGTATGAAGTGCATTTTAACCATCCTGTAACTATTATTTACTGAGCTGCTGTATGATAGTGATTAATCATCACAACCTAATATATTTGTATAGTACTTAATAGTTTTCAAAGTACTTAAAATCTCTTTTAATTCTTAAAAGAAATTTGTGAGGTAGGCAGCATAGATTGACATTATTATTCTCCTATTACTCCTAAAATTAGTAAACGGAAGGAAACCAGCAAAAAATTGTAGATTTTTGGCATGCACTGCAGTGCTCTTTTAGTTTCACAGTGTTGCTTCTTCAAATCCCACTATACTGAAAAACAGAAGGCAATAGTAATAAAGAACATTTTCTAGTTTTGGAGATTTTTCAGAGATTATCTTTCTGTGATTTATCTATTCAATTTTATTAAAGTACATAGTAGATATTAATGGCTTTAGTGCTTTTTAAGAATATTTGTCTTTCCTATAGGCAATGTCCTTCTGTCCACATTTCCTATTAAAATTTCACCTATCATTCCAATACCATATTAAATGCCACTTCTTCCGAACACTAGACAGATCTCACCAAACGGAAGTTTGTTCTCTTTACTGTTCTCCCTAATCCATTCATCTCGCTGTAATATTTTGTTTAGAGAATAGCCTCTTTATAGTTCCTGAGGTTAAAGAATATTTATTTCTAATAAAATTAAAGTAATGGGAGTGGAAAATAAGTTAAAGGAGACAATGAATAGGCAATGGAGGGGAAGCATAATGAGTTGGTTACGAGTACAGACTTTGGAACCAGACTTCCAGAATTGAATCTCAGCTTTGTTACTTATTGGTTGTGTGACCATGGGCAAAGTTATTACCCAATAAATTGTTATTCAATATTGTCATCTGTAAAATTTCATGATACTATTAGTGCCTACCTTATAGGTTTAACTTATAATAATGTTCCTAGTACATTTAAATATATATGTGTAAAAGTACAATTTGTGTGTATATACATACATGTAAAATGAACATAGTTAATTCCTTTTTAAAATTTTTACTGAAATACAAACAGCATTCAAAAATTAAAACCATCAATGATATTTTGCATATTTTAAAACAGTAATAATTAGCTGGATGCAGTAGCTCATGCATGTAATCCCAGCACTTTGGGAGGCCGAGTTGGGGAGATCATGTGAGGTCAGGAGTTCGAGACCAGTCTTGTCAATATGGTGAAACCCCATCTCTACTAAAAATACAAAAATTAGCTAGGCATGGTGGTGCATACCTGTAATCCCAGGTACCCAGGAGGCTGAGGCAGGAGGATCACTCGAACCTGGGAGGCAGAGGTTGCAATGAGCCAAGACTGTGCCACTGAACTCTAGCCTTAGAGTAAGACTCTGTTTTAAAAAAAATAATAATAATCAATACTGATTTCTTTACCATATTGCTCCCACTAGCAATTTTAAAGTCTCTTCCTCTGCTAAAGTTTTAGTGACAGTTTGAGGATTTGTTTTGCTTTGTTGTGAATATTTTAAAATATTGAGGCCAATTTATTCTGTGGCTAGTCCTCCAACTAACAATTTAGACACATTGTGCTTTTATTGCTCTCAAAGTACTAGAATATGAATTTCATAGAGGCAGAGATTGTATCTCTCTTGTTTGCCATTGTACATTCAGTAACCAAGTGTAGTGTTTGGTAAATAGAAGGTGAATAAATAATTGCCTCTGTTTTTATTTTATTTTTATTTATTTATTTATTTATTTTTGCATTTTTAAAATTATACTTTAATTTCTAGGGATAGCATTAGGAGATTTACCTAATGTAAATGACAAGTTAACGGGTGCAGCATACCAACATGGCACATGTATACATATGTAACAAACCTGCACGTTGTGCATGTGTAGCCTCTGTTTTTATCCTATTCTCTTCACCTTCATCCCTCAGTTAATTTCTCTTTACATTGCAATGCTACTCTCCAAGGGCCATATTTACTTTCCTTCATCTCTTTTTATTATTCCCAGTAATCTACCCTTTCTCTATCATATGCTTTACATTCCTTTCTATTTATGAGCCCTTTTTATCATAACAGGGTGGTAAATAGGATAGACTGACTACATTTCAATTTCCGATAATCAGAATTTAATTCTATTCAAAAGACTATTCATCCAGCTAAAAGACTACAAACCTAGTGGTCAATCATAGCCAGGTGTAACCATTGCCTGTGTTTGGACATCACTGAGCCGGTCATACGGGAAGACTCCTCAAAGTGGAGACAGACAGCTGGCAGAGGATGCACTTTGCACCTTCCACCTCTTTTTTCTTCTCCCTGGAACCTCAGTAGCCATTTTTACAGTGTTATGTGGTTTTGAGGTTAGAAGATAAGTGCTGTGTATTGTGGGAAAGGAGGATGGAAAGGAGATGGGTTCTTCACTAGGGTGGAGCCGACACTATGATCCTATACTGCTGATTTTGTGTGTGTGTGAGAATGAGCTAAAATTCACTTTTCTTCTGGGTTTTCAGATATATTCACCCAAACCTAATCCTAACTGTTAGAGTGAACAAAGTACCACCAAGAGAAAGCAAAAGACAGCAGTGAAGTTGTGGACAACAGCAGGCACCCTGATTTGCATCCTACTCCTTACTGTAAACCTCACCTAACCATTTTAGCAAGAATATAACCATTATATGCTTGGTGTGAGTGAATTTCTTAGGCAAGCCACAAAATGGTACAACCGAGTTGTGGTCAAACTGTTTATTTGTTGGTTTTGACTTGAGGAGGAGGAGCGATGAGGCTGAAGAAAATAAAATGGTTCACTGGGCCATAAAAACAGAATTATAAGGAATTAAGTCCTAAAATTTCCAGAGATGGTAAGAAGGTCCTGTACCCCAGACATTGTGAAATATGGTTTTATGCCAAATTTACTTAAAACTCAAAAGGGTAGGTAATCCACAGAGTAATATAAAGAGAACTGAAGTTACTCCAAGAATAAGTTACAATTACTATATCATATGTAATAGAATACAAATCTTGAGGACTGCTAAAAAGTGCTTAATAAGAAAAAGCTTATCTTTAAAGAAATTTTTGTAAATAAAAGACCAGTTTGCTTAAAATGGGAGGAATATAATTACCGAAGGTCCACTATGGCATTTATTGCAGTCTTTCTGACACACACACACACACACACACACACCCTATATTTTAGAGGCAGAGTCTTGCCATGTTACCCAGGTTGGACTTGAACCCCTGGGCTCCATAAATCCTCCCTCCTCAGCCTCACAAGTAGCTGGGACTACAGGCATGTATCATCATGCCAAGCTTTCTGATATTTTTAATAGTTTATTTGTGCCTATCTTTCCTCAATGGGTTGTGAGAAATTTAGGGGTGGGGCATTGTGCTATATTATTCTTCCTTGCATTTCCTACATCACCTTGCAATGCTTAATATTATATAAATGTTTATAAAATTGATGTTTTGGCTCTTTAGTTGAACTTTTCAAAGTATAAATACTGTATAGTAATTTTAGGATAAAATGTGACTATTTTTGCCAACATATTTTCTGTTTATTTAAAAGCAGGCTGGGTGTGCTGGCTTATGCCTGTAATCTCAGCACTTTGGAAGGCTAAGGCAGGGACATTACTTGAGCTCATGAGTCTGTGACCTGTCTAGACAATATAGTGGGATTCCAGCTGTTAAAAAGAAAAAACATTTAGCCAGGCATGGGGGCATGCACTTAGCTACTTAAGAGGCTAAGGCAGAAGAATTGCTTGAGCTTAGGAGTTTGAGTCTGCAGCGAACTATGATTCCACCACTGCATTCCAATCTGGGCAACAGAACAAGACCCTGTCTGTAAAAATAATAATAATAATAATAAATTATACGGTAATTTCAATGTACATATTAGAAATAGCACCAATAATGTAATTTGGTTTTGAATCCAATAAATTCATGATTAAAGGTACAGTCAATTTCTCTCTATCATGGAGTTCACTACTGTGTTTTATAAAAAAGAAAATAGGAAAGAATTATTTCTGAAAGGAAATTAAAAATGAGCTTGAAACTAAGAAAGCATAAAATAGAAAAGGCATATAAAAATGTTTGTTGATGTAATATAAAAGGAGTGATGATACAATTTCATTAATGTAAAATACATAGCTGTTTTTGAATATTGTTGTGTAGGCAACAATTTAAAATTTAAAATTGTTGCCTACGCCTGCTACTTCACAATATCAGTTGAGAATAAATTATCTTTAACCTTTCCACCCTTGGATCTAAAAATACAGCAATGGTACAGGCTTCCAAAATGACAAGTTATCTCTGAATTTCCACCTGTCTCTCTAACATTTTATTTATGTTTATATCCTGTGTTATGTTTAGTAGAAGACAATTGAAAATAGATTAATTTACTTTTGGATGTTTTCTTTTTGTTTAAATTTTGAGGTAACAAAGTTGATAATTCTGTTTTTATTTTATTGTTATAATTTTGAGAAGAATTACCAGATAGAACTTTTTCTTGTAGGACTTATGGTCTAAATAAAATTAAATGACTACAAAATAAATATATATTGAGAGGTTATTTGATTAATGTTTTGAAGCTAAGACAGCAAACATTTTACAAAAATTACAATGTAAGCTTATATACAAATACTGTTTTTTGATTTATTGTTTAAATTTTGATAAGCCTTTATTGTTAAAAAAGGATTTATTCTTCCTAAAGTTATCTGCCTAACAAACTCTCTGGTAAAAGGGGTATTGACTGTCAGTATATTCACTATTTACATTAAAAACTGACAGTTCTTAATAAATGTTTTGTATAAACCATTACAAATTGTACAATCATTTCTTACTCTTGCAACAATAAACATACAATTAAATTTTGATTGATACGATTTCAACATATGTTACACATAGTGAATTTTACTAAAAGTTATTTCTAGAATGCTTACCTGAGAGTAGCCATTCAGATATTAATTATAAATCTTAATGGCATATATCCCAGCTCTCAATTTATTGCCTCTTAGCTCCAAAATTTACCTTTTAATACATGCTCTTCAAATGGACCAAATTCCTTTTAAGAATTTCTCCTTGACAATGAGCATGATGTTGTGTTTTCTCAGCAGAGGGTGCTGAAGGGACACATCAGGAGGAAGGGGCTCTCCAGTTTCTGGCTGCTGCATGGTGGGTCAGTGGTATGGGTAGTGTGCATCTGCAGCCATCCATTCAGAATGTACAGGCCCTCAGCAATCTCACAGCCCTTTATGGTTCTGGTGATTAGTTTCCTGCTGCCCTTTCAATATAGACCACCACAAGATCAAGCCTACTTTTCCACACGGACACTCTTATTTCTCCCTTTGCACATCCATATCCCAGATCTGTTTCCCATGGTACTCCTGACATAGGCACTTTGTGCTCCAGGGCCTTCTGCCATGCCATGGCTTCTTTCCCTCTGCATGCCCATTTGTCTAGCCCCACTAGCTGTCATTAGTCTGTGCCCCAGCTCCCCATTCCCTCTGCATGTCTGCATACCTTGCTCTGGGCAGTGGCTCACCTCATGGGCAATGTGGGCTCCAAGCCCTCTCCTGCATCGGAAACCCCATTCCTTCTACATGCTCACATGCCTAGGTATGCTCACCTATGTCACACCTGTGTCTCCTCTGTGCCCTTCCTGTACTCCAAAAGGATGCTTTCTGCTTGCCCACCAACTACAGACCAGCTCTGGTCTGGGCAAACTGACAAACTTCTTTGTCATCCAGTAGACTGAACTTCACTTTCTCCACAAAGGTCTGAACCCCAACCTTAGGAAGGAGAGTCCCCCTTCCAAGTTTGTCCTTCGTTAGGTACTCTATCTTAGTCCTAGAGCATGGCACAGAGTTTTCTTATATCCTAGAGTTACTCTTTTATCATAGTTTAATAATTCTTCATATTAAACTTTTTCTGTTTAAACCCCCGTGTGCTTCCTATCCCTCTGGATTGACCTGATATTGACATAGTGTGCCTTATTTTATTACCTTGTTATGCCAATAGGATTTGATGGCAAATTCCTTGTTCACAAGTACAAGAAATAATGGCAGCATTCAGTATATTCACTTTTCCAAAGTTGAATAATAGAATTTTCCTCAAAACCAAAGCTTAAGCTGAACTTTAGGGCACTACTACTATTAGCTTTCCATTCCAAATGTATATATACAGCATGCACTTCTTTCCTGAACTTCAGACTTGTATATCTAAGTGCCTATTAAACATTTTTGTTTGGGTGGTTAATAGGTCTCTCAAAAACACAAATCAAAACACAGACAAAAAGAAAAAAGAGCTTCTAAAAAATCAACTGCCTGACTCATCCCATCCCTGCCTCTTACATCCTGATCTCTGCCTTCCATGTCTCAATAGTGACAATTCCATTCTTCATGTTTCTTAGAACCTTCAGTTTTAGTTCCTCTGGTACTCTCAATCACAAATCCCAGTTCATCAGCAAGTGCTGTGGAATCTATCTTCAAAATACATCCAGATTCCAAGAACTTTTTAGCACTTCTAATGTTAACATTTGGTCTAAAGATCTTAGCTGGATTTCTGCAAGCTAACCAGTATACTTGCTTCTTCCCTTGCTTCTACAGTTCATTCTCATGTTAATTTTTTCTCAAAACCTCTAAGAGCATGCAATCTTCTTTAGATTAAAAAAACAAAATCCTTATCCTAGCCTGCAGCTGCCTCTCTGAACTCATTTCCTTCTTTTCTCTCCGCTGCTCATTGCACTCTAGGCACATGGCAGTTCTTTGTGCTCGCCAAATGAGCTTCACCCTGTAATGTTCTTCCTCCAAACATCCACCTGACTCAGTTCTTGATTTCCTTCAGGTCTCTGTTCGGATCTCAGCTTACAGTGAAGCCTTTCCTGATAACTGCACATTTAGAACTCACAGTCCCCTTTACCCTACTTTATTTTATCTGTGGTACTTTTTTCATGTATTTTATTTTATTTTATTTTTTGAGACAGATTATCACTCTGTTGCCTAGGCTGGAGTCCAGTGGCGTGATCTCAGCTCACTGCAACCTCTGCCTCCCAGGTTCAAGCGACTTTCCTGCCTCAGCCTCCTGAGTAGCTGGGATTACAGGCACCTACAACTATGCCCGTGTAATTTTTGTATTTTTAGTAGAGATGGGGTTTTGCCATGTTGACCAGGCTGGGCTCTAACTCCTGACCTAAAGTGATCTGCCTGCCTCAGCCTCCCAAAGTGCTGGGATTATGGGCCTGAGTCACCATGCCTGGACTCTTATTTCATATTTTATGTTAATTTATTTATTATTAGTATGCCACCCCCAGAATTTCAACTTTATAATGGCAAGATGTTGTCTGGTTAGTTCATTTCCATATCCTAAAATGGTGCATGGGATGTGGTAGATGCTGTCTATGCATATAAATATGTACGTATTCATAAATTTGACATATCTATGTATTCACATATATATACAGACATATATATGTTTTCATACATTTGACATGTTCATATATGCATGAGAAACTCTTGTGTTTTCTATATATATATAAAATAATTGAAACTAAGATGATTTTTTTAATAACTTTTTTTGTGAGGGTAGGCTCCTTTAGTGCTTAAGTATTAGGTCTATTTTATTGTAATAAGGGTACCAGTTGTACTTCAGAATATCCAAAAATTATATCTGATAATCACAAATTATCTGCTATTTTTTTTTTTTACTTTTACTACATAACAAACTACCCCAGAATTTGGAGGCATGTGTTTATTGCCCTTTTGTCTGGGAAAAGCTGGGGGTTGATGAGGAAGTTCAACTGATCTTGACTGGGCTTGCTCACATGTCTGGGAATCAGCTGGCTGTTGGCTGATTGAAGCTGCCCATTGCTGCAGCAACTGGAACACTTATATGTACTCCATGTGGCTCTCATTCTGTACTAGGTTAACCTGAGTGTGTTCTGTCATTGGCAAAAGTGGAAGAGTACAAGCTACCTTGTGCATACTGTAAACTAAGTATAAAACTCTAAGTCCCCCAACTGACTGAACAAACCATCTCTTGGCCATAGAGACCCCAGAGTAACCTTGGAAACTGAGTTCTCAGCCATGTCAGGATAGGAGGTTGGACACACCTCATTATTCCCTCTCTGCAGCTTTGCTAACTGCTGTTAGGCTTTCTTCTCTAAAGGCTAAACAGAAACTAGCCCTTTCAAATAATGCCACCACTGTTATCAACCAACTGCCTGACACTGCCTCTCCTTTTTTGCCTGGTAAGAGACCACCATCGAGACCAGCCTGGCTAACGTGGTGAAACCCCATCTCTACTTAAAATACAAAAGTTAGCTGGGCATGATGGCGCATGCCTGTAGTCCTAGCTACTCTGGAGGCTGAGGCAGGGGAATTGCTCGAACTCGGGAGGTGGAGATTGCAGTGAGCCGAGATCGTTCCACTACATTCCAGCATTCCAGCCTGGGTAGCAGAGCAAGACTCCTTCTTGGAAAAAAAAAAAAAAAGAGAGACCACCAAACTATGGAGTGGTTCTGGCCAGTCTATGAGAATGTGCAGTAAAGGTTTAATGTCCTTTACTTTACCTTTTGACCTCAGAGGGCCAAAAACTACACCTTCCTATTACTGCCAGTTTTGAACATGGAGAAGCATGAAGCACAATTGCACATGTGCACGTTTCTCCTTTCATAAATATTCATGACTCCTCCTATACCTTATTAAATAAGTATATGTGGCCACCCCACTCAGCATAAATTCCTGTTCCCTTTGCCCACCACTGTCTCCCAATAAAATATTTGTCTCTGGCTTCTGGCCAGAGGCTATGCTTCTCAGCTTGTCAGAATGGCCACCTTGCAGGCTGTAACACTATAAAAAATAAAGTCTCCTTTTCTCTTTTTTTCTAAATTTATAAATTGGATTTTATTTAAGTTAACAATATCCACCCATTTTAAGTCTTTGCGTTGTGTCTTTAAATTCTCATTGGCCTGGCAAGTCATTTGCATGAACCTAGTATCAAGAGGTTAACTCTTATGTTTTTTTTTTTTTTTTTTTGAGACGGAGTCTTGCTCTGTTGCCCAGGCTGGAGTGCAGTGGCGTGATCTCGGCTCACTGCAAGATCCGCCTCCCGGGTTCACGACATTCTCCTGCCTCAGCTTCCCGAGTAACTGGGACTACAGATGCCCGCCACCACACCCGCTAATTTTTTTGTGTTTTTAGTAGAGACGGGGTTTCACCATGTTGGCCAGGATGACCTCAATCTCCTGACCTCGTGATCTGCCCGCCTTGGCCTCCCAAAGTGCTGGGATTACAGGCGTGAGCCATCGTGCCTGGCCAACTCTATGTTTTATCTTCATTATTTCAGATTTTCTCTTCTCATCTCTTGACTCTTAACCTCTGTTGAGTTTCAATCAATTTTTGTTTTCTCAAAAATGCCAGATTGTTAGGAAAAAGCCAAATCAAACACTAATTTTTGTGTGGGCTTGTTATATATATAATATGGATAAACTGATTAAAATAACACATTCAAATACTCATTAAGTAATGCAGTCTTCTAATTTAGAAGACAAAACGAATCATTATTTTTATTAAAAATTGCTTCCAAAATTGCAATTTTATAAATGCCAAATATGAATAACAAACTGCACAGAAACATAAATTATGTAATATTTATTTCCTCCCTTCCCTTTGTAATTAAGTACAGCAAATTGTATTTATATTGTAAAATTTAAACTCTAATAGAAGCCAGTTTATTATTAAAACATGCCACCATGTTTAATTGTCAGAGAGATTCAGACTCTCTGTATTATTGTTTCCTATCAAGTGAAATCTATTTTGTTGAGGATAAATGGTAAAAATCTTTAAAAAATTAGCAAGGATGGGACAAAATGAAATCAAATCTTCCCTGTTTCAGTGACTGCACTTCTTCATGGGGTTGTTATAAATATAAAATGAAGGAGCTGATTAAACAAACACATTGTATTTGGTATTTAATCAACATTTTGGTAGAAGAGAAAAATAAACATAATTGGTAATGGGATAGACACTATAAAGCTTCTTTCTCAAATTATCAACAACTGAGTTTCATTTGCCTTTTAAGTCATAAAATAACTGTGACTTCTAAATTTGATGCCAAAAAGTTTTCTTATGACTCATCAAAAATTGCTTGTGTTGCTTATGTTGAATATTTTGAAATTTCAGACATATAGAAAATCTTGTTCAGATTTTAAAAATACTGATTCTTTTAGTTATTTTAAATTTATTATTGGGATTTAATAAATGTTTACTTATTTAGTGGTTGTACACTACCTGCTTGAAAAAATAAATTACAGTGGGTGATACAATAATTAATTAGAAGAGATAGAGGAAACAGATGCTGGCAGCCACAGTTTGTATGTTAATTTTTAAGATGACATTGAATTTATTTATTTGACAAAAACAAAAGCAAAATAAAACTTACTAAAGAGTTATTTTTCTCATAAAAGCAAGCATGAAAATTCTTCTGAAGATGTGATTCATTGATTTTTAATTAAAGATTGGCTTATCTTGCTATTAAAACTCTTTAGTTTTACAAATCCTATATTGGGTGGAAAAATTAATATTACTCAAATGTCCCATTAGTTGTTATGATAAGGCCTACAAATACACATAGACTCTAGATAGATAAGTAGAAATTATGTTGGGCTCACATGCAATAGATGATCATTTCATAAATCTTTGTGTACTCATTAGTATTTTTATTTTTGAATAATGTTTGGGATAAAAGGAATTTTATATTTATTATACCCTATTTTATTTTAAATGTTTAAATCTTTGGGAATAACATGTTTCTCAATATTTGATTGCCACATCCAGTCTGAGACTTAATTTTTGAAGCCTCTGACTTAAAAAGAAATCCTTTCCTCCGTTTGCCAATTACTATTCACAATGGTTGAACAAGAACAGAATGAAAGAAGAAAACCAAGACATAAAGGACAGTTGGTCTATAAGACATGGGGAAAGTCTTTGGTACTTTGTTATAAATTTTGTGCTTTGTTTTAAATAGAGATCATATTAGTTTATTGACCCAACCAATATTTGAATCCTCTTAAACCATCCCTGACTAAATATATTGAGCTCTCAGTACCTCCCAATATCAGTAAACCCTTTAAAGCATCCTACAACTTCCAATTTCATCTTTGACCACCTCTGCAAGTTAGAAAGTTCCATCTAATATTGAGCTCACATAGGTTTCCCTAAAGCTTCCAGTAATTGGGTCTAATTTGACATGATAAGAATACTCAGAACAGTTCTACTACTCTTATATTTGCCCACTCATTAAATATTTAAAGCATATTACAGTGTCTCCACATCTGTTATTTGACAAATAGAACATCCCAGTTCCTTCAACTATTCCTAATATGAAGTTCAAAGTCTTTAATTGTTCAGGTTGTCTGACTCTGAATTAGTTTGTTTGTATGCATTAGTCAGTTTTCTCTAAGCATTGCTCTAGTAGTAAAAACCCCATAATCTTAGTGGTTACAACAATATTTATTCTCGTTCACATAAAACATCAGCTATTGGTTTGTTGAAGTTCTTCTCCATATATCTTCATTTTAGGACTCAGTTGGAAGGAGTACCCCCTAAGTTATGCCAATCTAACAGAAGGAAAAAGTGCAAAATTTGTTGAGGAAGGGCATAAATCACTTTTACATATTTTTTAAGCTAAAGCAAATCACATGTCCAAATCTATCATTGATGGGGTGGGAAAATATAAACCTCCCACTGGGATTTACTGTCACATATCAAGTTAAGACATCTACAAGCCTCTTATAGGGAGGACAGCACATAATTAGGAATAATAATGCAATTTTGAACAGCCTCAAAACATGCCCTGTCTTTCTCAGTATATCACTTAAAGTGGAGTTTCCTGGATTGAACAGTACACCAAGAGTGTTCTGAGCAGTTCTGAGTAGAATGTGCTTATTATTGTTTTTGTTCTACATTCAGTCCAAGATTTTAACATCTCTTCAGCAATTGTATTGAATATATCTGTTACTGATCATGGCTAATCCTCATGACCATTCCAAAAAAATATTCCTGTATTATACACCAGGTAATTTTATGTTAGCTACATCCTCCATGCTAAGTCAATTGAACACAAACATAGTACCCACTGAGAATTATAATAGAGTATCAGCACTTATAATATTGATATTAAAACTAACTTCAAAACTATGATGGGGCCCTGCATAGTCATTCTGTATGGAGGAGGTTCTAGCACCCCTTTTTCTGGATTCAGCTATGTCTAGGATGCAAAGAAAAAGAAAGTAATGCTTTTCCAATGCCATGTCCTTGGTTGCTGGCTGATACTCCATGGAATTTAGATTCTGTCCATCATATGAATTAAATAACATACTTTTTCTCTTGTGGGGAGGAATAAGGGAAAGGGTAGAAAGAAAAAAACAGAAATATTTCTTACTATGTTGGTAAAAAAATCCTGTCACCAACTTTTAAACATATATATATACTTTTAATTACTCCACCCTCATCTTGTATAATTGTTTCTTTGGTTTAAACTGGGGGATCTAAAATTTATCTCTGCTGTATTTCATTTGTTGTAGGTTACCTCTCTAATCTGTGAAGATTATTTTGATTACTAATTCTCTCATCTAACATATTCTCATCTTTCCAGCCTTGTATCCTTTAACTTCAGAAAAACAATTTTTATGCTGCATTTCCTTAGTAATAGACACTATGCTGAGTGTATCAAATACAATAGTGCACGAAATTCATATAGCCCCAACCTAATGTATCTTATAGCTTAAAGGGGAACGTCAGCTATTATACAAATATTTTCTAATTGCAAACTGAAGTAAGTGCTATAAATAAAAAACAAGGTGTGCTGTGAGGGTGTATAAGATGGAGTCTGTTCTAGTCTTGAGGTTAAGGTGGTCCACCCTAGGCAAGTTCCATTTGAGTTGAGGACTCTAAAAGTAAGTTCACTCTGCATGTGCATGTGCCTGTGTGTGTGTGTGTCTGTCTGTCTGTGCCTCTGTGTGTGTGTGTGTGTGCACACGTGTGGTGTTGTGGAGGTTGGATTTGAAGAGGGATCCCAGCAGAAGCTCTACCATGTTCTGTGAATCTGAGCATGGAATTCAAATAACTAAAAAAGGCACAAGTGGCTAAAATAGGGAGGGGTTAGGAAGGTGGTGCAAGATAAGTATAGAGAAATGAACTTGGGCCGAATTTTGTAGGCCTTGAAGACCATATTAAGGATGTTTGATGATCATCATTATGCAATAAAAATGTGGCTGATATTATCATCTTAGAGTTAAGAAATGTTGAACCCAGGAATGTCAAGAAAAATCAATAGAAATATCCATACTGATTGCTATTGATAGGTAATCAGCAACATTTGCATAATATCACATGGAATGAATTCCCCTTGCTGGTAGGGCTGGTCATAGTTTCCCTCCATGGGGCTGGAGTCTCAGGAGGGAATGCCTCTCTCTAGAATGCCAGAAATGTCTTCATTAGGGGAACAAGACCCCAAAATAAATTGTGAAGCTGTGTTCTGTTAATGATGCCCAGACAATAGGCATAAAATAAGACTATCCTGGCCAAACTGGAATATTTGGCCCCTACTTGTAGGTTCTCTATTTGCCTTAGTTACATGTCACCTATCATAGAAATTTGTGCTGAAATCCAGTAAACTAAATACTAGAAACATGTTGGATGAATTGATATTTAAATATGCTCACAAACTTTAAAATCCTTCCTGCTAGATTTAAATTGTTTCTTGTTTTGTAGACTTCTAGCTTATTTTTGTATATAAAATCATTAGTCTCTTCTGTTTTAGAATCCAAGGTGCAAGGTTAGGGCAGCATGCTTAAATTGACTACTTACCACCTTTATGCTACACAAGTAACTAACGCTATATAGACAACTGTATGCTGGGCTTTATTTCATACTGATCATGGCTAATCCTCATGACCATTCCAAAAAATATTCCTGTATTATGCACCAGGTAATTATATGTTAGCTACATCCTCCATGCTAAGTCAATTGAACACAAACATAGTACCCACTGAGAATTATAGTAGAGTATCAGCACTTACAATACAAAACAAATTTGTCTTCTTTTAAGCCACTATATTTGTGGTAGTTTGTTACGGCAACAATGGGAAACAGAGGTATGTTAAGATTTGTATCCAAAATATAACGTAGATTATTTTATATTCTGAAGGTCAAATTGAAAGAACATTAGGGAAGATTTAATCAGGAAGCTTTAAATATCAGAGAAAGGAGATATAGTTACATTTATGCAAACACTATAACTGATTATTCCTCATTTTTAGCCATATAATTTTAGGAATAATATCTTTTCATAATCTGATAGTAATATCTCAGGAAATGAAAATATTTCACAAGAAATCAAAGCATTCTTGAATGACTTATTTTATTGTTTTGAAGCTTTTTTTGCTTCTAATTTGGAATACTTGAAGTTAGTGTGGAATACTTTCCAAATAGCAGAGAGGCAATGGCTTTGATTTTCTTTTCCATTGCTGTTGTAAAATAAGATTTTCTCCCTATATGTTTTCCCCTGAGGCATTTTTAGCTACGTGTGTCCCATAATTGAAGTAAGTGTGCATATTTGTTAATGGTGCGCACATCTCTAAGGCAAATGGAATTCTTTTCATAGGGAGGAAGCATCCTGTTAGGCCAAAAGCTCTCATTCTTTTAACCGTCCCCATGAACATTCTCCTGTCCCTTCTGTTATCAGCTACTAGTTGTGTGGGCAGAACAGGTCTGAGTCTAATGTTCCCGTAAAGATTGGTCACTAGGGAACAGCACACACGGAGTGTGCCTTATCTCAAAAGACAAATGTGTCAATCCTGCTCTATTAAGAAAGGAAAAAGATAAATCTGACAGAACAAAAAGATGGAAAATGAGTCATTTTGCTTCTGTGAGGTTAAAAGATCTTTGGAAATATATATTTCTTTCAAAATAAGGAAAAGGAAAGAACTCCTGCCACTTTTAAAAGTATTGTTTGACATTAGCTTCACTGAATACAAATTTAGAGATGACTTTAAAACCTCCAAAAATAGAAAGCAGAATCTTTTCTTTTCCTTTCTGAAAACTCAAGGACACTGAGCTGGCATAGATTTTTTTTTCCCAGTTCACTTAGGCTCTGCCATAGTGACTAGTCTATGCTTCAGCTATGCATTTTCCATTTAAATCCCATGTTTGCCTAAACTGAACTTAAAATATCCACACATATAAGGTAAGCACTTAACATAATAGTAAATCAGCAAAAAAAGCTGTGGTTGAAAATTGTTGCTAAGTGATCTGGAATACTTAATAGAAGTTCCAGGAAGATAAAAGCCTCAGGACAGTATGTAAATTAAAAGGAAAAAAGATCATCATTTCTATTTCTTCAGAAAGAGATTTATCTTGTTCTTTCTTAATTAGAGGGCAAAAGTCTTCTATTTTTATCACTTCTCCCACTGACTATGGCAGGCAGAAGAATAGCTTCCCAAGATATCCATGTTCTAATCCTCAGAACCTGTGAATATGTCATGTTATATGGTGTATTGGTTTGCCAGGGCTGCCATAACTAAGTACCATAAGCTGGGTGGCTTAAATCAACAGAAATTTATTGTCTCACAATTCAGGAGGTAAGAAGTCTTCAATCAAGATATTGGCAAAGCTTTGGTCACTCTGAAACCTATAGGAGAGAATCCTTCCTTTCTTCTTCTAGCTTCTGTTGTTTGTTGGTTATGCTTGGTGGTTCTAGATGCATCAATCTCATCTCTGCCTCCATCATCACATGGCCATCTTCCCTCTGTACGTTTGTGTCTTCCTTTCTCTGTGTCTTCTTTTATTGTAAGAACACCAGTCATATTGGATTAAGGGCCTGTCTTACCCCGCTGTAAGCTCATCTTAACTAATAACATCTGCAATAAATCTATTTCCAAATAAGGTACATTCTGAAGTACTGTGAGTTGGAATTTCAAGGTATTTTTTTGGGGGGCACAATTCAACCTGTAATATAAGGCAAGGGATAATTAAAGTTGCAGGTTGCTAATTGGTTGACTATGAGATGGGGAGATTATCTTCAACTATTGGAGTGAGTTTGATATAGTCTCATGGGTTTTTATAAGTGAAAGAGGAAAGAAGCAGAGTCAGAGCCAGAGTGATGCATTGTGAGAAAGTCTCAACCTGCCACTGCTGGCTTTGAAGACTGATGGGGGCCAGTAGCCCAGGAATGTGGGTGATTTCTAGAAGCTGGAAAAGGCATGGCATGGATGCTGTCCTAGAGCCTCCTGAAAGAAATGCAGCCTTGCAGCCATCCAGATTTTAGCCCATTAAGACCCATTTCCATTTCTGACCTCCAAAGCTGTAAGATAACAAATTTGTCTTGTTTTAAGCCACTATATTTGTGGTAGTTTGTTACAGCAGCAATGGGAAACTAGCATGCTGACCCTTGCTAAGAGGTACGCACATAGACAGTAAGGATTTGAGTTACAGTATCTTCTCTTCCAAGGTGACCTTCTTTAGATGCTTAGTATTATATTTCCTTTCTGATTCTCATCTGTTTCCATTTCTAACTTATTAACCACAGAATTATTGACTTGTAGGGTTGGATGGAATTTTAAAGACTATATATTTCAACCTACTGTTTTAAGCTTGTGGCCTCTCTATATAATCCTTGAGAGATTATCATATTTCAACTTGTGTATTGTATAAACTGAAATTTACCTTTTCATGAGAATTATATATATCCAGATATGATCTTTCCTTGGCTCATTTACTTACCAGAATAAAGGTACTTATAGCACAGTGGTTCATTTATTTAAAAACATTTACTGAACATGTACCTAGAGCTAGATTCTGGGAAGGGTATGAAAGGTAGGGTGGATATGTAAAATCTAAACCACAGTTCTTGTCCTTGATCTTTTAGTCCAGTGGGAAAATCTGAACTTCAGGAGCTGGAGCTATTGTGATAAATTTGCTGATAAAATAAATTGTGAAAAAAGCTTTAGGAGTAGTACATTCTATTTAGATGTGCGAAAATCAATAGATTAACATGAAAGAATTTTCCTGTTTGAGCAATAGCCCATAATATAATATGGTAAGTGGTGGTGAGAGTGGCAGAAGATTATACTATAACTATATTGGCTTAAATCATGAATGATCTTGGTGTGCCATGAGAGGCTGTAAATAAGGAAGTGACACAATCTGATTCATACTTGAGGAAACTTATGTTAATTTTAAGAATAGATTGGAAAGAGGAACAGTGGAAGCAGATTAATAGTTAGGAAGCTCTTGCAGTAGTTCAGTTGCCTATAATTCCCAGTCTCCAAAACTGGCATCTCTAAAACTCTCTGGCTTATTATAGGTAGAAAAAGGAATGCCGCCTCCTTCCTTAGGATGCACTTTTAGACTGCACGTGAAACTCCAGCAAACAAGTATTTTGCTGGCCACCTTAAATATTTTTTGTATTTCCTATGAGTACCTAATTTTTTCAGTTTTATATGAATTCCCCAAATATTACCACCTGGGAATTGCTAAATCCTCTAACCTTCTTTTCTACATTCATTGAAACATCCAACCCCTTACTTCCTGACCTTGCAATATTGCTAAAGCTTCTTGATGGCTTACATTCTTTCTGACCACCTCTTGTTTTAATTTCCTCTTTCTGTTCAATTCTTAATATCTCACCACCTGGATTATTTTTTCTTCCCTCTATTAAATTGGTTAAAACATAGAATTTAACTCTCTTTTCCTTCAGTTCTCTCAAAGTACCTTATACAGCAGAATTTACTAAAGGTGTTTGGTAAAAAGAAGGGGGATTATTTCAGAGACAAGTGACAATGTTATTTTTTTTTTTCTGAGCCCTGCATTGTGGGAAAGCAGTGAAAGTTAAGATGTCCTCCCAATTTTTGTGTTCAGAATAAAGGCTAGTGGCAAAGTACCACCACACTGCCCTTACATACTCTAACACCAGTCTCCATTCTTTCTCATGACTCCCATAAGACTTGTGGATGACTTTGTTTGCCTGCCTCTATAAAACTTCTGGCACCCTTCCTTTTCTTTGAGACTTCCCTCACTAATGACATCATCTCTGTAATAACTTTAATAAAACATCTCATTATTTGTTCAGTGCATTTTGTCTTTCTCATCAGCAAGAATTTAATATAAATATTATATGTTCATTTTTTTTCTGTCTTTTGCAGGGCTTCCCTGGCATCTTTATTATCCCCAGCTTCCTGCCATCTTGCTAAATTCTTCTTTTTTTTCTGTTTTTCCATCTAAAATTTCCTTGTCTCTTTAATTATTGGGTTCTTTACCCTTTTCATATCTGAAATGCCAGAGCAAAATAAAACCAAATGTCTGTCATTTTTTAAAAATTTTACTTTAAGTTCTGGGATACACGTGCAGAATGTGCTGGTTTGTTACATAGGTTTACATGTGCCATGGTGGTTTGCTGCACCTGTCAACCCATCATCTAGGTTTTAAGCCCTGCATGGATTAGGTATTTGTCCTAATGCTCTCCGTCGCCTCTCCCCCCACCCCCCCCCCCGACAGGCCCTGATGTGTGATATTCCCCTCCCTGTGTCCATTGGTTTTCATTGTTCAGCTCCCACTTATGAGTGAAAACATGCAGTGCTTGGTTTTCTGTTCCTGTGTTAGTTTGCTGAGGATAATGTTTTCCAGCTTCATCCATGTCCCTGCAAAGAACATGAACTGATTCTTTTTTATGACTGCATAGTATTCCATGGTGTATATGTGCCAGATTTTCCTTATCCAGCCTATCATTGATGGGCATTTGGGTTGGTTCCAAGTCTTTGCTGTTGTAAATAGTGCTGCAGTAAACATACATGTTCATGTGTCTTTATAGTAGAATGATTTTTATAAATGTCTGTTATTTTATAAGAGTCCTTTTGCTCCTCCCACTTTCCCTTTCCCTTTTCTTTTACACATTCCTTGCAGAATGCCCTCTAGGGCCTTTCTATTCTTACATAAATGGCCCCTTAAGGTACTTTAATAAACAAAAATTATTTTTCCTGAAATACCTGTCACTACCTCTTAATATACCATTTTTATTCCAGTTAAAAGACTGTAGGCCAGTAATTCAGAAACCCCTAGAGCCTAGACTAACCCCTTCAAATTATGTAGGAAAATAATAACCATAATAATTTTAATTAAAATTGTTTAGTATTCTACAATTTATCTCATTTAGCCACATTTACAAGCAACTTTGTAAAGCAGAAATTTCATTCATTGTAGGTGGCTAAGTTTCAGAAAGCTTAAGTGTCTTTCTCTAATTTTGTATGGTAAATTGGGGCTAGTATAGGACCAATGATATAGTCACACATTTTAACCTCACAACTTATTCAAGCTATTGTCTTCTATCTACAACTCTATTAAATATGTACAAGAAAATGACAAAGAAAACATACACCATACAGAAACAGGATGAACTTACTGACCGTTAATAATGCATGAATACATTTGTTTGGAAACTTGATATTTTTGAGCTAGTGGAGGTTTTAGTGTATTTGTATATCAGAGGTGGTTAATATTAATCAGAAGAAGATCTATTGTTTTGTGTTAGGGATATACGTTCAGATTAGGAGTAAAAATAGAAAGTGTTAATTCATTGAATTCTGGAATGCATTGAGTGACCTAAAGAAGATTTCAAGGACTTTGCAAAGTGTTTATACTTTATTGTGACCAGAAACCTGAGTTAAGACCATATTGCACTTGAGACTCAATCTCATGGAACAGAGCGTTCACCTAATTGTTAATCACAGTATCTCATCTTGGTGTTAGTGATAATAAAATGAGAAAAAGCATTTGTGGTTGAAGTAAGCTTAATTAGAAGAGCTGCTCGTGATCTAATTAACTTTATATGGGGGGAAGGTCTGGGAGGCATTTGCAAAGGGTTTTGGTTATAAAGAAAAGATGAAAAGGATGAGATAATGAGGAGATGGACTTGAATTGTAAATAAGAGGGACCATACCAAGTTTTCAACTTCATGGGCAATACGTGTAATATGGCTGTCATCAGTGCAAATACAGAAAATATCTATGAATTCATATTTCTCATATCTTTCATCTGCTGTTTTTACTGCTTGGAGGGAAGTTCAGGGGGCTTTAAATGATAGAGTGCCTTCTTACAGTGGCTCTTACACATGATTGGTGTAGGGTACAATCTACAGTTGTAGCTTGCTGCCTTGATTATTTTTCTGCAACTTGCTGATAGCAAAGAGGGGTGCATCTACCAAAAGAGAATAAGATAACAAAAGAGGGAGTCAAAGTGATGAGCACATAGAAATTTAAGCAGATATATGTGAAACATTCTTAAATATGTTTTACCTTTTTACCACTGAAATCAGTGGCCTGCAATCAGTTTTTTTTTCCATTGAAATAAAAAGGAAGAAAATAGAAATAATAGAAATGCTCCTATGCTTCTTGGAGTGATAGGAGGGGACAAGTAATTGAGGAAGTTCTTGCTAAAAGACACTGATTTCCCCCTTGAAGTAGCAGGCAAAATCATTTGTTGAAACTACAGGGAGGCCGGGCACGGTGGCTCACGCCTGTAATAGCAGCACTTTGGGAGGCCGAGGTAGGTGGATCACCTGAGGTCAGGAGTTGGAAACCAGCCTGGTCAACATGGTGCAACCCCATCTCTACTAAAAAAAATACAAAAAAATTAGCCGGGCATGGTGGCAGGCACCTGTAATCCCAGCTACTCGGGTGGCTTAGGCAGGAGAATTGCTTGAACCCAGGAGGTGGAGGTTTCAGTGAGCCAAGATTGTGCCATTGCACTCCAGCTTGGGCAACAAGAGCAAGACTTCATCTCAAAAAACAAAACAAAACAAAATAAAACAAAAACGAAACAAAACTATCCCGGAATTGGGATAATTTATTAAGAAACACAATCTCATTTTTTCTCTTTCAATAATTTTGTTTATCTAATGGTTTCTCAACAACAAAACATCATAATATACCAAGGTAGAAGATGTCATTGAGTGACTCACTGATGTCCTTCAACAAGTTGAAAAATTTGGAATAATTCTAGTTGGGGGGAGGAACAAGAGAAAGAGAGGAAAACAACAGAGAGAGAGAGAGAGAGAGTGAGAGAGAGAGAAGAAGGGAGGGGGAGAGTTAGAAACAATCAGAAAGATAGGCAATTTTGATTGGTCCAATCGGAAGCATAAAACCTGAATTTGAAGGGCTTATGTATGTCATGGTGCCAGCTTTTTGTCACTCCTGTGACCTATGCTAGTGCCATGAATATTTATTCTAACTCTTTAGAGAATTTTTCATCAGGCTGTCTTTCCTAAGACTTCTATCCAAGGACTTTTTAAAATTCAAAACCAAAGAGCATGGAATAGATACAGGAACCCATAAAATAACATGAATTTTGCACATCTTTCATAGAGGGTCATTTTTTAAGAAAATAAACTTAGAGCTTTTGATCAGTCTGTAGCCTATTCAGGGAGCCCAATAAATACAACTTAATATAAAGGCTTAGCTCATTTCTTTAAGAAAGTATTGGTCAAATTTGGGTATGCACACAATTGACAGTCTATTCTTGAGAGCCAGATAGTTTATAAACATATCAAATAAAGTTGAAGAGAAATGAAGGCAGTATGAAGTACATCTTTGCCTTTTTTCTTAAAGAAATTGGCAATTTATAGTCCTAGAGATAAGAAAATGAAGGATGTCTGTGGAAAATAAGCATATGTCAGTGTAATTAAAGGTAATTCAGTTGCAGAACATGGATGAATTCTTACAATAGAAAATAATACTAGAGCTTGCAAAAGAGCGCAGTTTTCCCTCTTTGAACCAGGGTTGCTTTCTATGAATGAGTAATTCAGGTTGAATGTTTTTCAGAGTTTTACATGTTAGACTCTGCTTGCAGTTACAAGTATATTGTTAGTGGGCATGCTTGAATTTCTGATAGACATGGCTAACCATTCTCTGCTAGATTTTGAAATACTTTGTATCTGACAAAATATAATTAAAGATGCCTGTTTATTAGTTATTTATTAGAGAAATGAAGTCGATAAATGCGAGAAAGTATGCTCTTTCCTCCTCCAAACTCACCACAAAGGATTTTGTTGAAGTTTGAAGATAAGCAAAAAACTTGATTTAAGTTTATTTTCTGTTTTTGTTTTTTGCTTTATTTGACCTCGTTAACCTTGGTCATCCATTCACCAGAGTGGTGTTTTGAAAACTGTGGTCAGCAAAATTAGTCAGAATTTATTTCTGTGTCATGGTTGTGGTTCATAGGTTTCTAGGATGGCCTCAATGATTTCTACCTCCTGATATTTAAGGCCTTGTATAATCCCTTATTCTTAACTGTGAATATGAGGTATGTGCAGATGCTGGTAGTTGGGCAGATGGCAGTGGAGGTCTGTAGAAATCTCCTCAGATTGCCTCAATTTTTTTGACAAGATAGGAAGTACTGTAATTGGCTGAGAGTGGTGATTTATGGGGTGAGAAGAGAGAAATTGTGAAATAGTCATTTAGGAGAGTGGGCATGTACATAGACCAGACAGATATGTATAATTGACTAACAACATTTGGAGTTCATAGAAGTGGGAGTTAGCTACCTGAGTATGGGGATTCAGACTCTCATGCAAAATTTAACTCCAAGACTGCTAAAACACATAATTATAACAAATTTAGTTCCGATACCTTAATAGACTTTTATTTGCAATTCTAGAATCCAGCAACATCTCATTCTATAAAATAGAATGAGTGTTCTGATGAGCTGAGCATAGGAGCTTGGCTTTATAGACAGAAAAAGGCTGAGGAAAGCAGCAACAAAAAACAAAAGCGGATTGGGCATTACAGAGTTTTCCTTGGAAAGATTAGAGCAGAGTAGACTTTCTTAGCATTCCAGCTAAGACAGGGACTGTTTGAGGATTTGGCTCTTATCTCTTTCAGTTTCTTGGAAGGTCAGATAAACCACTCAGTTTTAGCTTGGTGGTGTGGAACTTCTGCATGAGAAACTCCATTTTGGTTTGGTTTATTGAACCTAGTGCAAGAGCTCAGTCCAAACCAATGGCCTCCTATAAAGTTTATTCAAGACCTAAACTTAGTTAAAAAATATAAAATTATTTGAAGAAAACACTATAGGAAATCTTGATTGCGTTGGCAGTGATTGCATGGATATGACATCAAAAGTGCAAACAAGGAAAAAATTGATAAATGACCTTCATTAAAAGGCAATCTACTCAATGGGAGAAAATATTTGCAAATCAGATATCTGATAAATAATTAATATCCAAAAGATATAAAGAACTGTTTAAACTCAAAAGCAACAACAACAACAAAAACAACCCAATTTAAGAAAATGGGCAGGAGACACAAATAGATATTTCTTCGAAGTAGATACACAAATGGTTAACAAACACATGAAAAGATCCTGACCATCATTAGTTTAGGGAAACACACAATGACAGAACCACTTCACACCTACCAGGTTGGCTATAATACAAAAAATGGAAAATAAGTGCTGGCTAGGAGGTAAAGAAGTTGAAACCCTCATGCATTACTGGTGGGAATATAAGATGGTTAAACATAGAACTACCACATGTCTCAGCAATTCCATTCCTAGGCTTATATCCAATAAAATTGAAAGCGGGAACTCAAATAGATATTTGTATACCAATGTTCATAGCCAAAAGATGAAAACAATTTAAGTGTCCATCAATAGATGAGTGGATAAGCAAAATAAATTATACACATTCAGTGAAATGCAATTCAGCTGTAAAAGGGAGAGAAATTTTGATATATTTTACAACATGGATAGAGCTTGAAGATATGATGCTTAATGAAATAATCCAGACACAGAAGGACAAGTATTGTACAGTTCCACTTGCGTGAGGTACCTAGAATAGGCAAATTCATAGAGTCAGAAAGCAAAATGCAGGTTACCAGGGTCTGGGGGGGAGAAAAGGTAGGTTATTATTTAATGGGTGTATAATTTTTATTGGGCATAATGAAAAAGTTTTGGGAAGTGGTGGTGGTGATGGTGATAACACAACATTTTGAATGAATTTGATGCCCTTGAATTGTGCATTTACAAATAGTTAAAATTATTAATATTTTGCTATGTATATTTTACCACAATGAAAAATAAGAACCCATCTGAGGTTTTTATTTATGAATTTGAAGTGAGTCTAGTCAGTATAGTTGAATATTTCCTTTGCATCACATTTGCAGAGGAGATTGGCATGGCAATGAATAATTGAGATAGTTTACATCTGATGGGAAGACACTCTACTATTCATATGGAAAAGGCTTTATGAATTTAGAGAACTAAGAGTTTAGAGTGAGTTATGGTGGTTGGAAAAGGCTTTATGAAGGATGCAGAATCTGAATAGAGCCCTGAAGGGTTTTAGTATTTGGGCATATGAAAGAAGAGGAAATTAAATCTTGGCGAGGGAAACGATATGTAAGTCTTGGATTCTGTAATTAGCATACTATATTGCAGGGTAATGGTATGGGCTAAGTATAAGCAAATAATTAATGTAAAGTGGTATGGGATTAGGACATGGAAAGTGATGTAAAGCTGATTTGTAAAAAGACCTTGAATACTAGGGTGAAGAGTTTGGACATTTTCTTCTATGCAGTTGGGTGCCTGTGTTCTAAAGCAGAGAGGTGATATGATACGTTCAATATTTTAGGACAGTTATATGAGTGGCACTATACAGGGTAGATTAAAGTGAAGTAATAAAATATTAAATAAGAACTTTAGAGAAATTGTTTCTCTTCCTAAATCTAACAAAACTAGCTCTGTGACTTTGGAGAAGTCACTTAACCTCTTTAAGCTTCAGATTTCTCATCTGTAAAATTAAGGGATTGAATGCTTCATTATGACAGAATATTATAAAGTCATTTAAAGGTTATACCTTTAAAGCATATTTAGCATTCACTGGTAATATGCTTATAGTAAATATTAATTGAAGGAAACTGTACACTAAAATTTCTGTAGAGGAGTCCCATTAAAAATTAAAACTGCTTGTAAGTGTATGTGTAATTATGAATATTTTCACTTTAAAAGGGATGTAAGTAAATGCAGCAAAATCATAAGGGTTTTGTATAAGAAGTGATTTCTTCATTATATTTAATGTTTTTAGTTTTTCTAAATATAATGAGTATGCACTATTTTTTAATTAGAAAAAGTAGTGTTTTTATTGCGGATTAGAACTTGGGAGTCCAGAACATTATCATATTATTGTCAAGGTGTGGTAGGGACCCAATGTGGGAAGATGGTTATATGTATGCCTAGAAAGAGACCTGAAGAAACATCTGAGGGCTATCGGCAGTAATTAGAAGTCCTAATTAGTAATTAGGTGAGAATTAAAAGTCCTCTCACAATCTGCTTTCCTTTCCTTTCTTTTCCTTTAGTTCCTTTACTGAAGAGGACCTCTGGAGAAATTTCCATTTACTGAGCATATCTGACTCATTCCAAATTGATTCTCATAAATCCAACTGGGCTCTGACCACTCTTTGGCAGTTCAGTTATGTTTGTCTATTTGACACAGTGAATACTCTTCACACTGTCAAAGTTTTGGCTGTCTCCTTAAGATACCTAATTATCTACTAAATTCTTTTGTCTTTATTTTCACTTATGATAAAAATTTCCTCATAAAAATATGTTCAATTTGAACCTTAATCTCCCCCTTATATTGCATGTAACTATTAATAGTGCCTCATTTCACTCTGAAGAGTACATGCAGTTTGGAAAATGAGTTGCATGTCACCATAACTTTAGGAAACATATAAAACTATTTTGTAGTTGTATTGGGGGTTCCCAAGAGCAATTTCGATACTGGTGATTCACTAGAAGGACTCCTATGCCTCAGAAAAACTGTTACACTCAGTTACAAAATTATTTATTTATTACAACAACAGGATATCGACTAAAATCAGCAAAAAGGAAAAGGGAAATGGGGCAAAATCCAGGAGGAACTAGGCACAATGTTCCAGGTGCCCTCTCCTAGTGGAGTTTCCTAGGTGTACTAATTTCCCAGTAATCATGTGTGACAAGGAAGAAGTGTTGTTAAACAAGGAAGCTTACTTGAACCTCGATATTCAGAGTTTTTATTTGGGGTCAATCACATTAGATAGGTCTTTCTTGGGAATGTGCAGGGTTTGAGCAACTCAGACCTGCTGTGTGAACACTTTTCTGCATGACACTTTCTGTGAGAATTCAGTTTTCTAAAGTTCTCACCTTGTAGCATCTTAAAGCATTTGTATTATTTTTCTCATGGAGGAAGGAAAGACATGGTGAAAGTAACTGTGATTATTAAGTGTCCACAAAGCACCATGCTCAGGGTTTGCATGAGTTATTTTATTTAATTTTTACAATAATTCCATTAATGAAGTGTTGCCTGCTTCAAGAGATTATCCTAAGTCTCTCTTCTTTTCTTTTCTCTCTGCTTCTTTTCTGCTAATTTCTTCAAATTAATACATTATATATTTTTCAGAGATCACCACCTAAAATATTGTTCTGAAGTTACTTTCCTAAGTTCCTAGCCGTCATTTACATGAAGCTAATGCTCTTTTTCTCACTTTTTATCTTTCTTGTTACTGCTGCAACAGGTGGTTGATCAGGTCCTTCTTGGAAATCTCTCCTCCCTTAACATCAGTTACATTCACTATTTAGGCTTTCTTCTTACCTCTCCAACTTGTCCTTTGCTAGTTTTATGCTTTTCTTTCCCATTTTTATTCTGTTTGATTCCTGGAAATACAGGATATTAGATCATTTGAAACTCCTCACACTATAAAAATGCTAGATAATATATGGCAAGCATCCTTTGAAATGAAGAGATGAGTTTTCTAGAAGGCAAGAACTTTCTAGAGGTGTCCTCTCTTGAGGGCTAAGTAGTTGTTAATGCTTTGTCTTATGGAATGTAGACTGTTTGGGTTTTGATAACCATGTCAGCTAGATGCTGGTGAGTAGAAACTGATGCCTATATATAAAACAAAGATTTTCTAAGGGCTCTATCAGTGAAAGGACAGGTTGGCAGAAAAAATCCCATGCACCAGCAAAGAAAAACTGCAAGAAAGCATTATATTTTGGCCTGGATTTAAAATATAATTCTTTTCTGATAACTCATAATAATAAATCTGCACTTATGCAAATAGCATTTGTATTATATTCATGGTTTTGGAAGACTTTAGCCTGAGAAAATAACATATAAAGTAGTTTTATGGTGGTACCATCCCTAGGATGCTTGGCAGAAGCAAAACCTGTCTGGACGGGAACTGTCCTCAACCAAGACCTCACAAGATTCTCAGAAATAAATCCTACTGAACGTGAGTTCACATTCCATAATTCAAAATTTCACAAGTAAATAGCATTTCTGCAGAAAGAACAAACATCAGAATTAGGCTCTTCTAAAAACTTTAGAAAATAGAATGATCAGATAGACACTACAAAATAGTCTCTTATGTTTCCTAAAATTACAACCACCATACAGTTTGTTCTCCATGTGCATGTGCTTTTCAGAAAGAAATGGGGCACTTATTAATAACTGTACACAGGACAAGTGTTCTAATTTGGCATTGTTCCGGGCCAACTGAGATCTATGGTTACTCTAAAATAAATGACTCAAATATTTTTTTACTTTGGCCTATTTATACATTGATAAAATAATAAAGTATATTCACTTAAATTATTCTATTTCATTTATAATTTTCATTAATTCAGATTGAGATGTTTCTTAAGTTGGTAAGTTCTTACTATCTTGCTATTGCTTCTTTGGCATACATATTTTTCTTAAGATGACTAGATAGCCAAATATACAGAATAAAACAGTGAATAATGGGTGAGCGAAGCCACTCTTATGGTGATATCAAATAATAAAAAGTAGTGGCAGCTTATACTCTATAGTGTTAGTATGACAAAGATATAAAGGGTGAAGGCGCTTGCCTCTTTTGCTTTATTTTGGCTAAAAGTTTCCACATTTTTAGGTTTAAATAAAGCAAGATACAATTAGTAGTGGGAAGAAGAATGGAGGATTATTGAGTTTTTTCCATGTAACCATGAATCACTTTATTTATTTTGTCCATAGACATTGTTTTATGCACACACTAATTTGAAGTCCCTTGTCATGAATCCTCTAGCAACTGATTGGGAACATCTGCTTTATATAAGAGCTTTCTCTAGAGAACAGACACCCAAAACAGATTTCTCCAAAGCCCAGGGTGTATATGAAATTCGATTTATTTTCATGGTAGTGGGGAAATAGGTGAAAACAAATTGGACTACAAGAATTATTTTTCTTTCTCCAGGAGTTGGCAAACTCTAAAGGCTGCAAAACAAACCCATTTTTGTACAAATCTATTTTTGTACAACTCAGGAACTTAACATGGTTTTGAAGTTTTAGATGTTTGAGAAAGAACAAATCAAAATTAGAATACTATTTTGTGTCAAATTGTATGAAATTCAAATCTTAGTGTCCATAGATAAAAATTCTATTGGAATATAGCCATGCTCGTTCATTTATAATTGTCTATGGTGGCTTTTGTGTTACAATATCAGAGTTGAATACTTGCAACAGAGACCATATAGTCTGCAAAACCTAAAATCCTTACTATCTGACCCTTTGTAGCAAAAGCTTGTTGGTCCCTGATACATTTAGTCAGGAAAATGATATGTTCCCTTTCTCTTTTTGTTCTATGACTTTTATAATCAGAAATTTTTACAAATCTGAAGTGAAGTTAGTCTTGTGAGAAAGCTTTGGGTTAGTGTTTTAAGTCAGTGAGCTATTCAATTTTCTTTCAATGCACTAACCTTTCTGTTCTTTCTAACTTATAGTTCTAATATCTGGCATCTGAAGTACATTTTAATAAGATTTCCTTTTCACTAAATTGTTTAAATAATGACAAAATAGTAACATTCACGTGAAAACTATGAGACACATCTTAACATTTGTATTTTTGAAGAGTTTATCTTCCTCATAGCAGTAATACTGTAAGTTTGTGCTTCCAGTTTCACATGATTCCTCAGTAAGAATAAAGGAGGCAGGTGCTTTCCCTCTTTCTGATCTGTCAACCTCAGAGGATTGAATTATGTCCTGAGGCCTTTAACTTCACGGTAGCAAGGAACAGAAGCAGCTCATTTTCAGTTCTCACATGAAAATGAACAAATATAGAAATGGGGAGGACTTAATTTGTGTAACTCTTTTATGAAGGATGAGACTTGCTCAAATCATCCTAGAAGATTTCCCCTTATGTCTTACTAGCCATGGTTTTAAAAATGACTATATCTAAATGATCCACTGGGAAATATTAAACAGAACACATCAAAGGTCATCCACTTGGATATTCAAATGTCTGAATAAAACCAAGAATTTCTAAGCAAAGATGAGAAACTAGCAATGATTGTTGAACAAGAAATCAAGAGTATCTGCCCTAACTTTTAAATTTATATTCCTATTTCAGTAAATTTCCATGTAAAAATGCACTCTTTGTCTTGAAGTAAAAGTAGAAATCATGCACATTAATAAAATATGAGCTCTATGAAATCCTAAAAGAGGTAAAATCTCATGAGTAAAAAGATGCTTCCAAGAATGTACAAATATGAAACTGATCCCAATAAAAAAGAAAAGGAAAAGGAATGTTAACATATTTGTATGGCCAGAGAATTGGCAAAGAAAGGTCCTTAAATTTGTAAAAAGTTCAAGTAAAAGGATGTAAAGGAAGGCACACAACCAAAAAAATTGGGACAGAAATTAAATTGTATGTCTTGTGCTGACCTCTTTGATTCTCTTAAAAAATGAGTGTAGTCGTTGAGAGTAGATAGGAGTTTGACAACATGGATTAAGCTCCATTGCCACTATTCATAATTGTGAGACCTGAGAGAAGTTGCTTAATAATCTTAATTTTTGAGTTACTCATTCAATAAATGGGTGTAATAAAAATAACTAATATGAAGTTTTGAAACTTAGCTGAAATAATAGATTGCAGTGCATGGAAGTTTCTGTTGGTTGGTTGACATGATACTTATTTCCAATGTCTCTTATCCCTTGCTGTCTCCACTATAGAGATTAGACAAGCTAAATACTCTCTTTTCCGTCCTTTCTTACAGCTAAGGTTGGTTCTATAACTCTACTTTAACTACGAAACCTAAAGAGAAGACTTTTTGGGGATATTACTGTAAAAGATTTTTTTTTTTTGTATAAAAACAGATTGCACATGCTATCCTTCCCACACTTTTCCTGACTTCAAAATAGATTCATTTATGCATTTAGCATATATTTACCGAGTGCCTACTATTAGAAAGGCACTGTTCTACATACCTGGAACATGGTATATAGCAATAGACGCTGTAATCAGAAGATGCAGAGGGATATTTTAGCTTATGAGTTTCTCATTGCTGTGATTATTTCTGGGATACTTTAGAGGTGCACAGAGAGCTGAATCTGCTGTTCCGTTTGCCATATTTAGGTAAAGAAAAGTTATTTAACAGCAACAGTGCTGTCAGTATAATTAGTTTAAACCTCTTAAACCCCTGCTTTCTTTTATCCCACTGCTAGTCATTAATACCTTTGTGATTTAGCTGACTAGATTTTGGATATGTGCTTATCTCATGATTATATGCACTCTCTACTAAATCCTGACACAACTGTGACCCAGGACTTTGTCTTTTGTATGTACTCCATGACTGAATTAAAGCTACTTCTCAGTACTATTCTTTAATGAAAAAGTTTTGTCCCTTCTGTTTCTGTCAATTGGAGAAATTATTGGAGACGTTCAACTGTTAAGTCAAATAATCACATTGTGAGTATGTTGCAGAGGCAGTCTCAGTGGATAAAACAGGGGAACAAATAATTTTTCAGTACTTTTAGCTTTAAAATTCATGGACTTAAATATGAATATCATTCCAGCAAAGTTATATATAACTGTGTTTTTAATTTTTTTAATGGTGTCTTTTAATTTAGTGAGTTAAAGATACACATTTATATGTTTTATGTGTATACAAGGTAACAGAATATATAGAAGGCTTAGCAATAAAGTAATTATACTGTCTGTAATTCTTATGAATCTGTGTGTTTCATAACTTTTTATTCAGACATGCTTCATCTATCATTATCAAATGACCATCTGTGGAGAGAAAAATAAACCTGATGTAAAGGTTATAACGTTACACAGAAATCAGCTATTGAAACATCTAAAAACTTTCAGAGAAAAAGATGAGATACTTAAGCCTGAAAGATAAATTAGCTCAAACAACTCTCATCTTCCATTACTACATCTTATGTAGAAAACTAGAAATCCAGATGTTAAGATTAACTCTTTATTTTTCTACAAGAATTGAAAGGCAATGACATTTGAGAACTTTTATTTTGTTAGTCTTCTAGCTGCTTTTTAATTGACTCAGAGAAATGTTTCATGAAGATAAAATCATAAGCACATATGGTATGAGCTTTCCTCAAGTTTTCTCAACTGAATTTTAATCTAGATTCATTGAAAAATATAGTCCTATGTAAATCAGCATAGCACTGTTTTATTCACCCAAGGTTTTACTAAACTCTAATAGAACACAGAATGTTTTCTTATAAATTAAGAGAACAGTTTTTTAGACATTTTATTTATGACTATTAATTTTACTAAAGCTCTTTCATGGTAAAAATGTTTATCTTAATGGAATATATGAAGCTGTGATATTTCATAATTATAGCATAGTTTAAAGTCCTTGTGAATGAATATAAAAAATGATTTTCTAAAATCAATAGACTAAGGGGGAAATGAAGAGGAAAAAGTATCTTTAGTTTTTAAGGCTATCTTCTGTAGAGAGATTAACACAGAATTTTATAGATTGATTTAAAATGTAATAAAATTAAATATGTCATAATTGCTTTTTACTGATTCGAATTTGATTTATTGGACCAATTTAGGGCACTTTTCTGCAATTGTTTTTTTTGTTTTCTTTTTTTTTTTTAGTTTTGTGCCATGGTTTCTGAAAGAAAGGTAATAATGACTTTAATTTGACTGAAAGTAGTTCTGGCTTAGACTCATGTTTTGAAGTATCAATACAAGTTCATAATTTATACCATATTATAGGCAAATTTTTCAATCTCTTCTTACAACATTGGTGGCCTATTTTTAGATTGACCAAATAGGCAATTTTATAAGAAACTACTTTTGGAAGTACCACTCAGTATAACCAAGAAAAATGAACATCTCATTAGTAACTGTAGTAACACTTTTTAAAGCATTGCAGTGTTGTTTTATGTGAAGAGCAGATGATAAAGAAGAGAAAGAAATTTACTGGAGCCTTCCATTTGAGCCTTGTAATTTGATTTAATTTTCTGAATACAGTAGTCCTTCCTTAACCACTCTTTCACTTTCTGCGGGTTTCCGTTACTTGTGGCCAACAGCAATCTGAAAATATTACAGTATATTTATAGAGAGAGACAGACAACATTCACATAGCTTTTATACAGCATAGTGTTATCATTGCTGTATTTTATTATTAGTTATTGTTGTTAATTTCCTGCTGTGCCAATTTATAAATTAAACATTATCGCAGCTATGTATTTATAGGAAAAATCAGGGTTCTGTAGCATCCACAGTTTCAGACATCCACTGGGGGTCTTAGGAAGTATCCCCTGAAGATAATGGGGGGAGTAATGTATAGTAATAAGAATCTAATAGTAAGCAAAACCAATTAAAACTATTATTAAAATTAAAAATTATATTGCTGAATGTTTAATAGAATTAAACACCTTTATTTAAATATTTATTGGAATTGAATACACATGAGTAATGGGACACTTCTATTCCTCAACTCCTCCCTACTTCCTCCCAACAATTAAAAAGCCATTTGACATCAAGATAAGACCACACAATAATTACCTAGGGGCTTATTTTCATCACAGCTTATTCTACATTACTCAAAATACTACATATTATATATTATGAGTAATATAAATGAAATTATTTTTATAGGAAATAATGTTACAGAAGAAGAAAAGAATATTGTCATCTGAGAAACCATTGTTTCATTATTCTCATATATATGTGGAAAGATGTGATTTAAGAGTCTTCTATAACACAGCTCTGATCATGCCATTCCCTAGCTCACCAGCATTTCAAGGCTCACTATTGACTATTATATAAATGCAAAGGCTTCGACCTATGTATTATAGCATCTGACTTTCCTTTTCAGTCCTATTATTTTTTATTCTTCATTCCCTCTGTATTCTAATCCTCTACTGTATCCTCTACATGCCTTATGCTTTGCTATGTAAGAACTTCACTTATGCTCTTTCTTCCACCTATGCTATTTCTTTCACCTATGAATACTTGTACCTATTTAGCAAAATCCTACTAGCTTTTCTACTCCTATCTAAAATGTCCTCTTTTGGGAAGATTTTTCCCATTCTTCCAAGCAAATGAACTTTCTCACTATTTAGAGCCCCATGGAATTAATGGTACTAATCTTCTATCTTGCATTACAGGCATATATGTGCATTTGTCTCATTTCTACTTTCCATTCCATTGAAATTTCTTTGAGGTAGAACTTGAATATTTTTCCTCTTTGTATCCCCTCTAGCACAAAGATGCTAAATAAATTATGCTTTATTGAACAAATGATATGAGATATGGCATCTTCTTTAACTTGTTTCCTCAGATTAGTCCTCCAGAATGTAAAATGAAAGATCAACTATTGACAGGTGATTCAATTTGGACCAAAATGATTACATCTTTTGTTTATCATACTCTTCCAGAAGAAAAATGACTTAAAATTCAGATGTCTTTGGTTGTGTTAATAACAGTAAATCTATGTAAGTGAAAGAATGGTCAAAATGTAAACATTTCCCTAAAACCTGGAGCTGAGTGTATTTAATGTAATATATCATCCCTTTGCTTACTCTGATAATATTAAAAAGCAACTACTCTGAACAAAGGCACAGTGCTAGGTGTGGAGAATAATAAACTAACCTATTGGGCAACATCACTCTCAAAAATGACTTGTTCATAGTACAACCAAAATCTTCCAGATCTTCGCTCTTGACACTCTGTGATGCACACCTTAAGAGGAAACAAAATAAAAGAAAAATAGAATTGCTTTTCTTACTGTCTCACTGTATACCTGAAACAAAAGGCACTTTATGTTTTTATGACATAATAGCTTTTTTACTTTTAATATATTTCTATTATATATATTTAAGATATATAATACATTCTATTCTCCAAATCTGAAAGATAGCAAAAGTCATATATTCTTCCCTAAAGTCTACCAGTGTCACTCAAAGCTCCTCCAAAAGTTGATAATAGATGCTTTTTTTTTTTCAACAGAAATTAGATGAGGGCTTGAGTCTTAGAAATTGGATGAGGATTTTAAGATCTAGAGTTATGACTCTTTTCTCTTTCCTCAGTGAGCCCTAGAGAGAGAGAGAGAGAGAGAGAAATTCTTGGGGCCTTGTCATCAGTGGAATGAAAAGCCATTTTTTTCCTCTGTCTTTGTCTCTGTCTCTTTCTTTCTCCCACTCTGCTTCTTTCTCTCTCTTTCTTTGTCTCTCTGTATCTTTCTCTCTCTCTCTCTCTTTCTCTCACACACACACATGCATGCACATACACACAAACACACAGATTTCTTTGATAAAAAGATTTCTGGAGATATTTGTAGGGATAAGTTAGTTTTTCTTTGCTTGTTTGTACTTTAAATAATATTTTCTGTAGCCTGATGTGGATGTAGTATTTGTATAGGATCTTCTGAGTGGTTTGATCAGGTTAGGTAGGTTGTATGACTCCAGCTGAGCATTCTCCTTATGAAACTTTTTTTTTCCTCAGCTCTGGGTCAGACATTTCAACAGGTATGCTCAGATTTGAAAGTGACTCTCTTTCTGGGCCAAATAAGGCTTTCACCAAGGTTGGATCCTAAATTTTCTTCTGTTTGTGATGATCAGGAATAAATTACTCTGGTCATACAAGAGAGGAAGTAAATACATTGTCAAGAAAACAACAACTTGAAAATAATTCTGCATATAGATTTCTTCAATCTAAAGGAAATAATTTCTACCGAGTTACGTAATATTTTTTGCTTCATAGGAAATTTTAAAAATACTATTAAAGGTAAATACTGTCAGTAAAATGGAAGGTCTTTTTACTAATACTTAGAAATAAATGAACTCCTTGACATCAAAATTATCTCATTTCTTTGGTTATCAATATTTGCTTTTATTGTGTAATTCTATCATACATGTTTCAGACTTCCCTCAGCCACTATGCTGCTGAGATTTTTTTTTTTGATTAGAGGAGAAAGAGGTTGAAGATAACATAAATGAATAAGTTTCTTGCAGCTGTGGCCAAAAGTATAGACAATACCATTCCCTATTAACAGAATTCTTTGGTTCATACTTTATGGCCATCTGAAGTTATTACATGCTGAACTGATGAAGCTATTGTCTGATTAGATAATATGCATTTGCTAAAGATGACAGATTATGCAAACTAGGAGAGCACAGTTCCATAATATCCAAAACCAAAGATGATATAAATGGCTTTTTGATGTGAACTGTTTACCTGTAATTTACTTGGAAAGTTTTTAATAACAGTAGAAAAATGTATAATGATTCTATCTCTGCTTTCATTTGTGCTTCTTAACTAGAATCATAGCTAAAATTTAAATTATAATTTTAGAATTAGTATGTTGAAAACATGTGGCTATCCTGGAAATCAAAAATTTTTAAATTAATTTACACAAACACTAGTTTTATAAGAAAATTGTGAAAAAAAAAGGAATCCATGATCATATGTGTTGGAAATGCACAAGCTGTATTTTTTTTTATGTGTGAATTAGCATATCACAGGCTCTGATATGACCTGTAATAAACCTGTTTGAACCTTGTTTAATCTAACCTTCCCCAAATTTGACCACAGAATGCTTTATAGTGTGTTATATCAGCTAACATTCTGTGAAAACTTGCATTCTGCATAAAAAACCTGGGGGTATATTGCTTCAGTTCTTAGAAAAGCTAGTTTCTGTTTTTTGTGTATGGCTGATAAAATAAACGTTGTCATCTTTACCTGTTTTATCCTATTCATATAGTAAACATATCAACTTTTCACTGATATACAACAAGACCCATGATGGAAAATTAGGTATAGATAATCATACTCATAAAAAAGGTGATTTATTTTAATTTCTAGATGGTTTTATTAAGGAAAATAAATATTAGAAAGATAAATATAAAACTAATATGGAATCATGAGATAGACACATTATTAATTTATAAATATATTTACATATGCACATTATATGCCTAATATATTTATTTACATAATTCTACATTTTCAATGACATTTTACTGTAGAAGCCAAACTATAAGTAATTATGTGTCTAATTTTCACCTATTCCTTCTGATGACTTTGTGAATTTCAGAATACACTTAAAGACTCAGATATTTCAGAATGAAGTATAATTCCCTTCTTTTCAAAACCTTGTTTCTATCTCTACAGAACATATAGTTTTAGAAACAGAAGCTATAGAGATAGAATAATGCTTAACAATAATTTCATTTTCAATGAAACATCACAGCAGATGGAATGAAAAGAATCAGTTGGAGGAGGCCTCTTGCTAACATAGGTATATTCTGTGTGTGTGTGTGTGTGTGTGTGTGTGTGTGTGTATGTTTGTATTATGTGTGTGTGTGTGTATGTTTGTATTATGTGTGTGTGTGTGTATGTTTGTATTATGTGTGTGTGTATGATATATGCACATAGTACCAAACTAACTTGTATAGAAGAGCTTAGAGAAAAGCAATAAACTTTTCCTTATTCCTTCAAAGTCCCAGAAACAAAATTTAAAAATTACTCAATGATGAGTGAAGTAGAATGCAAGGATTAATTTTCTTTCTGTGGCACCAAAGCCATAATCTTTAATATTCTCAAAGTAGAATATTTTGGCATAAGAATCACTTGGATTTCCACTTCTGCATGTCATTAGTTGCTTAAATTTTGTCACTCTTTAATTTAGTTTCAGATCTAGATCATTACTTTCTTACACAGTTATCTGGAATTTTATCTTTTTAAAAACTGTAGCAAAATACGCGTAAGAGAAAATTTACCATCTTAGTCATTTTAAAGTGTACACAGTGGCATTAAGTACATTCACATTGTGTGCTGTCATCACCACCATCTATCCACAGAACTCTTTTCATTTTGCAAAACTTGAAACTCTTGTCATTAAACAATAACTTCCTCTCTAGCCCCTGACCACTACCATTCTATTTTCTGTCTCTATGAATTTGACTACTTTAGCCACCTCATATGAGTACAATATCATACAAATTGTCTACTTTTTTCTTGAGTTGATTCTCATTTTATCCAAAGTTTCAACCCCTCTGGAGACCTCTTTTCTGGAGCCCATTGATCTGTTTTTGTTTGGATTGATTTTTCTCTAGGCCTGATTTGTATTAAACCTGGGCTTTCATTTTATAGAGGTGGTGGCAGGACTTTATATTTCAAGATATCTTCCTTTTGATCTTACTTTTTTTTCTTTTGCTTCATTGTCTTCTAGAATCTGGTTTTGCTGATGCCAATATGATCAGAAGGCATTTTGATTTTTTTTTCCTTTGTGGGGGACTTAAGACCTTCCTTTTTTTGGAAACATTTAGAATTTTAAAAAATTCTTAATGTTCTACAGTTTCACAGTAATATATCTACGGCTGAATATCTTTCAGTGCCTGGACTCAGGTCATTTATGTTTTATAGTGTCCTTTTACATTTGAAGAATTCTATCTTTTTTAAGCAATCTGTATTTTGAAATTTGTTTTCAGCATTTTAATTTTGTCTTTCTGGAAACATGGATTTTGGTTCCAATATAATTTATTTTTTAAAATATCTTTTTATCTTTCGTATTTTTTCTCTCTCTCTGCCTTTTTACTCTAAATTCTGTAAGGGTTTTTGTAAGCTATTTTTCTTATAATTTTCTATACCAACAGTTATGTGCTCCTGGAGTACATTGTTCTCAGAATGCTCTTTGTTTTATAGATGCAATATTACTGTGAATGTATTTTATCATACTATTCAATTTTGAAAGTTATATATTTTCTATATTTTCCTAAACTATTTTTTTTTCTTCAGGGTCGGTTTTTCTGTTTATTTTGGTCTTTGTCTTTCATGTGGCTATTTCTTATCATACTTAAGGAAACAAAGACTAAATATTTATCTAGTTTGGGTGCTCTTTGGGTGCGCTAAAAAAAAAAAGTGGTACTATTCTCTTCTTGGTCTCCCTTTCAGCAACAGTTCTGACTTGCAACTCTGTGTAGGTTAGCAGAGGAAGGGATGTATGTATTATTGGAATTTAAGATGAATTTATTAGTGGACTTTAGGATGAATAAGTAGAACACCCGACTGCCTTCCCACTATTATACCTCATCCTCATTTGCACATGCTCTTTTCTCGTAATAGCAAGTATTAAGCATAATAGGGGGAGATAGGCAAAAATATATTGCATTCTAAACTGCCTAGTCACCTAAAAGCAAAGATAAATCAACAGGATTTGAGTCAAGAAGAGTTCTGGGAGCAGTGTTTTCTAGGGTATTCTCATATTTCTGTACTGTACTCTTTCAAGAAGTACTTGAATAAAGACCTGCATAAGCAATTTTTAAATTAAATATACCCATTGTGATTTAAAAATCTCAGAAAGTTATGAATATAAGTAACTTTCTTTTTTTTTTTTTTTTTTTTTTTGAGACGGAGTCTGGCTCTGTCGCCCAGGCTGGAGTGCAGTGGCGCAATCTCAGCTCACTGCAAGCTCCGCCTCCCGGATTCACGCCATTCTCCTGCCTCAGCCTCCCGAGTAGCTGGGACTACAGGCGCCCGCCACCACGCCCGGCTAATTTTTTGTATTTTTAGTAGAGACGGGGTTTCACCATGTTAGCCAGGATGGTCTCGATCTCCTGACCTCGTGATCCGCCCGCCTCGGCCTCCCAAAGTGCTGATAAGTAACTTTCTTAACTTGATAAAGGCTATAATACTAAGACATTATTCTTAAAGAAAGGAAGACAAGGATACCTACTATTACCACACATTCTTAACAAAGTAGGTGGTTCACATCAATACCTAAGGATAGAATACCTAATAACACAAAAATAAGGAAGTATTGGAAGAAAAGATATAAACCTACTTTAAATTGCAGATTATAGCATCATATAGCAAATTTAAAAAATATCCAGAAACTACTAGAACTGATAAGAAAATTCACCACACTTGCTGGATAGAGAATGACTTACACAGCCAGTAACAGTTCTCAATACCAGCAGTGATCATTTTCAAAAGAGTAATGAAATAATGTACAACTCACCGTAAAAATAACGTTCCTAGGATTAAATAAGAAAAAACAATTTCATAAAGAGAATTTTTAAACTAATAATAGACATAGATAGTGGTCTGAATAAATGAAGAGCTATTCTAGGCACTTGAATGTGATGACTTTATATAGTCAAGATATCAGTTTTACTTTTCTTAATCTATAAATGTAACCCCACTTAAGATTCCAGTTGGATATTTTGAAGAAATTAATGATCTCATATAAATGTGTGTAAAAATAAAGGTATATGAAGAGCTTAAAAAAAGGAATAGAGAAGGGGAGAAATTCCAATACCATTTATTAAGACACACTGCAAATCTATATTAATAAAAACTTTGCAGTTTTGTCACAAAAGCAAGACAAATGGATGAGGAAACAGAAAATTCAGAGACAGATTAATGTATATGTGAAGACAATTTATTGTAAAAATGTCACTGCAACTCAATAGGTAAACAAAAATTATTTAGTTGACATACTGGGAAAACTGACAAACTTACTGATATGGTTTGGCTCTGTGTCCCCACCCAAATCTCATCTCAAATTGTAATCACCACGTGTTGAGGGAGGGACCTGGTTGGAGGTGATGGGATCATGGGAGCAGTTTCCCTTATGCCATTCTCATGATAGTGTTATCACAAGATCTGATGGTTTAAAAGTGGCACTTCCCTCTTCATGCTCTCTCTCCTACTGCCTCGTGAAGAAGTGCCTGCTTCCCCTTCACCTTCCACCATGCCTGTACATTTCCTGAGGCCTCCCTAGCCACGTGGAAATGTGAGTCAATTAAACCTTTTCTGCTTATAAATTACCCAGTCTCAGGCAGTTCTTTATAGCAGTGTGAAAATGGACCAATACATTTACCAGAGAAAATAAGATTAGATCCTTACAAAATGCCATGCACAAAAATGGAATCTATATGGATTAAAGACCTAAATGGAAAGGTAAAACTACAAAGTTATTTGAAGAAAATATCAGTGAATACTGATTTTTTAATTAAAAAGAAATCAGATTCAGTGGGTACACTTGCATGTTTGCTGCATGAATATATTGCATAATGGTGGGGTTTGGTGTTCCATTGAATCCGTCATCCCAATAGTGAACACAGTATCCAATAAGTAGATTTTTAACCCTTAACCCCTCCCTCCCTCCCGCCTTTTGGAGTCCTCAGTGTCTAAGAGAATACTGTTACAACCTAGAAAGTGGGGAAATACTTCTTACTAAAAACTCCAAAAGTAACGACTATAAAAAAAATAATCTGAGCTTAACTATTTTAAAACGAAGGATTTCTCTTCAACATTTGGCATCCTAGGAAAAGCTCAGTAGATGACAGAAAAAAGAAATATCTGCGATATTTAAAATTGGCAGGGACTCGGCCTGGCGCGGTGGCTCACGCCTGTAATCCCAGCACTTTAGGAGGCCGAGGCGGGCGGATCAAGAGGTCAGGAGATGGAGACCATCCTGGCTAACATGGTGAAACCCCGTCTCCACTAAAAATACAAAAAAAAAAAAAAAAACAAAAACAATTAGCCGGGTGTGGTGGTGGGCGCCTGTAGTCCCAGCTACTCAGGAGGCTGAGGCAGGAGAATGGCATGAACCCGGGAGGCTAAACTTTCAGTGAGCCAAGATCGCACCACTGCACTCCAGCCTGGGCGACAGAGCAAGGCTCCGTCTCAAAAAAAAAAAAAAAAAAAAAATTGGCAGAGACTCAAATATGGACTAAAGAAATTTATGATGTAAAGGAGAACAAAACAAGATATCCCAAAAGAAAATGAAAAAAGTATACAGAAGTGTTTTATAGGTCTATTAATTATTGCTTATTTTATTATTTTCAATAGAAATTCAACTTATTCCAGAAAGACTCATGTTCCCTCTTAAGACTCATCTATTTGTTCATTTTTATATTCAGAATATAAAAATGAATATATGTAGAATATAAAAATGAATGTTAACATTTTAAACCCTAAAGAATGACAATTATTCTAACAGACACAAAATAAAACCCCTCAAAAAGTGTGGCAATTATGTGACAAACACATAAGGCTCTGATTTTAATGATGAAGTTCTCTAAAAAGACTCACTGGAGTTACAATTATCAAGTCATTTTTAAGGAAAGGATAAATTCATTTTATAAAACAAATTGGCATGGGAAATAATGTAGTATCAGATTTCATCTAAGTGTAGAACTCACCATTTCCCCTCGAGGCTTAAGCAAATATTACATGAGTGAGGGCTCTTGTAAAATGTTATGTTTTGAAATAGATTTCATTAATGGCTTCTAGTGATAATTTATGTCTCATTTATACACAAGTCTTTTCTCATACTAATCATGGATAGCTTATTTGCATATAAATAGATTTCAGTATTTGCTGAAGCAAAGACCAAATATGCTTCTTTTTTTTTTTTCCCTCCTGGACATTGTTAAAAAGAAAAAAAAAGGAGGGGAGGGGGACATTGTAATAATTAGCAATCAGGATATATAATAATTTTCTTAATAAAAAATTTTTTGTAGGCAACATTCTTTGGTGTTTTTATTGATATATTTCATGTCAAAGGTTGTGACCTCTATTACAATTATAAAGAAAAACAATCTGCACAGTTTTTGCAGTGATATATGTTTTAAAAAGAGTATTTTGATGTTGGTTGTTTAAATGTTTACTCTGAGTCTCTGGATACCTTCTCCTAATTAGGTTTTACAGTTTCTGATGTGTACCATGTTCTGTTTTAGAGAAGGTAAATGTAATTTTTGTAACTGTATTACTTAGCTAAATAAATTCTTTACTTCTGAGCTATAACAAGTCATATGTTTATTGTATAAATATGTTTTGTTTATTTCAGTTAATAGTGTACAAATGCTAAGCTTTCGGTCATCATATAGTTAAAAATACCAAAATCTTAATTTTTTTATTATAGAGTATACTTCCTTTCAAAATAAGTCTTATAATAAGAAGATCTTTTGAGTCTACTTTTATTTCAACTAACAATGGACATTAGTGAAGAAATAACAATTAACTCAATGTTTGTAAAAGATATCCATTTGATATTTGCTTCTTGACTTTCAGTATTTGAAATAGGATATGTTCCTGTATTGTTGCACTGTAAGTGAATAACCAACTTCCTCTTATGACACACAATATATCTGAGTAATTACTTGGGGAAATTAAGATAACAGCTGCTTTCTGGTAGATATGATGTCCATTAATATGTGTCTTTCTGACCAGCAGAGGTCACTCAGTTTAAAGTGAATAATGACTTCAGCTTTCAAAAAAGACAGCAAACGTGACTGTTCTTTTTGAGCAATTCGTTTTTACTTGATTTCTGTTACTAGCAAAAAATGCTGTTTTCATCTCTTGCTGTACGTGCTTGCCTAAATGAGTGAGGCTGTTCCTTGCAGTTCAAAGATTTTTCTAAACATGAAGGCAAAAGTATAATCCTGAAAGAAATGGTTAAGGCACTGTATTTAAATCTGTATGTTTTTGAATATTATACAGATGATTTCTAGTTAAAAATATGAGGGAGAAGATTGTCTCTTAGGGAAGACATCACATTGCATTCTACCACAGCGAGGCAGCCTTCACCCAAAGATAGGATGTAGTGCTATTGGATTCTAGAAAAATAGCATTTAACTCTAGAATTTGTTTTATTGTTGTTTATAACAGGCTTTGAAAGTAGCAGTGTGTGGCAGCCTTGACAACTAGCAGTGTGGTAATATGGAGATTTGAAGACAACTTGATTTTTAGAATTGTGATATTTGTGCTTTCCTTAAATGTGTTTATACTTACAACTTTTAAAATATATGGGTAAAACAAAAATTACCTCTATTTTTTGATATGCTAGTGAATTAGTAATTAATTCAAGAAAAAATTCCCTAAATTTATCAACTATGCTTATTTATTCCATCTCCTAGACCCAGTTCACCTTTTAGAGAATTGTCATGCTGTGGTAAAAGCATAACATTGTCATTTGATTAATATGATATTTGTTTGGCAAATTTGATGGTTTTGGAGGTGCTGAGACATCTAATGGAGATTAAGAAGGCAGCATGAAGTAGTAAAAAGAGCTGTTAAAACCATAAAGTGAAGCCACAGCTCTGCTATTTAACTCTGTTTCCTGTGAAGTTTAAATAATAATTTTCCCCTTTCTACCCTCTCAGGGATATTCCAAGGATGAAAAGCGGGTACTTTGATCCTTACTCATTTTATAACTTATGAAAGTTGTTTAACTTCTCTGAGCTGGTTTTTTTTATTTCTATTACAAAAGAGAAGACTAAAGGTGAGCATGATTTAGAGAATTAATGAAGGTCACATGGCTATAGAAAGCTTGAATTTCAATTTAGGTTTAAGATTTATTCTAGAAATAATAGGCTAAAATAACATAGAGATGAAAATATACTTGCAAGCATTGCCTCTTCAGTTATCATGAAATAAGTTTGCCAATTTGGTCCAAGATTAAAATAGTATGACATACACATAACAGAATTCATACTGTAGTGAAGGATGTATACTGAAAAGAAAGTCTTTTTCCTAGCTTAATACTGCCAGTCTCATGTTAATCTCTTTCCTCCCAGGTAACAATTGCTCTAACATATTTACAAATATTTATGTGATGTATCATCTAAATGCTATTTGCATATTATAAATAGAAATGCGACTTCAATCCATCTATTTCTTTTCATGGACAATTACTAAAAAGAAAGTAAAATGACAAGAAAATGGTTAAAATGCTTAAAGTCACAGAAGTAGATTCTAGGTAGCTCATAAATTGATTCTTCCTTTCTTGATTCAGTTCAGTTCAGCTCAATAAGCATTTATAGAGGCTCTACCGTAGGCAGGCACATAAGATTCAGATATATTTCAGAGAAAATTATAGTCTCATCCAGAATTTCGGAAGGTTTATTCTTTGTCTGGATCACTGATCACCAAGATTATTTGAGAGAAAACTGATTTAAAGTATAAATATTTTTAAGAACAACAACACACTATATTGTAGTTTAGAGGTCAAAACCAATGGGTTTTGTTGAAATTGTTTTCTTGGTCCCACTTTCAGAGAATATGATTTATTGTTTTGGGATGAATCCAAGGAATCTTCATTTTTACACTAATTGGGATGATTCTGATGTCTGTGGTCCATGAACAACATAAAATATATGATGCTGCATATGATTGTTTTTGTTTTTTAGTCTGATGTGTCATGCCCTACATCAAGTTCAGCCAGAGACCAGTGGAGTAACATTTCTAAAGCTATAGAAGGGTAGTGAATAAACCCTGTGAGCTGTAGGTACTAAAGCCAGATGAGGAATCCCTTAATTATTTGGAAGTAGACATTATTAATGTAAAAAATTCCACTGCTAGTAGTCTTGGTTGTAATTAACCAGTGGTAGTCTTATCCAAAATGATTGAGACCAGAAGTGTTTCAGATTTCAAAGTTTTTGGATCTTAGATTTGCATTGCTTATACTCAACAGTTCAACATCCCTAATCTGAAAATCCAAAATCTGAAATGTATCAATGAGTATTTTCTTTGAGCATCATGTTGATGCTTGAAAAGTTTCAGATTTTGGAGTACTTTGGATTTCAGATTTTTGGATTAGGAATATTCAGCCTTAGTTGATGAGAAGTTTTGAAAGGGAAGAATGCTGCTGAATTCTCACAGTAGTCTGCTGTCTCTTATTCTAGTAGGACATAGGAACAAGGTTAAGAATATTTACATTACATGATTACAGGATCATAGTGACCAAAGAATACTGTAAGGGTGAAGAAAAGCATTCTTATTTAGATTTAAATCTATATATAGATTTTGGTTCATTAAAAAGGAGGACAAAGGTTACTGAAATATTCTATGGTTAATCTAATAGTTCTTGTTTAATATCCAATGAATGTAAAAAAATTTTGATGACATCAAAGCATGAAAAGTATTGTATCATTCATTTCATCTATAACATATATTTGCTTTAGGCTAGAGAATTTGTTCATTTAAGTTGTAAATGAAATATTAATCTTTGCTTAATTGGCTTCTCACTAAATAAATAATGTAGGCTCCTCTTTCTGGAAACTCTAAACTCTTTGACTCTAGCTTTTTCCTAGCAGACCTATACAGGTAAAGATGTTAGCAGCAGATTCAAATCCAAACATATTTAGAAACCTTACAATTTTTAACAAGTTGAGAAAATGGAAAATAGTCACAATTTAAATGGTATAAATTAGTGATTTTCTTTAATGTTTGTGAAGAATTTAGTTTATTTAAATCAAGTGTTTTAATTATTTTTAAAATAAAGTTGGTATTTTATTTAAAGGATTTTATGTGACTTCATCTGTGATGTGACATGTTTTAGCATTATCCTGATTTGTACATGTAATATTCCCAGAGATAAGTATCAGTCTTGACAGAGGGAATGCCTTGCTAAATAGAGTGGTGCTAATTTAGCCCTGATAATGGTGATCTAAGGGAACTTCAAATATATGTTGAGACTTATTCTACTTTTTTGCCTTGATAATTTTCTTGGCAATATGGCTCGAAACCTTTATGTAAGAACTGTGAAGTATAAAACCAAAATTTAATTATGAGAATTTGCCACTAATATTTCAGGACAATTGTGAAGTATTCTGTTTACCTCAAAGACAACTTCATATTTTATTATTTGGTAATTCTGTTCATTCTTAAAAATAATTCATGTGTTACATATTTATGTGCTGCCTACTCAAAGTGGTTTTAGGTGAAGGGTGATTATCCTTCCTTCCAGTTGGTTCCTGTAATTCACACAGAAACTGTATTACACCCACATTTATGACTGGTGAAAGTCATTCAAATTTACCTACAATGTACTTACGTTATCACAGAGTGGAAGTATCTTTTTTATAGCAGCAGTTGAAAGACTTCACTTGACAGGGCTTATGGATGTACATTTTGATAAGTATGTATTAGAGGTACACAGATAAACAGACATTGCTGTCTGAAGAGATATTTCAGTCAAGCCAAATCCATATGACTTTGTATTTATACGTCATAACAGTGACAGCCCTATAGCTTAATCAGTGCTAGGAACACATGTTTTAACAGGTGCATGCTTTAGGTAGATGCCAGGAGATGAATTTCTCAGTCTACTTAGTTTGGAGTGCATTAAAATAGTTCATTTCTTAGGGGCTTTGTACACAATAACTTCCAGATACTCTACAATAACTTAAGATATCCTTGAACATGTAAAATCTTATTTCTTAAAATATGTAATACCCTTTTGTTTTTTGAACGGATAATTTAAAGGGATGGCAAAAATAAACATGGACATTTTGTTTAAAATTCGTGTAGTATTGGGACTCTTTTTTCTCTTGTTACCTATAGCTCAATTTAATAGACTGTGCAGTTCTATGGTCATCTGAAGTGCCATTTAATCAAATCTAGTCTTAGAGGTAGTGGAAGAGCATTAAACCTAAATGTGTCTCTGGCATTGATGATGATACTTCTTTGTGTACTAGTCTTTTCTCTTTGCTATTACTTCATTTGTAAAGCTGAAGAATAAAATCAGTATGAGAAAATATGTTCCATAAATGTATAAACTTTCTAAATGACATTTTAAAACCATGAAATTTCAATGGACAATTTCCTAACTGATTTTTAACCCCTTTTTAAAAATTGTACTTTAAGATCTGGGATACATGTGCAGAACGTGCAGGTTTGTTTCATAGGCACCACCATGGCACGTGGCCATAGGCACCACGTGCCATGGTGGTTTGCTGCACCCATCAACCCGTCACCTACATTAGGTATTTCTCCTAATGTTATTATCCCTCCCCTAGCCTTCCACCCCCTACCCCCACAACCTCCAGTGTGTGATGTTCCCCTCCCTGTGTCCATGTGTTCTCATTGTTCATCTCCCACTTCTGAGTGAAAACATGTGGTGTTTGGTTTTCTGTTCCTGTGTTAGTTTGCTGAGAATAATGGTTTCCAGCTTCATCCATGTCCCTGCAAAGGGCATGAACTCATCCTTTTTTTATACCTGCATAGTATTCCTTGGTGTATATGTGCCACATTTTCTTTATCTAGTCTATCATTGATGGGCATTTGGGTTGGTTCCAAGTCTTTGCTATTGTGAACAGTGCTGCAATAAACATACGTGTGCATGTGTCTTTATAGCAGAATGATTAATAGTCCTTTGAGTATATACTCAGTAATGGGATGACTGGGTCAAATGGTATTTCTGGTTCTAGATCCTTGAGGAATTGCCACACTGTCTTCCACAATGGTTGAACTAATTGACACTCCCACCAACAACGTAAAAGCATTCCTATTTCTCCACATCCTCTCCAGCATCTGTTGTTTCCTGATTTTTTTAATGATCACCATTCTAACTGGCATGAGATGGAGATGGTACCTCATTGTGGTTTTGATTTACATTTCTCTAATGACCAGTGATGATGAGCTTTTTTTCATATGTTTGTTGGCCACATAAATGTCTTCTTTTGAGAAGTGTCTGTTCATATCCTTCGCCAACCTTTTGACAGGGTTATTTTTTTCTTGTAAATTTGTTTGAATTCTTTGTAGATTCTGGATATTAGCCCTTTGTCAGATGGGTAGATTGCAAAAATTTTCTCCCATTCTGTAGGTTGCCTGTTCACTCTGATGATAGTTACTTTTGCTGTGCAGAAGCTCTTTAGTTTAATTAGATCCTATTTGTCAGTTTTGGATTTTGTTGCCATTGCTTTTGGTGTTTTAGTCATGAAGTCTTTGCCCATGCCTATGTCCTGAATGGTATTGCCTAGGTTTTCTTCCAGGGTTTTAGTATGCTCATATATGGGATATTTAATTTTTAGTAGATTTGTGTCACCTTCACATGAAAAAAGTATTCATAGTAAGAATGATTACATTATTTATAATTTTAGCTCATTATAAAGCAAACAACTTATGAAATCTGAGATTTTGTAGCTTTATTTATAGAAGTTGTTTTTTTCTGAGGCCACTCTAATGTACCAAGATGTTCATACTGAAGGGACAGAAACATAGGTTTTTATTTTAAATTACTCGCTGTTCCTGTTATGTTCCATTTTTGCCCTGTAGCATTGGTTGACATTTCATAGAGACTGAGTTGTCACAGGGCTGGAAAATATGCAATTATAAGAATCACCTACTCTTGAATTTCCCATTATACACTAGCCATGATTCAGGCAGACTTTTCATAGGTGTTTGATTTGGAATGAGAAGTTTTCTTCCTTATTACCTGTGATTAAAATGTGACATTTTGGTATCTAAAAAGAAGATAGTTTCTGCATAATCTAGCTATGAATGAGAGCTGATGAAGCAATGTAAGTCTTTGACCTGTATCATATAAGCAATAGCATATGTAATTGAAAATGTATTTTAAGACTAAGTATGATAAGGCTTTGTTTTATTTAAAAAATATTCTGTAGCTTAAAGCAGGCTAAGTGCTAAAATGGAGCAAGATGCATATTGAGAAGTTTTGCCTCACTTAATGTTCCTCAAAGGAATTCCAATAAAAAGAAATCTACAATTACATTTGAATAATTTCTTTTCTTTTAATGAGTTATAGCTGTGAATGTAAATATTTATCAGTTGCTGTAGCCTGATGGTAAGGGTAGAGAATAGACTATATTTCTTCATAATTGAAAATGAAAGTTACAGTTACAATAGTGTTTGGATAATAGCCTTACCTGTTGCATTAACCTTTATATATCTTTATGGTTAAAACTACAATTTTCAATTAACTGACTATGGAATTATGATGTACCCAGCTTCTGATGATAGTTTGTGTTTTTTTAATTCTGAATACTATGGTCGATGATATATTTTCCCTTACATAGTTTGTGTTTGAATGTCTGTCAGTAAAGATGTTATGTATGTATATGTGCATTATTCCTCTGCACTATAAATATAAATTATATTATTCCAGAGTTGTGCATGCTATTGTTTTATAGTAAGATGGCATTTGCAAAAACACTTTCCTTATCACTTGGTATATCAAAACACATTAGCTTCCCACAAGGAACTTTAGATAGCTGTATCTTAATTGAACTAATATTAAAAATGACTGGGCTAGAGCCTGGATGTCCTCCTTATTTTAAATACCAACTTTTCACTTGATATATCAAAACACATTAGCTTCCCACAAGGAACTTTAGATACTATGTCTTAATTGAGCTGATATTAGAATGATTGGGCTAGAGCCTACATGTCCTTCTTTGTCTTAAATTCTGAAATGTCCTATATTAATGAAGCTAAAAACATTAAAAATGTTTCATACTAACCTATTAATTTAAAAATATTTTAGATTTTAAAGCATCAACAAGAATGTATTTGCCAAAGTAGGTAGATTGAATTGCATGCTTATTAGAGAAATACAGATAAATTAATTGTGTATTTTATTAATATCATTATATCTACTCTTCTATTTCACTGTTTATATTTATTGTCAATATTCTGTGGCCAAAGGTTTTATTTTCTCTCCCCATACATTGCCTCTCTGATGCCCCCAATCTAATTTCATTCACTACCATTCTTCTGAAATTATATTCCACATATTCTACAGTGTCCTTCCTAAGTCTTCTCTCCTCTTGAAACATTTGATATAGTAGACCTCTAACATTCTCTTGAAACACAAGGTTTGGCATGTGATAGACACTCAATAGTATTGTTTAAAATATGAATGAAGAAAAAAAATTACCTCTCCCTATCTTCTCTCTGTGAAGTCGTACTAGCTAGGTTCCATTCACTAGACCACAGGTCCCGTACCCTGGGCCAAGGACCTATACCTGTCAATGGCCTGTTAGGAATCAGACTGCCCAGCAGGAGGTGAGCAGAGGGCAAGTGAGTATTACCGCCTGAGCTCCACCTCCTGTCAGATTAGCCTGACATTAGATTCTCATAGGAGCTCGAACGCTATCCTGAACTGCACATGCAAGGGATCTTGGTTGTACACTCTTCATGAGAATCAAGAATCTGCCAGAATTTGCTTTCTAAACTACCACTTTTAATGACTATTTAATCTAAAACTTTTAAGAAATACCCATTGTCTATGAAAGTGGTTCTCAAAAGTTTTTAGAGATGTTGTGAATAAAAATAATTCAAACCTTTTCAACTTGGGCTTTACCTACAAATTATCCTCTGGTCACTTCTGTAAGAATTTGGGGGCATTGAAGAATACAAGTTGGAACCTATTGGCTTAAGTACAAAAATCCTTATTTAGGATTAGGCCTTGTTCCATGCAAACCATCTGTTTACTACATTTAATTGCTCCATGTGCATTCCATCTTTGCGTCTTGATTTCCGTAATGTTTACTGCCCAGAATGCTATTAAAGCACCTTTCTGCTTCTTTAAATCCCATTTGTATTTCCAAATGCAGCTCAAGCCCTAACTCCTCACTGAACATGTGAATGAATATTTAGGATATAAGAGTTAAGCATCTTCATTCATGATGTAAAAGTATATTGAGGGAGTACTGTTTTCTCTTTTTTGGAAATTATTGCTGTAATATATTTAATTATTAGGTAAACAGATGCCACTATCTTATGCTTATCATATTTCAAAGACATAAACCAAATGATTTTAAGCATTCAAAAACAATGGGTTCAAGATTGTTTCATGCTAATTTTATACATTAAGAGCACAAACCTAATATTCATATGACCAAAATCAATAATTTTAAAATATACTTTATCATAATTTTTACGTTTGTTGTCTCTCAGGTCCTGCAGCATACAATCCTGTTTTAAGGAAATCTTTCCCCATACCCTTATTTGTGAAAGCATCAAAGTGCTTTGAAGAGTCCAAAGAGATTACTCCAGGCCCAGCAACATATGAGGTTTGTCAATATTTCCTTCTTATCAGTGACACAAGAATAGAATTAATTTCCAGAAAGTACTACAAATGTACATATTAAAGTCCTTTCCATGTATTTTATTCACATTGCTGATTAATGAAAATATTTTGACTAAGGAGATTTTTGAAGATGTGGTCTGACATTTAAAAAGAATTATTTAAGAATTTAAGAATTATTTAAACAACTTTTCTATCTCTAAATATGCTTTGCAGTATTCATATATATAATTTATTTATATTCCTACAAATATTAAAGCTCACTTGTTTACATACTTGTTTGTATTCATACATTGCAATCTCTTAGTATTTATTGAAATAATTATTTATCAGAGAGCTCACAAGAAAGCCCTGTGGATCAAGTAAAATTGTGTGTTGCTCTTTTATTTTCTTTTAATGAACATGGATGCTGTATTTAAGTTCATAATAAATAAAGGTGTCTTTTAAGCTATGGACCTTCTGATCATAACCTGAAAGATTTTAGAAACTGTGTTCACAATAGCCCTTTATTGCCCTTTAGAGAATCAGAATGAAATAGGTTCCCCATTCCTACCCTACTATTGAAAGTAAAATATTTTATAGTGATTTGTAACAATTAATTTAAGAGTTAATTCTGAGTGCAAACCAAAATGAATGTTCTTTTTGGGGCTAATGACAAGTTTATTTATATTGAATACATGTTTTTCTCCTTACTTAAAATGTCACAATCTAAGGCCAGGCACAGTGTCTCATGCCTGTAATCCCAGCACTTTGGGAAGCTGAGGCAGGCAGATACTTGAGGTCGGGAGTTTGAGACCAGCCTGGCCAACATGATGAAACCCTGTCTCTACTAAAAATATAAAAATAATCCAGGCATGGTGGCATGCACCTGTAGTCCCAGCTACTCGGGAGGCTGGGGCGGGAGAATCGCCTGGATCTGGGAGGCAGAGTTTGCAGTGAGCCAAAATTGCACCACTGCACTCCAGCCTGGGTGACAGAGCGAGACTCCTTCTCAAAAAAAAAAAAAAAGTAAGTAAATAAAAATAAAATGTCACAATCTAAATACTTTTCAGCATTCCATCAAAGGAGAAAATAAAACAAATGAAAATGAGTAATTGAAGAATTGTTATCTTGTTGGCTGTTGATTCCTCCAAAAGACAAAGACTAATGCCTGCTGGTTAAGCAAAGCTAATTTTATTAGACTTACTTCAGAAAGGGAGAATCTCTTGAGAGTATTAGTACTATTTTCAAAGGTCGAAGTCAAAGGAGGGTATTTATATGGTTTTAGGATCTATGCTAGGTGACTTAAGGCAAGTCTTGTAAGTGGGGAACTGATTAGGACTGGGCAAAGTTTATGACGTTTGTTTACTTTAGATTGATGAGCATAGTGAGGGAAGGTCTTTAAGTATTGATTAATAAGGTATTGGTCTTGATAAGTTGGGTACTTTAGTTGTTCATAGTTTGATGATATTAAATCATATTACATCTTTAGTTGAACAATTTCTCTCCTTTAAAAAACTCATTTTAATGGTATCCACAAATAATAAATGTCAGCCAATCTAATGGTATCCTGTTTCATTTTGTGATGCATTCTTCGTAAAGGATGTTCGCACTAGTCTTTCTAGTATTTAAGATATTCTTGCTTTTTCTTTCTTAAGATTTTATAAATTTAATATTATATATTTATACTTTATGATAGACGTTTATTATGCAAAATTATTTCCCATGTCAGAGAAAACATTTATGGGTTTTATATTGTTGTTTGTTAAGGTATTCTTGAAATTTGAAACTATTACATCCTATATTTACTGAACTTCAAGGTAACTTTTCTGTTGAGAACTGAGTCTGTAATTTTTTTTTTGTCTTCTCAACACCAATTTATTTCCTTGAATAATTAAAAACCTTTTTCAATAAATACTTTTTTCATAATTTTCCTTCTTTAAAGAAGTTACTTTTAAGTTGATGGGTTGATAAATTATTAGGTCTCTTTATTATTAACTTGTTCTTTTATTTTAATTTGACACTCTCTCATGACTTTAATAAGTTTAAGTTGGTGACTCTTGAGAACATATTTGCCGTAAACTTTTTACTTTTTTTAACAGGAAAAGATAATTCTAGAAATGCGTGATATTGATTTAGAATTGCAATTCAGTTATACTTGAAAATTACTTAACTGTATGATCTGCCATTGAGATAGTTATACATTTTTAATGTCTTATGTCCACAAAGGATTCCCAACTGTCCAATGCTGGTGGTCCATACAATTATATTTGCAAAAATCTGGAGGCTTCTTAAATTGTACACCTATATTTGTAATGTCTGCTTGCTATTTTCATTTTTTTGTAAATTCTCTCTGGAGTTCCCCAGGTAGATTTAGTTCTCTCTCCATTTTTGATGGGTGGAGGAAGTTCAGAGTTGCTTTTGGAATATATCTTACTTTGCCCATCTTATTTCAATTACTAGCTAAGCTGTTTGTCTTTGCTCCTTTTAGTTATTGATATTTATTGGATTACTATCATTGACCTTTTTGAAGATCTAATAAAAGCTAGGGAGAAAATGTGTGTATACTCATAAAAAAATGTGCATACAATTTTAGAAGGTTTATTAATCTATAAAAGTTCACTTATAATTTCAACTGAGAACTCTCAATATTACATTATGAGCTTCATGAAGGCAATGATTTATTTAATTGTATATGATTCAGGTTCCACCCACAGAATCTGGCACCTAATACTATATTAATAAATGTTTATTGAATAAATTAGCAAAATGGAAAATCAGGATTTTCTTTTCATAAATCACTAATTTTTATCTAGACATAAATTTTTCCTCATTGACTTAGTTCTTAGTGAAAAGAATATGTGTATATTCATTTAAAATAACAGTAAATTTTATTGATTCATTCACATTCTCTTGTTGAATCAGTCTCTTGACCAAAAAAATGTTTTTTTAAGGTTTAGATAAGGCTTCAAATACCATGATCCAGTCAAATATACTGATTTTTTATTTGCTTCAAATATATTGATTTTCTGAAATTTAAATTATACAGTGACTATGTGAGAATATTTTAAAAAGCTAAATAGAAGAAACTTCAATGAATTTAACATTATAGAATCCTTTAAGTATTAGAAAAGATTTAAATATATCTCTTAAAAAAGCAAAAATTCTGCTGAAATTAATTGAAGTTCAATAACACAATTCATTTTATGAGTATAATTTTTAGTTTTTGCAGGTTACATAATTTCTTGAAAAATCTCAATTAGAGATTAGTTTCAGAGTGAATTTTTAATAGCAGAATTGGGTAGGACAATATAAGTGAGATAAAATATTAACATGTATAAATCCAGAACATGTTGAGAATTGGAATCACACTGTAGGTTTAGTTTATTACTTATTTTCAGTTCTAAATTTAAAAATTGAGATTCTTATTGTTTATTACTATAGATTAGCAACTTTTTGTTAAAGTCAACTGTATTTTAAAAAAACACTTATTTGGCTGTGATTTTATAAACTAGAAATTGATGCATGTGTGTGATAGTACTAATTAATTCAATTGAGTCATTTACTTTCTATTACTTTGAAATTCTTTTGATGAAAATTGTGCACTTAGAAGTTTGAATTCAGACTTCACATCACATTTTAGATTGATAAACATCCCATGAATATGAAAATTTAGAAAAGGCACAAGAGAACAATCTGTAGTGCAATTAGTTTCATTTAAATATCTATTCAAGTAGTACAGAAATTAACAAAGATATATTTTTATGAAAAGAAAATTTTACTCAAATGAAAAAATTATAAAGGAATTTATTTAGAAAATCCTTTTGTTAGCAGATTACCCACTTGTCTAAAACCCTCATTCTGGGTAATTTTAAAGAAGGAATTAGTAGGTAATTTTTTTAAATTATGGGATAGAATAATTTTATACTATAGAAATGAGAAAATGCTTTAACATATATGTAATTTAATTATATTTTCACCAAAAATAGAAAAAAGTATTTTCTCTATTGCATATTCTCAGAAAAATAATGTTAAATGGCAGAAAGATATTTTATTGGGAGTATAGCAAGAGATCTTTAAAAAGTTTTCAATTTTTCTATTATTAGAAATAGCCCTATAAAGATAGTTTTATACCTGATCTTTGTTCCTACCTTTGATTATTTCTTAAGGAAAAATTCTTAGAATCACTGGCAAACAAGGCTTGCTTCCTATTTAAGCCTAATACCTCTAATTACATGCTAGAACTCATTTATTTCATCTGCTCAAAGAGTGGTGCCAGCCATATTTCCCTTTACTTCATTGGTTTGGATATTATAAGGCATTTAATACATATCTGTAATTTTTTTTAGAAATTATTTTTAGCGTGGTAATACTTTAATATCTTTTCATATTTCTTAAATAATTATTGGTCTATTTATGTTGTTTCCTTTGCCAAGTGAATTTTTATAGATTTTATTTTTCAAAAAAACCATTTGATTATGAAAAGTGGTAATATTTTAAAAAAACATTCCCACATTGCTTTAGTCATGTTTTTGTCCCTTTCACATCATTAGCTTTAGATGAGTTGCACTTTCATGTTTGTTTTTGCCGTGTATCAAAGACATCAATCTTGGAATACCCTTTATGTTATTAGCTTAGAGTATACATTTAGGAGAGTAGAAAGTCAGACCAAAGTACTTGTATTTGAATTTCAACATAACCACTCATTTGCTGTATAGTAATGGTTACCAACTTATCTAAGAAATTTTACCATGTTTTGCATGCTTGTTTGGTAAAATCTGTTAAAAATTGTCTTTACTTTTAAAAATCATTTTGTTAGGCTTAGTGTTTCTTCATACCTAAGTTAATTTGTTTAATGCCTTTATATTTTCTTTTGATTTGGATATGGTTTTTATTTTTGTCTTTGATTCTATGCTACTTTATATTTTTACTTTGGTATTAGGTTTGACACATCAATCTTTCTTTCCTTCCTTTCACTTATAATTTGGACTATCATCTTTATTATTCATCCAATTACTATTCAGAAGGCCCTTATTGATGCCCACCAGTCAATATTTGTTTCTAGTGCAGTTATTCTCATACTCTCATAGGTAACTCTTTCATACCTTCTCTGTTCTAAAATCTCTAGTACTTCCCCCTCCCTCCATCCTCTTTTATTTATTGAAATTATTTTCATTTTTTTGAGACAGGGTCTCACTCTGTTGCCCAGGTTGGAGTGCAGTGGTACAATCACAGTTCACTGCAGCCTTGACCTCCTAGGCTCAAGTAATTCTCCCACCTCAGCCTCCCAGGTAGCTGGAACTACAAGCACGCACCACCATACCTGGCTAATTTTTTGTATTTTTTGTAGAGATGGGGTTTTGCCCTGTTGCCCAGGCTGGTCTTGGACTTCTGGAAGCAATCCAACTGCCTTTGCCTCCCAAAGTGCTGAGATTATAGGTGTTAAGCCACTGCGCCCAGTTCTCTCATTCTCTTTTAGTTAATGCCTTCAGACATTTTACTTAACATTTCCACATGGTCCTATCAGCACATCACTTTCCCCAACAGCATTTCTGCATATTTACTCCACTTCTCCTCCTGATGTTGAACTGTCTTGCCTCCTACTTAAGCCTAATACCTTTAATTACCTGCTAGATCTCATTTGCTTCATCTGCTCAATGATGTTGTACCAGCAATTTCTCCCTTTACTTCATTTTTTCCTCTCTGCCAAATCATTCAGGTAAACATGCAATCATTTTGCCTATCATCCCATCTAAAAATATCTCTAAGCCTCATTTTTCCTTCAATTAAACCCCTGTTTCTATATTTTCTTCTTTAAAAAGCTACTCAAAGTATTAGCATACATTCATCGTTTCCATTTTCTCTTTTCTTATTCTCTTTTAATTTGGCACTTGTAAGGCTTTCTCCCCAGCTACTCCACATAAATGGCTCATCAATGACTTTCATAAATCTTTTGCCCAATCCTGTGGTAGATCCTGTGTCGAATCTCCTTATTTTACTTAACCTAGCAGCAGCATTTAATATAGTGGATTATTCTTCTTGGAAATGTTCATCCTGCCCCAAGTTGGGTTTTCAGACTACCATTCTCTCTATGTCTGAGTTGGTTTTGGCTGCTTTAACAAACTAACAGAGACTGGGTGGTTTATAAACAACAAAAATTTATTTCTCAGAGCTCTGAACACTGGAAAATCCTAGATAAAATTTAGTGTTTTGTGAGGGTCTTCTTCCTGATTCACAGACAGCTGTCTTCTTGCTGTGTCCTCACATGGCAGAAGGGCAAAGGAGCTCTCTTTTATAAGGGCCTAATTCCATTCACGAGGGCTCTACCTCAGGATCTACAAATGCCAACTTTCTAATACTATCCCACTAGGGGTTACTATTTCAACATATGGATTGACAGTAAGTAGAGATGGAAACAAATTTTTTAGGGCATTAGTCTCTATATTGGTCCCTACAAGCTACTCGCAGAGGATAAGGGGGTGCTGAGTATATGTGTCTAGTCCTCCGTTATCTGCTTTTTTCAGAAGGGCTACATTTCCTATGTTTTATATATTATATATGTTAGAAAAAGAGTTCCACTACTTACGAATAAAAAGAAAAATTCAAAGCTACAGTTATAAGGAAAAGATAGATTCACTGGATCAAGAGAAAATAGTATAAATTGCACTTTGATCACTTGATAGCTCAGATACAAGGATAAAAACTGCTATAAATGTAGTACAAATCTATACTGAAAAAAGCATGTATTACAGTACTTGATATACAGTGGGACCGTATGTTATAGTTATTATACATTAGATATGTTATATATGTTATTGTTACTGTTACCTTTGTTTCATGGCTATATTCATTTATTTCTAGTTTATAAATATGATCCTAGTATGGTATAGGCTCTGAGTCCACAATGAAAAATCTCTATTCTCAACTATATAGCAATCTAGTAAGGAGAAACTATATATAAACATTTTAATTATAATAAAATAATTATTGTTTGTTAATCGGTGAAAGGTACCAATATGATAAAGAATTTCTGGGCTGGGTGCAGTGGCTCATACCTGTAATCCCAGTGCTTTAAGAATTTCTGGGCTTGGCACAGTGGCTCACACCTGTAATTCTAGAACTTTGGGAGGCCGAGGTGGGCAACTCATCTGAGGTCCAGAGTTCAAGACCAGCCTGGTCAACATGGTGAAACCCCGTCTCGACTAAAGATACAAAAACTAGCCAGATGTGGCGGTGTGCACCTGTTGTTCCAGCTGCTTAGGAGGCAGAGACACGAGGATCGCTTGAACTTGGGAGGTGGAGGTTGCAGTGAGCCGAGATCATGCCACTGCACTCCAGCCTGGGTGACAGAGTGAGACTCCATCTCAGAAAAAAAAAAAGAATTTCTAAGTTAGACAAAGGGAGTAAGACTTCAGAAAGTATTTTATATGAAATATAAAAGAGTAATGGGAGTTTTTTACTTAGACAAACCAATGGGGCTTATTCTAGGCAAAGGAAACAGTATATGCAAAGTCAAAGAGGCACTGGAGAATAGAATATCCTTGTCAAGCTTATTGTTAGTATTACTAAAATATAAAATGAATAGAATGATATTAGATATGTAGATAGTATTAGATCACAAAGAGTATCAAAATATGCAGTTTTAATTTTCTCCTCTGAGCTATAGACACCAAAGATTTCTGAGTAGAATTATAGTGTTATATATTAATACAAATCAAGCAACACCCAGTGTTTTATTTTTTAATATTTTAAGATATTTTTTCCATATTTTTTCTTGATAAATTGCTTATAAGGAATGATAAAGCATGATTTAAATTATATATGCTTTTTAATATTGAATGACAGTTTCTAAGTTTATTTCTAATGTTCATATTATCTTTGTGGAAAATTTTCAATTGTAGCTATGAAATATATTTCAGAATGTGACTTAAACTTCTTCTTTTACAAACTCAGTTTTATACTGTAGTTTTAATGTTTGTGGGACAGTATTTTATGTTATTTGAAAATGTGATTTAAACTTTTGCTTTTAGAAATTGGTTTTGCACTTCAATTGTAAAGGTCATGGCACATTACTTAATACCCCAAAGTGAATGTTTAAAAGCTACCTGTCATTTGCCATTCTGAAAAGGTCTTTGACTCTCCATGGACTACAACCTTGCTTTAATTCTTTTCCTTCATTTCTTCTGACAGAACTCTTGATATTCCTTTGAACTTCCTAGGTCATTAAATTTTAGGAGACATATTACGTTCCGTCTGGGAAAATCTATTTTCAGCCTATGGTATTAGGCCTTGGGATATCTGTCAGAGGTATGATCTTCTCTGGGTTGTGTTGAGAGGAATCCAGACATATTATGGAAGTATTTCTTGTATTGGAATAGAGAAAGATCTTTGTATCTTAAGGATAGCTTTCAGCCCAGAAAGATCATTTGGATAATTATATGTTATGGATCATTTTACATGGAGTTCATAAACTCTTTCATGGTGTGATGGTTAATACTGAGTGTCAACTTAATTGGATTGAAGGATACAGAGTATTCAAAATACTGATCCTGGGTGTGTCTGTTAGGGTGTTGCCAAAGGAGATTAACATTTGAGTCAGTGGGCTGGAAAAGGCAGACCCACCCTTAATCTGGGTGGGTACCATCTAGTCAGCTGCCAGCACAGCTAGAATATAAAGCAGGCAGAAAAATGTGAAAGGATAAGACAAGCCTAGCCTCACAGCCTATATCTTTCTCTCATGCTGGATGCTTTCTGCTCTCAAACTTCAGACCCCAAGTTCTTCAGTTTTGGGATCAGACTGGCTCTCCTTGCTCCTCAGTTTGCAGACAGCCTATTGTGGGACCTTGTGATCATGTAAGTTAATACTTAATAAATCCCCCTGTGTATATATGTATATATACACACACACACATATATATATACACACACACACAAATATACTATGCTAATATACTATATATATACTATAATATACTGTATATACTAAATATATATACTATATATATTTTATATATATTTTATATGTTTTATTTATGTATTTTTTATTTATATATAATATATATAGTATATATACTATATACTACTTATAGTATATATACTATATATACTAAATATAATAGTATATATACTATATATACTAAATATAATAGTATATATACTATATATACTAAATATAATAGTATATATACTATATATACTAAATATAATAGTATATATACTATATATACTAAATATAATAGTATATATACTATATATACTAAATATAATAGTATATATAGTATATATACTAAATATAATAGTATATATACTATATATACTAAATATAATAGTATATATATACTATATATACTAAATATAATAGTATATATATACTATATATACTAAATATAATAGTATATATATACTATATATACTAAATATAATAGTATATATACTATATATACTAAATGTAATAGTATATATATACTATATATACTAAATGTAATAGTATATATATACTATATATACTAAATGTAATAGTATATATATACTATATATACTAAATGTAATAGTATATATATACTATATATACTAAATGTAATAGTATATATAGTATATTATAGTATATAGACATATATAGTATATAGTCTATATACTATATACTGTATATACTATATATATACTATGTACTACTATATATAGTGTGTGTGTATATATATAGTATATATCATAATACATATAGTATATATATATAATAGGATATATATATATATCCTATTAGGTCTGACCCTCTAGAGAACCCTGACTAATACAGATTTTGGTAACACAAGTGGTTCCAGAAGAACAGAATATTAAGGATCAAGTTCTTTTGTTGGTTTTGGGGTTCTAGAGTTGGCTGCTTAATATGATTAGATCCCAAAATGCTAAGACTCTACTTCTAATAATATGGAGAACACTGATAGTCCTTGGCATGAACTGTTTAGAGAGCTGTGCAAAATAAATGCATTTGACACTCCTGATTCACTGCTCGTGAGAAGCAAGGAGTCTAGTCACTCTAGTCACTCTATACTTTTGACCAAATGTGGAGAACCAAGGAACATAATGAAGCTGGTTGGTTGCTCCAAACTTCAGTGAACAAAGTAATGAAAGAAAATGATGAATCTACGGATTCTAACTCCCAGCTTCAGAAGCAGATACTGAGCCTCAAATCTGCTAAGATTGCCCTGAGTCAGAGTCTTACCTCCTGTAGAGAAAGACCTGAAATTGTGGAAAAATAGACAGAAGCTCTTATCATGCAAGTGGCTGACGTGCAACGAAAGGTGCAGGCACAGCCTCACCAGGTGTCTACTATTAATGTGAGGGCATTGATTGGAAAAGAATGGGACCCTACAACTTTGAATGGGGATGTGTGGGAGGACCCTGATGAAGCTGGGGACACTGAGCTTGTAAACTCTGATGAAGCTTTTTTGCCAGAACAAACAGCTTCACCATCCCCAGTAGTGGCAATATCTCCTTCTTGACCCATGCTGCCATCAGCCATTCCACCTTTGTCTGAGGAGATAAACCCTGCACTACCTGAGGCAACAGTGATGGCCTCCAGTGAGGCAGCTGCCAGGCAAGATAATGTTGATTCTCTTCAGGAGCCACCCCTAATGCCCCCATTTGCTTCTACACCTATAACTAGATTAAAGTCCCAGTGGGTCCCTAGAGGTGAGATTGAGGGTTTGACCCATGAGAAGGTGTGTTACACTTGAAAAAACTGCTTGAATTTTTAACTTATATAAACAGAAATCTGGAGAACAGGCATGGGAATGGGTATTAAGGGTGTGGGATAATGTTGGAAGGAACATAGAGTTGGATCAAGCTGAATTTATTTATTTGGGCCCACTAAGTGGGGACTCTGCATTTAATGTTGCAGCTCAGGGAGTTAAAAAAAGGTTCTAATAGCTTATTTGCATGGTTAGCTGAAATATGGATTAAAAGATGGCCCACTGTAAGTGAGCTGGAAATGCGTGGTATCCCTTGGTTTGATGTAGAGGAAGGGATCCAAATGCTTAGAGAGATTGGGAAGGTGGAATGGATTAGCATTTAGACCTACTCATCCCAGCTGGGAGGATCCAGAAGACATCCCCTGAACAGTGCGTTGTGAAACAGATTTGTGAGGGTAGCACCTGCATCTTTGAAGAGCTCTGTAATTGCTCTTCTCTGTATGTCACATCTAACAATGGGAACCACCGTCACTCAACTACAAAATTTAAATATAATGGGAGTAATTGGATCCCAAGGTGGCAGGGGCCAGGTTGTGGCACTCAACTGTCAAAGGCAAAGTGGTCGTAGCTACTGTGATGGACAGCAGAGACAAAGCAGCAGTCAGAATAGTCTGACTTATGTAGAGCTATGGGATTGGCTAATTAATCATGGTTTTCCTAGAAGTGAAATTGACAGGAAGCCTACTGCATTCCTACTTAATTTATATAAGCAGAAACCTTCTAGGTTGAATGGACAAAAGACTAATTTGAATTATAAAAACAGAATCACGGCCCCTCAATCAATTTCCAGACTTGAGCAGGTTTACAGACCCAGAACCCCTTGAATGATGGGGAGGCTGGGTCCCCTTGAGGGAGGACCCCACTACACTACCAACAATTTATGCTGTTAATCTTTTTTCCATCCTTCCCCATGGAGACCTCTGGTTAACTGTGCACTGGGGAAAGGGAAATTATCAGACATTTTGGGGACTACTGAACACTGGCTCTGAGGTGACATTGATTCCAGGGGATCCAATATGTCATCGTGGTCCTCCAGTTAAAGTAGAGGCTTATGGAGGTCAGATAATTAAAGGGGTTTTAGCTCAGGTCTGACTTACAGTGGGTCCAGTGGGTCCCTCGACTCATCTTGTGGTCATTTTCCCAGTGCCAGGATGCATAACTGGCATAGAGATACTTAGCAGCTGGCAGGACCCCCACATTGGCTCCCTGAATGGTAGAGTGAGGGCTACTATGGTGGGAAAGGCCAAATGGAAGACATTAAGAGCTGCCTCTACCTAGAAAAATAGTAAATCAGAAACAGTATTGCATCCCTGGAGGGATTGCAGAGATTAGTGCCACTATCAAGGATATGAAAGATGCAGGGGTGGTGATTCCCACCACATCCCCATTCACCTCTCCCATTTGGCCTGTGAGGAAGACAGATGGATCTTGGAGAATGGCAGTGGATTATTATAAGCTTAATCAAGTGGTGACTCCAATTTCAGCTGCTGTACCAAATGTGGTTTCATTGATTTGAGCAAATTAACACATCTCCTGGTACTTGCTATGCAGCCATTGACTCAGGAGGCTGCATAAGGCCCTGTCCATAAGGCCCATCAGAAGCAATTTGCCTTCAGCTGGCAAGGCCAGCAGTATACCTTTACAGTCCTACCTCAGGAGTATATCAGCTTCTGGCTTTGTGTCATAATCTTATTTGGAGAGACCCTGATCACTTTCCACTTCCGCAAGATATCACACTGGTCTATTACACTGATGACATTATGCTGATTAGATCCAGTGAGCAAGAAGTAGGAAACACACTGGACTTATTGGTGAGACACTTGCATGCCAGAAAATGGGAAATAAATCTGACTAAAATTCAGGGAACTTCTCCCTCAGTAAAATTTCTAGGGGTCCAGTGGTGTGGGGCCTTTTGAGATATTCCTTCTAAGGTGAAGGATAAGTTGCTGCATTTGACCCCTTCTACAACCAAGAAAGTGGCAGAATGCCTACTGTGCCTATTGGGATTTTGGAGACAACACATTCCTCATTTGGGTGTATTGCTCTGGCCCATTTGTCGAGTGACCCAACAGGCTGCTATTTTGGAGTGGAGTCCAGTACAGGAGAAGGTTCTGTAACAGGTCCAGGCTACTGTACAAGCTGCTCTGCCAATGGGGCCATATGACTCAACAGATCCAATTGGTTGTGGTATCAGTGGCAGATAGGGATGGTGACTGGAGCCTTTGGCAGTCCCCCATAGGTGAATCACAGCGGAGGCCTGTAGGATTTTGGAGCAAGGCCCTGCCATCTGTGGATAACTACTCTCCTTTTGAGAGACAGCTCTTGGCCTGTTACTGGGCTTTGGTAGAAACTGAACGTTTGACTATGGGTCATCAAGTCACCACATGACCTCAACTGCCTATCATTAACTGGGTGCTTTCTGACCCATGTAGCCATAAAGTGGGTCATGCACAGCAACATTCTCTCATCAAATGAAAGTGGCATATAAGTGATCAGGCTCAAGCAGGTCCTGAAAGCACAAGTAAGTTACATGAGGAAGTGCTCAAATGCCCATGGTCTCCACTGATGCCACACTGCCTCGTCTCCTCCAGCCTGCACCGATTGCCTCATGGGGAGTTCCTTATGATTAGTTGACAGAGAAAGAGAGGATTAGGGCCTGGTTCATAGATGGTTGTGCATCACAAGCAGGCACCGCCCAAAAGTGGACAGCTGCAGAACTACAGCCTCTTTCTAGGACATCCTTGAAGGACAGCAGTGAAGGGAACTCTCCTCAGTGGGCAGAACGTTGAGCAGTGCACCTGGTTGTGCACTTTGCATGGAAGGAGAAATGTCCAGATGTGCGATTATATACTCATTCATGGACTGTAACCAATGGTTTGGCTGGATGGTCAGGGACTTGGAAGAAGCATAAGAAAATTGGTGATAAAGAAATTTAGGGAAGAGGTATGTGGATGGACCTCTCTGAGTGGTCAAAAATTGTGAAGATATTTGTGTCCCATGTGAGTGCTCACCAATGGGTGACCTCGACAGAGGAGCATTTTAGTAATCAATTGGATAGTATGACCCATTCTGTGGATACCACTCAGCCTCTTTCCCCAGCCACCTCAGTTATTGCCCAGTGGGCCCATGAACAAAGTGGCCATGGTGGCAGTGATGGAGGTTATGCATGGGCTCAACAACATGGATTTCCACTCACCAAGGCAGACCTGGCTGCAGCCACTGTCGAGTGCCCAGTTTGCCAGCAGCAGAGACTGACACTGAGCCCTCAGTATAGCCACAATCCTCAGGGTGATCAGCCAACTACCTGGTGGCAGGTTGATTGTATTGGACCTCTTCTGAAAGGGCAGAGGTTTGTCCTCACTGGAATAGACACTTTCTCTGGATATGTGTTTGCCTATCCTGTATGCAATGCTTCTGCCAAGACTATCATCAGTGGACTCACAGAATGCCTTATCCACTGTCATGGTATTCCACACAGCATTGCCTCTGACCAAGGCACTCACTTTATGGCTAAAGAAGTGTGCCAGTGGGCTCATGCTCATGGAATTCACTAGTCTTACCATGTTCCCCATCATCCTGAAGCAGCTGGATTGATAGAATAGTGGAATGGCCTTTTGAAGTCACAATTACAACGCCGACTAGGTGACAATACTTTGCCGGGCTCTGGCAAAGTATTCCAGAAGGCCATGAATGCTCTGAATCAGCCTCCAATATATGGCATTGTTTCTCCCATAGCCAGGATTCACGGGGCCAGGAATCAAGGGGTGGAAGTGGAAGTGGCATCACTCATCATCAACCTTAGTGATCCACTAGCAACATTGTTGCTTCCTGTTCTCACGACATTACATTTTGCTAGCCTAGAGGTCTTAGTTCCAGAGGGAGGAATACTGCCACCAGGAGACACAACAATGAATTCATTAAATTGGAAGTTAAGATTGCCACCTGGGCACTTTGTGCTCCTCCTACCTTTAAGTCAACAGGTTAAGAATGGAGTTACAGTGTTCGCTGGGGTTACTGATGCAGATTATCAAGATGAAATCAGTCTACTACTCCACAATGGTGGTAAGGAAGAGTATGGATGGAATACAGGAGATCCATTAGGGCGTCTCTTAGTATTGCCATGCCCTGTGATTAAGCTTAATGGGAAACTCCAACAGTTCTGCCAATCCAGGCAGAAATACAAATGGCCCAGACCCTTCAGGAATGAAGGTTTGAGTCACTCCACCAAGAAAATAACCACGACCTGCTGAGGTTCTTGCTGAAGGCAAAGGGATGCTGCTGAGACCAGATCCGTCATGGAGACCCTAACCCAGTGGTGCTAGAGGAATTAAAGACACACACAAAGAAATATAGAGTGTGGAGTGGGAAATCAGGGGGCTGACAGCCTTCAGAGCTGAGAGCCATGAACAAAGTTTTACCCACGTATTTATTGACAGTAAGGCAGTGATAAGCATTGTTTCTATAGATTATAGATTAACTAAAAGCATTCCTCACGAGAAAGAAAGGGATGGGCCGAAACAAAGGGATGGGTTCTGGCTAGTTATTTGCAGCAGGAACATGTCCTTAAGGCACAGATCACTCATGCAATTGCTTGTGGTTTAGGAATGCCTTAAGCAGTTTTCCACCTTGGGTGGGCCAGTTGTTACTTGCCCTCATTTCGGTAAACTAACAACCTTCAGCGTGGGTGTCATAGCCATCACGAGCATATCACAGTGCTGCAGGGATTTTGTTTATGGCCAGTTTTGTGGCCAGTTTATAGACACATTTGGGGGCCTGTTCCCAACAAGTTCCCCCTTTCGGTTTTGCAAGACAATAAAAGCAAAGGTGGCTTTATCACAGTGAGCTACTTCTCGCAGGAATCAGGATTCGCATCTGCAGACTATACAAAGACAAACAACAGAGATTAAAAGCACAATTATCATTGAAATCACAGAGCCTCCAAGTGTTTTTATCCATTGTAATGGGTTACTAGCTGCTAATCCATCTGCAGCTCCTTCAAGCAGTCCTGTTCCTGGCATTAAGGTCAGGGGTGCCTGGGATGCTTTTAATATTTGTTCTTTTAATTTTGCAACATCCAAAGACAAGTTTGTAGAGTGTCCTTTTAGATGCTTTTTAATTCTTTCCCAAATTTTGATCTTATTAAGAGCCATTAATAGTTATCACAAATCCTTATATTTAGCTCCCACAGTGGGCCATATTATTTGAGGTTGAGGTGCCACTATACCACCATGTTTCCAGATAATAAGGTCTTGCTGTACTCACCATTTCTACCATCTGACCATTTTGTTTAGACCAGCTGAACATAGTGTGGCTGTGGCATGCAGACTGAGAGGTGCAATTCAAGCTAAACATTCCCTTAGGGGACCAATCAATAATGATTCCACAGGAATCCTTGCGCAGCACCTCTGCCTGTTCTGCAATGCAATCTTCCCAAACAAGTATGTTCACTTTTTCTGGCCAGGTCCAATCCTGTTTACAAATAGTTTTTTGAGGGTGGTATGCCTCAATTATAGGAGCAGAAAATTAATTTTTTTGATTATGGCATTCTTGCAGGAGAAGGTGGTATTACATTGTGGGTTTGATTTGGATTTCCCTGATAATTAGTGATGTTGAGCATTATTTAATGTCTGTTGGCTATTTGTATTTGTGTATCTTCTCTTGAGAATTGTCTACTCTTGTCCTTTGCCCACTTTTTGATGGGATTGTTTTCTTTTGTCTTTCTGACTTGTTTTAAGTTCCTTGTAGATTCTGAATACTAGTCCATTGTCAGATGTATAGATTGGGAAGATTTTCTCCCACTCTGTGGGTTTTGTGTTTACTCTGCTGATTATTTCTTTTGCTGTGTAGAAACTTTTTAGTTTAAGTCCCATCTATTTATCTCTATTTTTATTGTGTTTGCTTTTCTGTTCTTAGTCGTGAAGTCTTCGCCTAAGCCAGTGTCTAAAAGGGTTTTTCCAATGCTATCTTCTGGAATTTGTATGGTTTCAGGTCTTAGATTCAAGACTTTGATCCATCTTGAGTTTATTTTTCTATAAGGTAAGAGATGAAGATTCAGTTTTCTTCTGTGTGTGACTTGCCAATTTATTACAGGACCATTTGTTGAATAGGGTGACCTCTCCACACTTTATGTTTTTGTTTGCTTTGTCAAAGATCAATTGACTGTAAGTATTTGGCTTTATTTCTGGGTTCTCAATTATGTTTCATTTGTCTATGTGCCTATTTTTATGCCAGTAATATGCTGTTTTGGTGACTATGGCCTTATAGTATAGTTTGAAGTTGGGTAATGTAATGCCTCCAGATTTGTTCTTATTGCTTAGTCTTGCTTTGGCTATGTGGGCTCTTTTTTTGGTTTCATATGAAATTTAGGATTTTTTTTCTAGTTCTATAAAGAATGATGGAGTCTCCACACACAATGCAGTTTGATGGGAACTGCATTGAATTTGTAGATTGCTTTGGCAGTGTGGTCATTTTCACAATGTTGGTTCTATGTATCTATGGGCATGGAATGTGTTTCCATTTGTGATGTCTTTCATTACTTTCAGCAGTGTTTCGTAGTTTTCCTTGCAGAAGTCTTTCACTTCCTTGGTTTGGTTAGATATATTCCTAAGTAGTTTCTTTTTTTTTTTCCATCTATTTTAAAAGGGGTTGTGTTCCTGATTTGATTCTCAGCTTGATCAGTGTTGGTGTATAGCAGACTACTGATTTGTGTACATTGATGTAGTATCCTGAAACTTTGCTTAATTCATTTTTCAGTTCTAGGAGCTTTTTGGATGAATCTTTAGGGTTTTCTAGGTATACTGTCATATCATCAGCGAACAGCAACAATTTGACTTCCTCTTTACCAATTTGGATGAAGAAATAAATTTCCTACTCTTATCTAATTACTCTGACTAGGACTTCCAGCACTATGTTGAATAGAAGTGGTGAAAGTGCGCATCCTTGTCTTGTTCCAGTTCTCAGGAAGAATGCTTTCAACTTTTCCCCATTCAGTATAATGTTGGCTGTGGGTTTGTCATAAATGGCTTTCATTACCTTAAGGTATGTTCCTTCTATGCTGATTTTGCTGAGGGTTTTAATCATAAAGGGATGCTGGATTTTGTCAAATGATTTTCTGTATCTATTGAGATGATCATCTGATTTTTGTTTTTAATTCTGTTTATGTGGTATATCACACATATTGACTTGCAGATATTAAACCATTCCTGCATCCGTGATATGAAACCCACTTGATCATGGTGGATTATCTTTTTTATACGCTTTTGGGTTTGGCTAGCTACTATTTTTTTTGGAGGATTTTTGCATCTATTTTCATCAGGGACATTGGTCTATAGTTTTCTTTTTTTGTTATGTCCTTTCATGGTTTTGCTATTAGGGTGACATTGGCTTCATGGAATGATTTAGGAAGGATTCCCTCTTTCTCTATCTTTTACAGTAGTGTCAATAAGATTGGGACTAATTCTTCTTTGAATTCTCTTAGAATTCAGCTGTGAATCTGTCTGCCTCTGGACTTTTTTTGTTGCTAACTTTTTTTTTTTTTTTTGTGACAGAGTCTCGCTCTGTAACCCAGGCTGGAGTACAGTGGCGTGATCTCGGCTCACTGCAAGCTCTGCCTCCCGGGTTCACGCCATTCTCCTGCCTCAGCCTCCCGAGTAGCTGGGACTACAGGCGCCCGCCACCACACTCAGCTAACTTTTTGTATTTTTTTTTAATAGAGACGGGGTTTCACTGTGTTAGCTAGGATGATATCGATCTCCTGACCTCATGATCCACCCGCCTCGGCCTCCCAAAGTGCTGGGATTACAGGCGTGAGCCACTGCACCTGGCCTGTTGGTAACTTTTCAAGTACCATTTAATCTCACTGCTTGTTACTGATCTGTTCAACATTTCTATTTTTTTTCTGTTTTAATCTAGGAGGGTCTTATATTTCCAGGAATTTATCCATCTCCTCTTTATGCATGTAAAGTTGTTCATAGCAGCCTTGAATGATTTTTTTGGTATTTCTGTAGTATTGGCTGTAATATCTCCCACTTCATTTCTAATTGAGCTTATTTGGATCCTCTGTCTTCTTGATTAATCTCACCAATGGTCTATCAATTATACTTATCTTTTCAAAGAACTGGACTTTTGTTTGATTTATCTTTTGTTTTTTGTTTGTTTGTTTGTTTCAGTTTCATTCAATTCTGCTCTAATTTTGTTCTTTCATTTCTTCTGCTGGCTTTGGGTTTTGTTTGTTCTTACTTCTCTAGTTCCTTGAGGTGTGACCTTAGATTGTCTATTTGTGCTCTTTAAGACTTTTTGATGTAGGCGTTTGATGGTATGAACTTTCTTTTCAGCACCACTTTTGCTGTATCCCAGATATTTTGATAGGTTGTGTCAGTATTATCATTCAGTTCAGAGTCTTTTAATTTCCATCTTGATTTCATTGTTGACTCAATGATCATTCAGGAGCAGGTTATTTAATTTCCATGTATTTGCATGGTTTTGAGGGTTCCTTTTGGAATGTATTTCCAATTTTGTTCCATTGTTGTCTGAGAGAGTACTTGCTATAATTTGATTTTCTTGAATTTTTTTGAAACTTGTTTTGTGTTCTATCGTATGGTCTGTCTTTGAGAATGTTCCATGTGCTAATGAATAGAATGTATATTTTGCAATTGTTGGGTAGAATATTGTATAAATATCTGTTAAGTTCATTTGATGTATGGTACAGTTTAAGTCCATCTGTCTTGATGACCTGTCTAGTGCTGTCAGTGGAGTATTGAAGTCCCCCAGTATTATTGTATTGCCGTCTATCTCATTTCTTGGTCTAGTAGTAATTGTTTTATAAATTTGGGAGCTCCAGTGTTAGTGCATATATATTTAGGATTGTGATATTTTCCTTTTAGAGTAGTCCTTTTATCATTATACAATTTCCGTATGTCTTTTTTAACTGTGTTTCTTTAAGGTTTTTTTTTGTCTGATATAAGAATAGCTATTCCTGCTTGTTTTGGTGTTGATTTGCATGGGATACCTTTTTCTACCCTTTTACCTTAAGTTTATGTGAGTCCTTATACTCACAAGCAGATACTTGGTTGGTGAATTCTTATTCATTCTGCCATTCTGTAACTTTTAAGTGGAGCATTTAGGCCATTTACATTCAATGTTAGTATTGACATGTGAGGTACTATTCTATTCATCATGCTATTTGTTGCCTGAATACCTTTCTCTTTTTTTTTTTATCATTGTTATTGTTTTATTGGTCATGTGAGATTTATGCTATAAGGAAATTCTATTTTGGTATATTTTAAGTTGTTTCAAGGTTTAGAGCTCTTTGTATCAGTTCTTGTAGTGCTGGCTTAGTAGTGGCAAATTCTCTCAGCATCTGTTTGTCTGAAAAAGATTGTATCTTTCCTTCATTTATGAAGCTTAGTTTCACTGGATACAAAATTCTTGGCTGATAATTGTTTTGTTTAAGGAGGCTACAGATAGGACACCAATCCCTTCCTCGATTGTAGGATTTCTGCTTAGAAATCTCCTGTTAATATGATAGGTTTTCTTTTTTAGGTTACCTGATGCTTTTGCCTCACAGCTCTTTAAATTTTTACTTTTGTCTTGACTTTAGATAACCTGATGAACTATGTGCCTAGGCAATGATCATTTTGCGATAAATTTCCTAGATGTTCTTTTAACTTCTTGTAGTTGAGTGTCTAGATCTCTAGCAAGGCTGGGGAAGATTTCCTTGATTATTCCCTCAAATATATTTTCTAAACTTTTAGATTTCTCTTCTTCCTCGGGAATACCAATTATTGTTAGGTTTGGTTGTTTAACATAATCCCAGACTTCTTGGAGGCTTTGTACATTTTTTAAAATTATTTTTTCTTTGTCGTTTTCAGATTGGGTTAATTTGAAAGCCTTGTCTTTGAATGTCTGAATTTCTTTCTTTTTCTTGTTCGATTCTATTGCTGAGATTTTCCAGTGCATTTTGCAATTCTCTATGTGTGTCCTTCATTTCCAGAAGTTGTGATTGGTTTTTATTTATGCTATCTATTTCACTTGAGGTTTTTTTTTTTTCATATCCTGTATCATGTTTTTGATTTCTTTAAGCTGGGCTTCACCTTTCTCTGATGCCTTCTTGATTAGCTTAATGGTCAACTTTCTGAATTCTTTTTCTGGCAATTCAGAAATTTCATCTTGGTTTTGATCCACTGCTGGTGAGCTCGTGTGATCTTTTGGGAGTGTTAAGGAACCTTGTTTTGTCATATTACTGGAGTTGTTTTTCTGGTTCCTTCTCATTTTGGTAGACTATATCAGAGGGAAAATCTGGGCCTTGAGGGCTGCTGTTCAGATTGTCTTTTTGTCCCATAGGGTGCTCCTTTCATGCAGTGCTCTTTCCTTTCCCCAGGGATGGGGCTTTCTGAGAGCATGTTATTTCTCTTCTGGATCTAGCCACACAGTCAAGCTACCAGGCTCTGGGCTGGTAATGGGGATGTCTGCAAAGAGTCTTGTGATATGATTCGTCTTCATGTCTGTCAGCCATGGATAGCAACACCTACTCCCGGTGGAGGTAGCCAGGAAGTGCAGTGGACACGGGGAGGGTCCTTAAACCTTATTACGTGGACTGGTTTTGTATCGTTTTGCCTCCAGCCAGGAGTTGGTGATTTCAAGAGCATATCAGCTTTGGTTGTATAGGGAGGATTCAAGCTTGCCCTAGGGTTAGGTGGTGGGTAGGGCCATAGAACTTTCAAGGGATTAAGTCTTTTTTCTTGTGCTACCAGGGCAGGTAGAGAAAGATCATCAGGTGGAGGCAGGGTTAGGTGTGTCTGAGCTTAGACTCTCCTTGGGCGGGGCTTGCTGGGTCTGCTGTGAGAAGTGGAGTTGTGGTTCCCAGTACAATAGAGTTATGTTCCCAGGGGGATTATGGCTGCCTCTGCTACATCATACAGGTCACCAAGGAAGTGGGGGAAAGCCGACAGCCACAGGCCTCACCCAGCTCCCACACAGCCTGTACCCTGAAAGGCTGGTATTACTTTCATCATGCCCCCACAACAGCACAGTTTATTTCGAGGCAGCTGGTGAACAGGGCTTAAAACTTGCCCCAGGCCATAAGACTCCCAGCTGAGAAAGCAAACTGACTTACTGTCCCATGGGACAGTTCCTCAGCTGTCCCATGGAGCCTGCAGTGGCAATCCACCTCCTTCAAAGGGTCTGTGGATTCTCTCAGTTTTCCTGATAGCTTGCTTTGGTAGTTCTTGGAGAAAAAGTTCATAATGTAGGTTTCCATATGCTGCTCTGTCCATCCAAGTGGGAGCTGCAAGTTAGTCCTGCCTCCTAACTGCCATTTCAAAAGTCACACTAATTACGTTCTTACAGGATATTGACACTCGGGTGCAATAATGTTTCATCTTCATGGATTCTGTCATTGATATTGACCTAGTCATTTCTGAGAGGATTGATTCAACCTGTTTAAGTGCATGGTTTACAATTCTACTCTTGAAGAACAGTGGGTATGGCAACAAAATAATATGTTCTTCTACTCACAGTTTTTCAGAGTCCCAAGTTTTGCTATTTGCCTTTTTCTTTCTTTTTTTAATGCAGCTTTCTTTCTTAGCTTTAGAGGAAGTTGAAAGAAAGAAATATTAATGGAATCATGTAAATTAACAGCCACATAAATGAATAGCACCTATATTCAACTAGGGTTGCTTAAACAAGCTTGAACACCTAAACTCTCTTTCTCCCGAGTGAGTTGTTTGCTAGATATGTTATGGAGAGAGATGTTAGGTGATTGCTTTTCTCAGTACTGGTTAAGAATATTGGACCTTGGAGCAGATTGTCCCTATCAGTTTGTATAATCATTATACATCAGGAATGGTCCTCAGTTTATATACATAGGACCTATTGCCTACTCTTGGTGGTACTATGTTAGTACTGATTTGCCCATATAGATTTCTGGTTTTGCCGTGAAGACTAAAAGTGGCTACCTTCTGGCTACCTCCTGTTGTCAGTGGCCTACAGTTTTGTAACACAGTCCATTTTGTGTCCTGGAAAACATTAATTTCTTGATAGTTGACTCGGATATGATAGCTTGAACTTAATTATCATGAGTCTGAAATATATAAGTCATTTTGAGTAGCTGTTGTCAGTAAAATGTAAAAAAAATCAATTACTCTAATTTACTGAGAAAAAAAGTGATGACAGTTTCACCTTGTAAAAGTAAAGTGCTACTTTTGTATCTTTAATTATTGGAAGCTGTATTTAGAAAGTGCTGGTCTAGATAAAGTGATATTGCTTCAGTAACTGCTTTATTGATTTAAATATGCTTAAAGTGTAAAATTAGTTTTCAGTCCCCTGAACTCTGAAATATTAGTGAGGAGTTTAGAGAAATTATTTCCAATTATAATACAAAAGAAAAATGGAAAATTCCTTTTGAGTATGATTTTATGCAACATAAAATTATGGAGAGAGAAGATATATATTGTTTTAGAGATTTCTATGCTTGTAAAATTTTAAGGTAAAAAAATTAAGACAATCTTAATTATCTTTCTAATTTGTTTTTATGAAAACTGAAGAATTTTCAAGTTAAGACTTCCTTTTGAGAGACTTGTGTCTTAAATAGTATTAAATGATTAAAAACTAAATGTGGTTCTTAAAGGTTGTTTATTATGAACAGTTTATTTAGAACATTTCTACAATTAGAATTATGATATCATTCATTCTCTTTATTGTGCCTTGTGTTATTATTAAATTTTCATTAGCATTTGTTTTCTTCCAAAGAGGAGAAAAAACTTTTCTAGCAAATGCACCATTTAATAGTCATATAAAATGTCAATCGACTTCCCTATTTGAAAGTTATTAGTAATTGTTTTTGTATACAAAATCGCAAGTATCACAACCCTGATCAATTGTTGCAACATTTTCCCCTTGTAATTAAAATAAACTGTTAAGAGAGAGTGAGAGAGAGAGAAGTAAATCTCCTAAATATACTTCCTGTATATATGACAGTTTTAAATATCACTTTTATCTACATGTGACACATGCTGCTTTATATTTAGTGAAAATATTTATTGTGTTTATTATAAAAAATAAACAGCAAAATATTTACTATGTTTATTAGTTTCTTGATGAGAAGGAAGATAAGGATAAATAGCTTTTTATAAATACAAAAAGTTTTACATCATTTCTTTCAAAACCTTAAGTGCTTTGCTCTCAGTTTTGTATTATTTTCTTTTTTGTGACCAAAAAGTTGACTAGACAAGTAAAACCACCTCAGACAGCACATTCAGTTGTATGTAAAGGTTATTTAGCCTCTTTTGTGAGAAAGTATAGCGCTCAGTACTGAAGTTAACAAATAGGGTTTAAAATTATTTTATTTCTATAGCAGAAAATAGGTTAGTTGCAAAGACTAGTGTTTTAGTTTATTTTTAAATTAATTTCTAAAAATGCTATGTATATATCTTTCTGATCTCTTTCCAGAGTGAAGGAAAGACCTTAAATTGGTAGATTTATTATACCAGAAAATAATTTTTTAATTATTATTTGGTGAATGAATACATTTGCTGTCAGTTTATCCTGTAATAGTAAATCTTTATTTTCTTCATTATTGTATAAGATTCTTACTATATTCATTTCTGTACATCCACTAATTTCATTTGACTGCTGAAAGATCAGAGAAACATGTGACCTGAACTTTTGACATAATCTGATACCTATTGGACATAAGTAAGACCTAAGATCTTATTAAAAACTTTGGCATGTGGATCACAAAGTCAGGAGATTGAGACCATCCTGGCTAACATGGTGAAACCCCATCTCTACTGAAAATACAAAAAAATTAGCTGGGCATAGTGGCGGGTGCCTGTAGTCCCAGCTACTCGGGAGGCTGAGGCAGGAGAATGGTGTGAACCCGGGAGGCAGAGCGTCCAGTGAGCCGAGATTGCGCCACTGTACTCCAGCCTGGGTGACAGAGCCAGACTCTGTCTCAAAACAAAACAAAACAAAAAAACCTTGGCATCATTATCATTTTCAAAAAACTCTGAATTGTTTTCTTAAGAATCTGATGTTTTTGTATTTATACATTTATTTTCTTTAATGTGAACTTGCCCTAATTGAACTTTATTATATTTAAGATATTTGATGAATATTTATAATTCCACCTATATATAAGCTACTCAGTAACTTGGTAGAAGTAGTACATTAAAAAAAGCAGATTTTCAGATTTCTTAATTTTCTAGCTAAACTCACTTTTAGAAATTTACTAAAGATTTTCATCATTTGGGTTTTAAATAAATATTTGTTCAAACTATATCCTAGTGTTTGAATAAATGTTATAAGTTAAACTCAGAAGTACTAGATATTAAGATTGAACAACTTCTCGGTTATATACATTTATGAAGATTGCGTTTAAGTCATAAAATTTGGGAGTTTAAGAATACTTAATTTTATCCTTTAATATACTCTCTAATTTTATTCTTTTATTGAACATCCATGGCATGCAGAAGACTAAACTAGCACTGTAAAGGAAGTGCTTCCAAAAAATTAATTTAGAACATATACAGGTTCTTTTCCTTTTATGTTATATATAAATTATAATATATTCTAAAGTTCCCTTTTTAGTTCTAATTTTGTCCAGCTAATTTTTTAAGAAGTAAATTCATCCTCAAATCTCTCTCATTTCACACAGTCAGGTGGAATAAAAAGGCTGAGAATCTTAAGATTCAATGCATGGAGCTGGGTGTGGTGGCTCATGCCTGTAATCCCAGCACTTTGGGAGGCCAAGGCTGGTGGATCACCTGGGGTCAGGAGTTCGAGACTAGCTTGGCCAATGTGGTGAAACCCTGTCTCTACTAAAAATACAAAAATTAGCTGGGCGTGGTGGCATGCGCCTGTAATCCCAGCTACTCTGGAAGCTGAGACAGGAGACTCACTTGAACCCAGGAAGCAGAGGGTGCAGTGAGCCGAGGTTGCAGTGAGGTGAGATTGCACTACTGCACTCCAGCCTAGGTGACAGAGTAAGACTCTGTCTCAAAAAAAAGAAAAAAAAAAAGATTCAGTGCATACACTTTTACTTATTCTATTGGTTCTGAACTTAAATCAGAGAGCTTATTAAAATGTTAGGGCCGGGCACGGTGGCTCATGCCTGTAATCCCAGCACTTTGGGAGGCCGAGGCGTGTGGATCACGAGGTCGGGAGATCGAGACCATCCTGGCTAACACAGTGAAACCCCGTTTCTACTAAAAATAAAAAATAAAAAAAAAATTTAGCCAGGCGTGGTGGCCAGCGCCTGTAGTCCCAGCTACTCGGGGGGCTGAGGCAGGAGAATGGCGTGAACCCGGGAGGCGGAGCTTGCCCTGAGCCCAGATCGCGCCACTGCACTCCAGCCTGGGCGACAGAGCGAGACTCTCTCTCTCTCTCTCAAAAAAAAAAAACAATAATAATAATAATAATTAGTAAAATAAAATAAAATGTTAGCTATGTCATTTGAGAGAAAATGAAAATTTACGCTTGGGAAATTAGTTATAAAAAATAATAATTTTAGAGAAAAAGTAAATATTAGTTCATAACACTAAGTGCAATGGATTTACTACCCTGATATGTTTTATCAAATGGGGTTTCAGAATCCTTAGCTAATGAAAAAATGATTTTAAATTATGATTTTAAAATCATCCAGGAAATAAAAGTATTATTTGTGAACAAATAAGTTTAACATTGTCAAAATTTAAAGGGGAGGAGTCACGTTTCAAAGATTGGGGAGTATGTGAACGAATACTCATTACAACTTGAGAATACCAGCCTTCTCCCATTTTGCCTCTGGAAGGCTGGCATTCCAGGATTCTAACCTCCAGCAGAAGAACGGAAAATTCTTCTCTGAGGAAGTGAACAGCCCTAATTAAAACAAGAAGTAAAAACAAACTGAAAGGTGTTAACATTGAGGTTTTTGCTAATGAAATGGCTAAGCCGCAACATCCAAGATTAGGCTGAGAAGCCTTAGCCATGCCCAGAGAGTTTCTAATCAACTTTTAGTTTCCTAAGGGTGTGGGGCAAAAAATCAAATGAGCCCTCCAGGATCAACAGACAATTGAGTCCAATATGAAAGACAGAGAGAGAGAGAGAGAGAGAAAGAGGAAAAGAAAAAGAAAAAGGAAAGGAGCATCTTGGAAGACATACATCTTGAAAGGAGAAGAAAACTTTAATCCAACATTAATAATTTTCAGACAGGACACCGTGTTCATGACATGAGAACATTTAGTGGATTTCCATTTTATAAGGAGTGCATGTGAAGACTGAGTGATGTTATCTGAAATAAGTAACATGCTTTTTCTTGCCCCTAAACAATCCACATTCTCTGACCTCATCTACAATTCAATTATACAAATCATATGACATTATGAATTTTGAGGGTCAACCATGTTAAATATTGACAATTTAATATAGTCTGACCTAATACTATTCTCTATTCTTTGTGTTACACACTGTATTAGTCAGACTGTTCTCCTTGCCTTTTTACAAAAATGGACATTATTTTTAGAGCAGTTTTAGGTTTACAGAAAAATTTTGCTGAAAGCACAGTCTTCATATTACAACCGCAGGTTCTGCTGTTATTAAATTCTTGCAGTAGTGTGATAGTTTTGTTACAGCTGATTAACAATATTAAAACATTATTATTAAATAAATTCCATCATTTACATTAGTGTTTACTCTGTGTTGTAGAGTTCTATGGGTTTCTACAAATACATAATGTCCTGTATCTCCCATACAGTATCATACCTACTAGTTTTACTGACTTAAAAAAGCTCTATGCTCTACCTATTCATGCCTGCATCCCTTCCTCTGACCACTTGGCAATCATGATCTTTTTACTATCTCTGTAATTTTGCTTTTTCAAGAATATCATACAGTCACACAGTATATAGCTTTTTCAGACTGGCTTTTTTCACTTCATATACATGTTCCCCCGTGTCTTCCCATAGCTTGATAACGCATTTATTTTATCACTGAATAACACTCCATTGTGTGGATGTTCCATAGTTTATCCATTCACCTATTGAAGGGCATCTTGGTTGTTTCCAATTTTGACAATTATGAATAAAGTGCTTATAAACATTCATGTGCAGGTTTTTTTGTTTATATAAATTTTCAACTTATTTGGGTAAATACAACTGTGATTTTTGCATCATATGATAAGACTATATTAGCTTCGTAAGACGCTGCCAGATTGTCTTCTAAAGTGGCTGTACCTTTTGCATTTCCATCAGCAATGAAAGGATCCCTGTTGATTCACATCCTCATCAATAATCTTTATTATCAGTGTCTTGGATTTTGGCCATTCTGATAGGTATGTAGTGGTATTTTATTATTGTTTTAAAATTGCAATTCCCTGATGGCATATAATTTTGGGCATCTTTTCATATGCTTACTTGCCATCTGTATATCTTCTTTAGTGAGGTGTCTGTTCATATCTTTTTCCTATTTTATAATTTTTTAAAAATTGTATATTTTGGATAAAAGTCCTTTGTTTAAAATATATATGTTTTGAAAATGTATTCTTCCAATTTTTGGCTTGTCTCTTCATTCTCCTAATAGTGTTTCTCTCAGAGCAGAAGTTTTTAATTTTAATGAAGAGCGACTTATCAAATTTTTGCTCATATGTGTTGTTTTTAGTGTTGTATCTAATATTCATTGCAAATGCAAAAATTTGCTCCTAGACTTTCTCCTATATTATTATCTAAACGTTGTATGGTTTTGTATTTTATATTTAGGTCTACGATCCATTTTGAGTTACTTTTTGTAAAAGATGTAAGGTCTCTGTCTAGGTTCTTACTTATTATTTTTTGCGTGTGAATGTCCACTTTTTCCGGAACCATTTTGCTTTGTTGAAAAGATTATCCTGTCTCCACTGAAATGTTTTCTCCCTTGCCAAAGATCAGTTGGCTGTACTTGTGTTGGTCTATTTCTGGGCTCCCTATTCTGTTCCATTAATCTATTTAGCTGATACCACACTGCCTTGATCACTGTAGCTTTATACTTTATAGTTAGACTTGAAGTAGGGTAGTATTAGTCCTCTGACTACTTCTTTAGTATTATGTTGACTATTCTGGATCTTTTTCCTTTCTATACAAACTTTAGAATGTTTATTGATATCCACCAGGTAACTTTCTGAGATTTTGACTGGGAATGCATTGTATCTATAGATCAAATTGGGAAGAATTGGCATCTTAATAAAGCGTTTTTACTCATGAAGTTGAAATATTTCTTTGTTTATATCTTTGATTTATTTCATAAATGTGTCATAGTTTCCCTCATATATCTCTTGTACCTATTTTGTCAAGTTTAAATGTAAATGTTTCTATTTTTGCAAGCTAATATAAATGGCATTGTGTTTTAATTTATAAATTCAATTTTTTATTGCTGTTATATAGGAGAGCAACTGACTTTTGTGTATGTTTTGTATCCTGCAACTCTGCTATAGATGCTTATTAGTTCCAGAAAGATTTTGTTTCTTTGAAATTTTCTACATAGACAACATATAATTTTCCAACAAAGAAAATTGTATTTCTTCCTTCCCAATTTATATACTTTTATTTAGTTTTCTTTTTTATTGTATTAACTAGGACTTATACTATTATATAGAATACTAGTGGTGAGAAGAGACATTCATTTCTTGTTCCTGATCTTACGAGAAAAGCATCTCGTGTCTCAACATCAAGTATGACGCTATCCATAGATTTTTTGTAGATGTTATTTTTCAAGTTGAGGAGCTTCCCATTTATTCCTAGTTTTCAGAAAGATTTGTTCTAAATGGATATGGGTTTTGTCAAATGTTTTTCTGAATATATTGAAATGATCATATGATTTTTTTCCTGATCCAAACTCTTTATAAATATGTTAATGATAGACATCATTGCAGTCACACTAGTGGTATTTACTAGGGACAGAGTCCTTATCTATATAATGCTTTTATAGCAGAATGTACTGTAGCTGTTTGTCATTGTTGCTAATTGTAAATAAATCTTAAATTATTGATTTATGAAGCATGACTCTCTGGAAATGTCACTTAATTGATGCAATTAGAGGAGTATAAAATGCAAAGCTTTAATGACTGAATAGCTTCCTTTTGTGTATGTAATTCTATGTATGCATCATTTAGAAACCACTTACTTTAAATCTGGGTAAGGGCTCATTGTAATGTGACAAGAAAAGAGAACTGATACAAATATACTTTTGACCATACTTCTTGCTGTGCTTTGAGTAACAAAGTTAATTTGTATCTGACCCAGGAATCTCTTTCTTTTTGCCAGTATCATGAAATAGTAACCAGTTAACTTACTAGCTTATAGATAGGGTAAAATGAAATCCTGACCCAATACAATTCTACATGACAATGGTTGGCTGGAACTGCATAGCATCTGCTTCTTTCAGTGAATCATATAGTCTCCAGTTTCCCATGGTCCTACTACTGTGGACCACTGTCAGTTACTTTTCTTTTCTAATTGAGTTTTTATTTTCTTATTGTAAAATTAAGAGGGATGATAGAGTAATGGTTAGCACCAAGGACTTAAACTATGATGCCCATGTTCAAATCTGAATTTCACTACATAAACCTGTATGACTTTAGACAAGTTACTTAAGGTTTATATGGCTCTGTTTCCCCATCTGATAATGGTGATGGATATAATAATAGTGCTTTCTTTATAATTACTGTTAAAATTTACCAAGTCAATATGCATAAGTACTAAGGATAGTGCTGGACATATATTACAGTAAATGTTAGCTGTTACTATTATTAATTGTGTCCCTATTAAAAATGAGAAAGTAAAAGAGAAATATTTGGGTCAAAAACTGCAAATAGGATATTATTCATGGCATAGTTCTGTGTGCTTATGCAAAGTGTATCTGTATTGGAGAATTAGTTTAGTAATATTCCAGATGGTTACAGGAAGCTAGAAACATAACATTACATGGTTGTCTTTGTGATGTAATTTTTGTAATTATTTTTAGGTTTCATGGAAGTTGGCAATAGAAACCTTAATTTTGAAGAAACTTAAAGTAACAGAAACTTAGGTGTAATCTCAGCAATGAGAAAGGACCATCTTATAGAATATTCTAAGCTATCACAGTATGTTATCTTGACTCTCTTGGCTGTGTTCTTTTTAAAATAACATATTTTTTGAGGTTAATAGATCTTCTGTATGCCTAGTAGAGAGTTTACTGTGACCTATATAATTCATTAGATTTGGCAGCATATAACTTTCTGCTTTTAACATTAACCTGTGGGGAAAAATACACAGAATAGACAAATATCAAGCAGACACATGTCTATATTACAGAGATACTGGGGATTTGATCCTAAACATTTTCAATAATATTGCTTATTATTAATAATCATTTAGTACAATTGTAATTGATATAAATGTTTCTTCCTCAATGATTGCTTGATTCAGATTGGATAGTTGATTATATCAGCAGAACTAACACTGCAAATGCTAAACTGGTAACAGTGCTGTGTGTAGATCATTATGTGATTGTATTGTTACATGACAGAAGAAAAAGACAGACATCAACAGGACATAAAAGTACATTAAATAAACAATAATGAATAATATTAGAGCAACTCTGCCACACCTAGAAAATCTATTTTAAATAATCTTCACATAATGCTATTTTAACACATAGGTTGGGTTTCTAAAATGAATATGATAACTGCCAATTTGATTAAAAACAAAAGTCATGTCTTTTGTAAAATGTTGAGTTGCTTATACAATTAGTTCCAATTGACAGGAAGGAGTTTCCCCTGTCATGCTATCATTTACCATAAAAATGGAGAATTAAAAAATTAAATTCTGAATGTAGAGTGCCAATTAACGAATATATAGATAATCTAGTGACATCTGTCACAGCTTAATTAAAATTTTTTTTTTCTATATTTTAGGCAGTGAAAATGGCTATAAAATCAGGCTTCACTGAACCTACCATAGCACAGAATTTTTCCCATAAATGCTATTGTTTTGTACTAACTAGAGCACATCATGAAATATTTTAGTAAATTTCTTTTTCTTGTTCTATATCGAACATAAAATGAACCTCTTCACCTCTGACGTCAGAGTTACTACTCATTTCAACACTCAATATCATTCAAAATTTGTATTTTATAGTTAAGAATAATTATTTTCTTAGACCTTTCACTTTTAAAAAAATTTTCATCATCACTAATAGGTTTATTTTTACATCTGTATTTCACCAGGAAATTCAGTTTTAACAATTACTGTGTTACTACATATGCAGTTTGAATTGAAATGCAGATGCCAACAGCTTAGAAATAAGTAATACAAATATATGCTGGAATAAAATCACAAATAACATAAATAAAAACTCAGATTTTTATAAATTTTCAAAGTAATTAGAACTTTATATGGTAAATTCATTAAAGTCAAATTCCTATTTTAGTTGTTTCTTCCTTTCTATTATTAGCTGAGTAGGATATGATCTTGGAGGGGAAGAAGGCATAAATAAATGCAACACATTTTATATATTGTTATTATTCAGGTCTTCATGGGTAACATAGCGTAATGGTTAAAAGTTTACCTTTTCTGATAAGACAGACAAAGGGGGTCCACCTGGATATTCCATTTCTTCTTACTCTACTCATATCCAGAGAATTTGAGAACTGAGCTCCAGATTCCTCACCTTTAAAATGGGCATGATATAGTGTTGGAAGTCCTGGCCAGGGCAATTAGGCAGGAGAAGGAAATAAAGGGTATTCAATTAGGAAAAGAGGAAGTCAAATTGTCCCTGTTTGCAGATGACATGATTGTATATCTAGAAAACCCCATTGTCTCAGCCCAAAATCTCCTTAAGCTGATAAGCAACTTCAGCAAAGTCTCAGGATACAAAATCAATGTACAAAAATCACAAGCATTCTTATACACCAATAACAGACAAACAGAGAGCCAAATCATGAGTGAACTCCCATTCCCAATTGCTTCAAAGAGAATAAAATACCTAGGAATCCAACTTACAAGGGATGTGAAGGACCTCTTCAAGGAGAACTACAAACCACTGCTCAATGAAATAAAAGAGGATACAAACAAATGGAAGAACATTCCATGCTCATGGGTAGGAAGAATCAATATCGTAAAAATGGCCATACTGCCCAAGGTAGTTTATAGATTCAGTGCCATCCCCATCAAGCTACCAATGCCTTTCTTCACAGAATTGGAAAAAACTACTTTAAAGTTCATATGGAACCAAAAAAGAGCCCGCATCACCAAGTCAATCCTAAGCCAAAAGAACAAAGCTGGAGGCATCACACTACCTGACTTCAAACTATACTACAAGGCTACAGTAACCAAAACAGCATGGTACTGGTACCAAAACAGAGATATAGATCAATGGAACAGAACAGAGCCCTCAGAAATAATGCCGCTTACCTACAACTATCTGATTTTTGACAAACCTGAGAAAAACAAGCAATGGGGAAAGGATTCCCTATTTAATAAATGGTGCTGGGAAAACTGGCTAGCCATATGTAGAAAGCTGAAACTGGATCCCTTCCTTACACCTTATACAAAAATCAATTCAAGATGGATTAAAGATTTAAACGTTAGACCTAAAACCATAAAAACCCTAGAAGAAAACCTAGGCATTACCAATCAGGACATAGGCATGGGCAAGGACTTCATGTCTAAAACACCAAAAGCAATGGCAACAAAAGCCAAAATTGAAAAATGGGATCTAATTAAACTAAAGAGCTTCTGCACAGCAAAAGAAACTATCATCAGAGTGAACCGGCAACCTACAGAATGGGAGAAAATTTTTGCAATCTACTCATCTGACAAAGGGCTAATATCCAGAATCTACAAAGAACTCAAACAAATTTACAAGAAAAAAACAAACAACCCCATCGAAAAGTGGGCAAAGGACATGAACAGACACTTCTCAAAAGAAGACATTTATACAGCCAAAAAACACATGAAAAAATGCTCACTATCACTGGCCATCAGAGAAATGCAAATCAAAACCACAATGAGATACCATCTCACACCAGTTAGAATGGCAATCATTAAAAAGTCAGGAAACAACAGGTGCTGGAGAGGATGTGGAGAAATAGGAATACTTTTACACTGTTGGTGGGACTGTAAACTAGTTCAACCATTGTGGAAGTCAGTGTGGTGATTCCTCAGGGATCTAGAACTAGAAATACCATTTGACCTGGCCATCCCATTACTGGGTATATACCCAAAGGAGTATAAATCATGCTGTTACAAAGACACATGCACACATATGTTTATTGCAGCACTATTCACAGTAGCAAAGACTTGGAACCAACCCAAATGTCCAACAATGATAGACTGGATTAAGAAAATGTGGCACATGTACACCATGGAATACTATGCAGCCATAAAAAATGATGAGTTCATGTCCTTTGTAGGGACATGGATGAAATTGGAAATCATCATTGTCTGTAAACTATCGCAAGAAGAAAAAACCAAACACCGCATATTCTCACTCATAGGTGGGAATTGAACAATGAGAACACATGGACACAGGAAGGGGAACATCACACTCTGGGGACTGTTGTGGGGTGGGGGGGAGGGTGGAGGGGTAGCATTAGGAGATATACCTAATGCTAAATGACGAGTTAATGGGTGCAGCACACCAGCATGGCATGTATACATATGTAACTAACCTGCACATTGTGCACATGTACCCTAAAACTTAAAGTATAATAATAATAAAATAAAATAAAAGAAGTCAAAAAATAAAAAATAAATAAAATGGGCATGATAATAGTGTCTATTCGTGTGATACTCTGGGTTACGAAAAAAGTATCTAGGCTGTATGGTGCATGGTAAGTGCTGATTACATTGTTTAATACTTTTCTTTTTATAATCAGTAGGTACCTTTTTAAAAAAGAAGACATTTGAATATGTCTACCTTAAACTATTAATAAATAATTTGAATTTGATTGTACTTAGATATGAATAGTTTTTAAATGTTTTGTTTGTGTGCTAATTTTATTCTTACTAAGTGGATCCTTCTTTAGTTTCTCTTGTGTGTTAGTAGAGAAATCTGTAATTTAATGTACATCTATTAATTAGCTGTGTGTGCTCATTACTGGCCTGATTTCATAGTGATCCCAAATAGAAAACTGAAAAAAACCCTCTAAATGTAAATTCTAAATCATGTGTTGAAATACATATGATTAAAATGAACTTGAATATTTTTGTTGAAGCAAGTATTTCCTTTTAGCAATTTCATTTATTTTTTTCTACTGATATGTTCACACATATAATTACTAAAATCTACAAAACATTTAAAGAAACAATTGTATAGCTTTTTTCCCCAAAGAACAGTATTTAATGATGTATATATAGGTTTTTCATAATTTTTTAAAACAATTTATACATGCAATTTGAATGAGAACTACAACAATCTCCTAATCTTGAAAATACCTATGCTGAATAAGAGTAGGCTCAGTTGCATATAAAATCAAGATAAAAGTAACTATAGAAATGTCTTCTTTGTAACAAGAGGTAGGGAGCTTAAGGCTCCTATGGAGGCTCCATGAAGTCACCAGCATCATGGGCTTCAGCCAGCTCACCATTTAGGAAGCCTGGCCATGTGTCTTCACCCTTCTGGTTCAAGATGGTTATTCTCGACATAACATCTAAGTTCTATATGCCAGGAGGGAGAGAAAGGAAAGGGTAGCTCTTGTCCTTTTGAAGGAAATAATCCCAAATTTTCCATAAAAATTATTTTTGTAATTGGATAATGATTTTCTTTACTTGCTAATGGCCAGTACTTAGAGATCCATAGCCACCATCCAGCTGTAAAGTGCCCAGTTAAAAGCTGGAATATTAAAATTAGCAGTCTCTGCCATATATGTTTTGGAGAATACAGGTACACATTCAAAAGTGTTACAGACATCTATTAAATCTGGCTTTATAAACTATCAGAAATTGGTCAGACTATTACAACCCAGTCATCATTTTTTTCATGATTAAATTGTTATAATAGCTACAATTGGTTCTGCATCATCTGCTAAGAAAATGGTAGAGCTATTAAAAAACAGTAAATACCATGTCATACTACTCAATTGCTCAATACATCAAACCATTTTAGAGTTCTTTTAAAGTGTTTTTACTGAATAGGTAACAATCTTCAGTTTCAAAGAACATTTTATGGTTTATGAGCAGATAGTGCCTGACTGTCCATTAGGAGTATTGCTTTAGAACAATATTTATACTGAGTAAAATGCTTCAGTAATTGACTTTAATTTTTTTTACCTCATACTTTTAATTTTGAAAAAACAAAAAGTAAAAACTACTACTATAAATTTGTTAAGGCTTTAAATTGACATAGCTATCTAATTCAGAAAGTTGTTCATGTGAGTAACTGTCTGCCTCTTCTTACTCTCTGATAAAAGTACTAAGACATGGGAGAAGCCATCAGAGAGTTTAAAAATGCATGTTTTTGTCTGTTCTGGTTATAAGTGAAACAGGTCATTTGCCTTGGGATTCAAGAACCTTGTGACAGTGCAGCTAATGATTTAAATTTAATTAATTTATCAAGGCATAGAATTTTAGAATTCATAGAAACCATTGAGAATACATCCTCCAATATTGTCATTTTATAGTTGAGGCACTGAGGTCTAGAAAGTTTAAGTGACTTGGTAAGGTCATATTAATGAGTTAGTGGCAGTACTGAAACCAGGGCAAGGGTTTTACTGCCTTTTAATCTAATACAGTCTTGCCCATCCCCCCCTCCCTCCCTCTCTCCCTCCTTTCCTTCCTTCCTTCCTTCCTTCCTTCCTTCCTTCCTTCCTTCCTTCCTTCCTTCCTTCCTTCCTTTCTTCCAACTATATTTTCTGCATTTTAGTAGTATTAGCATAAAGATAGTTGTGTATCACACAGGTTTCAGATGCGGAAAAAGAAAATCAATTTGTTTGGGCAAAAATTAATTTAATACAGGGAATAAGGTGCTTATTATCTTGTTGGAAAAATTGATGTAGGGAACTCCAGGATGGATTTTCAGAAATAACTTGCAAAACACCATGATATAGTCCAGCAGAGGAGCTGAGGCTGCTGCCACACATTTTCACATTTTTAAAACTAGTGACTGGAATCTGAAATAGCTGGTAGGTAAGCTACTGTCACTAACTTCATAGCTGTCGTTTGACATGCATAAAGCTTCTGAATAGTCTCGAATCATACAGCAGAAAACTCCATGTATCAACTATGTGTGCCAGTAGAGCTAAGCAAAAAAAATATATATACTACATATATATAGTATATATTATATACTATAGTATATCTTTAGTATATATATTTTAGTAATTATATATACTAAATTTATAATAAATTTAGTAATATATAGTATATATATGTTTTGTATATATAGTATATTGTCTATATATAGTATACAATATATATACTGTATATATAGCATATACATATATATATACACACTATATATGTATATATACCCATACTGTATATACAATAATGGCCTGTATTTCAATGTTACTACTCTCCCACATGTGTACATTTAATTGTTGGGACCCTATTCCAGAACTCCAACTATAAGAAAGTCTGATAAATGCTGTCTTTAAGTTTGTGGCCACTATAGTGCAAAGTCAACCCAGGAGGGAAGGTGGCTTCATATATAAAGCACGCATGCACGCACGCACACACACACACACACACACACACACACACACACAAATGCACCCACACATGGAAACAAAACAGAGCAAAGAAGAAAATAGAGCTGCAATTTCAGCTGGAGAGCCTTCTCTTATTCTTGGCACACTCAAGGAATACCATTTTAAAAGCAGTGCAGGGCACCGCATTCAAATTTGGAATATGTTGCTTCAAAGTTCAAAGAGGCCTGTCAAGCTGTGTATGATAGGGAATACAGAGTTTTTTTCTTTTCTTTTCCTTTTGGACTTTGCCCCAGGTCGGTGGATTTCCAGGGCTTTCCTAAAGGTAGCAGGCCTTGAATTTTTATGAAGTTTCAGGCTTGCAAATATAATTAATTCATATAATCATAGAAACTTATACTTCATAGAAATCTTGGAGAATGTATATTTCAGGCCAGGTGCGGTGGCTCATGCCTGTAATCCCAGCACTTTGGGAGGCCGAGGCTGGTGGATCACCTGAGGTCAGGAGTTTGAGACCAGCTTGACTGACATGGAGAAACCCCATCTCTACTAAAAATACACAATTTAGCTGGGCATGGTGGTGCATGCCTGTAATCCCAGCTACTCGGGAGGCTGAGGCAGGAGAATCGCTTGAACCCAGGAGGTAGAGGATGCGGTCAGCCGAGGTTGCACCATTGCACTCCAGCCTGGGCAACAAGAGCAAAACTTCGTCTCAAAAAAAAAGAGAATGTATACTTCAATATTATCAATATATACTTGGTACATTTGAGGTCAAAAGAGATTGCATGGCTTTACCTTAGGTAATAACAGTTAGTAAGAGGCACTGTAGAGGGTAGAACTAAAGATTTCTTCCCTCAAATGCTTTTTTATAGTACCGTTTCCCCTACATGTATTATAATTATTAATATGGTGAGAATTTTATGTAACATTTTAATTTCAGGACTTAGATCAAAGTTATTTGAAAATACATATTTTGAATATGAATAATGAATACTTGCTTTGGTTAATCTCTTTAAAACTGGCAATAATGTCATCAATAGCAATGCAGTGCTTTGTGGTTTTAGGCAGCTAGTGTTGAAAGGATTGATTGTTTGAATCTAGGGAAATTTGAGAGTTCATGCATTCTAGAACTCTGAAAATATTTTAAGGGTTTGATTGTAGAGGATTCAGCACCATCTTTTTTTATCATGCTGTTCTGTTTAACAGTGAGGAAAAATTCAGTTTGAGCTCCAGGAAATTATACATGGAATAAACATACCCACATGACCATTGCTTTAGCACTTTGGATTATTTTGACCAATTTACTGCTGTTTTGTATCAGGTTTCCAAATACCACCTAGATTTCTACTTCCTCTTATTCTGAATATTATGAATCACATTTAAAATTTACAATATCCCTGAAATAATACATTGAAAAATTTTCTGCTTTTGTTTCTTCTCTTTTTCTTCTCTTTTTTCGGTATCATCAATGACTCAAAAAATGTGTGAACCTCTGTTATGTGAAAGACCTATTACTCTCACTCTTGCCCTCAAAAGAGCTTTTGATCTGATTAGAGGGACCACACATACACTTGCACAGAGTAGTTAAGAGGAAAAAAGAAGGCTTGAATGGTAAGTAGTAGAGAAGATCAGAGAAGGGAGAGATCACTAGTGAGTGCTTAAGGCAGGTAACACATTTCAGAGAATATTTCAGTCTAGACTTGAAGGATACATTATAATATGCATAATTTGTGTTAAACCCTTTAGGTCAATGTTAGATCCCAATGGACATTTTAAGTAAATTTGTGATAAACAGCTTGACATTTTTAATTTATGGTGATATAAATCATCTTTTAAAGAAAAATTAAATTTAAAACATAAAATGAGAAATTTCATTGCAATGATATAAACCACTTACAAAAAGATACACTTAGAATACATACATATATATAGCAAAATGCCAGAAATATTTTATACACCAGAGTAAAGATATAAGATGTGATAGAAAAATCACATATGTTTCTGAATTTTTATTCTTTTCATATTTAATTATGGGACATTGCCAATGCAGGAAAAAAAACAATATAAAGCCTCATATTCTTTAATTTAATCCTGGTAGAAAATGTAACTGAAGCCAGAGGCTACAAGCCTCAGTTGACAATTTAATGAAGACTTTTGAAAGAAGGGGAGATTCTGGGTGCTTTGGGAAGACAAGCCCTGAGTGAATAATTACATCAGTTTAGACAAAGAAAAGGTCAACAAATACTTATACACTGGTTACTAAAATATTTGTTAAATATATGTTTATTTTTTATCTAATTATGATGAATTTGAATTTTTCCTTAAATCCATTTGCTGTGAAGGCAAAAGATCTTTTCAGTAATAATTGAAACATTTATTTTTTAAAGTTCTAATGGCTGTTAACTTGTTACCATGAACCCATAAATATTCTCTATAGATGACAAAAATGTTTGTTGTGGAATACCTACTTTTTGTTTAAAATTGTTAAATGCTGTTGTTCATTGGATGCAAGTTTTACCCACCACACTTGTAACATCAACTGACATTGTAAAATCACTGACGTTGTTTCCTGTAATTTTCTTAGCATATATGTGGCTTGAGTTGGCTTGTTAGCAGTTTGCATCAGGGTTTTCTCCCTACAGGCTTATTTATAAAAATGTAATGCTTCTAATGCATTCACTTCTGGAAAAGCAACACAGATGTACCTTTCTCTCAGACATTAGGATGTGTTGTACACAATGTAGGTCATTACTCAGGTTCAGGACAAGAATCTGCTGCTAACGTAAAGGGAACTGGGGAAGTTCTAAAAGCCAGTGATTTCCTGATTTTAAAAACAGCGCATAGAAGGAAGTAACAAGAAGCCTCCACCTGCCTTTTCTTTTGGATTTTAATGTGAATTTTACATTCTGTTGTCATCTTACAGTCAACATTATCACGTGCCTTCGTGTGACAAGAGAAGATAATGCTCTCCTTCCCCCTGGCAGTTAAATGCATACTGATCTCCTTAGAATAAACTCAGTCATGTTCTCCCGAGATGCACCCCTAAAAGTCCTTTCCTTTGACCCTATATAGCTTAATACCTCTGGAAAGTTTCATTGTATTCCTATCTTATGTCATAGCTATTTGTGGATATATACCCACATAACTCTCCTTACTATATTGGAAGGTTTTTGTTAATAAATAGCTTGCATTAATTTTTACATCCCCTGGAGTTCTTAATACTGATATAAAGAAAATACTTTAGAATTACTAGTTTGTGACCGGGCGTGGTGGCTCATGCCTGTAATCCCAGTACTTTGGGAGGCTGAGGTGGGCAGATCACCTGAGTTTGGGAGTTCGAGACCAGCCTGACTAACATGGAGAAACCCTGTCTCTACTAAAAAAATTACAAAAATTAGCTGGGTGTGGTGGTGCATGCTTGTAATCCTAGCTACTCAGGAGACCGAGGCAGGAGAATCGCTTGAACCCGGGAGGCAGAGGTTGCAGTTAGCCAAGATGGTGCCACTGCACTCCAGCCGGGGCAACAAGAGTGAAACTCCATCTCAAAAAAAAAAAAAAAAAAAAAAAAAAAAAGAATTACCAGTTTATGTGAAAAATTTAACTTTTTTGAGACAGTTTTTTACCATGTAAAATGGAAATGAAAACCTTCTGTTTAATTTTTTTGTGACAATCAAAATAATTGAAAATACCTTATAGTGCCTGGCATGTAGTATAGCAGGAGAAGCAGCAGCAACAGAAATAATAGTAATGACAATAATAGTAGTAGTACCAGCAGCAGCAGCAGCAATAGCTACTGGATAGAGTTTTTATTTTTTAATGTTTTAAAGAATATATTTTCACACTTTAGTTTTTAGGAATATAGCAATAATAAAAAAAATTCTTCAGGGTTTTCTTTTTGTGAGGCCACTGGTCTAGGTTCTCCTCCTAACAATCCTAAGAGATGGATGTTGTTACCATGCCCACTTACAGAGTTGAACTTGAAGCACAGAGAATTTTAGTAATTTTTTCATGTACATGTAGGTGACAAAGTAACAAAGCAAGGATTCAGCCTCCTTTAGCCCAACTCCTCCAGAGGCCATCTGACACTAAAAGGGTACTCAATAAGTATTCATTGAATGATTGATGTCTGCATGTTTTCAAATTATGTATTTGACTTTACTCTTCTAATTTCTTTGTATATGGGTGCATTTACAGTCTTACACTATACATTTAGTTGTTTTGTGGAGAATAACTAGTGCAACACAAAAACAAGATGCATAATTTGTTGCTAAAAGGCATTATTGTTTTATTGCTGGGAAGCACTGTTATTACACAGTGCAAAATTTAAAAAATGTTATTGGTAAATACGAGGCCTACATATGTAAGTTTATAAGCATGTAGCCATATATTGCTGTTGCTTGTATAATCCACCCAAGAATAACAGTCTCATTGCTTTTCAGTCACATTTCCTATCTAAATATTGGTAGATATATATGACATGAACTAGGAGAGCAAAATATGTGAGATGTTACAAAAATATTATTTGCTTTTCTAGTGGAATCCTTTGATCCTTTTTTAAAATCTCAATTGAGTCCGTTTTTAGAAAAGCTGAAAATAAGAGGTTGGGGTATTGTATCTATTGTTTGGTCTTATTACAGTCATTAACTGTAGTCAAGGTGCCTTTCAGGATGAGAGGATGATAGATAGGCCACATTCTCACGATCACATTCACTGTCATGGAGAACAAAAGTCAGGGAGGTGGGAGGTAGCAGAAGACAGAGTGCAGTGGGATACAGGTGCACCTTTTCCAGAGAAGAACAAGATGAATGTTCCCATTGTCACAGCTCCCTGCATTTCCTTAGTCATTAGTGTGACAGGTCTGTTATTGATGACATGACATGGGACCTGTTGTGAAGCTTCATTCCCCTTCTTTGAAGCTACTCCTGTGTCCTTTAAACAGTATATGGTTATCTAATGTGTCAGTACATCTGCCTTCATATCCCAATCTAAGCTATCTTGGTAATGACAGAAAATCACACCACTTGTAAAAAGGGAAGATGATATTAAAGTTTCATAGCTGTGTTAACTGCAATTCTTAGCAGTGGTTTCTTATGTAATAATAGGCAAGGTCAAGAATAAATTTATCTGAGTAAGAGAAAATAGCATAATTTGAGCTCTCAATCTGCTGCAAAAGAATGCTTTGTAGTCTAAAGCTCATCATTTTACTTATATGCTTTCTCCAGTTGCACTATTGAGATTAAGAAACAGTTTCAAAGTTCTGTTTCAAGAAATACTGCATGATATAGATCATTTGAATGGATTATTTAAATTAACTACTTGAGAAAAATAACTGAATGTCCAAATCATGACCAACCACTATTGATTCCATTTTAGTAATTATTTGAAAATTATGGAATCTTTTTGGAACTGCTAGGAAATATATTTGATTTTAATTATATATTTAGGCTTATTTTATAATCACTTATTAGATAATCAATATTGTCCCACTGAGAATGTATGGGGAAAATCACTCTGAGAAACCACAGAGGTGAAGCATTATACCATTACAGGAAATACATGTTAATAATTTCTAATTTGAATCCTTAAGATTGAAACTTTGTTGCTCATCAAAAAATGTTATCAACAATTTAATGAAGTTTATTTTTCTTGGATAGGGTTTTTTTAAAATTATACTTACAATTTTTTTTAAAAAGGATACCTTTTTACCTTTGTTAGGAATATAGCAATAATAAAAAATGTGCTTTTCAGAGCAATTATCTATAATGAGAAGCCCTTGACATTGGGAATAAATCCAATTTGTTATATATTAAATTTGGCTACTGTACATGCAGAGTTGCTTTACTGTAACTCTTTTAATATGTATAACCTCATTAGCATTATAATGACTTCATGCTGAAACTTGATGCAATAAACTTTCAAAGAAAAAGTTAAAATAAAAATAAAAATAGAACAGAACATCAGTGGTGATGCAAGTCAAAGCTACATTTTGTCAGTACATTACTGGTTTCCTTATTATTCTCCAAACTAAACCTCCATGTTTGATTCTGCAAGATTGTGTCTTCAATAGAAGCATTATTAGTCAATTCCTTCATACATATGCCTAACTTTTAATATACTGGGTATGAGACTATAACATATAACATCCATGCGACATCCAGGTGGCCTTTAGGAGTCCCAAAATATACATGAGTATATATATTTCTGCAGACTAATTAGGTCAGAGTTTGTAAAGTATTACCTTAATAAAAATGAACTCAGCCATCAGAATGTTTGAAAAGATCCTTAAAATACATTTGGCTAGTCTCTTCTCTATTTGCCAAATATACATTTTCTTCCCTTGTTTCTGAAACACTTCTTCCTGATTTTTTTTTTTAACCTCTCTGGATCATTGTTCATGTCCTCTGTAATATATCTTTCTTCTTTACCTGCTGCTTAAATGGCAGCCTATAGCAGTTCCTCAGAATTCTGCCCTGTCCTATTTTCTTCTCAAGTGCTATACCTTTATTATCAGTTTTATACCACTTAATCCAAACAAATTTTTATGTAATTTTATTTTTCTTATGAGGATTGGATGTTTCTAGTCTACTAAGATCAGCTTCAGAATGACCCGCTGATAATGTAAACTCTGCTTCCCCCATTAAATCTACTCTATCTTCCCATACATTATTTCAAATTAGAAATCTTGATATCAACTTTAATTTCTTTCTTTTCTTTTGTTTTTCTTTTCTTCTTTCTTCCTCCCTCCCTCCCTTCTTTCCTTCCTCCTTTCTTCCTTCCTTCCTTCCTTCCTTTATTCTTTGACCATGTTCTCATTTCTTTTGACCACTAAGCCCTGTGAATTCAGTCTTTACAGCTATTCTTGAATTCATGCTATTCTTTCTATTCTCACAGTCATTTTTAATCTTTTACCTGGGTTACTGCACAGGCTTCTCATTCTGCTACAGATTTCTCCATCTGACAGTCACAGTTATCTTCCTAAGCCATAGATCTGATCATTTCACTGTTCATTGAAATGACATTTGTATTTCTTTAGTTCAAATATGGTTAATCCCAAATTCCTTAGCGTAGCCATCAGGATGTTTCACAGTCTGGCCACTTGTCTATCTTTCCAGTCTCATTTCCTAGCAATTTCCTATGGAGGACTGCTGGCTAATTCCAGAATATGGTATCTGTCTCTGTGCCTATCTTCCTTTATTTTGGCTTTGCCTGTTGCCTTTTTCACCTGACACTCTTCTTATTCTTAAGTGCAGTCCTTAAATACTCATTATATATTGCTTTTTAATATATTTAATTAGTTATGTGAATTGACTCATATTATAAATAAACTTTTGCAGTTGGCTCTTTTGAGGCAATATTTTTGAGATATAGTCATGTAAAACATGTAGATTTTATTAATTTAAATTACTGATAATATCCTGTTATATAAATAAATCACTGTTTTCCACTCTACTGAGGGACAAATAGATTATTTTAACTTTTTTCTTTTGTGTAAAAAATGCTGCAATGAGCAATCTTGCCATTGTATCTTTGAGCATATGTGCACAATTCATTAAGTAATTAATGAATTAGTTTCAAATGACTAACCTGGGAACTTTTGAAGAGTAATGAGAGAATGGCAAAATGTAGACACCTGCCATCATTTTCCAAATTTTCTTACTTGAAATGTCCTTGTGTGAAGTATGATAGTATCAAAATACCCAGGTTATGCTTGGTTTGGCATGTAGTTATATGATGCAAATAAATGTAAGGAAGGAAGAGTTTGAAAAAAATCTCAATATAAGTTTTTTTGTGCCATATTAAAGTGTGAGATACCATCTTACCCAACTCTCGTTAACATGCCTTACCTGCAGGTAAAAATACAAAATTTGGAAAGTAAATCCATAGCTTTCTTTGTTCTAAGTTATGGAGATAAATTAGTACTTTGGGAATCATTCCTTCCTTACACATCAAATTGTTTTAACCTCAAGTCTTACTATATACTTGCTTGAAAACTGCACTAGGTTCTACTGTTCCAACTGTCACAAAATACAAAAAAGTTAACAATTGCGTCCGTACTTAAAGTAGTAAGTTTATTCTTCTTTGTTTATGTTTTTATAGCCTTAAAAATGTTTGTTGAAGTATTTTAGTTATTGAAATACACTGAATTAAATTGAAGCCCTATTACATATTGTCGTGGTCCTTTCACTTTACTTTGTATAAGAAGTGCCTGAGGAATGTGTTAAAGTTTATATTTCTAGTTTCCACTGTGGATGATTCTGATTCAGTAGTTTGGGCATATTTATTTTCAATTTTTAACTTCCTTTATTTACCACAACTACCACCACCAAAGTGTGCACTGGAAACGGACTGCTTTAGAAACATAGGTTGAGGGCAAGAAGTGGGATGGTGGTAGTGATGATGGTGGTGGTGGTGGTGATAGTGGAGGTGGTCACAATGATGTCAGTGATGGTGATAATGGTGGTGGTAGTGGTAACTATAAAGGTGGTTGGAGTAATGGTGATTTAGAAGGTGGTGGTTCTGGTGGTGGATGAAATGAGCTGACATAGTTCAGGTCTTTGGAATCAAATAGTCTTGAGTTAGAATCCCAGCTCTAATAATATCTTTATGATCTTGGTCAGATTAGTTAACCTCTTTAAACTTTAGCCTTCTTGCTTGTATAACAGATATAATAATTTACCAAGTTCACAAGGCTTAGCACGATACCTGCCCTCTAGTAAGTACACAATAAATGTCAATTGTTATATATCCTAAAGTAGCTTTGTTCTTTTCTCTGATTTTGTAAACAACAGTTTGAGGATGGATTATCTATGGAAGAATATAAATATGTTTGAAACTCAGGGTCTCTGAAACTCATAAACAAAAGCCAAGAAATATGTGGGCATCTTCTTATCCTAATTTCTGTATATATTACTTATTGATCCTTTAACATCAGAAAGTCTAAAAGGCATTTCTTAAAGAAGTATTATTTATTAGGTGTCTGTTTTTTGTCCTGAATCTTAAATCAATGAGAGAGTTGCATGGTAACATTGCATGTTCTAGGAAATGAATTTCATCTTCTCTTGCCACTCTATAACGGATGGCAGTGGTGGGCGTCCCATCTAGAGAGGCCACTGCCATGATGCTGGCTGTGGTGTGGGAGGAGTAGCAGTGGCTGCATGCTTCATGGAGCCAATGGGAGCCAGGAACAGATGGAAGCTCTGACCCCTTCTGAATTTGCAGGGTTGGAATCTTATGCTCCCTGGGTGCAACTGCAGCCACCTAAGCTATGGCTGTGGATCTGGGCATTCGTGTGCTCTTGGGGGCTGGGAGCAAGCAGAGGCCCTGCCCTCTGGGTACAACTGCAGCCACCCATGCCATTGCTGCAGACACAGACATCTCTGCACTCTTGGGAGCCCAGGAAGGCCTCCCCTACACCCATAGGCTTGTAAGTGCCTGCTTCTGCTGCTTGGCCTCTCCCTACTCCCGGTATGTACCTGCTTCAATCTTGGAGCAAAGTTGAGGCTGAGCCTGGGCACTGTCTCAATCCAGCTGGGTGTGTGTGTGCTCGGGGCAGTGATAACAGGCCAAACCCCTGCCACCTCAGCCCCTTCAGGACTTTGGGCACCAATGAGCATGGGAGGGAAGCTGACGGAGTGCTGAGGGCAGCTTGGTGCTGGTCTGCAGGTACCCCTCAGCATGAACAGCCTGGGCACCATGAACAGTGCCAGGAGGCAGATAGGCCCTGGCTGGAAAAGGGTGGGTCCCTGGTGGTCTAGCCTGAAGCCTAGGGGCCAGGATTCCAGCCCTGTGGACTGGAGTAGGAACTTATAGTACTTTTTCTGGGCCTGCCCATGGCTGTCCATGGACTGATAGCATAATTCCTCTCCTCTGATGCTCATAAAAACCTTGGACTCAGCCAGACTCAAAAAGATGACAGGATGACCAGCTGCAGAGGGGAGCTACCCACCCCAGGGTCTCCTCTCTGCTGAGAGCTGAACACTTGTTGGGACATCCTCGCTGCAGAAAGGAGCTACCCACTGTTGGTCTCCTCTGAGCTGTTCTATTGCTCACTAAAGCTTCTCTTCACCTTGCCTACCCTCCACTTGTACCTGTACCTCATTCTTCCTGGGTATGAGACAAGAACTCAGGAACTGCCGAATGGTGAGGCTGAAAGAGCTGTAACACAAACAGAGCTGAAATACTCCTGTTGCTTGCCATGTTGCAGGCAACAAGAAGAAAGAGCTGCAGACCTTTGGGGATCCCAGACCTAGAAGCTTCCCAAGCCAGCACTATGACACCCTCTTTGGGGCTCTGCAGTTCCTGGCATCTCCGAGCTTCTGGGCACCGCTGCATTCTCTGATGCCAGCTGTGGAAGCTGCTTACAGTACACCTGGTTCAGCCACAGCCTCACAGGGAGCCAGCACTCATGCAGGCACCTGGTGCTATCCACCCTGCCGCAGCCAGCCTCCCTGCCTGTGTGCAGTGGCTGGACCCCATGCTTGCTCACTCACACACCCCTCGCCGCTCTGCTTGCCTTTGGCAGGCATGGGATCCAGGCCAGTAGCACAAGCCAAATACAGCCTGCCTAGCCGAGTGGGCCCAGCAGACCTGAGCAAAACTTGGGTAAAGGTGCCACTGGCCACAGAGGTTTCTGGCTGGTGAAGCATCACCCCAAGGATCCCGTGACATAACTATCCTGCTTTATCATAGGAGATACTGAGGTGAAAAAATAGCTTCTTATCAGAAACACACACATACACAATTGAAAACTGTGGAGTACCTCACAAGGAAACTTCTTAAAAATGCCTTGCCTAAGATGTATCAAACCTGTAATCTGGAACTAAAGCTGAAAATCTGACCCTTTAAATGGTGTCTGGTGACTGAGATGGGTAGTCCATTGGCTATACTGTAATAAACACTGAGGAAATAGAGAAAGAACTCTGGAGCTTTAGCACTTACAAGTAACTTAACCTCTGTGAATTTCTTCATCTTTGAAAATGAGAAAGTACGTGAAGTGCCTGGCTTATATTAGACTGTCATTAATTGTATTCTCCTTGTGAAAGGCAATATGCTTAGTGGTTAAGAGCATGAGCTTTGGAATCAGACAGAATCAATCTTAAATTGTATTGCTGCCACTGCTGACGTCAGTGACTTTAAGCAATACTTAAGCTCTATATGTGTAGGTTTCTTATTTGTGAAATGCAAGTAATAATTGCATCTACATTTTTGGGGTTTTGTGAAGATTAAATGAGATAAAGGATAGAAAACACTTGGAAAACAAGGACTGCTATATAGTAATGCTTAATAAGTTATACATATCTAAGAATCATAAAAATTACTATCATTTTCTATTTTACCATATGAATATCTACACCATGTGTATATATACCTACTGTCACATCAAGCATACCCATGCATATAAATAACTTTAATTCATGGTATACTATTTTAATAATAACTTCAGGAAATTTTGCATGTAGGGTGCATTATATCATCAGTAATTTAAACTAAGTATTAACATAATGCTTTTGATTATTAACTATAGAATTTGTGTCAAATTTTAAGATTACAAATTCATCATTTGGCAAGGAATTTCTTATTGTTTTAGTTTCATCGCCTTTGCTGGCCGTTGGAAATAGCACAGCAGGCCTACAGATAAAAGGCTAACTTCAGATGAAACAGCTCTCAGATACAGTGAAAAGCTTCCGGAAAAAGTCCAATGATACAGAACTGCCTTTGGGATTGGCAATGATTTGTATCTGTTTTTCATGATTATTATTTTCAATATTAGAGTTAAATATGTCTTAAGCTTTTCTATATGTTATTTTCAGAAGTTTTTAATTCAGCTATAAAAGATTGGTTTGATAATGGTTAGAGAAGAAATAAATTTCAGAAGCCCTTATAAGCAAGAAAAATTTACTTTTTTGTTATAAAAATGCAATATTTAAAATTGTAACACAATTGTTTGCTATTTTCTCTTATAAACAAATTTTAGGATATTTGTTGAATTGAACTAATGATTGCAATATTTTGAATTAGTTTTTGATATCTGTAATTATTTGTTTTTTAAATTTTATTTTACTTTTGAAAAATTCCTTTTTCTTTTTCTGTTGTACCAACTCAGATTTTAAAACATGGGTTTATATTTCCAGCCCAAGTTCATATTAACAATAGCAGTTATGATAATAGTGACCTACATATAGTGAGTATTAAATATGCTTGGGCATTAAGCTGGGACTTCACCAACTTTTTCAGTTTATCATCTCAATAATACTATGAGATAGATACAATTATGATCCCATTTGGTATGATTTACAGTGACAGAACATTTATATGATTGCATTATTTAAAATGACAACATGAAATGTTAGTAGTTGGTAAATCATAAAAGATAAATTTTTCTTCAAGATTTGCATATTAGTTCTAGTATTTTGTTTATTTTTAAAATAATTTCAACTTTTATATTCAGGGTACATGTGCAGGTTTGTTACATGGATATATTGTGTGATGTTGAGGTTTGGGGTACAGATCCTGTCACCCAGGTAGTAAGCATAATACCCAATAGATAGTTTTTCAACCCACAGTCCCCACTTCCTCCCCACTCTAGTAGTCCACAGTGTCTCTTGTTCCCATCTTTATGTCTGTATGTAGTCAATGTTTAGCTCCCACTGATAAATGACAACATGCAATATTTAGTTTGCTGTTCCTGCATTAATTTATAGTATTCCATGATGTATATTACCACATTTTAAAAATCCAGTCCACTATTAATGGGGACCTAGGTTGATTCCATGTCTTTGCTATTGTGAATAGCATTGCAGTGAACATACGGGTACATGTGTCTTGGTAGAATGATTTATTTTTCTTTGGGTGTATACCAATAATCAGATTGCTGGGTTGAATGGTAATTCTCTTTTAATTTCTTTGAGAAATCTCCAAACTGCTTTCCAGAGTGGCTGAAATAACCCACATTATATAAGCATTCCTTTTTGCGACCTCACCAGCAATTTTTATGTTTGACTTTTTAGTAATGACCATTTTGACTCATGTGAGATGGTATCTTATTGTAGTTCTGATTTGCATTTATCTGATGGTTAGTGATGTCAAGCATTTTTTTCATGCTTGTTGGCTGCTTGTGTGTCTTCTTTTGCGAAGTGTTTATTCATGTCCTTTGCCCACTTTTTAGTGGTGTTATTTGCTCTGTTTATTGATTTGTTTAATTTCTTATAGAGTCTGGACATTAGACCTTTGACAGATGCATAGTTTGAAAATATTGCATTCTGTAGGTTGTCTGTTTACTCTATTGATAATTTATTTTGCCATGAAAATGCTTTTTAGTTTAATTGAGTCCTATGTGTCAAGGTTCATAGAACTGATAAATAACTGCAGTAAAGTTTCAGGATACAAAATCACTATACAAAAATCAGTAGAACTTCTGTACTCCAATAATGTTCAAGCTGAGTGAGCCCTCCTTATTCAGTTTTAATTCAAGGTCTTATAATCCACCATTCTTGGCAATGCTTGCCAAAGCTCTGTGGAGACAACTAATACTCGTTCTTGATAGATCAGGCCTAGGAAAAGTAGCATTGGATTGGGAAAAGTAAAGTGTGGAACATAAGTCTAGAGTGGAGAAGTTCTTTTTTTTTTTCTCTTCTGTATCCATAGCCTTTTCTCCCCTATTAATATGACTTTTCTTTTCACTTAAAGTACTTATTATGGAGAGCATTCCCCTTTTAGGAATCAAGATTATAAGGAGTATAGAGAATTTCAGCTATACCCTTTTTATCTCCATTTGTAGAGATATTGATGGCCAATATCCTGTATCTTCTAATTCAGTGTTCGCAAATTTTTTGAAATCCTAGGTTGTTCTTCAAACTTTCAGCCCCAGACAGTATAGCATTGTTTTGATATAATTTATTTTAGGAAATGATACGATGGATATGGATTGTGGAGGACTGGCCATGTCACAAAGGCCTTAGGACACAACTATTAATCCTAAAACAATCATGCAGTTCAAATACTGGGATCCTCATTTTATGGATAATGTAATGGGCTCAGAAAGGTTAATTAACTTGCCCAAATGTATTCATCTCAAAAACAGCAAAGCCAGGTATCTCTAGTTCAAAGCCCATTTTTGTGTTTCTTTTGTTTTGCTTTTTTACTATATGTAACTTTTTCTCTTGTTATAAATTGTTTTCCTAAACTATCAAGGATGATTCTATATTACCCAGGAAATCATTACTGTATTTGTGCTGGCTATAAGTGCATTTTATCTGGGATTTCTTTCATCATTTACTATTAGTTGGCATTTAAGTCATTTGTGTCTTGATGGAAACTTTTTTTTATATCGGTTTTAGAGAATAATCTTTCTATCCCAAAGCATGTTTTTGTTTATTATTAGTGACTTAGCCAAGTGTGCTCATTCATACTAGGACTGTGAACCCCAAATCTGAACAAACCTTACTAGCTAGAATATAGCTAATAAAATAATATATATACGGATTATGAAATTATTGTAATTGAAAACTTCATCAATCTAAGCTCTGTAATTTACTAATTTTGTGACTCAAGGCAACTTATTTAACCTTTTGGAGCCTGCATTTCCTTGTCTATAAAACTGGGATAATGACAGTAACGCATTTCTAAAGTTTTTTGGGGATCACATGAGATAATACATATAAACCACTTCGTACCATCCCTGACCCAGACTAAGTGCTTAATAAATCTTATAACCAGATTATACTTGCCTTGCGTGTGAATTGAATGATTATAGCAAAAATCCTAGATCTGGAAATATTGCCATTTTTTAGTAGACATATTTCAGTAAAGAGTTATCAAGAAAGAACTCATCCTTTCCCATTCATTCTAGAAAGTGTTTAAGAAGTTTCTAATAAAATGTGTCACATTTCCTCTTTAATTCTGATAGGATTGTTACAGTATTCTGGTTCTAGTCATTGTATGTGATGAAGCATACAATAATTCTTGTCAAGGCAAGAGGGGTATCTTAGTAGTTCAGTTGCACAATAGCTGCAAGGCAAAACCTAATTTAACAGATCCATCAATATAATATAAAGATTCATCTACAGGCCGGGCGCGGTGGCTCAGGCCTGTAATCCCAGCACTTTGGGAAGCCGAGGCGGGCGGATCGCAAGGTGAGGAGATTGAGACCATCTGGCTAATACGGTGAAACCCCATCTCTACTAAAAATACAAAAAATTAGCTGGGCTTTGTGGTGGGCGCCTGTAGTCCCAGCTACTCAGGAGGCTGAGGCAGGAGAATGGTGTGAACCCGGGAGGCGGAGCTTGCAGTGAGCCGAGATCGCACCACTGCACTCCAGCCTGGGCGACAGAGCAAGACTCCGTCTCAAAAAAAAAAAAAAAAAAAAGAAAGATTCTTCTACAAATGTCTCTCTCTTTTAGGAGGATCATGTCCAAACTACTGACCAAAGGCTGGAAGGAACTGTATTGTGATGAATTGTTGTTGAAGTGATAGATGTACTCTGTCCCAAGTTCACAGAACATACACCAGTGGGCTTTAGCTTATTTTTCCAGTTATTTTAAAATATGTGTCCACCAGGTCAGCTAAGCTTTAGCAACTCAACGTTTTCTTGGCCACTTACTATTTATTATGTAACAAAAAGGGAGTTATGTCCAATCTCACAGGCAAACTGTTCAGAAGCCCAAAATAGTCATTATTATATCACTGAACTGGTACTGAAACCTACAAGGATTATGTAGTGTGCCAAAGCACTTTGCTTTTTCTCTCCTTATTGCACAGGTAAAGCTTTATCTGAAATAACTACTTCAAAAGTAAAAAGGTCATTTGTTCCCTAGCTTTCCAGCAAGGTTCATGAACTGACATAAAGTGTGAGAGTGTAAGAACACACTACCATCTGAGAGTCATCTTATAAAAGACTACTTTGCTTCTTTTTATGAAGTAGATCCCTTTCCAGTTCTGTAGGGATCTAAAGTCTATTTTTGTAAATGAAATGATACAACTCCTGAATTAAGCTGTAATTCTATCTTCAGTGCTTTGTAGAAGTTAGTCTAGAGCCTGAATATGCTCAATCCAAGCCAAATAATGATTAAAATGTTACACATACACTGAAGTTATTTTGTTTTTTTACATATATAAATGGCTAATGGATTTATATTTCTGAGGTACAGTCTCTACAAATCCTCTTTAGTTTCACCCAAATAAAGATATGGAGTCATCTTAATTCCTGGAGAAGTGACTCCAACAAAACAAATTTTGTTTTCATGGTCACTTTATACTCTTAAAAGCTATTGAGGACCTCTAAGAGCTTTTCTTTGTATGAATTATACCTATTAATATTTACTGTAGGAATCAAAACAGAGAATTTTTTAGTATTAATTAATTGTTTTCTCCCCAAAGGAACATGAGATGCCTAGCCAAATAAGTAGGAGAGAGGCACCTGGGGTAGAAGAGGATAATAGGGACAGAGAACTGTAGGATTTATATTCTTAAATGATATTTCTATAGCATATGCATTTATTTTTCAATGTTTGTGTATATTTCTTTAATACTCTCCCTGGCTACAATAGGCTCTGCTATGTTATATTTTAAATTTAGTATGTATGCCCCATATACATCTGTATGTAACTTTTTAAAGAAAATTTAATTTCTTAGAAAAAGCAGTTTTCTACACAGATCAAGTACTCCTTGCAACACAAAGCGTCCCACTCATGTCCACATCCTCTTAGTCTGGCCTGGTACCCAGTCTCTCTTGGCCTCTTTCTTTATGCAGGAAATGTGACTACGGCTGAGATATCCTTTGCTACTTCCAGCTTTTTGAAGAGTCTAAACTCTTTCAACAAAACAGCTGGGATAGTCACTCTACAACTTACCCTGCCCTGAGAGTTGAGGGATCTATTTCTAGGTATTGGTCCTTCACCTATGTCACACTTTCCTGCAGCGTACTAGGTCACGCCTGTCTCTTTACCAAAGTATGACATATTTTCTGCATATTGTCAAAAGCATAAATTATCCTGCTTTATCTTTAAAATGTTTTCAATTGAACTTAATATATTTGGAGCTAGTGTTGTAAAGTTACTAATGATTCATCTACTAGAGGACAATGGCTGAAATTTATTGTACATTTTTCTTTAAGAACACAATTTCAAATTTAAAGATTGCAGGCATATATCATATTTAATCCTGACACAAGAAACAAAGCACATTATAGCAGCTATCTTCAGTTGCTTTATCACTTGAAATATCGACACTCTAATTGTTAGAAAACATACCTGTGAAATGGGAGGAAGGAACTGATAAAATCTGGACATTTTAGAAAAATCCATCATCATAGAATTCTCCATATTGGAATGGAAAAAATTAAACAAATCACATATGTTCTTCTTGTAAAATCTCATCATTTTATGCAAGTCACATTTTCTGAAGAAGGAGCAGTTTTGACCATGTTTCTCAAACAGTCTTCAGCAGTTTACATGGTACCTCTACAAAGTGAAAACTAATAGATGTTCATAGACATGTTCATGGATGAGGTTTTCATTATTTTAGCAAGTTCATTTTGAAATCATGTCTTTGCATAACATTCTATTTACAAGTGATCTAGTTCACAAGTTTTAGATTTAAATCAGACTCATGGAATACCATAAAAATAAATGACTTGAACTGGATTGGCTGGAGTAATACTTTGAGTTCACATCAAACAATGTTCTAAACCTAAAATCTGTAGGTAAACCACTGCAGTGACCTATTAGTTGAGGAGTAGATATTGGTCGATTCTTGAGCAAGGCAGACTGAGGCAAAGTACCCTAAGGGAGTTCACCACCTGAGACTAGGATCTTCAGGCCCACCCCTGTGTGGGGATTACAAGTGGAGGTCAATATTCCTTCTTTCTAAATATTTTAAAGTTATACATCGAGCTAGTAAACTTCTAAATAAAATATTTTATGTCATCCTGCCTTAATAGATATTCCCTTATACTCACCAAAATAAAGAAGAAATATGTGTAAAGCTATAGTTTTATGTTTTAGAGTTGGCATCATAGCAAAGATGATGGAATTTAATTATTCTGCCTATCTGAGTGATGATTGGCCAGAAGTATTTGCATGAGTAATAAAATAAAGATATACATAATTCACAGTTACTAGAATTAGCAACTCAACTTTTTTTTGGCCACTTACTATTTATTATGTAACAAAAAGGGAGTTATTTTATTTTGTTATTCCATTAAATTTATTCCATTTATTTTATTCCATTATTGCATTAAATTTATTCCATTAAATTTATTTTTCTTCTTATCATTTTGGCAAATCACTAATTATGTTGTTATAATCAACATCTTTCACATTATTTTGTTCCTTTGACAGTAACAGTTTAAACTATGATTGAAAAATAAACTGCAATTGCATTAAAAATATACCAAATATGGCTATGTTTTCAAAATTTTAAATCATGTGTAACAACTCATTAAAATTATTTTTCATATATATTTTCAAAAAAGTTTCCTTCTAAACTCATTTAAATTATTTATTAAAATTACAGGGCAAATATAACTTGTAGCTAATTAATATTTACAAATTTAATGAAATCTATAGAGCTGAATTTTCATTTAGTAATCTTAAAGTTTAATTAAATCTCATTAAATATTTCCATAAAACTAAAACTATGCACAATACTAGTATTCAATGTCCGTCTAGTTGCCAATCTAAAGAAATAATTTCATGCCACGTGCATGTTATGTCATATATTTATATTTAAGAGTAATATGAGCTGTTAATATTCTAAAATGTTCCTGAGCCACCATGTGATGTAAAACTTTTGTGAAGACCATGCTAATTTGTGGTACCCAAAGAGAAGCAAGAAGGGGAATGCTCAGTGATATTGAGCAACAATGACTTGTTATATAAGACTCTATTGCATTTGTCCTAATGGAGAGAAAAGATTTGAAAGGTAATTAATATGTCTTTTCTCTTACTTAAGTAATTACATTACTCAAATCCTTCCCACACTCTGAAGCACATCTCTGTTCAATGTTGTCAACAGTACATGCCACAAACCTTCTTGGCATTTGAATGGAATCACCTTTTATTTTGAAGACACAGGGAAAGAAATGTGAATGTTTTCCCTTGGGCAAATGGTGTTAGTCATGAGTTGGTTTGTGTTGTGTCATGAGTCAGGATGTGGCAATACTGCAACACTGCAACCCAAGTTACTGAGATACCCATGTGTTCTTTAACACATGTATTTGTAGACTTGAGAAATTCAAGGCCTCTAAGCATAGGGCTTCAGGCAGAGACCCTTCTTGTTTGTGTTTCTACGGGTAGTCCTAAAGATTTGTGTTAATATTACATGGTTGCTGTGACCACTACTTACAGATCCCTGATCTCATAATATGTTTTAAGATATACATTTATGTAGCTTTTGTGATTACTATCAAATGTGGCATCTTAAAAATATGAAATAACAGTATTACTTAATAATTTAGAACAAAAGGTATGTCCTAAATTATGTTCTAGCTTTGTATCACTACTTGGTCTTAAAAGTGTCTATATTTGTATATATTTACTTATTTTGTTAAAATATGACAAGGCATTAAGAAGCTACATTAATTTGAAGAATTGTATAATTCCCAAATTTAAGAAAAACTAGCTTGTAATAGTGCAGCAAGATGAGTCATGGATATGCTATTAAAACTGAAATAGGAAATAAATAATTCTGCCAGCTCTTTCAAGTGAATACTTCAAATCTCTTGTTTGGTGCTGTAGGCATTATTAAAATATAGTTATAGTGGTTTTATGCATTTTTGATCTCGATAAACAGTGGAAATGTTTTCTTGGGCTTTTATTTCATCTCTTCATCTAAAATAGTAATGAAAAAAATTGACATTAATATGAATCAAGACACTAACCAAAGTGAAAAGTTCTACTTTTGTTTAATAGTTCTATCATATCCCTGAAAAGATAAAACACAACAACTTAATTTTAGTGTTATCTACAAAATATACATAAGTAGATCCCACTAGAGAGCTTTATTTAGTAAAACTACTTTAGTCCCTTTCCCACCATTTCTGCACCTCTAATATAGAAAGTCTAGGTCACCTAAGAATTCACGAGGTAGTACTATCAGATAATATATACAAACGTTTGGTCATTTTCAAATGTTTTCACTTTGGCCAATTCACTATGTTCTAAAAGTTTAAGATTCAGCCCTTTAACCACCATAGATTTTCTATATTAGACTAACCATGTTTTATCAGTGAAAATAGCTTCATAATTCATTATGAGTGTAAAACACATACTATATAAAATGCATAGTAGAAAGTAGTGAAAATCATTTATAATTCTATCAGCCAGAGATAACCAGGGTTAGTTAATATTTCTCTGTATATTATTCCAGGTTTAGATTTATACTAAAACTGTATTTTTTAGCCAAAATTGAGTCATACTGAATATGCTGTTTGTTAAACTGTTCTGGTGACAATGATAAATCATGTATAGTTTTTCCTGTCCAATATATAGATTATATCATTTTTAACCTGTACACTATTTATGTATATTATATATACCACATCATTTGATTATTATGTTATTTATGATTTTTTTTACTATTGTAAACAACATTAAGATGAACTTTATTTGACCATTTTTTTCTGTTGTTGTCTAATGATACATTCAAGAGATTTTATTGACTGCCTATTGTGTTCTGGCCGCTCTTCTCAGTTCTAGGTGGCAGTGAATAAAGTAGACAGAAGACATTGCTCTTATGTGGCATATGTTCTAGTGAAGATAACTAATAATAAACAAAATAAATGAGTGAACAAACATGTGGTTAGTACATAGTGATGTGTAATGTGGAGAAAAGGATGCATGGAAGGGTAACAGAAGTGTCAAAGGGTAGAGTTGCAATTGTAAATTGTAATCAGGATGGTCAGGAGGTGGAATTGTTGGACTGATGCATATCAAACCTTGTGAAACACCTTGGCTTATTATTTCTCGGAAGTCTTTTACCAATTACATTTTCACTAATAATGTATGAGAGTGTATTTTTCTCACATCATAAAAAATCACTTTAAAAATATAATTTTAATATGCAAAGTCCAAATATTTTAAAATGTGTATTGCTTGGTGATTGATGATGTTCTTTATTTTTTTGTGACTATTGAACATTTATGCATTTTTAATGTATATTACCAGTTCATGTCATCTGCTCCATGTAGCAGATGCTGTAGATACCTTCCGTTTGTCTGGAGGTGTACCATTTTAGTGAGTTCCAGCCAACTTTCAGCATCTCTTTCCTTAAAGATATTCTCCAAAGATATTCTCCAAAGATTCCTTAAAGATTTCCTTAAAGATACTCTGCCTTCTCACATAGTAAAACACAAGCACCCTGGAATGAACATTCCATAGGGGCTGCTTTGCAGCAATGGCAGGCAGGAGTTGGTGATAAAAACCTGTCTTCCTTAACCCTTGCATTTACATCTCTGAGGCCAGAGTTCTACACCATTTCCCCACGTTTCCCTGTGGGATCAAACTGTTACCACCTGCAGTGGTAGCCGATATGATAAAGCTCCCTTTATTAGGGGTCTTTCTTCCCTTCACTATCTCACTTTCCCTCCCCTGCCATTGCTTACAGCACCTCCCACATAAATTACTCACATGTGAATTCTTTTCTTAGGGTCATCTTCTGGACACTAAACACCATTCTCAGTCAAGAGTCGTTCTACTTGTCCTTAACTGCTACAAACTTTTTCCATTATCAATAACATAATTTTGTCAGTTTCATAGCTTAAAGATATTTTTCTAGTTTGTCCTTTTTTAAAAGTAGTGTTTTCTTGGAGGGAATTTTTGCATTTTTGTTAGATCCAATGTATGTAATTGTTTTCTTTATGTTTTCTGGCTTTAGAGTCATTTTTTGAAAGCTCCCATTTAAAACATAAAAAATAAATTCTTTTGATGCCTTTTAGCACTTTATTGTTTTGTTTTATTTTATTTTACTTTCCATGTGGAATTTTGGTAGAAGAGAGACGTAGAGTTTCAAGGTTTTTTTTTTTTTCTTCCATATTGATAGCTATTTGTTCCACTACTTTTCATTGAGATGTTACATTATATAAAGTCAAAACTAGTCTTTGGATATGTTGTTAAATAACAAAATTAGACAAATAAGGAAAACTAATTTATCTTTCTTTTCTCATTCTGTGCTGCTACGTGGTTCCCTAATACCTGAGTCTACAATGCCTTTAATACTTGCAATACCTCAGTCCCTAATACATAATACCTGCCTATAGAAGTGAATCTGATAGTATCTGTCTATCTATCTGTCTATCTATCATCTATCTATCATCTATCAATCATCTATCTACCTAATCACTTTGCTAATTTAGGTTACCTTATTACTAAGGTCTCTACTTTTGTTTACGTATTTAAATTTAACTCCTACTGTTGAAAAAATTTCTATCTCCTACTAAAGGTATATGAGGAATCACTGCATTATATTTGGACAAAAACTCCTCTCGTAGTACCCAGTAACTCATACCAAATGATGATGATTTTAGTCTATCTAAGTTTAAGGGCAACCTTAGTAACATTAGTAAACTGAGTTGTTGTGTAATCTACTTAGCTATGACTAATCTCATCTTTGAAAATTTTCTTGTCTTTAAAACTTTTCATGTTCTTATGAAACTTCACTTATTGTCTATACCATTCATTAAGGTGTTAATGATAGAAGAATTTCTGCTACTTTTTTATGTATATATGTATTACTTCTCCCATGACCTACTGGTATCCTTTAGGGCATAATTTCATTTTATTTCTGATTATATCCCCAGTGTACAGTGCTAAGAATGAGGTAGGAAAATTATAATTTTTAGGTAAAAGATGTAAATTTAAAAGATTTAAAATCATGTTTTATAAAATATCATACATCATAATCTAATTAATTTATGGGTGTCAAATTGTAGTACTTTTTTTTGTAAGAACATATACTAGCAGGTTTCTCTTTATTTTTTAAATCTTGAGGAGAGCACTCAATGGTCAGAGACAAAAAGGACTGATTTTAAAGGTGAAATCTATTAATGTAAGGAAAACAAGGTGCTTGATGTTGTCCATAGTTTCATTGAATTTTCATTTTTCCCTTAAAGTTGTAAAATAGCTCTAAAACAAAGTGTATTTGTAGGACATGTTAGAGGACATGCTAGCACTTTTAACTGTCTTTTCTATGCTTTTCTTTCTTCGTTACAATTTGTAAATAGAAATATTTCTTATAAACTCCATAAAACTTTTATCATAAGTGATGTTTCAAGGCCTTTAGATAAAAACTCTCCTTTAGGCTTATGCAAATTTTTGATACTAGTATTACTATCAGAGTATCTGTTTAAGATTCTACAGCTGTTTTTATTATATGTCAGGCAGTGCAGTTACATTAATAAGCTTTACCAAAAATTTCACTCAAGATATTTTTAGCATAACTATATTCACAATATGTGAGTATTTTCGTATGGCAAGAATAATTTTCCATGAATTTACTAGGAATCATTAAAGACACTTCAAATGTATTTTATATTATGCAACATCCAATGTTTTCAAAAGTGTGGAAAAATCTTTTAAATAATGTGAACTTGTTTTTCTTTCTTGTTCATTTACTTTTCATATTCAGACTTCTCTTTTTTAGTTCATACAACCTTCATCAGTTTGCTCTTAACTATTTCTCATCTTTTACTATCCTGTCAACAATCTCCTATCTTCTTTGCTTTTATCATGTTATCTGTAAAGTGATAAAAGAGGGGAAAATGTGCTTTTGTTAGTTGGAAAATAAAGAACTTGTAACAAAGTGTGAAATGTAAGTTTATTTGATCAAAGTGTGTTATTCTGATGTTTAAATTTTTATTTTCAAACATGTGCATCATTTAGGTATTTATGTTCAATTCAAATTCTACCTTGATGATATTAATTTTTAATGTTCCAGATAGCTTAATTAACAATGTAAGTTGTAGCAAAATAATTTATTTTGAAATCTCATGATTTTAAGTTTGGAGCTATTTTACACTCAAGATTGATTTTTATAATAACAGTTTAACCTGTTGATACTCTGAGGCTGAGCATTTGTCATAATCTTTTTCAACTGTAAGTTTTCTTCATATTTTTAGATTTAGAATTTTTTTTTCAAATAAAGATATACAAACAATAATGTCTGCTTTGTATTGGGAAATTATACTGGTCTAACAGGAAAACTAGTCTAACACAGGTAGTCAAGAAACTTACTGATATGCAGGGTTTAAAAATTGAAATGATTTTAAGGCCTCTGTATCTCTATATTTTTAGGAAAAAGTGATGGGAGTGTCTTGTGCCTTTTGTATAGTCTTTTGCGTATATTCAGCAAGAATGGTTTACTAAACTCACTGAAGACTAAGCTCTGATTTTTTTTTTTAATTTTGCCCAAATTCCTATCTAAGGGGCCTGGGGAGCCATGCCCTACAAACCATAAATTCTCATCAGATGGGCTTTATTTAACCCTATATATCGTGACTTACTTTCCAATTTGACTCTGACATAACATTACTTGACAAAGAAGAAAATCAAAATATTTTACCTGAAAACATGTTTCTTCTCCATATTTTGAAATGGCCCTACAAAGCCATCTTTTGTGGGAGAAAATACGCACCTGTAAAGAATCTCTATTAACATAGCTGGATCTTATTCTTCTAGGCCCTCCCAATCCTGAAGAGATTAACTGAGAGTCTAGTACCTTTTAAAGGTCTGAATAGGAAACATGTGTCATCTATTGTCTCTAAGGGCAGCCACTGTGAGATTTCAAAAAACTTTGGTCTCCACAATCTTTTATCTCAGCCTGAACATTTCCTTTTTATTGATCCCAGGTCTTTAGACAAACTCGACCAATTGTCAACTAGAGAATGTTTAAATTTATCTATACCCTGGAAGCTCCTGCTTCAAGTTGTCTCGCCTTTCTAGACCAAACCAATGTATTTCTTAAATGTATTTGATTGATGTCTCACACCTCCCTAAAATGTATAAAACCAAGCTGCACCCTGACCACCTTGGGCCGGTCCATGGTCACTCATATTTGGCTCAGAATAAATCTCTTCAAATATTTTACAGAGTTTGACTTTTCGTCGACATCTGTTTGGTCCTCTAGGATAGAAATCCCCAACTCCTGGGCCACGGACTGGTACTGGTCTCCCTGTTAGGAGACAGGCTGCATAGCTGGAGGTATGTGGCAGGCAAGTGAGCAAAGCTTCATCTGTATTTACAGCCACTCCCCACTGCTTGCATTACTGCCTGAGTTCTGCCTCCTGTCAGATCAGCGGTTGTGTTAGATTCTTGTAGGAGCGTGAACCCTATTGTGAACTGTGCATGTGAGGGATCTGGGTTGCGTGCTCCTTATGGGAATCTAATGCCTAATGATCTGTCACTGTCTCCCATCACTCCAACATGGGACTGTCTAGTTGTGGGAAAACAAGCTCAGGGCTCCCACTGATTCTACATTATGGTGAGTTGTATAATTATTTCATTATATATCACAATTTAATAATAATAGAATTAAAGTGGATAATAAATGTAATGTGCTCGAATCATCCTGAAACCATGCCGTTCCCCCTGGTCTGTGGAAAACTTGTCTTCCATGAAACCGGTCCCTGGTGCCAAGAAGGTTGGGGATCGCTGCTCTAGGAGTAGCACACAAATTTAGATACAATTGAACTGGTCTGTTACAACCATTTTCAATTTCAAATGGTTACCTTGGTTAACTTCCTATCTCAAGACAGTGATCTGAATGTCTGCTCCAAACTACATACTGAAACATCTTTTAAGCTTCTTCACTCCCCATTGGTGGCCCATCCTCATCTGCAGGCAAAGCCCAGCAAATCCCTCTGCTGTTTTCCCCTTCTACTGGCTAGAGATTAATCTTCCAACTTTGATAATATGTCTCTTTTACATACCTCTAAGGCCATCAATAAGTTAAAAAATCTTCAAGACTATTTTTTTGCCCTAAAAACAGCCTGTGACAGCTAAGACTATTTCAGATTAAAGCCAAAACAAGAACTAAAGAGAAAGAAATGTTTCAGAAAGCAGAGTGTTAAAGAATACCTGTTTTTCCCATTAAATGTTAATATTATTATAGAAACAAAATAACTTTTTCTTGAAGCATTTAACCTGGACTCTGGGTCCACAGGTCTACAAGGTGAAATAATTACCTGACTTATAGAAAAATATTACAAATAATTAAGATAATAAATGTTATTGCTCTGTAGTAACAAGAATGGTCGGGATGCCTAGCAGATCAGCAGGATATACATCAGAAAGCATGTTTTTCCTGCTCCTATTCTTTCCTCAAAGCATTTTCTGACAATTAGTGAGGAGTTCTGTAATTACATCTAGCTTTTAGTGAAAAAAGAAGTCAAGTATCATGTTCTGAATTATCATCAGACAATTAGGTTTTGGTTCTATGTATGCAGCAAGTTTATAACCTGGATGTGTAGGACGGAAAGGAAAACCAGAATTTAGCTAATTAAAGTAATGGGAGCTTGACCTGAGCATTAAGACTTGTCTTTTCCAGAGAAGGAGATGCTGACAGTATAATACATTGTATTAATAACATCACCAATAATAATACAACAACAATAACAAGGACTACTTATTTTTTATTTCTAGTTATGAGTTTACTAAGTTTGTATACATTTCCTTGATCTGTCAACAGCATATAAGGAAGACATTATTACCCTTAATTTTGAGAAAATGAGTCCCATTGTCTCATAACCTCAGAAAACATAAATTATGTGTCCATGATCACTAAAAATGGTAAGAACAAAAACTGGAATTTGATTTATGATGTATCTGACTTCAAAGCCTATGTTCATTTTAGTAGTAATGAATTTCATTCTTGCTGAGAGAGTGTTCAGCATACCTCAAGCATAAGATCTATTCAAGTAAACACAAACACTGATAGTAAGTGGTCCAAACCTTTCAGGAAGTTAAGACAGGAAAAGATTTCTTTCTATAGGTACATTTATTCGTTCACTTATTCAGCAAATATCTGTTGAGCACCTTCTATTTACCAAGCTATTTTAAAGCCAGGTAGATACCAGCATTACAATTCTTTGAGATCTGCATATTGCAGCAGATTACTAGCCCACGACTGAGGGATGGGAGAGTAGTGGAAAGCACATGCTTCATCTAGATAGGACTGATGTTTAGCCACCACACACTGGGATGGCTTTACCTGTTGTTGAAATATGTCTATATCTGTTGAAAAGTGCCGTTGTCACAAGCTCACTTTACTCCAGGGTCTTTGCCACCCAGCCTTCCCCTAGGACTACTTCAGACCACGCCAGCAACTAAAGGGTTAATGCCTATCTTAAGTGGGGAGACTTTAGGACCCTGCTTTTTGCCTAAGCTATTATAAGTGGTCAGTCAGTGCCATTGCTGACCAAACTCTCAGATTAGCTCTTAGGTAACAACATGGGATCTCCCTCCTAGTAATGCCCAAGGGTCTTGCCTATCCCATGTTCCAGGGACCTCAGAGTGAACACCATTTAGACCCACACTGGCCCCTGCCAGCCTGCTGGACTACCAGATGGCTCACTGTAGCTCTTTGACTGGCCCATTCACACCTGTTTCCGTCTGCCCAGAACGGACCTAAATACCAAAAGGAAAGGTGGTATTCCTACAGACAGTGCTAGCATCTTGGTGGACAAATGCTTAGTGTCATTTTGGCCCCATGAGGTTGTGGCCACACACCACTGCTTGGCCCTTCCCTTACCATCCTCAAATTGTGCTTGAGTAGACTGTAGCCCCTTTTGGTACCTTGACTCCAAGAAAGCAGATAGAGAATGGAGCAAACTGGAAGATAGGGGATAATGGGACAGCCTCAGGCAAAGACCAGGGACTGCTGAATCTCCTGGCAGGGTGGGGATTCTAGCAAAGGAGGAGGAAGCAGAGGATGGAGGTAGGCTGCAGTAGTAATATCAGGCCAGGAGGTGTTAGAAGTGCAAATTCTTGCTTTCAGCCTTCTCAGTTAAATATCATCTCTATTTAATTCACTACATGAAAGCAAGTCACAGGCATTAATAGCATTGATATTAACAATAAATCCAGGATCAGACACAATTCTAAGACATTTGAGTCTTGCTCATTCAACAGGAAAGGAAACTGAAGCATTTGAGTGCTTATTTATAACTTAAATGGCAGAGCCAGAACTTTAACTCAAGCAGCCTGGCAACATGCCCATGCTCCCAACAAGCATTTATGCCACTTCTCATCTGACCAGAATGATTCATTTAATCCAATTAAATGTGAGATTCAGATTTATTATTGTTATGTTTTAGTGGGTGATAGAAAATTGAATATATAAGGAACTCAGACTTGGACTAGAAAATATTTACATGCCATTGCTATTTAGTTGAAGCTGAAAGAAGAGTCAGCACTATGAACAATGTTATTGATCTGAAGAGAAATTCTCTACTTATCGAGACGCCTAATGACTATCCAGATGGCACCTAATAACTGTCAATTTAATGGTAGAAATTTAATGTCAGAAAAGTTTGGTGCAGTTCTCTATGTCAAATCATAGACTAGACAGAGGCATTACTTAGTGATGGTCACATCAAACAAAATATTACACCAAATGTTTATAAAAATTAACAAATTATTTTGAAATTATTATAACTTACACTATAATTTATATCACTTACTAAGCAGTTGAAAACATTTTCTGTTAATTTACAGAATATAAATCAATATACTTTATTAATAAACAGTATATGTATATATTGGTTCACATAAAGCATCAAAGCTTTTGGAATCTGTGAGTGCTTAGGGTGGAGAGTTAGAAAATGCTGATATGAATTATATGTATTGATGCATATGGGAATTTCCCAAAGGTCCTAATGTTCCTGGTTTCCATTATAGATCTATGTTCAGTTAACATCAATGTATAATTCACGCTTTATATAAAAGACTAATTTTTCAAAGTAATAGGATATATTACATTATTGATTTCCTTCATGAAATGAAAGAAGATATACTAAAAAAGAAAAATATTAAGTGGCCCCTTTGCAACCGTAATAAGACTGATAACAAGAAGATAACATGCAACTACATTGATATACAAATGGTGGATAGAGGGCTAGATTTTCTTATAATAAATCCTACTTTCCTGCATATAGCCTTGCACTGTGTGCAAATAAAATTTGTTCCTAAGCAAAACTAAAAATTGCAATTTGTCATAGAACTTCAAGGACTCTCACAAATCTTCAAAACCACATATTTTAATTTTTGAAAGCCAAGTTAGAGTCTACTTAAAGCAGCATAGAGCTTGTGATGGATTACACATGGGAAGACTTAGAGCCCATGGGCTTCTCTAGTTGGAAAGAATCAGATCATTGAGCCCAATATTTATTTATAAAGATTAAGCAACTGAGTGAGAGTGATCACTGGGCTCAAGGAGTGTGTCTGTGTCAGAGTTTGGACTGGAATTTATGTATAATGGAGATAACTTTTTGTAGTATACAGTGTTGTCTTTTCACTAAGTTAAATATAGGTGAGAAAACTAAACTATTTACAGTACTAATTTTTATCTCAGTGAAGTTTTAGAGGGAATCTATAAACAACCTATGCAGTTAGAACTAATTAAGTAAAACTGTAACTAATTTAACTACTGCAGAAGCCATGAAGTTGGCCAAAAAGGATTTGAAAGTGTCCTGAAAAGGATGTCTTCCACATTGCATTTTGGTGGTAGGACATACCATCTGGCTAATTTCTCAGAGTCTGGAATGAAAGCAACAAAGGGTTGCCAACCCCCCCATGATCATAAATGAGAATCTCTGACAATGCCTATTAATTATGTAATAAAATTCACTAAACAAGCCACATTCATATGCCACATGGCAAAGGTTAAAAGGCAGCTAGTGAAGTCTAAGATTCTGGAGAGAGTATTTGCAACTCTGATAGCCTCAGTCTCTTAGAATATCAATAGCAAAATAAAAAGCCTTCTTGATACTATTTTATGAACTCTATCTTTAAAATGCCAGCTTCACGTCCTTTATCTGAGGAACACCATAGAGCTTAACTAATCACATTGCTGTACTGCTGAATTCTTTTTTTTTTTTTCAGCAAGATACTTTCTGCTCACCCTAGTCAGCAGCTGCCATGTAGCAGAGGCTTTTTGCCTTGTGAGTGGGGATTTTTTTTTTTTTTAAACCATAGCTATAAAAAACAATTGGCCATGCTCAGTTCTCCATCTGTCTTTTATGTCCCTCTGGATTACATAAAAAGGCAACAGTTTATTTATAACCTCCAAGTTATACTCTAAATAATATTTGATTAAGGCTAGTTTTTAAAGTTATCAGAGAAATTTCATAATTGTATGTTTAGAATATGAGAAAAAGCACATCGCAGCTTCCTTTAGCTTTCCCAGTACTGCTGAGCCATGCAATTTGCTTGTGAACTTTATCCAATTTTGAGCATGACATTGTGAAGGAAAAAATAACAGCATCCAAAATCCAGTGTTGTCACTGACAAAAGCTTTAATATCTCTTAAATCTGTGTTTGAGAAGAGGGAAGCAAGGTAACTTTACCTATCTTGACCAAAAGTTTAAAGTAAGGAGGCTTTAGAAAACTAGAATACTAAAGGATATGTTACTGGTCTGTTAATTATGCTCTGGTAAGTCACTTTGGTTGTTCTTAAAATGAAAGAATATTGAACATCATTGCACCTTTCCCAAGTGAGATCTGCCTAATTGAAAAATAGATCATGTTATGTTTCGGGTTCCCAAACTCCTGAAAATCAAATGTCCCCTAGTAGTTCCCATGAGTGGTTAGAGCCATGCGATGTTTGCTTGCCTTCTGATTCTTTCCATTTGGTATTAAAAGGTAGGACACGTCAAGTCATTGATCAAATAATAAAACATTCCTCCAGCACAACTTCCAGACAGTTTGTCACAAAAAATGATCCATCTGTTGAGTGTTCATCTGTTGCTTTTAAGGTGCTTATTTGTTTGGCTGGGGACTAACAAAAGGTAATTCATTTGTCAAAAGCAGTGACATGGGAGAGACAGAAGGCTTATTTTCTCCATGAGTTCTTGTGACAATTTGTGTTTTGTTTTCTTTGAAAGGGAAAGAAACTAATGTATCCTGATGCTGTATGTGTTTGAGATGCTTTACAAACATTTTTTTTCATTTTATTGTCAAAAGAAATATGTCACTCAGGTACTTCTCTTAAATAATATATAAGCATGCCCATTTTAAAAGCAAAGGTTTTCCTAAAGCTCTATTTGTTTTTCATAGGTTTGTCAAAAGATCAAAGGTTACATCAAATAAGCATCACCCCCTCTTTAAATTTCATTCTCTTAAGTCACTGGACAGGTGGCAGGTGAACTTTGCCATATCAATTCAAGTCTAGACTTTCAGAATTTAAAATACTTGAGATTAGAAAGATTGAAATATCATGGTTAAAAGACATTCATCTCCTTCTTTGAGGTAAATTTACTATAACTTATTTCCTGGTGATTCCCAGTTTGTAAGGCCCAGTTTGTAGGCTATAGGTATTGTTGGAAAAGTAACTATGCCCGAAAATAAGGTGAATTTTACCAAAATTCTCTTTATAATAAAGTAATCTCAAATTCTCTTATAATATCAGACACTCGTAATATAAAGTCCCTTTTGGAAAAGACACAGTAAGACAACTTCAATCACTGCTAGATATGTATGCTTATAGAAGTAAACTGAAAGAGTTCTTTAAACAAAGAAGGAAATTAGTTTAAAGTCAATTTAATATTAATAAGTATGTCTGGATATATAGCCTCACAACTGTATGTTTAATGTTGTTGCAAATAAGCCCTTTAAAGTAACTTACAGAGCTAAAGAGTTAAATGGTTGTATTTTGGAGATTACTTATATATGCAGAATAAATGAAATAAAACTATTGTACTATGATGCCATAAGAGTATCAAAATCTGTTTCAAAAAATGCTGTACTTAAACTACTTAGGTGGAAATTAAGATGATATGCTTCAGGAAACTGCTATATGACTAAAATGTGACTGTACAAAGAGGAAGTTATTAATGCCTAAATGCATGTATAGAGTTTGTTTCATCGAATGTGAGAGCAGCAGCAAAGAATTTCTCCATAATAATTTAAATAGCCTGTTAGTAAATGGAGATAATTTTGGCAATATCTTTAAAAGGTTATTCACTGAAATTGAACAACGTCTTTTTAAAAATTTTTCCATTAAAATTTCTACTAGATTAAAAGCTCCATGAGGTTACATTCTAGTATTTCTGGCATATAATATGCATTCAGTAAATGTCTGTTATATAATGAATAAGGAGTTATTTTTATCAGTTCCATGAAAAAATATATAATTATTCCAAGGAAAAATACGTAATCACATGATTGATTGATTCATTCATTCATCAGATATTTATTAGTACTCTGGTCTAGGCATTTTTCAAAGTCGTGGTTAATATTGCTTTACTACTGAAAAGTTCCAGAGCTCTTCAGCTCTTTTGAATTTGTTTGGCAATTGTTCTCTAAGGCTTAATTTTCTTTTTTTGTTTTGATTATTTTTTTCTAAAATTTCAGTTTACATATTCCATTGCAGTCTAACATATAAACGTGTAAGAAAAGTTAATATATAACATGAATTTTCTTATATTTTATTGGTTGTGTGATATTTTCAATAAGTTCAGCAATTCAAAAATGGAGAATTAACGTTGTGCCTACATTAATTGTTTATAACTAAAATCAGTAAAATAATTTTGTTACATTCAGTAAAACAACTTAAAATTTTACCATGATCTTTATGAAAACAAGTTATATGCTGCTTTGATTTTTCTAGAAAATGATTTAACATTAGATAGAATGTGCATTAAATATTTTCACTTCCTTGGTCCTGAGAAGTTGATATACTATGTAAATATTTCTATCAGATTTGTTATAAATAATATTTATAGATCAAAATTTATGGCAAAGCACATTTTATATTTTTTACCAAATGTTATTTATCATAAATGCTATCAATACTACTTCCTAAACCTTAAATATATCAGTGTTTATCACAGAATATGTGATACTAAAAATATTAGTATATATTCAGTTTATAAAGCATATTCATTTCATAAAGCATGTTTAATGGCATATACTACATATAAAATGTATGAATTATGAGATTTATTGACGTTAATGTAGATAATGTAAATAATGTAAATATTACATGATAATGTAAATAATATATTACATGAGAGCATTTTATTTTTATTTTTATATTTACCTGCAGTTTCCATCTTCCTATAAAACACTCTACAAATAGGTCTAATTTATTTTCTTTGGATCTGTTTATGTTGCATAGTAAAAGTCACAAGCAAGTCACTTTCATTTGTCATTATTGCCAATAAAATAATTTGGAGAGAAAACAACTTTATGATTTATTGGTTAGAGTATAATAAGTTAAATGCCAAATAAACCATGGAGAATAAAGAATAGGTGTTATTATTTTATGCATGTAATCATGCTTTGATCAAAAACAACTATGCTTACAACTTTCTTATGTCATATTTGCTCCAGGTATTGATGACAGTGAACTATCAAATAGAGATAAGGGAAGAGATATTTAGTAGGCATTATTTCATCTTTTAGCAAACACTTCTTAGGAGAAAAATAATAAATAAAGCAATATAAAATATTGTTTAAAAGACATCAATGAATTTCCTTTTTTATTATAGTAATATATATTTGTATGTGTGTTCAATTTTTTTTTTCATTTTTTCCATTTGGACATACAAAAGTTGAAAGAAGTGAGTTTTAGGTTTTAAAAAAATCTGTGTATAACTGCTCTGCTGTCATGGTCTTTGATAAAGTGAAATAATAAAAGTTATAATGAATTAAAAAATTAGCTAAAATTATATTCTATATCTTTCTTTGATATTGGTTACAACATGTTCTGCTTCAGACACAATAGAAATAACTAAAATAGAACTGATAGATATGAATGTTCATATATGTCTGTGTGGGTATGTTTATATATATGCATATGAGTATACATAAGTGCTATGATGTATCATTAATGCTGAAGGATTGATTCATATGATTAATGCATATTATAAGTAGAATTATTTTGTTTTTAATTATTTTCTGATAATATAAATATGGCCTATTTGCGTATGTTGATTTTAAATTTTACAGTCTAACTAAATTAACTTATTAGTTCTAGCAGTTACATTGTATATTCCTTAGGCTTTTTACATTGATAATAATGTGTGCTAAAAGAGAAGTTTTGCCTCTTGCTTTAAATATTGTATGGCTTTTATTTCTTTTATCTTTCTTTATTGTCCTGGCTATCATGTCTAGTACAATATCAAATAGAAAGGGTGAGAGCTTTGCCTTTCCCCCAATTTTAGAGAGAAAGCTGCTAATATTTTACTTTATTTATTGAAAGTAGGTTTCACATAGACATTATATATTCATTACAAGATTACTTCTTTTATAAAACTGTATTCTTTTGTTCCTCATAATTCTTTGTCTTGCAGGATATGTAGTCTATGTTTATGCCTAACCTTGTTTTTAACCTATTTTCTTGACTGTGTCTCTTTTTTTCCCACCCCTCCTTTGACTGTATCTGTATCTAAATTTTACTATTTATTCTCTCTGTTTTTTTGACTTGAACATGTCTTTTGAAACATATCTAAATCTTTAATTTTCAATATGAAAGTTTAACAATTTTATATGTGTTGTATTTAATAAATTTTTTGTTTATATTTACTTCTTCATGTTCTTTTACCTTTTGAATATTTTTGTGTTTGTTTGGCTCTTTTATCTTCTAAGTTAGAGTTTTGAATGCCATATATCCTGTTTTTCAATCTACTAGTTTTAACATTAACTATTTGAACATGAAAACACTTGAATCCATATTTGTCAAATTATCAATATCAATATGAAATCATGTGATTTATCTCCCGTATTAAAGGTTAAAAATTATTGACTCATTTTAAATATTTATTAAGTAATTCCTTATTGTAGAGAATGTTCACTTTTCTGTACCAATTTTTGGCTTGTAAATTAATTAATCCTTTAAAATTAGGTTATTTTCAAACTTAAAAAAAATACATATGTAATATAGCATGACTTCTTTCAACAATGCATTTTGACTTTGGCATTCAGTTTTGCAATTACAGACTTATTTATGATTTCATTTTAAGTAATTTAAATGCTGATCGTTGTTCCTTTGAAACCACAGTTTCAACTCTAGTTCTTCTCTTGGAAGAGTGTTCATTTACTCAGTGAAGTTATTTGGCCAATAAACTTTCTGGGCACATTGTATATAAACATGCCTTTCTACTGGTGTCACATGTCAATGGCAAGCTCATCTTTAGATTTCCTACTAAGCCCATAGTAAACCCTAAATAACCATTTTTTATTTTTACATTATATTTATCTCTTGTACTATATAATTAACATGTTAACAAAAAATGAACCTATCTCATACGGTTGCTACAAAATGTTAAATAAGTTACTATATGTGAATATTAGAGCTCCTGGCATAGAATAAAGGCTAAATAGTTATTAACTTCCATTATTATTGTTATCATTACTATTATTTATTGTTATTGTTAGTTTTATTTTTATTATTATCATCATCATATTCCCAAATGGTTCCTTTTGGGAACCAATAATTGATAGGGATTTAAAGAATATAGATTATATGTATAATCACTAAACGCATGTTTTCCCAAATTCGCTGTCAGAGAAGAAACCCTTAAAAATTCTGGAAAACTTTGGAATAATTTGCAATGTTAAATATTATATATTTATAAATGTTTGTATTCCTTTCAACTGTAATATGTAGCTATGCTTTGTTTAAACCATTTTAATTCATTAAATATCAAAGAATTCTACAATTTTGTCTTAAGACTTTTGAAGTTCTTACGTGAATCAGTTTTATTTTAAATATCTTTTTATGTTTCATTTATAAACAAATGAAATTTGAATTAAATTTCATTACTTTATTGAGTATTTTTTTCATTTTTCCCTTGAATTGCCACATTAATATAGGAACATATAATTTTCTTTCGGGAGCTTGTTTGTAGCAAACAATATTCCAACTTTTTAATTTGTATATTTAATTAAGTCAATAAAAATTTAAAAATTAATAAAACGTTAAAGTTTTGTACTTGACCCTTAGAAGCATCAAAGACTGTCATCCAATGGTAAGTCCTTCTATAAGTTTTAGATCAATTCAATTATTATATTATTATAAGAATGTAAATGGCAGAGAAACTAAAAAAACTGATGTGTGTATACATATATACACATGTACATATACACATGCATGCATATTGTAACATGGTTGATAATATTTTCTTAAATATTTGGGAGAAATATCTATCTCTGTCTATCTGTTGATCTACCTACCTACCTACCTGTCATCTATCTACCATCTTTCCATCCCCCTTCTAAATATAATTAGAATAGTGCATGGCATATAATAAGCATCCAAATGAATTGTTGTTGAATGAATAATTGATAATTTCTGAGGTCATGTTTAATAACCTTCTAATTATAGGATATAAACTTCCTTACCTTATTCTGATCGCTTCAACATTTTAGCACCATATTATTGATGGAGAAATTAGTTCTATTTCCACTTCCCTTCCTGGTCTCAGTCACATTGAAAATACATTCTATATCTCACTGCAGTCTTATATTGTCATTCTTTAGCATGGTGGCTGGTACAGTATTTTTTGTTGGCTCATATTAATTATGAATGTATAAAGCATATTGATATCTGTGAGTCAATAAATGTGTTGCATTCTTTTTGAAAACTGCATTTGGTGTATATGTACATTACATTTCAGAGCAAGAACTCTGGATTATAAAAAAGGTATTTTATTGAAACATGTAAGGCATAAAGTCATTATTAGGTATTGGAATTTCTTCTCACATTATGAGTAAATAGTGATACTAATTGATGATTTTATTAGATTTTTTATTATTGTGAACATTAACAGATATTTAGTCTTTATTGCAGCTTGATAGTTTTTCCTTGTAAAACATAGCTGTGATCTATTTTACTTTTCCCATGCCAGTGGGAAGCTCAGAAAAAAAAAAAAAACCAATAAGCATGTTAAAATTTGTGTGAAATTTTAGTAAACCTAAAAACAAAAAAATCTATTATTACTTGTATATTTTAAGTTTGATAGTGATTTTAAGGATGAAATGGAGTTTATTGTCATAAAAAGAATAACTTACTTTTAACTTTAACCTTTTTTGAAGGTATCAATAAGGAAAGAGAGATTTTATTCTTCCTAAATGCCTAGATTAAGGAGTATTTTAATGTTTATCTCTTTTGAATATAGACTAAATCTATGTGATATACATTATTAATGTATTCTGATTTGGGAATGTGTTTTTGCATGTGATGGACAAGCATCTATTATTCAAGATAAGCTTTTTCTGACTGTTTCTGTCTTTCATTAAAACATTTAATCTATCTTTTCTTATTTCTATTATAAATTGACAGATAGAAAAGAAAAAAGTAGTCTACTTTTTGCACAGCACATACCCTTGCATTGTCAAAAATGTCACAGGTTAATGGTACTGCTCAGCTCCATTTATCTTATTCTGACAACTCAACAACCTAGCACAATCTAACAAAAACATTCTTGCTAGACCAGGTGACATTCTCGGCCTTTGTTCCTTTAATATGGTGGCTGTGAGAGCATTTAGTGTGTAATAACTTTGTACAGAAACTTTTTGCTTTAGGTTTCTTCAATATTTTCCATTAAGGGCAAGGGCTTTTAGAATTTCAAATCACTCATCAAATACAAATTCACAGAGTTCTGTTTTACTTTCAACTAACCTGATGATTATCTAAAACTACAGAGATCTTGAAAATTTGTATCAGTTGAGAGCTATAAAAATTACAGAATATATTCTTAATTCTCAAGCTTTTTGTTTGCATGAACCTAATATTTTTTAATGTTGAAAAAGCTAATTTTAACTTCAGAATTATTACGAAGTCTTGTAAGCATTGTCCAAGTCATTTGGTAAATGAGTCTGAGTGTCTGAGGAATATTTTTGCACTGTGTTGATGGAAATTTAAACAAGTTATGACACTTGAATATTTCTAAACTAATTTCTTTCTTCGGAATTTAATATTGAATAATGTCTTGCCTTCTTTTTCAAGGAAATAATAACATTAAGATAGTGGTTCTGTAATACTTTTCTTCTCTATTTGTAATTGCTTAGACTTGATAGAATCTTTTTCCCAATGTAATAGAAAATCAATTCTTTAAAAAGGAAAGCAATGTCTGGTTTCAGAAACAATATGTACATAAATGTGTGTGTGTGTCTTGTTATCATTTTCAGAGGAGTTTTTAAAATACTTTAAGACTATAGTTCAAAAAGTCTTTGCTTCTTATCTGATCACAGAACCACAAACATTTTATCACTTTCTGCATTGATTGCTTTATATAGTCCATTTTATAAATGTTTTCATGTTTTATTTTTCATATGGATCATGTAGTCTATTAACTGGAGAAATTGCATTTTTGAATCAGTTATTACAAAATATTATTCTTTGATGTATTTTAAATGATTTTTTAGATTAAAAAAACAAACATGAGAAGCCACCTTGAGATTGACTACCTCCTTTAATAGAGCACTCTGTCATATCTATAATATTTTTACAATACACTTAATTTAATTGTTTTAATATTTCTGCTTTCAATCCATTTGTTTTATGTAGAAAGCTAATATTTATTTTTGCTAAAGGAAGAATGTGTTTTTCAAAATCTGAATTTCAGATTAATCTTCTGATAAGATGTGTGAGATGCAATGTGTTTTAAATGTATACATAAATAACAGATGCTAAAATTATTTTCTACGATTAACAATAAATATCAGAAGAATAGAACATTAAGCTAAGAAGTGGAGTCAGTTTTCAGAATACTTTATAGTAATTTATGTTGTTTAAAAAAATTGATCTGATTTCATCTTTGCTACATTGTATGTAATAGTGCTTTTCAATATAATGGAAGTTGGAAGACAGTAGCTAAAATTGCTTCAAGTTTACTTTTAAAACAAAAAGTATATTAAAAATAACCACAATTGTTTTGTTTCAAAATTAATAATAACTCTAGGAAATTAATAAAACAAAGCAAATAGAGCCCTTGGACTTTCATCTTTTTGGTAAATCTAAGCATTATTTTGTAGTTCCACAGCAAAATTTGCATATCCTACTGCATCATCATTTTGTGTTTTTAAAATTAGGCAGTGAGTCCCATTATTATTTTGCATTGATAAACTTAATTAGTTTTGTCTGAAAACTGCTCACATATTTATATGGATTATAAACCTAACAGCTGGTGCTTAATACATGGATAATTGTTAATTTATTTCATAACAACTCAGTGTCAGGAAAGATTGATTTCTTGTCTGATTAACAGTTTGATATTGTCTATGGAATAATGGGCATATCAGTTTCACATGGAGCTTTCCAAGGTTTCTGTGCCTTTGCAAATTCTATTTCACTTACAAAATTTCTGTTATCTTGGCCATGTTAGTGATTATTCCCACCTTGTTAATTTTGTAATCCTAATTTCTAATCCTACTTTCATTCCTTCTATTACCCTAACATATTTCAAGATGCTACTGCTACTCCCAGATTTTACACATGAAATTAGATTGTTGTCAAGTATTTTCCTTCTTTTCAAGGTTAGTGTTGTAACTTCTACTGTTTCAGACATTCATTCAACCAATAATTATTGAATACCTACTTTGTGAAAGTTAATGTGTTCATGAATTCACTGTATTGGCTCAAATCATTCTGATAATTTTTTTGTTACATAATATGAGCCCTGTCATTCTTAAAGTGCATGTTCAAGATTCACAACTGAGTCAATGTTGAAACAAAGCCATTCCTTCCTGTTATCTTCATCTGTTTTGTTTCTAAAGGAATCCACACTTCTCTATCAAAAGTCCTATAGTGCGTGCACGCACATATGTGTCTGTTTAATCCAGTTTTTTATCTTAAGTAGCAAAAATAATAAATACTTTTTTCTGCATTATTAATAAAAGTCATTGATTGTAAATGCTTTTTTCTCAGCAGTTTTTACTAATACTACTTCATAAAGTAGTTCGCTTTCTTATATAAAATTTGCATGTTAAAATAATTATTTGGCTCTTTCAACAATATATGATATTGATGGCTTTTCAAGGTCTATTACTATTACTCTTATTATTATTATTGGAAAATTCTGTCTCCAATTTTTTTTTATATCTTTGCAACCTATGCTACACAAAACTTATTTAAGGTAGTTAACCTACTGAATTAAAGTTTATGCATATACAAATAAATATGGGAAATCAAAGTCAGATAGCAGTGTGATATTTAAAGATTTAAATATCAAGCTGGAGACAAAATATACTCAAAGTCTTTGCTTTGGAAAGCTTAAATAAGACATTTCCTTTAAAAAATGATGAGCAATTGGGATTGCTACCCCTCAGGTTGTGTATAGATTCCACTTACCAGCACGAAGTTAATCTAGAGTCAAATTGACCATGAGTGACAATATTGTAAAAATCAATATTATTTTATATATCAGTAAGAACAAAAATATGCTACCAGTTTAACTCTGGTACTTAGACTGTTGGTTGACTGAGGGGTTTTATTTTTACAGTCATGCCATTAAAAATAGCGATGTTTGTGTGTACACAGGCTGTAATAACTGAATTCTGCTATCTGTAATTGTAAGGTAAATACATATTTAGAAGCATTAAAATATAAACATAAGCTTCTTGCAATTGATGAAATATAGTAACACATTAATTGCTAAGCACAGTGATAAAATAAACATTTAATAAATATTAGAGTATTATGATTTTAAAATACAGATCACAAATTGGGAGTGTATTTAGTTTCCATTTCTTCAGACTTTCAAACTTTCAATTTAGTTTTGGTAATATTTATTGAGAACGTTTGCAAAAATCTAGGCTTGTCAATCAGAACTATGTAGTTTAAATTATTCACTCTGGCACAGCTTTATTTTTGAGCAAGGTAACATGGTTGGTGAAAAATAGACTCATGCAATCAATTTATTATCCACCTTTAAAAGGAGATGTTACGATGTCTTACTCAGTCTCACAGGATTCTTATTGATAATCCTGCTAATATCAGGAGCGATACCTCTTTACACACAGTTCTCCAAGAATACTGTTTGCCTGACTATACTACACACTGAATAGAATGCAAACTTATGATGGCTAATTTTATGTGTCAACTTGACTGGGACATGAGGTGCCCAGATTAAACATAATTTCTGATGTGTCTATAATAGTGTTTCTGGCTGAGATTAGCGTTCGAACCTGTGGTCTGAGTAAAGCAGTTTGCCCTCCCCAATGTGGGCGGGTCTCATTCAATCCTTTGAAGGTCTGAATAGGACAAAAAGACAGAGGAATAGGGAATTCACTGTCTGCCTGAATGCTTGAGCTCAGACATCAGTCTTCTCGTATTCCCAACTAAAACTTATCCATCAGCCCCCTGTTTCTCAGAATTACATCAACCAGTTTCCTGGGTTTCCATGTTGCAGACAGCAGATCATGGTACTTCTTAGCCACCAGTGTTATGTGAGCTAATTCCTTATAACACATCATTTTCTATTGGTTTTGTTTCTCTGTAGAACTCAGATTAATGCCAAAATTCTCTATGTATCTGTAGATAATTCTATCCTTTAAACATTTTACTATAGAAAATGAAAAGAGAAAGGAAACCCACTTTTGGAAATGTTTGGCTAATCACAGACTGTCTCTCAATATGTATGTATAGGAAAACTATTCAAGATACTCTATATTACATTTTGTACTATCTTACATGAGAGCTTCAGAAATGCAAAACTCTCCTCACATCAATACCTTTCTTTCAAATATAACTTAAGTATGTTAAGTATCCTGGTTTAAATTAATGTGTTAGCATAGAAAAATTACTTTGCAATTTCATTTTTTAAAAACAGTTTTGTAACAGCCAATGCTTTACTAAAATAAATATTTTTTATATTTTTAGAATTCCGTATTGAGCAGCACTAGGCAATGAATCTCAAGGTGATGCAAATATTAACTCTTAGAAGATCGGTGATCTTTTATATGTTTTGACTGAGTAGGGAATGCCTTTAAATGTTCATAAATTCTCCAAATACGGACTCTTCAATTTACCAGATATCTGTTTTTTAAAACTTTCTTTATAACTTAATAAAGATTGGAACAGAAGGACAGGTGGCATTTTAAAGAACAAAAACTGTGACTAACAAGGTTATCAGATGCATTTTAGTATTTGAAAAACAATGTTGGTAGATGTTGGATTTGGTAGAGCATGTGAGAAACATTAGTGATAGAACATAGAAAATTAATAAAATGAAAGAATAAGTCAACAACTGGTATTATTTGAAGATGATGTCGACAACATAGAAGAAAGGAACCTATAGACAATAAAATGTGTAAGAAATTTTGCCAACCTGTAGTCATAAGATCTTTATATAAAAAGCAATTGCATTTCTATATCCCAGTAGTGATTAGGCAATGTAAAATTACTTAAAAGCTACTATGTAAATAGAAAAAAATATGCGGTACATAGAAATAAATCTAACACAAGAATTATAAGTAAAAGTATATGGAAAGACATTAAAATTATCTAAAAATGAAAATGGAAGAGGAGGATAAGGAAAAGAAGAAAAGGAGGAAGAGAAGGAGGAGGAAAAATCCAATATATTTGGTTAAAATATCTACATATATTTGAAAATATTGAGACTCCCAATAAATACTAGAATACTTTGGAATATTTCAAATTCCAAAATGAGTGAGACAGACTTTGCCCTGGGGAGAAGTGTACTTAAGAAGAAGACTAATTACCAACTTATGATATAGCAGAGGTGTGTACAAAGGGGTGAAGTGTACCAAGAGGTTGAAGACGCTAATTATGTTTAGGTGGAAATAGGAGTTAGTTAAGGAAGACTCCATAAAGGAGGTGATAATTTGAGCCTTGAAGAATAAGTAGGTGTTTACCAATAGAGAAGAAGAATATATTTCAGGAAAGAAAAGAAAGTGTAAAGTCTGAAAGAACATTGTGTATACTGGGGACTGCAAGTAAATCAATGTTACAGCTACATATGGCCAGGGTCATTATGGTATATCTGGGTCAATTTACTCAAGGATTTCTGGAAAAAGAGAGTTTATGATATTTTTCTTGACAATAAATAAAAATATTATTTTATATTAAGACACATGTAAATATGTTATACAGTGAATAACATTTATGGGATTTCATGTAAATTGTGTACTTGAAAATGACTACTTTGACCATATGATAACTTCAGTAAACGTTAACTTTTCACAGCAGTTATGGATAATTTGCCATCCAACTTTAAGAAGCTCAACTGTAGGTGGTAAGTCACTTTCCAAGTATTATAAAATCATCATTTGACCCGGGATCAGTAATATCTGTGGACCAGAATTTGGATAACAGTATCTAATGGATGTCCACAAATGGATTAAAAGCTAATGTTTCAGGCTGGTGGGAGGCTTGGTTCATGGAATCACAGTGGTTATCACTCTAGTCATCTCCACTCCAGCTATAGGAAAGAAGAGAAGAAATCCTTAGTTAGAGATTCTTTCTTGCACCCATTTGTGTCATTCATATTTCACTGGAGAGAGCATAGACACATGGACCATATTTATTTATCAGATAGACTGAGAAATACAGTCACAGCCTTGTGCCCAATAAGAAAGGAAGAGGCGGCCAAGCATGGTGGCTCACACCTGTAATCTCAACACTTCAAGAGGCTGAGGCAGGCGGATCCCAAGGTCAGGAGTTCGAGACCAGCCTGGCCAACATGGTGAAACCCTGTCTCTACTAAAAAGAAAAATACAAAAATTAGCTGGGTGTGGTGGTGCACACCTGTAGTCCCAGCTACTCGGGAGGCTGAGGCAGAAGAATTGCTTGAACCCGGGAAGCAGAGGTTGCACGGGCCAAGATTGTGCCACTGCACTCCAGCCTGGACAACAGAGAGAGATTGGAAGAGGCCAGTTTGCATCTATATACCTCCGAAATGCATTTACTTTAATTATTATAAAGCCGTGTTTATTGCAGCCAAATTCATTCAAGTATATCTGCCAGCATTATAAATGTTTTTCCATATTGAAAAACATAAAGCTGAGTTTTCTAAGATGTCTATTACATTAGTCTGTTTGGGCTACCATTACAAAATATCTCAGACTACATGGTTTAAACAATAGAAATTTGTTTTCTCACAGTACTGAAGGCTAGAAGTCCAAGATCCACGTTCTTTCCAGTTCAGAGTCTGGTGAAGGCTCTATTTCTGCTTTCCGTATGGCCGCCTACATTCAAACATGGCCTTTTCTTTCCTTTTCTTATACAGGCACCAGTCCTGTTGGATTAGGATCATGACCTCATTCAACCTTAATTATCTGATGTTTGACAAATCTGACAAAAACAAACAATGGGGAAAGGATTCCCTATTTAATAAATGGTGCTGGGAGAACTGGCTAGCCATATACAGAAAATTGAAACTGGACCTTTTCCTTATACTTTATACAAAAATTAACTCAAGATGGATTAAAGACTTAAATGGAACATCCAAAACTATAAAAGCCCTAGAAGACAATTTCAGCAATACCATTCAGGACACTGGCATGGGCAAAGATTTCAGGATGAATATGTCAAAAGCAATTGCAATAAAAACAAAAATTGACAAATGGGATATAATGAAACTAAAGAGATTCTGCACAGCAAAAGAAACTATGAAGTGAACAGACAACCTACAGAATGGGAGAAATTTTTTGCAATCTATCCACCTGACAGAGGTCTAATATCCAGAATTTACGAGGAACTTAAACAAATTTACAAGAACAAAATGAACAACCCCATTAAATAGTGGGGAAAAGACATGAACAGATACTTCTCAAAAGAAGACATTTATGTGGCCAACACACATATGAAAAAAATCTCAACATCAGTGATCATTAGAGAAATGCAAATAAAAACCACAATGAGATCAGAATGGCAATTATTAAAAAGTCAGGAAACAACAGATACTGCCAAGGCTATGGCGAAATAGGAATGCTTTCACATTGTGGGTGTGAATGTAAATTAGTTCAACCATTGTAGAAGACAGTGTGGTGACTCCTCAAAGACCTAGAACCAGGAATACCATTTGGCCAAGCAATCCTATTACTGGGTATATACCCAAAGGAATATAAATCATTCTATTACAAAGATTCTTCCACATATACGTTCACTGCACCACTATTCACAGTATCAAAGACATGGCATCAACCCAAATGCCCATCAATGATAGACCGGATAAAGAAAATGTGGTACATATATACCATGGAATACTATGCAACCATAAAAAGGAATGAGATTATGTCCTTTGCAAGGACATGGATGGAGCTGGAAGCCATTATCCTCAGCAAACTAATGCAGAAACAGAAAACCAAACACTTCAAGTTCTTACTTATAAGGGGGAGCCAAACAATGAGGACAAATGGATACAGGGAGGGGAAAAACACACACTGGGGACTGTCAGTGGGGGTGTTGGGGGAGGAAGAGCATCAGGAAAAATAGCCTATGCATGCTGGGCTTAATATCTAGGCGATAGGTTGATAAACACAGCAAACCACTATGGCACATTTTTACCTATGTAACAAGCCTGCACATCATGCACATGTATCCTGCAACTTAAAATAAAATGAAATTTTAAAAAAATGAGTACCCTTTTCTCCACTACCTCTCCAGTGCTGGTTATTTTTTGACTTTTTAATAATAGCCACTCTGACTTGTGTGAGATGTGTTTATGATTGCATTTCTTTAATGATTAGTGATATTAAGCATTTTTTTCATATGCTTGTTGGCCACATGTATGTCTTCCTTTGAAAAGTGTATGTTCATGACCTTTGCCCACTTTTTAATTTTTTTTCTGTTGTAAATTTATGGTTCTTATAGAGTCTGAATATTAGAACTTTGTCAGATGCATAGTTTGCAGATATATTCTTCCATTCTGTAGGTTGTTTTTTTCATGTTGTCCATAGATTATTTTGCTGTGCAGAAGCTCTTTAGTTTAATTAGGTCCCATTTATCTGTTTTTATTTTTGTCACAGTTGTTTTTGGTGTCTTCATCATGAAATCTTTGCCAGGTCATATGTCCAAAGCATATTTCCTAGGTTATTTTCCAGAGTTTTTATAGTTTTAGGCTTTACTTTTAAGTCTTTAATCTATCTTGAGTTGAGTTTTGTATATGCTGTATGAAAGGATCCAGTTTTAACCTGCGTATGGCTAGCCAGTTATTCCAGCACCATTTGTTGAATACGGAGTCCTTTCTCTATTGCTTTTTTTGTCAACTTTGTTGAAGATTAGATGGTTGTAGGTGTGTGGCATTATTTCTGAGCTCTCTAATCTGTTCCATTTGTCTATGTGTCTGGTTTTGTACCAGTATTGTGCTGTTTTGATTACTATAGGCTTGTATTGTAGTTTGAAGTCAGGTAATGTGATGCCACCAGGTTTATTCTTTTGGCTTAGGATTACTTTGGCTTTGGGGGCTCTTTTATGGTCCCATACAAATTTTAAAATAGTTTTTTTAAAAAAAATTCTGTAAACAATGTCATTGGTAGTTTGGTAGGAATAGCATTGAGTCTGTAAATTCCTTTGGGTGGTATGGCCATTTGAACATTATTGATGCTTCCTATCTGAGCATGGACTGTTTTTCCGTTTATTTGTGCCATTTCTGATTTCTTTGTGCAGTGTTTTGTAATTCTTGTTGTACTGATCTTTCAACTCCCTTGTTAGCTGTATTCCTAGATATTTTATTCTTTTGTGACTATTGTGAATGGGATTACATTCTTGATTTGGCTGTCAGCTTATATGTTGTGTATAGGAATGCTGTTTTTTGTACACTGATTTTGTATCCTGAAACTCTGCTGAATTTGTTTATCCAATCAAGAAACTTTTGGGCAGAGACTATGGGGTTTTCTAGGTATAGAGAGAGTCATATCATTGGTAAACAAGGGTGGTTTGACTTCCTCTCTTCCTATTTGGATGCCTTTTATTTCTTTCTCTTGCCTGATTGCTCTTGCTTGGACTTAGAGTACTATGTTGAATAGGAATGGTGAGAAATAACATCCTTGTCTTGTTCCAGTATTCAAGGGGAATGCTTCTAGCTTTTGCCCACTTAGTATGATGTTGGCTGTGAGTTTGTCATAGGTGGCTCTTATTATTTTGAAATATGTTCCTTCAGTGCTTAATTTGTTGAGATGTTCGATATGAAGGTATATTGAATTCTATTGAAAGTGTTTTCTGCCTCTATTGAGATAAATAATCATGTGGTCTTTTAAAGTTCTATTTATGTAATGAATTACATTTCTTGATTTGCATGTGCTGAACCAAATTTGCATCCCAAGGATAAAGGCTGCTTGATATGGTGGATTAGTTTTTTGATGCACTGGTGGGTTTAGTTTGCTAGTATTTTGTTGAAGGTTTTTGCATGTATGTTCATCAGAGATATCGGCCTGAAGCTTTCGTTTTTTGTTGTGTGGCTACCAGGCCTGAGTATAAGGATAATGCTGTCCTCATAGAATGAGTTAGAGAGGAGTCCCTCCTTCTTAAATTTTTGGCATTGTTTTAGCAGGAATGATTCCAGCTCTTCTTTATACATTGGTAGAATTTGGCTGTGAACCTGTTTGGCCCTGAGCTTCTTTTCACTGGTAGGCTTTTTATTACTGATTTAAATTTGGAACTCATTGTTGGTCTGTTCAAGGATTCAATTTCTTTTTTGTTTTGTCTTGGTAGGTTGTATGTGTCTAGGAATTTATCAATTTCCTCTAGTTTACTAATTTGTGTACGTAGAAGTATTAATAGTTATGTCTGAGGGTTCTTGTATGTCTGTGGGGTGAGTGATAACATCTCCTTTGTCATTTCTGATTGCATTTATTTGAATCTTCTCTTTATTAGTCTAGCTAGTGGTCTGTCAATCTTAGTAATGTTTTCAAACTACCAACTCTGGATTCATTAATCTTTTTATGTTTTATTACATCTCAATTTCTTTCAGTTCAGTTCTGATTTTAGTTATTTCTTGTCCTCTGCTAGTTTTGGGCTTTATTTGCTCTTGTGTCTCTAGTTCCTCTAGTTGTGATGTTAGATTGTTAATTTTAGATCTTTGTATCTTTTTGATGTGGGAATTCAGTGCTATAATAAACTGTTCTCTTAACATTGCCTTAGCGTGTCCCAGAGATTCTGGTATGTTGTATCTTTGTTCACATTAATTTCAAAGAGTTTCTGAATTTCTGTCTTGATTTTATTACTCTCCCCACCCTGGGTCATTCAGGAGCAGATTTTGTAAAGTCCATGTAATTATATAGTTTTGAGCAATTTTCTTACTATTGATTTCCATTTTTATTATACTGTGGTCTATGAGTATGCTCAGTATGATTTTAGGTTTTTTAAAAATTTGTTGAGGATTGTTTTATGTCCAATTGTGTGGTCAGTTTTTGATTATGTGCCATGTGGTGATGAGAGAATGTATATTCTGTTATTGTTGCGTGAAGAGTTCTGTATGTCAATTATGTCTATTGTTGAGTTCAAGTCCTGAATATCCTTGGTAATTTTCTGCCTTGATGATCTGTCTAGTATTGTCAGGAGGGTGTTGAAGTCTCCCACTGTTACTGTTTGAAAATCTAAGTCTCTTCATAAGTGCCTAAGACCTTGCTTTATGAATCTGGGTACTCCTATGTTGGGTGCATATATATTTAGGATACTTAGGTCCTCTTATTGAATTGAACTCTTTACCGATATGTGTTGCCCTTCTTTCTCTTGTGATCTTTGTTTGTTTAAAGTCCCCTTTATCTGAAATTAGACCAGCAACCCTTGATTTGAAAAAAACATTCTTCAAGTCTCAAACTGAGCCAACTAAATAGGGAGCATCTTTGTGGAAATATAATGTGAAATCAAAATATTGAGGCCTTGTGTTTTCTCACTCATTAAGTTTTTAAAGCACTACATAATTATAGATTGGTGCTCAAAAATAATTTCTTTGAAAAACCAACCAAAATATCACAAAGAAGGGAATTTTCCTGCAACTTTTATAACTCTTTCAACAATATTTATTAAGACTTTGTTATATGCCAGCTATTATCCTAAGCATTGATAATATTATTTCGGAACCTACCTTTAAGAAGCTTAAGGTCTAGTGGGTGAAATAGTATGTGAATAAGAAATTATAATAATGTGGCCGGGCGCGGTGGCTCACGCCTGTAATCCCAGCACTTTGGGAGGCCGAGGCAGGCGGATCACAAGGTCAGGAGATCGAGACCATCCTGGCTTACACGGTGAAACCCCGTCTCTACTAAAAAATACAAAAAATTAGCCAAGCATGGTGGTGGGCGCCTGTAGTCCCAGCTACTCGGGAGGCTGAGGCAGGAGAATGGCGTCAATCCGGGAGGGGAGCTTGCAGTGAGCCGAGATTGCGCCACTGCACTCCAAACTGGGAGACAGAGCGAGACTCTGTCTCAAAAAAAAAAAAAAAAAAAGAAAAAGAAATTATACTAATGTGATGAAGACTCTGATGTGAAAAGCACAAGGCACTTTAGTAGTACTTAGGAAGGGCAAGAGAGAAGAACTTCAAGGGGTATTCGAAGCTTCTTGGAATGACTAACAGATAGCTTCTGAAGGAGAAATGTTTAGTCTGGAAATTATATGCATTGAGTGGAGGGCATGGGGTGCATTTTGTATGTTAGGAAAAAGATAACAGGGTACAATTGTTTTTATCAGAGAAACAGCATATGGGAAAGCCCTAGAGGTGCCCAGAGGTGAGAAAAAAAAAAACACTGGAATCATGTCAAAATATTATCTTCCTATCAGCCCTCAAATCAAAACATATAATAGTTCTCTAGTTAGTTTCTAAAATTTAAAACCCATATTTAGGTTTGCATAAGCTTATGAAGTTGAGCAGGTTACCATGATAAAGCTTCCAGATAGAACATGAAAGTAGTGTCCAGGTACTGCTTTTTTATATTTTCTCTTGGACAAAATGAGGTTTTCATTTGAATTTTGAGATAATCAGATAATAGGCATTAAATACACATATAGATACACACAGACACACATACACACACACACACACACACACACACACACACACACACACACACACAACCTTTAAATTTTTTCTTTTATTCCAACCATTGACCACTATTTGAATAGGGGTACTTTGACATTTATGCAAAAACAGCTTTTCAGATGGTCTTCAGCACTTACTGTTTTATCCTTAATAGAAGGGGTATATGTAGTTTTAGGGGAAATGAGAAGGAGCATCTGTAATCAGCCTAGGAAATAAGAAAACAAGAACAAATAACTCCCTAGTTAGGTCCTGTGCCAAATTATATGTCACTTTTGAACTGATGTTTGTAAGTTACTTAGTAATAAATCATCGAGCTATGTTATGTATCTCTCAAAGGTATGAAGATAGAAATTTACACCCCACTTATATCTAACACCACTCTGTTGATGAATGTCAAGTAACAACTCATAACAATAAAAGGCTTACTAGTAATGGGTGCTATTGCTGCTATTCTACTTACCTAACAAAAGAGAATATAAAATACACAGCAAAACAGACACCACAGCATGAGTCCTCAAATTGAACCTAGCAAGTAAACTCCTTGTAGTGAATGAGAACTCTTGATTAACAAGAAAACAGCATTATATTGAGAAACACAGTGCATCATGTATTTATACACAGGTCACTCTTCAGATGATATTAAAATGTTATGGATGAGCCATTTTCTGAACGAGCTAGAACCATAAAAGGACTCATTTACTCAAGGTTTGTCATTTTCTGATCTATTTTATATTCATGGTGTGTTAAAAGCACTATGTTTCCATATCTATTACCTACTGCTATATATTTAACAACTCAAATGTTTTGTGGCTTAAAACATTTTTTTTTAATTTCCCATGATTCTGGGAGTTGACTGGGTTCAGTTGGGAAGTTGGAATTTCCTACTGTGTTGCAATAAGATGTGAGCTGCAGCTGATATAATCTAAAGACTTGACAGAGTCAAGAAGGATAACTTTCATGACTGGAAGTTGATGCTGGCTTCTCACAACATAGCAACTGGGTTACCAGAGGAAGCTTCCCAAAAAGGCGCATTCTAAGAGACCCAGGCAGAAGCTGTAGATTTTTCACAGCTTAGCTCTGGAAGTCCCAAAATATCTTGTCTGCAACATTCTATCAGTAAGACAGGCCAAGAAAGCCACCCTAGATTCAATGGCAGGGGAGTTAAACTCCAACTCAATGGAGGATTGACAAGTTCATATTGCAGAAGAGCATGTTGGATGCTCTTTGGAAAATATATTCTGCTGAAGTTCCTTAGGGTTACTTACTTTGGTTGATAAGTCTAGACTTTTACAATAAAGATTAACTGCCATCAATGCTGATTCAACAAAACTGAATAATAATAGAGACCTATCTAACCACTATTCTTAAAGACTATGATGTATATCATCATAATGTAGTATAGGGTTTCCCAGTTTCTAGCATATGTATCTCCCTCTATTATTCTGACACTCTTTCTTAACACTATCTGGACTATATCCGGTGCTGGTATCTAACTCACATTTCTTTCCTGGGCCAACTTGCTAGTGTATCACTTTCTTTTTCACTTAAAGAAAGTTCCATTGCTCAGAAAAGGGAAAGGAACAGTCTGTGTATCTTATTAGCATATCCTTATTCTGTCTGGTTCTTCACTTAGTGAGAAAAAAGAGAGGGAGTGCAAAAAATATTTTGGTTCTGGGAGTTGTCTCTGCTTAACCCTTGAATCTCTGTCAAACCTACTAACGCCACCAAAGCATAAAATCTTAAAAAGTGTTTGCAATGCAAGTGGATCTTCCAGAAAAGTGGGAAAGTTCCTGTGTACTTCCCGGCAAATATAGTTCCTTTTAAATATTAGGGAAATGTAATTGATTCTAATTCTGAACCTTAAACTTGGCCACAGAATAAAACATTTCTAATCTGAGAGCTAGTATTTTTCTTACAAGAATTCCGAAAATTGAATCCCAACAATAAAATATGTACTTTTTTTTAGGCTTGTAATGGGGTTGATGACACTTTTTTCTGCGTGTTATTTATTAATGTGTGCACCTAATTAATGCCAGATATTGGGTATACAGCTTTAAACAAAACAGACAGAAATCCTTTCCTTCATGAACAACAGTTTAGATTTACACACACACACACACACACACACACTTTAAATTATATAGTTAAGTGTCCACATTTTACCTAATTCTTTCTAGCCTTCATTTTCTGCTACAAGAGAAACAAATATAGACTAATTTGGTTAGTTAGCTTTATAAACTAACATACTGGAACAATATACAGTGGCATGCATTTTTAGAATTTGAGAAAATTTGATAGGATAGATTAATTGTATTTATGTTTTTAAACTTCATGAATTTAAAATAATATGCCCCCTTTCTTCCTGAAAACAAAATCATTTTTACCTCTTGCTTATTTTATAATCTGGTAAGGGTCTTTAGAGGGCACATATACATTGGCATACATTGGTTAAATTTTGTTAAGAAATAATTCACTAAAATGTAACCTCCATTATTGTACAAATTTCAAGTCTTTTTGGGGAGAGGAAATTTAGATGTAACATACAGTTGAGCCAAAGTTAACCAAGCCATACTGATGTCATCACTAGTGATGTTTTTGACAAACAACAAATTAAATAATCAGTTATCATGCAATTCTGTGTTTCAGCATAAATGGAGTAGAAACAAACTAATAATGCCAAATAGAAAAAGATAAAAGCAATACTAAAATAAAAGTGATATCCTAGTCTCCAAGAGAATGTTACAATGAAAATGAAACTCTAAAGCCTTCTGTTTCTAGATAGATACAAAATCATGTTATTTTTCAAAATCTGTTGTGAATAGTTACAGTTGTAGTGCTACTTTGCCTATGAAAATTGAAGTATAAAAGTTGAAACCTTGGTAGGAAAGAAATGAAAAGTTAGACAGGAAGTATTGATCCCATTCTTTCCTTGTTAATTAAGGTTACATTGCTTAATATTTTTTCTTCTTGATCTCACTAAAAGCATATAGGAAATAATATGGAATATTTCCAAAAACAAAACATTGGATATTTTAATCATCATGACTTTTTTAGGAACCTTCATATTTCTCTATGGTTTTCCAAATGATCTCATCTTTATATCACCTTCCGTTGAAAACTGCACTTAACATGGCTTTATCTTACTATTAAATATACATACATACATATATATATATATATATATATATATATATATATATATATATATATATATGTATTTTTTTTTTGAGACAGTCTTGCTCTGTCACCCAGGCTGGAGTTCAGTGGCGTGATCTCAGCTCACTGCAACCTTTACTTCCCAGGTTCAAGCGATTCTTCTACCTCAGCCTCCTGAGTAACTGGGATTACAGGTGTGTGCCAGCACACCTGGCTAATTTTTTGTATTTTCAGTAGAGATCGGGTTTCGCCATGTTAGCCAGGCTGGTCTTGAACTCCTGACCTTAAGTGATCACCTGTCTCGTCATCCCAGTGTTGGGATTAGAGACGTGAGCCACTATCTTTTGTTTTTGGTCTGCTCAGTGGTACACAGCTTTTCATTGTATAATGAAATTCATGAACTATTCCAACATTTCTTCAATATCTGGCCACAAACAATTGATATATCAGTAAAAATATACATTATATATTCTATCTATCATATCATGTACCATGGTAAGTTTTGGGATTTTAAAAATACTATGATTAAGCCAGATGCAGTAGTCATCCTCGCTACTTAAGAGGCCAACATGGGAGGATCTCATGAGGCTAGGAGTTCAAGGCCAGCCTGAGCAATACAGCAAGATTTTGTCTCTAAAATATTTTTAAAATTACTATCATTAAAACAGTGAATGGGAAAGATTAGTAAATGAAAAAATTTATTATATCAAAAATGCCAATATATTGTCAAATCAAAGATTAATTCTCTACATATGAGGGGTTTTCAAAAAGTTCATGAAAAATGTGTATTTTGAAAAAACTATGCATGGATTTTTAAAAAAATACGTTCAAATAAATTCATGCTAACTTGTTCTAATATGTCTGAACAAGATCTAGTTTGAGGCATTAAAAAAGATAAGTCATCAGTTTAAAAAGAGACCCTTTCAAAGCAACATGCATTCTGCTAAAATTGAAGCAAGAACAGACATGACATTTATGGCGATGCTTGAGTGGAAGAACGATGAAACCATTAACGCTTCACAAAAGGTTAATGGGGACAGTGCCCCCAAAGAAATCTGCAGTTTACAAATGGAGAACTCCTTTTAAGAAGGAACAAGATTATGTTGAAGTTAAAAACTGTAGTGGCAGAGTATTCACATCAATTTGCAAGGAAAAAAGTTCACCTTGTTTGTACCCTAACTGAAAAGGACTGACAACAGCAGGAACAATAGCCAACACCATAGACATTTCAATTCGTTTAGCTTACACAAGTCTGACTGAAAAATTAAAGTTGAGCAAAAACTTTCCATGCTTTGGGTATCAAAACCGTTGGACCCTAATCAGCTGCAGACAAAAGCAGAGCTTTCAGTGAAAATTTTCAACAAGTAGGATTCTGAAGCATTTCTTTGAAGAATTGTAACAGGAGATGAAACATGACTTTACCAGTATGATCTTGAAGGTAAAGCACAAAGTGATGACTATGGAGAGGTAGAAGTGGTCCAGTCAAAGCAAAAGTGGATGACTGGTCAAGAGTGAAGAGCATGGCAACAGTTTTTTGGGATGCTCAAGGCATTTTGCTTGTTGACTTTCTGCAGGGCCAAAGAATGATAACATCTGTGTAATATGAGAGTGTTTTGAGAAAGTTAGCCAAAGCTCTAGCAGAAAAATTACTGGGAAAGCCTCACCAGAGAGTCTTCTCTACCATGACAATGCTCCTGCTCATTCCTTCTGCAAGAATTTCTATGGAAAATCCTTAGCCATTCACTTTATAGTCCTGATTTGGCTCCTTTGACTTCTTTTTGTTTCCTAATCTTAAAAAAAAAAATAAATCTCTTTAGAGGGCACATATTTTTCTTCAGCTAATAATGTAGAGAATACTGCAATGACATGGTTAAATTCACAGGACCCTCAGTTCTTTAGGGATGGACTAAATGGCTGGTATTATCACTTTAAAAAGTGAGTTGAACTTTATGGAACTCATATTAATAAATGAATTTTATATTTTTTATTTTTATCTTTTGATTCCCTTTTTCCATGAACTTTTTGAAATCTCCTGGTATACAAGTATATACACATAATACACATTCATTTGAACTAATTATCATTGATGTTATATTTTATTTCACCACAATGAACAATAAGCCATTATTAGTTGTAGCTGTAGATGAAGCTAGGCTTGACCCAGATCTTAGTTTCTAAATGACATTTTTTAATAAAATAAGCCAGAGCTCATTGGGAAAATTATTGATTCTAGGACTTGGGCAATACAACAGGAATCTAGAGCATCTTACATAGTGCCAGAAAATAAGAAAGTGGTAGAAAAAAACCTCAAAAGGATAGAAGCATCTAAATGGCCAAAACTGGAGAAACTTGAGCAATAAATAATAATATAGATTATATTTTTGTATTGTACTGGAGTATAATCCATAATATGAAATAAATATACATCAGTTCAGACTGACACAAATTAATGATTTAACAAATGAAGCAGAAGAGATAAATTGTCAATAGAGAAAAATTTAAATATTCTATATAGAAACTTCCACCTCCAGGAGGTGGAATGTAAACCATGCCCCCCATTCCCTAATACACACACATGCACGTGCATACACACACACACACACACGGGTGATGACTAGACTTAGTGGCTCACTTCCAAAGAATAAAGTTATCATGTACTTTCTTATACAGTGTGATGATAAGGGCATTTCACCTTTTTATTATTCTTCCTCAAAACCCATAACCCCAGTTTAATTATAAGAACATCACACAATCACGCAATCACACACTGAAGGACATTCTGCAAAACACCTGACCAGTATTCTTCAGTACTGCCAAGATCATGATAAGGAAAGACTGAGGAACTATGACAGACCAGATGAAACTAAAGAAACATGACTAACTGCACTGTTATATTCTGGATTAGATCCTTAAAAAGGAAGAGGACATTAGTGGAAAAACTGTTGAAAAAGAAAATTCTGGAGTTTAATCCATAGTGATGTAACAATGTTAACTTTTTAGTTTTGGTAAATGGTATGTAAGATGTTAACATTAGGAGAAGTAATAGATCAAACACAGGAACTGTGTATTATTTTTGCAATTTTTATGTGAATTTAAAGTTATTAAAAAATAAATGTTTATTAAAATTGGCTTGGTAAACTTTTCTCAGTATGGATTATTATTATAAAATATATTTTTAATTATCATTATATAAATAGTTGAAATAACTCATTGTCCTAAGGCTCATGACATCATTTATTATTACTTTGGAGTACTGCTCCCTCATTTTTTGTTTTATTTATGATGTAGTGTAGTTAAGTATATTTGCATTTACACTATCTACACTTGACTACTTATAATTGAGATCCATGGTGTGGCAGATTTTCCTCTGTCTTAACTAAAATCTGTTTGATCCTTTTTCTGGGCACACGCCTGGGCCATATTCCCCAGCCTCCTTTGTAAGTGAGACTACATGACTGCCTTCTGGCCACAGTATGGTCAGAAGTAATAAAATGCCAGTTTTACACCAAGGCCATTGAAACTTCCCATATATGTTCATCGTTCTGTCCCCCTCTACAAGCTGAAGAGAGAGGACACCAAAGATTTAGAACTGTTTACTTTGGTACACCTATTTGCAAGAGGATTATAGGGTCAATCGTCTGAGTATTTACAGTGTAATTTACATACATTGCCAATTTGTTTTCTTTTTTTTGCCGAATTATTTTCTAGAATGGTTATACTGATTCCTTCTGGCCAGCAGTAAATGAATCCTTCTGTTTCACAAAATCCACAATGTTGACAATTCTGTTTTCCTTTGTGTGCATGTTGTATGTGGTTTTTTTTTTTGCCATTTTACACATTTTACAACAAGAAAATGTATCTTGTTTAAGTGTGTGGTATTATGGGATAAATGATGATATTCTTAAATATTTATTAACCAATTTTATTTTTTTTGTATGTGAAATGTCTAGTCATGTATTAGTGCCATTTTTCAATTATTATATTCTTTTCTTGATTTTTAAAGACCTTCAGATATATTAAGCAGATTAAACCATTTGTAATCTTATGTTTTGCAAATATTTTATAACTTAACTTGGATTTTATATTGATTTGTAATATATGATTTACATAATTTCAGAGATTCACTCTTTCTCTCTGTGAGTGCTTCTTCTACTTTTGTTCTTACAAAGACCTTTCATAACCTGAAATTCAATACATATTCATTTACATTTTCTCCTCTTTTTAATATTATACTTTTTTTGCATGTAACTATAATCCATATGAAATTTATTTTATTTTGTACTGTGAGGTAATTACTTAATTTTCTTTTTGGTAATAAATAATTAATAGTCTCATAACTAATTATTTACTCATATTTTCCCCACTGATTCATGTCACCTTTATTGTAGGCTATGTTAGATCTATTTATTCTGTATTTTTAAATGCTCAGTTCTTACATTATTACTTTTGACACCTTATTTTCTGCAAATTCTAGCTAATTCTAGTCATTGCTTTTGCATATTTAGCTTTCCTAAATCTATTTTACTTCTTAGCTAAACACATAGTTGGCCTAAATGTAATATATTTTTTAATATTATACCACGACTTTAATATTGGAATAAACCAAACTTGCTTTTGGTATAGTCTTTTATTGTAAAAGCCTAGATATTGTTTACTGGAGTTTTTATTTCCCAAATTAGCATCTCTGTTCATAGGTGAGTTTTATCTGTTTTTTTTTGTGTGTGTGTTACCATCATCTGGCTTCCTTTTTTTGTTTTCTGTGCTCTGAATCTGTGATCTCTCCACATACTAGATTTGCAATTTCCATGAGGATAGGGATCATGGTTTTCTTGACCACCACTTTATTATTAGTGCCTAGCAGCCTATCAGCACCTAGTAGGTAACACAGAATGAATAAATTTGTTAAGTTTGTACTTTATCTGTTATTTGAAAGATTAAAAACACACATGGTTGAAATTCTTATGTGCTAAAAGCCTTGTGAAGGCAGAAATTCTATGACATTAAAAAAATTCTTCATAAGTTTACATTTTATCTGACAATTGATTTTTTCCCAGAAAATATTTTGATTCAAATTTTAAAATATCTTAGTGGATACTTATAAATAGTATTATATTATGAATGGAAAAATATTTCACCTATGTGTTTTCTAAAATTTACTTTTATTTTACTGTAGTTCCAATTACTCAATAAGAATATTTTTATTCTCACAACGCAGTTGCACTATTTTTTTCATTTATATTATAACTGGCATGTTATTGTTTTTGCTCCTACTGTTTAATGGAAATAGTCGTATTTGCCAGTCATCAAGTATATTGATCTTACTTGCTCTGCCTCACTAATATCCGGTTGTCATTACAATCTTCCTGCCTGATCTGAAACTAAAAGGCTCTGCTACTTAGTCATTACTTTAGTGAGATGTGCTGGACTGGTGCCGGATCTCCTGCTTTCACTTCCTGATCAGCTATGTGACTGTGTAGATTGGAATTAATTTTGGATAATTTGAAGTAATCATGAAAACTATAGCCTAGAAAGTGTGCACTCTTCCCATGGCTACTCTTGCCTTTATTTCCCTCTGCTACTGGCTTCTTTCTAGTAATTTGTTATGTCCAGTACAATTCTGTTTTGAGCCCTGTTAATTATTGGTTTTGTAGTCTCAATTGTAGTAATGGTGGTCAACAGAGAATGGCTTTGAGTTGCACAGAATACTGTTGTTACTCATTAAAGCAATGAATTGTTTACTTTACTTAGTGATAGTTCCATGTCTCTGAGGTAAGAATATGCATTAAGATTTGATTGACATAATTTATTTCCTTCTTTCTAAAGGATTCCACTTGGTGGCTACATGTAAGCTTTAATTATCAGACACTCCCTTTGAAATCAGACAGATTCCTGGCCACTCATCCTAATTTTCACTGCTTTGTTGGTTTTGTTTTCTTTCTTAATTTTTAATATCTTTCTATGGGAAAATTGAGGAAGCAAAATTAGGACTTCCTAGCTAGCCAGAATTTAAGCCTGAACCTCCTCAGGAAAATTATCTTTTTTCAATGGAAGATTTGCTTAGTGAACTGTAAATGGTCCTATTATTTGATGTTATATGTGTATACACATGTATAACATCAAAAATACATATATAATATATAAATACATATACATTTTTGCTCAGTTTTTACTGATGATAAATGAAGATAAAAATGTATATATGATCTTTAATACAAACCCACTTAGGGACAGACGTTTGAATTTGAAATGAATTCAACATGTACGTAACATTAATTCAAATATAAATTCTTACATGATTTAATCTGAATTATATTTGTGATCCTCTAAATTTTTAGAGATCCCTTGAAGAGAAAAATTTAATTTTAATTTCAAAATATATGGAAATTATAAGTAATTTTATTAGAAGCACTTTTTATAGGGCATTACAAACATCCCCATTAGACAGATTCCATGGACAAGAGAGATCATAAAGCTGCATACAATAAAGTTCTTCCTTTCATCTGTGAACTGTGGTTCTTTTGAGCCTCTAGTTACTCACGGATATGCTCAGGATGTTATGATGATACTTACCTTAGTGGACATTTGCTATTTCTGTCTTCTACCTCTTCCTCCTTTCTTATGACAGCAGAGTCTCTTCTCCTGAATAGGGCAATGATCTATGCTTGGTCAGAGAACTACAATCCCTCGGCCAGAATGATTAAAGTAGGGATGACCAAATGACTTGGGAAGGTTCTGTGAGACACCACACTGGGAACTTTCTATTTCAGATAGTGGGAATACTATCTACTTCCACTACCGGAGTAGGTAAACTAAGAAGATATACATGTAGCTAACATGCTAAGAAAGCACAATGTGTGGACTTTTGTCTTTTACTGTCCCTTTAAACTTAATCAGCAACAATATTCCCTTGCCTCTAGATTAAAAACTCAAAAAGGTCTGTAAGTTTTTTAGGTATTAAAACTTTGTTTTGAAATTTAGTTAAAATATATTTGTAAACATATAGAATTAAGGATAAAAAATGCTTATTTTAAAATGTAATCATTTCATATTTGCAAATATAAACAGATGGTATAAAATCCATACCATTAAAAATGTTCATGATGCAGTGTTGTGCTCATGGAATATACCTTGCTGTAATTCTAGAGTTTGTTGTCTCCACATTTCAGGGAGCTGAGAATCTGGTACACTGAAATTCATGAGAGCGACATACCAAAGCAGTAATGCAGCATAAAAAACCTTTTAGAACACATATTTAAAAAATACATTTCTGCAGGAATGCCTAGATAAAAGGGCAATACAATTTTTTCTTTTTCCTGGCTCAAAATGAATGATATTGCAGCTTAGCATTTTAAATGAAGATTTTAAATACAAAACTGAGAGTGAAACATCACATATATCTCTCCTGCTTAATTTTCTGAAAAACAGACTCCTTAAAGTCCCAGCCCACTCTGGTCAGTGTTCTCAATTACAGCTTTTGTAAAGCCGAGGGAAAGTTGCTTTACCTTGTTTACATTTCAACATTTTAGGCACCTTAAAATACAGGGCACTGTTGACTCCAGAAGATACTTTGAACACAACCGAAGAAAACCAAAGGTAGGCAAGAAAGACACGTGCACAGCAGCAAATGTACAGCAAGGATGCAGTGATTCCTCCCTTCTCCTCACACGGGCTCAGCTCACTTATACCTGTGCCACTGTTCATTCCTCTGAGCATTACAATGTGATGGCCAAATTTTTTTTTAATCAGTTAGGCACCTTCAATTTTATGCTACATTATTAGTAATACAGAGGCAAGTACTAGCCCATGAATTTTCTGCCAACCTTTAGAAAACAGGCCATGTTACAATGTAGTCAGTTTATCCTGAAACAAGCCTCCAAAGAGAGATTAAAATGTTCCAGTCCCATTTATAATCCCAAAGCTGTGAAACTGACTCGACTGCACTTGTTTTTCCTTCCTTTCTCCAGCAGTGTGAAGAGGATATTGTGTAGTTGCTATCTCTTTTCCTTTAACTTGAGCTTCTCCTTGCCTCCTTTCCCCCCACCTTTTAGCTGTGGTTTGGACTTTATAGGGATGGGAAGTATGGACAGGGAAAAGAGAATAGTTCCCACGTGTATTGAATAATCAGTTGGCTTTAAGCCCTCTGGGCTGACAGATGTATAAAACTGAACCTCATGTGTATTTGTGTGGGGTCTAGGGGCTCTTTCCTAAACCTCTATTTTCATGACCCAGGCAGATACCTATTTATTCTCCTCTGCAGCAACTGGGTAACATCTAGCCTCTTTCTGCTGATGTCCACTTGCCACTCTAGATGGCTCTATTAGACAACAGTCAACACAATTCTATTACAGTTTTCCATCTCTTCTGACACATATTTGATTTATGAGAAAAACTTGTGCATTACTAGTCTTCAAGGTCTGGCAGTACATGCCAATCCCAATATCCTATCTAGGCATCTAGTTAGTTCGGGCGCAATGTATTTCCAAAACCTCTAAGTCATTTTCCTAAGGCTCCTTTCTAGACTTGTTAGAAGGATGCACCCCTAACCTTTCTCTAAATGGATGGAGTGAGGGATTTACAGAACAGTGATAGTTCTTTTAACCAATATTTTCTTCCACCCTCTGTGATGCCTTTTACTATCTTTGATTTAGGTGGTGAATCCAAGAGTTATGGAACAAGTTCTTCAACAATGTTCTTGCAAATTCCTTACATCTACAAGATGGTCCCAGGAAGATCCGCTCCTTATATAAGTCTGGGATCCTAATGAGAGAGAGAGAGAAATTGAGAGAAACAGTTGCAGAGAAAAAGAGAGGAAGAGAGAGAGAGAGGAAACACAGCTGAGATAAAATATTTTGAGGCATTGGATTCTGTAGCAGCAGCAGCAGCAGCTGATTTTGCCATTTTTATTGTGACTGCTGCTGCTATTATTGCAGTAATACAAAATTTTAAAATAATGTATATCAAATTGTGGGCAAAATCAATATCTTTTTAAAAGGAAAATCCCAATGAAGTTATTTAGTGAAGGTTTCTTTCTGTTTGAAGGAAAACCAGAAGTATTTCCAAAATTTTTAAGTTATAATTATATCTTAGTTTTATTCCTATTCTTTTATCATGTAGAATGGAGATAACTGTAGTTCCATGTCAGTACATCTGATATGAATTTTAGCCTATAAGTGCCAGTACATTTGAAATTTAATTTAAAATATGTCCAACTGTTTTTCATTTCTCTTAGCACTATCTTTGTAAATTGTATTTATAGAATTATAGGCATTTTTTACATAACAAGAAAGATGGTAAAATGAAAGTACTTAAAACACATATGTTTAGCGGTAAAAGACAGAATAGCATAAAGAGTCTTAAAGCTAAATAATCACCATCATTAACAATTCATTTGGACTCAATGAAAATAATTACAATATATACAAAATAACAGTACATTGTGATTTTTAAAGAATATCTTTCACAAAAATTGCTATGCTAGAAATAAAAACAGCCAGTGAATGACTCAAACTTGTATTACATTTAATTAGTTTTCTTGTTGAAGCACATCTCAGAGAAAATATACACAGAATTTATATGTATCTCTGAACTTGATCTATCTCTCTCTATATATATATTTGTTTTTTTCCAATAAAATATTTTTACACTTTCTGTATTTTTGGTACAATGCAGCTCACTGATAGAGAGCAGCACTTATAGGATTTGCAGAAAATATGTATTCACAGGACAGCAGGCCTCTTAAAGTCTCATGGTTATATTCATATTCAGTAAGGAAACCAGTTAAAGTCTAAAATAAAATAAACAAAACTTACTTAAAAATAGGAATATTTAACAGAGTCTTTATTTAGAAAATAGTGTTCATTTTAAAAAAGCATTGCTATGCTTAAGAACACATACAATGATGCAGCCAAAGGTCATGCAATAAAATCACAAAATGCTCCACGTGATGGGAAAAGCACACATTTAAAAATAGGCATCATCAGCATCCTGTATTTTGAAAGGTCCTAAATCATTTCAAATCATTTTAAAGAAGGTGAATAGAGCTGAGCTGCTGCTTTGAAGTAGTTTGTTTTTCAGTTCTTATCTAGGAATAAAAATTAGATCTAAAAATTCCATAGCAGGAGGCTTTATGACACCTATAAAACTCACAGCAATTAAATTGTCATGGCTTTGAACTAGTTTTTTAAATAATTTTTTGTGGAACGTTTTGAGATGAGACTGAGGAACTTGTAGTGGGTTTGTTCTTTGTTTCTAAACACAGATTTTTTTTTTCTTTTTTTTGTATTAATGCAAATATTATTGAAATCCCTGATTTGGCTTTGAAAAATGTCCAAATTGTCTGATAGGTATTGAAACTCTCTAAATTTATAAATACAACCTGATTACAGTATAGGAATCATAATGATTCTAGTATATTTACATATGTTGTTATTAATTTCCTATTAGCATCAACAATTTACTGTTAAAACACAATACCTCTATGCAAAACTTCCAAATCACAGTCATTTCCCAATTATTAATTTAATTGTTAAAATGATATTAATAATAAGTGGCAACATATTTTATTCAATATTCAAAGTGCAGGTCTTAAAACCATGAACTGGATCTTAGTCCCAAATCTATCTATTCATATTTTTGCAATTTTAGACAACTAGCACAAACTTTTTAGGCTTCTGATATTTCCTTCTTAAATGTTTCATAGAGATAGTGTGTGTTTCAAATGCATGAAAGCATATTTTAAACTCTAAATGCTTTCAGCACTACTAAGTATATTGTATATTGAAGTACTTTATGTAAATTTTTCACTAGGTTGGGAAGTTTCCTATGATTTTGGAAATTCTTTACTTTAGAAAAGTATATTTGATATAGAAGTTCACATCCCTATGCTTGTAAAAGCTACAAAGGTAATGAAATACAGTGTAGAGCTGAATGTCGTTTCTTTTTATCAAGAAAGAAAAGAAGCAAATGGGTATAACTGTCAAACTAAGTAAATGCATACATGATAGAATTAAGCATGGTTCTTTAATGGGTTATTTTCCGTTACTGAAGGCCGTTTAAAGGTTAATACAGCGTCTTAGGCCAATGGGAGAAGCTTTGGTTTATTTTTTAGAGAGTATAAGGATATATTCTAAAGTTCTATTTTATTTACTTTTCCTTAAGAAGACGAGGGAAAAGGAGAAGATATTTGCTGTCTGTAGTATTTCTTAAAGAACATTAGACAGATTATCTTGCCTTTGAAATGGAGAAGGGAAAGGCATATTAAATATGATTATGCTCAGATACTTAGTATGTTTGGTTTAGAATGTAAGATAAATCAGAAGCAGCCTTTTTGGCAGCCAGACCTGGCCATTAAAATATTTCATTTCTCAAGTATTATTAACAAATTTCTCTCTCTTCACATTCTAAAGCCTTATTTCTTTGAATTTTCTAGAAAAAAATGAGTCAACGAAATATGAGCTTTTACACTAGAGAGAACCGGTAAAGATTGGGCTCTTTTCTTATGGGTAGCAGAAGGGTAGAGGAGAACTCTAAGAGGATTAAACTCATTCAGATGATATTTTGACTCTCAGTCAAATAATTGCTCAAGAGGGGCATCCTGTCATTCAACATCACATCTGTTTTGAGACAGAATGCTCAGACTGTGCCTTGGAACTAGGTATTGGGAACTAGAAACCTAAACTGTTGGTGCCACTACATCTCTTTTCTCCTTTTTGTTTCAAGGAGCACTCTTCAATTGTCTGTTTAGACATATGCTTCTTTTTTAAATGCCAATTATTAAAGCGTTCCCAGTTCAATTCAATGTGGATATACTATAAAATATTTTTGAAATGTCATCTTCCCTTTTCCAAAATTCTCCCTGAAACTCAGATGACTTGAAAGATATGAGACTATCCTTCTATAATATGGATTACTAGATTACTATTTCAAATACAGGGCTGCCCTAGAGTAAAACTGAGTCCAAAAATTAATATAAAAGCATACCCAGATTCCGAGTTTCATGACTAAGTCTTTTCAACTATGGAAAAGATTTTCCCATATAAAGTTTTCAGAAATGGAGAGTATATTTTAAGATTAATTTTCACTTTTATTTTCAATTGCGGTGCAATATATATAACATAAAATTTACCCTTTTAACCATTTATAGTGGTTTAGTAATGTTAAGTATATTGACATTTTTTGTGCAACCAATCTCCAGAACTCTTTTCGTCTTGCAAAACTGAAACTTTATATCCATTAAGCAACTCACCATTTCTCCCTTCAGTCAGCTTGTGGCAATCACCATTCTACTTTCTGTCTCTATTAAATTTCTATTCTAAGTACTTCACATAAGTGAAATCATACAGTATTTGCCTTTTTGTGACTGACTTATTTTACTTACCATGAGACCCTCAAGGTTCATCCATGATTTAGCATGTATCAGAATTTCCTTCCTGAATAATATTGCATTTTATATATATAAAACGATATATATATGTGTGAGTATATATATAGATATATCACATTGTGTTTACCCATTCATGTGTTGATGAGCACTTGGGTTGCTTCCACATTTTAGCTATCTTGAATAATGCTACTGTGGAGGTACAGCTATCTTTTTTGAGACCCTGCTTTCAATTCTTTTGGATATATACCCAGAAGTATAATTGCTTGATCTTATGGTAATTCTATTTTTAATTTTTTAAGTAACAGCCATACTGTTTACCATAGTAGCTACACTATTCTACGTTCCCAACAGCCATGTACAACTGTTCCAATTTCTACACATTCTTGCCAAAATTTATTGTTTTCTATTTTTTTGATAGTAGCCATCCTGTTGAATGTGAGGTGGTATCTCATTTTGGTTTTGATGTGTATTTCCCTGATATGTAATATTGAGCATCTTTTTGTGTGTTTGTTGGATATTTGTATATCTTCTTTGGAGAAATATCTATTTAAGTTTTTTGCCTGTTTTTTAAATTGGTTTGTTTGTTTTTTGTTGTTGAGTTTTAAAAGTTTTTATATATTCTGGACACAAACTCCTTATCAGATATATTATTTGCAAATATTTGTTTCTATTTCATAGGCCATCTTTTCTATTGATTGTGTTCTTTGAAGCATGCTTTTAAACTAATTTAATGTAAACTGTTGAAATTGATAAACCAGCCAGAAATGTAACAAAACTACATTGGTTATGTCTAGATGATGTTATGTATTTCTATTTTGTTTTTTCTATCCCTATGATTTACATTTTCTAAAATACAAAAAACGTGCACGTTTTCTCTTATTATGAACATTTTTATAACATTATATACTTATTTTTAATAACTGCATACTAATCACATATATGTATTAATAGAATAGGTATTCTAAATTCATTTAATCATTTCTTATTTTTTAAAATAAACTTTACTGTGTATATTTGAAGTTTACAACATAATGTTATAAAATACATGTAGATAGTAAAACAGTTTCTATAGTGAAGCAGATTGACATGTCTCTTATCTCTCATAGTTACCTTTTTATGATAAGAGCAGCTAAAAATCTACTTATTTAACAAAAATTATTAGTAAAATATAATTTTACTAACTATAATCCTCATGTTTTACATTAGATTTTGAGATGTGCTGATTTTACACATCCTCTTTTTTGTATTTTTTGACCTAAGATATAAAAATATTTCCTTATTTTCTCTCCCACTCTACTTATGGCAACCAATGTTTTATTCCCTATTTGTGTATATTTTGTCCTTTTTAATTTTAGATTCCACATATAAATGAGATCATGCAATACTTTTATTTCTGTACCTGGCTTAATTCATTTAGCATAAAAAATTTCAGGTCCATCCATATTATAGCACATGGCAGGATCACCTTTTTTAAGTCTGAATAATATTCTACATTAATATTTTATTATTCAACCTTAAAAATCGTAGTTTTTCTTTATTCATTATTTGATGGGATACTTAAATTGTTTTTATACGTTGGCTATTTTGAATAATGTTGTAATAAGTATGAGTTATTATAAGATATCTTATAATGAGATTTATTTATGAAGGGGTGATTTCAACTCCTTAGGGTACGTACCCAAAAAAGGAATTGCTGGGCAATATGGTGGTTCTATTTTTAATTTCCTTAGGAATCTTCATACTGTTTTATAAAATGGTTGCACCAATCTGCATTCCTACCTAATTCATGTATTAGGATTTCCTTTTAACTACATCCTCACCAACAGTTTTTATCTCTTGTATTTTTGATAACAGCCATCCAAATGGGTATGAGGTGATATCTCACAGTGATTTTATTTTAATTTGCATTTTTGGTGATTCAAAATGCCTCTGTATTTCTGTTAACATTAGCAATGTTCCTTGTATACACAACTTACGGGCTGAAGTTTTATTTTAATGGGCTAGTCTCTTAAAAGTGTGACTATTGATTCAAAGTGCATGCATGTATTTTAATAGAAATAGCTATATTACCTTCCAAACAAGTTCTATGTTTATATACATCTTCTGCGAATGTGTGAAAGTGCCCGTTTCCCCAGAATAATACCCGTATTAGATATTATCAATTTAAAAATATTGTTCAGTCAAGTAAAAAGTGGAAACCTCTTGCTTTAATTTACAATTTTTCTAAAGTTTTGTATCTTTTTTATATGCTACTTGTTTGCATTTTCTCTTCTATAAAGTTACATGAATATCTTTTACCATTTTTATTTCTTTGTTTTCAACTTATATAAATGATAAGGAGCCTATCATATAGTAAAGATATATTATTTTGACTCAACATTGACTAATTCTTTTCTTTATTTTGGTGTCTTTTGACATTTGGTATTTTTAAAACTTTATATGTATAATTGTAGATATCTATTACTTAATAGTTCCTGGGCTTTCTTTAATAAAGCCACTCATTCTACAAGTAAACACATATATATATTTTTCTAATTAAAAAATTAATAGATTTGTTATGTCTTTACAGGAAGTTAATTTTTAGGTGTGGTTTGTGGTAAAAATGTAGGCCGTTATATCAAGCATATTTTTAAGGGCCATTTTCCCCAATTTTTCATGTTAATTGATTATTATATTTAGTTTAATCTGTTTCTGGAATCTACTCTGTGCCACTGAGTTATTTATATTTCTATATCAAAGTATGCTCAAATCTACTCCTCTTCTCACTCAAATAAGTTTCTTTGAGTAGGAATATGCCCTCCGTTATTCCAAATGTGAAAATGAGAGGGGGAGAAGGAGAGGCCAGGGTAATTCGGGTCATCTTCCTTACATTTTTCTTTGGTTTTTCAGATTTTGTAATATATTCACTAACAAGAGGAATGGACACATGTCATTCAACCTTTCATATACTTCAGTGAACATGAGACGTGCATTGTTTCTGAAATTGAAGGAAAAAACAAACAAACAAAAACTATGAAATGACTATTTTGAAACCATGTTGCTTTTTTCTCCCTCCATTTAATCTTTGCTTGTCCATTTACATCCAGTTTTGTTCCTTTGTCCTTCATGTGTACAAAGCAAAAGTACTCAGTCTTGGTATTCAATGTCTTTGTTGCACAAGAACTTTTTACATAGTGCCTATAACTAGAATTCCCATAAAGAGATTTATGAATATTATAGATACACTTTAATAACGTGACTACTGATATATATATATATATATATATATATATATTATGGAGAGAGGTTAGATGATTTCTTTTGGTATTCAAGTTTTGATATTCAAGTCACTCAAATTTTCTTAGGTTAGAATTGTTACTTGTCTGGTCTTTAATAGTCAGAAAGTATCCCTTGTCTTTAGGCCTGTTTAAAGATGAGAGCAAACTACATAGCTGGATTTATATGTATCCAAGTTATAGACAAAATTTGGTTCTGTATTGATGAATGTTACCTAGTAAAGCTCCTTTCCTAAGAATTTCCTAAGCTCCTTTCCTAAGAATTTCCTAAGAATTGATTTAATTATTTCATTATCCAAAAACATAAGCTTTTCTCTCAAGTTGTATTCCTGTGCTACAGTTGCCTTTGTCTTTATTTTCAGGTCTTTTGGGGGGCATAATAACCTTAATAAAAAGACATGTAAATATGTAAATTTTTTTTTTTTTTTTTTTGCTTTGACTCTAGAGACCAAAGTCTAAATTGAAATACACAAAAAAGTTCATTTTACATTATTTTACTCTTAGGTACTTATAGTGTTCAGAGAATTTATGCTATTTCAAAGTCATTACTAAGATAGTTGAAGTTTTTGTTAAGCATTTCTGGGAGCCAAATGCCATTGCATAGTTGAGTTTACTCATTTCAAACATAAGTTTGACTGGTTATGGATATGATAGTATACTGCAACACCTTGATCTCATCTCACCTAATGATGATGTAATAACACATTAGTCATAATTAATAGTTAGAGTGGAATGAATCACACTATTCTTATATAAAAATTCTAGAGATAGGAACATCTCATATGTCCTTTTCATTGGCTACCTCTTCAGTCTTTTTTCTTTTTTTCTTTTTATTGAGGCAGAGTCTCACTCAGTCGCTCAGGCTGGAGTGCAGTGGCTCAATCTCAGCTCACTGCAACCTCTGCCTCCCATGTTCAAGTGATTCTCATGCCTTAGCCTCCTGAGTAGCTGAGATTACAGATGCCCACCACCATGCCCAGCTAATTTTTGTATTCTTAGTGAAGACAGTGTTTCACCATGCTGGCCCAGCTGGTCTTGAACTCCTGACCTCAAGTGATCCTCTTGCCTCAGCCTTCCAAAGTGTTGGGATTACAGATGTGAGCCATCATGCTGGGCTCTCTTCAGAGATTTCTAACAAAGTACCTTACCAGGACAAAAGTCTCTGATATGGTGATCTGATACATACAGTAATAATATTTATATTTCAATTTATGTTGCTTCACACAAACACTTAAAATATGTATGCTCTTCCACCCTGAAGCAACAAATGAGTTTGCTTACTGCTGTAAAAGACATATTTTCTTAAAACTTATTTTGTGATTAGAAAAGTAATATGTTTTTCATATAGGTATTTTTCAATAAAAGAATAATATAGGAAAAAAGAACAAATCCTCCATCATCTCATCATTCAGAGGCAAGGAATATTTATTTATATTTCAGTGTATATTCTTCTCTTCTTTATCCCCAAACTATTTTATGAAGTGAAAAGCACATTTTTTTAAAAAATTTTAGGTGATTTATTATTAAAAATTATAACACAAATTTTTTTTGTATTTTTAATACTTCATGATATGAGGAAACATCTGATTTCTTTCAGTAGAATAGGTAATTACGTCCAAATATTATTAAATAAGCCACATTGGTCAATATTTTTTGAGGTCTTTGATTTACTGACAACATTTTACATTCTATTAATGTTGAACATTAAATTTGGTACCAATATTTGGTATTACTAATAACACTGCATTGAATATTTTTGGGCACAAAGCTTTTTCTGTCATTAAGACTGATTCCCTTGTTTGATTTTTAGAATTGTAATGGCTGGCCTAGACACACGTTGACAAGTTGACTTTCAAGCAAATTATGTTAATTTGTATTCTCACTCATAGTATGTAAGGCAATACAGTATCAATATGTCTTTTAATGCTTAAAAAAGAATATTTTCTAATTTTAATAATATTCATATTTATATTCATGTTAAAAATAGCCGTGATGTTAAACTTTTTCCCATAGATTTATTAGTCTCCTGTAAATGATCTGTACCTGTAAATTATACATTTGGGTATTAGGATCTTAGTCTTTTCTTATTGCCTTCTCTGAGTCTTTATTATTTTATAAATATTATCTCTGGATTTCTGGTTAAAAATGGCCAATTGATTATGTGCACTTTAACTTCTCTCAATTCCAAAATTTTACTATGCAATAAAGGCGTAAAATAATGAATCCCTGTACAGACTAAGATAATGGAGGATTAGAAAATACATTTGTGCATTAATATGTTAGAAGAAATAAGAGACAATCATGCAATAATCTCAGTAGATGCCAAAAAACCATGACAAAAAGCGTCCCATAAAACTCAACATACATTTTTAACAAAAATTCCTAGGAAATCAGTGTTAGAAGGAATTTTTGTTAATGTAATTAAGAGTATCTATCCAAAAACATAGAGTAAACATTGTATTCAATGTTATAATGTTAGAAGCATTTTATTTAAATTCAGGAAAGATAAAAAGATGCCTGACATTTTTACTTCTACCTAACAAAGTCATAGAGGCACTATCTTGAGCAGTAAGAAAAAGGGAAAATAAGTGTGTGTGGAGATTGGTATGGAATAGGTCTATAAAGATTGGAGCAGGAGGATGGATGGAGTTTTAAAGAACAAAAACTGTCCTTTGACTGACAAGGTCATCAGATGCATTTTAGATTTTGAAAAATAAAATTGATAGCTATTAGATTTGGTGAAATATGGGAAACATTAGTGATAGATACATAGTACATGGATAAAATGAAAAAATAAGTTCAACAACTGACATTATTTGAAGATGATGTTGACAACATAGAAAAAAAGTAAAATAATCTATGGGCAAATAATAAAATTTATAAGAGATTTTGGCAATCTTCAGTCATAAGATCATTATATTAAAAGCAATTGCATGTCTATATCCTGGTAGTAATTAGAATATGTAAAATTATTTAAAACCTACTATGTAAATAGCAACAAAATATGGGGTACATAGAAATAAATCTAACAAAAGAAGTATAAACATATATTTAAATGACAAAAATAAATGGAGAAATGTGCCATGTTCATGAGTAGGAAGATTCTCAAGTTTCAATTCTCCCAACTTGATCTATAAATTTAGTTAACTAAGGATTTCTCGAGGAACTTGACAAGTTTGTTTAAAATTTATTTGCAATTATAAAGAATATATAACACACTCCTAAGGAAGAACATTCTGGAGAAATTTCCATACCACATAACAAGATTTTATAGTGCAATAGTAATTCAATCAGTGAGATATCAGACCTATGGAATAGAATTCCTCAAAACAGATGTATGCATATATGGATCCTTGATATGAAACAGGGACATGGAGCCCTTCCTTACACCATATAGAAAAATCAGCTCAAGATGGATTAAAGACTTAAATATAAGCCCCACTTACAGATCAGTGGGAAAAAGATGGACTTTGAGAGTTATACCACAAAAAATTCAGTCACCCATACGGGAAAAAAAGAAATTGGATTTTTACAACTTGCCATATGCAAAAATCAATTCTGGTTAGATTAAATAACTTGAAAAGCACAATTTTAAAACTTTGATAAGAATATGTAGAATCTATACTTATATAAGATTCTTTTTTTGCTTAACATATTAGAAGAAGTCTGGGATACTAAATATCTAATATAAGCTTTAGAATGAGCAAATAATATAAGGAATTTAACAAAGAGACAATATGAAAAATTCTCCCTTGACTTAAAGGCATTCATCTCTGGCGTGAAAGAACCTACCAATGTCCTGGTACACTTAATGGAAAAGCAAGCAAAAACAAACAAAAGCACAAATAAATACTAAGGCACATTATTTTGAAGTTCCTGCAACAATTGGAATAATGAAACCATGAAAAAATCTTAAGGTCAATTTTGTCTTCATCTCATCCATCCCACTCCTATCCCAATCACTTTCATCACATTTTTTCACATCATCTTTTCCCTTCTATTTCTTCTTCTGATATGTGATAGTTATCCTCACTTTGCTAGGTTATTTCAATAACCTCCAAAATAACCCCTTTGGCTAAAATTTCTCTGCATTCCAATTTATGAATCCTATGTGTAGACAAATCCTAGGATTTGTCAGTCCTGGAAATTCAGATTAGCTGTGCCCTAAAGTACTGACTGACTTTCTGTTACTCTTTAAACTAAGTCTAAATTTCTCATTTTAGGCTTTAACGGTCTATATAAAACTATTGCGCTATTTTTGAACTTTCCCCCACTATGCATATGCATAGCCTGTGCTATAGCTATTTTGTGTGTGTGTATGTGTGTGTCTGTGTGTGACTATATCTTCTAGACACTGCCTCATTAGTTTGCTCACACAGTGTCATCCACAGAGAAATATTATCTGCATAGATCTGTAAAAATCCAATCTAAGCTTCAAAGCCCAATTTAAATGCTGTTTCTTTTATGAAATCCATTATGAGCCCTCACCAATGTAAAATAGGCATTAACATCACTGGAGATCAATATTTATTTGAACTCTTTCAAAACACTTCCTTTTTTCTGGTTTTTGCTTTGTAACTATATGTATGCTTATTTTATACATAGTATTTTATTTTAAGCCCTTTGAAGAAAGGACTTTATTTTAGACATGTTTATATTCTAGCACCTAGCATGTTCTGGTACAAGGGAAAATGATTTGATAAATACTTGTTGCATTGAATTAAATTCTTTTTATGTGTGCTATTATTATTTTTTAATTTTTATTTTAGGGTTGGGGCACATGTACAGGTTTTTGCATAGATAAATTGTGTGTCATGGGGGTTTGGTGTACAGATTCTTTCATCACCCAGGTAATAAAGCATATTATCTGATAGACAGTTTTTTGATCCTCACGCTCCACCAACCTTCCACCCTCAAGTAGGTCCTAATATTTGTTGTTTTTCCCTTTGTGTCCATATGTACTTAATGTTTAGCTTCCATTTATAAGTGAGGACATGCACTATTTCGTTTTCTGTGTCTGTGTTAGTTCATTTAGGATAATGGCCTCCAGCTCCATCCATGTTGCAGCAAAGAACGTGATCTCATTCTTCCTATGACTAAGCAGTATTTCATGGCGTATATGTACCACATTTTCTTTTCTTTTTTTTCCTTTTCTTTTCTTTTTTTTTTTTTTTTTTTTGAGACGGAATCTCGCACTGTCACCCAGGCTGGAGTGCAGTGGCACGATCTCCACTCACTGCAAGCTCCACCTCCAAGGTTCACGCCATTCTCCTGCCTCAGCCTCCCGAGTAGCTGGGACTACGGGTGCCCGCCACCACGCCCTGGTAATTTTTGGTATTCTTTAGTAGAGACGGGGTTTCACCGTGTTACCCAGGATGGTCTTGATCTCCTGACCTGATGATCTGCCTGCCTCGGCCTCCCAAAGTGCTGGGATTACAGGCATGAGCCACCGCACCCGGCCTATACGTACCACATTTTCTTTATTCAATCTACCATTGATAGGCATTTAGGTTGATTCCATTCTTGCTATTGTGAATAGTGCTGTGATGAACATACGTATGCATATGTCTTTATGGTAGAATGATTTATATTCATTTGGGAACATACCCAATAATGGGATTGCTGAGTCAAATGGTAGTTCTGTTTTAAGTTCTTTGAGGAATCACAAAACACTGCTTTCCACAAGGGCTTAACTAATTTCCCTTCCCACCAGTGGTGTATAAGCATTGCCTTTTCTCTGCAACCTTGCCAGCATCTCTTATTTTTTGACTTTTTAATAATAGTCACTCTGACTGGTGTGAGATGGTGGTTTAGACTTGCATTTCTCTAATGATCAGTGCTGTTGAGTGTTTTTTTCATATGCTTGCTGGCCGCAAATATGTCTTCTTTTGGTAAGGGTCCTCTGCCCACTTTCAATGGGGTTACTTGGTTTTTGCTTGTAGAGTTGTTTAAGTTACTTATAGACGCTGGATATTAGACCTTTGTAGAATGCATAGCTTGCAAATATTTTCTCCCATTCTGCAGGTTGTCTGTTGAAATCTTTTGCTGGCAGAAGCTCTTTAGTTTAATCGGGTCCCATTTGTCATTTTGTTGTTGTTGTTGTTGCAATTGCTTTTGGTGTCTTTGTCATGAGATCTTTGCCAGGTTCTATGTCCAGAATGGTATTTATTAGGTTATCTCTCCGGGTTTTTATAGATTTAGGTTTTATATTTAAGGCTTTAATCTATCTTGAGTTGATTTTTCTATATGGTGTAAGGAAGGGCTCCAATTTCAATCTTCTGTATATGGCTAGTCAGTTATCCCAGCACCATTTATTGAATAGGGAATTATTTTCCCGTTGCTTGTTTTTGTCAACTTCTTCAAAGATCAGAGGGTTGTAGGTGTGCAGCTTGATATTGGGCTCTCTACCCTGTTCCATTGTTCTATATGTCTGTTTTTTTTTTTTTTTTTTTTTTACCAGTACCATGCTGTTTGGGCTACTGTAGTCTTGTAGTGTAGTTTGAAGTTGGGTAGTGTGAAGCCTGCAGCTTTGGTTTTTGCTGCTGTTGTTGTGTGTTTGCTTGTTTTTGCTTAGGATTGCTTTGGCTATTTAGTTTCTTTTTTGGTTCCATATGAATTTTAAAATTTTTTTTTTCTAAGTCTGTGAAGAATGTCATTGGTAGTTTGGAATAGTGTTGAATCTATAAACTGCTTTGGGCAGTACTGTCGTTTTAACAATATTGATTCTTCCTATCAGTAAGCATGGACTGTTTTTCCATTTGTATGTTTCATCTCTGATTTCTTTTAGCAGTCTTTTGTAATTTTTCTGTAGAGATATTTCACCTTCCCTGTTAGCTGTATTCCTACGTATTTGTTTCTTTTTGTGGCTATTGTGAATGGGATTGCATTATTGATTTGACTCTCAGCTTGGATGTTGTTGGTGTATGAGAATGCTACTGATTTTGTACATTATTTTTGTATCTTGAAATTCTGCTGAAGTTTTTTTTTAATCAGATCAAGGGGCTTTCAGACAGAGATGACTGATTTTCTAGGTGTAGAATCATATCATCTGCAACCAGAGATAGTTTGATTTCCTCTCTTCTCTTTGGATGACTTTTATTTATTTCTCTTACCTGGTTTCTTTGGCTAGGGTTCCAATACTATTTTGGACAGGAGTGGTGAGAGTGGGCATCATTGTCTTCTTCTGATTCTCAAGGGAAATGCTACCACCTTTTGCCCATTCAGTATGATGTAGGTTGTGGGTTTGTCATAGATGGCTCTTATACTTCCGATGTATGTTGTTTCAATGCCTCATTTGTTGAGAGTTTTTAACATGAAGGGATGTTGAATTTTATCAAAAGCCTTTTCTGCATCTAGTGAGATGATCATGTGGTTTTTTATTTTATTTCTGTTTATGTAATAAATCACATTTATTGATTTGCATATATTGAAACAACCTTGCATCCCAGGGAAAAAGTCTACTTAATCATGGTGGATTAGCTTTTTGATCACTGCTGGATTTTCTTTGCTAGAGTTTCGTTGAAGGATACTGGGTAAAAGTTTTCTTTCTTAGTTGAATCTCTACCAGGTTTTGGCATCAGGATGATGCTGGCTTCGTAGAATGAGTTAGTGAGGAGTCCATTCTCCTCAATTTTTTGGAATAGTTTCAGTAGGAATGGTATCAGCTCTTTCTTATACGTCTGGTAGGATTTGGCTGCGAATCCATCTGGTCGTGGGCTTTTTTTCATTGGTAGGATTTTTATAACTGATTCAATTTTGCAACTCATTATTGGTCTGTTCAGGAATTCAGTTTCTTCCTAGCACATTCTCAGGAGGCTGAATGTGTACAGGAATTTATCTATTATTCTAAGTTTTCTAATTTTTGTGCATAGAGGTGTTTGTAGTAATCTCAGAATTCTTGTATTTCTGTGCAGATGGTGGTAATGACTCCTTTGTCATTTTTTCTTGTGTTTATTTGGACCTTCTCTGTTTTTCTCTTAGTCTAGCTGGGCATCTGTCCATTTTATTTATTCTTTCATGAAAACAAACTCTTGGATGTATTGATCTTTGTGTGGTTTCTCATCCCATTTTTTTTTCAGTTCAGCTCTGATTTTGGTTATTTCTTGTTTTCTGCTAGCTTGGGGATTTGTTTGCTCTTGTTTCTCTAGCTCCTTTAAATTTAATGTTAGGTTGTTAATTTTAGATTTTTCTGACTTTTTGGTGAGGGCAGTTAGTGCTATTAAACTTCTCTCTTAACTCTGCTTTAGCTATGTCCCAGAGGTTCTGTTATGTTTTATCTCTTTTTCTCATTAGTTTCAAACCATATTTTGATTACTGCCTTAATTTCATTGTTTATTCAAAAGTCATTCTGGAGCAAGTTGTTTCGTTTTCCTGCAATTGTATAGTTTTGAGCAATTTTCTTACTATCTATTTCAGTTTTTATTGTGTTATGATCTGAGAGTGTGGGTGGTATGATTTTGGCTTTTTTGAATCTACTGAGGATTGTTTTATGGCCAATTATGTGGTCCATTTTAGAATATGTACTATGTGCAAATGAGAGGAAAGTATATTCTGTTGTTTTGGGTAGAGAGTTCAGTAGATGTCTGTTAGGTAGCTTTGGTCAAGTGTCAAGTTCAGGTTCCAAATGTCTTTGTATATTTTTAATTTATTTTTTTCTGTCTCAGTGATCTGTCTAATGGTGTCAGTGTAATACTACTATTATTGGGTGGAAATCTAAGTCTCTTCTTACATCTCAAAGAACTTACTTTTTAATCTGGTGCTCCTGTATTGGATGCAAATATATTTAGGACAGTTAGGTCTTCTTGTTAAATTGAAGCCTTTAGTTAGGTCTTCTTGTTAAATTGAAGCCTTTACCATTGTGTAATGCCCTTCTTTTTTTATCTTTGTTGGTTTGAAGTCTGTTTCATCTGAAATTAGAATAGCAACCCCTGATTTTTTTCTGTTTTCTGTTTGCTTGGTAGATTTTTCTTCATATATTTACTTTGAGCATTTGTGTGTTATTGCGTGTGAGGTGGATCTCTTGAAGAAAGCATATTGTTGGTTTTTGCTTCTTTATTGAACTTGCCAGTCTGTGCCTTTTACTTGGGGCATTTAGCCCATTTGCATTCAAGGTTAATATTGATGTATGTGAATTTGACTCGGTGATCATGTTGTTAGCTAGTTATTATGCAGACTTTATTGTGTAGTTGCTTTACAGTGTCAATAGTCTTTGTACATAAGTGTGTTTTTGTGGTGGCAAGTAATTGTCTTTCATTTTTATACTGAACACCTCCTTCAGGACCACTTGTAAGATAGGTCTGGTGGTAACAAATTCCCTTAGCATTTGCTTACTTGAAAAGGATCTTTTTTGTCCTTTGCTTATGAGGCTTACTTTGGCTGGATATTAAATTCTCAGTTGGAATTTTTCTTTTTTTTTATTTTTTTATTTTTTTATTTTTATTATACTTTAAGTTCTAGGGTACATGTGCACAACATGCAGGTTTGTTACATATGTGTACATGTGACATGTTGGTGTGCTGTACCCATTAACTCATCATTTACATTAGGTATATCTCCTAATGCTAACCCTCCCCTCTCCCCCTACCCCATGACAGGCCCCGGTGTGTGATGTTCCCCTTCCTGTGTCCAAGTGTTCTCATTGTTTAATTCCCACCTATGAGTGAGAACATGTGGTGTTTGTTTTTTGTCCTTGCGATAGTTCGCTGAGAATGATGGTTTCCAGCTTCATCCATGTCCCTACAAAGGACATGAACTCATCCTTTTTTATGGCTGCATAGTATTCCATGGTGTATATGTGCCACATTTTCTTAATCCAGTCTATCATTGTTGGACATTTGGGTTGGTTCCAAGTCTTTGCTATTGTGAATAGTGCTGCAGTAAACATACGTGTGCATGTGTCTTTATAGCAGCATGATTTATAATCCTTTGGGTGTATACCCAGTAATGAGATTGCTGGGTCAAATGGTATTTCTAGATCTAGATCCTTGAGGAATCGCCACACTGACTTCCACAATGGTTGAACTAGTTTACAGTCCCACCAACAGTGTAAAAGTGTTCCTATTTCTCCACATCCTCTCCAGCACCTGTTGTTTCCTGACTTTTTAATGATCACCATTCTAACTGGTGTGAGATGGTACCTCATTGTGGTTTTGATTTGCATTTCTCTGATGGTCAGTGATGATGAGCATTTTAAGAATGCTGAATATATGCTCCCAATCTTTTCTGGCTTGTAGAATTTCTGCTGAAGGGTCCTCTGTTAACCTGATGGGGTTCCCTCTGATGGTGACCTGCCCCTTCTCTTTATCTGCGTTTAATGATTTTTCATTAATTTCATTCTTGGAGAATCTGTGTGTTGGGGATGGTCATTTTGTATAGTTTCTCAGAAGTCTTATCTGGATTTCCTGAATGTGAATGTTGGCTTTTCCGGTGAGGTTGGAGAAATTTTCATGAACAATATTCTGAAGTAGGTTTTTCAACTTGCTTGATTTCTCTCCCTCTCTTCCAGGGATGCCAGTGAGATGTAGATTTGGTCTCTTTACCTAGTCCTGTATTTGCCAGAGGTTTCATTCTTTCTTCTTTAATCTTTTTTCTTTATTTTTGTTTGGCTATTGTGGAGAACCAGTCTTCGAGCTCTGAGATTCTTTCCTCAGCTTTGCTGATTCTGCTGTTAATACTTAGGATTATATTCTGAAATTCTTGACATGAGTTTTTCAGCTCTATCAGATCAGTTTGGTTCTTTCTTAAAATGGTTATTTTGTGTTTCATCTCCTGCATCATTTTATTGTATTCCTTAGAATCCTTGAATTGGGTTTTCACTTTCTTCTGAATCTTGATGATGTTCATTCCTATCCTTATTCTGAATTCTATTTCTGTCATGTCAGCCATTTCAGCCTTGTTAAAAACCATTGCTGGGGAATGAGTACAGTTTTGGAGGTTAGAAGACACTGGCTTTTTGAATTTCCAGAGTTATTGTGCTGCTTCTTTCTCATCTGCATGGGCTGACGTTCCTTCAGTCTTTGAAGTTGCTGGCCTTTGGATGGGGCTTTATGCTTTTATCTTCTTTGCTGTACTTGGGAGTTTTGATTGTGGGTTCAGTTGACTGGCTTCATTTCTGGAAGAACTTAAGGCATCATGGCTCGGCTCAGCATTTCTGGGCTACATGCTCCAAATCTGGGGGGCTGTTACCTAGCCCCTGGTTTTGTTCTCTTGCCCCTCAAGGTTGTGAACCTTCTGCATTTGAGGGGCTGAGGTGTTCTTGTACCACTGGCCACAGCACTCTGATGTGTAGTGCTCGCTAAAGTGCTTCCTTAGAGCAGTGTCAGTGGGATCCATGCTCCTTCATGCGTTCCAGCATCAGTGGCAGTGTGGTGGGGTACAGGGGCATTGGCTGGGGTGGTGTAGCAGTGGGTCTGGGGCTGCAGTGTTTCTGCATGTGCTCATGCCCACAGTGGCAGCAGGGTGCTGACAGGCGTTGGGCTGCTGAACTCCATGCTCACCTATGCAGTGATGGTGGTGTTGGCATGGGGAGGTGGGGTTGTTGGCATCCGTGTACAAATTCTCACGTGCAATGGTGGCCTAGCTAGGCAAGAATTGGGGTTGGGTGTGCGGGACCCAGGATGCGCTGACACCAGGATGCTAGCATCCGTGTCATGCAGGATGTGCACACACGCACACCATTGTCGGAGGGGAGGTGACGTCTGCCCATGTACACTGGCAAAGCAGTGGAGGGGGTGGCTGTGGACAAGTGCTTGCTGGCAAAGTAGCATGAGGAGGCTACTGTGGGAGAAGAGTGGGGGTGGGCTGGTGCCTGTCGGCAGGGGCTGCTCTGCTGGAATTCCCTGATGGTCAGACATAATCTCCCAGTGAAGGAACTATGATGAGGACTCCTGGGAAGCACCCTAGTTGGGCATCTGAGGCTGCACTGCAATAGGTGTGGCCAGGCTGGGACCCTGGGGAAGGCCAGCAAACAAGGGAGTGCTCAGATCAAACTGGCCTTGTTTCAAAGGCAAGACTGTTCTGTTCTGTCCAGGTAGTCCCTTGTGGTTAAAGTCTCTTAGAGGAGCATGACGAGCCTTGGGCATCCCTGGTAATGCTCTACTGAAGACGCTCCCACCACAAACACTCTGGGCTCTACAGAGGCTGGAGTCCTGTCCCTACCACCTCTCTAAGCAGCTCTCTCTGCCACCTCAAGTGCCCTTGGGGGTTGTGGGGTCTCCAGCTGCCAGGATTCCCGTGGTCTATGGAGAGAGGGGATCATCCTGCCTATTTAACTCACCCATTCCCCAGGAGTCACTGGTGGCCAAAAACGAGTTCTGGTGCACAGTAGCCCCATGGTGTGTTCCCAGCTTCCTTGCCCTTCAGCCCAGCACCTGTGTCTTTCCTCTGTTGACTGTTAATGCCTTTCTTCCAAATATCTGCTTGGAGTGTACCAGTCTTCCTGATGTTCAGGTCTCTTAGTGGGAGATGTTCTTCCTGGCTACAGCTAGTTGGCTGTTTTGAATCTGCCTGAGTTAAATTCTTAACTTTGTTTAATTAGAATATACTTTTAATATAAAAAAGAGATTTGATTAAAATTTTCATAATAAAAGTAGGCTTTATATGTGTGAATTAATTACTTGAGCTTGATGTATTGAGATCTCAAAAAACATATTGGCATGGGCCTAGGTATAAAAAAAGTGTATAATCATTTCATTATCATAATACATAAACAACTGTAATGAAGCAGACCTTTTAAGTGAGAATTCTAATATTTTTTGGCTTTCATTTATTAGATTTTAAGAGTGGATTAATATATTCTTTTACATAATAAATAAAAAATGAGTATTAGTTTGGGTTCTCCAGTCCCAGTATGGTAATTTAAAAATTTTACCAATTTTTATGTTATTATTTAAGTGTTAATTATATTTATTAAGATGGTGATTTTTCTATTGCCCTTTCCAATTACTGTTTCTTCTCAACTTTTGTTAAATGCATCTTACTTATTAGAAGACTACATGTTAATATATTTCCTTTTTATACAGTTCACATGTTTTTAGTTTTAGGCATATCATTTAATCACAAAAATGATTTTCAGGTACTGGAATATTTTTCTAAATTTTTCAAAGATATACTATGTACAGGGAATTCATAAAAAGAACATCTAGTTAAGAGCATATTTTTTAGCATTTCTTATGAATCGCAACAAATTCTACTCTGGAAATCTTAATGTACATCCTCTGAGAAGGCATTTTGGGTTAGCTACCAACATCCTGACTGATGACATTCACAGGATTAATGAGAAGGTTAGTGTATGCCTTCTGAGGAAACCATGATTTGGATATTGATGCAAGAAGAGAAAACCAATTTGGTTGCAGTGAACCATGGCAGACTGGGGTACAACATTGCTTGAAAGAAATAAAAAAGTACACTGGTCAGAATTTTATCCCTCTATCTCTTATTTCACATCATTTTTCACCTTCAAGTGTGGTGATCTGTGGAAGAATCAGGTTATCCAAAAAGGGTACCATTTATTTATAACTACAAAAATTCTCCAAACTGCTAAAACTTCCTTTCCTTTTGCTTCAGAAATCAAGCAAGTCTGCTTATGGAATGATTCACATGGAAATAATATATAACTTAGCCTTTATTATTATGTAAACTGATTAATGTTAAAGAAAATTGAGCTACATATATTCATCCATTGCTACCAGAGTAAACCCTTATGTTATATATTCAACTATTTTTTTCTGGCTTAATTTCAAAACCAGGGTTTACTAATGGAAATTGATTTATAAAATAAAAATGTTAAATTTTTATTTAAATTCATTTTAAGTAATCTGATAAATGGATCTTTTCTCTTTAGTTTTAAATTTCTTTATCATCATACAGTTATTTGTTAGTTACATGCTTATCATTTCATCAACTAATATTAATATCTTCTGTCTTTTAACTATTTTTACTGTTGGTCTGTGAAGAACTTGCAGGGTTATTCTGCATGCTTTTGATATTGAAGTATGCAACTAAAATAAATATTCCAGAAGCAACTTCAATATAATTGTTTAGTGAAGAATTCACTTCTTGGTTTTGATATGAGATGTCTTGTACTTATCAGAAAATAGCAATGGCCTATTTTCCTGATGCATTTTAACGTCAATCCAGAAAGCAATTAATTTGCTTTACATTTCCATCCCCTCTTTATGCAAAATCTGAGAATAAAACTGCATCATGTTTTCTTCTCTAATTTCTTGTGTTGTAGTAACTTATTTGTACAATATATAGGCATTAATATTATTAATTTCTTTATCATTCTAATTTTTACACCTGCATTTTTGTTAATACTTGAGTCAGGTATACTTCTTTGTTGGTCCTTTAATGTTTCTCTCTCTCTGTGTGTGTGTGTGTGTGTGTGTGTGTGTGTGTGTGTGTGTGTGTGTCTGTGTGTCTGTGTGTATGTAGGCCAAAGCAACTCCATCTTGGATACTAATTCACCATATTGACTTCTGAATAACCCTAGTTCAAGAAAGACCTCTAAGATTTCCAATTTGTCTATCATTTCTTGTGTAAGAATAGGCACTGACTGTAAATGCTGCCCTTAGGGCAAACAACCTCGATGTTATCATGCTTCAGTTGTCCTACACATACCTTCTAATTTACCCTTTCCCTATAGTATATAAGCCCTGGATCCAAGGAATAATGATACAGGCATCCCCCATCTTGTCTTGCTGCTGACCGAGACACAGATGATTGCTTCTGTTCGTAAGTCTTTATTAAATGTTTCCAAGAAACTGAATTTGTCAGCTTCTTTCTTCAGCCTTTCAGCTTCCTTGGACTCTTGGGGGTAGGTTGCATAGACCTGCCCTCCATGGAACAGTGTCCCCTATGCATATATAAATTATATGAGAATGTTTTCTATATAAGTATATGTATTTATTGTATTTTTAGGCTAAAGACACCTAGACAGACTAAATTTAAGCACCTATAACAGGAGTTAGCTGACTATGACTCATGGGCTAAATATGATCTGATGCTAAGTTTTGTAAATAAGGTTTCATCACTTAATGATGAGCAAACATTCTAAGAAATGCATCCCTCTTTAGTCAATTTCACCACTATACAAACACCATAGAGGGCTTAATAAACTTAGATGGTATAGCCTAGTGCTCCTAAGCTACAAACTTGGATAACATCTTACTGTACTGAATACTATAGGCAATTGTAACACAGTGGTAAGTGTTTGTGTGTCTAAATAGAATTAAACAAATGGAAAAATAGAACTACAGTATAAAAGATTAAAAAATGATACACTTGTATGTGCACTTAATATAAATGAAGCTTGAAGGATCACGGTCACATTTGCTAACCGTCAGGGAACATTCATGACGTGGCACATTACTGTATATTGCCTATGGTGCATTTGCACTACAAAGGCTGAGTTGAATAGTTATGACCAAGACAATAGGATTTACAGAGCCTAAAATATTTGCTATTTAGCCTTTTACAGGAAAAGCTTGCCAACTCCTGACCTAGAAAATTGTCGTATGGTTAAGTATTTAATAAATATTTGTTAGGGGAATGAATTATTAAATTAATATATGAATCAATGAATTTAACAATTGTTAGGTTAAAAATTACTGGTCATGGATTATTAACATTGCTTTTATTACTTTAAAATATAATATTTATATATTTTTTAATTCACAAAACTACAAAGATGTTAATAAAAGTAGGCTATTCCCAACTATATAATGGCTTCCCCATATAAGGGCTATTGATGTTGCTAAATAAAAACAACACACATATATAATGCAAAAACTGGGGAATTGGTTTTTTTTTTTTTGGTGATTTTTTTCAGCAAATAAACTTCATATATAATTATATGCACATACAAAAACATACAAGAGAACATACCTTTCACTACATTTTATCCCTTATTTTTCCTCTTGGAGATTTTTCCATATTAACACATAGATATCTATCTTCTACCTGTTTTTAACTGCATCGTATTTACTTAAGAGTAGGCACTCTGGAATCAGACTGCAGTGGTTTACATCCCATTTCTACCAATTCAGAGTTGTAGGACACTGGGCAAGAACTTCCCATGTTTGCATTTTTCATCTGCAAAGTAGAGGTATAATTCCAAAATTTTGTGTGGGTTATGTAAAACTATACAAATTAAATGCTAAGAAGAGTAGGTAGCATCGAAAATGCTAAGTGCTAGCTGCTGTTTTTGTTTTTGATAGTATTTTTGGACACTTTAATTGTTCCCAGTATTTTTGTTATTTTTGTTTTGCAAAAGATATCTTTTAAAATATATCTTGGAAAACTTTGATAATCATATCGGTAAAACAAATCCAAGTTGTGGGTTTTCTGAGTCAAAAGGGATATCCCTGTCAATTTTTAAAAAATATTGCCAAATTATTTTTCAGAAATCGTGTTCCAACTTAGATTCTCTCTGATGATATGAGCTTCTTTTTACTGCACTCTTGCCTGCAGTGGATATCATCAGACTTTTTAAATTTGCCAATTGGATTGGTGAAAATGATTCCTTTTTAATTTCCTTTTTGTAATAAAGGTAGAATATCTTTTCAGGTATTTATTATTGATTTGTACATTTTAGTCTGTAAATACCTGTTCATATCTCATATTCAATACACACTAAGATAGTTTATCTCCTTCCAATTGGATGTATAAGCTCTTCATAAATTAAGCAAAATACATCTGCCTTGTGTAATATAAATAAGATTTCCTTGGATAATATATTTTTTTCAGTTGCATTTATGGTATTTTTTTCCTGTACAGAGTAGTTAATTTTTTTAATCAAATTTATCAATCTTTCGGGGAAGCTGGTTCTGATTTATTTCTCTAGAGATGGGGTTCGTCATATTGGCCAGGCTGACATTGAACTCCTAACCTCAAGTGATCTACCCGCCTTGGCATCCCAAAGTGCTGGGATTATAGGTGTGAGTCACCATGATTGGTTCTGATTCACTTCTTACACACATGCTTTCTGTGTCATATTACTATTTGTAATACCATACATTTGATTACCTAAGTTGAGAAACCAAATTTCAGCCTAATTTCAGAAAGCAAATCTCAGGGTCATCTCTTCCTCCTATCACAGCCATGATGAAAACTACCTGAAGATGAATGGGATTCTGAAATTAATTTTTATTTAGGGATCCCTGTAAATACACTGATGCCCACAGCTATCAGGAATTCATTCAGACTTAAGGAGGGTCAGGATTACCCCTAATGTTTAATTCCTAGTTTCTAATTCCTTTAGAAAATAAACACTAATCCATTTTAATATTCTGTAACATGTTGGGGCCAGAGTTATAATAGGGGTGGGGCCTTGAACTGGATGTGAGAAGTATGAAACAGAAATTTAAGACATTTTAGGACTACAAAGACTATTCTGTAAAATACTTCCAAACTTCTACAGATCTCAGACAAAGGAATGGAATTGGGCCACTATTAAAAACACTGTAAGTTAAAAATAAGGCCACAGGACTTGTATGCTAAGTCCTGTGACCCACCTCAACTGTTAATGTTACCTATATTATTAAACTTGAAGGTTCTTATTGTTTTTAAAATTCTGGATATTTTTCTCATTTCTGAAATATCCTCATTGTACTTCTTCAGTTACCAAGAAGCTATAAAGCCACATATCCATGGAATATTATTGAATGTTATCTTTAGAATAGTATAACACAAAGAAACCTGTTGGTCCAAAGTAATGTGGGCTACAGTGGTATCTAATTATAAAGAATATAATTTCTTAGGAAATCACAGCTTTAAAAAATGCTTTGCATAATAATTACTTTAATATTTGAAATATTTAACGAGTTATTTAGAGGAAGACGGAAAATGATGGTAAATAAAAATTTACCCATTTCATTCATCCATTTACTAAATATTTATTAAACACTAATATGTGTTAATCATTCTGAAAAATACAATGGACATATTAAGATGAGTGAATTATGAAGTTAATTCTCTAGATACTTGTTGTGTTTTACTAGCAAAGAGAAACATTACCTATATAGCCACTTTGATAACTGCCATACATAAGAGTGGCATAAAATCTGAATGATATTTGTTATAATTTTTGTTTTAATCATCAAATGTGATTTATAAAACTCATGAGAAAAAGGAAAGTCTATTGAGTGTATCCATATTTCTGCTGTGTGGTTTCTTCTTCCTTGCTGATGCTCCAAGATTCTTTTATTATTTCCTTTCTCTCTACAGAACTTCTGTTACCTGATGTTTAATGGTAAGTTGATTAGCAACAAATTCTTTTAGTTTGCCTTCACCTGAGAATATCTTTAGTTCCCCTTGATTCCTGAAGGATAATTTTTCCAATATAGAATTCATGTTGATGGTGTTTTCCTTTCAATACTTTAAAAACATTATTCTATTTCTTTCTGGCATCCATTGTTTTATAAGACAAATCTGCTGGGCTTCAAATTGGTGTTTCCCCATAAATAAGATGCCTTTCTCTCTAGGTGCTTTAAAGATTTTTATTTTGTCTTTCATTTTCAAAAGTTTGATTAAGATTTGACTTGCAGTAATTTCTTTGAGTTTGTCCTGTTTGGAGTTTACTCAGCTCTTTGAATATGTAATTATGTGTCTTCCATCAAATTTTGGAAGTTTTAAGCCATTAATTATTTGAATATACTTTTAACCTTATTGTCTTTCTCTTTTCCTTCCAGGACTTAGATGATATAAATATCGGTTATTATTATATAGTCTCTTGGGTCCCATAGACTATGTTCTTTTTTCAGTATATTTTTCTTATTGCTTAGTGTTAGATGAATTGTATTGGTCTGTTCTCAGTTTCACTGATTGTATTGTCTGTTATCTTGCTCTATTATTGTGTCCATCCAGGGAGTTTTCTAGTACTGAATTTTTGGGTTCTATAATTTCTATTTGTTTCTTTTAAATAATTTATTTGCTGAAATTTTATATTTTTTATTTGTTGTAAGAGAATTTACAATTGATTGTTGAATCATTTTATGATGGGTCTCTTAAAATCCTTACAGATAATTGTGACATCTAATTCTTCTCAGTTTGGCATCAGTCTTTTCTCTTTATGGTTTTGAACATCTTGGTTTTTGGTATGATGGGCGATTTTTAATTGTATCTTAGACATTTCATCTATTTTTTTCTATTTTGTCTGGGTTTTATTTAATTTTTTTTTTTTATTTTAGCAGACAGTCACTCTGTTTAGGTTCAGCCCACAGTACCTGATCTGTTTTTGAGGGTTAAGGCTGTAATAACAGTTTAATTTTTAGATGTTTTGCAGTGTTACATTAAGCTTTTTGGTTTATCTGGTATCACTGGATATTCTACTTGTGCCTTCTTTTTTGACAAGTTTTGTCACTATTATCATTCAGTTCTAAGAATTTTTAAATTTCCATCTTGATTTCGTTGTTGACCCAAAGATCCTTCAGGAGCAGATTATTTAATTTCCATGTATTTGTATAATTTTGAGGGTTTCTTTTGGAGTTAATGACCAGTTTTATTCCACTGCGTTCTGAGAGGGCAGTCAATATAATTTTGATTTTCTTAAATTTATTGAGACTTGTTTTGTGGTCTATCATGTGGTGTATCTTGGGGAATGTTCCATATGCTAATGAAAATAATGAGCATTCTGCAGTTGTTGGGTAGAATGTTCTGTAAATACCAGTTGAGTCCATTTGTTCTAGGGTGTAGTTTAAGTCCATTGTTTCTTTGTTGACATTCTATCTTGATAACCTGTATATCTAGTGCTGTCAGTGGAGTGCTGAAGCCCCCCACTACTATTGTCTTGCTGTGTATCTCATTTCTAATGTCTAGTAATAATTGTTTTATAAATTTGGGAGCTCCCATGTTAGGTGCATATATATTTAGGATTATGATATTTTCCTGTTGGACTGATTCTTTTATCATTGTATGATGTTTCTCTGTGTCTTTTTTAACATTGTTGCTTTAATGTCTGTTTAATCTGATATAAAAATAGCTATACCTGCTCACTTTAGGTTTCCATTGCATGGAATATCTTTTTACATCTCTTTACCTTAAGTTTATGTGAGTTTGTGTGCATTAGTTGAGTCCCTGACAGTGTTTCCTGTCTTTTTCTCCAACCAAATAGTCCTAAATGGCCCATTGCACTGGGAATAATTTTTTCTACACTCTAAGTTGACTATGAGAAGCAGTGATTACACTAGGATGTTTTTCTGTCAGTTCATGTGAAAATAGCAGGAACTCTTGGTTAAGCAAATATATTTTCCAAATTTGTAAAGTGAAGGCTCAATGCTGCTAATTTTTAAAGGTTCTGTTAATTCAATTTCTGTTAATGGCTGCATCATGATGAGACTAGTTCTCTACTTTAGTGTAGCATTGTAAAGGGCCTGCTAGTTAACTGATAGTGTACAGTTGCTATTCTTTTAATTTGTTCGGAGGGATCCTAAAAACACCTCTTCCATTGCTACTTTAGAAATTTTTGTAGTTGATAATGGGGTGGAGCTGGTAGCTGGCTATTGTGAAAATTAGTGTTCTGGACACTTATCTCTTCTTCTAGTGGTTAGAAATTTCCTGTAAGTCTGTTTGCAGTCTTGGCAAGAAACCATGACAGCTGAAATCATCAAATCTACATTTGCTTACAAGTTGACAAATGATGAGACTTAACAAGTAGAATCACAGTAATAATGTAAAGGCATTTTCATCAGTAATGTCAAGAATTGTATGTTTCTGCAAAAAAATACATTTCCCAGAATGTTTTACCGATAAGCAAACTACAGTGTTCAAAAAGATCAGGAAATTGTCACATTCTTGGTAATATTTGGCAGTTTGCAGACCTTTTTTCCTCCCAGCTTATGATAGCATTTCACATAGCACTGACCTCATTTATCTCCACTCTGCAGTGTAAATAATATAGAGCTTGCTAGTGAGTCAGTTAACCTAAAATTTATATTTTGATAGCTTTTAGGATTACTACTGGCATTTGTTTGCATTCAGTAAATACAGCAGTTGAACTTATAATTGTGCCACAAATTTACTTATCATTCTAGCCTATATCTTTTGCTCAGTTATGTGGACTATGTTCTGATTTAGGCTTTTTCTTTCCCATATCTCAAAAATACTCTTTCTGAGAAATCATATTTCGTATTTGTCAGAGAAATAGATTTATTGATGGTTGACAAAAACATAATCAGAAAGATAAAATTATGAGTATGATTAGCAGATGAAAGAGAAACATTAGAATATATAGGCAAACAAATTTTTATTATAATAAAGATAATATCTTCTACTTATTACTGAATTGACTCACTTTTGTCTTCATTCACTATTGCTTGCCATGACATTTTTACCAAAAAAGTGTTGTTTATATTGCATCATGATGTTTACTATTTTTTCAAGCTTATCACTGAATTGATTTTCTAATCCACTAACTGATTCAACCAACAACGCGTATTTGACAAATACACTGATTAGGTGTATGCACATTATATAGATATTGGCAGTTTGTTGTTTAGAAAACATTTGCAGAAAGTATTGGTTCTAAAGTCAATGTCTGACTTCTTGCATAATGAGGGGGAACCATAGAGCAGAAGTAGGAGATGGGGTTGGGGCAGAGGGGGTGGTTGCAGGAGCCAGTGTTGAATGTAGCTGCAGATGCTTGGCAAAAAGAAAATTATTTTAAGGTTAAATTTCTATTTAAAATAGTTATAAAATAATAAGACCAAATAAGAAATAATTATAAACTCGGAACAGAATAAGTGGAATAATTTTTGTCCCATTGTGGACACTGGAAAGATTCCTAGAGCTACTAGATGTAGGAAACAGGAATTTATGGCCAGGCTGGAAGGATAATGTGAAGTTTTCAGATCAGATCAGCCAAAATACAATTATAATTCTTTGGAACTTTAGATCCTTTGACAGATGTTTTATAAAATAATCTCATTTTCTGAATATTTTCTAAGCACATTATAGCTATTTTGAAAAGAATTTCAAGGATCTGGTTTCAGAGCATACAGTTCTCCTGTCCCATTTGTGTTTGACCATAATATTACAATAATCATTTTTCTCCTGGCTGAACGGCAAGGTGAAATTTAAAAACAATTGATGAGTTAAATGATAAATGTTCTAATAAGATGCTAGATATTTAGACTTTATAGTGTAATTAATAGTTCCAAATTATTTTTGAAAGTAGTCTGAGTCCAGACTTACATGTAACTATCATCATTATTAGTTAAGTATAAATTAATCTAAACTTACACTGCCTAATCTGCTTTTAAATGATTTCTGCATTGTTCTCCGTAGCTACAGAGTTAGGCCAAATATAATTTTTAGTAAGTGTTATAAATTTTCCTAAAACTAGTTGGCTAATGGGTAAAAGCAGAGACTCCAGAGATATGCCTGGGTTTGAATCTTGGTTATGTTACTTAAAAGTGCTAACTGCCCAAGCTTGTAATCCTTTCACTCTTTGTGGTGCTTCTGGAGTGGCATTGCTCAAAAAAACTTTCTGAGAGAATGGAAATATTTCTTATTACCTGTCAGCTGAGCAACTAAAGTGTGTTTAGTGTGACCAAGGAAATGAATTTGTAATTTATTTTAATATTAATTCATTGAAATGGAAATAGCCACAAATGGCTAGTGGCTACTCTATTAGACACCACAGCTCTAGAGTGTAAAAGTGAAAAATTAACCATCATTACAATCACATCCAAATAAATATAAGTAAATAAATGAAAAACCTTAACTTTTAATCAAAATTTATCATTGTATTTTTTCTGATTAAAAAACCCTGAATTTACTCATAGGAAAATGCAAAGGAATGCATATGTTTTACAAAGCAGGCTTTAAAATGAGCCTTGATGTTTATTTGAAATACCTGTATCTCCATGAAAATTTAATTATATTTCACATAATGAATCAGACTCTTCATCAACATACCTGAAAAATTAGTGAGAATAAATTATTTTGTTAACTGACCCAACCCACATCAAATGGTGGTTGTCTTGCACTTAAATATTTAGCTAGGATAGAGTAGGATTATAGTCATAAACTTTCCTTTTTCTTTAAAGCAGTTTGTAGTTATTTGGAGGCTGGAAGTTTTCTTGATTAGTAATTAAAATAGTATTTCTTTGAGGAATTTAAATAATTCTCTTTGTGTGTGTGTGTGTGTGAGAGAGAGAGAGAGAGAGAGACAGAGACAGAGAGACAGAGACAGACAGAGAGGGTGAAGTGTTTACCATGGCTTCTAATAATCTATGTAGGAAACCATTCATGATTGATCCTTCTTAAACAGTCAAGTAAATAAGTAGGAGAATCTTTAAATTTCCTTTAGAGATACGTGTACAAAATTTATTCTAAGTAATAGTCTGTCAGATAATCTTTATGTCTTGTTCTATAGCAGTGATAATATTATTATATAATCATTATAACTTGTATTATATAAATTATATGTGTATGTCACCTGGTGATTCTGATAAGGTATCTTCTAAAATGAGTGAGTTAACGCTGTCTTATGACTTTATTGCAGAATAAATACGGACAATGAGTGTCTTCATTTTGACTGCTGCTGAAGAGCTACCTAATTCTTATAGTGTAATAATTGGCTATTTGGAATGGTATTATTTTGACTTCAGTTAATTAGTATAGTTTATTACACACCAGTGCATTAAATACCCACTGAAAAAGTTAATATATTTACCAGAGTGATGGAGATCATGAGTAAGCTGTCAATCCAAGCTTTCTTTCATTATTTCTATTTTCTATCAGTTAGATTGGGCATTTATAATTAGTGATAGATAAATAAAGTGTTGATATATAACACTTAATTTTGATGGCTATATGTATAAGTCTACAACTTATGGGATTAGTGGTTTCAATAAAAGATTTGGTCAATTGTAAAATATAATTGGTTTTTTAATTGCACAGTTTACCTCAATTAGTGTGCAAAATTTTATAAATCTGATTAAATGAGAGAAAATCAAGCTCCATTATTGGAGACCAGAGCATGAACTTAATGAATATAGATCACCTTAGTGTGGTACACTTTAAAACACAGCCAAAGAGAGATCTATGCAAGTAAATAGATGAATTAAAAGTTTGTTTCTTTTGTAAAGGTGGCAGAAGTTCCAATTTAGAAGATGAAGGGCCAGAATTTTGAAGTTTCACCAGCAATATTTAATTTTAATCCATTCTTAACTTTGTGATTATTTTAAAGTGGAGTTTAAATATAAATGGACCTTGTAAAATTAAATAATAAATTTAGCAGAAAATTTTTCAAACAAGATAAGTATTTTATTCACTCCAAAACTCCTATTTGGATATATTTCAAATTTTGAGATTAAATTTTTTCTAAGATGCTTAGAAAATTTTTTAAGATGCTTTCCTGAATAGGATAATTAGTCAAAATAGTTAACATTTTAACTCCCATAGACAATGTTTTGTATTTTCAGGGTGTGTATGTATGTGTATTCACATATATACTATAAAGCTCCTGTGTATCTCAATATGTACTTTTCTACTAATAGGAAAGCAACATTGAACACACTTAGATATCATTTAATAGCCATAACTAATGATTATTATTATCAACTTACTAAAAATTCATGCGAGTTCTTTGCAGAAGTAGGTGTTTTGTCTAAAAGTCACTTGCAATTTAAAGATTGATTACTGTAGATATTTTCTTCTTTTCTCACTTAAACTTGAGTTCTTAGCTGAAAACAGATGAGTGTTTTATTTTTTAGATGGCACTGATATTGTTCGTTTGATGCTAAATGAGTAGAAAAATTTAAAATTCTTAAATCTTAATTAATTCTGCTCCCAGACATTTTTAAATTTTCAGTTCCTAGCCAATGGAGGCCTGACTATGCCATAGCTTTGCACCCAATACCTAAGTAATGAGGTGCTTAATATAGGTAAGATCAATTTTAGATTGCTGTAAGAAGAAGAACTACTCTCACAATTAGAACTTCTGATTTAGTTAATATTTACTGGAACCCTTTCTTTTTGGTTTAAACCGTTGTTGAAAATTGCAGGGAAATTGGCTATTATGTGGATAAAGGGGAAAAAACTCAACAAACCAAAACTCTTGGTTTTTCTCTCTGCTATGTTCATGCCAATAATTCTGGCAAAAAAAAAAAAAGTGTGGGTTTGTTTTCACACCAAGTAAGTCTCCCATTCTGTGCAGACATCAACTGGGTGTCCTACAACTCAGTTCAATTCTGACGTTATCTACCTGGAGTTAGCTTTAGATTCCATGGATTAAGGGCTCAGTTCCATAAGACTGCTCCCTTCTTCAGATGCAATTGAAGTATTGGATCCTCAGGCTACCCACTACTTCTGTCTCAGTTGGCTACATATTGAAACTTCCCATGACCTCCTCTTTAGGCCAGATAATTTGGTCATAGAAAACAGTAAAACTTCTAGTTTCACTCACTAGAAACCCCATATTTACCAAAAATACACAAATTTAGCTGGGAGTGGTGGCACACATCTGTGGTCCCAGCTACTCGGGAGGTTGAGGTGGGACAATCGCTTGAGCCTGGGAGGTGGATGTTGCAGTGAGCCTTGATCACAGCACTGCATTCCAGTCTGGGTGACAGCATAAGGGACTCCATCTCAAAAAAAAAAAAAAAAGAAACAAAGAAAGGATAAATTATTTTCCTTTGGTAAACTGAGAGGTTAATTAAATCTAACAGGAGGCGTGTTATATTCGTAATATCTTCTTGCCAGTGTGTAATTCTATAAATTTCTGAAAATGGATATATGTCTGCAAAGATAATAACTTTATTTTTTGAGGACCTTTAGTATATTTTGGATTATAATTTTTGAACATCCATGATCATTATTAACTATATTGTATACATTACTGACAGTTATTGTTGAAATTAACAATTAACAATTAAAATAGTTTAGTTAAGTACTTTAGTGTTAAGAGAAATCTGTCCTGGTTAATAGATGTGAAAAGAAAGAAAAAGATGAACTATTTATTTTTATATGTTTGTTTTAGATTCAGGAATACATGTGCAGGTTTGTTATATGACATATGGTGTGAGGCTGCGGTTTGGGGTATGATTGATCCTGTCACCATGTACTGAGCATAATACCCAATAGGTAGTTTTTCAGTCCTTACCATCTCCCTCACTCCCCTCTGTAATAGTCCCAGTGTCTGTTGTTCCCATGTTTAAGTCCATGTGTGCCCAATGTTTAGCTCCCACAACTGAGAACAGGTGGTATTTGGTTTTCTGTTTCTAGGTTAATTCATTTAGGATAATGGCCTCCAGCTGCACCCATGTTGCTGCAAAAAGTGTGATTTTTTTTTTATGGCTGTTAGTGTTCCATAGTGTATATGTAACACATTTTATTTGTCCAGTCCTCCACGTATGGATACCTAGGTTGATTCCATGACATTGCTATTGTGAATAGTATTGCAATGAACATAAAAGAGCACGTGTCCTTTTCATAGAATTATTTCTTTTCCTTTGGCTGTATACCCAGTAATGGGACTGCTAGGTTGAATGGCAGTTCTAATATTAGTTCTTTGAGAAATTGCCAAACCACTTTCCACAGTGGCTGAACAAATTTACATTACCATCAACAGTGTCTGAGTGTTCCCTTTTCTCCTCAGCGTTACTAACATCTGTTATTTTTTTACTTTTTAGTAATAGCCATTCTGACTGGTGTAAGATGGTATATCATTGTGGTTTCAATCTGCATTTCTCCGATGATTAGTGATGATGAGCATTTTTCATATGTTTATTGGTAGATCTTCTTTTGAGAAGTTTCTGTTCATGCCCTTTGCCCGGTTTTTAATGAGGCTATTTGCTTTTTACTTGTTCAATTGTTTAAGTTTTTTATAGATTTTGGACACTAGACCTCTGTGAGATGCCTCATTTGTGAATGTTTTCTCTTGTTCTGTAGGTTGTATATTTTCTATGTTGATAGTCTGTTTTACTGTGCAGAATCTCTTTAATTTAATGAGGTACCACTTGCCAATTATCATTTTTGTTGCAGTTGCTTTGGAGGACTTAGTGATAAATTCTTTGTCAAAGCCAGTGTCCAGAAGGGTATTTTCTAAGTTTTCTTCTAGGATTTTTTAGAGTTTTAGGTCTTTAATTTAAGTCTTTAATCTATCTTGAGTTAATTTCTTTAGATGATATGTAGGGGTCGATTTCATTCTTCTGCATATGGCTAGCAAGTTATCCTAGCACCATGTATTGAAAAGGGAGTCCTTTCCCCATTGCTTATTTTTGTCAACTTTGTCTAAGTGTGTGGCTTTATTTCTGGGTTCTCTATTCTGTTCCATAAGTCTATGTGCCTGTTTTAGTGCCAGTTGCATGCTGTTTTGGTTACCATAGCCTTGTAGTATGGCTTGTAGTCAGGTAATGTGATGCCTCCAACTTTGTTCTGTTTTGTTAGGACTGCTCTGGCTATTGGGACTTTTTTTTTTTTTTTTCATTCCATATATATTAGTATAGTTTTTTTCTAATTCCATGAAAAATGACCTTGGTAGTTTGATAGAAATATCATTGAATCTGTAAATTGCTTTCGGCAGCATGGCCATTTTACCAATATTGATTCTGCCTATTCATGAGCATGGATTGTTTTTCCATTTGTTTATATCATCTATGATTACTTTCAGCAGTGTTTTGTAGTTCTCCTTATAGAGATCTTTCACCTCCTTGGTTAGATATATTTCTAGATTTTTTTATGCATGTGGCTATGGTAAATGGGATTGCATTCTCTATTTGACTCTCAGCTTAAATATTGTTGCTATACAAAAATGCTAGATTTTTATATATTGATTTTGTGTGCTAGTACTTTACTGAAGTTATTCATCAGTTCTAGGGGCTCTTTGGCAGAGCCATTAGGCTATTTGAGGTATAGAATCATATTGTCAGTGAAAAGAGATAATTTGACATCTTCTTTTCCTGTTTAAATGCCTTTTATTTATTTGTCTTGCCTGATTGCTCTAGCTAGGACTTCTAGTACTATGGCAAATAAGAGTGGTGAGAGTGGGTATCCTTTTCTTGTTTTAGTTCTTAAGGGCAATGCTTTCAGCTTTTGCATGTTTACTATGTTGTTGGCTGTGAGTTTGTCATAGATGGCTCTTATTATGTGTTCCTTTGATGTCCCATTTGTTGTGGATTTTTATCATGAAAGTATGTTAGATTTTTATCAAAAGCTTTTTCTGCATCTATTGAGATGATCATGTGGTTTTTGTTTTTAATTTTGTTTGTGTGGTGAATCACATTTATTGACTTGTGTATGTTGGACCAACCTTAAATTTTAGCAATAAAGCCTACTTGACTTTGGTGAATTAACTTTTTGATGTGCTGCTGGATTTGGTTTGCTAGTATTTTGTTTAGGATTTAGATATTGGCCTGTTGTTTTCTTTTTTCATTGTGTCTCTACCAGGTTTTGGGATCAGAATGATGCTGACTTTGTAGAATGAGTTGGGGAGGAATCATTCCTCCTTGATTTTTTCAGAATAGTTTCAGAAGAATTGGTACCAGTTCTTCTTTGTATGTCTGGGAGAATTGGGTTCTGAGTCTATCTGGTCCAGGGCTTTTATTCATTGTTAGGTTTTTTTTTATCACTGATTCAATTTTGGAACTCATTAGCAGTCTGTTCAGCGTTTTGATTTCTTCCTGATTCAACCTGGGGAGCTTGTGTGTTTCCAAAAATTAATTTTTTTTTCTGAATTGTCTAGTTTGTATTCATAGAAACATTCATAGTAGTCTTTAAGGATCTTTTGTATTTCCGTGTGATTTTTTTGTAATTTCACCTTAGTCATTTCTGATTGTCCTTATTTGGACCTTCTTTTTTCTTTGAAGATTAACTATTAAAGAAAATTTTTTACATATACATTGGAAACTTTTTAGAGTTCTTAAAATAGTGATGAAGTGGGATGCAAAAAACACTATCCCAAAATATGGCATCTTAGCATACTTAATCATTTAACCTGAAAGAAAGTTAAAAATCCACAGAAGGAGAAAGGTCTTTCTGACCTCCTCCCACCACTTTTTTGCTGAAAAGGATCATGAAAACCAGAATTCTACCAGCCCCTTTCACCCTGAAACAAACCATAAAACCTGGGAAGGTTACTCTCTGATGTAATCCCTCTCTTCTCCTAAAGGCCTTCATGTGACAAGTGTCTGTCCTAAACCCAGAGAGATGGAGTTTGACACAGAGATTCCAAAAAGAATCTGAACAAGCAAGCCTTGCTGAGTTCCTCTCAGTTTATTATCATTAAGTCATACTCTTTTGTCTGCCAATCATACTTTTTTTTTTACAACTGTCTATAAAGATAAATTGTTTTCTCTGGGTCTTTTCTATCTTCATTTCTGAAGGTTCCTGTGTCACATAAAACTTATATAAATTTGTATGTTTTCCTCTTGTCAATCTGTCTTTTATTTTAGGGATGTCAGCCATGAACCTTGCAATGAGTGAAGGAAGAAATATTTTCCCTTCTACAATAGTTGTATACTTCAGCTCTCTAGAAGTGACATTTTTTTTAACAGAGGGTTTCACGAGTTTATTTAAACACATAATTATTATTTCTTAGAGGTTAATAATTATGTTCCTCAACTGCAGTCACATGAAGTACTCTGTGATAGGTAGAATAAAGTCCCCTCAAAACTATCCATGCCCTAATCCCTGGAATTAGTAAATGTGTTACCTTCCATGGCAAATGAAGATTCTTCAGATCCGTAATAAAACTTGTTGAATCCTAGAGGGGTCCTGTTAACAATTCCTTCATTATCTTGTCATGCTTCAAGGCCCAGGAAAAGCCTAGGCAAAATTCTTGGTGGGCTTTTGTTACATTCCAGCCTTTGTATAAGGGCACTGGCTCTATCAGCTTTTAATATTTAACGTAACCACTCAGTCAGTGCTGACATATTTGTCACAGAGGCCTGCCATTTCAGCTGTTAGTGAGACCTGGCCTGCCACATTAGCTCATAATGCTTTATAATTTCCACTAAGCCATGCTTCCTATAGATGAAGAAAATGATAATTAATATATGTGGATACGTAGATATTGAGGACATTTTAAAATTTATTTATTCATTTATGTTTCAAATATCATTGTTTTAAATTGTCTTTTTCTCCCCATAGAAGAGTGCAGACAATTTCAAAGTTCAAAACTTTAAAATTTGTTTATATTTCCATTTTTTATATTATAATTTAAAATGATTACTATGTTAATAATAAATATATAATAAATCCTTGCTTCTACCATGCAGCCTTTATAGCTAACACTGAATGTTTCCTTCTTTTCTCTTCAGATTTCACACATGGTGATTTAAAGCTATCTCTTGTTTTATTTGACTTTAGGCATCTGACCGAATTGCCAGAATTGGTCTGTTACTTGTGCGGTTTGGGTGAATAAATATGCTATTGAGTTGTAGAGCTTATTTAAAACCTTATATTAGCTATAGTTTTTATTTTATAATACATATAATGATTTTCATTTTATCAAAGTAAGTTTTATATAACGTGTATAGTTATTTTCCAATTATAAAAAGTTTGCTATAGGAATTAGGAAGAATTACAGAAAAATAATAAATTCAGAAACTTGAAGTAAAGAAGAAAATTAAAAATTACCCATATAGAAGAATGAAAATGCATATTGTATTTAGGCTTAGAGAATGTCTGAGGCATTTTTATTAAGCCACTGCAGAGGGACGATAACAAACTAGGCTTCTGTCTTAACAACTACAAATTACCCTGAGGATTTTTCTAGTGTTAAAGATAAAATACCTAACTCTAAATGGGATAAAACTAGTTAAAAGCCTATTGAATTCATTTTGCATTCATTTACATATGAATTTGAATAATAGTGGGTAAAATTTATTAAAAAATTATCATCTCTAATACTAACCGTGTTTTCTTATTTCTCCTATTTAAAGTATGTTTCACATAACCTTGACATCCATGTAAACCAGAAATGAATGGAAATTGGGATTCTGTTTTAGTGTTCAGTGCTAAATGTACTATTCACCTTCAACTTCAGGTCTCACAGTTTGGAGGATAGAATGGGAAAATGCTGATTGCAAGTTATTTCTGACATCCTTGAACTTACCTGTGAGTAGCAGTCATGGGATCATGTGGGTTTACAAAAGCACACTATCATTTGCATAAATAAGGCATGATATTTCCCTTATGTTAATAACCAAAGATTCATTTTCAAATATAAACATACAAGATGTCATTTAGAATGTGCATTATATTTTGAAATTTTGTCATGACTTTAGAGATTTCAAAAACTGTTCTTATATGAGATGTTCAACTTATACAAGATCTTCAACCAAGATATAATAGCTGCTGCATGTAAAAAGGTTACTTGAAAGAAAGAGAAAATCTTAACAAATCTATGATGACAGGAATGAGTAATAAGCAGTGGTTACTAACAGAGAAAATAGTTTGTTGGAAACTGCTGAAGTAACTGAATGGCTGTACCTTGAGAGTACAGGTATTTCTTACATGATACACAGTCCACAGATCCTCCTGCCATTTCACTCCATGGTCATACTGAAAAAATGAATCAAATGAAAACTGAAATGCAGACAAGTGATTGTGTAAACAAGCAAGTGCATGCAAAAGTATTAGAAATAAAGTATATAGTTAAGACCAATAGCCTGATGAGAACCTTAAAAATGTTCAGATAGCATTTTATTCAAGCAGTGTACAAAACTTCATTTTGAGCGATTATTTCACTTAATTTGCCACACCATTGTGTAGCAAATGGTGAAGTCCAGGAGTTAAGAAGAACATAGATATATACCTTGGATAGTTACTAATCAAGTAATAAGCTTGGTGACAACGTCATACATATACTTGCAGAAAAAGCCAAAAGATATGTCAACGAAAAGAGTCAAACTGTAAAATATTTGAAGAGATTTATTGTGAGCCAAATATGAATGACCATGGCCCATGACACAACCCTCAGGAGGTCCTGAGAACTTGTGCCCAAGGTGGTCGGGGCGCAGCTTGGTTTGATACATTTTAGGGAGGCATGATACATCTATCAAATACATTTAAGAAATACATTGGTTTGGTCCAGAAAGGTGGGACAACTCAAGACAAGGACTTCCAGGCTACAGGTAAATTTAAATGTTTTCTGGTTGACAAATGGTTGAGTTTATCCAAAGACCTGGGATCAATAGAAGGGAATGTCTGGGTTGCTATAAGAGGTGGTGGAGACCAAAGTTTTACCAGGTAGATGAAACTTTTAGCTGGCAGGCTTCAGAGAGAATAGGTTGTAAAATGTTCCTTATCAGATTTAAAGTCCGTGTTGATGTTAGTGCCATAGAGGTATAATGAGGCATGTTCGACCTCCACTTCCCTTCATGGCCTGAAACAGTCTCTTGGGTTAAATTTTAAGAGCCCTGGCTGTCAGGCGCTGCATTCAGATGGTTGGGGAGCCTTAGAACTTTATTTTTGGTTTATGGATACTAGTCCTTCCACCAGCTTCAATCGAAGCCTATCATCTATTGAATTTCACATATTTACAGTAACAAAACTAATTATTTTACCTGTGCTATAATGTCAAACTTTTAATAATTAATACTTATATTTGGGGAAATAAAAATTTAAAAATAATTAAAATTATTTTAATTACATTTAAATACTATACCATCCAAGAAGTTCAACTTTAGCATTATATTAAATGTTTTAACTGTTTATTTTTAAATATTTTACAGAAAGATGGCAACAAAAGTAGAAAGTTTTTGGAACCAGTTGAGATTAAGTTCTGCAGGGGAAAAATAAATCCCATAGGATTGAAATGAACCCCTGTAGCAAAAGACTGATTAACACAAAAAAGACAAACAGAAGTTTATGAATGTGTATATTTCACAGATATATGGAAGACACCCAAGGAATGAGTAGTTCTCAGATGGCTTTGGATTCCAGTTTACATAGCATCTTCAATAAAAAATAACAAATTTTTAGAGAAGTGAGAAATCAAAGGAAAAAAACCTTTGAGTCTGTTGAGGCAGCAATTGGGGGAAGGCTAATAAGTGGTAGATAAAGGTTAGTGAGTAAACCTTGTTAATGTAGATTCCTCTGTACCATCTCCATTTCCATAAGACTCCAAAATTGTCTTCAGTGGTTAACCTTTGTTCCCCCTGGTAGCAGTGGGAGTGGGGGCAGGAAAAAAAAAAAAAAAAAACTTTTGTTTTTGCAAATCTAGAATACCTAGAGTGGGCCAGGATAGCTAGAGTAGAGAGTGGTATATTTTATCTTTGGCCTGCTTTTAGGCAAATTGAGGAAGGGCAAGGAGATTTCCTGTGACTTCTTGTTAGTTGTCTTCAGCTCAACAATCATTTATATTTTGGGGAAGTAAATCCTGACTTCCCATAGTTGTATACATCATGCCACCCCAATGCCTTGAAATTTTAGTGTGCATTTCCAAAGAATAACAATATATGTATTATAAAACCGAGTTTAGCTATCAAATTTAGAAAATGTAACACTGATGGAATAGCTTTAGGTAATTAATAATTCACACTTTAATTTTGTCCATTATCACAATAATGTTCTCTGAAGCATTTTTGGGAAATACAATATTCAATCCAGGATCTTATACTGCATTTAGTTTTCATGTATCTTTAGTTTTCTTTAATCTGAAAGAGGCTTTGTCTTTCATGACAGTGACAACCCTTAAAAAATTGAGAAATGTTTCTCAATTTGGGTTTTTCTGGTATTTCCTTATGATTAGCATCAGATTATGTACTTTTTGTTGGAGTAATATATAAGTAATGTATGTACTTTTCAGGATATATTACATATGGAGGCACATAATTACTATTTGTCTCTTTTTGATGAGATTAATTTTCATCATTTGGTTAAAATTTTGCTCATTTTCTCCACTATATAGATATCATTTCCTTTTATAATTAATAATTTATAGGGAGATACTTTGAGACTGTGTAAATATTCTGTTCCTTATTAACCTTTCCTTACCTATATTTAGCATCAATTGATGATTTTTATCCACTCCAATCCTTAATATAATGGTTGTCAAATAAAATCTTTTCCAACCCTGCCACTAATTTCAATTATATTATTATCTATTTACTATAAAGAAGAGCCCTCCCTTCTACTTTACTTGTTAATCTACTCTCAATTTATTATCAGTATGAACTAATGGATTTCTGTTATATTCAGTTGATTCTAATCCATCACTGTGTCAGAGGGCTTTGAATCGAGGCGATTCCATCTTGAATAGGGGCTGGGTTAAGGCTGACACCTGGGCTGCATTTCCAGGAGGTTAGGCATTCTTAGTCACAGGTTAAGATAGGAGGTCAGCACAAAGTACAGGTCATAAAGACGTTGCTGATCAAATTGATTGCAGCAAAGAAGCTGGCCAAAACCAAGATGGTGACAAAAGTGACGTCTTATTGTCCTCACTGCTCATAATACACTAATTATAATGCATTGGTATGCTAAAACACACTCCCAGGAGCACCATGACAGTTTACAAATGCCGTGGCAATGTCCAGAAATTACCTATGTGGTCTTAAAAGGGGAGAAAACTTCAGTTCCAGGAATTGCCCACTCCTTTCCCAGAAAACTCATGAGTAATCCACCAATTGTTTAGCATATAATCAAGAAATAACTACAAGTATACTCAGTTGAGCAGCCCATGTCTCTGCTCTGCCTATGGAATAGCCATTCTTTTATTCCTTTACTTAATAAACTTGCTTTCACTTTATCGACTTGCCTCAAAGTCTTTCTTGCACGATGCCCAAGAACCCTTTTTTGGGGTGTGGATTGCTACCCCTTTCCAGTAACAACTGCAAAAAAAAAAAAAAAAAAAACAACAACAACAACAAAAAAAAAAAAAAGAAAGAAAAGAAAAGAAATTAATATTCATTCACATTTGGCCAGTGCTAACCCCTTCAAACAACTGCTAGGATCTTTTGACATGCCTCTACCCATCATTTGTTGTTGTTGTTTGTTTGTTATTAGCACTTTTTGGGAATGTAATTTCTGGTACAAGAGAATGTTTGGGATCATTTTGTATCTTCCTTGCTCAAGTTCTGGACTCAGTCATTTGTTTGGGGAGCCTGTTTTTTTTAATTATTATTATTTATTGTTGCTCTTTGCTCCTTTGTTTTTTAGTGGGTAATAGTATTTAGAAATTAAGATCTGGGTGCTAAATGTGCTCATTGCTACTGCAGTATGTATGGTTGTTTCCAGCCCTCTCAGCAGAGTGTGTGTGTGTGTGAGAGAGAGAGACACACACACACATACATATGTCAATACTTGTCTCCATTCACATGATCACCCACTACAGGGCTCTTGTCTTTCTCCCTTCCACTATTACATACTCATAACTTGATTCTTCCAATGTGAGATGTAACATCAACACATTTACTCATTTGCTTAACCATGTCCTGAAATCAACACATTTATTCACTTTATCAACAGTACCATGCACAAAAAAAGTTTCAGAATGGTAATACCCAATATGTCTGTGAAAAAGAAAAAGAAAAAACAACCTACTAAGACGAGTTCAAAATTTGTTTATGTTTTCTTTTCCTTTGGACTAATTTTTTTTAAAGTATGTTCAAACGCTGGGCATTAGTTTTGTTTATGTTTTTGTTTTTCCCTCTCAGTGTGGCTATGTTATTCATTTGAAATGAAAGTTGGTTCATTTGTCACTGTTTGCATCCACTATGTTTCTAATATGAAAAACACTGATGTGCTTCTAAAAGTCAAAACTATGCAACAGTGTATACTTAGAGAAACCGTATTCACTCCAACCTTTTCCACCTGGTTCAGTAGGGCTCCTACTCTTTGTAGGTAAATAATTTCTTGATTTCTGGTTTATCATTCTTCAGTTTCTTTTGTTAAATGCACATATACATCTATATATTCTTTTGCTCCTATTTCCTTACGCAAAGGTCATATAATGTACATATGCTATACACATATACAACATGCAGTATATCTTTTATTCTTTATTTTATCTATATGTAATACACAATATATCTTTTGTCCTTTGATGTTTTACACATGTTAATGAAGAACCCTCCATATCAATTCATAGAAATCTTCCTTACTCTTCTTACAGCTACATGGAACTTCAATGTGTAAATCCAGCATAGTTTATTTAACCAATTTCCTATATTTGGACATCCCAGTATTTTGCAATTGTAAATATTGCTGAAATTAATAGCCTTGTGCAAATCTCTTTTCTTGTTGTTGGCCTAATATGTTCAGGATAAACTCCTGAAAGTCAGATTATGGGGAGAGGGGAGAAAGGGAATATATATATACATATATATATATATATAATTATATATATAGTATTGTTAGATATTGCTAAATTCCTCTGTTTTGGGATTGCACCAATTTGCATTCTCACCAGCAATATATGGGAGTGCATATTTCCACACAGCCTCACCAACAGTATGTACTGTTCAGGTTTTAAAATTTCCCAGTCTGGTAGTTGAGAAATAGTTTCTCAGTACAGTTTTAATTTAACAGATACGTAATTTAAAGGGTGTGTGTGTGTGTGTGTGTGTTACAGCTATGACTACCTTAAAGTAAGCTATTGTTTTGGGATATGGGGCAATAAAAATAGTGTAAAATCCAGCCTGATAAACTGTGTAAGGATTAGGTTAATTTTATGAAATTTTAGGGGCCATTTCTTTCTTTTATTTATTTATTTATTTTATTATTATTATACTTTAAGTTTTAGGGTACATGTGCACAATGTGCATGTTAGTTACATATGTATACATGTACCATGCTGGTGTGCTGCACCCATTAACTAATCATTTAGCATTAGGTATACCTCCTAAAGCTATCCCTCCCCCCTCCTCCCACCCCACAACAGTCCCCAGAGTGTGATGTTCCCCTTCCTGTGTCCATGTGTTCTCATTGTTCAGTTCCTACCTATGAGTGAGAATATGCAGTGTTTGGTTTTTTGTTCTTGCGATAGTTTACTGAGAATGACGATTTCCAATTTCATCCATGTCCCTACAAAGGACATGAACTCATCATTTTTTATGGCTGCATAGTATTCCATGGTGTATATGTGCCACATTTTCTTAATCCAGTCTATCATTCTTGGACATTTGGGTTGGTTCCAAGTCTTTGCTGTTGTGAATAGTGCCGCAATAAACATACAAGCCAAGATGGCCAAATAGGAACAGCGCCGGTCTACAGCTCCCAGCGTGAACGACGCAGAAGACGGGTGATTTCTGCATTTCCATCTGAGGTACTTGGTTCATCTCACTAGGGAGTGCTAGACAGTGGGTGCAGGACAGTGGGTGCAGCGCGCCGTGTGCAAGCCAAAGCAGGGCGAGGCATTGCCTCACTCGGGAAGCGCAAGGGGACAGGGAGTTCCCTATCCTAGTCAAAGAAAGGGATGACAGACGGCACCTGGAAAATCGGGTCACTCCCACCCCAATACTGCACTTTTCCAACGGGCATAAAAAACAGTGCACCAGGAGATTATATCCCGCACCAGGCTCGGAGGGTCCTGTGCCCACGGAGTCTCACTGATTGCTAGCACAGCAGTCTGAGATCAAACTGCAAGGCAGCAGCGAGGCTGGGGGAGGGGCTCCCACCATTGCCCAGGCTTGCTTAGGTAAACAAAGCAGCCTGGAAGCTCGAACTGGGTGGAGACCACCACAGCTCAAGGAGGCCTTCCTGCCTCTGTAGGCTCCACCTCTGGGTCAGGGCACAGACAAACAAAAAGACAGCAGTAACCTCTGCAGACTTAAATGTCCCTGTCTGACAGCTTTGAAGAGAGCAGTGGTTCTCCCAGCACGCAGCTGGAGATCTGAGAACGGGCAGACTGCCTCCTCAAGTGGGTCTCTGACCCCTGACCTCTGAGCAGCCTAACTGGGAGGCACCCCCCAGTAGCAGCAGAATGACACCTCACACGGCTGGGTACTCCTCTGAGACAAAACTTCCAGAGGAACGATCAGACAGCAGCATTCACAGTTCACGAAAATCCGCTGTTCTGCAGCCACCGCTGCTGGTACCCAGGCAAACAGGGTCTGGAGTGGACCTCTAGCAAACTCCAACAGACCTGCAGCTGAGGGTCCTGTCTGTTAGAAGGAAAACTAACAAACAGAAAGGACATCCACACCAAAAACCCATCTGTACATCACCATCATCAAAGACCAAAAGTAGATAAAACCACAAAGATGGGGAAAAAACAGAGCAGAAAAACTGGAAACTCTAAAAAGCAGAGTGCCTTTCCTCCTCCAAAGGAACTCAGCTCCTCACCGGCAATGGAACAAAGCTGGACGGAGAATGACTTTGACGAGCTGAGAGAAGAAGGCTTCAGATGATCAAACTACTCGGAGCTACAGGAGGAAATTCAAACCAAGGGAAAAGAAGTTGAAAACTTTGAAAAAAATTTCGATGAATGTATAACTGTAATAACCAATACAGAGAAGTGCTTAAAGGAGCTGATGGAGCTGAAAGCCAAGGCTCGAGAACTACGTGAAGAATGCAGAAGCCTCAGGAGCCGATGCGATCAACTGGAAGAAAGGGTATCAGTGATGGAAGATGAAATGAATGAAATGAAGCGAGAAGGGAAGTTTAGAGAAAAAAGAATAAAAAGAAACGAACAAAGCCTCCAAGAAATATGGGACTATGTGAAAGGACCAAATCTACGTCTGATTAGTGTACCTGAAAGTGAAGGGGAGAATGGAACCAAGTTGGAAAACACTCTGCAGGATATTATCCAGGAGAACTTCCCCAATCTAGCAAGGCAGGCTAACATTCAGATTCAGGAAATACAGAGAACGCCACAAAGATACTCCTCGAGAAGAGCAACTCCAAGACACATAATTATCAGATTCACCAAAGTTCAAATGAAGGAAAAAATGTTAAAGGCAGCCAGAGAGAAAGGTCGGGTTACCCACAAAGGGAAGCCCATCAGACTAACAGCAGATCTCTCGGCAGAAACTCTACAAGCCAGAAGACAGTGGGGGCCAATATTCAACATTCTTAAAGAAAAGAATTTTCAACCCAGAATTTCATATCCAGCCAAACTAAGCTTCATAAATGAAGGAGAAATAAAATACTTTACAGACAAGCAAATGCTGAGAGATTTTGTCACCACCAGGCCTGGCCTAAAACAGCTCCTGAAGGAAGCACTAAACCTGGAAAGGAACAACGGGTACCAGCCACTGCAAAATCATGCCAAATTGTAAAGACCATCAAGGCTAGGAAGAAGCTGCATCAACTAACGAGCAAAATAACCAGCTAACATCATAATGACAGGATCAAATTCACACATAACAATATTAACTTTAAATGTAAATGGACTAAATGCTCCAATTAAAAGACACAGACTGGCAAATTGGATAAAGAGTCAAGACCCATCAGTGTGCTGTATTCAGGAAACCCATCTCACATGCAGAGACACACATAGGCTCAAAATGAAAGGATGGAGGAAGATCTACCAAGCAAATGGAAAACAAAAAAAGGCAGAGGTTGCAATCCTAGTCTCTGATAAAACAGACTTTAAACCAAAAATGATCAAAAGAGACAAAGAAGGCCATTACATAATGGTAAAGGGATCAATTCAACAAGAAGAGCTAACTATCCTAAATATATATGCACCCAATACAGGAGCACCCAGATTCACAAAGCAAGTCCTGAGTGACCTACAATGAGACTTAGACTCCCACACAATAATAATGGGAGACTTTAACACCCCACTGTCAACATTAGACAGATCAACAGACAGAAAGTTAAAAAGGATATCCAGGAATTGATCTCAGCTCTGCACCAAGCAGACCTAATAGACATCTACAGAACTCTCCACCCCAAATCAACAGAATATATATTTTTTTCAGCACCACACCTATTCCAAAATTGACCAAATCGTTAGAAGTAAAGCTCTCCTCATCAAATGTAAAAGATCAGAAATTATAACAAACTATCTCTCAGACCACAGTGCAATCAAACTAGAACTCAGGATTAAGAAACTCACTCAAAAGCACTCAACTACATGGAAACTGAACAACCTGCTCCTGAATGACTACTGGGTACATAACAAAATGAAGGCAGAAATAAAGATGTTCTTTGAAACCAACGAGAACAAAGACACAACATACAAGAATCTCTGGGACACATTCAAAGTAGTGTGTAGAGGGAAATTTATAGTACTAAATGCCCACAAGAGAAAGCAGGAAAGATCCAAAATTGACACCCTAACATCACAATTAAAAGAACTAGAAAAGCAAAAGCAAACACATTCAAAAGCTAGCAGAAGGCAAGAAATAACTAAAATCAGAGCAGAACTGAAGGAAATAGAGACACAAAAAACCCTTCAAAAAATGAATCCAGGAGCTGGTTTTTTGAAAGGATCAACAAAATTGATAGACCGCTAACAAGACTGATAAAGAAGAAAAGGCAGAAGAATCAAATAGACACAATAAAAAATGACAAAGGGGATATCACCACCGATCCCACAGAAATACAAACTACCATCAGAGAATACTACAAACACCTCTATGCAAATAAACTAGAAAATCTAGAAGAAATGGATAAATTCCTCAACACATACACCCTCCCAAGACTAAACCAGGAATAAGTTGCCTCTCTGAATAGACCAATAACGGGCTCTGAAATTGTGGCAATAATCAATAGCTTACCAACCAAAAAGAGTCCAGGACCAGATGGATTCACAGCCGAATTCTACCAGAGGTACAAGGAGGAACTGGTACCATTCCTTCTGAAACTATTCCTATCAATAGAAAAAGAGGGAATCCTCCCTAACTCATTTTATGATGCCAGCATCATCCTGATACCAAATCCAGGCAGAGACACAACCAAAAAAGAGAATATTAGACCAATATCCTTGATGAACATTGATGCAAAAATCCTCAATAAAATACTGGCGAACCGAATCCCACAGCACATCAAAAAGCTTATCCACCGTGATCAAGTGGTCTTCATCCCTGGGATGCAAGGCTGGTTCAATATACGCAAATCAATAAATGTAATCCAGCATATAAACAGAAGCAAAGACAAAAACCACAGGATTATCTCAATAGATGCAGAAAAGTCCTTTGAGAAAATTCAACAACTCTTCATGCTAAAAACTCTCAAGAAATTAGGTATTAATGGGAAGTATCTCAAAATAATAACAGCTATCTATGACAAACCCACAGCCAATGTCATAGTGAATGGGCAAAAACTAGAAGCATTTGCTTTGAAAAGTGGCACAAGACAGGGATGCCCTCCCTCACCACTCCTATTCAACATAGTGTTGGAAGATCTGGCCAGGGCAATTAGGCAGGAGAAGGAAATAAAGGGTATTCAATTAGGAAAAGAGGAAGTCTAATTGTCCCTGTTTGCAGATGACATGATTGTATATCTAGAAAACCCCATTTTCTCAGCCCAAAATCTCCTTGAGCTGATAAGCAACTTCAGCTAAGTCTCAGGATACAAAATCATTGTGCAAAAATCACAGGCATTCTTATACAGCAATAACAGACAAACAGAGAGCCAAATCATGAGTGAACTCCCATTCACAATTGCTTCAAAGAGAATAAAATACCTAGGAATCCACCTTACGAGGGATGTGAAGGACCTCTTCAAGGAGAACTACAAACCACTGCTCAATGAAATAAAAGAGGATACAAACAAATGGAAGAACATTCCAAGCTCATGGGTAGGAAGAAACAATATCATGAAAATGGCCATGCTGCCCAGTGTAATTTATAGATTCAATGCCATCCCCATCAAGCTACCAATGACTTTCTTCACAGAACTGGAAAAAACTACTTTAAATTTCATATGGAACCAAAAAAGAGCCTGCATAGCCAAGTCAATCCTAAGCCAAAAGAACAAAGCTGGAAGCATCACACTACCTGACTTCAAAGTATACTACAAGGCTACAATAACCAAAACAGCATGGTACTGGTACCAAAACAGAGATATAGATCAATGGAACAGAACTTAGCCCTCAGAAATAACGCTGCATATCTACAACTATCTGATCTTTGACAAACCTGAGAAAAACAAGCAATGGGGAAAGGATTCCCTATTTAATAAATGGTGCTGGGAAAACTGGCTAGCCATATGCTGAATCTGAATCCCTTCCTTACCCCTTATACAAAAATTAATTCAAGATGGATTAAAGACTTAAATGTTAGATGTTAAACCATAGAAACCCTAGAAGAAAACCTAGGCATTACCATTCAGGACATAGGCATGGGCAAGGACTTCATGTCTAAAACACCAAAAGCAGTGGCAACAAAAGCCAAAATTGACATATGAGATCTAATTAAACTAAAGAGCTTCTGCACAGCAAAAGAAACTACCATCAGAGTGAACAGGCAGCCTACAAAATGGGAGAAAATTTTCGCAACGTACTCATCTGACAAAGGACTAATATCCAGAATCTACAATGAACTCAAACAAATTTACAAGAAAAAAACAACCCCATCAAAAAGTGGGCAAAGGACATGAACACACACTTCTCAAAAGAAGACATTTATGCAGCCAAAAAACACATGAAAAAATGCTCACTATCACTGGCCATCAGAGAAATGCAAATCAAAACCACAATGAGATACCATCTCATACCAGTTAGAATGGCAATCATTAAAAAGTCAGGAAACAACAGGTGCCGGAGAGGATGTGGAGAAATAGGAACACTTTTACACTGTTGGTGGGACTGTAAACTAGTTCAACCATTGTGGAAGTCAGTGTGGCGACTCCTCAGGGATCTAGAACTAGAAATACCATTTGACCCAGCCATCCCATTACTGGGTATATACCCAAAGGACTATAAATCATGCTGCTATAAAGACACATGCACATGTATGTTTATTGGGGTCATTTCTTTCTAATGACAAGAATGAGTCAAACACATTTCCCTGTAGATTTGCTTTTCTGAGTCATTCCCCCCTCCCCTAAATTTTACTCATTGATGTTGTCACCTTCTGAGAATACATCTTGGGTAGAGGTCTCTGATCTTCTTTACTATGTTGTACTGGCTCTTTCGAAACGAATGTTCCATGCTACCAGATGTTGAATCTCTGGATTCATGCTTTCTCATTGTTTTGTTTTGTTTTACTTTGATTTTTGCCTATGGGTACTTCTCTCTTCGCTGGTAAATGGAGAAAAGGAGAATTTAGATCTATGGCTTTAACAGTGGACACTCATCTCCTTCAATCCAGTGCTAAAGAGGAACATATTTTCATTGCTCGTGTCTGATAAGCCCTCTCTTTTTAAATATTCCCTTACATTTACAAAGAGTACCTAGTTCTTTCCCTCTCTTAAAGAGCATGGAGTCTCACTAAACAGTCATGTTCTTCAAATGAGATTTATTTGCCCTTGTCTAGACACTTCTAGTACTCCAAGAAGGAAAGGAGAGAGTCTTGTGGCTGTACCCAAAGTTTTACAATATGATTGATGACAGAGCACATTAGATTTTCTATTTAGCCAATATTCCCAGTTATATTTCAGCAGAGAAGGGTACTATTTCATAGTTAGGAAACAGAGTAATTTTCTGATGATGTCATAACTCCAAAATGTTGGAATAAGAATTTTGACTCAGACTCATCTGCCTCCAAGACCAATTTCCACTGTACTGCACTGCTTTGGAGTAAAAATTATCCTAAGGGTCAGCATGGGAATCTGTAGTCTGGGAATATATCAGATATTAAGGCCTGATCAATGAGAGCAGACACTGTTTAAATATGATCACGCTACCGTTCAGATTTGTCTAAGTAGAAAAGATTGAGACTTGCGGAGGACAAATGACTTGCATCAGTTGAGGAAGGCTGGAGAAGGAAAAGGCAAGGAAATTAAAGAATTGAAAATGCTTTGCATACAGTAGGCTTTTACTATATATTTATTAAATATTTGTTATTGAGTAATGAAGTGTTGGTTAAAATATTTTGATCTTTTTGTCAAAAGGACATTAGGAATTGGAAATAGCATAGAATACTTACAGGTAAGATAACTTAGGCAGGAGCTGAAACTGAATTGGTCAAAACTCCAGAGTAGAAAAGAGAGAATTGAAGGTTAAATATACTGTAGTAATCAGTGCAAAATAACTAACGTTCTGGAAATCAGAAAGCTAGGACAAAGGTCAGTGAAGTCATACTTTAGAGTAGTCAAAAAAGCCAGGAAATTAATTGAAGCTGAACAGCTTTTGCAAATTTCAGAGGAAAAATAAAGAACAAAAAGAATTGTAGAAGGGTTTGACTTGAAACAGTTTCATCTATAAATAGAAACACCAAGTAAGCCATATCCTATTAGGATAGGAATGCCTGACCTTCACTCACTTGATGCTGTTTGCTACATGTGTGGGCCTAGACAACAGACTATTACAAGTAGATAAGTGCACAACAGACCTACTTGAAGTAAAAAATAAAAGTACTAGACTTAGATGTAAAATTAATATTGATTATATTCACAACACAATTCATTTTTGAACGAAGTAATAAAACAAGCTGTATCGATGTAAGTAGATTATATCATTTTATATATTTAACTTCTAATTTTGTAAGAATCGTTATGCTTTGGTAATGTTTAAATAATGAATATTATTTTTCTTTTTGTAAGTAGATGTTTTCCTCTTTTTTTTCTCATTCTTATTAAATAGATATCCCAGGAGAAAAAGAAAGGAAATCTCATTGGTGAAATGGCTGCTGATATAATGTGACATAAATTTATGGCAAAAACTTAAAAAACAACTTCATGGAAGTCAGTTTATTTCTTTGTCATTTTAACAAAATTTATTCCAAATATAGGAGTAATAAAAGCATAATTTTCACTTGTTCAGGCATTCGCTCAGGCTTTAGTGACTATATGACACAACCACGGAGAAATAAACCTTGTTAAGACAAAATTCTTTAAAAAGTCATATTGTATTATTTATCTGTTATTGCTTAACAGTTAACCCCAACATTTTTTGGCTTAAAGTAACATTTATTATCTCATAGTTTCTTTGGTCTGGGAATTTAGGTGCAGCTTAGCTGTGTCATCAGGCTCAGTCTTTTGCAAGGCTGCAATCTAGGTGTCTCCTAGGCTCAGTCACATGGAGGTTTGGCGGGGAAAGGGTGCCACATCCAGTGGAAAGGATTCACCTCCACATGGGCTGTCAGACTGAAGCTTTAGTTTCTCCTTGGCTGTTGGCTGGAGGTTGTCCTCAGTTCCTTGCCGTGTGGATCTCTCTATAGTGTAGCATACAATAAGGCAGCTGGCTTCCTTCAGGGGAAGTGAGCAAGAAGAGCCAGAAAGAATTTGAATAAGTGAAATCAGGCTTTTTTGTAATGTATTCTCAGAAGTGAGATCCTATTCACCTTTTTCCTTAAGGGCGAGTCACCAGGTCCAGCCCACACTCAAGGAGGGGAAGGTTGTAAATACAGATGGGAGGAAACTGTCTTAGAAGGCTGCCTACCACCTATGTTTCACTGTTTCCTCCCCATTCTGAGATTTTTACTAATTATCAAGTAGGATTTATATAGTCCACAAATCAGTAAGTAACATTTCCCAGACTGGCACATTCATTCTCCACTTTATTAATTAAATATTTGTTGAAAAAACCTGAATCCATACAATGTCACTGTATATGCTACTGTGTGTATTTTATCATAAGGGTATGTATGAGAGTATATGGATGTATTAGGCACAGATATATGCAGCCACTCCGAAAGATATACCACAGGGTTCTTATGTAAAGTGACAACTATTCCTTGTTAAGAAAATGCAGGAAAGGCTCGTTTGGCTTAGGAAGTAGTCTGTGTTCTGCTTTAATCTGGATTTCTCATTTGTGTATGTCACTTTGCTCTTGTTTCTATGCCTTTCTTCGTTGGTGTTGATATCTCTTATTTCAGGATCCTTATTCTGTTTGCAAGAAACTCTTAGTATCTGCTAATGCAATTGCTGAAAGGTCAATTTAAGTATAGTCTTTATAAATTGATTTCTGCAGAGTCTTTGCTTCCTTTGCTCCAATATGCCCTGCAAAATCCTTTCCGCCTGCATTAGTTGTTAACCTCAAGAATAACTTTTGTCTATTTGCTTGGCCCTGTAGCTCTTTCTCTTGCCTGAGAAATCTGTGCCTACCCTTATGTCTTTTCTGCCACCTTATTTCTTTTTGTGATGCTAAGGTTAAAGGTATGTTTTACATTCCATTCATTTTGGCCAGATGAGTCAGTTTTTAGGTGGCTGAGTTGAAATGTGACCCTGCCATGTTTACAGTACCATGATATCAACAAAAATTTAGGAATAATTTTCTTCACAGTGTTTTATTTTCACTATTTTGTATGCTACATGATGATGATAAGATAGAAATGATAGATACTATACATCTTATTTGAAAAAATTCTGAAAAACTTTTATTGTTTATCATCATGGTAATATCAAGGACTGTTTTGACTCCCTTTCTCTCTCTCTCTGATCGCTAACTAGGGAATTACAAATCAAGAGGCCTCCTTTATACATTTAATTTTCTAAATGAGTAACTGTATCCAGTTTATTCAATTTCGTTTTATGCTTGCACAAACTTCCTAAGAAGGTATGACAGTATTTTTTTTTTTTTTTTTGACGGAGTCTCGCTGTATTGCCAGGCTGGAGTGCAATGGCATGATCTCAGCTCACTGCAACCTCTGCCTCCCAGGTTCAAGTGATTCTCCTGCCTCAGCCTCCTGAGTAGCTGGGACTACAGGCGTGTGCCACCACGCCCTGCTAATTTTTGTATTTGTAGTAGAGACAGGGTTTCACCTTGTTGACCAGGATGGTCTCGAGCTCTTGACCTCTTGATCTGCCTGCCTTGGCTCCCAAAGTGCTGGGATTATAGGCATGAGCCACCACGCCCGGCCAGGATTATTTTTTAAGGAAAATTAATGTACTCTATTGGTATATAGGTCTTTTCTCTTTGGTCCTCTTATTTAGTAACTTTAATCCTTTTATTCTTTCAATCTTATAAAAAATAACTATAAAGACAAGGAGAGACTTTTAATTTTATTCCAAATATAGGAGAGAAATGATTATAGTTTTTTATAGTTATTTTTTGTTTCTCAAATAGAGCTAGATGTTTTATCATTCTATTTTAGTTTAATGCACTAAAATCTTCAAGTTAGTGTTCTGGCTTATTAAATACTTGGGTTTTTTTGTTGAGAGAACAGAATAAAAATATGCAGATTGTGTGAATTCAGGTGTGTGATGTTTTCAACAGCCTACAAATCATAAAATGCAATTTTCTCCTTTTAGTGCCTGCTTCATGATACTAAATGGCTTAGAAAATTGTATTAGGTAATTTTCTCTAGTGCATTTGATGCACATTGCACTAATATTGTGAAGTGCCTTTGTTTTAACACATTTTCTTATAAGTTAGATAAATTAAAATTTCTGAAGGATGGAATTGGATCAAGATGATTATGATTAGGAAGATGGCTCATTCCTCTCCAATAACATTAAATATGGTTAATTCCATGCATTACTGATATAAACCTAAGTAACTTCACCATTTACTCTAATGACCACTTTCTTGCTTATATATTAGTAGATGAAGAGTGCTTTGTCTAATATTTATGCAACAAAGGCTCTTTATTCCTGCGAATGATGTAGGAGATGTTACCTGTATCTTCCATAAAAATATTTTTATTACTCAAAGTAGCTATTTTCAGAGACACCTAATAATGACTCCATTCATTTCAGGGGTTTTAAAAATTGTACTCAAATCTTAAGCAAGATAAGATTCTTTTATACCTTCTAATGCTCAGGTAAATGATATGTGTTATGGTAAAACATTTATGGAGTGATAAAGACCTTTGTGGAATGATAAAGACCTTTGTGGAATGATAAATATATGTAGCTGATGGAATGATACAGGCAGATAAGAATGACTTACTCAGAGCAAGAGCTTATCTTTGTATCTTCTGTTTATAAAGATGAGATTTCTATTGTATTTACCCATTTCTAGTAGATTATTTTCTTCATGCTACTCCCAATCTGTTCTGTACTACCTATTTTGGGCTTCTGTTTAGGTGGGACTTGGCATATGTTGAGTGCTTAGCATATAGTGAACACTCAATACATGTTGATTTTACAAATTAATCTATGGAATTATTATGTCCCCTTACTCTTATGGTAGCACAACCATAAATAATTGTTCTGAGTTACTTTTTGGGTTAAAAAATTAGCATTGTTATTAATGACAGATAATGTGATGTCTCACCCTCATTCTTTCTACAGTAATCTTATTTTACAGGGAAGAAAACTTAACATGGTAATTAATCTTATAGAAATTTCACCCCCTTAGGCAGATTGAGGTTTAAGGAGATCCTACTGGTATCTTCAGTAGGATCACATTACCTAGTATAGGAGAGGAAAAATAATTTTCTCCTCCCAGTTCTTTGCTGGGACTCCCTGTAACATAAGACGGACTAACAAGGCAAAAACAAATGGTTGAATTACATGTATACTTCCTGTATACATGGGAAATAACCCAAAGAAATGAGTAAATCTGTAGAGTACATTTCAAAGAGTTTACTTATACTTCAGGCTGAACTACCATAGTTCTCTGAAACAAAGAAAGAAGGGTATGGGGGAAGATCTGGTTAAGACAAGCATGCCAGAAAAGCACCTTAGAACAAGGGAGAAGTATGTTTTAAAAATTTAAGTTGATGCTTTCTCCTTTGATTAAGAGGCTCTAGTTATTTATTGCTTTAGAGAGACACCATCACAAATGGATATTTATAGATGTAAATTTTATTTGTAAAAGGGTGACTTTTCAGAGCTTCTTCTGTGTCTGCAGCTTCTCAAAATAACCAGCTCAAAATAATTCTTATTCCATAAAGGCCTATTTCAAGTGACATATTCTGGCCTCTTACAGTCATACTTTGGGGTGGCATATTCTGAGCCCCATCACTAGCCAGTGTCTTCTGTTGAGATGAAATGAAGTTCAAGACAGTTTGCAACCACACCTTTTCAAAGCAAAAGTGACAAAATCATTAAAAACAGATGTTGGGTAGCATAACTATTTATAGTATTAATAGTATTATCATTGGAGTTTTATACTCTTCCTTTTCCATTCCTGAAGTTCTAGAAAACATAGGCTTAGATATGAATGTTGTTTATAGCTCAAAAAAATTCTATATTATATCACTTCATTGAAAGAGAATTAGAAAATAAGACAGAGAAGAAGCTGAGATTTAACAGTAGAGAAATGAGAGAGTAACCTAATGGAAAGACTCCTGCAACTGTGGCGATGGCAAACCAGACTCACCAAAGCCAGAAAGAAGGTTCAGGACACACTTCTGCCAGAATGCCTACCCTGGCACAGCACTGTACAATCAGAAAAAGATATACTACTTTCCAGCCTCTCTCAGAGAAGGGAAGAATTTGGTTTGGGACTCCCCTGAAGACTGGATTCTTTCTTGTCAGGTTTGGGCCTCTGACATGATTGGCACAGTCTAGCTGTCAAGGGGAGAGTAGAGATGATGATTTGTACTGGTAGATGCCATAAGTCATACTCACTGCTCAGCACAGAGTGAGCTGATGAGAAACCCCAGCTCTCACCTTTCTTTTGAGGAGGAAGAAGTTGCTCTGTTGTCCAACACTCCAACTTCTCTGGGACTGCTCAAAGTATAGAAAAATGAAACTAAAGCAATTGGAAACATAGGTTTGGAAATTGAAACATAGGTCAGAAGTTATTTATAATGACACTTTAGAAGAGTTAAAGATAACGGTAAGAAATTAAATACAGACCTTAGAACTGTTAGAAAATAAAGAGTTGAAGTTTGAACTTGAATATATTAAAGTGTCTGTCTGTATGGCAGGGCTCAATAAATCAAGTCTTAAAATTGAGATAATGAGATTGAGCCAATGCTGAGAAAAACGGCTTATCATTGTCACTCTCATGAGGTTCGGTTTGCAAATACTGTTGAATAGACTAATCCAAAGATCGAATAGTCCAAACCAAAGAGAAGGCTATACCCACAGTTAATCAGAGCTGCCTGCTGTTGTTAGACAGACTTGGGCTAAGACAAAATAGTCTTACCAAGTTGAGAATGTGTCAAGAGAGGTAGAAGGATTTTCCTAAGATATTGCAGATCTTGAGAAGCAGAGTAAATTTGACCCCAGTTAGGTGACACCCAGTCCTCTGTTCTTTTCAATATGTCTAGAATACTTTTTTTTACCTAAAACATAAGCAGATACTGAGAATCTGAAATAGAAAAGGAGACTCATAAATGATGTGTTTAAGTGAAAGCAGTCCTAGGAGACACTGACAGTTGTCACAATTTAGAGCCTACATTCATAAAACTGCTTGCATAACTTATATCTCAGTTTCACAGGAAGAAATGTAGTAATATTTAACAGTGATGAAAAAGGGATGACTTGTCCTCATAGCATCTACAACAGTCTGATGACTGTTTTCCTGAGCTTTGCAGCAACATATTATTATGTAACAAAAATAAAATGGCCATGATATACCAATGTGAAAGCAAGTAGAAAAAAACAAAAACAATTTCATTTTCTGCCATAATAGGAATGTGTTCAACAAAACCACTCATTGCAGTTTAGCCACTTATCTCCCAGATCCTTGCTATTAACATTCATGTCATAAAGAAATAGAATGTAAGCCATTAACTGCTACCATAATAGAGAAAATTAGAGATGTACTTGAGAACTATAAAGAGGAACATTGCCATCTCCTTCTATAATGGGTGTAGATTATTCAGAAAAAAGGATCCATGGAAAAGAGTCTTGTGATTGCAACTTATTACTCTAATAGAAAGTGATTAAGTGTTAAGACTACCAGTCTGGTTTGATTTGCTTTAAAACAAATAACATGGCTTGATCTTTCTCAGGACTCAGGGCCTAGTATTAGTAATGTCAAATAAAATGATTTCACTGAACTACTATTATCGTGGAAAATAACTGCTCGTATGCATTGAGAACTTGAAAAAAGTGTTCTTGTATTTGCTCCACAGTTAGTATTTGTATCTGTAAACTCAATATCTTTCATTTTTTTCTTTACATTAGAGTTTGCCTTCAAAAGTATTACACTTCAGTGTATAGTTTTGTTGGATTTTAAAAATTAAAATTATAAAAATATTTCAAATTTCAACATATATGTTTTGTGTGTCCTCTAGCATATATATTCAATTCATTTTTTAGGCTTACCTTTTCTGAAAAGAATTCAGCAGCAGAAGAATCACATTTTGGTAATTGAAAATTATCAAATATGATATGATATCTAGTTCCAAAAAGTATTACTTAGAAATTAGAATTAAACCTGATGAAAACATGGCAAGGAAGGGACAGAAGTGAGCACCAATTAGCTAGAAAAATTACTTACTGTCCCATAAATTTCTAGACCCATCATGATTCTAATTGCTAATATAATTTTTTATTTTATAAACACTTTTTTGGTACTTATCCTATGTAAGAACTATTATGTTTTTCATATATTTACTCACTTCTCACAACAACTTTATGTTGTAAGTTCCTTTATTATACATATTTTATAAATAAAAAACTGAGACAAAAGGAGGTGAAATAGTTTGCCCATGTTCTCCCTGATATGGTCAGAGATATACCGAATAGAATGAAATACAAATCTGTCTTGATTTGAATATTGGCTATACAATATGTTTTTTTCTATTTATGTATGTAAGATTAGATTATCTTTTTCATCACTTCCAGTATTTTCTTGGCCCTAATAGGACTTGTAGACAATCCAATCTCCAACCCTTTTTGAAGTGAACTGAACTAATTTTGATATGTATTAGGTTTTATTTGTGTTTTTTAAAAAGCATGTGTGTCTTTACATTTATCCTCATTGAATTTTGCATTATGTGTATCATCTCATTACCTAAGGACCCATAAGCACATAACTAGGATGTGAGACACTCCCCAGTCCTAGGTACCAGCTTGAGTGCTTCCCTGAATCTATGTCTGTATACTTAACAATTGTCAAAGAGATCTAGAAAAATATTTTTGTAGCAATAATAAGTGTTATTTTTTCTATGTACATGAATGAGAGCTCCTCATCTTGATATTATAATTTGCAGAATAATAACTGTAGTCATATAGTTATCAATTAGAAAGCGAAGACTAGAATTTAGGTTTCCCTTGATATTCAATAGAGATGAAAATTTCTTTTGTTCTAATTCAATCCGATCAACAGAAGATGATGTTGATGAGAAGTAATTATGAAGCCACATTCTCAGAAGAAATTTTAAGTAAAATCTATCAGAAATGGCATAATGTTGTATTTAGTTGTGTGAATGATCTGAGTAAACTGAAAGCCCTATTTCATATAGATAGAGCTTTGTACACATTACTCAGTTTCAAAATATCTTTAGTTACTACTTTTATTTGACAATTACAGAAGTATTTGGATGCTTATTAATTTTCTTTTTTTCTTGGAGCCTTATTAATTTTTAATTATACTGACTTCTCTTTTAGAAATCATGAGATACTCTATTTTTCTCTGTAGTCTTTATGAGAGGTGAAGCCAGCTGGGCTTCCTGGGTCGGGTGGGGACTCGGGGAACTTTTCTGTCTAGCTGAAGGATTGTAAATGCACCAATCAGTGCTCTATGTCTAGCTAAAGGTTTGTAAACACACCAATCAGCACTCTGTAAAAACGGACCAATCAGCACTCTGTAAAATGGACCAATCAGCAGGATGTGGGCAGAGCCAAATAAGGGAATAAAAGCTGGCCACCTGAGCCCACAGCGGCAACCCACTGGGGTCCCATTCCACGTGTGGAAGGTTTGTTCTTTCCCTCTTCGCAATACATCTTGCTGCTGCTCACTCTTTGGGTCTGCACTACCTTTATGAGCTGTAACACTCACTATGAATCAGGTCTACAGCTTCACTCCTGAAGTCAGTAGGACCACAAACCCACCAGGAGGAACAAACAACTCCGGAAGCACCACCTTTAAGAGCTGTAACACTCACTGCGAAGGTCTGTGGCTTCACTCCTGAAGTCAAGCGAGACCACGAACCCACCAGAAGGAAGAAACTCTGAACACATCTGAACATCTGAAGGAACAAACTCTGGACACACCATCTTTGAGAACTGTAATACTCACCACAAGGGTCCGCAGCTTCATTCTTGAAGTTAGCGAGACCAAGAACCCACCAGAAGGAACCAATTCTGGACACAATTATAGTAAATAATCTTAATAACATAGGTAATTAAAACTAACAGTGTTATAATATTCCATACAAGGTAGTAAATATATGTAAAACTAGCATAAGATTTTTCTAAACTAGGCTATTCCATATTATAAGCCCAAACCACTCTTCCCCGTATCCTTTTTCACTCCACACATGCCACTGAATTTGCTTATAAGATTATAATGTATTACTCTAAATATTTTTTTGTGTTTCTTTATTCTTTTCTTCACTTATTTGTTAGGCACATTATATCTTTGCCCTACTAGATTACAAACATTAAGACACTATTTTTCTTCATTTATACATATCCTTCTATACAAAATACTTTTAAGACCTCATACCACACATCAGACAACATAATAAATCTTTAGTAGTGAGGAGCACTTCATAGTTAAAAATACTTTTATACGCATCTTTTCATTTAAAAGTGTCATTTAGAAGGGAGATAAACCAAGATAAAAGTATTTTTATATACATCTTTTAACTTTTGAACTATGAAGTGCTACTTTATAGTTAAAAATACTTTAATATACATCTTTTTATTTAATTGATATTAAATGTGACAAGATATAATTTTATTATTTTATTCAGAATAAAATTGAAGCTCATACAGCTTAGATGGCTTATTCAAAGTCATAAATGTACTGTATTAGTTTCCTAGGGATTCTTTAATAAATTATACCTGAAACTTGATAGCTTCAAACAACAGAAATATTTTCTTTAACAGTTCTGGAGGCCAAAAGTACAAGATCAAGGTGTCAGCAGGGTCACACTGTCTCTCAGTGCTCTAGAGGAGCTCTGTCTTTTTCCAGTTTCTGGTGGCTTCCAGAATTCCTTGATTTATGGAAACATAACTCCAGTCTCTGCTTCCATCTTTACATGACCTTCTTCTCTGTAGTTGCCCTTCTTCTCTTAATAAGGAACTTATTGTTAGATTCAGGGTCCACTCTAATCAAGTGTCATTTCTTCTTGAAATGCTCACCTTAATTATACCTGCAAAGACCCTTTTTCCAAATAAGGCCGATTTCACAGGTTCTGGGGGAATGTATCTTTTGGGAAGCCGTAGTTCAACTCATCACCCCTACATACACTAATAAGAGACATCTTAGGACTTGAATCTAGGCATTTGCACTCCAAATCTATTTACAGGCCCCAAAAGCTAATTATGGCAAGGGAAAACATAATATTTTAGAGTGACTATGAAAGTGAAAGACTTAGATATAGTGAAACTAATTTTGAGCAAGTCAGAGAAAATTTACATTTTCTTTAAACACTCATTTAGTTTTAACTAGGTCTAGGCAACAGGCTAGAGAATTAAATATATATAAGAAATATTATTTTATTTAATTTTCACAACAATGGTGTAATGTATACCTTATCCTAACTGCAGATGGAGACATTGAGATTAAGCTGGGCTAAATAACATTTGAAGGCCACAAGTTGGTAAATAGCACTGATGAAACTGGTACTCTGATCTGTTCACCACAAAAGTCATTCAATACCATGTCTGAACTCATTTTATTCCATTTCGTAGGATGAGTACAATGATATGTTAGATATCTCAGAAGTTCTCAAAGTCAATTTGTCTACAGAGGCAACTGACTGTGGACAAACGTAATGTCTTCTAGTGGTTCCTAGCTCACTTTCCCTTCATCTATCCTCCTGTTTTCTGTACTCTAAAGTCTCTTTCAGTTCCTTTGAGCACATCATGTACCTCTTGCCACAGGCTCATTTCACATGCTTATTCATCTACCTGACTCTCTTTATTGAATTCGGTTTTTAATAGAGACAGAGGTTTCTCAGAATCTGATAATAGAAGTTGTGTACCATACTAGTATCTCATTCAACATTATTGTGGTGGATATAGTTTAAACTATAATAAAATATCACAATAAAAATGAGTTTTCAGGTATTAAAAAATACTTTTTATAATCTGGTATAGTAGGGCAATTTTAATACATGGATATTTTAAAATAAAATTGTCAATAGTTAAATATAGCACAATGTCAGAAATTGTAAATAAAAATATGAAATTTTCTCTAACATATCTTGTGTATCTTTTAGTAGTATCATCAGAATTTGCAAAGTGTCTTTTTTCTGTTTAGAAACAAAAAGTATTTTCAAATTCTAAACAACTACATAAATCAGTTTCCTTTGCAAAAATTGTACTACTATTATAGCAAGAATTCAAGAATTAAAAAAAAAAAGAATTCAAGAACTAAATCAATTTAAAATATAGACTCCAAATAAATGATTAATTAAATAATGATGTTTTATTATTTCATACTATTATTATTTCATACTAAGTTTATTATTTCATACTAAGTAAATGCTTACTCTCTTTGTCTTGGTCCCAAGCACTGGGAATGTAGTTGTGCACAAGGCAGACTAAATAACTGACTGATGGGGCTGACATTCTGGTAGAGAGACAATGACTTACTTCACTACCTGACTCTATAATTGGCAATGCTGATGCTCCATTTTTTGTTTTGTTTCGTTTTTTGTTTCAGCTTTCATGACATCAGTAGCACACTCAGCTGATTTTTCTTCTATCTATCTGCCTGTTTTTCTTAGTTTTCTTCTCCACTTCACACTAAAAAAGTTGATATCTCCCAGAGAGCTCTTTTCTAGGCTCCCTACTCTTTTCATTTTCACGAGGAGTCTGTGCAGACTACTCATGTATTTTGTTTTGTTTTGTTTTGAGACAGAGTTTCACTCTTGTTGCCCAGGCTGGAGTGCAATGGTGTGATCTTGGCTCACCACAATCTCCGCCTCGAGGGTTCAAGTGACTCTCCTGCCTCAGCCTCCCGAGTAGCTGGGATTACAGGCATGCGCCACCACGCCCGGCTAATTTTATATTTTTAGTAGAGAAGGGGTTTCTCCACGTTGGTCAGGCTGGTCGTGAACTCCCGACCTCAGGTGTTCCGCCTGCCTCAGCCTCCCGAAGTGCTGGGATTACAGGCATGAGCAACCGTGCCTGGCTCATGTTTCTCTTTATACAGCTAAATCTTTGTGTTCAATAGAGCTCCCTTCCTCGAATTAGAGTACGACAAATTTAACTGCCTGGACACATCACTTGGAATGCTTTATCCTCACTACCAACTCTCCTATTCAATCAATTGTTAATCCACCTAGTAAATTTCTCTAGTTTGTCTGCTTCTATCTATCCTCAACGTCAACACCTTACCCATAATCACCTACCTGATCTTTATAAACTCCCAGCCTTCAGTCTTTCTCTGCATCACCCACCTTCAGTCTATGTTTCACGTTGCAGGCAGACTACTTTCTAAAATTAAAGTTTAAAAATATGCATCTACTGATTTAAAGCCATTTAAAAGGCCGGGCGCGGTGGCTCACGCCTGTAATCCCAGCACTTTGGGAGGCCGAGGCGGGTGAATCACAAGGTCAGGAGATCGAGACCATCCTGGCTAACACGGTGAAACCCCGTCTCTACTAAAAATACAAGAAATTAGCCAGATGTGGTGGCGGGCTTCTGTAGTCTCAGCTATTCAGGAGGCTGAGGCAGGAGAATGGCGTGAACCCAGGAGGCGGAGCTTGCAGTGAGCCGAGATCCTGCCATTGCACTCCAGCCTGGGTGACAGAGCGAGACTCTGTCTCAAAAAAAAAAAAAAAAAAAAAAAAGTTTCTCGTCTTTCTCACAATAACGTCCAACTCCTTATTATGGCATGATAACTGGGCCTTGGTTTATCTCTCTAGCCCTTTTACCCTTTTCATTTTTAGTTCGTACGTATTGAACTTCTTTCATTTGTAAGAATTTACACATGCAACTGCTTCTAGCTCTTCTAACTCTTGCCCTTCACTTGAAAAATATTTTTTTTTAAAACCTATATTAGGAATCAGGTATTCCAGAAAGCTTTACATAATGCCCTAAATTTGGATTATATGTCTCTTCTATATTTATTGCATCATATACTCATATGCTTCCTCTGTTGTTTCACTTCTCACATTGTAGTATGACTGCCAATGAAGTTGGCTTGATGAAGTCAAGAACAAGATCTTTTCTGTTCATCAGTTTAGTTTCAGTATCTAGCAGTTACTGGCATACAGTATGTATTACTTAATTAGTGATTATCATATCTTGATTTCAGCTTTTCAATGATATCTATTTAATTTTAAATCTATTTCCTTTATAAGATTTGGTTCATGAATTTTTAAAAGTGTTTTTTAGCAACATTAGATGCAAATAATTAGATCCATTCTGCTTGTCAGGTTGAATACAGCAAGGTTTTTCTTTCTCCATTTTCTTTTTGTACTCTATTCTGTGAAGTATAGTAACAAAGAAAAATTTATCTTCCTACTTCTAACTTATCAGATTACTGAATATACTCTATAGCATCTTCAGCTATCACTATAGGTCATTATTTTTAAACAATGTCTGCCAATCTTATTCTGTCATTTTATTTACCTTGATAGTATAATACCCTTTACAATGGATTTTTCATGGAAAAGCATTGTTAAGAACCAATATACTCTTTATCTGTAATATTTGTCTACTTTCTAATATAATTGGATTATTTTTTTTCTATTATTAGAAAATGGCCTTTAGAAATGTAGGTAAATTAGAGTGCTCAATTGGTTTTGTCATTAGTATTCATTATTTTATATATAATTACATTTTCTTTTTAATTTTCCCTTTTTCAACTAAATGTGCCCTTCAGTCTTTTTATCATAAAGTATGCCTCATTTTCCTTATGAGTGTAATAGTTCTCATTGCTTTTCTGGTTCTCTATTTTTTTCTATATAGCCTCCTAAAGATGAGATGACTAAGTTGACCACCTTAGTATTATATTTAAGATAAGAAGATATTACTGATTCAAAATTGAGGTATTAAACTGTGTGTGTCCTACTTCTGGCCTCTTTTAATATGGCTTAATACCTCATTCCATTTTTATTGCCTCTAGGTAGTGAACAAATGTCTTCATGGAATTGCACAAAGAGATACATAAATCTTATTCCTGAGAAAATTACATTTAGTGCAGAGCTCATCAATGTGTATGAGTAATTTAAATTTATTTTTCAAATGTGCTTTGCCTTTACATATTTTAAATGGATTTTATCAACCTTTGTGTTTCTTAATTACCTCATATTGTTAGGTTTTTTTGGAATTCAACCAATTTCCCTAATCTCAAGAAAATTAAAATAATTATTTTTTGTAAATTTTGAAACTTCACCTTCTTTCCAGATCATTAATGAAAGTATTGAATAGGAGATACACAGTTCTGGGTCCTAGACTAACCCTGGTAATTAACCTCTTTGCTTTCTGAGGATCTGAAACTTATTTCCACTCCATTTCTACCACTTAACTTATTTTTAATGGCTTAGGGCCATCACCAGGGGGGTTGAGGGACCTGAGCTAATCTTTTTGCAATCTCATTGCTTAACATTTTTATTCATATGAAATCCTTTGAAAATTAACATCAAGGGTATTTCTTAAAGTGAAAAGCTCCTGGGACTATGTGTGAAGAAGCTTGTTTATAGTTTGCAAACCCATTTCCAAAGCTTCCTCCCAGCCCTTTTTTATGAGCCAATGCTTCTCTAGTTTGAGAATTCATAGAAAATCACTTTATGTTTAAAATGTAAGTTTTTATGCCCCTCCTTGGATGCACTAAATCAGAATCTATCATGATTTGGTTGACTCACTTTACCTTTTTAAGAAAAAAGCCTAGCTGAATCCTAGTTGTCCAAGCTTTACTTCTCAGAACGTAGTCCAAGGATCAGAACAATCAGCATCACTTGGGTGTTTTTTAGATATACAGACTTTCAAGCCTTTGAATCAGAATCTGAATTTTTGACAATAATCTTATTGATTACTTGCCCGTTAAAATTGGAGAAGCACTCTCTAGACCACACGTTGGGAAGCTACAGTGTAAGAAAACAATCACTTATGTCATTCGTAGTACCAGATTTTAATTCTTCCTTAACTCTTTTCTCTCCCTTAGCATTTACCAGTTTACCTAGATTTAGACTTTGAAATATCTATGATGTGTCTGCTTTCTGCTGGGTAATAAGCTATATACTGGAAATAAATAATTCTTGCCTGAAAGAACGTAATATCTAGAACAGCATGTTTAACTTTCTGTTATAATTTCTAAAAGGTTTAAGTAGAGATTAGGCACTATGTCACCTTTATCCTGGTGTTTTATATGTATTTTACATATACATGTTGGGAAATATGTTTATTTAATATATTGGGAAATTTTTTAAGCCATGTTAATTTCCTGCTTTCATAATATTCTGGCTACTTAAAAATCACCTTGTCTTCATTTTTGTAAATATTTTTATATGATTTTGCTTTACTGGATTGCTCTAATTGCTGAAGGCTATTTATATTACACAATTCCCTTCCTTATAACTTTCTTTAATTTTTCTAGTCCTCTGGAACATTTTATATGGTTTCTGTGTTTCCCTCATGAATGTTCTTTGAGTGTTTGAAGACACCTGTGCTATTCCTATGGTCCATTTTTTAAATCACTTAATCCATTTATCCTAAATTTCTTTTAACACATAAATCCCACAATAAACACTATAGCATATACAACATAAATATAATCTGCAAAGCCCACATACTCAGTGGCACCGCTATCTGAATCTGGTCTGTATACTTTTACGGATATCTCCATGGATTGCATTAACTTTGAGATCATGCATTCTGAGATACTTGTAATTAACTGGAATTGTATCTTTATAATTTTGTATGCATACAGTTTTCTTTCTTAATTTACTTCCTAATGAAGTGTTTTTGGTTAGCTAAATTTGTTAGGAAGCTATTTTACAAATATGTTTAATTTTAAATTAAAGTTCCCATGACCTCTCTGTACAGTTTTGTTTTTGTTGAACCACATTCTATTATGATTAAGGTTTTTCAGTATTCGTACCTTTTGGAGGTGTTTCTCATTGAAGTATACCAATGTGTGGTAAGTAGATTACATGTGTCAAGAGTCTGCTAATCATGCAAATATTTGAGCTCTACCAGGATCTACTGAAGCTAACCATCTATGAGTTTAATAAGTTCCCCAGGTGATTCTTACCAAGATTTGATGACCTTAAAAGCCTTTATTTATGCTCTCAAAAAGACTGGATCAAAATTAAGGGTCATATAATCAATTTATTGTGCTGTAGAATAAAATTATGTAAATCTTAATGTATCTGAAAGCATGAAAAGAATGATGGCTTTAGTAAATCATACATAATTTTGATTATCACATAAATCTAGGCAGGATATATTTTCTTATCAGAATTTTGCTATCCAGTATAGTGACCTAAATAAAAAATATCCAAATATCTGGCAAAATAGAAGCCTGTTTAATTGTTTGGCATGTTTCTTCATTTATTAATATTTAGGATTATATAATTTTTAAAGTTTCTTTAAGCTTAGCATTTTATTTTTTTTCCCGTAAGGAAAAAAATAGCATGTTATTATTACATTAAAACTATATTCTCAGAGCTAAAGCAGAAGCTACTTAGGTAGGAAAATTGACTCCATAGACTTATGTGCCTTTCTCTTTTCATAAGCGTATTTCTAAACTACAAGTAATCAGTTATTCTCTTTAATAATAAGTCAGAAAAATTTATTTTTTCCCCATGTTTCTGCCATAGGGAGCTTTTTCTTTATAAACGAAATTTCTTTTCCAGGCAACTATATCTCAAGTGGGTATAATAAAGCCCCGGACCATTGATGTAGGATTTATTGGTCTTTATTTTTTTATTATTATTTATATATATATTTTTTATTACACCTTAAGTTCTAGGGTACATGTGCACAACGTGCAGGTTTGTTACATATGTATACATGTGCCATGTTGGTGTGCTGCACCCATTAACTCGTCATTTACATTAGGTATATCTCCTAATGCTATCCCTCCCCACCCCACAACAGGCCCTGGTGTGTGATGTTCCCCTTCCTGTGTCCAAGTGTTCTCATTGTTCAATTCCCACCTATGAGTGAGAACATGCGGTGTTAGGTTTTTTGTCCATGCGTCCTTTAGTTTGCTGAGAATGATGGTTTCCAGCTTCATCTATGTCCCTACAAAGGACATGAACTCATCATTTTTTATGGCTGCATAGTATTCTACGGTGTATATTTGCCACATTTTCTTAATCCAGTCTATCATTGTTGGACATTTCGGTTGGTTCCAAGTATTTGCTATTGTGAGTGGTGCCACAATAAACATACATGTGCATGTGTCTTTACAGCAGCATGATTTATATTGCTTTGGATATATACCCAGTAATGGGATGGCTGAGTCAAATGGTATTTCTAGTTCTAGATCCCTGAGGAATCGCCACACTGTCTTCCATAATGGTTGAACTAGTTTACATTCCCACCAACAGTGTAAAAGTGTTCCTATTTCTCCACATCCTCTCCAGCACCTGTTGTTTCCTGACTTTTTAATGATCACAGTTATAACTGGTATGAGATGATTATCTCATTGTGGTTTTGATATCCATTTCTCTGATGGCCAGTGATGATGAGCATTTTTTCATGTGTCTTTTGGCTGCATAAATGTCTTCTTTTGAGAAGTCTCTGTACATATCCTTTGCCACTTTTTGATGGGGTTGTTTGTTGCTTTCTTATGAATTTGTTTGAGTTCTTTGTAGATTCTGGATATTAGCCCTTTGTCAGATGAGTAGGTTGCGAAAATTTTCTCCCATTCTGTAAGTTGCCTGTTCACTCTCATGGTAGTTTCTTTTGAGTGCAGAAGCTCTTTAGTTTAATTAGATCCCATTTGTCAATTTTGGCTTTAACATGTTGCCCTTGCTTTTGGTGTTTTAGACATGAAGTCCTTGCCCATGCCTATGTCCTGAATGGTATTGCCTAGGTTTTCTTCTAGGGTTTTTATGGTTTTAGGTCTAACGTTTAAGTCTTTAATCCATCTTGAATTAATTTTTGTATAAGGTGTAAGGAAGGGATCCAGTTTCAGCTTTCTACATATGGCTAGCCAGTTTTCCCAGCACCATTTGTTAAATAGGGAATCCTTTCCCCATTTCTTGTTTTTATCAGATTTGTCAAAGATAAGATGGTTGTAGATCTGTGGTATTATTTCTGAGGGCTCTGTTCTGTTCCATTGGTCTATCTCTCTGTCTTGGTACCAGTACCATGCTGTTTTGGTTACTGTAGCCTTGTAGTATAGTTTGAAGTCAGGTAGTGTGATGCCTCCAGCTTTGTTCTTTTGGCTTAGGGTTGACTTGGCAATGCGGGCTCTTTTTTGGTTCCATATAAACTCTAAAGTAGGTTTTTCCAATTCTGTGAAGAAAATCATTTGTAGCTTGATGGGGATGGCATTGAATCTATAAATTACCTTGGGCAGTATGGCCATTTTCACGATACTGATTCTTCCTATCCATGAGCATGGAATGTTCTTCCATTTGTTTGTGTCCTCTTTCATTTCGTTGAGCAGTGGTTTGTAGTTCTCCTTAAATAGATCCTACACATCCCTTGTAACTTGGATTCCTAGGTATTTTATTCCCTTTGAAGCAATTGTGAATGGGAGTTCACTCATGATTTGGCTGTCTATTATTGGTGTATAAGAATGCTTGTGATTTTTGCACATTGATTTTGTATCCTGAGACTTTGCTGAAGTTGCTTATCAGCTTAAGGAGATTTTGGGCTGAGATGATGGGGTTTTCTCGATATACAATCATGTCATCTGCAAACAGGGACAATTTGACTTCCTCTTTTCCTAATTGAATACCCTTTATTTCCTTCTCCTGCCTGATTGCCCTGGCCGGAACTTCCAACAATATTTTGAATAGGAGTGGTGAGAGAAGTCATCCCTGTCTTGTGCCATTTTTCAAAGGGAATGCTTCCGGTTTTTGCCCATTCAGTATGATATTGGCTGTGGGTTTATCATAAATACCTCTTATTATTTTGAAATAAGCCCCATCCATACCTAATTTATTGAGAGTTTTTAGCATGAATGGCTGTTAAAAACTGTCAAAGGCCTTTTCTGCATCTATTGAGATAATCATGTGGTTTTTCTCTTTGGTTCTGTTTATATGCTGGATTATGTTTATTGATTTGCATATGTTGAACCAGCCTTCCATCCCAGGAATGAAGCCCACTTTGTCATGGTGGATAAGCTTTTTGATGTGCTGCTGGATTCGGTTTGCCAGAATTTAGTGAGGATTTTTGCATCAATGTTCATCAAGGATATTGGTCTAAAATTCTCTTTTTTTGTTGTGTCTCTGCCAGGCTTTGGTATCAGGATGATGCTGGCCTCATAAAATGAGTTAGGGAGGATTCCCTCTTTTTCTATTGATTGGAATAGTTTCAGAAGGAATGGTACCAGCTCCTCCTTGTAACTCTGGTAGAATTCGGCTGTGAATCTGTCTGCTCCTGGACTTTTTTTGGTTGGTGAGCTATTAATTATTACCTCAATTTCAGAGCCTGTTATTGGTCTATTCAGAGATTCAACTTCTTCCTGGTTTAGTCTTGGGAGGGTGTATGTGTCGAGGAATTTATCCATTTCTTCTACATTTTCTAGTTTATTTGCATAGAGGTGTTTATAGTATTCTCTGATGGTAGTTTGTATGTCTGTGGGATCGGTGGTGATATCCCCTTTATCATTATTTATTGCATCTTTTTGATTCTTCTCTCTTTTCTTCTTTATTAGTCTTGCTAGCAATCTATCAATTTTGTTGATCTTTTCAAAAAGCCACCTCCTGGATTCATTGATTTCTTGAAGGGTTTTTTGTCTCTGTCTCCTTCAGTTCTGCTCTGATCTTAGTTATTTCTTGCCTTCTGCTGGCTTTTGAATGTGTTTGCTCTTGCTTCTCTAGTTCTTTTAATTGTGATGTTAGGGTGTCAATTTTAGTTCTTTGCCACTTTCTCTTGTTGGCATTTAGTGCTATAAGTTTCCCTCTACACACTGCTTTAAATGTGTCTCAGAGACTCTGGTATGTTGTGTCTTTATTCTCATTGGTTTCAAAGAAATCTTTATTTCTGCCTTCATTTGGTTATGTACCCAGTAGTTATCCAGGAGCAGGTTGTTCAGATTCCATGTAGTTGAGTGGTTTTGAGTGAGTTTCTTAATCCTGAGTTCTAGTTTGATTGCACCTTGGTCTGAGAGACAGTTTGTTATAATTTCTGTTCTTTTACATTTGCTGAGGAGTGCTTTACTTCTAATGATGTGGTCAATTTTGGAATAGGTGCAGTGTGGTGCTGAGAAGAATGTATATTCTGTTGATTTTTGGTGGAGACTTCTGTAGATGTCTATTAGGTCCGCTTAGGTCTATTAGGTACAGAGCTGAGTTCAATTCCTGGATATCCTTGTTGACTTTCTGTCTCATTGATCTGTCTAATGTTGACAGTGGGGTGTTAAAGTCTCCCATTATTATTGTGTGGGAGTCTAAGTCTCTTTGTAGATTTCTAAGGACTTGCTTTATGAATCTGGTTGCTCCTGTATTCGGTGCATAAATATTTAGGATAGTTAGCTCTTCTTGTTGAATTGATCCCTTTACCATTATGTAATGGCCTTCTTTGTCTGTTTTGATCTTTATTGGTTTAAAGTCTATTTTATCAGAGACTAGGATTCCAACCCCTGCCTTTTTTTGTTTTCCATTTGCTTGGTAGATCTTCCTCCATACCTTTCTTTTGAGCCTATCTGTGTCTCTGCATGTGAGATGGGTTTCCTGAATACAGCACACTGATGGGTCTTGACTCTTTATCCAATTTACCAGTCTGTGTCTTTTAATTGGAGCATTTAGTCCATTTACATTTAAGGTTAATATTGTTATGTGTGAATTTGATCCTGTCATTATGATGTTAGCTGGTTATTTTGCTCGTTAGTTGATGCAGTTTCTTCCTAGCATCGATGGTCTTTACAATTTGGCATGTTTTTGCAGTGGCTGGTACCAGTTGTTCCTTTCCATGTTTAGTGCTTTGTTCAGGAGCTCTTGTAGGACAGGCCTGGTGGTGACAAAATCTCTCAGCATTTGCTTGTCTGTAAAGGATTTTATTTCTCCTCCACTTATGAAGCTTAGTTTGGCTGGATATGAAATTCTGGGTTGAACATTCTTTTCTTTAAGAATGTTGAATATTGGCCCCCACTCTCTTCTGGCTTGTAAAGTTTCTGCTGAGAGATCCGCTGTTAGTCTGATGTGCTTCCCTTTGTGGGTAACCTAACCTTTCTCTCTGGCTGCCCTTAACATTTTTTCCTTCATTTCAACTTTGGTGAATCTGACAATTATGTGTCTTGGAGTTGCTCTTCTCGAGGAGTATCTTTGTGGCATTCTCTGTATTTCCTGAATTTGAATTTTGGCCTGCCTTGCTAGGTTGGGGAAGTTCTCCTGGATAATATACTGAAGAGTGTTTTCCAACTGGGTTCCATTCTCCCCATCACTTTCAGGTACACCAATGAGACGTAAATTTGGTCTTTTCACATAGTCCCATATTTCTTGGAGGCTTTGTTCATTTCTTCGTATTCTTTTTTCTCTGAACTTCTCTTCTTGCTTCATTTCATTCATTTGATCTTCGATCCCTCATATCCTTTCTTCCAGTTGTTCGAATTGGCTACTGAAGCTTGTGCATTTGTCACGTAGTTGTTGTGCCAGGGGTTTTCAGCTCCATTAGGTCATTTAAGGAGTTCTCTGCATTGGTTGTTCTCATTAGCCATTCATCTAATCTTTTTTCAATGTTTTTAACTTCTTTGTGATGGATTCGAACTTCCTCCTTTAGCTCAGAGAAGTTTGATTGTCTGAAGCCTTCTTCTCTCAACTCGTCAAAGTCGTTCTCCGTCCAGCTTTGTTCCATTGCTGGTGAGGAGCTGCATTCCTTTGGAGGAGGAGAGGCAATCTGATTTTAGAATTTTCAGTTTTTCTATTCTGTTTTTTCCCCGTCTTTGTGGTTTTTTCTACCTTTGGTCTTTGATGATGGTGATGTACAGATGGGGTTTTGGTGTGGATGTCCTTTCTGTTTGTTAGTTTTCCTTTTAACTGTCAGGATCCTCAGCTGCAGGTCTGTTGGAGTTTGCTGGAGGTCCACTCCAGACCCTGTTTGCCTGGGTATCAGCAGCGGAGGCTGCAGAACAGCGAATATTGTTGAACAGGAAATGTTGCTGTCTGATCGTTCCTCTGGAGGTTTCATCTCAGAAGGGTACCTGGCCATGTGAGGTGTCAGTCTGCCCCTACTGGGGGGTGCCTCCCAGATAAGCTACTCAGGGGTCAGGGACCCACTTGAGGAGGCAGTCTGTCCATTCTCAGATCTCAAGCTGCATGCTGGGAGAACCACTACTCTCTTCAAAGCTGTCAGACAGGGACACTTAAGTCTGTGGAGGTTTCTGCTGCCTTTTGTTCAGCTATGCCCTGCCCCCTGAGGTGGAGTCTACAGAGGCAGGCAGGCCTCCTTGAGCTGAGGTGGGCTCCACCCAGTTTGAGCTTCCCAGCTGCTTTGTTTACCTACTGAAGCCTCAGCAATGGTGGACACTCCTCCACCAGCCTTGCTACTGCCTTGCAGTTTGATCTCAGACTGCTGTGCTAGCAACAAGTGAGGCTCTGTGGGTGTGGGACCCTCCAAGCCTGGCGCAGGATATAATCCCATTGTGTGCCATTTGCTAAGACTGTTGGAAATGTGCAATATTAGGGTGGGAGTGATCTGATTTTCCAGGTGCCATCTGTCACAGCTTTGCTTGGCTGTGAAAGGGAATTCCCTGACCCCTTGTGCTTCCCGGGTGAGGTGATGCCTCGTCCTGTTTTGGCTCACACTCGGTTCACTGCACCCACTGTCGTGCACCCACTGTCCGTCAGGTCCCAGTGAGATGAACACGGTACCTCAGTTGGAAATACAGAAATCACCCATCTTCTGCGTCGCTCACACTGGGAGCTGTAGACTGGAGCTATTCCTATTCGGCCATCTTGGAACTGCCCTAATGGTCTTTATTAATAGAGAATTCTAAACCTGGAAACAGTTTTCCATAGTGAACTTCTAGTAAATATATTTACACAAGCTCTTAATGTGACTTCTAGGAAAACAGAGGCTAGAAACTGATCATTATGTATGAAACACTTGAGCTAATGCCCTCAGAAGAGAAGTTGAATAAGGACACCCTTCATTGTTTATAGCAGTGTTATAGGTGGGCAGATAATTCATTCTCCATTGTGAGATATTTAAGATGTATGAGTTCCATGATGGAGCACCCTTTAGATTATCAGCAGAGAGACTGGCTGTGAAGGGCCAAGCCAGGTCCTTTGATTCAGCCACAGGCCTCTTCCAGCCCATGTTCTTCCTAAGAGGAAGCTACAGATTAGAATAAAATGCAACCTTTCTAACATGTCTCTGAAGCCTTTACATCATCTGACACCCCCCTAGTTTGGGACCATTCTCTTCCTTGCTTGGTATGCACTAGCCAGTGATGTTTGAATGTCTTTGTTCTTTAATTCATAAAGGAAATAGGTTTGATTGACTCAGTTCTGCATGGCTGGGGAGGCCTTAGGAAACTTACAATCATGGTAGAAGATGAAGGAGAAGCAAGTACCTTCTTCACAAGGCATCAGGAGAGAGACAGAGCTCAAGGGGAATTTGTCACTTTTAATCCATCAGATCTTTTGAGAACTCCCTCACTATAATGAGAACAGCATAGGGAAAACTGCCCCAGTGGTCCAGTCACTTCCCACCAGCTCCCTCCCTTGACATGGTATTACAAATTCTGATGAAGTCTGGGTAGGGACCCAGAGCCAAACCATATCACCCATAGATCAATGGACTCAAGAAATCATGTTAAGTGCAATGACACTGTAGAAGAAAAGATCAGTGACCTTGAAGATGAAGCAATAAAAATTATTTAATTTTGCAGGCATGGTGGCATGCACCTATAATCTCAGTTGCTGGGCAGTCTGAGGCAGGAGGATCATTTGAAGTTAGGAGTTCAAAGCTGCAATGTGCTATGATTACACTGATGAAAACCACTGCACTGTGGCCTGAGAAACATAGCCAGGCCCTGTCTCTAAAGCTAAAAAATTCAAAATTCAAAATAAACTATTCAACTTAAACCTAGAGAGAAAAACACAGATGGTGAAAAATCACAGAGTTCCAGTGACTTGCAGAGCAATATCCAGCAGTCTAACACATATGGAACTGTAGCCTCAGATGGAAAAGCAGTGGGGGAGTATAAGAATATTAAAATAAATAAACTGAAAATTTCTAATTTTCATGAAATATAAGTGCATAGACCCAAGAAGGTCAACAAATCTGAAGCAGCATAGGCATAAAACACCACCAAGTGCATGATAATTATTTTAATCAATGTAAAAGAGAATATCTGAAATCAGTCAGAGAAAAAGGGTCACACGTTATACATCAGAACAAGAAAGAGGTAACTATCAACTTTTGAACAGAGACAATACAAAATAGAGAAAATGGAACTGTGTTTTTACCATGCTAAAAGGAAAAGTCACTCCAATATTCTATATAGGGGGATAATACTCTTCAAAAATGGAAATGAAATAAAAGACATTGAAGACAAACAAAAGTTCAGAGAATTCATTGCCAGCAGACTCAAAGATAGGCTAAATGAAGTTCTTTAAACTGAAGTTCTTTATAATGATTGTGGATGGAAATTTAGATTTACACAAAGGAAGAAAAACAGCACTACATATCGCATGGACTTGCTTTAATACACAGACAACAAACTTGGTGGTGGTACTGGTGAGAGCTGCAGAGCAACTGGAATATTCATAAATTTTTAGTGAGAATTTACCATAATACAGCCACTTAAGAAAAACAGTCGGCAGTATTTTATAAAATCAAATATCTACTTGCCATACAAACTAGCAATCCATCCTAAGTATTTGCCCAAATGAAATGAAAAGCTATGTTCATAAGAAAACCTTTACATAAATGTTTATGAGCCTTACATAAATGTTGTTCATAGTTTCTCAAACTTGTAAACAACTCAGATTTTCTTCAACCAGTGAATGGATATACAAATTGCATTACATTCATCAAATAGAAAAGTATTCGATAACAAAAATGGATCAATGTTTGAAACATGCAACATCATGGATGGATTTCCAATGAACTATGGTAAATGAAATAAGCCAACTTAAAAGGGCTACATACCTTATGATTCTATTTATAAAACATCTGGCAAAGGCAAAATTATGAGCACAGGAAGCAGAGTAGTGGTTGTCAGGGCTGCATGTGTACAGAAGAGTTGTTTGTAAAATGACACAGGATTTTTTTGGCCAATAAAACCACTCAATATCTTCATTCTGGTAGTGGTTACATGACTGCATACATTTGTCAAAATTCATAGAATTATGTATAAAGGGTAAAGTTTAATGTATGTAACTTATACCTCAATAAAATTAAAATTTAAAAAAGAGAACAGAATACAGTAATAGTCCTATAGTTGATTTGTGCAAATAGTACAAAGGAAATTCCATGGGAAAAAAAAAGTCTTTTCAAAAAATGTTGCTGGAGATACTGAATATATATCCATATGGAAGGATATGAACCCAGATCCTTGATTCACACTATATACTTAATTTAACTTGAAGTGGATTATAAACTTAAATGTAAAAGTTAACAGTATATAACTTCTAGAAGACATAGGAGAAGATTTGTAAGTCTGCATAGGGTAAAATTTCTCCAGACTTGAAAAACCGTATATAATGGAAATACATAGAGAATTCCCGTAATTCAATAACACAGAATGTAATAAAAATTACACGTAATATTTGAACAGATACCTCATGACCATGTATGACCAATAAACAATATAAAAAGTATGAACATAATATGAACTATGAAATGATGCTCAATATATTTAATTGCAGAAACATGCAAATAAAAACCACAATAATATACCATTATACACCCACTTATATGCCTAAAATTTTAAAAAGTAGCAAATGAAGTGTTGGTTACAATGCAGAAGAATTGGAACTCTCATATGTTGCTTGTAGGAATGTCAAATAGTTCAACCTCTTTGGAAAATGATTTTTGCAGTTTCTACATAATAAAAAATACTTATTATATAACCTAACGATTGCATTTCAAGTCATTTATCAAAAGACAGGAAAGTATGTATTCAAAATATTTATTCATTCATTCTTATTTACAAAAAGACTTGTATACAGATTTTCACACTGTTTTTTTAAGATACCACCAAATTCAAAGTAACCCAAATGTATGTCAACAAAAATAGGTATCTTAATAAAATTATAGTAAGTTCACACAATGGAGGGTTACTCAGCAATAAAAAGAACTTATTGATACATGCTATAATATGGAAAAAAATCTCAAAAATTTGACATAATAGTACATATTTTGTGATTTCATGACACTAATCTATAATGCTAATAATCATGATATCAGAAATTTCCTATACCTGGAGGAAGGCAAGAGGAACAGACTGCAAAGGAATATGAGAGAATATTTTGGCATGAAGGAAATGTTATATATGATTCAAATGATGGTGATACAGATGTTTATATTTGTCAAAACATCAAACTATATTTTAAATGTATTTTATTATATATAAACTACACTTTAATAAAATGAATTAAGAAACAATAACGACAACACACAGAAAAAATGTAATTTGATAAATTTAAAAAATTTCATTCCATAAGGAGTTTGATATTTCAGGATAATAGAAATACTAAGTAAAAAATGAGAGTTTATTCTTTCACTAATTATTATTTTTATTTTTTCTCTGAATAGTATTTTGAGTCCCTAACATGTGCTTTTCTGACTCTTTATGTAATTATATTTGTAAATTCTATAAGAAAATACGCTAAGTAGGCCAGGGGCAGTGGCTCATGCCTGTAATCCCAGCACTTTGGGAGGCCGAGGCGGGGGGATCATGAGGTCAGAAGATCGAAACCATCCTGGCTAACACAGTGAAACCCCGTCTCTACTAAAAATAAAAAAATTAACCGGGTGTGGTGGCGGGCGCCTGTAGTTCCAGCTGCTTGGGAGGCTGAGGCAGGAGAATGGCGTGAACCCGGGAGGCGGAGCTTGCAGTGAGCTGGGATTGCACCACTGTGCTCCAGCCTGGGTGACAGAGCGAAACTCCATCTCAAAAGAAAAAAGAAAAGAAAATATGCTAAGTAAAATGGGCATTTCTAAATCATTGTTGAACTGTGTCAAGCATTCATTTTTAATGTTATGAGTGTTTAAATGTGTATCTTCTCTTTAAAAATTGAATCTGCTTTCTTATCCATTGTTTTAGTAGCATAAGCACATCTATGTGTATCTATATCAATCATATCTAACCAGTATAAGCACATTTTAGTGAAACAAATCATTTCTGTCACCCCATTAAGGCACTTTCCATTTTCCTCCTAAACTGCCATGAGTTACAGTTAATTTATATTATAACTCAGGATGTCTTTCAAGAAGCTATCTTTCCACTTGGTTTTCTTAATTGGAGGAAAGCAAATTCTTATTTGTGTTATGTGTCTGATGACATTGCAATTCATTTCATTTTCTTGTGTATGCCACTTTATATCATCAAATAGAAGAAAACTTTTCTGGTTTTTTTTGAAAATATACAGTCAAAAAATCCAAGAAAAGAATTTATTTAAAATTAAAAGGAATACAATGCTGATTTAGTTGGTAGCAAAATAAATCAAATGAAATAATATATTTCAAATTCTTTTATAGGTTGTGTGAACATTTTAACTGCAAATATAGATATAGTAAAATTTAAGAAATCTGAAGTATATAAAACATATATTGAACTATGACATTTCACATCACTAAAATCACTAAATATATTTCTATATGATAAGGTAATTGCACTATTACTACTGGATTAAAATAACATAAAAGTCTATTTAACCACAGGGCTAGAATTTTCTTATGTCAAACATTACATACAAAATCATTAGAAAACACCTAGATAAATATTTCCTAATGAATTCAAATTGTTTAAATTATTGTTGGGCTTTTTCTTCTTTTTTAACTTTTAATTTGTATTTTTTTGTGGGCACGTAGTAGGTGTTTATATTTATGGAGTACATTAGATATTTTGATACAGGCATTTTATGTGTAATAACCACATCATGGAAAATGGGGTATCCATCATCTCAAGCATCTATCCTTCTGTTACAAATAATCCAATTATATTCTTTTAGTAATACAATGTATAGCTTTAATGTACAATGAAATTATTCTGACTACAGTCACACTGTTGTGCTATCAAATAGCACATATTACTCCTTTCTATTTTTGTACCCATTGACCATTCCCACATATCCTCCAATCCCCCCATTACCCTTCCCAGCCTCTGGTAACTATACCTCTACTTTCTTTCTCCATGTGTTCAATTGATTTAATTTTTAGCTCCCACAAATAAGTGAGAACATGTGATGTTTGTTTTTCTTTGCCTGGCTTATCTCACATAACATAATGACCTCCATTTCCATCAATGTTGTTGCAAATGACAGGATCTCATTCATTTTTATGACTGAATTGTACTCCATTGTGTCTAAGTACCACATTTGCTTTATCATTTCATCTGCTGATGGACACTTAGGTTGCATCCAAATCTTGGCTATTGTGAACAGTGCTGCAACAAGTATAGGAAAGCAGATATATCTCTTCAGTATACTAATTTCCTTTCTTTTAGGGATATACACAGCAGTGAGATTATTGCATTGTATAGTAGCTCTATTTTTAGTTTTGTAAGGAAACTCCAAACTGTTCTCCATAGTGGTTGTGCTAATTTACATTCCCACTAACAATGTCCAAGGGTTCCCTTTTCTCCACATCCTCACCAACATTTATTATTGCCTATCTTTTGGATAAAAGCCATTTTAACTGGGATGAGATGATATATAATTGTAGTTTTAATTTGCATTTTTCTGATAATTTCAATGCTGTTGAACATCTTTTCATATACCTGCTTTCCATTTGCATGTCTTCTTTTGAGAAATGTCTATTCAGATCTTTTTTCCATTTTTAAATCAGATTATAAAATTTTCCTAGATTTGTTTGAGCTCCTTATATATTCTGGTTATTAATCCAGCCAATGGAATGGGTGATTCCCTTCTGGCTACTTCTAGGCCAGATGCATCCTACATGTATGAGCACTGGCTAAGTCCAGCATAGCTTTGCTGTGAGTTCACTGTGAAATCTTCAGTGCCCCTGCTCTCCCTCCCCAAAGTGCACAAACTCTGCACAGCTCACCGCTGCTGGGAAATGGGGGAGGGGTGCCATTGACAATTCAGCACTGTCTCTCTGACCCTTCTCAATACCTGTTTCAACAACATGAAGTTAAAACCAGGTATTGTGATTGCTCACCTGATTTTGGTTCTTGTAACAGTGCTTTTCTTTTCAGTGCAGATAGTTGTGAAAATTTGGTGTGAGCTTCTACTCCACCGTCTTACTTTGCCATGCCTTTGATTTTTAAAAAATATTGACCAGTGAATGATATTCACTTTTTTAATCCATCCATTTGAAATACAAACACACACGCACACACACACACACACACATTTTGGTTTTCAAACAAAATTTCCCTAAAAGATTTAAAATGTTTAGAATGTTTAAGACATTTACCTAAGCATTGGCTTTCATGTCAGTGTATAGACTCAGTGATATAAAACATATTCATTCCTTCGCACAGTTATTTTCGCAGTACAGCATAACCTTTGCTTTCTCAGACTATCACAGATAAAAAAGTAAAAGAATGTGACAAACAATAACAATGTCACAAAATAATCATTTATTTCTGAAACTACTCTGTATTATCACTAGGAGAATTCAACAGAGGATTCCAAGTTCCTAGGGAATGGCAGAGCCACAAGTTGCAAGGAGTCTAGGTCCCTAAATCATCACATGGAAGACCCTCCTACTGACCAGAAATATCACATTGGAATATTGTAAAATCAAGGATTAAATTTTTATTTTGTACAATACATTATACTATTTGTTTAATTTGGGGATTTATTTCACAGGAGTTAAGTAATAAACTTGCTCTCACAAATCTTATGTACTAGTGAAGGGGGAAGAAAAAAGAAAAATAAATAATAGAAGTAAACAAATAAAAATTAGTATAAATAAATATTACAGAATGACATAATAGCAGCTACTTCAGATTGAGTTAAATGAAAAGTCTCTCTGAGGAATTGATAGTTGAGACACTAATACTTTAAGGAAACAGCCTGGAAAGATCCTGGGATGAACCTATGAGAGACCAGCTATTGCCAGAACAAAGACACCTGTACTCAAATAAACTAGAAAATCTACAAGAAATGGATAAATTCTTGGATACATACATGCTCCCAAGACTAAACCAGGAAGAAGTCAAATCCCTGGATAGAACAATAACAAGTTTGGAAATTGAGGCAGTAATTAATAGCCTACCAACCAGAAAAGCCCAGTAGCAGATGGATTCATAGCTGAATTCTACCAGACATGCAAAGAGGAGATGCTACCATTCCTGCTGAAACGATTCCAAACAATAGAAAAAGAGGGACTCCTCTCTAACTCACTTTATGATGCCAGCATCATCCTGATACCAAAATCTGGCAGAGACACAATAAAAAAAGAAAATTTCAGGCCAATATTCCTGATGAATGTCAATGCAAAAATCCTCAATAAAATACTGGCAAAACAAATCCAGCAGAACATCAAAAAGCTTATCCACCATGATTAAATCAGCTTCATCCCTGGGATGCAAGGCTGGTTCAACATATGCAAATCAATAAATGTAATCCAACACATAAACAGAACCAATGACAAAAAATCACATGATTATCTCCATAGATGCAGAAAAGGCATTCGATAAAATTCAACAGCCTTCATGCTAAAATTTCTCAATAAACTAGGTATTGATGGAACGTATCTCAAAATAATAAGAGCTATTTATGACAAACCCATAGCCAATATCATACTGAATGGGCAAAAGCTGGAAGCATTCCCTTTGAAAACTGGCACAAGACAAGGATGCCGTCTCTCACCACTCTTATTCAACATAGTATTGGAAGTCAAGCAAGAAAAAGAAATAAAGGATATTCAAATAGGAAGAGAGGAAGTCAGATTGTCTCTTTTTGCAGATGACATGATTGTATATTTAGAAAACTCCATTGTCTCAGCCCAAAATCTCCTTAAGCTGGTAAGCAGCTTCAGCAATCAATGTGCAAAAATCACAAGCATTCCTATACACCAATAATAGATAAACAGAGAGCCAAATCATGAGTGAACTGCTATTCACAATTGCTACAAAGAGAATAAAATACCTAGGAATACAACTTACAAGGGATGTGAAGGACCTCTTTAAGGAGAACTACAAACCACTGCTCAAGGAAATAAGAGAGGACACAAACAAATGGCAAAACATTCCATGCTCATGGATAGGAAGAATCAATATCATGAAAATGGCCATACTGCCCAAGGTAATTTATAGATTTAATGCTATCCCCATCAAGGTACCATTGACTTTCTTAACAGACTTGGAAAAAATTACTTTAAATTTCATATTGAACCAAAAAGAGCCCTTATAGCCAAGACAATCCTAAGCAAAAAGAACAAAATTGGAGGCATCATGCTACCAGACTTCAAACTATACTCCAAAGCTACAATAACCAAAACAGCATGATACTGGTACCAAAACAGATATATAGACCAATGGAACAGAACAGAGGCCTCAGAAATAGTGCCACACATCTACAACCAACTGATCTTTGACAAACCTGACAAAAACAAGCAATGGGGAAAAGATTCCCTATTTAATAAATGGTGTTGGGAAAACAGGCTAGCCATATGCAGAAAACTGAAACTGGATCCGTTTCTTATACCTTATACAAAAATTAACTCAAGATGGATTAAAGATTGAAACATAAGACCGAAAAGCATAAAATCCCTAGAAGAAAACGTAGGGAATACGATTCAGAATGTAGACATGTGCAAAGACTTCATGACTAAAATGCCAAAAGCAATGGCAACAAAAGCCAAAATTGACCAATGGGACTAATTAAACTAAAGAGCTTTTGCACAACAAAAGAAACTAGCATCACAGTGAATAGGCAACCTAAAGAATGGGAGAAAAATTTTGAAATCTATCCATCTGACAAAGAGCTAATATCCAGAATCTACAAGAAATATAAATAAATTTACAAGAAAAAAACAAACAACCCCATCAAAAAGTGGGCAAAGGATATGAACAGAAACTTCTCAAAAGAAGACATTTATGCAGCCAACAAACATATGAAGGAAAGCTCATCATCACTGGTCATTAGAGAAATGCATATCAAAACCACAATGAAATACCATCTCATACCAGTCAGAATGGTAATCATTAAAAAGTCAGGAAACAACAGATGCTGGAGATGATGTGAATAAATAGGAACAATTTTACCCTGTTGATGGGAATGTAAATTAGTTCAACCATTGTGGAAGACAGTGTGGCGGATTCCTCAAGAATCTAGAACCAGAAATACCATTTGACCCAGCAATTCCATTACTGAGTATATAACCAAAGGATATATCATTCTACTATGAAGATACATGCACATGTATGTTTATTTCAGTGCTGTTTGCAATAGGGAAGACTTGGAATGAACCCAAATGCCCATCAATGATAGACTGGATAAAGAAAATGTGGCATATATACACCATGGGATACTATGCAGGTATAAGAAAAGGATGAGTTCATGTCCTTTGCAGGGACATGGATGAAGCTGGAAGCTATCATCCTCAGCAAACTAACCCAGGAACAGAAAACCAAACCCCACATGTTCTCACTCATAAGTGGGAGTTGAACAATGAGAACACATGGGCACAGGGAAGGGAGCATCACACACCAGGGTCTGTCAGTTGGTGGGGGGCTAGGGGAGGGATAGCACTAGGAGAAATACCTAATGTTGATGACGGGTTGATGGGTGCAGCAAACCGCCATGGCATGTGTATACCTATGTAACAAAGCTGCACGTTCTGCACATGTATCCCAGAACTTAAAGTATTAAAAAAAAAAAAAAAAGCTTTGGCAGCATCTATTATTTCTGAACTTTTTAATAATCAGCACTCTGACAAGCAATGGGGAATGGATTCCCTAGTTAATAAATGGTGCTGGGAAAACTGGCTAGGCATATGCGGAAAACTGAAACTCCATTCCTTCCTTACACCTTATATAAAAATTAACTCAAGATGGATTAAAGACCTAAATGTAAGACCTAAAACCGTAAAAACCCTGGAAGAAAACCTAGGCAATACCATTCAGGACATAGGCATGGGCAAAGACTTCATGACTAAAACACCAAAAGCAATGGCAACAAAAGCCAGAATTGACAAATGGGATCTAATTAAACTAAAGAGCTTCTGCACAGCAAAATAAACTAGTATCAGAGTGAACAGGCAACCTAGTAGAATGGGAGAAAATTTTTGCATTCTACCCATCTGACAAAGGGCTAATATCCAGAATCTCGAGGAACTTAAACAAATTTACAAGAAAAAAACAGCACCATCAAAAAGTGGACATAGGATATAAACGGACACTTCTCAAAAACAAACAAACAAAAAGAAACAAAACTCATTTGCTTTATTTTTCTACTTTATAGTAGGCCTGACAGAAACCTACTGAAGCAATCTGGGAGACAACCTGTGGTAGAGTTTATGCTAAATGTTAATGTTACCTCTGTTGATTAAAGAAAATGTGTTTATATATCATAGTTGAAATACAAACTTTAACACAGGCTGGAATAAGGAATTTTACAAATTCTCTTTAGAGAAACTAACTCTAAAGTTTTAGAGTTGAATTATGCTCTGTTTCAACTCCCTTACCTCTCTAGTTTTCAGTTTGTATTAGTTAACTTTTAATAACTTTGAAGGACCCTGCAAATTAATAATCTACATGAAGTATATTATTAGAGGGAAACTAATCTTACTGCTAAGCAGTGTGTTGTACTACATAGTGAATATTTGTGTTTTGGAATTTAAAAATTATTTAAGGTAATGGTGTTATGAATGGTTTAAGAATGTCTGGTGACTTGCTTATTTTAAGTTAGAAAAAATGTATTTGTAAGTGTTTCTTAAATTGCCTTTTGAACGTTTTTAAACAGTGGATTTAAATAATGCGTAAAATAAATTGCCATGTTCAAAAAAAAGAAGACATTTATGCGGCCAACAAACATGAAAAAAAGCTCATCATCACTGATCATTAGAGAAATGCAAATCAAAACCACAATGAGATCTATTTACTTTTTTCTTTCTTTTTTTGAATATACTTAGAATTGCTCCTTTAATGTCCTTGTGGGCCAAATTTATCAGCTTAGACATTCTGGGTTCATTTCTGTGAACTGATTTTCCTGAGTTATGGATCAGAATTTCCTGCTTATTCACATGTACAATAGTTTTTGTTTGGCTCCTGAGCAGTATGAATATTATGTTGTTTAATACCTTGATATTGTTATTTTTCTTCGAACAGTGTAGATGTTTATTCTGGCAAGCAACTAATTTACTTGTGAGTCAGCTTCTTTTGGGGTTTTTTTGAAGAGTTTTGAAGCCCTTTTTAGATTACAATAGCCTTTGGTTTACAGTTATTGTTCCTGCTGCTGAGTCACAACCCTTCTGCATTGTACCAAATATCCTAGTTGTTCAACAAAGTATGTATGCTCTGGCTTGTCTAAATGTAAACTTCTCTTAGTCCTGTGTAAACTCTGGGTACTATTGAGGTTATAGCTGCCCCATAAATTTTCTTTTGTGAAGGTTCTTTGCAGTCGTAATTTTTAAAATAGCAGTAAAACCTGGATATTTTCAAGTGAAAGTTAATTATATTAAATTAAAAATATTTAGATAAAAATGAATTTAATATTTATGGTTGTGCTTTTGAAAGCATATTACAATACAATTAGAGCAAAATGCTAGAGTGGTCCAAATGTTCATTCTTTTATAAATAACATCTTCAAATAATCACTCTGGTAAATTAGAGAAAAATGGATCATTTCAATAATGTGAAATATAAGAAGGTCTCTATGAAATATAGTAAGTTTTGACTGTTAAATATTGAATCTTTAAATAATGTTCAGGTCCTATATTAAAACAATTTTATACTTTAAAAGTCAACTTGATGTTTCAATCAGTTTGAGGCACTGAAGTTGAATTCTTGAAGAGAAAAGACAGAAACACAGGCCACTATTTAAGAAGAAAAATTCTCAAGTGTGAAGAATCATTCTCAGAATATTAGCTTGCTTCTGCTCAGAAGACCAGTTATTGGTTGTATAAAACTTTTCCAAGAGAAACTCAGGACTGGAGACCAGATGACCCTCACTAGGAAGAAATTCAGAAAAATTATTCTCCAAAAAAGAGGATTGCTGTAGGATGAAAGATATGTTAGTCCTTCCGTTAAAAATAAAATGAACTGGCTGGTTCAAATGCCATAAAAATAAGATGGCTGGGATAAGAACCTTGATGATCCTTTGGGTTTCAATGAAACTACAAGAAGCAAGGTATCATTAATGTGAATAGAAGGCAAGAAGACATTAAGGAAATGAAACAAGCAGCTGTCTGTTTATTGAGAAAAAGAATCACAATAATAAAACAGCAAATGAATCCTGCTCATCAAGATATTTTAAATTTGCTTTCAAGAAATTTAGCATTATAAATATTTGTACTTTTTTGTTTATTTACTCTGCATTACAAAGTTCAGACCACCAACTAAAAAGAAACAAGTCTGGCATAACTGTAGTGATAGGTTGAGGAATTTATTGAAATAATTTTACTATAGGGAGATCATATCAGTAAAAATTATAAGTTGGACACATTAAACAGTAGGTAGCCAAGTTTATCTTAATTTCCTTTGCTCCCTATTTTGCTGGCTTTTATATTGTAAGATAGACAGACCTCTTACGTATTTTGCTGTAGTTCAACTTTCCAGTATTTTGGGATGTGTATCTGGGGTTTCCATTGTCTACTCCTGTCATGAAACTTTATAACTTTGTTGGATGCCTGATCAGCAAAAGTCTCTTCATTCAGAAATCTTCCATGTCCCTTGAACCCAGGTCTGAGTCCTCCTTCAGAGATTCAGTTATCTGAGGTTTTAATTCTGTACTCATCACTGTGATTATTTTAATCCTGTTTGTGTCTCTCACTTTACTGAAAGTCCTATGCCCTCAGGATCTGTAATAATAGATATTTATTTGGCATTGTTTTGCCAGCATTAAGTGCTGCAGTGACTGCCACATAATAGGTGCTAAATAAATAAATTGTGAATTACCATAATTTGTTGTTGGATGAAATAAGATAGTTATTTCAGCTTACAGGGGACACATTCACTGCCCAGTGTTTTTTCCTTCTGATGCTAAGGAATATTTTTCTAACCTTTCCAGTTTTACAGTGGAATCTGGTGGAAAATCACATAGTTGCATAGAAAACCATGTTGTTACCTTATAAACATTTTTTTCTAATAAACACTCATTCCTTGAAGACTGTCAAATCTAATAAACAATTTTTAACTGTTTAATCACCCTTCACTGCTACTAATTTGCTGATAATCACAAATTACATTTTACATAGCCTTGCCTTGAAAGGGTTTTGAAAAAATAGTAAAGTAAGAGAACTCATATTTATTGAGGATCTATTATGTGCTTGCTAGGCCTTTATATAATAATTATTATACTTAATCATTATAACTACCCTAGGATGTGCAGATATGACCTCTCTTTTTATAGATGATAAAAACGAGACTACGTATTTAAAATATTTATCCGGCTTGGGGGTAGAAGAGACTCTATTACAATCCAAATCTATCTGATATCAAAGCTCCTAAATGCTCGGTCCACTCTTATAGCATAGTGCACTAAATTTTTGTTCAAATTATGCTTCTAAGCCATAAAATAGTAGAAAAATATCAAATACCATGTGCTATTTATACAGTGGATGAAAATGCTTTGCAATATATTAAAGGTGTAACTTTAAAAATCATGACATTTTAAATTGTTTGACTAGCTGGCTCCTTTCAGGAACTACTTCAGCATAGTGGAAGAAACTCTCCCATTCACATGTGACAAACGTCTTAGGTGGTACAGAAGTACATGACATTTCAAAAAATTAAAATTGTAATATCATAGCTGTGAAGACTTATGAATGATTATTCTCTCCAAGCCTCTACCTTGAAACATGAATTTGTTTAAGTTATTCAATATAGATGGTGAACCATTGTGCTTAAGTTTAAAACCCCTCCAGGACATGCCAGTATTTCATTTATTCTTCATCTGCCCAACCAAAACATTTGCCAGTATAATTGAAACCTTTTCCTTGTCCATATGTAAGACAACTTCCTAACATCTCTGTGTGTCTGCTTAAATCAGTAAGACTATTACTTAAGATTAGACAAAGATGCACATACTCTGCAGGTTGGTTTGTCAGATTAACCTAGTAAAATTTGTATTATTATAAATGACTCAAGTCCCACTAATGACCCTAAAAGTAAGTATATATTAACATATTGAGTTCAAATAGCTAAGTGAGTATTACTTGCATAGTGAAAAAAAATAATTACTTGCATAGTGAAAAATAATTAAGTTTACTAAAATTATTTCATTTCTACCATATTCCATTGTAAAACACTGGGAAAAGTATCTTAACTAGTTGAAATTATGAGTTTAAAAACCTACAAAATAAACCTTCTAAACTCTACACTACAAGAAAAGTAGTAATGATTATAACAAAATAGCAACATTTTCTTCTTACTCCTCAATGGAAGAAAAACACATGTAAACTCTAATGATAATGCCAGCAATGCTAAGATGTGTTTTAATGCTGACATTCTTTCCCTATTTTAGTAGTAGCATCAAATTATTAAATGAGACTCTAATGTATTGAACTAATTATTTGTATAAATATTCAATTAATTTAATATTTGTAATTATCAAGTTTTACTGTCTTTTCCGCACTCCCACGAATGTAGGTAGAGTCAGGTTTAAGAAAAAATTGTATATTTGGATTATAGGAAATAGCAAAATTCAGGCTTTATTTTTAAAGCATATTTACTTTGGCATTTTTGTAGTACTGGTAGCTATCTCATTACCACTAATATTTTTAATAAGATATACTTGGATTTTTTTTAAGAGATAGTATCTTGCTATGTTGCCCAGACTAGGTATGAACTCCTGGGCCTGGGTTATTCTCCTGCCTCAGCTTTCCCAGTAGCTGATACTACAAGCATGCATCACAGGGCCCAGCTTGGGTATCTTGTTTTTAACCTCCCTATTTTTAATGATAATTCAGTTGGGACATGGAAGATATTTTTCTTTAAAGTGAATTTCAATTCATCCTGTTTTTAACTTCAGGATTCTGTTCTATTTTACATATTTTAAGTTGTATATGAACAAATTACTTCATAGGTGTATTTCTGTTGAAGATGAGATTCTTAATCATTTTTCAAAAGTTCTTCCAAAGAGAGCAAAATAATGTAAAATAAGTAATGGGTCTTCATTATCATTGTTGTTAGTACCAGTTTCACTGTCATATTCATGTCACCTTGTCTAAAGTACATTTCTGAGTATCAGTTTATGCATTTGTCAGTTCTGCGTAATGATCCCGAAGGATCTACAGTGGTGCGCTGCTCTGGGCATTGGGAACCTTCTAATACTTGTTTCTTATCCTAGCTCTGTCTCTAACTATATCAAACTGGATAACTGACTCAACAGAATATGAGTAGTTTCCAGTCAATTAAATTAGAGATTGACCTGGCAAATTTCTTAAGTTTCCTTGATTCTTAAAATTCTTTAATCTTCTGCTGTTGATTTGTTGGTCCTGTGTTTAGGTATTCATTATTTTTTTAAGCAAGCATTAAAGATCAGCTCAAGGTAAAAAGGACTATTTCACATGACACACTGATCATGGAATGATCATGGAATATATGAGGAAATGATATATTTTATTCTTTGCAATATACTGTTTAATAATGTACAATAGTAACAAACAGTGGAGTATTTTTTATCAGAATGTACATATTATAACATCACATGTGGAATATTTAAAAAATTTAATAACATAAATATCAAAAGTCTGAACTTAATTTTCAGACTCCTTTGTTTTAAAGAAAAATTTGACCCCACATTTATCTAATCAAACCAAGAGTAATTTTAATATTTTTCTTTTATATTTTCACATACTCTATAACCAAAAAAAACCCCAAACTCTGTTATTTGAAAATACATTTACCCTTTACACTTAAATACAGCTGAATTATCATTAGCTTTGTATTCTCCACGTAAGATCATTTTTTAAAGAGAAACAATATTTGCGTTTCTCGTGAGTGCCTATAAAGATTAATTTAATTTTATAACAGATCTGTGAAGTGGAAATATTGTGATCACTTTTTCTGAAATAGCATCTTCTCTAGAGCACAAAACTAAAACTGTCTTGGCAGGTTGGGTAGCATTCTTTAATATTCTAGACCAGGAACTTAAAAAGATTCTATAACCAGTATATACACAGAGGAAATTTACAAGAGCCTGACTTAATTACTTGTGACTAAATGTTATGGTAAAATCTGAACCTTTTTTTTATTCTCGTAAGAGGATCCAAAGGTGGTTATTATTTGAGTTTTTCTGACTTGTTCACTTAATCATACAGAGTTCACAAGTAGAGACTGGTACAAGCTATCATACTGTTGACTTGGGGATTGGTCAAGGCTAGTTTATAGTGTACAATTAATAGCCATCACTGACATCATTTGTTCATGCACTGAATGCATACCTACTTGTACTAGACTTTCTGCATGTAGACTACTGAGGACGTAATGCCAAGTCCTTGTCCTGCCCCTTTAAACTCAGACTCTAAATACTCCATACTTAGCTCATTTTCTCCTCTATACAATTATTTCCCTTCCACCAACTGTCTTTCACTGTGGTTGGAAATACCATAACCATTCCATTGTCTTTGGCCAGAATGTCCTCTCCACTTACACAAAAGCTTTACTCTTCTTATGGTTTTTTCCCCCACTTCGTATGTATTGATTCATTTAATTTTCTAGCATCCCGATAGAGTAGGTACTATTTTTATCCCTATTTTACGGATAAGGACACTGAGGTACAGAAAGACTAGGTAACTTACTCAAGGTTACACAACAAATAAGATAAAACTGGGAATTGAAATGGACATTTCGACTCAAGAGCCTGATCCTTCAACTAGTTTATTTCAGGAATTACCTATCCCTTGTCCTTTCTCCTTTTTCTTCATCTCTCCACCTCTTGTTCCCTCTTCCTTCTCTCCTCTTCTCCCCTTTTAATCTTCCCTCATTTTTTTTTTCTGAAATAATCTAGTTCCCACCAGTGTTGTGTCCTGGCTAGAGATGTAACATGATATTTGCTTAAATGCCATCCTCTATTCAGAGCTATCATTTACCGAGTTAGTACATTCTTGACCAGGATCATCCCTCTATGCTAGAGTTTGCAGAGGTGTCTGCATCTGTATTTGATTCCACTTTCCTCTACAATGTCCTTCATTATGATAACAAGGGTGCTTCAATATCTGCTGGATCTATGTTTCATTTTTTAAAAATTTTTCTCACAATAGGGGAAATTTGGCAGTCCTTCCATACCTTGCTGGAGTTCTGGGTATCTCAGTGGGCTTGCCTATACTGATCTCTCCACATAGCTATCTCAATTCTGTTTTCCTGTGACATGAAATTCTGGGGAACTTTCTAGACCTTGATGCCTTCCAGGGCAAGCAGATGGGAAGAGAGCACTGATGTCCTCCACTCTCGATCCTCACACTTATCAGAGATGATAAGCACCTTTCCCACCATCTTTGAAGATTTCCCTGTGGTGGATAGTGAAAAGCAGGGTACAGGATCTTTATTGATTTCTGTTTCACTTTTCTATCTCTTCTATGCTCAACTTTTTAATTACTTCTCCCATCTGTATTGGCAGCTCTGTAATTATTATTATTTTAAATTATTCGGTCTTAAATCTAAACCACTGTTATTATTAATTTATTGGCTTTAAATTTTTTAAACTTGAGAAAATGTCTCAATTTTTGGTTCTACTGTCCCTTAGAATCTAAAGTTCTACAAATAGTTGGGTCATTCATAGAATAAGAAGAAAGTGAAGGTGAAAAGCACTTCTATGAATAGTTTTGATAAGTTAACATCAAAACTTGTTAATGTTCCCTGGCATTAGCATCAGATTGGAAGTAAAAAAGGATGGTGTTGAGCCTGAGCTGGTAGGGAGCCAGGATGGTGAAAATGTTGTTTTAATGTGACAAATAGATAGTAGGAAGGCATTTATTATTTTTGACAGAAGTAACATAACAGGCAGTTCATTTGGAGAACTTTTGTTCATTTAACCTGGTATGACATGGAGAAGGGAGAATAGAGAAAGCAAACTAAGTACTTTATTGTCAGTAGCCAATTTTTGTCGCCCTGAATGGATCGTATTTACCAATTTACATTAATACAGTATTTTTATTTTTCATAAAAGATTAATGTCTATCTTCCCACCAAAGGTGAAATTATTTTTGAAGGCAATTTGATTTTTCCCATATTATATACTTCTTAAATGCATACTCATTGCATTTAAAACTGCCAGTAAGTCATAGGGTTTTAGTGGGTGATTTGTGTTATCATGTCATAACTTTTAACCTTGTTTTATAAAAAGAAAATGAATACTTGAATGTACCTACCCTCATTTCTAAGTGACTGTCTCTTTTATTCATGGTTTGTTTCCTCTGATGAGGTTCTCAGCAGATAGTTTTTATCTTGGTGTTTTTATAGTTTCTTAATTATTCACTGTCATTTTTAAATGAATGCTTCAGGAATACTTGAGTGTTTACATACTCTTTGTCACCTTGCTTAACTTTGCATGTCTCATAGAAGGGTCTTGATAATTATTGTAATAGAACTAGAGAGAAGTTATGTCAGCCTGCACATACCATTAGTGCATTAATGTGTCAAAATAGCAGTGAATGACACAGCTCTAGGCAGTCTTAAAAGCTACTAATGGCAGACCAACTCTAAGGAATTGATTTGTAAGCAATACTAAAGCTATAAAACTTTCTCCTTGATATATAGTTTTAGAAAGCCTTTATTATTCACCTTATTTTTAGTAGATGAGTAATAGCTATTTGAATAAGTGAGCAATCCATAAAGACAACATGGTTGATATTCTTTTTGTTAAAGTAGCAATAGAAAATTTCAAATAGGAACATGAACAAGGTAGCAGCATATTGAAATTAATTCAGTTGTTAACATTTAAACTGCAATTTAATCATGGGTTGAGTCTTTTAAGTTACTGTTTTGTGGTTAATAGGAATGGATTTAGTAATGTGGTTTGTCAAATTGATAGCTTTTTGACACCTAGAATAATTAAAGAGAAAAACATTTGAAAAGTGAAGGAAACTTTATAAATAGAAATTTATGATAAATAATGTAATAAATAAAATTTGTTGGTTTTAAAAACTGAAAAAAAATTGAAACTAAGAACATACAAAGTTTAAAAGCTAACTGACCTGATATTTTGTATGTGGAATTATAGATAAAAACGTACTGGTATTATTCTCCAAATAGCAGTCAGAGATTCTTATGGCACTTTATTGTCCTTAATTGAGCCAAGTTGTCTCACTCCCAGGCAGCTCTGTTAGATCAGGAGCCATTTCCTTCGTGTTTGTCATTGTAGCTTCCTGAATTAATGTCAGTGTCCAGAACAAATTAGAAGCCCAGTAATTTTTTTGATACAGGGTCTTGCTTTGTTGCCCAGGCTGGTTTTGAACTCCTGGCTCAAGCAATTTTCCTGCCTCAGACTCTCTAGTAGCTGGGATAAGCACGAGACACTGCAATAAAAACAGCCCAATAAATATTTTTAAATGGGCTGGGTGCAATGGCTCACTCCTGTAATCCCAGCACTTTGGGAGGCCAAGGCGGGCGAATCACTTGAGGTCAGGGGTTCAAGATCATCCTGGCCAACATGGTGAAACGTTGTCTTTACTAAAAATACAAAAATGAGCCAGGCATAGTGGCACAGGCCTATAATCCCAGCTACTCAGGAGGCTGAGGCCGGAAAATCACTTGAGACCGGGAGGTGGAGGTTGCAGTGAGCAGAGATCGCCCCACTGCATTCCAGCCTTGGCAACAGAGTAAGACTCAGTCTTAAAAAATAATAATAATAATTAAATGAATGTATGAATATATGCTCTCTCCAGGGCCAGACCATATATATATATATATTGTTGTTGTTGTTGAGATGGAGTCTTGCTCTGTCTCCCAGGCTGGAGTGCAGTGACACCAGTGGCACAATCTTGGCTCACTGCAGCCTCCACCTCCCGTGTTCAAGTGATTCTCCTGCCTCAGCCTCTGGAGTAACTGAGATTACAGGTGTGTGCCACTACGCCTGGTTAAATTTTTTTTGTATTTTTAGTAAAGACAGGGTTTTCCCCATGTTGGCCAGACTGGTCTCAAACTCCTGACCTCAGGGGATCCACCAGCCTCGGTCTCCCAAAGTGCTGGGATTACACGTGTCAGCCACAGCACATGGCCTATAATTTTAATAAAAATAATTTCTTATAAGGGTCACAAGAAGGGCACAAAGGATAATGCAAGTAAGAACATATGTTTTGTGTCTCATATTTCCTAAAGCTTGCTCCAAGTGTACAGCTATTGAAAGAACAAGCGACAATGTAGTATGGTACACTGTGCATTACAATTGACATTCAAATTTGCACTTAAAATGAATGGGTTAGACGAGTCTGTTTCCTAGGTTACTTTTAACCTTAAAATTTGTGACTCTGATTTAGTTCATGGCCAAAGTTACTGCAAATATATAAAATGAAAATTACTACAAAAATTGATATTTTGAATGAACCTGGAAATAGTTCTTTCACTGAAAAATGAACTGACCTCAGAATCAGGTAGCTCCATAGCTCAAGGATTTTATTCCACTGTGAATGACAAGCGAGGGAAAACAAAAGGGAGACCCTAAGGAACTTTGAAATTTCCCTGTGTGCACTTAGGGACAATGCTGGACAAAAAAATTATGGGTTGCTTCATTTAATTTTATTTCTTTCCTTCACTACCACTTGCATCATCTGTTTTCATTAAGTGTTAAAAATGTGACTTTTTGAAACAATCTCTTTAATTGGGCTGAAAATATAGTATTACAATGTAAAAACAAAATGTAGAAAATATTCGACATAACATTTAGGTGTCAAGTGTGCTGTGTGTGTGTACATATATACATACCTCTCTCTCTATATATATATACACACACACACATACACACATAAATATATGTGTATAAAAGTTTGTCTGTATAAAGGAAACATAGTTTCTAATATATTCTAGCTGATGGAATTCATAAGGAACTTTATACTCAGTAGTACAAGTACCTTTTTTAAAAGTTAAAAAAAACAATATGGCATAGTTCTAAATTTTTTCACACCTTAAGATTACTTTAAATTTCTTATTCTAACTTTACAATATTTTAACTTTACAAACTGCATTATATCCTAACTTCCTGTTTTAAATTGCTCCCTCAACTTATAATTTACTACTCTGGAGACAGTGGTTGACTTTTTATGGTGTGATTATTTTCTAGTTGTTTCTTATTTCAATTCCCTTTTCTGCTTTCCCACTCTAAGCACCCACAAACACATGTACATATCTTTTCTCATTTACTTGATATGTGGTCTTTACAATGAGGCTGTCTTTCTGTGAAAATGAAATTTTATATCTTGTTAAAAATTCCAGAATATTGTTTCCCAAATGGGTATACATTTCTGAATACAAGGCCCTAAATCTGAAAAGCCAGAAGGAAAAATGACTTACTTGTAATATCCATAACTACTTATTATAATGCAACCTTATAGATTTACTGAGGTCATGATTTACAAGCGTGCAAATTCTTATAAGTAAGGTTTTCATTTCTGAAAGTGTTTTACACCACAACAAAATAGATTTGTAGTTCACTTAATTATAACTGTATATCTTTATAGCACTTATTAGTCACGTCTTACATTCATCTTAGGGAGATCATATTCCAGATAAATTTTTGATTTTGTCAAAAGTTCTGATTATTTTGCATTTAGCTTGATTTCACTAACATCTTGGGCTAAAAGACCCATGCATGTTTCAAACAATTCATCCTCAGTGTTGTATTTTAATGTTTATATTCATCATATTTTATGAACTTTTAGATAAGATATACCAATTGGTACCCCCAGGACTTTGCGAGGTAATGTTAAGTTCAGGAGAAGCCAGCTGCAACTAAAGAAATTCAGACTTAACTGTGTATATGAGTTCTGGTGGTAATAAAAAAGATAAAAGTACAAAGTAATTGAAGGCTGAAAAAAAAATTGAGCCAACTGGCACAAAGAACTGTGATTTTAACTTTTATTTAAACATCTACAGCTAGCATTTTGAAGTATGTAAAAGCCTATACCCTTGAAGCTAATAAAATATAAGGATATATGTAAATGATTCAGTTGTGTTTACTCTTCATTTAAGTCATACTAAATCATATGCTTTATGAAAAATACTTTTATTACTAATAAAATGCAATTTACTTTTTCTTCTTCATGAGAAATTAGAAGTCTTAGGAAGAACTTCAATTCCTCCTTTTATAAACATTCTTTGGACATCTACTTCCTTAGCGAGAAGAAAATCACTCCTTGGGTTTGAGGACAATACTCAACTCAGTCCTCTAGACATGATCCCCCTCCAGGTTCTCACACTTTATCAATTTCCTCTAAATTCTGTTTCTTCAGACTCCTTTCTCATTCACCTCCTTTCTCTTATTTCTGTAATCTCTCCAGCTGCTTACTCTCTCTCTTCAGTAATGCAATATATTCATGACGCTGGGACGTTTAGAACAAAAACAAAACCTCCTTTCATAGCGTATTAGGAACTCTCAACCTCTCTTTCCTCATGGCCAGGCCTTAGAGAATAGGCCAAATTTACCGTCATTATCTGTTTACCTTCCAAGCTTGCATAAACCTGTTGTGGTCTGTCTTCTTCCACTCAGTGGCAACTGATTTTGTCAAAGCCAGCAGTGATTCCTAAATGCAAAATCCAAAGACCATGTTTTTGAAGCATTGTTTCTGATTTTATATATTTTGTTTGTTTTATTTTGTTTTTACAGCACTGGGCACTGTTAATAATTTCCTCAATTCTTTTTTGGGGACTCATTTTGGCCTAGATTTGTGACATTGGCTAGATAGGCACTACTGCATAGTTTCTTATCATGAAAACTGTCAGAAATATCTGGATTTAGTGCCCTTGTTTTGCTGCTTATGGTCTAGATTACTTTGGTCACATTAATTTAATTTCTCTAAACTCAGTTTCCTTTTCTTTGAAGTGAAGATGATAATCATATCCACTTCATAGGATTGTTAGAATTAAATTTTTGAAATATTAAAAGGCTTTGAGATATGATCTATAATAAGATATATATGTGTATGTGCATATGTATATATTTGGACTTCATCTGGTTCCCTGGCACACAGTAGAACCCTTGGGATCTCTGGAGTGATAGGAGAGTCTTCTGTATGTGAATGAGATGACTGGTGGCTGGGGACCCTAGATAGCTTCAGGATGGGGGCTGGTCACTTGAAAGACCAATGCATGATTAGAGGGTTGGGACTTTCAGTCCCATTTCCCAACTTCTGGGAAGCATGGGGAGGATGAAAGTTGAGTTGATCACCAATGACCAATGAAATCAATCAATCATGCCTATGTAATGAAGTCTCCATAAAAACCCCAAAAGACAGGATTTAGAGGGGATTCTGGATAACTGAACGAGTGGCAGTTCCTGGAGGGTGCCATGCCTAGAGAAGCCATGAAAGCTCTCTGCCCCTTCTCCCCTTCTTTACCTTGCCCTGTGCAGTTCTTCCCTCTGGCAATTTATCCTTCGTAATATTCTTTATAATAAATGGTTAAATGTAAGTAAATTGTTTCCCTTAGTTCTGTGAGCTGTTCTTGGAAATTAATCAAATCCAAGAAAGGAGTCATGAAAACCCTAATTGATAGCTAGTCAATAAGAAGCACAGGCCACAATCTGTTCTTGCAACCAGAATCTGAAGTAGGGGCAGTCTTGTGGGACTAAGCCCTTAACCTGTGGAATCTGACATGCTCTCCAGGTAGATAGTGTCAGAATTGAATTGAACTAGACGACATCCAGCTGGTGTCTGCTGCAGAATCATCTGCAGAATTGTATGAGGTGTGTGTGTTGTGGGGAAGCTCCACACATCTGTAGTCACAGAATTATTCTGTATTGTGGGAGTATAGTATGAAAAAAAGATTTTAGATTTTCCTGTGTCACAGGATTATTTTACTGTCTGGTGTACGCTAAGCCCTCAATAAGTGATAGCTATTACTAATATTTTTAAACCATGAAGATACTCTTTCGTCCCCCTTCCTTCTTCTTCCCCCCATCTTTTATTTTTGCTTTCCCTTCTCTTCCATTCATTTTCCTCTTTTCCCTCCCTTTCCTCTTCTCTCCTCTGTTCTCCCTTCTTCTCAGTTTCTTTTCATTAACACTCACATACTTCAAACACAATCCTAGCTTTAGCTACTATGATATCCCAAATCTGTTGATCCAGACCACATCTTTCCCAAGTGCTTCCAAGCTACATATGCATTCCATGCTAAACATTTACAGCCAGGGATTTCATAGGCACCTTAAAGACAGCATGCTCCAAACTGAAGTGAACGCTTCTCACAATTACCCTCTCATTTGCTCATTGCCTACCTTTCCTATCTTAGTTATTGATGCCAATCATGTAGTCCTGGTAGTTCTTTAATTTTACTATGTGTCATATTTTATATGACCATTCTTATATCCTCTAGTTTATCATCTCCTTATTTTTCACCTAGATTTTTATAATGGCCTGTTATATGGGCTCACTACCTGTGGTTTTACACACTTCTAATTCAGTGTTCAAACTGTTGCCATTTTGAAACTTTCAAAGTGCAAGTCCAATTTCCTTATATGACTTGTTAACTTCTTACATTTTCCTTATACAATTTCAACATTATAAGAAAAAAAAGTTGAAAAAACAGCAAAGCATACAGGTCCTTTCCTAGTAAAGTCACTACCTATCCCTCCAGCCTCATCTCTCACCACCTTCCACATGTAACAGCTGCTCTTTAAGGAACTTGCAGCTCTCTAAATATGGCATGCTTTTCACAGGTATCTCTCTACACTAGGAATTTTTTTTCTTCCTTTTTTTTCCTTGCAAAATCATACCATCTCACAAACTTTTTTTTAATGTAGGAAATTAATTATGTTAATTACATAATTGCTCTGTTTTCTATATATTTTTATTTTGTTTGTTATTATCTATGTATGGTAAGCGATCCTCAAGTAATACATTTTGATAAATGCTTGACATGCTTGAAAATAATTTTTATTCTGCAGGTATTGTGCATAACGATGTTTTATATATACCAATTAAATCAAGTCGGTTAATCATGTTTAAATCTTCAAAAGTGTTACTGTTTTTTTGTTGTTGTTTATTTCTGTTTATTCTACCAGTTACTGAGAGAGGTATACTAAAATCTCCTACTGTGACTGCAAATATATGGATTTCTTCTTACTCCTCTGTTAAAATTTTCTTTATATATTTTGGAACTTATTATAAGTTACAAAGAAACTCAGGATTGTTTTACTTTCTTATTGAAATTATTATTGTATCCTTATGAATTATCTTGCTTTTTATCTTTTGTTTTTTTCACCATAAATTCTTCTTAATAAGATATTAACATAACCATTCCTCTTGATTTTAATTAGTATTTTGTAGTACAGTTTTCTCTATTCTTTTACTTTCACTTTTCTGTGTCTTCATAATTTAAGCATGTTTCTTGTAAATAGCATGTACTTTGGTCTTACTTTTTAAACCTATTCTGATAGTCTCTCTGTTTTGATTATAGTTTTTAGTACTTTTTGAATTTACATAATTACTAAAATAGTTGTGTTTAAATCTTACTATACATTTTCTATTTCTTCCATGTACTTTGGCATTTTCACTCCTCCCTTTTCTCTTTCTTTTGGATTAATTGAATATTTTTATTCCAGTTTTTCTCCTTTGTTAGCTATTATTATTATTAGAGATGGGAGTTTGCTCTGTTGCCCAAGCTAGAGTGCAGTGGCATTATCACAGCGATGTACAGCCTCAAACTCCTGGGCTCAAGCTATCCTCCCGCCCCAGCCTCCTGAGTAACTGGGATTACTGGCGTGAGCCACTGTGCCCAGCAGCTTTAATTATATATTGCTATATATTATCGATTCTTCCCTGTATTCCTTTTTAGTGTTTATACTTAAGATTTCAACATACAGGGGCACAAACCCTATTGTGAACTGCACATGTGAGGGATCTAGGTTGTGTGCTCCTTGTGAGAATCTAACTAATACCTGATGATCGAGGTGGAACAGTTTCATCCTGAAACCATCTCTCCCACCCCCAGTCCATGGAAAAATTGTCTTCCATGAAACTGGTCCCTGGTGCCAAAAAGATAGGGGGCTGCTGCTCAAGACTATAGAGTTTCTAGGTTCAGTAACCCCAGCATTATATCTGTGATGTATGGAAGGTAAAGTGTACATGTGAATGAATCAATGATTTGCAGTTATCTACACACTACCACACAGATTATTAGATAATTTAGAATCTTATGTTCCACACTTTTACTTCCTTTTCCTTCTATTGTCCTAATGCAAGCCCTTATCAGTTGTTGCTAGAAAAAATTAAAATGGTTTGTTGTAATGATTTGCTATAAACACTTTCTCCATATCAATGTATAATTTAGGGCCAAAGATGCAATATTGAGCCTGACAAGAATGTATCAACTTACCCTGGTAATGTTAACCCTTCTTCATGTCATATCAAAGGAGGAAAACTGTGGAACACAGATTCTAAATTCTCTAATCTGTGTGCTAGTGTGTAGATAATTTCAAATCATTGATTCATTTACATGTACACTTTGCCTTCTACATATCACAGACATAATCCTGGGGATACCGGCTCTAGAAACTCTATAGCCTAGAGCAGTGGTCCCCAATCTTTTGGCACCAGGTGTCAGTTTCGTGGAAGACAATTTTTCCACGGATTAGGGGTGGGAGGGTTGGTGGGAGTGCTTAGTAGAGTGTTCTGTTCTTACTAGGCACTTAATGGTATATGTAAAGTCATTGCTAAGGTTTCAATGTTCTTAAATTTTTGAAAATTAATTCTAATAATCAATTGAATAACATTTGTTACCCGGATTACCTTATTATGAGATGTTATCTGTAATTCTGAAGCACAAACCACTATTTTTCCCCTTCAAAGTGGCTGCCTCTTTTCATCTCTTTGAAGTGTGGCAAAAATAGAGAAAGCCTTGTCAGTATTTTTTGTTTTCCCTTATATTCCATAATATTAAAAGTGCATATTTGTCTTTATTTAAAATCAATTTCTGTGAGTAACTTTCTAGTGTTAACACCTAAAAAAAGGCTTTGTTTTTAGATTTTTGTATATTGTATACCACAAATCCTCATTAAGCTATTCTTTATCACACTTTTCTTTCTCATTTGTAACTTCTCTATGATTCTCTGAACAATGTGCTAATGAAACTTCACTGTTCTTTATGGTTTATGTTAAGGCAAGACATTATTACAATTTCTTGTAAGATTTTTGTGAACCTAATTGAAATTTAGAACGTCAGTTGTCATTTTTATAAATTGGGTGTCTAAAGCTCATAACAATGAATAAAGTTTTATCTTGAAACCTTGAATGGAAACTTGCTGTATTATATAAATTTCCATCTGAAGTTTCCACACTGACCTCTTAAGAATTCTGGGGAAAAAAAAAAGTCAAATTCTTTTCCACCTTTGGGAAGGAGCTACAGACTGTCAGGAGTGCAAAGACAGAAAGGGACCAGGTTCAAAATCGAAACCCAGGAGAGACATAAGCCCATAGAAATATGTAGGGGCCAGATTGGGCCTAACAGTGAAGGCGATGCTGTAGAGCAGGAATTTAGCCCTGAGTACATCGGTAACACATTAAAGAACTCAAATACACAACAATAGGAAAATAGGAAAATGGTTAATTAATTACAGTTAATTCACTCAGAAGAACATTATGCAGATTTTAAAAAGACAATGAAAACAGTGTAGCAAAGGGAAGAATTTTTATGATGCAAGAGATGGGTAGTTAGAGTGTTTGCTTCTCTACAGATAATCAGAATACTTTGGCCCTCTAGTATAAAGCACTATTAAAGTATATTTTCTGTGCTGATTATTTTTAATAGGTAAATTTTAGTTCATAATCATGGATTTATATTTTGTATTTTCATGCTATAATTAATAAAAATTATTTTTTGTTCAAACAAATTCTACTTATTTTGATAACATCATTATGTCGTTATAATTCTAAACATACTTTTTATTAAGTTAATGAAATGGTGAACAATAAACTATTTTGAATAACACAGTAATACTGAATTAATAATTAATATTTGTTGATATGGTATGTTGCATTTTTATTCTCATTCAATCCAAAATGTTATCTAATTTGCATTCTGATTTTTTTACCTGTACATATATTGAAATGTATTGCTTAATTTCAAAACATTTGAGGAAAAGAGTCTAGTTATTTTTTATTGATTGATTTCTATATTCAAAGATAGTGATAACCATATTTTGAATAATTTTTGTAGTATGAAATGTGCCATAGATGTGTCATGTGTCCATTATCTGTGATGAACCAATATATGGTAAACTCTGGTGAATGTTCCATGTATGCCTGAAAATAGTGTGTATCTTTTTTTAAATAGACCAATTCAGTATTCTCAATATTTCAGTCATGCCTGTTTCATAAATTATTTTGTTTGGATTTCCTATACCTTTATGGATGTATTTGCTGTATTGGTTACTATGGCATAATAAAGAATTTGCCTGGTCTTTGTTCCAGGTTCCTTCACAAACCTCTGGAATTTCCTGAATGATAGAAATAAGGTGACTCATAGTGGGCTCCTATATAGCTTCAACATGGGGACAGGTCATGACACAGACTAACCACATGGTTAGAAGATAGGGACTTTTGGCCACAGGACCTCTGGGGCTGGGGAGTAGCGTCCGGCTAAAGATTGAGCTTAATCATGTGACTGATGATTTAATCAATTGTACTTATGTAATACAACCCCAATAAAATCTTTGGATGTTGAAGCCCAGTGGAGCTTCCTGATTGGCAAACACTTTGATGTGTGGCAATGGTAACATGCCCTGACTCTTTGTGGGGAAGGCATGGAAGTTCTGCATTCAGGACTTTCCTAGACCTTACCCTATGTGTATCTTTCATAACATTAATAAAACTGTCATCATATGTATAGCACTTTTCTGAGTACTATGAGTCTTTCTAGCCCCTTATCAACCCTGAGTAAATCATGGAAACCCCTGAATTCATAGCCAATTGGTAAGAGTGCAAGTGGCGTGGGGACCCACTAGGGCTTGCAGCTGGCATCTGAAATGAGGGCAGTCTTATGGAGGATTTTGCCCTTTAACCTGTGGGATTTGCACCAACTTTGGCTAGTTAGTGCTGGAATTGTATTGCAGTTGAAATTGGATTGTAAAACAACTGAAGTGGAGTAGTTACTGAGAAAGATGTGTTAAGAGCTGTAATCAGTTTTGGATTCATTATTTTCGTTTTGTCAATTTGTTCTGCATATATTTTGAAGCTATGTTAGATATATACAATTTAGAATTGTTGTATCTTCCTGGGGGGAGTGATTCTTTTATAATTATGAAATATTCCTAATTATCTCTAGTCATAATTCTGGTGTTAAAGTTACTGGCATATTTTGGTTTGTGTCCTCGTGGTTTAACTTGTTCTAACTTTTTTCTTTCAATTTTTGATGTCCTGTTTGTTTTGTTCTGTTTTTGTTTTTTTAGAGAAGGGATCTCACTATGTTTGACTACTTCAAACTCTTGGGCTCAAGTCATCTTCCTGCCTCGGCCTCCCAAGTAGCTGGGATGATAGGCACATGCTACCACACCCAGTCCTATGTCCTTATCTTTAAAATTTATCTCTTATTAGCAGGATATAGTTGTATTGTAAAAAAATTCAAGTCTTATGATTTTCAAGTTTGGATTACATATTATATTATGACAATATATTTACTGATATATTTGTATTTACATTCTCCTTTGTATTATTTTTAATGTATTGCTCCATCTGTTTTGTCTTTGCTTTCCTTTTTTCTTGCTGCATTTGAAATGGTCAAGTTTTTTTTAATTCATTCTTTCTATTAGCTTATTAGTTATACATTTTATGCTACTTTGTTAGTGATTTGCAGATCATAACATGCATCTTAACTTACTGGAGTCTAATATAACTTAGTCCATTTGCCATTTTCTAGGCAATTCTAAGAGTTTAGAATACTATGGTTCCTTTTATGATTGGTATTACTTTTGTCATGCATTTTAATTCTCCATGTACATCATTATTTATTATAGTCATTATTTATTTAGATTTAACTATATAAAACACTTTCCATTTGTGTTTTCAACTTGGATAGTTTTTTTTTATTTCTGCCTAAAGAATGCTTTTTAATTTTTCACTTAGTTTATTGACATCAATTTTTTCAGTTTTTATTTGTCTGGAATTGCCTTTATTCTGCCATCGTTTTTGAAAGCTATTTTCTTTGCATGTGTAGAAGTTCAGGTTGGCGCCTCCAATCTAAACCTCCATGTCCCAGCTGTAAGCCTTGTCTCTAATGCATCTTTGTAGTGTTGATCCTATTTCTTGATCAGCCTATTAACTTTTTGTTCATCCAGAGATTGCCCACAAAAATTGTAGAGTCTCTAGATAACAATTTTCTTTCTTCAGAGAAAATTTACACTGTTCTATTGTAGGCAGCTAAAGTAGGACAGATTACCTCAATCCAGTCAGTGTCTAAGCTGTCTTGAAGTGAGTTTGCAGTTTTTGTAAACATAGGCTATGTTTGGTTCACACTCACTCCTACATTTCCACAGATCTAACACAGAGTCTGAAGCCTTTTTTTTTTTTTTTGGTCTCCTATTTTCTGGTCCTGAATTCTTGCTGGTCCTCAGACCATGAGACTGCTGAAACTATGTAACAATAGTAGCTACTCAGTTTTATATAAAAACCTCTTCGAAATGAAAATACATAGGATAGCCATTGTACAACTAAATATCCATAATAAATAATAATTAATTAGTTGATAAGCCACTAATACATCCACTAATAAATTAATATACATGGCACAATGTCAGGACCACCACTTAGGATACAGCATGCCTCCTGGAGTTGCACAATATAGTAGTACTGACCTGTAGTTAGGTTAATTTTACATTTTGAGTAAAGGAATAAAAAATATAAAGTAGTTTATTCAAAATACATGCAACTGTTACACACTATGTGTCAAAATTACATATTCAAAGTAGATAACTCATTATAAGGACAATATCAGTGCACAATTTCAATGCATAGCAGTCCAAACAATGCCATTGAGAACTTAGGAACTTTGCATTCTCCAGCATGCATCCAATTAAATCTGCCTTTGTCATCCTATACTCCTGTTTGTATCTGAGTCCCTCTTTCCTTTTTCTTCTCTTTTCTCTCTATTAATTTTTCAATAATCAATATCCCCAGAAATCTTCAGCCAAGGACTATCAACTTCTATTTTCATATTCTGGGTTAGATAAACTAAGTTTCTTAAAAAGCACATATTTGCTGAAGTTGTTCATTATTGGGACAATAGTAAGCAAACATCACCTGAGGGTATTCATGATAAAAATGGTAGGAATGCCATTTGGGGTGATTTGAGTCATTTTAAACACAAGGATTTTCCAAACTATGAAAAGACAAAAGAAAAAAATGAAAGCATTAGCTCCTTCACATATCTTAGAGGTCATCTTCAGTAAATGCTTTGACTGCAAGTTGGATTGGTATTTGAGTTCAGTCTTATTTTATTAGCTATTTCTAGGCTAAAGATCCTACTTAGATTATCTAAATGAAAAAAAAAAAATACCACTGTAACAGACAACCATTTGTGACTGTCCTTTTGTGCCTGGTCTTCAGATTTCTACTTTTTGGTTCTTTCAATTTGGGCAAGCCTAATTCCTACAAATGTTGAGCTTGCCTTGTCTGTACCATGGTGACAACAATAACTTTTTTTCAGAATTGTAAAAACAAAACATTTACATCACAGTTGCCATTGAATAGTCCCTGGGACATAGTAGGTTTTTCTTTTGACATTCTGGTAAATCAAAAGGATTTCTAAGTAACATGTCAAGCCCATTTCTTTTTGCTTTGTGTGCATTTTAACAATCCCATAGGAAGTTCCTTATAAGCACTTTCATTACTTATCTGCTGCATTGTGTGTGATTTGGGTTGTTGTTTTCCTATGTTTCAGATGTTATAGATGGAGAAAATAGAATATTCAGACTTCGGGATTTTAAAGAGTGGAAAGTTTTACAAGAAAATATATTTTTCAACTGAATATAATAATTGGTTATATGAAACATAGCTTAGAATTTAAAAACTACAAGAGATGTTATTTTTCTCACATTATTTCCCATAGGTACTATTTAAATTTCTCTCATTTTCCAATGCTGTTCCTTTCCCCCACATTCTCTCCCTACCACAAGTTCTATAAAGTTTATTTAATTGCAGAAATGTAATTTTGATGTCAAGATTAGAATCAGTTGAGTAGACTATAAACTATAGATGAGTTTTAGTTATATATAATAAAAACTTTAAAAGAATTACTATTCCTTTCCCATGTAATCCAAATTCTATGATACATTTTAAGGAAATAACCAGAAAAGAGGGGGTAACAGGTAATAATTATTGAAAATATTTAAATATAAATATTTAAATAAAAATAAAATAAAATATTTAAATAAATATTTATTTATTTATTAAAAAATAAAATAAATATTTAAATAAAAATAAAATAAAATATTTAAATAAAAATAAATTAAAAATAAAAAATATATTTATATGAATATGAAAATATATTTTTAAAATATTTAAATATATTTTTAAAGTATATTTATACGAATATGAAAATATATTTTTTAAATATTTAAATATTCCATAAACTCAGGACAATTTGCACACACTGTTATTTCCATGTAGTGGATTAGCTTATTAAAATGCTACTTAATGTATATTTAAACATAAGGAGATATTTGCATTATAATTTATAGTATAAAAATCAGAATTACAAATTCCATTTTAACTTTTAAAAGCATTCATACTAGCCAGGCACGGTGGCTCATGCCTGTAATCCCAGCACTCTGGGAGGCTCACAGTGTGAGACTCTGTGTCAAGAAAAAAAAAAATACTAAACACATATAAGGAAATACACTAGAATATTGGCTGCAATAAGAATTAGTTGGTACATTTTGAAATATTAAATATATTTTCTTTTTTCTGATATTTTGTTTTCAAATGAGTACTTTTTAAAAAGTAAGCATTATTTTAAACTATGCGGTCTTCTCACCAGAAACAAATTTAACTTACTATTAAATATGTTATCCATAAATTCTGTTCATAGCATTTGACTATTTCCATGGTGTAAATACTTCCACAATGGCTGACTTTAAGCTACCAATGTTTGAATAACTAGCTTATAGAGATTCTGAAAATTTAATAATTGGTCCGCGAGCCAGTATGAGCCATTCTAACACACTATTTCAGGGATCCCATTAATCATCCTGAAAACTAGGTAAATAAAAGGAAATAATCAAATATTTATAATCCTATTATAATTGAACTATCCCTTGGGTAACCAAATAGTATATAGGAAGTATCTCTTTATAAATGATTACTTTATAAATAAAAACAAGATAATAAAATTAAATATCACAAATTTATATCCTCAATGTATTAATGGATCTAGGCTTCGAGCTTCAATGGGAGGAAGTAAGAGAGTGAATGAGAGAGAGAGAGAGATTGCTATTCACAGCATAAGGGGCAAGAAAACAGTGATTAATTAAATGTTTTAAACTGTGTGTTTCAATTTAATCTGCATGCAATTATTCCCTGCTCTATAAATTGTATGTTTTAGTATTCCTCCCACTTTCCAGTCTGTTCCTATTATTTTTTTTGGTCAGGGTTTATATTAAAGACTGCCTTGCAACTCTATTTTTTTTTTTCTAGATGGATTGCTCTAGTTTTCTAAATGAATTCAATATTTACCACCATTTCTTTACTAAGTGTGGCTATTTCATTTTTTAAAATTTTTGAATTCTTGATTTTTGAATCATCTTTTGTTTGTCTGGATTTCAATACTAGTTTGCTTTTTAGCCATCCAAGCACCCATGCATACTCTTTTAAGTTGTCTCCTGTGAATGATTGCCATTTGCCTTTATAGTCGGAAGTCAACATTTTGGATAACAATTTTCACTCACACATTGTTTTCCCCATCAGAAAATTGAAGACAGTGTTTCACTGTATTTTGGAATTGAATGTTGCTATGATGAAATTTAAGGCCATCTTGAATAATTTCTTTTTGAAGTTGACTTGTTTTTTCTGCCTGTTTGCCTAAGGTATTTTTTTATCAGGGATGCACAATAATTTAATTATGATTTGTGTTATTTCTGAATATTCTGTTAAAGTTTTTTCATGATATATAATATAATCTCTTCATATTCAGATCCTCAGGTCTTAGAAATATTACTTTATTATATTCCTTAAACTTTTTATTTCACTCCTGTTTCTAATAAGTAGTTTTTCATATATTCAATTATCTTTGTGTGTCTATTTATCATCTCTCAATGAGAATCTATTTCCCTTTTCTCTGAATTTCCTATATTTGCTTTGAATCTTTTCTTTATGTCACTTATTTGACTTTTTATTTTGTTTATCTTGTTTCTTGCTATTTCTAATCTATCCAATCAATTTGACTATTTTGGTCCTCAATTAATTTTCTTAGTTGTGAAATCTTATATTTCAACTCATTTTTGTTCTCTTTCATCTCATCTCTGTGATCCACTTTATTGACTTCTACTTACTCTTATCAAATTATTTTGTATTTCAAAATGATCTCTAGAGTATGCTTTTAGTTTTTGGATTATGTTTCATGCAGGTAGTTCTTTGTCCTTATTTTGTATATAACGTTATTGTTTACTCTTTCCTTTTTTTTTTTTTTGAGACAGGGTCTCACTTTGTCACCCAGGCTGGAATGGAGTGGCATGATCTCGAACTCACTGAAGCCTTGACCTCCTGGGCTCAAGCAATCCTCCTGCCTCAGTCTCAATGTAGCTAGGACTACAGGCATGCACCACCATGCCCAGCTAATTTCTTTTGTGTATTTTTTTTTCCATAAAGTTGTGGTCTCACCATGTTAAGCTCAGGCAATCTGCCTACCTGGACCTCCCGAAGTGCTAGAATTACAGGCATGTGCCACTGTGCCCTGCCATATATAATGCTTTATTTTTTTTTCTCTTCCACCTCTAACCTTATCCTTCTTTTCCTTTTTTTTCTTCCTATTGTGATATGTTTACATAGTTCATGTATGCTATTTCTTTGAGTTTTTAAAATGAGCAACTTGGCTCAGATCTTGTATCTGCACTGACTTTATGTGACTGAATTATCCTAGACACATTTTCCACCTTTTAAGACGATTTTCTCTACACTACTATATTTAAAGGCTAGATATTTTGATCTACATATTTTCTCTAACTTGTGTATTTGGTAGTATTCATGAACCTTTCCTGTACATATCCAAGGTCTCTCTAGTTGTGAACTGGATCAGGTCCCAGAGACATCTCTTCAGCATTTCCCACTCTCCCTCCATCATCAACATTTTCTATCTCTTCTAGATGATCCCAGCAGTAGAAAAACAGGTTCTTACATGCCATAGTTTTGAAAGTGCTTGATTGATCACCTTTCTCTCCAGTCATTGCTGCATACCCCTGTCTCCATTTACTGCAAACTTCCTTAAAATATTTTCTATATTTAGTTGCCCCAACTCTTTCCCTCTTATTCTCCCTGCAACTCAGTAGGCCTTCACTCTTTACATTACATAGAAATCACTCTTGTCATGGCCAACAGTAATCACCATGTGGCTAAATTCAGTGGTCAATTCTCAGTCCTCATCTTATCTAATTATTAATTAGCAATATTTAACATAGCACTTGACACTCATTCTTACTTGAGTCATCTGCTCTTAACATCCAGGACACCATCCTGTCTCACTGACCAGCCATTTTCAGTTTCCTTTTCTGGTTCCTTCTGATCTTCTTAACTTATTAAAGCTGTAATGCTCTTAGGCCCTGCCTTTTAACTTCCTCTTTTCTATTTCTCACAACCTTGGTGAGAGCTTTAAATGCTATCCATATGTTGAGAAGACCTTATATTTTATCTCCAGTCAGGCTGTCTTCACTAAACTCCACACATCAAATCTCCATTTGGATGTCTAATGGGCATTTCAAAATTTACATATCCAGAGCCAAACTCCTGATCTTTTTCACAGTTTCTGCTTCTTTAATATTCTTCCCCATCTCAATTAATGGCTACATTTTTATTTTCTGCCCCATCTCAATTAATGGCTACATTTTTATTTTCCGGGTATAATTTTGCAGACATACTTGACTCACTTCTTTTACACCCTCATCTAATCAGTCAGAAAATCCTATTAGCTCTACTTTCCAAATACATCCACATTTCAGCCTCTTTTTATAACCTCTTTTGCTACCACTATCATCATCTTTTCTCTGAATTATTGATATATCTTCCTAATTGGTCCCCTTGCTTCTGTTCTTGCCCCTCCTATTGCCTTTTTTTGAGACCATAGTCAGAATGGCCCAATTAAAATATGTTAGATCAAGAGTATCCTGTGTTTGAAACTCTCCATGGCTTCACTTCTCACTGCATGTAAAACTTAAAATACTCAACAATGATATGAGGCCTATGCAATAGACCTGCCTCCAGGCCCAGCCCAATTACTCTTTTATCCCATCTTCTATTTAATACTAACCTCTACCTAGCTCATCCCATCTAAGTGGCCCTGTCTAGCTGGCTGTTTCTCACGCCTGCCCTTGCACCAGCTGTTTCTGCTGCCTGGAATCTCCACCTCCACCTATCTACATGGTTCATTCTCTCACTTCCTTCCAGCCTTTGTTCATTTGCCACCTTCTCCCAGAGGCCTTCCCTGACCATCCTATTAAAAATTGGAACCCCTTTCCCCTCAGGACTTTTCTATCTCTTTTTTCTCCTTTAATTTTCTTCATACCATTTAAAATATTCTAATAAGAATATGATATCCTATAAGAATATTGAATATAAAATTTATATTAGAACATGATCAATGCCATGAAGAAAATTAAAGGAAATTTACTTGGTTTGTTTTTAATATCTGTCTCTATTTTAGTGTAAATTCCATAAAACTAGAGATTTTTGTCTGATTTGTTCACTCGTATTTCCTCAGTGCTTAGAACAGTGCCAGATACATAATAGTTTTCCAATTAAGAATGGTTGAGTAAACAAATAAATCAATGAAAAAATAAATTGCGGACGGGTGATGCCTTAGCTGCAGCTGAATGTAATTCATGCTATGAGACGTGGGCTTTTTCATATTGTTTCATAAATTGCCATGTCAGGGCACTCTCATCCCATCTAAAAGTCTGACAATCCCTTGGTTTTTTGCTCTTTCATTCAGGCACACTTAGTACAGTGTGCCTGAAGATAGAAACTCTTGATGATACTTTCTCACTGATATTTCCCTGTATTACGTAAGTTGTTTGTAGTTAGACTTACCCTGATTTTCCTAGGGCTCATGAGTCACTCCCTCAGTTAGGTTCACTCAAAACTACAGAGTATTGATGAGAATTTACAGCATTTTTGTGACTCATCATTCCTTAAGTACTGGCTTCTTGAGAGATGGGGCAAGGCATGATGGTGCTGAGATCATCTGTTTTCTTGCTTTGGCATTCTACTTTTTCTGGCTGCATATTCTGTTGTACTCCTTTCATAATTTGGGTTGTGCTTGTGAGTTTTGCTGTTATTTTTACTTTTTTTTATTTTGTTAAATATTGTGGGAGAGAGATTTTTCACTTCTGTTTTTATCCTATCTTTGCAAGAAATCCAGATATTATTTTTTTAATGAAGCAATAGTTAAAAATAAATCAACAATCCATGCTATTGTTGTATTTTTGTTTCTTGTTTTTTTTATTTTAGTTAAAATGTGCAACTATTTGTTGCAGATTTCAAGATTTTTTTTTTTTTCAGGTTGCTTTTTACCTTTCCAGCTGTAGATTTTACTGCGGAAATTTCTAAGTAACATTTGCCTAAACTGTATAATCATGCACTTTTCTTTAGTTTCAACGTGAACATCCTTGTTTTGTGATACATAAAAGCTTTTATAATTAAATAACAGCAAAATTCAACAGTATTACATATAATCAAGAAAAAAGTAAGTTTTCTCAAATGCTAAAGCAGATCTTTATGAGGAGATTTTTCTAAATCTTAAATTTAATATGAAATTTGAGGAACATGGACTTTGTATTAAAATTCTTTTAACATCTTACATAAAAATGACACATACCTTTAAATATTTCAGCCACTCTAGCAACATGATGCCTCATTAATAAGTTCTCTATTTAAAGGTGGTCAGCATGGTTTGCATCCGAAATAAAAACTGAGTCATTATATGAGAGCCTACCTGACCCACAGTGGACTCATGGGGACAAGACTATGTTTTTCTTTCTTGAAATTCTTCAATTTACGAAACAAATGCCCTAATCACACACCCTTGTTTTCAGGAAAGAGAAAAGTTCTTATTGAATTTTCATCTTTCACTAGAGCTCACTTAGTAAGGGCTGTCTATAGCTGCTTGTTCCTGTTCCACTTCCTGCACACAGTCAGGGGAACTGGTTCTCAGGCTGTCATCATTAAAATTTGTTAAGCCTCAGCCTTAGTAAGTTATATTGAGACAATAACATAAGAATGGAATAAATAATAGAACACCTAAGGATAATGAAAAATGTAGGCATCAGAAGAATGTGTATGTAGATACGAAAAGGATGAAAAATGTTAGTGATAACTTGCTAATTTATGTTTTCCTTATTAATATTTTGAAATCATATGCATTTCTCCAGTAGATTCTCTAAAAGTGTTGCAAACAGAAGGCAAATAATGGAATGAACACTTACAGTATTACCACCCTTTCTAAAAATTCTAACTCAACATAACAATTTTTAAATCATAGTTTCCAAGTAATTATCTGATATTGAGTGTAGGATAATTGAAAGTAATTTTAGCTAACAAAATGAAATTGGCAGAAATGTACGCTTATTTTAACTACAGATTTTAAATAACAGAAGTATAACTTTCTCTACTAATTGGGAGATTTCTGTTGGTAGATGATTTCTCAAAATTTGAAAAATAAGTTAGAAAACACAATGGGGAGAAAAGTATTGCCTTTTTCTGTCATACTAGAACTTAACTGAAGCATTTGTATTGAGGTCACATATTTTGTTTATGTAACATAATCAATAATGTTAAATAATTGACATTTATTAAGTTACTAATTCCCTTACACATTATAGTGAAATGATTATAATTGGGCATGTAGCAAAGGATGTATTTAATCAAGAGTTTTGCTAATTATTTTCTAGCTTTTCTTAGATTGAGATGGCAAGTAGTCACTAGTGTATATGCTGCCTGCTTGTGTTATTTTCTGTTTTGATTTTCTTTAATGCTTGAGAAGTAAAAGGAATAAGTAAATTTTAAAACTATTTCCTCATTTGTATTTTAAAGAATGCTTATTTTTCTTATACAACTCAGCTTTAATAATGCTTCTTTTTTCCTGTGTAAAATGCTCACAGGAACTCTGCTTTTTTTTAAAAAAAAAAAAAAAAAGGAAAAGATGGAACTAACCAGGAAAATTGATTATTTTTAATAGCATTTTAATATGGATATTATTTTCTCTTTTTTAATGGAGTCATGAACTTCTGTCTAAAGTATAACAGCAGAAAAACAAACAACTCCTGAAGACATACTTGGCAGACAAAATGAATGCCCCATGGTGAGTCTCACCTTTCAGCAAAGTCAAAGCATAACCAAAGGTACATTTGTAGGAGATTATTAGATAAGAGAAATGATTCACACACTGCCGGGATACACATATTGCTCTGTGGGAACTTCCTTCAGAGTTAGGATGCTTCTGAGAGAATGGGCTAAGCTGTAGAGATGCCTACACAAACATAGAGGGTACGCGTTATGATTTTCCAACAGGAAGATCATTTTATTTTCCAAACCTAATGTTTTCTTGCTACCTTCTAGGTTATGCAATCTATTTTGCTGGGTAACCATGGCAGTGCAGTAATTCTCAGGTTAAAGCTTTTCATGAAACAAAGCTTACATTTTTTCTAGCAGCGGGAAACATTTGACTGAAAAGCAAATCAGTCTTTTGAGACTAGATGCATGCTGTGTAATTTTGAGTTCAGCATGTGTCTTGGGGAGTGTGTTTAATAAATTCTTTTCCCTGAGGCAGCTCTATTTTGTCTGCCTAGGGATACAAAGGACATTCTGTTCAACTGTTAGAACTCCATATTGACCTAGGCAAGTACTTATAATTGCTAAAAAGCAAATGAAAAATTGCAAGTTATTTTTGCTATTCTCTTTACGGTATATTCTTATTGAAAATACTTTTGGGGGGCATATAAATAGATTATTTTAAGATGTTTTTAGGTTTAAGGCAATACAATAAAATTGCTAAAAATGATATTACTAAATATTTTGCCTTTATTAAAGTGTTAGTCATCTAATTTTTAGGACACATTGGTTGTCGTTGATTTTCAACATATTTATGCATGTTTGTGTGTGTAAATCATTTTGGAGTATTTGTTTAATGTACTCATGAAACTTGGAAGCACAAAAAACAGTTCTTTCTTCTCACAATAGTAAAATTTAAGGAAAAAACAGCAAATATTTAGATTCATGTGGATAATAGCTACTTATTGATATATACAGATGTTAATAAGCTCAATAAATTAATTCAGCCATTTATTTACTTATTTTATTTTATTTTACCAAACTTCTTATGTAGAATTTATGTAGAATTTCAATGGAAAGTTAAAATTTTAGAATTTGGCTTACTTTGTAGTTCTGTTTTTTTTTTTTTTTTTTTGTCTTGACCATCCCTTTCCCAAACATTTAAAATTATAATAGTTGGCAAAATAAGTTGCTTGACTACCAAGAAACTGAGTTTCCTTTGAACACTGTAAATACAGATAATTAATACAGAGTTTACCTGCATTTCCTAGTTTTTGAGATCTATTTTTTTCAAACTGAACTGCATAATATATTACTCCCTTATATTGCCTTATAGAATCTGAACACTAAATGCGATACTAGAAAGCAAATTCAGAAAGAGTAGCTTGTCACATAAAAACGAATACTATACAAAAACTTTGTGTAGGTGGTTTTAAGGCTAATATTTCATTTCTAATATTTAATTTGATATTTGAGCATTACAAACTGATGTCTTGTGTTTTTAGATAGTAGGTTTTATGCTATACTTTAGCTTAGACAGAAATAGAATTGCATAAATAAAATTTGGTGACTTAAAAAAGAAAATAGGAATAAACTACTAGTAATAATAGGATAAAGGAAAGGAAAAATAAAAGCAGAATAAGAAATATTCTATGTACAAAATGAAAAGGACTCAACCAGGAGAACTATATATTCTGTCACAATTCATTTGCCTTTTAAAATGTTTATTATATATCTATATTCAATATAGATATTCAATTGTTCTCTGAAACACTAAAATATGAGTTCTGAAGATTTATGTTATAGAGATTAATGGGAACACTGTCATTTTTTAGCTACATCAGAAACATTTGTTAATTATTTTACATTATCATTTTTTCTTTTTTCTTTTATCAGCAATAGGTGTGGTTTAATTTAGGATTTAGGAAGACAATGTAAGTATGTGGCATATATATTTTCTTAATGTTGCATCATTCCATACATTTAATTATTATGATGGCAAAATGCTAATGGCACATTGTGTAAAAGCTTGTGGAATAAAAGATATTGTTGTAGCCATCTTTGACCACTGTTTGCTTCCTGGTCATAAATATTCAAATATGTCCCACAAAAAATAAATCCTTACTCCTTCCGCAAAACTCTCATCCCATTACAGCATTTGCTTGAAGTCTATCATCTCATAATTTAAGTCATATCAATTTCTGAATGATGCTTCCCAGGGCTGGTACCTCAGGATCAGCTACTTGGACGTAGCTTCTCTGAGTCCAAAGGCAAACCAGGAAGTTAATTTATTTGCCCTCCATTTATCAAACATATAATGTGGAGACAAAGACAAGATGACTTCTAGACACATATAAGTAAAAGAGAGCAGAGCTGTAGGCACATAAACATCACAGGTCCACAGCAATTCTAAAATTCAGCCAGGCAAATGAACTTGTGAGTTCAGTTCTTTGATTAGGGCAATTCTGCTCCCCTGGATTGCTTCTTTGTTGTTCTTCGCTCTTCCCACTAAGTAAATGTTCATTTTCTGTGAGGAAGGCATTTATGAGCAACTGAAAAGCTTCTCAGCATGCTACCTGCCTGAAGGAATTTGGAGGCAAAAAGGCAACTTTTTAATTTTAAAATGTCTGTATCTCTCCAGCTCATGGATATATAAGTTATTTTAAAACCTCATAGGTTTTCTAGATACCAAATTATAAATTTACTCCATTTGACATAATTCATACCCCCAAATCTCTTTGAGATAAGCTTGTCTCTGCTATACTTCAGAGTTCTGTGGGACAATTTTCTTAAAAGTTTTTTTTGTGTTGAATCAAAGGTGAGTCATTAAGAAATTCCTTAGGACTGATAGAAACCCATTTGTCTAGCTAAAATGTAGGGCACCTTGTTAAATCTGTTTAACAACTTATCAAAGGATTTCACAGTAGACCTTTGATTTGATATTTATTCCTGAAACATTATGGATTCCATCTTTGCAAAGAGTCCTTTTTCACTAAGGTAGTTGTTTGTTAGGGGGTGACCAAGGAGGAAAAACAATTTCATCTTTGATCTCAGCAAATACTGGCTTTTTCATATTTTCACCAAATTCTGCTTGAAAATGGAACAGTATCTCCTTTAGTACATCTCGTTTCTTATGTACTTTTTCATGGGAATCTAAAATAAGACAGTTGGCACTTACAGCATTTTGTATGAAAATGTTAGCCAGAACTAAGTACATTGGGTACACTTTTAATATTCCATGTTATTCCTGGCCACACTTTTGCTAATTTTGCTGTGCTAGCAGCATATGATAACTTGTATATCCCTTTTTTTTCTATAATTTTATCTGTTGCAGGCAATAGCAGTTTTCTCACTTCCCTTAAAACTCCACTAATATTCTCCTTGAGTAACTTTAGACCTGTTCCCACTAACAATTCCCAAAGTCAATGCTACGTGTTTTAGGTTTCTATTACAGCAGGATCCTGCTTCCAGATATTAATTATGTTTTAGTTATCCATTGCTGCACTACAAACTACATCAAAAGTTAGTAACTTCAAACAATAACAATAACCAGTTTATTTGTATACACTTCCTCAATAAGGGCTGGGCTGGGTTCTGTTTTGTTTTGCTTTTTCCTCAGGGTCTTACCAGTGTTATTCTTGTGGCTGCGTTTCACTCTTTAACTTGGAGGCTGTAATAACCGACGTTTTACTCTTTCTATACAGACTAAATGTCTGTTGGTCTCTAGGTGGCCTATCCTGCAAAGTAGCTAGACATATTATAGGATGAGTCAGTACTACTGAGAACTGAAAAATGGATGTTTTGAGGCCTTCTTAAGGCCTGGGATCAGAAATCTCAGGACATTACTTTTGCTATGTTCTTTGTCAAAACAGTCCCTGAGGGCATTCTAGATTCAAAGGGAAAAACAGACTCTACCTCTTGACTGGAGAGTGCTAAGGTCACATTTCAGGAAAAGATTAGGAATGGGAGATTTTGGTGTGGTCATCTTAGAAATACAATCTTCCAGAATATATAGTATAATACGTTAGTATAGATATTTGAACTTCTAACCTCATTGTGTGTTATAATGATATAGTCTCATAAGTTATTCAATTTAGTATCCTATACCTTGCAAGAATCTCTTCTTCTGGTGGAAATATAATAAAATATAAAATCTGCCAACCCCCAAATTTCTCCTCACAAATATAGAAAAAGAAAAAAACCCGTTTTTGTCATTGAATGAGCATTCAACTGACTACAATTCACATTCTAGGCAATCCCTAAAGAGATGGCAAAGAACAAAGGAATCTAACTATTTTCTATAGCCAAGCTGATGCAATCCATTACATACATGTTGGATTCTATTTTTAAATGTTTCCATTCAAAGGAAAAATTAAACCTGCATGTTTTCAACAAATAGGAATTACATCTTGGAGTCAAATATCTAGGCTTAAACTTCTGAGGAGTCAGGGAGAAAGAGTGCCCCTCTCCTTGATGTTTATATTTCAAAAAAGATGTTTTCAGAGGTCCCCATGAAAGACATTCCTGGGATCAAAACTGGCAAGAGGCTCATTGAATTTTAGAAAGATTTGCATATATCTCAAAGAGACAGAAAAAAACATTTACAATTTCCGGTGTTCTAATAGAAGACAAGTAGTTCTTTGATGGGTGGGAAAGGAGTTCTCTTCCCTTTGGCACCAGGGAAAATTTTTAATGTAAATATTTTTTAGATTTGTATCTACCCTATATTCAGCACCATTCTTACGAGATGACCATCTAGATGTGCACTGAGTGCTTTAAAGAGAAAATTGCTATAGCATTGTAAATCGTACTTTATTGGCTACTAGTCATCATGAAAGTATTCTTTACATGTAATGATAAAGTTGGTACAAATTTTACCCATTTATCCTAGGGCACCATTTATTCTCTTCACTATCCCCTTGCCTTTTAATTGCTTGCTTTCATTATCATTGCCCCATTGAGTTCATCTTTATCACTGCCACTCAAGAGTTCTTTGCAAATCTGATCATGTTACTTTTCTTCTCAAATTGTCCATTAGGTTTTCTGTGCTTTCAGAATAAATTTCACATTTGTTTTCACATTATACAGAGAGTATTGTAAGCTTTCTTTTGCCTACCTATCTGACTTGCTTCCTTGCACTTGCACCACTCTTTAGCTGTAAGTTAAAATCTTTAATTAAGGGCATCATGCCTTCTTAAGTCTCTGTGCCTTTGCATGTACTCTTGCTTTCATGCTAAGCATCCTCCTATCCCTTCTTCATATAAACTAATATAATGCCTGTTTATTATTCAGAGATTCAGCTGATGCTTTATCTCCTCTGAGAGGCCATTTCTTTCTATGTATAGCTTCTGCCAAGTGACCCTTTTTGATACTCTCTATTATGTCTTCTGCATTTCTGTAAGTCTGGCACCAAGTACAAAGCATTTGGTGCCCAAATTTTACCAAATAAATGTTTGATAACTTTAAAAAGGAATAAGTTATTTGAAGTAGGTAATCTAATGCTGTTGGGGGGGTGAGGTAAGAAGAAGCTGGAAATTTATTTAACATCTTTTGGATTTTAAAGAAGAAAATTAAGAAGCTGAGGGCAAGTTGTTTTCTCCTTGGGTAAAAAAGCCCAAGATTGCCAATATGTGGGCTTTCTGTGGAGTAACTTTCTTTTAAAGTTACTCCATCTCAGGGAGTATGGATTTGGAGTAACTTTAAATGAAAATTTTCTGCCAGAATTTGAAATGGTGGACTTAGGTCTCAGTCAAGATGAGGTTAACACCTCACCAGAGTTAGAATATGTTAAGAAAGACAGTAATCCTAAGTATAAAAATTAGGAAAAAATAATCCAAAAAATTGCAAGTTAGTGAATCAGAAAGAGAATAAAATAATGCATTTGCTGAGTAAACTGAGGTCATATTAACTAAATTCCTTATGCTGTAAATGGGTTTAGCTACATATTTACTTGCCTTTTAATAGGTTTAATTGTGTGCTTTTTGCCAATGACTGGTGTTTAGGAAATGGAAACTTCAACATCAGAAAAGAGAAAGGATATGGGAAGTCCTAAATCTAAGCTCTTTGAAGGAGAGATGTTTAGAGGTGTTTAAGGTTAGGAACACAGAAAAGGGGCAGTGGAACTTGGCATGTTAGTTCTCATATTTCATGCTGCATGTGTTGCCTATTTGGTACCAACCTGTACATGCAGACAGTACTTTAACTGTGAACTGTTTTGTGTTGTTACTTCAGTTATAACAGTGAAACCAGGAGGTACATGGAAGCGAGTACTCCTTCACTGAGTTTTTAAAAACTGTTATCCTAGTGTCTCTATAATGTAACCAATTACTTAGTGGGAATGTACAGATAGAGGCTGAGAATGGCTATCATTTTTGGGAGGGATGGAGGAAGAGAATCTAATAAAGTGGCAAACAGAGTGGTAGAATATAAGTAATGGCATGGAAATTAGGAAGAGAGAGAGGGAATAATTAATATTGCCAATGGCTGAAGAGAGGTTAAGTAGAAAGAAGACTGAAAGAACTCATTGGCTTTGCCAAGTAGGGAACTATTGGTGGTCTTAGCAAGAACAGGTTATGTAGAATGATGAGGGTGGAAAATGTGGAAATCAGCCTGTCATAAATTAGAATAAATGGGGGGAGGGGTGGGAATATCAATATCAACACTATCATATTTATGTATCCATAACCAATGTGTAATATTGGATTGTATTTTTAAAAAATTTACAAATTATATTTCTAGATAATACTACACTAGCTGCCATTGAAATCTATTCTTTTCTTCTTGAGCCAACACAGAGATGGGAAAATAAATCTTCCCTGGATTTCTTGGTGTTGTTATGAGGTCTTGACCATCTAAAAGACAGACATTGATACACTATGAAGATAATGTTTGCTTTATTTCCCCCAGAAAAAAAAAATGTTCTCTTCATATAGTATGGATACTAGATCTGCAGTCTTTTGTCTCCTTAATTGTAGTCAGTTGATCCCATCTGGAGATTAAGATTTCTCCTAATTTACCCAGAGCGAAACACTTACATTTCAGGGTAGGGACCTTCACCCTCTTCAGAAGGAGACCTTTGAAGGAAATAAGAGAATTATTTCCCTATATGTTTACATTTCAAATGAAGAGAAAACCCTGAGTGGTAAACTTAGAGATGCTAGTATTTTTTCCATCTAGAAGCATATTTACATTCAAAGTATAAGAACTCAAAATTCTTTCCCTTTTCTTCCCAAGGTGAATATGCTTACATTAGGAATAAAAGGTTGTCCTCCCTTCATTTAAGAGGGAAGGAGAGACAACTGTCCCTCTACTATATAAGCCCCTAGATCCATATTTTCAGAGTCTCCCTTCCACAGTACAATCTTGGAATATGTGTGGAACTGTCTCTTTGACTATATGTAGCCTCTCATCTGGTCACCTAGGTGGTACTAGCCTTGGGGGACCAGTGCTACGTTACTCTGGCTGCTGTTATTTTAAGAAAATAAACCTCTGATTTCTGACCCAGATGCCTGATATTTCTACTAGTATCGATTTATCTGTCTCTCTGTCTATCTAATCCATCTGTATTAGTCTGTTTTCACAATGCCAATAAAGACATGCCTGAGACTGGGCAATTTATAAAAGAGGTCTAATGGACTTCTAGTTCCAAATGGGTGTGGAGGCCTCACAATCATGCTGGAAGGCAAGGAGGTTCAAATCACGTTTTACATGGATGACCCCAGGCAAAGAGAGAGAGCTCGTGCAGGGAAATTCTTGTTTTTAAAACCATCAGATCTCATGAGACTTATTCACTATCATGAGAACAGCATGGGAAAGACCCGCCCCCATGATTCAATGACCTCCCACTGGGTTCTTCCCATGAACTGTGGGAATTGTGGGAGTTACAATTCAAGATGAGATTTGGGTGGGGACACAGGCAAACAATGTCACCATCTGTCTATCTATTTGTCAATATATAAATGTGAAAGTAGGGTAACATCTCAGACCCATCACAGTTTCTGACTTACCATCAGCTAGACCATGTTATCTTGACCATCATGTAGTTACCATAGATGAACAACTGAATTCTAGTTATTGCAATGTGAGTGGAAATGATGTCTGTCACTTCCAGGCCTGATTCTTAAACATTATTTGTTTTGTCCTCTGTGTATTGTCTCTTTCTGTTCAACTGGGATTACCAGAGATCTTGGAATCCAGTTTTTGAAAATGGCTGATTTGCTATGAGTCTGGGTTTCTGAAAGACTGCCTACTTACCCACTCCTCTCACCTACTTTACCTTGCTGGCCAGAAACATTGATTCTTCACTACTATTTGAGTGAGACATAAATTTCTATTTTGTCTATTTGTTAGAGCAGTTAAGAACAATACTATATTTACACATAATAGAGTGGGTAAGGGTTTATTTTAGGGACAGGCTGCATGTAAATAAATTACTAACTGTTTGATCTTCAGCAAAATACTTAATCTTTCTGTTCCTCAGTTTTCTCATCTGTAAACTGGGATAACTCTTAGGACTTTTCTTGAGTTTAAATTAATATATTTAAAGTGCTTAGAACAATGTCTAGCACATGGAAAATAGCCTGAAGTACTTTGTTATTGTTATTATTATACATTCATTACTTGATTTTTCTCTTAAGGTAAGTTTTCAAGAATAATCTCTGTAGATAAATGCAGATTTGGTTCATTTATTTTGATGATTAGATTGTATTCCATTATATTAAGGCCCATACTTAGTTATTTCTTGAATACAAACTATAAGAACATAAGTGTGAAGAACATGTAACAACTTCAGAATTGTAGTTATTTCTGTGGGAAAAGGAAAGAGGGGAGGGGATGGAATTGTATATCTTTTTCTAAATGGCAATTTTGATAATTATGGGTGATAAATACATAGGTTTCTTTTATATTACACATGTATTTTCTCTAATTTTGAAATATTAGAGAATTAATAGCAAATTACTTTTAATTAAATTAAAATAATTAAAATAATTAAAATAATTAAATAATAATTAAAATAAATTAAATTATTTAATTAAAATAAATTGCAAATTACTTTTTATGACCTTTTACTAATAAACAAAAAACTTTCCTATAAATTGGTGCATTTTACTCACTTATAGCTTTTTTTCTAAGTCATTGATAAGATTTGTGTTTTTATGTACCGTTAATGGAATAGTGCAGTTTTGAATATAGCCCAAAGTATTCAATTCTTAAACACGGATGGTATAAACATGACATAGTAAACTTAATCCAACCATTAGTATTGCTATAATTTATTGAATCTAATATACCATCAAGTGTAAAAAGCCTCATTTTACATAGCATTCAGAAAGAAAAATATTCTGATTTTAAGAAACCATGAAGTGTAACATGCATTCTAATTTTAGAGATGTTAAGATGTAAAAAAAATGGTGTGTTGGAAATAATAAAATATATATTTTCTAATAGCAGTTTTCATTTCTTCAATAGACATAAATATCATCAAAGAATTTAGTTTGTTTCTTAGCTTTATTGAAGTATGTTTTATATAAAATTTTTAAAACTAAATTTAAAGGTTCAATTTGATTGAATTTTGATAGTTATATTGTGTAATAGATCATTTTCATCTCCTCTTTACTATAAGTTTCCTTTCTGTGACTCCTTACCTATAACAGCCACTTCTGGTTTCTATAGTTATATTTTTCCTTTTCTAGAAGTTCATTTAAATGAACTTCTAGAATGAAGTTCATTTAAATGAAATAATACCATATGTAGTCTTCCTGGTCTGGGTTTTTTTTTTTTCCATAGGTTATTGGGGTATCGACAGGTGGTATTTGGTTATATGAGTTAAGTATACACTGCACCCTATTTGTAGTCTTTTATCCCTCCCCCCACTCCCACCCTTCCTCCCAAGTCCCCAGAGTCCATTGTATCATTCTTATGACTTTGCATCCTCGTAGCTTAGCTCCCACATGTCAGTGAGAACATACAGTGTTTGGTTTTCCATTCCTGAATTGCTTCACTTAGAATAATAGTCTCCAATCTCATCCAGGTCACAGAAAATGCGTTAATTCATTCTTTTTTTATGGCTGAGTAGTATTCCATTGTGTGTGTGTGTGTGTGTATGTGTGTGTATACATACACACACATATATATATATACATATATATATATACATATATATATATATATATACACACACACCACAGTTTCTTTATCCACTCATTGATTGATGGGCATTTGGGTTGGTTCCATGATTTTGCAATTGCGAATTGTGCTGCTATAAACATGCATGTGCAAGTATCTTTTTCATGTAATGACTTCTTTTCTTCAGGGTAGATACTCAGTCATGGGATTGCTGGATCAAATGGTAGTTCTACTTTCAGTTCTTTAAGGAATCTCCACACTGTTTTCCATAGTGGCTGTACTAATTTACATTCCCACCAGCAGTGTAGAAGTGTTCCCTGTTCACTGCATCCACGCCAACATCTACTGTTTTTTTGATTTTTTGATTATGGTCATTCTTGCAGGAGTAGGTGGTATTGCACTGTGGTTTTGATATGCATTTCCCTGATCATTAGTGATGTTGAACATTTTTTCATTTTTGTTGGTCATTTGTATATCTTGTTTTGGGAATTGTCTATTCATGTTCTTAGCCCACTTTTTGATGGGATTTTTTTTTCTTGCTGATTTGTTTGAGTTAATTGTAGACTCTGGATATTAGTCCTTTGTCAGATGTATAGATTGTGACAATTTTCTCCCACTCTATGGGTTGCCTGTTTACTCTGGTGACTCTTCCTTTTGCCATGCAAAAGCTCTTTAGTTTAATTAAGTCCCAGTTATTTACTCTTTTTTTATTGCATTTGCTTTTCGGTTCTTGGTCATAAAATCCTTGCCTAAGCCAATGTCTATTATCTTCTAGAATTTTTTGTTTCAGGTCTTAAATTTAAGTCCTTAATCAATCTTGAGTTGATTTTTGTGTGAGATTAGAGATGAGGATCCATTTTCATTCTCCTACGTGTGGCTGGGCAATTATCCCAACACAATTTGTTGAAAAGGGTGTCTTTTCACTACTTTATGTTTTTGTTTGCTTTGTTGAAGACAAGTTGGCTGTAAGTATCTGGGTTTATTTCTGGGTTCTCTATTCTGTTCCATTGGTCTATGTGCCCATTTTTATACCAGCACCATGCTGTTTTGGTGACTATGGCCTTAAAGTATAGTTTGAAATCAGGTAGTGTGATGCCTCCAGGTTTGTTCTTTTTGCTTAGTCTTGCATTGGCTATGCAGGCTTCATATGAATTTTAATTTTTTTTATAATTCTCTGAAGAATGATGGTGGTATTTTGATGGGGATTGCATTGAATTTGTAGATTGCTTTTGTCAGTATGGTCATTTTCACAATATTGATTCTATCCATCCATGAGCATGGGATATGTTTCCATTTGTTTGGGTTGTTTATGATTTATTTCATCAGTGTTCTGCAGTTTTCATTGTAGAGGTCTTTTGCCTCCTTAGTTAAGTATATTCCTAAGTTTTTTGTTTTTTGCAGCTATTGTAAAAGGGGTTGAGTTCTTCATTTGATTCTCCACTTGGCCACTGTTGGTGTATAGAAGAGCTACTGATTTGTGTACATTAATCTTGTATCCAGAAACGTTGTTGAATTCTTTTACGAGTTCTAGGAGCTTTCTGGAGGAGTATTTAGAGTTTTTGAGGTAAACAATCATATCGTCAGCAAACAGTGACAGTTTGACTTCCTCTTCGCTGATTTGGATGCCCTTTATTTCTTTATCTTGTCTGATTGCTCTGGCTAGGACTTTCCAGTACTACACTGAAGTGGAGTGGTGAGAGTGGACATCCTTCTCTTGTTCCAGTTCTCAGAGGGAAGGCTTTCAACTTTTCCCCATTCAATATTATGTTGGCTGTAGCTTTGTAAGAGATTGTTTTTATTAAATTGAGGTATGTCCCTTGTATGCTGATTTTGCTGAGAGTTTTAATCAAGGGATGCTGGATGTTGTCAAATGCTTTTTCTGCATCTAGTGAAATGATCATGTGATTTTTGTTTTTAATTCTGTTTATGTGGTGTATCACATTTATTGACTTGTGTATATCAAACCATCCCTGCATCCCTGGTGTGAAACCCACTTGATCATGGTGGATTATCTTTTTGATGTGTTGTTGGATTTTGTTAGCTAGTATTTTGTTAAGGATTTTAGCATCTATGTTCATCAGGGATATTGGTCTGTAATTTTCTTTTTTTGTTATATCCTTTCCTGGTTGGTATTAAGGTGATGCTGGCCTCATAGAATGAATTAGGTAGGGTTCCCTCTTTCTCTGTCTTGTGGAATAGTGTCAAAAGGATTGGTACCAATTCTTCTTTGGATGTCTAGTAGAATTCTGCTGTGAATTCTTCTGGTCCTGGACTTTTTTTGTTGGTAATTTTTAAATCAGCATTTCAATGCCACTGCTTGTTATTGGTGTGTTCAGAGTATCTAATTCTTCCTGATTTAAGCTAGGAGAATTGTATTTTTCCAGTAATTCATTTATCTTTTCTAGGTTTTCTATTTGATGTGCATAAAAGTTTTCATAGTAGCCTTGAATGATCTTTTGTATTTCAGTTGTGTCAGTTGTAATATCTCCTGTTTCATTTCTTAATGAGGTTATTTGGATTTTCTCTCTTCTTCATTAATCTTGCTAATGATCTTTCAATTTTATTTATCTTTTCAAAGAACTGGCTTTTTGCTTCATTTATATTTTGTATTTTTTTTTGTTTCAATTTAATTTATTTCTGCTCTGATTTTCATGTTTCCTTTCTTCTTCTAGGTTTGGGTTTGACTTGTTCTTGTTTCTCTAGTTCTTTGATGTATGACCTTAGAATGTCTGTGCTCTTTCAGTCTTTTTAATGGAGGCATTTGGGGCTATGAACTTTCCTCCTAGCACCACCTTTGCTGTATCCCAGAGGTTTTGATAGGTTGTGTCATTATTGTCGTTCAGTTTGAAGAATGTTTTAATTTCCAACTTGATTTAGTTTTTGACCCAATGCTCATTCAGGAGCAGATTATTTAATTGCCATATATTTGCATGGTTTTGAAGCTTCCTTTTGGAGCTGATTTCCAGTTTTATTCCACTGTGGTCTGAAAGAGTGCTTGATATAATTTCAAATTTCTTAAATTTAATGAGGCTTGTTTTATGACCTATCATATGATCTATCTTGGAGAAAGTTCCATGTGCTCTTGAATACAAATGTGTATTCTGCAGTTATTGGATGGAAAGTTCTGTATATATCTGTTAAGCCCATTTGTTTCATGGTATAGTTCAAATCCATTGTTTCTTTGTTGACTGTACGTCTTCATGACCTGTCTAGTGCTGTCAGTGGAATATTGAAGTCCCCCACTACTATTGTGTTGCTGTCTATCTCATTTCTTAGGTCTAGTAGTATTTGTTTTATAAATTTGGGAGCTCCAGTTTATGTGCATATATGTTTAGGATTATGATATTTTCCTGTTAGACAAGGCCTTTTTACCATTATATAATGTCCCTCTTTATCTTTTTAACTGCTGTTGCTTTAAAGTTTGTTTTGTCTTACATAAGAATAGCTACCCCTGCTGGCTTTCAGTGTCCATTTGCAGGAAATGTCTTTTTCTACCCCTTTCTTTACTTTAAGTTTATGTGAGTTCTTATGTGTAGTCTCCTGAAGGCAGCAGATAGTTGGTTGGTGAGTTCTTATCCATTCTGCAGTTCTGTACCTTTTAAGTGGAGCATTTATGCCATGTGCATTCAATGTTAGTATTGAGATGTGAGGTACCATTCCATTCATCATGGTATTTGTTGCCTGTGTACCTTGGTTTTTGGTTTCTGTTTTTGCTTTTCAAATTGTATTTTTGTTTTATAGGTCCTGTCTGATTTATGCTTTAAAGAGGTCCTGTTTTGATGTGTTTCCAGAATTTGTTTCAAGATTTAGAGTTTCTTTTAGCAGTTCTTGTAGTGGTGTCTTGGTGGTGGCAAATTTCTCAGCATTTGTTTGTCTGAAAAAGACTGTATCTTTTCTTCATATATGATGCTTAGTTTTGCTGGATACAAAGTTCTTGGCTAATAATTGTTTTGTTTGAGGAGGCTGAAGATAGGATCCCAATCCGTTCTAGCTTGTAGGGTTTCTGCTGATAAATCTGCTGTTAATCTGATAGGTTTTCTTTCATAGGTTACCTGGTGTTTCTGTCTCATAGCTCTTAAGGTACTTTCCTTTATCTTAACTTTAGATAACCTGATGACAGTGTACCTAGGTGATGATCTTTTTGCAATGAATTCCCCAGAAGTCCTTTGTACTTCTTGCATTTTGTCATCTAGGTCTCTAGCAAGGCCCGGGAAGTTTTCTTTGATTATTCCCCCAAATATGTTTGCCAAACTTTTAGATTTCTCTCCTTCCCCTGGAAAACCAATTATTCTTAGTTTGGTTGTTTAACATATCCCAGACTTCTTGGAGGCTTTGTACATATTTTCTTATTCTTTTTTCTTTGTCTATGTTGGATTGGGTTAATTAGAAGATTTTGTCTTTGAGCTCTGAATTTCTTTATTCTACTCATTCAATTCTATTTCTTAGACATCCCAGAGCATTTTGCATTTCTATAAGTGTGTCCAATGTTTCCTGAAGTTTTTGTTTTTTCTTTATGCTATCTATTTCTTTGACTATTTCTCCCTTCACTTTTTGTATCATTTTTTGCTATTAATTAAAGAAAACAAGAGACCAATATCTTTTTTAACGTAGATCCAAAACTTTTGTTCAAAAACTGTTTAAATCATATTCAATAACATACAAAAGAATAATACATTATGACTAAATGGGATTTGTCCAAGAATGAAAGAATTGTTTAACATTTGAAAAATCACTCAGTGTAATTTACCATGGTCATAGATTAAAAAAGAAAAAAAAAGATTATCTTACAAGATACCAAAAAAACTGACAAATTTAAATACATTTATGATAAAAATTAGCAGCCAACTAGAAATAGAAAGACTCATTTTCAAGCTGATAAATGATTTATATGAAAAGATTACAGATCAATATATTTGTTGATGAAAGACTGAGTGTTTTTGCCCTCAAATGAGAAGTAAGACAAGGATGGCTGTGTTCACATCTCCTATTCAACATAGCACTGGAGTTCCTAGCCACTTTAATAAGGCAAGAAAAATATAAGCATACTGATTGGAAAAGAAGTAGTAAAACTGTCTTTTTTTCACAGACAAAAATAAAAGTCTATGTGGAAAAATAAAACAAGCTTACAAAAAAGACACTAGAATTAATAAGTGAATTTTTCAATGTCACAGTTATAAGGTCAATGTTCAAAAATTAATAGTGTTTCTAAATACTCATCAAGAAATGTTGGAATTTGAAGTTGAAATTGTGCCACCGATAATAGCATCAGAATGTATAAAAAACTTAGGGATACATTTAACAAAACATGTTAGACCTGTATGCTGCAAAATATAAAACATTGGTGAGAAAATCTTTAACATTCCTAATAAATCTTTATACTTTATTAATAGATTAGAAGATGCAATGTGAATTCTCTCCAAATTGATCTACAGATGAAACACAATAGAAAGACCAGCAAGCTTCTTTTTCAGAAATTGCCAAGCTGATTCTAAAATTTGTGTGGAAATACAAATTACTCAAAATAGCCCAAACAATTGTGAATAAAATTCCAAAGATTTAGGACTTAATTTCAAGAATATACACTATAATTACAGATATCAAAATAGTTTGAATACACGTAGGTAAGGGAAGCAGAATTCAGGGTTCAAAAATTGACTATTGTAGATGGTCTGTTAATTTTTTACATAAATGCTAAAGTTATTCAATAGAAAATAGAAACATTTTCAACAAATATTGCTGTAATAACTTTATATTGGTATGCCAAAAAATGTGTTTTTTCTCTATGTCATGCCATGTAAAACAATTAAACTTGAAATAGCTCTGAGATATAAATGTAAGTACTAAAACTATAAAACTTACTGAAAATAAAATTCTGGTAGGAAATCTTTGTGTCCTTAGGCAAAGCCAAAATTTTGAACCACACAATAAAAAGTTGATAATTTTGACCACATTGAATTTTTAGAAGTTCTCTTCAAAAGAAATCTTAGAGAAAATAATAAAACAAGCCTTATCCTGGGAAAAAATGTTTTAAAAACATATAGCTTATTCAGATTGTAACCAGAGTATGTTAAAAATACCTATAGCTCAATAATAAGAAGGCAAAAACTAATTAAAGTAAGCAAAATATTTGAATAGGCATTTCACAGAAGGCTATAAGCAACAAATAGGTATATAGAAAGGTATTTAACATTATTAGTCACAGGGAAATGCAAAATTAAAACCACATTACACACCTACTACAACAGCTAAAATTAAAAAGAAAATATCCAGTGTTAATAATTAGTAGCAACTGATACTCTCATACATTTCTAGTGGGAATTATAATGTTTTTATAATTAAAGAAAACAAGAGACCAATATGTTTTTTATAATGTTTTTATCTGGTTTTGGTATTGAGATATTACAGGCCTCTTAAAATGAGATAAGGAGGTCTGTCTCCTTCACTTTTCTAAAGAGTTTCAGTAGAATTGGCATTATTTTCTATTACACGTCTGATAAAATTCATCACTGAAGCAATCTGTGCCTCCCATTTCATTTTTTGTTTTCTTTTTTTAAATGGGTAAACCGGAAAGACTTTTAAATGATATTCAATTTCTTTAGTAAATTGGGCTATTCATGTTAACTCAGTCATATTGAGTGAACATTGGTGGTTTGTATCTTTCATGGAATTTGTCTATCTTTTATATATTGTCAAATGTATTAACTTTGCATAATTTTCCCTTATTTGTCTAATATCTATAGATCTGTACTGAGGTTCTCTTGCTTTATATTATTTTTGTCTTTCCTATATTTTTGATCATTCTCAAGTTTGTCAGTTATACTGATCTTTTCAAATAACCAGTTTCATTTAACTTGCTAAGTATATTTTATTACAAGTGTGCAAAATAGTTTTTCAGCTCTATGCTTATTTGTGCAGCTTCCTGGATCTACAGAATTATAGTTTCAGCAAATATGGAAACAAATTATCCATTACTGCTACAAAAGAATAAGCTGGTTCAATTGTAGGAATCACTTTGTTTCCCTTTTCTTGAGTATCATAGTCCTGTGCCTTCTGTTGTTCAATAGCTGAAGACAATTGTTTCATATATTTTGCCTAGTTTTCTAGGAGTTGAATAAAAGAGAGTAAATTTTGTCTTCGTTATTCTGTCTTGATCTATAATGGAAGCCTTAATCTATTTACATTAGTCACAGATATTCAATTCTAAAATCTTCCTAAAGACTCTAAAATCTGGTTAGTGTAAAATCTGTGGAATGTCTTAATGACTCCATTTGAGAAATCTAGATGCTAATCAATTCTACAGCAATTTCTATTGTGCAATCCAGTATTTAATATAGAATGTCAGATTCGAAAGGACATTTATAGTCCACTAAATTATTTATCTTTATGTAGTATTCTTTGAAGACTATTTTAATCAGGGATTTTGGATAGATTTTGAAAGCTTCTTATCTTTTATGCAGAAGAGTTTGTACTTTATACCATTTATAGTCTGGTGCATTTTGGTGAGAATGAGGTTGTCATGGTAAGTGTAATCTGAAGGATATTCAGAACAATCTTTCTCCCTTAACCTTAGAGTTGATAAAAATCAACTATTTGTGTGCATATATAGACACACACACATATATACGATCAGTGATTTGGCAAATTGGCAATCTCTTTATTTATTGTAAGTATTTTGATTCCTGTTTGAGTAATCATTATCTCTGCCTAAGTGTGTGTGTGTGTGTGTATACGCATGCATAAACACACACATATTCTGCTATATATATCCTTCTAATAGTTTCAAATTTTTTGTTTTTATATTTAAATATTTAATCAATCTAATATTTTGTTTGAGTGTGTTTGTATGCTGTTGTTGTAGGGATCCAATTATTATTAATGTGGATGAACAATTGTCTTTGCATCCATCATCCAATTACTTATATTGCCTGGTCTTTCATATATAAAGTACACATACACACACACATTCACACACACACACATATATTTGGCCTGGTTTCTAGGGTTCATTTTGTGTTTATCATTGGGATACTTGTAAATCAATTTAACAAATTAGTAATGTATGGTAAGTCTAGTGATACAGTTGACAAGCCCTTCCTCATTTTTTTTAGTCATGTTGAATTATTAGGCAATCGTGATAGCATAGTGAAATTAAAATTTTAGCAAAAGAGAAAACCTAACAAACTTATCATAGAGTTAATTTCATTAAAACTAAACTATAAATGAGTACAAAAATAATTGAAAAGTAGCATTTAAAAATCAATCTACATAATTTAGAGACTATGTTGAAATAATTTAAGATTCAGGACAAAATGGTATGCAAGATAAAAACAAATACTGCCCTACTAATTGGCAGTCATCAAGGTTATCATAAGAAAATTACAGTGATCGTCTATTATTAATTTTTCCAGTTCATATTTCAAGTTTCTGTCCTTTTAATCTATCAGAAATAAAATGATCAGGTCACTGTAAAAAGTAAAAAGTCTTAATTTACTCCTAAGCCCTCCATTTTTCTGATTCCAATGTGCTTTTTAAATATGACTTTCTATTAGTTCGTTTTATATTTATAATTTTAGCTTAATAAAACTACTTGTGATTCTCCATACTACTTGACTCAGTATTTCCACTTTATTTACTTTGTGTATTCTGTTTACTCTGCTTTGTGTATCACTTACCTATCATTTCCAAAATCAATCCGTTTCAAAACCCAGTGTAAATGTTAGCTTGCCTGTCACTCCATTCAGAAATACCAGCAACCTCATTTGAATCTGTTTAACGTTTTCATCCTTTATATCATAAATGTGTTAGTTTCTACCTTGTATTATTACTTATGCGATAGCTTAATCTCTTTAATTAGACTTCCTGTTCTTCACAAGCCTTACCTGTGCATGATGCATTTTTATTTAGTTAACATGCTAGTTTTTATCACGTAGTAGCTGATTTACAAATATGTGTTGAATTAATGTAAACTAGGGATAAGATTTGTCAAAGGATATAGAGAAGCAATAGTAGATAATGACAAAAACAAGGAAATGAGGAGGTTTTAATCATTTAAAAAGCGAGGCCAGGCGCGGTTCCTCACGTCTGTAATCCCAGCACTTTGGGAGGCCAAGGCAGGCAGATCACGAGGTCAGGAGATTGAGACCATCCTGGCTAACATGGTGAAACCCCATCTCTACTAAAAATACAAAAAAAAAAAAAAAATTAGCTGGGCATGGTGGCAGGCGCCTGTAGTCCCAGCTACTTGGGAGGCTGAGGCAGGAGAATGGCGTGAACCTGGGAGGCGGAGCTTGCAGTGAGCCGAGATCGTGCCACTGCACTCCTGCCTGAGCAACAGAGCGAGAGTCAGTCTGAAAAAAAAAAAAAAAACAAAAAAAGAAGGTAAACTATCATAAAGAACACCTGATGATTGGGGATAGATTACAATGATATAAAATTTTTCTTTGCATACTTTTCTAGGAGGATAAGGACAAATAAATCCCTAGAACTAATGGCATCCACTCAGGTGATTAGGAGTTCAGAGCTGAAAATTGGAAACTGTTATACGAAGTGATAAATTGTCATTATAAATGACCCCTGTGTCAGAGAACAAATGTGACTGGTATAAATTAATAGAAATAATGACAGTTACTATATAAGCTACTGTAAAATAAAATAGTAACACCAAAAAAAAAGTTAATATTTACTGAGGGGTTACATACCAATATGTGCATGCATGTGCACACACATATACACACACACTCAGAGGACTCTAATAGAGTAACTGTTCACAACCCAATGACAGGACCTTTAAATTGTTATAGGTTGGTCTACTCCATGCTGGTGATTCCCAAATACTATCTCCAATCTGGCTGTGGTTTTGTCCCCAAACTCCGAAATTAATTATCCAACTGTCTTTTTGATATATCCATTTGAAGATGTCATTTGGAAAAGTGTCAGGTGTCTACTCATGATCAGTAAATATTTACTGATTCAGAAAGAGAATAATATTTGCAACCACTTAGAGTTTATTGTTGGGATGAAAGAAAATATTCCAGTGTAACTAATTGCAATAGTAACTTAAATGATAACAACAATGTAATTATTTTAAAGGATGCTGCAAAACTGCTTCCAAAATTCAGGGACTTCTCCTAATAATAAGCTCAACTAAAATATAATTTGATAGCACATTAAAACAATTTAAAGATTATATGGAAAATATTCATAGCAAGCATAATATTAAATGTTAAAACACTAATCTTATTTCCATTAAAATCTGGATGGATACAATGATATCCTCCAGAATCACTATCATTCAATTTTGTTTTAGAGATTCTAAACAATGCAATATGGAAAAATAATCAAATAAGCAGAGAAAATGTTACAATGTGAGATATGAATAACATGTATATGGCAAAAAGAAAAAAGAAATGGTATTAAAACTATTAGCATTAGTAGGAGAATATTGCAAAGTCAGTTGAACAAGCTATATATAGAAAAATTTTTTTAAGTTAAAATAACAAATTAGGAAATTTTGATTATGAAAGTATAACTAGGCATTATAATGTCCCAAATAAAACTAGATATATTAGGAAGTAAATTTACTAAGCTACTGGATACATATGAAGAAAACTATAGAAGTTTGTTTTAGGATACCAAATAAAATCTGAACATATATGGAAAACATGCCACAATGCTGTATAGGAAAACTGAATAGTATTCAAATATTTACCACATTAAAAATTAAATACAATATATTAATTCATACATTCATTGATTTAACAAATTTACTAAATGCCCACATGTCTTTAGCACTAGGTATACAGGCATGAGAGAGATGGACAATATTTCTTCCTCCAAGAGCTTACATTCTAATGGTACAGAGAAAAAATAAACATATAAACAAGTTAACTTTTTTTTTAGGTAGTAGTAAGTGGCGTAAAGAAAAAAGAAACCAAAATCACACAGGAATGAGCCTGATGGTGGTGGTTGGCTGGCCTTTTAGATAAGCGGCCAGGGAAAGTCTCTGTGAAGAGGACCTTTCAGAAGAGGCATCTAAGCACTCAGCGGTCATTCCAGGCAACAATCTGAAGAAAAAGCCTCTGTTCAACAAGATCAACAAGTGCAAAGCTCTAAGGTCAAAGTATTCATGGTTTGTTAGGGGAGAGCAGAGCAATTAACAGTGAAGCAGTGTGAACAAGGGTGATAGTATGACAGAAGATGAATTTTATGGAATATTGAAAAGAAAACCCATGTAGGACCTGTACACACATACCAACCATACATATGTAATACACAGTACACAATATTATATGGAATGTAACATACGTTGAATATGGTACATATATATTATATACATATTTTACATATATGCATATATTATATATGTATTATATATAACATATATACATATATGTTAGATTAAGTGAAAACTTTTTGATAAACATTGTATACAGTATACATTGTAGTTAGAGTGAAGATTTCTAAGAAAAAGTCATAACACACCTAATATACAAATATGCAATTCATTTGGAGGAAGGGTAAATGACCTATAAACATAAGAAATTCAAATTATTTGGCAAAGAAATATTAATCAAAACAATTATATACTGTTTTCAACAAAAGTTTGGCAAAATAAAGAATGAAAACATTCAGTGCTAAAGTATTTTTGGAAAAACTATTTGCCCCCAGCAAAATCTATGTTTTAGAAACTATCCCTAATAATTAAATTATATATGAGGCTCTATTTTCAAAGATGTTTATTCAATATTTTTATAAGCAACACCCTCTTATCCATAGGCAAGATTTGAATAAATTACAGTAGTATATTTTTAACAAAAAATATGCTAATAGAGTGAATGAATAAGAAAATGAATTAATGCTATATGAATTAACTTGTAGAGAACCATATATATCACTAAACAAGCATGTTAAAGAATTATATATACTACATAATGCCATATATTTATATAAGTTAAATCTTTATGTGTATATTTGTTTTAGTAAGAGAAAAGTATGGGTCAACGCACACACAAAGTTATTTGCTACCTGCTAGGTAAGAATTTTGTATTTGAGGAGAGTTAGTGGTTTATTAACTTTTAAAAATACAGCTCTGTGGGGTTTTTTTTCTACTGGCTTCAGTGAGCATTCTTCTTTATAATTTTATAAAAATTCAATAAAATAAATTAAAAAGAAAGTAATGACATTAATGTAGGATTTTCTCTCTAAAAGTCATAAAGGATTCTGGCTAAACTTCCTCCTTCCCTGTAACCATCTTCCTTGTCCCTGATATATACCAAGGGGTAGTATGGAAAATTTGCCTTACATGCAAGCAATAAGTGAGTATATTGTAGAAAAATTTAAAATCATGTTCAAAGCCACTAAAAGTTAGTTGGATTATTATCACCATGAGCTGGCAATTCTAAGTAATACTAGTGATAAAATGACCATCCCACAGGAATCCTTACTATCCACCCCCCAACCTCCACCATTATCACTTTTTCGTGTTCTCATTTCAGCCTTGACCATTGCTTTTAAGAATGAAATGGAAAATGCAAGAAAGCCAACATTTTTAATGTATTCTTGTCTTTTTTTTTTCCATTAATACATTTTGTTTTCTAGAGCAATTTTATGTTCACAGAAAAATTGAACAAAATGTATGGAGAGTTCCCATAAACTCCAGTTCCCACAAACAGACAACCCTTCAATCAACATCCTAGACCATAGTAGTACATTTGTTATAATCAATAAACCTACATTGAGACAACAACATTATCATCTAAAGTCCATAGTTTACATTAGGGTTCACTCTTAGTATACATTCCATGGGTTTTGACAAATGTATAATGACATGTATCCAACATTGTTATATAGAATAGTTTCAGTGATCAAAAAAAACCCTCTGTTCTCCACCTCCTTCCTCCCTAACCTCTGGGACCAATTATCAGGGGAAACTCAGCCAGATATCAGGCAAAATTCACCCCCGATATTTCATGTAGGTTCTTTTCTATTTTCCCTAAGCATCAGCTGGTTTGAGAAATAAAGGGACAGAGTACAAAAGAGATAAATTTTAAAGCTGGACATCCGGGGGAGACATCACATGTCAGTAGGTTCCGTGATGCCCCCTGAGCCGTGAAACCAGCAAGTTTTTATTAGTGATTTTCAAAAGGGGAGGGAGTGTTTGAATAGGGTGTGGGTCACAGAGATCACATGCTTCACAAAGTAATATAATATCACAAGGCAAATGGAGGCAGGGTGAGATCACAGGACCACAGGAACGGGGCGAAATTAAAATTGTTAATGAAGTTTCAGGCATGCATTGTCATTGATAACATCTTATCAGGAGACAGGGTTTGAGAGCAACCGGTCTGACCAAAATTTATTAGGCAGGAATTTCCTCGTCCTAATAAGCCTGGGAGCGCTATGGGAGACCGGGGCTGATTTCATCCCTACGGTTTCAACCATAGAAGACGGCCACACCCAAGGGGGCCATTTTAGAGGCCTACCCTCAGGGGCGCATTCTCTTTCTCAGGGATGTTCCTTGCTGAGAAAAAGAATTCAGCGATATTTCTCCCATTTGCTTTTGAAAGAAGAGAAATATGGCTCTGTTCCACCCAGCTCACCAGCGGTCAGAGTTCAAGGTTATCTCTCTGTTCCCTGAACATTGCTGTTATCCTGTTCTTTTTTCAAGGTGCCCAGATTTCATATTGTTCAAACACACATGCTCTACAATTTGTGCAGTTAACCCAATTATCACAGGGTCCTGAGGCGACATACATTCTCCTCAGCTTACGAGATGACAGGATTAAGAGATTAAAGTAAAGACAGGCATAGGAAATCACAAGGGTATTGATTGGGGAAGTGATAAGTGTCCATGAAATCTTCACAATTTATGTTTAGAGATTGCAGTAAAGACAGGCATAAGAAATTATGAAAGTATTAATTTGGAGAACTAATAAATGTCCATGAAATCTTTCACAATCTATGTTCTTCTGCCATGGCTTCAGCCTGTCCCTCCATTCAGGGTCCCTGACTTCCCGCAACAACCAATGATCCTTTTATTGTCTCCATAGTTTTATCTTTTCCAGAATGACATATAGGATGAATCACATGTAGCCTTTCCGTTTGACTTCTTTCACTTAGTAACATGCATTTAGGGCTCCTCCTTGTCTTTTCATGGCTTGGTAGCTCATTTAATTTTCTTGCTGAATAGTATTCCATTATCTAGATGTACCACAGTTAATAATTAGGTAATAAAATAATTAATAATTAGTTTATCTACTGAAAGACATCTTGGTTGCTTTCAAGTTTTGGCAATTATGAACAAAGCTGCTATAAACATCTGTGTGCAGGTTTTGTATGGACATATTTTCTTCCTGAGAGCAGGCCTTGCTAAGAACAGAATACTCTCACATGTTGCAAAATGGTTCCTTTTCCCCTTTCCCTGCTGAAAGCACTAGATGTTTCTTCAGTATTCACTGTGAGAACCAAGGCAAGCTCCTGGAGGTGAAACTCACCAAAGTTTGGGGATGCCCACTGACTGCGTCTCCCTGGAGTTTTTATCTCTTAAACTTGTCCACACTGAGCTTCCAGCAATTCATCAATTACAGTGCAGATTTTCCTACCGTAACACTGGTTCCCACAGAAATTTCAGAATGAATTTCTGCCCCACTAAGTTGTGGTTCTGTGTTTCTATTTATCCCTTCAGTTTTCTGGGCAATGGTTTGTCTTGTAACTTCAGTTCTCTGAAGAAACTAAGAAGAGTTGTTGATTTTTTTATTCTTCTAGTTGTTGTTATGATGGAGGAATGATTTATAAGCTTCTTACAAAGTACTGTTCACACTCAATATGCACATAAATGTTCTCAAATAAATCAGCCTTCATGTGATTTTGTGTGATGTATATTTAAAACTAATTTGTGAATTTGAAAGAAAGAAAAAATTTTATTTACCATTGGGATGTACCTGCTGTATAAAAACTTGTTTTTGAGTCATATGAAACTGAAGGAATAGCATTACTCAGATAAATCTATAAACACTCAGAAAATTTTTTTTCAAATTGCATTCATATTGTATTTATAATATTAATCCTTAGCTGATATAAACTTCTTCTTGGAATATTAAGTTTTATTTTTCCCAACATTAAAACGTTGTCTTAAAATGAATTTTAAAATAAGAAGTCAATAGGATGAACACACAATTGCAGGTGTTCTGGGAGAAAGTTGGGTGCTGATCTTTTTTCCCACTTCTATTTAGTTCCTCCCCTAAGATGGTCCCTCAGGCACCTTCTCAGAATATCTATCGATCTCCAGAGAAGTATTTCAGCATTTTGCTGCAGATAAAATGTATACCATGTACAAGAATCACTTCAATTACTTAAAGTATTCTAAGATTATTTGCAAAACATTGAATTATTAGCAATAACATTATTATTCTAATAATATGAATATGACTATTTTTATTGTTTCAACTAGAGATTGTGGCCAGGAAACATTTACTCAGATAACTGACACAGTTTAAACTCTGTGATAATCAATATATTGTACATGACATAGTAATATGTAACAATTCTATAAAGATGCACATTTCACCATAAATCAAGTACAGTAGCTCCCCACCCCTTGTCTGTGGTTTCGTTTTCTGCAGTTTTAGTTACTTACCCAAAGTAAACTGTAATCCAAATATACTAAGTGGTAAATTCCAAAAATAAATAATTAGTAAGTTTTAAATTGCCATTCTGAGTAATGTGATGAAATCTCAGGCTGCCCTGCTCCATTCTGCCCAGGATGTCAGTCATCCCTTTGTCCAGTGTATCTAGCTGTATACACTACCTACTCATTAGTCATAAACATTGACATCGACACTGTCTGCTCCTAATACCCAACCATTGATATTGTAATGGCTTGATGATCCAGGATCACCCAAAGCAGATGATCCTCAATCTGACATATCATCAGAAAGTCAATAGTAGCCTAATGCTACAGCGCAATGTCTATGTCATTCACCTCACTTCATCTCATCACAATGCCTATGTCATTCAGCTCACTTCATCTCATCACAATGCCTATATCAGTCATTCACCTCATCTCATCTCATCTCATTGCATTTTATCATCTCACATTATCACAAGAATTGTGCATACAGTACAATAAGATATATTGAGAGAAAAAGACCACATTCATATAACTTTTATTACAGTATTTCATTATAATTGTTTTATTATTATTGTTGTTAATTTCTTATTGTCCCTAATTTATAAGTTAAACTTTATCATAAGAATGTGTATAAAAACAACAACAACATAGTATATACAGTGTTTGGTATCATCCATGATTTCAGACATCCACTAGGGGTCTTGAAACATATTCCCCACAGATGAAGGGGGACTACTATATATTAAAGATTACATGTTGTATAATGTATTTTGAAAGCTAGTATAATATATTTTAGGAAAAATATATAATGTGCCAAATTCTTCCTTGCAAAATAATTTTCCCCCCACACTATAAAACACAGAAAATGTTTAGTGAAAATCTTTGAAAATGTAGTACAAACCAGAAAGGCAAATGTGCCTCCAGTCTCAGTCAGCTGTGTTTTAAAATCACCCAACTCTCATTAAAAGGATTCATCTATCATATTTCTCTAATCTCAGTGCCTTCTTACTTTATTTTATTGTTAATTCTCTCTCTCCTGAGGGAGAAGGCTGGAATTAAAAATCAGAAAATAATTGTCCTGAATCTGACTTTCATTTTATTTTATAAGACAGAAATAAGCATAAACCATCTACAATCATAGCTCATCATATGCAGTGGTTTCAATAGGATTCACTGTTACATAAGGATATTTTTTACTCATGTAAATTTCTATTTCTTTATTTACACATATCTCCTAGAAATAAGACATGCTCAAATTAAAATCTCTTTAATTGTCTGTTCATTTGGTTACTGGTCCTTTATACTCTCTCCAGTCATTCTCTCACTACGTCCTGACCTGCACATAAAACACAACCTTTTTTTGGCACACATGTTCCCACTTGCCTTTTTGACTTCTTGACATGGAGATTTCTGCCTCTATGTTTTAGTTTCTGTGTCTGTGTCTTTCTGTGGTATTTCTTCAGCCTCCCTTTTTGGCTCTATGAGCTTGGTCTTTCTACCTGGTTTTGCTTGGGTCTCTGGTTTTTGTCTTCCTTGAGGTCTTGGGTCAGAAACAACTAATTTTATATCTCATGAATCTTAGATGCAAATGTACAACTGCCGCTCTCTTCCTTATCCTAGCATCCCTCAGACATATTATACTCAGAATGTCCAGAACTGAACCTAGTATCTTCCTCTCTGATTCTGCTCTCTCACTGTACTTTCTCTGTTGGCAACATCCTACCAGTTATATTTGGTTCCTTCTTCTACATTACTACCATTAATAATGGGGCAACCCAATGTTTCTGTCAAGCCTATCATCAACATTTTCTTCCAGCTGTTACAGATTAGCTTTATCAATATTCCTTCATTTCTGGTCTTGGTTCATTTTATTCCAAAAAAAAGTAGAGAATGACTACAGTTATTTCAAATCCAAATTATTTAGCATGAACTCAGTTCTTTAATGTATTAACATGCATTTAAAAAAATTATAAATGTCATTGGGTTGTTCTTTAATGTATTAACATGCATTTAAAAAAATTATAAATGTCATTGGGTTGTTATTTTAGAAAACTGAGCATTCCCTTTAGCCAATAAACAGGTGGATTTTAATAGCACTACCTGAATACCATGGTGGTGCATGTTTGCCTGAGTTTAAAACAAAATGCTTCCAGATATGTGAGAGTATTACCAACCTTTGTTTTTCTCATCCATATTTCATAGAAAAGTGGCAGCTAATTCAATTGTATAGACCAACATACTATAATGTTTTGAAGGCAGTAAACTTTGGTTGTATGTGGTTTTTATTTTGGTTCTGTTGTAGTTTTTATATCTGTGTGGAAAGAGAAGCCAGATAGTCAAGGGGGGAGAGCTTGTGTTTCTTAGTTATCTGTGAGAAACCTTAAAGTAGCCTGACTAAATAAAACTGCTTTTCTTAGGTATCTTTTTCTTCATTCTCCCATTCCACTGCATAGGCCAAATCACTATGAGGCTATTTGACACATGGAAGAATTTTCTCTGCCTAAGGGGAAGGAAATAGGATTCATCTGAACTGGGAGGGAGTAGATTTGCTGTTCTATAGTGTTTATACGGCATAGGAAAAAATTTAATAGTCTAGGGATTCTATTTACAGTGACCACCTCCAGAAAATCTGCTTGGACTGGTTATTACCACGTTTAACTATCTTTTCTTCTGAAAAGCGAAGGTGCCAGATACAGAGCTTTATAAAGTAGTGCATGCAGTACATTTAGGAATGTGAGAAAGAGAAATGGAATAAAGCACAAAAGGAGATGACTGATGCTTGTACGGAGCTCCCATTTAGGTGACGTCAGTTATAGCAACCTGTGCAATTAAGCTCATTTTCGGATAGCACAGAAGGCACTAGAGTTTTCCTTTCTTCTTGATAATCAATCGGAAAAGAAAAGAATGTGCTTATTTTTGATTAATTAAAAAATAAACAAACTTGGTTAGGTATAGATATGGATTTTTAAAACCCAAAGAAGTAACTTTCAATCATTGCTTTCAAAGATAAATAAAATGTAATGCATGAGTTTGTCACTGTCACAAATTTTTGAAGAAACCATTACATTGGAAAAAAAGTTTGACAAATATTTTGTGCACTAACTAATCTCTTAGAGTCTTATAAACTTTAATCTAGATATAGAAGCTTTTCTTTTACTTTTTGTTGTTTAAACACAAAATTAATGATGGACTGTTAAAGTATAATTTAATCACTGGATTAATGTTTATGAGGATATGTAGCAAAATCTTTAAACATGCTAATGCCTCTCTTTTTCCTATCAACTTACTCTCTTAGAGATAATATAATGTTTATTCTCTACAGTCTATGTAGTATGCCACATAAGAACCTCACCTAGGAACAAATCCATTCTTAATGCAGTAGGTAGAGTCCTATCCCATCTTAAAAAAAAAAAAAAAAGCAAAAGCAGCTTTAATAACTAACAGCCATATTCTTGCTCAAACGATGAGATGACTTATAGAGTACCTGGTAGTGTTCCTTGCTCTCTATCTAATTATTTTGCATTAGTCTACTCTGCGTTTGCGTTTATCTCCTGATCCAGTCAACAAAACAATCTAAACTTTTTAGCCTATTTGCCTACTTTCTCATAATGGTTTTTTCTCCATTTCCATTTTGAGTATAGTCAGTTAACAGACTGGTTTCTTTTTAATAGGTTTTATGAATCACTTTATTATTAATATGCCTTGTGGTTCATATAACATGAATACTGTATGAATGTAAAATGAATTCTTGAACTCATTATATATGTAATTTATTTTAAAATTGAAAACTTCGTTTGGTGAATCATCATCTGGTTATTCTGTTTTACTCTTGCCATTAGTATTGAATGATGATGCTTAGGATTTTTTTTTCTATATGAATAAAGGAAGAAGAGTATTTGATTATGGTAATATATGATTAAGAATTTATGTGCTTTTTACCCAATTTAAAATATTAAAATCATCAAATTAAAATCATATACTTTTAACATTTTAATTTATCAAATGATAAACCTCTTTTATGATTGCCATGAAAATGAAAAATACTCATTTTGTAAGGTTTTAAATATACTCAGATTTTGATTGTAATAAAGTCAAAGTAATGTCTGGTTAAGGCTTCCCCAAAAGATAGGGTTAAATTCAGTGGCTATGCAATTCTTGTGACCTTTTTCAGATACTGGAGATAACTTAGTCATTTTCCATTTCTCAGCTATAGTATTTCTTTTGAATGTTGTGAACTTTTTAAAAATGTCACTAAAATGTTAACTATTTTTTTTCTTCACACATTTGTCGGTTTTGACTATAGTAGCTTGGGTGCTAAAAAGTCTATTGCAAATATCTTTAACAAACTCTGTAACTATTTCTCAACTTATAGGTAATCCTGTTTCACACTTGAATGCATGATATATGACATCAAATAATCTATGATCTAGTTTTCTGAAATGACATGGAGAAAGATCACTAGTTTCTTTTTCTAATATTCATTAATTTACCAACTTATTCAAACAGCTCATATTTTGTTCTTATATTTCTGCTATGTTTACGTAAGTTTTGGATGATTTTGTTAAACTCTGGGAAGGTGTGAATAATATAACCATAAACGATGGAAGAAACTCACAAAAGAAAAATGTAATAGACTTATTCATCTAAAAAGTTAAAACTTTTATATGAAAAATAAATACTTAAAATCCACAGAAAGAAGTAGAAACAGAATATTAGTAAATACCACAGATAACTAACAAATGTTGATCAGTTGCTACGTCCCAAGCCCTCTTCTAAGAACTGCTCATTCCCATTAATGGAAAAGGAAGCTGAGCACCTAGCCCCATTCACAAAACTATTAAGAGGCAGTGCTTGACTCTAAATGTAGACAGTATAGTTCAAGAAACCATACTCATCTTAACCATTATCACTAAGAGTTAACTGATTAGGGCATATCTAGATAGTTGGAAACAAAAGTGATGCAGATGTATCCTAACTTCTATTAATTACACACTCAGAAAGGCTGTATAAACACAAAAATTTCTATCTCAGACAAATAGATTCTACGGCCTTGGTGCTACAAGTTGGATATGGCTGGATATGTTGAACAGGAAAAATTCAAATGGTGGGCTTGCATAAATCATAGGTATGGATATGCTTTTTTATTACCTTTTGGTATTATAATACATAGATATAAAGGATTTATTTAAAACCCTGGAATCTTGTAGAAACAAACACAAAACTTCTCCATAGGGCTATTTTTGGTTTTGAACAAATTTTTCTTTCCTAAACTCTGAAAATGAGTTAACAACAACAACGACAACCAAAAAGTTACAAACCACTGTGAGGAAGAATAAACACATGTAAACAACAGGAGAATTAATATACTCAAGAACATTACAGTTCACCCTCTGTCTCTGTGGGTTCCTTATCCACAGATTTCACCAAGCATGGATCAAAAATATTGGAGAAAAACATCAAAAAGTACAATTCAACAGAAAAAATGATACAAATAAAAATATACAGTATAATGACTATTTATATAATATTCACATTGTATTAGGTATTATAAGTAATCTAGAGATGATTTAAAATATATGAGAGGATGTGCATAGGTTATATGCTCATATGATGCCATTTTATATCAGGAACCTGAACATCTAAGGATTTTGGTATCCACTGGGGTTCCTGGAACCAATCCCCTATGGATACAAGAGAATACTGTATAAGATAAAAGAATCCGATAAGAGATTATGAAATATATGATTAATATGATTAAACAAATGATATAATAGAACACAGAAGGAAAAACCTGAAAGCATATATACACAAAGAACAGATATATTTTTCAAATATCCAAATAGACTTCTGGATTCAGCTCTAATATATAAAGAGCTTGAAAGTCATCACTCTTGTCTTTACAATAAGAAAAATCTGGACAAAATGAAAAATAATGACTTCATTTGGATCCATCTAAAAACAAGTTGCAGTAACAGCCACGACTTTGAAATCTGGATGGAGACAAATACAGAGTGATACAGCAAATGAGATCAGGAGTTGAAGCCATTGGATCCATCAACTGAGAGGAATAAGTACAATGGTAATTTTGACAAATTGCTGGAGGCTGATCCAGAACTAGCCTGGTAATTAGAAAGCGCCAGGCTTTCTAACCCACATATTCACGTGCTTTCTCTCTAGCAGCTCACCAACAAGTTCTCCTAGCCTGAATCCTGGAAAGTTTCCTTCAAGGGAGAGAAGAGTAACCATTATGAAGTAAGACTGTAACCTTTTCCAAAAAAAGTTATACTCTCCAGGGGAAGAACTTAACCTAATACAATTCTGAAACTATTCCAGCTGAAGAAAACAGAGGAGCAGAAAAAAGTCATGACTTTTTTTAAGGGTGTATATGTTGAGTACTATAATTGAGTGGACATAAATATGATCTTTTATGACTGTTGATATATACCTATGCAAGAATACATTTAGATTTCTTGCAAATATTCTGTTAAAGAATAATTCAATTCACCCACTATTTATCCCTACTATTATGTGGTGACATGTACCAGGCAAGTACCAGTGACAGGGTAAATAAGCATGTAAAAATATGAGGAACATTTGGGAGGCCAAGGCAGGCAGATCACCTGAGGTCAGGAGTTGGAGACCTGTCTGGGAAACCTTGTGTCTACTAAAAATACAAAAATTAGCTGGGCATGGTGGTGTGCACCTGTAATTCCAGCTACCTGGGAGGCTGAGGCAGGAGAATTGCTTAAACCCAGGAGGAAGAGGTTTTAGTGAGCCAAGATCACACCACTGCACTCCAACCTGGGTGACAGAGCTGGGTGAACTGCTGGTGAGGATGAAGAACAACACTGACTGGAATAGAATTAATTCCAGAATGAACAGTGGCACCACTACTAGTTTGGAAGATAGTTTGGCATCTTCCAAAGTATTAAGTAATCTCTAGATTACTTATAATACCTAATGCAATGTAAATGCTATATAAGTAGTTGTTATACTGTGTACTTTCATTTGTGTCATTTTTTTACTGTTGTATTGCATTTTTATGTTTTCCCCCAAATATTTCACAAACTTTTTGTAAAATTTTTTACAGAGCTAAATGTGGCTTTACTGTAAAATCCAATGATTATGTTCTTAGGTGTTTACCCAACTGATTAGAAAACTCATGTCCATATAAAAACCTTCATGCAAATATTTACAACAGCTTTATGCAAAATTGCCAAAGACTTGAAGAAACCAAGATGTTGTTCAGTAGGTGAATGGAAAATCAAATTTTGGTACATCTATGTAATGGAATACTATACAGCAATAGAAAGGAGTGCGGTATAAAGCCACACAAAGACCTGATCTACTAAATGTAATATGGTATCAAGATGGGATCTCAGAATAGAAAAAGAACATTCGATGAATGCTAAGGAAATATGAAAAAACATATGGTGTTACTAAACAGTAACGTATCAATATTGATCCATTAGTGATGACAAATATACTAATGTAAGATAATAACAATAGGAGAGGCCGAGTATAGTGGCTCACGCCTGAAATCCTGGCACTTTGGGAGGCCAAGGCAGGCAGATCACCTGAGGTCAGGAGTTCAAGACCAGCTTGGCCAACATGGTGAAACTCCATCTTTACTGAAAATATGAAAATTAGCCAGGCATGGTGGCACATACCTGTAATCCCAGCTAGTTGGGAGGCTGACACAGGAGAATCACTTGGACCTGAGAGGAAGACGTTACAGTAAGTCGAGATCACACCATTGCACTCCAGCCTAAGTGACAAGAGTGAAACTCCTTCTCAAAAACAATAAACAAAAAACAAACAACAAAAACACAATACAAGAAAGTGGTATAGCATATACAGAAACTCTCTAATATCCTTTCTACTACTTTTCTATAAACCTAAAGCTATACCTAAATAAAATGTTTATTAAAAGCTAATAAAGCATCTGAAATTTATATATAAACATGTACATAAATTCATTTAAATAAAAAAATTGTAGTGGCTAGGCACAACTGAGCAAAGAAGTAAAGGTAAATGTGAGGTATCGGTTACAATACAATTCAAAAAGATAAAGAGATGAAAAATGTAAAAGACTGCTTGAAAGCTGGATAATATTTCAGAAGAGCAAGGGTAACAAAAATAAAACATGAAAAAAAGATAATTTACCACATTTGCATACAGAATAATGGTGAAAAATTATGTGATCATCTTAATAGATTCAGAAATAAAAGGATAAAATTTATGCTCATTTATTGTAAATGACTTAACAAATGAATAGAAGGAAATATATAATCAGATAAAGAAATTTTTAAAAATCATAATGGTGAATTATTTTCTGTGTGTGACTGGGAAGTCATCAGGAATGCCAGTTATAACCACTGCTATTCAATTCTATACTGGAGTTCTCAGTCCATACGATAAGGAAGAAATAAAATTGCAAACATCTGCTGATAAACACATTTTGAAATTTAAGAGTCCAAAATAATCTGTAGGTAAGGTACATGAAAATAAATGAGTTTAGCACAGTCAGTGAACAAAAATAAATTAAAATTTATAGCTATCAGCACAAATTATTGGAAAATAAAATTTTAAAATGTCATGCCAATGATATAAAAAAAATACCAAAAAGAACTAACAAAAGATGCACAAGACCTCCAAACTGACAACTACAAAAAATTATTGACAAAAACTAGGAATTATATAAACAAATAGAAGAAGGTATTATGATTATACATTCAATATTTTATGGATGCTAGTTTTCCAAAAATTGACCTTTAAATAAATTCAGTGTAATCCCAATTAAAAATCTCAGCAGATTGTATGTGTGTGTGAAAATTGACATGCTGATTTAAAAATTTATATGAAAATTTATATAGAATTTGATAATGAGAGCAATTATGAATAAGAAAATAGCTTAGAGGATTTACATACCAAATATTAAGATTTATATAAAACTACTATAAGTAAGACAATATGACATTGACATAAAAATAAAGAGATAAATGGGAGAAAAGAGCACAAGTAACAAATAGAGCCATAAATATGTAGGACAATGGAAGGTTGGTCTTATCAATAACCAGTGCTCATTCAACTGGGTTTCCATATGGAATGAAAATAATTTTGAGTGCTATCTTACACTACATACAAAATTGATTCCAGATGTATTGTTGATCTAAGAATGAAAAAAAAATCAAGATTCTAGAAAAGAAGAAGTAGGAGACTATCTTCATGAGGTTAAGTTAATGAAATACTTCTTTGAGAGGACACAAAAAATGCTAACTAATAATAAAAAGATGATATATTGAATGACATTCAGTAAAGAGTATCTATTGATTAAAAGATGCCATTAAAATGAATGGAAGGGCATGACACAGAGAAGAGTGAAGATATCTAATTATAGATATCTAGAAATGAATCTAGAAATGAAGTTCTAAAAATAGATTTAAAAGAGGCAGCCAGCCAATAAAAATGGACAAAGACTTGAACAGGCACATTAAAAAGAAAAAAGGATATGCAGATGGAAAGTTAACATATGAAAACGTTCTCAACTTCATTATAAGTGATAAACAAATTAAAACTACAGTGTTTTTGTTAGTCAGTTTGGGCTGCTGTAACAGAATACCATAGACTGGGTGGGTTATAAACAACAGAATTCTTTTTCTCACAGTTTGCTAGAAATCTGAGATCCATGCCAGCATGGTTGGGTTCTGGTAAGGGCCCTCTTCTGGATTGCAGACTGCTGACTTCTTGTTTTCTCACATGATGAAAAGAAAGCTAGCTAGCTCTCTGGCCTCTTCATAGAAGGGCACTTATTTCATTCATGTAGGCTCAACCATCGTGATCTAATTACCTCCCAAAGTCACCACCTCCTAATAACATCACATTGCAAGAGGTAGGATTTCAACATAGGATTTTTGGGTGAAGCACAAACATTCTGACCAAAGCAGTGTTATACTACTTTATTCCCATTAGCATGGCTAAAATGCAGAGAGAGAGAGAGAGATAACGAGAGAGAGAGAGACAACCAAGTGTTGGAAAAGATGTGGAGAAAAATGAAACTCTCATGTGCTTTACTTGGTAGATTCTGTAAAACTAAATGTATAAATAGTTTATGACCCAACAGTTAGTCTTTTGGGTATATAATGAAATGGAATGTGTATATGTGCACCAAAAGGCATGTGCAATGATGGATAGAAACACTATTTTTAATAGCTAGAATTGGAAACAACCCAGAAATGGTCATCAGAAATAGAGTGGATAAAATACATTGTGGTGTATTTATAAAATGGAATGAAGAGGAGAACTGAGCATGAATGTTATATGCAACCACACGGATCCATATTACAAGCATAATGTTGAATGAATGAAACCAGACTCAAGAGGAAATTTTCTATGTGATTCTATTTATCTAAAGTTCAATATTAGGCAATGGTGATCTAATAATAGTGTTAGAAGTCAAGTTTGTTGTGGCTATTGCAGGCTCAGGAGTGCATATGGGAGTTGTGACTGGGTGTGGGAACATAAGAGCGTTTTGGAGGACTGGTGATACTTTGTTTTTGATTGGGTGCTGCTTACACAGCAGTGTTCATTTTTTGAAAATTCATTAAATTATACTTGTGCAATTTTCTATATGTATGTTATGCTTTTAATAAATGTTTCCTTGAAGAAATACATGAAGAATAGTTTAAGAAGGTTAAACATGCCTAATAGCAGTTCCAAGAAAAAAGGAAAGAAAATGGAGAAGAGATGCACAAAATAATCTTAGTTGAGATTGTCCCGAAATAAGTGAAGACCTAAAGTCTCCAGAATTACAAAAAATAAAAATAAAAAAAAGAAAAGTAATTCAAATGTCTATGTCAAGAATAGATCTAAGTACTATAGAACCAATAGACAAAAACAGCTTCCAGGAAGCTAGATAAGAACCAAAGCAAAATACAAAATAAAATATATAATATGCATATTGTAATAAATAGAAAAAAATAAAGCAGAGAAGGAAGCTATCACATGTTAGGTCTGAGGAACAATATCGAAATTTTAAATGGGGCTTCCGGGGAAAACCCTACTGAGTATAAAGGGATATAATATAGGGGTGCAGATGCAGGAAAGTGGGTGGTTGTAGTAGTGGGGGTTGATGGAAGAGGAGAAAGTGGAACTTTCTTCTATAACCCTGTAGCTAATTCTCTATAGTTAAACTATAATTCAATTACTAATTACCTGATTGTGATGTGAATGGCCTAGTGTTATAACTCTGTAGAGCTTTAGTAAGTGAAGCATAATGTTGCTTCTACTATCATTCTCTAATTATTTGAAAGAGTGAAATATCCAAGAAACATAGCAAGACTGACAGAGAGGAAACAGAAAATGCTTCTCTGTAGTACATGTGGATAGAGTTTATGCAAATAAACTCGGTGATTAGAAGGACCCAATCAACACACTAATATAGATTTTACAAAACTCGAAGTGAAAAATAAATCTGAAGCCATCTAAAGTAGAAACTGACCTTGTTAAAAAGAGGCATCCTGGCCGGGCACGGTGGCTCACGCCTGTAATCCCAGCACTTTGGGAGGCCGAGGCGGGCAGATCACGAGGTCAGGAGATCCAGACCATCCTGGCTAACATGGTGAAACCCTGTCTCTACTAAAAATACAACAAAAATTAGCCGGCCATGGTGGTGGGCAGCTGTAGTCCCAGCTACTGGGGAGGCTGAGGCAGGAGAATGGCGTGAACCCGGGAGGCGGAGCTTGTAGTGAGCCGAGATCACGCCACTGCACTCCAGCCTGGGCGACAGAGCAAGACTCTGTCTCAAAAAAAAAAAAAAAAAAAAGCAAAAAACAACAGGCATCCTTTGAATTGCATGATACTGGATTGAGTAGAGGACTTCTGTTTCTAGGGAAGATGAATTGTAACCAGAATATTAGCGAAAGAGAAGTTGACCACTTGAATGTCTAGAAAAGTGACTTCATGTTTACAGTTTAAATTTTGTTTCAACACTTATTTTGAAAAATCCAAATGTTGAAACACTACTTGTTAATATATTGTATCATTTGCACTCTTCCTTTCTGCCTCTTTGTGTGGGCGTCTCTCTCTCACACAGTGATACACATATATTTATAAATTATTATTATTATTGGAGAATATATTCATAGGAAATTATATATTGTGTAACCGTTTGAATCTACCAGATATAATAATTTTTACCTTCAAATACTTTCGCATGTATCTCCTAACAATGAAGATAATCTTCCTCTGTAACCATAAAACATGATCAAATTCAGGACGTTTTTTATTGTTGCATATTATTATCTATAATATAGTCTTTATTTTACTTTTGCTAATTGCCCTGATAATATTCTACACCCGGAATCATCCATTGAATTTAGTTATCATGTTCCTTTAATATCCTTTAATCTAGAACACTTCCTCAGTCTTTCTTTGTCTTTCAGGGACATCAACCTTTTTGAAGCTATTTGGTATGATTAGTTTCAGTATTTGTTGATTTTCTGTCCTAACATGTCTGTATCTAATCAGAACTACAAAAGTTAACAGGTCATTATCCTCTCATCCTTCTTTGACAGGGAACAATGTAATGATTTTTTTTAAAAATTTCCATGTGCTTTGAAAAGGCATTAATCACTCCAGGGGAAAAATATATTTAGTTACTATTCAATCAAACGTATGAATTAAATCACTTTAATGACCTCTTGTGACTGAAAAGTTTTAAGCAATTTGTTTTTCTTCACATAATGAATATATACTATATATTTATAATTTCAGTGAGAATTATAAACCATGGAAAATTAGAATATATTCATTTTGCCTTTCATTTCATTATGAGTTTGAGAAAGAAAACATAGCTTTTTAACATTGTATTGATTTTACCTCAATTATAATTCATATTTCAAACTCATTCATCATAATTTCAACGAAATGACAAATGAATTGTTCTTCAGTTCATATTAATTTTAAACCAATTTTGCATCCATAGAACACAGAATATAAAAATTCTAAGTGGACATTAGGCTACTCTTTGCTGCAGACAAGTACTTTCAGATACTTTTGTATTCTGAAAGCTACAATTTGAACATGGTTTCAATGCAGATCAAATACACTTAGGACCCATCTCGTATTCATTCCTATTTTCAGGTGAAAAATGCTTTGAATACCAAATATCTGTTTTCATCTCTCTAGTAAGAACGCTAGTCTTTTTACTTCTCCCACTTGCACATGATTTAAGAGAAAGTACGTTGTTAATTGGAAAATGTTTTTGCATAGTTATGAACCTCTGATTATGTGCTGTCATCCATATCACTTTATTTTTTTCACCTAACAGTGCAACGAGTGTTAAAGTTTAGTTCTTTCATCACTGCCACCTCTTCATCATGGTTATTTAAGCCATTAAATTTTTCTCTAGGTTTCTTTTAACATCACCCCATTCCTCAAATGCTCTGCAGTTTAAAATTTCATGCTTAAGTTCCAGATTTTTAGTCTTTTCCAAACCCAAGCTGTCTCTTCATATACTTATTCTACTTTCACGTATTATTTGCAGCAATGGTGATTTTAACCCTTTATTTTTTGTTGCAAACTGTTAAAAGACAAACTTAGGCACATTAAAATGTTAGAGGTTTTTTTGTTGTTTGTTTTTTGTTTGTTTTGAGCAAACAGTGATTTGGGAATTGGGCAGCACAACACCAGAAGTGGTTCAGAACTCCACCTAGGGGGTGTGAGGTGAACTTATATAAGGTGTTCATGGAAGCATGACAATGAAAATATTTGCTTGGCTAAAGGGGAATGTTCCTAGTTAAATGTTAATTGGTGGTCTATGCCTAGTTAAGCTTCAGTCTTGTTTCACTGTTTACACTGAGTTGGGTTTGGTTTGATTACATAGGCACTGGAGTTGCCTCAGCCTAATGGCCTCCTAATTAAGTTTTGGCAATTATGAACAAGATACCTGTAAGCATTCATGTGCAGGTTTTTGAGTAGACATAAGTGTTCATTTCATCTGGTTAAATAACAAAGAGTATGATCACTGGGTCATATGGGAAGAATATGTTTAGTTTCGTTAAAATACTGCCAAAATACTTTCCAAAGTGGCTATGTCATTTTGTATTGCCACCAGCAAGGAATAAGAGTACTTTTGCTTTACATCCTCACCACTATTTGGTATTGTCAATGTTTTGCTTTTTGATCATTCTGATCAGTAGGTAGTGGTATCTCACTGTTGTTTTCATTTGCAATTCCCTAATGACATATGATGTGGAACATCTTTTAATATGCTTATTTGCCATTATATAATCTTCTTTGGCAAGGTATCTATCTATTCAGGTATTTTACCCATCTTTTTTTTTTTTAAATTTTCTTTTTTTTTTTTTTTTTTTGAGACGGAGCGCTCTGTTACCCAGGCTGGAGTGCGGTGGCGCGATGTCAGCTCACTCTAGCTCCAACTCCTGGGTTCACACCATTCTCCTGCCTCAGCCTCCTGAGTAGCTCAGACTACAGGCGCCTGCCACCACACCTGGCTAATTTTTTGTATTTTTTAGTAGAGATGGGGTTTCACCATGTTAGCCAGGATGGTCTTGATCTCCTGACCTCGTGATCCACCCGCCTCAGCCTCCCAAAGTGCTGGGATTACAGGCATAAGCCACCGCTCCCGGCCCCATCTTTTATTTTCTTATTGTTGAGTTTTAAGACTTCTTTGTATATCTTGTGTAACATTCCTTTGTCAGTAATATGGTTTGGCTCTGTGTTCCTACCCAAATCTCATGATGAATTATGATCTTCCGCATTGGAGGAGGGGTTTGGTGCTTGGTGCTTGGTGGGAGGTAACTGGATCATGGCGAGAGGTTTCCTCCTTGCTGTTCTCATGATAGTGAGTGAATTCTCCCAAGATCTGGTTTTTCAAAAGTGCGTGGCACTTTCCCCCTTGGCTCTCTCTCTCTCTCTCCCCTTCCTGCTGGCCATGTGAAAATGTGCTTGCTTCCCCTTTGCTTTCCGCCATGACTGTAAGATTCCTGACGCCTCCCAGCCATGCTTCCTGTACAGCTGTGGAACTCTGTGCCAATTAAAGCTCTTCATAAATTACCCAGTTTCGGGTAGTTCTTTATAGCAATGTGAGAACAGACTAATATAATCAAATATGTCTTTTACAAATGTTTTCTTGGAGTCTGTAGCTAGTCTTCTTATTTTCTTGACAGTGTCTTTTGCAGAACAAAAGTTTTTAATTTTAGTGAAATTCAGTTTGTTTTTTCATGGACCATGCCTTTGATATTGTTGTATGTAAAATATTGACATGGGAAACATTCCCTTGTTCCCCTTGCGGGGTGTGCAACAGCAGGAGTGGCTCACTTCTTCAGTACCCCACTGCTCAAACCTCTGGGAGGAGAATGTAGATGGGCAGGTTGTGGGGCTCCAACTGCATGGCAGTGTCTAAGGGTGAATGCTTAAAGCTCCTGAAGCCTCAGTTGGGCATGTGTTACAGTGTGCTCTTTCGGTTTAACCATCCATAAGTGGCTTGTGTTTATAAGCTCAATTAGACCCTCTGCCTCATTGCAAGGACAGAGGGCTTTCTGTATCCCGGGCTTCTTGCCTTGGTGTACTGGAAGAATTATATCACATGTGAGCTTGGAGAATGAACATAAGGTTTTATTCCGTGGAAGTAGTTCTCAGCAGATGGGAGAGCCAGAAGGGGATGTAGTGGGAAGGTGGTTTTCCCCTGGAGTCAGGCCGCTCAGCAGCCAGGCTCTCCTCTGACCACCCTGGCAAAACTCCATGTTCTTCCATTGGTCGATGGCCTGCCAACATCTGCTGGTGTCTGCTGGTGTGTTCTTCCACTGTTGTGTTCCTCTTGACATCCAGCCGCTTGTGTCTCCTCCCACTAGGGTCTCGGGGTTTTTATAGGCACAGGTTGGAGGCATGGTGGGCCAGGGTGGTCTTGGGAAATGCAACATTTGGACACAAAAACAAATGCCTGTCTTTACCTAGGTCTGTGGACACAGGGCTGGGAGTGGAACCCTAACCATAGGCCCTGCCATTCTCTTCCCAGCACTTCGCTGCCCCACTCCTGTATCAATGTCATTGCCAAACACAAGGTCATCTAGATTTTCTTTTGTGTTATCTCCTAGGAGTTTTCTAGTTTTGCATTTTACACTGAGGTCTGTGATCTCTTTTGAGCTATTTTTTTGTGAAGGTTATAAGATCTGTGTCTAGATTTTTTTTTTCTATCAATCTGTTTGTTTCTTTTTTTCACCAATAGCATACTGTCTTGATAACTGTAGCTGTATAATAAGACTTGGAGTGCTGTAGTAGGAATATTTTTGCTAGTAAACAGTAGGCATGTTTTAGAACCAAATATACCAGCTTTATATAATGTTTGTTGCAGCATTCTATTTTTTCTATATTAGGAATAATTTCTAAAACATTGTCAGGAATTCTTTCTAGACAGTTTGAAAGACTTTACTGGCTTTCTTATTATATAAAACAACAACATAAATATCATCTCAGATACTTCTTTGTACATAGTCATGATATATTCCTAAAACAAAATTCTAGGCATGATATTCATTTGTATTTTCTTTTAGTTATTCTAATATTCCAGATTTTTTTAACATTTAAACATTTAACTTTGCATGGGCACATAACATGAAGATATGCTATATATTTATTTTTACAAATACAAAACTGATTATTCCAGTACTGGCAACTTTTGAATCCCTTTTCTGTTGATTGAAATGCCAGCTTATACACTAAATGCCTGTTTTAAGCCTGGCAAACTTCTTTTTCATTAAATTTACCACCTGTTTTTAAGCTTAAGCCATGTTGTTTTAAATATTATATATTTATATTGTTTTATAATGTGTGGTACTATCTCAGTTTTATAAATCTTTCTAAGAACAATCTTGAGTTTTAGTCTCCTTCAGATCTAGGAGCCTTTGGGGAAGAGTATAGGGAGAATGGCTGCAAGGAATAACTTAGGAAGAGTTTCATTTCTTTCCTCTGCTCTACATAAAGCCTTATACCTCCACCTCCCTTCTACTTTTCTAGTGCCCAAATTCAGACATCCTAGTGTCTCCTTTTGGTCTGATTCCTATGTCTGAAACAAAGTTGACTATGCATACTTCTAGGACTGAAACCTGGGACCTCTCAATACTGGTCGGACTCCAGTATATTGTTCTCAATGATACCACACTAATTCCTCATTTTTAGAGAATGGCAAACTTTCAACTTCCTGAAGTCAATATTTTTTCTTGGAAGTCATTTGGGGATGGGAAACAGAAGGCCTGAATTGACTCTCTTACCCTCCCTTCAGTCTATTGCTGTCCCTGTTATGTCAAGGAGTAATTCTTTGAAAATTTCAGCAGATCAGTATCCCATTGTCACAGGATCTTTGAGGTCTTGCTTTTCTGACCTGAAACCTCTGGCCGGTGGTGCCTTTGCCCGAGTTTTGCTCAGGCCCACTGGGCTGGTTCTGCCCACTCATCCTGGCAGGCTGTGCCCAGCTCACTCTACTGGCCTGGATCCCATGCCTGCCAAGGAAGAGTCAGGCGTGGAGCAGCAAAGGATGTGTGAGCAAGTGTGGGGTCCAGATACTGCACAGTCAGACATACTGGCTGCTGTAGCAGGGTGGGCAGCTCCAGTGCTGACATGGATGTCAGCTCTCTGCGAGGCTGCAGCTGGACCAGGTGCACCACAAGCAGCTTTCCCTGCTGGCTCCAGAACATGCAGTGGCACCCGGAAGCTTGGAGATGCCAGGCACTGCAGGACCCCAAAGAGGGAGTGACAGCCCTGGGTCAGGGAGCTCCCAAGTCTGGGATCCCTGAAGGGCCGCAGCTCTTCTCTCCTTCTCTTTGCCCACAAGGTGGTGAACAAGTTCATGTTTCAACCCTGTTTGTGTTCTAGCTCTTTTAACTCCACCATTCGGTGGGTTCTGAATTCTTGCCCTGTGACCAGGAAGAATGAGGTACACAGACAAGTGGAAGATGAACAAGATGAAGAGAAGTTATATTGAGCAATAGAACACTTGCAGGAGACCCACAGGGGATAGCTCCTTTCCACAGTCAGGGTGTTCTGATGAGTATTCAGCTCCTAGCAGAGAGAAGACCCTGGAGTGGGAAGTTCCTCTCTGCAGGCAGGTCATCCCATTGTTTTCCCAACTCTCAGCAGAGAGGAGACCCTGGAGTGGGTTGCTCCTCTCTGCAGCTGGTAGTCCTGATGTCTCTGCAGGTCTCTGAAGCTCTCAGCAGATAGGCGGTCCTAGAGTGGGTAGCTCCTCTCTGCTGTTGGTCATCTTGACATCTCCTGCTATCAACAATAAGGGTTGCTGCTCTATGTAGTTGGTTGTCCGGTTATCTGCTCAGCTCTGGCTGAGCCTGGGGCTTTTATGGGCCTCAGAAGGGAGGAAGTACATGCCAACTGGTCCATGGGCAGCCATGGGCAAGCCCAGAAGAGGCACCACAAGTTCCCACTCTAGTTTGTAGGACTGGCAGCCTGGCCCAGCCTTCAGGCCATTCCTGGCCTAAAAAAGGTGGGTCCTCTCTGGAGACCTGCCCCATTCCACCCAGGAATCTGTCTGTCTCCACCTGTCCTTCATGGTGCCCAGGCTCCACCTGACTTTGCTCCAAAATTGGAGAAGATGTGGAGAGCCGGGAGAAGCCAGGAAGCAGGAGCAGGCGTTTCCGAGCCTGTGAGGGCATGAGGGCCTTCCTGGGCCCCCAGGTGTGTAGGGATGCCTGAGTCTGCAGCCAGGGTTTGGATAGCTACAGCTGCAGCTGTGCCAGGGGTGGGAGTGGGGGGGGGGGGGGGGCGGGGGCGGGGCTCCTGCCTGCTCTATGGAGCAGGAGGACTGGCTCTGCAGCTGCAGTTTGGGTAGCTGCAGTGGCACCCAGGGAGCTCCTGCCTCAGCTTAGCAGGGGTAGAGCTCCCGCTTGTCCCCAGCTCCTGCAGGCTCCATGGAATGTGCAGTCCTGGCTGCACCTCCCTGGTGCAGCATACCTGATGGCAGCCACAGGCTGTCTGGAGCAGCTGCTGCCATCACTATCTCTGTTCTTCAACATTAACACATGATTTTCTCTAATTGCATATTTTATTAGTAATTTCTATGGGAATTTGAGTAGGAAGAATTATTGATGGCAGTAATAGAGAAAAACAATAAGATATCAGATGGAGAGTCTCTCAGTTCCACTACATTTTTTTCATAATTTATATACATCTGGATTTGTCTTATAATCCTTTGCAACTCTTGGAATAGATCACTCCTTTTCACTAATTCTGATACCTCCAAATATACTTTAGATCTTATTTCCTTCTGTATTTTCTGGCACATTTCACTATAAGTTATTTATCTCTCTTTCTCAAGTACGAGGTGATCCCTGTTGTCTTTAAATAGTTTTGAATCTTTCCTGTTAACAAAAGAAAAATAAAATTATAAAAAAAATCTCTATTTCCTATTTTTGAAACTAAACTTCTTAAAAAGAAGTTCATTGTGGTTCTACCTCCTCTCCTTTCCTCTCCTCTCCTCTCCTCTCCTCTCTTCTCCCCTCCTTTTCCCTTCCTTTCTCAATATTCTGCAGTCTGGATTATATGCACTTTAATTTACCTCAACTAAATTAATTAATATCCATTTCTCTTAATATAATGGGCATATTTCTGTCCACTTCACCACTTTTCAGTAGTACTGAAATCTTAAAACCAGACAGATACATTCACTTCTCTTGGCTTTCCTAACATACCACTCTCTGACATTCTAATCTGTTTTATAGGCTTCTACCCCATATCTGGCTGTGAATTTGAGAGTTCATAAAGTCTTGACCCTGGGTCTTTCTCTTATTCTATAATCTCTCAGTAGTCTATTTGTAGATAACCTGCACATTTTCATTTTTAACCCATACTTCCCCATCTGAACATTGGTCTATAGTGTCTTCCCTGCCTCCAGAAGGCAATTCTAACCTGCAAAACATCTTGATGAGTAATTCTTATTTAAAAATATATGTAAATAAATATTAATAATTCCCTTTGAAATTAGTAGTACACAATTATTTTAGTAGTTAAATAAGTGCATGTAGGATATTTAATATTTATACAAGAAAAACATTAATGTAAAATACAATAATGTGATTTTCCAAAAAGCAATAATATCTTACCAACTTTGTAATAAACTTTAATGGCCTCTCATTACTTTTGTCATCACCAAAATCCTTAACATGGCCTACTTAGGTCTATGGCACCATCCCTCATGAGGCCTACCTTGCTCCGTGCCATTCCAGGCTTATTAGCCTACTTTCAGTTACTAAAACATGCTACAGGATCTTTGCCTGTGTTGATCTTTGCGTCTGGAGTGCCTCCCCTGACCCTATTCCCCACCGTTGCCTGATTAAGTCCTATCTTTACTTCATATTTCCTTTCAATTGTCACATCCTTAATGAACCCTCTGATCTCCTTTACTTGGTCCATTCTTCTTATTTTGTCTCCATGTACCTCTTCTTGGGAGTTCTTATCAGTGTTTGATTTTATATGTATTTTATGATTATCTCATTATTGGTAATAGATTTTGTGAGACCTGGGATTATGTATTTTTGGCTGACAATTTTATTATTAGATCTTTGTAGAGCGCCTGATATATAGTAGGCACCTGATGTTCACTCACAGAATAAATAAAAGAAGGAGGGAATAAGTGGAAGTTTCCCAGTTTTTCTTCTATAAATCATGAAATATTTTCGATTATGACTAAAGCTTGGGGGTAATTCTATGAATGTTGATTTTTTATTTTTTATTATTTTTCTAAGCGATCGGACTTATATGTATAATTCTCTTTAGTTCAATAGTTATTCAAAAGGCTCTCTTTAGACTTTTTAATGATTGAAGGATTACCCCACAAACTTTATTCAGTTCCAATTTTATATTTTTTCTGAAACTTATTTTTGTTCATATTATAAATAAGTATTGGTGACTTTTTACAATATATCTTCAAATTAATTTTACTTTCCTTTAGGCTACATTGTTTGCATTGGAATTGTGTTTCTGTTTGTTTATGCTGTTAAAAGAAGACATCTATGCAAAATCAAAACAATAGGATATGTCGATTGCCCTGGCTGTGTGCTCTCACCCTGATCATGGAAATACTGTTCCTTTTAATTTTATTCTAATGATATGCTAAGATAATCTACCTCAATGAACTTTTACTGTCTTTACAGACTGCTGGACTGAGGGCTTATTCTAACTGCCCTGTTTACCACTTCCCTAATTATAATAATGAAAGTTTATTTTTAACTAATTTGATGCAAATATTTACTCATTGGGAGACATTACACAAGACGATGATGATGAGGAGGATGATAATAGTAATAGACACATATGGTTTTTATAGGACATGCTTGATATGCTTTATACATTATTAACAAATTTAATCCTCATAAAAATATCATATTATTTTAGCATCTTCACTTTCCAAGTGTAAAGACCAAAGCACCTAGCAGGGTACGGTGGTGCATACCTGTAGTCCCAGCTACTTGGGTGGCAGAGGTGGGAGGATCCCGGGCTTGAGCCTGGGAGGCTGAGGCTGCAGTGAGCTGAGATTGAGCCCCTGCACTCCAGCCTGGGCAACAGAGTGAGACCTTGTCTCAAGGAAAACAACAACACTACAAAACCAAAGCACAGAGATATTAAGTGAGTTGCTTAAGAACACACAGAAAGCAGATGGCAGGAGCGGGGTTTCAACCAATGAAAGGTTCATGCTTTTAACCACCAAGCTATATTGCCTTTCAAGATAAAGGACTGCTTTCCATACTTTAACTCAATTATTATAACCCCTAAACCTATATAAAGTAGATTGTTTGACTCCATTTGAAAAGTGAGGAAACCTAAGTTCAGAAAGGGGAGGTAACATTTCAAAGTCCACAGATATTGAAAATGTCCGAGTCCAAATTTCTACTGAGATATATGAATTATCTTTCTACATGAAGCTGACTTTAAACCTGTAACTCTCATTCTATTACATGAAGACAGTCAATGAGAAACTATAAATCTAAGAATGCAGTATTCTCAACTTGTACTTACTAACTATGCATCTCAATTTCTAACTTTTTAATCTATCCTATTATATGGCATTCTTGTGGAGGGGAAGATTAAAAAAAAGAGGATCATTGATATAGCTATGTTAGGACTAATACATATCACATAGGAGGCACTCAAATGAATATTGATTGAGTGACTTCCATTAATTTCGTTCTTTAATCAGCTCCTTTTTGCAAAAAATTTGTTGGACATTCCTCACAGCAGTGGAAATCAGAGTTTGTTTTATTTTTAAAAGTTCCTTTGAATTTTTGTCTTTCTTGATGTTTTCATTGGTATGTTGAATGGTGAATGGAAATTGACTTTATCTTGTTACTGCCTGTTAATAGTAGGAAAATAGGCAGATAATATGCATTTAACAAACATTTGTTGAAAGGATAAATGCTGAGAGAAGGCACATCTGGAAAGTCAATATCTGCTTTCATTGGAAGCAAAATTTATTTTTGGGAACAAAAATTATTTGATATTAATACATGCAAAAATGTACATATTGCTTTTTTTAAAAGAAATTTTAGATTTCATCAAAGGTTTTTGCCTCTACCAAATATATATGACTTTTAGAAGAATATTTAATATGCATTAAGTTCATGACTTGTAACTTTTATATATTTTATTTTATTTTTTACTTTTGTATAGTTTAAATTATATTTATATATGTTAGCCCTGGGAATCCAAACATGTAAGATATCAATAAATGGCATTGGTAAGTTAGTTTATGTTAATGAGTTCATTATTAATTAATGTAAAATAATATTTCAAAGTTTATAAATGATACAATTAAAATATGCTATTCTTTTTTTTTAATATCCACAGCTCAGTCCATTTTTAAGGCATACTGTTCTGAAGAGAACATTTAATGTAACTCTGCCAAATTCTTTCTTGATTGATAGAGAAATCACTCCTACTCTAGAACAAAAAGCCAAACAAAAACACCAAGGAGGCAAAATATAATCTACTAAATGGTGAGTGTATCAGTTCGTTCTCACACTGATATAAAGAAATACACAAGACTGGGTAATTTATAAAGGAAAGAGGTTTAATTGACTCAGTTTCACATGACTGGGGAGGTCTCAGGAAACTTCCAATCATGGTGGAAGGCATATGAGAAGCAAGTACCTTCTTCACAAGGTGGGAGAAAAGAGAGAGGGAAGAGGAACTGCCAAACACTTATAAAATCATCAGATGTCATGAGAACTCAGTCACTATCATGAGAACAGCATGGGGGAAAACACCCCCATGATCCAATTACCTCCCTCAGGTCACCCTTTGACATGTGGGGATTACAATTTGAGATGAGATTTCTGTGGGGACACAGAGTCAAACCATATCATTCTGTCCCTGGACCCTCCCAAATCTTATGTCCTTTTTACATTTCAGAACAAATCATGCCTTCCCAACAGTCCCCCAAACACTTACTTCAGCATTAGCTCAAAAGCCCATAGTCCAAAGTCTCATTTGAGACAAGGTAAGTCCCTTCCACCTATGAGCTTGTGAAATCAAAAGCAAGTTAGTTACTTCCAAGATACAATATGGGGACAGGCACTGGATAAATGCTCCCATTTCAAATGGGAGAAATTGGCCAAAACCGAGGGGCTGTAAGCCCCATGTGAGTCTGAAAGCCAACAGGGCAGAGATTAAATCCTAAAGTTCCAAAATAATCTCCTTTGACTCCATGTCTCACATCCAGGGCATGCTGATGAAATGGGGAGGGGGCTCCCACAGCCTTGGGCAGTTCTTTCACTGGCTGGTGTTGAGTGCCTGCAGCTTTCCCAGCTGCAGGGTGCAAGCTGTCAGTAGACCTACTATTCTTGGGTCTGGATAAGGGTGGCTTTCTTCTCACAGCTCCACTAGGAGATGCACCAGTGGGGACTCTGTGAGGGGGCTCCAACCCCACATTTCCCTTCCACACTGCTCTAGCAGAGATTCTCTAAAAGGGCTCTGACCCTGCGAAAGACTTCTGCCTGGACATCCAGGCATTTCCATACATCCTCTCAAATCTAAGCAGAGGTTCCCAAACTGCATTTCCTGACTTGTATGCACCCTCAGGCCCAACACTACATGTAAACCACCAAATCTTGGAGCTTGCACCCTCTGAAGCAACAGTTTGAACCATACCTTGCCCGTTTTAGCCAAGGCTGGAGCTGAAGCATCTGGGTCACAGGACACCATATACTGAGGCTGCACAGAGCAGTGGAAGACCTGGTCCCAGCCCGCAGAACCATTTTTCCCTCCTAGGCCTCTAGGCCTGTGATGGGAGGGGCTGCCACTAAGGTCTCTGACATGCCATGGAGACATTTTGCCAATTTTCTTGGCAATTAACATTTGGCTCCTTATTACTTATGCAAATATCTGCAGATGGCTTGAATTTCTCCCCAGAAAATAGATTTTTCTTTTCTACTACATGGTAAGGCTGCACATTTTTCAAACTTTTATGCTCCATGTCCCTTTTAAATGTAAGTTCCAATTTCAGATCATCTCTCTCAAGTTCAATGCTCCACAGATTTCCAGGGCAGGAGCAAAATTCTGCCAGTCACTTTGCTAAAGCATAGCAAGAGTAATCTTTACTCCAGTTCCCAATAAGTTCCTCATCTCCATATGAGACCACTTCAGCCTAAACTTCATTGTCCACATCACTATCAGCATTTTGGTCAAAACCATTTAACAAGTCTCTAGGAAGTTCCAAACTTTTCCTCATCTTCCTGTCTTCTTCTGAGCCCTCCAAACTGCTCCAACCTCTGCCTGTTACCCAGTTCCAAAGTTCCTTCCACATTTTAATGTTATCTTTATAGCAGTACCCCACTTTTTGTACCAATTTCCTGCCCAGTCTCATGCTGCTATGAAGAAATACCTGAGACTGGGTAATTTATAAAGGAAAGAGGTTTAACTGATTCACAGTTAAGCATGGCTGGGGAGGCCTTGGGAAACTTACAATCATGGTGGAAGGCAAAGGAGAAGCCAGTACCTTCTTCACAATGTGGCAGAAAAGACAGAGGGAAGAGGTACTGCCAACACTTATAAAACCATCAGATCTCATGAGAACTTAGTCACTGTCATAAGAACAGCACAGGGGAAACCGTACCCATCATCCAATCACCTCCCACCAGGTCCCTCCCTTGATACATGGGAATTGCTATATGAGATGAGATTTGGGTGAGAACACAGAGCCAAACCATATCAGTGAGTATACCTTTCCTCCCTAAGTTATATGGTTACTACATTTTTATAATCCATAAATTAACTGCCATACACAATCCATTGGTCAGAATATATTTTTCTGTCCTCAAAGCAATATATTTGTATCGCTCTTCTAGAAACTGGTTGTGTTTATGGCTCCAAGGTGTAATTAACAGATTATAATAGAAGACAATCTGTGTTCCTCTAGAGATAAGTTCTAATCTGGTCAAGAATAGCCAGTACATGATCCTTACATTTTTTTTTTTTTCTTTTTTTTTTTGAGGCGAAGTCTCGCTCTGTTGCCCAGGCGGGAGCGCAGTGGCGCAATCTCGGCTCACTGCAAGCTCCGCCTCCTGGGTTCACGCCATTCTCCTGCCTCAGCCTCCCGAGTAGCTGGGACTACAGGCGCCCGCCATCACGCCCGGCTAATTTTTTTTTTTTTTGTATTTTTAGTAGAGACGGGGTTTCACCGTGTTAGCCAGGATGGTCTCGATCTCCTGACCTCGTGATCCGCCCGCCTCGGCCTCCCAAAGTGCTGGGATTACAAGCGTGAGCCACCGCACCCGGCCTAACTCTTTCACTGTTCTTCTTTCCTTCTTTCATTTCTGTGCTTCTCCTTAGGTTATTAGTCTTCTGTCTAATGAACTCCTTTGAATATGTATGTTTGCACAGGTTTGCTGTTGATGAGTTTTCTCAGTTGTCTGAAAACATCTTTATTTCATTTCCCTTTTTGAAGGATTTTTTGCTGAATAAAGAAGTTCAGGTTGGCATATTTTCTTTGAGCATTTACAAAATGTCATTCTATTGTTTTCTGCCCTCCATAGTTTCTAATGAAGTGTCTTTCCTTTGAAGATAATGGCTTTTATTTATCTGACTGCTTTTACAACTTTTTTATGCGTTTAAAAAAAGTCAGTTTTACTCTAATGCTCTTGGATTTTCCTACCTTCTGCCCCAGTTCTCCTTGGTGTTTGTTAATACTCTGGATTGTGTGGATTGATGTCTTTCTATTGGCTCTGAAAGTTTCTCACCTATTATCTTTTCAAATATTGCTTCTTTAACATTTCTCTCTTCTCTTATACAAATGCAATTACAGATATTAAATTGTGTCTCATGTGTCTGGTATGCTCTTTTGTATATTACAGATTCTCTTTTCTTTTTGAACTTCAGTCTGTATATTTTATAATAATCTCTCCTTAGTTCAAAAATCCTCTCTTTAGCTGTTTAAACACATCTATTGCATTCTTAATTTAAATGTTAACATTTTCAGTTCTGTAATTTCCATTGGGTTATTATTTGTAAATTCCAGTTACATAGTGAGATTCTTGATCTTGCCAACAATTTTGTTAAGCATTTTATTCTTTATTATTTTAAAATCTATGATAGATACCTCCAACTCTAATTCACCTTTGGTTCTGCTTATGTTTTAGTTTTCTGTTTTTTGATTATATCTCCTGACATGCCTAGTAAGTTTGATCAAATGTAGAATATTGCTCATGAAAAATTATAGATATAATTTGATGTTTTGTCTCATATTTTCTTCCTTCAGGGAGGATTTCCTTTAGATTTTTCTCAGGTACCTTAAATATGGGGCAGACCTACTTTTCCAGTGTGGGATTGTGCCTGTCCAGAACTGAGTTTCACATTTTTGTTAAGAGTTGATGTAATTCTTATTACCCATATTTTTAGAGTATAAAATATTCTAATAATAGGAATTATTAGAATTCCTATTCTCATTCTAATAATAGGAAGTCAGGGATATTAACTAGAGTCCCTTCTCCAATCTCTTCTTCTTCCATCCTGGGAAACTGCCAAATACCCTGTTTTGCTGCCTATATCTTTAGCTGCTACTCTTGATTCCATTTGATATCCTGTTAACCCTATACCAGATAAAATTTAGCAAATGTCTTAAGGAGGAACATGACACGATGCCAGAATTCCCTTATTCTTCTTCCTTTTTCTTTGTAATTTAGTTTCTTGACATCCTGCCTTATTAAACTACAAGTTTTATCTTTAGAGATCCCAATAAGGCCAAAGTCTCAGCTTAGGTTTTTATCCGCCTTGTGGCTGTCTTCTTGGTCTTTTGGCCTTGTGCTATTTAGAAACTAAAAGATTCCTCAAGGGAAATGTAAGGCTCACTTCAGTATTACACCTGCCTTACTATTCTCACCAAATTTCTGGCCCTTCAAAACCTGGTTGTCTGTATAGTTTTCCATTCAGTTAAATAGGTTTAAGCCGAAATGAATTCTATAGATTTTATTTGTTGCATGGCCTGCAACAAGTTATTCTTTGCCATGTCTGAATTTCTTTACCAGTTTGTCAAGCTCCTTTCCTTTCATCTCTCAATTTATGAAATCCTATATCTTCAATGAATAATTACAATTAAGAAAGAATATCTCCTAGACATGAGGTATCCTGCCATGTAACTATTTACTCATAATTCTATAAAAAACACACACCCTTTTTAAGGAAATATATTTATTAAACTTACTTGCAGATTTATTTTTTGAGAATTACCATTGTCACATTAGAAACTAAGAATATGTTATGGTTGTATGTTTCATTATTTAACTATTTTTACATGGTGTCACACAAAAATAAGCCCTTAGAAATGCTGTAGTATTCCAGGCATGCTCACTTCCATTCGAAGCCCTCTGTTAAATAAGCCTTCAGCAGGCAAAGCCAGACTAGCCCCTGTCTAACTTTATCATTACAGATGGACACAAAGACCCAATTCTATCTTTTCTGTTTCTACACTCTCGTATTATTACCACTGAAGGCCCTCAAAAAGCTACCAGAGTTGCATTCAGAATTATTCTGCATTTCAGTAAATATAATATCATTTGGAGTCTCCCTACTTTAATTAACTTTAATTAAAAACAATTTTTTTCTACAATTAGAGATAAGTTTAATGCTTGGCTGAGCTACTACACCAAGTCTAAAGAAAATGAGTGAGTTAACATGTTCAAATAGCTGTTATCAGCTCTAATTATGTTTGCATGAAGAAAGAACAAGCTAGATAATAGAAGAGTATTGGATGATTGAAAATGGGGAAAGAGTAACCATCTGAATAAAAAAAAAATTAAAAAAAAACATGTCATGTAGTAAAAGTGATACAGCCAGAAAAAATTCTGTGCAATTCACAGGTTTGCCCTTGGGTCAAGCCACATTTTCTTCAACTTTTCCTAGTCATAATGGACATCAACATAAAATATTTTCATATAGATAGTCTCATGTACCTGAAGCTTAGTGAAAAAAAAGCTATTTCTGCTAAGATAATATCTAGTAGAGCCTCTAATGTGTTACAAGTTTATTTTATAACTAAATTTCTTATAAAAGATTTTTATTCTCAAAATACTTGTCAGTGGAGAAAATAGTGTATTAAATTATATTGTGAAAGTTTTAACAGCTTATTTGATTTCTATTTCTTTTTTGCTCTGTCAGTAACAATTTATCTTATTAGACTCACTATTATCATGATGTAATGTCTAAACAATTGCAGGATATATACTTCTATATATGCCTTTAAGTACTCAAATCTTCAGCAGAGTCAAAAGGACAATAAATACAGAAGCCAGAATTATGACATAATATGAACTACTTGATATCAATGAGATTTAGTTAATTTGGTTATAAAAAAAGAGTATTTTGTGAAATTTTATACCTTTTTTATTAGAAGTAATTTAACTAGAGAAGCCATCTGAAAGAATATTTTGACTTAGGTGGAGAAGTAAAATAGAGATACCACTTACTGAAATAGCTTTTCTTTTCCCACAGATATAGTCCAAAGGTAATATCTATTAATATAAATGTAAGCTGACAGTTCTCTCACAAAGAAGTACTTCCATGTTGATAATGTCCTCCATCAGCTGCTCACAGGAACATAATTGCTCTTCTAACATCTAGAGATAGAAAAATACGTTCTTATATGATATTTGTTTTTTTCAGAAAATGTTTCCTATTACAAAAGCAGTATGTATATATATTCATTGCATTCTTTCTAAGCGTATACTACTGATGCATCCATATGAAATATAATGCTGAATAAAGACATCTGATGAAAAGCCTCTCTTTTTTACTTTAGAGTCTCATTCTCTAACCAGAGAATGCAATTACTTTCCAAATACTAGGCATGCTGAAACAAAGTGAATGATGTTATTATGCATATGTATTATTCCCTTGACTTTTTTCTTACTCTTCATTTCTCTGAAATGCTAAAAGTAGAAAATAAAAATCATAAAAGGAATATTCAATATGTTTTACTTTGTATAACTTTTATGTGCAAATAGGAAAGAAAAGAAAAAATGATTAAATTGTGGCAATATACTGAATTATCTTCAATATCCTACATATTTGAGGAAGATGGGTAAATTTAAATATCACGTCCCAAAACTTTCGGCATTAATGCTCTACTTCTAACATGGTCTTGTAAAACAAATTAGTTGGAGATAAGGATTTATCAATAGTATTTAATGTTTCTAGAGGAGCATATCCTCTTTGAAATTTTAACAAAAGCTATGGAGACTTCAATGATGAAAGTGGATTTATGCAAGCAATCTAAAATTAACGTAATTCTAAAAGATTCAAGTACTCCTGAAATTTTCAGTGTGTTCTGATTTAAGAAAAGTGTATCTAAAATATCTCCATTAATGTGCCTAAAATTAATCATTCAAGATTGGAGCAACAAAACCCCCCAAAATGGCAAATAAATACTTGCTCTTCCATTGAATTGGATGATTTGAATTGAATTGAATTGGGAAAACAGCACAGAACTGGTGGTTGATGGAGAGGAGACTTTGAGCTCATCTCCTAGTTACATAACCCTAAACTAACTAGTTAATCACCTAGTTCTTTGTTCTATGGCTCCAAAATGAAGCAGTTGATGTACTAGATCTGTAGATGTCAAACATAGAGGACGCTTCGCAATCACCAAGTGAGGTGGTAGAATAACACAATTTTCCAACATCTAACAACTCTCCACCTAGTACTGCCTGTATTCTGAAATAGGTCCTGAAACCTGTATTTTTCTATAGGTATTTATGTGATGTAGTTAAGCTCTAGCTACATGATCCCCAAGGTTTCTATCATCCCTATAGTATTTCTTTTGGAAATTACCTTTTTATACATCATATAAACCATGCAAAATATAGTTCTGGTTGCAGAAAACTCAGACAACCAGGAGTATTTGAAGTGCATTACATATGTTGCAACACCCTTGCATGTATTCTTTTTTTAAAAAAAGAAAAAAAATAAAACCGTATGGGATGATTTTTACTTTTGTATTTTTAATTCTTTTCCTCTATAATATATTATGTAATATGCAAAGCTTGTTCATGAATAAAGAATAGAAAAATGAAAATTCAGGATGTGGGAGAGAATTGCCAGTCAACTTTTAAGACAATATTTTAATTATTCATTAGAATAATTCTTATGTCTATAATCTTCTTATGTATTAACATATTCTAAACCAGAACTAGTAAAAATGCATAAATTTTCATTCTACTATTATAACAAAATAATATAAACTTCTTGTCACCTAAAAACAAAGTTGAGAATTCAATATGTAAACACTGCATGGGAAGCATAATTATTTTGATATTTTTGGAAGAGTAAATGATCTTCTTTTTAAAATGACAGCCTTTCTGTAATATTAAATTAATAATTTTAAGAGCACTACAGAAGAGATAAGCAAAAAAAATAAAATAGTAAAATAGAAAAGGCATTTTATATATATGTATATATACACACACATATATATCTCTTTGGAAAGATAAGTAAAAATATAAATAGAATCAAACAATATGAAAGACTATGAAAAAATTATATATTATTAAAAATATGAATAGGATAGAGGGTCTTAGAATACTCATGTTCTCTGAAACAAACTTACCACAAGAAGCAAGAAATTGTTGGAAGAAATCTGCTTGGAGTCAGTGAAGCTTTCAAAAGACATTTCCTCTGTGAAAAAAGAGCAAATAATTCTGAAGCTGGAACATGTTGAGGCAAAGAAAACTCAGCTAATGGAACTAAAAATGACATTATTGATAATAGGGAAATTTAACAATTTATAAAATAAAAGCGATGATGTAGCAGTTCAGCTTTAGTAACACAGAATTCACAGGGAAACAAGTAATAAAAATAATGATTAAGTTGGGATGGTTAGGAGATCCTAGGTATGCCCCATTTTGCATTCCTAACCATGTCAGTGTAGACCAGTCACTGGCAATTAACTTTTGTAAAACTGGAAGATTTCTCCTTTTTCAAAGGCTTGGAACCAGAGATCCCAAGGGAGATAATGATTTAACCATTCTCTGAGAATGTATTCTGCAGAACACAGTGATTGCTTCAAATTAGAAAGATTGAAAGGGATGGCTAATTTCCATAACTTTGACAAAAATGTTTGTAAAAATACTGAACAGCTGCCTTCTTCAGCTCAAAATTCAACACAACTAAAATAGTATTATACTGATCCATTAATATTTTTTATGACCAGTATGTTAGTCTGTTTTGCATCATTATAAAGGACTATCTGGACTGGATAATTTATAAAGAAAAGGAGGTTTATTTGGCTCATGGTTCTGCAGGCTGTTTAAGAAGTGTTGTGCTAGCATCACCTTCTGGTGAGTCCTCAGGAAGCTTACAATCATGGCAGAAGGCAAAGGAGCGAGAGGTGACAGCGTGCTGGCAGCCCTTGCAGCCCTTGCTCACTCTCAGCACCTCCTCAGCCTTGGTGCCCACTCTGGCCATGCTTGAGGAGCCCTTCAGACTGCCGCTGCACTGTGGGAGCCCCTTTCTGGGCTGGCCAAGTCTGGAGCCAGCTCCCTCAGCTTGCGGGGAGGTGTGCAGGGAGAGGCACAGATGGGAACCAGGGCTGCTCATGGCACTTGAGGGCCAGCGTGAGTTCTGGGTGGGCGTGGGATCAGCGGGCCCGCACTCGGAGCAGCTGGTGGGCCCCACCGGCCCCGGCCAGTGAGGGGCTTAGTACCCAGGCCAGCAGCTGCGGAGGGTCTGCCGGGTCCCCCAGCAGTGCTGGCCCACCAGCACCACGCTCGATTTCTTGCCAGGCCTTAGCTGCCTCCCCATGGGGCAGGGCTCGGGACCTGCAGCCCACCATGCCTGAGCCTCCCCAATCCCCCGCCATGGGCTCCTGCATGGCCCGAGCCTCCCTGACGAGCACTGCCCCCTGCTCCACAGTGCCTGGTCCCATCAACCGCCCAAGGGCTGAGGAGTGTGGGCACACAGCGCGGGACTGGCAGGCAGCTCCACCTGTGGCCCCGGTGCGGGATCCATTAGGTGAAGCCGGCTGGGCTTCTGAGTCTGGTGGGGACATGGAAAATCTTTATGTCTAGCTAAGGGATTGTAAATGCACCAATCAGCACTCTGTCTAGCTCAGGGTTTGTGAATACACCAATCAGCACTCTGTATCTAGCTGATCTGGTGGGGACTTGGAGAACCTTTATGTCGACCTAAGGGATTGTGAATGCACCAATCAGCACCCTGTGTCTAGCTCAGGGTTTGTGAATGCACCAATCGGCACTCTGTATCTAGCTCGAGGTTTGTAAATGCACCAATCAGCACTCTGTGTCTAGCTCAGAGTTTGTAAATACACCAATCGACACTCTGTATCTAGCTAATCTAGTGGGGACATGGAGAACTTTTGCATCTAGCTCAGGGATTGTAAATGCACCAATCAGCTCCCTGTCAAAACGGACCAATCAGCTCTCTGTAAAACAGACCAATTGGCTCTCTGTAAAATGGACCAATCAGCAGGATGTGGGTGGAGCCAGATAAGAGAATAAAAGCAGGCTGCCGCAGCCAGCAGTGGCAAGCCGCTTGGGTCCGCTTCCACACTGTGGGAGCTTTGTTCTTTTGCTCTTTGCTATAAATCTTGCTGCTCCTCACTCTTTGGGTCCACACTGCGTTTATGAGCTGTAACACTCACCGCAAAGGTCTGCAGCTTCACTCCTGAAGCCAGCGAGACCACGAACCCACTGGGAGGAACGAACAACTCCAGACGCGCCGCCTTAAGAGCTATAACACTCACCGCGAAGGTGTGTAGCTTCACTCCTGAGCCAGTGAGGACACGAACCCACAAGAAGGAAGAAACTCCGAATACATCCGAACATCAGAAGAAACAAACTCTGGACGTGCTGCATTTAAGAACTGTGACACTCACCACAAGTGTCTGCGGCTTCATTCTTGAAGTCAGTGAGACCAAGAACCCACCAATTCCGGACACACAGGGAGCCAAAAATAACCAGGTCTCCTGTGAACTCTTTACTGAGGGGAAAGCATTAAACTATCCACGAGGCATCCACCCTCATAACCCAACACCTCTCTCTTAGCCCCATTTCCAACACTGGGGGTCGCATTTTATCATGAGATTTGGAGGGAACAAATATCCAAATGGTATCACCCAGCTTTTTCGATTATGTCTAGGTACTCACTTTCTCTTTTATACCTATAATAAAATGACCTGTTGGATTACTTAACGTGCAAGTAGTTACACGAATGAAGTTTGTGTGTTCTTTGTTTTCAAAGGGAAGGTTATAGCAATTTGATTATATAGTAAAGTTGTATGACTATGGAAAGTTTTGGTGCCTCCTCATTCAGCAGACTTGCTTTTGTTTTTTTTTTATGGTACATAAAGCTTTATTGTGGTATAATTTACATATCATAAAATGTGCCCATTGTAACTGTATACATTACTTTTTTAGTAAATTTAAGGTTTTAGAGCATTTTTTTTTAAATTATACTTTAAGTTTTAGGGTACATGTGCACAATGTGCAGGTTAGTTACATATGTATACATGTGCCATGCTGGTGAGCTGCACTCACTAACTCGTCATCTAGCATTAGGTATATCTCCCGATGCTATCCCTCCCCCCTCCCCCCACCCCCCAACAGTCCCCAGAGTGTGATATTCCCCTTCCTGTGTCCATGTGATCTCGTTGTTCAATTCCCACCTATGAGTGAGAACATGCGGTGTTTGGTTTTTTGTTCTTGCGATAGTTTACTGAGAATGATGATTTCCAATTTCATCCATGTCCCTACAAAGGACATGAACTCATCATTTTTTATGGCTGCATAGTATTCCATGGTGTATATGTGCCACATTTTCCTAATCCAGTCTATCATTGTTGGACATTTGGGTTGGTTCCAAGTCTTTGCTATTGTGAATAATGCCGCAATAAACATATGTGTGCATGTGTCTTTATAGCAGCATGATTTATAATCCTTTGGGTATATACCCAGTAATGGGATGGCCAGGTCAAATGGTATTTCCAGTTCTAGATCCCTGAGGAAACTGCATTGTCTCAGCCCAAAATCTCCTTAAGCTGATAAGCAACTTCAGCAAAGTCTCAGGATACAAAATCAATGTACAAAAATCACAAGCATTCTTATACACCAACAACAGACAAACAGAGAGCCAAATCATGAGTGAACTCCCATTCACAATTGCTTCAAAGAGAATAAAATACCTAGGAATCCACCTTACAAGGGATGTGAAGGACCTCTTCAAGGAGAACTACAAACCACTGCTCAAGGAAATAAAAGAGGATACAAACAAATGGAAGAACATTCCATGCTCATGGGTAGGAAGAATCAATATCGTGAAAATGGCCATACTGCCCAAGGTAATTTACAGATTCAATGCCATCCCCATCAAGCTACCAATGCCTTTCTTCACAGAATTGGAAAAAACTACTTTAAAGTTCATATGGAACCAAGAAAGAGCCCGCATCACCAAGTCAATCCTAAGCCAAAAGAACAAAGCTGGAGGCATCACACTACCTGACTTCAAACTATACTACAAGGCTGCAGTAACCAAAACAGCATGGTACTGGTACCAAAACAGAGATATAGATCAATGGAACAGAACAGAGCCCTCAGAAATAACGCCGCATATCTACAACTATCTGATCTTTGACAAACCTGAGAAAGACTTGCTTTTGTTAACCAAACCGGTTTGCCTTTTCACCTAATAGTTATCTGCAAAATATGATTGAGTTATGGCCAATAAAATATGAGCAGAAATGACATATGCCACTTCCAACTTTAGCCTGTAAGCAGCTTCCAATAGTCCATTCTCTTTTTTTTCTGTCTTCCAACTTAATGCAAAGGAATTCAGGGGAGTGCACTAATGAAGCACCCAGAAGCCTAAAAATGGAAGGAGGCTGTGTCATGAATGACCATTTGGATAACACCCTGGACTTTACAAGAATAAGAAATAAACTTAAGCCACTAAGATTTGAGAAATGTATGTGTTGTAGCATGACCTTAACTAATGTGCTCTAGACACTCCCATACATGCATAACAAAATGGGTCTCTACACATGTAGGACATAAAAGCTCAGATGGTGCCTGTACCTTAAGGAATCAGACATGATAAACCAAGGGACTATATTCAGGGAGAACCTAAACAAGTTAGTCATCCCTTAGAGCCCTCTCCCTCAGAGCCACGTGTTGGATTGGAAAATATCTGTTTCAAAGTGCATTACATATGTTGCAATGCCCTTGCATCTATTCCTTAGAAAAATGATTTAGTATTCAAAGTGTACAGGCCATACATCTGTCATTTTCATGATTGAAATTAGCTGTCTGAATATGTCTGCTCTCAGCTTCAAGAGGCAGTTAACTAAAAACAAGCTAGCAACATAATTGTAAAGTGAAATATTCAGAAAATGAAATTTAATTTGTTGACAAAATTGATCATTTTGTGGAATTTTGCTTGTTCCCAATTATACCAACTGCCCTTCATTTTAAACAGCTGAGTAGGTTGGTTACTCTCACATATGTGAATGCTGTCAGCCCTCCCAAAATGAAGCCATTGATTAGAAAATTTCATGGGTGCAGGCCTTTGTATTAGTCCATTTTCATGCTGCTGATAAAGATATACCCAAGAGTGGGTAATTTACAAAAGAAAGAGATTTAACTGGACTCACAGTTCCACGTGGCTGGGGAGGCCTCACAGTCATGGCTGAGGGCGAGGAGGAGCAAGTCACATCTTACATGGATAGCAGCAGGCGAAAAGAGAGCCTGTGCAGGGAAAATCCCGTTTTTAAAACCATCAGATCTCATGAGACTCATTCACTATCACAAGAACAGCACAGGAAAGACCTGCCCCCATAATTCAATCACCTCCCACTGGGTCCCTCCCACTACATGTAGGAATTGTGGGAGTTACAATTCAAGAAGAGATATGGGTGGGGACACAGCCAAACTGTATCAGCCTTTAAATTGTGTTCCAACATTTATTTGTTGTTTGGAGTGGACCTTTATTTTTTACTGTATTTTAAAATACATTTATATTGGCCAGATGGGGTGGCTCACACCTGTAATCCCAGCACTTAGGGAGGCTGAGACAGGCATATCACCTGAGGTCAGAAGTTCCAGACCAGCCTGGCCATCATGGTAAAACCCTGTATCTACTAAAAATACAAAAATTAGCCAGGCGCGGTGGCGCGTGCGTGTGTCCCCAGCTACTCGGGAGGCTGAGGCAGGAGAATCACTTGAACCTGGGAGGTGGAGGTTGCAGTGAGCCGAGATCATGCCATTGCACTCCAGCCTGGGCAACAGAGTGAGACTCCGTCTCAAAAAACAAAACAAAACAAACAAAAAAACCCCACATTTATATTAATTTTGTTATTTATATACATTTAGATATTTCAACTATATTTACAGTTTATATTTGATTTCTATTATATTTTGCATTATATTTTTGCTCCATAAGTAAAAGTTTGTTATAGCTATTGCTTTGGCTATTCAACACATCCTTTCTCTCTCTCAGCCTCCCTCCCTTCTCCCTTCCTTCCTGCCTGCCTGCCTGCCTGGCCCTCTCTCCTACTCTCTTTCTCTCTCTCAAATAAACACACACACACAGACAAATATCTGACAGGAGCCTTCCTCTACCACCAATTGATCTTTTCCAGTAATGTCCTTCAATAAGTCTCCTATTTGCTTCAGCTAGTTTGTTTTCATCTTTTTCAATTGAATTATCAGTATCACTTGACATTCAATTTTTTTAGAAAATGCATCTCTTATTTGATAATTACATAACTCATTTTGATGAAGCAGCTTTATTCCCTAGGAATATTGTATATGTTTATTTTTTTCTCTTCTATATTTCCAGCTTTCTGGAGGAATAATTGACAAATAAAATTGTGTATATTTTTGGAGTACAATGTGATGTTTTGATGTATGTATACATTATGAAATGATTACTACAATTAAGCCAGTTAATATATCCATCACTGGCCAGGTGCGGTGGCTCACGCCTGTAATCCCAGCACTTTGGGAGGCTGAGGCAGGGGGATCACGAGGTCAGGAGATCAAGACCATCCTGGCTAACATGGTGAAACCCAGTCTCTACTAAAAATACAAAAAAATTAGCCAGGTGTGGTGGCAGGTGCATGTAGTCCCAGCTACTCAGGAGGCTGAGGCAGGAGAATGGCATGAACCTGGGAGGCAGAGGTTGCAGTGAGCTGAGATTGCGCCATTGCACTGCAGCCTGGGTGACAGAGCGAGACTCTGTCTCAAAAAAAAAAATTATATATATATATCTCCATCACCTCACATAGTTAATGTGTGTATGTGTGTGTGATGAGAACATTTCAGATCTACTTTCTTAGAAATTGTCAAATATACATTATCATTAACTATAGTCATATGCTGTGCAATAGATCTCCAGAACTTATTCATCCTTTCTAACCAAAACTTTAACCAACATCTTCCCCTTCTCCATATCCTCATGATCCACTGAATACCACCTTCTTTTTAAATTAAATTCATTCATGTTTTTAATTGACAAATAAAATTGTACATATGCATTACCTTACATATTTATATTTTTGTGGTGAAAACACTTGAGTGTACTCACCTTTGATTTTTAAGAATATAATAAACTGTTATTAACTATAGTTATCATGTACAAATTGATCTCTTGAACTTATCCCTTCTACCTATATGAAATTTTAGATCCTTTGACCATATCTCCCAACCTCTCTCTTGCAGCCCATGGTAACCACCATTCTACTTTGTTTCTATGAGTATGACTTTTTAATATTCTACATAAAGTGAGATCATGTGATGTTTGTCTTTCTGTGCCTGGTTTATTTCACTTAATGTAATATCTTTCAGGTTCATCCATGTTGTTGCAAATGATAGGATTTCCTTCTTTTTTAAGGCTGAGTAGTATTCCATTGTGTATACATAACCCATTTCCTTTATCCATTCATCTGTTAATGGATACTTAGGCTAATTCCATTATCTTGGCTATTGTGAATAATGCTGGAATAATCATGGGGGTGCAGATATCTCTTCCACATACTGATTTCATTTTCTGTGGATATATACCCACTAGTGTGATTGCTGGGTCATATGGTAGTTCTATTTTTAATTTTTTGAGTAATCTCCATACTGTTTTCCATAATAATTGTCCTTATTAACACTCCCACCAACAGTGTGCAAGGGTCCCCTTTTTTCTATCCTCACCAACACTTGTTGTCTTTCATCTTTTTAGTAATAGCCATTCTACCAGGTATGAAATGATATCTCATTATGGTTTAAAATTGAATTTCCCTAATGATTAATGATAGTGAGCATTTTTTTCATATGCTTGTTGGCCATTTGTATGCTTTATTTTGAGAAATATCTATGCAGGTCCTTTGCCTGTTTTTTTAATTGGATTTGTTTTCTTGCTACTGAATTGAATAGGAATATTTTAAGTCATCTGTGGTCTGTTAGTGTTACTGACCAATTTAGCCTTTGTTTAATGTGTTAATGTTAAGAATACTAAATGTTATTACAAAAGCGATTTCATGAGCAAGATGACTCATTATGTGGGCACTATCAAGATTTATGTCATTACTGTTACAGTGTTAGACTTTTCCTATATTTTCCTGTTTTATAATTAACTTCAGTGATATAAATAAATCTGTTCTCTTACTCACACTAGGGCATGTTATCTAAAGTTCCCCAAGTGAGAAGCAGCTAAATTGCAAACAGGAACTAAAATTTGAATGGTCTTCCCTTGTGACTGCTAATTCTATGTCTGATTTTAAAGATACTTTTGTTTTGTTTTGTTTTGCTTTAATGGCATATTGCTATAGTATATTTCTCCCAATCAACAGCTATTAACAGTTCTGAAAAATGATTACTTACCTCTTTGAGATGTCTCCAAGATTGCTGAAAGTGTATTTTATGTGTAAAATTTTCCACTATTTAAAATCAGACCTTCCCAATGAGTATCCCTAAATTTGGCATGGGATTTACTAAGAAACCTCCAGAAATGGAAAATGTAACTATGCTAAGAAATTGTAATGGCATTTAATGTAGACCATTTATATAAAAATTATATATAGAGATTGACCATATTTGTTTGTGTAGGTCAAGTATAATCCTTAAAGTTAGTTGTACCTAGAATCTCATAAATGTCACACATTAAGAAAATTTTTGAGTCATTTTTTACTCACAATTTTAATATAAGTTACATACAACGTAAAATTTGCCATCTTAACCATTTTAAGTGTACACTTCAGTGGGATTAAAGACATTTATAATGCTGTACAACCATAACCTCCATCCATCTTTATAACTTATGTTGTAACCCTGTAAGTCTATATCCAACCTTTAACCCCTGGCAACCACCATTCTACTTTCTGTCTGTATGAATCTGACTACTCTAGGTACTTCATATAAGTGGAATCATACATTTATTTGTCCTTTTTGTGACTGGCTTATATCAAACAGAATAACGTCCTCAAAGTTCACCAATTCTGATATGAAATATGTCAGATTTTCCTTTTGTTATAACGTAGAATAATTATCCATTGCATGTATATATCATATTTTGCTTATCCATAAATTCATAATGGACACTTGGGCTGCTTCCCCATTTTAGCTATTGTGAATAATGCAGCTATGTACGTCATTGTACAAATATCTCTTTGAGACCATATTTTCTTTGGAATATATACCCAGAGGTGGATTTGCTGGATCACATAGTAATTTTATTTTTAATTATTTGAGTAACTGCCATACTGTTATCCACAGTGTCTAGACTATTTTGCATTTCCACCAGCAGTGCACAAGGATTGCAATTTCTCCACATCCTTGCCAACGCTTGTTATTTTCTGGTTATTTTGATAGTAGCCATACTATTGGGTGTGAGCTGCTATTTCATTGTAGTCTTAATTTGCATTTTCTAATTATTAGTGATGTTACTTATCTTTTCATATGCTTATTGGTCATTCATATATCTTCTTTGGAGAAATCTATTTAAGTCCTCTGTCCATTTTTGAGTTGGATTGTTTGTTTTTTGTGGTTGAATTTTTTTACTTCTCTGTATATTCTAGGTATTAATTCCTTATTGGATATATGAACTAGGTTGCTTTTTGTTGTTGTTGAGTTTTAGGAGTTATTTGTATATTCTGGATGTTAATTCCTGATCAGATATATGATTTGCAAATATTTTCTCCCATCTTGTTAGTTGCCTTTTTACTGATACAGTCTTTAGATGCATACATTTAAAATTTTTATGAAATCTGATTTGTCTGTTGTTTTCTTTTGTTGTCTGTGCCTTTGGTTTCATATCCAATAAATCATTGCCCAATCCAATGTCATGAAGCTTTTGCCCTATGAAAAATCTTGTAGTCTTGTCTACAGAATTACTCATATATATACACACACACCCACACATGCACACACATATGTATATGTGTATATATGTAGAATTTATAGTAGGCTGTCTCCAATTTTATTTTTTTACCTAATTACTGAGAAGATAGGGAGTATATTTTCTTCATGCTCTGTTGAAAGCAAGGTAATTAATAGAGAACAAAGGATGCAAGTTTGGGGAAATAGCTTTGAGCCAATGATGTTCAGTTGTAGGGGTTCAAAATTTTGAATGACTTTGTTGAACACAGTGAATAATAAGTTATTCTGGACAGTATTAAAAGAAATGCCACATAGAAAATAACATCCATGAACTCACGTTATATCAATTACAATCCATGCTTTTTCACAAGGCAGCTTCTGTAATGAGGCAACAGATTAAAATCAAATTGGCATCAAGAAAACAAAACTCGGAATGCCCATCTTGGTCAGGGCTCCCCTTAAAATGAAATCTGGATCAACAAAATTGATAGACCACTAGCAAGACTAATAAAGAGGAAAAGGGAGAAGAATCAAATAGATGCAATAAAAAATGATAAAGGAGATATCACCACCGATCCCACAGAAATACAAACTATCATCAGAGAATACTACAAACACCTCTACGCAAATAAACTAGAAAATCTAGAGGAAATGGATAAATTCCTCGACACATACACCCTCCCAAGACTAAACCAGGAAGAAGTTAAATCTCTGAATAGACCAATAACAGCCTCTGAAATTGTGGCAATAATCAATAGCTTACCAACCAAAAAGAGTCCAGGACCAGATGGATTCACATCCGAATTCTACCAGAGGTACAAGGAGGAACTGGTACCATTCCTTCTGAAACTATTCCAATCAATAGAAAAAGAGGGAATCCTCCCTAACTCATTTTATGAGGCCAGCATCATCCTGATACCAAAGCCGGGCAGAGACACAACAAAAAAAGAGAATTTTTGACAAATATCCTTGATGAACATCGATGCAAAAATCCTCAATAAAATACTGGCAAACCGAATCCAGCAGCACATCAAAAAGCTTATCCACCATGATCAAGTGGGCCTCATCCCTGGGATGCAAGGCTGATTCAATATATGCAAATCAATAAATGTAATCCAGCATATAAACAGAACCAAAGACAAAAACCACATGATTATCTCAATAGATGCAGAAAAGGCCTTTGACAAAATTCAACAATGCTTCATGCTAAAAACTCTCAATAAATTAGGTATCGATGGGATGTATCTCAAAATAATAAGAGCTATCTATGACAAACCCACAGCCAATATCATACTGAATGGGCAAAAACTGGAAGCATTCCCTTTGAAAACTGGCACAAGACAGGGATGCCGGCTCTCACCACTCCTATTCAACATAGTGTTGGAAGTTCTGGCCAGGGCAATCAGGCAGGAGAAGAAAATAAAGGGTATTCAATTAGGAAAAGAGGAAGTCTACTTGTCCCTGTTTGCAGATGACATGATTGTATATCTAGAAAACCCCATTGTCTCAGTCCAAAATCTCCTTAAGCTGATAAGCAACTTCAGCAAAGTCTCAGGATACAAAATCAATCTACAAAAATCGCAAACATTCTTATACACCAATAACAGACAAACAGAGAGCCAATCATGAGTGAACTCCCATTCACAATTGCTTCAAAGAGAATAAAATACCTAGGAATCCACCTTACGAGGGATGTGAAGGACCTCTTCAAGGAGAACTACAAACTACTGCTCAATGAAATAAAAGAGAATACAAAGAAATGGAAGAACATTCCATGCTTATGGGTAGGAAGAATCAATATCTTGAAAACAGCCATACTGCCCAAGGTAATTTATAGATTCAATGCCATCCCCATCAAGCTACCAATGACTTTCTTCACAGAATTGGAAAAAACTACTTTAAAGTTCATATGGAACCAAGAAAGAGCCCGCATCACCAAGTCAATCCTAAGCCAAAAGAACAAAGCTGGAGGCATCACACTACCTGACTTCAAACTATACTACAAGGCTACAGTAACCAAAACAGCATGGTACTGGTAACAAAACAGAGAGATAGATCAATGGAGCAGAACAGAGCCCTCAGAAATAATGCCATATATCTACAACTATCTGATCTTTGACAAACCTGAGAAAAACAAGCAATGGGGAAAGGATTCCGTATTTAATAAATGGTGCTGGGAAAACTGGCTAGCCATATGTAGGAAGCTGAAACTGGATCCCTTCCTTACACCTTATACAAAAAACAATTCAAGATGGATTAAAGACTTAAATGTTAGACCTAAAACCATAAAAACCCTAGAAGAAAACCTAGGCATTACCATTCAGGACATAGGCATGGGCAAAGACTTCATGTCTCAAACACCAAAAGCAATGGCAACAAAAGCCAAAATTGACAAATGGGATCTAATTAAACTAAAGAGCTTCTGCCCAGCAAAAGAAACTACCATCAGAGTGAACAGGCAACCTACAAAATGGAAGAAAATTTTCGCAACCTACTCATCTGACAAAGGGCTAATATCCAGAATCTACAATGAACTCAAACAAATTTACAAGAAAAAAACAAACAACCCCATCAAAAAGTGGGTGAAGGACATGAACAGACACTTCTCAAAAGAAGACATTTATGCAGCCAAAAAACACATGAAAAAATGCTCACCATCACTGGCCATCAGAGAAATGCAAATCAAAACCACAATGAGATACCATCTCACACCAGTTAGAATGGCAATCATTAAAAAGTCAGGAAACAACAGGTGCTGGAGAGGATGTGGAGAAATAGGAACACTTTTACACTGTTGGTGGGACTGTAAACTAGTTCAACCATTGTGGAAGTCAGTGTGGCGATTCCTCAGGGATCTAGAACTGGAAATACCATTTGACCCAGCCATCCCATTACTGGGTATATACCCAAAGGACTATAAATCATGCTGCTATAAAGACACATGCACACGTATGTTTATTGCGGCATTATTCACAATAGCAAAGACTTGGAACCAACCCAAATGTCCAACAACGATAGACTGGATTAAGAAAATGTGGCACATATACACCATGGAATACTATGCAGCCATAAAAAATGATGAGTTCATGTCCTTTGTAGGGACATGGATGAAATTGGAAATCATCATTCTCAGTAAACTATTGCAAGAACAAAAAACCAAACACCGCATGTTCTCACTTATAGGTGGGAATTGAACAATGAGAACACATGGACACAGGAAGGGGAACATCACACTCTGGGGACTGTTGTGTTGTGGGGGGAGGGGGTAGGGATAGCTTTAGGAGATACACCTAATGCTAAATGACGAGTTAATGGGTGCAGCACGCCAGCATGGCACATGTATACATATGTAACTAACCTGCACATTGTGCACATGTACCCTAAAACTTAAAGTATAATAATAATTTTAAAAAAAGTCGTGCATTAACGAAAAAAAAAAAAGAAAATGGTGTCAGATACAGAATTGGAATTTGAACCCGTAAAACTGTTTACACAATGTGACATTATATTACACAGAAACAAACTAATACATGTATTTATTTCAAAAAAAAAGAAATCTCTCTATTATCCATCTGTGTCTAAAAACACATTTTTCTATTTAAAAACAACTGTTATATACCAATGACTATTGTGTTAGGTAAATTTTATTAAACATCTTCTATTAACAGTAAAATGCATAAAAGAGTTAAGAAATGTATTCATTGAAAACAATTAAATATTTTAGTCGATAATATTTACAGCTCAGCTATCTAGATAATGTAGATATCCAGAATGATATATACTCTGAAGATTATAAGTTTATCATCATGTGTGGTAGATCTAAATGATCAACTATATCCACTTTACCTTGGTACTTACATATATAATTTTCTCTAGAGTCAAATAATAAAAGATCTGAAGTTGTATTTAACATCATTCTTAGTGGATGATATCATAGAGGAGATAAGAGTTCAATGCTGAAAATCAATAAATGTAATCCATTATATAAACAGAACCAAAGACAAAAACCACATGATTATCTCAATAGATCCAGAAAAGGCCTTCGACAAAATTCAACAGCCCTTAATGCTAAAAACTCTCAATAAACTAGGCATTGATGGGATGTATTTCAAAAGAATAAGAGCTATTTATGACAAAACCACAACCAATATCATACTGAATGGGCAAAACCTGGAAGCATTCCCTTTGAAAACTGGCACAAGACAGGGATGCCCTCTCTCACCACTCCTATTCAACATAGTGCTGGAAGTTCTGGCCAGGGCAATCAGGCAGGAGAAGAAAATAAAGGGTATTCAATTAGGAAAAGAGGAAGTCAAATTGTCCCTGTTTGCCGATGACATGATTGTATATTTAGAAAACCCCATCGTCTCAGCCCAAAATCTCTTTAAGCTGATAAGCAACTTCAGCAAAATCTCAGAATACAAAATCAATATGCAAAAATCACAAGCATTCCTATACACCAATAACAGACAAACTGAGAGCTAAATCATGAGTGAACTCCCATTCACAATTGCTTCAAAGAGAATAAAATACCTAGGAATCCAACTTACAAGGGACGTGTAGGACCTCTTCAAGGAGAACTACAAACCACTGTTCAACGAAATGAAAGAGGACACAAACAAATGGAAGAACATTCCATGCTCATGGATAGGAAGAATCAATATCATGAAAATGACCATACTGCCGAAGGTAATTTATAGATTCAATGCCACCCCCATCAAGCTACCAATGACTTTCTTCAAGAACTGTAAAAAACTACTTTAAAGTTCGTATGGAACCAAAAAAGAGCCCACATTGCCAAGTCAATCCTAAGCCAAAAGAACAAAGCTGAAGGCATCACACTACCTGACTTCAAACTATACTACAAGGCTACAGTAACCAAAATGGCATGGTACTGGTACCAAAAGAGAAATATAGACCAATGGAACAGAACAGAGTCCTCAGATAAAATACCAAACATCTACAACCATCTGATCTTTGACAAACCTGACAAAAAAAAGAAATGGGGAAAGAATTCCCTATTTAATAAATGATGCTGGGAAAACTGGCTACCCATATGTAGAAAGCTGAAACTGGATCCCTTCCTTACACCTTATACAAATTTAATTCAAGGTGGATTAAAGACTTAAGTGTTAGACCTAAAACCATGAAAACCCTGGAAGAAAACCTAGGCAATACCATTCAGGACATAGGCAAGGGCATAGACTTCATGACTAAAACACCAAAAGCAATGGCAACAAAAGCCAAAATTGACAAATGGGATGTAATTAAACTAAAAAGCTTCTGCACAGCAAAATAAACTACCATCAGAGTGAATAGGCAGCCTACAGAATGGGAGAAAATTTTTGCAATTTACCCATCTGACGAAGGGCTAATATCCAGAATCTACAAAGAACTTAAACAAATTTACAAGAAAAAATCAAACAACCCCATCAAAAAGTGGGTGAAGGATATGAACAGACACTTCTCAAAAGAAGACATTTATGCAGCCAACAGACACATGAAAAAATGCTCATCATCACTGGCCATCAGAGAAATTCAAATCAAAACCACAATGAGATACCATCTCACACAAGTTAGAATGGCGATTATTAAAAAGTCAGGAAACAACAGGTGCCGGAGAGAACGTGGAGAAATAGGAACACTTTTACACTGTTGGTGGGACTGTAAACTGGTTCAACCATTGTGGAAGTCAGTGTGGTGATTCCTCAACGATCTAGAACTAGAAATACCACTTGACCCAGCCATCCCATTACTGGGTATATACCCAAAGGATTATAAATCATGGTGCTATAAAGACACACGCACACGTATGTTTATTGCAGCACTATTCACAATAGCAAAGACTTGGAACCAACCCAAATGTCCAACAATGATAGACTGGATTAAGAAAATGTGGCACATACACACCATGGAATACTAGGCAGGCATAAAAATGATGAGTTCATGTCCTTTGTAGGGACATGGATGAAGCTGGAAACCATCATTCTCAGCAAACTATTGCAAGGACAGAAAACCAAACAGCGCATGTTCTCACTCACAGGTGGGAATTGAGCAGTGAGAACACCTGGACACAGGGTGGGGAACATCACACACCGGAGCCTGTCATGGGGTGGGAGGAGGGGGGAGGGATAGCTTTAGGAGATATACCTAATGTAAATGACGAGTTAATGGGTGCAGCACACCAACATGTCCCATGTATACATATGTAACAAACCTGCACGTTGTGCATGTGTACCCTAGAACTAAAAGTATAATAAATAAATTAAAGAAATACAAGCAGAGACACTTAGTAAACCTAAAAAAAAAAAGTTCAATGCTGAAATTTATCTTCTCAGGGTTTAAATATCTCTTAAATCTGAGAGCAAAATGATTTATAAAAAATACACTATTCCAAAAATAAAAATTATCTTATTTTAAAATTAATCTTGTAGATTGCTTTCGAAGTCAATAGGATCTGTGTAATCTATAGGGTTACGTGGAACATGACACAAGCCCGTCTTCTTAGAGAGTGGTTCTTACTTGCCTAAATTATTATTCTTTTTTAAGCAATCGTGAGACAACAAATTGAGCATAGCATTAATCATGCTGTGTTTTATGTAAGAATAATAATGTATTGCATGTTTTTTGGTAAGGGGTCACAGAGCAAATTTTTAGCAGAGAATTACTTATCCAGATTCTATGCCTAAAACTTCACTCTCAGCTAAAGCCATGACGTTGATACCTTGGAATAATTTTTCTTTAGTGTCAAATAAATGTAACTGCTGATCTTAGAGCAACAAAGAAATTTAACAATTTAAAACTTTGTGCAAATAGATCATTATTTTATTTTATTTAAACCGCAATAAAAAAGTTTTTGTTTAGCAGAAAGTTACTTACCCAGATTCTATGCCTAAAACTTCACTCTCAGCTAAAGTCATGAAGTTGATACCTCGGGATAATTTTTCCTGAGTGTCAAATAAATGTAACTGTTGATCTCAGAACAACACAGTAGTTTACCAATTTAAAACTTTGTGCAAATAGATTATTATTTTATTTTATTTAAACCACAATAAAAGTTTTTAAATTTAACAGTTGATAAGTGCTTTTTCTATTACTGTCCTTCTCAATGTAATTAATGGTATAAATTCATAGAATTTCAAGATTCAAGGAATTTTTACAACTTTAAGCCGTCAGGGTACAAATAAATTTTGCAATGATGAGATGTGGGCCAAACTGAAGAACTATGTAACATTTTTCTGAAACGGCAGACAGTGAACATAAATGCCTTTCGTATCTTCGGTGTTTTTTGTTTTTTAAAAAATACTTTTCTTTAGGTTCAGGGGTGCATGTGCGGGTTTGTTATATAGGTAAACTCGTGTTATGGAGGACTGTTGTACAGATTATTTCATCACTCAGATACTAAGCCGAGTACCCACTAGTTATGTTTTCTGATCCTGTCTCTCCTCCCCTCCTCCACCCTCAAGTAGGCCCTAGTGTCTGTTGTTCCTATTTTTGTGTTCATGAGTTCTCATTATTTAGCTCCCACTTATAAGTGAGAACATGTGGTATTTGGTTTTCTTTTTCTGCATTGGTTTGCTAAGGATAATGGCCTCCAGCTTCATCTATGTTCCTGCGAAGACATGATTCAATTCTTTTTTATGGCTGCATAGTATCCCATGGTGTATATGTACTATATTTTCTTTATCCAGTCTGTCATTGATGGGCATTTAGGTTGATTCCATGTCTTTGCTATTGTGAATAATGCTGCAATGAACATTCACATGCATGTGTCTTTATGGTGGAATGATTTATATTCCTTTGTTTATATACTCAGTAATGGGATTGCTGGGTTGAATGGTAGTTCTCTTCTTGCTCTTTGAGGAATCACCACACCACTTTCCACATAGTCAAACTAATTTACAGTCCCACCAACAGTATATAAGCATTCCTCTTTCTCTGCAGCTTTGCCAGCCTTTGTTATTTTTTGACTTTTAATAATAGCCATTCTGACTGGTATGAGATGGAATCTTATTGTGGTTTGGTTTACATTTCTCTAATGATCATTGATGTTGAGCTTTTCTTCATATGCTTGTTGGCCATATATATGTCTTCTTTTGAAAAGTGTCTGTTTGTGTCCTTTGGCTATTTTTAAATGAAGTTTATTTTTTTCTTGTAAATTAGTTTAAGTTCCTTATTGATGCTGGATATTAGACTTTTGTCACATGCATAGTTTGCAAATTTTTTTTCATTCTATGGGTTGTCTGTTTACTTTCTTGATAGTTTCTTTGCTGTGCAGAAGCTCTTAGTTTCATTAGATCCCATTTGTCAATTTTTGCTTTTGTTGTGATTGCTTTTTGGTGTCTTCATCATGAAATGTTTGCCCTTTCCTATGTCCAGAATATTGCCAAGGTTATCTTCCAGAATTTTTATAGTTTTGAGTTTTACATTTAAGTCTTTAATCCATCTTGAGTTGATTTTTGTATATGGCGTAAGAAAGGAATCCAGTTTCAATCTTCTGCATATGGCTAGCCAGTTGTCCCAGCACAATTTATTGAATAGGGTGTTCTTTCCCCATCACTTGTTTCTTTCAACTTTGTCAAAGATCAGATAGTTGTAGGTGTGGCATTATTTCTGGGCTCTCTATTCTGTTCCATTGGTCTGTGTGTCTGTTTTTTTTTTTTTTATCCTTGGTGTTTATGTAAACACAGTATTATAAAGTCTTCAAAAGGAAAGTCTTCCATTTATATATCTTTATATTACCCAAAATACATAGCAGAATATTTTGCATGTTACGGTCAATCAGTCAATGTATGTTGATTTGTTGAGTTAAATTTTCTCAGGCCAGGTTATTGGTAACATAAGAAATGCTGCACAACAAAGTAAGATGTTTTCCCTTTTCTTTTGCTGAGGCTAAACATTACAGCAATTTGGATGAAGCCCATCAGAAAAAAATATATATATATATACAAATATTATAGCCATGGTATTGGAAATATTAGGCTATTCTCAATGTATATATGTTAGTAGAACTTCTTGCAACTTGTACAGATGAAAAAATATTTTCATATATGTTTGCAGATGATTAAGTTAATATGTGGTCATTAGAGTAGGTCCTAATCCAATATGACTGCATCCTTATAAAAGGGGAAATTTGGATACAGAAACATACACACATGGACAACACCAAGCGAAGATGAAGGCAGAGATCAGGGTGTCTTAGTATTCCTGAAGACAAGAAACACTGAAGATTGCCAGAAAATGCCAGAAGCTAGGAGAGAGGATGGAACAGATTCTCCTTAACAGCCCTCAAAAGTAACCAACCCTGTCTATATCTTCATCAACTCCTAACCACCAGAACTACTAAACAGTAAATTTCTGTCATTTAAGACACTACCCAGTTTGTGGTACTTTGTTATGGCCGTCCTGGAAAACTACTACAATATGTATGAATCATAAACAACTTAAAACTTAGATATAGCTACTTAGGCTGTATAAGAATGGATTCCATGTTTAAACTTTACAATGTGCTTCTGAGGCAAGAATACATGTTTGTGATTCAATGTCAACAATAATCTGTAGGCAATGTCTGATTTGGTAAAAGTAGAAGAAAAAAAGAGTCTCTATATAGAACAGGATCAGAAGTGAATATTGAAAAGAACCATGGATGAACCGGTACAGCAAAATGATCATAGAATTTTGCCCTTTCCTTGTTTCATTTTTCCACTTTTTTCCCTTTTTTCAATTTTATTAGTATTTCTTATTTTATTTGTCAACAATAAAGTGTATATAAATTATATTTTCTTATAGATGGGAGGAGGTAAAAGGAATACCTTTTTTTACTTTCAGTAATGTAATTTAAAAAAATTGAAAGGAATATCATTTAGATTATACATATACATTTTTTAAACTACTGTATTTAATTAGCTTGAACCTTAATTCTATACTCCATAATATCTAAGTCCTTCATTTTTTTTTTCATTTTTCTTCAATCTTCTGGTGTCTCTGATGCATTTTCTATAATGTTATGTTGGGCTGTTTGGAAAATAGCCTCTGGTATGCAGTGTAACATGAAGAATGTTTTTAAGAATCTTTGAGATCAACACTCAGAACCGAGGGGGAGGAAGAAGGATTGAGCAGAAGTTGAGTAGTAATCCAAACTCAACAGCAGGCTCAGTCAATCCTAGGGGGCACTCTGGAGACAGACTGGACCTTCAGAGTATGTCTCTGAATTGGGCTAAGATAGGTGGCCTTTATACCTTTGCATAGATCAGTCACTGGATGTGGGCCATCCCCAAATGTGTGTGACATAGTGCAAGGTGGCTCTCTGCAGTTGAGTCAATCTTTTGAAAGCACTGACTGTTCAAAGCTGTCAGTCAACATCACTCTCCACCAGCTGAGGCTGTAAGTCCTTCATTGAAAGGAACCTCAGGATTGCATTACAATGTCCACTAGACGGAAGAATGAATATCCTCCTGAGTTTATCTCACCTTACTGTAAAAGATGTTCTAATAATCTATGAAAAATTTTTTAACATTGGGATCATTTCAATTACTAGAAGAAGGATGTCATATTTAAAAATTTTGTAAATGAAAAACCATTTCATGAAAGAAATAATCATCCACTAGTTTAGATTTTTAGTTTTAAGATACCCAATCTATTCCCATGTTGACTGTGCTGGAGGCAGAGTTCACCTCTATGTATAAATGTCCTCTGAAATTTTGAGTGCTAAATGATATTCTACATTGGTGGATGTTGACCTGAGCTTTCTTTTTTTTTATACTTTACTTTCTGGGATGCATGTGCAGAACGTGCAGGTTTGTTACATAGGTATACACATGGCATGGTAGTTTGCTGCACTCATCAACCCATCATCTACATTAGGTATTTCTTCTAATGCTATCCCTCCCCTAGGCCCCCACCTCCCAACAGGCCCCGGTGTGTAATGTTCCCCTCCCTGTGTCCTTGTGTTCTCATTGTTCAACTCCCACTTCTGAGTGAGAACTTGCGGTGTTTGGTTTTCTGTTCCTGTGATAGTTTGCTGAGAATGATGGTTTCCAGCTTCAGCTATGTCCCTGCAAAGGACATGAACTTATCCTTTTTTATGGTGACATATTCTTTATCCAGTATATCATTGATGAGCATTTGGATTGGTTCCAAGTCTTTGCTATTGTGAGTAGTGCTGTAGTAAACATACATGTGCATGTGTCTTTATTGTAGTATGATTTATAATCCTTTGGGTATATACCCAGTAATGGGATTGCTGGGTCAAATGGTATTTCTAGTTCTAGATCCTTGAGGAATTGCCACACTGTCTTCCACATGGTTGAACTAATTTATATTCCCACCAACAGGGTAAAAGAGTTCCTATTTTTCCACATCCTCTCCAGCATCTGTTGTTTCCTGACTTTTTAATGATCACCATTCTAACTGGCGTGAGATGGTACCTCATTGTAGTTTTGATTTGCATTTCTGTAATGACCTGTGATAGTGAGCTTTTTTTCATGTTTGTTGGCCACATAAATGTCTGCTTTTGAAAAGTGTCTGTTCATATCCTTCATCCACTTTTTGATGGGGTGGTTTGCTTTTTTCTTGTAAAATTGTTTAAGTTCCTTGTAGATTCTGGATATTAGCCCTTTGTCAGATGGATAGATTGCAAAAATTTTTTCCCATTTTGTAGGTTGCCTGTTCACTCTGATGACAGTTTCTTTTGCTGTGCAGAAGATCTTTAGTTTGATTAGATCCCATTTGTCAATTTTGGCTTTTGTTGCCATGCTTTTGGTGTTTTGGTCATGAAGTCCTTGCCCATGCCTATGTCCTGAATGGTATTGCCTAGGTTTTCTTCTAGGGATTTTATGGTTTTAGGTCCTACATTTAAGTCTTTAACCATCCCGAGTTAATTTTTGTATAAGGTGTAAAAAAGGGGGCCAGTTTCAATTTTCTGCAAAGGGCTAGCTAGTTTTCCTGACACCATTTATTAAATAGGGAATCCTTTCCCCATTTCTTGTTTTTGTCAGGTTTGTCAAAGCTCAGATGGTTGTAGATGTGTGGCATTATTTCCGAGGCCTCTGTTCTGTTCCATTGGTATGTATATATGTTTTGGTTCTAGTATCATGCTGTTTTTATTACTGTAGCTTTGTAGTATAGTTTGAAGTCAGATAACTTGATGTCTTCAGCTTTGTTCTTTTTGCTTGGGATTGTCTTGGCTATTCAGGCTCTTTTTTGGTTCCATATGACATTTAAAGTAGTTTTTTCCAATTCTGTGAAGAACGTCAAGAGTTGCTTGATGGGGATATCATTGAATCTATAAATTACTTTGGGCAGTATGGCCATTTTCATGATATTGATTCTTGATATTGATTCTTCCTATCCATGAGCATGGAATGTTCTTCCATTTGTTTGTGTCCTGCCTTACTTCCTTGAGCAGTGATTTGTAGTTCTCCTTGAAGAGGTCCTTCACATCCCTTGTAAGTTGTATTCCTAGGTATTTTATTCTCTTTGAAGCAATTGTGAATGGGAGTTCACTAATGATTTCGCTCTCTGTTTGTCTATTATTGGTGTATAGGAATGCTTGTGATTTTTGCACATTAATTTTGTATCCTGAGACTTTGCTGAAATTGCTTATCAGCTTAAGGAGATTTTGGGCTGAGACAATGGGGTTTTCTAAAAATACAATCATGTCATATGCAAACAGAGACAATCTGACTTCCTCTCCTCCAATTTGAATACCGTTTATTTCTCTCTCTTTCCTGATTGCCCTGGCCAGAACTTCCAATACTATGTTGAATAGGAGTGGCAAAAGAGGGCATCCTTTTCTTGTGCCAGTTTTCAAAGGGAATGTTCCTACCTTTTGACCATTCAGTATGATATTGGCTGTGGATCTGTCATAAGTAGCTCTAATTATTTTGAGATAGGTTCTATCAATAACTAGTTTATTGGGAATTTTTATCATGAAGCGTTGTTGAATTTTATCAAAGGTCTTTTCTGCATCTATGGAGATAATCATGTGGTTTTTGTCATTGGTTCTGTTTATGTGATGGATTACTCTTATTGATTTGCATATGTTGAACTAGGCTTGCATCCCAGGGATGAAGCTGACTTGATCCTGGTGGATAAGCTTTTTGATGTGCTGCTGGATTCGGTTTGCCAGTATTTTATTGAAGATTTTGCTGTTCATCAGGGATATAGGCCTGAAATTTTCTTTTATTGTTGTGTCTCTGCCAGGTTTTGGTATCAGGATGATGCTGGCCTCATAAAATGAGTTAGGAAGGAGTCCCTCTTTTTCTATTGTTTGGATAGTTTCAGAAGGAATGGTAGCAGCTCCTCTTTGTACCTCTGGTAGAATTTGGCTGTAAATTCATCTGCTCCTGGGCTTTTCTTGGTTGGTAGGCTATTAATTACTGCCTCAATTTCAGAACTTGTTATTGGTCTCTTCAGGGATTTGACTTCTTCCTGGTTTAGTCTTGGGAGGGTGTAAGTGTCCAGGAGTTTATCCATTTCTCCTAGATTTTCTAGTTTATTCACATAGAGGTGTTTATACCATACTTTTATGGTACTTTCAAGCACTAGTAGATCGGCATGATAAAACAGCTTATAGCAACACCAAAAAACAAAACAAAACAAAACAAAAAACAAACAACCAAAAAACTAACCTGTCACCTCTTATACTACTATTAAAGGGAACTTAGGCTTGACAAAAAGTGATTTTAAACAACATGCCATTTTTGCCGTAAACTTCATCTTTTTTACTTTCGTTTCTCTACTAAAGTGTTTTACGTAGTTACTTCACACTACTGTGTAGGGACATCAGGTACTACCAGTATCATAATTAGGTATGTTATATGTTCACAATTATGTGGTTTAAGCTCCCTATACATCGCTTACTGTGTTTATGAAGCTCTTAATTTGAAATCTGATTCTACTCAGCTTTTTGTCTCCTGTATTTGGCCATTAACCATCTAGCTCCTTCAGTTTTTCTTTGTGATCAGTCTTATCCCTGAAGCAATCTATTTCTGCCTTCATTCTTTTTCTTTATTGCTAGAGAATTAAATTCTCATTTCCACCCTTTCTAAATCATAAAATTAGCTCCAAGCTAGATTCTTTCTGTGACTTGGCCATTTCTCTCTTATCGCTAAGATTTTAAATGTTTTATAAATAATCTTTGCTTATTGATCAAATTTTCTTAACCCTTTAGGACCTAAATTTCGTGTATTTGTTTTCTTTGTAGTGGTAGATTTTCTGGTGCTCTGGTTTTAGGTTGCGTGTAAATACTATAAAGTTTCTACTAGTAGATCAGCAGAGAAGGCATACAGCCTGACATGCACCAAAGTGCTTTTTTTTTTGCACAAGAAATATCTGCAAGTTTTAGAGTGTTAAAATAGGCCTTTATATATTTTTAAAACTGTTCCTTTTAATTCAAATATATTTTGCTTAACTCCTAGGTTTTTTTAAAAAAAAAATCTTCGATGATTCATAAGTTTGGTCTGGCGGCTTTATTATTTATCCACCAGACAAACACTGTTTTGTTGACATAAAAAATAGTCATTCTGAAAGCCAGTGTACATTATGATTATTTTGGTCACAGCCAGAGAGTTTGTCTTAAATACAGTTTTATTGTGTGAAAGAGATATATGGTGACAGATATAATATTAATTTAAATGAAAATATAAGAAAATATATTTTTTTAAATATAGTAATTTTTTTTCTACTAGCCTACTGAACCCAAATTATTAAGCCATTCTCTACTGTGTGTTTGATTAGTTACTATAATATAAAAAATTGATTCATGAAATTAATTCAACAAAGTTGCAAGACATTAGTTCAACATACAAAAAAAAGTTGTAATTCTATATACTAGCAATGAACAATCCAAAAAGGAAATTAAGAAAACAATTCCATTTATAATAGCCCAAAAGAATGAAATAGAAGGAATATATTTAACCACAAAGTTACAAGACTTGTGCATTGGCAACTAAAAAACACTGCTTAAAGATATTAAAGAGGACTAAATAAATGGAAAAATATATTGTGTTCATTGATTTGCAGACTTAATATAGTTAAAATAGTAATATTTTCTAAAACAACATACAGATTTACATAATCCATTTCAGACTTTCAATGACCTATTTTTTGCAGAAATAGAAGAGCTTATTCTAAAATTCATATGGAATTGCAAGGGACTTCAAATAGCCAAAACAATCTTGAGAAGGAAGAATAAACTTACAGAACTTCATTTGTTAATTTCAAAACTTACTACAAAGCTACAGTAATCAAAAGAGTATGGTATTGACATAAGGACAGACATATAGACCAATGGAATAGAATTGAGAATCTTTGAACAAACCAATACCTGCTCAATTGATTTTTGACCAGGGTGCCAAGATAATTCAATGGGAAAAAGTAGTCTCTTTAAGAAGAGACTATTTGGTGTTGGGACAATTTGATACTCTCAAGCAAAAGAATGAAATTGAAGCATTTTTCATACAACATACAAAAGCTAAGCAAAAATGAAACAAAGACCTAAGTGTAAGAGCTAAACCTATAAACTCTTAGAGAAAACAGAAAAAAACATTCATGACCTTGGATTTGAAAGTCTTAGATATGACACCACAAACACAAGCAACCAAAGAAAAAATAGGTAAATTGGACTTATTCAAAAATTGAAACATTTGTACATTAAAGGACAGTATCAAGAAAGTGAAAAGACAACCTACATAATAGGAGAAAATATTTGCAACTCATATATTTATATAGGGTCTTATATCCAAAATATATAAAGAACCCTCACAACTCAACAACAGAAAGACAAATAATCCTATTAAAAATTGGGTGAAGTACTATGGGGGCTCCAGAGTAGGACCAGTACTGCTCTGATAGTGTACTGGCCCTAAAGTAGCCTGTGGTTTATCTCCCAGGGGACTGGTGGAGAGGGAGCTATATTGTTGCAGGTATGCATGACACTTTTGTAAAGTGGGGGCCTGGTCAATAGCTGAGGCAGACCTGGCAAACAACCCTTCTATCCACCCCTTGATAGGCAGGCCTGTTTTTACTGTTACCAACAAAGCAGCAGTTATGGGTTTAACTTGCTGCAAGGCTTGTGTACTCCTAGGGTCTGTTGCTCAGTTGGGGAATAGTGGATTTTAGCCTCCTTCCATAGTTGTGATCAAAATCCTAGGGGAACTTCTTTCCCAACGATGGACTTGTCAGAGGGCCCATCTGGTTCATTCAGGGATAATGATCCCATTTGAAGACATTGATATTCCAGGAAGAGAGGAAAATAAGACTTTTCCCTGAGTCACTAGTAAATTAGCCTTCTCAAATGCTTCCTCATGTTTTTTATTCCAGCACCCACTAGATCCCTGTTCTACTAGTTGGCATAGAGCTAAATGTAGAAGGAAAGCCCACCGGTATCCCAAAAAACCTAGGAAACTTTGTTATTATTTAACTATTTTAAGTATGAAAAATTGTTGCATTTTTTCAGTTATTATGCTTGAGATAAGGCATGTCTTACCTAAGTGACCCCTAGGAAATTCACAGCTCATCCTGGGCCATATATCTTTTGTGGTTCAATGGCCCCTCCTCTGGATTAGAGAAGAGTACACAAGGCATCAAGGTGTTGCTGTAGCAATGACAAGTCTTTTGAGGTTAGCATAATATCAGCAATATAATGAAACTATTTAACAGCATGTGGCAGTGGACTGCAAGTTAAATCTCTAGCAATTATTCCACAACAAATAGTGGGCAAATATTCCACGATAACCCTGGGGCAACACTTGGAATGGCCATTGATGGCCACTCCAAGGAGAAGCAAATTGGTTCTGTGAGTCAGTGTATAAAGGGTTGGTAAAGAAGACATCAGCTAAATCTACCACAGCACAAGTTAATGTGCATTATGCACCTGTGTCCACTAAAGCTAAGCTTTTCTGCTTGTTTTTGGACTCCAGTAGATTTTGGATGCCACCTGGGGCCTCCGGTTGCCTCCTACTGCTCACACATGAAGGCAACCTTGGCCCCAACCCTAATCTGTAATCTGAGGAGGAGTACACCCCTGGAACACAGAGATTGAGGTTCTTTTAGGTATAGTTTTCTTTTGCTCCTTCTACCTCTTATTTTTTGATGGGGCACTAGTAAGGAGGTTAAACTGTTCATCAGTAGTTGGATCTTTCCAAAGGCAACTAATACTGCATTTGGTTGGTCTATCATTTCTTTGTCTATCCAGGAAGAAATCAGATGATACCATATTTGTTTACTAGTAATTCTAACTGCACATTTTTGACCTCCCTTTTTTGGTCCAGCAGACTCTATTTCTCTCCTTTTCCCTTTCTCTTTAATGACCAGTTGGACCTTATCTCTTCCTTTTCCCATCTTTCCAAGATCAGCTATGGCTTCTCCCATATTATATTCATCTTGTCCCACAAGAGGCCTCAAGATGGATATGAGAGGGTCATGCCACTCCCAGGGAGAATTTTGTAACAATTTGATTTTCTACATGAATGTTAGCATCAGTATTCATATTCATATTCATATTCAGGCAAAAGATGGAAACAACACAAATGTCAATGAACTGATGAATGGATAAACAAAATGTGGTATATCCATACAATAGAATATTATCCAACCATAAAGTGGAATGAAGCACTGGTGCATGCTATAACATGGATGAACCCTGAAAGCATTATGCTAAGGAAAAGTTTAAGACAGACACAAAAGGTCACATCTTGTATGATTCAATTTATATGAAACAGCTAGATTAGGCAAATCCATTGAGGTAGAAAACAGATGAATGATTTCCAGGGTTTGGGGATAAGGAGGAAAGAGAAGTGATTACATAATGGATACAGGATTTATTTTGGGGTGACGAAAGTGTTCTGGAACTGGATAGTGAAAATGGTTGTTCAACATGGTGAATATACAAAACGCCACTGAGTTGTACACTTTAAAAACGTTAAAATAGTGAATTTAATGTTATTAGTCAACCTTTGAGTCTCAACTGAAATTTTGGGCCTTAGGCTGTAAGGTCAAGGTGGCTGGCCAAACAGAAAAAAAAAAAAAAGAAAAAAGAAAAAAATTCAAAAAAAATGCAAAATTGATCATTTACATTCTTTTAAAGTTTAGTTTCTCCTTAAAGTAGAAGCTTCTTGCCAAACATTTGCAATGGGTGTGATTTTATCTTAAAATCCAAGTAAAAGAACATTTGAGGACTCTTCCCCTTTTATTACATATAATAGCATATGATGGTAATCAATTTGCTTGTTCTTTCAGAAAGTTATTTAGCTCAGTAGATACTAAGAGCTGCCACCAAATAAAAAAATTCTATAATTGATTTAAAAGCAGTGATTTGGATCAAACAATTAGGTCTAATTATTGCATTTATTTTATTAAATTGTAAACTTACTAAAATAACGTTGGCGTATTCTCTGTCATAGATTTGTGGCAGCTGTTTCCACACTTGTTACTCCCCCAAAAATAATTTCTATTGGTCTTTTTGCCAGTAGAATCCTAGACCTGAATGACATCAATTTAAATAGGTTATCACACTGATTCTAAACTCTTCTACCTCATTGTAGTAAAAACTGGTCCAACTCAAAGAAGCCACATCTACCCAGCAGCTTGCCTTGAAAGTGCAATCATGCTCTCTAAGCACTGGCAGCACAATCATTGATTTTAGAATCAATGGGACACCAGGGTCACACTGGATGTCTGCTTGGCAGCCGGAAAATGGGTTAGAACATTTTAAACTTTATAAAATCAAAGGAGGTAAACATTAAATTACAAAAAGTCATATCTATTTTGGCTGCTTGTATCTTAGAAGTCAGCTGAAAGCAGACATGAAATATCCAACATTCAACTTCAGGAATTTGAGAACTAGCCAGCCATCCCTGACCTTGTAGTCTAATGCCCGATTCCAGTTGAGAGCCAAATGTTGATTTCTGCTAAATAACTCTTTTTTAGATATTTCATTTTGAAATTTTTATCAGTTTTCAAAAACTGGAATCCTGGGTTGCAGGCTGAAATATGAGCGTATTCCCTCAAAACACTCACAGCAAAAAGCCCAGCATTGTTTTATAAGCAACAACTTGACAAATGCTGTGTTTATAGCTGTGATAGTAGGTAAAATATGCTTGGTGGGATAAATGCCAAGTGGCAGTTTGATCTCATAATTAAGTGACAAGGTAGATATATTAATTTTTTTTGAATTCATGTGGATTTAGGTGAGATTATATTAAGTAACAGAAAATTTGTTCTTTAAATTTTTTCTAAGCAACTCCTGGCCCCTCCATTGATGCTTTTAACTGGATTAACTTGTGAAAATAGTGGCAAAGAGTAAAGAATATTTGCCCTTAGTCTTTGTGACATAGTTTAGGAGAGTCAATGTTAAGTTACAATGTATTTTATTTTACTTTTGTAGACCTCTCTAACCCTGAATAGCTAAAATTCGAACACACTGTACGCAATTTGTACTTAACTTTCTTTGTGGCTTTAGTTTTTTTTTGACAGATGGCTGCTGCCAAGAATCAGCTTGGGTGGGGAGCTAAAGTTCCAAGAAATGTAAGAATGTGCGTGAATAGCTGATATCCCTTAGGTTTTTTTCCTGCACTCCAAATGATAAACAGAGACCTGAGCCAGAGCTCCTGCCTTCTGGGATGGCCCTTACCAATGATGACTTTGTCTCTTGACTGAGTCCCAGGTCCCCAGTCTGTAAATCAGACATAATTTTGTTTGTCATCTCCTTTACTTCACCGAGGGATTTTAAGGATTGCAAAACCACATAGCATTTGACAATACAAAATGCTATGGTAATGGTTAAAATGAAGAATTACCGTGTCCTGCCAATGAGTAATCTACTCTCAGGGAGTAAGTTAAGCATCTGGGATGTGAATTAACTCTCTCCTCCTGTCAGGGCACCATTTTTAGCTGAAGGCTGGAGGGTATAAAAACGTATATTATTCCTATATGAGGCCAAAATACTTCTGCCCTTCCCACTATACTAACATTTTATAACTAAAAATTTACAAGGAGATACTAGACAGTCTTGGCAAATTCTAAAAATTAAGTCTAGAAAATTATTATAGCTTAATATGTAATTATTGAAGCAATCTCCAATGTTTATTCATTTAAAATAAAATAAAATAAAATAAAATAAAATATTTTCATTCTTTCAGGTTTTCCTCCGTGAAATTTTCTTCAAAGACTGAAAGCATGAACAATAATATTGCAGTTGTCCTTTGCAGCTCATTATAGCTTTATGATTTATGAATTTATACAAACTTATTTTTATTCTATTAAGTTATTATCACTACAAAGTGATATGTGTTCTTTACATTTACAATATATTTTCTAAGTTAATAATCCATTTATATTTGTTAGCTAAGGCTGCTGTAACAAAATACCACAAACTAAGTGTCTTAAACAACAGAAAGTGTTGTCTCATGATCTAGAGACTAGAAAACCCAGATCAAGTTGCTGACAGAGTTGGCTCCTTCAGAGGCCTGTGAAGGAGGCTTCCTCCAGGCCTCTCTCCTAGCTGCTAGTGGTTTGTCTGCAATCTTTGAAGTTCTTGAGTTTCTTCTCCATCACCCTGATCTCTGTCTTCATCTTCACATGTTGTTCTCCCTGTGTGCATGCCTGTGTCCGATTTCTCCTATATATAAAAACATCCAACATAATGGATTAGGGATCCCCCTTACTCCAATATGACCTCATCTTAAATTAACTAATTACATCTGCAACAACCCTATTTCTAAATAAGGTCACATTCTGAGGTAGTAGAAATTAAGACTTCAACTATGAATTTGGGGAAGGGAGACATAATTCTAATCATAACATAATTTTATTAACTCTAAATTAAATGCATTGATATAACAGGAGCCCATAACTGATTACAGTTAAATTTATATTTGAGACTTTTATTTTTTTACAGTCCACATGACTTTTTAGATTTTAATCGTATCTCCTGTCAGATATCACTTCTCATGTCTATAGTGTTCTCATTGATTTCACTCAGGTGTCTTAGGAAAGATGCTCTTTTCTATGCCTTTTAGAGTAATTTCTGCATTTTTAGAGTCCATAGTTCCATTACCATTTTGAGGGTTACCACTTAGTACATATGTTATGCATTATCTATTCACTCCAAAATTCATAAATTCTTGAAAGCCAGGCACTTGAAGGCAAGATTTTAATCTGTCTGGCAGTAGATATAATTCTGGGTAAGTGAGTTTCTGTATCTATGAAGAAATTAATAATGTTTTAATGGAATTTTGGAGAGGATTAAATAAGATACTGAAAATAAAGTAGGAAACACTCTTAGCATAATGCTTGAGACTTGGCTCAGGTAATTTTCTTGTTTTTATTTCATTATTCAAAATGGCCTAGTGTTATCTGCAAATTGAATGGAAAACTATGCAGCCCTTTTTCCAGGTCATTTAACAAAATTTACATAACATCGTGTCAGTTTTTTTTTTGTTCATTAGGTTGCTATACCAAATGATCCCTTCTCAAAATTTCAAATAGCTTTAAAGAAAAAAGACTTTTTTTGTTGTTTTATCATTTTTTGTTTTCCTTTTGTATTAGCTGTATTTCAGCAGCTCCTGCCACACATTTTTTCCTTATTCCAGAATCCAGACTGAAAATGGAGCCTAAAGGCCTTATTGAGAATGTGCTATCTTTGTGACAGAGGAAAGGAGACCAATCCAAAACCAACAGTGTACCTTGCAGCTTCTGCACACAACTGACATACTATTTCTTCTACTCACATTTCTTTGGTTAGAGCAAATCGTTTGAACAAGTATGGTGTAAGAGATTGGGAAGTATATTCCTTCCATAGAAAGGCACTGAAAGTCACATGATAAATGTAGAAATGTTTAATCTTCCAACAGGGGAGGAGGCAGAAAATAATTTGGAACATAACACAGCCTACCACAAAAACCAATAACAATTCTGATACCTGAAAAATGTCAATATTAGCAATTTTCTCTTCATAGGTGTGCCCTTTTATTTCTACTTAGGCTTTTTTTTGTTGTTTTTAATCTCTTAGAAAAACATAATCATTGTAGCCTTGAAATGACTACAATTCATTGCCCTCATGGAAGCCTCTTCAAAAAACATCTGATCAGCATACTTTCATCCACATGCATGATTACTTTCTTCAAACTCCTAAACCAACGTAATGTTTCCTTATATGGAGATTCATATTGACTTTCCTGTAATTTATATCCAAATAATTAGTGGTCTGTTAGACATCTTTTGCTATTGCCTACTTTGGAAAACTTCCTGACTTTTGGTAATAGTGCCCCATTTAAAAAATTACCCATTAATAAATCCAAACCAAAAATAAAATTCTTAGGATCCCCCAACCATCTGAATGGACTTTCTCCTGGGCCAGGGCACTCTAAAATTTAACCTGAAAGCTGGTTCAGGCCATGATGGGAAATGAGGGGGGTTAGACATGCCTCATTTACCCTCTAGCATTAACATCAACACAGACCTTAAATCTGATAAAAAAAAAAAATATATATATATATATATTTACGATCTATTTCTCTGAAGTGTGCTACCTGGAGGCTTCATCTGCATAATAAAACTTTGGTCTCCACAACCTTTTATCATAACCCAGACATTCCTTTCCATTCCTTTCTGTTGACAATAACTCTTGCAACCAATTGCCAATGAGGAAAATTTTGAATCTACCTCTAAGTATAACCTGGAACCCTCCCTCACCCTATCCTCCCACTTCAAATTGTCCCACCTTTCTAGACTGGATGAATGCACTCAGGATCTCCTGAGCTGTGTCATGGGTCATGGTCACTCATATTTGGCTCAGAATAAATCTCTTCAAATATTTTACAAAGTTTGACTCTTACCATCAACATCATTTTCAGTCTTCGTGTCTCATTTGGGTATTCTGCACTCTAAAGTGTCACAATAATTGGTTCTTAGGCAGATATATGACTCAAAGTGAGCTGATCAGAGCAAATAGAGGTGAGCCTGACAACTTTTACAGGAACTATGAGAAAAGACTATCTCTCTCAGGGGGTTTATTAACTACTAAGATTCATCCCTGGAGCTACTGGTGACCCTTTGGCCACCATGAGAATATAGCTTATATGAGAATAGTTCATATCAGAGAAATAAATTACTGACAGTGGAAGAAAAAATGGAAAGATTAACAGGATTGTTTAAGCACCTAGATACAACCTTAAATGAAGCTCAACCTCCTTAACTTTGTTTTTTGCTTAAACTGATTAGATTTCTGTCATATGCAACCAAAATGGTCTTGACTCATGTATTCAACTTTCTAGTTTTTTCTGGATTATCAGGGAGATGTGAATATATGCTTCCTGTTTCATTCCACCCTCCCTTTTCTTCTGTAAGATTTTTGATTTGATCAAAGTCGTATAGAACTGTTTTTTATTCTTCACTCATTTGATATCAAATTAGTATAACCAAAAATTATTAAATAAATCTACTTTATGATAAGAAAATTTTATTTCTGATCTTCATGATGGAAATAAATCAAACTAATTTTAACAATGAATTATTTGCTATATATTATATTCAAGCTTTAAGAGAGTGCAGTGGCAGTATGGAATCAAGGAAAAGAATAGAGTTTGGAATTGTAAATCAAAGAAAATGACTGAGGTGAGTCTCCATCATTTTAGAGGTTTATTTTGTCAAGATTGAGGATGTGCCCAGGATAAAAGGAACACAAAACCACAAGAAACATCTCTGATTCGTGCTTCTTCCAAAGAGGGTTTTGGGATGTATATATTAAAAGGGAAAGGACAAGCAGTAGGAGAAAGAAGAAGGAAAAAAAAAGGAAGGGTAGATAAGGTAGATAAAAAGGGCAAACAGTTTCATTTCTTTTAGTCTTTGATCATTTACTGAATCCACATTTTACATGTATGAGAAGGAAGTGGGAAAATAGTTACGCATTTCTCTTGTACTCAGTGAATTTTTACGTAAGTCAGCATAGAGCAGAAGAAGCTGTCAAATATGCATTTGTCTCAGGTGAATTGTGCGCAGGGGAGGGTTGATTTCTAAGTCCTGTCCTTTGTCCAGTACTCATGAAAATAAGCTGTTAACTTACATTGTCAGGGTGAAATTCAACAGAACTGTTTTAGGGAAAAGACCTTGGGGCCCACAAGGAATTGTGAGCAAATTTTGAGACAGGTATGTAGTCTTTTATCTTTGTAGCTATCTATTTTGGAAGAAAATGAGAGACAGTTTTGCATGATGCAGCTCCCAGACTGACTTTTCCCTTTGGCTTAGTGAGTATGGGGTCCCAAGATTTTATTTTCCTCTCACAGAATTAATGGACATGAATTAGAAAACTGACTCTCCTACTTATTAGCAGTGTGACCAGAGAGAATGATTTATACTTCATACATAAAATCTTAATTTTTTTTATTGGGGATAATACTAGAAATTTAACAGCTATTGTAGTGAGCAAATGAAATGGTTTTTGTGACAAATATTATTGAGTTTTATAAAAATAACCACTATTCTTACCACTGGACCAAAGTGTAGTCCTAGGATTAGGAGCATTTACTTCACCCAGGAGCTCATTAAAAATGCAGATTCTCAGATCCCTGTCTTACTGAGTAAGACTTTTAGAGTGGTGCTCCGGAATCTATGTTTTAAGCTTTCCATGGAACACTTGTGAGAGTTACAACTGAAAACCATAATGTTAAACTTTTTATATGAATAAAAGAAGCCAGTCACCTGGATTTGCTATGATCTATGTTGGTAAGCAGCATTTAGTGAACTTAAGTCCATGTACCAATAAAGTTCTTTCTAGCCACAAAGATAAAATGGACACAGATCTTAAAAATTCAATGCATAAGATAATGGTAAACACATGGGAACAATGCACAAAGTGACACCTGCAACCTGGGCTGGAATAGTCTGGGTAATGTGGCATTTAGCTTGCCTACCTCAGCCCAGGAAGGCACATTGGGAAAAAGTTAGAATAAACTTTGAAGGAACCAATCTACATTATCATCTTCTAATTCCCAGAATTACTGTGAGGATTAGATTCAGTTCTCTGTATCAAGCTTTCAGGATGACACAGAATATGCAGGATATAGTAGATGCTCAGGAAGTGGTAGCTTATACAAGATTTTAGGATCACAGTTTTGAATAAAAAGAAAAAAAAGCAATGGAGCCATTTAGAAGACAATTTCTGCAGTTTAGAGTAGAAGAAATAATGACACAGAATGAAAATGAAGGTTGCACATATGAACAAATGAATAGATACTCATGTTATTTCAAAGGCATCATGGACCGGACTCCATGACAGAATGTAACTGGTAGTTGCAAAGTTGATTGTTCAGATTGCTAGTGATTTTCAGTATGAGGTTACTTGTTTTATTTCAAGATAGATGCTGGAAAGGGAACCAAATCAGTTTCAAATGCCTCAATTGATTGTCCATAGCCATTTTGTGTTCTTAGAACTAAAAATTGTTAGGACAGACATCTGAAGAGTTGGTATCAATTTGGCATTCTCTCCGAAACAGTAAATCTCAATAAATATGTCCTAGATGGGTCTTTTGTAACCTAAATGGGTCCTAGATGGGTTGTTTGAACACCTAAATAGTGATTACCTGTAATAAGAAATGAAATCAATACACTTTTTAAATTGTATAAGCTCAAAATATCTCCATTTTAAGGTAGAAGAAGTTATTAGTAGAAGCGCTTTAGACCTATTTTCTGCAAGGGATTTATTTCCCTGAAACATGACTACTAGCAAGACCAAAAAATGTGTTAAGTCCAAATGCTCAGTAGGACATCCAACTTAACCATGTCATAAAATCTTTCAGGAAGCCAGTAATAGAGTTCTCAGTGTTTTCTTACAGTTTACAAGGGAGAAACAATCATTCACTTAGCACCTTGTTCATGTACTTAGCACATGAATAACGGTCCTTTTCTCTGATCGCTAGTCAGAGTCTTTGGCTCTCAATCTTCTGCTGACTTCTATTTAGAGCTTTTTCTTTTTTCCTTTCTTCCATTCACATACAAGCAATGCAGGCTAGTTAGCTTAACTAATGTCTTTTACTGATCACTGATTTCTGTCTGCCTCAAGGATTGTTTAGTTAGTGCAAAGTACATTTAGTGCATCTGGTTACCCTGACTCATCCTCTGAAGAATGCTGATTCCTCAGGCGTGTCTTCAAGACTTTTATTTGAGATGGTTCTAACCTCTGAACCCCCAAGTATCTGGGCCAGGTTAGAGGAGCATTACATCTTTTCTCTTAAGAGCATTCATTTTAGAAGGAATGAGAAGTGAATTCTCCATTTCTATACATGTTTTCCTCTTCTACATAGAAAAAAATATAGTCAGAATTAGTTTAATGATGAAAATTTTAGATGTTATGTGAAAGATAAGAAAATGGTTATATTGCATCAATAAGTTATTTAATATAGTTATAGAAAAACATAAAATATAATACAAATAAGAAAATGAACACGTATTGAACACTTCCTATATACCAGGTATCACGTGGACCACTTTAGATATATTCTCTCAATTATTCCTTTTAACAATCATGTATGTGAGAGACTATTATCTTAATTTTATAAACAAGCCAACTGCAGATCAGAGATTAAGAAACTAGTCCAGTGTTTCACACATGCAGCTAGGAAGAGCAGTTCAGGTACTCAAATCAGGCAGCCTGATTCCAGTTTCAGGGGAAATGTGTGTGTGTGTGTGTGTGTGTGTGTGTGTGTGTGTGTGTGTAATGTGAACTAAGATCTTAATTTCTTAATGCTAATATGAAATTGATTCACTAAGCAGTTTCTCAGAAAAAGCAAATACTAAATGTCACAACAGATGGAGTTCTAGTTTGTTGTCTTATTCTGCCCTTTGAATGTTTCAAACTGCTGTTTCCTGCTTCAAAATATCAGTTAGGAAAGTCAAAGTTACAAAACGTGAAAGCAAAAGAAAGAACCAATAAAGGGCAAGTCTATCAGAAGAACACATTTAGGAGACTCTTCAATAAGGGAATGAAAAAGGAATATTGTTTTTCTCTAAACTACTTTTTTTTTTTTGAGACAGAATCTTGCTCTGTCAGCCAGGCTGGAGTGCAATGGCACAATCTCGGCTCACTGCAACCTCCGCTTCCCAGGCTCAAGCAATTCTCCTGCCTCAGACAACTGAGTAGCTGGGATTACAGGTGTGTGCCACCACGCTGAGCTAATTTTTGTATTTTTAGTAGAGAAGGGGTTTCACCATGTTGGCCAGGCTGGTCTCGAACTCCTGACCTCAGGTAATCTGCCTGCCTTGGCCTCCCAAAGTGCTGGGATTACAGGTGTGAGCCGCCGTGCCCAGCCTCTCTAAACTACTTTTTAAAGACCAAGAGTTTTTGATCATTGCTGGCAAGATGGCCAAATAGGAACAGCTGTGGCCTGCAGCTCCAAGTGAGATCGATGCAGAAGGCAGGTGATTTCTGCATTTCCAACTGAGGTACCCAGTTCATCTCACTAGGACTGGGTAGACAGTGGATGTAGCCCAAGGAGAGTGAGCTCAAGCAGGGTGCGGCGTTGCCTCACCCGGGAAGCGCAAGGGGTCTGGGAATTCCCTCTATTAGCCAAGAGAAGCCATTAGGGACTGTACCATGTACTCCAGAACAGATACTGCACTTTTCCCATGGTCTTCTCAACCCACAGACCAGGAGATTCCCTCCGGTGCCTATGCCACCAGGGCCCTGGGTTTCCAGCACAAAACTGGGCAGCCATTTGGGCAGACACTGAGCTAGCTGCAGGAGTTTTTTTTTTCATACCTCAGTGGCACCAGGAATGCCAGAGAGACAGAACCGCTTACTCCCCTGGAAAGGGGGCTGAAGCCTGGGAGCCAAGTGGTCTGGCTCAGTGCGTCCCACCCCCACAGAGCCCAGCAGGCTAAGATCCACTGGCTTGAAATTCTCACTGTGAGCACAGCAGTCTGAGCTTGACCTGGGATGCTCAAGCTTGGTGGGGGGAGGGGCATCTGCCATTGTTGAGGCTTGGGTAGGCGGTTTTACCCTCACAGTGTAAACAAAGCCCCCAGGAAGTTCTAACTGGGCAGAGCCCACCGCAACTCAGCAAGGCCACTGTGGCCAGACTGCCTCTCTAGATAGGTTCCCTCCTGTCTGGGCAGGACGTCTCTGAAAGAAAGGCAGCAGCCCCAGTTACGGACTTAGAGATAAAACCTGTACCTCCCTGGGATAGAGCAACTGGGGGAAGGGGTAGTTGTGGGCACAGCTTCAGCAGACTTAAACGTCCCTGTCTGGAAGCTCTGAAGAGAGCAGTAGATCTCCCAGCAAGCGTTCAAGTTCTGATAATGGACAGACTGCCCCCACAAGTGGGTCCCTGACCCCCTCGTATCCTGATGGGGAGACACCTCCCAGTAGGGGCCGACAGACACCTCATACAGGAGAGCTCTGGCTGGCATCTGGCAGGTGCCCCTCTGGGACAAAACTTCCAGAGGAGGTAACAGGCAGCAATCTTTGCTGTTCTGCAGCCTCCACCAGTGATACCCAGGCAAACAGGGTCTGGAGTGGACCTCCAGCAAACTCCAGCAGACCTGCAGCAGAGGGGTCTGACGGTTAGAAGGAAAAGTAACAAACAGAAAGGAATAGTATCAACATCAGGAAAAAGGATGGCCACTCAGAGACCCCCTCTGAAGGTCAGCGACTTCAAAGACTTCAAAGGTAGATAAATCCACGAAGGTGGGAGAAACCAGCACAAAAAGGCTGAAAAGTCCAAAAACCAGAATGCCTCCTCTCCTTCAAAGGATCACAACTTCTCACCAGAAAGGGAACAAAACTAGATAGAGAATGAGTTTGACAAATAGACAGAAGTAGGCTTCAGAAGGTGGGTAATAACAAACTACTCTGAGGTAAAGGAGCATGTTCTAACCCAATGCAAGAAAGCTAAGAACCTTGAAAAAAGGTTAGAGGAATTGCTAACTAGAATAACCAGTTTAGAGAAGAACATAAATGACCTGCTGGAGCTGAAAAACACAGCACAAGAACTTCATGAAGCATACACAAGTATCAATAGCTGAATCGATCAAGCAGAAGAAAGGTATCAGAGATTGAAGATCAACTTAATGAAACAAAGTGAGAAGACAAGATTAGAGAAAAAAGAGTGAAAAGAAATGAACAAAGCCTCCAAGAAATATGGGACTACATGAAAAGACCAAATCTACGTTTCATTGGTGTACCTGAAAGTGACGGGGAGAATGGAACCCAGTTGGAAAACACTCTTCAGGATGTTATCAAGGAGAACTTCTCCAACCTAGCAAGACAGGCCAACATTCAAATTCAGGAAATACAGAGACCACCACAAAGATACTCCTCCAGAAGAGCAACCCCAAGATACATAATCATCAGATTCACTAAGGTTGAAATGAAGGAAAAAAATGTTAAGGGCAGCCAGAGAGAAAGATTGGGTTACGCACAAAGGGGAGCCCATCAGACTAACAGCAGATCTATCTGCAGAAACCCTACAAGCCAGAAGAGAATGGGGGCTAATATTAAACATTCTTAAAGAAAAGAATTTTCAACCCAGAATTTCATATCCAGCCGAACTAAGTTTCGTCAGTGAAGGAGAAATAAAATCCTTTACAGACAAGCAAATGCTGAGAGATTTTGTCACCACCAGGCCTGCCTTACAAGAGCTCCTGAAGGAAGCACTGTACATAGAAAGGAACAACTGGTACCAGCCACTGCAAAAACATGCCAAATTGCAAAGACCATCAATGCTAGGAAGAAACTGCATCAACTAATGAGCAAAATAACCAGCTATCATCATAATGACAGGATCAAATTCACACATAACAATATTAACCTTAAATGTAAATGGATGGAGTGCCCCAATTAAAAGACACAGACTGGCAAATTGGGTAAAGAGTCAAGACCCACTGGTATGCTGTATTCAGGAGACCCATCTCATGTGCAGAGACACATAGGCTCAAAATAAAGGGATGGAGGAATATTTACCAAGCAAATGGAAAGCAAAAACAACAACAAGAACAACAACAAAAAACAAAACAAAACAAAACAAAAAAAACAAAAGCAGTGGTTGCATTCCTAGTCTCTGATAAAACGGACTTTAAACCAACAAAGATCAAAAGAGACAAGGGCATTACATAATGGTAAAGGGATCAATGCAACAAGAAGAGCCGACTATCCTAAATATATATGCACCCAATATAGGAGCACCCAGATTCATAAAGCAAGTTCTTAGAGACCTACAAAGAGACTTAGACTCCCACACAATAATAGTGGGAAAATTTAACACCCCACTGTCACATTAGACAGATCAATGTGACAGAAAATTAACAAGGACATCCAGGGCTTGAACTCAGCTCTGGACCAAGTGGAACTAATAGACATCTACAGAACTCCCCACCACAAATCAACAGAATATATGTTCTTCTCAGCACCACATCACACTTATTCTAAAATTGACCACATAATTGGAAGTAAAACACTCCTTAGCAAATGCAAAAGAATGGAAATAATAACAAACAGCCTGTCAGACCACAGTGCAATCAAATTAGAAATCAGGATTAAGAAACTCACTCAAAACCACACAACTACATGGAAACTGAACAACCTGCTCCTGAATGACTACTGGGTAAATAATGAAACGAAGGCAGAAATAAAGATATCCTTTGAAACCAATGAAAACAAAGACAGAACATGCCAGAATCTCTGGGACACATTTAAAGTAGTGTGTAGAGGGAAATTTATAGCACTAAATGCCCACAAGAGAAAGCAGGAAAGATCTAAAATCGACACCCTACCATCACAATTAAAAGAACTAGAGAAGCAAGAGCAAAGAAATTCAAAAGCTGTCAGAAGATAAGAAATAACTAAGATCAGAGCAGAACTGAAGGAGATAGAGGCACAAAAAACCCTTCAAAAAATCAATGAATCCAGGAACTGATTTTTTGAAAGATCAACAAAATAGATAAACCACTAGCCAGACTAATAAGGAAGAAAAGAGAGAAGATTCAAATCAATGCAATAAAAAATGATAAAGGGGATGTCACCACCGATACCTCAGAAATACAAACTACTATTAGAGAATACTATAAACACATCTATGCAAATAAACTAGAAAATCTAGAAGAAATGGATAAATTCCTGGGCACATACACCCTCCCAAGACTAAACTAGGAAGAAGACAAATCCCTGAATAGACCAATAACAAGTTCTGAAATTGAGGTAGCAATTAATAGCCTACCAACCAAAAAAAGTCCAGGACCAGATGGATTCACTTCTGAATTCTATCAGATGTACAAAGAGGAGCTGGTACCATTCCTTCTGAAACTATTCCAAACAATAGAAAAACAGGGAATCCTCCCTAACTCATTTTATGAAGCCAACATCATCCTGATACCAAAACCTGGCAGAGACACAGCAAAAAAAGAAAATTTCAGGCCAGTATCCCTGCTAAACATCCATGAGAATATCCTGAATAAAATACTGACAAACCAAATCCAGCAGCACATCAAAAAGCTTATCCACCAGGATCAAGTCAGCTTCATCCCTGGGATATAAGGCTGGTTTAACATAAGCAAATCAAGAAACGTATCCATCACATAAACAGAACCAATGACAAAAACCACATGATTATCTCAATAGATGCAGAAAAGGCCTTTGATAAAATTCAACAGCCCTTCATGCTAAATGCTCTCAATAAACTAGGTATTGATGGAGCACATCTCAAAATTATAAGAGCTCTTTGTGACCAACCCACAGCCAATATCATGCTGAATGGGCAAAAACTGGAAGCATTCCCTTTGAAAACCGGCACAAAGCAAGGATGCCCTCTTTCACCACTCCTGTTCAACATAGTATTGGAAGTTCTGGCCAGGGCAATCAGGCAAGAGGAAGAAAGACAGGATATTCAGTTAGGAAAAGAGGAAGTCAAATTGTCTCTGTTTGCAGATGATGTGATTGTATATTTAGAAAACCCCATCATCAGAGCCCAAAATCTCCTTAAGCTGATGAGCAACTTCAACAAAGCCTCAGGATACAAAGTCAATGTGCAAAAATCACCAGCATTCCTATACACCAATAACTGAAAACGGAGAGCCAAATCATGAGTGAACTCCCATTCACAATTGCTACAAAGAGAATAAAATAGCTAGCAATACAACTTACAAGGGATGTGTAGGACCTCTTCAAGAGAACTACAAACCATTGCTCAAGGAAATAAGAGAGGCCACAAAGAAATCGAAGACATTCTATGCTCATGGATAGGAAGAATCAATATCCTGAAAATGGCCATACTGCCCAAAGTAATTTATAGATTCAATGCTATCCCATCAAACTACCCTTGACTTTCTTCACCGAATTAGAAAAAAAAACTACTTTAAATTTTGTATGGAACCAAAAAAGAGCACGCATAGCCAAGACAATCCTAAGCAAAAAGAACAAAGCTGGAGGCATCATGCTACCTGACTTCAAACTATATTACAAGGCTACAGTAACAAAAACAGCATTGTACTGGTACCAAAACAGATATATAGACCAGAAATAATGCCACACATCTACAACCATCTGAACTTTGACAAACCTGACAAAAACAAGCAATGGTGAAAGAATTCCCTATTTAATAAATGGTGTTGGGAACACTGGCTAGCCATATGCAGAAAGCTGAAACTGGATCCCTTCCATACATCTTATGGAAAAATTAACCCAAGATGGATTAAAGACTTAAATGTAAGTCCTAAAACCATAAAAACCCTAGAAGAAGACCTAGGCAATACCATTCAGGACATAGGCATGGGCAAAGACTTCATGACTAAAACACAAAAAGCAATGGCAACAAAAGCTAAAATTGATAGAGTGAACAGGCAACCTACAGAATGGGAGAAAAAGTTTGCAATCTGTCCATCTGACAAAGGGCTAATATCCAGAATCTACAAAGAACTTAAACAAATTTATAAGAATAAAACAACCCCCTCAAAAAGTGAGCAAAGGGTATAAAGAGACACTTCTCAAAAGAAGACATTTATGTGCCCAACAAACATATGAATAAAAGCTCATCATCACTGGTCATTAGATAAATGCAAATGAAAACCGCAATCAGATACCATCTCACACCAGTTAGAATGGCGATCATTAAAATGTCAGGAAACAACACATGCTGGAGAGGATGTGAAGAAATTGGAACACTTTTACACTGTTGGTGGGAATGTAAATTAGTTCAACCTTTGTGGAAGACAGTGTGGTGATTCCTCAAAGATCTAGAACTAGAAATACCATTTGACCCAGCAATCCCATTACTGATTATATACCCAAAGGATTATAAATCATTTTACAATAAGGACACATGCACATGTATGTTTATTGCAGCACTGCTCACAATAGCAAAGACTTGGAACCAACCCAAATGCCCATCAATGATAGACTGGATATACACCATGAAATACTATGCAGCTGTGAAAAAGGATGAGTTCCTGTCCTTTGCAGGGACATGGATATAGCTGGAAGCCATTATTCTCAGCAAACGAACGCAAGAACAGAAAACTAGATACTGCATGTTCTCACTCATAATTGGGAGTTGAACAATGAGAACACATGGACACAGGGAGGGGAACATCACACACCGGGACCTTTCAGGGGTTGGGGGGGCTAGGGCAGGGATAGCATTAGCAGAAATACCTAATGTAGATGATGGGTTGATGGGTGCAGCAAATCACCATGGCACGTATATACCTGTGTAACAAACCTGCACGTTCTACACATGTACCCCAGAATTTAAAGTATAATAATAATAAAAAAAGAGTTTTAATATGTGTTGCAATATAATGTAGCATACATTAGCAACTCCTGCATTTGAAGAATTCAGATACTTAACTATCAGTTCTTTGCTTTTCTTTCCTTATTTCATATTTAATCACAGGTAGTGAGAAAGCAGTAAATTGAGGCCAATGAAATGCCTACTCCAAATGCCTACTCCAATGCCTACTCTGGCCAAGCAAAGCAATTTCCAGCATATTCAGCACTCCTAGAATTCATATGGACACTTTCAAACAAAGAGACACATGAGCTACCATCTAGCATCTTAGGCTTCATTCCACCAAACTATTCTTGTAACTTCTAGTGTTCACTACCAGAGAAGGCATCTGTGCAACTTCCCTTTGATTTCTTGCCATTTCCAGGTTTTGCAGTAGTTCATGGCAGCTTAGCAAGCTAAAGGCTTTGTCTTATTAAATCCTAGGCTTCTTTTTGTTTCTCTTTGGCCCAACTTATGACAGTGAAGCTAGCTTGAAGGGCCCAGCCTGGCAGGGTACATCCCCAGTGATTTATGCAGTGTCACTTTCTTGATGATTAACCTGAATAAATCATGCTGGTCTTTTCAGCAGTGATAGAGCTGCCCTTTATATGCTTATCAATTTTCAGGGCAAGGAGAAATTAGCCCAGTTCTCCCATTGATCTTGTGAAGAAAATCGTACCTCACAGCAAGGATTCTACTGATAAACAATGAACACTACAAATAACTTACTGGTTTACTTTTTAATCAATAAAGTTTCACACAATGCATTATTCTAGCAATCGGCCTAAATCACTGTGCCTATAACTTTTGTTTTCAAAACCTTTTAATCTAATTGGAAAATCTTCCTTTGTACTAGTAATAAACAGTCACTAAACTGTCTGCACCTAAGTGAGCTATAGTAATTTATGGGTGCTCCCTACTGTTTTTCCCCTCTTTAATCAGAGAGACCACTTTATGTCTTTAACTAATGAATTCTAAGAATCCACCCAGTAGATCTGATCAAATGTCACTGGTGAATAAATCTTCATTAACACTGGCAGGTTCTGAACCTGGTCTCCATCTTGATTTAATTATTGTCTCACAACTGTACTCTCATCAGGTTTTCTCCATTTCTTCAAATAATGCCTTCATCACCAGATCTACTTGTAAAGCACAAGCCCCTGCTGTCAAGAGTCTGTGCCAGTCCTAGGAATGAAAGCAGGGCCGACTCACTAGTGTAATCAAGACCATGTCACCCGGCTGTGGACATTGTAATTGCTATTTCAGCTTCCTCTGCATTCTTCTCTGCATCCTTTCACTTTTGCCTGTATAAAAACATGCATGCTTCTATCAATTAATCCGATAAATTAATTTATGCTACCCCCAATCAGAAAAGTACATACACCAATAAACTGTTAAGAGGAAAACATATATTCACAATAGGTCATTATCTCCATAGGAAAGTGTTCTTGGGAAATCAGTTTGATGTCATAAATTTGTTTAAGGTCAGAGCAAATGGAGTTAGATGATACTGAGTGTGGTGGGGTGTCACAAAGCTGGCACCTACCAATGACCAGCCAGATCCACTGAAAGGACTCCATCAACTATGTTCATGTTAAACTGACAGATCTCTTATTTTCCTGAACTGTTTTCAGGAACACTGACTGATAAAGTTTGTTTTGAATGCTCCTTGTTATCTCACCTGCTTTATTTGAAATCATGTCCTCATGCTATCATTTATATAGTCTTCATGCTATCATTTATGTTGTCCTCATGCTATCATTTGTATAGTTCTAAAAAAGTATGCTGTCCACAAATGACTCACGTACATTAAATTGAAAAAACAGAAATAGATGCTGACGTGCAGGAGAGAGCAACAATATTAGCCATGATAGTTAGTTTAATTGCTAGTTAACAAATATTTATGTAGAATTTACTGTGGGCCAGATACGCTTCTAAACAGTTTGCAGTTTTTAATCATCAACACAACCCTAAAAATCTGCTCTTATTTTAAAATCTTATTTCCCAGATGAGAGAACTGAGGCAAAGAGAGTTTGAGTGTCTTGCTATAGTCACACAATTAACAAATGGCAGAACCGGGATTTGAGTCCAGGTAGACATGTTTTGGAAGTAATTAGTTTTTCTCTAAACTATGCTGTTTGCACAACTGAACATTTGACTTGATTCTGAGTTCTAGACTATAGGACAAAAATGGAGCATACTGATAGCTCAGGAAATCTTGATATTTAGTCATAAAAATATGTTCTAGCACTTAACCCATGAACCCTGGTCTTTCACAGTGATCCTCCAAAAAGAGATTCCATAGTTCAAAAAATTTAGGAAACTTTATCCATGTTATGACTCCCTTGGACATTCACAAACACATTAGCGTGCTAAGGGTTCTGAGAGGATGTTCAATGGAGACACAAGCATAACTAGGTGCAGTCTAGTACTTGCACACCTACTGGACAGCAAAACAATGTTTTCTGGAAGATTCACTGAAATCTTGCCAATCTAATGACTCATCATGAATCACCATTATGGAAAAGTAATACTAAAGTCTTGTTTAATGTGGGTCCTTAGAGGAACACTGAATAATCTTTTCAACATTTTCTTGACACAAATCCATAAAAGAAATGCCAAAGTGGTTTTTACATGGCATGGCCATCATTCACTCTTTTTTTTTTAACTGAATGTTTAGCACAGAAATAAAATGTGTTAAAGCTGGTCCTGAGGGAAGCTAGACTACATATAACCTTCATATGGTCATTAGATGGAATGAAGACAGAATGCCCTAGCTAGCGGCCACAATTTCCAAGATGTTAGCTGATAAAATGTGTTTTAGATTAGTTGCTTCTTAACTGAGATTTTGGAAAACACTTATTACATTATATTTTTAAATGGTACAGCTATTTTATTTCGTAGTATAGAAGCTTTTATTTCTTTAAGAGTGGTCATTTTTCTAAGCATTGGGTCAATTGCTGACTTCCAGAAAAATTGTATGTAGCCTTCTTTGTGTTGGGCCTTCAGCTGACTTTTCTATAGTCCCTACAGTATATCTATGCACAAAATTAGGGAAGTTCTTTTCTTGTCCTTTTCTGGTTAGGTATTCTTCAGAAGCTAAAAGTATGAGCATTAGACTAATCAGAATGTAGTTAGAAACTCTAGTTTCCATGTGTTAGCTTTGAGACTGTAGCTAAGTTACTTTTCATTGATAAGCCTCTGATTCTTTACCTCTGCAATGGGGGTAATGAAAGAATATATTTTGCGTGGTTATCATGATGTTTAACTGACATACTGCTTATAAAGCACTTAGTATAGTGCTTGGCATTATCCAGTAACTGGCGTCTATTCCTAATATCATAGCTTAAATCATTAGTTTGCATCAGATATACTAGACAGCTTAGGCCAGGTGTGGTGGCTCACACCTGAATCCCAGCTCTTTGGGAGGCCAAGGTGGGCAGATCACTTGAGGTCAAGAGTTCGACACCACCCTGGCAAACATGGTGAAACCTCGGTTTCTACTGAAAATACAAAATTAGCCAGGTGTGATGGCAGGAGCCTATAATCCCAGCTACTCAGGAGGCTGAGGCAGGAGAATCACTTGAACCCAGGAGGCGGAGGTTGCAGTGAGCCAAGATCGAGCCACTACACTCCAGCCTAGGTGACAGACAGAGACTCCATCTCAAAAACAAAACAAAACAAAAAGAAATACTGGAGGGCTTGTTAAAACATGGATTTCTGAGACCCACCCCTAACGTTTCTGATTCACTGGATCTGTGGTGGGGCTAGAATCTGAATTTCTAATAACTTCCCAGGTGATGCTGATGCTGCTTGTTTGTGGACCACATTTTGAGAATCACTGCCATAGAGTAAGTGACAAATGTTCTATATAAACAGAAGTTGTCAAAAGTGATCAAGTTCTGTGAGGTCATTTTTTTCTGGACACATTTGTCAGATGCACATATCAGACATATTTAATCGCTTTTGGCAGAGCAATAATTGTCTTGCGTAGATCCTGCTGAGTATGTGAGTTGTGAAGAGATATACAAAATCTTCAACTGTTCTACACTGCTCTTGCATTTGCCTCGGATGATTTCCTTCTTCCAAAGAGTAGTGCATTTATGCTGAACGCTAAGTAGTAATGTTTTGTGTCATTGTTGTTTTGTATCAAATTCCCTTGCTATGACATAATGGCCGTCTGACATATTGGAACCCATTTTCATTCTCACAGGTCTGTTTTAATGGTACGGTTAGGATAGTTCTCCCCTAAAAGTTATCCAATGAGAAGTAACACTTATGAGTCACTGAGGGCCTCTGAGTATGCAGCCTGGAATAGAATCATTGAAAAGTTCATCTTTTCACCTTAGAACAGATGGAAATAGTAAGAGTAAATGATAGACAGAAGGAAAACAGATTTCATTAAACTTTCCAAGTTAATATCGACCTGGGAACATACAATAATTTCAAAGTTTGTCTTGATAGCTGAGAAAGACTTCTTAATTGGAGATAATGTCAAAAAGGTAGTTATTTCCCAAATTTCCTGCTCACCTACCATCTGCTACTGATAAAGTTTTGGCAATTAAGGAATGTTAAGAATAAGTTCTAATTATCTTCCTTCTCCTGTATCTTGTTCCCTTGATGCTCTTTGATGGCCTTAACTGAAGCCTGCATGTGAATCACAGCTTCTGCTGCATGCCCACTCCTTTTGCCTAAATATGCAGTTATCATCATACATCCAGAATTGCCCTCTGGTAAGTGTCTGATGTTTAAAAACATAATCTTATACTTCTCTCCATTTTGGTGGCCACTCATCTTATTTTACCTTAATAACTCTGAGTGTGGCATTGATAGCAGTTGTAAATCTAATTTCCCAGTAATGGCTGGGAATGATTGGCTTAGTCCACTTTGATAAACATGATGATGTAGAAGTGGCAACCTTTCTCACCAACTGTGTGTATTGAGATTTGTGAGGTCATATCCTATTGGTAGCAACTCTTCTCTCAAAGCTCATAGGAACGAATTTTAGAATCTCTATTTTCAGTAGGGAAATTTTGCTTCCTGTGCGTTGGGTACTGCCAGTAGAGAACAGAAAAGAATCACAGCATTATTTTAGAAGTAATTTTTGACTGGAGCCTCTGCTTGTACAGGAATAAGAGTTTCTTTTCCCTCCTACAGCCAGATAAAAATGATGACATTCAGACTCTATGTTGCTATGGTGTTTTCGAGGTGAGAGATTCACCTCACTGCAGTGACCTGGAAAAGTAAAAACTAACTGTTTCACTGCGGCCATCATAAATATATCACCACAAGTGTGCCCAGAGTGCACAGAAAACCCCAAAATATCTGAGTTTATAAAATTTATTTATACCCAGCATCTGTTCAATTTCTTCAGTAATTATTTTAGTCAAAACTGGAGAGCCAGATCCTGATAATTTTCCACTTTATTACACAATCCAAAAATGCACAAGAATACAAGCAGTTATTCTTTGTGAAGCACTTATAGGAGCAAAACCATATGTTGTTCTTGTTTGGGATAATTATAAATCTTTAAACATCTAAATGTAGTTGTCTCTAAAACTGATATTAACTCCAAAACAAACAACTTAATGTGAACAGCTCAACACCTAGAATGTCAATGTGCAAAGCAGTTCATTAGGTTTATGCATGTATCCATGCAAATAATTACAAATGTCTTTCATTCACTTGCATGAATAATCAAGGTAGGCTTATAAATTAACACACTTAAAAATATTTTACTAGGACTTGAAGCCATTGACTTTTAGATTTAGGACTGCAAAATCATCTAGTTCAGAGGTTCTCAAGCTTGACTATGTATCATAAGCTTTAGAGTTAAAAATGCATATACCTGAGCCCCACGTTTGAGATTGTTATTCATAGTGTCTTCAAGATAATCTTGGCGTGTACATTTTTAGATGTTTTACAGGTCATTCTGATGGGCACCTGTATTCATTTCCTAGAGCCACCATGACAAATTGCCACAAACTGAATGGGTTAATAAAACAGAAATGTATTCTCTCACAGTTTTGGAGATGAGAAGTCCAAAATCAAGATGTTGACAGAGCCATTGTTCCTCTCAAGCCTCTTTCTTTCTTTTCCTCTTTCTGCCTTCTGGTGATTGCTGGCCATCCTTTGTATTCTTTGGCTTTCAGCTGCAACACTTTATTCTTAGCCTATGTTGTCACATGGGATTCTTTCCTGTGTGTCTATGTCTCTGTGTCTCCTTATAAGGACAACAGTTATTGAATTTAGGGCCCACCATTTGAGGGACTAGGGGAGGGAAGTAACACAATTCAACCCTATATAGCATCCAACTGAAAAGCAGTGATCTACTTGTTCTAAAACCTACAGACATTATTGAGTTTAACATAGAGAAGTTAAGCAACCTGCACTGGTTGTTACCTATTTCTTCATAAGAAACTATCCAACCAAATTAAAACAATAAAGCTTTATTATTGGTTATTATTATTATTATGAGTTTCTGAGGATCAGGAATCTAGAATTTTAGTAGCTTAGAATCTAGAATTCTAGCTCTGAATCTTTCACGAGGTTGTAGCAAGTTACCATCTGGGGATACATTCAGCTGATGGTTTGAAAAGGGCTGGAAGATCCACTTCTGATCTCATTTAGTTTCTCACTGTCTGTTGGCTTTGGGCCTCAGTTCCTTGTCATGTAAGATTTTCCATAGGAATGTTCCCAATGTGGCAGTTAGTGCCACCAGAGTGAGTGATAGAGTAAAAAAGAGAGATCAACCAAGACAGAAGCCAAAGTGTCTTAGGTAACCTAATCTTGGAATTGACATACCATCACTTCTGCCATATCTAATTGATCACACGGACCAATCCAGATACAGTATTGGTCTGTGTACAATGCCGTCAGGTATGAATCAAAGGGGCCATCTTGTAAGCTAGCTACCATAGTAGGGAGTCAGGAATTATGATATTAGGGCCAGGAGACTAACCTATTGCACATCAAGGTGTAATCCAAGGGTTGGCATCACTTGGGAGCTTAGTAGAAATGCTAAATTTCAGGCCTTACCTCAGACATACTGAATTAGAAACTATAGTTTAATAAAATTCCCAGGTGATTTGTATGCACATTAACTTTTGAGAAGCACTAGATGAGAAAAAATTACTAATTCAGACACGTTGCCCTTTCAAAGTAATTGCCTTGGGTAGTAACCTAGTCCAAAGAGATTGCCATTGCTTGAAATCTGCTATGAACTTTGCTTTGGGCCAAAGCAGAAAACAGTCTAAGAAATCAATATCTTCCCATTGCCACCACACCACCTTACTGTAATCATAACATTTTATCCTTTAGTCATACTAATTTTATTTAACAGAGTTGACTGAAAGGTTTTTTACTTATTTTTTAGAACACCAAAAATACATTTTAAAAGTAAAAATATATTCTACAGTAAGGATATTAAAATTGTATTGCATCTTCCAAAGACCATCCCCAAATCATATTGCTGTTTTCAGAAACAGTGTCATGCGTTTCTAGCCTCTTCTGAGAGAAAGGCCATCATGTTGCCCTGAAATTGAAGCCAGTAGTGACCCAAATCTAATTACAAGTATAACTAAGCTCAGACAAAATGAAATACAGATTACATTAACTTAGGCACCCATACTGGCAGTCTGACAGAACAAAGATGTGATATGGTTTGGCTGTGTCCCCACCCAAATCTCAGGTTGAATTGTAATCCCCATGTGTAGAAGGAGGGGCCTAACGGGAGGGGACTGAATCATGGGGTCGGACTTCCCCCTTCTTGTTATCATGATAGGATTATCATGAGATCTGCTTGTTTGAAACTGTATAGCTCTTCCCCTTTGCTCTCTCTTTCCTGCCACCATGTGAAGATGGTGCTTGCCTTCCCTTTTCCTTCCACCATGATTGTGAGTTTTCTGAGGCTTCCCAGACATGTTTCCTGTACAACCTGTGGAACTGTGAATCAATTAAACTTCTTTTCTCCATAATTTGCCCAATCTCAGGTAGTTCTTTATAGCAGTGTGAGGACAGAATAACACAAGATGTAAACTTTTCTGGGTGCTAAATAATACTTATTTAGCATTATACTATTTTGTATTTTTAACACACAATAACTATCACGTGATCCAAACTTCTAAGACAAATAAAACATCAAAAAATTAATACATCCTCAGAAGGGAAACAGTTATAAAGTCCGATGCAGAGATGGCTTTGATGTTGGAGTTTTCAGACAAGAGCTTTAAAATAACTATGAGAAATATGTTAAATGCTTTAGAGAAGAGGTTAGCAACATTGGGGTACAACAGGAGAGAGATGAAAACTATAGAAAAGAAACAAATGGGATTATTAGAAATAAAAATATATGATAAAAAACCTGAAGAATTTATTTGATCAGTTGATGCAGTCTGGGCACAGACAAGGAAAGAGTCAGTGAACCTGAAATGATGTTAACAGAACTTACAAAATCTGAAACCTATGAACATACACACAAAATTCTTAACAAAACATTAGCAAATCAAATCACATGACAAAGGAGAAGAATAATGCATCATGATAAGAGTTTATCTCAGAAATGCTCTTTGTTGAACACTAAAATTTTGACTGATTTAATTCACCATATTAAGAAGAAAATATCATAAAATAACCTCAATAGAACCAGAACATGCATTTGGTAATATTCAGCACTCATTTTAATAAGAACTTTCAGAAAATGAGAAATAGAAAGAAACTTTCTCAGTCTTAGGGCATCTATGAAAAACCTACAGCCAACATCACACATGATGAAACATTCATCACTCTCCGTTGAGATCGGAAATAATGCAAGGGTGTCAACTCTGATCACTATATTTTAACTTACAGCTGTTTTACATATATATTAGGACCAAGGTTCTTACTAAGTAAGCTGAGACATTCTTATCCAGCAGTGTCTTGTCCTCTACTTGCCCCTGCAGCCCTGGGATTTGAGGATAACACTATACTGTAGTGATAGTCTCAATCCTTGATGTTATTCAACATCTCAATAATTCATTCATTTTATTAATTCAGAGTCCACTATGTGTCAGGAACTGTGCTAGGTGAAGTCCTTACAGTTGTTCTTAAGTAACATACAGACAGGTGGAGGAGGAACATAATAAACCAGAATTTAGAATAAAGGTTGACACATGCTGTTACAGAAATAATCACAGACTCCCACTGGCACAAAGAAGAACACATCACCTAGTCTTGGAAAGAGGAGGAAGTAAGGAAAGTCTTCCAGGAGCCCGTGAGTATTAATCCTCAGATTTGACTACTAGCCATTGTTTCTTGCTATTAGGTCCCAAACCACAAACACTAAATCCAGTGCAACCAGAGGAACTTGCCAGAGACCGCATGTGTCTTTGGCCTTCTTTACTGTTAATAAGGCAGAGACAGCATAACAGGAGGTACATTCATTTATCCCAACTTGAGAGAAAGGGAGTGTGTCTTCACCCCAATAGTACAGTAAAGACAAGGATCAGTGGTGCAGTAAACTTGCTGTTGGCCCTTTCTTTCAATCTGGCTGTTTGTGTGACCATTTACGGTGATCAGTCCTTCCTGGTCTTGGTACTGCAGCTACTTTTTCTGGAATTATCTGACTTATTCATAATTTTCTGTATCCACTATTCCCAATGAATGCATGTAGAGAAACTAACTAGATAATGAGCAGATACTGCACCATACTTATATTTCCCTCAAGCCAATGGAGAGCTACTGAAGGAGTTTAAGAAGGGAAAGGTGTCACTGTATGATTTACATTTATTTTAAGAAATATTACTCCAGTGACAATGTGAAAAGTGAACTTAAGGGGGCAAGACAGGAGTCTTGGAAACCATTTAGGAAATTGTTACCATAGTGGACTGCGAAATGATGATGGCATAATTCAAGGTGCTGGTGCTAAGGTGGAGAGAAAAGGACAGATACAAGAGAATGAATAAATAGCACTTAGTGGTTAATTGGACTTGAGGAGTGACATAGGATAATTATGTTTTAGCCCTTCCTCCTTCATCATTCATCAAAGGACATTTTTGTAACATTATATATTACCCTCCTGTATTTTATACTTCTTCATGAAAGCATGCATTTCTCAATTACCTTGTTAAAAGCCTGATAATGTTCATCCATGTATAATTTTTGGTGTCAGCTCCTACGATAGCAAAAATAAAATGTATCTTTGAACAAACTATTATATCACGTTACAGCACAAAACTTTGAACATTATATTCAGGTATGCATAAGATAAATACAAGGTGCAATTTCCATCTATCGTAAAATACATGTTTATTTCAGTGGAAACTTGAACTAAAAGAAATCAAAGAGGTATTTCAAGTTGTTTTCTGGTTAACCCTAAATTAACCAAGATTCTCTCTTTGTATCAGTATCTATTATTGAAAATCTCGTTAGAAATAAACTGTTCGTCTCCTACCTCACTAACTACACCATACCAAACATAATTCAATTTCTTTCATGAGTTAAAGATGTTTTCATACCCATAAGTCATTATAAACATCAGTGTGTCCTCACTCTTGAACTCACTTTATATTTAGTGATGACTTGATCCATTAAGCGAAACAAGGAAAGAATAAGATCAAGTTTCTTTATAAAACTAATAACCTAGTAGAATAAATAGCATAGTTTCAGGGGGGAATTTTAGATTTAACTTTCAGGAATGCTATTGAATGCAGACAATGTGCATGTTGCGGGAGGGAGCATTTTCATGTATCGGCCTAGAGGGAACAGTAGTGTTCTGAAAGAAGAAGCATGTCTGGTCCTTTCAAAGAATAACAAGGAGGTAAGTATGGCTGCAAATGAGTGAGCAAGAAGTGGGAAATGAGGTCTGAGAAGTGATCAGCTACAGTGGTTTTAAAACATAACTTTCAAGTTATTTGGCACTCCTCCCATTGAGGAAGAAGGCTTAGACCCCATCCCTTGAATCTAGGCCTAGCGACTGCTTGACGAGTATCATAAGGTTGACGTGAGGCTGTGCCAGTTTCCAGGTCAGACTTTAAGAAAACGGCATCTTCTACTTCCTGTTCCTTGGGATGCTTACTCTTGGAGCACAGCTACCAAGCTGTGAGAAGTGCAATCCATACGGAGAGGCTACGTATGGGGGTATGGCCGACAGCCCACTGACAGCAAGCATCAATTGCCAGACTTGTAATTGAGAAGGCCTGTCAGATGATTCGAACCCCTTCCAGCCACCATCAGACTCTGAATGCATGAGAGGACCTGAGAGAGAACTGCCAAGCTGAGCCAAATTAACCCCAGAAACATAAGGTATAATAATAAAATGATCACTGTTTTCATTCATTAACTATTGGGGGTGATTTGTTACACAGCCATAAATAAATAATCAAAACAGAAATGTCTACATCCAGCAAGGATGTTTAGGCCATTACAAGGCTTTCACACTGAGTGAGAGATTGCCAAATTTGAGCTGAAGTTTGCTTTGGTTTGATTTATATTTTAAAAGGATATAAGTGCTGATTTGATAGAACAGTGTGAGGGTCAAGAATGAAAGGAAAGGAAATTAGGTCACTGATGTAACCTAGGTGTGAATTCATGGGTTTGAACCAAGGTGGTGAGCACTGATCATAATCAGGGTATATTTAAATGTAGGCTTAACAGGATTTCCCAGAAACATTGATGTGAGTGTAGTCCATTTGTATATGTGCATTCTCTCAACAATGATCTTTATTTATAAGCATTTCCTCTTAGCACAGACAGAGTAGGTAGACATGTTTCTGGCTTCTGTCAGTCTATTAACACATTTAAAGGGAACATTGTTCAGGCACTTGCTGTTTCTTGTACATTCAGTTTCATCCTATGGAAAATATTTCATTGGTCACTAGTGGCCACTTTTATAGTTTTCTTTAAACTTCCAAAAGTAAGTACTCCTTCTTCCCTCTTTAGTTAAAGTAAGATAAATGAAAAGTAAAACAAACAAACAAAGAAAAACCCACAGCAGACTGGATACTACCTGGAGCCCATCTAGATGTATTTACCTGGTCTCTCATTTAAGGGAGCGATTTAGTTGGATGAGTACTGTATTAGTCAGGGTTCTCTAGAAGGACAGAACTAATGAAAAAATATATATATATATACACACACACACACATATATATAATATATATATATAAATATATAAAAATCATATAATCCAATATATATAGTCCATTATGATCGTATATATATATATGGAAGTTTATTGAGTATTATTAACTCACATGATCACGAGGTCCCACAGTAGACTGTCTGCAGGCTGAGGAGTAAAGAGAGCCAGTCCGAGTTCCAAAACTGAATAACTTTGAGTCCAGTGTTCGAGGGCAAGAAGCGTCCAGCACAGGAGAATGGCATTGTAATTTTGACTTCAAAAGGCCATTCCACCGTTCTATCAGTCCGGCTCCTTCAGGATGATGAGGAACATGGTAAGACCAGAGAATTCCATGAGCATGAGCCCACTGCTGCACTTCTTTAGCCGTATAGTGAGTGCCTTGGTCAGAGGCAATGCTGTGTGGAATACCATAACGGTGGATAAGGCATTCTGTGTGTCCACGGATGGTAGTTTTGGCAGAAGCATTGTGTGCAGGATAGGCAGACCCATATCCACAGTAAGTGTCTATTTCCAGTGAGGACAAACCTCTGCCCTTTCCATGATGGAAGAGATCCAATATAATCAACCTGCCACCAGGTAGCTCGCTGATCACCCTGAGGAATGGTGTCATATCGAGGGCTCAGTGTTGGTCTCTGCTGCTGGCAAATTGGGCACTCAGCAGTGGCTGGAGCCAGATCAGCTTTGGTGAGTGGAAGTCCATGTTGCTGAGCCCATGTGTAATCTCCATCCCTGCCACCATGGCCACTTTGTTCATGGGCCCATTGGCCAATGACAGGGGTGGCTGGGGAAAGAGGATGAGTGATGTCCACAGAATGGGTCATCCTATCCACTTGATTATTACAATTCTCCTCTGCTGAGGTCACCCATTGGTGAACACTCACATGGGATACAAATATCTTCACAGATTTTGACCATTCAGAGAGGTCCAACCACATACCTCTTCCCCACATTTCTTTACCACCAATTTTCCAATCATGCTTCTTCCAAGCCCCTGACCATCCAGCCAAACCATTGACTACAGTCCATGAATGAGTATATAATTGCATATCTGGCCATTTCTCGTTTCATGCAAAGTGCACAACCAGGTGCATTGCTCCTAGTTCTTCCCACTGGGAAGATTTCCGTTCACCACCTTCCTTCATGGATGGTTCATGTGGAACCATCTGTGAACCAGGCCCTAGTCTTCTCTTCCTCTGTCAACTGATCATAGGGAACTCCCCATGAAGCCCTTGGTGCAGGCTGGAGGGAAGAAGGCAAGGTAGTAGGAGTGGAGACTATGGGTGTTTGAACCCCTTCCTCATGTAACTTACTTGTGCCTTCAGGACCTGCTTGAGCCTGATCACGTATATACCACTTCCATTTGATGATGAAATGCTGCTGTGCATGACCCACTTAATGTCTAGATGGGTCAGAAAGCACCCAGTTCATGATAGACAGTTCAGATCACATGGTGACTTGATGACCCATGGTCAAATGTTCAGTTTCCACCAAAGCCCAGTAACAGACCAAGAGTTGTCTAAAAGGACAGTAGTTATCTGCAGAAGATGGCAGGGCCTTGTCCCAAAACCCTAGAGCCCTCCATTGTGTTTCACCTATGGGGGCCTGTCAAAGGCTCCAGGCCGCATCCCCATCTGCCACTGATACCTCAAGCACCATTGGATCTGCTGGATCATATGGCCCAAGTGGCAAAGCAGCTTACACAGCAGCCTGGACCTGTTGCAGAGCTTTCTCCTATTCTGGATCCCACTCAAAATTGGCAGCCTTTTAAGCCACTTGATAAATGGGATGGAGTAACACACCCAAACGAGGAATGTGGTGCCTCCAAAATCCATGTTGTGCCTTTTTCTTGATTGTAGGAGGGGCCAAATTCAGCAACTCATCCTTCACCTTAGAAGGAATATCTCGATGGGCCCCACACCACTGGATCCCTAGAAATTTTACTGAGGTAGAGGTCCCTGAATTTCAGCCGGATGTATTGCCCATCCACTGGCACATAAATGTCTCACCAATAAGTACAGTGTGTTTATTACTGCTTGCTCCCTGGATCCAATCAGCATAAGGTCATCAAGGTAATGGACCAGTGTGATATCTCGTGGAAGTGAAAAGTGATCAAGATCCCTTTGAATAAGATCATGATACAAAGCCGGAGTGTTGATATATCCCTGAGGTAGAACTGTAAAGGCATGTTGCTGGCCTTGCTAGCTGAAGCCCAGTTGCTTCTTATGAAACTTATGGACAGGAATGGAGCAAATGCCAAGTCATTGGCTGCATACCAGGTACCAGGAGATGTGTTAATTTGCTCAAATCAATGAAATCACATATGGTAAAGCAGCTGCAATTGGAGTCACCACTTGGTTAAGCTTATGATAATCCACTGTCATTCTCCAAGATCCATCTGTCTTCTGCACAGGCCAAATGGGAGACTTGAATGGGGATGTGATGGGAATCACCACCCCTGCGTCTTTCAAGTCTTTGATGCTGGCACTAATCTCTGCAATCCCTCCAGGGATGTAATATTATTTTTGATTTACTATTTTTCTAGGTAGAGGCAGCTCTAATGGCTTCCATTTGGCCTTTTCCACCATAGTAGACCTCACCCTACCAGTCAGGGAGCCAGTGTGGGGGTTCTGCCAGCTGCTAAGTATGTCTATGGCAATTATGCATTCTGGCACTGGGGAAATGATGGCAGGATGAGTCCGGGGACCCACTGGACCCACTGTAAGTCAAACCCGAGCTAAAACTCCATTAATTACACAACTACCATAAGCCCCTACTTTAACTGGAGGCCCACAATGACTTTTTGGGTCCCCTAGAATTAGCATCAGCTCAGAGCCAGTGTCCAGTAGTCCCTGAAATGTCTGATCATTTCCCTTTCCCCAATCCACAATTACCCTGGCAAAAGGACATAGGTCTCCTTGGGGAAGAATGGGAGAATGACTCACTGCCTAAATTGTTGGTAATATAATGGGGTCTGGCCTCCCCTTTATTCAAGTGTTTCTTGGTCTGTAAACTGGCTCAAGTCTGGAAATTGATTGAGGCTATGATTCTGTTTTTATAATTCAAAGTAGTCTTTTGTCCAATCGATCTAGAAATCTTCTGCTTATATAAATTAAGTAGGAATGCAGTAGGCTTCCTATCAATTTCACCTTTACGAACAGTGTGATTAATTAACCAATGCCAGAGCTCTACACGAGTCAGACTGTTCTGATTGCTACTTTGCCTTTGCTGTCCATTATGGTAGCTATGCCCAGCTTGCCTTTGACAGTTGAGTGACACCACTTGGCCCCTGCCACCTTGGGATCTAATTATTCCCATTGTGTTTAAATTTTGTAGTTGAGTGCCTGTGGTTCCCACTGTTAGATCTGACATACAGAAAACAGCAATCACAGAGCTCTTCAAAGATGCAGGTGCTGCCCTCACAAATCTATTTTGCAAGGCATTGGTCAAGGGTGTATCTTCTGGAGCCTCCCAGCTGGGATGAGTAGGACTAAAGTGACTAATCCTCTCCACCATCCCAATCTCCCTAAGCCTTTGGATCCCTTCCTCTGCATTAAGCCAAGGGAGATCAGGCATTTCCAGCTCGCTCACAGTGGGCCATCTTTTAATCCATATTTCAGCTAACCAAGCAAATAAACTGTTAGAACCTTTTTAAATTCCCTGAGCTGCCACATTAAATGCAGAGCCCCTACTTAGTGGGCTCAAATCAATAAATTCAGCCTGATCCAACTTTATATTCCTTCCACCATTATCCCATACCTTTAATATCCATTCCCATGCCTATTCTCCAGATTCTGTTTATATAAATTAGGAAACTCAAGAAGTTCTTTCTGAATGTAGCATAGCTCCTCATGGGTCACACTCTCAACCTCACCTCTATGGGCCCGCTGGGACTTTAGTCTAGTTATAGGTCTAGAAGCAAACAGGGGTGTTGGAGGTGGCTCCTGAGGAGAATCAACATTATCTTGCCTGGCAACTGCTTCAAGGGAGGCCATCACTGTTGCCTCAGGCAGTGCAGGGTTTATCTCCTCAGACAAATGTGGAAAGCTGATGGCAGCATGGGTCATGGAGGGGATATTGCCACTACTGGGGATGGGGAAGCTGTTTCTTCTGACAAAAAAGGTTCATCAGAGTTTACGGTGTCCCCAGCTTCATCAGGCCCCCCCCACACACATCCCCATTCCAAGTGGCAGAGTCTCCATTCTTTTCCAATCAATGCCCTCACGTTAACAGTAGACACCTAGTGAGGCTGTGCCTGCACCTTTCGTTGCATGTCAGCCACTTGCATGATAAGAGCTTGTGTCTGTTTTTCCACAATTTCAGCTCTTTCTCTACAGGAGATGAGACTCTTACTCCGGTCAGTCTTAGCAGATTTGCTCAGTATCTGCTACTGCTTCTGAAGCTGGGAGATAGAATCCCTGAGTTCATCATTTTCTGTCATCACTTTGTCCACTGAACTTAGGTGCAACCAACCAACTTCACTATGTTCCCTGGTTCTCCACATATGGTCAAACGTATTATGTATGGAGTCACTAAACTTGCCTCTCGCGAGCGATGAATCAGGATTGTCAGTGCACTTATTTTGCATAACTCTAAACAGTTCATGACAAGGACTATCAGTGTTCTCCATACTATTAGAAGTAGGGTCCTTAGCATTTTGGGGTGTAATCATATAAGCAGCTAACTCCAGAAACCCCCAAACCAATGAAAGAACTCAATCCTTAATATTCTGTTCCTCTAGAACCACTCCTGGTAAAAATATATGTATTAGTCAGAGTTCTATAGAGGGACAGAACTAATGTAATATACATATGTGTGTGTGTGTATATATGGAAGTTTATTAAGTATTAACTCACACCAGTCACAAGGTCCCACAATAGGCTGTCTGCATGCTGAGGAGCAAGGAGAGCCAGTCTAAGTTCCAAAATTGAAGAACTTGGAGTCTGATATTTGACGGCAGGAAGCATCCAGCACAGGAGAAAGATGTAGGCTGGGAGGTTAGGCCAGCCTCTCTTTTTACATTTTTCTGCATGCTTATATTCTAGTTACACTGGCAGCTGATTAGATTGTGCCCACCAAGATTGAGGGTGGGTCTGCCTTTCCCAGTCCACTGACTGAAATGTTAATCTCCGTTGGCTACACCCTCACAGACACACCCAGGATCAATACTTTGTATCCTTCAATCCAATCAAATTGACACTCAGTATTAACCATCTCAGGTACTGTTTTCACAGTAACACTGTGACAAAGTTTATTGCAGCAGATCACTTTCTTCAATTAAAATAAATATATAATTAAGGCCTATGGAAAACCATGCGTACTTGGTAGGGGAGTCTGCATTTGTTACATTCTTGTGAAATGACAGGGTGCCAATGCCACTATGCATTAAAATATAGTTTTCCTTTTGTGGATTCTTTGTTCAAAAACTGAGAAAAGAATGAGTAAGAATGAGGGTCCAGCAAATAAAAAATGACAGTAGAAAGAATGCAAAAGTAACACAAAAGCATATCCCAGAAAAAGGAAGGAACCCGTGATTCTGGATAAGAGTGTGTTTAGGAAAGAAAAGCTAATAATACCTTGAGTTGTCATAAAAAAGATAAATAAGTCCTTTGAGATCAACAGCTCACAAACTGTCCACTAAGGCTGAAGGGTAAGCATGAGGTTTGGCATATTGTGTCATATCAAATCAGAGTTTGGCTTGCCTCACCCGGGTTGAGGGCCTGAGTCATTTCAACAATCCTCCTCAGAACTTTCAAGTGCAGCTTCTCAAGCAGGAGACTCACCAGTCTACCAGGTCATGCTTAATTTTGCTGGATGGGATCTCAAAATTCAACCCATAAGATGCCAAATGGAGAGGGTCCTTTGTAGCATGGATCTAAAAACATTAATCCTGGAAATGGGAAAGTAGTATTTTTATTTTGACTTTGCATTTAAAGATAAGATTGACTAAATCAGAATTTCAGTGAAATCCTAAATAAAGGTGAAAGTTGATGCCTGGTTGCAACAGCCGCTGGACCATGTGTAACATCATTTTAGGTGGGGGCAAAAGATGTGATGTGTGAAAATATAGTAAAGGCACCATCAGAGAATCACTTGAAGAACTCTTTGAAATTATAACTTAATTAGGCCTCTTGGAAGAGAATGCCTTGCCAAATGCAAGTATTCATTCATCATAATCTGAAATATCATTTTCTTCTCTTTATTATTCTAATGTATTTATTGAGAAGAAGCTGTGTAATTCTTGTTGTCAGTTAAGAAAAAAGGTGAAACACCATATGGTGGAAAGAATCAGTAGAGTGCTAGACCTTTCTCTGCTGTTAAAGTGTAAACCTGGGCAATTCATGATCTGTCCAGTAACAGTTCCCCCATGAATAAAATTTTTCTTTAAATACCCTCTTCTCATATTCCTCCCCAATCTCCTGTTTATTCATTTGAGGGTGGCTTACCCTAGACTGTGATCAGGAAATTCAGGTGCTAGTTCTTGGTAGCCTTTGATTTGCACATGTGCCCAACATCACTGGGTTTCCACTCCTGACAACACTGATTACCTTCTAGAAACTCCCTCTTTCTGTAGGGTGCAGCATGTTGTCCAGAGAGCTACTGGAGAAATGGAGGCAGACGAAATCCTTCCTCCTTGTCATCTAGGTCCTTCAAATAAAACCAACACCAAAATGTACAGGTCAAAGGAACTGTTTTATTGAAGGACTGGGATGCATTAAAAGGATAATTATTATATAGGAGGGCAAGAGTCAACATTATACATTGAATAATATATATTTTTTAAGTAAGTACTGCTCAGGGAGAAAGTACCATTCATGAGTGCATCCTCCTGCTTTATCCTGGCTTCCCAGCCCTCTGGCTCTATAGAAGAGTGGAAGTGGGAGCCAGAGAAGTGGCTTTGTGACTTAGGCACTTTCAGCAAGAGTAGAGATGAGTCTTTGAGGTTCTTTCACATTTGTAGTGGTGTAAACTGTAGTCGTGTTCATCTCTAGAGCTTTTAATTCTAAATTTCGAATGGTTACATATGTTGAATTATCATACTCACACCTCCCCAAAACAAGTCTCATTTATTCAATTATTCATGCATTCATTCATGCATGTATTCATTCATTCATCAAGTATTACACAAGCACCTACTGTCTGCCATGTTAATAGTGAAACTGTAAACAAGTCATTTAAGCAAGGTAATCTTTGATTGTGATTAGTATTCAAGATATTAAACAGGGAGGGAATTCGAGTTCCACTGAGGGAGTGCTACTTTAGGTAAGATGATCAAGAATGATCTCTCTGAGGAAACAATATTTGAGATAAGATTTTGTGCCATAAAATCAGGATAATAATTTTATCTACCTTGAAGATGTTTGGTGAGGAGTAAATGACATCATGTATGCAAAGTGATTACTATGTGGCTTATAGTTAACACCTAATAACTATTAGCAGTCATTATGTGTATCATTTTTATTATTAATCTTTATAACATCCTGACAAGATAGGTACAGAATATACTATTGATCTATTTTACAGATGAGGAAACTAACTTAGAGACATTAAAAGATTTTTCGGGGACCACACAGCTAGTAAATGGTAGAACCAGGATTTAAACCCTAATCTTTTGACTACTCTTCCAGTGTGCTTTCAGCATACAATTTCAAACCACTTGGAAGGAGCATTTCTTTATCCATGTATCCATCTCTTCATTCACATCCATCCATACATTTACACATCCATCCATCTATCTACTTACCCATTTACCTGTATTAGTCAGGATTCTCCAGAGAAAAAGATCCAGTAGGATCTTGATCACTCTCTCTCGGGGAGAGATTTATATTTAAGAATTGGCTCTCACAATTGTGGGGGCTAAAAAGTCTGAAATTTATAAGGCAGTATGGCAGGTGGAAATTTCAGCAAGAATTGATGTTGCAGTCTTAAGTCCAAAGGCAATCTGGAGACAAAATGCCCTTTTTGTTAGAGAACCTCTCAGTCTTTTCTCTTAAGGCCTGCTGTGGTCTGAATGTTTGTGCCCCTCCAAATTTATACGTTGAAATCTAACTCTCAGTTTGATAGTGTTAGAAAGTGAAGACTTTGGGGAGGGAGTAGGTCACCAGGGCTCTGCCTCATTAGTCCCCTTGTAAAAGAAGCTCCAGAGAGCTAGCTAGTCTTTTTCTCATGTAAGGACATAGCTAGAAGGCACCATCTATGGAAAAGAGGGCCTTCATAAGACACAGAGCCTGCCAATATCTTGATTTTGAACTTCCCAGCCTCCAGAACTATAAGAAATACATTTTTGTTGTTTATAAGCGACCTAGTCTCAGGTGTTTTGTTACAGCATTTCAAAGGAACTCAGACAAGGCCTTTAACTATTGAATAAAGCCCAACAACATTATATGTGCTTTACTCAGTCTATTGATTTAAATGTTAATCACATCTAAAAAATACCTTCACAGCAACATGTAGACTGATATTTGACCAAACAATTGGGCACCTTAGCCTACTCAATTTGATGCATAAAATTATCATGCTTTCTTTCTCTCCTTTTCTTTCTTTCTTTCTTTCTTTCTCTTTTTCTTTCTTTTCTTTCTTTCTCTTTCTTTCTTTCTTCTTTTCTTTGCTTTTTCTCCTTCTTCTCTCACTCTTTTTCTTTATTTCTTTCTTCCTCTATCTAGGAGTGAATGCTACCATTTGTCATGAAATTTACATTAAGCTATTGAATAAATAGAAGTTCCCTATTAATTTTCAGTTTGAGTTTAGGAGGCACAGGCAGACTCAGGTTCCAAGCAAGCGTTCTTCTACATACACTCTTTGATAGAATGTGCTTCTGTTCTAAATGCCATTATAAATCATATTTTATTTTAGTTGCCATGCATCACAGTGGATGTGCACCACTGTTTCAGGTATTTACTGTAACTATTTTACTTCTGTTCCTCAGTTCAACTGAACAAACCAAGTACTTTCACAAAATAATTTCCCACAAATTTCATGTAACATTACAATATTAAAGAGCCCCAACAAGAAAAAAATAGCCTTCAAAAAGAAGTTGGAAGCATATATGGGAATGATGATTCCTTGGTCATTCATTAAAAAATATAAAACAAATATTTTACAATTTTGATAAAGAAGTTGATGGTCAAGATATGTCAGTTCCATTCATTGATTCTATAATATAATACCTGTAAATTTATTGTAAGGTAACGATATCCAATGTAGACAATAATTTATGCAGATAAGTATTACTTGGAATTATGGAAATGAACACAACTGAATTGTTAATAATAGACAAATGTCTAAATATAGTAGAGTATGTTTTGCAGTCCTTCAAAAGGTTTTGTGGGACTTTTCAAAACACATGAAAAACTGGTTATAAATGTATGTAATTAAAGCAGAATTCTCTCTCTATATGTCTCTATCTGTAGCATCTCAGTTATGTAAAAAGTGCAGACTAGAAGGTTTTTTACTGAAAAAAGATATGGTTATTATCTATAGTAGTTTCTATCTTTGGATGGAAGTAGTGTGAGTGATTTTTTTCTATATATTATCTTTATTAAAAATAACTGTTATATAGCCAGGAGTGATGGCACAAGCCTGTAGGTCCAGCTACTCAAGAGGCTGAGGCAGGAATATCACTTGAGCCCAGGAGTTCCAGAATAGAACTGGGCAAAGCAAAACTCTATCTCTAAAAAAATTTAAAACGTAGAGGAAAAAATAAAAATAAAAAATAATGTTTATATTATATGAGTACACTTTTATGATAATTAAAAATAAACACAATTATCCTACAATTTAAAAATAAAAGGAAAGGAAATAAATGTAAGTATCCTAGTTCCATGTAATGAGTTTAAGTACTATATTTTGTGACATATAATCTTCCCTTGTTTATACAATAATAAAATGAGGATACAATAGTAAATTAAGGAAAACATGGCAATATCTTTCAGTCCATTCGATTAGCTACAAAACTCTTGTAGTTTAATTCATGGGATACATTCTGGAAAAAAAAATTTCTCAAGTTTCAGATTTTACTTTTAGATCCTCACACCATGAAGCTTCTCTGAAATTGATGAGTAATTTGTGTGACCATCCTTGCATTGTTTGCCTGGAATGCTCTTGCACCTTCTTTCCCATTAACTTTGGTCTGCATTTAAGCTCCTGCACAAGCCTCGAGACCTCCAGGAATTTCTCTCAGATTCCTCCAGCCCAGAGTAATCTTTCTTTCACATATTCAGCAAATCATGTATTCACATTAACTGTGAGGCTTCACCCTCCCCCTAAACTCTTGAATCCATCTCAACTCTTTTCCATTAGTGGTTTTTTGTATCCATTACTCTGTCCTTCACATATGCAAGAGTGTCTTTTTCTGTAATCTGCACACAGGTTCAAGCCTCTCACTGTATGCTTTTCAACAACTTCTGGTCTTTTCAGCCAAGCTGGACTGTGCTGTCTCCATTTACTTCTTCTTCAAGTCATAGGGGTCAAGCTTTAACCCTATGACACAAGCTACCCATAACCTTTAATTCTTAAATGCAATTTACAGTTTTCAGTGTTTTTTATGTGACTTTCATGTGGTAATTGACATTGTTAGCTGCCACTTTCGGAAAAGCTTTTCCTTTGCCTGACACCCCACTTTCTCCTTATTTTCCTTCTACTTTTTAGCTTATTCTTCATGTCAATCTTCTTTGCAGGATTGTCTGTCTATTCTCATTTGGAGTTACTGTTTTTCAGGATTATAGATTGATTTTCTTCTTTGTCTTCCATTTATCTAATCTATTTTCTCAGGGTGATTTCATCTACTCCTAGGCTTCAACTAGAATCAACATAATATTGACCCTCAACTGTTAATAAATAAGTCACAATGTAGTTTTTCTTGTTTCTGAGTTTTATGCTTATCTCTCTATCTATTTTATGAAGATGCACACTTGAATTTTCCAGATACCTGAAATACCACATGATGAAACTGAACTAATTATAAGACCACTTTTACCTATGATCATGTCCATTTGGACTGCTGTAGCAAAATATAAGCTATGATGCTTTTAAACAACAGACTTTTATTTCTCACACTTCTTGAGGCTGGGCTGTCCAAGAACAAGGCACTGTCAGATCTACTGTCTGGTGAGGGCCCATTTCCTGGTTCATAGATGGAGACTTCTTACTGTGTCCTTGAGGAAGGAAGGTAGCTTTCTCAGGCACTTTTTATAATGGCACTAATGCCATTCATGAGGACTCCACTGTCATGACCCAATCACCTTCTAAAAGTCCCACCACCTAATACCATCACCTTGAGGGCTAGGATTCCAACACATACGTTTTTAGGGAAAAAAAACTTTCAATCTGTAGCCACCACCTCCAACAACAACTTAGTCACCTTTTGGTGTGTGTGTGGGTGTACATGTTTTATGGTTGATACCATCACCTCATCACTGAGAAATAAAATCCTTGTATTATTTTCAATTTCTACCCTTTTCTTCACTGCTGTTGGCCTGCTTCCATAAAATCAATTATGGACTCATCATTTAGCAAATTATTGCAATAAACTTCTAACATGTTTCCTTGCCTCTATTCCACTCCCATCTAATTGTCTTCCACATTAAAGCCAGTCTTTTTCTATTTTTAACAATTATTGTTCCTGTTAACCCTTTACTTGGCTTCCTTTATTGAACTTTTCTATAGCTTTATAAAGGTCAATGGGTTTAACTCTTGACTTATGGCCAGATACTGCCTGATATGGTTTGGCTATGTCCCCACCCAAATCTCACCTTGAACTGTAATAATCTCCATGTCTCAAGAGCAGGGCCAGGTGGAGATAATTGAATCATGGGGGCAGTTTCCCCCATACTGTTCTCATGGTAGTGAATAAGTCTTATAAGATCTGATGGTTTTATAAATGAGAGTTTCCTTGCCACGATGTAAGATGTCCCTTTGCTCTTCCTTCATCTTTCACCATGATTGTGAGGCCTCCCCCACCATGTGGAACTGTGAGTCCGTTAAACCTCTTTTCTTTATAAATTACCCAGTCTCAGGTACATCTTTATTAGCAGCATGAGAAAAGACTAATACACTGCCCTGCTATTTTCTATAGTTGTCCTACTTTGTCTTTTAATCTGTGCATCTACTACTTCTTTTCTTCAAATATACCATACTTTATTCTGTCTCTCCAAAATATGCATCCTGTCATGATATTCCTATAACATTGCTACATTTCTTTCTCAGAAATAACCTTATGTAAAAAGCTTTCCTGAAACACCTATCCAGAAAGAACTAGTGATTTTAAGATGTTTCTGTACTTGTTCATCTTTTTTCACCATCTTTATTAGAATTAATTATAAATTATAAATGTAATTATATATAATTCTAACATAATTATAAGATTCCTGAAAATAGTGTGATCCTAACTTTTCCTTTGAATACCCTATAAAATATAGTACAAGGGTGAAATATGGGTACTGCTCAATGAATATTTAATTCATGAGTTTCACAACTCAGAACTCCCTTTAGTGGACCACATGAGTCTGCTTCACAGTTATTCGGTTCATTTGTCTATAATTCAGCAAGTATCTATAGCAACAAATAAAGGTCATTGTGTTTTACTGTTGGTTTATGGCTTGGGACTGCCATGCTATTTTCATGTTATCTGTTTTAAGGAGAATAAACATAAGAGGGCTTTTTTACAAAAACAAACAAACAAATATGCATTTCATCTTATGGGAATTTTGAGACTGGAGATTTTTCTTTCAAAATGTATAGCTAGCCAGAAGAAAAATGATCAAGCTGGTGATTTGATTTGGGGACACTCCCACTCTACTCTTACAGCATTTTCCCCCCCTCTTTACAATCTCATTCTTCCACCTACATCTCCAGAGTACATAATGCCCACCAGGGCTCCTCATGAAACCCTAACTTGGAAAATTGTCTCAGGTTACTATCTTTTCTTGAAACTCCTATTCTTTCACAATGTGATTGTAGGTTGCTTTTACTAATCTAATGGAATAAATAGCATTAGGTATGGGTGATTAAATACATTTGATACATTACCAATCACAGGTGCATTTGAATTTTAAAAGACTTCTCCGGAGATATGTGGTTTTTCATTGTATTATTCTAATGGTAGAATTTAAGTTGCTTGTGGTGGGAGAGTGGAGTACTAGGGCAATTCTAGCATGTAGATAACCAGTTATCTCCTTTGTCACACAGTATTTGAATAGGCACTGGAATTTGTCGAAACTGGAGGGTAAAAGCTCTGTATTAGTCTGTTCTCACACTGCTGATGAAGACATACCTGAGACTGGGCACTTTACAAAAGAAAGTGGTTTAAGGGACTTATAGCTCCACATGGCTGGAGAGGCCTCACAATCATGCTGGAAGGCAAGGAGGAGAAAGTCACATCTTACATGGGTGGCAGCAGGTAAAGAGAGAGAGAGAGCTTGTGCAGGGAATCTCCCATTTTTAAAACCATCAGATCTCATCAGACTTATTCACTATCACCAGAACAGCATGGGAAAGACCTGCCTCCATGATTCAATTACCTCCCACCAGTTTCCTCCAATGACACATGGGCATTGTGGGAATTACAATTCAAAATGAGATTTGGGTGGGGACACAGCCAAACCATATCAGGCACAGTTCTCTACAAGACTGCCCTCACTTCAATTATCAGCTCCAAGTTTGGGGTTTCTAGAGCCACTCTCAGTTCTGACCAGCTACCTCAGGGTTTCCCATGACCACCCTTAAGTTCAACAATTTATGGAAAAGACTTACAGAACTTACTGAAAATGCTTCTTATATCATTACAATTTTATTATAGCAACAGGATACAAACGATAACAAGAAAAAAGAAGAGATGCATAGAACAGAGTTTGCAAGAGTTCCATTTACAAAGTCTCCATTGTCCAAAGGAATGTCTTACTCTCTCAGTGTCAAAGTACAACAATGCTCAAAGAATACTGACAACCAAGGTAGTTCACACAAGCTTCAGTGTCCAGAAGTTTTGTTGACATTTCATTGGGTACACATGATTGTTGAAACATTGGCCATGTGGATAAACTCAATCTCAAAGCCTTCCCCAGAGGAAGGGTTGATGTCACTTGGCTCAAAGCCCAAAATCCTCTAATTACGTGGGTGGTTTTTCTGACATAACTAGTCTCCATTCTGAGTAACCTCATTAGCATAAGCGATCTGAGGGCCTGCCCTGAGTCACCTCATTAGCATACACATCATTTGTGACTGGGGTCCATCATGGATAACAAAGATACCCATATCACTCAAGAAATTCCAAGAGTTAAAATGTTACCTCCCAGGAAATGGGGGTGCCAGACTAATTCTTCATTACACAATGATAAATACACAAATTTAACAACTTTCTTACAGAGCAGAAAAACATTTAGCTCTTTGGATTTCTGTGTGTGAATTTTGAAATGAAATGAGAAAAAGTTGGATGGCCATAGTTTATAAAATATCTATAACCTTCATTCTCCACTACCTTTATTAAAATAGATAAAACCCAATACCATACTATTCATTTATTAGACTTCCACTTTTTTAAAAAAGGAGGAATTCCTTTCTGCTGCCAAACCATTAACATAATAATAATAATGTGAGCAATATATTTTTTGTCTGAATCAAAAGCTTGAAAAATGAAAGCATAAACTATAAGCTTAAGAATCAATGAGAACTCAAAATTGATCAAAGACTTGAATTTAATAGCTAAAACCATAAACTTTTCAGACAAAAACTTAGAGGGATAATCTTCATGTCCCTGGATTTGGTAATGAGTTTTCAGATATAATACCAAAAGTACAGGCAACAACAACAAAAGTAGATTAATTGAACTTATTTAAAAATTTTTGTGCATCAAAGATTATTATCAAGAGAGTAAAAAGACAACCCATAGAATGATAGAAAAATTTTGCAAATCATATATCTAATATTGGTTTAATATTGAGAATAAATGACTCATACCCTTCCAAAACAAAAACAAATCAACCCAATTAAAATGAGGAAAGGATGTGAATAGACATTTCTTTAAAGAAGACATGCAAATGACCAACAAACCATTAAAAAGATATTCAAAATCATTCATTGTCTCAGTCCATTCAGGCTGCTATAACAAAATACCTTAAACTGGGTAATTTATAAACAACAGAAATTTATGGCTCACAGTTCTAGAGGCTGCAAAGTCCAAGATCAACACACCACCATATTCAGCATATAATGAGGGCTCTCAGCTTCATAGATGATCTTTTCTATGTGTCCTCATATGACAGAAGGGGTGAACAAGCTCCCTCAGGCCTCTGTTATAAAAGGACTGATCCCATTCATGACAGTAGATGCCTCATGACCTAATCACCCCCCAAAGGCCCACCTCTCAATAATGCTACGTTGGTGATTAAGTTTAAACATATGAATTTGGGGGCTGGGAGGACACAGACATTCAGACCACAGAACTAATCATCCTAATCGTTAGGTAAATGCAAATCAAAACTATGATGAGCTACCACTTCACACCCAGTAGGATACCTACTATTAAAAAAAAAATTGAAACAAAAAAACTCAGCAGAAAATAAGTATTTAAGTATCGGGAAGAATGTGGAGAAATTGGAAGCCTTGTGTATTGTTGGTAAGAATGTTGAATAATGTAACCACAATGGAAAACAGTTCCTCAAAGTATTAAAAATATAATTTGCCACATGACCCAGCAATTCTACTTTCGAGTATATACCTGAAAGACTTGAAAGCAGGATCTCAAAGAGTTATTTGTGTGCCCATGTTTATAACAACATTATTCACAATAGCCAAAAGTGGGAGCAATCCCAGGGTCCATCTACAGATGAATAAATAAACAAAATTTGATATACACATAATGGAATGTTATTCAACAATCAAAAGGAATGAGGTTCGGATACATTCTTCAACATGGATGGACTTTGAAATATCATGCTAACTGAAATAATCCAGACCTAAAAGGAAAACTATTACGTATTTCAACTTACATGAGGTATGTAGAACACGAAAATTTTTAGGGACAGAAAGTAGAATAGAAGTTACTAAAGGTGGGGTTGGGGAGGGGAAATGGGAGTTTTTGCTCAATGGGTATAGTTTCTATTTCAGATAACAAAAAATGTTATAGAAATAGATAGTGGTGATGGTCACACAACATTGTGCATATATTTTATACCTCTGAATGGTACACTTAAAATGATTAAAAATTTAAATTTTGTATTACTATGATTTTTTAAATGTCAGTGAACTAAACATTCAGGGTAAAGAGAGAAAAATACAAGAATGTGTCATTGTTAGACAACTAGCTATTAAAAGCATAAGGTCAAAGCTTTATAAATTTTTGTAACTATAGAGAAACTTTCAGATGGGTCTTTGTACAGGAAAGAGAGAACGTGCTATAAGAAATTATTTGCTTTTCTGCTTTGTACTTTTTACATTATGTATAATCAAGATTGTGTGCCCTATTCGAGGCTGATCCAATTAATTGCCCCTAACTTAAAAATGTTTGTGGCTCTATACAACTGTCTGTTACTAAATTATAACTTTATCTAAAGAGTAATATGGTAGACAGAATGCTGACTCCCTAAAATGCCTACTTCCTGATTCCCAGAACCTGTGAATGTATTATGGTTATATGGCAAAAAGGATTTTGCAGACATAATTAAGGTTATAGTACTTGAGATGGGGAGGTTTTCCTGGGTTATCCAGGTTTGCTCAGTCTAACCACATGAACCCTTAAAAACAGAGAAATTTCTCTGCCTACAGTCAGAGATCCAGCAGAAGAGAAAGGGAGGAGATAGATGAGGCAGAGAAATTTGAAATGTGAGAAGGGCTTGAGTCATTGTTGCTTGCTTTGAAGATGGAGGAAGGTGGCAATGAGCCAAGGAATGTAGTCAGCCTCTAGAAACAGAATGACCTTCGTTCAACATCCAGCAAAGTAATAGGAGAGAGCCTCAGTACCTCAGTAGCACAACTCCATGGAACTAAACTCTGTCAAAAGATTGGATTCTAAGTGAGCAGGGAAATGGATTCTCCCCAAGAACCTCTAGAACAAATAAAGCCCTGATGGCACGTTGATTTTGGCCTTGTGGGACCCAGAGCAAAGAAACCAGCCAAACCTACTGATTTTTAACCTTTAGAACTGGGCAATAATTTTATGTTGTTACAAGGTACTAAGTTTGTGATATTTGTTATGGCAGTGATAAAAACTATACAGACAATATCTGGAAACACTGCAGTGCTTGTCAATGCATCTGGCTAAATTTCTCCCAAACATTATTCAAAATGCAATAGCAACCAAAAGAATTCCATTACCAAACATATCACCTTCCTTTCAGGTGGCTCTCTGACATTTAATAGTTTCTGAAATTAAGCAACATGACCCCAAAGTCTCTGAAATTCAGTACCTTTTCCCTGAGTATATCTTGACTTTTTATAAAGGGCACTCAAAAAAATCAAGGGACAACAAGAAAAATAAAAGGACATTGTTATTTTTTTTCCTGGCAAGTTAGCAAAATCTCAATTCAAATATTGCATATTTGATGTTGAATAATAATGACTCAGGAGATGATTTCTCACTTGCAGAATAAAAATACTTTAACTTGAAGAAAGGAAAACTTCTATCTGTACACTTTACAAGATGACACTCTGAACACTATTCGTTTTGGGATTTGCTCCAAGTCTCAAGGTCAAGACAGCTAAGGTAATCCCAGAGGTCTAGAGTATACATTTCAAGAGAGGAGAATTCACACAGATATGATTCAGATGCAAGTGAAATGAAATAAAGATTTTTTTTTTACTTTCTGAAATATTGCTGACAATCCTGTTTCACATCCAGAATATTAGTTTTATTCTACTCCATAACAAGTTTCTATAAACTTAGTGGATAAAACAACACACATTTCTTACCTCTTATTGTCCGTAAGTCAGGAGTCTCCAGTAACAACTTGGCTGGGTTCTCTGCTCATCTTTGCAGGGCTACAGCCAGGGTTTCAACCAAGCTGCATTTTCATCTGGAGGCTTAGCTGGGAAAGCATCAGATTTCAAGCTCAATCAGGTGGTTGCAGAATTCATTTCACTGTAGCTGTGAGACTGAAGACCCTGACTTTTTTCTGCCTGTCAGTTTTCAGCTGGAGGCTGCCCTCAGGTCTTAAAGGCCACCAGCAGTTCTTTGCCATGTGGACTTTTTCAACATAGTTGCTTACTTCATTGAACCAGCAAGGAGAAGCTCTAAAGCAGTCGACTAGCAAGATTTATATAATGTGATGTAATCATAGGAGTGGCATCCTATCACTTTTTCATACACTATTAGGCACAAGTCACACAGGTGCCACCTACACTCAAGGGGAGGGATTAGGCAAGAGTGTGAATATCAGCAGGCGGGTATTTTACTGTGAGGCCGGAGTCACCTTAGAGTCTGTCTGCTAGTCAAATTTCATGATTGTCTATGCTTAGAAAATTAAAAAAAAACAGACCTTTGTTGCTTTTTAAAAGTTTCCTATACTCATTGAGAGACAAATATGGTAAATATTGGTTAAGAGCACTTATATTGGAATATTTGCATAGACCTGGGATCAAATACCAATTCTAATGTGTGATTTTGGGCTAGTTGTTCAACTGCTGTAAACCTGAACTTACTTTTATGGAAAATGCAGACAAAAATGCCTATTTACTAGTTTTTCTGTGAGAACTAAATGATAGAATACATGTTAACATATTTAGTAAAGTGAGACAAAATTTGAGAAAAAAATGTTATTTATACTTTTTTTGTTTTTATAAAAACTTCCTTCTGAATCTCAGGCAAGAGTCAAACTGTGTATACTAGGAAAAAACAGTATCTATTTGAAACAATGTCTGTAGCATAACCCAGTCTGCCTAACAGATGAAATATATGCTCTATGGAGAGATTTTTCTGACTATACATTTCATTTTAAGTCATTATTATTCCATTAACACTAGTTTTTGAACATTTGAATTTTACAAATTTTTATTTTAAAAAATACCAAATTTAGACTCAAATTTAAAATAATTCTCTCAATTTGAGTTGAACTGGATTGACTGTTTAGTAGATATACAAAAATAACCGAACATCTCAATAATTTTGAGGGGTTTATTTATTGGCCCCCGTTTAAGTAACGAGTTTGCCTGCAAGAGGCATAAAACCATCCAAGTACTTAGGATACAAAGTGGCAATGGAGAGTGTTATGTTATGCCGTGTGGGCTGCATTCAGTTTCACATAAATTGTTGAAATATAAAATATGGTTCATGGTATGAGTTCATGTACCAGCTGAATTTATTTTTGTCAATTAACAGCTGCATATGCTGCTGAGATCCTTTGGCTAATATACTGCATTACTTTCATATTGCAGCATCCAATACAGATCACACCAGGCCACTGCTGTATTGCAGAGAATAATTTTATTGTAGTCATTATTGTGATCATGGAATATTTCCTTTAGCTTTTGATTCTTGCACTTCACTCATGGTAGCCAAATAAATAGCTAGATAGGTAGGTAGGTAGATAGATAGGTAGATAGATAGATAGATAGATAGATAGATAGATAGATAGATAGATAGTACCTGTGAGTGATTCATGCCAGATACTTTTGGCAATTGAGCTATATTGAAAGTTCCCTAGTGATAAAATTTATTAAAATGAATGTATATAAACCAGAAAAAGTATATATTAGAATTGGAGAAGAACATGGATTCCTGATTTAATGATTTAACTCCATTCTTGTCTATGCCTTAACTACTTTTCCTTTCTGATTCTTTGTCCATCACAACTATTATTAAGACAAATAAAATTCAGAAAGGAGATTTAGACTTGTTAAAAGATGTGGGACAGGGTCTACCACTTAACATTTTATTATTTTATGGCAATAATTTAATTCTTTTTAGCTTCAGATTCCTCCCCTGTAAAAATGAGATTGCTAAATTTCTGCCCTGACTACCATACACAGTTGTTAGAATGTTTAGAATAATAAAAACAACATAAGGTATTCAGTGTGTCTCAATTTCTACCTAAGTATGTCTTGAGGCCTTATGGATGTAAATATATAATACCGAGAGTCTGTGGCTAAATCTGAGTGAGCCACACAAACCACAAAATCTATTTAGTTTATTAATTTTTCATGAAAAATGCATATAACTTTAAAAATTCTACTCCTTAATACATTGCACTATCTTTAATAAAATTTTGTTTTATCCTGATACCAAAACCTGGCAGAGACACAATAAAAAAAGAAAATTTCTGGCCAATATCCCTAATGAACATCGATGTGAAAATCCTCAATAAAATACTGGCAAACCAAATCCAGCAGCACATCAAAAAGCTTATGCACCATGATCAAGTTGGCTTCATCCCTGGGATGCAAGGCTGGTTCAACATATGCAAATCAATAAACATAATCCATCACATAAACAGGACCAAAGACAAAAACCACATGATTATCTCAATAGATGCAGAAAAGGCCTTCAACAAAATTCAACAGCCCTTCATGCTAAAAACTTTCAATAAATAGGCATTGATGGACCATATCTCAAAATTGTAAGAGCTATTTATGACAAACCCACAGCCGATATCATACTGAAAGGGCAAAAGCTGGAAACATTCCCTTTGAAAACTGGCACAAGACAAGGACGCCCCCTCTCACCACTCCTATTCAACATAGTATTGGAAGTTCAGGCCAGGGCAATCAGGCAAGAGAAAGAAATAAAGTTTATTGAAATAGGAAGAGAGAAAGTCCAATTGTCTCTGTTTACAGATAACATGATTGTATATTTAGAAAACCATATCATCTCAGCCCAAAACCTCCTTAAGCTGATAAGCAACTTCAGCAAAGTCTCAGGATACAAAATCAATATGCAAAAATCACAAGCATTCCTATACACAAATAACAGACAAACAGAGAGCCAAATCATTAGCGAACTCCCATTCACAATTGCTACTAAGAGAATAAAATAGCTAGCAATACAACTTACAAGGGATGTGAAGGACCTCTTCAAGGAGAACTACAAACCACTGCTGAAGGAAATAAGAGAGGACACAAACAAATGCAAAAACATTCCATGCTCATGGATAGGAAGAATCAGTATTGTGAAAATGGCTATACTCCCCAAAGTAATCTATAGATTCAATGCTATCTCCATCAAGCTACCATTGACTTTCTTCACAGAATTGGAAACAACTACTTTAAAGTTCATATGGACCAAAAAAAAAACCCCTTATGGCCAAGATAATTCTAAGCAAAAAGAACAAACCTGGAGGCATCACGCTACCTGACTTCAAACTATACTACAAGGCTACAGTAACCAAAACAGCATGATACTGGTACCAAAACATATATAGAGAGCACTGGAACAGAACACAGGCCTCAGAAATAATGCCATACATCTACAACCATCTGATCTTTGACAAACCTGACAAAGACAAGCAATGGGGAAAGCATTCCCTATTTAATAAATGGTGTTGGGAAAACTGGATAGCCATATGTAGAAAGCTGAAACTGGATCCCTTCCTCACACCTTATAAAAAATTAACTCAAGATGGATTAAAGACTTAAACATAAGACCTAAAATCATAGAAGCCCTAGAAGACAACCTAGGCAATACCATTCAGGACATAGGCATGGGCAAAGACTTCATGACTAAAACACCAAAAGCAATGGCAACAAAAGCCAAAATAGACAAATGAGGTATAATTAAATGAAAGAGCTTCTGCATAACAAAATAATTTTTCGTCAGATGCAGGGGTTCGTCCTGCAGACCCTGGCCCAATGATGGATGAATAATGTAAAATGACATGTAGATATTCCACTTTGCCAGTCCAGCTGAGTGATCCGGCCAATTAGTAGCAGCCATGGCCATGGCAAGTCTCTCAGTCAGTGAGACTTGCATTTATTTAGTAAAGATTAATTGACAAAAGTCATGAGTAAACATCACTAGAGTGTAATTGACATTGCGGACCTCCTGAGTAGAAAGCAATTAGACACCCGCAGTAGATCAAAGGTTAGTCTTAGGACCACATAAGTAAACAAGCTAGTTAGGTAAACTATTCTGCCTTCCTTTGTACTAACTTTAAGCTATTTACTTAAGTTAAGGATCAGGTTGCCTTCAGCCATTACCCTTACTAAAGCTATGCAAACTTCTTGGCCTTCCAAGGTTTGTGGCTATTACTATAACTATCTTTTATATTTTTCCCATCAGCCTGATTGAACACCCACAATCGGAGTGACCAGGCATCCTACAGAATGAGAGAAAATTTTTGCAATCTATCCATCTGACAAAGGGCTAATATCCAGAATCTACAAAAGCTTAAATTTACAAGAAAATTAAAAAAACAAGCCCACCAAAAACTGTGTGAAGGATATGAACAGACACTTCTCAAAAGACATTTATGAAGCCAGCAAATATATGAAAAAAAGCTCATCATCACTGGTCTTTAGACAAATGCAAATCAAAACCACAATGAGATATCACTCACGCCAGTTAGAATGGTGATCAATAGAAAGTCAGGAAACAACAGATTCTGGAAAGGATGTGGAGAAATAGGAATGCTTTTACACTGTTGGTGGGAGTGTAAATTAGTTCAACCATTGTGGAAGACAGTGTGGTGATTCCTCAAGGATCTAGAACCAGAAATACCATTTGACCCAGCAATCCAATTACTGGGTATATACCCAAAGGATTATAAATCATTCTACTATAAAGACACATACACATGTATGTTTATTGTGGTACTGTTCACAATAGCAAAGACTTGGAACCAACCAAATGCCCATCAATGATAGACTGGATAAAGAAAATGTGGTACATATACACCATGGAATACTATGCATCCATAAAAAAGGATGAGTTCATGTCCTTTGTGGGGACATGGATGAAGCTGGAAACCATCACTCTCAGCAGACTAACACAAGAACAGAAAACCAAACACTGCATGTTCTCACTCAGAAGTGGGAGATGAACAATGAGAACACATGGACACAGGGAGGGGAACATCACACACCAGGGTCTGTCAGGGGGTGGGGGGCTAGGCGAGGGATAGCATTAGGAGAATTACCTAATGTAGATGATGGGTTGATGGGTGCAGCAATCCACCATGGCACATGTATATCTATGTAACAACCCTGTACATTCTGCACATGTACCCCAGAACTTAAAGTATAATAATAAAAAAATTGTTTTATATTCACTTTTGAGTAAAATTGATGTCCTGAAAAGATTTGGTTTGACTTTAAGAATTTTATGTCATATAACTGCTTTGTAAATACAACTGCTTTATAAATTGTAAATATTTTACATATCTGTATTCTTATAAATAATGAGGAAGGATAGCATTGAATGTTTCTGTGAAAGATGCTAATGATATTTTTATTTTTTAATAAAATAATATGCATGGATGAGATTCAGGAAAGCTAAAAATATGTGATAGAGAGATAAATAGGAACATTCTGTGATGCTACTCCAAGTAGACAAAGTAGTTATTAGCAACAAACAGAGGAATATCTTAAAAATTATAAATCAGAACCTTATGAAATAAATGTCTTTTTAGCAAGGTAATGGCAAATGCTTCATGTATCACATTGTGTAATAGCTTAGACATCACCTTATGAAATGCAGTCAGCTTTTTCTCTGATCATGACAAAGTAATTGTCAGGGGCAATTCAGTGGCAATTTAAATAATCTAGTTTTATCAACAGTAATCATGGATATTTCTAAGACCCATGGATATATTAGCCACCTTAATTTGACACTCAGAATGAGGGATTTGTTCAAGGTACAACATGATTTATTTTATTTGGTAACTCATCGGATTAGCCATGACTTCTATAAGCAGCCCTATGAAATAACTAAGACTCCATTGCTTTCCAAATGTACATATTTGTCCAGACTTCTTCACCCAAGAAAATCTTAGGTTAGTGAATATTTAAATGTCACCATTTGAATGAGCTCCATAGGGCTTATTTGCATTTCAGAAAGATTGAAGAAATCATACAAGGCCATCTGGAACATATATGAGGTCATGTATCCTTAACTTCCTACTCCACATTTACCATAGCTGTAACATAGTGCTAGTTTTATAAAAATGGGTTTCTGAGGAAGCAGAATCATTTGATATATGACACAATAAATAGAGGAGAGAACATAAATATGAAATGGAGAAAATTTACAAGGTGACTATACTCTTTCAATTTTTATGATTCTACATTATATCATTACAATTCAATTCAGCTGTTCATTCTTTTAAAGTTGGTTAAACTGCTCCATTTAAGGATTTATGTACTAGATTCCTTACAAATATGGAACATAATTATCTATGAATTATATTCTGAATATGGCACTTCTGAATCATTGTCACTTGGACCTCAGAGATAGAAATGGAAGGTTACATTTATGTTTGCTTGAGCTTACTGCATCTAACAGATGATTTTTATAAAACATGGTCAAAAAATTCTATCCGGTAATCTTGTTGAAATAAAAACTAAGTGTAGCACGTGTTTTCTCATTTTCTAATTATTTGTCCCTGTCCTTAGCCAATTACTGAAACTGGTAGATACATCAACACTAAATATACAATCTCTTTTCCAAACATATTTCCAACTCAATTAAAGTAATGCAAATGTAAATGGCTCCAATGATTGTATTTATTCTCTTCAGCAATTTAAATCTCTATTACATAAATCTGGACATTGAAAAATGTAGCCTGCATGTCCAGATACTGTTAAAGTATTCCCTTTCTAATTCATATATTAGCTGGGAGAAGGGGGTTGTGAAAGCAGTTTGGTTGTGACAAGATTGCCAGAAACTCACCAATACAAAACAAGGAGGTTTCTGAAGATATTTTTACAGTGAGACTGGTAGGTAGAGAAAGTGAAACAACAAAAATTGACCGATAGTGGTTTATTTTCACTATCCGTTAATCCATTTGATGGGCAAATTGTAGCTATACTCCCCAGATGTTCTTAAGTAAGTATTTTTTTCTTCCTTTCTTTATTTCCTTTTTGACTCAGATATCTTCCCAGGTTACTACCATCATTCAATGGGTAATGCGTTCATTAATTTAAGAAATATTTGTTGTGTATCAACTATGTGCTGCCCACCTGTATTAGCTAGGCACTATGTGCAGGCCATCTCTATTAGAATAAAACAGACAAAAATACCTGCCTTCATGAAGCATATATGGGTGGAAGTGGGATGCTGGATAATAAAATAACTAAATAAGTGCTAGGGAGGAAATTAAAGCAGAGAGGGGGATTAGGAAATTTCAGTATGGAATGGGGGTTGCAATTTTGGTTAGGGTATCCAGGGAGGTCTCAATGAGAAGGGGACACTTGACGGGGGATCAAGAGGAGGAATAGGGGGAGCCAGGTGGCCGTGAGGAGAAAGAACCCCAAGGCACAGTATAAATGCCCTCAAGCTAGATCACGCTGCTTCAGTAATGGCAATGAGAGTGATGCATTACAGCAGAGTGAGCTAGAATGAGGTGAATAGGAGATGAAGCCCTAGAGGTGATGGGAGAAGGCAAATCACAAAGAGACTTGGGGGCCTTGTGAGGGCTTTGGCTTTTAATCTGAGTGAGGTGGGAAATCAGTGCAGAGTTTTGAACAGTGATGAGGTACTTGATTTAGGTTTGAACAAGATCATTCATGTGTCTTTTGGGGGAAGAGAATAAGAAGAGAGTAAGGACAGAAACTGGGAGACCATGTTTCAGGTAAAAGGTAGGTGATAACAATGGAGGGAGAGGCAAGAGGTCAGATTCTGGACATATTTTAAGAGTAAAGCCAACAGGATTTAGTAACAGATGAGATATGAATATGAAAGAAACAAAAAGAAAAAAAAAAGGTGACTCTCAGGATTTTGGCTGAGCCCTTGGGGAAAATAGAACTAATAAACTGTGAGAGGAACAGATCTAGGAGAAACTCTCTCGGGAGCCCAGTTTTGGACATGAAAGGTTTGAGATGTTTGCTAGATATCTGAGTGAAGAGAATAAAGAGCTGGTTAGATATATGTCTGGAATTCAAGGGAATGATCTAGACTAGATATAGAAGGCTGGAAGACATGAACTTAAAAATGGTATTTAATCCACTGAACTGTATTGGACTACCTCAAGAGTGAGTGTATAGTGACAAGAAGTCGATGGATGGATTATACTCCCTGTTTGACTTTGGTGTGCTGTCTTTTGTTTCTTGAATGTTTTGCATCTTTTAGTTGGATTATTCTGGGGATGGGAGGGGATGGTAATATGAGCATGCTTTTTATTACTTATTTTTAGGCTGACAGTGCTAAAATATCATTTGGAACCTGATTGTAACATATATTATATTGATATTTAATTGGGAGTTATATATATCTATATAAAACTCCCAATTAAATATTTACTCCCAATTAAATATTTCTCTTTACTCTCTAATGTATAGAAAGAGACAGTACACATTTTAATAACCTAGTAAAAATTCCCATAATACATATTACTATCATAACTCATAATACATATGATTGTCATGTGTATTCAAGACCTTATATCTTTCCCTGGGGGAAAGGAGAAGAGGAAGGTAGGCAAGGAGGCAGAAACATTTATGTGATAATAAATCTAGTCCCTATCACATATTTCCCTAATCATTTTTTGAAAATGTATGCAGAGAGGCTGATATGGCTTGGTTCTGTGTTCCCACCCAAATCTCATTTTGATTTATACTCCCATAATTCCCACATGTTGTGGAGGGATGTGGTGGGACATAATTTGAATCATGGGGTTTTTTTTCCCCTATACTGTTCTGGTGGTAGTGAATAAGTCTCACAAGTTCTGATGGGTTTCTCAGGTGTTTCTGCTTTCACTTCTTCCTTATTTTCTCTTGCTGCCACCATGTAAGACATGCCTTTTGCCTCCCGCTGTGGTTCTGAGGCCTCCCCAGCTATAAGGAACTGTAAGTCCAATTACACCTCTTTTATTCCCCCCGAGTCTCAGGTATGCCTTTATCAGCAATGTGAAAACAGACTAATACAGTAAATTGGTACCAGTAGAGTAGGGTGTTGCTGAAAAGATACCTGAAAATGTGGAAGCAACTTTGGAACTGGTAACAAGCAGAGGTTGGAAGAATTTGGAGGGCTCAAAAGAAGACAGGAAAATGTGGGAAGGTTTGGAACTTTCTAGAGACTTGTTGAATGGCTTTGACAAAATTGCTGATAGTGATATCAATAATAAGGTCTAGGCTGAGGTGGAATCGGATGGAAATGAGAAGCTTGTTGGGAAATGGAGCAAAGGTGACTCTTGTTATGCTTTAGCAAAAAGACTGGTGGCATTTTGCCCCTGCCCTAGAGATTCATGGAACTTTGAACTTGAGAGAGATGATTTAGCGTATATGGCAGAAGAAATTTCTAAGCAGCAAAGCATTCAAGAGGTGACTTGGGTGCTGTTAAAAGCATTCAGTTGTAAAAGGGAAACAGAGCATAAAAGCTTGGAAAATTTGCAGCCTGACAATGTGCTAGAAAAGAAAAGTCTATTTTCTGAGGAGAAATTCAAGACAGCTGCAGTAATTTGCAAAAGTAACAATAGCTGCAGAAATTTGCATAAGTAACAAGGAGCAGAATGTTAATCCCCAAGACAATGGGGAAAATGTCTCCAGGGCATGTCAGAGGGCTTCACGACAGCCCCTCCCATCATGGCCCAGAGGCCCAAGAGAAAATGGTTTCATGGGCAGGGCCCAGGGTCCCTGTGCTGTGTGCAGTCTAGGGACTTGGTGCCCTGTGTCCCAGCTGCTCCAGCTGTGGCTGAAAGAGGCCAACATAGAGCACAGGTTGTGTCTTCAGAGGGTGCAAGCCCCAAGCCTTGGGAGTTCCATGTGGTGTTGAGCCTGTGAGTATATGGAAGTCAAGAATTGAGGTTTGGGAACCTCCATCTAGATTTCAGAAGATCTGTGGAAATGTCTGAATGCCCAGGCAGAAGTTTGCTGCAGGGGCAGAGCTCTCATGGAGAACCTCAAAGGGAAATATAGGGTTGGAGCCCCCACACAGAGTCCCTACTGGGGCACCACCTAGTGGAGCTGTGAGAAGAGGCCACTGTCCTCTGTCCTCCAGACCCCAGAATGGTAGATTCACTGACAGCTTGCACTGTGTACCTAGAAAAGCCACAGACATTCAATGCCAACCTATGAAAGCAGCTAGGAGGGAGGCTGTACCCTGCAAAGCCACAGGAGTGGAGCTGTCCAGGACCATTGTAACCCACCTCTTGCATTGGCATAACCCAGATGTCATACATGGCATCAAAAAAGAACATTTTGGAGCTTTAAGGTATGACTGCCCTGCTGGATCTTAGATTTGCATGGGGCCAGTAGCCCCTTAGTTTTGGCCAACTTCTCCCATTTGGAATGGCTGTATTTATACAATGCCTGTATCCAGTGTATCTAGGAAGTAACTAACTTGCTTTTGATTTTATGGGCTTATAGGTGGAAGGGACTTGCCTTGTCTCAGATGAGACTTTGGACTGTGGACTTTTGAGTTAATGCTGAAATGAGTTAAGACTTTGGGGGACTGTTGTGAAGGCATGATTGGTTTTGAAATGTGAGGACATGAGATTCAGAGGGGCCAGGGGTGGAATGATATGGTTTGGCTGTGTCCCAACCCAAATCTCATCTTGAATTATACTCCCATAATTCCCACGTGTTGTGGGAGGCACCCAGTGGGAGATAATTTGAATCATGGGAGTGGTTTCCCCCATACTATTCTCATGGTAGTGAATAAGTCTCATGAGATCTGATGGTTTTATTAGGGGTTTCTGCTTTTGCATCTTCCTCATTTTCTCTTGCTGCCACCACATAAAGAAGTGCCTTTCACCTCCTACCATGATTCTGAGATGTCCCCAGCCATGTGGAACTGTAAGTCCAATTAAACCTTTTTTTCTTCCTAGTCTTAGGTATGTCTTTATCAGCAATGTGAAAACGGATTAATACAGAGGCCCAATATTTAACTGTGAATTGTGCCCCTAAAATGCACACATCCTTTTCTTCTGGAGTAAATGTAATTTCATGTGGTCACTTCTGGAAGTGCAGCCAAGCTCAGCCTGCTTGAGGCAAATTCCTTTCTCTGGGACTTTGGAAGTGAGTGTCAGGTGGGAAGGAAGAGGGACTTTGAGTTATCAGGGTTTGAGTACTAGAGTACTGGAGGGCAATGTATCATCAAAAGTTCCTAATGGCCAAACACACAGACATGCACAACTTTTGGAGTGTGGATTTGTATCTGCCACATGCCCGTTCCTGAGAGTAGACCTGTTTTCTAAGCCACATTGCCATGCAGAAAGCAAATGACCAAGCGGAACTATTCAGGGCTGACTCTGAAAACTCCCTATTGAGGTTCCTTTTCTAGCTTTTTTTTTTTTTTTTTTTTTTTTTTTTTTATGGTGTCTCACTCTGTTGCCAGGCTGGAGTGCAGTGGTGCAATCTCGGCTCACTGCAGCCTCCAACTCCGTGGTTCAAGTGATTCTCCTGCCTCAGTCTTCCGAGTAGCTGGGACTAAAGGTGCATGCCACCACACTCAGCTAATTTTTGCATTTTTAGTAGGGATGGGGTTTCACCATGTTTGACAGGGTGATTTCGATCTCTTGTGATCCGCCCACCTCGGCCTCCCAAAGTGCTGGGATTACAGGCGTGAGCTACCGTGCCCAGTCTCCTTTTCTACTTTTTTACCACCCATGGGTACCTCACTTAACAGAAGTACAATTTCTTGTCCCAAGCCTGAACCATTGAGCATCCTGTGTAAGTAGTTTTCTTCACCAATGACTAGAGTTCAGATAAACCACCGGTGGCAAGAAAAACTGGATATAAAATAAAAATCTTGAATTTTTGTTTTTTGTGCTTTATCTACCATAAAAGTTTATCCACTAAGGTTATACTCTGGTTAAATTATAGGTGTTTAGACATTGTACATATTAAAATAACTATGTGAGAATTTTTACAGTAGATTTAAGATAATACTAAAAAGAGGCCTGGGGGTGTGTAATATTTTAGAATAATCTGAGAAGTTAAAAGAAAATTCAGTATTAAAAAAATGAAAATTTTCAGCTAAATGGTAATCTCAATAGGTTTTGTCCATATTAAGTGACATTAAATGGGTTTCCATGGAATTCAGTAAATATTACTTTTGTGAACAAATTAATCTCCTATCACAATTTAAAAAATTTCTTTTGGAGATTTACGTGAATAAAATAGCCATTTTGGGTCAGATATGGTGGCTTATCCCTGCACTTTGGGAGGCAGAGACGGGAGGATCACTTGAGCAGAAGAGTTCAAGACCAGTTTGGGCAACACAGTGAGACCTTGTCTCTATTTGGGAAAAAAAAAAAAAATCCATTTTTTGGAATGAAGAATTTGGTACTCTTTTTCCTGAGAAGCCAAAAAAAAAAAAAAAAAAAGACACTTATCTTGAAATCTCATTTAGCCTTATGATTTTATGTATAAATTCATTTTTCTTTATTTTTTTAGCATGTCTGAGTAACTTTCTGGGAACAGATGTTGATTTGTCAGGATTTTTGTAAAGTCTCAAAATAATTTGCAAACTTGATTTCTATTTGCATTTGTTATCAGCTATGAATTTTTCATTTGTTTTTAATGCACAATTTTCTAACAAATAGGTTATTACAGAAGAAGTGATAGTCATGAGTACAGAGAAATAATATTTATTTAACTTTCTATATCATTCCTCTAAGAATTAATAGTATTTAATATGTCAAGTATCTCAGAACCCTGCCCAATACACATACAGCAATGAAAACATTGCAAGTACTATTAATTGATAACCATCCAGGCCCCTCATGAATGAATTACTCCAGTGCCAAGATTTGACACTCAATGGGTGTTCAATAAACATTTGTTGAAATTAAGTGAATTGATTCAATGAACTTGAATTGAGTCTCTAGTGGGTTGTTCATTTCTCTTCATAATCTGCATTTTATAAAGAAAGCAACAAATTAGCTAAGAAAATTCACAGTGTTTCTGAATTCACACATTGTAGCTCAGACGGTCATAATTAAATAGGATGGTATTCTCTTGTATTACATGTTGAGTGTAGCTTATCTGAAATGCTTGGGACCAGAGTGTTTCAGATTTGGATTTTTTCAGATTTTGGATATTTACATTACCAGTTGAGCATCTCTGTTCTGAAAACCCCAAATCTGAAATGCTCCAATGAGCATTTTCTTAGAGCATCTTGTAAGAACTCATAAAATTTTGGATTTGGGGGCATTTCAGATTTCACATCTTTGGATTAGGGATACTCAACCTATATTAAAGTTACACATAACATCTTTTGAAATAAATTCTGATATATGTAAAATATTTTATCTAGGATTCAACAAGTAAGTACAGTCATGTATTGCTTAATGACTGGAATAAGTTCTGAGAAATGTGTTGTTGGGTGATTTCATGTTTGTGTGAGTGTACTAACACAAACCTAGATGATATAGCCTGCTATACTCCTCAACTATGTGGTATAGCCTACTGCTCCTAGGCTACAAACCTGGATAGCATGTTACTGTACTGAATATTGTAGGCAATTACAATTACAGTTGCCTACAGCAAGTATTTGTGTTCTTAAAATATTTAAACATAGAAAAGGCACAGGAAAAATACAGTATAAAATGTTCAAAAATGGTATCCTTTTATTGGGTACTTAGCATGAATGGATCTTGCAGGACTGAAAGTTGTTCAGGGTGACTCAGTGAGTAAGTGGTTAGTGAAAGTGAAAGGCTAGGACATTACTGTACACTACTGTAGACTTTATGAACACTGTACACTTAGGATACACTAGGTTTATTTAAAAATAAGTAATTGAGCTACAATATTATGACAGCTATGATGCCTCCATGTGATAAGAATTTTTTAGGTGCATTATAATTTTATGGGCCCAGCCTCATATATATGGTTTGTCATTGACCAAAACATCTTTATGAGGCACATGGCTGTATTAGGATAGTTCCATCTTACTTTTCCTATTTCTCTCTACTGTATATGAGTAACGGGAATGCTGTCATTGTAATCTTTTAAAATAATATTCAAATAAAATCTGGTAGCCCAAATTTTATCAGTTGAAAATAAAGGAGAAAATAAAAGAAAAAAATACCCTTACATGAGTTCAGAGATATATAGTCCTTTGATTACAATTTTATTATTATTATTTTTCAGTTGTTTATTGCATGTTATTCTCCTGTAGTGATTGAGGAGAAAAGTAATGCAATTAGCATTTCTTTCATTATCAGATTCTTTCAATCATTAATAACACTTAGTTTTAGATAGCAGTTGACATATTTAGCCATGTTTACATTTAGGCTTCAATTCCAGATGTATGCTTAGCACACAGTTGACATTACATAAATATTTCTTGGATCAATAAAGGGAATAGTGACCTAGCATTGATTGCTGTGCTTCTTGAGTAAAAAATGAGATAGGAAACCTTAGCAAAATAAGCAAGATAAATGTTACTCTTTGGAGCTGGATGATGTGTTTTGCAACAGTTTTTCAAAAAACAAGGAATATTCAGAATAATTTTTCTCAAAGGAGAAGGTAGACCTAGGAGAGGACCTCAGATTTCAAAACATTTTTCTCCGTCTTTACAGTAGCTCACCTTACCAACAATGAAGATAATAGAATATAGGATAAAGAAATAAGTAATTAGGTAAGATTTAATTTACCTGGTAATTTACCTATTATTGTCAAGGGAGTGTATGATCCAGGTAGACAGGCAGTAACATGTACCACTTTAAATGGTAAAGTGTGTCATTATTATAATTAAGAAATATATACTTGTCTTCAATTTGGAGTACTTATATAGTGTTCAAAAAGTAAATAAAATACATTTCTTATTGAACAATTAAAGGAAGTAATAAAATAATAAACCAACTAAAATTTCGCTATCTAGAAGTAACAACTGATAAAATTCTTTACATATATTTTTCTATACTTTAAATAATGCGTATGTTTTAAAGCTTCTTATAAAATGGTGTCATTGTGTAAGGATCACTTTAAATCTTTTTAAAAATTTAACAACGTATGAAGTCTTTTCATGTAATTAAATCAATCTACCCTATTATTGGCAATGAGTGTGTTATAGTCCATTATATGCATGTACAATGAATTATAGCACTGAATTTTATATGCTTAGGATTAATTTTTGCTAATATTAGAACATTTTAATTTTTTGCTAATAATAGAAAATTTTTAGCTAATGATAGAAACAAATTAGCTAATAACCTTGTGTATATGCTTTTCATCTTTAAAAATTTGTTTATTATGGAGACTACATGTGTAATTTCTTGCATGGTTGATTCATATTTTCAAGTGTGAGAGTTGATTTTACGTGCCAACTTGACTAGGTTAAGGGATGCCCAGATAGCTGGTAAAACATGGTTTCTGGATGGGTCTGTGAGAGTGTTTTCAGAAGAAATTAGTTTTTAAATAAGTAGACAAAATGAAGATCACCATTAATCACATGGGTAGGCATTATTCAATCTGTTGAGGGCTCAAATACAACAGAAAGATGGAGAAAGGGCAAATTTACTTTCTCTTCTAGAGCTGCAACATCAGTTTTCTCCTGCCTTCTGACATCAGAGCTCTTGGTTCTCAAGCCTTTGGACTTGTACTAGGAGTTACACTATTGACTTCCTTGGTTCTCAGGCCTCCAGACTTGTAGTGAATTACACCATTGGCTTTCCTGTTTCTCTAGCTAGCAGATGAGATATTGTGGGACTTCCTGGCTTCCATAACTGCATAAACCAATTCTCATAATAAATCTCCCTATATCTATATCTATATCTATATGTATCATATTGTTTCTGCTTCTCTGGAGAACCTAACACACCAAGTTTCCTTCCAGTTTGGCAATATGATTCAAGTTGGAGTTCCACATATCATGAGGTATGTTTATTGCTCAAAATCATGCAAACAGTAAATCATATCATTTAAATCTTTACATCATAAATAAAGCTATCTCATTGTTATTTTAATGTTCATTTCTATACTAGCTAGCATTTTTTGAAATCTTGCCATATGCCAGCCACCAATGCATTCATTTTGTAATTTTCACGGAACACTGTAAGAACTATTATTGTTTTTCTTTTATGAAAAAAGACACTGAGATTTAGAATGCCTTAAGTACCTTGCTGTAGGTCTTTTCCCCTCCTGACCTGGCGTTCTCAACCCTATGCCATTTGGTCTCCCCACAGAAAATAAACATTTAAAAATTTTATGTCCTGCCTGCAGGTATTTTACAAAACCTCATCCCTATTTTTAGTTGTTGCTCACTATTTTTTACTTTGATTTTCATTTTATTTTTTTCTTTCTGATTTGGAAGAATTCTTTAAATGTAAGAAAATGACTCTGTCATACCACACTTTGCTTTGCATTTGGATCTTATTTAACTTTGTGCAAAAACTCAGTATATCTAAATAATTCTGCAAGATTCCCGTAGGTTGGAAATTACTGCTTTAGATTGTTCAAAATTTGTGACTTCCAAATGAGTAAAATGCTGCTTGAGTTGACATGGTTTAATGCATGAAATCCTTTTGAAGCATCTCTTTCAACTAGGTCCTGGTTTTCAGGACATTCCAAATTACAACCCATACATTAAACAACTCTATTAATTTGTCTTTTGCAATTTTTCTTCTATGAATAGTAAAAGTACTTAGTGGCCTCTTAAATCTTTCCAGATAAAATGCACGCTATTCTTTTTCTAAAGTGCTTTAAAAAAAGCACTGGTTAAGAGTTAACACTTCATTTTGAAAAAGTCATTTCAAGCATTCATTTTTAGATCAAGGAATAATCATCATCTTTAAATTCTTTTCCATGAGACTAAAAACATGGATTATTGATATATATTTTAAGCTAGTAAAGAGATCTGCATCATTACCAGATTAGAAGTTGCATTGATGAAATGGCCCAAATGAAGGGAAAATGAGTGACAGTAAGGGTCATAAAAACTGCTTAGCCTTTGCATGAGCTCTTGAAAGCAATTTTTACATTGAATTAAGTTTTTCCTTTATTGAGTGCCACCTTAAATTTATTGGAAAGCTTCCTGAAGTTTTTCAGCAGGAGCTTTATAAAATGTATCTTTAACCCCATTTCTCCTTCTTTTCTCTAATTTAAAAACAGCTTGAGGATACTTGCCCAGTTGGTTGTCATTTTGAGAGGGCCTTTAGTGAACATTTTCTGAGCAGGAACACCCTGGCTCTGTAAGAGACAGCTGGCTCTTATTAACAAACTTTGCATTACAAAACAGGCAGACACAGCACTCGTGGGGGCTTATGAGTCTATTTTCCTCTCATTCCAGGCAGGTGTTCCTCTCACAAAGGCCAGCTCCCAAGCACTTTCATTTTAATTATAAATGAATTATAGGGAACATGTGCTCTCCTTTAGAGAGTACTGACTAACCTAGAAGCATGGTTACCCAACTTTAACCACAACGTGGAATGATAGACCCCTGGAGCAGAGATAAAATCAGAATCAAATACTGTGAAAAGCGAAAACAAATAAAAAAAAAACTGTGTGAAAAAATCCATAATAACACTACAAATACAAGAAACAGTTTATGTGTGTGTGTGTGTCTTTGCAAAGACTGTTGGTAAGGGTATGTATAGAGAAATTTTCTCCATTTGTATGGCAGAATTTTAATTTAGGGAGGTGACTGAGTGACAACAAAAAGAGAGGCTAATATCATTATTTAAAAAAGAATTTATCACTCATATTTCCTGAAAAAAGGGGGGACACCAGGCATATTACATAGGGCCATCTGATGGACATCAGGATGGGGAGGAGGCAGAAGATGAGTGAGGAGAAGGCATAGGACAGAGCCTTTATTGGGATTTCTGTGGAAAGATAAGGCAGGTTTGAATAAGATTAGCTAGTTTGAATGATTCTGTCAGGCTTTGAGTGATAGTCCTGCTCTCTAGTTGCCTGATACCTGGCACTAAAAGGATATAGCGCGGAGGAAATATGGGCTTGGTGTGTGAGAGTTAGATAAGGAGATGGATGAGGCTGTAGACTCCCCATTGGTTGGTTTGTATATGAAAGATATGCTCGTGAATAAGTTTAAGAATTAGCTAGCCCTGAGAGGAGCAGTCTTTCCCAGGTCTATAAGGCTCCCAAATACCAGAGAATCAAGAATGTTTATTGCAGCACTGATTATAATAGAAGTAGTTTAAATGTTCATCCATATGGGACTCATGAAATCAGCCAATGCACATCTATACTAGGGCTACGAAGTGCCTAATAAAGAGGAGGAGGTCCTTTGTTATTCTACTTGTTAGTGAGGTAACCTTCCCGGAGGGGTCAGAAAACAATACCCTAAAGTAAAGGCCTCAGAAGCAAAGTTTCTCTATGACCTTCTCCTGTCCTCCTGTCTCTCACCCCTCAGTCTCCTCTGAGGATAGCCATAGAGATGAGAATCCCTCTTCCCCAAGGTGCATCATAGAAACTGGAACCTCTTTTCCCCCAAGCCAGCCATAAAGCCTAAATATATTACTCTAACCTTCCTCCACCTTTCTGGGTAACTGGCCATAAAGAATTTAAGATCCTCATTCCAGAGGGATCATATCCTATAACCAGGATAGAAGAATGTTGAACAGAGAGGAATCTGAACAGGCCTTGCTGAGTTTCCACATTCAGTCTATTAGCATTAGATCATACCCTTTTTGTCCACTTATATTTCTACATGGCTGTCCGTGCATTATCAAACCTAACCATAAAAATGGATCAATCACCCTGTATCTTTAGGTCTTCATTCTGAAGCCTGCCATATCTCATAATAGTATGATCAAATAAATTTGCTTTTATCTTGTTAACCTGTCTTTTGTTAGATAGGGCTATCATCTATGACCCTTAAGATAAGGAGAAAAGGGGTCATCACCTTCTGCCTCTACACCTTGGACAATTTACCTCTTCACACGTGATTTTTCTCACATGTGCATGAGGATAATGATTGTATCTAACACACTAGTTATTGTAAAGATAAAATGAGTTAATTAATGTCAAATGTTGAAAAAGATGGCCAACATACAGCTATTATAAGCACCAGAGTTTATTATCTATAATATATTATAAAATATAACTTCACTGTATTAATGATGTGAGTAAATCAGATTACGCACAATATGTATATTTCTCTGTATAGTCATTTATAATGATATGCACACATAATAAATGTTTTATACACAAACATCCACACGTACATATATCTCCAATTTTGTCTGTGTATATAAACAAATCTGAGGGGATACTACTGACTGTTAAACAGTGATGGTCTCTAGGGTGACTTAAGGAGGAACTTCAGTTTCTCCTCCATATATTTCCTCTGTTTAGACATTTCTATATATGATATTTTGAGTGATTTCCACGAATTATTTTTTAAAAATAGAACAATAAGGTTATTTTGATTATAGAAACAATCTGAAGAACAATCTGAAGAACAATCTTCTAAATAAGGGAGAAAATTAAATCACGTATGCAAACATGAGCCCAATACTTACTAGTAGTTTAAGATAAAATATTGTGATCTGATATTATTCAGTAGATATAAAGTATTACAATCAGATGTTAACTCTTTTGATTTTTGTGTGCTTTACCAGTTTCCATCGAATATTCTTAAGGAGGTCAAATAAAATAGTTTTATGCACATGAGTTTCATGGAGCTGCACTTACTTATTGAACAATGCATCATAGGCTTTTATACTGTATTATTTGCATAACATCCCAATCTTTGCATTTGTTTGTCTTGCTTGATTATGTTTGGTTAATACTAGAGAACTTTTTTTTTAACTATGCCAACACTCCATTACCTAAATTATGACTGTGAGCATGATTTGACTACATTAATAACATTAATTCCCAGAGTCTAACATTTCCTGTAACTTTTCTGTAATTAGAATGATAACATTTGCATTCTTGATTCCTGGGGAAACTAAATATATTTGCCCCCTCTGACTCCTGCACTAGTATAGTACACTGTTTTACTAAGGATAAAAAATAAGATGGGGAATTGCAGAGAAATTATAAAAGGATTCTCCAGATATAGCACAGAAATGAGTAGCAGAGTTGATCAAGGCTCCAAGAAGTGTTCAATGAACTATCAGTGATCATGAAACATAAAAGAACACTTTTACATCACATTAGAAAGACCAATCATTTCCTTGTGCTATTAAATGAAAGGTTATCAAATATATAGCTGTAGACTGACAACCTTGTTTCCTAGCAGCATCTGGAAGTTTGCCAGATTGATCCAGTTCTGCATTTTGACCATGGGCTATTTAAAAAGGTGTTTTTATTTTCACATATTTTGTGATGTTCTTGATATCTTATTGTTTGTAATTTTTAATTAATATTATTGTGGTCAGAAACCTATTTTGTATTATTTTGGTCCTTTGGAATTTATTGAGACATTCTCCCAGCATACTGTCCTTCTTGGTGAATATTCTATGTATGCTTGTAAAAAAAAGGTGTGTATCTATAGCTGTTGGGTAAAATGTTCTACAAATATCAATCAGGCTAACTTAGTTGATAGTGTTCTTCAAGTCTTCTATAATGAAACTGATAATTTTATCTACTTTTCATTTTAAAGAAAAGGTTCTTAAAATATCCACTATGTGTAGATTTTGTCTATTTCTTCCTTTAGTATTCAAGTGTCAAGTTTTGCTTCATGTACTTGAAAGCTTTTTTTTTTTTTTTTTTTTTTTTTTTTCCTAGCTCTATCGCCCAGGCTGGAGTGCAGTGGCGCGATCTCCGCTCACTTCAAGCTCAGCCTCCTGGGTTCACGCCATTCTCCTGCCTCAGCCTCTTGAGTAGCTGGGACTACAGGCACCCGCCACCGTGCCCAGATAATTTTTTTGTATTTTTAGTAGAGACAGCGTTTCACCGTGTGAGTCAGATGGTCTCGATCTCCTGACCTGGTGATCTGCCCGCCTTGGCCTCTCAAAGTGCTGGGATTACAGGCGTGAGCCACTGCTCCCGGCCCAAAAGCTTTGTTTTTATACATTGTGAAGTCTTTTCGATGAATTCACATTTGTCATTTTGAAATGTATTTAGTTCCAATGATAATCATTCTCTAGAAATATATTCTGATATTAATGAAGCCACGACATCTTCCCTGTGCTTAGTGTCTGCAAAGTATATTTTTCCAAGTTTTTATTTTTACCATTTTTGTTAATATTTAAACTGTTTATTGTAAACAACATATAATTGATTTTTTATTTCTTACCCAGTTTAACAATCTTTGCCTTTTATGTAGAGTGATTATGCTTTTTTTTTTTTTTTTTTTGACGGAGTCTTGCTCTGTCTCCAGGCTGGAGTGCAATGGTGCGATCTTGGCTCACTGCAACCTCTGCCTCCTGGGTTCAAGCGATTCTCCTGCCTCAGCCTCCCAAGTAGCTGGGACTACAGGCACACACCACCGCGCCTAGCTAATTTTTGTATTTTTGCTCACGTCTGTAATCCCAGCACTTTGGGAGGCCGAGGCGGGCAGATCACGAGATCAAGAGAGCCAGATCATCCTGGCCAACATGGTGAAACCCCGCCTCTACTAAAAATATGCAGTTTAAGTAAATATATTTATCAATATGTTTGAGTTTGTCTATCATCTTCATTTGTATTCTTTATTTGTCCTTTGTTTTTTGTATCCTTCTCCTTTTTCTCTGTCTTCTCTTGGGTAAACCAAATATTTTTTAGTAGGCCATTTTATCACATTCACTGATATTATAACCATAACTCCGTATGTTGCAATATGCATCTTTAATTTACTCCAGCATACCTTCAAATATCATATTACTTCATTAACAAGGTAAAAAAGTACAACAGCATAACTCTGTCTTCTTAGTGTCATATATTTTACTTCTATATTCTAGATGTGTATTGCTTTAATAAGTCAACATTCTTTTTAAAACATTTAAAAATAAATTTACATATCTATTTGTAAAAGAAAAACAATCAGGAATTGGTAACATTTGGCAGAAACCAAAAAGGGGACCAGATAGGGTAAAAATACATGTAAATATAAAATATATTTTTACTCATATTTCTTAGCATTACATATAATGAATAAATATTCTGAAAAATATTTCATAGCATTAAATATAATGCAGGCCTGCTAAGGATGAATTTGCTCACCATGTAATGGTCTGAAAATATCTTTCTTTTGCCTTGATTTTTGAAGAATATTTTCACTTGATACAGAACTTCAGTTTGACAGTTCTTGTTTCCTTTCTTTCAGCACTTTAAAGATGTCAACCAATCGTACATGGTACTCACTGTTTCTGGTGAGAGGTCAGCTACAATATTAATTCTGTGTAATCATAGAATTTTTTTTTAGTTCCAAGATTCTTTTCTTTTATATTTGATTTTCAGCAGTTTGATTATTATGAAACCAGTTATACTTTACCTTGCATTTATGCTGCTTGGAGTTTGTTGAGTCTTCTCAGACTATGAGTTGATATGGTTTATCAGTTTGGAGAAAAACCTCAGTCATAATCTTGTCAAAATAATTCTTCAGATTCATTTTCTATTTTGTCTCCTTCTGGGACAGCAATTATACATGTATTATACCATTTGCTATTGGTCAACAGATTTCAGGTGTTCCATTCTTTTTCTTCTTCTCCTCGTCCCTTTGGTTTACACTTTGGATAATTTCTATTGACAATGATCTTCAATTTTACTTATTCTTCTGTTGCATCTGTCTGCTGTTAATTTCATAGAAAAAATCCTGACATTGTATTTTTCATTTCTAGATTTTCCATTTTTATAGTGTCTTCCTCTTTGTTAAGATTCCTCATTTGTGCGTGTAAGTTGTTTACCTTTTCTTCTGGGCATACTCCTCCTAGTTATTTTGAAGTTCCTGTCTGATAGTTCCAGCATCAGAGCAAATTCTAGTTCTGTTTCCATTGATTATTTCCTGTCTTCACCAAAGGTAACACTGCTTATTTGTTTCTTTGTGCCTTTATTTGTTTTTTCATGACACTGTATGTAATACATTAATGTAAATAATATTTATCTCCAGAAAAAGGTGACTCTTCTTTTGTCAGTGATGTAGGTTAAATCAGCCTAATCCTTATTTGACTTCCATCTAGGCATTTGTGCAGTTTTAATTAAATTCAGATCATCGCTGACTTAAAACACTTTGAAGAACTGACTTAATATGCTTCCTTTTACCAAGGCTTGGCATCCAATCACTGGCAAGAGTCTGCTGATGTCCTTTATATTTACATCCAGCTTCCAGCTTTCTGGGTCATTAGGGAGTTCTAGTCCTATTATTTGGGATATCTCTTTCTGTCCTGCCACCCGCCCTTAGACTTCAGAGGCCTGGTGCTATGTACTTGGTGAAGGGTCAGAATTTCTCAGCAGGATTTCTCTCTGTTCTCAAGCCCAGTCCCCAGCCTTTGGTATTCTACAGTGCAGTTGACAAAAGTCAAGTATCATCTTTATGAATTTATCTCATTGCTCTCTCCCCACACCCACCTTTCAGGGCATAGCTGCTTTGTCCTTGGAAAAGGTTCCAGGCACCTCAGAGAGGATGTCTCTCGCTATCTTTTCCTGGCCTCAGGCTTAAGTATACCCCATCATGGGGAATAACTAGGGAAGGACTTGGCAAGTGGCTATGGACTGACTGTAGCTAAAGCTCCAAGTGATTCTCATCAATTATAACAGTCTACATACTGCTGAGAACATTCATTAAAGATTAGTCAATGTTCTATTTGCCTTGATCTTATCTCTGGAAAATTCCTCCTCTCATTTTTCTGTCAGGGGTGAAAGTGGCTGTCCAAGCACACATAACTTTCTGGATCCTTGGTTCATTTTGGTTTATTTGTGTACTCCATTCTCAAATTTAAATTTTTTTAAATGTTTTAATTTGTTTACTTTAACTTCCAGGATACATGTGCAGATTGTGCAGGTTTGCTACATAGCTATATGTATGCCATGGTGATTTGCTGCACCTATCAACCCATCACCTAGGTTTCAAGCCCTGTGTGCTTTAGCTATTTTCTTGATGCTCTCCCTTCCCACCCTAACCCCGCCACCAACAGGCCCTGGTGTGTGTTGTTCCCCTCCCTGTGTCCGTGTGTTCTTATTGTTCCACTCCCACTTATGAGAGAGAACATGCAATGTTTGGTTTTCTGTTCCTGTGTTAGTGTGCTAAGGATAATGGCTTCCAGCTTCATCCATGTCCTTGCAAAGAACATGATGTCATTCCTTTTTATGGCTGCATAGTATTCCATGGTGTGTATGTACCAGATTTTCTTTATCCAGTCTATTATTGGTGAGCATTTGGGTTGGTTCCATGTCTTTGCTATTGTGAATAGTGCTGCAATAAACATACATGTGCATGTATCTTTATAGTAGAATGATTTATATTCTTTTGGCTATGTACCCAGTAATGGAATTGCTGGGTCAAATGGTGTTTCTGGTTCTAGATCCTTGAGGAATCGCCACACTGCCTTCCACAATGGTTGGACTAATTTACATTCCCACAATGTAAAAGGGTTCCAATTTCTTCACAGCCTTACCAGTATCTGTTGTTTCTTGACTTTTTAATAATCAGCATTCTGACTGGCATGAGATGGTATCTCATTGTGGTTTTGATTTGCATTTCTCTACTGTTCAGTGATGTTGAGCTTTTTTTCATATGTTTGTTGGCTGCATAAGTGTCTTCTTTTGAGAAGTGTCTGTTCATATTCTTTGCCCACTTTTAGATGGGGTTTTTTTTTTCCTGTGAATTTGTTTAAGTTCCTTTTAAGTTCTGGATATTAGACCTTTGTCAGATATGTAGACTGCAAAAATTTTCTCCCATTCTGTAGGTTGCCTGTTCACTCTGATGATAGTTTCTTTTGCTGTGCAGAAGCTCTTTAGTTAGACTCCATTTGTCAATTTTAGCTTTTGTTGCAATTTCTTTTGGTGAATTCATCAGAAAATATTTGCCCATGCCTATGTCCTGAATGGTATTGCCTAGGTTTTCTTCTAGAGTTTTTATGGTTTTGGGTTTTACTTTTAAAGTCTTTAATCCATCCTGAGTTAATTTTTGTATATGGTGTAAGGAAGGGATCCAGTTTCAGTTTTCTCTATATGGCTAGCCAGTTTTCCCAGCACCATTTATTAAATAGGGAATTATTTCCCCATTGCTTGTTTTTGTCAGGTTTGTTGATAATCAGATGGTTGTAGATGTTAGGTCTTATTTCTGATGTCTCTATCCTGTTCCATTTGTCTATTTTGGTACCAGTCTGTCTGTTCTGGTACTAGTGCCATGCTCTTTTGGTTACTGTAGCCTTGTAGTATAGTTTAAAGTCAGATAGCCTGATACCTCCAGCCTTGTTCTTTTTGCTTAGGATTGTCTTGGCTGTGTAGGCTCTTTTTGGGTTCCATATGAATTTTAAAGTAGTTTTTTTCTAATTCTCTGAAGAATATCAATGGTAGATTGATGGGAATAGCATTGAATCTATACATTACTTTGGGCAGTATGGCCGTTTTCACAATATTGATTCTTCCTATCCATGAGGATGGAATGTTTTTCCATTTGTTTTTGTCACCTTTTATTTCCTTGAGCAGTGGTTTGTAGTTCTCCGTGAAGAGGTCCTTCATGTCCCTTGTTACTGTATTTTTAGATATTTTATTCACTTTTTAGCAATTGTGAATGGGAGTTCATTCATGATTTGGCTCTCTGCTTGCCTATTGTTGGTGTAAAGGAATGTTTGTGAGGTTTTCACATTGATTTTGTATCCTGAGACTTTGCTGAAGTTGCTTATCAGCTTAAGGAGTTTTTGGGCTGAGATGATGGGATTTTCTAAATATACAATCATGTCATCTGCAAACAGAGACAACTTGACTTCCTCTCTTCCTATTGGAATATGCTTTATTTCTGTCTCTTACCTGATTGCCTTGGCCAGGACTTCCAATACTATGTTGAATAGAAATGGTGAGAGAGGGCATCTTTTCTTGTGCCAGTTTTCAAAGGAATGCTTTCAGCTTTTGCTCATTAAGTATGATATTGGCTGTGCGTTTGTGATAAATAGCTCTTATTATTTTGAGATATATTCCATCAATACCTAGTTTATTGAGAGTTTTTAACATGAAGGGTGTTGAATTTTATCAAAGGCCTTTTCTGCATCTTTTGAGATAGTCATGTGGTTTTTGTCATTGGTTCTGTGATAGACTACATTTACTGATTTCCGTATGTTGAATCAGCCTTGCATCCCAGGGATGAAGCCAACTTGATCATGGTGGATTTGTTTTTTGATGTGCTGTGTTTTTTGATGAATTCAGTTTGCTGGTATTTTGTTGAGTTTTTTATGTCGATGTTCATCAGGGACATTAGCCTGAAATTTTCTTTTTTTTGTTGTCTCTCTGCCAGGTTTTAGTATGAGGATGATGCTGGCCTCATAAAATGAGTTAGTGAGGAGTCCCTCATTTTCAATTGTTTGGAATAGTTTCAGAAGGAATGGTATCAGCTTCTCTTTGTACCTCTGGTAGAATTAGGCTGTCAATCTGTCTGGTCCTGGGCTTTTTGTTTGTTAGGTTATTTATTACTGCCTAAATTTTAGAACTTGTTATTGGTCTATTCAGGGATTTGACCTCTTCCTTGTTTAGTCTTCAGTGGTTGTATGTGTCCAGGAACTTATCCATTTCTTCCAGATTTTCTGGTTTATTTGCATAGAGGTGTTTATTGTGTTCTCTGATGGTAGTTTGTATTTCTGTGGGGTCAGTGGAGATATCCACTTTATAATTTTTTATGGTGTCTATTTGATTCTTCTCTCTTTTCGTCTCTATTAGTCTATCTAGTGGTCTATCTATTTTATTAATTTTTTCCAAAAAAAACAGTTCCTGGATTTATTGATTTGTTTGAAAGAATTTTTGGTCTGTATCTCCTTCAGTTTTGCCCTGATCTTAGTTATTTCTTACCTTCTGCTAGATTTTGATTTGTTTGCTCTTGCTTCTCCTATTCTTTTAATTGTGATATTAGGGTGTCAATTTGAGATCTTTCTAACTTTCTGATGTGGGCATTTAGTGCTATAAATTTCCCTCTTAATACCTCTTTAGCTGTGTCCCAGAGATTCTGGTATGTTGTCTGTTTGTTCTCATCGGTTTTGAAGAACTTCTTGATTTCTGCCTTAATTTCATTATTCACCCAGGAGTCATTCAGGAGCAGGTTGTTCAATTTCCATGTAGTTGTGTTGTTTTGAGTGAGTTTCTTAATCCTGAGTTCTAATTTGATGGCACTGTGGTCTGAAAGAGTGTTAGTTTTGATTTCAGTTCTTTTGCATTTGCTAAGGAGTGTTTTACTTCCAATTATGTGGCCGATTTTAGAGTGAGAGCCATGTGGCACTGAGAACAATGTATATTCCATTGTTTGGGGGTGGAGAGTTCTATAGATATTTATTATGCCCACTTGATCCAGAGCAGAGTTCAAGTCCTGAATATCCTTGTTAATTTTCTGTCTCATGGATATGTCTAATACTGACAGTGGGGTGTTAAATTGTCCCACTATTTTTGTGTGGGAGACTAAGTCTCTTTGTAAGTCTCTAAGAACTTGTTTTTAGAGACTTACTGGTCTGGGTGCTCCTGTATTTGGTGTATATATATTTTGGGTAAGTAGCTTTTCTTCTTGAATTGATCCCTTTACCGTTATGTAAGGCCCTTCTTTGTCACTTTTGATCTTTATTGGTTTAAAGTCTGTTTTGTCAGAGACTAGGATTGCAACCCCTGCTTTTTTCTGTTTTCCATTTGCTTGATAAATTTTCCTCCATCCCTTTATTTTAAGCCTATGTGTACCTTTGCACAAGAGACAGGTCTCTTGAATACAGCACACTGATAGGTCTTGACTCTTTATCCAGTTTTCCAGTCTGTCTTTTAGTTGGGGTATTTAGCCCATTTACATTTAAGGTTAATTTTGTTATGTGTAAATTTTATCCTATCATTATGATGCTATGTGGTTTTTTTGTACAGTGGGATACCTCTTCTTCATAGTATCATTGGTATTTATATTTTCATTTCTTTTGCAGTAGCTGGTATAGTTTTTCCTTTCCATATTTAGTGTTTCCTTCAGGAGCTCTTGCAAGGCAGGCCTGGTGGTGAAGAATTCCCTCAGCATTTGCTTGTCTGGAGAGGATTTTATTTTTCCTTCACTTATGAAGCTTGTCTGGGTATGAAATTCTGCATTGAAAATTCTTTTCTTTGAGAACGTTGAATATTGACTCCCATTCTCTTCTGGCTCATAGGGTTTCTCCTGGGAGATCTGCTGTTAGTCTTTGTAGGTACCTGGCCTTTCTTTGTAGGTGACCTGGCCTTTCTCTCTGGCTGCCCTTAACATTTTTTCCTTCATTTCAACCATGGATAATCTGATGATTATGTGTCTTGGGGTTGATCTTCTCGTGGAGTATCTGAGTGGGGCTCTCTGTATTTCCTGAATTTGAATGTTGGCCTGTCTTGCTAGGTTGGGGAAGTTCTCCTGGATAATATCCTGAAGTGTATTTTCCAACTTGGTTCCATTCTCCCTGTCTCTTTCAGGTACTCCAATCAGTTGTAAGTTCTGTCTTTTTACATAGTGCCACATTTCTCAGAGGTTTTGTTTGTTCTTTTTTCTCTAATCTTGTCTCCCTTGATGATTTCAGCAAGACAGTCTTCCATCTCTGATACTTTCTTCTGCTTGATCAATTTGGCTATTGATACTTGTGTATGCTTCACGAAGTTCTTATGCTGTTTTTCAGCTCCATCAGGTCATTTATGTTTGTCTCTTAACTGGTTATTCTCTTTAGCAGTTCCTCTGACCTTTTATCAAGGTTCTTAGCTTCTTTACAGTGGGTTAGAACATGCTCCTTTACCTCACTGAAGTTTGTTATTTCTCACCTTCTGAAACCTACTTCTGTCCATTCATCCATCTCATCCTCTGTCCAGTTCTATGCCCTTGCTGGAGAGGTGTTGTAATCATTTGGAGGAGAAGAGACACTCTGGCTTTATGGGTTTTCAGCATTTTTTCATTGATTCTTATTAGTCTTCATGAGTTTGTCTAGTTTTGTTCTCTGAGATTGCTGACTCTTGGATGAGGTTTTTGTGGGGACTTTTGTTGATGCCATTGTTGCTTTCTGTTTGTTTTTCTTTCAATAATGAAGTCCCTTTTCTGTAGGGCTGCTGCAGTTTGCTGTGCGTTCACTTCAGGCCCTTTTCATGTAGTTTGTTCCTATGCCTGGAGATGTCACTCAAGGAGGCTAGAGAGCCACAAACATGGGTGCCTACTCCTTCCTCTGGGATCTCTGGCCTCAAGGGGCAACAATCTGATGCCAGTAAGAGTGCTCCTGTATAAGATGTCTGACAACCCCTTTTGGGGAGGGTCTCACCCAGTTGGGTGGCACAAGGAGCAGGATCCATTTAACAAGGCACTTTGGCTGTCCCTTGGTGGAGGTGGTGTGCTGTGCTGGGGGAAAACTCACTCATCTGGGCTGCCTGGATTCCTGAGAGCAAGCAAGAGGAAAGACTAAGTCTACTGGTCTGTGGAGACTAAAGCCACCCCTACCTCTAGGGGTTCAGGCCTAGGGAGATCAGAGTTCTGTCCCTGAGCCCCTGGCTAGAGTTGGAGTTCCTGCTGGGAGGCCCTGCAGCCAGAGTGATGGTTCCTGTCCCTCCTCCATGAAGCTCAGGTGGCTTAGACCACAGGCAGCCATAGCATTGGTGATGGCCACACCTCCCCCAAGGAACTCAGCAGGCTTAGGCTGATTCCAGCCGATTAGGTGTTGAGAAATTGCATGGCTCCATGGTTGGGACCCAAGGCCTCAGTGGTGTTGGCTCCCAAGTGGGATCTTCCAATCCGTGGGTTTCACAGTTCTGTGGAAAAAGCATGGTTTCCTAGGTTGGGTAGCACACTCACTCACTTGGCTGGGGGTGAGGGCTCCCCTGCCCTGTGTGGCCCTCAGGTGGTCTGCTGCACCACACTGCTCTTCCTTCCTCTCCGTGGGTCATGTCAGCTGCCTAGTCAGTCCTAAGGACAGAACCTGGATACCTCACTTGCTGGTGCAGGATTTGCATGCTGTTTTAGATCTTTTCAATGGGACCCTCTGTTTGCCACTGCTTCTAGTTGACCATCTTGGCCCTGCCTCCATTCTCTATTTCTTTTAGGCTGTAGTTTTGTAGCTTGCCCAGGTTGTTTTAATTGTTTCTATGAAACGACACTCACTTGTAAGTCTCTCTGTCCTAACTCTAGTTAGTGAACTTCTGTGGACAACCTTTAAAAATTAGTAGTACTAATTTGAACTCTGGTGCTCTGGAACACTGAAATTCACAGTCAAACTCAGGAAATTGTAAGGAAAATATTAAGCATGCAAATTTATCTATTTCCAGTCTCTCTGTTTCATACCATGTTTCTTTTCCATACTCAGTGTTTGCCTTTAAAAATTCCAGTTTGTTTCTTTAGTATTTTTCTTTGTGCTGACTTCCTCAATTAATTTGAATTTACAGTTTCTTTCTTTGGGCTAGCTTTTCTTTATATAAAGATGTGACTTTTCCTGATCTTAAATCTGGGTCTTACAGTAATTCTCTTCTGTTTTAAACCCTTTTCTTGGCAATTCCATGCTATTAGATACTCAGTGCAGCTTCTACTAAGAATGTTTAATAAGATATGTTTCAAATAATACATGGATCTCTCTTCCCTGTGGATCTCTCATATAAGTATGTTGCTATGATTAATCAACATATATTTTCTCAGATGTCTTTAATTGAATTCCATCACATCTATTCATCAAGAATAACATAAAAACGTAATCTGCTCTAGGGAGTTTCTACATATCTTATTTTTATATTTTTCTAAATTTTATTACTATAAGATTGAACACTGATTATTTGATTTACAGATTTAAAATTTTTTATTTTCAGTTTTATTGAGGTGATTAAATATCTGATTCAACACTACAAACATAGATGCTCATTTTAATCATTATACGTAGTTTAAGTGTGGAATTGTTCAAATGAATGTGAGAAAATGAAGGCTTCTTTTCATCCAAGTTGAAATGTGGTTATGCTGGAGAGTTCACCCCACCATATGGATAGCCCAGATTCTAAAATATTAGAATTAAAAGGATTTAGAGATTACACTGTGCATCACCTAAATATGTGATGCACTTACACAATTTGAAATGCAAAAAATGGGTTTGAATAAGAAAAATGTCGTATAACTTTATTCAATAAAATATCACTTAGCTAATTCTTAATCTAATTAAAGATCAAAATTCAAGTATTCAGTTCTCCCATTTATCCCATTATTACCCATTTTCAGGAGGCATATAATGCAAAAATACTTAAGATTTAAAAAGAATTTAATAAAAATTGGCAATTGTTCTAAATTTTAGATGTTTCAGCCTCACTGATTACTATTCAAATAGGTGTTTGAAAGTGTGTGTGTGTGTGTGTGTGTGTGTATTTTCTTCACTTCATAGTTCTGACCTAATCAAAGAATAAGATGTCTACTTGTGATAGCATTTTTTAATTTCTTAGTTTTCAGAAGAGAGGAGACAAATCCTAATCCTCTATATCAAATAAAATATTTTGAAATGAGCAGCTCTTAGTGAAGAATGAAATGAGAGTTCCCATAGATTATTATCTGGAGAAATGTCCTAGCAAGAAAAATAGAAGTTGTTGAAACATCTGGGTTTGATTTTTGGCATAAGCAACCAAACATTGTACTCATGAGAACCAAACCTTCTCCCCAAAAAACACAACTGAAGCTGTCTGCCTTTATTAATGTGCCTCACTGGTGAATCTCCAGTGGTGATGTATCACCCTCATTTAAGGAATGATGTGCTGGAAAAATGCATTATTTTCAAGAGTAAGAGAGTGGATTAATGCAAGGGTGTGCTAGAGAAAAAATTCAAAACTGTCTCATGATATATGCTGATTTTTGGGTGTTCCCTATTTGCATGGCTATTTAAGCAAGCACTCTAAATGGAAATGCACTTGACATTTTTGCTACTAGGTGTGATCAAACAACATTAGAATTTAGCTGATTTCTCAGAAAATGATTAAACCAATTTATTTCTCATTTTCAATCTTTGCATGAGGAAAAAGATGAATAAAAACACACACTTATAAAATAGACCTTCTAAATGAAAAACTGCCAGGGAACAATGTAAGGAGGTATATATATATATTTCTTTTTTCTTTCTTTCCCTTCTGACACAATAGTCCCGGGCTGCATACATCATCAGAGGAGAATGTTGATCACCTGTTTCCAAGCCTTGGCAAGGCAATTCAGGATAAATGTTCCATAAGGTATCTTGAGACTGAATTATGCTTTCCATTAGTGTTTATGTCACAAGGACTTGTTAATACAGAAATATTCTTAAATGCTCTACAATAAATGATTCTGGCCTTGCAGTGCCTGCCTGTAGACAAGTGAGCATTGAATTCTGCCAGGGAGATAAGGGAGAACACTGTAAAAAGACGGTGTCTGCTGCACAAATCACAAGTGCTTATTACATGGCCCAGTACAAGTTAAGGCAGCATATGAAATAAGATGATGAGAGTGAATATAACTGTTAGGCCTGGTGATAGCTTTTACCTATAAGAGAATTCCTGTTATTTTATTTAAAGGAAAATGGATCAATTATTGTTTTAGTTATCTAGTGCTGCACAATAAGTTATCACAAACTTAGTGGCTTAAAAAACCCACACATTTATTACCTGACTGTTTCTGTGGTCAGGAATCAGGGCATAGGCTACCCTAAAGTATCTACCTTGATGGGGATGGAGTTACATCCAAAGTTTGACTGAGGCAGGATCCTCTTCTAGGCTTACATGGTTGTTGGCAGAATTCAGTTCTTTGCTGGCTGTTAGCTGGAGGTTTCCTTTAGTTTCTTAACATGTGCCCTTTTATATGGCAGTTTGTTTCATCAAAGCCAGCAAGAGAGAGAGAGCCAATAATACAAGTCTACTGTAATACAGAAACCTCAATCTCATGTAATGTAATAATGGAAGTAACATCCATCACCTTTGCTGAATTTTCCTGGCTAAAAGGAAGTCACAGATCCTGCCTAAACTCAAAGGAAGGGGCTTACAAAAAGAGTATGAATACCAGGTGGCAGGAAACATTGGAACCCATCTTAGGAGTCTGCCCATCACAATTATTAAGCCCTAAAGTATTTCTATGTTTTTGAATCCAGTTATGTCTAAATAAGGCCATATTCCTGCAAAATTCTGTATAAATATTATAAATATTTCTCTAAAGGAGAATTTGTAGGCTTAAGAAACTCTAAATTATTCTAGACTTAACTGTCTAGAAATTAGGGAACGTATCTTTTTAATCCTTCCCCAGTTTTTGCCAGCTATATAACATGGAGATAATTCTAGCCTTCTATGCTTCAGTTTTCTACATGTAAAATAGAAAATTATGGTTATCTTGTTTACTTCACAGATATGGTCTTATAATTAAATGTTATAAACCCCTCCCAAATGCTTTGCACAAATATGTTGTTTATAATATATACGCACAGGTAACCTAAACTTCTCAGGTTTCACTAGGCTGAGACCTCATATAGAATAACTTGAAGTGTTTTGAGCCACAGCTTGCAAGTTCACCTCTGAGTTTTTCCTGAAATATCCCCTCTGAGTTTTTCTGTGAGTTTCCAAAGACTATCTCTCATATTCTCATAAGTGTTATAAGTCAACTGCCAAATGCCATGCACAATTTCTGACTTTTTCTTCTGCTTTGGCCTCTCTCTGTGGGGTCCTGGGAACCAGCCACTTCCGGTATCTTCTCTGGGAGCAATGCCCTGGAGCTTTAAAGGTGGTGGACCTGTGAGTTGAGAGTTGAAATGGGACCAAGATAGTGCACAATCCTCCTTTTCCCTCAAGCTTAGAGCTCATTAAAAAATGACACAGAAGCTCAATAAATATACACTAAAATATCATATTTATTGTCAGTGGAAGTGGATTAGCAAACACAGCTTGGGTTTGTGACTGTACATGGAATTTCTAGTAGCCGTTGCCTAAGTTCTGATTTTGGGAAAGTCCTTTTAGGAATAGAGTATGCAGGTTGTTTACACAGATAGGCTGCAAGGGAAAGTCAGCCTCATACCCACAGAGCCCTGATAGTAGGGGCAAAGAATGAGGTCATGTGCCTCACCAATCAATTGAGCAACGTGGACAACTGGGTGACAGATCCTCCTCAGCTCACCCATCCAATCAATCAATCCCTTTTCTGTGGAAAGGAGGAACTAAAGAAAGGACAGACAGGCTGGAGGAAGAAACTCATATAAACATGGAATAGTATATTTCCTAATACTTTGTAGTGCTCTGAGGCAAATTTGAGGACTAATTAGTGTCTCCCCTTAAAAGGTTGGTCTAAAATTGAAGGTACCAATCAGTGCTACTTTTGTCCTAGTGAAGCGTTTGAGAAAAGAGTGTGTCAGCTAGGGCCTAGCTCTGCCAGCCATATGTAGTAGCAACAAAACATTACTGGTATCAATGATGATGTTTACTCCTTATGAAATGGACTGGGCCCTAGGCTAAAATGAAACCAAATAGAACCAAGATGCAGCAACAGCAACAACAACTCCTTGTAAATGCAGATTTATTTCTGTTGATTTTGTAAGGTCACACACCTTAGTTGAAAGCTAGTGGTCACAGTTAACTGAAAACCTGAAAATAATAATGCATGGTATGGTGCTGTATACGAAAAATAATTTTCATTTTTTATTATGTCTATTGTAAGTGGCTTAACATGGCTCTCAAGAAGTTTTGGAAAATCACAACAGTACTGAAGAACAAGAACTATTGAAAAAGATGGTTTGCAAACTATTTTCAAAAGACCAGGTCTGACTTAGGCAATGAAAAGAAAGAACATGTGAACCTGTTTATTAAACAACATATAGAAGAAAATCTACTTCTCCTTGTTCCTGTTAAATAGGCACTGAATGGAAAAATATTTTAAATCTATTTGAAGAGGCAACAAATAAAACCAATCGAGGGAACTCTTATGTCCCACTCTGGTCTGCCTGTGTCTTGTCAAGATCTTAGTAAAGCAGACTATTTGGTTTTAATTTATGAGACATTCCACTTAGCTACATATCCAGTGGGACAATTTTAATGAGTGGCTTTCTTTGCTCTGGCCCTCCAAATAATAAGCATTGGTTAGTGTCTCTAAGTCTGAATTATTTCTAAGGAAATTTTTAGTTTCTCATAAAACTAGTTTTTCTGCTCTGTTAAGTTTCCCAATTTTGACCAAGAGTACTACCAGCTTACATTCAAGCCAGGACTTCTTTGTACCCCCATTATTTTTCTCCACTTCTCTTAAAAAAAACTTGGAAAGATAATAGTAGAAATGAGACAGAAATAAGCAGTTAGAAATAAAACGTTTTCATTCAACAGTTTTTTTTTTTATGGATGGGATTGAGGAAGAACTGATGTTCTGTCTGCTGTTTTGATTAGATCATTTTGCCAAACTTTCTCCCAATATGTAAACAAGTTGGGATTATCAGATGCTAAGAATTTGTCGTAATTTGGCTTATTTTCTTCCTATGATGTCTAGCCCATGTGTTTTGTTAGATGGTTACACAGTCACAAGGGCTCCAACAAGCTGAAGGTGGAATCTGATACAACATTTTTCTCTTATGTGGGGTGATCTTGCATTTGAAATTTAAAATGCATTATATTGCAGGTGTTGACCCCACTCCTTGCAATGCAGAGGAAACTATACCCCATGACAGGAAAGGGAGGTAAAAATGTTGCCTGCTGTGCTTATAGCTCTGTCATCACTATCCATTAGTCGTTGTAGATGGTTTTATTGGCTGCTGTGCTTCATAACTCTTCCACTAAGCAGTGCTTATCTCAAAAACAACTCAATCATCCACCTGTCCATCACCCGTCATGAGTCCCATTATGTCAGGGCTAGAAGAAAAATTGCTGAGTAAAATACTTCACTTTTAATATAGAACCAAAGCAAGACAACAAAGTCTGTGTTTTGATCTTTCCACAAAACCAGTAGTGCTGATTGCTGATTCTAACCAGTCTCTACAACAGATGCTGTAGCAGCTAAGAATATTTATACAAATATTGGATTATAGTCCTATTTTGTACTTCTTCCCCAAAAGTTGGCAAGGCAATTATGCCAAGAGGAAGGTCATACATGGAGTGAATAGGTTGCTTTGTCTTGGGGTTTCAGAGTTTTCCCTTATTTCTTGTCACCTAAAATCATGCATTCAAATCACTGATGTGGCCTAGGATGGCGTAAGTGACTGGGTCTAAGATTATTTCTTATAAAGTCACTCTGTTTATTTGATGGATAAATGTAAATTGGACATTTAAATAAGATTGACGATAAAGAAATAAATGTACAAAAATACCCAAAAGTTTTACTTACAAGAAACCAAAAAATCATTCTTATTTCTAATATAGATCAGAAATCAAATAATTATATATATGTGTTATATACCCTTACTTGCAAAGCCTTGTTTTCTGAAAAGGACTCAGATGAAGACAGCAGTCATCAGAGTTGCATAACTTGTAACAGCCCTACCCTCGATTAATTCTGTTAACTTTTAGTCACTGCTGTTCTATTTCATTGGTAATGCATAGAAAGTTGTTGGATATGTTGGATAATGCATTCATGGCATAATTTTGAGTAGTTATAGGTTCTGTGAGGTTATTTCTTTATTCAAAATAGAGATAATGCTTAAAATAGGCTTATAAGTCCTGGACCACTGTAAATCTTACAATAGGTCGTATTTATTTTGTTGCCACTGGGTACCTGACACCCAACATTTAGCACCTGAAAAAGCATAGCATTTTGTAGACTCACCTTAATGTGGTTTTAGTGTGTGTGTGTGTATGTGTGCTTGTGTTTGCCCCAACTGCGCACACACATACTTATATACATGTACATACACGTATATACAAACACATGTATTTTACATGTGCATTTACTAATATAATTAGTAATAGTAACTAACTAGTTAAAGACTGTGAAGCATACGGACAGTTTAACTCAAATTGCCTTCATATTTGGATTAATTTTGTGCTACTGCCACTGTTCAGAATCTCCTGATAGAAGGTACTGATGCTTATTCAGCATCCTAAAAATAGGTCAGCTATTTCTTTGTTTTTTCTTTTTTTCCTCCTCAGATATCATGGGTTTGGTTTTGTTTAATAGATTCTTTCACAAAGGTGGGATCTTGCCCTTGGTTTTTAACGAAGTCTTTTGTTAAAGTCAAGCCCAGTAATCACAAACAGTGTAGAGAGTAATGCTGTGTGATAGACATAGTTGGCTCTGCTAAGGATTTCAGTGACACTTCAGTTTTTATATTCAGCAAAAGAGAATGCTTTTAAAACCTCTCATCTGTATATCAAAGTGAGTAAAAAATAGAAAACAGTAGAGCTACAATCACAGAATTTGTAGTAGAAATATAGAGAACAAGAAAGCAATGGTCCACGATATAAAGATAAATGTGTTTTTAATATTTTTATAGAAAAAAACCTCAAGTTTCAATTTGCATCATGTGTGTTTAGTACAGATAATTTCAAAGCATGTTTGATGGTAGTGTTATCAAAATTAGCCTGTGAGAAAGGGAAGGTAATGATCTGATTGTGCAGACACCGTTTCCTTTCTCATCATTTTCACTTCCCCACAGCAGGATTGCCAGGCACTATGTTTGAAGGTTCCTTCATCCACAGTGCCCAGAAGGACAGGCAGCTTTCTTCAGGTGAGCACCTGGTATTCAGTCACTCTTCCTGACCTAATATTCCTGGGCTCACTGCTGTCACCCTGGGTGCTCCCTGAGTCTGTAATCACACACAAGAATATATTGTTGTGCTTAGATTTCAAAGTCCTAATTTGAAAAAGTTCCTTAACTTTTTTTTAATCAGTTGCAGATTTTCTTTCTAAGCCAAAAAGCTCATTAGAATAAGTCACACAAAGAGGATTTTGCTAACTTAACCTGTTTTTATTCGTCCTCTGAAAAACTAAAGAGAAATAAGGGAGGTGAGGGACAGGACAGATAGCCCATTGGCCCCAAAGTTAAAACTTGGAGGTGAAACCTGTTTATCCTTAAATGCTTCACCAGAGGTGGTAGCCACCCAGTTACAAAGTGAGATCACAAAACAATTAGATTATTCTCTTAGATGCAGAGTGCTCAGCACCCAATGAGGGTCCTGTTGTCTCTATTTTTCTGTTACACTATATACCCATCTTTCTGTTCTCCGGATTAAAAGAATCCAGAATATTTTACTATGGCATAAAAGTTATTTTGAATTGAAGGCATTAGAGTTCCTCAAAATCCCTTATCTGTTTAAAAGCAGAAACTCCCCAAAGAATTCAAAAGATTCAATTGTCATAAATCCCCTCCCAGACAGCAACCAGGGAAGATTGACTCTTATCACCAAAGACAAAAAGATGTTGGCACCACACCTAAACAGAAATTACCACAGAACTGTCATATCTCCTCTCCGTTCTCCTAAGGGCCCATTTATCCTTCCAAAGTCATTTGTTTTCCTATAAGTCTGCCCTTTCTTTCCTTTCCTCACTTCTATGAAGTCATTTTCCCCTCATATGTGACCTTCTCCCTGTCCCCTTCACCTATTAAGTTTATAAGCCCCGAATTCTAACCAGTCTTTTTGAGTCATATTTCTTTGTGAACTACCTTAGGTACATACACAATTAAAATCTGTCTTTTATCTTGCTAATCTGTCTTTCGTACATTTAATTCACAGACCCTCAATTAAAGAACCTATTTGGGAAGAGGAAAAGATTTTCTCCCTGACAGAATTTTATGTTTAACAAATTTTAGCAAATTATTCTCTGTCAATTTTTTAGTTGGCTTCCAGTGGTCAATGTATTATATAATTTTATGTGTATATATAGCTAATATATAAAAGCATATATAGATAAAGTCATAACATGTACAGGCATATGTATGTACATATTTAATTTTTATAATTTTTATATGTATTCATTCATATAAAACTTTTATTTTACGTGTATTCGTTCATATAAAACTATTTCTAAGGCACCCTTGAAACAAAAAGATAATCACAAAAAAATGTGCTTGTTAAAAACACAGGTAAGAAGGTTTTCTCCAAATTTTATCAAACTACACAACCCAGTGATTCAAAAGAAGATTATATTATTACGAATGCACAGAAATACTTTAAATTCATGTTCATATTATCAAAAAATTTTTCATTTGTTGCTTTCCTTCCCTTTGTATTTTTCATTAGTTTGATACAGAAGGGAAAGATAGAAACTTGACTTGTCTTATTTACTTGTTACTTATCACCTGTTTGCTTTAGAACCTGGGTAGCTAATTTATGGATGAAGATAAAGAGTATTAGGATAAAAGGAATCAGTGTCATTCTGATGCCAAAATCGGGAAGAGACAAACAAAAAATCAGGAAGAGACACAACAAAAAAAGAAAACTTCAGGCCAACATCCATGATGAAAATCGATGTGAAAACCCTCAGTAAAATACTGGCACACTGAATCCAGCAGCACATCGAAAAACGTATCCACCGTGATCAAGTCAGCTTCATCCCTGGGATGCAAGGCTGGTTCAACATATGCAAATCAATACATGTAACCCATCACATGAATAGAACCAATGACAAAAACCACATGATTATCTCAATAGATGCAGAAAAGGCCTTCAACAAAATTCAATAGTCCTTCATGTTAAAAACTTTCAATAAACTAGGTATTGAAGGAACATATCTCAAAATAATAAGAACTATTTATGACAAACCCACAGCCAATATCACATTGAATGGGCAAAAGCTGGAAGCATTCCCTTTGAAAACCAGCACAAGACAAGGATGCCCTCTCTCGCCACTCCTATTCAACATACTATTGGAAGTTCTGGCCAGGGCAACCAGGTAAGAGAAAGAAATAAAGGGTATTCAAATAGGAAGAGAGAAATTCAAATTGTCTCTGTTTGCAGATGACATGATTTTATATTTAGAAAACCTGATCATCTCAGCCCCAAAACTTCTGGAACTGATAAGCAACTTCAGCAAAGTATCAGGATAAAAAATCAATGTGCAAAAATCACAAGCATTCCTTTACACCAACAATACACAAGCAGAGAGCCAAATCATGAATTAACTGCCATTCACAATTACTACAAAGAGAATAAAATACCTAGGAATACAGCTAACAAGGGAGGTGAAAGACCTATTCAAGGAGAACTACAAACCACTGCTCAAGGAAATCAGAGAGAACACAAACAGCTGGAAAAACATTCCATCCTTGTTGATAGGAAGAATCAATATCGTGAAAATGGCTCTACTGCCTAAAGTAATGTATAGATTCAATGCTATTTCCATCAATCTACCACTGACATTCTTCACAGAATTAGAAAAAACTACTTTAAAATTCATATGGAACCAAAAAAGAGCCTACATAGCCAAGACAATCCTAAGCAAAAAGAACAAAGCTGGAGGCATCACGCTACCTGACTTGAAACTATACTGCAAAGGTACAGTAACCAAAACAGCATGGTATTAGTACCAAAACAGACATATAGAACAATGGAGCAGAAAAGAGCCCTCAGAAATAACAACGCACATCTATAACCGTCTGATCTTTGACAAATCTCACAAAAACAAGCAATGGGGAAAGGATCTCCTATTCAGTAAATGGTGCTGGGAAAACTGGCTAGCCATATGCAGAAAACTAAAACTGGACCCCTTCCTTTCACCTTATATGAAAATTAACTCGAGATGAATTAAAGACTTATATGTAAAACACAAAACCATAAAAACTGTAGAAGATAACCTAGGCAATACCCTTCAGAACATAGGTATGGGCAAAGACTTCATGACAAAAAGTCAAAGACTTCATGACAAATGGGATCTAATTAAACTAAAGTGCTTCTGTATGGCAAAAGAAATTATTATCAGAGTGAACAGGCAATCTGCAGAATGGGAGAAAATTTTTGCAATCTACCCATTTTATAAAGATCTAAAATTCAGAATTTACAAGGAAATTAAGCATATTTACAAGAAAAAGACCAACAACCCCATCAAAAAGTGGACGAAGGATATGAACAGACACTTCTCAAAGAAGACATTTATGCGGTCAACAAATGTGAAAAAAGCTCAACATCACTGATGATCAGAGAAATGCAAATCAAAACCACAATGAGATATCATCTCACGCCAGTCAGAATGGTGATTATTAAAAAGTCAGGAAGCAATAGATGCTGGCGAGGCTGTGGAGAAATAGGAACACTTTTACACTGTTGGTGGGAATGTAAATTAGTTCAGCCATTGTAGAAGAAAACAGTGTGGTGATTCCTCAAGGGTCTGGAACCAGAAATCCCATTTGGCCCAGCAATCGCATTACGGGGTATATACCCAAAGGAATATAAATCATTCTATTCTAAGAACACATGCACATGTACGTTTATTGCAGCACTATTTACAATAGCAAAGACATGGAACCAACCCAAATGCCCATCAGTGATAGACTGGATAAAGAAAATGTTGTACATATACACCATGGAATATTATGCAGCTATAAAAATGAATGAAATCATGTTCATACACACAATCTGATATTGTGTGTATCAGTAGGGACATGGATGAAACTAGAAGCCATCATCCTCACCAGACTAACACAGAAACAGAAAACCAAACACCACATGTTGTCACTCATAAGTGGTAGTTGAACATTGAGAACACATGTACACAGAGAGGGGAACAACATATACCAGGGCCTGTTGTGGGGTAAGGGTGAGGGGAGGGAACTTAGAGGACAGGTCAATAGGTGCAGCAAACCGCCATGGCACATGTATACCTATGTAACAAGCCTGCACATTCTGTACATGTATCCCATTTTATTTTATTTTTTTAGAAGATATAAAGAAAAAAAGTATAATATCCAAGTAACACCTAGCAAAGGGCATGTGGATATGAATGCATGAAAATCTGAACTTAAAATGAAAAAATGATTGATATTGTACTATATGAAGTGTTCCTTATTCTGCAATAGTATGCTCTATAGGTGTCTTTTAAAAAAATTTTAGCAAAATGTATAATTTCACTCTCTTACAGAATAGTCTTCATAATATTGTCATGTCAGTTAATGTGGTATTCAAGCCTAATTATTTCTTTCCTTCACTCTGTTACAGCTTCATCATAGTTCTATCATTATCTGTTTACTGTTTTTCTCACTAAATTAATATCCCATCAAGACAAGTGCACTTAATGCCTGTATTCCCAGAAACTAACACAAATTTTATCTGTAAGCCAGCACCTAACTCTTATGTTTAGCATACAGCAGATACCCAACATATGTGTATTTAATGGACTTGTATCTGGAAGGTCCCCTCTGATCTTTGCACCTGCCTAGGTCTCAGACTTCCATTACTATTAAGTTTAAAATTGTCTTTGTAATGCCTTGCCTGGTCTCATAGGCTGAATTAATCAGACGTAAACTATGCTCCCAGGGCACTCTGATGATACCACTCGTATCACATTTAAATGTAGTATTTTAAGTATTAAATATTTGTTTCCATATCTCTATACAGATAAGAACTAGATTTAATTCATTTTTATTGTTCAGAATCTGATATTGTGTGTATCACAAAAGAGTTGCTGAATAAATGAATGTGCAAGGAATAAAAGTATAACCTCCATGGCAGAACATAGAGGTTTTATTTTCCTAGTGTATAGGTTGAATTGTGTCCCTCAAAATAATGTGTTGATATCCTGACTCCTAGGACCTCAGAATATGACCTTATTTCAAAATATGGCTGTTGCAGCCATATTTAATTAATATGAGTTTATACTGGTGTAGGGTGGGCCCTTAATCCTGTATGTCTGGTGTTCTTATAAAGAAAAGAGAGACAGATACAGAGAAATGAAGGCAGAGGCAGGAATTGGGATTATGCTGCTACAAGCCAAGAGATACCTGAGGCTACCAGAAACTGGAAGGGATAAGAAATAGGACTCTAGGGGCTTTGGAGGAGCCTGGCTCTTCCAATACCTAGATTTTGGACTTCTAGCGTCCAGACTGTGACAGGACATATTTCTGTTGTCTAAAGCCACACAATTTGTGGTGCTTTGTTATGATAGTGCTATAAAACTAATACATGTAGAATATTTAAACCATCTTATTTTTAATTACTCTGGGTTAGCTCTCAAATGGAGTTAATTTAAGCAAGAGAATAAAAGTGAATGTAACATGTAAGAATTGCCTCTGTTGTGTAGCTCTCTGGTGCTAAGCATCTCCCAACATGGCATTTGACTGGAATGTTAGAGCTCCTTGAGGTGAACAAATGAAGGGAGATTTTATATATATATATATATATATATAATATATATACACACACACATATATATGTATATATATAATGCTATGTTATTTATAACATATATAATGTTATGTTATTTATAACATATATGTTATATATAAAATATATATAAAATGTAATGACCTTTGTTTCCAAATGTCTCAAAATGAGAAACAAACTGTCTTTAGAATTATAAAATTAGTGAAAATATTTTGGTGCATATTTATTTGGATTCTATAGTGGAGAGGAAAACAAAATGGGAGATAATTGATTAATCTCTCCATTTATTAATTTATCTGTTCATTCATTTATTCATTATCCTGTTTCAGGATACACCAATGAATACAACAGTCAAGATCTATTTTTATGGAGATTACATTCTATTGTAATCAAACAGAAACAGTAAAATAAAGAACAGACTGTGTGATGCTCTGAGAAAAAAACAAAGTAGGCTAAGAAGATGGAGAATATTGATGAGACATTGCTCTTTTAGTTGGGGTTGTCAGGTGAGATATCTTTCATATAGTGGCATTTGAATGGAATGAGACAATTACCCATATCAGTATATCTGTGTGTCTATATCTTTGTGTACATGTGGTTGTATAGTTATATATATATATTGTAAGCGGTTGAAAGCAGGCCACCGCAAAATATGACATCTTGGCATATTGATTATTTTGAGTTAAAGGCACTTGAAAAACAGCAGATGCAAGAAGGGCACCTTGACCTGCTTTTTATTCCTAAAAGCAGGAGATTAAACTTCCATGTAAAGGATGCTCTTCACATGGGAAGGAAGGAAGACATTCTTGTCACCAGAGATGAGGAGGCAAGGCTGAGAGAAATCTGTACAAACTAACCTTGTCAAACTAACTCTTATCTTCCTAGTCATTTTTCCACAGTTAACTGGCCGAGCCCAAGCCCCTTGTCTTGCCATATTTTCACAATTTACTGCTCTTTGTCCAATCTAGTATACAAGCTTTCAGCTCTAAATGCTTCTTTAGGTCTTCATTTTCCTTCTGAAGGCTCCCATGCACATAGAAAACTTACTAAATAAAATGTGTATGCTTTTCTCCTGATAATCTGTCATATGTTAGTTTAATTCTTAGGCCCAGCTAGAGATGCTAATAGGCTACAGAAGAAATTTTATGTCCATGACAGTATTCTAGGAATGTATATATACGTACCTATACATCAGATATGTACATATGTGTGTATGTAATCTGGAGGTGGAGTTATGGACAGAGGGAATACATCCTAAGATAGAAATGTGTTGCTGGAATAGCAGGTGCCAGTGTTGCTTAAATAATGTGAGAGAGCAGGTGAAACGTGACATGAGACCAAAGAGGTAATTGGGGACCAGATAATATGTGCTGTGTAGGTCATTATAAGAATTTGACTTTGCCTCTGAGTCCATTGATGGGTTATAAACAGGGAAGTAATATGATCTGACGTAGGATTTCAAGACTCTTTCTGGCTACTATGGGAGGAAAAATACCATGGGGTAAGCAAGGGTAAAAGTCAACAGACTAATTTGATGAATATTGTAGTAATCTATTTGAAAAGTCATGGTGACTTGAACTCAGGTGATAGGAGAAGAGGTGGTAAAGAAATGATTGGAGTCTGAATGTGCTCTGAAAATGGCAGTTATAAGATTTGCAGAGAGAGTATGTGGGTAGACCTGAACAGAGTTTTGGCAGACTAGTAAATATCATAAACATCATGGAGAAGATAGGAAGACAGCATTCTACACATTTTAGAAGGCATGGGGGCTTAAGGACATAATGCATGCTTGAGGAATTAGAAATCTTCTGAAGAAGGAGAAGAAATGGTAAATGAGATATCAAAACTTAGTAGGCCCCAGCTTATGTTGGATAAACTTGGAGTTTATCCTGAAGGTGCTGAGGAGTCATTAAATAATTTTTGAAAGGGAGTGAAGCAGCATCATATTTATGTTTTAGGATGTTCCTGCTGACAGTAGAATGCAGAATGAACTGGAGAGAGCACAGAGTTTGAGGTTAGAGGCCACACTGGAGACTTTTGCAATATTTCTTCTGAGAGATGATAGTGGAAATAACACTGGAAACAGAGAGGAGTGGGTAAGTAAAAGGTATTTAATGGGAAGAAGTGGTGGAAGGTAATAATTTGTTCGGTATAGGGGGTGGAAGAGATTATAAAAGCAAGGACTATTTCAAATTTTCTGACTTGGGTAACTGCTGTATTGTGGTGGGACATCATTAGGATTGCCCACAAAAAGCTCCTAAAAGGACATGAATAGAAAACTCATAGGGCTTGGTAGCAGAAGTATAGATCAAGAAGGATTGCTCAAGTGCTGGCACAGTAAGAATGTCAAGGCCTCGGCCGGACGCGGTGGCTCAAGCCTGTAATCCCAGCACTTTGGGAGGCCGAGGCGGGCGGATCACGAGGTCAGGAGATCGAGACCATCCTGGCTAACACAGTGAAACCCCGTCTCTACTAAAAATACAAAAAAAAAAATTAGCCGGGCGTGGTGGCGGGCACCTGTAGTCCCAGCTACTCAGGAGGCTGAGGCAGGAGAATGGCATGAACCCGGGAGGCAGAGCTTGCAGTGAGCCAAGATCATGCCACTGCACTCCAGTCTGGGCGACAGAGTGAGACTCTGTCTCAAAAAAACAAACAAACAAACAAACAATCAAAAAAGAATGTCAAGGCCTCGAGGCCCAGGTAACACAGTAGCCTTATATGGTCTATTGTTTCAGAGTGCTAAGGTAGCAATAGATAAAGAGCTAGTGATTCCATAGTTTGAGCCAGGCATGGTGTGTTCTTCCTATAATCCCAGTTACTCAGGAGGTTGAGGCAAGAGGATCACTTGAGGCCAGGAGTTTGGGCCCACAGTCTTGTTATTCTCTGACTTGGCATACTTGTTCCTCTCTATGGGTGGTCAAGAACACCAAATTTTCAGCACTCCTTCTCATGAGAGAAGGGAAGAAATAGACCGTCATGTTCACCACTTTTATCCTTTGTACTTCCTATTGTCTCTTCATGAATAGACCAGAGAAAAGTACACTTGTGCCAAGGTCAAATCGTTACCACCTCTAATCTTTCAGCTATTACTAGACTTTATAATCTGGCTTAGCTCGTCTATGGATAATAATGTGTGCGCATGAATAATAAAGGATGATCATATTCGTGTGTAGAGGGGAGAGTAAAGGGGGACTATGTGTTATCTACAAAGAGATTTCCTGGGCCTGTAATTCAAGTTTAAAACCTATGTCTGGAGCTCAAAAAAGAGGCCACACTTCAATCATAGATATGGATGCCATTAGGTGAAATAGGAGATCTCAAGAAGTGGTTAGCATAAGGAGAGAAAAAAGTCAAGGATTGATTTGAGGAAACATCAGAATTCAAGCTATGAGTGCAGAAAGAACATCCTAGAAGAGGAAACTAAGATAGATGGGAAAGCAAGGAGAGAGTGAATCTTGGAAGCCAAAGGAGAAGAGATATTTTTACAGTTATAGGGAGGCCAGTCGAGGTAAGGAATAAAAACTCTCCTTTGGATTTAGCAACTGGGAAATAATAGATGATGTTAGCTATAGTAACTTTGAATGTGAAGTACAGAAATCAGATTTCAGTGGGCTAATTAAATGGCTCTGGAGACAGAGTGTATAGCACTCTTTCTGAAATATAGGCTTTTAAGGAAAGAAGAGACTGGATGATGGCTAGAGGAGATCAAAGAAGATTCATTAAAAATGGCAGAGACTGTAGAATGTTTGATTTTATTTTATTTTTATTTCTTTATTATTATTATTATTATTTTGAGATGGCGTTTCACTCGCGTTCCCCAGGCTGGAGTGCAATGGCGTGATCTCGGCTCACTGCAACCTCCGCCTCCTGGGTTCAAGTGATTCTCCTGCCTCAGCCTCCTGAGTAGCTGGGATTACAGGCATGCACAACCAAGCCCGGCTAATCTTGTATTTTTAGTAGAGACAGGGTTTCTCCATGTTGGTCAGGCTGGTCTCGAACTCCTGACCTCAGGTGATCTGCCTTCCTCGGCCTCCCAAAGTGCTGGGATTATAGGTGTGAGCCACTGCGCCCAGCCTAGAATGTTTGTATGTTGAAGAGAGAAGCACATCTTTGGCAAATTTGAAGAGGCATTGTTTGAACAGACTATATGAGGGATTTATTAGTCTATTTTCTGTTGCTTTTAAAAGAATAACTGAAACTGGGTAATTTATAAAGAAAAGGAATTTATTTCTTACAGTTATGGAGGTTGAGAAATCCAAGGTCAAAGCCCACATTTGGTGAGGGCCTTCTTGCTGGTGGGGCTCCTTGTAGGGTTCCAAGGCAGCACAGGGCATCGCACGGTGAGGGGGCTGAGCTTGCTAGTTCATGTTTCTTGTCCTCTTCTTAGAAAGCCACCAGTTCCACCCTCATGGCAACCCATTAATCTTTTAATCCTTTATCCATTAGTCTATAAAAAAGATTAATCTATTTATGAGGGCAGAGCCCTCATGACCCTATCACTTCTTAAAGGTCCTTCGTCTCAATACTGCCACAATGGGGATTAAATTTCAACATGAGTTTTGTAGGGGACAAGTATCCAAATCATAGCATGGGATAAGCTATAGAGTGAAATAATAGATAAAGCAGATGATTATATTATTCTGAAGTTTGGATTTCACCTAGATATTTTTGTCAAAGAATATTTGCACAGGGGTGTCAAAGTGATGGTTGGGAGAGTAGTTTAAGTGATAGAATACCAAGTCTAGACTAGCAGGAGTTGAAGCCAGGAAAGGATTAACTAATTAAAAGTATCTGTCTATCTCACAAGTACTGGAAGGTTAAAGTGAGAAAATGATGTTACTACACATAGTGTGTTTTCCATTAATACTAGCTCTCTTTATTCTGAATGTTCAGAAAAAGATATAAGAATACAGAAGAATATGAGACCCCAAAATGTATCAACATTAGAGAGCTCATTATGAGCTCTAAGCAAACTAGTCTCAAATAGGACCCTGTAGAAACTGGACAGAGGAGACACAACAAAGGCAAATCAGGAATTCACAGTCTGTTCATGAACCTTAATAAAGAAAAGGGCTTGGTGGCTCATGCCTGTAATCCCAGCACTTTGGGAGGCCGAGGTGGGCGGATCACAAGGTCAGGAGTTCGAGACCACTCTGGCTAACACGGTGAAACCCCATCTCTACCAAAAATACAAAAAAAATTAGCCGGGCGTAGGTGGTGCATGCCTGTAGTCCCAGCTACTCGGGAGGCTGAGGCAGGAGAATGGCGTAAAACCCGGGAGGCGGAGCTCGCAGTGAGCCGAGATCGCGCCATTGCACTCCAGCCTGGGAGACAGAGCGAGACTCCGTCTCAAAAAAAAAAAAAAAAAAAAAAAGAAAAAAAAGAAAAGGGCTTGAGGAAATCCGTGGCACAATGATCATGATTCAGACAGCTTATCAAGAGCTCATGAAATGCTGTACTTGTGAGTTCTCTTTGAATAGATACTATAAATGCTACACTCTTAGGAGAAAAAGAAGTGCTAGAAATATATCTAGTGATCTCCGAGACAAATGGAGCAGACCAACTCTGTGACTGATTTTGGCCTTATTCCTAGTTAAAGGCAGATGCCACTAAATATGGACCCATTCACAGTCCACAATGAACTCCTATGATCACGTATGTATTTCAAAATATGCTTTTAAATTTTTTTACTTATCCTTATACTTCATACTTTTATTTTTTTTTTTTGCATTACATTTTTTTTTTTCCAAAAAGCTTTGAAGAAGGAGCCTTTGCTGAAAGAATCTGTATTTCAAATAATTCCTCTCTATCCTCCTTCAGTTGGGTATTACTTTCCTTTCTTTGGCTGTCTTCTCCCATCCTGCTTGATGACTTGCCTCAATTCAGTGTGTGAGCTTTGCCCTTTGCACCTTTCAGGACGTCATTAGTTATTTCAAAGATTTTACACAGAATGATAGAGAAGAAGGTTATTTGAAGGGTTTGGGGGCTCTGTATACTTTTTTTTGGCATTGACAAATACCCATTGGTAATGAAGACTTCAAAAGCCCTTCATTAACAACTAAGAAAAGAATAGCAGGGAGCGAGTGGGGGGAAGTTAATTACCTGCATCCAAAAATCCTATTTTCACTTTAACAACCCAGGATTGCACTTTAAAGGCAATCAAATGGAGTGCTGTTTGGCAAATAGTCAGCTTTCTGGAAATGCTGAGTGTAATTACATGCTCTCCTGTCTGTCATTAGAGACAAATTGTTTATAAATGGTTAACATATAAGTACTGTACTGTGTCTTCAACCTTTATCATAATTATATTTCCAGTATTGAACAAAATATGCCAAACTAAGAAATGGGAGCTTATTACAACACTAATTGCTTGATAATGACTTACTGCTGCTGTTAAGAAAACTTGCACAATTTCTTTTTTTTTTTTTGCCTTCACTTTCTTTAGGGGTTTTGATATTTGCAATTCAAATATACTCAGAAGAAGTCTTCTGTGAAAATAATCATCCATCCCATGATAGTGGCTAATTTTGTTCCTAACTGGGGCTGTGAACCATTCAAACAAAAAACTTTCAACCCTGTCCAAAATCCACTGGCTGGAAAAAAAACCTAGATGTCATTAAGGTTGTCAATGCTCCCTGGTGACAGAAAACAATGAATAAAGCATTTTTTACTTTTGGGGATGTTTTGAGACGATGATGTCATCAGCTTCTCTTGCACTTCATAGCAATTTACTTCATTATATTCTAATTTAATTATTTTAATGCACATTCAGTCACTAGTTACCCTACATAAAACTAGGAAGCCCAGACAAAAGGACACTAGATTCAGACTCCCGATCGTATTATGATAATACCAATTCAGAATCTTCTGCATCTTTCAAATTGCTACTTCTGCCTATTTCATCTGAATTACTGGAGAATTATGAACAAAATAATAAGGGCATATTTTTGGTTATAGAGCATATTTTTAAGTGTAATTATCATCATTAAAATGGGATGTTACAAGGTGCAGGTATAAAATCTATTGTAGGGATATTAATAGAACCCAAATGCACATTTCTTCATTGACTGCCCAATAAAATTTCTATTTATTAATAAATAATAAACCACACACAATAATTTAGCCAATAGTTATTTAGTGGTTACTACATGCCAGGGAATGTGCTAACTCCTTTTATGTATTTTCCATTTAGTTTTCCTAATAACCATATGAAATAGATATTAATCTTTTTATTTTATAAATAAAGAAACTGAGCCTTGAAGACAGTATTTTCTCTGGACCTACAGCTAGTATGTGGTCCTCAGCTATGAGAACCCACATAAATATTTCTTGTCTTAAAGGAATTTCTTATATTATTGTTGTAAAAGAAATTATATCAAATGAGTCTAATTTAAATTTTGATCTGATATATAGTGTGTATGTGAAAAAATAAATATTTAGTGGTTTATGTCTGAATAATCATTGTCCTAAATTCTATTTTTAACATTTTAATAGTTTGATAATTTAATGATTAGGTATGCATCCTTCCTGTTTTGTGAATTGTCTCTTCAAATCTTACTGATCTCATAATTAATTATATGCCATATATATATATATATATATATATATACACATAGGTGTGCATTTGCTTTTAATTCTGCATGCTCTTTTTGTAGCAAGCAGATATTTTGAACACTGGTAACATTTATCTGTATTTCTCTTTATGATTTTTTCAATCACTTGTACTTTTAGTCCTTAATCTTTACTGTAATTTACTGTTAGCTCACATTTTCTTATGATATGATATGATTTATTTTTTCCAATTCATTCTTTATTAATACATATGAAATTTCTGTAGGAATGTATTAAGCTAACACACCTAAACCCCACCCACACACCCACATTATACCTCCTCCCTACCCCAACCACCACCACTCTCTCCACCACCAGGTAACTCACTAAATGCCATTGATAAAAATGTTTGAAGGAGAATTGGGGAATTAGTGGGAATTCCAAGGAGATGATGAGAGGCAACAGAGGATTCAGGAAAGTTGGGAGAAAAGTAGTAGATCAATCTAATGCTATTTTCTTCACCTTTTGCAGAGTGTAACACAGACCTTGAAAGACTGATTTGATGATTTCACAAATGTTTCTCATTCCTTAGTCAATGTCAGTACTCATAATATGACAGTAATATATTAAAAAATAGTGAAAATCAGCAACAGTGGTGGATAAAACAAAGCCTCACTTTCACTTCTGAGAAGTTGGAGTAGAAAAAGGCAGACAAGCTAGGGACCTCAGGACTGAGGAACAACACAGTGGTGAGTGCCCTTGGTTTTCTTTTTGCCTCTTATGTCTAAGACTTGGAGCAGAAGATGCTGGCAACTGAGAAATATGTGGCCCATAAAAGACCTTACAAATTTAAGAGAATTGAAATCATACAGAGCATGTTCTCTGACTACAATGGAATCAAACTGGAAATCAATAACAGAAAAACAAATGAAAAAAATCCAAACGTGTAAACTATGCCTCTAAGTAATCAATGGGTCAAAGAAGTCTAGGCAAGATAACACATGGAACTGAATAAAAATGTAAAGCAACTTATTAAAATTTGTGTGACACAGCTAAAGCAGTATAGCCCTATAGTTATATATATATATGTATGTGTACGTATACACACACACACACACACACACACACACACACACACGGGTTTTTTGTCCATGATTCCTGGCTCACACTTCCATTGCCCTTATTACAGTCTTTGTTATAATGTTGGGGCATGGTAGGCCTTAGAAGCAAGCTTTAGGAAACAGAATCTTTCTTTCGGACTGTCTTCTGCCCTCCTTTCACCAGCCCAAGGCAAGACTCTAAGTGCATTGTGGGTCATAAGACCCTCATTTGAGAAGAGGTTCTATCCTATACCCTAGAGGAAGGAATGCTGCAGAGAGAGGCCAAGAAGAATCTGAACAGACAGGCCTTGCTAGGCTACCTCACTTGGTCTTTTAGTATAACTTTTTTGTCCAGTCAAATTTCTACATAGTGGTCAGTCATGCCAATCCAATGAAGTCTCCATAGCAGGCCCAAGAGGACAGAATTCAGAGAGCTTCTGGATAGCTGAACACATAGAGTTCCTGGAGGGTGCCGTGCCTGAGGAGGGCATGGAAGCTCCATGCTTCTTCCCATACCTCACCCTATGCATCTCTATCTCTATCCTTTGTAACATCCTTCATAATAAACTAGTAAATGTAAGTTTCCCTGAGTTATGTGAGCCACTCTGGCAAAATAATCAGGTACAAGGAGAAGGTCATGGGATCCTTAATTTATAGCTGGTAAATGAGGAGCACAGGTAAAACAACCTAGGGCTTGTGATTGTCATTGGAAGTGTGGGAGGGGCAGTCTTGGGGACTGAGCCCTCAACCTGTGAGAGCCGATGCTATCCTCAGGTAGAAGGTGTCAGAATTGAATTAAAGGACACCCAGCTGGTATCTGCTGCAGAATTAATTGTTTGTTTGGTGTGTGGAGAACCCCACCCACCTGCAATGCACACATACACATTTGGTCCCAGAAGTCTTCTGTGTTGATTGTTGTTGTGGTATGAGAATGAAAAACTGTTTGAGATCTCTCTCCTCTCAGAGACCTATAACCAATAAAGAAACATAATTCAACATTTTAAAATTCCCCCCAAAGAAATCTCCATGCTTAGATGTTTAACTGAAGAATTTGATCAAAATTTAAAGAAGAATTAGCACTACTTCTACACAATTTCTTCCAGAAAATAGAAAAGGTGAAAATACTTCCCAATTCATTTTATGAAGCTGGTATTACCCTGATACCAAAACCAGATAATGACAGTATTAGAAAAGAAAAGGAAAAAAAAAGAAAAAGAAAGTAAACTACAGACCAATGTTCCTCATGAAAATGGATCCAGTCTTTATCAGTATTTACAAATAAAATCTAGCAATATATAGAAAGAATTACATATCATTATCAAGTGATATTTGCTTTAGTGATTCAATAATTGTTCAATATGCAAAAATGTTATCTATGAAATTAACATGCTTTGATATAGATAGATAATTAGACAAAATTGAACACTCATTCATGATAAAAAAATCTCAAAATCTAAATAGAAAAACTTTACACTGGGGACTGTTGTGGGGCAGGGGGAGGGGGGAGGGATAGCATTAGGAGATATACCTAATGCTAAATGACGAGTTAATGGGTGCAGCACACCAACATGGCACATGTATACATATGTAACTAACCTGCACATTGTGCACATGTACCCTAAAACTTAAAGTATAATAATAATTAAAAAAAAGAAAACTTTCTCAACTTGATAATGACCACCTATGAAACAAACAAAAAAACTCACTACAGCTAATCTTATACTTAATGGTGAAAGACTGAATACTTTTCTTTTAAGATCAGGAGCAAGGTAAGGATGTTTGCTCTTACTACTCTTATTTAACACAGTGTTGGAAGTTTTAGTCAGTATAATAAAGCAAAGCAAAGCAGTATAGATTGGAAAAATAAATATTATAACTGTCCTGATTTTCAGATGACATGTCTACATAGAAAACTCTTAGGAATCTACAAAAAACTTGTAGGACTAATAAATGAGTTGAGCAAGGTCACAAGATGCAGGAGAAACAGATTAATTGTGCCTTCATGTACTAGCAATGAGCACATGGACACCAAAATTAATAACATAATACCACTAATGATCACTCAATTAAATGTTTAGGTATAACTCTAACATAACTTGCATAGGACTTGTATCCTGAAAACTACACAAGGCTGATAAAAGAAATAAAACTAAATCCAAATAAATATGTGGAGAGACACGTTCATAGACTGGAAGACTGACTGTAGTAAATATGTCAGTTCTCCCCAAATTGATATGTAGGTTTCACACTATTCCTATCGAAATCCCATTAAGGTTGTTTTGGCAAGATTATTCTAAAATTTTTATGTAAAGGCAAAGGAACTAGAATAAAACAATTTTGAAAGAAAATAAAGTGAATGAAATTGATCTACCTAGTTTCCACTTGGTATATAGCTACAGGAGTAAAGACTGCATGGTATTGTCAGAGGGTTAGACACATAGATTAACAGAGAATCTATGAACAGAGAATTCATAAATGTCCTCACACAAATATATCTGCAATATTATGATATAACAATAATTATATATTTGGTCTCTGCCCCTGCTTCCTGGCACACAGCTTCTAAATTTCTTGGAATTTCCTGGTTGATAGGAATATCTTTTATTTTCATGAGGCAACTCTTGGTGGAATTCTGGATAGTCTCAAGATGGGGACTTGTGGCCAGGGGAACAAACCATGTGATTAGAGTACTGGAACTTTTAGCCTCACACCCCAACCTTTGGGGACAGGAGAAAGGTTAAAGTCCTGAGAGTTGACCACCTTCGCCTATGATATAATCAAATCAACCATGACTGTGTAATAAAGCCTCCATAAACCCCTAAAAGAACAAGATTTGGAGAGCTTCTAGATTGTTTGCCACATGAGGTAGTGTTCCCAGAGAGGGCATGGAAGCTCCACACCCTTTCCATCTTACCTTGCCCTATGCACTTCTTCTATCTGACTGTTCATTTATATCCTTCATAATATCCTTTATAATAAATTTGCAAACCCAAGTAAAGTGTTTTCCTAAATTCTGTGAGCCAGTTTAACAAATGAATGCAACTCAAAGAGGCAGTTATATGAATCCTGATCTATAGCCAGTAGGACAGAGCACAGATCACAACCAGGGGCTTGAGACTGGCATTGAAGTGGGACACATTCTTGTGGGACTGAGCCCTTAACCTGTGGGATCTGATGCTATCTCCGGATAGTCAGAACTGAATTGAATTATAGTACATTCATCTGGTATCTGATGGAGAACTGCTTGTTGCGGGGAGAGTCCACCACACCCCCCACCGACACCTTGTATCAGAAATGTGTTGAGTAGTGTGTGAGAATAGAAGAAAAAAAGGGTTCAATTTTTTTTCTTCTGAAATGCCCAATTGACATTTGACAATGGTGCAAAAACAATTCATGGAAGAAAATACTGCATTTCAAAAAATGGTGCTGGAGCAATTGGACATCCATAGACATATGCCAAAACAAACAAGCGAGCAAACAAACAAACAAACACCTCATCCTAAGTCTCACATTTTATGCAAAAAATTAACTCAATATAGTTCATGGACTTAAATATAAAACCTAAAACTATAAAACAAAAAAAGTAGAAGAAAATCTAGGGCTAGGTTAAATTTTTAAACTCGATGCCAAAGCACAATCCCTAACAGAAAAAATGACAAATTGAACTTCATCACAATTTAAAACACTTGCTCTTAGAAATACCTGTTCAGAGGATGAAATGAAAAATTGCCTATTGAGATAGAGTATTTTCAAACCATATATTTGACAAAAGACTAGTATCTAGAATACAATCAAAATTCTCAAATCTCAAAAGCAAAAAATAAATAAATAAAACCAAATCATCACCTCAATTAAAAAATTGACAAAAGACATGAGACATTTTAATTAAGAGGATATGCAAATGGCAAATAAGGACATGAAACATTATTAGTCACTAGGGAAATTCAAACTAAAACCACAATGAGATATCACTAATGCCTATAAGAATGGCTAAAGTAATGATTCTAAAAATTACATCAATAAATATCAACAAGGATGTGGAGAAACTGGATCACTCAGACTTGCTGATGGGAATGTAAAAAGGTGAAGCCTCTCTGTAAAACGATTTGGCAGTTTCTTTTTAAACTAAGCATACAGCAACCATATGAGACAACAATTGTATCCATGGGCACTTATCCCAGGGAAATAAAGATGTGTGCACATTACAAACCTGTACACAAATATTTGTAACAGTTTATAATATTCCCAAACTGGAAATAACTCAAATGCCTTCAGTAAGTTAAAGAAACTGTGGTAAATCCATGCCACAGAATACTATTCAGCAAAAAAGAACCAACTATCGAAACAGAACAACCTGGATGAATCTTGAGAGAAATATGCTGAGTGAAAAAAGCCAGTCTCAAACCAAATACCTCATTTTCTCACTTATTAGTGGGAGATAAACATTGAGTACACACGGACATAAACATGGGAAAAATAGACACTGTGGACCACTGGAGGTGTGAGGGAGAGATGGGAAGAAAGAGGGATGCGGGCTGATAAACTACCTACTGGGTATTATGCTCATGATATGGTTAGGCTTTATGTCCCCACCCAAGTCTCATCTTGAATTGTAATCCTCAGGTGTTTTGGGAGAGACCTGGTGGAAAGTGATTGGATTATGGGGACCGTTTCCTCCATGCTGTTCTTTTGATAGTGAGTGGATTTTCATGAGATCTGATGGTTTTATGAATGGTAGCTTTTTCTGTATTGACACACGCTGTCTCACCTGCTGCCATGTAAGACACGCCTGCTTCCCATTCTGTCATGATTGTAAGTATCCTGAGGCCTCCCCAGCCATGTGGAATTGTGAGTCAATTAAACCTCTTTTCTTTGTAAATTACCCAGTCTTAGGAAGTTCCTTATAGCAGTGTGAGAATGGACTAATACAGCTCACTACCTGGGTGATGGGATCCATACCCCTAACCTCAGCATCACGCAATATTTCCATACAGTAACCTGCACATGAAACCCTTGTATCTAAAATAAAAGTTGAAATTCATTTTAAAAGGTTATGGTCTATAAAACTCCATTTATGTAACTTTTTAGAAATGAAAAACTTATAGAAATTTTAATAAACTACTGTCGGGGGATTTGTCAGGGGATAAAGAGGTAGTCGGAGGGTAACGGGTGTGGTTATAAAAGAGCAACAGGAAAAAGAATCCCTGTGGGGTTGGAACTTGTTCTGTATCAGTATTAAGATCCTGGTTGAGATGCTGTGCTACAGTTTTGCAACTGATACCGTTGGGGGAAACTGCATGAAGTGTCCATGGGATATCTCTGTTTTATTTCTTATAACTATATGTGAATCTACAATTATATTATAATAAAAAATTTAAAAAGGCCTTAACTTTAATTTTCCACCAGAAAATGACTCCTGGACAGGGTTTACTTTTGAAGCTGGGTTTACTTTTGAAGCTGTACAGTGATTAATTCCTCTTATAACTTCCAAAATAACATCAATATTTTGGCTTAACAAATATTTTTGAATGCTTATTATAATCAAAACATAGTGATAGTTACAATGGTTAAGTGGAATGATGAATTCAAAGTTGTATTCTAGGAGCTTGGAAACTATGGAGAGAGATAGAGATGTGCGTAGTAACTACATTCTATGGCAAGTAATGGCAAACATATGGTTGAAATGTGAGGAAAATATAATAAAATAGCATAGAAAGGATAGATTATCTACACCTACGGGTTATAAATGTCATAGGAATTGGGTGTGGAGAATAGATGGTATGACCTGAACCAGACTTAAAAAGATAGGAAAGATTTCCTTAATTAATTACACAATATTTGCATTTCATTAGGCTAACTGGCTAATGAATGCTTCTAAGAAGATCTGGATTGTGCTGAAATTCTTGTAGGATGTTTAATATTTGCCAATTTCTATTCATAGTGATAAGTAACATGTGCCATGATGCCATATGGTGGCAAATCCCTTTCTAATTCTTGGAGAAGGAATGTTAGCAACCTCCTTTCATGTACACTTTTCGGGGTAAATTTAGTACAAAAACCATTTTAGTCACTGTCATGCAATTACATATCCAGGTGGTCAATTAGGACAATTAGTTATAGTAACACTCAAGTCTTTCTTTGCTTACTGCTACGGTGCAAACAAAGGGCAAGAAGAGAAGCTCCAGCTTCCTCCAGTTTCATTTTCCCCATGGAATGGACACAGGGTGAGGGGTAGGTGGACGCAGCACAGATAAGGGGAATCATCTCACTGCTGAGGAGACCCAAACAAAAGCTTCTTCCTTCTGATGGACCTGTTTGAGGCAGGGGAGAGAGAAGGGGAAGGGTTAGGTATAGAAAAGTACCAAGTCAAAGTGGATAAAAGCGCCTCAGGCAAGACCCCCAACAAGGAGACTTCCAATTGGGAAGCTGGTCTAGGAATGCAGATAGTGTATGAGAGTATGAACATGGTCAGCTGTGGCAGGGCAGAAGTTGGGGGCATGAGGGGAATGTTTTTGACTGTAACTCTCTCCAGAGAACTATGATGTACTGGCTGTGGTATAGGGAGGGTAGTTTCCCCTTCTGAGATGTGCCAGACAAGGCCTTGTGATTGCGTGTGGTTGTGCCTGAAAGATCACCATAGGATTTTGGCCAGGAGCTAGATTCCTCATTGACCCAGTAGCATTTTGACTTCAGGAAAATCTCTTGAGGTCCCACATCTACATACACAATTTTTTGTGTGAATCTTTCAGGTAGTAGAAAAATACTCTCATTGATTATTTCTAGTGTCAAGCAATATACTAGGTCTGGGCATGATTAAGAATTTCCCAATACTGTATTTAAGCATGGATAGCGCATTGATTTCATTTTTCTATCAATGTATTAAGTAATTTAGAAGTTAATTTGGATAAATAAGTAAACATTGAATCTAATTTAGATGTTAATTTGGATAAATAGGTAAACATTCGATCATATCAGAAGTTACAATCTACCAAACCATCTTGGCAGAATAACAATAGCCATTAGAATTTATCACATACAGAATACATGTTTCATTTTTCGTGTACCATTGACACTTCTAATATGGACACTTCAATGTGGACAACACAATAACTATAGGTGATGTGCATTACTTTAGTGCTTTTGCTTTCAAGAAGGTAAGTTTATAGCAGGAAGCTTATATAAAACTGGTCATAAAAATACTTCTGTGCTACCTACAGCCTAATAATCATAACTAGTAGCATATGTTTATCAGTGGGAACCAAAAACATAATTTTAGAAATATAAGAATTAAATAATATGTGAATGTGAGAATATTAATGCTTTTCCTGGTATATTCCAAAGGTCCTTATATATGAGCCTAACAAATGTATGTTGTGATGGAGCGCAGGAAATGCTACTTAAAAATGTGGCACCTTGGTGTACTATTTTAAGCTGAAGGAAATTGAGAAAACTGCAGAAGCAGGAAGGTCTCTCTGACCTTCTTCCGCCCTCTCTCCTGAAGTGAGGAGAATTCCCCTTACCTCTTCTTCCCCAAAGCAAACCATAAAACCTAGGAAAGTGACTCTGACCTTCTTCCTCTCCTCTCCCCTGAAGACTCTCATGTGACAGTTGTCCTGCCCTATACGTTGAGGGAAGGCATGTTACACAAAAAGGCCCAGAAGAAACTGAACAAACAGACCTTGCTAACTTTCCCCAACTTTAATATCATTGGATCATTCCTTTTGTCTTCGAATCATACATCTGTGTGACTGTTCACAAAAATACAGTGTTCTCTGGCTCTTTGGGTCTTAATTTCTGAAGGCTACTATGGCATACAAAACTTAAATACATGTATGCTTTTCTCTTGTTAGTCTTTTTGTTATAGGGGTCTCAGCCATGAACGTTGTGATGACTCAGGAAAATATATTAATTTTTCTCCCTTATAGTTGAAGAAACGCAGAAATGGTAGTATTTTCGATAGTATTTGATATTGAAGGTGGCTTCTCCTCTCGGCCCCTCCTTCCAGTTTTGGCCCAGGTCTCATCTTTCTTGTACTCCCTTCTAAGACAATACATAATAAATAATCCCTCTTGCACATGTAGTCTTTCATTTAATTTAAAATGGCTTTAATTTCCCATGAAATACATCTCTAATTTCTTAATATTTAAGCTTTGTGAGAATAGTATTCTTTCCTTTTACTAAATATTATAGCTAGCCAAACTTCCTGGAATATGCTGAATACTTCGGAGGATGAATTTTAGATATATACTGTTTTTCCAGTACACAATATTATATTTTTAATGTTTTGGATACTATATTTTCAAATCTCCTTCCAAGTAATTTTTCCCCATATGTTCAAGTTAATCTTAAAGTACAATATGTAGAATTAAAGGAATATTTATTTTGGTGAATGTATAGTAATTGATGCAGTCCAAGACCAATTACTCCTTTAACAAACATATTATATTGTTAGGTTAATTATGCCTCCCTATTCACAGTTGGCTTCTAAATATTTAGCCTATTGCCAAATACATACTCACAAATGGAATGTTAAAAAGAGATAAAACTATGTGACTTTACCATATTTATCCCCCAGGGCTCTTGGAGCCAAGCGCACATTTGAATGTCTTTAAATTATCTGAATTTTCTTTTTTAAAAAAAGAAAAAAATTTAAATGTGAGTGATGTTTTGGCTGGTGATATAAATCAAACCTTAAAATACCACAAGAAACACTTTTGTACACATCCCTATTGACCTTTGATGTCTAACATTTACGCATTTTAGTTTCTCAGGATTGTTGAGGTTTTAAACATAAAAACAATTAGTGTTATTTACTGGGGGTCCGATAGAAACCATATATATTTTCTATCTATGTATCTATGTATGTATCTATCTATCTATCTATCTATCTATCTATCTATCTATCTATCTATCATCTATCTATCTAGTCTATCATCTATCCATCTATCTATCATCTAATCTATTATCTATTATTTATCTATCATCTATCTATCTATCATCTATCTCTATCTAACCTTTCTCTCTCTTTCCATGTAAAAATATGTGTATTTCACAGTGCTTTCCACTTAGTATAAATGATTTAAAAGAGCTTGAAAATGGAAAGAATGCTTCTTTGGCACATCCCACTTTTTAACTGTTGATCTTCATGTCCAGTCCTGGGGTTTCTATGCTGTCAGCCTTCAAACTGCCTTCAAATCATGCATACCTTCTGGCTGCAGAAAACTAGGAAATAAACTCATGGCTGAGCACACTTTAAGGAGCACGGTAAAAGTCTAATCAATCACTTGCATTCCCGTAGTTCCACTTCCCAGTACATAATAAAGATTAAGAGGGCAGTAACAATAATTAAAGAAATCTCATAATAGGAGACATATTTTTAGTGGTCTTTTTAAAGATTCAGCTTTGTTTCCATTTTTTTTTTCAGCTTTGGAGCACATAGGTAAAAAAATTAAGAGGACAGAGTATAAGAATCATAGAAAAAGATGATAAAATGGGTTGTTCTAAAGTCAGAGAATTTCCCTAAGAAAATACATTGTCATGAGTAAAACCAGTTTTCTGAGTTTAATAAATGAAGTAAAATTTATATTCATAATTTCTAATATTATCTTATGAGTAGTTGCAATTATCTCATATTTGTAACCTGAGTGACCGTATCATTTCTTCATGAATTCAGACCATTTTAAGAGTGACTAGATGAATTATTAGGCCTGGGCAATAGGCATAAACACAGATTGCTGCAGACAAACGAACACGTTATGGTCATGCCCTTAGAGTATTTAGTGACTAAGAGGTAATCACTGAATTCAACCACATTTCAAGCTTTTGTTTCTTTGCTTTCCTGGATTTTCCTCTTTTATTCTTGCCTTTTCTACTGCCTGAAATGTTTTTTTCCTGAGATATTCACATGGATGACTGTTTCTTATCACTCAAATTTTAGCTTGCTCATTTTTGGAGAGCTCTTTCAGGGACCACGTTATCACCACCTCCTCCACTGCCTACTCACAACAATACAGCATCCAGTTTCCTTTTCTACATAGTTACAATAATGATCTGAAATTATCTGGCTTATTTATTTACTTGTTAATTATTTGTCTTTTTTTCATTCAATTGTAAGCTCCATGAGCAAGGGAACTGTTCTACAGAGAAAACTGTTTAGAACATGAGAGAATTTCTGGCTCAGTGAAAATGTGTTGAGTTCATGAACAAATAAGTAACAAAGTGGCAGCAATACCAAATTAGACTGGTGTTTAGATGTGGAACTAGAAAGAATGAAAACTAACTTGAATTTAATGTTTAGATTAATTGAGGTTCCTATGTTATTATGAATTTTGGAAAATGTAGACTTGGTTCTGTTAACCTGATTTTAAGAAGTTTGGGTTCATTTGAATAAAAGATATAGTTTGTGGTTTGGGGTGGAACATCTAATGGTTTCTGTTCTCAATCTCATCAGATGGCAATTCACCTTAGGTTCTTAGTCCACTTTATAATCACAGAAATAATATATGAGGAATTCCCAAAATGAATATCTTCCACATGAAAGTGTTTACAATAAATGGAAATCATACCAGGTTGTTAGAGAGGTATAAAAATAGCCATGTATACTCTGTACCATGGATGAGATTTAACTTTATGTTTGGAAATGCCCAGATGTTTCTAAATTAGTTTATTTTTTATGGATATATAATAGTTGTATATATTTTTGGGATACATGTGATATCTTGATGCCTGTATACAGTGTGTAATGATCAAAACAGGATAATTGGTTTATTTATTACCTCAAACATTTATCTTTTCTTTGTGGTGGCAACATTGCAGTTCTTCTCTTCTATTTTGAAACATACAATAAATTATTGTCCACTATAATTTCCACACTCTAATATCAAATTCTTGAGTTTATTTCTTATATCTAACTGTGTTTTTGTACACCTTAACCTACTTTTTCAAATCCTCCTTCATCCCTTCCCTTCTCAACTTTTGGTAACCACCATTCTACTTTCTGCATCCATGACACCCACTGCTTTAGCTCTCATATGTAAGTGAGAACATGTAATATTTGTCTCTGTGCCTGGCATATTTCACTTAACAATGGTCTCCAGTTTCTATACATGTTGCTGCAAATGACAGGATTTAATTCTTTTGTATGGCTGAATAATATTCCATTGTGTATATATATTGCATTTTCTTTCTCCATCTGTTCCTGGAGACAGGTTGATCCCATATCTTGGCTGTTGTGAATGACACTGCAATAAACATGGGAGTACAGATTTCTCTTCAACATACTGATTTCCTTTCTTTTGGATATACACTTAGCAGTGGCATTCTTGGATTACATAGTAGTTCTATTTTTTTTTTAGGAATCTCCATACTCTTTTCCATAATGGCTATACTACTTTACATTCCCACCATCAGTGTATGAGCATTCCTCTTTCTTTGCATCTTTGTCCGCATTTGTGATTTTTTTGTATTTTTGATAATAACCATTCTAACCAGGGTGAGATGATATATCAATGTGGTTTTGATTCCCATGTCTCTGATGATTAGGAATGTTGAGCATTTTTTTCATATACATGTGGGCCATTTATATGCATTCTTTTAAGAAATGTCTATTATGGTCTTTTGCTCACTTTTTAATCAGATTACTTGTTTTATTGCTATTGAGTTGTTTGAGTTTGTTAGATATTTTGGTTATTAATTACTTCTTGGATGGATAGTTTGCAAATATTCTCTCCCATACTGTAGGTTGTCTCCTTACTCTGCTGATTGTTTTCTTTGTTGTGCAGAAGTGTTCTAGCTTGATGTGATTCAATTTGTCTATTCTTGCTTTGGTTGCCTGTGCTTTTGAGCCAAAAAATCTTTGCCCAGACTAATGTCCTATAGCATTGTCCAATATTTCCTTTTAGTTTTTTCATAATGCCAGGTTTTACATGGACATATTTAATTAATTTTAAGTTGATTTATGTACAAGGTGAAAGATAAGTCTCTAGTTTTATACTTCTGCATGTGGTTACCCAGTTTTCCCAGCAAAATTTTTTCAAGACTGTCCTTTCCCCAATATATATTATTGACACCTTCGTTGAAAATGAGTTGGCTGTAGATGTATGGATTTATTTCTGGGCTTTCTATTCAGTTCCATTCGTCTATGTGTCTGTTTTTATGCCAGTACCATGTTGTCCTGGATACTATAGCTATGTAGAATAATATAAGATAGTGTGATGCCTGCAGCTTTATTATTTTTGCTAGGATTGTTTTAGCTATATTGAATCTTTTGTGGTTGCATGCAAATTTTAGGATAGTTTTTTTCTATTTCTGTGAAGAATGTCATGGGCATTTTCATAGGGATTGCATTGAATCTGTAGACTGGTTTGGGTAGTGTAGACATTGTAACAATATTAATTCTGCTAATCCATGAGCCTAAGATATCTTTCCATTTTTTTGTGTGTCTGCTTCAATTTACTTCATCAGTGTTTTATAGTTTTTCTTGTAGAAATATTTCACTTCTTTGGTGAAATTGACTTCTAGGTAGCTATTGTAAATCGGATTGCTGTCTTGATTTCTTTTTCAGATTGATTGCTATTAGTATATATAAACACTACTGGTTGCTATATGTTGATTTTATATCCTGCATCTTTACTGAATTCATTTGTCAGTTCTAAGAGTTTTTGGTAGAGACTAGTTTATTATAAAAATAATATTGTACCATCTGCAAACAAAGATAATTTGATGCCTTTCTGTCCAATTTAGATACCTTTCATTTCTTTCTATTGCTTAATTGCTTTAGTCTCATCAAGAATTCCAGAACTATGTTGAATAAATGTGGTGAAAATGGGCATCCTTATCTTGTTTCAGATGTTAGTGCAAACGGCCTTCAATTTATTTTTATAGGTGAAGTGAGTTTCTTGTACACAGCCTATATTTGGGTCTTATTTTTAAATGCATTCATTTACTGTATGTCTTTTAATTAGAGAATTTAGTCCATTTACATTCAATGTTATTATTGATAGGGAAGGTCTTACCACCACCATTTTGTTACTTGTTTTGTAACTTGTTTTGTTAGCTGTTTTGTAACTCCTCTCTATTTTTCTTCTTTTCTTACCATCTTCCTTTGTGGTTAAGTAATTTTCTCTGGTAGTATGTTTTAATTTACTGATTTTTATTTTTAGTGCTATTACAGGTCTTTTCTATGTTGTTACTATGAGGTGTAAAAAAAATCCTGTAGTTATAAGAAGTTTTTAAGAACTGGTACCAACTTTACTTTGATTTCCAAAAATAATGTAACCAAGCCAAAAGAAAAAAAAAACTGATACTGTACACATTAACTCCCTTCTTCCCCCACATTTTGAATTTTTGGTGTTATGATTTACACTAATATGTTGCCTCTCAACAAATTGTTATTATTATTTTTAATAGTTTTAGCTCTCTTAGTAAAGCTATAAGAGGTTTACATACCATAATTACAATATTAGTAGCATTCTTTTTTAAAATTTTTTTGTTTTAAAGAACTCCTTTTAGCATTTCTTGTAGGACAGGTCTGGTAGTTATCAATTCCCTCATGATTTTGTTTGTCTGGGGAAATATTTATCTTTCCTTCATTTCTGAAGGACAGCTTTGCTGAGTACAATATTCTTTGTTGACAGTTTTTTTTTTTTTTTTAATTTTCTTCAGCATTCTGAATACATCGTCCTACTCCTTTCTAGCTTGTAAGGTTTCTACTAAGAAGTATGCTGCTAGGCATTTTGGATCTCCCTTATATGTTATTTGCATCTTTTCTATTGCTGCTTTCAGGATCTTGTTTTTGTCTTTGACCTTTGAACCTTTGATTATAATATGTCTTGGGGTATTCTTATTTAGGTTGAATTTGCTTGGTGACCTTTGACATTCCTGTACCTGGATATTACATCTGCTTCCAGTTTTGGAAAGTTTTTTGTTATTATCCCTTTGAATAATCTATTTCTCTGACTTTCTCAGTTTCCTCTTTAACACCAATGACCTGAATACTTGCTTTTTTGATGTTGTCCTATAGACTCTACAAGATTACTTCATTCACTTTCATTCTTCTTTCCTTTATCTCCTCTAACTCTACATTCTTAAATAGCCTGTCTTTGAGCTCACTGATTCTTTCTGCTATTTGATAAATTATGTCTTTGATATGCTTCATTGCATTTTTTATTTCATTCATTGTATTTTTCACCTCCAGGATTTCAGTTTGATTTTTTAAAAATTATTTAAGTCTAGCTGTTAAATTTCTCTAATAAAATATTGAATTGTTTCTCTGTGTTTTATTTACATTTGTTGAGCTTCCTTAACATGGCTACTTATCTCCATCACTTTAGGGTCAGTCTCTGGTACCTTATTTTGTCCATTTGATAAGTTTATATTTTCCTAATGTTCTTTATGACTGTGGACATGTGACAATGTATGTGAATCAGGGATTAGGTATTAATTTTAGCCTTTGAATTCTGACTTTGTGATTATTCTTAGAAGGCCTTCCAGGGATTCTGAGCAGACTGACCATAATCTTCCCTGAACCTGTGACCACTACAGCTGTGTCAGCACTAGAGGATGCTCTAAGTCCAGGCTTGCTGCATGTCTTGCAAGACTGTGAGGTTGATGTAGCTTTCCAGCCTAGATAGATCTGGGGAAGACCCAAGTAGGTTACTGGGACTGTGTGGACATGCTGGCCAGAGACCTAAGTCCAGAAGACTGTCCTAGTGGCTCGGATGGGCATATTTCCCAGCATGTCATTGCACAAGTGGAATGGGTTCCTAACTGTAGCAAGAAGAGACAAAATTGAGACTATGACTCTTTGGGATCTACTGTGAGAAGGAGGCTGGTGAGATTGTCTTGTTGGATAAGATGGGGGTGCATCTTCCAGAAGATCACTGCACAGATGAAATAGTCCCCCAGCTGTAGCAGAAAGTCTGAAGTTGAGACTGAGCCCCCTCAGAATCTTCTGTGTGACAAAAGCTAGAGTGCCTGGTCTTGTTGGCTCAGAGGAGCATGTGTCTCTTAGCAAGTCCTAGGAAGACAGGATAGGTTCCTGATTTCAGCAGGAGGGCCTAAAGCTGAGTAACACCTCCTTGGGGTGTGCTTAGGACAGAGGCTGGAGAGCCTGGTCATGACTCTGAGGTGTGTGCATCATTAAGCAAGTTCCCGCCCAGATATTATAGTTCTCCATCTGCAATGGAAAGAGCCAGAGCTGAGACTGGGTCCCCTTGAGATGTGCTGTGTGATGCAGGCTGGCATGTGTACCACATTGGCTCAGATGGGTGTGCATCTCCCAGAAGGTTTCTGCACAGGTGGGATTGTTCCTTAACTATAGTAGGAGGGAACAGAGCTGAGACTCAGCACTCTTGGAATCTGCTGTAGGAAGAGTTTGGAGATCCTAGTTTTAGCTTATAAGGGTGCATGCTGCCCAACAAGCTCTTTCACAGATAGGATAGTTCCCTCATTGTGGTAGAAGGGGCTGGAACTGAGACTGGGCCCCTTCAGGATGTACTGTGGGATACAGCCTGGTCTCATTGGCTTGGAAGGCATGTGTCTCCTAAGAGGACCCTACACAGATGAGAGAGTTCCCAACTATAGCAGAAGGGGCTGGAGCTGCATGTGAACCCCTTCAGGATCTGCTGTGAGATAGAAGCTGGAGCTTCCTTCTTATGGGCTCAGACAGAATCACATCTCCAAGAACTTCTCACAGCATAGATGAGATAGTTTCCTGACTATATCATGATGGACTAGAGCTGAAACTGGCCCCACCTTGGGATTTGCTATGGGGCAGAGGCTGAAGAGTGCAGTCTTATTGCCTCAGAGGAAATTGTGTCTCCCAGAAAGCCTCTGCAAAGAGGGATAGTTCCCTCACTACAAGGGGAGGACCTGGAACTGAGACTAGGTCCTCTTGGGATCTGCTGTGGGATGGAGGTTGGTGAGCCCATCAGGGAGGCTCAGACTCCTGGGCTACAAGATATGGGTGAGTCTTCCTCTGAATTCTTGTGTGAGTAGCTCTGAGCTAGGGGAGCAACTGAGAGTGACTGCAGCTGAGACACAGGACAACTTTCAGGTTCATAACTGAAGGCAGACAAGCCTTTCTGCCAAGGCACCAGAGTATGCAATTCCTTCTGGACCCCTTGGCAGATGGCTTTGATTGCATGCTCTAGGCCAGTCAGGGCTATAACCAAGCCCTTTGGGGGACTGCGACATTTCAACATTTGAACCCAGGAGCAAGCTTGGCAGTTCAGCCAGTTGGATAAGAGTCTGCACTTTCAAAATGATCCTCCAAGGTTTTGGGCTCCATGGGGCTTTACAAACTTCTATTTGAATCCTGAAGCTCGTGTAGAGAGACTCTTGACTGTGAATGGGTGCAGAATTCTTGTTGTTGGGGGATATGAGCAGGTTACCTTCTATTCTACCATCTTAGTGAAGTCATTCACTCTCTAGGTTTGTTTTACCAATATGCAATCACAACGCTGAAACTCATTTATCATCTACTGTTAGAAGGAGACAGACTGAAATTTTTACTGGCAGAGTCTTCTTCTGTTGTCTTGAATATGATAAAAAAATTTTATTATATCAATATTAATTGCATCAACATTTCTTGAAAAGCACATTATATGCCATTGAAAGAAAAGAAAACATTCTGAAATGAATTGATTTTTCTGGAGACTTTTTTAGAATGTAAAACAAAAATCATTTAATTCGTACATATATACTACTTGTAAATTGGATGAGAAAAATACTACTCTTCAATTGAAACATTTTTTATAGACTGAAGGATTCTTGAAACAGCTGTAGGAGAAAAACTGGAAAACAACTTTATCTCGTATGTGACAATTATCTAACTTGGTCTAATTCCAATAACACAGCTACAATTCTAGATAAATACGTAAGCAACATTCAACATTCGAGGGACATTGGAAGGGTATCCTGTCTAAAATTCTCTTAAGATCCTATTGTCCTTACTTCCCCAATTTTTTTTCTTTGTACCTGAAATATTACCTTTAGTTAAAGTTCTATCCATGGCCGGTCATTGTGGTTTATGTCTGTAACTCCAGAGCTTTAGGATGCCAGGGCAGGAGCATCACTTGAGGCCAGGAGTTCAACACAAACCTGGGCAACAAAACTTAAAAAATTTTTGTCTCTACAAAAATTTAAAACATTAGCTGGACATGGTTGTGTGGGCCTGTAGTTCCAGCTAATCAGGAGTCTGAGGCAAGAGGATCTCTTTGAGCCCATGAGTTCGAGGTTACAATGAGCTGTGATGCCACTGCACTCCAGCTTGGGCAATAAGAGTGATAGCTTATCTCTAAAGAAAAAATTAAAATAAAACAAGAGATGAGAAAAACCATAGGCATTTGCCAAAATCAATATTTTAAAAATATTCTATTTACAATGTATTTATGATAAAAGACGTCTTTCTCTATATACTTTTTCCCCAAACCCTTCTTTTCCACACTTACTCTTTCTTACATTACTAATAAAAGCATTTTATGTTGTAAGTTTTTTTGTGAATCCTTGGAGATATCATTGTAAATAGTGTTTTAAAGGTTATTTCTAGATGCTAGTTAAATGTTAGTAAGCCTTTAGGGACAGTGACAAGGATACTCAGTGACACAGGTAAGAATATTTCAAATATGATGAAATTTCCAGTAACAAATAGTTGAAAAGAAAAAAAAATTCTTCTGAGCCCTAACAAGATGAATTGCCATGGCTGCTGGTTTACTCCTCAAACCTAAAACCAGACAAAGAAAAGACACTGATGTACTTTGTGACCTAAGACAAATGGTAATAAACTCCCAGGAAGAGAGAAAATATTTGGGACTCTGTCTGCAATGGAGACACTGGCAGTTGAGGTCAGCAGAGAATTAGATGTCACATACTGGGTGAGCGGCTTTATAGTTGTGCCTTTTTCTCTCCCCTACTTAACCCTGAAGGGACAGTTGCTTGTATATGCACTATTGTGCACATAAAAATTGGTGGTACCAAAGCAGAACCAGCCAGAGGTAACAGGGTAACATCATTACAATGTGGAAGTCTAGCTGAGCTGATTATATTTACAGCAAATAAGTGGGCTAGCCCCTGAGAATTTTCTTCTCCCTATTCTTTATCTAAGTAATTCTAACTGAGAGAAGCAGCTCAGGGCAAAGTACAGAGCCAGGGATCAAAAAAAATATACTGAGAAAATATCAATTCAAGGGAAAGTTTTGATGTTGATTTTAAAATTAAAATATAATCTAAAAAAACATCATATGGGTCAAGTTATGGGAATTTTTGTTTGAGACAGAGCAACTTTGTGAGGGTGGAGTATGGGAAGAGAGTGCACCAGAGTTGGGTGAATAGCTGGTAATAACAAAGACTCTCTTCCTCGAGTTGTGTCCCACATATTTCCCCTAAATTGTCATAGGGGCAAAAATCTCTGTGCTGTGACTGACTATTCCCCTAAGTAACTAATGACCAACCAATGAAGCTGATGCACTCAGAGGAATGTAAGTTTCCAGGAAAATTTGTTTATAAATAAAAATTGAACTGACTGACAGAAATAATTAGAAGAATTAATGATTTAATGTATTTATCCAATACATATTTATTTATTTTTATTATGTTAAAAGTACAACATCCATTAAAACATTGAAAAGACAACTCAGAGGATGGAGGTAATTTTTACAAAATATATGTCTAATTATTAAATCACATATGTGATAGACTGACTATATAAAGAACTTAAAACTCAATAATGAAAGATAAAGACAATAATGAAAACAATTAAAATGGGGAGAGCATCTGAACAGACATATTTTCAAATATGATATATGTACACATGGCCAATAAGCACATAAAATTCTCAACATCTGTAGATATAAGGAAAATGTAAATTAAAACCATAAAGAGATACCACTGCACACACATTAGGATGGCTATAATAGAAAAGATACTAAGGGGGCAGAGCAAGATGGCAGAATAGAAGCCTACATTATTTGTTTTCCACCACCTCCATTCCCACTGGAACACCAAATTTTAACAACTATCTTCACACAGAAAAGCACCATCACAAGAACCAAAAATCAGGTACCAGCTTGGCTACAGTGGGATAGAGCAACAAGCAGCCTCTTGGAGAAACTGAGTCCAGGCTTAGGCCCCTGGACAGCATTTCTGGACATGCACAGGGTCTAGGGAAATTTACCACCCTGAAGGGAAGGACCAGTGCCATGCTAGCTTCAGGTCTGACCCAGTGCAGTCCCAGTGGTGGTGGCCACAAATGTACTTGCATCACCACATCTCCAGTCCCAGATACTTCAGAACAGAGAGAGAAATTCTGTATGCATGGGATAAAGTAAGAGAAAAGAACAAGAGTCTCTGTCTGATAATCTAGAGAATTTTCCTGGATCTTATCCAAGATCACCAAGGAAGTACCTTTATGAGTCTACAAAAACCAAGCATTATAGTGCTTGGAGCCCAAGTCCCTTTGAATACCTGGAGAGCTTTCCCAAGAACAGGCACAAATGAACCCAGACTTTGAAGACTATAATAAACAACACACTCTTCAATGCCAAGAGAGAAAAGAACATCTACTAGCATCAACAGTATCCAGGAAAACGTGACCTTACCAAATGAACTAAATAAGGCACCAGGGACAATTTCCGGAGAAACAAGACAGAGAATTTAAAATAGCCATTTTGGGGAAACTCAAAGAAATTCAAGATAACACAGAGAAGGAATTCAGAATTCTATCAGATAAATTTAATGAGGAGATTTTAATAATTACAAAGAATCAAGCAGAAATTCTAGTGTTGAAAAATGCAAATGACATACTGAAGGATGCATCAGGATCTCTTAATAGAAAAAAATTGATCAAGTAGAAGAAAGAATTTGTGAGACAATTTGAAAGAATTTGAAGACAATCTATTTGAAAATACAGTCAGAAGAGACAAAATAAAAAATAATTTTAAAAAATGAAGCACACCTGCAAGATCTAGAAAGTGGCATTAAAGGGCAAATCTAAGAGTTTTTGGCCTTAAGGAGAAGGTAAAGAAGGAGATAGAGATAGGAAGTTTATTCAAAACAATAATATCAGAGCACTTCCAAACCTAGAGAAAGATATCAACATTCAAGTAGATGAAGGTCAAAGAACACAAAGCAGATTTAACCCAAAGAAGACTACCTCAAAGTGTATAATAAACAACCTCCTAAAAGTCAAGAATAGGCAAAGGATCTTAAGAGCAGCAAGAAAAATAAACAAATAACATGCAATGGAGCTCCAATACATCCGGCCGCAGACTTTTCAGTGGAAACCTTATAGGCCAGAAGAGAGTGGCATGACATATTTAAAGTGCTACAAGGAAAATTGTTTAGCCTACAATAGTATATCCAGTGAAAATATCCATCAAACATGAAGGTGAAATAAAGAGCTTCCCAGACCAACAAAAACTGAGGGATTTCATCTACACCAGATGTGTTCTACAAGAAATGCTGAAGGGAGTTGTTCATTCTGAAAGAAAACGGTGTTCATGAGCAAGAAGACATCATCTGAAGGTACAGAATACACTGATAATAGTAAGCACACAGAAAAACACAGAATATGATAACACTGTAATTGTAGTGTATAAACTTGTATTGACTTAAGAAGAAAGACTAAGTGATTAACCAATTAAAAATAATAAATATAACAACTTTTCAAAACATAGACAGTACAATAAGACATAAAGAGAAACAAAAAAAAGTGAAATAGCAGGGGGGATGAAGTTAAAGTGAAGAGTTTTCATTATTTTTCTTTCTTTTTGTTTGTTTCTTTGTTTTGTTTAAGCAAAGAGTATTAAGTGTCATCAGCTTAAAATAATGAGTTATAAAACAGTATTGGCAAGCTTCATGGTACCCTCAAATCAAAAAACATAAAATGGATATACAAAAAATAAAAAGCAAGAAATTAAAGCATACTACCAGGGAAAATCACCTTCACTAAAAGGAAGACAAGAAAGAAGGAAAGAAGGAGGAGAATACTGCAAAACAACTGGAAAGAAGATAACAAAATGGTAGGAGTAAGTACTTACTTATTAATAATAACATTGAATGTAAATAAACTCTTCAATCAAAAGATCAAAAGACATAGAGTGGCTGAATGGATGAAAAAATAAGAACCAACGATCTGTTGCCTAAAAGAAACACACTTCACCTATAAATACATATGTAAACTGAAAATAAAGGGCTAGAAATAGATATTCCATCTAAGTAGAAACCAAAAAAGAGCAGATTTGCTGTACTTATATCAGATAAAATAGATTTCAAGGCAAAAACTGTCAGAAGATAAAAAGAAGGTCATTATATAATGATAAAGGGGTCAATTCAGCAAGAGGATATGATGGTTGTAAATATATATGCACTCAACAATGGAGCACCCAGATATATAAAGCAAATATCACTAGAGCTAAAGAGAGAGGGAAATCCCAATACAATACTAGCTGGAGACTTTAACACCCCACTTTAGCATCAGACAGATCTCTCAGACAGAAAATAAACAAAGAAACATTTGACTTACTCTGCACTATAGGACAAATGAATCTAATAGATATTTACAGAACATTTTACCCAATGGCTGCAGAACACACATTTTTCTTCTCAGCACATAATCGTTTTCAAGAATAGTCTATATGTTGGGTCAAAAAACAAGTCTTAAAACATTTAAAAAATTGAAATAATATCAAGCATCTTCTCTGACCACAATGAATAAAACTAGAAATCAATAACAGGAGAAATGTCGGAAACTATACAAACACATGGAAAATAAACAACATGCTCCTGAAAGACCAGTGGATAAATAAAGAAATTGAGAAGGAAATGGATACATTTCTTGAAACAAATAATGGAAACACAAAATATCTAAACCTATGGGATACAGCAAAAGCATTACTAAGAGGGAAATTTATAGCTCTAACTGCTTACATCAAAAAAGAAGAAAAACTTCAAATAAATAACCCAATGATGCTTCTTAAAGAACTGGAAAAGCAAGAGCAAATTAAAGTAAAAATTAGTAGAAGAAAATAAATAACAAAGATCAGAGAGAAATACATGAATTTGAAATGAAAAAATAATACAAAAGATCAATGAACAAAAAATTGTCTTTTGAAAAGGTAAAACTGACAGACATTTAGCCAGACTAACAAAGAAAAAAAGAAGATCCAACTAAATAAAATCATAGATTAAAAAGGAGACATTACACTGATACCACAGAAATTCAAAGGATTATTAGTGGCTATTATGAGCAAATATATGCCAATAAATTGGAAAATCTAGAGGAAATGAATGAATTCCTAGATTCATAAAACCTGCCAAGATAGAACCATAAAGAAATATAAAACCTGAACAGACCAATATGTAACAAGATAGATGTCATAATAAAAAGTCATTAAAACAGACACATAGACCAATGGAACAGAATAGAGAACCCAAAAATAAATCTGCACACCTACAATGAACTCATTTTTGACAAAGGTGCTGAGAACATACATTAAGAAAAGACAGTCTCTTCAATAAATTGTGCCAGGAAAGGGAAAACTGGATATCCATATACAGAAGAATGAAACTAGACCCCTATCTCTCACCTTATACAAAAATCAAATCAAAATGGATTAAAGGCTTACATCTAAGACCTCAAACTATGAAACTGCTTCAAGAAAACATTGGGGAAACTCTCCAGGACATTGGTCTGGGCAAACATTTCTTGAGTAATACCCCAAAAGCATAGGCAAACAAAGTAAAAAAGGACAAATGAGATCACAAGTTAGAAATCTTCTTCACAGCAAAGGGAACAGTCAGCAAAATAATGAGATAACCCACAGAATGGGAGAAAATATTTGCAAACTACCCGTCTGACATGAGATTAATAACCAGAATATATAAGGAGCTCAAACAACTCTATAGGAAAAATAATCTAGTAATCCAAATGTTAAAATGGGCACAAGATCTGAATAGACATTTCTCAAAAGGAGACATACAAATGGCAAAGAGGCATATGAAAACATGCTCAATATCATTGATTATCAGAGAATTACAAATCAAATCTACAAAGAGATATCATCTTAGCAAAGTTAAAATAACTTATAAACCAAAGACAGGCAATAACAAATGCTGGTGAGGATGTGGAGAAAAGGGAACCCTCAGACACTGTTGGTGAGAATGTAAATTAGTACAACCACTATGGAAAACAGTTTAGAAGTTCCTCAAAAACTAAAAATCGAGCTACCATATGATCCAGCATCCCTAGTGCTGAGTATATACCCAAAAGAAAGGAAATCAGTATGTCAAAGAGATATCTACACTCCCAGGTTTGTTGTAGCACTGTTCACAATAGCTAAGATTTGGAAGGAACCTAAGTGTCCATCAACAGATGAAAGGATTAAAAAATGTACATATACACAATGGAATACTTGTCAGCCATAACGAAAATGAAATTCTGTCATTCACAACAATGTGTATGCAACTTGGGGTCATTTTGTTAGATAAAATAGCACAGAAATATGAGCATCGCATGTTCTCATTTATTTGTGGGAGCTAAAAATCAGAACAATTGAACTTATCAATATAGGGAATAGAAGGATGGTTACCAGAGGCTGGGAAGAGTAGTGAGGGGGGAACAGGGGGAGGTGAGGAATGTTAATGGGTACAAAAAATAGAATGAATAAAACCTAATATTTGATAGCACAAGAGGACTATAGTCAATAATAATTTAATTTTACATTTTCAAACAAGTAAAAGAGTATAATTGGATTGTTTGTAACACAAAAGAGAAATACTTGAGAAGATGGATACTCCATTTTCCATGATGTGGTTATTATACATTGCATGTCTGTACCAAAATATCTCATGTACTCCATAAATCTATAAATCTACTATATACCCACAGAAAATAAAATAAAATAAAAATAAAAGAAGAGAAAGAAAAGATAACAATCGTTGGTGAGGATGTGAAGAAATTGAAACCTTCATATTCAGCTGGTCGGAATGAAAAATGGTACAGCCACTTTGGAAAACAGTTTGACAGACTATTCAAACATGGTTAAACATGGAGTGTGCACATAACTCAGCAGTTCTATACCTAGGGGTGTATTCTTGTCTACAAGACAAATGAAAACACAAGCCCAAACAAAAGTTTGTATATGAATATTAATAGCAGTACTATTAGAAACAACACAGATGTTGATCAACTTATGAATGGATTAAAAATGTGGAATACCCATAAAAAGGGATATTATTGAGCAACAAAAAATGCAGTGCTGATGTATATTACAACATGGATGGACCTTGAAAACATTATTCCAAATGAAAGAAACCAGGCAAAAAAGACCACATTTTGCATGATTCTACTTACATAAAATGCCAGTATATGTAAATCTGTAAAAGCAGAAAATACATCAGGGTTGCCTAGATCTGATGAAGTTGGAAGGAAACAGGGAGTGACTGCTAATGGGTACAGGGTGTTTTGGGGAGGATGATGAAAATTTTACAAAACTTATTATGGTAATGATTGCACTACTGTGAACATACTAAAAAACCATTAAGTTGTATACCTTAAAAGGATAAATTTTATGTTATGTGCATAATTTCTCACTAATTTTTTTAAGAAAGTACTAAGACAAATAGATAAAGCCAACAAAGAAGTTAGTGACTTGAGAGATTTGGTTGAGGTATTTCACAGAAGGAATAGGAACATTAGAGTGGATTAAAGATGGTAATTACAAAATGTATAAAGGATAGATTTGAAAGGGTCAATGTTCATGTATAGGAGTCCCAGAAGAAGGAGGTAAAATTTAAGGCATGTCTAGGCATGAAGGGAGGGGAAGAATAATAAGGAGATGATTGTATGCAAATACATCTGTTTTGTTGAAAAAATAGATAGCTTAACAAACTAAGAGAGACAAATAACACAAATATGAATATTAAAAAGTTATCAATAACATCACATAAAATCAAATGTATAATTTAAACTGTCAGTTAAAAAATATATCTTTGAAGAGGAAAAATAGAAACCAAAACTAAAGGGACATAGGAAACATAAGATGTCAGAAATAAATCCCAATAAAACAATAATTATAATATACAATATAGATTAACTCAGTGATCTAAAAACAGCAACTCCCATATTGCATGTTAAATCAAAAATAAGGTCCAGCGATATATTTATCGAGAGAGACAGATTGATGATATAGGATGAAGAAGGGTTGAAAATGAAGGATGAACTTAAGTTCGGCTTTAGCTGCCACATTTTTTTTTCAAAACCTGTTATTTGATACTGGGTTTTGTCTCAGACTTTGGAAGGACACATAGTTGACTCTTCAGTTCAATATTATTCTGCCATTCTTTCTTGATTTATATTCATATGAGATTTTTCAAAAAAGATAAAATATCAGGTTTTACTTATCTAAAAGACTGCTCGAGGGAAATGCACTCTTTAATACCAACTTAACAGAACTTATTAACAATGAAGTGTGGCTTGCATAAAAAATAGGTTAGTTGTAGGTATCTGCTGAAATTTCTCTACCTTTATAGTTCAGGGTTTTTTTTTATAAGTCCACCTGAAAAGGTTCTCTCTTGTCAGAAAGATTCAGAGTCAGTTTTATAATCTATCTATTGATCATCTCTCTATATATATTTTATATGCAATGATCTTAAGTATGTATTTTTAAATATTCACAAACATATTCAAAGAGTACACAAAGCCTCTGAGTAATTGCACAAATTATATTGTGCCATCACGTTGTCTAAGTCTGGATTTCAATGAGTGATATGTTTTTAATTTGGGAAATTTGGGCAAATAACTTGATAATATTACTATGAGCAGCTGAAATTACCTGGCATCAGACACTTTCACTTTTCTACTAGCTTTAGTGGAAAGTGGATATCTATTTAATATCCTAAGTGTGCAGTATTATGCCTGCAGGAGCAGTCTAAGCAGCTAACAGTGCTAAGAAATTATTTCTACATTAAAGTGTCAAACTTCTCAAATTTGACTGCTAAACAAAACTACAATAAAATTATCATTTTGGGATGAAATATCACACTATCACATTTGTTATTTGATGGTGATATTTTTCATCTTTGCCTCAGTCTTGGTCGAATATTAGTTTTTACATTTGGCTGTTCTCTGTTTGATAAAATTATGTGATCAGTATATTTCTCTAAGTAAATATATAGAAAAATACATTCCAGGCAAATATCATTCAATAGAAAACCTAGGGTAGCAATTATAAAATCAAACTAACACATCTTTATAGCCGGTAAATATATATTCATTTCAATCACACATGGTCTAGTGAAAAATGTTACTGTTTTTAAGTTTGAAAACAAAGTCTCAAAAAATAACTAGCAAAATGATATAATTTAAAAAACTCATAATTTAGTTGCAATAAAATTTGAAACTAAAAAGAGGTGGTAACTAAAAAATTATACATCTGGGAATTTAAAAAGCACTAATAATTTTGGGGTTTATGCGGCACAGATAAAACAGTATGTGACAATCTGGATGGAAATGGAGGACATTATGTTAAGTGAAATAAGCCAGGTACAGAATGACAAATCTCGCATGTTCTCATTCACATGTGGGAGCTAAAATATAAAAAACTGAACTTGGAGATACAGAGTACAATGGTGGTTTTCAGAGTCTGGGAAGGGTTGTAGGAAGGTAGAAATAAAGACGGGATTGTTAATGTGGACAAGAATACAGTTAGATAGAAGGAATAAGATCTAGTGTTCTGCAGCACAATAGGGTGACTACAGTGAACAATAATTTATAGTATATTTCAAAATAACTAAAAGAATCAAAGTTTCCTAACAAAAAGAAATGATAAGTGCTTGAGGTAGTAGATACTTCAGTTACCCCAATTTGACCATTATACATTGTATGCTTTTATCCAAATATCACATGTACTCCATATGTAAAACTATTATGTAAACACAATAATTAAAATTAAATTTTTAAAAATAAATAAACAAAAAAATCACAGAAACAACCCAACTATTCAACAACAAAAGTTTGGTTAAATCAATTAAAATATAGCTCTATAATGGAACAGTAACAGCTATTAGAACAGTGCTATAGAATAATAACATGGAAAAATAGCCATGCTATACAGTTAACTAAAAAAGAAGCCATTTGTAGTACTTGAACACCAATAATAATTGTATTTTATAAAAACATATAGATATATGTGCATAAAATGAAAATAAAATAATATTTTAAAAAACAGCTTGTAGAGAGAAATTTGTAGTTTGTATTTAAAATGATTGAACGCCAAAGAGCCAAATATTTAACCCTAAAAATAAGAAAATAGGAACAAAATAAACTCATACAATAAAATAGAGAAAAATGTGGAACAGATATAGAAAATTGAAAATCAGTTTTTTGTAAAGAATCATAAGTGAGGCAATCCTACAGCAAGACAGATCAAGAAAATATGTAGATAGAGAATGTTAAAAGAGAACTAGTCAGACATAACAAGGTTAAAACATGCTAAAAATATTGAGAACAGCAATACATTTGGAAACTGAAAAGTATAAAAACATTTATTTAAAAATATATGCCAAAATTGGTATAAGAAAAAATGAACACTTGATATTACTGAAAATGCTAAAAAGCTAAAATGGCAAGAATATAATTTAAGGGCCAAGTCTTGTAAAATATATACTAAACAAAAAAGACTCCAGATTCAGACAGTTTTTATGACTACGTAGTATCAACCAAACTTTTCAGCAAAATGTTATCCCTATCTTCTCTAAGTTGTGCCAGAAAATAGAAATGGGAACGCTCTGAACTTATTTTATAATGCTAATAAAACTTTAATTTCAAAGCTGATTAAAGATAACGATAAGGAGTGTGTTCAGCTTCTAGTAACAGAAAAAAATAATTTACAATGGTTTAAATAAATAGAGATTTATTTTCCCTCATAAGACACCCAGAGGTATGATTTTTTTTTAATTCATTCAGCTACTTAATGATGAAATAAGAGACTCAGGCTCATTTTTAACTTTCTACTCTTGTCACCCTACGGGTTGACTTCCAGCCTCATTTTTGTAATCTTATGGTTGCAAGTGGTGTGTTGCAGCTCTACAGTTTATAACCACTTTTAAGACAATGACAGAGGAGAAAGGGCAAGCCAGTCACATTCCTACTTTTTCATTTATACCACTAAAATAAGTGCTCTCCCATAAATCTCCTCTGTTTACTTCTGCCCAAAGTTTGGAAAACTAGGGGCATGACTATTTTGATTTACTTACATCAGAGGTTCTCCAAGTGTGATCTGGGAACTCCCCTCTTTTCAGGAAATCTGCAAGGTCAAAACAATTTTCATAATAATACCAAGATGTTATTTGCCATTTTCACTCAGTTTTATTTTTTTGTTTTCAGAAGTGTATAGTGCAGTTTCCCGAGATTACCTGATGTATGATCATGTCAATGCTCTGATGGTTATGGGATGTATACTCACTCATTTTTGTGTTTTAAACATTTATCTGTTTTAATTTCTAGTAAAGCAATGACCAATAGACTTAGCCCACATAAATAAAAGCTCGTTGGGATTCTCGATACTTTTTGAAAACATTAAAGGGATCTGAAAAAAGAGGTTTGAAAACTGCTGGCTTAGATTGATCAAGATTCATGAACTACTAAGGTCATTGTACTGAATACATTAGAATTTTAATAGCAAAGAAGACATGACGGTTTGGTATTGAATAGGGAGCTAATGAAGTCTGACCAGTTTATAAAGAAAACAAAATTATAGGACTACTCAAATTAAAAACATAGACAATTCCTAAATGAATTATTATAAAAATGACAGTAATATTAATATTACAAATTAATATATCATGACCAAGTAGAATTTATTTCTGAAATGCCTTGATGGTTCATTATCGAAAAAGATATTAATGTAATTCAACATATAAATAGTCTAAATTATTAAAATTGCAATTACCTCAGTATGAGCTAAAGTTCAAAATCAATTTTATAATAAAAATTATCAGAAAATTATGAACAAAAGGGAAATTTCACTTGATACAGAGTATTTACCAAAGTATTTTAAGCAAACACCATGCTAAATGCATTTTTTAAGATTAGGGACAAGATAAGAATATCCTTCATCACTGCAACAGGATAATACAGGTTTGAAGAGCCTGGCTATCTTATCTTCAGATGATATGATTATCTGCATAGCCCAACAAAATCAACAACTAATTAAAGCTAGAAAAGAACTAGCGCAATATGAAATAATCTTACAAATATTATTAGCATTTTTCCAATCTGTTACTAAGCAACTAGAAACTTCAATTGAGAACACAAGAAACTGACACTTAGTAACTTAGACATCTGAGCTCTTTTTCCTAGTGTAGCTATTAGGAGAGGGATAATATGTCATTTAATTAATGTTTGCTGATAATCAAATATTGCAAAGCACCATTCTAGGTGATTGGCATACAAAGTTGTCAAAAAGACAAAATATCAGCCTTGCTTTAAGGGAACTGCCAAGTAAAATGAGAAAGATAGGTATCAAGGAGAGTACATTTTTATGCTTACATATAATACAATAATAAAACACATTTTTCTTAACAATATTGCTTTTAACTAAGTTTTCAACTCAAGTAAAGATTCTTAAAACAATATTTTTTTCCGCTTGAGAATACTAGTAACATTCTTAGAAGTACCTATCCAATTATCTGCCATCAATTAAGCATTCATTGTAACCTTACAGCCAGTAGTAGTACGTGCAGGTCTTTTAGACAGAAATGAGAAAATATACTTCTTGAAGATGAGGTCCTTAGAAACTAGCTAACAAGATAAAACACAGGCACACTAAACAACATGATAGCCATTACAAAATAATGATTATCGTGTGCAGTAAAACCTCTGCAATGAGAGCTAAGTAGAAGCCAATCTAAATTAATAAACTATATACATTTTTCTTCCAAGAGTATGAAGCAACTCACACTAAGCTAAATCATGTTCCATAAATTAAAGTAAGCAAAATAATTATGCATGAATAAGAATTATTTAATTTTAAAATATTAAGCCATATGTAAGAATATTTTTTCCAAATTCCAAAACCATGCCTACTGCTCTGGTTAGATATTCAAACCCTAGTTTTTGATATGAATGATGCCATTTAAGTGCTGGCTCCTTAAAAACCTCAAGTACTTTCACATTCCTTGTTCACATGTGTTTCTATTCCTACAGTAATAATTTCTAGGGAAAAATAAACATCAGTCCCCAAACTTTCTATTTAATGATAATTCATCATGTTATGGTAAAATCCAATTTAAAAGCAGTTTTATTTTTGTACAGATTTAATCTATACAATGTAGAATCCCTGAATTTATTTAGAATAACATTACCAGTTGTTTTTGTATATAATTACATAATAATCTTAATGAAAGATTAAAAATGAAAAAATATTTTATCATTCCACATAGATTTAATGAACAAGCAAAACCAGTTATTGAATAGGTTTTTCCTAGTTTTAGTGTTGTGCTTACAAACCAGTCAGGGGGAGGTGGAAAGAGACATCCTAATTTAGAGCTTGCTGATTTCTTTTTTTTTATTGACACTTTATTAGATTTACTTTTTATTTTTAAATTTTTTTTCATTTTTTATTATACTTTAAGTTCTAGGATACATGTGCACAACGTGCAGGTTTGCTACATATGTATACGTGTGCCATGTTGGTGTGCCGCACCTACTAACTCGTCATTTACATTAAGTATTCCTCCTAATGCTATCCCTGCCCCCTCACCCACCTCATGACAGGCTCCAGTGTGTGATGTTTCCCACCCTGTGTCCAAGTGTTCTCACTGTTCAGTTCCCACCTATGAGTGAGAACATGTGGTGTTTGGTTTTCTGTCCTTGCAACAGTTTGCTAAGAATGATGGTTTCCAGCTTCATCCATGTCCGTACAAAGGACATGAACTCATCCTTTTTTATGGCTGCATAGTATTCCATGGTGTATATGTACCACATTTTCTTAATTCAGTCCATCATTGATGGACATTTGGGTTGGTTCCAAGTCTTTGTTATTGTGGATAGTGCCACAATAAACATACGTGTGCATGTGTCTTTATAGTAGCATGATTTATAATCCTTTGGATATATACCCACTAATGGGATGGCTGGGTCAAATGGTATTTCTAGTTCTAGATCCTTGAGGAATTGCCATACTGTCTTCCACAATGGTTGAACTAGTTTACAGTCCCAACAACGGTGTAAAAGTGTTCCTATTTCTCCACATCCTCTCCAGCATCTGTTGTTTCCTGACTTTTTAATGATCGCCATTTTAACTGGTGTGAGATGGTATCTCATTGTGGTTTTGATTTGCATTTCTCTGATGGCCAGTGATGATGAGCATTTTTTCATGTGTCTATTGGATGCATAAATGTCTTCTTTTGAGAAGTGTCTGTTCATATCCTTTGCCCACTTTTTGATGGGGTTGACTTTTGTCTTGTAAATTTGTTTAACTTTTTTGTAGATTCTGGATATTAGCCCTTTGTTAGATGGGTAGATTGTAAAAGTTTTCTCCCATTCTGTAGGTTGCCTGTTCACTCTGTTGGTAGTTTCTTTTGCAGTGCAGAAGCTCTTTAGTTTAATTAGATCCCATTTGTCAATTTTGGCTTTTGTTGCCATTGCTTTTGTGTTTCAGACATGAAGTCCTTGCCCATGCCTATGTCCTGATTGGTATTGCCTAGGTTTTCTTCTAGGGTTTTGATGGGTTTAGGTCTAACATTTAAGTCTTTATTCCATCTCGAATTAATTTTTGTATAAGGTGTAAGGAAGGGATCCAGTTTCAGCTTTCTACATATGGCTAGCCAGTTAGAAAACTGAGAACAGCACCATTTATTAAATAGGGAATCCTTTCCCCATTGCTTGTTTTTGTGAGATTTGTCAAAGATCAGATGGTTGTAATGTGTGGTATTGTTTCTGAGGGCTCTGTTCTGTTCCCTTGGTCTATCTCTCTGTTTTGGTACCAGTACCATGCTATTTTGGTTACTGTAGCCTTGTAGTATAGTTTGAAGTCAGGTAGCATGATGCCTCCAGCTTTGTTCTTTTTGCTTAGGATTGTCTTGGCAATGTGGGCTCTTTTTTGGTTCCGTATGAACTTGAAAGTAGTTTTTTCCAATTCTGTGAAGAAAGTCATTGGTAGCTTGATAGGGATGGCATTAAATCTATAAATTACCTTGGACAGTATGGCCATTTTCACAATATTGATTCTTCCTATCCATGAGCATGGAATGTTCTTCCATTTGTTTGTGTCCTCTTTTATTTCATTGAGCAGTGGTTTGTAGTTCTCCTTGGAGAGGTCCTTCACATCCCTTGTAAGTTGGATTCCTAGGTATTTTATTCTCTTTGAAGCAATTGTGAATGGGAGTTCACTCATGATTTGGCTGTTTGTTATTGGTGTATAAGAATGCTTGTGATTTTTGCACATTGATTTTGCACCCTGAGACTTTGTTGAAGTTGCTTATCAGCTTCAGGAGATTTTTGACTGAGATAATGAGGTTTTCTAAATATACAATCATGTCATCTGCAAACAGGGACAATTTGACTTCCTCTTTTTGTAATTGAATACCTCTATTTCTTTCTCCTGCCTGATTGCCCTGGCCAGAACTTCCAACACTATGTTAAATAGGAGTGGTGAGAGAGGTGATCCCTGTCTTGTGCCAGTTTTCAAAGGGAATGCTTCCAGTTTTTGCCCATTCAGTATGATACTGGCTGTGGGTTTGTCATAAATAGCTCTTATTATTTTGAGATACGTCCCGTCAATACCTAGTTTATTGGTTTATTGAGAGTTTTTAGCATGATGAGCTTGCTGATTTCTAAGGTGTTAATATCTCCACTGTGGTCAATTTCAAATTACCAATGGTTGATTAGCATTCCTTAATATTGACAGCATTTCCTTGCCCATGCCTATGTCCTGAATGGTAATACCTAGGTTTTCTTCTAGGGTTTTTATGGTTTTAGGTCTAACGTCAAAAAGCAATGGCAACAAAAGCCAAAATTGACAAATGGGATCTAATTAAACTAAAGAGCTTCTGCACAGCAAAAGAAACTACCATCAGAGTGAAAAGGCAACCTACAGAATGGGAGAAAATTTTCGCAACCTACTCATCTGACTAAGGGCTGATATCCAGAATCTACAATGAACTCAAACAAATTTACAAGAAAAAAACAAACAACCCCATCAAAAAGTGGGCAAAGGATATGAACAGACACTTCTCAAAAGAAGACATTTATGCATCCAAAAGACACATGAAAAAATGCTCATCATCATTGGCCATCAGAGAAATGCAAATCAAAACCACAATGAGATACCATCTCACACCAGTTAGAATGGCAATCATTAAAAAGTCAGGAAACAGCAGGTGCTGGAGAGGATGTGGAGAAATAGGAACACTTTTACACTGCTGGTGGTACTGTAAACTAGTTCAACCATTGTGGAAGTCAGTGTGGCGATTCCTCAGGGACCTAGAACTAGAAATATCATTTGACCCAGCCATCCCATTACTGGGTATATACCCAAAGGACTATAAATCATGCTGCTATAAAGACACATGCACACGTATGTTTATTGCGGCACTATTCACAATAGCAAAGACTTGGAACCAACCCAAATGTCCATCAATGATAGACTGGATTAAGAAAATGTGGCACATATACACCATGGAATACTATGTAGCCATAAAACATGATGAGTTCATGTCCTTTGTAGGGACATGGATGAAATTGGAAATCGTCATTCTCAGTAAACTATCGCAAGGACAAAAAACCAAACACTGCGTGTTCTCACTCATAGATGGGAATTGAACAATGAGAACACATGGACACAGGAAGGGGAACATCACACTCTGGGGACTGTCGTGGGGTGGGGGGAGTGGGGAGGGATAGCATTAGGAGATATACCTAATGCTAAATGACGAGTTAATGTGTGCAGCACACCAGCATGGCACATGTATACATATGTAACTAACTGGCACATTGTGCACATGTACCCTAAAACTTAAAGTATAATAATAATAATAATAATAATAATACTAATAATAAAATATTGAAAGCATTTCCTTAATACTTACAACCCAGCATACCACCATGTATTTTTTATTTTTATTATTTTAAATTTAATTTAATTTTTAATTTTCGTTGGTACACAGTAAGTGTGTATATTTACGGGGTGCATGAGATGTTTTGATACATGCCGCCACGTGAAATAGGCACATCATGGAGGATGGTGTTTCTGTCACCTCAAGCATTTATCCTTTGCGTTACAAACAATGTAATTATACGTTTTAAGTTATTTTTAAATGTTCAATTTTTATTGACTATAGTGATCTTGTTGTGCTATCAAATAGTAAGCCTTATTATTTCTTTAAACTATTTTTTTGTGCCCATTAACCATCGCCACCTCCCCAGCATCAGACCCCCACTACCCTTCTCAGCTTCTGGTAACCATTCTTTTACTCTTTATGTCCACAGGTTCAACTGTTTTGATTATTAGATCCCACAAATAAGTGCAAACTTACAATATTTGTCTTTCTGTGTCTGGCTTATCTTGCTTAACATAATGATCTCCATTTCCATCCATGCTGTTGCAAATGGCTGGATCTCATTCTTTTTTATGGCTGAATAGTACTCAATTGTGTATATGTAGCAGATTTCCTTTATCCATTCATCTATTGATGGTCACTTAGGTTGCTTCCAAATCTTAGCTATTGTAAACAGTGCTGCAATAAGCACAGGACTGCAGATATCTTTTTGATATACTGATTTCCTTTCTTTTGGCTATATACCCAGCAGTAGGATTGCTGGATCATATGATAGCTCAATTTTTAGTTTTTTTGAGGAACCTCCAAACTGTTCCCTATAGTGGTTGTACTAATTTACCTTTCCACCAATGGTATCTGAGGGTTCCCTTTTCTCCACATCCTTGTCAGCACTTGTTATTGCTTGTCTTTAGGATGTAAGCCATTTTAACTGGGGTGAGGTGATATCTCATTGTAGTTTTGATTTGCATGTCCCTGATGATAAATGATGTTGCACACCTTTTCACATGCCACCACCTGTATTTTAAAAGCACACTCTCTCCATCGTCTCTTGGAGTTACTACATCTCTTCTCATTTGGATTACTAGAAAGCAGTGAGGAACTGTGATTTTTACAGACAATTCAAGTGTGAAAATTTCATATTTCTCATACATTTTTTCAGGAAAAAGTTTTTGCAAATATCATCTGAAATATTTAAAATCTTACTATCTATGAAAACATACCTTTAACCACCATTTGCATTTAAAATAGATTTTGAATTTTGTGACAAGATGTATATATGGGTTTTGTATTTGTTAATGACATGTTTTCTGTATTTTACTGAGTTTCATACTTCACAGAGTAGCCGCCTCTGAGCGAAGACTTAATCTTCTCCTCAGTATCCTCCAGCCAAATTCATTTCTCTCAAATGTTCTTTTTATGTTAGCCTAGAAAACCCCATTGTTTCATAAAAACTTAGCATTTACTTGTTGCAAGACAGTTTGGACTTGGTTTATCTAAGATTCCACTGTATGGGTTATTGATGACAGAAATGTTGGAGAGCCAGAGCCAGATCCTATTATTTGTAACAATTGTTCTGCGAATGTTTTTTCATCAGGCTTCAGAAAACTGCCAGTTCTCTGGGGCCCTTTGATATAACTAGGTTAGTGCCACAAACAGGTAGTAGTGCACTGGCTTTGAGCTTCGAGTGTCTGCAAAGCAAGAGAAAATCTAGGCAGTTTGATGGCCTGTATTTCCAGCTGTCTGCCTCCTTTGTGCATGGAGAAATAAGGTTGACACCCCGATTATTTTCGTTTTCCAGAAAGACTATGGGAAATGTACTCTTTTAAATTACAATGGCAGTTTTACATTAAATCTTTTGTTAAGGTCTTTACATTTAGTCTCCATAAATCTTGATAGGCCACTTAGGTAGGTGAACTAAGAATATGACATGCAGTAATGCAACATGAGGGGCCCAATGAGGATTTACAGAGATTAAAATGTTTTGAAAATGTGTTGAAAATGAATGTACATAAAAAAGACACAACTTAAAAGTGTTCAGTTTTGATAAGAAAAGGAAAAATAACTGATTTCTATCCTGGGCTATGGACAAATATATATAACATATACTGAAATCTCAAAGAATGAATTCCCTGAGGGAAATTTTTTCATTTGATACACTATGTTATTTAAAAAAGTACAGGTAATGAGGGAAGGTATGATCTTACATGTATGAGTTTGAAAATATCTGTAAAGATGTTTATACCTTTACAAACATGACTGAATGAAGTTGGTTTTGATGAGATGGCAATTTCAACTTGAACAATGATTTATTGATTGTGTAACACATGCAAATTATCCTATAGGTTCTATTATGACCACAGATTTGAATAAACTGCATGCCCTTAGCCATTAATAGCTTTTAATTTAGTAGAGGAAATAAAATTACTTGTAACTATTTTACTATGTGACAGGCCATGTTAAGAGCTTAATGGTAGTGCAAATAGATGGTGAGAATTTGGCAAAGAACTTAGATCTGGGCAGAGGGTACCTAGGAATATTTTGGTAAACATCTATCTTTGAAGCAGAATATTAAAAGACACCTTGGAGTTGTATAGGAGATATCTGGGGAGCAGGGACATTCAAAATGTAGAACTTCTCTTTTTATTGTTCATTTATTAATCAAGCTTTATTGATTATTCTATTAGATGCCAGATGCTGTTTGAGGTGCTGGTAGGAAGCCTGAGTAAAGCCTGTTCTCTGCCCTCAAAGATATGATAGGGACTGTTCAAGTTAGGGAAGCAATTTATCTTTGTTCATTTTTCCTCCTGTAGTATAAATTTATTGATACAATTTTTTTTAAAATTGTCTTTAACCCAGGTAGGGTTCTAAATGGAGAAGATAATGGAGGGAGCAAAGGTGGGAAATTCACAAATCAGAGAAGATAGCATATAAATGTAATGGAATAGGGAAGAGCTCAGGTGTGCCTTTATTTAACGCCAACAGAATTCTTGAACATTAGCACCAGTGCTGTGAGGTACCAAGCATACAAGCATACTTGACATCTTCCTTTTAACACTCTTCTCTTATTGGTGACAATAATTATTTTAGGGGGTAACATGTTATATTTAGTAATAATCATTCTGTTGATTTGTTCTTAATAAACCAATTTAGAAAGAGAATTACTTGCAATTGTAAAGCTATTTAAATTTATTAAAATATTTTGTGTGTGAACAGAAACTGCACTTAACCAATTGTATTAGTTTCCTGTTGCTGCTGTAACAAGTTACCACACTCTTAGCAACGTGAAACAACACAAATTTATTATCTTACACTTCTGGAGACCAGAAGTGCAAAATGGGTTTAATGAAGCTAAACCAAGCTGTTGGGCAGGGCTATGTTCTTTCTGGAGCCTCCAGAGGAAAATCCCCTTCCTTATCTTTTCCTGCTTCTAAAGGCTGTCCTTCCTTCTTCAAATCCAGCAATCACACCACTCCAACCTCTGCTTTCCTTATTACAGCTCCTCTCACTCTCCTGACTTCTTTTTCTTTCTTTTTTTTTTTTTTTTCCACTTACAGAGACCCTTGTGATTACATTGGGCACACCTGGATAATCCAGACAACCTTTCCATCACAAGACCCTTAATTTAAGCACATCTTCAAAGTCTATTTTTTATTCCCTGTAAAATGATATTTTCACACATTACAGGGACTGGGGCATAGATATTTTGTGGGAGGTCATTATTCTGCCTATCATACCAATTACAAGTATTTTATTATTATTATTATTATTTTGAGATGGAGTCTCGTTCTGTTGCCCAGGCTGGAGTGCAGTGGTGCGATCTCTGCTCACTGCAACCTCTTCCTCCTGGGTTCAAGCTGTTCTCCTCCATCAGCCTGCTGAGTAGCTGGGATTACAGGCACCTGCCACCGTGCCCGGCTAATTTTTGTATTTTTAGTAGAGACAGGTTTCACTGTATTGGCCAGCCTGGTCTTGAACTCCTGACCTTGTGATCTGGCCGCCTTGGCCTCCCAAAGTGCTGGGATTACAGGCGTGATCCACCGCGCCCGGCCAATTGTTATGTTTTATAATTTATCCTTTGTCTCACTGGTGTACACTGAAATCACAAATGAACAGAATTGAAAAAAATTCAGTTCTATTTCTTTGTAAAATCACTGTATTTTATTTGTTTATTTCTAATCTAACAAACTGAATATAAATATATATATATATATATATATTTCTAGTCTAAATAAACACAGGGTTTTCACAGGCATTAGAGAAATGAACAGCACCAAGAGTGAGCTTGAAAAATCCTGAGCGGCTATGAATTTACACCTGATATGAATATGTATAGTTGAGTTCACATGTATCAGTGGCAACTGTATAAATGGAATTTGCCTGAAATCACTTTAATGTAGAAAATAGTATTTATTAAAGGATACACAGTAAAAATGTGCTCATGTTAATCTTATTTGTAGATTAGTAAAACTCAACAGTAACTGCAGCAATTGTTTAAAATTTAGATTATCAAAAGTTTTTTTTTTTTTTTTCATGGAGGAGTAATTTACCCACATTCTTTAGAGTCACTGGTGCATGGTGATGATGAAAAGCAGGCTGACGTGCTTCTCTTTATTGCCTCTACGCCAGGGGGATTGTTCTTGTTGCCCCACCCTTGGTTTGCTGCTGGATCAATTGTATTCTTTCCAGGTGTATTTTTTTAAACGCATGTTTAGCAAAGTGTTATCTTAGCACTTTGCAGTAAGTGCCGCTATATACTGAGACATATGCATTCCTAAAAATCACTGTAAAAATTCACATAATCAAGATCTCAGTGCTTATAGGAAAAATGAGGTTAGAGACAAAACACTCAAAATCCTCTTCAGTGATACATACAAAAATATATAGAAATCTAATAAAATGGTGGAATAGTTTACAGATTTTAAATGGTAAACAAATAGATAAATAGTTAAATATGACAATTCGTGTTGATAGATCTGAAGTTTACTTGGAAATGGACCTCAGAAGCACTGTAGCTTGAGAATTATCGTGACATGGTGAAGGGAGGATGTTTGAAATCAGATGGAAATTTGTAATGCCAGATATGGACAGATGTGGCTCCTAACACACTCAGTGAATTGAGATAATGGGTCAATGTTTGAGGTGTGCACTCTTATACATTTTATTTTTTATTTTTTTACTTTTTGAGACAGGGTCTCACTCTTTCACCCAGGCTGGAGTGGAGTGGTGCAACCTTAGCTCACTGTGGCCTCAACCTTCCAGGCTCAAGCAACCCTCTCACCTTAGCCTCTTGACTATCTGGGAATAAGATTGCACACCACCACACCTGGGTAAATTTTTTTTTTTTTTTTTTTTGTAGATACGGGGCCTCGCTATGTAGCCTGGGATCGTCTTGTACTCCTGGGCCCAAGTGAACCTCCTGTCTTGGTTCCCAAAGTGCAAGAATTATAAGTGTGAGACACAGTACCTGGCCCTGTATCTACATGTGCATATATATGCCTATGTGCCTTGGTTCAGGACAGTGCAGCTATCTGCCATCACCTAGCTTTTCTTCACTGATGAAATTGTGGATGAGCAAATATGAAATGTATATCATGCTCACATTGTTTGTTAACATAGGAATCTTATTGGAACAAACTTGTGTTTTCAAAGCAAGCATTACAGCAGAACCTACTATAACATCACCTGATCTGTGAGTGGCAACATGAAGAAATATAAAACCCTGTTTTCCAATCTGTAGTTTGGAGAACAGGCTTTGTATTGGGAGATCAAATGGTTTCATGTAAGCAACACAGCACCCATCATAAAAGTTCACTTTCCATTATTGGTGTATAAGAATGCTTGTGATTTTTGCACATTGATTTTGTATCCTGAGACTTTGCCGAAGTTGCTTATCAGCTTCAGGAGATTTTGGGCTGAGACGATGGGGTTTTCTAAATATGCAATCATGTCACCTGCAAACAGGGACAATTTGACTTCCTCTTTTTGTAATTGAATACCCTTTATTTCTTTCTCCTGCCTGATTGTCCTGGCCAGAACTTCCAACACTATGTTGAATAGGAGTGGTGAGAGAGGTCATCACTGTCTTGTGCCAGTTTTCAAAGGGAATGCTTCCAGTTTTTGCCCATTCAGTATGATGTTGGCTGTGGGTTTGTCATAAATAGCTCTTATTATTTTGAGATATGTCCCATCAATACCTAATTTATTGAGAGTTTTTAACATGAAGCACTGTTGAATTTTGTCAAAGGCCTTCTGTGCATCTATTGAGATAACCATGTGGTTTTTGTCTTTGGTTCTGTTTATATGCTGGATTACGTTTATTGATTTGCATATGTTGAACCAGCCTTGCATCCCAGGGATGAAGTCCACTTGATCATGTGGATAAGGTTTTTGATGTGCTGCTGGATTCAATTGGCCAGTATTTTACTGAGGATTTTTGCATTGATGTTCATCAGGGATATTGGTCTACAATTCTCTTTTTTTGTTGTGTCACTGTCAGACTTTGGTATCAGGATGATGCTAGCCTCATAAAATGAGTTAGGGAGGATTCCTTTTTTTCCACTGATTGGAATAGTTTCAGAAGGAATGGTACCAGCTCCTCCTTGTACCTCTGGTAGAATTCGGCTGTGAATCTGTCTGGTCCTGGACTTTTTTGCTTGGTAGGCTATTAATTATAGCCTCAATTTCAGAGTCTGTTATTGGTCTATTCAGAGATTCAGCTTCTTCCTGGTTTAGTCTTGGGAGGGTGTATGTGTCCAGGAATTTATCCGTTTCTACTAGATTTTCTAGTTATTTGCGTAGAGGTGTTTATAGTATTCTCTGATGGTAGTTTGTATTTCTGTGGCATTGATTGTGATATCCCCTTTATCATTTTTTTATTGTGTCTATTTGATTCTTCTCTCTTTTCTTCTTTATTAATCTTGCTAGCAGTCTAACAATTTTGTTGATCTTTTCAAAAAACCAGCTCCCGGATGCATTGATTTTTTGAAGGATTTTTTGTGTCTCTATCTCCTTCAGTTCTGCTCTGATCTTAGTTATTTCTTGCCTTCTACTAGCTTTTGAATGTGTTTGCTCTTGCTTCTCTAGTTCTTTTAATTGTCATGACAGGGTGTCAATTTTAGATCTTTCCTGCTTCCTCTTGTGGGCATTTAGTGCTATAAATTTCCCTCTATACACTGCTTTGAATGTATCCCAGAGATTCTGGAACGTTGTGTCTTTGTTCTCATTGGTTTTAAAGAATTTATTTCAAAGAAATAAATTTCTGCCTTCATTTCGTTATGTACCCAGTAGTCATTCAAGAGCAGGTTGTTCAGTTTCCATGTAGTTGAGCGGTTTTGAGTGAGTTTCTTAATCCTGAGTTCTAGTTTGATTGCACTGTGGTCTGAGAGACAGTTTGTTATAATTTTTGTTCTTTTACATTTGCTGAGGAGTGCTTTACTTCCAACTATGTGGTCAATTTTGGAATAAGTGCAGTGTGGTGCTGAGAAGAATGTATATTCTGTTGATTTGGGATGGAGAGTTCTGTAGATGTCTATTAGGTCCACTTGTTGCAGAGCTGAGTTCAATTCCTGGATATCCTTGTTAACTTTCTGTCTCGTTGATCTGTCTAATGTTGACAGTGGGGTGTTAAAGTCTCCCATTATTATTGTGTGGGAGTCTAAGTCTCTTCATAGGTCTCTAAGGACTTGCTTTATGAATCTGGGTGCTCCTGTATTGGGTGCATATATATTTAGGATAGTTAGCCCTTCTTGTTGAATTGATCCCTTTACCATTATGTAATGGCCATCTGTGTCTCTTTTGATCTTTGTTGGTTTAAAGTCTGTTTTATCAGAGACTAAGATTGCACCCCCGGCCTTTTTTTTGTTTTCCATTTTCTTCATAGATCTTCCTCCATCCCTTTATTTTGAGCCTATGTGTGTCTCTGCACGTGAGATGGATCTCCTGAATACAGCACTGATGGGTCTTGACTCTATCCAATTTGCCAGTCTGTGTCTTTTAAGGAGAGCATTTAGCCCCTTTACATTTAAGGTTAATATTGTTGTGTGTGAATTTGATCCTTTCATTTTGATGTTAGCTGGTTATTTTACTCGTTAGTTGATGGAGTTTCTTCCTAGCCTCGATGGTCTTTACAGTTTGGCATGATTTTGCAGTGGCTGGTACTGGTTGTTCCTTTCCATGTTTAGTGCTTCCTTCAGGAGCTCTTTTAGGGCAGGCCTGGTGGTGACAGAATCTCTCAGCATTTGCTGATCTATAAAGGATTTTATTTCTCCTTCACTTATGAAGCTTAGTTTGGCTGGATATGAAATTCTGGGTTGAAAATTCTTTTCTTTAAAATTGTTGAATATTGGCCCCCACTCTCTTCTGGCTTGTAGAATTTCTGCCAAGAGATCCGCTGTTAGTCTGATGGGCTTCCCTTTGTGGGTAACCCCACCTTTCTCTCTGGCTGCCCTTAACATTTTTTCTTTCATTTCAACTTTGGTGAATCTGACAATTATGTTTCTTGGAGTTGCTCTTCTTGAGGAGTATCTTTGTGGCGTTCTCTGTATTTCCTGAATTTGAATGTTGGCCTGCCTTGCTAGGTTGGGGAAGTTCTCCTGGATGATATCCTGCAGAGTGTTTTCCAACTTCGTTCCACTCTCCCTGTCACTTTCAGGTACACCAATGAGACATAGATTTGGTCTTTTCACATAGTCCCATATTTCTTGGAGGCTTTGTTCATTTCTTTTTATTCTTTTTTCTATAAACTTCTCTTCTCACTTCATTTCATTCATTTGATCTTTGATCACTGATACCGTTTCTTCCAGTTGATCGAATCGGCTACTGAAGCTTGTGCATTCGTCACGTAGTTCTCATGCCATGGTTTTCAGCTCCATCAGGTCCTTTAAGGACTTCTCTACACTGGTTATTTGAGTTAGCCAGTCGTCTAATCTTTTTTCAAGGTTTTTAGCTTCTTTGCGATGGGTTCGAACTTCCTTCTTTAGCTTGGAGAAGTTTTATCATCTGAAGCTTTCTTCTCTCAACTCGTCAAAGTCGTTCTCTGTTGAGCTTTGTGAACAGAGCCCTCAGAAATAATACCACACATCTACAACCAACTGATCTTTGACAAACCTGACAAAAACAAGAAATGGGGAAAGGATTCCCTATTTAATAAATGGTGCTGGGAAAACTGGCTAGCCATATGTAGAAAGCTGAAACTGGATCCCTTCTTTACACCTTATGCAAAAATTAATTCTAGATGGATTAAAGAGTTAAGTGTTAGACCTAAAACCATAAAAACCCTAGAAGAAAACCTAGGCAATACCATCCAGGACATAGGCATGGGCAAGGACTTCATGTCTAAAACAGAAAAGCAATGGCAACAAAAGCCAAAATTGACAAATGGGATCTAATTAAACTAAAGAGCTTCTGCACTGCAAAAGAAACTACCATCAGAGTGAAAAGGCAACCTACAGAATGGGAGAAAATTTTTGCAGTCCACTCATCTGACAAAGGGCTAATATCCAGAACCTACAAAGAACTCAAACAAATTTGCAAGAAAAAACAAACATCCCCATCAAAAAGTGGGCGAAGGATATGAACAGACACTTCTCAAAAGAAGACATTTATGCATCCAAAAGACACATGAAAAAATGCTCATCATCACTGGCCATCAGAGAAATGCAAATCAAAACAACAATGAGATACCATCTCGCACCAGTTAGAATGGTGATCATTAAAAAGTCAGGAAACAACAGGTGCTGGAGAGGATGTGGAGAAATAGGAACACTTTTACACTGTTGATGGGACTGTTAGCTAGTTCAACCATTGTGGAAGACAGTGTGGCGATTCCTCAAGGATCTAGAACTAGAAATATCATTTGACCCAGCCATCCCATTACTGGGTATATACCCAAAGGATTATAAATCATGCTGCTATAAAGACACATGCACACGTATTTTTATTGCGGCACTATTCACAATAGCAAAGACTGGGAACCAACCCAAAAGTCCATCAGTGATAGACTGGATTAAGAAAATATGGCACATATACACCATGGAATACTATGCAGCCATAAAAAAGGATGAGTTCATGTCCTTTGTAGGGACACGGATGGTGCTGGAAACCATCATTCTCAGCAAACTATCGCAAGGACAAGAAAACCAAACACCGCATGTTCTCACTCACAGGTGGGAATTGAACAATGAGAACACTTGGACACAGGAAGGAGAACATCACACACCGGGGCCTGTCATGGGGTGGGGGGAGGGTGGAGGGATAGCATTAGGAGATATACCTAACGTAAATGACGAGTTAATGTGTGCAGCACACCAACATGGCACATGTATACATATGTAAGAAACCTGCACATTGTGCACATGTACCCTAGAACTTAAAGTATAAAAAAAAAAGTTCCTTTTCCAACTTGCTCAGGTGTCACTAACAGATCCTTGTACTTTCCCCTCTTAGGCCGTAACTTGACTTCAGAATCTTTTTAAAGACAAACTTGCTGGAAGCCATTGCCAATCAATTAGATTTGACATCAAAAGTTGAAAAATTTTTTTTGCCGTCATTGATAGTAGAAAAAAGCATGAGTTCTGAAGTCATTTAGACCTGGGTTCAAATCTTGGCCCTTAGCTCTTACTTGTGTCTTGAAGAGTTACCTAAACTCTCTTGGCTTTTGTTTTCTATAAAACTAAGCTAATAATACCTATTTTAAATGGTGTGAGAATGAAATAAGAACATATAGACAGATTACCTGGTACAGTGCCTGCAGGTCTGCCTTGAGTAGTTTCCTTAAATTTCCCTTAACCAAATAAAGAAACAGAGAAACAAATTGACTTTGAGCCTTGGGCTGGGAATAGAGGATAAAAAGAAGATGTGTCAGAAAACACGTAAACCAAAGTGACCATCTTTATTTCAGCATGGGTGCTTTACTGTGCACTGTTCATAAAGACAGATCAATTTGAGTGAAATGTTCCCAAACCACAGACACATGGAACATGTTATCTGAGTTCACATGGCAATCCTGGGTGAGATACAGATCCACTGAAATTTTGCTTATCACTTCTTGTCATCTGCCCTAGCCACAAACCAAGGCTCTACAAAACTCAACTTTGATCAAAATATACTGGCGGCTCCTCATGACAGATGTCTATGACATGAACTTTAAAGCTAAACCCAAAGCCAAAGATGCCAGTGGAAAATGCTTGGTTCTTCTCATACTAAAAATGTTGATAATTCATTATATGAACTCAGGCACGTAGACTGAAGTTGAAAGGTCACAATCATTCCTTAAGGATACCACAAAAAATTAAGCAAGGGCACCAGAGAAACTCCTATTTTATTCAAGAAATAAATAGCTAAGCATTCAAATAATTTTAAAGGATACTGATGAAAGGTAATCTGCATATTTCTTTCAGTAAAATAGAGACCATTTTAAAACTGATTACAATCTGGCAGAAAGGTAGGTACTAATGCTCTAGGATGTAAATTGCCTAGCAACATTTTTTGCTATCAAAGACACCACATTCTAAAGCTTTGGTCCTCATTTCGGAGGCAGAGACCTCTTTTTTGTAGTGTAATCTTTAGACAAGAAGATTCATGCCCATAAACATATGCACAATAATAAAGCTGCCCAGAAAAGATGAAATGGAATGTTGGCAGAAAGCAGTGTTGTTTCTGCCACAGCTGTGCCAGTTACATGATACCTACTGGAATTGTTGGCTGAAACACTTTTCCAATTCAGGGGAAATGAATACCAGTGAGGGATCACGTTCTGGTATAAAAATGGCAGTGCTCAGCTAAAGTCAAATAAAAGTCAGAGCTCTAGGTAAGTATAAGAGGAAATTATTTCTGCTCCAAGCTAGTGCTAAGACTATAGGAATTCAGGTCAAACCTAGCCTGAGTTTAAACTAAATAGGGCATCAGACATGCTTTCATTTGGGAAGAGTATAATAGTGAGGAGGAATTTTATACTTTTAAAAATCTTTTTTACTGTGAAAGTGCTGATTTTCAATTATTCTAGGCAACTATACTTCATGGGATGAAGAAAATATAGTATCACTGTTTTTTCAACCAGACAAAAAGTTGTGGGTTAAATGTCTGATGCTATAGAGAAGACACATACTAGTCTGCTAACCTAGTAGTTCTTCTAGCGTGTGGAATGAAATTATACTCACTCCCCTGAACAGTTAAAGGGCAGAAATTCACCTGGAGCCTGGAGTATTTTTGTAATAAATCTCTAGGAGTACACTGTTAGAATATTCCAATGACTGTCCGAGATTCTCTATGTTCACGTGTTCTCTATTTTCATGTGGCAACAGGTCTGATGGAAAGCAGCAGATAGTTTAGTGGTGTGTCAAGGTGGCACCAGCGTCCGATGAAATTGACATCCTGCTGGAAGATGTCACTTAATATGGCATAATCTAGACTACCCACCTAAACCCAGTTGACTTGCCATCTGCTCCACAGTGAAACTGGCATGATCTCTAAGAGGAAACGTACTGCCATCCTATATAATGGCCTTTGGGATGGGAAGCCAATTGACCATGTTAAGTTATGTTGATTAATTGTTGATGCTAAAATCAGGATTCCAAGCCAAAAACAGAAAACAATTATAAGACTCTTGTTCATTCTGGATTTGTAGTCTGAAAATGTGTTATAAATTTAGAACTCATATTTATAGTAAAATACTTATGTCTATACATATTTGCCACCAATAATTACATGCTTCCAGGTCTTGAGATAAATTACTAATTTTGTAGTTTTCCACACACTACACATACACACATGCACACATGCATGCACATATATTTGTGCTTGCACTTGCTATACTATGACTTATCCGAACATTTTAAGATATAATCCTCATAGGCAATTATTTCTCTGCTAAAAGAAAATGACCTCTGTAGCTATACTGGTTAACTCACATAAGCGTACTCCACTCCATACAGTTCCCTTTCAAAGGGATCACTGTGTCAGAAGCAGCATAGCACCAGGAACACAGAATGAGGTTTGTGATTATCATTCTTATTTCATACTACGTAAAATGATCTCCATGAACTTCTTAGGCTATAATTTGTTGACACTTAAACTCTGCAGTCATCAGAGCTGCAGTTTTTCTCAGTGTGTATGCTTTACCTCTCCACGATGTGCTGTTAGATCTAAGTCTTTCTTCCTATAGTTTGTGGTTAGTATATACTTATGCCCATCTATTTTATGTTTAAATACACACCCATATTATCGTTCACATAGAGAGATCAGTTTTTCTTTTGCCTGTATCATATTTAAATTGGTTGTATTGGTTTCTTCATGAATTTTGTAACCAATCTATGTTTCATCTAAATGATAGGTGAACCTATGTTTGGGGCTAAAGGCAGCTCTACTCCGCAAGTAGAGTAGGTCAGACATGGGCAGGTGCACCAATCAACCCCACAGTGAGAGAGCTATAATGATGAGATATGTTATGGACTTGTTGGCTTCATCTCCATCAATCGTGGGAAACCCTGAGAACAATTAGATTTGACACTGACAGACCCTCATACTCAAAACTCTAGGGGGAGGGATCCCTCCTGCCAACGGTTTTCCCAACAGGAGTCAACTGTTTGTCTAAAATGTCTGGCTCCTAAGCCAGTGTCTAGAAGAGCTCCTTAAAAAGTGAAAGTGTCCAAATTAAATCTAAGCAAGGGACTGTGTTAATTTAGAAATGTAGCTTTAATCTAGGCAAGAAGAAGCGGCATTTGGAAAGGATTTTAAGATAATCCTTGAAAATGTTTCTGCATTTTATCTTTCCAACATGCAGATAGAAAATTATAAAAGGTAAGGAAGGCAAACTGTGTCTGTAGTTTATCTAATTCTTTTCTGGTTTTACCAGTGCCTTTGAAATTTGTGTTTCTGTCCATCCAAGGAGTGTAAAATCTTCCATGTTTGTTTATATATTTATAAGTACATAGTTGTCTTTATTTCCTTCTATTACAGAAAATTTTGCATATACGTATTCACAATATTTACATACATAATATAGATATATAATGGAATGAAGACAAAACAAAGCAAGAAAACATAATAATTTCTGAAGTTATACACATAGTAATTTTATTTTAATTTAGTGACTACTTTGAAGATAATGTGAACTCTTTGAACACTGAAAAGATAATTTAGTAATTGTGGTTCTTAAACATTTAAGGAACATTTATTCCAAAAAGCAAATTTTAAAAAATCCCCAAATTCTTCTATTTTGTTGTTCGCTTAGGACTCCCTGCCTAAGAGAAATTATATTGTATAAATAGTTGAAAGATGATACGAATTGTTTTCTAGTATGCCTTTTATTTATTAAGCTCTTAAAGAAACCTGCCTTGCCATTTCTGTTGGTCAAATACTTTGAATATGTTGTTTTTCACCTCTGTGCCTTTATATGTTCATATTTTATTAAGAAAAATTCAATTCAAAGCTATTTCTTGATTTTTGGAATATATTTGGGACAAAATATATAACAATGAAAATTCTTTAAGCCCAGCTGACCTCTGTTTCACAGCAAAACTGACACATATGAAAGTAGCCTCTGTCTTATCATTGCAAAAGAACCCAAGTCAATCAAATTTATTGCACCTTCAAGATTATCTTAGGAAAAGATATCAAGAAAAGAAACAATATTCTTGCTCAGCATATTTTTCTTCTCTAGAAGATGAATCTGCTGTCTCTGATAGCAGATGTAATCTTTTTCATATTCTTCCTAAAGCAACCACTTCAAAGAAAACAACTTATTTTAGTCCCAGGTAAGAGCTCTTACCTTCCCTATTGTCATGTGTCTCTATTGTAGGTTTAGCTGTATTTTTTAATGGTGGTAATGTAAACAAGATAGAAGTTGAATACTATCTTATACAAAGGAAGCCATCATTGATTCTGTTTCTGTTCGTAGAATGATGGCCATCTTAGTGTCATAATATTTAAATTTCAGGCCCACAGAGGGAGAAAGCAAAAGGAAAAAGGGTTTCTCTTCCAGAAAAATTATGTCTTATGAAGCAACCTTCATAGAAGTTCTATAATTTTCAAGTTCATCTTACATTTGATTGGCCACAACTGTCATATGACCACATCTTGCGGGAAGGTAGGCTGGGAAATGTAATCTTTTATTCTGGGTGGCTATATGTTCTGTATTAGAGGTTGTAGTATGTTCCTAATAATCTGTTATCATAGCTGTTAGACCTCTATAATTCCACCTCTTTCAGAAAAAAATTTTCCAATCTTTCCCACATTGTAAATTTCTATATCTACACTTGGAATCAGTTATTTTGCACGTAACAAAATACTGAAAAACATCACTATTCACTATAATTCATTTATGTTATAATTCATTTATGAGTGCCTTGTCTACTAACAGTGACATATTCAATTCTTTGAAAGGGGACTCATATTGTAAGCTCCCTTTGATTCTCCATAGAATCCTGCTTTTTAAGAAATACTGCTTATTTTAAATTAGGCACTATAACACCATCTATTAATATTTTTGGATCAATTCATTTCATGACTTAACATTTCTATTCTTAACTGTACTGTGACTTATGACTTTATAAGGACAACAGGAACTATTTGAAAAGGACTGAAATCTTATTAGGGAATGACAAATAGTCACTTTACTGACAATAATCTTATGCCTAAAATATGTCATATACTATAGTAACTCCTTCATCAGAATATTTATAAAACTGTTCATTAATACATCATATATAATATACAAAGACAAATTCCTACAACTTGACAGGATCTATTTATTCTTTGCCTGGATTTATTAAAATTATGTGGATATTATGGATATATATATGTTTATAGTTTTCCATGTTTACTTATGCTTTTGTAATATGAATAGAAAGTCAGTTCACTCCAAAACAAAGATCAAACAAAGTTTTTATTTTTCTTTTCATTCCTCGTGCAATAACTCCTATGTGGAGAGAATCTTTTCAGGGCAACCTAAGAAGAGACACATGGACGCTGGCTCCCTACTCTGCCAATCGGATTGGCTTGAGCAAGTAAATACCACTGTTCAAATGATACCCAAGAAGTAAAATCCCTGTTGAACTATGTGTCCTCACAAATGAACACATCTTTCCTCCTGCTTACTGCTGAAGCTTGAAGTAGAAACAGTGTCTGAATGTGTCTATCTGCAACTTCAAGGACCTTGAGGGGGTTAGATGCCCTGAGAGCATATCCAAAGCTAGGGATTTGTTGTAATTTACAGTGTCCTTGAGAAATCTGTTGAGAATCAAAGTTTACATGGAGAAACTCCTGAGAAGAGGGTCAAAAGTAATATTTCTTTCTTCCTACAGCAGTTATAAGAAAATCCAAGGTACATTGATCCAACTAGAATCTCAGTTATACTTGAGAACAGTATTCCTTCATGTAATTGCAATATATAAATGTAAAAGGTGGAAACTATTCATATTAGCTATCAAAATTTTCAGTGACAAGGTATTCAGAACTATTATATTGTGCAAATAATTAAACTACCCACACAAGCAACTATGCAAATTTTATAAAAAAGAACTATTTGTATGTCTATCTTTCAACCTGATCTATATTTTAGGAATCTATGTCACTAAATACGAAGGAAATCCATAATTTTATAGTACACTAGAATTCCAAAGTACACTTCTTGGACATCCGTTGCCCTCTAAAAGCCTAATTCCTGAGGATTTAATGGGTAGCTGCAATATGAATATGCTAGAGATGCTGCTACTTGTCCATTGTATTAATTTTATCAAGTCAGAAAATCTGTCCTTTGTATACTAGAAACAAGTGGACACAAGTTTACAATCTTTGCAGAAGCCTCAATTTTATCATGTGCAGCTGTGAAAGTAGGTTGGGTGCATTTAACTAGGTTATTTGCACCATGCTGTTGAACCAACTGGATGTTTCTTTCAGCATTCCACTGTATTTATTTTTTTTGTAGATCTGCATAGATATCTGGGCTGAATTAAATGTTTAGCATACAGAGCAGAACAGTATACTTTAAAATGTAATTTTTTTTTCTTTACCCAGAATGAGTGTGTTAATCTAGGAAGACATAAAGTTGATCATTTATCATTGGGACTGAGACAAAATTTACCCTTAATATGTACTCCCTTAATATGTAAATGATGTATTCCCTTAATATGTAAATTATGAAAAGTCGAAATGTGCATAAGACATTATTTCTGTGCTTAGAGTTATTTGACCATGTTTTGCCTGCTTCTCTGTTTTATTTTTTAAACATTTTTATGTATGTCAATAAAGCATAATGCAGATCTTATTAGTTGCCTATCTGGTATCTATTTCTCACCTTTCTTTTCTGTTACAGAACTCAAATTTTGTTCATGTAAACATGTGTTCCCAGTGTAACTGAGAGGAAACTGATTGAGCCACCAGAGCCTGATTTATCTAAACCGATAAATGCATGGCATTGCCCTGGTGACGTTACTGGTGCAGAAGTGGGCATTTGAGCTAAGTTTGCCCAATTATAGTCCATGATTGGGGGAGAGGTTTCTCCATCTCTTTCAAAAGATGTGAAAAAGAAGGACAATGATTCACCTGATGCTGTCAACCCTGGACCCTGAGGGCCAAAGTAAGGAAAAGCCGACAGATGAAAGATGACACAGAGGAATTTTAAAAACCTCGGTTCTTGATGACAACACTGAGTTAATGAATCTATCAGCCTAGGAAACTTCCTTATTTCTGAGCGTCTTGTTATGTGAGATGATAAATATCCTTATGGTTTAAGTTAGTTTGAATCATTTTTTTTTACCTTGCAGTCAGGAGTAATTTAAAAAAAAACAACATTAATAGAAGTTCATCATAATCACATGAGAAAATATGGAAAAGTAAATGAAAGAAAATAAAAAGATCTGTAACAGTAACACCTGGAAATGCCACTGTTAACACTGAGGTATGAATAGAAGTTTCTTAGTTTTTGCATATACACATTATATCTATTGTATATGTGATTTGAAAGACTATATTTTTATATATTTATCAATCAATTTTATTGTTTTTTTTCTGTCGATGTCTTTTGTTCATCTTTCTAATGGGTGCTTCAATGCTTCTCTTTCTGATTGACAGGTTTTTAAATAATCTGAAGATATGTATTCAATAAATATTTATTAATCACGTACTAGATATTTTGTTAATTAATCACCTGCTAGACATTTTGTTGGGTCTGAGGGTACAATAATAAGTGAATGTAGCTAACGTCCTGAGTTCATGGAGCTTCTTGAACTTAGAATTCAAAGAAGAGCCATATTTATAAAATAATCATTCAGATACATGCATTGTTACAAGCTAATTGCTGCAAAGGAGAGACACATGATGTTAAAAGTGCTTCTAATAAGGGAACACTACTTATTAATCAGTCATGGCAAGTTTTGGTGACGTAACCAGTGAGCCAAAATTTGAAGACTGATTCACACAGTGGGCAGGTGAGAGTATCTTCAAATCTCTGTGTATGAAGGGCCCGTGGTACCTTTGAGCAACTAAAACAAGGCCATGAAAATCGGATCACAAAGAGTGCTATACAAGAAGCAGACAGGGTTCAATCACGCGGGGCTTAGAAGAAAGCTTGCCTTTATTACACCATCAGTGGAGAATAACTAAAAGTTTGAGATTAGAGGTAGGGGCTGAGATAAGATTATGTTTTGAAAAATAATTATTCTGGCTTCAGTGTAGAGCTGTACTGAACAAAGGAAAGTATAGATAGGAGCAAAACTAAAGAGGAAAAGAAATTAAATTTGATACATAATTGGGGATTAAAATTGGTGCTAAATTGGTGGAAAGGGATTACTGTTAATTCTTAGGTTTTGTCTCATGGAAAGAAATAATGGAACATTTTACTGGATAGCTGAATGTATCAAACTTATTCTCTTCTATCTTTTTATATCAATGTTGTGCTCCTTAATCATAATAACTTAGATATTTCCGTATATGTTCCTGTTACATGTTTTTTTTAATATTCCTTGACATTGACTGTGTCTCCAAGTTTCTCAGGATTATGGTAAGAGGCAGTGCTGTACTTCAAAAAATAATCTATAGTTTTTTTTGTCTGATGATGCTAATTGTGGGAGATTTTGAAATTATGAAGAGTATAAAAACAAAATATAAATATTAATGACTTCTTATCTCAAAGATTACTATTATCCTGCTTTTCCCAAATGCATATCTATAATATAGACAATTTTTTAAGAAAATTAAAATCCTGCAATATAGTCTTTCTTATTTATTTGTTTTCACTCAATTTTATGTTATCAGTGATTTTCCAAAGCATTAGTCTTTAAAATGTGATGTTTATTACTGGTATCCCTCTATTGTAATAATATACCTTGAATTATTACTTTATTTAGACATTGTTTTTATAAGTGATGTTGCATTGAACATCTTTAAACAGCAATATTTTAATACTTCTTTTGAGTAGGTTTTTGGAGTTACTAGGTCCAGAAGAGTTTTATGTGCCCAGTATAAAATGTTCATTTGTACATCTAAAAATAGAGATTTTCATTTCATACCTGCATGTGATCTGGTATGTATACAAAGACATGCACTTAATAGTAAGTACATTTAATTAAAAACTTACTTGGATTTTCTGATTTTAATATTATAGAAAGTCAAAGGATTATATGGCTTTTGTCCTTACAGTCAATATATAGCTTGAGAGCAAACAACTTTATCATGACTTGATTTGCTTCTCCTGTCTATTTTACCAACGGTCTAAATTAGCTTAGACTGCTATAACAAAATACCAGGCTGGGAGGCTTTAGCAACAGAAATTCACTTTCTTGCAGCTCTGAGGGAGTCCAGGATCAAGGTGCCAGTAAGGCCTGTTTCATTCTGAGGCTTCTTCTCTTGGCTCGTAGGCAACTACAGTCTCACTGGGTGCTCACATGGTCTTTTCCTTGGTATATGCTGAGAGAGAGAGAGAGAGACAGAGAGGAGATTTCTAGTGTCTTGTCTTATAAGAACACTAATTCGTTGGATCAGGGTCCAAACCTATGACTTCATTTGACTTAATTACTTCCTTACAGACCCCATCTCCAAATATAGCCACACTGAGTTTTAGTTCTTCAACAATTTTAAGGGGCCACAAACTTTCAGTCTATAACACTAACCAAATGTTTTTTTCTGTCAGCAGATATTCTGTACCCTCACATAGATATGGAAAACTAACAGAAATTTATTGTAGACAATATAGACTATAAAAGAGTGATTAAAAATAGACAAACAAAAGAGCAAATCTATAAATATTTCTTAAAGATTACACTGCTAACACATAGGTGTAATCTCTTCAAGACTTCTATAAATAATTATTTTGATTTTTTCCTTTCTAAAGTTATAATTAGGAACTCTATGTAGTATTTTATGTGCATATACACTTTTACTTTAAATATGATGCTGGTTGTTGATTTGCGTCAGTTGTTCTTGACAAAGTGAAGGACATGTCCTTATATTCATCATGGCACATAAGAGTTTCTATTCACCCTTCATTCTGCTAATATTTATTGGACATCCACCATGTACCAGACCTTGTTGGAAAGAATGTAAATAATACATACACAAAAATGATGATTTCCCATTGATATACATGTTTTAAAGAAAATAAGGCAAATTGGAAAAGTACCTTAACATGGGGAGAAAGAGGAAAGACCATCATTTCTCACAGGAAGGTCAGGAAGGCTTCGTTAAGGAATGTTACTTGAACAGAAATACAAATGACGTATTTCTTTTCCAAGCTTTTTCAGGAAGTTAGGAGAAATTGAAGCAGGTGCTGCCAAGTTAAAGCACTATATAAACTGACCATCTTATTGATAAATATTTGCAAGTTTCAATCTGATTATTTCTCACTGAAACATAACTTAAAAAGTGACCAGAACAAAACTTGCACATGTAAAACCAAATTTGAATTAGCAGGGTATAATTTTAAAATGAATAGGTTGTCATAAATATTACTCATCCTTTGCTTCTAGACGAGAAGTGAGAAGTCACTATAGCATCTGAAACAATACAGAGGTTTGGTAATCAGTGTTCTACTGATTTAGATGACTTCATTCTTTAGTAGAATAAAGCAATAAATCAATAAATAAATGCATGAATGGATAGGTCAATAAATGACTGCCATTTACAGAGTACTTTTCAAAATAAAAAACTCCTTTAACCAACATTATTTTATTAAAGATGTGCAACATTTTAAAAACAATAAATACTTTTTACAGTTAGCTAGAAGAGGCAAAGAAGGCTTCAGATGATCAAACTACTCCAAGCTAAAGGAGGAAGTTTGAACCCATGGCAAAGAAGTTAAAAACCTTGAAAAAAAATTAGACGAATGGCTAACTAGAATAACCAATGCAGAGAAGTCCTTAAAGGACCTGATGGAGCTGAAAACCAAGGCACGAGAACTACGCGATGAATGCACAAGCCTCAGTAGCCGATTCAATCAACTGGAAGAAAGGGTATCAGTGATGGAAGATCAAATGAATGAAATGAAGTGAGAAGAGAAGTTTAGAGAAAAAAGAATAAAAAGAAACGAACAAAGCCTCCAAGAAATATGGGACTATATGAAAAGACCATATCTAAATCCGATTGGTGTACCTGAAAGTGACAGGGAGAATGGAACCAAGTTGGAAAACACTCTGCAGGATATTATCCGGGAGAACTTCCCCAGTCTAGCAAGGCAGGCCAACATTCAAATTCAGGAAATACAGAGAATGCCACAAAGATACTCCTCGAGAAGAGCAACTCCAAGACACATAATTGTCAGATTCACCAAAGTTGAAATGAAGGAAAAAATGTTAAGGGCAGCCAGAGAGAAAGGTGGGGTTACCCACAAAGGGAAGCCCATCAGATTAACAGCAGATCTCTCAGCAGAAACTCTATAAGCCAGAAGAGAGTGGGGGACAATAATCAACATTCTTAAAGAAAAGAATTTTCAACCCAGAATTTCATATCCAGCCAAACCAAGCATCATAAGTGAAGGGGAAATAAAATCCTTTGCAAACAAGCAAATGCTGAGAGATTTTGTCACCACCAAGCCTGCCCTACAAGAACTCCTGAAGGAAGCACTGAACATGGAAAGGAACAACCAGTACCAGCCACTGCAAAAACATGCCAAAATGTAAAGACGATCGAGGCTAGGAAGAAACTGCATCAACTAACGAGCAAAATAACCAGCTAACATCAGAATGAAAGGATGAAATCACACATAACAATATTAACCTTAAATGTAAATGGGCTAAATGCTCCAATTAAAAGACACAGACTGGTAAATTGGATAAAGAGTCAAGACCCATCAGAGTGCTGTATTCAGGAAACCCATCTCATGTGCACAGACCCATATAGGCTCAAAATAAAGGAATGGAGGAAGATCTACCAAGCAAATGGAAAACAAAAAAAGGCAGGGGCTGCAATCCTAGTCTCTGATAAAACAGACTTTAAACCAACAAAGATCAAAAGAGACAAAGGAGGCCATTACATAATGGTAAAGGGACCAATTCAACAAGAAGAGCTAACTATCTGAAATATATATGCACCCAATGCAGGAGCACCCAGATTCATAAAGCAAGTCCTTAGAGACCTATGAAGAGACTTAGACTCCCACACAATAATAATGGAAGACTTTAACACCCCACTGTCAACCTTAGACAGATCAACGAGACAGAAAGTTAACAAGGATATCCAGGAATTGAACTCAGCTCTGCAACAAGCGGACCTAATACACATCTACAGAACTCTCCATCCCAAATCAACAGAATATACATTCTTCTCAGCACCACACCGCACTTATTCCAAAATTGACCACATAGTTGGAAGTAAAGCACTCCTCAGCAAATGTAAAAGAACAAAAATTATAACAAACTGTCTCTCAGACCACAGTGCAATCAAACTAGAACTCAGGATTAAGAAACTCACTAAAAACCGCTCAACTACATGGAAACTGAACAACCTGCTCTTGAATGACTACTGGGTACATAACGAAATGAAGGCAGAAATAAAGATGTTCTTTGAAACCAATGAGAACAAAGACACAACATTCCAGAATCTCTGGGATACATTCAAAGCAGTGTATAGAGGGAAATTTATAGCACTAAATGCCCACAAGAGGAAGCAGGAAAGATCTAAAATTGACACCCTATCTTGACAATTAAAAGAACTAGAGAAGCAAGAGCAAACACATTCAAAAGCTAGCAGAGGGCAAGAAATAACTAAGATCAGAGAAGAACTGAAGGATGTAGAGACACAAAAAACCCTTCAAAAAATCAATGAATCCAGGAGGTGGTTTTTTGAAAAGATCAACGAAATTGATAGACCACTAGGAAGACTAATAAAGAAGAAAAGAGATAAGAATCAAATAGACACAATAAAAAATGATAAAGGGGTTATCACCACCAATCCCACAGAAATACAAACTACCATCCGAGAATACTATAAACACCTGTACGCAAATAAACTGGAAAATCCAGAAGAAATGGATAAATTCCTTGATACATACACCCTCCCAAGACTAAACCAGGAAGAAGTTGAATCTCTGAATAGACCAATAACAGGCTCTGAAATTGAGGCAATAATTAATAGCTTACCAACCAAAAAAGTCCAGGACCGGAGGGATTCACTGCTGAATTCTACCAGAGGAACAAGGAGGAGCTGGTACCATTCCTTCTGAAACTATTCCAATGAACAGAAAAAGAGGGAATCCTCCCTAACTCATTTTATGAGGCCAGCATCATCTTGATACCAAAGCCTGGCAGAGAAACAACAAAAATGAGAATTTTAGACCAATATCTTTGATGAACATCGATACAAATATTCTTAATAAAAAACTGGCAAACTAAATCCAGCAGTACATCAAAAAGCTTATCCACCATGATCAAGTGGGCTTCATCTCTGGGATGCAAGGCTGGTTCAACATATGCAAATAAATAAACATAATCCAGCATATAAACAGAACCAACGACAAAAACCATATGATTATCTCGATAGATGCAGAAAAGGCCTTTGACAAAATTCAACAATGCTTCATGCTAAAAACTCTCAATAAATTAGGTATTGATGGGACATATCTCAAAATAATAAGAGATATCTATGACAAACCCACAGCCAATATCATACTGAATGGGCAAAAACTGGAAGCATTTCCTTTGAAAACTGGCACAAGACAGGGATGCCCTCTCTCACCACTCCTATTCAACATAGTGTTGGAAGTTCCGGCCAGGGCAATTAGGCAGGAGAAGAAAATAAAGGGTATTCAATTAGGAAAAGAGGAAGTCAAATTGTCCCTGTTTGCAGATGACATGATTGTATATCTAGAAAACCCCATCGTCTCAGCCCAAAATCTCCTTAAGCTGATAAGCAACTTTGGCAAATCTCAGGATACAAAATCAATGTGCAAAAATCACAAGCATTCTTACACACCAATAACAGACAAACAGAGAGCCAAATCATAAGTGAATTCCTATTCACAATTGCTTCAAAGAGAGTAAAATACCTAGGAATCCAACTTACGAGGGACGTGAAGGACCTCTTCAAGGAGAACTACAAACCACTGCTCAATGAAATAAAAGAGGATACAAAGAAATGGAAGAACATTCCATGCTCATGCATAGGAAGAATCAATATTGTGAAAATGGCCATACTGTCCAAGGTAATTTATAGATTCAGTGCCATCCCCATCAAGCTATCAATGGTTTTCTTTGCAGAATTGGAAAAAACTACTTTAAAGTTCATATGGAACCAAAAAAGAGCCCTCATTGCCAAGCCAATCCTAAGCCAAAAGAACAAAGCTGGAGGCATCATGCTACCTGACTTCAAACTATACTACAAGGCTACAGTAACCAAAACAGCATGGTACTGGTACCAAAACAGAGATATAGACCAATGGAACAGAACAGAGTCCTCAGAAATAATGCCACTATCTACAACCATCTGGTCTTTGACAAACCTGACAAAAACAAGCAATGGGGAAAGGATTCCCTATTTAATAAATGGTGCTGGGAAAACTGGCTAGCCATATGTAGAAAGCTGAAACTGGATCCCTTCCTTACACCTTATACAAAAATTAATTTAAGATGGATTAAAGACTTAAATGTCAGATCTAAAACCATAAAAACCCTGGAAGAAAACCTAGGCAATACCATTCAGGACATAGGCATGGGCAAGGACTTCATGTCTAAAACACCGAAAGCAATGGCAACAAAAGCCAAAAGTGACAAATGAGATCTAAATAAACTAAAGAGCTTCTGCACAGCAAAAGAAACTACCATCAGAGTGAACAGGCAACCTACAGAATGGGAGAAAATTTTTGCAATCTATACATCTGACAAAGGGCTAATATCCAGAATCTACAAAGAACTCAAACAAATTTGCAAGAAAAAAACAAACAACCCCATCAAAAAGTGGGCAAAGGATATGAACAGACACTTCTCAAAAGAAGACATTTATGCAGCCAAAAGACACATGAAATAATGCTCATCATCACTGGCCATCAGATAAATGCAAATCAAAACAATGAGATACCATCTCACACCAATTAGAATGGCAATCATTAAAAAGTCAGGAAACAACAGGTGTTAGAGAGAATGTGGAGAAATAGGAACAATTTTACACTGTCGGTGGTACTGTAAACTAGTTCAACCATTTTGGAAGTCAGTGTGGTGATTCCTCAGGGATCTAGAACTATAAATACCATTTGACCCAGCAATCCCATTACTGGGTATATACCCAAAGGATTATAAATCATGCTGCTATAAAGACACATGCACACGTATGTGTATTGTGGCACTGTTCACAATAGCAAAGACTTGGAACCAACCCAAATGTCCATCAATGATAGACTGGATTAAGAAAATGTGGCACATATACACCATGGAATACTATGCAGTCATAAAAAAGGATGAGTTCATGTCCTTTGTACGGACATGGATGAAGCTGGAAACCATCATTCTCAGCAAACTATTGCAAGGACAAAAAACCAAACACCACATGTTCTAGCTCATATGTGGGAATTGAACAATGAGAACACATGGACATAGGAAGGGGTGCATCACACACTGGGGCCTGTTGTGGGTTGGGGGGTAGGGGTAGGGATAGCGTTTGGGGATATACCTAATGTTAAATGAGAAGTTACTGGGTGAAGCACACCAACATGGCACATGTATACATATGTAACTAACAGCACGTTGTGCACATGTACCCTAAAACTTAAAGTATAAAAATAAAAACAAACAAACAAACAAAAAATAAAGTAAGTAAAAATATTCAGAATGCCAGGTTACAAATTCCACCTGTGTCTGTTACCACGTGAAAAATTTCTGGTAAATAATCCCTTTGCCCCTCAGTTTCCTCATCTGTAAGTTGAAGGTGGTAACATTTCAGGATTGTTTAAAACATTAAATGAATAAGGTATTTAGAATAATGCCTGTAGAATAGTATGTGTTTGATAAATATTAACTTATAAAGATGGCAGAGATAGTGTTAGATTTATGGAATAGAACTAGCCTGAAATTTAGACAGAAGTTGTCTCACAGTAGTGTTTTTTCTATTTAAAAAAGCTAATAAAAATATAATAACAAGGGATATGCTGAAGAATTTGTTCTATCAATGTTCTCATGTAAAAGAGACATAATGAATGTTTAATATTTTGCACACTAACTGGCATATAAGGGTTACGGTTATTATAAGTACATTCAGCTAAATTAAGAATCCAATTATTTTAAGGCCAAAGCATTTATATAAATAGAGTATGTTGTTAGAGAGACTATAGCAAGCTATATAATAGCCAGAGATTTGCTACTTGTCTGTACTGGCTATGGACAATTCCTCTCAAAGCACAGCTTGCTGTATCTCCTTAAAAGCCATTCAGCCTAGTTTTCCTCTAATGTGCCCATATGGACAATGTTATTTTGCAGTGTTACTCATCTGATTGGGAAACAATGTCATTTTTAGATGTCATTGGAAATGACGATGTTATCTGGCCAGGGCTGTTAGTTTCTCCCCCACATTCATCAGTAAGCATGGCAACAGGGGATTTTGCCTGCAGTGGCACCTGTGTATTTAAAAGCTTTTACTGCCCTTTGCTCAGAGTTTGGAAGCATATTCAAGCTCTAAAAGTCATATAGCAGCTGGGTGGGAGGAGAAGATAATAGGCCAGAAAAATTTATCCCAGACCACTTGAAGATGAATTTCTAAACCTATCACCTGACCTGAAAATGTTCTACCTGAATTGAATGAAAGTACTACCTAATATGAATGAGTGTACATTGCAGCACATTTTTAATGGTATAATAATATTAAATGCAAGAATGTGAATAATTAGTCCTGTTTATGCTATCGTTTCAAATATTTGATTGATAATTATAGCTAGTCTAACTAAAACTTGACCTTTAAGAAGGTTTTGCCATAACAGTCAGTCATTGTAACTTTGCGTGTGTGTGTGTGTGTGTGTCTGTTCAAATATATGTCCATTTCAGCTGAACATATTGTTGCTTCCAGAGGTTTCTCTCTCTTTCTCTTTTCTTTTCTTCATTTTCTTTCATTTTTATTTTTTTCTCAGCATGTCAAGATTTCAAATTTTTTCTTATGCTTAGGTATTCTGTCTTTTACGGTAAATTCTTTACGATGTACTTTCGGATACCCTGTTAATAGTGAATGAATGCATTTAATTTAAATTAATAAAAATGGAAGCTCAAATAGGTTAAATGACTTAAAAATATACAAGCTCACATAGAAATTCTAACATTTCTTATTTTTTTATCTTCTTGAAATACCTCTATAACATCTTCCTATTACTTATTCTTCTCTGTGGAAATATGATTTATCCAATAAATCACTCTGCAAATATGAAGTCGACCTCAACCACTTATTGAGTTTGTTTTTAAATTTAATTACTCTTTGTGCTCTTTAAAATGTCTTTTGTTAAAACAGTTTTAATCATGAGAAAATTGGGTGAACCCATGACTAACACTCTGTAGGGAATAGTCTTGAATGTCTGGCATCATATTTCCCAAGCAGTCTTTCTGCCACAGAAAATGATTTATTAACCAGAGTTCAGCTGCCTTTTGCTTTTGTTGTTGATGACAAAAGGCATGTTTAAGCATGTGAAATTGGCTTGACATAGTGGACAGAAATGATGGTTAACCATAGGAGAATTTGCTGCCAACGCATATTTTTTCTTTTTGTTGTATATAAGGAATAGTTAATCTGACCTCAAAGAAAAGAAACATATGCTCCCCGAGATAAGGTTCTAGAGGTGAATGAGTCTGTCTGTTATATAGCATTTGTTGGTCAGGGAGAAGGGAAGAAAAAGGAGGGTGGAAAATAAGCAGAAAATGAGACTCATCGAAAACCTGATTCCAAAGGGAAAAGTGAAGAAAAACAGAGAAATGATCTGTAAAATGGAATGAAAGTGGGGTGAATGGATGGTGAATGTAAAATAAGCAGAGGTATATTGGCAGTCAGTAGTCCCTCTGGGGTCATATTTGTTATGTGTCCCTCAGCAAATGATTCTGGAATGTTAAACAGTCAATGTGTTTGCTCTAATGAATTAAGCTGTCAAAAATAAATAAATAAGCTCAATTTGGGGACTATGGTGCATCAATTATAAAATTCCAACACACGCGAACATTATCCAGGTTCTATTTTGGGTTTTGTCTACACATACTGAATGAATTGAATTAAGACTGTAGAGTTCTTGGCCTAGTTTGTTGTGCTTCGTATAGTTGGAAGGTCAAAGTGGTGGTTTCACCTTTTCATAGCATTAGGACAATTCTGGATAGCTGTTTTAAAGTTCCACAAAGGATTACCCTCTATGACACTGTTTTATTGTGTGCCTGCATCTCTTACTCACTACCCTTTTCCCATTCTGTTCCATTCCAACCCATTTTCTAAACTGGTTATATTTTGTTTTGTTAGAAATATTTATACTAGTCAAATCCTTTTTGATCTTCCAATATTACTTGATTTATTGAACACCATTTTATTCTTGATTCTTTTATTTTCATGATGCTTCACTTACCAGTTTTCCTTTGTACCTTTTTTTATTATGTTTCCTTTATCCTCTCTTTTGGTTTCCTCTCTAAACATATATAAATCAGTGATATTCAGTGAGAAAAGTGTTCTTTGGTCAAATATATTTTAAAAATATATGCAAATTATAACCTCTTCTTGAGGATTCACCATAGCATGTTAGAGTCTTTCCAAGTCCTAGAATAAAGAAAAGTGTGTAAATGTATGTAACTCAACATCTAGCACTATTTTAAACTCTCTTATTTGTTTCTGGCTTGTTGCTATGCTTTAAAGGAGCATGTGTTTGCAAATAACATATATTATAATATATAATATTATATATAATATAATACATATAATTATATATATATAATGAGTCACATTTTCTATCTGAAGCATCAACTCAACATTTGTAGTTAACTTTTGAATATATTGGTCTAAATATTATGCCAAAACTTTGAATTCAATATTTTCAAATAAAGATTCATGATTTCCCTCCTTAAGAAAGATAGTTATCAGTTGGCTTCAGTGAGCCAGGCACAGCTAGGTGCTGAGGATGGAGCAATAAACAGGATATTGTTTCTGTGGTAGACACAAGTAAGTAGAAAGTGGGATGAGGGTTGAGATCGATGAGGAAAAAAATGGGAGACTGGAGAGCTAAACTGAGATCAAATCATGAAAAGCACTGAACATCATTCTGTGGTGTTTGAAGTTTGTCTTGATAGCAATGGAAGCCTTTGATGGGTTTTAAGGTAAGCAATGATCTAATTTGCATTTTTAAGATCATTATGACTCCATGACAAGGTGTACATTAGAAAAGGCAAGGCTGGAAACTGAAATCTGATACCATAAGCCAATGAGATGACAGTGTTATGGAACTTACCAGAATCTGTCTTTCAGTATTTTTTAATGTGAGTACTTTGCTATTTTCTCTACTAAGTGTGAGGTCCCGAAGGACAGTAACTTTATCTTGTTTATCCTTGTATATTTGCCCATCCTTAGCTCATTTTTTTGCACACAGTGCATGCCTTCTTAATGTTTGCTCGGTGAGTAAATAAATATAAACTTGTTACTATTTAAAACATTTTGTGGAGCACAGTCCTCATACGACTGATAATCAAAAAGATATAAAGGAAGGAGTTAATGAGAACCAGGAAAAATAGGGAATTAGCGATGGGTGAAATACAATCATAAAGAAAGAAAATAAAATTTGATGATAGGAATTGCTTATTTAGGAGACATGTTAGTTTAAAAGACAGGTAATTTAATACAAAGACTTTCACCATGAAGTCACAGAACCTCAGTCCTACTATCACCAATGTGTATGTGTGTGCATGCATATATTTATGCATAGTCTAGTTCTTACAAGCTATCATATGTAAATTATTTATATATCGTTAATTAATTAATTTACATAGCATAGCTTATAAGAACTAAAATATGCAGTAAAATTATGTAGGCAGAACAGTCCCAGTTTTGTTGCTGTTCAGTAACTCCACCCGAAGTGAATTTCAGTCTAGGGTACAGAAAATGGGTAAACAGGAGCCTTAAAATGCTGATGATTCCGTTTTGCACTCACAGAGTGTAAGGTGGGGTGAATGTTTTGAACACCCACTCGTTATTGTGTTATTGAATTTAGGCTAAGAGTCTAGAAATATTGTTCAGTTTTGGTGAAATTGGAGGAACTCTTCATGCTCTTGGCAAAAGTTAAGAAAAAATAGTTTAGCATCAACAAAGTTTACCTCTACTATACGTTTATTATGTGCCAGGCTGTGTGCTATCCCATGGGAATCATCTCCACCTGCCCGTTATTATCCCTGCAGTAGAGACATGAAAATTGAAGATCACATAGGGTTAAATAATAGTTAATAACTGGCAAAGTATAGCTGACTTCAGTATGTGCTCTTAAACTATGTATTTCAAGCTTCTCAATTTTATTTCAAAGAAGAGAAAACAATTGGCTTCCTCATGAGTTTAGGGTGCCCGTGAATTGTCTTGGCCTCAGTTTGGATTAAAGCTGCTAAAAAGCCACCTTACATCAACTGTGTTTATTAGAAATTCTGCTGTCCTAGTCAATGTGTTAATAAAACTGACAGCTACAGTTTTTGTTAGAAAATATTATTTCCCTTGGTTATGTGTTCATCTAGAGCAAAGATATTATCTTCCCAATACCAAGAAACATGACTAGGATTTGTTCAACACAAGTGGGAATTGCCACACCTAAAAAGAATATTGCTAATAGCCATATCACCAAAGTAAGTTAAAATCAAGGTGCAGAAATCTCTGGTGATGATAACAATAAATAGCTAACATTGTTCCTGATGTTTAATGAGTATCCTAGACACAGCCAGAATTAATGTTTTGTGTTTTATAATATATATTTTAAAACATTCTTCTAATTTTAGCTTTTGAAATATGGTCTTGGCCTCTGTGTGGATGGAGCTGTTACTGAGCTTGATTTTGTGTACTGTGCTTAAAAGAAAACAAGCACATTGTTTTAAAGTGTCAGCAGGGATATATGTAAAGACTGTATGTGAATTACTCCTATGAAGAGTAGAGGAGTCAAGCAGCCCAAAATTGGCTCATTAAAACCAACCTCATCTAGCATCACAACCATTGCTCTGAGAAAAAATCTGTGGTAGCTATTCTGTGGGCAAGAAATAGCTATGTCATATTTTAAAGGAAAATCATTGATCCTGCCTTTTTTGTCAACCTTGAAACACATAATAAAGTACAGAAAAGAGAAAAGGAAGCTGTTCTGATTATTTTCCCTGAGACAGGGGATAGAAAGGCCTAGACCTAATAGGCAGGCTGTTTTGGAAAAGCTATGACTGCTTCAATTGCAAAGTGGTGTGAATAGATGCTCAACCTTGAACAGCTTGAATGAAACACTGCAAAACTTCTAGATGCCCAGGGAGCACATACAGAAGACTCAATGAACAAGGCCTTTCAATACAGGTAACTCATACATTTTATCTGAAGTTTTTTCTGAAGCTGAAGGCTGAAGTAGAATAAAAATAGACAATTCTCACCTTGGTGACATTTACTGACAGCAAAAGCGATATTATGAATAGAGTTTATTCTGCAAACTATCAAAAACCGAGCCTTTTACTCTTAGCTGGGAAATATTTGTATAGGCAGAGACTTTGTTGAATTAACACATACAGCAAGGACTATGTTCTTATTTAATATAATCCTGGTCAGAGTTGTCCTTTGGTAGAAGTGTTTCAGAGGGCTTTGCTTCTATGGGCCATAAAATTTTCCACCTTCACCCTACTGGATCGAGTTTTATGTTCTTTTTAATGAGGTACCAGGAATTTTTGTTTTCAGGATTAGAGAAATGGCATAACTATCTATGGAAGCATAATTCATTCATATTAACCTAAAGTTGATCTCTTTTACTTTGCTGATTGAGGAAAATAGAGTAAGACAAGAGATACCTTCTTGGAGTTCAGTTGTTGAATGAAAGATGATAAGCATTAGGGAAAAGCATGTGGAGGAAAAGACCAACTCCTTAATATGGGAGCAGTATGTACTTCTCTGATGCTTATAAAAGCATGTGTAGGCTGGGCATAATGGCTTACTCCTGTAATCCCAGCACTTTGGGAGGCCAAGGCGGGTGGATCACTTGAGGTCAGGAGTTCAAAACTAGCTTGGCCATAATGGCGAAACCCCGTCTCTATTAAAAACACAAAAATTAGCCAGGCATGGTGGTGTGTGCCTGTAGTCCCAGCTACTTGTGGAGCTGAAGCAGGAGAATCACTTGAACCTGGGAGGCCGAGGTTGCAATGGGTGGAGGTTGCAGTGAGCCAAGATCACGCCTCTGCACTGCAGGCTGAGCAACGGAGTGAGACCTGACTCAATAAAAATAAAAATAAAAATAAAAATAAAAATAAAATAAAATAAAATAAAAATGCATCTGCAGAATTCAGTGCCACTGGGATGGGTGAGCTGATGAAAGAGCCAAAGTTCAAACCCATTTTGCCTGATGCTCATAGATGTCAGGCCTTGTTTTTAGAATGGAAATATATTTTTTAAAATGTTAAGATTGCAGAAATAAAGTCAGCTCAGCTTAATACATAGGCAGATATTTTCCCATGGCAACATCAACAGCTTCACTAAAAGAAGGATGCTAATGCTGACAGTTGTGTGAAAACACATACTCCCATCCTCATACACAAAACACAAGTTACTTCATAGGTCAATGAGAAAAGTGACCATTTTCCTGCAGTATTCTATTAGAATTCAGTGAAAAAAACAATATATCTTTTCTGTTTTTAAAAACTCACTGGTATCAGATGACCCCAAAGCAGTTTGAACTTCATTAAAAATATACTAGTCTACAACCATTATGGAGAACAGTTTGGAGGTTCCTCAGAAAACTAAAGATTGAGCTACCATATGATCCAGCAATCCCACTGCTAGGTATACACCCATAAGAAAGGAAATCAGTATATCGAAGAAATATCTGCACTCTTATGTTTGCTACAATAGCTAAGGTTTGGAAAGAACCAATTACAATAGCTAAGATTTGGAAGACATCCATCAGCAGATGAATGCATAAAGCAAATGTGGTACATATATTATGATGGTTTGCTAGATTGAGATAGCATCCTCTATGGAGAGAGGGTGCTTTACATATTATTCAGCCATAAAAAGAATGAGATCCAGTTATTTGCAACAACATGTATGGAACTGGTGATCATTATGTTACGTGAAATAAGCCAGGAAAAGAAAAACAAACATTGCATGTTCTCACTTATTTGCGGGATCTAAAAGTCAAAACAATTGAACTCATGGCCATAGAGAGTAGAAAGATGGTTACCCAGAGACTGGGAAGGGTAGTAGAGGGTGGGGATGGGGATGAGTATGGCTAATGGGTACAAAAAATAGAAAGAATGAATAAGACCATGATTTGATAGCATGATAGAATGACTATAGTCAATAATAACTTAATTGCATTGTTTAAATAACTTAAAGAATGTAAAAGGATTGTTTGTAACTCAAAGGATAAATGCTTAACAGGATGAATACCCCATTCTCCATGATGTGCTTATTTCACATTCCAGGCCTGTAAGAAAACATGTCACATACCCTGTAAATATATACATCTACTATGTAATCACAAAATTATTTTTGGCCGGGTGCGGTGGCTCATGCCTGTAATCCCAGCACTTTGGGAGGCCGAGGCAGGTGGATCACGAGCTCAGGAGATCGAGACCATCCTGGCTAACACGGTGAAACCCTGTCTCTACTAAACAAAATACAAAAAATTAGCTGGGTGTGATGGCAGGCACCTGTAGTCCCAGCTACTCGGGAGGCTGAGGCAGGAGAATGGCGTGAACCCGAGAGGCAGAGCTTGCAGTGAGCCAAGAACGCGCCACTGACTCCAGCCTGGGTGACAGAGTGAGACTCCGTCTCAAAAAAAAAAAGACATGCACTTGTATGTTCATCAGAACACTATTCATAATAGCAGTGACATGGAATCAACCTAGATGCATGTCAAGACTAGACTGGATAAAGAAAATGTGGTACATATACATGATGAAATACTACACAGCCATAAAAAGAATGATATCGTGTTCTCTGGAGCAACATGGATGCAGCTGGAGGCCATTTCCTAAGCAAATTAATGCAGAAACAGAAAACCAAATACCACATATTCTCATTTATAAGTGGGAGCTGAACACTGAGTACACATAGACACAAAGATGGTAGCAATAGACCTTGGGGACTACTGGGTTGGGGAGGGTGGCAGGGGATCAAAGGCTGAAAAACTACCTTTTGGTTATTATGCTCATTACCTGGGTGATAGAATCTTTCATACACCAAACATCAGTGACCCACAATTTACTCATGTAATGAACCTGCACATCTACCCCTGAGTCAAAAATGAAAATTGAAAAAAATATACTAGATGAATAGTTTCATTTTGTAAATATTGAGTATGTTTTAATTTTTATTTTAAAAGCAATTACAAGAAGGTATATATGTAGAATTAGCCCAGAATCCTGTTATATTCAAAAGTGTGCATTGATTTTGTTGTAAATCATTTCCTTGTCTTAGATTTGAGAAAGGTTCTCTGTAATTCAGGAAGCTGAATTACCACACACACACACACACGCACAAACACACACACACGCACACACACACACACATTTTTATCCTCCAAGTTGCCTTTGCTGAAACTTGTTTCTCAGTAGGCTTCCAAGTGGGTGCATCTGGCTCCATGACAAGGTGTGTCAGATTATATCAGTCATGATGCTCCACATGATATCATGAATCAGAGTAGAGTATAGACAATGAAAAGCAAGGTGTCACTTCCCAACATGAGGTCTCAGTTGGGAAAGTCTCAGAAACCCTCAAACCTATTATTAAAAGGAACACAAGTTGGAGATGAGAAGTTCAGCGTGCTGGACTCCTTAAATTTATTTGGTACAGAATTTTATCTCCAAAAAGTTAGAACATGTGGGAGTAAGCAAAAATGACAAAGTTGGGTCAAGAGATGGGTCAGTTTGGAGATAGATTAAAATTCTCCTCTTAACTCAGTTGAAGTTTCATCTCAAGTGTCACTTGGTAAAATCTTTGACTTATTTGAACATTACTTTAAAAATATGTTTCAAGTTAGAAAAAAATCTATCTTGGCTTTTCAACTGATGATACAATCTATTCTAATATTACTTAAATCTACATAGTGCTTATTGCTTTTTAGAAACAAATACTTTTGTTTTTGCATTATTTTGTTATGTTATTTGTATCAAATGGCACCTATGATCTTCACAACAACTCTGTGTTTATGTGATATCATTTCAAGTAGAGAAACTTGAGATCTGGCTGGGTTAAAAAGCAGATCTAGATGTAAAGAGAACAGAGATCCAGTTAGTAAAGTTAAGAGTAAAACTATAGAATTGTAAGTTTTCTTGGAAATCATCTAATTCCTTAGAATACTATTTCCACAATATGTTCTGAAAAAATAGTTATGCTACCATAGAAATATGAGTAATGATGCATTCTATACCCTCATCTGGAGAGGCTCATTGTATTTATATTAAAGACCTAAGAATTACTTAAAAAATTAATTAAAAGCTTATTTAACTTTTTTATTCATTGTTTCTCCAAGGAACTACAGTGTGGTGGTGACAGCTCAAACAGATTTGGCTTAGAATCCTAACTTTACTATTAATTAACTGTATGTACTTGGCAAATCAATTTGTATCCCTAAGCCTCAAATTCCTCATCAATTATCCCTCAGATGAAGACTAATATTACTTACCATCTAAGGTAGGGGTGACGATGAAATTTAAAAAAATGATGAAAGTGTTTTTAGCTTTATAGGAACTCAGGAATAGTATGTTCTTTTCAAATGGTAGCTTAATTATCTACAAGATAAATCTGTGATGAAAATGTCACAGGATAACATAGTTTTTGTAGGCGTGAACTGCAATACATAATTTTGCAAGAAAAATTTAACAAATTATCAGGGAAAGTAAGTGCCATTTGCAATACATTGGGCCACTAGAAAGACATGAAGTCTTTTGACTTCTAGTATCATCTTCTATCCATTGCAGGTTAGTCATTTTTCATGAATTGTGGATTAGGTTGCATACAGTATTGATAAGGATATTCTATTTGGTGTTGTATCATCTAGGTTCAGTTTCTAACTTGTCATTTCCTAGTAGTATAAACTGAGGCAAGTGACTTCTCTTTTGAGCCAGTTTGTCTATTTGCTAACCATAAACTACAGTACTATTTCTCCTCATCTGATGAGTTGTAGAAGATAATTAAACTATCAAAAAAGTACTTATGAAGGGCTTTCTGTATCTTAGACATATTCTCAAGTGTCTCACGTAAATTGGTGACTGTTCATGAAAATGCTGTACATGCTATAAAGGAATATGTAAACATTAGCTAATATCAGTTGTGTTCTGAGTAGTTAACTAAATATCTGTATGATTTCAATGCCCAGTAATTATGTGGAGGAGGAAAATAGGATATACTCAGTCCTAAGTAATTTTTAACTCTTAAAGGAGATTTTAAAATTTATTCTAATATCAAATTTCAAGCCATCCAAGAGTCCAGGCTCATTTTGCCCTGTGCTTTATGTCTTTTCATAGCTCAAAATCTCAGGGTATCTGTCCCTAAGCAACTGTAGATGCAGACTTACCAGAGCTTCTTAAAACATTTGTGAATGAGCCTAACAGAAGTTAGAATACAGGGTCGGCATGGTGGTTTACGCCTATAATCTCAGCACTTTGGGAGGCTGAGGCGGGCAGATCACCTATGGTCGGGAGTTTGAGACCAGCCTGGCTAATATAGTGAAACAGCCGTCTCTACTAAAAATACATAAAAATATTAGCTGGACAGGGTGGAAGTTGCCTGTAATCCCAGCTACTCGGGAGGCTAAGCCAGGAGAATCGCAGACGTTGCGGTGAGCCAAGATGGCTCCCCTGTACTGTAGCCTGGGTGACAGAGCAAGACTCTGCCTCAAAAATAAATAAATACATAAATAAAAAATAAAAAAAGAAAAGTTAGAACACAGGTTATTATTCTGATTTTTCAGGTGAGGAAATCGAGGTTTCAGACAGGCTAACTGACAGAAAATTGTAGAGCCAGGACATGCATGGAAGTTTCAAATTTAAAGTATAAGCCACCTTATACTATGTTTGAGGTATGAAGAAGAAAAAATAACGACAGATGATTTCTAGAGCTCAAACTCTATAAGATCAATTTTATTTAAGGGTTAAGCAAATTTACTTTGTAAAATGATCCCTGCATATATATTATTGATTTAAAAGATATATATATATATATTTGAAAAAGTTTTATATAAATGACAAATGATCCTCAACTTACAAAGGGTTACATCCTGATACATCCATCATAAGTTGAAATAAATTGAAAATGCGTTTAATATACCTAACCTACCAAGCCTCATAGCTTAGACTCGCCTACCTTAAACATGCTCAGAACGTTTACATTAACTGACAGGCAAAATCATCTAACACAGTCTATTTTATAATGAATTGTTGAATATCTCATGTAATGTATTGAATATTGTACTGATAGTGAATGAAAAACAGAGTGGTTGTATGGGTACTCAAAGTACAATGATGTCTACCAAATGCATATCACTTTTACCACATCATAAATTTGAAAAATCCTGTTTAACCATCTTAGGTCAGAAATCATCTGAACTTTATTTATTTATTTATTTTTTTAGCAATTTAGGTTCACAGCAAAATTGAGAGGAAGGAATAGAGATTGTCCATATAACCAATGATCGTGCATCTGTATAGCCGCCCCCACTATCAACATCTTCAACCAGAGTGGTACATTTGTTACAATTGATGAGCCTACCTTGGCATATCATCACCCAAACTCGATAGTTTACATTAGGATTCACTTTTGGTGTTGTGCATTCTATGGATTTGGACAAAGGTATATCCACCATTATAGACTCATGCTCTAAAATTTCTCTGTGCTCTGCCTATTTATCCCTTCCTCTCCCCTAAACCCTGGAAACCACTGATCGTTTTACTGTCTCCACATTTTCCTCTTCAGAAATGTCATATAGTTGGAATTAGATAATATGTAGATTTTCTGATTGGCTTCTTTCACTTAGTAAGATGCACTAAGTTTCCTCCATGTCTTTTCATGGCTTGATAGCTCACTTTTAGTGCTGAATAAGAGTCCATTGTCCGGATATATCACAGTTTATCCATTCACCTACCGAAAAACATCTTGGTTGCTTCCATGTTTTGACAACTATGAATGAGACTACTATAAGCATCCATGTGCAGGATGGATAATGTTGAGTCTTCCTGTCCATAAACAAGAAATATTTCTCCCTTTATGTAGTTCTGCAATTTCTTTCATCAGACTTTTGTAGTCTTCCTCATATAGGTCTTATACATGTTTTCTTAGACTTATACTAAGGTATTTTATTTTTTTAGGGGCTTGCTGTTTTTGTGTGGAAATAAGTTTTGAACTCCTTTGCATGAATGCCAAGGAGCATGGTTGCTGCATCATGTGGTAAAAGTATGTTTATTTAGTAAGAAATAACAAAACTGTTTTCCTAGGTGGCTGTACTATTTTATATTCCCAGAGATATTTCTAATAATGTTGCTTCACATCATTGACAACATTTGAAGCTGCCAGTCTTCTGAATTTTGGCCATTCTAATAGATGTGTAGTCATGTTTCATTGTTTTAATTTGCATTTCCCAGATGATACATGATGTGGAACATTTTTTCATATGCTTATTTGCGATTTGTTTCTCTTCTTTAGTGAAGTGCGTGTCAAGGTGTTTGACCCACTTTTTAGTTGGATTGTTTGTTTTCTCATTGTTGGGTTTTAAGAGGTCTCTGTATTTTTTGGATAACCGTCCTTTGTGAGATATATTTTGTTTGAAAATATTTTCTCCCAGTCAGTGGCGTTTCTTTTTATTCTCTTGACAATGTTTTTTGCAGAGCAGAGTTTTTAACTTTAATGAAGTCCCGATATCCATACTTTCTGTCATGAATCATGCCTTTAGTGTCATACATAAAAAGTCATCACCAAATCCATGGTCGTCTAAATGTTCTCCTATATTATCTTCTAGGAACTTTATAGTTTTGTGTTTTACATTTAAGTCTGTGCTCCATTTTGAGTTAATTTTTGTGATGGTTGTAAGGTTTTTGTTCAGATTCATTGTTTTGCAGGCTGAGGTCCAGTTATTGCAACATCATTATTGAAAAGATGATTTTGCTTCATTGCACTGCCTTTGCTTCTTCGTCAAAGGTAAGTTGGCTATGTTTTTGCAGATCTATTTCTGGGCTCCTTTTATGTTTCAGTGATTTATTTGTTTATTCTTTCACCAATAAGACTCTGATTACTTGATTACCATAGCTTTACAGGGAGAAAGTCAGGTAGTGTCTGTCCTCTAACTTTGTTCTTCTCCTCCCATGTTATGTTGACTAGTCTTGTTTTTGGCCTCACTGTATAAATTTTAGAATCAGCATTTCAATATCCACATGTGAACTTGCTAGGATTTTGTCTAGGATTGCATTGAATCTATAGATCAAGTTGGGAAGAACTGACATTTTTACAACATTTACGTGAATGTGAAATATCTCTCCATTTATGTAGTTCTTCTGCTATCTCTTTCATCAGATTTTTGCAGTTTTCCTCATGTGGGTCTTGAACATATTTTCTTAGATTTATACAAAAATATTTCATTTTGTCAGGTGTTAATGTAAATGGTAATGCGTTTTTAATTTCAAATTCCACGTTATTTTTTGGTGTATAGGAAAGCAATTGTCTTTTGTATATTAACGCTTTATCCTGCAACCTTGCTATAGTCACTTACTAATTTCAGGGGATTTTGTTGATTCTTTCTCCTCTGCTGGAAAAATGAGGTTTTCTCCAATATTTACTGTGAGAACCTTTTAGAGCTCCAAGAGATAAAACTCACAAAAGCATGGAGGTTCACCAGTGCATTTAATACACCTAACCTACCCAACCTCATAGGGTCTCCTAGAGTTTTGAACTCTCAGAATTGTCCATACTGGACCTTCAGCAATTTGTCCACTATAATTTAGATTTTTCTACGTTGGCACTGATTCCTCTGGAAGTTTCTGCTTGTGGGCTTCTGCTCTTAGGACTTTTAAATTATTAGGGAAGTTTAAAATAATGGCACATTGATTTTCTATTGAGTAATTGATAGAAGTGGCTCCTTCTCTCAGGAATACCCTTAAAGAATGTTCTTTTCTGGGATGATGCCTAGATAAACACAAAAGTAAGCCAATGCATATTTGATTTGCAATTTATTTTTATTTCTTCTTTTGTATTGCTCCCTTTAACCCTCACTTATTTTTGATTATTCATTGTCTCTCACCCTGAATATGAGTTTCAGAAGGGTCATTGTCATCTTGTCAAGGACTGAAGAGCTGTTTCCCTTGAGTTTCTCAGAACCTGAGGCACCAGAGTTAACACTGATTCAGATTAGCTCTGGGTCAGTTGTGCTGCAAGGAGAGGGTTTTAACCCCTTGTAGACCTGTTTCTTTCTTTGAGTGAGTCTAAGGAAAACCTATTCACAGAATTTCTTTTTCCCTGATGTTTCCAGCTCACTTCCTGCCCTCTCTACTGAACAGGCCATATTTTCTCCCCTCAGCCTGCAAGCTTCTGTTTTCTGCCTGGCTGCACTCACCGTCTTCCTATGGCACCTCAGGGAATTGCCCTCTTATTACCACAATTACAATCTGTACACATTTCATTAAACTAATATCGCTTTGCACAGGCTTTCTTCACAGAACTGCACAGCTGGAGGCCCATTTCTTTTCCTCAGCTTAAACACTTTGACAGGTTAAGAAAGCTATTATGGCTGAATAACAGGTGTTGCAAAACAATGTGCATTTGATGTTTAAATGAGAGCGCTGCTTTATTGACTGCCTTTATTGCAGCTAAGGCTCTCCTTTTTCATGATGACTGAATTTTTATTGTTTTTACTGCTTTTTAAAGTGCATTCTGTTGTTTCAGAATAGGTCCGAAATGACTATATGTGGTTATTTGTTATTCTGCTGTCCTTTGCTTTTTTTATTGTTAGTATTATTTGTGCTTCTTGGTTTCCTTTCCAGGTGAAGAACAGTTTCAGAAATGCAAGGATCTTATTGGGTGTCTATCTCTATACAGAAGCACACCCACTCATAAACAACTCTCAGAGGGCTTCTAAGGGTATCTGTCTCCATTATTTTGCCTCTGTTTATATTGTCTACCTCAGTGTACTCCTCCACCTTCCAGTGACCCAATGAATTGGTTTCCAAATGAGAAACAATAAAATGCAGACAGAAGGATGGCTTCCTGTTAGAAGTTCCTTATCTGAATAGTACTATTGCATTCTTTGTCCAAAACCTTACAGCATAGAACATTAGTATTTATCCTTTATCTCTTGACATATTGTATATTTTTCTTTACCTTCACCAGTGTTAACCAAGTCTTTATTCCTTTTCTCTATTTCCTTACAGAATATCATGCTCAGCAGGATATGGTTGGTTTTATTATTTCAATAAGATGACTTTTGCTGAAGAGATAGTCAAGTGTTAAAATACTATTTTTAAAGGCAAGTGTTCAGTGAGAGAGAACATATGATTATGAAAGCATGGAAACAAATGGAAATAAAAGATGGCTTTGAAATATTTAGATTTGTCCTTTTACAGTATCTAGCATAGTGCTTTTCATATTACAGTCACTGAAAAATGCTTATTAACTCAACTATAATGCATAATATACTTTTTAAAAGCAAAATTTAGATTTCATGTTTACTTACATTTTATGACAGTAAAAAGCAGGAAGCAAAAAAAAGGGGATGAGAAAAAGCTCATTGTTTCATTTAGATGAATATTTTTAATTCTCTACTGTGTTCAGTATTCAACTGTAATCATTATAATTACTTCCCGTTCATTTCTGTGAGCTCAAATGAAGTCATTTCTGTGATGAAGTAAGATACACATTTTACCCAACTTATGTGTACTGCCACCAGCACTGGGACAGTGCCTCTTTCACTGTACATCTTCAGGATCTACAGCATTTCTTAATATAAAGCAAGTGCGCAATAGTGATTGTTGGATGGATTATCCTTACTCCTTTTGGATATGATGCGTTCTTACCTAGATTTCAGATGGTTTGAGGACTTCTTCAGATTCTAAGTAAAATTTTGTAGACATGCCTAGAAATGAGGGGTAGTGAGATTCTTGGTTTTTATTTGATTCTTAAAGGAATCTGTGATTCCAAAAAGTTCATAAACCCCTACTTTAGAAAGAAGTACTCAGAATGGCAGTTTAATAAACATTTGGAAAATAAAGAAATTATCTATTGAGCCAGTAGCTTGAGTACTTTTTATTTTATTTTAAAGTTATGCCTAGTTGAACATGGCATTTAGAAAATGGGGTAAGTTTTATCCGATCTGATTTTATTTATTTATTTATTTATTTTGAGATGGAGTCTCGCTCCGTCACCCAGGCTAGAGTACAGTGGCGCGATCTTGGCTCACTGCAACCTCTACCTCCCGGGTTCAAGCGATTCTCCTGTCTCAGCCTCCTGAGTAGCTGGGACTACAGGCACATGCCACCACATCCGGCTAATTTTTGTATTTTTAGTACAGATGGCCAGGATGGTCTTGATTTCTTGACCTCGTGATCTGCCTGCCTCGGCCTCCCAAAGTGCTGGGATTACAGGCATGAGCCACAGTCCCTGGCCGCTTTATGTGATCTTATAAAAATATGCTCTTAGATTGTTTGTTTCTCTCCAGAGCCAGAGACTGACTGATTCTCTAATCTACAGTTGTGAGACAGATGTATATTTTTAATAATAGTACTAAAACTTATATTCTCTTTAAGCTCTTTACAGTTAAAAATTCTTTCTTATTTAAAATACTACCAAAATCCATCTCACTAGAGTATTGATTCATCAATATCCCTGGAAACAGGAGAGGCCAGTTTTATTTTCAAGGACTTCCAAGTATAGCATATGTCTAAATCTCTATGATATCTAACTATATTATTATTATTTTAATGTTAGTAACCTTACATTTATGAGGCACATTTCCTCTAAGAATTTCAATGAATTTCGTGAAACTAGTGTAGAGCTGTTATTCTCCTCACTTAACAGTAAGGAAATTAAAATGTAGATATTGTTCAACCATTTTTCTCATGGTTATTTGGACCATCAGTGGGGATATAAATCAACTAATAACCCTGGGTTTTTAGTTTGTTGTTTATTTCTAAAATAATAAATATGAAAATAATTTTATTTTATCTTTTTTTAATTTTTTGAGACAGAGTCTTACTCTGTTGCCCAAGCTAGAGTGCAGTGGTGTGATCTCGGCTCACTGCCACCTCCACCTCCTGGGTTCAAGCAATTCTCCTGCCTCAGCCTCCCAAGTAGCTGGGACTACAGGTGCGTGCCACCACGCCCAACTAATTTTTGTATTTTAAGTAGAGACGGGATTTCATCATGTTGGCCAGGCTGGTCTCGAACTCCTGTCCTCAAGTGATCCACCCATCTCAGCTTCCTAAAGTGCTAGGATTATAGGTATGAGCCACTATGCCCGGCTGAAAATAATTTTAAAAATACATGTTTATAACTTTAGAAATATCTTTACCAAAAAACCTCCTAATATATATTTCTCTTTCTGGTTTAAAACTGAGAAAAAAATACGTTAGGAAATTAGTTTTAAAATCAAAGCAAAAATATTTTGATATCTTTTAGCCAAAATGTTGAATGAAATGTTACAAATACCTACCAGTATATTCAGATATAGTAAAATAGTAAGTGATATAGTAGTTTGTGGAAGTACATTATAATAGCTTCTTAAAATTATCTGCTTTCCTCAGATAATTCCATAGATGCGGGTAATGCATGACTTTTTTGGAAAGGCTTGGCTTTAATGAAAGATAATATCAGAGTGAGAGGATTTTGATTTTTTCTTTAAGTTTCAATTATATTAACTAATGCTTTAGCATGACATGGATTCCTTTTATTAGTGTTATACTTTAGGTCGTTCTGAAACTTTGCATCTTTGGATATTTATGTGAAGGAGTATGAAAACGTTCAATTTGGTTTTGCCTCTGTACATCCCACCCTTCTGAATGTTATTATAAGGTATGACTATGTTTGAACAGATTCTCCGATTCAGCCTATTGAAAATAATAGAATCAGTTGCCCATAACAGTTCTGTTAATTAGATTGTATCTGTGCTGTCTTTCTCTTGTCCTAGAAATTCATCTTCTTGAAAGCATTTGTGTTACTGAAAGCAATGGAGCCTGGTACTGCTGGCCATTACCTTTACTTCATTTACATTATTGTCCAATATTTTTTCCCCAAGTTCACTTCTCTCCCCTGAATTCCCCATCACTCCACTGCATCTCATCAAGCACTATCTCAGCCACACAGAGGTAGCCTGCTGTGCAAAAATGAACTGGGTACAAAACACAGGTTCCCACGTCTGGGGCTTTCCAGGCTTGTTCCTAAGCCAGCAGCAGCTGGGCTGACCCAGATACAGGAACTGTTTTTCTCTCTGTGTGTTTGAACAGTTCCAGGAATGACCATTGTTGCATTACCACTGGGATTTGAAAACACAGCATGATCCCTGTGGGTGGTACAATTTCCTCTGAGGAAGAACGAGGGCACAATGAGAAACTTAAAGCCCCAAAGAGCAAGAGGGTGAGTGTAGCAAAGCAGAAAATATTTGCTTGGTGCTCCACTGTGGCAGCAAGTATTCCTTTCTGCATGTGTTGGAACAGTAAGAGAATTACACTCACCTGCCTGGTTATGGGCAACAGGCACGAAGAAAATGCTGTTCTCAAATACTATAAGGGAAACTGGAGAATTTATTCAGTCTAGGGGTTAAGTCTAAGCAGACAAGATGGAATAAAAAATATGATTCATTTCATAGTAAAATTCATTTTCTACCCAGTAAATGCCAACATAAAGAAACAATCCCTAGTCATGGAATGAAAATAAATAAATTCCTTTATTGTGTGTGTGGCTTCTGTTGAAAAACAACTTTAGCTATTAGTCAATATCCCTAAGAGGTATTCTTTATCTAAACCAGTGGTTCTTAAACTCAGACATATATTAAAATCACATGGGTACTTGGTGAAACTACAGACTCGAGTTCTATCTGACACACAGGAGCCTGCAACTCTGAACTCTCTGTTAGAGCTCCAGGTGATTTTGCCACACACCCAGGTTTGAGAACCACTAATCCAAAATGTGTGGGGGAAGAGCCAAAACCCCTCAAGACTTCACACTAATTTATTTTAAAATTTTTGTACCTTTTTAAGTTATATAATTTAATAATTTTTGACCCATCTTTAACTGTCACTTTCATATGCTGGAAATACTGCCATATTCTCTTTTTGAAAACATGCAATATGCTATACCTTTATACCAGATGTACATGACAAAAAAGACATATAATCAATTTAACAAACAATTACTTAAACTTAACTACTTTAACTACTTATCTTACTTTAACTTAGGTACTTTGGATAACCAGAAGCCATACTATACAAAGTGATCTATATACTCAATGCAATCTCTATCAAAATTTCAGTGTCATTTTTCACAAAATTCATCCTCTTGTCTCTTCCTTTGCTTTTGTTTTAGAGTAAATTGACAAATCATAACTTTATGAGATACAAAGTGATGTTATAATACATAAGATTATGGTATATATAGGTAATACAACGTGGGATGATTAAATCAAGCTAATTAATATATCTGTTACCTCAAATACTTATCAGTTTTGTGATAAGAATGTGAAATTTACTTTCTTAGTAATTTCAATATATACAATTTTAATTACCATAGTCACCATGCTGTTCGATAGATATCAAAAAATGTATTCCTCCTATGTAACTGAAACTTTATACCCTTTGACTGACATCTCTCCATACCCTCCACCCCCAGCTTCCAGAACCATTTTTCTACTCCCTGCTTCTGGGTTGGATTATTTTAGATTCCATGTATAAGTGAGATCATGTGCTATTTGTCTTTTCATGCTTGACTTATTTCACGTAGCATAATGTCCTCCAAGTTAACCCATGTTGTCACAGATGACAGGATTTCTTATTTTCTAAGGCTGAATAGTACTCCATTGAGTATATATACCATATTTTCCTTATCCATTCGTCCATGGATGGACACTTAGATTAATTCCATACCTTGGCTAGTATGAATAATGCTGCAAAGGACATGGGAGTACAAATATCTCTTCAACCTACTGATGTTAGTTCCTTTAGATTTATGCCCAGTTGTGGGATTGCTGAATCATATGGTAGTTCTATTTTTCGTTTTTTGAGGAAACTTCATACAGTTTTCCATAGTGTCTGCGCCAACTTACATCTCACCAACAGGGTACAAGGATTCCCTTTTATCTTGCCAACACTTGCTATCTTTTGTCTTTTTGATAATATCCATTCTGACAGGTGTGAAGTGATAGCTCATTGTGATTTTAATTTGCATTTCCCAGATAATTAGTGATGTTGAACATTTTTTCATAGACCTGTCATTTTTATGTCTTCTTTTGAGAGATGTATATTCAGGTCCTTTGCCGATTTTTTAATTAGGTTGTTTTATATCTATTGAGTTGTTAGAGTTCCTTACGTATTTTGGATATTAACCCCTTATCAGATGTATGGTTTGCAAAAATTTTCTCCCACTCTGAGGGTTATATCTTTACTCTGCTAATTGTTTCCTTGGTTGTGTGGAAGCTTTTTAGTTTGAGGTAATTTCATTTGTCTACTTTTACTTTTGTTACCTGAGTTTTGGGGTCACAAAATCATTGCCCAAAGTAATGTTGTGTAGTTTCCTCTCTGTGTTTTCTTCTAGTAGACAGTTCCCGTCTTGCATATAAGTCTTTAATCCATTTTGAGTTGATTTTTTATATGGTATGAGAAAAAGGGTCCAGTTTTATTCTTCTGCATGTGGACATCTAGTTATTCTCAACACACTTTATTGAAGAGACTGTCTTTTTTTTGTTGTGTGTTCTTGACACTTTTGTTGAAAATCAATTGACTGTTAACATGTGTTCATTAATGGGCTCTCTATATTCTTTTCTACTGGTTGATTTGCCTACTTTTGTGCCAGTATCATGCTGTTTTAATTCTATAGCTTTCTAGTATAGTTTGACATCAGGCAGTGTGATACTTTCAGCTTTTTTCTTTTTGCTCAAGATTGCCTTGGCTACTTGGGTTTTTTTGTTGTGCCATAGGAGTTTTAAGTCTTTTTTCTTCTATTTTTGTGAAAAATGACATTGAAATTTTGATAGAGATTGCATTGAATATATAGATCACTTTGTATCATATGGCTTCTGGTTATCCAAGGTACCTAAGTTAAAGTAAGATAAGTAGTTAAAGTAGTTAAGTTTAAGTAATTGTTTGTTAAATTGATTATATGTCTTTTTCACCATGTATATCTGGTATAAAGCTATAGCATATTGCATTTTTTCAAAAAGAGGACATGACCATATTTCCAGTCTCATATGCTCTTCCAGAACCTTGCCACTTCCTCAATCAAGAGGTAGAGTGTGTTTATTCTCCACTAAAAATCGGGCACGTCTTTGAAGATAATGTAACTTCTCTCTCTCTCTTTCTTTCTCTGTCTTCCTTTGAATACTCACCATTGTTACCTAGCCACTGTGTCATGAAGAATTTCAGGATACATGTAGGTATTCTGACCAATATCTCCAGCTAAGGACTCAATTGATATAATAACAATAGCTTCCAGACAGGTGAGTTATCAAAAACCTTCAGATGATTAGAGCTTTCAGCCTTTGAGCTACTTTACATGATAATGAATAGAGAAGAGACAAGCTATCATTGCTGAGCCCTATTCAAATTACATATTCAAGAACAAAATAAATGTTGTTTTAAACCACTAAGATTTGAGGTAGTTTGTTGTTAATATCAATGAACCAAAACTACACACTCTTAACTATTTTTCATACATTACAATATTAACTGATATGGTGATTTCTCATAATTCTGTTAACTTTTGTTTTCCACATTTTAGAGTTATGTAATTAGGTACATGAATGTTTAGAATTATATATTTCTGCTGAATCAATCAATATTTATTATTCCTGAGAGTTTTTTTTTATCTTAGAGCATCATTTATTTCATTTTTATACAGCCAAATCTGTTGCATTCTGGGTAATATATGCCTAGCATATTTTACCCATCCTGGGTTTTGTTTTCAAACTTTCTTTGCCTTTATTATTTAGGCATGCTTCTTGTAAAAAAAAAAAAACTATAGCTGGATTGTTTAAAAATGTGAATTATTTCCAACTAGTAAATTTAATTCATTTATACTTACTGTGATTATCAACATATTTGTTTTTGTTATACCATTTTATTTTCTACTTTATTTTTATCCATATATCTCCATTCTTCCCAGCTTCCTTTTCCCTTGCTATTATTCTTTATCCATTTTTTTTTCACTTTGGAACGTCTATTTTTTAGTGTATACTCACATTTTTAGGTTGCATATATAACAAAGTCTGAAGTGAATCCATGTCTCAACTTTCTTATTGAGCAATACAAGAAACAGAAAACTTTAACCTTGCTCATCCCCTTATACCTTTCACCATTTTTCTGTATTTTAATTCCATTTTGTTATTCTAATTTTATAGACTAGTCGTATTTTGTCATTGTTTTATGCAGCAAGTATTTAACACACGCTAGCCAAAGTTTTTTTTTTATCATTCCTTCTCATGTCACAGTGCAGTCTAGCTTTTGAGGTTAAATTTCTATTTTCCTAAGATGAGGCTTTTAGAACATGCTTTAGCAATTTTGTTTGTAGTAAATTCATATTGTTTGTTAATTGGAAAATATCTTTATTTTGGCTTTATTCTTGAGTAATGGTTACAGAAGAAATTGTTAATACTCGTGAAATAACCAAGTACTCACTAATTGTTAATACTCACTAAATAACCAATATCCAATTCACCAGTTAAATTTATTAATCTATCTGAAGCATTTATCTCAAATATATCCATTCTGCTTCATCAAATTTTACTCCCTAATGAAGTTCCTTCTTGTTATTATCTGGATTACTGAAATATTCTCCTAAGTGTTTGCCTTTGCTTGCCTCTGTTGGAGATCAAAATGTGCCACCTCAAAATATCACAATAGGAGACCAGAATATGCCATCTGAAGATATGCATTTTTGGCATAAAAATTATTTTGAGCTAAAAGCACTTAAGAAACAGAAAACCCAGGAAAAGTGCTGTCTACTCTTCCTCTTTTCTGCCTGTAGGCAGGATATAAATTCTTCTTTACTGGAAATGACTCTAGGCTTTTATCAATCCAGAGATGGCACCAGAAGAATCTGCAAACAAACCTTTATTAGTTTTCTCTCGTATATTTACCTTCCCATAGTTTGCTACTCTTGGAGACCTAAAACTGCTTTCTCTGTCCTGTCATTTTTCTACAAAGTTATTGTTCTTTTTAAAGATGCTATGTAAGCTGGAGTTCTAAGTCGTCTTTTTGAGTTACTCATTTCTGGGTACTCCCTTATGTTACATGTGCAACACACATGTCAATAAACATGTTTGTTTTCCTCTCGTTAACTTGTCTTTCGTTACAGGGAACTCCAGCTGAAAACTCAGATGAATAGAGGAAAAAAAATTTTTCCCTTACACCTCTAATATAGTAGACTAATTTTTTAAAGATGTAAACTACTTTTGCAAAAATCACTTAATAGCTTAGAATAAAATGCATTTAGTGTAAAATCAAATATTTTACTTTAACTTATAAGGCCCTGCATGATTTGTTCCCTGCTCAGCTCTTCCAGCTACCATTCTCAGTCTCAAAATGAAAACTGGATATCCTAAGAAATATCCTAAGAAAACACAGCTAGAAAAATGAACACTAATGACTTTTTAATGTTTTTCGCCCTGATATGCAATCCATAATTTGATCCCTCCCTAAATTTATTTTTGTTTCAACTTGGCTTTAATATGCATCATTAAAAGTAGCACTGTAATAATCTAGATCATCAATTGAACACAATTATGAAATATCTGAGACAGCCAATATGTTCCCATTGTTGATAAGCCCACTTATTGTGGCTTAAAGAGTTATCTCTATGATTCCCCAAATGTGGCTACTAAATTCATTATAAATATCAAAGGAGAATACAGACCACATCTGGAAGATGTGCTTCATTCCTTCAGACAATATTCAGTTTAATTATTTTTAGCTCAAAGTATTTGTCCACTCAAAGCATATTGAAAAAATTGCCAGGAACTTAAAAACTTAATAGATAATAGACTTAACATTTTAATACATCCCTTTAAACTCATGAAATAAGTAAATAACAATGACAGCATCCTTAAGTAGGTAGATTATTGAAATGCATCATTGAAGTGCTATCTAATTGAACAGTTACTGAATTCCTTTTATTGTTTTTGTGTGGTCATTCTTCTTATATCACTTGGCCCTTCCAACCTTCAATAATATTACCTTCCCAATGAAGGTAATAATATTATCTTGGCCATTTTCTAACATTTGTGCAGCTTTCCATTGGCATGTATTAGAGCAGTGTTTTCTGAACTTATCTAATCGTAGAAATCACTTAAAGAACATACTAAAAATACTAATTCCAGGTTCCTTTTCTGGAAATGCTTTCTAGAAGACACTGTCAGTCCACAATCTGTACCACTCTGCACTCACTTTCTAGCCTGTGTCTACTGCTTCCCACTATAAACAAGTGCAACTCTCCACCTGGGGGTTCTATTTTGGCCATGCATGTCAGACCGGAAGTGCTGGGGGCATTACTGCTCTTGAGAACAGCCCTCAACCAGTGACTAATCAGTGCCGGAGTCTCTTCATCCATTGGGTGGGATAAATATGAGATATATTTTACATGGTTCCAGAATTACCCAACAGTATTCAGGCTCAGCTATCCACAGGGGTAACCTGCTCAGTAATACACAACTTATTGCCTTATTGCCTCTCCTTCCCTGTTTCATTTCTCTGCTCCCTGGCCATTCCTAGGCTCACCTTGCAAATGTGTCACTCCCTGACCATTCCAGACCTTCCTAGGATCACCTTGCAAATATACTACTTGCACTCAAATAATTTCCTTAGAAGGTTTTTGTGGGGAACCTGAACCTGATTTCAGAGTCTGACTAGATAGGTGTAGAGTAGAACAAGGTATCAGCTTATAACGAGCATCCCATATGATTCTTGTGATAAGATAAAAGTGGTATCTACTACAAAATAAAAACCTATATTTTCAATAGCTTTAAGCTTGATTCTCTCCAGAACTTCTGTGTGGTGGACAACTTAGCTGTAAACTGTTCTCCTGTATATTTTCTTTGTTCTTTTCCTGTATAATCTTCTAAAAAATTCAATATCTTTGCGTTCCAATCACCTTTTATTTTAGACATTTCTACCTCTTTGCGATTTCTGCTTATTGTCATGTCAATCTATAAGTTAACATACATTTAAAAATTTTAAACTTACAAGTTTCTGATACATTTAAAATTATTTTGTCATATGAAAATCTCAATCTTATATAACCTGTAATACATTGCTAAGGAATCAGTATTGACGGAATTGTGTTCTCACAATTTCAATAAATTCTATGTTTTTTATATGATAGCTCAGATTGTTACATTGAATAAATTTCGTGATTATACAAGGTGAATAGTGGTAAGGAGAGGAAGAGACTTTTATCCAAAATGAGCATATAAAACCTTCCTTTTTAAAAAACATCTCCCCACTAGTGACTGCCGTGATGCATTTTCCAGATACCTCTTTAGGACTGAAAGATATATTTTCCCAGCTACTGGGGGTAGTGCTGACTTAGACAGCACTTATCCATAAGACCTCTCCAGAAATTGCCCTCAGGTAAAGAGAACTGTCTCAACCCAGACCATGTTCCTTTCTCATGGGCAGACTACACTCAATGTCTGATTGATAAATGGGTAGAAAGGTCTGGCCTCCTTCCCACAAGCTGGTCAAATATAAAGGATTATTCCAGTTTCAGAGCTCCCCAAGAGATTAGCTAAATCTGTGTAGACTGCATAACAACATAACATCTCCCTTGCTCAATTCTCCCTCCTTCCTTTTCTTGCACCTGGTGTTGATTCCAAGACCACTCCCCAATACATATGCTGCATGTTGCTCTCCATCTCGGAATCTTCTTCCAGAAGAATCTGACTTGCAGCATTTGATTCTATGAGTAGTTGTAAGAATGTAGTTAGAAAACATGCTGAGATGAGATTCTGGAGCTGATCAGTCTCTGGCTCTCTAGCATGAAGGACTTCCATCACTGATGATCAGTGGAGCACACATAGCTGCTAGCAGAAGATGGCAAATGCAATCCTTAAAATGATCACTAGCAGTGATCTAGAATGATATGACTGTGGAAGGGATTGTATTAATGGGGCCAGTGTTTCAGGTAATTAAGAACAGTGAAGAAATATTAATTATAAAAATAATGGAATTGTATGTCTATTGCTAGGTACAGTTGATTCCTTGGAAAAAGATAACAAAAGACTGGGAGGATTAACTGGGAATTAAAACTAAGTGTGAAAGCTAAGGGCCCTCCTGCTAGAATATAAAGAGGATCTCACTTCCTCAACCTTGAGAACAGAAATCTGCAGACCAAGTCTAGGCCTTAATCATAACTATAGCAGAGCTCCACAAAATGCCTAGTCAAGGATACTGTACAAAGATCAGGGCCCAGAGTTATGCAATGGTACATCCATGTTGAGGCACTCAAATAATGAATTATCAAATGTGCCTAATGCCTCTGAGCCTGGCAAAGTGGCTCACTCCTTCTTCTTAAGGGTTAGTGTTTCCCTTGGTTTGAGGAAGATGCAGTAGATTCTACCTGCAAGAAAACATGACATACACACCCTCACCCCCACCTCTGAATCTTCCCTACCCCCATTCCTGGATACTAAGGCGATAATTAGGGCTAAGTCCTAATATAATCTGGCTAGGGAAGTGCTGTGCCTTTTAGTGGAGAAAAATAACTACACTTCCAAGAAGTGTGGAAGCTATGCAACATATGCCAGTAGGAACTGGGAGGATACTGACAGAATTAGGTTTTGAGGATGCTATCCCAATGGAAGAGAGGAACATAAAGTTGGACAAGTTATTAAAATGAGCTCACTGCCATGGGACACAGGACTTAACATCCTAACCCAGATCTCAGTAACACACTTCTAGAATGTGCCTTAGAAAGTAAAAAAAAAAAAATCAAGGGACAGCACAAAATGAGATAGAAATACCCAAATGCTCATAGCAGGCAGAAAAGGAGGGACTTAAAGCCTCAACCAAGAGGGCATGTCAGAATAATTATACCATGTAAGGTCTGAAAGACCACCACAGATTCTGCTCCTTAGGAGCATCCAGTATTCATTACTTACTGAAGCAATAAAGAATGTATTGGCAATAAGAGAACCATATCACAAAGAAGCTCAGTCATGCCTGTCTCTGTCAGGCCAAGCTAATGGTAGGATATGCCATTATAGAACAGTGTTCCCTGAGAGCAATGGGAATGATAGAATTCCCAAATAATACAAGGCAGGTGGGGAGGAAGAACCAACAGAATCCAAGTGGATGTAATTATTGTAATTAGTGGCAAGGTAATGGTCAGGGAAAGAAAGGGTGGCTTGACACATGGAGAGTTATGGAGATGGTTAATGGAGCATGGCTTCTTTAGGAGAAAGACAGGTGGTAGCCAATAAGGGTATGGCTCAATATAAATAACCGAAAGCAATCAAGGATAATGATCAGAAGGTTGAGTGCAATTGTCCCAGTAAAATTTCATGATGTCTTGCCCAGTGTTCAGAACAGGAATCCATTGCCTGGTCATGCCACATACCACACCATCTAGAAGCTTTCAGCCTGATATAGTAATGGACTAATCTGTTGAGGGCACAGCTAAAGTGCCAGCTTATACACAACACTTTGAGAGCATAGGATGCTATCCTTCAGGATTTGGTGTAGACAGAAGTTGCTGTATCTCCAATAGGTAGATGATATGAATCCAAGAACCAAAAAGTAGATGTAAAAGTGACTCTAACTCCCATTACTTCCAGTAACTCTTTGGGAAATTAACGTTTCCCATTCCATCAACTCTGGGCTTCATGAGGTTAAAGGTTCTAATTTGCAAAGACAGAATGCCTCCATCTCAGCACACACCAAACATCTCAATGAACTGTAAGTTATGATTGTTGCCTGATATTGGGTTCCCTGTGTTGAGGGACCACCCTGGCAAGGGCAATTTACTCTGATAACCAGCCTGATTATACAAGAAAAACAGGAAGGAAAGTGTTTGGCACCAGGTGATTCACTTTGTTACCCATTGCTAGTCCCTTGCTTGCCATTGACGTAAGTGGGCTAATGCATAAAACGGCCTAAGAAGGCAGGCTTGCTTCCCATAGGAATCAGTATCATGGTCACATCACCTGGTAAGCCACCTAGATCAGCTGAAGTGCTAGCTGAGGATAGAAAAATCTAAAATATAGGATAGGAGGAAGACCATGAGTATCAGTTGTGATCCCACAATCAGCTGTAGCAGTGGGGCTATAGTTTTTCTCACTAATCTTCCTCTTCTAAGATTTCCTAAGGAAAATGGGCACACCAGAATCCTGGAGAATCTGCTCCAAGAACTGATACCAAGAATTGGATCTGAGAGGTAGAAGGAATGAATCGTAGTGGATGCTGCGTTGTCTATATCTCCTTAGGACTCAAAGACTTAGTCTTCCAGGTGCCAGCTGATTACCTCCAGGTGTCAGGCCTCCAGGAAACTGGGCTCAGCTAGAGAGAAATGGTTTATCCAAGATCACACTCCCTTCCTGGGGAAGTCTACATTTAATGGACAGGTAAGTGTAAGACTATAAGACACAGTTCCCTTTCTGTAACTCTGAAGGGTCATCTAGCCTCAGTTTCCTCTACGATTAGTTGAGGCCTTTTGTTGAGACAGGCATGGAGCCCAACACGTCTCCCTTTGCTCCATCCTGCTTCTTTCTCTTTCCTGCCACAGATGTTGATCCTGAGAACATTCCTCAATGCCAATGCACTTTCTGTGTGCTAATCTCCATCTCTGTCTCAGAGTCTCCTTTCTGGGGAATTCAACACTCTCAAGTTCTCTCTCCTTCTCAACTAATCTCTCTCAGATAGGATTAATTTGTTTCCTGTGTTAAAACTAAGCCACAGTAATCTCTCAAGTCACAACCTTTGCTCAGGATGGCTGGTTTCAATGCTTTCTTTTTCTTTTGTGCCAATCCAAGCTATATCCCACTTAGAAGGCACAAAGTAGCAATTCATATTGAAATTTCCATGCTTGGATCATCTATCTACAAGGTTATTTGTAACCCTCCTTTCCACTTTACCTGAAAATACTTTATGTTTTCATGTAAATGTGTTTTTCTTCTAAATAAGAGAATTATCCCTTAAAATTTGAGATTATGTTTTATGCTTTTCTTGAATTTTCTAATGAATCCTTTGTAAATCTAGGTATGTCATAAAAGGGCATTACGTTTTATTGATTTGTTGATTATCTAAATGAATATCACACACACCTTTACTTCTCTGCCTCTTCTCCCAAAGCTATGTTTGAGTATTACCTTGAGGTATAGCCTCCCTCTCTGCCATCCCATTTCTAGCATCAATTAATGAATCAATTGTGGCAGAAAAAAAGCTTCAGCTATTGTGATTTCTCCTACATTTTCACATTTTAATTAGTGTCTGAATGAATAAATGATTAACTATATTAAGTACCCCCAGACCTAGAATCTATGGACTAAACCGTGATTAATGGATTCTTGCATAAATGTATACACCCACTTGAACCCACCTCACCCCTGCACCAATTCTCCAATATCCCCATGTCTCATCTGTGGCAATCTAGATAAAAAATCTGGTGTACTAGCCATGAGAATGAAAAATAGTTGGCAGACGAGGTTCATTCTGCTTCTGGTTTTAGCATTTCCATCCTCACATGACACTTTGACTGTGCGCCTGTTTCCCATTCTACTCTACCTGGTAATCAAGGATGGTGGCCCTGCTCTGAATCTCAACCAGTACTAAGAGGCCTGCTGCTTTACTAATTCCTGCCAACTCTCCTACCCTACACTTAACTCTTTTTTGGCTTACCTCAGGCTCATGTCAGAAGGTCCTTCTCTGTACGGACAAATTGCCTGACACAATACTACTCTGCCTTATTTCAGAATTGATTTACTGCATAGCCTTCCTTTATTGCTATGTCTCAGAATGCAGACTGGAATGCCTGGTCTGTAACACTGCCTATGCTTATGCTTCTTGGCACAGGGCTTTAAATACAAACTTGTTCTCTTGTGCTCTTTCTTCCCGGTTATTTGTGTGGTGTGAGGGGAACTTCTTCAAGAAATATTACTTCCTCAGTTCCATTTGGGATGCCATTACCTCCCTTCCCTTCCCTTCCCTTCCCTTCCCTTCCCTTCCCTTCCCTCCCCTCCCCTCTCCTCCCCTCCCTTCATTCTTTCTTTTCTTTCTTTCTTTCCTTCCTTCCTTCCTTCCTTTCTTTTCTTTTCTTTTCTTTTCTTTTCTTTTCTTTTCTTTCTTTCTTTCTTTCTTTCTTTCTTTCTTTCTTTCTTTCTTTTCTTTCTTTCTTTCTTTCTTTCTTTCTTTCTTTCTTTCTTTCTTTCTTTCTTTCTTTCTTTCTTTCTTTCTTTCTTTCTTTTCTTTCTTTCTTTGCTGGAGTCTCACTCTGTAGGCCAGGATGGAGTGCAGTAATGTGATCTCAGCTCACTGCAATCTCCACCTCCCTTATTCAAGTGATTCTCCTGCCTCAGACTCCCAAGTAGCTGGGATTACAGGTGCCTGCCACCACGCCTGGCTAATTTTTGTATTTTTAGTAGAGACGGGGCTTTGCCATGCTGGCCAGGTTGGTCTCAAACTCCTGACCTCAAGCAATCCACCCACCTCAGCCTCTCAAAAGTGCTGGGATTACAGGCGTGAGCCACGGCACCCAGCCCCATTGCACTGATTTCTAATGGGTATTCAGCTTTCTAGGATGTTAATTTGGTACGGCTTCCATAACAAAATACCACAGGCTGGATGGCTTAAATGACAAACATTTATTTCCTCACAGTTCTGGAGGCTGGAGGCCCAAAGTCAAGGTGTCTGCCGGTTTGGTTTCTTCTGTGGCCTCTCTCCTTGACTTGCAGATGGCTGCCCTTTTTTTTTTTTTTTTTTTAACTGTGTCCTCACATGGTATTTCTTCTGTTTGTGTGCTTCCCTGGTGTCTCTTCTTGTGATTTCATCTCCTTTTCTTAAAAGGACACTCATCAATTTGGATTAGGGCCTATCCTAATGGCTTCATTTTAACTTAACTCCTTAAAATCCCTATCTCCAAATACAGTCACATTCTGAGGTGCTGGGTATTAGAGCATCAACATAGGCATTTTAAAGTGGAAAAAATCAGCTCAGAACACCCAATATGCACATTGCTCTGTGTTGCTGAAGTCTTAGCAGTTCTTACATTTAAGCAATCCCACTTAGCAATCTCTTATAAAGAAGCTTATAACTATTGAAAAACAAACTAAATAGCTGCCCACAATGTTTTGACAGTATTTTTATTATTAATGCAGTTTAGTCTCTGTAAATAAATTAGATTAATTTGCTAGCGTCCATTTGGATTAGTCAAATAAGCTGTTAATAACTCAAATGTACAAAACTCTTGCTTCCCTTGAATCCCACGTTTTTCTGTACATTCCAAGGAAACATACTATATTATACTTAAATGAATACATACTCATTTCAAAATCAGCAAATTCCTAATGGTTAAAATGTGTGGCTTTGACTTCCGTTAGAAATTTTTCCTCTTCAAAATATGTCTACTCATTCTTGGTGTACTCTCAAGGAAAATGTAAGTATGAGTTTTCTGTGTGAGTGAATAAAAAATCTTTTGTTTATATAGTCAAAATATGTATAAAAGATTTATAACAACATAATGAGAATTTGAGAGGCCATGGAGATCCTGAAAACTTGGAAATATTTTTCTAAGATATCATATATTTATATATTCCTTTATAAGTTTATTGAACCTATGAATGAATTTTAATCCTACAGTATTCAGATACACAAACATTAAGATTATAAGAATATAGCATCACAGTGAGATCTGTAAAGATTGTCTCTTTGTCACAGTGCTAAGGGAAGTACCAGGATTTGTGCTATTTTATCAATGCTCAGAGACTGACTATTCCTGATGGTAAATTATAGATGATAGATTTGTCAGGAAATTAAAATTCCCAGGAGTGAATATGAGAGGGCTATCTGAAGGAGCTCTATTATTGACATCAGAGAAGAGAAAACTTGCAATGATATATAATTTTAATTGGACTCTGTTCTGACAGGCTGACCACTTGCCAATGGTTATCCTGGGAAAAAAAATAACATGAAGGGGTATAAAATTTGCTATACATCTTCCCAGGTTGCTTAGAAAAGCTGCGACAGTTTTTAATTCATTCCAAATGCCCTTTGTTCTGGCCTTTCATCTGTAAAGTTACTTTGACAAAAAGGTAATAGACAGAGGGTCTGTCTGGCCAGTGTGAAATTGTCTAATGAGGAATCTATACACTAGATTTCATATGAGTAATGGAAACAGTCCTTAGTCTGTGTACTATAATGGTATGTTTTCTTATTTCACTTTTTATTTGTGTTAACTGGAGAAAATACTTTAAAATAGCTCACTCAAAACTTCTTGTTTCAGGACTGAAAATCAAGAATGAAATGCAGTTAAATAAAACACTGAATCTACCTTGATAACATCATTATTACTGGGGCCCAGAAAGCCCTAAACCCTGGTGAACTTAATTATTAATTTCTCTGATAGTTTCTGGAGAACAGAGGTGGCTCTCTAGGTTTCAGGTCCATTTGTTTTGGCCCTCAAGATGTTGGTTCTTGTAGGACTTAAAAAAATTAGCCAACTATTTTCACATAGGGCCTATTTTCCTTGTAAAAGGAAATAGAAAGATTTGAGAATATTGTTTCCTCATTCCTGCATTACCTGTAAGACATCACCTCTGGGTTATCCTTAAAATATTAAAGGTAAAATGAAATTTGCTTTTATTTTGCAACTGTAAACTCTTTTTTCTAACTCTAAAAAGAATTATCAAAAGTTGAGTTAATTTAATTCATTTTCCTCATATGGTTATAGATGAAAGAAAAGTAGGTGTTTATTACCCTTTGCTCTGAGGTCCTCAAAAAGATATTCTACCTGCGATCAAGCAAGAGTCCATCAATGTAAGCTTGAAGTGATTATAATTATGGGTTTGATCATCATGTTACATCTTCTTCTTTTCACTTCAGTATGTCATTATTGAACACCTATACTAAGGTCTAATTGTGTCATGGCTTTTGAGAGATGCAGAAGAGATATGAGACAGTATTTTCAAATGAGGATATTAAAAACTCTTAGCAAAATAGCAAATGCACAAATGAAATAGTACTAAAATAATATGAGATCTATATATTTAGAAACCAAAACAAATTTTATAGGTAATGTTATAACCTCAGGTAAGGAAGATATTAATTCAAACCAGAGCAAGTGGTAAAGATTTCACAGTCTCAGAAAACAGGAAAGAATATTCAAAATTGTCAAAATATGAAAGCTCCATGGCATAAATTCTACGAAAATATACACAAGGAGGCTAGTTTGGTATTAATAGTTTGGGGTAGTAATATGAGAAAAGGATAAATTATGAAACTGGCACAATTGTCCTGTAGAACTGATGTTTATGCTTTATTTTGAAAAAACATAGAAATTGACCTTACCAGTCTTAAAACATGAGAAAGTTACATTTGTCTTACCTGAATTCCTTTCTCAGAGGCCAACAATCAAAGAAATGAGACTTACCAGATCACCACATCTGGACAATGAGACACCAGACACCTTACCTGTCATGATTGCCTAACCGACCACTTGTTTCCTGTTGACCAAGTCCTTTTCCTTACCCCTCTCTAATCTGTGTTTTCCCACACATAGTTACATTTCTTCCCTGCTATATAAACTCCTAATTTTAATTGGTTGAGGAGATGGATTTGAAGCTGATTTCCCATCTCCTCAACTGAAGCACCTGAATAAAGCCTGCTTTCCTGGAAATACTCATTGTCTCAGTGATTGGTTTTCTGTGTGGCAAGCCACAGGACCTAGACCAAACCCCTGGTGTTTTGATAACAAATACACAGGGTATCAAAAAATTTGATGGAATTCAGTAGTTATTCCAGGCAAAGGAAAGTCTTATTTCCACAGTCACTTTTATTTCATTTTTGAAGATCTTTTGAGACAGGGTCTTACTCTGTTGCCCAGGCTGGACTGCAGTGGCATGATCTCAGCTCGCTGTAGCCTCGGCTTCCTGGAGTCAAGTGATCCTCCCCTCTCAGACTCCCAGGTAGCTAGGACTACAGGTGCACACAGCCATGCCCGACTAATTTTTATTTTATTTTGTTTTTTTGTAGAGACAGGGTTTCATCACGTAGCTCAGGTTGGTCTCAAACTCCTGAACTCAAGCAATCTTCCTGCCTTGGCCTCCCAAAGTACAAAGACTACAGGCATGAGACACTGTGCCCAGCCTATATTTTCAAATTTGGCATAACTCACTTGTGTCAATAGTCGTTGCATCATTGGAAAATTCATAATAAACTAAAGAAGTTTGGTCAAAGCACTGTAATATGGTTTGGCTCTGTGTCCCCACCCAAATCTCATCTCTAATCAAAATCTCCCTGTGTTGGGTGAGGGACCTGATGGGAGGTGATTGAATAATGGGGGCAGACTTCTCCCTTGCCATTCTTGTGATAGTGAGTAAGTTCTCACCAGATCTGGTCGTTTGAAAGTGTGTAGCACTTCCTGCTTCACACACTGTCTCCTGTCGCCATGTGAAGATATATGTGCTCCCCTCCGCCTTACACCATGATTGTAAGTTTCCTGAGGTCTCTCAGTCAAGCTTCCTGTTAAGCATGAAAGCACTGAGTCAATTAAACCTCTTTCATTTATAAATTTCCCGGTCTCAGATAATTCTTTGCAGCAGTGTGAAAATGGACTAATACACACTAAAACCATCTTAAGCAGCAATGATATAATGAAAACTATGTGATGTGATATGCTATGATACAGAAGGTGCACTAATGTCTCAGTCATCTCTGACATCTAGAGTAGTGAAGAAGAACTACTCTAAATCTCTTGTTCTTCTTCACTGCTCTAGATGTCATAGATGACTGACAAACCATTCATGTTAGGTCACAAAACTCATGATGGACATATATGTGCCACTAACTGTGCACACACAGTCATTCAAAGATGAAGAAGACATAGCCTTGCCTTCAAGGATTTTATAATTGTGTTGAAGAGACAAACATGCATGTTAACTTCTCTCTATGTAAAGAAAGAAATGTACTATTTACAGTGCAAGGATTAAGTACAAGAAGTGGAACAATGTGGGTATGCCACTCTCTCTGAGAGACTTAATAAAATGCTTCAATGCAAAAGGTAATTGCTAATTAGGATTTAAACTGAAGAATTAAATTTTACAAGGTCATTGAGACTAAAAGGGTATTCCAGGAAAGGTAAATAACATACATAAAGGCAGGGAGGCATGCAATATTTACAATGTTAGAGGAACCACAGGCGTTTTGATATTATTGAAACTTGAAGAAAACAGGAGGGTAGTGTTGATGGTCAGCAACCAGATCATTAAGTAGTCACAGCTTTATTCTATAGGCTATGGAGAGCCACTGAAGTGTTTAAGCTAGGAAGAAACATGATCAGGTTTACATGTTAGAATTTTAGAAAGATAATTCTGCCCATAGCAAAGAAAATAGATTAAATATAGTCTAGTCTAGAGGCAGGAAACTCAGGTGGCCATTGCAAGAATCCAAGTAAAAGATACTGAGGGCTTGAACCAAGGTACAACAATGATCATGGAGAGGAAATCATGCATCTGAGACCTATTTAGGAAATAAAATTTACAGGATTTAATTATAATGATGATGATGATGATAATCATAACAATACTTAAGGTTTATTGAAGAATTGCTATAGATCAGGCTCTGTACTGAATGCTTTCATTTTCACACTAAACCTACTAGGTAGGTACTTTTAATTCTCATAAAGCTTGTTCATCTCTAATATCTCCTAGCTTAGTAATTGGGTCCACCTTTTGCCCAATAGCTTGGGTCAAATGCCATCACCTTTAATCTTTCTCTCCCACTCTACATCCAATTCATCAGCAAAGGACATGATTACTCCTTACTACTTTCATGACAGCAGCCCTTATCCAAGTCACTGCCATCTCTCTTTAGGATTATTGGAAACTGCCTTCTGACTTGTTTCCCCATTCTTGCTTTGTTTTCCTACAACTTATTCTTCCTACAATAGTTAGAGTGATGTTTGCCATACGTCAAAGGTGCCAATTGATTCCATCACACTTAGACCCGAATTGGAAGTTTTTACGAAGACCACCACTGCCCTACCTGAATTGATAACTGGTTACTTTGCTAATTTATTGCCTACAGCTTCCTCGACTTCTCTTATCTTCCTCTCAGTACACGTCTTTGCTCCTCCTTGAGCATGCACAGGCATGTTCCTGCTTCAGGGATCTTGTACTTGTTTTTCCTTCGGCCTGGAATTATCTTCACACGATTTCCTCCCACAGTTTCAAATGTTCAAATGTCATCTCTGAAAATATACCTTTTTTTTAACCATTCAAACTAAAATAGCACTATTCTCCCTACTCTACCATCACTATCCTCCAATCAACTTCCTCCTTCATTACAAGTCTTGCTACCCAGTCTATCTATTATTTCTTCATTAACTGATGGTCTTCCTTGGTAATGTAACTCAGTATTATTTTTGGCTTGTTTCCTGTTATATACGTAGGGCTGAGGGCAGCAGTGTCCTGAGTTTTATGGGTATGTAATGCTTGCTGAATGAAGGTATGTGTGAATGAATATGTTAATGAATCCTCTTTTTATAGCTGAAGAAACAAAACCAGAGATAAGTAACTTTTCTAAGTTCATACAGTTATTAGATGTCAAGAGCTGAGTTTCAAACCTGTGTGACATCCCTGTAGAACATGTATGTTTAACCACTGCAGTTACTTCACTGTATGTACCTAGTAACTCATAGTGGAAACTCCGGTTTGCAGATGAAAGTATTAGAGGAAAGATATTAAATTCCCTCTCCTCCTTTTTACATATTTTAGTTAAAACTTTGCAATTAGATATGATTCATAGGAAGAGCACATTCAATATGGCAAAAATAGAAGAGGGTCAAAGATGAAGCTAGTCATTGTGATGTATGGAAAAAATGATAACTTAAAGTCAAAACATTGCTTTCCTGTTCATCTGTATGATGAAGCCCATCTACATAGTCATGTAGGTGGGCTTCATTCCTCCTATATATAAAATGTGTGAGGATAATTCCTACCTTATATATTGTGAGGATCAAATGAGTAATATAGATAGTTTGTAAATATTATTAAAATGATGATTTTATCATTATAATGGGGGGATGATATTGTATAGAGTATATAAAATGATTGTGGGTTAGAATGTACCATGTATTCTCTTTTTCTAATGTGCCGTATATCCTATTGTTGTGTATGTGTGTTATATAGCTAAGTACCACTTGCGTAGATGCTTTTGGCTCTTGCAGACTCAGTCACTCTCCCAATATGCCACTTACACAGTGGGGAAATTTTGCTCAATATGTGCTAACTAGCTGATGTAATTGACCTTCTGTCTTACAATGCGTAATCGCAGTCCTTGTATCAGGAGTTGCTAATAGTGAGATGGCAAAGAAGTTCAGAGACAAACTAACCCTTTTCACTTTTTTCCTATTAAATTTATTGCAAATTGTTGTGGCTAGATAATTTAAACAAGTTGAAAAATAGCCTCTTACGTATGTAAAAGACAGAAAAAGCAAAGCAGTGCTCTAGAACTGCTCAGTGTTTACTCAGTCAGAGGTGTTTAAAAGACTTGTTTCATGAGAAGCAAAGGGAAAAGTTTAAAAGCTTAGCCGTAGCAATTACAGGGAACATGTTTTCTGTCTCTCCTCGTAGAAACACCTGTCTCGTCTCATAGAAATGCATGCATCTCATCCTCAATGTCTGCCAGCCTTCTTGTCAGACCAATTACTTTAAAACAATTGTTTCATTTGGAATAGATGCCACAGCCCGAGTGATTGTCCCTTGTCAGTGACACATTCAATTAAAACAACTCTGAATAGGAGTTCTGGAAGGCCTACTGTGCCTTGTCCAATCTTATCAGTCAACAAAGAACAACCTCAGAGACTTCAGCACTGACTGGTTCCACTGTCAGGTGGTTTGAGCATGTTGCACCTTCCCAGGGTTTCTCAGAGTCTTTCATCCCTGTGCCTTTTACAGCCAATGACAGGCGCCAACTCAGCAGTGTCTGGGTCCGCAATGCCAAGAAAGCTTATGGCAGTAAATAAGATGGCAGCTGTGACAGTCCTGACAGCTGGCTGGAGCTCAGGGTGGCAGGCTAAACCGGACTGTGAGCAGTTGGAGTAGCAGTGAGGTATGACCACCATTACTGGTAGGCAGATGTCAGTTTCCACACTACTAGTTACAATGTGATGTGACGGACACAGTCACATCATTACAGAGACAGACAGAACTTTAAACAAACCCTGAGAACTAGCAAGTTCTGTACCTTTAGGAAAATTTAAACATTCTTATTTAAACAAAAATTCCTTACCATTTCAGTAGTTGTAAAATTAGAGAAGAATCTTGCAAAGTAGTAATAGCAGAGAATTGGCTCTTCCACATAAGAACTAGAATCAATGGTAATAAAACTGATCTCAAAAAAAAAGAAAGTTTTGTGTGTTGGCCACTGTTTTAGAAGAGCTTCTGTGAGTCCACATTTATGTATCTTAGGATTCCTTTGCCTAGAAATTGTAGGGGTTCCTATACCTTTTGACGATTCTCCCATAATTTTTTTCCATAGGCAAATTCCCTGCCCTTCTGTCTCTTCATTATCTTTTCTATTTTCTGAAGGACAACTGATGATAAAAATACTTTTTATCAGATGAGATGAGAGGTTTAAAATATGCATTATGGAAAGTTAGGTAAAATGGAAAGAAGCTGTTATATTAAATCATGTGTACCATTGTTTATAGGACAAGTGAGTTTCTGTGGCCTCATGGAGTCTGTGCAAAACACAGATCTCTTGCTACTTTGTCCTAAAGTCAACCAAGGAGGGCAAGCAAGTTTCAAATCTGGAAATTCGTCATGGATCTAAAGTTGAAAGCAGTCACAATAGCTCTGGCAGCAGATAGTGACAGAGATGAACTTAGTCACAGAGAAAAGTCAGCAGAATGACACCAGTACAAACTGATGCTGCTGCTTTCACATCCTAACCCTTAAGAAGATTTAAGGTCAGTTCACCTAAAATCAATTCTCCTAATGTCCTGTCCCCTGAAACACACATTAACCTGATAATCAGATTCCTAATAAAAATCTGTCATACATGTAGCATTTTATATATGATAAGATGCCACTCTAAGCATTTTTGAGATATGGTGTTTTGTGTTTTTCTTAAATGTATTTTTATAACACTTTAAACATTTAATCTTAAGTGGGTGAAATACCTTGGAAACCCTCAAAAGTAGACAAAATGATCCCTGTGAAAAATGATAAAAATGCCTCTAAGCTAACACTACTTGAGCACAGATGAAAAGTTGTATATTTGATAAATGAACATTTTAGATGAATGTGTAATTAGGCAAATTGATCATTATGCCAATTGATTTTAAGTATATTAATTTAGGCAATTTGACATTCTCGCCTTAAAGGTGCCTTCCCATTCTGGAATTCTATGATTCCTGATCTGCACATCAAAGTCACTGCCCAAAACAGGGTTTGTTAACAAGAGTGGCAGCTCTTGCTTCATTCTATCTATAAGTGAGGTCAATATTTCTGATGGAAAGCAATGTTTTTAACAATAACAAAATCATTGAGTAGTAACTATGGGCCAAGAATACACCTATATATTTTACATTTGTTTGTTCAATAAATACTTATTGGATATCTACTATCTGCCAGGCACTTTTCTGAATTAACTCAAGTGATTCTCACCCTGACCCTGTGGGTCATCCCCAAATATGGCAGCAGGTAGAGCTGGGAATTGAAGCAAAGACATGTTAAGTAATTGCCTAATTAAGTGGTAGAGCTGGGAATTGAACCCAGGCAGTTTGGGTCAGTGCTTTACTGCCTCAGCAGATAAGTTCTGCTGATAAGTCATTAACCATGCTGTTTGACGTGATTTTTCAGGTTGGTCAAAACACAAGGGCAGCTTTTGGGGATGTAAATGATACTCTTGTATGGTTAAAAAGAAAATGTAAGAGTTGCTCCTTCTCAGTGACGGTATTCCTGGAAAATCTGAAATCATTGCTGGAGAATGGTCCACACCTTCTCCGAATTTATCTAATACTTTCCAAGTCCTAAACTGAGATGAAACAGACAACCTATCAAAAGAAGGAAGTGACAAGCAAGAAATTCCAGAAAAATCTTATTAAAAGTGTGATAGTATGACATGTTAATAAGGTTCATATTCCTTCTGTCTTCTGTTTATGGAGTTTGAGACTGTTTCTTCACCTCTCTACCTTAATACATCTGTAATATATGGGAGTTGAATATTTGCAGGATGTGACTCCAAGGGGGACTTCTTTGCTGGCACTGTGAGCAAGGTTTCACCAGCAGGAGCTGGTGACAAGGATCATTGCTGTGTCTTTTATGCTGTTGAACAGGTGAGCATACAGAATAATCAGAAATCTACTACATTGGCTGGACATAGTGGTCCATGTCTGTATTCCCAGCACTTTGGGAGTCAGAGGCAAGAGGATCACTTGAGCCCAGGAGTTTGAGACCATCTTAGTAACATAAGAAGATCTTGTCTCTACAAGAAATGCAAAAATGAGCCAAGCATGGTGGCATGCACCTGTAGTCCCAGCTACTTGGGAGACTGAGGCAGGAGAATCACTTGACCTCAGGAGTTCTAGACTGCAGGAAACTGATTGTGCACTGCACCCCAGCCTGGGTGACAGAGCAAGACCCTGTCTCAATAAATAAACAACAAACAAACAGACAAACAACATTGATACAATATGATACAATATCATACAATATCGAGCATTTGGTGCTAAACAGCAGGCACAATTCTGAACAACAGAAACTGTTTAGTCCCAATACTACTGCTGACAGTACCTCTAGTGTCCTTATTCAAATAAATAATCTTTTATTAGATGATAATAGCAAATCCTAATACAGTAAGTCTTCACTTAGCATTGTCCATAGGTTCTTGGAAACTGTGACTTTAAGTGAAACAGCAGAAAAGGAAACCAGTTTTACCACAGGCTAATTGGCATAAACAAGAATTAAGTTCCTATGGCATATTTATGGTTACAAAAACATCACCAAACTAAATAAAGACCAAAACACTATTAACATTGAACATAGAAATAATTGTAACCTGTATATACATTTAAGAAAGATTAATAAAAAGAAGTAAGATGATTATTTAAGTTCAAGGTGGTAGATGGACAGTGCCTATCCCAGTATCTCAGGACACTAGGTGGAAACTGACCCTTGACAGGATGCCATCCTCTTGCAGGATGCACACACACACACACACACACACATACACACACACCCATACTCACTCACTTGGACTGGGACCATGTAAACATGTCCATTCACCCAACTCAGAGAAAACCTATGCAGACATGGGGAGAATGTGCAGACTCCACAGGGTCAATGGCCCTGGCTGGGAATTGATTTCTTTTTTCTCATCAACATTACAATAAAAGGACATTGAACAAAGTGACGTTATTTGAAGATCTGCTATATATATAATGCCCATGTAAATTTGTTGGTAAATTACTAAGTGAAAATCTAGAAAACCACAAGACAAAAAGAAGAGAGAAAAGAAAGTCTCAGATTAGAATTATTTACAAGTATAAAGTAGTATTGTTTGGTTATTTGAGCTTAAATCTGTAAGATCAAGAAAAAGACAAGGAACACACTTTGGCGTGGCTAAAGAAATATTTGCAAAAGGTAATGCATACCTACAATGCAACTGACCCACTGGGAACAGTCTTTCCACAGAAGTGAAATGTCTTCCTGAACTCAGCTGGCGATAAGTTTATGCCCTGAAGCATGATTATAATGTTAACCTTGAAATGTCCTAATGAAATGAGTTTGGGGGTCCCAGCCTATATATTTTTATATGCACTGGTGCATGCCTTGGAACATATCTTGATGGACTGTCAGCAGAATAGCACAGCATGTATCTGAGATTACAGAGTGACCTATAGTCTCCATAATGTAACTCCTATTTTTTCCCACATGATGCACATCTCAAAATTCAGCCCAGAAGGGAGAAATGACTTCTTAATGACAGTTTGTACATTATTGATGGGGCAATAGGGTGGTAAAGAGATAACCGTAGGTGTCTTGTTTGCCAGTTGATTAACCAGAGTGAGTGCATTCCCTCGAGAAAACATGCTTTGCAGAAAACCAGTTATCCATTCAGTTTCTCACTAACAAAAATATTGAAAATTTGAGATTCACCACCCCCACCTTCTTTCCTGAAAACCTTAGTGGAGTCTGAATCTAAAGTGAGGCTGTGAATTAAGACATAAAATTAAAATTGAGATGCACACATACCACTTGGGTGAATAGAGTACTAGTAAGAACTTAGGTTGAGGTAAATGACAGAGTTCTATTATGTGTACTTCATAGTGATGACAACGGGTCTCCTTGGTGATCTTTCTAAGTTTTAAGGCAAGAGAGCTTCATATAGCTGGAAGGGATAGAAGCTGCTATGGCTATTATATTTGTTTTAAATGAAATATCTAGAAATGAATAGTCTCCGGAGACGTGTGTAGGTTAACACCTTAGTATTTGAGGGAGTGTCTGGTAAAGCTCTGATATGATGGTGCCACTCTTTCATGAAAATAGGGGAGATTAAGTTGTAGCTGTCTAATCTTCTTGTATTAACTTCGGAATCAGTTTGGTGACATCAGCTATTTATTCTGTCTCCTGAAGGAAAAATGTTTAACTTCTCTGGAATCCACTACTTCTTGACATAAACCAGCTCAGGATGACCTTCTGTTATACTACACAGGAACTGAATGTTGGGCAAAATTCTGTAGCAAAACTTTTTCACAATTGAAAACTTTGTATGTCTCACTCCTTTGAATGTGAGTGTCACGCTGATAAATAGCTTGCATTCCTTATACTTAACTTCTCTGAGTGGAATTAGAGATTTTTTTCCCCTCAGGGGCCATTATGAATTTATGAACCATTTTTCTTTTCTCTAATCTTCAGAGAAGAATCCACTTGTATGGAGAAGACTCCAAGGCAATTGTCATTTTATGGAGTGAACCTAGTTAGTGTGTATTAAACAGGAAAATTTTAATTTCTGATGAACTGTAGAACAAGGGCATATATATTTGAAGATGACTAAGCACAAAACCTTTTATTCTCCCTCATTGAAAATCATCTTTCCTGGCTTACACAAAACTCAAACTGTGAGATTATTTAGATATTAACAATGTCTTCAAAAAATTTCATGAGTTATCATGTATTGGTAGTGACATCTCCACACACCATTGCCATCACCATTCTCATTACTCTTAACATCCTAAAAGAGTATTGAGTTAAAAATCCCCTGTGACTTCAGCATTTCTCCTCCCGGCTAATGCAAGAAACTCAGACAAGATTGAAATAAAAAAGGGAGATGAATTATTTAGCCTGCAGAAGAGAAGGCTAAGTGAGTTTAAGGATCATGAAGGAAATTTAATAATAGTCTTCATGTATGGAACAGATACAGTACAAAGATTGATGGCTAGGTGTTCTCTACATTTACTGAGTTCATAACAAGAGGAAATAAAATAGAAAGCACCTAAAGTAGAAACAAGAAAACATTTTCTGATATTGAAGTTTGTTGGTTATGAATGTGTTCAGTTCATCATTCAGTATTTATCAAGTATCTAAAATATGAGGTTGTAGTTGCTCAGGGTGATATGGTTTATTTGGGGGTCTTTTTTGCATGTATTTGTATTTTGTTTGAAATGATTTAGCTGGTCTTGTTTAGAGATAGAGAAACAGATTATTGGCTTTATGAGTTTTGTAATTCTGTCAGAGACAAAGCAGAGAAAGTGAGATGCTGATGCAAATGTTCACACAGACATAAGATGGGTTTTCCCATCACTCATCTCTAGAAGCACAGGAAAAATAAAAAAGATGGGTTCCCATCAATGGAATCACTGGGGCTCCCACATCTCTAGGTCCGTCTTTTAAGTATAGTCCAACAAGGCTGACTAACATCCTTAAGTTCTATTAATGGTTTCCTCTTGCAGAGCTTTGGTGACCTTAGTACCATTCTAGTGGCTCTCTGCTGAATAAATGATGACCATTGACTCGGGCTAAGATATGCTCTCTCTAGTTTGCTACCAATGCCACACTAACCTGCTTGTTAGTCAACTTCAGTTTTGACTTGATGGATGTCGTCTTTCTACTCCATGTAAGACATTTATTCCTCTGACCCCAAATCTATGTTCTCATTAAGCTCGTAGACAGTCCTTCTTTTCTGAGAAAAATCATTACTTGTTAAGCACTTGAATGGTGAGAATTTGCTCTTTCAGTCAGGATAGATTCTCTTTTTTGCTGAGTTTGAGAAAAATATGAGTTGCAAGGCTTTACATGGACATAAAACTAACATCCTAACAAACTAACAATTCACCAGTATGAATAACTGACTTCAAGCAACTAAAATCCTATAATTGTGGGTGAGTTCCTGCCTCCCAAGAAACCTCTCTTCTTGTTGGCTATGCCCTTGGCTATCTCCATGGCCAGAGAATCGCAAGTCATCATCTTGGGGCTCAACTATTCATTCCAAAGCCATTTTTGCCATTTTCCAGTTGCAAATTAGGTCATCTTGTAAATATAGCCCCTCATTGTCAGCCTTTCAACTATGCCTTTCCTTTCTTCTCCCATTTCATTTAGATAAGTAGAAGTACTGAATTTTAAAAGCACCTGTTATAGTTACTAGGGCAAAGATGACTATCTTAACACTAATAGAACACTTACTTTTTCATATGACTCCTGTAAATAACTTGCAGCCAAGATATAATTAAATAACATGGACTTAAATGAGGCCAGAGAGAAAAAAGATTAAAAATGTGTGGCTTTCTTAAGGTGACCCCAGTTCATTGATACTGTTCTACTCTTATTGCAGGAAAATATCTGAGTTGACTTAGTGAGAAATAAGATTAAACATTAAAATATCTATATAGGTATTAGACAATACTTTCATCCATTGTATCTTGTTACTATACGGGAAACTGATGAACAATTTCAGGGCACGGCTGGAGGAAGTGCTTTCCTCAGGAATCTGAGGTATAAGCAGGGTTTGCAGCTTGTCCAAGATCACACCATGAGTGACAGAGAGATTTGTATTTAAATAGGTCTGAATCCAAAACCTTTGTGTTTTCCTCCATATTAATTAACTTTTATAGTGAATATAAAATTATCTCACAAGTCCTGTAATGTTTCAATTCAAAAATTGCAAATGTGATGATGGTTCCTGTAATCACTCCCTCTTCTTAGAGACCCTTTATCTCTTCACTTGGCTTCCAGTTTCCTATTTCTCTGTGTTTGCCTCTTGCCTCACCAGCAACTCATTCTGTCTTCCAAACTTCTTGTTCTTGGAGGGGCCAGACCTTAGTACTATGACCTAGTTGTATTAAACATTTATTCTTTTGGGGATCACATGCGGTCTTATGGTTTTAAATGCTGTGTCTAACAGTACTAAGTTTATATATCTGCATTTTGGAACTTTACTCTGAACTCTAGACTTATACATTCAACTGCCTACTCAATATCTTCTGAGGGCTAATAGCCATGTCACATTCAACAAGTCCAAAACTGAACTGCTAACTCTGCCCCGCAGTTAGCAGAAATGGAAACTTGCTCCATTTCAGTCTTTGTCATCTACTAATGGCAAGCCTATTCTTCAGTGGGTTACACTAAAGTCCTTAGAGTCCTATTTACTCTTCCAATTTTCTATGCTTCACAGAAAAATTGATTTGGCTTTGCTTCCAAATGCATCCAGAACTAGGCCACACCTAAATATCCATACTGCTTCCACAACTATCACAGCACCACCATCCCTTGCCTGGATTGCCACTGTAGCTTCCCTACATTCTTCCAGCTCCCACTCTTGCTTCCTGTATTCTATTCCCAGTAGAGCAGCAAAAGTGATTTTGTTTCACTATAGATTATGGAATAGTTCTGCTCAAACTCTTCAAATCTTCTCAATATTTCTCAGAGTTACAGCTATAATCCTTACAAAGCCCTTCAAGAATCTACCAGATTTGGCCCTCTGTTATCTTGCTGCACACATTGTCTATTACCCTCTCTTTCTTCCTTTGCTCCATCTACCTATGCTGGAATTTCTACCTGTTCTTTACACCCCAGGCAGCTCCTGATTCAAAGCCTTTGCACTCACTCTTGCCTCTGCACAAAAAGCTTTTTCAGCAGAGGGATGCATGGCTTTCTCCTTCAGCTCTTTCCTCTTATGTCAGTGAGGCTGACCTTGATCACATCTTCCCTCCCACTCCTCCTTAGGCTACACTATTTTGTCTCTCTCATGGCTTTTATCACTTTCTAAAGTGTGATGTAATTCAATTATTATGCTTATTTGTTTTACATTTTTTCTCTCCCCTCTAAAATGTATGCCCCACCAAGCAGGTTTTCTACTGCTTTGCTGTTGGATGAATTCCCACAGCATAGAGCAGTGCCTGGCACACAGTTGGAAGTCAATTAATATTTTGAGGAAGGAAGGAAGGAAGGAAGGAAAGAAGGAAGGGAGGGAAGGAGGGAAGGGAAGGGAAAGGAAGGGAAGAAAAGAGTGAGAAAGAAAAAAGGAAGAAGAAAAAGGGTTTGTTTTTTGTTATGGGGTCTACCATATATCTCTATTATGTACAGTAATACCTTAGTTTCTGGATAATCTATGGAAATTAGTCTTTGGAATAATAATTTGCAGTATTTATACTGAGAACATTTTTGAGGGAGCATTTCTTGAAGGAATTGGATGTTAATAAAAAAGTAAAGCTATTTCATCATATCTAAGAGGAGCCTAAGGAAACATAAGAACTAAATGTAATGAATCCTGGATAGGATTCTGGAACAACAACAAAAAAGTCAAGACAAAAACAAAAGAAATTCCAAGGTATAGACATTAGTTAATAATAATGTTTCAATAGTGGTTCATTAATTATAACAAATATATCAAACCACCATAAGATGTTAATAGAACAGAGTGAGTTTGAGGGCGTGAGGTATACGGGAGTTTTCTGTACTATTGCAGAAATTTTTACATAAATCTAAAATTATTCTGAAACAAAACATTTATTAAAAAATAAGGATGTTGGTTAAAAGGAATTGATTACAAGTTTTATTTAAAACTTTATTTCATCATTATTATTTAGTTTGTATGTGGCATCAGTACAACTATTTGAAATGTTTTCCAACATAATTTTTTAAAGGATTATGAAAATGATTTCATTTTACATGTATTGATAAGTATTTTATGAGGCCAAAGTAGTATAGCATCACAGCAGCTACCGGCAATTAGGAGCATCAGAAATCCTCGATCATTTCCAACCCCCTTCCAAAATAAGAATAGTTTAATATTATTCCTGACCATCTGAGGAAATTTTAAGAATTGTTGTTTTCCTTTTTTTAAGGGGCTAGAAAAAAAAAACATACTCAGATTTAGCCCCTATTTAGGTGAGTTAACTATTAAAAAATAGACAAATATATTAACATATTAGAAAATATACACTTAGTAATCTGAGGAAAACTTTGAAACTAAAACCAGAATAAAAACCAATACAATAAGAGTGAAGATGCAAGAGGTTAGTTTAATATAATTGATGAGTATAAAATATACTGGAATATAGTCAGCTGTGTGTTGCGTGTGTGTGCATGCACACATGTGAATATACTTGATTTTGATCACAGAAGATAATATGTTTTGCACAAACTTGGAAGAAAAGCAAACAATACTAGAGTTATCATCAAAGATAAAGTGTGTAGGCAACAGAAAAGGTGGTCTATGGCAGCAAACTATTGCATATATTATAAGGACATGGAGGTATAAGGTGATATATTGCAAGCATAATTTGCATAATATTAGATAGCCCTTTGAGACTAAAGGATTGTTCTTATAGACCATATTGAGAGAGAGACAGAGAGAGAGAGGATAGAGACACCACCTTGAGATGTGGTACAGATCACCTTGGGAGGAGTTCAAGGTAGAATTTAAAAAGGCTAAAGAAAACAGTGCTTTTTGATTTTGCATTAATATGTAAATTTAAACATTCTTTTTGAAAATTTCTTAAATGCTGCAGAGGAGTTGCTCTCCCTGCTGATTCTGATCAGAACATGCTGGTTAATAAATCACGTAACTGTATATTCACATTGATCCATCTGTTCTAGTAATCCCTTATTGCATCTTGAAGGAAGCCCCAACATCACCCCCATCTTTTACCTATTTGGAAAATGAGGGTGTTCTAAGCAGCCTGTTGTGACACTTACTTGCACCATGTGACCTCCCTATCACTCAGGAAGCAGTAGTAGAACTGGAAGACATGAAAGTCTGCCACAGTGTGTGTGTGCACTGGTCCTAAGAGGATAAGACGGAGGCTGAGGGTATACAGGAACTGGAGGACTTTTTTCAACTCTGCGTGGCTAATTCTTTCCTTTTGGATATATATTGGCTGGCTGTGGATTGGGGGAGGGATGGGGGAAAGTTTAATTCATAGGCAAGTTGCACACACAGTAACATCAACCTACTGGATTACTTGGTGAATGAGATGGGTGACTTATTTTTTACTCTCAGTAATTGCCCTGCTGAGAATGAGCATTGACCAAGAACTGCGGACCTTAAGTTTTGTGGTTTCCAGCTCAGGACTTCAATATTAGGTGATCTTACTTTTAGATGCATTTTCACCCTGCTGAGCTCCAGACTTATCATTCAGATTAGGTTATTTTAATTTAGGCAGAGTACTTTATCCAATCCTGTTTGTATCTGAATAGGTTTTTGTTGTTTTTGCTAAAACAGTCTGTTTTCACTGGTACATATACATTATATTTTCTCTTTGTCTTTCACTTTTAAATAAGTGCAGGATTGATGCACTGAAAGGGAATTGGTCAACAGCATACATCAACTTCAGCCAGATAGGCTGAAGTTGTAGATGGTTGTAGATGTTAAGTCATGTTTTTACAAACCCTTATTGTGCATCAAAGTGGAAGTCCTGAGTTTTCCTTGATCAATACATCTTTACTAAGTGTAATAGTATCCCTTAAATGTTATCTATCCAGGTAATTCAGTAGTTTCTCAAGCCAAGCAACTCCCATAAGACTGCTTTCTGATGGATCTGAAAGACATTACTAGAAGACTTACTGGAATAATGCTGTTATGTTTTCAGAATTTGTGAACAAACTTGGGAGCTAAATTAACAAATGAGCTGATGCTTCCTGTGGCTGGAGCTCATAAGATCTACTTGTTAGAACCAGAGCAACCATAATGTCCTCAGTTTGGGACATGTTTAAGCTCCTGGAGAGCCTTTACCACTCCCAGGGGGCCTCTATTTAGCCTAAATATTTCCATAACTATGGGAGCTCACCCTTAGATAGAAAGGATTCGAGATCTTGCCCAGGCTATTTGTCTTTTATTGACTACTTTGGAGTTTACTAATATATGTACCTTTAAGAGTATGACCCAGAATGAACACACCACTCCATTTGTCTGTATTCAGACTGAAAGCAATGAAATTATTACTTCCCTTTATTGAGATGATTTTCACGTTCTCTGACACTCCAGACCCGCCCTGTACACCTCAAAGTGATGTAATCAACTGCTTATTGTAACTTTTCTCTATCCAACAAGTTTCCTTTAAATATTTCTTCTATGTAGCTAACTCACTGTCTGTTCAATTCCAGTCACCTTTCAAAAGCTCCTGAAATTTGTCATTTATTTTTGTCATCTTCTGTAATTCCTCCATTAAAACGCTAACACTGCAGACTAAGATATCCCCCCTGCCCAGCAACGTTTCCAGCATCTAATATACACTAAACAAATATCTCTATTGTGAATAAATGAGAAATATATGGATAATACTATTCCTCAGATTAATATGTGGGAAAGAATAATATACTATTATAATCAAATTCTTCTAAGATTTATTGAAAAATTGATAATGCCTGACATCAAAGGTATAAACACTGATTTATTCTCTTTGTTTCTCCTCATTATAATTTATGATAACACATAACAGAACACAAAAATGGATTATGCATGGTGGTTGTCACTTTTTCCTTCTGTGTGCATGATTTTATTTTAAATAAGGGAATATTACCAAAGGCTATATGTGTGCATATTTTTTCTTCCACTGTGTTTCCAAAAAAATGTCATTGAGATATTTTGTCTTCATTAATTTTTATAGATACTGTTTGTTTTATTAATTTTAATGTTAAAATATTGAAGCTACCTGTGATAGAATTTTGGAGTCTGGCCAATAAGTTAGAATCCAGTAATTAGTAAAAAGCTAGAGAATCCAATAGATTTCAGACCACAGATTTGGTCAAGTCCTCTATCTTCAATCTTCTTGATGGATTAAGATTTAAAAGCACCCCCTTCAAACAACAATGTCTATGTTCTATTTTGAAACTATGAAACTGACCACATTCATTTTTAGGATATATTCTTAAACCATATTCAGTGCTCTCTCTTCCTTCTGCTCTTTGTCAACACCTGTATTTTATTTATGAACAATCCTGTCTCTACTTAAAGGTAGAAAAAATATTTCTTTTCCCAAGCAATAACTAACATAGCATTTTCTGTGAAACAGATACTAAATTAATATAATTAAATAAATTACACATAATTTGTAAAATCAGTAAAGTTAACATTGTACTATTTCTACTAAATTTATGCTTCTTCAATATGCTGCCAAGTGGCCAAGTCTATTCTTCATTGATTTCTTGTCAATCATTAAATATATATTTTACTGTTTCACTTTACCCCATTTTTCAGAATTATCCATTTCAGCCATAATTTATTACTTGCTCTATGCTATTTAGGTCTGCTTGCCAGTTCTGAATGACCACAATATCATTTTACAGATATAATTCGCAATAGGTAGAAAGATTAGTACAGCTTCTTATCATTTGATCACTTTATATTGTCATGTTTTTGGATTAATGGTATATTGTATCTTATTTCACTAAGCTAAAATGAGAGTCTGATAAAAATTATAGTGTCTAGAAAGTACGATTGTAGTATTTAAAATAACCAAGATAATACATACCTAGGAGTCACATTTTCCCTCAATTGATCACTATAGAAACGTTCTAAGTGAAGCTGTTGTTGAAGTGAAGTTTCTGTCAAAGAGCTTGATTTAATATGATATTACATGAATTACGGCCAGATATAAGTTGAAATTGGCTTTTCCAGAATCTTCTTGTCTTTTCTTTCTTCCACTGCAAAAAGATGTACAAGTATCAATTATATTTTTCAATTTCACATGAGCTTTATTTATTTGTAACTAGATAATTTGATAGAGATACCTGTAGGAATCACATTTTTCAATCTTGAGAAAATTCATTTGCTAAAATACAATATAAATATCAAACTGAGCAAAATTCAGTTGATATATTCTTCTTATAGCCAGAAGCTCAATAGGTATGAAGCCCATAAAAGGAAAACTATAGCTCTATTGAGAAGAAACATATTAGATTAAATGATTGTAAAAAAGAGAGAACATTTAAGCAAGTAAAACATGGTATGGAAAACATTTAGCACGGATTAATAAAAGAAAGATGGGGCTGGGCACAGTGGCTCACGCCTGTAATCCCAGCACTTTGGGAGGCCGAGGTGGGCAGATCACAAGGTCAGGAGATCGAGACCATCCTGACTAACACAGTGAAAACCCGTACTGAAAATTAAAAATACAAAAAAAAAAAAAATTAGCCCAGTGTGGTGGTGGGTTCCTGTAGTCCCAGCTACTCGGGAGGCTGAGGTGGGAGAATGACGTGAACCCGGGAGGCGGAGCTTGCAGTGAGCCCAGATTGCACCACTGCACTCCAGCCTGGGCGACAGAGCAAGGCTCTGTCTCTAGAAAAAAGAAGAAGAAAGATGAGTATCAGGCTTAACAAACAAATGAACCTTCACCAGGCAACAGAATCAATGAGTTTCTGACAAAGGTAAAGCAATGAGCATAATTTGTTTAGAGATTTAAAGCCTCTTTAGTTTTACTGCATCACAGACAAGAACATAGTTAGCAAGTATTTTTAGAGAAGTTATATCTATATATCTATATCTATATATTTTTTTAAATTTTTTGTGACGGAATCTCACTTTGTCTCCCAGGCTGGAGTGTAGCGGCACAATCTCGGCTCAGTGCAACGTCTGCCTCCCAGGTTCAAGCAATTCTCCTGTCTCAGCCTCTCGAGTAGCTGGGACTACAGTCGCACGCCACCACGCCCAGCTAATTTTTGTACTTTTAGTAGAGATGGGGTTTGTCCATATTGGCCAGGCTGGTTTTGAACTCCTGACCTCAAGTGATCTGCCTGCCTCGGCCTCCCAAAGTGCTGGGATGACAGGCTTGAGCCACTGCTCTCAGCCTTAGAGGAGTTATATATTGAGTGAAAAAATAGTGCACAATAATGAAGAACATTGAGAAGCATTCCAGATTAGACAGGATGAAGAACTAAATAGAATGAGGGGCTCCGCATATGCTGCCACACCATCTCTGCTCAGACATGTACTAAGGGCAACAAAATTGATTTTCGGGGGAAAACTAGCATTGCCAATCAATAATATTGGCAAACAAATTATGAATAAATTGGATCTGTTACTGGAACTTGATATTCTCGATTTTCCACTACCTGAATTCCTTAGGAAATATGAAGTTTTATATCGATGATAGCTACATCTTTCATGCCAAAATGGATTTCACACTAATGAATAATTAGAAAATTATCTCCAAAGGACATATATGAACAATGGCAGGTCACATCTTGACTGCTGTCCTTCAGTTATATACTTAGATAATATTTTCTCCTCTTTCTTTTCTACTTCCTGTTTTCCCACACCTACAAGCCCTGCTTATCACAGCATTATATCTTACATATTCTGTATCAGCAAACTCCAGTGAAATCACGTTTTCACATTTTTACTTCAGTTCTGGGTCAGACTCCAGTGTTTTCGCACTTCAATTACTTCAGTAATTTTCCAATGTAAGTTAAAATTTTATGTATCTAGCTCCCAAACTGGCTCCTTTTCCTATAATTCCACACTGGACTAATCATGTTGTCCTCCAAAAGGTTATTTTTTAGTCCTCTTTTTCCTTCACCTATCTGGGGGCTTCCTTAATCTTTCTATACTTTCTAAACTTCCTTTTTCTCTATTATTCATTTAAGCCTCTAACACTTCTAGCCAGTATTATTACAAGTAATGCCAGCTTCTAATTATGTATTTGTTCTTTCAAACATGCATTGTGCTAGTGATTTTATAAACACTTTTAAAAATAATTTTTGTAATGCTCAGTCAAGGAAGGTATGACAATGCCTGGTTTACAAATAAGAGACAGGAAACTCAGAAAGGCTAACAAACTTGCTGAAAGTCACCTAGTTAGTGAGAGGAGGATCCAGGATTCAAAACTCTGATTCGTAACGCCAATTTTTTTTTTGCAATATTTCTCATAATTGTTTCTTCTCTATTGTCCTTCCTTTATTTAGTAGTTATTTTATTATTACAAAACTATTTTTAAGTGATTATTTGGCTAGAAATTTAAATCTCTTCAATGCAGCCTATGTCTGACATCTATACTGCTTTCTGGATAAAGTCTAATCTCCTTGGCATGTCATATGAAGCTTCCTATGATCTGGCCTCTTTGTCCTCATCTCTCCCTATTCCAACCAAACAACCCGAGCCATACTAAACTATAAAGTTCCTTTATGGCAGGTTCTTCACCTGACCTTCACGCTGTCTCTTCTCCCCTTCTCCCATGGAATCTCCTCCTCACCATCCACTGGAAGGTGTGACATCATTTCATCTTATTCCTCATATTCCATTATTTGTAAGGTTCTTTCAGGATAGGACTATCACTTATTTCTTTGATCCCAATGGCCAACACAGTGATGTTCAATAAGAGACTGCTGATTTAATATATGGATATGCTCTAGTGATTTCCCTTTGTCTTAAATGTATGCATTTTGAATAATTTAACTTTTATTTATATTCTAAACTTTAAAAATATTTTGTTATATATGTTCCCATTTAATTTCTACTCTAATGTATACAAACTTTTGTAGCCTGAATTTCTCACTTAATCTTCTATCACAAAGATATTTCAATATTTTAAAACATTTTTTATAATTATGTTTAGGCAGATGCATAATGTTACCTCTAGTTACTACCCTTGACTATTTCTTTGTTGTTGAATGAAGACAATTGCAATTTTCCCCATTATGGATAACACTGTTATAAATACTAGGGTGTGAATAGTTTTTAAAAATTAATGTTTTAAATATCTTGCTTCAGGTACATACCAAGCAATAGGATTAGTGGATCAAGGCATTAATTTTTATATGGCTTTAGAGAAGGGGTCAACAAACTATAGCCTATAGGGCATTGTCTGTTTTTATAAATAAAGTTTTATTGTAAAACAAAGAAACTCTTTCATTGCTTTCAAAGGGCAGAGTTGAATAGTTCAGCCTATAAAGCTTAAAATATTTACTATCAAGCCCTTCACCAACAAATTTGCTAACCCGTGTCTAGAGACATATTACTCAAGTTATTTCTGTGAGACAGTTTTCACTACCAACAAAAAGTAAGTGTTGACCAATTTTACTATGCTTTCATTAGTGATGGGAATTATGGTCATAGGAAAACATGTAGGAATTGCCTTTTCTCCATCATAGTCTCACAATTTTGTACTGAGGGTGAGATTGAGAGATCTAGATTCTAGGTAGGGAGATCTGTACCAAGGGACCCAACCAAGGGACCTTTCAGGGCTTAGAAAATTGCCCTGAAGCTTTGTTATATATATTATACTTCCCCCCAAAAAAGTCTGTTCCTTTTGGAGTCACCATTAACATTTCAACAACGGCCAGGTGCTTCCTACCTCTAACTAATGAGTTTTGTGGAGATCACACCCTCAGCTTATTTGCAATGCCAACAAATCCAAGAGAAATGCAGTCTAAGAGCTCTAAGCCATCAGACTTTGTTACATTATCTACTTTAGTATGTTGAACTGTTGCGGATGTTTTGCCTTCCAAGAGCCCAGTTTAATATACCCAAATGTGCCTTAAAGCAAAATTTAGGTTATTGCATAAGGGTCTGCTGATTTGCTTAAGCATGGCATTATGCTGAGATTGCATGCCAGGTGGAAAGGGGCTATCACTTTCCATCATTTCTGTGTTGCAAAATCAAGTAACATGGGCGTATTATAGGATAGATTGTCTTCTTGTAATACAATGTGACCCAATTTGCCAAATAAAAATGGAATGAAAATAGCAGCTTGTAGCAACACCTAAAATATCTTCTGAGTCATTATCTCTTTAATGAAAAGCAACACTGGACAATTTCAACGCAAATTGTAGTTTAGCATCTCATTAACTGAATAATGGCTTATACACATCATGCATTTTTAAGTACCTGAAGGGTTGTAAAATTGTACACCAAAATAAGTCAATACTCCATTCTCGTAACCATCCTCAGATGACAATTAAGATCTTTCTGTCCTTCATTATTTCACAATGATAATTTATTTATCTTCCTCAGATGTTAAGTATACCAGAATAAGAGATCCAAGGAACATGCTTACTACATTTGTGGGTATTTAAATAATTTGTCTCACTGTGGATTGTATGGATATTTGATACTGATTTGCCAGTTGACTAGCATATTTCTTTCTGAGGAGACTTAGTGGGCCTAAAAGTAAAAGAGGAGCTGACTTTGTGTAAAAAAAAAAAGGCCTCCCAGAACATAAATTACTACTGGGCATCCCCTAGTGCCAGTAAGACAAATATTGCAACTTTTTAATTGAAGCCTACTGAGACCAGTATGTCTCTCTTTTTTCAGTTCATTTAAAACATCTCCCTCCATAACTGATATTTTCCTTTCCATAATCAAGTAATTACTAGGCTAATTTCACTTCTTTTGTACAAACTTTGTATTGTGCTCATCAGCCTGTTTCTTTCACCCTGACAATCCTGGGCTATTGGGTCTGGAATGGCTGCTCCACACCAGGCTTGAATATCTGCAGGCATTTTCTTCCCGATTCACACTGAGCTAGCAGTCAATCCCATCTGTTCTTTGTCATTAGCAATTCACAATGTACCCAAAGCCATTCTTCAAGTAAAGTCGTAAACTTTCAAGGCAGCTTTCTACATAGATATAGAGAAATATACATATCTGTATCTATCTATATCAACATCTATATCTATATACAATTTTTTATACTCTGCAATTCTCACATAGAATTTGAATACTAACAATACATAGGCATCTGGAAATAACTGTTTGTGGACAAACCTCATTGGTATATACTGATAGGCTTGATGAGAAAGAAAATGGTTTTCTATCAACTTTATCATTCTCCATGAAATAGTATCTTATAATTGTTTGATGTACCATATTTATGATATTGATAAAAGTGAATAAGTTATTTTTAAAGCACTTATAGATCTAGGCCAGATTATCAGTTAGGCATTAACATTCCTTGATTTTTGCTTTGAGTAACTGTTCATTGGCTTAATGTTCCTGTATGTGATAGGTTGTCAAAGTAAAGAACGATCAGTACTGAATTTCTCACAGTCCATTTTGTTAGGGTATCTACAATAAAAGATAGCAGTCCATAAAATAGCTATTGTACTACATGTTTTTTCAAATAAAAACAAGACAACACTAAATTTAAGAAGCCCTATAAAACAGCGTTTTCCTGCTTTACAATATAACTGAAAATAAACTCCCTTTAATATTTACTTTAAAATATGAACTAAGCTGAGCTGTCATAAATTCGTATAAGAATCGATCTATTGTGTGTGGTATCAAGCCATTTTAATTAAATATTTTGTCTCTTACAATGAACTCTGACAACTTTCACAGGCGAGTACAAGTTTCAGGGAAATACAATCATTTAATGTCTTTAATATATCTCAAAGAATACCTAATACTTAATAATCTTAAATCCACCTCCAAAGTCTCTGAAATTAAGTTTTAATCACAATACTAGATTTATTTTCTTAAGAGATTTAATAACATATTTTGAAATTATCATTGCTTACCGTTTACTAGTGCGTAACAAGACGTCCGCAGTTTTAAAAAATAATTTCAGGGAACTGCATAAGCTCCTTGAAACCATAGACACTGAAGTATGAAAAAATCCAAAAAGTATATAGTTTATGCAAATTGTATTTTTATTTCTTATTAAGATACTCCTAAAACAAGTATCGACTTTAATATATAATATTTCAATTACAATTCTGTGCTGAACATGGGAATTTATTAACCAAACTTTTCTATCATTGCTTATACTTGGGTCTTAAATATTTTGTGGTAAAAAGAGAACAAATGTAAAAGCTCTTGAAATAAGATCTAGGAATTTTTAAATTATGTCCTTTGCATAATCATTAAAGCATCATAATTGGAACCCTTTAAAGTCAATTCATGTAAAGAAAAAAATACAAAAGCATAAAATAATAATAAAGTTTCTAAAGTCTCTATTATTTATTTAGCTTCAGGAGATAAAGCAGATTTGTATATATTTTCTTGGATACACCATATTCCTGCCCATTATGTAATTTTTTAGCATGTATTTTCTTCTTTGATCTTTTAGATAGTTTAAAATATTAAGCTTGAGAAAAATGTGATTTGAAAGTGCAGTGGGATCTGTGACCAAAAATGTCTATTAAAGGCAGTAGGTGCTACACATTTGTCCCAAAAGTCCATTAAGAAGGATGAAATAGACCAGAGAAAAATGGAACAGAATAATAGAGGGAGCATGTCAGGAGGCTGTAGGCTTTGCTTAGACACTCAAAGATAGACAAAAAACAGTTTGCCCTGACATTCTCCTATTTATTTCCAAGTTCTAATAGAGAGAAGGGAACATATTGTAATTTTTTTTTGAGCTAGTGACATTTTTGTTAACTATATTTAATGAAAAACTCTTGCCTCTTAGCCTTGATTCAAGCTAGTCATCCAGTCTCCAAATTTTGAATTATATGATTCATCTCAATCCTTGTTTTTCATATTCAGTCACCAAAAATTATGAATTTTTCTTTCAATTTTTTATAATGTCTTATTTAATAATTTTCACTTTATTTTTATTGTGAACATCCTAATCTACAACTTTATCACCTGATACAGGGATGAATCAAAGAGCTTCCTATGTGTTCTCTCTAACTCCAGTCTTCTTCATCTGATCCATTCTACATACAACTGACAGACGAAACTTCCTTAAATCATTTTTTAAATTGTGGCATTATCTACTCACTCTTCACATTGAATTTCAAGAGCACATCTTGTAATGTTTCTCTCCATCCAAATAAGCATATATCATATGCTTTCTCAAACATAACTTTAGTTAAGTTATATCAGCCTCTACATATCTGGGTTTTGATATCTACTATGCTTTGTTTAGATTTGGTGTTTGAATTGAGCTTTGAAGACAGAGACTGTAATGCCATTACTAGAAAATACTAGAAAATTTTCAAGTTGATCTTTTCTTGATGGACACAGTGGCTGCATTAGTTGCTCCCACAACTATAATCTAGCTTTTGATTTAACATCAATATCTATTATTGATCTATTTATGATCCAATAAATTCCAAGACATAGGTATATTTCAGTATATATTGAAAGAAACCAAATTAGAGACTATGATGTGGTTACAAATTCTTGATAGAAAGGAATCTTTTCCCCAATTAGTCAAACATTAAATTATCTTCTCTATTTTTTATAGGTGACTTTACATTATAAGACAGGGTTAAGTATCCACTACCTAAGCTCTGAAATTGAGTAAGTCTGGATGTTGAACTGAATCCATTTGAGTTCAGATTTTTATGGTTAAGCACATCTTCATGAATACTCTTCCTTTGGAACTTTAAGAAAGAGTGAATGAAGACAAAAATATAACTGAATAATCAGGATTAATTTTTGTTGAAAATTAACCTAAACATATCAAATAAATTTCTGTTATGGATTAAATTGTGACCACCAAAAAGATACACTGAAGTCCTAACCCCAATACTTAGGAATGTGATGTTATTTGGAAATAGGGTCTTTACAGATATAATCAAGTTAAGGTGAGATTAAATTAGATTTAGTTGGGCCTTAGTTCAGCCACTGGTGTCTGAGAGAAATGCAGACACAAATTAGACAGTAGACAGACATACAGGGAAGAATACCATGTGACAATAGAGGCAGAGATTAGAGTGATGCATGTGCAAGCCAAGGGATGCCAAGGATTGCCAGAAAACACCAGAAGCCAGGAGAGAAGCATGCAAGAAAATCTCAGAGTCCTCCATAAGAAATCCATCTTGCTCATTTCTTAATTTCTCACATCTAACTTCTAGAACTCTCAGAGATAAATTTCTGTTATTTTGAGTCACCCAGTTTGTAGTACTTTGATACAGTATCCTTAGAAAATGAAAATAATGTTTAAGTGTATTAAGTAATAAAACATCTATCATCTATCTATCCATCCTGTATCATCATCTGTCAGTCTATTTGAATTCCATTCATCTATCCATCTATCCATCCATCCTAATTAAGAGTACAAATCTTAAAGCCAGTGAAAGACAAGTTTCAAGACTTTCAGGGAGTTCTTAATTTTTCAAAGCCTCAGTTTTCTCATCTCAAACATGAATAGGTTTTAGGAGTAAATAAAATTTACAATACCAGAAACATTAGTAAAGGATCAACGATTATACACAGATATATATGCAGAGATATAAATATATATATACACACATACATCACACAGTATTGTAGCATCAACTGTTAGTTGTCTGCCGATATCCATGATATCTTTTTTTCTTTTTTTTTTTTGAGATGGAGTCTCACTCTCTCACCCAGGCTGGAGTGCAGTGGCACAATCGTGGCTCACTGCAACCTCTGCCTCTGGGTTCAAGCAATTCTCCCTGCCTCAGCCTCCTGAGTAGCTGGGATTACAGGCACCCGCCACCACGCCCGGATAATTTTTGTATTTTTTAGTAGAGATGGGGTTTCGCCATGTTGCCCAGGCTGGGCTTGAACTCCTGACCTCAGGTGATCTGCTTGCCTCGGCCTCCCAAAGTGCTGGGATTACAGGTGTGAGCCACTGTGCCTGGCCCCATGTTATCTTTATTCATTAGCAATAGATATTCGGATAACTTTGTATTTATCTACAAATACGTATATATACATAGAAGCATTTAAGTGGTTTTGTAGCAGAAATTGCTGGTAGCCTCTCAATATCCCCACCCTCCTTTCTTTAGAGCTTCACTTGAATACATAAAAATCTAGAATAAAAAATAAGAGTTTTCCAACTGCTAAAACTCAGAAGTTGTGACATAGAACTACATCTAGCCATTGAAATATTTATCGGTTTGTCACATTGACTTCCAGTCAGTGTGCTTAAAAGAAGACAGTGCACTTTTTGTTGTCATATTAGATCCTATTTGCTGGCATGTGAACGCAATGACTGGAGCTCAAGTAGTTGCCTCGTATCAAGTAGAAATTGCATGATGAAAACTACATTCTCTACTGAGATTGGTAGAGCAAACGAAAGATTACTTAATTATAGTTTCTGTAGTAGTTAGCTAATTCTAAGAGATGTCTGTATATTAATAACTTGAGAATATTTAAATCTTAATATAAAAGACCTCATATAAACAATGAAACATATAAATGGATTGAATAAAGGAACATTGTATGAGTGCACTCATATTTACCTGTTAAGTCCTCCACATTTGTAACTTGGGCACTGATGAACATGGAACCTTCAAATCAGCCCCAAACTTCAGGTCCTCAAACATTTTGTAGATGAGAGAGACAAATGTTCTTCTTTAGGCAACAATTGCACCAATCTCTAGATTCTCAAGTAATGCATATAAAAGTGAACAATATGCACAGTTAACTTGAAGAGCCTTCAACACACTTCAACTTCACGTTTATCTGGTTAATCAACTACCAAACTCCTTGTCTAGGAACTAGTACTGGCCTTTCATTGGGCTGGTGAGGGCAAGTTCTCAGGGATCCTGGAAATGGATCTCTTTTGGCTTTGATTTACTATGCATTGGTCTGCATTTTATATTTTCCAGCACCATTCACTGCTTGTGAAGCATTGGCAGCAGGCTCTGTCTTTTCCTCACTCTGCTTTAACTGATTTTCTCTTTATGAAATTTTGGGATTGTCTATTGTAAGTGCATAGAATTAATTGTGGCTTTTTCTTGTTGTTCCTCCACCCCCACACTGTATGTGTGTGCAAAATCATAATTTCTCCATGTCATCTTATGGGGCTATAGTTGTTCATTGGAAGGGCCTACTTGTTGATCTCAAAGATTTATGTAAGAGAAGAATAACTTGTGGAAAGAGATCTTCTAAGGCTACTGTCTCTCAAAGAAAAATGTTCTGCATTGTGTTTCATTCTTCCTAAGACACATCCCTGTAATAAATATACAGTAAGACCAAAAACATGATTTGCCTTTGGCGCCAGGGCATGGCCAGAGTTCACATCCATGGGTATGTTTACTTTATGCTCCATTCATTCATATATGTTTGTATTTAGTCACATGCTCTATGCTAGGCAATGAGATGACCCAGTGTGTATTGATAAATGTAAATTCTAGCAGTTACCTTTGAATGTTGTTAATTATTAGAAGCAATTGAACAGCAAAAAAATTATCCCTGTGGCTAGATAATAATAAACACAGTAAATAAATTTGCCTTAAACAAAAAGAAAGCTCGTTGACTGACCATCAAATGTCAATCCATAAACTGCGTTCATCAATTATTATCTTTCCATGTATGCTACAAAGAGAAAACTATCTACAGAACGTTTCTTTGAATTGCCTTCATCTTGGAAAGACAACAGAAACAACAGTAATGACTCTAAATTCCGTTTCTCTGTGTTTCTCTGAGATTCTTATTTTGAGTCATATTTTCCATTAAAATTAGTTTAAAATAAGTAATTTTAAATTCACAGCCTTTAAAACTCAAAGTGCTTTCACAAAACTTTTAATTAGCTATTCTATATGAGAACAGCTTAAAATAGACTGTAATTTACAAATTTATTTTTATATTTAACATTTCATTATATAATATGCAGATGTAATAATATGTAATGATATATTATGTATTAATATAACAATATTTATTACTATAATTACTATTTCATTATATTATATATGTTTACATTAATAAATTCTTTTTGATATTAGGAAAACTTCAAACATTGGTAATATAATGAGAAAATCTGTGATACAGTGAGAAATTCAACCCTATTCCCAAGGTCAAATCTTCCATTGCTTCCTGAACTCTTCATTGTCATTATTATCATCATTATTATTATCGTTATTATTATTTTTACAGAGAAGATCTTGCTCTGTCACCCAGGCTAGAGTGCAATGGCACAATCATAGCTCACTTCAGCCTCAAACTCCTGGGCTCAAGAGATGTTCCTGCCTCAGCTTCCCAAGTAGATAGGATTGCAGGCACATGCAACCATGCCTGGCTAATTTTTAATTTTTTGTAGAGAAGGGGTTTTACTATGTTTCCCAGGCTGATTTTGAACTCCTAGCCTCAAGTGATCCTCTTGCCTTGGCCTCCCAAAATGTTAGGATTACAGGTGTGAGCCAACCCACCTGGCCTGAACCCTCCAAAATATTAGTATTTGTCTTTTCAAGAACTTTATTCCAGCAATTATGTTTACCTTTTTTCCTACATTATTATATTTTTTCCCTTTCAGTTTGATTATTTTATGTTTGAAATCTTTTTCATTAAAAACAAAAAACAGGGTTCCTTGATTCCATGTTCCACTCACATTACTTTCCATTTTTCAGCTCTCCTTCACAGTAAAAGTTGATAAAAGTGATAGTTCCCAAAAGAGATATGCAGTGCCACCAATACATCACCTTCTGTTCTCTCTGCTAGTGACTTGTAACTCGCATTCCTCTCATTACTTCATAGAAAACACTCTTTTTAAGAAGATCAGTGACCTTCATTTTGCCAAGTCCTATATTCAAAACTTTGTTCTGATCTTATTTGATCTCTCGGAAATATTCAGCAAAGTTGACACCCTGCTTGGCTTTCAGACTACAGTCATAGTTCCTCCTGTCTCACCTGCTGCTCAGTCTCAGTCTTCTTGGCTTGTTTCTCTTCTCGCAGATGTCTTCTAAATCTTAAAGTTCCCAAGTTTTTGACCACAGTCTCGTGTCTTTTTCTGTCTATACATTGACTCCTTGATGATCTAAGGCAGTCTCATGACTCAGAAGTACCTGGCATGCTTCTGACTCCCAGTTTTACATTTAAAACCCATGGCATCTCTCATTATCTACCTGCCTACGAGGTATCTCCACTTAGATTTCTAATAAGTTTTGCAAAAACCAATTGAGTATAAAGAGGAAATTGTAGAACTTAACATCAAAAAATTAGGATAGAGGAAGGGAAAAGAAGAGAAAATAAAGGTTCAGGATAAGAGAGCATGTCTTATGACTACAAAGTAATGAGGTTGACAATTTTCCTCTACAGCAAATTCTAAGGGCAAATTCTTTTTCTTTTTAAAAGGCAAATTCTTCAGAGGAATTGCATTCCAAAACTGCCCTGAGCAAAGACAGTGAAATGGAATAAATTGTGTTCCCCCAAGGGAACTCTTTGAAGTAGAATACTCACTTTGGTTATGTATCCTATAAAATTTAGTAAAAAAATCCTCACTTGTTATTTCATAGGCAATCTATGTAATCATTAAAATTACATTAGAATAATTTTTAAATAGAAGTGCACACACATGCATGCACATACGTGCGCACTCACGCACACACATGCATGCACATACGTGCGCACTCACGCACACACTCTTCTATAGTAATTGCAGAAATCTTCATCAGAAGGCAGAGTTCAGGGTTTAGATGGAAGCACCTTTGATGTCACGGATCAGGATCAAATTACACTGTGAGCTTTCAGTTTGGCCACATTCAAACAACAGCTCTGATATTTTAGGTCAGTTCAGCAAACATTTATTGAGTTTGTCTTCCATGCAGGCATAGCAGTAGGTATAAAGGGAGATTAAACAGAAAAATCAATTTTTATATAGTTGTTCTATGATTCAGTGAGTAATCAGACACATAAACAACTAAAACAATGCTGGTGAGGGATGCTTCTGATAGAAATGAGAAATATGTGACAAGACAATACAAGCAAAGGGGACAATCATCATGCCAGTAGAGAAGGATTCAAGGTTTCCTTCAGAAGTGTAACTTGAGCTCTTCCTTGAAGAATGGACAGAACGCTGGTAGGTGGAAGGAGTGAGAGAAAGGCACTTGAAGCAGCAGATTTTAAAGAAATAAACATATCTCCCTTGAAGCCTTTGTCCTTTGGCAACCTTCCCTCTATCTTTGATGCCTTTGAGTGCTAATTCCAGATTACTTGCTGCCCTATTACAAGAAATCTACCCACTAACTGACTCCACCAGTCCCACATTGATGGTAGCTAAGTGATAAGTAATATTTTCTTTCTTTCTTTTCTTTTCTTTTTTTTGAGACAGAGCCTCACTCTGTCGCCCAGGCTGGAGTGCAGTGGCGCGATCTCCGCTCACTGCAAACTCCGCCTTCCGGGTTCACGCCATTCTCCTTCCTCAGCCTCCCGAGCAGCTGGGACTACAGGCGCCCACCACCACGCCCAGCGAATTTTTTGTATTTTTAGTAGAGATGAGGTTTCATTGTGTTAGCCAGGATAGTCTCTATCTCCTGACCTCGTGATCCTCCCACCTATGCCTCCTCAAGTGCTGGAATTACAGGCGTGAGCCACCGCGCCCGGCCAGTGATTAGTAATATTTTCAAATGATTGAATTGCCCATGAGTAGGTAGTCAGAGACAATATTGAGAGGTAGACTTTCAGTTCTGAAGAAACTCTGGACCAAATATGAACAAAAATACCTGTAAATGATGCTGGCAAGAACCCTGGGAGATCAGGAGAGATGTAGATCTCTCTAACGTCTCATGTTTCTGCAGCAAATTCCTTCTAATGTTTCACTTCAGGCCTGGATGCTGGACTGTCAATGACTGTACAGGCCAAGCAAAAGAGACCGCTGAGCAGTTCCTTGATCTTCTGCCAGTGCAGTCCTAAGATGAGAAACAGTTCTCCTCAATGCATATGCTGTTCTTATTAGGCGATGGTTCATTTTAATTAAAAGTAATGTTTTAAACAGCAAGTGGTTTTGTTTGCTTTTGCTTTAGATGAATAATACAGAGGAAAGCCCACGTGGACTGAGGACATACACATGGAGCATGGAGGTGATAAGACCACTTCTTCAGGAATGACCAGAATAGCATAAAAGATCAATGGAAGCTTTGCTAAAAAAGGAAGACTGAAATCTCAACCTTTCAGGGAGTAATTTATCATTTGGATGAGCCTAATGAGAAAAGCAGTGCAGTGAATGATGTGACAATATGAAACAACAAAATAGTGAATGATTAACGAGCGACAAATTGAGAGGAAAAAAAAAGGATAACGCTTTCATTATGGTGCAAAAGAGAATTTGACAAACTCATCCAACAAAGCAACCACTTTTTCCTCCGTCTTAGTTGAACGCCTTGAAAAACGAACAATCATACTGCTTTCAAGGAATTTCATAAGTGTAAAATAGTTAAACTTCTACAGAATTTCAATAATTAAGGGTTACAAATATTTTTAAAGGATTTTGAAGCTTTAATAATCAAAACTTTATAAAAATTAGGCTGCAATTATTCAGGGCAAATCAAAATGAGAAAAAACCGTGGTATTTTGATAAGTATAAAAGTTATAAAATAAAACATATTATTTATTACAAATGGCAATTTAATGAAATATAGTTTTACATTGATTCTAGCTAGGAAATTTTAGATCACATGTTTTATGGAATTGATTTGTATTGTCTGACATCTAATTAATAGCTGGTCATGAATTCAAATTCTTGGCACTGCTTTTTTCTAACTATGTAGCTTGGGAAAATACCTTGTTTTCTAAGTTTCCTAAGATTCAATTTCCTCATATTCTAACTTGACCTAACACACTCTATCTGCCAGAATTATTGTGAAGAATTAATGAGCTAATATCTGGGACAGAAACAAAAAAATCAAAGCCTAGTACCTGTCACAGAACACACATCCACAATGTCATTTTCCTTCCATTATGTCATTAGTCTCAACAAAAAGTTAAAAATCCAACCTCATCCAAAATCCAATCAAAATTAATCAGAATAAGGGAAGTTGGGCAAATTGGTTTCCATTAACTTCAAGTGCAAAGTGTTTTGCACACTCCTGGGATTTACATGATGGAGAAGACCAGATTCGAATGAACTTTGCCTAACACAAATTAGATAAATATCCTTTTCCTTGAGGACATTAACATTTAGCAAACATTAATGAAAAAAACAAGTGTTGCATGCCTAATCATGTGCTACATATGCCTAATCTGAATTCATCTTTAAACGGGGAACGGTTTGAATGGAAAATTCGTGTTTTGGGTTCCCACTTGTGACATGTAATGATAATAATTTGTATATTCCAGTAAAATTCCATGCCTTTTGAAATGTCTCTATATGAATATGTTGACTAAAATGGGTCATTTTAGAAAGACTTATGAAGTTTGAGAACTGGAAAAAGTCCTAAGAATGGCCTAATTTATGTAAATAATATACACAATGATAATAGAAATGTAACTAATATTAGTTTGTTAATAATGCTTTTACTTCTGAAAATACAAACAAGTCTGTAGAGTCACATGAACAATGGGGGAAATATTTTTCTGACTATGTCTGTAGAACTTTCCAAAAGTGGAATCTCTAAGTTGCTTTTTTTCTTTTTTTTTTGGTATGGACTTTTAATTAATGACACCCTTGTAGAAAAATAGAATTTATAAAGGGGGGTGGGGGACTAGGGAAGGGGTAGCATTAGGAGAAATACCTAATGTGGATGACGAGTTAATGGGTGCAGCAAGCCACCATGGCACGTGTATAACTATGTAACAAACCTGCAGGTTCTGCACATGTATCCCAGAACTGAAAGTATAATAAATAAAGAAAAATATATAAGAGATTTTAAGACATTAAATGGCCATTTTGAATTAACTCCTAAAACTAAAAATCAATGTCCTCAGCATTCTTAAAAGAACAACTATGGCAGAGAATGAGAAACAAAGTACGTGGTGGAGTGAGGGATGAAGATGGGGCTGAGTAATAGGGTGATAAATCGAAAGGTTTTCAGTATGGATTTGACTGAATGACCTGGGGCCCAGGTCACCTGACTCCTAACCGAATTATTTTCCCTGTAATAAAAGTTTATATTCTAAGCAGAGAAAATATGGTTGGATGGATGGATGAATCGATAGATGGATGGATGGATGGATTATAGATATGAAAATCTTTCTGAATTCTATTACATACTTTGTGGAGAAAATTATTTTCAGTATTAGTTATTCATCTGGGTTGTAATAGAGTGAGTCATTTGAGCTGAGTTGGAAAATTTTCCTTAAACATAAATTGTCCCAGACTGTCATTTTGTTCTCAATGTTTCATTCTGCAGTGTTTGGTTCTCTCTTGATGCCAAACTGTCAGAAATCATCCTGTGGTCAGTACACCTGCCACAGCAGTCACTTCTTGTCTTCCCAGGAGAAACAGGATAGTATACTTACAGAGCAAACTGAATGAACCTTGGAGTTAGACAAACCTCAGCTATACCCTGGATCTCCCATTGTGGGCTAGCTACTCAAACTAAATGAAGCTCTCTATCTTCACCTGAAAAATGAGGATAACGGGAAGTGCCTGTTGTGTGAATCAAGTAAACAAAATTAAAAAAATATGTAACAGAATTCCTGAAACACATACGTACAGTCAATGGAACTTTTCTCCTTTCTACATTCTCCCATGCTGTTGAAGGCATGCCTTTGTTGTTGTTGTGTTGTTGGAGAGTGCTAATCTAGCTTGATAAGGTCTTATATGAAATAATGATAAACTGGCTGTGATTGGATGTCTGAGAAGCTCTTCAATGTGTTTACATTTGACTGTTTTGGCTGCCTACATCTAAGTTTTTGGCTGTTTTCTGAATAATTGAGATTTTTTGAACATGTGAAATGTCACCACAGTGTTGCAAAACTCTATATTCTTTATGTTCCTGTGTTAAGATAAAAATCTCATGTGTCAAATTGATAACCTGAGTTTTCCTACCCATGTATGTCATAAGGAAATCATTGAAAAAGTTAAATATATCAATTAACTTATTTATCATATAGACTATAAATTTCCCCCATATTGTTGGGGTTTTTTTTTAGTACTTTACCTAGCATACATTTTAATTTAGTCAAACTGGTTTCATGTATATTTTACTAAACATGCTTCAGATATGGTACCACTTCAATATTCTAATTTAATTTTTATAGATTACTAAACATTTTTAAATTATACCAGTTTTACTGAGTTCTCTTTTTAATACATTTTAGGAATTCTGAAAAATAGAATTCCCACAGAAAGGTATCCCAAGAAAATTCATTGTGAAGAATGAGATCTTATTTGGGGGATTAATTATAATCTGGAACTTTTACTTATAACGTGGTATTTCACATATATTATAAGATACTTATATTGAATTATAGAAATATACAAACAATAATTGAAAATCGTAACTTCTGTCTCTTAAGATATGATTATCTCATCTCCTGGCCTCTTTTGTGTTTGTTTTAAGGCAATAAATACTTGCTTTTCTCCTCCTGACCGTGAGAAAATGATCTTTATTTAATATGAATTTGATTTACATTTTATCTTTCAAAATTATTATTTTGGTTATATCTGCTCAATAACGGAAAAAAATTATGGCTTAACTGATATTGAATTATTTCAAATATTACAACAAGAAAGCATACAGAAATCACAGTACAGAGATATAAAATGTATAAAATAAAAAGTTTAAAAAGATATCAAATGTAGCAGAAAAATTTGTTGATTCTGTTTGCACCCAGATTATATGTTTTCTCATAATGACTTGCTCAAATGAGTGACTCTAAGGAAATTTAGTTGACTTCCTCTTTCACATATACAGTTTTTATTGCATTTCATAAAGATTGTTTTGTTCAAAAAATTTGTTTTAAGAAAAGGAGAAAGTATTGGAAAAACAAACATCAATGGATGCGTTTTCAAGGTACAGTTTCTATTGTCTTATAGATCTGAGACCTAGGTATTAACGACATTGCTTTAATAACGTAAGTGACAATATTTTCCAAAAATACCCACAATATCTCCCATTTCACATTCTTCTTTTAAAATATTATTTTAATATTCCTTACATCCAGAGATAAGGTCTATATTCCCTCTCCTCAAACCTGGATGTAATTATATCTATATTAGAAATGATGCCATGTGATTCCTAAGTGTGTGTCATAAACAGTAATACAACTTCTGACTGATTTTTTTGCATGCTTGCTCTTGGAACCCAGCCACCATGAGCAACTAGATAATGGAGAGGCCTAAATAGAGAAGTGACCTAACCTCCTGGCCCCTAGACCAGGTTGGCTTCCTGCTGACAGCTACTACTAACTTGCCAACCATTTGTATAGACCATCTTGGAAGTGGATTCTCCGGCTTGTAGTTAAGCCACCGTGTGGGTGTTGCAGAGAGCAATGATGAAAAACCTTTCTGAAACCTGCCCCAATTGCATTTTGTGATCAAATTAAATGATTGCTGTTATTTTAAGCCACTAAGTTTTAAGCCCGTTTTAAGATAACTGATACAGATAATTTCCTTAAGTAATGATATCCAATATCTTGACTATTAACTTTGTATGAGTTAAGAGTAAACACTGTTCATTTTCCTAGTTGTGACTCAAACAATTTTGTTTTATCACTTTTAATAAGAGAAAAAGGATTTTCATATGTATTTTCCTATTAATGTTATATATAAATACTCAAATACATCAATATTTGATGATATTCAAATATGTCAATGTTGAAAGTTTGATTATATTGACACAAATATCTAACAACTTTCAATTACCTACTTGGATAACAGTTTTACTTTAAGCTTCAAGCTGAGCTCAGTATTATGTAAATCTGTAAGTGCCATGGTGTTTCGTTTTAGCTCAATTTGAGAAGTACAGAGTTTAGAATTGTCCATTTTCAAGAAAGCGTCTTCTAAGAGCCATTCTTTGTGACTGTGGATTAACAACAACATATAAAGAAAGGATGCAGGTCACCTTTGAAATAGCCTTGTTTTCTCTTACCAAAATAGCTTTATTCATGAAATGATAGAACAAACATAATCACTGCCTAATGGTGTGTCTGGAGTTTATTCCTTCTGGTGGGTTCTTTGTCTCGCTGACTTCAAGAATGAAGCTGCGGACCCTCACAGTGAGTGTTACAGCTCTTAAAGATGGTGTGTCTGGAGTTTGTTCCTTCAGATGTTCAGATGTGTCCGGAGTTTCTTCCTTCTGGTGGGTTCATGGTCTCGCTGACTTCAGGAGTGAAGCCGCAGACCTCCACAGTGAGTGTTACAGCTCTTAAAGGTGGTGCGTCTGGAGCTGTTTGTTCCCCTCGGTGGGTTTGTGGTCTCGCTGACTTCAGCAATGAAGTCGCAGACCCTTGTGGTGAGTATTACAGCTCATAAAGGTAGTGTGGACCCAAAGTGAGCAGCAGCAAGATTTATTGGTAAGAACGAAAGAACAAAGCTTCCACAGCATGGAAGGGGATCTGAGTGGGTTGCTGCTACTGGCTCGGGTGGCCAGCTTTTATTCTCTTATTTGACCCTGCCCATGTCCAGCTGATTGGTCCATTTTACAGAGTGTTGATTGGTGCGTTTACAATCCTTTAGCTAGACACAGAGCCTGATTGGTGTGTTTTTACAGAATGCTGATTGGGGCATTTACAAATCCTTTAGCTAGACACAGAGCACTGATTGGTGTATTTACAATCCTTTAGCTAGACACAGAGTGCTGATTGGTGCATTTATAATCCTTTAGCTAGACACAGAGCGCTGATTGGTGTGTTTACAATCCTCTCGCTAGACAAAAAAGTTCTCTAAGTCTCCACTCAACCCAGGAAGTCCAGCTGGCTTCACCTCTCAATGCAATAAGTTACCCTAACTGAATTTAATGATACTTTCCAAAATGTAGAAAATTAAATGATCTCATATGTTATTATAGTTTGTCTGATCTTTCTCAGGCAGCTGAAAGACAAAATAGATTAAATACATCTGCAGAATATCTAAATTTTAGAAGAGGTTTTAAAATGAACTCTGGGTAAAACAGGGACAAAGATTAAAATAGAATCAACATACACTTTGGGAGATCAAAGGCAGGTTAAAAGAGTGATGTCCAATTCTAATGTGAGTAAACATATACAACTATAACAAAAAAGTTATAATTCATAAGACAAGATAATGCCAATGACTATCATAATCTCAAAAAAGATTTATACAAAAAGATAATTGCTTTTACTTACATGGAAATTAAAGGATTAATTTTTCAACAAATAAGAGATTATAAACTTTAAAGTAAAAATAATGATACCTTGAAATAATTTTTTAAATAGCAAGGAGTTCAATTAATACACAGAAGGAGAATTCAAAGAAATGGTGAACATACTTAAGAAAAATTTTTACCATATATGCAGAAAAAAAGTAAAAAAATTAAAGAATTATATATATCCATATATAATCCTTATAAATGTGTTATATATATTTACCTTATATATAATTTATAGTATATAATTCTATTAAATACAAATCTTATAATTGTGTGTATATATTATATATAATATATGTTTATATCTAATATATATTATATATAACTGTGTGTATGTATATATAATACACACATATGCACACACACACAATTAACTGAGTTACTTTGTGAGTTACACTGATTAAGAAGAAGCTGAATGGCCCAATACCATTTGCACCAATACCAAAGGTGCAAATAACAGGAACAGATAAAATAGCAAATAAAGGTGACCAAAAAATAATGAAGATTTTAAATTCATATTAATTAAATGCAAGCATAAAAAATTATAAAATTGCACTTTGGGAAGCCGAGGTGGGCAGATCATGCGGTCAGGACCAACATGGTGAAACCCTGTCTCTACTAAAAATACAAAAATTAGCTGGGCTTGGTGGCGGGCACCTGTAATCCCAGCTACTCAGGAGGCTGAGGGAGGAGAATCACTTGAACCCACGAGGCAGAGTTTGCAGTGAGCCGAGATTGTGCCATTGCACTCCAGCCTGGGCAACAGAGCGAAACTACATCTAAAAAAAAAATTGTGAAATTGTATGTTTTATATTCTACAGTGAGAGTTATTAAAGACCTTAATAATATAATTCCAAGGTTGGTGAGATTGTAAAGAAGGTGAGGATTCTCATACAATGCTGATAGACAGATAATCTGGTGTATATCTGATGGACAATGTGGTAACAAGTATCAAAATATAAAACTTGTTTAGAGGTTGTCTCAATAAGCTTATTGAGACAAGTGCTCAGTAAGCCCACTTTCCTGTTTTTTCTTGGGCATATAGCTGAATAAGATTTCTTATTAGATGGTAGACCTTCTGCTAGGTGGTCATGTGACTAAGATTTGTCCAATGGAAACTGTTGGAAGTGTTATATACCACCTTAAATCCCAACCACTAAAAAATTTCATACATAATTTATTATATCTTATTTCATATCTAACGATTTAATTATGATAATTCAGCATAGGACTTGAAGACCCGAAGGGATGGAGGAACTATGAGTTGGAAGGTGTCTGAGTGCCTGATTCACTGTATGGAAAAGACCCATTCAGGACAGCTGGCTAACAAAGAACCCATGCGTTGCATAACTGCATGCTGAGAAAATAAAACATTTGCGTTAATTCACTAAAATTTGAGTGTTGTTTTTAATAAACACTGATTTTTACACAAATTGGTACCTTAAAGTGTAATGCTGCCATAGCAAAACCTAATATATGAGGCACTGAGTTAAGCAGACAGATGGCTGGCAGCAAGGAAACTGTTATCAGAGGGTAGGAAGATGGCAATCTAGTAATATGGTAGTGGGATATTTGGAAAGCAGACTACATGTTTTACTGATCTTATAGTTCTAGAGAAAGTGGTTGGAAAGAATCAAAATGTTTGTGTGTTAGTATGCATTATTGGCTGCCTTTGGCAAGTTAGAAGAAAATAATGAGCTCAAGAAAGTCTTAGCTGGTGTGTAACTGGATGTGAAAAGGAATTTAGAGAGTACAGAGATTTAGAGCAATAAAAGTTTATAAAACCTTACACTCCCTAGATTTAAACAGTCAAAGACAAGATTGAAAAAAGCTTTAAGCACCAAAGATATTGCAAAGCTTCTAAATTGAAAACAATGACTCATTTCTGTGGTAAAGATTAGATTAAACATATGGACTTTCCACCTATTGTTTAAGTTGGCCAAAGTAATTGCTGTTACCTTGAGATTGCCCCATGGGTTTGAGAAAGCAAGAAAGGGTCTTGAGAATTTTTTTGCCTGAAAAATAGCTTTGGCTGCAGTTAGTGCCACATGGAACTCACTGGAAGCAAATATAAGAGAGACCACATTTATGAGAGAATATAATAATATTACCAAAGGAAACGTGAGCCTGAACTTGAAAGCCACTGACCAAAAGATAAAATAATGTTTTAGTTCCCATATTTGCATGAAGAGGAATAGGCTGTGAAACAAGGGAAGGCCTAAAAAGAGTGTCAAGCAATATCTTCCACTTATAGGGGTTCATTATAAGGCCTCTCTAGTGGCATTTCTATATGTCTGCTCTCCAGTGCCTGCCGTTTCAGAATATATCTCTGAGAAAGGAGTAAGTAGAAAAAAACATGAAACTAACGAATATTTCAGGACCAGAGAAATATACTATGTCAGAGACAGTGATGGGTTGACCAAAAGACATATTCCTTTTCCACTTGGGCACACAGCCAGACCATGTTTTTCATAAATATGATCATATGACTTAATTATGGAGTGTGGATCAAAGTGATGTGTGATACCTCTAGGCCCAACTCCTAAAAAAACCTGCAAAGTGATCCTCCACACTTTCCCTGTAGGGAACCCACCGAAGGACTCCAGTCCCTAGACAACGGCAGAGTGTTGATATAGGAGGAACCTGAGTCTGTAAAACACCACTTGGAAAAAATCTTCTTTCCTCATAATAGACTGTGGCATGACCAAGAAATAAACTTTACTGCATTAAGCCACTAAATTTTGGTGTGAAGTGTTACAGCAACTAGTACATTCTGACTAACCTATCATCTGAGTTGACAAGTGTATTTCATTGATTTTTCTTGCCAAGGTTCTATGATTGGTATGTGTGCAAAAATATATGTACAAGATGTTAACTGAATTATGCTTATAATAACAATACTTTGAAAAATAACATCTTTAGGGCACTAAATTAATTATGATTCTTCATATAATTAAATGTTTGGCATCTATTAAAATTATAATACTGTTAAAATAAGTGTGTAATAGTTATTTGATTCTATATATACTACAGTATTAATGGTGGTTGCCCCTACATAGTAAAATTATGAATGATTACTGTTCTCTTAATTCTTTTAAGGACTGTCTGAATCATTTTACTATTCTCATGTGCTACTTTCACAACCAGAAATTTTTAAAAGTTATTTTTTAAATCAAAATTGTTCTTACCAGACATAATAGATTTTATTTGCCCATTAAATCTAACTAATAACATAGATTGTGCCTTTCCGAAATCAATTTTTTTAAGTCTGATTTTCTCAGAAAGGTGGAAGAGGTCTTCCAATTATCAGAGTCTGCTTCTCTTTAAATGAGTGGAGAGATTGAAGGGGAACTTAATGCCATCACTGTCCCGTTGTGCTGGACTAGAAATTTTTTTTAGAATGATAAATTCAAGCCATAATAAATTCCTTCCATAGTTTTGATGGAGTTAGTTGCTTTTAAAACCCTGTCCAACTTACCCAATCTGTTTCTTTTGTAAACCAGTCTATGCATTAGTCTCTATTTATACCCATCAATCTGCAGTCCTTAGCTTTGGGTTAAACATAATCTTCCTCATCTCAATCTTGCAGTTATACTGAGTTTTATATCAATATGGATAGTATATTGCTTTCCTTGAGGTGCCATAGTAAATTACCACAAAGTCGGTGGCTTAAGACAACAGAAATACGTTCTCTCACAATTCTTGAAGGTAGAAGTCCAAAATCAAGCTGTTGGCAGGACCATATTGTGTTTGAAAGCTTTTTGCAGTAATCCTTCCTTGCTTCTCTAGCTTCTGATGGCTGCGTCTAGCTTCTAGCTTCTGATGGTTGCTAGCAGTCTTTGGCACTCCCTCGTGTCTGAATGTATCACCCCAATCTCTGCTTCCATCTTGATGTGAACTTCTACCCTATCTATCTATATATCCATGCTCCAATTTTTTTCTTTTTATAAGGACATCTGTCATACTTGAATTAGGCCCCACCCTAATTCTGTATGGTCTCATCTTAACTTGATTATATCTGTAAAGATCTTACTTTCAAATAAAGTCATATTTACAAGTTTCAAGTGCACATGAATTTGGGGAAAAATTTTTCAACCCAGTACAGATGATTCATCCAAAATCCCTGGCTCTGTGTTCTTTGACTTTCTCATTTTCAACAAGATTACACTAGTCCTTAGTCACATTCTCTTTCCATCATACCCTGGTACTTATCCTGGTACTTGTCACAACCTAAAGCCACTTCATTTCTGAAATATTAAACTCAAACTCTGCAGTCTCTGGCCAAAACCTCTTTTATCTTCTAATTTGCTTTCCACTGTTTCTGCTATATCTCAAACTCTTTGGAGCTTCCAGTCCGTTGACCCCTCTAATTCTCCTGATGCATCTTCATCTTCTAGCCTACTATAGTTTGAGTATGGTTTGTTTGTCCTCACCAAATCTCATGTTGAAATTTGATCCCCAATGTTGTAGGTGGGGCTTTAGAGGGGGTGTTTGGGTCATGGAGGTGGGTCCCTCATGAACAGATTAAATGCACTCCTGGGCAAGGAGGTGTGAGTGCTCTGCTCACTCTAGTAGTTTTCAGGAGAGCTGGTTGTTATAAAAAGCCTACCACCTCCTTCCTCTCTCCCTCTTGTTTCTTCTCTCATCATGTGATCTCTATACAGGACAACTTCCGTTCACCTTCTTCCATGAGTGAAAGCAGCCTGAGGCCCTTACCAGATGCAGATGCCCAATCTGCTTTCCAACCATCAGAATCATGAGCCAAATAAACTTTTTGCTCCTTTGTAAATTACCTAGCCTCAGGTATTCTTTTATAGCAACACTAAATTGACTAAGACATTGCCTTTGCCCACAGTCCTATCCATATTGGATTCTGTAGTCCATCTCTTGCAAGCAGTCATCACTATCACACTGCCTTACTTCTGGTCTTTTGTCACACTTGCATTAAAACCCCAAACTCTAGTCCAGGCGTGATGGCTCATGCTTATAATCCCAGCACTTTGGGAGGCTGAGGGGGACAGATCACTAGGTCAGGAGTTCAAGACCAGCCTGGCTGAGACCATGGTGAAGCCCCATCTCTCCAAAAATACAAAAAAAATAGTTGGGCATGGTGGTGCATGCCTGTAATCCCAGCTACTAGGGAGACTGAGGCAGGAGAATCACTTGAACCCAGGAAGCAGAGGTTTCAGTGAGGCCAGATCGTGCCACTGCACTTCAGCTGGGCAAGAGTGAAAACTCCATCTAAAAAAAAAAACAGAAAACAAAAAACAAAACAAAAAAACCCTGAATGAATTCAACCATCTACTTTTGTTTTGTATTTATATCCAGGATCCTCATCCCTTATGCAAAATAATTTACGTAATCAATTTTATTGTTATCATCATAAATTTGGTATAAAAATATAAATTGGACTTTCAACACTCCTCAGTAATTATGTTTGGTACCTTATCTTTTCTAGTCACTTTCTCATTTTTCTCACCTACAAGTTTCAATAATATATTTTTGACTTTTTCTGTAAATAGATGACACTTTGACTGTAGGCTTATTTTGGAAATGCCCTTTCTTTTGGCTTCCAGGATTCTCCCTGGCCACTTTCTCAGTCTCCTTTGCAGAACTATCCCAACTTTACTCACTCTTTAATGCTGGTATATTGGTGAAACTCAAGATTCTTTCCAAAGTTATTTAGACCTGTTCTTACTTAGTAGACACACTGCCAAGACAACATCATCCATTTCCATAGTTTCAATTATAATTTATATGTTAAAGAATTTCAATTTGGTACCTCCAGCTATATCTACCTTCTAAGCATCAGGGCTATGTATCGAACTACCTAGATGTACTTATACCTGGATGTCTTAAAAGTATATTAACTACAACATGTTGCAAGATTATCTCCTGGTTTCTAACAATAAGCCTATGTATTTCCTGCCAGAGATAGTCACACTAATATCTATTCTCCTGTCCAAATCAGAAAGCTTAGCATTGTATTTGCCCCCCTCTCCTCCTTCAAAGACCAAATTTGTCATTCAGTCATTTAAAAAATACTTACTGAACACCGCAGTATATTGGACATTGTGTTAGACACTGGGTCAACTATGAGGAGCAAGAATAAGCATGAATCCATTCCTAATGGAGCTCACATTCTAGTGTTGGAAACAAATGATAAACATTAATTCTATAACCATGCCAATACATAAAATGTTATCAGTGTGATGAATATATGAATGAGAGAGACAAAGCACTAAAATAACATAATTTAACTTTGGGATACCAGGGAAAGGTATCCTGAGAAAGTAAAGATGGGTTCACACCTGTAATCCCAGCACTTTGGGAGGCTGAGGCGGGTGGATCACCTGAGTTCAGGAGTTTCAGACCAGCCTGGCCAACATGGTGAAATCCCGTCTCTACTAAAAATACAAAAAATGTACCAGGTATGGTGGCACACACCTCTAGTCCAAGCTACTCGGGAGGCTGAGGCATGAGAATCGCTTGAACTCAGGAGGGAAAGGTTGCAGTGAGCCGAGATCACAATACTGCACTCTAGCCTGGGCAGGAGAGCAAGACTCTGTCTCAAAAAAAAAAAAAAAAAAGTAAAGATGGGATGAGACACGAAATAAGAGTGAGGATTTATCAGGCGAAAATGAGAGAAGAGGATAAGTATTAGCAAAGGCCCTGTGGCAAGGGGAAGTATCCTCAGGACAGGGCCTAGGAGCCAGTGGTGTGAGATGTGCTTGGTAGCATATATATGAGTCAGACTGAGCAAGGCCTTATAGGTCTTGTTAAGTGAGTTTTATGTTCATTCTAGGAAATAGAGAACTTTTGAAGCATTTTAAGCATGAATGTGGCATGATTATGGGATAAGACTATGAATATGAATGAATATGGGGTGGGAAGATAGGAGAGGAAGTTGTCAGAAAGAATCTGGCCATTCTGGTTTGTGTAACAGGGCACACACTGGACTGACCTCTTAAGTCCTCAAAGTCAGCTACTTTCTTATCTCACTTAGATCTGCAGAAGCTTTCTCACCAGTCTCCCAGATTTCCCATTGCTCCTTGCCAGATTCTTTACCCTATTTTCTAAATAAAGAGTCTAATTAGTTTACGCCTCCAGTACTCAGCATAAAGCCCAAATCCTTCATCTTACTGTCAGAAAATACCTTGTAATTATCTGATTTTTTGAATCTTCCAAAACTCATTTCTTGCCTGGTTCTATTTAGATGTCACTTGAAGCAATAATCAAATTGAACTATTTTCAGTTTTGTTAATGTTCTGTGTTACTTCTTGATCTTAAAATTCTCTAATGCTATCTTATCTAATGAGATCATGCTCCCACATCTTATCTTCATTTTCTGGACTAATCCTTATTTAGCCTTCAAGAGCTGGACTAGACTTCATGCCTCCAGGAAGCCTTCTGTTAAAACTCTTTACTACAAATACTGGATATGTGCCCTTATCCATTTGTACTCATCTAGTAGCCTGTATTTTCTTCGATTGTAATAGTTCCTAATTTTTTGTGATTATTTATTTGTCTATGTTTTCTCAGATCATAAACACTTTGAATGTAGGAGTCATATTCTGTTCATTGTGTCTCCAGAACCTGGCATTGTAAGCCATCAATCAACAATTGGTGAAAAAATATTGCATTTTTGAATAAATAGATAAACGAAATTTTAAATGTCATAATAGGGAATTTGCATTTAATTTGCATGCCCCAAAGCATAATACTTCCAGGGTTACACCAGAGAAATTCCTTAATGAAATAAGTTTGATAACATCTTTTTCAACTTTTTTTTCTTTTTATAGCCTATATTATGTCAACTCACTGACAAGTTTCCCAGAGAGTTTTCTACATTCTTTACCAGATTGGAGGTAAATAATACTTCTTTGTTATTGCTATACTACCATGAAAAAGCTTTGTATTTTATTAGTAATAGATATAATATAATATGGAATTATAATATAATAATAGTAATAATTCATCTGTTGATCAAGTATTATATACATTCTAGATACTTTTCCAAATGCTTTACATGTATGAATTTGTCTGATAACAATGTTATACAGGAGAGATAATTAGTATCACATTTTGTACACAAGAAAAATGAGACATTGAAAGGCTAAGTAACTTTTCAAAGACCACACATCCAGTAAGGGCCAGAGTGAGAATTGGAATCCAGACATGCTACCTTTGGAGTCTGTGCTGTTATCCTCTATTCACATTATCTCTAAATCTTGCATAATATGAAATAACCAGAAGAATTTTTTAAGTAAGTTGCATTTGGAAGAGAGCACTGAAAACCCACAGAATATTAGATAACATCAGTGCATGCTTTCCCCAAAATGACATTTGTTATTTTCCCTAGAGAATTACCTGTGCTTTAAACATGTCCACAGTTTCTGACTAGAGCCTGAGTACCAAAAAAAAAAAATTTGTTCAGGATCTAGTACAAAAATAAATGTGTAAAGCTCATATAAAAATTAAGTAGTAGGAAACAACAAAAGATAAATGATATTTGGACCACATCCAAATTCCTACATCCAAAGTACAAATTACTTTACAGTCTAGGCATCAATAAATGCAGCAGGTGGAGCTGTGTGTCTCTAACTTTTATTTGAGAAAGTACTTGATGGAGACATATTGATAACTTTGGATGAAGTGATTATTATTTGCTCTACTTTTCCAAGGTCTATTTCAGAGCTATTTTTTCAGACTATACAAAATGAGTAGGAGTGGTTGAGTAATTTTTTTTTCTTTGGAATATAAGTATTACCTGTTAACAATTAAGTATATGAAGTATGTACAAATATTATATAATAATGATAGGTTTGGCAATAAGAGGCAGTAACCAGTAGTAGTCATTATTAAAATTATTTACTTATTTTGAAAATACTAATGGGGTGAGAGAGGCCTATTTTCTTCTTCCCTTACCTTATTCTTCTCTGTGAGAAATAAGCCAATTTCACATTGATTAGATGGGTCTTACACTTCATGATGCGATGCTTTAAGTAATGGAAAACAAAATAATGCCACAATTTACAAGAATGGTTAATAAGAAAATATGTGCTGTGTCTTTGTCTAGATGTATTTATTTCTTAAACTGCTTATTTTTTAAAGTCATCATAACACTATAATATGTTAGTTTATTTATATGTTTATTTAACAGACATTTACTGACCACCTTCTATGTTTAGGCCTTCTTTCAGTGATAAGTGTCCAGTGGTTCACCAGACAGACACAAATACTTATCCTCATCAGAGCTTACATTCTGGTGGGGAAGACAGACAATAAACAAAATAATTAAGTAAAATATATAGTTTTTAGATAGAGATAATGTCTATGGGGGAAAATAAAGCAAAGAAAGAGAGTAAAGACTGCTAGTTGAAAGGGTAACAGTTTGTTTTTAAATGGTCAAACAAGACACGAGGGTAAAGACTTAAAAAAGAGAGTCAGCAAAATGAATATATGAAGAAAAAATGTTTCAGGCAAAGCAAAGAGCAAGTATAATCCTTGTTCAAGAGTGCTGGTGTGGCCGTACAGAAAGAGCAACAGGAGATGAAAAGAAGATGAATATCTAGGTCTAAGACGTTTACTTTTTTGTGAATGAGATGGTATGTTGTTGAAGGGTTTTGAAAAGCAGAGTGACATCACCTGATATATTTAAACTGGGCCACCCTAGTTACTGTGTTGGGAAATATGTAAGGGATACAAGAGATTAGTTGGGACACTAGAACACTGATACAGGCAAGACATTATAGTGTTTGAACTTGAGTTGGTGGGAAATGATCATATTCTGGAAATATATTGAAAGTAAAACCAACAAGATTGCAGATTGTGAGATCAAAACCAAATCCTGAATGACTCAAAATTTTTGGACTGAATAATTGGAATCCTGACATTTGCTATAAAATCAAATGAGGGAGAATGGAAGGTATGTGTGTTGGGGGGAATAGAAGGGGGAGATCAAGAGTTTGTTTTTGGATATGTTAAGTCTGAGATGAGTATTACATATTTAAATGTAAAGATCAAGTATTAATAGTTAGTTGTATATAAAAGTATAAACTTCAGAGAAGAGATCTGGCTTTGTAGTACAAATTTGGGAGTCATCATCATAAAGAAGGTGTGATGGTTAATATTGTCAACTTGATTAGATTGAAGGATGCAAAGTATTGTACCTGGGTGTGTCTGTGAGGGTGTTGCCAAAGGAGATTAGCATTTGAGTCAGCAGACTGAGAGAGGCGGACCCACCCTCAATCAGGGTGGGCACCATCTAATCAGCTGCCAGTGTGGCTAGAATAAAGTAGGGTAGGCAGGAGAAAGTGGAATGAGGAGCCTGGCTGAGTCTTTCAGCCTTCATATTTCTCCTGTGCTGGATGCTTCCTGCCCTCAAACATCAGACTGCAGGTTCTTCAGCTTTTGGACTCTTGGAGTTACATCAGTGATTTGCCAGAGGCTCTCAGGCCTTCAGCCACAGACTGAAGGCTGCACTGTTGGCTTCCCTACTTTTCAGGTTTTGAGACTCAGACTGGCTTCTTTGCTTCTCAACTTGCAGATGGCCTACTATGAGACTTCACCTTGTGATCGTGTGAGTCAATACATTTTAATAAACTCCCCTTCATATATACATCTATCCTATTGGTTCTGTTCCTCTAGAGAACCCTGACTAATACAGAAGGTATTTAACACCATGAAACAAGAAAGCAAACATTAAGGGAGTGAGGATATAGATATTCTCTGTCTAATATGGTAACCACAACCACATATAGACACTGACCACTTGAAATACAACTACTCCCAATTGAGATGTACTGTTAAGTGTGAAATATACACCAGATTTTGAAGACATAGTATGCAAAAAAGAATAGAAAACATTTTACTAACTTATCTAATTGTTGAAATGAGATCTCAACACATTGGATTATATATAATTAAAATTAATTTTTTTCTGTTTCTTTTTTCTTTTTAATGTAGCTAGAAGAAAATTTAACATTACATATTTGGCTCATATTTGTAGCTTATATTTTGATTGGGCAGTGAAACTATAGAGAAAAAGAAATCCAATGATTGAGCTCTGGGAGCTCTTAGATTAAGATATTTGGAAGATGAGGAGAAACCAAAAACTAGGTTGAGATGGGGCAGCTAATGATGTGAGAAAGATACCAGGAGATGGTTGCACCCAGAAAGTCAAAAGAAGAAAATATCTCAAGGAGAAAGGAGTGACCTACCATGTCAAATTTTTTAATGAACTGTGATGCCTCAAAATTAGGATTGAGGATTGATAATTGGATTAGCTGCATCAAGATTATTGCTATTTGGGTAACAGTAATTTCTGTGGAGCTATAGAGTGAGAGACTAACTGAAATGTTTACGAGAGAATTAGAGGAAAGAGTTTGGAGGAAATTTTTAATATAGAAAACTCTTTGGAAGTGTATTACTATAAAGACAATAAATAAACAAAATAATAGTTGTGGGGTTAATGCAGTGCAATTGAGAGAAGCCTTTGTTAGAAGGGAGAAATAGCAGCATTTTTTAATGCTGACATGGATGATCCAGTAGAGAGGGATTATATGCATGAGGACTACTGCTTTGGTAATTTGCTGATTTGTCTACAGGTATTGAAACTATAGCAAAATACAGATGAATATGTTCTGCTGATTTGCTCACAGAATATGTAAAGTCTAGGAGAGATTGTGACAAGCCATATCTGAGTGGAGAAGACTTGTTATTTAAGAGTAACGTTAGTCTGGAGGCGAGAGTTTGAGGTTCTCTCTTTAAAAATGCTAAGAGATGAGATATAGAAGGGATGTAGTTTTTTAAAAATCAGAGCTTTTATGGGGAAATCTGTCTTTAATTCATAAACAATAAAATTTATCCTTGAGGAATTACAGAGTAGTGTGCCTCACAATATTATTTATTTATTTCATTAAGTAGTGAACTCTAAGTGAGGGAGGAAGTAGAGAGAACAATGGTTTCAACAATGATGAATGAAACCTTGGCTCTCTTTTACTTTGATGAGCATTCTTTGAAGGTTTTGCTTTCACTACTGATTGGAGTTAAATGAAGTAATTAATAATGAATATATTTTTACATTAAATCCAACATGAAAACCACAGTTGCTTGAAGATGAAGGGGGAAAAAGCTGCATGCAAAATAAACTTTCAACTTTTGCATAAAGGAATAGGGTCCAGGTTTTGCTTTTTCAATGGCTAAGCACTAAGTCACTAAGAATTCAAATCACTGTATGTGTCTGAATGCTTACTTTCAAGAGAAAGAATTATTATAATACACATTTTTCATTACTTAATTAATTTTAAGTTCAACATTTACTATTGAATACCATATGTCAAGTGCTGTGATACAAAAGTGAATAAAGACATCGTTCCTGCCTTTAAGAGTCTGATATATCAGCAGAAGGGTCATTCCTATAAATAAATAATAGAATAACAGTAATATTGAGCATCTGTTATTTGTAAGGTGCAGTTCTCACAGCAACAATATAACATAGATAACAAATTTGATCAGTAGTGAAACTGATATTGTAACTAATCCACACTCACTCTGTTAACAATATGGCATAAGTAGCATTTAACTCAATTTGGTTTAATTCCAAAACTCACATTCTTTCCTCTATTGTATATCCTTCTTGAGAAGCAAACAAAATACAAAAGATATATATTTATGATAGATTATTGAGTAATAAATTACTTCAAAATAGTGGCTTAAAGCAACATTTATTATCTCAGGTTTCTGTAGAGATGGAGTCCGGGAATGACTTTACTGTGTCTTCTCACTCTGGTCCTTCACAGACTGCAGTCAAGTGTCAGCTGGAGCTGCAGTCATCTCAAGGCTCTACAGGAAGAAAGGTCATCTTCAGGCTTGTTCATGTGGTTGTTGGCAGGATTCAGTTTTTCTCTGGTAGCTGGACTGAGGGAATCAGTTCCTCATGAGCTGTTGGCCAGACACCTATCTTAGTACTTTGTCTCATACGCCTCTCCGTACAGTATTTCACAGCATGATAACTCTCTTCATCAAAGCAAGGAAATGAGAGAGCAAGAATGGGTTAGCAAGATGGAAGCTAGAATCTTTCTTGTAAGCTGATGTTGGATATGACATTCCATCACTTTGGCTGTATTCTATCCATTAGAAGCAAATAATTAAGTTCAGTTGACACTGAAATGGAGGAAATTACACAAAGGCATGAATACCAGGCATAAGGCATCATTTGAAACTATTTTAGAAGAGGCTACCACAAGCTGTATACAAAATATACTAGTTGCTCAGAGAAGTCTTTAAATCTAATAAATTTTAAATCTAAGTGGGAGTAAATAATCTAACAGATTTTAATAAAGTTGGAGTAAGAACTGAAAAGAAGCAAGAGGTATTTGAATTGTGGGATGGAGCTTGTATAGTAGTTAAATTATATTGTGTTACACGTCTTTTGTATGGATGGGGATATTTAAAACATAAGAGGATAAAGACATTTCTGGAAGCTGGAAGAATATAGGAAAGCATGTTGAGTCATGAAGCTATGGAGACAAGTCGTGGATAAAATTGTAGACAATAGATCTTAAATTTTGGAAAGCCTGAAAATCCATTTGAATAATTGATGAGAAACAATACTGTTCTCAAAGGAAAAGACCATATAAATACAACAGTTTTTTTTTTGGTGGTTTTGTTTTGTTTTGTTTTTTACTTTTCTGAGACCCAAGTTAAAAAACAAACAAAAACCTTAAGGTTAATTGGGGCTGAGAAAAATTTTGAAGGGCATTCTTCCTAGGAAATTGGAATTTTGTTCTACCAGATAATGATCAGTCTCTGAAGAAACTTTAAAAAGGAGAATAATTGAGGGTATTCACTAACAATGATTGCAGTGTCACTAATGGATTAGGGGGAAAGAGGCAGATTATTAAGCTATTGTAGTAATCCAGGCAATAAGATACAGATATCTGAATAGGGCAATGATGATTGGATAGGGAAAAAGACTTATCTCTGGGAGGTATAATCAATTGAACTTGACTAAATTAAAACTCAGATGGTATAGAATGGAGGATGATTTTATATTTCTGATTTTAGAAACTGGATGATAACATTTTGAAAGATATGATACTTTTTGGATAAGAAAACAAAAAAATCATCAACATAAGTGTGTGTATATTAACAAATATATCAGTTTTCCTAGAAATAAAAGAGCAGATGTAATATTGAAGAAAAAAGATATGCTTGTGTGTGCTATTTGTACGTAACTGTTTAAATACATTTGCCTAGATTAAAAATACAAATCATGCTGCACAATGGAACGTGGAGAAAATTAAAGTAGAATGGGACGGTCTACAACAAAAATTAGGTACAAAAATGCTGAGAATGCACAGTGATTCTATTAGAATATTGTAGACTAAATTAATTAATGGAATTGTACCTTTTAATTTAATTAATGAGGTTTGAGCCAGATAATGCTCTTTATTTTATTACTGAGTGAGTTGACTTATACAGGCTCAAAGAACATTTCAAATTACCTTAGGCTCAGGGTCACCACCCTTATTTCATTATTTGTTTCTTTTCCTCCTTCTCAAGTTTATAACTCAAATTCCCTTGGGAAATCTCAATTAGCCTATGATGGACAAGAAGAATAGGAAGTTGTAGAGGTATAAATCAATTTTCTTCTCTTGGCAGTAACTTATGTGATTTTAAAAAACTCATGGCCATGAGGATAACCATAATTTCTAGGCGTTGGGAAACAGTAGCCCACCCTTCTGCCCTTCAGTCACCTTTTTTAATCTTGACAGATTTAGGAGTTATAATTTAGACAGCAATACTTTGGTCCCTATATGTGATCATGACAAAATGCCATATGAATTCTGATATTGTATTATTTGAGCTTTGACTTGATGCTGACTTCAATTTCATTTGCTAAGAATGTTAGGGCCATTTGGCTGAACCATCAACAGTAAAACAAACATATGTTTACTAAGTTATTCTGTTATGGATACAGGAATGAATTTTACATATTTATAAACTATGGCCATTCTCTTCAAGGACTATAAACCTAGTAGAAGTCATAAAAGCATATAAATTACTATGTAGAAAGGAAAGTTATAAGTAAAACATCGCTAAAGTATTTTGAAGTTTGAGAAAAAGGGAAGATAATACCTATTGTAAGGAATCCAGAAATATGTCATTTAGCAGGTGGTACCTGAAACAATCTGGAAGTGACAGGTAGAAATTTTGAGAAGTAACGCTAAAGCAGAAGAAATAGGAGAAAACATAATCATAGAACTTAGGGATGTATCACTGTTTAGTAAAGTTTAATTAAAGAATAATGAAAGATGAGATTGGAAAGATGGAGTTGAATTAAAATTAGTTTATCCTGGCTGTGCTGTCATTAAAAATGACACAAAATATTTATTGACATTTGTTGCAGAAACTGGGCAGCTGGTTACCAAACTTGGGTCCTTTTCTTCCCTTAGATAGATATTAACTGCATTTACAAGCATCACTTGCAGTTATGTATGGCTATATGATTACATTTTGCTAATGATGTGAAGTGAATTATCTCCAGACTTGGCCCACATAAAACACTGAATGCAATCCTCCTTGTTCTTTCCCTTTCAGAACAAATTTGGAATATTCATATTATCTGATTTCAAGACTTAACTACAAAGTTAATCAAAACATTGTGTAGTTGGTTAAAATATAAAACATAAATCAATGGAACAGAACAAATAGTCCAGAAATTGACCCAAACAAATAATAAACTGGTATTTGATGAAGGCACAAATGCAGTTTAGTGGAAAAAAAAGTATTTTCAATAAATGGTGTTAAAACAATTGGACATCCATACGCAAAACCATGGACCACAACACATACGTCACGTATTTTATAAAGGGTAAGCCAAAATGGATTTCAAGCCTAAATGTAAAATGCAAAATTCTAAAACTTATGGAAGAAATCATAAGTTAACATCTTTATAATCTTGGGTTTGCGAGTTTTTGCATAAGACATCAGAAGCATAATGCAAAAGAGAAAACTTGATAAATTAAGAGTTTATTAAAATTAAAACCTTTTGTTCTGTGAAAGAAACTATCATGACAATAAAAGGGTCAACCACAGAGCTGGAGAAAATATTTACAAATCACACTGACAAAGAAATTGTGTTTAGAATTCTAAAATTATAAAAATCAAACAAAAATAAAATAAACATATAAAATGAGCAAAATATCTGGATGCTGCAGCAAGGAAGATATTTTGATAACACACAAGCATATGAAAAGATGCTCAACAAAATTAATCATTAGGGAAATGGGACTTAAAATAACATGAAATACTGGAATGTATTTATTAGCATAGCAAAAACAAAATCAGAAACAAAAACTAACAATACTAAGTGCTGGTGAGGATGTGGAGCAACTGGAACTATTTGCTGGTAAGAGCATGTGATGGTTAATATTGAGTGTCAACTTGATTGGATTGAAGGATGCAAAGTATTGATCCTGGGTGTGTCTGTGAAGGTGTTGCCAAAGGAGATTAACATTTGAGTCAGTGGACTAGGAAAGGCAGACCCACCCTCAATCTGGGTGGTCACAATTTAGTCAGCTGCCAGTGTGGCCAGAATAAAAGCAGGCAGAAGAACGTGAGAAGACTAGGCTGGCTTAGTCTCCCAGCCTGCATCTTTCTCCCATGCTGGGTGCTTCCTGCTTTCGAACATTGGACTCAAAGTTTTTCAGCTTTAGGACTTGGACTGGCTTCCTTGCTCCTCAGCCTGCAGATGGCCTAGTGTGGGACCTCACCTTGTGATCGTGTGAGTCAATACTCCTTAATAAACTCCCCGTTATATATACATCTATCCTATTAGTTCTGTCCCTCTAGAGAACCCTAACTAATACAGAGCATAAAATGGTGCAATTGCTTTGCAACATCGTTTAGCAATTTCTTGTAAAATTAAGCATATACTTGCCATATGACCCAACAATCCATCTTCTAGGTATTTTCTCTAGAGAAATACAAATTTATAATTAAATATAAACTTGTTTCTGAGTAGATGTCAGCTTTATTCTTTTTATTTATTTATTTATTTTTCTTATACTTTAAAAGTCAGCTTTATTCTTAACCATCCAACATCTGAAACAAAATCATTTGTATTTCAATTTTTGAATGATTAAACACATTGTAATACATCAATACAATGGATTTTACCCAGGAATATGAAGAAGAAAATATAGATTTATGAAATAATATGGACATATCTCAAATTAACTTTTCCAAGTGAAAGAACTTAAACCCCCAAAGGTACATGTTAAATGATTCCATTTATATAACATTTTTGAAAATACAAAACTGTATTGATGAGACTATATCAGTGTTTTCCAGGGATTTGGAAAAGTGGAAGGGAGTGGACCATAGATGGAAAATTTAGGGGAATGAAACTATTCTATATTATGACTGTGGTGGTAAATACACAACTGTATGCATTTGCCAAAATTCATAGAACTGTATGTCATAAAGAGTGAATTTTACAGTATGTACATTGAAAATTAATATTGAACAATTAAAAACATAAGGACACAAAACTCTGCAGTTTCAATTTTTCTGATACTAAAATATCTGATGTTTCTATAAAACTAATTCACTGATACTATTAATATATTATAATCAATAATAATTTCAGCAACAAAATGGATTGTTGGGAATATGCACTAATGTTTCCAGCATGGATCAATGAAATTATTACACAGAGGATATAGAAAATAGAGTGCTTTACTGGGAGTATGAAGACATGAGATTAGCGTCTTGTCCTGAAACTTAATCATCACGTGACCTTGAGCGAGATCCTCAAGGCTGCTTTACCACCTGTAAAATGGAATAATAGGATAGTTATTATGGATTTCTTGACGACTAAAATTATCTATTTTACTTGAAGGATCTAGGATAGAGCTTAGCATACAAAACTTGTCAATCAATGTTTGGTGTACCCGAATCTGAGAGTGTTTATGGGTGATATAGTCTTATTCAGGATGATGAAGCTTATGAGAGACAGCCTCTCCTTGTAGAGTTAGATTAATCTATATTTCCTCATAACAGCACATTTTTAAATAAAAAAAGACCTCTCCCAATAAAACCTTTTTGACTTTTCTTTCTATATTAGTCAGCTCTGGACACTGTATCAAAATACCATGGGCAGGATGGCTTAAACAACCAGCATTGATTTCTCACAATTCTAGAGGCTGGGAAGTCTAAGATCAAGGTGCTGATAGATATGGTTCTAGGGGAGAGCTCTCTTTCTAGCTTGTAGACAGCCATCATCTCTCAGGGTACTCACAATCTTTCCTCCATGTGTGCACATGGAGTGAGAGAGAGAAACAGACAGAGAGAGAATGTTCTTGTGTCTTTTCCTCTTCTTTTAAAGGCACTAATCACATTTTGAGTACACCATACTCAGGATATCTTCTAAACCTAATTATTTTCCAAATGCTTCACCTCCAAATACTATCACATTGGGGGTTAGGGCTTCAAAATATGAACTTTGTGGGAGATAAAAATCCCTATGGATTACCCTGATCTCTCATGCCTGTAATCCCAGCACGCTGGGAGGCCGAGGCAGGTGGATCACCTGAGATCAGGTGTTCGAGACCAGCATGGCCAACATGGTGAAACCCCGTCTGTACTAAAACTACAAAAAATTAGCCAGGCATGGTGGTGCGTGCCTCTAGTTGCAGCTACTCGGGAGGCTGAGGCAGGAGAATTGCTAGAATCTGGGAGGTGGCCATTGCAGTGAGCCAAGATCTTGCCATTGCACTCTAGCCTGGGCAACAGAGTGAGACTCCATCTCAAGAAAAAACAGACAAACAAACAAACAACAAAAAATTATCCTGATCTTTGACCACAAATACCTCCAGAAACAGTTTGAATTTGCATGACAACAAAAATAACAATAACCAAACAACAATATAACAACAACAACAAAAACCTGGGAAAATTGTATTCATTGGGTGTAGATTCAAACCCTCATCAGCTGTGTCACCTTAAGGAAATTAACTTTATTTACTTTAAGTTTCTTATTTTTATAATAGACATAACAATATCTACATTAAAAATTTGCTTTGTGTATTAAATGAGAAATGGCAAATTCAACAACATGCTTCAAATATATTGAAAAATAAAAGTAATTATATTATGATAATTGCTTTTTCATTAATTGTATTTTCATGTTCCAGAGTTTATTTATGTAATAATATGTTTTCCTAAAACATAAAAAATAATGTCGGAAAAAATTTTAGATAATACTTCTATATATTTTTATTTTTAACACTTGAAGTATTTTGAACAACTGCCTTTATCTTTTTTTTTTTAATTATACTTTAAGTTTTAAGGTACATGTGCACGATGTGCAGGTTTGTTACATATGTATACATGTGCCATGTTGGTGTGTTGCACCCATTAACTCATCATTTAACATTAGGTATATCTCCTAATGCTATCCCTCCCCACTTCCCCCACCCCACAACAGGCCCTGGTGTGAGATGTTCCCCTTCCTCTGTCCATGTGTTCTCATTGTTCAATTACCACCTATGAGTGAGAACATGTGGTGTTTGTTTTTTTGTCCTTGTGATAGTTTGCTGAGAATGATGGTTTCCAGCTTCATCCACGTCCCTTCAAAGGACATGAACTCATCATTTTTTATGGCTGCATAGTATTCCATGGTGTATATGTGCCACATTTTCTTAATCCAGTCTATCATTGTTGGACATTTGGGTTGGTTCCAAGTCTTTGCTATTGTGAATAGTGCCGCAATAAACATACGTGTGCATGTGTCTTTATAGCAGCATGTTTTATAATCCTTTGGGTATATACCCAGTAATGGGATGGCTGGGTCAAATGGTATTTCTAGTTCTAGAACCCTGAGGAATTGCCACACTGACTTCCACGGTCCCACCAACAGTGGAAAAGTGTTCCTATTTCTCCACTCCTCTCCAGCACCTATTGTTTCTTGACTTTTTAATGATCGCCATTCTAACTTGTGTGAGATGGTATCTCATTGTGGTTTTGATTTGCATTTCTCTGATGGCCAATGATGATGAGCATTTTTTCATGTGTCTTTTGGCTGCATAAATGTCTTCTTTTGAGAAGTGTCTGTTCATATCCTTTGCCCACTTTTTGATGGGGTTGTTTGTTTTTTTCTTGTACATTTGTTTGAGTTCCTTGTAGATTCTGGATATTAGCCCTTTGTCAGATGTATAGATTGCAAAAATTTTCTCCCATTCTGTAGGTTGCCTGTTCACTCTGATGGTAGTTTCTTTTGCTGTGCAGAAGCTCTTTAGTTTAATGAGATCCCATTTGTCAATTTTGGCTTTTGTTGCCATTTCTTTTGGTGTTTTAGACATGAAGTCCTTGCCCATGCCTATGTCCTGAATGGTATTGCCTAGGTTTTCTTGTAGGGTTTTTATGGTTTTAGGTCTAACATTGAAGTCTTTAATCCATCTTGAATTAATTTTTGTATAAGGTGTAAGGAAGGGATCCAGTTTCAGCTTTCTACATATGGCTAGCCAGTTTTCCCAGCACCATTTATTAAATGGGGAATCCTTTCCCCATTTCTTGTTTTTGTCAGGTTTGTCAAAGATCAGATAGTTGTAGATATGTGGCAACTGCCTTTATCTTTAACCCTAGTAGTAAAAGGTGAGCTTGCCAATAGATAATAATTAGATAGTAGTATTGTTTATATGCATTTGGTGATGAAACTAGCTTTTTATTTGTGGAACAACCATGATAGTGTGAGTTTGGAATGCTGTATCCTTTGTAATAATAGCAATACTCTTATTTGTCTTCATATAGTATTGTAACTGGGACTTTTACCATTACACTTATTTTAGTATAGTGGCTGATTATATTTTCGGAACAGTTTGGTGGTAATGTACACAGTATCAAACTTTAGTATTCAAATGATACTCTGGTAACTTTATAAATACTTAACTGAACAAAGTAATAATGATATCTAAAAGAATAGCCAAGCTTTTTTAGTAAAGTGCTCTTATTTATCTTTCTCTTCCTCAGATCAATATCTATGCCTTTAAAATCTACTTCCTGGAAAAACACTTTATTATTAATTTCTGTGCATAATTCAATGAAGTCAATTCTGACATTTTAAAAAAATCTGACAGCAGGTGCTAAAATAGTTTTTAGGAAATAATATTACAGATGTAGGAAAACCACGGTCATCACTTACTACCAGAAATTTTTCATTTTCCACATTTTAGAAAGGCGTGAGATATCCAAATGAACTGGGAACCATGTAATTTTCAATTTATGAATTTGCTTCTCTCATTCATAGGTTCATAAATTTGTTTCACTCTCTAGAAACATGGAAACAGAAAATATGAAAAAAATTCTTTTTTAAAATTTGTAGTCCTGTACATTTGATTTCATAGAAAAGAAGGAACAAAGTAGTCAGAAAAAGAGAGATGGAGAGTGGGAGGGAGAATGAAAAAAGAAAGAAACCTAAATTAAAACTTTAACATCCAACTCTAAGTTGAATTTTGATTTAACCTACTAATACCTTGATTAAAACTAAAATGCCCATCACATATATGAATGTCTTTTGTTCCCAACAATTTACAGCATTTTATAGCCTATTTCATTGCATCATAAATGTCATAATGACCAAATGTTCCATGAAATGTCATAAAATGACGTGAATTACAGCTATCATCTAGGTCTGTATCTCGAAAATCCAGTTTGTGGCTCAGGCTCAGGTTATGTGCTTTTCGTGTTTCAAAATCTCTGTGTACTGTGACACTGAGTTAATTAATTTTACTTTATCATCCAAATGTACTGTGATTCTCTCTCAGAAAGCAATTCATTAGCTTGGAGAGTACATACTTAACTGAATTAAGCATCTTCCAATCATGAGGCTGTTATTTCTTTAAATATCAGCTATTTAAAGATTCTTAAAACCTCATCTTAACAAGACTTTCTGGCATGCTAATTCTTTACAAATAATGTTTCATTTTCAATATTAGAACATGTGCTGCTCTGAGACTTATTAAGGGGTATGAAGTTTTATCATACTGTTCAAATTCAGTAACGAATGCCATGTACTTTGGCCATCCTATTCTCCCAATATGCTGTGCATGCCAGAATGTAATTTGATGGTTTCTTAAATGTGAGTAAGGAAAAGGGGAAAGAATCATAATGATGCTCTTTACGCAACTGTGCTGCCTACGCTTGCATTACTAAACCTATTTTCACAAGTTGATGATACTCCTTAGCTTTGATCCAACTGGAAATTTAGCCTGGTAGCAAAGAAGCAGTTTTTAAAATATTAGCTGTTGATATATATTAACATTTTAACATTTTGCTTCTCTTTTTTCTTAATCCAAACAGGAAAATGATGATGCAGCTTATGGACTGAGAATTAATGCATCTGTTAATTAATTCAATAAGTATTTATTGAATCTCTACAGAATCTGGCCATTGTGGCTTTGAGTATGAAATAAACACAGCAAATGTGGTTTCTTTCTCCTTCACAACACTTAACCGGGAACTCAGAAAACAAACATATATTTATAAATCCATTTCTAAGTGTCTGACTTTGGTAAATTAGGGCATTTTCTACAGAATTTCATTTTTCAAATCTACACAGGAATAAAATGTAAATACTTGAACCAGCCTTTTCAACTTTTAATGCTATTCTTACTCCTTTCTACCTTGTAAATTTTCCCTACTCTTTACCATTGAATAAATTACAGGGAAACTAACTTATTCCTTCCTTCCCTGTGGTGTACATCCTTATGGACAACCAATATAATTGTAATAAAGAATACTTTGCTACGCTTGCTTTTCAGTCTTACTCAGCACGCTCCTGCTTGGAGAGAAGAGTAATGAGTAACTGAATAGTAATATATGTCCTGGGCCTCTGCAGGTGAAGTTTCATCATATAGAAATGTTAGATGGTGTGGAAAGGTCAATGAATGCTACAATATATGTCCTAGGCCTCTGCAACTATACTCCTACCTCTAGCTTCCTCAACAAAACATTTTTTCTTTTATTTCTTTCAACACCTAGTTAATTCACCACTTTCTCATCAATTCATAGCCTGACACATAATAGTCATTCAAAAACTTAACTAATTTTTTACAGAAATGTGGTCCATTCCATTTGGCACGCACTTTGGCCTTCAAGGGTTATGTTTTCTTGAAATAATTATTGTCCTCTACAGGGTGCAGGGCATGCTACCTCCAAATGTGGCACCTTGACATTTTTAAAAAAATGGCAGAAGTAGGAAGGTTTATCTGACCTTCTCCTATTGTTCTCCTGTGACTAAGGCCATAGAAGAATTCTATGACCTTGTCCTAAAGGTTATAAGATCCTCGTTGTAGAGGATTCCTCCCTGTACCTGGAGGAAATGAAAGAAGAGAGACACCAAGAAGATTCTGACCAAACAGGGTTTGCTAAGTTTCCCCAATTTTATTACCATTTTATCATATCATTTTGTCTTCTAATTGTACTTCTTTATGACAGCCCATAAAAATACAGTTTTCTCTGTTTCTTCAGGTCTTAATTTCTGAAGGCTTCCATGCCATGCAAAACTTAAATTGATCTGTATGCTTTTCACTTGTTAATCTGTCTTTCATTATAGGGGCCTCAGCCATAAACTTCATGATGGGTAAGAAAAAGATACTACTTTTTCTTCGCTATACTCATATGTAAAAAAAAAAAAATCTAAAATGATTTTGTAAAAAATGTTTATGGTTAGACAAAAGAGCCCTAAAATAATCAGAGTTGTCATATTGGAGGCTTATGTGGTTGGACAATGAATTTTAAGGCAAATACAGGTTTTTAACTTGTTATAATGCCCAGAAGAGAAAATCCCAAAGCCCAACTCAGCAACAATAGTCAGAGTTTATATACGACAATTTATATATTTCATGGGAGAAATACTACAGTGTTTGGGGCTCTTTATGATGTAGAAAAATATACTGAGAAAACTTCTCAACCACTGTTTCAAAAGTATTAAGTGCACATGTGAATAATTCACTTGATTTCAATCTCTACAAAATTAATCTAATCACCAAAGAAAAAGATTGGAAGAAAAATGTTTATTTAAGAATTGTGTAAAGTTCTGAAACCTCCCATCTGTGTCCATTTGCCTAAAATCTCTCTCTTATGCCAATATAATTTATAATTTCCTTTTCAGGATTTTTTTTAAAGCTTAAGATATCGTTAAACATTCCTACATTTAGGAAAACTATGCAAACCTAAATGTGGAACTCCTTGTATTTTCCTAATTAGTAATTCCAATTGCAAGAAATTCTAATCCAGAAGCAAAACAAAATGAAATACAAAACCTTATAGAAATATTTAAGTGCTTGGAAGGAACATGTCATATAATAATAAATGAGATATTTAGCCTCGCATGATCAAGCCAAAGAGGAATATTTATATTATAGAGAGAGTAACATATTACTTAAAGGTTGTACACTCAATCATGTTTCCTATATGGTTTGTTAGGTTCTAGTGTATCTTTTAATGAAATTTTATTTCATTTTTATTTCCTTATTTGGAGATAAGGGTTCATCTCCAAAACATGAGTAACAAATATATGTGCATTCATTATCGTCTCACTCTATTTCAGTTCCTTTGTTTTTGAAAAAGCAGAACATAGGTAGAGATTTTCAGGTTTTTGAAAACATTTTACACCTTTAGTGTGCAGAATTTGATTGTCTTCTCTGTCTCAATGTTTTCTCTAGAAGGCTGTCATTTCTTAAAAGACAAAAATGAACATTTTAATGTTTAATGTATGGTTGTATGCTGTGATATTCAAGAGCTGTGGAAACTGAGTGAATGCCAATTTGAAAAGCTGTTCAGTAAGCTGCAGAATTTCAACTTTGAACTGAAACACTATTGCTTATATAGCACACTATAATCTCTTTTTGTTAAATCTTTGTCATTACATAGTCCTCTTTACTACATAGGACTCTTTACTAGTCCTCATTATTTTCATCAGATTAGTGATTTTGTTGCCTTGCTGTGATTATTGAACTTGAGCTGACATAGATTGACTGCCTATATGGTACAGTGGGCTAACTTGCTGTTTGCATTTAGACAAGGCTTCTCTTCCATCTGAATTACATAAAAGAATCATTTTGCATGTAGGAATAATAGTATAACAAACTAGCTAAAACAGAAAAACATTCCATAGGAATTTAAGAAATAGTATCCAATTAACAATATTGTTATTAAACAACTTTATGTTTATCTTATCTTAGAGCAGAGGGATCATTTATTATTTGGGAAGAATTTACACAGAGTTTGAATTGTTAAAATAAAATAAAATAAAATAAAATAAAATAAAATAAAAGTCCTGAGAATTCCCCAAGCAGAGCAAGCCAGTTAGGCCCCACAAGCAAAAGTTAATCTTTCTTGATTTGTGAATGTAAATAAAACTAAACAGGCTATTTCTTGTGAATGCCTCTGATAATCAAAAATAAAACTAAGTCACCTTCCAAAAATGGTAAAAGTAATTCCTATTAATTGATCCCCTCCTATCTGGAAATCCCATTGTAATACCAAAGACTGCGCAGGTTAAAAAAACTCCCTAATTTTCACTATGTAAGCCAGCCTGTAACATCCCTCCTCTGAGCTTCTAACCCGTTACTTTGAGTTTAGTCTATTGGATCACGATCTGCACTTCCTCTTTGTGTGAGAATAAACATTAACATTTCCTTTGTTAATTTGATTTGATTTATATTTTTGACAGTTTGAAGAAAGATTTTTTTTTTCATTTTTGCGTGGTCAGATCCAAGAAATTATCCAACTGTATTACCTTAATTGATAGAAGATATGTTCATCTAAGATCTGCTACATGGCAAAGTCTGTGCTAAGTATTAGATGTGCAGAGGGGCAGGACTAGTCCCTAAGCTGAAAACATTTACAGTTGAGGTTGATTCCTGACAATAGTAGGCAGAATTTATTCATAGAAACCATCACGATAGCTGTAGGGACTACTGCTGTGGGATTTTGTAGTAGGGGAGGGAGATTGTGCTCAACTCCAAATACAACAAGGAAAAGTGGGAATTTATACCCAGGGAGCCAAATGCGGAATTGTGGATGGAAAATTACTAAGAGAAAACATCAGGGTTAAAGAAGAATTATAGCTAAAACCAGCTTAACCAGATTCTTGCTGAAGGCAGGCCAGTGTGATCAGACATTCCCTGGGGAATGGTGGAGGAAGAAGAACCCGATCAGATATTGAAGATGATCTGATATTAAGGTTGGGGGATCCTGGATAAACTAACTTAGTAGAATTCTTGCTAAAATTGGGTTCTTGAAGGATATACCCCAGGACATGGCCTAGTCGGGCTCAGAGGAAACTGAGGGTCAAGAAAAGAATTTTTGTTAGGGAATCACAAGTTAAAAAAAAATTAAAATGCAACATAGAAACTAAATTTGACCAACCCTTCAAGGAAGCTAAAACTCTTATTTTATTTTAAAGTTTCTAGATCTTTCCACTAGTTCTATGAGGTTAGCAAAACCAAAACAACAAAATTAACGCAAATAAGTAACACCTTGCAAATATAGCTTAACACTGTATTAAAAGAAAAACAACTCATGAAGTAGTCTTACAACTTCAAAGATTAGCTGATGTCAGGAAATCTAATATTGTAATTTATTACATTAACAGATTAAAGAGGAAATTAAATGTTATTAAAGTGATAGATATCCAACATTATGTTATGAATTATAATACACGTTACCAAAAATAAATCTTTCTGTAGATAAAGAAAGGGATACTGAGCACTTAGCAGAAAACTATCGCAAAATCCTATCTTCTGGTGATATATAAAGAGCTTTCTTATTGCAGTCAGGAACAATACATTCATGGCTACTTTCACGTTTTCAGTGTTGTGCTATATAATATGCCTAAACTTAAATTAGCATAGTTGATAAATTAACATTTCCCAAAGTTGTTATTTAAACCTCTATCTTCCTTTAATAACCCATTATGTATTCCTAACCTTTGCATTCTTAGATTTATTTTGAGCTCCTTTATAGTTATTTATGATTAGATTGAATTATTTACAAAAAAAGCAAAAAAAAAAAAACCTCAAAGGCACTCAAACAGTGACTGCAGAAAGCTGTGTTTCAACATCTCTTAGCTCTGTTTTTATGTGTGTGATTTTATTTTTCATACAGAATGACACAGATGGCCAATAGCATCTCCAAGGTCATATTCTACCAGCTAAGTGACCCCGATGAGAGGTAGTGTTTCTTTCTCAACAATTATCACAATAAAAGCCTCCTTTAATTCCAGGTCATCTACCCACCCCGAACTAATTACTATAGGGTAGGAAATGAAATGACCCGCTTGTCCAGGCCTGGTTCACATGCCCAAACTTTGAGTAGGCATGGGGTTGGACTTTTCTGAATTGCATTGGCTCAACGTGACTGAAATTGTAGAGGAGTTCCCTAAAAGAAAATCAGGATGATGTTATTAGAAGAGGTAGAAACAGAAGCTAGCTGGGAAATAGATCAGAAAGTTGGGGATTACAGAGACAATCAGGATACTGAGAATCTGAGAAGGATCAGACAAAATTAAAGGATGAGAGATGGATTCCAGTGGGATTTCTAAGAACTAGTCCAAGGATAGGTTAAAAGTACATACTCCAGATCTCCACACAAGATCTACTTGAATCAGGTGCCCTAGACATGTGCCCTGTCAAGGTGCATTTTAAAATAAGAAAACAGTGATTCTTCACACACTAGAGTTTAAGAAGCACTGGATAAAATTATAACCATGGGAAGGCATGAAGTTACCACTAATTCAATGTATACAGTTTCTCTGAGCTGTGAATTTATATAATTTTTATGTTGCTTTTTATCTGGAGAAAAAAATAACTAGACCATAAAATGAACATCTATCACATAATGCTGAAGTTTAAAAAGAAATACTGGTATTTTTACTAGTTCATTTGTATGTAAAGGAAGAAGGACCAAAATCTATTCAAGATAAGTAAAAGACCTCTTGGTGATTTTCTTTCAGCCCCCAACCTCTCAGATGTTCTCCACATGGTAACTTGGAGCAGATGAATTGAGTTATTGACAATTCAATTTCAAGTTTTCACACCTGAAAACTTGAAAATGAATACTCATGAGTGCCATCGAACAAGAATAAATTGCAGAGTTCTGCGTTGACATAGATTTTCTTACTCTGCTTAGACTAGAGCTATGGTTTAGTGTTCCCTTAATGTCAAGTGTTGCAAATCCTATATGTTGCCTGGCAAAAAGAGCTCTTCTCTGTTTATTGCAAAGTCTGTTGAGATTTAGCCACCAGGTGTCAGTAAGTCTTGCAAAACGATAGGGTTTTACAAAGTCCAGCGATTTTGTTCATTTGGTTCTGAAGTAAATTAATATAGTATTTTGCTATGTTGGGTTTTTTTTTTGGTGGTTATTGTTCCAGAAAAATGAATGCAATTCATTTATAGACCCATCTTTTTTTTTCTTTTTCTGTATGACACTACACTTATAGAATATGGGCTGGTTTTTAATTTTTGAGAATTGAGTACCTCCAGATTCATAGTGAAAGGCATGAAGGAAAAGGGTGCATCTGAGACAGGTGATAACCTGGCAGGGTACCTTGCCAATTACATGTAAACTACAATGCCAAGTCAATTAATGAGAAAGAAGTAGGAAAGATAACACCCTTAGACAATTTATATTACCAAAACCAATATTCTGGGGCTATTTTGAACTTTAAATAAAATAGAGTCATTTTCTTACTAATCATCTAACCATTTGTATTAGTTTTCCCACTTATTAATACTGTCATCCTTGTCATTATTTTTTTCTGTGTGATTACTGCTTATAAGACTTAAACATAAATCCATTTAACCCTTGCACCGAGCTACCTGAATACCTGAATTTATTTTTTCTGTTTTGCATAAACCTTGCCTTAAAACTTGAAATTAAACCTGTCATAGCATGTCCATGATATCATCACCAAAACATATTTTATTGTTGATTGTTCTGGGTACTAGAAGAAGTTTTTTGTGCTCTGGTAAATTGTTTGGTTTAATTTCACTTCACTGTGTTTCCTCCAAGGCAGATAATTTCAAGGGCTTGGTATACCAGCCTATTTAGTTAAAGTCTGAGCAAGGTCACAAACTCTGTTGACTCATATGGCAGTTCTTGTGTAGAGCACAAAATTCTACATCATCTTTGAATCAAATCCAATAGAGCAAGATCCCAGCTGTCCTGGTATCTGTTAAAAACATAAGACTGACCTAGTTTAAACTGGTTCTCAGCATCATTTTGGAGAGCATTTAGTTTTTCAAGATTGCAAGGATAATGCAAGTTTACTTTAGAAAATTTGAAAAACACCAAGGTGAAAAAGAGACAAAAGCTATTAATATTTTGACCTACAGTTCTCAAGACTTTGTTATTTTACTTGTTTCAGTGTTCACAATTTTTAAAAGGAAGAAGGAATGGGTAGTGCTAATTATGAATCAGAAATTACCTATTTCTGAATAAACTGAAACACTTTATAGATCCTATGTTTCCAGGATAATAAATGGTAAGTTACAATGGCCAGATTGCATTGCTCCTATGCCTTGGCAAGGTTCAGTCCCTTACAGCTATGGCCAGACATAAAGCTCTAATGCACTTCTTTTTTCCTCTGTGAAATGCAACACATCTCTAAAAATTGATGTGGGAAAGAATTATTGTATAAAGAGAGATAAGAGATAGTGAGAAAGCTTAAAACAGCCTTGAATGCTTTATAAACCAGGTTCAGTATTATAAGGGAGTGGCTTATTTCCTTCTGGCCACAAAAATGTCTGAATTTGTTAGAGACTTGGGGTGAGTGAGTACAGTACTGGTGAGTGAAGAGAAACATATCATGGTTTTTCTTTGTGTGCACCTGCTATCTCGCCCCAGGGCTTCATCAGAACTTCGGTTAGTAAATGTTTTATTGGTATTTGCCAGACTTAAAATAAAATAGTTTTAACTTCCAGTGCATAGGAGCAATGCAATCTGGCCATTGTAACTTACCATTTATTTTCCTGGAAACATAGGATCTATAAAGTGTTTCAGTTTATTCAGAAATAGGTAATTTCTGATTCAAAATTAGCACTACCCATTCCTTCTTCCTTTTAAAAATTGTGAACACTGAAACAAGTAAAATAACAAAGTCTTGAGAACTGTGGCTCAAAATATTAATAGCTTTTGTCTCTTTTTCACCTTGGTGTTTTTCAAATTTTCTAAAATAAACTTGGAAATTTTTCCATATCGCCTTTTCTTTTGTGTTGTGTTTCAATGTGTGTGTGAAGAGAGGTGAATCAGACATCCCTAACTTTCTGTCATTTAATTCAGATGGCTGTCATCTTCGCCACTACGAATGTTCTCATTCTGAGTCATTAGTGGGCATTTTTCCATTTAGGGCTTTTCAGTATGTCAGTAAGATGTATTTCCAATGCCAAATACAGTGCCCAGGAGAGAGTAGGTTCTTACAAAATATGAAAAGTGTCAATAAATTAAATTTTTAGGATATCTATCAATAGGTATTAACGACACAAAGCAAAACTTATTTTTCATTTTTGTCACATTTCATCAATTTAGTTGGGACATTTGATGGATATAGTCTAGGGCAGGCATTGTTAATATACGTGAGTGGCGGGGGCATGCACACATTTAAATGATAAGTATCAGACAGAATCATAATAAGATAATATTGGACGTTTAGATTATATACAACATAAACACAGTTTCATTATGGACAATGAATAATAAAAGAACTAGTGGAGTTCAATGTTTTGTATAAGTGGATGAGTGGAACCCCAGTTAGCAAAAAGTGATATTGTCAAAAAGGAAAGCATACTTTGGTAGTGTGTAGGAGAGAAATTGCATCACAAATTGAACTTTGGTTATATTCAAACTGTGAAGTTGGAACATGACCTACGAATATCACTAGATTTATCACTCTTGATGGTTTTCAGATTGCTTAGGCAGCCAGGATGCCCTTTTAAACTCTCCATCTGACTGACTGTCTGCATCCTTTCCTACAGTGCACAGGACTCTGCAACAGTGATCCCTACATTTATCATGTTCAGATGTGTCTATTTCAATGTGTTTTTCTGAAACGAAAGCAGAAAACCATGTGGAGATTGCAGCTGGTACCAAATGCAGTACCTCACCTCATGGTATAAGGCAATCTTCAAGAGAACATTACTCAGACTCCCAACTACACAGAGTGGAAACATCCCCCAAGGAGGGTTGTCTAGCTCATGGCATGAATAATCTAGTTGAAGATTTTTCCAAAGTGATATGGAACTTCAAAAAATCCCCACAGATACCTTTAAATATTACACAAAATGCACAGGTCACTTTTAAGATAACTTGTATCTTACCAGGACATTTCATTACTAACAATGTCTAGATTTGAAATAGTTAAGAAATAATCAGTTTTTATATTAACATCTTCCTTGGCTGTAGGCATAAGTCTTTTCTATCCTAATGTGCTTTGGTTCTAATATGGATTTGTGATTTTGGCTTCACAGAATGAGAACATAGAAAATTTGGCTTACTCTTTTATTCATTGGTTCAATAAATATTTACTGAGCACCTCCACCTTTAAATAAGTTTACAAGACCCTATGGGAGATACAAAAATGTTTAATACACAAAAATAAATAGATCATCTAGGAGCTTATAGGCTAGGACAGATAATAAGAAAGTCACATAAATGTTGAAAGTCACATATGATACAAGATATAATAAGAAAGTCACATATGATACAAGAGATGAAGCAGTAAGCTACCTGGGAAAGGTGTAAATTATTCATTCTTAGTTGTGCTAGAGGGGGTGGTGAAACTTTCTGAAGACTTTTCTTGTAAAGTCACACCTTGAATTACTTAAAATGTGATAAATTTGAAATCAAGCCAAGAATTAGTTGAAGTTGAAACCAGTAAACATAAACAGAACAGTAGTGAGGCATATATGCTTATATTTAATTGGCAAAAGTACAGTGATTGAAAATCTGTCAACCATGATGATATAAATGGCTGACTCAATCACCTGAGTGACTGATGCAGTATTCAATGAAGAGTATTGTTATTAAGGTAACTGGAACAAATATTGGCTATAAATGAAGTTTCTGTCTGGGAATGCTCTGCCTCAAACTTATGTAGCAGGTAGGAATCTTTGTTTCCATAGAAGTTTATTTTCTATAACTCAAATAAATTTTTGCCAGTATGGCAGAAACATAATTTTATTCAAGATAGAACCAATCTCTTTCTTTTTCCTAAGATGATATTAAGTTTTGGGAAATGTTATAAAAGTCATTGGAGGGACTCACTGGGGCCTCAATGTCTTCTTCTTATATGAGTAAGATCCACTGTTTTGTCTGGACTGTTTACCAATCCATATACCACTAAGTTGCCACTTCGGCATCTCTTTTTCCTCCTTGACTCATCAGGTGGTTCTGTTTCCTCTACGCTCCAGTCATATTCATAGGCACAACTGTCATGCTGCTCTTTCCATGTAAAGAAGATCGCAGAAATCCCTGGAAGGCTGAGGGTCTGCTTCTCCACTTCTTTGGTACGGTTTGTGAAGAAAGGCTCAGACTCTTTTTTCTGGGAGGGAACCGCCCATTTTAATATGTTGTCCTCATCATGTCCCGTATCTCCCTTGTCTCTTTTCCAAGAGACATTTTTCCATTTGGGGTAAGAGCAGAGATTGCCCTCTTTAATCTACCCCCACGCCCCCTATTTTTGGACGCAGGGTCTCTCTTTGTCGTCCAGGTTAGAGTGCAGTGGTGCCATCTCGGATCACTGCAACCTCCGCCTCCTGGGTTCAAGCCATTCTCATGCCTCAACCTCTGAAGTAGCTAGGTCCACAGGTGTGCACCATCAAGCCCAGATAATTTTTGTATTTTTAATAGAGACGGGGTTTCACCACATTGGCTAGGTTGGTCATGAACTCCTGGCCTCAAGTGATCTGCCAGCCTCAGCCTCCCAAAGTGCTGGGATTAAAGGCATGAACCATCATGCCTGGCCTAGTGTACCCCTCTTAAATACTTATTGTATACATAATATTTTTTCGTTTACTAAGGGAACTAGGCTCTTGGAAGACAACAGGCAGAACAAGTCTCTTTTCTACCTTTTCCATCACTCCCATGAGATACTGTATGGAGTAAGAAAAAGTCTAACTTCTCGAAATGGGGAATAAAGCAAAGTAAAAGGGAGAATATTCAAGAAAAATTCACAATGGATAATATGTCAAACATTTGTATTTCTACATTTTTGTATATTATCATGACCTTATGATTTTTTGTTCAAACAAAAATCAAATGTACAATAAATGAAGCTATATAAACTGAATAGTTTATATCATAATATATATTTATTATTTCAAAATAAATCCATAAATGAACATTTATGGCATTCTTTCTACGTGTTCAGGATGCAAAAACAAATTTATTTTAGGTATTTATGACCTACTTTAGAATAAGAACACATAAATATGTGTATAAAAGTATTATAGATTATGAAAATATGTAGAAAGTTGACAATGGCTGAAGTCTAGAAGTGCTCATTTCTCTTTGGATGGGGAGGGGTTAGGATGTCTTGTTGAAAGATGGCCAAATATCCTTTTCCTGGTCAGAGCAGTGAAGCTCTTCTAGGGAGAGCAACCAGAAATAGAAAAGACACCGTGACGTGGCATAACCAGGTCGGATGTTGGTTGGCATGAGGGAACCTCACAAACACAAGACATCTAAGCAGTTTGAAAAAGAACGGCACAGGGTGGGCTATGTTAGGAGGAATATGACGGAAGGCAGAGAATTCTGAAGGTCCCTGTGTCATTCCTCAGGACTCTGTATGTCATTTTGAAAAACTGGAACTTTAGTCAAAAGGTATTGAGAAACTATAGATGGTTTTAGAGGTGGTGGGTTGATAAGTGTGAACTCAATCTTAGGAGTATCACACTGACATGAACTGTGGAGGAAAGATGTGAGGGAAGCACAAAAGCAGGGAGACAAATTTGGAGACTATTTCAGAAGCAGAGGCAAGCCACATTTAAAAGGAATCTGAAATAGTGATGGGATAGCAGTGGATTCACAGTGTAGTAAGGAGACTTAACCAACAGGTCCTTGAGTCCAATGCCTAGAGCAGTGGCTAAAGAAGTCAAACCCTAGAATGACTATATTTTTGGCTTCAGTCTCTGGTGTATAGTGGCATATTTGACAAACATAGACAATTAAAAAGGAAGAAAATCTATTTGGTAAGAAAATAAACCAGTGTATAAATGAAGTATAGATTAATAATGTGAATTTGACCTTTTTAATGCTGAGGATGTTGACTTTTTCATATGTTTATAATTAATGAAGGTTTTGAAATGGTAAATTTAGAGCACAAGCTGACTGTACATACTTTTCTCAGTGATCTGTTGTGGATAATTTAAGTATTTTATGTTAAAATTCTAACTGACCATTGGAGATTATAGATCTGGCCCAATCTAAGTATCTAGTATCACTATTCTCTTCACCTGTGACATAATACACTGTGAATATTTTGTGTAAATTGAAGTGCACGATTTTGAATCTACTACACTTTCTCTTCTTTTAAAAATGTGTTAGCTTTCTAAAAGGCTTTATTTCAGCTGAGAATTAGCCTGTGTCATGTTCTGAATTGTATTCTTCATATAATGCTCCATTAATATTAACCCAAAGTCACCACCACCACCAACAACAACAACAACACCAACACCAGCACCAACAACAAAACCTTGCAAGATAAGTCAGTAAAATCTTTGGGGGATGCAATTATGTTTATTCATAAAATAGTTGCTGCCCTTTATGATATTTTTAAATTAATGGAAATTAATAATAACCCACAAACTAAACAGGAACTATTGATCAGTGAAATCTTTTTAGTAAATGGAATAGTTTTTAAAATCTCACAGATGAAAAGTTAGCCATAGCATTTACGAAAGTTGTTCTGACTCTAGACCTGTTAAAGGATGGAGTAGGGAATAGTTACATGTGGATTTAGTGTCGGTTTGCTTAACTGTTGCTTTAAATAACAGGGCAAATTTTATTTTCCGGTAAAGACAAAGTGTGCTGTTTTTTGTACTGCTTTATTTTTATTTCACTGTCTCTTCATCTTATCATTCTTTCTTGTGTTTTTCCTTTCTGATGCTTGTCACTGTCCAGCAATCTTTGCCATAAGTGAAATCAATTGATGCTTTTATTTATTCCTTTTATTCTACAAGCATTTGCTGAGCCAGTGAGTAAAGGAGAGAAAACAAATATAATTTGATTATAAATTACAAGGACTCTGATAAGAAAACAAAAGTAACAACCTAGTACTGGTTATTGCCACTTGACTATTGGCTTGGATTTTATTTTTCTTTTATTGTTGTTATTCTAACCAAAACAATGAAATTAGACTGATGATAATGTATTTCTACTTTTCATGAGTGTGTTATGTGTGGTGTGAGTCAGTGAGAAAGTAACTGCTTCCAATGGACAGTCTTGAGAGGATGGTCCAGTGAAGAAAACGATATGATAAAGCCATGCAAGGGGACTGCAGGTCATCATGAGTAAGGCTACCAACTGTGGATCTGATGATTCCAGGAAAGCAGCCCAAACTAGTTGACTTCCCCTTTTGAGAACTAGCCACGATCTAGAAAGGATATGATATATCCAGTTCCAGAAAGAATACTCAGGCTATAATAGTATCACAACTTGAACAAGAGATAGAAGATAAGGAGAAAACAGTGTATTGGTGCCAATATGTCACTAATATACTGCCGCTCTAGCCAATATATATGCCCTACTACCAGCTGAATTTGTCATCTATTTCTGCACAGCAAATTACAATAAATTTGGTGACTAAAAATAGTACTTTTTTTTTTAATCTCATAGTTTCTGTTGTGTCAGGAATCCAGACATGGTTAGTTAGGTCCTCTGCTTTAGGACCTATCACGAGGGTACAATCAAAGAGTTAGTAGGGCAGGACAATCATCTGACAATTAAGGAGGGAAGGATCCACTTTTGGCGGGATTCACTTTCTTGTTGGCTACCAGACTGGGAGTCTCAGACCCTTGATGAATGTTGGTCAGAGGCCATTTTCAGTTTCTTGTCATGTGGGCCTTTCCAATGGCAAGCTTACTTCATCCAAACCCACAAAGGAGCGAGTCAATAGGCTCCTAGCCAGATGGAAACTGCAATCTTATCTAGTGTAATCATGAAAGCAACACTCCAGCCCTTTGCCATATTTTATTGGTTAAAAGCAAGTAACGGGTCCCTTCCACACTCAAGGTGAAAGGGTTACACAAGGCCATTAATGCAAAGAAGTAGAGATAATTTGGAGTCATTTTGGTGTCTGTCTTCCACACTAATATTTAAATTTTTCATTAAAGTATTGCAGATACACAGCAGAGTTGAAGAAACATTAATGATATGGCTGAAAGCATAGACTTTAGTGGCAACCTGAGTTCAAATTCCGGGTCTACTACTAACTAGCTCTCCACTGCACATTGGGTTGTTATTTAATTTATTTGTGCCTCAATTTCTCTACCTATAAAATAGGAAAAATAATCATACTCACCTCAAGGTTGTTTTGAGGAATAAATGAGTTCATATGTTTAAGCAGCATGGCAGCCCCATTAAGTGTTTATGACATTTTTTAGATAATATGGCAAACACAGATGTACTCATCACTTATCAGCCCTTGGAAGAGGCATGCTTAAGGGCATGTTTGAGTCTGCAGAGAGGACATAGAGATGCAGAATCATGACTTCACAGAGAGAGGGCAACTTACAGACCTGCCTCTAGAAGGCAGGCCTGGACCCTGGCTTTCCTCGTGAAGGACAGAGTTTGCAGGGAATTGTTACCATTTTTGGAGCTCTTAGGCCAGAACAAGGATGCAGAAGAGACTAAAACCGACATACTCTTCTATTCTCCTCAGGTAAATGGATTAGAATTCCGAGAAGTGGAAATTCTCACCTTTCTGTGGGGCCTCCAAGAACAGGAATAATGTGTTGCCTTCGGTTTGGCCCCAACACTTGCCATGCCCTGAAGGCACTGCACAAATCTGGCCCCAGCTCCTCTCTATCCTCACTTCAATACCTCTCTTACCTTAATTGCTTTCACCAGCAACTGCTCTCCTTTCTGTTTCCCAAAGAAGCCAAGATCTTTCTTGCCTCAGGGGCCTTGCAGATGTTTTTCTGACTGAAATACTTTGCCCACACTTCTTCTCATTGTCATGCATTGGTCTCAATTTCAATGCTACCTCCTGATGGAGAACTCTGTTGACAGATTTAATCCTTCCAGAAAGCTGTCTAGCACATTGCTCTTTCTTCCCTAGATTTTATATGCTCCCATTATTAGAATGTAAGACACATGAGTGTCAAGCTCTTTTCTATTTTTTTCTTTAGTGTTGACAACACCTAACATAATCTCTAGTAATAAATGTTTGTTGAATTAATTCATGCATGAAGGAATGAAACAGATCCAAATGTATGATTGTCAAACTCAACATATCTCTACAAAGGGGAGAAAAAACACTTTTAAAAAATTCATATAAATTTGAAGGGAGCAAGTGCAGCTTTGTTACTTGGACCCAGTGTGTAGTTGTGAAGTGTAGGCTTTCAGTGTAACCATTGCCTACATAATTAATACACTGGATCCATTAAAATACAGTTAATCGTTTTTTCCTCTAACAATGATCTAATGTTGTATCTTATTCTTCTTAGGGAAAGCATTTTAATAAGTCATAAGCTAGTTAAATTAGTAATATTATTCGGGAGCTTAGAAACAATTTGTCAATTCTCACAACCAGTTCATATATTAACCAAGAAGCTGAATTTAACAGCTATGAATTATGTGCTGATTGGCTTTGAAATAACATATTGTTTGATCTGATTATTTTCCTCTGGAATATCTGTTGGAGTAGCACATTCCACATGTTCATCATGGACTGCCAATAAAGTTACATTCCCAACATCATAGGAAAATTTTCTCAATACACTGTTCAATAAAAAGAGGAATATAAGAATTCTATACATTGTGTAAACTCACTTTTTTGAGAAAGATAGGTTCTTCGAAAATATAACCAACTGGTAAAACTGATGACTTCTATGGGGTGTTTGGCTTGTGTGTGATTTTAATTTTATTTAATCTGCTTCTGTGGTTTTTCACAATATTTCTTCTTCAAATAGTTTTTATAAGATAATTTTCTAATTCAACTACAAAAATAATCACTATGTGTGAACATAATGGTTGAAATATTTGAGACCAGTGTGGATTTAAGTATTAATGTCCTTTTAAAATGAAGAAGGGATATGAAGCAGCTACATTAATTACACCCCTAGGACATGGACAAATGGACTAACAATGGTTAAATAAAGTTTGGACAGGAATCTCAATGAAGTGTTTTAAGCAGTGGGTGGTTCCTGTGTAAAAATACCCTGCCAAGAGGAGCAGCGGAGCAGTCCCCTTGTGCCACTTCAGGAGAACGGAAAGAGCACTTAACAGAAGAGACCCCTGAGGACTATTATTATATTAATGGATAAACTCACTACAGAAGTCAGGTGGGAAGTTGTGAAGACTCTGCTAAGTCTGTGGTGCTTGATATAGCTGTGTTTAGACACGACACATTTTCTAGGGGCATGCAGACAAAGTTTACAGGATTGCAGGATTCAGCGGATAATTGTTATTTTTTAAAGACTCATCTATTCCAAAGACTCAGTCCCACACGTTAATTCAAAAGTATTTCTGAGCCTTACTATTTATTAACTAGCTCTCTAATATGTAGCACAATGGAAGAAAAAAAGTCTTTTTTTTATAGCTCATTCATTTTTACGTTTCTTTCTCTGCCCTACTCCTTCTCTATTAAACACAAAGATTCCTTCAATTTTATATGGCTGTAAAAACCAGCAGGCTTCTCTCTTAATCTGTGTTGTCTAGGTTCATTGCTTGAGGGCCCAGGTCATTAGTAATAAAGGTCATTAGCTGATGTTTCCAGCGTACAGTGACTGTCAAATGATCCCCTCATTTTATTTCCCAATGATTAGAAACAGGCCCAAGCTTGTAGTACTTAGTAATTTTATTTTCTCGTTGTGGGAGAGGTAGCAGCCTACTTCTTGGAAACAAAAGCTTTTAAGAACTAATAGAAGCTTCACAATAGACTTGAAGGAATAAGACACCATATAAAGGCACTCAAGACCAAAACAAGGGAGAAAATGCAAGAAATTGGTATGTGCTGCTCTTGCACCCCAGGTTTCTTCAAGGAGCTGAACTAAACGAGAAAGGAATAGTTCTATCTAGCCATAGGCAGCCCTAACTTGCCTGCCCTGGTTACCTTACATCTTTGCACTGTCTGATTTCCAGCATTCTAATTGAAAAGGCACTTTGTAGCAAAAAGCTCTGTTTGAGTCACTTTGAAATCATGATCCGCAGGTTTTCTTTCTGGCAAATGTTTCTTAGAGATCACTGAGCTTATTAAACTGTTCTGTGTTCAGAAGCTTCGAAAGTTGAAACAGTCATAATCCAGACACTTTGTTATAGAAAAAAATAGCAGTCAATTCTCCTTGAACTCTTTGGAAAGGGGCTGTGTGCTGGTCTTTCTCTCATGCCATGTATGTTTGGGACCTCAATGCTGTACATGCAGAAAGCACCTGGTAAATATACATGGTGTCAAATAATAATTATACAGACCAATCTCTGTTCTTCAATTGGAATTATTTTCTCCATGCCACCAAGGAAGAATGGAAACATATAAAGTATTAGAAATTTTGTAAAGGAGGAAAAATGGTTACATTGGTCTAAAATTTAAATGATCTTTAGATATATAAAGCTTTTATAAAGTTTTGACACCTAATAAAATTTTTCACGATTCATTTTCAAATGTTGAAAATAAGATTAATGAATATAATTATAGGTTTGTGTCAGGCCTCTGAGCCCAAGCCTGCACTACACATCCAGATGTCCTGAAGCAAGTGAAGAATCACAAAAGAAGTAAAAATGGCCAGTTCCCGCCTTAACTGATGACATTATCTTGTGAAATTCCTTCTCCTGGCTCTGAAGCTCCCCCACTGAGCACCTTGTGACCTCTGCCCCTGCCCACCAGAGAACAATCCCTTTTGGCTGTAATTTTCCACTACCTACCCAAATCCTATAAAATGGCCCCACCCCTATCTCCCTTTGCTGACTCTCTTTTCGGACTCAGCCCGCCTGCACCCAGGTGAAATAAACAGCCTTGCTGCTCACACAAAACCTGTTTGGTGGTCTCTTCACATGGACGTGTGTGACAGTTTGTTTCTCTAGTATTTCAATCTATTCCTCACCATTATGTTATGCAATGAGTATTGTCACATAATAATTTTCCTAAGAAATTGATTTTTAATGAAAAGTCTTTGTTTCCACAGTTCTCTTTCAGTAAACAAAAACTGCCTGTTTTATTTTTTTAAGTTTCTTAGGACAATACTTGAGCTAATCATTAGAGAAAATGGCAAATTTAGAGAATTTAAAGCACAACTTAATAAAAAGCATAATTATTTTCTTCATAGGTGATCACCTTTGATCAAATATTCAGCTGAATTAGCTGCTCCAAGAAATCTTCTCTACTCTGTGCAGTCAGCATATCATTGAGCATTGAGAACCTCACTAACACGAAACTTGAGGCAGAGAATTCCAGAGTCACCTGCTTATTGATACACATGATCTGTCATGATTAATTTTATGTGTCAACTTGACTGGGCTGAGGGATGCCTAGAGAGCTGGTAAAATATTATTTCTGGGTGTGTCTGTGAGGGTGTTTCTGGAAAAGATTAGCATTTGAATCTGAGTAAAGAGTTGCCCTCACCAACATGGGTGGGCCTCATCCAATCCATCCAGGGCCTGAATAGAACAAAAAAGAATAAAAAGGAAGATTGGGCTAGAGCAGGAACATTTATCTTTTCCTGTCCTTTGACATCAGTGCTCCTGTTTCTTCGGCTTTCAGACTTGTTGGACTCAGACTGTTTTAAGCCATGGCTTTTCTGGTTCTCTAGCTTGTAAATAGATGGCAGATTGTAGGACTTCTCGGCCTTCATAATAATGTAAGCCAATTCCCATCATAAATCCTTCTCTCTCTCTCTCTAGAGAATATATATCTATTCTCTCCAGAGAAACAGAACCAGTAGGATATATATCCATAAATTTGTTTGTTTCTCTCTCTCTCTCTTGTTCCCTCTCTCTCTTATTTTCTCTCAAAAGAATCTTTTCAGAGAAACAGAACCAATTATCTATGTGATATATAGTATATAAAAAGTATATTTTATGTATATAATACATGTTACATATTATATGTATAATATATTAATAGGCATAGCAAAGCTACTCCATTTTCCTGTATTTACTTTGTTCTTTATATTGACTTTTCACTTTTCCTCAATATCTTGCTAGATGACTGAACCATGTAACAGTTAACCTGGGACTTTCCTCAGCTGAAGGTTAGAAAACTGTAAAATAGGTAGATTCCTGTCAGGCCTCTGAACCCAAGCCTGCCCGTATACATCCAGATGGCCTGAAGCAAGTGAGGAATCACAAACGAAGTGAAAATAGCCGTTTCCTGCTGTAACAGATAACATTCCACCATTGTGATTTGTTCCTGCCCCACCTTAACTGAGTGATTAACCTTGTGAAATTCCTTCTCCTGGCTCAGAAGCTCCCCCACTGAGCACCTTGTGACCCCTGCCACTGCCCCTAAGAGAACAACCCCCTTTGACTGTAATTTTCCACTACCCACCCAAATCCTATAAAACAGCCCCACCCCTATCTCCCTTCACTGACTCTCTTTTCAGACTCAGCCTGCCTGCATCCAGTTGATTAAAAAGCTTTATTGCTCACACAAAGCCTGTTTGGTGGTCTCTTCACACGGACGCGCATGAAATTTGATGCCGAAACGTGACTCGCATCGAGGGACCTCCCTTGGGAGATCAATCCCCTGTCCTCCTGCTCTTTGTTCCCTGAGAACGATACACCTATGACCACTGGTCCTCAGACCAACCAGCCCAAGGAACATCTCACCAATTTTAAACCGGGTGAGTGGCCTCTGTTTACTCTCTTTTCCAACCTCTCTCACTATCCCTCAACATCTTCCTCCTTTCAATCTTGGCACCACACTTCAATCTCTCCCTTCTCTTAATTTCAGTTCCTTTTCTTTTCTGGTAGAGACAGAGGAGATGCGTTTTATCCGTGAACCCAAAACTCCGCGCAGGTCACCGACTTGGAAAAACAGTCTTCCCTTGGTGTTTAATCACTGCGGGGATGCCTGCTTGATTATTCACCACATTTCAGAGGTTTCTGATCACTGCGTGGACGCCTGCCTTGATCCTTCACCCTTAGTGGCAAGCACCACTTTCCTGGGGGGCAAGCACCCCCCAACCCCTTCTCTCCGTGTCTCTACTGCCTCTTTTCTCTGGGCTTGCCTCCTTCACTATGGGCAACCTTCCTTCCTCCATTCCTCCCTCTTCTCCCTTAGCCTGTGTTCTCAAAAACTTAAAACCTCTTCAACTCACACCTGACCTAAAACCTAAATGCCTTATTTTCTTCTGCAGCACTGCTTGGCCCCAATACAAACTTGATAATGGTTTTAAATGGCCAAAAAACGGCACTTTCGATTTCTCCATCCTACAAGACCTAGATAATTTTTGTTGAAAAATGAGCAAATGATCCGAGGTGCCTGACGTCCAGGCATTCTTTTACACATTGGTCCCTCCCTAATCTCTGTTCCCAATGCAACTCGTCCCAAATCTTCCTTCTTTCCCTCCTGCCTGTCCCCTCAGTCCCAACCCCAAGTGTTGCTGAGTCTTTTCAATCTTCCTTTTCTACAGAGCCATCTGACCTCTTCCCTCCTCCCCAGGCTGCTCCTCACCAGGCTGAGCCAGGTCCCAGTTCTTCCTCAGCCTCTGCTCCTCCACCCTATAATCCTTCTATTACCTCCCCTCCTCACACCCAGTCTGGCTTACAGTTTTGTTCTGTGACTAGCCCTCCTCCACCTGCCCAACAATTTCCTCTTAAAGAGGTGGCTGGAGCTAAAGGCATAGCCAAGGTTAATGTTCCTTTTTCTTTATCTGACCTCTCCCAAATCAGATAGCATTTAGGCTCTTTTTCATCAATATAAAAACCCAGTTCATGGCTCATTTGGCAGCAACCTTAACATTCTTTACAGCCCTAGACCCTAAGAAGTCAGAAGGCTGTCTTATTCTCAATATGCATTTTATTACCCAACCTGCTCCTGACATTAAAAAAGCTCCAAAAATTAGATTCTGGCCCTCAAACCCCACAACAGGACTTAATTAACCTCGCCTTCAAGGTGTACAATAATAAAGTAGAGACAGCCAAGTAGCAACATATTTCTGAGTTGCAATTCCTTCCGTCCACCATGAGAGAAACTCCAGCCACATCTCCAGCATACAAGAACTTCCAAATGCCTAAGCTGCAGCAGTCAAGCATTCCTATGGGACCTCCTCCCCCAGGATCTTACTTCAAGTTCCAGAAATCTGGCCACTGGGCCAAAGAATGCCCAGAGCCCGGGATTCCTCCTAACTGTGTCCCATCTGTGCAGGACCCTGCTGAAAATCAGACTGTTCAAATCACCCGGCAGCCACTCCCAGAGCCCCTGGAACTCTGGCCCAAGGCTCTCTGACTGACTTCTTCCCAGATCTTCTCAGCTTAGCAGCTGAAGACTGGCGCTGCCTGATCACCTTGGAAGCCTCCTGGACCATCACAGATGCTTTGGGTAACTCTTACAATGGAGGGTAAGCCCGCCCCCTTCTTAATCAATATGGAGGCTACCCACTCCACATTACCTTCTTTTCAAGGGCCTATTTCCCTTGCCTCCATAACTGTTGTGGGTATTGATGGCCAGGCTCCTAAACCTCTTAAAACTCCCCAACTCTGATGCCAACTAGGACAACATTCTTTTATGCACTCCTTTTTAGTTTTCCCCACCTGCCTAGCTCCCTTATTAGGTCGAGACATTTTAACTAAATTATCTGCTTCCCTGACTATTCCTAGGCTACAACCACACCTCATCACCACCATTTTCCCCAGTAAAAAGCCTCCTTCACATCCTCTCCTTGTATCTCCCCACCTTAATCCACAAGCATAGGACACCTCTACTCCCTCCTTGGTGACCAATCATACACCCCTTACCATCCCATTAAAACCTAATCACCCTTACCTCTCTCAATGCCAATATCCCATCCCACAGCATGCTTTAAAAGGATTAAAGCCTGTTATCACTCACATGTTACAGCATGGTCTTTTAAAGCCTATAAACTCTCCTTATAATTCCCCCGTTCTACCTGTCCAAAAAACCGGACAAGTCTTATAGGTTAGTTCAGGATCTATACCTTATCAACCAAACTGTTTTGCCTATCCACCGCATGGTGCCAAACCCATATACTCTCCCATCCTCAATACCTCCCTCCACAACCCCTCCACAATCCACTATTCTGTTCTGGATATCAAACAGGCTTTCTTTACTATTCTTTTGCACTCTTCGTCCCAGCCTCTCTTTGCTTTCACTTGGACTGACCCTGACACCCATCAGGCTCAGCAAATTACCTGGGCTGTACTGCTGCAAGGCCTCACAGGTAGCCCTCCATTACTTCAGTCAAGCCCAAATTTCTTCCTCATCCATTACCTATTTCAGCATAATTCTTCATGAAAACACACGTGCTCTCCCTGCTGACGGTGTCGGGCTAATCTCGCAAACCCCAACCCCTTCCCCCTTCCACAAAACAACAACTCCTTTCCTTCCTAGGCATGGTTAGGTACTTCCACCTTTGGATACCTAGTTTTACCATCCTGACTAAATCATTATATAAACTCACAAAAGCAAACCTAGCTGACCCCATAGATCCTAAATCCTTTCACCGCTCCTCTTTCCATTCCTTAAAAATAGCCCTAGAAGCTGCTCCCACAACAGCTCTCCCTAACTCATCCCAACCCTTTTCATTACACACGGCCAAAGTACAGGGCTGTGCAGTCAAAATTCTTACACAAGGGCCAGGACCGCCCCCTGTAGCCTTTCTGTCCAAACAGTTTGACCTTACTGTTTTAGGCTAGCCCCTACATTATTCCTGATACCACACCTGACCTCTAGGACTGTATCTTTCTGATCCATCTGGCATTCACTCTATTTCACCATATTTCCTTCTTTCCTGTTCCTCACTCTGATCACACTTGGTTTATTGATGGCAGTTCCACCAGGCCTAGGCACCACTCACCAGCAAAGGCAGGCTATGCTATATTATCTTCCACATCTATCCTCAAGTCTACCACTGTGCCCCAGTCCACTATCTCTCAGCAAGCTGAACTCATTGCCTTAACTCGGGATCTTACTCTTGGAAAGGGACTATGTGTCAATATTTATACTGACTCTAAATATGCCTTTCATATCCTGCACCACCATACTGTTACATGGGCTGAAAGAGGTTTCCTCACTACACAAGAGTCCTCCACCATTAATGCCTCTTTAATAAAAACTCTTCCTCAAGTCCGCTTTACTTCCAAAGGAAGCCAGAGTCATTCACTGCAAGGGTCATCAAAAGGCGTCAGATCCCATTGCTCAGGGTAATGCTTATGCTGATAAGGTAGCTAAAAAAGCAGCTAGCGTTCCAACTTCTGTTCCTCATAGCCAGTTTTTCTCCTCATCGGTCACTCCCACCTGCACCCCCACTGAAACTTCCACCTATCAATCTCTTCCCACAGAAGGCGAATAGTTCTTAGACCAAGGAAAATATCTCCTTCCAGCCTCACAGGTCCATTCTATTCTGTTGTCATTTCATAACCTCTTCCATGTAGGTTACAAGCCACTAGCCCATCTCTTAGAACCTCTCATTTCCTTTCCATCGTGGAAATTTCTCCTCAAAAAAATCACTTCTCAGTGTTCCATCTGCTATTCTACTACTCCTCAGGAATTTCTTAGTTCCCCTCCCTTCCCTACACATCAAGCTCAGGGGTTTGCCCCTGCCCAGGACTGGCAAATTGACTTTACTCACATGTCCTGAGTCAGGAAACTAAAATACCTCTTTGCCTGGGTAGATACTTTCACTGGATGGGTAGAGAAAGGCCTTTCCCACAGGGTCCGCAAAGGTCACCGTGGTCATTTCTTCCCTTCTGTCAGACATAATTCCTCGGTTTGGCCTTCCCACATCTATACAGTCCAATAACAGACCGGCCTTTATTAGTCAAATGACCCAAGCAGTTTCTCAGGCTCTTGGTATTCAGTAAAACCTTCATACCCCTTACCATCCTCAGTCTTCAGGAAAGGTAGAATGGACTAATGGGTCTTTTCCCAAAAACTTGCCAACCAAGCAAGTAATTACGCTGAACCCCCTTGGGCACTCTCTAATTGGATGTCCTGGGTCCTCCCAATTCTTAGTACTTTAATACCTGTTTTTCTCTTTCTCTTATTCAGACCTTGTGTCTTCTGTTTAGTTTCTCAATTCATCCAAAACCATCCAGGCCATCACCAGTCATTCTATATGACAAATGCTCCTTCTAACAACTCCACAATATCACCCCTTACCACAAAATCTTCCTTCAGCTTAATCTCTCCCACTCTAGGTTCCCACTAGATTAGCCCCTAATTAGCCCCTAATCCTGCTCAAAGCAACCCTGGGAAACATCGCCCATTCTGTCTTTATACCACCTCCCCAACACTTCACCGCTATTTTGTTTTTTCTTGTTAATATAAGAAGACAGGAATGTCAGGCCTCTGAGCCCAAGCCTGCATGTATACATCCAGATGGCCTGAGGCAAGTGAGGAATCACCAAAGAAGTGAAAATGGCCGGTTCCTGCCTTAATGGATGACATTCCACCATTGTGATTTGTTCCTGCCCCACCTTAACTGAGTGACTAACCTTGTGAAATTCCTTCTCCTGGCTCAGAAGCTCCCCAACTGAGCACCTTGTGACCCCTGCCCCTGCCCATAAGAGAACACACCTTTGACTGTAATTTCCCACTACCCCCCCAAATCCTATAAAACGGCCCCACCCCTATCTCCCTTCACTGACTCTCTTTTCGGACTCAGCTCTCCTGCACCCAGATGATTAAAAAGCTTTATTGCTCACACAAAGCCTGTTTGGTGGTCTCTTCACACGGACGCATGTGAAAATTTCTTTTTCAAAAAGAAATCTTAGCCAGGTGCAGTGGCTCACAGCTGTAATCCCAGCACTTTGGGAGGCTGAGGCTGGGTGATCACTTGAGGTCAGGAGTTTGAGACCAGCCTGGCCAACATGGTGAAACCCCATATCTGCTAAAAATACAAAAAATTAGCTGGACATGGTGGCGGACACCTGTAATCCTAGTTGCTTGGGAGGCTAAGGCAGGAGAATCTCTTGAACCTGGTATGTGAAGGTTGTAGTGAGCACAGATCATGTCACGGCACTCCAGCCTGGATGACAGAGTGAGACTCTGTCTCAAAAAAGAAATCTTAGTAGGCAAATTTTCTGATTTATACTTTTACCATCAGAAATTTTTCTCTAAGTAGAGTTTATAACTATAAAGATATCATTATTTTTGGCATCATGTTTAAAATTTGATAAATATCAACAAAATAAAAACAAAAAGGTAGTAAATCAAATGTATTTTTTTGTTGTTGTTATGTGCCTGAGAATACACTGAAAGCAACTGTTTGGAAGGCACTTAGTGATTTTAAAAAATATGTAGTATTATTTTAGTATTCCAGAATTATTGTTTATGAGTCTACTAAGAAAACTGAGAACAGAACTGATTACAGTGCAGGCTTTGTTCATACAAAAGCAGATGCAAGAATAAAAGAGAATTGAAAATAAAGCATTAATAAATGACGTAACTTAATGTCTATAGCCAATACAAATTGGATACTGGGTTTATGAGGAAAAACATTTCCGTGTTAATATTCAACTTTCCTCTCTAATGCTGGTAGATGCAGAAAATGTAGATTCTATAAATGGAGCAGAATATGTTTTATATCACTCTGTGCCATTTTTATTTCCTTTCTTCACCTTTCCCTTCCTCCTACTTTCTTTCCACTCCTCACTCTTCTTCTGTCTTTTCTCTTCCTCCTTATTCTTCTTTTCTCCTGTTATTTCCTCTTCCTCCTCTTAACATTAAACTGAGTATCTACTGATTGGATATATGCTGAGAGGGCCTCAAGAAAGTTTTGATTTAAAATTCTTTTTAAGGGATTAATACCATTCCATTCTATATGTATATATAATGTGTTGTGAACAAATGGATAAAGAAATGATGTATATTTGACATACACCAATACGATATATTAGGTGTAGTAAGTTGCAAAATAATTTTTATCTTGTGCTATTTGTTTCATTATTTCTTTTTTGTATAGTAATTTATTATATTTATACATGTGTTTGTTTTGCTTGCATACATAATAGATAAGAAAATATCTTTGAAAGACTGATGGAGAGATTGGTTGGAGTAATGAGATCTTGGGGACAAAGAGTGGGAGAGACTTTTATTTTGATTATATAACTTCTGGTACCTTCTGAACATGGGAATACAAATACATTTACAAGGTAGTGATTTTATTTCCTCTGGGTATATAGCCAGAAAAAGGGCTGCCGAGTCATATGGTAGTTCTATCTGTAATTTCTTTAGGAACCACCATAATGTTTTCCACAATGGCTGCACCAATCTCCATTCCCACCTACAGTGTAGGAGCAATTTGCCGCAATATGGATGAATATGGATGAATATGCTAAGCGAAATAAGACACACACAGAAAGAAAACTACTGCATGATCTCACATGTAGAATCTTAAAAAAAAGTTGAATACACAGAGATGGAGAATAAAGCAGTGGTAATCAGGAATAGGAGTGCATAGGGAAAAAAATGGGAGATGTAGGTCAAAGGACACAAAGTACCAGATATGTAGGGTGAACAAGTACAGAGATCTAATGTACAAAATGAGGACTATAGTTAATAATACGTACGGTATTGTACTTGGGATGTTTAATGCTTAAAGAGTAGATTATAGGTGCCATGGCCACATAAAAAGGGGTTAACTATGTGAGAGGAGGAATATGTTAATTTGCTTGACTATAGTAACCATTTTATTATCTCGATGTATATCATGTTGTACATCTTACATACATACAATTAAATTTTTTAAAAAGAAAGTTTCGGTTTAATCTGTCGAGTTGCTCATCTTTTCACCTCAGTTGAGATTTTCATTAGCCCATAAATAGTACATACATAATTTCTTCTTATTATAAAATAATTGAAATATATTAATAATCAAAAAGTTGGCATTTTCACTTTGCAAATCAAAGAAAGCTCAAATGTGCACCAAAATAACCATATATAAATGAGACAGGCTGTGCAGTTTAACCAGATTGTTGATTCTGGTTTCATTCCATTGTGGACCACAGATGTCTCAGCTAAAAGTCTTGTCTGGATGAATTGAGTGCTGGTTTGAGGGGAGAAGTCCTCAGCAGGAGGTGGCTGATTATAATGGAAGTCCTTGACAGTGTTTGAAATAGCAGCAGCAACCAGAAGTCCTAGGACAAGAAAGAATGAAGAATCCCATCTGAAAACGTTTGGCTTGTATGAGGCGCTAAATTGTACTAACTCTGGGCAAGAACAGTGACTCTAGCAATGCTGTGAATAGTCATCAACAAGGATGTCTCTGCTTAGAATTTTATGCCTAACATGCAAAAGATAGTTTGGGCAGGCACACACTAATCAATAGGTTACTTTCAAATTATAAAGTCATTGTTGATCAGTGTTTACATCTGATCTGCTTTTATGTTCTCATGTGGTAATGTAGAAAAACAGACAAATTTAAAATCAGGTCCTCTGAGTTCCACTCCAGGCACAACATAGATAATAGAATGAGATTGTTTCCGTAATGATACAACACAATAGCCTTCCTGAATAATTATGGATATGCAGCTTTTTGCTATACACATATCAATCTCCAATATGGAAACTCCAGAAAAGAGCTACCATTTAAAAATCCCCTTAAGTTATTAGATAATCACGATGTTGATTACATGGAACTGATAATCAGACTGTTTAAAATAACCAATAATTCCTATCTGCCTCTCCATAAATGTAGGACCAATGTTTGATGAAACTCGACATCAATTATGGATGAAAACTCTTAATAAAATGGAAGTAGATGTAAAATTTCTTAAATATATAAGTATATATATTTATGAAGCCTAATATGTATAGCAAAGTTAACAGGTTCAAACCTAAGCTCTTGATCATCTCGCAAGCTCTTTCTCTACTTATAATCATCTCCATCTAGGTTAAGGTGACTGCATCCTTCCAGTTTTAAGAAAATTGGAATAATTCTTGACACCCAGAAGTTCCTGTCAGTTCTACCTTCAAATCAATTCAGAATCTGACTACATTTTTCCACTTCTAGTGCTAAAAATTTGGAACTAGTTATCAAAGAGAATGAGGCAGCTCTATTAGCAATAATATAGAAAGACCAATATGATATATTAAGTGTCATAAGTTGCAAAATAATTTTTATCTTGTGCTACCATTTTTGTTTCATTATTTCTTTTGTGTATAGTAATTTATTATATTTATACATGTGTTTGTTTTGCTTGCATAGATAATAGGTAAGAAAATATCTTTGAAAGACTGATGGAGAAATTGGTTGGGGTAATGAGTTTTTGTGGAGCAAAGTGTAGGAGAGGATTTTATTTTGATTACATAACTTCTGGTACCTTCTGTATTTTACACCAAGTGAATGTATTACTAACTTTTAAAAATAAAATTTTAGAAGACTGTGATTATCCAATAAAATATTTTGCTTATTTTTCTCTCAGTGATTAATCAACTATTTGGTGCTTTTGAAAGGTAAATATCTTAAGATATAGATCAATTTTCATAATAAAATAGGTGAAAAACCAATTTAATATTATGTGATATAGATACAAATTACACTATGATCATTTTATGTCACTACCTTATGTAGAGAATGTAGTTGTTAGAAATTGAAGAGAAATTACTTAAGCCATTATGTTTCATATCTAGTAAAAGTGAGATGAAATTAAGAAAATGGAATGTATGTTTTTTGTATAAAAGGAAAAAATCATAAAACCCATTAAATTAATAATGTGTCAAGTGATGTTTCAGGAAAAGTGATAGAAATCATGTCTCTGAAGACAATTGTAACTGAAATGGACAAAGTGCTAGAAATATCCTTTAGGGAATAATTCTGCTATCAGCAGGAAGAATACATGACTTCAAAGAATAGTTACTTTCTTCTTCCTCAATGATCCAGTACTACGATTATGAGCAGCAATTAACTCTAAGAAAACAGGGAAGTTGGATGAAAAGAATTGTATCTAAAATGTTGGATAATTAAAGTAAATGAAACAGGAAGCATCCACTGGGGACATAAAATGTGCTACTCTAGCAGAGCTATTAACTATTGCATTAGAGCCCCTAAATCATATGCGCTTTTTACCTTCAATGACTTAGGTCAAACTGGATCTTCCTACTAAAGGAGCCAAGAGAGCTTAATGTTTCAGCTGTTGATGCCAGTGACAAAGAGACCTTAAGATATACTTCAAGGAAGATGTATGATAAAGAAGGCATATGCTTTTCTCCATTAGTGTGGCAGGTCAAAATATCATTCAATTTATTTCTGAAAGTTTTTTTTATTATTATTATTATAATGGATACAGATCATCGTTTAAGTCAGTTCACTAGCATTTTATTACAGTTTTAGGAAAAGAAAGGGAAAGCCTTCCAGGGATGACTCACAGGCATTTTTGAAAAGTGGTAGCATTGCTTCAGAATTCTTAAAATCTTCAGTATGTGTTTCAATATAGAACGTGTGGGTGCTGCAATTGAGGCTTTCTGTCGCTGTTTTAACTACATATTGCACAAAAAATGTTTACAGAATCTGCATCAAACATATTTTGAAATTTCAGAGAAGAGGTAGTATATTCAGTGCTACCATTGAGTGCTAAACAGAGGCAATAAACATGAAGTCAAATACCTGTAAAATACTAGTAAATACTATTGTATTACTACTATGTACTGTGTAATTATGGAGCCATGTACACATTAAGGCTATTTCCTCATGCCACAGAATACTTGCATTAGAAAAATAAATTACCTAGATGTTATACTTGATTTTATGCAGAAGAAAAAAACATGAATTCAATTGTTTAGTTGTATCCTTGATGATTTAATGACATAGATACTATAGATATTATGGTATTTTTGGTTAGAAACAAGATGTTTGGGGACGTAGATAAAACAACTAGCATAATTTAAAGTGAAAGACGGAAATTGAGTAGTTACATTTTGAATCCAGAAGATAAAATGAGTATTATATAAATTATAGTAATGCACAAACATGGCAATTATTGGATAATAGTGCAATATTTTGGAGTTGCAATTTACTGCAGAAATAAGGCCATCTAGAATTAGAATCACCAGGAAAGAAATGTAATTGTTAATCTGTTTTGTTTCTTTTGATAGTGTATTAGCCAGAGTTCTCTAGAGGGACAGGACTAATAAGATAGATGTATATATGAAAGGGAGTTTATTAAGGAGTATTGACTCACACAATCACAAGGTGAAGTCCCACATAGGCTGTCTGCAAGCTGAGGACAAGGAAGCCTGTCTGAGTCCCCAAACCTCAAAAGTAGGGAGGCCAACAGTGCAGCCTTCAATCTGTGGCTGAAGGTCTGAGAGCCCCTAGCAAACCACTGGTGTAAGCCCAAGAGTCCAAAAGCTGAAGAACTTGGAATCTGATGTTTGAGGGCAGGAAGCATCCGGCATGGGGGAAAGATGAAGGCTGGAGAACTCAGCCAGTCTAGTCCTTCCACGTTCCTCTGCCTGCTTTTATCCTAGCCGTGCTGTCAGCTGATTAGATAAGTTGCTTCAGGGTGGGTCTTCCTCTACCAGTCCACCGACTCAAATGTTAGTCTCCTTTGGAAACACTCTCACAGACACACCCAGGAACAATACTTTGCATCCTTTAATCCCATCTAGTTGACAATATTAACCATCACAGAGAGGTAGCTGCCTAACGGTAACTATTAATCATGTGTTAGTGTGGTAATGTATAAGGATGGAATGGTCTCATCCTAATGAGAATGAATGATCATTAAGATGCATAAAGAAAAGCTCTGGCTCTGGCTTGGAGTGAGATTGGCTTGCTTTTTTCCCATCATGCTTTTTTCAGGGGTTTACAGTTCCACCTTGCAGATGCACCCACCAGCCCCCTGGAGCATTTTATGTGTTCTATCAGGGAAGTGTCACACAAATGTTTGGAGAAGGGACACTGGACAGAGTCCTAACTGTGACTCCTATATCTGCCACTTTCCATCTTTGAGCAAGTGACTTTTCTGTAGCTTAGTTTCATTACCTTAAAATGAGGATAATAACAGTACCAAACTTACAGTTTAATTTAAGGACTCAAAGACTTGATGCATGAGAAAATAAACTAGAAAAAGCCTATCACTTAAGATGCTTTTTATAAATGTTAGTTATCATTCTTTTCTTTCAATTTTTATTTTAGGTACAGGGCATACATGTGCAGGTTTGTTATATGGGTAATTTTCATGTCATGGAGATTTGGTGTACCTTCATGATTGTTTTGTTACCCAGGTAATCAGAATAATACACAAAGGTGGTTTTTACATCTTCACCCTTCTTCCACCTTCCACCCTCAAGTAGGCCTTGGAGTCTATTGTTCCCTTCTTTGTGTCCATGTGTACTTGATGTTTAGCTCTGAATTATAAGTGAGAACATGGAACAAGGTGGCATTTGGTTTTCTGTTTCTGTGTTACTTTGCTTAGGCTAATGTCCTCCAGCTCTGTCTATATTGCTGCAAAGGACATGATTTTCTTTTTTATGGCTGTGTAACATTCCACGGTGTATATGTACCACATTTTCTTTATCAAGTCTACTGTTGATGGGCATTTAGGTTCTATGTGTTTGCTATTGTGAATAGTGCTGCAATGAGCATACACATGCATGTGGTTTTATGGTAGAACGATTTATTTTCTTCTGGTATATACTCAGTAATGGGATTGCTGGGTCGAATCATTGTTCTGTTTTAAGTTCTTTGAGAAATTGCCAAGCTGCTTTCCACAGTGACTAAACTAATATACATTCCCACCCACAGTGTATGAGTGTTCTCTGTTCTCCGTATCTTCATCTGTTATTTTCTGACTTTTTAATAATAGCTATTTTGACTGGTTGTGAGATGGTATCTCATTTTGATTTTGATTTGCGTTTTTCTAATTATTAGTGATTCTGAGCACTTTTTCATATGCTTGTTGACCATGTGTATGTCTTCCTTTGACAAGCATCAGTTCATGTCCTTTGCCCACGTTTTAATGGGGTTGTTGGATTTTTGCCTGTTAATTTGAGTTCCTTAAGGATTCTAGATATTAGACCATTGTTAGATGCACAATTTGCAAATATTTTCTGCCATTCTATAGGTTGTTTACTCTGTTGATAGTTTCTTTTTCTGTGCAGAAATGGTTTAGTTTCATTAGGTCCCATTGGTCAATTTTTATTTTGTTGCAATTATTTTTGATGCCTTGATCATGAAATCTTTGTCAGGGCGAACATCCAGAATTGGTATTTCCTGGGTTTTCTTTCTGGGTTTTTATTTTAGGTTTTACATTTTAGGCTTTAATCCATCTTGGCTTCATTTTTCATATATGATATAAGGAAGGGGTTCAGTTCCAATCTTCTGCATACGGCTGCCAGTATCATAGCAGCATTTGTTGAATAGGAAGTCCATTCCCCATAGTTTGTTTTTGACAATTTTGTCAAAGATCAAATGGTTATAGGTGTGTGACTTTATTTCTGGGCTAGCTATTCTGTCTCATCCATCTATGTGTCTGTTTTTGTACTAGTATTGTGCTGTTTGGGTTACCGTACCCTCGTAGTATAATTTGAAGTCAGGTAACGTGATGCTTCAGTTTTATTCTTTTAATTTGGGATTCCTTTGGATAGTTAGGCTCTTTCTAGATTCCATATGAATTTTAAATTAGTTTTGTCTTTTTAAAAGAGTTTTGTCTTAATTCTGTAAAAAATATCACTGGTAGTTTAATAAGAATAGCATTGAATCTGTAAATTGCTTTAGGCAGTATTTATTCTTTCTATCCCTGAGCATGTGATGATGTTTTTCCATTTGTCTGTGTCATCTCTGATTTCTTTCCGTAGTATTTTATACTTCTTTTTCTAGATCTCTCACCTCCCTGGTTAGCTGTATTCCTAGGTATTTTATTTTATTTTATTTTATTTTATTTTGTTTTATTTTATTTTATTTTTGTGGCTATTGTGAATGGGATTGCATTTTTTTTTTTTTACGTTAAGTTCTAGGATACATGTGCAGAATGTGTAGGTTTGTTACGTAGTTATATGTGTGCCATGGTGGTTTGCTGTACCTATCAACCCATCACCGGGGTTTTAAGCCCCACATGCATTAGCTATTTGTCCTGATGCTCTCCCTCCCCCTTCCCCAACAGCCCCAGGAGTGTGTTGTTCCCCTTCCTGTGTCTATGTGTTCTCATTGTTCAGCTCGCACTTACGAGTAAGAACATGTGATGTTTGGTTTTCTGTTCCTGTATTAGTTTGCTGAGAATGATGGCTTCCAACTTCATCTATGTCCCTGCAAATGACATGATCTCATGCCTTTTTATAGCTGCATGATATTCTATGGTGTATATGTACCGCATTTTCTTTATGCAGTCTATCAATTGATGAGCATTTGAGTTGGTTCCATGTGTTTGTTATTGTGAATAGTGCTGCAATAAACATACATGTGCATGTATCTTTATAGAATAATGATTTATATTGCTTTAGATATATATCCAGTAATGAGATTGCTGGGTCAGTGTTAGAGAAATGTAAATCAAAACCACAATAAGATACCATCTCAATGCGAGTCAGAAGAGCGATTATTAGTGTCAGGAGACAACAGATGCTATCGAGGCAGTGGAGAAACAGGAACTCTTTTTCATTGTTGGTGGGAATGTAAGTTAGTTCAACCATTGTGGAAGGCAGTGTGGTGGTTCCTCAGGGATCTAGAACCAGGGATTGCATTCTTGATTTGGTTTTCAGATTAGCTGTTGGTGGTGTATATAAATGCTAGTAATTTTTGTACATTAATTTTGTTACCTGAAACTTAGCTAAAGTTGTTTATCATATCTAGGAGCTCTTGGTCAAAGACCATGGGGTTATCTAAGTATAAAATCACAGCAACTGGAGAGACAGTTTGACTTCCTCTTTTCCTATTTGGATGGTTTTTATTTCTTTGTCTTTCCTGATTGCTCTGGGTAGGAATTCCAGTACTACGTTGAATAGGATTAGTGAGAATAGGCATCCTTGCCTTGTTTCAGTTCTCAAGGGAATGCTTTCAGGTTTTGGCTATTCAGTATGAGGTTAGCTGTGGGTTTGTCATAGATCACTCTTATTATTTTGAGGTATGTTCCATCAATATCTAGTTTGTTGAGGATTTTTATTATGAAGGGGTGTTGAATTATTGAAAGCCTTTTCTGCATTTGTTGAAATGATCATGTGTTTTTTATTTTTACCTTTGTTTACATGATGAATCACATTCATTGAGTTATATATGTTGAACCAACCTTGCGTCCCATAAATAAAGGTTACCTGATCGTAGTGGATTAGCTTTTTTGTGTACTGCTTAATTCGGCTTGCTAGTATTTTGCTGGGGAATTTTGCATCTAGGTTCATCAAAGATATTGGCCTGAAGTTTTCTTTTGTTGTCATGTCTCTGCCAGATTTTAGTATCAGAAAAATAGTGGCTTCATAAAATTAGTTAGGGAAAAGTCCCTTCTCTTCAATTTTTTTTGGAATAGTTTCAGTAGGGATGGTCCCAGCTTTTCTTTATACATCTGGTAGAATTTGATTGTGAATCTGGTCCAGGGTTTTTTTCTGGTTGGTAGGTTTTTAGTTACTGATTCAATTTCAGAACTTGTTTTGGCTTTTTCAGGGTTTCAGTTTCTTCCTGTTTCAATCATGGGAGCTTGTTTATTTCCAGAATTGTATCAATTTTTTTCTAGGTTTTCTAGTTTGTGTGTATAGAGGTGTTTTTAATAGTCTTGGGGGTATTTTTGTATTTCTGTGGCATTGATTTTCTTTCTGTCATTTCTGATTGTGTTTATTTAGATCTTCTGTTTTGTTTTAAATTAGTCTAACTAGTGGTCTATCAGTCTTATCTATTCTTTCATAAAATAAGCCTAATTTGCCTGATCTTTTGAATGTTTTTTATACCACAATTTAATTAAGTTCAGCTCTGTTAGTCATTGCTCTTCTCCTGCTAGCTTTGGGGTTGGTTTGCTCTTGTTTTTCTGGTTAGCTAATTAATTTGAGATCTTTCTAACATTTGATGTAGACATCTAGTGTTATATACTTTCCTGTTAACACTGCTTTAGCTGGGTCTCAAAGATTCTGGTTTGCATCTTTGTTTCCATTAGTTTCAAAGAAATTCTTGATTTCTACCTTAACTTCATTGTTTATTCAAAAGTAACTCAGGAGCAGGTTGTTTAACTTGCATATAATTGTATAGTTTTGAGTGATCTTACCAGTCTAGATTTCCATTTTTATTTATCTGTGGTCTAAGAGTGTGATTAGTGTCATTTCAGTTTTTTTGAATTTGCTTTTGGCTATTCAGTATGAGGTTGGCTGTGGGTTTGTCATAGATGGCTCAATTTTTATGTTGATTTTCAAGTATGTGTCATGTGCAAATGAGAATAATTCATATTCTTCTGTTTTTTATGGAGTTTTCTGTACATATATGTTTGGTCTATTTGCTCACGTTTTGAGTTCATGTCTTGAATATATTTGGTAGTTTTCAGCCTTGAAGATTTTTCTAATACTGATCAGTAAGGTGTTTGTTCTTTCATTGCTATACAGAAATAGTGGAGACTGGATAATTTATAAAAAGAGGTTTAATTGGCTAAAAGTTCTGAAGGATGCACAGAAGCATGGCACTAACATGTGCTTGGCTTCTGGGGAAGCCTAAAAGAACTTACTCATGGCAAAAGGTGAAGTGGCAGCAGGCATCTCACATTGCAGGGTGGGAGCAAGGTGGAGGGTGGTGCCACACACTTTTAAATGACCAGATGTTATGAGAACTCACTCCCTGTTTCAAGGACAGCACCAAGCCATGAGGGATTCCCACCACCCCATAACCCATACAGCTCCCACCAGGCCCCACTTCCAACAATGCTATTACATCTGTACATGAGATCTAGGGGAGACATTCACACTGTATCAGTCTCCTAGTATTATTTTGTGGTTATCTAAGTGCCTTCACAGGTGTCTAGGAGTATGTTTTATAAATGTGGTTGCCCCTGTGCTGAGTGCATATATATATTTGGAATAGCTAAGTCTTGTTGAATGGAATCTTTACTATGACATAAAGTCTTTTTTTTTTTTTATCGTTGTTCATTTAAAATCTGTTTTGTCTGAAATTAGAATAGCAACTCCTGCTTTTTTTGTTTTCTGTTTGCTTGGTAGATTTTCCTCTATCTCTTTACTTTGAGCCTATGCATATCATTGCATGTAAGATGAGTCTCTTGAAGACAGCATACAGTTGGGTCTTGTTTCTTTATTCAACTTGCCATTCCATGCCTTTTAATTGGGTGCATTTAGCATGTTTACATTTAAGGCTAATATTGACTTGTGTGGATTTGATCCTGTCATCATATTGTTAGCTGGTTATTATACAGACTTGATTGTGTAGTTGCTTTATGGTGTCAATGATCTACATACTTAACTGTGTTTTTGTGTGGCCGGTAATGGTCTTTCATTTCCCTATTGAACACTCCCTTTAGAACCAATAGTAAGACAAGTTTTTTAGTAACAAATTCCCTTAGCATTTTCTTGTCTGAAAAGGATCTTATTTCTCCTTTGCTTATGAAGCTTACTTTGGCTGGATATGAAATTATTGGTTGGAATTCCTTTTCTTTAAGAATGCTGAATATAGGCCACCAATCTCTTGTGGCTTATGGTGTTTCTGCTGAAAGGTCCACTGTTAGCCTGATAAGGTTCCCTTTGTAGATGACCTGTCTCTTCTCTCTAGCTACCTTTAATATTTTTTCTTTCATCCTGACTTTGAAGAATCTGATGACTCTGTGTTGTGGTGACGATTGTCTTGTACAGTATCTCATAGGGGTTCTCTGTATTTTCTGAATTTGAATGTTGGTTACTCCAGTGAGGTTGGAGAAATTTTTGTGGATGACCTATTCAAATATGTTTTACAAGTTGCTTGCTTTCTCTTCCTCTCTTTCAGGTATACCAATTAATAGTTGATTTAGTCTCTTTACATGATCCTGTATTTCTCAGAGGTTTTGTTCATTCTTTTTCTTTATTTTTGTCTGACTAGGTTAATTGGTAGAACCAATCTTCGAGCTCTGAGATTCATTCCTCAGTTTGGTCTGTTTGATGTTAATATTTGCAATTTGTTATGAAATTCTTGTAGTGAATTTTTCAGCTCTATAAAATCAGTTTGGTGCTCCTTAAAATGACTATTTTGTCTTTCAGGTCCTGTATCATTTTATTGTATTCCTTAGATTCCTTGGGTTGAGTTTTGACTTTCTCCTGAGTCTTAATGATCTTCATTCCTATTCCCATTTTGAATTCTATGTCTGTATTTTCAGTCATTTCAGCCTGTTTAAAAACCATTGCTGGGAATCTAGTGTGGTCATTTGAAGGTAAGAAGACACTCTGGCTTTTTGAGTTTCCAGAGTTCTTGCAATGGTTATTTCTTATCTGTGTGGGCTGATGTTCCTTTAGTCTTTGAAGTTGCTGTCCTTTCAGTGGGATTTTTCGCTTTTATCTTCTTTGTTGCCCTTGAGGGTTTGACTGTGGTATAAGGTGGGTTCAGTTAACTGTCTTCATTTCTGGAACATTTCAGGGTGCCAAGGCTCAGCTCAGCACTCCTTGGCTGCATGTTTTAACTCTTGGGGGCTGATGCTGGGCCCCTGGCTTTTTTCTCTCACCCCTCGAGATTAGGAACCTACCGCACTAGAGAAACCAAAGTGCTCCTGGTACACTAGCTACAATAATGCAAGTGCAGGCACAGCAGTACAGCATGGTGCATACACGTCATCAAAGATGGGGCCCCAGGGGTGGAGGGACAGCAGGCTGTATGTCCATGCATGCACTGCAGGAGGGGCTTGGGAAGGCAAGATCTGCCCATGCGCATGTGCCAACAAAGAAGTGATGGGGGGCTGTGTGTGTGTATGTGCTGGTAAAGCTGCCAAGGATGCTATAAACGGAGACTGCAAGTGCGTGGTTGTGCATTGGCATGTGCCAGCCTGCTGGAGTTCTCTGATGGTTAGGTATGGTCTGCCAGTGAAGGAGCTGTGATGTCGGCACCTGAGAAGCACTCTGGTTTGGCATCTGAGGCTACAGTGCAAGCAGCTGTGGCCACGCTAGGGCCCTAGGAGAGGCTGGCAGACAGAAAGACAATGCTATGTGAAAAAATACACATAGTTTCAAAAAGCACTTGAAAATTCAAACAAAACAAATGACTACTTCAACGTACTTAGTCCAAATTTTGAAGTAAATGCTTTTAAATGCATTAGAGAAAATTGTCTGATAAACAAACGTTCCTGGACATTATGGCTAAACGCTAGCTTCTTTTTTCTTGAGTCTGGCCTAATTGACTATACAGAACTGAAAATAATGAGAAAGCCCTCATTAATTATGCTTTTAAATCCCAGCTACCTCGGGAGCCTGAGGCAGGACACTCATTTGAGCCCAGGAATTTGCTACCAACATGGGCAACATAACATGACGCCTGTCTCAAAATAATGATAATAATAATAACGTTCTGAATCTTAACTCTGTATTTATATATAATTTTCATTATTCTTCCTACACTTTTCTCTCATTAAGACAAATTCCATTTTCAGAATGTGGAAATGTATTTTAGTAGAACAAATGAAACAAGTTTGTAGATCTAGGCTTACATTTACAGAGCATATGAACAACTGTTTATATATTTTTATGCCAGATATAATTTTAAGCTATTGTAATTTCTTCATTGTAGAATTATAGGTGGTTATCATTTTACTTTTTTCATTTGGCTTCATATTTTATAATGAATAAAATATATAATTCTTATATAATATATAACACAGTAATTTTTTAAACCAAATGAATATAAATATATTAATGTTATACCTACCTATGTATTTCAGGTTATATGACAAATTTTAATTTTGTATTAAATCCATATTATACAAATAAAGCAAATTTTCATTAAATTCTATTTTTGGTATAAGTAATGTCTTTAATTCTTATTAATACATGATACATTTTTAATAAGTATCATTTTAAATGGATATTGGCAAACAATTGTATTTAAATAAAAGTACAACTACAACTGTTACTTTTAAATTTTAGGAAGGAAAATCTTTTCCTGTCTTTCTGAATGTTTCCCTTTTCATAAAAATGACAAAAATATGTGAAATAGAATCAAATTATGAATTTATTTGTGATTTTTTAAAATTGCCCTCTATAGACACAGTCTTCATAATGATTACCACATACTAGTCATGTAGTCCATATAAATATAAATCCAAAATTCACTCAGTGTTCACCTACATTGTGCATTACTTTACACTATTTAGGTGAACTATTTGGAAACATTTAAATATTTGAAAAATATGGCTTACTAGGAAGGAGCTTCAAACCTTGAGAAATTGGGCATGAAAATTAGCTCTTATATTCATTATTATTATTGCATATTGTATCTTAAATTTGGGGTGAACTTCTATCTAACTTGTTACCTTTTACGACTTTTGCCCTGGACCTGGAGAGTGGCAGGAGCTTGGAGGAAGAAGATTTGGATACAGAGGATCCCAAGGCTTAGAGATCTTACAATCTCCTCAATCACAAAGGAATCAATTAAGTCAGTAATGATAGGACAATATCTTCTTAATAGTGTCTTTAGGGATTCCCTCGTCAGACTATGGTGCAATCAGCTGCCCCAAATAACAAAACTGTAATTTATTGCAAAACTTTTTTGGAGAGGAACCACTAAAAGCTAACCTTGGTTTAGTTTCAGAATCTATATTTTGTTTCTACCTCAGTTACTACTGTAGGGGAGAAAAAATAATTTTCTCTCTACTCCTTATAGTTCTTAGCTGGGACAGACCCTTGTAATTAAAGACAGATTAACAAAAGAAAAACAGACAGAAGTTTATTAGCGTGCATATTTAATGTATACATGGGAAATGTGCAGTGAATTCTTGAAGAGGGGCTTAGAAATCCGGCTTATACAACATCCTCAATAAGACTTGTACATTTTTAGAGAAGTGATAAGATAAAGAAAAAGGACTTTGAGTCTCTAGGGATGGCAAATTGTGAGGAGGCAAATAAATGAGGGTTTGTCATGTAGATTTCTCCAGTGCCATCTCTAGGCTGACAAGAGCCTTAAGTAGTCCTCAGAGATTAACCTTTGTCCTCCCCAGTAGAGAAGGGAGGAGGAACACCTTTATAAATTTACATTTTTCTTTTAGGCAAATAGGGGAGGGCAAAGAGCTTTTCCTGTATCTGCTTCTTCTAATTGCCTTTAGCTCAAAACAATCCTTATGCAAAGGATTTTAGGCATATTTTAGGGTGGCATAGTATGGTCTCCTACACTACTATCCCTTTTTCTTAATGTGTCTTGCACCTAAATTCTTTCTTGATTATTTTTGTAACTATAGCTTAGCTCTGCAAGTTGGAAAATTGATTCATCCATGTGAACAATGTCCTGAGACCAGGATCTTGCCTGTTTACTTGTCTCTGGGTATGTAACCATATCCTTTGATAAACCTCCTCTTCCTAGTAAATTCTAGGCATGAGACTTAAATCCCAGCTCCTACTATACCTATAATTACAACTATGTAATAAAAACAAATGTGTATACCATTAGTAACAGGTTTTATTTGTGTGTGTGTGTATATGTATATATGCACAAACACACATATACACATATATACACACACATATACATATATACATATAAATCTGAATTAACGGCAATTCAGATTTACATTTGAGGCCTAATCCATTCAGTGCTAAGGCAATTTAAAGGAAGTAAAAATACTTTCTCTAGGTCAAAGTATTTTTGTGATGTGTATGTGAGTATTTTTTAAGGGCTATGGTTTGAGTATTTTTCCCCTCCAAACATCATGTTGAAATTTAATACCCAGGGTGAAAGTATTGAGAGATGAGTCCTTTAAGAGATGACTTGGTCAGAGGGCTCTGCTGTCTTGAATAGAGGAATCCATTCATGGGTTAATGGATTAATGGGTTAAAGGAGTAATGAGTTCTCATGGGAGTAAGATTGGTGGCTATATAAGAAGAGACCTGAGCTAGACACTCAGCCACCTCACCGTGTGTTGCCCTGTGCTGCCTCAGGACTGTTCAGAAAGTTTCCACCAGTAAGAAGAAATGTGTCTCCTTGACGTTGGACTTCCCAGCCTCCAGAACTGTAAGAAATAAATTTCATTTCTTATAAATTACTCAGTTTTGGGTATTCTGTTATAAGCAACAGAAAATGGACTAAGGCAAAAGCAAACAAAAGAAACTCTGGTTTTAAAAAATGTTTCATTAGAACGAGTTATTTGGTTATCCTATTCTCCTCCTCTGTCATATTAAACGATTATATTATTTTCTCAAATGTTTGTGAATTACATTGTAAACATGGGTTTAATGAACCTTCATAAAGTAAACAAAATACTTCCTTCAGGCCATTGGTAGAACCCTATCTAGTGTATATGTAATTAGTCATGTGTAGTTTCTGAATCCCATTACATTCTTCAAACTTTCCTTTCTCCCTTCTTCTCTCTTACTTGCTCCCTCTCTCTTAAAACAAGAAACAGTAGTTTTCCAGGAAAATGAAAATCTTAAAAATTCTCAACTCACTCTTAGCTATTTTTATATGAGCCAACATGTAGCTTACTTTCCAACTAAATAAAAGATAAAAAGATTTTCTTTCTTACTATTCTTACATAATTTACCTTCAGTGAAAGAGTTGTCTTCAGCACATCTGGTTGCAAGAGAGAACAATAAGATGTTTATAGCAAAATAATGTTTCATAATGAAGTGATTCAGGTATGTGAAAAGCAATTCTCCAAAGAGATTAGAGCTGTAATTTGAATTTGGTTCTGAAGATGAACACCTGTAATAATAACTTTTCTCCATGGTAGTTATCTTTATAAAATTAACAGTGATTCAGATTTATATTTGAGGCTTAGTCCATATTAAATTTCAGTGCCAAGGCAATTTAAAGGCAGTAAAAATACTTTCTCTAGGTCAAAAACAAGTATTATAAGGCTTTAAAACCAACTTTATAAATGCAAAGGCAAGTGTGAGAAAACTGTTTCTTTGACTAACAAGTTTCTCTTTAAAAATACAAACAGATATGAAGAAGTAGACAAGTGCAGAATGGTTGTCATTACATCTTATTGTATCTTAGTTCAATTAGATGCTTTCTTCTGAACATGTAAAAAGATGATATGGAAGAATACTTGTGAAATATTCTTGTAATTAAAAAAAATTCTTCTTGAAGTTGACAATCAATGTATAAATATACACTTATTCCCTTTTTGCATTGAAACATACTTGACCTTTGGTGACTACGGCCTTATACTATAGTTTGAAGTCAAGTAATATGATGCCTCCAAATTCGTTCTTTTGCTTAGTCTTGCTTTGGCTACGTAGGCTCCATTTTGGTTTGATAGGAATTTTAAGATTGTTTTTTCTAGTTCTGTGAAGGATGATAATAATATTTTGATGGCAGTTGCATTGAATTTGTAGATTGTCTTTGGCAGTATGGTCATTTTCACAATATTCATTCTATCCATCCACGGGCATGGGATGTGTTTCCATTTGTTTGTGTTGTCTATGATTTTTTTCACAGTGTTTTGTAGTAGAGATCATTCACCTTCTTGGTTAGGTATATTCGTAAGTATTTTATTTTATTTTTTTGCAGCTATCATAAAAGGGGTTGAGTTTTTTATTTGATTCTCAGCTTGGTTGCTGTTGGTGGCAGAGCTACTAATTGGTGTACATTAATTTTGTATCCTGAAACTTTGCTGAATTTATTTGTCTGTTCTAGAAGCTTTTTGAAGGAGTCTTCAGGGTTTTCTACGTATATAATCATATCTTCAGCAAACAGTGACAGTTTGACTTCCTCTTTACTGATTTGAATACACTTTATTTCTTTCTCTTGTCTAATTGCCCTGGCTAGGACTTCCAGCACTATGTTGAATAGAAGTGGGGAAAGTGGGCATCCCTGTCTTGGTCCAGTTCTCAGGGGGAATTCTTTCATCTTTTCCCCATTCAGCATTATGTTGACTGTGGGTTTGTCATAGATGGCTTTTATTACATTAAGGTATGTTCCTTCTGTGCTGATTTTGCTGAGGGTTTTAATCATAAAAGGATGCTGAGTTTTGTCAAATGCTTTTTCTGAGTCTATTGAGATGATCATGTGATTTTTGTTTTTAATTATGTTTAGGTGCTGTATCATATTTATTGGCTTGTGTAGGTTAAACCAATGCTGCATCCCTGGTATGAAACCCACTTGATCATGGTAGATTATCTTTATGATATGCTGTTGGATTTGGTTAGCTAGTATTCTGTTAAGGATTTTTGCATCTGTGTTCATCAGGGATATTGGTTCGTAATTTTCTTTTTTTGGTTATGTCCTTTCCTAGTTTTGATATTGGGGTGACACTGGCTTCATAGAATAATTTAGTAAAGATTCCCTCTTTCTCTATTTTGTGGAATAGTGTCAACAGGATTGTTTTTATTTCTTCTTTGAATGTCTATAGAATTCAGCTGTGAATCTGTCTGGTCCTGGACTTATTTCTGTTGGCAATTTTTTAAATTACTATTTCAATATTGCTGCTTGTTATTGGCTCATTTAGAGTTTCTATTTCTTTTTGTTAAATCTAGGAGGGTTGTATATTTCCAGGAATTTATTCATCTTTTCTAGATTTTTGAACTTGTGTGCATAAAGGTATTCATAGTAGCCTTGAATGATTTTTTGCATTTCTGTAGTATTGGTTGGAATAGCTCCTGTTTCATTTCTAGTTGAGCTTATTTAGGTCTTCTCTCTTCTTTTCTTGGTTAATCTCACTAATAGTCTATCAATTTTATTTATGTTTTCAATGAACCAGCTTTTTGTTTCACTTATTGTTTGTATTTTTTTTTGTTTCAATTTCATTTAGTTCTCCTGTGATCTTTGTTATTTCTTTTCTGCTGGGTTTGGGTTTAGTTTGTTCTTGTTTCTCTACTTCCTTGAGGTGTGACCTTGGATTGTCTATCTGTGCACTTTCAGACTTTTTGATGTTGGCATTTAAGGCTATGAACTTTCCTGTTAGCACCACCTTTGCTGTATCCCAGCATGGTACTGGCATAAAAATAGGCACATAGACCAATGGAACAGAATAGACGACACAGAAATAAAGCCAAATACTTAGAGGCAACTGATCTTCTTCAAAGCAAACAAAAACATAAAGTATGGAAAGGGCACCCTATTGAACAAATGATGCTGGAATAATTGGCAAGCCACATATCGAAGATTGAAACTGTGTCCTCATCTCTCACCTTATGCAAACATTAACTCAAGATGGATCAAGGACTTAAATATAGGAACTAAAACCATAAAAATTCTAGAAGATAACATCAGAAAAACCCTTCCGGACATTGGCTTAGGCAAAGACCTCATGACCAAGAACCCAAAAGCAAATGTAACAAAAAACAGAGATAAATAGATGGGACTTAATTAAACTAAAAACCTTCTGCACAATAAAAGAAAACAATCTGCAGAGTAAACAGACAACCCACAGACTGAAAGATATTCTTCACAATCTATACATCTGACAAAGACTAATATCCAGAATCTACAAGGAACTCAAACAAATCAGCAAATAAAAAGCAAACAATCCCATCAAAAAGTGGGCTAAGGACATGAATAGACAATTCTCAAAAAAAAAAAAAATATATATATATATATATACATATGGTCAACAAACATATGAAAAAATGCTCAACATCACTAATGATCAGGGAAATGTAAACCAAAACCACAATGCGATATCACCTTCCTCCTGCAAGAATGGCCATAATCAAAAAAACAACAAAAAAATTAATCCTGGTGGGGATGTGGTGAAAAGGGAACACTTTTACACTGCTGGTGAGAATGTAAACTAGTTCAACCACTCTAGAAAACATGTAGAGATTCCTTAAAGAACTAAAAATAGAACTACCATTCAATCCAGAAATTTCACTACTGGGTATCTACCCAGAAGAAAATAAGTCATTATGTGAAAAAGATACTTGAACACTCATATTTATAGCAGCACAATTAGACAATTGCAAAAATATGGAATCAGCTCAAATGCCCATCAATCAATGAATGGATAAAGAAATTGTGGTATATCTACACCATGGAGTACTACTCAGTCATGAAAAGGAACAAAATAATGGTATTTGCAGCAACCTGGATGGAACTGGAGACCATTATTTGAGTGAAGTAACTCAGGAATGAAAACCCAAACATTGTATGTTCCCATTCCTAAGTGGGAACTAAGATATGAGGATGCAAAGGCGTGAGAATGATGTCATGAAGTCTGGGGACTCCGGGGAAAGGGTGGGAAGTGCGTGGGGAATAAAAGACTACAAATTGGTTACAGTGTATACTGCTTGGGTGATGGGTGCACCAAAATCTCAGAAATCACCACTAAAGAACTTATTCACATAACCAAAACCACCAGTTCCTTAAAACCTGTGGAGATAAAAAGTAAAAATAAAAATAAAGAAAAAGAAAAAGAAACATAATTGATCTTTGATTACTGTAAGAGAGAAATATTTAGACCACTCCTAAATAATTATTAGTTAAATAAAAATCAGTGTGGTACCTGCTGGATTTGATAAACTAAATAATTTAAAAATCTCAACTCATTATGGAGCCTACATTTGCCTGTATAACCTTGTGTGTTACCACTGCCAAGCAATATAGTGCAAATGTTAGAAGCACTAAGGCTGTGGCCTTTCTGACTGTATTTAAATCTAGCATCTTCTCATTACTAGCTCTGTGACTCAATGCACTAGCTCAGCATCACTGAATCTTAGTTCCTCCATTTCTAAAAGAGGTGTAATGATAGTTTCCACTTAGTAGGGCTGTGGTTTGAAATTTGCATCCATGCAGGATATCCATTAATGCAACCAGATCTTCCCTTTCTAGGATTTCCTTGGATCTAGGAGATATTAAATGAGAGCCTGAGAGCCTGACACTTTTAAGGTCTGAAAAGAGATATTACCATCTATTCTCTCTGAAGGCTTCATCTACGTAGCAAGAACCTTGGCCTCCACAACTCCCCTTATCTTAACTCAAGCATTTATTGCCACTGTTTAAGTCTTTAAACAAGGCTTAGCTCTTTCAACAAATTGCCAATTAGAAAATCTTTGAATCTACCTATGACCTGTAAGCCCCCACTGTCACCACTTCAAGATATCCTGACTCTTTAGACTGAACCAATGTACACCTTCCATGTGTTGATTTATGATTTATCTAAATTTTTGTCTCCCAAAAATGTATAAAGCCAAACTGTAACCTGACTGTCTTAGGCACACTTTCTTAAGAACTCTTGAGACTGTTTCTCAGGCCATCATCACCGATTTTGGCACAGAAAAAGCCTCTTCAAATATTTTATAAAGTTTGTTTTTTCTGTTAAGAGTACACAAACACAAAGTCTTCAGAAAAATGTCCAGACATGACAGCAATTACTATGTAGAGCATATTGTATATTCCTCATCCAGACTTCTGGGGTCCAAAATTCTTTCAGATTTTGAATTTTGTAAGATTTTGGAATATTTGCATTATACTCACAGGTTGAGCATCCCTAATCCAAAAATTTGAAATCTGAAATGCTCCACTGAGCATTTCCTTTGAGTGTCATTTTGGCACTCAGAAAGATTTGTATTTTGGAGCATTTTAGATTTCAGATTTTCAGATTAGGGAGGCTCTGCCCATAGTTATTATGATTATTGCCAGTGTTCAAGAACATGATCCCTCCAAACATGGCACCTTGGCCTACTGGGCATTTTATACTGAAAGACACTGAGAAAGACTGCAGAAGCAGGAAGGTCTCTGTGATGTTCTCCTGCTGCCTTCTCTCTGAAGCAGGCCATAAAATCCAGGAAGGCCATTTGCTGACCTTTTTTCTTTCTGCCCTGAAGACCCTCATGTCAGGTGTCTTGTCCTATGCTCAAAAGAAATGTCACACAAGAACACAAAAAATAATCTAAACAAACAGGCCTCACTAAGTTTCCCCAGTTTATTACCATTAGATCCTTCTCTTTTGTCTTTTAATTATACTTCTGCATGTCTGTGTGTGAAAGCACACAGCTTTCTCTAGATCTTTTCATCTTTATTTCTGCAGGCTTATATTACATACATTTATATGCTTTTCTATAGTTAATCTTCTTTTGTTATAAGGGTGTCTGCATGAACCTTGTACTGGGTGAGGAAAAAATTTTAGTTTATTACTTCAGTAACAATATAGGAAAAATATAGTGATGTCATGTTTTTATTATAACTAAATTAATTTGTAAGGATAAGTAGGATTTAACCTTTAAGTTGTCACAAAATATTTGTTTCTTGTATAGACTATGACCTAAAAGTAAACAAATATCTGCTTTGTAGTTTATAAAACTCTTCTATAAACATTCTCTCTTAATTTTGAGTTTCACTGAGGTATTATTATCGCGATCAATCTTTTACAAAAGGGAATCGGCTTATAAACAACTAATTAAACAATAATGAATAAAGTAAATATAATACTGGGTAAGTAAATAAAGTGATCATATCTTGGAATTTATGATATCCGTATAAATAAATTTATACTTAGATATGTAATTTTGATGTTAAGACAACTGGTCACAAAAACTTCAAGAAAGTATAGACATTGTCACAGAGCGAATGCTCTCAAAACAGATGGTCTAGGAGGAATGTGAAGTGATATAAAAGCAAGTTCTTATAACACAATTTTAAAATAATTGCAAAGTAAAAGAAATAGGACCATATTTCTCAAATTATAGTCCACGTAATTTACGCATCAAAATCATCGGGAATATTTCAAAAAATGTGGATTCTTGAGCCACACTCAAGTCTTGCTGAGGCGAGAGCTGGGGTCCAAATAGGTAGATTTTCTTAACAGTTTACTAGGTGATATTTATGCATGCTAAACTTTGAACTAGGGAAAATATGCAGTACTCTAAGTAATATAGTGTGAACCAGTTTGAGGCAAAAAGAAGAATCACTTAATTTCTAATCTTTTAAACAAATAGTCTTCAAGGTAGAAGGATAAACAAAATCTAATTTAAAAAAAAATCCTGAACTTCATAAGTAAACTATTAGATATCAACTGATAATTATAATTATTATATTTTATACTAGTCATTATAATTAACTATTATAATATTCTATAATTACACAAGTTCACATTTCTTGCCCAGATAAGTTGTATTCAATGAACAAGAGAGAATTTGAAGTGTTTATTACAGACCCATTATTGGAGATAACCGAAGACTTACAGATAATTTGAAGGACTAGGAGAAAGTTATCTGTACTTTTTTTTTCTTTCTTATAAAAGTTTGCTTTCTACAAACTTATACAATTGATTTCAGCAACAATCTCAATGAAATTAAACAAAATTATGTTAGGACTTAAGAAAGTATTGATAAAGCCTGAGTGTTTATTGAAAATAAAAATAATTTTTATTTCTCTTGACTTCTGCTTTGACAGAATTATTTAACTTGGATAGTGAGGGCTGCAGACATCTGGATTTCAACAAAGCTGCTGAAAATATTCCTCATTACATTTTTCAGAGAAGTGACTTAACTCAATTTCAGATAACAATAACCTAGTGATTTTAATTGGCTCTAAGCTCATACTACGACAACAGTAAGCTATGGTGCAAAGACAGAGAAAGCATTTTAGGCTGCATCAGTAGAAGTGCAACATCTCAAGTAAGGGAGGTGAAAATTCTCTGTGTAAGGAAATTTGAACAAATATTGATTCTTATGTTTCTTACAAGGCACACTTTAACAAGACATTGAAAAAATTTTCTTAGGTTCTGAGGTTTGCACAAAACTAGATGATGATATGTTGAAAGTGATATAGAGGAAACTTCTTCATTGGGCAGTAAATTGGGCTAAATGACCTCTTTCCTGTTCTAAGTTTCCATGATGCTATGTCTTATTTATCTCAAAGATAGGTAAGACTTAAATCCCAAGTGATATTATCCTAGTCTGTTAATACTATGACTCTGAAACTCATATAATTTCAGGCACCATGATAAAATAGCAAAATAACAATGCAGTAAATCTTAGAATGAATGTTAGTGTGTAAAGCTGGCTTTCTTTCTTGATATTAGGGTTATAAAATACTGGGAAGGAAATAAATTTCTCCTATTAGTACTAGATGAAAATACATTTTTCTCTCATGGGATTAGTAAAGGTTGGAAATGTTTTGTGTTTTGTTTGCTCTTTCTTCTAAATTTAAAAGAAATAGCGCAATAGGCTGATCTATTTTATTAAATGAGTGTGCCTATGGTTTTGGTATTGCATGTAATTTTTAGTTGTGTTGCAGAAATTGTACCAAGATGAAAATATTTAAAATTTGTTTTAGGGTATACCAGCTGTTTTAGGTATAAAATTCTTTGGGAGCATGATCAATGTCAAAATGATTAAAAATAAACTAAGAAAACAATTTTTAAAGCTGTTAACAATGCAATCAACTGAGTAGTTTTTTAATGACCTTGGATTTCACTAGAGAAGTTACTACTTTGTGATTTTCATTTAAGAAGTCAACATTTATACTATATCTGTTCTATGTATTGAAGTACAGTCAAATATAAAGTCACTCTTCTTTATTTAATGAAGAATCATATAAGGATAAAATACCTTAAAATACCTTAACAATTTACTCATCACTGAGAACAGAAACCTAAGTATTTTTTTCATGATTCTTATTATTTTCAGATATTTAATGTTATGCTATCAATCTCTTTAGAATCTCAAAAACGTTTTAGCTTTCTGCTTATATCACTTGGCAAAAAGGAGTCTTCAGAGATTATGGCATTCCTCTTTAAATTATTTTAATGTAATTTTAAGCAAATTAATAAACTTGCCTCAGTGTTTTCTTTTTTAAATACACACGCAGTAATACTTTTCTACTTATCATTGGTCCTATTTGACATTCTATGTATGAACTGTGCTATCCATGAGAATGCATAATTCGAAAGCAATATAATTCAAGGATACATATAATCAAAACATGAAGCCATTAAAAATAATTAAATAAAATACCTGGTAAACTTTGGGCCACTGTGCCAGAAATTGCTAGTTACTACTTAATATCCTTTCTCTCCTTTCTTAGGAAGAAATCCAGTCCCATGATACAGCTAATATGCTACATGTACATCCCTTCTTTACCAGTTGTGACCCTGTGAGCAAGTTCTAGTCAATGAGATATAGACACATGGGGTTGGTGAGACTCCTGAAATGGCTTCAGATAGAGCTCAGCTGGCTGGGAGGAGCCTTTTTGCCCCTTGCCCTTTCATTCTCCTTGCCCTTCTTTGTGCTGCAATACACAAATGGTATTTGGAGTTCTAATGCCATCTTCTCACTTTGAATAGACGTAGAAGGATGTGGAACAGAAAAATGGAAGGAGCCAGAGTGCTTGATGACATTATGAAGTCACCTTGCCAACTCTATAATGTCTACTGCTGGACCTGTTCTTTTGTGAGATGATGAACACTAATTTTTTGCAGCTGCTAGAGTCTGATATGCGTTATGAGTAACAAAACACAACTCTTAACTGATACAGACACTCAGTAAGATAACATGTGGTAAGATACAACTTTCATGTCTGAAGCAGTGGTGAAATGGTTTATATTGCACATGAAACCATAATGCAGAAAATCTTTGGCAGAGGAGTAAGTGTACATATAGTCATTGTTGTATGGTCCAATAGGTCACTCATATATATGATATGTATATACATATATATATAAAATATATATGTGAGATCATATATATGTGATATAAATATATCACATATATATGTCAGGGATAGGTTTCTGGAGTACTCATCCATGAACGGGTTCTTAAATATTTCTGTCAAGAAAAATATGGCAAGGAGGGACTACCTACATAGCAGAGATGATCATGGATTACTACATAGAAACATAGACTTAACTCTGAAAAACCACACATTATGCTTCTCAAAACAGGATCCCACAGACACTACTGTCCCTAATTGATTCTCTGTTTTTTTGGCATGAGAATGGATTAGAGTTGGATAGCAATAAAAAAAATTCTAACAAAAAATGATGTCATTGGAGAGCAACTGTGTCTAATTCAATATTTGGCACAGCAAAAATGCCTCATCAATGGTCAATTAAAGATAAAATGTTAATCATTCAATTTTCACTACTGTATTCAGTGCCCCATACCCCCACTTTTCCTCCAGACAAGAGAAATAAAACATAAATAAGACCTACTTTTAAAAACCCACCAACTTGTGTTTGCCCCCTATAAGCAGTAATTCTCAAACTTGTAATTTGGATACTTTCATATACATTTGGACTTTTTCTGTTTATTCTTTCTCCAGGCTCCAGGTGTTTTTCTCATAAAAGAAAGCAAGCTGGGAAAGGTTGTATCTGATGCCAGTTTCATTTGATGACAGAGAGACCAGAAGACTGCCAGTGATAATCCACCAGGTTCTTCTGATCTGGACGTTTCACCTTCACTGTGCCACACTGGGCCTCTACTGTGTCGCCTGCAAAGGCTCTACGGACAGGCTTTCTCCTGGCCACATTGTGGGCCACAGGACTCTGTGCAGAAGCTGGAGAATGAGAAAGGGAAAAGAGGCAGGACATTCTAACTCCTCAGAGAGTTATCAGGCAGATCACGAGGTCAGGAGATCAAGACCATCCTGGCTAACACGGTGAAACCCCGTCTCCACTAAAAATACAAAAAAATTAGCCAGGCGTGGTGGTGGGCGCCTGTAGTCCCAACTACTCAGGAGGCTGAGGCAGGAGAATGGCATGAACCTGGGAGGCGGAGCTTAGAGTGAGCCGAGATCACGCCACTGCACTCCAGCCTGGGCGACTGAGCAAGACTCCATCTCAAAAAAAAAAAAAAAAAAAAAAAAAAATCTCTCACACACAACTTAAAAGTTGAAATATCATTGAGTTCTAGAGTTAAGAAAAAATGGCAGCAAAACTTTTCAGAGGAAAGCATATCACAGAATTCCAATGTCTGAAACTGACGACAGCCAATAAAAACGGAGGCCCTTGGTTGAAGTTTGAAGGGACTAATAAAGCTGCACCTTATTGAATTTTCCCCTCTTGGCCACTTCTCCCTAAGCAACTAATTAAGTTCTCTCAGAAAGGTCCAAGTACCACAGGGACCTCAGAATGGACTGAAGACAGTTTGTAAGCTTCTTGTCTACTTTGCCTTCTTCCATATTCTTCTACAATTTTATAATCTGGGCATTTGATGAAGAAATTGAAACCAGAGCATTTCAGTAATATCCCCATGGTTACATTATTAGAGAAAGAAGTGAAATTAGACTACGGGACTCTAGTATATTTTTCCATTATACAATATTCTCTGGATACAAAGGGAATGACTCTTACCAACATTGGAAACTAAGTTTCAAATCCTTTCCCACCTGAATACATTAAGTTGCGAGAAGAGTGGAATTTGTCACATACTTCTGAATGTCAGAAACTGAAGACAATCATGGCTAATCATTGAGGAAGTAATTCAGGGAAAATGTCTTAGACTGCATCAAAATTCATGGCAAGCATGGACAGTTCAATCAATCATATTATTTATTATCAACTGTGTGTTCAGTGTTCTGGAGGATATAAAAGAAGCATAAAACGTGGCACCTGACCTTAAGGAATTCACTATTTTGTTAGGCAAACAATGTATGTTTCTCTCTCTCTTTCTTTCTCTATCTCTCTCTGTCTGTGTGTGTGTGTTTAGAAGATAGATATCAGTTGAATTGTATAGAATTTCAAAAAAGTTTATTGTAATTAATGAAAGGAAGACTATCAGATTATCTTACTTATCAATTAAAAATGAGAGAGAGAGAAACGAAGGAGGATAAACAGAAAGAGGAAGAAGAAAGACGAGGAGGAAGAGGAAGAGGTTCTTCAGGAATTTGGTTTTAGTCTTTGGAGGTATCAGTGGATTGATGGGTCTATGACTACTCGAATCCTCTTGTCTGGTCAAATTTCTAGAAAGGTGAGGCTAAGAACTTCTCGAGAGAGAGATAGAATGGGGTAAATCATGTTTAATATAAAAGAAAAACAGAAACGAAGAATGGAGAAATGGAACAAGGAGGTTAGAATTTTCTAACTACTACTGTTCCTGAAATTAGTCTCTATAACTTTAAACTCATGAGTCATTTTCTAAGCTTGTGTAAAAGGTTTGTTTTCAATCAAACTTTACTCAAATAAGTTAGAATAAATGAATCCAAATTGCCTAGTAAAGTGTATATATAGAAAGCAAAACATGATATATATCATTATTATTTTGAAATATTATGATTTCTGGTACTCAGGATTCACATGGTTAAAGTTATAAAAAGGGAATGCAAAGCTGTTGGACTTTTCAGTATGTTGTGGAAAAGAAAAAACACTGAGTGAAAAATGGGAGCCAAGAGCTTTGGTCCTATTTCTACTACCAAGTGTCCAGTTTCCCTTGGATAAGAGCAAGGTAAGGAAGTCTCAATTTTCTTTTCTGATGACTAGGGAGAAGATGGGTGATTTTAAAGATGTTTTCTATTTTTCAATTTATGTAAATCTGAGATTGACTCAAAGGCCTGGTGTAATCTGCAAGTATCTTTAATATTTGTTCTGTGAAATCCACCATGCAAAAACGTATATGACTTTAAAATCTAAAAAAAAGTTTTTTCTCTCTGTGAACTTTTTTATATTAGCTTTCCAGCCTCGTACTGTCTACATAAACTCATTTCCGAGACTTCTAAATAATTGTCACTGATTAGGATACAAGGAAAATTTAGTTTCTAAATCACAACATGTGGGAAGTGTGTGCTTGTTTTCTCTGACGTTAACAGGATCTTAATTCCTTCTGAGAAGCTGAGTTAACACAGGTTTAATCTTGTATACGTGTTATTATTGAGAATGAATCTGCTTTTCCATTTGATAGAAAATATGATTGTGTTCTGATGAGAGTGACATTTAAAATTGGTTTTCGAGACCTGGTGTGCCCAAAGAAACCTCACAGATGGAAGAGGAGGAAAATGTCAGAGAAGCTGGTACACTTCGATTTGTTTCTGCTGCCTGTATTTTTCTCCTGATACTTGCTTCTTGGAATTGCCTGTAGTGCACCTCAAAAAAAAACATGTTGCAAAATGCTCTATTAAAGCAGTGCACAATATTTTAATACATTTTAAAAAGGAAACAACTTTCTCTGCTCTCCTATGGCTGACCTTTCTACCCCATATGCATTGTCTTCCCTTCCCTTGATTCCTTGGGACACTAGTGTTTTTCTGAGGGACAGAAACAAAAGGAAACTTGGTGCTTTTAATACGGATTAGATACTGCAAGAAATTCCCATTTCTCACCATGCTCCTTGCAACAGCAGTTCAAGAAGTCCCTGTTGCAAAGACCAATGTATGTATTTTGAGCAAAAACAAAAAACAAAACAAAAAAAACAACGAGCTGAGGTCTCTTCTATATGTCACAGTGTTTTAAAAACTGTCTATCATTTGGTAACCATGTCTTCCTCTCCTCTCTAAGGCAAAACTTTAGAGGTTCATCTTCTAAAACCTATGACAAGTGACCTCTGGTTTTAGTGGTTGGAATTGTTACAATCTGTAAGTCACATGTCACATAACATATGAAAAAGAAAATCTGATCTAGAAATAAAAGGTTATTTTATTTATTAAAAAACTTCTGGAAGAAATAAATTCAAAATGCAACAAATTGATTTAATCTGGCAAAATTATGGTTCATTTCAGATTCATGTATTGCTCAATAATGACTTGATGCTTCCTATCTTATTCCCCATTATTCTCCTCTTGTTAAGGTCTTGGATACAAAATTCATACATATTTATCCATTCTCAATGACATTGTCCTAAAAATCTTTTATGTTAGATTTCTTTTGGATATTAATCTCATCAAAACTTCATCAAAATGCAATAGTCAACATTAAAATTACTATCTTTCTCTACAATAGAAAAAACATTATTAATGTTCTAAGTTTAGTTTACTAAAAATGCAAATGTACTCTTCCCAGTCAAAATTGCCCAGCATCCTTACAATTGTGACTTAGTCAGGCAGGTGGAAACGATGTTAGTTTTATTAGCAGCTTCTGGGGTAAATGCCTTAGGTAACAGAAATCAGAGGAATGATATTGCAATAACATTGTCCTTTAACAAAGGAGTGATGCTTAACATGAGAAATCTACAGTCTGGCCACTGAAAACTGAAGGAAAATAACCACTGTTCATTATTGTGAAACAGGAGAAAACAAGGCATCATAAGTTAAATAAGGGTTTTCCTTCCAGAACTGAAAAGCAAGTTAATCCAAATGACAAATTGGATGGACTTTCTTACAAAATTGTGGGCTTCTCATTTCTGGATGTGCTCAGGTAACAGATGGACACTAATCTATGGGAATCCTGCAGTAGGTGGAAGTTGTACCAGGTGAGCTCTAAGCTTTGTTTAGTACAGAGATTCTGTGCTCTAGGAACCATATGGTGAGGGCATTAAAAACAAGACTGAGAGAAAAGAGACACTGTTAATCCCCGTTTTCTTACAATTTCTTCTTGCTGGCTCTTTGAAAAGGTGACCTTTTTTACTCCACACTTAACTGGCATTGTTAACTGTATACTCTGCTAGCCTACTCCCTAAGTTTGTTTCTATACTCATAAACACCATTTAGAAACCATTAATAATTGTGTTTATTAAATACATTATCAAGTGTTCCGAGGCATAGTCTCAAAGAAGCATTTGAGATGAGTTTAGGATGAAGATTATGAATGGCACTGAGTTCGTGGCAGAAGGGAAGAGCATAGGAGATTATTCCCCAGCTCTCTTGATTTTTACCTGATGATTTACAAGGTATGTAAATTAGGAGACAACCACAGAAGGTACATTTAATGACATCTTAATGCATCATGGAATTTATGACAAGGCATGAATAGCTTGTGCACTCAACCATTGGAAGCAGATGCTGCAATAATTCTACTTAATACTTAGAAGCAAAGTGAAGCATATTGTTTTTTATACATATGTTTATGAAACATTAATAAGAATAATATACATCATTCAATGCTGAACATATAATCTGAAATCCTATTTTATAAATATTTATAAAGGAGACATTTTTGTTCTCAACACAAATTGATTTTAAGCCCAGATTCTAGGATGCTGCATGGTTTTCTTTCTCTTTGTATATATTTAACTGCAGTAAGACTAACTGACTCATAGGGCCGGTATCACTTTGTACTGTACCTACTTAGTGAGAGCCTAAAGGAGTTGCTTTGAATCAATTCATAAAATATACTCTCCACTGCATGAGCTCAGTTAGAGGCTTGGAAATGGAAATTTTACTATTGTGTTAGATAGTAACTATTGTGTTAGATAGTAACTATTGTGTTTGGAAGAATTAAAGAGGTTCATTAATTTTAAGAAAGTACCCAGTTTCTAAACTACGTGGTATTACTTGATGTTTATAGAATAAGAAATCATAAAAATGAATGCCATCAATTTTCCATCAATGCCTCAAATGTCAGGTTGGTTATTCATAATGATCAGTTATGGCCAGGATCACTTATGCATAGGAAAGGAGGCAGAATATTTTTGAGGAAAAAACTCTACATTCCAATATTGCAGTAAATGTGATTTACTGTTCAAAGTGCTATAGTTCTTCACTGCTAACTACAGTTGCAGGCATCTTAGTCACACCATTTTCTTTCTGGCAGTACTTTTTCCTATTTGCAATTGTATTACGTTTCTTTTAATGACTTTTACTATCCAATGTCAGGTTTTATTCTCCTCCCTTTAATGGGGAAATCATTTTAAAGAAATAGGATACTGTGTGATTTTCTTTCAGTTAAAATATTCCTAATTGCTAATTGCTCTTCAACACTGCAGTACTGTCTATCCTTAGCTTCCTGAGTTTGGTCAAAAATGTCAAGATCGTGAAGTGAATCATTTTTATAACTTTATTTGTGTAAGTATTTAAATGTGAATTAAGTTTAACATGGCAAATGTAGCCTTCTTAAGCAATGCAGTGAAAAGCATCAGATGAAATGTGAGCCTTGGGAAAAGTGAAAAGAGCTTTACGGTCTGAAGGATACACCATAGCAGCCAAGTAAGAAAAGACAGATTTAAAGTGGTTAGATGCTAGGCATAGGAGTGATTTTAAAAGTACTGCTGAATTTGTTTCATTAATACTACTTAAACCTGTCTAACCCATTTGAACACAATGTAATTGGTTATTTAAATCGACCTTGAGACATTTGATTCTAGCATCATCATGTCTGCACTCTTTCCTTCATCAGCTTATGTCTTACCATTTAAAGATGCTGAGATTTGTAACATCTCTAAACTTGGTGCTTGTTTTAGATTTCTGAATACTGTTGCATACATGACATGTCCACACCTAAGGAGAACTCTGTCAGGAATTAGAAAACTATGCCATATGTTATTGTTATTATTATTATTTTACAGAGTCTTGCTCTGTCACCCAGGCTGGAGTGCAGTAGCACTATCTCAGCTCACTACAGCCTCTGCCTGGATTCAAGCAATTCTCCTGCCTCAGCTTCCTGAGCAGCTGGGATTATAGGCATGTGATATCACGTCCAGCTAATTCATATCTTAGGTATTTAAAAAGCTATTTTGACTCACTCCTGTCCTAACTGCCAGAAATTGAGATATTGTAAGAAAGAACTGTTAAAAAAAATAATTCTTTTCTATTCCTGTATATTACTGCATATTATCAGTTTGTTCAACATATTGAAAAATTTTAACAAAATTTTATCTCAATTGTGTCTAGGATACCCCATGAAATAAATTCTAGCACCAAAGTAAATATTTATGAAAATATAGCACTAAAAATAATCTAGTCATTAGTATGTAGATAGATTTGTCTAATTGAAATAAATCAGGATAAATTACATTTGTATTTAAAATACCAATGTTTATTTTTAAGTACCAATTGTTATTGTAAAATAAAAGGCTTCATAAATGTTTTGAGTTTTCTTGGGTATCACAAACTTTGTTTTGCAGTGGGAAGAAAAAGAATGGCGAATAATGAATATGTTCCACAGCCTATTTGCTCAATTAAAGTAGATAGAGTCAGAGACTATGGTTTAAATAGGTTTAGAGTAAACCTAATATAACAATATTCCAGAGCCCAATTGTGGTCTAGGTATATACCTAAGTGTCTTTCTTTTAAGACCATACTCTTAATTCCCTCCTTGGACTCCACATTCACGACCTTTCCAGGAGGCTGGTTTATTGCCTATGCTCTAACTCCATACCAGCCACTGCTATTCACACATGCTGGATCATGTGCCTCCAACAGTCACTAAAATGCTATCTTCCTCTTTACTATTTTTATCATGACTTGCAATTTGAGGTAAGAGAGCCTCCTGTTTGTCCTCCAGCTCTTTCCCTAGTCTTTCCTGAGAATGTCCTCTGTCCTCTGCTGCTTTCATCTGGAGTCTGGCAGAGACCAGGGTAGCAACAATAGCACAAAGAAAATGAAATTTTATACATTAGATTGCACTTAATATTCACCACAACCCCATTTGGAGAGATGAGAGGAAAGGCTTAGGGAGCTTCAGTACTTTGCTCAAAGTCACACAAGTATGATGAGACCAGTTTCTGGTTCCTAAGCTGCCTTTCCCCACCGAATCACAGTGGTGGCAGCATGAAGGCTCAGTGAATATATACTTTTACATATGAGCCCAAGGCTGTGTTATTAGGCCAATGCCATATCTACTATTATTTCTGGTTCCATTTAATATGGCCTAAATATTATTAAGGCATTACACCATTTAGTTTGCTAATAGATTATGAACTAAGTTTGACATCTTCAATTAGTTTGAAAAATGAACTATTTAATGAAAAATGTAAGTTTTGTTCAAAAATAATTTTGACTAGATATTTTTGAAATATCAAATTTAGCAATGAGGGTTTTGTGGGCAAAAGTTTTTAATCAACTCCTTCTCTAAGAGTTCAGTTTGTCAAAAAACAAATCCTTATTCTTAACACTTGGCATGTGAATAGGAGTTTGAAAAAAATAATGAACTGTGGATAATAATCACTAAATGATTCTAGGAAAATGCTTGAGGAAATGTCAAACTAAGATTATAGATTGTTGAGACTGCTATTCTTGTAACTTATTTTCCTGGATACACTCTTTGACATATTTTCATAAATATTTTCTTTGTTGTTGGGAACCAGGCCCTCAAATCTGGCCATAAATTGGCCCCAAAACTGGACATAAATAAAATCTCTGCAGCACTGTGACATGTTTGTGATGGCCTTGATGCCCATGCTGGAAGGTTGTCAGTTTACCGGAATGAGGGCAAGGAACACCTGGCCCACTGAGGGCAGAAAACTGCTTAAGGCATTCTTAAACCACAAACAATAGCATGAGCGATCTGTGCCTTTAGGACGTGTTCATGCTACAGATAACTAGCCAGACTCGTCCCTTTATTTCGGCCCATTCCTTTATTTCCCGTAAGGAATACTTTTAGTAAATCTTATGACTGGCTTGCTGTCAATAAATATGTAGGTAAATCTCTGTTTAAGGCTGTCAGCTCTGAAGACTGTGTGACCCCGATTTCCCATTCCACACTCTATATTTCTGTGTGTGTGTCTTTAATTCCTCTAGTGCCACTAGGTTAGGGTCTTCCTGACCGAGCTGGTCTTGGCAAGTGGTGTCCATATGTGGGGCTCAAATCCAGGTTGAAGGGTCGCTGGAGAAACAGTTGGAGAACGTGGAACTAAGCTGGAGGACATCCAAGTACTCTTAAAGCAATCCCCGTGGTGAGTAAGATGGGGAGCTGGGAAGCATCAGGGTAACAATGGGACAAGTGTGGGCTTTGGTTTGTTCCACCTTGGAATCTTTTCACACTAATGATGAGGAGGAAGGAGAGTGTAACGAAGTAACAGAAGAAGTAACAGAGCAGGTTTGTTTGCCAGCTAAAGCTAAAGCGGCAAAGGAGGAAGAGGTCTATCCCTACCCTTCTGAACCCCTTCATTATTTTGAAGAAAAAGAGTGGCCTGACCCTCCAGATCTTTCTTTTCTGGAGGACACTGTGCGAAAAGTAGTTGCCACAGTGACTGTTTGAGCAGTGCCTTGAGTGACTACTCTCAGTTCTATTCAGGCAGAAATTCAGCAAGCTAGACGAGAGGATGATTTAGAGGCTTGGCAGTTCCCTGTTAGAATACAAGCCCCAGATCAATGGGAAATATTATAGCTACATTTGAGCCTTTTCCTTTTAAATTCGGGAAACACCATGAAGGGCCCATCCTGGGCCCCATATCAAGCTGGGGCATTTCTGGCTCAGGCCATTCCCTCACCCCTGTACAATGTCTGTCCGCCACCAGAGCTGGTAGTGCTGCAGTAGATTTATGCTGCACAAAAGCTGTGAGCCTTCTGCCTGGGGAACCCCCACAAAAGATCCCAAAAGGGGTCTGTGGACCCATGCCAGTGGGGAAGATAGGATTACTTCTAGGAAGGTCTAGTTTAAATATAAAAGATGTACAAGTACAAACTGGAGTCATTGATTCATATTACAATGGGGAAATTCAAATTGTTATATCTACTTCTGTTCCCTGGAAAGCAGAGCCAGGAGAACGCATAGCACAGCTCCTGATTGTGCCGTATGTGGAAACGGGGAAAAGTGAAATTAAATGAACAGGAGGATTTGGAAGCACAAATAAAAAAGGCAAAGCAGCTTATTGGGTAAATCAAATTACTGATAAACATCCTACCTGTGAAATAACTATTCAGGGAAAGAAATTTAAAGGTTTGGTAGATACAGGAGCAGACATTTCAATCATTTCTCTACAGCACTGGCCATCCACGTGGTCAATTCACCCTGCTCAATTTAACATAGTTGGAGTTGGTAAACCCCCTGAAGTATATCAAAGTAGTTATATTTTGCATTGTGAAGGGCCCGGTGGACAACCTGGGACTATTCAACCAATTATAACTTCTGTACCCATAAATTTATGGAGAAGAGATTTATTACAACAATGGGGAGCACAAGTTCTAATTCCAGAACAATTATATAGCCCTCAAAGTCAACATATGATGCATGAAATGGGGTATGTCCCTGGTATGGGACTAGGAAAACATTTGCAAGGTTTGAAGGAACCGCTTCAATTGGAAAGACAAAGTTCCCGCCAAGATTTAGGATATCATTTTTGATGGCAGCCATTGTTAAGCCTCCAGAACCTATACCTTTAAAACGGTTAACAGATAAGCCAATTTGGATAGAACAATGGCCGCTAAGTAAAGAGAAACTGGAGGCTTTAGGGGACTTCGTTAATGAACAATTAGAAAACGTACACATAGCTCCAACATTTTCCCCTTGGAATTCTCCAGTTTTTGTAATTAAGAAAAAAATCAGGTAAATAGAGAATGTTAACTGATTTAAGAGCCATTAATTCAGTTATGGAACCTATGGGGACCTTAGTAAATGACATTACCATTGTGCCACAGAAAGTAACCATACATAGGGATCAATTGAAAACATTAAATGACTTTCAAAAATTACTAGGGGACATTAATTGGATACAACCTGCTCTAGGCCTTCCTACCTATGCCCTGAGTAATCTATTTTCTATCCTTAGAGGAGATCCTAGTCTCACTAGCCCTCGGCAACTAACAAAAGAAGCTGAGGCACAGCTGCAGCTAATGGAAAAGCAAGTCCATAAAGCTCAAATCAATAGAATAGATCCAGAGAAGACTCAAGATTTGGTAATTTTTCCAACTCAGCATTCACCTACTGATGTTATTGTCCAAGAACAGGACTTAGTAGGGTGGCTTTTTCTTCCACATACTAATTCACAGACTCTAACTCCTTATTTGGATCAAGTCGCTACTATGATAGGAAATGCTAAAACTCGGATGGTTAAATTACACAGATATGATCCTGGAAAAGTTATTGTCCCTCTCATGAAGGCACAAATACAGCAAGCTTTTATAAATAGTCTTATTTGGCAAACCCATTTAGCTGACTGTGTGGGTATTCTTGATAGTCATTTTCCTAAAACGAAACTGTTTCAATTTTTAAAATTAACTAATTGGATTCTCCCTAAAATAACTAAATTTAAACCAATTGAAGGTGCTTAAAATGTTTTTACAGGTGGGTCTAGTAATGGTAAAGCTTCTTATTCTGGATGAAATGGTAAAGTTTTTCAGACACCCTATACTTCAGCTCAAAAAGCAGAGCTTGTAGCTGTAATTGAGGTATTGACTGCTTTTGATATGCCTATTAATGTGATTTCTGATTCTTCTTATGTCGTTCATGCCACACAATTAATTGAAAATGCTCAGTTATGATTTCATACAGATGAACAACTGATGACTTTATTTATCAAATTGGAAACAGCAGTAAGGAGTAGAATGGATCCTTTTTACATCACTCACATTAGGGCTTATACACCTTTTCCAGGACCTTTGACTGAAGGGACTCAAATGGCTGATCACCTAGTTGCTAATGGTATATCTAATGCTAGACACTTTCACAATTTAATCCATGTTAATGCCTCTGGTCTCAAACGCAGATAAAGCATTACCTGGAAAGAAGCTAAAGCTATTATCCAGCGATGCCCAACTTGCCAAGTGGTGCATTCCTCATCTTTTACAGGAGGAGTTAATCCTCAAGGATTGGAACCTAAGTCTCTTTGGCAAATGGATGTCACACATGTTCCCTCATTTGGGAGACTAGCTTATGTACACGTATGTGTGGACACCTTTTCTCACTTTGTCTGGGATACATGCCAATCAGGAGAGTCTTCTGCCTGTGTTAAATGTCACCTTTTGCAATGTTTTGCAGTGATGGGCATTCCAGCTTATATCAAAAAAGATAATGCCCCAGGCTATACTAGCCAAGCTCTAGCTACATTTTTCTCTATATGGGATATTAAACACATTATTAGTATCCCATATAATTCTCAAGGATAAGCAATAGTGGAAAGAATGAACCTCTCCCTGGAACAGCAGTAGCAAAAGCAGAGGTGGGAAAACAGGGACTATGGAACACTGCAAATGCAACTGAATCAAGCACTATTAACTTAAAATTTTTTGAGCCTGCCTAAAGGCCAGATGCTATCAGCAGCTGAACAGCATCTACAAAAACTAGCTGCAAAGACAGAAGCAGAACAACTGGCTTGGTGGAGAGATCTGATAACAAAAAGTTGGGAAATAGGTAACATAATAACTTGGGGTAGAGGTTATGCTTGTGTTTCTCCAGGACTGAATCAACAGCCAATTTGGATACCATCAAGACACCTGAAACCTTATCATGAGCCAGATGCTGAGGAAGAGATTCCAGGAGGATCCTGAGGACCCCCCGGTTGCAGCCACGTTGAGACTGACGCTAAGGAGGACTCCAAGTGTCATGAGCGACACTTGTTGAACACAGCCACCTACTTGGGGACATATCAAGAAGCTGTCACACATGTCAGAAGAAAACCTGAGGAAAGCGGGACAACCAGTCACAATGAGTAATTTAATGGTAGCTATGATAGCAGTGATCACCATTGCCATGAGTATTCCTTCAACAAGGGCTGACACAGAGAACAATTATACTTATTGGGCATATTTATCAATCTTGGCTGGCAACAATGCCTGGAGGTAATCATTCTATGAAACAGTTAAACGTGCTTTCTGACCTTACTATTTACCATAATGAATCTGCTCTTATAATTAAGGCATATCGCCCTCAAAAACCTATTTGAAAACAAAATTGAACCTGGCCAGAAAAAAATGAACGTACTTGTTTGGGAAGATTGCATTGCAGAACAGGCAGAGATGCTGCACAACGATTCCTATGGAATCATTATTGATTGGTCCCCTAAGGGAATGTTTAGCTTAAATTGCGCCTCTCAGTCTGCATGCAACGGCAACACTATGTTCAGCTGGTCTGAACAAAATGGTCAGATGGTAGAAATGGTAAGAAATATGGCAAGAGTTCCTATTATCTGGAAACATGGCGGTATAGTGGTACCTCAATCTCAAATGATATGGCCCGCTGTAGGAGTTAAACATAAGGATTTGGGGAAACTATTAATGGCTCTTAATAAGATCAAAATTTGGGAAAGAATAAAAAGGCATCTAGAACGACACTCTACGGACTTGTCTTTGGGTATTGAAAAATTAAAAGAACAAATATTTAAAGCATCCCAGGCCACCTGACCTTAATGCCAGGAACTGGAGTGCTTGAAGGAGCTGCAGACAGATTAGCAGCTAGTAACCAATCAAAATGGATAAAATCACTTGGAAGCTCTGTGATTTCAATGATGATTGTGCTTTTAATCTGTGTTGTTTGCCTTTGTATATTCTGCAGATGCAGATCCTGACTCCTGCAAGAAGTAGCTCACTGTGACAAAGCTGCCTTTGCTTTTATCACTTTGCAAAACAAAGAAGGGTGACATGTTGGGAATAGGTCCCCAAATCTGGCCATAACCTGGCTCCAAAACTGGCCATAAACAAAATCTCTGCAGCACTGTGACATGCTCGTGATGGTCTTGACTCCCACGCTGGAAGGTTATCTGTTTACCGGAATGAGGGCAAGAAACAACTGGCCCACCCAGGGTGGAAAACCACTTAAGGTGTTCTTAAACCACAAACAATAGCATGAACTATCTGTGCCTTAAGGACATGCTCATGCTGCAGATAACTAGCCAGAGCCCATCCCTTTATTTTGGCCCATCCCTTTATTTCCCGTAAGGAATACTTTTAGTAAATCTTATGACTGGCTTGCTGTCTATAAATATGTGGGTAAATCTCTGTTCAAGGCTCTCAGCTCTGAAGGTTGTGAGACCCCTGTTTTCCCACTCCACACCTATATCTCTGTGTGTGTGTCTTTAATTCCTCTAGTGCTGCTGGGTTAGGGTCTCCCCGACTGAGCTGGTCTCAGCACTTTGTCTCTTCAAATGAAATTCAAATTCCTAAAGTTAGGAGGGCAGATAAAGCCTTGTATTAACATTATATCTCCACTGTCTCACATATACAGTCATGAACCACATAATAACCTTTTGGTCAATGACAGACCACATATTCATATACAACATATAGAGTCTGTATAATCATATAAGATTATAATAACATATTTTTATTTTACCTTTTCTATGTTTAGATATATTTAGATGCACAAATACTTGTCAATGTGTTAAAATTGCCTATGGCATTCAACACAGTAACATCCCTACAGCATGATGCTGTACAGATTTGTATTCTGAGGGCAACAGACTATAACATATAGCTTAGGTGTAGAGCAGGTTGTAACATCTAGAACTGTAGAAGTACACTCTACAGTATTCACACAACAATAAAATCGCCTAACAATGCATCTAACAATGCATTTCTCGCAACATATTCTCATCATTAAGCAACACATGACTGTAGTAGCTGCTTAATATTTATTGAATAAATGGATTTAAGAGGCAGAGAAAACTTTAATTTCTGTATATTTTATGTTATATTTTCTTGACTAAGAACTGTTCATTGCCTTTGAATCATGAGAATATAAGGAACAATAAGATCTGTGGAGCAAATTAATTAATCAGAACAAAATGCTTGAAAGCTATGGTTGCAAGTTTGTGTGTATGTGTGCAAGGCTATGGGCATTACAAGTATTCATGTATGTTTAATGTTTATAGACATATCTCCTATACAGTGAGTTTTCATAATACACATTTTTAAATGAATCATTTGACTGAACAACAGTCACAGTATGCTTTCATCTTAGCTATAAGGTATAGGCAATATAGAAGTAGTTCTTTACCGTAGGGACTTGAGATGAGAAGAAAGCTCTTGGATTCTATTTCATTATACCAATGGCTGATAATAGTGATAAAGATGATAAAAAGGTGTTAGAAGCCCTGGGCTTTGATATTGCTGTTGGTGATAGGAGAAATAAAGTCATTACTCTTGAGCAGGAGCTAGAATGTTTAAATGCTAAATTTGCCCATGGATACTTACATTTTATTCTTTATTTGTCTCATGATTAAACAACTTTTATTATTGAAATTCTAACCACTAATTACTGTTTTTTGTTAAAGCAACATTCTAAAAATTTTTTGGTACAAACAGTATTTATTACAGATTCAGGTAAAAAATCTGCATGCATAACCCATGTATATAAAATTTAAAAAAAGACAAAGAACCATTTGGGTATATTTTTTAGAAAAACAGTATTTATTAGAAATGCATTGTTCTTTCAAAATCAACCAGGCTAGGGACTTCTGACAAAGATGGAATATATTTTGACTTCCAGACAAAGATGGAATATATTTAGTTCTTCTTATTGCTCTTGATAAGTACAGCTGAAGTCCCTGGAGGTTATATATAAAACAAACATAAGGAAATTCTGAAAGGTAGAAAAGATGGCAGATCAATTATGGACCTTAGGGCCCAAGACATAACACAGTAAAAGTCTGCATGTTTTTCTTTTTGACTCATATATCCAGGACTGGGAACTAAGGAAGCCAGCAGCTTGGAAACACCAAAACGAACTGATATGGTTTGGGTCTCCACCCAAATCTCATTTTTAATTGTAATTCCTAATGTAGAAGGAGACACGTAGTGGGAGGTGATTGGATCATGGGGGTGGATTTCCCCTTTGCTGTTCTCATGATAGTGAGTGGATTCTCATGAGAACTGATGGTTTAAAAATGTCTAGAACGTCCCCTCTTTTTTTTTTCTCTCTCTCTCCTGCTGCCATGTGAAGATGTGTTTGCTTCCCCTTTGCCCTTCTGCCATGATTGTAAGTTTCCTAAGGCCTCCCCAGCCATGTCCTGTACAGTCTATAGAACTGTGAGACAAACCTATTTTCTTTATAAATTACCCAGTCTTGGGTAGTTATTTATAGCAGTGTGCAAACAGACTAATACAGTAACATATCAAAAAGCAAACCAACAAAAGACACACACACACACTCACAAGTCTGTTCAATTTAGCCAAAGGACAGGAAAATGATCAAACTGCAAGTAAGAAAACTTGAATAACTCTCCTATCTGAGCCAAACACTGTGGAAAATGGCCGTACTCCAACCCACTCATGTCAGCAAAAGCTAAATGGGGAGTCTAGACCAGCACCACTCCAGTCTATCACGAGCAATCCCTTCCACTCTGCCTCCAGGTGGAATCGTATCAGAGAAGACTGAGTGAAAAGCTGAACTTCCTTCCTTGACTGGTGGTAAAGAGCCTGTGATACTCATGGTGTGAGCACAGGCCACACAGAAATCTTAGATTATCATGCTTCTGACAAGTGGTAGCCCCCTTCTTCTGCTAGTATAGTGTCAGGGGAGACTTACTAAAACAGAAGATTTAAATAAAATCCAGAGTCTAATAATGTAATACCCAAAATGTCCAGGATACAATCAAGACTCACTTGTCGTATCAAAAGCCAAGAAAATATTGACTTGAATGAGAAAAGTTGCCAGCAGTAAGATGACATAGATGCTAGGATTATCTAACAAAGATTTTAAAGCAGCTATCATAAAGCTTTCAAAGTGCAATTATGAACTTGATTTAACCACACTGAAAAACAGAAAATATCAGCAAAGACATAAATAATATAAAGAATAAATGAATGAAAATGTAGATAAAACTTAAAATAATGAAAAAAGAAAAAACTCTTAATGAGTGATCTTAAAAACACAATGTAAAAGATAAAGGAGGGAATCAGTGGAATCCATGAACATGAAGATGTAACAATAGAAATCACCCAATATAAATAAAAAAAAGAATAGATAGAAAAACTAAAAGAACCTCAGGAATCTGTAGAACTGTAAGAAAATATCTGACATTTGTACCATTGGATTTCCAGAAGAAGAGTATGAAAAGAGTGTGGCTGAAAAATTATTCAAAGGAATAATGATTAGAAGTTCCCCAAATTTGGCAAAAGACATATACCTACAGATTCAAGAAGAACTCTAAATAGCATAAAACAAAGAAAGCCAAGTCAAAATAAATCATAATTAAATTTCTGAAAAATAAAGACAAAAAAGGCTGGGTGCAGTGACTCACGCATATAATCCCAGCTGTGGGAGGCCGAGGCAGGTGGATCACTAGAGTTGAGGAGTTCCAGACCAGGCTGGGCAACATGGTGAAACCCCTTCTCTACTAAAAATACAAAAAATTAGCCAGATGTGGTGGCAGGTGCCTGTAATCCCAGCTACTCAGGAGGCTAAGGCACGACAATCACTTGAACCCAGGAGACGGAAGTTGCGGTGAGCCAAGGTCATGCCACTGCACTCCAGCCTGGGCAATACAGCGAGACTCAGTTCCAAAAAAAAAAAAAATTCAAAAAATAAAACTTGAAGTAAGCCAAAGACAAATAACGCCTTATATAAAGGAGTAAAACAATTTGAATAACCCAGACTTCTATATCTAGCAAAATATCCTTTAAGAATGAAAGGGAAAGTAAGATATTCTCAAGTGAAGGAAAATTATGATAATTTGTCACCAGTATATTTCCTCTTAAACATGGCTATACTAGATAGAAGGAATGAGATCTAGCTTTTGATAGCATAACAGGGTAACTACAGTCAACAATAATTTATTGTACATTTAAAAAAACTAGAAGAGTATAATTGGAATGTTTGTTACACAAAGAAATGATAAATCCTTGAGGTGATAATATACCTCATTTATCCTGTAGTGATTATGACTCATTGTATGCCTGTATCAGAATATCTCATGTGTATCACAAATACATACACCTATGACATATTCATAATTTTTGTTAATGTAATGGCTAAAAAAGTTTTTGAGACAAAATGAACATGATAAAAAGAATCTTGGAAGATGAAATGACACCTGAAAAACATAGACAAAATACTATAAACTTTCCTTCTCATGAATTTCTAGATTGCATTTGATGATTGAAGCAAAATTATAAAATTTGTTTGATGTCATTCTCAATATATGTAAAGGACATATTTAAGACAATTTTATCATAAACTGTAAAGGACAAAGGGGCTTAAAGGAAGGTAAGGTGTTTCATGGTAAGGAAACAGTTAATTTTGTAATTAAACAAACAGTTAAAATGTGATAAAATGGATGAAGCTATGCATATAGGTTATACCAATGTTAATTTCCTCAGTTAAAAAAATTGATACAGAATAGATGTATCCATTTTCTGAACACATATGATAATATAATAGATTCATGAATTTGTTAAGATCAAATCAGTGTAATTGGGATATCCATCACTTTAAACATTTGTGTTTATGTTAGAAATGTAAGAATTATTTCTTCTAGCTATTTTGAAATATAGAGTAGATTTTTGTAAACTATAATCATCCTACTGATCTATCAAACACTAGGTCTAATTTCTGCAATCAAACTGTATATGTGTATTAATCAACATCTTGGTATTGTGTCATAATTATGTAAAATGTAACCATTGGGAGAATTGGTGAAAAGTATGCTAGATCTTTTTGTACTATTTTTGCAACTTTCTACAAGTCTTTAGTTATTGCCAAAAAAAATCTTAAAAAGACAAATGTGTTATATAAACTTGCTATATAGTTTTTTCTTTGAAAAGTAAATATATCCCATATAGTATACACAAAGACCTGTTCAGGCGTGCACATTCCAGTTCACATGCAGATTTCATGCTGATCCATCCCATCAAGTAGATCTTTGGAGACTTGTTACAGGATATTTTTAGCTTCCATTCAACGTGATCTTTATAAATATAAGATGTCAGCATGAAATGCAGGAGTCAAGTAAAATTTTAAAATGTGGTGATAATTTCCAAACCAGTATTTAATCAATTGAGCTACTTCTTTGTTGCTTCACACAAAGTAACACACAACATACTCAGTTAACTTTACTGTTTTATATGCAGTATCAATTTACTAGATATTTTAAAATGATATGGAAATATATGTTATAGTGATTATTCCTAATATTTTTTGAATGCTTATTATGAACTTTGTGCATTAGTATATGCATAATAATATACTATCTTATCGTATTTTTTCTGTCTTATCATCAGAGACAAATATAAAGCCCAAAATCTTTAAATAATATACTCAGGATCATCCATTTAGTTAGTGGCCAAAGGTAATATTTAAACCTAAATTTCTATCAGGAAGCTTATAATCAGGAAAAAAAACCTCACAAGTATTTCAAACAGGAGATATTTAACACAAGGAATTGGTGTGTTGCATGGATCTTTGAAAATGGAGAAAGCAAAAGTTATGTGTTAACTCAGGAATTAGAAACTCTCAGAAGCAGTTCCTACCTGAAAGGCTGGGAGAACACAAGTGAAGAAGTGTTAAGGAGAAGAATCTCAGAGCACGGACAAAGGCCTAATGTTTAGTAACCAATGCTCTAGAGGCAATGCCAGAATAAGGAAAACTAGAGTGAGAATCAGAATGAGAGCAAGAGAAAGAGAAAGATGAATATGTCTGTTCCTCTCCTGATTTCTCTCTTATCTCCCAGTAGTGCCTCTTATTGATCACACTCAGAGTTGGCCATCTAAAAAATACTCTGGGAAACAGAGTTTACAGATGAACCCCCACCACCACCTAGTGCAGACAGGGGTGGTCAAGACACCACAAACGAAAAACTGGGATAGACAGAGTTTTTTAAAGCCATAATATTTATACTGTAACATGCTGCCTTCAAACTGCCTTCAAAGTAGGCACTGTGCACTAATACTCAAAACCTTAAAATCTGAAAAGCTAAATTTTATTTTTTGTAATTTCTAAGAGTTTTAAAACAGTGTAATATACGCTTTTCTTTGCTCTTTCTTTCCCACCAGCTTTCCAGAAGTGCAGGAATATGCAATTTTAGTTTATAGTTAAGCAGTTATATAAAAATCTTTAAAATTAAGAAATAATTCTGGCTGGGCATGGTGGCTTACGCCTGTAATGCCAGCACTTTGGGAGGCCGAGGTGGGCAGATCATTTGAGATCAGGAGTTCAAGACCAGCCTGGCCCACATTGTGAAACCCCATCTCTACTAGTGAAACCCCATCTCTACTAAAAATACAGAAATTAGCCGGGCAGTAGTGGCACAAGCCTGTAATTCCAGCTACTTGGGAAGCTGAGGCTGGAGAATCACTTGCACCTGGGAGGCGGAGGTTGCAGTGAGCCAAGATCTTGCTACTGCATTACAGTCTGGGCGACAGGGTGAGATGCTGTCTCAAAATAATAATAACAATTCTAACCTTTGACATCATCCAAAGACAAAATTACTGAACTGCTTCATTTTCTCTCTGTAGATCTCTAGTTGGCATTCAAGGTGCTAATGAAGCCAAAGTCTCAGGTATATATACTTAGAGGGTCAGTTAACATCACTAACCTCCAGGTACACAGATGATTTTTCTAAACTTAAACATGTTAACAGATGCTGCTGTTCACCTGAAATACTCAGTGATGGATGACCAACAGTGCTAAACTCACTAGTAACTTAGTTTGTTTTTTTTTAAATGTGACCCAGAGAATTTGACCCAATGGATTTTTATCCCTTCTTTATCTATGTATTATGTTATCTTTTGCACCAACATAGATCAAACAAAAGTAAACTTTTTTCTTATTTGTTGGACTTCTTGTTTAAAAAGTCAATGCTGTCAGGATATAGTTTGGATTCTGCAGGAAATTCTATAGGAAAATGAATAAGGTATTATTAAAAAGACCTGCTCAATTTTGTACCTGGTATACTTATTATTTATGCAGATCATAAAGAGGCAGAAGTTAAATGAACTAAAGTACAGTTGCATCTTCAGTGGCCAAAAGAAGAAAGAAAATAATGAGAAATCCATGCTGACATCATATACTGGGAAGCTTGTCATTAATATTGTTACATGCATGATATGTAACACATGAAGATAGAGTAAAAGAAAAAGCTTTTCTCTGGCTTACACTTTTAAAATTTCTTTCTTAGATGCCCATAGTGGGAACATATAATGGGACAATTCTTTCCATGTGTCTCTCTAGACTCCAATTCAGTCTTGTGGATTTAATTACTTGTGAGAACTTGAACAGCATCTGACTGTCAGCTTGGAGTAGATGAGTAGTGTCTAAACAGTTAGTATAAATTAGTGGGACATGAAATTAATTTAATAATTTAGTAAATCTTGACCATACTTTTTTAAATGAAACAAAATATAATAAGATAATATAGAAGAACAGACTAGAATATGATAGAAGCAGAATAGTTCAGGAGGTGAGTAATGTTTTGTAAAATGTTTAGTTCTTTCTCTCTCTCTGTCTCTTTCTCTGTGTGTGCATGAGTGGGGGGTGTGGAAGGTGTACATGTGTTCTGGGTTATGATATAAAATGTGTTGTAAGTTATGGTGAGAAGAAAAGTTTGAATTTGACAAATGTAGCAAAAGAGAGCAAACCAAAACAATTGTGTATTTCTGTGCTATCTAGGTCAAACTACTCTGGCCCATGTTCTTCTGGCAACTGAAGGGAAAAGGGGAGTGGAGCTTGATGCTTTAGAATACTACTTCTTTATAAAACATCCTTTTTGGCTTAGCTAAATTCTTCTATCCTCATTATAGATGAAAGTAAGATGTGAGCCTCTTTAAAAACCAGCATTTTTCATCACTCTGTAGAATTACCTTCTCTCCCAATCATATAGCTGTGTCTTGTAGATTTGAGACTTCTTTTACTTAGTGCATAGTTTTTCATACTGTCTTTATATCATAATTGCACAGTGCATACAATACTGGTTATTTAGCAGGGGGTGGGTATGGGGGGCAGTTGTGGTTGTCCCAAAAAGCAGAAGACTGCGTAATACTGACATAGTTTGCTAGTTGTCAGGTGTTGCCAATCTGATTGAGTTAGGCAGACTCTAAGATGGCCCCAATATTTTCCACTTCCTAGTATTCATGGCTTTATGTAGGACCCTCCCCTTGAGTAACTTCATTCTTACCAATCGAATATAAAAACAATGAAAGACTGCCACTTCTTTGATTAAATTACAAAAGATTGTCACTTCTATCTTGCTAGTAGATTCTTGATATTGCCTTGTTGGCTCGTACAATTTGGTGAATAAGCTTTCATGTGGGAGAGGTCCACATGGAAAGGAATTAGGGGTGCCTCCAGCCAAAAGCCAGCAGGGAACTTAGGCCATCAGTCTCTCCAGGAACAGCTCTATGGAAGCTGAAAGCTTCCAATAATGAGATGAGCTCAGAATTGGATCCTTCTCCAATTGAATCTTCAGATGAGACCCGAGCCCTGGCAGACAATTTGACTGCAGTCTTTTGAGATATTCAAAACAGAGGATCTACCTATGCCATACCCAACTCCCTGATCCACAGAAATTATGAGGCAGTGTTTCTTGTTTTAAATAGCTAATTTTGGGGGTATTTGTTACATAGCTATTGAGTACAAATGCAGTGGTGCTAGTTCTCAAACAAGGGACATTTGGCAATATCAAAATATTTGAATTTTCTTTGGTTTTCACAAAGGTAGAGGCCAGAGATGCTGCTAACCATTCTACAATGCACAGACAGACCCAGACAGCAAATGATTTTTTGACTCAAAATGTCAGTAATGCCAAGGTTAAGAAGCCATAGTCTACACACTTAAGCAGATTTCAGTATCTTTAGACAAGAGATCTTAAGTCTCATATTCTGCACACTATTCCTAATGTCTACTAATAAAAATAAATTGTTTGTAAATACATTTCTTGGAAGCCAATTGTAGAATCAATGGCATTTCATTCATTTTCAAAGGGTCACAATGCTTTTTTCTTTAGAAATATCCCAGGAAGAAAAGTATGAAATATATCTCCATTAAAATACTTTGTTTATTAATTTTAGAGATAGGTCCATTCTGAAATGTATGGGTAGGCTGGAAGCTGATAATAAAACATCTAAATGAGCAAGAGAAATTTTACATATTAATCTCTCTGTGGTAATACTGGAGCAGCCAAATTTATCTTTCTCTATATTTGGCAAGTTATGCTCCCCCTCAGGCTAAGACTCATTATGCCAAGTTATGTCTTACACTGAAATGGTTGACATAAAACAAAAGGACCTCCTAAAATCCTGGTGGGTGTGTCTGTAACTTTTTACACTCAAACTATAGTGCATCATGAATAAATCAGTGGAGTTGTCACGAGAGAAGGCATACACTTCTTTTCACAAATGGAACTGTAAGCAACCGGTGCACATTGTGAACAGCCACTATGTTTCATTTATGACCTGTCCTGTCAGAGAAACAGCACAATTTGTATTGCACACAAATTGATATATTTTTGGTACATAAAAACAAGCTGAATGGTAAGGAAATGCGTACTGATATGTTTGTGCCTTCTGTCTTACTCAGAGCAATAATATAATTACAATTATGTATTTTTTTTAAGAAAACAAGTATAGTAGCATATATTCCAGGGAAGAAACATTTCCTCATGCTAATGGCAAGAGTTTTCATCCTCGTAGTTATCACAAGCACACAGTCTCCGCATAGCCATGCTCTAGTCACCTTCATCAATAAGCTAGATGGCACCTTAGTCTTGACTGAACATTTAGCACTTCACTTTTGCCTGCATAGACCGGGGAATACTGGTTAAGGATATAGATGCCAAGGTCTGTTACCCTTCAAGGACATTTCTGTCCCAAGTTTGTTATCTAGACCAGTTAATATGTCTTTCCTTCAATAACACCGTCTTAAATCTGCAGTGGGAATATAGTTTTCTCCCTTGTTTAAAATTATAAAATGCTGTTTATTGTTATGCATTTTACATATATTGCATGTCTAAGTTGTTTGTGCCTGCATTTCTGCAGTGAACAATTTCCATTAGAACCTAAAAAATGCAAAGCACTTAACTATTATAAATGTGGATTGTTGTTGTCTGATCATCAAATCTATATTTCTTGTTTGACTGGTTTGACTTGACGATTCCTGAGTGTGTCATTCACCCTATAGAAAAATCATATGAAGTTGACAGATAGAAGCACTTACATGATAATTAATTAATTAATAGTGGCCCATAGAAGCACTTTAATACCTTATGTTGACCATTTCCCTGGCACCATCAAAATAACACAGTAATCTTCCTTATTTCTTTCCTTGGTAATAAGAGATAATCTAATTCTTCTCAAAGATACATCTGACTTTGAAAGTCTAAATTGTTGACTTTCCTGGAATAATGTTTTATTTTCTAGGACAGGAAAGACAATACGGTTAGTGTGCAATTGCTATAACATAAGGGAAAACACAATTAAATTTAATTAAGCAGATTTAATGACCAAAATGTTAAGACAGTTTCTAGTTTATAATATCCAGCCTTAATGTGTGTTTGTCTGATGAATACATAGTGCCTCTCAACATTCATTTGCTTGACTCTGCTCCCTGTCACAGAAGGAAGTTGAATGGTTCAGAGAGAAGAATAAACAATTATTCTTGTATAACATGCTTATTTATGGCATATTTGGTTTATAATAAAATAGAAGAGTTAAGCAGAATAGCATCCATCTTAAAAAATAAGACATGAAGGAGCTAAAAATAAAAATGAGAGGAAGAGAATATAAACATGCATCAGATAAATTATGCTTCCTCATTAACTCTCATTGCAATCTTATAAATGGAACTAAATAGCCTGGCATGTTTAGAAGACTAAATGTATTCCATTAGTAAGATTTACTTGCTAATAAAATAAAAAATATTCGGCTTTATAGGTAGATATTTGGGTTAATTCCTATTGTCTTATCATCATATCCAAATGACACTAGGCAATTAATGCTTACTGATGGCAACAAAGTTATCTTCTGATAATAAGTACAAAATCATAAAAGCTTATAAATTGCAGTGCCAAGTGTTTAGTGTGTATTCATTTTGTGAATTTGCCTCTTACAATGAGGCATTTAAATATGTGACTCTATACAGGTAATTCAACAGTAAGTTTCCTTTTGGCTTCAGGAGAACTATCTAAAGAGGGTGACAAAAAATAAAATTTATTTTATTGTTTCTTCTTGGAGGACAAAAGTTACTGAAATACATGGACCTTCACTTAAATGAGTAGCTCCAATTTAAATAAAATCTATTGTAATATGACTTCCCTGTTTGGAAATTTAGACAGGTGGTTGATAGATGACTAGCTAGAGGAGAATCAGAGATAATTTTGTACTTGCATCACATAATATAATATGAGCAAATGTATATAATGCTTAAAAGGGAGATTTGTTTTTTGGGAAGAGTTAGATAATGATGAGTTGGGAAAGAAGCCTGGAGGAAAGGAGTTCAGAAGAAGCACTAAAGAGGGAACATGGCACAGTCAATGCAGTGCTTTGCAAGCAGTAGTTCTCATACCACCTGCACTACACTTAACTGAAATACTTAATAAATATGCAAATTTCTAGGACCACTCGAAACACACTGGATGAAAATCTTTTAGGGTTGAACAGAGCATCTGATTTTTTAACAAACATGTTTGGCAATTCTGAGGTACATTAAGGATTGAGACCAATTGATAATAAAGAATATATTTTTGATTTTTTATAAGTAGAAGGACAACTGTTTTAAGAATAATCAGGGAACTTATCTTTAGCACTTTCTTTATCTCTTAACTTTTTTATTTCAGCACATCTGCTTCATGATTTTTGGCAGCCTAGCTTTGTCTGCTATATAGTACACCCGGAAGAAGACAGTCTAATCACAATGTACGTTATTTTTACATCCCTTTTAAAGAAACCAGCAAAGTCTGAGACTACATTTACTTAGCTTCATTTTATTCCTAGGGAAGGGAGTCTCATTAGCTCAGCTTGAACTAAGTGCGCTCCCCTGGTCCAAGTTATGGGCAGTAGACAGGGCCATGAAATAAGACATATTTACATGGTCCCACCACAACTTCCTATGAATTTATTCAAAATATATGAGCATATACAATGTGACAGAGACAGGACACTATATTAGACATAAAGCAGTAAACAATCAGGAGTGAGGGAGGAATGTTCTCAGACATGAGCAATTCATTGTAGGCTGGGCGAGTAACTTAAAACATGTCAGTTAAAATTAGCAAAATACTGGTAAGAATCTAAATGTTCAATGGTAAGGCTGAAACGAGATACATCTATGAAATAGAAGAGTGAAAAAAGCTGTCCTCGAAGAATATATAGAATGAAGGAAACTACTTAACATATATTTTTATGCTAAGCACACACACACATTATAAAATGTCTGTAATATAACCCTATTTAAAAAAAATACGAAAACTGAAAAACATTGGGAGATATAAAAAAGTGGCATGGTTACCTGCCATTGGATTTCAGGTGTTTTTTTCTTTTCTTCTTCAAAAATTTCTAATTTTTGCAAATTTATGTGATAAATAGATATTACTTTTATAATTGGCAGAAAATGAAAGAGAAAGGAATAATATTTAATGCGCAGCTTGCTGCTTGTTAGGCAGTTTGAATGTTAGCTGAGCCACTACTTCTAAGACCGACCAACAACCAAAGACGTTGTACCTTTTTTCAGTGTTTGCGGAACCATAGATAATTGGCTTATGGAATACTTCTTTTCCTGAAGCTAACTGTGGGTAGAAAACGTAACTTGCATTTTCTGCAGGGCATAGGCTAACCAATGAAGCTGTAATAGAAAAAAACAGTCCTCAGAATTCTGTCCTCAGGATGTTGTGATCTTACACATGTATCTTCTTAAATTCACATAGTATATGGGTTGACAGCAACATGAAAAGTACCATTACTAAACTGATCATACACAAAAAAAGTCAGCTAGAATATAGCCGTCATTTGTATTTTTTGGCCAAAAAATAATTTCTTTTATTTGGAGAAAATTCCAAGATAGGTCAAAGGTATTATTCCACCTCTCACTACGAAAGTACTATAGAATAAATATGTTCTCTTCCACTCCAGAGACAGCTATAATGTGGACTTGCAGCCTCAGTGTAGACAATTGGATGATTATATTTAGGATTTGACTTCTGAGATAATTGTACAAAGGTTCAAGGACAATCATGATTTTTTAGCTGCTAAATTGGCTATTTCTAGATATGAGTAGCATTTGGAGAGTGTCTGATGGTGAATGCATAAGCTGTGCCACCCACACTGTTACTGTGGTCAGGTCTGGGCTTTGCCTTACTCCTCTTGATCTGTTCAGTTAGCTAGTCATTCTGTGGATTTTGTAGGGCAGCCATTTTTTATTGTACTAAGCATTATTGATACCCAAGGACATTTGGTATTGTATTAAATACTACATTAAATTCAATGATGGCCAGATTTTATTTCTACATTTTAATAGCTAAATTTCTCTAAAGTCTTGTTAACAATTTTCCTACTCATTTTGGGGTCTTAATAAGCAAAACAGGAGGAATGTTAAAGATGGCCATGTAGACACCGTCAGGAAGAGCTTCTCCCATTGAGAGACCAAAATATCTAGTAGACCAGCATACTCCAAACAGATCTTCTAAGAGAATGCACTGAGAGGGATTGGAGAGATGACATAGACACTGGGGCTAAGGGGAGAGGAAGCTGCCAGCACTGCATCGGGTTGCCGGTACTGAAACTAATAAGAACAGAAATAGAACATACAAGAATCTTTGGGACATATCTAAAACAGTGCTAAGAAAGTTTATATCATTAAATTCCCACATCAAGAAATTACAAAGACCTCAAATTAGCAACCTAACATCACACTTGTAGAAACTGGAAAACAAGAGCATTCCAACCTCAAAGCTAGCAGAAGAAAAGAAATAACCAAATTAGAAAGGAAGTGAGCAAAATTGAAATGTGAAAATCCATACTAAAGATTAAATGAAACCAAGAATTGGTTTCTTGAAAGAATAAACAGGATTTCTAGACCACTACCTAGGTTAATAAAGGAAAAAAGAAGAGGCAAATAAGCACAATCAGAAAGGACATGGGTGACGTTACAACCAACCCTAAAGAAACACAAAAAATCCATGGAGACTATTACAAACCCCTCTATGCACACAAACTAGAAAAACTGTAGAAAATGGATAAGCTTTTGGAAACACACCATCCCAAGATTGTGGGAAGAAATTAAAAGAAGAAATCAAAACACTGAACTGATCAATGAGTTCCATAATTGAATCAAAAATTAAAAAAATCTGTCAACCAAAAAAAAGTCCAGAACCAGATGAATTTACAGCCAAATTATACCAGACATACAAAGGGCTACAACTAATCGTACTGAAATTATTCCAAAAAATTGAGGTGGAGCGATAACTCCCTACCTCGTTTTATGATGCCAACATCATTCTGATACCAAAATCTGGTAGAAACGTACAGACACACACACAAGGAAAATTTCAGGTCAGTATACCTGATGAACGTACATGCAAAAATCCTCAACAAAATACTAGCAAACCGAATTCAGCAGCACATTGAAAAGTTAATTCACCACTCTCAAGTAGGCTTTATTCCAGGGATGCAAGTTTGGTTCAACAAACACAAATCAATCAATGTGATTCACTGCATAAAAACAAAAACCATATGATCATCTCAATAGAGAAATGTTTTTGATAAAATTTATCATCTATTTCTAAAACCCTCAAAAACTAGGCATTAAAGGAATATATATCAAAATAATAAAAGCTATTTTATGACAAATCCACAGCCAACATCATGCTGAATGTCCAAAAGCTGAAAGCATTTTCCTTGAGAACTGGGAGAAAATGAGGATGCTTACTCTCACCATTCCCATTCAGCATAGTACTGGAAGTCCTGGCCAGAGCAATCAGGCAAGATAAAGAACTGAAAGGCATCCAAATAGGAAGAGTGAAATCAAATTACCTCTCTTCACTTATGATATGAGTCTATACTAGAAAACACAAAAGCCTCTGCCAAAAGGCTTCTAGAGCTCATAAAGGACTTCAGTAAAGTTTCAAGATACAAAATAAATGTACAAAAACCAGTAGCATTTCTATACACCAATGAATAGAGCCAAATCAAGAATGCAGTCACATTTATAATAGCTACAAAAATGAGTAAAATACTTAGGAATCACCAACCAAGAAGGTAAAAGATCTCTATAAGAATTAGAAAACACTGTTGAAAGAAATCTAAGTTGACATAAAAAAGTTGGAAAACATTCCATGTTCCTAGATAGGAAGAATCAATATTGTTTAAATGGCCATGTTACCCAAAGCAATTTGCAGATTCAATGCTATTCTTATCAAACTACCAAGGTCATTTTTCTTAGAATCAGAAAAAAGTATTCTAAAATTCATGTGGAATCAAAAAAGAGCCTCAATACTCAAAGCAATCCTAACCAAAAAGGATAAATCTGGAGGCATCACACTACTTGACTTCAAACTATACTACTAGACTACAGTAATGAAAACAGTATTGTAGTGCTATAAAAACAGATACATAGAGCAATGCATTTGGAAAAGGACTCCCTATTCAACAAATGGTGCTAGGGTAGCTGGCTAGCTAGCCATATGCAGAAATTGAAACTGAATCACTACCGTTCACCATATACAAAAATTAACTCGGGATAGATTAAAAACATAAATGTAAGATCTAACGTTATAAAAATATTAAAAGAAAGCTTAGGAAATGCCCTTCTGGACATTGGCCTTGGCAAAGAATTTATGAGTAAGTCACCAAAAGCAATCACAACAAAAAGAAAAAGTGACAAGTGGAACCTAATTAAACTAACAAGCTTCTGCACAACAACAACAAAAACTGTCTGTCAATAGAGTAAACAGACAACTTGTGGACAAAATATTCACAAACTATGCATCCAACAAAGATCTAATATACAGAATCCATAAGGATCTTAATTCAACAAGCAAAAAACCAAATAACCCCATTAAAAATGGGCAAATAATATGAACAGAAACTTCTCAAAAGTAGATATACAAGCAGCCAACAAATATATAAAAAAAGATCAACATCACTAATTATTAAAGGAATGCAAATCAAAACCACATTTAGGTGCCATCTCACACCAGTCAGAATGGCTTTTATTAAAAAGTCAAAAAATAACAGGATGTTGGTAAGGTTGTGGAGAAAAGGGAACACTTACACACTTTTGGTGGAAATTAAAATCAGTTCAGCCACTGTGGAAAGCAGTTTGGAGGTTTCTCAAATAGCGTAAAACAAAACGACCAATAGCAGCAATACTATACTGAGTATATATCCAAAGGAAAATAAATCATTCCACCAAAAAGACACAGGCACTCGTATGTTAATCACAGCACTATTCAAAATAGCAAAGACATGAGATCAATCTAGATGCTCATCAATGATGGGGTGTATAGAGAAAATTTGATACATATACACCATGCAATACTACACAGTCAAAAAAAAAAAGAATGAAATAATCTTCTTTGCAGCAACATGGATGCAGTTGAAGGCCATTCCTAAGTGAATTAATGGAAGAACGGAAAACAAAATACTGCATGTTCTCACTTATAAGTGGGAGCTAATCATGGAGTACACATGGACTCAAAGATGGGAACAATAGGCAGACACTGGAGACTACCAGGGGAGAAGGGGATGAGGGAGAGAGAGGGTTGAACAGTTAACTAGTGGGTATTATGCTCACTACCTGGGTGATGAAATTATTTACGCACCAAACCTCAGTGACATGCAAATTACCCATGTAACAAATCTGCACATATACCCCCTGAACCTAAAATAAGAGTCAGAAAAAAAAATTTCAACACAATGCCATTTTTAATTATTTTATTGAAAATAATATTTGTGATAAAACAGATATTTTAATATTCACAAGATAATACTTTACTTAGAAATACATAGACTAAAAGATGCATGATATTTATGGAGAAAAATAGGAGTTAAAAAAGAACATAAAAGAAGCTCCAGACCATACCTATAATTCCAGCACTTTGGGAGGCTGAGGCAGGTGGATTGCTTGAGCCCAGGAGTTCAAAACCAGCCTGGGCAGCATAGTGAGATTTTGTATCTACAAAAACAACAAACAAACAAACAAACAAATAGACAGGTATGGTGATGCACACCTGTAGGCCCAGCTACTCAGGAAACTGAGGTGGGAGCATTGCTTGAGCCTCAGGAGACTCTGTATGTTACAAAAAATGCCAACGAACATAAGAGAAGGCTTTTGAACTTATGAAAACGCATGATGTATCTTTCCATCGTAACAATATAAATAAATGAAAATGGCAAGTGTTGATGATGATGTGGGGAAATGGGAACATAAATGTGTGTTAGGCAGAAAAATATCCCCCTAAAGATGTCTGCATTCTAATCCTGTGATGATGTTACCTTACATGGCAAAGGAAGTTGCAGTTGTGATTAAGGTTAAGGACTCTGAGGTGAAGAGTGTTTCCTAGATTATCCGGGTGTGCCCAGTATAATCTCATGAATCCTTAAATGTGGAAACATTTTCTGAGCTGCAGATAACCGATAAATGGCAGCTTGAGAAGGTCCCACTGCTGGCTTTGAAAATGGAAGAAGGAGGGCATGAGCCCAGGAATCTGAGAGGCTCCTAGAGGCTGGAAGGACAAGGGAACTGTTTCTCTCCTAGAGCCTCCCAGAAGTAACCAGCCTGTGGACCCCTTGACTTTAGCGCAGTGAAATCCATTTTGGATTTCAACCTCCAGACATAGAAGACACCAATATGTGTTGTTTTACGCCACTAAATTTTGGTGATTTTTTACAGCAGTAATAGAAACTAGTACAATCTGCATAATGAGATGCCTGTAGATAGACTAAGATAGATAGATACATAGATAGATAGAATGCTGCAATTATGAAACATCTGTGATAATTATAGCATTATAGATAGAATGCTGCAACCATCAAACATATCTGTGGTAATTATAGCTTATTTTAACAGCTATCTAAATGTCCATCATTAGGGAATGGATAACAAACAATAGTATATTTATATTTGATATACTATATAGAAGTTAAAACAGAATAAGCCAGGTATTCATATATCAATATATTTAAATTCTCAAATCACAAGATAATAACCACAAGATAATTCTTTACTTAGAAATATATAGACTAAAAGATTCATGATATTTATGGAGAAAAATAGGAGTAAAAAAAGAACAGAAAAGAAGCTCCAAAACACTGAAAAACACCAAAACAACTTACAGAATGGCAATTAATTCTTATACCATTTGTAAAATTTATTTATTAAAACTGGAAACACCATACATTATATATGGAGAGTTACATTGAGTAAAAGTTCATTGGAAGATTATCCAAAAAATTCACTATAATAGTTGCTACTGTAACAGGAAATGAGACGGAGAAGGATTCCAAAGATAATTTCAAATATATCTGAAATGTTTAAGGTTTTTATCTTTTACATCCCAAAAGCAAAATATATGAAAAAACATATATATATAGAAGGAAAGGAGGAAGCAAGAAAATAGGGATGGAAATAGTATTTTGAGGCCAAATGCCCTGAGATTAAGTTGGAACATTACTGTTTGCTGTGTAAATTTAGACAAATTACTTGAGTTCTCTAAACCTGAACTTTTGTTACCTGGAAAAATAAATAGATGTGGTTTTTTTTCATGCTATTGGAAGAATTAGAAGAGATAATTTATGTAAAGTGGATAATGTAAATAAAAGCCTTGCATATGATAAGGACTTAATAGATATTATTTATTTCTTCTTTCTCCAACATTACACATGACTAGGTCCGGTCTCTGTAGGTATGTATCTCTGTCAGATGAAGAGGGAAAATCAACTCTAAAACTACTTCAAGAACTTGTTAACTTGACTCACAGAGACATCTGGGTAACAACTGTGTTTTAACCCTGTAACAGTAAATTCAGGGTGGGGCTGTCCCAAGTTCTGTAAGTTTAGGGAGACTGAGAGTGAAAGATGAGAAATTTGTTTAGTTCTGTCTACTCTGTGTACTATCCCTTAACAATCCTCTCATGCCATGCATTATGCACATTATACATGAAATTGCACTTGGGTCAGATTTTGGGCTCTCCAGGATGGATCTAGGCAAGATTGTATCCTGAATCCTTTTAGCTATTTTGGTCCTGAAGGACAGTTGAGCTTCCAAGTTCTGATCTTTATTCTTTCAGCCTTATTATCCAAAAATTGGCCTACTCGTCAGCCTCTTTTCAGTAGTCTAAAATGCTTACATATGCATATGTAATGGTAGAATTTTGATAAATTTCATTGTGTAGCCTATCTTGCACTGGAGGAAAAAATTTTTTTATTATTGCTTTGTCTCTCTTGCCTTCTTAGTGATGATGAAAGATGTAGGAGAACTGTAATGGTCAGAAAACGAGACCAGTATCTCTAGTCTTTTGTCTACCAAATGTCCCAGCACCTCTAAACTCACCATTTTCTCTGGGCTACACTGATTAATTCAGAGATGGGGATATAAATTTTTATTTTATTTTATTTTATTTATTTATTTATTTACTTTTGAGATGGAATCTTTCTCCGTCATCCAGTCTGGAGTGCAGTGGCACGATCTCGGCTCACTGAAACCTCTGCCTTCTGGGTTCAAGCTATTCTCCTGCCTCAGCCTCCCGAGTAGCTGGAACTATAGGCATGCACCACCATGCCCGGCTAATTTTTGTATTTTTAGTAGAGACGGGGTTTCAACATGTTGGTTAGGCTGGTCTCGAACTCCTGACCTCATGATCCACTCCCCTCGGCCTCCCAAAGTGCTGGGATTACAGGTGTGAGCCACCATGCCTGGCCGGGAATATAACTTTTAGGAATGCTGAGATGTTAGTTGGAGTTTGGGGATGGAAGACTCTTTTATACTCTACTTGATCATGGAAGAATAACCATGACATTTATGGTAGCCATCCGACTACTAAGAAGAGTTTGTGATTAAGTCTAAATGGAAGAAAGAAGTGTCAATAAGTGGTGATAGACCTGGTCTAAATACCCATTAACCATCTATCTCGATCTACAGTTAACTAGATCTTTTTCAGAACTTTTTTCTTTAGACAATTTAGTGGAGTTTACTGTAACTTTGAAATGAAAATGAGTTTTAGTTCGTTTCTTATAATATATGGTAACCAAAGGAGTTAGCCTGGTAGCTGCAGTTCAGAATGTCTTATGGGGCTTATTAATTCTCATTAGTAGTATTGAATGATGTCTGATAGATACTCAAACTCTCATTTAGTATTTAAATATGAGTCCTAACTTAACTAATTCCATCCCTTATTCCTTTTCTGGTGCTGAGTTATACTTTCTGCAATCCCCAATTCCTGGAGAGCTGGAGTGGAGGTTTGCTAAATACAGACAGATGAGTTGTGTTTTCTAATCAACAGTCTGATAGAATTTCTTAGTGATATGCTATGCTTGACATATTAAATGTTTTGACATCCCTGATTGCCTGTAGCTTTCCTGCACTTGAATGATGCTGAGGCTATTGTTCCTTGGACCATTTGCTTATGATTCCCCAAGTAACAGGCTGGAATGCAGAGCTCTCTGGGCATGGCTAGTTTGCAAGACTAAAGGATATGAATGTAGAAACAAGCAGACGCTTAATTGGAAAAGGTAGGAACTGAGAACGAGCTATGGTGGAGGAAAAAACTAATACTCTGAAACTTGACCAAAGAGAAACCATGGAATAAATAATTATGGAAACAGTTGAATCCATAAGAAAGAGCCAGAAAACAAAAACTGCTCAAAGCCAATGAAACACTTATAGGATTAAAAGGACCCAAGCAAACTGAGACAAGAATATCAATTATAAAAAAACAAGCAAATGCACTGGGGTGTCCAATAATTCAATTCAATTCTGACACTAACTACTTGGAGTTAGTGCAGACCTCCACAGGTTAAGGGGCTCAGTTCCACAAGATTGCCCCGCTTCAGATGCCAGCTTGTAATGAGGCTGTCAGGCTACCAGCACTTCTTTGCAGCTGGCTAACAATTTGAGGAGGGTTCCCCCAGTCTTTTCCTCAGATTCAATAGTTTGCTAGAATGACACACAGAACTCAGGAAAGGGCTGTACTTATTATTACAGTTTTAATAGGATACGATTCAAGAAAGACCAAATGGAAGTAGTTTACAGGACACAGTACAAGGAAAATAGTGGCATTCCATGGCTTCTCCAGGTATACCACCCTCTCAGGGCCTCAGTGTTTTCACCAACCCAGAACCAACCCCCTGCCATTGAAATCTCATCATTCAGAGTTTCTAATTCAGAGGTTTCATTACAGAAGCATAATTGATTAAGACATTGACCATGGCCGATTAAACCCAATCTCCAGTGCCTTTCTGTCGGGGTTGGCAAGGGGCAAGGGATGGGGGAAGGTGGAGCTGAAAGTTTCAACCCTCTGATCATGTGGCCTGTTCCTCTGATGATCACATCCTATCCTGAAGGTATTTAGGGGCCTGCTATGAGTCAACATTGGCATAAATTCAGGCATGCTTTAAAGGAGTTACTTAGAAATAACAAAATACATTATTATTAGTTAGGAAATTCCAGAGGTTTTAGGAGTTCTGTGCCAGGAACTTGAAACAAAGACCAAATATATTTTTATTATACCATAGGATTTTTCCTGAATTTCCAGAAGTGATATATAGACAAGCCAGAACTTTCATTTCCCTCACGAACTCTTGTTCTTTTTGCTAAGGCCTGTATTATTTTTTTGACCTGATTAAAACAGAGTCTCTGAAAATTATTTAATATTGCATGGGCTGATTAGTAGCTTTAGATAAAAAAATTCATATACATTTTATAAAATTGAAATGCAAAATTCTTCATGGTCTTGATAATAATTCTCTTTTGTTCTAACTCTTATTATACTCCACAAGACTGTAATAAAGGCTGAAGGATTATGTCAATCACTTCATCTTGGCTGCAGTTGTTCATGCCTCTCCTACTTGTATATTATTTTCCTGTTAATGGTTTCATTTGTTCAGTTTGTATTTTCATAGGTATTGCTATATTGAATAACATTTCCAATTCCAAAAGTTGATTATGGACTTGTATTATTCAAGATGTTAGGTAATAATAAATAACCATAAAACTCAGTAGCTTAATATAACTAAATGTTGTCTTGGCTTTCTGCTTCCTGTCTAAAAGACAAGCAGGGAGCTCTCCTCACTACAGTCACTGGGAACATCGGCCTTCGGTGGCTTCATCTTGACACCTGTTTCTCAGATGGCCATGGCAGAGGGAAGAGAACCTGGCAACTCATGGGTTGGCTCCAAGAGCTTTTGCCCAGAACTAATGTGTCTATCACCTTTTTTTTTTTTTTTTTTTTTTTTTTTTTTTTTTAAGAACTCAGGCTCAGGAAGCTAGTATTAGGTGGGGAGCATAGAGAAAAGACCTTCAGGAAAAAATCTGGAGTTGGATTTCTCACTCCAAAAGAAATTTAGAGTGAGAGTTCTCACTCTAAAAGAAATAAATAACCAACTGTTTTGCATGATAAATAGGGTGATAAAAAAATTCCTGCAATGCAATAGCAACACCATTATTACAATTTTAGAAGTAATTAATAGGATTTAGGCATGTTTGACTATTTTGTTCATCATTCTAATTTTAGTTTCTTTTTGACCTATATTATACTTTTGCTCAATTATTTTTTTATTTCTCTGTCACTTATATTTTCATATCTGTTTATGAAAGTTTTTGCTCACTTTCTTATGACAGAAGTACATTCTTTATTAAATGCCACAAGAAATGTTGAAATATTAGAATATCTACAGGTAAGATCTTATTTAATCATATTCCTAGAAAGAACGTCAGACCCACTACAAAAAAATCTACTGAATTTTATTTTAAATTAATCATTATATTTAGGTGGCTTTTCCAGCTGCCAATTGAAATTTTTTTTTTCCAAATCTGGCTGATTTACCTCATTCAGACAGGCAGGTAGCATATTGATCTGGAATTTGGTGATACTTAGTTCTCATGCCTATGTTCTTAATTTGCTTATTTATTTTTGTAGAGACAGGGTCTTGCTATGTTGTTCAGGCTGATCTTGAGCTCTGGATCTCGTGCAATCCTCCCACCTGGGCTTCTCAAAGTGCTGGGATTACAGGTGGGAGCCACTGTGCCTGGCCCACATGCCCATGTTTTGAATCAGGTCAAATTCACTTATGAATCAAAGGAAAAGTAAGAAAGTTTCAGGCAGCAGCAGAAATTAACACTCTGATTTTAAATGGCATAAGCAAGTAGGAGTTATTTATCTCACGTGATAAGTCTGGAGATAAGCATTTAATGGTGTTGGTTTGCATTTCCAGGTTCGTCATATTTCCCTGTTGTGTCATTCTTGGTATCTTGACTTGGATTCGCTTGTTTATTAGTTTGCTATGGCTGCTATAACCAAGTATCAGAGACTGGGTGACTTAAACAACTGAAATGTATTTCCTCACAGTTCTGGAGGCCAGAAGTCAACACAAAGGTGCTGGCAGGGTTGATTTTTTTCTGAGGCCTCTCTATTTGGCTTGTAGATGACCATCTTCTCCCTGTATCTTCATATGATCTTGCCTCTGCACATCTGTGTGTGTGTCTAAATCTCCTCTTCTTATAAGAGTACCAGTCATATTGGATTAGGGCTCATAATGTCATTTTAACTTAATTGCCTGTCAAAAAATTCTGTCTTCAAATACAGTCACATTTCTAGGGTTTAGGATTTTAACATATGAATGCAGGGGGACAATTCAGTCCATAATACTGTGGTTATCACTTTTTGGTCTTAAGATGATTGCTACAGCTCTACAACCCACATCTATTATAAAAACAAAGAGAAGAGAGAAAGAAATTGAGAGAGGAGAGTTCCCTGATCACTTTGCAGGACGTGCGACAGGGGTGTTGCTCATCTGTTTGGCCACCACACATGCTCAGGCCCCTTGCAGGACAGGGAGCATGCTGACAGGCAGGTGCAGCAACCCAGGCGAGTGCCTTGGGGCTCCAGCCCCAAGGTAGGATCTAAGGGTGGGTGCCTGTGACTCCTGAAGCCCAAGTGGGTATGTGTTACAGTGTGCTCTTTTAGATTTGCCATCTGAGACAGCTTAAGAGTGTAACCAGCTCGGTGCCCTCTTGGGACCCAGGTACTTTTCTGGCATCCAGGAAGAGTCAAGTCGCACAGACTTAAAGGATGAATGTGGGGATTTTATTGAGTGATGGAAGTGGCTCTCAGCAGGGTGGATGGGCAGCTGGAAGGGGGATGGAGTGAGATTATTTTTCTCCTGGAATTTGGCCATCCAGAGGCCAATCTCCTCTCGGACCATCCCCAGCCCAACTCCTCTCAACTTTCAGATGCTCCTTCTCTTCTCCTTTTCTTTGCCTTGCCACTCTGCATTCTTCTGCTCTTCTATTCATCTCCTTTTGGAGCTGGGGGTTTGGGATTTATATGGGTACAGGATGGGAGGGCATGGGAGGCCAAAAGGCAACTTTTAAGTGCAAAAACAGGAATGCCTCTTCTCATTTAAGGTTGTGGGTTTCCAGGCTTGAGGGGGTAGCCTTTGCCAGGGAACCATGCTCTTCTACCCAGTATTTCCATCTCCTGTTCATATCAAAATGAAACTTGTAATTTTTATTCCCTATTAAAAGTAAAACAAAAGCTTCCAATACCATCATCCCTCTTTCATGTAGCTGATCCATGTTATCCTTGGCTAGAACTGTGTCACATGGTTATTTCTGACTGTGAGAGAGGCTGGGCACGTGATAAGATTTTTTAGTATCTATAGTAAAGAGGACATGGAAAAGGATGATTAAAAATGGGTTTCAGGCTACTTCATACAGAATCTGTTCCAGAGAATTTCACAGAATATTTAACAAATGTATATTTATTGATCTACTAAAAACAAAAGTCACTATGCCAAGCACTCAGGACGTGAGTAAACTGAAGATATGTGATCAGTACAAGCAAAAGACTCTAAGCCAAGCACTCAAGATCTGTGAGACCCTGCCTTCACAGAATTTACAGTAGTTTGTGGAAGACAGACAATTAAATAAGCAATTACAGTGCTGCATGACAATTGAAAAGATGGGGGCAGCAGTGTATACTAGAGAAACTCACAGGAGAGGCAGCAAACCTAGTCCTAGAAAACCATTAAAGGCTCCACAAAGAAAGTGACATCCCTGTTTTTTCCATCTTTACTATGCATGTAATTTAATACGTACTTCACAGAGGTATTTTAGGCAGTAAGTAAATTGATATGCCAGAAATCAACAAGCACAGTACTTGGCACAAAATAATTTAAAAGTATGTGTTCATTATTCATAATTGTTTTTGTTCATTCACTATGTCATAATAGCAAACCCTTTTGTACTTCTTAAAACACATTAGACATTATCTGAAAGGTTTCATTTTACTCATTTATTCCTCACAATAATTAAAGGAGGTAGATATTATTATTGTTCTCATTCTGCAGAGGAAGAAATGCAGACATTGAAAAGTTGAGTGATTTGTTCAAGGTCATGTAGCTATTAAAAGGCAAAGCCGAGATTTGAATTCTGCTAGACCAGCTCTCAAGTTCATCCTCTTAACTACCTGCTATCAGGCCTCTCCTCATTATATTTCGTCTCCAATATTTATTTCGAGTGGAGTTAAGAATGTATTCAATCTAAAACGATCATTTTTCCTGATGTCTGAGTTTCTGTCTGTGGCAATTACCTGCTACTGTGCTACTTAAAAAAAAATGTAAATACTTCCAAGGAAGAACATGGAATAATCATTTTATACCGAAAATGGAGGAAGTTCTATAAATGCTATCAGAACATGAAATGCCTCAGTTTTTCTATGGCTGTTCATTTTCTCTACTCGTCTTTTCTCTTCCTCCGAGATATGTCATAAACTGAATATTGTTAATTTGGCTCTCAGACAGCTAAGATACCAGATTTTAGAAAAAAAATTTTTTTCTGGGCAATAAAATATGAAGATTTGTTTTTGTGTAGCAACTACTTTCTTATCTTGTCTTTTTGTTTATATTTATTGTTTTGTTTTCATAGTTTCTTTTTATTGAGCTAAGCTTAGCATGTTTTCTACTTAGAGCTTTGTTATAAAATATAATTGAACAATATATTCACTAACTGTAATATGGCTTTTACTTCAATTTTTCAATGACATACATTTCAGAGTTATGAAAACCTCAATTTTACTTCACTGTATTCTGGTTGGAAGAAGAGCCTGCCAAGGTGTCATGTGCAAAAATAGGATTTGAAGAATACATTGGGAAAAAAAAAGAATTTGTCCTTGGTTTTCACGTCTAGCATCAACTACTAAATGTGTATGTATCATTGCCAATTATTCAGAATCAAATTCTGTGCTTTGCAAAGTCAGCAAGTCCACAGACCTAAAAGTGCTGGTTATTTTTATTCAAATGCATGTCAGGTATTAAAAATTGTGTTTCAAATAACTGTGGATTTTTCTTTGCAGGCAAATATAGTGTTAGCAAGTTTTTAACCCTACATTTTAAAACTTGTTCCCATTTAATACTATTATTTTAACAGTTCTCTCATGTAGATATTTTGTAAAGCTATATTTTATGTTTTATTTCCAATTGGTTTACAAGGTTTTCTTGGCTCTCGCATCATTTATACTAATTGGAGTTTTGTGGAAGGAATGAAATACAAAAAAATTATGTCAAGAATTATCAAGGTTCTTGATAATTTCCAAGGATGTGCTCCTTTATTTTATTTGTTATGATGCTATTATTTCCATTTTACCTTGACACAGCAGCAGGTAATTCTTATGTTGTCTGTATAACGTATGATTTCTGTTAAAATTGCAATCGATTGTGAATAATAACTACATTTTGATATAGGCTTTCTCAATTTTCTCTTGGCAATGCCTATTTATATTTTAGACTCTATATAGATTTAGCATTTGGAGTCAATTGAGTTTTGTTAAATTTCAATTTTCCCAATATGGTGATGATGTAAATTAACTAATCTTGACATGTTTCAGCTCTGTCATTAAGGCCTGACAATGAAAAACTTTATTGTGTTTATAATGGTTGCAAAATTCTAGCTCTATAAATGTCTAGCAATGCAACTTTGGGGTCTCATGGTTACTCTAAGCCTTAGCTTTCCCATTTCTAAAATGATAATGGCTGTCCTCAGCGTGGTTGTCGCTGGATGACTGTGAGGGTCAAATGAGATAAGGTAAGACTTGTCTTTTCAAAATGCAGAGCAAGGAGTCTCAGGAAGAAAAGGTGGTAATATAGAGACGCAGAGTTCTTAGGAAAAGATGGTGCATCTTCCAACAGCAAGAATTTTACCAAAAGATTTTGGGGAGGAAAATAAAATAATTTTACATTAAAATCAAATATATTATTTTATGCCATTTTCATAATTGTAAATGTGTTATGGCGTGGAATCCAAGATTTAACATAAAATACTCAAAAGCAATAGTGAGAAAGGGTCTCTTCTAGGACTGAAACTCCCTTTCGTCCTTCTCTTTCTCTCAATCCCCTACCCTCCTATTAAGCTTGTATGTTTATTTTTCTCTACTGCTAAGGTGACATGACCTGAGAAATAAGCATACAAATGTGCTAAAATATGCATAAAGTGACATTTAAATATGGCATATTAATATCACCTTTGGTCTTTTAGAAATTGTGTGCAATATCTTGAAAATTCCTTCATCTAATCCAAGTTGCCATCTTCTCTTTTGCGGATCACTGCAACTGCCTTGAAACTGACCTACTGTGTCCATTCTGGTCTCTTTCAATCCTCAACTGAAATAGCATTTTTGAAATTCTAATCCAACTGTGGCACCTTACACCACTTAAAACCTAGCTGTGACTTCACTTTTTTTTTTTGGAATAATGACAAAAGTTTCAACATGTTTTCTTAAGCCCTCCACAGCCTGTTCCCCACCACTTTCCAAACTCTCCCTCTTCTGACTGCTCTCATTTTCTTCTGGGTCCAAATAATGTTCCAGCTCCACCACATGGCTTTTGCACATACTGTCCTCTCACCGAAATGGTCTTCCTTCCTCTCTTCATATAGTGGCCTCTCCTTTTGCTTGAGATCTTTCATTAAAAAGCAAACTTCCTAGATTAATCTTTCCCTGCCCATTCAGGTCAGGTGAAACCCATTATTAGGCCCCCCAAACTTCCTAATCTTTCCTTGCCCTCTCAGGTTAGATAAAACCCCATTATATGAGCCCATAACACCTCATACTGTCTGTTTATAGCACTTACTACAATTGTAAGCAAATACTATTTGTGCAACTATTTAATTAGGTTGTTTCTTTATTACATCCCTACTTATGCTCCATCAGTCTATCTGGTTTTATAGTAGCACACAATAAATCCTTCATATATATTTGATGAATGAAGGTGAGAGAATGCAACTGAACTTTGTATAACATTAGTCATCGCTATCATTTTTCTAAATATTTTTTAATGAGGACCTGGAAAGTAGAATTACCACATTCTTTCCTGCTGATAATGTTACTGGAAAAGAGTTAATGAATACCTCTTTAAATCAGGCTGCTTTATAGAAAACTATGGTCCCTAATTGCCATCATGCCTCAAACCAAGATTATGACAAGTGGGACTCAAATTCTGTTGAACTGTCTATATTGCCTAAACTTTGATTTGTTTTGTTTTGATTGGTTCAGTTTGAGAGGGCTTTTGTTAAGGAGTATAGCTCAGTTTTGGATATCATTCTCTTGACAGTCATCTTAATAGATCCCCTGGTTCTCTCAAGTCTTAAATGTTGGTATGCAGTCATTCGTTGAGTGTTGAATGATCTCACTTCAACTAGACCAGCGAGCACATAAATTCAATTAACATGAGGACTTGACATGAATTCCATACTGAGACCAAATAAGTCAATTCACAATGGTGACTGAAACTGGTGCTCATGCCCAGGTTTTAGATGATCTCCAAATTGAGAGGTTGATCAAAAGGAACAAATTGTTGAACTAAACTAAATTTGGCCTGAGGAAGCCTCTGTACTCAAGTCCTTATGTAACAAACTTTATCCTAACTTAGTACATGAACTAACTGAAAGCTGAATTTAGGATTATACTCTTGTAACAAATTGACTGAGGCTCAGTCAATTGCAGCAGCTGAGCTTCAGTCAGTCACAGGTGGCCAGCTGATTTAAATATGGCAAAACATAGAGCTATAACTAATTAAGCTGTCTCTGTACCTCACTTCCATTGTTTGTCCATGAATGCTGTCTGACCACATTGCAGGCCAGAGTTCTTAGAATTGGTTCTGGTTCCAAGTGTTGCCTGATTCTCAAATCATTCTTTGTTTAAATTCTGTTAAATTTAACTCATGTAAGGTTATCCCTTTTAACACTATTTAACACCAGGTAAGTAAGTACCTATTTTAGTAAGTTAGATGGAGATATTTAAAAAGCCTGATTGTCAAAGTGATAATTTAATTATGTAACTATTAAACATCTATTTTAGGCAAGAAAAAGTGATAGGCATTGTGAGGAAAACAAAATAAATAAGCGAGCATCTCTGTCCTTAGGAAAGTTAGGATTCTGTTAGGATCCAATATCACAGGCTGAATTGCATCCCCTCTCCTCCCTCAAATCTTTATGTTGAGTTTCTAACCCCTGATATCTGAGAATGTGACTATATTTGGAGATAGGGCCTTTACAGTGGTAAATAAGATAAAATGAGCTCATATGGGTGCGCGCTAATCCAGTATGACTGGTGAGCTTAGAAGAAAAGATTAGGATACAGATACAAACAAACGGAAGATCATGTAAAGACACAAGAAGAAAATTGTCATCTACAAGCCCAGGAGAGAGGCCTGGAATAGATAGAGGCCTGGAACAGATATATCCTCACAACCCTCAGAGGAAACTGACCCTGCTGACACCTGATCATGTACTTTCCAGCCTCCAGAACTGTGAGGAACTGCATTTTTGTTACTTAAGCCACCTAATCTGTGGTATTTTGTTATGGCATCCCTCAAAGACTAAGTCACATACCATGTCTAGGATTATACTCAGATCTGTCTGATCCAAAGCTTTTACTAAATGATATGTTCTGTTTGCTTATTTGCAAATTTATCACACTAACTGCAAGGCTACTTATGCTACAAATTAAATACCCTATAGAGGATAAGCAATTCTGTGGAGCAATTTGAGCAATACTGATGTCAACTACTTTTATTTTGCCTTTTATACACTTGCTTGATTGTCAAAATAGTGTCTTACTAGGAAGTAGTATAGAAAAAGCAGTTGCTATTACTTAAGGTATATTAGAGGTGCTATTCCTTAAGGTAATTAGAGGTGCTTAAAACTCACAAAAGAGTATGTAATCTCCAATCTAACTTATATTTTTCAAATTTTTGGTGAATAGACAATTGCTTACATAAGTGTTTATAATATCATATATTCTTATTTGTGCACATTGCAAAAATTTGGCTAGAAATAGCTAAGATTAAAAATACTTGAATGGCTTCATTCTGATAAAAGTAATCAGTACTCAAAGAAAGAATTTATAGTACTCAAAGAGAAAATTATATTACTCAAAGTTAGGATTATTTTTTCTTTTTTCTTTTAACCTCATTAAACACCTTCCATGTAATACACAATGCACAGTTACATTTCAGGAGACTTTCCATGAATGGAAAATATTACTAACCAGTGCACAGAATATCAGGGTAAAGATGCTAAATCCTCAGTCTGTGATATCTTAGTGTGACTGATACTAATCCTGCAGACTGCATTACTTCACACTTATGTTAAAAAAAGTCATCACCTTGCGAATCATTTTTTAAATTTACAACACATAGAGGGGGCATCAGGAGATGGACTGCCACCTTTCGCGGGCTCCCCAGAGGATATTGTCTACCAATTACATTCTAGCCCACAGCACTGTGAACAGCAGACAATAGGATGCAAAGCAGTTCATCTCTGCCAACAGACACCACCACTCAGCAAATCCTGGTGAAGTTGGCATTTTATGGATAACGTTTCCCAAAACAGCTGCAGCTTAACATTTTCTGAAGCCAAGCCCACCGTGTATCTATTTCAATATATAACATTCTCAACTGAGGATCTAACCAATAAAACCTAAACCAACTGGCGTTATATTAGGAGCCACGTATCAGAAGCATAACTACCTATGCTCTTCTCATTCTGAAAATGAACAAATGAAAATACATGACTACAGGGTTGGCTAGCTAAGTAAATACTATGGATTTTGAAACTATTACTGTCTTGTTCATTCCTGTAATTAAATTTTGAGAGTTTATGTACCAGAAACCTTGAAAAGCCTCCTAATGACTGACCCCTGGTAACTAGGTATTTTGAAAGAATGTACTGTTGTACCATGGCTGGCCCCAAATAAGACCCAAGGTCTTCATGGTTTACTTGGAGGGTGAAATTGATAAATCACTTGTCCTGATTCCTGAAAGATCCTCCTTTCATGTTCTGCAGTGAATGTAATACAGTACATTTTCATTAGGGGAAAGCACAGAGCTCCAGGCAGCATACTCTACTGAGATGCTGTAAAAAATTCAGGTAGCATACATATTAGAGCATATATTAAGGGAACACAGCTAGTATAAGTATCTTTTCCTATAAATCAAAAGATTAGAAACTACAAAAGCTACGTTAATTTTTTACCTTTAGAAAATGCCAACTATATGTGTAACCAAAGGTGATGTAAAGATAACCAGCAAAAACAATGTAACAGTTACTTCTTTTATAAATTTAGACACATTTTTTGAGTTAATCCCCAACAGCATTGTATTTACTTTTAAAGTATTTCCCTTGTTAGACCTTACTCCCCACCCTTTGTACAATATGAATGCATAGATGTTTCCATCCGTACAGTTTACCCTTTTGACAGCTGCTCGAACTATTCTGAGGACTTCGTAAGAACACTTAGAAACGCACAAAAAATCCTGATTGCTAAGCATAAAAAAGAAAGTATGTATAATATGGGAAAAAGTTATGAATTTTTATTACCCACTTATCTGAGCTCCACTTTTTAAACATATATAGAGTCAGCATGGCTCTGTAGAAGGACCACAAGACCAGGAGGCATCAGGGTTACATATTTCTCTGCCAGCTCTTACACAAGCCAGCTTTGTGCTCTTACACCAGCACATGGTACCTCAGAATTGGCATTAATGATCCTTCATATCCTGTCTAGATATAACACTTTATGATTTTGTTTTGCAGGTTTTTCCCACAGCATATTATCTGTCTATCTTGTATCCCATTTTTTTAGGAAATGCTTATCAGGTAGAACAAACTTTATTTTATTTTTACTTAGCAGTGCCAATTTTCAAAATCTACTGATGTGTTGGGTAATCTGGAAATGTGTGGTTAAAAAGAGAGACTTGACTGCTGACAAAAATATTTCCAAAATTGTATTATATTGTGTGATTTAACAAGTGCCAAATTGAGATAGTTATTTAAACATAACAAGTTGATACTTACTGGGTAGAGCAACTGTTTATAAATTTAAAGAGCTTATCATGGAGCAAAGAGGAAGGATTTACACAGTATATACAGAGAGGTCAGAGACTGAACAGATTAATTTAAGGAATGATGGCACATTAAGAAAAAATTGTTTTTTAGAGCTTATTGGTTTATCTGCTTAAAAAAGTGAATCTCTTATTATCCTTTCTCTTGCTGTTTTCTAAAGATATTGTGCTGTGACTTGTATACATTGATAGGATAAAAGGAGTAGAATATTTTATATTTTATCTATATTTATCTATAGTACTTACTACATTAAACATTCTAATTCTCATATCTCTACCTACCAAATTCTTCTCTTACAAAAAAGAGACAAACAACAATGAAAAACTATTTGAGTAACTACAGAAACAGGATGCACATGCACTAGAATTTAGGGGGTTATTTTTATTTTTATTTCATTTACCATTTTTTTTTTTACTTTCCCTGATTAATTCCATTTTTTGAGATATGAATTCAAATAATTATCTTCAGATTTTTATGTAATTTATTGGTATGTTAGAAAAGTAAAGTAAAAGTGCTGAGGTAGCCGGGAGAGATAAAGGCTAGGTCTCTGAATATGAGCAGAAAGGGAAATGCTCATAGCGCTACCAATTGTCTGCACTCTGCAGTGGGAGAATGTCAGAACAGCCAGTTTGTGAGCCCCAAGCTGAAGTGGCTGCTGCTTTTGTGCACAGGACATTCTCTGTGCTCTTTTCCCTGTGAAAGCACTTCCTATGTAGTCTTTTGTGAGTCTTTGCTTTTATTTTTACTGGATGCATCCATACTGTCCACCTAAAAATTGAAATTATTCTTCAATAAAACATAGCTAAGAGAGGTCATCCTTTCATCTGTCTTTGCACATCCTAAAATAAAGGCATTGTTAAAGAAATAACAGAAAGAGACATTTATTGAAATTACTACTAATTCAGTAAACACTTACTGAATGACTAACATAAGGTAGTCTCTATGTTAGGCTTTGGAGATATGTCACATTCAACAAAATTGTGCACATAATTTTTGGACATCAAGCCACAGAATTGGAAGATACTTTGAAGACATGTTATTAAAACCCCATGGCTGAATCTTATTTCTTTTTCTTTTTTGTGTTCTTCTTAGTTAATTGTGTTTATAAAATAGTTACGCTATGCCAGGATCTTTACATATGTTACCTATTCAAGGCATGTATTATTAGCTCAAGTTTTAGATAAGGAAGTTAAGAATCCATAATACTAAACTATTTTCCAAAAATCACACTGTGGCTGACAGATCCTAGGGTGGCTTCCCATGATTACTCTCTCTGAATATTTAAGTAACACACATAGCATTTTAGATAGAGGCTGAATTCAAATTCAGAGGCAGTGATCAGAGGCAAGTATCCACGCTCTTATTTAATCCCTTTACGTTGAAGTGATCAGAACCTGTGTCATCTTTCTAACTAATAGAATATGGTAAATGTGGTAAGATATAAGACATATGCTTATATTACATTACATAAAACTTTGTCTTGCTGGTGGATTTCTACTATAGACTCACCTTTATGGCTTGCTAAAATAAGCAGCCACGTTGGAGAAGCCCATGAGACAAAGAACTGTGTGAAGAATCTAGGAGTGGCATTTGCCTAAGAGACATCAAAACACAAAGCAAAACAAAACAAAAAACAAAGATCTTAGTCCTGAAAGGAAATTGTTTTTTTTTTTTGAAATGAGCCTTCCTACAGTTTAATTCCTGTCAATAAACTGAAGGATCTTGGAAGTGGACCCTTCCTCAGTTGAGTCTTCTAATGAGAACTCAGTGCAGGTCAACACCTTGATTTCACAACATCTTGTGAAAACATAGGGAGCGGACCTAACTAAGCTGTGCCCCAACTCTTGACCCACGTATTCTGTGAAATAATAGGTGTGTATTTTTATGTTGGTAAATTATAGTTATTTGTTATATAGTAAGGTACAACTAACACACATAGTATTTTACATAGAGGCTGAATTCAAATCCACATTTGTCTGGCACTTAAACTTATTCTCTTTCTGTAATACCAATTCATAAATTTAAGTCCCAGGATCCTTTCCATAATAATCATCTAGAGGTCTTATGCAAATATTGGTTTTTGGGTTTCACAGCTGTCCTATAAACAGAATCTCTAGGATAAAGGCTGAGGATTTACATTTTTCACAAGCTTCTATAGTGATTATTATGTATATATTAAAGTTGAGAATATTATTAAGTATATATTAAATTTGAGAACATTTCAGTATACCTTATGAAGCTGGAGTTGTTTATTTCAATTACTTAGAATGGGTATAGGTCAGAACATCCTTTTATCCTTTAAGAAAAGTTTTTTTTTGGAAGGCTGACCAGTTTTTTTTTTTTTTTTTACTACAACAAAAGAATCAACCAATAGTAGAGAGAGAATCATGTCCTTTCAATTTAATTTTTATATTTTCAAATTCATTATTATGAAGAAGTTAATACAATATATTCTTATTTTAGGGCTCCAAATAAAATAGATATAAATGAATAAAATGAGACATTTAAGACAAATGAGACATTGAGACTTTCATGATTAAGAATTTGTGAGCAAACCATGACAGCTTAAGAAATATTTTTGTTTTAAACTTTATTAATTCTCTAACTTGAAAAGTCTCAAAATACCTACTTTAAGTCACATTACACCTATCAGGAGACAATAATAATAATTAAGAATAATGGGCATCATATAAAAAAAAGGTCAAAATGTTTGCCAACCCAAAACATCCCGGACCTGCATTGAAAATTGGTGATTACCAGGCAACTGAGTAAGTTACTTTACTTTTTAGAGGTAGCTACATAAATTCCAAGTACAGATTTAGAGTTGCAATGTCACCTTTTCCTAAAACTCAATTTAATATGTCTCACAGACAAAAACTACATGGGCAGTGTTGATCTCCACTGTATGTACCTACTGGCTAGCACAGTGATTGATGCCGAGAGGGCAATCAATACATATTTTCCAATGGTTGGCTAAGTATAAAGCCGGCAAATCAATCAGTCTTTATCTTTTTTCAAGACTTGATACTTCAGGACAGAACTTCTTAACCTGATTTACAGGTATATCAATACATAGACCCCTTCAATGCTGCCTTAGAGGGCCTAGGATGGCTACAGCACCCAACTTGGTTACTTTGAGACATAAGTAGCATTATTCATTTACCTCATTATGCCTGTTACTACTTACTATGTGCATTGTGACTTTAAAGAGTTGGAGAGTTCTGCCTTAGTGCTTGTATGGCATAAAGGAAGCAAAACCCAGCAAACCTTTACCGAACAGGTACTACAATTTATGAGAGATACAGAGTCTTGCTGTTTTAATTTTGCTTGTTCATTTAACTCCTGAATGTGGAAGACAAGTTTCCCAAAACATCACTAGAAATGTCTTTGCAAAACCAAGTAGGTTAAAAAGAAAACAACCCACATCTTGTGATCTGCAAGTGTTAGTTTAAATATTAAAGACTTCAGATATTAAGATAATAATATAACATGGTAGTCTGAAAAAACCCTAGTTTTCTCTTTTTACAAAAGTTTAGACTTTTGTCTAAACTTAGCCTAGGAGAGTGAAGAGTCTTATCTATTCAGATGGAGAACCTGTTATTTGAATCATTCTCTGATGCTCATTCTTTAATATATATTTCAAACTTTAAGCAATACAAATCTCAACGACTGTTGGAAATTAAGGAGCAATCTGACAGGACTGTTCTAGTACTTAGAAAACAAAGAAAAACATGTTCTTCACTACCAGGAAATTCACAAGACAGAAAAAGAGAAATCCACATAGGCAAATAGACAACTATAAGTGAAAAGGACTTTGGAACTCCCATAGCACCTCTGGGAAATCTCTTGGGTGAATGTCAAATGTACCTCCTATGTTTATGTATGTGTATCATGTAAGTGTTGGGTCTCTCTCTTTCTCTCAGCACACACACACACACACACACCCACACCCCACATACATTCCCAGCTGTCCTGTGGTGGGACAATTACTATCTATTTGCGTGTTAACAGGAATACACAGAAATATTATACTACCTGGTTTCTCTTGAAATTAGACTTAACCAACTGTCTTGCTTGAGTGACAGCAAATATAATGTGCAATTTTTCTATGTGGAAGGGTTTAATTGCCAGAACTCAGGTCTCCAGAAATTTCTTTTCTAGCATCAATAATAACAGCACAAATTAATGAGAAGGCACTCTTAGATCAAAGCAGCCTGGAATGCCGAGCCACCACATGGAGAAAAGTTGACCTGAAGAGACTAAGTGTACTAAATATTCAAAGAGTGATGAATATGATAAACAAGAAATTGTTTGTGTCTTTGTCACATAAGTGCTAATTTTTTGTTAACGCAACACAATCTGGTCCATTCTCACTAAAATATCTTTTAAGGATAGATATTAATTCTTAAGATAATTGAATCTTAACTTAGAAGTATATAGCAAAACTGTCTCCTAATTTTCCATGTTAATTTCATCTCCAAATGAAAAAATATATAATTTTATTTAGATAAGTTCAGTTATTTTTTATTTCATTATTAGTACCACCTCCTGGCTCCACCTCCTTGCATTTTCAATTTATTTATTCTTAGGTACATTTAGAATAAGATAATTGAACATTTTAATTTTGTATTTTGTCTCATTAGCTATAAAACCCATTACTTAGCCCCTAACAAGAGAATGCTATAATCCTAAATTTATATTTAATGGTAATATAAGCAGAAATAATTGTTCATTTGCTTAAATTGCATGTATAAATTTGACAGAATTAGATAAATTCTGTAAACTAATTTTCCCCACTTCACTTGGGAGGCCATCATTTAAATTCAAATTCAGGAAATGCAAAGAGTTCCTATGAGATAGTATACAAGACAATCATTCCTAAATAGTCATCAGATTTTCCAATGGCAAGATGAAAGAAAAAATATTAAAGGCAGCTAGAGAGAAGGGGCAGGTCACCAAAAAAGGGAACCCCATCAGATTAACAATGGACGTTTCAGCAGAAAACTTACAAGCCAGAAGAGATTGGGAGCCTATGTTCAGCATTCTTAAAAAAAAAACAGAAAGAAAAAAGAAATTTCAGCAAAGAATTTCATATCCAATCAAACTAAGCTTCATAAGCAAAGGGGAAATAAAATCTTTTTAACACAGGCAAATGCTAAGAGAATTTGTTACCAGACCTGCCTTACAAGAGGTCCTGAAAGGAGTGCTAAATACGGAAAAGAAAGACCTTTACTGACCACCACAAAAACACACTTAAGTATAAGACCATTAACTCTATAGAGAAACCACACAAACAAGGTTGCCTAATAACCAGCTAACAACATGATGACAGGATCAAATCCACACATATCAATATTAACCTTGAATGTAAGTGGGCTGCAAATTCTTCTACCATGAAAACACAAGCACACATATATTCATCACAGCACCATTCACAATAGCAAAGCCATGAAACCAACCTAAATTCCCAACAATAGTAGACTGAATGAAGAGAATGTGGTACATGATCAATACTATGCAGCTATAAAAAAGAATGAGATTATGTTCTTTCCAGTAATATGGATAGAGCTGTGGGTCATTATCTCATGTGAACTAACACAGGAACAGAAAATCAAATACTACATGTTCTTACTTATAAATAGGAGCTGAACATCGAGGACACATGGACACAAAGAAGGGAAGAACAGACACTGGGACCTAATTGAGGGTGGAGGGTACGAGGAGGATGAGGATCAAAAAACTACCTGTCAGGTTAGTACCTAATTGCTTATTACCTGCATATTAATAATCCGTACACCAAACTCCCATGACATACGATTTACCTATATAACAAACCTGCCTGTATACCCCTGAACCAAAAATAAAAGTTGAAAAGAAGGCTATACAGTAAACTGTGTCAAGCATTAATGCCCAAAGAAGGGAATCATTAATTCTGTCTCAATGGAATAGAAATATTATCTAGAAGTACCAGTGAAATATGATATCTAACACAAAAGTGAAAAGGAATGTGAATAGCCAAAATTTATACGTGTGTGTCATGCCAAACATATATCATATATAGTGTATACATATATAAAAATGTATGTTTATGTTTTATATATCCGTGTACAACTGTGGAGAGTTACAAAGCAATTAGAAGCAAAGGCCCACTTGTACACTCAGCAATGTGGATAGGCTTTTAAAGGTAATACAGAATAAAAACAGTAAGAAACAATAAGATCTTTACTACAAGTCACAAAAAAAATACATGCACACAAAACAATATGCAATGTAAAAGAACACATATAATTAAAGTGATATATGTCAAATGCATTGGAATGTTTATCTGTGGTATGAGAAAGGGGTGGTAAATAGGGAAAAAAAGAAAAAAAAAATGAATTGGATGGGAGAGAAGCCTTGAAAATACAAGGAATGAGTTTATAACATGAGCTGAAGATTCTGATGAACTCAACCTTCAGCTCATAGGTGTCCATGTCTTCTAAAGATGTTCCCATGCCCTCTAAAGCAGTATACGTTGCTTTGGTAAGCCTGCCTGGTCACATTTAGGAACAAAGGAACCAAAATTAGTAATGGAATGGGGTTGGTCCTGAAATAGCCCATAGTGGGTTTGGAGGCTACAAGAAAGATCAAAAAGAGCTTCCCATACACAGGAAAATAAGCATAAAAAGGAACTAGGTATATTGGACAGATTTTATTGCTGATGGGATTAAAATGATGGAATGAAGACAGCTAAAGCAAGAAATATATTCTGGCTACTTAATTTTTATCTTGTGTTAACCACTGCATATATTTATACAATTCTCACTATAACAAAAAGGCAATGATTCTCAAACCTCACTGTTAACAGTATGAATATATAAGGAGGACACGTGAATTTTTTATGTGTGTGGAAAGAAAATAATCAAATTCTGGAGCAGTTGAATAAAAATTATGAGTAGTAAAAAGTAAGAGAAGATTTCCTTAGAAATAAAATCTCTAAAATGTGAGAAAAATTTGGAGGATAAACAGAAAAATAAATAAAAAATTAAATTGAACACTGATATTTCCCATAGTCTACATAAAATTTTTCATTCACTATATTAAGAATATTTGATTAAATTATGATTTCATATTTTAAAGATTATCGTAGAAATAGATGATACCTAAACTCATTGGCAATGAATGCTAGCATGCTTCAAAATATCTAACCAGTTTCGAATTATCTATTGAAATATTAAGCCATAGCAAAATATATCAATAGAGAATACAATTTCAATTTAGTCTAATATGTTGGTACCTTAGAACATAAATAAAATCTAGTTTGGGTTTTTTTTTTTTTTGATAAATACTGATACTGCTATTATTTATTTATTTATTTTTAGTTTTTGTATTGGCTTCTGGAAAGAAATTCACTTTAAGTTTATATTTTGTAAATGCTGAAAACTCTTTCCTTCAGAAAAAAGAAAGCAAAGTAGAAACACAGAAAAAATTGAATTATTTCTGAACTGAATCTAGAAAATTCTCGTTACTATTTTTTTCTGAAGGTTTGTAATTTAAAAATATCTTATGAGATTGTATTAGTAGTATAAATCGTGTTTAAAGTAACACAAGATGGAAATGAATTTGAATCTGCTTATGTCATATAGGACTGGAAAAATTACTTATGTTAAAAGAAATATTCTTTTTTTTTTTTTTTGAGACAGAGTCTCGCTCTGTCGCCCAGGCTGGAGTGCAGTGGCGCTATCCGGGCTCATTGCAAGCTCTGCCTCCTCGGTTCACGCCATTCTCCTGCCTCAGCCTCCCGAGTAGCTGGGACTACAGGCGCCCGCCACCACGCCAGGCTAATTTTTTGTATTTTTAGTAGAGACGGGTTTTCACCGTGTTAACCAGGATGGTCTCAATCTCCTGACCTCGTCATCCGCCTGCTTTGGCCTCCCAAAGTGCTGGGATTACAGGCGTGAGCCACTGCACCCGGCCAGAAACATTCTAACCATTCTTTCAAATTCAATTTTCCCACAAAAAATATGTTTCACTTGCTCACAAATTCTGAGGTCTATATTACCTGCGTAATCTTAGTAAAATACAAATAAATCACATTTATTGAGCTCAAGCACTTACTGCATACCGGGCACTATTCTAAGCAGTTGGTACATATTAAATCATTTAGTTTTCAGCACAACTCTATGAGATACTTAACATTAGGAAGAAACTGAGGCACGGATAATTGAAGGCTCTTTGCCTAAGGTCATAGAGTGAGCTAATGACTGAACTGAGTTTCAAACAAGTGATCTGGCTCCAGAATCCTTATTCTTAACTACTTGCCATCTTTCTTCTCAAGTGTGACAGTTACAGACAGCTCTTGTCATCTGGCGGGAGGGAACCTTGTCTAGATCATCTCATGTTATTCTGCTGTATTTACTCAACTTCACTGCCAATCTGCTCCTTAAATCTATAAGGTATATTCCTGTTTCCATGGTCGTTTATGTTGTCTTTTCTAATCTAATGCTTGTCTTCTTTTCATATAGCCAGGTCAAAAGTCATTTCCTCTGTGACTTTCCCCACCTGGTCTTACCAAAGTGGATTTCGTCTTCCCTACTTTATGCATCTGTGGTCATCTAACACTTAGCTTACACCATTCATATATTTTTTTCCCCACGTATTACTTTCTGCCTTGTCTTGTGGTTGTATGTGTACATTTTTATACCCCTAAATAATCTTACAGTGTTTGAAGATAAAGTCTGCTTTCTATTTGTAGTAATTGCATCTAGTTTTATCATCAAAAGTGTATCTCTTGAATGAATATATTAATACATAAATAGATAAGTGATTTAAATAGAAGACCAAAAGTGTTAAAGTGAATCAATCTCAGGGAATTAATTCAAGAGTTTACTTTCAGGCAGTACATTATCATTCTTTTTCAGATTGCTGGGACTATATTGTAAATAAATTTGAGTAACTGTAAAGAATTCATTTACTCATGAAGTTTACAATATACTTTTGACATTGTAAGATTCTGAGTCAAAAACATGTAAAAATAAGATAGAATGCCCTAATACTTCAAAGGATATATAAAACAGGTATAAATTACAAGTGATGATTTTCAAAGTTTGGACAGAACATCCAAAATTGATGTCCTGAATATATTCTGGAATACTTAATAATAGAAACTATGTGTTTTTCTCTATAGTTACAATATTTAATAGTGCACATCCATAGAAGATAATTAATATAGTCTAGCTGAATAAAAGAATGTGTGAATTAGTGCAAAAATTAGTGAATAATGAGAAAATTTTAAGAAATAACTAGAGAATGTAAATTTCCTTAAACTTTGACCTTAGAAAAAATTACTTTTTGGTTAGAGAGCTGAGAAAGTTTACAGTCACTAAAATAATTTTAGACTCTTCCTCTTGGTATAAATCATTGTAATTAATAAAAACTGAGAAAGCATTTATTACCAAGAACAATACATAAACAGGCAGATAAATATACTAACAAGGATTTGATATATTTACCTTATAATTTGTTTTTACTTCTAATACTTTGGGGCATTCACATTCACCTTGATTTCAGATAAGTGCTATAGTTAGAATTCCACTGAAAATAACACCATAGGAATATAATTCCAAGACAAATAAGAAGCTTATGGTAAAAAATTAATCAAAATTTATATAAGAAAACAAAACGTAATAGCCAGCAGAAAACAAAACCAACAAAATCAACAGTAAAGAGATGTCAAATAGCAGGGTTATTGAGCACAAAATAAATGTAAAATGTGTATTTTAACCCATTTCAAGAATTAAGACCAAGCAGATTTGAAAAGTAGAAAAAATGTACACCTAAAAACTGAAAATAAGAGTAATTAAGAATAAAGTACTGAATTTATATGACAGCAACATAGATGCAGTTGAAGAGAGAATTAGTAAACTAAAAAACCAATTGCCAAAAATATATGGATAATGCAGTCCAGAAAAGCAAAGAAACAAAACATACTTTTAAAAGGAATAAGAGAACTGGAGGCTTAAGAGAAGGTATGTTTTAGTTTGGGTTTCCTTGAAAGCAGAATCTCAAACCATAACTTAGGTTTAGTTTATTTACCTTTATGATGATAGTAGGGAATAACAGCACAAACTAGAGTAGAAAAAAGAGAAGGAAAAGTTGTGGCTTATTATTAAATTATCATTGTAGGCAACAGGCACTCAGTCTCATTGTGTATCCCTTAAGGGACCATGTAAGAAGTGCTTCAGAACTGAACCTCAAAAATCAGGGAGGCTGAGAAAGTTATTAATAGATCCTCAACTGCTTTAGTTGAAGGATGTTCCTCAAAGTTTCAGTTTTCCCTGTAGTTACAGGCTATGCCTGTGCATAAACTGAGCAATACTCCATAGCTTAGGATAAAGTCCTGAGGCAGAAAGCAGAGAGATGCTTTTATTATGTGTACCCTTGAAGTGAGACAGTGGCAATGTGCAAGTAACTGTCAACCACAGCTCTGCTGACATCAGATTAGCCAAAGGGATGTGGTGCAAGACACAACAATGTCTGCTTCAATATCTACTATAAAAGTAATGAGTTAAAAAAGGAGAGGAAAGAATAAAAATTAATCAATATTTTAGATATAATGAATAGAAAGCACCAGGTAGAAAGAAAAGATTTGAAAAGCAGGTAGAGAAGAAAAGTAGAATACCTTTTTAGGAGTAGTTGCAAAACTCTAAAATGGCTGGACACAGTGGCTCACACCTGTAATCCCAGCACTTTGGGAGGCCAAGGCAGGCGGATTGCTTAAGGTCAGGAGTTTGAGACCAGTCTGGCCAATATGGTGAAACTCTGTTTCTACTAAAAATACAAAGAATTAGTGAGGCATGGTAGTATGCGCTTCTAATCCCAGGTACTTGTGAGGCTGAGGCATGAGAATCATTTGAACCCGGGAAGTGGAGGTTGCAGTGAGCTGAGCTCACGCTACTTCTCTCCAGCTGACAGAGCAAGTGCACTCCGGATGACAGAGTGAGACTCCATTTCAAAAAAGAAAGACAGAAAATAAAACCTCTAAGGTGACTTATCAACTGTAAGAATTGAAACTGGATGACAGTGGAACATTATATTTAACATGCTGAAAAATATCTGTTGAACTAGAATATATAACCAGCTAAAAATAAATTGTAAAATTGTGAGCAAAATAAAACCATATTTTGTCAAAAACGGAGGGAGTTTCCACCAACAAAACAATCTCACTGAAGTAAAATATAAAAATACTTAAGTTATAAGATAAAATATCAAGATAAAAATAATAAACATAAACAAAAAGAAAAAGTGGTGAATGTGTAAATAAATCTAAGTGAAAACAGCATACAAAAATAATTTCTTATGGTTTAAAAAGAGAACTAAAAATACATAAACATGTCTCTTAGTATGTAATATAAATCAAAAAGAAATATTTGGAATTAGAGTTTAGTTTTTCAGAATATTTGTTAACTTTAGATCTTATAAAATATGTATAGTAAAATCACATGCATAACCACCTAAAATAATAGAGTATATAATTTTCAATATAGGCAAAATGTAAAATTGAATACTAAACAAATACAAATAAATTCAGAAAAAAACACACAAAATAACAAATATGACAAGTGCCAAGGTCTAAATGTGTCTTTCAAAATTCATGTGTTAAAACTTAATGGCCAATGTTTGAGTATTAAGTAGTGGGCCCTTTGGAAAGTGATTGAGTCATTATGGCGGAGCCCTCATGGATAAGATTAGGGCTCTTATAAAAGTCCTGTGGGAGTGGGTTTGCTCTTTTGTGCTTTTCTGCCATGTAAATGCATAGCAAGAAGGCCCTGATAAGACAGCAAACTTGCCGGTGCCTTGATCTTGGACTTCGCAGCCTTCAGAATTACGAGAAAATAAAAAATTTCAGTTCTTTATAAATGACTTAGTCTCTGGTATTTAGTTATAGCAGTACAAATGGACTAAAACAGCAAGAAAAATAGCATAAAATATGATGGAAATAATCCAAATATATCAACAAGTGTAACAAATCAGTTAAACAATCCACTTTACACGCTACAATAAGTCAGTTAAATACTCCACTTTACATTCAAAGATCATAAAAATACATTTTTAAAATTCAGCTATATGTTTCTTCAAAGGCTGGTCCTTAAGAAAGTGTGTGTTTCTGCATTTCCTCTAGTGCCTCTGCCGTTCCTCGAAAAGAACATTCTTTGGGTACCAGTGGTTCCAGAACCTGAGAGATATATGAATATAACCTAAATTGAACCTGCAGTTTGTAGGCAAGCACAGCCAATCTCAGCTAATAACAACATAACTGATTCAGTCAGTAGAATTCCCAGCAGATGCCTAAATTATAAATAAATGCTTAATGTTGAATGCCATTAAGTTTTCATGTTTTTTTTTTTTGTTACACAGCATCGTTTTAGCAAAGGCTAAAATGATGCTCTTTAAAAGAGAAAGGTAAAATATAGTCAGAAAAGCTGAAATTCAAAATACGGAAAAATTACAAGCACAGTACAAATAAAAGGAGCCAAAGTGTATTATCAGACAAAATAGAAAGCATGACTACAGAGAAGACTGTCACTATATAATTTTTTAAAATTAGGGTTTAATTTACCTTTAACAAGTATGAAAATATATAAATCAAAAATTGAATAAATACAAGAAGCAAAAAGACAATCATATTTGGAGATTTTTAACACATTTTTTAGTGTTTGATTATTGACAGTTCAAGCATTCAAATACAGTAGAAAAATTAGAAAAATCAAAAAACATAATTTTCAGATTTAATCTAATGGACTCATGCAGAGCACTTGAAATATTACTACACACTCACATTTATAGGACTTGCATGAAGACAGAGTCTAACTGATCCACGTAATAAGTATCTATGTCAATGAAATTAGGGTGGAAATCAGCAGAAAATATAACTAGACAAATTCTATTGTTTGGAAGTAAGAAATGCATTTCCAGTCTTTCCACATTATTGCACTACATGGTATTTCCACTGCCTTTTAGTTTAGCCATTTTTGCATGTAGTCGTATCACATTGCAGCTTTAATAAACATTTTCTTTGTGACTAAAGATGTTGAGCATCTTTTCATATTTTTACTTTCCATTTCATATCTCTTTTTATAAAATACTTATTAAAGTTGTTTTTTAACTGACTTGTCTCTACTTTGTTGTTATTAATAAATTATAGGATGTCTTCTTGTATTTTTGGTATGCATGTCTTTTTTTCCTGATATATTTATGACAAGTTTTCTATTTCTTTAGCTTTATTTACACACTTTAATGCATCTTTGATGAACAAGTTCTTAATTTTATTATTGTCTAATTTGGCACTTTTCATAGGTATTGCTCGTGTACTTTGTGTGAGAAAATTTTGCTTACTCTGTTGTCATGAATATATTTTCCTTTGCTTTTCCCCCACGATCCTTATTTTTTCGCCATCAACATTTATATTTGCAACCCATGTGGGATTAAGTTTTGGGTAAGATGGGAGATAGGGGAAGGTTCTAAATGCATTTATTTCCTTATGCATATCCAATTGATTCAGCATCACTTATGAAAATATTTTTCCACACTTCAATTCTGTTTCACTTCTGTTAAAAATCAGAACACTATATATAAATGAATCTATTTCTGGATGCTCTATGTAACTCTAATACAGCTTGCCGAATCATAAATTGGTACAACAACTTTGAAAAGCCATTTGGAAATATCTGCTAAGTTTGAACATATGCATCTACTTATGATTCAGCAATTCTATTCCTAGGTGTGTCATAATTTGAAGGTGTTATCGATTGCTTCAGTGGCTCCCCTAGGTGCTGGCGTCACACTGCTTGTTTTGAACTTTTGCCTAGTTATTGCCCATTTCTGGGTGCCCATCCCCAACATGTGTATTAGAGTGAAAAGCCTCATGAGGAATTCCCCATTATACTCATTCCCTACTTTCTATGTTGACTCATTTATTTTCAAAGTACCCTGACAAGAATGCTCCACAATCCACAAGCTATGCCATTCATGGCCCTCAATGAAGGCACTGGTCCATGGGTCCTCACTCTGTTCTCTCTCTCCCTGCATTTGTGTGTGCCTCTGGGTATGGTGTGCCTCCCTCTCCAGGACCTGTGAGTATAATCAATCCCTCAATTTCATATGCCTGTCTGTGTAATTTCCCTAACTGTGTTGGAGTAATCCATAGTAACCCCACAAGGAAAGTTACTCCCTCACTTATAAAAGTTGTAAATTAAAAATAAACATCTACATGTGTTTGCCAAAAGACATGTACCACAATGTCTAGAGAAAGGTTATTTGTAATAGCTAAACACCGAGAACTACCAAAATGTTCACGAATGTTGCAATGGATAATTATGGTACATCATACAATGAAATATATAGAACAATAAAAATGAATTAACTATGACTATGCATACTAGCATGGATGGATTTCACAAACACAATATATAGGGGACAACACCAGCCAAAAGTGGGTAGGGATCTTATATGATAAAGTTACATTACAGACAAAACTAATCTGTCATGCTAGAAGAAAGGCTATTGTTGTTCATTTATTGTAATAGTGTTCAAAAATAGGAAAAAATTTGAGCTACTTATAATACTCCATTTCTTGAATTGGATGTTAGTTGCATAATACATTGTTGTATTCAGTTTATGAATGTTCAGTTCACTGTACATTGTGCTTTGTGCATTTTACATAGATGTTACATTTAATAAACACATTTGAAAAAATAAAATATTTAAATAATTTATAATTAAATAATAGATTATAATAAAACTTAGAGGAGAACCAAAACTTGTGGAATGCAGCTAAAAGCCAGTTTAACGGGAATTCTGTAAGAGTTATACATGCTTATGCTGGAAAAAAAATGAAAATTATTGAAATAAGCAAATAATTTAATATGTGAGACTAGAGCAAGAGATTAAATGTAAAGAAGGTAAAAAGAAGGAAACATAGAGCATAAACCACCAAAATAGAAAATAAGTAAACAAAAAAATTAATTAAAAAATCAATTAGTTTGAGTTATTTTATAAAAAATGAGTAAAATTGATAAATTTTCAAGGATGATCAAGAGAAAAAGAAACTAGATAGAAATAAAAACATGAACTAACTTTAGAAATAACAAATAATGCATAAATCATGGCAGATATTAAAAAGATAATGAAAGGGTATGATGAGAAACTTACTGAATGATGGTATATTTGAAAAATCAGACTATATAAACAAAGGTAGAGAAAAGCAATTCTGTAAAACCAGACTCAATTTAATCAATAACCAATCAATTATTCAGAAACAAAGACATGTTCTAGCTTGAAATCAGAATGTAAGGAGGGAAGTAATAAGAAGTGAGGATGAAAAAACATAATTAATTGAAAATCTGGCAGATGAATATCTGTACAAATATTGGCATCTTCCACTTGACTCTCTATTTCTTCATCCCATCCTCATGCATTTTGCTTCAAATCCCAGGTAAAAACCAACTAACCAGCCAAAAACACAATAATAAATAAATAAACATATATATATATATATAAGTAAAAATCTACAAAAAAATGTTAAAAATGAAGTAACAACTTGAAAAAGATTTAGGATTCTGGCACTGGAGATCAAAGGCACATTCATTTGTGGTTTTTCAGACAACTCACATCTTAATCAAAGGCTATTAATTGCCCAGCCAAGTCAACTGACACTTAATTAACTACCAATATTCTTATTTACAGGAGAGACTTTGCTGCAAATAGACCTACATAAATAGGAATGTGGGAAATCTACATATGTAGGAGCAGAAGAAAACCATAATAGCCACCTGGAAAAAAATCAATCTATAAAAATCAGATGTATGAAGAAAATTAAAAGCTTGAAATGTAAAAACCAGGATAGACAAAGATTAGAAATGACTCTGGAGGAAAGAAACACTTATCAAGAAAATACAAGATAATTTTAAAATAATGTCACCAACACTAACAACAGCAAATAGCTCACTAATAAAGTTCCTATTTTTAAAAAGTTGTACTTTGATTCATGCGCTAATTTGGAGTACAAGTCTTAGAGTCATCCTTACCTTTTCTCTTTCTCTTATATTCTCATCTGAATCCCAGCAAATCTTATCATTTCTACTTGAAAATATATTCAGAGGCCAATTACTTCTCATAAACTCCAGAACTACCACCTTATGCAAGATACCATTATCCCTCCAGTAGACCATTTAAATGACCAGTTGGCATTTGGGTAACAGTAATAGAATAATGACTGAACTTACTATAGTATCTGCTTTCTGTAATATGTTCTCTCATCTCAAGTTAATTCTAGATAAGCATTTTCCGATTAGACAGAGATAAACTGAATTACACTAGTTTATGTGATGGGAAATAGAAGCTTAAAAGTTTGGAATACGACATTGCTATGTAACTAGGTTAAACCAGGTGAGTAAGTGAAATAGTTTTACTGGCTGAATAGAAATATTTTAGGAGACAAGGCAAAGGAAAAACATGTTCTGCAGAAATTCAAATACATCATATATAAATGAAGAAAAATGGAGCAGAATAGTCAAGATATTTTTTCTAATCAGAACTATATAATGCATGAATAGATTATTTGGCACCATCATGGTCAAATTATCTATAGTGAGTTAAAGGTTATACATACAGAGATGATAGCATTTCAAAAAGCATCAACAAAACAGGGAAATGCTAGATTTACATCATAAAGGATGCTCACCTTGCTGAGCTTTAAGCAGAACAGAAGAAATGCATTTATATGAAAAACTGAAAGACACTCTGTCAATATGAGCAAAGTGATGTGGAAAATTGGAAGAATTATCTGGATAATTCAGGGCAAAAATGCTAATGAGGTAAAAGAGTTCTTTACAACTTGATTTATCTAGGTCAGCTGTCTACATTTATTAAATTAACTAGACAATTATTCAAGTCTCTATTTTTCTCAAGCTTGAATAGACTTTGGTATTGATTCCTTGTTTGTGGGTTGAAGCAGAAGAGCCTTGGTGCATTATTGACATTTCCATATTAGATATAGATAATATTCATTTTTAATCTCAGCGTGTACTCAATTATAGTTTAAGTAATACATAAAATATAGTTAAATACTTATACTGTTAAAATAGGGTTGGTAAATACCAGTTTTCAGTTTAGACTCATATTAAAGCATTGTCTCAAGCACAAAGCAAGTTCATTTTATAAGTCTTGCAAACGCTTGACAAAATCATTTAAGATAGGGCTCTGTGTGTTTCAAGTGACAATTTGCAGAATTTTGATTCAATTAATTGAATATTATCAGCTTGATTAAATTTATCTTTTTACACAATACAAATATTGAAAGGTTTTCTTTTGAGAATGGTTTTTTAGGAGTAAATGGATTATAATCATATGTGGCTTCTCCAGATATGTGTAAGAAAAGAATGAAGCAGAAACAATAATAATATTTGGAAATAAACACTTAACATGGGACAGTTTCAAGCATCATGTATCACAAGTAACTGTAAGGCATATATTTTATTTTAAAAACTTGTGTACTGAAACTGGAAGATGGAAGATAGATCTTAAATTCAAATTTCCAAAGACCCTTTGGTTGGAGTTCAACCAGGCAGCAAAAGATTTCCTTCAAGCCTGTTCAGACAATTAAGAAAATAACATAAATACAGTGAGGCACCACATAAAGATGCTTTGGTGAATGATGGACAGCATATATGATGGTAGTCCCATAAAATTATAATGAAGCTGAAAATTTCCTATCAGCTAGTAACACTGTAGCCATCTTAATGTTATAGGGCAATGCATTGCCTTTTCTATTTTTAGATATGTTTAGATACATGAATAATTACCACTGTGTCACAATTACCTACTGTTCAGTACAGTTTTGTATCCTAGGAGCAATAGTCTATACCTTACAGCATAGGTGTATAGTTAAGTTATACCATCTAGGCTTGTGTGGGTACACTCCATGATGTTCACACAATGATAAAATCACCTAATGCTTCTCAGAATGTATCCCTGTCATTAAGCAACATATGATTGAGCTTTATGGCTTGACAGACACTGCAAAACAAATGCATGCTTGAAAATATCATTTATAAAGAGCTCTTATCTCAGGTATGGTCCACATAATGTATCATCTTAAGATATATAAGTTGGGAAATTTTTTACAATGCTGATTAAGATGAATAAACCCATAGAGCATAGTTTTGCAACCTTGGCGATATTGATATTTTGGGCCAGATAATTAATTCTTTGTTGTGGGGGCCTGTCTTGTGCATTGTAGGATGTTTAGCATTAGCATGCCTGGTCTCTTCCACTAAATGCTAGTAGGACCCTTCCCCCCAAATATGACAACTGAAAATGTCTCTGGTTATTGACAAATGTCCCCTAATCACCGCCACAGAGGCTACACCTGGTGTTAATCTCAGCACTGCTATACCTACACAACCACTCCAGACCCCTTGTAATCAAGTACAGAACTGGCAATTCCAACAAAATAAGAGCATGTTGCTCTCAGAGGTTGCAGCTTTTCAGCTTTGTCTTAGCTAGAGGATATATCTAAAAACTGAAAGGGAAAATGTGGTTAATAGTGACTCAGCCCTTTAATTGTCTTAAACCCTCAAGAGACCTCCCAAAGAAAACAGTAAATACAACTCTGGGTATTAGGGCTTACAGCCATTTTGAGTGAAAGAAACCTTCCTGCTGGGAGATCTCTGGTCAAATTGGGAATATTATATTAGTTAGGGCTCTGCAAATAGAGTGGCTTTCTGCCGATGCTTGGGCTCTGCAAATAGAGTGGCTTTCTGCCGATGCTTGGATTTTCCCATAAGATCAAAAGCCTGAACTCTAGAATTCTTAAAAAGAAATTACCAGAGACCTATACTAAAGTCTGAATGGAGTCATTAAGGATGCCTGATTTCCTTGAGTTTCTATCATCTCTTGCTAAGGCTGTTGCTTTTTCCAACGACCAAAAAAAAAAAAAAAAAAAACACATACACACAAAAAACGTGACCTGTTTAAGTGTTGAAAACTGGCCCAAAGGCCATCATTTGTTTTCCTGCAGTAAATGTTTCTATTAGAGAATATCTTGCAGTGAAGCAAGGATTTTTTAAAAATTATAATCTATGTTTTTGCTATTACAATGCTGGCTGAAAATGCCTGTTAGTACAAAAAAACTATCTTTTGTTATTTAAATTTTCCATATCAAATGACATTAATAAAGACTTTTTTTCTGATTAATTAGATAAATGGAAAATAATTTTTAAAATGTTTTATATAGAGAGGCCAAAACCAAAACAAAACATCGAGAACAGCGATTCTCTGCTGCAACACTACTGATATTTTGGAGCAGATAATCATTTGTTATGGGGGAGGCTGTCCTGTGCATTGTAGGATGTTTAGCAGTATACCTGGCCTCTGCCCTCTACATGACAGTAGCACTACCACCACAGCCCCTTCTCAATTTCCCCTGTTATTAACACTTTAAATAGTGTATACACTTGTTACAATTGATGAGACAATATTCATGATTTTTATTCAGTGAAGTCCATAGTTTACAGTAGGTTTCAATTTTTGCAGTGTGCATTTTAGAGGTTTTGACAAATTCGTGATATAAATACACCGTAGTAGTATTGTACAGAGTACTTTTAATGCCCTAAAAATCCCCTTTGCTCTGCCTGGTCTTTTCTCCTCCCCACTTCAAATCCCTGACAATCACTAATATTTTTAAGATATCTGTAGTTTTGCCTTTTTATGAATATCATATAGTTTAAATGTGTGTGTAGTATGTAGTATGAACACAGTATGTATCTTTTTCAGATTGGTTTCTTCCACTTAACAATATGCACTCAAGGTTCCTCCATGTCTTTTTCTGGCTTGAAAACATTTATTTTTACACTGGAATAATATTTCTTTGTATGGATGCACCAGAGTTTATTTCTCCATTCACTTATTGAAGGACATCTTGGTTGCTTCCAAGTTTTAGCAATTATGAATAGAGCTGCTATACATATTCATGTGTAGGTTTTTTGTGTGGATTTAAATTGACAATTCATTTGGGTATTTATAAGGTAAATGGGTTGCTGGACCATATTTAAGAGTATGTTTAGTTTTATAAGAAACTACCAAAAAGTTTTTCAGTTAGCTGTACCATTTTCACTCCCACCTGCAACGAATGACAGTTTCTACCACTCCGTATCTTCACTAACATGTATTGTCAGTATTCTGGATTTTGGCCATCTTAATAGGTGTGTATTGATATATCATTGTTTTTATTTGAAACTATCTAATAATATATGAGGTTGAACATCTTTTCATATGCTTATTTGCCATCTGTATATCTTCTTTGGTGAGATGTCTGCTCAAATCTTTTATCTTTACTCTAACTTTATTTTTTATTGTTGGGTTTTAAGATTTCTTTGTGTGTTTTGGATACCTGCCCTTTATCAGATGTGTGTTTTATAAAAATTTTCTCCCAGTCTCTGGCTTGTCATTTTATTCTCTTAACTATTTTGCAGAACAGCAGTTTATAATTTCAGTAAAGTCCAATTTGTCAGGTTTGTTTTTCATTTATAGATTATGCTTTTAGTGTTGTATCTAAGAAGGCATTGCCAAACCTGGGATCATCTAGATTTCTCCCTATGTAATCTTCTAGGAGTTTTATACTTTTGCATTTTACAGTTAGGTCTCTACTCCATTTCATGTTAATTTTTGTAAAAGGTGTAAAGTCTGTGTCCAGATTCATTTCTTGTGCATATGAATGTCCAGTTGTTCCATCCCAAGTTGTTGAAAAGACTGTCCTTTTTCCATTGAATTGCCTTTACTCAGTTGCCAAAGATCAGTTGACTATACAGATGCTCCTTGACTTATGATAGGAGTATGTCTTGATAAACCCATCATGTTAACAATATTGTAAGTCAAAAATGAATTTAGCCTGTCACGGTGGCCTCATGCTTATACTCCTTCCCAATGCTTTGGGAGGCTAGGTGGGAAGATCACTTGAGACCAGAAGTTCTGGACCAGTCTTGGCAACACAGCAAGACCCTGTCTCTATGAAAACAATTTTTGAAAAAATTAGGCCAGTTTGATACTTCAGCATGGGCAATAGAGCTAGACCCTGTTTTCAGCAAAGAAAAACATGCATTTAATACCCTGATAAACCCATCGTAAAGTTGAAAATATTAAGTCAACATTGCAAGTAAGAGATCGTCTGCTCTGTGTGGGTCTATTTCTGGACTCTGCTCTGTTCCATTGATCTACTTGTCTATTCTTTTGCCAATTCTACACTGTCGTAATTACAGTAGCTTTATATAAGTATTGAAATCAGGTACTGTCAATCCTCTAACTTTATTCTCCTTCTATGTAGTGTTAGTTATTCTGGGTCTTTTGTCTTTCTATGTAAACTTTAAATTGGTTTGTAGAAATTCATGAAATCACTAGCTGGGATTTTGATCAGGATTGCTTTGGATCTATAATTCAAAGTAGAAATAAATGACATTCTTTTTGTCCTTGTTCATGGAATATCTCTCCATTTGTTTAGATTTTGTTTGATATATTTCATTAGAGTCTTGTAGTTTTCTTTATATAGAACTCGCACATATTTTGTTCATTTTTGTTAGGTTTTAAAAAGCATGTTTTGTACTTACCAAATATTTGAGCATTTTTCTGTATCTTTTTGTTGTTGATTTCTACTCTAATTCCATTTTGGTCACAGAACTTGCTTTAAGAATTTTATTTTTATTAATTTACTAAGTTTTATTTAATTTATAAAACCATTCACTGAAAACTCAGCAAATTACTTATTATTTTTAATTACCCAGGAAACATTTATAAAGGGAGACCACATTGTTTCCCTTAGTTTTGTTCTTTTTGGGGTTCATTGTTCTCTGAAATCTGTAGGTTTAGATCTTTTGCCAAACTTGGTATGTTTTCAGCCATTATTTTTTTTAAAATAGTGTTTTGTGTATGCACCACGCTACCTTTTCTTTTGACCTTATGATGACATATAGTCTATATCTATTGAGGTTTTCCCACAGGCTACTGGATCTTTGTTAATTATTTTCCTATTTATCACATTAGATTTTTCATATTGCTCTCTCTTCTATTGCAAATACTTTCCTCTGTCATCTTTAAATTCAGCATTAAGTCCATCAGTTGAGGTTTTCTTGTAATTTTGTGGTATATTTACATTTTTCAGCTACAAAGTTTTCACTTGATTCTTATTTTTTCTATTTCTTTCCCTGAGACTTTGTAACTTTACATTTATTTTTAGAGCGTTTATCACTACTTGTTAGAGTACTTTCTTAACTCATTAAAGTCTTTGTCTAAATATTTCAATATCTGTGAAATCTCAGCGTTGGTAATTGTTTTTGTTTTTCTCATTTGAGTTGAAATTTTCTCAATTCTTCATATTCTGAATAATTTTGTATAATATTCTATACAGTTTAATGTTATGTTCTGCTATTTAAATAGAATATTGATATTTTTGTTTTGTTAGAAAGCAATATTTTTGCTTTGCAAACAATTGACCAAGTTGGGCTCAGGCTGAAAGCTCCAAGCAGCATTCCCTGAGTTGTGATTCTAATATCAGTTTAGTTTTCTAACCTTTGCAATGCCAATTCTAATCTATTCCATACATTCACCAAGTCTGGGTCTTGGGTGATGTTCTATCAAGTAAGTTTTTAAATATTCTGTTTGTTTTTTAAAGTCAGAACCACTAATGCTCAGCTCAGAGGTGAGTTTATAAACAAGTTTAAAAGGTTTTTCTCCTGAGTTAAACAATTTGCCCTATTGCTGGGCATATTCCAGTTTGTGGGGCCTACCCTTTTCTCGTTCTTGAGACAAAATCTGGATCTCAATTTATCCCATTCTGCTTCACATTTCCTGAAACTACATCTGTATTTAAGACTAAGAAGTAGGAAGATAGAGAGGAAGAAAAAAGTAAATGGGCATTTTTCCCATCCTCTAATGCCCACATTTGTTATTATAAAGACTCTTTCTTTTGCACAGGTATATAAAGAAATAGATCAGGGAGTTGCTGGCAAGATGGCCGAATAGGAGCAGCTCCCGTCTGCAGCTCCCAGTGAGACCAATGTAGAAGGTGGGTAATTTCTGCATTTCCAACTGAGGTACTTGGTTCATCTCATTGGGGCTGGTTACACAGTGAGTGCAGCCCACGGAGGGTGACCAGAAGCAGTGGCGGCATCGCCTCACCTGGGAAATGCAAGGGGTCAGGGAACTCCCTCCCCTAGCCAGGGGAAGCCGTGAGGGACTGTGCCATAAGGGATGGTGCTATCCAGCACCAATACTATGCTTTTCCCAAGGTCTTCACAACCTGCAGACCGGGGGATTTCCTCAGGTGCCTACACGACCATGGCCCTGGGTTTTAAGCACAAAACTATGCGGCTGTTTCAGCAGACACTGAGCTAGCTGCAGTTTTTTTCCACACCCCAGTGGCGCCTGAAACGCCAGCAAGATAGAACGATTCACTCCCCTGGAAAGGGAGCTGAAGCCAGGGAGCCAAGTAGTCTTGCTCAGCTGATCCCACCCCCACAGAGCCCAGCAAGCTATGTTCCACTGGCTTGAAATTCTAGCTGCCAGCACAGCAGTCTGAAGTCAACCTGTGACACTCGATCTTGGTCGGGGGAGGGGCGTCTGCCATTACTGAGGCCTGAGTGGGCGGTCTTCCCCTCACAGTATAAACAAAGCCACTGAGAAGGTCAAACTGGGTATGGAAACCCACTGCAGCGTGGCAAAGCTGCTGTAGCCAGACTGCCTCTCTAGATTTCTCCTCTCTGGGCAGGGCATCTCTGAAAGAAAGGCAGCAGCCCCAGTCAGGGACTTATAGATAAAACTCCCATCTCCCTGGGACAGAGCACTTGGGGGAAGGGGCAGCTGTGGGCGCAGCTTCAGCAGACTTAAACGTTCCTGCCTGCTGGCTCTGAAGAAAGAAGCAGATCCCCCAGCACAGCGCTCCATCTCTGCTAAGGGACAGACTGCCTCCTCAAGTGAGTCCCCAATCCCCGTTCCCCCTGACTGGGAGACACCTCCCAGCAGGGGTTGACAGACACCTCGTACAGGAGTGCTCCAGCTGGCATCTGGCTGGTGCTCCTCTGGGATGAAGCTTCCAGAGGAAGCAGCAGGCAGCAATCTTTGCTGTTCTGCAGCTTCTGCTGGTGATACCCAGGCAAACAGGATCTGGAGTGGACCTCCATCAAACTGCAGCAGACCTGCAGAAGAGGGGCCTGACTCTTAGAAGGAAAACTAACAAACAGAAAGCAGTAGCACCAATATCAACAAAAAGGATGCCCACTCAAAAGCCCTATCCAAAGGTTACCAACATCAAAGACCAAAGGTAGATAAATCCAAAAAGATGAGGAAAAACCAGCACAAAAAACCTGAAAATGCCAAAAACCACAATGCCTCTTCTTCTCCAAAGGATCACAACTCCTTGACAGCAAAGGAACAAAACTGGACAGAGAATGAGTTTGACGAAGTGAAGCAATGAGGAAAGGATTCCCTATTTAATAAATGGTGTTGGGAAAACTGGCAGAAAACTGAAACTGGACCCCTTCCTTACACCTTATACAAAAATTAACTCAAGATGGATTAAAGACTTAAACGTAAGACCTAAAACCATAAAAACCCTAGAAGAAAACCTAGGCAATACCATTCAGGACATAGGCATGGGCAAAGACTTCATGATTAAAACACCAAAAGCAATTGTAACAAAAGCCAAAACTTACAAATGGGATCTAATTAAACTAAAGAGCTTCTGCACAGCAAAATAAACTATCATCAGCGTGAACAGGCAACCTAGAGAATGGGAGGAAAATTTTGCAATCTATCCATCTGACAAAGGGCTAATATCCAGATTAGCCCTTAAACAAATTTACAGTAAAAAAAAAACCCTATCAAATGTGGGCAAAAGATATGAACAAACACTTCCCACAAGAAGACATTTATGGGGCCAACAAACATATGAAAAAAATCTCATCATCACTGGTCATTAGAGAAATGCAAATCAAAACCACAATGAGATACCATCTCACACCAGTTAGAATGGCAAGCATTAAAAAGTCAGGAAACAACAGGTGCTGGAGAGGATGTGGAGAAATAGGAACTCCTTTACCCTGTTGGTGGGAGTGTAAATTAGTTCAACCATTGTGGGGGACAGTGTGGCAATTCCTCAAGGATCTAGAATGAGAAATATCATTTGACCCAGCAATCCCATTACTGGGTATATACCCAAAGGATCATAAATCATTCTGCTATGAAGACACATGCACACATATGTTTATTGCAGCACTATTCACAATAGTAAAGACAGAACCAACCCAAATGCCCATCAATGATAGACTGGATGAAGAAAATGTGGCACATATACACCATGGAATACTATGCAGCCATAAAAACAAATGAGTTCATGTCCTTTGCAGGGATGTGGATGAAGCTAGAAACCATCATTCTCAGCAAACTAACACAGGAACAGAAAACCAAACACCACATGTTCTCACTTGTAAATGGGAGTTGAAGAATGAGAACATGTGAACACAGGAGGGGAACATAACACACCAGGGCTTGTCAGGGGTTTTGGGGCAAGGAGAGGGATAACATTAGGAGAAATACCTAATGTAAATGACGGTTTGATGGGTGCTGTAAACCACCATGGTTCAGGTACACCTTTGTAACAAACCTGCACATTCTGCACGTGTATCCCAGAACCTAAAGTATTATTAAAAAAAAATGCACATACGAGGATGTACAGAAACGAATAAGTGGTGAAATAAACTATGGAACATAAAAAAAAGAAATAGATCATGGATAGATGAATGTACAGAGAGATAAACTGTTCGATAGCAAAAACCTAATCAATTCAAATATATTTATTCAGTACCTAAATTGAGGAAAGTTTGGGAATATTTTTCCCTTTTGAACAGGGTGTTAAGAAAATTTCCTTCTTAGTTTCTTTTTGGAAATATAAGTATTACTTGACCACTGATTTTGTGACCAAAACTTTATGCATTTGTATACACAGCTCTCAAAAATATTTTTATAAATTTGCATATTTGCAAAATGCTCCAGATTTCTTAACATAGTCCTTTCATCAGTCTAACAAGGAATGTTTGTAGATTAATGGCTACAACTCAGCATTTCAAATGACTTTCTATGCTACATGGTAGATTCTGTAAACGACCTTACTGATGCCTATTTGCTGAAATTAAAGCCAGTGAGTGTGTAGAGATAGTTTTCCCTGTGCTTTAAGGGATAGAGAGGAACTGTCCCTGCCCTGAAGGCAATTGCAGTCTAATAATTTACATAATCACATACAGAAATTGTGATTGAGAATAATCGGTGCCGTAGGAGAGGAATACAGACAGTCTGTGAGCTGTTCAGAGGACAGGCTTTGATTTCAAGATTAATAGGAATGCTAGACTCATAGTATTTCATTCATGTAATCTTTATCAAATAATTGTTGAACACCCATTATGCGCTTCAGCACTGAGATCAGTGGTGAACAAGACATACACTTGTTTTATGAACTTACATTCCAGTACACAAGGGCAAATAATAAACATGAAAACCATAACAGAGTGATTGCAGGGAGCAATGAATGCTGTGCAAGATGAGGAATACCACAGCTTGAGGAATGGAAATCATGTTTTTATGACAGAGAGGGGCTTTCTTTAGACTAACTCTAAAGGAATGATGTCTTTTAGGAGGTTATATTTAAATTACATGAAGGAAGCATCTTACATTAGGAGGAGGGGAGAGGGAAGAGTAAGTATTAAAAGCCAAAGGTAGAAAGATCTTTAGCTTTCTCAAAGAAGAAGACGTGCATAGATGAGGGAGAAGATAGCAGGAAATGGAGTCAGAGAAATGGGTCTGGGTCGGCTTACCAAGAGCATAGTACCTGTGGTGAGGTGTTTGGACTTCATTCTGAGTGCCATTACCTTTGAATGATTTCATTTATATGTCTGAGCAGACACACGTGGACACTATTGCCCTAGACAAGCACACTTCTTATATGTATTTGCTGTACTTGTCTACCTGATTACTTTTGCTCTCAGTATCTCTCCTCAGAAGAGGCCAATATAATAAAGCAATTAAGAACTCGGGCTTTGAAATAGATACACGTGGGTTCAAACTTTGACTCTAACCTTGTTAGCAGAGAGGTAGTTTGGGCTTTGGTCAAGCATCTTCATTATAGACTTCTTATCTGTAATGTGAGAAATGTAATACTTCACAGAATTTTTGCCAGAAACAAATTTTAAGATAACTACAGAATACTTAAAAATAACATGTATAAAATTTATAGTATTTATTATTACATTATTGTAAAATGTTCTTCCCTTCATTATATCTTTCAAGGGTTTTCTCCAAGGTGTAGTCTCCAATTGAATCAATCTCCCTCTTACCTGCTTCCAATTTTCATCTTTATTTAAAATTGGTACACTAAATTTTAGAATATTATATAGTGTGAGTAGTTATTTGTCCCACTATAACTTAAGCTACTTAATGGTGATGACTGCATTTCACATCATTATAACACCTGTACCAAAATATGCCGAAGGTCCATTTAGCAAGCAAATAAATAAGTTTATTTAATTTTGGTGAACAAAGAGTTGACATGTAGATATTAATATATTTAGATATTTATATTTTATCTATTGAGTGATGTGTCTTAGATAAAAATATAGCCCATGTTTGTTATCAAAATTGACACTTATTTAGCTGAATTTTTCTTAATAAATGCACTCACTATGCAGTCCCTCTAAGCAGTGAGCTCATCATGACATACACACTTTTGTTGTGGTCAGAAAAATTTCATTTAGACATCACTTTTGATTTGAAAACTATTTGTACATCAACTTTCAGGTATACAGATAAAATGAGATTGTTGAGGCAGGTCTCGATAATATCATGATTCATTTATGAAAAGATACCTTTGTTTGGAAATGTCTCTGTGTGCAGAATCCTTTGGAAACATTAAAATGCAAATGTCAACCAACCTCTGAGGAGATAAATTAAATAATGAACTGTTTAGGTATTTAGAGAAGCAGACTTGGCAAATCTTTCTGAGATAATGATAAAATGTGTGTGATTACTTTATTTGTTTTTATTTAAGGTATGTTAAATGTCAAATATTGCTTTAAGGATATTATTTCAAAAGCCTCCAGAAGCAATTCTGTCTTTAAAAGTCAAGATCCCTAATATCAGAGAAGATTTAATAATAAATCTTTATGCCACTAAGTGCCCAGAGTAATAGTTTAAATTCTAGACATCTAATAATTTTAGTAAACCCAAGCTCACAAAATCAAAAGGTACATTTTGTGTAATAGTTCAATAAAACATAAACTTGCAATTGATAATTGCATGACTTCATGTACCACATAGGTAAGCTTCTACCAGAGATTGAAGAAACAGCCATGTTTCATAGCCTTCAAACAGAAATACAAATGATGGAAGAAGTGGTAAGTTTATAGATTCTTTATCTAAAAAAAGGGGGATATTCTACTTATGTCAGTGCTAATTGCTAAAACATGACTAAGCTTAAAATGAGCTGAGTAGCCTATTAATTATAACTTCACTCACATTTTGTCTTTGCTTATGTCCATTTCAAAGCTTACTACCCTTAAATATCAGCCTTTGAACAACTGATTTCTGAAGGCTGAATTTACTAGTATATAGAATGCAAAAGCTCACTTTCTGGAATCTCCATACCCCTGTCTTCTCTGTCAATTCATTATCTCTGCAAACATTAGCATGTTTATTATTTCTTTTTGTTGATGCAAGGGAACATTTTGAACTGGCTTCTTACTTGCAAATCTTGCTTCAAATAGGGATGTTTAGTTTGTCTCACCATGACATTTCTTGATGTTTGGGAACATCAAATATGACCTCAGGAGTAGCAGCTGTTTTGGTTAAACTATATTTCATGTCTCTTGAGCTACAAAGGCACTTTGTCTCAACTTAGGACATAACTAGATGGGACATAGATAACTGTGACTAAATAAGGCAGCCTGAGGGGTTCCAAAACCTGGGGTTAGATGATTATTGTGAAGTTGTATGTGTGGAGAAAAATACTAAATATTAGGTGTTAGAAGAAAAGCCACACACAGAGGTGTGACACTAAAAGGCTAGATCCAGACAAACAGTAAGTGCCAGTGTCAGCGATTGGATTATTCTAAAGTAACAAAGGTGGAGATCACTGAAGACCTGGAGGAAGAGTAGATAGCTAGCCTTCAGGCAATATACCCGCAGCCAATGACCTTGGCTTGTTAATTTACTTGTTTACTACTGAATATTTACTATTTGCCAGATCCTATACTAGTACCTCAAGTTTGTTGTGAGCAAGGTGGACATGATATTTGCCTTCACAGCAGCAATGATTTAGTGAAGAAAATAAACATAAATTATACATATTTATTACATAACTAATTGGTGTGAGAGTATTTTGAATAAGTGCCATACTGTGCTATGAGACCATATGGCAAGAAAATATAACCTAGTCAACAGAATTATAGAAAGCTTCCCTGAGGAGGTGATATTTAAGCAGCCTCCAATCTGTAGGAAAGAGGCTGTCAAGTGTAAGACAGGGATGATTCCATAGAGATTGGGCCACTAGGTCATTTTTAAGACACAGATTCAGGAATGGGATAGGCGGAAGCCAAGTTTATAAAAATTGAAGCAGAAGGACAAAGTTAGTTCAGCTGTAGGAATGATTTGATGCCAAGCCAGAGAACAAGGTTAATATAATTTAGAATCTTTTGTCCTTGCTGTCCTGTCTTTACACAACTGCCTCACAGCTCCATTTCTAACCACCTTAAACTGAGAATTAATCCTAGACACTGGAAGAATGATGAAATTAAATGACTTCAGCTTTAGGAAGAGGAGGGTGCAACGGTCTTGGATATTCTAGCATCTGAGGAGAATTTTTTTCTTGTTACATGTGAAAGACATTATCTCTCTAGAATCCATGGTATGAAGACAAAGAGATACTTAGGGTGTCCTACTATTCTAATCAGTTTTTTAAAAATCAAGGAATGTTTATTGAGTGGCTATGATGTGTCAGACACTGTGCTGTTCTTTGTGGGGATATAATAGGAAACAAGATTAGTTTTTATATTGAGATATTTATACTCTGGTATAGGAGACAGTCATTATAGTAGACTCCAACATGTGATATTATAAGGTTGGAATCTAAAATCTCACACAGAAAGACAAATAATCTAGACCTACAGTGTCAAGAATAATTTCCTGGTAAAAGTAAAGTTTACACTGAGATAATTAACAAATAAACAATAGATGATTATTGAAACAATAGGATTACCCAGGAGAATGCATGGAGTGAAAAGGAAACAGTGCTAAGGAAGGTTAACAAAAGGAAAGGAAAATGGCTTTGATGAAAATGGCTTTTATAAAATAGGTGGAGTGAGGAAAGCTAAAAAGTTGCCAATGAAGGATTAACATAAAGACTAATAGGATAGAAAAATGTGGGTGTTCCCTCAGTAAGTGGTAGAACATTTGGGGAAGGGCCCCCTGCTTGTCAGTCAATACTGGTCATGGTTGACCTACCTAGTGTCCAAACTACCTTAGATGCCAAGCTCAGGTGCTGTTAACTTGCAATAGAAAGATGTTTGGTTTCAGTTGTTCAGCCTCTCTAAAGGCATCACATAGACATTTGCTACCAAGATCCTGCCATACCCACGTGCTACAGGATTCAGAAAACCTTTGTGCCTTTCATAGTTTTGGAAGGAAGATTCTCTGAAACTTTCCCATTTAGAAATTTTTGCTTTTCCTTCTGAGATAATTTTGTATAATTCCATAACTCTTACAAACAAATATTGGAAAGGACTTACCTTTTACATCTGGGAATATCTTCTTTGGAACTAAATACTCTGCAGTCTCTGAGTGGAAAAAAAAATTGACCATCTTGTTGGAATCAGATTGTTTATAGAAACCTGAGCAAAATCCAAGTTAATATCTCAATAAATCATCCTGCCACATTAATCTTCCTTTGTGCAAGTTTCATATCTTCCCTATACTTTACACTGTTGGCCTTTTTCTGTGGGAATTAGGGACAACTTATTATTTTCATTAAACTACATTTCATATGTATTAAAGACACTTTGACCATTCCAATCTCATATGTTCAAAGTCCAACCCCTTTAAAGATTATATTTCTCTAGTAACTTCTGTTTTGTGCTGTGAAATCCCCTAAATTTCTCTTCTCTTAAAAATATACATAGTTCCTATGCACTGAAAGCACTAGCAAGTTTAAATAATTAATGTGTGGACTCAGCGTAGTTTTATGTTCACCTAAATTAATTAACCATGTTGGCATTTTGAATAAAAGGAACATAGAGCCTTGGTATTTTTAACCATAACTGAAGGAGCAGCTGCTACCACTATAGGAAATTCATCTAAATGCAATCTCTGAGGAAGTTAGATACACTCATTATCATAAGGAAGATTTTTTGTGTGTGTACAGAAGTCTTTAAAGAAATCAGTCATTTCTCACAAACCGTCTTATCCTTTAGTTTATTTGCCTATACTGCACCACTACTAAGCTTGTAGAAGATGGTATTTCTGAAGTGGATAATTTGTTTTTTCTCTTTGGGTTTCTGAATATGACTAGAGGTTGCATAAGTTCACTGGGATTTCTGTTTACCTCTAATAGCCTCTTCAATTTCTTCTGCCTTAGAATAGGATAATAATAAACAAACCTACTCTGTCTAATTCATTTGCCACAAGAAAGTTTTGAACAAATGCACCCCAGTAATTTGAAAAACAATTAATAATTTCCAGCCACTGGAAAGTGGTCACATCATACTAACAGACATCTTTAGTTCAGCTGGCCAGATCATTTAATTTAACCATTGAATTTAAATTATTTGTCAGTATTAAAAACTTCAAATTCCACATGAAAAAAGTCTGAAAATTTAAACTAGCATTAAAAATAAGATTTGGCATGGTGTTTTGATAAATATGGATTTGAATATGGCAAGAGTAAATTGGAGCTAAGTAGCTCCATTTAAACAGAAGACTTCCATTCTGTCTGGTTCAGAAAGAAATTGGCTTAGCTATCATGACAAACTACTTTTAACAGTAGACTATTAAAAAATGAAAACAACAGCAAAACGTTGTCACTTGGTTTATGGTGGGGATTAGTGTTTGTAAATCCACCTTTTCATCTCTTCATAATGATCCTAAATAAAGCTCTGAGACATCCCCCATGGAATTCGTATGTGTCGAGAATATAATTTGAAAACCTTTGTATTGGTAAATATTCATGCAAATAAAAATAAAACCACCAGTCTGTGTTTTACATGTTGTTTGGAAAAATACCCAAGGACCTTTAAAGCAATGTTTCATGCTGAATTGTATGTGAAACACTATTCTTATCCTATAAGTCTTAGCACCTCTATAGTGACTTTCTCTTATGGCACACTAGTAGGTTAGAGCTATCTTTGTTCTTTCTTGCTTCATTTGTTTCTATAGTTCAACACTTGCAATTTTGATTTTTGTATAAAATATTGAGCTAAAATATGCCCATCAAGAGATCAGATATCTTATTTACTAAGAAATTTGCTGAGTCAGCTGAGTCATTTGTTTCCTGCCATCCAAAACAGGTTTCGCTCTTTGAGCTAGATGAAAATATAACTTCATAATTCAGGATCTAAGCTTGGTCTAGTGTGCACAAGAGAAATATTCTGTCTGAGGTCACTATGATGAGTTTACATTGAAAATATGTACACATAAAAAGTGGAAACCAGCTTGCTGAGTCCTGTGTTTTTCTTCATCTATGTTTTGCAGTATTTTAAATTATATATCTACATAACAGTGCTGCAGATTTCAAGTAACTTTTATAGTTTTTCCTATTTCTGTATTTAATATTTTTCCCCTTATCTCTAATTGATATAATCTAGGAGAGCTTTGTTGTCTATGTTTGTGCTCTGAGACTTTCAGGGAGAAGTAGTTATGAAGAATCTAACAAACACATAAGTACAGAACATAAGAATGTGCTGCTACCAGGTTTTGGCCTTTTTATAACCTTGCAATATCTAAACTCCCTTTTTCTTCCTGCCTTTGGCCAAGAGAGCAGATGGATAATTACACCCCTCAAAAGATAAATTAAAGAAAGAATTTGGACCAACTGGGTGACTGAAATATACTGCTAATGGAGGGTTGTGGAGAAATGGCTAAATAAGAGTCTCAAATGACCTTATTTTCCTCCTGGTGACAGTGCTTTTCAGATTAAAAGCTGTTTTCTTTTATTGAAATAGAATAGGGCCAAACATTGAACCTGCTTTGTAAGACATACATCAAGAGAGAAAATATTTCACCACAATGACATGACCTGACATTTTAAAGCAGATAACAAATGACATCTTGTCAATGGCATCAATTTATTATTCTCTCTCTTGTACCTTGGTGCCACAGCAGGATACACATTCCTTTTAATCATGGGACTGTGTTAAACAAATTTTTACCAGCAGAGACTATAAAATGCCCCTCATCGTTTCCGAGTATCCTGACCTCTTGGTTTTCCCCACTGCAGCATATAAAGACAAAGGTTATGCTAAATTTTTCATCATTTTATTCAATTTCATATCCAATTATGTGAGGGTCTTCCATCACTTACATGGGTGTATATGCTATAACACGAAGTGCCACACATTAATCAGACTCTTTCTATCCAGCAGGCACCAGTGCTAAATCACATTACTCTAAAAAAAAAAAAAAAAAAGAGAACATGAAATAGATGCAAATGTACAGAGAGGATGCTCCCTTTTGTCACAATAGGAAGTGACTTGTGAGGGTGGCCTTCCCATGAAGACCAAGAGAGTCTCAAAGTGCATTTTGTTTTTCATGTTTTCAACCACATTCTTCCCTAAAAGGACCCTCTTCTCCCACTTGCTTGAATATCCCTCTGCCAGTTTATATCATAGAGTCTACTACTTTGAACACTGCCCTGGGCAATGACTTTCTAGTTGAACTGTTGTAACTAATCGGCCTGTAAGCTGAAAAATGACCAGCTTGACATTCACTCAGCCTTTTCAGCAATGAAAATCTTACTTTCTTTCAAGTCTCTTTCAAACATACAGAACCAAGACCTTAAATGCTGAATATTCCTAACAGATGACATTAAATTTGTGGGTCTGAGAGTGATAGAAAGGATTATATTACAAAGTAGTCTTAATGTTCTTTGGAATTAGTAGCATTTTCTTAATATTATTTTAAACTGTATTTAGGCTGCAGTTTCAAACACCATCATGAAGATGCATTACATTTGGTTTCAGAAGAAATATACAAAAAGCACACTATGAAAGTTAAATAAATGTCTTACTGAAAAGCTGATGGAAAAGACTAGAAAATTTTCCATTTACACAATGTGGGATTAGGCTTGTAGTCTAAAACAAACAAGAATTTAAATACCACTGCAACAGCTTTCTAATTATGTGAGTTTGGGGAAGTTGCATAACCTTTTAAAGTCTCAATGTGTTCCTTTACAAAATAGTCATAACATTATTACCTACCTTATAGAATTTGAGAGGATTAAATGAGCTAATACATATAAAACATCAAGCATAGTGGCTAGCAGTGCTAAGCGCTCAATAAATATTAGTTTTCATTATTATCATAATGAAATTCTAAGGCATGCCTAGAATAAAACAAAATAAAGCAAAACAAAAGGTAGTTGTTACCCTGACTTTAGGGAACTGACTGGGAGAATAATCTCACTTACCCTAAGTTCAAATTGAGGATTTAGAAGTTTTGTTGCAGAAAATATATAATCATACAGAAGAAAGTCTTTCCTAAGAAAATTTCAGTAGACAGCCTGAGGAACAAGTTAAAACCAAAGTTCTTCGAAGGTTAACTAAAAATAGTGAATGTAGAGGTGTCAATGCCATTCCATATCAATGAGTGGCATTTTTACTCCACATAAGAAACATGTAAAAGGTTTTAGAAATCTATGCATTTTTAGGAATATTGTATTGATCTAGCTTTGACTCTAAAAATGTGTAAGAAATACATAGATCTTAATTCACACAGAGGCAGACTCTAGGAGAAATCTGATGTGATGGTTTCATTCATTCCAGGTTTACAAAATGATCTGAAATTGTTATAATTTTTTTAGTTTCAATTCTAATATTTTGTTGTAAAATGAATTGATTTGAGGAGAGGAAGTACATGTAAAGCAAAATTTAAAAATATTTTAGTAACTCATGGGAAATACTCCTTTTATAAATTAGCTTGATCTATCCATTATAGCCCTAAAGAAATGAAGGTGTTAAGTTTCACATTATTCACTCTTTTGTGAATGTAACGTATACACTTATCCTTATCCTTTTAGTTTTCAGAACAAAAGGGAAAATCCTGAAACCAAATAACTGGGTGACTATGAACTAAAAAATTTTTTACCTTAAGCTACACAATTCAGAAACAAGTGATCACACATTAGTTGAATTAAAAAATAAAAACTTTCATTTTAACATGTTTCTTAGGCTGACTGTTAAAAGACTAGGAATTTTTAAGTGTATTTCAAGTTGCACATGGGCATTCCTAACATGATTTGGATTCAACTGATCCTTTCACTAGAAATGTTAATATAGGTACGTAGGTAATTGAAATATTTCAGAGGGTTTTTACTTGTTTTTGTTAACTGTTGCTTTGCAATAGTGAGCATCATTTACCAGGGTTAATAAGAGTGCACAGACCATGAGGCAAGATAGACAAAGGATTAAGGATAAAGGAATTATTGAATTGCTATTGAGGTATAGTTTATGTAATTTATGTTTTGCACCAACTTACACTTCATACTGAATGTAGAAAAAGGACAAATTATTATTATTTTTCTATAATAAACCTTGATATGCTCTACCTTTTTCAGTGGTATGACCTTTTTTCTTGTTAATTAGATTTTGTAACTTAGGTTCATGTTTTTCCTCATCCCTATTCTTTATTTACCTAATTATTTCTGCCCTTATTTTCTTTTATTTCCTTCTCTTCCTTTTTATTCCATCTGAAACAAGGAACCTTCAATGTCACAAAACTTCACATGGAGATTATTGCCATAATCTATTAGCTTGCTTCGCTGATTTGTCTGGTTCTCATTTCAGACCGTATGACTTATTCTGCTTAGCTTTTACCTTTTGTTAAGTCATCAGTAGATACATATTAAGTACAATCTTGTATTTTAGACAATGGAATGATCAGAAATACAGTTTGTAGGCCTACTTTATATTGTTAAGTTAGGTAATATTTAATAAAATGATACATGATAGTATACGAAAGTAACTGGCTAATGAAAAACGTTTATTACGTTTTACTACAACAGTGTCTTCAGTGAAGAGGAGAATGAGAAAAGCCTACTAAGATGAAGCAGCGCTAAAATAAGCCCAAGGACTTTGACAATTAGAGTAGAATCGGGAGTCCATTCTGGGGAAGATGGTGAGAAGAAAGCATAAACAAAAATAAAGGAGCAAAAATATGTTGTACCCCAGGAACAAAGTGAGCTGACCAACTGTCTGGCATAGGGTACTTGGGGTGACTGAGAGTTGAATAGGTACAGCTTTGGATACTAACTAAGGAGACCTGGACTTTATTCTATAGCCAACTGAAATATTTTTCTTGGGAAAATTTCACACCCAGAATCTTGTTTCGGTTTAATTAAAAAGAGGACAGAATAAAGAGGGGGAGACAAATTAGGGAAAACATTAGTATTTTTTCAGCATCTCCTATAGTTTTGATTAGTTTATCAAATATTACTGAATTAGGGAATGAAGCTACAAATGGCAATATGTGATTGTTCTTTCTCGCTAGAAAAACACAAGTTAATGAAACAGCAGACACATTATTTTAATGTACTGGCACTTCTGCAGTAGAATCATGTATACAATAAGTTCCTGAAACATACTTGTGTTTTGCAGAATTACATATTAAAAAAGAGGGCTTAAAGGAAAAATAAAATTGTGCAAACTGTGCAAAGCCTGTGTAACTTTGAAACCAGAGCACTAACAAAAGCAATAACAATCTTAATAAAAACAGGAGCATAGCTATATCTCCACTATTTACCTGGTGCACTTCACATTTGTACCCAGTAACAAAGTCAAGTAAGACTTCACAGACTTAATCTTTGGGCTCATGCTTTTTTCCAAAATCATTGAAAACATTCACCTATAACAGAGACCAGATGCATCAATATTAAAAAAAAAAAACTTACCTAAAAAAATCTGCTCTTTAACATAAGAGAAATTACTTCACAGTAATTTCATCCGTAAGTTCAAATTGACTAGATAACTTAATATTGTGGGAAGTATGGCAATTACTGAAGCAACTAACCCCATGCCTAAAATAAGTCACTCCTCGGGTTTTCAGGTTTTTTTCTTAAGCTTTTCATATATTACTAACATACTTTCTGTAATTGTGAGAATGTTTGACCTTGATCTCTTCAAAATATTAATAGCCTTTGAAACATTATGAATGAACCAACACTATATTGACCTCTGCATTATATTAACCTCATTTTCTTAGTAATCACAAATGAGCTGATCTGCATTAAAGAAACACAAATTGTAGGAGAACAGATTAAAATATATGTCTTTGAATAGAGCTAGAAATGACCTCAGGGTAACATAGAGATGGGCTATTTGATTTAACTCAGTGTCATTGGGAAGGGATCCTGGAAGAGGTGACATCTTAACCAAGTCTTGAGGAATAAGTAATAGTTGATCAGGTAAAGATGGTGAGAAGTGAACTCTTAATGGAGAGGAAATTGGAGCTCAGAGAGGTTGCATAAATTGCCTAAGACTGCAGAGCTAGTAAGTTTTTAGAGCTAGTATTTGAGCACAAGCAAATTGTTTCAAGTGTACAATCTTCATGATTATGCTATATTACCTTTTCTTATGCTTAGTATTTAGAATATATTTCCATAGATCAGGTGAGGTTTGAGGGTCTGAATTATATCACCGGTGCTAGGAATGGAGAAGACATTATGATTGGAGAAAGGTTTAGTAAGCTAGTTATAGAGGATTTGGCCATTGATTCAATATAGAGGTGACAAAGGGAAAATTAGTTTCTGATAAGGGCAATAACTGTTGCAATGGCAACATCACTAACTAAAATTCTGAATAAAAAAAGAGGAAGAGGTCTTGAAGAAGGGTGTGAAATTCTCTTTTGGACATGTTAAAGTTGCTGGGCCTGTGGAAGAGCTGAATGAAGTGTAGCTTAGTCACTGAGTAAAGAATTGTATATGTAGCACTGGAGCTCACAGAATGAGTTGAAGATTGGAAATATAAATGTATAATGAGTAGTCATTTGCATACAAATGATTGTTCAAAGTAGAAAAACACATGAGATTTCACTCCAGGATAGTACAGGTCAACACCTAAGCATCAAGCAGAGATTGAGCTCATAACAAAGAGTATACAGAAATGGTTCTGGAAGAAGATATGAGTAGGGTCACAAAAGCCAAAAGAAAAGAAAATTCAAGAAGACTGGTGTCTCAGTCTATTTGGCTGCTGTAAGAAAATTCCATAGGTTGGGAGGCTTGTAAACAACAGAAATTTATTTCTCACAGTTCTGGAAGCTGGGAAATCTAAGATCAGTGGGTCAGCAGAATGGGTGTCCATTGAGAACCCACTTCCTGCTTCATAGTTGGCCATCTTTTTGCTACAGCCTCACATGGTAGAAGTGAAAAGGATCTCTCTGGAGTCTCTTTTGTGAGGACACTAATCCCACTGATGAGGGCTCCACTGTTGTGACCTAATCAACTTCCAGAGGCCTCATCTCCTAAAACCATCACCTCTGGGGTTAAGATTTCAACATATGAATTTTGGGGAGATACAAGCTTCTAGTTCATTACAAATGATAATGTAAATTCAGTGGAGAGGGCTATTTTAAAATATAGAATTAAGAAAGTATGTAGAGTGAATTTAGAGTATCCTTTAAACAAATATTCTCTCAAAGTACAAAAGAAGGCTAGAAAGGTAGCTCTAGTTTAGGTGTTAGGATCCACAAAGGACATTTTAGGATGAGAAAATTCAAATAAGTTTAAAGATTAAGGCAAACAGCTAAGTGGTCATGGATATTTTGCAGAGAAAAGGCATTATTAATGGAATGAATTCCTAAATAAGATAGTAGAGGTGACGGGTGGACATTGAACAAAGGGAGGGACAGCTCTAAGACAGGGAACAAGGGAATAAGAAAATAGGACATAAGCTGTTCAACTTATTAGTGTGAAGGTAGGAAGGAAGATGAGATAAATTAGACCTGGCAGACTCAATTGTATAGGCCAGTGAAGGCGACAATTACACCTGAGACTAAATGAAATAAGAACAGGTAAGATAGTTTATAGCGAATAGTGAAGGTTCAAAGCTGTTCTTCGTAACAAAGGGAAGAAGTCAGTTTAAAAAGTTCGTAAATTATTGTGGAAAGCCTAGCTACCCTTTGTGACTCTGAACTTATAGAATGTGTGATATTTTTTAGTAATTCTTAGCAATTACTTAGTAATTTTTAGTAATCCTGAGGTGGAAGAAAGGAAAGAGCCAATTATGAGGATAGTTGAAATTATCGACTTTCCTAATTGGGTGCCAGATTTTGTGCTTGGTCTTCAGATAAATTATTTCAGGTTACCCTCACATCAATCCTGTAAGACAGCCGTTTTTTTTTCTCTCTATTTTACAGATGAGAAAACTTTAAGTTTTGAAAATTTGATGAAGGTCACACAGAAAGTCTAACTCAGATTCATTTGAACACCATAATCTATGTTCGTTGCATCACAGCTAGTCCTGGAAATGGAGAAACCAAATGTTAACCTATGCTGGGAAAATAATAGTGTAAGTGGAGTGGACAAATGTAGATGTAAGCCCAGTAGAAGGAGACTCTTTGATTCAATTTATATGGGAAGTGAGGGAAAATACAAGAGATAATGCACATATTTTTGTTGCAGGCCTTGAGAAAATGGTGATGACTTGTCATCAATCAGAAACATAGCCAAGAAATCTAGCTCTAGAAAAAGATTCCATTTTAATATGCCATATTTGAGGCTATAATAGTGCATGTGACTAGAAATATCCAGGTAGCAATTAGACGTTTGGAACAAGAGTTTGAGAGAGATATAGTTGGACATAAAGACTTGTGTCTCATTTTCTTTGAGAGAATAAAATCTCTATTGTAGATAATAAAATAAGAAAAAAGAGAAAGGCCAGAAAAGATTAAAGAGCCTTGCACCACATAATGATGTTTTGGTCAGCGATGCACCACATATTTGATGTTGGTCTCATAATATTATAATGAAGCTGAAAAACTCCTATTGACTAGTGCTATATTGTTGAACCTGACCTTGTCAGGATGAATAGGCTTAGGCTAATGTGTATGTGTCTTCATTTTTAACAAAAAAGTTTAAAAAGTAAGAAAATGTAAAACTCCAAGTAAGAAATAGCTTATAAGGATATAAAGAAAGAAAATACTTTTTTGCAGAAATAAAATGTTTTTGTGTTTTAAGCTGAGCGCTACTAAAAAAGAGTCAAAAGTTTAAAAATTAAAAAAGTTTGTAAAGTAAAAAAGTTACAGAAAGCTAAAGTTTATTATTGATAAAAATACTTTTAATATATTTAGTGTAGTCTATATGTGGTATTTATAGTGTCTACAGTGGTGTACAGTAATGTCTTAGGCCTTCACTGTAACTTACGTCTCACTCACTGACTCACCTAGAGCTACTTCTAGTCCTACAAGGTCCATTCACATTAAGTGCCCTATACAGGTGTACCATTTTTTATGTTTTATACTGTGTTTTTTTTAGTACATTTTATATCTTTAGATATATTTAAACACACAAATTCTATTTTGTTACAATTGCCTACAGTATGCAGTACAGTAACATGCTGTTAAGGAACAATAGGAATAATAGGCTGCACCGTACAGCCTAGTTGTGTCATAGGCTACACCATCTCAGTTTGTGTAAATACACTCTATGATGTTCATACAATGATGAAATTGCTTAAAACATTTCTCAGAACATATCCATATAATTAAACAGCATATGACTGTACATACAAATTTGAATGGCATACATTCAAATTTATAAGACAGTAAAAACATAGAAAACAAATACCCAAACTAGTAGAAGGCGAACTAAAAGAGGACAGTGCCATGTAAACTGAAAGAAGTGATGTTTGGAAACTGTCCCTTAGAACCGGAGAAAAGGAAATGAAATGAAGATTTTGATGTGTCAGTATTTTCATTATTTGAGTATCTCTTGACTTCAAAAAGAGCATTCTCTTTTGGAGATGTTATAGGAAGAGAATCTGGACTACAGGCTTATGTGTATATTCATGCATAAATATTGTTCTTTTTGCTTAACAGACAAATATTATGGTCACTGCTATAGTTTGTATATTTGTCCCTCTAAACCTCATGGTGAAATTTGATCTCACTGTTGGAGATAGGGCTGGGATAGGAGATAGGGATCTTACTGTGTGGTATCTGCACACATCAGCTTGCTTCACCTTCTGCCATGAGTGGAAGCAGCCTGTGGCCTTCCCAGAGGCAGATGCCCAATCTTGAACTTTTCCAGACATCAGAATTGTGAACCAGATAAACCTTTTTTTAATTACACAATCTCAGGTATTCTTTTATTATAATCCTCAACAGACTAAGACAGTCACAAATTGCAAAAATGTAGCTTTTAAAATATAACTTTTTCTAATTTCCTTACACTGGGGTACAAACCTGCTTAATGACAAATTAATTACTGTTGGTTCTTTAGCGGTTTTTCTTTGTCATCACAAAGAAATCTCTCATTTATTTTCAGTTTAAGTCAGCCTAATTGGCATTTTCTGTCCTCAAAACCCTCTTGTCTTTCATCCAGCTTCCATTTCTAAAATCCAGGGGACCTGACTCTTGTCAGCAGTACAGCTGGAAGGGCTGATCCTATCTCACCCTCACCTGAGGCCCATATTTCTTTCAGATTTAGCCTGCTCTGGTGTAGTTCTGTGTGTTGATGCTCAGCCTCTGTAGCTCTAGCCATGTCTTCCTAGGCCTGGCTGTGGAGGAATTGGCGGATCTACCGCTTTCTGGGTACTAAATGTACTCAGCCATCCATGGTTATTCTTACAGTCTATACGTCTCTCTTTACCAGCTCTATCCAGGAAAGGAAAGGTGATAGCCACGTGAGTTAAGATGTGAGGTAGAGACCAATCTTCTACATTGCCTCTAAGTCTATTTTCATTTCTTTCCTTTTATTTTTCCTGCCCCTCTTAGCTATGAGCATTCTTTATGTAGAACTGGGATTAAAACAGCATCTCTGTTCATTCCCTAGCTTCATTCAATTTTCAAAATTTTTTTTGTTTTACTTCCAAATGAATCTTTTCAAAATTAAAAGCTAAGAATGTTTCTTCTTACTGTATTTATGACAACCTCCCCTGGGGTAAATGTTGGCTCATTGTCTCTGTCATAAAGGGGGACTCACATGGGAAAATGAAAAATGTGTGCTGTTTATCTCATATGATTAATCTTCTTTATTTATCACATCTTGTTCCAGAAGAGGATTTATGGCAGTTTTCATATATTTAGATAAATTGAAGTAAAAAATAAATGGATGGGGCTGGGAGGGGAGGGCAGGAAAGCAAAAGAAGGAAAGATGAGATGAATTCAAGACTGCCATAAAGTTGTCTAAATTTGCTTGAGTAAGGTCACACATTTGACTTAAGTTTTGAAGCCGTCAAAGAAAAAAGAACATTGGAGAAAACACATGGCACAGTCTCCATAAAAAAGAAACTCACCTGTTGCTTAGAAGAAGCACAGTTATTCTGGGTACTAAGTCAAGACAAAAATTTCTTCTTTGATTCCTCATAAAAAGGACCCTGTGACATAGTGAAGAATATCCTGAAGAAATTATAGTTTACTACATCTATGCGTTTTATGGGACTGTTTGTTACGGAGTCCTTCAGTGCAGGCACAAGGCACAATGCCAAGGTGAAGCACAGTTTATTAAAAGTGTTTCTGTGGACGACAACATTTTGCAGCCTGTGTGTGCATTTCTCTGTTTGTCAGACTTAATCTATGGGTAGGTTTTAATGGTTCCTCTATGTGGATTGAATTACGCTTCAGGAAATCTTTCATAGATATTATTCTCTTGACTAAAGTTTGGATGGGTGTTGAGAGATAATAAATTTGTAGTTGGACTCCCTTACAAGTACTTTGGGTGCAACTACTTTGTGTTATTGATGAAGAGCAAAGCCACACACTTTATTGTTATGTGGCCTGGGAGTAGAACAGCATTTCTAATGAAGAGGGAGGGGCATTAGAATGAGCTTGAATAATAGCTACCCCATTTCTACTAAGAAAATGGCAGTGGGAAAAGTTGGTACAAAATTTCCCTCATGAGGCATTTTGGGATCTGCTTTAACTCATTGATAAAAAGGCCCCTTGAATCTGGCAACAATAATTTCAGCCTGAGGGGGAAAATATATCGTGTGTGTATTTAAATACTCAGAGCAATTATGAAACTCAGCATGTTCTCCACTGGCCATTTAACCTTGAACATTCTAATTTCCAATGTGTCCCACAAAATAAATTGGTTTCAAATCATATACAGAAGTAAATACATGAATCAAGTGTGTCCAAAATTAAGTCATAGTCAAATAAGTATTGCCTTCTATTGAACAAAAATAATGAGGTTGGTTTTAATGGAGTTGATAAGTAGCATTTCCTTTTTGGTAGTAATTAAGTAGTGGTTCAACTTGGAATTTTAGAATCATAAATGTGAAATGCTTTCATTTTTACCTAATAACTTTTTTGCTGTTTTTAAATAAACTTGTTACAAATGGAGTTCAGTACATTGAGAGACTTATTTATTTAACATGGCAGTAGAGTTAACATTGCAAAATCAGCTATAATAAAGAAGTCATTGCTCTTCAACATTGTATATAGGTTGTCTGATATTAATGATTAAGTTGTAAGCTCCACCAGAGCAGATAACACTTTTTTCTTAAATTTTTATCTTTAGCCCTCAAAACAGTGCTTACTATAAAGTAGATATTAAGAGCAGTTGCTATTACTACATTAAACATTTTTCTCTAGTATGACCAAAACAGATAAAAATCAAGAGATGTTACTGTGGTTTTGAGTAAATATTATGTATTTAAAAGAAACAAGATATACATTTCTATACAAATGCATATCTGCTTTTAATCAGTTACTTTTGATTCCTTCTTTAATTAAAGAAGAGGCTATCATATTTCAATTAACGGTTTATAACATGTGAAGCATGATATAACCAAGACACTTTTGCTTGATCCTTTGAACTCATATATCTTTAAAAATATTTTCTGAACATATATAGTCCAATCTAACTTAGATATTGGAAAAAATACAGAAAAGTTTATCTAAATACATTAGAAGCTTAATATGATGAATGAAAAGCAGCTGTCAAAGTTGGGAGACAATGGTTCTGTATTTGCGGGTCATTATAGCAATTAAAATATGGCAACTGCCAGATGTCTCTTATACTTTTGGATGATGAGTTCATGTTATCATGATGCTTTTGTGAAGCTGACTAACTGCTGAGTATTAGACTAAGTGTCTTAACAGGCTTAAAGACCAAAATTAGAAACCTTGAATTTAAAAGTTGCCATTCGCTTACTATTGCTAATAGCTTACCTAAAGTGGCATGAGTAATAGAGATTTTTATCTCTGAATGATATTCCTGCCAGCACCACCAACTGTTGAATGTTAAACATGAGATTTGGCAGGTGCAGGCATTTTCTGTCACCTTTGAAAAGCAGTCTGTAGACACCCAAGCCAAACAGCTTACACACTAACAAAAGCAGCATCCCTTCCATCTGGAGATGGAACAAACATGTCAGTCATCTTTCTGTCTTTGAGTGACAATATTTCTAGAAATGGATGATTTCAAACATTATTTGTGATTCTCAGAAAAAAATTTTTATTTACCTGGTGATTGGCTCTAGGCAAAATTAGGAAGTTAAAAAATGTCTTCAGCTTCTTCCTGCTGCTCTTTCAAGCCAGCTCCCACAACACCACTTTCACCCTGCCCAGTCATCCTAGCACATTTTGTTAACTTATTAACTCCTAGTTGTTGCTGTACCAAACATTGACCACGTTGAGTTAATGCTTACAACTGATGAATCTTCTCTCAGCCAACATATTTTTTAGGACTCCGTGTTTATAGATGATAGTATTTAGTAATTAATTAGGTAATTTATATCTTGGTGATTAGCTACTGATTAGTTATAATCCCTAGGTTAAAAATGACTTGCATATATAAAATGTGACTTTTTCCCTCTAAAAGTACTTAAAGAGTAAGCATGGTTTTGAAAATGCTCATTTATTTCTAGTAGGCTTGGGAAATGTTTGGGAAATTGTTAGCTTATTCAGTGCCCCTGGAATTACAGATCTTAAGCAGCATTGTAATTTCTACTCCTCTATCTGGCTAGCCCTATGTGGAAAATTTCTTTCACAAATGACTTTGGTAGAATTTGGCAAAGCTAGCAGAAGGTAAAAGTCTTCGAGGTTTGGCAGAATCTCTAAAATTTCAAAAGAACCTAATTTCTTATTTAACAGACTAATATGCTTATTCAAGCAATGAGATGCCAGACTTAATTTGACAACAGCAACAACAAAAAATTGAGCTGCTAGTCTGTATGTTTAAATCAGGGGCTACTTAAATCAGAGTGAAAACAAAATTGATGTTGATTATATTTTATTTTCTACTTTCATGTAAGATGATACAATTTATTTCTCCTTTTTAAAGAGTGGGAATTAGGTATAGACAATTCTGTAATATTTATCCTGTCTTTTTTCAAGATAGAGTATCCAGTTATATCTTTTGCATAATGCAAAATTCTCACCATCACAGAGAACACATTTTAAATTTATGGCTCAGAGGGATTTCAATCATCCTTGGCATTCAGCACTCAAGGCATTTCAGATATTTATTCAGAACAGTATAACAAGAAGTACACAACAGATTGTAATTTAAATGCTGTACTTTTTTGCAACATATATTTGGAGTAAAAGCTTAGAGAATATGTACAAATAAGAATGTATTATGAGTATCACATGTTTTGACTACATACTTTGATAAGGGAATTATCACATATTTCATTTAACAGACTTTTTCTCAGCATAGCTTTATGCCAAGGGCATAGAAGGACACTCTTCCATTGTTCTGTTCTTATAGACATGCAGATTATTTTGTGTCTACTTTAGGGTATGTGCACCTCCATGTGGAAACCATTGCTCTATGTGGTAGAGAGCAAATAGAAATATTTTCATATGGGATGCATTTTCTTGGTATGTAATCCCACCAAGATGCAGAGGATAGATGGAAGGGTTGGATGCCAAGAGATCAAATTAAGAGGTCATTGTGATAATTCATGAGGGCCTGAGGAAGGCTTGAATAAAAAAAGACAGAGATAAAGACAGAGAGAGAGAGAAGAGACAGACAGAGAGAGGGAGGAGTGGGGAGTTAGTATTTTGTAGGAAGATAAGGAAAGAAAAGATAATCCAGGCAAAAAAATAAGACACAGTAGCTAATAGATAGGGTTAAAGAAAGACACAGAATTAGATGGAAAAAACTTTGCCAACACCCGTATTTAAAGAAGCAACAAAGAAATGAAGCAGCTATCAGAAGAAAGTTACATCAAGGAAATTTAATGAAGAAAACTTAACCAAGAAGTTACAAGGGTGTTGAGGGTAAGTACAGCTTTGACTAGCACAAATGCTGAAAGTGAGCTTGCCTTGCTACCAATGGTCATAGGTGAATGGAAGCTCTCTGGTCTTTATGTGCACATAAATCCAGTAAGAAGAAAGATACTTATTTGAAACAAATAAAAGCAAGAGAATAAGGAGTTAAGGAAGAGAATTTGATGGTTGACAATGGAAACAAAAGCTGTAGATGTATTAAAGAGTTTGAAAATAGACCCATTGGATTTGGAAATTAGGATATTTTGGATATTAGGGTGCCCACGAGTGCAATTTTTATAAGAATGATATATAGAGAAGTCAAATTGTAATTGACATAGGTGATAGTGAATTAGGGAAATCGGGAAAGCAAGGCATTTTTTTTTCTTTGATCTAGTCAACGCTAAGGCAGTTGGTTTTAAATAATTTGATGACTAGGGTCCAGGAGAGAGGCAGAACTAAAACACCTGGAAGAGATCAGAAAAACATTGATGGGACAATTCAAGAAGAGACAAAATGTACAAGTGAAAGTGTGAATCTTGGGAGGAGAAAAGGTGGTACTACGAGGTATAAACAAGAACTGAGGAGGAAGTGGCCAGGCACTTTTCCCCAATGGCTTCTACTTTATAAACAAAGGAATAAGAGATTTGCTGAAAGTGAGAAAAGTAGAAATCTTCTAGGGAGCTTGAGGAGGAAGAATACCAGAATTGAAATACCAGATAGATTGAATGTGGTGAACACATGATTAAGCGAAAATACTCCAGTTGCTAAGGAACCTCTGAAAACAGTGGTTTTTTTTTTTTTATATATACAACTCTCACTGGTGCTTATCACCACAGTCTTTATGAGTCCCACAAATATTTATTGAGCTCAGCCTATGTGTCTGGAATTATGTTAAGGTCTAGTAAGTTTTATAGGATAAGAAGAAGAGGTCGCTCTTCAAGGAGCTTGTGTTTCTGTTCTGTCAGGTAGGATTAGGCCGAGGAAAGTAGTTTATTTCAGCTCATTCTCTTTGTATGGAATAGTACTTCATTGTCACATTATTCCATTTGGTGCTCATATGTGACTGCTTCTAGGTTTCCTTGCACTTTACTGGGCATGTTACCTGCATTTGGTGAATGGAGAAATAATTTATAATTTTAGCATTTTCTCTTTTTCCTTATGATTTCAAATATTGTTAGGCTGCATGTTTAGCAGTGCTGGCTGCTGTGAACACCTCTGTCTCAATTTAGCATCATCTGTGATGATTTATATTAACGTGATGTCCCTGTGCAAGACCAGTAACCAGGATACTAAGTATAATATTAATTCCACTGACTTGTGAGAACAACATTCATTTATTTTAGCTTATCAGGTAATTTTTAACCTGCTTTTCAGGTAGGCATCGTCGAAACATTTCTGACATCTATAATGTTTTCAACTTTTATTATTTTCTTCCTCCACAAATTTAGAATGTCTTCTCTCAAATTTTATGAATTAAACTGCAATCATTTAATTTTTGCCACTATGCTGATTTATTTATTTATTTATTTATGGCACATGAATATTTAATAAATAATAAAAATATAACTAGCAAATTAAAAATTAAAAAAAGCTAGAATAAAAATAGTTACCAGAGAGACATTTTATAAATCATTTTTCTCCTTTATTCAGTCAACATTTACCAATAAATTAAGGTAGAAATTCTGGGTTTCCATCCCTCCCTGTTTTCCTCCTTTTCACTAAAAAGGCAGGTATTTAGTTCTGGTGAGTTGATTCTAATGTGGATAGCAGGAGGGACTCTGGGTGGCTCCTACATCCCAACCTCAGTAACTGTCCAGGGCACTTGAACTAAATTAGTTCAACCAGAATGAAATGCAGAGTTTTATTCTCTGGTTAGATTTTTTTCCCCTAGCTCTCATGGTGTGGTGCCCAGATGTGAGACTAGGATCTATTGAGGCCAAGTTAGAGTGGAGGGGAGGAGACAGGCAAAGATGGCTTCAAGCTTCCATAAAATTGAGTCAAGCCCACCCTATCTCTGGTCATTTCATACATGTGAGCCAATGAAGCCCTTTTGCAATTTGTGATGGTAAATTTTATGTGTCAACTTGAGTGTGCTACAAGGTACCCAGATTAAACAGTGTTTCCATATGTATCTGCAAGGGTATTTCTGGATGGCATTGTCTCAGTGAAGTAGATTGCCCTCCCTGGTGTGGGTGAGCATTATCCAATCCACTGAGGGCCTGAGCAGAAAAAAAGCAGTGGTAGGAGTCTGCAGCTCACTGAAGAAGCTGGGATATCTCTCCTCACCTTTTTCTCACCTTGGCTTGAGATTTATTTAATTTACTAAATGATGTAGCAAATGATTCTAGATTCTCAGGTCTTTGGACTCAGACTGAGTAATGAAACTGTCTTTCTTGGGTCTGCAGTGTGCAGACAGCAGATTGTAGGACTTCTCAACCTCCATAATTGTGGGAGCAGTTCTTCATATTAAATATCTGCATATAGATATAAAATATATATTTCCTATTGGTTCTGTTTCTCTGGAGAACCCTGATGAATATACAGTTTGCACAATGACATCTTCCACATTATTACAAAACCCTATTATAAAAAGCAGTGTGGTAGAAACCCTTTGGAGCTAGAAAAACTGATAATTAATTGGAGCTCCATGAAACTCTGACACTAAACATCTCTGAATTTTTTTTACTTTCTGTAAAATGAGAATAATCAAACTCTGTTGCTGAGTTGACATAACAATTGAATAATAGATGTAGAATAACTACCACACAGTAATTTATTGTCAGAGTGTACTATTAGGGATACAGCATCAACTATGAGTTTTGGACACAACAGACTCAGTACAATAGTCTTTAGGATGGTTTTGAGAAGTTGAGGCAAATCTCTGCAGATAAGTAGGAAATGTATAAATTGTGCATTTCCATCAACTGGAACTAGTTTTATAATCTTCAGTATTGCTTATTATTAGCAGGAGTTCTGGGAACTTCGGTGCCCACTGAGTGAAAGCTTTCTTTCTGCCTCCTATCACAATGTATTTTACACATTTCTCTGAATGGGCATCTGATTACAAGAGAGTTCACATATCACCTCTAGCCATCTTAGTTTTTAAGTAGGATCCTAAGTTGGGACTAGAAATCAAATTGACACAAGAGAGATTATCAGGAGAAATGCATACAAGTTTTATTAATTTTTGCATGGTGCATAGGGACACTCACAAGAAAATGAAGACCTGAAGAAATGGCCAAAAGATAAAGCTTTTATACATTTTAGACAAAGAATGATAAATTCGTGAAGAAATGACAGGACAAAGGGATCTGAGCTAGAGGCAGTAAATTCTAGGAAAGTCACTAGAAGATATATGGGGATGGGGAAGTGGGACATGTAAAATCAAGGAAGGTAAGAGTTTCTTCAGTAAGTTTATTTGTATAGGTCCATTAAAGCAACGATTTCCAGCCTCTGATTATAATGGTTATTTTCTCACGCTGGTATGAGAGGTTCCTCCTCAGAGGATTTTTTATGGCTTGCTACATTTGGGAAAGGACAGGTCAGATAGCGCTTTCTGCAAGTACAGTTTCTCAAGTGCTTTCACCTTGAAATAATCAAAATGGAAGTGGATTCTTCATTAATAGATTAATGCACTCCAGAGTGGGGGTGAGAGGTGAGTGGGTTCTTGCTCTGATACTTTCCAGGAGAGCTGGTTGTTAAGAAGAGCCTGACACCTCCCCTCGGCCTCTCTCTTGCTTCATCTGTCACCATGTGACATCCTCATTGCTTTCCAACATGTCTGCCACACACACAAAGAAGACTTTCTCCCACAAAGGTTTTGCTTGCCATGCTAATTTTGACCTTTCCCTAGTTAATAAAGATGGATATACTCTTCTAAACTCTTAGCTAGAGCTAAAGTGCTTCTACAAATTGGACAGATTGTCTGTGACCACCTTATTGCCTCCCCTTCCGTGAGTGCTGGAATGATCTGGAGACTCCAGCGGCTATGCAGCTTCTCTCACATCAGACTCTGGGCACTGGTCAAGGCTAAACTTAAATTTGCCTTGCGTACATTGCATTAGAACCTGAAGCCCATTTCCCCATCTCTTCCTCTGGAGCTATCCTCAAGCAAGGCTAGGTTTTCAGGCCCTGGCATTACCTATTTTTTGCATCTTCTTTCCTTAGGCATGCTGTCAAAAGAGTTCAGTGGACTTCGTGGTTGAGTTCTTTAGATTCAGAAAAAAAGTTAAAAATTTTGATAATTATGAACATCTTCAGAAAGCATCAGATTCTTAAATGGACTGGAATATAATTTAGTAATTTTTTAAATGTAAACAAATTTGGCTAGCATTACTGAGCCTTAACTATGTACCAGTGATGAGGCTAAGAATTTTATATGCGTTTTCTCATTCTAAAGAAGGCATACTTTCAAGACTTCTGTTCTCATTTCTGTTAGAATTGCAATACTTGGGAATGTTAGTTTCCCTCAACATAGATGTGATTAAATTAAAAAGTAGACAATATTAATAACAAAAAGCAGAGAAATTTCCTGTATGTCTTCCTATTATTTAGATAGTCAAACTCAAAAAAGAAATAAATAGTAGTGGCCTAAACCTGAGTTGGAATATCCTTGCATTATGAGAAATATGAAAACAGAGAAATAAAAAACACAGAAAAACTGATGATGAAACACCTGTAGTTTTGCATGCAGCAATCTATAAATTTCTTACCCTGGTTTTATTTTATTTCAACTTAGAAACTTATACAAAATTATCATATGTTCCATACACAGAATTGATAACATTAAACAGAAATTTTTTTCTATTGGGTTGTGAGTCATAGATTACTCTTCTTTTGTCCAGTAAACAGAAAAGTTCAGTTGTAAGTATAAAGTATTATATTTTATACTTTTTCAGTTGTAAGTATAAAGTATTATATTTTATACTTTTTCAGTTGTAAGTATAAAGTATTATATTTTATACTTTTTCAATTGTAAGTATAAAGTTTTCACATCATTTTTATATCTGCATTTTCCTTGATAGAAGAAGTAAATAAATCAAGTAGTAAGTAAATCAAGTAGATTAATACTTATGATGCAATTAGATCTATGACTTAGGGTTTCTCTTTTCAGTCGTTCTAGGAATTCAATGAAAACAGACTTCTTGCATGCATAATTATTTCTTTTTCAGGCCTCGAATCTGGGTGTTACTTAGGAACTTAGGGAAACAGAATACAGTGAGAAATGCCTGTGTAATAATGTGAGCTTCATAATGTTCGAGCCGAGAAAACCAAGAAAATTTTATTTCCTGACCTATGTACTCATGGGATGTTCTGAAGATTAATGTGTCTCTTTCATGGCACTAAGGTACATTTAGAGCACTAAAGAAGTCATTTACCAAATGGTGCCCTTGAGACTTGAAAGAGTTAATGTACCTCTCACAAGGTGAGCAATGTACTCTCAAATGTATGCAAAGATCAGCACCAGAGCTTATAAAGAATTGTATAAATGTTGGTTAAAAGCAGCTGCAAATCCATAGCTCTATTATTTATTACTGTAATCTTCAGTCAATCTATTTGCTGGTGTTTGGTGGGTGCACTATAAACAATGCAGACAAATGTGAATCTTCTCACTTTTAAAAGTGAAAACATCAGATTCTATAAACACTTGCCAAGGGAAAATATTGTACATGTTTGTACATGTGTTAATATTACCTAAATGGCTTGGATTTCCAGAACAAGACAAACTATGGAAATTTAGACCTTCACTCCAAAAGTTAAAATTAGAATAGTGTTGAATCCTTTGCATATTTTCTCTGTAAAAATCTCCATGAATTATTTAAAGATATAATTCTGAGAAAATTCACAATGTGTGATGTTAAGTGATAGAGGAGCTAAAATAGAATATATAATTTAATCACAATTTTATTGAATAAGTAATATAAAAGCCTAAAGGAAATTCGGCAAAATATTAACCATCTTTTACTCTAGGTGATGGGATTATATGTTTTCAGTTTTATTTTCTTCTCCTATGTTTTCTGTTTTCTCCAAATTTTCTGTGATTAACATGCATTATAAGACTTTTTCTGGAGATTGTAAAATGTTGTTGAAAAAATGTCAAAACAGGTTAGTAGTGACTTTGACTTGCTGAAAGAGGATAATGTTGTTATTTTGCTTTTATTTTCTCTGAAGAAAGAAATCTGAATATCACTCTCAGCATGATCCTTGTCAAAGGAAAAGCTATGCTCTTCTCAGTGACTCTTACAGAGAACTCAATTACTCTTCACAGCCTAGTCCAAGATTCTCAGTAATGAAGTTAGACACAAAGAAAATAAGAAACTCTGTATCTTGAATGATGGTGGGCCTCGGGACTTTTGCTTGCCTTTCTTCTCAACCTTCTTATTCTTGCTGGTTGATGTAATCTATGCTCATAACTTCAATTGCCATTTACATGCTCAAAACTCTCAAATACCTTTGGAGTAGATTTCTCTCCAGTTTTCCCTATCCACATATACAAACACCTGGTACATGTGGATATTGCTAGTAGTTACTGCATAATAAATACACCTTCGATTGAACCCAAACACTTCCCCAAAGCTCCTTTTGTTTTTGCACTACTCAGAAAATGACACTGTCATTCTCTCAGTTTCCTAAAGCGAAAATGGAGGCACCATGGTTGACTTCTTATATCCTCATTTAATAACTAATTCTGTAAATATTACCCCTCATATATTTCTCAAATGTCTTGATTTCTCTTGAACTCATTCTTACAATCCCTATGAGGGTCTTCAATTTATCTTATATGAATTAGTGCAATAATCGTGGAAACTATGTCACTTTTTTCAGCCTCATCTTTCTCTATCTGTCATCCACACTGCAGCTAAAGTCACATGAAGTCAGATTGCATACGCACATTTGTCCCTGTTTTCAACATTTGAGTTCTTTCCTCCATAAATTTTGCTTCCTGTAAACAAAAATTTGAGGAAAGCTTTAATTATATGTATAGCAAAAAATTACAGACTTCTTGTTAAAGATAGTAGTTTGAATTCATGAATTGACTTTCATTTCTTCCTCAAACTATACAAAAGTGTTATACTATCAAGCTTTTTTTTCTTTTGGCATAAATACAAGAGGCCAAATAGAATTTGGAGTAGAATAAGACTTATTTTCAGCATGAATTTAGAAATGCTTTGTCTAAAAAATAGGACTAGCTCAAGAGAAATGGTGTTACCATCAGTATTTCTCCCAAAGGAATGGCCCAAGTTTACCAGCATTACCCAGCTCTCACACACACATGCACACACACACACACACATGCACACACAAAACACAAAATCAGTTTTGGGTTGTCTCACTCTTAGATGTGAAAAGATGACTAAAATTTACCACACTTTAGGAAACCCTTTAATATCAAAGACAGAAGCCAAAACAAACAGAAGCACAAAACGAAAATAAAACCTTGGAAAAGAGAGTCAATATAGGGAAAATAAAACCTCAAAAAATTATTAGAGACTGTGGAGGGCTGCAGAAATTCAGTGGAAGGGTAATGGAACTGCGCTGCAGCATGACTGTGGTGATGAATAAATGACTTTGTGTATAAACGACTTTGTGTATTTGTCAAAACCTGCACAACTATACAGCATTAAGAATAAATAGCACTAAGAATAAACAATTATATACAAGTTTTAAAAAAATCACCAGGATGTCAGTGGAACCCAAAGGAGAATATAAACTGTAACAAATAAAATCTAATTATATAACATATGAATAATATAACCATACTGAAGAGGTTGAATTGGGTGCCTCCAAAAAGATATGTTAATGTTTAAATCCCCTGGTGCCTGTGACTATGAACTTATTTGAAAATAGCTCTTTGCAGAGGCAATCAATTTAAAATGAAGTCGTTAGTGTGGGTCCTAATCCAATCCAAAAAGAGGAAATCTGGACACAAAGACAGACACACACACAGTGGGAAGACAATGTGACTATATACAGAAATCAGACAGCAATATGACCAGAGTGATGCACCTACAAGCCAAGGAACCCCAGAAACTAGAAGAAGGAAGGAAAGGTTGTCCCCTAGAGTCATCAGAGAAAGCATGGCCTGCAGACATATTGATTTCAGACTTCCAGCCTTCAGAACTGTGGGGCAATGAATTTCTTAAATGTTTTAAACCACCTTGTTTTTGTTACTTTATTATAGTAAGCCCAGTAAATGAATACAGTAACTACATTGGAAAACAGCATTTTAACTGGGTTCCATAAGGCTAATAACAAAAAGAAAAACTGTGCACAAATACTGTACTCTAGATAAGAAGTTTGTTTCTCAAAGGAAGTCCAGTTAGAGTTCTGGAACTACTTTAAATACAGAGTAGTGTTGACCAAATAAATGAATATATTGTAGACAATGTAGATTGAAAGATGTTTCTCAGTTTTGGAGAATGTAGTTACAAATAAGGAAAGGGGAAAGGCTACATGGACCCAGTGGTGCTGGATTAGAATTGGAGATGTCAATATAAGCTGTATGAGTATTTTAAAAAGATAAGTACAACTAAATATGTATGTAAATATAGATGTGTATATATGTGTGTAAAGTCCTAGAAATAATAATACCCAAATAGTAATGAGCACACTGAGAACCACAATGTAGTTTCTAAAAATTATGGTTCAATAAATCAGAAACCAGAGTTTCTGGGAAAAGTAGCTGATTCCAGGCTGGAACAGCATAAATACAAGATAAGCCTGGAACATCTTGTTGTGGTGTCTGTGTACTTTCTGGAGTAACTAAGTGCTAAAAAACATGTAGACGTAAGTTGGATGGTCACTGAAACTAATCTGAATCAGTCCCTAAAATGAAAACAATTGAGCAAGAAAATAAAGATAGTACTGAATTATAAAATCAACAGTCATGAATCCATATCAATATAAAATAAGTAACTAAATAAATAAGTAAATAAAAATATGTTGTAGGGATTGTAAGGAGAAATCCCTTTCACACAGAATAATATAATTATTCCAATTAATAAGTGTAGAAGGCACACAGAAAATAAAAATCACAGACACAACAATAATTATTGTGAGCAATATCCACCAACGGAAGCTAAACTTAGGGGTGCAAACTTTTGAGATGAAACGTGGCATATGAGGTCTTAAGATATCTTCCTTAAAATATTTATTAACTACAAAAGAAAATGTACATTAAAATTGGGATAAAACAGGTAGTAACCACCTTATCTAGGTGATCAAGGTAAATATCACCAGTGATAGCACATATCATCATCAGGTGTCCTTGATATGACATACTCAGAACAGCATATAACTTTTATATTCTTCCCCAAAATCCACAACCTTAATTTATTCACGGGAAAATATAACAGAGATCTAAATTAAATGATATGCTAGAAAAAAACTGATCAATACTCTTCAAGAGTAAGGTCATGAAGACAAGGAAAGACTGAGGAACTGTCACAGACTAGAGGACACTAAAGAGACACAATGATTAAATGCAATGTGGAATCCTGGAAGAGATAAAGGGCATTAGAGAAAGGAAAGAAAAAGAAACTTATAAAACACGAATGAAGTCTGTAGTTTAGTTTATGTATTGTAACAATGTTAATTTCTTAGTTTTGATCATTGTGCTATAGTTATACAAGATGGTATCACTAAAGGAAATTGAGTATGGGTATAGAGAACTCTGTACTATTTGAAACTTTTCTGTAAATCTGTTTTATTTTCAAAATAAAAACAGAAAAAGTATACCAATGGTATCTTTAGAGAGATAAGAAAATACATTGTTCCATGAAACAAGAGCTATAAAAATAGTGCTGTGGTTTCAATGTGTTCTCCAATAAGCATGTGTTGGAAATTTAATCCTCAATGTGACAGTGTTGGGAGGTGGGGTCTTAACTATGAGACATGATTAGGTCACAAGTGTGAAGTGAATGGATTAATGCCATTATCATGGCAGTATATGAGCAAGACATGGAAGATAACATGGAAGTCAATTATCTCAGAAGTGGGTTCCTTATAAAAGGGCAAGCTTGCCCTCCTTTTGCCTCTCTCTCTCTCACTCTCTCTTTGCCCTTCTTCCACCATGGGACAATGCAGAAAGAAGGCTCTTGCCAGATGCCAGCCCCTAGATCTTGGACTTCCTAGCCTCTAGAACTATGACTCAACAACGTATTTCTGTGTTGGCTGAGTAATAAATTACTCCATCTGTGGTACTGCGTTACAGCAGCACACAACAGATTAAGACAGAAAATTGGTACTGAGAAGTGGAGCTGCTGCTATAAAAAATAACTGAAAATGCAAAAGCAGCTTTGGAACTTGGTAATGGGTAGAGGCCTAAACAGTTTTGAAGTGAATGCTGAAAAAAGCCTTTATTGCTGTGAATGGAGCATTAAGGGCAATTCTGATTAGGGTTCAGAAGAAGAGAAGAACCTGTAAGGGAAGGTCTGATTTTTCTTAGAGATTACTTAAATAGTTGTGACCAGAATGTTGGTAGAAATACGTGTGGTAAAGGCAATTTTGATGAGATCTCAGCTGGAAATGAGAAATACGCTATTGGAAACTGAAGTTAAAGCCATTTGTGGTATAAAATGGTAAATAATTTGGCAGAATTTTATTTCTGTCCTACAGCTTTATAGAAGGTAGAATTTAAGAGTGGTAAACTAGGATATCTGGCAGAAGAAATTTCTAAGCAAAATATTGAAGGAGATGCATGAGTACTTTTAACTGCATATAGCAAAACATGAAAAGAAAGAAATAATTTAAAGGTGGAATTTATAATTGAAAGTGAAACAAAACTCAGGCATTCAAAGAACTCTCAACCTGACCACGTGGCAGACTTAAAGGACTTTTTCAAGAGAGAAAACTAAAGGTATGGCCAAACAACTGTTTACTGGGGAGGTTAGTATGGGATAAAATGAAGCCAGAGGCATATCATTACAACAAGGATAGAATGATCCAGAAGGCACTGGTCAATATAAAAACTACACTGAACTTTTTAGTAGCAGCATTGGAAGCCAGAATACAACAGAGATATTTTAGTGAAAAATAACTTTCAAATTAGAATCTAAACAAGCTAAACTATAATTCAAATGTAAAAGTAAAATATAGACTTTTTAATACAGGATACAGGTAATGTTTTAAAAGTTTACCTTTAATTCACTTGTTTTGGAAAGCCATTGAAGGATGTATTTCAGCAAATCAAGGGAGTAAATATTCAAGTAAAAGTCATGGGTTTCAGCACAAATGAGAAGAAAAGGAAAATATAAGAATGAAAAAGAGTGTTTCTTCCTCACTCTCAAGAAAGGATGCTCTGCAATAGATTTTCAAGAAAGCTTAAACAGAATAGTCAATATAATACTTAATGAGTCTTGTGCATTAATAAGAGAATTATGTCACTGGAAGAGAATAGAAGGGTAAATAAGTAATAAGTCATACAGAAAATCAAGCAGACAAATAGAGGTAATCATTAAGTGCAGGGAAAACAAAAGTTACACTGTTAGAAAGAGTTATTCGTTGATTGTTATATGGCTCAGCTCTGAAGAGCATTGGGCCATATAAAGTTGAATATAAACTTGACCCTGAATTTCTATGTTTGTATTGAGATAATGGAGAAATGGAAAATATGAATATGTGATGTCAGGATAGCTATGCAAAAACAAAATAAATCCTGATCTTCCACTGTGGAAGTTTGACGACTGTCCTGCAATGCTAAAATATGTTAATAACAATAATTTGCAAAGTATTTAGACGTATAGAAGACAATACCAAAATAATCCATTTAAAAAGTCATATTAGTATAATAAGTAATTAATTGATGGAATGAATAAGAGGAATCAAAGATAGCCTCATTTGAATCTTTAAACAATATTCATGAATAGTTGTCATAAATATGAAAACCTCAAAACAAAAAAAGAAAGAAGAATAACTAATTGATTCCCAAATAAAAAAAATAAATATGGAAAAATTCCAAAACCATTAAGATTGTTTTGGCTAACATTAAGAGAACATCTACTTTGTGCTATGTGCTGTTTTAAGTGCTGTACATTTATTAACTCAATATTCTTAATGTTTATTCCCATTTAATGAATGTGACACTATGTCCAAAGAAATTAACTTATATTCCCAAAATCACACATAATAAACAACAGTGACAGAGTCAGAGCCCAGTTTGTCACTGGAGCATGCATTCTTTGCAACAGTGCTCCAAGAGCTCGCACATAATAGAAAGCATTAGAGGGATACTGTGATTATGTGGACCGATCCTCAGATAAAGTACAAGAACCCTGGGGTCTATATTCTGACTCTACCATTTACTATGAAGTATTCAAGAAGTAAGTTCGCTTATATGGACTTTAGCTTTCTTGTCTGTATTAAAAATAATAACTAATTCTGAGTGCTGACGTTAGAATGGAATGAGTCAATGTCAAGTCAAACAGAGGGAACAGATTAATATGAAGCCAAGCATAGAGAATGGAACATAGTAGGCACTCAAAAATGTAAATTGACTTAAATTAAATAGATTAATGAAATGGATGTAAAGTTCAACTCTTAGTGCATCTGAAATTCTTTATTCTACCTATAGTTCCTTCTGGTTGTCTAAAGAAAAGCCATGGATATTATAGGGAAAGCTAAATCATACACATATTTTGACGATTTAAAATAAATGGTCTAAATTTCCTTATACATCTATTATTTTTCCCAGAAACAATCTAGAATAACTATTGGTTAAACTACCATGATATTATTTAAAATGATCCTTTTCCAAAAATAGTGGGTTTTTTTTTTGTTTGTTTGTTTTTTTTAACGTAAGATGAATTCATGCATCTGACTTAATTGCTCTTGTTAAAATTATTCTCTCGGGTTGCTGTGAATGAATCATAAATTCAGTCAATACTTTTACACTCCAGGGATAAAATTTTGACAACTTTAAAATGAATTTGCTTCTAAATGATCAGAATCTATGAAACTTTATTCTAAAAGATCTGATTTTAATTATTTGGGCTAATACATTTTTATTGTCTCTGATCATTTCCCAAGTGTCCAGAGAAACATTTCTGCTTTAGCATATTAATAGCTGTTATGAGAAAAAGGTGTTCCATGATGATAAAATATTTGGAAAATGCTGAGCTAATAGTAAGATGAGTTTCTTTTCTGCAACACTCTTGACAGCTTCAACGTGTGAGTTTATGCACGAGTCTCTAATGGTGAATATAATGTGCAATTTCTCAAAATTGATTTCACCATATTTTCTTTTGTCTGGTTTTTATTTGTTATTTGTTCCTGAAGCTCCATTAAGACATTTTTTTTTCCCAGAAAACACTTTGGGAACAAAAGGCTTAACTAATATATGCAACAGGAGGGTTGACATCGGTAGCTTACTTTATTTTTATGTTAATTTTAGTCTTTTCTACTTTCTTCCTATTCCTTAAAGCTGAAATTTCTCTCTAGAAGTATGTGCAAGGACTTTCCTCTTAATTCCTCTTTAAAACTTATTTATTTCCCTCAAGTATTTGATACCAATAGAAAGAAAAAAAGATCAGGCCAGGTGCGGTGGCTCATGCCTGTAATCCCAGCAATTTGGAAAGCCGAGGTTGGTGTATAACGTGGTCAGGAGTTCAAGACTAGCCTGGCCAAGATGGTGAAACTCCATCTTTACTAAAAGTACAAAAAATTAGCCGGGCGTGGTGGCAGGCACCTGTAATCCCAGCTACTCAGGAGGCTGAGGCAGAGAATTGCTTCAACCCGGGTGGCGGAGGTTGCAGTGAGCTGAGATTGTGCCACTGCAGTCCAGCCTGGACAACAGAGAGAGACTCTGTCAAATAAATAAATAAATACATAAGATCAATAAATTCAGAAACCACACATGGAAAGGAGGGGACATGTAGTTAAATCTAATACTCAACATGAAAGAGCAACTTTCACCATGAAAAGTATTCTTAATTTTGATGTTACAAATATAAACGAAGTTACTGTTGAATAGTAGTTCAAATTGTAGGTACTGAAGTCTGAGTTGGAATCAAATTTAAGCACATAGCTTTTCAAGATTTAGTTTCACAAGTAAGTGTTGTGAAATAGACATGCAAGTTTGTCATGTTTTCTCTATAAGGTGGAAGATATATTTTGCTTTTTTGTCCCCTAAGAATATTTTATTTCTAGAAAATGAAATAAACAATAGTCATGTAACTAGTCTCCAGAAAGTCATTTTGTGTACAACTGTTTTATTTCATTTATTAAATGTGAGAAACTTGATTAATTAATTTAGCAGTGATTCCTAACCTCATGTCATTGGACTACCCACTTTCTGACCTCTAAAATATAGAACACACACACACAAAATCCAAATTTTTGTTTTCCATAGAAACTGTCATGATAAACCATCATATTAAAAAATTACACATAAGTCAATAGTCTAGGCAATTATTTGGACTGTTTACAGAAAGAAAAATACTCTAAACAGATTATCCAGATAGATGAATTTTATGTTATATAAACATTGGACTCTAAATCTTCCCCAAACATCCATCATTTGGGGCATCATGAAGAGATTCACCAGATAGAGACACCCCTAATATTTAGCCTAGTTTCTCCTCCTTCTTAGGTTCCTTTCTATGAAACTGGAGGTTAACATCAACCACAGAGAGCAGTTTTTCTTTGTCTTAGAGACACCATAACCTACATCACAGATTTTCCCCGTTTTTTTTTTTTTCCCACTAGGTGAAGTGTAAATCAACATGATACTCAACGTTTACAGAGAAGCCTATTCCTCTCATACCAAGAGTAGCCATATAGGTACCCTCTCCTAGGGCAAGGCTAAAGCAGAAATCCTTATGGAAGGTGCTAGGTTTCAGTGACATGCAATAGATTTTTGTTGTCAAGACTGTGATAAATATAACAACAATCATATTCATAATGAACCTTTTCTTCATACAGGTTCTCTTCACAGCAAAAATACACATTTTATAAATTTGTTTAATTCCTTCCAATGTATAACATTCATGAAAATAAATGTTTAAATGACTCTCTGATTTTATTTAACCTCATGCATATATATGTCCTGACACATTTTTTTCCTATGAAGACAATATATCCTTCCATAAAGGCCACACATGCATCTCATTTCTCCACTATTAAAGTTTAACTAAAAGCAAACAGCCACCAATGCATAGCAAATTTTACAGTGCAAGCAAATGTTGTTAGAAGAACATCTTCCACTGTTAACCTCTGGCTCCAGTGACAGCAATCCAAAGAACAGGGAGGAAGAAACAACGTGGCAAGCAAAAGATGCCATTTGCTGGGAGCACAGAACAAGATAACTAGCTGGAAGTTAATAAATTATAAGTACCTCTAAGTGTGATCCATAATCTATTTTTTAATGGATTTTAACTACATATCACCTTTTACAAATATAATTTCCCATCATTAAATTGTTTTAATTATTTCTTAAGAAACCGAAGAAAACACGTTAACCTTAACTATCATTTAACTTGCATTTGCAGTTTTCTTTAAGTATTTTAGTTTTAATTATTTCCACTTAACTAGAAAGCATTAAGACTAGTGTATAGGTTCATAAATGTAAAATAAGAAACAATAATTTTGGGATTAGTTTTAGTTTTGTATATCTTGGAAAAAAGGAACTTGAATATAGTTCCCATCTTTGGATATACATGAATAGAAAACCTAAAAGTTCAGTCCTTTGACTGGATATCATTCAAGAATTAATACTTTATTGAATAAAAATTCTATTCAATTATGTATCAATAAATGATTTTAATGATTAATATCTGACATCTATCTATATATCTACGGTGAATTGCAAAAGATGGCTATAGATAATTCCTACCACCTGTATGCATGCTTCCTTGCAATGTGACTAGCACCCTTTCCATCAAAAGATAAAATCTATTTCCACTCCTCTTAATCTGAGCTGGCTCTGAGATTTTTCTTGGACTAATACAATGTGGTAGAATTGATGCTATGCAATTTCTGGATCCAGGCCTCAAGGATACTTGCAAATTCTGCTGTAACCCTCTTATAACATATAAGAACACCTTATAACCAAGCAAAAAAGCCTTAGATAGTCTCCTAGAGAGTGAAAGACTGCTGAGGGGAAAAAAGAAAACTCAAATGACAAAGCACCAACTTACAGAATCATGAATTAATAAATGGTTGTTTTAAACCACTGAGTTTTGGAATGTTTTTTCTTTAACAATAGATTAATGAGATGTTTTTGCAATCATCTTAAGTGAAGATATTATATTTCTGCTCTTTACATGATTTATAAACTATTTATATCATTCTAATTTAGAAGCCACTAAAGAATTTTATTAGCTAATGGTATACATTGGCTATCAATTTTATTAATTGAGAACAATGTTTTATTTTTTTTTATTGAACAGGTTGGTTTTCTTCCAGTTAAGTATATTGCACTGAACTTTACTTAATGAATGCTATTATATGGTTGCAGAATGTGTTTTTTGGGTCATTTGGGACATTCTTGTTTTCTCTGAATATCATCCTCACACTCTTTAGTTCAGTGTCATTGGCATTCTGTCATCAAGCTCATTGTTAAAAGTGTGAATTCCCACTGGGTATAGGATCAACCATAGAGGAATGCTTCTTGGTTCTCTCCATTCAGCTGAAAACAGCTACACTCCTGACAAGAGTCTTTGATTGCTCCTGCCCTATTTCCATCAAGAATAATGTGTTCTTGGCAGATTTGGCCACATCCACCCCTGAGTTTTAAAAACAAACAAACAAACAAAAAAAGGACTTGATTCCAGATTGGAAACACATTGCCCAGATGTGATGTGAAGGTGTTTTCTTGTATCCATTGTGCCTGGGGTGAATGGAGCACCATATCAATATGCATAGTTAGCACAGACATTATACCTAATCACTTTTAATACTTCTCAATTTATCTTGATTGATTACCTTTCAATCAACAACATGGATATCCTTTACTCTAATAGAAGTTCCGCCTCCTAGAAAGCTCATCCCTAGAAAGCCAAGTCTCAGATCCCATGGATCACACCTCTTGGTTATGGCTGCTGACCAGAATCAGATTCAAGTATGCTTGACTCTGTGGAGTTGGTGATTTATACATTGCTGAATCTTTTCCAGATCTCTTTTGCACTGTTCAGAAAGAATTTGCATTTGTTCTTTCTTTGCTGTCTGATCATATCAGCCAACACAAATAATCACTCACTGGAAAGAAGCTTTCTGATTGACACTCAAGGATTATACATTAATTAGAATTTTAGGAAGAAACAGGATGCATGCTCAAAGGGAAAACTGAAGGGAGTTTAACAGAATGATGCTTTTCAGAACTGGGAATGAGATGAAGGAATTACTGTCCTTAGGGTTGCAGTGGCAAGTGAAAGTTGTGTCCTTAAGGGAACTGGGTACAAGGTAAAGTCATGGAAAGGGAGGCACTGCCAAAACAGTACTCCTGATCAAGAAGAAAAGGGTTTGAATAAATATCCTAGATTCGCTTTCCTTCAGACTTCCAATCCCCAGCTGATTTCTTCCATTTACCAAATCCAACAAGAATCTAGAGGGCAAGGGAGATTTTGGGGAATACAGTAGGGCAGAGAAGGACAGAATGAATGAATATGGGGGAACAGACACTAACCATCACAGTTGGGGTAGAATGGCTACCATATTCTAGATTGAATTCAGGCCTTTTCTTCTACTCAGAGCAGATGGACTGTGCTCAGTTACTTCTGGAAAATAAGATGAGCTCTCTGTACACCAAATATGGAGTGGCAGGAAATTAAACTTTATCATATGCAGACAATAAATACAACAAAATAAAAGGATTTATAACCTGTTGCTACAGCCTGCCTTTCCTTAACTAGAGAAACGTATGAGGAGTGTGCATGGGCTCTAATTATCGACAATTTGGTTTTAAATCCTGGATTCTCTACTTTCTTCCTGTATAACCTTGAATAAAATGTTGATTTTTTTTGTTCTTTTGTTTCTTTACTTGTAAAATGGAGAGAAAAATACTATTTGTGTAGAATTACTATATATTAAACAAAAAGATGATTATTGGAAACTTGCAATATGCTCAGAATTTAGTAAGCTCTAAATAAATTTGAGCAATTGTTTCAATTTAAACATTGTTCGAATTGTTAACTTTGATTATTGTTACTTTCTTCTCATTTAAATAATAGGATTGTTCCTCAAGGTGAGGGTCTCTGGACTTCAGCATCTAATAATACATTTCTTTCAAGAACTGTGAATCCATCTTTAAATTTGATAAATAATTAATAACGTACTCAATAGAAATTAAACAAAATCAATTCTAACATATTATATTTCATTTTTAATAATAAGAAAGAATATCAGGAGCATTGATAAGCCATCTGAGAGAAAAGTTTATGACTTGAGTCCTAGGCCAATACAGATTAGAGTCTTTACTCATGAAAGTTACTCAGCATGTTTTAATTAAAATCTCATTGCTGAGTCCAAAAGTTGAGGTGATTGGAGCAATGAACATCTTAGTGAAAAGATATTTATGGCAGCTGGAAGTGTATTAGAGACTATCAAGAAATTAATCAAGAAATTTGTTGCATTGAGAATTTTTACATTTGAAATTTTAATAAACTCATATTTGTATGGACAACCTTTTTACAATCACAGCTTTAATTGAATATTGTTTATTTTTTTGACTCTTTTAAAGATTTTGGGATGAAATACAGTTTTGAAAAACCTCTCCTATCATATTCACATGTTTTGCTTTGTGGTAAGTTCTCGTGAGTGTTACTCTATGACAAATTAATGGGACAAGATGCAAACCGTTAGATGAGTCTGGGATTAGAACAAAGGAAGTGTTAGTCCAAAATGTTATATTTCAAAAAAATCACTAGAGTGTTAAGTGATGATTTATAAATACAGCCAAACTTCTAACCTCTTAGAAAATTTGAAAAACATTTATCAAAACCAATAAATAGTAATTTCTTCAGGGTACTTTTCAAATGGTATTTCATCGCTAGTTTTACTTTTATTTATTTTTTAAAATTTCAATTTCTCATGAAAACAAGTTGTATAGCTATGGTATTACTCTAGCAAAATGATTTCCATAAATAAAGCAAGATACAATGGAAAGGAACATATATAAAGATTAATGCATCAGACTTTTAGGCTGATGGTTACTAACTATAATTCTTGAGCCAGAAGTTATTGGAAAAAAAATCTCTCTTGTAGAAACAGGCAACAAATCCCAAATTATCTGGGCAGCACAAGCAATTTACTTTCCCTTGACTTAAAGAATTGTGGTTTTATAGCCATTTTCCTCGAGTGTATTGATTTAATATGCAGTTTTGTACAATGACATAATACATCTGAGCTTCACATACAAAGACAGAAAGGATAACTAACATTTGTGTCATTTGTCAACCAAAAAGTAATCAATGGGAACTGGTCTCAACTTAGAGGTGCAAAGCAACAAGGGTAAAATTTTCTTCAATGAAAGTATCTCAGTGACAAAAATCTTAAGGATATTTCAGAAGAAGAAAAAAAAAAAACAAGAAAAGAAATCAATGTTAAATGCTTGTTAGAAAATAAAATCACGTATAAGTTTTTATCATCTTTTTATCAAATGCCACTTCAGTGGCATGGTAAGTGGCTAGTCTTCGTGTGTGAATTTCTACCCACCCAGAAAAAGTGTGAGTTCTTTAACTCACAAAAGCTTACGAATGTGAATACTCAATAAATGCAGATTCATTTAAATAGAAAATAATTTGGAGGGCAAATATGCTACCACATCAAAGTGTGACAGTCTTTATAAATTTCAATACAAAGTTTGAATATTATTTTATGCCTCATTTACATATATCAGTATAATTATTCATTATCATCAGGAAAACATCAAATAATTAACTATTCAACACAAATTATAGTATTCAGAGGCAGACCTAGTCAAAATTCTAAGGTTGGTGGAGGCTTTTCTTCTTTTTTCTAACTTTTCTTTGCCTGTACTTTCCTTCCATAACTCTACTCACTATACCCAGTATACAATACAGTGTTCCTGTGTTACTCCGTTGCTTCCCTCTTAGAGGCTGACTGAGTTCAGTTTTTGCTCCTATGTGTTCTACCCTAACCTCTTCTCAAATAACTTGCACCTCCCATAGCCACCCACAAGTAGACAGGGGATGACTTGAGCACATTGCTCCGGGCCCCGGTAATTGGATCGCTGAGAACCTCTGATTTAAAAAGGCTAATGGACAGACTGACTGACAGATAACTCATCATTTTTGTGCCATCCTTCATTATGCTAAGCAGGGTTAATCAGATCCCTGTCTCAGAAATTTGAAACAATAGAGAGGAAAGAGTTACAGTGGGAAGTGTGTGCTTGAGTTGAAAAAGAAAGAAAGAAAGAAATGAAATGAAGTAGAGTTAGAACTGCACTGACAAGTATGAGGCTTTGTGCATGAGAGGTTATGAGGGAGAAAAGCCTCAGAGGGAAACAGTTAAGGGAGAGACGGATGGGATAGACTCACAGAAAGCAGAATCACCGAGAGAAATCACATAACCCCAGAGAAGGGAGAGAATAACTTCAATCCTTAATGTTTCCATTTCTAGCTCCTATTCACATGAGGCCTGGCTTTGATTATCTTCTGGCCTTTGAGATCTGTGAACCTGCTATATTCAGAAAATGCCATTTCATTTTTCTTTAGCTAGTTTCATTGGGTCTTTCTTCCTTTTTACCAAACTATTCAATAAATTATTCATGAAATTAATTTGGAAAACAATAATTCTTCGATTTTTAAAGTGTGTATAATTCATCAAACACTTTTGTAAGCACTGTTTCATTCTCACAACAGGGATGTGAGGTAAGCAGGGCAGGTATTGATATCTTCAATTAAAATAAGGAAACAGAATCTTGGAAAGCTGCAGTAATTGCAAAGGCTCTTAAGACTTACCTAAGTAAAAATGGTGCCAGAGCGCAGATTTTGATGTGTGTTGGTTATGCCACCAAATTATTCCTGAACACACACACACACACACACACACACACATCAAGATTTCTAGATTTCTAGGCCACTTCATCCTTTATTTTTTAAATTAAAGCATGGTCACAATTATGGACACAAAACATAAAGATTTTTCTACCTTTTCTCTCACCTTCTCTGAGGAAACTCAGATTCCTCTCCAAAGCCACTGATAATTACAAAGCAGTCCTTCAGTCTTCCACACAGCTTCCCAGCTTCCCCTTTTTCTCTTCTAGCTTGCCATATGCATGTATTACTCTGTTGCTGCTGCTAGTGACAGTGCAATTGTACTGACAATGGTCATCACGGTGCTGCAGAGAGGTAAAGACCAGCTGTTACGGTTCTATTGGCACTGCTGATGCCCTGTGAGACTACCAATGTGCACAGTCATTCTGTAGACATTGTCCTGGTGGATGCCCATTCCTGAGTTTGAAGAAGCACATGTCTGCATATTAGGCACCTATAGCGAATGACAAAAGCTCTGAAAGTACCACTGGCAGTGATGAATGCAAATGCTGTGGTTGGGGCTGTTTTCAGTTTCTGTTGTTGGAGATGCTTTCAAAGCAAGGCTGCTGGTTCTTCAACATCTTAAAGGTAATTTGAGTGAAACAACCTGTGAAGAACATATCCCACACTCAAACAAAGAAAACTGTGACACAAGTGACCTCCGTTGTATCTGCAAAAGAAAAGCCCTGTGGCATTCAGGAGCAATTTTAGCAAATCATAAGCTTTTGTCATTCGCTCATTCAACAAATACATATAAAATACCTATTACACTCTTGATGTGGTAAAGCGATGAACCAGACAGATTCATTCCTTAAATCTGTTGAGTTTGAATTCTAGAATAACAAGTTCTGATAGCTTGCCACCTCTTTTGTTGGTACAGAAATGTTTGTATCTAACATTGTAACTCTGTAACCTGAAGAAGCCAGAAATCAACAGAAACTTCTATGTCTATTTGAAAGATCCTGAGGGCAAAGAGGCTTTCTCCTTTTCTTTTTTGGACTCTGAAGGGAACATATCTCATAGACACTTCTCACACAAGTCATATAAGCAGTGGTCCAGCTTACTGGATAGAGAGAGGCCCTGAGTTTAATAAGATTTCCATGGAGTAGACAAAACTCAGAAGACATCTCAGCATATGGTAAGGGAGTTCGTTAATAATCTGCCTGAGTGCCTTGACTAAGGAGTTTGCCACAGAAGAGGCAAAGTGAAGTGGAGCAGTGTTAAATGGCTGACAACCTGGCTCAGACACACAGAGGATCACAGGTACATCTCAGGTGGTCTATAGCTCCAGAAGCATCAATCCTGGTACCTGGTCAGCCTGCCATACTTTTAGGAATTAGAATCAGTCTGAGATATACATCCTGGGATTTCTACCAGAAAACCCTTGCAGAATGCCAAAGGGCAGAGCAGTGGAACTTCAGGTGTCAACATTCTGGTTTTCAGCACAGATCAGTCATACTTAAGTGGAAGTCAGTGAGGATCCGGAGAACCTGCCTGGATCGAATGACTTCCTCTCTCTTGCCCTCTTCCTTCCCGTCACAGAAGCCACACATCCATACACATGCAGATGCCACCACAGAAAGAAACAATAGGAACATAGAGACAGGGGAAGGTGAAACCATTCTTAAAGCTTTATAATTCATCCAAAAGAGAATAAGTCAACTGAAGACATCGCTTAAATTGGGGGATAAGCTACATTATATTATATTAAGTTTAGTATTGTTTCACTACCATTGCGTGTGTGTGTGTGTTTGTGTGTGTGGGTGGGTGGGGGAAGGTATTGAGGAAGACCAGGTAATTTAGTACAAAAATTAAGAAGCCATATATTCTGTATATAACTAAGCATAGCTAAAACCAATTTGTAAACCTGTATATTATCTTGAACTCATAAGTAAGGAAATATATTTGTGAAATATCAATCACTGCTTTTTATCAAAGTTATATGTGAGCTATTATTTCAAATACATATTTAAGTTACATTATTGGCTCATTAAAATAAAATTGAAATCTAAATTATATTAGCAGCTTAACCACATAGAAATTAAAACTTCCAACCAAAACAATTTCAATATATTACTATTTATTCATGGCTATTATTATTACATATTCTCTATAATGTATATATAGATTGCTTATTATTATCTAGGTTACAGGTATATTTATGGGAGTATTAAGCTCTGAAATATTATTTATAATTGTCCTTTTTTAGTATCCAGTGGTCCTACCTGCAGCTCAGCTAGCTGGGCTACTCTGATGGTTCTATCTCAGGAAATAGATGCCCCAGCAGAATCTGAAACCAAGTAGAACTTTTCTTGGTATTTTTATTTTCTAAATACAGACTTTAAAGTCAATGTTCCTGATTTGCAAGAGCTATACTAGGTGAGCTCAAAATGTCTAAGCTCTAAAATCTCTAGGAAAAAAGTTTATGCCATAAACATCGACTGGAATAAAAAGCAGTAGTGACAGACTCCCTCCTCCTGCACATTCCCAAGAAATAAAAATTCAGATGACTAAGGGGAAAAACAGAGATACAGGTATGCAGGTCTTGGTGTAACAGAGAAAAAGAACCATGTAGACATGACTGAATTCAGCAATGAGGAACTATCTGTTCTCTATTGAAGTCACAACCCCCCATTGCAAGTTTCCAAGGAGCCACATGGGAGACAAACCCAGAGTCCTAGACCATCCCAAGAGCATCTACACCACATCACCAGTGCAGAGGGGGATATATTAGTATTTCTTGTCAACATTATTTAAAAAGGACTTCCCTTTCACGGAAACTAGAATGTTCCTCTTCAGTCACACAGTAGAAGTAACACCTGCCACAGCCTTCAAACATTGCTCAACCCTTTCAGAACTAACCTTCAAGAGCAAGCAGTCCTACCTGTTCAATAGCTCAGAGTCCTCGTAAACTCCTAAGATAGGAAATGACACCCTGGACACTTGAACACTTCCCCTGAACCTGAAGTCCTACATTTCTACAAAATAAAATACCTTTGAAAATAGCACTAGACAGCTTGACAAGAGTCAAGCTTTAGTGAGTAGCAAACATCACACTGCTAATACATGCAGTAAAGAAGAGAGTGTTTGAGAGCATTTTTTCTTTAGAGAGGATTTGTTATCCATCAAAACTGCAAGTATTTCCAATATCTCTAAGTTGATAGAGATGGTGACATTGGGAAAATCAGAGCTGATAAACGTCTTTTATAACTTCTGACAAATGCTCTCTCCATTTTTAAAAACTAAAATCCATCTTAGCATTGCTCTCTCTTGCTTTAGGTTTTTCCATATACATTGTAGATGAGACAGTGAGTTCCCCTCCCACCTCCCTCAATCCACCTTTGAAGTCACTGGCGTGCAGATTTTATTCACACCCACAGCTTTCTGCCTCTCTTTACCTTGGGCCACGTTTTGGCCCTGGGACTCTACTTGGCAGGAAGTTACTGCCACCAGGATTTCCTCTCCACCAAGGAATAGCAGGAGCGAGTAGCTATATAGCTCTATTTATTCCTCTCATGGTGAAATATTTTTACAGAATCTCTTAGAGGTCCTGGAAAGAACTGAGGAGTTTTCCATAACAGCAACCCACTTATTAATGCAACTTTTACTGGCTTCTCTCCCTTTTAGTCCTCACTTGTTAACTCCTTCAATGTGCTCACTGAGATTACCTCCCAATATATTATACACTTGTGTCCAAATCCTTGCTTTAACATTCACTTTTGAAGGACCCTAAGAAATGCACACTGTGGAGTATATTAGTCTGTTTTCAAGCTGCGGATAAAGACATACCTGAGATTGGACAATTTACAAAATAGGGAGGTTTAATGGATTTACAATTCCACGTGGCTGGGGAGGCCTCACAATCGTGGTGGAATGTGAGAGGCACATCTTGCATGGTGGTGGACAAGAGAAGAGAATGAGGAAGAAACAAAAGTGGAAACCCCTTATAAAACCATCAGATCTCGTGAAACTTATTCACTACCATGAGCACAGTATGAGGAAACCGCCCCCATGATTCAATTATCTCCCACCAGTTTCCTCCTATGTCAAGTGGGAATTATGGGAATACAATTCAAGATGAGATATGGGTGGGAACACAGTCAAACGATATCATTCTGCCCCTGCCCCATCCAAATCTTATGTCATCATATTTCAAAAACAATCATGCATTCCCAACAGACCCCCAAACTCTTAATTCATTTCAGCATTAACTCAAAAGTTCACATTCCGAAGTATCATCTGAGACAAGGCAAATCCCTTCTGCCCATGAGCCTGTAAAATCAAAAGCAAGTTAGTTATTTCCTAGATACAGCGGGGGTATAGGCATTGGATAAATACTCCCATTCCATATGGGAGAAATTGACCAAAACAAAGGGGCTACAGGCCCCATGCAAGTGTGAAATCTAGTGGGGCAGTCAAGTGTTAAAGCTCAAAATGACCTCCTTTGACTCAATGCCTCATATCCAGGTCATGCTGATGCAAGACGTGGGCTCCCACGGTCTTGGGAGCTCCACCCCCATGGCTTTGCAAGGTATAGCCTCCCTCCTGGCTGCTTTCACAGGCTGGCATTGAGTGTCTGTGGCTTTTCCGGGCACACAGTGGTGCAAACAGTTCTCAGGTCTGGAAGGACGGTGGGTCTCTTCTCACAGCTCCTCTAGGCAGTGCCCCAGTGGGGACTCTGTGCGGGGGCTTCAATCCCACATTTTTCCTTCCACACTGCCCTACTAGAGTTTCTCCATGAGGGCTCTGACCTTGTAGCACCCCTCTGCCTGGATGTCCAGGCATTTCCATATATCTTCTGAAATCTAGATGGAGGCTCCCAAACCTCAATTCTTGACTTCTGTGTACTCACAGGCCAAGCACCATGTGGAAGGCGTGGAGCTTGCACCCTTTGAAGCCACTACCTGAGCTGTACCTCGGCCCCTTTTAGCCACAGATGGAGTGGCTGAGACCCAGGACGCCAAGTACTTAGGCTACACACAGCAGGGGGGCCCTGGGCCTGGCCCAGAACACAACTTTTTCCTCCTAGGCCTCTAGGCTTGTGAGGAGAGAGGCTGCCATGAAGATCTCTGAAATGCCCTGGAGACATTTGCCCCATTGTCTTGGTGATTAACATTTGGATCTTCATTATTTATGCAAATTTCTGCGGCCAGCTTGAATTTCTCCTCAGAAAATGTTTTTATTTATTTTTTTTTCCATTACCTTGTCAGGCTACAAATTTTCCGAACTTTCATGCTCTGTTTCCCTTATAAAACTGAATGCTTTTAACAGCACCCAATTCACATCTTGAATGCTTTTCTCCTTAGAAATTTCTTCTGCCAGATACCCTAAATTATGTCTCTCAAGTTCAAAGTTCCACAAATCTCTAGGGCCGGGGCAAAATGTCACCAGACTCTTTGTTAAAACATAACAAGAGTCACCTTCACTCCAGTTTCCAACAAGCTCCTCATCTCCACCTGAGACCATCTCAGCTTGGATTTTGTTGTCTATATCATTATCAGCATGTTGGTCAAAGGCATTCAACAAGTCTCTAGGGAGTTCCAAACTTTCTCACATTTTCTTGTATTTTTCTGAGCCCTTCCAACTGTTCCAACCTCTGCCTGTTACCCAGTTCCAAAGTGGCTTTCACATTTTCAGGTATCTTTTTAGCAGCACCGCACTCTACTGGTACAAATTTACTGTATTTGTCCATTTTCAAGCTGCTGATAAATACACACCTGAGACTGGGCAATTTACAAAAGAAAGAGGTTTAATGGACTTACAGTTCCATGTGACTGGGGAGGCCTCACAATCATTATGGAATGTGAAAGACACATCTCACGTGGTGGCAGACAAGAGAAGAGAATGAGGAAACAGCAAAAGTGGAAACCCGTTATAAAACCATCAGATCTTGTGAGATTTATTCACTGCCGTGAGAACAGTATGGGCAAAATCGCCCATACTCCCCACCATTATCTCCCACCAGGTTCCTTCCACAACATGAGGGAATTATGGTAGTACAATTCAAGATAAGATTTGGGTGGGGACACAGCCATACCACATTATGGAGTCAATATATCTATGTATCACAATCCCAAAAAACTTGAATTGTAAGTAAAAGATGTGATGTGTTGATGAAAATTATCCCTAAAATAAAATATTTTATTATACCTTCTTTATTGATTTATTATGAGAAAAGAGTCTCTCTCTCTCTCCTTTTTTTTAACTTCATAAGGAAATTACAATGAATATCAACGTAAAAACTCAGGAAAACAAGAAACCTCAAAGACTAAGCACAAACCATTGGCCTGAGTATACTATTTTCCAGTGTTTATATTTTCCACACCATTTCCTCTAAACACATTGGTATCTATCTAAGCTGGATGGCTCTTATTTTCTAAAAATAGCTGTCAGAATTGTCCTCTAAACCACTTTACAACCCTCCAAAGTTATGAAGTTCTCTTCAGGGTAAAGCACAAAGGAATGCAAGTTTTATTTTGTTGAGTTAGAGAGATCTGTCCTTGGGAAATGTTTGTTATGTTTAATTATATACCTGTGTGTCTTCATGAAGCACTCTCTCTGTTAAAGCAATATTGATGTACTTCCATTTCTATCTAGGCATTCTGTTTCACAGATCACTGTAGACATGACAAGCATTCCAAAGAGAAAAATATGTAGGATCAAAAGTTAAAAAAAAGCACCAGTTCCTGTTTTTATATTTTTGCATCAGTGTATTGATAAAATATGAAGGAACAACAGTGATTTTTTACGTTGTACACTCCAGAGTACTTAAAAGTCGTGAGGTGAAATGAAAAAAAAAAATCAAATGAAAGCAGTAAGTGCATATTTGGACCAATTTACATAGCTCTACACCTGGGGCTAGCTTGCCCTAGTTATGATTGACAGGTGTCTGTTGGTTCTTTCTTAAATTCATCTTCACTTATAGAGCTAAGAAGGTACTTGTCATTCCAACCACATCTAATGCCATTCAGAGACTACAACAGAGAATAAACGAAGAACAAATACTGAAATTGGAAGGCAGCTGGCATAATTCAAGGTGAATCTCACACAAGGGGATAATCTGTCTTTATAAGAAGGTAGTGTAAACAATAGCTATAATTTGTGTCAGGGCATATACTTGAGAGCTTTCAAATTGCCTGGTGGTAAAAATGGGAATGCTGCTAATAAAAATGATTAAGGGGGAAAAAAAACTGAGGGTAACTGACTGGCTAAGACATTTAGTAATGGAATATGACACTATTTGCTTCTAGGTCGCTGGTTCCAATTCAGCCTAAATCAGGAGTAGCTGAAAGCTGTGATCATCTAATGTGTTCTTGGTGGCCTATTTGAAATAGTGTGATGGTCTTAGCTCAGGGAAGACTAGTCTGTTGCAGCCATAAATATATCGGTATCAGTTATAACCTTCAACACTTTTAGTTGTCTTGAAATTACTAAAGAATGGGCAAATAATGCTTAGGGCCAGATTCTCTTTGGATCTTTCTTACCAAAACTTCAACGTTATCAAAAAAGGCCCCTCAAACCTGAGTTTTCCCTAGAGACCTTGAGGGTTAATTGGTGATTTTGGATTGTTCCATGTGGCAACTCCTAGTATCATAGTTTGCATTTTGATGGAAAAAAATAAAAAACAAAACAAAAAATAGCATTCTGTCATGTAAGAGGATGTTTGAAAGGAACCTACAATGATTAAGGGTCTTCTTTTGTTTTATCATTTTTTAAGTTGCTTTAAAGGCATAGCTTAGGTTTCTGGATAACTTTAGAAATGTGACAAAACATAACTTTCTAAAAATGTTACACAGATTTCCTCTATGCTTTGTTCAACATTCATTTTCTCTAGAAAAGCATCAAGCTTGAAAAGTATTGACTAGCAGCCACATAAATGGGTAGTAATACCACAGGAAATTAAGTATACCATTTATGGAATACATGCACACAACAGCAATGTAGTGTTTACCAAACCCTGGAGAAGCAGCAGGGAATTTTGTTTGTTATTTTAAGTAAACAATATTTACTTCAGCTCAAGGGGGGGAAGTTAAACTTGAAAGAAAGTAAACAATAATGAAGACAATTATTTTTCGACTATGAATAAAAATATTTCAAATAGTTATCAAGTTTTAATATACTATCTGTATTTATGGCATTCCAGATAAGATTTGCATTTTGAAGGTTTTGGCAGTTTATGTCACTGTGAAGTATTAAAAAGGAATAATAACAGATCAAAGGAAGTCTGTGTCACTGAGATAATGCTGCGTGGACTTTGGTGTCCAAATAGCTTGGAATATTGGCTCCATCATGTGCTACTATTATTCTCTTAAGTGAAAGAGCAATCTCTCTAGCATCAATCTTCAACTGTTAATATATAATCCTATGAAATGAGGCATAACAGTATAAAACTTATTTGGCTCTTGTTATGCAGAGAACATAGACTATTAATATTTGCTTCCATTTAAAAATGAAATTATATGTATTATAAAATATTATATATGTACTGAAAATTGTCTTCAGTATCTAAAACTTGAATTCAAGATACTAATTAACTTCCTTTGATGATTATAAATGCTATACAGACATTTATTGTTTAACATGAATTAAATAAACAAACAGTGCCTAAATAAAAGCCAAACAAACAAAACAACAAACCAATAAAGATAAACAAGACCTGGATAGCAATGGAACCTCTGGAACTCCTGGAGAGCAACTTACCTCCTTCTGTTCAGTGTCTCATAGCAAAGAGACAGATACAAGGTACAAGATGAAGATTTCAATATTGTTTTTATTTTGGAATAGCCCAATAACTACTAGTAATGCTATTTGGTAAAAAGTGGCTACAACCTAAGGTCAAAATTACAGTAATTTCTTTCCTCCTTTTCAAATCTTCTTTTGGTACAGCTGAGGGTGCAAAGAACTTTACAAGTACACGTATCAGAGGATTAAGGCATTTTACAAACCAGGTCACTTAATAAATGGCAAACCCTTGGGCTCAGGAAGGAAAGATGGAGTCTCTGACTCAGATACAGTGGTTTCTGCTGTCATCACTACTAACTATGGGATTGTATGAAAAATCACTTAACATTTCTATACCTCAGTTTCCTCCTCTACAAAATGGAGATAACTTAAGATGTGTTTCATAGGGTTGTTGGAAAAATTAAATGAGTTAATATGTAAATACTTTAGAGCAGGAGTCATTGTCTTCTTACCTACATCTGAGACTGACCACGTGCGGGAAGTGTGGGGATGGGACATGTTTCTCTGATTTGAGGTCTCAGACCTGAGTATGGTATTTGGACTGATAGGTATTATAATAACACTCGCTACAATGTGAAAGAGTGAGTAAGGAGTGGAGAGAAAAGCTACAAGTGCTCACTGGCTTTTTGACCTTCTGTGGAGTAAAAGAAAGCCCTTGTCTACAAAAACGTAAGGAATGAGAGATATTTTTGCCCTTCCTCCCCAAATACTTATTTCATTAGCTTTCAAAAGTTCCAATGTAAAAATATTTTGAAAGCTTCTAAAAAGAAACTCTTTAGACTTTGTGAAATACAGCAACTTGCATGCATACGTCATATTTCTCTCTGTATCTTGCGAACAACGAATACGTGTGGACTTTATAGAATGGAGATAGAACCTGAAAAAGGAGAATTCCTGCCTTGCTCTGCCACACTTTGCTGAAAAAATCCAAAAATAGCATCTGAATATGAATTTATATATCAAGAATTCCACTTACTTCCTTGACTAAAGATACAGGAAGTTTTTTCAAAATATTAAGAACCAACAACTCAGTAAAAGTCCTGACAAAGTGCTGCATAGTTCTGCAGTATGACTTAAAAATGTATCCTTTTAGAATTCACACAAGATTAAATGGATTGAAATAATAAGGATTTGAATCATTTCTTCTAGGATTCTTGTGGGGAAAAATTAAATTAAAATAATCTATTTTCTATAGGCAAAGGCAGAATCCTTCTGGTAGTGAAAGTTGACAGCACTGACTGAAAAGTTTTCAAAGCTTTTATATGCGTTGTTTTGTTTGATCATTCTAAAAGCTTTGGGAATTAAGGCGTTGTTATCATTTTCGTTTTGTGCATGAGAAGAGTTAGCCTCAGAGAGCTGGTTGTGATTGTTCCTGCTCACACAGCTACAAAGTGGAAGAGACAGGAGTCAAACCAGAGGGCTCCACGCCTCCTGAAGCCTCTCCATGCTGGCACTAAGGACTTATGATTTCACTTTCACTTTTTAAAGAATTGGATCTGATGTTTTTTATTTTGTGAATATCTATCAGAAATTACAGTGAAAACTAACAGAGGGTCATTCAGTTCATCATATATTTATGGTATAGATATTATGCTTTTTGATAATGCACTCTTTTTATAGTTCTCAGGTACATAAAATGAGATTAGCCTACACTCTATACTTGCCTCTGTGAATAACTGTTTATTTAGCATTTCAACTACTGCTGTTCCTATGGCAGAAATCTAGGGCTAAATATATTCTGAATGGAAAACTGAATTCACGAGGCTATACACTAAAACAAATAAACTAGTGAGCCCAGTAATAGCTCTTGTTTAACATAGCTACAGGTTATTCCAACAATATCTAAGCCCTTTGGAGTTTAAAAAGACCTGTTGTTATTTCAAGGTATTTCTATTTTGTACACAGATTTGAAATATTGAATAATAGATTTATACCTTGGAGGAGCTTAGCACAGGTCATATACTGACTGGCACGATGTTGAAGGATGCCCTAGTGAAAAATCCGCAGCTTATTGCATTTCCACTCTATCTTCCAAAGTCATAAAATAAAAAGTCTACCTTCTTGCCATATTTGTAAATTACTGTTCAACATTCATTGGTAAAATTGAACAACCTTGAAAATATCTTAATTTTAGAAATCTAGCTACTTTATAATTGGTCAAATAAATCAGTCCTATAAAGGAATATCTTGTTTTATTGTATTTTGCTTTATTGAGTTTCATATATATTGTGTAATATATATACATATGTATTTTTTTTTTACTAATTGAATGTTTGTGGCAACCTTGCGTCAAGCAAGTCTATTAGTGCCATTTTTCCAACATCATGTGCTCACTTCCTGTCCCTGTTACATTTTGTTAATTCTCTCAATACTTCAAACTGTCTTATTATTATAATATCTATTATGTGATCTCTATTAGTGATCTTTGATGTTACTATTGTAATAGTTTGGGGGCATCATGAACCATGCCCATGTAAGACGGCAAACTTAATTGATAAATGTGTGTTCTGACAGCTCCACCAACCAGCTGTTCCCCTGTCTCTTTCTCTCTTCTTGGCCTCCCTATTCTCTGAGATATAAAAATATTAAAATTAGGTCAATTAATAACCCTACAATGGCCTTTTAATAGTCAAGTAAAAAGAAGAGTGGAACATTTTTGGCTTTCAATTAGAAGCTAGAAATAATACGATTAAGTTTAGTGAAGAAGACATATCAGAAGCTGAGGAAGGCCAAATGCTAGGCCTCTTGCACCAGAAAGTTTGCAGAGTTGTGCATGCAAAGAAAAAGTTCTTAAAGGAAATTAAACGTGCTACTCCAGTAAACAAATGAATCATAAGAAAGTGAAACTGCCTTCTTTTGAGAAGCGCCTGTTCATATCCTTTGCCCAGTTTTTGTTAGAGTTGTTTGTTTTTTATTCTAAATTTGTTTAAGTTTCTCGTAGATTCTGGATGTTAGACCTTTGTCAGATGCGTAGATTGCAAAAATTTTCTCCCATTCTGTAGGTTGCCTGTTCACTCTGATCATAGTTTCTTTTGCTGTGCAGAAGCGCTTTAGTTTAATTAGATCCCATTTGTCAATTTTGGCTTTTGTTGCAATCACTTTTAGTGTTTTTGTCATGAAGTCTTTGCCTAGGCCTATTTAGGTGGCCAAAAAACATATTAAAAAAAAAGCTCAACATCTCTGATCATTAGAGAAATGCAAATAAAAAACACAATGAGATACCATCTCATGCCAGTCAGAATGGCGATTATTAAAACGTCGAGAAACAATAGATACTGGTGAGGCTGTGGAGAAATAGGAATGCTTTTACACTGTTAGTGAGGATGTAAGTTAGTTCAACCATTGTGGAAGACAGTGTGGTGATTACTCAAGGAATCATGAGTAGATTTTCTCAAACAACAAGGCATAAGGTGTATTTAGCCTTCGAATGGGAAATAAGACCTAGAAAGGCCCCCTTAGTCCTGTGTTATTCTGTCTTGGAGTGATTTAAGCAGGGCTGCTTGGGTTGGAAGGTTAGACAGTATTGTGAGAGCACTTTCTCAGTCTTAACTCTTACCACTTTATTTCTAGTATGCAAAATGCCTCCAGTAGAGCTTGAATAAAATTGGGTCAAAGAATAACCATATCTTAAAGTACCCTAAACCACTACTCGCTTCTGATATTTAGCTGTAAATCCAGATCAACATGATTAATTCATTTTTTTATTAGAATGTTTTCTCCCTCCATTGCTCAATCTCTCAGTAATTTGGCTTTTGTCAGTCTCTACCTGCCTCCCTACCTGACCCCATGTGTTTGCTGCCAGACCAGTTCTGTACATATGAGGTCTAACTGTGGGTGTGATTAGGGTCCCTTCCTTCAGCCTTGATTTCATTTGAATATGTGAAATATAGTGCGGTTGTGTATGCGGTTTTTGTCTATTGTGAATATAGCTGATGTGAATATCCATGTACAAGCCTTTGTGTGGAAATGTGTTTTTATTGCTCTAAGGTAAATTCCTAGGAGTGCAATGGCTGTGGTTTATTGTGGATGTATATTTAACATTTCAATAAGCTGCCAACATATTTTACAAAGTGATTGTTCCACTTTTACATTTTGAAAAATAGCATATGAAAGGTTCAGTAGCTTCATGTGCACGCCAACACTTGGAACTGCCAATCTTTTTTGCTTTAGCCACTGTAATGGGTATAGACTAGTATCTCATTATGATTTGTATTTTACCTTATGACCTTAGGGTGAGCATCTTTTCATGAGCTTACTGGTCATTCAAGTAATTTCTTTAGTGAAGTGTCCGTTCGCATCTTTATGCCAATTTTAGTTGGATTATTTGTCTTATTATTAGTGAATTATAAATTCTTTTTATACCATACCATAAATACATGTTGCTCCTCAGATATATACTTATTGTAATTATATTGCTATAAATACATGGCATTCCTCATACCATATATTTATTTCAATTAAAGTTTTGGCACTAAAGTAAATCATTTTCTAATTATTTGCTACTATGTTACTATGTATATCTATTCTCACATTATATGGCTTGCCTTTTTTTCCCTACATCTCCAATTTTTTTACTTTAAAATATTTAGTTGACAAAAATAGGAATATATACAAATAACCATATAACATCGTGATTTTATTAATATATCAAATCAAATATATTTGATTAATATATTCAAATCACCATATAACATGGTGATTTTATATACATTAACAGTTTTATCACCACCCACAGTGTACCTTAGATCCCCAGAAGTTGTGCCTTTTTGGCATCTTTTGAGAAGGTTAATGTTCTAATAATTTTCATGAAGTACACTTCATTTTTTGTTTTGTGGTTTATGCCTTTTGTGCTCTGTTTAAGAGAGCATTTCCTAATTAAATGTTGTAGAGATTTGTCCTCCTTTAAGTTTATATTTCTACCACTTACAATTAGGTATATGATGCATTTGGGTTGATTTTTTTTATTTCATGTGGCAAGGTTTGATGACATCATCCTCATGGCTATCGAGTTGTTTCAGTACTATTTGTCGAAGACTTTTCTCTGCCCATTGAATTGCTTTGGAACCTTTGACAAATATCAATTGATCATATATGTGTGACTTTTTTTCATTGATTTATTATTGTGTTCCATTAACCCTTTGATGTATCTATACTTTCACCAATGCCACACTATTTTGATTACTGTAGCTTTATAGAAATTCTTGAAATCAGATAATGCATGTCTTTTAACTTTAAAAAAATTAGTTTGGCTATTCTAGGTTGTTTGCAATTTCATATAAATTTTAGAATCACCTTGTCCATTTCTATAAAAAGGGTTGCTAGGATCTTGATTGAGATTATACTGACTGTACAGATCAATTTAAGGAAAATTAGTATTTTGAGAATGCTGGCCCTTTGTATCCATAAAAATATTAAATACCTTTATTTATTTAGGTCTTTTTAATTTTTTTCAATAACTATGTCTAGTTTTCAGTGTATAGGCTTGCGTACCATATTAAATGGACTCCTAATTTTTTCTTATTTTGGCATTATTATAATAGAATATTATTTATTTTATTTTCCAAATATTTTGTCTGCTATTATATACAACTGCAAAAGCTTTTGCATATTAACCTTATATCCTACAACTTTGAAAAATTCATATATTACTTTTAATAGCGGTTTTATAGAATACTGGGAATTTTTAATGTAAACAATCATGTCCTGTGCAAACAGAAATAATTCTATTTATTTTTTTTTAATCTGTATGGCTTTTATGTTATTCATTTCCTACTGCAGTGACTAGGACCTTCAGTACAAGGTTGAACGGTAGTAGTCAGGGCAGACATTATTGCTTTATTTCTATTCCTGGGAGAACTTAAATATTCACCCTTAAATATGAGGTTATCTTTAAGGTGCCATGGTGGTTTGCTGCACCCATCAACCCATCATCTACATTAAGTGTATCCCTTAATGCTATCCCTCCCCTAGCCTCCCACCCCCCAGCAGGCTGCAGTGTGTGATGTTCCCTTCCCTGTGTCCATGTGTTCTCATTGTTCAACTCCCACTTATCAGTGAGAACAGGTGGTGTTCGGTTTTCTGTTCTTGTGTTAGTTTGCTAAGAATGATGGTTTCCAGCTTCTTCTATGTCCCTGCAAAGGATATGAACTCATTTTTTATGGCTGCATAGTATTCCATGGTGTATATGTGCCACATTTTCTTTATCCAGTCTGTCATCGATGGGCATTTGGGTTGGTCCCAAGTCTTTGCTATTGTAAATAGAGCTGCAATAAACATACGTGTGCATGTGTCTTTATAGTAGAATGATTTATAATCATTTGAGTATATACCCAGTAATGGGATTGCTGGGTCAAATGGTATTTCTTGTTCTAGATCCTTGAGGAATCGCCACACTGTCTTCCACAATGGTTGAACTAATTTACACTCCCACCAACAGTGTAAAAGCGTTCCTATTTCTCTACATCCTCCCCAGCATCTGTTGATTCCTGACTTTTTAATGATCACCATTCTAACTGGCATGAGATGGTATCTCATTGTGGTTTTGATTTGCATTTCTCTAATGACCAGTGATGATGAGCTTTTTTTTATGTTTGTTGGCCACATAAATGTCTTCTTTTGAGAAGTGTCTGTTCGTATCCTTTACCCACTTTTTGATGGGGAAATCAAAGAAAAATTTAGTTTTATTATTTGTGAACAATTTCTCATGATTTTTACATATAAATTTACAACAGTATTTCTAATAGGGACATTTTCCACTTGAATTTGCTTATTTTTTTCTAAGACTATGTAATATTTTTTGACAACAGGGACAATGACATATTTGTATTTGTTTTCTAGTTTTTAGCTTAGTGTCATGTGCAGTAGCATTCAGTAAATGTTTATGTAAAAGTATGAATAAATGAACTAATAGAAAAGTCAATGATAAGACCCACGATTTAACCAATTTATTACCGCATGTCACAGCTTTTTCAGGCATAACATGAAATAATGCATAAGTATATTATCCAAGTTCCAGGCAGCTTTGAAATCTCTTGAAATATATTTATATTTCACTAGTTTGGTAATTTGGATGTAAAAAACAAAAGAGGAGAATTAAACAACAATGACTCTTTCGGCCATACTCCACAGTCTCTCATTCATACAGATTTTAGTCTTTTTTTACCTTCTTATTATCTTCAGGTAAGTTTTAGTACAGTAGTCCCCCTTATCCATGAAGGATATGGTCCAAGATGCTTAGTGGATGCCTAAAACCATGGATAGTTCCAAACCCTATAAATACTATGTTTTTTTCTACACATACATACCTACGAAAAAGTTTAATTTCTAAATTAGGCACAGTAAGAGATTAACAACAATAATGAAATAGAACAATTATAATAATGTACTATAATAAAAGTTATGTGAATGTGGTCTCCTTTTCTCTCAAAACATTTTATTGTACTCTATCACTTATTTTTATACTGTGGTTGACTGTGGGTAAGTGAAACCGTGGAAAGCAAAATTGTGGATAGATGAGGGGTACTAATGTCCACAAGAATGCCTGTATGGCATTCTGGATCTGTGGTAATTTATATTCTATGATTTAATAATAAAGTTTAGAGATTAAAAGGACTAAGAGGAGATCTAATCAAACTCTATCACTGCACAGGACAATTAATTGAGTCTCAAAGAAAATAAGTGTTTTTCTAGCTCTGTAAATGACTTCTTGTCAAATACAAAACCTTTGAGTAACAACATAGTAAGGCTAGGAAAGGTGATAAGAGAACTAAGATAATTGAAGATTTCCTCTTTTTTCTCATTCTCATTTATCTCCTGGAGCAGAAATATTAAGAATATTAATACTGGAAGAAGAGATTTATAAAATAACTCTATAGAACCCTCGAGGGCATAAATATGTCAATCAATGTAAAACCTTTAAAATCAGGTATATGTCCCCCTCCTCTGTGTTTTTTTCTACAGTTTAAGATTAGAAGATGTTTTCTAATTGCTTCGTCTTTAAAATTTAACTTATTCCAATGCCAATGTCAGGGCTTCAAAGAGCCCATATTTCTTACAAGTAAGTCCCACCATGAATTTGAAATGATTCAATGTTCTTGTGACTTCATCTGTGTATATGCACACCCATATGTATACATTTAATTATTATTCAATGCAAAAGTTGTTTTATATCTCTGAAGGAAACAACAAACTTCCTTCCTTGAGCCATAATTTTTACATTTAATACATTTATTTATCTCTGTTTTTCTCATTTCTATAAGAGAAGGAAAATAGATGACTGCACTTAGAGCTAACCTAAGTCCTGCCTATACCTTTTAACATTGTCATATTCCAAAATAAATTCATTTTACTTAATTCCCTCTATAATTAATTGAATAATCTTTCTGAGGGTTTACTTTATAAAATAAGTAAAAAGAGGGTCTATCTCAGTTATCCAATAACTATGTTTTGTTACACAACTAAGTCTTGAGTTTCCACAAATGAGTAGGAATAATTGGTCAGGCAGCTGTTTCCTGTGAAGCAGAGAAGCTCAATAGCAGTATGCTGATAATATTAGTGGCAGACAATTAAATTGTTCAATTTGTGTCCATTTAGGATTTTGCCTATCTTTAATATAATCTGACAGCACTTTTAGTTGTATCACATGTTATTTGAGAGTGCTTGGAGAAAAATAAAAACTGACAAAACATCTTTTTAGTTTAATAGCAGTATTGTGTATATGAGAGATGAAAATAGAGAGGGTAGAGGCAAATGAGAGAGAAAGGACCTATTTGGTCTTAAATTTTACATATATTTTATAAGTAATCATAATCTTTCTGTTTTTACTCTAGAAACAGAAACAGAATAGGATTAATCTTTTATTTTTGTAATTGAAATATTTTCTTAATCTTTTATTATAAGAAGTCGTTGTGTAATGTTTACAGGACTTCGACTGTTTCTAAGAAATGTTCTAGGAATATGCATTTTAACTTGGTCCTACCTCTGTGTCAAATTATAGCTAAAAGGGAGGAGGAAGGGTTAGAAAAGAAAAAGATAACTTGTGAAGACTAGAAATGAGAGATTTGCGTGTACTTTGGATTCGTATTAATAGTCTAAAAGTTAAATTATTTACACATATTTCGAACTCTTTAACCATGTTCTATTATTTGAACTCAATTATCATCGGGTTTAAGTTGGGTTCTTATTAATAAAATAGGTCCCTTCAGAACGCACATTAGTGCTTTAAGTAAAGAGTATATTAATAGTAAGTATATTATGGTTATGTCCCACGTTGATAGATGTCAATTGTTTACAGGCATGCAGATGGTAAGCGGCAGAGCCTGGCTTTGATTCACGCAGTGTTATTCTGAGTCTTTTCCCCTTATCAAAATATTATACTGTCTCTCACATTACAGAAATATTCAATATTACAATTCTGTGGTTGCATTGCAATTAACTTCTTTCATAGGAGTTATCTTTGTTTCTGCATGTGTTGGTGGTTTTAGAGTCATTCCTGTGTCTTAAGATACACATTTGGGAACTTAAAAGAGATGAAAAAATAAACAATTCTCATGTTCAGCCATCTTTGCTCCATAATCATCTATAGTAAGAGAGAGGGCTGTCACTGAAAATTAACTATAATCAATTGATTTAATCTTAATAATTACCAAAATTTAAATTGCACTTAAAAATAATCTTCAAAATATATTTGCCAATTTGAGTAGATATGTCCTCAATTTCGAAAATAACCTCTGAGTGAAATTTGTATACAAAGTTAACAATTAGTCAAAATTAACATATTGCTATGAACATAGGAGCTCAGATGAAATTAGTAAATTAGGAAAATAGTGTAATTAATTTTAATGACTTACGATGGACATTACAAATTATATTTCTATTCATGGGGAAAAATACTCCTTAGATTTTCAATTATAAAGAATAAATAAAATTTTATGTTGATGTAATTTGGATAGATGTCCCTGAATAAATCCATTGATGTCCTACGGCAGAAAATAATTGACACATAAATTAATATTGAAACAATATAGGGAATGCTAATCCCTAAAGAAATAACATCAAGAGAATATATGTTTGATAGCTTTCTGGAATGAATCCACTGGTCTCTTTGGAATTTTTACTAAAACAGAATTTAAAAATGAGATAGTTAAGGCATGGCTTAAGGATAAATAATATGTGGAAAGATATCCATAAGCGTCTTGCTTTTTATAATTTATTTATAGTTTCCATGTCTTTTTTATACATGATAAAATGTGTGTAAAGTATTTGACTCCTAGTTGGAACTCAGTTGAGTTAGTTTTTGCCGTTACATATTTTATCATTTTCAGAGCCCTCTACTGTTTTTATTTAAAATAACAAGTGCTTTAAAAACATGGCTTATTTTACTTTCTACGAGCCACTTTATTCAAAAGTACTGATTGATTTGTTTACTCTGGTTGTTAGAGAAATGCAGAGACATTTTACAATATTACTATGAAGACAGTATACTTTGCCCAGTGCACCAAAATGTTTATTTTTCTAACAATTTCTGAAAGCATATCATAAACAACCATTTGGTTTATTATGAAAAGACATACATTGCCATTAAAATGTAATCACTTCTTCTTAAAATTTTAATATTAAATTACAACTCTGATATCATCCTGCTGCTTTATATAATTTTCACATTTTCTTTTAACTTTTTTCGAGTCCCAAGCCAAATTTACTGATCCTGAAAATAAATTCACAGGAAAGTGAGTTCAAATAGTAGTATCTACATTTTAGGCATACAATCTACAGATATAGGATAATTAGATTCCTCCTCCTTCTTATTCACTTCAGCAATTGTGAAAGCATAGGTCTTATTTTCAGTTCTGACCTATTGATTTAATAACATGTATTACTGTATTCATTAGGCCATTACTTATCTTCATTTTTATTTATTAGCACAGTGTCTGAGACAATGATGGGCTAAGGATGCTACTTAAGAGCAAGCAAATTCTTGGAGAGTTGGTTTGGCTTCCTTCTCACCTGCTTTCTCTCTTTTTCTTCCTTTTAAAGCTTTTTATGTTAAATTTTGAGCTAGAAGCTGCATGTCTGAGCATGAATTTCTTGGTTTACAGTGAAATATCACATCCCTTAGGATAATATTGCTTTGAAGAGGAGATGACAGAAGTCCTGTTGGTTTCGCTTTGATGCGAATTATAGCCCCTGTATCCTTCAGTTCATGTCACATTTGTGAGTTGCCTGACTATATGTTCCCAAGATAGAGAAAAAAACTTATTTTAACCTCAAAGGAAAAATAAAAATAACTCGGTAAATGCCATCTTTTTCCAATAAAAGTGTATGCCTACTCTTAAATTGAGCTCCATTTATGTTGCCATAAACTACCCATTTCTGCTGCTTCAGTGAATTCTTGAAAGCCTAAGACTCTTAATTCTGGGTGTCATGATGATGACTGAGGAAAAATGTCAATAAAGTATAGGAAAAAGCAAGGATTTAGTTTCAAGGCTTTTAGAATTAGAAATACTAATACTGATTTGGCACCATTTTTGTGGAATTTGACAGTTTACCATCTGGCAAAGTAACTGGCAGACATTTTAGGTGATTAGTAAAGTGAGTGGCAAAGGCCTTCATGGTTGAAAAACCACGTCTATTCCCAATCCCCTTTTCCTTTTATTTTCCTACTGTAGAGACTAGAGATACTAACTAGTTACCTGTAGCTTGATTAATCACGTGATAACTTTCTGGTGAGACGTAAGCAAAATCGACTCAATGGTTTCCAGGAAAGCTTTCAATTTCCTGATAAAGGGGCTAGACATTTGCTAGGGTCTGAACGTCTGTGTCACCCCTCACCAATTCACATGTTGAAATCCTACCCCTTAAGGTGATGGCATTAGAAGGTGGGGCCTTTGGGAGATGATTCTGTCATGAGGCTCTGCTCTCATGAATGGGATTAGTGCCTGGATAAAAAAGACCCCAGAGTTAGCTTGCTCCTTTCTTCATATGGGACACAGAGAGAAGGTGATATGAGGAAGCAGGTCCTCACCAGACACTGAATCTGCAGCCACCTTCATCTTGGACTTTCCAGCCTCCAGAATTGTGAGCAATACATATTTGTTGTTCATAAGCCACCCAGTGTATGTTACAGCAGCCTGAACAGAATGAAACAACGCTACTGCTCCTTCTGTCCCTCTGTGCTTTGAATGGCATGTAATACTTGAAACTTCATGAGTCGTTGTTTGAACATAAGAGAAAGACCAAGGGAATCACAGAGAACTTGTGTTGGTATGTGTAATAGACCTGGAGATGTGCCCTCCAAAACCCGCTTCAAGGAAGGACTGGCTACTACCTGTAGAAAGTGGGATCCACAGACAGCCTCCAACATCAGCCCTTCAGGATCTAACTCAGCTGCTGAGAGCGATCTGGTTAAGGCCACACTCTTGGAGGGACAGAATGACATTTAGTTTATGCCTTGAAATTGACCTGGCCATTTCAGGCCAACACTGGACACTCTCATAGGCAATGTATACTCTAGCTCCCTGCTAGGTTGGATAAGCTTTTGTTGGGTTTGCATTGCAGTTTTTTTCTATCTAATCTTACTTCCTCCCATTTATCTTTGTAGGTGTGATCCCTACTAAACATCTTACATCCGAATAGTCTGTCTCAGCATCTCTTCTAGGGAACCCAACCTGTAAAAATGAAAAAAAAAAGAAAGAAAAAGGTGATAATCACCTAGTTTCAAACATTTTGCTATGTGAGAAAACAATTTATTCAAACCACAGTTACTTGCAAAGTTTACAGATGCATGCTGCCAAATTGTTTCTAGCTGTTATAGTGGCATAGCTTCAATTTTTTTCTTAATCATTTTATTTAATTATCATAAGAAAGTAGTAGCATTTATATTATCTTAGAGGGGACATCAAATATCATTTGGTCTAAAGTCTATATTTTATTACTCAGAAATCTGAGGCCCAGAAATACGGAAAAAACTTTCAGTAGGCACGAGGCAAGAGCCCAAAAAGAGGCCACATCAAACAATTTATTTAATGTTTTCTTCATTCTTGGTATATTGTAACTTCTCCATTGCTTCCCCACACTTTAAACTGTGCTCTAGAGCAGTTGTTTTCCAGTGTGATTTTAAACCAGCAGCCTCAGCATCATTTAGGAACTTGTTAGAAATTAAATGCAAATTTTGGTGTCCTACTATGGATATATCGACTCAGAAATGTTAGTAGAGAGGAAGCAAAACCAAATAATATGTGTTTTTACAAGTGCTTCAGGTGATTCTGATTCACACTAAAGTCTGTGGACTAATAGTTTAAAGAGAGATCTACTGCTGATAAGAGAAGCAGAAGGAATTAGGCTCTAGTCCCAAGTCACCTACAAAATGGTAGTGTGGTCTTGAGACTGCCACTGCTTCATTGTACCTTAGTTTACTTACTCTTTATACAGATGGTTGAACCAAATCAAGGTTTACAAAACATTTTTCTGCCGGGCATGGTGGCTCACCCCTGTAATCCCAGCACTTTGGGAGGCCAAGATGAGTGAATCACCTGAGGTCAGGAGTTTGAGACCAGCCTGGCCAACATGGGGAAATCATCTCTATTAAAAATACAAAAATTAGCCGGGCATGGTGGTGCACACCTGTAATCCCAGCTACTCAGGAGGTTGAGGCAGGAGAATCACTAGAACCCACGAGGCGGAGGTTGCAGTTAGCTGAAATTGAGCCACTGCACAGCAGCCTGGGCGACGTAGAAAGACTCCATCTCAAAACAAACAAACAAACAATAAAAAAGATTTTTAAGGCAAATGACCTGTATTATTAAGGGTTCTCCAGACAAACAGAACTAATTGAATGTGTAAGTGTGTATGTGCGTGTGTTTGTATATGTGTGCGTATAATATCAAAAACTAGATTTGAATTAATTGCATTCTTTTTGAAACATGTTGTAATATAGCAGTAGTTGCTTTGTCAGTAGATGATTTTTCCAATTAAAGAGTAGTTGAAAGCTTGTGTGAGAGAGATATATGAAGAGAGAGAGAGATTGAAAGGAAATTTATTTAAGGAATTGGGTCATGAAATTGTGGAGGCTAGCAAGTCCAAAATCTGCATTGTGGGTAAGCAGACAGGTTGAAGATCCAGTTGGAGCTCAAGTCCTAAGCCAGTCTGGAGGCAGAATTTCCTCTTCCGTGGGACCTCATTTTATTTTCTCATAGGCCTTCAACTGATTATATGTGACTCACCCGCACTGCAGAAGGTTATCTGCTTTACTCTAAATCTATTGATTAAAATATTAATCTCATCTAAAAAAGTAACTTCACAGAAATATTCTGATTATTGTTTCTCCAAATAAATATCTGTGTACCAAGGCCTAGTCCAATTGATACACGATAGTAACGATCACAGGACCCTTTGTTTGAATGAATTAAACATTATGTTGAAGCCCAGTATATGAAACAAATAAAAGCTCAATGGTTGAAGCAAGATGAGTTCCTGATATTTCTTGTAATTAACACCTCCCTACTCTCATACCACCTCACTTTCCATTACTGGGCATTAAGTGACCTGACAAAATCCATGAAGATTTATTGATGCACCATTTAAAAACCACATAAATACCTGGATAATGTGGCTGCTTTCAGCTCCTGAGAAACCAATTGACGTAAAAAGATACTGCCAGGAGAGCTTCAGAAGGCAATTCACTTATACCAAATTTTTAAAAACTTTGTAATTGATTTGTCGCTTGCCTAAAAGTATGACAAATCTATGCTTATCAAATGCTTTTCCCACCTAGGAGCATATTTATTAAATATAGTAATTATCTATTGGCACTTACTTTATTCACAGTTCTTTGCTAGGTTTTGTTATGATAAATTTTTAGAAAACTCATTTTATAAAAATATGGCAAATTTTTATTTAATCCATGTATAAATTTTTATAGATGTCAAATAAATGGGGTAAGAATCAGTAAAATTTTAATATAATTATATGGCATTTCTTAGTGGTATGGAAAATGCCAAAGTTACAAATCTTTACATTAAATCAAGCACTCCAGACACAGTAATCAGTTAGTGTGGAATTAAACAGTAGTGCTTTTTGAAATAAAACTCTTTCGTACCCACATTTTTAAGTCATTCTGCTTGTTGTGTCTAAACTGATACCAAAATATCTGAGTGTCCACATGAAAACAAAATTCTGCCAAGTCATCAGATATTCAATGTCTCTTACATGAGAATGCAAGGCACTATACAGATTAATCAGAAATAAAAAAAACAAGTTTGAATTAATTATATTCCTTGAAACTTTTAAATATAGCAATAATTGCTTTGTGTATAGATGACTTTTTAAATTAAAGAGTAGTTGAAAGCTTGCTAGATAATGAAATTAATAATATTTTGCTATGATTTTTTAAAAGTTTCCTATTAAGATGAGACAAACTGGATTCTCTAAGAGTGATGTTTAAAATGCTATTTTTACATACTATCTCTAACCATAAAATACATGGCATGTATTCTTCCTTTTCATTAGAGATGAAGGAACAGAAATTTGAAGAGCTCATTAATTTCATACAACTAGTAAGTACAGAAACCTGGATTTGAACCCAACTTTACCCATGGAGTTTCTAGGTCTGGTTCTACCAAACGCTAGCAATGTGACTGAACAAATTGATTACTCACAGCTAGAGACAGAGGAGATATATAAGAAAGAAATGACCTTTTGAAAAGAGATGAAGTAGATTAGATCAAGATGTCAAATTGAACATATTTGTCCACCTCACATCTCATCTGTTTTCTTGAAATAACAGAAAGTACAATTTTAAAAAAATAAGCTTATCGGGGCTCCATTTCTGGATGGCATTGTGAGGAGCTTTGCAGACCCATTCCTCAGAGACATGAACAAAGCTGTTGGGATGATAAAACTAAAAATAAAAAATAGTATCTTGAAAATGGTCTAAGGATATACAGCAAATGAGGAAATACTTATTCAAGAAAACAATAGAAGTTCTTAATTCTCTCAGTAAGGACAGTGGGAGACTGTGGCATTAGAGCTATGTGACCTTCTGCTTCTCTTCATCCACAAAGCTCAGCTGGGTGAAAGTTCTTCCTTGGATAGGTGTGGCCGAGAGGATGGGGCTCCCTCTCCCCTCAGCTCCTAGTCAAATTGCATCATACCTTTCCAAGAGACACAGAGACACAGGCTATCAGTACTTCTCATCCATCCCAAATGCAAGTTAAAAATGTTTGACTCCTGTTGAGGGCTAGCGAGCAGGTGGGGGACTACTGTTCCCATTTTACCCACAGGACAGAGGCTTCACTTCATGTACTACAAGCTGAGAATACTGGGACTTCTATGGTCCAAACACAGCTTGCTCTTAAAATAAAGGCTCCATGTTGGAAGAGGTGAGCCAAGAAGTCCAGAGGCTACTGCCTCACACAGAACCCAGAGTAGTGGCTCAGAGAGTTTGCTCAGAGAGAGACATGGTCTGTAGGAAAAGAGAGCTCTTTTCTATTGAAAATAACTGTCTTCACTTTCTACATATGGCTAGCCAGTTTTCCCAGCACCATTTATTAAATAGGGAATCCTTTCCCCATTGCTTGTTTTTGTCAGGTTTGTCAAAGATCAGATGACTGTAGATGTGTGGTGTTATTTCGGAGGCATCTGTTCTGTTCCATTGGTCTATATCTCTGTTTTGGTACCAGTACCATGCTGTTTTGGTTACTGTAGCCTTGAAGTTTGAAGTCAGGTAGGATGATGCCTCCAGCTTTGTTCTTTTTGCTTAAGATTGTCTTGGCAATGCAGGCTCTTTTTTGGTTCCATATGAACTTTAAAGTAGTTTTTTCCAATTCTGTGAAGAAAGGCATTGGTAGCTTGATGGGGATGGCAGTGAATCTACAAATTACCTTGGGCAGTAGGGCCATTTTCACGATATTGATTCTTCCTATCCATGAGCATGGAATGTTCTTCCATTTGTTTCTATCCTCTTTTATTTCACTGAGCAGTAGTTTGTAGTTCTCTTTGAAGAGGTCTTTCACATCCCTTGTAAGTTGGATTCCTAAGTATTTTATTCTCTTTGTAGCAATTGTGAATGGGAGTTCACTCATGATTTGGCTCTCTGTCTGTTATTGATGTATACGAATGCTTGTGATTTTTGCACATTGATTTTGTATCCTGAGACTTTGCTGAAGTTGCTTATCAGCTTAAGGAGATTTGGGGCTGAGACGATGGGATTTTCCAAATATACAATCATGTCATTTGCAAACAGGAACAATTTGACTTCCTCTTTTCCTAACTGAATACCCATTATTTCTTTCTCTTGCATGATTGCCCTGGCCAGAACTTGAACACTATGTTGAATAGGAGTGGTGAGAGAGGGCATCCCTGTGTTATGCCAGTTTTCAAAGGGAATGCTTCCAGTTTTTGCCCATTGAGTATGATATTGGCTGTGGGTTTGTCATAAATAGCTCTTATTATTTTCAGATACTTTCGATCAATACCTAGTTTATTGAGAGTTTTTAGCATGAAGGGCTAAAGGGTTTTTAGCATGAAGGAATTTTGTTGACGCCCTTTTCTGCATCTATTAAGATAATCATGTGTTTTTTGTCTTTGGTTCTGTTTATGTGATGGATTACATTTATTGATTTGCATATGTTGAACCAGCCTTGCATCCCAGGGATGAAGCCGACTTGATCTTAGTGAAGCCAACTTGATGAAGCCGACTTGATCTAAGCTTTTTGATGTGCTGCTGGATTCGGTTTTCCGGTATTTTATTGAGGATTTTTGCATCAATGTTCATTAGGGATATTGGTCTAAAATTCTCTTTTTTTCTTGCGTTTCTGCCAGGCTTTGGTATCAGGATGATGCTGGCCTCATAAAACTGGATCCCTTCCTTACATCTTATATAAAAATTAATTCAAGATGGATTAAATACTTAAATGTTAGACCTAAAACCATAAAAACCCTAGGAGAAAACCTAGGCACTACCATTCAGGACATAGGCATGGACAAGGACTTCATGTCTAAAACACCAAAAGCAATGGCAACAAAAGCCAAAATAGGCAAATGAGATCTTATTAAACTAAAGAGCTTCTGCACAGCAAAAGAAACTACCATCGGAGTGAACAGGCAACCCACAGAATGGGAGAAAATTTTTGCAATCTACCCATCTGACAAAGGGTTAATAGCCAGAATCTACAAAAAACTTAAACAAATTTACAAGAAAAAATCAAACAACCCAGTCAAAAAGGGGGCAAAGGATATAAACAGACATTTTTCAAAAGAAGACATTTATGCAGCCAACAGACACATGAAAAAATGCTCATCATCACTGGTCATCAGAGAAATGCAAATCAAACCACAATGAGATACCATCTCACACCAGTTAGAATGGCAATCATTAAAAGTCAGGAAACAACAGGTGCTGGAGAGGATGTGGAGAAATAGTAATGCTTTTACACTGTTGGTGGGACTGTAAACTAGTTCAACCATTGTGGAAGACAGTGTGGCGATTCCTCAAGGATCTAGAACTAGAAACACCATTTGACTCAGCAATCCCATTACTGGGTATATACCCAAAGGGCTATAAATCATTCTACTATAAAGACACATGCACACGTATGTTTATTGCGAGACTATTCACAATAGCAAAGACTTGGAACCAACCCAAATGTCCATCAATGATAGACTGGATTAAGAAAATGTGGCACATATACACCATGGAATACTATGCAGCCATAAAAAATGATGAGTTCATGTCCTTTGTAGGGACATGGATGAAGCTGGAAACCATCATTCTGAGCAAACTATCACAAGGACAGAAAACCAAACACCGCAAGTTCTCACTGATAGGTTGGAATTGAACAATGAGAACACTTGGACACAGGGCGTGGAACGTCACACACCGGGGCCTGTCGTGGGGTGGGGGGATAGGGGAAGGATAGCATTAGGAGAAATACCTAATGTAAACGTCGAGTTAATGGGTGCAGCAAACCAACACGGCACATGTATACATAAGTAACAAACCTGCATGTTGCACACATGTACTCTAGAACTTAAAGTGTAATTAAAAAAGAAAAGAAAAGAACTGTCTTGATTTGAAACAGAGTGTGGGGAAATTTAAGCCAAATGGTGCTCTCAAAAACAGCTGCTCATCTTAAGATCAAGAAACCAAGCAATTGGTCATTTAGTTTACTAGAGAGAACCACTGAAAGATACAGCTTAAAAGCGCCCTTCTGAGGACAGTAAAAGGCCTCAAAGACAAGCCTAACAACTACCACTTTCCAAGTTTAATTAGATGAGATTGCTAAACAATTTATGCCCCAGAGCATTGTTGAAAACAACAAACCAATCAGTCCATATTAGTGGAGTCTATTGGGCAGTGTATAATACCAAATGAAACAGATGGCTTAATAGAGAGATCAGAGAAAGAGGACAAAGATAGACTGGTAAAATCATTGTCACCCTATGGTAAATGTATGCATATACAAAGCTGCCTTCTCAGGGTAATAACACCAAAACTTCACACTGCAAGAGAAAGATTTACTAAAGTAGCTTACTTCAGTCAAAAAAAACAAAACAAAACAAATAAAAACCAACCAACCAAAGAAACAAACAAAAACACAGGAAAACAACAACAACAACAAAAAGGGTCTAAAGAGAAGGGAGGAAAATCAATATCTGGAGTTTCTGCAATATAGTATGTGAAATCTCCTGGAACTTAGCAAAAGAAATTATGAGACATGTAATGTGTGACCCATACACAGAATAAAAGCAGACAACAGAAATTGCCTGTAAGAGGGCCCAGATATTATATTTAGCAGACAACGATTTGAAAGTAGCCATTATAAATATGCTCAAAGAACAAAGGAAAACATTCTTAACACATTTATGCCTGAGGTTGCGATTTTTTGAATTTTTGCAATCAGACCTTTGTGATGGCCTTGAGCAGTAGGATATAAATAACTCCCATATGCATAGCATTCCAATAATGGTACACTAGGCATAAATGGTTAAGAGCGTAAGGAAAAGTATAAAATCAATAGCTCATAAAAATAGAAAATGTCAATAAATGTATAGAAATTATTAAAAGAACCAAATTGAAATTCTGTATTTGAAAACTACAAAAAACTAAAATGAAAAATTTATTAGAGAGTTCTATAGTGCATTTGAACTGGCAGAAGAAAGAATCAGTGAATTTAAAGACAAATCCATAGAGATTATGCAATCCAAAGAATAAAGGGAGTAAAGAGTGAAGAAACATGAATAAACCATCAAAGAAATATGAGCTACCTTTAAATGCACTAACACATTTGTAACTGAAATATCAGAAGTAGAGGAAGAAAGAGAAATGAGCTAAAAAAAAAAATGAAGAAATAATGGTTGAAGACTTCACAAGTTTGCTGAAAGACATTAACATATATATCCAAGAAGCTCAACAAACTCCAACTATAATAAATTATTAAAAAGGTTCACCCAGGCAAATAATAGTAAATGTACTGAAAGATTAAAGACAAAGAGAAAAATCTTCAAAGCAGCAGGAGAAAAATGATTTGTCACATGGAAGGGAACCCCAGTAAAATTTACAGCCAACTTCTCAGTAGAAACAATAGTGGCTAGAAGGTAGTGTATGACATATTCAAAGTATTCAAAGAAAAACTCAACCAAGAACCTTATATCAAACAAAACTATCTTCAAAAAGTAAAGGCAAAATAAAGAAATTCTCAGATGAACAAAATCTGGAAGAGTCTGTTGCTACAAGACTAACCTTACAAGAAACACTAAAAGAAGTTCTTCAGGCTGAAAGCAAGAAAACAGAGATTGGAATTTACAGAGAAAATAAAAGTTCATCAGTAAGGTAATTATGAAATTTAAAAAGATAGTAGAAATGGGCCAGGTGCGGTGGCTCACGCCTGTGGTCCCAGCACTTTGTGAGGCCAAGGCGGGTGGATCACGAGGTCAGGAGATCGAGACCATCCTGGCTAACACGGAGAAACCCCGTCTCTACTACAAATACAAAAAGTTGGCTGCGCGTGGTGGCGGGCGCCTGTAGTCCCAGGTACTCAGAAGGCTGAGGCGGGAGAATGCCATGAACCCAGGAGACGGAGCTTGCAGTAAGCCGAGATCGTGCCACCGCACCCCAGACTCCACGCCTGGGCGACAGAGCGAGACTCCGTCTCAAAAAAAAAAGATAGTAGAAATGCATTTTTTTTCCCTTAACGGATTTAAAAATTAAATAATTAAATAATACATGTATAATTGTATTGTTGGGCTGATAACATACAGAAATGTAATACATTTGATAAAAGCACAAAGGACGTGGGTGGGAGCAGAATTGTATTGAAGTACAGAAATGATGCCAGACGGTTACTTTGACTAACAAGAAAAAATGAATAAAACCAGAAATGGCAAATAAAAAGATAAATATAGCAAACTGTAAAATGTATACTTGCTTTTCTTTCTTCTCTTGCTTTTTAAGAGACATATAATTATACAAATCAATAATAATAACAATGTATTGCTGGGTCTAAGATTGTGTGTGTGTGTGTGTGTGTGTGTGCTTATCTGTATGTATATGCACAAAAATGGGGAAGAAAAATAAAATAATAGAGTTATATAGAAATACCATTTCTATATCTTACTATATCTATATATCTGAAATTAAGTTAGTATAAATCTGAAGTAGATTCTGATAAATTAAGATGTATATAGTAAACCCTGAGGGCAGGCAACCACTTAAAAAAAAACTAAAAAAACTAAAAAAAATAGAGAAAAATCACTAAAGGAATTAAAAGATTATATTAAAAAAATTCACTTAATGCAAAAAAGCAATAGGAAGGAATAGAGAAAGAAAAAAGACATGAAAAAGAGAAAACAAAATGTAAAAATGGCAGCTGTACATCCAACTTTTTTAATGGGAAGAAACATTTCATGCAGAGGAAAAAAGATGAGGACAATAGCAGATTTCTTGTTTAAGACAATGCAACATAAAAGGCAATTTTATGTTTTATAATATTTTTAGAATACTGAAAGAAAAAAAGACAATCTAGAAGTCTTTTTCTAACAAAATACCCTTAAAAATGAAAGTGTAATAAAGACTTCCGTAGACATACCAAAGCTGAAAAAAATCATTTATAAGAGATCTGAACTATAAAAATTGCTAAAGAAAATTCTTCAATCAGAAGCAAAGTGATAGCATATTTAAATCTAGATCTATACAAAAGAATAAAGTGCATGCACCATGTAAGATGACTATGTTAGTTAATATAAATTAATTTGGGTTGTTATTTAAATCTCTATGAAAGATCAATTGTTGAAATCAAAATAATAAGAATGCATTGTATCATAAGGTTTATTATATTTGTAAAAGTAAGATGTCTGCAAACAATAACAAAAAAATCAGGAGAATAGAAATGAATGTTTAGTCTTGTAATGTTCTCATTCAAAAGGAGAAGAGGTAATATTACCTAAAGCTATACCCTGATAAATTAACACTAAATATTTTAAACCCTAAAGCAAACACTAAAATAACACAAAGTATAACCAATAAGCCACAGATAAAATAAATCATATAAAATAATCCAAAATAAGACAGAAAAAACAGGTATTTTTTAATAGAAATTGACAAGCTGATTCTAGAAATCATGTGAAAATGTAAGGAATCTAGGGTAGCAAAGTTATAATAATAGATAACAGCCTTGAAAAATAAAATTAAAAATAAATTTGAAGAACTTATACTGCCTGACTCCAAGACTTACTATGTATATATACAGATATAATAATCAATACAGTGCTGTATTTTTGTCAACATAGACAACTTAATGAATGAAACAGAATATAGAGTCCAGAAACAGAACTACTCACATATAGTCAATTGATTTTCATTGGAACATTAAAGGCAATTTAATGGAGAAAGGATAGTATTTTCAACAAAATGTTCTAGAATTATTAGACATTTATATACCAAAAAATTTAAGCAAACAAAAAAAATAACCTTGATTGGTAACTTGCATTGTATAGAGAAATTAATATAAGATGGATTATAGGAAAAGATGTGAAACTTAAAACTATAAAACTTCCAGAAGAAAAACATGGAAGAAAGCCTTTATGATCTTGGGTTAGGCAATTATTTATTAGACCAACACCAAAAGCATGTTTCATTTAAAAATGAATAAGTTGAACTTTATCAAAATTAAGAATTTTCACTCTTCAAAAGACACTATTATGGTAATAAAAGAGAAATTTCATACTGAGGGAATATATTCATAAATGACACCCAATAATGAATTTGTATTAACAACATATAAATCATTGTCAAAAATTATGAATGCAAAAACTCACAGGGCAATAGAAAATTGGTAATTTGAATAGATACTTTACACACAGTATATAAATATATAAAAACATTCTCTACACCATTCATTAGAAAAATGCAATTAAAACCATATGTGGTAGTACTATACATCTATTAAAATGCCTAAATTTAAAAGAATGATTATACCAAGTGTCAGTGAGGAAGTAGAACAACTGAAATTCTCATACACTGTTGGTAAGAATGTAAAATATAAGCCTATCATATGTTTTCTACTTCCAGGTATTCACACATGAGAAATGAAAGCCTATCTCTACACTTTTATAAGAATGTTCATAGCGGTTTTAGTTGTCATAGTCCTAAACTAGAAACTACTCATATGCCCATCAACAAGCGAGTGGATAAACAAATTGTAGTATGTCTATACAATAGAATGGAACTCATCAATAAAAAGGAATGAGCTATTGATACTCAGCAACATGGATGGGTCTCTCGCTATACTGAATGAAAATAGCCAGACAACAAAAAAGAGAACATACTGTAGGTTCCCACTTATATAAAAGTTTAATAAATACCAGCTAATCTGTAGTAACAGAAAACAAATCAGTGGTTGACTGAGGATGGGAAAGGAATATGGAGGGTCAGAAAAGAAAGATTTCAAGGGAGAATGAGGAAACTTGCACTTTGTCTTGATTGTGTTCATGCTTTCATTAATGGGTACATACGTCAAAAAGTGTCAAGTTGAACATTTTATATATGTACAGCTTATTAAGTAAATAGCCACAAAGCTGTTAAATATCTTTTTGAATGAAGTCCAAGATGTTAATAAATTGTAAAAACTGTGAAGCAAAGAATTGCCCATTGGAAGAATTATAATAATAAAGTTCTACCTCATATCAAATAAAGTAGTAATAATAATAAAATTAAATATGAATTGACTAATAAATCCAAAAAAGGGAGAGATTGTTAGACTGTACAAAAAATAAGATCTATCTGCAGGAGATGCACTTGATATTCAATGATACAAATTGGTGAAATGATGAAAAAAGATACCGTGCAAACAGAAATCATAAGAAAGCTAGAGTGACTGTATTGACATCAGGCAAAATAGACTTTAGAAAACCACTTACTTTTTCTAAATTTCGGGCTTTTCTTTTTCAAAATAGGATGCAGTGGGGGCAAGGAGATGATGAGAATTTCTTCATGTTTACTGGATTGTATCCCATTGCACCTATATGTCCAATACATTTTAAAAGTTCGTTTTATTGTAACTGCATTGTATTATTATATCAAACTTAATTTTACCTTTGATGGTCAATTTTTTTCTGATTTTGGACTATTATAAATGATGCTGCTAGAAATATTCTTCAAATGATAAATGGGATGTTTTGAAACCTATTGTCATTACAAGGAAAATAAATGGACTGAAGAACTGAACTCTGATGCCACTGCAGCTTAATTTGTGTTATATTCACTTCAGTATGAATGAGCCTCAAAAGCTAGTACCAGGGATGTATTTGAGATAATCTCCCAAAGTCCTAGATATTAAGGTGGATCTCTTGACCTCGACATTTACCTTATATATAAAAATCTCCTCACCTGGGTAACTACTTGTACTAGTCTGTTTTCACACTGCTGTAAAGATATACCCCAGACTGGGTAATTTATTAACAAAAGAGGTTTAATGGATTCACATTTCCACATGGTTGGGGAGGCCTCACAATTATGGCAGAAGATGAAGAAGGAGCAAAGGCAGGTCTTGCATGGCAGCAGGCAAGAGAGTGTGTGGAGGGGAACTGCCCTTTATAAAACCACCAGATATTGTAAGACTTATTCACTATCATGAGAACAACATGGGAAAAACCTACCCTTTTGACTCAATTACCTCCCACTGGGTCCCTCCCATGATACATGGGGATTATGGGAGCTACAATTCAAGGTGAGATTTGGGTTGGGACACAGCCAAACCATATCACTATCTCACTGCTTCATTCTCATCTCTCAATATCCCTTATGCATTTTGGACTGCACAATCACCCATCACAGTGTGGCAGTGGCCTTAGGCAGGGCTTCCACTACTAAGAGTATGTGTAGGTTCCCTTTACCCTCTGAATATTTTCTGAAAATCAACCAAAAAGGCAGATTAATAGGAGAAAAAGCATACAAAAATATATTTACATACACACAAGTGCATGGGCATTATAAAACATACAAAAACTCACAAAAAGGGCCAGATGGTTGACATTTTATCCCATATTCACGTTACCAAAATAATAGAGGCTTGGAACATGGCAAGGTAGTTTATGGGAGGGGTAGAAGGGCTGTTACTGGTTACTGTCTACAGGACCTCTGAATAGCCATCTCAAAATATGTCAAAGTATATTTTGGGGTAAAATATCCTAAATTTTGAGTTATCTGGATGTTTCTTAAGCCCCTTTTTCCTATTCTCATAGGTTAGGATAAAAGTGTAAGGTGGAGGTGCTAGGGCAAGTATGCTAGTACCTGACATACTTATTTTCCCTTTCTCTCTCATTTTCTGAGGACCCCCTCACAGTATTTCAGTATCGGAAATGCTGGCTGCAGGCTTTTGGGCTTTCTCTTGCTGTAACTCCTGTTTTCCAACCCCTATGGCAGTAACATTATACCCTACATAGAAGTGCATTTCCCTTATACTTAAGAAAATAGAATTACAATCAAATCTTCTAGGCCAAAGGTATTTAGAATTCTTTATCCCCCAACCCTTATCAACATCTGTTTTTCAAATCTGTTGTCTTGCTGGGAAATTCAATCTGACAGTGAAAGCTGAGGCTGGACTACTTCTTCTAGAATGTGTCAGTATTTTCTCTAAAGCATGAGAACTCATTGCTTTTAATGAGCGAGAAATTCACCTAGCACCTATTTATAGAATATTAACATTCAAGTGAAATGTTTCAAAAATATTTTTCTCTTCTAGTTTTATGGGGCTGGAGGTGGGAGAGGTGGAGAAAAAGAGAGATTGCTATGCTTCACCTTCTGAGCTCACTCATTTTTTGTAAATTGTGAGGTCCTGTCTAGAGAAACTAACTGTTGTAGGTGAAAACTTCTTGTGAAGACTATACAAATTCCATATGACTTTTTAAATGCTTTAACATATTAGAATTCAGAACTGAGAACAGTGTGAATTTATAACATAGCTATTTTACTATTTACGTATGCCCAGTACATTTTGATGCATAAGGGATAGCATTAGATTTAGGCATGTAGAAGTAGGGCATCCTGTAACACACTAGATGAGATGTAGGGAATTGCTTTAAAAATATCTTGCAAGTCTAGAGAGTAATAAATAAAATTCATCCTCTGAGGAATATTTCTCTGTTGCAAAGTGGGACAAAGAGACAACTATCAAGCTTTGTCAGTTCCTGAATTATTGACTGTATCTCAAGCCAGTTTTTACTGTAAGCCCCTAATCTAGAGTTTCAACTAAATAAAGATGCAGGTTAGAAAAGAAAAAAGCCAGATGGAACTGAGATGCAAATGCCAATCTGAAGTGAAGGTATTTAAGGTGGACAAAACACTCTTCCTCATTAACCCAGCAAAAAGGAACACTGACCTACCTTACAAAAAAGAGATAGCCCAGGGATTTTCTACTTTACCTAATAGGAGAAATAAAATGGAAAATTTCACAGCATGGGAAAAGAACTTTGAATCTAATTTCCACCTACACAATAGATTTGGAACATAACTATTTATCAATATAATTAAAAAGATAAATTAAATTGGAACATGCAATAGAGTTTGAGATCACAGTCTAGGAAATATTTAGTAAACTCAGAAAATTTAATAATTAATAATGGAAGAATCATAAAATGTATGCACTTTCAGAAAAAAAATCACGATTTTGGCATATTCTGCCCATACTTAACAATTTTGCCTTTAATAAAATAACAAGAATTGCCAACATGGAGCAATTAGGTCAGACAAACTAGGAATTAATTACCGTAGACAGGCCCATATGTCACAAAAGCATTGCACATGTTCTTCAAGGCTTGCTTGGAGAGGGAAAGATTTATTCTGAGAAAGTTCTTGAGATAGTAAAAGGGACATTGCTGCAAAAGTTTGAATTGAAAGTGACTTTGAAGAATTCAAGTCATGAAGTCAAAAAGTTGGATTAAGTATAAATTAGGTAGATTTTATCCAGTATTTATTCAATTGCTTAAAATAAATCAAGAAATATCTAAATTGTGTTGCTTCAGTAGCCACAGTGTTTCTGAGGTGTGCCAGGAACCAAATTCCAAGATGTTAGTCATTTGATTCTAGACATCCACAAGTGAGTTCAAACTGATACAGAGAAATGATTAGCAATTCACAATTCTTCGGTTGCATAGACATGGTCTAGATTAAAGTTATGGCCCAGAATTTGGTTCCAGCATCGTTTATAAATCAACCTCTGTGCTTTTGCTTCCTAATATTCTCCAATGCTAACACTTTAGTCCCTAAAAACACTGTCAGTTTTTATGTTGATATTATTTTCCTCACTAAAACATATCATAAAATTTGAAATATGCATTTTTACCAAGAGAAAGAGAAAAACTATTTTTAATTTAAATGAAACAAACAAAATAAACCAAATAATTTTTTCCTTAAATTAGCCTTTGTGTAAATTAAGCTTCATGGTTCCAGACTGAAATCTACCTCAATGCTGATTCCTAATTCTATTGACTTATTTCCTGGGATATGTATCTCATGACATAATATCCCTGTTTCTTATATGAGATCTTTGAGTTATTTTATTTTCCAAAAGGTCCATATGTGGAGGGAAAATTTTAAAGAAGAGTTTACAAACTTACATGTCTAAGGGGACCCAAGCAAGTAATGCAATCGCGACCTGGGACCATGAAAACCATACAACTACAAATATAAATGATAGACAACATCTAGACTCACAGTAGAGACACAATAAAGATTGGAAGGGACTGGAACACAGGAGGCCACTTGCTGATAGTCTTAATTGTTGTCCATAATAAAATATGATCCAGACCCTGATTTTACATAAAATTTTATATTTTATATCTTGCAATTAATTCAAACATCAAAACATAAAGGACAAAGCAAATCTATTTGGCCAAACAAAAATATTTTGGGATTGAATTTAATATGTTACCAGACAGCTTGGGACTTCTGTATGGCATAGGAAATGGTTTTTCTTTTTTTAAAAATGTTATTTTTACACTAAAAGAGTGGTTCTCAAATTTTAACTTGCATCAGAGTCACCTGGAGACAGTTATGAGATAATATACAGGATGTGTCCCTATTAAGTTGGAATTTCAGACTGACTTCTTTTCTATAAATATGTTTTAACTATTGCATGGAATATGCTTATATTTAGAATTATTTGTTGTTTATCTGAAATTTAAATTTAATTGTGAGTCCTGTACCTTTATTTGCTAAATGTGACAACCCTACCTGGAAGACTGTTTAAAACACAGATTGCTGGCTCCATACTAAGAGTTTCTGATTTAATAGGTCTGGAGTAGACGTTAGTAATTTGCATTTCTGACAATCTTTTGCAGGGTGTTGGTGCTGCTGGTTCCTGGAACATACTTTGCAAACCACTGCCTGCAACTAAACTAATATTTGGGCCAATTTATTTTAAAAAATAAAGTGGTTTCCATCTTTCTTTTTAATCAAGCATTTGTGTATATAGAGATTGTCTGTTTTTCCTAATGACTCAAGGGTAGTCCTAAATCTATATCCATGATTTCATCTTACTTTAGACTCAGAAGGATTTTCTTCCCTCTCCTGTTTCCAGAAATAGCTGCTAGGATCTTTGTCTAGTACCTGTATTTCCCTAGTTATTTTAATGTTCGACTATAAAGTTTCAGTGGCTGAGGTTAGCCTTAAAAGACAATGAGCTCCTTGAAACAGTTAAAAATGACACTTGCTTTCCCTGTGCCATCATCTATTTTTCTCTATAAAATGTAAATGAGATGTGTTAACTTTTATTTGAAGAGGTAGTAATGCCCTGGCATACATGAATCAATTATATTAATCTGGCTATGCCATGAATCAAAAACTTTTCAGAAAATTATCAAAATTCCATTGCTAAAATTCAACTTGCAAACTATATGTTAAATCTTTCTAAATTGTATATGTTTTGTTATAAGCTATCTTGATTGGCAGCATCATACTTCATTCTAACCAGGTGTTTTTGCTGGCGTCCACTCTGCTTGCAGCCATTTTTAGTCCTTGGCAAGAGGGCAGGAGGAACACTAGGCTCTTTTGCCTCCAAAAGTCTATATTATTGTTACCCCTGCAATCACATTGCCTTGTTGCTCATTGTCCCTGATTTGTTGCCACACCTCTTGCCTAAATCCTGCCCACTAGGGAGAATCTGAACTGTATTCTGCACAATTTTTTTCCTGATCCCCCACCTGGATCTCTGAATCTTTGCTTCTGTTTCCCAGTCCATGTAATCATCTGCCTGTTTTCTTGCCTCTGCCAATCCCCACAGCTGGAGTTATTCAGCCACCACCTGCAGCACATTTTAGGTTTTCATCACACAGCCCAGAACCAGAGTACTGTCCCTGAGCCTCCAGCCTCAAGACCTGTTGCCAAGCCCACCACCCCACCTCCACCTGTGTACAGAACCTCACAATTGTGTAGGCTGCAAAAACCGCACGGTTATGCTCTGTCAACCTGCGTGCCCACCTCCAACCAACTGCTGGCCCTTTCCAAGAATTAACTGACTCTCTGCCCAGCTGCTTAGTGGTTGTCACTATATGCCCCTGATAACACACTCTGCTACTTTGATTTTGTCTTATTCTGTTGTTGCTTTCCTAACAACAGAAGGATGCACTTCATGGTGTGGATGCTCCACACAGATCATATGTTTGGCTCCTAAAGAAATATATTTAGGAGTGCAAAAGTAAAATGGTTCCATTCAGCATGCACACTACTTAAAAACAATGAATGAGAAACAACTATCCACAATATAATTTGACAAATTCAATTACATAGCTATGAATGAAAAACAGTTAATCTTTGTGGTGAGAGCCACAGGAAGAATATTTTGTTTTTGTATTCATAATTGACACATAATCATTGCACATTTTTATGGAGTACAGTGCGACGTTTCAATGCATGTGCACCTTGTATAATAATTAAGTCACAATAGTTAACATGTTCATTGCCTCAAAGCTTTATTATTTCTTTGTGGTGACACCTTTCAAGATCCTCTTTTCTGGCTATCTTGAAATATACAACACATTGTTATTAGCTATAGTCACCCTACTATATAATAGAACATCAAAACTTATTCTTCCTAACTGTAACCTTGTAACCTTTGACTGACCCTTCCTCATCTTGCCCTTCCTCTCCTTTTCCCAGCCTCTAATAGCCACGATTTTACTGTCTTCTTCTATGAGATCACCTTTCCCAGATTCCACCTGTAAGTCACACCATGCAGTATTTATCTTTCTGTGCCTGGCTTATTTTACTTAATATGCTCTTCAGGTTTATCTGTTTTGACACAAATGACAGAATTTCATTCCTTTTTATAGCTGCATAATATTCCATTGTGTATACATACTACAATTTTGTTATTTGCTCATTTGTTGATGAACACAGGTTAATTCCATCTCTTGGCTATTATGAATAATGCTGTAATACACATGAGGATGCAGATATCTCTTCAACATACTGACTTCAATTTCTTTGAATATATACTCAGTGAAATTGCTGAGTCACATGGTAGTTCTATTTTTAATTTTTTGAGGACTCTCTATACTATTTTTCATAATTACTGTACTAAAATACATTTGCACCAGAACTGTATGAGTTGCCTTTTCTCCACATTCTTGGCCAGCATTTGCTATTTTTGTATTTTTTCTAATAGTCATTCTAACTGGAGTGAGATAATATCTCATTGTGGTTTTGATCTGCATTTCCCTGATGATTTGTGATGTTGAGCATTTTGACACATAACTGCTGGCCATTTGTATATTTTCTTTTGAGAAATGTATCTTTGGGGCTTTTGTTCATTTATAAATCAGATTATTTGCTTTTTTGCTATTGAGTTGTTGAATTTGTTATCTATTCTGGATAGTAACCATCTTGTCAGATGGAGAGTTTGCATTTTTTTTTTTACCATTTCGTAGTTTGTCTCTTTGCTCTTCGATTGTTTCCTTTGCGGTGCAGAAGGTTTTACAAATATGTAATTTCATTTGTTAAGTTTTGCTTTTGTTGCTGGTGCTGTTAAAGTTCTATTTAAAAAATATATTTCCAGACCAATGTCATGAAGCACTTTTTCTGTGTTTTGTTTTTCCCAGTAATTTTATAGTTTCAGGTGTTACATTTAACTCTTTAATTCATTTTGAGTTGATGTGTGTGTGTAGGGTGAGGTAAGGTTCAGTTTCTTCTGCATGTGGATAATCAGTTGTCCTAGCATCATTTATTGAAGGAATTATCTTTTCCACATTGTATGTTCTTGGCACTTTTGTTGAAAATCAGTTGGCTGTAAATGTGTGGGTTTATTTCTGAGTTTATTGTGCTCCATTGGTCAATTTATCTGTTTTTATGCCAGTAGAATGCTATTTTGGTTACTATAGCTTTATAGTATATTTAGAAGTCAGGTTGTGGGATATTTCCAGTTTTTGTTTTTCCTCAAACTTACTTTAGCTACTCCAAGTCTTTTGTGGTTTCATACAAAAGTTTTTTTTTTCTATTTATGTGAAGAATGTCATTGGTATTTTGATGGGGATTTCATTGATTATACAGATCACTTTAGTTAGTATGGACATTTTAATGATATTATTTCTTCCAATTCATAAACATGGACTATCGTTCCATTTTTTATGTCTTCTTCAATTTCTGTCATCAGTGTTTTATAGTTTCCATTGTAGAAATATTTAACGTCCTTGGCAAAATTCATTCCCAGGTTTTCTGTAGCTATTATAAATGGGTTTGCTTTCTTGATTTTTCTCTTTAGATAGTTTATTATTGGCATTTAAAGATGCTACTGATTTTTATATATTGATTTTGTATCCTGCAACTTTACTGAATTTATTGATTAGTTCTAAAGAAGTCTTTGGGATTTCCTATATATGTGAGCATTTTGTCTGCAAACTGGAACAATTAGACTTATTTTTCTCAATATTTCTTTCTCTTGACTAATTGCTCCAGCAAGAATTTCCAGTAGCATGCTGAATATAGTAAAAGTAAAAATCCTCGTCTTGTTGCATTCTTGGGAGAAAAACCATTAAACTTTTTCCTATTCAGTATGATGTTAGCTGTCATTTTGTCATACATGGTGTTGATTATGGTAAGATATATTTCTTATACACCTAATTTGTTAAGAGCTTTTATCATAAAGACATTAAAGACATACTGAATTTTATCAAATGCTTTTTCTCCATCTATTTAAATGATCATATGGTTTTTGTCCTTGATTCTGTTAATGTATTATATTTATAGATTTGTGTATATTAAACCATCCTTGCATCCCTCGGATGAATCCCAAATGATTATGGTGAATTATCTTTTTAATAGGTTGTTGAATTCAGTATGCTACTATTTTTATAAGATTTTTGCATCCATGTTTATCAGGAATGTTTGCCTGTAGTTTTATTTTGTGTGTGTCCTTTTCTGTTTTTGGTATCAGGGGCAATGCTGGCCTCGTAGAATGATTTTTGATGTATTATCTCCTCATCAGCATTTTTGAAGAGTTTGGGAAGAATTGATATTTGTTCTTGTATAAATGTTTAGTAGAATTCAGCAGTGAAGCCATCAGGTCCTGGACTTTTCTTTGATGAGAGAGCCTTTATTGTGCTTTAATCTCCTTACTTATTATTGGTCTGCTCACATTTTCTATTTCTTCATGATTCAATTTTGGTAGGTTTTATGTGTGCAGGAATTTATTCATTACTTCTATATTTTCAGTTTTTTGGTGTATATTGTTTATAATAGTCATTTATGATATTTTGTATTTCAGTTGTATCAGTTGTAGTATCTCCTTTTCATCTCTGATTTTATTTATTTGAATCTTCTCTTTTTTTTTCTTAGTCTAGCTAAAGGTTTTGTCACATAACTACTGGCCATTTATATATTTTCTTTTGAGAAATGTATCTTTGGGGCTTTTGTTCATTTGTAAATCAGATTATTTGCTTGTTGATTTTTTCTTTCCAAAAAAAAGCTCTTTATTTTATTGATCTTTTGTATTCTTAATTTCCATTTTTTAAAAATTTCTGTCTGATCTTTATTTTTTTCCTTCTACTAATATGGGATTTAGTTTGTTCTTATTTTTCTAGTTCTTTAAGGTGTAACGTTAGATTATTCATATAAGATCTTTTTACTTTTTGTGGTATTCATTTATTAGTAAAACTTCCCTTTTATAATGGTTTTTCTGTATCCCAGAGGTTTTGAAATGGTGTGTCTCCATTTTCATTTATCTTAATAAACTTTTTTTTTCAGTTTTTTCGTGGATCCATTTGTTGTTCAGGAGCATCTTGTTTAATTTTCATAAATTTCTTTCCAATGCTCCTTCTGTTACTGATTTGTATTTTTATTTACAGTTTTATTCCATTGTGTTTTTAAAAGCTCCTTAATATGTTTTGAATTTTTAAAAAATTGTTAAGGCTTGCTTTGTGACCTGACAGATGGTGTATCCTGGAGACTGTTCCATGTACTATCGAGAAAAATACGTATTCCGTAGTTGTTGGATGGATTTTTCTGTAAATGCCTATTAGGCCCATTTTGTCTGGTGTACAGGTTTAGTTTGATGATTCTTTGTTGATTTTCTACCTGGATGATCTGTCCATTGTTGAAAATAGGGTGTTGAGGTCCCCCACTATAATTGTATTACAGTCAACATCTCCCTTTAGATCTGTTAATATTACACATTAGGTGCTCCTGTGTTAGATGCATATATTTATACTTGTTCTATCTTCTTGCTTATTAACTCTTTTATCAATATTTTTAAACCATTCTTGACCAAACGTCTATTCTATCTGATATAACTATAGCTACTCGTGCTATTTTTTGGCTTTGATTTGATTGGAATATATTTTTCCATTCCCTTACTTTCAGTCTGTGTGTTTCTTTATCGGACAAATAAGTTTCTAATAGATAGCATGTATCTGGATCTTGTTTTTTCATCCATTCAGCTACTCTGTCTTTTAATTGGATAATTTAATCCATTTATATTCAAGGTTAATATTAATAGATAAGGTTTTACTACAGCCATTTTATTATTGTTTTTGGTTGTTTTGTAAATCCTTTCTTCTTTTATTTATCTCTTATTGTCTTCTTTTGTGATTGATTTTCTCTAGTAGTATGTTTTGATTCGCTGCTATTCATTTTTAGTATATTTATTACTTTTTTGCTTATGGTTACCATGAAGCTTTTAAAAAACAAATAATAGTTGTAATAAAGTATTTTTAATTGATAACCACTTAGCTTTGACTGCAAAGAAAATAAATGTAATAAAAAACAAACTCTACACTTTAACACCATTCCCTTCCCAAAATATGGCCTTTTGATGTTTCAATTTACATCATTTTATATTGCCTCTTAAACCCTTGTACTTATTATTGTCTTCAATAATAAGTTGTCTTTTAGTCTTCATGGTTAAGATCTAAGTAATTTTCATAAAACAATCACAGTACTTAAATGTTCTAAATTTGCCTGTATTCTTACTTTCACTTGTGATTTTTATATGTTCCTTTCTCTTTTTTCTTTTACATTTTTTGCTATATGATACATCATTTTCTTTCAGATTGAAAAACTCTCTTTAGCATTTGTTGTAAGACATGTCTGGTGTTGATGAATTCCTTCAGCTTTTATTTGTCTGGAATAATCTTCATTTCTCCTTTATGTTCAAAGGATAGATTTGCTGGTTACAGTATTATCAGCTTACATAGATGTTTTATTTTTGTTTTTTTTTCCATCGGCACTTAATTTTTAAAAAATAGATTTATGGGGTACAAGTGCTGCTTTGTTACATAGATGTATAGTGGTGAAGTCTGAGTTTTTAGTGTAGTTATTACAAAAAGAGTGCACACTGTCCGCATTCATTTCTCATCACCCAACCTCCTCCCATCCTCTCACCCTTCCAAGTCTCCAATGCCTATTAATCCACTCTATATGTCCATGAGTACACATTATTTAGCTTCCACTTGCAAATAATAACATGTGGTAATTAACTTTCTGTTTCTGAGTTATGTACTTAAGATAATGGCCTCCGTTTCCATACATGTTGCTTTAAAAGACATGATTTCATTCATTTTTATGGCTAAATAGTATTCCATGGTATATATACACCACATTTCCTTGTCCACTCATCTCTTGATTGGCACTTAGGTTGATTCCGTATCTTTGCTATTGTGAAGGGTGTTACAATAAACATACCAATGCAGGTATCTTCTTGAAAGAATAATTCGTTTTTTTCCTTCAGGTATATACCCAGTAGTGGGATTGCTGGATGGAATGGGAAATCTATTTTTAGTTCTTTGAGAAATCGCCATACTTTTTTCCATGGAAGTTTAACTAATTTACATCCCACGAGCAGTGCAAACATGTTACATTTCTTCATATCCTCAACAATACCTGTTATTTTATGATTTTTAATAATAGCCATTCTGACTGGTATAAAATGGTATCATATTGTGGTTCTAATTTGCATTCCTTTGATGTTTAGTAATGTTGAACACTTTTTCACATGCTTCCTGTCTATTTGTATGCTTTCTTTTGAAAAATGTTTGCTCATGTCCTTTGTCCACTTTTTAATGCAGTGAATTGCTTTTATTTTTGCTGCTGTTGTTTAGTTGTTTGCCTTCCTTGTAGACTTTGCATAGTAGCCCTTTGTTAGATACATAGTTTGCAAATATTTTGTTTCATTCTACAGGATGTCTGTACACTCTTAATTATTTCTGTTGCTGTGCAAAAGCTTTTTTAGTTTAATTAAGTCCTATGAGTATTTTTGTTTTAGTTGCATTTGCTTTTGAGGTCTTAGTCATGAATTCTTTGCCTAGGCCAATGTGCAAAAGAGTTTTTCCTGGTTTCTTTTTGCTGGTATTTTTATAATGGCAGGTCTTCCACTTAGGTCTTTAATCCACATGTAGTTTATTTTGGTATATAGTGAAATATAGAGGTTCAGTTTCGTTCTTCTACATATAGTATTTCAATTTTTCCAGCACCATTTGTTGACTGGGGTGTCCTTTCCCCATTGTATGTTTTTGTCAGCCTTGAATAAATCATTCTACTCCCACTTAGCCTGCAGAGTTTCTGCTGAGAAATATGCTAAAAACTGTACTGGGCCTTCATTGAATGTGATATGTTTCTTTATTCTTGAAGGTTTATGTATTTTGTCTTTGTCTTTTAGTGTTGATACTTTAATTACGATGTATCTTGGTGAATTCTTCTATGGGCTGAATTTCACTGCTTACCTCTAAGTGTCCTATATCTGAATGCTGTCACCTTTCTCCAGATTTGGGACATTTTCAGCCATCATTTTCTTAAGTATGTATTCTGGGCATTTTTTCTCTTTTGTGTTTTTTGGGAACTTTTATTATATGAAGGTTAGTTTGCTTGATGGTATCAGTTTTTCTTTTCTCTTTTTTGTTCTCCTTTCTGCTACTCTGATTGGGTAATTTAATATAGTTCATCTTTGAGCTTTCTGTTTCTTTGCTCTGTTTGATTATGCTTTGAAGTTTTCTAACAAGTTTTTTTTCAGTTCGGTTATTGTATTGTTTATTCCTAGATTTTCTACTTTTTTGTTTCTATTTCTTTGTCCATTGTTTCATTTTGTTCCTAGATTATTTTCCAAATGTGTTTTACTTCTATGTGTATTTTCTTTTGATTACTTGTACTTCTTTAGGAGAATTATTATGAATTATTTTTCAAGCATTTTATAGATCTTTGGTTATCCTGGATCCATTACTGGAGCTGTGTGTATTTCTTTTGGTGATGTCATATTTCTCTGAGTTTTTACAGTTCTTGCATTTTTATTCTGATGCCTGAACATGTTAGGAGAAGGCCACCTCTTCCAGATATTGTATGTGCTGGTGTTAGACCTTTACTATTTAATATTGAAACTTAATTATTGACTTGCTATTGATTCTCATTCTGAGGAGGACTTATTGTGAGCACCAAAATGAAAAACACTTCACTGAAACTAAATCTCTGCTCTGCAATTGTTTCTCAGCCTGAGAAAGACTTGCAGTGGGCATAGGAACGTAAATGCTGTACTGGAGCTATATCACTACCCTGCTGGTGTTTCCCAGTCTGGGGAAGACTTAAGCAAGCACTGGAACTGAGTAGCTGCCTTTTAGTTGTTTCTGAGTCAGGAAAGGGCTCTGTGGGAGCACCAGGGCTTTGTTGGAACTACAGCCAGGGATTCAGGCCTTTCTGCAGATCCTGTCCCTTGAATTGCTATATCACCAGGCAGTCTCCTTAGCCTGGTAACCCTACTGATTGAAACATAAAGTTAGCAGCCACCAAGAACTGTGCACCTGTCACTGCAGTGTTCCTGATTCACCCCAGGTGATCGGTCTTCCTGGCATTCCCAAGAATTCCCATAAAATGGGACAGCAGTTGACTTCCCATGAAGATTCTCAGACTAGTGGGTAGGTGAAACATCTACATACGATTCCCTCCTCCCACCTTGGAAAACTTAGATCTATGAAATTCTCTGTGTGTACCTTTATACTCACTAGGGGAGAGGGTGGTAGTCTAAAATAACCATTTCTTGTTGCATCTTCTCTTGATTCTGTGGGTCCGTGGAATTTACATGCTTCTTCCCCAAGTTCTGGTGAATTTGGGGAGGTATTCTTGTCTTTGAATAGTTTCTAGTTGTACTTTTGTTGGGGAACTGGTGCTGGGGTGTCTTCTATTTCACTATCTTGTTAACATAACTTTAGGGAAGAGGATTTTTGAATACAGCCTAGAGGAGACTCTTTCTCTGTAGAATTTTTAAGAAAGGTCACTAGCAAGCAAAAATATATAAACTTTAGGCCTGCATAAATAATTTTTGCACTTACAATAAAGATGCAGGTATTTGGCAGAAACAAAGAAATGATCCACCCAAAACACTTGTGCCTTAAATGTCAGGCACATAGAAAACCCTGGAGAAGTAATATTGTAATGACTTACTCATGTAGTCACTCATTGATCTCATTTATGTACAATTTCGCTATTTAGCCCAAACAACAAAGTTGCTCTGTAAGGAGCCCAGAAAGTACTTTAGTGGCTAAGCACAACTTTATGCTGACAATGATAAACAATGCATATATACAGTTTTATGCCTCATCTTAATCCCCAGTATATCTGGAATTGTTTTACTTATTACCAGTCATTTCTACTTCATATCCCCTGATAGATTTTTTTAAATGACTTTCTCCCACCAAAACTCTTAGCTCTTGACCACAAAATGCATGAGTACTTACTATTTTGCCCTCTATATCTCATGCTTGAATGTATAGATACTCAATAAATGTTAAATGCCTGATTTGACCTAAATTGTTTTATTCTTTGTGACCAAAGGTCTTTCTTGTCAATTGAATGAACAATTGAATCCCTATGAGTCCTTTGCTAGGGTCCTGCCAAATACCCCAGTTCCTTGGAGCTCAGATTCCTGTTTTGTTCTTCTTTAGCTTCTGAAAAACTAGAATAGAGATTTGCAATTCTAGCCCTCAAAACTCCTATGAAACTTTGACTACAGCATTTGATATGCTACTGCATTCCTTTTTTAATACAAATGTGTTCTCATGACAATCTCACTGACCCACTAGCCTGAGTTTAATTCCCACAGTGTGCCATCACTCTTAGGGACTGTATTAGTTTTTCAGGTTGCCATAACAAAGTACCACAAACTGGGGCGCTTAAACCACAGAAATGTCTTGTCTCACAGTTCTGAATGTTAGAAGTCCAAAATCAAGGTAGTATAGCATTGGTTCCTTTTTAGGGCTGTGAGGAAGGATTTGTTCCATGTTTGCCACTTAGCTTTTGACTGTTTCCTGGCAATCTTTTGCATTCCTTGGCTGCTAGAAGATGAAGACACTCTCTGCCTTTATCTGCCTTTTTGTGAGGACACCCCAGGCATACCGGATTAGGAGATCTACTTACTCCCGTATAACTTCATCTTAACTAATTACATCTGCAACAATCTTATTTCCAAGTAAGATCACATTTTGAGGTGCTAGGGGTTAGTTAGGACATCAACATATAAACTTTTGGGGGAACAAAATTTAACCCATAACAGGTATTGTTTATATTTTATTTTATTCTCACAGCAACTCAGTGAGGTAAGTTTATTTATCTCTATTAAATAAAACTGTCTCTCGGTTCCATCCAGCCAGAATTTTCAGGCAGCACTGCCATGTATGTATTTGGAAAATGTATGTTCTCTCACTCACAGAGCATCATAAAATCAGCTTCTCTAATAGAACTTTTCTTCAACTGGGAACTCTAGCTATGAACTCTTGTGGTTATATTTTATTTGTTATTGGTTTTCTGGGCTACACAATTGCTTTGTGGGCAACAGTGTGGGCAATTGGGTGAAAAGGTAACAGAGATATAATAATTCTTTCCTGGGAAATCATGCCAGCTGACCTTAACCTTTATTTCTGAAGTTACTTTCTCTTGTTTGAAGACCTAGTTTATTTTTCATAAAGTCAGTTTCAAATGGTTCAAGTGTTTTACAAGCACAATAATTGCATATGTTACATTTGAATAAGAAAATCACCAGTTTATATGTTAATGCACACTTGTTATTGATTTCGAATATTCTTTTTCACAAGGTCAGATTTAATGATGAATTTGCTCAAGAAGCATTTGTTAAAGAACATAAAAAAGCACTATTTTGTACCAAAGTTTTGTTGCTTTTTTATGACTTAATTCAATAATCTTTTATTAACAAATGATGCTTATAGAAAATTCTACTTCAATTTTACTTTACTTCTTTATTTAATGTTGAGATTGTATTAAACCAACAGATAGTAGGCAAAGATGTAGTGAGGCAGTGTTTTATTACAGATTTAGAGATTTCATCTCTAGCTGCTCAGGTTAATAACTGTAGTATGGAGACAAGAAACACCCATCAGGAAAGTGCATTGTATATCAGGGAATATTCTCCATGGACTACTCTAGAAGATGGTCTGCTCATAGATAGGAGTAATTGAAACCCCCTCCAACGTAGAAGCAAAGATTACTAGCATAGCACATTCACATACGAAGTTAGCCATACTAGAAATCCTAAAATGTTTCACCTTAAATCTGTGTAGCAGGAATTAGCAATACAAAATCACAGGCAAGAACAAATGTATGTTAATAAGAAATAAAGTATCTGCTAACTAAAATGGAAATAAACTGTAAAAAATAGATTATCATAATGAAGAGTTACCATAATGAAGAGTCAAATAATATTTCATAGGATAGTTGTCTCAGCTTCTGGTAGCAAAAATATTATGTGAAAATAAGAGAAGAAAGATAAGGACAGAGACACCAACTGAATTACTTGTGAGTGAGGGTTGACCCAAAGATAAGGAAATAATAAGTAAAAGCAAACCGTAGTGACTCTTATTTGTAATTTGAGTTATATATTTTATTTTAAAAAATATCTTAGTAACTCTGTGTTCTTTATCCTATGGTTTTGTTTTAGCGTTTTCTTCTGCCTACCTTTTTGTTGTTTTCTCAGAAGTCCAAATGAGAAGTTATTATTTGCATTGTATTTTCTTTATTGTTAAAAAAAGAGATATCCAAACCCGATTGTAATAAATTCTGCTAATAGTTTCCCAGGTAACCATAGCCTTTTATGATTAGTTTTTTACATAATTATATCTAAATTAAACTATTTTCAGGTTTAAATGATATCCCCATGATTTCTCTTTTCTCATACTTAATTTACTTCTCCTATAACCTCCACTTAGACTGATATAATAGCCATTTTGCCAGGCTTCTGGTTTCTGTGTCTTTATCCTTCTCCTATTTCATATAGTATGATGTGTGCTGGCTAAGTGAAGGAGCCAGGAAATTCTTGTAAGAGTAGAGGTAAATAAGTTAGCAGTAAAGCCAAAGTAGCAATCATACATTTGGATATCATGGAAAATTTGAACAATATCTTTTGTCTTTCAGACTCTAAGAATAGTCCTAACAGTAATTCATAGAATCCCCCTTGAGCAGAGACTTGCACTGCTCCTCTTTGACCACCGCCGTTCCCACTCACATGCCTTCATGTATTGATCCACACTACTCAGTTAGTTGATACTTGGTGAACACCTCCTATTGCCAGAGACTGGGCATATGATGGTAACTAGTAGGTAGGGAACTCTTTCCTTGATCGCACTAGAATTTATTATGACAAGTGAATAGAAGACTAATCTATTTTTATATTATTCTTTGAAGTGTTAAAATAAATGCTATGACGGGGATTTACAGGTTATTAAGAGCTCATGTCCTGGGTACCTAATCCAGTTACAGGGACCAAAACTGACTTTCCAAAAGAGTGATATCCAAGCTGAGACCCAAAGCACAGTTAGGAGATACTCAGGCAAGTGAGAGAAGACAAAAGGGTGACTTCTGTAACCCACTAATTAGGGGTTACAGGGTGCACAAGCACAGAGAAGCCAGAAAAAGTGCACTAAGGAACTGAAATGAGGCCTGTCAGGTGAGGTCTAGAGCATGCAAGAGAAGGAGCAGTGTCCAGGGCTGAGGCTACAAAGGGAAGCAAGGGGCAGAATTTGAAGCTTTGTGCACATTCATTTCCCAACCTTCTTGTGTTCTGCAACATACATTACTCAGGTTTCTCCACCAGCTGGCTTGCAGTTATGTTCAGAGATGAGGGTGCTCACCTGAGACTATAGGACAGGAGAGGAGAAGCCAAGGTGTTTTGCTTCCCTTTCTCAGCAGAGGCTGCATCTTCTCCACAATTCCAGCTACCACCAGGCTCTCCTCATCCCTAATCCCTCCACCTAACAGGCAAGTTCCCACTTCTGCCAGTAATCCCTGACTTTGGGTTCTGGTAACATCACATGCTCTTTTCTCACACCAACCTAGAGGGGCAATGCCTTCTTCCTGTTGTGCACTTCTGTTTGACTCAGGATCCCTTGTGTTTCTCTTCATTTCTTCCAGCCTCTTTATTATGGTTTGCTCTTTTCTTTTAACTTCTTTGTAACTGTTTGCCCCTTTAGATTACTTTATGTGGAATCTGTTTGCCTGAATGGAAGCTGGCTGAGAAGAGTCTCACAGGCTATGTTAAGGAGAACAGGACTTTTTCTGGAAGTAATAATGAAAAAAAATGTTTTAAACTGGGTATGTGATTTAGTAATGTATTTACTGCAGAGTGATCACATTGGCTAAAATGTGAAGAATAAACAGCAACAGAAGTAGTTACGAGGCTCCAGTGAAAACCTAGGTGAGAAAGGCTGGGTTATGATACTTGCAGTCGGCCTGGAGACACACGGGTAGATTCCAGCCATAGAACTTCAGCTCTAGTCGTGATCAATTATTTGAGTGGGGAGAATGAAAGGGGATTCAGGAGCGAGTCCCAAGCTTCCTTTCTGAGCATCTGGCTGAATAATAGTGCTGTTCACTGTAATGGAAGATACAAGGGGAGCAGGCATAATGAGAGAGAGTGATGAATTCAGTGTGGGGATACTGAGTTGTTTGTGTTTATGAGATACCAGAGTGGTACTATTCAATATTACTATGTGTACCAGACTGGAGCTCAAGAGAGAATCTGTACTGGAGAGACAGATGCTGGAGTCATCACTGTGAAAAGTGTAATCAAAGCCATAAAAGTGGACAGTGTTGCTTGGGGACTTTAAAGTAGTGGTTCCTAAGCTTGGTCAAGTCACAAAATTCTTTGATAATTTCCCCAGATTAATGCATATAAGCATGTAATAACTCTGCTGTAAGCAGAAAGCAAGCTAGGAGGGGACTCTTCAAATACCAATATTTAAAGGTTAGGCTGAGAAGGCTCACTCAATATTTCTGTGTCTGCTTGTTAAGTGAATGTCCATTTCTAACTCACTCACCACTGTTCATCTCACTACCTCTTGGGTTTTGTTTGCTGAAGGCTCTGCTTATGGCCTGGGACAAAGATGACTAGTTGGCCTCTAAAAGTCCCTTTGTGTACTGGTGTCCCTGCCATACTACCTTTCCCAGGACCCTCAATCCCACCCCCAACCCCAATTTGCATCTAGGTATCTCCTTTGACCAGTTCTTATTAATCAAAAAATGAGTGGAAATGATGTGAATCACTAACTCCTGGCCAAGACTCAAAAAAACACTATGGTTCTTCCATTCTCTTATCTGTCCTGCTGGCTGTTACTAATGGTAATGAGCATTTTGGGGAAAGCAGAGCCACAAAGTGGGAGAGTCCTGCTCCCAGAATCACTGTGTGCTGTGAGCTTCCCACTGACCAGGAATACCCACTTTGGACTGTCACATGAATGAGATAAGAAACTTCTATTGTTTGAGATGCATAAGTTTGTTCTATCTATCTTTTGCAGAGCTTTAGCCTATACCAATGAATACACTGCATCACCTGTGAGTTTCTTTCAAATTCTCCTTTATTCTGACCACTTTTGCTCTGTGTATATTGTGTCTAAAGCTTCTCAAGGGATCCAACTGGCTTTGAAAATTACCATCTGATAAAGTATTCAACTCTGGGAAAGATTTTTCTGCCAATCACCTGGTCCCTCTTATGTTCAGTGATGGGTGACTGCCTTAAGCATAGTCACAGATTCTTGGAATTGATTCTGGCTGTGATAACAGGGTCAAATGGTACTACACATGAAATGTGTGTGTAAGCTACTCTTTCTGACCACTTTGCTCAGAAGAAAGGTAATATTTGAACCAGTTTTTTGGAGGAAAGTCTCAACTTATGCTCATTCTTTCAGTCTAATCACTAAGATTGTTCCCTTTTACTCTCAAAAGTATCCCAGCTTAGAATGCAAGTTACATAATCACCCTGTTCAAGAGAAGCTTACAGACATTTATCTAATGCTAATCAGATTCCATATGTAAACTCCATTTGTATGTTCATTGCTGTTCAAATACCTCACAATTAAACTACTCGACTATTTTCTGGACTTGGTCTCTTCATTTATCTAACTTCATTTTCCATGCTGTCTAATACACTCCCTCCTTGCCATATAGCCAGATATTACTCTCTTATATGGACATTAGATGTTTACCTACCCATCACCAATCTTTCTTTTCTAGTAAGGCCCCCCTCTCTTTTCTTTGGGCAACCACTTATCAGTGTGTTAGGTCAGATGGTGCTGCCTCCACCCTCCACTCCAGGGTTGAACTTGTGGTCAGGGCAATGCTGGTCAGAGCCTCATATTTTCCTGGCCTATCTGGTCTAGTGAGGATTAGACCTGTGATCCATGACCTAAGAGCATCAGTCACAGCATAACCTTAAGATTTTGTTAGAATAACAGAGAGGAGGCTGATCCCTATACTACACACACACACACACACACACACACACAGAGATACACAGAGAGAGAGAGAGAGAGATTCTTGACAATCATGTCTGAATACAAGTCCTGATTCCAGACTACCCGTAGAAATTTTCAATATTGAGCTAATAAATTTATTCACTTGCAACTGAAAGAAGTCATAATATATGTCTCTAACTTGCTCCTCTGTGCTTTTATTCAGGTTATTTCCTCAAACTGAAATACCCCATTTCACTTTTTACCCAATCCAGCTTCATTACCTTGGAATTAGGCAAAGGCACTCATTTATCTTCAGAGATCCTTTCCTGACTAACTTCATCCCACTATAATCAGTCACTTACTCTGAAAACATTAGCCTTTACATACAGGCTCAAACTGCAGAGCAACAGTTGCCTGCTATTTCACAGGAACCAGTAGCACTACTGGGGAATTGCAATATTCCATTATGCACAACAGCCCTTCCAGTAAATTTTAACAACTGAACTAATACCACTAGAGTATATCAGAACTCTTTCACTTGAACACAATAGAAACTCAACTTGTACCAAGTTAATTAAAGAATCCATTGGCTTGTGTAACTGGGTGATGCTGGTAGAGATTTCAGTGAGGGCTGAACTCAGGGGTTCAAGCCAGGCTTGTTCTCTCTTGTTCCATCTCTCAGCTCTCCTTTCCTTTGTGCACTTGCTTAATGCTCCCCACAAAGTGAGAAATATAGCTATAATCATCCTTTCAGCTTAGCAGCCGTCACCATTAAATGCAACATTTCTAGCTAATTATCATATAAAATCCAGGAGAGTCCATCTTTGAGCTTGGGTCCATCTACGAAGCAGTCACCGAGGCAAGGGGTAGGGAGTTCTCTCATTGGCAAGGCCTTTGTTAGCCCATATGGCTCCAGAGCCTTTGTACAAATGAGCAAATGATTTCCCCACTAGGTGGATACAGCCCTGCAGGTGAACAGCTTGGCAAGCAGATGGAGCCTTTATGAGAATTAGAAAAAGGCGACCTTTCTTCGGGCATATATACCCCATGCCAAGGTACACAGATTGGGGAGAGAAGCATGGCTAGATTTCAGGCCCCACTCATTCCCTTGCCCAGAGACCCTTGAAAACAACAAACTGTGTAAGGCTGCCTATTCATTGGCCATTATGAATCACATGATCACCTTTTGTTGGAGCTTGGTAGAATGTGGGGAGATACAGGTAGGCAAAGTCACTATGATTGCAGGCCCCAGGTCCAGACATAGAGATGAGACAGGTCCTGACAAACAAACAAACAAACAAAAAACTGGGAAGATAAACAACATAAGCTCACTTTGCCATACAACTGAGACATACCTTTCCCAATTATATAATAATTTTTAAAACCCACAGTAGCAATTAGAATATTGATATAACCTTTTGCTAAATAAACAGGAGAAATTTAATTGGGAACAATTTTTCAGAACAATAGAATATGTAGATAGGTAACTTTTTTTCTACTTTTCACATAAGTAAAATTAACTAGTATCATTTACAAATACAATAATTTTGAAATTTCATTTCAGTAACATTATGAGAAACTAAATGCAGTGTGCCATAGCAGCCCACTCCTGCTATCTGATTTTATCTTTTGCTTTGAAATAGTTTCAGCATACATAAAGCTGGTTGGCCGGTTAATCACTTAACTAAAGGATGAGTTCCTAATACTCTCTCAAGAAGACCTGAGCCTCTCAGCTTAGCTTATCTCTCTTGAATTCTGGCCCCTTCCAAAAAAGGTTATGGTAGCTATTACTTTTTATATTCAAATTTCAATAATAATACTAATAATGATATTTAGTTAACCATGATATCTTCCATCTCTAATTATATGTCAAGCAAAACGTTAACTGAACAGTCAAGTTCAGTTAACTGGGAAATCTAATTCTCTCCCTTTGTCTTACTACTGCTTTTGTTTAGTTTCCCTTCTTTTCTATTGAATGTGACATTATCCACGACCTCTTCCCCACTACTGTTCTTTCAAAGGCAAAGTTATCAGAGGGTTTAATGTTTTCATTACTATGTTTATATATATGTATAATTTTTAAAGTGAGTATGAACACACAGAAAAATATTATATGAAATAGCTGCAAATTGGTATTCTTAGAGAATCGTTTTACACTTTTTTTTTCCAATTGGAATATGTGCTAATTTTATTATATTTTGTTTTTTTTACAGTATGCATTTTTTGCTAGTATCTTCAGATCGTGTCTTCTATTTGTTTTGTGATTACATAAGCTCTGGAATGAAGGTAGATTCATAACATAAGCTCGGTTAATATTAAATGAATTATATATTAATTCCATAAAGTCATCTCAAAAATTCATTGCATTGTCATCAATATTATGCTATCTTTTTCTATTGGAAAACAATAGGCCCTAGGAAGACATCCATCCTTCTCCTGTTAGAAGCTATGAACAAAATAACAAAAAATGGAAATAGAGAGTGTGGTAAAATAGACAAACTTTTAAGTTTGCCAGTAAAAAAAGGTACTTTAGCTTGAACATCTTTAAAGGTGATATGCCTCATTCAAATCTAATATGTCATGATATGGTAACTGTTGTAAAAAAAATTATGCAGAGTAGGGATATTGGGCTTTGGGTTAGATTTAGTGTGGAAATAAGCAATTAATGATCTGTGCCACAGAAATCAGAAGAGCAAAAGAGCACTGGCAAACTTTTAGAAGGATACTAATGAATGAGAGGAGGGAAAATACTGTGAAAGGGGTAAAGGATAGAAGACCAAACCATCTGCCTAAAATATTTGCTACATCCCAGATTATAAATAATGCTAAAATATATATAAAGTAGATAGTTGTACTTTTTTGAAAATCTGCCTGCCATTGTGAGAAGTATGTTTTGGGGACAAAAACAGGAACATTGAACAGTACTATTGCTCAATATTCATATATGCACAGTTATTCATTCTAACCTCAATTCCATACGTAAAGTAAACTTTAAAAATGTTTTACAAAAAAATATGAATATCTGCTTAAGAATTCTTAGACACCATTCTCTCAGTTCTTCTCTTCCTAACTTAGTTAAATATAATTCCACCCAGGTACAACTTCCCATTTGGAGTATGGCTTCATAATTCTTTTTGTGTGGGTGGCATATTTGTGTGTATTGTGTTCAAGTATTAATCCTGTCTATTGTGATGTCCTTTGTTTCTCTCTCTTCTAACTATATTTCCAAAGTATAACTAATCTGTTTTAGTTGATCTGTTTTAAACTTATGATCTTTCCTAAATCATGGCATTTTGTAAAATCCTCTGATAGTATTTTGTTGGACACTATATTAAAATAATGAACTGAGTTTCAAAATTTAAACAACTTATTGGCTACAATGTAAAGAAATGCTAACTCCAAGTACATTAGAAAAAATAGAATTTATCAGTTTAACAAAACAAGGAATAGTTTAATAAGCCATATGCGAGAAGTTCAGGAGTGGTAGTGGGACCACAAAAATAATTAGAGCAGAGCTTCAGCTATCCCTGTACCTGTTACCTAAATTGTTTTTCATAGAAGGTAAGAAATAGAATAAATTGTATCTTCTGAATTTTATATGGTAAATGTTTAACTCAATGGATTTTTTTTTAGATTTGATATAAATTATCAGTGGACAATTCTGGCTGTCCTGATTTGGGTCAGAGGCCCACTCTTAGCCAAAGTGAATACAGAAAAGAATCATGGAAGATCATGGGTGAGACTAGAAAGGTGCAGTTCCAGGAATATTGGGACTCTTGCTCCTGGAAGAACTAAGGCACCAGACTAAAAATTACAATAATAAGAAATGACCAAACACTGTGATTTCAAAATACTTAAAGGTGAATCTACAGGGCAGTGAAGAGTCTATTTTTTTCCTTAAATTTTTTTTCTTTTTCTTTTTCTTTTTTTTTTTTTTTGAGACAAAGTTTCACTCCTGTTGCCCAGGCTGGAGAGTGCGATCTCAGCCCACCGCAACCTCCGCCTTCCTGGTTCAAGCAAGTCTCCTGCCTCAGCCTCCCGAGTAGCTGAGATTATAGGCAGGTGCCACCACGCCCAGCTAATTTTGTATTTTTAGTAGAGATGGGGTTTCTCCATGTTGGTCAAGCTGGTCTTGATCTCCCAAAGTGCTGGGATTACAGACATGAGCCACCGCGCCCAGCCTTAATATTTTATAGAGATAGTGTTGTTTCACATATATTAAATAGGAAGTTAAATTTAAAGTTTAAACTGAGGCCCTGAGATAAGACAGATTTCTCGTGTTAAATGAGTCGTAGAGACAGTGACTTGTGAGATAGACCAACTGCATTAGTCAAAAGAAATATATGTCTAGGAACTAAATTCCCTACCTTCACCTATTAGAATTATAGCCAAGAATCAAAGAAGAGTTGAGAAGGAGAATTGGAGAAGAGACATTACTGGAGAAAGATGCTGTCTTGTCCCACTCAAAGACAAGGGGAAGGTAGATAGAGTAACCAGATAAAATAGAGGACTTCCATTACATTTGAATATTTAGTTAAACAATACATAATTTTTGTATAAATTTGTCCTAAAAACTGTACTATTTATTTCTTATTTGAACTTAAAATTAAGGTAGGTGTAGTTTATTTGATAATTCTGGCTAGCCAAAATGTGGAGGGACTCTACCTCCCAATCCCCAGTGATACTGGCCCCAAAGGAACTATGCAGAGAGTATGCCCCATAATGGAGACTTAGCAAGAATGCTGACAGAGACTGAGAAATTTAGAGCTTTTCAGCAGAGCAGTGGCCTGTTTCTATTCAGAAGAAGAAAAGAACGTAACAAAACCCTGGGCCACAGAAAAGTAATTGCCAGAAAGAGCCCTCTTGATTCTTGCCCAAGAGGGCTGGTGTGTGGGGGGCTGTGTGGGAATGGACCACTGGGAAGCCAGGGGCTGCACAGAAGAGATTGTGTGGTGTGCAGTCTGTCAGAGGGTTCCACAAAAGCAACTATGAGACCAAGATTTGAATTTACATCTATGCCAATCAAAGAATATAAAGATATCTTACCACCATGCCAATTAGTAGAAATTTTCTGTATCCGATTTTCTCCAAAATCCAATCCCAGAAAGACTAGAAGCCTGGGGAGCATTATCAGCAGAACAGGAAAAAAAGTTAATCATAGTTAATCATACTCCCTCACAGGAAAGATACATCCTACTCGATACTCAGTAATACTGGAGGGTGAGGGATGGAGATCATTGAACATTGCAAGGAGAAGTGGCAAGAAATTTTATTTTTTAATGAATCATGAAGATTTAAGCTATTGTACTGAACAATCCTAACTATGTAATTCAAAGGATTTTTTGAAACAAAGTCTCACATAAATTTTTTTAATGAAAACAAGAAAGAGTAACTATGAATAAATTTTGAAAGGACCGTGAGAAATAGTACATGAAGTTGTGTTGATCATAGTTGTTTAGTTATGTTTATTCAACCCACCAGTTATGTTCAGGGATGTGTGTCTTTACCTTTTTGTTAGTATTCAGTTGTAAAAGTCCATTGAAGATTCAAGCATTAAAATGACATAGGGATTTGTTTACTGATAATTCATTACATCAAAATAATAATTTCATATAAGAAAATGATGATTTCCTTTTTTACTTTTATAATACAAATTGAATCTGTGTCATTTTTATCTTGGGTGAATTTTAATAAAGAATGGTAACAAAGACTGTTCTGTTGGGGAAATGTCTATAGAATATTTTTTTCTAATAGCAGTCTAGAAAATATATTTCAGGTAGACTAGAAACTCGTTACACCATAATAAAAAGAACACTATGTATAAAACAAAGTGTGCACTGTTCCTAACAATAGTTCTGCCTCTATTTTTTAAGAAATCAATTTTCCAATGGCAGATGCTTGGAAAGACACTTTTGGTGAACTACTGACATTTGTGTATCTCTCTTTCCCGTCTCTTTCCTCTGCATCTCTGTGCCATGATTCAGCCAGTTTCGATAAAGTCAGCTGATTTGAGACTGGATATGCAGTTCAAAATTAAGCTAAGAAAATGGCTTGTTTAAGGGCTGTAGCTGGGGGCATCTTTATCAGAACTCTTTCAATAGTTCAGTAGAAAATGCGGAATCAAATAGCACCAAGCACTAATTCAACAATTTAATTAATTAATTTATTTTTGGAGAAGGAGTCTCACTGTGTTGGACAGGCTGGCCTCAAACTCCTGGGCTCAAGTGATCCTCTTGCCTCAGCCTCTCAAATAACTGGGACTACAAGTGCAGGCCAGGGTGCCCATCTACAGTGAAATTTTAATGCAACCTAGGGGTTTATATTATTTTACTTTGTTTGATAAATCAGTGCAACTTTGTGGTCTTATATCTAAATGAGAAAATATTTGTTAAGCAAACATACAAGGAAATGTAAAAGCGGAAACCCTAGAGTTAATATCTATTATATAGTGAGAATATATAAGATTATAATTTCATTGTGTGATATTGTGGTGGGCCTACTGAAATTATTATATTCAGAACTTAAAAATAAATATATTTACGTTTATTTTCAACCCATTAATACTGGTTAGAAAAAATGTTTTAAGATGGTACAGTTCTTTGAAATCTCCTTGTAAATATACTAAAATTATGTACTCAGAAGTCCACATTAATCATCTTTAAAATGTGCATAAAAATATGAATCTTTGGATACTCAATGACTCCTTCAATCCTCTGTTCTCATTCCTGAATGAGAATGGAGTGTAGCCACCATTAATCACACATGAAACAGGGAACTTTCAGATTTGATTTTTAGTGGGAGAAGACTGTTTTTTAGCTGTACACAGCAGAAATAACTGCTGCTATATTTGTTGTGATGCCCAAGCATGGTGCTACTGAAATTATGTCAACCATTTGATGTAGCATTTACAAGTCATAAGCAATTCCCTGTACCTTTTATTAACAAGGCACTGTAAGTTCTTATATTTCCCTTGGCTTAATGCCAAGTCAAGCCTTCCTACACAACAGTTTTCATACTGGGCCTGTTTCAGTATGAAGACTAAGAATTACAGAACTGTGATTAGGCAGATATCTTATGGTGGTTAAGGGGCCTCTGCAACATGTTCTAAGCCTCTATTTTTCAGGGTTCTCTAGAGGGACAGAACTAATGGAATAGATATATACATAAAGGAGAGTTTATTAAGTATTAACTCACACAATCACAAGGTCCCACAATAGGCCATCTGCAGGCTGAGGAGCAAGGAGAGCAGTCCGAGTCCCAAAACTGAAGAACTTGGAGTCTGATGTTTGAGAGCAGGAAGGGTCCAGCATGGGAGAAAGATTTAGGCTGGAAGGCTAGGCCAATCTCTCTTTTCACATTTTTCTGCCTGTTTATTTTCTAGCCCGCTGGCAGCTGATTAGATTGTGCCCACCCATATTAAAGGTGGGTCTGCCTTTCCCAGCCTACTGACTCAAATGTTAATCTCCTTTGGCAACACCCTCACAGACACACCCAGGATCAATACTTTGCATCCTTCCATCCAATCAAGTTGACACTCAGTATTAACCATCTCAAGTCCACCCCTTGTCAACTCGAACCCATACACATCTCCTGAGATCATACATAATCCTCACAATAATAAGGTAATAATTATGCCTAACATAATACAACTATCCTACATAAAACTGGAAATGCACCAAGCCCCAACTCAAATACTATTACGTAAAGTTCACAATGTTTAAATGCTGAAGTCAATAAATCTTATGTCCCATGATAAAAGAGAAAGGAAATAAAATGATGATATTTTCTTAGTACAAGAGCATACATGCACAAACATGTTTTTAACAAAAGAAGGAAGAAATACTCATGACAATTACAGTCCTCATTTCTGCAGCTGGTCACATGGTCATAGCTGGTATTGATTATTACCTTCTTCTGCTACCCATTCTGCATTTCCTTTGCCTTCAGCAAGCACCTCAGCAGGTGATGGTTTTTTCCCTGGTGGAGTGACCCAAACCTTCATTCCTGAAGGATGTGGGAGATTTGTAGTCCTGCCTGGATTGAGCTCTTGTAGTTTCCCATTGACCTTAATCACAGGGCGTGGTAACACTGAGAGACGCCCTAATGGTTCTCCTATGTTCAATGCATACTCTTCCTTACCTCCGTTGTGGACTGGTAGACTGATTTCATCTTGTTAGTCTAGGTCAGTCACCCCAGCCAAACTGTAACTCCCTTTCTAGCCTGTTGACTTAAACGTAGGAGGAACCCAAAGTGTCCAGGTGGCAATCTTAACTTCCAGTTTAATGGAACAGTTGTTGTGCATCCTGGTGGCAGCATTCCTCTCTGGGAACAAAGACCTCTAGGCCAGCAGAACGTAATGTTGTGGGAACAGGAAGCAAAAATGTTGCCCTTGGATCACTGTGGGTGATGGTGAGTGGCGCCACTTCCACTTCCACTCCTTGATTGCTGGACCCATGGATCCTGGCTATGCAAAAAACATATTGGATGCTGATTCAGAGCATACACAGCCTTCTGGAGAACTTTGTCCCAGCCCTGCAAAGTATTGTCACCTAGTTGGTGTTGTGACTTCCAATGGCTATTCTACCATTCTATCAATCCAGCTGCTTCAGGATAATAGGGAACATAGTAAGACCAGCAAATTCCATGAGCATGAGCTCACTGCCACACTGCTTTAGCTGTAAAGTGAGTGCCTTGGCCAGAGGCAATGCTGTGTGGAATACCATGATGGTGGATAGGGCATTCCATGAGTCCGTGGATGGTAGTCTTGGCAGAAGCATTGCATGCAGGATAGGCAAACCCTTATCCAGAGTAAGAGTCTATTCCAGTGAGGACAAACCTCTGCCCTTTCCATGATGGAAGAGGTCCAATATAATCAAAATGCTACTGGGTATCTGGCTGATCAACCCGAGGAATGGTGCCATATTGAGGCCTTAGTGTTGGTCTCTGCTGCTGGCAAATTGGGCACTCAGCAGTGGCCATAACCAGGTCAGCTTAGGTGAGTGGAAGTCCAGGTTGCTGAGCCCATGTGTAACACATGCTGAGCCCATGTGTAACCTCCATCCCGGCCACCATGGCCACTTTGTTCGTGGGCCCCTTTGGGTGATGACAGGGGTGATTGGGGAAAGAGGCTGAGTGGTGTCCACAGAACAGGTCATCTTATCCACTTGATTATTAAGGTCCTCTTCTGCTGAGGTCACCATTGGTGGACACTCAAATGAGATACAAATATCTTCAAAGTTTTTTTTTTAACCACTCAGAGAGGTCTATCCACACCTTTTCCCCAAATTTCTTTGTCACCAATTTTCCAATCATGCTTCTTCCAAGTCCCTGATCATCCAGCCAAACCATTGACTACAGTCTATGAACCACTATATAATCACACATCTGGCCATTTTTCCTTCCATGCAAAGTGCACAACCAGGTGCACTGCTCAAAGTTCTGCCCACTGGGAAGATTTCCCTTCACTACTTTCCTTCAGGGATGTCCTAGAAAGGGGCTGTAGGGCTGCAGCTGTCCACTTTTGGATGGTGCCTGCATATCGTGCAGAACCATCTATGAACCAGGCCCTAGGCTTCTCTCCTTCATACAGCTGATCATAGGGAACTCCCCATGAGGCCATTGGTACAGGCTCAGGGAGAGAAGACTGTGGCAGGAGTGGAGACCATGGGCATTTGAGCCACTTCCTCATGTCACTTATTTGTGCCTTCAGGACCTGCTTGAGCATGATCACATATATACCACTTCCGTTTTATGATGGAATGCGCTGTACATGACCCACTTTATGGCTAGGCTGGTCAGAAAGCACCCAGTTCATGACAGGCAGTTCAGGTCGCATGGTGACTTGATGATCCATATTCAAACATTCAGTTTCCACCAAAGCCCAGTAAGAGGCCAAAAGCTGTCTCTCAAAAAGAGAGTAGGTGTCTGCAGAAGATGGCAAGGCCTTGCTCCAAAATCCTAGAGGTGTCTCCTGTGATTCACCTATGGGGGCCTACCAAATGCTCCAAACAGCATCTCTATCTGTCACTGACATCTCAAGCATGATTGGATCTTCTTGGTCATATGGCCCAAGTGGCAGAGCAGCTTGCACAGCAGCCTGGACCTATTGCAGAGCCTTCTCCTATTCTGGACTTCACTCCAAACTGACAGCCTTTCAGGTCACTCGATAAATGGGCAGGAGTAACACACCCAAATGAAGAATGTGTTTCCTCCAAAATCCAAATAGGTTGACTAGGCATTGTTCCTCTTTCTTGGTGGTAGGAGGGGCCAAATGCAGCAACTTATCCTTCACCTTAGAAGGAATATCTTGACAGGCCCCACCCCAATGGACCCCTGGAAATTTTACTGAGGTAGAGGGTTCCTGAATTTTAGTTGGATTTATTTCCCATCTTCTGGCATGCAAATGTCTCACCAATAAGTCCAGTGCGTTTGCTACTTCTTGCTCACTGGATCCAATCAGCATAATGTCATCAATGTAATGGACCAGTGTGATATCTTGCAGAAGCAAAAAGCAATCAAGGTCTCTCTGAATAAGATTATGACACAAACCCTGAGGTAAAACAGTAAAGGTATATTTCAGGTCTTGCCAGCTGAGGGAAATGGCTTTTGGTGAGCTTTATGAACAGGAATGGAGAAAAAGGCATTTGCCAAGTCAATGGTTGCATACCAGGTACCATGAGATGTGTTAATTTGCTCAAGCAATGAAACCACATCTGGTACAGCAGCTGCAATTGTAGTCACCACTTGGTTAAGCTTATGATAATCCACTGTCATTTTCCAAGATCCATCTGTCTTCTTCACAGGCCAAATGGGAGAGTTGAATGGGGATGTGATGGGAATCACCACCCCTCCATCTTCCAAGTCCTTGACGGTGGCACTAATCTCCACAGTCCCTCTAGGGATGTGATATTGTTTTTGATTTACTATTTTTCTAGGGAAAGGCAGCTCTAATGGCTTCAATTTGGCCTTTCCCACCATAATAGCCCTCACCATACCAGTCAAGGAGCCAATGTGGGGGTTCCACCAGCTACTAAGTATGTCTATGCCAATAATGCATTCTGATACTGGGAAAATGATGACCACAGGATGAGTCCAGGGACCCACTGGACCCACTGGAAGTCAGATCTGAGCTAAAACTCAGTGAATTACCTGACCGCCATAAGCCCCTACTTTAACTGGAGGACCAGAATGATATTTTGGGTCCCCTAGAATCAACGTCAGTTCAGAGCCAGTGTCCAGTAGTCCCCAAAATGTCTGATCATTTCCCTGTTCCCAGTGCACAGTTACCCTGGTAAAAGGCTGGCTGTGTCCTTGGGGAAGGATGGGAGAAAGATTCAACTGCATAAATTGTTGGTAAGGTAGTGGGGTCTTTCCTCAAGGGGACCCGGCCTCCCCATCATTCAAGGCATTCTGGGTCTGTAAACTGGCTCAAGTCTGAAAACTGAGGGGCCATGATTCTCTGTTTTCATAATTCAAATTAGTCTTTTGTTCATTTGACCTAGAAGTTTTCTGTTTATATAAATTAAGTAGGAATACAGTAGGCTCCCTATCAATTTCACTTTTAAGAAACCATGATTAATTAGCCAATGCCAGAGCTCTACTGGAGTCAGACTATTCTGATTGCCGCTTTGGCTCTACTGTCCATTATGGCATCTATGCCCACCTTGCCTTGGACAGTTGACTGCTGCCACTTTACCCCTGCCACCTCAGGATACAATTATTCCCGTCGTATTTACATTTTGTAGTTGAGTTACTGTGGTTCCCACTGTTAGATCTGACACACAGAGAAGAGCAATTGCAGGGCTCTTCAAAGATGCAGGTGCTACCCTCACCAATCTGTTTAGCAAGGCATTCATCAAGAGTATATCTTCTACATCCTCCCAGCTGGGATGAGTAACTCTAAAGTGACTAATCCACTCCACCATCCCAATCTCACTAAGCCTTTGGATTCCTTCTCTACATTAAACCAACGGAGATCAGGTATTTCCAGCTCACTCACAGTGGGCCATCCTTTAATCCATATTTCAGCTAACCAAGCAAATAAATTATTAGAACCTTTTTTAACTCCCAGAGCTGTAACATTAAATGCAAAGTCCCTACTTAGTGGTCCCAAATTAATAAATTCAGCCTGACCCAACTCTGTGTTCCTTCCATCATTATCCCACACCCTTAATATCCATTCCCATGCCTGTTCTCCAGATTTCTGTTTATATAAATTAAGTAATTTAAGCAGTTCTTTTTTAGTGTAGCACGCCTACTCATGGGTCACTCTCTCAACCTCACCTCTAGGGGCCCACCAGGACTTTATAGGTCTAGAAGCAAACAGGGTGTTGGGGATGGCTCCTGAGGATAATCAACATTATCTTGCCTGGCAACTGCCACAGGAGAGGCTATTACAGTTGCCTGAGGCAGTGCAGGGTTTATCTCCTCAAAGGTGGAAAGGCTGATGGCAGCATGGGTCAGGGAGGGGATGTTGCTACTACTGGGGATCAGCAACCTGTTCCTTCTGGCAGAAAAGGTTCATCAGAGTTTACAAACTCAGTGTCCCCAGCTTCATCAGGATCCTCTCACACAACCCCATTCCAAGTTGCAGGGTCCTATTCTTTTCCAATCAATGCCCTCACTTTAACAGTAGACACCTGGTGAGGCTGTCCACGCACCTTTTGTTGCAGGTCAGCCACTCGCATGATAAAAGCTTGTGTCTGTTTTTCCACAATTTCAGCTCTTTCTTTACAGGAGATAAGATTTTCATTCTGGGCAACCTTAGCAGATGTGAGTCTCAGCATCTTCTTCTGAAGCCGGGAGACAGAATCCCTGAGTTAATAATTTCTTTCATCTCTTTGTCCACTGAACTTAGGAGCAACCAACCAGTTTCATTATGTTCCTTGGTTCTCCACATGGTCAAAGGTATTATGTATAGAGTCACTAAACTCCTTGCCTCTCATGAGCGATGAATCAGGAGTGTCAAATACATTTATTTTGCCTAACTCTCTAAACAGTTCACACCAAGAACTATCAGTGTTTTTTTCTATAAATGAAAACACTTGATTGTTGATCTCATTTGAAGTGAGTAAACAACCGTGTGATGACTCACTGACTATTTTTCAAGCTTTAACAATGTATTATTTTCTGACATTCGAAATGTTCTCTGGTTTCTCTATACTTCAAGTTTTCTAAGCCATATAATCAATTTTTATGTTTAATATGTATTGAATATTGAATGTATGTCATTCACTCTTTTACATATTCTAGCATACTCAAAACAATCTTGTTAATTAGGAGTCAATATCCATTTTACATGGGAAGAAACTAAAGGTCAGGCTGCCTAAATGGCTTGCCAATGTCAAACAACTATTAATAATAAGAGGCAGAGTTGACCTGAACCCATGACTACCTGTGCCTATGCCTGTGCTTTTCTCATTGTATTACACTGTTCCCAATGTACACCAGGTGTCATGATCATGAGTCATCCTTTTTAGAGATTTAATATTCTACTTTGTACTTTATTTCCATTAATTGCTATGTAGGAATAAGGATAGTAAATATTATTTACTTATGCACCCAAATGACTAGAATGTCATATAGAACTTGTGTTGACAACAGAAATGAAAATAATATATAAAAGTGTAACACTAGTCTCTTCCTTTGGTGAGCTTTATTTTTTTGAATTAAAGACAAGGAAATAACTGGTGTTCAATAAATATGATATGTGATGAAGGCATTCTGACATCTAAAGCAAGTACTGGATGTGGATTCACAGTCTGAGTCCTTGTCTTGGGTTTTCCCAGTCACAACAGAGTCATTCAGGTGGTTCCTCAAGTCTTGGCATTTTCTGAGGGAGATGTTTGCCCAGCCCCCCCACACAGGGTGCCTTGAGGATCAAGCATTTATAATATATGTGAAAATATAATCTAAACAAACAAGTAAATGTGGGTAATGAAATGACAATTTAATGTCTAATCTCTTAATGACTTTAGGAAAAACACTAGTGCATGTGAGTGCTACATGTTAGTGTAAGAATTATGTAAACTGATAAGTTCTTTACATCTGATGAGTGAGGATGATTTTTTTTCCAGGTAGCATATTAACTGTCTAGATGTTATTCTCAACCTGAAAACAGTTTTGCTCTTGCTGAAAAGCAGCTGGTAATACAAATCACTCCCATTCTCTTGATGATACAGGGGCAAGATTATAAAATCATGAATTCCGATCCAAGAGATATTGCACAGAACCACAGCACCTTGCAAATAAATGAGCTAGTCATTTCCTGTATTGTATCCTTTGTAGTAAGGGATAAGCATCTATGGCCAGCATTTTACAGAAGAGGTGCTAAAGAAGAGAAAAATCTTAAATTTCAGCACTGTACATAACAGTTATTGAAGAAGGAGGGAATAAAGAATCTCAGAGATTGGTATTAAAAGATCTAATGCTTCATTGATTACACAGGATAATTATTTTGGTCAACAGAGGATTCAACAATGAAAGATGGGGATATAATTGTAACCAGAAGAAAGATATACTTCAGAGATTCCTGGCTAAAATGTCCCACTAATTCAAGGAATGGGAAACAGTAAATCAATATAAGTGCCAAATTAATACTATTTGTAGCTTGTTGAATACATATTTATGTTTGAGTTACTAATTGTCTAGTAAAGACTGTGTAGTTTATTCTACTATGTGGTTTCAATTATAACTGTTTATATTTGATTTAAAGAACATCAAATAAAGTACCACTAAAATAGTCATGTATATGGGTGCAACCCAATAGATAATTTCAGTCTAGAGTCTCATACCCAGATCAATAAACAGTAATTCTCCCATTACAGAATGATAATTTAATTACTTATTCTATGTCTCATATTAAGAGAGTGCTTTGAAAATTATTCCTATTGATCACATACGATTAAAAAGCATTCAAGTTATCCTCATTTAATCTTACAACATTTTTTATTGGGAGAAGGACACAATTACCCTAATCATTTACTGATGAGGAAGTTGAGGCTTTATGTGATTCTATCACTTGTCCAAGATGATCTGAATGGCAAGAAACACACAGAGGTTTGAAACAGGCATTCTGACTCCAGAATGTGGACTATTGATTCTGCATTGTTGGATTTCTTACTATTCTTACCTTGTACATGGAAAAGAGTAAGTACATTTTTTTAGATGAACATAGAGTTCTGGGCAGAATGCCAGGGCTTTAGTTCACAGCAATGCCTCAATTCCCGTTATCCAGACAGTTCTTTCTGCAGAGCTATTGATGAGAGAGAACATTGTCTTTGGTTTTATAGCTGGTGAACATTGGATAAGATATTCTCGGATATAGACTTGTGCTTTATCACTGAATGAAAATAACTAAAGCCACAGTAGTCAAGTACATGAACACTTTCAGAGTTCTGTCATCTATCAAGTCAAATAGCGATTTTTCAGTTTTCTTAGGCTTTCCATAAGACTAGGCCAGGAAATGCACAGTTTTACCAGTATCAGTCAATAAAAAATTGCTAGACAGAAATATCCTGAATGCATTGACCATACTTATCATTGTTAACTCTGCCTCTTCCTAAAGCTGTAGACTTCCCAAGGTAAAGCAGACCAAAAGAGAAAATTAAAATGATGTTATTTAGCTATACTAATTAATTTCCTCAGAAGCATGTTAATTTGCCCAGTGAATATAAATACCTTGATGGTCAGCTTTGAAAATATTGATACTCTGTTAGGTTGAAAGTGAACTCCATAACAGCCATTCATTCATTTATTCACTCATTCAAGAATTATTGTTGAAAATTGATAAGTAGGGCCTAATTAAACTAAAGAGCATCTGAACAGCAAATGAAACTATCAATAGACTAAACAGACAACCCAGAAATGGGAGCAAGAGTCACAAACTATGAATCAGACAAAGATCTAATATCCAGAGGCTATAAGGAACTTAAATCAACAAGCAAAAGACAAACAACCTCATTAAAATGGACAAAGGACATGAAAAAACACCTCTCAAAAGGAGACATACACGCAGCCCACAAGTATATGGAAAAATGTTCAACATCACCAATCATTAGAGAAATGCAAATCAAACACAGAATGAGACACCATCTCACACAAGTGATAATGGTTATTAAAAAGTCAAAAAATAATAGATGTTGGTGAGGTTGCAGAGAAAAACAAATCCTTATACACTGCTGGTGGAAATGTAAATTAGTTTAGTCACTGTGAAAAGCAGTTTGGAAAATTCTCAAAGAACTTAAAATAGAACTACCATTTGACTCAATAATCCCATTAATGGGTATATACCCAAAGGAATATAAGTCATTCTACCATAAAGACACATGCATGTGTATGTTCCTTGGAACTGTTCACAATAGCAAAGACATGGAATCAATATAGATGCCCATGAGCAGTGGAGTGGTTAAAGAAAATATGGTACATATACACCACGGAATACTAAGCAGCCATAAGAAAGAATGAAATTATGTCCTTTGCAGCAATGTGGATGCAGTTGGAGGCTGTTATCCTATTTGATCTAATGCAGGAATAGAAAACCAAATACCACATGTTCTCACTTATAAGTGAAACTAAATATTCAGCATACATGGACACAAAGAGGGGAACAATAGACATGGGAGCCTACTCAAGGGTACAGGGTGGGAGTAGAGTAAGGATCAAGAAAACTACCTACTGGGGCCGGAAGCAGTGTCTTATGCCTGTAATCCCAGCATTTTGGGAGGCTGAGGTGGGTGGATCATTTGAGGTCAGGAGTTCGAGACCAGCCTGGCCAACATGGTGAAATCCCATCTCTACTAAAAATACAAAAAATCAGCCAGGCATAATGGCTTGTGCCTGTATTTCCAGCTACTGGAAAGGCTAAGGCAGGAGAATTGCTTGAACCCAAGAGGCAGGGGTTACAATAAGCCAAGATCATGCCACTGCACTCTAGCCTGGGTGACAGAGTGAGTCTTCATCTCAAAAAAAACAAATAACAACAACAACAACAACAACAACAACAACAACAAAGAGCTACCTATTGGGTGCTATGCTCACTACTGGTGTGATAAAAACATTTCTACAATGAACTCCAGCAGCACAAAATTTACCAATATAAGAAACCTACAGGTGTACTTCTGAACCTAAAATAAAAGTTGGAAGAAAAAATTAAATAATTTAAAATGTAAAAAATATATTGTTTGATGCCAGCGCCTCATTCTTAGATCTTGATTGCTTCCCCCTGCTCTCCTTCCTTTAGGCAACACCTGTCATTTAGTCTCAGTAGCTTTCTAGTGTTAAGTCTTTAAGAATTCTCCAGCAAGCCTGTGTGTGGATTAGGATCTCATCTTCTTATCAATCACCTTATTCCCCACAAAATATGAACAACCAACCCCCTTATTCTGTTCTCAAAACCAAGTAAAGAAGCCCATTCTTTGAGATAAGAGGTATTAATATTTCAATAGGCAATGAAGCAGATATTTTCAAATTGGAGGAACAAGCAAAGTCTTGAGCAGGATATAAAAATAAATTCACATTTATACATATTTCAATTAAGTTAAAGAACCCCAAAGACAAAAATAAATCTGAAAGTTACCAGAGAGAATATATTACCTTCAAAACCAACAATGAGATAAAAAGCAGATATATCATTGCCAGAAGCAGACGCCAGAAAATAATGGAAGGGATCATGTATTCAAAGGTTATTAGAAAAAAAATCAATCATTCATGGGGGAGGGCAGAGTAAAAATCTTTTGATACATACACAGATTTTCATTGAAAGATATAGTAAAAGCTTTATTTCAGAAAAGAAAAAGAAAAAGAAACACCAAAGGAAGGAGTAGATTTCCAAAATTAATTGGTGATAATATAGTTGACTTAAAAAACTATGTTAGTAATTATTAATGACTACAGACTTTGAAAACCATAAAAGACATAAGGTAGTTGAAAACAAAGCATAAATAGAAGAAAACAAATTAAAACCACAGTGACATCACACTTTCATATGTCAGACTAGCAATGAGCAAAGATTTTGATAATGTAGTGACTTGGCCAGTATATATGGAAATATTGATTCTGAAGTAGTGCTGGTGGAGTATAGGACACTTTCTGCAGATTACAAATGATATGGTTTGGCTGTGTCCCTGCCCAAAATCTCATCTTGAATTGTAGTCCCCATAATTCGCAGGTGTCATGGGAGGGACCCAGTCCTTGAATCATGGGGGCAGTTTGAATCATGGGGGGCAGTTTCCCCCATGCTGTTCTCATGATAGTGAGTGAGTTTTTACAAGATCTGATGGTTTTATAAGCTTCTGGCATTTCCCCTGCTCACACTCACTCTCTCTCCTGCTGCCCTGTGAAGAGGTGCCTTAGGTCATGATTGTAAGTTTCCTAAGGGAGGCCTCCCCAGCCTTGTGGAACTGAGTCAATTAAACCTCTTTCCTTTATAAATTACCCAGTCATGGGCATTTCTTTCTAGTGGTGTAAGAATGAACTAATACAACAAATTATTGTTCAAAATTTAAAATGCACATAATCTCACTCTAGATCTCCCTACACTGTCTTATTTTTTTCAAATAGCATTCATCACCTATTTGAAATTATGCTATCAATCTATCTGCTTACTTATGTATTTTCTGTTTCTTCCTCCTCCCCACTAAATTGTAAGCTCCATGAAGGTAGAAATTCGATTTCTTAGAGCAGTGTCCAGTATGTAATATTACTCAATCAATGTTCATGTAATAAACTGTGTAATTTAGTTCTCAACTTAAATATCATCTCAGAGTCTTTTGTTGTCTACTCTTTCTTCAGCCACACCCTGCCTTTGCTGATACTACTACATTACCTTGTTTTATTTTATTTATAACATTTCCACTAATCAAAAGCCTCATAACATATATTTGTTTACATGTCTTATTTTCTGCCTTTTCCTGTAAGTACAGATGCTTGGTGAGAGCAAGGGCGTAGTGCATTTTGATCACTGCTCTACTGCCAGTTTCTAGAACGGATAGTAGGAACTCCAATGCTATTTACTCAATGAATGAATAAATGAACAAATGAATGAAACAGTTCAACCATTTTTATTTGTAGAAATAATATTAACAGGCAAGAGGAAGTCAAAAAATTTACAACAGTCTCACCACACTGGCTCATTTCCCTTTGGAGATTGTCAATATTTTGCAGTTACTTCTGAGAGAATAGCTCACAAAACTCTTTTTTCTTCTCTCCAGTCTGAGTGAAGAACGAAGAGACTCCTTCTTCCCAGAGTGAGGATGCAGCAAGGGGAGAATAAATAGCATCTCTACTCTCTCTAGAGAACCGTTGGAAATTCTGAAAACCTTTCCCTGAAGTCACTCCAGTTCAGTTCATCACACACAGTGTAGATTTATTTTTCTATTAACAATCTAAATATTGTATTTTCTCACCATTCTACTTTTATGTTTCTCTTAGGGGTTAAAAACTAATACATTTTTACGGTGTATAGGAATTCTGGCATATAAATATATTTCTTTTTAAAGATATCATTCATAGAATTATAGTTGTGTTTATTTCTTCTTTACCCCATGGTTCCTGTTCTGTTAGGTTTATGAGTTGAAGTGTTCTACAGTTGTATTTCCTAGTAAGGTATGCATATGTGTAATAAGGGCTATAAAAGAAATACATTCAATGCTTTATGATTAACATTTTTTCTTCTAAAATAAAAAGCTTTTTATTTGCTGTAACTTATAACTTGATGTTGCCTTCTTAAAAGTAATAGCTATTATTTCTTAATCACTGTTAAGTCTGAAGAAAATTTGAACAGAAATTACAGGGAGTTTTCATATATTTTCTCTTCTCTCACCCTCTCATCCAGTTTCCTCAGTTACACACCTCTCCATATATGTGGTTACAACTGATAACATTTATTACAACTGATAAACCAGTGTAGATACATTATTATTAACTAAAGTCCACAGTTTACATTAGAGTTCACTCTTTGTGTTGTACAGTTCTATTGTTTTTCTAAATGCATAAGGTTCATCATTGTATCCATATCTATAATAATATGGAACAGTACAGAATAATCTATAATATCCACTATTACAGTATCATAGAGAATAGCTTTATGACCCTAAAAATCCCACATGTACTATTTATTCATCACTCCTCCCTTTCCAACCCTGGGCAACCACTGAGTCTTTTAATGTCTCTACAGTTTTGTCTTTTTCAGAATATTGCATAGTTGCAGTCATATAGTATGTAGTCTTCTCAGGAAGTCTTCTTTTACTTAGTTATATACATTAAAGTTTCTTCCAATTATTTTTATGATTTGATAGCTAATTTCTTTTCATCACTGAACAATATTCTATTGTCTGGATGTAGAAGAGTTTATTTACCCGATCACCTACTGAAAGACGTCTTGGTTGCTTCCAAGTTTTGGCAAGTGTGAATAAAGTTGCTATAAACAACTCGTGTGCAGGTTTTTTTTTTGTGTGTGTGTGTGTATACATAAATATTCACCTCATTTAGGTAAATATCTAAGAGACATAAGAAACTATGAAAGTGTTCTGCAAAGTGGCTGAATCATTTGCATTCCCACAAACAATGAATGAGAATTCCTGCTTCTCCATGATCTCACCCAGGATGTGGTTTGTCCATGTTTCAGATTTTAGCCATTTTAGTAAATGTGTAGTGGTATCTCGTTGTTTTAATATGAAGTTTCTTAATGATACATGATATTGCAAATCTTTTCACATACCTCTTTGCCATCTGTATGTTTTCTTTGGTAAAGTGTCTGTTCAGATCTTTTACCTACATTCAAATTGAACGTAAATTGGGTTGTTTGATGTCTCACTGTTGAATTTTAAGGACTCTTTGTATATTTTGAATATTAGTCCTTTGTCAGATGTGTGATGTGTGGTTTGAAAATATTTTCTCCCAGTCTGTGTCTTGTCTTTTCATTTTCTGAAAACTGTATTTTGCAGAGTGGAAGTTTTTTATTTTAAAGAAGTCCAATTTATCAATTTTTAAAAAATTCATGGATACTGTCTTTGGTATTATATCTAAGAAATCATCACCAGACTCAAGGTCACCTATATTTTCTCCTATGTTATCACCTAGAAGTTTTATAGCAGGAGTCCCAACCCCCAGGCCACGGACAAGTACCATTCTGAGGCCTGTTAGGAACCAGGCTGCACAGCAGGAGGTGAATGGCTGGCAAAAGGGGAAAGCTTCATCTGTATTTACAGCTGCTTCTCATCACTCATATTAGCGCCTGAGCTGCAGCTCCTGTCAGATCAATAGCGACATTAGATTCTATTGTGAATTGCACATGTAAGGGATCTAGTTTGCAAGCTTCTTTTGAGAGTCTAATGCCTCATGATCTGTCACTGTCTCCCATCACCCTCATAAGGGACGATCTAATTGCAGGGAAACAAGCGCAGGGTTCCCACAGATTCTACATTACGGTGAGTTGTATAATTATTTCATTATGTATTATAATGTAATAATAATAGAAATAAAGTGCACACTAAATGTAATGCACTCGGGTTATCCTGAGACCATCCGCCCTCCACCCCGTCTGTGAAAATATTATCTTCCACAAAACCAGTCCCTGATGCCAAGAAGGTTGGGGGCCACTGTTTTATAGTTTTTAAGTTTACCTTTAGGTGTCTGATTCATTTTGAGTAAATTTTTGTGAAAGGTATGAGGTCAGTGTCTAGATTTATATTTTAGCATGTGAATGTTCACTCTTGTTTCATTGATTGAAACTTTATTCCTGTTGGAGAATTATGTGAAATAGAATTTCTGTGGTTAATTTTATTGGGTTTCAATTTAAGCTATTTCATAAATTATTATTAATTTTTTACAGGCATACCTCCTTGCCTTGTGCTTTACTTTATTGCACTTCTCAGATATTATGGGTTTTATTGCATAATATTTATATATATGTATGGGGGTCATGTGATATTTTGATACATGCATAAAATGCAGAGTGATCAATCAAGTCAGGGTATTTAGGATATTCATCACCTTGAATGTGTATAATTTCTTTTGTATTGGGAACATTTCAAATCTTTTCTTGAGCTACACTGAAATAAACAATATAGCGTTGTTAACTACAGTCACCCTGCTATGTTATCAAATACTATAACTTATCTCTTCTATCTAACTGTATGCTTGTGCTTATTAGTCTACCTCTCTTCATCTCCTGACACCATCTCCCCCGTACACACAAACTCCCCAGCCTCTGGTAACCACTATTCTACTCTCTACCTCCATGGGATCAACTTAGCTCCCACATATGAGTGAGAACATGTGATATTCGTCTTTTTGTGACTGGCTTATTTTACTTAACATAATGATCTCCAGTTCTAACCATGTTGCTGCAAATGACAGAATTTCATTCTATTTTATTATGTAAGCCATTTCCTAAATTAAATGTGAATATTAATTGATTCAGCATAATGTAACATTTTAAATTCGTACTGTGTATGTGTAAAGACAACTTTATCATTTTTTAATTGAATGAGATTTTTTTTTTGTGCTCAAGTCAACTGAGATCATCATAACAACCTTCATTTACCAGATCACTTAAAACATTGATTATATCATCTTTTTCACTGTGGACACTTAGAAGCAATATGTGCTTTGTTTACTTGTTTACAACTTTTATCTCAGCAACAAACTGCTCTTGAGAATTATTGATTACCCTCAATTCTATTTAAACATTGATCCAGAAAATTCTTAATATCAGTCAGATTTTAGTGACTAAGTTGGACAGGGACCAAAGTATCCTCAGTTGCGGCTGATGGAAAGTTTCCTGGGTAGCCTTACAACATTGGCCAGGAATGGGGAGAATTTAGCAAGATTCCACTGCTAAAAACTACCTTGACCTAACCACTTGTTGTTAAATCTCAGCAATACACACAATAAGGATGTAAAGGAGCAAATATCATAATGCAAAACCACAGTACCCCTTGATATTTAAATATTTTTCATATTCTCTCACTAAAAATTTTTATTGTAATGGCATATAATACTGGTTTATGAAAATGGTAGATCTTCATACTGGTAAATCATGGGAATTATATACCTAAATACATTTCCTTGCCTGTTATCTAATGAGGACTGAAATATTATTACTTATGAGGCTTTTAACTTGAGGTGATTAAAGTGTGCTGATTTATTGTGGGGTTACCTAAGGTGCTTACTTCATCTTTCTTGTGTTCATTTTTTGGTGTTCAATTAGGGTTTTAAAAAATATATGATATAACTTAAAGTGCCTTATAAACTACAAAATGTTTTTCACTTTCAAAGAAATATCTAAGAAATCTGCTAACTGTTGAATGCTCAGAACTGTAAACATGATAGAGATAAAGCAAGAAGACACAGGTCACCTTAAGCAGGAACTCTGCATTCAGAAAGTTTATCATTACCAAAACACATTTGAAGCAATCAAGTATTTAAAAGTCTGAAATAATGAATTGCTAATTGGACACATGGATTCCAATACTGCAAGACACAGTTTAATAAGTGAAAGTTGGACTGACTATGGGAAGTTTCACAAAGGAGGTGGCAAGCAGAATAATGCTTCACCCCCACACACTCTATAATAAGTCTCTTCCAAGCCCTGACACCTGTGAATATGCTACCTTACATGGCATAGGGGGCTTTGAAGATGTGATTACTGGGATGGACCTTGAGATGGGAAGATCATCCTCCATTATTTTGGAGGGCTTAATCTAATCATCTGGGTCCCTAAAAATAGAGAACATTTCCTGGATGTGGTTAGAGGGAGGGGTGACTATGAAAGAAAGAGCAGAGATTTGGTGAGGCTGGCTTTAAAGATGGTAAGAAAGGGGCCAAGCCAAGGAGTGTGGACAGCCACTAGGCAGGGAAATTGATTCTCCTCTAGAGCTTCCATACAGGAACACAGCCCTGCTGATGCCTTGACTTTCACCCAGAGACCCATGTAGGATTTCTTACCTTAGGAACAGTAACATAATAGATTTGTGGTGTTTGGAACTACTATATTTGTGATAATTAGTAAAGCCAGTAATAGAAAACTCATACTGAGGAAGGGGATATAAAGACTGAATTTGGATTTGAATATTGGATTTGAATAAGTGTTGTAAAAGCAAATTGGAATGAAGTCCTGATTATGGAGTGTTCCTGGCACTGAAGGAGACTGGCTTGACTGGAGTCAGGGAATCAGGCTTAATTGAGGTATAATCCTTCCCATCACTGCTGCAGGCACTGATGCAGCTGACACTTCTGAGTCAGAGGAAGATAACTCAGTGCCAGGAGCTGCGGTGGGTGCACAAGAGCTGCTGGATGATAACAGCTATTTTGCAACTTAACTACATTGGACACCAGTTGCCTGAAATTGCAAGTTTTTTACATAATCATAGATCATGATATTTAAGTCCAAAAAAGATACGAAGCAGTCACTTGATCCAGGCCTGTTTTTATGTGGCCAGTTGCTGTTATCCTTATGAATAAAATGCAGTAAGTGAGACCCAGAGGACAGCCATCCTCTGCCTTAGCCCTCAGTACAGTAGGTGGCTCTAAAATACAGGCCAGTAGCATCTTTAAATGGAAATCTTCAGAAAAAGAGAGATTCACATTTACTGAATATAGAAGTTTAAAAGATGACTCAGTATTTTTTCCTGTAATTAAAGCACTTTGAAATTTCACCTTAGTTTTTAAATAGCTCAGTGTACACACTGAGAGCTTAGTTTTTCTTTTTAAATAGAATCCCTAAATCCCAGAAAAATGTGAACAGCAAAAAACCCACTTGAACCCCATGATCACTTTCAATTCTTTCCTGAATTTTTTAACCAATGTATTGCCTGTGATTTCTTAATACTTATTGTATGCTTATACAGCCATGAACATAATGAAAAATCATCTTTTGAATGTATGAGTTAAAGGGATTAATCTCATCTATCAATGTTTGTCAGTGTTACAAGAATAAACTTTAAGAGCAAAAGAATGACAACCCTAACCTTGCAATTGTGTTTAGAGGGAATGCCTAAAATATGCTAATATAAGCTTTTAGTAACACTGTTATTTATGGAAGAACATGCTGATCTTAAGTATGATTATAAGCACCATTATGTATTAGATGCCATTTATTTTGCTTTCCCCAGTCTGGCTTGAAGACCTAAGACATTACATATCATCTCAGCAAGTAGCCACTACAATATCTGAGCTAGGGGGAGTACTGAGCACATTGCCCTTAAAGAGACTTAACACTCTTAATAAGGATGTGAGCATTCAAGCGTACATTCTTCCTAGCTGTGTAATAACATTCCAGTAGACATAAAGCCCAGTTATAACACTAACATGGAGGCGATGTAAGTGGTAAAAGGACCTATGTTTTTGAGGTTAGTCAGATTTAGGTTTGATTTTATCTCCCAATTAATTCATTTCTTTCTTTTTTTAATTTTCCAAGACAGAGTCTCACTCTATTACCCGGCTGGAGTGCAGTGGCGTGATATAGGCTCACTGCAACCTCTGTCTCCCAGGCTCAAGCAATTCTCTTGCCTCAGCCTCCTGAGTAGCTGGGACTACAGGCACGTGTTATCACGCCCAGCTAATTTTTTTTTTTTTTTTTTTGAGATGGAGTCTCGTTCTGTCACCCAGGCTAGAGTGCAGTGGCGCGATCTCGGCTCACTGCAAGCTCTGCCTCTTGGGTTCATGCCATTCACCTGCTTCAGCCTCCCGAGTAGCTGGGACTACAGGTGCCTGCCACCAAGCCTAGCTAATTTTTTTGTATTTTTGGTAGAGACGGGGTTCCACCATGTTGGCCAGGCTGGTCTTGAACTCCTGACCTCGTGATCCACCCTCCTTGACCCCCAAAGTCCTGGGATTACAGACATGAGCCACCATGCCTGGCTTGCTCCTTCCTTCCTTCCTTCCTCTCTTTCTTTTTCTTTCTTTCTTCTTCTGTATTTATTTCCTTTCTTCTGTAAATATTTACTATTGCTTATAATGTGCAAGGCTATCATTAAACTGTACCTTTTTAAGTAGTTACTAAGCTATAATCTCTGCTTTCGAAGAGCAAATGATCTAGGCATACAACGCGGTTGGCTGTGAGAACTTATACTGTTCAGCTTCTCTGAGCACCTAGTACTGAACCTGGCTGCTTAGGGGTGAACTGAAGAGCAGTGTCCCTTTCCTTGATCCCATATTCTTTGCTGGCAATAATGCACCTACGAACAACTTCTACCTCTCTCTCTCTTTTCTTACACCAAACATTTTGAATGATGATGGGGTAAGGTTGGGAAGAAACTCCTGAAATTTCCTTCCATGTAAAGAGGAATCTATTATCATGACATTCTGGGACATTCTCTGCCTCATCACCCTTTTATGCCCCAGTGAAGAAGAGGGACTTATGTGAGGGGAGAGTTTAAAAGAAAAAATGGGTAAAAGGGAGCTGGCCCCTTAATCTCTGTCTTTTGGGCAGCCTTCTTCTGGAATTGAGAAGTCTCCTATCTCAATCCCCCAGGCTGTAAATTATAAGGGCCTCATTCCAGGATACAAGTGTGCAGTGGTCCCCTTTTGCCTTTGACATCATAGGTAAGGCAATTTTATTGTGATGTCCATTATCAGAAAGCCCACTTACCTGCTGATAAAAGCCACATCCTCTGCTATCAGTAATAAAGATGATATTTTGGTGCCCATCTGCCTTTCTCAATTGGGTTAGAACTCAGGTGGAGAAGAGCAGTGATATTTATTGTGCCACCATGAATCCCATTAAATGATAATTATTGTTTCCTTGGGACTCTTTTGCAGAGAATAATTTTTAAAAATGCCACTTGAACCTAATGATTGCAGATGCTAGCATAATAGAAACAGACTGGGGTCACATGCTTCTCTCTCTTTTTCTCTGAGAGAAAGTAGCTGTTGCCTGATTCCTTTCTCCCAAAAGAGAGATTATAAAAGATCATGATGAGCCTCCTCCTTTATATTTTCTCTTTTCCTTATTTAAAAATTAATGGCATCATTCCAAAGGAGTTGTCATAGTTTCTCACTAATTTTCTTAATTACTGTTTGTAATGGTGTAGTTGCATTTTAGATATGTAATGTTTTTAATTTGTTATAGCTTACTGTACCCTTGTGAGGTAAGACATCCACATTTTGCAGATTAAGAAATTGCCGGAAAAAGGAAGTGACTGGCCTAATGTCACACAGCAAAGTGTGAATTAGTTGGTGAATACGAAATTAGGCATAATTAGAACTCATCAGTAAGCTCCTTCTTAAATGAAATCTACCTGGAGACCCATCAGTAGGAACAGCTGAAACTTCTTGAAATGTAGAGCAGGAAATTTGGCTTCCTGTTCTGCTCATTATAACTGAATTATTGAGACCTTTAACATAAAACTTGGTGTTTTTCTTTGGAGCCAGATCTGATTAGGAGTTCTAGCAATAGTTCCGGAAAAGACTGGAGACTTTAAAATGTATTTGCTCTGACTAGGAGTGCTCACCTATCATTAATTTTGTGTAACTGATGTGAAGGCTTAAAAAATGTTTCTTCTAATTCTTCATCATCGTATCATGTAGCAGCTTGTTGGAACTAGCTCTTCGTTACTTGTTAAAGCCAACTTAAATTCGCAGAAACTTTGCAAGCCATTTGTTAAACATAGCCATTTCTAAAAATTAAATTATGTAAACTTGAAATGCAAAAACTCTATTGACAACAAAGAAAATAAATGTCAATGTTTACCCCTTCCTAATATTTTATTATATTTTACTTTTATTTATGCTCTTGGGTTAGTCACTTTATACTGTCCTTATGGTGGAAATACTGTATAATTATGTGTTACTGAACATCTCTTTCCAACACTGCATTTAGCAGTTTTATGTCGGTAGCTTGAATTCAGCCATGGTGGGAATATTTACACCAAAGAAATCAGCAAATGCTACAAATCAGTACTTGACTTATTGTTGCGTTTATTTTCTATGTGATAGAGAAAATGTTAACGATGTAGACTAAATTTCATTATTTTCTATCTGTAGCTGCTACCTTGTGACTAGCCCCCAAAACTGAAGAAAGGTCTTTTTAGTATTCAAAAACTATTATTCAATGCAGCAAAAATTTGCTTACTGCAATGGTGAATGAGAGCAATTCCAACATTTGTCTTCATTATTTATTCTTCATTTTACTCATTAATAGAAACTAAACTGTCAATCAACATTCCTGTCAGAAATACATGTTTGCCAATTGAAACCATAGTTTTACTATGGATACAGGGGTTAAGCAAAAATTGAAAGCATACCATAAGAATCAATTGATAGAGAATTTACAATAAAAAGTATCATATACAATAATCTGCTCTCATTTTTATGGGATACGTTCCAAGGTCCCCAGTGGATGCCTATATCTAACCCTGTATGTACTATGTTTTTATGATCTGATAACCAATAGAGCTACTAAGTAACTAATAGGGTAGTGTATACAGCATAAATACTCTGGACAAAGGGATTATTCACATCCTGGGCAGAACAGAGCATGACTGCACGAAGTTTCATCACACTTCTTAGAGCGATACACAGTTTAAAACTATGAATTATTGGCCGGGCGCGGTGGCTTATGCCTGTAATCCCAGCACTTTGAGAGGCTGAGGCGGGCGGATCACGAGGTCAGGAGATCGAGACCATCCTGGCTAATATGGTGAAACCCCGTCTCTACTAAAAATACAAAAAAAATTAGCCGGGCGTCATGGCGGGCACCTGTAGCCCCAGCTACTCAGGAGGCTGAGGCAGGAGAATGGCGTGAACCCGGGAGGCAGAGCTGGAAGTGAGCCGAAATCGCGTCACTGCACTCCAGCCTGGGTGACAGAGAGAGACTCTGCCTCAAAAAAAAAAAAAAAAAAAAAACAAAAAACAAATAAAACAAAAAAAAACTATGAATTATTTCTGGAATTTATCATTTCATATTTTTGGACCAAAGTTGACTGCAGGTAACTGAAATAACAAAAAGCAAAACCATGGTTAGGGGGGAAACTACTGTATTTCATTTTTGTTTGTAAATTGTAACTTTACTCCCATTATACTAGCAACATTCATATATATAAATGGACACACATATACATTCACATATATATATGTACACATTTCTTTCAGAGAGCTGATATGATGTGGGTTGAATAATAGTTTCCCCCAAAAGATATGTCCCAATTCCCAGAACTTCTAAATATTGCAAAACACAGCAAAAGGATATTAACTAATATGGCAAAAATATGGTTAAGGAATTTAAGAGGAGGTACTTTTGCCAGATAATCTGAGGGGGCCCTAAATGCAATCACATGTGTCTTTATAAAAGACACAGAGGAGAAAACACAGAGGAAGAGAAGGAAATCTAAGCACACAGGCACAGGTTGCAGCGATACAGCAGTAAACCAAGGAATGCCTGTAGCCACCAGAAGCTGGATGAGAAAAGAAACAGATTCCCGGCCAGAGCATCTAAGGGGAGAGCAGCCTTGCACTCTTAATCTCAGACTTCAGGCCTCCAGAGCTGTGAGAGAATAAATTTCTGTCGTTTGAAGCCCCTCAGTTCATGGTAGTTTGTTATGATGGCTCTAAGAAACTCATGCAGGGTGTAATTAATTTTACAAGCTGCTTTGGGCATGGGGTAAGGAAGAAATTAGGAGGATTCTAGTGTTTTAACTTCTGACTACTTACATGTTTATGTTTCTAGGCAATTCATTTTTACATATGGTTCCAGGGTAAAAATACAATTCATTTAAAGTCCGAGTCTATTCTAACCTTCTACGAATGTTCAGTGTGGCCTTTTAATCAATTTTCCTGAAATGTGGCTGCCCAGATTAAGCATCCTTCACTCCTCAACTAAGCTTCCCAAATGCTTCATATTAGAATGTTTTGTCCTCTCGTCTTTTTGACAACCTTTCTTCAGATTTCTTTTCTCCATACTTTTCTTTGCTACTCATTGCCCTTTAGCAATTTCACCACTATTACTGATATAGATTCTTCTCTTATTAGTTTTTGACTATTGCATCTATTCTTTGCTCTGCATTATCGCTTTTCTAAGTAGTGCAATACCTTGGAATTATGAAGGGCTTGCGAATCTTTGCATCGGATTGATTTACTAATTTGGAGGTTATTTGCCTTCTCTATAATTCTATTGCTTTTCTGTCATGCTTTGACTCCATAGCTTGTTAGTATCTGTCCCAATAAGCCCCTCGATTCTGGTTGTCTTGGTGATGACTCTCTTGTGTTTGGTTTCTCTTGTGTTTGGTTTCTCTTGTGTTTGGTTTCTCCTGTGTTTGGTTTATCTTGTGTTGTCTTTGTGCTGTACTCACTTTATTAATTTCAGCAATGGAGGAGCAGAAATATACTGCCCGACAAGTTTTTTAAAAATTAAATTTAAATTTCCTGATATAAAATCTCAGTGTGCTAAAAACTAGGTTCTGCAATGATTTCTAAATAAATAAATAAATAAATAAATAAAACGAAACGTAAGTTAGCCAAGATTCGTTGAGTAGCACCAGTATGCCTATGTTTGGCATTGGATACAAGACAAAAAAACAAAACTGTGAATGAGACTCCTGTCCTCCAGACTCTGGCTTCAAGCACTGGCAAGTGCTTTATAAATTCATCCAGATATTTTATCTGTAGCAATTCCGGGGTGTCTTCCATTAGTTTCCATAGCAATAAACACAGTTTCATTGCACAAAAATAGATTAATGGTCCACGAAATTTCCTTCACTACTTGGAAATTTACAAGGGCAAGCTCACATTATGCTTGGAGCCCTCTTTATAATCTGTGGATTTGCTGTTTATAGAAAACTCTGAATATGTTCAAGTATTCAATCTCTTTCTAACCACTTTCTCAGTTACTTATAAATGACTATGTTTAGGTTTCCCCCATAGTTGAAATTACAGCCTTTTCAAAAAATTTGTAATTTGGCTATCTTCATTCAAAAGGCAGAGAAAAGCAACACATTAAGACATTTACCATTTCCTGATTCTGCTTTTCAATTTGAAAATCAGTTTGTAGTCAGATTTAATGATATTTCTGCCTTTTATTTCCTGTGATTTTAAACTTAGTCATATTCTAGGAACTATCGTTCTGTTGTTTAGTGTCTGCATTTATAGTAGTTCCCCTCAAGACCATAAAATTATCATCTTTAACTACATCCTTTGACTTTGTGCCACATAATTTTAGTTTTAATACATCCTTTCTATGATGAGTTTAAAGGGAACATGAGCTATGCAGCAGGACACATTCATAGGAGGGCTTACAGGTCTGTGTAGCATCTCACAGAAGCTAGGAAAATGTTTCTTACAACAGCTTTCTTAAGGTATAATTGACATACAATCAATTGCAAATGTTTACACTGTAAAATATGTTAAGATAAAGATATAGATATATGTGTAAAACCGTCACCACAATCAAAATGATGTGCATATTCATCATCCCCAAATGTCCCCACGCTGCTCTATGATCCTCTATCTCAGCCCTACCCATCCATCTCTCACGCCTGCCAATCCTGGATCCGCTTTCTTTTTATATAGATGAAGAGTCTGTATTTTCTGGAATTTTAGGTTAAAATTACAGTGGATACTGTTTTGTCTGATTTCTTTCAGCATAATTATTTCTGGGACTCATTCCTATTATTGTGTATATTAATGGTTCATTCCTTTAGATTGCTGGATATTTTCCACTGTTTGAGTATACAACAATTTATTTATTCATTCGCCTGTTAATAGACATTTGGGTTGTTTTCATCTTTGGGGTGTTGTAAATACAGTTGCAGACATTTGTGTACACATCTTTATGGAAATATACTTTCATTTATTTGGAAAATAGTTATGAATGGAAAGGATGTGCCATATGATAGGCATGTGTTTATCATTTTACATAAATGCCAAACTCTTTTTTTTTTTTTTTTTTGATACAGTCTCGCTCTTTCACTCAGTCTGGAATACAGTGGCAAGATCTCAGCTCACTGCAACCTCAGCCTCCTGAGTAGCTGGGACTACAGGTGTGCACCACCACATGTGGCTAATTTTTTTATTTTTATTTTTATTTTTAATTTTGTTTAGTAGAGACGGGGTTTTGCCATGTTGGCCAGGCTGGTCTCGAACTCCTGACCTCAAATGATATACCTGCCTCAGCCTCCCACAGTACTAGGATTACAGGCTTGAGCCACTGCACCTGGCTGGAAATGCCAAAAACTCTTTTCCAAAGTAGTTATGTTTCCATTAGCAATGAGTTCCATTTTCTCTACAATCCTCACCATTACTTTTGGATTATAGGCGTTATAATAGGTTTGTAATGGTATCTTCTTGTGGCTTTAATGTTCCTTTTCCTAGTGATTACTAATGTAATGTTGAACATTTTATTCATATGCTTACTTGCCATCCATATGTCTTCTTTCATGGACTGTCTATTCAAATATTTTGCTCATTTTTAATTGAGTTGTCTATTTTCTTATTATTTGGTTATGAGAGTTTTTTTTACATATTCTGGGCACAAGTCACTAACCAGATACATGTTTTGCAAATATTTTTCCCCCAGCTTGTAGCTTAATTTTTATTCACTTAACAATGCCTTTAACAGAGCAGAAGTTCTTAAAATTATGAAGCCCAAAATACCAATTTTTTTAATGAATCATGCTTTTGTTGTATTTAAGACATCTTCTAATCAAAAATCACAGTTTTTTTTCCTGTGTTTACTTCTGCACATTTTGTAGTTTTAGATTTTACATTGTGTATGAGCAATTCTTAGTGCCAGATATAGATTGAAGTTGTTTTTTACACAACTATCCAATTTTCAGCACCATTTGTTGCAGAAATCATTCATCTACTGAGTATCTTTTGCACCTTTGTCAACAATCAGTTGTCCATATACATTTGGGACTTTTCTTTTTTGCGGACTCTATTCTTTTCCACTGATGTATATCTTTATACCAGTACCATATTGTCTGGATTACTGTAACTTTATAATAGTTTTAGATGTCGTGTAGTTCTCCAACTTTGTTCTTTTTTTTCAAACTTTGTTTATTGTTAGCTGTTTTAAGAATTTTGCATTTCCATATGTATTTTAAAATGAGCTTGCCAATTTATACAAAATCTCTGATGAGATTTTGATTGAGATTATTTTGAAACTACAGATTAAACTGGGAAGAATGATCATTTTAAGAATATTAATTCTTATGAATTAATAATTAACTGTAATAATTAATTTTTCTACCTACTCTGAAGAATAATTACTCCTTCTTAGTCACATGAATATCTGTATCTCTTGATTTATTTAGGTTTTCTTATTTCCGCCAGTAAATGTTTTGTAGTTTTCAGTCCACAGGTCTTACATAACTGTTGTTAGATTTTTCGCAAAGCATTTTATATTTTCTCATGCTACTGTAGATGCTATTATTTTATTTCATTTCAAATTCCTTTTTATAATTTTCACTTTTATTTTAGGTTCAGGGGTATATGTGCAGGTTTCTCATATGGGTGTAATGTATGCTGCTGAACTTTGAGATACAAATTCTTCCATCACTCAGATAGTGAGCAGTTCATTTCTCAACCGTTGCCTTCCTCCCTCCGTCTCCATGTTTAGTAGCTCCCAGTGTCTTTTGTTTCCATCTTTATGTTCGTGAGTACCCAGTGTTTTGCTCCCATTTATAAGTGAGAACATACAGTATTGGTTTTCTGTTCTCCTGTTAATTCACTTAGGGTAATGGCCTCTAGTTGCATCCATGTTGCTGCAAAGAATGTGATTTCATTCCTTTTTATGTCTGCATAGGATTCTGTGAAGTATATGTACCACATTTTCTTTATCCAGCCAGCTCTTGATGGACACCTACAATGATTGCATGTCTTTGTGACTGTGAATAGTACTGTGATGAACATGCAAGTGCATGTGTCTTTTTGATAGGATGATTTATTTTCTATTGGGTATATACCCAGTAATGGGATTGCTGGGTCAAATGGTAGGTATGTTTTAAGTTCCTCGAGACACATCCAAAATGTTTTCCACTGTGGCTAACCTAATCTACATTCTTGACAATGGTGTATTAGTATTCCTTTTTCTCTGCAACCTCACCAGCATCTGTAATTTTTTGACTTTTTTGTAACACCCATTCTGACTGGTGTAAGATGCTCTCCTATAGTGGTTTTGTTTTGCATGTCTCTGATAATTAGTGATGTTGAGCATTTTTAAAATATATTTGTTTGCTGCTTGCATGTATTCCTTTGAAAATTGTTCATGTCCTTTGCCCACTTTTTAATGGGGTTATTTTTTCTTTTGCTTATTGAATTGTTAACGTTCCTTATAGATTCTGGATATTATAATTTTTAGATGCATAGTTTGTGAATATTATCTCCCATTCTGTAGGTTATTTGTTTACTCTGTTGATAGTTTCTTTTGTTGTGCAGATGCTCTTTAGTTTATTTAGTTCCCACTTGTCAATGTTCGATTTTGATGAATTGCTTTTGAAGACTTAGTCATGAATTATTTCCCAAGGCCTATGTCCAGAGTGGTGTTTTCTAGGTTTTATTCTGTGATTTTTTTCCCTTTTTAGCCTGCTTTATTGTTTTTTTTAAATTATTGTACTTTAAGTTCTAGAGTACATGCGCATAACGTGCAGGTTTGTTACATATGTATATATGTGTCATGTTGGTGTGCTGCACCCATTAACTCGTCATTTACATTAGGTATATCTTCTAATGCTATCCCTCCCCCATCCCCCAACCCCACCACAGGCCGCAGTGTGTGATGTTCCCCTTCCTGTGTCCAAGTGATCTCATTGTTCAATTCCCACCTATGAGTGAGAACACGCGGTGTTTGGTTTTTTGTCCTTGCGATAGTTTGCTGAGAATGATGGTTTCCAGCTTCATCCATGACCCTACAAAGGACATGAATGCTTCCTTTTTTATGGCTGCATAGTATTCCATGGTGTATATGTGCCACATTTTCTTTTTTTTTTTTTTTTCATGGTAAAGACTGCTTTATTGGTGGCAGTTACTACAAGTCAATAAATATTGATCCCCAAAGAAGAACTCAGTTATTTATCAGATTTCTGGTCCATAGAGAGCTGAATGAATGTGAACCAAGTGATTTCTGGGATGATTGAAGTCACTCCTTTATTGAGAAATGAAGCCACAGCCAGCTGATATATGGCATATGCTGTTCCACCAACTGTAAGAATCATGGTGGCTCTATGAAGGAGGGCATCAGCTATCCCACCCTTTAGATACAGTGGAATTCCATCATCCTCCTGGAATAGTTTTTGTTTCTCTGGAACTTTATTTTTAAAATGCCTGTGGGAAGCAGTGCTTATGGTCCTCTGCCCAATCTGATGAAGAGCCAGCAGATTCCACAGCATCTTGGCTGTTACTGACCAGCAACCGCCACAACTGCCACATTTTCTTAATCCAGTCTATCATTGATGGACATTTGGGTTGGTTCCAAGTCTTTGCTATTGTGAATAGTGCCACAATAAACATACGTGCACATGTGTCTTTATAGCAGCATGATTTATAATCCTTTGGGTATATACCCAGTAATGGGATGGCTGGGTCAAATGGTATTTCTAGTTCTAGATCCTTGAGGAATCGCCACACTGACTTCCACAATGGTTGAACTAGTTTACAGTCCCACCAGCAGTGTAAAAGTGTTCCTATTTCTCCACATCCTCTCCAGCACCTGTTGTTTCCTGACTTTTAATGATTGCCATTCTAACTGGTGTGAGATGGTATCTCATTGTGGTTTGATTTGTATTTCTCTGATGGCCAGTGATGATGAGCATTTTTTCATGTGTCTGTTGGCTGCATAAATGTCTTCTTTTGAGAAGTGTCTGTTCATATCCTTTGCCCACTTTTTGATGGTGTTGTTTGTTTTTTTCTTCTAAGTTTGTTTAAGTTCTTTATAGTTTCTGGATATTAACCCTTTGTCAGATGGGTAGATTGCAAAAATTTTCTCCCATTCTGTAGGTTGCCTGTTCACTCTGATAGTAGTTTCCTTTGCTGTGCAGAAGCTCTTTCATTTAATTAGATCCCATTTGTCAATTTTGGCTTTTGTTGCCATTGCTTTTGGTGTTTTAGACATGAAGTCCTTGCCCATGCCTATGTCCTGAATAGTATTGCCTAGGTTTTCTTCTAGGGTTTTTATGGTTTTAGGTCTAACATTGAAGTCTTTAATCCATCTTGAATTAATTTTTGTATAAGGTGTAAGGAAGGGATCCAGTTTCAGCTTTCTACATATGGCTAGCCAGTTTTCCCAGCACCATTTATTAAATAGGGAATCCTTTCCCCATTTCTTGTTTTTGTCAGGTTTGTCAAAGATCAGATGGTTGTAGATGTGTGGTATTATTTCTGAGGCCTGTGTTCTGTTCCATTGATCTATATCTCTGTTTTGGTACCAGTACCATGCTGTTTTGGCTACTGTAACCTTGTAGTACAGTTTGAAGTCAGGTTGTGTGATGTCTCCAGCTTTGTTCTTTTGGCTTAGGATTGACTTGGCAATGTGGGCTCTTTTTTGGTTCCATGTGAACTTGAAAGTAGTTTTTTCCAATTCTGTGAAGAAAGTCATTGGTAGCTTGATGGGGATGACACTGAATCTATAAATTACTTTGTGCAGTATGGCCATTTTCATGATATTGATTCTTCCTATCCATGAGCACGGAATGTTCTTCCATTTGTTTGTGTCCTCTTTTATTTTGTTGAGCAGTGGTACGCAAATCAATAAATGTAATCCAGCATATAAACAGAACCAAAGACAAAAACCACATGATTATCTCAATAGATGCAGAAAAGGCCTTTGACAAAATTCAGCAGCCCTTCATGCTAAAAACTCTCAATAAATTGGGTATTGATGGGACGTATCTCAAAATAATAAGAGCTATTTATGACAAACCCACAACCAATATCATACTGAATGGGCAAAACCTGGAAGCATTCCCTTTGAAAACTGGCACAAGACAGGGATGCCCTCTCTCACCACTGCTGTTCAACATAGTGTTGGGAGTTCTGGCAGGGCAATCAGGCAGGAGAAAGAAATAAAGGGTATTCAATTAGGAAAAGAGGAAGTCAAATTGTCCCTGTTTGCAGATGACATGATTGTATATTTAGAAAACTCCATCATCTCAGCCCAAAATCTCCTTAAGCTGATAAGCAACTTCAACAAAGTCTCAGGATACAAAATCAATGTGCAAATCATAAGCATTCTTATACACCAATAACAGACAAACAGAGAGCCAAATCATGAGTGAACTCCCATTCACAATCGCTTCAAAGAGAATAAAATACCTAGGAATCCAACTTACAAGGGATGTGAAGGGCCTATTCTATGATTTTTATAGTTTGAGTTCTTACAATTAAAACTTTAGTCTATCTTGAGTTAATTTTTGTATGTGGTGAAAGTAGGGGTCCAGTTTCATTCTTCTGTGCATGGCTAGCCAGCTATCCCAGCACCATTTTTTGAATAGGGGGTTCTTTCTTCATTGCTTATTTTTATCATCTTTGTCAAAGGTCAGATGGCTGTAGATGTGCAGCTTCATTTCTGGATTCTCTATTTTGTTCCATTGGTCTTTGTATCTATTTTTGTATCAGTACCATGCTGTTTTGGTTACTGTAGACTTACAGGATACTTTCAGCAAACTAGAAATAAGTTAGAATTGTCTTCATCCGGTATAGGACAGTTAAATATATAGCTAACATCATGTTTATTAGTGAAAGTTTGAATGACTTCTCCCTAAAATAAAAAAAACAGACTAATATTTCCACTCTCTCCACCTTCGTTCAGTATTTTACTGGAGGTTCTACAAAATGCAATAGAGAAAGATAAAGAAATTGTTGTCATCTATATTTGATAAAAAGAAGTAACTGTCTTTATTTGCAGTCACCATCATAGTCAATGTAGAAAATCTGATGGGATAGACAAAATAAGCAATTAGAGAATTTAGAAAGGTCGTAGGTACAAAATCAACACATAAAAAATCAGTTGTATTTTTATATACCAGACACAACGAATTAGAAATTGAAGTCAGGTAGCTTGATGCCTCCAGCTTTGTTCATTTTGCTTAGGATCGCTTTGGCTATTTGGACTCCCGGTAGGTTCCATGTGAATTTTAGAATACTTTTTTCTAATTCTGTGAAAAATGAGTTGGTAGTTTGATAAGAATAGCGTTGAGCCTGTAGATTGTTTTGGGTAGCATGACCATTTTAATGATATTGATTCTTTGAATCTGTAAGCATGGAATGCTTTTCTATATGTGCCATCTATAATTTCTTTCTTCAGTGTTTTGTAGTTCCCCTTATAGAGATCTTTTGCCTCCATGGCTAAGTATATTTCTATGTATTTTGCTTTTTTGTACCTATTGTACTTTCTTAGATAGTTTCTAGTACTAAGTCTTCAAGTTCACTAATTTTTTCTCCTACAATGTCCAACTGTTGTTAATTGCTTCCAGTGTAATTTTTGTATCAAATTGTAATTTTATTCTCTAGAAATTCAATTTGGGCCTTTCTAAAATGATCATTCATCTCTCTAGTTGACATGTTTTTCATGTCAAGGTTTCCTCTAGTTTCTTGAATACATGAAATATAATTGCAATAATTATTTTAAAGCCTGGACTGCCATTTCTGTCATCTATGTCATTTCTGGCCCAATTTTAACAAATTGATTTTTTCTTTTTTTAATTATACTTTAAGTTCTGGAATACATGTGCAGAACGTGCAGGTTTGTTACATAGGTATACATGTGCCATGATGGCTTGCTACACCCATCAACCCATGAATTGATTTTTTTCTTCTTCATGAGTCTTATTTTTCTATTTTTTAAGTGCTGAGTAATTTTTTAAAGATTTTGTTTTTTTAGAGTAGTTTTAGTTTCACAGCAAATTTGAGCAGAAGGTACAGAGATTTCTTATAGAATTCCTGTTCTCTCTCATGCACAACCTCCCTCATTATCAACATCCTCCATCAGAGTGATGTATTTGTTACAATTGATTCCTCTATATTTACACATCATCACTCAGAGTCTGCAGCTTATGTAAGGCCCACTCTTGGTGTTGTAAATTCTACAGGTTTGGAAAAATTTACAATCACATATATCTACCATTATAATATCATACAGAGTATTTTCACTACACTGAAAACCTGCTATGCTCTGCCTATTTGTCCCTCCCTTCCCCTACCTCTAGGAACCACTGACCTTTCTACTGTATCCATAGTTCTGTCTTTTTCAGAATGTCATATACAGGTACTCATACAGTGTGTAGCTTTTTCAGATTAGCTTCTTTTGCCTAGTAATATGCATTTGAGGTTCCTTCATGTCTTTTAATAGCTTGATAGTTCTTTTATTTAGCATGGAAAAAACTTTCCATTGGCTGGATGTACCAGAGTTTATTTATCCATTCCCCTACTGAAGGACATGTTGGTTGCTTCCAAGCTTTGGCAATTATGAATGAAGCTGCTATAACCATCTGTGTGCAGGTTTTTGTGTAGATATAAATGTTTAACTTTTTAAAATAAATACTTAAGAGTTTGATTTTTGGATCATATGGTAAGAGTATATTTAGTTTTGTAAAAAGCTGATAAACTGTCTTCAAAAGTGGTTGCACCAATTTGCATTATTGCCAGCAATGAATGAGAATTTCTGCTGCTCTACATCCTTGCCAGAATTTGCTGTTGCTAACATTCTGGGTTTGGGCCCTTTTAATTCTTGCCAGAATTTGGTGTTGTTAATTTTCTGGGTTTGGGCCCTTTTAATACATGTGTAGTGGTATTTTATTGTTGTTTTAATTCACACTGCCCTGATGACATGATGTGGAGCATTTTTTTTTATATATGTATTTGCCGTATGTATATCTCTTTGGCGAGGTACCTGTCCAGATCTTTTACCTACACTTTAATTGGGTTGCTGTTCTCTTTTTGTTGCATTTTACAGGTTCTTTGTGTATTTTGGATAATAGTACTTTATCAGATGTGTCCTTTGCAAATCTTTTCTCCTAGTTTGTGACTTGTCTTTTCTTTATCTTGACAGTGTCTTTTAATTTTAATAAAGTTCTCCTTACCAATTCTTTCTTTCATAGATAATGCCATTGACATTGTATAAATAAAGTCATTGCCAAACCCAAGATCATCTAGAATTTCTTCTATGGTATCTTCTGAAAATTTTATAGTTTTGCATCTTACATGTAGTTATCTGATCCAATTTTAGTTAATTTTTGTGAAGGGTGCAAGATATGCTCAGGTTGATTTTTGTTTGTTTTCTTTTTTTTTTTTTGTATATAGATCTTCCAGCACGATTTGATTTGTTGAAAATTCTCTCTTTTCTCCATTGTATTGCTTTTGCTTCTTTGTCAAAATTAATTGACTATATACATGTGAGTCTATATCTGGGTTCTCTATTCTGTTCAATTGATCGATTTGTCTCTTCTTTCACTAATATCACACTGTCTTGATTACCATAGTTTGATAGTAAGTCTTGAAATTTGTTCTTCAACTTTGTTCTTTTTCTTCAATACCACATCGGCTATTCTGTGTTTTTGGCCTCTCTCTATAAACTTTACAATTAGTTTCTTGATATACATAAAATAACATGCTGGTAATTTGTTTGGGATTTTATTGAATCTATGGATGAGGTATGAAAAACTGACAGCTTGACAATATTATGTCTTCCTATTTATGAATGTAAAACACCTCCACTTGTTTAGTTCTTCAACAGAGTTTTGTAGCTTCCCTTGTATACATCTTGTATTTTATTAGGTTAATACATAAATATTTTATTTTGGGGGTTGCTACTGTAAAAGAAATTGTGTTTTTAATTTCAAATTACTCTTGTTCATTGCTGAAATACAGAAAAGCAAGTGACTTTTGTATTAATCAAGTATATTAATCTTGTATTCTACAACCTCGTAATCACTTATTATTTTGAGTAGTTTTTTGTCAATTTTTAAAAATGATGCCATTGCAAGGAAAAGCAGTTTTATTTATTCTTTTCCAAATTGTATGCCTTTTATTTCCCTTTGTTGTTTTACCACATTAGCTTGGATATAATTTTTATTGGATTACAGACAATACGCATTTTACTTTGTTTTGTACTGGTTGTTTCATATTTCTGAAAATATTCTTGAGATGTCTTTTGTAATGTGGTAAAGTTACTTGGAAATAGCTTCTGTTGTGTGTGTGTGTGTGTGTGTGTGTGTGTGTGTGTGTGTGTGTGTGTTAGGATGGAGGTGGCTTTATGCTTTGTTAAATAAAACTAGATCAGTATTTAGTCTTGGGTAAATTTTCCCTATTATTTGCTATTCTCCTTGATGCCCTGTGAATTATGAGGTTTTCCACTCAAGAATTTGGGAGGAACCCTCTGTGTGCCCTGCACACTGTTCCTTCCAATGCAGAATTTCTTAACCTCAGCATAATTGTGGTTTTAAACTGGACAGTTCATTCTTGCCAGAGGCTCTCCTGGGATTTATAGGATGTTTATCAACATCCCTGGACCCTATCTACTTGATGTTAGTAGCAACCTCACCCTAAGTTGGGACAAGCAAAAATATCACAAGATATTGCCAAATATACCCTGAGAGACAAACCCGTCCCCAGTTGAAAATTGCCACTCTTAACGTTTGTGAGCAGTCCTTTTTTTGATCTCAGGTAGATTTCTTGCATGCCTGTGCTGATCACGGAATACCTGAAGGAAGTACTTCAAAGATGTTTGGAGTTCTCTCTGTGCACCTGTGTCCTCTGTGTTTCTCTACCTGTAAATTCTAACCATGTCACTTTTTTTTCCCAACTCCCTGCTCTTTCTCCTCAATGTAGAGAGTCTGCTGGGCTATTTTCTTTGTTACTTCTCCATCTGGTGCAGCCTAGAAAGTTTCTCTAAGCAGCACATTCAGCAATTATAGGACTTAATTCATTTTTTTTTTGTCTTTAGGGATCGTTGGGTTTCTTTTGCTTGTTATTCAATCAGTCATGTATTTTCTTTTCTGGATTATTAGTTGTTTTAGACAAGAGAGTAAATCTGATTCCTGTTACATAATCTTGGCCAGGAAGAGTAGTGTCTTATGTTTGCAAATACATAAATATTATACTATTATATTATTCACATATTTACACTGTTCTGGCATGTTTAAATTAAACTAATTTTATTTTAAATTGTATTAATTTAAATTAATTCATTAAATTAAATTATTTAAATTAAATTAATTTTAGTTTTAAAATTTATCCCCTGCTAATTATCTGTACTTAGAAAAAAAAGATTATCCCAATAAAATTTGTCCTTATGTTGGGAATGCCTATCTTGTCACAATTTTTATTTAAGAATTATAGATCTAACAGTTCTGCTTATCCTAAAATAAAATCCAGAACTGACTCAACAGATTCTACTTGCAAAAATAACTAGGACTTTTGACTTGAATTATTATATTCTTATCAGTAGGATGGTAAATCCTAAATACAAATCAAAGGCTAAAAGTGACTTTATACTAAGTTTTAACAACTAACCAGAATTGGAATCCTTAAAATATAATTAGAAGAACTTTAAGTGATTGCCATTAATATATTTTATTAAATTTTCTTCTATAATTGAAAGGTAAGAAAAATGTATGCAAACATTTTTGCAGTATTTTCTAATACTGCAATAATTTGAACTTGATACTATTTAATTATTCATCTTTTGCTCCTGCCTGTTTACTTTTGGTAGTTCTCAGACTCCATCCTGCCCAGCTTACATTGGCATTCCCAGATAATTGTTCAAGTTTCAAACATACTTCAATTTACTCCCTTTTTATTGGAACTCAGGACATACCTTATCTAAGAAAAAAGTACCACTAATGCAAAAAAAAAAATCTGTATTTATTTGTAAATAGGAGCTAATTATCTTTTGCTATACTTATCACCCTAATATAGGCATTTTAATTCAACATGATTCATTGATATCTACAATGCTACAGTCATAAATTTGTATGCTGGAATATATCTTTAGCCAATTTCTTCATGCAAAACATAGTGATAATGTTAAGTAATTTAGATATGCTTTAGGGGCAAGAGGAGGATTTTTACATCTTTGCTGTCACTTCATATAAGTTGTTTTTATTCTGCTTACCATAGGCCAATCAAAATTTGGAGATAAACCTTATTAAGTAAGGAATATCCATAGAGTAGATACATGGAATTTGCTTTCTTTTTCTTTTAAGAAGACATTTCAACCCAAAATTTTCTTGGTGTTCCTTGGGATGATAGAGTAATTTTCATAATGGACTAAAATCTGTTAGAAATAGCAAAACATAAAATTGTCCTTTATACGAACAAACTGAGTACACATTGCACCTACATACAATCTGTCACCATAGCATAGCATTTTGCACAGAATAGGATGTGCAGCTGTGTTTTCATAACACAATACAGTTCCATCATCCCACACAATGTTTGGATACTCTTCCAGAGGGCCTGAAATATGCCTCTAGATAAACCACTGGCAATCTATAAAATTCTGCCTTTCCCCACCATCCCCAACTAATTATTTTTACCTATTTAATTAGTTTCTTTATTATTGAAGTTCTACTTCCTTTCTAATTTTTATTAGTTTAATTAAAGTTACTAAATAGTACTTTAAAACATGTATGTTTTACATTTTATAATAATGTTCTTGTTTGATGTTCTTGGATTAAATTCATTTTTTAAATAGAAAAGTTTAATTACATCTCAGAGAAAAGTTATTTTGCCTAAAGTTCATATGACTTTGAGTTTGACCTTTGTCAAATATTTATATTCTCGCATATAACCTAGTCCAGACCATCTACTTCACAGAGACACTATTAATGTGTTTTGAAAATTTGTTTTATATCTTCAGTCTACTGTATGCTGGCCCAAACCAGTTTTGACATTCACAATTACTAGTTTTTTATTTGTTTAATAAATACCATTAGCCTCCAATAACTAGTTAGGTGAAAGCCATTAAGTTTTTTGTTTCTTACAATGCCACTACCAGATAGTAAATAAGATAAATATTAATTTCAGAATACTAATACACATGCAGATATTTATTAGGAAACAGTGACAAAAACAGTCATATCACCATTTCTTACAAGTTCAGTAGAGTCCAGTTTATCATCATTTTGGGGATTCTAGTGAGAATCTTGCATCTCAAGGCATAAATGACAGTCTTCTAGTAGGAGAACTCAGCTGTTCATCTGGTTCGAATATAGTTACATAATTCTTTATTACATGTCTGAATGAAGTGCTGATTCAAGAGTTTTGGGCCTAGGATGTTACTCTGAAAGGTTCAACATGCTAACTAAATCAAGATACTTTGAGTAACATCACCAATGAAAAATCATTTCTATCATCTCCTGTATTAGTTAAACTCACAAGAACTAAAGATCATGGAACACATTTGAGTGAAATCTGGCATTTGGCTAAATCTGGCTAAACTAACCAATCATCTCTGAAGTATGTATTCCTAATTAAGGTTATTCAAATTAAGCAACAGCCATTAAAATATAGATTAAAGTTAACTTACACACACACACACACACACCCAATTGAGACTTTTAAACATAAGTTACAGCAGTATGACAAAGGCTACATGCATAAAATCCATGCTATAAATATATTCCAGATCCACTTCTCTAAAACAAAGCTTTGTTCTTCTTTTTCACCTACTCACTTCCTGCTCAAAAAAGTTCAGTTGTAATCTATGATCTACAGAGTTAACGCCAAACACCTCAGCCTGACAGTGATGGGCATCCAAGATCTGATACCGCCTACCTCACAAATCTTAACTTTCACTACTTCTCTAATGATCTCTTTCACTAACTGACATTCTTTCCAGTTTTATTTTTCTCTCACTGTTAGATTTTTTTCTTCTTCATCTCCGTTAGTAAACTCTTATTCTTCATAAATGCTATGACACCAGTTTTTCCTCTGCTGTCTTCTGCACATTTTCCTGTGGCTAACTAATATGCTCATTGGACTTCAGCAACCACCATGTGCTGAGTCTAAAAAGGAAGTGAGGGAAAGAAGAAAAGCAGGGGAAATAGCAGGAGCATTCAGGATGAGAAGGAGCAGAGTTCTGATGGGCAGAAATCTTCAAACTCAATCCCAGTGGCCGAATTCAGAATCGCTTAAAAATTCAAGGTTTACATTTTTTGCAAAAATGACAATTTGAAGAAAGACCAAAGGCCAAAGAAGAAAAGGGACATTTGGCTGGGCATGGTGCCTCATGCGTGTAATCCCAATGTTTTGGGAGGCTGAGGCAGGAGGATCACTTGAGGCTAGGAGTTAGAGACCACCTTGAGTGACATAGTGAGACCCCCCCCATCTCTACAAAAAAAAAAAAAAAAAAAAATGAAAGAAAGAAAAAAAGTAAAATATGGCTGGAATTGTGGAACGCACCTGCAGTCCTGGTTATTCTGGAGGCTGAGCCAGGAAGATCCGCTTGAACCCAGGAGTTCAAGTTTACATGAACAATGATCACATCACTGCATTATAGACCAGGTGACAGAGCAAGACCTTGTCTCTAAACAATTTTTTTTTTTTTTTTAAGAAAAGAGATGTTTAGGAGAGGTCTTCAAATACTGAGACAGAATATTCACTTTCTCTCCAAAAGTGTTGAAATTCCATGATACTATTCACAAAATTATTTTCCTTTTTATATGGAAACAGAAGTTACTAACATTATAAACAAGTAAGATATATAAGTAAGATATTTCAAAGTTAATTGCAAACTTTTTCATGCGACAGTTACATGTTTTTTTATGAGACAGAATAAATAACACATGCAATTTAATATTTACAGTTTATTTGTATAGAGATCCAGGTGGCCTGCCCACTGGGTTTTCCCCATTAGATTAAAGAGAAATAGTCACAAATGACGCAAAATGAGAACTTGCGAAGATGTAAGCCAATGGATTGAGAGGTACGTGGAGGCCTAAACTTTTCTTCAGAAAAATGGAAGAGGTTTAGAATACCACTTTCCCACTTGTTGCACCTTCGTTTGGTCCCTTTTTGCCTTTTGTCTGATTATTATCATCAAGCGAATAACTGTTGCTCAGAGCACAGGACCAACTGGCAAAACTGAAATTTCCCTTCGTCAGGCGGAGAACAGAAGGCTGTATAGATAATTCTGGGATGTAGACTGAGTTTGCACATGGAATAAATGATACCCTATTATCAGTTTTTTTTTTTTTTTTTTTTTTTGCTGTTGTTACTCTGAAGTGTTTTGTTCATTGTGTTTAGTTGAATCAAAGTATTGATTTCAGGGAGAGACCTGTCTAGATTTTGGCAGATTTTAAACAGGGCACTTTAAAAAGAATTAAAAATACTAATTGTTTAGAAGTGAACTTAATTTTCCCAGAGTCTTTCTAGATAGGAGAGAGATCAAGAGATATATCAAGTCTGGCCAACATGGCAAAACTCCGTCTTTACTAAAAAATACAAAAAAAAAAATTAGCCGGGTGTGGTGGCAGGCACCTACAATCCCCGCTACTCTGGGGGCTGAGGCAGAAGAATGGCCTGAACCCAGGAGGCGGAGGTCACAGTGAGCTGAGATCATGCCACTGCACTGCAGCCTGGGAGACAGAACAGGTCTCTGTCTCAAAAAAAAAAGAAAAGAAAAAAACAACAACAACAACTACAAAGGAAAAAAACAAGAAAGAAAAGAAAACAAAGCTTGGAGCAAGCAACCAATGATCACTTTTGGCACCTATGTACCCTACAAGCTCCAGGGGGATAGCTTCCAAGGGGAGATTCCATACATCGACTCATTCTTCAATGAGGAAGGAAAATAATTCCCAGTCTAATCTTTACTCTGTATTTAGGGCTTCTTTAAGGGCCTACCACATGTGTCCTATTACAAACTCTCTCTTCTTCTCTGCATTCTGAGAATCCTCTGATACCATCCACTCCTGTCTTTTAACTTGTATACTCACTAAACTCACCTCTCCCCACACCCCTTCCTCCATGCCCATATGCATATGATGTGCGTATGTCACCTCCAGAGAGGAGATGCTAGAGCCTTATTCTTACCTTTCTTCCTTTCTTTGCCTGGGTGAGAGGGAAATCGTAGGATCACGATGTCCAACTCCATATAACAAATTCAGACCTTTATCCTAAGCACCTTTCCCACATATCTACTCAAGCTGCATATTTCCACCTGAGTTTGTTAATTCTATGAATATTCGAGTACTCAGGTAATTGTAACTCATTAAGGTGTGATTCCTGACCTCATGGAGATTACATTCCAGGTAACATTTATTGACTATATTATCCTAATTTGATCTTCACAACAACTTTCTTTTTCTCCTTCACTTATAAATAACTGAATTAAAGGAACTTTTTCAAGGTCATATTGTTAGAAAGAAGGGAAGCTGGTGTGATTCACAAGCAAGTCAAACTTTATGTATCCAAAACTAAACTCTTGGTCACTTTTCCCCTCCCTTCTGTTCAAAAATGAAAGAGAAGGAGAGAGAAAGGCCCACCCGTCTTCATATAGTCTCAGTTTCTACCGTTGATTACCCCATTTTGCAAGCAAGAATTCTTTAGTTATCTTTGATTTCTCTTTGTTCTTCGTTATCTGCACTTACTTAGTCAAAACTACAGTCAATTTTACAACCTAAATATTTTTCAGTTTCATCAGAATGCTACTGCCTTACTTCAGACCCTCATTATTTCTTTAGTGAAATATCATCCTAATTGATCTAACTTTCAGTGATTTCATACCCTCCCATCTATTTTCCACATTGTCACCACATTTATTGCTCAAACATCCAAATGTAATCATTCCTCTCTCACGTTATTACCTTCCGTGTCTCTCAGTTACCTTCAATGAAAAACTTCATCTCTATGCCTCTCCCATAAAGAGCTCCTGTTATAGCTATAGAGGCTACCTGTGATTTGCTGAATCTGAGTGTGATCCAATTGTAAACTGGTAAAACTTCTTTGGAAAATAACTTAATGTTTTCTTATAAAGTTGAACATGTGCTTACCATAGGAACTAGCAGTTCCACTCCAAGGTATTACCTTAAGGGAAAAAATACATGTTGGTCTAAGGTATCATATCAACTTTCTTTTCAATAGCCAAAAACTGGAAACAACATTGATAAACCACTAAAAGATAAATTGATTTACATGTAATAATGTTCTGGAGCTAGCTTATTATCACCCTTCAGAGCCTATTGTTAAATTTTCAAAAATTTTGCCAGCTGGTTATATCATGTTGGTAGTTTGTATCTGTCAATGGTAGGGAGAGTTACACCATATAAACTGACAAGTTACACATCAAGGATCCTCACTTCCCCCGCCAACAGAAAGCTGGTTTTAAAGCACTTATCACATCACTGGTTATATTTGTAATATGGAATTCTTGCTTGAAATAAACTGAAACAAACTACAAATAAATACAACAACATAGATAAATCTCAAAGACATTATGCTGAGCAAAAGAGGCCAGGCAAGAAAGATTACAATACATATAATTTTATTTACTAGGTTGGTGCAAAAGTTATTGCAGTCTTTGTCACTATTTTTAATAAAAAACCACAGTTACTTTTGCACCAACCTAGTATTTGCAATTGTAGATATTTGCAAAAATAAACTACACTGACAAAAGACATAACAGTGGTTTCCTGGATCCAGGACTTTTGTAGTGGTAGAAGGCTGACTGCTTAAGGATATAGGGTAACTTTTTTGAGGTGATGAGATGTTCTATGTCTTAACTCTGGTAGTAGTCCCAGGGATACATTTGTCAAAACTTGTCAGACTGTGCTTTCAAAATGGTTGCATTTTATTGAATGCAGATTGTAGCTTAATAAAATTGATTTACATTTTGAAATTATATATGAATTATATTATATATAATTATTCATATATACCTGTACAGATATAACTTTATATTGAGAACTAGCTGAGTCATCTTATTTCTAGCATTGTAATCTCTATGTGAAGCATTTGTGGTTTAATAGGAAAGATTCATAAAATTAATTGTATTTCAAGTCTTTTTATTAAAAATGTTGTCACATTTCTAAATACTAACTCTCTTCTTAATAGTTTTCCTCTGGTATTTAAAATTGCTCTTCTTAAGTTACTTCAAGTTAAATTGTTTTGGGAGGTGTGCTTAAGCAATTTTCTGGTTGGAGGTAGTATTAATTCCTAAAATCAGTAACAACCGAATTCAATAAGAAATACATGACTGGTATAGTTAATACCGCTTTAGAAAAAGTGTAACTACTAATAAATGACTTGCCCCACAAAAATCACTAGTTGTTTTGTCCTGACTTTAATGCAAATAAAATATTAAAATGTGTTATAAATATTTTGGAAATATTATTGGTGCTTTAAAGACTTTTAAGGCCATAAAAAATAGAATATTTTAAACAGAAGGACAAGTTACTACAATTTTAATTTCACTTGAAACTATACAAACTTGATTTCTGTACATATTTCAAATTTAACATTACATGATTTATCTTACCTTTAACGTGTAGCACCATAAAACATGTAAGAAGTCCTTGCATTTCTCTTGAAGCACACTTATATTTATTTTAGTCTACAATCCAAAAGAAATTGCTCTCCTGAAGTATATGTTAAAGGTAATTTAGTCATGAAGTATTATTCATTTGTAGTGGTGATATTAGAAGTTCTAATTAAAGACAGAGATGAAACGTGTTTATATCCATATATAACAATTTTTCATTCATTTTCATTCTTTGCTTATGAATAATTCTATTTTCCATTCAACCTGGAAATTGAATCTCTTGGGAACTACACATTGTTTTGGAGAGATGTGTGCTGAACTTTAATTGATAAGGAGAAAAGTATGTCATCTGTTTTCTATGAGATCTGATAGAAAATTTTCCATTACTCTTTGTATTTTCCAAGTACATGTCCAATCTCAAAAGCAATGAGATTCACTTTAACACATTCACTTTAACATCAGACTATTTCAGGAATGACTGTAGCAGACACTGTTGGTGTCCTGTGCCAGGTCTTCATATTTCTGCCTCCGAGTCCTGCTGCAGTTATAATCCGAATTCTTCTCACCCTCTGTCTCAGGTCTTTCTCTAGGCAGCAGAGTCAATCTCTCCGAGTCCAGATGCAGTTGGGCCTACAGAGGCCCCGGGAGTGTTAAAGAAAGGGAGGCATGTGGTGACTTCAAACAGCAGGAACCTAGAGCTGGTGGGTAAAAGCCGCAGCCTCCAATCCTGCAGGCGAAAGTTTTGTGTACATACAATAGGACTTACCAAAGAGTCTTAAGAGGAATTCAGTCCCGGTTGCCCACATTGATGACAAGCTCAAATATTCCCTCATAACTGTCTTTATATTTCCTTGTCTCATTCTCTGTATTCTCTTACTCTAGCTCCCCAAGATCACCTCCCAAATAAAATACCTGTACCCAAGTCCTTAGCTCAGGTTCTGCTTTCAAGTGAACTCAAGCCAGGACAGCTTTTTCAGTATAATTACTTTTTAAGTTGGAAGTAACCTTTCTTGACTATATGTGATTATGCTAAATGTAGAGTTTGTAGTTCTCAGCTCTAAAATGAATATTTTGAATCATACCGTGGAAATGAGAACATTGATTTGAGTTCTTGCTCAAGTTCCAATTATGTGACCTTAAGAATATCATTTTCTTTCTGTGATCCACAAGTTCACTCTTTGTGGAGTGTGATGATAATAACTATTGTAGAACTTTTTAAAAGTGAAATTAGCTAATCTATGGGAAATCTTTTTAAGTACAGAGGACTGTATAAATGCAAGCCCATTTTAAATACTACCTGCTATGGTTTGAACGTTTTCCTCCTCCAAAACACATGTTGAAATTTAACCCCCAGTGCAATTGTGTTAAGAAGTGGAGTATAATAGGAAATGTTTAGGTCCTGAAGGGTCCACCTTCATGAATGAACTAATGCCACTATAAAAATAGCTTGCAGGCATGGGTTCTCTCTTCTGCTCTTCTGCCTTGTGAAGGTGAGAGTTTCTTCCCTCTGGAGGCTGCAGCACTCAAGGGGTGCTGTCTGTCTTGAAAGCAGACAGTAGCCCTCACCAGACAACAGACACAAGTGCCTTGGTCTTGGCCTCCCAGCCTCAAGAACTCTGAGAAATAAATTTCTGTCCTACACAAATTACAGTATGTGACATTCTGTTTTAGCAGAATAAAATGAAATAAGATCCTACCTGACACAAAAATTTTTCTAAAATATTGTTCTTTAAAATTTAGTAGTTATTGATATTTACCTTTTGATTTTACTGATGTACATGTTTATCTTGTAAACTTTAAAAATTTTATTCACAGTAGATAGGTATCAATCATGTGCACAACCCATTATGTGAATTGCTAAATAGCATATTGTAGGTATGTATTAGCTCAATAATCGAAAAGTTTAGAAATGGCTTCAAACGTGGAAGAATATAGAATTCATTCAGTTAATCTCTTTTTTGCTGTCTCTCTCTTTTTCTCTCTCTCTCTCCCCTTCCCTCTCTCTCTTTTCTTCTCCCAGGTATTTTATCTATTGCTATTGAATTCATTCTTAGGTTTTCTGTATATCATGTAACAAGGGCCCTCTTTAGCTACTGTCTTTTATTATCCCAGTTTGGCAAATGAGGACAGGCTATATCTTGCTTAACAGTTTCAGAAAAATTCCAGGTATCACTCTAATTGAACATGTTGTGATAGTTGGAGATGTTGTACATCCTTGACCCAATTATTGTAGGAGATAGAGTCCTCTGATCTGCTGAGCCTGACAGTTATCTCTCCTCCCTTACTCCTTCTCAGTAAAACAGAAAAATATATCTACACATTTATTTACTACACCTCTTTCTTCTACACAATGAGACCAGGTACCTTCATCGGGCCTTTTTCTTTTCTGGCGGAAGTGATGAGCCCAAGTATTCACATTTAGAAGTGCACTATCCCAGTGGTAAATTTATTTGTATAATAAAAATAGGAAGAATTTATGAGAGATAGTTTCAAAGAGTAAGCAGTAGTTATCAAAGCTGAGCACAGATTGGAGACAAATTTTGAAGAATTCTAAGGAGGATATCAAATTATTGTTTGTAGTATGCCTTTCTCCATGGAATGATCAGGTAATTCTACATTGGAGGACCTCTTGGTACATCTTAAAAGTGACCACATTGCAACCTAGAATGGTACAGGGACATAGAGACTGAAGGATTTAAGATAGTGTGTATACAGAGAGACTATATATAAATTCATTCTGACAACGGGTATTTGGTAAGCTAAACTGTTGGTATTAATAGCACCATCTTACCTTTAAAAACTAGTTTGTCATTTATTGTTCAGACACTCTGCTCTGCTTGGAGGTATTCTAGATTCATAGTGAAGACATCGGTGATAAGATATTCCAATTTATCCCATTGCTAGGCTTTCTTTCCCAGTCATGAGTAATGAGAAGCAGAATATACTCCAAGCATAAATTTATTTATTAACCTCATATCCTAATAATATATAGTGGGATAAACAATGATTTTTTTCATTTTGGTATATACTCTTCCTGGGCATGCAGTAAGTTGAGTTTTGTGTGCCCATGAATTTGATATTTCCTTGCTATTCAGGTGTGTCATGGAGATTGAGTTTTGGCCAATGGAATGTCGATGGCAATAATGTGTACTATTACTTGTCATGGGGTATTTTAAAAAATCTGCATAAATCTCCAGGTCTCACTTTTTCTACTGTGGTCATCCTGGAGAACAAGTATTACAGATGGTGTAACTGCAGGATGAACGAGGGCTGCTGGACCTATGTTGGACACTGCACTTATTTGTTATGATTCTGAATATCTAGGATTTTTCTGTTGCAACATTTAGGGCTGCTTACTCTAAAAAAATGCTTTATGCCATTAACCTAATCGCTGTATACTTATGATTAAAAATAAATAAAAGTCAGCTTGATAATAGACTTCAGGATTTTGTCATTACTTTTTTTTTTTATCAATTTGCCTTTAAATGTCTTAATGGGGTCAAAACTAATCTACCTTTTTCATGAAAGTTGCTTGATTCTTCTAAAATTTCCATTCCCATACATGCTCCTCTAGCTCTATTTATGTATATCTCCAGGTCTTAAAAAATATTTGGTCCATTTTTTAATTTATTGGAAAGTACTTTGCTACATCTCAAATTTATCAATTTTTTTCTGAATTAATTTATTTCCCAGAATAACACCAAGGGCCCTGGTTGCTATATTCAACTTTCACATGCCTAATAGGTCCTCATTCATTCCATTAATGTGGAGATTAGTTAAGAAACTGATCTTATATGCCTTCCAATTCAATAATGTTGTTGTAATTTTAATTCAAATACAAGTTAAATTCAAAGCAAATATCAATAACTTAATTTTAGAATATACTTTTATTAGTATTATTTTAAAATACTCTTCTTCATTGAATATAACCCATACTACTTTTTAGGCTAGTCTAAGAGTTGGCAGTGCTGCTATTTCAGTTGTCTTAGCCCATAAGAATGAATATTGACACCTCTTGAATTTGTAATTTAATATTTCTCCCTTACATCCTCAGCTTTGTATTTTACTTATGACTCTGCTTTGTTTTTGCATTATACATCTCTCTTTTTCAATTATTTAGTATTCTGTGTAACGCTTTTTTATCTTCTTATCTCATCTAGATTTTCTTCCTTCAGTATCTACTTTTTTAAGAAAATCTCTTATTACCATAATTTATTTTTTCATCCTCTATATAACTCTACAAAAGAATGTTATATCAAAGTGATATTTTATTTTTCATTTATTTAACTGACATCTAATTATTTTGCCTTATGTTCTTTCTATAAGAATTTTTATGGGTTCCATGTAGATTTAATACTGTCTTTTATACCAACTTTCCTAAAGAGGTATTTCATTGTATATTATCTTGTTTCAAACTCCAACTCTTCCAAGTATATGTGTTGCTTCTCAACCTCTATTGTAATAATCTCTGGTGCAGATGTGCTAAAAACTACTTTTCTGTTCTTCATAGTTCCTAGTAGAGTGTGTGGTTTCTAGTAAGTTCTTAACCATCTATTAAATCAACCGGAATTAGATTAAATTCACATGTATATGTGACTGTAACAATCATAGAAAATGATATAGATGTCAAAATCTTTGCATGTACTCTAATATTCTTTAAAAATAAAAAGAAAAAATATAATGTGCAGTTCATTCTAGTGAAAAGGGCACTTAAATTGGAAGATTCTTAGCCAGTAGCATTTCCAGTGTCGCAAAATGTTACGGCTCCCTGAAGAGCGTCGGAGTAGTAATTAAGCTCTTAGCTTCTGGAGTTGAACCCCCTGGATTCAAAGCCTTGCTGCAAACTTACTGATGTGAGTGTTATGCAAGATAAGTAAACTCCTGTGACTCAGATTTTTATTTTTTGGTTATTTTCTTTTTCATCTTTAAAATAGCAGTAATTAATTCACAGGTTCTTATGAGAATTAAGTGTCAATACATGTGGTTAGTAGTAAACAGCATACAAGTATTAACTATAATTTTAAATCTGTTTTGGCTATATATCTTGCAACTCATCACTCATGAGCATAAGTACAAAATTAAATTTGCTGGGGATCTCATATTACCTGAGTAAGTAGCTGAGTAGTTGCCTGTCAGGCTACTGTCTACAGAAACCTCATGAAGTGACCTCCAAAAGGTTCAGGTTGATTTTGGTTTAACAAAACCTAAAAGAATTTTTTGAAATTTGGGCTTTAGAACACCACTAAGAGAACTGTTTGGGAGAAAAGTAAGTAGACAGAAACTTTGGTTAAATCACATACAATTTTATGCAACAGGTAATTAAACATACAGTTAAACAGATCATCAAGTATGGTGTTATTTAAAACCAAAGTTTCCTATCTAGGGATGATTTCATAGTCCTTTCCTGCTGCTATAACTAAATACCACAGACTGGGCGATTTACAAGGAACAAAATTTTATTTCTCATTTTTTCTGGCAGCTAGAAAGCTGAAGATCAAGGCACTGGCAAATTTGGTGTCTGGTAAGTGCTTGCTTCTTCTTCCAATATGGTGCCTTGTTGCTGTGTCTTGTGGAGGGGACAAACGCTATGTATTCACTTAGCAAAAGGCATGAACTTACTCCCTCAAGCCATTTTACAAAGGCACTGATCCCACTGGTGGAGCCCTCATGGCCTAATCACTTCCTAAATATTCCACTTCGTAATAATGTTGTATTGGAGGTTAAGTTTTAACATGAATTTTAGAGGGACCCAAACATTCAAACCATAAGATGGGCATCAGTCATTGGTGGTTAGAGTACTTTAAATTAACTTTAAGAATAACTACTTTAAGAGTAACCACTTTAAGTTATTCCCACTTGGGGGAACTTTAAGAATAACTACTTTAAGTTATTCCTGAATGGGAATAATTATATATATTATATATAATATATGTTATAATTATTATATATTATAATTATATCTATATCTATATCTTTCTTGTTGTATTATCTTCTGCTGGCTCGTCCTACTATTCATGTCTTTCTGAGATCCTGCTGTGATGATCATGCAGGGCGCAACACTAACCCTCTCACACTGGATCGTTTTGAATAAAGTACCTAAGTTCCAAATGGCTGTCACCATTACTCTAGCTGCTTCTCCTGGCAGCATGCTGAAGTACTGGTAAACTGGGAGGCTGATGTGTAGCAGTTATCAATATCCATGTTATAAATATTGCTGCCAAGCCCAATTTAAAGCTACCAATAGTTTAACAATCAGCTCATAAAATACCTGAACATTTAACAATGGGCTTGTGGGAACCAGAAGGAGCTGCCCCAACAAGTGAGTTCAGATATTTCCTTTCCTATATACATTCTTGACTTTCAAAATTTCATAAATGTGAACAAGCTTAATGTTTTTTTTTTTAACATCAGCCTCAACTTCTGCAATTCTTGAGGGACCAAGAAGGAATTTGTGATTTAAAACAACTTCAGAGTAAAGTGATATGAGAAGTGAATTCTTCTGACTTTTTCCTGTCTCTATCCATTAAAAAGCCCATACCATAATTATAGAGCAAGATCAAAGCGACAAAGTGTTCTTGAGGGTTTTGCAACTAAAAATTGGGGCATGGGATATGAGGGGTGTCTACTCTTTTTTTTTCTTTCCCTGTAGGCTACAAAAAGCACATGGAAAAATAATATATGTAGAGAAGTTTAGAATACTTTAATTCAATATGCCTAGCACAGCTTGGCCTTTCCTCTCCAATATGCCTGCAATTCTCCCCTAAGCATTCTGAGGAAAACTTTGAAACAATTAAACTATAATTCAACGCACTGCCGCTGTCTTACTAGACTTGCTCACTACCCTCTTTTAATGACTCCTTTCATTTTTCAATTCCCTTTACCAACTTGTATTTTAGAAATTATTGCATTTGAATATTCTTAAGCTGGTAATAATAACAAAAAAGTCCCTATTATTTTCTATTTATAATAATACAAAACTCTAAAAGCACGCATTCTATTACACTTACCTGATTATTCCATTTATGATGGGGAATTTTGCGTTCCTTTCCGCCAGGACAGTAAGGGATGCCAATTGCCTTGTTCGTTTAGCAAAACATGCACAAATGACATTTTACATGACATCTTGAAGTTGAAGAGGAGAGAAATTAGTGCTAAAGTCTGCAAGAAAAAAATGATACTATTCTTAGATTTCCCCGTTGCAGACTGATTCCTCATTTTCATTAGCTTCAAATATTATTTAGTGATTTTGGTGTTTGCCAATTCACTTGTTCTTCTTTTATCTGAATCCCACAATTACTCCATTGACGTTATGTTTACTTGATTCAGAGCAAACAAGCTGAAAACCAGTCTGCTAACATAAGAGCTAAGGGAATAATGCGCAGATAAAATCATGCTGTTTTTCTCTCTCTCTCTCTCTATTTATATATACACACACACACACACACAAAACACCTTTCTCTAAATAACACAAGACACATGGAATACCTTGTTATACCTTCTTAGTCTTTGTGATAATCTGATTAAATTAATTAGGTAGATATTGCTTTATCAAGGAGGAAGTAGCATCTCAAGAGAGGTGGTCATTTTCTCAGCTGTCTTTTAATGGTCTATAGGGAGATAAATGATCTTTTTAGGACTTTTTTTGTGAGATTGGGCCGGGCCTGAGCAAAGAAATTGGACAGCATTGGAATGAGGAAAACTGAGAAACAATAAATTGATAATGCTATTGTTTTGAAACATGGATTGAATGACAAAATTAATATGTTAAAATGCAAATAGTTTCAAAGACTCAATTTTGGTAAAAATTATTCATTGATAGTTTCTGTAGGTCGAAAAATAAGGACAAAAAGTTATATGACAAAACAAAACAAAGCAACTTAAAAACCTTTGGTGTGTTGTAAAAAGCACCAAGGGAGGTACTTCAGAAATTTTAAATAAATTTTATGTTTATGGTTTCTAACATTGATTAAGGATGACAAACATACAAAGTGACATGAAGATAATTACAAAACAATGTATCAGCAAACACACTGATTACATGAAGAGCAGCAGAATATGCCACCTCAAAATATGCTTCTTTGGCATGTAGACTATTTTGAGCTGAAGGAAATTGAGAAGAAAGAGATACAAGAAGAAGTTTCTGGCCACTCCCTGTTTGCCTAAAGACAAGACATTCATTTTATAGGTGTTTTCCCCTCCCATTTCTATCAGGAAGACCATAAATTAATTGCTGGAGAGCACTCCAAATCCTTATTAGCCAAGAGATGGCAACAGAGGAATCTACATAAGAAACTTTACTAACTAGTCTTTATCTACCATTAGTTGTCCCATATGCATTACCTTCTCACAATTTGCAGACCCTAGAAACTCAAAGTCCTTTCCTTTATCTTGTCACTTACCTACAAATTTATTGGTCTTTTCTTATGATGCTATATAAGCCCAAGTTTTAACCACCACTTTGAGTTACTGATCGCGGAATTCTCTTGTGTGTATACATGATGCACTCATTAACAAAATTCTACTTTTCTTTCATTAACCTGTCTTTTGATAGTCTAATTTGCAAGGCCATAGCCAATAAATTTAAGATGGTTAGAGGAAAAGCAAATTTTTTTCTTCCTTGAATAATAATACAAATATAATTGGCAAATATTACTGATGAATAACTTCCTGTTTTACTTGGTACAGATAAACTCAGATCTTCTAATTACAACAGCTAAACTCAATCCTGCAAGCTCCAGCTAGCATTATCCTATACATCAGCAATATATATTCGTTAGATATGTGAAAGTTCTCTTCCATGCTTAGCAATGTGCAGATCAATTTTCAGGAGTCATTCTGACTAAGCAATTTGATTGCATCTTAAGAGGTTCAAACTCCTCTGGCAAGATATGCTGATTTATTGGTTTCCAAATGGAAATGAAAATTCTAAGTGCTGGATCAGCAAAAACAAAGCACAGAAAGCTAGTGACCTTCAGGACCCTCGAGAGATTCCATGTGAGGTTTGCTTGATCCTAAACTCAAAGAAAGAATTGGCTCCATAGGCCTTAAACAAGCTCTGATGCTCTAAATTGAAAATCTTGTGACTGTGAATGATATATTCTCATTTTAGTCTATGCAAATAGTTCTCCCTGGAGCAAAATTTCCATTGGATTTTTGTGTTATAGAACTGTACAGCATGGTAGCCCTGCTGGGCATCCTTCACTGACAATGCCTTTCCATCCTCTTTATCACTTGCTTAAATTCTACCCCATCCTGAGATTTCTTCTCTTGCCACCATCGTGTCTCTTTCTCTAACATCTCAGAACATGTAATTCTGAATGCTATTTCAAATTGCTAAAAGTCTTTTTATATGTTTTCATCTTCACCACTAAATTATTCCTTATGCAGGGAAACATTGCCTTATAATTCAGGAATACTTAGCCTTTTGCTCAGTGTTTACTAACGATTTAAAAAACAATCTTGAAATACAGAAGATAAGCAATATTTATTTGCTTGACTGTCCATGAATGAATTAGAAGCAACCCATGTCCTCAAGAATTTCATGCTATGTTGATGACTCCAAGCAATTCTGTTTTTTTTTTTCTAATAGGTAATGCCCTTTCTCTGTTTTTCTTTGAAAACTTTCTGCTTAGTCTCAAAACTCAACTGAAATGTTATCTCTGTTTATTGAGACAGTGCATTATCCTCTTTGATTTAAATACTCTCACATAGCAATCTCTGTTGCATCATATGTTTAGAGGAAGTGAAGAGTATGGGCAGCAGTGCATGTTAATTTTCATTTTACAAAACTTTTCCTATCAATGTTGGCATTTTGCAACTAGTCCCAAGGTTTTAAAGGGGTAAAACTTGGTCTCAGATTGAAAGTTTATTAAGACTCAACTAAAACTTCATTATGCATTATTTTATGTGTATGTAGTACATGTGAATATCCTACCAAAAAAACACATATATATGTTTATATAAATATATATGTTTTTATAGGATAAACATATATATGTGTGTATATTTTATAGGATAACATAGAAACACATGCATACATATATACACATACACATATATCCTGCAAAGGAAAACATATAAGTATATATAAAAGCATATATGTTTATACATATACAAACCCACACACACAACTTTCAATTTTATTACATCAGCTGCTGCGTCATTGTGGGGAAGGGCTAGTTGCTGTTCATGGGTGTGGGTCACCCACGTGATGTAGATTTGAATTTCATCCCAACAAGGGGTATCTTGCCACAACTCCTTTAATTCAGTTTTGCTATTAACAGGTGTTAATAGAAAGTTACCATTTTTGTGCTCTTATAAATCTTTTGTGTTTTGAATAAAATAATATATTCTATTTTTTAGTAATCATCTTTTATTGTATATATTTATTTAATATCTCCCTGCTAAACATTAGAATTTGGAATGCATTGCATTCTTTTGTGGGATGATCTAAATATAACCTTTTTCTTTTGTGAGATACTCTAAATATCTTTTGTGAGTTAATCTTTTATGAGATAATCTAAATATAACCACAAATAAGTCATCTCACATTGACATCTCCATTTTTCTTAGGGAAAAAAAAACGACCTTATTGTTTTATTTCCAGGACTGCATGCTTACTACTCTTTACTTTCAAGTAGTTTGTTGAGTCAAAAAAACAATTTTAAAATGCCTTCTATATAAAAATATCAAGGAACAGAATCATGTATGGGTCCCACAGAGCTTTTCCGCTCCTTCATGGGCCCAAACTCTGCAGAGTCACAAATGAAGAGAGAAAAGTCTGAACTCAGAGAACTCATAGAATAATTTAGATATTATTAAACATCTTGAAGTTGAGTGCATGTAAACCATAGAGAAAGTTTTCTAAAATTGGCTTTAGGAATATCTCTGTTTTCCTGACTCTTTCCCCTCTGAGAAGCACCTGAAATACCTTCCTCTTTGTCTCCTGCACACAGCCCTCCTTGGCAAGCTGACTCCCTCTCCCTGTTAACTGTCTCTGCCCACTTGCTGCTCATGCATGCCATGTCCCTCACACGGAACAATTTGCCCTGGGTATAGGCCCTAAATATGTATTATGTGCCCTTCCCCATGAGGCCTGACCGCTATTCCAGCATCTTCCATTAAGGTGGCTACAGATTAATAAGGTACACAGGATACTTTCAAATTTAAAAATTCATGAGTGAGGTGTTGAGGAATTGGTAACAGTGAGAAAAATGTCACTGAATAGCATAAGAGAAGTATTCTTTAGATAATTCGAAGGACTTGCTTTTATAAAACTGTCTTTCTAGTTTTTACTTTCTTAAACTTCTACCAACTTTGTACTCTTTTTCAACATCACCACCAATTCCCCTGCATAGTGTTGAGGACAGTATAAAATAGTAATTTTTCCATGCTGAGGCCAATACTATTATGTTACTGTTTGTCATATGGACTGAGGAGCTGAAATGGAAACCAGCCCTATTGTCCATACAGCTAATGTTATGGATTACTTTGAATAAATATAGAAATTGACTCTCTCAGTCCCAAAATGTATAAAATTGCATTTGCCTTATTTGAGTTCCCTTCTCAGGACACCAACTGATATTGTTTGGATGTTGTTCCCTCTAAATCACAAGTTGAATTGTAATCCCCAATGTTAGAAGTAGAACCTGGTGGGAGGTGACTGGATCATGAGGATGGGTTTCTCCTAAATGGTTTAGTGCCACCCCTTGGTGCTATCCTTGTGATAGTGAGTTCTCATGAGATCTGGTTGTTTAAACGTGTGTGGCACCTCTATCCACTGCCCAGCTTCCTGCTCTTGCTTTATAGCGTGCCTGCTCCCACTTTGCCTTCAACCACAAGTAAACACTCCCGTAGGCCTCCCCAGGAGCCAAGCAGATGCCAGCACCATGCTTCCTGTGCAGCCTGCACAACTCTGAGGCAATAAAACATTTTTTCTTATTAAACTACCCAGTCTCGGGTATTTTTTTATAGCAATGCAAGAATGGCCTAATTCACCAACCATCAGGCCTCCAAGATAGTATCGTGAAACTTGAAGTTTATCAGATCACCACATCTGGTCAAGGACATGCCAAACCCCTCTCCCGTCATGATTGCCTTAAATGCCCACCTGCTTTCTGTTGAAGGCTTCTTAAGCTTCAAAGCTTCTTCCTCACCCCTTCCTAACTTCTGTTTTCACAAACGTGGTGCTTGCCTGCTATTTAAACTCCTAATTTTAGATGGTAGAGGAGATGGATTTGAGACTGATCTTCCATCTCCTTGGCTATAGCACCCAAGTAAAGCCTTCTTCCCTGACATGACTTTTTATCTCAGTGATTGGCTTTCTGTGCAATAAGCAATGGGACCTAGAACAAACCCCTAGTGTTTTGGTAGCAAAATCATTGTGAATGTGATTTAGGGCATTACCTGCCAGGAATCCTAGGTTAAGTGGTATGGGTAGTAGCTACTGATAGAATATATAAGAACTTTGCTGTGTGATTATAAAAAAAGGCAATCAATTCTATTTAGGCAGTAAAATAGAGTTGAGGTTGATTAGGTGTAGACAGCAATTGATAGGTGCCACAAATCCTTATAAATTTATCCATTAGAGTGACTATAAGTGACCAAAGTTTCCTTGGTTAACTTGGTATTCAAAAAACACTATAAAAGCAATAGTTTTGATTGAAAAAAATGATGATAATGTCAGGTAAAATAATTGTTAATAATTTTTTTCTGAATTCATTCACCTGTCCATTTGTTCATTCATCTATTCATTCCTTCAGTCAGTCAGTCAGTCATATAGCCAACACATCTTTATGGTGATCCTTCTCTTTGCCAGAAGGTATATATGCATACATGGCCCAGTCTACTAGGAGTCAGAGACCAAAGGAAAGACAAATACTAAATCAATAAGATAATAACTAAATGTATAATTATATATTGTGATGGATACTATAAATGATAAGAACAGGGTTCTATAAAATAAACTGAGGATGCCCAAATGAGTTTACAAAGGCAATATTATAGTCATATGCCTATATAATGACATTTTGGTCAATAATGGACCACATATATGACAGTGGTCCCATAAGTTTAGAATATCCTATTTTTACTATATTTTTTTCTGTTTAAATACTTACCTTGTATCACAACTGCTTATAATATTCAGTACAGTAACATGCTGTTAAGGTTCATAGCCTAAGAACAATAGGCTATAACATATGACTATATCATCTAGGTTTGTGTAAGTACACTCTATGATGTTCATGTAATAATAAAATCACAATGCATTTCTCAGAATATATTGCCATTGTTAAGTGACATATGACTGTATGTAGTTTATAAAAAGGCTTTCCTCTGAAGTCTGCTTGGATTTTGCTTTCCATACTTCCTGGGTTTTATTAATTTGCTATAGCACTCACAGAACTCAAGGAAACACTTTATGTATATTTACCCACTTATTATAAAGGATATTACAAAGGAATACAGATGAATAGTCAGATGGAAGAGGTGTGCAGGGTAAGCATGAGGGAAGAGCCGTGAGGCTTCCATTCCTTTTCCAGCAGCATTATCTTGCAGGACCCTCCACATGTTTAGCTATCCAGAATCCCCTGGAATCCAATCCTTTTGGATTTTTATAGAAGTGCCATATGTAGTTATGACTGATTAAATCAATGGCCATTGGTGATCGACTTAACTTTTAGTCTTTCTCCCCTTCCTGGTGTTTGGAGGGTGGGCCTGAAAGCCCTAAACCTCTAATTTTGCCTTGGTCTTTCTTGTAAATGACCCGCATCCTGAATTCACCCAGAGGCAGCCAGACACCTGTCATCTCATTAGCATACAAATGACACTTAACACTCCTGAGATTCCAAGGGTTTTAGGAGCTGTGTCAGGAAACCTGGGAGAAGACCAAGTATCTATATCTATATCTATATCGATATCTGTATCTATCCATATCTATATGTCACAATATCAGAGCCTCTATAGCAAATTGATATACGTTTTATGTTTATATTTCCAGAAATATTTTATATATTACTCTGTATTTATCCTGGTTTGTCCCACATAAAATAAAAAAGGGGTTAAAATTTTTAGTGATACTTTCTTAATGATACAAAAATGTCACTTTTCATACATGGGCTAGCCAAGGATTCACAGGAAGTTTCAATGACAATTTTATTTCTAATTATTACAAGTTAATATAAATCACTCCAAAAAGCCCAATGTCTGAATACATTTGTTTTTTGGCATAAGAGTCTTTTCTTATAAACACCAGCAGAGAATAGGTGTTTTGATTCCATTCTATATAACATAAATTAATAATTGTTCTCCAAAAATTAAATGATCAAGTCATATCAAATTTGCATTACAAAAACTTGCCTTAAGAGGAAAATGTGTTTACTTGAATGTGTGCAACAAACAAAGGAAAAACTGCAAAAACCACCCATTCAGAAACTAACAATTAGGATGTTTTATGCAGTCACTCATGCAAGCTTTGAAATTCACTGTTAATAGGAATTTAATGTAAGGTGCTGGGCCTGTGGAGTCATTTCTTTGGAACCCTAAGTTTTGCTCTGCTAAGGATCTTTGTATACTGATGGTCTCAAATTAGTTTTTCATATCATCCTCCAGTCCCCACACTGGGTATAATTAAGGGGAGCCATTTGTTGCCTAATATGCTTTCTTCTGGAACAACTCTCAATCTGCCAGATCCTCCTGGTGAGTGAGATGGAGAAGCATATTGATTTCTAGGCTGCGTGGCATAGATTATATACCGTAGCTTCGTTTTCTAAAAGGTCTTTGAGTTCCCTGAGTGCCCTGAGCAAGAGACTGTCTTTTAAAAGGCCCAACTTGCTGCTCACTGGGAGTAATACTCTATTATCCAACCAGAGAATTGGTTTGTGCAGTATTTATTTTTAGCATACCCTCAGCTTTCCATTCTCCAAGGGACTGAGAATTTGTGTGAGTGTTGGTTTGTTTGTTTGTTTGTTTTGCTTTGGGTTTTGATTTTTATACACCCTAATCATATATCAGCAAAGTTTGTTAGAACCCCTGTGCAAAGGTAAATACTTTAAATAGGGCTGTGGTCTTATTCATTTGTTTAGTTGAAATTAATTGCAAAACAAACTATTCAGAGAAAAATGAGGGGAAGATTTACACATGTAATAAATGAGATACGGAACAACAGGGGTCATATTTTTGAATTCCTCACATCACCTACTTAGTGTTTGTCACTTAATAGAATATGAGTATATGCTACAAAACAGTTGACTTGAGCAATGTGGCCGGCCATTAATTCTCCCTTTTCAAGTCATATGGGCCATTTTCTTTCACTGGTAACTGAATTTAGCAAAATGTATTGACAACAGGGTTTTTTTTTTTTAAACACCTGTATGAAATAAAAACATAATTATTACAAATATCAGTTTCCTTTACTATATTCTTCTCATCGAAACTAAAGTGAAAAAACAAACAAAAAAATCGAAATTGAAATTCACCATGGGTTTTTTTTTGTTTTTTTTTTGACAGAGCCAGGCTGGAATGCAGTGGCGCCATCTCATCTCACTGCAACCTCCGTCTCCCGGGTTCAGGAGATTCTCCTGCCTCAGCCTCCCAAGTAGCTGGGACTACAGGCATGTGCCACCATGCCCAGATAATTTTTGTATTTTTAGTAGAGATGGGGTTTCACCGTGTTGGCCAGGATGGTCTTGATCTCTTGACCTCGTGATCCGCCTGCCTTAGCCTCCCAAAGTGGTGTGATTAGAAGCGTGAGCCACTGTGCCTTGCTGACCATGGGTTACTTTTAGGTTCCTTCTTTTCTTTCTTCCTCCTTCCCTTCTTTTCTTTTTTCCTTCTTATTCAAAAACTATGTTGTTAATTTCTGTACCTAAGAGAGATGCATTTTTATAGTAAAAGAGTAACTGAGATTTGTGTTGTAAAGAGCAAATGTCAGCAAATGTCAGCAGTTCTGATCAGAGTGAAATAATTATTCATTAAAAATAAAGTCCCCTTAAAACATGTTAGACTAAAATAAAACAGATCATTACCAGTCTTTCCTTTCTCACTTTGAATTGTAGGTGACAACACCCTCAGAATCTCTTCTCACCAAGTTCTTAATAAAAAGTTTAACCATACTTATTGTCAAGCAGTGAGAACACGGCTGAGCAGAGAATCATGTCACATCCCGAAGACTTCCCTCTCTGACATATTACCATTTATGGTGATAATTTCATTAGTTCATTTATTCATTCACTTTTTAAAAAAATCTTGAATGACCAGAGTGGTGAATAAGACAAATTTCCTCATTCATTTTTGAAGCTATTAGAGGAAACATAGAAAAAAACAAACATGATGTCAGTTTGTGTTATATGCTATGCAAAAAAAAAAAAAAAAAAAATGAAGCAGGTTACGGATAACAGAGAATAAGATTAGTAGAGTCTTTTAATATGGCCATGATGATAATGAAAGGTTTTTCTAAATAAGTGACTGTAATGGCTTTGTGACATGTCAATTTAGCTAGGTTATGATCCCCAGATATTTAAGCAAGAGTAGTGTAGAAGTTCCTGTGAAGAAATTGTGCAGATGTAGCTAAAGCCACTAATCAGTTGACTTTATGTAAGGATTACTATTCTGGATGAGCCAGTCAGTGAGTCAGAAAGCCTTTAAATCAAAGTTGAGGCTTTTCTGAGAGACGGGAACATATCTGCCTGAAGGTAACAACTTCATGCCTATGGAGCTGTAGAGCTCATGATCTTCTTTTCCTGACTGCCTGCCCTGCACACTTTGGAATTGATAAGGCAGCCTCCAGAATTGCATAAGCCATTTTCTCTAACAAATCTCTCTCTCTCTCTCTCCCCCCTGCCCACCTCCCTCTCTGTCTGGAATCTCTAATTCTGAGGTTTGGTGAACTAGAAATAGTAAGCTGAAAGACAGGGGTGGTGATGAAAGATAGTAATGCCTCAAAGTAAGATGATGATCAAGGTTTAGTGATGAGTAACAAAAAGCTCCAGAGTAACTGAAGGTGTGACTGAGGGAAACTGGTAGCAAGATTATCTGGGGAGATAAAATCAATGAACTGAAAGGACAAGCTATTGAAAGTATCATTTCTGCGGGTATTAAAATTATCAAGACTGATGACAGAATTCATCTGGGGAGGAGTCTGAGGTCAAATCCTCAAAGAGTGCTATAAGGTTTGCATATGACTGCGGCAAGAAGTGTTGCATGCTGCCTTAGATTTTTCTGGACAGGGTACCAGAATGGGTACTCTTTTTCCCTTTTTTTTATTATACTTAAATTCTGGGATACATGTGCAGAACGTGCAAGTTTGTTACACAGGTATACATGTGCCATGGTGGTTTGCTGCACCCATTAACCCATCAACCACATTAGGTATTTCTCCTGATGCTATCCCTCCCCTTGCCCTCTACAAGGGCCCTGTCAGGACAGGCCCTTGTGTGTGATGTTCCCCTCCCTGTGCCCATATGTTCTCATTGTTCAACTCCCACTTATGAGTGAGAACATGCGGCAATTGGTTTTCTGTTTCTGTGCTAGTTTGCTGAGAATGATGGTTTCCAGCTTCATCCGTGTCCCTGCAAGGACAAGAACTCATTCTTTTTTATGGCTGCTTAGTATTCCATGGTATATATGTGCCACATTTTCTTTATCCAGTCTATCATTAATGGGCATTTGGGTAAGTTCCAAGTCTTTTTTATTGTGAATAGTGCTGCAATAAACATATCTGTGCATATGTCTTTATAGTAGAATGATTTATAATCCTTCGGGTATATACCAAGTAATGGGATTGGTGGGTCAAATGGTATTCTCGTTCTGGATGCCTAAGGAATTGTCACACTGTCTTCCACAATGGTTGAACTAATTTACACTCCCACCAACAGTGTAAAAGTGTTCCTATTTCTCCACATCCTCTCCAGCATCTGTTGTTTCCTGACTTTTTAATGACTGCCATTCTAACTGGCGTGAGATGGTATCTCATTGTGGTTTTGATTGACATTTTTCTAATGACCAGTGATGATGAGCTTTTTTTCATGTCTTTGATGGCTGCATAAACATCTTCTTTTGAAAAGTGTCTCTTCATATCCTTTGGACACTTTTTGATGGGGTTGTTTGCTTTTTTCTTGTAAATTTGAATTCCTTGTAGATTCTGGATATTAGCCCTTGGTCAGATGGATAGATTGCAGAAATTTTCTCCCATTCTCTAGGTTGCCTGATCATTCTGATGGTAGTTTCTTTTGCTGTGCAGAAGCTCTTTAGTTTAATTAGATCTCATTTGTCAATTTTGGCTTTTGTCGCCATTGCTTTTGGTGTTTTAATCATGAAGTCTTTGCCCATGCCTATGTCCTGAATGATATTGCCTAGATTTTCTTCCAGGGCTTTTATGGCCTTAGGTCTTACATTAAAATCTTTAACCCATCTTGAGTTAATTTTTGTATAAGGATTAAGGAAGGGGTCCAGTTACAGTTTTCTGCCTATGGCCAGCCAGTTTTCCCAACACCTTTTATTCAATAGGGAATCCTTTCCCCATTGCTTGTTTTTGTCAGATTTGTCAAACAACAGATGGTTGTAGAAGTGTGGTGTTATTTCTGAGGCATCTATTCTGTTCCATTGGTCTATATATCTGTTTTGGTACAAGTACCAAGCTGTTTTGGTTGCTGTAGTCTTGTAGTATAGTTTGAAGTCAAGTAGTGAGATGCCTCCAGCTTTGTTCTTTTTGCTTAGGATTGTCTTGGCAATATGGGCTCTTTTTTGGTTACATATGTAATTTAAAGTAGTTTCTTGTAATTCTGTGAAGAAAGTCAATGGCAGCTTGATGGGAATAGCATTGAATCTATAAATTACTTTGGGCAGTATGACCATTTTTATGATATTGATTCTTCCTATCCATGAGCATGGAATGTTTTTCCATTTGTTTGTGTCCTCTCTTATTTCCTTGAGCTGTGGTTTGTAGTTGTCCTTGAAGAGGTCCTTCACATCCCTTATAAGTTGTATTCCTAGGTATTTTATTCTCTTTGTAGCAATTGTGAATGGGAGTTCACTCATGATTTGGCTCTCTGTTTGTCTATTATTGGTGTATAGGAATGCTTGAGATTTTTGCACATTGATTTTGTATTCTGAGACTTTGCTGAAGTTGCTTATCAGCTTAAGGAGATTTTGGCCTGAGACAATGGGGTTCTCTAAATATACAATCATGTCATCTGCAAACAGATAATTTGACATCCTCTCTTCCTATTTAAATAAACTTTATTTCTTTCTCTTGCCTGATTGCCCTGGCCAGAGCTTCCAACACTATGTTGAACAGGAGTGATGAGAGAGGGCATCTTTGTCCTGTGCCAGTTTTCAGAGGGAATGAATGTGTCCAGCTTTTGCCCATTCAGTATGATGTGGGCTGTGGGTTTGTCATAAATAGCTCTTATTATTTTGAGATGCGTTTCATCAAAACCTAGTTTATTGAGTGTTTTTAGCATGAAGTGGTGTTGAATTTTATTGAAGGCCTTTTCTGCACATTGAGATAATCATGTTGTTTTTGTCCTTGTTTCTGTTTATGTGATGGATTATGTTTATTGATTTGCATATGTTGAACCAGCCTTGCATTCCAGGGATGAAGCCGACTTGAGAGTGGTGGAGAAGTATTTTAATCTGCTGCTGGGTCTGGTTTGCCAATAGTTTATCAAGGATTTTCACATTGATGTTCATCAGGGATATTGGCCTGAAATTTTCTTCTTTTGTTGTGTCTCTCCAAGGTTTTGGTATCAATTTGATGCTGGCCTCACAAAAAGAGTTAAGGAGGACTCCCTCTTTTTCTACTGCTTGGAATAGTTTTAGAAGGAATCTTACCAACTCCTCTTTGTACCTCTGGTAGAATTTGGCTGTGAATCCATCTGGTCCTGGGCTTTTTTTTTGTTTGATAAGCTGTTAATTACTACCTCAATTTCAGAACTTGTTATTCATCTATTCAGGGATTCAACTTCTTCCTTGTTTAGTCTTGGAAGGGTGTATGTGTCCAGGAATTTATCCATTTCTTCTAGATTTTCTAGTTTATTTGTGTAGAGGTGCTTATAGTCTTCTCTGATGGTAGTTTGTATTTCTGTGGGATCAGTGGTGATATCCCCTTTATCATTTTTTATTGTGTCTATTTGATTCTTCTCTCTTATCTTCTTTATTAGTCTGGCTAGCAGTCTATCTATTTCGTTAATCTTTTCAAAAAACCAGCTCCTGGATTCTTTGATTTTTTGAAGGGTTTTTCTTGTCTGTATCTCCTTCAGTTCTGCTCTGATCTTAGTTATTTCTTGTCTTCTGCTCGCTTTTGAATTTGTTTACTCTTAGTTCTCTAGTTCTTTTCATTGTACTGTTAGGGTGTCAATTTTAGATCTTTCCTGCTTTCTCCTGTGGGCATTTAGTGCTATAAATTTCCCTCTAAACACTGCTTTAGCTGTGTCCCACAGATTCTGGTGCATTGTGTGTTTGTTCTCATTGGTTTCAAAGAACTTTTTTATTTCTGGCTTAATTTTATTATTTATCCAGTAGTCATTCAGGAGCAGGTTGTTCAGTTCCCATGTAGTTGTGCAGTTTTGAGTAAGTTTCTTAATACTGGGTTCTAATTTGATTTCACTGTGGTCTGAGAGACTGTTTATTATGATTTCCATTCTTTTGCATTTGCTGAGGAGTGTTTTACTTCCAATTATGTTGTCAATTTTAGAATAAGTGCAATGTGTTGCTGAGAAGAATGTATATTCTGTAGCCCTGGGGTGGAGAGCTGTGTAGTTGTCAATTAGGTCTGCTTGTTCCAGAGCTGAGTTTAAGTCCTGAATATCCTTGTTAATTTTTTGTCTCATTGATATGTCTAATATTGACAGGGGGCTGTTAAAGCCTCCCACCATTATTGTGTGGGAGTCTAAGTCTCTTCGTAGGTCTCTAAGAACTTGCTTTATGAATCTGGGTACTCCTGTATTGGGTGCATATATATTGAGGATAGTTGCATTGATCCCTTCACTATTATGTAATGCCCTTCTTTATCTTTTTTAATCTTTGTTGGTTTAAATTCTGTTTTATCAGAGACTAGCACTGTAACCCCTGCTTTTTTTTTTTCTTTCCATTTGCTTGGTAAATCTCCCTCCATCCCTTTATTTTGAGCCTATGTGTGTCTTTGCATATGAGATGGGTCTCCTGAATACAGCACCCCAATGGTTCTTTACTCTTTATCCAATTTTCCAGTCTGTATCTTTTCATTGGGGTATGTAGCCATTTACATTTAAGGTTAATTTTGTTATGTGTGAGTTTGATCCTGTCATTATGATGCTAGCTGGTTATTTTGCCCATTAGTTGATGCCGTTTCTTCATAGTGTTGATGGTCTTTACATTTTGGTATGTTTTTGCAGTGGCTGTTACTGGTTTTTCCTTTCCATATGTGGTGCTTTCTTTAAGAGCTCTTGTAATGCAGGCCTGGTGGTGACAAAATACCTCAACACTTGTTTGTCTGTAAAAGACTTTATTTCTCCTTCACTTATGAAGCTTAGTTTCGCTGGATATGAAATTCTGGGTAGAAAATTCTTTTCTTAAGAAATGTTGAATATTGGTCCCCACTCTCTTCTGGCTTGCAGGGTTTCTGCAGAGAGATCCACTATTAGCATGATGGGCTTCCCTTTGTGGGTAACCCGACCTTTCTCTCTGACTGCCCTTAACATTTTTTCCTTCATTTCAACCTTGGTGAATCTGACAATTATGTGTCTTAGGGTTGCTCTTCTCGAGGAGTATCTTTGTGATGTTCTCTGTATTTCATGAATTTGAATGTTGGTCTGTCTTGCTAAGTTGGGGAAGTTCTCCTGGATAATATCCTGCAGTGTTTTCCAACTTGGTTCCATTATCCCCGTCACTTTCAGGTACACCAATCAAATGTAGGTTTGGTCTTTTCACACGGTCCCATATTTCTTGGAGGGTTTGTTTGTTCCTTTGCATTATTTTTTCTCTACTCTTGTCTTCACACTTTATTTCATTAAGTTGATCTTCAATCTCTGATATCCTTTCTTCTACTTGATTGACTCAGCTATTGATAATTGTGTATGCTTCACAAAGTTCTCATGCTGTGTTTTTCAGCTCCATCAGGTCATTCATGTTCTTCTCTAAACTGGTTACTCTAGTTGGAATTTCCTGTAACTTTTTATCAAGGTTCTTATCTTCCTTGCATTGGGTTAGAACATGATCATTTAGCTCAGAGGAGTTTGTTATTAACCACCTTCTGAAGCCTACTTCTGTCAATTCATCAAAATCATTCTCCATCCAGTTTTGTTCCCTTGCTGGCAAGGAGTTATGATCCTTTGGAGGAGAGGAGGCATTCTGGTTTTTGGAATTTTTGGCCTTTTGGCACTGGTTTTTCCTTACCTTTGTGGAATTATCTACCTTTGGTCTTTGATGTTAATGATCTTTGGATGGGGTTTTTGAGTGGTTGTTCTTTTGTGGATTTTGATTCTATTGCTTCCTGTTTGTTAGTTTTCCCTCTAACAGCCAGGCCTCCCTTCTGTAGGTCTGCTGGAGTTTGCTGGAGGTCCACTCCAGACCCTGTTTTCCTGGGTATCACCAGTGGAGGCTGCAGAACAGAAAAGATTGCTGCCTGCTCCTTCCTCTGGAAGCTTCATCACAGAGGGGCATCTGCCAGATGCCAGCCGAAGATATCCTATATTAGGCATCTATTGGCCCCTCCTGGGAGGTGTCTCCTAGTCAAGAAGCATGGGGGTCAGGGGCCCACTTGAGGAGGCAGTCTGTCCCTTAGCAGAGCTCGAGCGCTGTGCTGGGAGGCCTGCTGCTCTCTTCAGAGCTAGCAGGCAGGAACATTTAAGTCTGCTGAAGCTGTACCCACAGCAGCCCCTTGCCCCAGGTGCTCTGTCCCAGGGATATGGGAGTTTTATCTATAAGCTCCTGATTGGGGCTACTGCCTTTCTTTCAGAGATGCCCTGTTAAGAGAGGAGGAGTCTAGAGAGGCAGTCTGGCTATAGGTGCTTTGTGTCACTGCAGTGGGCTCCACCAAGTCCAAACTTCCTGGTGGCTTTGCTTAGGTGGAAAACCACCTACTCAAGCCTCAGTAATGGTGGGTGACCCTCCCCCTACCAAGCTTGAGTGCCCCAGGTGGACTTCAGACTGCTGTGCTGGCAGCGAGAATTTCAAATCAGTGGATCTTAGCTTGCTCGGCTCTGTGGGGGTGGGATCCACTGAGCTAGACCACTTGGCTCCCTGGCTTCAGCCCCCTTTCCAGGGGATTGAAGGGCTCTGTTTCGCTGGCGTTTCAGGTGCCACTGTGGTATGAAAAAAAACAAAAACAAAAACAAAAAACAACCGAGTCCTGCAGCTAGCTCAGTGTCTGCCCAAATGCCCACCCAGCTTTGTGCTTGAAACCCCGGGCCCTGGTGGTGTAGTCGCCTGAGGGAATCTCCTGGTCTGTGGGTTGTGAAGACAGTGGGAAAAGTGTAGTATCTGGGCAGGATAGCTCTGTTTTTCACAGCACAGTCCGTTACAGCTTCCCTTGGCTAGAAGAGGGAGTTTCCCCACCCTTGTGCTTCCCAGGTAAGGCAATGCCCCACCCTGCTTCTGCTCACCTTTTGTGGGCTGCACCCACTGTCTAACCAGTTCCAATGAGATGAGCCAAGTAACTCAGTTGAAAATGCAGAAATCACCCACCTTCTGCATTGGTCTTGCTGGGAGCTGTAGACCGGAGCTGTTCCTATTCGGCCATATTGCCCAGGATATCCAGAGTGGGTAATTTATATGATTTACCCAGAGTGGGTAATTAATAATGATACCGTAGACTGTGTGGCTTATGATCACAGAATTTTGTTTTTCACAGTTTTATAGGCTGAGAAGTCCAAGATCAAGATGCCTTGAGATTCAGTGTCTGTCTGGTGAGGGCCCACATCCTGTTCATAGAATTGCCCCTTCATGCTGTGTTTTCACAATTCACATATGATGGAAAAGGCAAATAAGCTCCCTAAGACCTTTCCTTATAATAGCACTAACCCAATCATTAAGGCTCTACCCTTATGTTCTAACCACTCTCCAAAGACCTTGCCTTTTAATATCATCACCTTCGGAGTTAGGATTTCAACCTATGAATTTGGGGGGAACACAAACATTTGGACTATAGCAAGTAGCATTTTAATGAAGATGAAGGGACAATGATATCAGATTGATAATGAGAAGCAAAGAAGTCATCAACCCTACCTCTAGTCACAGTAGTACCTATGATGTAGAAAGGAATGAAAAGAACACCAGAAAGCAGTGTGCTCAGTTAAGGGGGCTTGGTTTCTTGAGCAGCTTGTTTCTTGGAAACAAAATTGATGCTACACACATAGGCTAGGTGGTCCTACAAAGTGCTCATGGTAATCTGTCCCCCTTCAATCTTGAAGCGGACAGTATTATGGCTGTGGTTGTCCCTGGAAAAACTGTGTAAAAAACAGAAGGCTTCCCACTCAGCACCATGAAAGTTTCCTGTTAGCATCTTCTTTGTGCCTATATAATGCAGCAGGTTTGCAACGCACACATACCTAGTGATGGGTTAACCTTGTTAACAGCCATGTGGATTCTCCTTCTGTGGAGCAAGAATGCTTTTATTTACCTCTTTTATTTACCCAAGTACCGAAACAAGAGTCTTCCCTCTGCCTTATCCCCTCTCTCAAATCAATTAGCAAGTCCTTAACAGCTCTCTAAGACTGTTATTTCTTTTTCGAGTTTGCCATTTCCTCTGTCTTGGCATTCAGACCACTCTCATTTGTCATTGGTATTATTACAACTTTCCTGCAGCATCCAAGCTTGTCTCCCTACCTTCAGTCTTCAAGCCTCTAATCCTTTTACATTAAAGTGTGAAACTGATGCTATCATTTCCCAATTAAAAATGCTTAATAGCTCTCTCATGCTTCCAAGATAAAGTTCAGCCTTTTGCCACAACTTCCAATACCCTCATGATCTGGCTTGCTTATTATCAATCCTCACTACTACCTTTGCTACTTTCGACCTTGTACTCTCAATTAGCTATACTGGACAACTGGAATTTCTTCAATACACAATGCTGTGTACACCGTTGCACATGATTTGCCCTCTGCTTGGACCTAGTAACCTCCTACTACTCATTCTTGGGTCTCGACTTAGATTCAACTTCCTCTGAGAAGCCCTCCACGATAATACAATGGATAACCTTTTTCCATTTCCAGAGTCCTCTATTCTTATTCTACTCACAGCACTTAACAGTTAGACTTGAAATGGTCTGTTTTTATATCTGTCTTGTCTACTAAAACAAGTTCTTTGGCAAAAATTATGTTTAGTTTCCCTCATTGTTAGTATCTGAGGGACTAGTATAGTATGAGGCATGCATTACAAAGTCAGGGATAAACAGAACCAGTAAAGGGAAAGAACTTTAACCAATGAAAATAAAGAGCAGCTCTGATTATGTATGAGAATGTCCTCTGCCTACCCACCCACATAGACATTGCTAGAGATTTACAGATAAGAAAAGATGTAGTCCTTTCTCTTGGCATGAATAAAAGTTCTTTTCAACAGATTTAGGAACAATTTGTATATCTAATACCATGTAAGACCCTCTTAAATTAGAGCCCAGGGAATATTTGGGTAAAGGCAATTTTATGCAGTGGATAAGTTAGGTCTTTTAGCCATCCAACTTTTGCTCCAGTTCGACGATTGTTCTCTCTCAATGCCTTTGTTGACATCTATATATCAGATCATTAAAAAATATATGCATACATGAACTCTGATTGAGGATATAGCTTTATGTCTTTCTTTCCCAGGGCTTCATCCACCTCTATCTAATTAAGAAGTAGAGCTATAGCATTCTATTATATTCAAGGTGGCATTATTTCTTAATTGCATATAGAAGACTTCTAGGGACATCACAATTGGTCAGCCAGGATATCTTTTTATTTATTCAGAAAACAAATTTTGAGCTTCTGTTATATGCCAGGCTTTGGGGATACAACAGTAAAAACCATAAGCCAGGTAACTGTTCTACCAATTATAAACTAGGAGGAGAGGCAGCAATGAACAAGTGAAAGTATGATGTGTTCATTGAAGGAGTAAAACAGAGTGCTACAGATGCACACCAGGAATTTGGGAAAGGCTTTTCTAAGGAAATGATATGAAGCTGTGGCAGATGAATGAACTGGTTAAAAACTGAAGTTCTTTTAGAAGGCCCTGCTTTCTTGAAGGCTCATGAAGGAACCTTCCCTCCTGCCAGTAGGGCTGCTGCTTTCTCTTGCTAGTCCTGTAGTCACAGTCACCTGAATTATGGCTCTCATTGCTACCAGAGTTGTGAGAGCTGCTGCAATGATGCAGCTTAAAAGCTCCAAAACTGTTTTTTCTTCTGAAAAAACTCAATGAAAGGAAATTGCTATGGCAAAAATGGTGACACTGAAACACTAACTGCTACCATCCATACTGAAGCCATCTCATCACATCCCAATACCACCGCACTGTAGTCACTAGCACCACCCATTGTATAGGCTTACTTACAGCATACCAATGCAGTACCTCTGCATTGAAAATAAACCATTTCTCCTACGTCTTGTGCCCATTTATTTCATCACCCTTGCATCCCACAGAAAGTATTATGTGAACTATTTTCTAAGTTATTTTCACTTGTAATTGAAGATCTTCCTGGGAAGACTAAGCTGTGGGCCCATGGAGATGGCAGCAGGTGTATAAGACATGTCTGCGTAGCAGATGCCATGTTGTACTCAACATTGCTCTTCATTTAATCACAGACACTGTAATTGGACCAAGCTTTTGATGCCACCTCCTTTCACTTAGGATTTATAAGGATATTTACATTGGACTCAACTAATACTAATCTTCAATAGTTGTACTGGAAATGCTTGATACTGTAGTTGTCATACTACAGAGAAACAAATTACCAAAGCCACATTAATGAAGAACAAGTTATTATTCATTACTATTGTACCACATAGGCATTAATATGGTTTGGCTCTGTGTCCCCAACCAAATCTCATCTCAAATTGTAATCCTCATAATACCCATGTATGGAGGAAGAGACCAGGTAGGAGGTGATTGGATCATGGGGGTGGTTTCCCCCATGTTGTTCTTGTGAGTTCTCATGAGATCTGACGGTTTTATAAGGCAGTTTTCCCTGCCCTTGCTCACTCTCTCCTGCTGCCTTGTGAAGAAAGTCCTTCCTTTCCCTTTGCCATCTTCCATAATTGTAAGTTTCCTGAGGCCTCCCCAACCATGCAGATCTGTGAGTCATTTAAAACTCTTTCCTTTATAAATTACCAAGCCTTGGGTATTTTTTTATAGAGTGTGAGAACAGACTAATACAGTCATCTTTATTTAAATGTAGATGATAGACACCCTATAAATACAAAGATTTGTAAAAGAGGCAAGCTGCCAAGACCATGCATTCAGAAACACATTTAGAAGATGCCGTTTTAGTAAATGTAAATGCATTTCTGCTTAGCAGATTCGACCTAGGAAATGACGAAGCCTTTGTGAAATAGTTTAAAGAGATTTTCATATACTAATCAGCTAAATATATTCAACATCCGGATAATTATTATTTAGAAGCATTCAGATCTGACTGGCTCATTGAAAATTTTGTCACATAAATGTGAAATGACAAATTTACTACCTAAAGCTATTCATTCCTAAATTTTGCATGCATTAATGTCATTACATCACCTCCTGTCTGGAATGGTAAAATGGGTAGTTTTTTTTCTATTATTGTTACTAAGAATTGTCTCTCCTACAGCATGCTTTGCCAACACTTTGTTATTGCTTTTCCTAGATGAGACATATTTTCTGAGAAAGAGTCAAGTTTTTTTGAATTTTGTCATAAAATAAAAATATGTATTAGGTACAGAAAAGATTATTCCTGATTCAAATCTCTGTATTGTGGGTGCTCAGGTCAGTGGTCAGTGGACTATACAAAGAATAAATTGATGCAATAGATAAACTGGGTAATTGCTCAGTGTATTGACTTTATATCTCATAAACCTATGGATCTCTAAAGTTGATATGCCATAAACTTGTACTTACTTAAACTGTTCCTACTGAGCCCTCTCATTGGCCATAGTAAAGGTCCTTTTGTAGCCCACCCAAGATTGACTCAGATTAGATAAGATCCAGAAGACTGGATAAGAAATATTTACCAACATATCTCACATCCTACTCCTACCTCAAATGCTTCCAAGATGAATTTCTTATTACCATATTTCTTTCCTTAATTAATTTTCTATACTATTTATTTTGAATCATTTTCCCAGTTAGTATGTTTTGGGTTATTTGCAGCTATTCTACAATATAATAAATTCAGTAATTTCAACAATTTGATTTGTGATCCTTTATTCTTAACATCTTACTTAAAACAATGAATAAAATTCAAAATTTACATTTGAGTTGTTGTGAATTAGGTAATACATTCAGTGCTGTTAGGAAAAATGATGCTGTGATTCGTGAAGCAATAGTGAATTTTAAAAAATTTAATTTATTTTATCTCTTTAGAGTGTTTAAGAATACAAATGTAAGGCAGTAAATGAAAAAAAACTCATAGTTTATTTTATCAGAAGAAAAAGGGTTGTCTATCTTAATCATAGCTCTTGTGATTAAGCCATTCAAATTAACCTGAAGAAGAAAAAAACAGAGAAGTAGAAGATGTGTGAAAATGAGATGGGAATTTAGTGTAAGGCTATTGGGCTATTTCATGGAATCTGAAGAAAGACATATATTTAAACTTCTTCAGGAACTGAACCTCATTATCATTAATTTTATTTTTAGGACCTTGCTTTCTCCCTGTCTTTGTGGGACATGAGAAGTTGTTGTCTTTGATTTTTATTACATGTTTGTTTGATTCCTTGATTCAAGTCTCCTTTTACTCTGAAATCAGCATTTTCTTTATTCACAAGACTAACCAAGAGAAACTAGATTTTGGAACCAACCTGCAGATCTAAAGAGAGAAGACCTGGTGAATCTTGCCTGAATCCAGTGCCCATTTCTGGCCCAATAAACAATGACCAGAGGTCAGTTTTACATAGTGCACACATGATTAGAAGTGGTCTGACCATATGGGATAGGAAAAAATTTTCAGGAAAATAAAATAGATAATAGATCGAGTGAACCTCACAAGATGTCTCCTCTGTTGCTACAACATAATTTTTCAGAGGGAAATTTAAAATATCCATGTTAATAAGCCCTTGCTAATAATGGCTCTAATTAAGACCTTCTTTCAGAAAATGATTTTTTTCACAAGTGGGAGATCACCTTGTAAGGAGAGAAGCCATCTTCTTGTATCTTCATTATAACTAACTATGATCTGGTTAACTACTGTTTTTTTTATGGTAAATTTTGAAAAGTTCTATACTACAATTATATTAGTCAAAGTTCTCTAGAAAAAGAAAACCAATAGGATGGATTAACGGATAGATAGAGAGATGGATAGATGGATGGATGGATAGATAGATGGATACATAGATGATAGGTAGGTAGATAGATAGATAGATCTATTTTAAGGAATTGGCTTGTGCTATTTGTGAGTTCTGGCAACTAGAAAGTCTAAAACCTGTGTGGCAAGCTGGCAGGCTGGAGATTCAGGTAAAACTTGAAATTGTAGTCTTGTGTCTGAAAGCCAGAAACTCAAGTAGAATTTCTATGTTGCAGAAGAGAAGCAGGATCCATTCTTTTTCAGGAAGCCTCAGTCTTTTCTCTTAAGTACTTCAATTTATCGGATGAGACCTATGCACATTATGAGGGATAATCTGCTTTATTTAAAGTCAACTGATTGTAAATGTTAATCACATCTTTTTATAACAAAATCTAAATGAAGTTTGACTAAACACCTGTCACTATGGTGTAGTAAGTTGTCACATAAAATTAATTATCACAGTCACTAAGTAATCTTGTTTTTTTATATTAATGCTGAGCTGCTGACTACTTAAAGCTCTAGAAGAAAAGCCTATGTTGTCTTTTTCATCTTCTTATGATTATATTTTCTAGCATTTTAGTATCCAGTCTGCTTCTATATTGTTATTTAAGAATGACAAGCCAGACAGAAATGCACTTGTATACGTTTCCTTTTACAATTCTTTAAAAAATTTCAAGTTCGGAATTTCATCATTAGCAAATTGTTTTCACATTCTTTCGACAAATGAAATTTACATCATTACAAGATATGTGACAATGTTAGGAAAAAGATGTTTTAGGATTGCAAGAAATTAAATAACTCCTATTTTTATTGTTACAAATGGCCAAGTCAAAAAAAGAAGATAAAGCACCCCGAGCTATAGAGAGTGTTGTGAATAAATTCTAATGCAAGTCAAATATTGATGAAAATGAGAATGCATGAGAAAAGAGAAAGTTCACAGGAGATCTGAAACAATTGGATGAGAAACTAAAACTCTTCTGAAGAAACTAAGGATATCAACAAACTAGCAAAACAGAATGACAGAATGACTGAGAAATGAAGAGAATTCAAAATAACTAAATTTGGGAAATGAATAAAAGGTTGCAGATTCATTATGTCAAATTTATTTACAAAATTCAAAGGCTAAGCAGAACTAGGTTTTAAAAGCTGAGGGTTCAAATACAATTTTCATTAAATTTAATTTAACGATGCAAATTATTTAATCTCAATTTTAACTCATCATCTTAAAACAACTTATATTTGGCAGTGATTGATGTGGTTCTAGCAAACAAATGGATATTGGGCCCTGGATTTAAATTTATAATCACAAGTCAATTACCCAAAATCAACATCTTATCAAGTACATGAAATGTTTTTATCTATAATATAGAGTTGTATCTTTTATATTTGTTAAAGAGAATGAATAAAGTATTATAAAGTTCTCAAGCCCAGGTTACCTTACGTTGTTTAGAAAGACATCCTTCTATTTGTTGTCACCACTATTAATGCATGCTGCCAGCTAACACACCCTAAATTTAACTGAACTGCATAACTCAGAATGAGAACATTCCTACTCATGCTACATGCTGGTAAGTTCTGGAGCTGAGTTGCCAAAAGACTCAATCCATCTATTCAAATATCCAGAATATTCATTTTCTTAAAATACTTAGATTAGTATTTATTACATTCTAATGTGGAATTTCTGGTAACTTTTTTTCTGGTAGTTCCTACTCTACACTCCAACGTAAGGCTATAAAAAGGAGATTTAAAAAAAACAGACTACATATTATTCAATTTTATGTCTAAACCAGGGGCGATCAAGCTCTGTGGGCAGAAAACCTTGTTGCATGTTTAAGAAACTATGCACACAGAGCACACATGAGTAGAATTTGGTGTACTAATCAAATAAAAGACATAAAATGTTAATGAAACATTTAACGGTCTACATAATCATTATTGTACAGCATAGTAATTAGGTATAAAATTGTAAGAAACTCATTGAAAGTCAATAATCATACTGTTCTTTTGTGATGGTCTGAGTTCAAACAGTGTCTTCACAGCCTCTTTTTGTAGTGACAGGAGAAGATTCTACTCAAGTAGTATTGGGAGTTCTGGTCATTCATCTTATCAAAACAGTTCATAGTCAGATCAGCTGAAGGAAAGGAAAGAGGATTCAAGAAAAGGGGTAAGGAAACTATTTCATAAGGAATTAGTACATGTAAATGAAAGATACACTATTTGACATTAGTTTTCTGTTTTTTTTTTTTTGAATAATTTTTAACATCGTCATTTTGGTTGTTTTCCAGAATATAAATAAAGCTAATTTAATACTTTTCCCCATCACCGCATATTGTCGAATATCTCTGCCTCTGTCTCTCTCTTTTAGATAAAATAGTACCTTATGTGCTGAATTCTCCTCAATGTTAATTTCCCATTAATGCTCTTCCTTAAAAAATCAACATAATATTTTCACAATTCCCCAAATGCTTAGGAAGCAGGAGGGCAGCATAAAAAATTATCCATGGCAGTAAAATCAGTGTGGTAAGAATGGGGGATTATGTTGGGGGTTGAGGCAGAGGATGAAATTTTAGGCCAAGAGCCAAGTAACAGGCTTAAAGGGAAGAAAGCCATAGTCCACAAAGTGCTCTTGGGATGGATATGAGCAGGGCAGGTGCTGGAGGAAGAACTTGAAATAGGTCATCATACCACTGCTTAGGTAACAATCAGATCCAGAGACAGAGAGATTATAGTTGCTGGTGACAGCATCATGAGTGTTCCTCTGATTTAAAAGAAAACAATCTTGGGAAACACTCTCAGAGCCTGGGATGAAAAGCAGAAACACTGATTGCCCTTCTTCACTGTGCCACTCCCTCAGCTCCCTGAAACCCCCAAGATAAATTTCCCTCAAGAGACATCCACTTGCTCAGCTTGGGGTCAGCCCATCATTTCTTGACTAGTAGAAATCTCAGAGCTGCAATTTTCATCATCCTACTGGTGTTAAACTAGGTCACAACTCTCCAGTTTTCTTCCAGGCAACCATCTTGTGGTGGCTACTTCTGACAGTCTGACCTTTGTGTTCATCTTCTCCCAAGACTCAGCCAAGGACCTGAGGGTTACCATGTAAGGGCAAGAAGGAAAAACAATATCCTCTTTACCACACCCTTTTCCCTCTTCCCATTCCCACTTTAGCAATCTCCATTTTCTATTTAAGATGATAACCCAAAGTAAAGTGGAAAGCTCTTATTTTTTCACTCATGAGAGCTACATGCAGGTGAGAGGAACCTGGCAGAAGCTTCCACTTGTGTCTTAAGCCAAGCACAACACAGCAATTTGAGACTGAGAGAAAAAAGCTTTTCTTGGCATCCAGCAATCCTCCATGTAACCTTTTAACATGTATATGGAAAGCAGAAAGGACTAGAAAGTCACAGGCTTACCTGCCCCAAATTTTCTCCCAATAGTGTCTATATGTTTTCATCTACATTCCCTGGAAGGAGTTGGGCAATTTTTTTTCCTCCCTGCATTGGTCCTTTCTTTCAGCCTCTTCTGCCCCGGAGTCATTGCCCTGACAGAAGCGCACACTCTTTACCCATTTTTTTTTCCTCTTCTCAGGTCTATATTTAAGAACAGAATAATACAAATGGTACATGCTCCTAAACCTGTAATCCTGATGATTTAACTCATCTTACAAAAGTACTTGTTAGAAAATATAAGATAATATCAAACCAAATTTGATTTCTTTTGCACAGAGCAATAACTTTATGGGAAGAAAACAGCGTTTGGCTGTCTGGCCTCCCATTTTGGGGGCCCAATATTGAGAGCTGAGTACTCCCCAGTTTATAATCCCTTTCAACTGCAGTCTGTCAGATTCCTCTTAGTTTTTTATTTTTTCTTTTGTTCCAGGATCCTACTTCAATTTAACCTCTCCCCACTGTAAGTATTTATTCTTCCTGTTTACTAAATATCTCTGGATATGTATCTTTGAAAATATGTATCTTTGAAATATGTATGTATCTTTGAAAATTATATATAGTACTGTTTTATACATGTATTTAAATTTAAATAAATTGAATTGCACTAGAAATCTGATGTTTTTTCTTCTTTTGTTTCAAGACAATGAGATCTATGTAAGCATTATCAGAATATCTGCATTATATTTCAGATGCTTCAGAAGTTTTTCCATCACATTTCATTTTATTTAGTCCTATAATAAATTTCTCACTTAGACTCTTAAATTACTTTCCAGTCTCTGCTATAAGAAAACAACAACAGCCACCAAATATTTATTTGTATTTGTGTACTAGTTTCTCTGAGGTATGAAACTAAGTGAATTTGAATTTCTTGGTGATAGAATGTAGCTAATGTTATTTCACTGATTCTCAAAATGGCCACACTAGCCTAGATTGCCATCAGTAATGTCTCAGCTTGCCTGCTTCTGAACATTCTTACTAATATTTGCTATTACCCAATAATCTATTTTTGCTAAACTAATATTTGCAAGGGGATATCACTATTGTTTTAGTTTCATTTCTCACTTCATAATGAGGTTAAACATATTTTCATATAATTTAGATTTCCTTTTTGTTATCTACTAATATTCATATTAGGTTTCCTGTATTTTTTATTCACCTTGGTTCCTTACGTTGTTTTTTTGGTTTTTCTACTGCAAAAATCTCCTCCCAGTCTGTCAACTGTCTGTGGACTTTGCCCATAGTACACCCTAATGCCCCCTCCCCCGCTTGTTTTTTTTTGAGACCTAGTCTCGCACTGTCACACAGGCTGGAGCGCAGTGACGCCATCTAGGCTCACTGCAACCCCCACCTCCCGAATTCAAGTGATTCTCCCCACTCAGCCTCCGGAGTAACTGAGATTACAGGCATGCACCACCACGTCCAGCTAATTTTTGTAATTTTAGTAGCGATGGTGTTTCACCATGTTGGCCAGGCTGTTCTCAAACTCCTGACCTCAGGTAATCCACCCTCTTTGGCCTCCCAAAGTGCTGGGATTACAGGCGTGAGTCACCGCACCCCACTACATGCCCTTTTTTCTCCCTTTTACCTCTCCAGATTTTCATCATTCACTAATGCCTAACTCAAAACATTCTTTCTTATTAAACATGTTTTACTACTCAAGTATTATGAACTCCTTTATAATTTATTATCTATAGCATCATATGTCACTTACAACATACTCTTTGAGATATTAGATGTATTTTTATAGTATGCCCTCAATATGATAGATTGTGTTTAATATAGTTACACCTTGTATGATGCCATTGTGCCTAACATAGTGTTAAGGAAACAGCTGTCTATTTATTGATCAGATATATTTGCTGAGGTCCTTAAAATGTGATTGCCATCACCCATCATGCGTTATTGTTAGGTGATTCATTTCTCAGCACATTTTATTTGGTCATAAAGTCTCAACAAGGTTTTATTATTGTTTTACAATGAATGTAGCAATAAAACCTAATAGAAAAGACTTAGTAAATGTTCTTGTTAGTAAAGCTTATGTGCGTCTGTTAGACATATTGGAAAGCTGTTATTCCTATTACATCAAAAGTATTGATTGACTTTGAACTTCTAATTGTGCTTGCTTACTACTTATTTTTCTCAAATTGTACATAAACATTGCTGTTAATTTTATAGCAAAATGTATTATAATACAGTGATACATGTATTAAATCATTTCCTGATACACATACATCCAGTGGCATATAATGGCACTCTAACCAGTTTCTATGGAGTTTATTCTCATGATTATTGTCATGATGATCTTCACTCTAGTAGGAATGCTAAACATATCATTACTGTTTTTGAGGTGATGGGGTGCTAAGTATTGTAACATTGCCCTGATTGAACTACTAACTATTGAAAAAAGGCTGCATGCAAAAAATGAAAACATAAAAATGGAACCCATTTAACCAATTCCCCCAACCTTGTCAATTTTCCAACCCCAAGTCTGAGCATATAAAACATTGATTAAGGGATCAGCAACAAATGCACACATGGTGTTAATAATCTTTTCAGAACCAAAGCTTGACTAGATTAGGTTTCTTAATAGAAGGAGAGAATCGTTAATTACAAATTGGCTTCAAATTAACTGAGATTTGCTTCAAGATAACTGAGATTATCCTAATGGAAAAGTCCCCTTAGATAACTTCTCTCGAGGTTCATGGCCAGATGAATAAGAACTGATTGAGTTAGACTTGTCTGTTTCACCCAAGACTTTCACAGCATAGCAATGGTTCATTCCTTTTGTCTCCTACCTTCATAAAGTCTCAAAGACTGCAGCAGATGGGTGCTTAATCATTACCAATCTTGCTGAGGCTTTGCTGAAGTTGACACTTTGGTAACCTTTGGAAAATAAGGCACTTTAAAGGCTATATCTCAAGGCCTATGAAATTTGTTAAAATTTAACAAACATTTTGAAAGAAATAATTAATATCTACATATAAACATATCCAATATATTTTTCTTGAAACACCTACATACATGCATACTTACATCTTGAAGTAAACTTTCTACTCACAGGTTAACATCTATCTTTATCTATTTATCTGTTACCTTTGAATAAATGCAAAGAGTATCTTTTCAGTTTCCTGCACAATATTAATAAGGCAGCATTTCTTAAAAGAACATATGCATACAGAGAATTTTTCCAACATCAAAGCCAAAGTGTTGATTTTTTCTACATATTGAGTGACAAAATGTAGTCTTTATAAAAAGATAATACATTTAAAATTTATTAACTTCCTTACTTAAATTCTCTAGTTAATCTTGCTTTTTATAAAAAAATCTTTTTATTGCAAAGAATTGGCAATTTTATACACACACATATTTATATAGTTTCAACTTGAAGAATTATAGTAAAGGGTATCATAGCTTCAGCATGATTAACTTAGAGTTGTAGGGCACAAATAACCTTCAAATTTTATCAGTAAAGAACTATCACAGGCATTTATTTCAGTGTCATGGATGTATCTCTCTTCAGGGCACCAACAGATTTTTCAGACATCCCTCTAAATACACAAATGGACTGGATGTCAAGTCATAGAATTCTACTTGAAAAATGTTTTCATTAAACCACTTTATCAGAGTCTACACTTGTTACAAATTTCGTCCAAGGTCTATAACAAATCTTTCTACTCAATTTTGTTCCCTTTCTCCAATTCATTCTGTGTAAGTTTGAAGTGGTTAACTGAAAAACAAGACCATATACCAATCCAAGTATAATATAAAGAGAATCGTTTCATTTACATGGCCTCTAGAAAATTAAGGAGCATAAATCAACTTTCTGATGATCCTGAGAAAGCAAGAACAAGTCTTGTACTCAATGACTTCTTTTTTAAAAAAGCTATTCATTGCACAATCTTCTAATAATAATAATTCATTTAAAATAATGCATAAGCCCATGATTCTAATAAATCTACTTCATTTTCATTTTGCCTTGTTTTCCTCGAATTTCCACTAATACTTATGGTTTACATAAGATACTTACATAACAGATAAAACTTTGTATTTTCTTCTTTTTCAATGTAACATTTTTATGTCGGGCTTCCTTTCTTTGATGGCACATAGACTTCTAAAATATCATTTTTTATTTTCACAAAATATACCATAGAGTTTATGTACTCAATGAATTAATTGATCTTTTTGTTTGGAACATTTAATTTGTTGTAGCTTTTGCTTATTTATGCCAATACAATTAGCTATAATTTGTTTATTTTCCTTCAGATAATTCATCTGTGTTTAGGTGCTTATACTACGATTATAAACTCTTTACTTTTTTCTATCTCTGAAAAGTATCATCAAATTGCTTTCTAAAATAAATAAAACTAGTTATACTGACACTAACAGAATAATCCTGTACCCATATGAAAATAGTATTGCAACACTGGATATTATCAAAATATTTATTATTTGAACATACTATAAATAATTCAATATTTAATTATTGGCATATTGTGTTTTTATTGATTTAATTATAGTACATAGCAAATATCCACTGACTCATATAAATAAATTATATTCTTATTCTTATCTACTTAGGAAAATAACTTTCCCAAATCATTTATATTTAGAAGAAATAGTCTAGGGAACATTGCTGCTTGCAAATAGCTCTAGAAAAAGGTACAGACTTGATTATGTAAATACACCTATCTGGCAACTCACTATATTTCTTTTTAAAAAATATATAAATATGAAAAAAATTATGTATACAATATTGAGTATAATGCAGAATCTCAATATAGCGGGATATTGGGAAAATATAAACATAGTTTTGTGGCCAAAGCACCAGAGGCTTCTTCCAAAGACTTTAATCACAAAAGAAGATCCATTAAAATGGTATTCTCCCACAATACACAAGCACAATAATTATGGTCAGAATTCAACATATTTATTTTAACTTAACATACCAAGCATGGTTCCTTATTGAATCACATGAAGAGGCCTCCTTGAGAGGATGGCATGAGCACTTCAGGCTAATAGAGAAATGGATCCAGAGGAGGCAAGAGAACCACGGGGAGCAAGAGAGGATTCCTAGAAAAACCCTGCTTCCAAGTCTCTGTGTATGTTTCCAGCACCTACTTCAAAATGTTGTGATAAGTATTAAATGAGTTACTATGGACAATATCCTCTAAATAGACCCTGCTAGCTATGCAATATCTGTTCGCTGGCTACCTAATATTCAGGTCTGTAGACCCTAGAAATTAAGGCATTTCCTTGCATTCCAATACTTTTCTCATCTCCCTCATCCGCCGTGACTATATTATGCTCATATTTACCTGGGACAGTTCTGGTTCTTGCTTACTGTCAAGGTGTTATTACTGCATGTTATAACTCCATTATATGGTGTTAAACACTCCGTTTTTCTCTTATGTTCAAAAGTCTCCCATTTTACACAATAATTTTTACAGTCACCCTATATTACCCTGTGTATTTTCCCTCCATAATATTTGTCACCATCTAATATACTGTATATTTATTGTGGATGCATTTATCGTCTGTCTTTGCCATATGTAAGCTCCATAGAAAATAATCTGTCTTTTTAATTCATTGTTCAATGTCTATAAATATGTCTGATACATAAAAAAAATCCCAAAAAATATTAGTTGAATGAATGGACTATCCATTTTGAGCATGGTAGAACTACAGCTGGGAGAGTTTCATGCTTAAGGTGGGAGTGAGACGTGTCCAAGCCACTCAGAATGCCAAAGTGGGACAGTTGATGGAGGTGTTCTGATCAGCTGTAAAGGGAGAATTGCTGCAGGCTTTAAAGCCAGAAGACACTTTCTGGAGACAACTTTAACATTAGTAAAAGCTTTTTAAAGAAGGATTTCTTTAATTACTTTAAAGAAGGATTTCTTTAACAACTGCTGTTACTAAATCTGCATTCTCTTAATGTTAAATAAAGTTGCCTTGATCACTTTTATCCTAAGATATCTGGGGCTTATAATTGGAGATGGAGATTGGTTCACAAAAATACTGTGGTTTGTACTGTATAGTGTGTATTGTATAGTATGTACACTTAATTCCCCTTAAAATTATCCCAATCACAGACTGTACTTTAGTCAGTCACAAAGACTGTTCTATGTTCAGAATATAACATGACAACTTGATGGGTGTTGAAAAGAATGGCACAGCAACTCACCAACTGTATTTCACATTATTAGTATCATCACAAAACATTTCTTTGGGTCCTGTTGGCAAAGCATGCTGCTGAATTCCAGAAAGAGTTTGAAATAACTTCTCTTGATATCTGAAATACTTGTATGTATTTATATTAAATATAGTGTACATAACATAACACATTTACCATAAAAATTTGAGCTTTATTGAATGTCTGTTGTGTTCCAGATATTGATCTAGGCACTGGGAGGGCACCCCACCTGCCATCAAAGAGTGCCCCATCCAGTGGGTGAGAGAGACAGGGAATGACTTTTGTCCAGTATCATTGGAGCTAAGAGAGTATTCGGCAGCGTATTAAAGGAGCAAATCCAAATGTAGAGTGTGTGGTGATTGATCTCTGCTTTGAGTTTCCACTGAGGAAAGTTTCTTGTCAATATACTAAATGAATAGAAGGATTTATGTTTAAGGGGTTGGTCTTTCAAACTTCTTTATGATAATGATAGTGACTACTTTCAATTAATACCACAGGGATTGAAGAATCATCTACTCTAGGAGCTTGTATGAAAAAGATGAAACCATAATCTATTTGTTCCAAGAGAAATAAAATGAAATAAAATGACATCCCAAATTCTCTTTCAGTCTTTTAGTTTTATGAAATGCATCACTTGCCCCTAGGGTATGTGATCCTGAAACTGTTTATCTAATGTTCAGGGATAAGAGGGGAGAGTCTGCCTATTTCTGTGTGGAAGGCTTTCCTGTACTATAGATTTTCCATTGCCCCTAAAGCAATGCCCTTTTTCAGGGAACTTGGAAACAATCCTGTTAAACAGGCTTACCTTTGCACTGTATTAATATTCATATTTAGGCAGTGAAATGGCCTTTACATTTTCCTGACATGTCAGGAATAGGCTTAAGTTTTACTTTCTATGCAGTCAGCCTTTCTAAGAGAAAACACAGGGTTTCAGTTTATATTTCCGAAAACCAAAATAGACCCATCTTACATAAATGAACAGTGCCATTGGCTGCAATTTACATCTCAATGTAAATGTCATTTCCTTGCTTACTGTTGAAGCTTTAAGTTCAGGCTTTGAAAAAAGCGCTATCTGTTCCTGTTATTATAAGCTACATTCCTGACAGCCCTCACATTAATGACAGCAGATTGCTTGCTTAGTGTCTTCCTTTTTGGAGCTTATTTTGTCATCATTCACCCATTCTTTGCCTGCTCACAAACAGAATACATTCTATTGAGATTTGGAAAAGTTATAAGCTTTTAGACTCAGAAGATAACTTCTTTTTCTGGATTACTTGACAACAGACCCACAATTTACTTAGAAATTGAAGCCTACACACCTTAGCTAGGTTCCATTAAGGTAGGAAGGAGGATAGAAAATTACTGTTTCCCAGGTATCACATGTATGCTTAACACATTTAAGAGTAAGGATAAGCTGTCATGAGGGATTGAACCAAATAAAATAAATTGGATTTTGTATTTTTTCTGCAGTATGAAAAAACAAACCTGATTATGTTTTTAAATTTTTTTAAAAATATAGAAAAAATATCTTATTGTTACGTAGTCAACATACAATAAGCAAATTGTTTTATATCATTCAGTGACTTTTATAAGATTATACAGCTTGAAATAGCTAATGGGTAAAATATAGAATTCAGAGTGCTGAAAGCTGATTCTTTAAAGGAGATTTATTCCTGTGAAAGGATTTTGACACTATGGTGATGATGATATAGTCTGAGGACTATTGTAAAAGGCAGACGATGATATTGGATAACAACATATTTGGAAAGGAAAAAGAGAGATAAAAGCAAAATATTATGTCATTTCTGGTTGTGGTAGATAAGACAGTTGCCTAGTTTAAAAACAATGAGGATAGGAATGTTAAAGGAATATTTCAAGAGAAAAAAATGGTAACCATAAAAGCTATGCCTCCATATCTTTGAGATGAGATGATATTCATGAAAGCTCTTTTAGTTATTTGGAAGACAGTAAGTAGATGGAACCAGATTGCTATATACTATTATTATCTGAACGAAAAGCTACATTTTTCTCTGAAACTTAAATTGTTGTGACATATGAAAGAAGATGATGGTAAGACTTCAAGTGGAGGTTTTTTCTTCATCAAATATAGCATAATAGACCCTTCCATGTTAAAGAGATGTCAGATGGCATAGCCAGAGCCACAGGATACAGAAGACTATGTACTTGTCTGGAAGCTTGAGCTGCAAATGTATTATGTGAAAAAAAGACAAAGTCATATTACTCAAGGATTAAATGTATAAAAATAAGTCAATGCAAATCTTAACATATTACTAGATTATTAGATCCTTGACCAACGATGATCAATACTTGAAGACATTGATGAGAAATCATGAATTATTTTTGACTCTTTATATTTTCTTTTCACATTGGGGAAAATAGTACATTCTTGATAACAATTTTGTGGTTAGTTGCTCCCTAGCTCCTTGCCAACATATTCTCCTAGTCTGTTCACTCATTATATGCCAATGTACCACTTATCTGAGGGTGACGCTTACTATTATTACACAGGAACGCATTATGGAAAGGAATAGGGCAGTTAGAAGGAAGACAGAGTATTTTTCTGATTTTTTTTTTTTTTTGGTCAACAAAACAAACACAAGAATTATGAATCAGAATGGGTCATGTGGCTTCTAAATGATGAGAATGTTATCACAAATGTGATTCTGATTGTACAATCGAAAATAATTCTGAGGGGTGAGAGAAGGATTAGTTTCCCAAAGAAAGCCATGTAACTGCGCAAAGACTGCAACAGTAAACTTGGATTTTTGCAAGAGGACATGAAGCAAAGACTGAAAAAAAGTCATAGAACCCAGGGCAAATACGGAAGACTGACATGGTATGATAAGAATGATGTTAGCAAGGACAAAGTCTCAAATTAGCATCCCAGAACTCATCTTTCTGGGAGGGCGCAGCTTGGATTTGGGGACATTCTTCTGTAGTCTATAGAGACGCTATTATTTCCACTGACAGAGATACATTGGGGTGTCTCCTCCACTAGATTGCGATCTCCGTAAGAGAAGAAAACTTGCTTTTATGTCTTAAACTCCTAATGAAGTCCCTGTTATAAAGAAAGGAATTCAATAAATGTTTGATGAATAAATGAAATATTGTGTACACATCATGTCAAGGGCAGCAAAAAGTAGGGTGGGGATACTTTTAAAAGTCATATACGATACAAGAAAATCAAAGAAAGGATACACTTGCTGCTGGCAGTCAACAACAAAGAATACAGATCTCTGGCATTTTGAACTTATATTTCCTGTCAATAAAAACAATCTTGAACCAAAAGAAGATGCACTAAACCTAAGAGAGGTTGGATGCTTAATAAGAATGAAAATTGAAAAAGGACATTGACCTGCTCTGAATGAGGTTAAGCTTAGGTTGCCTAGCCTACTTGATTATATTCCAGTTCAGGAAATAATTTATTTCATATGTAGATCCTTTATAAGAGTTTAAAATGTTATAACAGGCTACCTTGAGAGACAGTGAGTTTCCTACCCATGGAAAATTTTAAACAAGGGGTAGTTACTGACTTGATGGAGATAAAATAGAGGAGACACAGCATCGGAGAGTGGTTGGACTGAACTATGTAAAGATTCTTTGTCTTCAACTCTAAAGTTCTAAGCATATAGCAATCTCTTGAAGTCATCTCTCATCTTAAGAGTTTGGCTTAAGTCTTACAAGTTTACTTCTAAGAAATTCATTTTTTCCTGCTGTTAATTTCCTTTAAGACATAAAATCATTTTAGTAGAATGTTAATGTGAATTATAATTATTACTTTATTAAGAGTTGTGCTTTAGCAAAAGTAGTATGAATTTTTGAGTCAACTCTGGTATAAAATAGTAATTATGGGCATACAATTTGTTTCATTTATTGTTTGATTTCATCTTGGTTCTGCTCTTACTATGGTATCATTTTGGGTAAGGTATGTAATTTCTAAATTTCAGTTTACTCATCTATAAATAAAAATAACACTTTTTCTCATAGGGCTGCTCTGAGAATTAAATAAAATAATGCATGGAATAATGGCTAGCAAAGATCATGGTACATGATAATTGCCTCAATAAGTGTTAAGGTCTAATTTGCTAATATGTAATTGTTCTGACCCTCAAGTTTTTCAACTGTGAAATGGAGTAAAGCAGAATCATTTCGAAGAATTATAGTTAAGATTTAATGAGATGTGAAAAGCAAACAGCACAGAGCCTGACTCACAGTAGCAGATTAACAGTTGCTAGTATTCTCTTCTCTCTTGAAGATCTTCAGGACTGTGGACGATATTTGCCACACTTGTCCATTTTTGGTCTTAGCTTGCATTAGCTGTGCTTCTTATTAATCTTTGGAAACACATGTTTAAATGCCAAACCAGCTATTTCATGGATTGAAACAGTGATTCTTAATGTTTTCCAGGGGCTTTAAGCCTCTTTGAGAAGCTGCTAAAAGCAACGGCTCCCCTTTCAAGAAATTCACATATGTGTCTATATCCACAAATTTTGCAACCGATTTCAGCTAGTTTATAGATCCCTCAAATCAGTTCATGGTCCTGTGGACTCCAAGTTAAACACTTTGGTCTACTGCACATCCCAGTTGTGCATGAAGACACATAAATAATCAAAATGGAATCATCCATTGCACCTTGCTATCTGACTGTATGCACATCAATCCTGTATTCATTTGAGTTAGTGCTTTCTAGTTTAGTTTCAATGCTTCCAGAGGTCGCACACATAATTTTTACTTTGGAGCATGACTAATACACCAGGGTTCACAAGTGGGCAGCCTTCATAAATACTAATTGATATTAAAATTAGATGAAGAAAACCTCACTCTCTGAGAAATACCACCTAGGATTTAAAAAATGAAACCAAAATGCCAACTTGTTTATATAAGGGGCTATAGCAAGGGTAAGAGAGAAGTCAAGAACTCCAAATTAATAAACATTGAAAGTAAATATATGCATACATATTCAGGTAATAGCTTACCTAATTCAAAGCAACAAAATGCAATTTTCCACTTGCCTAGTTTCATGATTTGATTGAGCCACTCTTTAAACTTCTTCCTTCCGTAGCTGTCTCTGATCTAATTGCACCAGCTAAGCACACAAGCTGTTTAAACGTTGGAGAAAAGTATAGCTTTGTGAAATAGATTTCTCACACTTCCCAAGAATTTGCCAATACTAAAAAAAAAAAAAAAAAAAAAAGGCTTTTAGACACTCAATATCCTTCTCCCCAAATCACTGATTTTAAAAGTACTATGAAAAGATAAATAATTTCTGATAAATAGATGTAATAGATAAACATCTGTTGCCAGACCAGGAAAATGCAACGAGTGTATTTAGAACTGTTCAAAATGGTAAGTAGCATTCTTCCAAAATGTGTTAACAAGAGATCTCAGTGTGAACTTTTTTTCTCATGGTAGGATTTTTTTCATGATAGGATTATCCTGAATTTTGTATTATGTTAACACCAAGTCATGGTTTCTGAGACTGCATGTTAACTATTATATGTGTCAGATGTTATGAAATTCTACTTTTTTTATATATAACAGACCTTGAAAAACATGTATTCAGTTCAACATATTTTCTGTACTTTAGGTACTTATAAAGAGCTAGGTGGGGTACTGTGTCTCACGCTTGTATCCCAATGCTTTGGGAGGCTGAGATGGGAGGATCGCCTTAGGGCAGGAGTTCAAAATCCACCCGGCCAACAAGGAGACCCTGTCTCTACAAAATAATAATAATAATAACTAGCTTGGTGTGGTGGCACATGCCTGTAGTCCTAGCTATTCAGGAGGTTTTGTCAAGAGGATCACTTGAGCCTGAGAGTTAGAGTTACAGTGACTCTGTCTCTAAAACAAACAAACAAACAAATAAAACAAGTAAAAAATAAAGAAGTATGCCATCAACTGCTTTTAACATATCTTCAAGGAAATAATTACATTTACTAAACTTTATTAACTTTTTCATTTTAAATGTTTTTGGAATTTAGGGGCTTAGAGTTTATCAGAAAGGAAATCAATATTATTTTGTAAGAGTTTATGGCCAGCTTCTAGAGTCAAAGTAAATTCAAATTCTGGCCCCATCATTTACTGTTTCTGTGACCTTACAAACTTGTGGTTCTGACTTTGGTCTTTAGCCCCACAGTTAGAACAAGGTGAATTACTCAGAAAAGCACATAAAGGAGTCTAGTCAATTCAATTTAACACTAAATGAAAATTTAAAGAATGTATGCAAACTAGGTGCTATCAATTAGTTTTGAGTAACCAAAATTATTGTCATAAGTAACTACATTCCAATTTGTGAGAAATTTTTATGTTTTATTTACAATTCAGAAATCACTACTCCTATGTATTAATTGTATGTATCTATATGACTTCAGAATTTGACACTTCTGCAATCTGTTTACATGAGATGAATGTAGATTTTTAAAGAATTCTCCCTTAAAACTTTGCTACTCAGAATATGATCTGGGGACCAGCAGCATCAGCTTCAAGTGGGATTTGTCAGCTTCAGAAATGCAGAATCTTAGGCCTCCCTCAAGACACTGATTCTGAATCTATATCTTAACAAAGTTATTAAAAATCTGTATGGACATTGAAATGGGAGAACACTGTCCTGAAGAGTGATAAATATGACATCTTTCTGGCGTACATTATGTTTAATTTTTTTAATTTAGTTGTTTTCTTTTAAAAGAGATCTGCTTATATTAAAACACATAATGCAAAGTTCTTATGAACTTAAAAAAAAAGAAGCAGAAATCTTAAAAGAAATGTAACGATTGTATTAGGCCAGAGTGAAGTATCCAAAGGAGACACTTTTCTACTTTCAGTAGTATGAGGAGAGAGAAGTTTTAAAGAATCGCCTAACCAAATGCAGTTCTAGAACACTATCCAATCACAGGTCCCATTGAAGATAGTTTCAGATAAATTCTGACTTATTGTTAGAATGTTCTTTTCTCTACTGGAAGAATCAGAGAACATTTTATTAGCCATATCTGGTAAAGAATTTTTACTAGTTATTTAGTGACTAAGATTTAAAAAATCGGAACACCATTATACAATTTCCAGAGTGGCTGGAAAAAACAAGGTTTAGTTAACTATATAATTCACTTTACATAGTCTTTAGAAGTTTTCCATCTCAAGAAAATAATATCTCCAAGTTGTTTTCCAAAGTCTCTACTTGATTAATAAAGTTCTACCCAATTACTTAAAAATCCTTATCCCCAGTGTGGGAAACACCACATAAGTGGTTTTCCTTAGAGAATGATACCTTAACCTGAAACATTTCTACCCTGTGCCATAACCAGTAAATAATAGAAAAAAAGAGAACATTTTATCAACACAATGTAGGAGTGAAACCACAAGTACATATATCAATCAGAAAACAGGCTGCCAAATAAAAAGAGTAGCTGAGTCTGAGACTTTTAATTAATGTATACTTGAGGCTCAGCAATTCATTTTGTCACTTTCAGTTCCCCTAACAGCCAAAAAGTAACAGGCAGAAAAGAATTAAGAAAAATATATACAAGAGAAAATTTCAAGCTTGTGAAAGTGAACTGGAAAATGTACATCATTATTTGATTTTTGCACATGGAAGAACTTGTTCCAAACTGCAGACTGTTCCTCAAGAGGGATACTGCTTTAAATATTTCTTGTTAGGAGCATTCATCGTACCATTGAACATATACAAGAACTATTCTGATTTGGGGTTTGTAGACTTGAAACCTTCCATTGGGTGCAGTAGGGGGTGGAAACTGGGGAGACATTAGGAAGGAAAGCAAGACACAGCAATATTTATTTTTCTATGTTTAGGTAGGACAATATTTAAATGTTTATAAAGGTTCTGTATCTTTATAAAAAGGAGGAATTGTTTCCTGTATTCTTCCATTTAATAATAATAGTAGGCTCATTTGTCAGATGTTATTCATATTTTAGAGATGAATAAATTAAGGCTCAGTGAAGTCGTATGACTTAACCAAGGTCACAACAGAGATCCAAGACTGAAACTCAGGTCTTCTCATGGGAAGTTTTGCTACTAGACCTACTACAGTAATTTTGAGAACAAAACAAAACAAAATATCCCGAATTAAAACATGTAACAATAATAGTCATCACTACTTCTGTGTTTCCTATATGCCAGACTCTGATCTGAATGCTCCAACTGAGTTAATCCTCTACAGGGAATTCACTTCAGTGATGTGCACAGTAAGACACAGAGATGTTACATAATGGTGACATAATTTCCCCTTAGCCACTCAGGTGGGAAGTGGTAGAGTCAAGATTTGATCTCAGATCACTGGGTCCAGAGACTCTATTCTTAATCTTTTACTAAGGTAATGCTGCTGTGAATATGCTTAGCCTAGTGTCTGACACAGAGCCAGATTTCCAAATAACTGCTAACAATCATAACTTTCAATATCTAAAATTGACTCCAATTAGCTAACAGAAAATATTTTTGGACGACAGCAATTGCATTGTTGAAAAAACACATTGGCAGATTGAGAGTTAAATATAATTAATCACTATTTAATTAGTGTATATAACATATATATGTGTAAAAATAGGATTATACCAGAACAGAACAAAATCAAGAGAATAATAAAGCCCTTTTGAATATTATAAAAGCCCACACAGACAATATTCCTTATATGTCAAGATAACATACAGCAGCAGGCAATGCAGAGTCGATTTTCCTTTTCTCTTTAAAAAATAATTATTATGTTCCTATAAAACAAAGTCTAAAAATATTTCTTCTTAATAAATTGGAGTCAATTTTAGATACTCATTGCCTAAGAGGTAAATTCAATATTCAATATTTACTTATCAATAAACAGAGATGCATAAAGTTAAATAAGTTGCACACACTCACAGTAAATTATAAGGCTCAGAACCTAGTCAGTGTGGCTCTAAAGCCCAAGTGGAAAGTTCTATAACAAATGAGGCTTAGTACCCCTATCTCAGTTTGTTTGCAATGTTGTAAAAACATACAACAGACTGGGAATTTATAAACAATATAAATTTATTTCTTACGGTTCTGGAGTCTGGGAAGTCCAAAATCAAGACCATTCAGTGTCTCATGAGGGCCTTCTTGCTGTATCTTAACATGGAAGAAGGCAGAAGGGCAAAAAGACCTAGCTAGCTCTCTCTGGACCCATTATAGAGTCACTAATCCCATCCATGCATGCTCTGCCTTCATGACTGAATCATCTCCTAAAGGCACCACCTCTTTTTTTTTTTTTTTTTTTGAGACAGTCAGGAATGCAGTGGGATGGTCTCTGCTTACTGCAACCTCCACCTCCTAGCTTCGAGTGAATCTCCTGATTCAGTCTCCCATGTAGCTGAGACTACAGGCATGTGCCACCATGCCTGGCTAATTTTTGTATTTTTAGTAGAGGTGGGGCTTCACTATATTGGCCAGGCTGGTCTTGAACTCCTGGCCTCAGGTGATCTGTCTTCCTCAGCCTCCCAATGTGCTGGGGTTACAGGCGTGAGCCACCATGCCCAGCCTAAGCACCACCTCTTAATACTATAAAACATATGCATTTTTGTGGAATACGTACATTCAACATATGAATATGGTTTGAATATACATTCAAATCATAGAACGCTATTTCAGATTCTTCTTTTTGGAAGGACTGAAGGAGGAAGAAGTTTAACACGAGAGACCTAGGGGGCTGTGAGGGACTGTGATTTAGTTCCAGAGCCAAATATATCTCTACAAAATACCCTATATTTCTCACCCTTACCGTGTAAGAAAATGCAATGGCACCTGCACATTGCTTAATTTTCTCCATTAGTTTTCTGTTATATCTATGTATTTGGAAAGTAATGTGTGAAAGTGACTGTAGACATATTTAAATTTTATTTCAGACAATTGTCTCATTTGTTGAGCAAAACATTATTCTTTTTTTATTCTTATTCTCACCTATTTGATACTACTTATCTTTGGAATATGTGTTCCAACATAATAATACTTATTAATTTCTTTAACAGCTCTTGTTTGAAGGCTAAATTAAAGATATACAGTTTTATCTACTTTATTATACTTGTTTACCAATACAGAACAATATTTTTTAATATTAGTAGTACTAAAAATATTATATTTGTTTTTATCAGCAATATTTTGCACATCTACCTCTGCTCTGTGTTTAAAACTTGCGTAAACTCTTTTACTCTCACCTGGGACAATGTACTGAGATATTTTATGAACTGGCCAGGACAAAACTTCCAACACAAGCGTCATGTTTTTTTTTTTCACAAAGTAAAATAAAATACAAAAGTAATAATAATTCTTTACTTTTTGTACAGCGTTTTATAAAACATCACTCCTTCCACATGCATTTTCTCACTTGTTCCTGATTTGAAAAAACAAATGACATAGTTGAAGTATTGTTTTTTTTTTGTTCTAAAGTTCTCACAAATATTTACACAGAGCATAACTCAGATGTCAAACTGGTATCCCACAGTTATATTTTGTTTGACATATAAAGCTTGTCATTCACGTTTCCTTTAAAAAATGAAGTTTTTGTAATATTTAGAAATATTACATAATTTTAATGTAATTTTAAAATGTTCTTCTATATATAACAGCCAATATTTTATGCTTCATTTTAGCCTTCAAATTGGGAGCTGATAAAATTAATTCAGTATTATATTTAGAGATACGTATTTCAAAAATACCATAACCATCTGAATCATAGTAGTAACAAAAGACTAACATTTTGGTTGATAACGTTTTACTTGATAAAACTTTGTTCCTACTTGACAACTTGTAAGATATGATCTCATTAGGGCTACTGACCAGCAAACCATAGGAACCAATTTCCTTCCTTACAGCGAGTAGGTATTCAGTTGGCCACGTCTGTAGTTCCTCTCTGCTTAAGGCAAATATTCGTTGCTGCTACATGCAATATTATGCAATGAATAAACCCTATGAAAGAATTTGTGTGAATTATTAGAAGATTTCTTACCATGGTATCACATCTAGGATTCCAAAAGTAGGGTACTTTTTATTTCTATAAATGTGAATGTTGGCATGTGTTTTAAATCCTCCAAATGAAAGATACTGGGTCGCAGTAACTAAGTGTACGTTTTTGCTTTTAAGAAGGACAAACTGTAATGTAAGGGAGGAGGAGCACTCACAGAATGAATACAGATGGCTTGTTGCTTACTCAAGCTTTCTTTCTTTGCTCTGCTACTGGAAATGTCGAAGAAGGTAGTGGGAACCATGGTACCCTACCCTTTGCTTTCCAAACCGAGCACTTTATTCTGCTGTTTTTTTTCCCAGAACTTGTTAGATGATTTATTTAGGTGGTTCTGAGAAAATGTGAAACTTGCTTATCATGGAAACAAATTTTCCATCTGCTAACCAAATATGTCACTCCCTAGATTTTCTGTATTCCTGAAAATGAGACTTCAGACACCTTTTGGATCACGACCTTGGTTTGTGTGTAGGTTTCCATGTATAGTTTTTTTAACTTTTTAAAGATTTTTGAACTGACATACACAAAAGTTGGAGAAATAATAAGGTCTCCACCATTCTTTTATATTCCTCATCTTCACTTACTTTCCCTCATGTTAACATTTAATGTAGCCACAGTGTAGCTGTCAAGAACAGAAAATAAAAAGCGGTACAATAACATGAACAAATATATAGCGCTTATTCAATTTATATCACTTTTTCCACTGATGTTCTTTTTTTGTTCCAGATTCGTATCAAAATCATTTAGTTGTGATTTCTTCTTAGTCTATCCTGATATGTAACAGTTCCCCAGTCTTTTCTTGTCTTTCATGATCTTGAAACTTTTGAAACATGTTGATCAAGTATTTGGTTTTCTTTTACATGGTTTTTTTATCACCTTCCCCAGCACATCCTCTGTCCTTGTGCAGATTTACATTAGGTTCTGTCCCTTTCAGTTTGTTGGAATAAGTGCACTTAGGAGGATCTAGGTGGATGTGAACCACAACTTCAAAGATAAAAAGCAGATTTTATTCGGTGAGTTCATAAATCTCAACAGTCTTAAGCTCCACAAAGAGAATGCAAAGCAGAATAGAACAATGATTTAAAAGGAAAAGAAAGAACCAAACCAGAGTGGTTCTTTAGTTTGGTAACTATATAATATAAGATTGTTATTTATATTATGATGACTATAATAATTAGGTAAAAAGGAAAGAAATTAAAAAAAATCAAACCGATCAAATTAAAATATCCTGATATCCCACAATGTGATATTTACATGGCTGGTGAAGAAATGTCTTAAGAGTACAAAAAGTATATGTATAAAGTAGAGCAATTGCTCATGAAAAGCAGGCTATCTATTAAAGTGTGGGAGGCATCTGGTAAAGAGAGAGGTAGAAATTGCCCTGCAGTCTTTTTGCTGCTCTGTTTAAAGTAATGAACTTTGTTAAAATAACATAGTGTGCATTTTATTTTCAGCTTTACAGACTGTGTCAAATAGCTCTTGTGAACTGTAGAAAGCAACGTGCTGAAAATGAGAAATGTTCCTCTACCTTACGGGAAAAAGTGGGAAGGAGAAAAAGTGCATTGAAATATATGGGTGCATACAACTCCCAATAATTGAGAGGTGCATTGCTTGTGCCTCTCAGATAGGAATAGACCTATCTAGCTAGTTGCAGTGAGGGTAAAGAAATGTGATACTATTAATACTTGTCCTAGAAAAGACAGATCTACCATTTGAACCTCTACCAATTGTAACCAGGTTAGAATGTGAACCTGTTTTTTTACTCCAACTATTTCACCTTAGTGTCATATTGGAAACTATAACAGAATTTTAAAATCATCTTCATTATTATCTTATATGGCTGTAATAATTACTAATGTAAATATAACTTAATTGGCCATAATTTTACAAGAAAACAATAGAATTAAGACTATTGAATGTTGGCCAGACGTGGTGGCTCATGCCTGTAATCCCAGTGCTTTGAGAGCTTTTTTGAACAATATGCTCACTTTTAAGGGTTTGTTCTGTGAATCTCCATGTTATGATGATGATCAAACTCTGTTCTACGAGGAGCTGTTCATCATGTTTCTCCACTTGTTGGAGAAGAGTGCAGCCCTTCTCAAGTTCACTTTATTTTGTCATTTGAAAATATCCTTTACATAGTAGGTACTCAAAATATAATGGTGATGATGATATTCAAATAACAAAACACACAGGAATGAAGAGAATCAGTATAGTGATGGTTTGAACTATGTGAAGATAGTGGTGATGTTAACACAGCATTTGAAAAGGAGAAACAAGGAGAGATTGGGGAAACGAAAGGAATGTGCTATATAAATGAGTGTATTGGAAAAGCAATAACTTACACTTATTGAGAGATTCTGCATGAAAGAAAGTGTTCTAAAGTCATAATACTTCCCAAGTTTATAGAGACTTAAACATTTTTTATTGATTCTGTGTGCTTGCAAGTAGATGACAGAGTACATATGCCTTCACTTATAGATGGAGTCACTAAGATGTAGCAGTAGAGCTCCACTTAAGACAAAATGACATGGCACACAAAAGCAAAGGCTGTCATTAAAACTTAAGCTCTCTTGATTTGGTCTTAGATTCCCTGAAGAATGTGGAATATATTTGCAGTGTTTTTATGTGTGAGAGAATGCAAAGCCTAAGATGATATAAATATGTTTTTCTTGTTAGCTAAGTCAAGTCCTTTCTTAGTATTTGTCTTACTGTCAAATATATGAAAAATGATTTAAAAATAAACCTTCAACATACCCAGCCTGAGTCTGTTATGATGATGATTAGCGGCTGCTTGTTCCCAATGTCCTTCTGTTTGTGCCTTCTTCACTCTCACTCTCTGCTTTCATATTCACATTTTCTTTTTTTAATCTTTAATGAGAGGCAAAACACCATTTATGATTTAGTGTTGAGGAAAATTAACTAACATTTCAAATGTACCTTGAGTCAATAACCTAACAATAAAAAGAGAATTAAAACTACTATAGTTGTGGCCAAGCGCAAAGCAAAGCTTTCAGTAAGTGCTTCCTGTCCCTTTCAATTAACATAAATTGTAAGTCCAATTTTATATGTATTAGCATAGTTAATTTATTGTCATTTAAATGCTTTCTTCAAGAAGGTCCCAAAAATACTGTTTAAAACTCTCTCCATACTCTCAGTCCAGAGTTTGAAACACACTTTTCTTTCTTAGAAAAAAATTCGAACCTGTAATATCAAGTGCACATTGTTTGGAAAACTAGGTAGACTAAAATTTAGCCACATTCCATCATTCCTTATTTCATTAATTTTTCATAAAAAGAAAAATCCCATTTAGGGACCCATAATTAGAAGTCTAATTTGATTATCAAGTAAATTTTTTAGGAATGATGCATTTATAACTGATATTTAAACCAGACCTAGTTCTCTCATATTTTGAAAATATGCTTCATTAATGTTCAATGTGTTATGGGTTTTCTGTTTTTATCTTTTACTGAATCAAACAACCAACAACTTGTGTTTTTGCTTTTTACAGAAAAGATATCACAATAAACAAACAGTGCAATTATCAATTACTTTACCTTGTAGCTTGGTTGCCATGATATGTAAGCTTTTAAGGAGATGAATAATATTAAAGATCCAGAAAAAATATTGAATACAATTGGATATGAGTTCAAGAATTATCTTTGAAAGTGTGACATTTTCTATTAACTTTAGAATATTGCAAAACAGGCAGATTGAGCTTCTGTTACCGGCTACTATTAACAAAATTTGAGCTGAGACTGGTTTGAAATTGAGCAATTCAGAGCAGTGACTGAGGAATTAGTATCATATGTCCAGTGCACAGAAGTTGATGACATATCACAGGGGCCCAATACTAATCTAATAATGTATAATATTCATTGAGCACATATTAAGAGGCAGACGCTATACTAAGCACTTTAGAAATCTATAGCAGAGCCAAACCATTCCTTTACCAAGAAAACTCATAGTCTTCATTATAGCTTGACATGACTAGGGTTTATTCATTAGATTGTTGACTTTCATATGCCTTCGTTGCAGCTCTCTGATACCTTTCTGAGATGTAGTAACTATTTCACATGATAGAAGTTGAAAACATTCTCCAAGTTTAGCACTTCCACACATTAGATTGGACTAAGTCACAACTGTTTGGGTTCTCTTTGTGTTTTTAATAATATTGCTTTGATTTCAACTGGCAACCACTATAAGTCTCAAGGGATTTAGCATTTCAGCAAAAAGGCCCAGCTTCAAGTCCAATCCAGGCACTGTTCTACAAACTGAAGTTGGAGTAGGAGGAACAAGAGGAATTTTGAAGGGAAAGGGCGTGTTCTGGGGTAGTTTTAAGATACGAGAAGGACTCAGAAATGACATGTTAACATCCATCATTTCAAGAAGATCATGGTCCAGTGATGGACCCAATTTGCCAAAGAATTTTAAGAGATTTTTAGAAATATAGACAGTAAAGAGCCTCACTGCCTAGGAGTGTTGGGTAGATTTCAGGGCAGAAATAAAAGACAAGCATTGAAACATGGGTATCGTGCCCAAAACAGGATGCAAATTAACAAGGTATATTTTTTAAAGTTGGGATAGCATTGTATATACCTGGATATAATTCATTCTTTTGTTTTTTGATATTTTTTCTCAGAAAAATTAAATTGGGTTTGCCTTTAAAATTTTCTATTTTGTGTTGATACAGTTAGACTAAGTAGGCTGGGCAAAACCATTCTTAAACTCAAATTTGTATAATTTAATTTTAAAATAAACTTAAAAGTTAATGAAAAAATAACATTAAAAATATTTTGACATTCTCCACAACAATGCACAGCTGTTTAGAAGTGTGTTGTCATCAACATGCATGTATATATACCTAGTTTTTCTAATACTGCATGCAGAATTTTTGCTCTATGTTTTTACTTAACGTTATCCTATGGACTTTTTTTTTGTTTTTTGTTTTTTGTTTTTTTGGTAGAATCTCACTCTGTAGCCCAGGCTGGAGTACAGTGGCACGATCTCAGCTCACTGCAACCTCTGCCTCCAATGTTCAAGCAATTCTCCTGTCTCAGCCTCCCAAGTAGCTGGGGTTACAGACACGTGCTACCACGCTCAGCTAATTTTTGTATTTTTAGTAGAGACGGGGTTTCACCATGTTGGCCAGACTGGCCTTGAGCTCCTGACCTTGTGATCCACCTGCCTCGGCCTCCCGAAGTGCTGGTATTATAAGGGTGAGCCACTGTGCTCAGCCAGACATTTTTATATTTTAAATTTCTTCCTTTTTTAAATATTATTGAGAATTTTAATTTAAGAATATATGTTTACATTTACATTTTAGAAAGAGAAATCCTATCTTTCTAATAGAAGGGAGAGAAATGAAAATAGAGACCCACAGTAAGTGTTTGCTGCCATTCAGTTTAAAAATGTTGAATGGTTTCAGAAAGCAGGCCAATATGGGTGGTCTTGAGAGATTTATTAGTGGTAAATCAATGGCTGGTAAGAAAGAGAGAGAAATGGCAGGAAGGGCGTGAGCACTGAAGATTCAGATCTAGAAGTCTTTGTCCCATGTGTTGACTGTTGATGATATCATAGAAGAAGAGCTCAAAGAAAGAAGAAAACTCATGGGCTAGCTAAGCAGTCAGCCATAACACCTGATTCCACAGGTATCAGTGGTACTCTTGGTGAAACGGAAGATGAAAAGGTAAGGAAAAATGGAAACTATTTCCAATGTTAGCTGATAAACAGATGGAAAAAGAGTGATAATTTGAGAGATAAAGCAGTGAAGAAAAGGAGATTTGATTTAAATTTCTTTATTAGTTCTACGTATTTTTAAGATTGTACACATTTGCAAATGTAAGGGAATTTTTAGAGTAAAAAGAAGAATTTTATAAAACACTCAAAAAGAAATCAGAGGAGATAAAATTTAAAAGCCATGAGAGACAACACAGTGAATGTCAACTTATATTTATTAAAACCCACTTCTAAAGCATTGGAGTTTAAAATATGAATACAGTAAAATTGATTATTTAAAACAGATAGCTTTTTCCTTTAAAGAAGAAACATTTTACAAACAAGAAGAACCTTGTGTACAATGACCATTTAAGAATTCATGGTATCCAATAACATCTTTTTAACACAATTTTAAAGCAAAATGATGTATTTATCGTCATTTCAAAACTGCAGTAAGATAATTTAAAAATTAGTGACATCGTCAAAAATATAAGGAAATTAGAAAAGAGAAATATTGGAAGTAATCAAAGCACATTCTTTGTGAGCTTCATTTATACTGCCCTGTATACTGTGATGACCATAGTAATTTAGATTTGCTTGACAAAATATGTGTGTGCCTTTGCGTGTATCACCACTATAAATTCATCATCAAGTCAGCAGCCACTTTGTTCTTAAGATATATTTTGGTGGGCTAAAAAGAAATTAGTCTAATACTATTCTTTAATTCTAGAGAATTACCCTCTATTCTTTGACTCTTCTCTCATTTCTCAGCATTCATATTAAATGAAAAAAGAGTTCCCCATGAAAATATGTAAATTGTAAGCTTTTTGGGGGCTATCTAACTCCGCTTTTCATTCGGATCATGAGGAAATTTTTAAGATGCCTTTAAGATGGTATACAATTCTCTTAATTTTTATGTAAATATAACGAGGTGCAGTAAGTGAATGAACACTGAATTTAGAAACCTAGTACTTAGATTTGAGCCTTGACTCTAACTTAGTTGTTGTATGATCCTGAGCCAACCTCCAAAGTTCTTTGCTCCTGAGTTTTCTCATCTTAAAAATGGAGTTAATCCTTCCTTACCACATTTGTTGGAGGATTAGATGAAATGCCAATGTGTAATAATAAGCCCTTCGTAAAGTATTTATCACGTTTCACATACAAGAGATTTTTCTCTTATTGCCTGTGCTCAGACCTACAGCAAAGATGTGGGTGGATATCTTCTCTTTTGTCTCGGTTTAACCAGGTTAGAGCAAAACAATGTGGAATCACAGAATAGAGGTGATTAGTCTGTTTAAGGGCTCTGAGTGCTAACATTAGGGAGTGTCAATGCAGAGGGCTCTGTACCAGATTTCCCTTCCTGGGAACATCTGAGTTCCAGGCCCAGGGTGGAGAAGCCCTCCATGCAGCCACAGTATATTTGCATTCTACCTATGAGCAGGGTCATTTAAACAGTCCATTTCTGAAATCTATCCTGAAAATATTGGGAATTTCGAACTGAGCAAGGTGGTTCCAGGAAATGGCATATGGCACAAATTGAAATGATTTGGCAAGAGAAAACATACTCAATATACTCTTTGCTCTCAACTTATTTATTACTCCATATATATATTTTTTTAATTCCTGAGGCTGGGTGTGGTGGCTCACACCTGTATTCCCACACAGAGCTTTGGAAGCTTGAGGTAGGAGGATCACTTGAGTCTGGGAGTTCAAGACCAGCTCGGGAAACTCAGTGAGACACTGTCTCTATGAAAAAATTTAAAAAGTTAGCCAGGTATGATGGTGTCCACCTGTAGTCCTAGCTACTCAGGAAGCTGAGACAGGAGGATCGCTTGAGTCCAGTAGTTTGAGGCTGCAGTAAGCTATGATTTTACTACTGCACTCTAGTCTGGGTGAAAGAGTGAGACCATATCTAAAAAAAAAAAATACCGAGATTGTACCTGCATGTCCTTCTGAGCTATGTGCATACCCACACAATTCTGTGGGTGATATCTAGACCAGAGCTTCACACACTGAAGGCCTGGTTATAAATAAAGAAATTACTTAGGATGACTTTACAATATGAAACCAGGAAAGGGGGATCTTGTATTTTAGAGGAAGCAGTGTATCACCATCTCATTATAAGTATTATCTTGCTTGCGTAGGGAGAACAAGACAGGAGGATACAAAAGAAAGAAATTGACAGTAGTGAAGATGGCTGCCAGGAACTGCACAAGAGAGATGCTGAAGTTTGTTTCACCAAGTTCTGCCGGTTGGTATCCAGTTTGGCCCCTGCAATAATCCTGCCTTCCCAGGTTCCAGGTTCCCCAACAGTTAGTTTGTTTTCTGAAGCCAAATTTCCTATAACAAGTTCATGCTTGTGTACTGTAAGGAGAATACCATTGAAAAATGTTTCCAAAGCAAGGCTTTTAGGTTCCTAAACTGGGGGTTAAAATAATAGTTAAGATAGTTTGGGGAAGAAAGGTGCAGCATTTTCAATAGGGCCTTTGATAATGTGAGGCTTTCCCAATATGATATGGCTTTAGAGAGTTAACTTCCTATGTAAGATTCTATGTCTCTGTGAAACAAATAAAACTGTGGATGGAATGCAATTATGGATGGGAAAAATACGGGTACTACTGGGCAGCTGTGGGGATAGAACGTTTTGTCTCTGCTTCAACCCCAATAACTCTCATGCTACTCCACTCTCTTTCCTGTTTGCGTGACTAAAATGCCCTGAATTCAGTTAAGGGCAATTGAGTTAAATCAGTTTCCTATCCAAATAATATTAAAGTAATGATATATGGTAGAAAAAAAAAAAAGAACTGCTTTGGAAACCTCCATTTTAAGCCTGAGAAACAGCCTGATGAAATTTATTCCCTTCTGCCCTCCGTGTTTGAGAAATGAAACAATGTTTTGCAGAGCGATGCATTCCTTTCCTTTTTCCTTATGCTCATATCTATCTTCTTCATGTTGGCAAAAGATCATTGAATTCCATTTCCGAACATCTGAAGTCGTACTCTTGCTGTAGTGACTGCCAGGTCCTGCCACAGAGTCAAGGGAGCTGGAAGGAGCCCTGAGAAGCAGCCTGCTGAGTAAATGGCTAATTAATGTAATGCACTTTAAAAAGTATTCATAATTAAAAGCTGTATTGGAGAGCAAGATGAAATCATTCACAGAACTTTGGCTCCGTTTCTCTCAGCATGCATGGCTACTTGAAAACAGTCTTTTAAACTAATCATTAATGGCCTGTAATGTAAATGTTGAATTTCATGATGAGACTTTTCTATCTTTATTATGTTGAAAAATCAGCTGCTTCTGAAGCTAGGAAGAATAACCTTTACTTGTTTGGTGTTTTCTTGTTTCTAAAATGAACTCATTGAAACTGGTATTTGGAGCATAAAGTGAAGTCCTACTCAGGGGTGCCTGGTGTAACTAACCATGCTGTGAATTGTACAACTCCAGGGAGTGTTACTTACCTAGGCAACAACAGGGCTAGGTCTCCAGAAGTTATGTTATTTAGTAGTCCTGGTCAGAGCATTATTTAATAGTACATTTATGGCTCATTCTTCATATCATATCTTCATAACTGTACATCAGGTTTTTCCTCCCTGGTGCATTTGGAAGCTTGAGGTCCAGACTTGGAACATACCTGTTTTTTTTTGAAAAGAAGTAAGCAAAAACAGGGGATCTTTCTTCATTAGTCTGTGGAGTCCTTGACAACAGAATCACGAATCACTTTTCTCTTGTCAGCGCTTAACACACAAGTAATGAATGAGCAAGGAAAATAACCTCTGAGTGGAATAATTTATTCCTTGTGTTCGAAGAATGTTGAAAAAAGTTGAGCGTGAACTTTTGGGTCCTCTTCTAGATGCCAAATATGCCAAATTCTTTGAGGCATTGTAAGAATGATCAGACTTGGAAAATTAAGTACAATTGTTACATATTTTGAGTGCTACTTTTGCAGGGTGCTTGTAAAGATTTCGAAATTGCATTGAAAGAATAATATGCTTTGCAAAAATTTTGAGGATTTTTTTTACTGGTGAACTTTTGAATATTTTTCTTTTAGGAGAGGATTATGAATTCAAAAAGGCAAACAGTTATATGACTTTGTAAGCAAATGGTGATTATTGTTTTGTAAGAGTTTATTTGTATAATATTACAAATTATTGTAATATTTTTTGTTTATGTTTTACACTGTAAAATAATCAAAACCTATTTTCTCAGGAATTTAGTAGGAAATGTAGGTAATAAGGTTTTGGTTGTTGACAGTGATGTTTATTTTGCAAATTCATTTTTAAATGGCTTAAATGCACAACTGCCATTATGCAAAAGCAAGTAGCAAAATAAAGACCGAAATCACCCATAAGGACTAATATAGTATATATGTTATATACATACATATATGTAATACATATATATTATAATATATACATTATATAGTATGTTAATATAAATTATTTATATATAAGATGTAATTTATAAACACACATCTTATATATATGTGTGTGTGTGAGTGTATACAAACAGAGAGAGGATATATAGACCTTGAGCCCACAGGTCTACTTTAAATCTTTTCCTCTATGCTTCTCTAGTACACTGTCTATCCTCTGTTAATTATATTTTCTTGTAATTGTTTATTCAGTTGTTTGTATTCTTTACAAGACTGTAGGTTGAATGAGTGAAAGAGTTAATAACAAACATCTTCAGTGAGATTCCCTGGATTAAATCTTGGTTGTATTATTTATAAGCTCCATGACCTTGAACAACTTATTTAGTATGACTGGGTCTCAGTTTCTTGATCTGTAAGTTGAGGGGGGTTAATAGCAGTAACTACATCATAACTTTATAGTGAGAATTCAATGAATTTTTAAATGTAAAACACAGAGAACAACAATTGGCTTATATTAAGTGCTTAATGTATATTAACACTGTACATTCCTAGTACACTATGATACATTATATTTTTATGACAGAACTCAATAAGCTTTTGTTGAATAAATTATACTTTCTATTATAAAATGAATGCTTAGGACTGGGTAGCATTAGAAAAGATATGTTAAGAAACAAACAAGAAAACACATTATTGCTGCCCTCAAGGAAATTAGAATATCACTGGGGAAGAAGAATTTTTAGTCATAAATCATTTTTCAAAAAGATAAGGCAAAAGGCAGTCAATTGGCTATACACTGGTAAACAGAGCAATATAGTTCAGAAATTTAGACAGCAGCTGGTCTGCTCTGCAGGAGCGTCATTGGAAAGGTAGGACCTGAACTATACCTAGGAGTATAGTTGAGACCTGACTAAATACAGACACATGAAAGGCTCCTTCTGTACCAAAGCCTAGATGGAGAACATTATATGTTCAGTTAGTGCTAGTCCATTTTTGGGTAAATTGGTCCTCACTGCAGCTTATCAATTGTCACCTTTGATAATTCAGACTTAAAAACCAGCCTTTCCCCCACCTTGGGAATTTAGCAAAGTCTTTATTACTAACTAGTATATTTCAAGCCCAATGTAAGAGATGTATCATTAGAGGGAAGGTAAGGAAAAGGAAGGGAGCAAACACATACGAGGGTTGAGTAAAGCCTTTTGTTTGTTTCCTTTTCTTCTTGCTCTCCTAAGAAAAGAGATCAATAGTAAACAATTTTCTCTAACTCTGCCAGACAGTAACCTTTTCAAAAAGTTAGCAATGACTTTTGTGGTTTTTCTCTGTACATTCATCTTATATACTGAATAGAAACAGAGAACCGTCAATGTCCTTTTGTTTATTATACTCATCTCTAGCTTTCAAAATTCTGATGTTTATAATAATTCTCAGCTCACCTACTTTATATAGTAGTTACAAAAAATATTTCTTCAGCCCAGAGTCTAGTGAAATTTGTTTTTTTTTTTCTCAAAATACCTACCTAACATCACTTAAAATGAAATAGATTGGTAGTTTCAACGTCATCTAAATAGGTAGGCAATTTTTTTTGAAAATGTCAATTTCCCATTCAGTTTTAATGAACTAGCAAAAAACTAACTGTCAAATATGTTAAGAGTAGAAACAATAGCATGCCAAGCAAGCCAACCAACCAACCAAACAAACGAACAAAAAAACAAAATATGCACAGATCTAGAGCTGAGAGAGAGCTTGATTTGCTTTAAAACTTGAAAAAAAAGGCCAGTGGGGCTAGAGTGCAGAGTGCAAAAGGTAGAGAGAAAGGAAGGAGGGAGGGGAAGTTGGTAGCATAAGATCACAAAGGATTATGTAGGACGTGCCAAGGCATTTTTGTTTCATTCTACCTGCAACAAGATGCCACCAAAAGGTTTTAGGCAAGCCTTAATTTAAGTTTTTAAAACATTGTGCTGGCCGCTATGTGCACAATTAGTTTAGGAAAAGTAAAATTGGAAATGGCAAGATCAATTAGAAAGCAGTTTATTAGGGGAGAACTGATTATGATTTGGATTACCTTGATTGCAATCAAATTGGAGCTAAGCAGAGGGATTTAAAGTAGATTTGAGGTCTATAAGCAACACTGTTGGATTAAATATTAGCGGGCGTGGAGTAGTGGAATCCGGATGAGTTTCAGTTTTGTGGCTTAAGCAGTTTGGCTAATTGTGGTGGCATTTGCTGATCTGGCAAAGCCTATGAGAGGCAAAAATTTCAGAGTAAAGTAAAATATAGTCAAGAATAGAGTCAAGAGCTTTTCTTAGGGCATAGTATATTTGTGATATCTGAATGAAATTTCAATAGGCTATGATAAGAAGATATTTGAATATATGAGCTTACTGCTAAGATAAGAAGTTTGATATAAAAATGTAAATTTGAGAAATGTGAGCATATAGGTTATATTTAATGCCACTGGAATATAGGAGGACTTTTTAGGGACAGAGCAGAGTTGCAGAGTAAAATTTCGAATCAAGCTCTAGTAACTTGAACACTTAGCACAGGCACAGATGGGAGGAAGCTAACTAAGATACTGCTCATTCCAGAAGCAAAGATAAGTTTATTTATAAAGAAGGGGAAAATGCTCAAACAGATGAGAATAAAGACGTGTTATTTACAGTCTGTAACATGAATTGTCAGGCAACTTGGAGGAGAGTCGTTTCGATCAAGTAATGGAGACAAAGCTAAATAGAAGTTGATTAAAAGGTTATGGGAGAAAAGGAAGTAAAGATAGTGTCAGTAGATTAAGGGAAGAAATGAAATAGATGTATTAGGCAGTAGCTGTCATTTCATGTTCTGCATAACATTTTTCATTACTGTTTTGAAAATTTTAGTTACTACAACTAATGCAGGAAATTGGCTGGATATCTCTGCTTTCCTACACACTGACACTTAACTCTTTTTTTAAAAAATAGCAAACTTCTTTATATTTCAATAGTGTTGTCTTAGGAAAGAATGATATAAACCTAGCTTGGATGTGCAAATTAGTAATCCTGACAGCTCATCTAAAAATCAGACTTTAATTGACTGAACTAAATGAATATAAAAGTTAATTTCAAGTGTAGGGCCTAAAATATTTGAGGTGGAGAGCAGATTTAACCTGCCCAGAATCCTGATTTCAATTCTACTCCTTTTTCTATCTGATACTCTGTCTGGACTGCTCGGTAGGAGCGTTATTGGAAAGGTAGGACTTGAACTACAACTAGGACTATAGTTGAGACCTGACTAAATACAGACACACGAAAGGCTCCTTCTGTACAGAGCCCTGATGGGTGCACCTTGAAAAGTTGCCTCCTTTCCTCCTGGTTACCTGTTGGTACACTAGAGGAGTGTATTTAGGTGACCACACAATGCCAGGAAAGGAAATGGAGCCTCATGCATGATTGGTTAGTTAACTATTCATAATCTTATGTGCCTCTTAAAGGGACCTTAATTAAATTATTCGCTCACAATCCCTGTCATTTTCACATTGTGAAAGCTATTTAAAATCTATTTTGATTTGTCTCTGATTTATCATTTGCTTTACACACACACACACGCATGCACACACATGAACTGCTTCTTCGTAGTAACCTATAAAAGATTAAAAGCTGTTAACAAGTTTTAAATTTACTATCACTCAGGGTCATAATTCACTGTTTAATCACTAAAGGGGAACAGCTACAATCATTTCATAATAAAATACAGCATTCTTAGGTATTCTGCTAAATTACCTACTAAGAGAAATTTCCATCTATACCGGGACTAACTGCCCATACTAAAGGAAAACACAGGGGCTTAGGATTTATCTGCACTACATTCTAATTCTTCAAGCTGTGGCTATATTTTAAAGAGGTATTTTGTTTTTAATCTATCTAAAGGTGTCAAGCTGATATTCTCATTAATTCAGAGATGTTGGGCCTCTTCATTGCTAGGTCAACGAAATGCTCAGTGGGTGGCACTGTGCTGAGGGTCTCACAGTGAGATCAGGAGCTCTAAGTACAAAACCAGCTTCATACGTAAGATAGCAATCATTGAAGTCAATCTGAATTTCAGTGGATGTTTTCAACACCATGCCAAAGATTTTAGCTAACTGCCAGTTGCACACTTCTTGTTTCATCGCCTGTATTGTTTGTGTTATCTTTATTCTTTCTCTACCATCTATGTTCCCTACTTCAACCTACAAATAAAAAACTATTATGTGACTTTCGATATCAACCTCAACTAAGAAAACAATGACCTAAACAAGTTTTTGTTTTTGTTTTTGTTTTTGAGATGGAGTCTCTCTCGCACTGTCACCCAGGCTGGAGTGCAGTGGCTCGATCTTGGCTCACTGCAAGCTCTGCCCCCCAGGTTCATGCCATTCTCCTGCCTCAGCCTCCCGAGTAGCTGGGACTACAGGTGCCCACCACCATGCCCGGCTAATTTTTTGTATTTTTAGTAGAGACAGGGTTTCACTGTGTTAGCCAGGATGGTCTCGATTTCCTGACCTCATGATCAGTCTGCCTCAGCCTCCCAAAGTGCTGGGATTACAGGCGTGAGCCACCGCGCCCGGCCCACAAGTTTTTAAATTACTTTAACCTAGCAAATGTCCTAAAAGTCATTTTTTCTAGGTTACTTCTATCTGGAAGGTAACACTTGTTTGTATTCTATTCAATCTTCCTTTGCTTACAACTTTTGGTAAGAATCATTCCGTGTATGCATAAACAGTAATGAAAGTGAAATATTTGTTACATTTGTTTGCTTGACTGAGGGCCAAATTTTAATAGTTCTACCCTAATTTTCTTCAAGTCTTTGATGTATTGACCAGAGTTCATCTTCATAACTACAATACTGGTTTTACAATCTGTAAAATAACAGATAAGTCAGGAAATCACTATGTAAGATGTGAAATATAGAGCCATCATTCGTTCTGGAGGCTGATATGCTCACAAGACTAGTACAAAGAGACGTCTCCACTTTGTGCCAAGGGCAAAGTATTTAATGTTCCCCATTAAATGTTGCTGTTCCAGCGTTGGATGTGTTAGAGATTATAGGAGAAGGAAATGGCGTCTTTAACTCTAAAGTCAACCATTGAAATCTGAAGCAAACTGAGAGTAACTAGAAGTAAATGCCATTAGATAGTGGAACATGAATTTTTAGTAGAACATCATGAAGAGTACCATTTTCACTTGTTCATATTTTGGTTTGTTTGTTGCTTATTATTTTTTGCTAATATGTTTGTATCACTTCTCTCATCAAAGTCAAGATGCATTTAAGAGTGAAAATCAGTGATAAAAACAACATAATATAACATTTGAATTATATACAGGTATATTTGTATATTTTTACAACTGTAGCTTCTATTTCAAGTGGAAAATATCGTAATTAATTAGGATGTAGTTTAAAAAAACAATGCACACCATACCAGTGACATTTCATCTTCACTGGTTTCTTCAGGAAGAACATTGTTTTGCTTTAAGACACTGTGCTATGCAAAGTCATACATTTATATTATACAAGTAATTAACTGCAAAAAAGCAAATAACTGTCCCTTTATTGTTGAACATTTTGTACAATTTATAATGGGTTTCTTAGCAATATCAGATGTTCAATATTTCTTACGATGGCTGGTAAACAAACTCTTAATATTCCTGTCATAATTTTCTTCAGATCTCATTATCCTGGACATGGTTTATTTTCATCACTCCGTTCCCAAATTTAGAACTTGTAACCAGCCAGTAGGTAGAGCATTTGCTATCACACTTGCCCTGTGTCAAATACTATTGGAGAAGCTGCATATATTTTTGGTATCTGAGCAAGTCAAAGTTAAGTTGAAGAAGATACATTTATTTTGGATTTCATTGAATATATTTTGCATTTATAATACCATATTCTTTATAGAAAATTATATTACAAATTATTGTCATATGGATAAATGGTCAAAGACTATATAGCCAAAAAACATAACTTAATATATAATTAAGTTGGTGCTAGTCAATCCAATGTAGAAATGGCTCCAGGAATACCCTACTCCCTACCTAGTATCGTAACATGATGATGTCAGCCCAAAGGTCTTATCACAATGTAAATACATCCTAAAACATCAAGCACTAAAAGTATGAGGATATGAAGAAGAAACAAGTATTTAAAAGTGCAAGCAAGAAGCAGTTCTATGTAATATTATCTCAATCATTAAACATGTAAAATAATAAAGGAAGAATTTTATTTTCATTGACACGTCATCAAAAGAGAGTGTTCTCTTGCAAAATGTAATCCATAATGCAGTGTTTACTGTCACAAACATATCATTCATAAGCTTTTGATAAGAATTAAGTGAAATATAATTTGTGAAAATTTCAAGAAAAAATGTGTACCAGTGTTAAAAAAATCCAGACACCTGTGCTTTATACACCTCAACTATCAATAATCATAAAAATAACTAATTTCACTCAACTATAGTAAAGGATGGTTTAATGATGTTTCCATTACCTACAGATATTTCAAAATTATTGCCATATAAACAAGAAATTTAAAAGTAATACATTTTTAAAAACTAGGAAAAAAGTGTTTTATGAATATGTTAGGTAGTTAAATAATATTTTTTCTGTGGATGGCATGATATTCTTATGTTCGTCAACTATGCTTAAATAGAAATTTGTTGTGATTTCTTTTTTTCTTTAAACATGTATTTATTTTTATATTTTATTTTGTGCTTATATTTGTCTTTTCCTTTAAGAGGGTCCCCTGGTTTCACCACTTCTTAGAGAATTCTGGAAGGGCTAAACACTGCTTAAGATATTTATATTAGTTCATTTTCACGCTGCTTTAAAGAAATACCTGAGACTGGGTAATTTATAAAGAAAAGAGGTTTACTAGGTTCATGATTCTTCAGGCTGTACAGGAAGCATGCTTCTGGGAAGGCCTCAGGGAACTTACAATCAGGGAGGAAGACAAAGGAGCCTCAATGCCCATGGCTGGAGCAGGAGGAGAGAGAACAGGGAGGTGCCACACACTTTAAAACAACTAGATTTTGTCAGAACTCTTATCAGGAGAATAGCAGCAAAGGGGGAAATCTGCCCCATGATCTAATCACCCCTTACCATTCCCCACCTCCAACATTGAAGATTACAATTCAACATGAGATTTGGGTGGGGACACAAATCCAAACCATATCAATATTCTAGGGAGCAATGTAACAATATTTACCCATATTAAGTTTAGGTCTTAGCCAAAGTTTCGGTCTATGACTTGGTAATTCTGATCCTAGGTATCTCTATTCTCCAATAATTCAAATAGCCTTTGACTTCCCTACTGTAGTAATAAGTTGGAAAGTGTCCATAATTGAGAAAATAGATGGAAAAAATATGGTGGTTTGGTATCTCACTGTACTACTTTGCAAGTAGAAGTAATAAACTAGATATCCAAGTGACAACACAGCTAGATCTTAAAAACAGCTTTCAGTGGATAAATACAATTTAATTCTCTAAATTCAAAGCAATCGTATGCACTTTGCCAAAACCCCCACGCAAAAAAATCATAGACAGTGTCTACAGTAGGAAGGATGAATGGAAACAAATGAAGGTATAAAACAAAACAGATGTCTTGTGAGAATTTTCCAGGAGCTGAAAACCAGCATTTTCTTTATATGTCTGGCATTTTTGCTTAAAATCATATTTCTGTGATTAATTTATTTTTATTGCTTAATAAAAAATATTCTTTGTATGAAGAATGATGGATTTGCACTTGTTCATCTAATGTCAGAAAGAAAAAGAAAAAAAGAAAAAAAACCTTTCCCTCTACCCTCTATGTTCAATGATGGGAACCTGAAAATTAAACAGACAAAAGATAGATTTAAAAGATTTTTTAAAAAATGTTTATTCGTATTCATATGGAGCTACTAAAGAAATAGCTAGCTGGCTAAATGGCTAAAGTTAGAGGTTTATACACCTAATTTGGTAGAGAAAGGGAGAAGGAGAAAAGGCTTCTATGGGAATAATAAATAGGTTTCTTTAGCAAAGATAAATAGATTTTTAGAACAAACTGGAAATAAAAAACGCTGTTTATGCAGATGTCAGTGGTCTTTCTCTCATCTTCATGGCCATGAAACTATCCCAGAGAGGAAATATGTGGTAGCTTGATTTCACAATATTGCCCCTTTAAGTCAGATAAGAAAAGCTCTAAGAAGGACTATTTTGGCATTTGTTGAAGTTTTGACTGTATTTAGCTTAAAATAAACTTCGTACTAACTCTGGGGTTCCAAAATGGCTCTCCACAACATGAAGCTCAAAGAACAAGAAAGCAGGTAAATTTATAATGTTAGCAGTTAGGATATGGGTTACTTTTTGAGGAGATGGAAGTGATTGAGAGGGGCTATGAGAGGACTTTTGTAATGTTGGTGGTATTCTATTTCTTGCTCTAAAGAGCAATTGTTTACTTAAATGTATTCAGGTTGAGGGAATTTGTTGAGTGATATGTGCATGGTTTCTGTAATTTTCGGTCCATATATTTTCCCCAAAAAGGTTATTAAAGAAGAATGAAAGAATAAATGAATAAATTTAATTTGATGTTTAATAGAAATTGAGTTAAATATGTTGAATAGTAGGTAGCAGAGGAATCATACAAGTGTGTAATCAGGACCAATGTGACTATCTTTATAATTAATCAAGTAAAGATTATGAATAGCTGATTTCAGAAATTGCTTAACTGGAGGAGAAATATTGACCTCCTACCTCTGAGATATATTGAGGCTCAGACTTATACAACTAATGATCTACTTAGCTCTGGACTTGGATGCCACAAAGGACCTCAAAAATATTTCCCAAACTGAACTCATCATCTCTTCTTCCTATTGGCCAGGCCAGTGGCATCACTTGTGTTTTCTGATTTGGTAAACATCATCATCAATCTTTCAGTTTCTTAAGTCAGGACGCTGGAAGGTAAAATAGAGACATCCAAGCAATCAATACATTCTGTTTATCATGCTTTGCATATATTTCTTAGGTATGTCTATTTCTTCCCATCGTCACTGTCCTGTTCATGTCAGGGCCATCACCTCTTTCGCCTGCATTGCTATAGCATCCACCCAGTTGTTTTACTAGCTCTGGTATTATCTTTACTGTCATTTATTTTCTATAATGCAGACAGAATGATCTTTCTAACTACCTCCAGGGAACTAAACAAAGGTGTATTGTAAGAATGCATTGCTCTAAGCTGAGTATTGTGAGAATAAAACAAATAGCTTCTTTAAAAAAATGGAAAGTATAGGCATCACATTTCTTACATGCCACAAAGTTAGGATGGCATTCTATTTATATACATAAACAGTCTCTCTATTTAGAGTTAGCATTCAGGAAAATAGATTGTTTGCCCAGTAATACATATTAACACATAAATTCAAATTTAATAATAAAGCTACACATTTTCAGATGGAGTAATTCTATTTGGCTGCTCTGTATAACAAAGACTATAAATTGCCGTATAATGTCCACAAATTAAATGCAGCAAATTGTACCTCCAAGATTGTGATGAAAATATATTTGAAGCATAGATATAATACACAACACCCCAGAAGTTTTATCTTGGCAATGACTTAAATATAAAATTTAAGTGTTAGAATGAAAAACTATGAGGGGCTATATCATTTTTGAAGACTTTTTTAGGTGGTGCATGAGCAAAAATGTTTGACAACTAATAGATTAAATGTGACAATAAAAAACCACCACCTAATGAAAGAAGGTTTCACTATGAAAATTATGAGTAATATGACAATTGTCTTAAACTCTAAAGAGAGGAAGACATGCCTTTTAATTCCCTCAAGGTAGTAAATGTTTTACATCACAGGTATATATGAGGTTTTGAACTTTTGACATTTCAATGTATTATACCACACATAGTCAGAAAAGAAATTCCAGTGATTATGACTTTCCTATGAAAAATAAGTTTTAATTTACTGTATAAGAAAATCTGTGTTTAAAGCGATGTCTATTGAAGCTTTCTCTCAACTTACACAAGCCAAATTCTCTCTCACAGCATGATAATGAAATTTCATCTGAGCAACAAATAAAAGCTTCAGCTCCAAGAATATAAGAGACCTATATTGGTATAAAGAGTATTTGTAGGTAGTATTGAAATGTTTCTGCTGTGCTGGAAACTAAATAATGCAGAATATGGCTAAAAAAGTAATGAGTAAAATGTGATAACATTTTGATGTCTTAAACTGAACTTTTTTCAATGATTATTATTTTTAACATAAATTTTGATAGCAGTGGCAATCTTGTCCACTGTCTACAAATAAAGTGTGTTTAACAGATTTATTATTAATCATTTATTCAAGTATTTCAGAGAGATTAAGATATTTTAATTACATGTTTTCTTAAACCTACATTTATACAAATGTGTAATATAAATATTTATGTTCCAATTTAGAGTTTTAAAGTTTTGCTAAAATATTATTAGAGAAAATGCTATGTAACTTTTTATTCCTGATAAGTTTATTTAAATATTTATTACCAACAATTCTTGATCACTTAATTTCTACTTTCAGGCTTACAATTTTTACTGTTACATTTTTATAATTTTTGTTTTCGGGCTCATTTTTTTACATCGTCTGAATGTAAAATCTCAAAATATGAGATAATTAATTTCCATTGCAACATGTTTAACATCTCTTGACAACTATAAGCCAAAAATATTATTTAGTAAACACTGAGAAGCAATAACAAATGGCATTCCAAAATTTTTACAAACGTAATTCATTTTCTATTATTCCCCCCCCAAAAAAATTGGCAAACTGGCTTATTAAAACAAAAAGCATTGCTATTAGTCTTGATGCCCAACAGAAAATGTACCCACAGTCCTGCACAAAAAGTTATCTCATTAAGATTTATCAAAATCAAGCTGTACAAAGAAGAGATTCTGCATCTCTAAAATAGCAAAAATAAAAAATAAAATCTTAAAATAGAAGCCATCATAGTCATATATTCTTATGGGATATGTCAGGATGAAATAAATCTGTGCTTTGCTTAAACAGAATAGGCTACCAGTGGAGTTTGGAAATGATATGCCAACTAGTAGGTGGAGCAGATTTCCAGGAATAGAGAGAGAAAGAGTAAAGAAACTACAGACATAAAAACAAAAACAAAAACTGATGTACCTTTTATGTCTTATAAAATTCACAAGGTGAGCCACAGATTAAAATAGATGATGCCTACTAACAAACAGCTAAGATAGTGAACCCCATGATCTATTGCTGCCCTCTGAGAATGAGTGTCTCCATGAGAACAATAGAAAATCACAGACCAATGGGAAAGACAATAGAAAGCACAGGGTTAGAAAAGCCTATGTAGGTTTATTCTACATATCAGTATAGAAATTCATAATTTTTATTCTTTAATTTTGATAGTTAGCTTCCTATGTCAATACTGAATATTGACTTTTACCTGAATTATATACACCTGGTATTAAGAATTTCTGGTAGTTTATTGGGAATGGCATTGAATTTATAAGTTTCTTTAGGCAGTATGGCCATTTTAACAATATCGATTCTTCCTATCCATGAGCATGGAATGTTTTTCCATTTGTTTGTGCCATCTCTGATTTCTTTGAGCAGTGGTTTGTAGTTCTCCTTGTACAGATCTTTCACCTTCCCTGTTAGCTATATTCCTAGGAATTTTATTTTTTTTGTGACAATTGTGAATGGGAATTCCATTTGTGGTTTGGCTTTTGGCTTGACCGTTGTTGGCGTATAGAAATACTAATGATTTTTGCACATTGATTTTGTATCCTGAGATTTTGCTGAAGTCGCTTATCAGCTTAAGAAGCTTTTGGGCTGAGACAGTCGGGTTTTCTAGATACAGGATCATGTCATCCGCAAACAGGGACAGTCTGATTTCCTATTTGAATGCACTTTATTTATTTCTCTTGCCCAATTACCCTGGCCAGAACTTCCAACACTATGTTGAATAGGAGTGGTGAGATAGGGCATCCTTGTCCTGTATTGGTTTCCAAGGAGAATGCCTCCAGCTTTTGCCCATTCAGTATGATATTGGCTGTGGGTTTGTCATGTACTACTCTTATTATTTTGAGGCATGTTCCTTCAATATCTAGTTTATTGAGAGTTTTTAATGTGAAGAAATGTTTAATTTTATTGAAGTCCTTTACTTCATCTATTGAGATAATCATGTGGTTTTTCTCTTTAGTTCTGTTATGGGATAATTACATTTATTGTTTTGCATATGTTGAACCAATCTTGCATCCCAGGAATGAAGCCAACTTGATCATGGTGGATAAGGTTATTGATATGCTTCTGGATTTGGCTTGCTAATATTTTATTGAGGATATTTGCACCAGTGTTCATCAGGGATATTGGCCTGAAGTTTTTGTTGTTGTTGTTGTATCTCTGCCAGGTCTTGGAACAAAACTAGAGAAAACTATTTTATAATTCATATGGAACCAAAAAAGAGCCTGAATAGCCAAGGCAATCCTAAGCAAAAAGAACAAAGCTGGAAGTATCACACTGCCTGACTTCAAACTGTACTACAGGGCTACAATAACCAAAAAAGCATAGTACTGTTATAAGAACAGACACATAGACCAATGGAACCGAATAGAGAACCCATAAATAAGACCATACACCTACAATGATTTGATCTTTGACAAACCTGACAAAAACAAGCAATGGGGAAAGGATTCCCTGTTCAATAAGTGGTGCTGGGACAACTGGCTAGCCATATGCAGAAAACTAAAACTGGACCTCTTCCTTGAACCATATACAAAAATTAACTCAAGATGGATTGTAGACTTAAACGTAAAAACCCAAACGTAAAAACCAAACATATAAAATCCATAGAAGAAAACCTAGGCAATACCGTTCAAGACATAGGCACAGGCAAAGATTTCATGATGAAGATGCCAAAAGCAATTGCAACAAAGGCAAAAATTGACAAATGGAATCTAATTAAACTAAAGAGCTTCTGCACAGCAAAAGAAACTATCAACACAGTAAACAGACAACCTACAAAATAGGAGAAGATTTTTGCAAACTATGCATCTGACAAAGGTCTGATACCCAGCATCTATAAGGAACTTAAAGGAATTTACAAGAAAAAAATACCCCATGAAAAAGTGGGCAAAGGACATGAACAGACACTTCTCAAAAGAAAATATACATGCAGCCAACAACTGTATGAAGAAAAGCTCAACATCATTGATCATTAGGGAAATGCAAATCAAAACCACAATAAGATATAATCTCACACCAGTCAGAATAGCTATTATTAAAAAGTCAAAAAATAAAAGATGCTGGTGAGGTGGTGGAGAAAAAGAAATAGACTGTTGATGGGAGTGTAAATTAATTCAACCATTGTGGAAAACAGTGTGGCAATTCCTCAAGACCTAAAGACAGAAATACCATTCCACCCAGCAATCCCATTACTGGGTATATATACAAAGGAATATAAATAGTTTTGTTATAAAGACATATACATGCGTATATTCATTGAGCACTATTCACAATAGCAAAGACAGGGAATCAACCTAAATGCCCATCAAAGAGAGATTGCGTAAAGAAAATGTGGCACATATACATGATGAAATACTATGCAGCCATAAAAAAGAATGAGATCATGTCCATTGCAGGGACATGGATGGAGCTGGAGGCCATTATGCTTAGAAAACTAATGCAGGAACAGAAAACTAAATACAGCATGTTCTCATTTATAAGTGGGAGTTAAATGCTGAGAACACATGGACACATAGAGGGGAACACCACACACTGTGGCCTATTGGAGGGTGGAAAATGGGAGGACAGAGAGGACTAGGAAAAGTAACTATGCATACTAGGCTTAATACCTGGGTGGTGAAATAATCTGTACAACAAACTCCGGTGATACATGTTTGCCTATGTAATAAACCTGCACATCCTGCACTTTTATCCTTAAACTTAAAAGTTTTTTTTAAAAAAACAATTTCTGCCTTATATTTCAGATTTTCCTAAATATAATGAAATTATTAAGGAAGGATATGCCCACCTTCTGGTATCCTATGAGGCTATCTGAGGAAATTTAAGAAACTACTGTGTTGAAACTCCTAAAAGGGTGAGTTCTAGTACTTGTGGTCAATATTATGAGGACAACCCATATTATTTCCATGTGGAATAAATAATTAGAACATCTTAGTTCACCAGCAACTTAGGTATCAAGATCCAACATAAATGATAGCCAGTTTAAGAAGAATTTACCAGTAGTAATGAGGAAAGTTCCCCAGTTAATTCAACTCAGTCAAAAATATGTTTTCCTGTTATTCTGATAGCAATAATGCCTTGGGCTGTTATATGACAAAATAAATTCAGTGACAATATTGATGAGTGAGGTTGATAGAGCCATTATCTCTCTTCAGTACAATGCTAGAAGCAAGCATCTCAGATCCTCTGGATGATATTCTAAACACCCATGGGACTGTTGGAACTTTTACCACAAGGTGGTGAGCCCAGGATGCACCTGATGTTAGACACCCGAAGAAGGAAGAACTTCCCCTCGAGTAGAACTTTACATTGCTTTTCTAGGAGAATAGAAGGAGCAACTCTGCACATGTGCCACTGAGATGATAAAATAAGTTGACACATAGAGTAACGCTAACTGCCCAACATTTTCCACCTTAATTGAATTCTCAGAAGAGGAAATAGGTCCCTAATGATGAAGTGACAAAAACAAAAAGTGAGTTCTGACTCATAAAAAATTCTACAAAGACTTGAGTTATTTATCTAGACATTTTAAAATAAAAACCTGACTTAAATATTTAAAATTTTTCAAACTTTAAATATTTTAAAATTAATATTAAAATACTATTAAAATTAAATATGTTTAAGTGTTATATGTTTGTTTGCTTTTACTTATATTTGGTTGTTTTATGGTAGTAATTTCCATCAGTCTATTTGAAACTTTTAATCATTTAGTAAATTATATATATTATACTAAGCACTGGGCTAAGGGAGAAGATATAAATATACTTTATTAATTTATTGAGTAATCAATTATTAATCCAGACATTAATTTATTATAAATACATTAATTTATCAAAAATTTGAATACCATCTATTATGGACTCTGGAGATTCAGAGGTAAACAAGGCAGATGAGATTCCTGATCTACCAAATGTACATTATAGTGAGCAAAACAGAAAACAAACAGGCAAACACAGTTTTCAAAAATACACAAAGATTGTGGTAAGTGATGAGAGAAAGAAACAAGGATACATGACAGGGTCTGTGTGATCGTTTTCAGAGTCAACAAGGATGAGGTGAGGATCGTTGATCTGAGAAATTAGCATTCCATTCCACAGTCTAATCTGGGAAAATAAAATCTTGAAGGTATTCAGTGTATGCCATCCCAGAATATGCCAACCTGGCATAATGATTATTTTGAGCTGGCAGCAATTAAAAAATAAAAGCAGGCACAAGAAAAATTATTCTTGTAGAGAAGATCTGTTCTCCTCTCTACCAAGAAGGGCAGGATAATTCCTAATCACCAGAGTCAACAACTCTAGATGCTTATCAACCCAGAGATGGCACCAGAAGAAACTGCTTAACAAACCTTGCTAAACCCAACCCTTATCTTCTATTAGTTCCCCCACATATTTATCGTTCCACAATTTGCAGCCTCTAGAATTCCAATCCTTTTCCATTGTCTTGTTACTTCTTTACAGACCTTTATTTGCTAATATGCCATTCAACCCCAAGTTCTAACCACTACTTTGAGTTACTAAAAGGGGTAACTCTTTAGTTACGCGTTCTTCTGTATATACGAGTACTTCTGTGTATACGTGCAATGCATTCAGCAATAAACTTTCGATTGATTTTTTCTTGTTAATCTGTCTTTTTTCAGTCTAATTTGTGGGGCCTCAGTGAAAGAACCTAAAATAGGTAGAGGAAAAATAATGGTTTTTCTTCCCTTACAGTCCCAAAAGCCAAAGTCAGTAGTGGCAGCCACTAATAAAGAAAGTAGTCAAATCCCTTAAACTTGCTAATATTGCAAAAATGTGTCATACAAGGGTCTTGAAACAGCTGCTTGTTCAAGCATTAGAAAGCCCGAGTGCTTTTACGTTGCAGAAATGTGCTGGTTGATAGTCACAACCAGGAAAGCCATGTCTGGGAAGTTCAGAGGGTGGTGGTGGACACTGAAGTGGGAGCTGTCAGAAAAATGTGCAGGAGCCTAGAGTACCAAAGCAGATCACTTGGTAAGATTGGGATTTAGCAGAACTGCTGTTTGCCTTATTCACAAGCCACTCTTTTCAAATTCCCGTTGTGAGTTTGTATTTGGATGAAGAAAGGGAATAACACAATGATAAGATATTGGGCAAAAGCAAATATCTAATTTTCCTTTGTAAAAAACACATTCATAATCTATGGTTTTTATTTTAACTTGTGCTTCACATTTAAGGAAAAAAGAAACACAACATTTGCTAATGACGATAAAATAAAGGTGGATGGCAGAAGTTGCACGGAAGATAAAAGCACAGAAAAACAGTAGCTGTTACTTTTATTTAACATTTTACCAAAGCAAATAAGTAAAAATAAGTGTGCTCTATGTATTTTGTGACATACAAGTAAGGTTTGGCTTTCTCCTTGCAGCCCAATTGATTAGTCTGGAATGTTCTCTTTGCCCTCGGCTTTCCTTTTTCTGACTAAATCTTGGTTTAGCTTTTCCCCAGTCTAAGGTAAGACCCTCGCTGCACCCCATCTGTCTATTTTTTTAACCTACCCTATGTTTTCTGTTTTCTCTTCCCTACACTGCTTTATGCTTGTCTGATTCAGAAGCACTTATTCTATGTTTTAGGAAGTGTGCCTGCCTAAAATAAGGCTGTGAGATCCATGAAAACAGAACCTGTACCTGTCTTGACCAGTATTGTGTCCTAAGTGCCTAGACACTTAGAAAGAGGGCCTTTTATAACCAATAGATAGCTAGTAAGTGTCTGACCAAAAGGTCACTAGGCAAGTCACATTCTTCTTTTATTCCTTCCTTCCTACCCACCCCATCCCTCTCTTTCTCCTTCTCTTTCTTTCTTTGGGCCCAAGTCATGTGATAAGCATTTCATATAATTATATATTTGAAACAGTATTGCCATTATAAAGGAAAAGAACACACTTCTGATTTCAAGTTGTAAAACACAGGAGACTAAGGGTTTTAAACAACGAATTATCCAATATTTCAATACATCAGTGAGGCTTAATCCAAATAATTCACAAATGACTTCCTTTTGCTCTATAATTACAAGTTTTGTCTGTGCTCTTTGTTTTTGAGTGTTATTTTCCTTAGAGTATAGGTAAAAGAAGTTTTTCTACTTTCCCTTTTGTTTATCTCTCAATAAATTCAGTGATTCAGAAGAAGACCGCTTCCTGCACTCAATTTTATCATCCCTTTGATAAAGCAAGGCTGAGTCAGCAAATAGCACATCTCCTCTCACCTGTTGCTTTGTTCATTAGGAAAGACACAGAGCCCTCGACTGTAAAGAGCAGGCTTTAGAGAAAAGTGTCTTATATACTAATCAGAAAAATGTTACAAAGAGTACACAATGACCCTTTTATAATATTTCCATCTCTTTTTTTTTTGCTTTTGTTTTTGAGACAAGGTCTCACTCCGCCGCCCAGGCTGGAGTTCAGTGGCACCATCACGGCTCACTGCAGCATCTACCTCCAGGGCTCAAGGGATCCTCCCACCTTGACCTCCCAGAGCGCTGGGATTACATACATGAGCCACTGTGCCTGGCCTCCATCTCCTTTTTAAATATAGAAGAATACAGAAATAAGCCTTTCAAGGCATCACGTAACAAGCCATTCTCCTTTATACTTCCTGGGAGAGGAAGCAGGTGGGAAACCTATGAAGTTTAGGAAACCCAAATGTTAAGAATCTTAGAAGTTTTAACAGTAAGAATGTTTCCTAAGAGAAGCATTTTTCAAAGTAGTTCTTGAAAGACACTCTTCAGAGAACAAAAAGACAAAGTGTTTATGGACAAAGATGTTCGGGAAACACTATACATTATATTCCTTGCTTGGATTAATGATACACAGGCATAGGTTAAACTCTAAGAAATACTACAAAAAGAATGTATTTGATTTTGATGACAGAATAATTTATTGTGGTTTTTAATCTCATTTTTAATTTACTGCTGTGTCTTCTTCATATCATTCAGGCAAGTATCCAGATCTTTTCTCATTTCTTTTTTCTTGGTTTCTTGGCTCAAAGCAGAAGATGCTTCATATGATCGCTTTCTCTATTTTTCTCTCTGTGAAAGCATAAGGTTATTGAAAGAAAGATGGTAAGTGTCCTAAAGGTACAAGAAAGAGTTTGGAACAGATATAAATGAGACATTTTTCTAGACTGAGAATCAGACCTGAAATCAGCAGTTCTTGGTTTTGATAGGAATACACATCTCAGTCGCTGACTTTACCCTCGACAGATGACAAAATCCAGAGGGTAGAGGCTGCATGTGGGGAGCCTAAGTCCTAGGGCTTTAATCATTAGAAAAATTAAAACTCATGTGGCCCAAGGTTGGCACAAAAGCCACGGGGCAGCCTGCCACTGGGAGCCTTGTGAGCTGAGACAGTGAAGAGGCCAGGAGTTGCCATGATGGACTGTCTATGAGCAATACTCCCCACACATATCCCAGCACTCATCTTAGTCTCTAGTGTTCTTCTGCAACCTGAGTTTATAAGCAAGCAGCAGAGAAACACTGATAAGGCTAATGTTGAATTTCCTGCTAAACTAGCACAATGTGTATCTCCATTTTCAATTGGGTTGATATTTAAAGTAATTTAATATAATCCTTCTTTTACACTAGAGTTTCTGAAATAAGATTCAGAACTATAACAGTTTCCATCTGAATCCTCTTCTTAAGTAACACAGTTAATTTATGTAGCTCCTGACATATGTAAGGGATCCAGATATACTTAAAGAATAAAACATCTTATGCAACTGCTATTCCATGAAAGATATTTGGGGATTGCAGCTGTGTAGTGTCCCTTTGAAAGGACTTCCTCTGTTAGAAGTGTGTATTGCCGCGGTGAAGCAGTCCTTTCTACTACCACCCAAAAGGCAGATACTCATATCCCTGTTAAATACCCAGAAGGAGAGACCCAGCGCAATGTCATTCCTGAAGCATCATTTATTTTTCAAATGCTCAGGTATCTGGGAAAGCTGCCCCACTTCTGCCACCAACCTGATTGTGCATGTCTTTGTGGGCCCAGAAAGGGAGGCTCTTTGCTTTGGTGTGCCCTTAAAGGTGAAAAATTCTGGTGGCTAAGGTTAAAACATTCTGAGCTAGACAACACCAATTAAAATATGCCCCAAATTACAGGTAACACCACCAACTCTGGGGCTAGACTTCTAGGTTCAAATCCCAGCTTTGCTCCTTAATTGATGTGAGCCAGTTATATAAGTTTCTTTATCCATAGAATGGGGATAATACTAATAACTATTTCACAGGATTATCATGGATTAATAAATTAAAAAAGTGACATTTTCAGAAAAGTACTTGACACATATTAATCATTATTATTGTGTACATTTAATTAACAAGAATAGATAAATTGCATCATTTCAAAGGTTTACACTTTCTTTCTGTGTCATTATAGTTGTTTCAAACTACTTTAGGGCAAAAATGAAACTGCCCAGAGATCTCTTCTGTTACAATTATATAAAGCAAATCTAAATCCATGTATGTTTTTAGATATATATTCAATACCCTAGATAAAAGCAGAAAATCAGAAAAAAATATCTACTTATAAATGCAAATGTGTAAATGGGTCTTTCTATGAGTAATAAACCTAAGTCAGTTGATATTAAATCAAAGTTAGAAAAGTTTCTGAAATACAGTGCAATACAACTCCAGTGGAATTCTCATTTTTTTTAAAGTAAGGAATGAGAGATTCTGAAAGCTGTTTAACACTTTACAGTACGATCATAGTGCATCATCACAAAGAAATTTAGTCCAGGTGTTGCACTAATTGTGATACGTGGGGAAACTTCATAGCTCACTGACTGTCAAATGTGAATTTCCATATGGGAAGTGATTTAAGTCTATTACACTGTAGAGTAAGAGAGTGAAAGCTCTAAATTGAGCTTGCATTGGTTATCAACTGTTTCTATTTTAAGTGCCTTTTATAGCTTTCTGGATATTCCTATAAAACAATATTTTTACAAAGCAAAATATTTAATACTCTAAAGTCAGTATACTTGCTATGACAATATCAAGTATCATAAAAAAAAAAAGAGTTCAGCAATTTGAAGGTGGTTAGATTATTGCACCAAAACTTTAATATTAGATAAAGTAGGTGATTCACACTTGGAAAATATCTCAATTTACAAGTTAATTTTGTTTTCAATAAAATTTTCTTTTCACCATGTATGTGTTGGCCGAGATTAAAAATGAGAAAATAAATGAAAATATTTAAGTAAAATTTACTGTTTAAATTTTCTTCCTATTAAGAGATAACTATATTAAACATTTTTCTAAACTTTTAAGGAAATATCTTCAAAGCAGAAAATTAATATATTTCTGAAGTTGAATATAAAACTGTTGAGATCTTATCCAATAAATTCTGTTTTTGCACCATTATATTTTCTGGCATACATAAACTAAAATAAAAGTAACATATAAAACAATGTGCCAAAAGTCACTGGAGATGTTCCAGATTTTTACTTTTAAGGACAAGGAGACAGCAAAGTATAATAGGCATGTTAGGATATTTTATCCTGTTTTTTTCTGACATATGTTATATATTCAAGTTTGGGGATAAAAACTATATATAAGTATTGGTTTCAGGTGCTTTATGGCATATTCTACCCTAAATTTGTTGACAAAAAATAATGAAATTCAAATTTGGATAATGTCCTGTATGGTAATTAAAGAATTACTGAAAATGAGGTATCATTAGTACTGAGGGGTCAGTAATACCTAATGAGATAGCACAGGGTGACTGAGGCATAGAAAATACCCTCAATATTTACTTAAAGGCATCTATTTCAGGGTGTTTCTCTTAGAGCAGTTTATAGTAATTGCACTGTCTTAGTCCATTTTGTGGATGGAATATCAGCAACTAGGTAATTTATAAAGAAAAGAGACATTTCTTACAGATCTGGAGTCTGGGAAGTCCAAGGTTAAGGGGCATACACCTGGTGAGGGCCTTCTTGCTGCATCATTCCATGCTAGAAGGTAGAAGGGCAAGAGAGCATGCAGAGAGACAGAAGGGGGCTGAACTCATCCTTTATCAGGAGTGCACTCCCTCCATAACTAACCCACTCCTGTGATAATGACATTAATCCATTCATGAGGGCAGCACCCCCATGACCTAAGGGCATCTTAAAGCTTCTATGTCTCAACACTGCTGCATTGGAAATTAAGTCTCCAACACATGAACTTTGGTGGAATACATTGAAACCACAACATGCACCCTCGTTTATAAGTTTTGACAAAAATTTATTCTATTTCTGTGATTTACTCTAAAATCGTTTGTTTAATATTTACTATTCTACTTAACTTTGTAACAGAATAAAAGTGAAATTGGAAACATATATGCTATCCCCATAAATATAGATAACCTACATTTTCATTCCTTCTGTTTTTGACTGTTTTTCTCAGTCACTATTTGTGTCTTTTAACCTTTAAATTCTCATAGCACTCAATTAAATTCAGAGCAGGGCAGTATTCTTTTATAAAAAAATTGTGGTTAAATATATACAACATAAATTTTGCTATCTTAGCTATTTTTAAGTATACAATTCTATGCCATTAAGTACGTTCGCATTATTGTATGATAAAAGTATCATCACTATCTAACTCCACACGTTTTTTGTCTTTCTCAGCTGAAACTCTGTACCCACTAAACACTAACTCTATATTCCTCTCTCTCTTCAGTCCCTGACAACCACCATTCCGCTTTCCTTCTCTATGAATCTGACTACTCTAGTACTGCAAATAAGTGGAATTACACGATATTTGTCCTTTTTTGACTGGCTTATCTCTCTTAGCATAATATCTTCAAGGTTTATCCATGTTGTAGCATGTGTCAGAATTTCTTTCCTTTTTAAGGCCAAATAGTATTCCATGACTATTATGTGGTGTGTGTGTGTGTGTCTGCGCATGTGTGTGTGTGTGTTTGTGTGCATGTGCATGTGTGTGCACACGTGTGTGTGTGTGTGTATATACTACATCTTGCTTATCCATTCTTCAGTCTATGGGCACTTCTATTGCTTCAACCTTTTGGCTATTATAAATAATTTTATAAAAATGAGTGTACAAATATCTGAAAATATAATGTTTCAATTATTTTGGGTATAGACTCAGAAGAAGAATTTTTAAACCATACGGTAATTCTACATTTAATGTTTTGAGGAAGCATAATATTGTTTTTCATAGGTCTGTACCATTTTACATTCATACCAGCAATGTGCAAGAGTCTCAACTTGTGTCTCAGTCCATTCAGGCAACTATAACAAAATACCCTAGATTGGGTGGCTTTTAAATAACAGAAATGTATTTCTTATGGTTCTGGAGGCTAGGTAGTCTAAGATCAAAGGGGTCAGCAGATGTGGTACCTAGTGAAGGCCCATTTCCTAGAGAGCCATCTTTTCACTGTAACCTCACATGGCAGAAGGGACAAGGGATCCCTCTGGGAACTCTTTCATCAGGGAACTAATGCCATTCATGAGGGTTCTGCCCTCATGACCTAATCACCTTCCAAGGGCCCCACTTCCAAATACCATCACCTTTGGGGTTAAAATTTCAACATATAAATGTTGGAAGGATACAAACATTCAAAGCATAGTAACTTCTTATTTTCTGTTTTTTATAAAGAATCATCCAAAAAGTTGTGAAATGTTATTTCATTAAGGTTAGAATTAGTATTCTTAATAGTTAAGAATGTGACCTCTGAGCCAGAGCACCTGGTGTGGAAATCCAGCTCTTATTTGCAACTTTGCTGTTCCTCAATTTTTCTGTGTATAAAATCAGGAAAGTACCTGCTTTCTAGCATTATTGTAGAAATAAATATATTAATATCTGTAAATTACTCAAAACAGTGCATGGCACAGAGTAAGTACTATGCAAAGGTTAGCTCTTATTATCATAACACTTTTTTTTCTTTAAGCTTTCTCTTTTCTTTTTTAAATATTCATCTGGATTTTTATGGTCTCAACTTTTGCTCTATACTCATAATTACCTATTTTAAGACTTCTTGAATCTCTTTTATAATGGTCCTTGTTGTTTTCTGGTTGTTTCAAACCATTCTCATTTTCCTTACAGTATCCTAATTTTTCCTTATTTTTCTCCCTGAAACTACTAAGCAGAATGTTTTCCTTCAGAGCACACCTGCCACCATCAGAGAGCTGTTTTCTTGTTTTCTAACATTTTCTTCTTCTGCTGCTACCATTTTCTTATTTTCTCTACAACCACATAAAAATTATCTGCTTTAGCTGCCCTCTCCCCCAATTTTTTTTTCTGCTTTTTTTACTAACTTCTACTTCCCTTAAGGCCCAGGTGACCCTTGGGGATGCAGCTGTCTGCTGTGCTGCACGTTTGTGAGGCCAACTCTCAGAATTTTGCCTAGACTGAACCCTTTGTACCAAGGACGCAGCTCACAGCCCCTCACTAAGCCTCATCACCCACACCTGAACATTCTTTCCTAGCTTTTTACAGTTAGCTTCCCAGGGTATATCTATAGCGCAATTTGGGGATTATACAGAATGAGTGATGCAAGCCACAGGTCAAATTAACTCCTTCCACCCAGGGCCACAGTGCTGCCATTCACAAAGCCCTTTCTGCCAGCTTTACTGGGACCAGTAATACATCCTTATTCATTTTATTAGGTTGGTGCAAAAGTAACTGTATTGTATTAAGCACAATTAAGTAATTTTATTAGGTTTGTGCAAAAGCAATTACTTTTGCACAAACCTAGTAGCAGGGTCACAGAGTCTCCTACAGTCACTCATGTCTGAAAAGAATAAATACCTTTTGTCATTTACAAACACTACTTTCTTGTCCACTTTCAAACACATTAATGACTTTAAAAATTGGTCTCTAAGGCCATCCAAATGGAATTATTGTTTGTTAAGTAGATACACAAAATTCGTAAGAATTCTATTCTTGAAGGACTCCTCCAAATGTCTTCTCCCTTCAAAATAGCTATGTAGACAATTTTTCTTTTCTTTGACCTCATATCCTATTTCATGTACTAAACAGCTTCATGTAAGCCTTGCCAAAGGGCCCATGTGGTTGCTTCCCCTAGGACTGCTTATGCCTCACATGTCTGTGAGTCACTGGCCTGCCTGTCAATGATGTGCACTTATTAAACATTTTCTTATGTACATTGTGCTTATAAAAGTATTATCATAAGATAGCTATAATCTATGTTTATACTCAAAATGTATCAATTATTGAGGGTTTTTACCATCATGAAGGCAAATGAAAAGCAATATGAATAGCAGGAAGAGTGTTAGATATGTCTTATTACATATCACTTAATTTGTTTCTCCAGTTTTATACCTAGTAAATCATTTAGACATAAAAGGCATAAAAATAAATGAGACAATAAGAGCTCAAGTTTGTATAATAAGACTGAGACATACACACAAATAAGTATAATACATGACAAAACACAGAAGGTACCTTCAAAGCTGTGCTATGGGAGTTTCAAGGGAGCAGTTGCTGGGAGAAGCAGAGGAGACTTGGGACAGGTCACCAAGTCATTGTTTGAAATGCTCAACAAAGGTTGATTAAACTCACCATGAAGCATTTGCACCATAGTGTGCTTGTTTGGTTTGCTTTAGATGCATGTGTAAGTACAGGCAGAATCTTAAATATATGTTGATTTCTATCTCACATGAATGCAGGAAGTTCAGGGCTGGAATGGCTACTCTGAGATCATCATGGACCTAAACTTACTTTCTTTTAAAAATCCATCATACGAAACATGTGGCTTCTATTTCATGCTCCAGTACGGGTTTTCCAGCTCCAATCATGATGCACTCCAGTCAGCAGGAAAGAAGACAGGGCAATGTAAGGTTGTACCCTTTCTCTTTAAGAATATTTTCCAATGTTGCATACGCCAATTCCAATTTCACCCTATTGTTCAGAGTTTAGTTACATGACATCTATCTGTGTAGGGGGCCTTTGCCCAATTCAAGAACCTTCTTATTGAAGGAGAAGAAGAACAGGAGGAAGAAAGAGGGGGAGTGGGAGAGGGTAAAGGTGAAGGAGGGATGGAAGAAACTTTAGGAGACAGTCACTGAGCTCATTTTGGTACTTACATACTCATAATATCTTTAGACTTAGGCAAATTGTTTTTTTGATATTGGAATTTATAGGTAATATAATATCTAAAATAGTAGTACTTTAATGCTTATATGCAGATTAGTATTGGGCTAACCAAGAGTATAGTGAGAGACTCATAAAGTTCAATTCATTTTTTTCTAAATCAGAATTATGCTTTGACTTGATTTTTAAATACCCTACTTCATACATAATGATAATGAGAGAAAATGGCATTTATTGTTGCTTTTTAAAATATGTTTTCAGGCTAAGAGAAAATCTACCATTCCTATACGAATCCTCACTGTTAATTACACTGCTGTTCTGGTGGTGATGATTGCTACTTTATTGGTTTATAAAATCCAAAAATGTCTTGTAAACACTTTTGTAAAAAGTAACATTTACATTGAGATATTGTAGATTCACATGTAGTTGTGAGAAATAATAGAGAGGTCCAGTGTATTGTTTACCCAGTTTCCTCCAATGATAACATATTTCAAAACTATAGCACAATGTTAAACACGGAATACTGACAATGATACATTCAGGATACAGAACAGTTCCATCACCATAAGATCCCTCTTGTTGTCCTTTTATAGTCATATCTACTTCTCTCCGGCTGTCTCCCTCTTCTCTATTTTCCATTTCTGGTTTTGTCATACAAAGAATGCTATCTAAAATTTTGATATATATATATATATATATATATATATGCCCACTGCTTACTTTCTGGTGCAGATATATGTGTATGTGTGTGTGTGTGTGTGTGTATATATATATATATATATATACACACACACACACACACACCAAATGAAATTTAAAAACTGACATTTTTACTCAAACAATTCATAAGATATTCCCCAGGGATTCATTTGATTTGTTATGTGCTTTACTTGTTTATTCCTTTTACTAATGAGTAACATTCCATGGTATGGATGTACCACAATTTGTTTAACCATTCACCTATTGAGAAACATCTGCTTGCTTCAGGCTTTTGGCTAGTACAAACAAAGCTACTACGAACATATATATATAGGTTCTCGTGTGATTATACACGTCTATTCTATTGGTATGAATGCCCAAGAGTGCAATTGCTGCATCATATGATAGCTGATGTTCAGTTTTAAAAGAAACTCCCTAACTGTTTTCCCAGAATGGCTCTAACTAACACAGAGGTATCCAATCTTTTGCCTTCTCTGGGCCACACTAGAAGAAGAATTATCTTGGGTCACACATAATACACTAACACTGACGAAAACTGGTGAACAAAACAACAACAAATCAAAAAACTGCAAAAAAAGTCTCATAATGTTTTAAGAAAGTTTACAAATTTGTGCTGGGCCACATACCAAGCTGTCCTGGGCTGCATGTGGCCTGGGGATCATGGGTTGGACAAGCTCGCTGTAACATTTTACATTCAGAGCAATAATGTGTAAGGGATCCAGTTTCTCTGCAACCTCAATAGCATTTAGTGTTGTCATCATTTTTTATTTTAGCTATTCTGAATGATATCTAAAGAAATACTTTTTTTGGAATAAACACTGATAATCAAGGCAAACAAGTAGAGGAATAAGTTTTGAGTTACTCTTTTCTTTATTTCCTTTCCTTTCCTTTTTTCACTCTTTAAAAATAAGTATATTGAACCACTCTTGCATCCCAGGGATGAAGCCCACTTGATCATGGTGGATAAGCTTTTTGATGTGCTGCTGCATTCAGTTTGCCAGTATTTTATTGAGGATTTTTGCATCAATGTTCATCAAGGATATTGGTCTAAAATTCTCTTTTTTGGCTGTGTCTCTGCCCGGCTTTGGTATCAGGATGATGCTGGCCTCATAAAATGAGTTAGGGAGGATACCCTCTTTTTCTATTGATTGGAATAGTTTCAGAAGGAATGGTACCAGTTCCTCCTTGTACCTCTGGTAGAATTTGGCTGTGAATCCGTCTGGTCCTGGACTGTTTTTGGTTGGTAAGCTATTGATTATTGCCACAATTTCAGATCATGTTATTGGTCTATTCAGAGATTCAACTTCTTCCTGGTTTAGTCTTGGGAGAGTGTATGTGTCCAGAAATTTATCCATTTCTTCTAGATTTTCTAGTTTATTTGCATAGAGGTGTTTGTAGTATTCTCTGATGGTAGTTTGCATTTCTGTGGGATCGGTGGTGATATCCCCTTTATCATTTTTTATTGCGTCTATTTGATTCTTCTCTCTTTTTTTCTTTATTAGTCTTGCTAGTGGTCTATCAATTTTGTTGATCCTTTCAAAAAACCAGCTCCTGGATTCATTAATTTTTTGAAGGGTTTTTTGTGTCTCTATTTCCTTCAGTTCTGCTCTGATTTTAGTTATTTCTTGCCTTCTGCTAGCTTTTGAATGTGTTTGCTCTTGCTTTTCTAGTTCTTTTAATTGTGATGTTAGGGTGTCAATTTTGGATCTTTCCTGCTTTCTCTTGTGGGCATTTAGTGCTATAAATTTCCCTCTACACACTGCTTTGAATGGGTCCCAGAGATTCTGGTATGTTGTGTCTTTGTTCTTGTTGGTTTCAAAGAACATCTTTATTTCTGCCTTCATTTCATTATGTACCCAGTAGTCATTCAGGAGCAGATTGTTCAGTTTCCATGTAGTTGAGCGGTTTTGAGTGAGATTCTTAATCCTGAGTTCTAGTTTGATTGCACTGTGGTCTGAGAGATAGTTTGTTATAATTTCTGTTCTTCTACATTTGCTGAAGAGAGCTTTACTTCCAAGTATGTGGTCAATTTTGGAATAGGTGTGGTGTGGTGCTGAAAAGAATGTATATTCTGTTGATTTGGGGTGGAGAGTTCTGTAGATGTCTATTAGGTCCGCTTGGTGCAGAGCTGAGTTCAATTCCTGGGTATCCTTGTTGACTTTCTGTCTCGTTGATCTGTCTAATGTTGACAGTGGGGTGTGAAAGTCTCCCATTATTAATGTGTGGGAGTCTAAGTCTCTTTGTAGGTCACTCAGGACTTGCTTTATGAATCTCGGTGCTCCTGTATTGGGTGCATATATATTTAGGATAGTTAGCTCTTCTTGTTGAATTGATCCCTTTACCATTATGTAATGGCCTTCTTTGTCTCTTTTGATCTTTGTTGGTTTAAAGTAAATGTAATCCAGCACATAAACAGAACCAAAGACAAAGACCACGATTATCTCAATAGATGCACAAAAGACCTTTGAAAAAATTCAACAACCATTCATGATAAAAACTCTCAATAAATTAGGTATTGATGGGACATATTTCAAAATAATAAGAGCTATCTATGACAAACCCACAGCCAATATCATACTGAATGGGCAAAAACTGGAAGCATTCCCTTTGAAAACTGGCACAAGACAGGGATGCCCTCTCTCACCACTCCTATTCAACATAGTGTTAGAAGTTCTGGCCAGGGCAATTAGGCAGGAGAAGGAAATAAAGGGTATTCAAGTAGGAAAAGAGGAAGTCAAATTGTCCCTGTTTGCAGATGACATGATTGTATATCTAGAAAACCCCATTGTCTCAGCCCAAAATCTCCTTAAGCTGATAAGCAACTTCAGCAAAGTCTCAGGATACAAAATCAATGTGCAAAAATCACAAGCATTCTTATACACCAACAACAGACAAACAGAGAGCCAAATCATGAGTGAACTCCCATTCACAATTGCTTCAAAGAGAATAAAATATCTAGGAATCCAACTTACAAGGGATGTGAAGGACCTCTTCAAGGAGAACTACAAACCACTGCTCAAGGAAATAAAAGAGGATACAAACAAATGGAAGAACATTCCATGCTTATGGGTAGGAAGAATCAATATCGTGAAAATGGCCATACTGCCCAAGGTAATTTACAGATTCAATGCCATCCCCATCAAGCTACCAATGACTTTCTTCACAGAATTGGAAAAAACTACTTTAAAGTTCATATGGAACCAAAAAGGAGCCCGCATCGCCAAGTCAATCCTAAGCCAAAAGAACAAAGCTGGAGGCATCACACTACCTGACTTCAAACTATACTACAAGGCTACAGTAACCAAAACAGCATGGTACTGGTACCAAAACAGAGAGATAGATCAATGGAACAGAACAGAGCCCTCAGAAATAACACCACATATCTACAACTATCTGATCTTTGACAAACCTGAGAAAAACAAGCAATGGGGAAAGAATTCCCTATTTAATAAATTGTGCTGGGAAAACTGGCTAGCCATATGTAGAAAGCTGAAACTGGATCCCTTCCTTATACCTTATACAAAAATCAATTCAAGATGGATTAAAGACTTAAACGTTAGACCTAAAACCATAAAAACCCTAGAAGAAAAACCTAGGCAACACCATTCAGGACATAGGCATGGGCAAGGACTTCACGTCCAAAACACCAAAAGCAATGGCAACAAAAGACAAAATTGACAAATGGGATCTAATTAAACTAAAGAGCTTCTGCACAGCAAAAGAAACTACCATCAGAGTGAACAGGCAACCTACAAAACGGGAGAAAATTTTCGCAACCTACTCGTCTGACAAAGGGCTAATATTCAGAATCTACAATGAACTCAAACAAATTTACAAGAAAAAAACAAACAACCCCATCAAAAAGTGGGCGAAGGACATGAACAGACACTTCTCGAAGACATTTATGCAGCCAAAAAACACACGAAAAAATGCTCACCATCACTGGCCATCAGAGAAATGCAAATCTAAACCATAATGAGATACCATCTCACACCAGTTAGAATGGTGATCATTAAAAAGTCAGGAAACAACAGGTGCTGGAGAGGATGTGGAGAAATAGGAACACTTTTACACTGTTGGTGGGACTGTAAACTAGTTCAACCATTGTGGAAGTCAGTGTGGCGATTCCTCAGGGATCTAGAACTAGAAATAACCATTTGACCCAGCCATCCCATTACTGGGTATATATCCAAAGGACTATAAATCATGCTGCTATAAAGACACATGCACACCTATGTTTATTGCGGCATTATTCACAATAGGAAAGACTTGGAACCAACCCAAATTTCCAACAATGATGGACTGGATTAAGAAAATGTGGCACATATACACCATGAAATACTATGCAGCCATAAAAAAATGATGAGTTCATGTCCTTTGTAGGGACAGGGATGAAATTGGAAATCATCATTCTCAGTAAACTATCTCAAGAACAAAAAACCAAACACTGCATATTCTCACTCATAGGTGGGAATTGAACAGTGAGATCACATGGACACAGGAAGGGGAACATCACACTCTGGGGACTGTTGTGGGGTGGGGGGAGGGGGGAGGGATAGCATTGGGAGATATTCCTAATGCTAGATGACCAGTTAGTGGGTGCAGCGCACCAGCATGGCACATGTATACATATGTAACTAACCTGCACATTGTGCACATGTACCCTAAAACTTAAAGTATAATAATAATAAATAAATAAATAAATAAATAAAAAGAAAAAAATCAAGATCAAAATAGAAAAAAAAATAAGTATAAATCCATTCAAGTGTATGACTGGTGAAAAATCCTATATTATAAGGATGTCAGAATGCAACAAGCTTCACAGGGCTGATATGCAAGTAGCATAAATAAAGCTATAAATCAGGGGTCCCTGATCTCCGGTCTGTGGACCAGTACAAGTCTGTGGCCTGTTAGAAACCGGGCCGTGCACTAGGAGGTGAGCAGCGGGCAAGTTAGCGCTACTGCTCCGCCTCCTGTCAGATCAGCTTTGGCATTAAATTCTCACTGGAGTCCAAACCTATTGTGAACGGCGCATGTGAGGGATCTAGATTGTGCGCTCCTTATGAGAATCTAATGCCTGATGATGTGAGGTGGAACAGTTTCATCCCAAAACCATCCCCCAATCTCACATACGTGGAAAAATTGTCTTCCACAAAACAGGCGTCAGGTGCAAAAAAGGTTGGGAACTGCTGCTATAAATGGAATATTTGAATTAGAAAACTAAATCTTGCATTTTATCCTTTTTAATTCACACATTCTCAAACATTTACTGAGAAACTTCTTAATAAAAGTCATAGCACTATTGCTGAGGATAACAGATATGGAACCTACCTTCATAAAGTACATGAATAGAAAAAACACTTACCATTAATAAAACAAGTAGTGTACTTTAAAGGATAAACTGACAATCTTCTACAACCCTTATCACCACAGTTTTTCTGCTATTGTGAGTTATTTTGTAGTTCATAACTTTAATTGGAAGATAGTAATTGAGTTTTATATCTTTCACTTAACATGATTTTATACAATTTTATAATATTTTATAATAAGATTTTATAAGATAATATAATCGCTACTTCATGAAGTGATTATATTATCTGTGAGTCTCCTCCTACTTAAATATTAAAGGCAATATCAGCTAGCAGATATAATGATAATCATTACCATAATAATAAACAGATTTTACAGTTGGGAGAAATCCCAGCCCAATAAACAAGCAAACTTCAAGGACAAGTAAAAATTAAGGGATTATGACAATCTCACAGGGAATTTAAACATATGTACAAGAAAAAAACAGCCCCATAAAAAGTGGGCAAAGGATATGAATAGACACTTCTCAATAGAAGACATTTACACAGCCAACAAACATACGAAAAAAAGCTCAACATCACTGATCATCAGAGAGATACAAATCAAAACCGCAATGATATACCACCTCCTGTCAGTCACAATGGCAATTATTAAACAGTCAGGAAACAACAAATGGCAACAAGGCTGTGGAGAAATAGGAACGCTTTTACACTGTTGGTGGGAGTGTAAATTAGTTCAACCACTGCAGAAGACAGTATGGTGATTCCTCAAGGATCTAGAACTAGACATACCATTTGACCCACCAATCCCATTATTGGATGTGTACCCAAAGGAATATAAATCATTCTACTATAAAGACACATGCACACGTATGTTTATTGCAGCACTATTTACAATAGCAAAGACATGTAACCAACCCAAATGCCCATCAATGATAGACTGGATAAAGAAAATGTGATATACATACACCATAGAATACTATGCAGCCATAAAAAGGAATAAGATCATGTCCTTTGCAGGGACATGGATGAAGCTGGAAGCCATAATCCTCAGCAAACTAACACAGGAGCAGAAAACCAAACACCACATGTTCTCACTAATAAGTGGGAATCGAACGTTGAGAACACATGGACACAGAGAGGGGAACAACACACACCAGGGCATATTAAAGGGTGGAGGATGAGGAGAGAGAACTTAGAGGATGTGTTAATAGGTGCAGCAAACCAACATGGCACACATATACCTCTGTAACAAGCCTGCACATTCTGCACATATATCCCATTTTTTTAGAGGAAATAAAGAAAACAACTTAAGGTTTTATGACAATTTGAAATCATTTACGGATATTGGAATTTATAGGAAATATAATATCCAAACGAGTAATATCCTAGTGCCTACAGGCAGATTAGTACTAGGCTAACCAACAATATAGTGAGAGATTCATAAAGTTCAATTAATTTTTTTAAATCAGAATTTTGCTTTGAGTTGATTTCTAAATACTCTACCTGGTATGTACTAATAGTGAGAGATCCTATCGGGGACAGCTTAGGACCCTTCTCCTAGCTGAGCCTTAGAAATAATTATTCCTAATGATTGTAAAACATGAAAGAAACACAAATTAGTCAACAAAGACCATATATTTAGTTAAGTAATAATAAATATGCCAAATCTCAATAAGTATTAGAAGATCTATCTAGCTTGACAAAAGTGATATAGCAGAAACATTATCTTAAGACATAACTATTTTTACCATGAGTCTAGTTTAATTTGTTCTTATTTTTAAAATATAAACAATGTAGGAAACATCTTCATATATGCATTTGAGAATAGATCACTTTTAAATTTTAGGAACACTTCACAGATTAAATGGTTGCACTTGATAATCACGTGTTTAACTCCAATACCCTCTCTGCTTCAGGAAGATTTCTCTGAGAGATCTGGACACTATTAAGATTATGTACAGAGGTTAAAATAAATAAGTACTGATGAAAAAAGTACTCGCATAATGCAATTGACAGAATTGGAAATTAACAGAACCACAATTTTATTATACCTCTTAGCAGCATTCGACACTGCTAATCCCATTCTTCTACGCAAATGTGGCTTCAGAGACACTGTCTTAAATATTTTTTCTGCTTCACCAGCCACTTCTGATTCTTCTTTAGTGGCTTCTCCTCCTCTATCTGGAATGCTTGAGAACTCTCACCCACATTTTCTTGCCTTCTCTTTCTACACTCTTTTTCCAAGGTTGTCATTAATTCCCAGAAAATGTGATGAAATTCTCAAATGCCTACATACTGCCCAGACCTCACCTGTGAGCTAAGGACTCACATGGGCAACTGTTAATTGGCATTTCTGCCTGGATGTTCCACACATGTCTGACACTTATGTCTAAATATGAACTATTGATTTTACTTTACAAGTCCATCCTAATCCCCTTCGGTATTTCCATTTAATTAAATGGCATTACTACCCAGCAGGTTCATCAAGTAAAACATTTTTACTTGATTCAAAAGTATCCCCTTTCTATCTCCACCCTTGTCCTAGCTGAGCTTTATAATATTTTTAATCACAAAAATGCATATGAGGCCCCTCACTTGCCTTCATCCTCAGTGTCACCACCGACCATCATCTTTCCTTGCCTAACATTTCCTTGCCAAAGATGTCCAGGGATTGCTCTATGTCTGAACTTGTCATTTCTAATCTATTTTGTTAATATATAAAACAGCTAGGAAACTCTTAAAACTGAAATCAGCCCCTGTCAATGCCCTGTTTAAAAACAAATATAATTTGACTTTTTAAAAAATTTGTGGTTTAACCATAGTGTAGGGCATTAGATGAGGTTAGAAAGGTAGGTGACCTGTCTTCAATCTGCCAGATGACCGTGGAAGCCAGATTATCTGCCTTTCTAACCTCATCTAATGCCCTTCATCGCCACACCACATGCCTTTCAGTTCCTTGAACAGGAGTCTTTTTCCTGCCTGTATCTTTACACACACAGATTCTTCTTATTGCAGTGTTCTTCCCTTCACTCTTTACATATATTTCTGATATATTTTAATATTCCAGTGTAAATTCCACATTCTCAGAAATGCCTTTCCTAATTGCACCACTTAATTAATACTCACCTAACCTACACTTTTCCCTTTCAGGAAACTCTTTTTGTTTCTTTAATAGCCCTTGTGTTAACTTTTAATAAGTTATTTGCTCATTTTCTTTGTTTCTATTTTGCTACCTTACTAGTCCATTATTTCCGCAAGAAAGCCGTTTGTTTTCTTGTTTCCCATGATACCCTCAAAACGTAGCTAGTTCTTGGAATATAATAGAACAAATATTTGTGGAAATGTAAATAAGTATTAGAAATTTGTCCCATCAGAAGATTCAATTGGTTGTTGAAGTCAGTCTAAAAGGACCTAATTATAAATAATAAGAAATCTAGGCAATCGAGGATTCATCAGTCAGATAGCTGGGGTTAAGTAGCAATCCAGAAAGATGATCTAGTGGAATCAGAAGTATCTGGCACTACAAAGACTAGGCCTGGGAACCGAAGGTTAGGAATTAAACTGCAGTATATGTGAGTTCTAGTAAGTGCTAGATACTAGTGCCATGCCTTAGGAACAAACTCCAAATTCAAGCCATACAAAGAATATACATGATTTTGGAGTCCATAGTTATAAGGAATCAGAAGACCACCCTGGTTTTAGAACTAGGTTTAGCAGAAAGAAAGAGTAGCCTAATATGAGTTATTACACATTTTATTTGGAGATTCCCAAATTCTTCTTAACTCTGGAGAGGATATTTCCTACTACTTAGAAGATGATACCTATGCACTAAATCTGTCTTTGTGGTTTTGTACAATACAGCCTATTCAAAGTACAGGCCCTGGGACCAAATCAACCTGATTTTTTCTTTAAAGTTAAACACGTAGAATCCATGAGATCTTGGACAAAAAATCTTTGAGACTTCCTGTACTTAACTTGTTAATGGTAAAGTTCAGATAAGATACTAGCTTCTTAGGGTTATTGTGAAGAATAAAGATTAGTATATACAAAAGGCTTTCCATGATACATAGCACATTGTCATCATTCAATAAATGCTGGGTAATATTATATTTTAGGCTCTTGCTTTGCGGATTGGGAAGCATGAGGATTGTGGGTGAGTTGGAGGGAAGCAAAAGAAACAGGTAGGTTTTTAGTAAGGCTGTGGCCTGACCCCTTTCCTCCTTTGTGCTCTCTCTCTCTCCACATTAGTAGGTGCACCCTGGCAATAAGTGTGTGTGAGAAGGAAGGAGATGTATTCTTACCTACTCTTGGAATGTTGTCTTTAGTCTTTCTAAAAATATTTAAGTGGAACTTTAAATATTTCACTCTAAGAAATTAATAGGGCTCTGTGAGAAGAAAGTCCAATCATGATCAAAATATGATTTAATGCATGAAAATACTGTACTTCACACTACTGCAGTTAAGTAGATTGCTTGTTGGATATTTATTATTTCTACATTAGAAAAGGGTAAATAGCTTTTGACAGATAATTTTTTTATTGTTTAAAATCTTAATGAAAGTCAGTCACAAAAATGAAAACAAAACTAAGGACGAGTGAGTCTCAGTGTAGGGATGAAATGATTAGGCACAGGTCTGTTGTTCTATGGCATTCCACAATAGCCAGCATTTAGATTTTATAGTTCATGTCATTATCAGAAGGAAAAGAAATATTCTTTCAGTTTCCAGGTTGTAAAAGATAGTCTAAGTACAAGTAGGTAAATTCAGAACTGAGTAATCAAACAGCATTAATTTAAGCAGTATAGACTTGGGGAGTCCCTTAATACACACATAAAGAAAATTTGGAAAAAGATGAAAATATTCTAGGCATGAAGGTCACTGCTGAACATTCATGAGCAATCATAAATATCACTTACAGTGCTGCCAGTAGAAATGGCACTGGCTTGTCACCAAAAGAGCAAACAAAATTGCAATAGGATCAGGGAAAAAGAATCAAAGGATAAAGTCAACTGGAAAATTTTTCATGAACAGGTAAATGTAAATATATTTTTCTTTCTGAACATGAATCCCAGAGCACTATTCCCATTAAACATCCATCTTGATAACTGCCTATCAGATAGGGGTAAAAAGACAAGGCAGAAAGGGAGGGAGAGAGAGAGGCAGGGAGGAGGGATGGCAGGCAGGAAGGAAGGATGGCAGGCAGGCAGGCAGGAAAGAAGGAAGGAAGGAATGAAGGAAGAAAGGAAAGGAGGGAGGGAGGGAGGGATGGACGGAGGGAGAAAGAAAGGGGCTCACATCCTTAGAAGCAATTGAGGGGAACGTCTAAGGGGCTTTGACTTAGTTTAGTAGTCGCCTTTTGTTTAGCATCTCTTCCTTTCCCTGTGTGTTGCATCTCCCTCTGCATAACAAAGTACTAATGTTTTTCAGTGCTTATGTCAAACAACATCAGCCTAAAAAATTGCTGTAGAATTTTAAGCCTGATACTGGGCAATTTTCATAAAAGGAAGAAAATTCAATAATTTTAAGTCATATCCATTGATGGATTAGAGAAACTCAAATTTCATAATGCAGAAAAATTAGATGTTTACCAAACTATATCATTGTATGATGAATATCCAGTAAGTTGAATTGTGAGGAGAAAGGTGGACATTGAATTATGGTATGTTTTGTATAGAAACATTGAAAAGAGGTATACATTTATAATAGATATACAAAGGTCATGAATGAAAAATTACATATTTTTGATACGTCTGAATATTTCTGCTCTATTTCTTTCTCTAAAGGTTTTTGGAGGTATAACAATAAAATTTTAGTGCTTCAGGAACTGAAGGCAGAAATTTATGTGAGAATATCATTGGTGTTCTATCTACAACATGGTGAGCCATTAGTGCTACATTTGGGAAACTGAAATTTGTTACTTTAACTTATGTTTTACAGCAGGGCTTGTGGCATAAATTATGTATATTTATAATGCAATCATAAAAATAATATAGTATAAAATTAATAAGTATATAATAATATAGTATAATTAACTAATAATAAAAATAACAATTATAAAAACATATCTGTATGTAGTACAATTAGTTATAAAAGGATGGGAGGAGAGTATGTTAGTGGTAGGTATGTACGTTGATGAAAATGAACACAAAAGGTTTTTTAAAAGTATTATAATATAAAAATGAAGATAAAGATGTGTTTTAGAAAACATAAGTCAAATGATGTCTGTAAACTGAGGCAGTGTGGAAGAGTGGATGCTTGAATAGGTTGGTTGGGAGAGCAATGTGACCTTAGTTTAAATTCTGGAAAGTCACCTACCCTCTTTGAGCCTCAGATTCTTAATCTGTACATGGAGTTAATAATACCTTACCTAGTTATTACGAAGATCAGAAACAAGATGTGTAAGATGCCTTTTAAAAGAGTGACTCTGAAATCAAATGCTAAACATTTGCCATTACTAATAAAGCTGTTGTAGCCAATCTATTAATTCGACATAACTTAATTTAGCAGCCTTCCAATTGTTGAATGGCCTGAAGAAATAATATGAATGTAAAGACCAGTGACATTCAGTAAAGCAAAAATAATTAAAGAGTATCTTTGATATTTCAAAGCACTTTGAGTTCAAATTTCAAATAAATGTCAAATATTTGAATATTTTAAAATCTTAAATTCAGGGGAGTATCATTTTAAAACAAGATTGGGGATAGTTTTTAATCTTTGTCCCATAGTATATTACTCATGAAGAAACAGAGCTGAGTTTAGAACAGTCCTAACCACCATTTACCGAGTACTTTGAGGAATGTTAATTACTACACATGTATGATATATACACTTACCTGTTTAACACTATCACGTGACATCTAAAGTCCATCTGACACTTAATATGGAGCCTCCTCCATGCTACCCCCTTCAATCCCAGTTCTGCTCCCAGCCCCACCAAAACTACAGCTGCTTCATTTCAGCCAATGACCATTTTATCCTTATAGTAGCCTAGACCAAAAATTCTGTTCACCATAGACTCTTCCCTTCTTCTCACAAATGTCACTCAGTCCATCAGCAAATCCAGTTGCCCCTACCTTCAAACTTTATCTAGAATTCAACCACTTCTCACTCCTACCCTACTTATACGATCTGACCTTCCAAATTCGCCCCTTCAGTCTACTCTCAGCTCTGCAGCCAGCAAGATCCTAATAGATTTGTACTTGAGATCAAGATTCTTTTCTGCTTAACCCTCCCAGTATTTCCTTTTTTACTTAGAACAATGCCCAAATACTTAGACCGATTTCCAGACTTCCAATTACCTCTCTAAACTCATGCTCTCACTCAAATTGCTGCTCATTTCACTCCATTCACTCAGGTGTTGCTGTTTCTTAAACACTTTAGACATACTTTTGCACCAGGAATTTTGTACCTGTTACTTCCCTGCCTGTAGCACTCTTTCTCCAGATAGATGTATGGCCCACTCCCTTAAATCTTTTCTTCCCAATAATCCCTTGTTGATGAATATATTTTAAGTTCACATGTTCTTTATATTCTTTATGCCACTTCCCTATTTTTCTCCTTCGTGCTTATTACTGTCTTGCATATAACATAGTTATTTTTACATTTTTTCCTCCCTCACAATGTAGTCTACATGAAGGCAGGAAAAATTCTCTATTTTGATGTCTGGGGTTTTCTTCAGTGTCTAGAAGAATGTCTGATACATAGTTGATGATGAATAAATAAGTATTTGCTGAATGAAAAATGCACTAATCATTTATTTATCTTAATAACCTTGTGAAGGGAAATATATTTATTTCACAAATGAGAAAACTGAAGGATAACTTATGTACCTTTTCTAAGATCCCATAACAAATAATGGAGGTCAGTCATTTAAAATACAACCCGGGCTTGAATGGCCCACTATCTGTGTCCACCCAGCATTCCTAATACACAAAACTTTATCTGATCAGAAAACGTTGTTACCACCCAGTTGGTTGCAGTTCTTAAGTGTAGCTGCTATTTGATTGGACCTACATCTTGCTGTAATTAATTGTGGTAACGGTAGCAAGAGCAGATTCCACTTTGCACACATGGCCAAACAGCAGCCACTTTATGCAAAAACAAATATTGGAACAGTGATGAATGCTTTGGTCTTATACATATTTTTAGATGTGTTGTAGGAAAGCACTCTTAAGGATAAATAAAGCAGGGAGAAGGAATTCTGGTAATGTGTATCTAATATCTCTCCCACTATTGTAGGCGTGAGAGCAGTTGACTGGTGGGATGTGCTGTGCGGCAGGATGAAGTTCCCAGGCTCCTGAGAGCTGGAACTCAACTCTCATCCCATGTGTCTCTGAAGCACTCAAACAAATTGCCTGGGTGGCTGCTCCACACTAGGTGGAGAAATTCCTTATCTTTTAGATCCCGTATTCTTTTCCCTCTCACTCTCAAATTAGTTCTTTATTAAGCAAAATAAGAAAAAAAATAGAACAAAAGAAATAATCTCTGCCCTTCTGTCTCTTTGTTTCTATTTCTCTCTCTCTGTCTATCTATCTCTATCTCTATCTTTCCCTGGGCAAGAGGGTTCTTTGGTTAACAGCAAAGCTGTTTGCTTTCTTCCTCCTAGCCGGAATGGGGAAATTCCATACAGGGTTAGGGGTGGGGGTTGAGTATGAGCCCTTTCTCAGACCCTCATAATGTGTCAATTAACTTCATCTAATAAAGTAGACAAATAAAGATTAAGTTTTCATGTCAAAAAGGATTACATGTTCGTATATCACTACACCCCTCTGACATCAACCAACTTTGGATTCAATTGAGAGCTTATTACTTATTAGGAACAAAACTATGACATGAATTAAGTAGTTAACATTCCTGGAAATGGAGGCTGGTAAAAGTGTGACCCAAGGACAAAATGTGTCTAAATGCAACATTCTCTCAGTCAGTGTTCACTTCTCTGGATCATAAAATTTAATAAGTTTCTCAAGAATAGTCAATATATGTAGAGTACTTAAGCCTTTCGCAAATAATTATCATAAGTGAGAGACAGCCTTTGGAAAAAAATTGTTAGGGCCTTTTGATTTTGGTATTATATTTATTTTTATATTAGATTCTTGATATTGCTGTGTTTTAATAAAATAGTCTAATTACATGATAGCTACATGATAAATATTTTATGAGGTGGGTGAGATCATGGTAAAAAAAAGAAATATGAAAAAATGAAGCCATACCAATAATATTTTGATGCATGTTGGAAGGCAAGTGGTGTTTTATGTTTCAAATATGGTAATAACTATTTTGCTATCACCCTATAAAATGTAAAATCTTTTTAAATCATCAAAACTGACTTATGAATGAATAATACAATTTAGGTTTTCCAGCAGAAAAATCATGCTACAATATTTACATACTGTCAAGATTCACTTTTATGATATAGTACAATAAAATTACCTTTTTCTAAAATAGCAGGTGATTAATTGAAGTTAGCATCTCATATTTATTTTTTCTTAGATACTCCAGATTAATATGGAATGCCATTCTGTTTCTGATTAAACAAATAATGCTATTAGAATCATTGTCTTTATAAGCCCAATAAAATCTTATTATAGAACTAAAGTTGCCTTCTTAATATATGAATATACCAATATCAATAAAAATTAGCCCAATAACAACATTATTTAAAAACTAAATAAGTAGAAAAATGTAAGAAATCTTTGAAACTGTATTTGGAAAGGTTTACTATTATTCTATATTTTTCTGAGTTATTAAAAGCCTTTACTATTTAAATAAACCAATCTTTCTACAAAGTAAAGTGTCAACCTTTTCTAAATTAAAAAAAAAAATTCATTCCCAGGTTTGATCCGTGACTACTGGAGATCCTATCTATAATTAAGTTAAATTAAATTAAACTAAACTAATATTGAATGAGTATCTGTTTACCAAACACTGCCGGCACTGGGGAAAACACATAGTTGAATATGACAAAGCCTTCCACATAGTAATAATAGAGCACCCATCCTATTTGACTCAGCTCTTTGAAAAGTAAACATAAAGCCCATAAAATACAAGCACATAAGAAATTCAAGTTCACGACTGATTTATTGAACCCAGCTTTGAACCAGTTTGTCATAAGTCAAAACTTCCCATGGTTTTTGTCGCTATTTAGAACACCAGTTTCACCTTCCTCTATAGTATCCTTGGATTTGAGCAAGCATTATTCATGCAAGCTTCACATCCCTGTAGACCTGTTAATGGGTATTCTCCTTGGCACTACCTAGAACTTTTCACACTGAGAGCTGCTCTTGGCCGCCCCTGAGACTCAGCATAGGCCTCCTGGAAAGCCAGGTCTTTGTACCCATCTGTTAGATGTGCTTCACGGAATACCTGCTTATTCATTTTATAACAAAGCAACAAAAAATGTTGAACTCATTTTCCTATGTTTTTCTCTTTTATAATTTTTTCTTTACACACATGATTGTAATAGAGGTCTTTCATTCTAAAATAATTGCTTTTATAAGCTAATAGTCAACAGAGAGGAAAAATGAAAGAAACATTCCACAAACTTAATTTAGCCAACAGTTTAATATGTCCTCTCTCTCTCTCTGTCTCTCTCTCTCTCACTCTCTTTTTCTCATTAGAACTGAAAAATTAAGAAATAAGAGTTCCCTTTTCCCAGCTCTTTTCTGAAAGGAATGTTAAAAATAGTGGAAAGACAGAAAGTTAATGAAAGAAATAGATGAAACAAAAAGCTAAATTAATCCACCCATGAAATCACCCTTCCCCTGATAACAGAGATGACCATTTGGGTTTTGATTTTCAGATATAATCTACTGTCCTGAGATACTGAGATTTAAAAATAGATGCCCTCCATTTTATTGAGGTCACTTAATTAACTAAAAAGGGCAAACGGAGTGTATAAATCCTGCGAAGCCCTTTCTTGCATTCTTTATTTCACTTGTGTTGAAATACTTTACTCAAAGAAATGAGAAATTATTTCATATTGTTTATGTATCTACCTCAGATAATTTAAAAGATATTGAAATTCTTTATCTATTTTTTAACCTGGGTATCAGCCTACATCAATTTTTTCAAAAGAACATAGGAAGAGTTCTATTTAACAAATCACTTAAAGTTTTGTCCTTGCAAGCATCTTTTTATTATAGGTTAATGAGGAAAAATGCTACTCCTTTCTCAGTTACAGCTTTTATGTTTGCAGACCATTTTTTACATGTTAATGTCTGTCCAAATAATATGCATGCAGTTATGCTCTGACTCACTTTTTCCCTATAATTTTCTCCAATGTCATTATTAATTCTTTGGGAATTATTTTTATCTCTTGTATAAAAGGGTGGAAATGAAACACAAAAATATGATTTTTTTTCTTATTTTATTGGGAACTGTAATATTTTAGGATAAAAGATGTAAATTTAATGGGAAATAATATTGTAGTGTCTCATAATTTAAAGCTACACATTTCTCCCAGAAGAGCATTCAAAGGTCACATTTTAATCAGAATTGTTTTAGCTGGAAATTTTCATAACTAATAGAGGTAAATGGCTAGAGATATTTGAAGTATGATGTGCTATGTGAGTGCCACATAAAAGCCAGAAAATATACTCCATTTGCAAACATTTCTTGAGCACTGTTGATGGGACATAGTCTCTGAGACATCATAGTGAGCAAGACAGAGGTGATCATGCCCACATGGAGATACAGTCTGGGGTGGAGCCATGTACTAAATTGATTTTACTAGCTGCTCAGTCTCACATAAACTTGGTCTTCTGATCTCTCAATATGTTGTGATGCACAATATACTGACATAGAAGCATGAAATAGTCAACATTTCTGTAGTATTTCCAAATTACACCCTGAAAGACCAACCACAAAAATCTTAAAAGTAAAAAGAGGCAAAAATTAAGATAGAGTTGAAGAAATAAGAGAAGTTGGTCTTACTGAGTTAAATCTTGATCTTGATTTAACAAGATAACCTGGTGAGTGCTCTTCCATGATAATGATTTTAAATCTTCATGAAATAATAAATCAGTGGAAAGTGACCTGTCCTGTCTATCCATAGCTTCATGGAAATGCTTCCTATCAGATTGCGGACCAATTCTGCTGAAGGGCAATAGGACAGTCTGAGAGCTTATGGTAGAGTGTTCCTAATGACGAAAAAAATCGGCCACCTGTGAATGAGAATTACCTGTAGACAGTAACTCATGAAATAACTGTTTAGCTAGATCATTTTAAAAGAACTTCCCAGAAAAGTGAAATTCTAATTACAGATGTATATAGAATTTGTGTCTGTGTTAATAAAACATAATTTATAATATCAAAAGAAACAAATGAAGTATGTATTTGCAGAATGATCAAGAAAACTTATTTTGGATTGAAGAAAGTAATTTTCTATCAATTCAATTCACACTTGTCTTGATTGAGAGAATTCGTATCTAAATCATACTGAATAATTACGCAGGTCATAATGTGGGAAAACCAAATACTTTACAGTCATGAGCTGCATAATGATGTTTCCATCAAAGACAGACTGTATTTATGAGGATCTACCCATAAGATTATAATATTGTATTTTTACTGTACCTTTTCTATGTTTAAATATGTTGAGATACACAAATACCACTGTGTTACATTTGCCTACAGTGTTCAGCACAGTAACATGCCTTATGAGTTTGCAGCCTACGAGCAATAGGCTACACCATAGATCCTAAGTGTGTTATAGGCCATACAATCTAGGTCTGTGTAGAGTACATGCTATGATGTTCACACAGTGACAAAGTCACCTCTCGGAACGTATTTCTATTGTTAAGTGACACATGGCAGTACATGAAAGAAGCAAGGCCAAAAGTAAACACCACTGTATTCCATCAATTATCCCATTGATTATATTAAATTGTAATTCAAGTAATTGACCTCCAATTGCCTTGCTTAGATGATTTTACATTTTTGTGGTCTTTATTTTTTAATTTTTAGGATTATATAACATTTGTACATATTTATGGGACCCACGTGATATTTTGATACAAGGAAACAATGTGTAATGATTACATTAGGGTAACTGAGATAGCCATCACCTCAAATATTTACCATTTCTTAGTGTCGGGAACATTCCAAATCAACTTATCTAGTAATTTTGAAATACAGAATAAATTATTTTTAACTACAGTCACATCATCTTGCTACTGAATATTAGATCTTATTCCTACTAACTGTATTTTTGTACCCATTAACCAACACTTTTCAAAACCAATCCCCACTACTCTTCCCAGCCTCTGGTAACCATCATTCTACTCTCTACCTCCATGAGAGCAATGTTTTTAGCTCCCAAACCTGGTAAAAACATGAGATAATTGTCTTTCTGTGCCTGGCTTATTTCATTTAACATAATATCCTCCACTTCCATCCATGTTGTTGCTAATTCAATTCTATTTTATGGCTGAATAGTATTCATATATATCTCCCATGTTTTATTTATTCATTTATTTATTGATGTACACTTAGGTTAATTGAATATCTTGGCTATTATGAATAGTGCTGCAATAAACATGGCAGTGCAGAAATCTTTTTCATATACTGATTTCTTTTTTTTTTTTTGGAAATATACCCAACAGTGGGATTGGTAGATCACATGGTAGTTTTCACTTTTGATTTGTTGAGAAACCTCCATAATGTTTTCCATAATTGCTATACTTATTTACATCCCACCAACATAGTACAGGGTTTCCCCTTTCTCCACATCCTCACTAGCATCCATTATTTTTGTCTTTTTGATAAAGGCCATTTTTACTGGGGTGAGATGATATTTCTTGTGGTTTTGATTTGCACCTTCATGATGATCAGTGATGTTAAGCATTTTTCTTCATATACCTCTTGGCCATGTGCATGTCATCTTTTGAGAAATGTCTAGTTAGATCTTTTGCCCATTTTAAAATCAGATTATTGATTTATTTTTGCTCTTGAGTTGAGTTCCTTAGATATTCTTGTTACTAATTTCTTGTCAAGTAATAGCTTGCAAATATTTTCTACCATTCTGTACGTTACCTCTTCATTTTTTGTTTCTTTTGTTGTGCAGAAGCCTTTTAGCTTGATGTGATTCCATTTGTCCATTTCTGCTCTGGTTGCTTGGGCTTTTGAGGTCTTGCTCAAGAAATCTTTGCCTAGACTAATTTTGATAACAGCTTTTTATTATATAATTTTTACTTACATAATAGGAGACAACTACTTTGAGGAGGATTAAACAATACATTTTCTTTCCCTCTCTGGTGTAATGCCTTTCCATCAAACTGTGTCATGAACATCACTGTGATCTGTTCAACTGGTAAGTATTAAGTCAAACTATTTGCCTAATGTTAGTAAATGCTGTGCTACCTTGGACTCCTCCTCTCGTCTTTATTCATAATTTAAGGTGATCCATAAGTTATTCTCATCTTACAATTAGTTATTTACTAAAAGTCATAAATAATAGGTAATATTCTGGCCTAATAATTAAAATGAAGAGAAAATCATTCATTCATTTCTTAAGCAAATATGTACTGTATGACTACTGCATATCCAGGCAGTATTAGAGGCTATAAAAGAAAAAAAAAAAAAGCAGACGAAAGCCATACCCTCAAAGGGTTATATTTTAGTTTGGAAGGGACATTTTGTATGTAATAAATATAGTTATAATGACTTAGAATAAAGCAGGAAAACGAGAATAGGAAGGACACTTCCACAGAGGACTGTGGCTACAATGGGGCCTGACACAGCAGCACACTTGGAGTTTGGGAGGAAGAGCCACTCCCAGCAGAAGAGGCCAGTGTGAGCAAAGGTGAATGTAGAATGAGGTTAAGTTACAGAGGGAGCAGAGTTGAGGAGATGGTAAAAAGAAGGAAAAACTTCAGCTTGTATTCTGAATGAGAAGCTGAATGTTTGGAGTGTTTTGAGAGATAAGTGACATATTTGCCCTATATTGCTTTAAGCTACACAAAACTTTTATAATAATCTAAAACGTTTTCAGAAATGCTTTATTCTAAATTGTAAGTGAAGTTTATAATGAAGAGTAGTATACATAGGGAAAAGTTCAGGAATCATAAATTTGCAGCTTAATTCATTTTGGCATAGTGCATAGCTTCGTCATCATCACCCAGATCAAGAGAGAATATTAAGGCAACGCAGAGCAAGCCCAAGTGACTGGGGAGGCCCCATTCCTCTCCCAGTCACTACCTTCTTCCTTCCTCCCCAAAGGTAACCAGTATCTTTATTTCTTTCATTGTAGATTAATTATGCCTATTTTAGAATTTTATAGAAAATGAAACCATACAGCATGTGCTCTTTCGTGTCTGACATTCTGCTAAGCATCATGTTTGTAAAAATTTATTCATGCTTTTGCACATAATAATCATCTGTTGTTTCTCTTTGCTCCAAAAAGACACATAGCAAAGAAAAAAAAAAAAAAGCCGCCATTCGTTTATCTTTTCTATTGTTGATGGACATTTAGGTTCGTACTCTTTTGGGCTATGGATATTGTACATGTCCTTTGGTGTATATATTTTCACTCATAAACAGATCATAGAATATCTTTTCAGCTTTAGTCGGTACTGTCAGAAGTTTTCCAGAGTGGTCATACTAACTTATACACCCATCAGGTGTGTATGAACATATACTTTTTCAAACAATGCTTGGTATTATCCTCGTATTAGTTTATTACAGCTGTCACAACAAAGTACCTCAGACTTGGTGGCTTAAATAACAGAAGCTATTTTACAGTTTTGGATGCTAGAAGTGCAAGGTCAAGGTGTTGGCAGGATTGTCACTTCTGAAGCTTCTCTTGGTGGCTTGTAGACGGCCATCTTCTCTCCCTGTCTTTACATGGTCTTTCCTCGGTATTGTCTGTGTCCTAATCTCCTCTTCCATAAGCACAGCAATCATAGTGGATTAGGATCCACTCCAGTGACTTTATTTAAACTTAATTATGCCTTTAAGATCTTTTCTAGAAATGCAATCACATTCTGAGATATTGGGGGTTAGGTATTCACATATGAATTTTTAGGAGGTCACAATTCAGCCCATAACAGACATCTTTGAAATTTCAGCCAACCTGTTGGAAATTATTCCTTTAAGGTTTTCATTTATATTTAACTGCTGACTACTGAGGTTGATTACCTCTTTACATATTTAGTCCTTCAGATAACCTTTTTTTTTTTTTTTAGACAATCTTAATCTATTGTCCAGGCTGAAGTGCAGTGACATAATCTTGGATTACTGCAACCTCTGCCTCCTGGGTTCAAGGGATCCTCCCATCTTAGCCTCATGAGTAGCTGGGATTACAGGTGTGCACCACCACACCTGGGTAATTTTTTTGTATTTTTTTGTAGAGACAGGGTTTCACCATGTTGGCCAGGCTGATCTCGAACTCCTGACCTCAGATGATCCGCTTACCTTGGCCTCCCAAAGTGCTGGGATTACAGGAGTGAGCCACCATGCCTGGCTTAGATAACCCTTTTTTAAAAAGTGTATGTGCTTAATTACTTTGTCCATTTTTCTATTTTATTTTCTTTGTTTTTAATTGATTTTAGGAGTTTAAAAATATTTTCTGCATGCAAATCCTTTGTCAGATTATGATTACACACCTTTTCATCAATCCTCTGGCTTATATTTCACTTTCTGAATAGAATCTATTGACAAATGAATGTTTTTAATTTTAATGTAGTCTAATTTATCAATCTCTTTTAAGGTTAATAGTTACTTTATCCTATGTAAGAAATCTCTGACTATTCCCCAAGTCCTGAAATGTTTTCTACAAGAAACTTACCTGCTTTACATTTCACATATAGGTTCACAATCCAATTATAACTGATTTTAGTACATAGTTGTAGTTATAGTCTAGTCATATTTTTTTCAATATTATATCTAATCATTTGGCACCATGTGTTAAAAAGATGATCTTTTTCTCACTGCACTGCAGTGATTGTTTTGACAGTTCAATGACTGTGAACATGTGGGTCTCTTTCTGCAATTTTTTTCTGTTCCATTGGTCAGTGTTTTCATCCTTGGGCTAATGCTACACTGTCTTAAATTTTGTAACTTTAAAATTCTTTGAATACATTTAATTTTGTCTTATAGTCATTTTGTCTAGAAAAATGAAAACAATTTTCACATATTCATGGACCTTTTCATGTTATGAGCTCAAGAATGTAGCATAAAACTGGCAGCACACTTTGCATGTGACTGATGGATTTGAAAACATCATTATTTATGTAATTTAGAACTTTATATTTTTAAGGTTATTTGTAAGTATGCATCCTGGGTTTCTCATTATGATGTTCCAACAAGGTAATTGGGTATTATTTGTTCCATTTTATATCCAAGGAAACCAAAGCTAATTGCCTCACCTAGTGTGAGATAAATCATTATTTAAAATTAGAATTCACAGTCCCTGTCTTCTCATTCTGTTGGTTAACCAGTGAGGCAAGATGCCATTTTAAGTCATTAGTCTTCTTTAAGAAAACAGAACGCTGTGTTCCTGAAATCAAATGTTGTTTACAGACTCCCATTAACTCTTAATTTATAGCCTACAAAACTCAAAATTTCCTTGCTAAACAGCATGTGCTTGGATGAGTCATAACTCATGACATAACTTATTCAGTTATATCTTAGTAATTTAAGTTAATTGAGTCAAATAACAATGTATCACTGGACCTGAATGTAGAAGATTTCAGATTCTGCCTTTGCTGCCTCTTTTCAATTACCAAATCACACTAATCACCATTACTGTCCAAATTGACATCTGTATCTTCCAGAGTATTTCTCTAACTGCCAGGATTTTGGTTCAGTGGTTTTATTTGCATTCTTATCCATGCCCCAGAAGTAGTTATATTCTCTGTTTTAAACCCTCTAGATGTGAAATATGTCTTCATCCAACTTTGCCTCATGCTAGTGTCAGCCTTATTCTAAGCTGTTTCTCCTCAACACTAATTATATAGCTTCTGCATTTATTTGGCCTCTAAAGGTATTCTAAGCTGTGTATGTATTTAGTGGATCTTAAAAGAGACAAATAATTAGGCCAAAGAACTTGCTTCCACTTGTGGTTTTTTGTTCATCCCACAAGCTTACAATCAAGCACACCTGGGATATTTATGAATAAATTGTAGAGTTTTAGTTTATGTAATAAGTATCCACACATATATGTGCATATATACACACTGTATGATACACACACACACACACACACACACATATATAGAGAGAGAAAGAGCAAGTCTAATAGTTTTGGCGTTTTGTAGCTCATATTGATCAGTTATTTAGGAATTTACTTTCATTTATTCAACATGTTTTTATTTAGCACTTATTTTTTCAGCCTCAGTATTATTTTTATCAGTCTCAGAATTTTTTTTAATTTTTGGCTTAAAAGGATGAAATGACTTAAATATTTGAATACTGCTGTGATATGGCCCTGGCCCTGTCAATCATAACCTTTTCATTTATTAATTGACTTTATGCTTCTTCATTACCTGTGACTTCAAGCCTTATTTTTTCTTTTGCATTTAGGTTTGGACAAAAACAGTAACACACTTAACAGCTTAGAAAAAGATGTAAAGGCTCTGGGAAACTCTTACCAGAAGGAATCCAAGGTTTTCTCATAATAAAAGTGTAGCATGTAGCTTATCACTGTTATTTAGTCTTTTAAATTTTGAAGTTAAAAATTTCATTTAAATTTGTATTCAGTAGCATTGGAAATTTATAACTGCTCATTCTAAGATGTTCCTGGCCAAAGAAACCAGTCTACTTAAATAAATTTTACTATAGTGAAATTTAAAAGTCATATTGGAATCAACTGATGTGTTGTGATGGTCAATAAAGTGAATAAATAATGCTGTGAGTATGAAGCTCATTGATATAAACAAGTAGACATATTTTGACTGTGAAGTGTTATAGCAAATTCTTAGAATTTTATGTTGCCTTGGCATTTATTTAGAATATGTTTACCTTTTTTATACTAGAAGCGGGACTTGGTCACCCATGACACAGTTTCTAGCTCTATGTCTCCTCCCAGTTCCTCAGTGTGGTCCATCCAGATATAGGCCTGTAATGGGAACAATATAAAAAAGGTTGTTGCCTAGACATTAGAAATAGAACACCACACCCAAATAGCCAAAGCCAGTGGCCAGAGATAAGAACTTAGGGGCACATTTTCTGCCCAGCATACTGGGCTTCCCACTTTTCTGATGCTTTCTTTAAATAGATCATTCTGATATGTGCCCCTGAAGTTAAAGTGATCCACTTCCTATTCCCCAATATATACTGCTAGCTGTATATGGGCTCGCTCTCTCAGCTAGATTCTTCATTCCTGCCTACCCCTGACCAAAGGACAGAGAGCTGCCCACCTAACTCACTGTTCCCATCCTGCTCAGAATCTGTAGGTAACATATCTTTGGACTGATTTCAAATTATGGTGGTGTACTGAATTTGAACCTCTCACCTGGAGAACCAGGGGCTACCATAGGTTGAATTTTCTCCCGGATGCCAAGGAGAACACAAGGGCAGTCTCCTCAAACCAGAGGAATGGTCAGACAGGTATAAACTGGACATAGGTCAGATAAGAACCACAAAGGTATCTGCCAATGTTAATAAATTTCCTGTGTGAAAAACACATGGTCAAATGTCAGAAAACTAGGTATTAGACCATCCACCAAATAAAAAGACTACCCTGTGAAAGGCAAGCTGTAAACACACATGCCTTGAGGCATGTGTTTCCCATCAGGGCAAAGTTGCTAGCTGCCCTGGTACTGGAATTCCAATTTAGCTTAAGGCTCTGAAGACAGATATACATTGTCATTATTTGAAATATGATGTTTCTATAAAGGAGGACAAAAGATTGATTTCATGACTTGTTTTTCTATTCATTGGACTTGCACCAACCACACACACACAAACACACACACACACACACACACACGCACACACACATATTACTGGCTGAGAAAGGATTTCAATTCATTTGTTGATAAATAAAAAGTGCTTTCAAAATTTTTGTTTTAAAATCTACCCACTATCTAGATTTCCTATTTCTACATGGAATCAGGCTTTTTGATGATATTTAAGTCTGAAACCATGACTTTTCAATCATTATTTCATATCTGAAAAATCTCATCACTGCCTAGAAGACTCTGTCAAGTCATTTGAAAATTTCTCTCATTTTGTAGTTAAACCTCTTTCTTCATATCACAAGAATGCTCTGCCACATGGCCTCTGTCTTTTTTCCCAGCAAATATTGTTAGTGTATATCTTAGAAAAGGGGTATTTTTTTTTTTTTTTTTTTTTTTTTTTTTACTAAACTGCCCAGGGAGAGGTTCCTGTTCTTTGTCTGATTAGCTGTAACTGCTTGTCAATGGGGTTGGGTTTCTGGAAAGTAGAATCAGATGAGTATAGCTTCTAAAACATTTATCTGAAAAAACTCTTGGAGAAGGAAGCCTACCTGGGCAAAACAGGAATCTGAGATACATTGTGGGCCTGGGAACAGCTATTGCATACTCGCTCAAGAGCTCTGGACCTAAAATGGGCTTTGAGAATTGTTCTGAATTCTTTCGTCCTCTGCTCTCTCAGTCATTGGATGCTAGCCATGACCTTTGGTGAGGTGGTTCTCTGTACCTGAGGCAATCCCTCTAGAAGCTGACAGTTCAAGGCTGTTTGCAAATAGCAATGCCCAGAAGCTATGGCAATAAGTCCTTCCTTGAAGACAGAAACTGGATGACCCAACACCATGTCCACCACACTGCCTTTGTTGGGAATGATGTGAAAAGATAGTGACTGCAATAGGATCCACAGCTTGGAGGGCTTTCTCTCAAACAGCTCCTCTAGATACTATTGTCCTTTAAAAGATTTGACCACATTTTTTTCAGCTAACTTCAAGGTGGCTTATAGCCACAGTCCTCAAGCAACATTTCTTGATTGTCATACTTCTTTGAGACTAACACTGGAAATCCTCTAGATCTGGATCCGATAGGCACATTTAAATTCAAATCTCCATGCTTCCTGGTATCAAAAACTCAGGCAAAGAGTGGTAATACCAACTTACACCATATGCTATTTCATTTCTAGCATTATGAGCAATTTCTGTGAGGTATCTCTTCCCTCTTTTTATGAATACTCCACTGTCTCTACAAGTAACCTCTTTTTCTCTCCTACTTATCATCTCATCTTATCTGGGAGGGTAGAGAAAAATAAAGGAATACTGGCTCTGTTGAAATGGCAGCCCTAAGTAAGGCCATACAAACATGAATCTGGACCTCTCTGAACTTAAAATCGAATGTAGTAAGAAACATTTCCTGTCAATAGAGGTCTTAAGAGAAATTCCCATATTTAATAACAAGTGTAATTCTATTACACATTTTTATTTCCATGGCTGCCTCAGCATGTAGGAGACTAATAGGCTAGAGATTAATTGTTCTAATTTAGCAAAGCTACCACTTTATAGAGATGTTTTTATTCATTATTGAATCCAGTTATATCCTATGAGGGTCCATAATTAATAACCATATATTTAAAATATCAAATGTACTATTTTTATATTTTTTAATTTTTAATAAAATTAAAACCACATAGACATTTTAAAGTATGTTAATATGTATTTATATGTTTTCCCATAAATATTTATCTGCATTTTCTTTAAATTTATTTTGTTGGTTCTGAAGTATATGTGTATTATTTTAGAATATTGAAAAGTATTTTATATCTCCTTGATTTCCCCTCATAATTTCTAGAGCTCAGCTAGCTATCTGTGGGTCCACAATACATAAAAATGACTAAATTACGACTTTCTCAGTCATGACTTTCATATGTCCTTCCCTGTAAACTCAAGTCAAATTAAGCAGATGTAGCATTGACAGTGAATCCTTAGTTTGTCATGTTAGTAAAAACAAATTTGGTGATTTGAAATTAAAATATGCCAATGGTTTTGATACACTTGTCTTAAGATATTAATGAAACACTTCAAAATACCGATACTAAGTGTCCAAATTCTCAGATGTCTATTGCAGAGTTTTGTTTCAATGTGTTTGAATTTTTTTCTCAGTGATGATGTGAAACAATGTGAGGCATGAACTACACAAGAACAGAGACAGAATAATATAAGTAAGAGGTAAAAATACTGGAAGCTCCCTCATATAGAGCAGAGAATAGAACCTGTTCCCAATAGTCACAGTAGTATACCTCATAATTTTCAGGGTATTGAAGAAACTTTTTAAAATGTTTTTGCCTTAATAATGAGAAAAATTAAACCCAGACTAAGTGATGCTCTGGTCCTTCCTGCAAAATCTTTAAAAGCAAGATCTGAAAGACCATCAGAATTGGTAACTATGTGAATAGATAAAATACTGTATATGATTATGTAAATCTTTTCAAAAGTTACTTGACTATTAAATGCAAAAAAACTCATAAATGTGTGTGTGTTTTGTGTGTGTGTGTGTGTGTGTGTGTGTGTGTAAAACAGTATGGCACCAATATCCCAAGGACTGAAAGGGGAGAGATACAAGTACAATACAGTGTGCTTTTATACCGTATATGAAAACATATACTATTACTTGAATGTAGACTATGAGAAGTTTCAGATGTACACTATAAACCTTTAAGCTATCACTAAAAGTACAACTCAGAGTTATATCTAATAAGACAACAAAAATCTAAAGTGGAATTTTAAAAAACACTTAATGTGAAAGGAGGTATAAAAAGAGCAAAAATGATGAAAAGAACAAGTAGAATAAATTGAAAACAAATAGCAAAATGATAGCCAAAGCAAACCATATATATACTAGCATTGAATGTAAATTAGAAGACTGATTATCAGATTAGATTTTAAAAATCAAGATCCACAATATTTTAAAAAATATGAATATGTTAAAAATTAAAGAGGTGGAACATAATATGTAATGATAACCTTAATTTTTAAAATTTGGAGTGGTTAATTTTAATATCAAACAAAGTTGATGTCAGAGAAAACAATATTAAAAAGGATCATAAGAGCTAATAAATTGTAATGAAAGAGCTCGTTCATTAAGAGAAAATAACAATCTAAAACTTTATGTACCTAATAACAGCTTCAAAATATATGAAGCAATAATCTATAAAACTTCAAGGAGAAATAGACAAATCCATAGCTATACTTAAATATTTCATCACATTTTTCTTAATATTTGATAGAAATGTTAATGAAAAAGTATATACAAGACTTGAACACATTGTTAACAAAATTGACCTAATCGACATATATGGAATACTCCACTCAACAACAGCAGAATAAATATTATTTACAAGTGTACATGTAATATTTGCCAAGATACACCAAGCTGTGGGCCACGAACAAGTAAAAATAATTGAAAGTGATTTACATCATGCAAAATATGTCCTTTGATCACCGTGGAACAACAGAAAGATACCTGAAAAGTCCCCAATTATTTGAAACTAAATAACATATTTCTAAACAACTCATGGATCAAAAAAGAAAAAAGACACTTTAGAAAATATATTTTACTAAATAAAAATGTCATTAAAACATATTTTAAAATTTGTAAGATGCAACTAAAATATCACCTATAGGAAAATATGTAACGTTACATGCTTATTTAATACAACAGAAGAAAGAACTCAAGTCAATAATTTTGTTTTCCACCTTAAAATTTGCGTAAAAAGCAAATAAAACTCAAAGTAAGTAGACAAAGAAAAAATAAACATCAGAGTGAAAAATCAATGAAAAGTAGACCAAAAAGTAGAGAAAAAAAACGGAACCAAAAGTTAGTTCCTTGTGAAGATCAGTGAAATGTATAAGCCAGTGAAACTATTCAGGTGCAAGAGAAAAGAGAGAGAATATACAAATTCCAATATCAGGAATGAGAATAACGACACCTTTACAAATTTTTCAAATACTAAAATGATAATATAAAATATTAACAACTTTATGCCAATAAGCTTAACAATTTAAAAAAGACTAAATCCTTGAAAGACACAAACAATTAAAGTTTATTTAATAAGACATAGAAAACTATCTCTATATATATTAAAGCAATTGAAATTTATTTTTAATTCCACAAAGAAAACTCTAGGTCATAATGGCTTCACTGGAAAGTCTAACAGACATTTAAGGAAGAACAGTAGGTAAAATTTCTCCCAAAATTAAAGAGGATCAGTCATATTTAATGACATTTTATAAGGTCAACATTACTCCAAAAACAAAAGCAAATACAAACCTGAAAAACTATACTTTTATTGCCTATAATGATAATCTCTAATGAACATGGATAAAAAGGTTAACAAATTCTTAACAAATCAAATCTGACAATATATTAAAAAGGATGATATATTATAACCAAGCAGAGCTTAATCGTAGAAACGCAAGTTTGTTTTAATATATATAATATAATATATTTTAAAAATTGATCGATGTAATTTACCTTATGAACAGACTAAAAGCAAGAACATTATATGATGATCTCAGTAGACACAGAAAAATCATGTGATACTATGTACATACACTTCTTCTAAAAACTATGAGAAAACCAGAAACGGAGGGAACTCCCATTAGCATAACAAGGACAATTGCAAATAAGTTACAGCTAACGTCATATTTAATGGTGAAAGATTGAATGCATTCTCCCTAAGATCAAAAACAAAGCAAGAATGCCATTGTTTACTTCTTCTGTGTAAGCTTTTTCCCATTGGATATTCTAGCCAGTGCAATAGGCAAGAAAAGGAAGAAAAGCAATCCAACCTAAAAGTAAAGGAATTAGATGGCCTTTACTTGCAGATGACATAATCGTCTACATAGAAAACCAAATCAAACTTACACATAAGCTATTTGAACTAAAAAGTGAGTTTAGCAATGCTGTGGGATATATAATATCAATATTAACAAACTCATTTGTGTTTATATATACCAGCAATAAGCATAAATTGAAAATTTTTAAATGCATCAAAATATCTATCTTAAAAACTATCTAGAATTTATGAAAAAATCTGATTAATGATATGTGAAAGACCTAAACACTTAAAACTACACAAAATTGCTAAGAGAAATAAATATTAAAAAACAGAAGTAAACAATTTTCTTAGATCAGAAAACCTAATATTTTTCAGATGTCAGTTCCCCCAACATTGATCCACAGATTCAATACACAACTGACTCAATCTCAGTAACAGTTCTAGAAAGATTTGTAAGGAAAATGTCCTAGATAATTATAGAACTCATATAAAATTGCAAAAAATTATACAATAATCCAAACAACTTTGGAAATAAAGGAAGCAGTTATAGAAATTACACTACTTGACTTCAAGACATTAAAGTGACATTAAGTCAAACAGTGCAGTATTGGTACGAAGACTGACTAATAGAGCAATGAAACAAATAAAGAATTAGTAAATAGTGCCAAATATGTGTAATGAACTGATTTTTCACCATTACAAATGCAATTTAATTCAGAAAACAGACATTTAAAAAAATTATGCTGGAACAATTGGATATCCATATGAAAAAATAAATAAAAACTCCTCTGATTCATACTTTGTAATATTTAATAAAGTTTACTCAAAATTATTTATAGTCTTAGAGATTTATTTTAAAATTATAAAACTTCTAGAAGAAAACCAAGGAGGAAATCTTTGTTACCTTGGGTTAGCCCAAGATTTCTTGGAAATAACACTAAAAGCACAATCCATTAAAAAAATGTACATCCTTCTTTGTGAAGTGTCTGTTTTTGTGAAATATATTTTACCATTATATCACTGGGTTGCTCGATTCTCTAACATTGCTCTCTTTCTTCTTGTTCACTTCCTTCTTCACTGTCTATCCTCTGTTCCTGTTCTAATCAAATAGAGGTGAGTGGCGAGTAGAGTTAATGTGGTTCTTACTGGAGAGAGTGGTTCCATATAATCTGAAGTTACAAAGTCGTTAACTTTGAATTTACTGATTGTTTCCTCATTTCTTTTGGAGAGTTCTTGGGTGAATCCCACAGGCAGAACTTTTACCTCTTGACAATGTTTTCTATTACTCTGACTCACAGGAGTAACTTCAGGCCCCGGTTCATTGATGTTCAATTCCACATCAATGTTCCACAATGAATCTACACTACTGGATTTCCTTCAATCTCTTTGGTGATCCTATTGAAAGAAAAATTTAAGTGGTTCTAGATTTACTTGATTTTCTATATAGGGCAGTTATGTTGCCTGGGAAACATTCATATGTTACTTGATCCAAGAAAATCATGGAAGTTTAGCCTGATCCTAACATAATCACCTCTATCTTACTGCCTCAGGACACACTTTAGCTGTTTTTTTTCCTTGTGACTGAGTCTGGCCTCAGACTTCTTTTCCTCTCAACTGCAACAAATCCATTTCAAGGTCTCTGAGTGGTCCCATAAAGGCCCCTTCATTAGACTTTAGGCCAAGGAGGTGTTGACACCCACCTCTTTCAAGAAAATGCATAACATGGCAACAACTCTTTAAATAAATATCTGTACGAATTCAACTTTTTCTCTCCATGCTGTCACGATTATTTGATATTTTCAAAATGAGTAATGGAATTCATGAGTCATGGAACTGATTTTGAAACTTCAAACATTTATTTTATAAATTATCCATATGAAGATGTAAATTTAGATTTTCTTATCCTTTTTTGTATGCTGTTTTTGACAACTTTTAATTTTAATGATTCTGTTTCATGCAAAATTTAGATTCTGAATCTGATTGCTTATGTCAAAAAATGGCAATTCTGAAAAGGCACAGTGTTCCAAATGTTACAGTATAGTGTCATAAGATCCACAGTATGACTTTCTGAGTTAGTAATACATGCTTGACCACCAGATGGGTAAGTTAGATAATGTACTTAGCTCAAATTATCTCCTTGCAATATGATGTTATGCCATGAGATGATATCAAAGATCCCCTCCAGTTCTACCATTTTATATTTCCATATAAATAATAATATTTTTAATCACAAGAAGAGTAAGTACTATGTTAGGAAGCAAAAACGATTATAATAATACTAAATAATACTAAAAAAAAAAGATAGTGAAAATGTTCTCCCTTACTTCCACTAACTGGATTTATAGTAACAATAAAGAATTTGTAGTTAATGTATGTTAGTATCCTAAATATGCCTCTTTTTAACCATTTGTGAATTGACAATCCTTGGTAATTTATCCTGTTTCTATTGAAAGCTTATACCTTCAGAAGTCTCCCCATCTTAGTAAATTCTAAATCTACTCTGGTCATCTGTCACACGTAAACAGAACTTATCTATCATTCTCTTTTACCTTTCTTCAACTCTGGTCACCTCCATATCTGAGGCCATGCTAGGGGATTCTCTCCCCTCTCACTAAGGTGTTTACTATTAGGCATCACTGTCATTGCCTCCCTCTGGGTAACACCATTGCTGCTGTCAATATCCACAAGCATTTGTGTTTTTTGAAGACCTTAGTCTGATAAAGTCAATTTGTGAACCTTATAGTAGCCGGCAGTTTTCTTTTCTCTGCTTGAGTGTTGTTTATCTCCTCAGGGAAGCCAAAAGCCTTTGTGCTTATACTGCAATATATTGCAAAAACTTTTGTGAAATAAATCTTGTGGCCTTTATCTACAATTACTGTCACTTCTGCCTACCACATGCACACACACACACACACACACACATATGCACCATTTCTCCTTGTCTTTTGTGAAGAATGTAGGAATGGGTGTATCAATAGTAAACAAAAATTAATTATTGTGATAAGTGAATGATAATTTGTACTTGGATTCTAGCCAGATTGTGTGGAAAGAGAAACAAGAGGAAGGATAGGCACATGAATAGCAAGAATTCATGAGTGTGTAATGTGTGTACTGTAGTGCCTCAGAGATACGTTTATTTGTGCTAGAATGTGCTGTACTTAAGGGATATGCCATTTAAGAACTAAATCAAGAAGAAATTGTCTTACAATAATGTGGTCTGTATTCACCAAAGCTAAACAAATGAGGGGAACTGCAAGTTATTCAATACATGTATTATTTGATAAACATTTTTTGACAACATATAGTATGGAAGCCACCATATCACAGTGGCTGTAAAAGAAGTGGCTACTTTTTTCACACCAGGAGAAAGCGAAAAATATTGAAGTTGTCAGCGTTTGAGTTTTTAAATATACCACCTCTAATAGTTCGCGCTTGTGTTCTTTAGTGTAATCTTGGCCCAGTGCCTGAGGACTTTGGAAGAATCACCCATTCCCTATGAGAAAGTGAGTCAGAAGACACATTTGAGTTACAAACACCTTACTAGATTCTGATTATCCCCTGACTCTAATGACTAATGTTTTGTTACTAGATCAAACTTGTCTGCTTTTCTTTCTTCCCATAGCGTAAATAGATTCCCAAGAGACTTCTAAGTTCTTGATACAAACAGACTTTGACTCAATTTGACAGACTTTCCCAGATATGCACAAATACTAATATTCGATTGAGTTGACATGCAAATTGGGCTATAAGCAACAATCTACATGTGTCTAGATAAATTATTCAAACTGTTTGTGCCTCTCATTTTTCACTTGTAAAATGAAGAGTAATAACACATATTTTAAAATTTAACCCATTTCAAACCACAAAATCTTAAATAGATGAAAATAAATGCACGTGCTACTGACATAATAGAGATAGGAAAATCAAGAACAGGTAGGGAAATCTGAATAAAATAAAATATTAAAGCCAGATTTTTTATTGATATAATTATTGAACTTCATTTTTGTTATGAGATTTCATGCTCCAGTTAAATTGGGAGACACAGTCAATTATTAAGTTTACTTTTTTATTTTTTTTTTAGACAAAGTCTCACTCTGTCATCCAGGCTAAAGTGCAATGGTGCGACCTCGGCTCACTGCAACCTCCACCTCCCGGGTTCAAGCAATTCTCCTGCCTCAGCCTCCTGAGTAGCTGGATTTACAGGCATGCACCACCACGCCCAGCTAATTTTGTATTTTTAGTAGAGATGGGGTTTCTCCGTGTTGGTCAGGCTGGTCTGGAACTCCCGACCTCAGATGATCTGCCTGCCTCGGCCTCCCAAAGTGCTGGAATTACAGGCATTACCCACCACACTCGGCCTAAGTTTTCAATATGAAAAATAAACTTGAGTTCCACTTTTGCTTAGAAAGCCATTAAGAGAAAGATATTGCTTCCCCACCACCAACAAAAGCCATACGAATTGCATAATTATAACTTTACCCCTCTAGAGATTTTGTAAGATTGAAGTTGTAGGTGAACTAAATTTCAAAGAGTAACAAGCATCTTGAGAGATATAGGACATGTTGAACGTTACATTTTAGGCAGATCACAGGAGGAAGAAGTGATAGACGTGAACATGAGCCAAAAGTAAACCTGTGCATGCAGACATGCGTGTGGTAAGTGGCTGACACCTGTGGGCAGGACTGATAATGCCAATGCACTGAACTCTTCTTTTATGCAAGTAATATCCTGGGATTATGTTTTCCACTCTAGTTATTGAATGTCACAATAACTGAGCCATTAAAATGAGAGCATTCCTTGGATGCATGTCAAATAGAATAACTTTTCCTACCTAGTGTCAACTACACAAAACCCTGAAGTCATTTTTATTTGCATCATATATGGATGGTGACTTTTTTGGAGTGGAGAAATTGCTGATTTTTATTTTAAAAACTTTTTGAAGGGGGCCTTCATCATGAATTACTAGAGGCATGTGACACTTGCCTCCTCCACAAGGAAGAATCAAAACAGGGAGTGGATAATCACACTTTAAATAGAGCATCTAACAGAGATCACTAGAATGCAACAAAGAAATGACAGAAAACACCTGAGGCGTGGAAGAAGGAAGCAAGATAGCCAGCCCAGCTGGGATCGGCTGTGAGCCTGCAAAGGTTCCTTAGTATGGGGAAAGAGTAAATGAGAGGTCCCCAGCAATCCATATTCATACCATGGATTCCTGCAATCCTAACCACAGGAGAGCTCCTCTATCCCTGTAGACTCTGAGACTAGTAAAAGGAGCTACCTGGAGTCTATGCAAAGGCAGTGCTCCAGAGATGAAGTTCACACTGGGGTCCCACATCTCACACAATTCCTGAAACCCAAGCAGCAGTAGCATGGCACCATTTTGAGATCCCAACCCCCATCAGACAGTATTAGGCCCCGGGTTCCAACAGTCTCAGCATTTCCACATCCCTGGAGCCCTAGCAACATCTCCTACATCCATCCAGAGGGCTGTAGTGGCATGACACTTGTTGGACCCATAGTGCAGGCAGATCTCCAGCACTCTAGCCCACACACTATCCTATACTTTGGAAAATGAATGACGTAGCACACTGGGGAGGCTGCTCTCAGGACAAAGGGAGCCAAAGTATATGCTCCCTAGCATCTGAGTGCCCTCCGCCTAAAGCTGCTCTTACTGATAGCATCCAGGCTCCCCTCAGCAACACAGCTACAGTGCACTTACACATGCCCTGATGATGGGTTCTCCCTGCCAACTGCCGCTGCAGCCACAACTACCCAAGCACACTACCCAGGAACTTTGGAATTGGCTCACCTTCCAACCCCATTCACAGCCTTCACCTATGTAGGCCTGAGGACCAACTACCAGGAGCCACTTCTCCCAGTGCCTGAGCACGCCACCCAGGGGGCCTTGTCAGTCACCTTGGGTATGCCTACGCACCACCGGGAGCCCTAATAACAGGACCAGAATACCTGCAACAATTAGTGCCCAAGTACACCATCCATAGGCCTGGGGGTTTCCCTGCTTAGCCCACCACAGCCTGCACCTATGTACACCATCATGGGGCTTAAGGATAGATGCACCCAGCCTGGCATTGTACCCCTGCAGTTCCCTAGCACTCTATCTGAAGCCTGGGGATTCACCTCTATCCTTCTATCAGTTGCCCTGGGCATGCATGCACACATTTAGAAAGCTAACGGTATGCTCAGAACGACTGCCATTGCTGAGCATGCCATCCAGAAGCCTGGGTATTGCCCTGCCCCATCCACCACCACCAGCACCCATACACTCCTCCTGGGGACCTGAAGATGGACCTGCCCAGCATGCTGCCACCACCATTGCTGGAACCCCCTCCACACACACACCACTTGGGGGCCTGGGGACTTGCCCTCTGAGCCTGTTGCTGCCAAGGCTAATACCACTTTGTGCCACCTGTTAGCCTGAGGGTTGTTCTGCCACAGCTACTGCCATCATGCATGCCATACATGCTGCCCAATGATCCAGGGACACACCCCCATGCGAAGTTCACTGCTGTCACTGCTGTCACTTAAGCAAGTTGTATGAAGGCCTAAGAAACAAACCAATAACCCACTTGAACCTGCTAATATCAGTGCATGCATATGTCACTTAGGGGCCCAGGAGAAGCACACACAGCCCACTACTATAACAACTGAAGCCAAGGACTGGCAACCTGACATCCTCATCCCCAGAAAATCATCACCACAGCCTCCAGTGACAACTTCAACCTAAGCCACTGAAGAAATTACAAACATGACTGATGCTGTTTACAGCTGAAGAAATCCTTCAAAGACTGCATTACTGCATGCACACAGAATCAAAGCTAAAGTGCCTTACCAAACAAACGCCATAGGCATATCTACAAGAAAAAGTCTTCCACTATGAAAGCCAATCCAAAAAATTGGAAAAGTGACTGTTATACCAGATGCACAGGTATCAACATAAGGACACAAGAAGCACAAAAAATTAAGGAAACATGACACCTTCAAAGGAACACAATAATTCTCTAGCAACAGATTCCAATGAAAAAGAAATTATGAAATGTCTGGAAAAGAATTTAAAACAATAATGTTAAAGAAGGTCAGTAAGACACAAGAGAACACAAGTAAACAATACAAATAAATCAGAAAAACAATTTAGGATAAAAATGAGAAGTACACCAAAAAGATAAATATCATTTTAAAAAACCCCAGAAATCCTACAAATAAAAAAATCAATGAATGAAATAATAAATACAATTGAGAGATTCAACAGATCAAGAAGAAACTGTTTCAAAAATTGAAGATGGGTCATAGAAATAACCCAGTAAATACAAAAAAAAAAACATAATTAGAAAAGCCTACTTGACATATGGGATGCCATATAGTGACAGAATTTTCTAATATTGGGTGTTCCAGAGGAAAAGAATGGAATAAAGGTATAGAAATTGATTTAAGGAAATAATAGCTGAAAACTTCCCAAAGTCTAATAAGACATTTAAATATCCAAATACAGGAAGCTCAAAGATTCCCAAACACATGCAACCTAAAAACGTTTTATTCAAGACACATTGTAGTCAATAGTCAAAGAAAAAGGGAGAATTCTAAAAACAGCAAGAGAAAAGAATCAAGTCACATATAAGTGAAATCCCATCAGAATAACAATGGATTGCTCAGCAGAATCCTTACTGGCCAAGAGAGAATGGGATGATATATTCAAAGTGATGAAAGAGGAAAAAATCAAACAAAAACCTGTCAGTCAAGAATACTACACCCAATAAACTTATCCTTCAAAAATGAAGGAGAAATAAAATCTTGTCCAGACAGGCAAAAACGGAGTCAATTCATTACCACTAGATCAGCTCTACAAGAAATGTTTAAGGAAGACCTATGCCTGGAAGTGAGAGGATAATATCCACTGTCATAAAAATAGACAAAAATCTAAAATTCAATTATTAGACTTTTGAAAGAAAAACACACATATGAGGAACAGAAAAGCCTGTTTTTTTTGTTGTTGTTATTGTTGTTGTCATCACTACAAAAAACACCAAGCTGCAATGATAATCAATAAAAAGAGAAGAAAAGAATAAAGGATATAAAAAAACAATCAGAAAACAATTAGCAAAATGAAGAAATAAAAACTTACATATCAATAATAATGCCGAATGTAAATGGATTAAATTATCCATTTAAAAGATATAGGCTGGATGAATGGATAAAACACCTTACCCAACTCTATACTACTTATAGCAAACTTACTTCACCTGTGATGTGTCATATAGACTGAAAATAAAGGGTTGTAAAAAGATATTTCACGCAAATGAAAACCAAAAACAGGCAGGAATTGCTATACTTCCATCAAATGAAACAGACTTTAAGTCAAAAACTATAAAGAGGGACAAAGAAGGTTATTATATAATGATAAAGGGATCAATCCAGCAAGAGGATATAAAGGAGCACCCAACACTAGAGCACCCAGATACATAGAGCAAATATTATTAGATCTAAAGGAAGAGATAGACTCTAATACAATAATAATTGAGGATTTCAGCACCCCACTCTCAGCATTAGACAGATCTTCCAGACAGAAAATCAACAAAGAAACACAGGATTTAAGTGGTACTTTAGACTAAATAACCTTAACAGGTATTTACAGAACATTTTATTCAAAAACTGAAGAATACACATTCTTCTCATCAGCACATAGAACTTTCTCCAGGATCCACCATATGTTAGGCCACAGAAGAAGTCCCAATGCATTTTCAAAAACCAAAATCATAGAAAGTATCTTCTCAGACCACAATGGAATAAAACAAGAAATCAATAAGAAGTTTGATAGTTTTACAAATACCTGGATCTTAAACAACGTGCTCCTGAAAGACCATTAGCTCAATTTAAAAAGTAAGAAGAAAATAAAAAAAAATACTGAAACAAATGAAAATGCAAACAAACCTACCAAAACCTATGGGATACAGGAAAAACAGTGCTAAGAGGGAAGTTTATAGCAAAAAATGTCTATGTCATAAAAGCAAAGGATTTTAAATAAAACAACCTAATGATTCAACTCTAGGAACTAGAATAGCAAAAACAAATCAGACCGAAAATTAGTAGAAGGAAAGAAATCATAAAAATCAGAGCAGAACTAAAGGAAATAAGGACTAATACAACTATATAGAGAATCAACAGAAAATCAGTTTTTTAAAAGATAAAATTAATCAGCTGCTATCCAGACTAACCAGGAAGAAAAGAGAGGACTCAAATAAAATCAGCAAGAAAAATGGACACATCAGAACAAATAACTCAGAAATACAAAAGATAAGCAGAGATTATTATGAACAAATTTACACTAACATACTGGAAAACATTGAGGAAATAGATAAATTTCTGGACACATAAATCTTACCAACACTGAATCAAGATGAATAGAAAACCTGAACAGACCAATAATGAGTAATAAGATTTAATCAGTAATAAAAAAATCTTCCAATAAAGAAAAGCTCATGATCAGATGGCTTCACTGTCAAGTACTACCAAACATATACAGAAGAACTAACATCAATTCTCAAACTCTATCAAAAAATTGAAGAGGAGGAAATTCTTCCTAACTCATTCTACGAGGCCAGCATTATCCTGATACCAAAACCAGAAAAGATGCAACAAAAAAGAAAACTGTAGGCTAGTATTTCTGAAAAATATAGACACAAAAGTCCTCAATAAAATACTAGCAAACAGAACCCAACAGCATATCAAAAAGATAACATACCATGGTCAAGTGGGATTTATTCTTATTTTATTATTATTGCAAGGATGGCTCAGCAATACACAAATCAATAAGTGTATGCAAGGATGCAAAGATGGCTCAGCATACACAAATCAATAAGTGTGATATATTGCATTAGCAGAATGAAGGACAAAAACCACACAATTACCTCATAGATGCAGACAAAGCATTTGATAAAATTCAGTATCACTTCTTGATAAAAAAAAAAACTTTCAAAAAATGATCCATAGAATGAATATACTTCAATGTAATAAAGGCCATATATGACAAACTCACAGCTAACATCATACTGAAAGGGGAAAATCTGAAAGCCTTTCCTCTAAGATATAGAACAAGACAAGGATGCCCACTTTAATCACTCCTATTCAACATAGTACTGAAAGTCGTAGTCAGGGCAATCAGGCAAGTGAAACGGAAAGGCAAGTGAAAAGCCATCCAAATTAGAAAAGAGGAAGTAAAATTCTCCCTCTTTGCAGAATACGTGATCTTAAGTCTAGAAAAACCTGAAGATGCCATCAAAAAGTCTTTTAGATATGATAAACAAATCTGGTAAAGTTTCAGGATACAAAATCCACATACAAATATCAAGTGTTGCTATATGCCAATAATAAGCTAACTGAAAAACATCAAGAAAGCAATTTCATTTCATTTACAATAGCTACAAAACAAATAAAACACCTATGAATAAATTTAGCCAAGGAGTTGAAAGACCTCTGAAGGAAAACTGTAAAACATTGACAAAAGAAACTGAAGAGGACACAAACAAATGAAAAAACATCCCTAGCCCATGGATTGGAAAAATTAATTTTGTTGAAATGACCATACTATCCAAAGCAACCTGCAAATTCAATGCAGTCCCTATCAAACTACCAATGACATTTTCACAGTAATATAAAAAAATCCTAAAATTCATACAGAACATAAAAGGAGCCCACATAGCCCAAGAAATCTTGAGCAAAAAGAACAAAGCTGGAGGCATCACACTACCTCACTTCAAAATGTATTACATGTTATATCAACCAAACGAGCATGGTATTGTTGTAAAAACAGAAACATAGACCAATGGTACAGAAAAGAAAACCCAGAAATAAATCCACCTTTTTATAGCCAATTGATTTTTGACACAGATATCAAGAATGTACATTGGAGGAAGGGTAAATTCTTCAATAAATAGCGCTGAAAAAATTGAATTGCCATATGCAAAAGAATACAACTAAACTCGTGTATCTCTCCATATAAAAAGAATCAACTCAAAGAAGACTACAGTCTTAACATTTAAGATCTGAAACTGTAGTACTACTAGAAGGAAATGTACAGAAAACACTCTAAAGCATTTGTCTAGGCAAAGATTTTATGACAAAGACTTCAAAAGCTCAAGTAACAAAAACAAAAGTGGACAAATGGAACTATATTAAACAAAACAGCTTCTGCATACCAAAGGAAACCATCAACCAGAGTGAAAAGACAACCTTTTCAATGGTAGAAATTATTTGTAAACTATTCATCCAACAAGAGTCTAATATGTAGAAATATACAAGGAACTCAAACAACTGAATAGTAAAAATAATAATAATAATCTCTGGCCTGGTTCGGTGGCTCATACCTGTAATTCTAGCACTTTGGGAAGCTGAGGCGGGTGGATGACCTGAGGTCAGGAGTTCGAGACCAGCCTGGCCAAAAGGGCGAAAACCTGTCTCTACTAAAAATACAAAAATTAGCCGGGCATGGTGGTGGGTGCCTGTAATCCCAGCTATTCAGGAGGCTGAGGCAGGAGAATCACTTGAAGCCGGGAGGCAGAGGTTGCAGTGAGCCGAGATCGCGACATTGTACTCCAGCCTGGGCAACAGAAGAGAAACTCTGTCTCAAAATAATGATAATAGTAATAATAATAATAAATAGTCTCATTAACGGCAAAGAACATGCCTCAAAAAAATACATACACATGGCCAAGAGATATTTTTAAAAATACTCAACATCATTAATCATCAGGGAAATGCAAATCAAAACCCCAAAGATATATCCTTCACCCCAGTTAAAATGGCTATCATCAAAAAGAAAGAAAATAACAGACACTGGCAAAGATGTGAGAAAAAGGGAACTTTTATATACCATTGGTGGAATGCAAAGTAATATAATCTTTATGGAAAACAGTAGGAGATTTCTCAGAAAACTAAAAATAGAACTACAATACAATCCAGAAATCCCTCTAATAGGTATTTATCCAAAGGAAAGGAAATCATGATACCAAAGAGATATCTGCACCCCCATGTTTATTGCAGCACTATATACAACAGCCAAGATATGAAATCAGCCTAATTGTCCATTGACAGGTAAATGAATAAATAAATGTGCTATATATACACAATGGAATTCTATTTGGCCATAAAAAAGAATGAAATCCTGTGGTTTGTAGCAACATGGATGAAACTGGAGGTCATTATGTTTGGTGAAATAAGGCGGGCACTGAAAGACAAATTTTGCATGCATTCACTCATATGTGAGAGCTAACAAAGTAGATCACATGGAGGTAGAGAAGAGAATGATAGAAACCAACAGCTGGGAAGGATGTGTGGGTGAAACTGGGGGACACAGAGAGGTTGGCTAAAGAATTCAAACATTCAGTTAGATAGAAGTTGTAAGTTCTAATATTCAGTAGCAGAGTAAGGTGACTATAGTTAGTAGCAATGTATTTTATATATTTCAAAGTAGCTAAAAGAGAAAACCTGAAATATTCCCAACACATAGAAAGGATAAATATTCAAGGTGATAAATACCCCAAATATGATGATTTGATCACTATACATTCTATTCATGTAACAAAATATCCCATGTAGCCCATATATATGTAAAATATTCCGTATCAGTAAAAATATATAGACTGTATTGGCTGTGTTCTTGTCTTCAATTTACAGGTAGACCCCACATGTCATTTGTCTGTATCAACACTGTTCAATATAGCATGGGACACTAACTAATGTGTGGATGAATAAATCCATTCATTTGTCCTGATTGATATTAATTAAATGAAATCATTTGAATTAACATACACAATATAATAACATAATCAGTATCCAGAGAAGTGATATTAGATTTTATATTTCCTAATAGTTAAGCAAGAAATTTGTATTTTTAGCTATAACTGTTTCAATAAACTAAATTTATAACTAAAAATAATAAATAGTTTAGGAATCTACTCCCTCTTACCTCTAACTGCATTTTAGGAACACTTTTAGAAAACTTTCAGGAAGGTAGTATAATGAATTTAGACTTATTTTTTAGAGACATTATTTACTAAGGGCTAAATGAATGAAGAGCAACTGAATTTTCCTTGATCTCCTTGTCTGCCTCACAACTTAAAAGTGATTTAAAAAAGAGGCAATGCTTCCTAATTGGTAGGTCATATTTCAATTGACCACACAGGGTTCTTGAGTCAGTTAGCTAATGAGATTTTACTTTCTATCTGTAATGAGAATAAAGAAAAACAGTATGTTTTACCAGGATGGGTCATTCAATATCATGACCACGCAAGAGGCTGAAACAGAGATGAAATGTTCAGCAAACTCTAACTCATTATCTCTGCAAGCAGAGGTCTAAAGGGCAAGGGTATTAGTAGTGACTTTCAAAACAACTTAATGTATGTTTCATGGAAATGGTCAAAAAGATTATTTTTGAGAAGAAAATGTCACATTATTTACTTTTAGGGGCTCTGTTGCAAAAAGGGCAGAATAATAATATAGGGCAAATGATTGTCCTACCCTGATGATTTTCAGGAAGTTGATTAGCATTGCTAGGAATTCTTTTGTATTAAATTATTCTTTTATTAGGTATTGACAGACGTGTTTAGAGTTAATTTTCTTGTAGGAATATTTTAAACTTGAACCTTTTCTCATTTTATTCCACTCTTAAACATGGGTCACAAAGGTAACTCAGGGAAAGAACTCTGTATATATGTCAGGACAATATGAATTACTGAGGAAATGCTCGGAAGGAAGAACATTCATTATTTTCATTTAGAAGCTTCTTATCTCCCAGGAAAGCACTACAGATTAATGAATAGACATTAGATTAGCAAGCTGAGTCATATGTGAAGATTTCAGGCCTTCACCTGAAAGAAATCTGCTGTTCAACCCTTTTATGTGTTTGTGAAAGCAAAAGACAAAGGTGATATCAGTCAAAATTACCTATTTGATTTTTCTTGTGTTACCTCTTTAATAAGGACAGTTTGATGTACATATGTGTATGTAAATGACAGATTAAAGAAGGTGATTTGTAAGCACATCATTGAAAGCACCATTTTAATTAGCCTTCTTTAACAGGCACTGCCTGGATGTAGCATTCAGTTTGGAACACCCAACACTGTCTGATTTCATTCCTCCCTAAGCTTGTCTGTATTTAGAAGTCATCAATAATGAGACTAATTTCTTTCATCTCTATGGGCACTGACAATGAAAAATGAACAAACAAGTTAAAGTGAATATAAACATTAGATGCTTAAACATATTGCTCTTCATCATGGCACAGGGGCTAAGCATTGTGTTGATCTGGGCACATTCTACATCTGACAGAGTCATTTCAGTTTCTTTCAAAATGGTAAATAGGTCAAGGAGCTCAACCACATAACTAGTAACATGTATAGGATCTAGTTCTCCATATAAAAATGTTGAATTTTCTATGCTTGCATTAATCTTTCATGAAGAAAAGGAAGAGAGGAAAAGAAAGAGAGAGAGAAGAAACTTAAAAACTGTTAAAGGAACCATAGATACCAAAGTTATTTTTTTCATTTTTTTTCTAACAGCTTGTGAAGAGACACATTTCATTTCACTATAGGGATTTCGATATGGAAACAAAATGTAGGTAAATTAATGTTTTTAGATAATATCAACATATGAGTGCACTCTTAATTTTTGTACTGACCACTAAGAACTCTTTGCCTATTCAAAAACTTACATTGGCTCTTCATGACTAATAAACTGGGTACAGATTCCTCTGACTTGGTATTTAAGTTTCTCTGCAATATCGTATTAGTAAGGATTCTCCATAGAAGAACCAATAGAATTTATATAGATATAAAAGATTTATTAGGGAAATTGGCTCACAGTATGCCATCTGCAAGGCTCACAGTATGCCATCTGTAAGGCAGGGAACTGAAAAAGTTGGTGGTCCAATTCAATCTGAATCAGAAGACTCAAGAACAAGGATCTCTGATATTCAAGGGAAAGATAAGATAGATGAGCCAGCTCAAGAAGAGAGACATTATCTTTCCTTCCTCTACTTTTTTTGTTGTATATGGGTCCTCAATGGATTGGATGATGCCTTCCCTTATCGGTGAGGGCAAATCTTCCTCACTCAGTTCACTGGTTCAAATCTTACTCAGTCCATACCTCTTTCAGAAACACCCTTAAAGACTCACAGACACACCAAGAACTAATGTTTTACTAATTATCATGGTATCCATTAATGCAGTCAAGTTGACACATAAAATCAATGATCACAAATATGAATATGAATGCTACCTATCTCTGTATATGTATCTCTTATTGCTTATCTACATTTAACTAACACAAAGTACCTGGGCCGTTCTCAGAAACTACCCTGCTTGTCCTCACTTGTGTTCCTTAGCTCACATTATTACCTTTAGTATATATATGCCCCTAAAGTACCATGCTTTTAATTTTTTCTCCTTCAGTGAATCTTTCTTAATTCCTCCAGCTCCATAAGGCTGGCAATTTTTTGATTGTTTGGTCTTGAGCAATATCTTGTACATAGTGGCAGCTCAAAAATAATTGTTGAATGAATAAAGTGCTGATTTATTCTGTAGCCCCTTCCATGCCTCCTAATTCTTTGCACATGGTAGACAGTCAGTAAATACCTATTGAAATATGGCACATTTTTTAAATGCTGTAAGTACAAATGTTAGTTGCAGATGTCTGACTTTGAAACCGAATTAATGTTTACCCCTTTGGAGTTGTGAATATTTTGAAAGCAGTTCTATCCAGGAGTGGGGATTAAGATTTGGACTCTCCTCAAGACAGAAGAGGTCTCCTGAAGTCCTTTAGTTTTATGGCAGCCCCACTTTATAAAAGTGATCCCTTGGCTAAGAGTTTTATAATAAAAATGGATTTTACCATAGCCTGCTTTCTGCCTTTTCTGTCTGGTTACATAAGAGTCATCTTCTGTTGAGATCTAGATTCCTCTTCTTTAGTGGTTTTCTACTTGTGCTCTGTGAAGATCTACAGTTCTACAGCGATACTTCAAGGGTTTTCACAAATACTGGAATCAAATATTATAAATATAAACAATGTTTTAAAAGTTTCAAGAGAAGCTAAAGCACTTGAATATTGTAGCACATTTTAACACATTGGAGACACAAGAAGAAAATGTGTATTCTCAGTTTAGCTAAGATTTTGTGCTATTCTTCTCTTGATATGGCTCTTTCTTATGTTTAGAATGTTTTGAAAAAGCATAATGAGTAAAGATGTGAGCAGTTCTGCATTGTTTTTGCTTTGCTTTGTTTTTGAATCTAAATTTGTGTGGGTTTGTACAAATAAAAGCATACCAATATACAGTACTTCAAGACATATGTGCACAAGAAATTAATAGCAATACAAGCTTTAATACATCAATTCATGGCATGTTATCCACATTAATTCATGTGATAAATATAAAAAATAATATTACCTAAGTGCTCATTACCTACCGGTAAAGCTCTAGGCTCTAGGAATATAGATATAAATAAAACAAAGTGCTTTCATGGACCTGGAATGTTGGTGAAAGGTAGGAGAGAAAATAAGCAATAGAAAATGCTTATATAATATGCTAAGTCACTGTAAGAATGTAAAAAAAATGAGCAGAAGAGTAATGGTTTTGAAATACCTATCTAATGAGATGATATTTGAGCAGAGATCTGAGGGGATGGCAAATCCCTTAGAAATTCTTAGGGTAGAGTGTTCTGGGAAGTGCAAGTGTGAAAGGCCTAACAGAAAGTCCTGCCCATCAAGGACCAGCAGAGATCTGGGTGACCAAAGTGAAATCAGCAAGGAAAAAATCGAAGGGAGATGAGCTCAGAGAGTTCAGCAGGGAAACTGATATGAAACTGAAGAGTAGTTTGAGATTGTAAGAGGAGCTGCTAAAATAAAGTAACAGCAATTTCTCTGTGGGAACCAGAACACTCTCAATATCATGTACCCAGAACCAAAGTGAGGCAGAATCTAATAGAGGAGCAGAAGAATCACTAATAATACAAAATCAAACTGTTGTGTTCATCAAAACAATCAAAGTTTTAATGATTTATTTTATAAGATTAGTTAATGCAAACTAAAAGTGAATATCAAAACTCATTTTTATCTCCTTTTAGTTTTTCAATGCCCAATAATATTTCATTAAAATATAATTTTCAGCTTAAAAGGGTTATTATGTGTAACTCACAATCATTGATATAGTCATGTGGAACTTGGATAAATTAACAGGTAATGTTGTAACTCCTCAGATGACAAACATTAACAAGAAAATAGAAGTTATATTCATATACCGAGAAAGTAAGTCATTAGAGCCACCTATTTTACTTCTCTTTATCATATTTTTTGTTAGTGTGTGATATGAGCACTCATAATAATGAAAGAGAACACAACTAGTAAGACATAGGAAAATATAGTATCTGTTCCCTGCTCTAATTTATAAGTGAGATTAGATTATTGCTTGTTTCCCTAAGGCAATATGATATCATAAAATCAATTTAATTAAATGTTCCATGATTCTGCAAACTGTAGTACTAGTATACTAAGCTAATAAGTGAGATAAAATTTAGTTTAGATATTTAATTTCCAAGTAGAAAATAATAGCACAGGAAGTTTTTAGCTTTTAAAAAGACTATTGAAAATGTTTTAAACAAAGTAGAATCACTCACAATGAACATCTGACATTATAATGAACTCTTCTTGAAAATACGTCAGGGTCTGCATCTTGACATATTAATATATAAAGAAACGAAACAAATAGAAGTGATTTGATACATAAATAATATGTTTAATCTATTTTGATTATGTAGAGTAATAACAACTATGCAGTAATAATACAATAATTTATTTAGTTCACCAACTAATAATTTTATTATATACTTGTATAATAATTGAGTCTGTGGATAATAAATTGTAACTAGTTTTTAAAACTAGTTTGATATTTGAAACTATGCCTTAACTGAAGAGATAAAGTAATTGCCCTATATAAAACAATAAGCAATATGTTTTAAAATAAAAGATAAAGACTTTTCTCGCATTAAATTATAGAGCAGTAGAGAGAAAATTGATAATGATATAGAATACCTGAACACATGATCAACTAAATTAGTCTATTTGAATCCCAACTCAACAACAGAATACACATTTTCTCAAATGCACATGAAACATTCAACAAGATAGATCATTTTCTAGCTCAGTAAACCACTACAAACTAAAAAAAAATTGTATATTTTCTTATCTCATCATAGATTAAAATTTAAAATCAGTAACAGAAAAATATCAAAAAACCCCAAACATAAAAATTAAATTAAAACATTCTAAGTAATGTATGGATCGAGCAGGAGGTCTTGAAGGAAGGAAATTTCAAGATATAGTAAAATAAATAAAAATAAAATTGCAGCATATCAATACATGTGAGATTCAGGCGAAGTAGTGAGTAGAGGGACATTTAAAGCATTGGCTATTTTTATTAGAAGAAAATAAATTATCTCAAATCAATAATCTTAACAGCCACCTTATGAAACAAGTAAAATAAGATAATTTATATACAATGCAATAAGAAGGTATTATATAGTAAGTATGTGAGCAAAATCAATGAAATTGGGAACAGGGAAACAATAGAAATTGTCAATGAAAAATTATCAAAATTGTTGGGGAAGAAACAATAAAATTTATAAAGCTCTGGCCAACTAGCCAAGAAAAAAAGAAAGAGTACATCTAGAAACTTCGGGAATGAAGGGGTAGTCACAGATATTAAAATAATATGAAGGAAATACTATGAATAACTCTCTGGCTATTAATTTGAAAACCTAGATGGAATGGATTAATTTCTTAAAAAAAAAACCACCAAAAGTTACTCAAAAAGAAATAATCTTAATAGCCCTATATCTATTGAAGAGATTTAATATGTCTTAAAAGCCTTTCAAAAAAGAAATCATCCTTATAGTACACACATTGCCTGGAGAGTGTTCTTGCCAATAATATATAACTTTTAACTATTTATATGAAGACAAACAGAGAGATGTTATGAAAAGCAACTGATTTTGACTATTCAAAAATATCAGTGATCCGAAAAGACAAGAGGCTGGGAAACTTTCTTTAGGACACTGACAAAGAAAATGAAACCTGACTCACAATGGGATCCTATATTTAGACAAATAATAACATAAGAAGAGTTGTAAAGTACATTAACAAGATAATTGGGAAGTCTTAAATACAAACTTTATATCATAATTTCAGTTTATTGTATTGTATCAACATTTTCATGGGATATATTTATGGTATTGGTCTTATACAGGAGTATGTTTTAGTTCCCAGAATTTAGGTTGCAATATGTAGGGGTAAGTGCAATAATGTCTACAAATTAATTTCAAATGCTTTAGAAATAAACTAATAAATAAATGCCCCTGATAATTAGTGATATGGAGCATTTTTTCATGTTTGTTGGCTGTTTGTATATCTTCTTTTGAGAATGATTATTCATGTCTGATATGGTTTAGCTGTGTCTCCACCCAAATCTCATCTTGAATTCCCACATGTTGTAGGAGGGATCCCGTGGGAGATAATTGAATCATGGGGGCAGGTCTTTCCCCTGCTGCTCTCATGATAGTGAATGAGTCTCACGAGATCTGATGGTTTCATAAAGGAGAGTTTCCCTGCACAAGCTCTCCTCTCTTGTCTGCTGCCATGTGAGACATGCCTTTCACTTTCTGCCATGATTGTGAGGCCTCCCCAGCCACGTGGAACTGTGAATTTGCCATTAAACGTCTTTCCTTTGTAAATTGCTGAGTCTTGGATATGTCTTTATCAGCAGCATGAAAATGGACTAATACAGTAAATTGGTACCACTAGAGTGGGGTGCTGCGGAAAAGATACCCAAAAATGTGGAAGCAACTTTGGAACTGTGTAACAGGCAGAGGTTGGAATGGTGTAGAGGGCTCAAAAGAAGATGGGAAAATGTGGAAAAGTTTGGAACTTCCTGGAGACTTGTTGGATGGCTTTGCTCAAAATGCTGATAGTGATATGGACAAAAAAATCCAGGCTGAGGTGGTCTCAGATGGAAATGAGGAACTTGTCGGGAACTGGAGCAAAGATGAATCTTGCTATGTTTTAGAAAAGGAATGGCCAGCATTTTACCTCTGCCCTAGAGATTTGTGCAACTTTGAATTTGACAGAGATGATTTAGGGTATCTGACAGAAGAAATTTCTAAACAGCAAAGCATTCAAGAGGTGACTTGGGTGATGCTTAAGACATTCAGTTTTATAAGGGAAGCACAGCATACATAAAAGTTTGGAAAATTTGCAGCCTGAAAACATGATAGGAAAAAAAATCCCATTTTCTGAGGAGAAATTCAAGATGGCTGCAGAAATTTGCATAAGTCACAAGAAGTCAAATGTTAATCCCCATGGCAATGGGAAAGATGTCTCCAGGGCGTGTCAGAGGTCTTTATGGTAGCCTGTCCCAGCACAAGCCCAGAGGCCTAGAAGAAAAAAATGGTTTTGTGAGCTGGACCCAAGGTCCCCATGCTGTGTGCAGCCTAGGGACTTGGTGCCCTACACCCCAGCTGCTTCAGCAGTGGCTGAAAGGAACAATGTAGAGCTCTGGGTGTTGCTTCAGAGAGTGGAAGCCCCAAGCCTTGGCAACTTTCACGTGGTGTTGAGACTGCGGGTGCACAGAAGTCAAGAATTAAGGTTTGGGAATCTCCGCCTAGATTTCAGAGGATATATGGAAGTGCCTGGATGCCCAGGAAGGAGTTTGCTGCAGGGGTGGGGCCCTCATGGAGAACCTCTGCTAGGGTGGTGAAGAAAGGAAAAGTTGGGGTTGAAGCCTCCACACAGAGGTCCTCCTGGGGTACTCCCTAGTGGCCTGTGAGAAGAGGGCCATGATCCTCCCGACCCCAGAATGGTAGATCCACTGACAGCTTGCAACATGCACCTGGAAAACCACAGACACTCAGTGCCAGACCATGAAAGCAGCTGGGAGGTAGGCTGTACCCTGCAAAGCCGCAGGGACAGAGCTGCTCAAGACCATGGGAACCATCTCTTGCATCAGCATGACCTGGATATGAGACATGGAATTAAAGGAGATTATTTTGGAGCTTTGAGATTTGACTGCCCCACTGGATTTTGGACTCACGTGGGGCCTTTAGTCCCTTTGTTTTGACCAATTTCTCCCATGCCCAATGCCTGTACCCCATTGTATCTAGGAAGTAACTAACTTGCTTTTGATTTTACAGGCTCATAGGCAGAAAGGACTTGCCTTGTCTCAGATGAGACTTTGGACTGTGGACTTTTGAGTTAATGCTGAAATGTGTTAAGACTTTGGAGGACTGTTAGGAAGGCATGCTTGGTTTTGAAATGTGAGGACATAAGATTTGGGAGGGGCCAGGGGCAGAATGATATGGTTTGGCTGTGTGCCCACCCAAATCTCATTGTGAATTCCCACATGTTGTGGGAGGTACCCCATGGAGGTAATTAAATCATGGAGGCAGGTCTTTCTAGTGCTGTTCTCATGATAGTCAATAAGTCTCATGAGATCTGATGGTTTCAAAAAGGGTGGTTTCCCTTCACAAGCTCTCTTCTCTTGTCTAACACCATGTGAGACATGCCTTTCACCTTCCACCATGATTTGAGGCTTCCCCAGGCACATGGAACTTTGAGTTGTCCATTAAACCTCTTTCCTATGTAAATTGCCCAGTCTCTGACGTGTCTTTATCAGTTGCATGAAAACAGACTAATACAATGTCTTTAGCCCACTTTTTGATGATTATATGCTTCTTTCTTGCTGATTTATCTGAGTTCCTTGTAGGATCTAGATATTAGTCCCTTGTCAGATGCATGATTTGCAAATATTTTCTCCCACGGTGTGAGTTGACTGTTTGCTGATTATTTCTTTGTCTGTAGAAGCTTTTTAGTTTAATTAGGTCCCATTTATTTATTTATCTTTTCGCTGCATTTGCTTTGGAGGTCTTAGTCCTGAATTCTTTGCCTAAGCTCATGTCATGAAGAATTTTTCTGAGGTTATCCCTCAAATTTTTCATGGGGTCAGGTCTTAAGATTTAAATATCTGATCCATCTTGAGTTTGTTTTGTATAAGGTAAGAGATGAAGATCCAGCTTCATTCTTCCACATGTGCCTTGCCAGTTTTCCCTGTTTTTATGGAATAGGGTGTCCTTTCCTTTTGTATGTTTTGTCAAAGAACACTGGCTGTAAGTATTTGGATTTATTTCAGGTTCTCTATTCTGTTGGTCTATGTGCCTATTTTTATACCAGTACCATGCTGTTTTGGTAACTATAATCTTGTAGTATAATTTGAAGTTGGGTAACGTGATGCCTCCAGATTTGTTCTTTTTGCTTAGTCTTGTTTGGGCTATGGGGGCTTTTTTTTTTTTTGGTTCCATATAAATTTTAGAATTGTTTTACTAGTTCTGTGAAGAATCCTGAAAGTATTTTGATGGGAATTGCATTGAATCTGCAGATTGCTTTTGACAATATGGTCATTTCCACAATATTGATTCTACCCATCCATGAGTATGAGATGTGTTTCCATTTGTTTGTAATATTTATGGTTTCTTTCATCAGTGCTTTGTTTTCCTTGTAGAGATCTTTCACCTTCTTGGTTAAGTATATTTCTAAGTATTTTATTTTTTTGCAGCTGCTGTAGAAGGAATTGAATTCTTGATTTGATTCTCAACTTGGTAGTTGTTGGTGTACAGGAGTGCTACTGATTTGTGTACATTGATTTTGTTTCCTGAGACCTTATTGGATTTATTTATCAAATCTAGAAGTATTTTAGAGAAGTCTTTAGGGATTTCTAGGTAAACAATCATATCATCAATGAACAGTTACAGTTTGACTGGGATGCCCTTTATGTCTTTCTCTTGTCAATTCCTCTGTCTAGAACTTCCAGTGCTATGATGAATAGAAGTGGTGAAAGTGGACATCCTTGTTTTATTCCTGTTCTCAAGGGAAATGCTTTCAGTTTTTCCCCATTTAGTACAAGGTTGGCTGAAGGTTTGTCACAGGTGGCTTTTATTACTTTGAGGTGTGTCCCTTCTAGGCCAATTTTGTTGAGGGGTTTTTTTTTCATCATAAAGCAGGCTAAATTTTATCAAATGCTATTTTCTGCATCTGTTGAGGTGATTATATGATTTTTGTTTTTAATTATGTTTATGTGATTTATTACATTTATTGATTTGTGCATGTTAAACCATCCCTGCATTCCTGTTATGAAACCCACTTGAGCATGATATATTATCTTTTTGATATGCTGTTGGATTTGATTAGCTAGTATTTTGTTGAGGATTTTTGCATCTATGTTCATCAGAAATAGTCATCTGCAGTTTTCTGTTTTTGTTATATCCTTTCCTGGTTTTGGTATTAGGGTGATACTGACTTCAGAGAATGGTTTAGGATGAATTCTCTATGTCTCTATTTTTTGGAATGGTTTCAGTAAGATTGGTACCAATTCTTTTTTCAGTGTCTGATAGAATTTAGCTGTTAATCCATCTGGTCCTGGACTTTATTTGTTGGCAATGTTTTTATTACTGATTCAATCTTGCTGCTCATTATTGGTCTATTCAGAGTTTCTATTTCTTCCTGATTTAATCTAGAAGGGTTGTATATTTTCAGGAATTTATCCATCTCCTCTAGATTTTCTAGTTTGTGTGCAAAAAGTTGTTCATAGTAACCTTGAATAATTTTTTATATTTTTGTGGTATTGGTTGTAAGAACTCCCATTTCATTTCTAATTGAGCTTATTTGGATCTTCTCTCTTCTTTTCTTGGGTAATCTCACTAATAGTCTATTAATTTTCTTTATCTTTTCAAAGGACCAGCTTTTTGTTTCATTTATCTTTTGTATTTTTTTGTTTCAATTTCATTTACTTCTGCTCTGATCTTTACTTCCTTTCTTCTGTTGGGTTTCGGTTTAGTTTTTGTTTCTCTAGTTTCTTGAGGTGTGACATTGTTCATATCTCTATTATAATTAATAGCAAGTTTTTCATAGCAAAATTGTTATCACAGCATTATTAATTTTTGCATTTCCCACTGAACAAGTACACAACATTGCATAGGGCAGACACACAATATCTGTTCTTTGAATGTAATAAAATTTGACTTAATTAATATTTAGGCTTTACTGTAATACATTATATGAAAACTATTTTCAAGAGCCCAAATCGAGTGAAATAAGCTTGTCAATTTGTATGCATTTAATCATAATCTATAGGACTTATATTAAGCATTCTTAGATGTAGTAAAATTGGCCAATGAATGGAATGTGGAAATGAGGAAAGCCATTATATAAATTTATATTTGTGGACATAATTGTACATTTAAAATGAGAACAGAAGATGGAAGCACAACAAAACTAATAACAAGCAAATGGCTTAAATGTTTAGTTCAAGTATCAGACTTATTGTGGATGATTATAGATGATGATGGAATCTTTTTGTAGATTCCAAACATGTTATTCTCCTCTAGAACCTCTCATATAGTCAGAGACTTTTTGAATAGAGAAATAAAAAATGATACATGTCTTCTGATTTCGCTCTTATACTTTTATCACTATAATAAGATGGGAAAGTTGCTGTTTTATTCAGACTCTCACAAGAGGAATTATATCAGATTTTTAAAAGAAATGATGAGAAATTAGGGATGTGTACTATGTGTTACTAGCTGTGTTTAATTTGCATCATAGAAATATCACTAACTATTCTGACATAGAGATTTGAAACCCAAATTTTAGAAAAAAGTAATAGCAAAAATATTATTGTTCAATTCAAGGATAAATAAAAAATTCAATCTTATTTAAAGAAATGTACTAAGTAAATGATGTAGGTGGTTTGTAATGGAGCAAAAACCATGAAAATGGTTTGAATGAAATTTGTATAATTCAAAATTATATAAAATGTCTCTTGCTTTGTAGCAGCACTTTATTGTAGTTTTAGTCTTGAGTATTGTTTTTGTTTTATTTTCTGATCTTTAAGTTTATTTTCAATGGAAGGTTAGAGAAGTCTACTTGTAATCAGTTAACAGACACCCATTTTAAACCATAAACCACAAGCTAAGCAGGAAAAGGAACAGATATTTTAAAAATTATAATTTTGTTAAAATTTTAACATGACAAGGCATGACACACCACATTTTACCTTGAAGTTTTCAGCTTCAGCACACAGTCACTATATCATGCAATTGCATGCCAAGATTTTTTTCTGATCCTGAAAGCAAATCTTACCAGATAAAGTAATATTTTACTTTCAGGTTCCCAGCTATGTAGAAAAAATGCTGGGTTCAAAAGAACAAAGTAACAGACTTTTCAACTGCTTTTCATTTATTTCAGGAAACATCTGTTGAGTACTTATGTTAGCTTTTGTGGATGCAAAGTCAAATGAGATGGGTGTATTGAAAGAGCTGAATTTAGTAGACAGCTATCAGCAAATAGCTTAATTTTGCCCCCCACAATTGTTTTCAATTGTTTCCTCTGTTCTTAGTTCCTGAGCTTTATCATTTATCTTGGATACTGAATGTATCAGCAACTAACAAGTTCCTTCTGAGCTAAATCACATTTTTTTTTCTGACGTACAATTTGAAACAGCTTCTCTTTCCTCATCCAAGGCCTAACCCAGACTCAGTTTTCTACCAAGAGAATGGGAATCATCACTGGATTATTTACTTGCTTCCTTTACCTTAACCTGTAATTGTAAGCAGCTGTTTTGATTTCCCCATGATCAGATGGATGAAGAGTGAATCAAAAAGAAAAAAAGGAGGAGGAGGAGAACAAAGAGGGAGGGAAGAAAGGAAGGAAGGAGGGAAGGGAAGGGAAGGAGGGAGGGAGGCAAAGGAAAGGAAAAAAGAGACAAAGTCTTTATTAATGGCTGCTGCTGTAATTGAGCATTGGAGCCCTTTGGGTGACTTTGGGTTAAGGTTTACCCTTTGGGTTAAGGTTTGCCTGGACCTCTCAGGCATCATCCTCTGGCAAGGCCCTTTAAGGAAGGCCCCACCTCCATTGCTCTTGCAGTCTAATCTGGCACACAAGGAAAGCTTCCCATCTTTAAACACCCCAGCTTAGAGCAAAGACTGCTCCACCTGTGACCCTCTTGACTCAGAAACCACAGCTTCTTGATTCTAGAGTTTTGCTCCAGAGTCAAGCACCAAACTATGTGTGTGCCAGATCCCAGGGACATTGTTCACATGCTGTCCACAACAATTAAATAAAACGATGTGATCTACATGTAAGCAGAGAATTAAATGTGCTACACATACTGTCCAAATGTGTCCGGAATTGGTGGATTCTTTGTCTCACTGACTTCAAGAATGAAGCTGTGGACCCTTGCAGTGAGTGTTACAGTTCTTAAAGGTGGTGTGTCCAGAGTTTTTTCCTTCTGATGTTCGGACATGTTTGGAGCTTGTTCAGACATGTTTGGAGTTTCTTCCTTCTGGTGAGTTCATGGTCTCGCTGGCTTCAGGAGCAAAGCTGCAGACCTTCATGGTGTTACAGCTCTTAAGGCAGCGCATCTAGAGTTGTTCATTCCTCCCGTCCAGAATTGTTCATTCCTCCTGGTGGGTTTGTGGTCTCACTGGCCTCAGGAGTGAAGCTGCAGACCTTCCCGATGAGTATTACAGCTCATAAAGGCAGTGCGGACCCAAAGAGTGAGCAGCAGCAAGATTTATTGCAACCAGAGAAAGAACACTTCCATAGTGTGGAAGGGGACCCAAGCAAGTTGGGACTGCTGGCTCCGCAGCCTGTTTTTAATTCCTTATCTGGCCCCACCCACATCCTGCTGATTGGTCCATTTTACAGAGAGCTGATTGGTCTGTTTTACAGACAGCTGATTGGTCCGTTTTGACAGGGTGCTGATTGGTGCGTTTACAATCCCTGACCTAGACACAAAAGTTCTCCAAGTCCCCACTAGATTAGCTAGATACAGAGTGCTGATTGGTGCATTTACAAACCTTGAGCTAAACTCAGAGTGCTCATTGGCATGTTTACAAATCTTGAGCTAGACACAGAGTGCTGATTGGTGTGTATACAATCCTCCAGCTAGACATAAAAGTTCTCCAAGTCCCCACTAGACTCAGGAGCCCAGCTGGCTTTACCTAGTGGATCCCGCACTGGAGCCGCAGGCGGGGCTGCCTGCCAGTCCCAAGCAGTGCGCCTGCACTCTTCAGCCCTTGGGAGGTCAATGGGACTGGGCACCCATAGCAGGGGGCGGCGATCGGGGAAGCTCTGGCTGCATGCAGAAGCCCATGGCGTAAGGGAGGCTCAGGCAAGGCGGGCTGCAGGTCCCAAGCCCTGCCCCGCAGGGAGGCAGCTGAGGACCGGAGAGAATTTGAGCACAGCACCAGCGGGCTGGCACTGCTTGGGGACCTGGTGCACCCGCCACAGCTGCTGGCCTGGGTGCTAAGCCCCTCACTGCCCAGGGCCAGCAATGCCGGCTGGCCGCTCCAAGTGTGGAGCCCGCCAGGCCCACACCCACCTGGAACTCACACTGGTCTGCCAGTGCAGTGCTCAGCCCCACTTACCGCCTGCGCCTCTCCCTCCACACCTCCCTGCAAGCAGAGGGAGCCAGCTCTGGCCTCGGCCAGCCCAGAGAGGGGCTCCTACAGCGCAGCAGCAGGCTGAAGGGCTCCTCAAATGTGGCCAGTGTGGGCACCGAGGGCAAGGAGGCACCAAGAGTGCGCGAGGGCTGCCAGCACAGTGTCACCTCTTACAAACATAAATAATCATTGTCTGAGTAGTGAAAATATAGATTTACTTTTCTTCTGTTTGCATAACTAATTGTTGTAAAGTGACAAATTTAACTGAGGACCTTTTATTTTTAAATTAGTAATTTTAGTTTCTTTTAAAAGAAATTTAAATTTATATTAGAGGTATCAAAATATTTATAATATTAAACAATTACACTACTTACCAATTATTAGCTCTTTAATTCTAGTTATAACAATTGTAATTTAGGGTGTAATTTATTTTTATCCCAATTACTTTAATTCCCCACCTCCTCCCCAAAATTTTCCAAATGATAAGCCTCCCTTAGTCCCATATGAAGTATGGCTTACATGATTTTTCTTAAGTTTTTTACATAGAAACTTTCATTTCCATCTTGAAGCCATTTGATGAAAGCATAGGAGGTTGCTGGCACATGGGATTTTTTTTTTAAAAAAGGAATAAAAACTGTAATGTGCCTATAAGTGAATTATCAGGGAAGGCATTTAAACATTTCACATTCAAGAATAAACTGGTTCAAATTTTCAAAATGCTTGCTACTTTTTCTGAAAGCTTTAAATTATAGTTTGTTCTTCTATACAAGACATCTTTAAGAAAGTAGCAGTATTTGTAAGTGCAAAATATATTATATCTGTTAGGTGGATTTCTAGATAATTAGAAAGTTCCTTATTTTAAAATGCAGAAGTTCCAGTAACTATATTAGCAGTATCTCAAAGATATAAATCAGAATAATGCCAAAAGTAGAAGTACTCATTAACAAATTATTAAAAATATTTCACTTTCAGAAAGACAGAGACGTTCTACTCCAAAGAAGAAGGGGAAAAATAAAAAAGATACAATTAATACATTGTATGTTTTTAAAGATAAGCTCACTTTTTTCTTCAGAAAGGACATCTTTATGTTTTAGTACTCTGAATTACTCTGTTCAAAAAGAACTTCCATTTAAGTCATTATTTAAGTAGAGGTCACGTGCAAAAGAGATCTTCCTCTGTAGCAAGTTTTCACTTCAAGACATAGGCTGATGACAAAGTAAGTTTTAAAGGCATTTTAGTGTAATAAATGTTGATATCCACCAACATTGATAGGCACTAACAAATTTTTGTCCCTGGGTCTAAAAGTTACTACAGTCCTGAGGTAAGATCTAATAAGTTTCTTTCATACAGTTAGACTTAGTTGTTTCATACGATCATAAAATTCCCTCCTGCCCAAAAACATTTTAGTGGCCCTTCCAAAGCTGCCCTATTTTATGAATGGTTTCTCCAGTCATAAAGCAGGCTGTCCTTTACCTATTGAATTAGTTTGGCACCTCTGTCATAGATCAATTGCCCATATATTTGTGAACGAAGTTACTCTATTCTGTTCCACTGATTGTTATGTCTATCCTTATTCTTAAATTTTTTTAGTTATGGTAGCTTTATACTAAAATAATAATGTAGAGTTATTCATCTTTGTTTTTGAAAATGTAGTTGTTTTGGCTACATTTCTGGGCCATTTGTTTTTCCATATAAATGTAAGGATTTATATGAAAATCTTGTCCATTTCTATTAAGAAACTCATAGAAATTTCAGTTGAGATTGTATAAAATCCATAAATCATTTTCAAAAGAATTGATAAACAATATTGAGTCTTTCCAACTATGAACAACATTATATATTGCTAAATTTTGTGAGATCTTCTTTAATTTCTTTCAGCAATGTTTTTAGTTTTTTGTACATTTGTTGTTATGTGTATCCCTATATATTTAGTGTTAAATTTTTTACTTTAAATTTAAATTTAAATTTTAAATTAACTTTAATTTTGTTTATGCCCAGTACTCATGTTGTTTTATATAAAGACAGTAAAGACAGCTTTATTTCTTGCTTTTCAAAACGTGTATATATATATTTTTAATCCTTAATGCACAGGCTAGGACCTCTAGTGACTTCCTGATAGCAATGAAGTTAATGGGTGCCTTGACTTGCTCCCAAACTTAAGGGGAAAGAATTCGATCTTTCACCAGGAATAATCATCACTTTAAGATTTTCAGAGGTATTTCAGCGAATTATCTTTTCTGTTTCTAATTTGCTGAGAATTTTTATTATGAATGAGCTGCCCTTGAATTTTATCAAATGTTATTTTCACATTATCAAGATGATCTTGTGTTTCTTATTTTCTTAATTATTTTAAGGGATTTTATTTCAAATTTAATATTTTCATGTATTTGTGGATTCTCTTTGCTAAAAATGTTAAAGGTGAGCCAATTTAGATAATTTATGAGTTCCAAGATACATACTTATTCCATCTAAGTTGTCAAATTTATTGGCATTAATTCATTTATAACATTTTCTTATTAAGCTGTAGACTCCAGAGTGTTTCTCTTCTTTTATTTTTAATATTAATAATATGTCTTCACACTGTTTTTCTTTATTAATGAATCTGGGGGTCTATTATCTTTATTAATTTTTAAAATTATTATCTTATTGTTTCTTTGCTTTTACTTTCTTCTTTGTGCATCATCAACGTCACTGAATGTTGTTTGTATAGTTATTCCCTTCCTTTCATTTAGTTTGGATTTAATTTGCTTTGCTTGTCAAACTTCCTAAGAGATCAGTAGTCATCAAATTGTCACCTGTAGGAAAAATTCATCCCACCAACTATTTTTGTAGTGCCTGAAAGCTGAGTGGTTTTTACATTTTTAAATATTTGAAAAATAAAATGATATTTTGTGCATATAAAAATTACATGTAATTCAAATTACAGTCTTCATAACTTTTTAAGAATAAAACCCTACTCATTTATTTAAGCATTGTTTATGGTTGTTTTCAAACTACAATGGCAGAGCTGAGTAGTAATGACTATAGACTAGGAAGGCTAAATTATTGCTCATCTGTCCGTTTACAGAAAATTTTGCAAACCCCTGGCTTAAATGATTGATTTAAATTTGTGTTGGTGTGCTTCTAATTTAAACATTTAAAGCTGTAATTTTCTCTTTTCACACTGTTTAATTTACATCACAAAAATTTTAAAATGCTGCTTTTTCATTTTATTTAATTCAAAATACTTTCTAATTTCTCTCTTGATTGACCTGTGGGATATTTAGGAATGCTTTCTTTGGCTTTCAAGTGTTTGAGACTTTTCCGGATACCTTCCTATTGTTGGTTTTTGATTACTTATACTGTGGTTAGAGAACATACTTTGTATTTCTGATTTCAATTCACTTAAATTTGATGAAATTTATTTTATGGCATATTATCTGGCCTATTTTGTTAAACATTCCTTACTTTAAAATTGTGTGTATTCTGCTACTGTAGGCTGAAATGTTCTATAAATGTAAATTAGGTACATTTGCTTGATATTATTAATTTTTTCCTATGTTCTTACTGATTATATATTTTTATCACTTATTCAGAGGGGGTGTAGAAAATTCCAACCATGGTTCTGATTTTGCCTATTTCCCTCTTCATTACTATTAGTTATTGCTTCATGTATATTTCAGCCATTATTAAATGCATAAATGTGAAGTAGTGTTTTGCCTTCTTAATTAATTTGCTTCCTCATCATGAAATTGCTCTTTATCTCTAGTAATATAGCTTATTTTATAGTAATTTTTATTAATTTTTACTACAGTCTTTCCAGCTTTTTTATGCTCAGTGTCTTTAGGGTTTATATTTTTTCATTATCTAACTTATTGATATGATTTGGCTCTGTGTCACCACCCAAATCTCATGTTGTAGCTCCCACGTGTTGTGGGAGGGATCCAGTGGGAGATGATTGAATTATGACAGCAGGTCTTTCCTGTGCTATTCTCGTAATAGGGAATGGATCTCATGAGATCTGATGGTTTTAAAAACAGGAGTTGTCCTGCACAAGCTCTGTTTGCCTACCGCCATTCACTTAAGATGCGACTTGCTCCTCCTTGCCTTCTGCCATGATTGTGAGGCCTCCCTAGCCATGTGGAATTGTAACTTTAATAAACCTCTTTCTTTTGTAAATTGTCCAGTCTTGGGGATGTCTTTATCAGCAGCATGAAAACAGACTAATATACTTATCAATCTATGTATATTTAAAGTGTGCTCTCTATATCTAATCTTATAATCTCTGCCTTTTTATTGGCCTGTCTAGATGATTCACCTTTAATGTAAATATCAATATAATAAAGTTTATAACAATCATCTTGTTATTTGTTTATATATGTCGCACCTGTTTAGTTCTTAATCCCTTTTTTTAATTGAGTTTTTTTCACCTTGAGTTTTTTTCACCTTGAGTTTTTTTTTAATTTCTCCGTTATTGGTAATTAAATTCTTTTGGTTTTACATGGTTGTTTTAACATCTAAAATGTATATCTTTATTTATGATAGTCTACCTTGAAAAAATATACCCCTCATATATAAGTCACGCTTAAAAAATAAGTCTTTCATTTGTTGTAATCCTTTATACCATTGTTTCCACATAATATATTTTTACACATGCCATGAACCTGATAGTGCATTGCTTTTACTTTTGATCAAAAAATTTAATTATCTTTTAAATAAAAATTAGAAATGGTATTTTATATTTATACCTGCATATTCATAATTTCTGGTATATTTTATTATTTTGAGAGGATCCAAGATTTTGTGTGGTATATTTTTTCTGACTGAAGAAATTTTTCTTAATTTTTTTTTTAGTTTTGGTCAACTGATGATGAACTTTTTTTTCTTCTGGAAAATTTTAAATTCTACTTTTATTTTGAAAGAATATTTTTGCTGAGTTTAGAATTATGGATTGACAGATTTTCTTGTTTCATTATTTTAAAATGTTTTCCAATATCTTTGAACTTTCATTATTTATTCTGAGTTCTAGATGCTCTTATCTTCATTTCTCTTTATATGTGTCATGTTGATTTTCAGAAATGTAGTTATGTCTTGATATGTTATGTGTGTGTGTGTGCTTCCTCTTTGTAGTTTATTGAGATTTTTGGATTCTTATAATATAATTGTCATCAATTTGGATATTCTTGAGGCATCATTTTTTAACAATTTTTGATATTACTCTTTATTCTAGGATTTTAATGTTATGCATTTTTACACCGTTTTAAAGTATTCTAAAAGTGTTGAGTTTTAATTTTTTTCAATCTGTTTCTCTTTTCTTCACTGTAAAAATTGTATGCTATGCTTTAAACTTCATTTTTTTTTGTATATCTACCCCACTATTAGTCTCATCCAATAAAACTGGATGACAATAAAATTGGATAGACATCCAATAAGACTATTTTAAACAGTCTATAATTTCTAGAGTTTTTATTTGGGTCTTTTATATATATATACCATTTCCATCCTATTATGTTTCTATTTTGTTTTAAATATTTGTATAGAATTACAATAGCTCTTTATCAATTTTTGTCTTCTATTTAAGTTATGTTTTTAATTTCCAGGTCTGTTTTTGTTAAGTAAGTTTTATCTAGATTTTGGGTCATAATTTATGGCTGTTTGGCTTGTTTAGTAATTTAGATTAGATGTTGAGCATTGTAATTTTGTTGTTTTTCTTTAAATAATTTTGTTTTTAAAATATTTTTGGTCTAAAATTAATTTTTAAATTATTTGCTTTGTTTGCTTTTGAGCTTTGCCAAGGCGTGTGTAGAACAGCATTCATTCTAAAGAAAGCCCAGATACCTTGCTAAGACATGGCTTCTCTTACATCTAGACTGAATGCTATGAGTAATTACTGAAGAGTGCCTCTGTGGTGACTCAGAGCTTAAACATCTGCTTGTCCTTTGTGAGCCTTTAGAGTTGCTATGCTTACAAATTCCTAGTCTTTCTTTGCCCTTCCCTTTAGAATTTTACTCCTTTCATGTGCAGCCTAGTACTCAGCAAAGAACCAAGAATCCCTAAATTCATTTCCAGAATACTTTTTCAACAGCTCCCTCTTCTCTAGAACTCTAGTTTATACTTTTAGCTGACTCAAACTTCCAAAAATTGAATTCTCATTTCCTCAGTTCAGTCTTGCCTAGGGTGTTTAGATTTATCCTTTTACATTGATAACCTGGAAATTGTCTCCAGGCTATGAAGTGGGGGGATTTTTTTCTCACATGATTTATGCACCATTTTCCAAGGATCAAACCTACACTATCTGTTGTCTGTTGTCTGGAAATAGTTTCATGTGTTTTGTGCAGTTTCTGGATATTTACGGTGGGAGGTTCTGTCTCTGTTCCTCCTTCATGGCCCGTAACAGATATTTGTTATGTAAAATTGGTACAAAAACGAATCTTAAAATCTAAATTAAAGACATGTATTAGTGGTAAAATTTGTGTGGTCTTTATCTTAACAATAATGAGAAGAGTTGAGATAATAGAAGAACACGGGTTTTACAATTTCATGGACCTGTATTTGAATTGCAGTTGTGTTTCAAAGAACAAGTTACTTAACCTTTTCATCTTTCAATTTCTTAAAATACAAAATGTTATAAATCCTACCTCATACAATTGTTGTGAGAATTTATTGAGGTATTAGGCTCACATCTTAACATGTCATTAGCTGCAGATTTGATGCATAAAAGAAAAGAAAAAGGTACTATCTAAAATCTTTATGCTTATATTTGTTTTAGTTGCAATGTGTGCAATTTAACTCATTTAAATAAAAAGTCATTCTCAAGTATAAATGAAAAAAAAATTAGGCTGAACATGGTGGCTCACACCTGTAATCCCAGCACTTTGGGAAGCTGGGGCAGGAGGATTGCTTGAGGTCAGGAGTTCAAGACCAGCCTGGCTAAAATGACAAAAACCTATCTCCATGAAAAATACAAAAATTAGCTGGGTGTGGTGATGCACACCTGTAGTCTCAGCTACTTGGGAGGTTAGGCACAAGAATCATTTGAACCTGGGAGGTGGAGTTTGCAGTGAGCCAAGATCATGACACTGCACTCCAGCATGGGTGATAGAGTGAGACCCTGTCTCAAGAATAAATAAATAAATAAATGAAAAAAAAATTTATTTTTTTATGAGTTTTACTTACTATGTCCTCTGTGAGAATCAATAATAAATCAAGCACAAATCCCCAAGCACGGTTTGTTAGTTACAAAGTAGAATGCTTTCATTTTCTTTTAGTTACATATGTACTGATATGGTTTAGCTCCAAGGATGGTTTGTTAGTTACAAAGAAGAATGCTTTTATTTTCTACTAGTTGCATGTGTACTGATATGGTTTAGCTGTGTCCCCACCAGAATCTCATCTTGAATTGTAGCTCCCATAATTCCCATTAGTCCTAGGAGGAATCCACTCTGAGGTAATTGAAACATGGGGGTGGGTGTTTCCCATGCTGTTCTCATGATAGCATGTAAGTCTCACAAGATCTGATGGTTTTATAAAGAGGAGTTTCTCTACACATGCTCTCTTTCCTGCCACCACATAAGATAGGACTTTGGTTCTCCTTGTGTTCTACCATGATTGTGAGGCCTCCCCAGCCGTGTGGAACTATGAGTCAATTAAACCTCTTTCCTTTATCAAGTACCCACTCTCAAGTATGCCTTTATTAATGGCATGATAACAGACTAATATATGTACTTAAGGTCCATTTTTATCACTGTATATATTATCTAAGTGGAAAGCTATTTTTATCCTACACGCTGTAATTTCCTTCACAAAAGACTGTCATGCTTTTACAGTTATAGCATTTTTTGTTTACTTAATCTCTTACAGGCTCTGCCTTTTCAAGCATGTTTTGATGAAAATGACAAAGGTGATCAGGAAAAAAAGTATAATAGGAAAAATAAAATATAATTTTAAAAATATTTTTCTCCAATTTGATTGCCTATATTTGTGCCTTTACCCTCTTTTCCCTCCATTATGGAGGAGAAGAGTTGTAGGACATGATGTGTATTAGTTCACTTTCACACTGCTATAAAGAATTATCTGAAACTGGGTAATTTATGAAGAAAACAGGTTTAATTGACTCACAGTTCTGCAGGTTATACAAGAGGCATGACTGGGAGACCTCAGGAAACTTACAATTATGGTGGAAGGTGAAAGGGAAGCAAGCATGTCTTTACTGTGGTGGAGCCGAAGAGAGAGACAGAGAAGGGGGATGTGCCACACACTTTTAAACAATTAGATCTCATGAGAACTGACTCACTATCATGAGTACAGCCCCATAATCTGCCCCCCCTCCCCCAATTACCTCCCACCAGGCCCCTACCCTACCCTTAGGAGATTACAATTAGTTATGAGATTTGGGTGGGGACACAGAGCCAAATCATATCATTCCACCCCTGGTCCCTCCCAAATCTCATGTCTTTCTCACATTTCAAAACCAATCATATCTTTCCAATAGTCTCCCAAAGTCTTAACTCATTCCAGCATTAACTCAAAAGTCCAAGTCCAAAGTCTTATCTGAGACAAGATAAGTCACTTCCATCTATGAGCCTGTAAAATTCAAAAGCAAATTTGTTACTTCCAAAATACAATGGGGGTACAGGCATTGGGTAAATTATCCCATTCCAAAGGGAGAAACTGGTGAAAACAAAGGGATATAGGCCCCATGCCAGTCTGAAACACAGCAAGATAGTCATTAAATCTTGAAGTTCCCAAATAATCTCCTCTGACTCCATGTCTCACATCCAAAGCATGCTAATGCAAGAGGTGGGCTCCCATGGCCATGGGCAGCTGAGCCTCTGTGCCTTTGCAGGGTACAGCCCTCATGGCTGCTTTCACAGGCTAGTGTTGAGTGCCTGCAGCTTCCCCAGGTGCCCAGTACAAGCTGGTCAGTGGATCTACCATTCTGGGCTCTGGAGGACAGTGGTTGTCTTCTCACTGCTCCACTAGGCAATGCCCCAGTGGGGACTGTGTGGGGATTTCAACACCACTTTTCCCCTCCTCACTGCCTTAGTAGAGGTTTTTCATGAGGGCTCTGCCCCTTCAGCAGACCTCTGCCTGGACATCCAGGCATTTCCATACATCCTCTCAAATCTAGATGGAGGCTCTCAAACTCTTGCCTTCTGTGTATCTGCAGACCCAACACCATATGGAAGCTGCCAAGGTTTGGGGGTTGCGCCTCTGAGGCAATGGCCAATCTGTATGTTGGTCCCTTTTAGCCACGGTTAAAGCTGGAGTGACTGGGACGCAAGGAACCAAGTCCCGAGGCTGCACAGAGCAGCAGGGCCCTGGGCCCAGCCCACAAAACCGTATTTCACCCTTAGGCCTCCAGGCCTGTCATGGGAGGAGTTGCTGTGAAGGTCTCTGACATGGCTTGGAGACATTTTCCCTATTGTCTTGGCTGTTAACATTCGGTTTCTCATTACTTATGCAAATTTTTGCAGCTGGCTTGAATTCCTCCCCAGAAAATAGTGGTTTTTTTTTGTTTTTTTTCCTATCACATGGTCAGGCTTCACATTTTCCATACTTTACACTCTGCTTCCCCTTTAAACATAAGTTCCAGTTTCCAACCATCTTGTTGTGGGCACATACTGTACGTTTTCAAGAAAAACCAAGTCACATCTTGAATGTTTTGCTGCTTAGAAGTTTCTTCTACCAGATACCATAAATCCTCTCTCTCAAGTTCAAAGTTCCACAGATCTCTAGAGCAGGGGAACAATGCCACCAGTCTCTTTGCTAAAACATAGCAAGAATGACCTTTTCTCCAGTTCCTAATAAGTTCCTTATCTCCATCTGAGACCTTCTCAGCCTTCATTGTCCAAATCACTATTAGCATTTTAGTCAAAACCATTCAACAACTCTCTAGGAAGTTCCAAACTTTCCCACATCTTCCTGTCCTCTTTTGAACCCTCCAAACTGTTCCAACCTCTGCTTGTTACCCAGTTCCAAAGTTGCTTCTACATTTTCATGTATCTTTATGGCAGTGGCCCATTCTGTGTGAGTCCGTTCTGACTCTTCTATAAAGAACTACCTGAGACTGCATAATTTATGAAAGAAAAGATGTTTAATTGACTCATAGTACTTCAAGCTGTACAGTAAGCATGGCTGTGAGGCCTCAGAAACTTACAATCATGGTGGAAGTGAAGCGGAAGCAAGCATGTCTTTGCTATGGTGGAGCAGGAGAGAGAAAAAATGGGGACATGCAACATATAAATGATCTTGTGAGAACTCACTCACTATCACAAGAACAGCAAGGGGGAATCTGTCCCCATTATCCAATCACCTCCCACCAGGCCCCTCCCCTGACACATGGGGATTAAAATTTGACATGAGATTTGGATGGGGACCCAGGGTCAAATCATAACTTTTGGTTTCAAAAAGACCATAGTAAGATGTTTGTGGTAAAGGAAAATCAGAAAACCTAATCAGAAACCTTTGGTAAATGAAGAATGAGTATCATTCTTTAAGCAAGCCATTTACTGCATACCAGGTGCCATGTGTGTTATAGGTTCATAGGATATACCATTGAAAAACAAATTTCTACCTTTGTGAGATTGATTATTAAAGGTAACATGTCCATAGTACTTACTATGTGCTAAGCACTTTTGTATATATTAACTAATTTAAACTTTATAACAGCCCTACGAGGTAGGTAGTGTTATTATTCACATAGATCCTGAGGAACAGAGGGGTTACCTAACTTGCTCCGGGTCCCTCAGTTAGTAACAGTTAGTAACCTGTCACTAAAACCTAGGGCACTAGACCCAAAAACTTACATATTCTTTTATATGCTAGTGTGTGTGGCAGTGGAGATAACTGTGAAAATAAAGAAATAAAACATGTAGTACACTAGTTATACTATATTACATTTTGTTATACATAATGTGGAGTAAAACAGAACAAGGAAGGAAAATAATGAAAATGTGGGGTTGGGAGAGTGTAAGGGGCTGCTATTTTATAGAGAATTTTCAGGAAATACTTCACTGAGAAACTGGAATTTGAGTAAATCTATTGGTGTAGATAGATAGATAGATAGATGGATAGATAGATATGGATATAGACTTATATGCCCTTTGAGGTTATCTAGATGAAAAAGACTAAAAATTCCAAATCAAGATGTATATTAGTGTAGGACATTTGTTCAATTTACATATGTTTAAGCATAACCATTTCTGTCAATTAACATTAATTTTACCTGAAAAATATTCAAAGTATTCAAATAAGTATTAGTAATATATAATATTAATGACATAAAATGAAAGCTAATGGCCTATTTTTTTCAGTGTCTGAATAATCACTAATACATTCTAATGTGATCAACTCTGTTCCTAAAATTGAATGTGATTGATCCCTATAAAGTATGCACTAATACCGATTAATTTTACTGATTAAACATAACTGCTAACCTTTGCAAATATTCAGATTGTCATGTTGGAAAAAATTAACTCTAAATGCAATAATAAGCTAATGCAACTTATTTTGCTTAAACATAACACTGTTCTGGGTTTTAATATCACTAGGTATACTTGTATAGATCCCTATATAACTTACTAATAACAGCTGATGCTTGATCTAGTTTTTTATAAATATGTCTCAATAAAGGCCAAATAAATATGTCTCAAGAAAGGCCAATAAATATGTATGTCTCAAGAAAGGCCAAAACAACATGATTTGGTTTTTAGTGAATAATGCATTTTGTGAGAAATGAGTTTGCCATCATTTCATAAGAAGCTTTTCATTCAGTCTTCTTTTCTATATCTAATATTTTATACAATAGAACCATTTATTGCACTGCAAGTCAATTAGCCTGCAGAAATATAGACATGCCTTTAAAGTACACACACAAAAAAGAACAATTAAAATCTTTGTGACAGTGTGCTGTTTCAAAAGAAAGTGCTATCAATGCTGGAGAAGGGAGGTTGTTAAGCGTAGAGAATTATGGCAGGATTTCTCAACCTTAGCACTATTGACATTTGGGGATGGATGACTCTTTGTTGCGGAGGATTGTCCTGGGTATTGTGAGATATTTTCCATCCCTTCTATCTTCTACCCACTAGATGTCAATAGAAACTCCTCACCCATCTCCCTGGTTGTGACAAAATATTTTTCCATACCTTGTCAAACGTCTTCTGGTGGGGGGGTAGGGTGGGAGCAAAATCACCTCTGATAGAGAACCACTGATATTGAAAATACCTTCTTCTTATTAATAGTTATATTGATAATGAATACCATTTATTGAGCACAAATTATATATCAAGTGTTTTGACAAGTGCTAGAAATATATCATCTGGCTAATTCATCTTATCTGCCACATGAGGAAGGACAAGAGTGATGTCCTTCTTAGAGATGTGGGAGTTCAGCCTTCATGAAGCTGAATTATATGTCCAAAGTCATATGGCCAGTAAGTACCAGAGCAAGCATTAAAGCCAGCAAGTTATATCTGTCTGATATTAGGAATTATGCTCTTGCCTACTACTCCTTTACAGTGCCCTAGTTTTCTTAAAATTTGAACTTGAAATGTCTTCGATGGCTTAAGGAATCAAAATATAAAAAGAGAAATTTATAACATATACAAACACTTTATGCTTTTTATAGACTCAGGTAAATATTATGGGTGGCATTCAGAACATACAAAATGCATCTTCTACCACATTGTTCATCAGTGAGGACTGGGGAATGTGTTTCACTGTGATTCAGTTTGGCTTACAGATCCAAGGAGGAGGAGGGCATCAGCAGGAGCACTTCTCCAGAGATTGCAAAGCCCTAAGGGTGGGACAACTGCCAGCAGGAAAAGAAAACTGAGCCAAGTGGGGAAATAAAGCCTCTCTGTGGAGAATATGTTAAGTCTGCCAAATCAACAGGATAAAATAGAGACCTGTGCCAGATTTTCTGATAACTAGGATATTAGATTAATGAATTAAAAACAAAAATGATTGTTGCCACTGCTGACCTTTGGCCAATGGCTATATCTCCTTGGGCTTTGACTAAGTTCAGAACTGAGGATGAGGGTCTTCACTCACTCTGTTCTGCTGGGAGAGGAACATAGCTGCTCAGGAAAGAGCTTTTAGCTCCAAATAGGAAAATGTCCCACCCACCCAAGGTTCTTGTGTTATTCTGGTCAGGGCCACAATGGAGAGGTATGTCTGGGGCCTGAGTCTTCCATGGGGTAGGGAAATCTCTGGATTTGTGATTTGGGAAGTGGTTCTGCAAGCGGATTCTGGACTGCTCATAGGAGGACTCTCTAGTAGATACTAAGAAAGACCCAAGTTATATTTCCTTATGAGCTCCTCTCAAGCACCATGATTGTAGCAGAGAGTTGCAGAAAACCATCTCCAGCCCTGTCAATGATTGTATTATAAAACACATAATAACTGGAAGAGAAAAGAATATATATATAAATATATATATATAAAGTATATATAAATATATATATAACAACAAAAATACAGAACTAAAAATCATCCCAAGATTTGGCATGTAGAGTGACTAACTGCTAATATGTTAGTGTAAGTCCTATTATTTAAATTATTGGTCTATTTATATATGTTTGATTTTCAGAAAAGTGGGCTTATCATACACATCTAGCTTTGTAACCTGCCTTTTTCCTCTCAATAGCAGTCATAAGCATCTGCCCATGTTAGGAAGTGTAGATCCACATCAACCTTTTTAGTTGTTTTTCATTCTTTAGCTGGCTCATATTATTTGGCTTTCAGGTAATTTTCAAAATTTCCCTAATATAGACAATGCAGCAACTGAATGTCTTTGTAGCTATACCTTTGTATACATGTGGATTACTTTCATAGGGTAAATGTCAAGAAGTAAAATTGCACAAAGAGTGTTAAAAAAGAGATAAAAAACAATTGTCATTCTTATTTTTATAAATATGGAATATTAGACAACAAAGGGATCTCCTTAGTCATTTGGAATAGCCCTTAAGCAAGTATATGTCTTATCTACCCTGCTGAAACATTTAACGATATGGTGGTTTTCTCATGGCAAAAATCACTTCTTAGATTACAGGCAACTACTAACTTAAAAACTTTGCCACTCAAAATTTGATTGTAATTCAATTGCAAAACAAATTCTTCAGTGATACAATGCTTGTAAATGCTAGCTAGTTTCTTTTCTGAGTCACTAAATAGTAATTAATAGGAATAAATCTGAATTCTAATTCAAAGCTAACAAAAATCTAATCACCCAGGAAATACTTTCCAGTTCTAGAGTGAGAAAGGTGCTGGGTTCTGAATAAGCCACTACTAGAATACATTAACAGATCAAAATGGAAACAGGTAGGTAAAAAATATACTTGCGTATAAAATCGTTTAATTCCTACTAAAAGCCAGCAATATAGAACAAGAACAAATAATGGATTATTCATTAATATTGTGGAAAAGTTGATTACCGTGTTAGTTTTCTATTGCAACATGACAAATTACCTCAAATTTAGCAGCTTAAAACAATGCATGCTTATTATCTCAGTTTCCATGTGTCAAGGTTAGGCTGCAATCCAGGTGTTGGCTAGGATTGCATTCTCATCAGAGACTTAAGAAAGATAAATTTCCAAACTATCTGATTGTTGGCAGCATTTATCCCTTTACAGAAGCAGAATTGAGGTCTCCATTTTCTTAAGCAGGAACTGTTTTTAGCTCCTAGAAGTTGCCTGCATTTCCTTGACATTGTCCTCTGCATAGGTCTTCACACAACATGGAAGCTTATTTCTTCAAAACCAGCAAAAGAGGGAAGTCTGTATAGTAAATGCTTGCATACAAATACATATGCAGGTACATAAACATACATGCATGTATTTATATAGAGATAGACATAGACACAGACGTGGATATAGAGATAGATATGTGTATATTATACATGTGCATATGTATAGGTATATGTATTTGTGTACTTGACCCTTGAATAACATGGATTTGAACTGCATGGGCCCACTGATATGTGGATATTTTTTAATAAAAGTACGTGTGCCTGCCTCTCCTGCCTCCCTTTGCACCTCCTCCACCTCTTCTGTCTCTACCATCCCTGAGACACTAAGACCAACCCCTCCTCTTACTCTTCCTTCTTACCCTACTTAATGTGAAGATAACAGGGATGAAAACATTTATAAACATCTACTTCCAATTAATGAACAGTAATGGTAAACTGTTATTATGAGATAGAGAGGGAGAGAGAGAGGAGTTTGATTTATTAGAAGAAATTGGCTTATGCAAATTTTGGAGGCTGAGAAGTCACAAGATCTGCAGTCATCAAGCTGAAGACTGAGGAGAACAGGTGGTATAGTTCCAGCCAAGGGCTGGAAAAAAACCAGTGTAGTCCTAGTTCAAGCTATCAAGAAGGTAAAATTCTGTGTTACTTAACCTTTTTGTTCTATTCATGTCTTGAATTAATTGTGGGAGGCCCATACACATTGAGGAGGGTAATCTATTTTATCAGTTCACCTATTCAAATGTTAATCTCATTCAGAAACACCCTCACAGACAAACTCAGAATAATGTTTGACTTAGTATTTAGGCACTATATGGCCCAATCAAGTTGACACGTAAATGCCTGTAATACCCTGTGCCAGATACACAAGTTTTACCTTGATGGATTTTAAACTTCAAATGAAAAGAGAACAAACAGAAAACAAAATAATACATCATAAAAATAGAAGAAAATGTGCATTTTAAATGAAAATGTATATTTTACCTCTCCATAGCACAGACTTTCCTGAATATAACATTTGCATCTACTTCAGAATAAACCTCTCTACTGAAAAGCAGACATTTTGGGCCACTGTGCCAAGTGACAATGTAGCATTTGCAGGTCTATCTTTATGATTCTTTGGAAAGATACTTTGCAGAAACTGTTCTTCAACCAACCCTTCAACTAATGTAGCCTATATGACAGTCACAAATATATCACTGAATCTAAGATTTAATGACAAGATATGCCATTGCTTTATGTTCTATCTTGAGAAAAAAACTAATAATTAAACTTTTATCTTTATTACTCAATTAGAACCCTTTTAGATTTAGCTTAACTAGATTTTTGTCATTCTTTGACTATTAAAAATAGAAAGCGTAAATAAATTATTAGTTATGCTGGTCCTAATATTTATACACTTCCAGCGTGTGACTCCTTTAATTTACCTTTCAACTCAAAGTTAATGATTACTGCTTTGTCCAAACACTATAGTACACTATCATTTATCAAGAGAAATGGAAATTCAGCATAATTTAACAGAGATTTTGCTCTTGTTTCTAAGCCAATGACAGCCATTTCAAGTCAGTTAATTATTTTTCACTTGGGGAAAATAAGAATCTCTGTGTTTTAGTATTGGCTAATGGGCCTATATTGATTTCCTAAGGGTGCCATAAGAAAGTATTACAAGCTTGTTGGCTTAAAACAATCAAAATGTATTCTTCCACAGGTCTAGGGGCTAGAAACCTAAAATCAAGATATATGCAGGTTGGTTCCTTTTGGAGGCCCCTCTCCTAGTTTCTGATGTCTGTAGACAATCCCTGGCTCCCTTGGCCTTCAGATGTATCACTCCAACACTGTTTCCATCTTCACAAGAGCCTTGCTGTCTCTTGTCTCCATGTGTACTAGGAAGTCCTCTTCTTTCTTTCATGAGGATAACAGTCATCAGAATTAAGGCACTCCCCAAATTCAGGAATATCTCATCTCAAGATCTTAACTATATCTTCAAAGATCAGGTTTCTAAATAGGGTTACATTCACAGGTACCAGGGGTTAGGATTTGGACATACCTTTTTGCGGGATGCTATTCAGTCCACTGTATGTGGCAATAATATAAACATTAGATCATTGCTATGTGTAAATAAAAGGATATTCTAAATATAAAGAGCTATAAAATATAATTTTGCATTTTTAAATTAGATTTCTTTATGGTATTAACATTAACTACTATTATTTGCTCAATTCACATATTAAATTTATATTTTATTTTATCAACAAAATTTTACAGATGCAAATCAGGAATCAGAAGATCTAGGGGTATATGCTAATATTTTAAAGGCAACTAAGAGGAAAATAGCATTAAATTATTCATATGGAAATTAGAAACATAAACATGAGGGTTCTTAGAAATATGAATGGCAGGTAACATTACTTTTTGAGTTTTGCCACACTTCCATTTCAGTGAAAACATGTGAAATGAAAACATGTAAAAATTTGATGCATTGTATTGGTTACTGCCCAAAAAGGACATTTAAAAATGTATCTCCTTCCTCATTTGATAGTTACAGTTCTTTCCTTCAAAGTTAGTCATATTAAATGCTTTATAGTGAATGTAGACATATATTAATTTTCTGATGGGTTCCAAAAGTAATTTTAATCTCTTGGCCTTTAGTTTCCAAAGACAGGCAAAGATTATTCTAACAGTGGCCCTTTTTCAAGGACAATTGATTTTGTACACTTTCTTAATTTTCAAGTCTTGTTGTCAAAGAAAAGTGTGTAGTAGAACTGGTAGCAGCATTTAAAAAATGTGAGAGAAACTAAAGTATTTCAATTTACATAGGAAATAGTAATAAATTCATTATGTTCTATAAATATTGTCTTTTGGAGATACACATGTGCTTTAGAATATTTATATTTGAAAGTTAGCATAAATATGTACCCATATACAACATACAAGCATATGTACATGCACAATTTGAATAATGAGGATATGCATTTCCACTGATTTCAAAATCTGTTGGTATCAGCAAACTGCTTCCTCAGGAAGTACTGTATTAAAGTGACCACTATCAATATTTTTAATATGAAAATGTGATATTAATATTAACCTAGGATATTTGTGATTGTGATTACCTATTAAAATCAGATTTCTTTGTAAATAGCTTAGTCTGTTTTTGACAAGTTACAAACTAAGCCAGGTTATAAACAGTAAGAATTAAATACATTATATTAAATTCTTCCCTGGATTTACTAACTAAAGCAAAGATTTTGCTACTTAAAACTAATTCAACTGGCTTTAGATGTAAAGTTATTCCTCAGTATAGAAATACATTTCATTTCAGTATTGTATTAGTCTGTTTTTATGCTGCTAATAAAGACTGGCAAGTTACAAAGGAAAGAGATTTACTGGAGAACTCACAGTTCCATGTGTCTGGGGAAGTCTCCAATGATGGCGAAAGGCAAGGAGGAGAAAGTCACATCTTACATGGATGGTGGCAGGTAAAGAGACAGCTTGTGCAGGCAAACTACCACTTTTTAAAACCATCAGATCTCGTAAGACTCATTCACAATCAGGAGAACAGTGCAGGAAAGACCCATCCCCATAATTCAATCACCTTCCACTGGGTTCCTCCCAGGACATGTGGGAATTGTGGGAGTTAACATTGAAGATGAGATTTGGGTGGGGACACAGCCAAACTGTATCAACCATGATTTGAATTATATCATTTGTTTATTCACAGATATTTTAATAATATAATACTTCATTCAGTTATTTGACAAATATTAATTAAGTGCTGACTACATGTCATTCACTGAGTGGAAGGCACCCTTAAAGAAGGCAGCTCGAAGATGGCCGAACAGGAATAGCTCTGGTCTACAGCTCCCAGCGTGAGCGACGCAGAAGACGGGTGATTTCTGCATTTCCATCTGAGGTACTGGGTTCATCTCACTAGGGAGTGCCAGACAGTGGGCGCAGGCCAGTGGGTGTGCGCACCGTGCGTGAGCCGAAGCAGGGCGAGGCATTGCCTCACCTGGGAAGTGCAAGGGGTCAGGGAGTTCCCTTTCAGAGTTAAAGAAAGGGGTGACGGACGCACCTGGAAAATCAGGTCACTCCCACCCGAATATTGCGCTTTTCAGACCGGCTTAAAAAACTGTGCACCACGAGACTATATCCCACACCTGGCTCGGAGGGTCCTACGCCCACGGAATCTCGCTGATTGCTAGCACAGCAGTCTGAGATCAAACTGCAAGGGGGCAGCGAGGCTGGGGGAGGGGCGCCCGCCATTGCCCAGGCTTGCTTAGGTAAACAAAGCAGCCTGGAAGCTCGAACTGGGTGGAGCCCACCACAGCTCAAGGAGGCTTGCCTGCCTCTGTAGGCTCCACCTCTGGGGGCAGGGCACAGACAAACAAAAAGACAGCAGTAACCTCTGCAGACTTAAATGTCCCTGTCTGACAGCTTTGAAGAGAGCAGTGGTTCTCCCAGCACGCAGCTGGAGATCTGAGAACGGGCAGACTGCCTCCTCAAGTGGGTCCCTGACCCCTGACCCCCGAGCAGCCTAACTGGGAGGCACCCCCCAGCAGGGGCACACTGACACCTCACACCTCAGGGTATTCCAACAGACCTGCAGCTGAGGGTCCTGTCTGTTAGAAGGAAAACTAACAAACAGAAAGGACATCCACACCGAAAACCCATCTGGACATCACCATCATCAAAGACCAAAAGTAGATAAAACCACAAAGATGGGGAAAAAACAGAACAGAAAAACTGGAAACTCTAAAACGCAGAGCACCTCTCCTCCTCCAAAGGAATGCAGTTCCTCGCCAGCAGCGGAACAAAGCTGGATGGAGAATGATTTTGACAAGCTGAGAGAAGAAGGCTTCAGACGATCAAATTACTCTGAGCTACGGGAGGACATTCAAACCAAAGGCAAAGAAGTTGAAAACTTTGAAAAAAATTTAGAAGACTGTATAACTAGAATAACCAATACAGAGAAGTGCTTAAAGGAGCTGATGGAGCTGAAAACCAAGGCTCGAGAACCACGTGAAGAATGCAGAAGCCTCAGAAGCCGATGCGATCAATTGGAAGAAAGGGTATCAGCAATGGAAGATGAAATGAATGAAATGAAGTGAGAAGGGAAGTCTAGAGAAAAAAGAATAAAAAGAAATGAGCAAAGCCTCCAAGAAATATGGGACTATGTGAAAAGACCAAATCTACATCTGATTGGTGTACCTGAAAGTGATGCGGAGAATGGAACCAAGTTGGAAAACACTCTGCAGGATATTATCCAGGAGAACTTCCCCAATCTAGCAAGGCAGGCCAACGTTCAGATTCAGGAAATACAGAGAACGCCACAAAGATACTCCTCGAGAAGAGCAACTCCAAGACACATAATTGTCAGATTCACCAAAGTTGAAATGAAGGAAAAAATGTTAAGGGCAGCCAGAGAGAAAGGTAGGGTTACCCTCAAAGGGAAGCCCATCAGACTAACAGCGGATCTCTCGGCAGAAACCCTACAAGCCAGAAGAGAGTGGGGGCCAATATTCAACATTCTTAAAGAAAAGAATTTTCAACCCAGAATTTCATATCCAGCCAAACTAAGCTTCATAAGTGAAGGAGAAATAAAATACTTTACAGACAAGCAAATGCTGAGATATTTTGTCACCACCAGGCCTGCCCTAAAAGAGCTCCTGAAGGAAGCGCTAAACATGGAAAGGAACAACCGGTACCAGCCGCTGCAAAATCATGCCAAAATGTAAAGACCATCGAGACTAGGAAGAAACTGCATCAACTAATGAGCAAAATCACCAGCTAACATCATAATGACAGGATCAAATTCACACATAACAATATTAACTTTAAATGTAAATGGACTAAATGCTCCAATTAAAAGACACAGACTGGCAAGTTGGATAAAGAGTCAAGACCCATCAGTGTGCTGTATTCAGGAAACCCATCTCACATGCAGAGACACACATAGGCTCAAAATAAAAGGATGGAGGAAGATCTACCAAGCAAATGGAAAACAAAAAAAGGCAGGGGTTGCAATCCTAGTCTCTGATAAAACAGACTTTAAACCAACAAAGATCAAAAGAGACAAAGAAGGCCATTACATAATGGTAAAGGGATCAATTCAACAAGAGGAGCTAACTATCCTAAATATATATGCACCCAATACAGGAGCACCCAGATTCATAAAGCAAGTCCTGAGTGACCTACAAAGAGACTTAGACTCCCACACATTAATAATGGGAGACTTTAACACCCCACTGTCAACATTAGACAGATCAACGAGACAGAAAGTCAACAAGGATACCAAGGAATTGAACTCAGCTCTGCACCAAGTGGACCTAATAGACATCTACAGAACTCTCCACCCCAAATCAACAGAATATACATTTTTTTCAGCACCACACCACACCTATTCCAAAATTGACCACATAGTTGGAAGTAAAGCTCTCCTCAGCAAATGTAAAAGAACAGAAATTATAACAAACTATCTCTCAGACCACAGTGCAATCAAACTAGAACTCAGGATTAAAAATCTCACTCAAAGCCGCTCAACTACATGGAAACTGAACAACCTGCTCCTGAATGACTACTGGGTACATAAGGAAATGAAGGCAGAAATAAAGATGTTCTTTGAAACCAACGAGAACAAAGACACAACATACCAGAATCTCTGGGATGCATTCAAAGCAGTGTGTAGAGGGAAATTTATAGCACTAAATGCCCACAAGAGAAAGCAGGAAAGATCCAAAATTGACACCCTAACATCACAATTAAAAGAACTAGAAAAGCAAGAGCAAACACATTCAAAAGCTAGCAGAAGGCAAGAAATAACTAAAATCAGAGCAGAACTGAAGGAAATAGAGACACAAAAAACCCTTCAAAAAATCAATGAATCCAGGAGCTGGTTTTTTGAAAGGATCAACAAAATTGATAGACCGCTAGCAAGACTAATAAAGAAAAAAAGAGAGAAGAATCAAATAGACACAATAAAAAATAATAAAGGGGATATCACCACTGATCCCACAGAAATACAAACTACCATCAGAGAATACTACAAACACCTCTACGCAAATAAACTAGAAAATCTAGAAGAAATGGATACATTCCTCGACACATACACTCTCCCAAGACTAAACCAGGAAGAAGTTGAATCTCTGAATAGACCAATAACAGGAGCTGAAATTGTGGCAATAATCAATAGTTTACCAACCAAAAAGAGTCCAGGACCAGATGGATTCACAGCCGAATTCTACCAGAGGTACAAGGAGGAACTGGTACCATTCCTTCTGAAACTATTCCAATCAATAGAAAAAGAGGGAATCCTCCTTAACTCATTTTATGAGGCCAGCATCATTCTGATACCAAAGCCGGGCAGAGACACAACCAAAAAAGAGAATTTTAGACCAATATCCTTGATGAACATTGATGCAAAAATCCTCAATAAAATACTGGCAAACCAAATCCAGTAGCACATCAAAAAGCTTATCCACCATGATCAAGTGGGCTTCATCCCTGGGATGCAAGGCTGGTTCAATATACGCAAATCAATAAATGTAATCCAGCATATAAACAGAGCCAAAGACAAAAACCACATGATTATCTCAATAGATGCAGAAAAAGCCTTTGACAAAATTCAACAACACTTCATGCTAAAAACTCTCAATAAATTAGGTATTGATGGGACGTATTTCAAAATAATAAGAGCTATCTATGACAAACCCACAGCCAATATCATAATGAATGGGCAAAAACTGGAAGCATTCCCTTTGAAAACTGGCACAAGACAGGGATGCCCTCTCTCAACACTCCTATTCAACATAGTGTTGGAAGTTCTGGCCAGGGCAATCAGGCAGGAGAAGGAAATAAAGGGTATTCAATTAGGAAAAGAGGAAGTCAAATTGTCCCTGTTTGCAGACGACATGATTGTTTATCTAGAAAACCCCATTGTCTCAGCCCAAAATCTCCTTAAGCTGATAAGCAACTTCAGCAAAGTCTCAGGATACAAAATCAATGTACAAAAATCACAAGCATTCTTATACACCAACAACAGACAAACAGAGAGCCAAATCATGAGTGAACTCCCATTCACAATTGCTTCAAAGAGAATAAAATACCTAGGAATCCAACTTACAAGGGATGTGAAGGACCTCTTCAAGGAGAACTACAAACCACTGCTCAAGGAAATAAAAGAGGATACAATCAAATGGAAGAACATTCCATGCTCATGGGTAGGAAGAATCCATATCGTGAAAATGGCCATACTGCCCAAGGTAATTTACAGATTCAATGCCATCCCCATCAAGCTACCAATGACTTTCTTCACAGAATTGGAAAAAACTACTTTAAAGTTCATATGGAACCAAAAAAGAGCCCGCATCGCCAAGTCAATCCTAAGCCAAAAGAACAAAGCTGGAGGCATCACGCTACCTGACTTCAAACTATACTACAAGGCTACAGTAACCAAAACAGCATGGTACTGGTACCAAAACAGAGATATAGATCAATGGAACAGAACAGAGCCCTCAGAAATAATGCCGCATACCTACAACTATCTGATCTTTGACAAACCTGAGAAAAACAAGCAATGGGGAAAGGATTCCCTATTTAATAAATGGTGCTGGGAAAACTGGCTAGCCATATGTAGAAAGCTGAAACTGGATCCCTTCCTTACACCTTATACAAAAATCAATTCAAGATGGATTAAAGATTCAAACGTTAGACCTAAAACCATAAAAACCCAAGAAGAAAACCTAGGCATTACCATTCAGGACATAGGCGTGGGCAAGGACTTCATGTCCAAAACACCAAAAGCAATGGCAACAAAAGCCAAAATTGACAAATGGGATCTAATTAAACTAAAGAGCTTCTGCACAGCAAAAGAAACTACCATCAGAGTGAACAGGCAACCTACAACATGGGAGAAAATTTTCGCAACCTACTCATCTGACAAAGGGCTAATATCCAGAATCTACAATGAACTCAAACAAATTTACAAGAAAAAAACAAACAACCCCATCAAAAAGTGGGTGAAGGACATGAACAGACACTTCTCAAAAGAAGACATTTATGCAGCCAAAAAACACATGAAAAAATGCTCATCATCACTGGCCATCAGAGAAATGCAAATCAAAACCACTATGAGATATCATCTCACACCAGTTAGAATGGCAATCATTCAAAAGTCAGGAAACACAGGTGCTGGAGAGGATGTGGAGAAATAGGAACACTTTTACACTGTTGGTGGGACTGTAAACTAGTTCAACCATTGTGGAAGTCAGTGTGGCAATTCCTCAGGGATCTAGAACTAGAAATACCTTTTGACCCAGCCATCCCATTACTGGGTATATAACCAAAGGACTATAAATCATGCTGCTATAAAGACACATGCACACGTATGTTTATTGCGGCATTATTCACAATAGCAAAGACTTGGAACCAACCCAAATGTCCAACAATGATAGACTGGATTAAGAAAATGTGGCACATATACACCATGGAATACTATGCAGCCATAAAAAAGGATGAGTTCATGTCCTTTGTAGGGACATGGATGAAATTGGAAACCATCATTCTCAGTAAACTATTGCAAGAACAAAAAACCAAACACCGCATATTCTCACTCATAGGTGGGAATTGAACAACGAGATCACATGGACACAGGAAGGGGAATATCACACTCTGGGGACTGTTGTGGGGTGGGGGGAGGGGGGAGGGATAGCATTGGGAGGTATACCTAATGCTAGATGACGAGTTAGTGGATGCAGCGCACCAGCATGGCACATGTATACATATGTAACTATCCTGCACAATGTGCACATGTACCCTAAAACTTAAAGTATAATAAAAAAAAAAAAAAAAAAAAAAAGAAGGCAGCTCAAGACTTTACCTCTTGATATTCACACCTTTTGAAATCTCTTCTACTCATGAGTGGAATGGTGATTCAGTTCTGAAAAACAGAATAGGGAAAGGAATAGGCTGTCACTTCAAGGATTAAGTTACAAAACGACTGACTTCTGTCTTGTTTGCCTTCTCACTTGCCTGCTCAGATGGAAATCAGCTTCCAGTGTGAACCACTCTATGGAGAGACTCAAACGGAAAAGAACTGATGGAGACCCTCAGCTCACAACTGGCAAGGAATTGACATCCTCAGTTCAAAAACCTGTGAAGAGCTGGATCCTGCCAACAACCACGTGACTGAGCTTGGAAGAAAATCCTTCCTCAAATGAACCTTAAGATACCTGAAACCCCAGTGGAATCCTTGATTGCTTAATTGTAAGAGACTATGAGCAGGAATATCCAACCTTAGTGAAAACACAGGAACTGTAAGATAATAAATGTGTGTTTTAGTAAGCTGCCAAATTTTCAGATAATTTGTTAAGCAGCAATAGATATTTAATACACACTACTTATGTACAGATGCTCCTAGACTTACAATAAGCTTGTCCAACCTGTGGTCTGCAGGCCGCATGTGGCCCAGGACAGCTTTGAATGCTGTGCAACACAAATTCATAAACTTTCTTAGAACATTATGAGGGTTTTCTGTAATTTTTTTTTTTTTTTTTTTTTAGCTCATCAGCCTTTGTGAGTGCTAGTGTATTTTATGTGTTGCCCTAAACAATTCTTCCAATGTGGCTCAGGAAAGCCAAAAGATTGGATGTACTTGACTTAAAATGAGGTTACATCCGGATTACCCCTTTAGAAATTGGATATAGCACAAATCCAAAATACATTTAATACCCTGAAAAATCTATCATAAAGTTGAAAAATCACAAGTTGAATCATGGTAAGTAGTGGGCTGTCTGTATACTACTGGGAACTTCAGAAACTAGCAGGTAGCAGATAAAGTTTAATAACAATTTAGTTCTTTAAGTTGGGGCAGATTAGAGTATGTTGATGTAGGAATGTTGGTTTATGTGTGTGCACACACCTGTGATTTTTATACTTGCTTGATTTAAAACATATGACTATTTTTCTGAAACGTGATATCTGCCTCATAACTCTACAGGTATGGACAATGATAACATTCTGAATTAATTCTTATTAGACAAGAGATTATAGCACATAATAAAATTTTTATCACCTTTTTGACCTGAAATAGTTAGTTCTTAATTTCAATTGCACCCCAGTATTTTGTCTTCTTTTCTTGCAATGTATTCTTCCAATTTTAAAAAGAAGATTTCACGGGGACGGGATAGCTGATTAGAAGCAGCTGCAGTCCATGGCACTCACAAAGAGAAATGAAAAGGGAGAGTGAATTCAGCACCTTCCACTGAAATATCCAGGTTCTCGCATTGGGACTGACCAAACAAACAACCCATGGAGAATGAAGAAGAGCAAAGTGGGGTAAGAGCCCATCCAAGAGTAGCATGGAGCCAAAGGAACCCCACCCCTGGCCAAGGGAAGCAGTGAGTGACTGTGCGAGCCTGCCTGGGAAACCACCTTCTCCCACAGGTCTTTGCAACCCTTGGATCAGAAAATACTCTCATGGGCCCATGCCCCGAGGGCCTTGGGTCTGATACACAGAGCTGTGTGGAGTCTTGATGGAGCAGTTGTTCAGGCACTCACAGAGACCTAGGAGTTTTACATACTCTGCCCCAGGATACCCGGCAAGGCAGGAGATCCATTTGTACATATCCCTAGGAAGGGGGGCTGAATCCAGGGAGCTAAGCAGTGCTGTTCTGCAAGTCACACTTCCACAGCACCTCACAAGTTAAGACCCATTGGCTTGGAATTAGCTAGCCAAGGCAACAGGCTGGAATCTGCCTGAGACAGGACCAAGTTCCCAGGAGGAGGGGAAGCCACCATCTCTGCAGTTCCATTGACTCAGCCATTTCAGCTTGCTGGCTTTGGAAAGTCCAAATGGTCTGGATGAGGAAGGGTTCCCCCCACAACACAGCACAGCTGCTCTACCACAAAGCAGCCAGACTGTTTCTTTAAGTGAGTCCCTGATCTTGTTCCTCCTGACTAAGCGAGACCTCCCCACAGGGGTCTCCAGCCACCTCTACACCTTCATTCAGGCTGGCAATAGGTCAGTACCTCCTTGAGACAGAGCTTCCAGAAGAAGAAACAAGCTGCCATCTTTGCTGTTTCACAGCCTTCACCAATGATACTTCCAGGTGCAGGAAAAACTAAGGCAACTAGGGTCTGGACCTGACCACCAGCAAACTGCATCAGCTGTATGGAAAAGTGGCCTGACTACAAAAAGAAAAACAAACAAATGGAAAACAACAACAACAACATCAACAAAAAATACCCCACTAAAACCCCATTCAACGGTCAGCAACCTCAAAAATCAAAGGTAGATAAGCCCGCAAAGATGAGAAAGAATCAATGCAAAAATGCTGAAAACTCAACAAATCAGTGTGCTTCTCCTCCAAATAACTGCAGCACATCTCTAGTAATGGCACAGAACTGGGCTGAGGCTGAGGTGGTTGAACTGACAGAAGTAGGCTTCAGAGGGTGGGTAATAACAAACTGCTGAGCCAAAGAAGCATCTTGTAACCCAATGTAAGCTGAAAAACACAATATGAGAACTTCACAATGCAATTAGAAGTATCAATAGCAGAATAGAACAAGCAGAGGAAAGAATCTCAGAGCTTGAAGAATATCTTTCTGAAATAAGACAGGCATGCAAGAATAGAGAAAAAGAATGAAAAGGAATAAACAAAACCTCTGAGAAATATAGGATTATCTAAAGAGACTGAAGCTACAACTGATTGGGGTACCTGAAAGAGACAGGGAGAATGGAACAAAGTTGGAAAACATATTTCAGGATATTATCCAGGAGAACTTCCCCAACCTAGCAAGACAGACCAACATTCAAATTTAGGAAATGCAGAAAACCCCAATAAGATACTCCATGAGAAGGTAATCTCCAAGATATAAAACATCAGTCCCTCTAAGGTTGAAATGCAAGAAAAATGTTAAGGGCAGCCAGAGAGAAAGGTCGGGTTACCCACAAAGGGAAGCCCATCAGACTAACAGACAACATAGCAGCAGAAACTCTATAAGCCAGAAGAGATTGGGGGCCAATATTCAACATTCTTAAAGAAAAGAAATTCCAATTCAGAATTTCATGTCTGGCCAAACTAGGCTACATAAACTAAGGAGAAATAAGATTCTTTTCAGAGAAGCAAATGCTGAGGGAATTCATTGCCACCAGGCCTGCATTGCAAGAACTCCTGATGGAAGCACTAAATATGGAAAGGAAAAACTGTTGCCAGCCACCACAAAAACACACTGAATTACACAAACCAGGGACACTATGAAGCAACCACAGAAACAAGTCTGCAAAATAGCCAGTTAGCATCATGATGACAGGATCAAATTCACACACAACAATACTAACCTTAAATGTAAATGGGCTAAATGCCTCAATTAAAAGATACAGAATCGCAAGCTGGATAAAGAGGCAATACCCATTGGTTTGCTGTCTTCAAGAGACCCATTTCACATGAAAAGACACATAGAGGCTCAAAATAAAGGATGGAGGAAAATTTACCAAGCAAATGGAAAACAGAAAAAAGCAGGGGATGCAATTCTAGTTTTTAACAAAACAGAATTTAAACCAACAAAGATAAAAAAGACAAAGAAGGGCATTACGTAATGGTAAAGGGTTCAATTCAAAAAGGGGAGCTAACTATCGTAAATATATATGCACCCAATGCAGAAGCACCCTGATTCATAAGGCAAGTTCTTAGAGACCTACAAAAGATGTTCACACTCCCATGCAATCATAGTGAGAGACTTTAACACCCCTCTGATAATAATAGACAGATCATCAAGACAGAAAATTAACTTAGATATTCAGGACCTGAACTCAGCTCTAGATCAAGTGGACCTGATAGATACCTACAGAATTCTTCACTCCAAAACAATATAATATACATTATTCTCATTGCCAGACAGCATTTACTCTAAAATTGATCACATAATTGAAGTAAAACACTCCTCAGCAAATGCAAAAGAACAGAAATCATAGCAGTCACTGAGATCATTAGAGAAATGCAAATCAAAACCATAATGAGATACCATCTCCCACCAGTCAGAATGGTATTATTACAAAGTCAACAAACAACAGATGCTGGTGACTTTGCAGAGAAAATGGAACACTTTTACACTGTTGGTGGGAGTGTAAATTCGTTCAACTACTGTGGAAAACAGTATGGCAATTCCTTAAAGACCTAGAGGCAGAAATACCATGTGACTCAGTAGTCCCATTACTGGGAATATACCCAAAGGAATATAAATCATTTTATTATAAAGATACATGCACTTGTATGTTTATTGCAATGCTGTTCACAGTAGCAAAGACATGAAATCAACCAAAGTGCCCATCAATGATAGACTGCATAAAGAAAATGTGGTACATATACACCATGAAATACTATGCAGCCATAAAAAGGATAAGATCATGTCCTTTGCAGGGACATGGATGGAGCTGGAAGCCATTATCCTCAGCAAACTAACACAGAAACAGAAAAGCAAACACTACATGTTTTCACTTATAAATGGAAGCTGAGTGATGAGAACACATGGACACATGAGCGGGCAAACAACACACACTGGGGCCTGTCAGAGGGGGTGTTGTTGGGGGAGGGAGAGCATTAGGAAGAATAGCTAATGGATGCTGGGCTTAATACCTAGGTGATGGGATGATCTGTACAGCAGAGCACCATGGCATACATTTACCTATGTAACAAACCTTCACTTTCTGCACATGTACATCTGGACTTAAAAATAAAAGTTGAAGAAAAAAAAAAGAGGACTGGAGATGTGGCCATAACACAAACTATAAGTGGGGAAAATGAATGATTGTAACTGGGTAAGCAATGTAAGGAACAATCTGCTGTTTAACTTATTTTGCAAATAGAGATAGAGCATCCATTATACCACATTCATCAAAGCATATACCTGTTTTAGAAATATGAATCAATATTAATCATGTACTACATTTGTTATATAAATTGAAAATTTGAAACATGTAATTAGAATGAATTTAGAACATGAGGAAAGTTTGTCTGAATAATTAGCTCCCTCTACGATGTTTTTAGATGGCTCTAGCTTTCCTTTGCCCATTCCTGAGAGATGAAGCTTGGGGGAAATCTATCTATTTAGACTTTTTGGCTAAGACTGAAAATAAAATATTTTCTTCCTTTACAACCATATAAACTTTTGAATATAAACCCATTCATATGTCCTTTGTTGTTGCTTGGTATAGAAAATATGTATGTCATTTCTTTCTTTATATATATAACATGTATTATAACTATTTTTTTCTCCTAAGAGAAAATAGAGGACTTGGCAATGTTCAGTTCTGTATTCAAAACATGGTTCTGTAACAAGCTAATGAAAGATAATTATATTTTTTGGAGCAAATATATTATCACGTTGCTCCTTTGTGTTTTGTAGCACATTAGATGCTACAAAAAATTTAATGTGTAGAGACATACTAAAGTTGGTGCTAGTAATAGACCATACATTAGCTGCTTTTTAAAGAAGAAATACCAGAAAGAAATATGAGAAAATGCCCAGTGATTTTTTTATTCCTTGTGGTGAGGGATGTAAGATATAAATACTATCAATGTATCTTCATCCTTGTTCTGATCTAGAAACTGTGTCTAGTTTAAGGAAAGGAAGATGACATAATTTTCAGAGCACTTAACTCCACATTTTATTGACTATTGCATTGGAGAATTTCCCCTTGCCCAAGTAAAAGCAAACAATCCTATAACAACAGAACTAGTTAGCAATTTGCCAGAGAGATTCTCACACTCTTAATCTTTTTCTTAATAACTCAATACATTTCTTGAGTGGAGTAAAGGAAAATCTGTTAAGATTCTTAAAGTGAACTTCCATATATTTTAGTAGTTATTGAATTTATATACCTATGTAATTACTTCTCATTATAGCAACTGCTAGGTACTAGGTAGAAGAAAATAAAACAAAGGACAAATATATTTCATGTCCATCACCCATATATTTGAAGGTCAATCTATCTGAATTTCTTAATAAATGATCCTTTCTTTCTTGAAGTAATACAAAAATTATAAGAACTATAGAGTACTATCTTTATTACTTTGAAATAATTTATTTTATTCATGTTGTTGCCCAATATATGAATATGCTAGTCTACAAATATACTCCATAGGAAATTGAAACTTAAATTGCTATATCAACTAGTATACTAAAGATTCTGTTCTCAAAAATCAAATGCATTGAAAAACAATGAAAATTAAAGCAGCATTTCTGATTTTTAAATGATAATATATTATAGACTACAAAGATAATTATAAAAGAGAATCTCTAAATACTCTTGAAAAATGTTAACATCTTAATTGTATGCAGACCTAGATTGACTCTTTAAGAACATATATGTGGATCTAGAAATTCCAATGTACTCCTTAAAAAATTTACATTATTACATACATAATTCTTCCATGTTTAATGTTCTAGATTTATAGTGTGGTACATCCACCCATTTTAAAAAGGGTATAATCTTTATTTTGGTATAATTTCTGGGATCCCTAGAGACCATGTTATTTTAATTTGTGTGTGAATGCTATCATGGTTAAATTAATTCTCCGTATTCTTAACTAAATGTATCCTTCCAGATGGAGCATTTTCTGTTAGTAGATTAAACAAATTATTAGATAAGCCATTAAAATAAGTATTAGTTGTTATCTTGAAGAAACTGCAAAAAAAAAAAGCTGTGAAATGTCATTAACGGATGAAACTTGCTTTAACTGAGTGAGTTCATTACAAAGAAATGTATACATTTAAGCTTTCTGGAAAACTGAGTGGGTCAAAAATATTTAAATAAATGAGGTTTACAATACTTTAACAATTGCTGTTGAGTCAATAAAACCTTAAAAAATTGCCCTTGCTATGTAGGTGTTTTTCTGTATATGAAGAAAAGACATAATTGGTATCAATTAGCTTGATTAGTATTGTTTATATTGATTGACTATAATTAAACTATCCCAAATGAATTTCCTTGATTGGTATAAATTGAAACAATTAACAATCAATGCTACATTAAATATTTTTTTAAAATACCAGTATAATGCATGTTAATGGAATATATTCCTGGTAACTTCTCTTTGATTCTTATTGAACTCTGTCACTTTAAGTGATTCTATTTTGTTATTGCTATCAATAGAATCTAGGGGGATAACTTGTTTTCCTTTAAAAGCAAAATTCAGTGAAAGAAGGGCTAGGTAGGTTATTTAGGATTCATCTGTTTTAAAGCACTATCCTCAAATGTTACTACGTGGAAAAATCATATGGGGAACTGGTTAAAATACAATCTGATTCAATACTTTTGGGCTGGGGTTTGTAATTCTTCATTTCTTGTCCCAGTTACCATAGATGCTGTTGGTTGATAGGCAAGTTTTTAAAGAACAAGAGCACATTCTCCCTATTCTCTTGGGGTTTACTAGTGCAGACATGTATCAATTGCATCATGGCTAGTAAGTTTAGTTTGCCAGAATAAAACTGTATATCCTCCCCTAAAGGCAATATCAAGATACTTTATGTTTTATATTTTCTCCATATAATCATTTCTTTTTTATTGATTTAATTAACTAGTGAAACTATCTTCCCCTTGAATCCTAAAATGAAAAAGAAAACCCTCTGAACTCCTCCTCATATTAAAGTATTGTCTCCTCAAACCATCATTCAGATGCTTTCCTCATTTTTCTTGTTAGCCTTTTACAACCTTCCCAATTTAGATGATTTTTTTTTTCATTTTTGTTTCCCATAGTTTGAATACAGAATATAGCTGGATTTGAAAACAGGGTAAAAGACTCAGTGGTAATTGTAGCACATCATACTATGTATTATATTTTGCACTAGGGAAAGAGTGGAATATGTTTTCTGTCCAAGATAAACATAATGAGATTTCTCTGTTTTCTTTCGAGTTGTCCATCCATCTCCATACTAAGACTTCCATGACAAGTATGAGCTCTGTGCCAAGGGGAAGCTCTGAAGTTCCCTTCCAAGAGCTCCTACAGGGACTACGTGGAAAGTGTCCCTGGCTAGAACCAACTGCTTTCCCCCATAGCCTTCACTCTGACTATGAGTTAATCAATCAGAAATATAAAAATTGTTGCAGAAATAATACAAGTAAATTAAATTGTCTTTACTATAAAGCCTAAAGGGGTATAATATTACAATCTCTTTGAGGATGAAATCTACTTATTTCAATAATTAAGAAAGTTTGGGCAATATATAAGTGACCAAAGGGTGGGAGTTTTTCCAACTTGAATAAACCTAGAACGTGAGAATGTATTTCAAAAAGAGAGTTCCACAAAATTGTTAGAGGAGTTCTTATTTAAGAACCTAAAATCTTAAACTGTGAATATAAATTTCAATAGAGAATTGCCATTGACTTAAGAATCTAAAGTCTTAAGCTATGATTATAAAATTCAGATGCTCATTTGAAGATTACATTTGAAAATTGAGGCTTACCAGCCTGATGCCAGTAGGGCATGCTTGAAAAAATATTTATAAACTAATACTGCCACTTAGGTTGAACTTTGTTACTTAAAAATTGGAATCTGGATACAAGCACTGAAACCACATGGCAATATTCAGTTATAAAGAGTTTACAATAGGTAATCCAGAAATGTTTTCTATTATTTTTAATAGAATATTAAATTCTATTAACTTTTAATATGTTTAACAGTTAATGAAATAAAGATGCAAACTAAATAAAGTCTGATAGATGACCCAGAAACCCCTGAGAATATGTTCACTTACTAGTTTTCAGATATTTGTATAAATTAGGGATTAACAAACTTTTATAAAATGTAAAAAACCATATTTAGCTTTCAGGCAATACAAAAACAACTAAAAAGAAGGAATAAGCCCATGGGCATAATTTGTTGATCCTTAGTATAAACAATGCATTATGAGTTCAATATTGAAATGGTAGGGGATCAATGTGTACTGAAGTCCTTGACTTCAAAGATTAGATGGGTTTTGGAAATAGAGCATCATGATGAAGGTATTGAGCACAGCAGAAATATATGCACTTGGAAATATCTTAAAGAAGATTAGAAAAAAGAGACATTTGTCGCTTTTAAGACAGGGAGGAGGTTGAATTTTAGAGTCTTGCTATTGAATGTTACCCCACAGCTTTCAAGTTTGTTATGATCTAGGATAAGAGCCTGATGAAACGCTTCAGGGGAAGATCATTCTGATGGTCATGTGCAGGATGAGATGATTTTACCGAAGGCAGGAAAAACAGAAGACTAGTACAGAAATTCAAGTATGACAAATTGACCTAGAGAAGTGGTAAGAAAAATACAGATGAAGAGAAAATAAAGTTGCACAAGAATGTTAATAATCCACTTGGAATCTGACCTGATGATATCTTTAAGTTAAGAAGATGAAAAAGGAATTTAAACATATTTCTAAAGGTTTGAATTCATGTAACAAGAGAAATGATGGTACCATTGATATTAATAGTGACTTCTGGAGAGATGAGCAGTTTAAGAAGAAAGATTTTGATTTTTGCCTTGAGTTAACAAATCTGAGGCTACTAAATGGAAATGCCCAACTGGTAGATAAATATAGAAAAGCCAATATATTTGTCAAACAGTAAGGAAAAGAAAAACAATTGAGAGAGACTGGAGAAATAATTAGAACTGTGGAAATATTAAAACATGATAATATCTCCAAGATTTGGGAGGAGTTTGAAAGAGACAGAGGTGGTTTATTGTGTCGAATTTATAAAGCTCTATTTTTGGCTGTCAGGCTTACAATTCTATTTTGAAGGTGCAAATAGTCATATTCTCACCCTTTGGGAATGTTCAATTTCTATTTAAACATAAGCACTTGCTGTGTGAGTGACTGCATCTCACTGCTTTCTAGCGTGAGGCGAAGCTGCAACAGAAGGTTAACAAAGGATTTTTCTGGTAGGTGTATTTGTCCCACTACATGAAATATAAGCTTTATAATCAGAGCATTATAATCTCAGGAAGGATTTTGCTTCAGGCTCATCTCTTCTCCCGTGGGATATGGATATGTGTGCATGAGCCAATTTGCACCCCTTCACAACACTTTCATTCGTCTAAAATTACAATACCATCCTTATGTGATTTCTATGCACCCGGAGGAATTAAGCTCATCATTACTATTATGACAGTAAAACGCTCTTAAGAAGTTGCTATGTTGGAAGTTTTCCCAAATGATTCATTGAATTCTCATGCCTTATCTTTAAGTATATAATTTCCCATTTCCATTTTTAAGATACTTAACATGTATTGTAACTAGTGTTTTTAAAATATTTATTTAAGATAATTTTAGTAAAACTTACATCATTTACAGGAAATAGACTATTCTGTAATTTGCCTGTCAGAATTTCTTTGTTCATAAATTATACATGTGAATGCAGGAGTTTGGTATTACATGACCAGCCACAGTGGGGATATGTTAAAGCACTTTTATTTCCTGATTAGCACAAGTTAAATGTCTGTTTGAACACTACCTCTAACTAGAACACATCTGTCTTTCATGTCTTTCATCTGGAACACAGATCAGTGAAGCACCTACATTAATCATCCAGAACAATTCAGTGAATGGAATTTTTAATGGATTTAGGAGTTACTTATCCACAGATTAGGACATTCTTCTCTGATTATTTAAATTGTTTAGTTTTTAGAGAAGCAAAAGTTAAAATTTCAGATGTCTTTGATTAACATGTTTCCAAACTTACAAAAATGCTAAGTAAAACAGATAATAAGCTGTTTATATTTGGCAGCTGATTATCTTAATTATCCTTGTCAGCTGGGGATGGGTTATTCCTGTAGCTTTGTTTAGAAACAGTAGTGAAAAAGCGAGGGATGTAGCTTGTTTCGCCTCGCAGAGGAGGGGATAACATAAATATGTAATAAACCATAAGACATGATATGTACACGAAATAAACTTTATGTATTTGCTAAAAAGTAAATTAATGCTTTTTTAAAAAAGCCACATTTTTGTTTTATAAATTGAAATCAGGAAAAACTATGAGCTCTATTTTACGAAACCACCCACCATTACCTTGTGACCTTATTCTCCATCTCCGCTCACTATACCCAACTGATTTCTCTGAGTAATGCTGTATTTGGATAAAGAAACAGTTTATGAGAACATAGGTTGTTCATAAGAAATTATATTATTAATAATATACTCATCTATAAATATTATTACCTCATACATTATGTTATTTGTTCAATAAACGGGTATAATAGAAATTATTCCAATTTTACTTTTCAAGGCCAGAGCAGAAACCTCTGCTTTTGTAGTAAACACACCAGTATAAAGAAGGTGATTAAACAATGATGTGTCCTTGTCCATGCACACGTGGAACCCAAGTTTCGTTCAAAGTCTATGTGGAAAGAATGTTTTCCCATGGTCTGACACCTCTAGACTGGACGGAAATGTTTAGAGCAGGAGAACATTGATCCCTAAGGAGAGTTTGGACACGGCTGCCTACCTCGGAAAGGCAATCCAAACATTGCTTTGCTTTCCCTCAAGTGAAAAAAGAAGACCAAGACTTCAGTGGGAGTGAACGAGGCGATGTCCCAGAACACATTCAGCTGGCTTAGGGCCATGTTGGTTGTCTTAGTAAGAAAAAAGCTTAATAGAGGATACCTTTTATATCATTTATTGTTCATTGTACATAAACACCAGTAACTATGGTTCTCATTATTGAACTTGGATTGTGTCATTTTCAAAAAATCCTTTTGTTTCCTTCACAAAGCCCTAAGTTAAATAAACCCATGATATAATGAGATTACAATATAATGTAGCAGACATCTGTTGCTATACTGAATAAGCCAATGTTTATTACCAAATCGTGAGTGTCACTGGAACTCCTGGCCTTAAGTGATTCTCCCGCATCAGTCTCTCAAAGTGCTGGGATTACAGGAGTGAGCCGCTTTGGGGAGGGGGGGGGGCAAAAATTATTTTCTTCGTATACTTTTTTCTTTAGAGCTTTCATATGTTTTATTATGAGTAAGGTAAGAACTTAGATCTGGCTTGAACTGCCAAGATTTCATTCCCACTTCTGGCACTTATTATCTGTGTGCAAGTTAAGCTCTTGATGTTCAGATTCTTCATTTGCAATGAATTGACTGCATGAAACTGAGACTTAAATACACTGAAGAATAGAAATTTCAATAATATTACTATTAATTTATTTGTTTAATTTTAATTAATTTTCCAATAATGAGTAATAGAGAAATATCTTAATTTTTGAGTGTTAGATACCCCAAAATCTAAGAACTAACTTGCATGAATATTACCTTAACTGGAGTTATTTCTGTTAGGTTATGCCATGGTAAAGCTGTCACTTGACATAGCAGATAACACTAGATTATTTCTAGATTTATAAAATGGCAATAATTAAATCAGTGCAATATTGACCCAAAAATAGACAAATAAATAAATGGAAAAAGTAGACAATCCAGAAGTAGATTCACATACATTTGGAGAAGTGATTTTGATAAAGCTGAAAGGGGTTTTGGAGTTAACATTCTGGGATGATTTTAGAATTAAGATACAGCCCACTTAACTCATAAACAGAAAAAGAAGATTCGCTTTCTTAAATTGTTTTATTTTAACCAAACACACATTATTGCTGCTCTCTGACAATGAATAGTGTGCTTGAGTATTACTTACAACCTGTAATATTTCTATACAGCTGGCTACAAATCATGTGCATTTACCTCCAAATGATTGATTGAAAACCCTATATATAGAAAATCATGCTAGAAATAATATAGTTAGAAAATAAAACACAGTGAAATGGAAAGAGCATGACTTTACCAGCTTTGCTTCACTTAATATTATGAGCAAGTTATTTAACTTTGCTCAGTCCACAATTGTTTGTGGCATATAAAAGGTTACCATAGAGAGCTCTAGTTCAGGTGGTATCACAGAACACAGTATCAAACAAACGTATCCACAGATAATGATTTATACATTTTAGAATATAAACACACAGATAAGCACATGCACACACATAGACAAACACGCTATTTCAAGGCACTGGAGAATGACTAAAAGCAGAAAGAATCAGTTGATAATTTGAGACAAAACCAAGCCAAAACTGATTGAGATTGTCTTGTTGGAAGTATTTTGCAAACGATGGCTCAATCTCGAGCATAAATCTATTAACTTTATCAGATTGAGGAGTCAGAAGATATAGTTTAGGACTAGTAGAACAGCTAGAAAATTAAGCATGGGAAAATATATCAGAATAAATGGAGAGGTAAAAAATATTTAGAAATACCCCTTCAAATATTTGGCTGGGCACAGAACTGTGCGTATGTTGAGGACACTACAAAAAAAAAGTGGAAAGGAAAAGATGAAATGCTGAAAAACTTAAGCAGAAATTTCAGCTGCTACCCATCTCACAGGAGACATAATATTAATTCCTGCCAAGGTGGAGTTGCTTGTAAATACCTTGGGCTTTCCACTAACAGTAATGCATTAGGAATAATGAGTTCGTCCCTGAACTAGGAGATTTACTCTTGGAATAAGGAAAATGTAAAACAGGCCCACCTTGATAGAGCATAAAACCAAGTTCCTAATTGTACAAGGTGATTGAGGGCTAAAGAAAAATTAACACTCCTATAAGGAGGATAACAGAATCCAGAGTCTCTACAATGTCTTATTATACATATTTACATTATATCATTCTACACTTGAAGAAATAGGAAAATCTACTCCTAATGCTGGAATTAGCTGAAATGTAGTTTAAAGCTGCTATAAAGAAGTAGAGGCCAGGCATGGTGGCCCTTGCCTATAATCCCATCACTTTGGGAGGCCAAGGCAGGAGGATCACTTGAGTCCAGGAGTTTGAGATCTGCCTGAGCAATATAGCAAGACTCTGTCTCTACCATATATTTATTTTATTCAATAAAATTAGCTGGGTATGGTAACATTAGCCTATAGTTCCAGCTACTTGGGAGGCTGAGGAAGGAGGATTGCTTGAGTCCAGGATTTCAAAATTTCAATGAGCTATGGTTGTGTCACTGCACTTCAACCTGGGTGACAGAACAAGATCCCATCTCTCTAAACAAAACAAACAAACAAAAATTAAGAATTAAAGCAGTGGTTCTCAACTGAGGATAATTATCAATCCCCAGAGTGGACATTGGCAATGTATGGCAGAATTTTTTCTTGTTGCAACTGACTGGAGTGCTGTCAACATCCAATGAGTAAAGGTCAAGGGTGCTGCAAAATATCCTACCATGCACAGGACAGCCTCACCCGACAAAAACTTATCCAGCTCAAAATGGCAATACTACTGTAGTTGAGAAACTCTAACTTAGAAAAATGTAATGTCAGCATGAATGAACATCTAGGGATTCTCTGCAGAGAAATAGAAACTACGAACAAAAGACAAAATGATATTCTACATCTTTATTATTAAGGAAATGAAATTGAAAACTACAAGAATAGATAACATCACGTTAAGTAGAATAGATATAATAATTTAAAAAGGCAGAAATAATGTGGGGGTAAGGATGCAAAGCAACTGGAACTCTAATACATTGAGTATTGGGATGCAAAATGGTGTAGTCTCATTGAAAGAAAGTTTTCATTTTTTAAAAAAAGTACAACAAACTCACCATATGACACAGCAATTCCACTTCTGCAAATCTACAGAAGGTAAGTGAGACATATGCATGTACAAAGATTTTTACATTTAGTTTCACAGCAGAAAAATGTCCTAAAAAAGGGGAAACATATTAAAAAGTAACAAAATGATACATGCTGCAACATAGAAAAACTTCATAAATGTTATGCTTAGTGAATAAAATCTGATGCAAAAGACTACATATACTATGATTCCATTTATAAGAAACATATATAAAATGGGAATCTAAAGAGTAAGCATATTAGTTGCTACTTGAATTTGCAGGTAGAAATGGTTATCAACTTCAGAGTTGGAATGATTAATTTTGAAATGATGGAAATGTTCTAGAGCTACCATCACAATTCTATCAACATATTTAAAAGCATTGAATTATATACTCACAATTGACACATTTTATGTAATGTAAATTATACCATGATACAGCTGTTGAGGAGCTATTTTTAGTTTATAACTAACTCTAAATGTTAAATAATCAAGTCCATTAAAAATAATAAAATGGTTAAACCCCTAGTTAGCTAGAGTGTTCATTGAAAAATGAGAAAGGAAAACAATTCAAATTAAAATATCAGTAATAAATGAAAGATAAAATTACAATTCTATAGATATAGAATAACTAATAAAAGAATATTATAAATAACTAGGTTACTGAATTCAAATTAGTTAGAGGAAAAACTAATTTTTTCAAGAACACACCAAAAGGACAAAATAAGAAATAGAAAACTGAATTGCTCTTTATCTGATAAAGTATTTGAATTGCAATTCAAAACTTTCTCCAGAATTAAATTTCATGACTACACGGTTTCACTGGGTAATTTTTTTCAATCATTTAAGAAGAAATCAAAGAAATCATATGAATCTTACAGGGATGCATTCAGAAGTAGAGGAAGTAAGAACATGTCACAACACATAAATGACAACAAATATTCCTAACAAGGACATTATAAAAAAAGAAAATTACAAACCAATGCTCTTCATGAACAGAGACACAAAATCCTTAACAAATTGTCAGATTCAACAAAGAAGACTCTATCTTGCAAATGAAAGGTTTTAGTTTTAAAAACAGAAAACTAAACACTACAGTATAGTGTATGTATAGAATCAAGCCACATTCATGGGGAAATTCCAAAAAAATGCAAAAAAAAAAAAGCATATGACACGATTCAATAGCCATTCACTTACAAACGTTCTACAGGCTAGAAATACAAAAAAGTCCTTCAAAATATAATAAAGGTCATCTAGAAAAACCGTACAATTAACATCACATCTATTGATACAATATTAATTTCTTTCTACCTAACATTGAAAGAAAGCAAAAATGTCCTATCTCACCACTGCTTTTCAACATTTTGCTTCATACCCTAGGCAGCACAATAAGACAAGAAAAGGAGACCAAAAGTCATAACAATTAAACAGCAAAACATTCAACTGCAATTATTTCCAGACGAAATTGTGTCATTAAAAATTTTTAAAGAATTTATACACACAATACACGTAGCCTGCTAGAACTTATTAGTGAATTTCAAACATTTATAGGACACGAGGTCACTACAGAAAAATTATTTATATTTATATATAGTAGCAACAAAACATTTGAGGATAATTTTAAAATTATTTAATTGCATCAAAAACTTAAAATAACACTAACATAATAAAAAAGTATGTAGTAACTCTAGATTGGAAATTACTAGACATTATTGAGAAGAATTAAGACATAAATGGAGACATACTATATTCTTCAATCGGAAGACAAAATTGTTACTATGTGAAATTTCTCCATATTTATCTGTAGGTTCCCTGTAATCGCAGTTATTTCCCAAGAGTGATTTTTGAAGAAAATGAAAGATAAACTTTAAAAATTTATATAAAAATGTAAACGGTCTAAAAAACAATCTGAAAAAGAAAACAAGTTGATTTATACTGCTTATCTTTAAATTTACTTTAAAGGCACAGGAATTAATAAGGATATACAAATAGATTAAATGAAACTAAAAATAAACTGCAGACATAACCTCACATAACAGTGGAAATTGATTTTTTAACAAAGATGGCAAAACAATTAAAAAAGAAAGCAAAGTCTTCAACTAACGGTGCAGAAACAATTGAATATTCAAATGGAGAAAAATGAAGTTTCGAATCATATCACGAATATATAAAAAAATTAATTGAAGATGTATCATCGATGTAAGTATAAAAGCTAAAACTGTAAAGTTTTGAAAACGCAGAAAGATGTTATTATAACCCTGGTGTAGGTAAAACTTTCTTAGGATCCAAAAGCATTAACAATATATGAAAAATTTATAAATTGAGCTTCATAAAAATTGAAAACTTCTCTCACTAAGAGACACTGTTAAGTAAATAAAAAGCAAGTTGCATACTGTGAGAAAATATTTATAAAATTTTCTGGCAAAAGACTTCTATTCAGATTATAGGAAGAACTCCAAATTATAATTGTACACACCAACTACCCAATTAATAGACTAGAACAAACACTTTACTAGAGAAGATATTTCATCAAAGAGATGCAAATTAAAACAGAAATCATTCTATTTCTTCTAGAATGGCTAAATTTTAAAAATGTTTAAAAACAATTTTTGAGGAAGGTGGAGCAACTGAGAACTCTCATGCTATAAATTGCTTGAGGAAGTACAAAATAAAAAATTGTTAAATTGTTTTATAAACTTAAACATCTACCTGCCTAGTGTATCAAGTCTGCTTCCTGGTACATAATGAAAACAAGCGAATGCATGCATCCTGTCACCACCAATGTTTGAAGAACTTTTTAGCATCTTAATTTATAATAGCTCCAAACTAGGAAGAGGAGGGATAAAAATATCTGTATACAAGAATTGTTGTATATTTCTAAAGCAGGATAAATGAAGCAAGAAAATGTTATTACTGATACATGCAACAGCGTGGATTAATTTTACAGCTATCATATTGTGTGAAGGTACCAAGTAAAAAGTAATATATGCTCTATGATTCTACTGGAATGAGGTTCTAAAAGAGGAAAAAATAATCTGTGGTGATAGAAATCAAAACACTGGCTGACTCTGTAGGAAGAGATTGATTGAAAAGGACAAGGAAAACAATTTATGGGGTTACAGAAACATTGTGTATTTTGATTTGATTGCTGTATACATGGGTAATAGATTTGTCAAAACCCATCAGGTGAACACTTCAGATCCCTGCATTTTTCTGAATGTACATTGAATCTGAATTTAACATATTTAACAATTCTAACTTGATGCATTGGATGTGCTTTTCTTCTCAATGTTTCTGGAACAGAATCATGATTTTCTCAATGTAGCTCAAGGAGTTTAGTCCCTTGAAAATTAACCCACAATAATCATATTTGTAAAAAATTTAGTTATAAACCATAATCACAAAATAATCAATTTATAATTAGTGATATTACTATTATGTTCATAGTAGTAGCAAGGACATCTACTGTCTCCAAGTCTTTCTGGTGAAGCCAAATTCCAACCAGAAGTTAGTTTGGTGAATACAGAATGAATTCAACCACAATTAGTTTTATAAATTTCAATGGCTGGTGTCATCAAGCTGGGATAACGTGAGGCAGCCATCTCCCTTTCTAGCCAAGTGGACCTCTTCCCACACTAGACAGATACAAAGTCAAAAACCCAGGCTCCAGCCTCTGAATGCACTTTTTCTGGGCTCATCTGAAAGATTGTCTTTCTGTTAACATAGCCTTTCTCTGAAGAATAGTGTGATCAATGACAATTAAGCTTCCTATTCAAAATCACCTTCTAATCTTGCTCTACTGAGATTTCTACTAGGTCATTTTGTTTAGATTTTCATGTTTCTATGTTTCTTATCTATGAAGAGTTATTGATGCAGAAATATAACCTCATCCTCTATGTATATATTTTAATATTTTAGCTCTTACAGAATAAATTCTCAGGGGTCCTTCATTATAACATCTTCTGTATTTGTGATGAAACTGGACATGTTTGATATGCTTGATCCTACATAAAAATTTGAATGTAATGGTTTGTGTCACATCAATTTATTTAAAGGCTATATTTTATTAGCAAAAACAATTCCTAGCCTTATCTCTGAAATCCATCCTTCATCCCTTCTTTGATCCTCCCTCTATCTTTGACTTACAAGCTTCTCTCCATTTTAACTCCATCTATAGCTCTAAACTCTCGTCTTTTATTTGGCTAATTCCCAAGTCTTAGCTCATCCCAAACACATCTGGATGTAGTGACAGGGTAATATTCAGCCACAGTGTGAAAATATATGCCTTTCATATTACTTGGCAATAAAATGGCTAAATGTTTAGTTTTCTTAATGTACCTCATCTAAATTATCTCTAGTCAGAATGATCTCATAAAACTGTTCAGTAAAATGAATTCTGGTATCAAAATAGCTGGTGAAAATAAAAGTTTTTCTCTAAATGTTATATACCCATGTATTGTAGATTCTATTTTGAAGAGAGAATGCAAAGATGGATTAACTGATTAACATGATTAAGTCTCATGCTTTGTAGGTATAGGTAATCTGACTGGAAAGTAGTCTCATCCCCTTCTTACCAAGGTAGATTCATGAGTGTGTATATTCTTTCTTAATTCTTCCATTCATGTCCCACCTGAAACTGTTATTTGAATCAGTTGGAATTACTTCATCTAAAGTCATATATTTTTAATATGGAGTTGGAACTGCAGGACTTAATTTTGATGATTGGTAACAATGACCAAATTTGTAAATATGCCAGAGTCTTACAGGAATGAATAAGTAAAAGTTCATTCTTTCAAGGTTTCTATTTTCCTGTATATTAGATAAAACATATCATGTGGGGTTATTTTTAAGATTGAAAAAGTAATATTTGACTATCATTTTAGAGTAATAAACATCCCTATAATTAGAATGATCATATGCTTAACAGAGGAGACAAAAGAAAGTTCAATCCCATGACACAGCCAAGATTGCTTATATGAGACATATTGTGTCTCCGAATTCCTAAGAGAGCATGACAGTTATTTAATTTTATAACAAATTACTGTGGAGGCCAGAAAGAGGCTGGGGCCTGACACAACCACAAGCAAGCCCTAGTGCCCAGGTCCTGGTGACTGAGATCAGTCTGGAAGACATTCTCAAATAAGTGGGGAAATATCTGGTTATCATAAAGGCAAATGACAAAATATGCCTCAAAGAAGAATAAAGAAACAGTGATTTGTCCAAAAATATAGGCAGAGAACTACCATAGATTAACAGAAGGCTGGTACTCAGAGATCTGCCCGTTTTAAGTTTGTGTGAATGTCTGCAGGAGTCAGAGCAAGGATAATCCGACTTTGGATCCAGGTGGGGGATGGGATCTAGAGTCTAAGGACAAATCCAGATCGTAGTCAAGACCTCTCAATTACTCAAAGTTTAAGAAATTAGCCAGCCTGCTGGCACAGTCACATGAGCAGGACTGTTGAGATGTAAATGAGAGGACCACAGTAAAAGGGAACACAGAGATTGTGCCCTTCGGGTCAGTATGTAGTTCAAGTGTTTTCTGTTCAGCCCTGGGTACACTTCCACAATCAGCCTAAGAAGGAGAGGCAGATTGTAACTGCTCAGAAATTACACTTGAATAAAAGTCATTGAGCTATAAAAAGACAATCAGACAGGAGTCTCCAGCAGCATCAGGTTTTCTAGAGTTGGATGAGGGACCAGAAGCATATACAAGGCATAACTACCTGAAGTATTTAATCAATATAGGAGACTTCACTTTATTTTATTCAATATTGAGTTAGTGCAAGTATTACAAGTTATTCCATTTTCACCAATGCAAACAGAAAATGAGTGAGAAGACATTTGCTTAAATAGACATCAATATGTGTGCAAATAAAAAAGCAATTAAATTGTTTTTGATGAGCTTATTTTATTTATTTCATGATTATTTGGAAGGTTGTTCTGGCAAACTACATGTTCACTAAAAATATTCATTTTCTCTCAGGTTATGAAAAAAAAAGTTGTTCTCAGGTTTTTAAACCAGTAGCAAAATTAATTTAAAAATTTACATATATAATTATATATAATTTTTCATATTAATGGTTGAATATAATCCCCCCAAAAACTTGTATACTATCTTATTATTTTTAGTTTTATGAAATTATTATTTCTAAAATCAAAGGAAAAATACATTATTTTAATATATTCAGTAGATATGTATTTAAGTAAATAAGAAAGGTAGTCATGCAAAAATGACTTGAAATTTTATAGAATGTTTACACATTTCCACCTAAAATTTAATAGCTTCATATAGCTATAATTATATACCCAGTAGAGACCATTTTATAAAAATATTGTTTAACTTTCTACTTATGTTCAGACTGTAGTTTCAAATAATTCCATAACAATTTACCTAAATAAGGATTGAGTAACAAAATCTAAACAAGATATTAGAAACATAAAAAGTTTATATATGTGAATAATAAATTTGTGAATTAATGTGAGGTCTTATATTTAAACAGATGTTGAACTGATAAAATACATATTTATAAATTAAACCAAAAGTTATACATTATACCACCCATAACATTGCTGTATTTGCTGAATAATAAATGTTAGAATGTGGTATGGTTTATGTGAAGAATGAGTATATAAGATTTCTGCTGCTGAGCTAGGTTACATCACATTGTATCAGACCAACACTTCTGCTGAGAAAATATTTAAAAATGAATAAAATATTTTAAAAAATAAATTTAAAAACATCAGAAAACCCTCCAGTCAGCCAAAATTTTAGAGGTCAACATCTTAGAGAGACAAGAGACAAAAAGATGAAAACTCGAGATTGGAAGTTGCACAGAACTTGGAGCTATTTGCCTACTCTAATTAGATCATGATGACCTGTGCTTAGCATAACCAGTAGAAGAAAGGCTGAGAAGCTGATCAAAATGTTTTATTTGACAGTCTCATGAAGATGCACAAACATGGGATGTGGGGATGGGAGGGTGGTGGGCCCTGGAATAGAGCCTGGGATTTCAGTTGACATCCCCAAAGAGATGCATCCAAGAAAATGGCCAAAGAGAATATAGAATCACACTTATGAAGACTGAAATCTACCCTGAAACAGTCTAATTTCTGATAGGATTAAAGCAATCTGCTCCTTATGTAACTGCTGGTTGGTAGAAAAGAAAGTAAAAATAGCATTTCTGGATCCACAAATAACCGATACGAATGTTCACGAACAACATCTAACATTTAAAAAAAGTACCACATATACCAGGAAATGAGAAAAGCCAACTGAAACCAATTAAAAATCTAGACCCACTCCTCCTGTAAAACGAAATAAAACCAAAACCTACAGAGAGATAAAAAAACAAGTAATAGAGCTATCAATCATGAATTTTGAAATAACTGTGATTAATATATTTTAGAAAATATATATTTAAAAATTTAGAATTTCAGTAGGAAATTGGAATTTATAGAAAATCATTCAAATACAACTCTAGCAATAGAAAAACATAATATTAATAATTAAACATTTCTTTGATAATACTTTAGACAGAACTCAAATATCATCTGAAAAGATAAATCAATGTAAATAACTGACCTGAAGCACAGAGAGATTAAAAATTCAGAAAACACAGAAAGAAAGGATAAGACACCATAAAGGAAACTAAATTTGGTTTAAAGGTACCTCCATAGGTGGTAAACTGTAACCTAACTTTGTATGTAAATAAACTTCCACTTAATTTAAGAGTATATTCTTGTAACAAATAGCTTCACCCAATTGCAGCATCCAGGCTTCAGCCACAGACTGCCAACTGATCAGATCTTTAGGTTTTTTCTTTTAACAACATATATGAGATAAGGAAAAAGAGTCTAAAATGTTTGCCATTGGAGTTAGGAAGGAAATTTTAAAAAAGGTAACTGGGCAGAAGCAATATTTGAAGAATAATAGTACAGCTATTTCAAAAAAACGACACAAGATACCAAGCAACAGATTTAACATTAACACGACAAACTCCAAGGTGGTGTTACAGCCACTTTGTTGGATTTTTTGGCAGTATCTTCTAATACGAACATAAATTGCCACGTAAATAGGCAATTTCTATCCTAGGTACAAAGAAAAGAGAAATGTTTATATCTGTGCAGCAGAAGACATGTTCAAGAATGTTCATTGCAGCATTATTTGAAATGGTCCTAAATTGAAAACAACAAAATTGTTCACAAGTGAATAATGTGTAAATAAACTGTTGAGTATGCATATAGTGGAATATTGTATAAAACAAAAAGGAACACATGGCAACTACCTACAACAACATGGTTTAATATCACATTCATAATTGTGAAGTCAGACGTAAGAGGTCATGTGATCTAAAAGTGCATTTGAATAATGTTCAGAAACAATCTAATATTGGAGAGGGTGGATACCTCTAAAGAGAATTATTGTTGTTACCAAGAGAGGGCTTGAGGGGAACTTCCGAGCTTTACATTTTCCTTCAGCAGTACATTTTCTTAAATTTGAGACATTTGGGATTAAGCTAAATCCTGAGGTTTCAGGAGGATGACCAATGAATGATACCCTCCATTCCCAGGACCTGAGTCCAGGGTATTGTCCTATATCTTGTTCTGGATTTGTTCATGGGTATGTTAACTTCTCAAGAATTGCTAAACATGTAAACTTATAATTAGTTCACAATTTTTAATGTAAATCATATTTTAATAAAAATTAATAGTAAATATAATATACTGCTCCAGAAAAGATTATGAAAGCTAATAGATGTATCAAAAATGAAAGTCCAATGGACAATCCTGGCACATTTTCAAATTTATGGGACTAATCAAAGAATATTTTCATAAAAAAAGGAGGGAAATTCTCAGTTTTATCTCAGAGAAATCACTGACTGTTGGCCAAAATAACTATTACAATTTCTTTCATTCGCAACTTAATACAGATATTTAGATATTTAATACCCTTCACTCAAAAAACCAGCAGTTTCAAAGAATTTGCAGATGTTTGGTTATAGATCATTTAGCCAAAAAAGTCCCCTTTTTTGTAACACAATCAGATAAGTGATTTACATTGCAAAATCCTTGTTACTTTTGGCCAATTCATGTGATTTGCATTCTTGCCTGGTTCCACAATTTGATGGGTATCTTTCACCTTATATTTTATATGAAAGGCCCTCAAAAGATACACAAAAATGTTAATGATAAATCAAAATTGTTTATCTGATGATAATATTGCGCAGTGCCTCATGGGAGGCAGAGCCTGAGGGAAGTTTTACAACTGATCAACTCTGTCCAGGTAATCTCATTGTGAATGTGAACCAGTCACTTCATCTTCCACTAGAGTGAACATAGATTATGCATATATTTAAAATGATATTATATGAATAGAAATAATTCCAACCTTTCCCTAAGTTACTTGCTGAAAAAATAAATATATAATATGTGAGGATAATAGTTGATCACAGAGGATTATTTACAATATATATGTCATATATCTTAACTTTTACACTCACATTGATCCATGTGTTCAGTGTTTTATGCATTTCTCTCGTTTGTTACAGCATCAACATGTGGGCAAATTCCTGAATCCAGTTTTCAAACATACACTCACAGTTGTGAGGTAGAGGAATTAGTCTCCTCGAATTTCAGTCAGTTATGTGAGAAGGTACTTGGTTATCATGTGGGCATCTTCATTTGGCCATCTCCTGGGTAAATGGCAGCGATATATGATGGTTGATGATTATTCAGAGCCATGTTATGCTGGAATGGTTAGCTAAGTGAATAATGTATCTTATCTCTAATTTTTTTTCTTGACCTTTCAACATTAGCTCCCTTTGCTATTTAGAATGCTATTTGCAGAGATGGTGTAGTCTTAAGACTTTGGATTTGTGGGCTTTGAAGTTTCCTCAGCACAATAAGCTCTTTTTCTACTGTGTCTACTTTTGCCACGGGCCACTGCTCATTGTACAACCAGCATGCTGTTCCCTGAGTGAACCTTCCTGAAAGTCTGTAAAAAGAGAATCTGAGGAAATAGAGCCCTTCATGAAAAGGTTTCTGCATGAGCACACATTCAATTCTCCCTGTTTTGATAAGGTACAGTCTTTCTTTTCTCAAGTCCAAACTGCTTATTAATGCTTTTGTAATAATTGCTACCACATGTACAGAAATGCAAATCTTATTCTACTCCTTCAGCAGTACATTTCCTCAAATTTGAGACATTTGGGATTAAGCTAAATCCTGGGGCTTTAGGGGGATGATCAATGATACCCTCCATTCCTAGGTCCCAAGTCTAGGGGAGGGAGTAAACCTATGGTGCTCTGCATATTTTGGCCCAGGTTGGGCTTGTAAGACAATTGTCTCTTATAAGATTTTTTCTTAATATCTCACAGTTAGCCATTTGAAATTCAGAAGCCAGTGTAGGCAGTGAATCATAGGCAGCTCTATTCCCTGCATGGTCTCATTTGAGGCAGGTAAAGATTTTTTACATAATGTGCTCATTGGCATACTGTATAATAAAGAGACCCAAGAGAAAAATGTCTTTGCAAAAATGAGTCAACTAAAATGCATATTTCAAACATACTCATTGGAAAGTCAAGGATCCTGATTAAAAGATAACAAAGCCTAATATTTAGTTTAGCATATCTACACAGGGAAGAAAATAAACTTTATTCTGATCAATAATGTGGCTTTCTGAATGTAAATGAGTCAAGGAAACATTCCCTTTTCCAAAATGGGTTGAGATAATACTGTCAATGTCTTATTGACAAAGCCCAATATCCAACAGGAATAAAAGTATACATATGTGTGTGTGCTTGTTTGTGTGTATGTGTTTCAAAAGATGCAGTAATTAAACAGGCATGTCTGTAGCTTGGACAAACAGAAATCAAAATGTGACAAAGAGGGAGAGATGAAGTATTCTTCTGGTGTGATTTTAACAGCCTGGTAAAATACTGTTGGGTAAGCCCAGAGGGATAGTGAGTCAGTAACAACCATATTTTTATAATCCTGATATAATTTATTTAACAAAAGGAAAAGGTCTTATAGAGTTTTCCACTTCCCAATGTGCATAAGAGATCATCTTATATAAAATAGATGCTGAATAATGTTTATGGAATGAATAATAAGCAGAAACATAAGCTTGTTTCATGTATAGTGTTTTTTTTCAATTAATTTTCAATAAAAGCAACACCTCAAATTGAAGAAAAAAGTTATCCCACTGAAGCATTCCTCAAACTATGTCGAAATGGTGGGAAAAACACATCTGCATATGTGGTAATAGAACACAAGGTGACAGTTTAGAATGAGATGAGATTGACATCGATGTTTACCATTCAAACTATAAAGTCGTGCAGGTGAGTACAAATTGGATTGGGGAGAAGAAAATGGCAACCCTGAAAGAAAACATTATGTGCTATCTAATCTAGCATTCAGAAACTTGACATGCTCCATCCTCTATAAGCTAAATTTGATGAGCCTTATTTCATTCAACAAATTTCTTTGGTTATAAAACAGGCATTCTTTTAATTTCTGTGTTTGTATGAATTGACAATTTGTTTGTAAGTAATATCTAGCTGTCTCTATTATTACAGAGATTCCCTCATTCCTCAGAAAAGTATTAGGCATCTTGCAAAATATTTTACACTTTAAGAGGAGAAAACCACCCAGCTTACACAACACATTCTATGGGGTGTGTTTCTCTGTGTGTGTGTGTGTGTGTGTGTGTGTGTGTATAAAATAAAATTCATTTGCAAGTTGAGTGATCAAATTGTTCTCATTCCCCTTCTTTGGACATGAATTTAAGAAGCACTTTTCTTTACTTCACTATAAACAGCCCAGCCTCAAACTTCTAAAGAAAAATGAGAGCTCTGTAGTCTTCAAGTTCCCAATCATATGCATTCATGAAATGGATAATATCTTATGAAATCTTGATTTGCTAAAAAGAGAAAATAAATAACTTTTGGCTCACCAAAGATAGGGACTCTGAATCAATATTTCATAAAAGATTACTAATATTAGAATAGGCATAAAATTTTGATCTAGTTAGTTTTCTCTTGGTTAAATTAACTGAAATAAAGAAAATATAAAAGATATTATGTCCTCCAAGTTCAGTATTTTAGAGCTTTCCTGAATTCACTCCAATGTATAATGTTGTCTAAATTACATACTCATTTGCCCACATTAACATACTTACTTTTAACTCACCAGATATTTCACTTTAGTATGCAAAATAATATTTTTATGTTTATGGATATAAATTATGAAACAGCAGACAGGCACGGTGGCTCATGCCTGTAATCCCAGCAGGCTGAGGCAGGTGGATCACCTGAGGTTGGGAGCTTGAGACCAGCCTGACCAACATGGAGAAACCCTGTCTCTAATAAAAATACAAAATTAGCTGGGCATGGTGGACACACTTGTAATCCCAGCTACTCAGGAGGCTAAGGCAGAAGAATCGCTTGAACCCAGAAGGCGGAGGCTGCAGTGATCCAAGATCGTGCCATTGCACTCCAGCCTGGGCAACAAGAGCAAAACTCCATCTCAAACAAAAAAAAATTATGAAAGAGCAATTTTTATAACATACATCAAAGAGAAAGTCCAATACTGAATGTGAGCCACAACTAAATATACAGTTTAGTCAGAATTAAAATAGTGTCTGGTTTATATGAGATCAAAAATGTGGATAATGCATTATTCTTCTACATTTATATTACACACATACTCATCCATAAGTCCCAGCCAAAAGAAGTGAAGGCTAACTGAAAGAAGGCAACAGCACACTAAAATGTCAGTAGGATTAAAAAAAGACAATTAAACAACATTTGCATTTTAGATAATACTAGAAATTAAATGCAATCTTTAAGGTTGTATTACTTTAAGTAATTGAAATCTGTATTTGCTCCAAACACATAGTGAAGAGAGAATGTGTCTTAAACCTTGTTTAAAAAAAATTGAAAAGATCCTCCCATACCCACAATTGTCAGCCATTCCTTTATTTCCTTTTATCAAAATTTAGCTATGAGTGAAAAGCAAGTTGTGGTATCTTCAGGACTCAGCTGATTTATAGTGCCCCACACTTGGTCCAGACTAAAATAGACCATTTTGATTGCCTCCTCAAAGAAGAGGCTCATGGAAAATAAACTGTCCCTGAGAAATCATTAGGACAGAAAATTAGGACAGATAGATTTAAGCGTCTCACCAGGAAACTGTAATACTTAAGAGTTTCAAGTTTCTCCAAGGGCCTAAGGAGTAATTTTAAGTTTCAGGGCACTCCAAAACTATCATGAGTTGTTGACTCTTCTTAGTCCCCACACCCCAACAAATGGGATTTAGTTCAAACCTGCATCTAGGACTAGATCACCCAGTGCAATGAGCACAACACACACACACACACACACACACACACACACACACACGCACACATATTTTTTCCAGTTGGCTCCTTATCTGTCCTTGAGAAATTGAGACTACAAAGAAACTGAAGGGAGAGCGCTGACAGGCAGGTGAACAGCTTCTTATCCTCTTCCAGATAGTGATTTTGATATATCTCAATCACTGGAACTGTAACAAACACATACAGCTAGAAACAATTATCTCTGGGGAATGTCATCCAGTTATGTTAGATTCTACAATTTCCATAAAGCTGCTTGATTCTCCATGCAGGATTCTATGAGAGATTTGATTTGGGGTTAATGTTATGATAACTACTACTTATTGACCATTTACTGTGAATCAGACACTGCTATAAGAGTTTATATTATTGATTATTTAGTCCTCACAAAAATAGTCAGTAGTGTCACCATTCCCACTTTACACATCTTAAGATAAAGCAAAGATAAATCAGATAGCTAGAGGCACTGAATAACTAGCCCAACATGAATCTCTGCTACACTAACATACTAATAAGTAGAAGAGTGGATCTGGACCCAAACAATCAAGCACCAAAGTCCATGTCATCCACTACACTCCTGCTTCTCAAATGTGAGTACTCATGTATATGACAGTGATCCTGAAGATGATACTGGCTCTAAAACCTTTTGAACACTTTGAGTTCAACTGTGTAATACTACAGCATTGGACTCTTCTGAGGCACCTGCCACTTTGAGGAATGTCCTCTTTCTTAAACTGTCTTCACTTTATTTATTTTTTATTTTTATTTTTATTTTTTTTTGAGATGGAATTTCACTCTTGTTGCCCAGGTTGTAGTACAATGGCACAATCTCGGCTCATCACAACCTCCGCCTCCCAGGTTCAAATGATTCTCCTACCTCAGCCTCCCAAGTAGCTGGGATTACAGGCATGCACCATCATGCCTGGCTAATTTTTGTATTTTTAGTAGAGACAGGGTTTCACCATGTTGGTCAGGCTGGTCTTGAACTCCCGACCTCAGGTGATCTGCCTGCCTCTGCCTCCCAAGTGCTGGGAGTACAGGCATGAACCACTGTGCCTGGTCTCTTTATTTTTATACATAACATGAATCTTTCTAGTTTTAGTCAAATATTTTGAATATTTGTCTGAATTGTTATTTATCTTTCCTTCCCTTCTCTGGTTGATTTCCAGAGATCCAGAGAGACTAGGTAAATCTGACATATCTGTTTTCAAGAGGAGAAGCAATGCAGATATACATTTTATTTTAGCATAATTTGAGCACTTACAGACTGTTGTTGTAACCTCCAGGACCACGTTTTGTTCAAGACTGAAAATAGAACAAATTATCCATACATGATTTTTATTAATGCTGTTGGACTATCTCATTTAAATCTTTCCATGTCCCTGTAAAATCAGCATTGTACAAACAAGAAAGATATATACCAGAAAATAAATATAATTTACACAGGGTTGCCCACAGTGACTCCTACAGTTAATATATGAAGAAAGACCTGAAGGAAGCAATGGAGTAAGCCAAACAGAAATGTGGGAGTTGCCTTTTCAAGACAGAAGGATCCGAAAAGCAAAGGTGACCACATGTTGGGCATGATTTAGGAACAGCAGAAGACTCGTGTGACAGTTGTTTAATAAGCAAATGAAAAAATAAGGCATGATGAATCTAGCAAAGTAGCAGTGAACCTTATCCTATAGAGCTTTGTATTCCATTAGAAGGAAGTGTGGCTTTTGCATCTGAGCAACATGAGATACCATTGATGGTTTGGGGCAAAGCAATGATATAGTCTGCTTTGAGTTTTAATAAGATCATTCTAACTGTTGTGTTAAGAACAATCTTTTGATATATTGACTGTAGAGAATTAAAGAAACAAATGAGTCAGATGAATCCAGGATGTTTTGCTTCATTCATTGTAAAATGGGTTTTGCATTTATAGAGTTGGGGAAAACTTAGGAGAAGTATATTTGGGGGGAAGTTTAGAAGTTTTGCTTTGGGTGTGTTAAATTTGGGATGTTTATCATTCATTAACATAGTTAGGTCAGATAAAAATATAGCTATAAGAGTCTGGAGTACAAGGCAGATATGCAAGATGAATATTTCAATATCTGAGTCATACAGCACATAGGTCATATTGAAAACTGTGAACTGAATGAGATCTCCAAAGAGGTCAAGTAGTTAGAAAAGATTTAAAGACTGAGCAGTTGGATGCACAAATGATTAGAAGTCAGGAGTATGTAGGTAAACCAACAAAATCAGGATACACCAGAAGACACGGTGAGGAATGTAAGAGGAAAATCAGGAGCAGATAATGTTCTGGAATCCAGGAAGCAAATATTCAAGGAGAGGGCCTGAGAAACCATGAAAAATCTTGAAAATAAGTCAACCAAGATGAGTGTGGAGAATTGACCATTGATTTTTAACAACAGAGAGCAACTTGATAGCATGAAAGCGTTTTGGTAAACTGGCAGAGACGATTTCTGATTAGAATGGACTCCCAAGCAAGCACAAGAGGAGACACATTAATGATTAATATACACCTTTGAATTTTATCTGATTTCCTGGCTTTCAGACCCCACCCTGTTTTTATGGCTGGCTCCTCCCAGTACAGGACGAAGTATAGTCCCCCAGGATTTAAAGTGCTTATTTAACAGGTAAAATTTCGAGCTATGATGCATAGATATTTACATTAAAATAAAATGGATAGAGGTTTCCTAAATATTTTTTCTTAATATTCTAAACATAAGGTAATTCTAAATATGCTACTTTGTTTGAATGATAATAAGAAGAACAATTGCACTTATAATATTTCAAGTTTATGTCCTAGAAGTCAATGTCATTATAAATGAGATGCTATCTAAAACACTTTTAATATTGAGACTCAGGTAGCTTGGAAATAAATTAACTGAACTGAGACTGTTATTTCCTAAGATAAAAAGGAATGATTTCTTTTCTTTTAATCTTTTACTTAATTTTCTTTTGTTCAAATACTTCTCAGTTATTAAATAGTCATAGCTCATTCTTTAAATTATATCTTTTAGTTTTCTGAATCAAATTACACACACCCACTTATTACATACCAAGTAAAGTAGCAGAGCTTTTCCTCAGATGCCTCTCAGACAGTTTCAAGGAACCTGTGAACTAACTTATTTAGAAAGAAATATTCACACATGTCACAATCTCCAAAAGTATGAAAGTCATCTTTATTTAAGATAAAAGATAAGTATTTCCAGTGTAAGGATTCTTTCATATGAAAAAACCTCACTGTGCTTTATTTTCTGTCTATAGATGAATCATGTGTGGATAAATTGTGGATCACATTTATCTTTTGAAACTTACTACTTAAGGAGGTAAGAAAAATAAAAAAAAATGTGATATTTGAATACACTTAGAAGTTCTCTTACAGCCCAACACTTCACAACTTTTATCTTTTTTATGGCACCAACTGCTTTTTGAATTGTATTTCTCTATAAATACCATTTTTTGTTTAACACCATTTTTGTTTTCCTCTTGCTTTATTTCTCTCCCTATTGTGTTTTTCTCTGTTACTTTTGCTCTTCATGAGGACCGAATATTTTCTGTCAAAAGTAACAAAACACCATTCTATTAAATCCCTGGCTTTTGAAAAGAGTGCTAATAACTTTGATCACTGCATTTGTAAAATTAAGGTGCAGGTCCTTGCTTTAAAGGAGTTCATCTCTTGCTTTGAATCTGGGAGGGATGATGCATTTATGAAGATGAGCACTCTGTTGGAAAGTCCATGGTCCCCTTTGGTGTCACATCTATCTATGTCCCCAGACTGCTCATCCAATGTTCCAATGAAAATGATTAGCGAGACCCCCTATGAGCTGCAGATGGAATGAGGCAGAACGATAAGGCACATTGCCTTTCAGATCAGCAGAGAGAGGGGCCTTCTTCACAGGAAGCCCAAGAGGAAGCCGTTTAAACAAGCGTGCAGAAAATATTGGGGTAATTACCAAGCACCAGGAGGGGGTCTCAGCATTGAGAATAGATTCAAAAATTCATTCAGCAGATTAATTGATGCTTTCCCTGCAGCTTGTCTTTGGAAATAATTCCCATGGAAATTCACAGCTGAGAGTGGTAAAGTGTATTATAAAAAGATATTTTCATTACAGCATATATGTTTACTAATGCTTGAACCACATTTGTTTCTGTCAGAGAAGCTTTGACTCTTTTGATCATTTGACTTTGTAGGTTTGCTCTCTAAAATAAGACTCTTGGACTCACAAAGGCCAGAAAACCTTTATGTCTGCAGATATATCATAAGAAGATGTTTAAAGTACTCTGTTGGAAATATCTGGGCAAGTTTTTGTGACTTCAATTATTTTCTGGCATAGTATTCTTGATTGCCATTCTGACGACTGATTCAATTTATCCAGAACAAAATCTGTTGTGGGTGTGTTTGAACAGGGAGTGCCCTAAAGGAGAAGGACTGGTATCCCTCAGTCCCACAAGGTCACTGGAGTGGAACATCAGTGCTATGACAGATTTGTTCCTGGGGAAAAGCACATTGGCCTTTGCCTCCTTCTTTTCTAACCAGCTGGCAAATAAAGGTATTTGACAGCAAAAATACAGAGATATACACTTATCAAATACACTAGTTTGGAAAAGGTGTCAGAAAGCAGAAATGAATGGGTGTGTGTTGTGTGCTGTGGCACCATATTTATAGAACACAGGGTTAGCCTTAAGAAAGACATACCTATCTTTTGGAAATATTGATCTGTCATTTTGAAAAATAGGAAGAAAAACTGTTAAAATTCTGTTGCTGCATTATTTTCATTGGCACCCCTAGGAAAATCCTTTTACTACGTCCAGTTTATTGGAAATAGTCTTAGAATAAATTAATGTGAGTATCCTCACTGCAGATGTCTGTTCATGCACATAATGATTTTAGGACCACCTGGGAATTCAAGAGTGAGGATATCTATTCCTTTGAAATGGGGTTAACAGGATAGGTGGTTCATCTCTCCCATGATGAAAGCATATACTGTTGCTTTCACCTTGAATGCACTTCCCTTTCTTGTGTGCTGACATGCTACACTCATGTGGCTAAGACTGTATTATGACTTCCGTGGGACCCTTCCTTTACATTAAAATTTATGGTTCACAATCTCACTGGTATAAAAGATGAATATATTAGTGATATATATTAAAACATTTTATTTGACCTAAAAATTTATTTGTTCTTCTTATTTAAAAGAAATTAAACTATTTATAGCCCCAGAATCTATTGTGGGCCCCAGGCATTGTACTTATTGGACAATGAATTACTCAGTCTTGCATTCAAGTAAATGTCCAAGTAAAATGTTGACAGTTATATGGAAGCTTCCCATGGCAACCATTTCCTTCCTTCTCTGACTAACAGATCCTAAATTTTGTTCAGGGTTCAGGAAAGAAAAGGCCCAAGGAGTAAGTTCCTCCCCTAACCAAAGGATAGAACATGATTGGCTCAATGCCATCATGGAAATTCCGTTCCCTTTTGTCAAGCAGGAATTTTAAGTGTGGGCCATCTTTTTTTTTTTTTTTTCTGAAGGAGTCTCGCTGTGTCACCAAGCTGGAGTGCAGTGGCGTGATCTTGGCTCAGGCTCACTGCAACCTCTGCCTCCCAGGTTCAAGTGATTCTCCTGCCTCAGCCTCCTGAGTAGCTGGGACTACGGACACGTGCCACCATGCCCAGCTAATTTTTTTTTGTATTTTTAGTAGAGATGGGGTTTCACCATGTTCACCAGGATGGTCTCGATCTCTTGACCTCATGATCCACCCGCCTTGGCCTCCCAAAGTGCTGGGATTACAGGCGTGAGCCACCGCACCTGGCCAAGTGTGGGCCATCTTTTGATCATAAAGGATGTCATGGTTTAGCAGACCAATGGAAGGAGCCTGAATATTTGATAAAACTGTTGAGCCACTGAATTAACCTGGGATTCTTTTTTTAATTCATGAGCTATTCACTTTGTTACCAGATTTGCTTCTATAAAAACCATAGCTTTCAATGCAGGCAATCTCTCTTAGGTTGTCAAGCCAAGATTATCTATTTGATCCTGTGGCAAATTGATAATAAATGGGATAAAAATGAATTTTCTGCATCAGGCCACCTGTATTTGAGTTTTGTTTTGGAATGAGTCATTGTAAAAGGAAGACTTTCAGAGATTATTATCAGAAAGAGTCACGTTAGCCAACGGGGAGAGGGGAAGAACTGACTGACATATCAGTACCAAATCAAGAAGAGCTACAAAACATGGCACTTCTTGGGGTTGGCTGGGAAGCACAAACATGAATAAAGCAGAACAATCTTTTCTGGAGAATGCATTCAGTTGAGCCAATCTGGTACAAATCCAATAGCGCTTTAGGGTTAGAAAACTTTAAAATATGGGGTGTTTTGATATATGTCCTGCAGATTGGTTTGGCCCAGTGAAGTCTAACCTTCTGTGGATCATGCCATGTTTTCCTCTGGGATATGGACAAAATAGAGTGAGAGCAATATGAGGTTATTACGTTATCCTTTGCCCCTCACATGCACATCTACAGCTTTTAGCTACGTTTAGCCCTTTCTAGAATGGCAATAAATATAGATCCTTTGTCAAACCACTCAATGTTTCTAAGTAGCACTATCAGAGGCAAGGCAATCTAGGCAAATTTCTGTAGTAAAATCTATTAAAAAATATATGTGTAAGAGGGAGATATGGGTACATAGCTTTAAAATTTCAGAGCAGTGTTGTTCTAATGAAAGTTTGTCAAAAAGATTAAAGCTTGAAACTAAGGACAAAAAAAAAGATATGGGGATTGGTCATTTTGGAACTGGGATAAAGTAACAAGGAATCATAGAACTATTGTTGGTGACAGATGATGATAAAAGGTTATAATTCATCCAACCAAAATGTACTTACAAATGTTCTACTATCTCCAGGCATTGGTCAAAGTGCTGGGTGATAGGTTTATAGTGAGGGATAAACCTGATGGCATAAAGAATTCATAACTACCAAATGTAATTCTTTACATCATTTCTAACAAAGATACTGGTATTTAGTCAGGAAATGATGTAATAAATACAGCTCTGGACGTACAAGAAGTTGTTTAAGAAGTAGTTATTTGAGTTAAAGTTTTGGGGTTCAAGCAAACAGACCAGAACCTGCTCTCAACTGGGGAGGGGGAGAGATACCAAAACACTACCATCCTGACTTTACTGAGAGGGAAAAAATATATAGTCAGAAAAATACAGATTAGTAACCTAAATTTTACTAATTGAACAAATATTGTGAGAAGGATGGTCCCAAGAACAGGGAAGCAGAGTTTGCCACCTAGGGGGGACACTGTCATGTTATGTATTAGTAAAGTAAACAATATGATGATAAACGTATAATGTGTAGAAGGCTAATATATATATCTTCTAGGGAGTGGAAAGAAAGTGCATTAGGTAAGATGCCAGTAACAGAACATTGAACTAAACAAGGCATAAACATGGAAGACATTTATCTTATTTGCATTTTATGAAATTATCTTGAAAAATAAGATTTAATGGAGTTCAGTAATATTCTGATTCATCAAATCCCCTTTGTTCATTTTTTCCCAGCAGAATATCAATACCTAAGAAAACACTAACACAAATGAATATTGGCATTCACTTGTGTTATGAATGCCAATATTCATTTCTGAATATTGTTTAATGCACGGAGTGAACACAAGCACAAGCACAGTGGAATAAAACAGCAAGAGCAAAGACATAAATGCAGTGAATAAAATTTATAAGACCTGCTATAAACCTTTGTTAAGTATGTAATACTAGAAATAAAATATATTTTTATAAAAGGTCTTTAAAGAAGTAAAAATGTCTCCAATATTTTTAAAATATCAAAAAATACAATTGCAAGAAAAAAACAGAACATTATATAACTTTTATATATGTACATTAGAAATGGAAACATAAATGAGAAGATACTTCTATATGTATGGACTAATCCTTAAAATGTTAGAAAGATGTTAATAATTCAAAATAATATAACATCAACTAAAACAATAGGCCTCAATATAGCTACAAAATTATCTAAAGGGAGACTGAGTTTAAACTAACCCTCCATTTGGCTGATCAATCTGTAGGCAAAATGCTTCTAGGAGACATGGGTTTAGGTCATTGCTTTTTGAGAATCAGGTATCTTACCCAGGCAAATCAGTATTGGGCTTTCTGACTACATTAATTGTAAATGCCTATAGGATACTTGCATTTCATAACCTATGCCTCCCACTATGCCCCCAGATAAGGCATCTGATTGAGGAAAGCAAACTTAGCAGGGCAGACACAATGGCAGGGCAACTTTTGCCTCTGTTACCTTCAGGGATTAGCTTTCCTCTGCCTACAATTCTGTTCTTGGTAATTTGGTTTAAACCTTAAATTTCCCCAACTTAGGCAAATACAGTCTTTATTCTCCTTTTATTTGTTCTAAGTATCCCAAAGATGTGAATTCATGAGCAGTCAGTTTGGTTTTCACATACTTTCCCATTTCTTCTCCTTTTAGATAATTTAGAATTACAATAATTTAATTATTTATTGCTTGTGTCTTAACTCTTTATCCATTTTCTCTTTGAGAAGCTCTGGCTATGGAGGCAATCTGATATCTTTCACATGATTCAATATAACGTAAGGTATCAGGTATTTTTCTAGAAGGGAGAGTTAAGAGTTCCAGTTTATGAATCAATTCTTTTGTGTTCAAACAGGATTAGAAGAATATTCTCCCTTTCATTTTCTTAACTTATAAAATAAATTAATAAGTCTAGATAGGAATTTTTCAGTGTTCTAATAATTTGTATAAGTCTTCACAAATCTCAGATAAAAAATTAAAGAAAATAAAGTGGTCTTTAGTGTTAAATTTTAAAATGAGTTCATGATAGATAAAAGCATACTTGTTTAAAATATGGAGAGATATTACAAAGACAAATATGGACAATGCCCTGATTCAAAATCTGGCCTTCTTAGAACCTGGTTCTATTCCCTATCTCAATACTCAGGAGAGGTAAGTGTCAGACAGTTTTTATTTGATGTCATTAAATATTGAGTTTTCTAATTCACTCTTTCTCACCAGACAACCAACCTACTAATGATAATGTGACTTCCTATATCATGGAGAAAATGCCTTGACTGAAAGACATAGCCATATGGTTATATTCGCCATAGTTCTCATCTAAGCCAGACAATTTACTTTTTTTAATTTTATATTTTCTTTGTTTAACTTAAGTATTCCCAGAGGGTTGAATATAATCTTGATGAGCTGACAATGAAGTCTGCCAGACCACAGGACAAAGTTTGAACCAAAAGAATTTTAAACTGCTAGATTTCTTGGGATAGATTCATCAGGTCTAGCATGACAATCCTTCTCTATCATTGTGCGTTGTTCATTAGGAGCTTTTTCTTTTTCTTTTCTTTTTTTTTTTTTTTTTTTTTTTGAGAGACACAGTCTCACTCTGTCACCAGGCTGGAGTGCGGTGGCTCATTCCCGGCTCCCTGCAACCTCCACCACCTGGGTTCAAGGGATTCTCCTGCCTCAGCCTCCCGAGTAGCTGGGACTACAGGTACACACCACCACACCCAGCTAATCTTTGTATTTTTAGTGGAGACGGGGCTTCACCATGTTGATCAGGATTGTCTCGATCTCTTGACCTCATGATCCACCCGCCTCGGCCTCTCAGCGTTCTGGGATTACAGGCGTGAGCCACCGCACCCGGCTTAGCTTTTTCGATTTGCAGTTTGTATGAGTGGTTGCTACTTATTTCACATTAAATATGTGGGTCCAATTACATCTTGCCATTGCACTAATTTATAGGAATGCATCCCCTGTTACTGCATTAATGGCTATAGTCTATTCCTTCTGTTTTTCTCACTGTCATTCTTACTTAAATACTTCTTGACATGTTTCTGGCTTTTCATAACTCTATGGACCTCCCAGGTAACATAATGCCACCTGCTACTCTTTCTAACAATCAAAACTTTGTGACAACTGTGTGCATTACAACTAAGATCAATTTATTTTTTAGCAGTTTCACTTTATAAGTTTCTCAAACTCTATTATCCCTCAGTCTACTTTTTCTTAGAATATGATCTCATGTCTTACTTATAATACATCCCACTTGAACTATTTTAGTTTCTCAACAAATTTATTGAGGAAACATTATTTTCCCTTGGTTATCTTTCTGCATATAGATGGCCATTTCATTCTCCAAGCAGAAGCAGTAATAAGCTATTATTTTCAAGAATTCTGCATATTTTTCTCATTTATTTTACCATAAGAGATAAACATTTGTATTCATTGACTATCCTATTGGTTGAGTTAACTCATTAGAGAACAGTACTCACACATAGGCCTACTACTTGTTTGTTTGTTTTTCTCTCTGTCTCTCAACAGTTGCCCCATCTGCAGTGTAAAGTTTAGGTAGAGTTCACGGGGTAGAACTGCAAACCACACATTTGAAACCTTAATTCAGGCTGTTTATTCAATCCAGGTTAAACAGAAATAAAATAATATATTGTTTAAATTTTTATACCTATGTCTATTTTTTAATTGGTTCAAAACATAAAAGAGAGAAATATAATTAATTAGTACCTCTCAAGACCTCAAAAAATCATTTAATTGTAATATATGGGTATTATAATCTTGTTATTAAAATGTACACTTATAAACAGTGTAATGAGAAATAGGTACATGATGAAGAGTTAACTTATTTAATGGCAAACAACTTACTGAGTGGTCAATTTTCAAGTTCATTGATGAAACAGTTTGTATTTACAGAAAAATAACTAGATGATATATGTCCCATCAACTCTCTGTGTTATTTCTTTCTTTCTTTCTTTCTTTTTTTTTTTTTTTTGAGACAGAGTTTCCCTCTTGTTGCCCAGGCCGGAGTGCAATACAATGGCGTGCTCCCAGCTCACTGCAACCTCCGCCTCCCAGGTTCGAGCGATTCTCCTGCCTTAGCCTCCTGAGCAGCTGGGACTACAGGTGTATGCCACCATGCCTGGCTAATTTTTGTAGTTTTAGTACAGACAGTTTTGCCATGTTGGCCAGTCTGGTCTCGATATCCTGACCTCAGTTGATCTGCCTGCCTTGGCCTCCCAAAGTGCTGGGATTACAGGAGTGAGCCACCACGCCCAACCCTAAGTTTATATTCAAAATTAGGAGTGGAGACAATTTGTTAAATTTCAAATTGTCAGAAAAATAGGTGGAATCACTAGTGGAATATTGGGGATCTAGAAAATAAAAGACACCTCCAGAGAAGAAATAAAATTCACAAGAAGAACTTAAACAAATTTACAAGCAAAAAATAAACCACCCCATTAAAAAGTGGGCAAAGGACATGTACAGATGCTTTTCAAAAGAAGACATACAAATGGCCAACAAACAGATGAAAAAATGTTCAACATCACTAATCATTAGAGATATGAATTGAAACAACAATGAGATACCATCTCACACCAGTCAGAATAGCTATCATTTAAAAGTCAAAAAATAACAGATGCTGGTGAGGTTGCGGAGAAAAGGGAATGCTTATACACTGCTGATGGGAGTGTAAATTAGTTTAGACCTTGTGGAGAGCAGTGTGACAATACCTCAAAGAACTTAAAACAAAATTACCGTTTGACTCAGCAATCTCATTATTGAGTATATACCCAGAGGAATATAAATCATTCTACCATAAAGACACATGCACGCATGTGTTCATCACAGCACTATTCACAAGAGCAAATGCATGGAATCAGCCTAAATACACATGAACGTAGACTGGATAAAGAAAGTGTGGTACATATACACCACAGAATACTATGCAGCCATAAAAATAATGAGATCATGTCCTTTGCAGCAACATGGAGAGAGCTGGAGACCGTTATCCTTCACAAACTAACACAGGAACAGAAAACCAAATACTACATGTTCTCACTTATAAGTGAGAGCTGAACATTGAGTACACAAAGAAGGGAACAACAGACATGAGGGCCTACTTGAGGGTGGAGGGTGGGAGGAGGGTGAGGATGGAAAAACTACATATTAGGTAATGGGGTACTATGCTTATTAGTTGAGTGATGAAATAATCTGTACACCAAACCTCAGTGACATGTAGTTTACCTGTATAACATGTGCAAAATTACCCCAAATCTAAAATAAAAGTTAAAAAGAAAGTTGACATAGAGAGGATTGAAGGTTTATGAAAGCCACCTATTGTCTGCCAATAATCAAGACTACATGTCTCAGTGGCAGGTCTGAATCTATATACGGTAGTTAATTTGGTTAACTTTCAGGGTTAGTAGCTGCAGAGGTATAGGGTCCAAAAACCTACTATAAAAGAACACTATTAATATTTCAGTGCCTTTAGAGATCTTGTCTGTATTCTAGGTGCAGGACCAGGTCCTTGGTTTGTCCTCAGCATTCAAGAGATCTTACTGGCTATCAGATTCTCTCTTCCAGACATGCCTGCCTGTGGTCATGAATTCCAACTGAGAATTGCCACTGGTTTGTCTCCATTCTCCTCCCTATCACAAGCTGATTCCTTATGTCACTTCTCATATAAAGTGACGTTTTCTATAGGCAACACTCCCCTACATACTTCTCCTAATGCACTTGAGAAGGGAGACATAAGAATAAAAACTAACACTAAATATTTACTATGTTAGTAATTTAAATATCCTTATAAAACCAATCTTATTTTTACTTACACATATAAGTCAAGAAATAAGATATGGGAAAATGAGAGAGCATCAAAATCCATAAATGTGAAGATAATTCCTATTAAATATTCTAGAAAAAAATCTAAGCAGCATTTTGCCATTTCTTAATTTTTCATGTTACCAGAAAAATTTTGTGATGTCACTCATTAATGATGACCATGCAGTCACTTCAAACAAAAGCCTGTGATCATTGGAAAGAATACATACAAACAGCTGTTGAAATAGATGGTTCTCCACAGTTCATATCTGTCAGCAAACGGAAAGTTTTGATCAAGCAAAACAGACTCTCAGAATCTCTTAGTAAAGCATCACAGTTTTAGTTTTATAAATGAGTTCTTTTAGTATCACTGAAAAAAAAATTTCTGCATAATAGACTTTAATATAGCCAATTGATCTATATTTGAGGCACTCTGTAAGGATTCATAAGTGACTTCCATCAAATTGAGATGCCTCTTACTAAAGGCTTCATTTATTAGCCACCTTTTTGGCTTTAGAGGCAAATACAAATGTATTTGTCATTTGAACTCTAAAATAATTATGGTAAGGGTTAGCAAAATTATACATCGGTATGCTATTCTTTATATGCTTTAAAAATGTATTAAACTATAAAATGTCCAGTGTACTTTTGATAAAATTTGACATAAATATTTATTTCCATTTAGAAATGTCTACTAACAATAGTCCTGGAAAAGTTACTGCTGTAACATGCGTCTAAGATATAGTTTTCTAAAATTGCATTATAGTTTCTTGGGGGTTTTAATGCTTGCTTTTAGATGCAATTTAAGTTAAAACATCTAGATGCTATTCTTTGATCTGACCTAATCAATTTCTAAAATATTCTATGTAGAGCCCTTTCAAAAAATGTTGAGTCAGATTCCTAAATGGTCACAAAGAGATTTGATTAATAGGTTTAAGTTCACTTTTGTGTAGAGCTTTAAAAAATAACAAAGCTTAATCACCTTAATTAACATATATCTTTCTTACACTTTTATAACAAATAAAGCATACTTGCTTTTTTACTGCCTAAAATATAAAAATATATCTCCATCATCGACTAATGGTTTTGTTGATTTCTCTTAAATTCTACCCTAATCAAACACTTAAAATTGCATCTGGAATTTAAATTAATCTCGAATCCTTTAACATTTCCCCAAACTAAGAAGCATGAAGAAGGTCCTATAATAGTTCAATGGATGTCTGTCTTTCTTTTTATAACTTTTAAATGTGCCAACCCGCGCTGAAAAAGAAGTGCAGAAAAATTAAAATGTGTTTATTATAAACTCAGATTCTGATCTGAAGCATGTGTCACTTCTCTATTTCTTGTTAGTTCATTTTCTAGGATTTCTTTTGAGATCCATTATAGAATTCTAAGTGTTGTGTCTACTGGGATTTACACCACTTGTTCAGTCTATTTATACCAAGTTAATTAAGTGATAATCCCAGAGTATCAGAGGACATATGAAGTAATAAATGCCTGCTTCACTCTCAGGCATACTGAGATCACATGGTGAGGAGTCACAGAATGGAAGACTGTTTTATTACCTAATGTCATATTCTGCTGTATAGGGAATATTGCTGTTAAACAATCTGTTCTTTTATTTTCTGGGATTTTATGCCTTCCATTGCATAAATATTCTTTTGACAACTGATGTGATGCTTCTGAAAGGGATTCAATCCAAAGGTATGCAGAAAAAAAATTTACATTTTGAGTAAGAGATTGGCCCCAACTTAGCAAACTAGATCAAATTTATTCTCAAAATAAATACAATAAATAAAAATACAGTCTCATTTTCTGGTTGTTAAATGAGTTCCATGAATGGATATATAAAAACCTACTAGATGCCTTAACAATGAACTCCACATTGATGTTTTATGTGCTTGCAAATATACACACACATACGTACACACACACATACATACATACACGCAGAGAAACCCAAATTATCCATTTGCCCAAATGCCTGTTTAAATGCTTATTAATTTATCTATTTTGTCGACTAAGCAAGAAGAAAGAAAAATTCAGTGTTGTTTTATTAACACTATAGTCAGTTATGAAAGCTAAGAAATACTTGAATGTATTTATGTCTCAGAAATTCCATGAGTGATTTGTTAAAGCTATAAATTAGATGTAAAACTATTTCTAACAATTTAAAAAATTAAAAAAGGTATTCGTCAACCTAGAAGGTTCATCATTACATTGAGAGTTGTCTAGTCTCCTGATGAAATAAAGAATTAGAACGAAGTCCATTCAAAGGTAACCGTAGAGTAATCCTCCTTTAAAGATGAAGGAGTTTCTTTACACCAATTTAAAATGTTGATTTAAAAAATCAAAGGAGCTTAAATGACACTAACAAGTTTATAAATCTGTGAAATTGGGAAATTTGGGAATTATTCGAGTCCTGGTTCTGCTGCTACTAATTTGTTTTGAAATACAAAACCTTTAACCATATTAGCCATTAGTTTCTCCCTCTGTTACGTGTGTGAGGTGAGGTTAAAGTAGGTTAGCTCTTACATCTCTTCCTTTTAAAAATTATTTGACATTTAGAGTTCTTAAAAAAATCAATATCATGGTTATGATTGAGTGAAGTACAGATTTTAAACAGTTTCTTGTTTAATGAACTAAGCATTAATTTAAAAGAAGAAATAGCTCTTAAAATGAGACTGTGCACGTGTAAAATAACTAAAAACCACTTATTCTGGGATTCCCCCATTGTAACTATGAATATTGGATTTTTGGTCTTAGGTGATTAAATATTTGTATCCATTTGATTCATATATAAGATGGCCAGAAGTCTTTGGAACAATATTAGATAAGAAGAATTGTAGAAATGGTTTGTAAGTATCATGTGTTAATATTGTGTTCTGTCATTATTGTTAGTCTTAGATTGTAAACTTTAGTAAAACAAAGACATTTTCTACCATAGTTGATGCAATACTATACTATCACCAAATAATTTCCTATCTTGATTATAAATAATGATTAAATATATTTTCTTGCATTAGACAGTATCGGACAAGCTTCTATATTGCAGATTTTTTTATCTTTTTAATTAATTAATTAATTAATTTAATTTCAACTTTCATTTTAGATACAGGGGGTATACATGTAGGGTTGTTAACATGGGTATATTGGATCCAAGTAGTAAGCATAGTACCCACTAGGTAGTTTTTCAACTCTCTCCCACCTCTCCTCCTCTCCTTTTTAGTAGCCCATGGTGTCTTATTGTTCCCATTATTATGTCCATGAGTACTCAAGGTTTAGCTCTCACTTGTAAGGAAGAACACGTGCTATTTGGTCTTCTATTCCTACATTAATTCACTTAGGATTATGGTCTCCTCCAGCTCCATCCATGTTGCTGCAAAGAACATGATTTTGTTCTTTCTCATGGCTACATGGTATCCCAGTGTGTTTATATACCACATTTTCTTTATCCAATACATTATTGATGAACACCTAGGTTGATTCCATGTTTTTGCTACTGTGAATATTGCTGAAATGAACATACAAGTGCCTGTGTCTTTTTGGTAGAATGATCTATTTTTTTTGAGTATATATTCAGTAATGGGATTGCTGGGTCATATGGTAGCTCTGTTTTAAGTTCTTTAAGAAATCTCCAAATTGCTTTCACAAGTGGCTGAACTAATTTACATTCCAACCAACAGTGTATAAGCATTCCCTTTTCTCCACAGCTTCACCAACAAACTGTTATTTTTTTTACTTTTTAATAATAGCTATTCTGACTGGTGTGAGATGTTTTCTCATTGTAGTTCTGATTTGCATCTCTCTTATGATTAGTGATTTTGAGTGATTTTTCATCTGTTTGTTGGCTACTTGGGTGTCTTCTCTTGAGAAGTGTCTGTTCATGTCCTTTGCCCATTTTTTTAATGGAGTGAGTTGGTTTTCTCTTGTTGATTTGTTTAAATTTCGTACAGATTCTTGACATTAGACCTTTGTAATATTATTAGATGGACAATTTGCAAGTACATTCTCCCATTCTTTAGGTTGTCTCTTTACTCGATTGATGGTTTTTAATGTGCAGAAGCTCTTTGGTTTAATTAGGTCCCACTCGTCAGTTTTTGTTTTTGTTGCCATTGCTTTTGGGACTTAGTCATAAATTCTTTGCTGATGCTAATGTTGAGAAGACTTATTTCCTAGGTTTTCTTCTATGCTTCTTATAGCTTGAGTTCTTACATTAAAATCTTTAATCCTAACATCACATCAATAAATATATTTTATTTCTGTTATGATGCCATGAAATGTGAGGCACAAAATAATGTTTGCAGGTCTTTATTGAGTATAGATGTAGAGTAATGTCATTTCTAATGTGTCTTTGTGAATCTCCTCACCAGAATGTAAATTCCATGAAAGCAGAGTTATTATTATTATTATTATTATTATTATTATTATTATTATTTGAGATGTAGTCTCGCACTGTCACCTGAGCTGGAGTACATTGGCGCAATCTCGGCTGACTGCAACCTCTGCCTCCTGGGTTCAATCGATTCTCCTGACTCAGCCTCCCAAGTGGCTGGGATTACAGGCGCCCGCCACCATACCCAGCTAATTTTTTGTGTTTTTAGTAGAGACAGGGTTTCACTAAGTTGGCCAGGCTGCTCTCAAACTCCTGACCTCATAAACCACCCGCCTCAGCCTCCCAAAGTGCTAGGATTACAAGCGTGAGCCACCATGCCTGGCTGAAAGCAGAGTTTTTTAAAGAAAATTTTCTGTCCTATTTTTGCTGTATTCCATGTATTCCATGTATGTACAGCATGTCTGCTGCATAGTAAAGACCTAATTAATATGTAATGAATAAATGAATCTCCTTAGAATATTGCTTTCAGTTTTTCCATGCTTAGACATTTTAAAAAATGCAGTTAGAGGAAATAAAATGACTGAAATAAATTTGCTCAGAAAGGAAAATTGTAAAATGCAATCGATTTATTGATTCAAAAATCGTTTCATATCCTGGGATGTTATGTAAAATATATTATGTACCAAAAGAAAATGAAAACAATGTTCAATGTTTGTTGGCCTTTTAATTAAGAAAACAGAACTTATTTGACTCACTAGTTACAACAATTACAGAATGGAATCCACTACAATGCTTTCATATATTATAATTAGTTTGACTTGATTTTCACCACCTCTCTCAAAACCAAGCTAGATATGTGCTTATACTTTAGCAAGAGAAAACAGGATCCCAGTGGTGGAATGACTCATCAATATTGTATAACACCTAGTTAGTAAAGAAAAATAGTTAGAATTAAGGTAGTTTGAATTCTGTTTGGCATTATTTACATATTAAAGAAACAACAAGACCATAGAGTTGCAAACAATCATTTTGATACAATAATGTCATCTCTCCTGCCTCTCTCTCCCCAGCAGAAACTAACAGCTTTAGCACTGGGTTGTTTGACATTTTCTGAGTGATGACATAACAGAAATGTTGAGCAAAACAATGAATGAATTTTTGTTTTCAGAATTTCAAAATAGATTTTTGAGACTTGTGGCCAAAACTGTATGATGAGAAGAAATGGTTTGTATTCTAAGAATTCTGTCTAGAAAAGATCCACTGACAAAAAAATAAAAAATAAAAATAAAAGAAGAAGTAAAACAGGATAATTAGGTGCTGGTGTCTATATTTGATGATGTCATATTTAATTGTAAGATCTTAATTTGTAAATAAAAATAGCTGATTGCCAAAGAACTTTTAGAGTATGACCATATTTGCATTTTCAAATATAAATGAATAGGGCTACCAATATCCATTCAGGGAAGTAGAGAGATGAAAGGAGCACATCTCCCATTCTTACACCAAAAAAATGGTCACATGTTGAAATATGTATTATTACTCCAAGCTTACATGTAGGGAATGTTCATGGTATGAACTTGAGGCATGTTCATGGTAGTCCAAGTGTCACGTGACAAGTCATTTACTAAAGTGTCTCTCTTAACACTCAACTTCTGACTCAGAAAGGATAATAATGAATTAGCAATGGTAAATATATAAATTTTATAGTTCCTATAACTCTCAAAGTAAAAAATGGCAAATCTTATCTTGTACCACTGTCACCCACATGTTTTAAAGCCATCAGAAAATTCATACTCAAGTTTTCACTACTTTTCTAAGACTAAAGCCCACTATAATTAAACATTATTATTTCCAGCAAAAAGAGAAGTATGTTAAATAAAAATGTGTTGGCGACTTAAATTCAGAATCAACATGTATTCCCACATGTTCATTTAGCTAAACATTTTCTGTTTTTGTAAGCTTAGACATTTTTACTCCTGCACTTTCCCTGTTCCGTATCACACCAAGAAAACAACAGTGTCTATGTGGGAATCTCACAAAACGAAAGTATCAACAGCTCCTTGAATCTTACTTTCTGCTCATTACAACATTTCAGTGTTGATTTTTTTAACTGCTCTTCCTTTTGTCTATGGGTGACACTTTCTATTTCTACATACACAGTATGTTATTTTTCTTTAATTTTATGCTGGCCATCGTGGATTATATTATTTAGTGTTTGAAGTATTTTGTTACCCGTTAAAAGGCAATGTATTTTGTTTTGTCACGTATTTCAATTACTGGCCTATACTTTGGTCCTATCAGATTTGATTTTGTCATTGCTAAGAACATTCTATTCCTGTTTTGTACTTAGCATTTACAACACGCCACTTACTGCATGGTGTGGTCCTGACTCCTAAGCAATGGCATTTTCTGGAGTCTCAGCTAAATGCTCAATGTGCTCAGAGGGTGCAGGGCAGATCATTCCATTCTGGCTGGGCTGACACTCTGTTCATCTGAAGTTAATCACTGAGCCCTCACCCAAGGACCTATGATGATTCACTACAAAGACTTCCAGAGCCCCTTCTCTGGAAGACAGCCCTCATCTTAGATAGCCAGAGCTGTATATTTCAGCTGCTGCACAAGCCAAAAAATCTAATACCTCCTCCTCAGCTCAGCAAAATCACTGTTATTTTGCCTCAATATTTTGCAGCAGAGGAAAGTCTCTAGGCAGAAACCAGGGACCACCATGCTACAGTCATCTGGTTCATCTTGTGTATTTTCCTTCTCCCCCTGATCACAGATCTCTGCTTATTGTTTCATTCCTGAAATGTTGTCTCTCATGTATTTTATAATTTTCTGCAGTAGTTATCATGAAGAGATCACATGTCTTGTACCATTTTTCTCTGTCATGACTGGAAACAGAGGTCCCAACAGAGTAAAACATAACAAACAAAAATTAGTCATATTTCCTCCTTGATTATTTCATTGTATACCCATTGTGCTTAGATTAAATCTATATTCTTTACCAAGGCCTATAACTGTCTTCATAATTTATCTCTTGCATCCTGTCTAACATCTCATAAATATTACTTCCTTCACTCAAGACACACTGATTTTTTTTTCTAGACCCTGCATACACACAGCTGGTCATGAAATTGTAGGAGCAAAATTATCATACCTTTTCCCCATGTATCACAAGGGTCATGGTTAACACTTCTATAACATAAGACAGATTACAAGAGAAAAAATATTTTTAACGGTTTTATCTAACATGGTGGTCTTTAGAAATGAAGATCAAAAGACCCAGGGAAAACTGTATTTTATGCTTAGTTCAATGAAGAATGGGCATCATATAGAAATATAATTGCACAAAAAAAGGTATTATCTTGGTTGGGTGTGATGGTTCACATCGGTAATCCCAGTGCTTTGGGAGGCCCAGGAGGAAGGATTGCTTGAGGCCAGGAGTTTGAGGACAACTGGGCAACACAGGAAGACCCTGTCTCTACCAAAAAAAAAAAAAAAAAAAGGGAAGAGGTATAATCTAATGGTAATAAATTGAGGAGGATAACTCACCAAGACCTATCTGTTCAGATTATTCTTGGCTTCTCCTGTAGCATTCCTTCCTCTGGATATAGGACAGGACACCTGTCTCTGGAGGATCTTCAGAGGAGAAGGGACAAAGTCAGGGAGTGACATTTCTAGATTTTACAACTTAGTTTGAAGGAGAGAATTTCTAGTTTCTATGAATTGTCATGGGGAAGAGGAATTCTAGTTTCTATGACTCACTATTGAAGAGAAAGAGGGGCTGGAGACAGGAGGGTGAGAGAAGGTCAGAGAAAACCATTGCTTCTGAGGTCTTTCTAGTATCCTTCAATTCAAAATACTCAGAATGCCAAAGCACCCTGCTCTGAGGTATTGTGTTATGAGCCCCTACAACACCATCTCAACATCTTGACAAAGGATGTGCCCTCTGCCTGAAATGATTTTTTTCTGTTTCTTTCTACTAATTCTTTCTTTAATTTTCAGTAAAAATTCTACTTCCTTTTAGAATACTTCCCTGACCACCTATGCAACATATACCTCTTTTTTCATAATCATATTTCTTTTTCTTTTTAGCCCTTACTGCTATGTTAATCAAATATTTATGTGGGTGTTTATCAGTACAGCATGTATAGCTGGAGACCCAGAAGAGCCCATGGTGTAAGTTCCAGTCCTAGTCTAAATCTGAGCCTGAAGGCAGGAGAAGCCTGTTGTCTCAGCATGAAGACAGTAAGGTAGAGAGAGAAACAATTCTCCCATACTCAGCCTTTTTGTTCTACTCAGTGGATTGGATGAGGCCCAAACACACTGGGGAGGGCAATCTACTTCTCCAGTCTACAGATCCAGACATAATGTCATACAGAAACACCCTCACAGAAACTCCTAGAATAATCTTTAACAAAATATCTAGGTATCTCAGGGCCCAGTTAAGTTGACACATCACATTAACCATCATACTCAGAAAGTGTCTGCCAGAGAAATAAAAGAAGTTGAGATGTAAAGGATGCAGGGTTAGTAGTACAAAAAGTGATGAAGAGCATTCTGGACAAATGAGACTCTCCATGCAAAGTTGTGAACATATGAAAGAGTTTGATGTACTAAGAAAATGAAAGAAGTTAAGGGACCTGAAGCCAAGTGAGTCAGATGGAGAGTGTTGTGATAAATTCTGAGTGATTGCAAAGGGGCCAGATGATGTAGGACCCCATTGATTTTTGCTATTCAAAATATATTTCTCAAGTCCTCAATATGGGCATTCCTTAAGATCAACTCAGAATGTACAGCCTCAAGTCTCACCCTAAATAAATATTATCAGAATCTGCATTTTAATAAGATCCCAGCATAAAACATATCTCAGATATATAAACTTGACAGGACCTGGAGATGGACTATATATTGGTAATGATTGGTCAAGGACAACTCCCAGATTACATACTTTGATCAAATGGTTAATAAAGAAGCCTTTAAGAAAAACAGCACCGTAGGAAGGTCAAATGTGGCAGATGGGGTAAGTATGTGTATATATGTACACATGTGTGTTTGTGTTTGGTGGAAGATTAAGGTTTCCAGTTTTGCCTTGCCATGTCTGAATTGACTAAGATACATCAAGTAAATAGTAATGAGAATCTAAAATATAACTTTAGAAAAAATAATTTAAGAAAAAATTAAGAGATTGAACTATTGAAAATAAAATACTAATTCAACATAGAAAAAAGGGGAAAAGAGTGATCAAAGACGACTCCAATTTTCATCCTGTATAATTAGAACAAGGAGGTGCTAACAGATAGGGAATGCAGAAAGATGTTTAAATACCTACTCAATATGCTGGAAATAATGAGTTTGAAAAGACAACAGGATACTCATGTAAAGAGATGATTTATTTACATATATATAATGATTTATTTATATACACACACACACATATATATGTATATATGTATGTGTATCTATAAACACATATATGTGTAAAAGTGGACCGCAGGATGTTAAATCAGAATTTAAATCTTCAGAAGCTATATGCATGACAAAAATAGTTGGACTGTGAGCATAGAGCTCCATCTTTTACTGGCTCTGTTGAAATCCGTTTCCATTCAGTGGGATGAATTCATTAAAGTCAATACCCCACGTAAAAAAGCTGACTGGTCATTCCTCAACTGGTACCCAGCCCTGGAAGCTATATTGAGAAAACATACAAACAATAGCCATGAAAAGGAGTGAGATAAGATATTAGTTTGGGTGCTTAGGAGATTCTTTTTATTTCCCCTAATAGAAAAATCTCTACAGTTTTGAAGGAAAAAGAAATTATTTGATACAGTGAGATAGACTGAAATTGTATGAGAAAGAGGAATAAAAACTAATATGGCGTGACCCTAGTCCTGGTACAAAAATTGCCTGGAGATTAAGATAAGAGAGATTAGCACTGGGGAAAAGAAAGGATGATTTTCATACAGACAGCCCCAGTACAGCCAGTTAAAATAATAAAATACATTCTCATAGGTTGGCAATTTGCCTTTGCTTTGAGTTCTCAGAGGATGGTTACTGCCACACATACTCATATATATCCCAGCTGCTTCTGCCCATGCCCCAACTTCTAGGATCAAACAATTAAAGCTTGAATCAGTAGCAGATTGTGTTTGTAACCCCTGCTATTTGTGTCCTTTCTGATTGGTAGGCGCTCATGGAAGATGGGCTGGCTGGCCCTCGGTCTGCAGGTACCTAGCACAGGGAGACCAGGGAGAGGTGAACAGCTGACATGGCACCTCATATGAATAATGTCATGTAATGCAACTGGAAGGTACTTATTACACCTAGAGAACATCCAAATCTTTTGGTTATTAACAATATTAAACATATTAATAAAATGTGATCCCTCATTAGGCCATGCCCTTGAGAAAGGAAAATAAATCTTGGGGCTCCAAAATCACTAAGCTAAAGGGAAAAGTCAAGCTGTGAGCTGCTTGGGCAAACCTGCCTCCCATTCTATTCAAAGTCATCCCTCTGATCACTGAGATAAATGCATATCTGATTGCCTCATTTGGAGAGGCTAAACAGAAACTCAAAAGAATGCAACCATTTGTCTCTTATCTACCGATGACCTGGAAAGCCCCTCCCCTCTTCCCGTTGTCCTACCTTTGCTTTGAGTTGTCCCACCTTTCTGGATAGAAGCAATGTTCATCTTACATATATTCATTGATTTTTCATGTCTTCCTAAAATGTATAAAACCAAGCTGTGCTCACACCACCTCGGGCACATGGCATCAGGACCTCCCGAGGCTGTGTCACGGGTGCATGTCCTTAACTTTGGCAAAATAAACTTCCTAAATTGACTGAGACCTGTCTCAGATATTCGGGGTTCACATCCTAAACATATATTAGCTCATTTGAGTACTATAATTACTCTATTATATTGAGTACTGTAATTTTACAAATGAGAAAATGAAGTATATTGAGATTTAAAAACTGCAGTGACAGAGCTTCTATTTGAACCTTCGCAACGAGTAACAGAGCCCCTACTTGTGATTATACTAATGCCACTAATCTGTTCTGAAGGAAAAGGTTCAACTCATTTATAGGTTCCCTGCCAATAAATGAGTTATGTGCATTGTTAATAACAGAAATAATTAATACATTAAAATATTGGGCATAACTATAAGGAATAGAGAAAGAGTGACTTTAATGGTTGCTAATTCAACAGTGGCTAAGACAGGGTTTAGCACCATGAAGAAACATCCTTGATCATGGGCATGATGAAGATGAGTTTGACAAAACTGCAGTTAATCCTTAATATGCGAAAATAAAATAATGAAGGACTCATTTTAAATGGACACAAGTTTTGTTTATATAAAGGTATGAAGTCATCTGAAGAAAGAAGAAACAGTTCAGAGAGGAACTAGAAAGTTTTGGAGGTGGTGTGCAAGTGAGTGATGGGGAACATTTCAAATGCTTTATCATGTACCAGCTACTTTCAATTGTGAAGGAAGTATAATAAAGAAAATGGCATTCTTTCCTCTTTGTATGTATCCTAGAAAGGGAATGTGTTAAAGTGCGTATTTTATGCATTATTCTTAGTTTCAGTAATAAGCAGTTTTCCAAATGTGTAAGATTGGAAAAAAAAGTATAGAAATAAACTATAATAACACCTAATAAAAGTAGGCATTTAACCCATATTTATGCTTCCAAGAGCTTTGTTAAACCCAACATACTGACGTTGCTTATGACTTTGATACTTGCATGGAGTATTCAGGTTTTTTTTTTTCAACAAATAGCACCTTACATTATTAAACCACTTAGCCATTTTCACAGCCCAAATGTACCTCTAAAATTACATTGTGAGGTGTCATATGTTCACTTAAAGGAAGAAAATGTCGTAGGCTGGATTAAGTAGGATATGAATGAGCAAGCAGAATAAACCAGTAAAATTTAATTAAGCAATTTAGCACTCCATAAAAGCAGCAACACATAAAAGTGAGATGTAAATGACAGGGGCAGTTGCACTACAATTCTAATCTCTTAGGAACTTAAAAAGGAGCACTGTGCAACAAGCAGACATTCTTTTTCTACACAAAGTAAATTTAAACACAAGTATTAATAGTAATTGAAGTGGCGTTTACATATGGAAATTCTGTGCATTGTATTCTTTACTTTGGCTTTGTGCAGGTGAAGCAAAAAGAATAGGCACAAAAGTAACTTCATATGCAATAAAGACATGACTGTCAAACTTTACTCTTCCATTTGCTACAGTTACACAGGCAAACTGAGGAAGAAATTCATTTGTAAACAGTCCAATTTTCAAAATCATATGCCTGCCACATACTTCCATTAAATAATTCTAATGAGATGCTGAAAAAACTAGAAGCCCAGAGGTAAGAAATATAAGGCACCTGTGCATTAAAAGGACTCAAAGGATGAACAGTATCCTTTTCTTCCATAGCAACCGTTTCAGGAATCTGACTTGTATTTTTATATCTCAGGGTTATTGTGATACCATATTTCTTTTAATTAAATCAAACTTCATTGTCAAGGTACCTGTAAGCTGGCCATTTCTAATCTTATTTCCAATTAGCTTCCAAAATTTTCCCGAGAATTTCCTTCAACTGAAGCTATTTTAAATGTTAAAACATCTAAATTCAAAATTCAAAATTCCAAATTGAATCCTTTAATATTCAACCATGGACTTTATCTCAGGCTCTAAATGACATATTCTATAGGATCTACAAAATTACATTTTATTTGTATACATTCTTTAGCTACTTGCTTTTTTCCCTGATTCTTTTTATTTTATAACTTAAATATTATATAACTATATATCCTATTGTATATGTTATAGTTTATTTTAATTTATAATTTAATTTCTGTTTCTTTAATAACATATATTATTACAAATTACTCCAAATATTTGTGGGTAACAGTGAAAATATAGAATTTCAAAGTATATCAATTAACATCAAATTTCATTTTATTTCCTTACCAACAGTGGAAGATTTTTTAGAGAAGACCATATATTTTTCTTCCACTATCTTATGGGCCTTAACATAATCATAAGCACACAGTATATATCGTTCAGCTTATTCTATGAATCCTACCTTTCATGTCTTTTTAAAATTTGCACACCTTATTTTTCTTTAACTTATCTTTTTACCAATTCTATCTTTTAAATGTATTTTAATATATTATTTAAAATCAATTTCACATGCAGAAAAGTTGCAAGAATGGTACAAAGAGCTCACAAGACCTCTTGTTTTGATTCTTTCTTATTCTTCAACTGTTAGCATTTTACCATGTTTGCTCCATTACCCTGTCTCTCTTGGGAGCATCGTGTAGACACAATCCCTCATTATTCCTAAATACTCCTGTTTGCATGTTAGAAAGAAAGACATTTTACTACTTTACCACAAAACAACTGCAATGCAACAATTCAAATATGAGAATTATTGCAATGCTAGCATCCAGTTCATATACCTCCATTAAATATTGTTAACTGTCCCAACAATCTGTATTGTTGCTTTCTAGTCTAGGAACCTGGATAGGATACGTTTTCCTGTCTCTTTTGTCCCCTTCAGTCTGCTACAGTTTCTCAGTCTTTCTTTGTCCATCATGAATTTGACAGCTGCAGAGAATATAGGTCTTTCGTGTTTTATTTTTCATTGCCTTTTGATAACTTCTATGTGGGGGATACTCCTAAGAAAGTCCTATCATTTATTTTTCATATGCAATACCTGTTTTTCATCAGATCTGTACCCACCAGCTCTAGCATTCATTAATGACTTCTTTCTGAATTAACCACCAAAATGAGAGTTGCCAAAGTATGATTTTCTATTTCCATCATTCCTTTTAAATTTATTTAGTTGGTATTTTACTTTAAGGAAGAGCTTTATCTTCCTCCCTATTTATTTATATGTTATTTATAGTTGTCTGAACTCCTAGCTTGACATTTTATTCATTGAATGCTAATTCACTATTTTTGATATTTTACAGCTAAAATTGCTCCAGTTTTGGCCAGAGAGAGCCATTTAAGACTGACTCCTGTGTCCTATTGTCACCCCCTCATCAATCTTAGAGTAACTCTTTGCTTTCTCACCCAATAAGATTTTCCAGGTTTGTCTTCTTGTTCTGCCTCAGTCTTAATACTTACCATTTTCCCAAGGAGCCCTAGTTTTTCAGTTAAGGATGGTACCGAGAAAACAAGATCTGAGTCCCTAGTGTGCTTATTCTCCTGAAGAATCACTGCCCCTTGTGTCTTCTCAGTTGACCAACAAATGGAATGCATACATAATTGTGTGTGTGAGATACACAGGCACATATACAGACACACACACACACACACATACATGCATATATATATATATATATATATTTGTATTGATTTCTACATCTTTATATCCATTTATTTTTTTCAAGAACATAAGTTCACAACTGTATGTCTATTTCCAGTCTAATGCCATATGTTCTTTCTGTCATTTCTTTCTATATTTGTAAATCCTTTTCTAACAAAGAAAAACCTGGCCCCATTATCCACACGATGTTTATTAGTTGTTTACTCTTCTGTATGTAACCCATTTCCCAACACACCCACTGTCTGCTCATCCCAGCCCAACTGTTGCTTTCATAGTTGTGTTTCTTCTTGAACCCTGACAAAAGGGAAAAAGGAAGAGGACAAGCTCTTCTACCTTTTTTAAGGAAAATTCAAGCAAGCTGTTCTTCTATGCATTTTTTTGTTTCTTTTATTTTTCCATGCTCATTATTTATTTATTCGTTCATGTGGAAAATACTTAAGCTCCCATCCTATGCTCAGCACTCTTCTAGCCCAGGGATTAAGGAGTGAAAAAAAATTATCTGATTGCATGAACTCATATTCTAAAAAACAACAATATATTCCTTTAATTTTTTTAAATTATAAATGTCATTTTACTGAAGAAAATTAAAGTCTTTGAAGAACAAATAATGCTAAGGTTGCCTTGAAAATTATTTTTGAATTTTTGTCGCATCCCCATGCTGTATTATTCCTCGGAGACACCTGCTTTCATTAGTTTGGTGTGCAGTGTTTGAAACATTTTATAATGTGTATACACACACACACATATACACAAAACACACACATATTGACAATAATATGTTTACACACACACAACTCACACATTGACAATGTAGAATGCCATGTTCTATGTTTACTTTTACTTTTTTACAGACATTATATTCCATTGCATAATTCTGAAACGTGCAGTCTTTTTGTTTGTTTTTGTTTTTTCTTTTTTTTCTTTTTTTTATTATTATTATACTTTAAGTTTTAGGGTACATGTGCACGATGTGCAGGTTAGTTACATATGTATACATGTGCCAGCAGTCTTTATATTATCAATCTTTTCATGTTAGTAAATGGAGATTTCCCTTATTTTTTAAAACTGTTACTTAGTATTTCATAAATATATAATGTTATAATATATTTATAGGTTTATGAGCCACTTATAAATGCTTTCTGTAAATATCATAATTTTGCTCCTTTACTTAAATGCTTTTTTTATCTTTCACTTACTGAATTGTATTAATTCTTTATATGTTCTTGAAACAAATATCTGCTTTTTTGTGATTTAAAGATTTCCTGGTGTAATTTAACATATAGACAAATTTTATATCATCTAATATTTCAATATTATATTTTTCTGTTATGAAAAGCTTTCTTACTCTAAATATTATATTGATGTTTTCAGTATGTTCCCAAACTTTTAACATTGATACTTCATATATAGCTTTCTATTTATTTGTTATATTTTATGGAATTCAATAATGATTTCTGGTTTTCAAATTTTACATTCATAAAAGTTTTTTAGACTTCTTATTAGTTTTATTTTAAGTATAATAATTATTTTAACTATAATAATGGCATTTTTCTATTAGATTTTCTGGGGGTTTTTAAGTTATAATTTTAGAAAAACATTGATTTTTATATGTGATATATCCAACACATACTAGACTTTTTCTAGTTCTCGGTTTTTTAAATTATCCTAGGGTTTATAGTTAAAAGATCAGATTTTGTGCAATAATAAAGTTTACATAATATTGGCAAATGTTTTCATCTCTCATTTATTTTTCTTGTTTTATTGAATTGGCTGAAACTCTCACTAAAATATAAAAGAGGCATTTCTAAATTTTACACTTTAATGGAACCACTTTTTGGCTTGACCTTTAAGTGCCATATTTACTAATATCTTTTTTAAGTTAAGAAAGCTTTCTTTTATTCTTAATTTGTTCTTCTTGGCACCAATTAAAATAGTCATGGATTTCATCCTTTCTATTGCCTGTGTAATGAGTTTTACTGACAGATTTTCTAATGCTGCATTATTCTTGCATTACTAGAATAATTCCTTCATTGCCATGACTTTTCCTTTTTCTATAACAGATGGAAAGGAAATATTATCACCGTTTCGTTGTTGTTGTTGTTGTTGTTGTTCTGGTTACTTAAACAGCTGATTATCAGAATTTTTTTCTCATTGCATTTTGAAAATATTCTTTTCTACATAGTTTCTGTTTTTTGAGGTTTTTTGCTAATTATTTTCTAATGGAGGGAAAAAACAATAAATTTTCTTTGTTTTCTTCAAAAAGTGCATTGTTCAGCTATATGCTATGCCTCCTTGTAGTTACATTATTTGTTTCTTGCTTCCGGTATGTTCACAGCAATTGTTAATAATTTCTAAAATGAAGTTACTGAATATACATTGATTGCCTGAATAAACATTTCAACCATTGATTGATTGATGAATGTGGCCACTTTTGACGTCATTGTTTCCTACCCTTAGTACCAGTTAATTAATCTCTTCTCAAGGTCATATAAAGCTAACATTGTCCAACCACAAGCAATTAAAACTACAAGTACTACTCATTTTACTACTGCAAGTAGCTGAATCTCAACTCATAGCAGCCACAGCAATACAGTTAATGTATTGGCATAAATTATTAGAACTGTGAAAGGAAGGCTGTAGCCCCAGTTATGAGTGGATGCAGGAATACAGTCAAATAGCATCATGGTTTATATTTTTTCTCCATTTCTGCTTACCTCCATTTGAACCTACTCTCAGTAAAGCTCTACTCACTTAGTTGCAAATGGCTTGCTAGGAGTCACATGCTCACATCCTACAAAATGAACTACATTAAAAGAAAATAACGTTTCTTCCCCAACAGGTCCCAAGTTCTTTAAGTTCTGGGTTGGGTAATTGCCCTTGCTTGAAATAATCATTGAGACTGGAGAGTGGGGTTATCTCATTAGCTAGATGTGGCACCTATGCCACTACTTTTACTGGAGGTGGAGGGAAGGGAAAATATGTACTCAGTCCAGTGCAAAATACATGAATAATTACCCACAGCAAAGAAAGGGGTTGCATTTGTAGAAAAATAAGTGGAAAAGAAAAGTCCAAACTTTTCTTTCAGCCAACACTAAATGTTTCTATTAGCCAACACTAAATGTTTCTATCTTGAGTATTGTTCCACATGATTTGTATATATAACTGATTTACTCCCCTCAACAACTCTATGAGAAATATGCTCTTTTTACATTTACACAATTTTACATATTCTACATTCACAGAAAAATTTGCAAAGATAGAACATAGATTTCCAAACATCTCTCATCTAGTTTAGCATTTTACATTACTATACAACATTTATCAAAATTAGGAAACTGACATGGGTACATTACTGCTAACTAAACCCCAGCATACACTAGAATTCACTTTTTATGATGTACAATTCTATAGGTTTTTACAAATGCGTGAAACCATGTATCCACTATTCCAGTACCATAAAAAATAGTTTCTTTGCCCTAAAATTTATCTTATACATTTTCTCATATTCAACAGCTCTTTCCTTCCCAAAATCCTTGTCTTCTACAATTTCTACCTGTCTCTATTATTTTTGCTTTTCCCAAAATATCATGCAATGGAATCAGGAAATACGCCAGCTTTTGGGTGTATCCTATTTCAATTAGTGAACTGTATTAAACATTCATTCACTTTGTTGCATGAGTGAATAGCTCACTCCTTTTATCTTTAAATTGTATTCCATTATATGGCTCAACCATGGTTTTTTATCAATTTACTTATTGAAGGGCATATACCTTGTATAGGTGCAAAATGTATAATACATTTTCTTCACCCATCACAAGAGTCATGGCCAACACTCCTAAGACAGACAGATGAACAAGATAAAAGCATAACAAATTTATTTAACAAAGCTTTATGTAATATGGAGCCTTCGAAAATAAAGACCCAAAGGCTCAGGGAAAACTCTATTTTTAAATTTAGATTTAATGAAGAATGGACATCCATGTAGAAATGTGATTGGGCAAAAAGGGTATGATCTAATGGTGGCAAACTGGGGAGACCATAGGAAAGTCTGTTTGTTCAGATTATTACTGGGTTCTCTGTGTAGCATTCCTCCCCCCAATCCCACACCCAGGTATAGGGAAGAACCCTTCTGGAATGAGGGTCTGTGGCCTACTTTCAAAGGAAATAAGTCAGAGTGGCATGTTTACATTTTATGGTTTGCACTATGGGAGAGGAGTTCTAGTTTCTATAATTTGACTTAGGGAAGATAAATTCTACTTTCTATTACTCTTTTTAGGGGGAGAAACAGGAAAGGAGAATGGAGAGTGGGAAAAGTTTAGAAAGGACTTCTTGCTTCTGAGGCTTTCCAGTCATGTTCAGTTCAAAATATTCAGCATGCCAAAGTGTCACACATAAGGGTTCTGAGTTCCAACGCTTGGTTCAAGTTTTTGACTATTACAGATAAAGCTGCCATTGACATTCCCATTCAGAATGTTTTGAGAATATAAGTTTTAAAATGCCTTGGATAAATAACTAACATTGTGATTGCTGGTTGAATGGTAAGTGCTTGTTTAACTTTATAAAAATTTGCCAAACTCTCTTCTCAAGTGGCTCTACCACTCTACCACTTCATCATTCCATCAGCAGTGAATGACAGTCCTTGTTATTTCTCATCCTCACCAGCATTTGTTGTTGTCAGTTTTTTTCCATATTAGCTATTCAGATAGATGAGCAGTTTTTTATCTATGTCTCTTTGGGGTTTTAATTTGCATTTCCTAATGACAAATGATGTTGGACATCGTTTCATGTTCTTATATGCCATCTGCATATCTTCTTGCCATCTGTATGTTTACCCTATGTAGTAGTTTTTAATCTTATTATTAACTCAATTTTACATATGATAAAATTGATATTCAGAGCAATTAATGACTTGCTCTATGTAGCTGGTAAGCAGAGTCAAACTCTACTGGTCTACTTTCGAGTAACATATCTATACAAGTGATACCAACCCAATTATAGAAATAGCATTGCACTCTATGATACACTATTATATTCTATTCTTATCATACCTTAAAGAAACAACATGCAAAACAATAAATCAGAAAAAATAAGGTATAAAAACTTGCAAAATTAAATCTAAATAATAATAAATAATATATTATTAAGCATATTTAGCAACAACATATAAGAATTAAGTTAACATAAGCAGCTACTGCTTTGAAAGAGTGCTGTATATTCAGTACTTTGACTTAAGTTCTATATTTTTAGTGACTTTTGAGAAAAGTATTAAAATAATTATCTATATAATGCTAAATGGTATGCTTAAGTAACATTATATTTATTTCTGGGCATCTCCCGATGATATTTGCAACCCCAATACTCTGTTTTCTCTTCTGTTTCTTTTGTCTGGGCATTTATAATGTGATATATGACTAAAATATAATGTAAATTTTGCCAGTGCCTGCTCACCTTGAGATGTGATGGTGCTACCAGTTTTTAATTTTATGTTTGTAAAATGAGGGGCACACAATCATACATGTACATAGGCTATGTTCAACTTTATGTAATTTAAATAAGGGCTCAGAATGAATTTTATTTTTATTTTAGTATTTTCACTAAAATACTTTTATTTATTTTTATTTTAGTGTCTTCATATATTGACATTGTGGCAATGTATACCTTATATGTTAATTAGCTTAAGTTTAAAAAGTAAGTTTAGTTCTCTTGGTAGATTTTTCTCATGCTATCTTCTCATTGTAACTTTTAAACTAAATTACAAGATGTTTCTCTGATACCTATAAGCTACAGTCACTATTTTTGTTTACAATGCTACGATTGTACAGTAGTCAGTTGCTCTGGATCATATGCTTTTTTGCAAGAAAATATTTGATTATTCTGTGTCATTGTATTCTTAAAGTTTTAATTGTTAATTATAGCTATTAAAACTTCTCATTAAATTTTGTTTAAATCTAAAATTGATTCTTCCCTGATTTATTAAATTGTTTTTTTAACACATATACTTCATAGATAATAAAGAACCATTTTAATATTTTAAAATATGCTCAAAAACTGAGCAAAAATATTTACCAATTGTCTAAATTATAAATTTCTTTTTTCTCAAGTGTATACATTTTGGTCTATCCACTGATGAGAGAAATAATTAATAGACATTATTCAATAAGGAATTATGAATACAATGAGTTTATCATAGAATTGTCTGCATTTTATGAAAAAGATGTCAACTAAACATTTTATTTTAAAAAGTATGAAATTTTTCCATGAAAATTCAAATCTTTACAGAACAATTATATTATTTTTAGAATTTTTCTCTCTCATGGTTAATGCTACCTTATTAGTTTGGGGTTATTTGTTTTGATCAGTGGGAGATTAGAGTGAATAAATGCACATAAAGGTCTCTGATGTACAATATTTCCTAAACTCTTTTAGATGTTGCAATAACACTACATTGACTCTCTATGAAAGTTCTGACGTTTTTAAAATTAACACATAGCAACCTGTATTTTGGAACAGAGCTGCCAACTGCTTTGAAATATATGTGTGTCTGTGCCCCTGTGTGTGTGTGTGTGTGTGTGTGTGTTTCCCTAATGCGTACACAACCACACATACACAATTCAAAGTGTGTATCACACTTCATTTTCATTGTGTATCACAATCTATATCAAGTACAAACAAACAAATTTAGCTCTGAAAACATTTATTTGCAAACCACCATTGACTATAAGATATACAACACACTATAAAATTTGGTCAATGATTTGTTATTTTGGTCATTTGTATATACTCTCTTCAGGAAGAGAATTAACTACTTTATTGCCAGTTTAGATTAGTTTTCCTTTTTGGTCTATTACTTTCCTGAGAATATATGCCTTGTGCTTATGTAATAACAAATAGCAAATTAAAATGCTACAGATATGGATATATTTTATTTTTTCAAAATCTAAATTAGTCTTCTAAGGTACAGTACAAGACAATAACTCTATGTTCAGTGAAATATAGTTGAATAGATTAAGGTGAATGCTGTTTGCTTTCATGTACCTTAAGGAGAGGATACAAAATACCCTAGGATTTGGGAGAAAATATTAAATAAGTGATAATGAGAGCCAATCAAACCACAGTTAAATGCCATTAAGAACATTCTCATTGCCAATGAAAGCAAACAAATATTTAGATCTTGATGTATTATTTTACCTTACCAAAGAACTGGGATAATTGTTCCCTTCTCTCCAGTGAGTTAAAAAAATAACTAAAAAACAATATGTGACACTAAGGAGATTTTTTTTTAAGTAGCAGAATTAGAAAGTATAAGTCAGAGGTATAAATATAGGAAAAGAACTACAAACTTCTCAAAGAACAAGAACAAGGTGACACAAGTGTGTGAAGTCCTTGGGGACATAAAAAGATGCTGCTATATACTTAACACATAGTTTCTGCCAGTAATAGTGTGTTATTTTCAGAGAATTTCTGCTTACTTGTAGTGGAAGGGAAGAGATGTTTGGCTGGGAAGTAGAAAGGTAGAGTATGTTCACATTTAATATCACATTGCTCAAATAAAATTTGAATGAGAGTCTCACAATGTATATACCTGCATCAATCAATTATATACTAGCCAAATTACCTGGTAAAGCCACAAAATCCTCAACATTATAATTCAGATAATATTTACCACATAAGGTAGTTATGAGAATTAAATGAAACAATAAATAAAGATGCCTAGACACATAGAAAGTATTCAATAAATTTTTTCTTGTCTTTTTTCCCCTAATCTTCTCTGGTTTTATTTTTCTTCGCATAAGAAGGAGTGTCAAAAAGGTAAAATACTAGATTAAGATCTCTAATGGTATATTTTATATTTTAATTTACTTAATTAATGATAACTACACATTACTGCACAATGTAGAAGAAAATCATTTTACAAAGTAGAAAATTAGGCCAAAGAGATTAAATGACTTTCCTGAGACTTTAGCTACATTATGGCAGAATTGTATAAATACCCAATTTTTGTCACTTTTTATTCTTCACACTTTGCCTGCACATTTATTAGATTAAGTTACTCATAGACTAGCTAATGTCCTACACACTGATATGCAAACATTCCCAATATCAATATGATTGATTAACTGGTTATTTTTAAGTGGAATAACATCCTTATGTAGGAGCCAGGAAGAGGAAGGCTTCTGTTATATTTCAAAATTGTTTCTTAATTTCATTTGATACATTCTAGTTTCAAAAGTTCATTCAAATTCACTAAGGTTAAATGTGAAAATTAACTATCTGGTAGACAGATAAGATTTTGTATTCACACTGTAGTAGTGGATGTAAAAGTGAGAATAGATAGAATTACCTTATTTTCTACTTTCATTGTGGAATTCTTATTTTGTCCAAAGCCTCACCAAAAAAAAAAAAAAAAAAAAAAAAAAAAAAAAAAAAAAAAGAAAGCAAATAATAAGTGATTACTTTTTGACTTCTAACTTGATATTTTGTTGGTACAATATTTCTGAAGTGAACATAAAGGAAGTGAATGGAGGGAAGAAATGGAAAAGGGGGAGGAGAAAAAAACAGAAACAAAGAAAAAAAGGAGGAAAAATGTTGGGTAAACTGCATTCTGAAAGATAATAAGGTATATTGAATCAAATACATTTGTTTGTATTTTATTTCTTAATTGACAAATAACTATAAATATTCATGGGGTACATAGCGATGTTTCAGTGCATAAAATGTATAGTGATCAGATGGGGCAATTAGCATTTCCATCATCTCAAATATTTATCATTTCTTTATGTTGGGATTGTTCACTAGCCTCTTTCTAGCTATTTGAAACTATTTAAAACATTATTGTTAACTATAGTCATTCTGCAGTGGTATAAAACACAAGAACTTATGCGTTCTATCTAGCTATAATTCTGTACCCATTAACAAATCTCTCCCTATCTGTCTTTCCTTTTGCTTTCCCAGCCTCTAGCAAGTGTTCTTTGTTCTACTTTTTACTTCTATGAGATCGACTTTTCTTAGTTTCCACATATAAGTGAAACCATGTGGTGTTTAACTTTCGGTTCCTGGCTTATTTCACTTAACATAATGTCCTCCAGTTCTATCCTTGTTGCCCAGAATGAAAGGTTGTCATTTGTTTTCTTTTTCAATTGCATATATATACCACATTTTCTTTATCCCTTCATCTGTTGTTGGACACCTTGCCTGGTCCCAATTCTTGGTTGTTGTGACTAGTGCTTCAATAAACTTGGGGGTGTAGATTTCTCTTTGATAGAATGATTTCTTTTCCTTTGGGTACATTCTCAGTGGCAATATTGCTGGATTATATGGTTGTTCTATTTGTAGTTTTTTGAGGAAATTCCATAGCAGCTGTACTAGTTTCCATTCCCACCAATGGTGTATAAGTGTTTCCTTTTCACTGCATCATTGCCAGCATTTGCTTTTTGTCTTTTTCACAACATCCATCTTAACTAAAGTGAGATGATACTTCACTGTGGTTTGGATTTTCCTGATGATTAGCGATGTTGAGGGTTTTTTGTTTCTAAGATGGTCTTTCTCTGTCACCTAGGCTAGAGTACAGTGGCACAATCTCAGCTCACTGAAGCCTCAACCACCCCAGCTCAAGTGATCCTGTTGCCTCAACTCCCCAGGTAGCTGGGACTGCAGGTGCATGCCACCACTCCAGGCTAATTTTTGTATTTTTTGTAGAGATGGGGTTTCACCATGTTGCCCAGGCTGGTCTTGAACTATTGAGCTCAAGCAGTCCATCTGCCTCAGACTCCCAACGTTCTAGGATTACAGGCATGAGCCACTGGTTCCAGGATGAGTATTTTTTCATTTATTTGTTGCCCATTTGTTTGCCTTCATTTGAGAAATGTCAGTTCAGACAGATAATTTGCCCAATTTAAAATTGGATGATTTGTTTTTTTTTTTTTGCTGTCCAGATGTTTGTATTCCTTGTATATTCTGGATATGGATCTTCTTTGGGGTGAGTAGTTTGCAAATATTCTCTCCCATTCTATAGGATTTATTATCAATCTGTTGCTTGTTTCCTTTGCTGTGCAGAGATTTCTAGTTAAATATAATCACATTTCATTATTTTTGCTTTTGTTGCTTGTCCTTTTGAGGTCTTATTCATAAAATCTATCCCCAGACCAATGTACTGAAGCATTTCCCCTATGTTTTCTTTCAGTAGTTTTATTTTTGGGGGTGTTACATTTAGGTATTTGAACAGTTTTGTGTTGGTTTTTGTATAGGGCGAGAGGTGGGTGTCTAGTTTCATTCTTCTGCATATTACCACCCAGTTTTCCAGCATCATTTGTTGATGAGACTGCTCTTTCCTCAAAGAGTGTTCTTGGCACTGTTGTCAAAAATCAGTTGTCTATAGATATGAGGATTAATTTCTAGGTTATTTATTCTGTTCCATTGGTCTGTGTGTCTGTTTTTATGCCAGTAACATACGGTTGTGGTTACAATAGTTTGCAGTACATTTTGAGGCCTGGCAGTTTGATAACTCTAGCTTTTTTTTTTTTTTCTCAAGATTGCTATATTCAGGTTCTTTTGGGTTTTTACTAATTTTAGGATTTTTTTCTATTTCTGTGAAGAATGTCATTGGTATTCTGATACAAATTGCATGGAATCGGCAGATTGCTTTGAGTAGCATTGTTATTTTAACAATATTAATTATTATGATTGATAAGCATAGGTTGTCTCCATTTGGTTGTATTTTCCTCAATTTCTTTCATCTGGATTTTGTAGTTTTCCTTGTAGAGGTATTTTTCACCCTTTGGTTAAATTCATTTCTAAATATTTCATTTTTTGGTTTTAGCTATTATAAATGGGATTATCATCTTGATTTCTTTTTCAGCTAGTTCATTGTTCTTGTGTAGAAGCACTACTAATGTTTACATATTAACTTTGTATGCTACAACTTTACTGAATTTGTGTATCAGTTCTAAGAGTTTGTTGGCTGAGACTTTAGGTTTTTCTTTATATGAGATCCTGTAATCTGCAAATAGGGATGATTTGACTTCCCCCTTTTCTATTTGTATGCCCTTCGTTTCTTTTTCTTGCCTCATTGACTATCTGGCTACTACTTCTAGTACTATGTTGAATAAGAGTGGTGAGAGTGGACATGCTTGTCTTGCTCCAGTTCTTAGAAGAAACGTTTTTAGGTTTGTCCCATTGAGGAAGATGTTAGCTGTGGGTTTGTCATATATGGCATTTATTATTGAGGACTATATTATTATTCTATATTATTATGAGTTTTCATCATGACAGGATATTAAATTTTAGCAAAAGCTTTTTCTGCATCTATTGAGATGATCATATGGTTTTGGTCCTTCATCCTATTGATGTGATGTATGACGTTTATTTATTTGCATATGTTAAACCATCCTCACATTACTAGGACAATCCCATTTGATCATAGTGTATTACCTTTTAGATGTATTGTTGGATTCTGTTTGCTAGCATTTTGTTGAAAATGTTTGTTTCTAGGTTCATCAGAGACATTGGCCTGTAGTTTTCTTTTCCTGTCGTGTCTCTGTCTGAGCTAGGTACCAGGGTTATACTTGCCCCATAGGATGTTAGAAAGAATTTTCCCCTCTTCAATTTTTTGGAATAGTTTGAGAAGAATTAGTATTAATTCTGCTTTAGAGATTTGGTAGCATTTAGCAATGAAGTCATCCAGTCTCTGACTTTAAGTTGGAAGACTTTTAATTACTAATTCAATCTCATTACTTGTTTTGGTCTATTAGATTTTTATTTCTTCTTGGTTCATTCATGGTAGGTTGTATGTGTCCAGGAAGTATTGCTGTACATTAGCTTTACTCTTCAAACACATGAGCATCAAGTAAACATAATTATTCTAGGACAAAACTGCTTTATGTCTGGCTTAAGATATCTTAGAAATGCAGTTCTACATTATTTGTAGCTTTCTGATAAGTAGCTTCTTACTTGAATTCTTTAGTTCTAAATTCTAAGTAGAAATTAATTTTGTAACGTATTTTAAATGCATATTTTATATTGAATGCTGAGTTGATATGCCTTTTAGAAATAAATCCTCAGTAATTATCAAATTCAAGTACATCATTTTACAAAGGAAGGAACTTCCTCTTAGAAAATTAAAATCACCATTTTCAGTGGCACATAGATATTGGAAGATTCAATTTTAGAATACTAGGCTAACTTCCCTTTCAACAAAAAGGCTTCTTGTTTCTATTGCCATGTAAGTTTATATCCTGAAGTCTTAAGTGAATGGAAGACCACATTTTGTCACTATAATTTTTTTCTTTGTTTAACTGATTAGATATCTAATTAATATTTTCAGGGTAAAAGTTGAAGCAAATAAAGGCAAAATAAACCATTATAGAGGTGGTTAATTTGCCTCATTAATGGGGATGTTTTATGCTTTGAAGAGTTTGGGTAACTTTTAAAGATATCAAAATGTAGGACCAAATTTAAAAAATCAATGAAAAATACTTAGTTGAGCCTGCTAATGAAAAGAAAAGTCCTGAAAAGAAAAGTAGAGGCAACTGAGGAAGGTACTGAGGTTAGGGGTATAGCAAAATAAAATGAGTGGTTTCAGAATTTTTAAACTAGGTCTCTAGAAACCAAACTTAGCTTAAATTACAATTCTTTACTTCTTTGGTATTCATCAGTGACAAAAGCCACCTGACAATCATTGGATAACTCCTGCTGTTGAAAATGTCCAAGGGAAAGAAACATGACATTGTATCTTATTGTTTCATTTCAGTGAGTTTACTTTAGGTTCCTAAAAATAGGGGATAACATGACAAGAATTACCAATAGCTTAGAAATATTTATGCATTTACTTCCTGCATTATTTCTTCACAAAATTTCTGTCATTCTCTAATTTTTGTCGGTTGTTTATATGAATACAAATCTGCTAAAAGAAACTCATATTTAAAACATGAGATTTCCCATCTATTATAAACAGGTATTATAGTATGAATAAAGCAAAACAGCCAATTACTAAGCATTTGGAACACTTTGCTAAGTGTTTTGAAAATGAATCTATGAACATTATGTATAGCCAATATTACATAACCCATAGGAGGATTTCAGTGTTCCTTCAGAAGGCATTCCCTTATGATTAACCATGATTTCTCAATTATTATTACCCTATCATGAAAAAATAATCATTGAATTAAATTAATGTCAGAGAGAAACACCCAGAAGCACATAGGATAATAAAGAAAAATTATTTGGTGATGATTTTAAAATGGAAATTACCCTTAAAATAGAAAATTGATACATACATAGATTTGGCCATGATTAATGACATAGGCCAATATCTCAACAAATGAGAAAAAAATCAAAAATGTAAATCTAAAAGACAGACTTTAAAGCTACAGAATATGCAGTTAAATTCATTATATATCCAATAAACATAAGTGGTTAATGAAAGGTAAACATCGTGTATGTGTGTGTGCATGTGTGCGCTTTTAAGTTACCATCTGTAGAACACACGCTATGATAACAGTCTCCACGTAAATGTATGATTTAGCAAATATGAATCAATAGGGTCTTCTATTAGGCAAAGGGCAACATGTGCATCACTATTCAGCATGCTTTCATTACAAAAAGAAAAGGCACTACATCTATCTTTCTAGTTGTATGATTCTTTTGAACTGAATGCTCAACTGAAGCTGCATAGAAATATTTTAAAATTGAGTGTAGCAGAAAACACCGAAATGCCAAAAATGTACTTAAACTTTAACAGTACTTAACAGAAATTGGTAAAATAAATTAGCGTTTACATAGCAATGTCGCGGGACCCTTGGGGTATCACTTCACCAGACAGAAACTTCTGTGGCTGTGGCACCTTGTGCCTGAATATTTCTCGTGCCCACTGGGCTCATTCAACCCACTCAGCCTGGCAGGCTGCACTTGGCTTGCACTACCAGCCCAGATCCCGCACCTGCCAAGGGCAAGCCAAGTGCAAAGCAATGAGGGATGTGTGGGTGAGCAACCACAGGGTCTGGCTACTGTGCACAGTCAGGCATGCTGGCTGCTGTGGCAGGGAGGGCAGCTCCAGGTGCTCACACAGGTTCCAGCTCTGTGTGAGGCTGTGCTGAATCATATGTACTGCACATGGCTTCCACTGTGGGCACCTGTGTCTGAACGAGGGGAACGCGGTGGAGCCTGGAAGCTTAGAGACACCAGGAATGGCAGAGCCCCAAAGAGGCTGTCACAGGCAGGGTTCAGGGAGCCCCCAGATCTGGGTTCCCCAAAGGGCTGCACCTGTTCTCTCCTTCATGCCACCCATATCACGATACATGGGGGTGAGTGGGGGCATTTCAGCCGTGTGTGTGTTATAGCTCTTTCAGTCTCACCATTCGGCAGGTCCCAAATTCTTGTCCCACATCCAGGAAGAATGAAGTACACAGACACCTGGAAGGTGAGCAAGGCAGAAAGGAGCTTCACTGAGTGACAGACCAGCTCTCAGGAGACCCAGAGTGGGTAGCTCCTTTCCACAGGCAGGTCATCCCAATGAATGTCCAGGTCTCGGTGGAGAGGAGATCCAGAGTGGGGAGGTCTTTTCTACAGGCAGGTCATCACTATGAGTGGAAGAGATCCAAACTGGGTAGCTCCTTCCCATAACTGGTAGTCCTGATGTCTCTGCGAGTATGGCTGATTCTGATTCCAGGGGGTTTTATGTGCTTCAGAAGAGAGGAAGTGAGTCCTGATTGGTCCATTGGTGGCCACGGGTGGGCCTGTAAAAATCTCCGTAAGTTCTCACTTTAGGCTGTGGACTCCACCCAGAACTGACAGCCAAGCTCCCATGCTTCAGGCTGTCCCTGGCTTGAAGGTGGGGCTTCACCGGGGACCTACCACTTTCCATCCAGGAGCCTGTCTGCCTCCTGCTGCCATCAGTCACGTTGTTCATGGAGAGGGGTGCCTTTAGGTCCCTGCCAAGATGCTCTCAGCACCCCCTTTACCTCCCTCTTGTGCTCATCAGCACCCAAAGCCTGGAAGGGGCCTAAGCGGCATGGGGCTGGCATGTCAGTGCCGCCCTGAGTGAGTGCACATCCAGCCAGATCATGACAGTGCCCAGGCTCAGCCTCAACTTTGCAAAATCAAAGCAGGCACAGGGAGCAGGAAGAGGCCAGGTAGCCAGAGCAGCGCTTCCTAGCCCCTAGGGGTAGGGAGGGATTCCGAGACCCCGTGGGAATGCAGCAATGTATGGTTGGGCAGCTGCAGCTGCTCCCAGGAGGCAGGGCTCCCTCTCCGCCAACTCAGAAGAAAGCAGGTCTCCTATCTGTTCCCAGCTCCTGCAGACTCAGTGGAGCGCACATGGAGCTCACAGCCTTGGAGGTGCCTCACCTGCAGCAGCTGGTGACTACACAGCGGCCGCTCCTGATAGGCCGCCACTGCCGTCAGTAGTATATAGATGGAAACATAAATGTTTGTGATCTCATCTAATATAAAAAGTCCAATTTGTATTTTTTCTATTATGATCACACTTTAAGTGAATTTTTAAACACAAAATATTCAATAGATTTGCAGCCATTTCCATAAGTTAAAAAACACTATTAGAGTAATTTTTTGGAACTTACACTATCTTATTATAGATGGTAGGAGAGTAAGACACTCTCTAGCATTCTGAATTTTAGGAAATATCATTAATTCATAACATTTTATAAAGATTCTTTAATGCGGTTTATTGTATATGTGAAGTAGAACAGTGTGATATAGGACAGTGATTTTCAACATGTGTTTAGATTAAGATTTGCTAAATATTACTATGTGTTATTACAAAACATATTTTATAGTCAAATGAGTTAGGAAAATGCAGGCTGAATTACCCCAAATGATTTATTTCACTAGAGGACTTCAAAGAGCAGTTTTAAATAATCAATTCAGACCTGGTGCAGTGACTCGCACCTATAATTCAATACTTTGGAAGGCTGAGGTGGAGGATTGCTTGAGGGCAAGAGTTTGAGGTTATAGTGAGCTATGATTCCACCACTGCATTCCAGCCTGGGTGACAAAGCAGAACACTGTCTTTAAAAAAAATCAACCTTATTAAAAATATTCAAAACTAACATATGTTCTAAAGAATTTTCCCAGCTTATTTGATCAATATACCCTTTCAGATGACTTCTTATAGGATCAGAATTCAAGAGAAGTCTCTTTAGGAAAATACATTCTTTTAGAAAGAATCCTCGGATAGCCATTTATAGCACAGCACAGCATAGCATAGTTGGATTTCACTATCTGGCATGAACTACCTATAGGAGGACCTTATTTAGTCAATTAACCCTTTACACTTTTGTAATATGTCAGACTACTTTCATATATCACATTCTGAAAATGAAAGAAGATTAAATGTGAATAAACCCTAAGAATACACCAAAATAAATATACATTACTTTTTAAACTATAATAAAATAACATATTGTTTGCACTATGGCTTTTGAGGGGGCCTCAACATTCGAGACTTCAGCTGCATATTAGAATAACTCTGGAAACTTTAAAAACAATCAATGTCCAGGCTTCTTCCTAAATCAATTAAATGAAGATCCTTGGGTTGAGGCCAGACACTGATGTTTTTAAAAGCTCTCAAGATGATCCTAATGTACACTGAAGGTTGAGAAGCACTGCTATAGACTATCTCTCAAAGGGAAGAAATCAACTCTCAGACCAACCAGAATTGTCCTAAAGGAATAAATTTTATCAGATAAGGAAGCATGTTCCTTATTTTCTAATACCTGTTATTTGACACAACTTCATATCCTATGCTAGTTATTGGGCTTTATCTGACAAAGGTTCCTCATGATATGGGACAGAATCTGAAAGTAGGTGAAAGCAGAAGTGGCTGGCAACAGAATGAAGGGTGATGGTACTGATTTAAGTTGACTTGATAGACAGGTGACTGTTTTTCAGTCATAAAGTGGGGAGTGGAACAAATGTGTCATAATTGTCCAAGGAGTCATATTTACATCGGGACAATCCCTTCTCCTCCTCACCCACATACATTTTCATACAAGTGTCCTAGAAATTTTGTTTTTCTCACATCACTGAATTGAAAAACATTAACGTGGAAAATTTCTTTCAAATTCAGGACCTCTGGTGAGCATCACACTTATCACTTAAAATGTATTTAATGGTGAAAATGCAAGTACTATGAGGAAGGAAAACACTGTAGTATATCTTCTTTATTAACTTGACACAAAAAATTAGGAAAATAAAGATTTGAAAGATTTTGAACATCAGAAAAGAAAGCAATAAATACTGAGTAGGTATGAGGTATGGAGGAAAACTGGCATATATTTAAGGAGTTTGAGGCATTTAGGGTGATTTTTACCTATTTAATAACTTACTCTCTTCCTGACACTTGTAAGAAATATCAGTGTTGGACAGACGTGTTCACAAAGCCATAGGGAGAGGAAAAGGCACACAAAAGATTTTGGGCCTGAATAAATGTAGTCCATACTAATTTCATATATCCTTTATTATTGTCAAGACTCTAGGTCTTATTATGTGTGAGATTATATTTTCTTCTTCAGAAAAATATTTCCATCAGATTTATTGCAACAAGTAGCTGAACTGCTTTTGGAAACAGTAGTAAAGAAATCATTTTAAAAGCATGGCTTTCCTACTTTTCAAATCTAAACAACACAGCCACTATTAATCAAGTTTACAGATTTCCAAGTTCCTAATAGTCTGGTTTGGTTTGACTTAAATGTATTTGTTATCTTAACAGCTTTTTCCTTTAAACAATTTTATTGCTCAGAATTACCTTAACTGGAAACCCTTGCTATTTCAGCAAGCCCTCATATCATAGCAGCCATGAATCAATAGTTCAGTATTGAATTTTGAGAAATACTGACTAACCCTATTGCTACAGGACAGGATTTGCTTCTAACTAGCAATTAAATTGCCATGTAGGCTAAAATCCATATTTCAAAAGTCATCACCATAATGTTAGCTTGTTTGATTCCTAGGCTTTCAAAATGTACTTATTGTTCAAATGTACTGTTATTAAAAGATAAAAATCACAAAACTAAATCCAGGCTTCCTCATCTCTAGCTTCTACTTGTGAAGTCATGGTAGCCTGAAAAGATTTTCTTATTGCTTTGAGACAGCAGAGGTGAGTTATGGGTACCAAATAAAATAGAGGTGTATTGACTCTACTCAGTGCTCTGATTCATACCTTAGTCTGCCTTAAACAGTAGTTTTGTGGTTTGAGATGTGGGTAGAAGAGTACAAGAGGAAGTGCCTGAAAGCTGTAGGCTGGGATGGGTCAAAGGGTATCAGAAGATCATAGAAATAGCAGCCAGCTAGTAGTCCTGCTGAATGCTGAAACCTTGACTCATGACACCCACTCACTAAAAACTAGGGACTAATAGGAAAATTAGTCCCTAGTTTTACATTAGTTACACAAGTTAACATTTTTCCAGGCCTTGTCAAAGGATTGAGTTGCCAAAAAATTACATTTAATTACAAAAAAATTGCAGCCCCAAATAGTGTTTATATGTTAATTAGACTAAAAATAATATTAAGGCTAGTGTTCAAGAGGTAAAATAGCTCAAAGGGATACTTTGGTATTTGAGACAGTGTGAAGGATTTTTTTGCTGTGCTGTTTTGGTAGGATGGACTCTGTCTCATAAAATTTCTTCCACATAGAACAAGATAACCTCAAAATCACAAAACTTCACATATTGGTCACCCAAAATCAATTTATATGTGCTCTATGCTTTAGAACTCAACATTTTTTAAAAAATGCACTTTCCCTCTGAATTTATTGGCAAACGCAACATCATTATTTGGTCTCAAGAGAGTACACTAATATTTAACTATATCCAGGTCTCCTCTAACAATAAAAAAATGCTATAATTGATTGAAGTGAATAAAAATTATTGAAACACAAAGTTAAACACTTGAAGATAAAAAGTATATTAGCATGTGGAATAATGTATTTTTTTCTGATACAGAGAGATAGGTAGAAAGAAAGAGAGAAAAAGAGATCCTTAACTGATTACCAAAGATATAAGGAAAGGCATTAGGAAGTGTAACATACTTTTGTAGGAGCAATGAAACTTCTGGCTTAGGAATCTATAAAACAGACTGCAGGAAATGTGTAAATCCCACTGCCTTCCGGCCTTCATTATTTCAAACTATAAGTAATTTATCAATTGCATGGCTATTACTTAGCATGTTGAGTTGTTTCTCTCCTACTGTTTTGAAGAATTTGTCTTTGTTTTTCAGCAATTTGACTTTGGTATATCTAGGTTTAGATATCTTTGTGTTTATCCTATGTAGGAATTGTTGAGCTTCTTGGATCTGTAAATTAATATTTACATCAAAGTGGGACATTTTTAAGCCTCATTTCTTCCAATATTTTCCTGCCCCTCCTTTTTTCTATCTGGCAGTCACATTGCATCCATGTTGATATTCTTGATATTTTCTCACAAATCTCTGAATTTTTATTTTTCATAATTTTTTTCTCCCAATTCTTTTTTCTTTCTTTCTTTCTTTCCTTTCTTCCTTCCTTCCTCCCTCCATCCCTCCCTCCCTCCCTCCCTCCCTCCCTTTCTTTCTTTCTTTCTTTCTTTTCTTTTATTTTCTTTTCTTTTCTTTTCGTTTCTTTTCGTTTCTTTTCTTTTCTTTTCTTTTCTTTTCTTTTCTTTTCTTTTCTTTTCTTTTCTTTTCTTTCTTATCAGTCTCGCTATGGTGCCCAGGCTGCTTTTGAACTCCTGGGTTCAAGCGATTCACGCACCTCGGCCTCCCTTACTGCTGTGATTACAAGCATGAGCCACCATGCCTGGCCTCTCCCTAGTTTTAAGATTGAATAATTTTAATTGAGCAATTTCAAGCTTATTGATTCATTTTTTTTTCTGTCAGGCTCAAGCCTATCTGGTAAATTTTCTTTTCATTTATTGTACTTCTCAACTCCAAAATTTCTATTTGGTTCTTTATTCAAACATTCCTATATATTTACTGAGATTTTCTATTTTCTGAGTTATTGTCATCACAATTAAATTATTTAAGCATTGTTTTCTTTACTTCTTTGAATGTAGTTATAACAGCTACTTTGAAGTCTTTTTCCTTAAATCCAATATCTAGGTTTCCTTATAGATAGTGTCTTTTTTTAATCTCGTGTACTAGTCACACTTTTAGGCTTCTTTTCATGTCTTAAGAATTTTTGTTGAAAACTAGACATTTTAGACAACATAGCAACTCTGGATTCTGACCTTCTTCCTCTGTGTTTTTATTGCTGCTGTTTAGTTCATTTGGTTCTCTGTTTAGAAACTTGTCAATACTAAATATGTGTCAAAAGCAAGAGGATGAACTTAAATGGTCTCTGACTAGACAAATCTGAGAAATGTGAGCATCAAAATTAATGATGTAATGGCAATATCATAATACATTAAAACTGATATGTTCATGGAAAAAGAGGGAAGAGTTCTTAAGAAAGTCCTGATTTCTGAGGAGAATGTGGAGCAACAAGAAATTTTGTCTTTTGCTGGTGGGAATGCAAACTGGTATAGTGACTTTGGGAGACAATTTGGCAGTTTCATATACAATTAAACATAGACGACTGATAGAACCTAGCAAGGGCACCTTTAGGTATTTATCTATCTGGTTTGAAAACTTATGTCAACTAAAATTTTGCCTTTGAATATTTACAGCAGTTATCTCCAAAACATGAAAGTGGCTAAGATGTGTTTCAGAAGATAAATGGATAAAACGCCCCGTTATACATCAATACAATGGAATTAAATTCAGTAATAAAAAGAAATGAACACAATGACATTAATAAATTTTTCATTTATATTGCTAAGTGAAAGAAGCTTGTGTGAAAAGGTTACATATCATATTATTCCATTATGTCACATTTTGGAAGAGGCAAAACACCTATCAGTGGTTTCCAGGATTTTAGGGAGCATTGTGTAAGTGAAGCACAGGAGATTGTATTTTAGGAGTGTAAAACTGTTGTGTGATGCTGAATTTGTCAAACATGTAGAACTTTAAATCCAAAAAGTAACATTTAATATATGCAAATGTAACTTGGGAGGTCAAGGGATCCCAGGATGGAATACAAATTGTGGTAAAATAATTTAATTGTATTACAAATGTGTGACATCACTGAAGGAATTACGGTGAAAAACTGCTCACCCAAGTGACTTTGGAGACAAGTGGAGACAGTAAGACTGAAGAAAATATGAATTGTGCATAAGTACTGTACTCTAGTTGGTGAAGTTGTTTCTCATAGGTCTATGAGTTAGTAATTCTGAAACCACTATGTATACATACTTGGACTGAACAAACGCATTAACAAATTGCAGATACTGGAAGCCTTTTTTTCCCCTTACAATCAAAGGAGCAGGAGTAGAATGAACCTTTTAATACCAAATTAAGTTGGAGACATCAGTATAAACTCATGTTTAATTTAATAATGATTAAAAACTGATAGATATAGAAATACTTATAAATATGTATGTATACACAGGGCATAATAGAAACAAATTTCCAAGTTGTGTCCTCTAAAAAAGCTTAGAAGTAATAATACCCCAGTAGCAATGAGCATACTGAGAACCTAGTATGATCTTAGTTTCTAACAGAAAACAATAGAGCTCCTTGGAAAAAGTCTAGGGTAGCAAATATGTAAGATGAGCCTAAAGCATCTAGTAATACCAGATTGTAAGGAAGTGCTTAAAAACAAACCAATGACATCAGCCTTAGGAAAGAATTTATGACAAAGTTCTCCAAAGCAATTGCAACAAAAACAAAAATTGACAAGTGGGACCTAATTAAACTAAAAAGCTTCAGCACATCAAAAGAAACTATCATGGGAGTAAACAGAAAACCTACAGAATGGGAGAAAATATTCTCAAACTATACCTCTGACAAAGGTCTAATATCCAGAAACTACAAGGAATCTAAATAATTAAACAAACAAATATCAAATAACCTCATTAAAAAGTGGGCAAAAGACATGAACAGACACTTCTCAAAATAAGACAAACAAGTAGTCAATAAACATATGACAAAATGTTCAACATCACTCATCATCAGAGGGATGCAAATAAAAACAGCAAGGAGATACCATCTCCTTGACAGAATGGCTATTATTAAAAAGTCAAAAAAAAAAAAAAAAAACAGATGCTGGAGAGGCTGTGGAAAAAAAGGAATGCTTATATGCTGTTAGTGGGAATGTAAATTAGTTCAGCCACTGTGGAAAGCAGTTTGGCAATTTCTCAGATAACTTAAGACAGTCCTACCATTTGACTCAGCAATCTCATTACTAGGTATATAATAAAAAATAAAATAAATTACTCCACCAAAAAGACACATGCCTTAGTATATTCATTGCAGTACTATTCACAATAGCAAAGACATGGAATCAACCTAGGTACCTATCAATGTTGGATTGTATAAAGAAAATGTGGTACATATACATTATGGAATACTATGCAGCCATAAAAAGGAATAAAATCATGACCTTTGCAGCAACATGGATGCAGCTAGAGGCTATTGTCCTAAGCAAATTAACACAAGAATGGAAATCAAATGCCTCACGTTCTCACTTATATGTGGGAGCTAAATATTGGGTACTCATGTCTATAAAGATGGCAACAAGTGACACTAAGGACTACTAGAAGAGGGAGGGAGAGAGGAGGGCAAGGGTTGAAAAACTACCTATCAGGTACTATGCTCACTACCTGCGTGATAGGATCAATCATAACCCAAACTCAGCACCATTCAATATGCCTATGTAATAAACATTCACAGTTCTCCCAGAATCTAAAATAAAAGTTGAAATTATACAAAAGAATGAAATATGTCAAAGAAGTACAGGAGCCAACTGAAATAGCTCTTAATGACAAAGCTGGAACAAATTGAGTGAAAAAATAAATAACATAGAACTGGGCTCTTACCTAAAGTAAAAATAAGTATCTATGAGTTCATACTGATAATAAATAAATGACAGAATAAATACATGTAAAGGGAAGGATAGACAAATCTCTGTCTAGAAGAAATAAAGATAATTTATATAGATACACCTTCCTTCAGGAAGTGGGTTTTGTGTAGTGACTTTCTTCCAAAGACTAGCATATAGAAAGAGGGGAAAGGGGTAATTTTGCAGCTGAGAAACCTGACAAACCCTGTCCTAGCCATGTGATCAAGGTTAACATCCATGGTGAAAAGTCATGTTAATAACATTGATTCTTGGCATAATAAAATGTAAGTGGTACTTTATCTGTGTGGTCTACTTTCTCAAAAGCTAAAACCAGGTCTAGTCATGACAAAACATTAGCCAAAACAAAACTGACGAACATTCTACAAAATACCTGATTAGTACCCCTTAAAACTATCAAGGTAGTTAAACACAAGGACAATCTGAGAAACTGTCACCATATAGGGACGTCTAAGGAGACATGATGAGTAAATATAACATGGTATACTGGATGAGATCCTGCATTGGAAAAAGAATGTTAGGGGCTGGGCGTGGTTGCTCATGCCTGTAATCCGAGCACTTTGGGAGGCCGAGGCAGGCAGATCACCTGAGGTCAGGAGTTTGAGACCAGCCTGGCCAACATGGTGAAACCCCATCTCTACTAAAAATACAAAAATTAGCCGGGTGTGGTGGTGCATGCCTGTAATCCCAGCTGCTCGAGCGACTGAGGCAGGAGAATTGCTTGAACCTGACAGACGGAGATTGCGGTGAGCTGGGGTCATGCCACTGCACTCCAGGCTGGGCAACAGAGCGGAACTCTGTCTCAAAAAAAAAAAAAAAAAAAAAGAACAAAGAACATTACATAAAAACTAAATAAACCGACTAATGTATGGACTATATTTAGTGTCAATAGTCAATTATTAATGATCAAAAATGTATCGTCTAATGCAAGATATTAATATCAAAGCAAACTGATTGTGATAAGCGAAAGAACTCTGTACTAACTATCTTGGAAGGTTTCCTGTAAATATAGAACTATTCTACAATTTTTTTTTAGAAAAGAAAACATGGGGTAAACTTTAGTAGGAAAAAGTATGTTCACGTAGTTCAAAGGACTGCCCCACTAATTGTTTTTCATTACAAAGAAGTAAAGGTATCTTTTTGATGGAGAAATCTAGAACATACCAACTTAAGCAAGTGATGAAGTTTTTCATTGCCAGAAATTGAAAAATTGCATGCCATATGCTTTTTGATGTGCTATACAGAGAAGGATACAACATCATTTATGCTGTGATTTTGACAAAAATATCTACTATGAATTTAATTATGAAGAAAGTATTAGACAAAGTCCAACAAAGTGATATTTCACAAAAATAACTGTAAAATTTCTTAAATATGTAGAAGCTTTATTAGCTGGAGGAATGCAAGTTAAAGTATTAACTTTTTTACTTATTGGTAATATTTTACCATAGAGTTTTTGAAAAGGGCTTCTTAGACTAAGTGGCCTTAGTTATATAAATCTAAGGATCTCTTGATCAGGATCTCTGTGATTGAGTGCGAGAACAGAATACATGTTTTGGTGAGTTAATGTTTTCCTGCATAAGTAGAATGAAAAAAAAAAACCCAACTCTTTCTAGGAATTTGGATTGGGTAAATCAGAGATGATCAGGCATAGTGTCAGTGATGTGAACATTTAGAATTTAAAGTTTACCTAATCCTAAAGCATTGCATTAACTCTAAATATGACTATAACCAGAAGCTTTCTTCCACTTCATGATCTAGATATAAGAAGTCTTTCAACGATTTTTTCTCTGCTCCTACCATAGTAGTGTAACCATAGAGAAACTGAACATGTGAACAATTATGGAGCATAATATTTTTTGCAAAATGGAAGTGATTATTCATCTTTTAAAAATATAAACCTGACATAACTTTTTAAATATAAAAATTATTTTTGAATTAACATAACAGAATCACCAGCCATGAATATTATGTCTGACTAGAAAGGTAAGGCACTATTTTATAACATCATTTTATCTGGCTAGGCAGCAGAGTTTCTAGTTTTTTACTCTGAACCATTTTCTTAATTGGATCATTAATATCAGCTATTGGTTATATTTTTAAAATGTTCTATACAGAGAAAAATGCAAAGACCCCTTCCCACTACCATGTTTTTGTCTTATTTTGTTTTCAGTATTGTCAAATTTCAGTAAATCTGTTAGAAAACCTGTAAATAATCTGATCCTGTAAAGGAACAGATGTGTGTTGTTACTATCAAGTACTACAATTATATCGCTTTGTTTGAAGTGAGCTTTCTTCTTTCTTCCAACTTTGTGATCTCTTTCTAAGCACATAGCAGAGCCTCCCTAGAATGGGTTGACTGGGTTATTTGACTTTGCCCTAAGCTTTGCAAGGCCCCCTGTGGCTGGTTGTAAGAGGCATTGGGAAAAAAAGAAAAATGCCTTTTGCCAGCTAGTACTGAAGAGAGAAATAACAAAGACACCTTGAGACTTGTGTTCAATTAACCTTCCCTGCCTCCCAGCATTTCCACGGCAAAACTACTAACTTCCACAAAAGTTATAAGCAATTCAACAAATATTTACAGGACTCCTAGTGGGGTGGGAGATATTCTGCCAGGGCCAGAAAGGGAGGAGTAAAGGGGAGGAGGACATTGATTAAGAGAGGGGAAAGAGTCTAAAAGTCTGAGTTTGGGAGTTAAATAAAATGGGTTAAAGACTTTTAACTCTTTCCTGTATTGATCTGTGAACTTCAGTAAGATAACACCTGTAATTATTTTTTCTCATTTGAATAAGACTAGAGGGATTTATGTAAAATCAAATGAATACCTTTTTAGTTTCAAATAAATCAATAACAACAATTCAAGTTAAATAAATTTAATAGAATTAATAAGTGTAATATTTAAATATTACAAATTTATTGCCTACTAACTTGTAACTGAGAATAAGAATTTAATCGAACTAGTTCTGGGAAGCAAATCAGACTTTGGAAAGATGGATAAAATTTCCTGAGAGGAGACAAGTCATATAGACTGAACTAGATACGGATCAAAATTCTAGGCTTTCTGGTGAAATTGAATTTATACATTTATAGACAGGTTAGCTATAAGAGTGCCTGAATTGTGTGCCAAAGACTGATCATAGCATTATTTTATTGAACGACAGTCTGGGGAGGCCTGTCAAATATTTGATAGCAAAATATAAGAGAATAAGAAATAAGTGGTTAAAAGAAGCACAAATTACACACAGAGGAAAAACCTAGAATAATTTATTCCAGTTGATATGGGAGGAATCATCAGGAAAGGTTTTATGGGATAGGTAGCACTGAGTTGAGTCTTAGAGATGACAGTGTTGATATCTGAGGCAGAGAAGGGGTAAGGACTTGATCAGTGTCAATTCTGTGGGCACAGGATGTATTGAAGAAATATGGAAGTATTAAAGAAATGATAGATATGCCAGAGGGTCACAGTATGTTAATGTGATCAAGAATAAGTCTCTATGTACAGAGGGCAGAGAATGTTGCACGGGTAACCTATGGAGAAAACCAATATAAGGAAACAAAATGAAGCCTAAGGACTGAACCCTGGGGAATATCAACATTTGGAGTTTGAGAAAAGATATAGATCTGGCAATGAACAATGAAAATAAAACATCTATAAAATAAGAAATAAATTGGAAGGGAGTAGAAAGTAAAAAAACAAAAAGAAAGTAAAGAATGAAAAGTGAGTATCTGTATCAAATGCTGCTAAGGTTTGAGTAAAAAGAAAACAGATAACTGATAGCCAATTTAGCAAGATGGATGTCTTTAGTGATTTAAAAGGGTTGGTTTAATTTGTTGGTGTAGGTGAAAACCTCTGCCAGTTTCTAGAGAGAAGAAAGTGGAGAAATTCAAGACAGAAAGTATTAACTGGCAACTTCCCCGTAAGATTTGATTATAACGTTGTGTTATAACCTTCTATACTAAAAGAAAAAGTTTAAAAATGGCTGTAAATGGAGGGAAAAGAGAAATTATAGTCTGCATGTATGCCGAGAGTAATCATCATCTTTGACTTGGCTAGAAAGAATGCTCTAAAAATATTTGAGATTCAAGTTGGAAATCAATGTAGCAATAGTCTAGGAGAGATATGATGTCCGGTTTGAACTACGGCATCGGCATCGGAAAAAGAGGAAAATGGAAATACAAGTAAGACAATGTAGAAATAGAATGACTAAAGTTTGGTGATTGGCTTTAGAGGAAAAGAAAAGTGGTAAAAATAATGCTACAATATTTAGCTTTTGTGATTTGGTTGATGCCATAGTTCAGAAACAAAAGGTAGGTAGTAATGGGTGTCAGTTGAAGTGCATGCCTGGATTAGAACAATTCCATAACCTCTGAGATCAGCCTCACTTCACTTAGATGAGCTTACAATGGTCAGGTGTCTCTCAAATGGCCTAAAATTAGCTAATTAGAGGAATTCTTTCTGATTTTGCAAACTGGAACTAGGAAAAAAGATCAGTCAAAACTTCAAAATTTGAAGCTCAAATATGAATCCTTTGGACTAAATATTTGTCCTCCTCCCCGCTCTGCAAATTTATATGTGGAAGCCCTAATCCCCTACGTAATATTATTTGAAGCTGGGGCCTCTGATAGGTTACTAGGTTATGAGGGTAGAGACTTCATGAATAGGATTAGCGCCTGGATAAGAAGAGACACAAGAGAGATGATCTTTTTCTCTCTCCATCATGTGAGAATAACAGCAAGATGCAGGCTGTCTGCAAACCAGGTAGGAAACCCTCACTGGGAACCAAATCAGTTGGCACCCTAGTCTTGAAATTCCCAGCCTCCAGAACTGTGAGGAACAAATTTCTTCTGTTTAAGCCACCCAATCTATAATATTTTGTTACAACAGCCTGAGCAGACTAAGACAATGAAAATCAGGAGTTACTGGCAATCACCTTCCTTACCCTATGAAGTGAATGGGTTTTATTGGACTTCATAAAACTGACACTTATAAAGAAGGTGGGAGAACAAGGATACAGACACTTAACTATTGTTAGTCTAGTCACACCCAAGTATATGTCCAATAAATTCCAATAAATTCAAGTTAATTTTAGTGGAAATTGTTTGTAACCCATAAAGGACATACTGATTGAGTAGTATGATTTAACAAGCTAAATTTTTCAAATATTATGTTTGAGGTATCAACAATAGCTAGTGGATTTTAGAAATTCAGACCTGGAATTCACATATGAGTTCAGAACTGCAGTGTCATACTTTGGACTATCGAGGATATAATCAAACTATTGGGCAAGAACTATACTCTAGTTGTGTATATAGGCATGGTAGGAATATTTTTAAATGTGTACATTGAATCATATTGTAAAACATATACATAAAAAGAATAGTGGACTAAAGCCTATGGAAGACAATTTTAAGAAAAGTAATCAGAGATGTAAGGAGACCAAAAATGCAGTTGTCATAGAAAGTGAGGGCATGATAATTTGGGGGAAGCAAATGTACTTAAGTGTGTGAGATTTTTTTCAAAGAGGTTAACTGTGATGATCACTATCACAAAACCACAGGGTTTGATATTTGAGAGGTTAATGACCTTTGGGAAAGCAGGTTTGGAGAGACAAGATTATTACGTTAAGTTAGTATATGCATTGGCAAAGAGGAGACAGTAAGCAAAAAGTACATTTTTGAGTAATGTTAAGAAGAAGTATAGTAACTAAAGGGAAATTCAGAGTGGAAGAAAAATATTTTCCACCCTGAAATATCTTTCCACCCTGAATAAGAGTGATGCTTGAGCATATTTTTTTAGATGAAAGTAAGGAAAACGGGATAAAAGGAGAGATTGAACATGTAAAAGTATAACCAATAGAGCATGGATAAGATTACCAATATGAGAGGGAGAATTAGCCTTAGAAAGAAGGTGGGCCATGTCTTCTGTTAGAGGCAAGATGACCAACTATAGTTAAAAGAAAGGTAGAGAGATATTTTAAGGTAAAAAAGTGGAGTGGGGGAATGCCTGTTTTGAGGACCACAATTTTGAGAAAAGTGACCAGATATAGAAACATGAAAATATTGACAAGGATTTACGTCATCTACAGTAGCAAATAGAGTAGAGAATTATCCAGAAATGAACATGGTATGCCACATTTTTTTTTCGTGGAAGCTGACCCTTGATTTCCAACTGATTCAGAAGATAGAATATCCAAGGACTGTGCCATAAAAGGATGCTAAGAGAGAGAACATATGCTGGGATTTGTTTTGTGATCTATCCTGAAGAGGGTGTCTCTGAATCCTATGCCACAAGGAAAGCCTGAATTTCTCAGATGTGAGTGAGCCTTTCTAGAATGTTACCTTCTTATATGAACAAGAAAAAAGGACTATGAATTTGCTGATGAAAGTCTTTCCATAAGAGAAGATTGATGTTTAGAGAAAATTGATAGCTCCTACAAGGCTACCAACTTTGTATTGCCCTATCCTTACAATAAGGAGTTTCTTGAATGAATCACTGTCTTCATTTACAATACAACAGTATTATGGAGCTTGGTATTCTAGAAACACTTGCTTCAGAGGATTTCAAATGAATATACATACATATAAAATACCATCCGTTTACAAGTTATGGATCACCTTCAAGTTTACTGCTGGTTCTTTCTTTGAACCCTGAATCAACAGAAAAGCACATTCGCTCTCCAGGCTATGACTCTGATACAGGGAGACATCGTAATTGCTCCACATTCCTGAGTAATCATTTTCTGATGGGTTTATTGCCACCTCTGCCTTATCAGGGCATGGCACTGTTACGGACCCTGGTGATAAATTACCCTTTAGAGAGGGATAAGACAGTGCCACTTTAACAAGTGCAGTAAAGCACTTTTTATATTAGGAGAGTTCAGTGCATTTCCCATTCATCATACACCCTCAGTGATTTTACACAGATTTTACACTGTTGATTAGCTCATTAGTGGGGTTAATTGGATACATTAACTGGCAGAATTACAGCTTGACTATGAACCAGAGGCTGCAGCATTATAAATGACAGACAAACCACAGAGATGCATGGCCAGCCTGAAGGAAGTTCTTCTCTTTGATTAACTTTCATTAGATTTTAATTCTTTCCCCCTCCCCACTCCTGCAATTGACTCTACATGAATATTTACTATGGATTGGGTAAGTGAATAGATGACACTAATACACATTTCCAATCCTGTCCTCTCCTTCTTAAGTAACTCTCTGATAAATAATAAGAAAAAGTACAGTTTAGAAAGGTGATAGAAATAGCCTATGGGAAACCAAGAAATGATGATTGTCTAGAAATTTAATAAATTATCTTCTTATGAAAGCTAAGTTTTTATTGAATTGTTGATTATACACAGTGGGAATTAATACTTCTCTCATGGGCTGTACATCAGAATCACAGGGAAAGCATTTAAAAATACAGATTCCTAGACCCTCCCCTTAACCTATTAAAGTAAAACTTCTAGAGGTATGTTCAGGAATCTTTATAATTAAGAAATTCCCTAGGTGATTCTTACACAGTGAGTTTGGCACTGTGGTTAAAATAGCATGTCAGTTTGCATTAAACATCAAGCAGTGTGGAGTATTGACTTAATTAAACGAATTAAAGAGATATGTTACCATTTGAAGAAAGGCCACGGAACAAGACAAAACTTTCTTTGTACATCAAATTCGCTACCAGATACGGAATCTAAAGTGTTCGTGGAAATTTCTAAGGGGGATCTTCATCTATATTTCCTTTCTTCTTCTTCTTCTTCTACTAGTTATCACTGTCATTATGAAAAGAAATGTTTGGTTTTATTCTTTTCCTAAGAAATTATGTTTGCCTCAGTGAAACTCTAAGAATACAGAAGATGTAAAAGTTACATTTTTGATTTGTGTGAGTCCGAGGTAAGACAGTGTTTGACAGCCGAGAGAGTGCTGGGCCTGCTTTGTAGTGTTAGCTCTGCTCCTTGCTTGTGAGACAAATTAGGTTGTTCCAACCGCTCTGGGCCTCAATTCACTCTTTGTAAGTTGGAAATCAGTTATATCTCATGTACCAGGCTAACTATAAAGACTATATGACATTTTATCTGATTCTATGTGCATTTGTGAGAATGGTAGAAGTTGAAAAGGGTCATCTCCAAAGGAGCGGGGAGAGTCAGAGTCTGGCCACTTACGCAGCTAATTCACAAAGCAGAGGGTATTTAAAAAGTAAGAGGCCAGGCATGGTGGCTCAGCACTTTGGGAGGCTGAGAGGGGTGGATCACCTGAGGTCAGGAGTTCAAGACCAGCCTGGCCAATATGGTGAAACTCCATCTCTACTCAAAAAATACAAAAATTAGCCGGCCACAGTGGCATGCACCTGTAATTCTAGCTACTCGGGAGGCTGAGGCAGGAGAATCACTTGAATACAGGAGGTGGAGGTTGTGGTGAGCCAATATTGCACCATTGCATTCCAGCCTGGGTAACAGACCAAGACTCTGTCTCAGGAAAAAAAAAAAAAAAAAAAAAAGAGCATTTCCTGTGAATAACATGAGCAACGTATGTGGAAAAATAATCTGGGATTAAAGGAAAACTGTTGATGGTTGTAGCTAAATTTACCTCTACCAGCTACCCTTCAGGCAGACAGGATCAGCAACCATATAAACTGTCAATTGTAAAGGCAACCACTCAATGAGGAGAAGACAAGATAAAAGGATTAGTTTGCAGAAGTGAGAAACACAAGAACAGGAATAGGATGAGGAGGAAGAAGAAAAACTTAAAACTCTGTGGGTTCTTGGAGGAAAGAAAGCCAGAAGTGCCAGGAAGAGGGAGAGAAAATGTCATAATATCTGCGGGGCAGGGTGTGCTTGTGTGAAAGAAATATTAGAAAAATCTACCTAAAAATGCATGGGAGCAACTACTAAGTTACTGTGTAGGAGGGACTTTGATAAATGATTGATTGATTGATTGAGACAGAGTCTCACTCTGTTGCCCAGGCTGGAGTGCAGTGGCTCGATCTGGGCTCACTGCCACCTCTGCCTCCCAGGATCCAGTGATTCTCCCACCTCAGCCTCCCAAGTAGCTGGGACCTCAGACATGTGCCACCACGCCCAGCTAATGTTCCTATTTTTGGTAGAGATGGGGTTTCACCATGTTGCCCAGGCTGGTCTCAAATTCCTCAGCTCAGGCAGTCTGTCCACCTCGGCCTCCCAAAGTGCTAGGATTACACATGTGAGCCACCACACACCCGATCTGATAAATGATTTAAACAGAACTGAACCCAAAGTATACATTTATAGTGATTTTACATTCTGGAATTTAGTACTAGATTTGCATTCCAGATCATGATAAACCTTTTATTTTACCTGAAATAAAATGTATCATGAGATTGACTATTGCTACTGAAATTTCATTATGTGAGTTGAAGGCAAATGCTCTCAGTGCTTTTCTGTAAGAGTGAAGCAAAACTTTTAAGAGTATTGTGACTTGTATTAACAGGACATTGTGATGTTTCTGGGTAGCCTAGAGCCCATGAAATTGTAGCTTAAGTTCCACACAGGTCAGAGAGTACTATGTTTAAGAAACTTTAGGTGTTTTGGCATATTGTAACTTTTAAGAAAAATTTTTATTTGTTCTCTATGAGAGGTTGTTTTCAGGCATTTGTTTTTCTCTCTTTGGTTGTGTAATATTTTGTTTTTAAATATATTAATGAACTCTTAAGTAATAATGGCCCAAAATATGACAATGTTGTCTCTTAAAACATAAGAATGAGGATGTTTCCAAACATATGCATTTTTAAAAATTTTCCCATATTGTGAGAGCCAAATAAAATGTAACCTATTAAATAAATGTCTTCCTGCTCAATCAGATCTCTTTCTTTTCTGAAATTCTATCACATGCTCTTTATGCACCTTATGAGGCACTTGTTTCATGTTCTGTCATATTTATTTGCATATTAACTTTATCTTCCTTACTAGAATATCTATTTCTGAGAGAAATTATGTTTAATAAATTATAAAATAGGCACACTGCTAACGATTGTAATTCTCATAATACACATAAAGATCAGTGAAGAACAAAGAGTAAACCAAACAGAACATAGATTGTGATGAACACTGATTCCACATTCTTTCAAAGTTCATGCAATGAATTCAGCAGATCTCACAGCCTACAGGAAAAGTATGAATATACATGAATATTAAATTAATTATTTTTATATCTTAGTGGAGTCTAAAATGATAAAATAAAGGTAAATAAATGCATATTTTGAAGAGTATTGAATTAGGGAAATGGAATATTTTCTTGAGTATATTGTCGGTTATTCTTGGCCACGCTGAGAAATGAAAACAACTTGAAGGAAAATAGACTAGACACAAATTGAACAATGTATTGAAATGTAATCACAAAGCAAAACAAAATATATGTTTAAATATGCAAAATGTAAGAGGGAATACCATTTTATTACTGTTCTGGAAGGCAATTGAGAACCAATGAAGAGTGCTAAAGGACAGAAAAAAGCAGCAAATGAATTTAAAATATAAAGTATCTCAATTTGCATTTCCCTCTTCTAAAAAGCCTTATTATTCCCCATCTTCTACAATGGAGTTCACAGTTTATTTCTCCTGGACACGCTAGCACAATCACCTAGGACAGAAGCCAATCAACTACGGCAGGAGGAGCATTGGGAGAGGAAACTCCACAAATGAGTGGGGGCTGGAAATTATCCTGTTACTTTTTATCTGCCATAGGACTTGGCTGGACACTTTGGACACAGAAAATCAGTTTTGTATCTCTACTATAGAGGTATGACTTCCTTCAGTTCTTCATCAGTTGACTCATTACTCATTGATTTCAGGGCCCAAATTTCAACCTCAGGCTACTTTGCTGGAGCCCTATCACTGTTAAAAGCTATGCGTAGTCTTCTCTTTCTAAGCCCAAAATCTTCTCCATGCTCCTTTTGACCTGTTGGCAAGGAGGTATCTCCAAGCAGAATAAGTCAATGAGTACCAGATGCCTGACTTAATCTTGTCACATCTTGAGCCCCTGCTTCAACTGGAGTCCATTGAAAACAATACTAGTGTGGATTCTAAGCCATCACACCCATTTAAATACCATTTAAATTTCAGGAAATAAGCCAATGATAGATCAGTTAAAATATTGAACATAACTTCTTGAAACTCAGCATGTTCACTCATGAAACACTCTTTTAATTTTCTCCTTTCATTGAACAAATTTGCCTGCAAATTAGTATAAAATAGTAATACATAGAAATATAATAAATTGAGTTATCATTGCTTAATATTTATAAAATGTAAAGCATGGATAAATACATGAATAGGATAGTAACAAAAACCAAACTGGCTAACTACAATCTGGAATCTAAATTTTGTTTCTTCAGAACTAACTTGTCCTTTGGAAAACTTCCTTTTCTAGCATAAGGCCTAATACATAATAGCACTCTATAAATATTTGTTGCAAGGATAAGTGTGTTTCTCTCTGCTAGAAGTTATTAGCAAACAGAAATAAAATACATAAATAAGGCAGGACAGGCTCATATAATAAATAAATAGCTTCATCTTAATAAAAATCTAAAATACAATATTAGTTTCAAAAGCACAGTATGATGATAATGAAATATATGTAGATTTATTTTGCCTGATTTAAGTAGTTTAGTTAGTTTGAATACAGTCCTTGAATAATTTAACTGGAGTATAGTTTAGTTAGATATAGCATATAGTTTGGTTCAATTATAGTAGAGTTTAGTTGCAGTTGGTAAGAATAAGAGTATATAGATGGGTGTGTGTGTGTGTGTGTGTGTGTGTTTTCATTACACAATGCATGTCTGCATGCCTTTGAACCCAGGACAACAAACAGGTTCCATATTGTTTACCAACACTGATTTATTGGGAGTGCCTATCTAGAGCAGTGGTCCCCAATCTTTCTGGCAAAAAGCACCGGTTTAATGGAAGACAATTTTCCTAGGGATGGAGGGGGGAAATGGTTTCAGGATGAAACTGCTCCGTCTCAGATCCTCAGGCATTGGTTAGATTCTCATAAGGAGCACATGACCTAGATCCCTCTCATGTGCAGTTCACAACAGGGTTCACAGTCCTATGAGAATCTAATGCTGCCACTGATCTGATAGTGTGTCCAGAATTGCTTTCTTCCACTGGGTTCTTGGTCTCCCTGACTTCAAGAATGAAGCCGCAGACCCTCACGGTGAGTGTTACAGCTCCTAGGGATGATGTGTCTGGAGTTTGTTAATTCAGATGTTCAGATGGGTCCAGAATTTCTTCCTTCCCATGGATTCGTGGTCTCGCTGACTTCAGGAGTGAAGCCGCGGACCTTCGCAGTGAGTGTTACAGCTCTTAAAGGTGGCGCGTCTGGAGCTGTTTGTTTCTCCCGGTGGGTTCGTGGTCTTGCTGACTTCAGGAGTGAAGCTGCAGACCCTCGCAGTGAGTGTTACAACTCATAAAGGTAGTGCAGGCCCAAAGAGTGAGCATCAGCAAGATTTATTGTGAAGAGCAAAAGAACAAACCTTCCACAGCACAGAAAGGGACCCAAGCAGGTTGCCGCGGCTGGCTGGGGTGGCCAGCTTTTATTCCCTTATTTGACCCCGCCCACATCCTGCTGATTGGTCCATTTTACAGAGTGCTGATTGGTCCATTTTACAGAGTACTGACTGGTGCATTTACAATCCTTTAGCCAGACACAGAGTACTGATTGGTGCCTTTTTACAGAATGCCGATTGGTGCCTTTTTACAGAGTGCCGATTGGTGCACTTACAATCCTTTAGCTAGACACAAAGTGCTAACTGGTGCTTTGTTACAGAGAGCTGATTGGTGCATTTACAATCCTTTAGCTAGACACAGAGGGCTGATTGGTGCATTTACAATCCTCTAGCTAGATAGAAAAGTTCTCCAAGTCCCCATTCGACCCAGGAAGTCCAGCTGGCTTAACCTCTCAACTGGAGGCAGGGCTCAGTTGGTAATGCTTCATCACCTACCACTGACCTCCTGCTGTGCAGCCTGGGGTTCCCAACAGGCTACTGACTAGTAAGGGTCCATGGCCCGGAGGCTGGGGACATTTGGCTTAGAGTACTACATTGAAAAATAGTATAACCCTGAGTTTGGACTCAATAGAAAAGCTCCAAGTTGAAGTTTTAATACCTGCCAAGAATTTGGGGGAAAGTGGTAGTATGTGTGTAGTGTAGTCCTATTCCTACACTTCCCTGAAATGATATGAGTTCTCTTTAGTATTTGGGGTAAAACAAAGTTGAGTTCAAGAAATACATACTCATATAAAACAAAAAATTCAGCCAGGCACAGTGGCTTACACCTGTAATCCCAGCACTTTGGGAGGCTGAGGCGGGCGGATCACAAGGTCAGGAGATCGAGACCATCCTGGCTAACACGGTGAAACCCCGTCTCCACCAAAAATGCAAAAAATTAGCCAGGCGTAATGGCGGGTGCCTGTAGTCCCAGCTACTCAGAAGGCTGAGGCAGGAGAATGAAGTGGACCCCGGAGGCAGAGCTTGCAGTGAGCCGAGATCGCGCCACTGCACTCCAGCCTGGGGGACAGAGTGAGACTCCTTCTCAAAAAAATTAAAAAAAAAAATTCATTTCTTTCATTCAATTTATTTTAGAAATTGAATAAAAAATCCAAATATATAAAATATTAGGCACTGGTATTTTAAAATCCCTACTGTTCAGCTCCCTTGAGTTGTAACTATAGCTTGAATATAAAAGATCTTTAATGTCAAAAGCATTTATGATACTGCATATGCACTAGGATCAAGTTGCAAATACAAAGTTGAATAAGAGACAGTCACTGCTCTCAAGGATTTATACTTTAGAATATGCTTTTGGCCACAAATAGTGCCAGCCTAAAAAGTGTAGAGAGCTTAATACAAACACTATTAGTGAAAACTGGCATTCGACAGTGTTATCCACATATGTAGTCAGCATATGTATCTACTTACAGTCCTCTGAGACAAAGGAATTAGAACATCCAGCATAGCCGGATAATAATTCATGCAGTCTTGAGACCAAACAGCCATTCTGTGTATATTCCACTCCAGTGTTTTCTTCTAGAATTGTGAATGCCATTCTGTCTCTCATTGCTGGCTCTGTGCTGCCCTAGATCACAGTGTTTCTTGAAGGCTGCTAGGGAATGAACAATTTTGTTTCTATTCCCAGGATAACATCTGTAGGAAAACAACTCAGGCAGATATGTTCAGTTATGCAAGCAAATACCACTTTCTTTTTATCTTCAGAAAGTCATTTGAGGCATGATTATGCAGCACCTGCCAAGATGTTATTGGGTGTTTCCTTCCCTCTTAGGAAGATGTAGTTCTGATGACCCTAATTGTATTGGAAAGAAAAAGGTTCGTGATTAGATGGTTATAGTCTCTCATTGGAAGGCAGATTTCTAGTTGAGACTTTTTATTTTCACTACAGCTTGTTCATGTAAATGAGAAAAAAATGCCACACTCACAAATCCTCCAAATAAAATAACACATACTCAGCATATCAATCTGGATTTTATTTCCTCAAAATGGATTCATTTCTACAAAATGTCCAATCTTTCCAACCCTTCCACTTTCTGTTGTAATTAAACACCTTTTAACATAAATTACTATATTTTGCTATGTTAATTGCACTTACTTTTTATTCTTTTGCCTTACTGCGAAAAACATATTGTTCATTACAAATAGAGAACTGAATATTTAAAGCTTTGCTATGTCATCTCTTTAACTACCTATATGTGCTTATTAGCCATTTCATAACCTGTGAATTGCTTACATTCCACCATATGCCTCAGCAGAGACTGCTGATCCTGCCTTTGCAGTGCTCCATGATCACTGCATGGAAACTGGATAAAACAATTCCAATTATATACAATTTCTGTCTCACTTGAATTCTTCTCTAGATAGGCTAACCTTCTCACTAAAATGTGCTTAATTTGTTCTCCTCTTCACTGTATGGAATCCCCTCTTGGCTTAACATTTTGCACTTGGCCCTTGAGATTTACTCTCCATCCTTTTTCTTACTCTGTGTACCAGTAATTGACTTTTCTGTTCTGCAGCGCTAGACTTCTTTTCAAGACTTACATTTAATTTTTCTCAGTAGAAAACTCCAATGAGAGATGGGTGGCTGTGCACAGAGAACTTCCATTGCATTTAAATATCTCTATTAACTTGTGATTATCAGTGGCTGGTTCCTTTACTGCGAGCCACAGCTGCAGTTGGGCACCCTTCTATAGATGCAAGTCCTGCCATGTTCAATCCTAGGAGAGGCAGAGGTCGCCAGCTGTTGCCAATCCATCTGATACTTCCCCTTCCTTCTTGATCTCCCATAAGTGTGTCTATACAATTGTAAAATGTCCTTTATTAAACTCTTTTCAATGACCGTTTTTAAGTATGCAATATATATTTCCTGCTAGATCTCTGCTGGATACATGCCCTGCCTCACCCTAACCAACATCAACAAAGACTGAGAAGAGAACAAATGAAAATATTGAAAGGCCAGGTACAGTGACCCACGCCTTTAATCCCAGCACTTTGGGAGGCTGAGGTGGGCAGATTGCTTGAGGCCAGGAGTTTGAGAACAGTCTGGCCAACATGGTGAAAACCCATCTCTACTAAAATTACAAACATTAGCCGGGTGTGATGGTGCACACCTGTATTTCCAGCTACATCGGGAAGCTGAGGCATGAGAATTGATTGAACCCAGGAGGCCAAGGTTGCAATGAGCCAAGATCGCACCACTGCATTCCAGCCTGGGCAGCAGAGTGAGACTCTGTCTGAAAAAAAAATAATTAATTAATTAATTAATTAATAGCCGATTTAAAAAGAGAAAATATGGAAAGTCTCATTAAAGAAACAACAGAACATATAAGAAACAAGTTTAAATTTTCAAATGGAAAAAATATGAATAACCACCATAGGAACTGGGTAAGCAGTGCATGGAATCTCTTTCTTATAACAGCAGGTAGGTCTAAAATTATCTCAAAATTAAAGCTTAATTGTAAAAATCTATTTTAGAAGAAGAAAAACATGATTTTACTTTGAAAGTATTACTACTCAGGGTAAAAATAAAAGACCCCAAATAATAGCTTTTCATCATATCTTTAAACTCTAAACCATAGTATTGACACTATTTTCAAAACTCCGTAAGAGTTGTCTATTTTTTTTTACCTAGAATCTGCCTCTCATTACCTTTACAGATTATTTGGTAAAGGTACTTTCAGGAAATAAATAAGTGGCTATTTTTATCTTTTAATTATTAAGCAAATAGTAGCAATATTTTATATATTAGGGATATCAAAGAGTAGCCATGGCCAGTCTATGTAGGGCCTTATAGAACTTGATATAGATTTAGAATTTTATTATAATTTGTGAGTCAGGTTAACATTAAGAGTAAAGTTTGCATTAGAATTAGCCTATAATCTTTGTTTATTCTATCATTTACAAAATAATATTTTTCATATTATGTAATTTATTGTGAGAAATTTGATTTATGATTCGAGCTTACCTAAATTTCTTAAGTAGGTTTTTGCCACCTCCAGATAATACAAATATTTTTATACATTTTTCCAATATGTTAATACTTATTTTAACTTTACATTTAGAACTTTAATACATCCAAAATTTATTATCGTATATTATAAGGTAAAAGTTTATATATTTTTTCTTAATAGACTATTGGGCACCCTAGAGTCATTTTTGAAACACATTTGTCTCCTACTTGTTTGGTCATATTATTATATTATTATTTCCACATAAATACTTTGATCAATTTCTTTACTTTCTATTTTTTCCACTGACGTCTTAGACATTTACTATACAAATATCACACTATTCTGATTAAAGCAGCTTGGCAGCCAATGGTCAGGTACCTCTTCACTATTTTTTTTTTTATTATTCGTTTAGGAATTTCATACTATTTTTCCATATGAACTTTAAAATAATTTTCTATTTTAAAAATGTCCATTGTAATTCTGGTTGATATCAAATTAAATGTATATATTTATATAGCCAGATGACTATTTTTAAAATATGATGGCTTTCCTTCATTTTATGTATTCATTTATTCAGGCATCTATTTTCCCAAAAGTGCATTTCACTTATTATTTGTGTGTGTGTGTGCGTGCGCCTGCGTGCGCAATATTTAAATTAAGCTTTTGGTAATAGGATTAGGCCAGCGGTTTGTCTCAAGTGTGTTAAAATTCGCAAGTAATACCACCTTGGCTTTGAAAATCGTTTTAAGTTTTGAAACGTTCAATCTTTTATCACTTTTTAAACCAGTTATTATCATATATATTTTGCTGGGAAATCATCAAAGATGTCATACATGTGCACAGACTATCACTTATAGTAATTTAAATCACTTTCATGTTTGTAGCTCTATCCAGTTTCTCAATCCTTAGGTTTGTATGTATTTTTTTTCTCTCTCTTTTTTTTGTTTTGTTTTGTTTTTTGGTTTTTTTGTCTGTTTGTTTTCTGAGACGGAGTCTCCCTCTGGCTCTGTCGCCCAGGCTGGAGTGCAGTGGCGCGATCTCTGCTCACTGCAACCTCCACCTCCCGGGTTCAAGAGGTTCTCCTGCTTCAGCCTTCTGAGTAGCTGGGACTATAGGCATGTGCCACCACGCCCAGCTAATTTATTGTATTTTTCATTAGAGACGAGGTTTCACCGTGTTAGCCAGGATGGTCTCGATCTCCTGACCTCGTGATCCACCCACCTTGGCCTCTCAATTTTCTCTCTTTCATAATAACACTTTATAAGGAAAGAGAAGTGGATTATATCAGAATTTTATATTAGTTTAGTTTCTACTTTGAAGCTAATCTAAGCTTTTATCATACTCATTCAACTCAATATTTTTGGTTTATTTTGTTGTTCTTTTTCTATTTTCATAACTAAATAATAACATACATTTTCTATTATTTCTGAAAAAAGTATTTAAACAAATATGATTTATTTTTATCAGGAGCTTTGATATGTCGTCTTAAAAATGTCTTTTTAATTTAGATAGGTTTACATTTTAAATTTCTGTTTATTTAATATTCGGCTTATTTTTGTTGTTGGCTTTCCAGATTTATTACATGAAGGTCTGAGAACATGGCCTCTAAAATCCTTGCTGTTAGCATTTACTGAGACTGTGTTTGCCGCCAAGTACGAGATTTATTTTTGTAACGGTTTCACAGACAAAAGAGAAGAATGTGTTTTTTCTCTGTTGATTCGGACATTCTCTTACGTTTGGTTTACAGTCCAGTTTCCAAATTACTTTTTCCCTACTCTTGAAGTGACAGTGATTGTAAGGATGGGGAAGCAATTATGTGGGTGAGAGACAATACAGTCTACATCAGTTGCTTCAGAAAGTGACATGCTGTTGTTGCCCATTGTGGTCCCTCAGCGATTCTGTGATTGCTACTGTATAATGTGATTTTAGCTACTTTCCCTTCTGTTTGAATTAATGTTTCTTTGTTGCTCTTAGCTAACATGTTATTCAAATTCAAAACATTATTATACTTCTCTGTTTTCTATTTCAGATCAAATCTTATGACAAACCTGATTCCTACTCATTTTAGTGTCAGTCCCCTTAAGGTACAACCAGCAGCCTTCATGCTTTTAGAAAGAGCAAGGAAGCACAATTAGCTGAGCTGACATCTTAAAGGCTTACTGTTAAAAATACCTATAAATCAAAACTCATAAAACACATTAACATTTTTAAGCAAAATTCTCCCAAAGGCCACTTAAAGGAGGATAAATATGAGCTTTCTTTCCACATGTCTCACATCATTGCTTTTTAAATATTTTTCTCTTTGATATTTTGGAAGGGACAATCATGCCATTATATGTCTGCTTTAGAAAAGCCATTTTAAACAACTAATGTGAGAAAAATCAATCTGAACTCGCGATCCATTTTAAGCACCATTATAGTAAAACGTCTGTCTGCATATAACATATGTGCCCATGTTTAAGATGCTTGGAGAAATGTACTACATCCATAAAAGATATAGTTGATGTAAAAGTATTGATCTTGCAAAATGTAAGGGGTAAAAAGTGTATTACTGAGTGGATATAATTTCTAAAAATTACCTAGTGAAAATTCAAGAATAATGGTTTATATCTGGGATACTTTTTCATGTAATTTCATTCACACCAATAAGGAATGGTTACCAAGCAGCAATTCTTTCCAGTATTAATCACGAACACAAAGACACACACACACGTGCAAACCCACATAAACTTGAAGGAACACATATGTGCACTTGCACGCACTTAACTGTGCCTACACACACACTCACATAGATATACAGACGCATACATAACCTTGCATATCTCTAACCTTGGGAACCCTGTTGCCAGTTCTTTTCAAACTGAAATTATGCATAAGAAGAATTTTTTCCAAAAAACTCTAGGCCACCAGAGACTTATGAAAGCAAAGGTCTTGGGAATAGGGACTGAGAATTTGTCTATACACTATCCTCCCCACTGCCACCCCAGGCAGTATCATGCAAGGAGTTCCTGAACCATTATACTTTCTCATAAGCATAACAAACCTTGACATAATAATAAGAATGACATCTAAAATATAATTTATTTTATCTTGTTCTACTATTTAGCAAAATTTTAGCCAACTGTTCTCCTAAGATTTACACATTTTAAATGAAGAAACAAATAAGAGACCCTACTTAATAAACTCTAGTCCAGACCCTCTTTATTACTAGCAATGGAACTCTGCTTAAATTTCAGTTTTTCTAAGCCTCATTTTTCTTATCTGAAAAATGAGAATAATAAAATTCCTTCTCTTCCTTATAAGCCCCAGCAAGTGAAGTGAACTAAAACATGAATATTTTTAACTGTAAAGCAGTAGACAACATTACTAGCTTTTAAATAGCCTTATTAATATATTTTGACAATTCCCTTCCTTATCACTAGTAAATAAAAATTGTAAATTTATATTCTGCCTGCTGGTTCAAGGAGCCAGAAAAATATATTTATCAAGGTGAGGTATGGTTGCTTTCTAAACAAAATCTTCCTAAAAAGCTTTCCACCATATAAAGAGAACGTAGTTTTGTGAGAAGTGCACTGAACTGGGAATTAAAGTACAGAATTCCACTAATTACTGATGACAATCAAAGATCTGACATTCTGCATTCTCCAAGTACCATTGAAATTGAAATCTGGAAATGTGGGTAAAGGTCTTTTTTTATTTTTAGAGTCAGGGTCTTGCTCTGTCACCCAGGCTGCAATGCAGTGGCTTTTTGAGGCTCACTGCAACCTCAAACTTTTGGGCTCAGATGATCCTCAGTCTCCCAGTGGTCTTTGTAGACAGCCTGATGGAGTCTCATGGCACAGAAGATTAATTAAACAATGTCATTCAATTCTAATTAATTTCTGCAGTTCAAAATAAATAAATAAGGTACAGAATTCCAAATGCTACTTTGGCCAAGAGTTAGCTATGGCATTTGGACCAAATGGACTTATTTTTCTTGGGCTGATTTAGGCTTAAATTGTTTCTATGTCATTAGTTATTTCCATATCTACATTTATATTCATATAAAGTTCAGATTAAGGACACAAAAACTCTTTGGTTAAACTATTATTAAATGTTGACTCAACCACAATTTTCACTATTCCCCGTTAAGAAAAACTGCTATTTTAAAAATCTCAATTGCTCTTCGTCCAAAAAATTAGAGATTTATCTTCATTTTCACAGTGATTGTGCTCGTGATGATTCCAAAAATCACATTGTTGTTAATGTTAGTTAATAATAATTATGCTAGATCACATAATAATTTTAAGCTTTTGTCGTCTTGAGATAGTCTGTTTGCCCACTCCTTGACCCTGGGCAGGCTGTGTGTCATGCTTTAACCAACAGAAATGCAATAGAAACATTGCCTATCTGTGACAAAAGTTTTCTTACTGCCATGTGACTAATCCCAGACTAATCTACTGAATAATGAGCCAACATAGGCAAATTGTCTGCCCCCTCTCAATCCTCTGTTGCTCCAGCCACCGGTTACCCAGTCATCAGGGGCAGAGCTGTCCCCTGAACTGCAGCTCACTGTAAATGTCAATGAGACCAAATTGCCCACTGAACCCAACCCCAAATGCTGAATATAGAACTGTGAGCTAAATATAGTTTTAAGGCACTAAGTATTAGAGGGTCTTCTAAGCAAAAAATCAATCAATAAATAGAAATAACCAGAAAAATAAAAAGAAAATCTAAATGTGGATATTGACAAATGATAAGTTGATTATAAAATTTATATTGAAAGGCAAAGATACTAGAATAGACAAAACAATTCTGAGAAAGAAGAACAAAGCTGGAGGAGTCACGTAACTTTATTTCAAGACTTCCTGGGAGGTTACAGTAATCAAGACAGTGTGGTAATGGATAAATAATAGAAACACAGATCAATGGGACAGAATTGAGAAATACTAACATAATTAACTGATTTTTCCAAAGTTGCAAAGTAAATTCAAAGGAGAAATAGCAATTTGGAGAAATAACTGATTCTAGGTCTGGGGCAGGAAAAATAAAAAATGAGTCTGGGGCAATTCGTAGTGACAGTCAATAAGAAAATACTAAAAATAGAATCAGAGCATGCCAAAGAGATAGCAGAGCCAATCTGAATGCACTTCCAGTGGTAAAGCTGAAATGACTGAGCAACAAAATAAATAACAGTATTGAATTACAACTCAAAGTGTAAAATAAATATCCATAACTCCATGCTCTATATATAATTGAATAAATAAATAAATTGAAATGAATAGACAAATCTATAAAAAAGAATTTGGAATAGTTTATAGAAAAACTTCCCATGAGGGGGAGTTTATTTTCCCCATTTCTTGAGTATAGACTGCTCTTAGTGATTTATTTAAAAGATTAAAATTTAAAAAGGGATGAAAAAGTAGTTTATAGTGGAGAAGTTTGGCAAACTTTAACTTAACCAAGACATCAAGGTTACTATCACAAGAAATAAAATGTGATGTTTATAATATGTACCCCTGATACCATGTGATAAGAAGACAGTCAGTCACCCTTTAAAAACTGTATTCTTCCCCATAACCCACATCCATAGTCTCACCAGCAGAAAAAAAAAAAAAAAAAGGAAAATAAATTAGGGATATCATTCAAAACTTTCAGGATCTTTAAAAGTAACGAAATATTGAGTAAATATTCAGGCAACAGGAGACTAAGGAGAAATGATGATTAAATGTAAGGTTGTCTCCTAGATAGGATTCTAGAACAGAAAAATGACATTAGTAGAACATTAATGGCGAATGAGATGAATAGATGTGATTATAAAAAGGCAAACACAAGAGATCCTTGTAGTGTTCAACTGCTCTATATCCTGACTGTGGTTGTAAACATATAAACCTAAACGTGATAATATGGCATAGAAATAAATACACACACAAGTACAAGTAATACTGGGAAAATTTGAATAAGTCCTGTAAGATACATGTTAATATCCTGGTTGTGATATTGTACCATATATATTTGCAAGATGTTACCATTAGGGAAATCAGGCAGAGTACAGAGAATCTTGACGTACTTTTTACAAATGCATGCAAATCTACAATCATCTCAATTTTTTAAAAAAGTATAATTTTAAAAATTAATCAGAAAAAAAAGGATAGCCTCTTCAATTTTCACTTTGAGATGGGCACTGGTAAGTTCGGTGTTGTAAAACTACACACTGTGCCACGGTCTGGGAGGGGAGAAAGCAGCTAGCCCAGCCAGAGTGTTCCACATGAGTTAGCTATGTGAGATGGTGGTTGAGCTACCCCATTAGGCATTAATTAAGGGATGTAAGAAGACTTTCCACAAAGGAGGAATAGTGTGAATGGAACCATGTAGACCAGAAGTAGCATGACAGCATATTATGAGAGAGAAAAGTGTGAGGACAGAGACAGTGAAGACTAAGACAAAAGTCAGGTAGCTGCCAGGCCACCAAGCATCTCTGATGTCACAATCAAGAGATTGGAGTGTTTATAGAAGTGATGAAGAGTCAATGGAATGATTATATATGGGATTTAAACAGTTTATTCTGGCTCTAACCAAAAAAATAATTGGAACTCGGGGCACTAGATTTAGAAATATTTACTCAAATTTCATAACCAACTGAGATAATCTCTTTGAGCATGACAAAGATAAATGGTGATAATGAGGGAGTAGAAGGAGGATCGATTAAATATCTTCTGTCGTCTTTAAAGACACATTGATTACTTACAGAGGGCTAAAGAATGAAAGTTACATAGAATGGGTTTTGCCTTAAGTGACTGAGTGTGAGGTGGGGCATTTGTTACAGGCAAATAACCCAGGAGGACCAGCAGGTCTGAAGGAAAAAAAAGTGGATTCAGTTTTAGCCTTCTGGCTGAAAGTGTCTAGCAGAGCTCCAGCAGGATATAATGTCCCAGGAAATGGCCCACTATTCTCTTTATGTACAGATGTTCGCTAAATTTCTATCAGAGCACCTATAACATTTTACTTTATGTAGATTGATTTAAACCTGCTAAACTCAAAGCCCTCAAAATCAAGGGCTATTTTGTGTACCTTTTTATTGGAATCTAGCACATTTTCTGGCACATGGACGGTGTGACAGGATGTCAAAATGGGCTATTTCTGTTTCAGAATTTTTGAAAAGACTCACAGGCCAAGAACAATTGTTTCCATGCACTCCACATCCTAAAACAAGGTTCTAGAGACTTTTGTAAGATGTATTAAGAGACTGTAATAAGATGTTGCCAGGATTAGCCCATTTCTCCCCTTTGTTCTTATTGTTGTAAAGGGGAGTTGGGTATTGTATAGAACAGGAAATGAGAATTTGAGGAGATAATTTTTTGAAAATATTTTTTGAAAGTGAATCATTGTTAGAATTCTGTGACACTTGCTCCTCCACCTGATGGAGAAGGATGAAGAGAATGTAATGTTTCTTTACTACTTCAAGTCAGGTGAGTGGGGCTTCACGGAAATTGTTTGGAGTGCCTAATACGAATTTTCTGAAGCTCAAGGGATTTGGGTTCTAGCATTTTCTCCCACAGAATAAGTCAAAACGATAAAACACTTGAATTATATATATCTGAAATGTCAAAATAAAAAAAGGAAAAGAAAGATAAGCCTATGATGGAGAAAAACCTTATTTTTCCTGAAGGCAGGGCAAATACCATGTGTTTGGGACCTCATGAGAATTCTGAACTTAGTTGGCCTAGGGTCATCTTAACAATAGCCCTAAAAGGGATAAAGGGTTTCCATCAGAGAGGTGATTACCTGCAGACCAATGGCTGACAGGGGTGGTCAAAATGGGAGTAGATGAATGCAAAGGGAATTACAGGTACAAGTCCCATCTGGAGGATCTCCGAGGCACTCACAGAAACCCCAAAAGAGAAATAACCAAAAATTGTTTCTGTACCATCCTGCATATGTTGACACCAAATTCCAAGTTTAATAATCTAATTAGGTCTTTAATATCTCTTATCTTTCTTCTATCCCCAGCAACCCAATAAAAGCCAGCAAGGAAAGGTAGGATTAGGGAAGTGATTTCATAAATATAGTCCTGGAGCAGGAGAAGCACCAAAGAACTTGGTAGAAATCAAATCCTCAGGCCCCATAAGACCCTACTGAATCAGAAATGCTAAGGGAGAGGCAAAGCAACCTGCTTAAAAATTCCTCCAGGTGGATCTGACTCATGCTAACATCTGATAATCACTGAGTTAGAGAAATGAAGAGCAGAAGGGGTTTCACTGCATCACACTTGCCCATTACAGGCCTGAGATGTAGAAGGAAAAGAGCTCCCAGACAGATCAAGAGGACATTTGAATAGGATATAAATGTTAAATAACTGAAATTAAGACTTCCCTTTGTCCTAGAAAGGACTCAAAAAATTGATAGTCCAGATGCAAGTGAAGAGGAAAGAATGAGTTTAGAGAGTGTGTTTGGTAAGAAAAGGGGGAAAATAGAGCCTTTTTCTGATTGTTTCCTGCAGAGTTTAGTTCATACAATAAACTTGTCAGGAAGCTACCAAATATATGTGTACATGTATTTCAGTAAGTTTATTACACAAGTCTGAAGTTCAAGCGAAAAGTCAGAAGAAGAGATAATGATTTTGCTGTCCATTGCATATGGATGCTTGTTAAATCCCTGAGAAATGTGGAGAAATGTAGAAACCATCAGGGAACAAAAGATAGGAGCCTGAAAACACCAATATTTAAATAAGAGCTGAAGGAAGAAGATCTCACAGGCGGATGGAAACAGAATTGTTAGAAATGCCAAAGAAAAGCTAAGAGAAAGTGGTAAAATACATGGCAAAGCAGAAGAGTCAAAGAACAGAAATAAATTATGAATGGTTTAAATTTCCCCTAGAGACCAGAGAGTGCATGTGAAAATGTGGATTATTTTTCTTCCCCAGAAGCTTAGCAGGCAACAGACGAGAGATAGGCCAGGAGTTGGAGCTGAGGGTAGGAGCAGAAGGAAAGATTCTAATTCACATGAGACAGAATGTGGAGGATATTTATAAGGTTCAGGTAAAATAACTACAAGAATGGAACTGGAATGTTCCTAACACAAAGAAATGATAAATGCTTGAGATGAGGAATATCTCAGTTATCCTGATTTGATCATTACACATTGTATGCTTGTATGAAGAGATCACGTGTATCCCACAAATATGTACAATTAGTACGTATTCATAATAATTAAACAGTAATTTTTTAAAGAACCATTAGATATTAAGATGCTGAGCATGTAGGACAAGTTGTAGTGACACAGCAAGATCCAGAAAGGGTGGAGGAAGGGAGGGATAGTGGGCACAGGGGAACAACTTCGTTAGTGGTTAAACAGCTGGTTGTTTAAACAAAATTTTATGATGGTTCTTTCAGAACAGCAATTGAATGTCTATTAATTATTTATGTGTAATATTTAGACTGTAGGTGGTTCTAGAAATTCTTTGCCTTTCATGAATCACCTAAAGTAGCACAAATTTTAAATTGTCATGAGGTCTAATGCTACAAAATATCAGCTAATAATTCCTCATTATGCCCACGCACAGTGAATTTCAAATAACATTGACTTTTCCTGGCAGTAGCATCTATTTATCCCCAATTAGAACTTCACTTATTATTTCCATACTGACACTAAATTTGATAGATGAATCAGCCCATCTTGCAGTTTGTATTCACATGTTTCTCCTTTCCTTATGTATATTTTGGCATTTATGTATCTTACTGATGATTGGAGCAAGGGTTATGGCTGCTTATCAGGCTACTAAAAAACAGAAGGATTTATATAGAAATGTTCAACCTTAAAATTCACAGCTTTTACTTACCCAATAACTTATGAATTCTTTAAACAAATATTTGTTACAATAGGTAGTTTAGCTATGATGACACAGCAAGGAACAGGATATATGTGCCCCTTCGTCTTGGAAATTCAAAAATCACAAGAAAGATACAGGCAATTGAACAAAAATTATCAAATAGTGAGATGCACACTAGGATAAGGTTACTTTCTAATACATAGGTGCACACATAGAGAATTGGTTGAGGACATGAGAGGGAACATTACAGAGGAAAAGTTGAGCAGGGCACAAATACTAGAAGGTTTATATCAGCATTATACAGTAATATTATAGAGATTTAGTAATGAGAAATGGCTGCTCCAAGAAGGCAAGTGGGCCTAGAAATCATACGATAAATCTATAGGTATATAAATAAGTTAAGGATATGTTGTAATAACCTTAATGAAAACAATGGTCTTTATTATACTCATAGCAATGAGAATGAAGACACATATATAAATTATATATATGATGCATGTACCACTGGTTGATCTTATCCAAGAAGGACAAAAACTTAACCCTTCAAACTTCTCCTGGGATTGGATGGATGGGTTCAAGATGCTATAGTACATCTAAGGCATTACATGTCCTGGATAAAGAAAAGTGAGGATGGAACAAATTTATGGCTGGGTCTGGAGAAAAGGTCCCTCTACTATTTTGATCAATTTAATTGACCACTTAGTGCAAAATTATAGTGGGATTATTAGGAGAGGGTGCAGGTTATCTGGAAGATAGAGATGACTCCCAAATCATAACTGGCTCCCTTTGTAATTAAAAAGAAAAGTAGATGAACCAATAGGATGGCATGCTGGGGTCATTAGCAAGTTAACCCATTGTCCCTCTACTTACACAATGAGTCTTGACTGCATTAAGGCATTGACCGTTCTATATGGAAGCCATCTCAGAGACTCACAAATTTCAGGCACTGGTAGCACACCACTGTTCATAATGTGACATTCCCTTCCTTATCCATGTAACACAATGCTGGTCTGACCAACATCAGGTAGGAAAGAGATAAAAGATTAGCAGTTTTTTCTTTAATCAAGCAAAATGTTTATTTAAAAAATTACTTAAGACTTAAAGTAGTTTGAGTAATGACCAAGTTCAAAATATGGCCATGGAGACGGCTGCTGCAGGTGGAGAAACTTAGGAGCAAATTAGTCATCAGGAATATCTGGGTCAAGGAACTGGGAACCCAGTGTGTTATGTGTGGGCTTTTACATGGACATTTAATCAGGCAGAATGATGGTAAACATTTGAATGGAGAATAAGGCAAGAAAAAGCTAGGCAACAAAGTTATCAATGAGAGAGAATAAAAGGTCAAGAACCATTGCTAAAGTCTGAGGAAGGGTCACCGACTACATAGCCAACTGGCATAAGCCTCAAAGAGCACTGGACTGGGTTTTACATGAGAAATTAGCAGCAGTGGTGCAGAAAAGGCAATGGAAATCTAAAGCTATACCAATCCCGCTTGATACTTACATGCTAGTGCAGTGTAGGAGAATAACTTCCTTTTGAATATTCTACAGAGAAATTATATCCACCAGACCACAAGATTAAACAAAAAAGATGAGTCTGTAATAAAGTTTAATCAGGAATGAGAGTTTCAGAATTCACAGTAGACATATTTGGGAGCAAAGATAGGAAAAAAGAAAGCCCTGAAAGAGTATACTGGTAGAAGCACAGGACAGAATAAATTATGAAACATGTTATATTTTGGGCACTGGTCAAAGGTTTCAAGAATATGAAGAATGGTAAATAGGAAATTTTGTGTAATAAGATACATTTATTAAGATGGTGTGCATGCAAAGAGAGTGCTATAGAAGGTTGGTTGTAAAGAAAATAATAAAATGCTATTATATTAAAATTGTTAAAACTTCTGTTATCAGTTAAAGAACAAAATTCCCACAGTGTTTTATATACCTTTAGTCGATTTATGAAGCCACTGCACTTATGGAGAAATATGATTAGAATACTCCAAGACAGATTGTCTCTAGTATTTGATAGTCATTAATCATACATATTATCATTACCGTCCCTATAGAGATACAGAATTTTTTTTCTTTTAATTTCTTCTTTATTTTTTCTTTTTCTTTTTTTTTTTTTTTTGAGACGGAGTCTCACTCTGTTGCCCAGGCTGGAGTGCAGTGGTGCAGTCTCGGCTCACTGCAACTTCTGACTCCCTGGTTCAAGCGATTCTCCTGCCTCAGCCTCCTGAGTAGCTGGGATTACAGGCATGCGCCACCATCCTCAGCTAATTTTTGTATTTTTAATACAGACGGGGTTTCACCATGTTGGCCAGGATAGTCTCAATCTCCTGACCTCGTGATCTGCCCACCTTGGCCTCCCAAAGTGCTGGGATTACAGGTGTGAGACACAGTGCCCAGCCTTTTTTTTTTTTTTTTTTTTTTTTGCTGTTTTTATAGGTCATCTTTTGACACAGGAAACAGATACTCTAATTCTATTATCATTAAAATTGTTGCTATGTAACACTTTTTATCTAGGGCAACTATAAAAATGTGAATACTTAATTAATGTTGGGATTTTGTTATATGATTATCAATTTTGTACTCTGTCAAACAAATTATTTTGTACATTATAATATATTCAAGTTTTGAATTCCCAGAAATAATTTTGATAAAAAATATTTTAAGAGGGCAAGGCTCAGTGGCTCACAGCTGTAATCATAGCACTCTGGGAGGCCGTGACGGGTGGATCACTTGAACCCAGGAGTTTGAGACCAGCCTGGCCAACATGTGGAAACCCTGTCTCTACTAAAAATACAAAAATTAGCAGTGGATGGTGGCTTCTACTTGTAGTCCCAGCCATTCAGGAGGCTGAGGAGGAAGCATCACCTGAGCCCAGGGACGTCAAGGCTACAGTGAGCTATGATAGTGCCACTGCACTTCAGCCTGAGCAATAGAGTGAGACTGTGTCTAACAAAAAAAGTATTTTCAAATATGGCAGTTCCAAAGCATATTTGATTTCTTAAAATGTAGATCAAAAACAATTTAATGTCATTCTTTATATATATTGGCTTTAATATGTTTTAATTTTTCCAGTTGAAAGAATTTTTCAGGATGAATAAAAAGGACTGAATGAAAACTACATGTAAACAGTTTACATTGATTTGTTCCCAGTACACATTCTTCATATCACCATTGTAACAGGCAAGTGGATTGGCTGCTAGGGGAACATCATTGATGGCAGGTCCTTTTCTATGTAGTTCAGTAAATAATTGCCAGGGAACTTTTTGAATGAATTGACTTTTATGCTAGGTTAAGCTAGGGGTATGATTTTATTTTATTTTATTGTTTTTCATAACTAGGGTCCATTTTAGATAGCTATTTTAGGGATAAGTGATTCACTCTGCCCCCACAGATCATTCTAAACTCAGAACTTCTCACTTCTAGCTAAATTAGTTTTGTGTATCCAGGAATAGCTGGGGAAGTTGGATCATACCCTCTCCTGATAGAAGGGATAGTGAAAATACTGGATAAATTTCATAAAATATTTTTCCATAAAACTCTCTCCCATAATCCCAGTTTAAGTTACACTGAACGGACATAGATGTTTTAACTATGAGGTAAACATGAAGAATAAGGTTAGTAATTAAATTTCTTCTATCACAGACATTATATATGAAAGATCCTGGCTATCCTCTCCATACCTTTAATGCCCCATCATTATAAAAAGGCAAAGGAAACTCGATGGATATGCTCTCTCTGACACACATTGTTAAATTTAATATGGATTCAATATTTAAATACAGCTGAATATTATATTATCCATAACTGAAAATAATTAACATCTTTCTTTCTCATAGTCACAATATAATAAAATATTTATGTATTTTGAAATATGCATGTTTTTATTTACATTCATGACAGAACATCCAAGCTGCTTTTATAAGGATCCTGATAGACTCTTTGTAGATTTAACTATTTTCACTAATTTAGAGCAGGAAAAGGGTGCTTACTACAACTCGTCAAAAAGAGACTTAAAAAAAAACATAAAAGAAGGTCTCAGAAAGGTAGGAAACATATAATTCCAGGAATCACAACCATATAACAATCTTTAACATTCTTATAAAAACCTACCTTTTTTTTTAACTCATGACTAAAGGTATTCCATTCCTTAGTATTTCTACTGAAGTCAAAAGCCTGAGAAAGAAATTAGTCTAGACTGAGTCATCTTCCAACTCTATACACTGCAGTCAGAATTCTATGATTGACAGCTTTACCAAAATCAATTTGAACAGAAGATATCTCAAGAAAATTGAGCCTGGATGAGTAATCTACACTCACACTATTTATTTTTATTATTTATTTCATATTGTTGTATTGCTATACTAAACACACACACACACATAAAATAACACCTTTCTCCGTATTCTTTATATTCACTTCCAAAAATGCTCTGTCTACAAAACTGACCCAATTATAATTGCAAACAAATTCACAACATGTCAGAGAGGCAATCTAAAATAATGTCTAGTTAAAGCCTACAGAGGTATATGTCGTGAGGCTTCTTTGATCTAAATTCAGTATCTTTAGGAAGTATTACTGACTTACAGAAGATTCGGTGTTAAAATTATTCCCCAAAATCACATGTAGTGGAAATGAAAATGAAAGACTAAACTTCTTGTCTAATCTTTCAGTCTGAAGCCTTCCAAGAACCTAATTTTCTAGTCTATTAGTCATAACTCATGAATTATTGTAGATCCTGACCCCAGGCCATCACTCTTTCTAAGCAAAGTAAAAAATAAAAAGTAATGATTGAAGTTTTTGCCTAATCAGAGAATTTTCCTTTTGTCCTTAGAGACTTCCTACTAATGAGGCTATAATATTTCAGTTGCCCTCATTGCTGTTGTCTGCACATTTGCAGAGCCATCTGTAATGTGGGCGAGAGGTTTTCTATTCCTTATTTAATTGATCTGAGGCACTCCTTTGGTTTCAGTTGGTGGTGAGGAAGTAGTAGGCATGCAAGGCACTTGAGAAATAGTAACTAATGCACCTTGTGTGTTGCTTCTGAGCTGGCTCAGCCCTCCCATGTGCCAAGTTTAATGATAGCACAAATGGTCTAGCGTTCCCACTTTAAAGCCAGATGAGTGAGATAAGGCTGGGTCCCTGTTGCCATCTTAAATCGTAGGGGCACCTGCTAGGCCAGAGATAGGCAAGCTATCACCCTCAAAGGTCGGCGATAAACCAGAATCTGTGTCTTAAACCATCTTCAAATCCTTCTGAATAAAACTCTTTAACTTTTCTGATCTGCTTTACAAATTGTAGATTTTCTCAAGTTTAAATGCATGTTATCTTGTAAATAATAATATGAGGAGCATGGTAGGAGGAGAAGAGGTAACTTTTCTCTATAGGAGGACCACATTATCGCCAGTCAGATAGGACACAATGCAAATAATTTTTAAGGGATTTGGGAATTTGGAATGCTGCAAATACTTTTAATCTTCCTAAAAACAATATGACCATTTTAAAGCTTTCACCTTGAAGGCAACTATCAATCAAATTCAGCAACTCCTACAATCAGTCTCTACATACCATTTTCAGCAACAGCAGTTGCAATGTTCTTTCATTGTGGTCTCATAAAACTCCTAAGTGATGAAAATTTCAAATTGTATTTTGTTTGTTTTTTTATATTTAAGTATAGATTGCTTTAAAAACAATCTTCGAAAAGCATTTCTTCTCTTTTTTTATATTGATCTACCTTAGAGTTTGCTTAGTTTTCCAGAACAATATCAAAAGGAACATTACACTATGAGGCCACATGGAGTAACTTGATAAACAGAGACTAACACTGAGAGCCATGGACTAATTCTGTCTTGTCCAGAATATAAACGGAGAACTCAATTCCATTTACCCAATCTGAGCTTGGTAACTTGATAACAAATTAAAATACCTCATATTTCCTGATGGTCTTTTTTCCTATAGCTCCTGTGAGGTATTAATTTTTGTATTACTTAGGATATTTGATTATCAACAAGTTCTAATTTCAGCTAACTTAAAAAAAGGGAGGAAAGAAAAGTAAATGGGGGTTTATTTTAAAAATTGCATAGCTCAGAAAATAAAAATGATTATTGTAGGGTAAGATCTCAAGGATGACAGAAATCAGCTTGACATCTATCACAGCAGCAGAAAATCTGGTGGCATCTCTCCAGGATGAAGCAGCAAACAACTCAATTCCCACCACTTTCATCCCTATGTGTATCTGAAAGAGATTCCGAATTGGCTCCTGGCCCATCTATAAGGAGAGGGGGTGTTCCTGGATTAGCAGCCTACCAGAACCATCTGGTTCTGGAGTAAAGGTCATTCCCAAAGGAATGTTAATGGGGAAGATACTAAATAATATAGGTTATTCCCATATACACTTGGGACCCTTTCTTATTTGGAGATTTTCTTTACCCGACTAGAAATTTCTTAAGGTGTAATTTTCAAATTAATTAAGGTCTCTATTATGTCCCCCAACAAAGAAATATTTGTGAGACAGGAAAGGTAAAAATTGGAGAAATGGAAAATAACACTAATTTTACCCTCTTTCTATTAAGTGTTATAAACAAACTGATTTAAGATTTTTCATGTGTAAGCCATTGTTCTTCAAATAAAATTTTTTATTTAAAGTCCTTTAAACCAGATCATTTATTCCTAATTACATGGCTAGTTGTAACTATTATTCCTATTAAGGATCTTGTCCAAAATTACATAGTTAGGTATTGGTTGAATTAAGATTAAAACCTCAATTTTGTCTGAACCAAGAGACTACACTCTTTTTTTTTTTCTTTTTTGTATTATTATTATACTTTAAGTTTTAGGGTACACGTGCACTCTTAATAACCAAGCAATGTGGCTTCATTAGATACAGCCAATTATATAAAATTCTTGAATCAGAGAAGTTTTAAATGTTCAAAAAGTCTAAATGCATTTTAAGAAATGCCATACATACATAAAAATTTGAGTTCCTCCAAGTTGTTCTGAGTAATAATAATGCTTATCACTTATGCAATGTTTAAATTCAAAGCTCCTGAGGCCAGAACTATTCTATAATCTATTTAAAATGTGATTGTATTAGCTGAGGTCTTTCTATCCTTTTGCCATACTGTGTGGCACTTTCAATAGGAGAATATGTGGTGACAAGAGATGAACACTAGAAATACCCCAGATACTTTAAGCTCCATATATCCCAAAATAAATAATCATCCTCCTTCTCAAAGGTATTCGCCCACCTGAGATTCCTAGTCTTTTTGGTTGAGTATAACTCCATTCATATTTCTAAGCCGAAAATCTTATAATTGTTAACTTTTTTCTCTTAAAATCTACTCTTCCAATAAGACACCAAATTCATTTAAGTATATCAGAAACATCTCCCAAATTTAAGCATTTATTTTGATCCATTCTCACTACCCTTTTTAGTTCAGGTTCTTAATGTCTTTCAACTACAACATCCTGGTTAATGTGCTTGTCAGCACCATATTTATTTAAATAGAAAAAAAACCGTATATACATTCTCACCACCATCAGATTTATCTTCCTAAAATTGTCCAATTAGGGGTTTTCCGACTAAAAGATTTTTTTTTTTTGCCATTGTCTTCATTATAAAATCAAACACTGCTTTATGGTATAGTAGGTATGCAAACTGGCACACAAGTTGGCCTCAATTTACCTTTCAGATTGTATACCCAATTTAATCACCATACCTTTTCCAAAAGCTTTTGTTTCAGTAACACTGAAATTCTCATATGTCCTATATGGCAACTCAGAGTTATTTTCTGTGGTTTTACAAAGAGGCATTTCTTCTGCTAGTGATATCCTTTCATTCTCTTCCTGCACATTCTTGTTCACTATTCAAAACACAGCAAAAATGTCACTTTCTTTGTAAAGGGCTTCCAGACTATCTGGCAGTGCTTATTCTGAGAATTCATATTGACTCTAACTGTCCCTCCAAACTCTGGAAAAAATAATCCAGAAAAATTAGTATGATAGTATCATTAGTATTGTTCTCATAATCATTATTATTATATTGGATTACAGTGACTTATTATATGGCTATCTCCCTGAGCAGCTTCTGAGATTTTGAAGAGCAAGAACCCTATCTAATTCGTCCTGGCTATTCTCAGTGCCTAACATTGCGTCTGGCTTATATTTGTTGTTCAGTACATTTTTAATTGACTAGATTAATAATTGAATCTCCTGGCTGGGCACGGTAGCTCACACCTGTAATCCCAGCACTCTGGGAGGCCGAGGCGGGCAGATCACCTGAGGTCAGGAGTTCAAGTCCAGCCTGGCCATGATGAAACCCCATCTCTACTAAAAATACAAAATTTAGCTGGGCTGGTGATGCCTGCCTGTAATCCAGCTACTTGGGAGGCTGAGGCAGGAGAATCGCTTGAACCCGGGAGGCGGAAGTTGCAGTGAGCCAAGATCGCACCATTGCACTCCAGCCTGGGCAGCAAGAGCAAAACTCCATCTCAAAAAAAAAATAAAAAATAATTTAAAAAAAAGACTGAATCTCCTAAACCCAAATTATGATGCGTATCAACCACAAGTAATTCTGATTTGTAATTATACTCTCTAATACCCTTTAGAAATGTACATTTTTTTATTAGAGGACATTAGGGAAATAGTTAAACTGCCCTTGGAGTTACCTAATTATTGTCTAGATTTATTTTACTTATATTAAGGAAATCTAAATTTTGTTATCCAGTGTAAAGATGACCTTGGTTCACCCCCAGAAAATTAGCAATAAAGTGAAGGATTTTAAAGCAGCATGCTTGTTTTGAAATCTTGTCTTACTCATTAAGATAAAGGTGTTGCATTAACTATTTTTGTAAAAAATATCTTCAGCTGATCAAGTGTACTTTGATGTATGCTTAAGCATTCATCTTACCAGAATAAAAGGAAACTTCTAATCAAAAAGAATCTTAGTAACGCTAGGCCTAGTGGGAGGTAGAATGTGCACTGAGTGAAGAAATAGCAGGATTCTCAGCACTCTGAGACCCATCTAGATATGCCAGAAATGAAAGCCTTCAAATGTGATTTCAAAATGTTCCATTTCTTTTTCAAAAATGTTTACATGTTGCGAGTTTAAGAAATATTAACTTGATACCTCAAAAATCCTAATGGAGACAAATGGGTAATAAGTTTTTGATCTCTTTCAATTTCTTCAAGTCTAAAATTTCTAAGGGACAAGTAAAAGCAAAGCCAAACACATGATTGGGTCCTTGAAAAGCTTGTTTCTGTTCTTTGTATAAACTCAATGGTGTAGACATTTGTCTTAGTCTGTTTCATGTTGTTATAACAGAATACAACAGACTGAGTAATTTATAAAGAACAGGGATTTATGTATCACAGTTGTGGAAGCTGGGAAGTCCAAGAGCATAGTACTGGCATCTTGTTAGGGCCTTCATGCTGCATCACCCCAAAGAAAAAGGCAGAAGGGCAAAAGAGCACACTCTAGAGAGGGAGAAGAAGACTGAACTCATTCTTTCATCAAGAAACTACTTCCAAGATAACTAAACCACTCCTGCAATCATGGCATTAATTCATTCATGAAAGCAGAACTTTCATGACCTATTCACCTCTTGAATGTTCCACCTCTCAACACTGTTGCATTGGGAATTAAGCTTTTAACACATGACCTTTGGGGGACACATTCAAACTATAAAAATGTTCGTGATGGGACACATTTAAATATTAATGGTTAACAGTTGTTTCTGAGCCACCAGCATTATGTGAGACATTTCTGTGGTACAAGGCAGTGAGTGCACACATTAACTCATTCAGCAAATATTTACAGATATTATTCTAGGGTATAAGGGTACTGTGGAATAAACAAAGCCTTTCCCCTTAAGAAGCTTACCTGATACTGGGGTAGAAAGACACATAAACACAAAAAATGGAGTATAGTATAATAACTGGTAGTGACAGATGGATAGTACATATTTTAAAGTGGTCAGAGATAGGCCATTTGACAAAGTGTCATTTTATCCCAACAGGAATGTACCACAAGGAAAGGCCTTGAGAAGATTATAGGAAAGGAAGGGGACAGAGAATTTGTAAATGTCTGGGAGTTGGAAAAAGCCTAGTATATTCTAAGAATGGAAAGAAAGTAAGTGATGGTATTTGGAGGTGGGGCCTTTGGTAGGTCACAAGATATAGATGAGGTCATGAAAGTGGGGTCCCCATGATGGGATAGGTCCTTATAAGAAAAGAATGAGACCAGAACTCTCTCTCTCTCTCTACCATGTGAAGGTACAGCGAGAAGGCAGCCTCTGTACGCCAGAAAGCAGGCCCTCCCCAGACACCAAATCTGGCCGCACCTTGATGCTGGACTCCCCAACCTGCAGAATTGTGAAAAATAAATGTCTTTTGTTTAAGCCATCCAGTCTATGGTATTTTGTTATAGCCTCCAGGGCCGACTACATCAATGAGCCATCACTGGTGCAGAAAAAAAGAGGAGTGTATGGTACCCTAAGAGTCAAGGGAAGAGAATAATTCAAAGAGAGGATTATCAATGGTGTCCAATACTGTTCAGAGAGAAAGCTGAAACCTGAGAGAGAGAACTGACCATGTGTGTGGGCAGAAGAAGGTCATTGTTGATGATTCTTTCAGAAGAGTTATGGAGAGTGAAGATGATCAGCATGTGTTGAGGACAGAATGGAAAAAAGGACAAGAAATAGCACAAGTCCAGCCACACTTTTTGGGGTTGCTACAGAGTTGAACAGATCAACGGAGCTAGAAAATGTGGGATCAAGGGAAGCTGTGGTTTGTTTGTTGCTTTGGTTTGTTTTTAAGTTGAGAAATTACAAGATGTGTCTGTGAGTTGAAAAAAAAAAAGCATTCCAGTAGAGCGGGAAAAGTGTATGGTGGAGATGAGAGGGAATAATTTTGGCAGCAAAATCCTTGTGATGCAAATGGAACTGATTCCCTGCACAATATATTGTGATAGGAGGGAAGGCAAATTTTATGGAAACACATATGAGTGTGTTATTAGATTTGCTGATGGGAAGGTGAAGTAATTTTAATCTGATGACTTCTGTTATTTGGTTATTCCTGTATGATAAAATTGCAAAGTCTTTTCCTAATACATTTTCTGAAATATTTGCTTTAAAACTTTATAGAGAAAGTACGTTTCCATTGTAGATTTTATATGATCATGGTGCTTATCATGAGTCTTGTGGGTTTTATTCCTTGTTTTTAAACTTATGAGATTTTTTGGCAGAGTAATATAAAGGCTGAAGAGTCAAGTAAGAATATATAAAATAAAATTAGAGAAAATAAGCAATTATTTTTAAAACCCCAAATGAGTGTTAAAGCTTCGGGGATGTTACAAGCCACTTGATATAAATTTAAAAACAGAAAAAGAAAAAATATGAGGTTAACGTTATTTCTCTTTCACTTTTCCTATCTCAGTTTTCTTTTCCCCCTACATGTATTCATTATTCTATTCACATGCCTTTTTTTTGTTCTATCAATGTCCTTTGAATCTGTAGATTTCAGAAGCCCATGTAGAGATAATTCCAAAAATAAATTACTAAGGATTTATCATAATTGCTTGGGTCTGATTTGCTGTCAGATGTCCAGATTTATTTTTTTCAGCATTTAAATCAGTTTTGAAAGGTGAAAATCTAGTTACCTATTCTAAAACAGGACATAGGCAAGGTAGAAGACATTTCTCAGCTTCTCCATTGAAAGATGCGTTGTCTCTCTTAAATAACTCTAAATAATCATTATTATCCTAGAATTTTAGGCGGATCATATAGATACATAGCCCTATGTTACAAGTTAGAATAGTGGTTACCATTGTGGGTAGAGGTGAATAGTGCTAGATGGGCCATGGAGAGGCTCTGGGGTGCTGGTGACTTTCTAGTTCTTGTCCAGGCCATTCTGTCTGGTTTATGCTCCAGTGCAGTCTGCTGGACTCTTTAAGGGCCAAATCAGCCTTTAGCCTTCCTCTCATCTTTGTGCTACAATCCAGCACATAGATTTCAGAGGAGTTCTGCCACATGTCACATGTTTGACCTGAAATTCACTGTAGTCTTTCCCTTACATTTAGAGATTATCTTGAAAGGAAGAGCAGACAGGTTAAGACAACGTAAGAGAGAGGCACTGATTGCTCTTGTCCCCTTCCTGCATTTTGACACATTATCTGTGAAGCAAATGCATCTTAAAGATGTTTTCTGTTAGAGACATTTTTCCCAGAAGACTCATTAGTCCTTCAGGCAAACAGCTCCATGATGGGTAACTTAGGGTGGAGAGAGTGAAGGCTTTCAAGTCATTCCCTTTAAATCCCATAGCACTTTTGATCTGTTGTTTTTATTATTTGATAAGAAGTCACAAGGTCATCTTTTGCCTTTCAGATCAAGACAATATGACTCAGATTCTTGTGATTTTCATCAATTAAAGATTACAGATGTGAATTCTGAGGAACTCCATATAACTCGGACTTTTCTTCTACCAGTTTTTATTGTTTTTTCTTCCTTTTGTATAGTTTATAGAATACTAGCCTATAGAAAAACTTAGTGTGATATGACTATCTGAGGCAAAATAAATAAAAAATGACTCATTTTATGGTCACTGCAGGTATAAAAGATATGAAAAACATATCATCCTATTTGAAGATAATCATGTTTTTATCAATTTAATAAACTTGTTAGTTTGAAATATATTTCTTGTCAAGAAAAAAATGAGACATTCTTTTCTAATTTGTTTTAAATGTTGTGCTTTCCTGAAACTTAGGGTGACATTGCAAAGTACACATGACAAAATTCACTCTGAAAATGTTATAAAACATTTATCTTGTGGGATAATGCTATGTTTCACCTGAAGGCTTATCTTCTGTCATGGCAATGATGATGACATTGCACCATTTTAAATGCATCTAAATTGAGATGATAAAACATGGCAAAATATTGATTCCACAGAGAATTGCAGTAATTGCTCTGACCCTAAAGGTAACACGTTAGGAACACCAGGAAAGCCACAGAGCAGGGATAGTGCCTCCAAGTGGAAGCTACCGTTTTCATTAAAATATTGCCATTTCTTTCTATGCCCTTTACTGTAATCATTTATGGCAATAGTTTAATTTCACTTTTATAGTTCTAAATAATGTAAATCATCACAAGCCACACTTAACATGAAGAATGTGAAGTATAATTAGTCACTGATTTATTGCTTCAGTGAGTGTCCAAGTGAGGAAAATAACCTTGAGATATTCATAATAGATCGGACTAATGTCTTGAAGTTACTGGGATTGGGAACTAAAAAGTGAAACAAAAGCCTTGACTTGAATTTCTTGTTTTATTCCACAGGACCTATTTTTCTATGGTCAAAGTGTTTGAGGATTATCCAGAGACCAGATTTATGTATGCATCTTTACAGAAAATTACTAAAAGTTTCCAAATTTTGGTAACAAGGGAAAACATACCATTAGCAGATTGATTGCTTTATTTATTCTTACACATTTTTCTCACAGGATTATTTTCATCTGCACAACATATATGCATATGTGCCTCATTCTTTTAAATAATCCAGTTTATCAACCTAATCGATCAGTCTACCATGTTATGCAAATAACCTCTTTCATATTGTTTTAATTCAGAATATAGATGTAGTATTCAAAAAGTATATTTTTACCCTAAACATTTCTTTAATCCCAGCTAGTTTTTGATACTTCACACTTTTCTTATCCTCAGATCTAGAGCTATTTGCACCTCTTGTACACATCTGCACGCATATACTTACATATTTATCATCTACCCAGAATCTAGAATACCTCAATGTTAGGTAGAAAATACATAAGCAACTCTACAATAACACTCTGCACTCAACACTAAGACATCTTCATTGCCTCTCCAAATCAGACCCATTTATCTGTGCTCTGAAAATTCAACTTCTTTGTTTCCTGTTAAGTGACTAAGTTTTGGGATTATTTATTAAGATCCCAGTTTTTCCAGGACTCAAATTCTAATTTCTTCTTGTCAAGTTCTACCCTGGACCAGCCTCCTTTCACCAATATCCCCAATCCCTAACCCCCTCCCATCCTTTGCCCTTAGTTCAAAAGTGACACAAGTTACTCACATTTATTGGCCTAAATTTGTTACATGGCCCACCTAATTGCAAGGGAGCTGGGAAGTATGGTTTTCCATGTATACGAGGTGGAATATTAAAGGAGTTTTGGTGAACATATAGCACTGTTTCCTTCACATAAAAGAAACTTAAAAAAAAATAAATAACATCTATCAACAACTTTAATTGAGACTTTAATCACATAGGAACAGAATATTTCTGAATGCCAAAAAAGCACTGTGCAGATTTCAGACATTGCCTAGACACTTTGTAATATATCATTTTCCTGTGGCCCAATGACAAATGTTTAATATCACCTTTGTAGTTATAAAGAATATAAATTAATAAGGACAGAATAACAGTGAGACTCCTGAACATTTTAAAACTTGTGTCATTTGAAACAATTCATGTTTATTCATCCCAAATTGCCTAGCCTGGGGGTGATTTATTAATTCATATGCTAATTAAATATAACATGTTTTTAATTTGCAGTGGGTAGAAGATAGAAAAGATTTGGAATAAGGCCAGGGTTTGAATACCAGGTACTACTAGTTACAATTAATCTGTCTGGTCCACAGTTTCCTTTATCACAAAATGAAAACAATTTCAGAATTATTGAAGAATAAAGGGATCAGTGTATATGAACTTTTCACTCCAGCACCTGACATACTCCACATGGGTTAGTTCCTTTTCCTCCAACTTCTGAAGACTTCTTTATGTTGAGTTCCTGATTACTGGTCGAATCTTCCAAATATCATTTGTTTCTGAATTCCTTATTGCTATTCTCTGCTGGCCTGTTAGATTAAGTGTCCAGTGTTGGAGCTTTCTCATACAAAAGTTTGTATGCAACTATATTACTATCTATGACTTGCTTGGCCAGATTTCCTCCTGGCACATGCTGCAGTGTCTGTGCTCTGTGTGTGTCTCAGCCCTGGAGCAGATTCCACAATCTGGCCCTCCCAGCCTGCTCTGCCGGGCCACAGTTAACGTGCCATCTTTTCCTCTCCAGAATTGTACAGAAAATATTTACACAACCCTTTTTATACCTGTAAGTTTCTTTAAATATTCAATGGTTTTGAATTTGCTACTTGCCACAGAAAAAACAAAGAAACAAACACAAGTCTTATTTACTGTTTCATAAACTCTCCAAAGGTTGTGCATATATAGAAACCCTAATACTTCCCAGTACTGTTTATGAGGTTTGAAAAACTTCCTATTTTTTTCAAAGTAGTAGAGATGGTAAAACCACTGGTGGAAATATATCTCCTAATAATATAAGCCTTGTTTTCCAAGGGAATTCAATTCGCAGATCATGTTATTCTAATTAAAGAAAGTATAACTATACAAATGATAAATACTCTACTTGCAAATAATTCCTACTCCAGTTAGTCGGACTTCCCAGGGAAAGAAAAAATAAACACAATGAACAAAAAAATTTAAACATACAGATAAGAACACACACTGTTTTGTGAAATATTAAAGATAACTTGGTGTATGTAAATTGGTTGTTAACATGCAAACTTTTCTAAAAACTTTTTTCTCTAGGATATTTTTATTTGAAGCTTTTAGGTTCCTAGGTTAAAATCTTTAGTACTCATATTTTTCTGCATGGGGAATAGGAGTTTACTCATATGGGGTCAGCAGAAAATATTGGCAATATTTTAATGATGTTAAAATATTTACCTGACAAGATTGTAAAATATTTTCAGTTTAATCATCCCTCTTCCACTGGGGTTCGCAAAGGGAGCCCTGTACATAGGCTGAATGGGAATTAAAGTATACTTTATGATAATTTGGGTCCACTAAAATCAAGGTAAGGCAGGACTCACTGGCAAAAGCTGAACTGGAATGTGTGGCTTTGTGGCTTTGCCTTGAACTCTAGTGCAGTCTCATATTTCTACCTTGAATCTAAATCTTGGCACTAGCAAATCAAGCCTCCCTCTGAGGAAAGGTAAGCTATGGCCTAACCTCAGAGCAGGCCCCAACTAACCTATTTAGTAATTGATGAAAGAAAAGATGCCCTGGATAGCCGTGCATATAGGCAGTGCGGGCCCCAGGCGAGAGAGGGGAAGTCTGAATTTTCTCCTTTACTACAGTCTACTTACTGGTAAAATGTGGCAAAATTAAGCAGTCATAGATTCTGACCAGTTAGATAAAACAACAAGCAGGGCAGAATGGGGAATGAGAGTGGGCATGTTTCTTCTCAACTTCTATGGTGGTGAAGAGAGGGGACTTGGTCACTTTACATAGCCCTCCTACATGTGTCCATTACCCCTTCCAGAGAAAACTACCCAGAAACCCATCATTGCAAAAGTAAGCTTTATGCTATGAATTTCACCCAACTGGGTCTACAGACGTATTCACTTTGTGGGGTTGATTTGGAAAAAAAATAGTTAAGCAATAATGCCACTTAAAGCACATTAGCCACTTTAATCTTATGTGTATACTACAATCACTTTTGTACTTTTTAACCAATGGAATTCTTTCTACCAAATAATTGTATGATCTTGTAAAATAATCCTTGTACTAAAATTTCTTATTATATTTGTGTGTATGTGCTTCTCTGTGCCAAGTAGAAATTCCCCCATATGTCATTTTCCTAGCATTAAGTTATTTAAGGATTCCAGATACATTCTATGTAGTCTTATGTTGAAATGTTGCTGACCCTTGCTTAGGGATATTACTGATTTTATGTTAATATTTCCTTTACATCGTTTATATTAAAGTCCACTCACAATTGAAAACTATTTTTGAATTACAGTTTTGCTCCTAACTGTAAACCTTGATATTTTTCTTCTAGAAAGTTTTATTTTATTTAAAACAATGAAAACTATTATAGAGGGAGAAAGAAACGGCAATAAGATAATAGGCACACATGTATCCACCATCAAGATTAAATAGATGTTAATATATTTTATTTTTTAAACTTTATTAAAAAGAAAATGAGAATGATAGATGTAACTAAAGTTCCCCTGCCATTTTTCTCATTTTTATTTTCATGGAGGTAAAAAAGACCCCATGGTTGACACATTCATTTACATTTTTATATTAGAACTTGTATTACACATTTATATTTCATTATAATATAATTCTTAAATGAATGTTTTGAAACAATATATACTTACTCACTGTATGTATTCTTATTTGACCTTGGAATTATAAATGTTTTCCTAGTTATACATGTATCACTTATTTATTTGCAGTACTTTGTAGTTTTATATTATATAAATGAATAATTTTATCCATTTGTATACCAAAGGAAAGTTAGATCATTTTTATGGTTTTCTATTTAAAAGGAGGCTGCAATAATTATTTTATTTGTTTCCTTGTTCACAGGAAATACACAAAGTTGATTTGCTGAATCAAAGGATATGAGCATAATCAACTTTTCTTTAGTTAATTAATTTTCTTTAATTAATTAATTAATTAAATTAATTTCCAAAGTGTAACAATTCAACTCATCAGCAAAGCTATAAAAGGTCCCATTTCTTTACATTGTCACCAAATAACACCAAGAGTTCTTAGATGTTAATTTTTGTCAATATGATAGATGTGAAATGGTATCCAAGTGTCTTAATTTACATTTCCCTCTCTTAGTAAGAATAACTATGTTTAGTTATTTTGCCCATTTTTCTGATGCTGCATCCTTCCTTTCTTATTAATTTGCAGAAATTCTTTCTCTAATTTCTTTGTTTCCCTGACTAAGGAATATTTCCCTACATTGATGTAATTAAGATATTCTCATGCTTGCTTTCAAAGTATTTTCTGGTGTTCATTTTGATGTCTTTTCTTTATCTGGAATATGTTATGTAATTAAGATATTCTCATGCTTGCTTTCAAAGTATTTTCTGGTGTTCATTTTGATGTCTTTTCTTTGTCTGGAATATGTTATCAAGAACTCCGGAAATTTGCTGCCAATAGTGTTTTAAATATTACTGGTCTCTAATTTTCCATGGCATCTCTTTTTGGAATTTTAGTCGAAATTCCCATATATTTAGCTTCTCACTTTATTCACCTTTTTCCTTAATTTCTACATCATAATTTTGAACTTTTTATATTTGTGTATTTCAGGTAATTTCCTTAGTTTGTCTTCTAGTTTATTCATTGTCTTTCTTAATGTTTAACTAGTTTAATGTATATATATTATTTCAATAATTATATTATTTGCTTCTAAGAGTTTTAGTAGTATGTAAAAAAAATGACTCATATTTTTTTATTTTCTCATTTTATCTCCTGATTATGTAAATATATTATTCTATGACTTTGATGCTTTTTGGTATACTTCTTTTGTATTCCTTAGCACATTCTTTTATTCTGCAATATTTGAGGATTACTACTCTCTCTGTTTCTCACTTACGGTATTGTTTTCCCCCACAAACTTGCACTCTGAGCTCTTCTCCAGGAGCCTTTTTCAGTAGTTATCCTGTGCCCTGAGCAATTTTGTGTTGGATTCTGCCAGGCACTTCAAGGCTAGTGGTCCAGGATTCAGTTTTATGATTTTTCCTGAGTTTGGAGGTTTTGGAACTACTACACATAGGGTCATTTAAAAAACAATATGTTTGTAAAGTATAGAGCATGGATATGAATTAGAATAGATTTTTTCTTTTGCTTTTCATCAGGTCTTATGAGAGGCCAACAAGCAAATTTCCTATATCACTTATTTGCACTATTTTTCACTTATTAACAGCTCTTTAAATTTCTCCATATTTTGTTCAGGCTGCTCAGATCCAACTCTCTGCATTTCACAGGTCAAGGCCTTATCTCCTGACACCACATGACCAAGTTAACAGGTTAATGTGGTAACAAACTCCGACAACCCACCCTCCCCTGCTCCCCTCCCATCATCAACTGTTTTCACAAACATTGCCTAAAGAGCTCTTGTCCTTGTTTTCAATTCCTTCTGCATTTCCTGCACCTGGTGGTTTATTTATTTACTTCATTCTAATCTCAGCTTTCAATGTGTAAACATGTGGTATATGGTTTTCTTAAATGTTAGTGCTTGGAAAGCCTGCAATTTACCATATTCTTAAAATATGAAGTCAAATGACTCATTATTTAACTACTTCTAGTGAAGAATATTAACATGTGGAAGGGATACTTATTCTGATAAACAAAAACAAAAGATTAAAAAACAGAATCTATTATTTTGCAACTTAAGCAAAGTAACAGTTATATTCTCTCAGGTCCTTAAAGTAGAAAGAAGCCTCTAGGCAAACTTGATTATGGAAAAAAAATGTCAATAGCAGCATACAACATTAAAATTTGCTTCTTGAATGCAGAGAAAATCTTACATAGAGAGAATTATCTTAATCGATACAGTCAATATTATTTAAAAGATAAGATCATAAAGCAGTGAATTGGTTTTTATTTTGAAGAACAAAAACAGGAAAAAAATACCACCCTTTAAAACAATGTATTGGCTCTGTACCTTGGTCGAATTAGTCTCCTTGTGCCTTAGTATCCTCAATTTTAAATTGAGGATGAGGATTGCATGTTCTTGGTAGGCTTTCACTTTAAAACAAGAAGTCTCAGCAACAGAATTTTCAATTACAGACCTTGAATGACTTCATGACTGCCTACCTATGTTTTGAGGATTGAAGTATTTTAACTAACACAACTAGAACAGTCTTTGACACATAGTAAGCACAAAAGAATACTTTTTTTAAACAAAAAAATCACGAGATCTGTGGAGGAAGAAAAAGGAGAGCTTTATTTCCTATAAAGGGTTACAACCTGTAGGTTGAAAAATGAAGCCTCTGGCCAAAACCTAAAGCAGAGGCTTTTGAGACAAAAGGAGGAAGCCTAGGATTAACGCCCAATGGAGTTAGCTATACATACCTATTCAGCAGATTATGAGAGAATCTTTGAATATTTGAGAGAGAAACCAAACATATGATGAGTGAATAAACCTTCATGATTTCTATGTCCCATATTTACTTTAGAGTACAAATTTAACATTAAAATAAAGTGAAACTTGGCTCTTTGTGTCAAAAGGTGAATAACAGGACACAAAGGCATCTTGCACGCAGCCTCCGTGGACTGGCCAGAACCAGCCTGTGCTTGGCGGTCAGCTATCAGGGTGGAATGCCTTGTGAGGCTTGTCAGCTGTCACAGCAAAACTGTGAGAAGAGAGGGGAGGTCGGCCCCGGCATCAGGTGGTGTGTGGAGAAATCTTCCAGACACTGTTTTTCAGGAACTAGTTTCTGTTTAATAGTAGAAAACACAGTCCTGAAATGGTTATTGAGGTAGGGGAGTGTTGAGATGGGACTGACCTCTTACCTTACCAAAGCCGGGAAATTTCATTTTTCTAGGTTTTGGGGGGGTCTTTTCTGCCACAAAGAGTCCTTTAATTCTGTCTGGGGGGCTTAGGACTCTATTTTTATTTCACATTTGCTCTTGTTTTTGTTATTCTTATCTATTTTGGTTATCTATAGCTGCAGAAGAAACAACACTAAGCTTATTTCCATTAAACGAGAAACACCTATTTCAATAAATATGTTTATCGAAACAATAACTATTTGTTATACCCATGGATTCTTGAGGTCAGGAATCCATACAGAACATTACCGATATGGCTCGTCTCTGCTTTTCTGCATCAGAGGCTTCGCTTTAAAAAGACTCAGCATCTGGTTTTGACTAGAAAGTTTAGAGTCTGCAATTATTCACGGGTTTCTTCAATTACATAACTGGAATATGGGGATCACTTAAAGGCTGAAAGAGCTGGATCTTCCAATGAGAGCAAATACATAAGGCCTTTTCATGAGTTTCACAGCACGGTGACTGGGTTCTGTGAGGCAGCATCCCAAAAAGAGCTTCTGCAGAGTGAGCCCTCCAAGATGCCAAAGTGGAAGTAAGGCTTCCTCTGACCTGGTCAATTCAACCATGGTCAAGGATTGTCCTTTCTTTTGATAGGCAAGGCTTTTTATCTTTCTAATCTTGATCATTGTGTATTGATTTCATAGTTTAACTCTTCAACTTACTTAAAAGTTATAGTGTATGCGGTAAGATCCTGCTGCTCTCCCATGTTATCCCAAGTGTCAATGCATTCCAGACCATTATAATTATAACAGATATTTATACTTTTTATCTATTTATTTATTTTTTTGAGACGGAGTCTGCACTGTGTTGCCCAGGCTGGAGAGCAGTGGCGCGATCTCAGCTTACTGCAAACTCCACCCCCAGGGTTCACGCCATTCTCCTGCCTCAGCCTCCCAAGTAGCTGGGACTACAGGTGACTGCCACCAGACCCGGCTAATTTTTTGTATTTTTTTAGTAGAGACGATGTTTCACCGTGTTAGCCAGGATGGTCTCCATCTCCTGACCTTGTGATCTGCCCGCCTTGGCCTCCCAAAGTGCTGGGATTACAGGCGTGAGCCACCGCGCCCAGCCCCTAACATTTCCACTTTTAAAAGCTCTCACTTGTGGGTTATATTAAGAACAAAATTTTTGAAGGATGTTTTTCATTCATAGTTTGAAAAATAAATTTTTCACTTCTTCCAGAGTATAATCTCTAAAACTGCTACTGAAATTACTTTCTAGGTCTCACCATTGCATTTTCCTCTCTCCTATAAATACAGAGCACAATTAGAACAAAGTGAATTTTTGTCAGAAGAGAATGCTTTTTCCTGCACTCTATCTAAAATATCTTTCTCATTAGGCAAAGCCAATGGTTCATGGTGACTTCCTGGGACACATGGCTATCCTCACATTGACTGTAGGTTTCTAGTTAACCTGTTTATGCAATCTTTGCAGAAGATTCATGTACTTGACATTTACTGAGCTCCTAACATGGGCCAGGCATAATCCAAGTGGAAAATACAGATAGAAAAATGTTAAGACATAACAATAAGTATATGATTTCATGATAAATATTAAATATTAAAATGTGATTTAAGGTATTTAACAAATATTGCTTGAACACTATTTGCTACTCAGCAGGCTGGGTAATTATATTCTGCAAGAAGTGTTCCTGTTTATATAGGTAGCATCAAATTTTCTTCAGTTTAATTATGATACATTTCCTTACTAATTTGAAGGATAATTATTGATTGCTTGCTTCACATTTAATAATTTATGTGCTCTTTTACTTAAACACATAGTAAGTCAAAAAGCAAGCTTAAAATCCAGCAGGAACACTTTATAAATTGAGGGATGAGTCATAAAGAACTCAGACCTTTGTTATTTCAAATAAGAGGCTATGTCACAAGGATATCATAAAAAGAAAGACTTGAAGAAAAATAATTGAAAATCTGTATGTGTAAAACTTTCTTCATTAAGTCTTCACAACAAAATTTTGCAATAGTATTTTCATTCATTTAATTTTGAGATTGTTAGTAAAGTATTCACCCATGTAATAAAATGTTGAAGCAAAAGTATGCTGTCTTCGTAAATGGACAGATAAAAGGAGTAGTGTAGAAAGTCCACAGCATTAATAAATAGAACTGATTATATATAAACATATAGAATATTATACAACAGACGTGTCACATCACTGGAGATTTCAGTGGTTAATTAGAAAATAATATAGGAAACTTTTTCTATTTGGAAAAAAATAAGGTTGTGTCCCTGCCACATATGCCGCCAAATAGATTTCAGATGTATTAAAATTTCAAATGTCATAAAATTATGCCATATATGTACTAGAAGATAATAAGGACTATCTTGAAATAAAATCATTAATTTGGCCATCATTTTTGAAGGTCTATTACTTCATAGGGAGAAAGCCAAGTGCTGGCAATTGAAGGCCTACCTAGGTTTAATACTAGATGCAAAATAATAGATAAACATTATACATTTATCACATCAAATTTAGTAATCGTCTCCATAAATAAATGTAAATAGCAAACTGGGAAAATCTGCAAATTAATAAACAGAATGAATGCCTACAGCTTAAAATATGCATTTCCCTGCTAATAAATAAGAACTTGAATACCACAATATTAATGCTTTTAATTGGATAATTTATATCCATTTAATATTCTGTACTTTTCACAGCCTTGTATAGTATTATTGTAGATTAACCCACCCAAGTAATAGATGCTTATTGTAGAATGATGTTCTTAGTAAGTTGATTTCTTTATATCTGAATATATATGGTTTCTTAGAAAACTTAAAATATTATTGCTGATTTCCAGACTATTTTAATTACTTTATTATAAATTAAATGATTATACGCTATGCCAACTGGAATACTATATCAACTTGGTTTCTATGAAGAATTTTAAAAAATAATCCAATCAAGTAATTCGCATACTCTTAAGTACCATAGGGGTTCAGTATCAACTGTGGAGAAGGGTAGAACCAGGACAATGGAAGGGGAAAGATAGCGACAGATTGGCTGTGACCACCTTTGCTTCTAACAAAGCAGTTCTGCTTTATGTGTTTAACATGTAAGGTGTCCTTATAATACTTCATGTAGAGAGAGGCCTCCAATACTATGAGTAGTAGCAATGGCAGTAGTAGCAGCAGTAGTAATATATAAGCCTACTGTGAAAGGCTAAAAAATGCTCCCTTCCCCCAATATCATGCCTTAATCTCTGAAATTTGTTACCTCATCTGGAAAATGTTTCTTTGAAGATGTGATTAAGTAAAGGATACTGAGATGCGGAGATTATCTTGGTAGACCCTACATGCCATCACATGTATCCTTATAAAAAAGAGAGTTAGAAGGAGGCTTGACTTAGGGAAGGTCATGTGAAAATGGAGCAGAGAGATTTAAAGATGCTGATCTTGAAGACTGGAACGATGCAGGCAAAAGACAAGGAGTGCCAACAACCACCAGAAGCTGGAAGAGGCCAAGAACAGATTCCCCACTCCCAGAGGGCGTGCCACCTGCTGACACCTTGATTTTGGCCTAGAGACATTGATTTGGGAATTCTGGTCTTCAGAACTATAAATCATACATTTCTGTTCTTTTAAACCAAAGTGATTTTAGTAATTTGTTACAGTGGCCTCAGGAAACTAATACAATATTAACCACCAGTTTACTCCAACCATGCTCAATTTTAAAATGGGAAATTGAAATTCAATAAAATTAAAGAATCAGTCAGGGGCATAAAATCAACTAATTAGTATTAAAATTGCAGTGTATTTCAAGTCTTGAGTCTTTGGAGTTGTAGTCTAATATATATTTTTTTATTTTGCTGTGATTTTATATCTATATATGCATACGTAAAATAAATTGAATAATTTATTATATATAAAATAAATTGAATATATATTTAATATATAAAATAAATGGAATATATATTTTCTATATATAAATTGAATGTATATATTGAATATATAACACATATTGAATATATGTATTTCAATAGCTTTTGGGTTACAAGTGGTTTTTGTTTACATGGATGAGGTATATGACAATGAATTCTGAGATTTTAATGCATCTGTAATCTTTACATTATGCTCATTACATTGTGAGTTATTATTAGAAATATTAGTAAGTAATATCATTAGTAAACTCTGCTGAAATTATTAAAGTTTTCTTTTCACCAAACAAGTAAATTTTTGCCTATTTCTTTTTGAAAGGAAATTATTAATTTTCCCACCTTTTTTCTTTAACTTTACTCAAATATATAAATTGAATAGGCACTCGTGACTTAAATATAAGGAAATTGACACAGCTTTGAGTTCATGGAACTTGCAGTTGCAATGGAGTAATTGACAAACCTTTAAATGACAAAGTTATTTGCTATGAATACAGAACTGTAGGAGATCACTACTGGAGTACATATAAACTGTACCTAAGAAAGGGCCCTAGATATGGTGACAGAACTATGAAAGAGAGAGAGAGAGAGAGAAACAAAGAGAGAGAAAAACAAAGAGGGAGAGAGACAGAGAGTTTTCTAACCACTTATGAAAATTCAAGGAAAGTTTCTCAGAGTAGTGACTTTAAGCTGACACTGGAAAGATTAAACAAAGCAATGGGACTATGGAGAGAGCGGCATGTTTGTAGAACTTATCTTTAAGCAGCAAGGTCATGAATTGAAGAGTTGGCTATCAATATTGAAGCAGAATAGGGCTAACTGTGTACACAGTGCACACAGAAAAGAAGACAGCAGGGCTTTGTATTTTGTGAGCCAATTAAACTAGTTACAGTTTTTTCACAAGATATGTGTTGCAGGTCTGGGCTGCAGGCCAAAATTAGCCTGAACCCAGGCACAAGAAATGGTCAGATCCTTTTAGAAATTAACAGAAGAGGCCTGGTGCAGTGGTTCACACCTGTAATCCCAGCATTTGGGAGGCCAAGGCAGGCAGATCACATGAGGCCAGGAGTTCAAGAGCAGCCTGGGCAACATGGCGAAACCCTGTCTCTACTAAAAATACAAAAAGTAGCCGGGCATGGTGGTGCACCTATAATCCCAACTACTCGGAAGCTGAGGCAGGAGAATCCTTTGAACCTAGGAGGCAGAGGTTGCAGTGAGCCGAGGTAGTGCCACTGCACTCCAGCCTGGGCAACAGAGCGAGACTCCATCTCAAGAAAAAGAAAAAGAAAGAAAGAAAGAGAAAGAAAGAGAGAGAGGGAGAGAAAAAAGAAAGAAAGAAAGACAAAGAGAGAGAGAGAGGGAGAGAAAAAAGAAAGAAAGAGAAAGAAGAAAGAAAGAAAGAAAGAAAGAAAGAAAGAAAGAAAGAAAGAAAGAAAGAAAGAAAAAGAAAGAAAGTGAAAGAAAGAAAGACTAATTCAGTTCTTACAACAGATGGCAACTGCAAATGAAAGAAGAATATTCTTTGTAGGTTAGAAATTACTGTGCTTACACTGTCTTTTTCTCTTTTCTCTCTCTTTTTTTCTTTTGCTGAAGACCAGGTTTCTGGCAAACCAAAAAATGTTGATGACCCCCCTCTCACCACTCACCAAAGAGATAGTGCCTTCTATAAATTCAGCATTTTTGTAAAAAAAAAAAAAAAGTGATAGTAACACGAAGAGAAATTGTAGTTACTTGTATCATCTTTAAATATCACTTTAAACTTTAAATATCACTTTAAACATCCACTGTTTTGAAACAGTGATTGTAGTATATTTTCTGCCCATCCTGCTAATACTTTATTTCATTGAACCAGAGCCAGCACATACAGTAAATATGCATCACCTTTGTCTGTATTCTTGAGAATTCTGCTTTGTATTGTTAGTGAAAAATAACGCTGAAAAGCAAGAATAAATTGTTTAAGGAGTCAAGTGCGATGACTCAGGCAAGTGCATATACCACTGTTTTAGAGAATAGCAAATCAGCATCCTCTCATAATCTTTGAACGTGTCTTGGAACAAATAGTTCTGCATGAGTCCATAGATTTTTATTCTCATTTTCAAAAGAATGTGTCTCTTAACTCATTCCTTATTAATATATAATTTCTGAGTGTGCTGCCTTTGAAACACAATCTGTTTATTTTTAAAAGTAGCAACCTGTTTGGAACTTCTAAAATCAAATCTTGATAGATTATAACTGTTAGTATTTTAGATTTTTAAAATTAGAGATCAATGTAAAAATGTAAAAGCTGTTCCTCAGCCAAATTTGAGATCATCTGCATAGATGTCATAATGGAAGACAGTTATGGATGTATGGATGGGGAAGCTTACTGAGAAAATATATCATAAGTCAATAACAGAGTGTATAATAGCCATCAGGGATTCCTAAAATGTACTGCCCAATAGAAGACAGCAAACATAATGTGACTGAGAAGTTACAGAGTTGGGAAGAAACCAGGACAGTGTCACATCATCTACGCAAAGGAAGACTGCCTCAAAAGGGAAGTAGCACTCAGCAATATGGATTGTTGATAAGGGATGAAGCAAGGGAGGTGTGGAAAATGTTTCCAGTTTCCTAGCATGGCTAGGGAGATGAAGGAGAAATAATAAGATCAAAGAAGATATTCTAAACATGTTAAAACCTCTTTACATAAAAAAATAGGAATATGCCTATAGACATTGTCAAAAATATGCATTGGCAACCTAGTACAAAATATACATGAATTTCTGGCAAATATTTAAAAACTCAGACAATTTGGTTATGTGGGAAAGGAGTGATAGAGGATTCTAAGTGGAAAAAGTAGTAAAATCCAAGAAAAAAATTATGTTTAAAGACTGATTGAAAGACTCCGGGGACAGGAAGAGTCTGCAAAAGAAAAGTAAAGAAATAGTCGGTGGGTAAAGCCCCTGAGAAGGAATAATGGGTGGTCATGCAGCAACACAGGCACTGGCCTGAGGCACCAGGAGCTGCTCCTGCCTTGAAGCAGCAGGGAAGAAGAAAAAGACGGTAGTAATTTGGACAGGTTTTGAAGGGAGTCTTTGTGATAGGATTTCTATTTGTTTATATTTTAGGAAGCACAGCTATTTGTAGGGCTTTGTGGAAATTGGTGATTATTAGCTAATGGTTCAACCAATCTGCTTTTTCCTTTTTTTATTGTTAATTTTTCTTTGTATTTTAAGTGCCGTGATACATGTGCAGGATGTGCAGGTTTGTTACAGAGGTAAACATGTGCCATGGCGGTTTGCTGCACCTATAAACCTATCACCTAGGTATTAAGCCCAGCATGCATTACCTATTCTTCTCAATGCTCTCGTTCTCCCCACTCTACCCCTTACAGGCCCCCAGTGTGTGTTGTTCCCCTCCCTGTGTCCATGTGTTCTCATTGTTCAGCTCACACTTTAAGTGAGAACATGTGGTGTTTAGTTTTCCGGTCTTACGTTAGTTTGCTGAGGATAATGGCTTCCAGCTCCATCCACATCCCTCCAAACGACATGATCTCATTCTTCGTTATAGCTGCATAGTATTCCGTGGTGTATACATACCAGATTTTCTTTATCCAGTCTATCACTGATGGGGATTTGAGTAGATTCCATGTCTTTGCTCTTGTGAATAGTGCTGCAATGAACATATGTGTGCATATATCTTTGTAATAGAATGCGAATCTGCTTTTTTCATAACCATACTCAACAATCCTCAGCTTCTGGGGAACACCCCTGGCTAAATTTGGCTCCATCTGAGTTCATTTTATTTGGTTTCATTCAGAGCTATGATTTTTGTCCAGGCAAGTGTGATGAAAAAGATAGAGGCATAAAAGAACTTGAGACATTGGCAAGCATGTTCTTGAAATGATGCTCCTAAGAACTTAATCCATGTATGATTAGCATAGAAGAACAGGCCTATCTCCTGGGAATTCAGTCACTGATATCAGTGACTGAAAGTCTCCAAAAAAGTGAATGAAGTCATAGGGCTGGCATTGAACACGTGAGCTGGAAGAAAGGAGGTTGAGATGGTGATTTTTATAGGTTCATCAATTTGAGGTGATGACAAGTTCAAGATCTGACTTTAAGGGTGGGTTGCTGTGGAGATATGAATGATGATAAAGTAATTAATAATAATAACAATAAAGTTTGTTGAGAGTCTACGAGGATCCAGACTCATTTTTGGTACATTTTATCTACTTCTTTCTTTCTTTATTTTTTTTTCTTTTGAGATGAAGTTTCGCTCTTGTCCCCCAGGCTGGAGTGCAATGATGCTATCTTGGCTATCTTGGCTCGTTGCAACCTCCGCCTTCTGGGTTCAAGTGATTCTCCTGCCTCAGCCTCCTGAGTAGCTGGGATTACAGGTGCCTGCCACTATGCTGGGCTAATTTTTGTATTTTTAATAGAGACGAGGTTTCACCATGTTGGCCAGGCTGGTCTCACACTCCTGACCTCTGGTGATCCACCCACCTCAGCCTCCCAGAGTGCTGGGATTACAGCCGTGAGCCACCATGCCCAGCCCTACTTACTTATTTCTCTCGACAATCTTAAATTCAGAAATTATAATTATCCTTGTTTCATTTATGAGAAAATTAAGACACTGACAGTTTAGTAACTTTCTTTGGGGGTTGTGAATGAAGCTTTCTGGTTCAGAAATGGGAAGGCAGGTAGACTACACAGTCCATAGCTTTGGCTCAAACATGTATTGTCTCTTCAAAATGCCTGGCATAGGGTAGGTCTTATATGTAGATACTAAAGTCATCCAGGATGTTGATGTTTAGGGTAGAAAAGAAGACTATAATCAAAGTGCTCAACTTTTCAATAAATGAGAGAAAGGGTGCAAAGTCAGATGACAATCAGCAGAAAGGGAAGAGATGGCTGAAGTGCATGGCATGAGCTGCATTAGGCAAGTCTGACTAAAAGAATAATCCGGAACATCTGGTAGATACTATGTGAATATAAGAGGAACACATCCTCAACACCTGGCATGTATATATTCTTACCCTCATATCCTTGCTATATATCTATATCTATCTATCTATCTATCTATCTAATCTATCTATCTATCTATCTATCTATCTATCTATCTATCTATCTATCTATATGTATATATATATATAGAGAGAGAGAGAGAGAGAGAGAGAGGAGAGATCTATCTCCCTATATATATATATATAGATAGAGAGAGAGAGAGCAAGATTTGAGATAATTCCAGGAAAAAATGAAAGATCACATCTCATTTAAAACAAAAGGTAGAAGAAACACAAATTAGATTGGAGATACAGGAGATGTGTTTGTTAGGAAGAAAGTGATCCAGATAGCTCTGAGGAAGAAATTGAGGGATTAGTGGAGGAAAAGTTTTGGGTAAATGGGTAAAATGCAGGAAGCATAATGTGTTATGAGAGAGGATGTCGAACAAGAAGTTTGAAGGCTAAGGTTGGTTATTCTCTGTGGAGTGATGAATGAAAACAGATCTCAGCTTTCCCTTTGAAGAGGGTGAGTACTGGCTTTAAAAACAAAAGGACGTAGGTCACATTGCTAGGGTGAAGGCAGTCTCAAAAGTTGCAGATCTCTGACTTGATTGGTAGAGACTGCCTGGAGCACCTTGTTGATAAAGTTCTAAGGTCATATCCTAACTCAGCAGGAAGGATCAGTGTTTGGGTAGATGTATCTACCAGGGACACAGAAAGAGACAGTGGAGAACACATAGTTGTGCTTGCTAACTTAGATTCAGAATTTATCTGGCAGTCACACCTTCCATAGAAGTATCCATTTAAATAATAAAATATTTAACAAAGAATCTATTTATCACATGATTTCCTAAAGAAATGTCTCTATAAAAACTATTTCACCAAGATATTGTGTTTAAAATAAGATATATAAGTTCAGGTCATAGTAGAGAATAGATAGCACCAATGAGATATATTAAAGCACCAAATGACATGTAACAGGAGGGAGTATTTTTTTTATTGCACTTTAAGTTCTAGGGTACATGTGCACAACGTGCAGGTTTGTTACATATGTATACATGTGCCATGTTGGTGTGCTGCACCCATTAACTTGTCATTTACATTCAGTATATCTGCTAATGCTTTCCCTGCCCCCTCCCCCCACCCCACGACAGGCCCCTGTGTGTGATGTTCCCCTTCCTGTGTCCAAGTGTTCTCATTGTTCAATTCCCGCCTATGAGTGAGAACATGCGGTGTTTGGTTTTTTGTTCTTGCAATAGTTTGCTGAGAATGATGGTTTCCATCTTCATCCATGTCCCTACAAAGGACATGAATGCTTCCTTTTTTATGGCTGCACAGTATTCCATGGTGTATATGTGCCACATTTTCTTAATCCAGTCTATCATTGATGGACATTTGGGTTGGTTCCAAGTCTTTGTTATTGTAAATAGTGCCGCAATAAACATATGTGTGCATGTGCCTTTATAGCAGCATGATTTATAATCCTTTGGGTATATACCCAGTAATAGGATGGCTGGGTCAAATGGTATTTCTAGTTCTAGTTCCTTGAGTAATCACCACACTGTCTTCCACAATGGTTGAACTAGTTTACAGTCCCACCAACAGTGTAAAAGTGTTCCTATTTCTCCACAGCCTCTACAGCACCTGTTGTTTCCTGACTTTTTAATGATTGCCATTCTAACTGGTGTGAGATGGTATCTCATTGTGGTTTTTGATTTGCATTTCTCTGATGGCCAGTGATGATGAGCATTTTTTTGTATGTCTGTTGGTTGCATAAATGTCTTCTTTTGAGAAGTGTCTGTTCATATCCTTCGCCCACTTTTTGATGGGGTTGTTTGTTTTTTTCTTGTAAATTTGTTTGAGTTCATTGTAGATCCTGGATATTAGCCCTTTGTCAGATGAGCAGATTGCAAAAATTTTCTCCCATTCTGTAGGTTGCCTGTTCACTCTGATGGTAGTTTCTTTTGCTGTACAGAAGCTCTTTAGTTTAATTAGATCCCATTTGTCAATTTTGGCTTTTGTATTAATGCTACTAAAATTGAAGGTGCAAGACAGTGAAAAAGTGTTACCAGGATCTAGAGAATTTGACTGCATGACTCTAGCTGTAGCAACAGAAATAACAAAATGGCTGATAAAATAGTGTCCCAACAAGAAGAAAGCTGTACAATAAACACCCTAATCTTTCTCTACCACAGTCCTCTCAATCGTTGCTAATGCATTCCTTTGGAAGCTAGAGAGCATGGGACCCTGCTAAGGTCATGCATCAATGGCAGCCTCCTGGAGCAAAGGCATAAGGTACAGAAGGATCTAGGAGGCTAACCATTAAAATTTTCCCCAAGAAAGATGATGTCATCACACTCAGGGCTGCCACACATGGTTGTGTCCATTGTGCAGTGCACAACCCCAAGAGGCACCATCCGCATAAGCAGCAGTATTGTATGCCCATTCTGCCTGTCTTGCAGGTATGACTGTGATTTATCAGTCTTTGAAAGCATAATCAGATTATAATTTGTCTTTTTCACATAATAGCTAAACTTCAAATAGAAGAATTCAAGGCTATCATGATAGTGGACTATTCATGTCCATTAATTGGGAACCAGCTGTGGCACAGGGTAGCCTTACATAAGTGCCTATTTATTTTCTGTTTTTTGTTTGTATATTAGTAACACACGATTTAATGTAACTCACAAATGGAACTCTTATCACATCAATAAATATTTTATTATAATAATATACATTTAATAAAATATATTGTAATATTTTATTATAATAGCAATAATATTTTATTATCTAAAACTATGTAAAACAGACCAAAAAAAGTTCTCAATGCAGTTCTAGCCTTGTGAATTTAGTAAAGATGTTGGACAACACCGAATGGAAAACATAGGTGATGCGTGTGAAGTGTGTTAATGAGATCTTCATCACTGTTATTAAGACTAGTCTCCTTCAAATAGATTTCAAGTATTTCTAATAGAATCATAATTATAGATAATGTGATACCTGATTTTTCTTTACTAATTCAATATAAAAATATTTGAGGGAACAATAAATTAATTAAGAAATACAGTCTTTTTTTATACTTTATGTTTTAGGGTACATGTGCACATTGTGCAAAAAAAAAAGAAATCTTTACAATGGAGAGCTTTAAAATGTGAAAAAAAAAAGAAATAAAGTCGTATCCTTTTCTACTGTTAAAAATTTAGAAACATGATTTGAATACATGTAAATTTTAAACACTTTTGACAATTGATTTTAATAGTCTTAAAGCATAGTACTTAGTTTTTCATGGGAAACCAGATTTAGGTAATGTCCTCCTGCTGGTTCAAATTTCAGTATATAAACTTTATATTTACAGAATATGATAAAATAGCAATTGAATAGAGAGAAATCAGCCATATGTAAAATTGACTAACCATGTGTTTATTTAGCCTTCCATATCTTATTAAACAACATCATCTTTGTTTAGAGAATAATCAGGACTGCTAAAGGCAGTTTATCAAATATTCACTGTAATGTCTACAGAAAGAATCTTGTTAGAGGAGAAAGCAAATTTTGTTATCAATTTTATGGCAAATAAAACCCTGATGGGGGTTAACAGAGAAGCCTTAGGGTCTGAAAGAAAAAGTTAATATACACGGTGTGGGAAATATTTACCAAAGCTTTTTGTTTACTCAATTCCATTGCATATTATATAAATATGTGTTAAGGTACTTAAATAATGTTTGAACTACAAAATGCAATATTTCAAAACCTTACCTAATAAGAAAATTATGGAATTTTTTTATTAATTGTCACATTACAGAATATGATTTGACACATTATCTTCAAATAAAGAGTATCTATGACATGATGGCATAGAAACAATAGGGATAGAGAAGCAAGAGAAAATTTTAATGTATTCATACTTCCTATTTCCTTAGCACGAATTCCAATTCAAAGACTCAGATTTTTGCTCAAATGACTGAAATAATGCATTAATGTTATACTGTCATTCCAAATTCCACCGCGTGTCATTTAAGTCTCAAAGTTCAATTAAAGTGACAAGGATGACACACATCAATAGTTAGGGAGGAAAAATAAAAAGTGAGGGAACTTCTAAATGACATTTAATTATGATCTCATGGTAGAAATTATTCTACAAAGAAAGGAAATGCAATAGAAAGCAAGATGTCATACTTTGGAATTTTCATCCCCAGAAACAGTTAGCCAAAAAAACCTGTAGCAGGGTGTGATTAAGTCTGTATGTTGTTCTTGACCTCATTAATGGAGTCAGCGGATGGATTTCCAGATCAATTTGTATGCAAATGTAACAGAAATAAGAATGCAGCTTTACAACTAATCTGCCCACTTTTAGACTATGTACTTTTTTTCCTCTCTTGCCATCTTCGTTTATTCACTGAATGATATTTATTGGTGCCCTCACAAAAGTGTCTTGAAAACTGACTATATATGGTAGACAAGAAAAGGAAAATGTAAATCTATAATTTTATTTTATATGAGAATGTGTGGTATTTAAATGCAGCCTAACATTCTCTGAAGACTTTTATAGGTGTGATTTTCTTTACTCCTAAATTTTTCTAGTGCATCCTAATATACTGGAAAGTGACTAATCAATAAGTACAGACCTTGGCACGGTTACAGCCCATTCAGCTTGAGAGATGGAAGGGGACATTTCATGTCATTACAACAAACAATATGAGCCAAAATGGAGACGTCTTTTGCTGGTAATGAAAAGTCTACAACTATAAGACTTTTGTTTGTGAGAGTGGTGTACATTTTTGGTATTATGAATGCAGTGTCAATCTGATATGATATTCATTATGTATATGGTTCACACTTGTTTGATTTCAACTGTTTATTCAATTAAAGTCAGTCAATAAATAATATATTGTGAAGTATCTAGTTATCGTCATTTTTTTATATTATTTGACACAGTATATTCAAATAAAGGATATCTATGACACGAAGGTATTATTAGAAACATTGGGGAAAAATTAGTTTTACTTTTGTATCATTTTATAAAGATTATACAAACCTGAACTAGGCAGATAAGGTGAAATAAGCCTGAAAAGGGGAAATCTAAGAGGCTTACAGGAGGAAAAACCAGTAAGATTTATGACTAGTTATGTTTAAGCAAGTAAGAGGGAAAACCAGAATCAACCCTAATTGAAGAATGCCCTTCCGGGACACCAAGAGTGCTGAGTCCCTGAGTAGGGTCTCAGGTTAAATATAGGGCAGACTGAAATTTACAAGCCATTATTAAAAAGCACTTGAACTTCAGATTCCATTTTAATCAGACTGATAATATGTGATTTTTCCCTCTTCCTCCCAAGATCCTATTAAAAATAGTAGTACACAATAATGAAAACAATGAAGTTAAAAAATGAACAGGGCTAATGTTCCCACAGTCTTAAAATGCTAAGTCCTCACTTATCATGGCAAAAGTCCGTAGGTAATATTCACAGTTAATGAATTTATATTCAGCATTATAATTATCTAATGTAGTGATGTGAAAGTAACCAACACAATAAAAGAGACAGAAATTTTTGTTTTGAAGTATTAGGGGTGGGACAAGGAGCAGTGGAGCAATGTAACCTTTGCTTTTCCTTATAAGGCCTTGTGTACCACTGGATTTATAAACTCTGTGCGTGTGTGTGTGTGCGCACACACGCGCACATGTGTCTATGTGTGTGTTTCATAAAACATAACACTACTAAGGAAAAAATAGTATTGTATGTACTGAGAATTCAACACATTCCTAAATATGCTATTTACATTAAAGCAGGAATTTCTAATCACACATTTAAACTTCCATCAGCTGCCTTAAAATTTAATAGTCAATACTTTTCTTGTAAATATCAATTATGTAAAAATATTTATAAAGTTCCTGAAAGGATAAATTATAACATGCTATTTTAATTTTAATTACATATTAAGGATTCATATATAATCCTGATAAACTTTTTGGCTCAGATGTGCTTTCAATTGCTTGAAAATATGGTATACTTTTGTGAATATGCATCATTGATGCTTTTTGGCAGTCTAGTTTAAATTAGTATGGAGATTTATAAAATCTCAATATTTTGGCATCATTTTCAGTAGCAGATCAATGAAAGTCTTTTCAACACCTATTTAAAAATGAGGTAATATGTTGCTCACTGCTCTTTAAGCATGCTAAGGAATAAGGGTTCTCATTCAAATCCTCTCTATATTAACCTGTCAATACCTGTCAATTCACAGAAAACCTCCACCAACTGTGAGCCTGAAAAGTAATGCCTGCTATTAGAAGAGCTCAAGGCCCACAAACATCCCTTATATGACAACATGCCTTTAATAGAATGCTGTGATTTCTTCTGTTAACTTCATCAAAATATCTATTCATTTTAAATACACAATTCAATGATTTTCAGTACATTAACAGAGTGGTGTAAACAATACCAAAATCTAATTTTAGACACTTCCAACACCCCAAAAAACAAACATTGTGCCCATATATATTCACTTCTAAGTCCCACATGTTGCCCCACATCACCACATCACCACCAATCTACTTTCTGTCTCTATGGATTTATGGTCAGCTCTTTATGAATAACTTGAGATTAGACATTTTCAGTCAACTCAAAGTTTGAAACCTGTTGTTCAGTTAAAGTATTAAAATAAAATAATTTCTCATGTCTTAATTTTGCTTACTATTTATTCAAAAAGCAGTCTAGAATCCATGAATACTTTCCAGTGTCATTACTCAATTGTTTGACTTTGGCTGTTTTTTACCATATTTATTTTAATATATCATTGACCAAAATTAGCTGGATGACTGGCAAATCAACATCATAGTTGTATAAATTAACCAGATGCAATGCTTAGGTTAATAGCATGGTCTGTAAAACACTGACTACTTGTCAAATTTTCCTTACCTTGGAAAATCAAATTCAGGTTTAGAACTCTGTTTGTAATTAGCTAAAATTGTTTTTTTAAGCATAAATTCATTTATTTATATGTGTACTTTGGGTTGTAAGTATATTGATAAGTTTTCCCTGAACTGAAGAGTTAGCCTAATTGTGACCAAACTCTTATAAAAAGTGATGTCAATTCCCAGTGTAGTAGTAACAATTTCTGCAAATTACTAGCTAAAATTATTATTTTATAATTTATCCAAATCCACTGAGAATAGTTCGGATACATTGGATTAAGACCAAAACACTATCATTTTATAGATCAACATAAAACAATATAGAAACCTTTGTTTTAAAAATTATGAATTGCCTGGGCAATGGCTTTGGCAAAATAAGCCCATTAGCCTACCATCTTTCACTGCACCGCAGGAGTAAGAGAAAGGTTGGTCATTCTCAAAGCTGAAATCTTGTCAGCATCACTGTAGATTTATGAGGCAGTGTTCTAATCCCTCATTATTATCTGTCTTGTTGTTCTCCATTACTGTGTCCTCAAGGAGGCTGTTTTGTTGTGTACTCCTCATGTCATGGTCAGCTGAAGTATAACTGACTGGAAGACCACCTACACTTATGGTGCATTCACACACAAATGAGTGGATGCTAGAAAAGTTGTACATCCATTAAGCAGAGAATTAGTTTTGATGTTATTCATTTATCTATCAAATACACTTAGACATATGAGTTCTCTGAAGGCTTGTTTACTTAGAAATGGTGCTTTACTCTTAGAAAGGGGAAATGAAAGATATTGCTGCTGTCAATGAGTTTAAAAGCTTTTATGCAGAAGTCTGAAAAATGAGAACTTACCTCATTTTTCCATTGTCTGTTTTGTGGCATTTTCAAAGTGAATTCTTTCAGCAGGCTATTTTCATGCTGTGATCAGAAAGAAAATACACCCTTACTTTGTGTTGCCTTATTCCATCTCTAAAGAGAAATGTATAGAAATTTAAGTCATCAGTGACTTAAATATTTCCCACTGCAGGTAGTCTTTTAAAAACATAATAAAATATGATGAACAGATAATTTAAAATGTTGGTTTTCATTTGTTAGTAAAAATGTGCTAAATTTGATGTGATATGGCATATTTGGGAAGTGAGGAAGGGCAAGTCAGGGGAAATAGTCATCAGGAGCATGATCAGGTTTGTGAAGGAGAAGTACAGGATGTTGTCTAAAATATGGTAGGGACATGCATGCTGATATGAGGAGTCTTCGAAGCTCTTTGGGGAAGTGGCAGATAAGTCTAACTCTAAAGATTAATATTTAGCAATGAAAAGAGAAGAAGATGAATGTTCAGACTTCAGAAATCAGACAGTGAATGCTTGGAGACAGACCATCTACCAAATAATAGTCAATATTTTTGACATAACCTTCAAAATGAACTCATAATATTTTAATATATTTTAACATTGTTGACAGTAGAAACTTGATAATTCTTAGTGAAACTAAAAGTGAAAAAATATGTTCAAAGCACTCATATACAGTTAGGAATGAATATGCATAGTTAATTGTCCAATGGCACACATTATATTAGTTACTTTAACATAATACCTACTCTATTAATAATTTATTAATACTCTAACATAGACACAGAAAGTTCTATTAAAATAGTGTCATGCATCACTTAATGATAAAGACACATTCTGAGAATTGTAGCATGAGGCATTTGTCATCGTGTGAACATAATAGAGTGTACTCACACAAACATAGATGGTATAGCCTAATATACACCTAGGCTACTGCTAAGCCTTGTGGTATAGCCTTTTGCTCCTAGGCCACAAACCTATACAGCATGTTACTATGCTGAATACTGGAGGCAATTGAACACATGGCAAGTATTTGTGTATCTAAGCATATCTGACCATAGAAAAGGTACAGTAAAAATACAGTATTATAATCTTATAGGATCACAGTTGCATATGCAGTCCACTGTTGATGGAAATGTTCTGTGGTTCATGACTGTTTATGTCTAATTCAGGGTACTCTGCATTAACATTGCATACTTCATAATCATGTAATAATTTCAAGATGCTTGAATCCATCATAACATAGCCAATTTTTCTAAGTATCCTATTTGGGTTTATGAATAGAATTAAGAATAGTTATTGAATATCCTGACTCAAATTTTATCTTCATAACAAAATACATTTATTCTGTGCAGTGTTCACATGTTAGATAAAGACTTAAAATGAAGTCGAAAACTAAAATGTACATTCCCAGTTCTATTACCTTGCTAATTTTGAGTGATGAGTTTTTTTCTAGACTTTCACATAAATATGTTTTGCCCTTCTAAGGTATATCACATAAACAATTGGAAAGCCTGCTTTTTCAATTCAACTTAAATAAACACTAGGCTAAATTGCTTAAAATTTCACTGGAAACATTCAACATTCTTAAAGAAAATAATTTTCAACCCAGAATTTCATATCCAGCCAAACTAAGCTTCATAAGTGAAGGAAAAATAAAATCCTTTACAGACAAGCAAATGCTGAGAGATTTTGTCACCACCAGGCCTGCCCTAAAAGAGCTCCTGAAGGAAGCACTAAACATGGAAAGGAACAACCGCTACCAGCCACTGAAAAAACATGCCAAATTGTAAAGAACATCAAGGCTAGGAAGAAACTGCATCAACTAATGAGCAAAAAAACCAGCTAACATCATAATGACAGTAACAAATTCACACATAACAATACTAACCTTAAATGTAAATGGGCTAAATGTTCTAATTAAAAGGCACAGACTGGCAAATTGGATAAAGAGTCAAGACCCATCAGTGTTCTGTATTCAGGAAACCCATCTCACATGCAGAGACACACATAGGCTCAAAATAAAGGGATGCAGGAAGATCTACCAAGCAAATGGAAAACAAGAAAAGGCAGGGGTTGCAATCCTAGTTTCGGATCAAATAGACTTTAAACCAACAAAGATCAAAAGAGACAAAGAAGGCCATTACATAATGGTAAAGGGATCAATTCAACAAGAAGAGCTAACTATCCTAAATATATATGCACCCAATACCCAATACAGGAGCAACCAGATTCATAAAGCAAGTCCTTAGAGACCTATGAAGAGACTTAGACTCCCACACAATAATAATGCATGAGTTTAACACCGCACTGTCAACATAAGACAGATCAATGAGACAGAAAGTTAACAAGGATATCCAGGAATTGAACTCAGCTCTGCACCAAGCAGACCTAATAGACATCTACAGAACTCTCCACCCCTAATCAACAGAATATACATTCTTTTCAGCACCACACCACACCTATTCCAAAATTGACTACATAGTTGGAAGTAAAGCACTCCTCAGCAAATGTAAAAGAACAGAAATTATAACAAACTGTCTCTCAGACCGCAGTGCAATCAAACTAGAACTCAAGATTAAGAAACTCACTCAAAACCGCTCAACTACATGGAAACTGAGCAACCTGCTCCTGAATGACTACTGGGTACATAACGAAATGAAGGCAGAAATAAAGATGTTCTTTGAAACCAATGAAAACAAAGACACAACATACCAGAATCTCTGGGACACATTCAAAGCAGTGTGCAGAGGGAAATTTATAGCACTAAATGCCCACAAGAGAAAGCAGGAAAGATCTAAAATTGACACCCTAACATCACAATTAAAAGAACTAGAAAAGCAAGAGCAAACACATTCAAAAGCTAGCAGAAGGCAAGAAATAACTAAGATCAGAGCAGAACTGAAGGGGAAATAGAGACACAAAAAACCCTTCAAAAAATCAATGAATCCAGGAGCTGGGTTTTTGAAAAGATCAACAAAACTGATAGACCGCTAGCAACACTAATAAAGAAGAAAAGAGAGAATAATCAAATAGACGCAATAAAAAATGATAAAAGGGATATCACCACCGATCCCACAGAAATACAAACTGCCATCAGGGAATACTATAAACACCTCTACGCAAATAAATGTGAAAATCTAGAAGAAATGGATAAATTCCTCAACACATACACTCTCCCAAGACTAAGGAGGAAGAAGTTGAATCTCTGAATAGACCAATAAGAGGCTCTGAAATTGAGGCAATAATTAATAGCTTACCAACCAAAAAAAGTCCAGGACCAGATGGATTCACAGCCAAATTCTACCAGAGGTACAAGGAGGAGCTGGTACCATCCCTTCTGAAACTATTCCAATCAACAGAAAAAGAGGGACTCCTCGCTAACTGATTTTATGAGGCCAGCATCATCTTGATACCAAAGCCTCGCAGAGACATAACAAAAAAAGAGAATTTTAGACCAATATCCTTGATGAACATTGATGCAAAATCCTCAATAAAATACTGGCAAACCAAATCCAGCAACACATCAAAAAACTAATCCACTATGATCAAGTGGGCTTCATCCTTGGGATGCAAGGCTGCTTCAACATACGAAAATCAATAAATGTAATCCAGCATATAAACAGAACCAAAGACAAAAACAACGTGATTATCTCAATAGATGCAGAAAAGGCCTTTGACAAAATTCAACAACCATTCATGCTAAAAACTCTCAATAAATTAGGTATTAATGGGACATATCTCAAAATAATAAGTGCTATCTATGACAAACCCACAGCCAATATCATACTCAATGGAAAAACTGGAAGCATCCCCTTTGAAAACTGGCACGAGACAGGGATGCCCTCTCTCACCACTCATATTCAACATAGTGTTGGAAGTTCTGGCCAGGGCAGTCAGGCAGGAGAAGGGAATAAAGGGTATTCAATTAGGAAAAGAGGAAGTCAAATTGTCCCTGTTTGCAGATGACATGACTGTGTATCTGGAAAACCCCATTGTCTCAGCCCAAAATCTCCTTAAGCTGATGAGCAACTTCAGCAAAGTCTCAGGATACAAAATCAATGTACAAAAATCACAAGCATTCCTATACACCAATAACAGACAAACAGAGAGCCAAATCATGAGTGAACTCCCATGCACAATTGCTTCAATGAGAATAAAATACCTAGGAATCCAACTTACAAGGGATGTGAAGGACCTCTTCAAGGAGAACTACAAACCACTGCTCAATGAAATAAAAGAGGATACAAACAAATGGAAGAACATTCCATGCTCATGGGTAGGAAGAATCAATATCGTGAAAATGGCCATACTGCCCAAGGTTATTAATACATTCAATGCCATCCCCATCAAGCTACCAATGACTTTCTTCACAGAATTGGAAAAAACTACTTTAAAGTTCATATGGAACCAAAAAAGAGCCCACATCACCAAGTCAATCCTAAGCCAAAAGAACAAAGCTGGAGGCATCATGCTACCTGACTTCAAACTATACTACAAGGCTACAGTAACCAAAACAGCATGGTACTGGTACCAAAACAGAGATATAGACCAATGGAACAGAACAGAGCCCTCAGAAATAATGCCGCATACCTACAACTATCTGACTTTTGACAAACTTGACAAAAACAAGAAATGGGGAAAGGATTCCCTATTTAATAAATGGTGCTGGGAAAACTGGCTAGCAGTATGTAGAAAGCTGAAACTGGATCCCTTCCTTACACCTTATACAAAAATTCATTTAAGATGGATTAAAGACTTCAATGTTAGACCTAAAACCATAAAAACCCTACAAGAAAACCTAGGCAGTACCATTCAGGACATAGGCATGGGCAAGGACTTCATGTCTAAAACACCAAAAGCAATGGCAACAAAAGCCAAAATTGACAAATGGGATCTAATTAAACTAAAGAGCTTCTGCACAGCAAAAGAAACTACCATCAGAGTGAACAGGCAACCTACAGAATGGGAGAAAATTTTTGCAACCTACTCATCTGACAAAGGGCTAATATCCAGAATCTACAATGAACTCAAACAAATTTACAAGAAAAAAACAAACAACCCCATCAAAAAGTGGGCAAAGGATATGAACAGACACTTCTCAAAAGAAGACATTTATGCAGTCAAAAAACACATGAAAAAATGCTCATTATCACTGGCCATCAGAGAAATGCAAATAGAAATCACAATGAGATACCATCTCACACCAGTTAGAATGGCAATCATTAAAAAGTCAGGAAACAACAGGTGCTAGAGAGGATTGGAGAAATAGGAACACTTTTACACTGTTGGTGGGACTGTAAACTAGTTCAATCATTGTGGGAGTCAGTGTGGCGATTCCTCAGGGATCTAGAACTAGAAATATCATTTGACCCAGCCATCCCATTACTGGGTATATACCCAAAGGATTATAAATCATGCTGCTATAAAGACACATGCACACATATGTGTATTGCGGCACTATTCACAATAGCAAAGACTTGGAACCAACCCAAATGTCCAACAATGATAGACTGGATTAAGAAAATGTGGCACATATACACCATGGAATACTATGCAGCCATAAAAAAGGAAGCGTTCATGTCCTTTGTAGGGACATGGATGAAGCTGGAAACCATCATTCTCAAAAAACTATTGCAAGAACAAAAAACCAAACACCGCATGTTCTCACTTATAGGTGGGAATTGAACAAAGAGAACACTTGGACACAGGAAGGGGAACATCACACACCTGGGCCTGTTGTGGGGTGGGGGAAGGGGGGAGGGATAGCATTAGGAGATATACCTAATGCTAAATGATGAGTTAATGGGTGCAGCACACCAACCTGGCACATGTATACATATGTAACAAACCTGCATGTTGTGCACATGTACCCTAAAACTTAAAGTATAATAATAATAAAAAAAGGCTAAATTATATTATCACAGACAATTATCAATATATTCACAACCTTCCTTTTTTTCTATCTGCTTTTATTCACTAAGTTGTGCACTAGACAGAGGCAGCCTCTGAGTTGAAATACAGTGATTTCTCAATTGACTAACCCTCTGTTTTCAAAACCTGAAGAACGCCATTCATTCTGAGTTTCCAAGGAGTCGTCCAAAGGTAAAAAGTCTTTAGTGTGGAAGACTGAATATGCTAAAGATACAATGGCCAGACCATATGTTATAACAGAAAGCTGACCTCCAACCTCTGCTACAGCCAGTCCCAATACTTGGCCAATGGATGTTATTCTCCCTGTTTTGTTTTGTTTTGTTTTTTCACATCCACCCCAACTCAGAACCAACCAGAAGCCAAATATGTTTCCCCAATTAATTATATGAGATGCTCTGTTTTTAGTTAGCCTTCCTCCAGGTTCCCCATGACCTCTGGCTCTGAGAGCATACGCCTGAGCCTTCTCTTTTTTCACTATCAGGTTTTCCCACTTCATTGCTTGCCTGTAAGTCTCTGCCAAATGCAAGTGATGGTGGCCGAACCCCTTTGTACAGCAACTTCTGAATAAATAGCCTCTGTTTGTTCTCATTTGATTTGTCTTCATTTATTTCCTTAAGTGTTTGTTGGAAATCTTTGATGCATGAAGGAGGGACTAATCAAGGGCTATTGTCTCCAGGTCCAGCACATGGAGAGGAGACAGGGCCAGCTTGGCAGTGACATTTGGCAGTGTCCAGTAGTGTCCATCCATACAGAGCCTATAACCAGCTGTGTCAGAAATGAAAGGATCTTTCCTAAAGAAGGAGGGGAAAAGAGAGGGCCTTACTGAGTTGTACAAAAGGAGGAATGGTTTAGTCCGGAACAGAGCCTTGTAAAAACTCAGTACAACTATTACGCACATAATATTAGGCAGCCACCTTGCCTAATTAGCTCCCTAAGTTTTCAACACATTCTTAATTTCTTCCCTTTACTTTTATTGGATATAAGTTATTTGTCATATAGAAGGTTTTCAAGTATTTTCTTTCAGTCTGTGGCTTGTCTTTTTATTCCCATGAGTGTTCTTTGCAGAGGAAATTTTTAAAATTTTCATGATCTAATTTAACATTTTTCTTTCATATTTTATAGTATTTGTGCCCTATTTCTTTCTCTTCTCTTTATGGTACTCCAATTTTATCCATGGTGTTTCATTTGATACTGCCCCAAAAGCTTATTGGTGCTGTATTCACTTTGCAGAGTCTGGTTTTGTTTTGTTCTGTTTTGTTGTTTTCCCCCCACACTGTGTTTCATTTGGAAGTTTCTACCACAAATTCTTCAAATTCACTAATCTTTTGTTCTTCAGCTAAAACTTGAGGCAATCTCTCCACAGAGCTCTAGCAGTATTTTTTCTCCAGTATTTTGTCCTACAAATCCTATCACCTTCTCCTACACAAAAAGTGAACTTTGGCTGGACGTGGTGCCTCAAGCCTGTAATCCCAGCACTTTGGGAGGCTGAGGTGGGCAGATCACCTGAGGTCAGCAGTTCAAGACCAGCCTGACCACCATGGTGAAACCCCGTCACTACTAAAAATATAAAATTAGTCGGGCGTGGTGGCACATTTCTGTAATCCCAGCTACTTGCGAGGCCAAAGCAGGAGAATCACTTGAATCCAGGAGGCGGAGGTTGCAGTGAGCAGAGATTGCGCCATTGCACTCTAGCCTGGGCAACAAGAGCGAAACTCCATCTACAAACAAAACAAAACAAACAAAACAAAAACAAACATACAAACAAATAAAAAACTGAACCTTGTCTCTTCAACATAGCCAGCCTGCCAGCCTCTGTTTGAATTGTTCCTCTCTGACTGTGGCTCTACTCTATAATCTGAAGAAATCTGAGGGCTCAGCTGATTTGTTTCCCTTTTCTCACACATTAGCATCTTGGATTAGCTCAAATTCAGTGGTCGACAACTTATTTCATGAATTTTGTTCAGTTTTCTGATTTTTTAAAGACAAGAGGGTAAATCAGATTTCTATTATTCCATTACGGCTAGAAGTAGAATTCCTAGGAACTCTTATTAAAATGCACAAATATTCTGCTACTTCTCTCCTTTTTCTTGCAACCTGATTACCATTTTTCTTTGACTTTGAAATCATTTGGAGGTTTTTAGGTAGACAAAGTCAAAGTACCATAAATAAATTCTGTATGTGAATTCTTACACCAAACAATGTATCAGGCATTTATTTTTAGGTTTTATTTCAATAGGCTAAAATCATTATTTGTTTTATAATGATTTTAACTATTTGTGTATATTCCTATTTCATCAGTTAATTTTTTAAAAATAAATTTGAGCAAAACTTAAAGGCATTTCTCATGTCCTTATTTGTCGCATCATGTTAGAAACTTAACCAGTTATGTTTATTATATAACTGCTAATATATTTGACAAAATTAAAAAAAATAGAAAAATGTAAAAATACTATTTTGCATAACTAACTTAAAACTCTGTTCTTTTTCTGGTTACAAATGTATGTGTGACAATATAATTATTGCTTATATCTCTAATTATATATAAAGAGCTACTATGGCAGTAAATTTCCAGTGCTGAGAAAAAAAAGTAGTCAGGATTAAAATAACAATTACTCTTTTGTATTTACAAGAACCTCAATATTACATCCTGGTGACAAGCTAAACTAACTTATATATTACCTAGAAACTATTTAGGTCAGGAGAGAAAACTAAATTAGCTCTTCCAGAAATCACTGACTGGGTTTATGCCAAGCATCCTTTTAATTTGATATTCCTGGTAAATAGAAAAGAATATAAAGATGATTTTTAAGCAAAATATGAATAGAAATTTGTAGTTTTTAAATAGTTTACTTCAATTCTAGGAGTAAAATTTCAGTCTATTCACACTCTGTCTGCAGTGTACATCAACATCCTCTACACTGTATTAATATTAAAATACATCTAAGGGCAAAATGGCAATTTTGTGTGTGTGTGTGTGAGACAGAGTCTTGCTCTGTCGCCCAGGCTGGAGTGCCATGGCACAATTTCGGCTCACTGCAAGCTCCCCCTCCCGGGTTCATGCCATTCTCCTGCCTCAGCCTCCCGAGTAGCTGGGACTACAGGCGCCTGCCACCACGCCCGGCTAATTTTTTGTACTTTTAGTAGAGACGGGGTTTCACCATGTTAGCCAGGATGGTCTCGATCTCCTGACCTTGTGACCCACCTGCCTTGGCCTCCCAAGGTAATATTTTTAAATCAAAATATCTTTAGATCTTATGCTCATGAGCACAAAAGAAAAATATTTTAAAGAAAAACAAACAATGTTATCATTCATTACTCATTGTTTATTACTTATATTGTTTTTACTGATATCTATGAGTTAAATTTTGTTGATTGAAATTTCTTTATGTTTTATGGATTCACTCATTCAGTCAATATTTCTTATGGACCTACGCTGTGCCAGCTATTGTTATAGGAGCTGCAAATATAGTAATCAAAAAAGGCAAAGAAGAAGTATCTTTACTTATGAAATTTTATTTCTAGTTGCATAAGTGGCCAGTAAACAAAACAAATAATATAGTGCATTATAATATGATGTTCCATTTTACCTCCTTCCATGTAAACACACTCTTTTGGTAGCTGATGACAATTGTCCAATTAGGTATAGTTACTACCTTAATAAAACTTAAATTCCTTTTGCACATACTAAACTATTTGCATGGGCATATGGTCAACCAGACTGTTGCTTTTCTGCCTGGGGGTAAATCTGTGCCTTCCTTTCTTTATTCGTTGAATTGAGCTTACTACACTGCAAATGTGGCCTATTCTCACCAGCAACCGAGAACGTTGTCCATTATCAACTCATTCACCGGGATGTCTTTTCAATCATACTAAAATAGATTGTTGGTTGTAACTTGATTTACAATCAATCTCCATGTGCAGACTCCCATCTTGTAGTTAAGCAATTATGTGACATGAATATTTGAACTTATCCTTTTCTTTGTTTCCATAGTCTTAACATTCTCATTTCTTTTTATACCTCCCCTTTTGTGTTCAAGCTTCACTTTATATTTTCTATATATAGTTACTACAATTAGAGCAGTACAAATTGATCCTTTTATTATTTTCAGAAGATAAAAAAAGCAATATACCTATTTAGTCGTAATTATGTTTTGGGGTTTTATATTGTTCTGTTCTATTTTTGGTGATATATCTTACATTTGAGTATTCTTTGTTTTTTATTGACAACACTCTTTTGTACATATCTGCTCAGTTTTTAAGAACAACTATAACAGAGATAAAATCATGAAAATCAATATATAGTCAATATATATTTAATCAGTATAGTCAACCACATATGTAAATCACATGCTCATTTTCCCCTCTTGACTGTTAGCTACTGTATGTCCTAAATTTTAGGACAATTTTGATTTAAATAATTGGTCCTATTTTCAGAAGAAATATTAGATTCATATGTCCTAGTATTTTGGGAAATCATATCATCATTCCTATAAAATGAGATTACTAAATGTACCTTAGATTTAGTGACTCAGTATGAGATATAATTGCCATCACATATAGACTAAAATAAAACATAAATTGAACAGAATAGTTTAAGCATATTTGTCTGTGTTTTTTGAGCTCCCATAATGTATACAATTGAAACTTTGAGAATATTTGTCTCAAACCCCAAAATTATTTTCAAATGAGAGATTATATTTCTATATGCTCATACTGATAATAATTATTTTCTCAGTATTGTTCCTAAGTAGCACAGGTAAGGATCAAATAATTGTGGTACATAGAATAAATTACATTGTTAATGACATACTTTATCATTTATTTTTATTTTACCAGTTTTTATGTAAATATTAATGAATGCAATTGATATTAGAGAAAAACATACATATTTTGTTTCAAAGAAATTTAAAGGAAGCACAGAATATATTACATAGTACATTGCTATTGCAAGTTTATGACAGGTGAAATAGGTACTTAAAATTGCATAGTTTTATTATATTCAGTGGCTGTAATTTTTATTCTTATGTGCCAACTTTGTTAGGTTATGTAAGTAAACACTAATCTAGGTGTTGATGTAAACCACATGTATTTTCCACATGTAGTGAACATCTACAATTAATTGACTTTAAGTAAAGGAGAGTACCTTCAATAATATGGGTAGGCCTGATTAAACTGGGTAAAGCCCTTAAAAGCCAAAACAGGTTTCCTAAAAAAGAGATTCTATCTCCAGATTGCTCAAGACAAGCACCAACTCCTAACCAAATTTCCAGCCTATCAACCTATTCTACAACTTTCACACTCACTGCCCCCCTACAATGGTGTGAGCCAATTTCTTAAAATAAATCTTTCTCTCTCTATCTGCATTCTAATGGTTCAATTTCTCTGAAAAACCCTAATACTACAAATATTAGAATTGGAATCAAAAAGAAGTAACATAAGAAAATTATTCCTTCTATTGTTTTTTGAAACAGTCTTGCTCTCTCACCCAGGCTGGAGAGCAGTGGCTCAATCTCAGCTCACTGCAGCCTCTACCTCCAGGCTCAAGTAATTCTTGTGCCTCAGCCTCCCTGGTAGCTGGGATTACAGGGTCATGCCACCATTCCCAGCTAATTTTTGTATTTTTAGTAGAGACAGGGTTTTGCCATGTTGGCCAGGCTGGTCTCGAACTCCTGGCCTCAAACGATCCGCTCACTTCAGCCTCCCAAAGTGCCAGGATTACAGACATTAGCCACCATGCCCAGACAAGAAAAGTAATCTATTAATAAAAAGAATATAAATTATTTGGAAGACTTACAAAATAAGTTAAATAGGCTTGGAAGATTTTGTAATTATAAGGTATTTATGAGGGTCTTACATAATTCTTCATAGAAATATATTCATATTATCAAATTATTCAGGAATTCTTTTCATAGCAATATGTGAGATAAAGCTATTTATTACTAACACTCTAGAAATAAAAATAGTTCACACATTTCATCCTAGTGTAGAAAAGAGAAGAGAGAATAAGACATCAGAGAAACAAATGGTCAGGCTTATGTGTTCCGATTTCCCACATAATTGTAGAATTAACCCAGAATGGGTCATTAGGATAAGGGAAAAGCCCAAAGTGCCACCATATTCTTAGTTTGCGACTATCAGAGAAGACTCTTCAGACATGGAGGTCACAATACAAGAAGGGAGAAGTAGTGGTTGCTAAACTAATGAGGGTGAAGCTCAGAAGTCAATCAGCAGGGGCTGGCTCTGCATGGCCATGCTGCAATCCCCAGCTGTCCATGTTTGGGCATTAAGAAAGCCCGACTTTGCCCTCATGAGCCTCCCTTGGCTTCATAAGTATCCAAAAGTTCCCATTCTTCCGTGATAGTTTAGTAAAGTTAACAGTTTTGTTGCTAGGGCCAGAGTAGGCAAAGTATCTTCATAATAAAGTTGTGATGTGCATACCTGAGCCAGAGGAAAGAGTAGAAACATCAACTATTTCATAATACAGCTGATGTAAGAAAAAATATAAGGGAATTCAGCATAAAGACCAATGGACAAAGAGAGTAACATAAAATCTTTGACAAATGGCTGAGAACTCAAGTACCCGCAAGCACCATGTCATGCAAACATCCTGTCGCCCATAAATAGAGATTACACTTTCAGAAAGAGCAGTTGAAGGTTAGCATTTACCTGAAAGAGACTGAGTTACCTGAAAGGGACTGAGTTGCCTGGAAGATACCTTAAACCAAAAAGAAAGATAATATATCAAATTGGTAAGTTAAAATTTATATTCCACCTTTATTCCCAATGGACTTTATGAGAAAGATGAAACCTGTTGAGAAAACAAAGAAGCTTTATTTCTTCTTCATATCTTAAAACAAGCATAGTAAATTAGAACTCAGTTAAAATGTTTGTAGTGAAATAATTCAATAGATCATTATTGAAGAACAAATTCCCTGCCATTTGACATTTAATTGCTTGACAAGGAAAAAGAATAATAATTAAGTTGCACAGTAGAACCCTGTAGAAATTAAAGTATGTCAACACATACTTAACATCTTATTCTACCTCCTAGAATGTTAAATGAAAGGGTTTTTAATAAATACACTCGTGATGACCTCTGAAAAAATATATCTGTATATGTATATATGTATACATACATACACACATACATATACAGATACATACACATACGCATATACACTTATTTCCTATTTTATAAAGCATTTCCCAAATTCAGTATGACAAGAAATTTTATGAACTCATGAGAAATTCAACCTCCATAAGCCAGCTTAATGAAGATAATTCTGAGATGTGTATACTTAATCCTTCAACTGCAAAAATAAATAGTATGGTTTTAGTCAGAAGAGTATTTTAACTGGTTATTTTAGAAGGCAGTTTTAATTTCTCAACATATGAGCTATTAAAAAGTTGGTGATAAACATAAAAATCAGTTCTCAAAATTCCATGCATTATTTTTCTATCATATTAGTAGTAAAAGATTTCATAATTTTGACTTTCACAGGAAAAGCCAATGTTTAAAAATTACTAATTTCTTGAATAGCTAACAGAATATTTCAAAATAAAATAAAAACAAAAAGCATAAAATTGTAGCATCTTAGAATACACACATCTATATATTATAAACTCAAATTTATAGCATTAGTTATGTAACAGTTAATTAAGAATAATGAAAATATGTTGAGAAATAAGACAAATTTAACTTTAAGTTGTGGGGAGGGGAGTTATCACTTTATCGCAGTTTACAATTTGGTATGTTTCTGATTTTGATATGATTTTATAGTAAAAAACCCTGATTGAGAGAGAGAAATACTTGGAAATTCATACCTTTTTCTTTAATATCTCACTGTACAATCTTATTATATTATGTAATGTAAAACATTCAGATGTTTTTAAAAAGGAAAATCACTAATAATATCTAACAACTTCTCCTATTCCTTAATAATTGAAGCAAAATCCTTAAGTAGTCAATTTTCTAGAACTAGATAAAGAGGTTTTCAATCATTTATAGCTAGAAAAATGTATTTTTTCCAATTTATCTTATAAATATTTTTTGATCTTATCTTAAAATACTTATCTTAATGCTTATTCTTATAGACACTCTTAAATTTACTGGAGTAATTTCAATGTTATTACTAGTATTTTATCTTCAATTTAAAGCATAGATCTTTATACTCTGTAATTATTAAGTGTGCTTATTCAGTTTATTCAAAGGCAGATATGGAGCCCCTTAAAATTATAATAAACAAGAAAACCATAAGCATTCTAGTTCAAGGTGCTGGACTCAACAAATGTGAAAAATAGTCAGAAAACAGAATAAAAACGGTGAACACAAGGCACTTCTAGAAAAAATATAAAGTTGTTATTAGGGGATTAAAATGTGGAAAAAATTATCTAAGCTAAGAATAAAAGAGGACTAGATTTCTTGAGATAACAGAAATATAAGAGAGAATCGTAACCTAAACACCAGAGCTAAGTTCCTTTCAAAGAAAGCTGAGAGCTTCAGAATCAAACTAAAAATATTTTAGAAGTACAAAACGGCCATAGGATAATCATCTCAGGATTCAGAGAAATGCAGTTCAAATACCTGGGGCAATCACATCCTCTAACCTTTCCAGTGTACACCACTGCTGACAGCAGCCTGCCTAAGACATTTATGTGAGTTTAAAGTTTAAAACGCTAAATGAAAGGAATATTTAAGCTTGAAGTACTTCCATATAAAAATGAGATACTCAAAAAACAAACAAAAAAGAAGACTGCTCAGTCCAGATGTAACATTCACTACATTAATCCAATTTCAGAATAAAACTCTTCTAAAGTGATTATAAGAGTTCCCAGTATGCCTAACTTTCACTATCAGGGTGCCCTTTAGAGATGTCTACCTGTTGACAAATCTCTGCAATTTGGAGTGAGTTGTCAGTTGTTTCATTCAAGGCAGAAACCATTTTGTGAAACCGAAAGGTAATTTACACGACATAATTAACCTAGTCTTTCATTCAAAAGCATGAACTAAGAATCATCAGAAATTTGAGAGCAACTATGAGTATGAAATAGATGGACCAAAATGAGCACGCAGAACAAATGACCCGGAAAGAAACAGACTTATTTCAGGCAGTAAAAGAGGACATTAAAAATTCAAATTAATATCCCTTGAGAAATGGAAGAAGACATTGTATCTCTAAGAAAATAACCAGCTGTTATGAAAGAGCAACCAGAGAATAAAAAGAGTTCTTAGAAATTAAGAAATGATAAAACTCATTTAAACAATTAAATGAATAAACTGAATAATAGAATATGTCAGACAAAAGATTAAGCAGATAATGAAAATATTAAACATGAAGAAATCTTTCATAACACAGACGAAAAATGGTAATGATGGTAAATACAACAGAAAGGTTATGACACATGAATGCAAGAGGATACATTAATCTAATTAAGGTAAAGAAGCATAGAGATAGTGAAGAGAAGATATAACTGAAGAAATAATAAATAAATTGAAAAAATAAAATTGCATATTAGTCTTCATATTTAAAAGGTCAATGTCATACTGAGAAAGTAGTCTTTCTAGTGAAATTTCCAGAAAGAAAAATGTAGTCTACATTTTTAAGGAAAGGGCAATCAGATCAGATTCAAATTTCTCATAATAATACTGAGTCTTAACATATTGCATTATATTCTTTAAAACATTTGAAAGGAAATTTAATCTATACAGAGAATTATCTACTCTAACCCTCAAACAAGTATAAGAAAAAAATAGATCTTCTGGGACATGGAAATTTACCATCCATTCAGTATATGTATAGTGTGCGTGTGTGTGTGTGTGTGCATGTGTAGATTTCAAAGTAACAAGCCTGTGTAAAATGTTAAATTAATAGATTTTTTCCTTAAATGCTAGTAACTGTAACCTAGAAGAAATTAATAAAATCTATTGGCCCTGGACACTTCAGATCTTTTACATTTAGCAGCAGAAATTAAGTGAAAGGAGATCATAATTTTGTCTTCATGGATCTACCCACAGTTCTTGGTTCACAAACATATTTCTATGGTGAGTAGTTGTATGACTTGATGGTTGTGACAATATCTGGCTTATCACAGGCAGTGTTAGATGCATGATCTCTTGATATCCAGTGGCCAGATGTTCAGTTTGCCCACTAGCATGCCAGCAACTGCTGAATATAGTAGAAAGGATAGTTCTCTACTAGAGGTGGCATTGCCTTGCCCTAGAACCCTAAAGATCTATAAAGCAACTCTACCATTGCAGCTTTCCAAAGAAAAAGGAAGTCTCTTTTGCTACCCTAGATAACCTCCAGTATGATCGGACCTATCAGTTCTTATATTCTAAATGATATGGCTGTCTGTCCTCAGCCTAGACCTGATGCCAAGTCATTTTTGCTCTGGGGCCCACTAAAAGCTAGCAGTTGTTCACCTAAAATCTGTTGTAGCAGCATTATCACATGTAGAATATGCCAAAAACCATACCAAATGTTACTCTTCTCCTGAAAACTTCATCACTGAATCTTTATGGTGCTTAATTTATCACATTTTTTTAGCACATGTGTTTTACGATACAACACAAGTGCTTGCTATCTATTGCTCATAGGTCTGATTAAGATAATATTAATATAGTGAGCCAGTATGATGCTTTGCAGAATCTCCAGATGGCCCAGGTCCCTTGGGACTATATTATGACCGAAAGCAACAACATGAGGTTTCTATTAACAGCTACGTATGACAGATTCAATAGGACATTCAGGAAACTGATAAATGTTTACTAGTTAGGCTTGTGGATCAAGTGGACACACTATGACATGAACTTTGGCTATATTCATTTACTATTTGACCCCTCTACGTCTGTATCCCAATGGGAGACCAGGATGGTGCTTTGGATCTCTATCTCTCAGAGTCAACTCATATACCGTGTGTTCTGCCATTAGCCATGAACTTTAGAGAAGCTAAGACTGAGCTTTCAATAATACCCATTCTAAGGAAAATGTGGTACATATACACCATGGAATACAACACAGCCACAAAAGAGAATGAGATCATGTCTTTTGCAGCAACATGGATGCAGTAGGAGGCCACTATCCTAAGCAAACTAATGCAGGAACAGAAAACCAAATACTACATGTTCTCACTTAAAAGTGGAGGCTAAACATTAAGAACACATGGACACAAAGGAACAAACAACAAACACCAGGGCCTACTTGAGGGTAGAGGGTGAAAGGAGGGAGAGGATTAGAAAGCTTCCTGCCAGGTACTACGCTGATCACATGGGTGACAAAATAATCTGTACATCAAACCCCTGTGACATTCAATTTACCTGTGTTATAAACCTGCACTAGTACCCCTGAACCTAAAAGTTAAAAAAAAATGCTTGTTTTCCTCACCAATACACTCCTTATTGGACTAACCTCTGGGACCACCCAAGCAAGGTAGTTAACATATGGATTTTCTGGTCTTCTTTAGGAAATTTATTCCAGCATGCTACTTTTCTGATCCTTTTTATTTACTTCTCAATAGATTACAAAGGCAGCTCTGCCATCCCTACTTTATTTAATGAATATAAATACTTTTTCCATTAATTCAAGAGATCCTTTGTGAGGATATTAAATTCTTTGCCAACAGAGAGTACTCCAATGTTGGTAAACCTCCCCAGCCAGGTTTATATTCTGCCCAACCTCTTGGCACCTCTCATGATCCCTTCCAGTCCCGCTTCTCTGGTTCCTGCTTGTAGCTCCTTTCATAGACAAAACTGGTCCATCCTAATTAGGTACACTACTTTCTGGTTGGGTCAGACTTAAGATTTGCCTTTAATTAAGAGTCTGTGTCTCCAAAGGGCATTTGTAGGCACTTGAGGAATAATACTTGAGGAAAGCAAGTATTATTTTGTCTGTTCCTCCCTAATTTGAATTCCCTATGTTGTTTTAAGCAAGAAACTGGGAGGGGAGTATATCTTTCAAGGAGTTGACCTTGAGAGTTCCACAGAACCTCAAGATTCAAGATTCTCAGGTACACCTGTCCAGACACCCCTTTCAAAATTTCAGTGGCTTATTACTTCCATATCAGTCCCTAGCCTGACATAGAAGATTTGCTTAAGCTGAGAATTCAGGCTTTTCTGAAGTTATGCCACTCTTACAGATAATGTGCTGGGCTTAAAATTTAATAGTTCTGCCCTAGGACTTCAGGAGGTGAGGCTTTCTTTAAATGCTGGCAAGAAAGACTCCTGACTCTCCCTTTGCTTTAAGGCTTTGGTTAATAGAGCCTGTTATTTTCTCCAATATACGGATGCTCAGCAACAAGCATCCACTTCCACAGTTCTTATTTTTTAAATTTCCATAACACATTTCAAACACTGGAGACATTGTACCAGACAGCGTGTCCTGTTTCACTCACATACCATCCCACTTCACCCCAGCTGTAGCATGATGGGATCCATCAGTCCCTCACTTGTCATAGTGATGCAATATTCCAAGTCAACCAAACAGTGAAGGACTCATTTCCAGAATGTCACTCTTACTGCTTCGGAGGGACCACTCCTTACCAACTATTTTAAGTGAGGTTCTGTAGAAGAAGTGACTGAGATGGGGATTCTTATGCATGCCATTTATTGGAGAAGTACACTTAGATTAGGAGAACAAGGGACCTAGGATAGGTCAGGGAAGCTCAGGGATAATGAAAGCATAGCTGGAAACTAGCTTTATTCTGAAGCACCATTAGACCAAATTATCAGTCACACCTGTGACAAGGGATTTGGCATTTGTTTTTTGAAGTGGGGTCTCATTTTACATTGCCCAGGCTGCCCTTGAGCTCCTGGGATCAAGTGATTCACCCGAGTAGCTGGGACTACAGGTGCACACCATTGTGCCAGGCACATGTCTGGCATTTTGTACCACTAAAAAAGTCAGTCATTGGCTAAGCTCTAAATGGGCAGAAAGGGGAGGCATAAACTCCTGTGTGATGGGATCATGGGGAATTCTCCAGAAAAGAGGATTGGCTTTAGTTTTTATTAACTAAAACACCTAGAAACTGAGGGTTAAGTGCATCAATCTGCAAAGGAAATTGGGAAGGACACCAAGGATTTCTGCTGCATGCTTTTTTAAATGCTTTTTCCTAAATTATGCCAAGGAAAAAGCATGGGACTAGGAGATGAGCCTGTGTCCTGCCTGGTATTTATTTGATTCAGTATAACAGACAGATGCTGGACTGTTGTATTTTCTTCCACAGTTTTATGTGAGCAGATAGATGCTAGAGTTTTGTATTTTCTTTTATGATTTTATGTGAGCTGAAACTAAAAAAATGACCACTGTATGACTATAATCTTTCTAATCAATGAAACATTTATCAAATGTGGTGAGAGAAGTTTATTTAAAGAAGTACACCAAAATTATGACAGCCCTTAGTTAAAATACTGGTGGTTTCCAATGCATATTTTTAAATTACTATCATTTGAATTGTTCATAAAGTGAATATTTTAATTTATATTGCAATCCATTATATATTTGGACTTTGTAGGCTGTCTGAACCTTCTTGCCAAGTTATAGGTAACCAACAACATCTTTACAAAGCTCTCTAACAGAACAATGTGAATGTAGGAAAAGCAGCTCCAGCACTCTTGTCAACATTCTGTGCCTTCGTGTAAGTATTAAATAGCAGATCTCAATTTATTCTTTGTGCGTGTGTTCTAGTTTGTTTGCTCATATCTTCATAATACACAAAGGTGGGTTGATCTTCCCTTTACCTCCTGGACCTGTTCAGAACAAAAATTGCTTAAGCGGTATTCATGATTAGAAACTATACTCTTCATTTCCCATATTAGGCAGTAGATAGATCTTATTCCCCCATGTGCTATCACATTATCATTTCTTCTCTCTCATTGTCCATGAGCCCTAACAAGTCTTAATATATATAACAGTGAATCTGCCCTCAGTTCACAGATGGATACTTGCTCTTATATATCCCACTTTTGCAAATGAACAAGAATTGGGCCAAGCCCTTGTAGAGTGCATCAAATATCAAATAGCCGATATTTTATTTCCCCCTTCTAAAGGAACATCACTGGAGAAATTTTCTTTTCCCTGAAGAAAATTCAAATGACACATTATTTCAGACCAAAGCCTAAAACACGTACAGATTAGAAAGTAAATAAACATATAGTAAATGCTAATTCTTTCCTTGTGAATAGTTATTTGTGTTTTCACTATTTAATGAAGTTATGGACTGTGGCCTTTCTGTGAAAGTACAGTAATTAGGAATCAATTATACTTTACATTGAAACCCTGGTTACTCTGCCGCTGTGGGATAATTGGGAAATAACTAAATTGTCATTTTTATGTATTTTGGCTACATTGAATCACAGAGTTTTAGTGGTGAGGCACTGGCAAATTGCACATGCATTTGTTCATATTAGGTCACGGTACATGAAGACAGTGTAAAAAAACTGCTCACTCAGAATGAACTGTGAAGATAATGTGTGAGTTCAAGCAACTATGCAAAGATAGTGAGGGCTTCTCAATTAATTTCCATTCTCAAAGCAATTAGTGCCACTTAATAGAATGTGGTGCAATATCAGAAAATAGATCTAAAAGTCTTGCTGGTTTTCTTGATTTTTTAATTTGATTACTAAAATAAACTAAAAAATTCAGATTAAAGAATTTGTTTTGGGGGCAGGAAAGGTTTTTCTGAGAATAATTTTTTATTTAAAATACAAATGCTTTGAGAATAATACATCAAAATAAATAAATATAAATATTAATATGTTGGCTTTCACTGCTTTGAAGAGATTTTCAATTGAAACTTTATTTATTTATTTATTTATTGAGACAGAGTCTCACTCTGTCACCAGGCTGGAGTGCAGTGGTGCGATCTCGGCTCACTGCAACCTCCACCTCCCGGGTTCAAGTGATTCTTCTGCCTCAGCCTCTGGAGTAGCTGGGACTACAGGCACGCACCACCACACCCAGCTAGTTTTTGTATTTTTAGTAGAGACGGGGTTTCACCATGTTGGCCTCCCAAAGTGCTGGGATTGCAAGCGTGAGCCACCACGCCCGGCCTATATTGAAACTTTTTAAAGAGAATATTATCTGCTTATAATGTTACTGGGAACAAAACCTTGGGATATTAGATAAATATTTTGTTTCCTTATTGTTTATCTGTATTTAGTTTATTTCTAACACTGATACTGCTAACCAGGTCTCACAGGGAAAGCCAGTGGTGATAAACATTGAGTGGGGATATCAGTTGAAGATTCTACTAAGACTGCTATAAGAATTTCCACATTAAGAGTAAATAGGTAGTTGCTTACTTTCTGAAAACAAAGCAAAGATAAACCAGCATTTATAATCCATTGTTTGGAGCACCTGTCCCAAATGTTGGAAAGTGAGATAAGTTTGGCATGCAAACTATTGTTTTTTTTTTTTTAAAAAAATTCCTTTCGTTTCCTTTTCTCTTTTTTCTCACTTTCTAAACTTTAAAAATAATGTCAGTCATTTAATAAAATAGATTTCAGACTCATCACAAATAAGTGCTTATAAAATGTAGCAGCAAAAATTTAGTTACATGTAAATTTACATCTACAGGAAAAGGTCAGCTAAAGGATTTTTCAACTGCAAAGAGTAACCCTATCTTCTACTTTGAAAATTATCGTGGTTTGCAGCATCCTCAGTCTGAAGGATCTACATAACATTACAAGGAAATTGTACTTTTAACATGGTCAAAGTGAAAAAACGTAAGCTTCTCAACACATCTGGATTGCAAACGTTTCATGAAAACATTGTTCAGATACAAATAGATCCCATTCTGTGCTTTTAAATGTAGTATGTACTTTCCTCCAATGGGTGGAAGATTATGTATAATAGCGAGAGTTGTGGTCCTTAAAATAAATTGAAAGCATTGTTCCAGAGCTGCCTTCACTAATACTACCCCTATTATCTTCAATTAGACTAGCTCACCAAATGAGGCAGTACAAACACCCCATAGACATCAAACTGTTCTAAAAGCCAGGTACACTTGATCACTGATTACACAATTACTTAAGAGGGGGAATCCAAGAACAAAACATAAGTAATAAAGAATAGAAGATTTGTGTTTTTAATTGTAAACAAACTAAATTAAGTAAAACACAGAATTATCACTGTGAACAGAAGAATATAACATAAATTGCCTCAAATGTGACTCTACAAAGCATTATTTAGTAGTCAACTGACTTGCATCATTTAACGATAGAAAATTAAGACAATGGGCACGAATATGTTTTTCTCTTCCTGAGATGCAATTTGGTTCTCTTTCTTTAATTTGTGTAATTGTGAAATTAAATTTAAAGATGGTGAAAGAAGTAAATTATTTAAAATGACTTCTGCTGGAAAAATTCAGAGTAAATAAATATTATTATATCTATTTGTACCATTTTTTCTGAAAAGCCAAAAAGCAGTAAAAATAGGTCACCTTGAATACACAGAATGACAGTAATATTAGCCTCAATCTATCCCCTTGAAATGGGAGAAAATCTAATGTAGTAATAATTTTATGATTATACAAGTTTGTAAGTTATAGATTTCCATTTTTCCCAAGTATTTCTCAAAGTTAAATGTATAATATAAGCATTTTTTTCTGAATTACTCTATTTCTATCGGTTAAAGTAAGTCCTAGTTTTTACTGGAGACATGTTCAGGAACAATTGAAATATTAAGTTGAAAATGGCAGTTTCATAAGAGTTAATCCAAACTATTAACTAGTATTTGTTTTCTGAGAAGGTGTCAGCATAGCAATTTTACATGTAAAGGGAGAAGATTACTGATACAAATGAGCTTTGAGACAGCTGGGGCTCTGAAGAATTCTCAGCAATATATTACTTCCATCTTAGTGTACACTTATGCATGATGATCTTCGTATTTTCAGATCAACGTATCTTCATTCCTGGTAACGGCTTTTAGGTGATTCTGTGCTGGGTTTTGAACAAATATTCAATATTTTGAAAACACTTTACAGTGGAGGAGAAATGGTAGGAAATTGTGATTACTAGGTCGCACATGCAAGAGAAATGATCAGAATGATTTTGTGAAGATCGGGAGAGTAATTCTAGCTCTTAGCAGAGCAGAGTGGATCAGGGAACCATCTATCTGGTCTGTTCATGTCTATAATTGAGCAATGACAATGTTTATGTATACTTAAGCATAACAGGAAAACAGCCAACTTTTGACCTATTGCCAGTCAGTAATTTGTTACATATTAGACCTCTCACCTGGAGCTTCATACACATTCTTTGCAAGAAACCTTAGATTATGTTTAAGATTAATGCTCTTGTTTTTTCAGCTGTATTTTCTTTAGCAAAATGCTGCATTATTCTCATTGTAATGGATGATCCAGTATTTCATAGAAAATAAATCAACCTTAAAGAAAAACTATAAGACCAGACATTACAGGATGAGAAAGTATCAATTTACAAATAAAAAAAAGTTTAAAAATCTTAAAAGTATTTTACACAGAGTCACAAGGCAAGCTAGTAGAAAAGCTGGAAATAGAATGTGTATCTCTGGTTTCCTAAGTCAATTTTTATGCCAGTTAATTATATGTCAAAGCAATACACATCTGTTTGAGAAAATATACATGATTCTATAAATGATGTTTTCTCATTACTCCTATTGAATCTGGATTGGCATTAGCAACCTTATTCAACAGATATTTTAAATCAGATTAATGTATTTGGACTCAGGACATTTTGTAATATTTCTCAAAATATCACTTTTATTAAATTCTATTTTTGTGGTTATATACCCCAATGGCTCTTATTTCCTTGTGGAATAGAGTAGAAATTCCTCAATCTCACATTAAAGTCTTTGTGGAAATGATCTGATCAAATTCTGACATATTTCTATGTATGCCCTACTACACATAGTGAGACAGTGTTGTGTGTTGGTTAGAAAAACTAAAAAGTAAAATCACCTTGGGTTGCACAGCTTGACCCCAAATCCTTGTTCTGCTGTGTCAATCAGTGGTCAAAGTACTTATCCACCATGATCAGGAACTAAAGAAAAAAATATAGAGCTTACTTCATATGACTGTTGGAACACTAAATTAGATGAGAAAAAACAGATTAATGTGTGTGTGTGTGTGTGTGTGTGTATATATATATATATACACACACACGTATATACCTTTTCTACGTGTATAGTTATACAGTGGCTTAATTTCTCACATCAAACTGATTCATACTCACTTTCTTTCCAGGTTGTCACTTTGTTAATGCTATTTCTCTTTCACAGAATAATCCCTAAGTCCTGGCACATATTCTTCTCTTCTGTAAAGCCCTCAACTTTCTAGATTAAATGAATGCTCTTGGGAGTTACCTGAAGTTCCCAAATTTAAGTGAGTTGATCCATTATACTGGTCATCCATTGCTGCATAACAAATCACTACAAACTTGACAGCTTGAAGTTACAAATACATATTTTCTTACAGCTTCTGTGTGTCAAGAATTCAGTCACAACTTGAATTTGTCATCACAAAGCTACTATTAAGGTGTTGATGAGGATTGGAACTCAAGCTTTCTCTGAGTTCCAATCCTCATCAACACATTATAATAATTATCCTGGTTTGCAATCAAAGGAAAAGAATGAATGTTTCCTTTTTGCAAGTCAAACTTCACATATATAAAATAAAGTGTTTTGTGAGGTTAACAAACACATAGAGTTAGTTAGCTATATTCTTGAAATGAATCAAGCTTTTGAAGAATTCAAAATAATTATATTTATTATTTTATTCTGGTCATCTTAAGTTCTTTCTTTTTAAGTTTTTTGATAATAAATCTGATTATTTCTTGCTATGCTTGTATGCCACTGATACTTTCCAAGATATTTATTTCCATAGCCCATTTTCTTCAGTTGAAATATGTACCTATTTTCATACTAATTTGTTTTTATACAGATTATAAAATACTTTTACCACATCTCAGATATCATTTTTAGTTTATATTTCATTTAAATTTTAGGACATTTTCCCATGAAGAACTTTTCTTAATTTTTATTTTGTAAAAGTTATTAATGTTTTTCTTTCTTTATTTTGTACAGGGCTCAAGAAAGTCCTTACGTGGCATATTAGGACTATTAGATTTAGGACTAGTAGATTTAGTCCTAATCTAAATATAGATTGATATACATATTAATCTATATTTTATTCTAGAACTAGTACTGTCTTACACATATTTAGCATATGCAGAATTTATTTTGCTGTAAGATGTAACAGGTCTAAATTACTTTTCCAAGTGACTAACAGTTTTTAAACACCATATTCTTTATAATCTCTTGCCCCATTACTGCTTTGACAGCCATTATTATTTCAGTCTTTTTATTTACTTCCACTGATCTGTTTCTGCATTCGTTCCACAAAGTCTTAAACTTTGTAGTTTTCTATGCTTAAAATATGATAAAGTAAGTTGTGTATATTGCCCTTATTTTACAAAAATTTCCCTGCAGGCTTTTTAAAACTCTAGGTGAAATTTCTATTCTTTTTGATATGTAGCCATTTCCTAGTAAACTTATTCTGAAATATTGTCTTTGTTATGTAATACAGATTTTAAATAATTTTTGATATATATCTTTGCATATGTGTTTAAATATGCATGTATATATTTTTGCTTTGTAATATCAAGAAGCAAATGATTTTGTGTATTTATTTTATTAAACTCATATTGTTCCTAGTATCTTTTCAGATGTGTGGTTAGTACAGTGGAAATAAAATTTCAAGAAGGAAAAAGAATAATGTTTGCCACCTTTTAAAGAGAAGCTTTTTCATATTTTAAAAATAGATGGCCATATATACTTAGTGTTCTGATCACCTCCTATTTATCTCATTGCTGAGGGAAGCATCCCCGCCCTGAATAGGGTGAAATGGTAAACACACAACACTTGACATGGGACAAATAAGACTAATAGCAGTCTGTTAGTCACATATACTCATAACCTGAGAAAGAAGGAGACATTGCATACCTCACAGAGCCACAAAGTCATTGCATTCTGGAGCAAAGTGAACAAGCAGGGGCTATGGGAGGCAGTCTTTTTAGAAGAGGTTAGAGTGCTCCTCATCTAGCAGACATTATGAAACTCATTAGATAGAAGTTGGGTGGAATGCAGTTAGTTCAGCTAATATGAAAACTAGTCAGGTAGAGAAACTTTCCCACTGGATAGGTGACATATCTGAGGAGAGCAAAAGTCCTTAGGGCCCTATGAGGTCCAAGATGTTGAGACAACAGATGAAATTTTAGGCCATGTATTTACAATTGACCACTTAATTCCATCCCATCAAATATCCACGTTAGTGATGGCTAATATTTTTAATAGGAAGTACCTCCCTAGGAAGTGCAGTAGACGCTTAACTGGGAGGGCCACATGGTGAGATGGTTGTTGAAAATTTGAACTTTAGAGATGTCCCCTTTATAGCCGATAAAGGCAATTGAGGAAACTCTATGGCATTGATGTAAGGAATGTGTTATCCTTGGTAAGCATAAATTTAGGCTAACTGATGTCTGTGATAAAAATGATACAAACAAGGGTTTATTTGCCATTTTGTAACTTAATAGGTATGAGGAGGTCGATGGGCCACTTTATGAAGACCAGCAATTTAGAACCTGCAGCAGAGAGGGAATTTCCATTGAATGCCTTCTTCAAGAGCTCAGCATAATATATTTTGAGAAGTAGAGTAAGTATCTTGGTTACTGTTAGTAATATCTAGAACTCCAAAGAGAATAGAACATCCTGGTGATGCCTTGTATTGTGGCCTTAGCATATATTACCTTTAATTATATTTGGGGTATCTGTGAGGCAAGAGATTCCTGGAGTTTTTTACTCCAAAGGGGGCAAATTTAGACACAAATTGTTGCAGCCACTGGCCAAACAAAACAACCAGATCATTGGCAGGGGCCCAGTGTTTGGCAAAAAGAGGCAGATAGGACCAATCGTTAACCAGGGCATCCAGAACTATAGTGACTGTCTGATATTTGTCCAATTGTGCTAACCCTAGGGTTTCCTTCTTTATCAGGAACGTTCACATTAAAAGATAGAAAACAGCAACATTCCACTAAGTTCCATCACATTCAATGATGGCAATCAACCCTATCTGTAAAGTCTATGAACTTCCACTGCTGTTCACTCAGTTAACCCCACAGGCAATGTTCAAGTAGCCAACGAGTCTGTGAGAGGAGTAGCCTCTTCTAGCTCTGTGGCCTCAGACAATGGACTAAGTAAGGATATGAGATGCCATCCATCCTGCAGGTATGTTATTCCAGCAGTCATAGATGTGGTTTCATCTTGTGGCAAAGAGATTCTGGTGATTATAGTCTAAATTTTTAACAATAGACTGTAGAGTGTGTAAATGGATGGAACCATAGCATTGTGTAATTCACCTTGAGTAGCTATTTAATCTTTTTAAGTTTAAGAAAAGGCCAAACTAAACTATCAGATGGAGAAATGATACACTCTTCCTTGTATTTATTGTGTCTAATATAATAAGTTTCAATTCTTGAATGCTTGTTTTAACTTACATTGGGTTATATTAACTATTTTAACTGGTGGCAGGGGTCTGTGGGTTCCCATTTTGTCAAGGCCATTTGTAAGAGCCAAAGATTCAATTTAATTTTAATGTAATCATTAAGTCAGAGCAACAGGGCCTGCTATGAGATGTTTTAGAGCAATGGGTGCTATCACTATGGAAAATTTAGAAAATGCAATAAGGCATATTTATTTGCCCTCTATTTTATATTTAGTAGTCCCCCTAAGATTACAGGGGAGACTATGTTCAAATTCAGTAGGATTCCCAAATCCAGTATTGATTAAGTCCATGAAGACTTGCTAATTGGTATATTTCAGCAGTTGTTGAAGCTAATTGACAGCCTATATTGTAAATGTGCAAGAGCAAATCTTCACCTTTTATCTTTTTGTTTGTCAGAGCTAGTTGAGAGTTGGGAGTTTTGCTTTAACTAGGGTGCCTGGGGAAGATCTAACTCTCAGTCTATATGCTTAGGATTGTAAAACTTATGTCATTGAAGATGTACAATCTACAAGTTACTTAACAAAAATACATACTAGCAAGGGAAGCCTATATTGTTAGGGGAATATTTTGGCACTATTTGTTAGAACTCTTGTAAAGAATAAGTTTGTCATGTTAGATGCATTATTTCTTCTAACTGCAGATAACATGGCTGGAAAGTTGGTTTTGTGCAAGGAAGTTGATTTCAAGTCATGGGCAAAAGATTAGTAATGAATATAGAATCACTCAGTCATACAAATCTATTTTATGTCCATATGTTGTTATGGGCCTTAATTAAGATTACTCATACTAACAAATCAAAGAAAACACAGACACCCTATATTAGAGTATACAAGACTCATTCCATTGAAGTAGTACATTTATATTTCCTTTGAAGACACAGCAGATCCATCATCATAAATTTGTGTATACTTAATATAACATTGGGTTTTTTATGGGGATTTTATTGACTTTAACATTTATGAAATAGTAGCCATTTTAACTCCATGTATTCAATCATACTGATTTTTTTCAACCCAGTACCATTGCTACAGCAGTATTCCATTTAAAAATTGTAGACTAGAGCAGTTGTGTACTGGCAATTTTTATTGATTATGCACAGAAATTTGAATTCATGGAACAGCAGAATACTATAAGCATCAGGTTTTTAATTTAATATTGGTTTCAATTTTTAAACGCTCATAGTGTTTGCCTATCATTAAGAAATAGTCTTAAAGCAGTCAGCATTCATAGAAAAGCTAACATGGGAAAGTATTTTTTGCATAGAAATATAATCCTGTTGTCCAATGAAAATTAGTATTAAAAATAAATAAATATCAGTGGAACTATATTTCATCAAGTAAGATAAATGCATAGTATTCGAATTAGCCATATCTTTCTTTATTCTACCTACCTACCTACCTATCTAGTATATATAACAACTGAATTATAAAAGAGCATAAACAAAAAGCTCAAATAAAAAGAAAAACAAATAAAAAATAAAATCACTGAAAATCAAAAGAATGCAAATGAAAACAATAAAACCATGTGAAAACTTTTGTCTATTAAATAAAAATATTTAAATGCCAAGTGCTATTGCGGCTGCAAAAACTGTTAGTATAACTGTATTAAAAACAGTTCATTCTCAATCTTATTCCACAAAAAAATTTAAGACCATTTCTAAATATACATAACATAGTAAAAACAAATACAGTCCTGTGCCACATGATGAAGTTTCAGTCAATGACAGACTGTATGTACAATGGTGGTGTCATAAGATTATAATGGAGCTACTAAAATTTCCTATTGCCTAGTATTTACTGTATTGTACTTCTTATCAATATATTAGAGTGTACTCCTTCTACTCATAAAAAAAAAATGCTACCAATAAAACAGTCTCAGGCAGGTCCTGCCGGAGGTATCCAGAAGAAGGCATTGTTATCATAGCTGAGAGCTCCATACGCGTTATTGTCCCTGAAGAGTTTCCAGTGGAACAAGATGTGGAGGTGGAAAACAGCAATATTGATAATCTTGACTTTGCGTAGGCCTACGCTAATGTTTGTGTTTGTGTCTTCATTTTTAGCAAAAAAGAAAAAAGTTTAAAAACCAAAACATAAAAAAATTAAAAATAGATAGAAGATCATAGAATATGAGCATGAAGAAAAAAATTTGTAAGCCTGTACTATGTGTTTGTGTTTTAAGCTATGTGTGATTACAAAAGAGGTAAATAGTTTTAAAAATTAAAACTTTATAAAGTAAAAAAATTACAGTAAGATATGGTTAATTTATTATCGAATAAAGAGCTATTTTATATAAATTTTGTGTAGCTTAAGTGTACAGTGTTTAGCAAGCCTACAGTAGTGTATAATAATGTCACAAGCCTTCACATTCACTCACGACTCACTCACTGACTTGTCCAGAGCAACTTCAAGCCCTGGAAGTTGCATTCATGGTCAGTTCTCTTTACAGGTATGCCATTTTAATCTTTTGTGACATATTTTTACTGTACCTTCTTTATATTTTAGATATGTTTGGATACACAAATGTACAGTATTCTGTAGAGTAAAGTGCTCTACAGATTTGTAGCCTAGCAGCAATGGGCTATACCATATAGCCTAGGTATATAGTAGGTTATACCATCTGGATTTGTGTAAGTGCATTTTACGATGTTCACACAATGACAAATTGCCTAAGGATGCATTTCTCAAAATATACATTTTCTATTAAGTGACATGCGACTATAAATTGTTTTGAAAGTTGGACAAAGGGAATATATGGGTAGGCAAAAGAAACAACAGAAATGCTGGCACATGAAATTGCACCATGTAATTTCCTTTATATGTATTAGAGGTGACCAAAAAATTTGGCTCAGATTTCTTAGTGAGAAAAAAAAGGAAAAAGGAGATTAGATAAAGTAATTAAAATGTCCAAACATAAAATCAAAACATTAATCAAGATACTTCTTCCTGATACTAGACTGAAGGAAAAGGCATACTTCAGATGTCTCCTGAAGAGTATACTAGAGGATTAGAGTATATTCTCAACTACATCTCTACCATAACTATAATTTTGATTCTTATAAGTTCTGATTCTCATAAAACTATTTGTCAAAGCCTTCATCACTGCAAGCTGATAGCATACGGCATATCATAAATCAGCAAACTCTAAAACAAGCCAAATTAAAGCTGTTTCACAGACAAATTTCATATTAATCTCAGGAATAATACTTAAAATATCTAAATAAATATACATGCTGCAGGTGTATACCCCTTATACAATGTTCCTAAAAGCTTAGGAGCAGCTCACTTAAAATTGACAAACAGTAATCAATCTTCCCTTATGTCTGCCAAAATAATTACACTAATATGCTAGCACAACGAATTATTTCCTTTGGGAATTCAACTAGCTACATTCCAAAAGATGAAACTTAATCTTCTGGAGGCACCCTACAAAAAATTCCTCTGGTAGGAAAGAAAATCGCCACTGGACAGCACGAGAAGGTCCAGGAAGAACTATGAGAACTGAAAGGTCTATTGGAGTCAACCTTGACTGTTACAGGTACATTATACCTATTCAATATATCAGTAATGAGGAAAAGCTCATAGGTAAATTGAGCAGATGGTGTCATCTACATAAGCAGATGAAAGTATCACCTCATTTCTAGGCTAAAAGGATAAGATAGATCAGTACTTTGGCTAAGCATGTGTTGATATATATGACACTTGTAGATAATATTATTGTTACCTCCTCAAAGAGTTTTTATCTTAATGTTTGATAGGAGAAGCTTCTCCCAAATACAAATATTTTTTTCTTACAAAAATTCTGGTTACCTATAAATCAGTAATTTGAAGAAAGTGCTTCAGTGAAAGCTTACCGATTAACTTTCATAGCTGTAGAAGTTGACATTTTAATGATGTGTTTACAAAAATTGGGGTCAAATCGCCAAAGTATTAGCACCTGCTATGGGCAGGTGAGGATCAATGACTATAAGTAGGTTTAAGTTTTTGAAAAGGGTTATGATGCTCTTTGGAAGTCATTTCATAGTGACATGGTTGTGACACATCTAGTGCTTCCTTTTTAGGAAGGTTAGGAAGGAAGGTCCAAGAACTTGAAGCTCAGATAGGCCTATCACCAAACATAATTCACGAGCTAATATATCCCATCACTTTAGAGTGAGCTCTGACAACTTTGCAATAGAAGTTAGATTCTCATTATGAAAACCAAATATTCTTAATTTTATTTTCTCTTCCAGCAATCTCTCCCACTATTTTTCACTTAAGACTCAAAGTTATTTTCTAACCAGTCTCTCCCTTCCAATCTATTATTTGTACTGTTGCTAAAAATCTTTTTTCTCTATAGTCCAAGGGTGACAGAAAAAGTGAGATGATTTTATTCCTCTTATATTCTCATGTGTATTTAATGTGAAAAAGGTTTTTATATTTTAAATTGTCTTTACTAAAATGATTTATCTGATATTAACTCTAGAAATACAGCGACTTGTTATTTCTACTCTTTTAAATATATTTTGGTGAAAGTCAGTAGAATGTCCCTTAAGTATAGTCCTGGGTATTGTATTGTAATATCAAGCAAAGAGTAGAACTTTAATGTGCCCAAAATTTGATTTTTATGGTGAAAACATCTACCTTTTTCTGAACTACTATAACATGCTTAGCAAAATTTAGCAGTATAATATTTAGAAGATTTCAATAACTCCTTTGCTATTGACATTTTGTAGTAATATTGATATCATCTTCAGATTGCATAAGAAAATCAATTACAATTTATATGTCTCACAAAAAATAATAAATCATAAATTAAACATGTTAACCTGCTAATAATAAATTTCAATAAATATGTGACATTTGTCCTCTAACAAATGACCTGTGCACTGTCAAAGAAAATTTAACATTTCTTTGATTCACGTTTTCCAAATTGACTGTCCCCAGAAGAGTGATAGTTTAAACTCCTATACTATTTTCCATGTCTCATTACCAATGGCTCAAGTTTACAGCTGTTAGATTTCAGAATAACTTTTGATAATATTTTCAAATCAAGAATATTTATACACTCACCTCCCAGTCACCTCCCATGGATATGAGAAATTGGTTCCAGGGCCTGTTGCGGATACCAAAATACATAGATATTCAAGTCCCTGATCTAAAATGGTGTAGCATTTGCATATAACCTATGCACATTTTCCAGTGTACTGTAAGCCATCTCTAGATTACTTACAGTAATATTAACTAATACAATATAAATGCCATGCAAATAGTTGTTATGCTATATTGTTTACAGAATAATGAGAAGAAAAATGTCTGTACATCTTCAGTAAAAACAGAACCAGCAATTTAAAAAAAAATTGATCCATAATTGGTTAAACCCATGGATACAGAACCCACAGATACAAAGGCTGACTGTATTTTGTTTTTTCTGAATTGATTTTGAAAACATCATTGCAATGCACTGTTTCCCTAGTCGAGCCTGTGAGCACGAACAGGGTTCCCTCCTCACAACTCCTGAGAAAACAAAATGTGTTTTGAGTTTACTTTAAATACTTTCATATCCCTAAGCAAACAAAAATATCAATTCATTTCTAGACTATATGTAAAGTTTCAATGGAGTTACATGAACAAAAACAGTATATTGGGAGATCTTATCTCCACCAAAAATTTCTGGAAATCTAGGTAAGCTATTGAAAGTTTTTCCATCCAGTTATTTTTGGCAGTCCCAACAGGGTGTCTCATATTTGTTACCAATAACCTCTCCATTAAATAGTGTTATATGCAAACTCTGATCTTTTGTTCTGACTGTTGTAAAGATATACTTTCTGCAGATCCATCAATCAAGAGGGGAGACATTGCTTCTACCACCTTTAGCATCCCAAATCTCATGTCGAATCATAAATCACAGTGTTGGGGAGGGACCTGGTGGGAGGTGACTGGATCATGGGGGCTTGTTTCTCCTTTGCTGTTCTCATGATAGTGAGTGAGTTACCATGAGATCTGGTTGTTTAAAAGTGTGTACCACTTCCCCCTTTGCTCTCTCTCTCTCTCTCTCTCTATCCTGCTGCCATGTGAAGACATGCCTACTTTCCCTTCACCCTTTCATCATGATTGTAAATTTCCTGAGGGCCCCGCAGCCATGCTTCCTGTACAGCCTGTGGAAATGTGAGTCAATGAAACCTCTTTTCTTCATAAATTACCCAGTTTCAGGTTTACAGTAATGTAAGAGTGGACTAATACAATGATAGCACATGAAAATGAGGTAATATATTTCAAAATGCAGCATGAACCCTAAATCAATGGCGACTATATTGTTCTGTGTGACCACTAGGAAGACTGAATGGATTCAGGGACAAGTGGGTATAAAGCAGGGTTTGCCTTGCTTACCATCAATCAAAATGCTGTGCTTGGGGAATTGTGCTTTCTGTCCTCACAAGACTCAGTATCTAGAGTCTTGAGTCCCACAGAATAGACATAGCCACTGAGAGATAAGAGAATCTGTAAGCTTACAGCTGTTGCAGCCCCCTGTTCTCATTGGGTTCTTTGCTCCAGTAGACCAGCAAGCAGAAATAAATGGCCCTCATCATTAAGGGGAAGTAGGCTGCCATTACATAACTGGGGCAAGGAGGAGTTTGGAACTCTGGTGATCTTCCCACATATCTCTTCATATCCACAACTGAATTAAGCCAAAAAGGAATAAGAAGAGCAACCAAGGCCTGATAATGGCTTTGTAAAAATGAGTTTAGTCTCCATTCACATGATTATATGGGTCCCCCACCATGTAAACCACCAAGACCTGCAAAAGTGCTTGCTGAAAGGGAGGGCAATTTAGAAAGAATTCTGAAGGAGAGAGATGATGAATATTACTTAGAGACCCCAGAAAAATTATAGCATCTCCCAATTCATGTCTTGTAAGTTTTCTCCGAAATTGGGACCAACCAAAATCCCCCAAAACTGTGCCTGGCCACAGTAAATGTACTGTTAGACCTAAATGGGTCTATGCATTGTGTAGTATGAATTATAGTGGATTTTGTTGGTGACCTCCTATATTCCCTTTATCAGACAATGTCACTACACCCCAACTGCTCAGCATTTGAGTTTCCAAGGCTCAGAACTCTCCCATTCTCCAGAGAATACCACAACCGAAGGAGATCCCTTGTACCTCCCACCCACTTACTGAGGTTGCAGTTTGCAGTCAAGGACTGGTGGACTGAAAATGTAGAGTTCCTCTTGGAAGCAGACTGAAGCTAATCTCTAGCTGAGACATCTCTGCCTTACTGTTTTCCCTGCTCTGCACTGCTTCCTCATTCTTTCTCCTGAGAGCACTCTTCCAATACGTTGCACAAACCTATTTCAGACTACACCCAGAGAACCCAACCTAAAAACATGGGGAAATACTATTTCCACATTTATATAACCTTGAGCTATTCACACAATATTGATGTCTGGAAAAATTGGTAAAACTATATAAAACAAAACAGTTTAAGTCCTAAGTTTTGTTTGTTTTTTTTTTTAATTTCCCCCACTCAGCCACTCCGAGTTCTAACCTTTTAAACTCTGTATTTTATTTCTTTAGAAGTTATCCTACAAAAATAATCATGCAAAATTTGAAAGAAACAAATGCATAAATGATTCTTATAGCCTTGTATTTAGTGACAACAATAACGAATGTTCATCAGTATGAGAATGGATTAAATAAATTATAAAACATCCATACATTTAACATCAATGAAACAGAATTAAGTAGACTCATTTATTCTAACACAGAAACATGTCCAACATATGGTAGAAGTAAATCAAAGAGCTTAAGTAGATGTACTTTCATGTCAGCAGAACTGAGTTCTTTTGCAGACTCCGCTTCTTACTGCATGATGGTGAGAAAAGTACTTAACCTATCTAAACCTACATCTCATTTTCTTCATTTTTAAAATTGTTTTTTAATAAGATGTCACATGCAAAGCACTTACCACATAATTAATAGTCAACATAAATTAGCTGTTCTTTTGTTGTTATATTTTAAGTTAAAGTGTTAAGTACGAGAACACTGTGATTCACTGAATGTATTTGGAGTATGTCATAGCATCTTACAATGTAGTTCAGATAGTATTGAAGTTAAAAGATGACCTTGTTTTCAGATTCCTCATGCTAATCTCTTGTTACATCTCTAACTAGTGTGTAACCTTGGGGAAATTTCTTAAACTTTTTAAGCTCCAATTTTCTTATCAGCAAAATGAATAAAATAAGAATTCTTATTTGGGAGGCGTTAGTACCCAACAGGCTTCCATGAGATAAAAATTATAATAGCTAGTACTTACTTAGTGGCAGATATCATTCTAAATGTTTTATAAGTACATTTCCTCTTTACCTCACTATAGCCCTCAGAGGTGGACATTGTTATAACTACTATTTTACAGATGAAAAATCGAAAGCATAAAATAGTTAACCAGCCAACAGTCATATAGCTTGTCCAAGGTGAATCAGAATTTGAATCCAAGCTGTCAAATTTCACAGGCTGGAACCATAACCACTTTGATATAATGTGATTCCTGACATTTACTAAGGGTTCAACAAAGTGTTGATACCATATTTGCATAGTATATATGTATGTACCTGTGTGTTTAAACACACACACACATATACACTCACGTGTGTGTGTTTGATTATTCATAGAAAAATCAAATGGAATGAGTTTAATCAATTGTTATTATTACATGTGAATATGTTTCAAGGACATTAGAGGTGGATATTAATTTTTTAATCAAAATATTTTCATGTTTTAAAAATTTTTAAATGAGCAGGTATTCTTTTGAAACAAGAATGAGAATATAGTTTAAAAATTAAGAAAATTATCTCAGTTGAATCCTAAAAATAGATCCAATTAAGTTAAAATCAGTACAGTTAGTAATAACCAATTATAATTAAAAGTTCAGGAATGACAGGTAGTTAGGAAATGTGGAAAAATCAGACATCTAACCACAGTTCACTAGTGATACAATGCATTTATTAGGTTGGGACAAAATTTAGGTGGTGGCGAGTCACTGGTGTTTTTCAATTAGATAGTTCATCCGCCAGCTGAAGTTGTGTAGATCATTACCTGAATCTACTTGGGGCACACTCTCTCTAAGACCCCAGCTAAGCAATACAAACAATGGCGATGAACAGGTTCTCCCAGACTCCCTTTGACCCCACTTCAAAAATGTGCAGAGGCCGGGCATGGTGGCACTTTGGGAGGTCGAGGTGGGCAGACCACAAGGTCAGGAGTTCGAGACGAGGCTGACCAACATGGCGTAACCCTGTCTCTACTAAAAATACAAAAATTAGCTGGGCATCTGTAATCCCAGCTACTTAGGAGGCTGAGGCAGGAGAATGGCGTGAACCTAGGAGGCGGAGGTTGCAGTGAGAGGAGATCATGCCATTGCCCTCCAGCCTGGGCGACAGAGCAAGACTCCTTCCCAAAAAAATTAAAAAAAAAAAGTGCAGAACATTTGAGTAAAAAGGTGTCATTAATCTAGGATGTTCGTAAGTTATTTACAAAAAAATTGGAAAAAATTTCCTTTCACATTCAAAGTCAGACTTCTATTAACTTATTGGGTCAAATTAACATGTTTAAAATGACTTTAGAGAGCCTGCTTTGAGTTTATGAGAAGAAATATATAAACTATTGAAGGAAGATAGAATGAGTGAGAAAATCAGAAAGTAACTTAGTATAATCCAGACAACAAAGAGAAGGAATGTGTGTGGTATTTGTTTGGGGTGGATGTTGATAACTATAGATGGCATGACACAAATAATCAAGTTACATTTTATGGTAGGCATATTTCTAACAGCTTAAGCTTATACACTATTGGATATTCCATTAGAATACATATTGTGCAAAGTGATTCAAAATGAGTTTCATTAGCACAGAGAAGTAGAGCCTACAGAAATAGAAAACACATTCTATAAATTTCCAAAAGGGACCATTCCCAAATACCCCTTACTTACTTTATTGAGGGGTTAAAATAGTCTAAGGATGTTTTAACTCTTCTAGAGAACACATCTGCACACTGGGCTCTTTTTGGTTAAAATGCTCTCATGATGTCTTATAGAACGGGCTTGTTCTGGCTTAAGTCCTGATGTAAAGAGTGAAATATGGGATAAAAGCATGGACACAGGAATCAAAGTGTCTGGGGCACACATCCTGCATTTATATCAGCCCAACTATATGCCTTGGGAAATTTACTGAATTTCCCTGAACCTGATTCTCATTTGGCAAAAACAACCTTACAGGGTTATGGTAGAATTACTAAGACAATATACATGAGAAAGTGGCATATAGTAGGTGATTATAAATTATAATGATTATTATTATTTTCCTATTTCCCTACACAGATCATACCTCAGCCTATTTGTGAAAATCATACTTTCCCAGTTCTCACTGTAGTGAAACAGCCAGATCTCAGATGAATAACCACATTGTGTAGAAAATGGAATCATAAGTAGCCAAAGGAGGAGTTAGGAGAGAAAAGAGAAATTATATAGGAAGAACAAGAGACAATTCATTATTTCGGACTCTTGGATTAAATTTCTATTCTTTGGACATGAAAAGTTATGAGAATAGAGAGGAAAAGAGCTATCACTTTTGTGCTTTGAATTTGATTTTCAGTTTGAATCAGGTGCACCCGAGAGGCAAGGCCTGGCAGAATCAACCCCCGTATTAGGTGGTTCCAATAAGCCAATACCTATTTATTCAATTGAAAAGAAGACTGGGTATGTTGATGTAGCCAGTTTCAAAGCAAGCCAAAAGCTAAGTGCAGGGAGATGCAAGCTGTTCAGTGGAGAAGAACACAACTTCCAATAAAGGGAAGTACTTTCAAGGTAGAATGCACCTTAACTGATAGAGTATCAAGGGTTTATTCATAGTTCAGAAATAAAATTGCTTCTGTTCCCATCAATATCTGGGGTTTGATGAGTTTAATTTAAGGAAGCATTTTAATAAGTATTGATACAAGTTGGTTTTCTCTAAAAAGGTAATCTTTATCATTGTCAGTTTACTATTCAGAGAGAACTAAGTTCTTTTCTGCCACCTACTAGTATTATAATATTAGAAAAGCCACTTTATCTGGTATTCATTCTTTTATTAATTTAACAAATACAAACTGTGTCTTTTAAAATGCCAAACATTACATAAGGCCCTAGAAATACAAAATTGTCTCCAACAAGATTGCTCTTCTCAGAAAAGTTTATAGTCTAGTGGGGAAAAATAGACATCTGAACACAAAATTTCAATAAAGTGAGAAAAGTGATGATACTGATATGCACAAAATGGCACACTTTCTGAAGAAATGTAACAGAGGCCTCGTGAAGATAGTTACAACTGAGCTCAGTCTTTAAGATAAGTGGCATTATTGAGGTGTGAAAAACAGTTCTCTAAAATGTGGCACTTTGGCGCGCTGACTGCTTTGAAAATTGAAAGGGTTCAGAAATAAGTCTCAAAACCAAGGTTTCTCTCTGACTTTGCCCTGCCTGCCTCTCTCTGATCCTCTTTCCCAAAGCACTGGGAGGGACTCTCTCAGGAATTTCCTTACCTAAGAAAACTTCCTTCCAAAAGAAATGCAATAGTCTTAAGACCCTCCCTCCTTGCCTATAGTCCCAGCTACTCTGGAGGCTGAGGCAAGAGAATCGCTTGAACCTGGGAGGTGGAGGTTGCAGTGAGCCTAGACCGCGCTGCTGCACTCTAGCCTGGGCGACAGAGCGAGACTCCGTCTCAAAAAAAAAAAAAAAAAAAGAAAGAAACAAAGAAAGAAAAAAGACCCTCTCTCCTTAGGAAACTCATTAAATAACCAAGACAGATTAACCACTGGAGAAGAGACAAGACTGGGAGTCATTGCCATGCCCAGAAAGACCTCATTTATTCTTATCAGGGCAGCCCTGAGAGTTCACCTGGGGGACTTTGTCTGCATAATAAGACAAATTTTGTTCCTGTGCAATCCTGCTACTCATCTTGTCCTATCCAGCTTCCAAAGAGAACCATTTACAAAATAATGTCTGCCTTCTGGGTTATAATACATCTCTCCCTTCTAAAGAAAATATTTTGGCAGTAACCTTCAGGCCGCTGTGCTCTTCTAGTCTCATACCCTTTGTAGAGCTTCTGTGTTTATGCATGTTAAATAAATTTTGTGTATCTTTTTCTCTTATTAATTTTTCTTTTGTCAGTTTATTTTTAATGAGCCTTCAGTGGACAGACAGGAAGCTCTTCCTCCACAACTACAGCATTTTCCAGATTGAAAAAAGCAAAACAGGTATTGCAGAGTCTCCTCAGATCTGGGAAAACACACTGTGTTTATCTATTAGTACATTTTGGTTACAACACAAAACACTTCTGTGATGGATACATGGGTTTTTTGGACACTAAGCAGTTCTCCAACTCTCTGGACACCAGCAGGATGTCTTTCAATTCAGTTCAATTCTGACACTATCTACCTGGAGATAGCATCAGATCCTGCAGGTTCAGGGCTCAGTACCATAAGACTGTCCCCACTTCAGATGCCAATCACAAGTCCCAGGTTGTCATTTGTGCTTCTGACTGACCAACTATAAATCAGGGTTTCCATGACCCCCTCCTTGGATTGTATTAATTTGCTAGAGTGGCTCACAGAACTCGGGAAAACAATTTCTTTACATTTATCGATTCATTATAAAGGATATTACAAAGAATACAGATGACAGATGAACAGCTAAATGGAAACAATACATAGGGCAAGGTACGTGGGAAGGGGTGCAGAGCTTCCATGCCCTCTCTAGGCATGCAATGCTTATAGTGCCTCCCTGTGTGCAGCAACCCAGAAGCTCATTCAACCTTGTTGTTCAAGAGTTTTTATAGAGCTTAGTCTCCATCACCCTTCTGCCCTCTCTTTCCCAGAGGTTAGTGGTGAGGAAGGGGGTGGGGGGGGGCTGAACATTCTAACACTCTAATCACCAGCCCCATCCTGAGGTTATCTAGGGGCCCTACCCTAGGTCATATCTTTAGCATTAACTTAGATGTGATAAAAAGGGAGATTATTATAACAAAAGTATCGCTCAGGAAATTCCAAAGGTTTTAGAGTTCTGTGATAGGAAGTGGGGATATTTTGCATTTTATAAACCACGTAAGGATATTGACTGTTTTAGCTGATTTAATGTACTGAGATAAATACTTTATGCATTAACTAATTTGAGCATCAAACAATTGTCCTGGATAAGTTTTGTTATTATTTAGTTAAAGAGTACCTTCTTTGTGCAGGCACTGGGCTGAGGTGAACCCTTCAAATAAAAGAGGACAACCTACTAACAAAACAATGAGGCAGAAGAAGTGGGTGCTAAGAGGAGAAGTAACTATTGGCAATTAATTGTTGCCAGTAAATAAAGGATGAGAGATGGAGTAATAAAGGTAACTGATGGTTTCCATGTTATTCTGATGCAGAAAAAAAAGTACGAAGATAATGGACAGTTTTTGCTTTAAAAAATTGAGTATATGTGATGATGTAATATGAAGCAGGAAAAACATTTGGAAGAACAATCTAATGGGGAAAAAAGGTGAATTTATCTTAGAACCTTCAGCTTTGTCTATGAAAATAAGATATATAAATACCTGCCTAAGTACTTCTCAGTTTATTTAAGAACACCGAATTATATGGTGATGCTTATAACTCTAAAATATCTGCAAATTTTAAAACAATCTTACTCCAAATGAATGAAAATCCACAATGATGTGAACTCATTTAGTTTGTACACTTGAGAAATTCTGAGGATCCTTCAGGAAGCAAATGGCTACTCCAGTACATCTGGCACAGAGTAGATAATTAATATATATTTGTTGGGTGAAATAATAAAATAATTAATGCACAGATTCATGGTAAGATTATTTATTATTAAATTTACATACAATACAAATGAGAGAAAGCAGAACTGCATTAATGCGAAAGATAGTTAAACTGATAAACATTAATTTCTTAGGCTTGTAGAGTTTTACCCTGGGAAATAGTTCATAAAAGGAGAAATGGTTTTTATAAGACAAGTTGCTGCTTCCTAACTTGGATCATTTATAGCAGGCTCATACACGAAGTTCAGTGAAATAGGAATGAGGGAGCAGTGTTTTATCTCAGAAAAACAATCCTTAAAATTCTAATGAGTACATATACTATCTCTCCTTCGGTTGTTCAAAGCATCTATTTATCCTCAGGCATGTGGTTGTTCTCTGTGATTTTATCAGTAACTATCCAATTTAATTTTTTTTTCATTCACTACTTTTCAAACCCTAGCTAAGATTCTCCACCTATTTTAATAAAAAGATAAATGTTGACTTTACTCTTTGGTCGAAAGTTCTACTTAGATTCAAAGTTAGCTAAATCATTTTCTTAAATTGTATTTTTATTCTTAATCTCATGACCATACCACCTCACGAAATGTCATTTTCCCCTCCATTCTCCTTTAATATGTTTTCAGTTATAGTATCTGTCTTAGTCTGATCAGGCTGCCTTAACAAAATATCACAGACGGGGTGTCTTATAAACCATGGAAATTTATTTCTCATAGTTCTGAAGGCTGGGATGTCCAAGATCCAGGAACCTGCAGATTCCATGTCTGATGAGGGCCCACTTCCTGGCTCACAGATGACCGTCTCTTTCCCTATAATCTCACATGACAGAAAGAGTAAGAGAATTGTCTGGGTTCTCTTTAAAACGGTCACTAATCACATTCTTGAGACCTCTGCTCTCATTACATAATCACATCCTCAAGGCCCCAACTCTAAATACCATCACATTGGTGCACATGTTTCAACATATGAATTTTGGAGGGGACACAAACGTTTTGGTCTATAGCAGCATCTATTGCTGTCACTTGCAGTTAGTACCTCAAATTATTCTGTAGATAAGCTGAAACTTTCACGTTCTGTCATTGCTTGTGTTTTTACCTATCATTTACTTTTTTGTTTATGCAATCATTTTTGTTTTATTGCATTTTTTAAATAAAAAATGTTTACAATAGAAAATTGTAATGTTTTTACTATCTACATAATCATGCCAACATATTTTTATTGTATTTTCTCAATAAAAATTTCATATACTCATTTAATTAGCCATATATTTTAATTTTAAAACCAAATTATAATTATTTGATTAAATCATTGGAACTATAACAGATCCTGTTAAATTATAGCCACATAATAAATCATAAAAATGAATTACTATGTGGACATTAATCAACACTGACTGCCTGTTTTGTACTAGTACCTGAACTAAGTATTGGTAACATAATAGTCAACAAGGAAAGCAAGATTCTTATTCTGAAAACCTATATAGCTTAGAAAACAATAAATATAATATGAACATTTATATTAATATTTATAATATTAATATTTATGAGAAATACAATATGAAAGTGTCATTTAATAAAACTATAATATCAAAGAGTAATCATGGGTTAGGATATAAGTGCACACTACATACGTATGTGTATATGCATATATATATACATATACACATGAACATACATATATATGAATACACATGGATATATATTTAAATAAATACAACTATTATAATTTGGCCAGGCACAGTGGCTCACGCCTGCAATCCCAGCACTTTGGGAGGCCAAGTCAGGCAGATCACCGAGTCAGGCAGCCAGGCTGGGGGTTCGAGACCAGCCTGACCAACATGGAGAAACCCCGTCTCTACTAAAAATACAAAATTAGCTGGGTGTGGTGGCACATGCCTGTAATCCCAGCTACTCAGGAGGCTGAGACAGAAGAATTGCTTGAACCTGGGAGTTGGAGGTTGCGGTGAGCCGAGATCACACCATTGCACTCCAGCCTGGGCAACAAGAGCGAAACTCTGTCTCAAGAAAAAAAAAAAAAAAACTATTATAATTTTATCACTTTATCACTGTCACACTATGAAGTTAACTTCAATATAATGGCTTTCGTGTTTTCAAAATAAAGATATACTGAGAAGACTCCCTGAAAGAACTGAGAATCACCCTCCAAAAATATAGAGCAAACTCAGAACAAAGAAAGAGGCAGACCACTCCAGGTTAATAAGTAGTCAAAGATTCAAAGATTTATTCAAAGGAAATTAATTGTATTAGGCCATTTTGGTGTTACTATAAAGGAATACCTGAGACTGGGTAATTTATAAAGAAAAGAGGTTTAATTGACTCACAGGTCTGCAAGACATACAGGAAGCATGGTGCGCATGTTTCTGATGAGGCCCTTAGGAAGCTTAGGATCATGGGGAAGGGGAGGGGGAAGCAAGTGCATCACATGATGAGAGCAGGAGTAAGGCACAGAGTATCGAAGGTCCACACACTGTTAAAAACCAGATCTCAGGCGAAATCACTCATAACCAAGGACATGGCGCTAAGGCTTTCATGAAGGAACCACCCGCATGATCCAAACACCTAACACCAGGCCCTACCTCCAACACTGGGGATTACATTTCAACATGAGATTTGGGGGGAACAAATATCCAAACTGTTTCATATCAATGGCAGTCTTGGGCAGCAGCAAGATGAAGTAGATCTCTGTGCTTGCAATGCACACGTGTCTACACTTTATGCCATGAGAAGGAGAAAAAGTCACTGATGCTGTGTTAAGCAATCTGATAGCTTTCTTAACCTAATTACTCTCTGCTTAACTGGACTATTTGGGTACCCTACAATCTGGTCAACATTCCTAAGGGGAAAAGGGATGTTCTGTGCAGCAGCAGTTATCTTGGTATTCCTGTCACTGGGTCCTGCAACTCACTTCATTTCACAGTTGCCTTCTCAGAATACATTTTCATAATAAGATAGCCTCTGCACTGATAGTAAGTCATTTTTAAAATTAGCAATGTGTTTTTAAATTCCTAAATAGATTGCAAGTATTTGCATTAATTCAGTAACACTGCACATTTGTAACACATAGGGAAGGGTCATATTGTTATAATTGAGGCATAATATAGATACACCTCTCTCAAAGTGGTTGTTCTATTTGAAAACACACATTATTACAATTATTGAAAAGAATATACAAACCATGGTCTTTTTCCTGGAGCATATTTTAAAATATAATCTTATATTTAAGAATGTTCATATATTACACTGTATGAATTATGGTAAGCGATAAATATTTTACAAGCATACCTCAGACATATTATAGGTTTAGTTCAAGACAACCAGAATAAAGTAAATATTTGAATAAAGTGAGTCACACAAAATGTTTGGTTTCCCAGTGCATATGAAAGTTATAGTTATACTATATTCTATTAAGTGTGCAATAGCATTATGTCTAAAAAAGTACATACTTTAGTTTAATAATACATTATTGTTAAAAAATGCTAAAGATCATCTGAGCATTCAGTGAGTCATAATTTTTTTGCTGATGGAGGGTCTTTCCTCCATGTTGATGGCTGCTGCCTCATCAGGGTACGGGTTGCTGAAGGTTGGGGTGGCTGTGGCAATTTCTTAAAATGAGACAACAATAAATTTTGTTCCATTAAATGACTCTTTCATCTAGGATGGAGGGGAGGAATAAAATAACTTCTTTTCATGAAAGATTTCTCCATAGCCTGTGATTGATATATTTGATAGCATTTTTTACCCACAGAGAACTTCTTTCAAAGTTAGAGTCAATCCTCACAAATTCTGCCACTGCTTTATCAACTAAGTTTATGTAATATTATAAATCCTTTGTTGTCATTGCAACACTGTTCACAGTATCTTCATCAGGAATAGATGCCATCTCAAGAAACCACTTTCTTTCTTCAGCCATAAGAAGCAACTCCTTATCCATTCAAATTTTATCAAGAGATGGCAGTAATTCAGGTTCATCTTCAGGCTCCTAACTAGAACAAATTCTAGTTCTTTTGCTGTTTCCACCACACCTGCAGCTACTTCCTTCACTGAATTCTTGAATTCCATGAAAATTGGAATCAACTTCTTCCAAACTCATTTTCATGTTGATATTTTGAACCCCTCCCATGAATCATGAATATTTTTAATAGTATCTAGAATGGTGAACACTTTCCAGAAGGTTTTCAATTTATTTTGCACACATCCATCAGAGGAATCATTATTGATGGCAGCTATAGACTTAATAAATGTATTTCTTAACTAATAAGACTTTAAAGTCAAAATATTCCTTGATCCCTGAGCTGCAGAGTGGATGTTGTGTTAGTAGGCATCTCCTTGTTCATCTCCATCAGAGCACTTGGGTGAACATGTGCATTGTCAACGGACAGTAATATTTTGAAAGGAATCTTTTTTTTCTGAACAGTGGGTCTCTATTGTGGGCTTAAAATAGTCCATAAAATGTCATCCAGGTTACAGAGCATGGGTGGAGTCGATTTAAAATAATTCTTAAGGATCTTAGGATTTTCAGTATTGTAAATAAGCATTGGCTTCCACGTCAGGTCACTGGCTGCATTAGTCCCAAACAAGAGAGTCAGTCTGTCCTTTGAAACTGTGATGCCAGGTATTGACTTATCCTCTCTAGCAAAGAAGGTCCTAGATGGCATCTTCTTCCAATAGAAAGCTGTTTCATCTACATTGAAAATCTGTTGTTTAGTGTAGACACCTTAATTAGCTTAGCTACTTAGCTAGATCTTTTGTATAAGTTTTTTTTTAACTTTTAAATTCAGGAGTACAAGTATGTTTGTTACATAGGTGAACTTGTGTCACAGGGATTTGTTGTAAAGATTATTTCATCACCCAGGTACTAAGCCTAGTACCCATTCATTATTTTCCCTGATCCTCTCCCTCCACACCCCCTCCACTCTCCGAAAGACCCCAGTGTGTGTTGTTCCCCTCTATGTGTCCATGTGCTCTCATCGCTTAGCTCCCACTTATAAGTGAGAACATGCGGCGTTTGGTTTTCTGTTCCTGTGTTAGTTTGCTAAGGATAATGGCCTCCAGCTCCATCCATGTCCCTGCAAAGGACATTATCTCATTCTTTTTTACGGCTGCATAGTATTCCATGGTTCTGTCACCCAGGTAAAAATGCAGTGGCATGATCACAGCTCACCACAGCCTTAACCTTCCTGGGCTCAGGTGATCCTCCCACCTTAACCTCCTGAGGGAACCCAGGAGAGCCTCACTCCCACTACAGGCATGTGCCACCACACCAAGCTAATTTTTGTATTTTTTTTTGTTGTTGTTGTTGAGAAGGGGTTTCACCACATTCCCTAGGCTGGTCTCAAATTCCTGGGCTCAGGAGCTCTTCCTGCCTCTGCCACCCAAAGTGCTGGGATTCCAGACTTGAGTCACAGTTCATAGCCTCTTCTGGATAACTTGCAGCAGGTTCTACATCCAACACTTGCTGCAGCTTCTACATCAACATTTGCTGCAGCTTCTACATCAACATTTGCTGCTTCACCTTGCACTTTTATGTCATGGAGATGGCTTCTTTTATGTTATGGAGATGGCTTCTTAAACCTCGTGAGCCACCCTCTGTTGGCTTCCAGCTTTTCCTCTCTCAGCCTTTATAGAATTGAAGAGAGTTAGGGCTTTCTTCTGGATTAGGCTTTGGCTTAAGGGAATGCTGTGGCTGGTTGATTTTCTATCCAGACCACTCAAACTTTCTCCATCAGCAATAAGGTGGTTTCACGTTCTTATTAATCATGTGCTTGCTAGAATAGCACTCTTAATTTCCTTCACGAACTTCCTTTTACATTCACAACTTGGCTGACTGTTTAAGACCCAGCTCTTGGCAGGTCTCAGCTTTTGACATGCCTTCCTCACTAATCTTAATCCCTGCTGGCTTTTGATTGAAAGTGAAAGACATATGAGTCTTCTCTTCACTTGAACACTTAGAAACCACTGTAGGATTGTCAGTTGGCCCAATTTCAATATTGATGTGTGTCAGGAATAGGGACGCCTGAGGAGAGAGAGAAAGAAGTGGGGAAATGGCCAGCCAGTGGAGCAGTCAGAACACATATGACATTTATGGATTAAGTTTGTTGTTTTATATGGGCATTGTTCACGGTGCCCCAAAACAATTTTAGTACTAATGTCAAAGATCACTCATCAGAGATCACCATAAGGGTGATTATTCCACCGAGGCCATACGATTATAATGATAATAATAATGAAACAGCTGAAACGTTGCAATAGTTACCAAAATGTGACACAGGGGCACAAAGAGAGCACGTGCTGTTGGAAAAATGGTGCTGATAGACTTGCTGAATGCAAGGTTGCCACAAACTTTCAATTTGTGAAAAAAGCAATATCTTCGAAGAGTAATAAATTGAAATGTAATAAAGTATGCCTATAACTTCATATTTAAAAGCATTTCAAATAATTTTTATTAAAACCTATGAAATGAAGCAAGATAGTGACATAAAATATCTGATTATGAATTAAATATTTTTCAAGAAATAGCTACTGAAGGACCAAAACTCTGTCTCCTGTTTCCTTTGCATTTTCCCTCAGGGTCTAGTAAAGAATTGTGGAATCTCACTAAATGTTCATGGTGGTGTCAGTTCAACCTTAGCTTTTATTGTTGTTTTTTGTTTTTGAAACAGGGTCTTGCTCTGTCTCCCAGGCTGGAGTACAGTGGTGCAATCTTAGCTCACTACAGCCTCTAACTGTTGGGCTCAAGCAATCCTTCTACCTCAGCCTCCCAAGGAGATGAGACCACAGGCATATGCCACAATGCATGGCTAATTTTTAATATTTTTATAGGGATATGGTCTAGCTATGTTGCCCAGTTTGGTCTCAAACTCCTGTCCTCAAGTGATCCTCCTGCCTTGGCCTCCCAAGTGCTGGGATGGGATTACAAGCATGAGTCACTGCAGCCAGCTTTAAACATAGTTTCAATAAATGTCTGAATTAGATGTCTGCTGTCCCTTCCTTCCCTGAAATTATGTTTTGTCTTTAATATAGTGCTATATATTCATTTTGCTCCATAGAGAAATAGAAAGCACATAATGCCCTCTAAGTAGCCTCTTGAATAATGCAACTTACACATCATTCATTTAGTGTTTAAGACAAAAATCTGAGATAAGTTCTCCTGCGGAAGAACTATTCCTAGATTAGCAGAAAATGAGTTGAGGCAGTCTCTGCACTTTTCTTCTATTTTTAAAAAAATTTTACTTGAATAACACACCAGAAAAATTATTTTATCACATTATTTTTAATTATTTTTATTTATTTCTTTTCTTAACAGAGCACATATTTCATTTCTCTCAGTCACCAGAGTGGAAAATAGCATAGTTAAAAAAACTTCCTATTGAACACAAGTAATACTGATTTATTAATCCTGAGCTATTAAAAGTATTTCATAGTGCTGCATAGTGGTGATGTCAGGGAGGTCCGGAAAAAACGTCTTTGAATGTTTTCATGATATAATTGATTTTTGTAGCATTGCCTTGGTCAGTTAATATCCTAATAGGGCGAGTGAATAAAATACCCACTCTTAAATAATTTGAAATATTATTTGGCAATAAAAGGACTATGCCAATTTATAAGTGAAGACATGTCAAAAGATGTTATATATAATTCATTGTCAACTAAATGACAAATAAGAATTTCTTCAAAATTTCAGATCAAGGAATCACGTTAGCTTTTCTGTCGTATGAATACTGTTTGGAAGAACACGAAAAAAGTGGATAGAAGGTACAGGAAGGATGAAAAGACTCAGCAAACGCTCAAAAGCAGGCAAATGAAAGCTAGATTCAGTGAAAACGATCATGTCCGGCCGGACGCGGTGGCTCACGCCCGTAATCCCAGCACTTTGGGAGGCTGAGGCGGGCGGATCACGAGGTCAGGATATCGAGACCATCCTGGCTAACACGGTGAAACCCCATCTCTACTAAAAATAAAAAAAAATTAGCCGGGCGTAGTTGCGGGCGCCTGTAGTCCCAGCTGCTCGGGGAGGCTGAGGCAGGAGAATGGCGTGAACCCGGGAGGCGGAGCTTTCAGTGAGCCGAGATTGAGCCACTGCACTCCAGCCTGGACGACAGAGCCAGACTCCGTCTCAAAAAGAAAAAAAAAGGAAAATGATCACGTCACTTTGTCTGTCACAGAGGTGTGCTTAATAAAGAAGAGACTGGCCAGGAATGGACAGAAAAGATGTGAAACTTATAGCAATGAAAAGTGAAGTTTTATCAGCCAGCAAATGAATAAAGGTATCTCCGTGAAGGCCTTCCCAACCAGAAGTTACTATGTTTATTTTCCCTAAAACCAGAAAGAAAAGAAAATATAACTCTAGAAGTATACAGAAATAAATTATGTCTATAATCTGTCACATAAAGTATTGTAATTCTATTCAGTATTTTAAGTATTTACATAAACCTTCTGAAGTAGAGTAAACCCCCATAAGCTTTGTAAACATTGTCTGGAGGTTTAAAAATATTTTCTTATGTTTAATGTGTGTGTGTATATATATTTAAGATGAATTTTGCTATATATATTTACTATATATATTTGTGTGTATATATATGTATTACTTTCTATTTTGTTGTATTGGGAAGCTTTAAAATGGAGATAGATAAGAACATTGTATAGTAAAAACTAAACGTAAAAGCCTAACTCTGCCAGGATTGTTTTAAGAGTTTGCAATTTCTATTCTCTATATTTCAATACAGTAATGGCACATAGAAGGAAAGGAAAAAAAGAAAAAATGTGATGCAAGAGAATATCACAAACTTAAAAGTCAAATAGACCTATGTTGCAATAAGTGTAACTTTCTCCCTATATGATTTTGAAAACCATTTAAGCTCTTTGACCTTTAGATTTCTTATCTATATAAAAAGGACAATTATTTCTATCTCAACTATTGATGTGTCTGGTTTCCTGCTTGGCACAGAGGCAGTGCTCAAAAAACATTAGCTCTTATCCCATGAACATCATTATTTTATTCATGGTAGATTTTCTGTTAGTCACAGAAAAGACAATGTCAGCAATTTTAAAAGTTCAATATGAGGTTATACCATGGTTCTTTTAAAATGTATTATAATTAACAACATCATTAATTTTATACATCATTTTGCTGGGTTGAGGTTACTGTAGTCAGTATTAAACATTCAGTTAATATATGATTCAAAGTTCAGTTGCAGGGAAAAGAATCCACTTTATTCTGTGGTAGCAGAAAGGGCTTTTTGGTAGAGCATTAAATGCTTACAGAAGTTTAGGGAAGCTGAAGGAAGTGCCTCTAACCCGATCTTTTAGAAACTATTACCAAAAATCTGTTCTAGAAGTGAGCAGCTCAGATTGGTAAGAAAGCTCCACACTTCCTCTGCTGTAATCTTCATTAGCAAAATGGATGGCCCAAGCCCTTTGTACCACATAATTCCAAAGGCAAATTTGGTTTGTCTATAGGATTTGCCATACCTACATTAATATTTGAAATTCTAGGTTTAAGAAAGATTAGTTTTTTTTCTTAGATTTTGTGCCTCTTCTGCATAGAAATTTTTATAGAAAGCAGTTAAAATGGATTGTTAATATATTAATACTGTATATATACTACAGTCTAACATAGTTTCCACTCAATAGACTATTTTCATTCTTAAATTTCTGAAAAATAATAGTTAGTATCAATAGGTACCTACATAATAAATATAAATATCCTTCATGCAATTGAAATGTTACCCAAACATTACTGAAATGGCACATTCTGCATGATGTCTACTTTTTCTCCAGTTCTACAAAAATCCGATCATAATAGCCATTATGTTTAGCTAGGGGTAAATGTAAAACCAATATATCCTGTCTAAGGTAGTTGGACAAAGGGAGAGAAAAACAAAACAAATTTGGTGAATATACAGGCACTGTAGACACATATATGGGTAGCTTCTTCGGTCTCCATTTTTGTAAGTGGTCATATATGGGTAGCTTCTTCAGTCTCCATTTTTGTAAGTGGTAATAAGTTAATAGATGTACAACTTGTTTCTTCCATCTGCCTTTCTATATTTCTTTTGTCCCTAGTGACAGCTTCTACTTGTCAGAATTCTTTACCTGTTGGAGTGACCCAAAACTTTATTCCCAAAGGATCCACCACTTGACTCTACTGTATATGTGTTGCTATTCCAGTCTTCCATGAACCAAATTCACTGAAAATGACAGTACATGAAATACTTCCCCTTACTCCTATTGCATCAAAACAAGCCCACTTGCTCATGATAATCACAACCTGTCATCCCAGGTGGCATGGTACTATCCCCACTTTTTGACCAGTTGATCCAGCAGCATAAGCAGCCCAAATGACCAGGTGATAATCTCAATGACAAGTTCAATGGGTCACCATTGGATCATCTGGTGGAAATATTTATCTAAGAACTCTAAACCAATAGAGCTCTGTGGTACAGAGATAAGAAGAAAGTCTAATATATTGTGAGTTAGTCATTAGGTGTAACATAAGGAATGTTAATAGATTGGTGCAAACATCATTGTGGATTTTGCACTATTGAAAGTTGGTGTTTGATATTGGAATACATTCTTAAATAAATGTGGTTATGTTATATATCATTTCCATGCACATTTCTCACTTTATGTTTTCTTGCTAATGATTTGTTACTTGCTGCTTATTTTCTATTTGTTTTAGACTATGGAAATCATGTTAGACCAAAATCAAATTAGAGCAACTTTCTTATTCAAGTTCAAAATGGCCCATAAAGTAGTGGAGACACCTCACAACATCAACTATGCATTTGGCCCAGGAACTGCTAATGAACATACACTGTAGTGGTGGTTCAAGAAGTTTTGCAAAGGAGACGAGAGCCTTGAAGATGAGGAGCATAGTGGTTGGCCATCAGCAGTCGACAATGACCATTTGGGAGCAATCATCGGATGATCCTTTTACAACAACATGAGAAGCTGCCAAAGAACTAATTGTCAACCATTGTATAGTCATTCGGCATTTGAAGCAAATTGGAAAGGTGAAAAAGCTTGGTAAGTGAGTGCCTCATAAGCTGAGTGAAAATCAAAAGAACTGTCATTTTGAAGGGTCGTCTTCTCTTAGTCTATACAACAACAATAAACCATTTCTCGATCAGATTGTGGTGTGTGATGAAAAGTGGATTTTATATGACAACTGATGTTTGGACTGAGAAGAAGCTCCAAAGCACTTCCCAAAGCCAAACTTGCACCAAGGAAAGTTCATGGTCACTGTTTGGTGATCTGCTGCCGGTCTGATTCATTACAGCTTTCTGAATCCCAGTGAAACCATTACATCTGAGAAGTATGCTCAGCAAACCGACGAGATGCACCAAAAACTGTAACACCTGCAGCTGGCATTGGCCAACAGAATGGGCCCAATTCTTCTCCATGACAACACCCCACCACATGTTGCATAACCAACATGTCCTTGAATGAATTGGGCTATGAAGTTTTGTCTCATCTGCCATATTTACCTGACCACTCACCAACTGACTACCACTTCTTCAAGCATCTCAACCACTTTTTTGCAGGGAAAATGCTTCCACAACCAGCAGGATGCAGAAAACACACTTTCCATGAGTTCATCGAATCCCAAAGCACAGAATTTTAAGCTACAGGAATAAACAAACTTATTTCTTATTGGGAAAAATGTGTCGATTGTAATGGTTCCTACTTTGATTAATAAAGATGTGTTTGAGCCTAGTTATAATAATTTAAAATTCACAATATAAAACCGCAATTATTTTTGCATTAACCCAAGTCCACGTGGTTTGGCTATAGGAGAACTAGTCTAGCCTTGTATGTTGGTCCCAGATTTATAAAATATTATGTCTCTTCTATAATGCCATACTTTGGAAATGTTTTTTTCTAAATATGACAACACCAGGATCTTTAAGGGATCTAACCAGTTACTTGCCAGTGATAGAGTGAGATTGGTGAGTTCTATTGGTGTAAACCAATTGCTCCACTTCTTTGGCTGGAAAACAAATTCATTGTTCAGAAGCAGAATGTACTGATTAAATAAGGAATTCTATAGAGGTAGATGCACTGAGTTCAGAGACTTCTAGAGTGGCAATTTTACTTTTCCTGAATATTTTAGGACATTTCTATTTATAAAGATTATAATCTTTATGTTAAATATAAAAAGTACTTTTAAAGATTGTATTTATAAGAATAAACATTAGAGTAAGACATCATTGGTCTGCTGCATCTATCTAAATCTAGTATTTCGGGAACAATTGTGAGAAATTCTGATTATTATTACTGTTACCTATTATGAAAACCATGATGCCCTTGCTTCTGGCCATTAAACATTTCCACCTAGCCTCTAAATGCTAAGAACTCATCATACTCATTAAAATCAAAAGGCATATTAATTCAACCCTCATTATTATCCTACGAAAAATAGTAAATAGTGTGCTATGGCTTTCCTTACCAGTGCATTTCTCACTGTCTTGGTGAAAGGACTCTCAGTTCTTCAGGAGTCATAACTAGCAGATATATAAATGGATTATACACAAGCCACTTCACTGTTATCTCTTTGAGATATTAGGATCCCCTTTTCTGTGTTGTATCATGGACATTTTGGAATCTCAACAGTTTTACACAAGCCATCTTTGAGTCCATGTTTAAGAAACAAATCAAGGAAACAGAATAACTCTTGGTTGGCTCAGTTACAAATAATATTCAGATCCCCTTATAAGTGCAGCCTCGTAAATGTATTTATCTATAAACATATAATATTTATATAAAACTGTGTTTTTCCCTCCTTCACCCACCACATTCATAATTAATTCCCATACATTTTCCTCATTTCCATGATACAAGTTAGAAAAATTGTTAATCAACTATGATAAATAAATGTTATCCCAGATCAACCTAAGATTGCTTTCCACAAATGTGCAAATGGTGCAGTAGGTGACAGTGGTGGGTCTTAAGAATAGGCATGTCTTTAAGGTAGCCACAATAGTTAACATTATTCTAAGTCTTGAGGTAAATCAGAAATGATCTCATCATTCATGGAAGAAAAACTAATAAATATAAACAGAAACTATGATAAGGGAATATTCATCTCAGTAGCAATGGCTATATAGCTTGAAGTACTTTTGTTTTCAACTACCTAGATTTTGGGGGTTGTTAATGAAGCATAGATTAGCCCATTCTGACTAACACATTGATTAATATGCATATTAGGCCTTTGTCTACACAGAAAAAGGGATTACAATTTTTAGGACAGTCACATTCTCTGTACCTGTGACAATGTCTTGAGTAGTACTTTGAAACTTGGGCTTGTTTCCTTTTCCTTTTCTAAATTCTCTAGAACAGTTGCTCATTCTAGAATTCATGCATTCTTCATTCTTGTCATAAGAGTATACTGCAGCAGCTCAGCAGCTCACCAAATACTTGACTTCAATAGACACTTTCTCCCAAAAGACTACAGTTAATCTTTAATGCTGTTTATCTCATACAATAGAAAAACAATGTTCTATACTCTGACATTAGCAGGATCCTAATTGCTTCAAACACAACCAGGTCAGATGCTAAATACCAGATGCCTGTTTCCTTGAAGTTTTTCTTCAGGTGCCAATTACTCTCAGTTAGAGTTTATTAGCAAAGACAGGACCCACTGAAGTTAGTATAAGGAAAAAATAATGCATTGGGATGTATTTAATATTATATTGAATTATTGAGAGGCTTTAGGAATAGACTCTAGATTGAGATCCCAAAAGTAACTTCCAAGTCAACAACAGAACTGGTCTTTCAAGGAAGCCACTTTTCCTGACATAGTCAGGGAACTGCCTGTTGAATCAGGAAGTCACTACTATAGCTCCTTGCTTCAGAACCACAACACCTGTACTAAAACAGACACACACACACACATACACGCATGAATATACAGAAATGGATGCTTTGTACCCTTCTTCTCTCTGTTCTTAAATCAAGATTTTTAATTCAAGTTTCATTTAAATGTATCTGATTTGAGGAATGTAAACTAAAACTACAAATATGGGCATAAAAAATCTTGTATTTTTATTTTGTTTTACAAATTCATCACTTCTGCATTTTCAGAAAGCAAGTTAGAAAGAGGTGGGAATGGATATTGAATTGCTCAAGCCAATGCATCTACCACAGCAGTTTACTTACATAGTAGTGATTTATGGAGTAAAATCCTAATTGTGGAAAGGCTTTATAATTAGCACTTCAATTGTGAAGTGTTCCTTCAAGCATTAACTCTATAGAATTGTTGCCAAAGTTTTAGTTCAATTCACAACTTTAAGTACATAATTTGTGTCAAGTTCTGGTGTTACAAAGATGAATTATCCCAGTTCCTCACCCTTAAGGTGCTAACAGTCTGCAACACCAAGTAGACTAATCAATACCTACAGTAATTCAGGTATTAACACTGTGCCAAAAAATGAACAACATGCTATGAGATTAATTTAGCCTCTGATGGGTACAGAATAGATATTTGGGGACACTTGCATAGGTAAAGTTAAATCATGCCTTAAAGGATTTCTTGTCTGGCCTTAAAAGAAGAGCAAAATATATTCTTTTAGGAGACAAGAATATGAGTAAAGCATGAAAAAAACTGAATTTGAATATGATCCTTGAGCATAGTAGGTGTGCAGTAAAAAATTGTCAAAATACATAAGAAAAAACTAGGGTACAGAGGTCATAAAAATGAACAGAAATGAATTGTTAGATTGTTAAGGGCTGTTTAAGCCAGTTTTGAACAATAAGTTTTGAGTGGGAATCAGGTGTATCACTTCCATGCCAAAGCATTTAATTGCTGGTACAAAACCACACAGTACTTTATTTTTCTTATTGCTTAGCCACCAACGTCAAGAATGTGACTGTTCCAATTACAGGAAATGTAGAAAAACAGAATTGTTTTGTGCAAAGAAATCCCCTAGTCATATTTTTATAGTTGTAACTTTAGAAGCACTGAGGAGGACAGATTACAGTGCAGACAGCTGGAATCTGATCAAACAGAACACTATGTAAGGGTTGTGATCTAATAAAAATGTATATTTGGTTTCTGTTCCCAGTTCCTGACACAAAGCTCCTAGTACTCTTGTAACTTCTCAAGTGATAGGGATGATAGGAGCATCTCTTGTTACAGTATTTGATATTGGTTCCTGGTTTCTGACAGAAGACCCCTGGAATCTCTGGAGGAGTAAGTATTTTTTTTGCATATTAATGAGATGACTCGTAGCTGAACAAGCTGCTATTAATTTCAGGAAGAGCTGGTTGACAAAATAACCAACCTCATAATTACAGGGTTGGCGCATTCATCCCCACTCCTCAACCTGTGAGGAAGGGAAAAGGGCTGGAGATTGAGTTCAGTCACCAATGGCCAATGATTTAATCCATCATGTCTGTGTAATGGAACCTCCATGGAAAATAAACAATGAGAGCTTCAGGATTGTAGAGCTTCCAGGTTGGTGAACAGATCCAAGTGACAGGAGGGTGGCATACCCCAACTCCACAGGGACAGAAGCTCCTGTGCTTGGGACTTTTTCAGACCTTTCCCTATGTATCTCTTCATCTTACTCTTCTTCTGTATTCTTTATCATATCCATTGTAAATCTAAGTAAATGCTCTCCTGAGTTCTATGAACTGTCACAGCACATTATCTAACCTGAGCAGGGGTCATGGGAACCCCTGATTTGTAGTCAAGTCAGACAGAAATGTTGTAACTACTTATGACTGGCATCTGAAGTGGTGAGCAACCTTGTGGGACTGAGTCCTTAACCTGTGGGGTCTGCACTAACTCCAGGTAGTTAGTGTCATTGAATTTAGGACATCAGTTAATATACAATGCAGGATGTGCTTTACCAGCATGGCACATGTATACATATGTAACAAACCTGCACATTGTGCACATGTACCCTAAAACTTAAAGTATAATAATAATAAAATAAAATAAATTAAAGCATGGGCAAAGAATGTTATGAGTACAGCTTATGCTTTTAACAATTTAATAAAAATTTCTTTAAATCTAGTATATGATTATTTTTGTAAACATTCAGTAGTATTAGAAAATATTTGCTTTCTCTGTAAAATATGAAATATAGTATATAGCTATTAATTGTAGCTTAGAGATTATATTATGTAAAATATCTAATCATAGTTATTTCTACTTTGTGTTTGTTAAGTTACAGCCAATTAAACTCTATTTAAAAAAAAAAAAAATTGCTTGAAGGCAGAATGCTTGGTAAAAGTCATTGCCATTCTCTAATCTCAAGTACCCAGCAATGCAATACACTGTGGAAGGCCGCAGGGACCTCTGCACAGGAAAGCCAGGTATTGTCCAAGGTTTCTCCCCTATGTGATAGCCTGAGATATGGCCTTGTGGGAAGGGAAAGACCTGACCGTCCCCGAGCCCGACACTCGACACTCGTATAGGGTCTGTGCCGAGGAGGATTAGTGAAAGAGGAAGGCCTCTTTGCAGTTAAGAGGAAGGCATCTGTCTCCTGCTCCTCCCTGGGAATGGAATGTCTCGGTGTAAAACCCGATTGTATGTCCTATTTACTGAGACAGGAGAAAACCGCCTTAGGGCTGGAGGTGACACACGCTAGTGCCAATACTGCTCTTTAATGTACCGAGATGTTTGTGTACCTGCACATCAAAGCACAGCACTTTCCTTAAACTTATTTGACACGGAGACCTTCGCTCACATGTTTTCCTGATGACACTCTCCCCACTATGACCCTATTGTCCTGCCACATCCTCCTCTCCGAGATGGTAGAGATAGTGATCAATAAATACTGAAGGAACTCAGAGACCAGTGCCGGCAGGGGTCCTCCATATGCTGAGCACCAGTCCCCTGGGCCCACTTTTCTTTCTCTATACTTTGTCTGTGTGTCTTATTTCTTTTCTCAGTCTCTCATCCCACGTGACGAGAAACACCCACAGGTTGCGGAGGGGCTGGCCCCCTTCATACAAGAGTTGGAGAATGGGTTGGTGTGGGAAAAAAGCCCACACACTTCATATCAAAAATGTTGCATGTGGAGAGTATACAGTTGTGTTTTTTTCCTTTATAAAGAGTCTATGTCCGCTGCAGCACAAAGCAGTAGAGGAGAGAAGAAAGCTCATCTCAGACACATTAAGGGGAGGAAATGAGAAGGCTTAGTTGAAAAAAACACATGGATGAAGAGAGAAGGAGAGAAGTCAGAAATAAATTCCAGATTTCACTTTGGCTTTCAGAGTGACTAGTGATGTCTTAGATGGGGTGCAGACATTTAACGCTCACCAAATATCTATGTGTGTTCCCGTATTTCCCAAGCCTCTTGCTGCTAGATAGTGTCCCGTAACTTCACAATGAGCTGTGAGAAGAAATGACATGTGTTCCTTTAGGGATTTAAAAAAAAAAAAAAAGACAAGAGGCATGCAACTTTCTGAAATGTTTCTGATAACAGTGGAGGTCTAGAATTGAGATGGCTGGAGCACTATGTGTGAACTGTATTTTTAAGGAACTTGATAGATAGAAGCAACCGTAAAATGTCCTCTAATTCTCACAATATGTTCAGCCAAGCAAGAAATGACTTTTTCATGTGTAAATTTACTGTGATTATGGGGTTGTTTCTATGACACCTTGGTCAGTTTACCCTCACTAAAATGTGAGTAGGAGAACAGAACATTTGTCGAAATTAATAATAGCAAAATTTATTGAATATTTATCATATGCCAGTCACTGTTTTAAGCACACGTATTACATGTGACAACCCATCTGCTTCTTGAAACAACCTAATAAGAAAGGGTTGTTTTATCCTAATTTAATAGGTGAGGAAATTGAAGCACAGAGAAGTTAAATGAGTTTATTTTCTATAGCTGGTATACTGTGAGCTTGAAATTCTGGATCTTATTTTATATATGCTAAATTTAAGATGAGAATATCATTGTGCATATAGAGATAATTATTCATACTGAATAGATTTTATTAATAGAGTTGATATTTGAATCCAGAGGACAATATATATGGAAGCATATGAATGCAAAAAAAAATTCTGATAGTTACTATGAAATATCGCCATATTAAAAAAGATAGACAATATGTATTTTTAAAAGGTCAGAAAGAGATAACTCTTAAGAGACAGCAGGGAAATTAAGTAGATATTTGAAATCTTCCTTCTCACCTGTAAATATTGGGATGTCCAGCTCTCAATTCCTACCTGTCTCTTCTTTTCTAATCATAGAGTCTATGTAGATTATTTTGCTCGGTCACCAAAGTTTAAATGCCTTCTTTGTGTTAATTGATTTCCATTTTATGTTATTAGTCCTGACTTATGTCTGGGTTTCCAGACCAAATATATTAAAATGCCTACTAGGATACCCACTCTGATATTTAGTAGGCTTTCCAAAGGAAACATATTCAAAATCTAACATTATTTATTTCCCTCTTATTTGTCTGTTCCCTAGTCTTCTCTATTCCAGTTAATTGCACACAATTTAACCTTGTTGCTTAGGCCTGAAATGGAGAATCACCCTTAACTCGCTTACTCTTTTCCTCCAATCTACCAGCAAGTGTTGCAGACTTCCTTCAGATACATATCCCAAGTCTTACTACTCCTTACTGTTCCTTTGTTATTGTCAGTCCTACACACATTATTTGCCTGTCATGCTAAAATAACCCACAGACATGTCTCATATTGTGTCTGAAACTGGTGGGTTCTTGGTCTCACTGACTTCAAGAATGAAGCTGTGGACCCTCGCGGTGAGTATTACAGCTCTTAAGGTGGCACGTCTGGAGGAGTTTGTTCCTCCCATCCAGAGTTGCTCATTCTTCCCGGTGGGTTCATGGTCTTGCTGGCCTCAGGAGTGAAGCTGCCAACCTTCACGGTGAGTGTCAAACCTCATAAAGGCAGTGCTGAACCAAAGAGTGAGCAGCAGTAAAATTTACTGTGCAGAGCAAAAGAACAAAGCCCGCACAGTGTCCATTTTACAGAGAGCTGATTGGTCCGTTTTACAGAGAGCTGATTGGTGCGTTTACAATCCCTGAGCTAGACACAGAGTGCTGATTGGTGTATTTACAATCCTTTAGCTAGAGGTAAAAGTTCTCCAAGTCCCCACTAGATTAGCTAGACACAGAGCACTGACTGGTACTTTTACAAACCTTGAGCTAGACACAGGGTGCTGATTGGTGCGTTTACAAACTTTGAACTAGACACAGAGTGCTGATTGGTGCGTTTACAATCCTTTAGCTAGACATAAAATTTCTCCAAGTATCTACCAGATTAGCTAGATACAGAGTGCTGATTGGTGCATCCACAAACCCGGAGCTAGACACAGAGCGCTGATTGGTGCACATACAATCCTCTGGCCAAACATAAAAGTTCTCCAAGTCCCCACCGGACTCAGGAGCCCAGTTGGCTTTGCCTAGTGGATCCCGCGCCTGCGCCGCAGGGAGAGCTGCCCGACAGTCCCATGCTGCATGCTTGCACACCTCAGCCCTTGGGCAATCGATGGGACCGGGTGCCCCAGAGCAGGGGGTAGCGCCCGTCAGGGAGTCTTGGGCCCACGGGAGCCCACAGCGGGGACTGAGGCAGCGGTGGGGGGCTTGGGCATGGCAGACTGCAGGTCCAGAGCCCTGCCCCATGGGCAGGTGGCTGAGGCCCGGTGAGAATTCCAGCATGGCACAGGCAGCCCGGCAGTGCTGGGGGAACTGGCGCACCCTCCACAGCTGCTGGCCCAGGTGCTAAGCCCCTCACTGCCCAGGGCCCACTCGGAGTGCCAGGCCCGGGGCCCGCGGAGCCTGCACTCCCCCAGAATGCAGGCTGGCCGTGAGGTCCGTGCACAGCCCTGATTCCCACCCATGCCTCTCCCTCTACACCTCCCTGCAAGCAGAGGGAGCTGGCTCCAGCCTCAGTCAGCCCAGCGAGGGGCCCCCATAGTGCAGAGGCGGGCTGAAGGGCTCCTCAAGCGCAGCCAGAGTGGACGCCCAGGCCAAGGAGGCACCGAGAGCGAGTGAGGGCTGCTGGCACATTGTCACCTCTCGATATTTTTTCTTTTGTCCTCAACAGGTAATTCATTATACAATGCCAGACTGATATATTTAAACATATACCAGACCTTGCAACTATCATGCTCAGAAACTGTCAATTACTTTCTTTCACTTGAAGTATGAATGTCAAAACTATTTAGTTTGGCCCATGGTACACTATAATATCCAATCCATGTTCATCACTCTGATATTTCTTCTAATTTTCTCCTGATCACCATCACATTTTTTAAATTTTTATATATTTTAACAGTTTTATCAAGGTATAACTGACATAAATAGATGAACATACTTAGAGTCTACAATTTGATCAGGTGTGACAATCCCACAAAACAATAACTGTAATCAAGATAGTGACCATGCCCACCACCCCAAAAGGTTCCTTTGTGACACTTCATAGAAATTCTTTACCACCTCTCCCTGCCTCCTCCTTCCTTGGACAACTTCTGATCTGCTTTATGTCAATGCAGATTGGTTTGAATTATCTAGAGATTTATAGAAATGGAACATATGGCTTATAATCATTTTTATCTGGCTTCTTTCACTCAGCCTAATTATTTTTAGTTTCATTTATGTTGTTGCATGTATTTGTAGTTCATTTGTTTTCTATTGCAGAGACACATCATATAAGTATACTGAAAAATATTCATCAATCCACTTATTAAGAAGCATTTGGGATTTTTCACTGTTCTTGGCTATTACAAAAGGAAATGCTCCAAATATTTAAACAGAAGTCTTTGTATGGTCATGTGCATTCATTTCTCTTGGGTGAATATATAAGAGTGGAATGGCTGTATTAGAGGAACCCCTGCTTACCAGGCCTCTGGTTTAATAAATGATGACTAGAGTGACTCCATCTTAGAGTGAGTAGTTGGGCACTCACAAGGCACCTGTAAGGGTAATATTTATGGTCTGAAAATATCTACATCCCAAGCTGACCACCAATTATATTTACAGAATATTTATGACCATACAGAATATCTGTCACCAAGCCTGCAGAATATCCAAAAGTCCTAAGAATACAGCACCCTTTACTTAAAGATCACATTAATGAGTAAGTTTAGGTTGAAGGGTTAAAGGTTATCAGTAACACCAATAGCCACTACCTTTAATGTGCACATAGGAGCATTCCAAGTTTAATTATAGCTCCTAATAGTTTCTTATAAGTAAAGGAACCAATAAAGGGCATTGTGCTCCTCCTCCTGCTTTCTGAGGACATCCTGCTCTGTAGCTGAGTAGCTTCCAAGAAACTTGTTTCTTTCACTGTGCTCTGTGATTCACCTCAAATTCTCTCCTGCATGAGATTCAAGAAACTGCTCTTGGAGTCCAGATCAGGACCCTTTTACTGGCATCATATAGAATGAGTATGTTTAACTTTTTAAGAAACTAGCAAACTCTCCTCCAAAGTGCTTATGCCATTTCACATTTCCATCAGCTCCTCCACATCCTCCCACACGGTTGGTATGTTTACTCATTTCCTAGGGTTGTCGTAACAAAGAACCACAAACTAGGTGGCCTAAAGTAACAGAAATTTACTTTCTCAAAGTGCTGGAAGCTAGAAGTCTGAAATCAAGGTGTTGGTTAGTTCCTACCAGACTCTAGGTAAGAATCCTTCCTTGTTTCTTCTAACTTCTGATGGTTGCCGAAAATCCTTGACTTTCCTTGTTTCATGGCAGGATAACTTCAAACCTCTGGCTTCACACAGTCATCTTTTCTGCATGTATTCCTGTGTTCAAATTTTCCTCTTCTTGTAAAGACAATGATATGGGCTGAATTATGGGCTGAATTTCCAAACAGGGTTGCCTTCTCAGCTACTAGAAGTTAGAATTTCAACATACGAATTCTTCCCCAAATTTATATGTTGAAGTCTTAACCTCTAGTAGTTGAGAAGGCAACCCTATTTGGAAATAACATCTTTACAAACATAATTAAGTTCAAATGAGATCATTAGGGTGGATTGTAATCCAATATGACTGGCACCCTTATAAAAAGAGGAAATCTGGACACAGACACATGCAGAAGGAAGACAATGTGAGGACAAGGGAGAAGATGGTCATCAACAAGTCAATGAGAGAGGCCTGGAACAAATCCTTTGCTCATGGACCTTAGAAGGAACCAATCCTGCTGACACTTTGATCTTGAACTTCTAGTCTCCAGAACTTTGAGAACTTCAGTTGCTGTTGTTTAAGACTCCCAGTCTGTGGCACCTTGTTAAGACAGCCCTAGGAAATTAATACACATTTTAATCATTAGATTTGGGCCCACCTTAATTCTGTATGACCTCACCCTTATTTGTTCACACCAGCAAAAAACCTATTTCAGAATAAAGACAGATTATTGATAGGAAAAATATTTGCAAGCATTTATATGACAAAGAATTGTTATCTAGAATATATAAGATTTTTCAAATCTCAGTAATAGAAAACAATTCCAGAACACATAAGCAATAAAGAACAAAGTCACATTTTCAGGTTCCAAGTGGACACGGATTTTTAGGGAACACTATTTCGCCCAGGACGGTAGGGCCGGGATTTTAAATTTCAGATATTCTAACAGAAATATAATGGAATCTTATTATATATTAATTTGCATTTCCCTAACTGTTAATGCTGTGGAGGATATTTTCATGTGCTTATTCACCATCCATATATCTTCTTTGGTAAATAAGTTGTAAAAATATATTGCTTATGTGTTCTGGAATTGTTTTCTATCACTGAGCTTTGTAAAATCTTACATATTCTAGATAACAATTATTTGTCATATAAATGTTTTGCAAATATTTTTCCTATCAATAATCTGTCTTTTTTATTTCATTAGTGTCTTTCAAAGGACAGACATTTTAGATTTGGATTAATTTTATTAATTTTTTCTATGGATTGTGCTTTTGGTGTCTCATCTAAGAAATCACAGAGCTTTTCTCCTATTGTCATCTAGCAGTTTTATAGTTTTTGGTTTAACATTTAGGTCTGTGAGCTATTTTAAATTAATTTTTGAATCTGTAAAGTATGCATTATATGAATTAAAGTTTGTTTACCTCTGCTTGTTTTGTTTTCTTTTATATTTGAATATACAAATGTTTCAGCAATATTTGTTGAAAAGACTATCTGTTCACCATTGAATAGTCTTTGCACATTTACCAAATGTTTTTCATATATGTTGGATCTGCTTCTGGACTCTATTGGGTTTTATTAACCTGTTTGTTTAACCAAATAGTGACAATTCTCTGGGGATGGGGTTTTTTGAGGCCTTCCAAAGCCAGTTTTTTCCCTCTGGTAGCTGCTAGGCTGCTGTTTTTCACAGCTACTGTGGTTGCAAGACTTTCATTTTTCAAGGTTACCAAAAAAACTGGGGAAGAAGGGATAGGAAAAATGCAAGATAAACACCGCAAACCTTGCTATTCTCACCACAATACAGCTGTTTTTTCAGGAATGGATACTCCTCAAATTTTTGTAAGTCATTGGTTAATTTCCATAGTTCTAAAAAAGTTGCTTTTGATGATTTGTGCTAGTGTTCTTGCCCCTATATAGAATCAGATTTTTGGAAGGCTTGTTCCACTATTCCATTATTAATTTTTATTGTTAATCAACCTTTGCATTCTTTCATAAAGTTCATTAGTCATGATGTGTTGCCCTTTTTATATATTGTTAGGCTGATTTGTTGAAATTTTGTTTACAATTTTTACATCTGTATTCATGAAGATCTTGTCTGTAGTTTTTGGACTGTCTTTGTCTGAATTTGTATCAAAGTGACATTGGTCTCCATTTTCTGGAAGAACTCTTATAAATCTAGAATTATTTTGTCTCTTTAATGTATAAATGTATAGATAATAGCATTTATCCATGAAGCCATTGGGCCTGGAATTTGTGTGTGTGTGCGTGTGTGTAAAAGTTTTTTTTGTTTCTTTTTAACTACAATTCAATTCCTTCAATAAATATGAAGCTATTCAGGTTATTTATCTTGAGTGAGCTTTCCTAACTTGTATCTTTCAAGGAATTTTCCAATTTCATCTAAGTTATTAAATTTATTGGTGTTAATTTGTTCATAATATTCCCCCCTTGTTATCCTTTTAATATGCAGAAACTATAGTAAGATCAGTTCTCTCATTCTTGATATAATTTCTATACTTACGTTTTCTTTCGATAAATTGTATTTTAATTTCATGCCATTAAAAATTTCTATTTGCCTTCTTTTTTGACCCATGGGTTATTTAGATGTGCTCATTTCCAAATATTTGGAGACATTTCAGATACCATTCCGTTATTGATTGATTTGCATTTTAATTTCATTTTGTTCGGAGAATGTGCTTTGTATGACTTAAACACGTTTAAATCAAGACTTCTTTTGTAATACAGAATATAGTTTATTATTATGAATGTGCCATGTCCACTTGAAAAGTGTGTATATATTCAGCTGTTTTTAGATGGAGTATTCAATAAACATCAGGTCAAATCAATTGCCTGTGTTGTTCAAGTTTTCTATACCTTTACTGATTTTCTGTTCAAATGTCCTATAAATTATTGAGAGCAGAGTAATCAGAGTAATACAACCTAAAATTATGATTGTGAACATCTTTTCTCTTTTGCAATAATATCATATTTTTGCTTCATATATTTTGTACTTCTGTTATTATCTGAACTAATATTTAGGATTTTAATGTCTTCTTGAAGAATTAGTCCTCTCAGCATTATAAAATAATTTTCTTTATCCCTAGGGTTATTCTCTGCTCCAAAGTCAACTTTGTCTGATATTAATATATAGCCACCCCAGGTTTATTTACATTAGCTTTCAAATGGTATATAGTCATTTCTCTGTATCCACAGGTTCCACATCTGTGGATTCAACCAATCTGGGATAAAAAATGTTTTCTTAAAAACAATAAAAATAACAATACAACAATACAAACTAGTACACATAAAAACAATAAACTATTTACATAGCATTTATATTGGATTAACTATTATAAGTAATTTAAAGATGATTTAAAGTATAGGGGAGGATGTGCATCTTTAAATCATACTTTAAAGATGATTTAAAGTATAGGGGAGGATGTGCAAATACTATCTCATTTTATATGAGATACTTGATACTTGTGGTGTTTGGTATTAGAAGGGTAGTCCTGGAACCATTCCCCTGTGGATATCGGGGGAGGACTGTACCTTTCTCTGTCTTTATACTTTGAATTTATTTGGCTTATATCCAAAGCACATTTCTTAGAAGTACTTTATGTTTTGTCTTACGTTTTAATCAAATATCACCATCTGTTTTTTTTTAGTTGGGGATGCTATTACTATTTGTATTTAACTTAATTTTTAATATTTAATTTGTAGGTACATAGTAGGTGTATATGTTTATGGTACATATGAGATGTTTTGACAGAGGCATGTAATATGAAATAAGTACATCATGGAACATGGGATATCCATCACCTCAAGCATTTATCCTTTGAGTTACAAACAATCCAATTATACTCTTTTTTTTTTTTTTTTTTGGCAGAGTCTTGCTCTGTCGCCCAGGCTGGAGTGCAGTGGTGTGATCTCTGCAAGCTCCGCCTTCCGGGTTCATGCCATTCTCCTGCCTCAGCCTCCCAAGTAGCTGGGACTAAAGGCACCTGCCACCACGCCTGGCTAATTTTTTGTATTTTTAGTAGAGATGGGGTTTCACCATGTTAGCCAGGATGGTCTCGATCTCCTGAACTCGTGATCTGCCCGCCTCAGCCTCCCAAAGTGACAATTATACTCTTTAAGTTATTTAAAAATGTACAATTATTTCTGACTATAGTAACCTGTTGTGCTATCAAATAGTAGGTCTTACTCATTCTTTCTATTTTTTTGGCATCCATTAACAATACCCACCTTTCTCCAATCTCCCATTACACTTCCTAGCCACTGATGACCATCTTTCTACTTTCTATGTCAATTAGTTCATTTGTTTTGATTTTTAGATCTCACAAACAAGTGAGAACATGTGATGTTTGCCTTTCTGTCCCTGGCTTATTTCACTTAACATAATGATCTCCAGTTGCATACAAGTTGCTGAAAATGACTGGATCTCATTCTTTTTTTATAGCTGAATAGTACTTCATTTTGTATATGTACCACATTATCTTTATTCATTCATGTGTTGATGGACACTTATGTTGCTCCCAAATCTTAGCTATTATAAACAGTACTGCAACAAACATAGGAGTGCAGATATCTCTTTAATATGCTGATTTCCTTTTTTGGGAGTATGTACCCAGCAGTGGGAGTGCTGGATCATAAGGAAGCAGCGCTGTTTTCTGTGGAACCACCATAGCACCTGTACTAATACACATTCCCACCAACAGTGTACAAGGGTTTCCTTTTATCCATATCCTCGACAGCATTTGCTATTGCCCATCTTTTGAATATAAGCTGTTTTAACTGGGGTGAGATAATATAGCATTGCAGTTTTGATTTGCATTTCTCTCATGATCAGTGATGTTGAGCACCTTTTCATATGCCTGTTTGCCATCTGTATGTCTTCTTTTACTGAATTTGTTTGTCAGTTCCAATAGTTTTCTTGTGGAATCTTTAGGTTTATTCAAATATAAAATCATATAATCCACAAACAAAGATAATTTGACTTTTTCCATTCCTACTTGGATGCCCTTTATATCTTTCTCTTGTCTGATTGCTCTAGCTAGGACTTCCAGGAAAATGCTAAATAACAGTGGTGACAATGGACATCCTTGTCATATGCTAGATCTTAGAAGAAAGGCTTTCAGTTTTTTTCCAATGCATTATGATACTAGCTATGTGTCTGTCGTGTATGGCTTTTATTATGTTGAGGTATGTTCCTTCTATCCCCAGTGTTTTGAGGGTTATTATCATGAAATGATGTTGAATTTTGTCAAATGCTTTTTCAGCATCAATTGAAAGGATCATACGGTTTCTATCCATTCTGTTGATATGATGATTTGGGTATGTTGAAACATCCTTGCATCCCACGGATTAATACCACCTGTTCATGATGAATGATCTTTCTAATGTATGGTTGAATTTGGTTTTCTAGTATTTTGTTGATGATTTTTGCATCAGTATTCATCAGAGATATTAGCCTGTAGTTTTCTTTTTTTTGATGTGTCTTTAGTTTTGGTATCAGGGTAATACTGGCCTCATAGAATGAGTTTGGAAATATTCCCTCCTCCTTTATGTTTGGAATAGTTTGAATTTGAATGGTATTAGTTCTTTAAATGTTTGCTAGAATTCAGCAGCAAAGCCATCAGGGTACAAGCTTTTCTTTACTGGAAGACTTTTTATTATGGTTTCGATCTTATTACTTGTTATTTGTCTGCCAGGTTTTGGATTTCTTCCTGGTCCAATCTTGGTAGGTTATATGTTTCTAGAAATTTGTCCATTTCTTCTAGACTTTCCAATTTTTTGTCATATAGTTGCTCATAGTAGCCATTAATGATCCTTTGAATTTCTGCAGTATCAATTGTCATGTCTCCTTTTTCATTTCTGATTTTATTTATTTGTATCTTCCCTCTTTTTTATTTGGTCTGGCTAAAGGTTTGTCAATTTTGTTTACCTTTTCAAAAACCAACTTTTTGTTTCATTGATATTTTGAATTTTTTCATCTCAATGCCATTTATTTCTGCTCTTATTCTTTTCTTCTACTAATTTGGGGTTTGGTTGCTCTTGCTTTTCTAGTTCTTTAAAATGTATCATTCAATTGCTTATTTTAAATTTTTCCTCTTTTTTGATATAGGCACCTATAGCTATGAACTTCCCTCTTAGTATTGCTTTTGCTGTATCCTGTAGGTTTGGTATGTTGTGTTTCCTTTATCATTTGTTTCAATAATTTTTTCAATTTTCTTCTTAATTTCTTGACTCACTTGTCATTGAGGAGCATATTTTTAATTGCCATGTATTTTATAGTTTCCAAAATTCATCTTCTTATTAATTTCTAGTTTTTTTCTATTGCAATCAGAGTAGATGCTTAACATTATTCCAGTGTTTTTGAATGTGTTAAGACTTGTTTTGTGACCTAGCATATGGTCTATCTTAAGAATGATTCATGTGCTTAGGAAAAGAATATGTATTCTGCAGCCATTGGATGAAATGTTGTCTAAATATTTTTAGATCCATTTAGTCTATAGTGAAGATTAAATCTGCTATTTCTTTGTTGGTTTTCTGCCTGGAAGATCTGTCCACTGCTGAAAGTGAAGTGGTGATGTCTCCAGCTATTATTGCATTGGGGCCTGTCTCTCTCTTTAGCACTAATAACATTTGCTTTATATATCTGGTTGCTCCATCATTGGTTGCATATCTGTTTACAATTGTTATATTCTCTTGCAGAAATGACCCCTTTATCATTATATAGTGACCTTCTTTGTTTCTTTTTATAGTTTTGGTCTTGAAATCTATTTTGTCTGATTTCAGTCACTATACTGATAGGTATAGTGACTCTTGCTCATTTTTGGTTTCCATTGACATGGAATAACTTTTTCAATCCCTTTATTTTCAGTCTATGTATATTTTTATGGGCAAAGTGTTTCTTGTAAGAAACAGATCAATAGATCTGGTTTTTTATCTATTCAGCCATTCAACATCTTTTGACTGGAGAGTTTAGTCCATTTACATTCAATGTTATTATTGATAAGTGAGGACTTACTCTTGCCAATTTGTTATTCGTTGTCTTTTTTTTTTTGTATTCTTCTCTTCATCATTTCTTTTCTTTTTGTCTTCCTTTAGTAAAGGTGATTTTCTCAGTTAATATGATTGAGTTTCTTGCTTTTAATTTTCTGTGTGTCCATTGTATGTTTTTTGGTTTGAGGTTACCATGAGGCTTGCAAGTATTATCTTATAACCCATTATTTTAACCTGATATCAACTTAATACTGTTTGCATAAACAAACTAACAAATAAGCCAAAAGAAAACTAAAAAACTCTATGCCTTAACTTTGTTTTCCCACTTTCAAACTTTTTGTTGTTTCTATTTATATCTTACTGTACTTACTGTGTCTTGAAAAGTTGTTGTAATTATTATTATTGACTGGTTCATCTTTTAGTCTTTCTACTTAGGAAAAGAGTAGTTTACACACCACAGATTCAGTGTTATAATATTCAGTGTTTTTCTGTGTACTTACATTACCCGCCCAAGTTTTGTACCTTCAGGTAATCACTTATTGCTCTTTAATGTCCTTTTCTTCCTGAGTAAGTTCCCTCTTTAGCATATCTTGTAGGACCGGTCTGGTATTGATGAAATACCTCAGCTTTTGTTTGTATGAAAAATTAGTCTTTGGAAGACTAATTATTAAATGCCTTGAGGTAGTCTTCTTTGAGTTAAATCTTCTTGGTGTTGTATAATCTTCTTGTACTTGGATATTGATATCTTTCTCCACGATTGAGAAGTTCTCTGCTATTATCCTGTTGAATAAACTTTCTATCCCTATCTCTTTCTCTATCTCATGTTTAAGGACAATAACTCTTAGATTTGCCCTTTTGAGGCTATTTTCTAGGTCCTGTAGTTTTGATTCATTGTTTTTTATTCATTTTTTTATCTCCTCTGCATATTTCAAATAGAAAGATGGAGTTCTACCTAATCTTCCCTCCCCTTTCCAAAGGCATAGGAGCCTCACTCATAGCCACCCCCACCCCAGACCACAAGGAGTACTTCCAGACTATTGCTGATGTTCCCTTAAAGCCCATAAGTTAGCTTCTGGTGAATGATGCCTGGCCTTGGACTTACCCCTCAGGGCAGTAGGCTCCCCTCTGGCCCAGGACAGGTCCAGAAATACTATCTAAAAGTCAAGTCTTGGAAAGTCAAGTCCTGTCTTTAAGCTTACTAATTATTTCTTCTGCTTAATCTATTCTGCTATTGAAAAACTCAGATGCATTTTTCAGTATGCCAGTTGCATTTTTCTTCTCCAGAATTTCTGTTTGATTCTTTTAAGTTACTTTAATCTCTTTGACAAGTTTATCTGATGAACTTCTGAATTCCTTCTCTGTGTTCTTTTTGGATTTCTTTGAGTTTTCTCAATACAGCTATTTTGAATTCTCTATCTGAAATGTCACATATCTCTGTTTCTTGAGGATTGGTTCCTGGTGCCTTATTTAGTTCTTTTGGTGAGGTCATGTATTCCTAGATGGTGTTAATGTTAGTACATGTTCTTTGGTGTTTGGGGTTGAAGAGCCAGGTATTTATTGTAGTTGTCAATTTCTGGGCTTATTTGTACCCATCCTTTTTGGGAAGACTATACAGATATTTGAAAGGACTTGGGTGTTGTGATCTAAGCTACATGTGCTTTAGGAAACAACCAAAGCCCAGTAATGCTGTGGTTCTTCTAGAGTTGTAGAGGTATCAACAGTTGGTCTTGGACAAGGTCTGAGAGAATTCTATAGATTACCAGGAAGAGACTTAATCTCTTCTCTTACTTTCTCCCAAACAAGCATAGTCTCACTCTGTTCTGAGCCACTTAAAGCTGGGGGTGAAGTGACACAAGCACACCCATGGCCACTACCAGTATGACTGTGCTGGGTCAGACCTGAAGCCACCACAGCACTGGGTCTCACCCAAGGCCTGCAGTAATCATTCCCTATCTACTGCCTATGTTTGTGGAAGGCACTGGGGTTCTACATACAGCAGGTGGCAAAGCCATCCAGGCCTGTGTTCCCTTTCAGGGCAGCAAAAGTCCTCAGGCCCTCAGTAGAGGCAGAGGTGCCATCCAGGAGCCAGAGACTAGAGTCAAAAACCTTAGAAGTCTACCCGGTATTCTATCATACTGCAGCTGAGATGACACTCAGACCACAAGATGCAGTTCTTCCCAATCTTCCCTCCCCTTTCCAAAGGGCAGAGGAGCCTCACTTATAGCCACTGCCACCCCAGACCACAAGGAGTACTGTCAAACTATCGTCAATGTTCCCTTGAGGCCCAAGGTCTCTTATGTCAGCTTGTGGTGAATGCTGTCTAGCCTGAGACTCACCCTTCAGGGCAGCGGGCTCCCCTCTGGCCCAGATCAGGTCCAGAAATGCTGTCTGAGAGTCAGGTCCTGGAATCGGGGACCCAAAGAGCGTGTTTGGTGCTCTACCCCACTATGGCCATGCTGGCATCTGAAGCCAGGAAGTCTCTGAGGCTCACCCATGGCTCTCAACATAATACCTAGCTATCACTGCTGGTATTCAGGGCCTCAAATCTCTTCAGTTAGAAGATGATTAATGCTGCCAGGACTGGGTCCTTTCATTCAAGAAAGTGAGTTCCTTTCTGGCCACAGGTTTGTCTAGAAATGTCACCTGGTAACTAGGACCTGGAACAAGGAACTCATGACTCTGACCACTGCCTGATTCTGCTATGGATGAGCTGGTATCCAACATGAAAGAGAAAATCCTCTCCACTCTTCTCTCTCCTCTCCTCAGACAGAAGGAAGTGGTCTGTTTTGAAGTTGTGAACTGTGCAGCCTAAGGTTAGGGGAGAAGTGATGCCAGCACTCCCTTAGCCATCCCAGCTGTTGTCTCATTATGTCACAGGCCACCCCAGTCCACTGTCTTTCAGCCTAGCTCATCACTAGAGAACACAGAGCACTTTGGCCTTTGGTGGCACGGTTTTTGAGAAATCAAATTCTGACCACTGGGATCAGCAACTCCCCTCTGGCTAGGGCTGGTTTAATTGCTCTCTTCATGGTTAGGCATTAGTTGAGCTTGGTCCAGTTTTTCTTTCTGCTCTAACCGGACAACACTGAGCTCAATGCCTCACAAGGGCTGCGTTATCCCTCCCCCAGCACCCAGAGATGCTCTCTGCACCATGCTGCCACTACTAAGGGGTGGGGGAGGGGTGGTGTCAGCGGCTTAGGACTGCTTTTGCTATCTCTTCAGTGACTCAACAATATGAAGTTAAAACCAGTTACTATGAGTGCTTACCTTATTTTTAGTTCTTATGAAGGTGTTTTTTCTGTGTAGATAGTTGTTAAACTGGTGTCCTTGCAGAAGGGATGATAGCTGGAGCCTTCTATTCCACCATCTTCCTCTGCCCTCCTCTAATATGATTTTTGATATGATTGGACTTGGGTCAATTATCATGCTATTTTTTCCATATTTGTCCCACCTTTTCTTTATTTCTTCTGATATCTTTTGGATTAAGTAATTTTGCTATTATATCGTTTTAATTTATTGGCTAATTAGCTGTAATGATTTTGTTGCTTTAGTGGTTGTGTTAGAGTTTATAATATACAACTTTAACTTATAACAGTTTACCTTCAATTTACATTTTACATATTATATAAGAACCTGGTAATAGTATTCTTCAATTTCTCAAGGCTACTGTTGTCACATAATATATATCCAACAATGCACTTATGATTTTTTAGTCAATTTTCATTTAAATATATGTAAATAGTAAGAAAATAAACATATATTTACCCATGTAGCTACCCCTTCTGGTATTCTTCATTCTTTTTTCAATAGATCTATGATTTGATTTGGTTTTATTTTCCTTGGCCCTGTAGTGCTAAATTTTTTTATCTCTTGCATATCTGAAAATAAGTTTTTATTTTATCTTAGTTTTTTATTGAGATGAAATCCACATAAGAGAAAATTAGCCATATTAAATTATATTATTGAATTGAACTTAGTATATTCATAATGTTGCACAAACTTCAGTTCTAACTAGTTCCAATTGCTTTGTTTTTGAAAAACATTTTGGCTAGTATACAATTTTAGGTTGACAGTTTCTTTTCTTAACAGTACTTCTAAAATATTCTTCCACTGTTTTATCACTTGCTTTATTTACAAAAGAAAAACCTGCTTTTATCTTAATCTATCTTCCTATAAGACACATGCGTTTTTGTCTCTGCTTTTAAGATTTTCTATTTATCATTAGTTTTGAGCAATTTGACCATGAAGCACTATGTAATTTTCTTTGTATTTCCTATAGTTGGGATTGTCTTAGCTTGTTAGATTTATAAGTTTATGATTTTCATCAAGTTTGGACTTTTTAAAAATAATTATTTCTTAATGTTTTAAAATCTCCCTTATCCCAACCCTTTTGGTAACTACAATTATCCACATTTTAAACCACTTGAGTTTGTCCCAGCTCACTGAAGTTTTTACTTGTTTTTCATTTTTTTGTTGTTTTTTGTTTTGTTTTGTTTTGTTTTGAGATGGAGTCTCGCTTGGTCACCAGGCTGGAGTGCAGTGGCACGATCTCAGCTCACTGTAACCTCCACCTCCCAGGTTCAAGCGATTCTCCTGCCTCAGCCTCCTGAGTAGCTCGGACTACAGTCACGTGTCACACGCCCAGCTAATTTTTGTATTTGTAGTAGAGACAGGGTTTCACCATGTTGGCCAGGATGGTCTAGATCTCTTGACCTCATGATCTGCCCGCCTCGGCCTCCCAAAGTGCTAGGATTACAGGCATGAGCCACCGCACATGTGTTTTATTTCTGATATTTTCTGTAGCTACAGTTTCAAGTATATTAATCTTTCTTACCCCTATTCAATGTATTTTTCATCTCAAATGCTGTATCTTTCACCTCTAAAATTTAGATTTGGGTCCATTTGTATCTACTTAACTATTTGGACATATGTAATACAGTAATAATAGCAGTTCTAATGTTTATACCTGCTAATTCTAATATCTGTGCCAGTTCTAGGTCAGTTTCAGTGTTCTTTTTCTCTCTATTATGGGTCATATTATAAGTGAAGAAATGAAGATTTGCTGTGAGTGTCCATGAGGTAGTGGCAAATTATGTATATAGCACATCTGAGAAGGTGAGAATATAAGAGGATTTTTCTTTTTTAGAGACCTGAAGTTGCAAGAATGCACAAAAACAGGGATATCAAGACAGGAGCCTCTTACTCAGGCCCCAAAGTTTTAGATCTTGGCTACCTACTCATGCTGCTAAAGACTGGCTGCCTACTCAACGCCTGTAAAGTGTGGGTGGTGGAATTGAAGACCATCGCATAAAGCTGAATCTCCAAAGACCTAACTCCTCGCTTTGCAGAGCTCTTCGCCAGGAGGAATAGTGAGATAATTATCTATCTCTGCCCCTCAATCTGGGGGAGAGGAAAAAAAAAGAAATATTTACTCTGATATTTCCTCAGTATAAACCCACCCTCACTAGGACTTGGGGGCAAAATTTACAACCTGTCACCCTAAAAATTCAAGAAGAAAATAAAATATAAAGTGGTTCAGTAAGCAGTTTTTCTCTGTGGAGTAACTGGTTGAAATGTCTAAATTTGACATTTCCTTCTTCACTTGTTTTATTTCTTTTTTAATTTCTGAGTGCAAAACTCTGTTGATTTTCCTTTATTCTAAACAATATTTATTCTGCACTATTTGTCATTATCTCTCAGGCCAGGCCATCTATCTGACCTTTGGGGGCTTTATATTTGAAACTCATGATTTCAACTACTATGTGCATATATATACATATTTTTTTCCAAATCTCTATTTATATATTTATGATTTATGTCTAATTTGCATTCTAGTTCTCACTCCAAGTCCTTAGACCCTGATGTCTATAATACATCTCTAATTAGTTGTTCAACTTACTAGTATACAGAGAAAATTAAAGTCATTTGATGGTCAACATTTCTTAATGTTGTTACTGCTATAAGATTTCTGCAAGATAAAATATGTTATCAGGAAATCATGTCGCTGAAAACTCTTGGAGTACTGAGTTCTTTGATTTCAATCCTATCTACTACTTACGTATATGTGAGAGTTAGAATTCTCTAAGCTTTAAAATTCTGAGCCTCAGTTTTCTTATCTGTAAGTTGGGAATTATAGAAATTACTTCACTTGTTATTGTGAGTGCTAAATCAAATCCTTAATAAAAAATCATTGATATACCTAGTATATGTTAGGCCCTCTACAAAAGATAGTGGTGCTCTTCCAGGTATTTTGTGTTTTCAGTTGTATTTTTATTACCAGGTAGCCAATTCCATCTATCTATTAGGATTTTCAAATTATTCTCTTTGAAAGCTTATTTGATTCCCAGGTTTTATAGTTTAGATTTTGGAGTAATTAAGAATATATATTGAGATTAATGTTTTTCCTTCATAGTAATACATATACCTCTTTCTAATTGGGTAAAAATATACATATGTGACTTTTAAAAATTTTAATGAATATTTTGGAGTGTCTCTACTTTTAAATCTTGGGGAAACTTTTCATTGACAATCACGGATATTTTTACCTGCTTGATTTTCCCATTCATCTCCTAACTGATTATTTCATAAAAGTCTCTTTGCTAAGAAAGAGTAAATTCTACCCTCTGACACAAATTAACTATCCATTAATTACATGTTGGAAATGTCACCAACTCTACTTTGCACTGAACTGTCTATGTTCAAATCCTGAAATAGTCCCCACATTATATAACCAGTATGTGTGTAGGGACGTGAAAGCTTTGAAACAAATTTTGGGAAAGACTTTTAGAAATGTGATTTGTATTATAACAGAGACTTCTTAATGCTTTTTTATGTGCAATGACTTTTATCAAATGATGTGATTTAGAAAGATATCTTGCTCTCATTTTTCTTAAGATTTTTCAATCAACTTCCAGTTTCCGATTCTGACTTTTTCTAATAAGTGAACACCTACTGAAGAACATCAGCAATTTTGTGCATGGAAATTGAACGGGGAAAAATACCGTTTGCCTCAGCAGGGGAGTATCCTGACATTCATTGCTTTCTTATATTTTATTGTAAACCAATAATGGACCCAAAAAGTGTTTATTACAGAGGAGGTTATGATTAATTTTTCTGGTAAGTGGACAAAAGTATTCCTTTAAACCTCCCTCTGTGCAAGATATAAGATAAATATTGTAATGTTATTAAAAGAGAATATTATAATATTTTTTCTTATAGGTTTCTCATTTTTACTTCAAAATACTAATACAATTTATTCCCAATTTATTATTTTAATGAGAGTTGGCATTGCCAATACAGCACATACTGCAGAGAATTCTATTTCTGTTCAATTAAAACTAGTTAAGAAACATCTGTTCGAAAATTTTTCTTAGAAAAAGAATTATAACCCATTTTCAATTTTGTTGAACCTCATGAATAATTTCCTTTTTTCGTAATTTTACAGTGGATGTAATTTGAAAGAGTACCTAATGTTTCATTATCAGGAATGTAGTTCGTGCCTGAATGAAAAGTACACATAATAATCCCACATAGAGGCAGAGGACACTCGTTTGGTAATCCATATTGTCTGGAAGCAGGATATCAGCCAGGAACAGTCATGCATTCACCCACTCACTCGGGGTTTACTATTTGATACGTGCTGTTTATAATGATGAGAAGGTCAGTCCTGACCTCACCTTCACAGAAACTACAGACAATCAGGTGACACAGAATTCAAGTATTTCTGCCCATTCCACATGTATAACCTTTACTCATAAGAGCTCTTAGTCCAAGTTGTATCACTCAAGTGTGCTTAATAGGCTTGGTAATCAAGCACTTTAGCCCACGGCTGATTAAAGTAAGTAAGTCAAACATGACTGAGATTACTAAATGGCAAAGACATTAACAAGAAATACAAGCAATTTAACTGTGAGAGTGGATAGGAAAAACATACACAAAGAACTAGGAAAGCTCAAAGAAAAATTTGACCTAAGTTTGCTTCACTTTACATTTCATTTATTCAACACAAAATACTTTGTCATATTCAATTCTAATTTATTCATTTAAAATTTTTGACTCTTATATGATATGTAATATGCATGGCTCTGGACTTATAAGAAATATATGACCCCTAAATTAAAGGAACATAGAGTATTGTACATATGTACAGGTATCCTCATTTGTGTGTTTGTATTTAGTGGGGGATGGAGGTGAATAGTTGAGAGTATGGGTAGTGGGGTAGGTTTAGGTTTTAAGAGTCAAAACCAGGTATAGAGAATAGAGGTGATAGAGCGTCAAGAGAGAACTTTTTAACTAAAATAGAAGTGAGTTGAGAATAAGGGTTAAATCTGAAGTTTCTGGTAGGGAAGGTATTAAAACTATAACAAAGGTGGCATGACAAACATGGTATCCATGGAAGGACAGAATGAGGTTAGAATCAGGATAAAGATAGAAGACACCTATCTCACTATAATAGCTGAAAGAAGAAAATGGATGAGAATCTGAGAAGATGAAAATAAGTTAGGCAGTGTGAATATTTACATATGGTTCAGCAAATAGTATATTTCCTGCCCCACTGTAAGTAGAGTATATTTTCATACCTCATTGATTTTGGCCTTTGCTATATGAGATGCTTTAGTCAATAGAACCAAAAGGAAACTCCAAATGTAAGCCTGAAGAGGTATCTTTGGGCGTTCTCAACTTTCTGGCAGATTTTGATCTCTGCCATAAAGACAGAGCTTTTGTGTCTTTAGACTGCCCCCCACCCTCCACCAAAAAAAGATAGATGAAGCAAAATCACCCCAGCAAAATTGAGCCCCTGTGAAAATAGTTACTGAGAATAAATGACAATTCTCATTGCAAATAAATACTTACTGTGGTATAATACTGAATTTGAAAGTGCTACGTTTTGTACCAATAGCTGATTAATGTATTAATTCATAGCTAGAATGGGAGTGCTGCATTAACACCTAGAGTGAGTCACACTGGCATTGAGATGGGCTACTGGCATTGAGATGGGCTACTGGATTACAGGAAAACTCTTAAACTCCTAATGAAGGCTGGATAAATAGTGAGCTGTGGTATGTGATAGCAAAGTGTTTGATAAAACATTTGCCTATGGCTAACATGGAAGACAAAACTAATACAGGATGAACTTGTACTTTCATCAAGGAAGCTTTGAAAAGAATTTTGAAGGCCATGTGTGGTGGCTTGTGCCTGTAATCCCAGCACTTTGAGAGGCCAAAGCTGGCTGACGGCTTGAGCCCACAAGTTCGAGTCCAGCCTGTGCAACACAGTGAAACCCTGTTTCTACAAATATACAAAAAATTAGCTGGGCATAGTGGTGCACACCTGCAGTCCCAGCTACTCAGGAGGCTGAGACAGAAAGATCACCTGAGCCTAGGAGGTCAAGGCTGCAGTGGATTATTATCACAACAACACACTTTGGCCTGGGCAACAGAGTGAGACCTTGTAAAAAAAAAAAAGAAAAAAAAAATTAAAATAAAAAGAGTCTTGAAAGCATGAGATAAATGCTACTTGCTGCATTTGGTAAGGTTCTACAGGGAGGAAAATTAGTCTAGAAAAGATCTGGGGTTTGAAATCAAAGATGAGAGGGAATATAGAAAAAAACATAAATTGCAGGGTTAAAATAAAATCATAACCATTACAACATAACTCCAGGAAAAAGCCAAAAGTCCAGAGCACTAGATAAGAATGTAGCACCATTTGTTGAGATATCTGAATGAATTAAAGTAGCTTCTAGTACATTATTTGAGCTGAATCAAAGAGCTACTGGAAAACCCAAGGATGTGGTCCTAGAGATATCTGAAATGTAAAAAGAATCATAATTATGTCTCAAGAGAAAGCGCAATAAGCCTAAAAATATTAACATAAAGAAAAAAAGGAAACTAGCATTTCTGGCTTTTAGCAGTTAACCTTCACTGGCATCAAACACATAGGAAATCTATAGTTTTAAAGAAAGTTTTATTAGCAAAATCACTGTTGTCCTGAAACAAACTAGACAGTGTACTTAAATGTTAAAACACATCAGAGCTACCAACTTTCTACACATAGAAAACAGTCTGAGAAAGCTGCTTAGTCACCAGGAAATATTGCTCCAAAAGCAGGTAAGGAGGATTATAGATAAAGAATGACTTCCCAGAGGTCCTCCTTGTAGCAAGAGTGATAGAGATTGATGAACTAGGCAGTCAATTCCAGGGAACAAGTCTGTATTGTAATTGAGGAACATCCTCTACCCTTAGGGTAAAGGCCTCTGGCAACATTTTCCCAGCAGGGAATCAGAATTCTTGTAGACTATCAACTTCTTCTACCTCCTATCCTTGTTACGAAATGAAAATGTTTACTATAGATTCTTTCCTTGTTTCTCTATTGTACGTTGGCAATGTGGAGAGAAGATTATTTGTCTTTTTATAGTTCATAAACCTCCATATCAAGAGGATCTGCACCTGGATAACATGCCCATGATATTTTTGTCTTAAAGTGTGATGCTGCTGTAATAGATAAATGTATTAGTGGACTTGGAATAGGACTACATGCATTTAGCATGCAGGAGGATATATGAAATATCTGTGAAGAAAAGAGTAGATTTCGATTGCTAGATGATTGTTCAGCAAATATTCACTCTCTACCTCGTACTATGGGTAAAGTATACTTCTAAGCTCATTGATTATGGATTTGGCCCTAAGGCCTGCTTTGGTCAATTGAACTGGCAATGGAAATAATAGAATGCAAAATCCAAATGCATACCTTAAGAGCCATCACATTTCTGCAGGCTCCCCTTGTAGATTCTGACCTCTATGATGAGAAAACCATGGCTCAGGTAACTTCTGCATCTCCAGCCTAGATTCTTGAATGTGACATATGGCACAGAGCAGCCCCAGCTGATCCATACATAAGCAGCCTTTCTAATGAGTCTTTAGAATAGCTATAGCTGACCTACAGACATGTGTGCATGAGAATAATTGAATATTGCTGCCTGCCACTGTGTTTTGGGGGTGTTTCATTATGCAGCAATAGCTCACAAAGACAGGCAGGGAAACTTACCTAGGTTGGTGTAAAAGTAATTGTGGTTTTGCCATATAGTTCTGTAAGAAATAAGGGATATGAATATCTGTGCTGAGTAGTAGGAAAAGCGGTATAATATGGACCATGATTTTGTTGCAGGGCTCTTCCTTAGTTCAGCTAAAGACGAGGTCCTTGTCCGTCTGAGGGCCATGGAAATTCTAGCTCGCAGAGAGTTTGAAGGGTGAGTAAAGCAGGGTTTTATTGGGTGAAAAGGGGAAAAAAGGGCGGAGGTAAAGGGGATCCTCCACAAGGCCAGAGTCCCTGCTAGAGTACTTCCCTCCCGCTGCTTGAGTTCCAGGTTCCACACAGGAAGAGGAAGGGCCAGACTCCTCCCCAATGCAAAGGACGTGAACTGAAGCTCCACCCCAGTGTGCACTCTTCCCAGTGCACAGGCCCATTAGAGTTTTTCCAGGGACCTTCTCCCACCTGGCTTTCTTAATCAGAGTATTGAGTTATTTTAAAAGTGGTGATAAGAGGTGGCAAAAAGATAAGAAGCAACATGAAAAAAGAATCTAGGGGAGTATTGGGAAGAAGTTTTATTTTTTATTATTTCTGGGTAGAAGAATGCTGCCACTTTCTTTTAAATTTCCAAAATGAATCCTTCTTTTATTCTATGCTTTCTTGTCCTTTCAGAAATTTCATGTACTTATTTCTTTACACTGAGATCTCCAAACTCTTCCTCTCATAATTACAAACCTATTTAAATGTACTCTTCAAAAACTAAAAGACGAAAACAAAAAACTATACATGTATGTATAAACAGCAAGAACACTAAAAAAAAAAAAAAATGTTATTACCCTGTTAAGGCTATCATAGACTCCTAAATCTTATAACTTCCAAAGATTTTTCGAAAGAGTTGAAAAGGCCCTTGACATTTTGAACAAAGAAACCCAAGGTTTTTGCAAAACAGCCTATTGTTTTAAAATGCCATTGTGCTAAGAATGTCACTCACTAGCAAAGCAATGCATTAGTATTTATCAACTGTGACATTTTTTTAAATGCAAAAACTCAAGATCTTTAACTCTTTTTTCTCTCATTTTTATCCATTTCCCATCTAATTATAACAATAAACTTTCTAGTACCTTAGTGTTACTGTCCTTATCTTAAATTATAACCTGCCAAAATTCAGAAGTAAAATTTATCAACGTCTCTTGCATCTCCACTTCCTCATTCTCAAGTAATAAAGTTACTTGGTGTTTTTCATGCCACTTCGATCACCTCAATAAAAGTTGAAGATTACTAAACGCTTTCTAATCACTAAAGTGCCCTTTCCAGATTCCGTGTACCTTGAAGTCTCTGTACCATTTAACATTATTGGCTTTTAGCTCCTCTTTGAAATAGTCTTCCTTGGCTTCCCTGGCCGTATATTGTCCAGACCTTCTGTTTATCAATTCGTTACAGCTTCTTCTATTTACATGTATGCCTCATGTCCTGGTGCCTTAATTTAAGCAGATTCTATAGATTTTTATTTTTCTTCTTATCTACCTCTCTCTACATTCTTTTTACTATTTTATTTTAGATGACACATAATAATTTTATATAAATATGGGATACAGTGAGAAATTTTGTAAACATTTATACAACGTATAATGATCAAGTCTGGGTAACTAGCATATACATCACCTCAAATATTTATCATTTCTTTGTGTTGTGAATGTTTTAAATCCTCTCCTCCAGCCTTTTGAAAATATAAATTATAGCTAATCATATTCACTCTACATTGCTGCAGAACACCAAAATTCATTCCTCCTATCTAGCAGCAATTTTGTATTCATAAAGCAATTTTGTTTCATATTCCTCTCTTCTCCCATTCCCTACCTTTAATACCCACAAATCTACTCCCTACTTCCATGAACTCAAATTAATTTTTTTAGCTTCCACACACGAGTGAGAAGAAGCAGTATTTATATTTTTGTGCCTCATTTACTGTCCTTAACGTAATGACTCCAAGCTCACCCTTGTTGCCACAAATGACAGGATTCCATTCTTTTTTATGGCCGAATAGTATTCCATTGTTTATATATACCACATTTTCTTAGCTTTTACATTTTTTGTTTTTTGAGAAAACTCCATGCTGTATTCCATGAATGCTGTACTAATTTACATTCCCAACAACTGTGTATAAAAGTTTTCTTTTTTCCACATGATAGCCAACATTTGTTATTCTTCGTCTTTTTGATAATAGCCATTCTAACTGGGGTGAGATGGTATCTCATGTGATTTTGATCTGCATTTTCCTGATGATTAATGATGTTGCACTATTTTTTTCATATATTTATTGGCCATTCTATAGCTTTTTTTGAGACAAGGTCCTGCTCTGTTGCCCAGGCTGGAGTGCGGTGGGATGATCATAGCTCACTGCAGCCTTGATCTCCAAAGTTCAAGTGAGCTTCCTACCTCAAGCTCCTGAGTAGCTGGGACCACAGGTGTACACCACCACACCTGGCTACATTTTTTTTATTTTTTGTAGAGACAAAGTTTCACTGTGTTGCCCAGCCTAGTTTTGAAGTCCTGGGCTGGAGAGATCCTCCTGCCTCAGCCTCCCAAAGTGCTGAGATTACAGGCATGAGCCATTGTGCGCAGTCTACATATTTTCTTTTGAAGAATGTTGATTCGGTTTCTTTGCCCACTATCTAATAGAATTATTTATTTTTCCTGTTGAGTTGTTTGCATTATTTGCATATTCTGCATATTTGCTCCTTGTTGGATAAATAATTTGCAAATATTTACTCCTATTCTACAGGCTGTCACTTCACTCTGTTGATTGTTTCCTTTTTGGGGTAGAAGTTTTTCAGGTTAATATGGACCCAATTTTCGTTTTTCAGTTTTGTTGCCTGTGCTTGTGGAATCTTAGCTGTAAAATCTTTCCCTGGCCCAATGTCCTGAACCTTTTCCCCTGCCTTTTACTAGTTTTGGATTTTATGTTTAAATCTCCTCTCCAGTTTGAGTTGATCTTTTTATATAGTAAGAGGTAGGAGTCTAGTTTCATTCTTCTTTGTATGGATATCCAGTTATACCAGCACTATTTATTGAAGAGAGTGTTATTTCCCCAGTGAATATTCTTGGCACTTTTGTCAAAAATCAGTTCACTATAAATATATGAATTTATTACTGGATTATTATTTAATGTTCCGCTGGTCTATGTGTCTATTTTTATACTAATATCATGCTGTTTTGGTTTCATTAGCCTTGTAATGTATTTTAAAGTTGGGAGTGAAGAGTTTTTTTGGAGAAGTATTTGAGTTTTACTATTTATAAAATCATGTCATCTTCGTCGAATATCAGATGGTTGTAGATGTGTGGAGTTATTTCTGAGGCCTCTGTTCTGTTCCATCGGTCTATATATCTGTTTTGGTACAAGTACCATGATGTTTTGGTTACTGTACCCTTGTAATATAGTTTGAAGTCAGGTAGCATGATGCCTCCAGCTTTGCTCTTTTTGCTTAGGATTGTATTGGCTATATGGGCTCTTTTTCGGTTCCATATGAAATGTAAAGTAGTTTTGTCTAGTTCTGTGAAGAAAGTCAGTGGTAGCTTGATGGGAATAGCATTGAATCTATAAATTACTTTGGGTAATATGGCCATTTTTCATGATATGGATTCTTCCTATCCAAGAGCATGGAATGCTTTTCCTTGTTTGTGTTCTCTCTTATTTCCTTGAGCAGTGGTTTGTAGTTCTCCTTGAAGAGGTCCTTCACATCCCTTGTAAGTTGTATTCCCAGGTATTTTATTCTCTTTGTAGCATTTGTTAATGGGAGTTCACTAATAATTTGGCTCTCTGTTTGTCTATTATTGGTGTATAGGAATGCTTGTGATTTTTGCACATTGATTTTGTATCCTGAGACTTTGCTGAAATTGCTTATCAGCTTAAGGAGTTTTTGGGCTAAGACGATGGGGTTTTCTAAATATCCAATTATGTCATCTGCAAACAGAGACAATTTGACTTCCTCTCTTCCTATTTGAGTAGACTTTATTTCTATCTCTTGCCTGGTTGGCCTGGCCAGAACTTCCAATACTATGTTGAATAGGAGTGGTGAGAGAGAACATCCTTGTCTTGCGCCAGTATTCAAAGGGAATGCTTCCAGCTTTTGCCCATTCAGTATGGTATTGGCTATGGGTTTGTTATAAACAGCTCTTATTATTTTGAGATATGTTCCATCAATACCTAGTTTATTGAGTGTTTTTAGCATGAAGGGATGTTGATTTTTATCAAAGGCCTTTTCTGCATCTATTGAGATAATCATGTGTTTTTTGTCATTGGTTCTTTTTATGTGATGGATTATGTTTATTGATTGCATATGTTGAACTAGCCTTGCATCCCATGGATGAAACCAACTTTAACGTGGTAGATAAGCTTTTTGATGTGCTGCTGGATTTGGTTTGCCAGTATTTTATTCAGGATTGTCACATAAATGTTCATCAGGGATATTGGCCTGAAATATAATGGAGAAAGGATTCCCTATTTAATAAATGGTACTAAGAAAACTGACTAGCCATATATAGAAAAAAAAAAACTGGACCCCTTCCTTACACCTTATAAAAAAATTAACTCAAGATGGATTGAAGACTTAAACATGAAACTAAAGCCATAAAAACCCTAGAAGAAAACCTAGGCAATACCATTCAGGACATAGGCATGGGCAAAGACTTCATGACTAAAACACCAAAACCAATTGCAACAAAAGCCAAAATTGACAAATGGGATCTAATTAAACTAAAGAGCTTCTGCACAGCAAAAGAAACTATCATCAGAGTGAACAGGCAACTACAGAATTGGAGAAAACGTTTGCGATGTATCCATCTGACAAGTCTAATATCCAGAATCTACAAGGAACTTCAACAAATTTACAAAACAAAAAACAAAAAACAAAAAAAAACACCCCATCAAAAAGTGGGCAAAGGATATGAGCAGACACTTCTCAAAAGAAGACATTTATGCAGCCAACAAACATGACAAAAAACTCATCACCACTGGTCATTAGAGAAATGTAAATCAAAACCACAATGAGATACCATCTCACGCCAGTTATAACGGAGATCCTTAAGAAGTCAGGAAACAACAAATGCTGTAGAGGATGCGGAGAAATAGGAACCCTTTTACACTGTTGGTGGGAGTGTAAATTAGTTCAACCATTGTGGAAAACAGTGTGGCAATTCCTCAAGGATCTAGAACTAGAAATACCATTTGACCCAGAAATCCCATTACTGGTATATGGCCAAAGGATTATAAATCATTCTACTATAAAGACACATGCACACTTATGTTTATTGCAGTACTATTTACAATAGCAAAGACTTGGAACCAACCCAAATGCCCATCAATGATAGACTGCTTAAAGAAAATGTAGCACATATATACCATAGAATACTATATAGCCATAAAAAAGAATGAGTTCATGTCCTTTGCAGGGATATAGATGAAGCTGGAAACCATCATTCTCAGAAAACTAACATAGGAACAGAAAACCAGTGTATGTTCTCACTCATAAGTGGGAGTTGAACAATGAGAACACATGGACACAGGGAGGGGAACATCACACACTGGGGCCTGTTGGGGACGTGAGGGGTAAGGGGAGGGAGAGCATTAGGAAAAATACCTAATGCATGTGGGGCTTAAAACCTAGATGACGGATTGATAGGTGCAGCAAACCACCATGGCACATGTATACCTATGTAACAAACCTGCACATTTTGCACGTGTATCCCAGAAATTTAATGAAAAAAAAAATCATGTCATCTTCAAGGAGGGACTCTTTTACTTTCTCTTTCCCAATTTGCACGCCTTTTATATTTTTCTCTTGCCTAATTGCTCCACCTAGAACTTCCAGCAATGTGTTGAATAGGAGTAGTGAAAACAGGCATCCTTGTCTTAATCCAGTTCTTAGAGAAAAAGCTTTCATCTTGTCCCCATTCAGTATTATATTAATTGTGGGTTTGTCATATATGTCCTTTATTACATTGAGCTATGTCTCTTCTATGCCTAAATTGTTGAGAGGTTTTATTTTGAATATTAAATTTTATCAAATAATTTTTCTGTATCTATTGAGATGATCATATAGTTTTTGTCCTTCACTCTGCTGATGTGCTGTTGGAGGCCTAAAGATTGAGGGTCGTGATCAACTCAGTATACCACGGGAAGCTATATGAGTAAGCAGTAAACTGTTTCTCATAAATGCAGAGTGTTGGCAAACTGACAAACTGTGTCTGCCACCCAGAAGGACTGCTAAGGGCAGTCATGACCTAGGCGCAAGTGTTTCTTATGATTAGGGATAATTGAAGCTTGTTAGTAATAATGAGAACTTGTGATCAATCAAGCATCTGGCCAATCATTACCTCCTTCTCCCTGCTCTTTCTACCCAATAAATAAGAAGGGCTATGAAAGCTCGGAGGGCTGCCTTGGCTCACTAGAAGCAGGGAGCGCTCTTCTTCCCCAGTTTCCCTTCCTTTAAAACAGCTTCTTTTGTCTTAAGTTTTCATTTCTATGTTCATGCCTTTGTTCAGTCTTGTAATGACGGTCCCAAGCAGTAACAGTATTAACTGCTGTAATAATGGTCTCAAGTAGTAACTGTGGCACTCAGCAACAATATGCTGTATCACATGTATTGATTTATGTATGTTAAAATATCTATGTACCTCTGGGATAAATCCCACTTAATCTTGGTGTATTATCTTGTTGACTGTGTCATGAGATTCAATTTTCTATTTCTTCCTAGTCCAATCTTGGTAGGTTGGATGTCTCCAGAACTGTATACATATTTTTCTAGGTTTTTCAATTTCTTAGCATATAATTGTTCATAATAGCTTCCAATCTTCTTTTGTATTTTTGTAGTATCTTCTGTCTCTTTTTCATTCTTGATTTTATTTATTTTGGTCTTCTCTCTCTCTGTTTTTTGGATAGTCTATCTAGAATTTTATCAATGTTTGAAATCATTTTAAAACCCAGCTTTTTGTTTGCTTGATCTTTTGTTATTAGTGTTTAATTCTCTATTTTGTTTAGTCCTGCCCTAATCTTTATTATTCCTTTCCTTCTACTAATCTCAGGTTTGGCATGTTCTTGCTTTTCTACTACCTCAATGTGCATAATAAGGCTGTTATTTTAAATTTTTCTCTCTTTCTTTGTGGCAAGGTCTTGCACTGTTCCTCAGGGTGGAGTGCAGTGGAGCAATCATAGCTCATTGTCATTGTAATCTCAACCCCCTGGGCTCAAGCAATTCTCCCACCTCAGCCTCCAGAATAGCTAGAAATACAGGCACACAGCACCATGCCTAGGTTTTTTGTTTGTTTGTTTTGCTATTTTTTTGTTTTGTTTTGTTTTTTGTAAAGATTAAGTCTCACTATATTTTCTTAGATGGTCTCAAACTCCTGGCCTCAAGAAATCCTCCTACCTTGGCCTCCCAAAGTACTGGAATTAGAGGCATAAGCCACCACATCCAGGTCTGTCTACTTTTTTTAATGTAGGTGTTTATCGCTATAAACTTTCCTCTTAGCACTGCTTTTTGTGTGTCCCATAGGTTTCAGTTTGTTGTGATTTCATTATGTTTGTTTCAAGAATGTTTTAAAATTTTTTTCTTGGCCAGGTGCAGTGGCTCACGCCTGTAATCCCAGCACTTTGGGAGGCCAAGGCTGGCGGATCATGGGAGGCCGAGGCGGGCAGATCACAATTTCAGGAGATAGAGACCATCCTGGCTAAAATGGTGAAACCCCGTTTCTTCTAAAAATACAAAAAATTAGCTGGGCATGGTGGTGGGCACCTGTAGTCCCAGCTACTTGGGAGGCTGAGGCAGGAGAATGGCATGAACCCAGGAGGTGGAGGGTGCAGTGAGCCGAGATTGCGCCACTGCACTCCAGCCTGGGTGACAGAGCAAGACTCCGTCTCAAAAAAAATTAAAAAAATAAATAAAATAAAATAAAATTTTCTTAATTTGTTTATATACCCAATGGTTATTCTGAGGCATTTTGTTTAATTTTCATGTATTTGTATCATTTCCAAAGTTCCTCTTGTTATTGATAACTAGTTTTGTTTCCATTCTCATCTGAGATGATAATTGTTATGATTTTGAATTTTAAAAATTTGTTGAGACTTTTTTGGTAGCCTAACATATGGTTTATCCTAGACAATGTTTCATGTGCTGATGAAAAGAATGTGTTATCTGCAGCTGTTTGATGAAATGTTCTGTAAATATCTGTTAGGTCCTTTTGGTCTATAATGAAGATTAAGTCTAATGTTTCTTTATTAATTTTCTGTCTAGAGATGATCTGTACACAGCTAAAAGTTGGGTATTGGGTTCCACAACTATTATTGTATTGGGATCGCTCTCTCTTTAGCTCTGATACATTTTCTTCACGTAGTTAGGTGGATATATATTTAGAATTGTCATACACTTTTGCTAGATCAATTTTTTTATCATTATGTAATGACCTTCTTTGCCTCTTTCTATGTTTACTGCCTTAAAACCTATCTTAACTAAGTATAGATACTCTGACATGCTTTTGGTTTATTTACTTCGAATATTTTTTTCATTCCATCACTTTCAGTCCTTATGTGTCTTTATAGGCAGTTTCTATTAGGCACATATAGTTGGGTCGTTTTTTTCTTTTGTCCTTTCAGCCATTTCATATATATTTATTTGGGAATTTTAATTATTTACATTAAAGATGATTAATGTTAGGTGAGAAGACACTCCTGTCATTTTGTTAACAGTTTTCTGATTATTTTATATATTTATTATTTTATTATTTACCTTTAAAATTTGGTGGGGCTTTTTGGTAGTGATTACATTGAATTCCTTCTTCTTTCTCATTTGTGTATCTGATCTTCTATTAAGTTATATACTTTTGTAGAAAATATTCTTCAGGACTGGTCTAGTGGTGATCAATTCCTGCAGTTTACTTGTCTGGGTAAGACTATTTCTCCTTCATTTCTGAAGGGTAGTTTTGCTGGGTATTGTATTCTATTTTTTGTTTTGTATTTTTTGTTTGTTTGTTTTGGCACTTCGAATATATCATTTCATTTTCTTCTGGTTCATAAGGTTTCTGCTGAGAAGTCTGCTGTTAGTCTGATGGGAATTCCTTTACATGTGACTTCATGCTTTTCTATTGATGTTTTGAGAATTTTCTCTTTGTCATTGACTTTTAACCATTTGACTATAATGTATGTGCCTTGGAGAAAACCTTTTTTTTATTATTAAATCTATTTTGGGATGTTCTATCTTCCTGTATCTGGATGTTTATATCTCTCAAAATGCTTGGGAAGTTTTCAGCAACTTTTTCATTAGCTTTTTATGCCTTTGCCCATTTAGTTTCCTTCTGGGATTCCAAATATTAAAATATGTGTTCACTCTATGGTGCCACATATATCATGTACACTTTTTTCATTCTTTTATATATATTCTTTGTTTATTTTTTCCTGACTGAGTTATTTCAAAAGTCGTATCTTTAAGTTAAGAAATTATTTTCATCTACTTGATCTAGTCTACTACTGAAGTTTTTGATTATATTATTTTATTTCATTCATTGAATTATTTAGTTCCAGAATTTGTTTGGTTCTTTTTTTGCAGTATCTATCTCTTTCTTGAGTTTCTCATCAGAATCATACATTGTTTTGTTTTGCTTCTTAATTTATTTGTATTACTTATCTGTGTTCTCTTGTATATTGCTGAGTTTTCTTAAAATTATTATTTATGCATTCTTTTTCAGACATTTCACAAATTTCTTTTACTCTGAGATTTGTTACTGAAAAATTATTACATTCCTTTAGAGGTGTAAGGTTTCTTTGCTTTTTCATGTTTCTTGTGTCCTTATGTTGATATCTGCAAATCTAGTTTAACAGTCAATTTTTCAACTTTATGGATTGGATTTTATAGAATTTAAAAAAAAATTAGGTGTATTTGTAGTGTTGTATAGGTGTATTTATAGTGTTGGCTAAGCAGGATCCCTCAGCTTTGATTCTGGATGGGCACCATAGTGTAGTCTTCATATGATTTCTTCATCTATAATCAAAGTCAGTGATATCTGTGTGTTCTGCAGTGGTTTAGGCTGCAGTCGTCAGTGGAGGTTGCAGCAAGGCTTTGTTGGAGATTGAGACATCAGCCATTTCAGTCCTCACACTCCCAGGCAGTTTTTGGTGGTCTGGTGGTGGCAGGGCTGCTGTCAGTGGAAGTGGCCCTGGGCAGATGACTTTGAAGCCCTGGGGAAAATGTGTTTCAGCTCCCTTTCTCCTTGGGGAAGTCTCTCTGGTGTGATGTACCTCCTTTTCCCCCTGGTGTAGGACATTGCATGAGCTAGAGTTCTGGGGACCCAGTCATACCACTGCGTCCAGCTCATGTCATGATGCCGCAGCCCTGGGGGTGGACATGGAGAATATCAGCAGAGCTCTAGGGTTGTGGAGATCATAGGGCTCTTGAGCCCCAGAACAGTATATGATCTATTGGGGGCTGGAATCTCAAAATGATGCCATGCTGCATGTTAGTAGGACCCAGTGTGAATTTCCTCTCTGGATCATTTTAGCCACATGAACTCCAGGCAGCTCTGTATACTAGGATCAAAGCCTGTAACTGCCAAAGGTCTCTCCTGTCGGTAGGATTACAGGTGCCCATGTTGGAAACAGACTACTGGGGGTCTCTTACATTTTCTCTGTGTTAGGGAGTTCCTCCTGGCTCACAGCTAATCCTGGCTGGACCAGTACCTTATTCACTTCCTTCTCCTTTGTGCCTCAGAAGTTCCCTGTCACTTCCCTACAGAATTCCAGTGTTCTACCTTAGATGTTCTATTTAATATTTACTTATCTACTGCATTTTGGTCCTGCTTTGTGGAAGAGGAAAATGTCAGGTGCTTCTACCCAACTATCTTGATAATGTCCTCTCTACATTTTTTTACCTGGCAACCCATCCAATTGTATTGTTTTGATGCCTTCAAACTATGTTTTTGTGTTTTCTTTCCTTTCTGTACTTCAGCTTAACTCTTTTCACCTTCTCCATTGTAGATATTATTTATTTACACTTTTTTGAATTTTTTTGTGTGTATTGTTTTCTGCCTAAGTTGAAATCTTATATACTTTAACACTACATAAGTTTATTAAGGGCAGTATGTCTTTCTTATTTTCTAATTCCCTCTGAACTTATTTTACTGTCTTGCATATTAATAATCAGTAAACATATTTGTATTCACTACCACATAATAAATTTTTTAGAATACTCGATTACAGCCATTGAGGGTATAGAATATTTTTTGAGATCCCTTGATATCACTATTTTCTTAACTAAAGAAAAACAAACTAGTGTGTGTAATGATATCTCTAATGAACTAAGAACAAGTTAAATATTAAGTGGACTCAATTGAGAAGGTAGAATAAATGGTAAATTAATTGGTCTGAATTGTTTCAACAAGCTACATTTTGATATTAAAAACAGATAAACATATATCTGAAAACATTTATTTTAGATACTTATCAAGTTGGAGTCATAAAATTTTGCTGTACTAAATGTAAAATTTACCAAGTAGCTTCCTGCCTATTCTACATGCAGAGGTGTAAATTACTCATTATCATAGAAGATCTTTCTTGACTATTGAGCAGTTTCACAGCTTATGACAATATGTATCATTGACTCTTAAGGAAAATAAAGCATCTAGAATGCATTGTTTTCTAACCAAAAACATCATCCACAGCACTTGTCAATCTTAGACTCATTCCTTAAAGGAAAATTAATATACTGAGGCAAAATATCTTTGGGGGTTCTAATTTCATTTATAAGGTATACTTTTTTTAAAGATATAAAAAACTGGGTGGCTTATACTTTTAACAAAAATAATGGTTTTGAAAACTAATCTACAATTAGGGAACTAAATAAATTCTAGAAGAGAGTGTTAAAATCACAACATTCTCTGAGTAGAGAGAATTGTGTTCAGTTTTTTTTTTTCAAATTACCATGAAGTGAAAACAGGGTAAGATACAGTAGAAAATATTAGATGAAAAAATCTAATTGTTCAGTTACAATGAATAATTCTCATTTATTCACAATAATTTTTGAACATTACTGAGAATAAAAAATACTTTGTGTAGCTTTTAAAATACATTTCCTTTTAATGTTTTTAAATAAATGTCCCTATAATTACTGATATGGTTTGGCCATGTCCCTACCCAAATCTCACTTGGTTGTAGCTCCCATAATTCCCACATGTTGTGAAAGAGACCTGGTGGGAGATAACTGAAGCACGGAGCAGTTTTCCCCATACTGTTCTCATGGTAGTGAATAAGTCTCATGAGATCTGATGGTTTTATAAGGGATTTCCCTTTTTTACTTGGCTCTCATTCTCTCTTTGCCTACTGACATGTGAGACGTGGTTTTGCTCCTTCTTGCCTTCTGCCATGATTGTGAGGCCTCCCAACCATGTAGAACTGTGAGTCAATTAAACCTCTTTCCTTTATAAATTACCCAGTCTTGAGTATATCTTCATTAGCGCATGAAAACAAACATATATTACTAAAATTCTATTTTCTTGGCTTGTCTGAATCGCCAAAGACTTTTAACTTCTAAATGTTTTATAAATTTGTTCTATAATATTGAAGAGGAGAAAAGGGATATAAAGTGGTTATAGCCAATAATTTTCAAGACTTTCACTTTTGTGATTCTTATGTGCAGTGTCATTTGTATAACTTCTTTCAAGACATCACACAATTGCCCAATTGTCTAAAATTTTCTAATTTTTATACATAATAAATTTCAGTTTAGTTTCCTTTTTATTAAGGACCCGAGATTAGAAAAGCCCTACTTTTAGCATGGAAATATTAGTAAAAGACTTTTTTAATCCCAATTTAATTTTTCCACTATTTTTCTCTATAATGATAGGTCTAAGAATGATAATACTTGTTATATAAGAGGAAAATTGATCCTTTTACATCTTTGGTCTATTTTAAAAATAATGAGAATTCCATTTCTTAGAGAAAAATTCTTAGTTTTCTAGGCTTTCCTTGAAAGGTTGAAATGAAAATATCTCATTCCTTAAGAAGGCAGACTATGGGCATCCTGAAGTAACTATTTAATTGCCAGTTGTAACTTGGAGTTCTCCTTTAATCATCTTTAAAAGGCTGCTGGGGGTTTACAAAACAATTATGCAGGACACAAGGACTTCAAATGTGAGTCTCAATGATTAAATATAACAATGCTTACTCTACAGTAGCTCCCTAATCTGCATACATATTAATAATAACCTTTTGGGCGATGACAGCATATTGCCCAAAATGCTGGGTTAAATAATAACCTTTTGGGCCATGACAGCATATTGAAGTTATCTCACTAGGTCACTATAGGAAGGGGGATCATTCTGGTCCTTCTGAGTGACTTTCGTATTTATAATATCTTATTGCTATGCCTTTTAATATATCATATTGGTATACTCTATATTGAAAGACTGAATTTTAATAATTGCACAACTATTTCTTATGTCATTAACCATCAAAATCACATTTTAGTGAATAAACTCTACTATTTATTATAATTTCATGTGTAATTTTCTATGTTTTATTCAACTTCTAATTTCTGTATAGATTGTGAGGTCCAGAACACTTTCTTGTTTCTCAAGTTTTGGTAGCAATCAAGTTGTAAGAAAGAAGTTTTGTTAAAATTACTCAGATTTAATTTCTTCCCAATGAAAAAATCCATGGGTAGGAGTGACAACAATCTTTGTACTTAATCTAAGAAGAATAACTTGTTTTTGACATATTAAAATGGAAACAGCTACCTTGCCAACTCACCTTCTTTGTTTTTCTCATCCCATTTTGTCTTTGTCCTTTAATATGTAGCATCCAGTCAACTGTACGTTGTAGGAATTATATACTGTACTTCTGCCTGTCTCCCATTACCCATGGTTGTTAAGTGTTGTTGCCAGCTCAGTATTTACCTTCCTGTAACATTACTGTGAACATTAATACTTTGAAATGTCCTCAGTGGGAAATGGACATTTCTTCCTATCATGATTTGTTAGTAAAGAGAAATGCTAATTGCAGAAGATGATAATTGTTTTCTCCTGTAGTGTAGGGGTGAAAAGGTCTGGTACTACTTCCTTACCCATCTCAAGGTCATCTATGGCTGACACCCTTATAACAAAAGACAGATTAACAAGAGACAAATATAATATATTTATTCAACAAAGTTTTATGAGATATGGGAGCTTTCATAAATGAAAACCCCCAAACCCCAGGAAAACTGTATTTTTACACTGAGACTCAATGAAAAATGGATAGCCATGTAGAAATGGGATTGAACATAAAGGGAATGACCTAATGGCAATAAATTGGTGGAAAGTTATTAAGGCCTGTTTGTTCAGATTCTTCTTGGCCTCTAGCATTCCACTACTATCACCCCTTATCCTGGATATGGGGCAGGTGCCTTCCAGAATGAGGCTCTATGGCCTTTTAGAGGATGTAAGTCAGACAGTAAACTTGCTAGGTTTTATGTTTTCAGACTTTACATAATTTAGTTTTTAGGCTATGAGGAAATAGAGTTCTAGTTTCTAGGGTCCACCTTGGGAAAGAGGTATGCCCATTTCTGTGACCAGCTTTAGGGTGCAAAATGGGGAAAGACAAAAGTCAAGGAGAAGAATTTCGGAGAGAATTTCTTGCTCCTGAGGACCTTCAATACCCTTCAGTTCAAAGTACTCTGCATGCCAAAGTGCCATACATTTTAGTATCATGATCTGAGTCCCAACAGTAACCAATTCCCAATCTTTGGGATCCATTTGCTGATCTGCTGTATGGCAGAGGATAGTTATCAGAAAAGTTACTTAACCTATATTACTTTGGTTTTCTTGTCTATAAAAGATGAATAATAAAGATATATTTTCATAGAATATTTGAGGATTCAATAGGACATTTGTGTTAGTCCATTTTTATACTGCTATGAAGAAATACACAAGACTGGGTAATTTATAAAGAAAAAGAAGTTTCATGGACTCACAGTTCCACATGGCTGGGGAGGCCTCATAATCATGGTGGAAAGTAAAGGAAGAGCAAAAGTATATTTTACATGGCAGCAAGCAAGAAGACATGTGCAGGGGAACTGCCCTTTATAAAACCATCAGGTCTTGTGATAATTACTCTTATCATGAGAACAGCATGAGAAAACCCACCCCCATGATTCAATGATCTCTCACTGGGTCTCTCCCACAACATGTGGGTATTATGAGAGCTACAATTCAAGATGAGATTTAGATGGGGACACAGCCAAACCATATTAACAATATATAGGAATTGCTTGGGACATTTCCTTCTGTGGCTTCATCAAGAGTGGTTGTTATTGAAACTGTTCCCAAAGAGTTAAAGAAAGTAATGACTAACAGAAATGTTTGAGTTTGCAGGACAGCAGGTAAGAAAAGAAAAAACTTGCTAAAATGCTGAAATTCCCTTCACTTGTAAGATAACAAAACTGGCTAAAATCCACTGGAACCAATATGGCCAACTGGAGTTTGCACAGAACAAGCTTGCTGACATCATAGTGTGAATTTCCACTGCCTGTTTTATATTCACGGACCCCCAAATTGCACCTGTGATCCATGAGATAACAAAGAGATAACTATGCATGCCTGAGGACTTTTGAGACATCCCCTTTTCTTCCATCAATCACCTACTAATACCACCAGTCACCCCCTAAACTTTTTCTAATGAAATTACTGCCTTAATGCCAGCACAGGGAGACAGATTTCAGCTGGGCTCCTGTCTCTTTGATGGTTGACCTACAATGAAAACTTTTTAATTCCTCAAAAACCCTGTGTCATAGTATTGGCTTCAAGCACTTCAGGCAGCAAGCCCCTTTTACTCTGTAACATTACTATGTAATCAACTGATTTTTGATGCGTAAGTTGTTTAATTATGCAAATTAGTGTCTTGTAACAGTATTTCTGCCATAGTATTTCAGCTAGTAGTTCTTCTTATTTCATTTTAGATGAGTACAAAAATTAAGCAGTTTGAAATATGATATGGTTATATGGCAGGCGAAGTCTCAGTAACAGCTGAACAGGCTGGCCTCCAATGACAACTGTTTCAGCACTGACTGAGTGGTTAAGTTAAATATTAAAAGCTGATAGAGCCACAGCCCTCATACAAAGCCTGAATGTAACAAAAGCCCACCAAGAGTTTTGCCTAGGCTTTTCCTGGGCCTTAAAGCATTACAAGATAATGAAGGAATTCTTAACAGGACCTGCTTAGGATTAAACAAGTCTTACTGGGGGTCTGAAGGAACTCCCCAAACCTCCATGATTTAGCAGGAGACAAGATAAGGGTAATCACCCCTAGCACCTGAGCCCATCTAGATTAAGTAAATTTACTGAGTCTCCACAGGAAAGTCTTCAGGACTCAGATCTTATAGACCAGAAGAAGTTAATCACTTATATCTTTGGATGAATGCACACTTACACATCAACATATAACATAGAAGGTATATAAACTCTGGAAAACTTTGCAATTTTGAGTTGGTCTAGTGATGTTTTCCCAGCCTTCTCCCTGTACCTGGTTACGGAAATAAACTCTCTTATTTCCCAGTTCATCTGCATTTTATTATTGGGCCGTGAGAATAAGCAGCCTGACCCTAGGTTTAGTCTGGGAACAGTTGGAGACTAATTTTAAAAATTTCTACTTATCAACATAGAAAAATAAAATCTTGCTCCACAATATTTAACAACCAATTAAATTAGAAAATAGTAGTTTTAAAAATTTGCATTAAATTACAGAAGCAAGGCACCATTTACAGTTTTGCTGGGAAGTTTGAACAAATTGGAATTCTACCTGCAGTGTGACAAAATTCTAAATAAACTTGCCTTCCTTCTTCTGATAACAAGCATATAATCTGCATAAAATATAACTACTTGAAAAAGCTCTGAAAAGTGAACAAAAGCAGCAAGATTTTGGAGGGACATTGTAACTTCAGAGACAGACCCACATGGGTTAGTTAGTCATTTAGATACAGTCTGTAATAGCTTTTAGCATTATTTATTGAAAATAGTGACATTTGCCTGTGCTCTCCATGGGATTCTCTCAGAGACTCTACCATTAAAACTAATTTGTGGTAGGATTATGTATATGACAAAATAATATAAAGGACTCTGGCTGAAACTCCATATTGGGCTCCCTGGTTCTGAAGTGTTCTATACACTTTGGTCAGTTCTTATATGAGAAAGTGTGTCTTGCCACAGCCCTTACAGACTGAGGAGACTAGAAACCTGAACTTGGCTTCTCTGATCCCCTTGCTGTAAGACTGCCTTTGACTATGATTCATGTTCTTATTTTAATTCATTGCTATATTGTATTATATTCCTTCAATCAGCTATAGATTTGGAGGCACCGTATATTGGGTCCTGTGACTTTTAGTCATTAAGCACGGTTTATCTGTCATTGATAATGCATATGGTATGTTTATTGAGACAGAGTTATAATACATAATTTTAAAAAGACAATTATGATGGCAATTAATTTGTTATGGAACTATACTCATGTTCTAAAAAAAGTTAACTAACATTGTTTTTTTTTCACCAATGGAAGATTACAATGAATGATTACAAGTAAAGGTCTCTGCTATGCTGTACTTGCAATACTATATATCTCAAAAACACCACATTGATCTATAAAATCACTTTTTCTTAATCAATATGTAGTAACATATATTTTAGGATAGTAGTTTTCAATTGCCTTATGCATCACAATGTCTTATATCAAATATTGAAAAAATATTAACAAATTAATACGTAAGATGGACTTGCAAATGACTTCATTTTGATAATATATACAGACATTATGAAACATAGTAATTTGGCATTTTGGTTATTTTATTTTCTATTTCACAGTTCTGGATAAAATTAAGTAAATTATTAATGTATCAGATTAGATTTCGTCTTTCATGATGATTGTCCCTGATAATATGTGCCTTGCCATTGTACCATAATATTCCTAAGTGACCAGCAGAGTATAAAAACCCCAGCTGAGATTTCATTTTGGGCCCTGCTTCTAAGGTGTTTTGTGTTAGGTAATAAACACCCTATATTGGTGGGTCTTGATCTTACAGGGAATTTGTATTGTTACAGAGGGAGGTAAGGAATCCTGGAGAATTTTCCCCCTAATATGGGACTTTGGTATGCGGATTATCTTAAATTGAAGGCCCTTGAAGGGCAGCAGGTGCTAGAAAAAACTTTACTCTGAAGTTCTTTTTCTACCTTAAGGCTTGACTCACCAATTGCCTTCCATCCCCTCCCTGAACAGAAAAGAAGATTGAGCAATGTAACCACACCTGTATAGACTTTTTCACAAGATAATGTCTGCCCCTGGGGCTCATTCAAATTCCAAAGAGAATCATTTACAAACTGTTTTCTTGTCTTAGGGGTGGCTGTACTCATTTACAGCTCCTCCATCACTTCTCTCTTTCTAAGAAAAAAGTATTTAAGCTTCAACCACCTGGCCTTTATTCAAGTTTTTATATTTTTTTGTATGGCTTCCATGCTCATGCAGGTAAAGGAGATTGTTATGCTTTTCTCTTGTAATCTGTTCTTTGTCATAGTGGTGTCAGTGATTACCCTTATGTTAGGGAGGAAAAGGATCACCCCTTTCTGTCTCTACAGAGGATAATTGTAATTCCCATCTGATGTCTCCAGAATTTGGACCCTTTGCTGTTGAGGCAGACTTTAGCTATAATGCATATCCTTACCTTAATGCATTTTCTATATTGTATCCTTTTGTTGTAACAAAATAAATTTGTCAGCTTTGTTATACTGGGTTGATCATGGCTCACTGCAGTCTCACCCAGACTCATCCTTCTGGGCTCAAGCAATCCTTTCACCTCAGCCTCTGGAGTAGCTGGGGCCACAGGCACACACCACCACACCCAGCTAATTATTATTTCTTGTAGAGATAGGGTGTCACTACATTGCCCAGACTCATTTTGAACTCCTGGTCTCAAGTGATGCTCCCATCTCAACCTCCCAAAGTGATAGGATAACAGGTGTGAGCCATCACGCCCAGCCCATGAGTACTTTTTTGACACTAAACTCTCTTTAACTGCAACCATTGATGTAAAAACCCACATCCTTTTCTTGCTCTAAAGAATCAAAAAATACTTTGAGGAATCCACAGCCTCTGAAATTTGAGAGGGGGAATCCAATTCTGTGTACAGAGTTTGCCTATATCCGTGTGTGATTCCTGAACTACACATGTTGGGGACAGACTGCAAAAAGAATAGCTAATGGAAATAATGAATTGAATGGAGTTTTGAGCCACTGCACAAAGCATAGTTTACAGCTTTAATCCAATCAAGTAAAATGCTCAATAAAATGATAGCAACTTCTGCTATTTTCCTCTGAATAATCTCTGTTATTCAGAGAAAGATAACAAACTAGAGTCTGCACAGTATAAGATTACTTACAATGACCAGAATATAATACAATATAACACTGTTATTCTATAAACAATGAGCTAGAAAAATGTGTACTATTTTCAAAAGAAAAAAAAATAGTGTAGGCCTATCTTGATATGATCCATATGTTGGAACTGGCAAACAAGGACTTTCATGCACTCATTATAACAATGCTAATGAGACAAAGAAAAATGTGCTTGAATGAATGAAAAGATAGGAAGTATCATCAGAAAGTTAGAAACTAGGGGGTGGAGCAAGATGGCCAAAAAAAAAAAAAAAAAAAAAAAAAGACTCTATCAATAGTTCTCCCCACAGGAACACCAAATTTAACAGTTGTCTATACCAAAGCAATCACCTTCACAAGAACCAAAAGTCAGATGAGCACTCACAATAACTGGTTTTAATTTAATATTGATGAAAGAGGTATTGAAGAAGATAGGAAGGACAGTTGTAAATCACTGACACCACTCTTCCCCCATCCTCTAGCAGAAGCCACATGGCATGGAAAGAGAATCTGTGCACTTGGAAGAGGGAGAGCGCAGCAACTGTGAGACTTTGCATTGAACTCAGTGCTGCCTTGTCACAACAGAAAGCAAAACCAGGCTAAACTCAGCTGATGTTCACCCACAGAGAGAACATTTAGATAAGCCAAGGGGAAATCGCCAACTGCAGTGGTCAGAACTTGAGCTCTGGCAAGTCTTGCTCCTGTGGGCTAAAGTGCTCTGGGGCTCTAACTAAACTTGAAAGGCAGTCACAGACACAAAGACTGTTTAACTCCTAGGCAAGTCCTAGTACTGAGCTGCTCCCAGAGCTAGTAGATACTGGGGCCACATGACCTTCTGAGACAACAGCCAGTGCAGCTAAGAAGTGCTTGTGGCATTGCCCCCCTTAACCAGAGGCTGTGCAGCTCATGGCTCCAAAATGGACCTCTTCCTTCTGCTTGAGGAGAGGAGAGGGGAGACTAAAGAGGATTTTATCTTGGATCTTGGATACTGGCTCAGACACTGCACAATAGGGCACTGGTCAGAGTTATGAGGCCTCCATTTCAGGCCCTAGCTCCAGATGACATTTCGAGACACACCCTGGGCCAGAAGGGAGCCCACTGTCTTGAAAGGAAGGACGCAGTCCAGGCAGGACTCATCACCTGCTGAGTAAAGACTCCTTGACCCCTGAATAAATAATGATACCTAGGTAGTATGCCACAGGCCTTGGGTGAGACTCCGAGATGTGCCAGCTTCAGGTGAGACCCAGCACATTCCCAGCTGTGTTGGCTAAAATGAGAGACTCCTTCTACTTGAGAAAAACAGAGGGAAAAGTAAAGGGGACTTTGTCTTTCACTTTAGGTACCAGCCTAGCCACAGGAGGTAGAGCACCAAGAAAGCACATGAGGTTCCTGCTTCCAAGCATGGGTCCTTGGACCACATTTCTGGCTCCTACCTGAGCCAGATGGGAGCTTGCCGTTTTGAAGAGTGAATCCCAGGCCTGGCAGTTTTCACTGCAAACTGACTGAAGGGGCCTTGAGCCTTAAAGGAATATCGGCAGTAGCCTGGCAGTACTATCCATGGTGCTGCGGTGATGGTGGCAATGGGGTGAGGTTCCTCTGTCTGTGGAAAGAGGGAAGGAGGTGTACGAAGGACTGCTTCTCGTGGTTGGAGTGTCACCTCAGCCACAGTAGAAGAGAACATCAGCTAGATTTCTAAAGATTTTGACTTCAGTCACTGGCTCCCAGATGACATCTATGGAACAATCTGGGCCTGTGAGGAATTTGCCACCTTGAAGAGAAAGAGATAAACCTGGCTGGCTTCACTACCTGCTGATTGTAGAGCCCTGAGGCCTTAAGTGAACATAGGCAGTAGCCAGGTAGTGGTTACAGCAGGCCTTGAGCGAGATCCAGTGCTGCGCTGGCTTTAAGCCTGACGCAACGCAGTCCCAGTGATGGTAGCCATAGGGGTGTTTGTGTCACTTCCCAACCACCTCCAGGCAGCTCAGCACGGAGAAAGAATCTATTTGTTGGGGAGAAAGTAAGGGAGGGGAAAAATAGTCTCTACCTGGATTACCAGGGAATTCCTCCAGATCTTATCCAAGACCACCAAGGTGGTACCTCTAAGAGTCTGCAAGAACCTCAGCATTACTGGGCCTGGAGTGCCCCCTAATGCAGGTATGGCTTAAATCACAACACTCAAGTCATTTCAAATACCTGGAAAGACTTCCCAAGAAAGATGGCAACAAACACACCCAAAATCCAAAAATTACAATAAATACCTAATTCCTCAATGCCCAGACACTGACAAACACGCACAAACATCCAAACCATCCAGGAAACATAACCTACCAAATGAACTAAATAAAGCACCAAGGATCAATGCTGGAGGAGCCAATATATGTGACCTTGTAGATGAAGAATTCAAAATAGCTGTGTTGAGGAAATTCAAAGAAACTCAAGGAACACAGAAAAGGAAATCAGAATTCTATTACATAAATCTAACAAAGAGATTGAAATAATTTAAAAGAATCAAGCAGAAATTCAGGACTTGAAAAACACAATAAACATACTGAAAAATACATCAGAGTCTCTTAATAGCAGAATTGATCAAGCAGACAAAAGAATTAGTGAGCTTGAAGACAGGCTGTTTGAACATACACAGTAAGAGACCAAAGAAAAAGGAACAAAAAAGAATGAAGCACACCCATAAGATCTAGGAACTAGCCTAAAACAGGCAAATGTAAGAGTTCTTGGCCTCAACGAGGAGGTAGAGAGAGAGAGAGAAATAAAAAGTTTATTCAAATGGATAACATGAGAGAACTTCCCAAATCTACAGCAAGATATCAACATTCAAATACAAGAAGATTATAGAACACCAAGTAGATTTAACCCAAAAAAGACTACCTCAAGGTATTAAATAATTAGACTCCTCAAAATCAAGGATAAATAAAGAATCCTAAAAGTAGCAAGAGAAAAGAAACAAATAGTCTACAATGGAGCTCCAATACATCTGGCAGCAGATTTTTCAGTGGAAACTTTACAGGACAGGAGACAGTGGCATGACATATTTAAGTACTGAAGACAGAGAAACTCTGTCTCAAAAAAGAAAAAAAAAGAAAAAGAAAATTACCCAGAAATAGTACATCCAGTTAAAATATACTTCAAGAATGAAGGAGAATAAAAAGAATTTCTCAAACAAACAAAAGTTCAGAGACTTTGTCAGCAGCACACCTGTCCTACAGGAAATGCTAAAAGGAATACTTCAATGAGAAAGAAAGAAATGTTAATGAGCAATCAAAAATCACATGAAGGTACAAAACTCACTGGAAATAGCAAGTACACAGAAAAACACTGGATATTATAACACTGTAACTGTGGTGTGTAAACTACTCTAATTCTAAGTAGAAAGACTAAAAGATGAACCAATCAAAAATAATAACTACAACAACTTTTCAAGACACTGTCAGAACAGTAAGATATAAACAGAAACAACAAAAAGTTTAAAAGTAGGGGTACAAAATGTAGGTATAGAGCTTTTATTAGTTTTCTTTTGGCTTGTTTGTTTATGCAAACAGTGTGAAGTTATTATCAGGTTAAAATAATGGGTTATAAGATAGTATTTGCAAGACTCATGGTAACCTCAAACCAAAAACACACAATGGATGCACAAAAAATGAAAAGCAAGAAAATAATTACGTAATGCCACTTAAATATGTCATGCCACTCTCTCCTGACCTGAAAGGTTTCCACTGAAAAATCTGCTGCCAGATGTATTAGAGCTCCATTATATATTATTAAATACTACCGGAAAAAAATCACCTTCAATAAAAGGAAGACAGGAAGTAAGAAAAGTAGGAAGAAGAGACCATAAAACAATAAGAAAACAAATCATAAAATGACAGGAGTAAGTCCTCATTTGTCAATAATAACATTGAAGGTAAATGGACTAAACTCTCCAATCAAAAGACATAAAGTGGTTGAATGGATCAAAAATAAGATTACGTCATCTTCTTGCCTGTAAGAACACACTTCACCTATAAAGATACATGTAGACTGACAATAAAGGGACAGAATTTGTTTCAACTGTCAATGCCAATGGAAACTAAAGAAAAGCAGGAACAGCTACACTTACATCAGACATAATAGATTTCAAGACAAAAACTGTAAGAGACAAAGAAGTTTACTATATAATGATAAAGAAGTCAATTCAGCAAGGGAGCATAACAATTTAAAAAATATATACCACTTACACTGGAGCACCCAGATATATAAAGAAAATATTGTTAGAGCTAGAGAGAGAAATAGGCCCCAGTACAATAGTAGTTGGAGACTTCGCCCTCCACCTTTAGCACTGGACAGGTCTTTGTGGTAGAAAATCAACAAAGAAACATGAGACTTAATCTGCACTATAGAAAAAATGGACTTAATAGATATTTACAGAACTTTCATCTAACAGCTGCAGAATACACATTATTTTCCTCAGCACATGGATTATTTTCAAGCATAGACCATAAAACTAGTCTTAAAACATTCAACAAAGTTGAAATAATATCAAGCATCTTCTCTGACCACAATGGAATAAAACTAGAAATAAATAAGAGGAATTTTGGATACTACACAAATACATTGAAATTAAACAATATGCTCCTGAATTATCAGTGGGTCAATGAAGAAATTAAGAATAAAATTGAAAAATTTCTTGAAACAAATGATAAAGAAGCACAACATATCAAAAGCTATGGGATACAGGAAAGCATTACTAAGAAGTAATTTTACAGCTATAAGTGCCTACAACAAAAAAGAAGAAAAACTTCAAATAAATAACCTAAGAATGCATCTTAAAGAACTAAAAAAACAATTCTCACTTATTCATGAGATATAAAAATCAAAACAATTGATCTTATACACATGGAGAGTAGAAGAATGGTTACCAGAAGCTGGCAAGTATGGTGGGAGACTTGGGGGGACGGGTGACATAGGGTTTGTTAATGTGTACAAAAAATAGAAAAAATGAATAAGACCTACTATTTGACAGCACAACAATGTGATTATAGTCAATAATATCTTAATTGTACATTTTTAATGTGCAATGTACATTAAAACAGTGTAACTGGATTGTTTCTAACTCAAATGATAAATGTTTGAGGAAATGAATACCACATTCTCTGTGATGTTCTTATTTCACATTGCATGTTTGTATTAAAACAACCCATGTTCCACATGAATACATACACTGATGATGCACACATAAAAATTGAAAGATAAAATAAAAATAAAAAGTAAATTACAAAAAAGAGCAAACCAAATTGCAAATTACTAAAAGAAAATAAGTAAAAATCAGAGTTGAAATAAAATTAAAATGAAGAAAATAAAAAGGATCAATGAAACAAAAAATTAGTTTTATGAAAAGTTAAACAAAATTGACAAACCTTTAGCCAGAGTAAGTGAGGAAAAAAGAGAGAAGACCCAAATAAAGAACATCAGAGATAAAAAAAGAAGTGTTAAAAATGATAACACAGATATTTAAAGGATTATTAGTGGCTATTAGGAGCAGCTATGTATTAATTCCTTCTCACACTGTTACAGAGAAGTACCTGAGACTGAGTAATTTATTAAGAAAAGAGGTTTAATTGACTCACAGTTCCACAGGCTGTACAGGAAGCATGGCTTGGAGGCCTCAGAAAACTTACAATCATGGCAGAAAGGGAAGGAGAAGCAAGCACATCTCTCTCTTGTGGAGCACGAGAGAGAGAGAGCAAAGGAGAAAGTGCCAGACACTTTTAAACCATCAGATACCATGAGAACTCATTCATTATCATGAGAACAGCAAGGAGGAAATCTGCCCCAATGATCCAATCAATTCCCACCAGGTCCCTCCCCCAACACTGGCAATTACAATTCAACATGAGATTCAGGTGGGGACACAGAGCCAAACCACATCCTTCTGTCCCTGGCCCTTCCCAAATCTCATGTCCTTCTCACATTTCAAAACACAATCATGCCTTCCCAAAGGTCCCCCAAAGTCTTAACTCTTTTCAGCATTAACTCAAAATTCCTCATCCAAAATCTCATCTGAGGCAAGGCAAGTTCCTTCTGCCTATGAGCCTATAAAATAAAAAATAAGTTAGTTACTTCCAAGATACAATGAGGGCACAGACATTGTGTAAATGCTCCCATTCTTTTTGTTTTGTTTTGTTCTGTTTTGTTTTTGAGACAGAGTCTCCCTCCATTGCCCAGGCTGGAGTGCAGTGGTGCAATCTTGGCTCACCGCAAGCTCCGCCTCCCGGGTTCAAGCCATTCTCCTGCCTCAGCCTCCCAAGTAGCTGGGACTACAGGTGCCCACTACCACGGCTGGCTAATTTTTTGTATTTTTAGTAGAGAGGGGGTTTCACTGTGTTAGCCAAGATGGAATGCTTCCATTCTAAAAGGGAGAAATTGGCCAAAACAAAGGGGCTACAGGTCCCATGCAAGGCCGAAACCCAGCAGGAGAGTCATTAAATCTTAAAGCTTCAAAATAATCTCCTTTGACCCTATGTCTCACATTCAGTGAATGCTGATGCAAGGGGTGGGCTCCCAAGAGCTTGGGCAGCTCCACCCCTGTGACTCTGCAGGGTACAGCCCCTGCAGCTGCTTTCAGGGGCTGGCATTGAGTGCCTATGGCTTTTCTAGGGGAATAGTGCCAGCTGTCAGTGGGTCTACCGTTCTGGGGACTGGAGGATGATGACCCTCTTCTCACAGGTCTACAAGGCAGTGTCCCAGTGGGGACTGTCTGCAGGGGCTCCCACCCCATATTTTCCTTCTGCACTGCCCTAGCAGAGGTTCTCCATGAGGACCCCGCCCCTGCAGCAGACTTCTGCCTGGACGTTCAGGCACTTCCATACATCCTCTGAAATCTGGGTGGAGGCTCCCAAACCTCAACTCTTGCCTTCTGCACACCTACACGCTCATCACCATGTGGAAGATGCCAAAGATTGTGGCTTGCACGTGCTGAAGCCACAGCCTAGGTGATACCTTTGTCGTTTTAAGCTACAGCTGGAGCAGGAGTGGCTGGGAAGCAGGGTACCATGTCCTGAGGCTGCACAGAGCAGCCGGGTCCTGGGCCTGGCCAATGAAACAAATTTTCCCTCCTAGCCCTACAGGCCTGTGATGGGTGGAGCTGCCATAAAAGTCTCTGAAATACCTCGGAAACATTTTCCCCATTGTCTTTGACATTAACATTCTATTCTTCTTTATCTATGCAAATTTCTGCAGTGGGCTTGAATTCCTCTCAGGAAAATGGCTTTTTTAAAATTTCCACTACATTGTCAGACTCCAAATTTTCCAAACTTTTACACTCTGCTTCCCTTTTAAATGTAAGTTCCAATTTCAGATAATCTTTGTTCATCCATATGAGTGTATGCTTTTTGAAGCAACCAGGTTACATCCTCAATGCTTTGCTTCTTAGAAATGTATTTTATCAGATACCCTCAATCACCTCTCTCAGGTTCAAAGTTCCACAGATCTCAGGAACAGAGGAACAATGCTGCTGGTCTTTTTGCTAAAGCATACCAAGAGTGACTTTTACTCTAGCTCCTGATAAGTTCCTCATCTCCATCTCAGACCTGCCCAGCCTGGACTTCATCATCCATGTCACTATTAGAATTTTGGTCAAAACCATTCAACAAGTCTCTAAGAAGTTCCAAACTTTCCCACATCTTCCTGTGTTCTTCTGAGCCCTCCAAACTGTTCCAACCTCTGCCTGTTACCCAGTTCCAAAGTTGCTTCCACATTTTCAGGTATCTTCGTAGCAATGCCCTGCTTCTCTTGTACCAATTTTCTGTGTTAGCTCATTCTCACCCTGCTATAAAGAAATACCCAAGTATGGGTAATTTATAAAGAAAGAGGTTTAATTAATTCACAGTTCTGCAGCATGTACAAAAAGCATGAGGCCTCAAGAAACTTATAATCACGGCAGATGTATGAAGTGGAAACAAGCACATCTTCACACGGCTACCAAAGAGAGAGTGAAAGGGAAAATGCTACCCACTTTTAAACAACCAGATATTATGAAAACTTACTATCATGAGAACAGCAAGGGGGAAATCTACCCCCATGATCCAATCATCTCCCACCAGATCCCTCCCCCAACACAGGGAATTACAAATTGATACGAGATTTGGGTGGGGACATGAAGCAAACCATATTACACTACATGCTAATACATGGAAAATTTAGAAAACATTGACAAATGCCTAGACACATACAACATACCAAGATTAAACCAGAAGGAAATCCAAAACTGAACAAAACAATAACAAGTAACAAGATTAAAACCGTAATCAAAATTCTCCCAGTAAAGAATAGTATGGGATCCAATGGCTTCACTGCTGAATTCTACCAAACATTTAAAGAACTAATATCAATCCTACTCAAATTATTTTAAAAAATAAGAGTAAGGAATACTTCCAAAATCATTTTATGAGACCAGTATTACCCTGATACCAAAACCAAAGACACATCAAAAACAGAAAACTGCAGGCCAATATACCTGATGAATGTTGATGCAAAAAGTCCACAAAAAAGTTCTAGAAAACTGAATTCAGCAATACATTAAAGAGATCATTCACCATGACCAAGTGGAATTTTTCCCAAAAATTTAAGGATGGTTCAATCATGCAAATCAATCAATGTGATACAACATATTAACAGAATGGAGGACAAAAATAATATGATCATTTAAAGTGATGCTGAAAAAGCATTTAATACAATTCAACATCCCTTCATGATAAAAACCCTTAAAAATTGTGTATAGAAGGAACATACCTCAACATAATAGAAGACATATATGACAGACTCAAGATAGATTCATACTGAAAATTGAGAAAAACTGAAAGTCTTTCCTTTAAGATCTGGAACATGACAAGGATGCCTACTGTCACCACTGCTTTTCAACATAGTACTAGGAGTCCTAGCTAGGGCAATTACATGGGAGAAAGAAATAAAGGATATACAAATTGATAAGGAAGGTGTCAAATTATCCTTGTTTGCAGATGATATGATCTTATGTTTGAAAAAACCGTAAGTCTCCACCAAGAAACTATTAGAATTGATAAACAAATGCAGTAGTTACTGGATATAAAATAAACATACAAAAATTAAGAGCATTTCTACATGCAGACAGCAAACAATCTGAACAAGATATCAAAAATTAATCCAACTTACAACAGCTACAAATAACATAAAATATCTAGGAATTAACCAAGAAGTGACAGATTTCTACAATGAAAACTATAAAATATCAATGCAAAAATTGAAGAGGACACAAAAAATGGAAGATTTTCCATGTTTGTGGATTGAAAAAATCAATATTGTTGAATTTTCCATATTATCCACAGCAACCTACATATTTAATGCAATTCCTATCAAAATACCAATGAAATTTTTAACAGAAATAGAAACAAAATCCTAAAATTTAAATGGAACCACAAAACACCCAGACTAGATATAACTATCCTAAGCAAAAAGAACAAAAACAGAGGAATCACATCACCCAACTTCAAATTATACTACAGAGCTAAAGTATCCAAAGCAGCATGGTACTGGCATAAAAACAAACACATAGACCAATGGAATAGAACAGGGAACCCAGAAACAAATTCGCACACATAAAGTGAACTCATTTTTGACAAGGGTGCCAAGAACATACACTAGGGGAAAGGACAGTCTCTTTAACAAGTGGTGCTGGGAAAACTGGATATCCATATGCAGAAGAATTAAACTAGACCCCTATCTCTTACCATATACAAAAGTCAAATCAATATGATTTAAAGACTTACTCATGTTTGTTGCAGCACTGTTCACAATAGCCAAGATTTGGAAGCAACCTAAACTTCCATCAACATATGAATGGAAAAGGAAATGTGGTACATATACACAATGGAATACTATTTAGACATAAAAAAGAATGTGATCCTATCACTTGCAACAACATGAATGAAACTGGAGGTCATGTGTTAAGTGAAATAAGCCAGGCACAGAAAGACAGACTTCACATGTTCTCACTTATTTATGGAAGCTAAAAATTAAAACAACTGAACACACGGAGATAGAGAGTAGAAGGCTGGTTATCAGAAGCTGGGAAGTATGGTTATCAGAGGCTAGTGTTTGCTAGCACAAAAGGGTGAGTACAGTAAAAAATAATGTAATTGTACATTTTAAAATGACAAAATGAGTAAAATTGGATAGTTTATAACTCAAAAGATAAATACTTGAGGTGATGGATAACCCCATTACCCTGATGTGATTATTATATATTGCATGCCTGCATCAAAATATCTCATGTAATCCATAAATATATACACTTACTATGTACCCACAAAAACTTAAAAATAGAAAAATGAAACTATGTTAAAAAAAGTCTAATGGAAATAACAAAATTGAAAAATATATTTGAACTAATTTGAATATGTTTCTTAACCCTTGAAACTCCAATTTTTTTTCTATAAACTGAACAACACTATAGCATTTCTGTCTACTTTACAATCTTGTTGCTCATCATAAGCTCTTAAAAGCTTATACAAATATGACATACTGTTGCATGTAGAAAGGACACATTTTAGTTTTTATTTTACTTAGAGATATAACTACATGTACATAATAGATACTGGAAAATAATTAGAAATTTATCAATATTTTATCAATGCCTTAAGATATACTCATTTAATAGTCTGAAAATCTGCATCTTATTTAGAAACTATCATATATACATTAACTATCATATATATATCATCTATATATATATTAGGGAACTAGCAAGATATACAGTATGAATTATTTTATGCCTACCTGTGTAAATCAAGTAAATTACTTATTAGCAAAGACAATTTTTATAAGTTAAGAATAGAGCATATGGAAACAAACATACCAGTTTTTTCTGGTGAATCATAGGGCCTTATAATGTGATCAATCTTTATTAATGAAAAATTTGTAAAATGGCAAATTGAGCAAGTGAATTAATGAATACCATCCATTCATGGAGTTCTTTCTCATATTTCTAAAATGGATCCTGCTGTCTGTAGTACACTGACTTTACTTATGCTTAATTCAGTGATCCCATTAGGCCAGAGGCCTTTTGAAAATTGTGGAATTTCACCGCTTTTGATGCCAATAATTCTTGATGGGCCATAATGAGATAATGAAACAACAGAGTGCTCTATGTGTCATTTATCATGTAAGCTGTATATGCAAAACAATCAGGAAAGTTTTACCATTAAAAAAACCCAGTTGTCCTAATGTTTTTGTGTTACAGTGTGATCACTTTATTGTTATTGACATTACCTTCACCAAAAAAATTACATCAAAGTTCAGGGATCCCTTGAATGTACAAGCATTATTATTTTACTACTGGCAATCCATTTGCAGCATTCGACTGTATCTTGGTTTAATCTTTTTCTCACGTTTTAACTAGTCAATTTAATCCTCATTTTCAAAGATAAATAAATTAAATTTGAAAAGCAGGAAAATAAAACTTGTGTAATCCTACTTATTTTCAGGCAAATATTTGTTTTGTCAAACAGAAAATTACTTTTAAATGAATATTTGTGTGTATCTGAGTTAATGCAGTAAAATGTACTTAAAATCATTATAAATGCCATACTTTTATTTCAGCTGAACAGATAAATTTGGACAAGTGAACATGTGCATTTACACTTCAGGGTTAGAAACCATCTTAAATGAGCTCCGAAGGGTCAGTGTGTAACAACACTTAACATACATTTAACACGGTGGTAGATCACCACATGATGAGCCAGGTCATCTGAAGCAATAAAACCTAGGGCGCTGCTTTTTTACTTCTAATTCCCAAACAACAACATGTGGGCATAATTGGGGAATTTTAAATGATGTAGTTTACTAAGACCTGTGGTGAAAATGACTGTTGTTATTGAGGATTTTTTTGTTTGGTTTTGGTTGTTATTACTAATCTCTTCTTTTTCCCCACTTACTTCCTTTTAAAAGATTTTTTTTTTTCACCTGAACTACCAAGCAAGACTTTCCGCTTCACTTAACCCAGCTAAGCATTTGTATGTGTGTTTTATCTTTCCAGGCACTCAGATTTCCCAAGGTTCAATCAGCCCCATGCCCACAGCACTTTAATTGATAGTGTGCAGTTTCTTCATCAGGGTAATGGGGTTATCCATCACCTCAAGTATTTATCTTTTGAGTTATAAACTATCCAATTTTACTCATTTTGTCATTTTAAAATGTACAATTACATTATTTTTTACTGTACTCACCCTTTTGTGCTAGCAAACACTAGCCTCTGATAACCATACTTCATTCCAAACCATCCAGGAAACATAACCTACCAAATGAACTAAATAAAGCACCAAGGATCAATGCTGGAGGAGCCAATATATGTGACCTTGTAGATGAAGAATTCAAAATAGCTGTGTTGAGGAAATTCAAAGAAACTCAAGGAACACAGAAAAGGAAATCAGAATTCTATTACATAAATCTAACAAAGAGATTGAAATAATTTAAAAGAATCAAGCAGAAATTCAGGACTTGAAAAACACAATAAACATACTGAAAAATACATCAGAGTCTCTTAATAGCAGAATTGATCAAGCAGACAAAAGAATTAGTGAGCTTGAAGACAGGCTGTTTGAACATACACAGTAAGAGACCAAAGAAAAAGGAACAAAAAAGAATGAAGCACACCCATAAGATCTAGGAACTAGCCTAAAACAGGCAAATGTAAGAGTTCTTACTAAAAATGGAAGTCATTTTTAGCCTCTATGTAAAAGGCATTGTCATTCAAGTCAATAAAATGGCTTTTAGTCTCTGTGCTTTTAAACAATAGGGCACACATGCTCAGCTTTCAGGGAACTCATCATAGAACTTTATTGCTAAAAACTGAATTCCCTCTCATCTGCTAAAAGTATAAGTCAGTTATAATCTTAGTTGACAGTGTGTATCCCATTAAGAGGAAATACTTTTTATAAGTAAATGGCCACTGTTTTTAGATGTCATGCTATATTTTAATAAAATAATGTTGTACAAGAGTGATGCATTGTAAGGGGAAAAGAAAAAAAAACCTTATAATAAAGGAGTTACTATCTTGAAATTTTACCCACACTAATTCACGAACCAAAAAGAAGAAAACCTGACATTATAGCAGTTGTTGGGGCTCAGAAAATGATACCCCAGATTAAGGAGCTTTGGCATGCAGAGTACATTGAGCTAAAGGACGTTGGAAGACCTCAGAAGCAGCCTCAGAACCAAGGTCTCTGACCTAATCCTGCCCTCCTGTCTCTCACTTCTTATTCTCCCCTGAAGTTAGTCATAGAAACCAGAATTCCTCTTCCCAAAAGTGAGTGATAGAAACTCCTTTCCCCAAAGCCAGTCATAAAAACTAGAATTCCTACTTTAACTGTCTCTCACCTTTCTGTCAAAAAGCTGGCCATAAAGAAATTCTCTGACCTACCCATGTGTTATAGTTGGTAATAAGATCCTCATTTCAGAGGTCCTGCCCCATACCTGGGAGGAAGGAATGCCATGCAAAAAGGCCAAGAAGAATCTCAACAAACAGGTGGTGCTGGCTTTTCCCACTCAGTCTGTTACCATTAGATTGTTCCCTTTTTGTCCAATCACATTTCTACACAGCTGTCCACTCTTCATCAAAACTAAAGCATAAAAGTGACAGTTTTCTCTTGGGCCTTTAGGTCTTCATTTCTGAAGGTTTTGTGTCACATAACACTATGATTAAGTAAATTTGCTATGTTTTTCTTTTATCTTTTGTTGCAGGAGTGTCAGCTGTGACTCATGATGGGTGAGGAAAGATATCACACCCTTTCTGCCCCTACACAGTACAGATGACTGATGAATAACATTTTGCAAAGCTAACAAGAAAACTTTCTCAAAAGTCTCTTACTTCCATCAGATGTGATGTGACTTATGTTTTATAACAGCTTTTTATTTTACTTGATACAAAGTAAGAACATTAATATAGCAATGTGGAGAGTACAGAAGTCTAAGCTTGATCTATAAAGTAAACGTTTCACCACACATGAGAAAAAAACCTCAGAAATATCATATCAGAAGTAACACATTCCAGACTCATAGAGCTTTCCTTATCTCCAAGAACCACACCCTGTGGTAACACAATTACTGGTCCCTGATTATTTGCATAAAATAATATAACCATTTTTCATACATTATGTATCATGAACATGTGTTAATCTTACATGTTTTACCTTATTTTATAAATACATGTATATACATAAATGCTATTCCCTAATAATAAATAACAAAATATACTTAATGCAACAAAGAGAAAAACTTCTTTAGTTTCATCATGATTTGTTTTGGAAAAATGAAAGGAATATTTCTACTCTCATTTTGAGAATATATTTTAAAACTATTCAAGGTATAAAGGCAATAATATACCCAATATTGCGTAAGAAAAAATTTAAGACATTTGGAATAAAAGTGTTTCTAAAGGAAAACTATGAATTATTTAGGACAAACCCTTCCAATTTATTTGATCCTTTTAGGAACTCTGTGCCTTTCATTTACTTAAAAGTTATTTTGTAACACTAAGTTGTAAATAACTGATATCAATGCAAAATAATTCCTGTGTATAGGTATGCAAACAAATTCTGTGGAAATTCACTTGCGTTCCCTCCTCAACTGCATTAGAAGTAAGTTTTGCATCTGTTTGCAGATTTATTCAGCATTCCAGATCTATAAATCACTCTTCTTTGGATTCTTCTTTGAACCAGTTGTAGCTTATTTCCAGTACTCTCATTTAAATAATGACTTAAATCTTTGATCTGTGTTCATTTTATTAATATGTGAGCCATAATTCTTACTTGAAAATTATTTTTTATCTTAGGTACATTCCAGAATTATATTTTCAAAATTATAATAAAACTAGACATTTAGATTTGAAGGTAGTAAAACAAAAAACATAAACAAAAAGTATTCATACACCTCAGTAAAGTTCTAATCACCAAAAACACACTGAGTAAGAAGGGAAGACAGAATTGGGATGCAAGAAGGAGCACTTTTGGATTTCTTCCTTTGATTTGTTTAAATCTGCCAACATGTTCCTTATCAGTGAACTGGAAATGAGCGATTGCTCTCAAGTAGATGCCTGAAAGGTTCAGAGATCAAAAGAACACTCATTTTGTTGTTGAACATGGCAAAACAGAATTGTAAGTAGAGGGCTGCAGACAAGACAACATGTCAAGAACTGGGAGGCAAGAAAAACTTGAAATTGAAAGAATCACATAAAGAGAACAAGGATAGAAAAAACAACATGTACTACTAAGTTCAAGCATCAAGGGAACATAAAAAATTAGATGGAGAGTTAGCATCTGGACATTCCATTCTTGTATTTTATTTTATTTTATTTTATTTTTGAGACAGAGTTTCACTCTTGTTGCCCAAGCTGGAGAGCAATGGCAAGATCATGGCTCACTGCAACCTCCGCCTCCTGGGTTCAAGCAATTCTCCTGCCTCAGCCTTCTGAGTAGCTGGGATTACAGGTGTGCACCATCATGCCTGGCTACTGTTTTGTATTTTTAGTAGAAACGGGGATTCACCATGTTAGCCAGGCTGTTCTTGAACTCCTGACCTCAGGTGATCTGCCCACCTCAGCCTCCCAAGGTGCTGGATTACAGGCATGAACCACCACGCCCGGCCCCATTCTTGCATTTTTAACTTGTTTCAGTTCAGTCTTCAGATGCAAATGAAGAATGAGCAATGGTATTAATATGCAGACATCAAACCATCTGAAGAAACATAAACTCTATCATGTTTCAAAGTTTATCTTTTTCTCTAAAGTTCCCTTCCACTTTCTAGAAATAAGTGAGCATTAGAAAATGGTCTGCCCTTTATTTCCTAAACCTGTGGTCTTCATATTAGACAGCAATTTACCTTTCCCAGAAGACTTTCTTATGGATACCCAAGGATGTAATTTAAAAATAATCAATTTCTGATTCCTCAACTTCCACTTATAGAAAGTGATTTGCCTGCGAATGTGTTTCCTGTAGGTTTTCCAGGTCTAATCCTCTTTCCTAAATTTTTTTTACTTAGGAAGGCATACCTTTTACTCAAACTAAATTTTAGCATTGTGTACGGACCCAGGGTTAAGCACCGCAAGCCTCAAAGAAAAGGGCACATTAAATTACTCAAACCATCTGATACGGTTTGGCTCTGTGTCCCCACCCAAATCTCATCTCAAATTGTACTCCCATAATTCTCAAGTGTTGTCGGAGAAACTCAGTGGGAGATAACTGAATCATGGGGATGGTGTCTCCCATACTGTTCTCATGGTAGTGAATAAGTCTCATAAGATCTGATGGTTTGATAAAGGGAAACCCGTTTCACTTGGCTCTCAGTCTCTCTCTTGCCACCACCATGTGATGTGCCTTTCACCTTCCAAAATGATTGTGAGGCCACCCCAGAGACATGGAACTGCAAGTCCAATAAATCTCTTTCTTTTGTAAATTTCCCAGTCTCAGGTATGTCTTTATCAGCAGCATGAAAATGGACTAATACAGTAAATTGGTTCCAGTAGAGTGGGGCATTGCTGAAAAGATACCTGAAAATGTGAGAGTGACTTTAGAACTGGGAAACAGGCAGAGGTTGGAGCAGTTTGAAGGGCTCAGAAGAAGACAAGAAAATGTGGGAAAGTTTGGAACTCCCTAGAGACTTATTGAATGGCTTTGACCAAAATGCTAATAATGATATGAACAATGAAATCCAGGCTGAAGTTGTCTCATATAGAGATGAGGAACTTGTTGAGAACTGGAGCAAAGGTGACTCTGGTTATCTTTTAGCAAAGAGACTGGCAGCATTTTATCCCTGCCCTAAAAATTTGTGGAGCTTTGAACTTGAGAGTGATGAATTAGGGTATTTGGCAGAATATATTTCTAAGCAGCAAAACATTCAAGAGGTGACTTGGGTGATGTTAAAGGCATTCAGTTTTAAAAGGGAAACAGAGCATAAAAATTCAGAAAATTTGCAGACTGGCAATTTGAAACAAAAGAAAATTCCATTTTCTAAGGAGAAATTAAAGCTGGCTGCAGAAATTTGCATAAGTCAGGGGAAGCCGAATGTTAATCACCAAGGCAATGGAGAAAATGTCTCCAAGTCATGTCAGAGACCTTGCAGCAGCCCCTCCCATCATAGGCCCAGAGGTTTAGGAGGAAAAAATGATTTTATGGGCTGGGCCCAGGGTCCCTCTGCTGTGCAGAGTCTAGGAACTTGGTGTCCTGTGTCCCAGCCACTCCAGCTGTAGCTAAAAGGGGCCAAGGTATAGCTCAGGCTGTTGCTTCAGAGGGTGGAGGCCGCAAGCCTTGGCAGCTTCTATGTGGTGTTGAGCCTGTGGGTGCAAAGAAGTCAAGAATTGAGGTTTGGGAACCTCCACCTAGATTTCAGAAGATGTATGGAAACACTTGGATGCCCAGGCAAAATTTTGCTGCAGGGGCTGGGCCCTCACAGAAAACCTCTCTAGGACAGTGCAGAAGGGAAATGTGGGGTGGGCACCCCTACACAGAGTCCCCACTGAAGCTCTGCCTAGTGGAGCTGTGAGAAGACTGCCACTGTCCTCCACACCCCAAAATGGTAGATCCACTGACAGCTTCCACCATGCTCCTGGAAAAGCCACAGACACTCAATGCCAGCCTGTGAAAGCAGCTGGGAGGAAGGCTGTTCCCTGCAAAGCACAGGGGTGGAGCTGCCCAAGACCATAGGAACTGACCTCTTGCATCAACATGACCTGACCTGAAGTTAAAGAAGACCATTTTAGAGCTTTAAGATTTGACTGCCCTGCTGAATTTCAGACTTGCATGGGGCCTTTAGTCCCTTTGTTTTGGCCAATTTCTCCTATTTGAAATGGCTATATCCACCCAATGCCTGTACCCCATTGTATCTAGGAAGTAACTAACTTGCTTTTGGTTTTACAGGCTTATAGGCAGAAAGGACTTGCCTTGTCTCGGATGAGACTTTGGACTGTGGACTTTTGAGTTAATGCTGAAATGAGTTAAGATTTTGGGAGACTGTTGGGAAGACATGATTGGTTTTGAAATGTGAGGACATGAGATTTGGGAGGGGCCAGGGGCAGAATAATATGGTTTAGCTCTGTGTCCCCACCCAAATTTCATCTTGAATTGTCTTCCCATAATCCCCATGTGTTATGAGAGGGACCCATGGGCAGTTTCCCCCATACCATTCTCATGGTAGTGAATAGGTCTCAAGAAACCTGATGGTTTGATAAGTGGAAACCCATTTCGCTTGGCTCTCATTCTCTCTTATGCCACCACCAGATGAGATGTGCCTTTCCCCTTCCACCATGATTTTGAGGCCTCCCCAGCCACGTGGAACTGTAAGTCCAGTAAACGTGTTTCTTTTGTAATTTGCCCAGTCTCAGGTAAGTCTTTATCAACAGTGTAAAAACGGACTAATACATCGTCATAAATTTTCCTGGTAGCTATCATTCCTGTCACATATGTATTTCTGTTAGGAATAAAGTATAGCTTTAAATCAACGTCATGATCTGTGAGGATATTCTCTTTAAGACTTCAAATATTATGGAATATACTTAATGCGAACTGTGGAAATAAAGAGACTGGCTTAGGAAGTCTTCTACTTCTAACTAAATTTTATTTTTCTTTTCTCATCCCAACATTCTTCCAACATATCTCATGTTACATTTTAAAATCTTCATTTGGCATTTTAAAATTCTACTTTCCTTGTAGTTTAGTTTTGATTGACTTTTTGAAGCAGTGGGCTGATACTTGAGTAAGACGTTTCTTATTGAGAAAACAACATACATTTGGATAATTTGGTTTCTGTTTTATAGTTGAATATCAGGACTGCATATGTCTGTGATGTCTGTGTGTAATATGACATTTTAAATGCCTTATTTTACTCTCTATTCTGGGTAGGACTTTTATTTCTAGAAGATGATATTTTAACACAAATACATTTAGTATTTTAAGCTTATCATTCAAGTTATAGTTCTTCCCAATATATCATTACAATTCTTTTAAAAAAACTACAACAATACATAATACTAAGCTTCTCTATAGTGCTAGCACATGGGGGATTGTTTTAACATCTATCAGACAAAAGATGAATTGTTAAAAATGGTTTTGTTAGGTATAAATGTTGATGCTTAAAACAGAGCAAATATGCTAATCAAAAGACAGCCACAATATATTTCATTTTCATCTATCATATTCCCCTGAATTCAGAGTTGTGAGGTATATAAAATCAGAAAGTTATACTCCAAAGGCATTGGTTTCTAAGGGCACTGATTCAGGTACCTGTGTTATCTGCACTTCATCCTTTCCTAGCACATCTCTACATCCATTTGTGATTCAAAATGCCCACAGAATATGGATAAGAAATTAGGAAATGAAAATCATGATTTTGGTGGCGGATTTTAAAAGTTGTTCATTTAACATTAAGACCAGGGTTGGGATAGGTATAGTCCTGATAATTAATGTTTCATGTTGAAGACCTTGGTTACTTAACTAGAGAAGCTTATGCTTAAATTGACCAAAATGCAGACAATAAAATTATGGAATAATCTTAAACCTGGGGAGCTAAATTCGATGATAATTTGTAGGCAAACTGAGCAAGTGTGAGAAACTTCAACCTGTACTCCAACTCTGAGTTTGAATGGGAAACTAATATCATCCAGAGAACAGTGAGTAGGGACAAACATCATTTTAAAAAATAAATAAATAACAAGTCTGAAAAATCTTGCCTTGAAAGATAATCAAAGGTAGGAAATCAAAACCAGCAATAGGTGGACTATGAAAACAAATTCAAACATTACGGAAATAGATTATGGATCATCTATATGGCTGAGAGGAAAAGGATATAATTCACCCTCATTTTGGTTGGAAAATCAGCCTCTGTCTCAACTAAAAAGGAGCAGAGATTTTGGTTTATTTGTTTTAGTTTTTACTAGTCAAGTGAATCAGTGAGAGCAAAGAAAAAAAATCTGTAACTGGTTGTGATAAATTAGTTGTAAGCATTACTGCACTTGGATAAGCCAAAAAGGCTCTAATTTACTTCTCTGAAGAAATATGGTGAAACCATTTATATATCCCAGATATTTACCTGGTGAAATATGTTGACATGTTTCAAATATATATTGTCAGCATTTTTAATATTTACTAAGTTAACATCACTTCTGTTTCTGACTATGGAAAAACTTTATCTTTTCTATAAGAGCATCATGAGATTCCTCCTTGCCTACAGATAACAAAGGATAGGTTAGGTTATGTCTGTTTATAACATAAATCTTACAATTTTAACGGGTTTATACAGAATTCAGTATGATAAAGGAGGAGATGAAAGAAACTACAACTCTAAGACTTATCTTGGATACCTACAAAGCAGAATAATGCAGAGACACAAAGCAAAGGCATGGAGAAGATGTTGTCTGTAATGTAAACAATAAAACAATGAAATTGGGAACGTGAGAAAAAATGTGGTGGATACAGAGAATAGAGAGAACTAAAGCTAAATGTCAAAATTTTACTTCTGGAAATGGCAGAATAGCTTCTGTCAAAGTAACTTTACTGCAGATAGCAATTATTAAATCTGAAAAAGCATTTTTCAAAGCAACAGTTTGAAAGCACTAGAGAAACCAAAATCAGGCCAAAACTAGAGAATAGTTGACTCTTTAAAGAACAGAACTGTGTGGGGTGAAATTAATGTTTATATGGCTTGCCACTGAAGTCACTGTGAGTCCACTGGCTGCAGAGTTGCTACAACTGAAAAAGAGACACACAGCTCCATGGATAAGAGGATGAAGTACACCACTACAGTGTCTGGAATGTGGTGTTTGGTAGGGAGGGGGAGGGTGGGCATAGAGAGAAAGAGACACCCAAGATATATCCCACAAAATTTCAATTCTAACTTTACCTAAATCCTTGGCTGGCCCCAGAACAGCACATGTGTGGTCAAGATGCCAAGAACACTAGCAAAATCAAATGTGGGAGGCCTGAAAGAATGACAGGAGAAACAAGTTTGGAATTTGAGTCTAGTTAAATTAACCATCTGTTTGAAGAGATATTAATACTCTTCAGAGGAAGATACATAAGCCTAAATTCTTTACACCATATCAAATATGGTACCAAGTATAGAAGAAAAGAATGGTAATATTGCAGAAAAACCAAGAGAATGAAAATCTTGGAAGCTGATAGAAAAAAATTAAATACATATTAAATGTGAAAGAAGCCATAGACACAATGGCTGACTTCTCATCAGAAGCAATAAAGGAATGATGACAAATGTAGAGGAGGAAAAATTTTGTTTCTCCCTCATCACTAGGTTCATGGCTGAGATCCCTATAATAACAAAAAAAGATTAACAAGAACAAAGATTATACATTTATTTAATATAAGTTTACTTGACTTGAGACACACTTTATAAGGAAATTAAGACCTAAAGAAACAGAAAAATCTGTGTATTTTATGCTAACTTTTATAAAGAAGTGGATAGTTGTGGAGAAGTATGGTTGGAGAAAGAGAATGTAAACTAATAGTAATAAACTGGGGAACACTTAGAAAAGCCTATTTGTTCATATTCTTCTCTATGTCCCTGTGTCTTCTGAAATAAAGACATTCCTTTCCTTTGCATAGAGGGTGGGTACCACTGCAGTGAGAGCTTTATAACCTGCTGCATGGTAGAAAGGCAGGAGGAAAGTGAGAGTGACCTTCCTGCTTCTAGGGTTTTCTTAAATACAATGGTTCCATATTTGGGGGTATCATGTCCTAAATCCCATTACAAAGAAAGCACATTTTTAAAGTGCCTAAATACATTTAAAAATAAATAAGTAAAACCTATCAACCAAGAATCTGGTAACCAAAAAAGTCTTCCAAGACCTGAAGGCCAAATAACAACAATTTTAGGTAAGTAAAAATTATATTAGTTATGAAGGACCTTGCACTTCAAGAAATGATAATGATGATCTGTAGGCTGAAGGGAAATGCCAACAAATGGAAACGAAGATCTACAGGAAGAAAGAAAGACCAGTAGAAATGATAAATATGTGGAAACATATATGCTTATCCAGTTAAATTTGTAGGTCATGTCAGGAAATCACACGCTTCTATATTCTCTTTGTAGGAAGAGGAAAAGCTAATGAAAAAGTTTGAAATAAATGATATGCAGAAATAAACTCTTGGGAACAGTGTTTCTCTGCATTGGTTGCTTAGTTGAAGTTGGAGAAATTTATGGTGTTGGTCAAAATTTTTCCAGGAGTACTCAGCAGCCTTGATACAGGCAGAAAGGTCAACAAGTAGAATTTTCCAGTAAGGGTGGGCAAAAGAAAATGAAATCACGAATACTGTCAAAAGAATAAGTAATGGACTGCAGAATCTAACTGGACAGTAAAGGAAAGAAAAACAGGAGAATTTTGATGGGGAAAAATGGAAAAGTGGTCAAGGAGTTCCTGTGAGGTCCAGAAACACAGTTAGTTGTTTGGCTAACCTCCATGCCCAATGAAAACATCTTCAGTGGTAGGCAGGTTTGGGTTAGAAAGAACTACGTGCCATAAACAAGATGACACATTTTCACAGTACAAGGGATAGGAACCAGGTCAGTAAACTACGATTAGAAAAAGAGATAGAATGAGGCATAATCTTCAAAGTGGGAAACTTAATCATGAGGGTACATGTGGAATGCTTAGTATGTAGCAGTTGGCACATGGAAGAATATTAATCTTGAGAACTCTAGTAAGGGGAAATAAGTAGTTTCCATCTCTCGGGGTTCTGAGCAAGTATTAATCTCAGCAGGGAGATTTTTGTTTTGGCTTTTTAAGTTGGAAAATGGGGATTCCTAGAAGGTATACTAAAAAGAATTCAAAGGGAAGAGAAAATTGGACATTAGTATCAGGATGAGAGTACAAGGGCTCACATCTTGAGTGGTGACCAATAATAACGGAGTTGTGAGACATGGTAGGTGCAGTTGTTCTTAAGAATCCTTCAAGATAGGCCGGGCGCGGTGGCTCACGCCTGTAATCCCAGCACTTTGGGAGGCCGAGGTGCGCAGAACACGAGGTCAGGAGAGAGAGACCATCCTGGCTAACACGGTGAAACCCCGTCTCTACTAAAAATACAGAAAATTAGATGGGCATGGTGGCACGCATCTGTAGTCCCAGCTACTCGGGAGGCTGAGGCAGGAGAATGGCATGAACCCGGGAGGCGGAGCTTGCAGTGAGCTGAGATCACACCACTACACTCCAGCCTGGGCGACAGAGCGAGACTCTGTCTCCAAAAAAAAAAAAAACATATCCATCACAATAAACCTATTGGGTAGAGGATTGCTGTCAGGGCATGGAGGTTCAAGGGTGTGAGCACTGGTCATTGCCAATACCAGTCTGGGCTCTTTGAACTGGAGCAGAGCCTTCGCTTGGCTGTATGCTTGAGAGAATATAGGAGTAAGGTCAAAGTGGTGATGATGGTAAGGACATTTTGGAAGGCTGTTGTGTGGATTTCAGTGTTAGGCAAAGCAGAGCCATCTGTTCAAACCTACTCCAAATACATGGAGACAATGCTATTATGATTGTGATAATGTCACAATCTACTTATTTTAGATCAAGGGAACATTTTTCTAACTCTTCTGCTTTATTTCTTACGTCTCTAGATAGAAACTGTCATTAATAGTAAGCTTGTGACTCAAAGTTTAGGACTTTTTCTGTAATGCTAAGAATTTAAAAGATTTTTTAAAAAATGAATGACATTCCCTCAGTGTTTTTCTGACTATTATCATTACTTATCATTACTTCTTTAATGTATCTCAGGAGTAATTTGCTAAACAGATACCACAAAATTGACCTCTGAGTCAGTTGTTGGTGGTTACTATTTTTCTTGATTCAGTCTCTGAATATGCTTCTTCATGGACTCTCCTCCCCTTTTTCCTTTCCCATCCTTTCCTTTTTTCATTTCTTATTTTTCTTTTTAGAAATTTTCTTTGTCTTTTTTTTCCCTGATTTTCTTCACCTTTCTCTTTCTAATTCTTTTGGGGGTATGTGTTTCACAATATCGTTTGGGCTAAAGTGTCAAGTAGCTCATGTTTTGAGGTTTATAAGTCCCTTGTACAGTAAATCGGAAACTCATGAAGATGGAAAAGGAGGAGTATTCTGATAAACTGGTGAGAACAATACTGAAAAATAAAGTCAGGGATAAAGAGTGACATATGGCAACACAGAACAAAAACATTAAAAATGAAGAATTCATTTTTAATTTCTATAAATGTGTATATTAAGTACCTCCTAAGAAACAGAAATCACTCTATAGATTGAGAGTAAAATAAAAACACTGCCATAAAGTGGCTAAGTATAATCCAAAATAGTAGGTATATTTATTTAGTCACAGTCCGCTTGGCATGTCTCCTTACCATATTGTATTATAAGTATTATTTCTTATCTAATTACTTGATTAACCACAGTTTATATCTTGATCTGTTCTTTATACTGAAACCTCCTAAAAGTTTATGTTGTTTGGCAAAGTCACAAAAGCCTACTAGGAGAAAAATGATTCTTTCAGCTGAACTAGCAGAAACGAGAGAAACTATTACCCCAGGGACAAAAGAAATAAAGTTAAAAGCCAGAGGGGAGTGAGCTTACTATATACAATATACCAAAAGGAATAACTATTTTGAATCTGACAACAGTGGGAATTATTGGTAGTCACTTTGTTGAAAGTTGAAACATAGATAAGCAGAGAGAAATACCCGTAGAAGATAAAGTTAACAGCTAATTTTTTTTATAATTTAGAAAATTTTCTGAAAATTACTTTCTATATATTAAAATTTTACGTAGCATATTTGTACACTCATTTGAGACTAAATTTTAGCTTCAAATATATTTCTCTACACTATTATAATTATTTGACATATATGACATTATTTTCATTATAATAGAATTGTAAAGCAAAAATACAGTTTTGATTTTGAAGGAGTTAAATTGAATACCAATACTCTGTTCATGATTTCCTAGAAATTTCAGTTACAAATTTCTGAATGGTACTTCATTAAATGATAATTTTAAAATTCAGAAATGTCATTGAACATACAGATTATATCATTGAAAGGGATTAAATATCTCTTTAAAATTCTTCTCCCATAATATGAATCTTCTGCCTGTTCTCTTCTCAGAAAATGGCAATATGAGATTTCTAATATTCAGACCAAAACCTTGAGAATCTTCTAAGACTTCTCTCATTGATTTACCTCTCATTTCAACATTTCGACAAGTTATTGAGAGTCCATCTCCTAAACATCTCTCAAATACATCTCAGTTGAAAATTTAATGATGAATTACGTTGGAGTATATAATTAAGGGCATGTCCTTGGTAATACATACTGTCAAAGTTCTTTTCTATCTTCTTCTACCTTTCCACATTGTCAAGTCTACTTTAACCCCACAGTGAACAAGTAACCACCCTATACTCTATTTATTATAAATATTTGTCATTCAATGAAAGCACATTTTCAAATTTATTGCAAATGTCGATGCTTGTGCCTATTCCTGTAGTATCTATTCCTCATGGTTTTGGCTTTCAAAATCTTAGACTTTTTTTTTTCAATTCTCCTTCATAAAGCTTTCCAGGATGGCAACAAATCCCTGCATACACCACGATATTCTGTGATTGGGGCATTTGGTATATGGCAATAAAGGAATGCACAGTGCCAACTAAGTCTAGGACAAATAGGAAGAGAGGGAGGACAAGAGATATGGAAAGGAAGAGAAATAGAGAGAAAATATGTAGAAGAAATGTTGGCTTCTTGATACAGTTCATTGAAGGTAAGGAGTTTCATCTATCTCTAGAAATAGTAAGTTGAATTATTGAGAATAAGCTCAAGGTCCATATCAGTTTTCAATTTATTTATTTATTTATTTTTTGAGATAGAATCTCCCTCTGTTGCCCAGACTGGAGTGCAGTGGTGCAATTTTGGCTCACCTCAACCTTCACCTCCTGCGTTCAAGTGATTCTCCTGCCTCAGCCTCCTGAGTAGCTGGGATTACAGGTGCACACCACCATGCCCGGCTAATTCTTGTATTTTTAGTAGAGACAGGATTTCACCATGTTGGCCAGGATGGTCTCGAACTCCTGACCTCAAGTGATCCACCTGCCTCAGCCTCCCAAAGTGCTGGGATTACAGGCATGAGCCACCGTGCCCAGCCTAAATTTATATTCTTATTGGATCATTCAACATTCATTTGCAATTATAAGTAGCATTATAGAGATATCCAGTGTAAACTTTACGCAGTTTCACACAGTAACAATTACAAAAAACTGTAGTACAGCTTCACAACAAGGATGTTGACATTGATAAAATCTACTGAACTTATTCACATTTCTAGTTTTGTATTCATTTGTGTCTGTGTGTGTGTGTGTGTGTGTGTGTGTGCATGAGTGTTTAGTTCTAAACAATTTTATTTCATGTGTAAGTTTTTGTACCCACTACCACAGTCAAGATATGGAACAATTCTAAAACCACAAGGATCCCTTCTGTTACCATTTAAAACCACATAAACCTCTCCAACCCACCCTTGTCCCTAACCCCTGGGCAGCCACTAACCTATTACCCATTTCTAAAATATCATAATTTCAAAACATTGTATAAATAGAATCATAAAGTATGTAACCTTTTAGAATCAGATTTTTCCACTCAGTATTGTCTGGATAATCATCTAAGTTGTCATGTATATCAATAATTTGTTCCTTTTTAATGCTAACTAGTACTAATATGATATATATTATGACAGTTTGTTTAACCATTAGTCAGTGAAGAACGTCTATACTGTTTATAGTTTTTGGCTATTACGAATAAAGCCACTATATACAGTCATATGCATGTTTTTGTGTCAACATAAGTTTTCATTTCTCTGGGATAAATCACCAAGATTAAAATATCTGGGTCATATGCTATTTGCATTTGAGTTATCCAAGAAACTGCAAACTTGTTTTCTATAGTGGTTGTAACATTTAACATTCCCATCAGCAATGTATGAGTAATTTAGTTTCCCTTTATCCTCACACATTTGGAATTGTCACTATTTATTTTTTTAGTCATTCTGTTAGGTATGTAATGATATTTAATTATGGTTTCAATTTGCATTTTACTAATGGCTAAGGATGTCATACCTCTGTTTATCTCCTTATGTGCCAACTGTACAGCCCCTTCAGTGAAATATCTATTTTTTTTTTTAGTTTTCAGAGTTCTTTATATATGCTACTTACCTATTCTTTGCCAGATATGTGGTTTGCAAATATTGTTTTCCAATCTCTTGCTTGTTATTTCATCTGCTTAACAGGGTCTATCACCAAGAAAACTATTTTTCATTTGGATGGAGTCTCAACTTACTAATTTTTTCTTTTATCAATCATGCCTTAAGATCAAGAACTGTTTGCCAGTTCTAGATCTCAAATATTTTCCCTAATGTTTATTTCTAATAGTTTTATACTTTTCCATTTTACATTTGTCTTTGTTATATTTTCGAATTAATTATTATAAAAAGGCTTAAGATTTATGTCGGGGGTTATTTTATTTTATTTTTTGCCCATGGATGTCCAGTTGTTCCAATACTATGTGTTGAAATGATGTTGAATTAAATTGAATCAGATTTCTCTGTTTGTTTTTTAGACCGTTGTCAAAAATTAGTTGAGAGTATTTGTGTGGGTCTAACTTCTAAGTTCTATATTCTATTCCAGTCTGTTTATACCTCCTCCAATAACACGCTGTCTTAACTACCATAGCTATATAGTAAAACACAGTATCAGGTAGAGTGCTTTTTCTCACTTTATGCTCCTTTGTCAAAATTATTTTAGCTTTTATAAGTTCTGTGCCTTTCCTTTCTTTTTTTTTTTTTTTTTTTTTTTGAGATGAAGTCTCGCTCTGTTGCCCAGGCTGGAGTGCAGTGTCGTGACCTTGGCTCACTGCCACCTCTGCCTCCCAGGTTCAAGTGATTCTCCTGCCTCACCCTCATGAGTAACTGAGATTGCTGCGTTCCACTGCTCCCAGCTAATTTTTTGTATTTTTTTTTAGTAGAGATAGGGTTTCATTATGTTGGCCAGGTTGGTCTTGAACTCCTGACTTCAGGTAATCCACCCATCTAGGCCTCCCAAAGTGCTAGGATTACAGGTGTGAGTCACCATGCCTGGCTGTCTTTCCATTTTATTTTTTGGACTAAGTTTGCTTGTATTTACTAAAAACTTTGCTGGAATCTTAAAAGAAAATCAATAGCTCAATTTTGAGTGAACCAATACTTTTGCCATGAAGAATATTCCAATGCATGAATGCAATATATCTTTCACCTAGTTTAGGTCTTCTTTGACTTACTGGTGTTTTATAAGCGGCATAGGGATGCTGTATATATTTGTATTAAGTATATACCTAAGTACTTTTTAAATTTTTTATTTGGAGTAACTGTTATTTTATTTTTAAAATTTTATTTATTAAAATAATTTCCACTTTTATTTTAGATTCGGGGAGGAACAAGCCTATGTAGTCTTCCTTCTATTGGTAGGTTCTGGTTTTGGAAACACTGGGATTGGGTCACTTTCTTCTGTTGGGTAACATGCAGGACACTTTGCTGCTATACTGTTTCTCTAGTTCCGTGGTACTAAATCAACTCACCTTCCTCTTACCAACTTTTCAAGCTCTCAAGCCCCCTTTTGTGTTATCTCTAAGGTTTTTAGTTATATTTTGCTGGGAGAAGCTGAGAAAAGTGAGTCTACATGAACTTGTCCAGATTCCCATATCATTTTAATTCCAGGAAAACGTCTGCCCTTGTCCAGAATTTAATATATGTCAAATAGGTTGCAATAAATTTATTTAAAATCTGCAAGAAAATATGTTTGGTTTTGTAGACTCAATAATGGACATGGCCTGTATATTTCAAAATGGAAAAGAAAATACCAGCTTTGTGTTTTTATTATTTTATAAACACCTCTTTGATTATAGCATTCACAGCTGAACCTAATAGATGGATGAGCAGGCTATTGCTTCTGTGAGTATCTAAATGGCAGTTAGTTCTGAAGTTTAGAAAATCAAGAATAGGCAGAACAGGACTCTACTTGAAGATTATTTGTAAATAGGGACCCCAACAAGGTGAAGAGTAATTATGAGAATGTAGATGAAAAAAATTGATATGATTTAGTCCATTTTTAAATGTCATAAACAGTGAAATGACCATTTTTATTTAATATTCATTTTAAAAAATATATTAGTTTGACAAATTTATTTTTTGTACATTGTGGAGGTTAAAAGCACATGTGTGCCCATTGTTTTAAATGGCAAGTTTTTCAATAATAATACAGAGGAAACTGAGGATGTCATCAAGATTTGAAAAATTAATGATACCTTGATAAAAGCAGTTGTGGCAAGTATAGCTCAGTAAATTAGGACCTCTTTACTGCCAGATACTAAATTTGAGAGTTGAAATCATTCACACAGCTCACTGTTCACATTATCAGGATGTCACTATTCCACTGATTTTATCAACATAACTTTACTGTTGCCCAACGGAAGTTGCAAATAAGTGTATTGTACATTCCAAGAACTTCTTGAAACATGCTATATTTAACAGAAATTATCAAATGCCAATTATACATCAAGACTCTGAACGCTCACCTCAAAAATTTCTATCTTCCTATGTCTGTCAATCCCTAAATCATTATATCACGATTCTTGCCCAATCTTAACAAAGCCATCTTTCATTGAATGACCTGTCTTGAACTACATTTAAATATCTTAAAAAGTATCCCAATTTTTTCCTCTTCTTTCTGAGATGTGAATAAGCATATTTTGCAATGGTGTTCTCCCTTTCTAGAGTAGGCAATAAACACAGATTTGTCTTTCCAAGGAATTGTATTGGTGATATTTGGTGTAGCAAACACTTGACAATTAATATTTAATAGTGGCTATAAATAACCATTCAAAAGGATTAGTAACTATACTTCCACTGTAGGAGTGTTTCTTATGCACACATGTACTCTAGAACCTGCCATGGATCATAGCAATATAATTTTTCCAGTGCTAACTGTGTAGCAGCCATCATGCTAAGTGATTTATAGGAATTATCTCAACTATCCAGTGAGATATGTACTGTTATCATCATCATCATCCACATTTTCAAAAAGTGGAAACTAAAACACAGAGAAGTTACACAACAATAGTAAGTTTATGTCGTGGGTAGCAGTGGCAGGACTTGGTCTGAGTGTGTCAGGTTCCAAAGCTTGTGTTGTTTCTTATTTATTTTCTACTGACATTCTTCTCTGTTTTATGTTATAGTTCTAAATGTTTGATTTTATTAAATCCTAGCCATTATCTCCATTTCACAGATGAGGTCTGGAAGGATTTAATTACATAGATGTAGTTTGAAAGACTACAAAGATGTAGTTTGAAAAAGATAGAATTTATGGGAGGGGCCAATATGGCAAACCAGAAGCAGATCCTGTGTATTGCTCTTCCAGAGAGGAAACAAAAGGGCCTGCAGAGGAACACTGACTCTCCAGGCCAATCATCCGAGAAACCATATTGGGATACATCACAGCAGCAGGGGACCACACAGAGCAGAGAGAATCTAAGCTGGGCATCAGTGTGTCTGGGCTCAGTGTGGAGCCGGGAGAACCTCTCCAACATGGGAAAGGGTGAATGAGTGAGAGCCACTAGGGGGATTCATGCTCTCAACAGAAACCTGTGCAAGACCGGAAACAGGAGAATCTCTCTGCCCCCAACTCCCACACCTCACCACTGCATTTCTAGACTGAGACAGAGAGCCACCCAGATGTTTTGCCTCTTGAGTACAAGGGGACCTCTACAAGCCTGGGGCCCCAGAGGAGACCAGTGCCATAGTCCAAATAGAGGCTGCAGTTGTGGAGCCTGGGAGTAGTAAGATTGCCCCATCCCCTCTTGCCAGACCGGAGTCAGTGCCAGCTTCTGGCCCAGTGGTCCCACTTGGCCTGAACTTGGCTGGCCACTCCACCTACCCTCACCACTGGTAGCCACATGGGCAACACTTGCTAGAGCTTCTAGCCAAACTGGCTGTTTCTATGTAAACTCAGCTGGAGGGCACAGTCTCCTGTTGTTCTGGGCAACACTGGGATGGCAGAGTTCACAATCCCACCTGCCTATGTCACTGGTAGTCAGGTGGGAAATAGATGTTAGAGCTTTCGGTCCAGTGGTCCCCACTTTTGTGAAAAGTTAGCCTGCGGATATAGCATCCTGTTGTCCCAGAAAACACCTGGATAGCAGAGCATGTGACCGCATTCTCTCCTGTAATTGACTACCAGGCAGGCAACACCTGCTAGACCTTCTGCTTCTGTGTAAACTCAGCTAAAGGATGCAGCTTCCTGTTGCCCTGAGAAATACCCAGAAGGCAAGGCAGGCATCCTCAGCCACCCCCATTTCTGGCAGCTAGGCAAGCCATGCCTGTTAGAGCTTCCAGCCCAGCAGACCTACTTCTGCCTGAATTTGCTGAGGGCCACAGCCTTCTGTTGCCCTGCAAACACCTGGATGGCAGAATGGACTTCTCCACCCACCCCAGCCTCCTATAGCCAGATGAATCACGCCCATTAGAGCTTCCAATCCAGCAGTTCTGCTTCTCCCTGAACTCTGTGGGCAGGCACAAATCTGTGTTTCCTCATGAAGCACATGGAACTGCCAACCTGAGAAGGATTCAGCTTGTCTGACAACTGAGGCACCTGCCTGAAGGTGCCCCATGGACCAAAGCACCCAAAAACAACAACGACAACAAAATAGGCACAGAGACAGTAATCAGAGGGGGCTCCTCCAAGACCTAGGAGTGAAATAGAATCCAAGCCAGTTAATCAAACCCAACTTATACCACAATTATACCCTCAGGGGCATCAAAGAAGAAAAAAAGAAAAAATCCATCCAAAGAATAGTGACTTCAGAGATTAAAGGAAAATCAGCCCACACAAATGAGAAAGAATCAGCACAAGAACTATGACAATTCAAAAACCCAGGGTGGCTTCTTAATGCCAGATCACCACACTAGTTCCTCAACAATGGTTCTTAACCAGGCACAAATGGCTAAAAATGCAAGAAATAGAATACAGAATGTAGATAGTAATGAAGATCATCGACATACAGGAGATAGTCAAAACTCATTCCAAGAACTCTAAGGATTAAAATAAAGCAATATGGGAGGTGATAGATGAAATGGCCATTATAAGAAAGAATCAAACATCTTATAGAGCTGAAAAATACAGTAGAAGAATTTCATAATGCAATTTCACGTATTAACAACAGATTTGACCAAGCTGAGAAAAGAATCTCAGAGCTTAAGACTGACTCTCTGAAGTAACTCAGTCACACAAAAATAAAGAAAAAAACAATAAATAATAAGCAAAACCTCTGAGAAATATGGGATTATGTAAAGAGACCAAATCTACAGCTCATTGGACTTCCTGAAAGAGAGGGAAAGAAATCAAGCAACTTGGAAAACATTTTAGGATATCATCCATAAACATTTCCCCAACCTCTCTAGAAAGGCCAACTTTCAAATTCAGGAAATGCAGAGAACCCTTGTGAAATACTGCACAAGAAAACCATCCCCAAGACACATAAGTCATCAGATTCTCTAAGGTCAAAATGAAAGAAAAAATGTTACATGCCGCTAGTGAGATGGGGCAGGTAACATACTTAGGGAACACCATCAAACTAACAGCAGACCTGTTAGCAGAAACCCTACAAGCCAAAAGATACTGGGGGCCTGTTCTTGGCATTCTTAAAGAAAAAAATTTTCAACCGATGATTTCATATCCAGCCAAACTAAGCTTCATAAGTGAAAGAGAAATAAGATCCTTTTCACACAAGCAAATTCTGCGGATATTTGTTACCACTAGGCCTGCCCTATGAAAGGTCCTGAAGGGAATGCTAAACATGAAAAAGAAGGACCATGTCTGGCCACTACAAAATCATCCTTAATTACATAGACCAGTGACACTATTAAGCACCCACACAAACAAGTCTGCATTAAGAACCAGCTAACGGCATAATTACAGGATGAAATCCACACCTATCAATGCTAACCTTAAATGTAAATGGACTAAACAATCCAATTATAAGGTACAGAGTGGCAAGCTGATGAATAAAATGGTATGCTGTCTTCAGGAGACCCATCTCACATGCAATGACTCCCCTAGCATCAAAGTAAACAGATGAAAAAATATTTACCAATCAAATGGAAACAGGAAACAGCAGGGGTGCTATTCTAATTTCAGAAAACACAGACTTTAAGCTGAGTGTGATGGCTCATGCCTGTAATCCCTGCACTTTGGGAGGCTGAGGCAGACAGATCACCTGAGGTCAGGACTTCGAGACCAGCTGGGACAACAGGGCAAAACCCCATCTCTACTAAAAATACAAAAATTAGCTAGGCATGGTGGGGTGCACCTGTAGTCCCAGCTACTCGGGAGGCTGAGGCAGGAGAAATGTTTGAACCTAGGAGACAGAGGCTGCAGTTACCTGAGATTTCCCCCCTGCACTCCAGCCTGGGCAACAGAGCAAGGCTCCATTTCAGAAAAAAAAAAAAAAAAGAAGAAGAAGAAGAAAGAAAAAGAAAACAAAGATCAAAAAAGATAAAGAATTATATAATGGTAAAGGGCTCAAGTCAATGAGAGGACCTAACTATCCTAAATATACATACACTGAACATAGGAGCACCCAGATTTATAAAGCAAGTTCTTAGAAAACTATGAAGAAATTTAAACTCCCACACATAATAGTGGGAGACTTTAACACCCCACTGACAGTATTAGACAGATCATCAAGGCTGAAAACTACCAAAGATTTTCAGGACCTGATCTCTGCACTTGACCAAATGGACCTAATAAGCAACTACAGAACTCTCCATGCAAAAACAACAGAATATACATTCTTCTCATCTGTACATGGCACATACTCTAAAATCAACCACACAATTGGGCATAAAACAATCCTCAGCAAATTCAAAAAAACCAAAATCTTACTAACCACATTCTCAGATCACAGTGCAATAAAAATGGAAATCAATCCTAAACAAGTCACTTAAAACTATACAATTACATGGAAATTAAACTATCTGCTCCTGAATGACTTCTAGGTACATAATGAAATTAAGGCAGAAATCAGGAAATTTTTTGAAACTAATGAAAACAACGATACAACATATCAGAATCTCTGAGACATAGTCAAAGCATTGTTAAGAGAGAAATTTATAGCATTAAGCATACAAATAAAAAAGTTAGAAAGACCTCAACTTAACAATCTAATATCACAATTAAAGGAACTAGAGAAACAAGAGCAAGCCAACCCCAGGCTAGCAGAAGACAAGAAATAACCAAAATTAGAGTTGAACTGAAAGACATTGAGATGTGAAAAACCATACAAAAGATCAGTGAATAGAGGAGCTCATTTTTTGAAAGAATTTATAGGACAGATATACTGCTTGCTAGACTAATAAATAAATAAACAAGTGAGGTGCCCAAGATGGTTGAGTAGAAGTAGCTAGTGTGTGTAGCTTTCACGGAAAGGAATGGAAAACATGAGTAAATATAGCATCTTCAACTGAAAAATCTATGTACTTACATTTGGATTTATCAAAGAAACAACTTGACCCAGAGATAATGGAGAAAAGCAAGGAGGACAATGGGCCACCTGTGAGTGATACAAAGCTAAGGAAGCGGTGAGTGAATATGCAAAACTATGCTGCTCCCATGGATCTTTGCAACCCTTGGGTCAGGAGATTCCCCTCACAAACCCACTTCACAAGGGCCTTCAGACTCCACACATACTATGTGGAGCTAAGTGGAGTCTCAGCAGAGCAGCTGCTCAGGCACATGCAGAGACTGGGGCTCTCCATGCTCCCCAGCAAAAGTAGCTGCAACTTTGACAAAGTGAGAGGTTAGACCTCAGTACATACTCTAGGAAAGAGTCTGAATCCAGGGGGCTGAGAAGACAGTCTGCAGGCCCAACTTCCATGGCACCTCACAGGATAAGACCCCCTGGCTTGGAATTCCAGCCAGCCACTGGTAGCACCATTGTATCTCCCTGGGATGGAGCTCCCAGTGGGAGGGGCTGGTCATCATCTTTGTTGTGTGGGCAACTTAGCCATTTCAGCCTTTGGACTTTAGAGAGTCCAAGCCAACCAGGGGAAGAGAGGACCCTCTAGCACAATACAGCTGCTCTATGAAAATGTGGTCGGACTGCCTTTTGAAGAGGGTCCCCAATCCCATTCCTCCTCACTGGGCAGGATCTCCCAACCACAGCCTCCAGCCACCACCATCAGTGTTCTCTAGTCAACAGAGATTTGAAACCTCCCTGGGATGAAGATATAGAGGGAGGAACACACTGACATAATTGCTGTTTGGGCAACTTAGCCGTTCCAGCTTTCAGACATTGGAGAGTCCAAGACAACTGGGGGGTGGAAGTAGTTCCCCAGCACAGCACAGCTGCCCTATGAAAATGTGGCCAGACTGCTGTTTTAAGCAGGTCCCCAATTCTGTTCCTCTTCACTGGGTGGGTTTTTCCAACCAGAGCCTCCAGCCACCACGAGAGCTATCAAGCCAGCAGCAACTCAACATCTCCCTGGACAGAGCCCCCAGAGGTAACTGAAAGCTTCTCTGACCCTTCTTCTACAGCAGAACTGTACTAACAGCTGCTCCTTTGTTAGTGGACTAACAAAGGAGCAAAAACCCTATGTGATTTATCCACACCTCCAACAAGCTGCAGTTGACCCAAGGAGAGGAGGCCAGTTTGTCTCCCATGGGTCACACACACACCCCCAATTGCTCATCACCAGACAGGAAATTCCTGCCTTGGGCCTGCAGCACAAACCTTCCATCCTGGGATGACTGCACTGAGCAAATGCTGACCTACATGTCTCTGGGATGGAGTCCCAGGAGATAAGCAAAAGACCCTGCACCACGACTACAATGAAGGTAGTCTCTTCCTCTGCTGCCTCCAAGTTTGGGAAGGAGCATAAACACTGAAATCACCCCAGAGCTGCAGTGGGCAGCCCAGGAGTTTTAAGCTAGCACTCAACAGGGAGAGGAACCCACACTTTCAAAGCATTGAGAGAGAACATAGCTGCAACTGTGAGGAAACATACAGGAGACACACAACTGAGCAAGAGTCTACCAACTGACCAATAAGCCTAAGTGCCACCTACTGGATCACACCAAAAGCTTCAACACCAAAAATATCACACCAACATATCTCTCTCTGAAACCAGAGACAGAATGTTAGCTCCAGATAAGGACCCTGCACAAAGCCTCAGCCCAGTTAAAGCATCCGGAAAAGATGTCTATTGACCGCATTCAATATACATTGCTGTTAAAGGAGTACCCACACACAAAGATGAGAAAGAACCAACATAACAACTCCACTAACTCACATGGCCAGAATGTTGTATGCCCTCCAAATGACCAGAGCAGTTCTCCAAGAAGAATTAAGTAGGCTAAACTGGCTGGAATGAATGAAATAGAATTCAGAATATGGATAGAAACAAAGATCATTGAGGTTCAGGAGGATGGCAAAACCCAATCCCAGAAATATAAGAATCACAATAAAGCTATACAGGAATTGAAGGACAAAATATTCAGTATATAAAAGAACTCTATGGGTCTGACAGAGCTGAATAACACAATACAAGAATTTCACAGTGCAATCACAAGTACTAACAACAGAATAAACCTAGCTGAGGAAAGAATCTTAGAACTTGAAGACTGGTTTTCTGAAATAAGACAATCACAGAAAAATAAAGAAAAAATAACAACCATATTTCAGAATATTGTCTATAAAAACTTCCATAACCTTGCTAGAGAAGTCAACAGTCAAATTCAGGAAACACAGAGAACTCCTGCAAGATTCTACACAAGAATATCATCCCCAAGACACATAATTGTCAGATTTTCCAAGGTTCAAATGAAAGAAGAAAATGTTAAAGGCAGCTAGAGAGAAAGGGCTGGTCACCTACAAGAGGAACACCATCAGGCTAACAGAAGACCTCTCAGCAGAAGCCCTACAAGCCAGAAGAGATTGAGGGCATATATTCAGCACTCTTAAAGAAAAAAAGTTTGCAACCAAGAATTTTATATCCAGCCAAACTAGGCTTCCTAAGCATAGGAGAAATAAGATACTGTTCACCTGGGCAAATCTTGAGGGATTTCATTACCACTTGATGTGCCTTAGAAGAGATCATGAATGGAGCACTAAATACAGAAAGGAAAGACTGCTATCAGCTAATACAAAAACACACGTAAACACACAGACTAGTGTCACTGTAAGACAACCCCACAAAAAAACCAACATAATAACCTGTTAACAACATAATGACAGGATCAAACTCACACATATCAATACTAACCTTGAATGCAAATAGGCTAAATGCCCCACTTAAAAGGCACACAGTGGCAAGATGAATAAAAAGCAAGACACAATGATATGCTGTCTTCAAGAGACCCAACCTCCATTCTTGACTTTTGTGTACCCACAGGCTCAACACCACATGGAAGCTGCCACGGCTTGGGGCTTGCAGCCTTTGAAGCCACTGCCCAAGCTGTACCTTGGCCCATTTTAGTCACAGTTGGAGCAGCTGGGACACAGGGCACCAAGTTCCTAGACTGCACAAAGCTGAGGAACCCTGGGCCCAGACCACAAACCATTTTTTCCTCCCAGACCTCCGAGCCTCTGATGAGAGGATTGCCACAAAGCTCTCTGACATGCCCTGGAGACATTTTCCCCATTGACTTGGTGATAAATTTTCGGCTTTTCATTACTTATGCAAATTTCTACTGCCGACTTGAATTTCTCCTCAGAAAATGGGATTTTCATTTCTATCACTTTGTCAGGTTGCAAATTTTCCAAACTTTTATGCTCTGTTTCCCTTTTAAAACTGAATGCTTTAACAGCATCAAAATCACCTCTTGAATGTTTTGTTGCTTAGACACTTATTCCACCAGATACCCTAAATCATCTCTGTCAAGTTCAAAGTTCCACAAATGTCTAGGGCAGAGTTAAAATGCCACCAGTCTCTTTGCAAAAACATAACAAGAGTCCCCTCTGCTACAGTTTCCAACAAGTTCCTTATCTCCATCTGAGACCATCTCAGCCTGGATTTCGTTGTTCATATCATTATCAGCATTTTGGTCAAAGCCATTTAACAAGTCTCTAAGGAGTTCCAAACTTTCCTACATTTTCCTGTCTTCTTCTGAGCCCTCCAAACTGTTCCAAACTCTGCCAGTTACCCAGTTCCAAAGTCACTTCCACATTTTCGAGTATCTTTTCAGCAGCACCGCAGTTCTGGTAACAATTTACTGTATTAGTTAGTTTTCATGCACTGATAATCAAGACATAGTCTAGACTTGATAATTTACAAAGAAAAAGAGGTTTAATGGACTTATAGTTCCATGTGGCCGGGGAGGTCTCACAATCATGGCAGAAGTTAAAAGGCACTCTTACATGGTGGTGACAAGAGAGAGAATGAGAATCAAGTGAAAAGGGTTTCCCCTTATAAAACCATCAGGTCTTGTGAGACTTATTCACTACCATGAGAACAGTACTGGGGAAACTGCCCCCATGATTCAATTATCTCCAACCAGGAGATAATTCCCTCCCACCTCATGTGGGAATTATAGGCACTACAATTCAAGATGAGATTTGAATGGGGACACAGACAAACTATATCAATACCCAAAGCAATTTACAGATTCAATGCTATTTCTATCAAACTACCAATGACATTCTTTGAAGAACTAGGAAAAAAAACTATTTTAAAATTCATACGGAATGAAAGAAGAAACTGGATAGTCAAAGCAATCCTAAGCAAAAAGAGCAAAGCTGGAGGCATCATGTTACCCAACTTCAAACTATACTACAGGGCTACAGTAACCAAAGCAGAATGGTATTGGTACAAATACAGGCACATGGACCAATGGAAGCCAATAGAGAGCCACAAAATAAGACCACACACCTACAACCACCTGATCTTCAACAAAGCTGACAAAAACAATCAACTGGAAAAGTATCCCTAATCAATAAATGTTGCTGGGATAACTGGCCAGCCATATGCAGAAGGCTGAAGCTGTACACCTTCTTTACACCATGTACAAAAATCAACTCAAGATGGATTAAAGACTTAAATTTGAAATCCAAACCTATAAAAACCCTGGAAGACAATCTAGGCAATAACTGTCCTAGACAAAGGAACGAGCAAAGATTTTATGACAAAGACACAAAAAACAATCACAACAGAGGCAAAAATTGACAAGTGGGATTTAATTATACTTAAGCATTCCTGCACAGCAAAATAAACTATCATCAGTGTAAACTGAAAACATACAGAATGGGAGAAATTATTTGCAAACTATGCATCTGACAAAGGTCTAATATCCAGCATTTATAAAGAACTTAAACAAATTTATAGGGGAAAAACAACCCCATTAAAAAGTGGGCAAAGGACATGAACAGACACTTTTCAAAAGAAGACATACCTGTGACCAAACAAGCATAAAAAAAAAAGCTCAGTATCATTGATCATTAGTAAATGCAAATCAAAACCACAATGAGGTACCACCTCTTACCAGTCAGAATAGCTATTATTAAAAGTCAAAAAATAACAGATGCTGGCAAGGTTGTAGAAAAAAAGGAACACTTTTACGCTGTTGGTGAGAGTATAAATTACTTCTACCATGTGGAAAGCAGTATGGTGATTCCTCAAAGAGCTTAAAAAAAATCTAAAATTTGCCCCAGCAATCCCATTACTGGGTATACAACTGAAATAATATAAATCATTTTACTGTAAAGACACATGCATGCCAATGTTTGTTGCAGCACTATTCACAATAGCAAAGACATGGAATCAACCTAATTGCTCATCAGTGACAGACTGGATGAAGAAAATGTGGTACATATACAGCATAGAATACTACACAGCCATAAAAAAGTACAAGATTTGCCAGGCACAGTGGCTCATGCCTGTAATCCCAGTACTTTGGGAGGCCTAGGTGGGTGGATTGTCTGAGCTCAGGAGTTCAAGATCAGCCTGGGCAACATGGTGATACCCCATCTGTACTAAAATACAAAAAATTAGCCAGGGGTGGTGGCATGCACCTGTAATCCCAGCTACTGGGGAGGCTGAGGCAGGAGAATCGCTGGAACTTGGGAAGCAGAGGTTGCAGTGAGCCGAAATCATGCCACTACACTTCAGCCTGGGTGACAGAGCAAGACTCTGTCTCCAAAATAAACAAAGTACAAGATCATGTCTTTTCTGGGAACAGGGATGGAGCTGGAGGCTATTATCCTCAGCAAACTAATTCAAGGACAGGAAACCAAATACCTCATGTTCTCACTTATAAATGGAAGCTAGATGGTGGAGGTTGGAGGGTGGGAGGAGGGAGAGGAGCAGAAAAGATAACCATTGGGTACTGGGTTTATTACCTGGATGATGAAATAATCTGTACAGCAAAACTTCCTAGTATGAGTTTACCTATGAAATGAACCTTCACATGTACCACCAAACCTATAATAAAAGTTTAAAAAAATAAAGTGATAGGAAAGACCCAAATAAATGCAACCAGATTTGATAAAAGGAGTGTATTAGTCCATTTTCATGCTGCTATAAGAAAACTGCTCAAGACTAGGTAATTTATAAAGGAAAGAGGTTTAATTGACTCACAGTTCTGCATGGCTGGGGAGGCCTCAGGAAACTTACAATCATGGCAGAAGGCAAAGGAGAAGCAGGCACCTTCTTTACAAGAGGGCAGGATGAAGTGAGTGCAAGCAGGGGAATTGTCAGATGCTTATAAAATCATCAGAACTGGTTAGAACTCACTATTGCGAGAACAGCATGGGGAAAACTGCCCCATGATCCAATTACCTCCACCTGGCCCCACCCTTGACACATGGGGATTATGGAGATTACAATCTGAAGTGAGATTTGGGTGAGGACACAGAGCCAAACTATATTAGGGTACATTCCCACTGACTCCACAGAAATAAAAAAATAATAATAATAATCCTCAGGGACTATTGTGAACACCTCTATTGCACACAAGCTAGAAAACCCAGAAGAAATCAATAAATTCCTGGAAACACACAAACTCTCAAGATTGAACTAGGAAGAGATTGAATCCCTGAAGAGACCAATAATGAGTTCAGAAATTGAATCAGTAATAAAAAGCCTACTAACAGAAAAAGCCCAGGACCAGATGAATTCACAGCCAAATTCTAACAGATGCATAAGGAAGAGCTGGTATCAATAATACTGAAACTATTCCAAACATTGAAGAGGAGGGACTCCTCCCTATCGCATTCTATGAGGCTGGCATCATCCTGATACCAAAACCTGGCAGAAACACAACAAAAAAAGGGAAAACTTCAGGCCAACATTCTTGATGAACAGAGATGCAAAGATCTCAAGAAACTATGAGCTGAATCCAACAGCACATCAAAAAACTAATCCACCACCATCTAGCAGGCTTTATCACTGGAAAGAATAGGATTTAAATTTTACAAAAAATTCACTAATTTTCCCAGACCCACACAAATAGCTAGGATTTGAAGCTAGGATTTTGAATTTTAAAGTCATGGATTTTTTCACTAACCACTAGTAAATGAATTAGATTTATTAACTTCTGAAGCATCCTAAATGGTGATTGAACAGTCATATGTCTTCTTCAGGAGCCTCTGAGTCAAAACAATGCTTTTCTATTTGAAAATGTAAAGTTGGTACTCTACACTCTGCTGCTTATACATGCATATATTTTTTAAAACTATTATAATAAAAACTTCTAGGTTTTCTTAATTATTCTTTAGTTATAGCCTTGTGCTCATATTTAAATGCACATCAAACACTGCTTTGCTTTTTCTTGATTTCTTAAATTTCAGAAAAGAACATAAAATGGTATTTAGTCATTCACAGAGGCAATGCCCCATTCATTAACCTATTGGGTGCAGCTAACAATGCTAATAGGATTGACTGTAAAATAGCTTAACTTGATATTTCTCTCTTCACATAGAAAATGTGAGCTTAGTAATAACCTTGTATGCCTCATTTAGCAGACTGGCCAGAGAATAGGAAGAGATTTATTAAAAAAATTTTACACGGTAACAGTGGAGGTGCCTAAACTAAAGATCTTCTGTTCAGCTCTTGTATTTTATATGCTATACTAGTCCCGCTTCTGCCATTCCAAATTATTTCAAGACTTCACATGTATTAAGAGAGACAAGTTCTTTCCTACAGTTTTTTTTTCTTAAAGCATAACCTCATGCTATCATATTCTTTTGATATGCTCTTTTCTTTGAGCTTGTCATGAGTCCACCTAGCATCTTTTTCTTCAATTTGGTGCACTTCAAAAATGGTAAAACATTAGTACGTTCTGAGTGGTGATCTTCCAAATTTAGACACATTCTAAAGAGTCCAAGATGGGTAAAGAAAAAAAGAGCAGAGAGAACACCTAAATGTCTTCTTTCCTTAGTAAAAAAAGACTGTTACTTTCTACCACAAAAATAAAGTTATAGATTCCACAGTGGCATAGATAAATATGGCAGAACTTTGTACTTTCTTCAAAAAGCATAATTTATACTAAAATAGGCACATAAGAAGTGGCCCACAGTGAAGTGAAAAGTGTGGGTCTTGACAGCCATGTGGCAAGTCTTCCAAGGGAAGCAATGCACTGCTTAACTCAGCAGAATTCCATGTGATGTCATTTTTCTTCAACAAAATGTCCTCTAAAGTTGATATATTCATCTGGTAATATATCCATCTAGATTTAAAGCAGAACAAAATTACTATGCTTCTGAAACAAAACATAAGTTTGGTGGACTTCCATTCCATTTTGAGTAGCTAGAGGTAAAAGACTTATATGAGCTATGCATGTCAGATAAAAGAACTGTTGTTAAGAAGAAGGCAAGTTTTAGAGTTTGGGATTTAGAATTAGAAACATTGGAGTTCAAGTGTCCATACCTTTACTTTTTTGAAAATTTTTTTTATTCAGCTCTGGAACAAAATGATTTAATAATGTAATAACACTTACATCATGGCATTCTAGTAATAGTACAATGAGGTAATGCACGTAAAGACACACAGACCATGCTAACCATTCGATAATCTACCTGTATTTAAAGTACAATGTACCTTGTCATAATTAATTACTAAATTATCATGAAATTCTTATAAGATACAATTACTTTTTCAGATAAAACAATTAAAAAATTAAGTGAGGAAGCTTGCCTTAGTAACAGCTTAAGCTTATGACAATTAAGAAATTAGGTTCTTTTTATTCAGCTGTCAAATAACACTGGAAGTTTTTATTTCCTACAGTTGATTTAACAATGATTCTAAACACTCTTCATCCAATGAATTGGTATTTCTTGATTATAAGGATGGACATTTTATTCACCTTTGAGGATATATAGCTTCTTAAAAAAAGTAAAAGTCGATACCTGTCTTCAGGCTTTGTATATTAGAGTTGAGATTAGACAACAGACACATGGAAAAAATCTGCGTGGTACAGTGGTAATGTACAGGACAAGTGAGATTAACTGTACAGCTGTGGAAGAGGGGAAATCATGCAGCAGAAATTGCCATTTGGGGTCTGGACTAGTCGCAGACCCATAATGTTTAGACTTATGATGAACTGCTAAAAGAGAGATGATGCAATTCATTCAGACAGATAACAAAGCAAGGCTGATTTTGGGGAAGACAATACATCGATTTTTTTTTTCTGTGCTTTTTGAGGCTCTAGCTCATTCTTGAAAAGACTTTCTTCAGTCAATAGGCATTTGGCTTTGCTTTATGGAGAATGAGGATTTGATATGATTTGAGCCTCTATCGAAAACATGAGAGATGAACCATAAAAATGTAAAAACAATGTAGAAAAAGGAAAGGTAGAGCCCTAAGATACAGCATAATGCCATACATACAGCAAATGATCAATACACATTTGTTAATAAAATAAGTGAGAGACAGGACTACCTAATGTTACTAGTATGCTCTAACAACTACTAATCTTGCTACCCCTACTGCTATTGCTACTGTTTTTACTATTACTATGTTCCTATTACCTGTTTTTCCTTGTCACTTAAAATGGAGAATCATTTTCCCTCCCTGAGCCTATATCTTTGTGGAAGAAAAAAACTAAATTCAGGGCAGACCTAAGTGGCTTAAGATAACTTTCCAGACATGCCTTTGGGCTATTTTTCCCTCCCAAAGACTAAGTAAGACCAAGACTAGGGAAAAAAAATGGGACCAAATGATCTTTAGTCACTGGAGACTAACAATATTCGCAAAAAGTATTTGACATTTGATATACAACAAAAATGATGGTAATAGCATCTAGAATAACTTGAATAGGAATGGGAGCACATGGGGGAGCCTCTATTCACCATCGAGGGGAATTGAACTAAACTAATAAGGCAAAGACAACATGACTTAGTATGTCAGGCCATGGACTGTGGGGCTGCCTTTCTGTGTTTGAATGTTGCTGTTTGAACTGTATGGGTTTGAATGCTGGTGTTGCTAATTATAAGATCTCTAACCTTGGGCAAGTCATCTGACCTTTCTGTGTATGCCTCACTTTCCTCATGTTTAATATGTAAATAATGACTCATGAAAGTATATAAAAAATTAAATGAGTTAATATACTTGGAAGTGTGTTAGCTGATGTTCTTTACACACTGCTTCATTTATCCTCAGAAGAACCCTATGAGATTCCCATTTTGCCCATCAAGATATAGGCTTAGAGATGTAGTGTAACTTGTTCAAACTTATTTATATAATAACAAAGAGCCAAGGCCAGCATTTGAAACTAGGGGCATATTTAAAGAGCAAATATAGAAAAAACAATACCAACAAATGCTGACTGTTGATCTCCCAAAAGACCACCAGAAAACCTTGTGGATAAAACAAAACTGAGTTTATTAGATTTGTGCAGAAAGGTAAAACTCCACTTTGCAGAGACTTACTTTAGATGTACTATATTTATAGGGTTTTAGAGCCTAGGCTATATGATTTTTAAGGTGTATCTTGACAAACAGGGAATTGATTGGACAGAGTTTATGACCTAACACCTTTGGGTTGGTGATTGCAATGAGGGAGTGTCATGAAATTATCAATGAGCAAGCTGTTAGCCATGATATATGAGCCATTAGCTAGTCCATAATCTTATCTTCTAGGAGCAGGTATTTCTTGGAGCAAACAGTTGGGATATTTTTGCTTGATTTTAGTACATTCCTTCACGCATAGAAAAGGAATTATGTTGACTTCAGTTCGCTGAAAGAAGAAGCAAAAATAACAGGAGGAGACCAGCTAAAAGAGTGCCACTAAAGGTCATCTGAAGAGACTTATGCTGATTTATAAATATCCAGCAACAAGATGGACAATATTGGACATAAAAATAAAGGTCTTACAGCACCATTTCTTTTTTATTATTATAAGACTTTATCTAGAGGCACAGGATATAAAAATGATTTGATTTTTGCTTTAATGTAAGAGTTCAACTCAAATTGAAACATGTAAAAATGAATGACTTACAAAAACCTTCAATAGCAGAATTCTGAAAGCCAATTTAATACTAACTTCTAAACTACCAGTACAGTACATAAAAGTCCATGTTTTTACCAGTCTTTCTTAATCTTATTATTTGATTCATCATTGCTGCCACTTCTTACTCTATTTCACATACAATGAACTTATTGTCAGGAGTAACATTGTTAAATATATTTAACTTTATATTTGAAATGCTTAGAAAACACCAATTAAAAGTATTTCCTTTTTGAGAAACTTAGACAAATGAACCCATTTGGAGACTTAATTAAAAATGTGCACTAATTACTCATGTCACTGAAGCACAACAACTTATCTCCATGAATGCACAAATGGATGAGGCCTGCACTGATATGGGCAACAGATGGGGGTGAAGGGAGTGAGATAGAAGAGGGGGTATATGCTGGATTCAACTGTGTTACTAAAAGTTATACAGAGAAATTTGAAATTGATAGAAGAGCTTTGATATGCATAAAACAACCAATGGTTTTTATTTATTTAGTAAGTTAGTGTTTGTGCATGTGTATGTATTTACGTATGCATTATGTTCAAAATATTGTATGTTAAATACTTGGCTGAGAGGGAAGCAGAGATAAAGATCTCTAACAATCTCTTTCCTCTAGGAGCTTACCATCTAGTGGGATCTTTTAAGTATGTGCACAAATAACGTTTAGAGAAAGTAGTGTTTGAAAAGCCCTGAATGAATTGCTCAGATAACTGTTTATTAGGAGTCCAAAGATCTAATAATAGGTAATTTCGAAGTTTAGGAAATACTGGGTAGAATTTCTATTGATGATACTTTTTAATGTTGTACCCCAGTACTTAGAATTTAATGCTGTCTATCCAGCAATGTACAAATAACAAATGTTATTAAATATGCTGCTATAAGTCCAGCGAATATAATCATGGAATAATCAGTAGTTCATGAACCTTACCACCAGATGAAAAAAAATCAGAAATTAATCAATAAGCCACACTAAATAAATAAGACATTGTTACTGTAGAAATTTCAATGAAGAAGAGAGACACACAGTGCCAGGAGGTATTGGTCGTTAACTTCATTTGGGAAATCAAGGAAGGATATCAGAAAGCAAGTGTTGATGAAGCTAGAATATGAAAGAAGAATAATAGAAATTAAGTCGGCTGGGGGAGTTAAAAGATGGGGAAGGTTGGAGATGAAAAGATGATTCCAGGAAGAATAAGGGAGTATGATGTGTTTCACAGGCATAGGAAATCCAGAAACCCAGAGTGGTCTAATCACAGTGAGCAACATCCCCAGCACCCCCCTCCCCCCCACACAAAAATGTTAAGACAACGAAGGAGAAAATGGTTGTGACAGGAACCCTTGGGTTTAATTTTTAACTTGCGTAAGTATTTTAAGCAGGGAATTATGTGATTGGATTTACATTTCACAAGATCACCCCAGCTGTAGTTTAGATAATTGATTGGAGAGTGTCATGAAGGAAGGGTACCTGTTAGAAAACTAGAGTATTTGCCCAGACTAGAGTAATTTGGACTGTAAGTGCTGGCAGTCGGAATGAAGGAAAGTCAACTTGTTTAAGACATGTTTAGGAGGAACTGGTGAGAGATTTGTTACGCCGGGGCAAGTGGAAAAAAAAAAACATACATGATGACTCTTATATTTCTGATTTGGATAGCAAGACAATAGTTCAAACACTCACTGCAGCAGGGGACCTGGTTTGAAGAAAGCTCATGAATTTGGTTTGAAAATACTGATTTTCAGGTATATTTGAGACATTAACTGAATGCTTAATGTAGACACAAATGCCTTTCTTGTCAAATTTGAAGATGGCATAAAAGCTTTAAAAGAGCATGGAATAAAAATCTTTTTAAAATTAGAAATAAATACTGACATCAAGTACAGCGAGGTTAGTTTTAATAGAGATATTCAAACTTATTTGTCTTAAAAGCAAGTTAATAAACACAAATTAGTGACGATATCAAGTATAAATATTGTAAAATTTAAATGGGAAATACACAAATAATTACTTCAATGATGTAAAACCTAATAACTAGTTGTTTAAACTGGTTTAGTTTCAGTTTTTAAGCTCTACTTGTGTTATTTTTATGTGCCTACATTTTACTCCTAATTAAATTATATCCCCATGACATATCTCTATTTTGAATATAAAAGTTTGTTAAGTACACAAGATTTTGAAAAATATTAAAAAGCTAGGTATGTAGTAGCTTGTATATTTACTTTTCATTAGTCTCTAAACAGCATACAGACATGCCTTTTAAAAATTATTTGGAAGAGTGACAAGTCGCCTTTATACTTGCATAGTGTATTTCATACTTGCCTTCTCAGCAGTTTTCAGCTAACAAAGCTTTGTGGTTCTGTTTGAAAGCTGGCTCCAGAATACTGATAGCATTTATTCTTATTCCTAGAATAAAATGTGGTACACAAATGGCCTTATTAGAAAATACTAGTCCACCCTGCTTTCTATATATTTATAGATGAGGTGTTCTTTTCAACTAATATTATGAGTAGATATAATACTTTTTCCTTTTCTGATTCATAATTTATGCACATAGGCTGATGAAATATACCCTTTACTTAAAAGCTACTGCAGTTCAGGTGAATGCACAGTTAGTCCCACATGCAGATAGAGTAGATATTTAACCTACCTGATATTAGAATAAAGATTTGGGGACAGCATATATATTCTAGAATGTATGCCTTAAACAATCCTACCCTATCACCACATGTGTTTAAAATTCTAAAGTAAGGTATTTAATTATTTGAGCAAAAACTTTAACAGTAGTAGCCTCCTGTTAAAGACTGGAATTTCCTTCATAATTTATTTAGAGTCATTGAGCTATTGTTAGTGATAAAGAATATAATCTAAAGCACAACCCTAGAATTTAGGGGTTCTGCCCTAGGCAGAACAACAATATGAGAGTTCAGAAAAGCCCTGGAGCACAGGAGAGAACTGGAAGAGGACTGATATGGCTTGCCTTTGGGTGCCCATACAAATCTCACTAGGAATTAGAATCTCCACTGGTTGTGGGAGTGTCCTGGTGGGAGATGATTGAGTCTTGGGGGTGGACTTGCCCCTTGCTGTTCTCCAGATAGAGTTCTCACGAGATCTGGTTGTTCGATAAGTGGTGCTCCCCACCCCCCCTCCAACCCCCTACCCTGTTTCTCTCCTGCCACCTTGGAAAGACATGCCTTGCTTCCTCTTTGCCTTCTACCATGATTGTAAGTTTCTTGAGGCCTCCCCAGTCATGCAGAACTGTGACTCAATTAAACCTCTTTTCTTCATAAATTACCCAGTCTCAAGTAGGTCTTTATAGCTGTGTGAAAATGGACTAATACAAGGACTATCTTCAGCAAGGGAAAAGACTCTGCTAAGAAATTTAAAAGGGCTTTAAAGGGCAAACTGCTGACACAAATTTTCCAAAGAAGTATTGCATTGAAGCATAAATCCAGTGTAATCTTCTAACAAACATCTTGGGAGCTGTATATTGCAGACTTTATGCTTTACATTCTCTTAAAAAAAATGCAACAAGACAGTATGAGTTTTTTTTTCAGTTGTAAAAATGTATAAGCCCATTTGATCCAAAAAAGACTTGAAGTGTGCAGTCATATATCAGCTGTACATTTGTATATTTTCTAAATATGAGAGGACCGTGCAATCTTTTTATTCAGCCCTCTCACATATATATATATATATATATGTGGATATATATATCCACCTTCCCCTCATATATATATGTGTGATATATATATGGACTATATATATGTATATGTCCATATATATCACATATATGATGTATATGTCCATATATATATCATATATATGATGTATATGTCCATATACATATCATATATATGATATATTGGATATATATGATACATATCATATATATGATATATTGGATATATATGATACATATCATATTCATATATATGATATGTATCATATATATGGAACATATATATCTATATATATGGAGAGAGAGTGAGAGAGGGAGAGAGTATGTATTTGTGATATTTAATTAGTTTTCTTGGAGATAAATCTTCTGCTTAAAAAATTGTCTTATTGTTCATGATAAACAAATTCAAGGTGTCTGAGCCTTTTTTATGATTTCGATGCCTGTATTTATATTAGTGTGTTAATCATAAGTGATTATCTAAGTGCCAGTGTTTAATTTTTAAAGTTGGGGAGACGATTTCTGTTTGGCCTTAGGTTAATATAGACAAGTTTCAAAATGACAGAAATTCTCCTGCACCCACTGTTGAACTCAAATTATGTTGTCAGTTATGAAGGCCAAAATTATATGTACAATTGCAAGCAATTTTCATAAAAAAGATTATGATTTCTGAAATTAGTTAATAAACTGAGGCTTTTATTTTACCTCACAATAGTGATAGGCAGTGCTTTGTTTCCAGTACTATCAAGACAAGGACTGAGGTACAATTAACATGCAAATGTACACCAAGCGAAGATGAAATGTGGTCAAGACATTCCGTATTAATAACAGTTTTTCAGTAGTTAAACTGGATAATAGCAGTGGGTTGTTTGAATTATAACCCAACACACCATAGTGTGTCTGAGGCATTAGAGCAGTATTGGTTAAGAAAATACAACATTGAGCTTGGTTTCTGTACTTGAGTTTGGATAGGTGACTTCACCTTTTCCTGTGTAAGCTTCCTCAGTGACAAATTGAGGAAATATATACGTTCTGCATAGAATTGTTATGAATACTAAATGAGTTAAAATGTGGTTAAACAGTGTCTGGAACATCATAAGCACTGAATAATGGCTAGACGTTATTAATACTAGTAGTAAAACCAACACATGCAAAATACTGTGCACCAAAAGAGTTCCCACAAGATACCCATGTTGTGGGTATTAATTTCAACAAAGTGATACCATCTGCAACATTAAGTTAATATTGCTGATATGAATGTAATTGGTTTAATAATTTCATTTATTAATATTTACAAGTATTATTATTAAATTTATTAGAATAGTGAGTAATTTATGGTAGTGACTTACTTCAAGTCCCAGGTGAGAAACTAATTAACTGTAGTTTACATCAAATTCACTTAACCATTGTACTCTATTTATTCTTTCACAAATTGAAATTTGAGCTAAATAATCTTTGAGGTAGCAGATCACAAAATGTGGTTCTTTGACCACCTGCATCAGCATAATCGAAATTACTTTGTAAAAATAGCGAGTTTATTTTTTTAATTAATTTTTTTTTTAATAAACAACAGAAATGTATTGCGCACTAATCTGGAAGTTGGGAAGTCCAAGATCAAGGGGCCAGCAGATTCAGTGTCTGGTGAGGAGACACTGTCTGCTTCAAATATGGTGGCTTCTTGCTTCATCTTCAAATGGCAGAAGCAGCAAACAGGTTCTCTCAAGCCTCTTACATATAGCGAGTTTCTTTTTAAACATTATGAATTAGAATTATAGGAGATAGCATACTGCAAACTTTATTTTTAACTAGTTTAATTTCAGGCTGACTGATGTTTAAAAATTACTTCCTTGAAATCAATTGCAGCTCCAAATTTATGTTTCTTCTTCAGTAGTTTGCTGTCTAACTCCAGGTTAAAGCTTATGATGACGAGCACTTTATTACCTCAGGAGAACACGAGGGAAATTTGCAGGCATCTTTAATTTTTTCATTTACTGAGCCAAAAATTGTGTTTCTATACTTTATATCCACTTAAGGCACTCATAAGTGAAATTGTTTTTTTTCTTTTAAAAATTTTTGTTTTATTTTTTTAAATAGAGATGGGGTTTCATTATGTTGCCCAGGCTGGTCTCAAATTCCTGGGCTCAAATGATCCACCTGCCTTGCCCTCCCAAAGTGCTGGGATTATAGGCATGAGCCACCACACCCAGCCAGAAGTGGAAATTTACAATAATGATGGCAAATAGAGCACTAACTGACATAAAGACAGTGTGACATTTTGTGTTCAAAACATTTATTCTAGATATTAATTAGAAAGCAACATTTTGGAATATATGCATTATATATGTAAAATAAAGCCATTGAATTAGAAGAACAAAAGCATGAATCCTTTCTAAAAGTTAAGTGGAATTTAGAGTCATATAGTGTGAGAGGATAGTAACTTGTTTTTACTCTTAATAAAATAAGAGCAGCTAACATTAATGAATGCTTTCTCTTTGAATTCCATTTAGTATAGGTCATAAATTGTTTTTATAAACATAAAAGATTATAAATAAGTAGTCTTTTAACCTATAATAAATCTTATACTCTTTAGGAGATTTATTCAAAATAAATGTGTGATGTCTACTACTTAATGTCAGCAAGAAATTTCTTTTACCTTAAAAGACTTCTGAATTACTCTTGAAAACACCATTTTATCCTCTAGAATATGAAACTAAGAAAGTGTATAGAGAAACTTAATTCATATGATATCAGTAACATGTTTTGAGTATCTCAGAGGAAATTTTTAATTTACGAAATAGCATTTTATGTAATTAATGTCATTATTGGTGGTTTTTAACATTTAAGTGTCTCTTTATGTTCAAAATATTATAAAATTAGATGAATTTAAAACACATTGAATATATTTATTTTAGGGAAAAGTGAATTCTCAGGATAATAACTTTATATATCTACATATTATTTTATGTGTATATCTATATTATTATCTATATATCTACATATTATCTACATAAAATTGATATTTATATCAATTTTCTATTTCATTCATCTTCATTTTAATAAGTATTTTTCATGTTTACTAGAAGTTATTAATTACATTTCCATTGTTATCCTCATATTTTAATGGGACAAATTTCAATATTGTCCCTAAAATATACATTTATATTGTTCATTATATTTGTAAAATTTTATGTTAATTAAATCAGTAAAAAAATTACTTATTATTGGTACTCAATTTAATGAGCTATTTATTCACGCAAAAATAAAAATTGTGTGCTCTTTCAGAAGAAACAATTTCATAGTATCAGTTCTCCCCCCATCCACTTGTGTAATATCTCTCATCCTAAGGGAGAATAACTTGAAAGAATGACCTCCATTATCTGAAATGTCAACCACTTGGAAAGTCGTGTGTTTCCCACCTTCTACAGTTATGACTCTTGACCCACTGGAGCTGTTAGAGGCCTCTAGACTATTTTGTAAATTCAGGTTTGAATGTTTATAAATGAGATAGGAAGTAAAAATATTCTGTGACAGCATAATCTTTGGACCTATAGTAAGATGGACTATTAATCTTAAAATAGGTTTTCCTCATTCCTGTTTGTGCTTTCCTGAAAAAATTATCTGAACGATACTATCATGTACTGTATTAGACAATAAGATTTGTTTCTTACCCTTGTAAATGGACAAAAAAAAAAAAAACCTCAGGGATTATAAATCAAACTTTTTAAGTCAGAAATTCAATACCTTTATTGTTTTTTACTTTTTAAAAAACACAGCATATAATTTGGATCATATTTCAAGTTATGGCATAATAACAGGTCTTACTATTTGCTCTGACGAAGCGTTTATAACCTGGTAATAGAATCACTGAAAGAGATGATTGCAAAAACTACCAAAGTTACAAAATATTTACATTTCTTGAGGTATTTAGGCTTTTGAGAGTTTAGTATGGTCATTAAACTTGGAAAGCCAAGACCAAACCAAGTTTTAGAGCTCCTCTCATGACACTTTCTCAAATACATTAAATATGACTTTGCTTAATACTTTTTTCTCAATCATAATATACTAACCCTTTCGGATGAATGAATGTTGCCATCTTTGCCTTCTAAAAATTATATGTTTATTTGAGACCCAAATAAGCAATATTGCATTGAAAATGTTGGCCCATATTATTCTCAGCAGGGTCTGAGGCAACATCTCGTAATCAAACATATTGGTATTTCTTTGGAAAATTATATCACTAATAAGACAATATGATATATCTATGAAGATTGTAGGAAATAGATCTATCTATTTGGATAGAACTATTTAAAAAATAACAACAACTCTAATTATCTGATATACATTTGAACCGGTGAAAATATTATTCTGGTGTCCAGTCACAGTATGTAATAACAAGGTAGGGGGTGTGGGGCGGGGATGATGCCTCAGTGGAAAAAAATTATATTGTCTTATTTTATATATAGTCAATATGATATAAATTATCACATATATCATATATGTCATATATCATATTGTTTTATTAGTCATACTGTGTGTGTGTGTGTGTGTGTATATATATATATATATATACACAATCTAATAATACACCCCTTCCTCTATTGGTTCAATGTAAATTCTACCACCAAATGAATTTGCCACAATCTTACCAAATTGATACTTTGGATTTTTAGAAATTTTGTGGTTTCTAATACTGAGAATAATGGATCATGGTGGTGGTATTCCAATATGGTGGTGGTATTCCAACATTTTAGGAATCTTGATCTTCCCTGCATAATAAATTTGCCTCCAGGGAGGAACTTTGACACTGTGGAGAGTCTAGATACTTCTTGGATTTCTATAAATAGTTGTACTTATTGGGCTGCACTTAAGCAGAAGGACATTCTCATTACACAGTGTCCCCCATATATCATAGTCCTAGGATTCTGGTTCTTTCTGTCAAAGTAAAACATTATTTTGGGTAGGGTACAGTGTCTCAACGCCTGTAATCACAGTACTTTGGAGGTGGAGGCAGGCAGATCATCGGAGGTCGGGAGTTCGAGAATAGCCTGACAAACATGGAGAAACCCTGTCTTTACTCAAAATATAAATTAGCCAGTCATGGTGATGCATGCCTGTAATTCCAGCTACTCGGGAGGCTGAGGCAAGAGAATCACTTGAACCCAGGAGGCGGAGGTTGCTGTGAGCTGAGATTACGCCATTGCACTCCAGCCTGGGAAACAAGAGTGAAACTCCGTTTCAAAAAACAAAAAATGTTATTTTTAACACAAGAAACATTTGATTTGCTCCTGCATCTCTAGTGACTCTAGCACAGAGAAGCAAAGCTTATTATTACAGTGCAGAATGAAGAGAAACTTGGAAAGTTCAAGTAAGTTAAACATGTTTCTATTGATTACAACACTACTGAGAGGAGGATGGGGTAGATAAAAACCAGAAAGTTGGAATTAGTTAAAAATTCTCGCTCTAATGATTGAGCCCTTTGGAAAAAGCAGTGGATACGTTACAAGTTGCATTTTAATAACATTCAAGCACAAAACTGTGAATGTACTATATATATGTTCAGAAAGAAAAACAATTGTAATGTTATTTAAATACTTCTTTTGATATAATCAGTAGATTTTCTAAGGAAAATTGCAAGAAATACCTTGCAGTTACCATGGGAGCAGAGTCAATATGTTTTGAATGCAATGACCTGAACTACTGAAAAAGAAAGAAAATATGTACCCCTGGTGCAGTTCGGGAACAGCGCTGTGCATGCAGCTTTCTGTGATTATGCACATATGGTAGCCACTAGCCACATGTTGGTGTAGAGCTTTTGAAATGTGGCTCCTGTGACTAGGGAACAGAGTTTTTCATTTAATTTTATTTCAGTTTAGGGGTAAATATATGTGGGCAGTAGCTACCCTACTGAACAGTGTAGCTATGGAATTTAACATGTACTAAACCTGTGAGCTTTTTTCCCTGCCATCTTAAGGTTGTAAAGATTGTAGGAAATAGATCTATCTATCCCTATCTATTTGGATAGACCTATTTAAAAAAATAGCAACAACTCTAATTATCTGATATACATTTGAACTGGTGAAAGTATTATTCTGGTGTCCAATCACAGTATGTAATAACAAGGTAGGGGAGGGGGTGGGGATGATGCCTTAGTGTAAATATAAATCTTAGTTACATAAGTCTAAAGTAAGTCAGTGCTCCTCAAACTTGAAAGTATGTAAGAACCAGATGAAGAACTTGTTAAAGCCCAGAGATTCTTATTTGGTAAGACCAGGATGGGACTCAACACTTTCATTTCTAACAAGCTCCAAGTGTTTCTGCTTGTGGTGATCCATAGACCAAACTTTTAATAGTACTTACTGGTTACTTAGTGTAGTTATCCTCAGTGTAGATTCTAGACTACAACCTTTACCAGAAGAATTACTTTGGAACTTGTCAGAAATGCAAATTATTACTATTAGGACTTACCCCAGATTTATTAAATCAGAAACTCTAGGGCTAAGCATAATGTTTTCACAAGACTTCCAGATGAATACGATGCATGCTAAAGTTTGAGAATCACACTGACTTGGTGGATTGGGATGTCCTAAGAAGCAAGAAAATGTGACTAATTACTTATTAATATAGCCAGAGCAGATAAAGTTACATTTCTTATATTGATTCTAATAAAAATCAATCCATTGCTTTGCATTGATTTATTAAACTATAACATAGTAGCAAAATGTAGAAATTTAATAGAAAAATTATGTTGTGATGAGATTTTGAGATTTCTGTCAATTACATAAAATGATTATAATATGAAATCTGCACTATAAACTATGAAGTAAATAATTTTAATATGCAGTGACTTATGACGTATTAACATACAGATGGTACACTTGAGGCTCTTTTCCAGGAGATTTCAATACAATCAACTTAGTTCTATCTTTTTTCTGCATTGTCAACATTGAAACATTTGCATCTGGAGAATGTGTAAATCTCAGAAAGATTTACTTTTACAGGGGAGATAGGTGATTCTCTATACCCAATATCCTGTTTTGGAAGAATTTATGGTATAATAAAAAAGATATTTGTTTTTCATCCCTAGTACAAAGCTCCTAAGAGGCTTGTAATTTGCTGAGTGATAAAGGTGATAAGAACATGTTTTGTTCTAAAGAGGCAAATACTGGCAGGTCCCTAGAGAGCTTCAGGATAGGAGCTGATTGCCAGAAAGACCAAACTTTAATTAGAAGCTTGGAACTTTTAGCTCCTCCTCCCATCCTTCAGGAAAGGGTGGAGGGGATGGAGAATGAGTTAATTATTAATGTCCACAATTATGCCTGTATAATGAAACCATAAAAAACAAAAAACCAAACCAAAAAAAGAAAAAAAAAACCCTTTAATCAAAAGGGTTTAGGAGCTTCTAAGTTGGTGAACACATCCACATGCTGAGAGGGTGGTACAGCCCAACTTCATAGAAAAGAGAATTGGGACCCTTCCAAATCTTATCCTATGTATCTCTTCATCCGGCTGTTCATTCGTATCCTTTATAATAAACTATAATGGAAAGTATAGCATTTTTCTAAATTGTGTGAGCAATCCTAGCAAATGATCTAACCTGACAGGTGGGTTTTGGGAACTTCCAACTTTGTAGCCAAGTAGGACAGAAGTTTATATTAACCTGGGGATAGGGAGCTGATACTTATGACTGGTGTCTGAAGTGAAGGCTGTCTCATGGGACTGTGCACTTAAATGTGTAGAGTCTGATGCTAAATCCGGGTATTTAGTGTCAGAATGAAATTGAATTGTAGGACATTCGGATGGTGTTGGAGAATAAGAGATTTGGTTGGTGTGGGAGAAAACTTCTCAGGACTGTTAAACAAACATGAACTAGCACTTAATGACTTGGCAAATTGTTATCCTATTTATATATCAATGAATATAAGAAATTTAGGAGATTAATTATTAGGAAAGCATGCTGTGGGAGACACGGCTAAGGGTGTAGCTGTGCAATTTTTTACTGAAGAAATTAGGCATATGAATAAAGGGTATATTTAATCATTTCAGTGGAAGTGAGAACTAAATGTGAGTTTTTCTAGGAACAACTGCAGGACCTTCTTGACTAATGGTGTGAATTCCTATGACATTCACAGGAGTTCTGTAAGGTTTCTGAGAGTGTTACATCATCAGGAACATAGTTTGGAATGAAAGAGAAATAGGGCAAAATGAAGGAAGACTATGAGACTTGGGGGACTCTATAGGCAGGGGGAAAAAAAAAAACTGTTGGAACTTCTCACCAGCAAACATGTGCTATCCTTCAAGAAAGAGGAAGAATTACTCCAACAGCAGAGCTTTGGGCCTAGAGAATAAAGCTGTAGCTAAAGAGATAAAGGCTGGGACACCCAGGAGCACAGAGGGCAGAGCCAGAGACCTAGAAATAGAGCCTCAAGTGATAGGGGATGATTCTTAGGCCTTGAAACCTAATGAAATTTTCCGTGTTGGATTTAGAACTTGCTTGGGATCAATAACCACTTTATTATTCCATGTTCTATTTTTAAAATGGAAATAGCTGTGACTGTTATATTAATCCTGTTGTACCATTTTGGAAGTAGACAATTTGGAAGTAGATAAATAAGCCTTTTGGAAGTAGATAATTTTTTCTGGCTTCATAGGTCCACAAATGTAATAGAAAAACTTTGCATGAGGATGGATCATATCCAAAGTCCTATCCATACCTGATTTAGATGAATTATATGATGAAATTTGGCACCTTTGAACTTATAATATTTAGATGAGATTTTGGATTTAGCATTAATGCTTTAAATAGGCTGAGTATTTCGGGGAAGTTGGGTTGGGGTGAATATACTGTGAATGTGGAACAGATGTGAATTTTGAGTAACAGAGGGCAGATTGTAATGGTCTAGATGGTGTCCTCCAAAATAAGATTATTACCTTATTTTGTAAATGACGTTTGCATGTGGGGATTAAATTACAGGTCTTGAGAAGAGAAGCTTATCCTGGTTTATGCAGTCAGACCCTAAATGCAATCATGTGTATCTTTATAAGATAGAGGGAGATTAGACTGAGAAATACAAAATGAAACAAATACAGAGAAGAGGAGGAGGTCATATGACTATGGATACAGAGATTGGAGTGATGTGGTCATAATCCAGGGAACACCTGGAGCCACCGGAAGCTGGAAAAGGCTAGAAAAGGATTCTCCCGCCAGGGGTTTTACAGGGAGTACAGAGGTGCCCACATTTTGATTTCAGACTTCTTAGCCTACAGAACTTTGAGAGAATAAATTTATCTTGTTTTAAGCCACCCAGTTTGTGTTAAGTAACACAAAGAAACTAATGCATTTAACAACTAAACAACTAAATCTAATTTTACCTCTCCAGAGAAAGCTGGCATACAGAGAACTAACTGGAAGATTCATATGTTTGCCTTTTCCTCTGTCTTTATCAGTGACATTTATCCTCCTTTTGCTGCTTATCAGGTGGTAGTAGAGGTAAAAGTTGCTATGTAAGTATAGAAGATCTTGTGTGCATAGCTAGGTATTACCTGCTAAGTTGAAACATCAATAAAAATGCTGACAGTATAATAAGATTTGAACTAATATTTTTATAATAACTCTTTCAAAATGAAAACCTCTCATAATGGCAAAAATAACTTTACCTTTAAAAAGCTAAAAGTATAATTATTTCTTTCTCATTTTTCAAGTTATTTTTGTTACCACAATTAACAAGTCAATCTTAATAAGTATAATCAGTCAAAAATAGATTCTAAAATTGAGTTGTTGACAATATTAAGGCAACATAGTGCATACAACAGTACATATTTTCTAAGTTGGGCATGTAGAACTATGAAAAGTTGTAGGGCCAAAACAATGATTCTCAAATGGGTTTAAAGTGATGGAGAAAATAATAGAGTTATCTGGCCTCTTTAATCTGCTTATGCCCTCTGAGTATCTCATAGATGCCCTTTGGGAAAACATACTTTTTGCCTTGAAGAAAATTACTGTCACTATGAGCTGTTTACTAGAGATTTTGTAATTTTCCTCTGGTATATTGCAATAGAAATCAAGTATTAGCTAGGGTTTAGTGTTCTGCTTATAAGTCAACATCATGTATGTAAAAATGTATGAAAAAGTATTCATCCTTATTTCTATAATATGTGTCTTTACACACACACACACACACACACACTTTATAAAAAATTTGCCATTCTTAGGTTTTACAAGACCAATACTAAAAAAGACTGCTTATTTCTTCCCTGGCAATTTGCCTGCATTTTTTAAGACAGGCATGTCAGTAATATAAGACTATGACTTCACTGTTACAACAGTTAAGGTTACTATGGTTTAGATATGGATTCAGGGTTTTTCTTTTTTTCTTTTTTTTCTTTTTTTTTTTTTTTTAAGACGGAGTTTCACTCTTGTTGCCCAGGCTGGAGTGCAATGGCATGATCTTGACTCACTGCAATGTCCGCCTCCCAGGTTCAAGCAATTCTCCTGCCTCAGCCTCCCAAGTAGCTTGGACTACAGGTGCCTACCACCACTCCCGGCTAATTTTTTGCATCTTTAGTAGAGACACGGTTTCTCCATGTTGGTCAGTTTGGTCTTGAACTCCCAACTTCAGGTGATCCACCCACCTTGGCCTCCCAAAGTGCTGGGATTATAGGCGTGAGCCACTGTGCCTGGCCAGATTCAGGGTTTTTCAATGAGTACTTCACAGAATCTTTAGGCATCTTGAGATGCCATTAGGTGTTCTGAGAGATCTTAAGACTAAAAGGAAATAATTTTGAACTGTGTGGTGCACAGTGTTAGAGTTCAGAGTGATAGACAACACCTCTACCAATTCTATTAGCATCTTTCAGTCCTATATAGCAGTGCACAGTAGGACACCATAATGATTTGGTTGAGCCTTTTGTGTATGTTCTCAGGTTTTGACATTAAATTGGGGTCAGGTAAGGGGGTGGGGGAACATTAAAAATCAGTGAGTACTTGTATTAGTCCATTATCATGCTGCTATGAAGAAATCCCTGAGACTGTGTAATTTATAAAGAGAAGAGGTTTAATTGACTCACAGTTCAGCATGGCTGGGGAAGCCTCAGGAAACTTACAATCATGAGGGAAAAGGAAGCAAACACGTCCTTCTTCACATGGCAGCAGCAAAGAGAATTGCCAAGCAAAAGGGGAAAAGCCCTTTATAAAATCGTCAGATCTCATGATTATTCACTATTATTAGAACACCATGGAGGTAACCACCTCCATGATTCAATTACCTCCCAAAAGGTCTGTCCCACAACACGTAGGGATTATAGGAAATACAATTCAATATTAGATTCGGGTGGGGACACAGACAAATCATATCAGTGCTCTATTGAGAAAGAGGAGGATAGTAGGCTGATAATGTCACCCTCTATGTATTTTTACCTCTTTAAGCCTTCTCTTAAGCACCACCTATTAAATTACAGGAGCAACTCCCACACGTATCATTGAAAATGCTTCATCTGAAAACAAAATTTTTATGCTCCATGAATCGGGAGTCCTCCTGATACTTTGCTATTATTGTTAAGTGCCGCAGAATATGAATAGTGTAGGTTGGAAGAGTTGTTAAGTTTTAACGTTTTTTGTTATTTTCTTTTTAAATTATTTATTGTCCATTTTTATGTTATTCATATTTCTGTTTACAAACATTTTTGCACGTCCATAATGGTGTTTCCTTAACTTGAAATGTGAGATGGAAGAGGATGATGTTAGACATGTTTCTACGGATATTTTGATAAGATTGGTAATACATGATTAAGATATTCAGTCATTTCAAAGTAATTGGCACCATAGCAACCAAGAAAAATACAAAAACTACAGCAACAGCAACAACAATGAAACTTGTCTTTAACATAAATGTTAATTATTAATTAGTTTTACATGAACTAATAATCCAAGCTGTTATATCCTGTTGCAAATAATTTCTAAATGAAGGAATACTTGCAACAAATTTGAAAATACACTTAAATAAACTACATTTGCCCAGCAAGTAGAGGTGCTATAAATGGTACTGGAATCATCAATAAATTCAATGACGTTTTTGTAAAAAAAAAAAGTCACATTCAATAAAAAGTCTCAAGAACCAAGTTATTTAGTAGCAGCAATTATTGACCAAAAAAGGAAAAGTTAAATAGTTGATGGGAACATAATTATGCCAGCTTGTAAAACTGTAGTGAAAAATGGTAGGTCAAGATGTAACTGGATAAATTGAAGACCCCACTGTCTAACAGTATGACAGACTGAAATATTGAAGGCACCTGAAGCTTGAAGACATTTCAGGGTAACAAATGGAAGAACAACAGTTTGTCCTTTTAGACTGATGAGTTAATTCATTTTAACATTAAATGTCAAACTCTAGCATTTGTAAAAGGTGTAAATGTTGGTGAAATTCATGAACAATGTTTCTCTGCTGCAAAGTACTATCTAAAACAAGAAAATGCCAAGATGTATTTAATGTTTTGTTTTCATATCTAGAAAATTCTGTTCAGGAGAAATTGTGTTGGCTTCTTTACCTATGTTATCCCATGAGTGGTTGGCTCTATGAGAGGTTTTGTCTATTGTATAAAATAAAATCTTGAAACTGTCATATAACACTTATTTATTCATAGAGAAATACTGGTGTCAAAAATACTTTAAGAGGAAATGAAAACTAAAGTGTCTGGATAACGGCACAAAATGATTTACTTTATTAAATGATCAGTTTACTTGAGAAAATTTTTTAAATATATAAAAACTTGGACAAAGAGTACATAAATCTTTTAAAACATAAACAAATCTGGATTCATAACAGAGGGAGAGCTCTCGGGAAAAACTTTGGAGCTGAAAGGTGAATTTCAGTGGTATATTTGTGGAAATACTAAACCAAATTTTGTCGAATTATTTGAAAATGATAAATGGTCACTCAAACTAACCTAATTAGCAGGCATTGTTTCTTCACTTGAACCAGTTGAATATGTCTCTGCCAAGTCCTATACTGACAAAATTTTTATGCACAAATGAAAACTATATCTTTGAAAAATCATGTTGGTGAAGAAAATCTTTATATGTTTCTACTTTGGGCTAGGCTTGAAAATGAAGTATATCAGTAAATTTCATCTCAATCCCACATTAATTTAAGGTGCTATTAACAGCTGGCCAGAAAAAATTTTATTTAGGAAAAACTTAATAATACAAGAGCCTCTACTGATATTATAAGGTTCTTAATAATATTACAAATCAGTTTTATCAATGTCTAGTTCTATTTGGGCTGCTATTAAAAAAAATACCACAGATTGGGTGGATTATAAGCAACAGAAATATATTTCTCACATTCCTGGAGGATGGGACATAAAGATTAAGGCCCTGGAAGATTCAGTGTCTGATGTGGCCCTATTTCTCATAAATGGTGTCTTCTCACTGAGTCTTTATATGGTGGAAGGTGTAAAGCAGCTGCCTTGGGCCTCTTTTATAAGAGCACTCATCTTATTCATGAGGGCTCCACCCTCATGACCTAATCACCCCCTAATGACCCCACCTACTAACAACATCAAATTGATGATTCAATTTTAACAGAAATTTTGGGAGAACACAAACATTGAGATCATAGTAATCAAACAGCACAATGCAACAATTGAAAATATAGGGAAAAAAATAGAAAATGGAAACAGATCATTAAGAAAACAGATTTAAAAATAATGTTAATTCATATAGTCAAAAATACAGAAAGATAGAGATTTGAAATCCGCCAAAGATAATCAAACAAATACTCTAAAACTGAAAAAATAAATTAATAAAATTAAAAGTCAGTGAACATTAATAGCACACTAAACAGAGCAGAAAAAAGTTAGGGAAGCAAAAGATAGTTTAGTAGAAAATACCAAATTGAAGTTCACAAAGAAAAAATAATTGAAAATGCAGAAAAAGTTATAAGAGCTATAAGGTATATGGAATAAAGTCTAATATTCAGGTATATTGGAGTTCCAGAAATAAAGAGGGAATAGGATAATCTCAAAAACAAAGAGAGAAAAATTTTTTAAATAAGAATTTATTTCAGGCATATATTAAAAAAGATATCATTACAAATTTGACTTAATCTACAAATTCAAAATAGGTTCAGCATTTGTATTAGTTTGTTTTCACATTGCTGCAAGGAAATACCCAAGATTTGGTAATTTATAAACAAAGGAGGTTTAATTGACTCACAGTTCTGCATACCTGGGGAGGCCTCAGAAAACTTATAATCATGGTGGAATGGGAAGGAGAAAGAAGTACCTTCTTCACAGGGTGGCAGGAAGTGCGTGACTACAGGAAAAACTGCCATTTATAAAACCATCAGATCTTGTGAGAATTCACTCACTATCAACAACATGGGGGAAACCGCTCTCATGATCCAATCACTTCAAACCAAATTTCTCCCCTGACATTTAGGGATTATGGGGATTACAATTCCAGATGAAATTTAGGTGGGGACACAGAGCAAAACTATATAAGCATTTAAAAATTTATCAATGTAATTATCTACATTAACATAGTATGGAAGGAAAATCATCATATGATTATACTAATAAATGCAAAAAAATTGTTAAAATTCACCAACTATTTAAAATTTTAAAAAATATCAAGCAGACTAAAAATAGAAGAGAGTTTACTTAATATGATATGGGTATCTACCAAAATCTTACAGCTAACATCCTATTTAATGGTGATACATTGTAAAATTTCCCTGTGAATCCAGGAATGAGATAGAGAAGATTTCTAACATCCTTTCTATTCAATATTTTATCGGGGAGAGTTTATTGATGAAAGAAAAATAAATAAATGGTATAGGTATTGCAAAGGAAGACATAACACTGTAATTATTCACAGAAAATTTTAGTATATATGAAATTCAAAAGAATATTAGACAATTAGAGTCAATATATGACTTTAGAAAGGTCAATGTATTAAATGTTGATGTAAAAAAGTTTTTTTCTTACAAACAATAACTAAGAAATACAATTTTAAAAAGATATTATCGAGTTATTGGGTGCAGCACACCAACATGGCACATGTATACATATGTAACTAACCTGCACGTTGTGCACATGTACCCTAAAACTTAAAGTATAATTTAAAAAGAGGTATTATTGATCAAAAAAGTAAACTGAGAAACTTGCTTAAGGCTTCTACCACAAAGAATATTAATTAGATAAATTAAGAAAGATTAATCAATGGAGAAGACTCTTTTGTACACTTGTCACTTCTTCTGAAATAATACTATAGATTCAATGCAATCTCAATAAAAATATCAGCACTGTATAATTGATGAGCCTATTTCAACTCATATAGAAATGAGATAACTAAGAATAAGGACAATTTTTAGGAAAAGAACATTGTTGGAAGATACAATTCCCAATTGTCATCAAAGCTTCTAGTAAAGTCTCACTTGTTAAAACAGGTGTATTAACTCAAGGATAAGCAAATAGACTAATAGTATGTAATAAATAGCACATAAACTGACTTGAGTAAGACAAAGATGTCTCTGCAATACAGTAGGGAAAAATGCTGAGTAATTGTATATCTGCATAGGAAAACAAACCTATTTACATCACATTGTACACAAAACCAGTTCCAGGTAGACTGAGATATATTTGACTGTTAAATAAATAATGCTTCTAGAAATAATATAATATCTATCACTTTGGGGGTAGAAAAAGAATTTTTAAACTAGCTACAGAAAGTACTAACCGTAAAAAAGATTGGTAATTGAACTCCATTAAAATTAGAAATTTGGTTTATCAAAAGAAACCATTAAAAGGGAGAAAATGCAAGTCACAGAGTGAGAAAAGATATATTTATATTCAACAAAGGACTTATATATAGAATAAACAAAGAATTCCTAAATAAATAAAAAAGAAAACACAAATTTTATAACATCTATAAAGTTTGAACTGGTCCTTACAAAAAGTAATCAAATGATCAATAAATCAATGTAAAGGATTTCAACATCAGTAGTTATGAGGTAAATAAAAACTAAAGCCTAAAATGAATGTCATAGCTTCATCACAGCAGTGGCAATAATTAATAATAATAATAAAAGATGATTTTAAGTGTTGGGGGAGATATGGAGCAAATAGAATGTTCATTCACTATTGGTTAGAATATAGATTGGTACAACTGATTTAGAAAACAGTTTTATAATATTTACTAAAGTTTAGCTTATAAATACTTAATGAGTTATTAAACGTAGACCAAGATTGTTCATGGCAGTTTTTCCAAAATCTTCAAACAATGCAAATGTCCACCAATAGAATGGTAAATTCTATGGGGCTCTACGAAGCATGGAAATCTCACAGACACAATGGTGAGTGAAAGAAGCAAGACACAAAATAATTTGTAACATTTTATGTCATTTATACAAAACTCAATTACAGGCAAAAAAAAATTATGATGAGAGAAATCAAAGTAACCACTCTCTTTGAGATATGGTAATAACTGGGAGGGGAGGAAATGGAGACTTCTGGGATGATGGTAAGATTCTATATCTTCATCTGAATTGTGACTATGTCAGTGCGTTATCACTGAGCTGTACAAATTATAATCTGTGTACTTCTCTGTATGTGTGTGATACTTCAATGGGAGCAAATTGAGATTAAAATAAATTGTGAGGCTGTAAGAAAAGAAGAAAATGGGCTGGGCGCGGTGGCTCACGCCTGTAATCCCAGCACTTTGGGAGGCCGAGGTGGGCGGATCACGAGGTCAGGAGATCGAGACCACGGTGAAACCCCATCTCTACTAAAAATACAAAAAATTAGCCGGGCGCAGTGGCGGGCGCCTGTGGTCCCAGCTACTCGGGAGGCTGAGGCAGGAGAATGGCGTGAACCCGGGAGGCGGAGCTTGCAGTGAGCCGAGATTGCACCACTGCACTCCAGCCTGGGCGACAGAGCGAGACTCCCTCTCAAAAAAAAAAAAAAAAAAAAAAAGAAAAGAAGAAAATGAAATAGTTCTATGTAGCTAAGATTGTATTTGTGTTTGATTTACTGTTTTATGTGCATATTAGATACTAAAACATACTTTATTTTGGACAAAAAAAGAACCAGTCAAAATTATTTCAAAAGAAAATTATTGTTTAAAAATATTATAATCCCATTTTTGTCAAATACATGTCTTTAATATGTACTAAATTAATTGTTCTTAGATTACTAAATAACTTTGTAATTAACTTTTATCTAAGTGCCAATTTGGGATATAGCAAATCTGTCTATCTTTGGACTCTGTTTTTCCATTGATTCATGAGGCTATGCATGTTCAGAAGTTCAATTATGTTATTCATTTTATTTTTAGGATAAATTTAGAATTAGCTTGACTATTTCCAGTAAGGCGTAAAAACAATATTGGCGTTGTACTGTGGTTATATTTTCAAATTAGACTTCATTGAATTAATATTGTTTTCCTAGCTAATGATAGAATGTGTATTACCATTTGTTCATCTTTTTGAAAATGTTCCACGATGGTGTTTAATAATTTTTTTATAGAGATTTTTTCTTATTTCTTACATGTTTGTTTCTTAATATTCTATCTTTTTCATTGCTTTAGTAGATGGGATATTTGATATTTCATGGTGTTTTCCTCCATAGACTATGGGAAAACCACTTTAAAAAATAAATGATCTGATAAGCAGCTACCTAAGCACATTCTCTTGTAGTATGAAAAGACTGTTGTTGTTTTTCTTGTGTTTCTAGTACCCAGTTTTACCATCTGTAAATTGTGATAATTTTATTTCTCTCTTTCCAAGTTTCTGACCTCTAATTTCTTGTTTCTTTTTTTTAATTGCAGTGGCCCACTCTGCTCATAAAAATAATACAAGCTTTATGAAGTTTTGATTAGGGATCCAGCATGATTTGCTCAGAATCTGAAGGGAGGGAGAATGGATGGTTGACTAAAAATAACAAATTTGGTGTTCATAGTCTGCAGTCTTCTTAAAAGACATTATATGGGGAGGAAGAGGGAAAAGGAGAACTACAACACTTATAACAATTATTATAGGGCCAGGTACAGTGTCTTACACCTGTAATCCCAGCACTTTGGGAGGCTGAAGTGGAAGGATCACCTGAGGCCAGGAGTTCAAGACCAGCTTGGACAACATAGCAAGACCCCATCTCTTAAAAAAACAAAAATTAAAGTTAGCAGGGCATGTTAATACATGCCTATAATCTTAGCTACTCAGGAGGCTGAGGTAGGAGGATCACTTTTGAGGATGAAGTGAGTTATAATTGTGACACCATACTCTAGCCTGGGTGATAGAGAACCTTTCTCTAAAATAAAAATTTTTAAAAATTATTATAACATTTTCCATAAGGAATTGAAGTAAATTCATTTATTATTATATATATTACATATAATACTCTATATGTATATTTATATACCCTAGGCTTCTAACAGATCATATCTGTTTTTGACAAATGGGAACAACATTCAAATAATCACTCAAATTCAAGGTGTGTATATTTATAATCTTTAAATACATAAGTCATCTTTTTAAGCTCATTTATAAGAGCTTACATACTAGTCAGTGAGTGGACAAGGGTTAGTGCAGAAAACTACACTTGGTTGGAGACGAATTTTGTCATAAAAACACGAAGGCAGAGCCCTAATTCCACTGTGCAGTACTTATTTGCCAGGGAAGGAAATAAAGATTGTCATCCAAGTCATTACCAATGATGAAATAACTTCTCCCTACCTCATATTCCACCAATAGTACCTTCTGGGTTTTCAAACATTTCCTTTTAAAAAGTTCTAGCAGCAAAGGGGGATTGAGGAATGGAAATCTCTAGAGGCTCTCCATGTATGTGAACTTTCTGTTAAGCGTTCTCTTTTCTGTAAAAGAACCTCAACATTTTTTCCTCTTTACTGTATCTTATCTATATTTGTTTGCATATAAATATAGTTTTAAAAATATTAAAATTACTTTCCTGAGAGATGTGCCAGTTTGTTTTGTGGCTTCCACGGAGAGAGGGCTGCCATTTGAGAAACACCTAACCTTTATGGTAGATTGTAATATTCCATATGTGACTCCCAAGCCCTGAGACAGTAGAGTGGCTGAGGCCAGTACAAACCATAGAGTGTCATTAGTATTTTCTAGCTTACATCTACATTTCCATCTTTTATTTCAATCTCTGAATAGAGCCAGGTGACTTACCATCAAAAATACATTTCAAGAAATCGTTGCACCCTGAACAGCACCATTCTGCAGTGTAATAAATGAAGCATGTTTGTATTTGCCGCATTGTCATATTTGTTAGAGCCAGTGGTGGTATATATGCCAGAATTACTTTGTATGAATAAATAAAAGCCTAAAAATTATGCACTTTTATAAGTTCTTGAATACTACATAGGATGAAAGGAGAAATAAATATGAACAATACTGGCTTTAAAAAAAACAGTCAGGCTCTAGCAACTATTTTGAAAGGCTAGCAACCTTACTTTTTATTCATTTCAATCCCCTTAGCTATTCTGAATTATTTAAATGATATATGTTTATACTATGTAGAACCCATTTGTGTGTTTATCCAGGGGCAAATTATAGAACAATGTGTTTCGTATAGAAGTCTACTTTGATGTTCTATTTTTCACACTAAAAAACTTGATGCAGCATAGGTCAATGGGCTGAAACTTGTGCCAGTTCTTTTTATTGCAACATTAAATTTGGAATCTTTCTCTGGAGTCGGCAGAAGGCAAGTAATGTATTAGAGTGTGCACAAAAGTTTTTTTCTCCTATGACAATTGTATTTCTGTTTTCTACACATGTCGTTACTCTTATTATTCTATTATTCTGTGACAAAACAACATGTAATTGTGTGTATGCACATTTGTATGTATGCATATGTATATCTGTGCATTGTGTATAATATAACTTATTAAATTGAAAGATATAAAATGGAATATAATAGTGTTTAAGAGAAATATTTATGGAGTAAAAGTAGATAGCTTAAACCCAGCTGTATCATTACCTGAGTGATTTTGAAGTTGTTATTTAACTCCCTCAAGCCTTAATTTCCCCATCTATAAAGTGATAAAACAAAAATTTCTATTCCATACAGCTGTTACCAGAATTAATCCAGGTGACCCATGTAAAATACTATGCAATTGCTACTTGCTAACTCCTATTATTACAATTAGCTTTCAATAAATATTTGAATACTGGCAATAGTTTTTTAAAGCCATTTAGTTATAATTATATCATCATCCTTCAGTTCCAAAATTTACTGTTATCTCAGGCAAGTTATTTACCCTCTCTGAGCCTCAGTTACTCATTCATAAATAATGATAATAATATTACCAATTTCATGTGGTGTCTCAAAGATAAACAAGATGAAACATGGAAAGTGTTCAGAACTGGGTGGCACATGCTAAATGCTCAATAAATATTTGTCAACATTATTATTATTGGCTTTTCTACTAATATTATATTTTAATTAAATGAACTAAGATTTAATATTTTACTTAATTTCTCTTGTTCTATCTTTTATGCTCCTTTCCAGTTTCAAGAAAATCTCTTATATAAAACTTCATTCTCTATAAATTATATATGTGTCATATTTTTTTTTCCTTAAATCAGTAACTAAACTTCCTTTGGAGACAATTAAATACAAAATACATATTTATCTTTATTTTCTACCTCAAGGCAAAGAAATCACCTTTTATATTATTTGATGATGAATGGCAAGGTTGTTTCTCCTCCTCTGGTACCCTCCACCAGGGCCATATTGTATAGTAGAGACACATCAGTCAAAATACACAGAAGACCATAGTTCTTAGCAAGGGCTAATAAAACATAAATTGCAAGCAGACTATTTGATAGTTATTGCACTTGTCAAACCAAACAAGCTATTGCTTGAGTGGTATGACTTAGTGGAAAGCCTTGCAAGTAAATCCCAGCACTTGTCTGACCCTGCTGGACTCACGAACTTTCTAATGGCAGCAACATTCCACTGCCTGAATAAAGTCATTGCATAGCATCAATGAGCACACCTCAGAGGCTCTAAGGACAACCCCGGCATAGCTAAAAAAAAATGGAATTATTGTCTAAAGATACAGAGGTTGCTGTTAGTACCTGACAAATCTATTCATACCTAACTTAATACAAAACAAATGTATCTTCAAGTGATAGTACCAAAGCCCATTTTATGTGTCACTTCAATCTCCAAAACTCGGCATATTACTACTTGTTATGTTTTATGGATCTTTCTCCACTATTACATCTTTCATACATAAGAAGGTATAATATTTAGGATTCTTATGCAAATTAAATAATGATTATGTTAGAACTTGTATTGCCTTCTAAACCAAAGCCAAGAGCTCTGAACATAGCAGCAAGTAATGTTTCCCTTCAACCTATTTATTTTTGGAGGGGAGAGTAGTAAAAGAAACATACAATTTTGTTTACCTGAAACTAATTTATCATGTTTCACTGTTTTTATGTTTATATTATTTCATAAAATAGTGTTTTCCTAGTATTTTTATGAGTTGCTTACTGTTTCACATTGTTATTGCATATTGCCCTAATAAGTACTTAAAGGGAAACATCCAGATTTCATGCAATGTACAGTTTAATTCAAATTGACAAATATTTTTTCAGAAATTAAGATTGTCAGAGGATGTGCCTGACTATGATGGTAGAGTTTGCAATTTCAATAATTTTTAATCATGTCTCTTCATGTTGTTAAATGTTGCTATGTGCTATCATTTATGATATATATTTTTCAACAAAATACATGGACAGCATATATTTTGGAAAATGAGTTAATTTGGGCAGTGTTTCCTTCTATTTTCTTTTGTTGTGTTCTTTTATATCTGAAGCACTTGCAAATTTCCTGTGTAAATATTGAAAAAAATTAGAAACTACACATGTGCAAATGAATAAAAGAAGCAGATGACAGTTACCCCGTTACTTGTAAATATAGTACCTTTGTTTCTTGGCAGGAGCAAGATGGCATATCTGTTCTTCCTACCTTCCACATTCCCTTGTCCATTTAGACACATTTCTTGACATCTATAAGTCTCAATATCTTCACCTGTGTAAAGAAAATAATACTTCCGTATTCTTAGGTTTGCCCTGAGTCTAAAATGAATGACGCATATAAAATGCATAACACAGGAGTCGGGGGAGGAGCCAAGATGGCCGAATAGGAACAGCTCCAGTCTACAGCTCCCAGCGTGAGCGACGCAGAAGATGGGTGATTTCTGCATTTCAATCTGAGGTACCGGGTTCATCTCACTAGGGAGTGCCAGACAGTGGGTGCAGGTCAGTGGGTGCGCACACCGTGCGCGAGCCAAAGGAGGGTGAGGCATTGCCTCACTCGGGAAGCACAAGGGGTCAGGGAGTTCCCTTTCCGAGTCAAAGAAAGGGGTGATGGACGGCACCTGGAAAATTGGGTCACTCCCACCCAAATACTGCGCTTTTCCGACGGGCTTAAAAAATGGCGCACCACGAGATTATATCCCGCACCTGGCTCGGAGGATCCTACGACCACGGAGTCTTGCTGATTGCTAGCACAGCAGTCTGAGATCAAACTGCAAGGCAGCAGCGAGGCTGGGGGAGGGGCGCCCGCCATTGCCCAGGCTTGCTTAGGTAAACAAAGCAGCCGGGAAGCTCGAACTGGGTGGAGCCCACCATAGCTCAAGGAGGCCTGCCTGCCTCTGTAGGCTCCACCTCTGGGGGCAGGGCACAGACAAACAAAGACAGCAGTAACCTCTGCAGACTTAAATATCCCTGTCTGACAGCTTTGAAGAGAGCAGTGGTTCTCCCAGTACGCAGCTGGAGATCTGAGAACGGGCAGACTGCCTCCTCCAGTGGGTCCCTAACCCCTGACCCTCGAGCAGCCTAACTGGGAGGCACCCCCCAGCAGGGGCACACTGACACCTCACAAGGCAGGGTACTCCAACAGACCTGCAGCTGAGGGTCCCGTCTGTTAGAAGGAAAACTAACAAACAGGACATCCACACCAAAAACCCATCTGTACATCACCATCATCAAAGACCAAAAGTAGATAAAACCACAAAGATGGGGAAAAAACAGAACAGAAAAACTGGAAACTCTAAAAAGCAGAGCGCCTCTCCTCCTCCAAAGGAACGCAGTTCCTCACCAGCAATGGAACAAAGCTGGACGGAAAATGACTTTGATGAGCTGAGAGAAGAAGTCTTCAGACGATCAAACTGCTCTGAGCTATGGGAGGACATTCAAACCAAAGGCAAGGAAGTTGAAAACTTTGAAAAAAATTTAGAAGAATGTATAACTAGAATAACCAATACAGAGAAGTGCTTAAAGGAGCTGATGGAGCTGAAAACCAAGGCTCGAGAACTACGTGAAGAATGCAGAAGCCTCAGGAGCCGATGTGATCAACTGGAAGAAAGGGTATCAGCAATGGAAGATGAAATGAATGAAATGAATGAAATGAAGCGAGAAGGGAAGTTTGGAGAAAAAATAAAAAGAAATGAGCAAAGCCTCCAAGAAATATGGGACTATGTGAAAAGACCAAATCTACATCTGATTGGTGTACCTGAAAGTGACGGGGAGAATGGAACCAAGTTGGAAAACACTCTGCAGGATATTATCCAGGAGAACTTCCCCAATCTAGCAAGGCAGGCCAATGTTCAGATTCAGGAAATACAGAGAATGCCACAAAGATACTCCTCGAGAAGAGCAACTCCAAGACACATAATTGTCAGATTCACCAAAGTTGAAATGAAGGAAAAAATGTTAAGGGCAGCCAGAGAGAAAGGTCGGGTTACCCTCAAAGGGAAGTCCATCAGACTAACAGCGGATCTCTCGGCAGAAACCCTACAAGCCAGAAGACGGTGGGGGCCAATATTCAACATTCTTAAAGAAAAGAATTTTCAACCCAGAATTTCATATCCAGCCAAACTAAGCTTCATAAGTGAAGGAGAAATAAAATACTTTACAGACAAGCAAATGCTGAGAGATTTTGTCACCACCAGGCCTGCCCTAAAAGAGCTCCTGAAGGAAGCGCTAAACATGGAAAGGAACAACCGGTACCAGCCACTGCAAAATCATGCCAAAATGTAAAGACCATCGAGGCTAGGAAGAAACTGCATCAACTAACGAGGAAAATAACCAGCTAACATCATAATGACAGGATCAAATTCACACATAACAATATTAACTTTAAATGTAAATGGACTAAATGCTCCAATTAAAAGACACAGACTGGCAAATTGGATAAAGAGTCAAGACCCATCAGTGTGCTGTATTCAGGAAACCCATCTCACGTGCAGAGACACACATAGGCTCAAAATAAAAGGATGGAGGAAGATCTACCAAGCAAATGGAAAACAAAAAAAGGCAGAGGTTGCAATCCTAGTCTCTGATAAAACAGACTTTAAACCAACAAAGATCAAAAGAGACAAAGAAGGCCATTACATAATGGTAAAGGGATCAATTCAGCAAGAAGAGCTAACTATCCTAAATATATATGCACCCAATACAGGAGCACCCAGATTCATAAAGCAAGTCCTGAGTGACCTACAAAGAGACTTAGACTCCCACACATTAATAATGGGAGACTTTAACACCCCACTGTCAACATTAGACTGATCAACAAGACAGAAAGTCAACAGGGATACCCAGGAATTGAACTCAGCTCTGCACCAAGCAGACCTAATAGACATCTACAGAACTCTCCACCCCAGATAAACAGAATATACATTTTTTTCAGCACCACACCACACCTATTCCAAAATTGACCACATACTTGGAAGTAAAGCTCTCCTCAGCAAATGTAAAAGAACAGATATTATAACAAACTATCTCTCAGACCACAGTGCAATCAAACTAGAACCCAGGATTAAGAAACTCACTCAAAACCGCTCAACTACATGGAAACTGAACAACCTGCTCCTGAATGACTACTGGGTACATAACGAAATGAAGGCAGAAATAAAGATGTTCTTTGAAACCAACGAGAACAAACACACAACATACCAGAATCTCTGGGACGCATTCAAAGCAGTGTGTAGAGGGAAATTTATAGCACTAAATGCCCACAAGAGAAAGCAGGAAAGATCCAAAATTGACACCCTAACATCACAATTAAAAGAACTAGAAAAGCAAGAGCAAACACATTCAAAACCTAGCAGAAGGCTAGAAATAACTAAAATTAGAGCAGAACTGAAGGAAATAGAGACACAAAAAACCCTTCAAAAAATTAAGAATCCAGGAGCTGGTTTTTTGAAAGGATCAACAAAATAGATAGACCACTAGCAAGACTAATAAAGAAAAAAAGAGAGAAGAATCAAATAGAAACAATAAAAAATGATAAAGGGGATATCACCACCGATCCAGCAGAAATACAAACTACCATCAGAGAATACTAGAAACACCTCTACGCAAATAAACTAGAAAATCTAGAAGAAATGGATAAATTCCTCGACACATACACTCTCCCAAGACTAAACCAGGAAGAAGTTGAATCTCTGAATAGACCAATAACAGGATCTGAAATTGTGGCAATAATCAATAGTTTAACCAACCAAAAAGAGTCCAGGACCAGATGGATTCACAGCCGAATTCTACCAGAGGTACAAGGAGGAACTGGTACCATTCCTTCTGAAAATATTCCAATCAATAGAAAAAGAGGGAATCCTCCCTAACTCATTTTATGAGGCCAGCATCATTCTGATACCAAAGACGGGCAGAGACACAACCAAAAAAGAGAATTTTAGACCAATATCCTTGATGAACATTGATGCAAAAATCCTCAATAAAATACTGGCAAACCGAATCCAGCAGCACATCAAAAAGCTTATCCACCATGATCAAGTGGGCTTCATCCCTGGGATGCAAGGCTGGTTCAACATACACAAATCAATAAATGTAATCCAGCATATAAACAGAGCCAAAGACAAAAACCACATGATTATCTCAATAGATACAGAAAAGCCTTTGACAAAATTCAACAACCCTTCATGCTAAAAACTCTCAATAAATTAGGTATTGATAGGACGTATTTCAAAATAATAAGAGCTATCTATGAGAAACCCACAGCCAATATCATACTGAATGGGCAAAAACTGGAAGCATTCCCTTTGAAAACTGGCACAAGACAGGGATGCCCTCTCTCACCACTCCTATTCAACATAGTGTTGGAAGTTCTGGCCAGGGCAATCAGGCAGGAGAAGGAAATAAAGGGTATTCAATTAGGAAAAGAGGAAGTCAAATTGTCCCTGTTTGCAGATGACATGATTGTATATCTAGAAAACCCCATTGTCTCAGCCCAAAATCTCCTTAAGCTGATAAGCAACTTCAGCAAAGTCTCAGGATACAAAATCAATGTACAAAAATCACAAGCATTCTTATACACCAACAACAGACAAACAGAGAGCCAAATCATGAGTGAACTCCCATTCACAATTGCTTCAAAGAGAATAAAATACCTAGGAATCCAACTTACAAGGGACACGAAGGACTTCTTCAAGGAGAACTACAAACCACTGCTCAAGGAAATAAAAGAGGATACAAACAAATGGAAGAACATTCCATGCTCATGGGTAGGAAGAATCAATATCGTGAAAATGGCCATACTGCCCAAGGTAATTTATGGATTCAATGCCATTCCCATCAAGCTACCAATGACTTTCTTCACAGAATTGGAATAAACTACTTTAAAGTTCATATGGAACCAAAAAAGAGCCCTCATCTGCAAGTCAATCTTAAGCCAAAAGAACAAAGCTGGAGGCATCACACTACCTGACTTCAAACTATACTACAAGGCTACAGTAACCAAAACAGCATGGTACTGGTACCAAAACAGAGATATAGATCAATGGAACAGAACAGAGCCCTCAGAAATAACGCCACACATCTACAACTATCTGATCTTTGACAAACCTGAGAAAAACAAGCAATGGGGAAAGGATTCCCTATTTAATAAATGGTGCTGGGAAAACTGGCTAGCCGTATGTAGAAAGCTGAAACTGGATCCCTTCCTTACACCTTATACAAAAATCAATTCAAGATGGATTAAAGACTTAAACGTTAGACCTAAAACCATAAAAACCCTAGAAGAAAACCTAGGCAATACCATTCAGGACATAGGCATGGGCAAGGACTTCATGTCTAAAACACCAAAAGCAATGGCAACAAAAGCCAAAATTGACAAATGGGATCTAATTAAACTAAAGAGCTTCTGTACAGCAAAAGAAACTACCATCAGAGTGAACAGGCAACCTACAACATGGGAGAAAATTTTCACAACCTACTCATCTGACAAAGGGCTAATATCCAGAATCTACAATGAACTCAAACAAATTTACAAGAAAAAAACAAACAACCCCATCAAAAAGTGGGCAAAGGATATGAACAGACACTTCTCAAAAGAAGACATTTATGCAGCCAAAAAACACATGCAAAAATGCTCATCATCACTGGCCATCAGAGAAATGCAAATCAAAACCACAATGACATACCATCTCACACCAGTTAGAATGGCAATCATTAAAAAGTCAGGAAACAACAGGTGCTGGAGAGGATGTGGAGAAATAGGAACACTTTTACACTGTTGGTGGGACTGTAAACTAGTTCAACCATTGTGGAAGTTAGTGTGGCGATTCCTCAGGGATCTAGAACTGGAAACACCATTTGACCCAGCCATCCCATTACTGGGTATATACCCAAAGGACTATAAATCATGCTGCTATAAAGACACATGCATACGTATGTTTATTGCGGCACTATTCACAATGGCAAAGACTTGGAACCAACCCAAATGTCCAACAATGATAGACTGGATTAAGAAAATGTGGCACATATACACCATGCAATACTATGCAGCCATAAAAAATGATGAGTTCATGTCTTTTGTAGGGACATGGATGAAATTGGAAATCATCATTCTCAGTAAACTATTGCAAGAACAAAAAACCAAACACCGCATATTGTCACTCATAGGTGGGAATTGAACAATGAGATCACATGGACACCGGAAGGGGAACATCACACTCTGGGGACTGTTGTGGGGTGGGGGGAAGGGGGAGGGATAGCATTGGGAGATATACCTAATGCTAGATGATGAGTTAGTGGGTGCAGCGTACCAGCGTGGCACATGTATACATATGTAACTTACCTGCACAATGCGCACATGTACCCTAAAACTTAAAGTATAATAATAAAAGAAAAAAAAAAAAGAAAAAGAAAAAAATAATGCATAACACAGAATAGATACTGGACAAATTTAATTCTTCTCTTCCTTTCTCCTTTGGTTGAAACTAGTAATTAACAGTCAAAAATGGATCTCTTAACTACACATTTAATTCGAGATGCAATTACAAGGATATGTTGGCTTCTGAATGAGAAATTGATGCTTGATGAAAGTGATTCTTACTGGAATGAATAGAAATGAATTGAAGATTAGAGACTTCACAGCTATGAATCTAATGTGAGCATATAGGTCTTTGCACAGACAAACTGCATGGCAGTTAGAGATTAAGATGCAAAAACTAGATTAAAAATAGATTTTAGAAATGCTTCGAAGTAAAATAATTATAGTTTTTATATGATAGAGAATAAGAAAAGAAAGGATTACCTTTTCATTCTAAATTTGATTAAATAAATAATACAGCTTACAACAGCATTGGCAAAATTATAATTAAGGACACTCAGATTGTCTCAAAAGTTACATTGGTTTTTAGAAGAGAAAGCTATGGATTCATATTATCCAGCAATAAAAGTGTTAGTATGAGTAAACTAAGAGTGACACATATACCTATTTCAAGCAGGTATAGTTATGAAATCAATTATGAAGTTCAGACAAAAGAGCAGTACATGGAATCATAATGTATGTTCCAAAAGGAAACACAGTATTTATGACTATTACTATACATAATAAGAGGTGGGGCAGAATAAGTTAGGATGGTAGAGGGATAACTAGCTGATACACAGCTCCTCCATCCCCTAAAATGGAAATTTTGCTTCAAAGTGACAGGCCAAGACCAATCCTTGGTAAAGGCCAAAAAGAAGGAAGGCCTCTGCGAGTTAATCATTTTGAGCTGACCCCAGTTGTTCTTCATGCTCCACTAATGCAGAGACAGGGCGACAGCATTTCTTTTCATTGATAATTGCTGACTGAGTTTGGAAATACTGAATTTGAGAAGAGAGGAGGAGAGGTAGGGAAAACAGCTTTTTATTCACTGCATAAATGCTGCCTATTCAGCTGTAGCAAGCAGGAAGTTGCCAGTGAGAGAGGAGAATCACTGGGTGCCTATTAAATTCAGTTTCTGCTCTTGATTCAGTTTTATCGCTTGGTAAACAAAGCTTGGGTTTAAATGATTTAGGGTTCATGAGTCCAGACCAAGTTTCTTCTACTCAAGGAGCTGGGTCAGTTTGTGACCAGCCTAACTAAAAATTCATAAATATAATTGTTTAATCTGTTGTGTAAATTGAGAGTCGCTCTGGATTTTTAATCCCCATTTACTTTTCATTCGGCAATGCTCTGCTGTCTCCAGCCTGAGAGGAATCTGACTCACACACAATGGGAAGCTCTAGATGTTTTTGCCTCTGAGACAATACTCAGTTTATTGTGGTTTCTCCATTCATCATTTTATGCTGCCCTTGACTGAAACTGGACTTGAACAGAACTCTCCTGAGTTACCTCTGAACAGAAAATCTTAGTCTAGTCACTATTTATTAATGCAGACAGTAATACATAATGAAATGCCATTAATTCACAGATGCAATATTGGTTTCTAATTTGAGGCATCACATATAATTATCAGTAGATTAGTTACTCAGATTCATAGCCTGGAGACTGTGGGGAAAATGTGCCTAATTCTACTACCTGAACTGTCAGAAAATAGAATGATGTCTATTTCTTATGAGGGCGACTAGGAAATCTCTGAAGCCTTCACATCGTTATAAATTTACGGCTCAGTCCGTAAAGAGAGCTCCAGAAAATCAGCTCTGCTGCTTGTTATTTCTCCACAGCTCTCATCTCAGACCGTGCTTGCAAAGAGCTTCATCTTAGAAAAAGCACTTTATTTCAGTGCAACAGTTAGAGGCCATTATCCTGCTGGATTTGGGGGTAAAGGGCATCAAAACATGGCAGCCGTATTTCTAAAGCCCTGACTTCGGAAAGTTTAAAGGAGTTCAACGTTTGATCAACCTTTTGGGGGGCATGCTTCTTATTCATGGCATGAATTGCTAACCTCTGACTTTGTGTTTGCTTAGCTAATATAAAGCATTTGCACCCCAGAGCAACCCTGGTTATGCTCACATCTATTGTTCAAGACTAGGTTCAGAAAGTGCTTTTCTATTCTGGGAAAGAGGAACAGGCATACTGAAGCTTCAGTTATATATTCACAAAGGCTGGCCTTTTTGCAAGGAAGTATAAATGTTTGTAGAAAACATTGTCTATCTTGGCTTTGAGGCAAACACAGTCAGCAGGGAAGTGTGGGGATGTCAGGTAAACATAATCAAGCCATTTGTGGGAAATATGAGAGGAGAAAGAGGGAGATTAATGAAGCCTGGATTCAGCCGAGTTGTTTCGCAGTCTATTTAGCTAGATTGTCTTTCTCTAATTGTTTTTCTCCCAGGATCTTAAAAAAGAGAGAGGCAATTTCAATATTATAAAGCTAAGCTTTATTATTAGCAACTTCAATTCTTTCACAAAGAAATATGTACAGTATTATGGTAGCAACCAGTAAAAATTCTAGTTAAGGATTTGTCAACAATTCCAGGATAGACTCTTGTTTTGGAGATTTCTATTTCAAAAGTTAAATATTTGCTTTAGGGTAAAATGGCTCAAATATTCTCATCCCAAGAGCATTTTCCTTTGCCCAACATTTTTTTTTAATCTTCAACAAAGTGATCTTTGTCAGTGCTTTTCTGAAGACTTTTGTTCATAATTTACATGAATGTTAATAGTGTGAAGACATAAAATTAAGATTCAACTTAGTCATTGAGAATAGAATTATAAACAGTAGTAATCATCTCAAATTCAAAATTATTTTTCTATTATGGTGGATCTAGCTGAATGTCAATCATCTATAAAAATGGAAAATAAGGATGGGTAAATTAAGTACCTAATATATTCCTAAACCTCATGTAAATTAATAATTTTCTTCATTTCTTCTTAGTGGTTCCTACCAACTATCAATCAGACCAATAAATAAACTTGAGCAACAATGGCACTATTTTTTATCAACTTTCAGAGACATATATACATTATTAAGCAGGAAAATGGTCATATAAGCAATAAAAAAGAAAGATAATTCAACAAAGATCTAGAATGAGACTTGTGACTCATAGACAGACTTTGAGGAAATTCATGGATCCCAGATATTCAACAGGTTTAGTGTATGTGCATGCATGTGTATGAATATGCCTATATAGGAATATGCATACTATGTATATACCATGTAAATGTGCTTATTTTTTCTGACAAAATCAATTTAAGTGTGAACTAATTTAAATAATTCCATTTATTAATTTATGAACAATTAATATATGACTGTACTATAGTAGAACTGCCCTAGCTCATCTTAGTATCTTCTGTTGAAGTATCTAGAACCTCTAGGAAAATCTAATATAGCCTGAAATGTTCTTTCAAATATATGCTTCATAGCTAAGCATTCATCATTTTATGCAAGAAAGAAAATGGTGAGGATAAGAATGTAAAACTTAATATATTAGGTAAAGCACTAGTGCACAAGAAGCCGGGAAGAGAAACATTCATAAAAATTGTAGTGAATGGAAACAAAAATGGGTGATACAAGAAATGCATGTCTTTGTCCCAACAATGTGACCCTGGGCAACTCACTGACTTTTCAGCTCTCTTTGACTTCATGTGTAAAATGAGGCTTCTTATGACTCTAACAATATATGATTGCATGATTTCTTTTCATCAGTGAACAGAGATATTCATTTTTTTCCTATCCAATTTTGGGTTAAGAGAACTTCAAAGAAAAGACTGATTTTACTTAAATTTCTTAGAAATGTTTGGGAAATTTTTAATCATTTTTATTGTAAATTCTAATGAAGGTTGGGATTATTTTTCTTTTCTTTGCCTAATTTTTGTCTTATTTTTTCCTTCCCCCATAATCACAAGAAAGCAAAACATAAAGAACTTTTTCTCTTTTTTTCTGCTAAGATGACTGGTAATCCATAAGTGGCTACAAATATCTGATAAATTTAGACACAAAGATATACTAGACCTGAAAGACCTGCCTGTTAGTCCTTAAAAGGTCAATACTGAAGCAGTACCAGAATATGTTGGAAAGTCAGTGGGGTGGTATTGGATGACATTATAGCAAGATTAAAAAAAAGATGAATGAATAGAAGCATTAAATAAAGCTGTGTTACTGTGGGCAAATACTTAATCTTTCTATTTTCTAAAATTCTAAAATGGGAACATTAACAGAATCTAAATAACAATGTTAACATGAAAACAAAAATTATAGAATAATTACATAATTTTTAGCTACTATTTTTGTTATTAATAACAAAGTCGACTCACAAATGATTATTTGAAGCACTGAAAGGTATTGAAAGAACAGACTTTGCAAGTATATACTGGAAGAGAACTAAAAAAAAAAGTTTGCTCTACTGGGAGCATCTTTGAAATAAGGATGTGCTACCTGTTCTTCTCTCCTCTCCTCATAATGTTATATATTAGGAAACTACTTCAGTGAGATATATTAGTTAATGCATATTTGTTATACAGCTCCATTACTTCATTAGTTATGTAATGATACTTCAGATGCTTTATATTATATGTGCATTCCAAAGCACATAACAATATGATAATATTTTTTTCTGAGCAAAGTATCATCTTCACACTGACTTAAAACAGTTTTTGCATTCTGTACGGTGGTGTTTTGAATGTTTCTTTGTTCATAATTATATTCCAGTCTAGATATGAATTTTAAGAAAATTTTCCAATATTTATGAAGGCACAGAGTATTGTAGCCTAACAGATCAATGATCTCAGCATTGTGAGTTATTTCAGCTCCACCACACAGCCTCTATTCAGCACTATTCTAAAACTCTTAAAGTAGGAGCCATAAAAAGTACATTAAATTTTTATCAAATGTTGATTCTGCTTTTAAGAATATATTTCAAGCAGTTTAGATATTTATGGTAGCTTATACTTTATTGAATTTATTTAATACATTTAATCAATTGGCAGAAAAATGTATATTATTCTCTGGGGTTTTCATGAAGAGTAGTCCTTAGTGTCATCATCATTATTGTATTATTTTCTTAAGAAACTATTCATTATCCTTTTCTTTCTGTTGTTAAATCAAAGAACACATCACACTAACACAATATTTTGTTTCCTTTACCTCAGTTTTGTTTCCTTTGTGCATTTTCCTCCTACAACTTCCTTTCATCTCTTTTAACTCTCTTTCTGACAGGATATGGCCCTAAGCTATATATCTATATAACATGTAGTATATATTATAACGAAATATGTATATACATAGTTATACATGCCAAAACACTCATTTAAACATACATAATGTGATTAAGCATTCAGCTATTTTACATTCTTACCAGTCAACACCTTGATGTCTACAACTTCACTAAATTATCTGTTGCTGCATAACTAATAACACTAAAATTAGGCAGCTTGAAACAAAAAATATTAAGTACCTCACATAGTTTCTAAGAGTCAGGAATTTAGCAGCAGCTTAGCTCTGTAGTTCTGGCCCCAAGTCTCTCTTAGGTCAGTCAATCTGTTAGCCCAGGCTGCATTTATCTAAAGGCTTGAGTAGGGCTGGAGAATCCATTTCTCAGTCTGCTCACATGGCTGTTGAGGGGAGACGTCAGGTCCACATCACGTGGACTGTTCATAGAGTTGTGCACCATATGGCTTGCTTCCATAGAGAGATTGAAAGACAGTGACCATTCTAGGGTTTTTATGGTTTTAGGTCTAAGGTTTAAGTCTTTAATCCACCTTGAATTAATTTTTGTATAAGGTGTAAGGAAGGGATCCAGTTTCAGCTTTCTACATATGGCTAGCCAGTTTTCCCAGCACCATTTATTAAATAGGGAATCCTTCCCCCATTGCTTGTTTTTCTCAGGTTTGTCAAAGATCAGATAGTTGTAGATATGCGGTGTTATTTCTGAGGGCTCTGTTCTGTTCCATTGATCTATATTTCTGTTTTGGTACCAGTACCATGCTGTTTTGGTTACTGTAGCCTTGTAGTATAGTTTGAAGTCAGGTAGCATGAGGCCTCCAGCTTTGTTCTAGGAATCACTTGGCGATGCGGGCTCTTTTTGGGTTCCATATGAACTTTAAAGTAGTTTATTCCAATTCTGTGAAGAAAGTCATTGGTAGCTTGATGGGGATGGCATTGAATGTATAAATTACCTTGGGCAGTATGGCCATTTTCACGATATTGATTCTTCCTACCTATGAGCATGGAATGTTCTTCCATTTGTTTGTATCCTCTTTTATTTTCTTGAGCAGTGGTTTGTAGTTCTCCTTGAAGAAGTCCTTCGTGTCCCTTGTAAGTTGGATTCCTAGGTATTTTATTCTCTTTGAAGCAATTATGAATGGGAGTTCACTCATGATTTGGCTCTCTGTTTGTCTGTTATTGGTGTATAAGAATGCTTGTGATTTTTGTACACTGATTTTGTATCCTGAGACTTTGCTGAAGTTGCTTATCAGCTTAAGGAGATTTTGGGCTGAGACAATGGGGTTTTCTAGATATACAATCATGTCATCTGCAAACAGGGACAATTTGACTTCCTCTTTTCCTAATTGAATACCCTTTATTTCCTTCTCCTGCCTAATTGCCCTGGCCAGAACTTCCAACACTATGTTGAATAGGAGTGGTGAGAGAGGGCATCCCTGTCTTGTGCCAGTTTTCAAAGGGAATGCTTCCAGTTTTTGCCCATTCAGTATGATATTGGCTGTGGGTTTCTCATAGATAGCTCTTATTATTTTGAGAAACATCCCATCAAATACCTCAGGACATAGGCATGGGCAAGGACTTTATGTCTAAAACACCAAAAGCAATGGCAACAAAAGACAAAATTGACAAATGGGATCTAATTAAACTAAAGAGCTTCTGCACAGCAAAAGAAACTACCATCAGAGTGAACAGGCAACCTACAAAATGGGAGAAAATTTTCGCAACCTACTCATCTGACAAAGGGCTAATATCCAGAATCTACAATGAACTCAAACAAATTTACAAGAAAAAAACAAACAACCCCATCAAAAAGTGGGCAAAGGATATGAACAGACACTTCTCAAAAGAAGACATTTATGCAGCCAAAAGACACATGTAAAAATGCTCATCATCACTGGCCATCAGAGAAATGCAAATTGAAACCACAATGACATACCATCTCACACCAGTTAGAATGGCAATCATTAAAAAGTCAGGAAACAACAGGTGCTGGAGAGGATGTGGAGAAATAGGAACACTTTTACACTGTTGGTGGGACTGTAAACTAGTTCAACCATTGTGGAAGTCAGTGTGGCGATTCCTTAGGGATCTAGAACTGGAAATACCATTTGACCCAGCCATCCTATTACTCGGTATATACCCAAAGGACCATAAATCATGCTGCTATAAAGACACATGCACACGTATGTTTATTGCGGCACTATTCACAATAGCAAAGACTTGGAACCAACCCAAATGTCCAAAAATGATAGATTGGATTAAGAAAACGTGGCACATATACACCATGGAATACTATGCAGCCATAAAAAATGATGAGTTCACATCCTTTGTAGGGACATGGATGAAATTGGAAATCTTCATTCTCAGTAAACTATCGCAAGGACAAAAAATGAAAACACCACATGTTCTCACTCATAGGTGGGAATTGAACAATGAGAACACATGGACACAGGAAGGGGAACATCACACTCTGGGGACTGTTGTGGGGCGGGGGCAGGGGGGAGGGATAGCATTAGGAGATATACCTAATGCTAAATGACAAGTTAATGGGTGCAGTACACCAACATAGCACATGTATACATATGTAACTAACCTGCACATTGTGCACATGTGCCCTAAAACTTAAAGTATAATAATAATAAAATAAAAAAAAGAAAAAAATAAAAAAAAAAAAGAAAGACTGTGACCATGATGGAAGCCATGGTATCTTTAGAATGTAATCTTGGAAACCACAAACCGTCATTTCTGCTGTGTTTTCTTGGTCCTATGGACAACTTATGTGGAAATGAACTACATAAGAATGTAAGCAGATGACAATTTAAGGTAATCATGAAGACTACTATAGCCAGCATTAAAACTAAATATTTGGATAACAACTGGGTTTTCATTAACATTTTCTGTCTCACAGTAATAAAACTTCTAATTTAGTAGTGTGTGTGTATGTAAGTTTTATTGAGATATAATTTGCATGAAATGTATTCTTTTAAAGTGCATAATTTGGTGTGCTTTGTTTTATGTTTTTGGTATATTCACAAAGTTATGCAGCCATTACTGCTATTTAATTCCAGACAATGTCATTACCTTAAAAGAAACTCTTTGACAATTAGCAGTCAATTACTGTCCTCTCTCCTTCCTACATTCCCTGAAAACTAGTATTCTATATTCTGTACCTATGGATATGGTTATCCTGGGCAATTAATATAAACTGAACTATATAATATGTGGCTTCTTGAGTTGATATCTTTCTTTCATTTAGCATAATTATTTCAAGGTTAATTTATGTTGTAGCATGTATAAGCACTTAATTCCTTTTTGTGGCTGAATAATATTCCATTGCAAGGATATAACACATTTTGTTTATTCATTCTTCAGGTGACAGACATTTGGACTATTTCTACTTTTTGAATATTATGGATAATATTGCTAAGAACATATGTGTAAGTTTATGTATAAGCCTATATTTTTATTCTTTTGTGTATATACCTAGGAGTAGATTTTCTGGGTCATTCCCCTGGTTTTAATACCCTCTCCCACTACCTGATCTTAAGAGAGTGAAAATATTTACTATTCTGAGGAACTGCCAAGATGTTTTCCAAAACAGCTGCACCATTTTACATTTTCACAAACAATGAATGAGTTTCAATTTCTCCACACTTTCACCAACACTTGTTGTTATATTTTTTATTTTAATCATTCCAGTTGATCTATCTTAGTGGGCATAAAGTGATACCTCATTGTGGTTTTGATTTGCATTTCACCTTAGTATATGTCTTTTCATAAACATGTAAACATCTCTGTTGGAATAGTATGCAGTCTTGGAAGGAAGGAAAGAAGGAAGGAAGGGAAGGAAAGAAAGGAGAAAAGGAAGGAAAAAGAAACGAAAGAGTACATACACCCACATACCTATATATATATGCTATATATATACATATATATTCAACAAGAAATCCTTTAAAAATTGAGGTGATTCACGTATTAAGTTTCCAAGTAATCAGCATCAGATTGGCATTGGTATTCAATGTATATTTATTGTTTTAAATTATATGTGTTAAATACAAGAAAAAAAAAGCTGTTATCATTAATCCTGAGTTATAAGCCAAAATCATAGTTGAACTCATCAGGTTCCAGTAGATTCCGTACCAACAGGAATCCACAGATAGATTCTTGTGTTGTTGTCCTGTTGTGTTGATTCCTGTCATGGTGCTACAAGACAGGGGTGGTAGTTTCAGATTTAAATAAGCCATGGTAAAACACTGGAGAAAAAGTATAGTCAGAAAGAACAGGAAGACCCTCTTAAGATCAAGTAGAGGGGGAGTATTTCAAAATCGAGAGAATAGGACTGTGGTTGCTTAATGTGTAGCAGTCTGTGGGAGCCACAGAGGCACATTTAGATCTACCCTCACAAAACAACTAGATTGTCAGATTTTCAGCTGTGAGGAGTTCAGTTAGCTGACACTCTCCAGTACCAGTGCCTTAAGGATGTGACATGGCATTTGCCCAAAGCAATGTGCCTCCCATTCTTTGCGGACAGACCTTGCCAGTGGCTGGGCATGGTAGAGATACAAAGCCTGGCCATTCTGGCCTCATTCAAGACTCCTGTTCTAGCAATCATTGTGCTTGAGCTTTGGGTTAGGCTAGCTGGGACTTTTTCAGAGCTGCAGTGAGGTGCAGCCTGAGACTTTTTCTACCTAAACTTCCATCATTACCCTTTTCTTTTGCAGGTGTCAGACCCGTAGCACTGTCTGAGAATTTCACCACCTACTCCTGCTAAAACTGTTCACCTTTATCTCTCACCAGTTTTCCTCCAATAAATTTCTTACAGTTCTAACTCTGTCTTGACATGTGTGCTAACTGCAGGACCCAACAGACACAAGAGCTGTCAGTTCTTCGATTTGAAGCCCTCTAAAAATGTGCTGTGTCTCCTGTGTGGACAGGGGAAAGAAGGGCTTTACAGTTACTTAAGAGTATGAGCACATCATAGAAAGTGTGCTTGAAATACTGCAGAACGCTTATATTTCTAACATCACCATATAATTTTATACCATTTTAAAACTTTCATGTAAATATTCTTAAATGTAATATACCCCCAAACAACAAAGAAAGTAGACTTTTCTTAAAGGCTCTGAGTCTCCTTTAAATTTTGTATTAATAACTAAAAATATAAATTATACACCTATAGGTTATTAAGAGCTGTGACACTCTTTTCTCACAATATCAATGTTTGTAGGCTGCTAATGTCTCACTTATTACAGGCATGCGTTTCTCTTCTGGTCCTGCATGTCTAAATGGAAATAAAATGTGTGTCTGCGCTATCACAAGTCTGAACACTCAAGAATTGAGTTTATTTTCTGTTGTTATTTCCATCCTCAACTCATGGGCTAGTTTTGACTATTGATTTCATTCACATTAACTCCTTCCTCTTTAAGTGTATTAAGTTTACTATAATAAAAAGATAATACATTAACACAAAAATGTATGTCTTTGTTAAGTTAATGATAGATGGATCCAGAAGCAGTGTGGTGAAGTAGTAGAAAGAACACAGGTTTCGGAATCTCATAAAATCTTATTATCCATGTGTCCATGAGTAAGGCAAGGCCTTTTACTGTTCTAGACGTCTCCTTTAGCATCTGACACATTTAATAACACTACAGATACTCCATAAGGCTGCTGTACAGATTAAACAATATAAATATTTACAAAATTTATCAGTATGTAGCACAACTCTTGGTACATAAGTAATAGACCTCTTTAACTTCCTTAAAAAACATGGAAATTCTTTGGAAGTTAAGCAGAGTTTTTATCAAACTGATATTTTTTAGCCAGCTGTGCTATAGCAGTTTTTCTGCAGGTTATGGCTATATGTGATTCATAAAACATGTTAAAAAAAACTTTTATTGAGAACACATGGACACAGAGAGAGGAACAATACACACTAGGGCCTGTTGAGAGGTTGGGGGGTGAAGGGAGGGAACTTAGAGGACAGGTCAATAGGTGCAGGAAACCACCATGGCACACGTATACCTATGTAACAAGCCTGCCCGTTCTGCAGATGTACCGTGTTTTTTTGTTATTGTTGTTATTTTTACAAGAAATAACAAGAAGAGAAAAACTTTAGATAAAATAAATATAGTAGAGTTTACTTGAACAAAGAACAACTCATGAATCAGAAGCTCACAGAAAGAGAAGAGGTTCAGAGAGATCTCCTGCAGCAGCATGGGCAGTGATACAATAAATGCGATACATCACATCTACAGAATGAAGGATGAAAACCATGTGATCATATGAATAGACCCACAAAAATAAATTGATAACATTCAACATTCCTTCATGATTAAAAATTCTAAACAAATTATGAATAAAAAGAACATACCTCAACACAATAAAGGTCATATATAACAAACCCACAGCTAACATTATAGTGAATAGAAAAAAGCTGAAAGCCTTTAAGAATTGGAACAAGATGGGGAAGCCTATTTTCACCATTCCTATTTGACTGGAGATCCTAGCCAGAGCAATTAGTCAAAAGAGAAAATAAAAGGCATTCAAATTGGAAAGGAGGAAGTCAAATTGTCCCTTTTCGCAGCCAACATGATCTTATATATAGGAAAACTTCAAGGCTCTGCCAAAAAAAAAAAAAAAAAATCTTAGAATGAAAAACAAATTCAGTAAAGTTGCAAGACCCAAAATCAATATAAAAAAATCAGTCATGTTTCTATATACCAATAATGAACTAGCTGAAAAAGAAATAAAGAAAGCAATTCCATTTACAATAGCTACAAAAAATAGTAAATTTAAGCCAGGAGGTGAATGACGTCTCAAGAAAAATAACAAAGCATCAATAAAAGAAATTGATGAGGACACAAACAAATGGAAAGACATCTCATGCCCATGGGTTTAAAGAATTAATATTCTTAAGGTAATCATATTACCCAAAGCAATTTACAGAGTCAATGCAATCCTTATCAAAACACCATTGATATTCTTCACAGAAATAGAAAAAAATCCTAAAATTTGTATCAAACCACAAAGAACCAAATAGCCAAAGCAATGTTAAGCAAAAAGAACAAAGCTGAAGGCATGACATGACCTGACTTCGAAATATACTACACAGCTGTAGGAACCCAAACAGCATAGTATTGGTTTAAAAACAAACACATAGACCAATGAACAAAATAGAGAACTTAGAAGTAAATTCACACATTTACAGCCAACTGATTTTTGACAAAGTTGCCTAGAATATAGTTTAGGGAAAAGATAGTCTCTTCAATAAATTATTCTGGGAAAACTGGATATATACATACAGAGGAATGAAACTAGACCCCTATATGTCAGCATATATAAAAATCAGTTCAATATTAATTAAAGACTTAAACATAAGACCGAAAACTCTAAAACTACTAGAAGAAAATATAGGAAAAATGCTTCAAGACATACATCTAGGCAAAAATTTTATGGTTAAGACTACAAAAGCACAGCCAACAAAAAACAAAAATAGACAAATGAGACTGTGTTAAATTGAAGAGCTTGGATGCAGCAAAATAAACGTTCAACAGAGCGAAGAGAAAAACTTTATAAAGGGAGAAAATATTTGTAAACTCTTATTTGACAAGGGACTAATATCCAGAATATATAAGAAACTCAAACTCAACAGCAAAAAATAATAACAATTCAATTAAATTGGGGGTAAAGTGTCTTTATAGACATTTCTCAAAACAAAACATGCAAATGGCCAACAAATGTATATCAAAATGTTCAATATCACTAATCATCAGGGAAATGCAAATCAAATCCACAATTTCACTCCGGTTAAAATAACTATTATAAAAAACAAACAAAAAATAACAAATGTTCACAATAGTGTAGAGATAAAAGAATGTTTATACATTGTTGGTGGAAATGTAAGTTAGTACAGTCATTATGGAAAATAATGTAGAGGTTTCTCAAAAAATCAAAAATAGAACTACCATTCAATTCTACAATCCCACCACTGGGTATTTATCCAAAGGAAAAGAAATCAATACATCAAAGGGATATCTGCACTCCCATGTTTATTGTAGCACTCTCAATAACACCTAAGATATGGAATCAACCTAAATGTCTATCAAGAGATGGATGGATAGAGAAGATATGGCATATATACACAGTGGAATACTATTCAGCCATAAAAAGAACAAAATGAATTCACAGCAAAATGTTATTCACAGCAAAATGAACGAGTCTAGAGGACTTTAAGTTAAATAAGTCTGTAACAGTAAGATAAGTACAGCATGTTCTTATTCATATGTGGAAGCCCAAAAAAATTGAGTTCATGGAAGTAGAAACTAGAATTGTGGGTATTAGAGGTTGGGAAGGGTCAGAGGGAGGAGAGGATTGGGAGAGGTTGGTTAATGGATACAAAATCAAAGCTACAGCGGAGGAGCCAAGATGGCTGAATAGGAACAGCTCCAGTCTACAGCTCCCAGCGTGAGCAACGCAGAAGACGGGTGATTTCTGCATTTCCATCTGAGGTACCGGGTTCATCTCACTAGGGAGTGCCAGACAGTGGGCGCAGGCCAGTGGGTGCGCACACCATGAGCGAGCCGAAGCAGGGCGAGGCATTGCCTCACCTGGGAAGCGCAAGGGGTCAGGGAGTTCCCTTTCCGAGTCAAAGAAAGGGGTGACGGACGCACCTGGAAAATCGGGTCACTCCCACCCGAATATTGCGCTTTTCAGACCGGCTTAAAAAACGGCGCACCACGAGACTATATCCCACACCTGGCTCGGAGGGTCCTACGCCCACGGAATCTCACTGATTGCTAGCGCAGCAGGCTGAGATCAAACTGCAAGGAGGCCGCGAGGCTGGGGGAGGGGCGCCCGCCATTGCCCAGGCTTGCTTAGGTAAACAAAGCAGCCAGGAAGCTCGAACTGGGTGGAGCCCACCACAGCTCAAGGAGGCTTACCTGCCTCTGTAGGCTCCACCTCTGGGGGCAGGGCACAGACAAACAAAAAGACAGCAGTAACCTCTGCAGACTAAAATGTCCCTGTCTGACAGCTTTGAAGAGAGCAGTGGTTCTCCCAGTACGCAGCTGGAGATCTGAGAATGGGCAGACTGCCTCCTCAAGTGGGTCCCTGACCCCTGACCCCTGAGCAGCCTAACTGGGAGGCACCCCCCAGCAGGGGCACACTGACACCTCACACCGCAGGGTATTCCAACAGACCTGCAGCTGAGGGTCCTGTGTGTTAGAAGGAAAACTAACAAACAGAAAGGACATCCACACCGAAAACCCATCTGTACATCACCATCATCAAAGACCAAAGGTAGATAAAACCACAAAGATGGGGAAAAAACAGAACAGAAAAACTGGAAACTCTAAAACGCAGAGCACCTCTCCTCCTCCAAAGGAACGCAGTTCCTCACCAGCAATGGAACAAAGCTGGATGGAGAATGATTTTGACGAGCTGAGAGAAGAAGGCTTCAGATGATCAAATTACTCTGAGCTACGGGAGGACATTAAAAACCAAAGGCAAAGAAGTTGAAAACTTTGAAAAAAATTTAGAAGAATGTATAACTAGAATAACCAATACAGAGAAGTGCTTAAATGAGCTGATGGAGCTGAAAACCAAGGCTCGAGAACTACGTGAAGAATGCAGAAGCCTCAGGAGCCGATGCGATCAACTGGAAGAAAGGGTATCAGCAATGGAAGAGGAAATGAATGAAATGAAGCGAGAAGGGAAGTCTAGAGAAAAAAGAATAAAAAGAAACGAGCAAAGCCTCCAAGAAATATGGGACTATCTGAAAAGACCAAATCTACGTCTGATTGGTGTACCTGAAAGTGACGGGGAGAATGGAACCAAGTTGGAAAACACTCTGCAGGATATTATACAGGAGAACTTCCCCAATCTAGCAAGGCAGGCCAACATTCAGATTCAGGAAATACAGAGAACGCCACAAAGATACTCCTCGAGAAGAGCAACTCCAAGACATATAATTGTCAGATTCACCAAAGTTGAAATGAAGGAAAAAATGTTAAGGGCAGCCAGAGAGAAAGGTTGGGTTACCCTCAAAGGGAAGCCCATCAGACTAACAGCGGATTTCTCGGCAGAAACCCTATAAGCCAGAAGAGAGTGGGGGCCAATATTCAACATTCTTAAAGAAAAGAATTTTCAACCCAGAATTTCATATCCAGCCAAACTAAGCTTCATAAGTGAAGGAGGAATAAAATACTTTACAGACAAGCAAATGCTGAGAGATTTTGTCACCACCAGGCCTGCCCTAAAAGAGCTCCTGAAGGAAGCGCTAAACATGGAAAGGAACAACCGGTACCAGCCACTGCAAAATCATGCCAAAATGTAAAGACCATCGAGACTAGGAAGAAACTGCATCAACTAATGAGCAAAATCACCAGCTAACATCATAATGACAGGATCAAATTCACACATAACAATATTAAATTTAAATGTAAATGGACTAAATTCTCCAATTAAAAGACACAGACTGGCAAATTGGATAAAGAGTCAAGACCCATCAGTGTGCTGTATTCAGGAAACCCATCTCACGTGCAGAGACACACATAGGCTCAAAATAAAAGGATGGAGGAAGATCTACCAAGCAAATGGAAAACAAAAAAAGGCAGAGGTTGCAATCCTAGTCTCTGATAAAACAGACTTTAAACCAACAAAGATCAAAAGAGACAAAGAAGGCCATTACATAATGGTAAAGGGATCAATTCAACAAGAGGAGCTAACTATCCTAAATATATATGCACCCAATACAGGAGCACCCAGATTCATAAAGCAAGTCCTGAGTGACCTACAAAGAGACTTAGACTCCCACACATTAATAATGGGAGACTTTAACACCCCACTGTCAACATTAGACAGATCAACGAGACAGAAAGTCAACAAGGATACCCAGGAATTGAACTCAGCTCTGCACCAAGCGGACCTAATAGACATCTACAGAACTCTCCACCCCAAATCAACAGAATATACATTTTTTTCAGCACCACACCACACCTATTCCAAAATTGACCACATAGTTGGAAGTAAAGCTCTCCTCAGCAAATGTAAAAGAACAGAAATTATAACAAACTATCTCTCAGACCACAGTGCAATCAAACTAGAACTCAGGATTAAAAATCTCACTCAAAGCCGCTCAACTACATGGAAACTGAACAACCTGCTCCTGAATGACTACTGGGTACATAACGAAATGAAGGCAGAAATAAAGATGTTCTTTGAAACCAATGAGAACAAACACACAACATACCAGAATCTCTGGGATGCATTCAAAGCAGTGTGTAGAGGGAAATTTATAGCACTAAATGCCCACAAGAGAAAGCAGGAAAGATCCAAAATTGACACCCTAACATCACAATTAAAAGAACTAGAAAAGCAAGAGCAAACACATTCAAAACCTAGCAGAAGGCAAGAAATAACTAAAATCAGAGCAGAACTGAAGGAAATAGAGACACAAAAAACCCTTCAAAAAATCAATGAATCCAGGAGCTGGTTTTTTGAAAGGATCAACAAAATTGATAGACCGCTAGCAAGACTAATAAAGAAAAAAAGAGAGAAGAATCAAATAGAAACAATAAAAAATGATAAAGGGGATATCACCACCGATCCAGCAGAAATACAAACTACCATCAGAGAATACTACAAACACCTCTACGCAAATAAACTAGAAAATCTAGAAGAAATGGATACATTCCTTGACACATACACTCTCCCAAGACTAAACCAGGAAGAAGTTGAATCTCTGAGTAGACCAATAACAGGAGCTGAAATTGTGGCAATAATCAATAGTTTACCAACCAAAAAGAGTCCAGGACCAGATGGATTCACAGCCGAATTCTACCAGAGGTACAAGGAGGAACTGGTACCATTCCTTCTGAAACTATTCCAATCAATAGAAAAAGAGGCAATCCTCCCTAACTCATTTTATGAGGCCAGCATCATACTGATACCAAAGCTGGGCAGAGAGACAACCAAAAAAGAGAATTTTAGACCAATATCGTTGATGAACATTGATGCAAAAATCCTCAATAAAATACTGGCAAACAGAATCCAGCAGCACATCAAAAAGCTTATCCACCATGATCAAGTGGGCTTCATCCCTGGGATGCAAGGCTGGGTCAATATACGCAAGTCAGTAAATGGAATCCAGCATATAAACAGAGTCAAAGACAAAAACCACATGATTATCTCAATAGATGCAGAAAAAGCCTTTGACAAAATTCAACAACCCTTCATGCTAAAAACTCTCAATAAATTAGGTATTGATGGGACATATTTCAAAATAATAAGAGCTATCTATGACAAACCCACAGCCAATATCATCCTGAATGGGCAAAAACTGGAAGCATTCCCTTTGAAAACTGGCACAAGACAGGGATGCCCTCTCTCACCACTCCTATTCAACATAGTGTTGGAAGTTCTGGCCAGGGCAATCAGGCAGGAGAAGGAAATAAAGGGTATTCAGTTAGGAAAAGAGGAAGTCCAATTGTCCCTGTTTGCAGATGACATGATTGTATATCTAGAAAACCCCATCATCTCAGCCCAAAATCTCCTTAAGCTGATAAGCAACTTCAGAAAAGTCTCAGGATATAAAATCAATGTACAAAAATCACAAGCATTCTTACACATCAATAACAGACAAACAGAGAGCCAAATTACGAGTGAACTCCCATTCACAACTGCTTCAAAGAGAATAAAATACCTAGGAATCCAATTTACAAGGGTTGTGAAGGACCTCTTCAAGGAAAACTACAAACCACTGCTCAATGAAATAAAAGAGGATACAAGCAAATGGAAGAACATTCCATGCTCATGGGTAGGAAGAATCAATATTGTGAAAATGGCCATACTGCCCCAGGTAATTTACAGATTCAATGCCATCCCTATTAAGCTACCAATGACTTTCTTCACAGAATTGGAAAAAAACTACTTTAAAGTTCATATGGAACCAAAAAAGAGCCCGCATCGCCAATTCAATCCTAAGCCAAAAGAACAAAGCTGGAGGCATCACACTACCTGACTTCAAACTATACTACAAGGCTACAGTAACCAAAACAGCATGGTACTGGTACCAAAACAGAGATATAGATCAATGGAACAGAACAGAGCCCTCAGAAATAACGCCGCATACCTACAACTATCTGATCTTTGACAAACCTGAGAAAAACAAGCAATGGGGAAAGGATTCCCTATTTAATAAATGGTGCTGGGAAAACTGGCTAGCCATATGTAGAAAGCTGAAACTGGATCCCTTTCTTACACCTTATACAAAAATCAATTCAAGATGGATTAAAGATTTAAACTTTAGACCTAAAACCATAAAAACCCTACAAGAAAACCTAGGCATTACCATTCAGGACATAGGCATGGGCAAGGACTTCATGTCCAAAACACCAAAAGCAATGGCAACAAAAGACAAAATTGACAAATGGGATCTAATTAAACTAAAGAGCTCCTGCACAGCAAAAGAAACTACCATCAGAGTGAACAGGCAACCTACAACATGGGAGAAAATTTTCGCAACCTACTCATCTGAAAAAAGGCTAATATCCAGAATCTACAATGAACTCAAACAAATTTACAAGAAAAAAACAAACAACCCCATCAAAAAGTGGGCGAAGGACATGAACAGACACTTCTCAAAAGAAGACATTTATGCAGCCAAAAAACATATGAAAAAATGCTCATCATCACTGGTCATCAGAGAAATGCAAATCAAAACCACTATGAGATATCATCTCACACCAGTTAGAATGGCAATCATTAAAAAGTCAGGAAACAACAGGTGCTGGAGAGGATGTGGAGAAATAGGAACACTTTTACACTGTTGGTGGGACTGTAAACTAGTTCAACCATTGTGGAAGTCAGTGTGGCGATTCCTCAGAGATCTAGAACTAGAAATACCATTTTACCCAGCCATCCCATTACTGGGTATATACCCAAAGGACTATAAATCATGCTGCTATAAAGACACATGCACACGTATGTTTATTGCGGCATTATTCACGATAGCAAAGACTTGGAACCAACCCAAATGTCCAACAATGATAGACTGGATTAAGAAAATGTGGCACATATACACCATGGAATACTATGCAGCCATAAAAAATGATGAGTTCATGTCCTTTGTAGGGACATGGATGAAATTGGAAACCATCATTCTCAGTAAACTATCGCAAGAACAAAAAACCAAACACTGCATATTCTCACTCATAGGTGGGAATTGAACAATGAGATCACATGGACACATGAAGGGGAATATCACACTCTGGGGACTGTTGTGGGGTGGGGGGAGGGGGGAGGGATAGCATTGGGAGATATACCTAATGCTAGATGACGAGTTAGTGGGTGCAGCGCACCAGAATGGCACAGGTATACATATGTAACTAACCTGCACAATGTGCACATGTACCCTAAAACTTAAAGTATAATAAAAAAAAAAAAGAAATAAATAAAAAAATAAATAAAGCTACATAGAAGGAATGAATTCTGGTATTCTGCAGCACTGTGGAGCGAATATGGGTAACTATAACTTATTGTACAATCTCAAAAGGCTAGAAGAGAGGATTTTGAATGTTCACAAAACAAAGAAATGATAGATGTTTGAGGTAATGGATATGCTAATTACCCTCATTGGATCATTACACATTGTACACCTGTATTGAAATATGACTTCATATTCCATAAATATGTACACTTATTACATGTCAACTAAAAATAAAGGGAAAAATTTTAAACGAAAAAAACAAAAAAAAAGATACTTCTGCAAGTAGGTCTCATAAGTTGCATTAACCAGATTAAAATTTTTATACAGTCCAGAGAAATGTCGATATACTTGAAAAACTTTTAAAAGAGAAAATAAGGTGATGATAATATTCAACTGAATGTAGAATTTTATTTATTTGTGATAAAAGCTATCCACCAAAACAATGTACTATTTGCAGAGAAACACAAGCACAGAGCATGTTGAAGCCCTCTAGCTTCTTTTGTCAGTTAAAAAATAAAATACATACACTTTCATAAACACGCACACATAAACACATAACTATACAGATACTTTAAGTGAAATGCACAAATTCCAGTAATCTAATTATGAAGGTACATTTACTTCTATTTAATGTTATAATGTATATACATTATGTTTTAAATTGACTTTTGGTATAAAATATTGTAAACATACAGAACTAGGGAGAATTTAAGATAATGAATATCTGTATGACAACTGTCAAACCATATTTATATATATATATTATGTGTGTCATGTATTTTTAACCAAGTAAAAACTAAATACATAAGTAAAACTACCTCTGGATCCCTAACTACATTCCTTACCTCTTCCCTTAGAGATAAGTTTTCATAAATTTGCTAACATTATTTTCATGGATGTGTTAATACTTGTGCATTCGTATATAATATATAACATAATTTTGATGTTTTTTTAATTTTGTATATATGAAACTATTTTCACCTGTAGCTGTAACTGATTAATTTTAACTCCAGTACAGTACATTGACTTAATATCACTCTGTGTATTTATCCTTTGTCTTATCAATGGATATATAAACTGTTTCCAAGTATTCATAATTACAAACAGTACTGCAATCAATACTCATATATTTCTTTATTTGAGCACATGCCTGAGAGCTCTTTAGGATAAACCTAGCAGTGGAATTGCTATGTAGTACGGGATATTGCATAGTTTTGTCAGTTTTGACATTCACCAGTAACACATCTGTTACCTGATTTGCACAGTCTCATTTGGTATTGTCAGTCTTTTAATTTTTTCAATTTGATGTACGTGAAGTATTATCTTACTTTAATTTGCATTTCCCTGATTATAAACTACTATAATGAGATGGGTCATCTTTTTATATTTTCATTATTATTCAGATTTTTTATTGGACTTTGTCTTAGATTTATCGACTTGAACTCACTCTTCTATACTCATCTAAGTCACTGGCCTAACATTGAAAGCCTAAGATAGAAATATATGACCAACTGCAATTTAAACCCAGGCATCCTGTAATTAAATACCTTGTTTACCATTTGTTCACATTTAATAAGTAGTATTGCCCATAGTATTAAAATAAATTTTGCATGCCAATTGTTAATAATATCATAATAAATAAATTCAATTTTAGCATGCCATAAAAAATAACAGAATTATTTAAAAATTTCCTAAGTAGATTCCAAAACTATACATTAAAGCAAAAATTGTTAATGAGGCTGGGCGCAGTGTCTCACGCCTGTAATCCCAGCACTTTTGGAGGCCGAGGTGGGCGGATCACAAGGTCAGGAAATCGAGACCATCATGGCTAAAATGGTGAAACCCCGTCTCTACTAAAAATACAAAAAATTAGCCGGGCGTGGTGGCGAGCGCCTGTAGTCCCAGCTACTTGGGAGGCTGAGGCAGGAGAATGGCGTGAGCCAGGGAGGTGGAGCTTGCAGTGAGCTGAGATCGCGCCACTGCACTCCAGCCTGGGTGACAGAGTGAGACTCTGTCTCAAAAATAAAAATAAAATAAAATAAAATAAAGTGTTAATGAATCAAAATATGAGAAATAATTATCTAAAACATTCTCAAAGGAAAAAAGCACTTGGCTTTACTTGTCTGCTTATTACCACAACCTTTTCTTCTCTATTAAAAAGAAAAAGGAAATTGTCAAGTGTTATTTAACTCTTGTTGAGACTTCTCCCTGGAGTTTAGAAAAATGGGTTATTGCATCATGTTTATTTTTTCTTTTCTATGTTTTACAAGCATTCTCTTGTACTTTGATTTTTTTATTCTGTAATAACACATTAAAATAAATTACAAAGTACAGTCCAATATACTTTATTTTGTTCCCATTTCTTCTGAATGATCTCTGTTTAGATGCCTCCTCACTATATTGCTTCATGTATTTCACCCTGTATGCCTGATGTCTCTTCTGATGGCTAATTTTTTCAGGCTTGTTTATAGTTACCAATTACACAAACAGACATTGTTTGAAGAGTTAAAAATCACAGCTCTCTCCACAGGGTCAAAAATGAATGTGCTTAGAATTAGGTTTCATTTTAATTATCAAATCATTAATATTGATGAGACAGCAGGCTCTTTTTATGATTCTAAAGCCAACATTGTGTTTGCTATTGGTTTTATTGAACAACTGCATGATGATGCTACTGATGAAAGAGGATGCAGACTTCAGAGCTGCTAAAAAAATTTGCTTTAAAAATTGAAAAACGCAGAAATCTGGATACACTCAATAGTTTTGAGTCCTGAGAGGATTGATAGCTAATATTAGTGTTAAAATATTATCATTAACATACCTCTTGTAGGATTGAAACATAAATAATGGTTGGTAGACTCAATACACTTACTGGAAAGTTAAGGTTGCCTATAAGCCATTATACTATATTGTCTCTGAAGTTACATAAGTAGAACTTCAGTTCTAGCATAAGAAAATATAAACCTGAGCTGTGTGCTGTCGGTTGTTCCTTTAGGTACACACACACACACACACACACACATAATTCATACGTACATTTTTTTTCTATAAAAAGGAAGTTCAATTGGATGCCATCACTGAGGCACTGAGGTATAGAAGACTGGCTAGTTCAAAACTCAGTGCTAGAAAAGGATATAAATTTACATAGGAAATGTTACAAATTGGTTACATGATTCTGAAAGCTCTCACCCCCTTTGAGGGTATTTAGGGATAAGAATTTGGGAAAATATGGTTTCTCTAGAGAGAGCTGGGCTATGCTATGAGTCTCCACCCCTAATCTCAGGAATAGAGTTGCCCGCCCTTTCCTTCAGTCTAAAGAGGAAGACTTCCATGAGATCTTTCAGAGTTTGGGATCTATTCTCTGAAGCAGGGTGGATGCAATGATCCAGGGCTGATGGCAGAAGTAAAGTAGAGGGGACCACGTTGCTTGGCAAGTCCTTCCAGAGTTTGTTGGACATGTGGGTTTTTCCCATGACTTGAGTTGTGCTCACAGGGCTTAAGAGTGGAACGGAGAGGGAGAAAATAAAGGGAAAAAGGATGAGAAAAGAAGAAAGAGGGAGTAAAATGGGGAGAGAGAGAGAGAGCATGAGACTCTAAGATTTTGTCCAGTAAGTTTGCCATTTGGAATCTGAATAAGCCTCTTCAGAGACAAGGTGAAGTTTTCCTGGGATTTCTATTTACATCAGAAGAAATAAATTTTGAGCTATGTGGTGGCCCTCCACTATATCACCTTAGTAAAACTGGATGTATGTTTCCTAGAATTCCCTTCTCTGTATAGTATTAGGCTATGTTGGCCACAGGAGAAATCTGAAAGGCATCGGGAAGGGAAAAGTAAAGCTTAACCATTGAACTCTGAAGGTCAGTAAAGAGATCAGACATTTTACAGCCATAGTTGCGGGTTTTCTAGCTCACCTAGTTAGCATGATGCCAAATCTGAACCCATAACTCTTCCACATCCCTTCAGATATTCTTTAGCTACTCCAAGTTCTTGGTCAAGTGTATGTGTGCAGCTCATGAGCCGAGTGCCATTTTTTCAACTGCAGGTGTGAACAGCAACAAAGTTGGAGGCAATGAGACTCTGACATGGGTCATTTTATTAGGCCATTCTCACACTGCTATAGAGAAATACCTGAGACTGGGTAATTTGTAAGAAAAGGAGTTTTATTGACTCACAGTTCTACAGGCTGTACAGGAAGCACAGTGGCATCTGCTTCTTGGGAGGCCTCAGGAAGCTTCTAATCATGGCAGAAGGCAAAAAGGGAGCAGGCACATTACATGGTGAAAGCAGGAGCAAGAGAGAGAGAGGCAGGAGGTGCCATACACTTTTAAACAACCAAATTTCACTAGAACTCACTCACTATGGTGAGGACAACACCAAGAGCATGGTATTAAACCATTCAAAAGAAGCCACCCCCATGATGCAATCACCTCCCATAGGCCTCATCTCCAACACTGGGGATTACATTTCAACATGAAATTTCTGTGGGGACACATGTACAAACTATATCAGGCATAGTTTGTCCTGAAGGTCCCACTTTGTCCATGCTAATCCAGTTTGTCTCTGCTTCCATCTGTATCCAGGTTTCCTTTTAGACTGCTTGTCTGGCTGACCTACAGTATCTACAGGTTCCTCATCAGATGCAGAGTAACTGACTGCTCTACTAGCTCCTCTAATTGTGAGATGCCTATGATGAATCCTTATTCTGTATCTCCCTTGGCAGTTTTGCTTCTCTGATCAAACTCAGGCCCATATAAGTTATAAGAGGAAGAGGGTACATCACTAAAAATTAAGAGACCCTCAACTATGGGTAGAAGGATTAAAGGGAATCCCCAAAGAAACCATAAGAGTGCCCTGCCCTCAGGCAGTCAGCTTTCTCCTTTAGCCAAGCCCAGAAAACAGTTTGATTGGCATAGTCTGTAACCACAGGAATCTAGGCTTTCCACCTACAACAGAGCCTGACTGGAGAAAAAGGCGTACCTGTCATTTTGCCTGAAATTGGATACTTTGATTTTTAATATACAGGTGTGGGCATCCATTGCACCGAAATAAGACTGATTTGTGACTTAAGGTGATAGCAGCTTGAATTAGCTAAGAGGAAGCAGAAAAAGCTATGGGCTGCCTAAATTTTTATCCCAGCTACAGGTGAAAAATGTGCCCCGCTAACAAAGTTAAATGTGCAGGAAGATAAGACACAAATGTGATTCGATTGCATCTACTACTTGTGTTTATTCACTACATTCATTGCACCACTATTTTTGCTTTATTTCCCAGGTATGTGTTTGCTTACTTCACTGTTCACATGTTCAACTTCTTCCTCTTTTCCAGTACTTTGTTGTACTTCTGTGTTTTCTGCTTTGCACTAACATCATCACCTATTTGTAAATGTCTCTTTAAGCAATTCTGATTCTATATTCAGCACCTGTTTCATTTTTGTTCAGTGACAAAACAAGCAAAGTTGCAGCATCAAAGAAAAATTACTAGTCGAAAGGTTTGAAATTGTTTCCCCCTAGAATGAGAGGGAAATAACCACAATCGTTTTTGGAAAGCAGCAGGGTATAAGGCTGATTAGAAAAAGACACCTGTTTGCAATTTAGCCACTGCAGGTCCATGAAAATTGTGCTTATGCAATATTACTGAGGACTTTTAGAGAACATAGCCTGATAGAGGATGAGAATTTATTTCCTAGTGAAGACTAAATCCCAAGGGAAAATGAGCTAAGAAAATGCCTAAGGGTGGGGGTTTTTTAAATTCACAATAAACATTATTATCCAGAGCATCAAGTAAAAGATAAAATGAATAACAATAGAAACAAATTATTGATATGAAAATAACACTAAAGGCATGCAAAACAACCTCATCTTTGGCCTGCTTATTTGCTATATAGACTGGTAAGTCTGATGGGATTCCATTCCCACTTTTAGTGACTGGTTTATGTTGGCTAAATTTTCTCTTTCTTTCAAAGAAATTATTTTGAATAGAAATTAATTAGAGAAGAAGGCACAGAAAAATGTTATGTGCAAGTGAAAAATAACTTTGAGAGGAATTAATGTTGGTTTTACTCCTATTGCTCATTTGGGCAGCCCAGTCCTGTCCTCTAGGGCAGTAATAATGACAGAGAAATAATCTAAGCCCATAGGTTGCTGTAGATACTCTAAGGCAAGGCAAACTTGAAAAGTTACCAGAAGAACAAGGTTCTCCGACTCAGTAAGACTCAATGAGCTGCCAGTGCTAATATTTGGCATAACATTGAATGCACAGTATTAGATAGATGAGGAAATCTATAAATAAAGGGAAAAGTGCTCATGTTCAGTAGCAGGTAAGAAAAGAGTAAGTTTAAGAGAAAATCAACAGGGCAGATACACTTTGGGGGTGGGGGAATCAAACAGAGAGTGAAAGAGGCAGAAATTGTAAACTATTCACAAAAAATTGAGTGGCTGTTATATACAGTGGAGGTTTATTCAAGAAAAGTTAAGTTTTCTATAAAGGCAGCAATGCCCATTCTCCACTCTTGTTACCCTGGCAACACAACTTCTTTCTTATAATAATGTCATTATAATAACAAAAAATGAACGAAAATGATATGAGAAGTGATTAGAGGGCAGGTCTAAATCCACCGTGGAAAATGCTCTGGAGAAGAATATGAAAGCTATTTGTTCCATAAAAGAGTGAAAGCGTGAGGAAGTTCACTGAATTGAACGAAGATAAGTTGAGTGGATTACCTTCAAATGCTTGCACTGACATACATGCCACACAGTTCTATGCTTGAATTGAGGCAAATGGAAATCCTGCCTGCTTGCCATGTATTTCAGAAGGCCACAGTCTAGTCTCTTTCCAGCAGTATTTCTGTGCATGGGGTGAGCTGTTCCTGGGTCCACTGGGATATATGTAGCCAAAACCCATGCATCACCTTCCAGACCATGGTACTGGTTCCAGTTCCCTGGAATTCCCTACTTGAATCACTCCAAGTCTGTTTTCACGGCCTACAAGTGTCCTCTTTAGGATAGATTACCCCATTGTTGTGGGTACTGCTAACCCCAAGTGTTGGCCAGGGGGAGGTTGTCTGTGGGAACTAGACAGATTTAGAAGTCCAGGCTGCAATGTTTAGCCCACAGTGTGGGATTGAGCCAGGGAGGAATGAGCAATGGGACACTGTGCAGTCCCATTAAAGCACTAAATTCTTTATTTCTAGGTAATTATGAGAAGCGGCTTTTTCAAAGTAAAAGATTAGATAGTATTGGCCAGGCGTGGTGGCTCACTCCTGTAATCCTGGAACTGTGGGAGGCCGAGGCGGGCAGATCGCGAGGTCAGGAGATTGAGACCATCCTGGCTAACATGGTGAAACCCCGTCTCTACTAAAAATACAAAAAATTAGCTGGCTGTGGTGGCACACACCTGTAGTCCCAGCTACTCAGGAGGCTGAAGCAGGAGAATTGCTTGAACCCAGGAGGCAGAGGTTGCAGTGAGCCAAGATTGTGCCACTGCACTCCAGCTTGGCAACAGAGTGAGACTCCGCCTCAAAAAAAAAAGAGATAAGTTAGTATTTAGCTCTTTGTTATTTTGAGTTTTATGTGATATTTAAATAGTTAGACATATGAAATATGAGCCACCATTTCTGCTATCATCCTGAACTTGCAAATGTTAAGCGTAGACCTGATGTTGCATGTCATAAATAATTACACTTTAGTTTGTGCTGATTATTTTTTTTTTCTGTAAGTGCTTTGAAGGCAAAGATGACAGTAACTGAAACACATTATGAATACTTTTGGAGTATGATTTGGATAATCTGTAAATACAGAATTAAAATGATTCATCTTAGTTTTATATATTCATGAAATTGCCAAAGGCCTTCTATGCATGCTCTCATCAAAGACCAAACTAAAGAAAAAAAGAGCAGATCAGAGACCAAGGGAGAATGTCTCTGCAAAGTTAGCAACATGGGCTTTTAACTATGTTAAAGAGTAAAGCACATGCGTTAGCATTATAATTCAGGCAAGGTACAGACTTTAAAACTACATTATGTTCATACAACACACTTATCGTGTTGGTAACTTTCTTATTTTTTGACTAAATATCTACTCATATTTTATAAATATTATAAATGGGATGAAATGGATGTGAAATGGATGTGAAAGGATTTTGAAATTCTATTATATGCATATAAACATTTTTATATATGTTAATTATAGAAGTAAAAATACATATCTATATATAATATACAGTGAAACTGTACTCTATAAATATTGACCTAATTATGGCAAACATTTAAGAAAACGCCTTTGTAATACATATTGCACCATTAGTATTGATTTTCAATAGATTATGTGGCAAATACTGTTAAGAAATGTCTAAGCACAAGCTGGAAGATCAAACCTATTTCTCCCTTACATTTGATTTTAGTATTTAGTATAATCTTTGCACAAGTTATTTGTGTATATGTGTAAGCTCTGACCTTTTAGAGTCAAGTTCCAAAGCATGGTGACAGTCACCAAAAATAACGTTGAGTAGCAGGTGACATACACTGTGCAGAAACCTGGAAATAAGCAATGAGCAAGAAGAGGAGATCCCTGCTTCAATGGAAATGGCAATCTAATCGGAGAAAGGTAATGAAGAAGCCCAGTGTGTCAGTAGACATGTATAATTTTACTTATTATAAGCACATTATATGAAAGGAAAATGGTTTAAACGGGCATATCATTAAGCAGTGGTTCTTAAGCTGTAGCCTGCATTAGAATCACCTGGAGGGACAGTTGAAACACAGATTACCAACCTAACTCCATGATTTTGCATATATAACTACTTCTCAAGTAATGTTGATGCTACGGGTCCCAGACCAAACTTTGAGAAGCACTGTCATGAGGAAATCTCACCTGAATTGAGAGATGGCAATTCTTACATTTGGATCCAGTACTCAAAACATCTTGACATCAGCAAGGGCTGAATAAATGTCTGTTGATTTAAATTATGTGCTTCCTGTAACATATCCTACTTACCTGGTATTTCATTCTTCTCATGACCATTTATTCAGTGGCAATACCAAATTTATTATGACAAACACAATCAACTGTGGCAGAAAATCAACAGGTGGAAGTTTTATGACCGGAGCTAAAACCTGAGCTTTTCTCTTTGATAACTGTTGCTTATAAAATTATATTTTAAGTAATAGGAAGTTCAGGAAATTTTCTGTGAGAGAATGAAGAATGGCAATTACTGTAAGTAGAAGCAATAAGAAACTGTAAAAGAAAAAAAGGCAAATTATACAAAAAAGTAAGTTAAATAAAATGTTCTGCCAAGAAGAATTGGTATGCAACCTGTCATTTAGTTTAAACTGGGAAAATTATATAAATGCAATCATTAGAAGTTACATGTATTTGAAACATAGTATGTCAAAATTGCATAGCTTGCATGCAAGCTACACCAAAGTAGTTAAATGCTGGTTAATTTGATAAATCACATTCTTAATATTTTGTTCCAAGCTACTCTGTTTTTGTGATCTGAAGAATAGAATTATATATTTTAAAACAAACTGAAAAATTAAGCATTATACAAATATAATACTGTATTGAGGCTTTATGGCTGTTCTTACTATAAAATAATTATACAGATGGAAATACAGAATTAAAATTCAATGTGTTTATACTTTTATAATAGTATTTACTTTATAGATATTTTAATATTAATAAAATGAATGATTATAACAAAGAAATTTTAGAGATAAAGTTGTACATGTGTTGATAAATTATTCATTATTTTCCCTCTAGGCTACAATTACACAATGCAAAAACACTATAATATTTGAGTAATGAAAGAAATGACCTTTGTATGCATATAAAAAAAGATATTCCTATATGTTTCCTTCAGGCTATTAAGTCAAATCAAAATTCTTCAGCCTGACGTTTTTGAGGATTCTGCCTGCATCTGTAAAAATCAAGTTGTTTATTTTTTAATCCTAAAAAGCAATTCTAAACAAATATGAGCTAATGCTTCTCAAACAAACTTTTGCTCAAAAGATGTTGGCTTAAGAATAAACTGAAAGTATTAAATGTGAGTTAGCTGGCAATTGATAGATTGATTTATCGTAATCACAATACGTAAACTAATGTCATTTGTGTCTGCACTGGATCACTGGATAATTTCTTTGTTTTTTTTTTTTTTTTGAGACGGGGTCTTGCCCTGTCACCCAGGCTGGAGTGCAATGGCGTAGTCTCAGCTCACTGCAACCTCCGCCTCCCAGGTTCAAGTGATTCTCTTGCCTCAGCCTCCCTAGTAGCTGGGATTATAGGCACACACCACCACACCCAGCTAATTTTGTGTATCTTTAGTAGAGATGGAGTTTTGCCATGTTGGCCAGGCTGGTCTTGAACTCCTGACCTCGTGATTCTCCCATCTCGGCCTCCCAAAGTGCTGAGATTACAGGAGTGAGCTACTGTGCCCAGCCTACACTGGATAATTAATTAGAAGCAAAATTGTAAATAATTTCTGTGATCTTCTATTTTCCATTGTTACATAAAATTATGGGGAAAAAAATGCTTGAACTAATAAACGCAGACTGTCTGATTCTGACTTGATTTGTCTTTTCTATATAACCGTACCCAGGGTAGTTAGGGTGAAGAACAATTAGAATTCATAAGAGTTAAATTACGATTAATTTTAACATAAGTAAGTGAAACTACCTTGGCAAAAATCATAACTGAGGAAATTACTACAGTGAAAGATATCTGACCTAACCAATTCTATTTTGTCCGTTCCAGGGCATAAGCTGAACTAACTTTGGGAGGAACTTAGTTTATAGTTTAACTTTGAAACAAAGACGGTAACAGCCCTTTCCCAGAACAAACCCCCTTCCTTTCTGGGGACTAGACTGCCTTTACAGGACTAATAAATTAGCCACAAGTTTAGAAAGTACGGTTTAGGAGCCAAGCACCCTCTGGCTGCAAGAGTCTGAAACTCTCCAAATTGCTCCTGGGAAAAACATCCCTGTTGTGTAAGTGCTTGAGATATTTTGCAGATCTGTATTCAAGGAATCAGCTGGCACCACCCAGATCAATAAACTGGCTCATCTGTCTTGTGGCCCCCACCCAGGAACTGACTCAGCACAAGAGCAGAGCTTCAGCTCCTTATGATTTTATCTCTGAGCCAGCCAATCCGTACTCCCAACTCACTGGCCCCCTACCCACCAAATTATCCTTAAAAACTCTGATCCCTGTATTCTCAGGGAGACTGATTTGAGTACTAATAAAACTCTGGTCTCCCATACAGTCGGCTCTGTGTGAATTAAACTCTTTCTCTATTGCAATTCCCCTGTCTTGATAAATTGCCTCTGTCTATGCAGAGAGCAAGGAGAACCCATTGGGCAGTTACATAAGTGTCCTGAAAAAAGAGCAGAACATACCCAAATCATTTAAATACTGGTTAGAAGACTCAGCTACACTGCCATCTCCAGAAAATTCCTTCTCCGCCCAATCTGCTGGGGGTAGAGTGCATTAAATGTCTCTCCATCATTCATTAGTACCCAGTCCTTGACTCTGCTGTAGTCTAGTTTACTACATGTTATTGATAATATTCATTTACTTGTCTGTCTACTCATTTGTACTGTGAACTCCTCAGAGACAATGAATGTGGCTTACTCACTTTTGTAACCCAACACTCAGCACAGCGCCTGGAAAAAAGTAAGTGTCATCATATTTTTGTTCAGTGAATAAATGAGGAATCTTAGTTTGTATTCACTTCCTAATTTTTAAAAAATGGTAGTTGACAAAAATGTACACTAAAAAGTTAAAAAGTGATCATTTTGAAAGAAAAAATATTAGAATGTTAGCAAGCAGAAAAAATATAAATTTTAGCAATTGCTAATTCTAGGTTAATGTTCAATTATTGGCATCTTACTGGCTACTTTAAATAAGAGAATGCTATTGGTAAGAATGAATCCTATGATAAATAAATGCAATTACTAATTTGAAGAGAAATATGGTTAAAGTTAGTGCCCAGAAAATATAACAAAAAAAACTCTGAAAATATTGTTAGTTCTAGGTAAAAATTGAGCTCTAAGATTGTCAGAAACTAAAGAGAGAAATATAATCAATTTTAATATTCAAAGTAATCATAAAAATGACATAATTTTTCTGATTTTCCAAAACTAAAATTCTAGAGGATTTTCCTTGATGTCTCCTTAAGGGAACACTGTGCTATAGGGCAGGGGTCCCCAACCACTGGGCCGCGGACTGGTACCAGTCTGTGGCCTAATAGGAACCAGGCCACACAACAGGGAGTGAGCAAGAGGTGAGCCACTGGCATTACTGCCTGAGCTCCACCTCCTGTCAGATCAGCGGCGGTGTTAGATTCTCTCACAAACCTGAACCCTATTGTGAGCTGTGCTTGCAAGGGATCATCTGGGTTGTACATTCCTTATGAGAATCTACCTAATGCCTGATAATCTGAGGTGGAACAGTTTCATCCCAAAACCATCCCATCCCTTCCCCCAGATCTGTGGAAAAATTATCTTCCTGTCAACCAGTCCCTGATACCAAAAAGGGTGGGGACAACTGATGTAGAAGGCAGTATGCTTTACAAATCCATATAATGATCATCAAGGCAAATTTAATATAATAGGTTCTACAGCCTTCCTCAATCCAAGTTGAATATATGATGCCATAGAAAATTCCAATAAAAGCAACTGTTCAAGATATAAAACATGGAAGTCCAAATGCAGTTCCCAGTCTGGCTTGCTACAAGAATAATGCTCTCAACATCAAGGGTGATATATGATTCAGCACATCCTCTAAGGGTAATACCATTAATGGCAATCATAGTTTTTATTTGTTCATTTTTATTTTTCTTAAAATTGAGGAAAAAAAGTATCATGTTATAAGACTTGATAGTCATTTTGTTGATTAAAGGTAGGCCCACATGTGTTGCAGGAAGTCAGGGACCCCAAACAGAGGGACCGGCTGAAGCGATGGCAGAAGAACATGGATTGTGAAGATTTCATGGACATTTATTAGTTCCCCAAATTAATACTTTTATAATTTCTTATGCCTGTCTTTACTGCAATCTCTAAACATAAATTGTAAAGATTTCATGGACACCTATCACTTCCCCAATCAATACCCTTGTGATTTCCTATGCCTGTCTTTACTTTAATCTCTTAATCCTGTCAGCTGAGGAGGATGCATGTCACCTCAGGACCCTGTAATAATTGCATTAACTGCACAAATTGTGCAGCATGTGTGTTTGAGTAATATGAAATCTGGGCACCTTGAAAAAAGAATAGGATAACAGCAATTGTTCAGGGAATAAGAGAGATAACCTTAAACTCTGACTGCCAGTGAGCTGGGTGGAACAGAGCCATATTTCTCTTCTTTCAAAAGCAAATGGGAGAAATATCACTGAATTCATTTTCTCAGCAAGAAATGTCCCTGAGAAAGAGAATGCGCGCTTGGGGGTAGGCCTATGAACGGCCCCCCTGGGCATAGCCATCTCTTATGGTAGAGACTGCAGGGGTGAAATAGACCTCAGTCTCCCACAGGGCTCCCAGGCTTATTAGGAAGAGGAAATTCCCGCCTAATAAATTTTGGTCAGACCGGTTGATCTCAAAAACCCTGTCTCCTGATAAGATGTTATCAATGACAGTGGTGCCCGAAACTTCATTAGCAATTTTAATTTTGCATCCGTCCTGTGGTCCTGTGATCTCACCCTGCCTCCACTTGCCTTGTGATATTCTATTACCTTGTAAAGTACTTGATGTCTGTGACCCACACCTATTTGCACACTCCCTCCCCTTTTGAAAATCCCTAATAAAAATTTGCTGTTTTTTGTGGCTTGTGGGGCATCACGGAACCTACCGACATGTGATGTCTCCCCTGGATGCCCAGCTTTAAAATTTCTCTCTTTTGTACTCTGTCCCTTTATTTCTCAAGCTGGCCAACGCTTAAGGAAAATAGAAAAGAACTTACGTGAATATCGGGGCCAATTCCCCAATACACATGCTTTAAAAATCAGCTACAGATTGCTGATATTTGGTAAGAAAATTAGTTTTCAAAACAAGAAATTTTGTCTTAAGAAGTGGCCACATCATCTTTGAATGAGGATAGCAGGAGAAAGTGTTCAGGGCCTGATATTTCCTTGGCAAATAATTCACGTCTGCTCCAACATAAAAAGAAATATATCATTGAGGTCTGGAAGATTTATATCATCCTGGATAGCCTCAATAATTGTAGCCTCAACCATTTTCATAGCAAATATTATCAATCATTCTCCAGGGCCTATAAAACATAGCATTTTATGCAATTTGACTTCCTAGTGAACCAGTAAAAGCTAAATTAGTTGTAAAATATACCCTGAGGTAACTAAACATGTTAGCATGCTGGATTCGGTTGTTGGAAATAAGCCAATTAGACATTGGAGAACATGTACCAAAAACTGATTTGAGTTTTATAGTTGATCCTGAGTTATCCCGTCAAACGACAATGTATAGCTACTAGACGACAACAACAATAAAGTCATGTCATCAACATGTTGCAGGATATGTATCTTTTGCTTTTCCATAGTAATAGTACATATTCATTCAGTTCATGTAAGAGCTGTGGTTATTAATCCAAAGTTAAAGAGAAAGAATGTCAAAAATTATGATTTTTGAGAAACTGGGTTTTGGTGTGTTTTTCAACGGCATATCACCAGCAGTTTCATAGGTAATAAAATTATGTATCTTTATATTACATTAATCTACATTGTTTACATTATAATTAAACAGAATTTAATATACTGCTTGAAAATTAAGTTTATACATGCAATGTTATAATGGTATAAATCACTTGAGGTCTATAATTTTAGACAAAAGTTAGTATAATCTATTTTGCTATTGTTCAACCATCCTATTCTTAGTGGATGTTTACATTTTGTCATGTGTCAGCAGAAAAAAATGGCAGAAATTTTCCTATGATTGACTATGAGAAGTAATACTAGCAAAGTGCAATATCTAAGTTGTACTTTTATCATTGTAGAAGAAAAAATAATGTAATCTTAGTACTGAATTATTTCAATAGTACAGAATGAGACAATTTTGCTAGATATTCACTTTCTTATGACTCCTTTTGATAATTTAGAGCACATAACATTCAGCAAAAAGGAATAAAAAAGTCTAGACTGACATCATTTTCTGCAATAAACTTAACAAATTGTACCAGTTGCTGCATATTATTCCTCATAAAAGAATATTTGGAGAGCTGAAGTTGTATAATACAGGCATAGATTACTCATGTTGATGATTTAGGAAACTCTCAAAATAGCTCATCATTTTCTAATCCTTTATACATTAATCCTGGACAGCTATATATAACCGACGAGTTTTGCTTAAGAACATTGGTACCAAGACAGTTAGTACTGAATAACATCCTGACTGGACCACATTCCAGACTTAGTAGGATGAGGGGAAGTAAGTAAATGGAAAACAGCATCTGCTCGGTCTCTTAAATGAAGCTGGTGTAACAGAGGTTTTTATAAAGAATGATAACATCACGGAAGCATTTAAACATAATTGGATTACTCTTGGTACAATTACCCCTATAAATGTGCTTTGAATCTTCCTATGACCTTCTACATCTAATTGGCAAAATTTAGTAAGAGGATAGAAAAGCAATAAATACAGGATGTTCATTTCAGTGTTTCAGCAGCATAATTGCTACTTATCAATAATAAGTACTGCTTTTCATCTTTTTGGACTTCATTTTTGAGTTGCTAAAATATTCTTATAATATTTATAACCTTTATGCATATATTCACACACATATATGAATAATATGTATTTCATTTGAATTTGTATCATTGAATAACAAATTAAATTACTTAGTACTTAAAGAAATAAGTATTATTTCTGTATCATTTGTCTCTAAAACCTTTAGTGCTTTTCATTAAATTAATGTAGAGATATTCTAAGATTCTGTTGTTAAGCTATTTAGGAGACCTAGTAGTAGAGCATGGCGGGAAATAAATACATCAATAAGGACTTTTAAGGTTAGGTGTTCCATGTGTTTTACTAATATGCTGTCTTTCCTCAGAATGGTGTTGATGCCTAGCACACATACCTTTCATATAAAAATCGAGATTAGAAAGACTTAGTTGAATTATAATGTCAAATACAGCCACGTACTGCATAATGACATTTCAGTCAAAAAGACAGACCACATATATGACAGGGGTCCCTTAATATTATAATGGAGCTGAAAATTCCTATCGCGTAGTGATTTTATAGCTGTCATAATGTCATAGTGCAATTCATTACTCACGTATTTGTGATGATGCTGGTATAAACAAACCTACGGAACTGCCAGCCATATAAAAGTATAGCACATTCAATTACATATAATACCTAATAATTGATAATGGTGATAAAGGACTATGTTACTAGTTTATGTATTTACTATACTATACATTTTATTGTTATTTTAGAATGTTTTCCTTCTACTTATTTTTTTAAAAAGTTAACTGCAAAACAGCCTCAGGCAGGTCTTGCAGGAGATATTCCAGAAGAAGGCATTGTTATCATAGTAGATGATACCTCCATGTGTATAATTGCCTCTGAAGACCAACAGTGGGATAAGATGTGAAAGTGAAAGACAGTGATTTGATGATCTTGACCCAGTGTAACCCTAGGCTAACATGTGTGTTTGAGTCTTAGATTTTAACAAGAAAATTTAACAAGTATAATCAAATGAAAAAAAATAAAAATAGAAAAATGCTTATAGAATACACATATAAAGAAAGAATTTTTTGTATTACTGTAGAATGTGTTTGTGTTTTAAGCTAAGTGTTATTACAGAACAGTCAGAAAGTTAAAAAAATTAAAAGTTTATGAAGTATAAAAGTTACAGTAAACAAAGGTTAATTTATTACGGAAGAAAAAATCCTTTTTTATAAATCCAGGATAGCCTAAGTGTACAAGTGTCTACAAAGTGTACAGTAGTTTTCAGTAATCTCCTAGGTCTTTACATTCACCCACTGACTCACCTAGAACAACCTCAAGTCCTACAAGCTCCATTCATGGTAAGTGCTCTATATAGGTGTACCATTTAAACGTCTTTTATACTATATTTTTACTGTGACTTTTCTATGTTTAGATACACAAATACCATTGTGTTATAATTGCCTCCAATATTCAATGGAGTAAAATGCTGTACAAATTTGTAACCTAGGAGCAATAGGCTAGGTGTACAGTAGCTTATACCATCTAGGTTTGTGTAAGTACACACAAAATCACCGAAGGACACATTTCTCAGAAATGTATCCTCATTGTTAAGCAATACATGACTGTATTAGAGATTCTTATTCATGCGCAAACTCAACAAGTAATAGCAAAGTTCATCAAATAGTCAAATAGTTCTTTGAATGTTATACTTAAATTAAAATTTAGAATATGACTGATTTGGCAAAATGTATGCCCATTTTTTAGTTTAATTTTTCAAATAAATAAAATTGCTCTATTTAGTAAAAATTACTCTGGGGACCAAAAAAAATCATCTGTGTAAATTGTTTGGTAAAGGTAGTTTTAATATTTGTTTGTTGGTTTGTTTTTTGAGACAGAGTCTCACACTGTCACCCAGGCTGGAGTGCAATGGCACAATTTCAGCTCACTACAACCTCTGCCTCCCAGATTGAAGCGATTCTCTTGCCTCAGCCTCCCGAGTAGCTGGGACTACAGGCGCCCACCACCACACCCGGCTAATTTTTTTTATTTTTAGTAGAGACGGGGTTTCACTATGTTGGCCAGGCTGGTCTCGAACTCCTGACCTCGTGATCAGCCCACCTCGGCCTCTGTATTCTGGAAAAAAATATTTTAGGTTCATATTCAACGAGAACAAGAACAATTAATACTGTACATCCCTGCTAAAGTATATTATTCTACTTTTGCTATTTTGATGCTTCTAGCAACTTTCTTTAACATTTGAAGTTATCTGATACTTAATAATCCTCTTTATGGAAATTCTACATGTCTTTTTTATTCACAATTTTATCTTTATATACAGCACTTTCAGCACTTACACAGAACATGCTCATGCAACAAAGAAGTTGATGCCATTACCACTATTAAAGGAAATATGAATTTCAGACACAGTTACAATGTCAATTACAGGCATGGTTAGAAACGGAATTTACATAGAAAACTGGGGATGGATATAAATAAATGGCCATTCATTCTTTGTGTAATTTTCTACACAAAAACAATAACAGACTCTATATGAAAACTATTGTGCTGAACTATAGATCTATTTTTTTTCTCCTTATATGTTAAAACATCCATATGGTTTTCTATCCTAGGCTTTGAAACAGTGACCACTGGGAAATGTGATATCTTAGCTGACAAATTATTAACATAGAGGATCTTAACGTGTTGTTGTGAATGAAATAATATTACATATTGTATAACTTTATAGCAGTAACATTATACATATAACAAAAGGTTCACTTGTATAAAACAGGGATACAGTGATTTTTCAGATATAGTGAAGCAGAAATTTTTTCAATGCACTGGAATATGCACATTTGAATTCTGTCTGAGTGAGCTTTCACATATAGTCAAGTTTTCTGCCAAGAACAAAACAGTATTTGTAATACAATGGCTATCCAATGTTTTAAAAACGATCTGATACATTTTTTACAAAAGAAAAGCTCAGTTTTCTTACTTATTCAGGCATGGACAAGATGAACTACTTTGAAATTTGTCATCATTGGACTATTGTCTGCTGAGCTAATTATTTCTATGAGCTTTACTTCTTTACAAAATGGCAGCAATACTAACACTAAAGCACTGTTATAAAAGCAATTAACACATGTGATTTAGAAAAGCTATTAAAATGTTTTTAAGCAATATTTATTTTGAATCCCTTAAATAGGTCAGAAGGTGCCACAAACAAAACTGATTTCAGGAAAAACTACCTTAATTAAAAAAAAAGGGAGAAAGGACAGTGTAGAGAAAAAATAGCACGAAGTCCCACACCGTATCTTTCTATGTAACAAGCCAATATGGCATCAGCATTGCATTACAATATAAAAAGTATAGAAATAAATATTAGAGAAGAGGGATTCCATATTATCTTAAAATAACTTCTAAGAATTGATATGGGCCATTTTCTCCTTGTTTTACAGGCAAATATTAAGTTTATCTATGTTTTTTAAATATTATATACCACATTCCATAAACCCAAAAATACTTGTTTTTTAATATATGAGAAGTTATTAAAACAACATAATACATTCAGAGGTAGCATGTTACTAAGAAAGTATCATTGGAAAAGCAAATATTTTCTTTGAAAATCGTTTATGTAACTGCTTTAGCAAGAGAGCTTGTATCTGTCAGGACAATCTAGAATATGCTGATAAAAAACAACCTAAAAATCTCAACAAAGGTTTATTTCATGTCCCACGTCTATCAGGGAAAACTGGGGCCCTGCTGCATTGCTGTTCTCAGTCTTGGAAACAGACTGACAGACTATCCACTAACTAAAACTGTCACTGTGGCAGAGAGAAAGAGAAGACAGTGAATTTATACTGTCCATAAAGCTCCACCAGGAAGTGATACACACTGGCAAAAGCAAGTCACATGGTGACATCTCACTTCAATACCACTGGGCATTGCAACTTAACAACTATTTGGGAAGAGAGGCAGAAATACTTGGTGTATAATGTTGATGACTAACACAAGAGGATTAAGAAATCATACTTGAGCGGCAAAATGTACTGCCATACCCATATGGTTAGTAGATTATAGGCTATATTATGTTACTATATACTGTAGGCTTAAGCAAAAAAGCGTACTGCTAGTTTGATACTATTTATAATTTATCATTGAAAAGTATTTGGGAAGGATCACAAAATAAGTCAAGAGAGACTAACAGTATTAAAATATTTCTTTAACAACAAAGACTTATTTTTTACTTAGTTTTCAATTAATGAACAAGGTGTTTTGCTCATCATAGTCATTCAGGTGCATTGACTGATGGAATCTCCATTACCTTGTATGTCTATCTGAATATCCATCTTTTCGGCTTGCCTCTTTGAGGGAAGAGAACATGGAACCTCACTTATTGAATCGTAAAAACTTCTGTCTCTGAGTGATAATTCTGATACCCCAGATAATAAATGCCCCACGTCTTGGTAAGTCTGGGCTACCTCCATTAGAACTTTGACTGGTGTAGGCTAAAGTCCCAGTAGTTGCCTTTGGAACAGTTTCACACATCTTACTCCCGTTATGATCATAGTCAAGTTAGAAACTAAAGGTCTTCTATACATGAACTACTGCTAAGTCAGATATTCCTTATCCAGTTATATTTTTGTCTTGAATGTAAACCTTTATATTGATCTATAGTCAATTGTTTTTGTTCGTTTCAACTAATTTTTCTAAGCAATTGAAAATTTTCTGTATTTGAATTCTGTCATCTTGCATATATATTATATATTCATGTATTAGTTTTCTATTGTGGCTATAACAAATTCTTATACACTTAATGGCTTAAAATAAGTATTATATGTATTATATATTCCTGTATTAGTTTTCTCTTGTGGCTATAACAAATTCTTATATACTTAATGGCTTAAAATAAGTATTATATGTATTATATATTCCTGTATTAGTTTTCTATTGTGGCTATAACAAATTCTTATACACTAAATGGCTTAAAATAACAGCAAAAAATATTTCACAGTTCTGTAGGTTAGATGTCAGACATGGATCTAACTGAGGTAAAATCAAGGTGTCTTTAGGGCTGTGTTCTTTTCTAGAGTTTCTAGAGGAGAACCTTTATTTGCATTTTCCAGAAAGAAAATGGCTTCTAGAAGCCATCCACATTCCTTTATTCGTACACTCTTTCATCTTCAAAGCCAGCAACATTGCATCTCCCAGACTTTTCTGCTGTCTCATCTCTCTGACCATAGCTGGAAAAGGCTCTGTTATCAACTCAACTGATTAAAATGAATCCAGTAGGATTTATCTTATAAAATTTCCCTAACCTTAATGTCCTTAAACATAATCTTTTTCTCATGTAACATAACATATCCAGGGTTCCAGAATTTAAAATGGAGATATTTTGGAGAACACATTATTCTATGTAATACAATTCCTTATTAATTCACAATTATGGATGAATGAATTTAATTAATTATATAAGCCAGATAATAATCAATTTCTGAGGCAATATCATGTGTCTGTATAAGTGCTAGACAAGTTTCTAGAATTACAGTCATCAGTTGAAATTGGCTCCCATTATAGACGTGTAGCAGTGACAGCTACAACTCTTAAAAAACTGTTACAGTGGCATAATGAAAATGTATAACGCATATTTATTGCTCATAGTTTGGTGAACAAAATAGATGTAGTCTCCACCTTCTTAGAGTTTATAATGCATGAAAGAGATAAACATTAAAAAAACATTTCAAAACTTACAAACCTGTAAATATACTATGAAGGAAAATGCAGAGGGCCATGAAAGTGAATAACAGGATGGGATCTGACTTAGTTTGGGTGGTTAGAAAATGTTCTCTGCTAAAGATGCCTTTAAACTGAAAGCAAAATATGAATAATTAGTTAGGGAAGGGAAGTTGGGGTGCTGAGGAGTATTCCACATAAATAAATAGGCTGAAGTAGAGCATTGAGTGGGAATGAGCTCAGTACTTTGTGGAACTTAAAAAATACCAGCTGGGTTGAATTGTGGTGAATGAAGAAGGCAGGTGGGAATGCATAAACCTAGGAAGTCACTAGTGGATTAGCAGCCTTGGAGAACACGTTAATCATAGCCAAAGTAAGAAGTCAAAAGAGAAATTTAGTTTTTTCATGTTAGTAAAGGAAAGGCATATGTGGATGATCTTAGAGAAGGATTGACTTTGGAGTATTTATCAGACACACAAGGAAAACAATGACATTCTAGATGGAATAAATAACATGCATAGAGGCAAAGACGCAAGAAACAGCAATTTTGTGCCATGGTAAAAATTTTATGAGCATGCTTTCTCAGTTGTAATTCATCTCTTCAATAAAAAGAAATGGAACATCAAAAAAATGAGTGAAGAGGCTGCATTACTATACTAGAGAAACCTGTATAAATTGACATTAATCCATTAATCTCCCTTCTTTATGTAAACTTATTTATCTATAATTGAATTTACTGAACTGAGCAGGAAATTTCAGAAAATAAGAGCCCCAAGTTTGAACTTTTGTTTTGCTAACATATTTAATCAACATATTTAATATCTTTGGATGCATTTTATAATTGTGTACAGTCTTACATATCTCTTGTGGTGATACTATATGTGGAATATTACCAATATGCAGTCCACGTTTACCTTTTTTGTTTTTGAACCTCTATAAACATTTATATTATATATGAAAAATACTGTGCATTTTTGAAAAATACAAAAAAAAACCAGTTCTTAATTTTACGAGTTCATAAGGAGTCAACCCTTAGATAAAAGAAACTACAAGGTTTAGATCAGGAATACTTTATAATTGGCTTAAACTATTATTGCAATCCATAATAATAAAAGGTTAAATATTATTAAAATTTTAACAGAGGTACTGGCCTCAGACAATGGGAAGAATTTGGGGTTTTTGAGGAAAGGGTGTTAGCAAAAATAAAGATCTAAAAGTGTAAAGGGATGGTCGTGAGTCTTCCACCGTGGCTGGAACACCAGGAGACTCTCATATTTATACAATTCATGAGGAGAGCTGGCTTCTAAATTTTCAGCCTTGCTCATAAAAATGACACGAATCAATTTACTCCCTCTCAGGAAGTTTGAACATGAAAAACTAAGAAAACATGCTATTTGGTGATGAAGAACAGACCCCCAAATCATATTATGAGAGGCAGATATAGGGACATAATAAGGTATAAAAGAATGTTAACAGAGAGAATGCAAAAAGAAGTGGTAGTAGAAGAAAACGTGGCTCTGAGATGTGGAGAAAATGGCTCAAATTCTTGATCTGCTAGAACCTATTTTCATTCACTTGAGAATTATCTATTTACTGTTTCAACATATAGGAGATCCTTGAGATCTTTGTATTTTTTCAACCCTTCTACTTTTATCTAAGATAGTTTGAATGGATTACTGTTGCAAGCAAACAAAAGCCTTGAATAGAACCAAAAAACTTTACTTAATGACATTTTCTCTCATTTCAAAAATTTGTCTTCATTTTTGTTTAGTTTAAGAATGTTGCATAATTATTCACCCAGCTTTGCCCTCTCAACCTGCCATGGTGGCAGACCAAAGGACAGGGACTTCTGAGAGTTCCACGGCCCTGCCTATGACTTGGGAAATCATACTTTCTAGTTAACAAAGGTCAAGCATAAATCCCAAGGCCACCACTGCAGCTGGCTTCCTCCTGCAAGCTTCATCTACTGGCTGGGAAGTCTACCTGCACAGTGCATTACAACATCTGCTGACACAATTGCCAGCACTCTTGAAAGAGAAAAGCTTTGTACAACCTCAGATACTACAATTGCCTATAACACCCCAGCTTCTCAGGAGGCCTTGAGCCCATTCACCCACCTAGTACATTACAATTACAGTAGACTTTCGAGAAAGCCATCATTAAGGCTATTTATAACTAAGGACGTCTCACAGAGTGACAGACTCTATGCCACTCTCCTCTAAGGGCTGGTGCTTGCACCTGCCATAGGAGTACAAGAGGCAGGCTAGCCTAATCCAGTTCTACCCAGCTTTGCCCCCATGTGCAGTTGAAAGTGGAACCAGTTCTCTGCAGACAAGTCCGTGGCCTGAGGCACCATAGAACTGCATGTAAACTAAGATCAACCATATACCATACTACTACCACCTTAGTCAACTCTTACCTGCAAGGACCACCTACTGGCCTGGAGGTTGAAATGCACAACCCAATAAAAAATCGGCTGACACAAATGCACAGTGCTTAGGAGCAAGATAAGTTTCTTGAGACCACCACCTCCCCATTTCTGTAGGAGGCGGAGAGCCTACTCACACACCCAGAATGCCACTACTACAGTTAGCATTTGAGAAAACCACAAACTTAGGCTATCTATAACCAAGAAATTCATACAAAGTTTTGGCTTCCTGAAAGCACACAGAAACAAAGCTAAATAACCTGACTTAACACATGTTACTGTTACACCCTTAAGAAGTAAAAAACTCTCATCTAGACAAAAGCAGATTAAAACATAAGAATGACAGTTCCACCAGGTAAGAGGGAACCAGCATAACAATTTCAGCAGTATGAGTAAATAGGGTGACTCGAAGAATCACATGACCTCCCTAGCAATGGATCCTAACCAAAATGAAAATCCTGAAATGCTAGATAGATAGTTCAAAATATGGATTGTTAGAAAGCTCAATGAGATCCAAGATAAATCTGAAAGCCAATGCAAAGAAATCAGAATATCAATTCAAGATTCAGATTAGAAATGTACCAAAGAGAGAGTTATTTTAAAGAAAAACCAAACAGAATTTCTGGAAATGAAAAAATTACAGGAGTAATTACAAAATACAATTGAAAGCTTCAAGAATTGACTAGACCAAGCAGAAGAAAGAATCTCAGAATATGAAGACAGTCTCTTGAATTAATCTCGTGAAATAAAAGCAAAGAAAAAAGAATTTTAAACATCAGAAAGGCCTTCTCATAGCAGGAGACTATGTGAAATGTCTGAACCTATGAGTTATAGGTATTCCTGAGGTAGAAAAAAAAGAAAAAGTCTGGAAAAACTATTTGAGAAAACAGATAAGGAAAATTCCCCTAGTCTAGCAAAAGAGCTAGACATACAGATACAAGAGGCTCAAAGACTTCTGAAAAATACATTGCAAGAAGGATCTCATCAAGACAGTCATCATACTGTCTGAGGTCAACATAAAGGAAAAAAAATCTTAAAATCAGCATGGTGAAAGCATCTAATTATCTATAAAATATTCCCATCAGATTAACATGGGCTTCTCAGCAGAAATTTTACAAGCCTGAAGAGATTGAGAAATTGTTTTCAAAGTGCTTAAGGAAAAAGAAACAAAACAAAACCTGTCAAACCCAAATTTTGTATCCTGTCAGAATAAGCTTCATAAATGAAGGGGAAAGAAAACTTTTCTCAGGTAAGCAAATGCTGACGGAATTTGTCAGCACTAGACTGACCCTACAAGAATTGCTCAAGGGAATTCTAAACATGGAAATGAAAAGTCGATTCTTACCAACACAAATACACACATACATATAAAACTAACAGGCAGTATAAGGCAATTAAACAAATAAGACTACAAAGCAGCTAGATAACAATTAACATTAAGACAGAAACAAAACCTCACATATCAATATTAACCTTGAACGTAAATTGATTAAATGCCCCACTTAAAACATGTAGACTGGCAGAATGGATTAAAACAAACAAACAAACAAGAAAACACAACATGATCCAACCAGATGATGCTTATGAGAAATCTACCTAAATCGTAAAGACACTTATAGACTGCAGATACAGGGGTGGAAAAAAATATTCCATGCCAATGAAAACCAAAAGTGAGCAGGGCTAGATATATTTATGTCAGATAAAACAAATTTTAAATCAATAACTGTAAAAAAAGACAAAGAAGGTCACTATATAATGATAAAGGATCAATTCAAAAAGAATATATACCTGTTTTAGATAAAACAGACTTCAGTAGCAGTAAAAAAAAAGACAAAGAACGTCACTATATAATGGTAAAAGAATCAGTTCAACAGGAAGATATATTTTTATCTGATAAAAACAGATTTCTAATCAATAAAAGTAAAAAAAAGACAAAGAAGATTACTGTGTAATGATAAAGGGATCAATTCAACAAGGTATAAAAATCTTGAATTTGCACACAACAAGAACTGGCACCAATCCTACTGAAACTGTTCTAACAAATAGAGGATAAAGGAATCCTACTTAACTCATTCTAGGAAGCCAGCATCACCCCAATATTAAGTCCAGGCAAGGACAAAACAAAAAAAAGAAAAGTACAGACCAATGTCCCTGATGAACCTATGTTCATCCTCAAGAAAATACTGGCAAAACTAATCTAACAGCACACTGGAAAGTTAATACACCCCAATCAAGTAGATTTTATTCTGGGGATGCAAGGGTGTTTCAATATACACAAGTCAATAAACATGGTTCATTACATAAGCAGAATTAAAAACAAAAATCATATGATCGTCTCAATAAATATAGAAAAAGCATTTGATAAAATTCAGCATCTCTTCATGATAAAACCCCCCAACAAGTTAATTAGTCATAGAAGGAACATACATGAATATAATAAAAGCCATATAAGACAAACTCATAGCCAACATCACACCGAATAGAGAAAAGTTGAAAGCTTTTTTTCTAAGAACTAGAAAAAGACAAAGATGCCCACTTCCACCACTCCTACTCAACAGAGTACTGTAAATCCTGGCCAGAAGAATCAGGCAAGAAAAAGAAAGAAATAGCACCAAATTAGAAAGGAGAAAATTAAATTATGTCTGTTTGCTGATGATATAATTTTGTACCTAGAAGTTCCTAGTCCTCCAAAAGACTCCTAGATTTAATAAATGAATTAATTAAGTTTCAGGATAAAAAATCAACATACACTATTAAATGCATCTTACACCAGTCATAATGGTTATTATTAAAAAGTCAAAATATAACAAATGTTGGCATGGATGTGGAGAAAAGGGAACACTTGTTCACTGTTGGTGGGAATGGAAATTAGTACAGCCTTTATGGTAAACAGAATGGCAATCTTTCTAAGAACTAAAAATGGAACTAACATTCCACCAAGCAATCCCACCACGGGGTATCTATCCAAAAGAAATAAAATTATATCAAAATATATCTACACTCATATGTTTCATCACAACACTATTCACAACAGCAAAGTCATAAAATCAACCTAAGTGTCCATGAATGGAATACTGAATAAAGAAAATGTGGTATTTATAATGGAATACAACTTAGTCATAAAAAAGAGCATGAGATCATGTCTTTTTGCAGCAACATTGATGGTAGTCACTATCTTAATTGAAACAACTCAGAAAAAGAGTCAAGTAATGCATCTTCTCACTTATAAGTGGGAGCTAAATAATGTGTACATATGGACAGAGGGAGCGGAAAAATAGACATTGGAGAATCAAAGGTGGGAAGGTGGGAGGAAATTGAGGGATGAGAAATTACCTAATAGGCACAATGTACACTATTCAGGTAATTGTTACACAAAAAACCCAGACTCCCATCACTACCCAAAATATATATGTAACAAAGCAGCACTTATACCCCCAAATCTATTAAAAAAAAAAAAAAAAACCATAAGAAAGCCAGGCACAGTGGCTCATGCTTGTAATCCCAACACTTTGGGAGGTCAAGGTAGGTGGATTGCTTGAGCCCAAGGGTTTGAGATGAACCTCAGTAACAAAGTGAGACTTTGTTTCTAAAAGTTTTTTCAAAGATTAAAAAAAAAAGAAAAAAATTCAAAGATGTACCAAGTTAATAATCTTCATTTATGTATTTAAAAGACAACCAAAGTATGCAAAGGTATTAAAAAGGTAATCATTATAAACAGTCATTTTTCATCAACATTCTTTAAACCAAACACTTGCTTTGTGATGTAATAATGCATCATAGATATTCCTTTAGGTCAATAATTAAATATTTAATTCAATATTTTTTAAAATCAGCGTAATATTCCAAATAATATTTATCTCACAATTTGTTCAACATTTTCCTCCCTTGAAATTAATGGAAATAAATGGTGAAATTCAAAGAAATTGAAATTATATATTAAAAGCTGGCTTTCAAAAAAGCACAATAAAAGAACCTCTAAGCAGCTCTGATTAAGGTCAAAAGACAGAGTACTAGTATAAATGGGAATGAGGCAAAAGATAGAGTCAAAGTTAAAAACGATTATGAAAATATTATTGCAAAAATTTTCAGAATCACAAAGAAAATGATGATACTGTAGAGAACTATTGAAGCAAAATCTACCTCTGTGAAGTAAAACACATCAAAAACTATACAAGGATCAGAAAACAAATTTAAAGACCTACAATTTAAATTTGCAAAGATTCCATGCGGCTTTAGAGTTAAGCTGATTCTCTTAACAATATGATAATTCCATTGTCATTTAAATTAGTTCAGAATAATAAAACATATGAAAATTTACAATACATTTTATGATGAGAGCATAACCTAAATACAATCACCTGATTCAGCAGAAAAGACTACTGACAATACATATTAGATGTGTAAATAATCCAAGAAAACACTGGAATTTCATATCGTATTTTTAGTGTTTAGCTCCTCTTTGTCCTGAAGAAATTTGCATTGAATGGAATATACCAACATGAAAAAGTTTATTTTCAGCTCTTATGTCTTCACAGAATGCCACGGTTTTTGGAATCTAACATAAATTTTAAAAACAACTATATGTTTTGTAGCTACATAGAAAATATAGAAGCAATAATTACTTCTGCACAAAGGGATCATTTCAGGTGGCAAAAAAGTAAAAGCTTTATATTTTTTCTTACTATTTTTTCCCAGTTGATGAAACCTGTTAATGTCTGATACAATTACAAACTCAGGGATTTGGGATTTTATGTCAAATTTTATGTAAAAAATGTGCATAAATTTTCTTATACAAAAAAAGCACCTGCTAAACTTGATATATAATGACATTCAGATAGAAATTAGCAAATGATAAAAAACTAAGGTGACAAGATTTGAAACTGCAGGAAGACCAGGACAGATAGTAAATTTTTACTCAATACTATTGGAGTACTTTAATACTAGAGCCACCCGGCATGTTAATTATTTTGTGGTAATTGTTTTACAGATGATTGTGATTTAGGTTAACTTTAGTAAATTATAGCTTATTCCTAATTATCAATTATTTTTTAAATGGAAGCTTAAATAGATATGCAGTCTTACTTTGAAATTTTATTATAATATTCTATAAAGTCTAACATCAGTTAAATACTTCTAAAGCATAGGTTTAATAAAGCTAATGACTTTTGCTTTTCCAGTCAGTTTACTTAAAGTATTACATTAGCAATTGTTTTAATTTTTCTTAGGAATCTCTTTTTTATGTTAGCATATATGTATGCATTTTATTTCATTTGATCTATTTAGTTGATACTATTGTTGAAAACCCCAGGATCCTTGTGGCCTTGACACATTTTAGTATTTAGAAGAGTTAAAGATAAATTATTTTTATTATTCTCTGTTCATTATTTTTGTTTGTGGCTTATTGGGTTTTATAAGAAAAATATCTTTAAATTATAAAATTCATATTTATTATATTCTATATCCCAAAGCCATTTGCATAATATAAATTGCTAAATAAGTTGTGAAATCAACAAGTTAAGAATGATACCTTTAATATTGTTTAAATGACTAAAGTAAAATCAGCTTTTACCTTATGATAAAATGTATAATTCCCCCAGTAAATATGATTTAAATGCAATTCATATTCTTAACTCTACCAGTGACATTGAATATTAAGACTCTAGAGCTTATAATAAAGGCACTCAAGTCATATTGATTACTTATAATGAGTCTCTTAAATTAATGGGTCACCTGCTGCTTCAGAAGCTAGTACAGATTTCAAAGTGGGTAAAAATGAGTGGTTTTAAGTTGATTTATAGGTCCTGAAATCAATGATGAAAACAATTATGGTAACAAAACTTTCAGCAAAATTATTTAACAAATACAATCAAACATTAAAATTATGAATATTTCTATAATGACTAGGTTGCTACATCATTTAGTGTTTGGTAACTGGGTTCATTAATAGCTATTTCATTCATAAAGATCTTTTTTTTAAATTTTTTCATTAGTGCTTCATTTTGTAATAGGTCAGGTGTCAATAGTCTGGCTTATTTAAATATAAGACAATGCAACTGACTTAAAAGCATGTGCACAACTGATTCATTTGCAGGTTTTTACTTTGTAATAACTCCAATACCAATAATAAAAATATAGCTTATAGAATTCCTCCATTTGATTCCTTCATTTGGATACCTACTCAGTTCAAGTCAGTGTTCAAAGCAATTGGATAGAGTGGTGAACCAGACAAGCAAGATGGAAAAAAACAGTTTCAACAGTTATAGACCAGATATTTTCAGATAATCATAAGTAATATAAAATTCCATTTGGATGGCTATAAACAGTTTTCAAATCATTTTCATGTATATTGATGTCATTGATATTCACAATAATGTTGATATTCACAATAATGTTGAGTGAACAATATTATTATAAAGTTATATCTGGAATTGTGGAATACAAAGGGGCTAGAGCCCTGACTTAAGACATGGAGAGGGGAGAAAATAAATTTGAACATTTAACCTTAACTATAGAATGGAAAAAATCAACTGAAACATATAAAAATAAACCCACTTTATAAAAGCCATAATTCTCATGCTCCAAATAAGCTGAGTGTATATATATATATATATATATAATACAGATTTCACACATATATATAAAAAACAGCTTATTGAGATATAATTCACAAACCATGAATTTCATTATTTAAAGTATACAATTCAGCATTTTTTTTGTATAGTCACAGGATTGTGCAGCCATCTCCCCCACCTAATATTATAAAGGTGTCATCATCCACACTTAGCATTCATTTCCCACATCTGCCTTGCCCCAGGCCCTGGTAACCATTAATCTACTTTTTGGACATTTCATATAAATAGAGTTATACAATATTTATTCTTCCGTGTTTGGCTTCTTTTACTTAGCATAATGTTCACAAGGTTTATCCATGTTGTAGAATGCATCAGTACTTAATTCCTGATACATTTATGGCTAAATAATATTCCATTGTATGAATATAAAATAATTTGTTATCCATTTATCAGTGATGGAGATCTGGGCCGTTTCCACTTGTTAACTATTATTTATGATGCTGATATGAGTATTTGTGCACAAGTTTTTACATGAACATAAATCTTCAATTTTCTTGGTGTATACCTAGGAGTAGAATTACTCAGTGATATGGTAACTCTGTTTAAATATTGAGCACCTTTTGAAGTGTTTTTCATAGGGGCAGCATGAATTCATATTCTCATCAGCAGTGCATAAGAGTTTCAATTTATCCACAACCTCATCAACATTTGTTATTCTCTGTCTTTTCTAGTATATCCATCCTACTAGGTATGAACAATAGCTCATTGTTGTTTTGATTTGCATTTCACAAAGGAACACCTTTTCATATGCTTATTGGCCATTTGTATACCTTCTTTGGAGGAAAATCTATTTAAGTTTTTTGGCCATTTAAAAAATTAAATAGTCTCTTTATTGTTGAATTGTAAATGTTCGTTATATATTCTGGATACAAGTTCCTCATCAGTTATATAATTTGAAAACATTTCCTCCCTATTTGTGGGTCATCTTTTCACTTTACTGATGACATCCTTGAAACATGCATTTTTTCATTATAATGAAGTTCAATTTATGTCTTTATTTGTTGCTTGTGCATTTGCTATTGTATCTAAGAAATCATTACTTTATCTAAGGTCACTATGATTCACCCCTATGTTTTCTTCTAAGAGTATTATAGTGTTAGTTCTTACATTTAAATCTATGAATGCTTTGAATTAATTTTTGCATATGGTATGAAGCAGGGGTCTGATTCAATTCTTTTGCAGTGGATATCCAGTGGTTCTATAACTATTAATTGAAAAGACTATTATCCCCATTAAATGTTCTTACACCCTTCTTGAATCACACTCCAGTTTTACAGACAAGTAAACAGAGGCTAAGAGAAGTAAAAATATTAGGAATATAATGTCATGTTAGTGATAGAGATAAGTTTTCAAGCTTGAATTGGCTGGCCACAAATCCTTGCATCATACCAGTGTTCTCGGCTCTGGATCCTGGATGGGTAAAGAAAAAAAAGCCATGTACTTTGAATTATTACAGCATCTTTGAATCTATGTTCCATCATTTAAGGTCTGTAGACTGAGTGTATAAGAGCAACTACCATAATATTAAAAACTCCTGATATTTTTTGACATTCAAAAGGAAACTGAGTGTGTGTGTGTGTGTGACTGTGGTATATTATATCATACTGTTTTATTTTCTTAAAGAAAGATTTAGACATTTCAGGAAATTACATTCTAAATAGTGAAACATTTGCCATATACTATATACATTCCTAATGACTTTACCCTTATTCAGAGTACTACTACAGAGGAGAACATGTTGGCAGACCTCAAACAGACACGTGTTTCAGTGAAGGGTTGTAAATGCTCTCAATAATTGGAGCTCATAAAATAATAAAATATAGTAATTCCAGTTTTATATTCCTGGTATATAGAAGTTAACAGTGTCCACACTACTTCCTTTGGCAAATGAAATATGACTACAAAGAACATGTGTAACTTCCACATAGAAGCCATTAAGAGACCTTGAATAACATGTTCCCTTCTCTCTGCCATGGTGACCAAGCATATTTCAGACAGAGGAAGCTTCATCCACCTGTGTCCCATTTTGTGGAAAACCTGAGATAAACATATAGTCAAAATGAGAAATGTATATCTGTGTATTTATTTGTTTTGATTCATTGATATTCATGGTTTGTTTTTATCACAAGATAACTTAGTCTTTCCTGCTTAATACCATAGCTTACAGTCTTTAGAAAGGCCTCAGATACTAGTATTTTACTTAACATTTAAACACTGTGTTAAACAAATATTCAACACCAACATATGCACTCCTATACTCATTCTTACAATATAGTCACATAAATTATGCATGATTTGGAAAGTTTACAGGTACTCTTAAGTTAAATTCTTAATTTGGAGGAGCATATTAATAAGTTATATGATATGAAATGATGTTCTTTATACAATGTGTTTATGAGGAAATGTGTTATTCAATACGAAAACATATGTTCATTACCTGGAATACAGACTTCTTCACACATTTGTTTCATCACACCTAGATATAGTTTATAAAACTGGAAAAAAGACGGCTAGTTTAAATTAAATAAAACTCACTATTAATAAATGCTATTTTCTCTACTAGATAAAGCAAATTACACCAGTGATTTTTTTCAATCAGATAACAACCACAGTCTCTTGATTTTATTTTCGTTACACATATCATATTCATATCCCAGAACATTCAGGCACAATTTCTATCACAATTTAACTAAGTTAACATCTCAGTATCTTCCTCCTCTTCTTGAGTCTTGTCTCCATTTTTTTTTTTTGTTTGCAAAAATTGGACTTTCATTATTCCAGGCTCTGTTAAATTTAAACATAAATCTCTGTTGACTGCAAGATCACTTTAAACTCTTTACCCCAGTGCCACTCTGTGTGGCTCCATAATGAGTCTTCAAAGTTCTTTTCCAGGATTATCTACTAAAAGTTTCCTCCAACCCTGTCAGCCTGGGGCACTCACCATCTTCAAATATGGCTGGCTCATTTGAACTTCTTATTCATACTCTGTTTCCTCCTTCATATTCATTTCCCTGAATGTTATCCATTGAAGTACTTATTATTTATACAGTAAATTATTATGTGTATGTGTGTATTAGTCAGGATTCTCTAGAGGGACAAAACTAATAGGATATATATATCCTATTAGTATTATACATGTGTATGTATATACATAAATATATATATATACATGTAAAAGGGAATACAGTAAGTATTAACTTACATGATCACAAGGCCCTACAATAGTCCATCTGCAGGCTGAGGAGCAAGGAAAGCCAGTCCAAGTCCCAAAACTGAAGAACTTGGAGTCCAATATTTGAGAGTAGGAAGCATCCAGCACAGGAGAAAGATGTAGGCTGGGAAGCTAGGCCAGTCTCACCTTTTCAAATTTTTCTGCCTGCTTTATATTTGCTGGAAGCTGATTAGATGGTGCCCACCAAATTAAGGATGGGTCTGCCTTCCCCAGCCCACTGACTCCAATGTTTATCTGCTTTGGCAACACCCTCACAGACACACCCAGGATTAATACTTTGCATTCTTTAATCCAAGCAAGTTGACACTCAGTATTAACCATCACAAGTCAACTTGAACCCATACACATCTCCAGAGATCATAAATAATCTTCAGATAAACACAATAATAGCATCATAATTATACCTAATATAATACAACTATCCTTCGTACAACCAAAACACACCAATCCCCAGCCCAAATACGATTACATAAAGTTAACAATACTTAAATGTTGATATGAAGTCAATAAATCTTATGTCACATGATAAAAGAAAAGGAAATAAAATGAAGACATTTTCTTAGTACAATTGTATACATACACAGACATGTTTTTAACAAAAGAAGGAGGAAACGCTAATGACAGTTACAGTCCTCATTTCTGCAGTTGGTCCCATGGTCATAGCTGGTATTGATGATTACCTTCTTCTACTACACATTCTATATTCCCTTTCCCTTCAGAAAGCACCTCAGCAGGTCATGTTTTTTTTTCCTGGTGGGGTGACCCAAACCTTCATTCCTGAGGGGTCTGGACAATTTGTAGTCCTGCCTGGATTGAGCTGTTGTAGTTTCCCATTCACCTTAATCACAGGGCATGGTAATACTAAGAGATGCCCTACTGGACCTCCTGTATTCCATGCATACTCTTCCTTACCTATGTTATGGAGTAGTAGACTGATTTTATCTTGATAGTCATGGTAATACTAAGAGATGCCCTACTGGACCTCCTGTATTCCATGCATACTCTTCCTTACCTATGTTATGGAGTAGTAGACTGATTTCATCTTGATAGTCAAGGTCAATCACCCCAGCCAACACTGTAACTCCCTTCTTAGCCTGTTGACTTAAAGGTAAGAGGAGCTCAAAGTGTCCAGGTGGCAATCTTAACTTCCATTTTAATGGAATCATTGTTGTGTCTCCTGGTGGCAGCATCCTCCCTCTGGAATTAAGAACTCTAGGCCAGCAGAACATAATGTCTTAGGAACATGAAGCAAAAATTTTGTTAGTGGATCACTAAGGGTGATGGTGAGTGGTGCCACTTTCACTTCCACCCCTTGATTCCTGGACCCATCAATCCTGGCTATGGGAGAAACAGGACCGTATATTGGACACTGATTCAGAGTATACATGGCCTTCTGTAGAACTTTACCCCAGCCCTGCAAAGTATTGTCACCTAGTTGGCATTGTAATTGTGACTTCAAAAGACCATTCCATCATTCTATCAATCCAGCTGTTTCAGGATGATGGGGAACATGGTAAGAGCAGTGAATTCCATGAGCATGAGCTCACTGCTGCACTTCTTTAGCTGTAAAGTGAGTGCCTTGGTCAGAGGCAATGCTGTGTGGAATAGCAAGATGGTGGATAGGGCATTCCATAAGTACATGGATGGTAGTCTTGACAGAAGCATTGCATGAAGGAGAGGCAAACCCATATCCAGAGTAAGCGTCTATTCCAGCGAGGAAAAGCCTCTGCCCTTTCCATGATGGAAGAAATCCAATATTATAAACCTGCCACCAGGTATCTGGCTGATCACCTCAAGGAATGGTGCCATATTGAAGGTTCAGTGTTGGTTTCTGATGCTGGCAAATTGGGCACTCAGCAGTGGCCAGAGTCAGGTCAGCCTTGGTGAGTGGAAGTCCACGTTGCTGAGCCCACGCATAACCTCCATCCCTGTCATCATGACCACTTTGTTCATGGACCCATTGGGCAGTGACAGAGGTGGCTAGGGAAGGAGGCTGAGTGGTGTCCACAAAACAGGCCATCCTGTCCACTTGATTATTAAAATCCTCCACTGATGAGGTCACCCATTGGTGAGCACTCACATGAAATACAAATATGTTCACAGTTTTTGACCACTCAGAGAAGTCCATCCACATACCTCTTCCCCGAATTTCTTTGTCACCAATTTTCCAATTATGCTTCTTCCAAGGCCCTGACCATCCAGCCAAACCACTGGCTACAGTCCATGAACCAGTATATAATCACACATCTGGCCATTTCTCCTTCCATGCAAAGTGCATAACCAGGTGCAGTGCTCAAAGTTCTGCCCACTGGGAAGATTTCCCTTCACTGCTGTCCTTCAGGGACGTCCTAGAAAGGGGCTGTGGTGCTGCAGCTGTCCACTTTTGGGTGGTGACTGCAGAACCATCTGTGAACCAGGCCATAGTCTTCTTTTCCTCTGTCAACAGATCATAGGGAACTCCCCATGAGGCCATCGGTGCAGGCTGGGGGAGAGAAGGCAGGGTGGCAGGAGTAGAGACCATGGGCATTTGAGCCACTTCCTCATGTAACTTATTTGAGCTTCAGGACCTGCTCGAGCCCAATCATGTATATACCACTTCCATTTGATGAGGGAATGCTGCTGTGCACAACCTACTCTATGGCTAGATGGGTCAGAAAGCATCCAGTTCATGATAGGCAGTTGAGGTTGCATGGTGACTTGATGACTCACAGTCAAATGCTGTTTCCACCAAAGCCCAGCAACAGGCCAGGAGCTGTCTCTCAAAAGGAGAGTAGTTATCTGCAGAAGATGGCAGGGCCTTGCTCCAAAATTTTAAAGGCCTCTGCTGTGTTTCACCTATGGGGGCCTCCCAGAGGCCCCAAACAGCATCCCTATCTTCCACTGTCACCTCAAGCACCATTGGATCTGCTGGGTCATATGGCCCAAGTGGCAGAGCAGCTTGCACAGCAACCTGGACCTGTTGCAGAGCCTTCTCCTGTTCTGGACCCCACTCAAAACTGGAAGCTTTTGGGGGCACTTGATAAATGGGCCAGAGTAACACACCCAAATGAGGAATGTGATGTCTCCAAAATCCAAACAGGCCCACTAGGGGTTGTGCCTCTTTCTTGGTTGTAGGAGGGGCCAAATGCAGCAACTTATCCTTCACCTTAGAAGGAATATCTCGACAGGCCCCACACCACTGGACCCCTAGAAATTTGACTGAGGTAGAAGGTCCCTGAATTTTAGTCAGATTTATTTCCCATCCTCTGGCATGCAAATGTGTCACTAATAAGTCTAGTGTGGTTGCTACATCTTGCTCACTGTATGCAATCAGCATAATGTTATCAATGTATGAAATGTCTGATCATTTTCCTTTCCCCAGTGCACAGCCACCCTGGTAAAAGGCCGGAGGTCTCCTTGGGGAAGAATGGAAGAAAGATTCACTGCATAAATTGTCAGTAATGTAGCAGGGTTCAGCTTTCCCTTCATTCAAATGGTTCTAGGTCTGTAAACTGGCTCAAGTCTGGAAATTGATTGAGGGGCCGTGATTCACTGTTTTTATAGGGCAAATGAGTCTTTTGTCCATTTGACCTAAAAGATTTCTGCTTATATAAATTAAGTAAAAATGCAGTAGGCTTCCTATCAATTTCACTTCTAGGAAGACCATAATTAATTAGCCAATGCCAGAACTCTATAAGAGTCAGACTATTCTGACTGTTGCTTTGCCTCTGCTGTCCATGATGGTAGCTATGCCCACCTTGCCTTTGATGGCTGAGTGCTGCCACTTGGCCCCTGCCACCTCAGGATCCAATTATTCCCATTGTGTTTAAATTTGTAGTTGAGTGACTGTGATTCCCACTGTTAGATCTGACACACAGAGAAGAGCAATTACAGGACTCTCCAATGATGCAGGTGCTGCCCTCACAAATCTATTTCACAAGGCATTGGTCAAGGGTATATATTCTGGACCCTCCCAGCTGGAATGAGTAGGTCTAAAGTGGCTAATCCACTCCACCATCCCAATCTCCCTAAGCCTATGCATCCCTTTTTCTACATTAAATCAAGGGAGATCCAGTATTTCCAGCTTGCTCACAGTGGGCCATGTTTTAATCCACATTTCAGCTAACCAAGCAAACAAACTATTAAAGTTGTAACATTAAAAGAATCCCTACTTAATGGGTCCAAATCAATAAATTCAGCCTGATTCAACTTTATGTTCCTCCCACAACTATCCCACACCCTTCATATCCATTCCCATGCATGTTCTCCAGATTTATTTATATAAATTATGAAACTCAAACAGTTATTTTTGAGTGTAGCACACCTCCTCATGGGTCACTCTCTCAACCTCACCTCTAAGGGCCAGCCGGGATTTTAGTCTAGTTATAGGTCTAGAAATAAACACGGGTGTTGGGAGTAGCTCCTGAGGAGAATCAGCATTATTTTGCTTGGCAATTGCCTCAGGGGAGGCCATCACTGTTGCCTCAGGCAGCTCAGGGTTTATCTCCTCAGACAAAGGTGGAAAGGCTGAGGGTAGCATGGATCATGGAGGAGATATTGCCTTGGGGATCGGGAAGCTGTTCCTTCTGGCAAAAAAGGTTAATCAGAGTTTACAAACTCAGTGTCCCCAGCTTCATCAGGGTGCTACCACATATCCCCATTCCAAGTTGCAGAGTCCCATTCTTTTCTAATCAATGCTCTCACTTTAACAGTAGACATCCGGAGAGGCTGTGTATGTACCTTTTGTTGCAGGTCAGCCACTCGCATGATAAGATCTTATGTTTGTTTTTCCACAGTTTCACCTCTTTCTCTACAGGAGATAAGACTCTCACTCAGGGCAATCTTAGCAGGTTTGAGGCTCAGTATCTGCTTCTGAAGCTGGGAGACAGAATCCCTGAGTTCATCATTTCTTTAAATCACTTTGTCCACTGAACTTAGGGGCAACCAGCCAGCTTCATTATGTTCCTTGGTTCTCCACATATGGTCAAAGGTATTATATATAGAGTCACTAAACTCCTTGACACTCAGGAGCAGTGAATCAGGGGTGTCAAATGTATTTATTTTGCATAACTCTTTAAACAGTTTACTCCAAGGACTATCAGTGTTCTCCATACTACTAGAAGTAGAGTCCTTAGCATTCTGGGGTCTAATCATATTAAGCACACAACTCCAGAAACCCAAAACCAACAAAAGAGCGTCATCCTTAATATTCTGTTTCTCTAGAACCACTCCTGGTAGCAAAACCTGTATTAGTCAGAGTTCTCTAGAGGGACAGAACTAATAGGATATATATATATATACACACACACATATATATATACACACACATATATATATACACACACACACACACACACACATAAACACACTCACGTATATATACATACATACATACATACATATATAAAGGGGAGTTTATTAAGTATTAACTTCCACAATCACAAGGGCCCACAATAGGCTGCCTGTAGGCTGAGGAGCAAGGAGAGCCAGTCCAAGTCCCAAAACTGAAGAACTTGGAGTCTGATGTTCGAGGGCAGGAAGCATCCCGCATGAGAGAAAGATGTAGGCTGGGAAGCTAGGCCAGTCTCGCCTTTTCCCATTTTTCTGCCTGCTTTATATTCACTGCAAGCTGACTAGATGGTGTTCACCAGATTAAGGGTGGGTCTGCCTTCCCCAGCCCACTGACTCAAATGTTAATCTCCTCTGGCAACATCCTCACAGACACACCCAGGATTAATACTTTGCATGCTTCAATCCAATCAAGTTGACACTCAGTATTAACCATCACAATGTGGTTTTAAAAGGTACATGGAAATATGCAACATTTTTTACCTTTTTCTTTTGCTCCCATTCCCCAAGGACTACCACTGTTTACTGAATTTGTTTTTTAATCTGTTGATTATGACCAGTACAACATTTTAAATAAAACATTAACTTATTAGGCTCATTCTACTGTAATAATTAATGCAAAATAAATGAATTTTTCATTGTTTTTGTTTTTCTTTTGTGACATGTTTGCATCTAACTTCTTATTCTTTCATTTGTTTCTATTTACTTTGTTTAAAATAAAAAGTGCATGTGTTCTTATGATAACTGAAACACTACAAAAATGATGTAAGACGTTAATAATCTTTTCTAACCTTCATTCCCACCCCTGTGGTGTAATCAGTCTAAGCAGATTGCTGTATTTCTTTGCCCATTTATCTCCAGTCATATGATACTATGAAACATATGTGCACATCCACAGGAGTGGCAGACATTGTTAGTCACTCATCCAATATTCATTTTTCTCTTCTACCTTACAAATAGAGCCCCTAATTCATAGTTATTTTTTTTAGGGAGAAAGTTTGCCAATGTGCCCTGTTAAAATATTTACCGTCATAGTTTTCCTTTCTGATAGGGATACAATGAGACACAATTCTTGGCAATGAGAAGAATGGAGATGTCACTCACTGGGTGGGCTTTTGGGAAAGTTTTTAAAGAGAAACAGGCTCAGCTGTCCCTTCTTAAGCTTGGTGAGCCTTGTCCTTTCTATCAGTTTGAAACATGACTATGAGAAGTGGGATGTGATGAGCCATATGCCTCTAGGACTAGTGGAACAAAAAATAGAACAAGGTTTGGGCACTGAACGTCTCAAGAAGCCACTGCACCACTCATCATACACTGCTTAATCTGCAAACTCTTATTTTGTTAGGAAAATAATATCCTTACCTTTGTTGTTTAATAGTAAATAACGGGCATTCTTCAAAGTCAATAACTCTACATCTGTTGTGTTACTTTGAGGAGTTTCACATCATCAGTAATATTGATATAGTACCACTTGTCTATTTCCTAACCCAGCTATTTAAAAGGTTGCTTCTAGCTTCTCACCTACAAACAATATTGCAGTAATCACCCACGTAGGTAAGTTCTTAAGTATTGGTGTTTTGTGATCATTACAACATAATCTCCCACGTGACTTTGCTCAAATTTTAATAAACATTTTCTGATTACTTTCCAAAGACGTGTAGAAATTCACACTGCCACAGTGTGAACTCATGAGGAAATGTATGAGTTTCAGTTCTCCAAATGCATATTGCCATTGAATATTATTTAATATCACAAAATTATTAATTTTTAAATAAAATTAATCAAGGACTCAAAAACTTATATGCCATCGTCATTATTTATATATTTGTTGTTCATCTGGGTTACCCTTTCTCTGGATTGGTTATTATATCCTTTAAATAACTTCCCTTTGATTTGTCTTTTTCTTAACAGTTTCTAAATTTATTTGTATGTTAGAGTTATTATCCCAATATATTTACTATATGTTGCAAATATTTCGTTCCAATCTATTGTTTGTCTTTTGATTTTTTAATGGAATGTTTTGCAATTAAAACATATATATACTTAAATAAAATACTTGCATATGTTTCTTGATTTGTCATCCTTATGTAAGACTAATTAATGCCTGGTCTTCAGGTACCAACACGACTTCCCTGCTCTCTTAGCAACTTCACTTCCAAAATTTAATTTTAAATAATGCACTTTTCCATCTTTTTCTTAGTTTGTCAACTACAATAAATTCATTGATTCCATACCACAAAGATTTTTTTAATTAGCACACTTTTATGTCTTTCCATCTTTTCCTATTGTTAACTACCTGAATTGTTGCTAGGAATATCATTATTTTTACAAGATCTAGTTTACATCACTGTCACAGGGACACCATCATAGCTGTGCAGGAACATAATCACTTTGGGTCTTCCGGAAATTCTGCAGAGTGTGGCAGCATTACAATTATAATATAATTTTATGTTATATTTACCATTATAAATAATAGCTCATGCTTTCAGTACATTTTTTAATACAAAGACTAAAAACAGATAAAGGTAGTTTGTACAGTATAGATAAATTTTATTCACTCTTCTTCCAGGCATTTCCTATTCTTAGGAACTTACTCTGATCTTATGTGGCAATAAAGCGACTACTTGAGATGCATGAATATTGAGAGAATGCTGCAGGCCACTTCATGGTTATCCACAGATATAATGGTTTATTTAAGATTTTCAGTGCTTTCTATAATAAACAATGTTTTGTATCTTTTTTCTTTATTTAGGGGACTGGATGCCTAGTTCCTAAGGACTGGCTATTGAATGCTCCTAGATCTTGAATCTACCTTTGGATAACTTGTCCTTTAGACTTTTCTATTATCAGAGACTCGGAATAATTTCCAGTCCATGGAGATGTCTTGAGTAAACTTTTGTCAAATTGGTGGACTATTCAAACATTGACATAATATTTGCAAAATTGTTAATAGCAGTGAGACAAGGGCATTAGCCCTTCAATCTTTCTTAAATACAAAGATTGATATCTGCCTAATACAGCAAAATAGAACCCAGCATGTTCATTAATCAAATCTATCAGCTTTATCTACAACCTTTATGTTGTAGAAAAATGAATCATAGATGATTAGAAAATATAATCTTGGCTGATATTTTTTATGATTTCTTTGGATTTAAAGTTAAAAGGCCTTGTATCTTTAGCCATTTCTTGTTCCAACTGTCATTTATTTAGGGAGCAAAACTGTATCTTTGCTGTGTAGAATTTTTTAAATGATGTTATTGTAGGGTGGAATATTTAATGTTGAGGTCCTGTTTGATGCCGAATAGATTAGCTAACTCTAGTTTTCTCTCTTCTAATGACAACTTTAATAAATAAGCACAAAAATTAATGCTTGGTTTGGTTTGATAATTATACTTTCTTAAACTAGATGTATTCATCTCTATTTGCCTCTAATTTTCCATCTCTTTTCCTTATGATTAGACTTACATTTTCTATGTGAAGCACAATGTAAATTGTATATTTTTTATTATAGTAATTATTACATTTATGTTAGCAGTGGCATTTACCACTCTACATTCATTTAACATAAGATGTTCTCCTTGAACTAAAGCCTAATGACAGTATAATTCAGTCTTTGCAATCAAGTGGTTCTTTTTCTTTTTTCAAAGAGTTGTTTTTAATGTAGTGGTGAAAGGTAAATGTAAGCTAACAATAGCCTCAGAGAATTAGGAGACCTCATTTATCAGGAAGGGAATGCTATATCAGATAATTTTTAATTTCTAAAAAAATGTGGCTTGCCAGTATTTACGATTCACATCCAGCAAATTGCAAATTGATATAATTGTGAAATAAATTCAGCAATTTTTAATCTAAATTTAGTAAATTTTTTTTTCTTTTTCCATCTCGGTTTTGCTGACATTTGTTTCTAGCATAGTTAGCATTGTTTTCTTTCTTTTTTAACTTTTTCTTCTTTTGGTTTCTACTCAGCAGCTATTATTTTTCTACTTTATACTTTTATCAAATCTCCTTTTTAAAAAAATCAGAAGCATAGGTATGAATTTTCAGAATTTTAGCAAGGTAAAGTGTTACTGGAAAGGGATTCCAATCCAGACCCCAAGAGAGGGTTCTTGGATTTTGCACAATAATGAATTCAGGGCGAGTCCCCAGTGCAAAGTGAAAGCAAGTTTATTAAGCAGGTAAAGTGGTGAAAGCACAGCTACCCCATAGACAGAGTAGGGCATTCCGAAAAGTAAGAGGAGGAACGCGTCCACCCTAGTACAATAATTTATATATAGGGTTAAAAAAAGGATCATGGGGAAATGTACTCCGCTACAAGGGTTTGTGATAAAGGATAAATGTTCTTAATCACTATATATTGCAAGAATCAATATTATTATCTTTAAAGCAAAATTAGAGATGCTTCTGTTCTCAAGATGTTGGGATATCAGGACACTCCCAAGTCTGGGTCTATTTAGTAAATGTTACCAATCTGTTCCCCTAACCATAAACTTCTAGAGGCTAGGAATACCGCACTTTCTGGGAATGCAGCCCAGCAAGTCCCAGCCTTATTTTTCCTAGCTCTCACTCAAGATGTAATCACTGTGATTTGAATGCCTCTGACAAAACAACAACTTTTATTTTGCTTTTTTGCACTTGGCAAGTTAAACCAAAATGAGAAATAGTTGACTTTCTGACCTTAGCCAACCAAACATTGCATAGAGACAACTGTCTGGTCATTCTAATTGGGGAATAGTAAAAGAAAAATAATCACAAGGCTTCAACTAACTCTATGCTAAATTGGGCAAGTTACTATTTAGCTTTTGAGCAAAAGTATTTGTATGAATGAATTAATACTGAGACAGGTAACCTGGCTGGTTTCTTGTTTTGAAGTGATTTAGAGCAAAAAGAACAAAAGCCCCTTACTCAAGCTGTAGCTCACCTAACTTCCAGCCAGTCAAGCATCAGCAAAAGACCCAAGAACTATTAACAGTAAGTTCCTGGTTTAGATGACTAACGACTTCCACAGGACCCTGCATGCACAGTCTGACTTAAACCTCAACTTGTAGTTACCTCTTACTCATCTTAATGCTAAAAGTCATGACCAGGGATGGAGATTTAAAATGTTAATATTATACGCAATGTATGAAGAATCATGTAAAGCCACTGCTCAAGTGCTAGAGAAATCCCGCCTATACATAGCCTGGTGAAACCTTTCCCTATAGAAAGACTTGTAAAACTAACCCACATACTATCTTCCAGGGAGCAACTTGCCTCGTCCTTTCACGGCGCTGACTTCCTTGTGCACAAGCTTTAAATAAACTTTTCTGTTTCTCTTTGCTGCTATGTCTGGTGGTCTCTCTTGATTTCTATCCTGGGGGATTATAAGAACCCAGGAGCACTGGTAACAATACCACTAAAATTTACTGAATTCTTGGAAAGTAGAATTAAAGAAGTAAAATAACTACATAAAAGTGCTTCATAAATTAGAAAATTCTTTTTATAGTTTAGGTATTAATATTATTATTAAGGTGATTGGATTATGCAGAAAAAAACAAATAATGACAAATATTTAGAAAACCAGCCTACACAGGCTGACCAGACTTCTTGTTCTGGTAAGACAGTGTAGTACAGTGACAGATGCACCGCAAGACTCCAGAATGAGGAAGTATGAAACAGTTCACCTGACAGATCCCAGGGCAGTAAAATGCTGTCATATTTTCTCTTGCAGTGAGTAGATTACTAAGATGGCAGTCTTTGAGTGCAGTAGAACCTGTGACTTGTGTCTAGCCAATAGAAGGTGGAAAAAGTAGTGAGATAGTCACTTGAATGATTAGATTATACATTCCATTTTTAGCTTACTTGAGTGAGAACTTCTATTGGCTTTGAAAAAAATAAGTAGCTATGTTTTTAATGACCCCTAAGCAGGCCACATAACAGGCAACAAAGTATAAGGGGGTTCCTAGGATCTGAGAGCATTTCCTGGTTGATAGCCAGCAAGGAAGTAACAATTTCAGTCAATGTAACAATAAGGAACTGAATTCAGCACAACAACCACATGAGTTTGGAAAAGAATCCGGAGTACCAGAAAAGAAAGCGGTCTGGCCTGTATTTAGATTGCCACCTTGGGACACCCTGAGCAGAGGACCTGAACTTTTGACTCCAAACCAGAGAGATAATGAATAGATGTGGTTTCAAGCTGCTAAGTTTTTCATCGGGTGTTATGATGCAACATAGAAACTAATACACCTAGTAGTGAAAGGATTCAATCTATCCAGTAAGACTAAAAGGTTTAACTCATATTTTATAGACAGGGAAGCATTTTTATCCAGAAAAAAAATCTTATAATGAGAGGGCTTGGGGCTAGTCTATAAAAACAAAAAGCAAAGCGAAAAACACAAAACACACAAGCAGTAAGAGAAATAGCAAATGAATTGCAATGTTATGTTGACAGTCTATATAGTTGACTTTGAAGGAATCTATTAAAGAGTTATTTAGTTGCTACTACAACATAAATTGCAAGCTTTTCTCTTAAAGGCTACCACCATTTAATGCAAAAAAAAAAAAAAATCCACTAGGAATAGAAAGCTAAGGAAACCAAACACGAATGGCTATTCTGCAGGATAATTTTATTAATCTTAGACCATGTTTTATTTAGGAAGGTCAACATTTATTATTATTACTTTAATTTTGCTTTAAAAGTATGAAATAAAAGTTTACACATTTCTTTAGAATCATCATAGGGTGTTACTTTTTTGTTGCTAGAAGTAGAGAAGTGTTTGCTAAGTTTCTTTATCAAATTAATGGAAATGTTTTCACATCAAAATACTCTGATCAGAATACTGTAGATTGAATATGTTCACAGCTTGCTTATATAATTATAAGAATATCTACAGAAAATATCTGAGTAATACATATACATGAAGTGGCATGAATAAAACAAATCAAGCCCTTTGAACTAGTTATTCTACAACTGGGAATCTGTCCTAAGGACAGATCTCAAATTTGCAGAGCTTTATTGCAAATACTGATTATTGCTCTATTATAGCAAAAAACTTCAATCAATCTAAATCTCTAAATGTAAAGAAGTTATTAACTCTACCAGACATTAAGGGGATTTGGCAAATAGTTTACAATTAGTGAGTTTCTCACATCTCTAAATCTAACTCCTCAGAGGAAGCTCTGGGAAAGAAATTAAGTCCACAACCCACTGCCTTTCCATTTCAGCACCCCTTGTTCTTTCCATGCCCTGCTTTGCCCTTGTCTACAGAGCTATCTCCTCCTATAAGAAAAGCTTGATTTAATGATTGTGAACATTTCTAAAGAACATAGCTAATTTTCAAATCGCATATGTGTAAGATTAGACCCTGAAAGTGAGAGTACATTGCATGTGAAAACTTCAAAAAGATCTGTGTGCTTTGGGAGGAGATTTTGTTCAAAGTTAAAGATTTCATTCTCTTCCCAAGTAGGCCAGAGAAAAGAAATCACAGTTACAGCTGCACATGGTAGCAGCTGAACAAATCCCTGGCATCGGAAAGTGAAAGTAAATGGTGTTACTTGCATGTTAGCCTGGGAACTGCAAAACATCTCAGGTGGTTATCTTTGAACGAGTGTCTGAGGGAACCTCCTTTCTTTCTTCATTCCAAAGTTACTATCTCTACGCCATAGCTCCAGTGAATTTCTATGTGTTGGAGTCTCTGAGAACAGCCCATACTCCCAGCTCCAAGCCATGAAAAGCATAAGCAGTGGATAAAAAATGAGGGAATCCATGCTCCCTGGATGAAGAGAAAAAGGATGAGAATTGTTCTCCTACAGTTTCACGTGTATTTCACCTATTAGGTTGATTAAGCAGTTGAGTACTCCAAGAAGACAGAAATAACTAAATAATTACATCTAGTAGACTTACTGCTTATTGATCAAGTAATGATGCATCTTCTTTCCAAAACATGGAAATAGACTCCAACTGATAAAATGCATCTGAAACACCATAAAAAATACCTGTGAAACTTATTATTTTCCTTGAAAGTAAAATCACTAATTTTTATATGAATAGCATAGCCCTTTAAATTTTTCTGTCATGAATAGCAAGCTTAATTCATAATATTTCATGCTTTCTAGCACTCTTGATGATTTTTCAAAATAAAAATTTAAGCCTTATAAATTATTTATTGGGAATTTAAGTATATACAAAATACTGGGAGAATGCTATTTGTGGTTACATGTAATATTTATGTATCAGATATGGATTTTTATATAATTTGAATCAAATGCATGTAACTTTTTTGCAAATTCAAAGCTAAACAATGCTATTCTGAGGCAAATTTTCAATATGTTAAAAAGAAGTCTATGCATTCATTGGTATTTACACTTGAGGAAAATTGGTCAGAAATAACTTAATGCACTCTATATAAGTGCGTCCCTCAAGTAAAAATAACTCTAGCTTTATTTAATCTAAATATAAATCATAAATACTTTGATCTCAAAGCGTTCAAATACTATTCCTTTTACATTTGCCATTGAGATGGTAAATACTATTTACCAACTGTTTCAGGAAAACATGTGGCTTATTCAAGTATTTATTGTAGGGATAAAAATTCTCTTTGCCATTTAAAATTTAGACAATAGGTCTAACTTGAACTGGTTGATTTACTCTTTCAAAGTTGAGAATTAACATATCCATTACATGTTTTCTAAAATTAATTCATTGGTTTATTTCTTCATTCAAGTATATATTTAGTCTGGCCTTATATGAAAGGGACAGTTTCAGAAACGTCTTGGTATCTGAAGAGGAATAATGTCTCTAGGTATACATATTTGATCCTCAATCTATTTATTAACTATATCCTTTTTGTATGGATAGGTGTATGGAATACTAAGTGGTCAATGATGTATTCTTGATTAAAAATTTAAAGAACATTTAAGTCTCTTTAGGATTTTGAATGTTCCCACCACTAAGAAATGATAAATGCTTGAAGCCATGTATATCCTAATTACCCTGATTTGATCATTACACATTTTATACATGTATCAAAATATTCTATACCCAATAAATATGTGCAATTATTACATGTCAAGTAAAAATTATTTTAAAAGGTAGCTTAACTGTGTGTTTTCCATTCCTAAATAGCTTTATTTAGGAAATGGTAACATCAATCAATGTACCATGTGATATTCGAGTCCCTTTTAAAAAAGAATAAAAGAGAGAGACTTATTTTTCTGGAATGTGATCTTAGAAGATTCCATATCGGAAACCCCATCAAAAAGAAGTCTAAGTGCTTAACATAATTTGCATTCATCCCTTTACTTGTTTATTATCTGACTTCCCACCAGAGGGCAGGGCGTTCTCAGTTTTGTTAATTGCCATACACCCTCCTGGCAGTTAGTAGGTGCTCAAAAAAAAAAAAAAAAAAAAAAAAAGGAATTGATTAATTATGCAATCCAACATTTCTGGATTCTATGTTAAATGATATGATTTAACTGTGCTCGTGCTCACATCCACACAGAACTTTACTGTTTATGACACGTATAACAGGAAATTCCTGTCTGCCTTATGAGTTTGTGCTGTTGATATGAACAGTTATCAAGTTGCTGTGAAGTTGAAACATGAGACAATTGCAAACACCTCAACTGACTCAGCAAAAACAAAACCTTTGTGAAAGCATTCTGGCTGCAACTTCTGGGTTTACAATCAACTAGGTTTTATCCACACTGTGATGTGTGAGCAGCAGGTGTCTGAAAGCATCAATTGTCCAGTCAGGCCCCTGTGAGGATGGCAAGAAGCTGTATGATTTCACAGAAACTTATAGTGAAGATGGTGCTAAAAGAACAGGGAGTCTGTTCAAAGGATGTCTTCTGTTTTTAATACATTCTATTAAAAAAAACTGCCATTTTAAAAATTGCTAGAATTTTATTGCAAACTACTGTTTCCATTAAAATTTCCTGTAAGGACACTGAAAGAATTTTAAGAAATTTTAAATGCAGTAGTGAACTACACATAGTCTTTTATGAGATTGTACTGACCAGAAAATAGCTGAGACAAGCAACATATGCATTTCACAATTTTAGCATTTCCTATGCATGTAGCCATGTAATCCTGTGTATTCTTCTCTGTATTTTGCCTATATGATAAGCATTGGATCAGAGACACTAAAAAAAATCATTGCTAAATGGGAAAATGTCAAACACTCACAACCAAAATTAATGAAAATTCTAATCTTGAAATATATGAAAAAATATAAATCATAATGAAACTATCAGATAGTTATATTGCTATATAAACATAAATACTTGCTATTAAAATAGTACTTGTGCTTATTATGTTCTCACATGTTCGAGTTGTTTGCCTTGAAATTAATATGCATACGTCTTAAAATTACATATGTGTGTAATTACATATAGAAGCTTTATATATATGTGTGTGCATAGATAGGTGGGTGTTCAAACTATATAACATCTTTTCAGGGAAAAAAACAATATCATCCATTTCACGATGTAATCATCACCATAATTTTGTCAGGTTTTTGTTTTAGTGGATTAGTTTATTTCGATATATCAAGATCATTGGAAAATCAGACATGTCAGTTTTATATGCTAACATCAAACGTGGCTAATAATGCTTGAAAAGACACATTTGGGAAAATTAAAGAAAATAGTATCCAAAGTTAATCAGGCTGCCATATCAATTACCCTAAAATAGTCTAAACTCTCCCTTAAAGCTCTCCCAAAGACTAAGCTACAATCAGGTTTTTTAAATTTTTTATTTGTTTATTTATTTATATCATTATGTGTTGCTGAGAGAGCAGTAATTACTTATAAGAGTTTTTCCATTAGCACACTCAGTGAGATTGTAAAAACCCTGAAGGTGAGGGAATAAGCTGAATTCGGTTTTGAAAGAAGATGATATTTCATGTAGAGAGAACAAGGAGCACAAGGGCCTGAAATCAAGCCTGTTGTGTTTGAAGTACAACCAGGGGACTAGGGAGCAGGAGCTGCTCAGCAAGATGGAAAGGGTAATGCACAGAAGAAAGAGGGACCAAATTACAGAGTTCTGCAGGCCATATATTCCAGGTAAGGTGGGGCAACAATAAGAGTTTTGAGCAGAGAGGTGATTATCTGCTTATTTGTTAAGAATAATCCAAAACTCAGTAAGGTGGAAGTTGGAAAATCAGTTAGGAGGTGTTGTTATAATCCAGATAAAAGATTTATTTCCAAATGTCTAGCCAGTTACTCAATAGCATTTGCTGAGAAAAAAGAAAAATCTGTATTTTCTCTATTGATATTTAATGCTTTCTTCCCTTCTAACTGGATAGGATTACTATAATAATAAAAATAGCTGGATACAGACATGTATACATAATCAGAAATACATCTAAATTTTATCACATATAAAAATAGTCTGTTAAGATATTGATTGTAATTGTGTTGAATTAAGAGATCGGTTTAGTGAAAATAGGCAGCTTTATAATATTGCGACTTGTCACCCAAGAATGAATCATAATCAATGCTCTCTTTTGTGATGAGCCACCACAAGAATGGCTAACCTTTTACAATAAATAACTAACTTGTTTTTGAAAGCTTACTATGTGACAGCCCTCATTCTTTTTTTTTTTCTTTTTTTTTTTCTTTTTTTTTTTTTTTGAGATGGAGTCTCACTCCGTCACCAAGGCTAGAGTGCAGTGGCACGATCTTGGCTCACTGCAACCTCCACCTCCTGAGTTCAAGCAATTCTCCTGCCTCATCCTCCCAAGTAGCTGGGATTACAGACACATGCCACCATGCCCACTAATTTTTCTGTAATTTTAGCAGAAACAGGGTTTCACCATGTTGGCCAGGCTGGTTTCGAACTCCTGACCTCAAATGATCCTCCCCACCTTGGCATCCCTAAGTGCTAGGATTATAGGCATAAGCCACCTGGCCCAGCCACAGCCATCATTCTAATCATTATATGCTTTAATTCGTTTAATGCTCACTCCAACCTTATAAGATAGCTACTATTACTATTATTTCCATTTTATAGATGAAACACTGAGACTTAGACAGATTAAGTGATTTGTCCAACACCGGACAAAATGCAGACAGACCAGAGCCTTCTGCCTCTCGTAGAGCATCTGTTTGGTCTTCTTTCTTACATCTTATCTGACATTTTGTTAATACATCTTCATTTTCTCTTTTTGTTCTGTCTTTTGTTATACAGTCTGTTGCCTCGGAAAAGTTATAATCTGTTATTATTCTCCTAGAAATAATCATTTTTTTACTTTAAATCATAACTTAAACTTTTTTTCTCTGCTTTAATAACTTTAGATAAAAGTATATGGTATTTTCCTTCTGTGGAAGGTGAGAAAATTGATGAATTAATGAACACTTTCTTCAACCTCTCTTCCCTCACTTTTAATGTGACTGGTGTGTTCTATGGTTTTTGTGGGTTTTTTTTATCACAGCCAGTAAAGATAGCTAATACTGGTTATTTTTATATCACATAGTATGTCTTCTCTGATAAATAAGTTGTATTATTCTTTTCTCAATAAAATCATCAGTTATTTAGTTATGCCTATATTTTAGTGTATGTACTTATCTCTTAATCCCTTCAGATCCTATCAGGTAATACGTTTTAGAAAAAAATTTTATAATCCCCAACTCAAGTTGCCTTAAATTTTTAGAAAATGCATCTTTCATAATTAGAAGCCTACAGATGGTATAGGACCCAAGACCAATGCAATGAACATCAGTCTCAATATCATTGAGGAGCAGATGTGAGGGTGATCTGGCCGTGACATCTGTCACCCCATTGATTGCCAGGGTTGACTCAGCTGATCTGGCTGGCTATGAGGGTGTTCCCTTCCTCTCTCACTGCTCCATGTATGTCCCTCCCAAAGCTGCACGGTTGGTTGAAGAGGACGACCATCCTCGATAGATGAGGACTGGTCTTTGGTCAAGTGTATACGAGTAGCTGCGCTCCCCTGCTAGAACCTCCAAACAAGCTCTCAGTATCATTGGGGACCAATGTAAACTTTAACCTCAGACTGACAGCAAATAGCTGGAGAGATTCCGGATACCACAGCAACATCCAAAGACAAGGAGACAAAGAGGAAAATAGCTAAGTGAAAAAGAGAGTTTCTCTTTCTTCATTCTTAGGTATAATGAAATTTTCTCAGAAACCATTAGCACACTTTCCCTCATGTAGTATTGGAAGTCCAATTTCCACTATTGAAATCTTACTGAGAAGAGAGATGAAATGAACATGTAGATTAGCTTAGATTATCTGGGTCTAGAATGCCTGAAATTCTATCAAAAATGCCCCTAAATACTGTCATCTCCACAAGTAAGCTATTTATTTGGAGTCATCTTTTGAACATCTAGAATGTTAATGAAGAACTATATTTCTTGTATTCTTCCACAAGGATACAAGATATTCTTGTAAAATAAATATATCTTAATATGTCTATAAATATGTCTTCCTGATGCTTTTATGTATGAAACACAACTACTTCCTGCATATGGAATTCAGAATTCAAAATATTTTCCTTCATGTCCAATGTCATATAGTTGGGATTGCACAGTATGCAGCTTTCTCAGATTGGCTTCTTTCACTTCCTAATATGCATTTAAGGGTCCTCCATGTCTTTTAATGATTGGATAGCTCATTTCCTTTTGTTCCCCAAAAATATTTTATTGTTTGGATATACTACCATTTATTTACCAGCCACTGAAAGACATCTTGGATTTTTTCAAGTTTTGGCAATTATCAATAAAGCAGTTATAAACATCCATTGAGATGGAGAAGAAACCCGTCTACGGGTCTACTGGGCCACTCCTCAAGAATGGAAATTAAGAAAAATCTTGAGGTCCCTCAAGGGAAATTCCAGACACCTAGCTAGCCTTGAGAAGTACATGAGCCATCTAATAAGCAAAAAGGTAATAATAGCTTAAAACAATAGCCAAGGAAGTGGAGCCACAAGATGTTTGGTTTTCTATAGAAACTAAAGATAACATCTTATCGTATGTCCCCAAGTTGTTTTACAGAAACCAAAGAACACAGATGGGGGGCACTGAAGGTTGAACTCTGACCACAATGATCTGTTCTAAATTTCTCCCTGAGGAACATGGAGAGAGTCATGCCCACAGGCCAGACTTTAACTTTCTGTTGACCTCAAGTTTTCAGACAAAGCGTTGCTTCCTTAACCAACTGCAAATCAGACAATCTTTGAATCCACCTATGACCTGTAAGTCCCTGCTTTAAGAAAGCCCACCTTTTTAAGCCAAACCAACATATAAACACTATGTATTAATTTATGATTTTGCCTGTAACTTCTGCTTTCCTGAAATTTACTCCATCCTTTAAAAACCCTTTCATGTTAGCCAACAGAGAGGTCAGGTCTCATGCAGAAGCTGCATGATTCTCTTGCTTGGCACTCTGCAAATAAATGCCCTCCTTTCTTTTACTGCACAACCTTGGTGTGGATGTTTCACTTTACTGCACTAGGCAAGCTGATCCAGGTTTGGTTCAGTAACACCATGTGCAGGTTTCTTGTGTGGACATAAGTTTCATCCCATTTAGGGAAACATCTAAGAGTGCGATTTTTGGCTTGTATAGTAAGAATATGTTTAGTATTGTAAGAAACTACCAACCCGTCTTTCTAAATGGCTGTACCATTTTGCATTTCCATGAGCAATGAAGGAGAGTTGCTGTTGACCCACATTCTCTCCAGCATTGGGAGTCCTCAGTGCTTTGGAATCTTACCATCCTAATAGGTGTATAGTGGTATTTTATTGACATTTTAATTTGAATTTCCTTAATAAACAAGTTGGGACATCTTTTTATATGCTTAGTTACCATCTGTACAACTTTTTTAGTGAGGTGTCTATTCAGGTCTTTGGTCAACTTTTTCATTGGGTTGTTTCTTTTCTTCTTGTAGACTTTAAGCATTCTTTGTATATTTTGAATAAATATACCTCATCATATATACCTTTATTAGATATGTCTTGCAGAAGACAGCCTGTGATTTGGCTTCTCAGTCTCTTTAATTAAAATGTCTTTAGCAGAGCATAAGTTTTTAATTTGAAAGAATTCCAGTTTATCAATTATTTATTTCATTAACAGTGTCTTTGATGTCGTATTTAAAAAGTCATTGCCATTTCCAAAGTCATCTAGATTTTCTCTGATGTTATCTTCTAGGAGTTTTATAGTTTTGCATCTTATAGTTAAATCTGTGATCTATCTTGAGTTCATTTTTGTGAAGAGTAAAAGGTCTGTGTCTAGATTCAGTTCTTTTCATATTGATGTCCAGTTTTTCCAGCACCATTTGCCGACAAGAATATCTCCTTCTCCATTGTTTTTGCCCCTTTCTCAATGATCTGTTGACTATGTTTATGTGGGTCTATTTCTTGGATCTAAGCAATATTGTTTAAAAGACAAATTTAAAAGACAAATTTTCAGGATGTTTTTATAATCTGCACAAACCTACATCCCCTTCTAGTTGAAAGGGATAAATGAAGTCTTACCTACTGAATCCCCCTTTTAAATAGAACAGTAAGTATGCCAAGAAAATTGTCTTGATAAACTATTTGTTTCGCTCAAATAGAACAGTAAGTATTCCAAGAAAATTACCTTGATAAACTATTTGTTTTTAAGTTGAAATAAGATATACAACACCCACAAGCACACTCACTCACAGTCACGGACACTTAACATTTCAGATTCTCATTCTTTCTCTAGAGCAAAACGAGATAATTTAATCAGCTGTGCAAAATTATCTAGTGCTCAGAATGTAATGTTCATGTTCGGTCTTATTTACCTCAAAAGGTAGTGCTCTGAGTAGTGCTAGGATGATCCTCAAATGGGTTCTACTCCCAAAGCTTGAACACAATTCTTAAAGTGTTGTTCATTTTTTAAAAATAACTGTTAGTATGCTGTTCTTCATCAATTAGAAAGTATGAAAACATTTTTAAATGTGCTGTCATCTTCACTATAACAGTTAGGTGGATCTCTGTATATCATGATTAATTTAGATTAAATGGAAATCGGAAATTTCCAATTTATATAAACTGGTGGATTGAACTACATTTTGGGCACCTGAATCATATAGGCTCAGTAATTTGAATTTTAATCAGTAAGAAATTTCTATTAGCCAATTTGAAATCATTTGGCTGAAAATCACCAACAATAATCATTATTAATAATAGTAAATTATCATTATTGTATCCTCAACAATTTGGCTTCAAGTGATTTTGACTAGAATTAGAATAAAGATAAAGACTGCTAAAAGTTTCTTGAATATCAAGTCTACAGGAGACAGGGAGACCAGGGAGTACACATTAATAGATAAAGTAGAAGAAATCCTATTTTTTAAGCGGGTCAATGCAGGTAAGACTAAAGAGGTAATTGTTTTAACCAATTTCCTAGGTTTTCTCTATATCCAATTCGGGAAGTTATTGATGTGGGGTTCAATGTTTAAGAGGGGGTCCCAAATACCTTCTGATTATACCATCATTTCATGCTCAAGCCTACCCTGGGTGATTCAGAGAAGAAAAGTAACATCAGGAGTGATATGTGAACCTGTAGGATTGTGGAGATTCTAGGACATAAGTGAGAGGGTGATTGGATAAAGATGAGAAAAAAATCCAAGTCTAATGTAATTTGCTAAACTATGGAAGCACAAATTTGGTAAAAGAGAATCTCATAGTATCCCATAACTACGTTCTTTTCAAATAAAATGAGGAGAGACACAAATTGATTAAAACAATTGCCTTCCTAATCTTACCTTTATTGAGCTACTTAAAAGTAGGCTTTCTTCTTTACTCTTTAATATGTAGCCTGATCATTCTGTTCCTTGTAGATCTGGTATTTAAGGAGCTCATGGCATTTGCTATCCTTATTCTAATTCTAGTCATAATCACTACCAGCCATGGTAATTGTACTTAATGTCTATCACTAGCCCTCACTGCAAAAACAAAACAAAACAAAACAAATCCTCAGTTTTAGAAATTCCTCTTTTTGTTATGATTCTGATTTCTCAGCCACTTTAGATGACCACAAAATTTAAAAGCAGAATCAATGCAAGTTTCTTCGCTTATCCCCTTCCCCATCAGGGGTGGCATCTTTTTCTGAGGTTGTTTGGCAGCTATGATATGTGACGGCATCTAAGCATCTGGCCTGTGGTTGGCATTTGGTGCTGTCTGATGCATCTAGTCATGTCTACAGCACAACCATTTTTCTCAAGTCCTCAAAAATCTGAAATTACTAGTTATAGGCAACTTTATATGGAGATAACAGTACTCCTTACTTGTAGTGGTGGCGTGTTAAATGAGTTCATATATAGGAAATTCTTATAATAATGACTATTATGCACAAAGTCTCCTGAGTTATAATCATCATCACCATCATTGTCATTATTATTTTAATTTCAACTCTTATTAAGCACATGTGATTTCTGTTCATAAATTTCCGTTCCTGCTACTCTTCTGTGAAGAAAATCCAGCATATCTGTTTGTGTTGGTGGGGAGAACAAGGAGGACAGTGGACAAAAAAGGCCAAGAAAACAAAAAGCAACATTTCATCTACTTTGACATGGAAACATGGTACTTAACTTGATTTTTTAAATATCTGGAGAAAACTGTCAAGAACTGTGAGTAATTTGAGATTTTATCCTATATACAAGCTAGCATGTTAGTCTCTTACAGTTTTATACATGTCAGAAGACACTAGAGGTAATGGACTGTATTATGCATAGCACAGCAGGCAGCCTGAGCTTTATGTTCTCAGTGGTCCCCTGTTGTTTTCCAAGTCCCACAGGGATGATACAGAGACAGGCATTTGTGAACAAATGCCATTGAGAATGATCTCCCAAAAGGACAACAACTGAAGTGGCATTTAGTTTATCTCTTTCCCTTAAGACACATTATGTTTTTAACATTGCAGGTAATTTATTAAGACATATTTAGATTTATTTTACTTTTATTTTACATTACCTTCATTAAAATATGATGATAAACCTTCAAAACTAACATGGTAGTTATAAAAATTATATCTATTGGTATGACATATGAAGTCCAAAATGATAGTTCCAATTACTAGGTAATTCTTCTTCAAGTCATAGTACAATAAGTCTAGCTTATTCCACAGTGTTATTCTGCCATGCTCAATACAAGGTTTCCAGATTTGCTACGTGGGTGATCTCCATTCTAACCAGCTGAAAATGAAAAAGATCTCAGTGGATCATATATGGGAGACGTTTATGTTGCATGGGAGGGAAAACTGTTTTCTCTCTACACTTTTTGAGTTCTGAGTTCTCCAGTAACAAACAACAGATTAACAAGAAAGGAAATAAGCAGAAGCTTATTAACATGTATACCTAATGTATACCCGAGAGATACCCAGAGAAGTGAGTACATTTTAAAGAGGTGCCTTAGAGTTCAGACTTCAACTGAAACAAAGAAAGAAAGGCCTTGGGGTGATAGTGCAACTATGGGAGGTGACCACGAAAAGCACATTAAACAAGGGTAAGATTTGTTGTGCAGATTTAAGTCTGTGCCTTCTACATTGACAAGCTTTTCTAATAATTTAGAGCCATTCATCTCTCCCTGGAGCAGAGTGGGAGGGTTCCCTTACAAATGGAAATTTCCTTTATAGGTGCAAATTTTTCTTACAAAAGGATAACTTCTACTCTAATTTCAGAGCTTCCCCTTGTCTGTAGTTTCTAAAAAAAAAAAAAAAAAATCAGCTCAAAATCATCCTTAAGCCAAAGATGCATATTTTGGGGTGGCATATTTTGGTATCCTATAATGGGCTTGAAAGTGGCAAACAACATTCTATCTGCAATCCATTGATTACCCTGTGGTCATATGATCATATCTAACTGCAAGGAAAGCTGGGAAATGTAGTTTAGTTTTGTGTTTAAGATGAGGAATTGATTTTAGTAGTTTGGGTCATAAATTTAGGTTTTTAAAAATCTGTCTCTAGAAGAAAATATCTAAAATATACATGGAATTTCATTTTGAATAGTTCTGTGTGCTTTGAGTAGATCCACTATGGTACAGAATTTATTTCAAATTACTTTCCCACAAACTGAATGTAATTTTGATGTGACACAAATGCATTATTTGTTAATCTTTTATGTCACATAGAAATTTAGGGGATTCAACAGAATGATTTAAATCCAACTCAAAAGAATGTTTATGAATGGAATGCCATAAAATAGCAAAAGTGAAAAAAAAAATGAGGGTATTGAAATGCTTGTATCCAAAGAAATCAAAACCATTTCAGGGATCAGGGATCTTCCTTAAATATTTTATTATATTTAGAAGAAAGTAAGAAATCTGGTTTATTTATAATGGCCCCTGGCTCAACTTATTTATCCCCACTGCATGCAGAGAAGAAAGGAAACAGTTTAGCAAGGTCATAAGCCCCGGCCACATGGAGAGAAATAAAAAGGGTGAATCAGCTTCTTATGAGTAAAATGTAACTTACTGGATGGCTTAGATCTTTGAACAATTTTATCAGAAATCCCTCCTTCCTTTTGAGGAACTAGAAAGCATACCAATATTGGGAATGAAGAATAGCTGTTTTTTTCTCTACTTATATCTATCTTACTCTCAATTGATTTTAATTTTTTTAACCACTTCATTTTAGTTTCTCATGTTTATAATCTCACTGTGATATTAGCATTGTTCAAATGTGCTTTGTGCAAGATCTCTGCTTTTATCTCTCTGTATATTCTCAGCATTATTCAGAAACCATTTTTCCTTGTTGCTATGTGCAGTTTCTAGGGTATTTTTTGCCATTAATTTTGTTTCTCAAAATAAACTCCACACTTTCTCTTTGAGAAGAAGCCTCACAGAATGAATAAACATTCTAAATCAAGCTAATATCAGAAGATTTTAGTCTTAAAAAGTGAACAGGTGTCATCATTCCTCTCAGTTATTATGTTTAATGATAATGTTGGAGATACCTTCTTTAAATATTTAGTTTAATATGCCACACAGAAATTTGGAGAAAGCTAAGAATTATATGTTTAATCTTCTTTTTACTCTCTCTGCTCAAAACCTGTTAGAGCATGCTGTTCCAACTACAACAAAAACAGATACCATTTATTTAGCACTTACTGTTAGGGGTTCAAGGCCAAGCACTCCTTTCTCTTCCACATCAGGGTTCTGGCTGAAGAAATATACACATGAGGGTCTCTAGCCAAATGGAAATCAAGTAGCAATTTTACTAATTTGTGTAAGCAACTTAAAATGCCAAATGCAGGCAATCTTTTGCATGTTGGGGTGAAGAAAGACCAAGAGCTTACATAAAGGTCTAAAATGGCATCAACTCTCACAAACCAACCCTCAATCTTGAATCTTCTTTACTGTGATGTGCTACAGGAAGAGCTGGATCTGAAAGGGCCCAGGTAGCCACGAGGAAGAAAACTGCAATATTGTCTAATGTGCAAACTACTCAAATTTACTTGTGAGGAAGCAAGAATTCCAGGATACTTTCTACATATATTTTACATAAGTTAATAAAAAAAGAAAGAAGATGTTAGAGATGAAAACAAGCTGGGGAGAGTTGTTGCCTTCGCTATTTTGTGGAGGTGTGTTTTATAAAATGGTGATTTTTTTAATGTAATGCATGATGGAATCTTTTGGGCATGGGATTTTCTTTGTAGAGTTATTTTAATAAGAAAATCAATGTCTTTAAAGGTCATGGGCATATTCAGACTTTCTGTTTCATCTTCTATCAGTTTTGGTAAATTGTATAACTTCATTTAACATTTTGGTGTAGGACAGTTCTCCAGGTGACAGACCCAGTTCTCCCCCATTTCCTCATCTGTAGTTCTCAAGAGAAACTGTAGTATGTGATGGGAATGCAATATTCTGAGACAAGAAGGGACGAGCTAGACCAGCCCAGGCTTTGTTCCAATCCCCACCTAGAAACAGGATGTCCCTCAACATGTTAGCCCAGCATGTCACATTGCCACTGGGGTATAAAATCTGGGGAAGCTGCTTTTTGGGTTTCCTCAGCTGTGGTGCGAATAGGGCACATCTAGAGGAGTCTCTATCCACCCTTCATAGCTTTCATAAGTCTTGTGGGGCTGGCTCACAATGAATCCCAGGCCCCTCTTGTCCCTTGCTGCCTGTTTATAACGATAAATCTGCTTCATGTAATTTACCACATATAAGCACTTTCTGTCTCACCAGAACCCCGATGACAATTTGGTAACCAGCACACAGTGAATTTATTTCACACTTAGTAGTACAGGTATGCTACCTAATAATAATTTGTCTAAAAAAATCTTTAGCTAACTGATAAATAATTGTTTCAATTAATGAGTATGGAATATCCTTTTTTTGTGTGTCCTCATTAATTTCTTGGTTTTTTTTTCCCCCTTTATCTTCTTATTCTCTGTAGTCTTCAGATTAGATAATTTCTTTTTCTTAAACTTTTAAGTTTAAGGGTACATGTGCAGGTTTGTTATATAGATAACTTGCAGGTCAAAGGGATTTGATGTACAAATTTTCTCATCACCCAGGTGATAAGCATAGTACCTGATAGGTAGTTTTTTGATTCTCACCCTACTGACACCCTCCATTCTGAAGTAAACTGTGGTGTGTATTGTTGCCTTCTTTGTGTACATATGTACTCAGTGTTTAGCTTCCACTTATAAGTGAGAAAACATAGTTTTGGTATTCTGTTCCTGGATTGGTTTACTTAGGATAATGGACTCCAGCTCTATCTATATCCTTGCAAAGGACACGAGTTTTTTCCTTTTTTATGGTGGCATAGTATTCCATGATGCATTTTCTTTATCCAGTCTACCACTGATGGTCATATAGGTTGATTCCATGACTTTGCTATTGTGAATAGTGCTGCCATGAACATATGCATGCATGAGTCTTTATGGTAGAACAATTTATATTCCTTTGGGTAAATACCCAATAATGACATTGCAGGCTTGAATGTTAGTTCTGTTTTAAATTCTTTGAGAAATCTTCAAACCGCTTTCTACAGTAGCTCAAATAATTGGCATTCCCACCAGCAGTGTACTTTCTAAGTCACCACAACCAATATCTAGTTTCTGTGGTTGTCTTATAAACTGTGCAATGGCTACTCAAGCCCAAAGGTACATGAATTTTTCGTTGTAGTTTTAACTTCCCTGAGCTATGCTGACCATGTCCTAATATAAGGTTAATAGTTATAAATGTTGGAAACTCATTCAACGTTGTTTTCTTCCATATTAAAATTTCTTCCATGGATTATCTCTTTTCTTTGATGCTTGCTGCTTTTGCTTTGCAGAAGCTTTTTAGCTTGCAGTCTTACACAAAAAAAGTTTGCCCAAACAAATGTCCTTGAGCATTTCCCCAAAGTTTTCTTCTGGTAGTTTCACAGTTTCAGGCTTTATATTTAAGTCTTTAATTCATTTTGATTTGACTTTTGTTTATGGAAGAGATAGAGGTCTAGTTCCATTCTTCTAAATACAGTTCTCCAGTTTTCCCAGCACCATTTATTGAAGAATGTGTCCTTTCCCCAATGTTCTTATCACCCTTGTTAAAAATGACTTGGGATGTGAATGTGTGGATTTATATCTGGATTTTCCATTCTCTTTCGTTGGTCTATGTGTTGTCTCTTTTTATGCCAGTACCATCCTGATTTGCTAATTATAGCTTTGTAGTACATTTTGAAGTCTGGTTGTATGATGCTTCCAGCTTTGTTCTTTTTGCACAGGATTGCTTTGGCTATTTGGGGTCTTTTGTGGTTTCATATAAATATCAGGGTTGTTATTATTTCTGTGGAGAATGTTGTTGGTGTTTTGATAGGGATTGCATTGCATCTGTAAGTTGCTTTGAGTTGTATTGTCATTTTTACAATATTAATTCTTCCAATCCAGGAGGATGGAATATCTTTTTATTTTTTGTGTCCTCTTCAATTACTTTTATCAGTGTTTTATAGTTTCCCTTGTATATATATTTCATTTCTTTGACTAAATTGGTCCCTAGGTGTTTTACATTCTTTGTAGCTATGTAAGTGGGATTGCTTTCTTGATTTCCTTTTTAGATTGTTCACTGTTGGCATATATAAATCCTACTGATTTTTGCATGCTGATCTTGTATCCTGAAAGTTTGATCAGTTTCTTTATCAGTTCTAACAGTGATTTGGTAGAGGTTTTTTGTTTTTGTTTTTTATTTTATTTTATTATTATTATACTTTAAGTTTTAGGGTACATGTGCACAATGTGCAGGTTACTTACATATGTATACATGTGCCATGTTGGTATGCTGCACCCATTAACTCATCATTTAGCATTAGGTGTATCTCCTAAGGCTATCTCTCCCCCCTCCCCCAACCCCACAACAGTCCCCAGAGTGTGATGTTCCCCTTCCTGTGTCCATGTGTTCTCATTGTTCAATTCCCACCTATGAGTGAGAACATGCGGTCTTTGGTTTTTTGTCCTTGCGATAGTTTACTGAGAATGATGATTTCCAACTTCATCCATGTCCCTACAAAAGACATGAACTCATCATTTTTTATGGTTGCATAGTATTCCATGGTGTATATGTGCCACATTTTCTTAATCCAGTCTATAATTCTTGGAAATTTGGGTTGATTCCAAGTCTTTGCTATTGTGAATAGTGCCGCAATAAACATACGTGTGCATGTGTCTTTATAACAGCATGAGTTATAGTCCTTTGGGTATATACCCAGTAATGGGATGGCTGGGTCAAATGGTATTTCCAGTTCTAGATCCCTGAGGAATCGCCACACTGACTTCCACAATGGTTGAACTAGTTTACAGTCCCACCAACAGTGTAAAAGTGTTCCTATTTCTCCACATCCTCTCCAGCACCTGTTGTTTCCTGACTTTTTAATGATTGCCATTCTAACTGGTGTGAGATGGTATCTCAGTGTGGTTTTGATTTGCATTTCTCTGATGGCCAGTGATGGTGAGCATTTTTTCATGTGGTTTTTGGCTGCACAAATGTCTTCTTTTGAGAAGTGTCTGTTCATGTCCTTCGCCCACTTTTTGATGGGGTTGTTTGTTTTTTTCTTGTAAATTTGTTTGAGTTCATTGTAGATTCTGGATATTAGCCCTTTGTCAGATGAGTAGGTTGTGAAAATTTTCTCCCATGTTGTAGGTTGCCTGTTCACTCTGATGGTAGTTTCTTTTGCTGTGCAGAAGCTCTTTAGTTTAATTAGATCCCATTTGTCAATTTTGGCTTTTGTTGCCATTGCTTTTGGTGTCTTAGACATGAAGTCCTTGCCCATGCCTATGTCCTGAATGGTATTACCTAGGTTTTCTTCCAGGGTTTTTATGGTTTTAGGTCTAACGTTTAAGTCTTTAATCCATCTTGAATTAATTTTTGTATAAGGTGTAAAGAAGGGATCCAGTTTCAGCTTTCTACACATGGCTAGCCAGTTTTCCCAGCACTATTTATTAAATAGGGAATCCTTTCCCCATTGCTTGTTTTTCTCAGGTTTGTCAAAGATCAGATAGTTGTAGATATGTGGCGTTATTTTTGAGGGCTCTGTTCTGTTCCATTGATCTATATCTCTGTTTTGGTACCAGTACCATGCTGTTTTGGTTACTGTAGCCTTGTAGTATAGTTTGAAGTCAGGTAGCATGAGGCCTCCAGCTTTGTCCTTTTGGCTTAGGATTGACTTGGCGATGTGGGCTCTTTTTTGGTTCCATATGAACTTTAAAGAAGTTTTTTCCAATTCTGTGAAGAAAGTCATTGGTAGCTTGATGGGGATGGCATTGAATCTATAAATTACCTTGGGCAGTATGGCCATTTTCACGATATTGATTCTTCCTACCCATGAGCATGGAATGTTCTTCCATTTCTTTGTATCCTCTTTTATTTCATGAGCAGTGGTTTGTATTCTCCTTGAAGAGGTCCTTCACGTCCCTTGTAAATTGGATTCCTAGGTATTTTATTCTCTTTGAAGCAATTGTGAATGGGAGTTCACTCATGATTTGACTGTTTGTCTGTTATTGGTGTATAAGAATGCTTGTGATTTTTGTACATTGATTTTGTATCCTGAGACTTTGCTGAAGTTGCTTATCAGCTTAAGGAGATTTTGGGCTGAGACAATGGGGTTTTCTAGATATACAATCATGTCATCTGCAAACAGGGACAATTTGACTTCCTCTTTTCCTAATTGAATACCCTTTATTTCCTTCTCCTGCCTAATTGCCCTGGCCAGAACTTCCAACACTATGTTGAATAGGAGTGGTGAGAGAGGGCATCCCTGTCTTGTGCCAGTTTTCAAAGGGAATGCTTCCAGTTTTTGCCCATTCAGTATGATATTGGCTATGGGTTTGTCATAAGTAGCTCTTATTATTTTGAGATATGTTCCATCAATACCTAATTTATTGAGAGTTTTTAGCATGAAGGGTTGTTGAATTTTGTCAAAGGCCTTTTCTGCATCTATTGAGATAATCATGTGGTTTTTGTCTTTGCTTCTGTTTATATACTAGATTACATTTATTGATTTGTGTATATTGAACCAGCCTTGCATCCCAAGGATGAAGCCCACTTGATCATGGTGGATAAGCTTTTTGATGTGCTGCTGCATTCAGTTTGCCAGTATTTTATTGAGGATTTTTGCATCAATGTTCATCAAGGACATTGGTCTAAAATTCTCTTTTTTGTTGTGTCTCTTTCAGCTTTAGTATCAGGATGATGCTGGCCTCATAAAATGAGTTAGGGAGGATTCCCTCTTTTTCTGTTGATTGGAATAGTTTCAGAAGGAATGGTACCAGTTCCTCCTTGTACCTCTGGTAGAATTCGGCTGTGAATCCATGTGGTCCTGGACTCTTTTTGGTTGGTAAGCTATTGATTATTGCCACAATTTCAGAGCCTGTTATTGGTCTATTCAGAGATTCAACTTCTTCCTGGTTTAGTCTTGGGAGAGTGTATGTGTCGAGGAATTTATCCATTTCTTCTAGATTTTCTAGTTTATTTGCGTAGAGGTGTTTCTAGTATTCTCTGATGGTAGTTTGTATTTCTGTGGGATCAGTGGTGATATCCCCTTTATCATTTTTTATTTTGTCTATTTGATTCTTCTCTCTTTTTTTCTTTATTAGTCTTGCTAGCAGTCTATCATTTTTCTAAGTATAAGATTATGTAGTCTGCAAACAAGACTAATTCAACCTCTTCCTTTCCAGTCTAAATGCTCTTTATCTCTTTCTCTTGCCTAATAGCAAACTATCCATCTGAGGAGGGATTAATAACCAGAATATCTAAAGAGCTTAAACAACCCAATAACAAAAGAACAAATAATCCAAGTTAAAAATGGGCAAATGCCCCATAAATATGTAAAAATATTATGCATAAATTGTTTAAAAGGAAAAAGATCTGAATAGATACTTCTCAAAAGAAGACATACAAATGGCCAAAAGTTATATGAAGAAATCCTCAACATAACTAATCATTAGAGAAATGCAAATCAAAATCACAATGCCATATCATCTCACCCCAGTTAAAATGGCTTTTTATCAGAAAGACAGGGAATAACAGATGTTGGCAAAGAGATGGAGAAAGGAGAACCCTTGTACACTCTTGGTAGGAATATAAATTAGTACAGCCACTATGGAAAACTGTATGGAGTTTCCTTAAATAAACTAAAAATAGAAATACCATATGATCCAGCAATTCCACTACTGGGTATATATCCAAAAGAAAAGAAATCAATATATCAAAGAGATATTTGCACCCTCATGTTTATTGCAGCACTATTCACAGTAGCCAAAATATGGAATCAACCTAGGTGTCCAATAAATAAAGAAAATGTGATATGTATACAAAATGGAATTTTATTCAGCCATGAAAAGAATTAAATTCTGTAATTTTCAGTAATGTGAATGAAACCGGAGGTCATTATGTTAAGTTAAATAAGCCAAGCTCAGAAAAACAAATATTCAATGTTCTCACTCATACACAGGAGCCAAATAAGTGAGTATCATGACAACAGAGAATAGACTGGTTGTTACCAGAGGCCAGGAAGGATAGTGGCGAGTTGGGGTTGATTAATGGGTGCGAATATACAGTTTGATGGAAGAAATAGGACCCAGTGATTTATAGCTCAGTAAAGTGACTATCGTTTACAATAATCTATTGTATACTACAAAATAGCATTATTCAAATATTTCTAGCATAAAGAAAAGACAAATATTTATGGTGATGCAAAACCCAATTACAGACATGATATTTATAAATTATATGGAAGTATTAAATTAGCACCTATTATAGATCAATATAAATAAATACAATAATAAAAGAAAATTCCTTCTATGATATATCTAATTTATTTTTGATCTTCTAGAGGTTGTTGTTCAGAGTTAATAGTATTTATCTCTGGGGTGCTTAATTTGTTATCACCTACTTGGCCCTCACAGAGGCAGAACATCAACAGTAGAAATTTTCCTTTATTTGGAGTTAAGTTTTATTCTTTGTCATGTATTGTCTGGTAATTATGATTGCTCTACTTTGTGCAAAGCTGTGTCCTAGACACCAAGCTCTAGGCAGTAGATAACATGCGTAATGCTTTTCCATCTGTTTGAAGCATATGATAAATAAAATCTATAATTACAAACCATGAAAAATTTTGTGCTTTATAGAAATACGTATGATGTTGAGATAGGGAATAGGCAAAATGAGGGAGCTAAGCTACGAAGATGCAAAGACATAAGAATGGTAATATGAACTTTGGAGACTCAGGGGAAATCATGGGAAGGGAGTGAGTGATAAAAGACTACACAGTGGGTACAGTGTACATTGCTGGGATGATGGGTGCACCAAATCTCAGAAACTGCCACTAAAGAACTTATTCATGGAACCAAACACCACCTTTCCCCAAAAACCTATTGAAATAAAAATAAAATAAAATAAAATAAAATAAAATAAAATAAAATAAAAATAAAATAAAATAAAAATAAAAATGAAAGAGGCAAAATGACAGGGTAGCAACTTCTGATTCCAGAATTTGGTTGAATATACTAACATGGAACTCCTCCCACTAACAAGCCTGGTAAACACAAATGGGAACTATAACTAGCATGCTAAACCCATGAGCTCATATCATAGCTATATAGAGAAGTAAAGCTGAACATAAAATTTAATGGCAAAAGGTTATTGGTAATGTGAATACCCAAGGAATGACAAGTAAAGTGTTCATGGGCCTATATGAGTCAGTGAGCTGTGACAGAGACCACAGTATAAAATGAAAGCTCTACTATGGCTGCCCCTTCCATAGAAAGCGTACTGAAAAAAAATCTATCCATTAACTCAAGAAAGTAGTAAGAACACTTTTTTTTCTTTAACATTTATTTTAAGTTCAGGGGTACATGTGCAGGATGTGCAGGTTTGTTGCACAGGTAAATGTGTGCCATGGTGGTTTGCTGCATAGATCATTCCATCACCTCAGTATTAAGCCCAGCATCCATTAGCTATTCTTTCTGATGCTCTCCCTCCCCACCCCAAAGAGGCCCCAGTATGTGTTGTTCCCCCCCAACCACATGTTCTCATCATTCAGCTTCCACTTATAAGTAAGAACATGTGGTGTTTTGTTTTCTGTTCCTGAATTAGTTTGCCGAGGGTAATGGCTTCCAACTCCATTCGTGTCCCTGCAAAGGACATGATCTCACTCCTTTTTATGTCTACATAGTATTCCACGGTGAATATATATTATATTTTCTTTATCCAGTCTATCATTGATGGGCATTTAGGTTGATTCCATGTCTTTGCTATTGTGAAAAGTGCTTCAATGAACATACACGTGCATGTATCATTATAATAGAACAATTTATATTTCTTTCGGTATATACCTAGTAATGGCATTGGTGGATCAATCAAGAAAATACTCCCATTCACAATAGCCACAAAAAAGGATAAAACAGAGGCAGAGGTATTTCTGCCTCTAGGTCTTTGAGGAATCACCACACTGTCTTCCACAATGGTTGAACTAGTTTATACTCCCACCAACAACTTAAAAGCATTCCTTTTACTCTGCAACTTTACCAGCATCTGTTGTTTTTTGACTTTTCAATAATAGCTATTCTGACTCGCATGAGATAGTATCTCACTGTGGTTTTGATGTGCATTTTTCTAATGTTCAGTGTTGCTGAGCTTTTTTATTTTTATTTTATTATTATTTTTTGAGACAGCGTCTCGCTTTGTCACCCACACTAGAGTGCAGTGGTGCAATCTTGGCTCACTGCAACCTCCACCTCCCAGGTTCAAGCGATGCTTCTGCCTCAGCCTCCTTGAGTAACTGGGACTAAAGATGTGTGCCACCACATCTGGCTAATTTTTGTATTTTTAGTAGGGACGGGGTTTTACCATATTGGCCAGGCTGGTCTTGAACTCCTGACCTTGTGATCTGTCCACCTCGGCCTCCCAAAGGAACTTTAAAAAAAAATTTTTTTTTGGCCGTATGTATGTCTTCTTTTGAGAAGTGTCTGTTCATGTCCTTTGCGCACTTTTTAATAACGTTGTTTGCTTTTCACTTGTAAATTTGTTTAAGTTCCTTGTAGACTCTGGATATTAGACCTTTGTCAGATGAATAGATTGCAAAAATTTTCTGCCATTCTATAGGTTGTCTTTTCACTCTGATAATAGTTTGTTTTGCTGTGAAGAAGCTCCTTAGTTTAATTAGATCAGATTTGTCAAAATTTGCCTTTTTTGCAATTGCTTTTGGCATTTTCATCATGAAATCTTTGCCTGTGCCTATGTTCTGAATGGAATTGCCTAGATTTTCGTCTAGAGTTTTCATAGTTTTGGGTTTTATGTTTAAGTCATTAAACTATCTTTAATTTTTGTGTATAGTGTAAGGAAGGGCCCAGTTTCAATATTTTGCTATGGCTAGCCAGTTCTCCTAGCCCCATTTTATAAAATAGGGAATCTTTTCCCCATTGCTTGTTTTTGTCAGGTGTGTTGAAGATCATATGGTTGTAGGTGTGCGGTCTTACTTCTGAGTTCTCTATTGTGTTCCATTGGTCTATGTGTCTGTTCTCCTACCAGTACCATGCTGTTTTTGTAGTTTGATAGAAACAGCATTGAATCTCTAACTTGCTTTGAGCAGAGTGGCCATTTAAATAATGTTGATTCTTCCTATCCATGAGTATGAAATGTTTGTCCATTTATTTGTATTGGATCTGATTTTGTTGAGCAGTGTTTTTTTCTTCTAGAGATGTTTTACCGCCCTAATTAGCTGAATTCCTGAGTATTTTATCCTTTTTGTGGCTATTGTAAATGGAAGTATTTTCTTGAATTGGCTTCCAGCTTGTCCATTGTTGGGATATAGAAATGCTACTGATTTTTGTCATTGATTTTGTATGCTGAAACACTGATACAGTTGCTTATCAGATCTAGGTGTCTTTGGGCAGGGACTATGGGGTTTTTTAGGAATAACATCATAATGTCTGCAAAGAGAGATAGTTTGACTTCCTTTCTTCCTATTTGAATGCCTTTTACTTATTTCTTTTGCCTGATTGCTTTGGTTAGGACTTTCAGCACAACGTTGAATAAAAGTGGTAAGAGTGGGTATCTTTGTCTTATTTTGGGTCTCAAGAAGAATGCTTCCAGCTTTTGCCCATACAGTTTGATGCCCATACAGTGGGTTTGTTATAGATGGCTCTTATTGTTTTGAGTTATGTCCCTTCAACGCCTAGTTTATTGAATGTTTTCCACACGAAAAGACGTTGAGTTTTATCAAAGACTTTTCTGTATCTATCAAGATGATTTTTTTTGCTTTAATTCTCTTAATATTACGAATCACATTTATTGTTTTGTACATGCTGATGCAAACTCTCATCCCAAAAGCTGACTTGATTATTGTGGATTAGATTTTTCATGTGCTGCTGAATTCCATTTGCTAGTATTTTGTTGAGAATTTTTGCATCTGTGTTCATCAGGGATATTGGCCTGAAGTTTTCTTTTTTTGGTCAAGTGTCAAATATCGTTCCAGAATACATTTCTTTGTTTACTGCCTCTACGATATATCTAATACTGTCAATAAGGTGTTGTAGTCTCCCACTATGATTGTATGGTTATCTAAGTCTTTTCGTGGATCTCTAAGAGCTTGTTTTATGAATCTGGGTGCTCCAATGTTGGGTGCATATATATTTAGGATAGTTATGTCTTCTTGCTGTATTGAACACTTTATCAATATGTATTGACCTTCTTTGTGCTGTTTGATTATTGTCAGTTTAAAGTCTGTTTTGACCGAAATAAGAACAACAACCCCTGATCTTTTTCATTTTCCATTTGCTCGATTGATTTTTCTCCATCCCTTTACTTTGAGCCTATGTGTTATTGCATGTGAGATTAATGTCTTGAAGACAGCAGAAGGATAGGTCTTGCTTCTTTATTCAACTTACTACTCTACACCTTTTAAGTGAGGCATTTAGCCATATACATTCATTGGTAGTATTGATATGTGCGGATTTGATCTTGGCATTGTGTCATTAGTTGGTTATTATGTTCACTTGACTGTGTAGTTGCTTTATAGTGTCAATGGTCTATGTACTTAAGTATGTTTATGTGGTGACAGTAAGTCTCAGTCTTTTGTTTCCATGTTTAGCACTCCATTAAGGGATTCTTTTAATGCCAATCTCATGGTAATAAATACCCTTAGTATTTGCTTTCAGAAAATAATTTTATTTCTCCCTCACTTATTAAGTTTAGTTCGGCTTGGTATGAAATTCTTGCTTGGAATTTCTTTTCTTTATGAATGCTGGATATAGGCCTCCAATCTCATGTGGCTTGTAAGATTTCTGCTGAAGGGTCTGCTGTTAGTCTGATGAGGTTGCTTTTGTAGGTGACCTACCCCGTCTGTCTAGCTGCCTTTAACATTTTTCTTTCACTTTGACCTTGAAAAATCTTATGACTCTGTGTCTTGGGGACTGTCATCTTTTATAGCACCTCACCAGGGTTCTTTGCATTTTCTGAATTTGAATATTGACCTCTCTGACAAGGTTGGGGAAATGTTGGTGGACCATATTCTCAAGTATGTTTTCCATGTGGCTTGCTCTCTCTTCTTCTCTTTCAAGGATGCCAATAAGTCATAGGTTTGGTCTCTTTACATACTACCATATTTCTTGGAGGTTTTGTTCCTTTTTTATTCTTTTTTCTTTACTTTTGTCTGACTGAGTTGATTTGAATAACTTGTCTTCAAGCTTTGAGATTCTTTCCTCATCTTAATCTATTCTCCCATTAATTCTTCTGGTTGTCTTTTGAAATACTTGTAGTGAGTTTTTCAGCTCTATCAGAACAGCTTGGTACTTTCTTAAAATGGCTGTTTTGTCATTCAACACTCGTATCTTCTTACTGAATTCTTTAGATTTCTTGGATTGGGTTTTACCTTTCTCCTGAATCTCAGTGATCTCTGTTGTCACCAAGATTCTGAATTCTATGTCTGTCATTACAGCCATTCCAGTCTGGTTAAGAACCACTGATGCGGAGCTAGCGTAGTCATTTGGAGGTAAGAAGAAATGAACTTTTTGAGTTGCCAGAATTCTTGTGTTAGCAGTATATAGTTTCTATTATGCCTATTAAAACATTATTTATTATACCTATATATCTGATTCATGTTATTTACCTCCTAGAAAATTCTTTACCCTATACCACACCTAATTGTAGGGAAGATACATCTAATGTTCATTTTTCATTTTTCTAAAGGCTCCTCAATTGTAAACTGCCAAAACTTAAATAATGTTTCAATTTTTTAGGCAATACATTATAGTGGTTTAAGATTCAGTAAGGTAATGATTTCAGATTACAGTGATTTAGTCATTTACACATAGAAACATATATTGGATTATTAAGTATTTTCTGTGACTATTTATGATATCACTATTTTAAAGGAACATTAAGAAGCCATTGATTCACGTGCCTCCTTAAAGATTGTTCATTATATTTTCATCCATTCATTCAACACTTATCAAGAACCAACAATGTAGTACCATAAATGCTATGACACATACGAATCAGTATCTATCTTTCCTTTTTTTGAGACGGAGTCTCGCTCTGTTGCCCAGGTTGGAGTGCAGTGGCGCTATCTCGGCTCATTGCAAGCTCCATCTCCTAGGTTCCCACCATTCTCCTGCCTCAGCCACCCGAGGAGCTGGGACTGCAGGTGTCTGCCACCACGCCCAGCTAATTTTTTTGTATTTTTAGTAGAGACAGGGTTTCACCATGTTAGCCAGGATGGTCTTGATCTCCTGACCTCGTGATCCGCCCGCCTCAGCCTCCCAAAGTGCTGGGATTACAGGCATGAGCCACCACGCCCGGCCGAATCAGTATCTATCTTTAAAAAGCTTACAATTTAGTATGAGAAACATGAATTGTGACAACTGCTTGGGTAGTTGTATGCAGAATACTAAAATACTTAATATTAAAGAAATATATTTTATTTAGATTGGGAGAGGTAAAGGTCAGAGAGTCAGGTTTCATTTAAACATTAGTGGTAAAGCATATAGATGAAAAAATAGATTTAATGCACTGATCTGTTTTTAATTATGTCCTCCTTACTGTTAGTAAAAAATTTTTAAAAAGTTAATAAAAAATTAAACACCTTCCAATCTTCTTCAATTGTTTCTAACCACATTTTGCAGACACTGGCATGTTGACAAGTAAAAAAGTCACAAAGTAAGGCATGGGGATTATCTTCTGATTTCATTATGTATCAAAAATATTTATTACAATCACTCATAAGAGAAATGTCTGGAAAAGGAGAAGAGAATTACTCAAGTACATGTGAGACTACTTATCAACAAAAAGTACTAGCAATGGAAATTTTCAGATTATCACATTGTTGATCTTTATTCCTTTGGATTACTTTGATAGAAAAAAATACTATGAGATCACAAAAACTATTTATATAAGGTAACTTCAATATACCAGTGATATGCTGAATCTTCAAGAGGCCATTCCAATATTCTATCAGGCCTTCTGTTTCAGGTATCTGGAGAATACAGGAAGATCAGTTAATTCTTTGAACATGGGTCCATTACTTCACTTTATTTGTTCTAAAGGGAGTTCTTGGATCAGAAGTAATGCTATGTGAAATAGCATGATGGTATATAAGATATTCTGTAAATGCATGGATGGGAGTTTGGCAAAAACATTGGGAATGCAAATCCATATCCAGTGTGTCTATACAAGTCAGCACAAAGCACTGACTGCCATGATAGAAATGGTTAATATATAATCAACCAATCAACCTGCCACCAGGTAGCAGGCTGATCACCCCAGGGAGTAGTGCCATACTGAGGATTCAGCATTCGCCTCTGCTGCTCCCAGATTGGGCATTCAGCAGTGGCTGTATCAAGGCCATCCTTGGTGAAAGTCCATGTTGCTAAGCCTATGCATAAACTCCACATCTTCCTCCAGGGCCATTTTTTGTAATGAGTCAATAAGATAATAACAGGATTAGGATTAGCCAGGGAAATAGAGTCATTCTATTTACTTGATTATTAACATTATTATTAAGTTACATTATTAACATTTTCCTCTATGGGGGTCACCTTCTGATGAATATTTACATAATATACAAATATAACACATTCTTTGCCCATTTAGAGAGATTTATCTATATATTCACTTTCCCAACTTCTGCATTACCTATTTTCCAATCATATTCCTTTCCATGTCCCTGAACACCCAGCCAAACCTTTGGCTAACTAGTGTCTACAGACCATGAATCAATAGACACTCAGAACTCTGGAATTTCTGCTTCAAGGGAAAACAAAACACAAAGTACACTGCTCTAAATTCTGCCCTCTGGGATAATTTTTCTTCACCATTGTACTTTAAGGATGTCCCATAAAGGTGCTAAATGCTGTGGTTTTTGGATGGTGACTACTTATTGTGCTAAGCCATCTGAAAACCAGGCCAGAGTTTTCTCAACATCGGTTGACTGACGAACAGTCAACTGTTCAAAGAGTCCTTCTCATCAAGCCATAGGTGTGGGGAGAGAGAGAGAAAGTAACGTAGCAAGAGTAAGGGCATTTGCCAACTTCTTCATTTAACTTATGCCTTCAGGGCCTGCTTAAACTGAGATATTTCTGTATCTCTCTATCTATCTATCTATCTATCTAGATTAGATTAGAGAGACAGAGAGAGAGAGAGATAATCTAACCCACCAAGCCATATATCTATATATGATGGATTGCTCGTGTCGCTTTTCCAGTTGGTGGCCTATAGATAACTGTTTAGTCTCTACTAATGCTCAGTAGCAAGCCAAAAGCTGTTTCTCAAAAGGAAAGTAGTTATCCATAGAGTATAGAATGACTGTGCTCCAAAATACTAAGGGTCTGTACTGTGATTCATAAACACTCCAAACAACATCCCTATCTGCCACTGACACTCTAAACACCATTGGATCTGATCATTGTATGGCCTAAGTGGCCCATCAGTTTGCATGGCAGCCTGTGTCTTTTGTAGAGCCTTCTCTTGTTCTGGACTTCACTCAAAACTAGCAGCTCTTTTTGGTTACTCACTGAAGGGACCAGAATATCATACCCAAAGGAGGAACATGTCACCTATAAAATCCAAAGAAAACTGCTAAGCTTTGTGCCTCTGTTTTGGTTGCCAGAGGGGCCAGGTGCAACAACTTATCCTTCATCTCAAAAGGAATAGATCAACATATTCTACCTCACTGGGTCCCTAGAAAGTTAACAGAGGTTGAAAGGCCATGACTTTTGTAGAATTATTTCCCATCCTTTAATACACAAGTGTTTTACCAATATGTCTTGAATATTTGCTACATTTTGTTTGCTAGGTCTGATTAGCATATCATCAATATAATAGACCAAGATAATATTTGGTGGGAAGGAAAGGTGATCAAGGTCCCTGTGGACTAAATAATAACATAGGGATAGAGAGCTGAAATACCCCTGAGGTAGGACAGTGAAATTGTCCTGCTGAAAGCAGGCTGCTTCTGGTGGTCTTCACTTACAGGTGTCAAGCAAAAAAACATTTGTCAGCACAGAGATACCAGGGGATGTGTTAATTTGCTCAACTGATGAAAGCACAACTTGGAATAGAAACTTGAATTGGAATCACCACATAATTAAGTTTAAGATAATACACTGTCATTCTCTAAGAACCCTCTGTTTTCTGCAGATACCAAATCAGTAAGTTGAATAGGAATATGGTGGGAATCACTATCCATTCATCCATCAAGTTTATTACAGTGGCACTAATGTTTGCAATCCCTCCGTGAATGTGCTATTGCTTTGGGTTTACTATTTTTACAGGAAAAGTTAGTTCAAGTAACTTCTGCTTGGGGTTCCCACCATAATAACCCTCACTCCACAGGTCAGAACAACAATGTGGGTATTCTACAGTTGCTGAACATGTCTTTTCCAATTATGCATTCTGGAAATGGGGAAATTACCACAGTAAGGGGTCAGGGACATGCTGAGTCCACTGTGAGATGAACTTTAGCTAAAACTCCATTGATCATCTGACCTCTGTTAAGTCCTTACTCCAACTGATAGACCATAGTGACATTTTGTGTCTTCTGGAACTAGTGCCAGTTCAAAGTCAATGTCAAGTAATTCCTGAAAAGTATGATAATTTCCTTTCTCTCAATGTATAGTAACCCTGCTAAATGGCCATAACTCACTTTGGGGGCAGGCTAAGATAAACAGTACAATTTTGGCTGTGTAGCAGGGTCTTTCCTCAAGGAAACCATGAAGAATCCTTGAATGAAGAACCTTACATTCAAGGGGTTCTTATCTATAAACTGGCATAAGTCTGGGAATTGATCGAGAGGCAGAGACTCTGTTCTGGTGATTCAAGTTAGACGTCTGTTCACTCAACTAAAAACTCTTCTGCTTACATGAATCAAGTAAGGATTTAGTTGACCATCAAACTATTTATTACCTTTCTAAGGACTCCATGATCAACTAGCCAAGGCTATAGGTTTCTGGATTGCTTTGGCTCTGCTCTCTGCTAGGGTAACTACAACTACCTTGTCTTGGGCAACCACGTATCAACACTTAGCCCCTTCCACTCCAGAATCCCATTTTCCCCTTTGCATTTAGGGTTGCCAGTTTGATGGTAGCATTTTACACTTGAATTTATGATTGGCATAGAAGAGTAATCCAGGATTCTGGGCCTTCCCTCAAAAATTTATTTCTCACATTTGCAGTGAAAGGTGTGTTCTATGAACCCTCCTAGTGTAGATTAACATTTCTTGACATGATTAATCTACACTAACATTCCAATCTCTCTAAGCCCTCTGGATATCCTACTCTATAGTATTCCAAATCATTTCTGACATTTCAGCTTCTTTTAGTAGAGCTATCTTTGGGTCCATATTTTAGCCAATAAGCCAAAAAATTGTTATAGCCATTCCCAATACCTTGAGTAAAAACACTGTCCAGAATCTCTGCTTAGTGGGCCTTTATTAATCAATTAGACCTAATCTGACTTTATGTTCTTTCCATCACTATCCACACCCTTATGATCTATACCCATACATGTTCTTCAGATTTCTGCCTGTATAAATTCAGAATAATCATGCCGTTCTTTTAGTGTGTAGAACATCTATTCATGGGTTACACTTTGTGCTGTACCCTTTGGAGCCTACTAAAACCTAGTCTAATTATGATTCTAGAACGAAGAGGGGAGACTGGAGTAGCACTTGTCTAGAATCAACAGTGGCTTGCAGGCGATTAACTCAGAAAGGTAATATGGTTTAGCTGTGCCCCCGCCAAATCTCAACTTGAATTGTATCTCCCAGGATTCCCACGTGTTGTGGGAGGGACCCAGCGGGAGGTAATTGAATCACGGGGGCAAGTCTTTCCCATACTATTCTCATGATAGTGAATGAGTCTCACAAGGTCTGATGGGTTTATCAGGGGTTTCCGCTTTTGCTTCTTCTTCATTTTCTCTTGCCACTGCCACATAAGAAATGCCTTTCTGTCACCCAGGCTGGAGTGCGGTGGAGTGATCTTGGCTCACTGCAACCTCCGCCCCTTGGGTTCAAGTGATTCTCCTGCCGCAACCTCCTGAGTTGCTGGGATTACAGGTGCATACCACCACACCCAGCTAAATTTTGTATTTTTAGTAGAGACGGGGTTTCACCATGTTAGTCAGGCTGGTCTCAAACTCCTGACCTCGTGATCTGCCCACCTTGACCTCCCAAAGTGTTGGGAATACAGACATGAGCCACCGTGCCCGAGAATATCCCTACTTTAACAGAAGACACCCTGGGAGGTAAGGAATTCAATTTGCTTTGTAATCCCACCCTTCAAGAGACAGTCTTGAGTTTGGTTTTCTAAAATCTCAGTCCTATGATTACAAAACATAAAGGTTTCTTTCAAGGAAAATATAGAAGCTTTCAGGTCATTCAAACTCAGCTTGAGATGGGAATTTGACATCATGAGCGCATCCTTATCTCCCCCTACTTTTTCCAGTGCTATGAGGACCAGCCGTCTCATATCATTGTACTCTTCAACTTGACTACTATAAAGTATCAACTATTAATACATTGTCACCCAGTGACTTCTCTTCTATATGTATTTGATTAGGGGTATGCAAAGGTAATATTTTGCGTATTTCTATTGCCACATCATGTCATGGATGACCAGTGCCCTCTTTACCACTGAAAATAGAGGCATTAGTACCTTTAGATCTAATCAGATTAGAGTAGCAATTCAACAAAACCCAGAACCTATTCAGAAAACATAATCCGTAATATTCCTTAATCCTTAATTTATTAATATTCATAACCTCTGTTGAATCCTGACTAATATCATGGTACCAGAAGTAGGAAACAGCATATAGCATATACATATATATATATTTTTTTAACAGAGAAACAGAACCAGTTGTATGTATACAATATAACATATTGAATATATTATATATAAATAATATATAAATAACATATAATAATATATTCAATATATTATATGTTGAATATATGATATATATTCAACAAAAATATATTATGTTGAATATATATGATATAATATTATGTTGAATATTCTGATATATATATATATAACATGACCAGTTTTACATATATACCTATATCTATTATTTATAATAAATAATTATACATAAACAGAAACTGGTTCTGTTTCTGTGTTGAACATATATTATTTTGGCTTATACAATTGTGGGGTATTGCAAAGCCATTCTAAAATATCTAAGGCTGGTTGTTGGGAAGGGCAGGCTAGAACTATTGGTCACGAGTGGAAGCTGATCTCCATAGGCAGACTTTTTTCTTCTTCAAGGAAGCCTACATCTATTTCCAAGGCCTTTCAACTGATTGACTTTGGTAAAGTCCCTTACTTAGTCATTGATTATGGATTATAGTCACATTTCCAAAATACCTTCACAGTAAGGATTAGATAAGTGTTTATTGAGAAACTGTTTACCCTAACATAACACATAAACTGATCATCATAATAGGGATCAAGTTTATTATTTCAAATACTGGTAAATCTAGAAAAATAATAAAGCATAAATCTTGCTATTTCCTTAATAACTATATCACTGGGTATCCAAATAATAAATGAGGGAAATGTATAACAGAATCTAGAAGTTTGTTGTTCCCAGCTCTATGGTGTCTGTCCATGTATCACCGTATGAATTATTCAGATCCAATTTGAAAAAGTATATCATCTAACAAATGATCAAGAAATGATAGAAGATAATATCACCATGCAGTCACCCCAGTGAGTTAATGGATCTAGGCATTGAGCATAAATAAAAATGAGAGAAAACTAGACATTGTCTGTAGTTGAAAAAAAACATACCACCATTTATAACCTTTCCAGAGGTTTGGACATGAGTCTCATCAGGCCTCTATACCCAGCTGCCAATTTGCTTAAAATACAGAGAGAGGAAAAAGGAAAATTTTAAACCATACTCTGCATACAGAATCCAGACTGTATAAAATTTTTCATATCAAATAGTCTAAGTTTATCAACAGATGAATTATAAAAAACTAAAAAATGGATGGGGGTCTGTATGCTAAAAATAATCATAAAAGCTATATCAATCTTTTTAAAGAACAAACATATTGTTTAAATACGCACACTTGGGTGATACTCTGAAAAAATAGCTGTTTACATGGTAGATTATTTTTTATAATTAAATGCTTCAGAATATCAACTACAACATTCTACATTTTCATGACTCTCTTAAGGAACCAGATTTTCTCTTGTTTGGTGCATAAGATCCATGTAAATTAGAATTTTTGCTACATGGATTCTTGATACTGGGAGGAAACACCAGCATGTAAGTTATTATCAGGAGATCTCATAATTTTTATGTCTATTTCTTGGTACGTTTAACATCATTTCTTTTCTTTTTTCTTCTAATTAGCAGAACCATTCATCTTTGTGGAACTTGCTCTTTTGTCTTCAAATACAACTGAAACTAGTACTCTCCATTCACAGTCTTGTGCCCATTTTGCAGGCTTGGCAAGTCAAGGTGTATAAACCCATGGCTACAGTAACTGATACAGAAAAGAGAAAGAGATTCACTTGCTCAACAGATACTTGTGACAAAATTAGACCAATCAGAGTTCTTCCAAGGGCATTTTTCCACTAAAATAGAATGCCATTTTCCCACTGGCATTGATAGGCTATTAGGATGTGAGTCGGGTTCTGCCAGTAGCCTTTTCACCAAGCATGTGGACAGAGAGTTTAAGCACGAGAGAAACATAGCCTTGACATTATTAATTTCATGAATTCAGCAGTGCCTAAACTATGGACGATAGACTTCCCAGTTATAGAAGCCAGAAAATTTTGTTTGGTATTATTACTTGTATCTAAAAGATTTTCAGTAACATATTTAAGTATATTTGCAGATTTCTAGGACATTAAACAACATGGAAACTACGGATATCATAAGCTAAGACTACATCATTGCTAAAGACTCTAAGACATGAATTTTATGCAATGTGAGAGAATAGAATTGGAAGAAGATTTGAGAACATATCTTCATATGAAAGCACAGATGCATTTTAAAAATGTGTTTTATTTGGTCAGAAATGTGTCTAGTAAGATGTTTAGAGTCAATAAAATTTCTTCAAATTCTACAAGTTGAATTAAGCTTTGTATAATCCCCATTACTCTGTGGCCCTAGCCATAGATAGTTTGATTTCTATGTGCCTGATGGACAACTAGATGAAAGCATCTTACTGGTAGCTGGAAATGTAGAATTCAGGCCAAGGAATAAGTTTAAAGAAAGGAAAAGGTGAGTTCATTTTGAGGAGAAAATTGCATGTAATTATTTATCCAAAGATTGTATTGCAGTGCCTGGAAAAAAGTGAGAACTACACTAATAATACAAGGGTGATTATGAGCCAATCAGCAGAAAGTCATTTGTGATTAGGAATTCAGAACCATTAAATTTATATCTTAAAATTACTTCAAATTTTATCTGCTATATGCGTCTGTACTTTTGCTTACATAGTAACTATTTTAAAGTTAATATGTATAAGGCCATAATCACTAGGATATATGAATATATGTGTGCATGCATATGTACATTTTTTACAAAGATTAGAATGCTGGTAGTTTATTTGAAGGTAGTTATTATTTCCTAAGCAAGTTAGTTTCTCTGACATTTAATATCCTTTTATATAAAATTAATAAGTTGAATCATATCATGCAAGTTAGACATATTAAACATGCAAAAGAATGCCAAAGCTTGTATTTTAACTATGAAATAGCATGTGCATACTTGGAGAAATACTCTAAGCAAAAATCATCATTGCCTCTTGTGAACACTGTTTGAGTGAAGGAAATAACTCATCGAACAAGAAAAGCAATTGTATTTTGAAAAAATACATATAAATAATAAAAATATACTACATGGTTTATTTCACCACAAAGGACAGAAGATGCAAGTACAAAGCCTGGAAAATATATTTTGTGTATAGTATTTTTATACATTAAAAAAACAGGCACAGTGTCTCATTCCTGTAATCCCAGCACTTGGAAGGCTGAGGTGGGTGGATTGCTGGAGACTAAAAGTTCGAGACCAGCCTTGGCAACATGGAGAAACACTGTCTCTACAAAAAAAAACAAAAAATTAGTAGAGAATGGTGGTGTTTGCCTGTAATTCCAGCTACTTGGGAGCCTGAGACAGGAGGATCAATGGAGCCAGGGGAGACTGAGGCTTCAGTGAGCTGTGACTGTGCCACTCCACTGGGTGGAGAGTGGGTAATAGAGTAGGACCCTGTCTCAAAACAAAGCAAAACAAAAAAGGAAAGAAAAGAAAGAAACCAATAAAGTCCCTGAGCCATTTCCTCTAACTAAAAAGCATCATTTATCAAGAACTTGCTATAGGTTAGGATTTTTTTTTTTTTTTAGACAGAGTCTCACTCTTGCCCAGGTTGGAGTGCAATGGCAAAATCGGCTCGCTGCAACCTCCACCTCCCAGATTGAAGAGATTTTCCTGCCTCAGCCTCCAGAGTAGCTGGGATTATAGGCACTTGCCACCACGCCCAGCTAATTTTTGTACTTTTTAGTAGAGATGGGGTTTCACCAGGTTGGCCAGGCTGGTCTCTAACTCCTGACCTCAGGTGATCCACCCACCTCGGCCTCCCAAAATGCTGGGATTACAGGCAAGGCGTGAGGGCCGTGCCCAGCCGGCAAGGATTTTTAAACACTGTTTTTAACAACAATCTGACTTGTTGGGTAGTAGAGTAGAAAAATGGGGCACTAAAAGATCAGTATACTTCTCCAGGATCAAATAACTTCGAGGGGATTGAATCAATTCAGAACCAGATATGTTTGTTTCAGAGTCCTACAAACTTCCATTATGTCAAATTTTCTCATTAAGGTAATAGCAATCTTAATAATATAATGCTGATAGTAACAACAGTACTAACAATTTAAGTAGTACCAGATACTATCTAAAATGCTTTATATATGTTGTGCCATTTATTTTTTATAGCATTCTTATAAGGAATGCGGTACTAATCGTGCCATTTAGCAGATGAGCACACTGAAGGAACTTACTCCAAATCATACAGTGACAGGACCTGTTCACTGCCTGTCTAAATAAATTATATTAGCTCTCAGATAGCAAAGAAAATAAAATCAACCATTCCTGTGTTTAGTGGAATCCATCAGAAAATATTCATTGAAGCTTCAAATTTGTCTTTTCTTATTTAGCTTAAAAATTACTTATCAAATACAGTTTTTGTTATGAATATTGTATTGGGATGCTATATATGTAAATATATCTAAAATTTTATTTTAAAAACCTTTATAAAGAAGACATTTCAAATTTGCTAAGTGGTTAAAAAAAGGTAAAATATTTTTAAAGTTTATGCTAAAACTAACCCCTTTAGCTTATTTTATTTATGAGAGCTTTTTCATGAGCATTATCTCACCAAGGCAATGCATTTGGAATTTTAAATTTTGTATTGTAAATTACAGGATTTGATTTTAAAAGGAAAACAAAAATATTTACACATTTTTAAAAATATTACTTTGTTAAATCTATAGTACTTTTAGCATATTGGAATAGCTATAATTCATAAGAAAGGTGAAAAATAAATATTGATAAGGCACTTAGTAATATATAACACTATGATAGTTTCAGAAGGGCTGCTTTGCAAGCACTCTAATACATGGAAAATTTCCAAGAAGTGTTCTGCAGTCTAATAATTATCATCCCAGATGCCGGATTGTGTCTGCGTGGGACGAGCTGAATGTGCTGTCACATCCGACAAAGTTGCCAATCTTAAACCAACTGTGACTACTCTCTGTACATTTCTCTCTCCGGGGCATTAAAAAAATCTTAATTAGCTTTTGTTTCCAAGCAGGGCGTCATTTTTCATGATGTTACTTTCATTTTTTTAGGATTATTACAATCAAATTGACCTTGACATTTCATCTACTACAATAAGTGTATATATTTATGCAATATCTAAATTCAAGTTATTAACAAGATAAAATCAGAGGTTTATTAAAAATACAAATGTCCCTTTAATATTGAAGCATGAGTTTGTTACATGCAATTTGGAATCATGTTTATATATTACACATTTATCAAAAAAGCTAACCTACTATTGGAGACTTGTTGATGACTTAAAAATGTTAATAATACAAATAGAAAAAAAGGTGTACATGATGTTATGAACCTATATTGATGATATAATCCATGCATAAATGCATATTTCCAGAATGGCAAAAAATACTTAAATAAAGTATATGTTCCAATTAGTTTAGAAAAAATTTAGAAAAGCTATAGTATAATATATTCTAAAGTTCTTTGAGTTCCCAAGAGGGAAAACATTATACTAGTATAACATATTCAGATATTGCTCAGAGCCTGGTATTTTTGAGTAATTTAACCTAAATGCATTTTCATTATAAAGTGCAACTCATTTGAAATTTGTCACACAACTAACTTCAATTTGAGTATGTATCTTCACTTAGAGTTCAAGATCAGGTAAAATACCTCACAGCAAATGAAAGGAAAGGACCAATTGTCATTTACCTTTATAGATATTAATAGTGCGTTTAACAAGTAACAATATGCATCCTGCATTTAGCAAAGATGCTGCTTACTAATGACATCTCACTGCTTCACACAGCAGGGACACTCATTCTATTTGGGCATAACGACTGAGCTAACATCAGTTTTTAAGAATGTATATTATCATCATTCATTACAGTACTACACTGAAGCTTCTCTGGGAGGCAATAAAGAACAAAATGTATATTTTTAAAGACCATCATTTTCCCCCTAAATGCTTGAATTAAGCTGCAGTCTTTGGTGTTCAGAGAGTTGAGTTACGTCCTAAAGCAATGCTTCTTTTAGAGTACATCATGCCTGCAGATTGGGCTCTGATTAGCCTCTGAGTTTTCTAATACAGTCTATTGATTTTCTGCTACTGTGGCTGCCATTGGATTTTGTGTGCTGGCACAGGGGTTCTGTCTTTTGCATAAGAGAATGATGAATGGTTGTCTGTGAGGATCCAAGCACATACTTATTTCCTCTTCAATAAGGACACCCGTCAATATCATTTAAGTAAAGAAAAACACTGAGACAACCCGGCATGCCTACGAAACAATTTGGATTTTCTTCATATTCATTGTTAATTCTAACTAAACTATGCACATTCTCCAGAAAATTGGAAAGTGTATTCAGTAGTCTTAAATTCCTTTACCTTTAAGGTAGGGAAAAAATAAACTTTGTTTCTAAAGGTAAAAAATGCATTTATATGAAATTATACTAGGAAAGAAATTTCATTTTTTATTAGCCACAACACTGATTTAAAATGCAGACTAGCACTAAGTAATAAACCAGTATGCTGAACTCATTTTAAAAATTCTCATTTTAAATGAGTGCACAAATTATAATCATGTGGAACTTCCTTACCTTTACACTACAAAAAGTTAATTTCTATGCTGACACTGATTTTGTTTTTCCAGTAAAGATACCAGATTGTCTTAGATCAGGTTCACTACAAGCAGAGTCTCAGAAATGCATTTTTGTGCAACTGATGTATTGAAGTGGTTTGGGATGACACCTGTAAAAAGTGAGGGAAGAAAAATAGGTCAGGGGAAAGCTAAGCACAGGTGGAGATGCAGGTAAAGTATGGCCTCAGCCTCATATTCCAGAGAATCCAGGAGTGGAAATGGTACCACTCAACTGTCCCATCTGGAAGCAAGGGACCAGTCTTTTTCTCATGGTTGGCAGTAAGTCATTAAGGCTGCCTGCAAGGTGGAAGAGAAGCACTGTTTCCCCAATATTTCTGTGCTGGACAGTTCCTATCAGCCAAGGGCAATACTTAGGGGAAGGGACAGCTGTGGGCTGCCAGCAGCCAGAACTTAGCAGCTGAGGAATGGGTGGATCAATTCTCAGGGGAATCTGGGAAAGGCAGCAATGGTGCTTGCTCTGCAGGTCAAATTCAGAGCCAACATTCTGATCTGGCTTGTTCCCACATAGAGGCAAAAGATTGAACATAGCATCCATTCAGTTTAAAGTGAGGACCTGCAGAATTGACATACAGTCTGCTTACCAAAGTAAGGAGCCATTTGAAATTGTGGTTTAACATGTAAACTGACCAGCAAAAGCAAGAATTTGTTTTTCACAATTTGTAAATAAAAAATCACAGGGTATATTGCATTAATTGAATCCACATTTTTATACCTGTTTCAATGGTTTTGGTAATTTGAATATTCAGTACACTGCAAATATGAAATAATATAATTGCTATATTCCTGTTATAAATTTTTACTTTTCTAAAGAACTACCATAAAATACATTGCAGTTCTGTTTAATTGTTCTACAGGAAACGAGAATACAAAATAATCCACTTCTATTATTCTCAATTTCATTTAGGAGATGAAAAAGTGAATAAAAAAAAGTAATAAGTATGACAGTAACTGAAAGTTAGTCACATTTTTTAGAAATTTACAAAATTCTTTATGGAACAATGAGTTTATAGCTTTGAAAGTTGGAACTATCATTCTATAATATCACAGTCCTGAAATGGTACATGAATCTGGGTTATCCCACACACGAAATCATCCTTAGAATAAAACTAAATTATATTTTAAGGAAGAGGTAGGGATCTACTTCTAAAACAGTCCAGATACTGTGTTTAGAATGCAGATGTATTTATTTGGAGGTATCATTTTGTTTCATGGATAGCTTTTTTTTTCTGAAAACCTAACCCTATTCATTATTTTCCCCGATAACTAGAATTTTTAGTTTGCTTTTATTTATGGCTATAAAAATATTTGGTGTTTTTCTTTGTTCAACTTCTCAAATTACTAGAGTAAGTCTTTTGCATAAGGTATTTTAAAATGTTATTGATATCAAATACCAGAATACTAAATTGCTGGTTATTTTATATGATAGATTCTGGAATGATTTCAAGTCATAACAGGCTCGTGGATAATCCTGTGCTTTTAAATTTTTCTTCCAGCAGATGACTGAAGTATATAAATTAATATCAATCTTGTTTTGGCTTCTTGGTATTAATGCTACACAGGAATCTCTATATTGATTACAAGTCATACGAAGTTAGACTGATATGCTTCTTTCCATCTTCTTTCCAAAAATGAATTATGCCAGAAATTCAAGGTTAATGAAGCAAGCTCATTATAATACACCTCTTCTGGGCATTCCTTTCACTTTAGTTAAGTAATTGAAGAAATTAGACAGGTGGAAGCAGACAACGTGATACAGGCATACACATCCTTAGGCTGAGCACATGTGAAATTACATGAGTAGGTTAGGAGAAAAAGTTCCTATTATGGTCATATCAGCCTACCCAATGCAATAGTCCTTACAACCTAAAACGAATCTTACAGTAACACCAAGAATTTGTTAATCCAAAATTCAGTTTCAATTCCTAATTGAAATAGAAATATCAATGTCTGCTGAATGGACTATCAAATCTTGCAAACTTAAATATGGTAGGGCATCAACTAGTCAAGCTTACTCCTTGTCAGTTAGTAGAACCATATTGTCAGAATAGCATACTGTGTTTTGTGAATTCTTAAAGGATCAATGCAAACTTCATAGAAAAGTAATGTTTGTTTGTTGCTAATTGAGATACACTGTCCTTGTGTAACTTGGAAATAATTTAGCAATATTAATCAAGTTAAAAAGGATTATACATACTCTGTTGTATATCATAGAACATAGACTGAGATCACTTAATATAACAGCTGGGCAATCTTGGTCAAGTTACTTAAACTCAATCTGCCTTAGATACCTCATATTTAATATAAACAGCACACTCCACTTGGAGATAATAGATGTTAAACTCTTAGTACATAAAGAAGTGTACCTGGCACATTGCTATTAATACCTAGCAACTCCATTTTTAGTAATAATCCTAAAAAGTAATTAAGGATGTATACAAATGTTTTGCCATAAGAATTTTTAATGTAATATTATTTGTGATAGTGGAAAATATATGAATAATCTTCAAGTCATAACACTGAGGTTTGAAAGATTAAGTTATTAGGATGGAACTTTACACTGACATGGAAAATACTATCATGAAAATGCTTTAATGTATTAACATTATATCACTGAGATAAATTAAAATAGCATATGAAGTATTACTTTAATTTTATTAAAATTAAAAATGTATGCATACAGATACATTAAACAATTCTGCTAAGTGTAAACACAAAGTTAAGTTGGATTCTCAGAATGGAGATGTATGGGTAATCTTATCTTTTCATTTTAGCATATTAATCTTCTGGATGTTTTAAAAGAAATTGCAATTTCTTTTTAAGAAAAGAGTAAATTACTTTAAATTTTAAAAACATCTCTCAAAAATTATATAAAAGTCTCTAACCTACTAAGTGATCTTATAGAGTTCCATGTCTACATAGTACTAGTACCTTTTAAAATATACAAATGATGTATACCCAGTAACATTTGTGCTGCTTCTATATGAGGAAAATGCTTTCCACAGAAAGTCTTCTGCTTTCAAATGTAATACCGTAAAACTTTGCAGGAGATATTATCCCCATTATTAACCTAAGATAATAGTGATAAATTATTAACTGACTATACTTAGGTCTTGAGGCAATAAAAATACCACTCTTGCTACATTCAGCAATCTAGAAAAACAGACACCTGAAAAAGCCTTTAGCTGAGGCTAATAGAAATGGTTCCTATCATGTAGCCTAAAATGTTCGTAATAATGGCCTTTTCTTGGCAGAATGAGCAATGATCTTCAAGAGTACTTCAACTATTTTTTAACTTATAGATACATATCTTCAATGATCAACTCATGAATTTTTCATGCACTTTGTGCAATACCATAAAAGAATATTGTTTTACAAGAAAGAGTTTTATTGCCCATAGAAAAATTTTGTGATGTGTCCTAGAAGTAGGAATTCAAGCACACATTCATAATATTACTAGAATAAATTGAAAAGGCAGTTAATACTGCATGCAGTCAAAAGTGGACTTGGCATTAGTTGTTTATAGAGAAGAAAACTTGAAGCATGGCTACAAGTTAATGGCAGGGAATATTATTAAAAGAAATGATTTCATACTGGAAAACAGAAATAAAAAAGAAATCCATCTATAAGAAATGTAATGAAGTTTACCAGAATGCTGTATCAGAAAGGGCACTGGTTGACACAATTAGCCCTTATATAATATAAAGCAAGGCTTATAATAATCTCAGCTTCATCTGTTATTTCATTCATTCATTCATTTACTTATTTATAGTAGATTATTTTCAGATTAAAAAAACAGCTCAAAGTTGGCTAGAACCAAAGAACTTATGTCACCAGGAGTTGCTACTAACTCTTCAGCATATAGATCTGGGAAGCAAATAAAGAGCACTAATGCTGTAGTTTCCTTAAAAATGAAATTGGATAAAGCCCAAAAAAGGAACAGGGGAAAGTGAAACCAAAATTCCAATGCCTACTGATTGATTTAAAGGGAAATGTGTTCTGTCGAAAATGCAAATGTCAGGTAATTTCTTGAAGTTTAAAATGTTTTACTGTTCTTAGTTTCCTCCATCCCAAACTGTGACTATGTTTGTCTAGCTGACAAATGCACACAGTACATTCAGACGCCAAATACCTGGAAGCACATGTCAGGCGTGATTATCACCAGCCTATGCTACATGCCAATTTATCCCACAGGGGCTCTGGGATTATGTGCGTATTATTACCCTGCAGTGCCAACAAATCATGTGTAGCACACAAATAAAAATGAAGCCCTCCCCAGCACACATTTCAATATAAGACTTTGTTTTTAGTTGATATACCTTGTATTTTAGAAATAGGTTTATATTTATCTAACAAAAAATTTAAAAAATAAGAAGCATGTATCTGAGAATATAGCATTCTGGGACTAATTCCCAGAAATTACATTATAAAACTGAAAATCTGTTTAAAAACTGTATTTTCCAGACAGTCAAATGGGCAAAAATATCAGCTTGTTAATCATTCACTCAATAAATTTCAGAACAGGAACATCACTAACCATCTTTTAATGATTATCATCTAATATTTTAGTACCTACTTACTGCCCTTCTACTGAAACATGTGCCTTCCTTCACGCAAGTACACACACCTGGAAGAACCCTTTTTTGCATTAAGTGATTCTTTTAATGAATAAATCACGAACTTTTTATTCTTCATGAAGTTTTTCTTCAATTGAATAATATTATGAATGTTTTCCTATTACCACTTACTTTGGTTTTCAAAACTCATATTTCACATTTTGCTAAAATTGCATATTATGTAAATATAATGGGTTTCACTTTATGGATTTATGTTTGTGATAGTTAAATCCCTAAGTTATCAAAATATTTATAAATACTCATTTATTAAAATTTATATTTTAATTTGTAGGGTCTGAAATAAAGATTGTTGACATGGAAATAAAATAGTAGATTTTTCTGAAATATTTACAACAATCTTTACTCAATTTACTTGAACATCAAGAAATTTAACAAATAAGTGCTAAACTTAAAAGTATCAGAGAAAGCAAAGAGAAAGGAATCAAACCATCAATTAGCAATCCCTCTGTCATCTTATTATTATTGATCTTTTATTCTATCAAGTTAAATTTCTATCCTCACATTTCATGTAGCTATAAGTATTTAACATCTATTAGCATCATCTTCTTTATCTGTTAAATGGATTATGTAATAGGGTTGCTAGAATACTAAATTAGACAGGCTATGTGAAACAGCAAGTATATTGTAGACTTTAATTAATGCTGGTCAGCATTTTTTTATATTTCCTCTTCTTTATATCAGCCCTATATTCTGTATCCCCCTCCCTGAAACATATGACCCTACATGCAATTTTATAAAGTCTATGTATTTGTTTAAAGTGTAGATTTGTGGACTCTTCTGCAGATTCATTTTCCTGGGTATTAGTCAGTGGTGCTACTGATGAATATACAGCCATACTACATTTAAAAATCGTATTTTAAAATATTTATTTTTTAATTTATGTAATTCCAATTTATTTTGAAATATATAATTCACGTGTGTGTGTGTGTGTGTGTGTGTGTGCATGCACGCCCCTGCTTACCTTGTGACTAGCTGCAAACAACCAGATGGGCTTTGTCTGAATGTAAACAACTCCAAATGCATCTCTCTCCATGGCTTGAGAGTTCTTAGCACCTGTGGGAAATGACACATTCAGCAGATAATAGACAAAGTTTTTACTTTGTATCTAGTGGCGTTAAATGTATCTGTAAGTGAAACTGACCTATCAAAACTATGGTACAACTATAAAAGGCAACCCATATTTTCAAAACTACAATAATGTCCTCTTTCTTTAGACAAAAGTCAATATGTAAATACTGTCGTATCAGTCAATTAAAAGAAAAAACAATAATTACATAATTTCAATTCTTTTCCAATGTCACATTTTCCCTCAAGATAAGTACAACAGGCACATAAAAATATGGTCATAATTATTACCTTTCTGACTCTGGAGAATTTACTTAAACTCCTCAGGGTCCCGGTTTCCTATTCTGCAGTTTGTAATAACACAATAGCATGTTTGGTTTTATGATTATTAAATGAAATAATGTTTTAGTACTTAGAAGATTGTTAATATGTAATAAATGTTAAATGTCAGTAAGGGGAAAATATAAAAATAACATGAATAAAATAGCCTAGTATCATCAAGTTTAATAATATAATGTAGCTATATGATTATTATAAAGTCACTAAAATGTTGTTTAGAAAATGGCTGCTAAAATTTCCATCTGTTTGTCTATTTTTTATTTTCTTAAATATTGAAACTGTAGCCAGAAATTGGAAGAAGCAGTTTTGTTTGATTATAGGCTATGGCTATGGCTATATATATATAATTGCTTGACTTCTTATTGGGAATGACAAAAATTTACCTGCTGAGATCCTAAGGACAGTATTGTGCTCCTTGATCATAAGATACATCCTGTTCTGAGTGCACATGAAGGAGCCTGGTTTTCTCTTTTGTTGGAAACTCAGGCACTTGGTTGGGGGTTTGCAGCAAAACACCTTGGACAAAAGGGTGTGCTACATAGTAAAATAAAAGTTATAACACTTGCTCTTTACCAAGACTTTCCTATGTGTCCATCTGCCTTCTTGAATATTTCAGCCAATTTAATGTTTATGAGTTCTGTTATAATTTCCTATTTTATAAGTGAGAAAACTAAGGTAAATTAGCTTGGTAAAGGGTAAACTCATTAAGAGATTGTATTAGACTGTTCTCAGGCTGCTGATAAAGACATACTCCAGACTGGGCAATTTACAAAAGAAAGAGGTTAATAGACTTAGAGTTCCACATGGCTGGGGAGGCCTCACAATCATGGCAGAAGGCAGGGAGGAACAAGTCACATCTCACATGGATGGCAGCAGGCAAAGAGAGAGAAAGCTCATGCAGGGAAACTCCTCTTTATTAAACGATCAGATCTCATGAGACTTATTCACTATCAGGTGAACAGAATGGGAAATACTTCCCCCCTGATTCAGTTATCTCCCACTGGGTCCCTTCCACAACACATGAGAATTCAAGATCAGATTTGGGTGGAGATACAGCCAAACCATATTATTCCACCTCTGGCCCCTCCCAGGTCTCACATCCTCACATTTCAAAACCAATCATGACTTCCCAACAATCTCCCAAAGTCTCAACTCATTTCAGCATTTACTCAAAAGTCCACAATCCAAAGCTTCACTGAAGACAAGGCAAGTCCCTTCCATCTATGAGCCTGTAAAATCAGAAGCAAGTTAGTTATTTCCTAGATACAATCAGGTACAGGCATTGGATAAATACAGCTAATCAAAATGGGATAAATTGGCAGAACAAAGGGGCTACAGGCCACATGAAAGTCTGAAATCCAGCAGGGCAGTCAAATCTTAAAGATCAAAAATTATCTCATTTAACTCTGTGCCTCACATCCAGGTCATGCTGATGCAAGAGGTCAGTTCCCATGATCTTGGTCAGCTCTGCCCTTGTGGCTTTTCAGGGTACAGCCTCCCACCTGGCTGCTTTCATGGGCTGGCACTGAGTGTCTGCAGCTTCTCCAGATGCACAGTGCAAGCTTTCAGTGGATCTACCATTCTGGGGTGTGGAGGACAGTGGCCTTCTCACAGATCCACTAGGTGGGTACTCTGTGTGGGGGCTCCCACCCAACATTTCCCTTCTGCACTGCCCTAGCAGAGGTTCTCCATGATAGCACTGTCCCTGCAACAAACTTCTGGTGGGCATCCAGTCATTTCCATGGATTTTCTGAAATCTAGGCAGAGGTTCCTGAACCTCAATTCTTGACTTTGCTGTACCTACAGGTTCAACACCACATGGAAGCTGACAAGGCTTGGGGCTTCCAGCCTCTGAAGCAACAGCTCGAGCTGTAACTTGGCTCTTTTTAGTCATGGCTGGAGCTGCTGGGATGCAGGGCACCAAGTCCCTAGACTGCACACAGCAGAGGGACCCTGGACCTGGCCCACAAAACCATTTTTTCCTCCTAAACCTCTGGGCCTTTGATGGGAGGGGCTACCATAAAGATCTCTGACATGCCCTGGAGACATTTTCCCCACTGTCTTGGTGATTCGGTTTCCCATTACTTATGCAAATTTCTGCAGCTGGCTTGAATTTCTCCTCAGAAAATTGGATTTTCTTTTCTATCGCATTGGCAGACTGCAGATTTTCTAAACTTTTATGCTCTGTTCCCTTTTAAAACTGAATGTCTTTAACAGCAACCAAGTCACCTCTTTAATGCTTTGCTGCTTAGAACTTTCTTCCACCAGATACCCTAAATCATCTCTCTCAAGTTCAAAGTTCCATAAATCTCTAGGGCAGGGGCAAAATGCCACTAGCCTCTTTGCTAAACCATAACAAGAGTCACCTTTGCTACAGTTCCCAACAAGTTTTTTATCTCCATCTGAGACCATCTCAGGCTGGATTTAATTGTCCATATCACTATCAGCATTTTTGGCAAAGCCATTCAACAAGTCTCTACAAAGTTCCAAACTTTCCCACATTTTTCTATCTTCTTTTGGACCTTGCAAACCATTCCAACCTCTGCCTGTTATCCAGTTTCAAAGTTGCTTCCAAATTTTGGGGTATCTTTTCATCAGCACCCACTCCTGGTACTAGTTTACTGTACTCGTCTGTTCTCATGCTGCTGCATGCTCAATTTGTAAATTGAGACTCTGCAATTTACAAAAGAAAGAGGTTTAATGGACTTACAGTTCCATATGGCTTGGGAGACCTCACAATCATGGTGGAAGGCAGGGAAGAGCAAGTCATGTCTTACATGGATGGCAGCAGGCAAAGAGAGAGCAACCTCATGCAGGGGAACTCTTCTTTATACAATTATCAGATCTCATGAGACTTATTCACTATCAGGAGAACAGCACAGGAAAGACATCCCCCATGACTCAATTATCTCCCACCAGGTTCTTCCCATGACACATGGGAATTCAAGATAAGATTGGGGTAGGGACACAGCAAAACCATATCAGAGATCAAGTCTAGAATGGGAACAAATCTAGTTAATTCAAAGTCTGTCTCATCCACCACTTCATAGACTAGTTGCTCACTCTCTGCTAACTTTAATATCATACTACTTTTCTATATATCAGATAATAGTCTTATTTATCAATCACATTAGTTCAGTTATTTTCATATAAACATTATATTCTTCTTTATTCTCTATTCCCCTAATCAACTTTATTTACATATCTAATATGTGTTCTTAATTTGTTTTTTAATTGTGCTTTTTACGTGTGAATTCTTTATGAGGGTATTTAGTACCGCATGATACATAATCTCTATGAAACAGCTCATTCAAACACATTTGAACAGCTACATGGTAACATTTCTCAAAAACATTTATAGCATGATAGAGATCTGTTAATCCCTAACCTGAGAACACTATTTCATGTTGAATATGTAAGTACTTTCAGCAAGGTTGTTTCAAGGGAAGTGTTTTGTTGTTGTTGTTGTTGTTGTTGTTGTTGTTGTTTTTGGAGATGGAGTCTCACTCTGTCACCCAGGCTGGAGTGCAGTGGCACAATCTCGGCTCACTGCAACCTCCACCTCCCAGGTTCAAGTCATTCTCCTGCCTCAGCCTCCCAAGTAGCTGGGATTACAGGCATGCACCACCACACCCAGCTAATTTTTGTATTTGTAATTAGAAACATATACAATTAGAAAAATTGTATATGTTTCTGTAATAACATATAATAATTATTTTGTGATAGCATCCAAAAGCAAAATATTCCAAATCTATTACAGAAAATTATCTTTAATTTTTTTTTTCCATAGACACAAGGTCTCATTGTTTCCCAAGCTGGTCTCAAACTCTGGGCTTAAGTAATCCTCTTGCCTTGGCCTCCCAAAGTGTTGGGATTACAGGTGTGAACCACTATGTCAGCTCAGAAAATTATCTTATCTTTGATGTTAGTCAATTGTAGAATCAGAAATTAAATAAAATAATTTCAATTATTCCTTGAAGTTGTTTCTCTAGAATTAAAACTTGCCTAACTCTAAGGAAACAAGATAAAATTTTTGTGCCTTTACTCTATTATCCTTCATTCACTAATGCAGTAATTACTGAGTGTCTACTAATATGTTTGGCACGGTTAACCCACATTTTCTCAGTATATTTTAATAACAAATAGGTTAAAAAGTAACAAGTCAATTTAGAAATAAATGTTAATTTAATAATCAGAAAAACATATTGGGCTCAATTAGAGACAGAAACAAACTAAAGCAAATTCAACATTTTTATAGGTTCAAGATGTTAATGATTATTCTATGACAATTTTAAAATACATTAAAATGCCACTTGCTGAATTATTATGGCTTGTGTGAGGATTACTCCAAATAGTCCATTGTGTTCTATTTTTATAAGGTCAGTGATTGGAACCCAAAATTAAGAAGGGCAATATCTACATGATATTACAGTGCACCAAATATTAATACTGCATTTTACTAACAAAATATCTTTATTATTCTAAATATCAGCAGCTATTTATAAGATGAGTAAATGTTGCATTCTGAAAAATAAAAATAGAAATAGTAATTGCCAGTAGCTAATTGCTGAATAAAACTATTAAAACTCTGATTATATGTTGAGAAAGAAAAACTTAAATTTCACACTACCAGATGTTAATTTATCATCCTAGTATTAGATTCAATATTGGACACGGTAAAAGATGAAAAATTACAAAACAAATTTTAAGTGAATTCAACAAATTAAATATTATCTTTGGAAGATCATGAAAAGTTATTTTATATAATTTGATTTGACTAGAAAGTGTTTATTTTGTCACACAACTGCAATATAAAATTGCTAAAGAAACAAATTATATACCAATGATTATTCTACAACTCATTTTTGATGTTTGGAGCATCAAGAGGATTAAAATATTTTCACATGTGTGTATTTCATCTCTCAAAACATAGTGAAACTGTAAGTTCATTGAAGCCACAAGTAATGTATAATGCTGTACTATTTATACACTAGCTACTCCTACCCTCATACCAGTTTCTGGCTTATCACTAAATCCTCGTTGACCTACATTTTTCCTGCTTTGAACTATCACATGTTACATCAGTTAACTGTAGTAATTATTTAGCTGCTTATCTATGTTGACATGGAATTTGATCAGACTAAATTATAACAATGCCAAGAGGCAAATCAAATGACCCTGGAGGCCCCTTATCTCCAGTTTTGATAACCAACAAGAAACCCTTTAGCAGATCTACAGCCACTCACTGAAGAGCTGGCTGATACTAGAGGGTTAGACCTGGAGATTCAACTTTTTTTTTAAACAAGATTTTGATAAAGACTTTGACAAGTTCTAGTTATTTCACCTTCATTGCAACATTTTCTGCCTGTCATTTCCTTTATTAGGATGTTTCTTCCCCAAAAGCTCTTTCTGTGGAACATCCAGTACAGCCATAGCTACTTTAAGTCAATCTGGTCTAATGAGAGCCCATAGATAACATGTGCCCTGACACTTTCTTACTCGTAAGTTTTCCCTCAATATGCCCGATTTTCCATTTACCCATGACGGAATAGTAGGAAGTTATGTGTGTACCTGTGCCTTATTTGCATGACAATGGATGTGGAGGCCTATTACTATAAATTTAATATGTCAGAACACCTCACTTAAATGGTAAAGGCAAAGGGGACAAAGCCCTAAATAGCTAATATCTGCACGTATGCCTTTTTTTGGAGGGTTTGGGAATAGGTAGGAATGGTAGGATAAAATACACCTTGATGAATTTCTTCAAAATGCTGCAATAGCACTTTATTGAGAATAGACTAAGAACCCTTTGGAATCACTGATTTAATGTCTTTAAGCTAGAAAAGTAGCACTGAAAACTTAAACAACTGTAAATCCCAACAATTCAAGACAGAATGTTAATATGCTAGCACAGATCCTTTAAGATTCTTTTTACATTTGTATATAGTTTAGTAGAGCATGTTATCCATACACTTTTACAACTTGTTCTCAGTAAATATATATATATTTGTTTGTTTTGTTTTGAGATGGATTTTTGCTCTTGTTGTTCAGGCCGGAGTGCAATGGCGTGATCTCAGCTCACTGCAACCTCTGTCTCGCAGGTTCAAGTGATTAACCTCAGCCTCCAAAGTAGCTAGGATTACAGGTGCCCATCACCATGCCCAGATAAATTTTGTATTTTTAGTAGAAACAAGGCTTCACCATGTTGGCCAGGCTGGTCTTGAACTCCTGACCTCTGTTGATCCACCTGCTTCGGCCTCCCAAAGTGCTGGGATTACAGGCATGAGTCACTGCGCCTGGCCTCAGTAAATATATTATAAACATGATTCTCCTCTTATCATAAACATTATTATCACAGAGAGAATACCTAGCATAGAGGTCATTTATTTCTCAAAAATGTTAGCACAGTCTAGCAAAGACACATATAATAATTGGCATTTTATGTTATAGAATAATCAACAAAGTATCTCACTTTGTCTCTTATTCCTCATATCATTTATTTAAATGAACCATATTTGAGAACAAAATGGATTGATTTTAAAGGCTCCTATAACTATCTCTTTGATGAGCATTTACACAAGAAAACACAGATTAATTTAGTTCCCCAAAGAGGAGAAGTATTTTTTTAATTGCTAGAGTCTCTTTTGAGACCAAAGGCCACTGTACAACTAGTCTAAACTGCTATAGAGATTTGACAAAGGAGTCCACAGTCTTATATAATCATCTCTTGACGTGATTTTCAACATCACATTTCCTTCTAGTACAGAAATTAAATAAATCTACCCATCAATTTAGGTGACGATTACAGCTAGAAACTCAAGGGTATATATAAGCTATTTGCTGATTCTCTTTCAAAGGCAGTGATTAAATTCAAATACTATAATAGGACACTCAGAGGCCTCCAAGACCTGGTCCCACTGTCACTCCCATTTATGTTCTTCACGACAATTACATATGAAATGTGTTCAATTATTTCAATACTGCTATGCTTTTGCTCAGATTTTCCTTCCTTCAGGAATGCCTTGTTTTTTTTTTTCCTATAACTTTCTCTGGCCAGCAATGATCTACCCAGCATCCAAGACCCAGGGCAAAAGCTGTCTTTTCTCTGAAGCTTCCACGGAGCTCTTCTGACTCATCACTGCACTTCATATGCTGATACAGAGTTTCCCATATTCCACCTTCTATGATAGATGTTAAGGCTTATATTTCATTCCCTTTACTTGATTGGCAGTATCTGGGTGTCATATATCAGCACCTCACAGCATCAACTTCAACATTTTATATGTAGTGCTGCTAATCCTTATTTACTCAGTTGAATGTGTCTAATCATTAGATGGCAAGAAACTTGAGTGATTGCTATGATTCTAAAATTTTAAGTAAAATATATGTGATAATTGGATGACTATATTCAAAATATGAGACCAACTTTACTCCTTTTATTTCAGTGGGGGTTTTTATTAAGAAAATGAAACTATAAAAAAACGGACAATTATGTTGCTTTATTAAAAACAATGGCATTATTTTTCTATGGATAACTAGAATATCACAAACAAATAAAATCCAGATGTTTTCCCCAAATCTCATTTTAATCTCTTCTCCTTTTAGATCATGGGATTAGGGTCTCTTCTACTGTCATTTCCTGGTATACTTAACAAAAAGTCCCCATAAACACAAACATTTCCAAGAGAGTGCCAGTTTCAAAGCCAATAAATTTGAATCCAGGGATGGTGTGAAAGTGAGGTATAAAACACGGAGTGATCAGGTCTGGTCTTGTTTCTTCCCTCTGCTAATTCTAGGATTTGGGCAGGTTACTTACCCTGGTTCAACTGCAGCTGGCTCATCAAAAATGAGCGGAGAGAATCTTACTCCATAGGGTTATTGTGAGAATGAAAATAGAATATAAGTGATCAAAATACGTAAGCATAGTTATATTATTTATTCTTCACTTTTATAGGTCTTCCTAGCTATCTTCTAAAAGACAAACATTGGCAGAACCAAAGCCTGACTTTCTCTAACTGATGACAATCTTTAGCCCAGTCATGTTTCAGGCAGATAAACATACTTTTAGCTTACAACCTTTTCTTCAATTGAAAATTTATTTATTAAGTTAGAAAGTTTTCTTTTGGAAAATAATATGTTAAAAAAAAAAAACATGAGCAACAGTGCTGGTCGTATACTTTATTCCAACATCCATTGGTTCATTTTTCCACCTCCTAGGAAGTTAATGAGTTTCACACAGGGTCGGAAAGAGTGATAAAACACAGAGGAACATTTTCTCTAATTCTATTATTTGCGTAAGAATTCTTCTACAATGCACGCCAGAAATAAAATAATTAGGCGCATGCTTGTCTGCAATCTAGGGGATAATGTAAGTGTGTTATTTAGCATAGAGGTAATGGCAAACTGAAGCTTTCCAATTATATAAAAAATGCTGACATATCAATTCTGTTGCCTCATACATATCATTAGATTTGTGCTTGACTGAATAGCATGAAGTCATCTTCATATGTCTTGAGAAATACACCTTCAATTAATGGCACTATACACAATCTATTCAAGAGTTTTCTTGAGAATTAATAATGATTTTTTATGGGTTTGTGTTTGGTAAATGATGCTATAAATGAACTCAGACCAGAGCAATTACTAAACAGAAGAAAACATGAATCTGTCCTTTCTTAGGATTATGACATAAAAAATTAAATGATGTTCTAATCATTTAATAGCATCAATTGAATTTCAGATAATGCTAGTCTCTCTGACTAGGGTCTATAATTTAAAAAGTTTTCTATGCAGAAAATGTGCTTACCAGTATTTTATTCTTTAAGTCTCCTTAATAATTTTTCAAGAATTTCTGTCTTTTGTCCTGTGTTCTACAGATTTTTCTACTAATGCTAATTTTGCAGTCACATTTATAAAAATTTCAAATTCTCTATTTTTACTTTAATCAGTAAACACAAAAAGTTATTCCTGCACGTTTGAAACCAAGAGGGATACTCTGAAAGTAAAGAAAGTCTTTCTCATGCATATACTCTTGCTCCCTCCAGCTTGTGCTTGCCATCTCTTCTCCATTTCTCTCCCTCTCTCTCCCCTCTCTTGCTCTCACTTTAGCTCTTACTCTCTGTCTCTCTCATTAACGCTTCTAAATCATCAATAGAGTTGCTGAGACCAAGTGAGATTCTTGTGTGTTAGGGATATGATTGGCAAGGAATGGGAAAGGGAGGATATAAGGGTGTGAACCTACAATCAGATTAAATCAGGGCTTTCCTGTTACTACACCGATCTAAGAAACCACTGCAGCCAAGTTACAGAAATCAGGCACAACATTTAAGACAAGGCCGTATTTCTTTTTAAAGAATAAACCATTAATGCAGAGCCAAATTTCTTTAGCTTTTTTAAAAAATTAAAGTATTTTCTGAATGGAAACTTCAATTGGTTGAAATGTAGAAGTATCAGGCAATTGATACTTTATATTTTTTTCTTGCAGGATATGAATTTGTTTTACTTTGGCAAAATGAATACAAAGATTAACATTCCTTGTCAATATTGTCAGAGTGAGGGAAAATGGAACCAAAATCTGTTATGTTATCAGTATTAACCAAGAACAATAACTTACACTTTAGTTCAAAATTCAATAAAATTCATGTTACGTCTTTAAGAAGTACAACTTGTGAGGTTAAGATTTCTTTATAAATTTTTTCATACTGTGTTAGTTAAAGTAAGATCATCCCTTTCCCTTTTATTTTCTTTTTCCTTTTCAATAATGATGAATTCCTTTTTTCTTTTCTTTCTTTTTCTTTTTTTTTTTTTTTTCGTTTGAGACGGAGTCTCACTCTGTGGCCCAGGCTGGAGTGCAGTGGAGCCATCTCGGCTCACTGCAAGCTCCACCCCCCGTGTTCACGGCCATTCTCCTGCCTCAGCCTCCTGAGTAGCTGGGACTACAGGCACCCGCCACCACGCCCGGCTAATTTTTTGTATTTTTAGTAGAGACGGGGTTTCACCACGTTAGCCAGGATGGTCTCACTCTCCTGACCTCGTGACCCACCTGCCTCGGCCTCCCAAAGTGCTGGGATTACAGGCGTGAGCCACCGCACCCGGCTGAATTCCTTTTTCTAAATTACTTAGGTTAAAAGAATTTCCTAGATGGTCTATGAAGTAATGCTCAAACAACTTACAAATTTCACTAATTGCTAAACCATGACATAAACATCAGATAGAAACATTTATATAATTATGCTCACATACATCTCTTCGTTAAGAATTTTATGCAGTTGCTCAAATGTGTAAATCATTAATAATTCCTTTATTAATATACATTTCATTGTTTCTGCCACAAGGCAGTGTAGATTAACATAAGCACGTGTGTGTGTGTGTGTGTGTGTGTGTGTGTTTATCTTCTGTCCCTCAGAAAAACAGTCTTATACATAATGGAAACACTTGATAAAAGATGTATCTCTACAAGATATACAATTAAAAATTATAATTTGATTCTAGATTAATTAGGTGAAATGGAATTTTTTAGTAAATATTTAGCTCATGTACTAAAAGGAGAGTGTAGTGAACAAAATAGTGTAAACAGCTGCCTACTTTTGAGGAATTTTCCAAATCTTCTAAGGGTATTTTTTTATCTTAAGGATCAAAAGCTGGTTGAAATTATATACTTTTAATCAGTAAGCCATTTTTATAAACACTGGCTAATTTTCATGAGTCTTCAGCAAATTAAAATAAAATAATTAAAGAAGTATTATCCTTCTGTAACTCATATTCAGTTACTTATGTAAGATAATAAAATGCTTTTCCACGGAGTGGAGGAAAAAGTCCTCAAAGGAGATCACTCCTAATTGCCTTTTAGGATCATACCAACACTTGTAGCTACTGCCATCCTTCTGTCTCAGAAATGGAATTCTTTGTTTTGTAAATGGATCTCCGATAACTTACCAAATTTCTCACAGCTTGGGAAATTTTCTTATGTAATGATTATAATGTCTTATCAGACTGAAGGGTCTTTTTTTGCCCCCAATGCTTATGAAATGAGAGTGTTTAAGGATTATTTTATGGGTTCTGAATGACTCTACACACTCTCTGACCAGCCAGGTCTCGGGAAGAGGTCCCATTCTGGAAGATCCTCAAAACAGAGCATGTTTGCTCATAGCAGTAGAAGAGTTTTCTCTAAGAAGCTCATTAATTTCTAAGCTAAATAACAAAGGAGAGTAAATAGTGTTTCTCAATCTATAATTCCAGAGTTTCACTTAAGTCAGTTTCAAAGTAGGCATGAATGCTTGAGGAGACTTCAAAATTGTCAAAGTGTTATTCTCAAAGAGTTAAAAAGTGGAACGCTCACACAAATACAAAAATTTTTAAACTCTTTGTATTAGTTTTCTCTTGCTGCTGTAATAGATTACCACAAATTTAGTGGCTTAAAACAACTCAAACTAATTATCTGACATCTCTGTAGGACAGAAGTCCAACATGGGTCTCACATGGATAAAATCACAAAGTCAGCAAAGCTGCATTCTTTTCTGGAGATTCTAGGGGAAGATCCATTTCCTATTCTTTTCGGCTGCTGGCAGAATTCGGTTTCCCTTAGTGGTAGTACTGAGGTCCTGGGGATTTTCTGTTGCTATTGGCTGTTAAGTAGAGGCCACCATTTACACCATGAGGTCTCTCTTTGGTTATTGTTCTTAGCTCCCTATATCTCAGAACCAGCAAGGGAGCGCTGAGTCCTTCCCATGGCAGTATTTCTCTGACACGCTGTCTGCTGTCAAATCTTTCTCTCGGACTACAGCTAGGAATGGTTCTCTGCTTTTAGGGACTCATGTGGTTAGCTTGGACCTACCTGTTTTATCCAGGATAATCTCATATCTTAAATTCTATAATTATATAAACACATCTGCAAAGTCCCTTTTTCCGTGTAATAATGTATTCGCAAATTACAGGGAATAGAGTGTGAACATTTGTGGGAGGAGCGTTATTCTGCATACCACACTTATTAATAAGCTAAATAGCCCAATAGTAGAACTAATTCAGAGGGAAATAGAGACTCATATAAAATCAATGAGACAAAAATAATGCTGAAACAAATTTACATGGATAGATACAAAACAAGTTAATGCATTACAAGGCAATTACACTGTATCATTTGGATTTATCTCTTCTAGTGGAGAAAATTTACTTAATCTTTCATAAATGGAAATTATTTGCTACCTATCAATGAATTATAAATTAATATATAGATGTAGAATGTAGGTCCTAATCAATAGTAAATAGGTCAAAGAAAACTATATTTCTTGTAGTCAAACTTCATAGGATTTATTTTCTACTTAGTTACAAGGCTTTTTTGTCTTTTGAAAAGCAAATGGATGATTTGCTTTTAAAATCAATGGATGATTACCAATTTATTTGGAATAACTCTAAAAACTAATATTCCTGGTTAAGTAGCAGATGTCAAACAGGAAAATAACCTATTCATGTTAACAGTAATCTATTTGATAAATTATCTTGAATAAGAATAGATTTGTATATATAAATAATATGTATATGCATATAATATGTATATCCACAATGTATTTTTACTTGTGTATACATATACATATATATATATAATGTAGGGATATTTGTGTCCCTGTACATCAATATTAAATATATTTATGTTTGTATTTGCTAAGGACTCTACAAAGAAAAACAAATCAAAATTACTACATGCAATTCACAGGGAATTTCTTTCTCAGTCTTCTTCCATAAGACATTTTGAAAGTAATCATTGTAAATTCTTAGAAATATCAATTTAATTCAATGTACATTTATTGAAGTCATACTATTAAATATGAATTATATCAGACACAATGAATATTAGAAAATGAGTAACATATCGCCTCGGGTCTCAAAGGACATGTAGTCTCATGGTTGAGATGAATACATAATCAAATAGCTCTAATATAATCTGAAAACTGCTCAATAGGAAGATATATGAAATATTCCTTAAAAGTGGAGAGTCATTCCTGGCTGTGGCCAGAGGGAAAGATTTGACAACACAGAGTTTATCAGAGAAATATTGCAATGGGAAAAACTCAATACCCCCTTGTTGGTTCTGCAATGTAGGAGGCTAACAGCAAGAATCAAATATTTTGAAAATGAAAATGCATAATTAAATAGTTTTCCTTGGGAGAGAGTTTCATAGGAAACTGAGGAAATGAAGATACACTTGATATCACTTTTAAAATATCAGTAGGGATGGGACAGGTTAAAAAGATGTATGGGTCATACAGAGAGACAGTAAGATTTCAGTATGATACCAGTGGAAAGGGTATGTCTGGTGGTGACTGGGATGAGACAGGAAAGGTAGGCCAGAGGCTTGCTCTGAAGAGACACACTTTGCACAGTCGGGCAGATGGAGCTAAACAAATACCAGCTCTTCTCTTATTTATTATGTGTCCTTGACAAGGTAATTAACTTTTCTAATCTTGAATAAATTGTATTAAAATATCTCCATCAGAGCATTGTCATAAGCTACCATTGTTTCTCATATACCATGATTTAATGTGTAGACTTTTTTCCCATAAGTAATGGAAATTCACCTGAAAATTTTTAAAAAGCCATCGTGGCAGCAGAGTAGACAGAAGATGGACTGGGATGTCAAGAGGTCGAATGTAGAGAGGCCATATCAATCATTCACGTAACACATGATGGGGGCTGAAAATCGGATGGTGGGCTGGAGAGAGGAGGTAGTTGCTACAGGAATTTGGAGGTACAGGCCTGACTAGAATGGTAACATGGTTTTTTATTGACATGCGATGAAAGGATAAAGAAGATATGAGCTATAATATTAAGGTCCCTGATTTAGACAACTTATTAATGGTGATATTATTTAAGAGAATGGGAGGTACGGAAGAAATACTAGTAGATCAGTAGGAAAGATTTTTAAGTTTTTAAAGTCTTGTTTTTGTTAGAAATAAAACTGTAAAATAAATTACTTCTTCTGTAATTGTCTTCCTGAATTTTTTTCCCTTTTCTAATAAATAGAAACTGCTGTATAGTGAACTAGAATGTGACTTAATTGTATAATTTAATGTAACCCAAAGACATGTAATGTGTTTAGCTCTATGACATTGTAATACTTTGTGGAATCTTCATCTCACTATTTTTGTATTGTAAAAGCCTTGCCACATTATCGCAGGTCTTTACTTTTTACTTACTCCATTGAAAAGGCTGCCTGTAAAGCTATCAGACATGAACCAAAATACCTTGAGAACAGAGACATTTTCTTTTATTTGCCTTGAAATCTGCTCACTGTTTTGTTGCTGTGGTCACAGTAAATGTTCACATATATTATGCCACAAAATTATCCTATATCTTTAAATGCAGACATTTCTTAAACTCTTATTGCTAAGTTAATTAACTTCCAGTTTGGTTGACAAGAGCTAATGCAACAGACTGTTGATATTCACAAGGGCCCTAAGAAATTGCATTCCAAGATTATAATCTATTGTGCCTCCAACGGAAAAAACAAAATTCAAAGCAGGAAGCCTGATCTAACCTTCTGGCTCATTTGAGTCAGTCAACTATAACTAATTAAGAAGGTTTGCTTTCAGGAGGCCTGGACCCATTTTGGATGTTGGGCCTTACCCAATAGCCACCTGGTCTCAAGCAGCAAAGCTAGGAGAGGGTGAAGTAACATTCCCTTCCCTGAGGCCTGACCAACACACACTGTGCTAATCACATTTTGCTTGTGCCCATCGACCCTGTCTCTTACCTATGTCATCATTCTGCCAGTTACTGCCTCCTGCTAAGTTTCCTACTGCGTAGTTTGACTCTAGACAGTTCGTTCTGAGTGTAGGGCAGGGAGAAATTAGGTGAACAGTTTTCATTATCATCAGCAGCAGTTGTGTGTCATGCTGAAAATATCCACAGTAAATTATTAGGAGCACAAGGGAAAAGGAAAGAGAAAGAGAAAGACCGAATGTTAAAAGCCTCCGAGGTAATCTGTGCAAAAGATAGTAAAGAGAGAACAGCTCCCTACCCTAAGAGCATCTGCCTGAGGAGCTGGGACCCAGGTCCCCACACTGTATAGTATTACAGATGTTCTGAAACATCTTGTACTAATTCTGACTCATTAGGCTAATTTTCTTTTCAAGAGGATATAAGGCAATGGAAAAACTCATTTCAATTTTGCACATACTTGTTTTACACAAGTCATTTAAACAGAAATCATGTAGTTATAAAAGACTAACTTTTAAGTCAGGGTTTAGAAACACATCACTGAAGGAAAAGCCAAGAACTCCTTGGTCAGTGTACAAATAAACCTTTTATAAGGTTACCCAAAGGGCATTTTAAAGGTAGGGAGAATTTAACATGTGTATTTAAAGAATAATATTGTTTTGCCTTTAAATTAAATTAGATCTTTCCCACCTACAGATATTTAAGAATAATATTTTATTTCTTAATCTTGAAAAACAATAGAACCACCAGAACCAATTATTCAAATGACAGAAACTTTAAATATATATTTTATTAACTATGTATTAGTATGAAATTAAATTATATAGTTGAAGTAATATGTATTTGTACCAAAAAGCCTGACATCTTGAATTGTGCACTCTGATACCTCATTCAATCTCCTTATGGAGGAAGATGGTTCCAGCATACAGGAGGCAGGCTAAAACTGTTATTACTATTAACATTACTTCCCATCATGATTTCTTTTTTTTGGTCCTAAATGTAGAAAATCAATTATGTAATGAATCAATATGTAATGAAGTTCTAAGATAGTAATCCTAGTATTTTCAAACTTCATCAAATGAAACATTTGAAATAAAAAAACTGGTATAAATATATTGAATAAAGAATTTAAGAAATTTTCATTTGTTTTAAACTTGCTTATATATTAAATGTTTCTACAAATACATAAATAATAATAGGAACTTCCACTTTCATCAGTGTGACAAGAGTCCAGATCAAGAATTGATCTTTTGTCAGGAGACTTCCTGAGGTAAGAATTGAAGCAGAGCACCAGAGCAGGCTTAGATGGATACTGGTTACCCACACTTACCCTTCCTTAAGGAATTTTGCTGCCAGGTATTCTGGTGTTTTGGAGTTCGTGCAGGGCAGTGGGGTGCAATGATGCAGTATGGCCCTAATTTGTTCATGCTTCCCAGTACCCACGATCCTTGGAAGTGCTTGTGCACACTGACTCTGGGCTTCACCCTGTGATTTTCTTTGGGCAATGGGAACAGTAGCGAAGATGATTTAAATGGACTTGAAGCATACTTGTAAATTGGAACTTGCCCTCTTGCTGCTTTTAAAGTCTGTAAACTCTTGTCACCAGGTAAACAAGCTCCATCTGTCCTTGTAGATGACGACAGGCCACTGAGAGAGAAGCCCCAGTTATCCCAGCTGTCATATCTGAGGCCATTAGAAATTACTTAGTCATTGTTGACCTACCAGCTTACTGCAGAAACTTGAATGAGTAAAGCTGACATTAGCCAATTCTAGACCAAATTAAAACAACCACCCTGCTGAGATTAACCCAAATTTCTGACCTGTGGATTCATTAGCTAAATAAATGTGTGAATGTAGTTTTAACAAAACTAATGTGATTTGTTATGTAGCAAGAACTAACTAACGTAGACAGCATGGCAAACTGGGGAAACTCCTACATATAATGGTACTCTGGTAATAATAATTCTGTGAATGATGGTCATAACAACAATAAAAATAATAAAGCCTCATCATCTAAAGGAAAAATATCCCATATCTTTGGCATGGTACATTAGGTTTTCCATGATCTAAACTCTGCCATGATCTATAAACTCTTTCCACGATCTAAAATAAAATTAGTTTATTTTAAAATAAAATTAGTTTATTATTTTATTTTAAAATAAAATTAGTTTATTTTACTTTAAAATAAAATTAGTTTATTTTAAAATAAAATTAGTTTATCTTCCTAATTTCTGCACAATCTCCCATTATGCAGTCTAATTTCAAGTGTAAAAATTCATATTCATCAAGGCAGAAATAAAAGTTTATCTATAAACAACAGCCTCACACTTCTGCTCTGCTTCACTAAATTCCAAAAGGTGATTGAGCATTATTGATGTTTTTCAGGAAGGTTCTTGACAAAAATTCTATACTCAGATAAGTTACCAGAAATAGATGAAAGCAGAGAAAAATATACCTATCTTTCTTGAAAACATACCTCCAATAACAATTTCAGCCAACTGAAACATGAATTAAAACAAAAAAATATAGAAATGGTAAAATTACAGAATTAAATAAATAATGGAGAAAGTTGAAACATTACATGCTTAATAAACATAATATGGAATAAGAATTTGATGCACAAGCTAAAATTAATTATGTATATTCATATACAGATGTCCCTGACTTATTATGGTAATATGGTTTGGCTCTGTGCCTCACTCAAATCTCATGTTGAATTGTAATCCCCAGGTGTCAGGGGAGGGACCCAGTGGGAGGTGATTGGATCATGGGGGTGGTTTTCCCCATGCTGTTCTTGAGTTAGTGAGTTCCCATGAGATCTGATGGTTTAAAAGTATGTAGCAGTCCCTCCCTGGCTCTCTGTCTCTCCTGCCGCTACATATGACATGCTTTGTTTCCCCTTCACCTTCCACCATGATTGTAAGTTTCCTGAGGCCTCCCAACCCATGCAGAACTGTGAGTCAATTAAACCTCTTATTACCCAGTCTCAGGTTGTTCTTTATAGTAGTCAGGTCATTCTTTATAGCGGTGTGGAAACAGACTAATACAGATGGTTTGACTCATAATTTTTGACTTTAGGATGGTTTGAAAAAATATATATTCATTACACTCCTTGACCTCAACTCTGGATGATACTTTCAATTTATAATGAGTTTATGCAGTCATAACTCCATCATAAGTTGAGGATTATGTGTACATACATACTCATGTATAGATAATATATATAATGTAGTATGTGCAACATTATATAATATTATATATGTAATTAAAATTAAACTATTATCATTGTGGAGAATGGGAAGTAGGAGAGGGAAAAATGAACATCTGTCATAAAAGAATCAAAAACTAACCTTGTTAACGGATAACTAAAAATAAAATCCTAAGCCCCTCAACTCAGTAAACAGACACACTCCTTGGTCAAAACTGAGTTCCCTGCCATGACCGGATAAGACGTCAGATGCCTTGTTATGCTCCCGCTCTTTTGCAGTTTAGATACAACTGACCAGCATTAAAGTTAAAATACAGACCATAAGACTGACAGAATGGGCTTTTTATAACTATAAGATACCAAATTATAAACAATATCTAAAGTCATGCTAGGCAAGAGTTAAGCCACACATCCCTACACTTAGAATAAACTATGTTCTAATTACCACCAGGATTTTGTTATTTTCTCCTTTTTTTCTAGCAGCTAAACAATCATTGCCCTTGAGATAAGCAACGTTTAACAGTTGCAGAATGCCAACCACCAGACACTAACTGAGGCTCCCTGTTTCACAAGCCATAACTATATAGCTTTGATTGACAACAGACTGATTTCTGTAACTTTCTCTTGGTAAGAGACCACCAACCATGAACTGATTGTGGCTAACTTACAGAGGCTATGTATCCGAGTGACTTCACTCATATCCCTGCTTCACCTTTTAATGTATAGGGTCCAACTGTAATATATTTAAATGTTAAGTCTCCACCTCAAAGCGAGCATTGGATACATGTTAGCATGTTTCTTATGACCCATGCTTGAGACTTCCCATTTATAAATATTCATAGTTCCTCCTGTATCCTCTTGAGTATGTATACTTGCCCAACTCATTCACCGTAAATTCCTGTTTCATCCCTTCCTCCCTCTAAGACCTTGCTTTCAATTTTCAGCTGGAGGATGTGCTTCCCACCTGCAGGTGATAATCCCCTTCTTAAGCAATAAAACTCTCTTTTCTAAATTTATAAATTGAGTGAATTGTTTTTCTGTTAACTTAGATAATTAGAGAAAAATTGGCTAAATCATTTATTTGAAAAAATACCAAATGTAACTACAGGTGGAATTAAAAGCTGGGTAAAACGCAAAGTGAGATAACAGCATTTTTAAAGCATCCAGAAAAGTAGATTGTCTGCAAATTGATGAAAGAAATTTAGCCTGACTATGAGCTCTACCATGTAAACAATGTAAGCTAGATACAAGGGACAAAATACATTCAAATTGTTAGGACATGGTAATTGTCAGCTAAGAATTGAACACCCAAAGATCTTTCAAGTACTATGGCTAAATAAGAAATTGCCAGATAAACAAAAGGTGAGATAACTTACTATGCTTCCTTACTACTAAAGATGTAAGTACCTCAACCGGAAGTAAATGACCCAACAGGCATATCTAAGGTTCTGAACGTATGGTGAAGCACAAAGTGGTGGTTATCTGTGTGGAAAAGTGAAGGAGGGGTATTACAGGAGAGGATCTGAGAGGGCAAAGAGTGTATTGCTATGAGACTGGGAAAGGTCTATTTTTCAAGTTGGATGATGGTTTCAAAGTTTGATTTTATAAGTTTCTGATTGAAAAGTTACATGTAACTTACGTGTATTTCTTGTGGCAAATACTACACCAATTTTTAAAGAATTAAAAAAAGAAAAGAAGAAAATTTCAATTGACTGATTTGTTTGATCTATATTATTTTGTAGGGAACAAAAAGCTGTACAACAAAAGGAGATAGATGCAATTCATGAAGTATTTTGAATTCTGGGCACTAAAAATTTATAGTTGGGCTAGGCATAATTTTCTATAGATAATTTATAAATTTTAAAGGAATTTAGGGATATTGCTTACCAAAATGATTCAACCCTATTTCTCAATTTCCCCTCATCTTTCAGTGTAACATCATTCTTCCAAATCTTCAAATTTTTTTTCTCTGTAACTTCATAACAAGTTCATCATTAAACATTATTCAGATCCAACCTTACCTCTTTATTTTATTCCAAATGCCCATGGTTTCATCAGATCTACCATAAAATGTTTCAATAATGTTAGCTTATCTACTCAGATACATTTTGCAAACTACAAAGAAAAGAAACACCACAAGGTTTTCATCAATTATTCCAACCCATAAAAACCCACATATACTTTCTGTCATGTACTTTAAAACATTAAATCGGAACTCGTATTAGTCTAAACCATTTGGCTACAATCTGAAACTCAGTGTTTTGTGTTTTTTGTTGTTGTTACGTAAGTGAAGGTTTAACATTCATCAATTCACACAACTGAAGAGTCCAGGCCATCTGACTCAGGGTACAGCTTTATCCATGTGCTCAAATCACAACATCACTAAACTGTGTCCTTTCACTTCTATTTTCAGCTATCTTATGTTTTGACTTCTCTCTAAGGAATAATTTCACCATAAAATGACAAATATGTTTAGAATTAATCCATGTCTAACATTATACTAGTTTAACAACCCTTGTGAGAAGAACTCCCTGCTTTTATCAAATTAAGGAAAAGTCTCAGACCAGATTCCCACTTACATAGCTTGGGGCATGAAACCATCCTTTAAAGAGGCCAGGACCAGGTTACATATATAGTCCTTAGAGCAGAATGGGGAATATGGTGAATTTCATTCTAACAATGTACATAGTAAGAAAGGGGTTATTTTCCACTCTTACATTAAAGTAATGATAGTAGAGGAAGGGAAAATAAACACTGAGCAGATGAGAAGAAAATATGTTTAATCCAGTAGATAACTCTTTTTTCTAAATTTTGAGAAACTTATGAAGTACAACTTTACATTAATTAATGCAATCGTATTTCCTCCTAATTGTTATCATAAGTTCTCTATCCCATTAAAGCAATCTCTTTAATGAATTACACAGGTGTCTCGCCCATAGCCACCACTATGTCAGGCCAATTATAACTTACTTGCCTGGAAGGTCCCCTAATCTCTCTGCCTAAACTCGGCCTTGCTGACTGTAACTCTCCATACTATACATGATATTGTATGCAAAACTACTTATCACACAGTAAATACTCAGCAATTACTTTCTTTCTTTCCTTCCACTATTTCATCTCCCTTCTTTCTCTCCTCCCCCACTTCTGTTTCATTCAAATTTTCTTTCTTATTTTCCAAGACTTCCTGTAATATAACCTCATTTTAATGACTCCATATAGCTTATTAAACAACATATATTTATTAATAAGTGAACTCTTTTTGCTTGTGTTAACTGAATCAGACAATTAGCACTTTATCCTTTGCAAATCTGACTTTCATGGCTTCACTGTAACCTCTAAACTGGTTAGGACTTTAAGTGAAATATTTTATTTTGTACATTGTGTAAAAATTAGCATAGTAGTGAGTGGCAATAAACAATCAGAAAGACAGCTAAAATAGAACAGAGAATAAGTAATTGTTTCAATTCTATCACTCACAAGCTGTGTAATTTTGAGCAAATTAGTTACATTCTCTAAAACTATATTTTCTCATCTCGCAAATGAGGATGTAGAGATCTGCCCTGCCTATACTACGCATTTATTTTATCAATTAAATAAGATGATGCATGAGAAAGTGTTACTAACAATGAAGAACTAATGACCAATTATTACGATAGCTATTCAAAACACTTCCTGGAGTTGGACACTGGTATGCAGAGAGTGTCACATTGTCACAATAGCCTACATATAAAAATCACAATTACATCAAATGTGCTGAAGGACATTGTTAGGTTGAAGGGCAGAGAAAAACAGCGCTTTGTTTGTTCCCCAGGTACAAGAGGGGTATGAGTAAATAGTTTGTTTATAAACCTGAGACTATAAAAAAATGTCCAAATACCAATTTCACTCACAATATAGCACAGCCCCCTGAAATGTAACCCCAATGGCAAATGCCATCACAATGATTTTATAACTTATTCTGAGTTAGCCTGCAGATATGATTATTTTGCTACTGAAGGGATGACAGAATGAAATATTAGAAAGAATGTTTAAAATGTAGGACAGAAATATGGGAAATACTTGCTACGACTATATATATCCTAAATATGTTTTTTATATTCTGTGGAAACTATTGCTGCTGCTGCTTCTAATACCAGAGAAGGTAAGTCAGTGTCTGTCCTGAGTGGTGCCTTTTATACCTATGGCTACCTAGAGAGAGAAAATCCTTTGGGAAATATTCAGGAATCTTCTGTTATTTGCTAATCTTGCTCCCTATGAATTTGAAGTGGCTAGTCATAAAACTACTGAGCAGGAGTCACTTGTTTTATGCAAGTGCTCTGCTTAAGACAAAACAGACCATAGAGACAGAGTTTCGCTCTTGTTGCCCAGGCTGGAGTGCAATGGCATGATATCAGCTCACCACAACCTCCGCCTCCCAGGTTCAAGCAATTCTCCTGCCTCAGCCTCCCGAGTAGCTGGGATTACAGGCATGCGCCACCCTCGGCTAATTTTGTATTTTTAGTAGAGACGGGGTATCTCCTTGTTGGTCAGGCTGGTCTCGAACTCCTGACCTCAGGTGATCCACCCACCTCAGCCTCCCAAAGTGCTGGGATTACAGGCATGAGCCACTGTGCCTGAAATACTACAGGCTCATTTTCATAGCGTAAGAGACTCCCCCAACACCCCTCCCCCCAAATAACTCTTCTTAGCTCTACCACTTTTAATGTTACTTTATTTTTTTAACTTTGCTACTGACAACCTTGTTGCTAATTACTATTTCTGTCCTCCTGTACCCCCAGTTCCCCATGCTCTAGGCTAGGCCTAAACCTGTTTATGATTTATGAGTAAGTAATCAGCATGAATTCTTCTTTTGAACATATTGCTTCAGCATTAACTGCTATAATGTATATATCCCTTATATACTCTCTATTAAGCGTCACTATAGTTTGTTCACTGTTCTTTTATACCAGCTATACCGCGTATGATTTCAGTCCCCATCTAGACAAGGGCAAGTAAGCATGGCCGTCTCTTCTTTAAGTTTCTTTGAAACATGCTGGGAAAACTTGACCTGCTGATTTGCAGCCCTTTTCTCTCTGACAAACCTCACTCGCTACCTTTTCATATTACCATGCCAACTGCACATTCCAGACTCAGTAGAAAAGCTCCTTAGGATGGCCCTAAGGTGTTGGCACTGCAGGTATAAATCTGTGCTTAGTCTCCTCTCCATCATTCTGTTCCTCCTGCTGCAGCCCACTTTTCAAATGAACTGGAACATAGCTTTCCACCGGGCATGACTCGAGGGTGGGCAGGTGAGAGGCTAGGTATGTGACAAGGACAGCACAAAGTCACGTTAGACTGCTCTGTGGCAAAGAGGAATTAATCCAACAAAGTCATGTCAAAATATTGTATTTTCAATAATTGTAATAAAATAATATTAGCTGCTCCATTATGACTACCATCTATTGATTGCCTACCATTTAAGAGATGCCATATTAGTTTCAAATGTATAGTATTTTGCCAACTTTCACAATACCGTAGGAAGGTATTATTGCCTCAGCCTTATAAATGAGTAAACAGAGTACTGTTAACTTACCAAAATTAAATCACTAATATGTAAGCATGGTTTAAGAATTATTCCAGGGTCATTTCACTCCAAAATTTTGCTGCTTGTTTTTGTAAGCAGAAATAAACAAGTATGCTGTAGGACTAAGTGAGTCCTATCTATCTATCTATCTATCTATCTATCTATCTATCTATCTATCTATCGATATCTATATAGATATATATGTGTGTGTATATATAATATGTATATATCTGTGTGTGCATAAAGAAAAAGAGGTACATGGGCTTGTATATGTGTATGTGTGTGTGTATAAATTGGGAGAGCAAAATACAGATGAAATAAGAGATGACGGAGAATTATTTCAAAGTATTTTTTCTTATATAATGTGTTGACAATCATACATTTTTATGTTACTTTTAACCCAGCTATAGGAATTAATGAGCCCTAAGAATTAAGGAATATGACTTCATAATGTATTTCCATGTTTCATCAATTGTATTAGATGGAAGGATAAGACTAGAAGGCTCTCCAAATCAGGTCGTTCATGCCCAGAATTGCTCTTGGAAATGTACAGCTGTCTAAAAAATGACATCCAATCACTTCAATACAATGCTGATACCCCTATAGCAAAAATTCACAAACATGCTGCTAATACATTGGAAACATCTGGCTGAAAGTTTTATTAAATGTTACTTTCCAATAGACAATTACAACAATTGAATTATGCTATATTGAATTGTTGCAGAATGAGGTGAACATGGGTCTAGGAAATTGAAAATCTGAGTTAAGTCTGAAATTTCCCTCCTATTACCAATAGGACTATGAGCAAACAGACTAAATTATCACAGCCATAGTGATTTTATTTATAAAGTAGAATGATATTTGTACATTTGTACAATTGTGAGGATGAAATGAGATAATGTGTATAAAGCACTCTACTAATGTTTGTATACTATTATTATCATTATGCTCTTTAAAACATAAAACAACATTGCATTGCAATTTTCCTACTGGTTCTGTTCTATACATAGATTGAAATAGAACTTCTTATTGTGAATTATAATGAAAAAAGTTGAGTAATTGTGAGTATAAATGTGAATAATAGTTTTTCAAGAGAATACTGGAAATAGCAAAGTTTCTGAAAAAACCCATTATATTTAAGCATATTAATGCAATTATAAGTAATTATAGAAGATTTTAACAAACATTGTTTTTTGGCTTGTTATATATATTAAATAACCAAAGAACAAAATAGAAAATTGAATTCCATAAAGAAGTCACTTCATAAATTATTCAATTTGAATGGTTTAAGCTGATTTAAGAATGGTACTCCTAGGTACCTCAATTAAGACAGCAGCCTAAGGTCAGTTTCAGAGTAAGCATGGAAATGTGAACCGTTTTGTTGCTTGCAACAGACTAGTATCTGAAAGTGACTTTTAGGAAATACAATTTTGTACAAACTCACGGAGCTGGCTTGATGTCAGTTATTATTCATTTTCATTTTCCAGTGTGCTTGATTTCTACCACAGCAGCAAAAATGTAAGTCAAAGAAAGGGCTGACCAAGTAATTACTGGTATTGAAATGTGGATTAATAGAGATGAAAATCTCATTTATATTAGTCACAGATACATTTAGGATAAACAGACAGACTTAAAAATAAACTATGTGAAGGAAATTTATAAAATGGGAACTTTTCATTGAACGCTAACAAAGGATTAAGAATTCACTTAAATAAAGCCTCTCACATTAAATATGCATTTTTATCTATAAAAAAATACTAAAACGACTTCCTTGCTCTTTAATATTGATGTAAAAGAATGTGTTATTTTTTTTTCTTCCACCACTTACCTTATGGTAAAATTTACTATTTTTATCTGTAGATAAACTTCAACAATCTAAATTGACCATATTTTAGTATTTAAACAATCTCCAAACAAAACCAAAACAATAAAATTGTATCACACAGAAAGTCATTGCAGAAATTTTATTATTTAAAATTACCTGGTGAAAATATCCTGTTTTAACTGGTATGAAAAAATGCTTCAAAGTCTATCTCACTAGTTCAGATAAATTTTACATATTATTTTAAACGGCAGATAAATTTTGTATATTGTGTCATTAACACATAAATATTTGGGCAAAGTTTTAGCTTATATTCATTTGCTCTTTGAATTTTTCTCACAAAAATGATAAGCAGGAGCAGCAAGATTTCACTGCACCTAAGCAATAGCTTCTGGGGAGAGGCTCAAGTTGGATGTTCATGAATAAAAATCTCTATTCAGAGAAATGTTTACCTTTTAAGATTATCAAACTGAAAATAATCTGAAGATAATAACATCTTTTTTTGTAATGCCACCAAAATTTTCTCTTGAAACATCAAATCTAGTTATGGAATACTCATTAGTAAAATCATTCAGTGGTACTTTGTGATAAGTAGGGTGAAGCTTGGTATTCTGATCATGATATAAAACACTGTGCATGTCCGAATCACTTGGAGAGCTTGTTCAAACACAGATTTCTAAGCCTACTAAGTAGCAATGAGATGTGGTTTAGTAGTATTTCTAACAATTTCTCAGGATGCTGATGGTGCTGGCCCAGGAGCTTAAGACTAGCCTAGACAACATAGTGAGACCTTGTCTATACATTTTTTTTTTTTAAATTCACCAGGCACGATGGCAAACACCTGTAATCCCAGGGACTTTGGAGGCTAAGGTGGAAAGATTGCTTAAACCCAGTAGTTCAAGATTGCAGTGGGCTATGATTGCACCACTACACTCCAGCCTGGGTGACAAAGTGAGACCCTGTCTCTGAAAAAAAAAAAAAAGAGAATTGTTCTATTGTTCCAGCTACTTGTATTTCCTGACCAACTCAACTGCATCGTGTTTGTTGTCTCTCTAATTATTCCTTATGCCACTTTCTCTGCCCAGAAGAAATACATTTTGTCTTCCACATGCCTAACTCTGAATTGTTATTCAAAACAGAACTCAAGAAAACCTTTTTCTTTTTCTTACTTTTTTTACTCCTTAGTCCTTTAGGCTGAGTTAGAAGCCTCTCTTCTGTGCTCTCATAGAATCCTGTGCATGTGTCCATTATTTTACATAGCACAATATATGGTAATTGCTTGTTTTGTAACCTTTCCACCAGGTTGTGAATGTCTTGAGGGCAGAGACCATGTATAGTTAATATTTGCATCTCTAAAATCATTATGATATGGGGCATTCCAAAAAATTTACATTGATTTGAAATGCTCTCTTGTGCTTCTTCTACATACAAACTTTAAAAAATGATCAACAAATACAGTTAGCAAGAAAGAATTGAGGGCAAAGAATATGCCAGACAAACTCAAGAGGAAGATGATGGTAGAGATAGGTCACATTGGAGTGTCAAGTAAGTGCAAAGTCAAGCTTTCTGACAGGTGCTACCTAGAGGAAGGCTAGTTTAAGAGAAGGTCAAGGACAGACTAAAATTAGGCGAAGGTGATTCCTTTGTGTAGGTCTTGATATGTAGGCATAGCCTTCAATGTCAGATTCTGAAATACAGCTTCTTGCTTTGAGAATATAAACTTCTTTACCAATTACAATATATTAAAATTGCTTTTTAATTACAAAAGAATTTTGTTTTATTTTAGCTCTTATTCAAGGATTTGGATACTACTGTAGTTTAATAGCCTCAAAATAGTACTCACACAGCCACATGATTTCTTTTTCCTATATAGATACTACCTGTCTCATAGCTGGATTGATCTTAAGTGTTCTCAAACTTCAGAAATGCTCAAAGTATTATATTTCATTTCTAGAATAATGGAAAGATTGCAATCCCCCATTATTTATATTTTAATCTGCAGTTTTGTCATTTTACATTGGAAGGTAAAGGGGAAGTTTGCAGAAAATGCTGCAGGCAGTTCTGCATACCACATTTCTGTATGAAAAATAAAGTTCATGCAAGGTAAAAGAGACAGGGAAAAGAGTCAAGGAAATAAAAACCTTGGGAGTTATTAAGTTGAGCCATTTTCAATTTATAAGACATAGATAACAACAACTAGAATGTAGAAAAATAAATATTTTTATTAAGTATACTTGGAGCTTCAGATTCAAAAATACCACCAAATCTCTCTGGGGAATTTGATTGCCAGGCTGCACTTTTGTCGAAGACAATTAGGGCTCACAAGAAAGCAATGCGATGATCAATAAGACTTTATGGGTTGTACTTACTATATAATGATATCCTGGGAAAACCTAGGGCAAACTGATGGTTCTCATGGCTGATGGAGCTCATGGGCCCTTTAGCATCTCTCTACAACCTTTTCTGCATTTATTTCTAGTGGCCGTTTTAAGGCTGTGTGTATGCACTATCCATTTAGCCCAGGAAGTCTGGGGCTCACAGAGAATCAAGCCAGTAGTCAGGAGGACTGCTACAGGAATGTGGAGATGAAGAATCAATGTACATTGGAAGCTTTGTTATTTGTGTCAGAGAATTAGAATGTACCACTGGCTCTTGAGGCTGAAGGTATTTATGCACATGGGTAAGGATATGTTCTTAGTTGTGCCCCATCTACACTCACAAACCCTTAAGAAGGAGCTGGCTGTTCCTTTCCAGTACCTTTTTCAAGCTGAGAAAACAAAGATGAAGATTAGGCAATGAGTGTGTGTGTTGGCGGTGGCAGGGGAGTTGAGAGAGTTTGGGAAAATTGGGAGGAGCACACAAAGAGAAAGCAAAATATCGTAAAAGGAAAAAATAAGGTCTTTTAGCTTCTATAGGCCTTCAGAGAGGAGGTTCTCTGTGCTGCTCATCATTAAAATGTTACTATATCAATAATTTGAAAAAAATCGCAACTTTATATTTTTAAGCTAAGTTCTATTTTTATTGAACAAACCTACCATTTTTAATCAGCTGCTAACATTTGCATTTAATATTCTACGCTATGATTTGAAACTAGCCTCAATTCATTCAGCTAAAATGAATCAAAGGAAAGGGGAAAAAAGCATGCTTAAAAGGATTAAATTGCTGTAACTGAAAAAGAACATTAGGACTGAAAATGTCAAGGAATGGGTTGGAATTTTTTAAATTTGTCATATTAAAACACTCTGTTTTTAGCCATATACATCATTCTATATGTATATTATAGGCTGGTTATTCTTAGTATTGTTCCTACTTTTTTTTTCTTTTTGCATCAGCAGGCTATTAGAAGGACTGCTCTGAAAATATACTTGAGTGCTTTTTTTGGTAATGGAGACCAATATAATTTTTGAATCAAATTGCACAATGTTCCTCAGGACAAAGAGGTAAGAAAGAGGGAGAAAAGAATTATATGTCAAAATATAGTGAGGACAAATTCATGCAAAACTCAAAAGGAGATTTTTTTTCTTTAAGTCTTAATTCTAGAAAATTCCAAGTACTATCATTCAATTCAACCTTTGAGAGGGCATCTGTCTTACTCTTCATTTGTGCTGAATTTGTCCTAATGCCTTTGCCAGTAACAGACAGATAGATTGATGGCATCGTCACTAACTTCAATTCAGGAGTTGGTCCAAGAGATCCCACATCCCATTAATGACTAAAAATTAGGGTCAACCTTTAAAAGCAAAAGCCATGTCTCCATATTCTTTTGTTTTATTTCTTCCCTTAAGGTCAGAAAGTTTAACTCTCTTCTATACCCCTTAACAACTCCTTCAGAAATTCTTTTCTGCTGATTGACAAGAGATGGTGACATAAGATAAATTATCTGTTTTGGTTTTCTGTCTTTTTTTTCTTTTTGTTCTATATTCACTGATCTTTTCTCTGCAGTTTTCACTTGTCTCATCTTTTTGCCATAATTGTTTAATGCCTCAATTTAGTTACACTTTTCATACTGTGCTCGAAAGATGACATGGCTCATCTTGAAAAAGCAGCAATTATTGTGCAGGACACAGTTGCATAGTCTGGAACAATTTCAGAAAAATAAAATGAAAATATTTATGAGCACATATAATAAGTAGGAAAGGCACTGCAGTGGGTGCATTTGAGGATACCAAGAAATATAAGCATTTCCTGCTCTTAAAATGCTTAAATCTATCCATTTGGGAACTCAAGCCATAATTACAAAACTTAAATATCAGAAATAGATTTAAATGGAAGTGAATGCACCATTAGGATAGGAAGCAACCTGAAGTAAGTGATTAATTACTAAAAATGTGGTGAGCACATTAGGCATTCAGAGGACAGAAATATCATTTCATTTTGGAATGGTGAGAGAAAGACTCATGATTTAATAGTCTGATATCATAGAACAGATTTGGGTAGGCTGTGGTGGTAAGCCTTAGAGAGTGAAGGCCAATGAGGGGGTTAGCAGAAATACTGTAAGGTTATTCAAGCAAGACACATGATAAGGGAAAATCTCCAGACGGAGCAAATAATTGCAGTTTTGTGGATAGTGAACATTCAGTTTTGGAGAGAGAAGAAAAGTTACATACCAACATATCAAGAATCTGGGAACTATCTCCCAGCCAATGGGGAGTCAGAGGCATGGTTTCTGATCAAGAAAGTGACATGATCACAGCAGTGTTTTCTGAAGATTAATCAGATATCATTATGTGTTGGACTACTTGGAATAATAAGGCTGCTCACTGAATTAGAAAAAAAGGATACTGAAGGAGGGAGGGACATGTGTTTGGTATTAGGGCTTTGTAAAAGCACTGAATGCACCAGAGATTCTCCTGAGGGGCTGAGAAGAGGGAAGAACATTCCTTCCTCTTTATACCATGGTAAGCTTCTGCAACTTATGAAATACTCGAGTATGTATGAAAACAAAAATAGTTAAGATCTGCTGAGTTAAAGAGTGATATCTTCATATCATAATTCATTTATATTTAACTTTTAACAAGTGGAGACTAAGGGATAGCACAACCAATAACCCATTCCCATCCACACCTCACTCCCTATGTAAACACACACATGCACAACATTGAACCCCTAGTTCAAGATGTCAAGAAGAGGTGATGTTGTTTTAACTCCCTTCCCAAAGAAATCTGAAAATAGGAACAAATAGGCATGAATGATTGAAACAAGGGGAGATGTCTTTCACACACATGCCAGAAACTTACAGCACTCTTTACAAGAAAAAGAAAAGAACACGCAAAAGTGCATGAGGGGGCTCATTACATTGAGAGTAACTACACATAAAGCAACATTTTATTCCAGCTAAAACCAATAGTTCACCAGACTCCAAGGAGTTGGAGCTGGATCTAAGACATGGCATGGTTGAGTCTGTGGTGCAGAAGCCTACGTGTGGCAGCCACAACACACAGTTGGCAAAGATTACCTATTGAGTAAGAGGCTGGGAGAAGGGGAACAGCATTAACTGCTGCTGTGACTTTCCCCTAATGCGGAAATTGAGTCAGATCAATTCTTCCCCACAATAGTTGTCTCATTACTACGAGCAATGGGATATCTGTGTGATGTTGACTAAATAACTGTGTGCTAAACATTTTTTCAGGCCTTGGCCTTAACAGGGAAATGCAAAACTAGTCACAGCTCTTGCTCTTCTGAAACTTATAATCCAGAAGGAAAAATTATAATATATTAACTAATCACACAAATAAATGTGTAATTTAAAAGTACTATAAGCAGTATGAAGAAAATAAGAGGCATCCCTGACAGTGTATGTATGTGTGTGCACATGCATCATGAGAAAATGATATGTTTAGAAAACATCCCTGAAAAATAGGCATTTTCGTTCAGATATAAGAATGAGTAGGTATTAACTAGGTAAATGAAACTGAAGATGAGACACCTGGGGAAAAGGGAAAAGCATGCGCTAAGGCACATAGGGAGGAGAACTGAAGACTTGAGAATGCAAAAAGACTGCAGATTTGGCTAGAAAAGCACACGAGGGCAAAAACGTGGCATGGGAGGAAGCCACCATGGTGGGCATAGTGAACAGGAAGTTAACAAGATGGGCACTGACTACAGTAAGACCTCAAAAGATTTTATATTTACCCTATGCTGTGCTCTGAATATTTGTGTCCCTCTGAAATTTATATGTTGAAATTTTAACCTTCAAGGTCATGGTATTAAGAGGTGGGGATTTGGGAAGGTGATTAAGTCATGAGGTTAGAACCCATATTAATGGGATTAGTGCCCCCATAAAAGAGACCCCAGAGAGCTTCTTTGCCCCTTCCACCACGTGAGGACACAGCATAAAGATGACTGTATATATAACAGGAAGCAGGCCCTCACAAACACAGTATCTGCTGGTACTTTGGCCTAAAAATCCCCAGCCTCAAGAAACACGAGAAATAAATTTCTGTTGTTTATAAGCCACCTAGTCTATGGCAGTTTGTTTATAAGCCACCCAGTCTCTAGGAGGCTGAATTGAATGAGATACCTAAGAAATTGGTAGCCAGTAAAGGATTTTAAAGCGGGGGACATTTTGAAGTAATTGCTCCGACTAGGGTTTGGGTAATAGACTAGAGGCAGGCAAGTGTGCTTGCAGGACTGTCATTCTAGAAGCCACGGCAGAAGCCGAGGTGAGCGATGACATGCTGCTGGAAATACAAAGATGAGCTCAGAAGCTACTTAAGAGAAATATTCAACATTGATAATTGGCGGATTATATATTGGAGGTAATATAAAAAGATATTTCAAGAGTGAATTATCAGTTCTTACTTGCACAATAGAGTTGGAGGGATGATTCACAGATGAAAGACATCATGGAATAGAAAGGACAAGGCCTTTTCAAGAAGGGGTTGGAGAAGCTTATGGCTTCAGTTTGGACTTACTACATATGAAAGTGCCTGTGAAACAACACAGTGTTGAATAGCTCTATCAGGCACGAAGAATAAATCTGGGCTCAACATACAAAATTGAAAATTACTTATATTTTTGATGGTATACATAAACATGGGGAATATGGTATCACTGAAGCAAAGGAAAATAAAAATAGGACTAAACTCTGAAAAACTCTGGCATTTAACATTACAGATGGGAGCATGAATCTACAAAGTATATTTAGAAAAGAGATGGGAGAAAAACTAGAAGAGTGTGATGTTTCAACTCAAAGGAATACAAAATATAAAGGTAGAAGGATTTGTCAATAATGGCAACTGTGCTTAAGGAGTCCAGTAAGAGAAGGAATTAAGGATCCAGAAATCAGCCCCATGATAATATTTCGTGACTAAAATTTAAAAATTATTATTATATAGTAACACTGATAGTTTAGTAGTACTAAGTTTAATAAATTTTATTACATGTATAGATTCATGTAACTATCTCCACAATCATAAAATGCAACCATTTCAATACCCCCAAACTTCTTTATGCTCCCTCTTCATAATTATATCCTCCTCTCAAGTCCAAACCCTCACATTGATCTCTTCTCTATCACTATAGTTTTGTCACTTCCAGAATGTCACATAAATAGAATCATATAATATATAACATTTTGAAACTTGTTCCTTTCATTCAACATAAGGCTATTGAGATTCATCCAAATTTTTGTGTTGTTCATATCAAAATTTGTTTAATTTTATTACTGAGTAATGTTCCATTGTACAAATGTACCACAGTTTAAATGTCTATTCATCTATTGAAAGTCAGCTGGTTTGTTTCCCAGTTGTTAGTGATTATAAATAGAATTCCTATAAACATTCATGTACAGATATTTGAGTGAAAAGAAGTTTTTATTTCTCTAGAGAAATATCAAGAATAGGATCATAGGGTTATATGGTAAGCATATGTATAACTGCATAAGAAGTGGCAATACTTTTCCAGAGTAGTTGTACCATTTTGCCCCCCAACAACAATACGTGAGAATTCTAGTTGTTCCACATCCCTGCCAGCACTTTGCAGTACGGATATCTATCTATCTATTTATCTCTCTATATATCTATGTACATTGTTGTCCTTTATATGGGTATGTCATGGTCTCTTATGAATTTAATTTGTACTTCTCTACTGACTAATGACACTGAAGATAACCATCTTATCAATCATCTAGATATATTCTTTATATTCTTTGGTGAAGTGTCTATTCAATTATTTTGCCTATTTCTAATTAGAATTTTATTTTCTTAAATGTGAGTCTTGAAAGTTCTTTATACATTTAGGATGCGATTCATTATAATATATGTGATGTGCAAATATTTTCTTCCAGACTATAGCTTGTCTTCTCAGTTTTGTGAAAGTATTCTTAACAGAGCAAAAGTTTTAATTTTTATGAAGTTCAATTTATCTTTCAGAGAAAGAGTGTGTGTGTGCGTGTGTGTGTGTGCACGCACGTGTGTGCGCGTTATAATTTTGGCATCATGTCTAAGAACTTTTTGCCTAAGTACAGTTCAGGAATATCTTCTCTTATGTTTTCTACTAAAAGTTTTATACTTAAGTAATTTACATTTAGATATATGATGCATTTTTTGTTAAACTGTATGTTTGATTTAAGCTGTAATTTTGTTTTTGCATATGGATTTCCAAATGTGATCTATAGTACTGTCGAAAATAATATTTTTTCTCCAGTAAGCCATGAAAATAAAGTACCAATGTAGTCACAAAATGCTTATAACAGATTTCAATCCCTTAGATTTTCCCCCATAAAATAGCAACATATACTGTTATGCAATACCTCATTTAGATTTGAATAAGTTTTATAATTATTGATATGTTTCAAAGACAAACCTTTGCTTTCCTTTGCTTTATTTGGACTAGTTTTTATTATACACTGAATATATATAAAATATTATTTAGTATATGGGTAATATATCAAGAAAAAAACTAAAATGAGGCAGTAACTAGAAAGATTCCAAATTGTTCTATACCTAGGATAAACCAACAATGGTACATACCTACAATGGAATACTATTTAGCACTAAAAAGGAACAAACTACTATTGATCCATGCAACAATATAGGTAAATCCCAATTACATTATGCTAAGTGAAAGAAGTCAGAATCAAAATGCTACATGTTTTATGACTTCATTTAAAGTTTATTCTATATAAGGTGAAACTCTAGAGATGGATTATAAATCAGCAGTTGACAAGAGTTTGTAGTTAGGGGAGGGTATGGCTCCAAAGGGGTAGCACAAGGAAATTTGCAGGGATGGGATGGTATAAATCTGTATCGCATCTTGGCTGTGTTAATGGTTTCATAACTCTATGCGTTAGTCAAAACATTAGTCTTTTTTAACTAAAGGCAAAAGGAGTAAATTTTACTATATCCAAATTAAAAATACACTTTAATAAAATAAGCACGTGTGTATTTTCTCTCACATTTGAAAAATAGAATGTTTTTAATGTATTGGAAGACCTCTATAGATTCCCCACATCCCATAGTTAAACACTATCCTGTGTTCTGAAATTATGATTCCCTTGATTTTCCTTAGTGTTTCTCCTTATATGAGTATATCCTTAAACAATATAGAGGAAGGCAGACCAAGACGGCTGAATAGACCCTTTCACCAATCATCCTTCTTGCAGGAACACCTATTTAACCACTATCTACGTTTAAAAAGCATTTTCTTAAAAGGCAAAAATCAGGTGAACAATCACAGTACCTGGTTTTAACTTCCTATCACTAAAAGAAAGATTGAAGAGAGTAGGAAACACAGTCTTGAATTGGTGATGCCAACTCTCTCTCATCCCCCTGGCAGCAGCTGCATAGCACAGAGAATCTGTGTGCTTGGGGAGAGAGACCACAGCAACTGTGGGACCCTGCATTGAACTCAGTGTTGCTCTGTCACACTGGAAAGCAAAACTGGGCAAACTCAGCTGACACCCATGCCCTAGGGGGAATTTAGACCAGCCCTAGCCAGAGAGGAACCACCCACGCCAGTGATCAGCCTCGCCACCATGGGCTAATATGCTCTGGGGTTCTAAATAAACTTGAAAGCAGTGGCTATTTGAAAACAATCCTATGGTTTTTGTCCTTTATTCTATTGATATGCTGTATCCCATTGATTGATTTGCATATGTTGAACCATCCTTGCATCACAGTAATAAATAACAGTCATGATGAATCACCTTTTTAATGTATTTTTTAATTCAGTTTGTTAGTATTTTGTTGAGGTTTTTTGCATCAATATTCATTAGAGATATTGGCCTGTAGTTTTCTCTTCTTTTCTTTTTCCTTTTTTTTTTTTTTGATGTGTCTTTGTCTGGTGTTGGTATCGGGGTAATATTGACCTCATAGAATGAGTTTGGAAGTATTCCCTCCTTCTCAATTTTTTGGAATAGTTTGAGTAGGATTGGTATTAGTTCTTCTTTAAATGTTTGGTAGAATTCAGCGGTGAAGTCATCACATCCCAAACTTTTCTTTACTGGGAGACTTTTTCTTACAGCTTTGATCTCATTACTTCTAATTGGTCTGTTCATGTTTTGGATTTCTTCCTGGTTCTATCTTGGTAAGTTGTATGTGTCTGGAAATTTGTCCATTTCTTCTAGATTTTCCAATTTATTGTCATATAGTTGGTCATAGTATCCACTAATGATTGTTTGAATGTCTGCACTGTCAATTATCATGTCTCCTTTTTTGTCTCTGATTTTTTGATTTGAATCATTTCTCTTTTTTTCCTGAATAGTCTGGTTAAAGTTTTGTCAATTTTGTTTATCTTTTCAAACAACCAACTTTTTGTTTCATTGATCTTTTGTTTTGTGTTACTTTTTTTTCACTTATTTCTGCCCTGATTTTGTTACTTGTTTTTGTCTACTAATTTTAGGTTTGATGTGTTCTTGCTTTTCTAGTTTTTCAAGGTGCACATTAGATTGCATCAATGGTTGCTCAAGTCCCTTATTTGCATATAATATGCATATATCCTCCCATGTACTTTATATCATCTCTATATTACTTATAATATTGAATAAAATGTTAATGCCATGTAAGCAGTTATTTTCTGTATTGTTTTAAAATTTGGATTACTTTTATTGTTGTATCATTATTTTTTATTGTTTTTGTTTTTCAGAATACTTTTTTATCTATGGTTGGTTGAGCCCAAAGTTGTGGAACTCACAGATATGCAGGGCCAAAGGTATTTTGGTAGATTTTTAGTATAAGGCACATGCATATGCCAAGGAGAGAAGTTATGAATACTGTCTGAAGCTCATGCCTCATTATAATAACCTCCTAAAAGACATTTCTTCCCTCCCTTGCCTTGACATTCTCTCTACTGATTATACTGAAGCCAGAGTTATTTTTCTGTAACCTGGTATTGTTCATGTCATTAACCTGACTAAAAACCTTTAATAGTGGCCCTTAGGGTTAAGTTTAAAATTTTTTAACAAGATTTACAGGGTCTATCAAGACTGACTTTTCTTCCTCTTATCAGCCTTATCTCTGTCAGAACCTACTCACGCTCTTCATTCCATCCATTCTTTGAGATTCTAAACAATATTCCCCAATATCATGTTCTGTTCTTTGCTTTGAGGCCATAGCTGTGAGCTGGAATTTCATATTAATGTACTACAGATGGATGACACCGTGGCCTGAACCACCTCTCTGTACAGTTTACTCTGTCCTTTCAACCTGATCCTTGAAATACCACTTTGGTTTCATAAATGTATTCCTGCTGGGCCTCTAGGTGTTAAAATTTGGTGAGTTTTATAGAAGGCACTTATGATGGGCTGGGCAATTTTACCAGAATCACTTGATGTATCATCACCAGATGCCTCACTGCTACTTAGGCACAATAACATGCCAGGCACCTCTTTTGAAAGAATATCTGCTGCAGATGGGATGGATTTGCTCTAGAACCCTGGGAGTCTGTGAATCTGTCATGGTGACTTGTCATAGGCTCAACACAAAATGTTTTTCTGCACAGAAACTCAAGTACCATGGATTCTGATGGGTGCTGTGGCCTGAGTCACAGTGCTGCTTGTACCTTTTCCTGAAAAACTTAAAGTAACTGGCGTATTCAATTGGAAGACAAGACTGCCCTAATCATTCTGAACACCTTATCACCTTATGCCATTCAACCAATGGGCAAAATAAATAAATAAATACATAAAATAAAGAATGATTTGACTAGCTGGAGTAATTGTTCTCAATTATCAAGAGGAAATTGTGTTGCTGCTATACAACATAGACAAGAAAAACTGTATCTGGAACCCAAAAGATTTTCTGAGGGTTGAGATTGTGTTTAGTGCTTCACTGTCAGCTCAGGTTCTGGCAGAGAGGAAAGGAAATGTGTTATGGGGAGCAGAAAAATGAAACCATAAATATTATAGCTTTGTGATCAATTACAGAAATGAAGACTATAATATGTTTGCATATTTTTCTTTGCTTGTTGAATGTGTTTAATTCTATTAACTAGCCATGTTCCTTTTTCTCTCTCTCTTTACATTTTTATTTTATACATAAGTTGTAGGAGAATAACTTTGACATTTAGTCTTAGATAACAGAAGTTTCAGGAATTTCTGATGTAATAGGATAATGGCTACAATGACTGTGCAACTTAGTATCTGGGGAAATGGCTAAAACAATTTCATTCCTAAGGACAGCCATATCTTCTTGTCAGGTGGAAAGATAAAGTTGTTTCTTTATGTTGTGTGATAAAGTTGTCATACAGAAGTTCAAATATATATAGCAGGGCGCATATAAAAGTACCTAAAAGAGGTTTCTCTTTCACTTATTAATGTATTCCTTCGCAGCTCCTAATCTACTCTTTGTTATCTACACCTACATGACAATAATGGGGATTGTGCTTGTAAGCATTTCCTTTTCCTTCAAGTACAACTTTTTTTTTTTCCTTCTTTTTTTTTTTTTTTTTTTTGAGACGGAGTCTCCCTCTGTCGCTAGGCTGGAGTGCAGTGCCGCGATCTTGGCTCACTGCAACCTCAGCCTCCCGGGTTCAAGCGATTTTCCTGCCTCAGCCTCCTGAGTAGCTGGGACAATAGGTGCATGCCACCATGCCCAGCTAATTTTTGTATTTTTAGTAGAGACGGGGTTTCACCATGTTGGCCAGGTTGTTCTCGATCTCTTGACCTCATGGTCCACCCACCTCAGCCTCCCAACGTGCTGGGATTACAGGCACGAGCCACCATGCCCAGCCTCCTGCAAGTACAACTTTAAACTTTCATAGTAAAGAGTTCAAGAAGGACATTGCAAGAGAAAAAGGTATTTCTTTCTGGTCATGAGGTCCTTTCTTTCACTTCTTTTTTCTCCTATTGCATTCGCCATAGAAGCATGGGGCTGGGGGGAGGAATATCAAGTGATATTCTGCCCCAGCTGGGTACCCAGAGTGTGCAGTCCCTCAGTGAGACTGAGTCCCTAACCCCAGCAGATTGGTGACCAACTCATGGTGGCCCATTCATGCAGACAGTATACAACACAGACTTTGTGCTATGCTGCCCAAGAACAGGGTGTGATTCCTTCTACACATTACTCTACCAGCCCCTATACATCTGCACTCTGGGAAGTTATTTTCTGCTTGACAATCCCTGCCACAGTTTCCTGCACACCTGTACCCCTCATAGCTGTGCCAGTCTCAGCCAACTTGTTCTCCTGAAACCTATTTCTTACTGGCCAGTTTGTTCAATAGTTCCCTTTTTGCTACCTTAGTCCATATACCATCAAAGGTATTTACTGTTTAATCCATGACTGAAAAAACACAGGCCTGGGACAACCCAGTGAAGTTCTCCACCATCCAGTTGGATGCAACTACACCTTCTCCACTAAGGTCTGAATCCTAGCTTTGGAAGGCGGCTCCCTTCCGAATTTGCTCATTCCATTGTTGTGGTCTTTCAGCTTTAGGACATTATTTGGAATTCTCTTTACCCTTTATATTTGCTCCCTAGTCATAGTTAATAATTTTTATATTAAACTTTCCCTGTTCAAATTGTGACTTCTATCTCCTAATATAGCTCTACTGTTACAGATTCAACTGAATTTGAAAAATATAGACATGCAGTATTATAAATACAGTGCTCTTTTGCAATATACAATATCCTAGGAGGACAGAAGATTGTATAATACAGGGAAAGTAAGTAAGGCAGATGTGAAGGAAACTCAGAGAATTAATACCATAGAAAGTGCGAGTGGAAAAATTAGCTCCAGCAAAATAAAATGGGATTTAGTCTTTCACATTTCCTCTTATACTCAATATTCAAGTCATTATCCGTTCCCATCAATTCTTTATCCAAACTATAGTTTGAATCCTTTTTTCTTCTTTCCATCTCTGCTACCCTTTGAAACCAATCAGGCATCATCTTTCCTTTTCATGCCAATTAAGCCTTCTAACCAATCAAACCAGTTCCCTCTTGCATTCATACAAACTGTTCTTTACATAGGAAATTATTTTGTTTTCTTCATAACATATTATAAACATTAAAATAATTTTACTGAAATTTTTATTTTCTTATATGTTGTTTTGTTATTGCTGTCTTATTTTTAGTTTCTAAACTCTATAAAGGATTGAGTCAGTCTTGTTCATCATATCTGTAGCTTTGCCAGAATGTTGGCATATACAGTATAGACAAAACACATATTTGGTAAATGGGTGAATGAATGACAGGGAATTAGAGGTCTATTTTTGATGAGTTCTTTGTATTGATGTGTAAATCTTCCAAATATTTTAATGCATTGAAAATGAAAAGGAACTGTCCCTATAACATTGGTGCCTACAGAGTAATAGGACAAGATGCCACATACTAGAATAATTTTTGGACAAGACAATACAATGAGTATTATTGTTTGAGGGAATAAAATTGTATGGCAGTTTGAAGAAAGAGAAATTATTAAGAAAGTTTCATAATTAAAAAAAAGATATTGCAAGTAGAAATTGTAAGAATGAGTAGAATGCCAGAAGGTAAGGAATCTACGCAGAGAATAGGATTAGAAAAGATGAGGGATGCAAAAAATTAAGGGTACATCTTAGGAAGGGTAGGTCTAAATTAGCTGACTATAGGTTATATTAGGAATGAAACATGTAGTTTTCAAAAAATAGGCAAAGGAGGATTAGAGAGGGAAGTATATAGCAACTTTGGTTGACATCTGTCATTCTTTGTGGTATCTAGCTACTGAACCTTTTCCTGTGTGTGTGAAATCCACCAACTTTTGAAGCAAAGCACACATCCAACTTTAGAAGTAGAAATTGCTAGATAATTGCTTTCTATGTTTGTCTTTTACATTGAGTTCAGGCAGAGGATATAGGGCAATCAGATAAGCACATTCAAACTTTTGAATCTGAAGGGAATGACCAACTAGATAGATATGGTTGCAATGGGGTCAGCTAAACTTATTTTCTAAAGTTGTCCATGGGTATAGCTTCATTAAAAGCATCCACTTTTTAAGTATTGATGATAGCAGGGAAACATTCTTAATATCTGTAATAAATCAGTTTAGCAGCATAATTTTGAATATTTTTCCCCAAAAGGCATGACTTCTAGATATGTTTCTCAAGCCCTGCCGTAGGTTGTGGGTTTCTCAATATCCTTCTAATGAAATCCATTTCTGCCAAATCATTCAGGTTTCCGGTTCCTATTACTTATACCTAAGAATCTATTACTTGTACCTAAGAACCTTGACTGGTATACTAGACTAAGAAGTTCAAATTTTGTACAGTTGAAATCAACAATAATTGAAATAATTTTAACTGGAAAGTATGTTGATTAGAGATGTGAATTAGAAAGATTAACCTAGAAACAATTTGTAATCATCACAGAAGCCAAGAAAGTCTTGAGGTAGTAAGACAAGAACACGCTAGAAGGCAAAATGTATAGTCAATTCACAGAAAAAGCAATGCAAATTACTTATAAGCATACAAATAGATGTTCAATCTTATTTACAAAAAACAAAATGCAAATTAAAACAATAAGAGAATAGATTGGAAAATATTAAGGAATGATAACATAAAAGTTACGAGAATGTGGGGAAATAGCATCTTCATACAATACTAGTTAACAAATACCTTGCTTTAGCTAATTTGGAGATAATTTAGAAATCTGTGCACTTGCATGTTTTTTTGAACAATACACATAAAACCATGATATAGAGAAAATGGGCTATTTGTGGTGGAAGAGAACTTTAAATTTAATTATAATTTATTTGTATTATGAGTAAAAATTATTTTGATAACCAAAAAAATAAGAGAAAAATGTTGAGGCCATAACTGAACAGAAGAACACCTTGAATTGGAAAAATAAAGAATTTTTAGAAAATGACAATATCAAGATACAACTCAGACTCCAAGAGAAAATTACTCTAGAAAATGATTGGATATATGAATTAAAGAATAGAGACAAGTAAAATGATTTTTAGGCATGTAGAGCCCAGGTGATTGGAAAAAATAGGATTGTCATAAACAAACAAGAGAAATTAGAAAAAGAAATGTATTGTAATTGATAAAATGAATACTGTTTAGAATGTGCTATGTTTAAGGGATCTATTAGAATGTTCAGCTAGATATCCCAATGGGCCATTATAGTTTGCAGACTAGATAAGTTAAGAGATATCACGGTTCAGATTTAGGAAGTAGGTGTGATTGTATCTGTGGGATTACCAAAGAAGAGAGACCAGATGAGAAAAGAAGTGTGACTTTCAAACCTAGGGACAGTGGAAAAACAGGAAGAGTCAGTAAAGAAATGGGCAGGAGCAGCTTGTGTGTAAAGAAGCAGAATACAATACCTTTATTGGTCACAGGGATGATAGTTTTAAAAAGACAGTCAGCTGTGTGGATAGTTACAGAGAACAGATAAAGTTTCCTATTGAGAAAGGGCCACTTGATTTTGTGATTGGATGGCTATCTTTCAGTTAAGCTGTAGTAGATACCTGATTGCAAACAATCTCAATGTACAAGTCAATGAAATTAGCAAGAAACACTTTTTTGAGAGGTTAGTCACAAAAAGAAAAGGAGAGAGAAAGGAAGGTAACTCAAAGATTATGAGCATTAAAATAAAACTCCGCAAAGACTAAATGGCCTATCTCTTGTGCATGTGTTAGATATGGTGCTCTGCATTCAAATGTTAGTCTGTTTTTGGCAATAAGTAAACACACAGGAAGCCATGTGGAAGATAGATTTTAATAGATGGGAAATAGTACTACTTGTTGTTTGCTTAACTGAATCACTGTACTCTAAAATTCTAAATCTCGAGATGCTTGAGAGTAGTCCTGAGTGACACGGGTTAGATGCTTCTTCCACTATGAGTGAACCAGAAACCAAAGAGCGGTAGAGAGTTGGACATTCCAGTGAGAGTCCTCAGCAGGGAAATAGTAAATCTAAAGTATAAATCCTCATTTTCTCTTTGTAATATGTGTACCCTTACTGGAGCTGTGGTTATGTCTTCTAGCTTGCTCTCAGTTGTGCTACAATAAATTAAGAGAAGGGTTCTGTGTTTTCCTTTGGTTGAAATATTGGCAGAGAAGCATTACTCTGCTGAGTTCTGCATCTTGGGCAAGTACTATAGTTTAACTCCATAGCTGCCCTTTCCTCCAGTCAATTTGCCCACCAGTGATTAATATCTAAGATACTTCCAAAAGAGAAAGTGATACAGGAGGTAGAAAGAAACTATTTAGGCAGAAAGTGAGGGCAAAGAGTCCTCAGCAGAACTTCCCTTCTAACAAAAAGCGGCCCAAGAAATCACTTATTTTCTAACAGAAAGCAGCCTGGAAGATCAAGCTGCAAACAAAGATAAGGAGGTCTGTAACAAAGAGCTGTTCTCTTTCTTTCTCCTATTAAATTTCTGCTCCAAACCTCACCCTTGGTGTGTCCGCATCCTTGATTTCCTTGACCGTGAGACCAAGAACTCTGGGTGTCACTCCAAACAATGAGGCTGCTTCAAAAGGACTCTTAGAAACAAGGGTTGAGGCCAGGCGTGGTGGCTCAAGTCTGTAATCCTAGCACTTTGGGAGGCCGAGGCAGTGAGATCACCTGAGGTCGGGAGTTCAAGACCAAACTGGCCAAGATGATGAAACCCCATCTCTACTGAAAATAAAAAATAAAAAAATAGCCAGGCATAGTGGTGTGTGCCTGTAATCCCAGCTACTTGGGAGGCTGAGGAAGGAGAATTGCTTGAATGTGGGAGGCGGAGGTTGTAGTGAGCTGAGATTGCGTGACTACACCCCAGCATGGGTGAACATAGCAAGACTCCATCTCATAAAAAAAAAAAAAGAAAGAAAAAGAAAAGAAAAGAAATAAGGGTTGAGACTCTGAAGGCTAAAAACCTCTCCTCCATATGAAAAATCCTCCCACTATTGCCTTGGAATACTTGAATTTGCTGTCTTTTATATTCTTGACTGGTACCTACAGAATTGTAAAAAATCTGAGAAATTTTACGAGTGTAGGGAGATCTAATATATTTATTGACAACTAAAGAAACCACTAGAAAAACACTGGAGGGGATATGCTGAATTTAAGAAGGCAGTAAACTTTTATTTTTAAGTGAGAAAATTTTTCTGTAATTTTTATTTCCAAACAGGTAAGATAATATTTTTAACTATGTTTAACCATTTTGAAGACATCAAAAGATAGTCACCTGATAATTAGAGTTATAGTATATGAAATTTACTGGTAAAGAGTTTTGTACTAAGATTTATTAAGGGGGCATTAATATTTTCCTAATTCAGTAATATATTACTTACAGAGTTTACAGATTTGATCAGCGTCATCAAACAACTGGACAATTCCTTAGAAGAAAAAGTAATCTATCAGATCAGTCAATTGTAGCCCTATCAATCAAAAAACTGGCAATTTGCCTGAATTCTCAATGTCTCCTTTTGACATTTTACAGGCATAGCCACTTTCAATAACATTTTATACTTATTCAAGAAAACAGTTTTACTACAATTTATAGTTCCTAATTCTAACCACTTCCCACAAGAATACCTGAAATCAAATCAGATAAGAATAAAGAGGATTTCCTTTTTAAAAAATATTTATTTTCTAACTAATGACTCCTTGTATACAGGAAATAGCTATTTAAAATGCCATCTTTATGAATATTCAATTTAATTCAGATAAAGTTTTCCCATTAGGACAAGTGAAGAGAATGCTGACTATACCATAAGAAACACATAAAAACTACTTTTTGAGGGATACCATATGTAAAGAGTGAACGTTAACAAGCAGTTGGTTAGCTAGTATTTTTTTCCTGTCAAACTGATATACTTCTTATATCTCATGTATTTAGTATTCTCATGTGGTCCTTAAAATGACTGCAGCAAGAAAGCTTTGAATGCTAATTTACCAAAGACAGGAATACACATTTATATCTACGGCACTTTAAAAGTACATTATCTCCCCCTATACTGACACATTATAATGATGTCAAGGTCCTGAAAAAAGAGCATGGCATTAACAAGATGGAAGGCTAACTTAATGGAAGTTCCATTGATAAAATGCCATCCTCACAAAGCTAGTAATTGTTCTTTAGCTATTATACTCTTACTAAAGAAGCAATATATCAGATGCCTGCTTATCTGGACATAACTCTAAAAGATTCCGAGACACTGTAAGTTGTATATCACTAAACTGGGAACATTAAAAGCAACTAACTTATTCATTAATTATTGTGTCTTACTGACTAGGGTCAAGAATTATGACAGACAATTTAATCATTAAAAATCTCGTGTAGTGATTTGAAAATGTTGTTTTCTTTTAAAATGAAATACATTCCTAAAAAAATAAAATAAAAAAATCTACCTTCCATGCACAGATAATAATCATATAGTGTAGGACTGCAAAGTTCTTAAGATTATAATTATGTTTGTGTTTTATTATAAGTTTCTATTTCCTCAAATGGAGCTAAATGTAATTATGCAGCATAAAATTATAGAAGCTCATCATAATGGCAAACAAATTAGCTTCCATATGAACATATTTCACTTCAAATTTAAATTAAAGCTTTAAAATTGAAAAAATGTAATTTTGACATTTTAATTTACATTATCTACATTACCATTATTCAGGTTCTTGTAGACCATCTTGCTGTTACTCTCCTTCCCTGGGTGGGTCACTGAGCTACTGAGGCTAGCTTTCATGCTATCATTTGTTCCAAAAATCTTGTCCATGGTTATTTTATTCAGTGACAAAGAACTATATATTGTAGAATCCTAGAAACTAAGATTTGCTCAATATGGTAAAAATGTCTCTATGTTCCCTGTGTCCCCCTACACACACCCTAAATTTAGAATTCGCTGCTGAGTATCCCATAGTAGATTGTATGATTTCTGAGAATTCACAGTCATTCACCACAACAAGTCATTCCGTCAAGGAGGGGAGAAAGGGAAGAATCATAAAATGATCAAATTTACTTGAATCTCCTGGACCAATGAGCTCTTCTTTAGCCACTTTACTAGTATTTATTCATTTCATAACTATTGTTCAAACTTCTATATAACACAGTAGGAGACGCACAAATGCAATTTGTCTTAGATAGTTTATCTGATAAGTGAACCCTGAGTCGAAGGTCTAAGGAAAATAAACTGTGGGGAGCAGAAAGGAAGGGAAAGAACCAAGCAAAGCTGCAATTTCAGGTGAAGAAGCAGCCTCAGCCTGTCCCTACTGCTGGAGGCTCTGGAGTGGTCACTTTTCAGACAAGGGAACTTGTATTTCCTCCCTTCTTCTCCCAAGAACCACTTAGTCACTGGCTTCTGGCCTGGCTACATCTGGGGAAAGTAGAGTCCCAGGCATTTGCAAGAGAACCATGGCAACTTCAAACACCCAGGACATTTTCTGAAGGTCTCAGAAACACACATAGACACCAGGGGATCATTCCCATAGCTCTGCTAAAGGAATATCTTTAGATATCAGGAGGGGGCACACATGGTGTCAGCTATATGATTCTAATAAGAAACAGTACTTCTCCTAAGAGGATTTTATAGTGGGTTTAAATTTGAGGAGTAAGCCAAAACATAAAAAGCTCTTTTTTGTTTCTTTGTTTGTTTGTAGTTAGGACTACTGCTGAACTAAAACAAGCTGATCCCACAAAAGGCAAGCCTATACCTAGTGGCTTACAAATGGATGATATCTGGCCTGTGGCAAACTCTGTTTCATACTTGCTAACACTTGTCCTTAACATTACCCAAATATATTTTCCTTTTTTAAGATTTCTCCATAAATGTATATGGATAAGAGCCATTTTGGAACCATATATGCAAAACCCATACGGCTAAAGGCTGCTAAAAGCCTTGAAGATTATCCTGAGAAGTTCTGCAGTTAGTTTTATATTCACTGCACTCAGTGTTATTTTTGTAATTATAAAATTAAGGGAGAGTAAATGGAAACAGTTAAAAGGCATTATGACTACCTCTTAATTAGTACGTTTTAAATGAATTTGAATCTTTGCAATTAGATCCCAGGTTATTTCAGTAATTTCATGGGAAATAAATGACAAAAGAAGAAATGTTCTCTGATATTTGAGGTTTTTTTTTTTTCAAAAGCTGTTCAAATAGAAGTTTTATCCAACTATCTAAGCATCCATCTGCTGGACATATAATAATTGAGATTATATGCAATCACAGCAGAGATCCACTGTAAGACATTAAGTTATTTACTAGTCTCTATATCTTGACTTCTGTCCTGATTACATTAAAATACTACAGTGTAAAAGGCACTTTAATAAAAGCTTGGTGGTATTTGTACTCAGGCCAAACAATTCTCTTAAGACCATAAAGTCTTTAAAGAAACATTTCGAGGAACTGGGAAAGTTTACTTTTCTCTTACATATGGAAATATAGAAGAGGTTAAGGGTGACATTAGCATACACAAAACATGCCCTCATTTTTAGAATAATGAAGCTTAATTATGATAAAGAAATTTCTATGCTGAAATATTTGAATATCTAGAAAGTTATTTACCCTATGGAATTTTCTTTTGTAGTTTTAAAACAAAGTACCAGTTGAATTCAGGTTTAGTCACTATTAATGCATGTGTTTACAGCTAGCTATCAGAAAGCAAGAGTTTTCTTACAAAGATGAGTGGCAAGAAAGTTTGAGTATTGAGTATTGTAGGGTAAATGCACCTGATAGCAATAACGTACGCATACCTTTAGAATGATCTTGTGCGGCAGATGCACTTGAACATGTGTTCTGAGATAGGGAATCCTGGAATGGCCAACCCATAGATTCATTCCTTGTCTATGAGGAACATCTGAGCCCCTGTCCTGTCCTATGGAACATGGGTTGTACAGAGGATTCAGGTTCTGAGTTTTGGGTTAAATTAAGGTTGCCAAGTAGAGGAGGAAGAGGTTAGGGGGAAGAAGTTAAGTGAAAATGCTATATAAACTGCATGATGATTGCAAGTGGTTGTGGTTCTGCTGCCCAGCTCGCCACTGGACTGTAGGAAGGCATATATGTTATCCAGCCTGCCGCCACCGAACTGTTTCTGTACATAAGGGGTTTTCCCGTCCAGCCTACCGACACTAGTCTCTCTCTCCTGTATGTACACCCCTTACAAAACCCCACGTCTTGTTTGCTGGCTCTGGGTCTCTTCTTTGGCCTCTTGTACCTCTTGAACCCAGTGCCTTCCCTATTGAGGTTAACTGGGGTTCAGCACAACTAATATATATAGCATTTTTACATATACTAGCAATATATTAAAAAGGTGGATTGAATTGATCCCTCAGGCAGTTCTCATCATTAACACAGTGAATGACGATGTCTGGGAAAAGCAACCTATAGTCATCCTATAATGCTTATTTCATTTCAGAGCCAATAAACCCAATTTCTGAAATCACGGTGCTATATCATTCATTCGCTAAAATTTAAACAGCTTTGTAAGATAAAATGTGCAGGCCCCCACCCCACCCAGTTTACCTAAGTGTGTGAAAGTGAAGTGGGTAATGAGAGCAATTAGATATACAACCTGAACAATGCCATTAGGCTCATTGTAGAGTTGTTTTGCTGTGCATCTCATTTACATAAAAATAGACCTACAAGCAACATCACCAAATAATATTGGTGATTATATGCAAATTATTAAGTAGGCAATAACTGGGCTCACTTCATATTAGGATCTTACAGAAAGCAAGCAACCTAGACCTGGAGCTGAGAGTTCTTCAAACCGTTCTTGAGCTTAGCAGAAAGCAAATCAACTAACTCTTTAAACTTACAAATACTTAATTCTTTTATGCAGCACTTCTCTCTACATTTTGCAAAATACCACAGCAGGCAAGTGATTGAGATTCAAACGTTTTACTCCTTCGAAGATGTTCTGATTTTTAGGAACACTAAGGTGATGTAAATAACCTCTCCTTATGTTTATTGATTTATTCCCTTTTAAAACAACTGCACTATGCTAATCATTCCATGTAATTATCACTCCCTCTGTAATTATGCATATCTTGCTCCCAAAACCTTGACATCTTCACTGAATGAAATATTAGGCTGAGGCAGTATAAAAGGAAGGCTATTGTTAATAAACATTCTAAGGTGAATGTATAGGCTTTTATATAACTTTTAATATATACAATGAGCCATAATAAACTCTAATTAATGTTAGATAGAGGAGTGATTAGAAATCGTAGATATTTAAACAATTTTGACCTATAAAAATTTTGACAATTTCCTATATGCCAATGCAAGTCGTGTTTGACACTCTCTAGGAAACAAAACTGGCCAGTCTCACTGTATCTAGGCTTCTCAGTGTCCTCGGTCTGTTTAGAATATAGACCTAATAATATTATTTTCATTATTATTATTATTAACAATAGCAATGCTTTATGGAATGCTATGCTGTGCTTGATACTGCCCAAGAGCTTTAAATAGATTTTCTAATTTTATTCTTAATACATTCATACTGACAGACTAAATATACAACTGAACAATCATCAGATCATATATGAAATAGAACTGTGACCCACAAACTCTGCAGCAACCAGCCCAGGAAGCAAACAACAACTTTAACAACAATTGGATACAATCAGAATTTGATAAAGGGATTTCAGCTTAACTATTTTTTTTGTCCTACTTACAACTCAGGATCAATCAGAAACAGTTAATCTTTTTAAATCAGTTACATAAGTTCCCCTGCTTCTAGTTAGTCCACTGTCAGCTTCCTCATGCCAATGCCTCCAATCAAGGCATGTCTGAAGCCTTCCTCATTTTCACTATAGAACTTTCCTAACTCTCTACCTGCCTTGACTCTCAAAGGCAAGTGATGGTGGCTGACACTCATTCTCTAAACAAGCTCTGAATAAAAAGAGTCTCTTTGCTCTCTTCAGGGTGCTTATCTTTGAAGATAAGGTAATAGTTTACTCTAAAGGCAAATCAGCCCCATAGTTTCATTATGACTCCTAGGATTCTGTCTCAGTGATGCAAAAGGAGGCAATGCTTCAGAAGCCCTTGGCTGTTTTTTGCAATCCGACTGCCCTGCACTAGTAGGATCCAGGAGGTGTTGCTCACATGTAATCAAAGCCTCCTCTAAAGCTCTATGGTTCCCCTGCTCTGTTGCCTGCTGCTCTTGCTGACTTTCTGCTGATAGCTCACAGCTTACGCCCTGCACATCAGTCAGAGGCCCATCCTCCTCACTTCACCCAGCAGGGAATCAGCCAATGCTTCTGTAATATTGACAAATAAAATACAGGACTCCAGTTAAGGTTAAATCTTAATTTCAGATAAGCAATTCATTGTTTTTAGTATATTCCATGCAATATTTGAGATACACTAAATAAGGATTCATTGTTTATCTGAAACTTAAATTTAACAGGTTAATCAGAGTATATACTCTCTTTCTGTGTGTGTATATATAGTGTATATCTATTACACATGTATAAGTATATACATATGTTTTGGTGTATATATATGTGTACAAATTTCTTAGTATATCAATGTATATATAAGTATATACATACGTTATAAGTATATACATATTTCAGTGTACAATTTTGTAGATATATGTACACTAAAATATGTATATACTTCTATTACACTAAAATGTATATGAAAATATATTTATACTAAAATATATATACATAGTGTAATAATTTTTTAGGACAATTGTATCCTATGCAATATCTGGAACATACTTATACTAGAAGAAGAATTATTCATTATTTAACTGAAATTCAAATTTAACCCAAAGTTCTTTTGGGTTTTTTGGGGTTTTGCTTTTTTGCTAAATCCACAACCCCTATTCCTGTGTGTGATTATGTGAAAGATACAGTACATAGCACACATTTTTGCCAACCACCCTCTTTTTCCTAGTGTGTACAAATATCCCAGGAGAGAACAGACCTACCAATGGTAGAAGGGGTTGGAGTGAGAAAGGGTTACAAACATAGCTTCACAGTGCAACTGGAATCTAGTCCCTTCTGTATGCTCTGGTACATTTTGTCAGATGTTTCTATCACTCATCCCATAGAAAGTCTAGTTGTTCATTTTACTCTGGCTTCCATCATGGGTGCCGCATTTCTCAAAAATGTCTATCTGTGCCTGATTCCCCAACTGTGGATCACGTTCAATTTTTTTTTTTCATTGAGCTCATAGACCATGTTTCTGCGTTCTGATTTAAGTATGGCTGACCATTCTATGACATTTGAAACAAAGAGAATCTCTATGGAAAATTACTCTTTAACTCCATGAAGTGATCTTAATTTAGTTCTAATCTAGCTGTAACAAAAAAACATACCAAAGAAGGAAAGGAACGGATGGTAATTGGGCCCATGGTCAAGGATTTCCTATTGCATGGGCAGTAGAGTAAAAATGGGTTGTTAAGGCAAAATAAAAAAAACACGTGAGCATGTGTGTGTGTGTGTGCGTGTGTGTGTGTGCGTGCATGTGTAAGTGGGGTGAAGAGATGCACAATTATGGAGAAAATTAATAACAGGTTTTTCTACCCAATAACAGTTTTGTTGTAAAGTTAGAATAACAGCTAAGCCAGCTAAATCATGATAGGCACCAGATATTGTAATAGAGAAGTTTGTACTTTATTTTGTGATTATGAGGCTTAATTGTAGATTTAAAATGGTGGTTGAGAAGCAGACCATCATAATAATGCTTTAGGAAGTGTATTCACTTCTCCTATGTAGGATAGGTTGAAGTAGAGAGGGATTTCCATAGCAGGGAGACCACTTGGAAAGCTGTCATCATAATACAGAAGAAATTATGAACACCAAAACATAGTTAGGAATGATACAGAAGGAAATAAGACACAAAATGAGAAAGTAAAAGTTGACACTCAGCTTGGAGCCTGGGTAACTTGGAGAATACTGGCATTATTTATAAGATTTAGAGAGACAGAAAAAGGCGCTTGTTTTGGAAAGATAATGACTTTTTGAAAAAAGAAGCATGGCGAATCTTTGACGTTTCAGGAGGGAGTCATCTGAATTGAAGTGTTCTATCAGCAGTATAGGACATGGAGACAGTATAAAAGACACCAGAGCTACAGTTAAGAATTACAGGTGATCTAAAATTTTGTGATCAAGATGTCTGTTTTCCACTGATAAGTAAAGAACTGGGGATAAAGTACTAAATCTTTGGAAATATCCATACATATGGGGGCAAAGCAGGAGAATCAATTAAATGGTCCGGAGATGATGCAGTCAGTGCTGCTTCTGTGTGTACAAGATCTGTGCTGGAATACAGTACACATGCTTGTAAGGGCCTTAACCCCTAGGTCACGGTTAGGGTTAGGACACCAGTTCTCAGATTCAAAAACCTAATTTATCCCAAGTGGAAGAAGTAAAGAAGCCAAACAGTTAAATATTAATAAAACATTAATAAAAAACATTTATGACCTCACTAGTAACAGGTTTCTTAACTATACGGCAAACAACACTGTAAGAGGAAATAGTAATAATTTTAATTACATTAAAAATAAACCATATGGAAAGTAAGACCATTCTTCGAAAGATATCAAAGATATTTTCACAACAAACCCCCAATCTGGAAGATACATACACACATAAAATTGACAGAGTAGTATCCATAACATACTTATTAGCATACTTACTAATTAAGAAAAAGATAACTGAATTTAAAAATGGGATATATAATAAATGTAATTTTTCAGAAGCAAAAGAAAAACAACAGATAACTTTAAAATTAAGAGATAAAAATTAAATCTAAGTTCAGATATTATTTTACACTCATGAGATTGACCAAAGTAGAAGTTTGACAGTGTAAAGGATTACTGAAGATGAAATGCAATGAAAATAATTATATACTGCTGGTGAAAATACAATCTAGTAATTCACTTCTTAAGAACAGATACTAGGAAATTCTTGTACACATGAACCAGAGGACATGTATAAGAATGTTTTCAGGCCTGGTGCAGTGGCTCACACCTGTAGTTCTAGCACTTTTGGAGGCCAAAGTAGGTGGAGTGCTTGAGCCCAGGAGTTTGAGACAAGCCAGGGCAAAATAGTAAAACCCTGTCTCTACAAAAATAGAATGAAAAAATGTTTTCAGCAGTATTACTTATAGTACAAAAGTCTGAAAATCACTCAAACATCTAGTAAGTTTAGAAAAAAATTGTTATACACATTGCTGGGAGATTATTATAGGTCTTGCTTTTCTGTACACTTTGCGAAGGAGACGCTGAAAACCCTTTTTTCTGGACTATAATTTCAAGAACCTTCGTATAGTCAGCAGCTTTGAAATATACAGTGTCTCATCCTGGAGCAAAGGGCAGATTTGCTTATAGCCATGAAAGAGATATGTACTGCCTTCCCCGAGAGCAAAAGGCCGATCTGTTTATTGTGGAGTAAAATGATGTCTCCCTGTCCAGGTTAAAGCAGGCATGCTGGTTTCCCATTATAAAAGATTTGTGTTTCATAATTTCAGGGTTTCCTTCTGGTAGTACAATCCACTATGCATGCAGGTGCCTATGGCCCTCTTCTTGTCACCCTCTGGAAATTGAAGCTCAGAGTACCAGAAAAATACATTAACACACACGTTGCTTATTACACCATGAGTAATAAAGTTCTTTGTCTCTGACCCAGGAGTTTTGTGTATTCTAGGAGCATTCATGAACTGAGATATGCCAACTGATTACAAGTAGGCTAAAATCTCAGACCTTTCAGACTTCTTGATAGCTGAACAATAAATTAAGTAATAAGATATAATCTACTCTAGGTATATTCATCTACATGGATGAATCATAAAACACTTGATTGAGCCAAAAAATTAAGGCAAAGTCACTGATATGATTGTTATGATGATGCCAGAAACACCTTTGCCTAACGTGCTAACTTTAAAACTGATTGCACAGTGCATTTCCTCTGAATTTTTCATGTTTGATTCCTCTGTTTCATTAACTTCCCACATCAAAATCATCAGCAATTGCCCTTGCTTCCATCTTGAGAATGTGTCCTGACTATGATCACTTTTTACCACCTCTTCCTTGATTACTTTAATCCAAACTACCATTTTTATTTTACCTGAAATTCTGCAATAATCTCTTAAGCTATCTCCATCTTCTGTTCTTGATCACAGCCTGTCTATCCCCACACAGCAGCCAGTGAGGTCCTTTTTAACTATAGTGTTGTCATGCCACTCCTTTTTCCCATGAAGTCCAGGAGCTGTCCCTGGCACTATTGTCATACTAGACCCCTGTTGACTCGGTATGTACAGTACCATGTTGGAGAGGCCAAAGAAGGGACCTGGAGCCAGTGAACAAGACATAGGGTTTAATAAGTAGACTTACACACAGGGCAATCCAGTGGTGGTGGGCTGGACAGTAGAACTGCTACTGTTAATAAAACGCATGCAGGTAATATCACATTTTCACTTAGCACTCTCCCTCCTTACCTCCACCTGGCAACCTTCACTTAACCCAAAACAAAAAGCTTTGAACTCTATATAGCTGGGATTCTGCTGGATAGGCCATGGATGCAAATACTCCAGTTGTCTACTACCGGATTCCTTAGCTCACTACTGTCAATTTGAAATCATCAGATATTTTTAATATCTCCTCCTCTGACCATTAGTTTTTGTTGTTACTGTTGTGTTGTCTGTTTTATTTTTGTTATTGTTCTTCCTTTAAAGCAAACTCCTATTAACATTATTTGATTATTATTAAATATGATTACTTAGCTTGAACAACTTACACAATTTAGCCAAATTTTATGAAGAATTCAAATTGCTTCTTAGAGGTATATGAGTTTAACCAAAAAATACCTGCGTTCCTTATAGATTTTCAAATTTGAACAGGCTTAATTCACCTTCCGAAGAAACTGCTGTGAATTCAGCATAACAATCTAACCTCCTTTTTCAGGCTCCCAGGTTAACTAGAGCTAAGTGAACTAATAAGATGGGAGGGACTTCTCCCACTTTCCTCCTGTACCCAGTCTACCTTAGACTTCTCTGTATTTCCTTTTTCACTTTCTGTTTTTCCTTCTCTCTGCCTCCATGAGTTAGTGATCATCAACTGTCAGAGAAGTTAAGTGCCAGGATTTTTCACAAATGCAACAAAGTGCAGGTACAAGCTTTGCCTCTGGGACCACAGAGATCCAAAATGTATTTGAGACAGATACCAAAATTAGAAATGGAGACCAACAAATATCTGTGATTGTAGGTGAGATAACACAGATCAGGAAACATAAGTGAGCCAGAAAACAGGTAAATAAACAGATACAGGGCCTGACCAGAGGTCATGCCTGAATTGCTTCCCTTTTTTGTTCCTCACCCAATACAAAGTCAGCATGCAAACAAAAATCCTTAGTACTTGATTTTTTATTTCCAACAATATTGTAAATTTCTATAAAAATATGAAGTAATGATGATAGCATTGTTAAAACACTTGTAATTGGCTTAGGGTTATCAGAGAGCACAGAAAAATTGAAAATCTACTGTAGCAGTAATACACAAAAATGTTTCTACATGTATGTACTGAATTGCCTTGAACTCTGTCATTGTGTCTACAACGGAAATATTATTCATGGTGTTACAGATGTCCTCAGAGTGCTTTTACTCCATGGAGGAAATTGTGCTCATATCTTATCAGCAGAAAATAGTATTTATGTAAAAATATAAGACTGTTACATTGAATGTGTTTCTTGCTTTGCTTTGACATTCAGGGAACTTCAAGCCAAATTTCATTGTCATTTAATGGTAAGTGAGAGATACTAATGTTATTGATCTCAGTGTGTTTATCTTGCCTTTATATTCTTTCTAGAATAAATTGAAAATAAATTCAGAAGTAACAGTTTAGAAATTTATTACAGATATATTTTATAGTTCTACCACTGAGATATAACCAATTTTTCTTTCAGTATTTTAGCACATGAGTGTCTTTCATTCAAATACATAGGCCATTCATTGGTATAAATTATCAAGGGTGGTATTTAATTCCCAACTGAGTCTAATTTTTAAATTCTCCCATCTTAAATAATCAAAAAATAGGGTGATACCTCCAACTCCAATGCTCAGTATTCTGTCCAATTGCTCCCTCTTTCTGCCCCATTTCGACTCTGCTCTTATAAATTTCACTCTCTAAGTGCATTTCCAGATTGAGAGTTCTGGTATCCAAGGCTTAGACGACCTTATTTATTATCATTTTATCCCACAGCATCTCTGATAACAAGCATAGGTTTCTCCAGTATTGTCCACGGTACAGAGTCATAATCATCATCTTCAAACACTTTATCAAGTTTTGGCACAGCCCGGGGTGAAAACAACAATGTTAAAAGGAACATGTGAAAGGTCAAGAGAAAAGAAAGATCTTTAAGATACTAAAAAATGGTTGAAATTTGTGCTGGTGACACTGGAAGAATAGCACACCAGACTCTAGTACAGTTGTAGAGAGTTAAAGTTAACTAGTTTATGCCCATAAGCATTCTTAGCATATAGGGAAAAGAAAAGAAAGGGGAAACACATATTTAAGTAAGTTTGAACCTAACACTGCACTTCTGGACATGCTATCCATTTCTGGAGGATTGCTGTGGTTAGTAAATTCAAGAGTCAGTTCTGACTTCTGGAAACCAAAGTGTTACTCAAGATTTAATCAAGTCTTTCCTGCAAAGAGAGGTTTTCCATAAATTGGAGGTTGTTGGTATGGGAGAAAGAAGAAAATGAGGCCGGGCGCGGTGGCTCACGCCTGTAATCCCAGCACTTTGGGAGGCCGAGGCGGGTGGATCACGAGGTCAGGAGATCGAGACCATCCTGGCTAACACAGTGAAACCCCGTCTCTACTAAAAATACTAAAAATTAGCCGGGCATGGTGGCGGGCGCCTGTAGTCCCAGCTACCCGGGAGGCTGAGGCAGGAGAATGGCGTGAACCCAGGAGGCGGAGCTTGCAGTGAGCCGAGATCGCGCCACTGCACTCCAGCCTGGGCGACAGAGCGAGACTCCGTCTCAAAAAAAAAAAAAAAAAAAAAAAAGAAGAAAATGAAGAACTTGGTGAAGGGCTGAGAGATTTCGAAAGACAGAAATCTGCAACTGTCGAATAAACTTTTAAAAATCTTCTACCAGATTGATAGAGTTAAGATATTAATAATAGTATTCATACCTTGGCCTCACATAATTTGTATTAAAGATGGAGCTTTGTTTTAATGACTGGCTTTAGTCACTTCATTTCTTCTGAAGTTTCATGACTTGGTTATTAATTCAGTTTTTAAAATATGAATAGTAAAAATGGTCACTTTGCTGAATATGTCATTTTATATTGTCTATTAAATATACAAGATCAGCTATAAAGAAATGCTGCAAGCACAGGGTGTGAAAAGATATAGAAGAGTCCTAGTAACAGATTGCAATTATTTTAAACCTTTTCGTGAAGATTTTACATGTTGACAAAGCAGTAATTACTGAAGCTATGTGTACAAGGTGAAGTGCATATGGAGTGGGACCAGTGAGAAAGAAGTTCAGGTGTGAAATCTCTCAGGCATTGAATTATTGCGTACTAGGCAGGTCGTGGTGCTATGCGGGAAGAACAAATGAACACATTTTCAAAGCACAGCTGCCCCTCATTTGGATGCTGACTGGATGCCTTCTGTCTCCTGGGTTTCTTTGTCCTTTGAAATATAATTTCTGGTCTTTTCTTCACTACATTAAGTAAGATTTGCATAAAGTCACAAACCAAAAAAGGAAATTTCTATGTTTTAAATATGTAACTTTTATATAAACAAGATATCCACTAGCTTCAAGTTTTTAACCTCAAATCAATTCAATAGTTTAGTTTTTAAGGTCTAGAATAAAATAAAAGCTAAAATGATTGCAAGAGAACCTATAAACATTTTAAATGCATTTTAACTGAGTTGTCCATGAAATTCTGCCTGACTCATTCCTTGCTAGAAACCTTGGTAGGACCCTCTGTAGAGGCAAGAGAAAACCATTCCTGTGCAGGAAACTTCTGTAGAGGCAGTATACTGGTCTGTTTTCACACTGCTATAAAGATATTACCCGAGACTGGCTAATTTATAAAGTAAAGAGATTTAATTGACTCACAGTTCTGCACTGCTGAGGAGGCCTCAGGAAACTTACAATCATGGCTGAAGGGGAAACAGGCACATCTTACATGGTGGCAGGCAAAGGAGGAACTGTCAAACACTTATAAAGCCATCAGGTCTCTTGAGAACTCACTATCATGAGAGCAGCATGGGGGAATTCACCTCCTTGATCCAATCACCTCCCACCAGGTCCCTCCCTTGACACCTGGGGATTAGTGGATTACAGTTTGAGATGCGATTTAGGTGGGGACACAGAGCCAAACCATATCAGTCAGTAGAGTGTAGAGCTTAAAAGCTCAGTTGGATCCTAGCTTCAGTACTTAAAAGCAAACTGAGGTAAACTGTCTCTCAGTTTCCTCCTCAGCAAAATCAAAGGTAGAAAAAGTACCATATTATAGTATCCCTTTATTATAGGTATGTAGTAAAAATTGGGAAAGATGTCTGCCTAATAATCTGTACTACTTAAGTGTTTACTATTATTTTATTGCTTTCTTCCAAGATTGATATGTCTTTGAAATGGAAAAAATTATATGACCAGATTTATTCCAATCTATATTATCATATTTAAGAATAAAAATCATTCTGCTATTTTCTTAACTAAAGAATGCATAATTGCAATACAGTTGTGAAAGAAACTTACATTTCTTTGCAAAAACCTCAAAAATGGATTAAGTACAACAGTGTTTATGTAACCAAGTAAATAAACCAGAAAATAAATATAGAAAATCAAAAGACAGTATGCTTCAGTAAATGCAGAGCTCTTATTTTTAATATAACACAATATTAATTTTTTAAATTAGATATTAGGGTTTCAGGATTTAAATGATTTGAGTTAAATTATATACTTGGTATTCTTTTTCCTAAAGAACAAGTTTGAACCTCCTGACTACAGAATTAGTTCATCCAGTTATGACTTATTTTGTTTAATATGGTGGTAATAATATGGCAGTATATTTCCCATCTTAGGTTATTGTCCTACATGTAATTTACATTCTTATTTAGTCAATTTTTAAAAATATATTAGGAAATTTCACACATGAGCATAAAAATTCCATTAAATTATATATAATATTCTACAGGTGTAGGTATCTGAGAATACCAAATATTTATTTATTGAGAAGTATTCCAATTCTTTAATAGTGTGTAATAAACCACTCAAACTTAGTGATATAGCACAAAAATCGAATCTGTGTGTCAGGACTCTCCAAAGAATTCAGTGGGTTGGCTCATCTCTGTTCCATAATCTTTGAGATCTTAGCTGGAAAGACTGAAAGAGCTCGGAACATCTCAGAGAACTAGGGATCAGTATCATTGGAGGCTTCTTCACTCACATGTCTGATGCCTGGGCCAACATAACATGGAAGTTGGCTCAGCTGAGACTGTTGAATGTAATATGCCTACACCCCTTCATATAACTTAGGCTACTCGAAACATGGTGGTTGAGTTCCAAGAGAGCATCTAAAAAGGGAATGTCCAGAAAGCAAGGGTTCCAAGAGAGGAAGGCAGAAAGAAGCTGCGAGACTTTCTCTGACCTAACTTTGGAAGTATTCAGTGTCATATTTGCCCCATTCTATTGGTAACAAGTGAGTTTGGATGGCCAGGCAAGATGCAGGGCTGCAAAGGGAAGCAATCTGAGTCACCTGTTGGGGGAGTGGTAAGGTCACATGGCAGAAGAGCCTGTGGGATGACTGAAATTGGTGCAGCTATCTTTGCATAAAGAAAACCTGCCACAGGGATCATATAATCCATCAGGTTACTAGGTTAGTTTTAGGTTGCATGATGTACACAGAATTTTAACACAGGTACACAAAAATAACAAGGTTAATATAAAAGAATTCATCTGTATCCAAAAAGTAGAAAACATATTTTCAAAAGGCTTCTGTGAAGAGCATCTCACAAAAGTTATGAAACTTAAAATTCATTCATGATACCTATTAATTATAAGAAATGATACCAGTGAAATAGAAGCATCTTTAAAAATATTTTAAATATAGTAAAGGCTGCAGTACTATGAATTGAGCTATATTTTGTAAGCCATTTTTGATATGCAATAAATATTAACATACATGAATTATGATTATTTACAAATAAATTGTATTTAAGTGAACATGATAACATCAGTGTTTGCTGGAAACTCAAATTATTTTGGAGAAATTAAATTTATAAATAAGTAAATATAAAACAGAACAGGAAATACTTCAATTAGATGTGTCATCCAAGCACTTTCAGAAGAAAACGATTAAAATTACCAGGCAAGCATGACCAAAGTTACAAGTTGAAAGCTATAAAAGCCTACATAAAAACTAATATTATTTCATTAGCCTAAGTCAGTTATAGAAAAATAGACATTTATATAGGATATATATGTACATTTCACTATCTCAGATAAATGAATGATGTCAGGTAAAAATACTAATAATTTTTTTCTCCAGCCTTCTTCTTCTTTATAAAGACCAACGATGAATATCAGTTTTGTATGAGTTTTGAATCCATCCAAAAAACAGTTTTTGAATGTGTACTTGCTAGTTTCTGAGCAAAAAAATGAATAATTTCTGTTATTTTGTTTTAAAGAAATTAAGTGAAATAATTTGCTATTTCATTTGAGATTAAAAACACAAGCTGAATGTGCACTGGGCACAACTCCTTCTTCACTTCTGTTTCCTCACAAGAGAAAAATATTCATTTCAATTAATTTCTGCAGCTAATAGCTAAAAACAGAAAGAAGAGAAAGGACTTTGCAAAATAAATACTTTTTTCTCCTTTTAAATTCATTTTTTATGTTTTCAATATACACATATTCCTGATATGTTTTCAACATATTTCTGATATATTTTCAAATAGCTATGTTATGGATTTCAACATTTGAGAAACAATGTCTACAATCTCAATCAAATGTTAATATTTCCACTACTGATCATTTTTTAAGTAATATAATTTCTCAATTGTTGTGTTCCTACCTTATGACACCATGAAAATGTGTTTAAGAAAGACACTGAGAGGAAACAAAAACTTTATGCCAACTTGTGTTGTTTTTTTTTTCTGGTTTAGGAGATTTGTATTATTTACTTATTGATTTAAATTGGCACATTGTAATTGTACATATTTATGTGTTATAATTTGATATTTCAATACATATACATGTTGTATGATCATATCAGATTACTTAGTATACCCATTACCTCATGCTTTATCATTGATTTGTGGTAAGAATATTCAAAGCCTCTCTTCTAGTTGTTTTGTAATATACAATAACTTGCTGTTATCCACCATCCTGCTGTGTAATAGAACACCAGAATTTATTCCACCTATTTAACTGTAACTTTGTATCCGTTGACATAAATCTCTCCATTGTCCCTTCCTCAGTCTCTGGTAACCACTGTTCTAACTCTGCTTTTATGATATCAACTCTTTTGTCATTGTTGTTGTTGTTTGTTTGTTTGTTATATTCCACGTGAGTGAGATCATGTGGTATTTGTCTTTCTGTGTCTGGTTTATTTCACTTAACATGATGTCCTGAAGGTCCATCCAAAAATGACAGGATTTTATTATTTCTTCATTGCCGAATAGTATTCCATTAGGTATATATACTACACTTTCATCTAGTGTTGAACACTTAGTTTGAAGGGTTGATTTAATATCTTGGCTGTTGTAAATAGTGTTGCAATAAACATGGGAGTGCAGATCTCTTCAACATATTCATTTCATTTCCTTTGGATGTATACACAATATTGTTGAATCATATTAGTTCTAATTTCAATTTTTTGTGGAATCCCCATTCTGTTTTCCATAGTGGCTATATTAATTTACAATCTCACCAACAGTGTCGACTTGGTTTAATTCTTCCTAATGGATGCCCCCTAAGAGCAACTGCATATTTTTCTTGTTTTTATGTAATCCACTTATAATCATTAATCTGCTCTGGATATATTGCACAGAATTTTCTCTTAAAAGTAGCAAATGAATCTTGGTGTCTAATATGGGTGTTAATGATTGACTGATACAATGTAATCCTGGGAAGGAATTTTCTAGTGCTGTCTCATTAACCAGATGACCTCCAGACATTGTCAGCACAACGTAGCCGAGGTGATTGATCACCAGAGAACAGAGGTTAGTGACTCTCCCCCAGGTATTAATGTATAGCATCTTCACTTACCCCCCTCTCAGGCTTTTCCAGTAAAAGATTGATTTATTATGCAGCTTCAATGGGGATTTGTCAAACTCTTAATCAAGGAATCCTATATTGCCACAAGTAAATCAATGACACTTTCTGGTAAAATGACATTTATGGCACATGAAAACATTACTGTATATGCAGGTACTATTCAGTAACAGCAAAATATATTCAGCCAGTGAGGCAGAGATGGACCAATGAAAGGGAAAAAACAATACACCCATTTGTTAACAAACAGATGCTATTGTAAAGAGTGCTTTTTGTTGTCTCCCGTGATGAATAAACACAATTCAAAGCTCTTGGGTTCTCAGTAAAAGGAAGATAGAGGTGAAATGGCTAAGGAAGAAATATACCCTAAAGAGTGAATGTTTGAGGTGTATATATAGAGAATACGACGTGAAACAAAATTTCAGAGCCTGATTGTTTTTGATGATCCCTCCTGTTTAAATGCAAGTGACCCCAAAGACAAAGTGACTAGCAGGTGCTTTGTTGATTTCATTATATACTGTACTTTTGCTTGAATTCAATAAGCAATGTTATATTTTATGAAAGCGACTAGAATTCTCATTTTCTGCCAAACTATATACTAAATAATGTGGCTTCAGAAAAAAATGTAACTAATTCAAATTAAAGATATAAAAGTCGGGTTACCAACTAAAGTAGATAAAAACCTCTCTGTCTGCCCTTTGATTCTAGGAGTATATTCCTCACTTCTGAAAATATGTTTTAAACTATATTCTCTTTAATGGATTGCATTGTATTCCCTAAAAGAAGACATGTTGGAATTCTAATTCCCAGTAACTCAAAATGCAAACTTATTTGGAAATACAATCTTTGCAGATTTAACTAAGTTAAGACATGGTAATTAGGCTGGACCCTAATCCAATATGATGGTCATCCTTATAAAAATGGAAAATTTGGACAGACACAAAGAGGGAACGTGGAGCAAAGATGGCCATGTGATGACAGAGGCAGAGACTGGACTTTGGCAGCTGCAAGCCAAGGAATGTCAAGAATTGCTGTCCATCACCAGAAGTTAGGAAGAGGCAAGGAAGGATTTTGCTCAGAGACTCAGGGGGAGCACGGCCTTGCTAATTCTGGACTTTTAGTTCTCAAAAATGTAAAAAAAAACAAAAAAACACAAATTTCTGTTGTTTTAAGTCACCTATTTCATGCTACTTTGTTATGGTTGCTCTAGAAAACTAATGCCTTCTCTGTATCATGTATCCAGGCCAGCATTTTCCTGAACTGAGAAGATAGTTGCCACCTAGACTGGCTCGACATAGGCGGGTACTACTTCATGAGTCTGGAGAAATGGAAGACTCATTGCACTGAGCCTAGAAGTTTCATGCCATAGACAAGGCTATTTGTGTGTGAGCACCAAATGGATGAAACAAACACTGTAAGTTACTCTGTAAGAAGAAAATAGTCTCACCTCAATGAGGTGAGATGGTAAGAACATTATGTTAAACCAGTGAATATTGGCATGCCAAGCTTGTCATGAATAACCCAGACTTACATATCAAGGGCAACAACCTACATTTAAAGTAGAAAGGACCATTTCCCTTTACAAGAAACATTTTATTGTAATGTTCCTTTAAAGGATCCTCACTATTTTAGAAGAATAATTTGTTTTGAGGAATGGCAAGGACATCTGAGAATGACTTGTAGGATTTTATTCTTTAATATTTAATTCTTAAATATCTTATAAATATGTATATGATGACCATATGACATGGCCTCTTCTTGAAATAATGTATGTTAATCAAAATCTCCTACATATGATATAGGTTATATTTAGAGTTATCAGTACTAGCTTTTTATAGTTCCTAATGAATCTCTAGCAACTGCTACACTTTTGCTCCTAATATCACTTCACATCTAAATAATCTTATATTTAAGAATTTGCAAGTCTTTTTGCATCCAAGTACTTAGACCATTAATTTGTATACAACTACATGAATATGTAAAGATCCATTCAAACTAGAAATCAAGTGAATTAGATTTTCTCACGATACAAATTGAAATAAATACCATATCAAAATGAGATGTTTTTATTTGGAAAGAATAGACTAATATGGGGGAAGAAGCAAATCAACATTGTATTAGTGACTTACTCTAAACTTATTAACAATAAATATAACTGTTAACACAACAAAAAATTTATAAAATCAATCATTTTAAAGAAATTCCTACTTAATTCAATGTGAATTTCAGTGGATCTCATTTAAGCTAAGCCAACAATATCATCAAATAATCCAATTTAATTTTAACTATTATTTTAAAATTAAAACGTAGTTCACCCTATCACACACACACATACACTCACACATAATGTAAGAAAACAAGTAATAAAATGGACAGACTTTTCACAAGAAAAGTATGCTTTCAGATGCATATGAGAGAATGAACTAGAAGAAACTCGGTCTCCAATTTAGAGCCCATAAAATGACCTTATTGATTTGCCTTGGGACAATCTCCTTCCAACACAGGTTTCTTTTCATTGAATGGATGTCCTTTGAAGTCAATTAAACTTGGGCATGGCACTCCTAAGACTACAAGCACTTTTATAGCTGAAGGCAAAAAGTATTTGACGAGTGACATGGAAATCACACTCCTGATATGAAGCACTATTTTCAACCTTCAAGTATGTGGGAAATACAAAGTAAGTGTATTTGATATTTAAAATTGAGCTGTTTCAGAGCTTTGGAGAATAAATATACAAATTTAGCTGAGCTTTTCTTAACTTTTTTTAAGTGCAGGCCTACAGAACTTTATTCTGTTCCCAGTTGCCAGTTTTCTTATAAATGTGCGGCCTTGCCTACTATAGCGATCATGTGAGAGATTCAAGAGCAGATCAAAGACAATTCAACAACCACAGATGCTGGGAATGGCTAAATGTGGGTAATCTGGGTCATCTGTCAAAACGGGAAACTTAGATTTGGCTCAGTTATTTCAGAAATATTTGATTGATACCAGGTTATTCCCATTTGATACATTTCTAAATCTAGTGGTGAATCTAAACTAGTAATTCAGAATAGCCCTTTGTGGTAGCACAGTCATTATTTTTCTTACATAATAATTTTGAGGAAAATCCTTATTCTGAGAAAGCTAGAAAATCTTTTTAAACATTCACCCAGGTTCACAATATGTAATTCATAATTAAAGGTTAAAAAGAGAAAAATTAATTTATACATGTTAACTTAGTTATATAAAACATAATGGTCTAAAGGCTTTACTTTAATACTTCCATTGCTATAAATTTCATAGGAACAGAAAGATTCTTTTACTTCCATTTATTTGTGAAAATCAGTATTTACCTATTTCCTTTAACTGTGAATAATACTCTCCCATTTCCTCTATGAAATGAAAGCTACAGATAGTAAATTGCATATTCACTTTGGCTAATGGTCTAACTCTGTTCATGCTGTGTTGCTTTTTCTCTTAGTAATGCTATCTTACATCCCTATGCTAATATTTAGTTTGAGAGTGAATTTTAAAAAGAATTACCTGGGAGTTATAAATCTTAAGAATCTATGAGAAAATAATTCACTAATGAATTTACTTATTGTTATGGAAGTACTTGGTTTTTCTCCATGTTCATATTAAATAAGAAAATATCATAAAAATCTTAGATACCCTCAAATGCATCAATATATAAATCTGAGAGTTCAGTTTAGAGTTAAAATTATCTGTAGAAAATAATGCAGGGGCTCACAAATTTCTTCTAATTGTGATCTCATATTTATTGTTATTGCCTTTATTTTTTTCCTAACATTGAAAAATGTGATCTATTCATCTACCCAGCCATCTTAGCAGATTTTCTATTATATATATTACAAAGGCATTTATTTCCACATCTCAGGTAGAAGACAGTAATTAGAATGTTGGTAACTCAAGTAATATTTGAGAGCATTTAGATGTTACATCAAAAACATCTGCATTAAACGAAATGAGTTTCATTTACATAGAGGCTTTCCCTGCTGAATACCATTTTCCCATATCCCCCTGATGGCTGCCTATGATGTCATCAATCCTTGCTTTAATTGGGTCATCCTATTCTGGAGTTCTCATAGCTATTTCCACACTATATCATGCAATTCCAAAGCCTTCACCACTGTTCAAAGTTCTGTGGTGGTTCAACTGAAATAAGCTTATTTTCTTTTCACTCTTTTTAGAACTGCTGACTTAACAGCATGTGTTTTAAATTTCTCTTTTAACCAGTACCTGCTAGTGCCTTGGTATCCAAAGTGTTTGGTTTGAACGACTGTATCAGCATCACCTGGAATCCTACTGGAAATGCAGAATCTCCAGCTTCATTACAGACTACCGAATCAGAATTTGCATTTTAACAAGATCCCTGGGTGATTTTTATGCATTTGAACGTTGAGAAGCAATGTTCTTGTGCACCAAGTCACCCTCCCTTTATAACCCCATTACCTTGTTCCTATCTAGCAAAAGCAAAAATAAAATTGGATCTAACAAATCACGTGCGAGGGAGAGAGGTAGAGATCTGCTCTTCAATATGTAAATGAACACATTTATTTGTTGTCTCGCTTCTCTGTCCTACCCTCTATTACATTTGTACTGTTCATATCCAGTTTCTCTCTACTCATGTTGCCAGGCAGGCCATCTCCTTCCTCTGCTACAGACCCCTCACTTAATCCAGATTGTAACTCCTTCATTCCGCACCATTAGCAAACATGCTTCTTTTAGCTAATAATCTTTTAAACATTCATTCAATTTTCTCCTCCATTTCATCCTTCCATCTCTCTGGGTTATTGTGGGATTTTAGTAATTTTTCAGTTATTCTTCTATTACATTAATTAAGCCTTAGGACCTACAGGTTTAATACTCTTTACTCAGTGTGTCATTTTGAATCAAAAATGCTTTCCATATCCTATTCAAACAAGTCTAACCTTGTCTCTGTCTCCCAGTTCTCCAGCTTCAACTTAACTCAGCTTCTCAACAATATTTTACTCAGTTGTCATCTCCTTCCTTCCCCAGATTTTTCTCATAGCACATTGGCCAAGGTTTAAGAGTCTTCCAACTTCTAAATATTGGTTAACTCTGGGCTTTTCTATTTTCTCTCTCCAGCCCCTCCGTAGGTGATCCATCCAAGGTTGTGGCTTTAAATATGACCCATATCCTCAAGACAATATTTTCTTTCCTATCTATCTTCTAAATGTCTCCTAAACACCAAACTTTTTTATTAAACTACATACTAGACACCTCCGCATTGATTTTGTGCTATTTGGATTTTTTAAAAAATTTATATATAAGTGATACCTAGATCACTAGCTAAATGATTAAGACATTAAATTCATGTTTACAGCTCCAGAAATGAAAACTCAACCAATTTCCTAAAGAACAGTAACACATCATATCATCAACTCATAAACATCTGAGGATAGAAGTGAGTTTCCAGGAACTGCACAGACACCAAATATATAATGATGTGATCTGAGTCTGAAAGCATTCAGTGAGGCCTGCTGTTTATAATATGGCCTCACTGGCTCAGGGTCTAAACAGAACATATATGGAAATAAAGTTTTGACTCCTTCCTCTATACTCAATCTATCTCTTCATTAGTCTTCTCCAGCTCAGTAATTGGTAAACTACATACCCAATTATTCAAATAAAACCCAAAGTTCATAATTAATTTATTCCTTTCCTTGAGTCCAAGCATTCAGGTCATCACCAAGTCTTTGATACATATCTTCAATGTGCTCATTTTTTTGTCTATAACTCTAATTCAAGCTACCATAACCTTTTTTCCTAGGATTATTTTCACAACTTCTTAATTGGTTTCCCTGCTTCTAACCTTACACCCTAAAACCCAGTGTTCACACAGTGATCATTATAAAACATAATTCAGCCTACACTATTTTTTTTTATTTACCTGCATGGGACAGTCCAATGACTTTTCAAATACTTTATCTGCATTTATGATATAATTTTACATATTTCCTAGACTACTTTTCCTACACTCACTATACTCTACAATATAGGCTTCCTTTCTCTTCATTCAAATTGATAAGCTCTCCTGCCTCATGATCTTAACATCCTGTTTCCCCCTGGCTTTCTGTGTGATTGGCTCCTCTCATCATTCTGTTTTCTATCCTAACACCACCCCCTTACCTTGCAAATAAAGTACCTTATTTACCCAATTTGCTCTTTTTAAATTGCTCTCTTTATTCTAGAAATTTTTGATACTTAAAATTAACCTATTATTTGGTATATAAAACAAGAACAGTGATTTTTATATCTTAATGGGCATATTTCCCCACCTCCTAAAACAGCATATCAGAATATCTACTGTTTAATATATATTTGGTGAATGAATGAAAAGAGAGAAAGACAACCTGTTCTTATAGAGCTTATTGTCTACTAGATTAAGAATCAAAGTAAAGGTTCAAGTAAAATGTTACATGAATACAAGATCATTATTATTTTCTTTGGAATTATTATTATCTTTATCTTCATTTCAGAAATGAAGTAAATGCAGAAAGACATTATTCTTACTCCTTTCAAGCTGTTATAACAAAATACCATAAACGATGTAGCTTACAAACAACAGACATATATTTTTCACAGTTCTGGGTACCAGGAAGTCCAAGATCAAGGCAAAGGCAGATTCAGTGTCTGGTGAGGACACACTTTCTGGGTCAGAGGTGGTGATTTCCTGCATGTCTTCACATGGTGGAAGGAGCCAGTTAGCTCTCTGGGGCTTCTTTTATTTAAGTACTAATCCTATTCATGAAAGCTCCACCCTCATTACCTAATCAACTCTGAAAGACCCCACCACCTTCTAATACTATCACATTAGAGATTAGGTTTCAATATATGCACTTTTGAGGAGAATACAAGCATTCAGACCATAGCATACTTACACTTAGGGAAGACTATATGAACTCTCAGGAATTTACAAATACTGCTTTTAAAAATGTGATCCTCGGCCCTTGAACTATTAACGTGAATAAGGTTCAAGACTGGAAACAGTATGCTATGGTATAATGTCAAATACTTCAATAGGAGTCTGAGAAATTGGATTCATTCTTATTCTACTACTTTCTAATTGTGGCAACTTGAGTGAATCTTTTCACTTATTTGATGTCTATACATTTTGCTACCAGTTATGGGGATAATCCCTGTCTAATGAACTAAGGTTGTTATAAAGGTTAACCTGACATAATGTATATATGTATAGATAGATGAATTAATGGGCCACAGACAGAGAGACTGGGAAGGCTGCACAAGGCTTGGCAGAATGCGAGTCATATACTGGAGATTAATAATGTCTTTTTGTATTCACTTCATCTCAGATTATAAAAATAATATCTCTAGCTTTACTGATTTTGTAATACTCTTCCCCAAACATCTTTCATTATTATGCACTCTTAGTATATTGTGACTTCTTCCCATCCACTAATGGTTAGTATTAAGAGTAGAGGCAGAGATTGTGAGCATAACTTATAATACATACATATCAAATGTAATAATGTAATCAAAACATGCAGGTAGAAATGAGTGTGTAGATAAACATATTTTGGGCTGAGTACTGTAAAATTCTGTAAGAGTAGTCACTGACTAATAAAAAATAACATCTCTCTTATAAAGAAAAAAAGGAAAGTATAGAAAATTATAAAGAAGCAAAATATGCTATCCATAATTCAACTATCCAAACAAATCACACAATTAGAAAATTTATTCCTGGTCTTTTCATGTATGTTTTTACTATATTTGAGATCATTCAATAAAAGTAATTCTATATCATTTTTCTTCATCCAACATATGTTAATGTAGCTATTTCAATAACTGCTTTTTGGCAATAATATTAATTGTTAGTATCATTGGATTTTTTGGAATTTATATAGTTAAGTGATACCTATAACACTAGCTAAATAATTAAGACACATTAAATTCATGTTCACAGCTCCAGAAACAAAGACTCAACCAATTTCCTAAAGAATAGTAACATCATATCATCAACTCATAAATGTCTAAGGATAGAAGTGCCCTTCCAGGAACTGCATAGACGCCAAATATATAATGATGTGAGCTGAGTCTGAAAGCATTCAGTGAGCCCTGCTGTTTATAATATGGCCTCACTGGCCCAGGGCCTAAAAGCAATCACCTCATAAGTCAAAATTTTAACGAATTATTTTAAAAGTTACCTACTCAAGTAGTTTGGTCTGCCCTCAGCTTTGAATTAAATATATGATCCTGGGGTTGCCTCAAGGTTTGGAATAAAGCTGATAAAATTTATTTTACAGTTTTAGTACCCAAATAGTATTGAATTTCTAGGAAATCTAAAATCATGAAAAAATAAGCAAATGAAAGTTAACCTTTCTTCCTGAATAGTTTGGTGGTATTTAAGCACACAAAAGAACTTCAGCAATGTCTATGAAAAGATATTTTGAAATAATGGAGCTGGTTTACGAGGGATATCTATTCCTACAAAGTAGAGATTAACATATTTAATTAAAATAGTCCAGAGAACACAGTCTAACATTTGTTCTAAAATAAGATGAACATTTTCACAATTATTATGCACTCACCACTTTTTCCCTACTGCCTTGTCTTATTTTTCCTTCTCTGATCTCAAAACTCCAATCATGCAGGCATATATCAAATGCTCTGTATTAACCTTTTATAAATTCACACTATTGGTTCTATTGAACTAAAACATTTATATACATATATATATTCATACCTATCTGTATATCCATCTAGAAATTTTTTAAAGCAGGTGAATTAATTCAATTACATTTAATCATTGCTAACATCAGCATGACATATTCAAAGGCATATCACTTTTTAAATTAATACTGAAATTTCATTGCATAAGACTAACAAAGAGATGCATGGAAAAAAATGTCTTGAAAAAATTGTCTTAGTGTGAATTACGGTAAAGAAATGGTGGGCTACAGTAATAATAGAGGATATAAATCTTAATTACAGCCATTCCATTTTAAAATTGAGATGGTATGAGATAAGGGAAACAGAATCTACATCTGCTCATGGATACTCTACTCCTAGGTCAGCTCCCATTCTTGGGAAAACATAGAGATAACTGATAGAAAAAGAAGAACGCCTATGTTGTGAACTCGTATGTGAAGTTTCTACTGTCACACAATAGAATAACTGGTTCTGAGTAGGGTCAAGTTGTAAGAAAATAAACTAAGATAGAAACTAAGTTGCATGAACTGGGCCAATATAAGAGGTTGCAAGAGGAAGGACTGAGATGCAAATTAGGTTCCATAATAATCCAAAGTCAAGCCTTCCATTCACTGGATCTAGGATAATGTGTTAACTTTAAATCTTGGAAGGACAGATAAAGCATTGTCATGCCTTCTAATTCTAATAAATTGAGCCCAGAAACTGGGATGCTCCAAAAACTTTAGGTGGGAAACAGAAACAGAATTGAGAAGTTAGTGCAGGTGAAGGTGGAGATGACAATGTAACATTGAAGACATAAATGAAAGTTTCTAATACTTGAAAGTCCTTAACTAGGACCAACTACTCTTAAAGCTGCAAAACTTGGTCAGGCTCTCAAAGCTGTTGTAATTGCTCCTTATAGTTTTTCACTGCCAATAAATATGCTGAATCATATAAGGAGGTCACAGGATTCCCATGTTTACTCCTAATAAGAAGAAAAAAAGGAGCTATTTCTAATTTTTGATCAGGAATTAACCATTTTTTTTTCATTGACAGAGAGGGGTATAAAATTACCATTAAAAGAAGACTGGATTAATCCATTCTTGCATTACTATAAATACCTGACACTGAGTAATTTAAAAAGAAAAGGGATTTAATTGGCTTACAGTCCCACAGGTTAAACAGGAAGCATGATCTTGCATCTGCCCAGCTTCTAGGGAGGCCTCAGGAAACTTATCATCATGGTGGAAAAGAAGGGGGCCACTTTATATGGTGGGAGAAGGAGGAAGAGGGGGTGAGGTGCCTCACATTTTTAGACTACCAAATCTCACAAGAACTCACTCACTGTCATGAGTACAGTACTAAGGGGGATGGTGCTAAACCATTCATGGGAAATCCATTCCCATGATTCAATCACCTCCCACCAGGCCCCACTTCCAACACTGAGGATTACAATTTGACTTGAGATTTGGTAGGGACACAGATCCAAAGCATATCATTCTGCCACTGCCCCATACAATCACACCTTTCCAATAGTTCCCCAAAGTCTTAATTCATTCCAGCATTAATTCAAAATTTCAAAGTCCAAAGTCTTATCTGAGACAAGGCAAATCCTTTCCATGTATGAGCCTGTTAAATAAAAACAAGTTACTTACTTCCAATATACAATGGAGGTATAGGCATTTGGTAAATACTCCAGTTACAAAAGGGAAAAATTGGCCAAAACAAAGGATCTATGGGCCTCATGCAAGTCTGAAACCCAGCAGCACAGCCATTACATCTTATAACTCCAAAATAATATCCTTTGACTCTATCCATGTCTCACATCCAGGGCACACTGGTGTGAGGAGTGAGCTCCCAAGGCCCTGGAAAGCTCTGCCCTTGTGGCTTTGCAGGATTTAGCCCCCACAGCTGCTCTCATGAGCTGGGGTTGAGTGTCTGCAGCTTTTCCAGACACAGGGTGAAAGTTGTCAGTGGATATACCTTCACGGGGCCTGGAGGATGGTGGCCCTCTTCTCACAGCTGCACTAGACAGTGCCCAAGTAGGGACTCTGTATGGAGAATCCAATCCCACATCTCCCTTCCCAACTGCCCTAGTAGAGGTTCTTTGTGAGGGCTCTGCCCCTGCATCAGGCTTCTGCCTGGACATGCAGGCTTTTTCATACATCCTCTGCAATCTAGGTGAAGGTTCCCAAACCCCAACTCTTGCACTCTGTGCACCTGCAGGCTTAATACCACATGGAAACCACCAAGACTTACAGCTTGCACCCTCCAAGGCAGCAACATGAGCTTTATCTGGGGGCCCTTGAGCCATGGCTGGAGCTGGAACAGCTGGGATGCAGAGAACAGTGTGCCGAGGCTGTGCAGGGAAGCATGGCCCTGGGCCTGGCCTCCAAAACCTTCAGTTTTTCTAGGCCACAGGACCTGTGATGGGAGGGACTGTCACACAGGTCTCTGAAATGCTTTTGAGGCCTTTTCTCCATTGTCTTGGCTGTTAGCACTTGGCTCCTTTTTGCTTATGCAAATTTCTGCAGTCTGTTTGAATTCCTCCTCTGAAAATGGGATTTTCTTTTCTACCACATGAGCAGACTGCAAATTTTCTAAACTTTTATACTCTGCTTCTCCTTTAAAAATAAGTTCCAACTTTAGGTCATTTCTTTGCTCACACATATGAGCATAGATGGTTAGAAGCAGCCAGGCTACTTCATGGACACTTTACTGTTTAAAAATTTCTTCCATGAGATACCCTAAACTGAGATACCCTAAATCATCATTCCCAAGTTCAAAGTTCCATTGATCCCTAGCGCAGGGGCACAGTGAAGCCAAATTCTTTGCTAAGACATAGCAAAGGTGACCTTTGCTCCAATTCCCAATGAGTTTTTTATTTCCATTTGAGACCTCATCAGCCTGGTCTTCACTGCCCATATCACTATCAGCATTTTGGTCATAACCATTTAACCATTTTCTATGATGTTTCAAACTTTCCCTCATGTTCTTGTCTTTTTCTGAACCTTCCAAACTCTTTCAACTTCTGCCAGTTACCCAATTTAAAAGTGGCTTCAACATTTCAGATATCTTTGCAGCAATGCCCCTTTCCTTGGTACCAATTTTCTGTATTAGTCTGTTCTCACATTGCTATAAAGAAATACCTGAGACTGGGTAATTTATAAAGAAAAGAGGTTTAATTGGCTCATCATTCCAGAAGCTGTACGGAAAACATGCTGGCATCTGCTCAGCTTCTGGGGATGCCTCAGGAAACTTACAATCATGATAGAGGTGAAGGGGGAGCAGACACTTCACATGGTGAAAGCAGGAGGAAGACAGAGAGCAGGCAGGTACTACACACTTTAAAACAACCAGATCTAATAAGAATTCACTCACTGTCATGAGGACAGTACCAAGGGGGATGGTGCTAAACCATGCATGAAAAATACCACCCTGTGATCCAATCACCTCCCACCAGGCCCCACCACCAACACTTGGGATGACAATTCAACTTGATTTTTGGTGGGGACACAGATCCAAACCATATCAGAGACCTTTGGTGGAAGAGCATGGAGTAGAATAAATTACTAGGTTATAGTTATATACTTGAAATTATAAAATTGAGAATCATAGGATATCTAAATTTCACATATTTATATAAGATACTTCTTAGTAAGGGTTTTATTTTAGAACAGTTTAGATTTATGAAATTATTGTGAAGATAGCCCAGACGATTCCCATATACCCTACACTCAGTTTTCTCTTAGTATTAACATCTTACATTAGTTTGGTACATTTGTTATACTTAATGACCAATTATTGTTACATTAAATTAATTAAAGTTTTAGTCTTATTTAGATTTCCTTAGTTTGAACTTAATGTCGTTATTCTATTCCAGGATCCCACCCAGGATACCACATTACATTTTGTATTCATGTCTCCTTAAGTGCCTCTTGGCTTTGACAATTTTTTAGACATTACTTGCTTTTGGAGACCTTGAGAGTTTTAATAAGTAAAGGTTAGGTTTTTGCAGAATGTTTCTCTCGTTTGAGATTTGTTTTTTTTCCATGATTAGACGGGGTTATGCTTCTGTTTTGTTTTTTTGAGGAAAGGCCACAGATGTTATATGCCACTCTCATGATATCATATGAAGGTTACATACTATCAATATGATTTATCACTGTTGATACTGATTTTGATTACCTGTCTGAGGTAGCATTTGTCAAGTTTGCCTACTCTAAAATTTTTTTCCCTATTTCTACACTTTATTCTTTGGAAGGAAGTCACTATCCAAAGCTCACACAGAGGGAATGAGGAGTTATGCTTTACCTAATCAAAAGTGGAGTATCTACATGAATTATTTTAAATTCTTCTGCATGTGAGGTTTATCTACTCTTCCCATTTGTTCATTTATTGAAGAATTGTTGTATATCAGCATGAACTCAGGTATATTTGTTTTATACATTGTGTTATAATCCAACATTATTTATTTTGTTGCTTACATTGTTCCAGCTTCAGTCACTGATAGTTCTTCCAGTTGGTTCCTGTCTCTCTTTGGCATATTTGTTTCCATCATTCTATCATTCTGGGATTTTTGAAAGTTTGTTTTTGTTTTTGTTTTTGTTTGTTTATTTGTGAACACTTTCTCATGTTCTGGTACTACAAAATTTTGCAGACTCCTTCTGTGTATTTTCTGTCCCAGTCATAGAATCAACTGTAACTTCAACAAGTCCTGTTTCCTTATATCTGGGTACTACTGGTTTTTGTTATTTTTAGCACCAACCAGCTGCAGAGCAAGGGAATATGTGTGTATATACTAACCAGTGTATTTACACATTTTTATGATTATTTTCATATGTAACCATCTGTATCTCTGTTAAGCAAAACATGAGTTTGTACTTATATCTCCAACTCTAATCCATTAACACATGGATAGTTTTAGCTTCCTGCCCTTGCATATTGGTAACTTCTCATGCCAACAGTAACAAATCTGGCATCCATAATCCACCATACATTTAATTATTCAATTCTCATATAAAAGAATAGTAGGATTAGACTTTTAAACCTGTATCCCTGCAGGAAACAACTTTATCAACTAGAGTACAGTACTTACATAGCTTTCCAAAATTACAGAAATCAGTACTTTCCTCCTTACACTCACTTCGTTGAGGTTGGATCATACATTTGGAATACAGTTAAATTGTTTTGTCACATTTTGTATTCCATCAGGAGATTCAATGACCTCCTACAGGAATTTATTAAGCCTTTGCATATAATGAGGTGAATGCATTGTGCTGTAATTTCTATCGGTTTTGACAAATGCATAGTGTCATGTATCTACCATTACAGTATTATACATAATAGTGTCACTGTCCTAAAATATTTTATATTTTTCACTGATTTAATACTTTCCTCATCCTCTACGCCACAGCCCTGGAAACAACTGATTTTTTTTTTTTTTACCATCTCTATGGTTTTGACTTTTCCAAAATGTCAAATAATTTTTATTATAGTATATGTAGCATTTCCAGATTAGATTCTTTCACATAGTAACTAGTTAAGATTCATCCACGTCTTTTCATGCTTTGATAGTCACTTCTTTTTATCACTGAATAATACTCCAACTTGTATGTAGTTTCTTTATCCATTCACTTTTGAAAACCATCTTGGTTGCTTCTAGTCTTTGTTGATTAAAAATAGAGCTGCTGTAACCATCCATGTGTATATTTTTGCAAGGACATAATTTTTTGCTTCAGTTAGGTAAATATGTAAGACCAAGAGTGCTAGATTGTACAGCAAGAGTTTAGCTTTCCCAGAAAATGTCAAACTATTCTTCAAAGGAGCTATGTCGTTTTGGATTCTCAAAGGCAATGATTGAGAGTTTCCGGTTGCTCTGCATGCTTGCTAGCAATTTGCATTGCCAGATTTTTAGATTTTAGCTATTGTAATAGACGTGCAGTGGTATTTCTTTAGTTTTTCTTTGAAATTTTGTTTAATTTGAAATTCCCTAATGAGAAATGATACTAACTATCGTTTTGTATGGTTATTTGCTATTTGTATATCTTCTTTGGTGATGTTTTTTGCCCACTATTAAATTATATTGCATATTTTATTTTTGCTCTGTTTAATAATTCTCTGTACATTTTAGACACAAATCTATTATCTGATATGTGTTTTTAAAGTATTTTCATGCAGTCTGTCATAGAGTATTTCTTAGAGAATTTGAAAATTTTAATAATGTTCAACTTTTTGTTTTCATAGATTGTGCTTTTGGTGTTGTATCTAAAAGGTTCTCCCCAGGAAAATAATCACACTGATTTTATTGTAGATTTTCTTCAGAAGTTTATAGTTTTGAATATTATATTGAAGGCTAATAACCATTTTGAGTTAATTTTTGTGAAATGTATAAGATCTAGGTCTGAATTCACTCTCTTTCTCTCTCTGCATAATACTATTGTCAATGACTATTTGTTAAAAGAGTGCCTTTTCTCTATTGAATTGCCTGTGCTCTTTTATCAAAGATAATCTGACTGTATATGTATTTGTATGTGCAAGCTTTCTATTCTATTCATTGACCTATGTGTTTATACTTTCCACAAAACCATCCTGTCTTCACTGCTATTTTATAGTAAGTGTTGAAATAATAAATCTTTTTAGTAAGTACAGTAAATAAAATGTAAGTGTCAGTTTCCCAACTTTGTTCTTCTTCTTCAACACTGTTTTGGCTATTCTAGGTTTTTTGCCTTTCCATAGAAACTGCTTAGTCATTTTGCTCATAGCTACAAAATAGCTTATTGGGCTTTTGATCATGGTGTATTGAATCTGTAGATCAAGTTGAAAGCACTGACATATAAACAATATTTAGTTTTCCAATCCATGAACATAGAATATCTCTCTATTGTCTTGGACCTTCTTTGATTTCTTTGTCTGATAATATGAGTTTTACAGTTTTCTGTACAGGTATCCTTTGCATATTTTGTTAGATTTATATCTTAGCATATCATTTTTTAGTGTTACAGTAAATGTCATTTTTTTGTTTTATTTTTAAATTTCAAATCCTAATTGTTCATTTCTGGTATACAGGAAAGTAATAACTTTTGTGGATTGAAATTTTATCCAGAGACCTTCCTATATTTGCTTATTAGTTCAAATAGAGTTTTTTAATCAGTGCTCTGGGAATTTCTATATATACAATTATGCTATTGGTGAACAAAGACAGTTTTGTTTATTTCTTCCCAATCTTTTAACCTTTTATATTTTTCTTGTCTTGTTGCACTAGCTAGGACTTCCAGTATGGCATTCCATAGGAATGGTGACAGATGACATCCTGGCCTTGCTCCTGATGCTGGCAGAAGTGACCAGTTTCCCATCATTTAAGTATGTTAGTTGCAGATTTTTTGTAGGTGTTCCTTATAGAGCTGAGAAAACACACCTATTCTTAATCTACTCAGAATTTTCATTATGAATTGGTTTGAATTTTGTCAAATGCTTTTTATGCATAAATTTATAAAATCATATGATTTTTCTTTTTTAGCCCATGGATTTGATAGATTACATTCATTGAGCTTCAAAGGTTTAAAAAGCCTCACAATAACTGAAAAAATATCACTGGATTGCAAAGTATAATTCTCTATACACTATTGGATTTAATTTGCTAATATTTTGTCGCAACATTTGTGTTTATGTTCACTAGAGATAGTAGATCTTGGTTTTCCTTTTTTTTTTTTATATGGACTTTATCTTGGTTTGGTTAATGCTAAACTCAAAGAATAAGGTAGGAAGTATTACCTCTGCTTATATTTTCTGGAAGAGATTGTAGAGAATTATATCATTTCCCCCTCATCTGTCACCCTTTAATTGCATGGAAGAATTCACCAATGAAGCCATTGGAGTCTGATGCTTTCTGTTTTGGAAGCCTATTAATCATTGGTTCAATTTTTAAGAAACAAAGACCCATTTAGTTTATCTATTTCTATGTATGTGACTTTTGGTAGTTTGTGTTTTTCAAGAAAACGAAAAATTTCACTTAAGATAGGAAATAGTTAAAAATGTTTATACAATTTTTTAACGTAGAGTTATTTGTAGTATTTTTTTATCATTTTAATGTTGATGGTATCAGTAGTCATGATCACTTTTTAATTTTTGATATTGATAATTTGTGTTTTTTATTTTTCTTGATTAGCCTGGCTATAGGTTTATCAATTTTATTAAAACTTTAAAGACCCAACTTTTGGTTTTGGTGATTTTTCTCTTTAGTTTTCCTGGTTTCAATTTCATTTACTTCTCCTCCAAATTTTATTATATATTTTATTTTTTAGAATTTAGAATTAAAATGTATTTCTTTTTTCAGTTTTCTAAATGAGAAACTTAGGTTATTGATTTTAGATCTTCCACTATTTTCTAATGTGTGTAATGCTATAAATTTCCCTGTGCATACATAAATTTTGGTAAGTTGTGTTTTCATTTAGTTCAATACATTTAAAATTTTTCTTTAGCTTTGTTTTTTCTATGTTTATTGTTTAATTTTTGAAGTGTATTATTTAGAAGTGTATTTAATTTCCACATATTTGTGAATTTCCAAAATCCTTCTGTTATTGAATTCTATGTCATTCTATGGTGAAATCTGTATTATTTTAATTTTTTAACTTATTGAGTCTTGCTTTATGGCCTACAATATCATCTGTCTTGGTAAATATTCCAGGAGATCTTGAGAAGGATAGGTATTCTGCTCTTGTTACATGGAGTAATCTATAAATGATAATTAGATTAACCAGAATGACAGTGTTGTTCAGGTCAACTATATCCTAACTGATTTTCTGCTAGCTTGATCTACAAATTCCTGAAAGACGTTGAAATTTTTAACTATAATAGTTGATTTATCTATTTCTGCCTTCATTTCTATCAATCTTTGCCTTATACATTTTGAGACTCTGTTGATAGATGGACACACAGGAAAAATATGCCTTCTTGAGGGATTGATCCTTTTATCATTATATAATGACCCTCTTTATCTCTGATAATTTTACTTGCTCTGAAATCGTTGTATGAAGTTAATAAAGCTATTTCAGCTTTCTTTTGATTAGTCTTCACACAGTATACCTTTTCCTATCCCTTTACTTGTGTCTTGGTGGTTGTTTTGTTGTGTGTGTGTGTGTGTGTGCGCGCACGCACATGAGTTTACTCTCCTCTCACTGTCTCTTTTATTTGGTGTGTTTAGATGTCTCACATTTAAAGTAGCTACTGATATAGTTGGGATAATTAATTATCCATCTACCATTTTTAACTGTTGTCTATTTATTGCATTTGTTTCTTGCTTCTTCCCACCTGCCACCATTTTTCTTCCTTCTCTGATTTTGATAATCTTATATTATTTCATTTTGTCTCCACTTTTAGTACAGCAATTATACATCCTTTAAAAAAATTTTAGTGGGTGCCCTCAAGTTTTTAATACATTTTAACTCACCATATTCACCTATAAATAGTACTATAGCACTCCACAGATAGTGCAGATATTTTATAATTGAATATTCTCAATTCCATCTTCCTGTTCCTTATGACATTGCTTTCATTCATTTCAATTATTCATAATTTATAATCACATAATTATTACTATTATATTTAGCAAACAGTTATCAATTCAGAATAAGAAAACACTTAACATTCTTCCATTATTTAAGTAGATTTGAGTTTCTGACCTATATAACTTTCCTTTCCTTGGTTAACATTTTTTTGTCTGTTTTTACAGAGACAGGGCCCTGCTATGTTGCCCAGGCTGGTCTTGAACTCCTGGCTTCATGTAATCCTCCCACCTCAGCCTCCCAAATTGCTGACATTACAGGCATGAGCCACTGTGTCCAGCCGAACAACTTTTTTTTTTTTTTTTTAACATTTCTTGCAGAGCACATCTACTGGCAACAAATACCTTCAGCTTTTGTCTGAAAAGTCTTTATTTCTCTTTCACGTTTGAAGGATAATCCCACTGGATATGAAATTCTAGGTTAGTATTTGTATTGTTCTCTTTTTCAAAGACTTGAAACATTGCACACCACTATTCTTGCTTCCATGATTTCTAATGAGAAGTGTTCTATAATCTTATTTTATTTCTATATAGGTGAGTTATTCTCCCTTTTACTTTGGTTTCTTTCAAAATTTAAAAAATTTACATTTAAAGCAGTTATTGATACAGTTGGATTGTTTAATTAGTCTACCATTTGTTTTAAACTCTTTTCTATTCATCGCATTTGTTCCTTGCTTCCTCTCCCCACCCCCATTTTTCTCCCTTCCCTGATGTGAGCATTTTATATTATTCTATTTTATCTCCTCTTTTAGCACATACATTATAATTCATTTGAAATGTGTTTTTCCCCTTTTACTCTGGGGTCTTTCAAAATATTCCACATATCTTTGGTATTCTGCAGTTTCAATATTATATGCTTAGGTATAATTTTTTGGTATTTATCCTGAACTTCCTGGACTTTCTGTCATTACTTTTGGAAAATTCTGACCTATTATGACATCCAATGTTTTCTTCTCTGTTTTCTCTTTCTTCTCCTTTTGATCTCCTACCCTTTTAATCTACTTATGTGTATGAGACAATTTCAAAATTGTACTACTGTTGTCAGATATTCCTATTTGATTTCTAATTATTTTTCTCTTTGCATTTTAGTTTGCAAAATTTCTTCTGACTTATCCTGACCTCTGTGATATGTTCCTCAGATATTACCTGTCTGCTGATGAGACCACAAACGGCAGTAGCTATTTCTAGAGGTGTTTTTGATTTCTAGAATTTTCTCTTGAGTCTTTCAGTCTCTCTGCTTACAATATCCATCTGTTATTGCATGTTGTCTACTTCTTCCATTACAGCCTGCTATGGTCTGAATGTTTGTTACTCCCTCACGCCCCCTCACTGCTGCCAAAGTTATGTTTACACCTAACCACCAATGTGATGGTATCAGGAAGTGGAGACTTTGGGAGGTTATTAGGTCATGAGGGCAGAATCCTGATGAACAGGATTAGTGTCCTTTTAAGAGAGGCTCTGAAGAGTTGCCTTGTTCTTTCCGTCATGTGAGGATGCAGCCTGGAGGCACCGTCTATGAACCAGGAAGAGGTTCACCAGATTCCAAATCTGGCAGTGCCTTAATGTTGGACTTCTCAACATCTAGAACAGTGAGAGATAAATTTCTGTTGTTTATAAGCCACCCAGCTTAAGGTATTTTGTCATAGCATCATGAAGGGACTAAGAGCCTTTATCATATCAATCATTGTTGTTTTAAATTCCCTATTTTCTAACACCCTCATGTGTCATATCAGAGTCTTATTATGAGCATTGCATTATCTCCTCAGTCTATGTTATCTTGTTTTTCAATATGCCTAGTAATAGTTTTTTTGAAACCTGGACATGTATTGACTATAAAAAATGAAGTAAACAGATGTTTACTGTGAAGATTTATGTTAATCTGGCTACGAATTGGGCTGTGGTTAATGTTTACTATAATTTTAGTTGCCAGAGACTTTGTCTTCCTCTAATTTTTCCGTTCCCTCTTGTCTGTGTGTTTTCCCAAGTATCACTCCTTATGAAGAATTTGTTTCTTGCAGCTCTTTCGGCTATGATCCACTGCTATTATGCCTGAGACTTGTTGATGTGATAGTAATACATGGATGATAGAATTCTAATATTGTAAGATTATGTCTAAGTGTTTAAAGGCTGAGACATAATCTTACAATATTATAATTATTTTCTGGTCTTTAAAAAAATGATAAATTTTTCTCCTGTTGGGTAGCTTTTTTTTTCTTCACCTTCTAGGCAAGAGAGGAAGACTAGAGCAATCTGGAGTGGCACAAATGCCTTGACCCACCTGGAATAATCCTCTAACAAAGTACGTTGCCCTGAAACACAAGGATTTGTTATGGAGAGTGTGCTGAGTGTAATTCAAAAGAGCTATTCTTCCCTACCAACTGCCGGAACCATGAGGGGATCCTTCTTTGATATTCACCACAAGGACCTAGTGAGATGTCTAGAGGTAAATCCCATAAAAGCTTTGGGGTCCTCTAAGACTACAGCCCCCGGGTACACAGAAAGTTTATATTCTTGCACTAGTGTACACTAAACAAATTTAAGTTAGCAGTGCATTATTGGAATAGATATGTGTATTGATGATTTTTACTTTCCTCTACTTATCAAAAATTATCTTCTTTTCTTCATTTAAATTTATAAATAACAAATCTTCAATAAAGACATAAGGACTCTTAAACTCAACTGTTTCTCATACACAGTTACAACATATGATATATTCTGCTTGTTTTTTAAAACCATAGTTGCACATTATAATGTCTGGCATATTTTCCATTTAATATTGTACCTTCGGGAGTAGGTGAGGCCAGTAATATTATAATAACCTCTGTTGCTATACTTTGTTCTTAAGATTGCAAAAAAAAAAAAGGAAAAATAAAAAACCTTTGTAAATATAGTGACTAGGTTTTTTTTGATGAACAATATACTCGTATAGAAGAATTAATAGGGTAAATATAACTTTTTTAACTACATAAAGATATTTTATAACCAACAATTGAATGTCTTCAGAGCTATTTTGCAATCTCTTTAATCAACCAGTCTCTGAACCAAAATTTTGTAAAATGAATTGACTTCTACATTATATCAATATTGATTTTTACAGTACAAATATAATAATCTTAGTTGTAAAACTGAATATAGTCAAAAAAATGCTATAAATAAGCCAACTATCTTTTTCTTTCTTCTGGGTATATTAAATTGCTAAGCCTTACTGAAGTACAAATTATTGAACATGTAAGTATTGACATTTTCGGTGGGTGTAAAATATTCATTATACAGGACTTTCAACATTTTTACAGAATTAAAATTTTTACAAATAAAAATGAGCTAGGAGTGGGAGAATTAGTATTGGGACTAGGATGGCCTGTGCTGGTCTGTAGGCATCATGGCTCCTTGAAATAGGCAACAAATTAGACACTTCTTCACTGGAACCAAACTCCTTCATAGCAGGGTCTGAACCACATGCCTCATATCTATCCCCTACAGTTGCAATTGTACAGTGGTGGTATGTATTCTTTGAGACATAGATTTATTCATGATGATCATGTGAATGAAACATTCACTTCTCTTTTCTTAGTGATTTTGTTAAAACATCTATACGGCAGTGTAATTAATGCACGCAAAACTGCACACATTTAAAGTGTTCTGACATTTGTATATACCTGTAGAGCTATTAATACAATCAAGATAACAAACATACTTGCCACCACCCAAAAGTTTTCTTGTGTCTCTTTGTAACTCCTCATTGCAGTCTCACTCTCCCAAACCCCAGGGAACAATGCATTTGCTTTCTGTCACTAGAGATAAGTTTCCATGTTACAGAGTTTTATATAAAGGGCATCATGCAGTATGTACTCTTTCATGTTGCTTGGCTTCTTTGACTCACCATAGCTATCCTAGATTCATCCATGTTGTTAGAGGTATCAGTAGTTCATTCTTTTAATTTCTGAGTAGCAATTCAACACATAGACACACCACAATTTGATTACACATTTGTAGGTGAACATTTGAGTTGTTTTTAGCTTTTGTCTATTACAAATAAAGCTGCTGTAAACATTCACATACAATTTTTTTTCATGAAAATATGGTATTATTTCTCTTTGGTAAATACTTAGTGAAATAACTGAGCATGTGGAAAGAGGATATTTAACTTTTTAAGAAATTGCAAAAATGTTTTCCAAAGTGGTATAATATTTTACATACTCACCCAACAGTTTGTGAGCATTTCATTTGACTCAAATCCTTATAACACTTGATATGGCCATTTTAATTTTAGACATTCTAATATGTATGAGGCAGCATCAAATTATGATTTCAGTTGACATTTCCTTAATGACTAATGATATTGAGAATTTTTTTCATAGGCTTATTTGCCATCTGTGTATCTTCTTTAATGAAATATCCATGTAAATCTATTGCCATTTTTAGGGGGTTGTTGGTTGTTTTATTATTGAATTTAAAAGTTCTTTACATATTCTGGATATAAGCCCTTTATCAGATATGCATTTGCAAACATTTTCTATAGTCTTGTCTTTTCATTCTCTTAAAGTATTAACTTTTTAACTATAAATTTCTGTCCAGAATTTTTTAAATGTACATAACTAAAAACCCCATGATATTAACTTAATGTTTATTTATCAAATAGGAATGATATTAACATCCTCCTCTCTTGTGATTTACATTAATTATCAATTATGCTTATGGTCCAAGTACTCAAATATTCCTAATCCCTCTACTTGTAAAATTTTTTTGTAAAATAAATACCCGAAATATAATCTTCATGAAATATCATTTGAAACAAATCAGATATAAGTATTTATTGAATAAGTTTTCTGAAAGAGATGCTGCCAAGTCTGAGTTTGCTTTATTAGATGATTTAAAGTATCTTATGCCCAGCCCCACTACCAATGTCACCAAAAATGTTAAGAATTAAATTTAGGGGGAAAAAAATCAGCTTCTCATTGTTTATAATGAAGCATGCTATCTTGATGAGTTTTTAATAAAAATAATTCTTATGAGTGATTAATTATTAATAATTCCTAAGTGGCTAGTAATCAGTAATTATTAATCATTCTTCAGGGAGACATGAAAAGGCAACAGAATATATTTATTTATTTAGACTTATGCTTTCCGTATTTCTATTTCTATATATTTATTTATCTTTACACTTACAACGCTTATGAATCCTGTTGATCGTCCTTTCTCTTGTTGGATAAAGTGTACTTTCATAAAGTCAAGAGATTTACTGAAGGGTATTTAAAACAAATGCCTATTGTGTGCCAAGAGATACTTTATCTCCATAAAGCTTCTATTTCTAAAGTGGTAAAAATGGAACAGAAGTCCTTCAGGTTCTGCCTTTTTGCTGAATGCACTGATGCTGAATAGTTTGCTACAAATATTTTAAATGTTATTTCCTGGCCTTTTGAAATAAAAACAATGACATTTAGAATGCAGCCAAATAGTATTAATCTGAATTCTCTGCCTCCAAGTTATATTGGCAATTTATCTCCAGCAGAGTTTCATAGTTAAGGTGACATCACCCAAAATGTCACTCTAGAGAGAGAGTCAGTGACCCTGTTCTTGTAGATAAAAATCCAAACAATGTAACGGGATATATTTCAAATTACAACATGGTGTATCCTAAACGACTCTCAGATTCCAAAGTGTAAGATGATATACAAGCTTCATGCACCCAAAGTCTTTGATTTTCACATTTCATTTATATATAGCATTAACTCACTAATTCATCTTTTCCAACAAACAGCTATTAAACACCTACTATATTTTAGTCACTTGTTTAGTTAATCAACAATAAAAATTCACTGCTTTCATAAATCTTAAAGTCTATTAAGAATGGCAAGCAATGAAAAAGAAAATAAACACATTATTGGAAGTTAAGTCATAAAGAGGAAGAAAACAGCAGAAAAGAGAAGACAAAGAGTGCTGCGTTTAGAGGTGGTATGAAATTTTCAACAGAGGGTCAGACAAGGTATCATTAAGAAGGTAACATTTTTTATTTTGTTAACCCCAAACACTTGTATAATACTATCTGCCAGTCACTGTTCCAATTCCTTTTCTAGTATTAACTCATTTTATCCTCATGACAACTCTATGAAGAAGGTATTATTATTAGCTGTATCTTGCAGAAAATGCAACAGAAAAACAGAAAGGTTAACAATTTGCCCAAGATCCACAAAGCTGGAAGGGAGCTGAAGCATCTCCTGAACTCAGCCTGGCTCTAGGCTCCATGCTCTTAGCCATTATACCATCCTGCCTGTCTCTTCTTTGAACAAAGATGTGCAGAAAGTAAGAAGAGGGAGGGCAAGCCATATTGTTATTGGAGGAAATGTAGACTAGACATAGAGAAGCGACAAGGTCCTGAATTGTTTGAAAACCAGCATATGTGGCTGACATAGAATGCAGATGAAGGAAGAGAAGAGGGAGATCAGGTCTGAAAAGGCAAGAGGTCACATAAAAATATTGCTTTTTTACTTTGAGAGAAATGAGGAACCAGTGGAAAGATCTGAGCAGCAATGACATGCTGTGTCTTCTTGTAACAGGAATATTGTGTCTCCTGTGTTGAAAATAGGCTGTGGACTATAGGAAAGCAGGACCAAATCCTGGAAATTCCGTATGAAGAATTTGTAATAATGATGAGAGAATATTCCTTGGATCAGGTGAAAATGTTGAAGGTAATGGAAGGGGTCAGATTCTGATGTATTTTGAGTCTGGCCAACAGATTGGTGGTTGATTAGTGTGGGGTATAAAAATAGAGAGAAAACCAGGATGAAACCAAGGATATTGGCCTGAATAAACAGAAGAATAAAGCTGCCATTATTTGAAATGGCAAGACTGCAATAGAAGCAGATTATGGATGGAGGCAGCTTTGAACATGTTAAATGTGATGCCTGCTTGAGAAGTCAAGTAGGCAATTGGATACATGAGTCTGGAGTTCCGGGAAGTGATCCATGCCGAGATATATAAGTTTGGGATCATCAGTGTAGTTAATATCTAAAGGCATGAAACTAGATGAAATAACCAAACCAGTTACTCTGGAGAGAAGAAGAGTGTTTCAGGAATAAGCTAGGTTAATACATGAGCCTTAATATGCTAGGTATTAAATGTAATGTGTCACACATGAAACAGCGAGAAAATCAATGAAGGGGTAGAAGCTAAACTGTTTTCTTTTTAAAATCCTGAGTTATTAACACATGTAGAAAATGCTGGCATACAAATATATATGTTGCATAACACAGAAGACTTTAAAAGTCTAAAATCCATTTGAACTTCATCTGGATAAAGGTTTATATTTTATCAGAATTCCAGATTCTCAAAATTGCTATGACATAATCAAAACTAACATCCTCCATTTCATTTAACTTCTATAAATGGTCCACCCTTGAAGAGTCCTTGGATAGTTTGATACACAAAAGCTAGCTAATGTTGACACAAGTAACATATAAATAGGGTAATAAGATAACTTTTACTGTATTTATTATTAAGCACAAGTACAGAAAAAGAACAGTAAAGAAAGGAAGGAGGGGGAAGGGAGAAAGAGAGAGAGAGAAAGAGAAAATAAGAAAGGCAGCAAAATGGATAGATGAAAACAGCCAAATTCCCCCAATGTCTATATATACAAAATTTAAATGGTAAATTTTACAAGGAGCACCTGGATTCCCTAATCACCCTTCCCCCAATCATGTGAGTAATAATCACAGCCAAAACACAATTTCTGATCATCTGATAATAGGAAATAACTAACTATCTTGACCCGTGGAATTAAAGCTTTCTGAGAGTTGATTTTGTGAAGGAATTGGGCTTTGGAAGCTCATGAAAAGCAGATGGATTCTGGGAAGGAATTAAGTGTCTGCTGGTAGGAGGGTGATGGGTTGTTTCATTAATAAAATGTGACCAGCAGGAGGATGTTAATGAATATACGCCCCCAGAACTTGCATATAAAATTAATTATATGAAAAAAAACTTGTGTATGTTAATGAACAGAGGTATTTTACAAAAGGAAAGGCCAAAATTGAGGAAAAAGTCATTACTTAATGTATGGTTTTTAAAAATCAGTTTATGCTATTTGCAGTGTGGCATTGCATTTTATTGAGCTTGTAGTCTGAAGATAAGTGAAAATGTAACTAATTAACATGACTTAACATCACATATTCCATGCATTAGAATACTGACCCCACATTTAGAAATTTTTGACAGTTATTTATTTTATTTACATAACATAGTTTCTTCTCAGTTTATCAGGTAATAAGTACTAAATCTTTAAAAATGTGAACTAATTTTGTTTATGTTACAAAATTAACTCTTACGTATTTTTTAAACTAGAAACTCTAGATGAACCAAAAGAACATTAAAAACTATCATAATTCTACTGTCCAGAGATTATCACTGTTAACTCGTTCTCTTCCCACATCTTTTCTTTCATACAAAATATTCATTTACATGCATCATCTAAAATGAATTTCAGGAGAGTGCTTCAAATATCTGGAGACACCAAAGTGTCTCAAACAAAACAGTGTTCACTTTCAGTGTAGCACAACTACAGGGTCTCTTTTCCTCATTTCAAAACCATATACATATATTTTTTTACATGTCGTTGAAGCTAAGACATGTCAATGCGAAGAATCCTGTAAAAGTAACTTTTTGGGCATGTCTCAGCATTTGCCTTTATCATTTTGCATTTACAGTTAGTGAAGTAAAGTGTCAAGAGTTTTCTGCATATTCAGCAGTTCTCTGGGATCTCCAGTTGGTTGGCTGCTCTACTCCTCCCTGCAACAGAATCAGCCATGCAGCCACTCCTGTAATGTATGGTGCATTGCCATATGTGGCCATCCGGCTCATGATTGCCATGCATCCCCTGACATCCTAATGCAGGAAATAGGAGCGTCCCTGGATGAGTGACATTCAATTATCCAAGAAAGAAATTCTTAAAGGACCACATGATACAAAGATAAATCACCTTGGCTGACAGCTCCATTACAAAACTGACATATGGAGAAGAGAAGTAGCCCACTGGGCTAAAGGTATTCTCTCAGCCACTCCCTAAGCAATTGTGATGTTTGAGCAAGGAAAGAGCCTCAGCCAGATGATTTGGGCAAGGCCCAAGAGTCACATCATAAGAGGATTAGATTTCCCCTACAATGTCAAGCACCACGTTTCAGACATCAATTATTTGCTAAAAATATAAAAATAAAAAAGATCCTGGAGAAGCCCCTGACAAGTAAATGTAATAATTATTATTATGATATGGTCCCTGACTAGGCTATCCAAAGCTACCACCCCCACCTAGCACCTAACTACCATCATTAATCTAGAATAGACTGGTGTTTCCTTTACTTTTTATACTTCATTTGGCACAATCCATGTTTGTTTCATTCTGTTATTATATCTCTACCAACCAGCACAATGTCTGGCACTCAGAAGGCATGAATAAGTATCAGTAAATAAATTAATACGTGAGAAGTATGACTGCCTTATGGGCTGAATACAAACCAACTGCCCCATGTTCTTACCCACAAGGCAAAGGGGTGTAGGCTGCTGCTTCTCTAAATTGATGCTGTAGCAAAAACTAAGCTCTTTGGCTTGCACTGTACTCTCCCCACACCCCCAACTATTTCCACACTATCTCCTGGCATTAGCAAGACAATGAGCTAAGTAAGACTTTTGCTTTTGTCAAAAGAGATACTAATAGTATTAAAATCATAGGGTTATTGTGGGGTTTCAATTAGACAATGCAAATAAAACACAAAGCACTGTGTCTGGCCTAAAATAAGAGTTCTGTAAACAGTCGCTATTTGGCTGTTGGCCCACTGATGTTAGAACTCTGGGCCAGTACAATTGTCCGAGAGAAAAATATTGTTTGATTCCTCATAGGAAAGCCAGAGCATTTTGGAAGCTCCCTCCTTCACATTCATTCTGTAAGTTATGCAGCTACTTTAGAAGGACAGGTCAAAGAGGAAAAATCCTTCTGAAATGCTACCTCCTACCTTTGTTACTATGGGTAAATCATAGAATTTGAATTTAAAAGGAACTTAATGATAATCAATATAGCCTCCCATTTCATATTTGAATCCTCTCTATAATATTCTCCACAAAGTGTATTCAGCTCCCACAGCCACTTGTGAGAGGCCTGTTCCCAAATACATTCAGGAAAGGTCCACAGGGAAGAACAACGCAAAGTTGCCCATATTTTATTTGTAACACTATACATTTGACAATATGAAATTCTACACTGCATGTCACAATGCACAGTCTGCCATGGAGGGCTTACATTTCTGAAATAATCATGTTCCCATTTTGATTCCAGTAAGAGGAAATGTAATGAAAATGTCAAAAGAGGTTACTAAACGATTTAGGCACATTTTCAATTCCTGTGTTGCATTTTTAATAGTTACATTAAAAGTGAATACTGTAGGGACTCTCTCATACACACATAGGGAAAATGAGGTATTCTGGAGATACAGCTTTGATATAAGTAAAAGCTTTAAAGAGACAGCTATTTAATTATGCATTAATATAAATGTTGAATAAGAGATGTTCGGTAATGAAAAGAGACCCTATTACAGATTATATCCTACTCACCCTATTAATGTTTAGTTCCTGTTACTGGTTGTTGGGATCACCAAGGCTGGACAGACCAGAAGAACATAATTAAATGAGCTAGTTTCTCGGGAGATGGGAGGTTTAAAGGAAATTGATGTCTGTATAGCAAAAGTTAGCCATTGATATAAAATGGCCAGAGGTTCACAGTGAAGGATTGTGTTGTTTTATTGCTTGATATGTCAAAAACACTGTAGGTAGAATAAACACACACACACACATACACACACACTACTATCTTGTAGAAAAGGAGTTTGAAACTGTCAGTAATGTGGTAAAAGTTAATTCAATTACAAGGGTGCTAGATAAAATTCCCTGGATATTGCAAAAGGGTCCTAGTCAGAAGTGCAGGCAAGCTTCTTTATGAACTGAGATATCTAAAATACATTTAACAAACGGCTACATCATGCTTTGTACTCTAGAATGCCACAGTGCAAGTTGTATTGTGTTATTTTTTATCACCATCATATTTATAAAGAAAAGTTTAAATAAAACATCAAAGCAACCTTTAAAGTTAGAAGTAACAGAAAGGCAGGATTTGGAGTGTGTATGACACAGGTGAAGACTTTGAATGTGATCTCCACACGTTTTCTTCATAGCTCAAGTAGGTACTTCCTTAACAGAGATTATATTATAAAATGGAACTCAGGAGATACTAAAGGCAATAGGTCTTTCCTTTCTTCCTTAAGTTTTACAATCTTTGAAGAGACTTAAGTACCTATAAAGGACCACATCTTGAGACCCTTTCATCTATTTCCTAGACCAGTGGACTCCTGAATTTGGTGTGAGCATAAAATAAGAAAATAATCCAAAAAATTAAAATTTCTATAATTTGGCAAGATCATAGGATTCAAATTTAACTCTGATTTAAGGAATAAAGGTATAAATAATTATTGTACTCCCAAGTTGGTGAGCTGACATATATATCAGCTACAGGTGTAGAAAACCAGTTTCTACTCCAGATGCACTTGCTAAACTAGTTGGAAAGGCAAGATTTACATGGCAAATGATAGGATCGAGATATTATGGTTTGGTATCTAAAGATGAAATGCTACATCTAAGTCTGAGTAGACCTGCTTTTGTAACAAAATTAGGTATACAAATTATGTATTCAATGTTTTCACATGTTCTTTATAACCATTCATGGCTCAGTGGTTCTTATACTTTCCATTTATGAACAAAACCAGAGTACCCCTTGCCTGAGTCATTCCATTGCTCTCTCACCATTGAAATATACTTGTCGCCTATTCTCTCCCAACTTTATTCTTCAGAGACGACAGATACATAATTTGATAAAAATCATTCTGAAGCATTATTTGCATTTCAGCACTTGGATTTCAACAAGGTATTTCATTGACCTAATTTAAAGAGAGACATCTAAGGGAGGTAATCTCAGCACTGTGGCAGGACACTAGGCAAGGCTGGGGGCAGACAGATCAAAATTTGTGTGATCACATAGATGAAGTCCAGGTTGGGGTCAAAGTTGTCTGGGATCCAGTGCTACTGTTTGTTCTGAGTCACAGATCCCTCATCTTAAAAAACAAAAAAGTTGAAGGTGATTTTTTTCTAATACTTATCATTCAATAATTTTATTTTGTTTCCCACAACTAAGGTATCTATTCAATATCAGTCTTCTTTTCACACATACACACACACACACACACAGATACACACTTTCTCTCTCTCCCTTCTCAATTTGCCCCCCTCAACATGTCCATCTCCAACTAAATAAGAGCTAATATATTCATTAATTAGAATATGTGAATATTCAAATAAAATAGAAACAAAGCTTCTGTCCTCATTAAGGGCTATTTTCCCAGGCTTGCATGTCAAAAGATCAAAATACAAACCAAAGACTAGAATTGTCATAATTATGTTTTATTTATTTCTGAAATTTTTGTACTAAGAAAGCTATTTTCACAATTATTCAAATTAGTGGAATAAATCTCTTGCAGTACTAGGGATGATTTTACAAATAGTCCAACCTTATAAGTAGAGTGGAAAGTGGTGTGAATACACTTAATAAGGAGAAGAAAGCCTTTGGTATAGATCGGAGCTAAACAAGCCATACGCCAAAGCTGGTAAGCAAACTGATTTTAGAATAACACGGTGAAGGGTGGTGTTAGGCAGAAATATAAAGTTGGTAAAATCTGTCCTTGGTATCTTCCTTCTTACTCACCTTTCAGTGTACTTTTCAGCCCAGGTAATCCTGGTTATCCCTGCTTTAGATTGCTTTTATTTATATTGTACTTGATGGATCTTTGGGACAACTCTATTCATCTAAGCTCATTTTCTGGGGAGATGCATGGTATAGCAACAAATCTGACTTGGAAGAGGAAACTGAACATGAATGTCTCTGCCGCATTCTGTCTCCCTTCAAGAGTAGCACTCCCCCTAGACAGGTGGGTGTCTTCTGCTGTTTGTCTGCTGATACAGGAAGAGCACACCTGTGTCGGACCAGGCTAACTTCTAAGACGCACGTTTGGAGACATTTTTTACTAGACCCCTATCAACCTTCAAAGATAAGGTAGAATAATTACCCTTACTGCTAGCTGGCTAGTGATTGCATGCTTTGTAGACCCAAAATCCCCCAGATGAATCATCCCAAGGGCTGAACGAAGGGAGTGGGAAGGAGGTAATAGTTGGGAACCAATTTGACTACAGATTCTAATCATGTTCTCCAGTCTAGTACTTACAGAAATGCAGCTAATATTTAGTTTTCCATTTACGTCACTCTTTTGTTCACTTATCTATCACTTCTTAACTGCAGGGTGTGGCGATGTGGTAGGAGAGAGGGTGTTTGATTAAGTGTCACCTTAATCCCTAATGTGGTCAACAATCTGTTATTAGCTGGTAAATATTTTAGCTGACACCATCTAAGGTATATATTTTTCTCATGATAACCTGTATTATCTTGAAAGTCCACTGAAAGCCTATAATGGTGGTGATGGTGTTTATTATTAATTAACATGAGAGATTCCATCTGTGGACCTTTACATATACTCATTCTAATTCTTACAACAATCTTAGAAGGTGGAAATTATTGTCTCTACAGAAAAACAGGATCAGGTAAAAGCACTTAGATAATAATTAGCTGAGCTAGCATTTAAACTAAAATACATACCTCAAAGTTTATCATCTTTTCTGAACAGCACATTGCAATTAGGAGAGATAAACTGTATATACAAATTACAATTTAATCCAGACTTTCATACCCACCATTGAGAAATGCAAATACTAACCTGAATATAAACATAAATAGTAAGAATATAAATCAGGAATACCTGAAATCACCTTAACTCGTATTCTTATTTTTCCTTCAGAGTATTTATCACAATTTATAATTAAATATTTCCATGGTTATTTAATGTTTATTTCCCCAAATGAAATACATGCTCCACATGGACAGGAATCATTTCTAGTTTCTTCACCATTGCATCCTTAGCACTCAGCTCAGAGTCTGGCTCACATTAAATAATCAATATTTGTTGAACAAACAAAAAATACTCAGCCATATTCTCACTTTTAGCTACTCCACTCTTTTCCAATGGAAAAAAAATTATATACATGGACCAATTAAGCCTTCCTCCAGAATCTTTTTTGGATATATAGGGAGAGCATAACTTAACTGCAATTGAAAATCCAGCATAAAGTCACAGAGGAACAGAGACAATTTCCAGAATTCACTTCAATATGCCCCGCCTTCATAACTATTCTGAATCCTTTCTTCCAACATTCTCCAATGCTTTTTTGTACCACATGCCTTGCTATCCCAGACTACTGTGTCTTTTCAGAATACGACCCTTATGACCAGGTTTAGGTGACTATGTGAATTTGTCTTCTGCTTGGAATGTTTACCTCACCATTATCAATTTGTCAAAATGCAATCTTTATTTAAGGTGCAGCATTTACATGAAGATGTCAGCTGCTCTTTCCAGTCAAAGATAATTCATCTGACCTCCTATTAAACATCCTTAAATCTATATTATAGTATTTATCATGGACTATCTGGCATTAAAATTCACTTTATACAATTCTCTCCCTAACAGAATTCAGAGCTCTTTTGTTCCAGATGTTATATTCTCTCGGTTCTTGGTACTGTATCTTTGGCAAGGAAAATAGTCAATTAATGCCTATTAAACGGCATTCTATTTCTTTATTTATAGTATGAAGATAATGACTAGCTTAAACATTGTGGGATGCTTCAAAATGCCAGAATCATGAAATACTGTCAATAGTTGAAATGACAACTTGTTCCATCAAGAGCTTATTTGTTTTGTCAGTCGTTTTTAAAAATGTGTGTTCTAGCAATTATTGTTGAAAAAAATAACAGTGTAGAATGATACAAAAATAGGTTTCAATAATAGATGCTGATCAGATGATTATTTATAAAATTGTTTCTAAACTTGTGTTATATATTAGAAATATAATTTTAAATCAATTGAATTCTGACAAAAGAATATGCATCTTATAAGTATCATAACAGATTTACCTTTTACTATATTAGCAAGCACGTTTCCAATAAATTTATTATTTTTTAACATCAAATAAAATAGGAAAAAATTCTGCCGTTTGCAGCCAGAGTGGCCTGTCACAATTGCTGAAATAGAAGATTTGTTTAAGCTTCGTAGAAATGACAGCAAAACAGGGAAGAAAATAATATGGAAAAATGGGGTTTGTGAACTCTCTGGAGATTTTCTACCATGCATAGACTTTTGGGGGTAGTAAGGAATCTCACGAATCTAATTTTCACTGGTTATTTCATTCCAACATAGGTAAATTACCTGTCTATTACAGTTTTTATTGTTTCCTTATGACACCACTGCTTCATTCTCACACCATTGTGTTTCTCATAACCCCCTTTCACCAATTAAGTAATAAATGGAGTCAGATTCTCCCAGTACCCAACCCTAAATTAGTTATCTTTGGAAGCTATATTAAAATTGTAACTCAAAATATAAGCACCATTTTCAGAAGCTGCTTAATTATTATACAAACACTGAGTAAATCTGACTCAACACATCTTAAATAATTGGTGCCATATATTAAGTGTTGGCTGAGTGCAACTTTCAAAAAACAAATTACTAAGTTGTCATACATCAAGATAGAGTTAGGTTTCCTATTAGTGAAGGTACAGACTGTTCTTATGCCAAACACAAAAGCTGCATCTTCAGTCAAAGTAGACAAAGGAGTGTGCACACATATGGGTGAACTAAATATGAAGTTGTATAAAAAATTACAGGTATTTATCAGAGATTTGATATTGAATGTCAAACGACCATTTCTGAGAAATTATAAAATCATTTCAGTGTGCAAGAAAAATATTTACCTAGAGGAGGTAGGTAAATTAAGAAGATAGTTTAATCTTTAAGAAAAGGTGGGATGGAACAAGTTGCTTTGGGGATGTCCATGTAATAGCTGTGGTTATTTTCCCTGTTTATTTCACATACCCTTTTCCGATAGGTATCATTCTCCAAGGGTGGTTCACAGATTCTTGAGGATTTCTGAGACATGTTCAAGTGTTTGCAAGGTCAAAGCTGTTCTCATAATAGTGCTAAGATGTTGTGTGACTTTTTCATCATGATGATATTTGCACTAATTACAAAAAGCAATAGAGGATAGAATTGGTGGTTCCTTAGCTTGAATCAAGGGAATGGCACTGAACTATGTTAGTTTAAACCATTGTATTTTCTACTGACATGCACTCATGGGGAAAAGAATTCCACTTTCACTTAAGGTTGTTAAAATAGTAAAAAGTATTAAGTTTATTAAATTACTAATTATATTAAATCTACAATCTTGAGTACTGTCCTTTTTTTGAGGGAACCAAGTGTTTAGCGTATACATCACACTTTTAATGCAGTAAAAAAGTTATAAGATTTTAATAAAGGATGTGAAGTTCTCTCATTTATACTCGTTCTTATACAGGGGTCATAAAAAGAAATTAAAGAAGTCAAAATATGGTTCGGTATAAGGAAGGAATGTTCTCATGGGCATTGGTTTTCAGAGGTTGAAGAAAGTGAGGTTCTCAACTCCAGAAGTATTCTAGGACAGGCTAGATCATATTTTGGAGGGGTGCTACAGGCTCCCTGGCATAAAGGAAATAACACACTGCCTGAACTTGGAATGAATAAACTACAGTCATTCCTGCATTGAATTTCTTAGCAACTTGCTTTCCCCCAGGTCCATAAATTTGGTCACATAGTCAACTGAATAAAAGCTAAGATTCTCAGAACTGATTGAAGCTAGCATACGTATTTTGCATGACTAGATCAAATATAAACAGGTGAAAAAAGAAAAGAAAGGATAAGAGAAGGGAGGAGAAGAGAGGGGAAGAGAAAGAATAATAAAAGATCATTTACTCTAAGAATCCAGGTTTGTTTTTATGTCCAATGAGGTCCAAGTTACAGCTGGGCTTGAAATCCACCAAACTCACAAATTTTCTCAAAGGCTGCAGGGTGGGAGCCATTCAGATGTCCTCCCTGAGCCTGAACATACAGCAAATGCAGCTGCACAAGGTCCCTGGAATCTACAAAGTGATCAGAGTAAGGAAGTTTCCATCTAAGCTGCAATGTCTCATTTTCATCGACCACTTGTTTTCTGAATGGATAGCTGTAATCCAGCTAATTTTGGTCATCCTCTATGTGAAGTTTGGCCTTCAGCTTCTCCATTTCCTTCTCATATCATAACAGTGTCCTGTTTATTTGGTTTTTGTTTTCGTTTTGGGTGTATTTACCCTTCCTCTTTCTTTTCTTCAATAGGTAATAGGATTAAGAGTAATCTTTGCAGTTTATTATTTCTATTCTGCTGCAAATGGTAAACACGAGTTCCCTAATGGTCTTAGAGTTGTCTACCATCACTATTTTCATGGATCTGTTCAGCATTAGGATTTTCTGAGGTTTCTGTCTCTTTATGTAAATGAAAACATCCCCATTTTGCAACATATAGTAATTTAATATTCTGCCAGCTTCCAGTGAAATGCCTTTCCTCACTGGCATTGAGAAATGCCAGTGAGTCTTCCTCAGAAAGAAACAAACCATAGTGAGAAACCTGGCCAGTGTGTGCCTTAGGGACTCACTCCTGAGTGACTTGACATGCATTACATAGACTGATTTGGCTCACACTGCGTGGTTTTCACCATGTTGCAGTGGCAGATGCAAATCTTCAAGGACAGGCCCACCATTGTCTAGGTGATTTGAAGGCTCTCACTAAGAATTTCTTATTCCTCATCTGGCTTCTACCCAGAATTCCACTGGAATCTATTCTGGCCAGGGTTACTTTTGTTTTCCCTGATGATAAAGCAAGTGTTCACTGTCCAGTCCTTATCTGACTGCAGGGAAACTGGACAACACTGACCATTCCAGTGGGGTCCTTTCCATCACTCTGTGACCCCTCTTTCACAGTCTCCACAGGCTTTTCTCCTATATTTAAATCCCATGTTCCTTACTTTTTCTCCTAGTCCCTCTTCTCTTCCTACTCCACACCATTACTCTGTTGATCTCATTCACTCCAGGGATTTGCATTTCACAGATCTGCAGATAAAGATCTGACCTCTTCTCTGTGTGCTTTATACAAGTTTACACCATATTTCCCCAAGATCTCTTACAAGCAAACCAAATTCACCTTACAAAAAACAAACCTATGTCCTCTCCTCTGCCTCCACCCCTCCCCAAATCTGCTCCAGCTCCAGTGCTTCTGATCTCAAACACTGGAGCCAAAAAGTCAAAGCCAAAAAGGAGAGAAACATCTTTGACATGCTGTCTTCCTCATTCCTGCATTCAATCACCTAGGTCCTGACAAATTCAACTCCTAAATATCTCTCAAAGTTGCTGTCCTATCCCACTCTAGGCTATCATCGTTTCCCGTGTAAGTCATAGCAACAGCTTTCCAACTGATCTCCCCAAGAAGAAAACTTTTCCTGCCCTTCAAAACTCTCTCCATATCTCAGCCCATAGAATACTATCTTGTCTCAAGGAAAAGCAACTGTGCAATTGTGTATCTTGCAAACTAAACTGGCCACCCTTTCATGGAATACCATTTTTGTTGGAAATAACTGATAAACTATGGCTATTCAGATTTGGATATCTGACAGAAATATTCTTGAAAGTAAGTCTGTCACATTAAGGAAAACAAATAATAGTAAGTACTTTTTGCCAATGATAAACTTTGAAATTTTGAGTAAAAATTATAATTTTGGAACAATTGTATCAGCCCACATGAACTTGACAGCTTTGGTGTGGTACTAACAAATATGATTTGTTATTGTTAATACTGGTGTTATCACATAATGGAATACTACCCAAATATTAGACAGATTTGCATAACCCAGAGAAGTAATCTTTTCTAAATGACCAATACATGATATTCCAAATATGTTCAAAGTGAAGATAAACCAATGGATTTTACAAAACAAAATATGACATATTATTTCTTTCATATGGTTGCAGATACCACATTGTAACTTAGATTTAAGAAACTACCCTGTGTTGAGTTTGGTATGGTATTAAAGAAGACTACCTTCAAGTAATATGAAACATCTATTCACATATTTTCCTTTTCAAGTACATACATATGAGAGATTTGATTTCTTTATATGCTTTGAGCAAAAAACAAAACATTTCACAACAAATTGAATGCAGAAGCAGCTATGAGAATCCAGACGTCCTCCATTAAGTTAGACTTTAAAGAGGTTTGGATAATGGTAAAGTAATGCCACTCTTAATTGTTTTTTTGTTTTGGAAAAGAAGATTTTATTTTTTAAAAATTATTTATTATACTATAAAATTATTAGTGTTATATTTAAATGAAATAATGTATAAATAATTTAAAGCTTCTTAGCTTTCATGTCTAATATGGTAAATTTTAACAAGTATAATCCACACAAAAAACAGCACTTTGGTGTCCTCAATAATTCTTAAATATACAAAGAACTTGTAGGACAATAAAAAGTTTCAAAACAATTGTCTTATGTATAATGTGTGATGCAGTGCTGAATAAACACTTGTTACCTATTGATTAATTTATTGTTACATCATCAGTTTAATCTTCTCTGTGATTTAATTCCAAATAGTAGTTCCATTATATAAAAATTAGTTTTTATAAATTTTATTTTTCAGATAAAATTAGTTGAAAAATAAACTATTTTTCTAAAAAGGTTTTCTAAATTTTATTTTCTAATTTCAAAGATATACATCTTTAACCCACTAATTCTACCTCTAGGAATTTACCATAAGACAATAATTGAACAAGTGTGTGAAAGATATGTTTTGGAATATCTTCATTGTAGTGTTTTTATGGTAACAAAAATGTGGAAATAAATATTGATCTATAATGAGTTATTTAAATATGGGATAGTGCATCCATATGAGGGCCTATTAAGAGTCACTAAAACATTGTATGTATATTGTATGTATTTTGAATGTATATTGAAACAAGTATGTATTTATGACACATAAACTGGAAAGCATTGATAGGTAAACTATAAAAATAGAAAAGTATAAAGATATAACTGAACTCAAAAAGAAGAGGAATATTTTCATGTTCCCAAACAAATGCCGAATATGGAGCAAGCCTGAAGCTGTGGGCTGACTGGGTTTTGGTTCATGTTGAGATAAAGGGAATAAAAGTGCCCCATGCTCCATAGGATCATCAAAGCAAGGCTTCATGCTTGAACCCAGGATCTGAGTGAGGGTCTTCCATTTATAAAAGGATTATGGAAGTAAAAAAGAGAAAACCATCTTCCAACAGCCGCCTGGGGTTTCAGGTTCATTGAAGCTGCACGTAGAGGGAGACAGGAAGACAGAAACAATAAACTTGAGAGAAGAATTGAGCTAATTCTTTTACTAGGTGGCTGCATTCTCTGATAACCATCTCTGAATAGAAATATAAAAATTGATTCTTGACAGAAAATCCTTAAAGGTGGAAGTGGAGGTAACTACAGAGCTGACAGACAGGACTGAATCTATAGAGAATACAAGAATGAAAGATGGGGGAGATGGGGAAGGAGAGGGACAGAAGAAATAGAGATAGAAGAGAGAAAGAAAGTTTCCTCATCAGAATTAGTAAATAAATGAAAATAAATTTTAAAAAATCAGGAAAATACATGCTAAGAAAGACAGTTAATAATGATAATAATTGAAAGATAAATTGACAGAAGACAAAAATTCTTTAAAAATCAGAAACAGGACTATGAAATGTACATGCTTGGGATTCTAAAAGAAATAAATGTTTTATAATCTGAATTTAAGTGTATAAATATTTTAACTAACCTGATTAATAATTTCCATTATCTAATAAGTTGACATAGTCTTTCTTCCACAATTACCCTTTTGGGTATGTGCCCAATATAGCCAAGAAGAAGTTTTTTGTTTTTTGTTTGAGACAGAGTTTCGCTCTCGTTGCCCAGGCTGGAGTGCAATGGCACAATCTTGGCTCACAGCAACCTCCACTTCCTGGGTTCAAGTGATTCTCCTGCCTCAGCCTCCCCAGTAGCTGGGATTACAGGCATGCGCCACCACGCCCAACTAATTTTGTATTTTTAGTAGAGACGGGGTTTCTCCATGTTGGTCAGGCTGGTCTCAAACTCCCGAACTCAGGTGATACGCCCACCTCGGCCTCCCAAAGTGCTGGGATTACAGGCATGAGCCACTGTGCCCAGACGCCAAGAAGTTTGGTATGTGTATATGATATAAATGAATGACCTACAGCATTTTTTGTTAAACACACACACAACAACAGTAATAACTACACTGAAACAAGCTAAATTTTCCTAGGAGAACACTTAAATAAATGGTGGCATATTTCTACAATGGTACATAATTGTAGTGAAATTAAATGTAGTAGATATCAAAAGTACAAAAATAGACTAAAATTCAAAAACAGAATAAAAAGCTAAAAGCCAGGTGCATAATAATACCTACAATATAAAGTACTTACGTAAATTTTAAAAATATGTAAAACAATAACTACATATGGATATGTACCTATGTAGTAAACATGACAAAAAGATAGCCATCATCTTCAGAATTATGATTAACACTGGAAAAAGGAGACTAGAAGTAGGAAAGAGTACACAAAAGCTTTAATTGTTTTATTATTTAAAAAATCTGAACTACTGTAGCAAAATGTTACCAGTTTTGCTTCACATATATCTTTCTGTATATGTAAAATATAACATGTTAGTAATTATGCGTAAAATAATTACATTTTAGGATAGTTCATTAGAAAAGTGTTATCTTCATTTGCTATTGTGTCTATAAGGGATATAAATTAATTGGCTAATAAAAACAGGAAAAATAATATAATTGTTTAAATATATTACATAATATTCTAAAGCATATTGAAGTTGTTAACAACCTGACATATATGGAGAAATAATAAAGATAAATATTTAATGTAATAATTAAAGAAAGTCTTTCACATTTAAATTTATTTTAATGATTATTTCTCAGATGAAATTATGTAAGTAGGATTTTACCAATTTTGCCCAACTGGTAAATATTTATCAACAATGTTGTTACTGTTTAAAGGGAAACTTTAAAGGTTGACAAGTAAACTCTTATCGAATATCTTTTTTTCTTTTTTTGACAGGATCTTGCTTTGTCACCCAGGCTGGAGTGCAGTGGCACCATCATAGTTCACGACTGCCTCAAACTCAGGGGCTCAAGCGATCCTCCCGCCTTTGCCTCCTGAGTAGCTGAGACCACAAGTGTGTGCCACGGTACCTGGCTAATTTCTTTATTTTTTTGTGGAGATGGGGGTCTCATTATGTTCCACAGGCTGGTCTCAAACTCCTGGCCTCAACTGATCCTTTCCTCTAAGCCTTCCAAAGCGCTGGGGTTAGGGATATGAGCCACTGCACCCAGTCTGATATTTATAATTTTAAAAATATGTACATATATAACATCTTTAAATTTAAAGACTTAAAACTGCATTCTTCTTAAAATTTTCTCAAAGCGAATGGTAGGAATAGCATAACTTATGATGGGTTATAGACACTTTTTTTAATTTTAGATACATTTGCTTAATGCTACACTTCACTAAAACATGCGAAGTCCATTTAGGAGGAATAACTTCACTCATCAATTGAAAACATTAACTAATGATTAAAGTGTCAATGGAAAGATTGCTTTGATACTAGTAATATAAGCAGAAGTGTAATTTCTTAAATTTACAATCAGTTTTTCTGCTTCAAAGATAAATATATTGCTATGACATATACATTTTATTTACTTACATAAGAACTTTATGTATGTTCAGAAAATCTTCTTTTCTTTAATTATACTGAGCAGCCAGTCATAGAGATTTGTAGACTAGCTTTGAAGGCCTAACCAAAGTAAACAAAATGAAAACAATGATGTCTAATATATCTGCTTACATCCTATCCAAACTCTGAAAAACTGCTTTGAAAAAGTAATTAAAAGGATACATAATAGGTAGCTTAAACTAATTTAATGAGTCCACAGTACTATTTGGTAAAACAATATGCTGTATTAGAAAAAGTAATACAAGTAATATCATTCACTATCTGAATTAATTCGTCAACATTGTGTTTAGACTTGTTATTGTCTAGAAAATGCTGTTCCTATCTAAAAAAAAAAAAAAGAAAGAAACTGAGATGCTGACATAAATCAGGTTTCCTGAAAACAGACTCTGAAATGGGGACTTTTGTGCAGAAGGTGCTCTTGGAAGGTTGATCTTCATGAAGCCAGAAGGGCAAGACTAAGCAGAGGGAAAAGCTTGTCTACACTGTGATTGCAAGTGAGAGTTGATTGCAGGGAGATCTGGCGCTAGAATGGCCCTTTAGAACTTCCATTCATTCCTAATTGAAATGAATGGTGAAGCCTTTACATCCTTGCAGCAGCTCGTGACTGACCATGAGTCCTCCTCTAGGAAGGACATGGAGATAGGTGAGGCAGTTTCCTGATACTGAGGGCAATCCTCAATGAGAGACGGAGCTGAGAGCTGGCAGTAGCCTATATTGTTAACAGCTGGACATGGCTAGAGTAGCCTGGAGAAGAGAATGGAGGTTGAGCACCGTGGTATCCATTAGGGGTATCCACAAAGTCAAGTCTGTATTGATTTACTAATTTCTAATATACATATGCCTACTTCTATATATACTGGAGATGTATGAATTAAACTAATGTTCTTCACACAGTATTTCTAAAGGATCAAAATCAGTATAGACAATAGCCAGCAGGAAAGATGAGAGCTAAATTACAAAATATGGAGATTTTTACTGAAACTGAAAATTAAATTTAAAGGTAAGAAGAAAACTGAAACAATATAGCTTCTTGTCATCTGAAAGGAAAATAATTTGCTTTCAGGGAAAATAAAATTTGCTGGTTTTAAACATAGACATAATTTATCACATGAAAAAGACACTGAATAACAATGTCTTTGTATCTGCAGAAAATGCAGAAAGTGCTGTCCTTCAGCTACTGCTTATATTGGTAAAATTGGAAAGCTGATGAGAGAATCAACTGCTACAAATCACTGCTAAGGAGAAGTAAGCCCATGTGTATTGTTTTCTAGTGCTCTAACTTGAACCTACCTACAGAAATGAACTGGTACCATGTTTTTTTAGATGGATATTTATGAGAAGCACTTGCCTCAACCATATTTTGCCTGGAGCTAAATAAAATAGTCATTTCAAGATTGAGCTCTCAGACAAGTGCCCGGCACATACATATTCTATGTTGATGATTGAAAATCTACCAGATGGTCTGGCAGCAAGGTTACAGTCTATTATGGAAATTAAGGAGGAGTTGAATTATATTTTTGCCCACTTGGAGGATCATCCCCTGTCCACATGGAGGTGAACAGTAGGGGACCTATGGGTAGAACCAATTTTTAAAAAGAGCTTTTAATTTCCATCAGCTGAAGACTTTTCTCTGTTTTATCTTAAAAGCCATATCAGCTAGACTGGTATTGACTCCCCAGGAGGCCAACTTAAGAAGAATTTTAAGGCAGTTTCAGAATTCTGTGGCAAAACAAACAAACAAAAAAAAACCAGTCAGACTTATTAGGGAAATGTGCCATGAACAAGAGAACAGGCAGGCTATTTATCTACGTACCAAGATTTACTCCCACAGAGATTTGCACCATACAGTTGGGAAGACTCTGGCTTAGATCATTTTTGGAAGACGTAAATCTCAATTGGCTTCTCTAGAATGTATGATTGTTTCACTGCCTTGTTTTGAGCCCACGAGCTACAAAATGCACTCCTGAAAGACTCTTGATGAAATTATTTACCGTGGCTCATGTACAGTTATGCTACACCAAATGCAAATTTAGTTTTATTCTAGCTGCTCCAGAGTTGATAGTCTCTGGGAGTTACGTCCAACTTGTTTGGCTGCTTAAGAAACATTCTGACTTCTGATAGTGTAATGATGTCATTTATAAAGAAGGAAATGTCTGATTTGCTTATTTCTAATGGCAAGACGATAGGGTATGTAGCTTCTGTCAAATTATTTTAAAATGTTAAATGAGTATATTCAGGTACATGTGGATATGTATGGGGGGGAATATATCCCCATTTTATCCCATTTACTATGATAATTTGATCTCAGCAAGGTCTTTTTATCTACCCTCTCCCCTTTTTAAAATAGTGGCTTCCCATCACTACTACTCTAACATTACATATTGAGCTTCCCCATCTCATATTTCCAAATAACACTAATTATCATGTTTAATACAGTGTGTAATTCACACATATATTTTATCCATTGGCTTTTCTTTCCCCATGAGAATATTTGTTCCTTAAGGGCAGAGATTTTCATGTTTTAATTTCTTCTACATACCAGGGTCTTGAATGGTGACACTATACAGAGTAAAAACTCAATAAATAAGCAGGTGTTGAATAAGTTAATGAACACATCCACCAATAGATGTTGTCTACCCATTCTGAGTCTATAATTATACTGATATATACTGATTTAAAGAATAAATAAGATTTTCATTTATGTGGGAATCACATGACTTGGCCCAGACATTGATTCTTACAATGAGGAATGGGAAGAGGGCAATGATAGATCAAAACAGACTAGTCTTAAAGTACATGGTTGTTCTTAACTGCTTTTTTAAGATGAAATAGTATATTTGAGGAGACCATTCATTCTATAGTTCACTGCAGCTGTACCTCCCTTAAGTTCAATCCTGACAAATATTGCTGTTTTCTTTAAAAACCTTCAAAGATTATCAAAATCCATACTCCTTGGTTGGTCTGAAATTCATTGATTTCTCCCTCCCTGACATTTGCTTCTAACCAAACGTTACAACCTCATTTCTACTGCCACTACGTTTTACCCTATATTCTATTAATACTAATTCTCTTCTATATTCCAGTACAAATGAACTATACTAAAATAAAAATCTCTGATGACCAAACACTATTAAAGCTTTAACTGGAACTTAGCAAGGATGTTGAGTTAGCCTCATCCTTTCAGATTCTGAAATTTTCAATGTGAGCTGGTTTGTTTGAGAAAACAGAACTGGAGAAAACGGTTATATTCGTTATTTTGAGTTAAGCTTAATTGAGTCCACAGTTACTGGTATTGCATGTTACAACTGTATAATACCTGAAAAATCCTGTTAAAAAAAGAAAAAAATGGGCCGGGCGCGGTGGCTCACGCCTGTAATCCCAGCACTTTGGGAGGCCGAGGTGGGCAGATCACGAGGTCAGGAGATCAAGACCATCCTGGCTAACACGGTGAAAACCCTGTCTCTACTAAAAATACAATAAAATTAGCTGGACGTGGTGGCAGGCGCCTGTAGTCCCAGCTACTCGGGAGGCTGAGGCAGGAGAATGGCGGGAACCCGGGAGGCGGAGCTTGCAGTGAGCCCAGATCGCGCCACTGCACTCCAGCCTGGGAGACAGAGCGAGACTCCGTCTCAAAAAAAAAAAAAAAAAAAAAAAGAAAAGAAAAGAAAAGAAAAGAAAAGAAAAGAAAAGAAAAGAAAAGAAAAGAAAAGAAAAGAAAAGAAAAGAAAAGAAAAGAAAAGATGCATAAGGTTCCTTGGTCAGACCACATAATAAAATTCTGAAATTCTTGTATTACAAAGAAGAATTTGACAACTGGTAAAAATGTATTTGTTTATGTTTGTCTCCCAACTCACTTCCTGAACAACAGATTGTAAGATCTATGAGTAGAGCACCATGATCTGTTTTCTTCACTATTAAATACCCAAAACCCAGCATTGTGTTTTGATATGGATATTTATTAAATCATTGTAACTATAGAATTAAGGTGGAAACTTTAGTTTAAAAGGCAATTTCCAATCATTTATTGTGTACTTTCCATGGGTTTTAATGAAAAAATTTGAGTGTGTCCACCAGTTTATTAAAGCTGGTAATTGGCTGCCTTCAGAGCTCACAGCATGGTCCATGTGAAAAGCATGAGTGGAGGCAAACCATATATTGGAGACCATGGTTTTCAATTTCCAACTGCTCTCACATAGAATCACGGAGAACCTATAAAGGTAACAATTATGTGTATTCATTCTTAGAGGTTGTCATTGTGGCTGGCTTTTTTTTTTCCTTTTCATGAAATAGAAAAGAGTAAAGGAAAGAGGTCAGGCATATTAAAGTCAGCGAGATGTTAGAGTAGGTTTGGGTCTTAATAGCAAATTCTGTTCCAGTCCTGGCATGTTTAGAGTGTGAAAGAGCATTAAGAATTTTTGCACTGACATTCCTATTGTCATTAACATGTGAAAATGTCAATTTATAGCCATTAGGTAAAAGTACTATACTTATAAAATGAAAATTAAGCTACCTACAATAGTAATAGAAAAATACATTTTTAAAAAGGTCAAACTACACAAATAAAGTATTTAAAAGCAACTAGCAAAGCAGCATCTGAGAAAGTAGTGATAATTATAACTCAGTGCTTACCATGTACTAGAGAACTTTCTAAACACTTCACATATATAAACAAATCCTATGACATCCTTGTAAGGCAGATTCTGGGATTATATTCATTCAGCTAAAAAACACACACACACACACACACACCCCTGAGACCTATGTAGGTCAAATAATTTGTCCAAGGTTTTAGAGCCAATATGTGCCATAGCCTGAACTTTAACCAAGGCAGTATGGCATGTAGCCTGTATTTTAACCACTGTAAACCAAAGTCTTCCAAACTGGCAGTCTTTGTTAAACAAGATAAAAGACTGATGTCCCTGTCTGCAATGATCCATGTCCGCTTTCCTATCATTATCTCTTTCTAACTCTATGCCTACAAATAAATACATAGATTAATTGATGTGGTATTTGTTAGTGTGGCCCAGAGTCCACCTACTTCGGAATCCCCTGAAGAATGCAGATTCCTGAGCATCATCCCACACCTAACTAAGCAGAATATATGGGGGTGGGTCCTGAAATCTATGTTTAAAATTAATCCCTTCTATTTGTATAGAGGTCAAAACCAGGAAGTCTAAGCATTAATGGATACATACACACTTGTTTACTTATTCCAATAAATATTAATTATCTATTATATACATTCATGTTAAATACACCAAAAGGAAAATCTGTGGGATGACCAAAACAGAGCTCCAGAAAGTGGTCACATCCGGTAGGGAGAGAGCATGATACCACAGGGATGAATACAGAGGGCCTTGGATGTCATGTTCTGCCCTTAAGCCGGGCATGGATAAACAGGTATTCATTTTGTTTTTACTAAAACCATTTACAGTTAAAAGTATGTGATTCAATAGACACCCAAGTAACTTTCACACAGACTAAAGTTTGAGAGCTTCTTTCTAGGTGAATGCAGGAAGATTCTATTAGGGAAAAAGCATGGCACGCCCTAATTGTCTCTGTTTAGACAATCAGCAGATTCATTTGGCAAATAGACATGTTCATGTAGGCAACTTCAATCTGAAAACATTCCCTTTTGTCCTAAATGTATATCCCTGAATAATGATGTGATAGTTTAGTTATACATTCATTCAAAAATGTTAATAAAATGATACTATGTTCCAGGCACTGTCCTGGCCAATGAGAACAATGCTAGCAAGACTGGTAAGTCCTTGAAATTAACTTTTAAATCATATTTATATACTATGATTGTACAGTATATAGCAAATGAGTTATTTTTATAAAACATGAAGGATTTTTGAGGTCCAAATGATTGAATAGATTCTATATTTTATATGCAGACATTATTCTATACATTACAATAAAATTAGCTTATCTCCTGAAGTTATTACATTTGTTATGTAATTTTATTTTATTTACACAGTACCGTGTCTCCCATGACCCAACAAGTAATGTTTTCAGAAATCACTTCAACTCTCTTTGAAGTGAAGGCTTATCTCAAGTGAAATACTGCTGTTGCTTCACAGTGGCATCGTAACATAGGACTGGAAATAAGAAGAGCTTCATTTCAAATAAACACATAATACATTCATTAAAATGGGTGATATGCTATGTATAATATCCTCTTATGGCAACATTTGTGTTAATGGTGCAAAATACAAAAAAAAAACAGAAGAAACAGAAATAATCTACAAGGCCTAGAGCAAGCAGATTTGGAACTTCTTATGTTAATGCATTTAAAGTCTTAACTAAACTTTGTATTAAAAATGCCTAAGTAGTATCTCTATAAAGAATCAAAACCTCCATAAAACATGTGACAAAGTATCTGAAAAAGCAAAAAGAAAAAAAAAGCAAAGGTAAAGGAGTATAAAATATCCCCACTCCCATAAAAATTAAGAATATTGCATCACTTTAGAAGAAACATTACTAATATAGTCAATAGATAGATAACAGAGATAGAGATCTATCTACCTTTATAAAATGTGCTAGTCACTTTCACATACATCAATTTATGTAATCCTAATTATAAAAACCTATTAAGGGAACTCAAGTATAAACTTCTATAGCATTGGATAGGAAACATGTCCCTTCACTGATTTATCATGAATCAAGAATATTTCTTACAAATCAACCTGGGTAACAATTGCACTAAAATTTCAGAATTCCAAAAAAGAATATTTCTTACAAATCATGTGCCAAGCACGTAGGGCTACCGAAGCATTTTATTTTTCATATAATTTGTAGACCTTCTATATTCTTTGTCATTAGATTCTGCACACTTTCATGTGTTGGTAAATGATAAATTTCACATGTATAATATAGAATTCCAACTTGGCATTTTCTACATACTGACTGCAAACACAGTTGCTCACAAAATTTGATACTCTAGAATCGGTGCACAATAGCTGTGGAATAATTTTGTGGGTAAAGCTAAAAATAGCAAATGCTGTTGAAGATGCTTAAATTTCTTTCTTAAAAAGTTGTTTTCAAACTATTAATTTTATTTAAAACAATAAATGCATATATAGGTACATGTCGATATGTAATGATTTATTCATTAATTTTTATAGAAAGTTCTGGGGCAATTAGACAATGGAAAAGATATCATTTTCACTGATGCTTGAAATTAAAGGAACTCATTTTGGATGAGAAAATAAAGTCGATTTATCAAATATTTAAGAATATTGCATCATTTTAGAAGAAACATTACTAATATAGCCAATAAATAGATAATATAGAAATAGAGATGTATATAATATGCTAGTCATTTTCATATACATCAATTCATGTAATCCTTGCAATAATTCTGTGTCATTAATATTATGTTCATTTTATATACAAAGAAACTAAGGCCAAGAACAGAAAGTTTACACAATTAGCTAATGAAGTTTCTTCTAGATGCAGACACAAGATTTTGTTTTGGATGTAGCTAGATCTGGAGAGAAGACACTCAGAAAAATCTAATACATAAATTATTGAAAGAGATAATTAGTTCTTCCCATAAAAATGATTTTATTAATTATCATGATAAGTGTCAAATTACCAAACTCATTCTATGACATATCATGGGAGAGTGATGTTACAGATTATGGATTTATATAATGCCAAGCAAATTATTCCAACAGAATCTCCACTTTGCCTTTTGACCCTAGTTATCTAGAACTCTGGGATGAGAAAAGGGTTCTGCCAGATCAAAAGCAGGATAAAAAGAGAAAGCAATATTTTCTACAGAGATCTTTTTACACAACGTGAGTTAAAATCTCTAAGACTAGAGCAGGTATCACACTGAGGACAGCAAAACAATTTTAAGATAAACCATCATAAAAGGACTTCATTTCCTAAACACTTCTTTTCCAAAGGGAGTCATTGGCCAGTTCAGTACAGAAATATCTCAAGCCTATTTGTGAAACATAAACCCTCAAGAGTCACCTACACATTTATTACTACCATTCTCTTGATTAGATGATATGCCTTAATAATCCTCTCTCACAATAAAAAACTTCAGCTTTTTATATAGTATAAACATTTCATATAGATTAAAATTATGATAGCTATTAAGCCTTTCAAAAGTATTATGCAGATTCTCTTTCAACTATAACAGTATTTCACACAGCCAGGAGCAATGAAAGATGGGATTGTCTTAAGGAAAGAACACAACATTATTATTATTATTTTACCGATAGATAAAAGTAGGCTGTGAATGTCATTCCATTTTGTAGTCAAGGTTAACAGTATTCTAGCTAGTGAGCAACCTATTGGGCCATTCACTTGGCATTATTGAGAACTAAAAACATTCATGAGTGTCAACTAATACAAATTAATTATCTAAGTAAGTCTAACATTGTAAAAGCACACAAGTGATTCTTTTTTTCTCAACCACTATTTGTCTGTGACTTTTAATGTAAGAAGACAGTGTGCAGACTCTTTAGATTTTTCAGCTGAAATGACCAGATGTTCAGATAAATATGTTTTATTATTTTTAGGACAATGTAATGTGCTTTTCTTCCAACTGAAATGTCATTATGACATTACTATTTTTTAATATTTAGTTGTGGGACCACTTATATAAAAAAATTGATTTATAATAAGAATCCAGAGTACACATTATTTTTAAGGTGCTATTGAAATATAAAATGCTTTCTACACAGCAGCACCCCTTTATATTTTTTTCCCTTCTTGTATACCCTCCAAACTCCGACCCCCTTCTTTATTCCTGGTAAGTTTACATTTATGAATATGTGTGCTTATCTTGGAGTAGGTCATCTAGTTTTACATTCTTTTAAACTAGTTGCAACAAAGTCATTGTTTCTTTGTGAAGTCCCCCATTCTAAGGAAGATTCTGTGCACATAGCAGTTCTTTTCTTAGGATAAAGCCTAATCAAAATATTGGCTATACTTTGCTATTACAAAGTTTCCTCCTAGAAATGGGGACCTTGAGTTTCCTCCTAAATCTTTCAAAGCTCTAAAAATAAATATATTTTAGTTTATAAGAAGAGTAACGTTGATTTCACTCAGGAATATGTAACAATTATCAATAAAGAGATAATTTAAATATTTTTCTGCAATGGTGTGTTGGTGAGTGTAGAATGGTAAGAAATGCCTTCTTTGCTGAATATCTTGAGACCAGGACCCAGTCTGTGTTTAGGAACTTGTTTTGACAGAAGCGATCATTTCTAGAGTCTTTCCCAGATCCCATCAAAACACATATCTATGCCCTGTGGTTTAAGATAGGTCCAGAGGAAGTGTTTCATTTGCCTACAATTAGCAGACAACACTATCTCAGCTGGTATAAGCAATACAGAATATTTTATTTCTAAAATATTCCAGAAGTTTCCTCATTTTTCCATTTACTCCTCTTACTAAAGTTGTGGCTTACAGCAGGGGTCCTCAAATCCCTGGCTGCAGACCAGTATCAGTCCAGTGCGTGGCCTCTAAGAAACCCGGCAGCACGGCAGGAGGCGAGCGGCTAGTGAGCCACCATTACCTCCTGAGCTCCGCCTCCTGTCAGATCCGTGGGACATTAGATTCTCATAGAAGCACGAATGCTATTGTGAACTGCACATGCGAGGGATCTAGGTTGCACGCTCCTTATGAGAATGATGATCTGAGGTGGGACAGTTTCATCCCAAAGCCATCCCCGGTAACTAAACCCCCCAAAAAGGTTGGGGAGCGCTGGCTTAGAGATAGGAATTGACACCATCAGAGGGCTCAACAATGTCTTCAAGGACAGATTTTCTTCCATATCTCTATTCTGTGGCCCTTAGTCTCAGCCTCATTTCAAGCCTGTTTCCTCTCTGGGTGGCAACATGGCTACCGCAGTTGGAGATACAAACATTCTATGGTAGAAGAAAGGTTGTTTATATCTTTATCCTGCTTTACCAGTGATTGAAATTTTACCAAGGACTAATCACAAGAGAGTTTTCCTCATATTCCGTAGATCATACTGAGTCACCGAGCCACACCTAAGCCAATCTGTCAGAAGGGGAAGGAGACCACCATGGCTGGCTACAAGTCATCAGGTTATCTTAGTCACTTGGGAAAGATTTTGAGATTGGAAGAAAATCAGGACTCTCCCAGCATGGTGGACGTAAATGTTGTTGAGTAGGCAACAACTGCTATTACATGTCAATTCATTTACCCAAGAGATATTCATGCCCTTCCTTTCACACACATGTCTAAAATCTGGTTTGGATGGAGAAAACCAAAGAACAAAAGGGAGGGGAAGGACTCATGAGGTCCTGCAGGATGGCAAGCTAGTAAGAAGGCACAGACTATCAATGTTGCTCGTACTTTGGCATACCCTGGGAAATGATTAATTGGCAATTTGATTCATTTTGGTACCATAGAAGAAATAATTTACCATTAACTCCCTGGTGCTCTGAAGGAGTTAATTTTCATCTCATGGATGAACACTTTATTCCCAGAGAGCATCTTACTCACTCTGTCTGTTCATGGAAAGAGACTCAATTCAAGGAAATACAGAACTATTTGGAAAGAACATTTTACTGAATTAAACACTATCTGTGCTCACTCATGTGATGCTGATTAGCTCATTGTATTCTTTTAGTCTGTTTGCCAAGAAGCACAAGAAAAAGGAATATGTACTACCAATTTAATTACATAGGTAGCCAATAATATTTATTAAGCACCTACTGTTTGCAGAGAACTATCCATGGAATGACGATAGTCCCAAAAGAGCTAGACAATATTAATGCAGAGACAAGTCAGATAGAAGCCAATAAAACTCTGGCTTTTTCAGTCTGTCTGCAAAATTAAGGCAGCAACACCTTATAAGCACATATTTCATTGCAAAACTGGTAGATAGCATGCAGTAAAGAGAGAAGCAAATAATTAACTCGTCATCAGTTGTAAACTTTACTCAGTAAAATCTTAAAGGTGTTTTCCTTTTTTTTTTTGACGGAGTCTCGCTCTGTCGCCCAGGCTGGAGTGCAGTGGTGTATCTCAGCTCACTGCAACCTCCACCTCCCGGGTTCAAGCGATTCTCCTGCCTCAGCTTGCCGAGTAGCTGGGACTACAGGCGCGTGCCACCACGCCCAACTAATTTTTGTATTTTTAGTAAAGAACGGGGTTTCACCATGTTTGCCAGGATGGTCTCGATCTCTTGACCTCGTGATCCGCCCACCTCGGCCTCCCAAAGTGTTGGGATTACTGGCGTGAGCCACCGCGCCTGGCCAGTGTTTTTCTTTTTAACACTTCTAGCATCCTGGCTCACTTCACCCCAGTTTATTCCTCTCAAAGCTAGCTCACTCCATTTTTTTTTTAACTCACAGATGATACTCATTATTTGTCTATATAGTTACATGTTTATTTCATATTCTTTCATATATCAACATCTTAAATGTTGTTCAGATTTAATAATATCTCATTTTTGATTTTTAAAAGAAGGATAATAAGAAAAGGGATGGTAAAGAATGTTAGTATAACCAAAATTTGATACATTAATAATACCATTTTATTTTAGATAAATGCATCAGATACTGTATTGTAGAAAAACATTCAATAGTATTTTAAATAGAATACTATCAATTTTACTCACAATTTTAGGGGAAATAATCAAATATTATTTTACATATTTCTCATTCCTTGGATGAGAAATTGTATTTTCTCAATATAATACACAAAATAATAGTTTATGAGGACATATGATCAAGTCAACCATCTTTGATTCAAATATTAATATTGTTCTAGCAACAAGAGGTGACAACTTCAGTGTAATGGAAAATTTTGTTTGTTTTTCAGGTTAAATCAACATAAGAAATCTAGTTTAATATAACATTCCCCGATGCTGTAAGACTGCTGAATGCTCTACCATGTGCCATTGCTTGGTGCCATTAGACATTCCTGGGGATTGGCACAGGACCCATTTGCATTCTACAGAGTAAAATGCTGAGAAAGAATTTATGGAGATTGAAATGTGAGCTAAATTGAGAGCATAATTCCAAGCAGATAATTTCAGTTAATTAAAACTGGTAGTACAGGTTCCATATAAATGGGTGCTGGTAATTTCCAGAATATATGAGGACATCTACTGAACTATTCATTTTATCACAGTCTAATAAGCTGTGATAAAATGCTTTAACTACCATGAGGATTTATGAAACCAAGAGTGTTTATCAGACTGATATTCAGTCAACTCTGACATATTAAAAGAGGGCCCAATTTGGCTTATCAGTGCCCTTACTTCCCTTTATCCTCCTTTCTACTCACTCTAAACTCATTATATCCTCCATTAGAGGAATAGCAGGGAATAACTCAATTGCTCTGAATATTTTTGATGAAACTTGCTTTGAGTGAGTTTGAGCCAGGCAAACATTAAGGTTGAGACTAAGCTGGAGAATATGTCTATGTTTCATTTCTGGACATATATGAAGAAACTAACCATTAATTTCCAATACTTAATGGATAATGAAAACACCATCAATCAACTTGCTAAGCATTTGTTCATATTCTTACCTTTTTACCTGGTTGCCTATATTAAGAGACAACATCAGTTGCAACATCTCAACAACTTTTGGACAATAACTAAATCCTTCCAAACTGAAAGGATTTTTTTCATATTCTAATATGAAGTTTAGTAGAGAGTTAATTGAGTGTTTCCTCAAGTAAACTCTAGTAATACTAATATAATGCCATTGGTGATGGGTAGTCTCTTCCCCTATCCTTGTTACTAAATCGGATCATAAAGTATCCCCAATGATATCACTGATATTTAACTTTGGTTGTAAAACCCCTACCAGTTGGTGCCAAATAACCTCTAGGACCTAAAGAATTTGGGCTACAGAATTGGCCCCTCAAAGCTCCAATGCTCCACTAATGCAGGCAGTAATGAGTCCTCACATTTTTCTGACTATATAGTTTACATATTTTAGCCCGATTTTATTTGAAAAGATCTAAAACTTCTTCTTGAGGTAAGATTGGTCTGTCACAGAGGCCTACTTATGATCCAATTCCACACAGAAATCCAATAACTAGCATCCAGGTTGCTTCTCAATTTTAATAAGGTAATGCTAAACTTTCCAGTAATTTATGTGGTAACCACATAGACTCTTTATTTTCCGAAATCTTACTAGGAAGTGCCTCTGTATGGATTGTATATAACTTAGCCATACAGCAAGCACTTAAAAAAGTGTACTATAAAATTTTAATTATAATAATTAAATAATAATGCTATATGGTAACTATTGCTTATCAAAAACTGAGCATTATATGTATAATATAAACATAAAATCATATTTAATTCTAATAATAGTATTATAAAGGCTAGTAGTAATAAATAGCATTTATCAAACTCTTACAGACCAGAGCTGTTTTTTAAAATATTAACTTATTTAATTTTTAACAAATTAACGTTTAGTATTAAGTTGGCACTCGTCATCTTGTAAAATGAGAAAGCTTAAGCTTAGAAAGGTTATGGCCATTGCACTGGACCACATTCATTGTCAACAGTAAAAGTTAGTACATGCAATATCCATACCTGAAGCAACTGTCTAATTTTTGGAAACCCCATTCATACTCCTACCTGCAATAGTCAAAGTGGTGATATCAATAGCCCATCTCCCATCATGTCTCAGCCTTGGTATCAAAGCAGGACATTCCAGTGTCTGGACATCTTTGTCCTTACTGAATGTGAACCTTCCTGGGCACAAGGATAGAAAATGCTAAAGAAACATGACTAGACTACAAGTTAATTTAGTGATTTGTTTAGTGAGGAGGCCACGAAGGCATATCAGTCTCTCTCTGAAGAAGCAGAAGATTCTTGGCAACAGTCCAGTCTGTGTTCAGGCTTATGTCTTTCACAGTTTTCCCTTCACTTCACTTCATTGCTTTTATTGTAGTGAAGGTCTATTCATGACTCAAGCATCCTTCCCAAGGTTGTTATATAAAACATGTCAGAGACAGGGGTGGCACTTATCAGCATTAATGACTGGCTTGTTTTTTTGATGATGTAAGTAGAGTTAGAAAAAATGGAACGTCTGCTTGTGAATTTTCCTTGCAAAACTAAATACTATTAACTTTCTTATAAGTCTTCTTTTAGTATGGTGGTGTGGTTATAAATATGGATTTTTAACTAAAAAAAGTGTATTCATGAATTCTGGCTCCATTAATTATTAGCTATATGACCTTGGGAAGTTTAGTTCACCTATTCCTGTGTCAGTTTCTTCATCTGTAACAAGAAGAAGTAATACTACTTATAAAATTTCTGTGATGATTAAATGAGTGAAATATGTAACGTATTTATAGCTGTGCTTAGCACATGCAAAATGCTTATAAATATTAGCTAAATAATAATAATGTGATTATTAATTCAGAGAAGCTTTCTCATTAGAAACTACTGATTTATGAAATTTTTAGTTTGAGAGTCTATATTTATATCTTCGTTAAAGTTGAGCTATTATTTGCTGTATGGAAATCAAATGTCCTGTGGACCAAACAAGAACAAGTTGACTGGGCAACAGTGCTGATACTTTAAAAGGTGGTTTCAGTAAGTTGGCAGGTTGACCTACTCAGACACATTGAGTTGGTCAAAGTTAACCAGAGTTCAAGAACTGATGACAGAAAGTATCAATTGCTGTTTCAAAAAAATGTATTTTTTTACTGAAGAGAAAAAAAGAAAATAAACAGGTAGCCTGAGGAAGAGGTAGCGTTGGAGGCATCTAATTTTATGATATGGTAAGTACAGAGGAAAAAATAACTTTACAGGAAAGAAAGTAAAAAAGAAAAAGGACTTGGCTGTATTTTTAAACGGAGAGGAAGAAATAATGTAAAGGCAAAGATTTAGAACAAAGCAAAGGAAAAGGAAAAGGCAAATAAGCCTCCACATCTGAAATGGGATGAAAGCAATACTTAAATAGGTGTTAGGAAAACTAAATAAGATACTGGGACCATTAAAAATAAAGTTTTAAGCACAGGGTCTAAAACATATCAAACATTTTAAAAATATCAACTAGTGCTAATTTTATGATTAATGAAGATTCCAAGAGAGAATTGGTGAAATAAGGCATGACAGTGGTGGAAAAGAAGAGTTTATTACTTTTTTACTCATTCAGTGAGGACAGCATTAACCAACACCAAAATCAGAGAGACATTACAAAAAAAAAAAAAATCCACAAAAAACTACAAGCCAATATGTCTCATAAACAAAGATGCAAAAATCCTCAACAAAATATTAAATGAATCCAGCAATATATAAAAAAGAACTGTCCACCACAACCAAATGGGATTTATCCCAGGTATGCACAGCTGGTTCAACATTCAAAAATCAATTAATGTAATCCATTACATTAATAGGCTAAAGAAGAAAAATCACATGATAACATCAATAGATGCAGAAAAAGCATTCAAAAAAATCCATCACCCATTCATGACAAAAATTCTCATTAAACTAGGAATAAGAATAGAAGGGAACCTGCTCAGCTTAATAGAAGATACCAACAGAAAACTTAGAGCTAACATCATAAATGTTAAGAAACTTGAAGCTTTTCCACCAAGAACAAAAACAATACTTTGTTGAGAATTTTTGTATTGATGTTCATCTAGTATATTTGCAAAAGTTTTCTTTTTGTTGTTGTTGTTTCTCTGTCAGGTTTTGATATCAGAATGATGCAGGCCTCATAGAATGAGTTAGAGAGGAGTCTCCCCTCCTCAATTTTTTGGAATAGTTTCACTAGGAATGGTATCAGCTCTTCTTTGGACAGCTGGTAGAATTCAGCTGTGTATCCATCTGGTCATGGGCTTTTTTTGGTTGGTAGGCAATTGATTACTGCCTCAATTTCAGAGCTCATTACTGGTCTGTTCAGGGTTCAATTTCTACCTGGTTCAGTCTTGGGAATGAGTATATGCCCTGGAATTTATCCATTTCTTCTAGATTTTCTAGTTTATATGCATAGAAGTGTTAATAATATTATTTGATGGTTGTTTTATTTCTCTGAAGTCAGTGGTAATATTCCCCTTGTCATTTCTGATTGTGTTTATTTGAATCTTATCTCTTTTCTTTCTTATTATTCACACTAGATATCTATTTTATTATTTTTTTCAAAAGATTAGCTCCTGAATTCACTGATCTAATGATGTTTTGTGTCTCCGTCTCCTTCAGTTTACCTCTGATTTTAGTTATCGTTTTCTGCTAGTTTGGGGATTTGTTTGCTCTTGATTCTCTACTTCTTTAGCTGTGATGTTATGTTATTAACTTGAGATATTTCTACATTTTTGATGTGGGCATTTAGTGCATTAAATTTCCCTCTTAACAACACTGTCTTATCTGTGTGTGAGATTCTGGTATATCTTTGTTCTCACTAGTTTCAAATAACTTCTTGATTTCTGCCTTAATTTCATTATTTACCCAAAAGTCATTTAGAAGCAGGTTATTCAATTTCTATGTAATTGTATGGTTTTGAGTGAATTTCTTAATCTTGTTTTTTTGTTTTTGTTTTTGAGACAGAATCTCACTCTGTCACCCAGGCTGGAGTGCAGTGGCACGATCTCTGCTCACTGCAACCTCTGCCTCCTGGGTTCAAGCGATTCTCCTGCCTCAGCCTCCCAAGTCCCTGGGACTACAGGTGCCCACCACCACGCTCGGCTAATTCTTGTATTTTTAATAGAGACGGGGTTTCACCATATTGGCCGGGCTGGTCTTGAACTCCCGACCTCAGGTGATCTGCCCGCCTTGGCCTCCCAAAGTGCTGGGATTACAGGCATGAGCCACCATGCTCAGCTGGCTACTATTAAAAAGTAAAAGAAAATAGCCAATGCTGGCAAGGTTGCAGAGAAAGAGGAACACTTATACATTGTTGGGGGGAATGTAAATTAGTTCACTCTGTGGAAGACAGTGTGGTGATTCCTCAAAGATCTAGAGGCAGAAATACCATTCGACCTAGCAATCCCATTACTGTGTATATACCCAAAGAAATATAAATCGTTCTATTATAAAGACACATGCATGCATGTGTATGTTCACTGCAGCTAAATGATGAGAACAGATGGACATATAGGAGGGAACAACACACAGTGGAGCCTATCAGAGGGTGGATGGTGGGAGGAGGGAGAAGTTCAGGAAAAAATAACTAATGAGTACTGGGCTTTATACCTGATGATGAAATAATCTGTACAAAAAATCCCCATGACACAAGTTTACCTATATAACAAGCCTGCACATGTACCTCTGAACTTAAAAGTTAACAGCAACAAAAAGACAAAAGACCTCTCATCAATGGTTTTTAACTTGGTACTGGAACTCCTAGCTAATGCAATAGATAAGAAAAAGAGATAAAAGGTAAACAGATTGGAAAAGAAGAAATAAAACTGTGTTTGCATACTAATGTCCTATGTAGAACATTTGAAAGAACTAACAAAAAAAACTTCTGGAACTAATGGGCTATTATAGCAAGGTTTAAGTATGCAATGTTAATATACAAAAGTCAATTGCTTTTCTATATTCTATCAATGAATAAGTGGAATTTGAAATTAAAAAGCACAATATGATTTACATTAGCATTCAAGAAAATTAGATAATTAAGTATAAACTAACAAAATATGTTCAAGATACATATGAGAAAGATTACAAAATTCTGCAAAAAAATCGAAGACTGAATGGAGAGGTGCTCCATGTTCATGTATAGGAAGACTCAATATTGTCAAGATGTCAGCTCTTCTCAACTTGGTCTACAGATTTAATGCAATCTCAATCAAAATCCCAGAAAGTTATTTTGTGGATACTGACAAAATGATTCTAAAGTTTATATGAAGAGACAAAAGACCCAGAATAGCCAACACAATGTTGAAGAAGAAGAACAAATGTAGAGAATTAATACTGCCACACTTCAAGACTTAGGAGAAAGCTACAATTATTAAGTGATATTTGTGGAAGAATAGACAAAAAGATCAATGGAAAAAAATAGAGTGCAGAAATAGATCCACATAGATATAGTTAACTGATCTTTTACAAAGGAGCAAAGGCAATAAAATAGAGCAAAGACAGTCTTTTCAAAAAATTGTCTTGGAACCAACTGAACAATCCATCTGCAAAAATATGAATAAAGACGCATGTTTTATATTCTTCCAAAAATTAACTCATAATGGCTGGGCATGGTGACTCCCACCTGTAATACCAGCACTTTGGGAGGCCAAGGCAGGAGGACTGCTGGAGCGCGGGAGTTTGAGACCAGCCTGCATAATATAGTGAGACCCCATCTGTAGAAGAAATCTTAAAAATTAGCCAAGCATGGTGGTGTGAACCTGTACTTCCAGCTATTCAGGAGGCTGAGGTGGGAGGCTTGCTTGTGCTTAGGAAGCAGAGGTTGCAGTGAGCCAAGAGGGCATCACTACACTCCAACCTGGGTGACAGAGTGAGACCCTCTCCAAAAAAAAAAAAAAAAAAAAAAAAAAACCTCACAATGGATCATATACCTAAATGTAAAATACAAAACTTCAAAATTTCAAAATTCCTAAATTCCTAAAGATAAACATGGGAGAACATCTAGATAACCTTGGGTTTGACAATGACTTTTTGAATTAACACGAGAGAAAAATCCATGAAAGAAAAAAGATTGATAATCTGGACTTCATTAAAATGAAAAACTTACTGTCAAAAAAATGTTCAAGAAAATAAAAAGAGAAGCCACAGGCTGCAGGAAATATTTGCAAAAGACATATCTGAATAAGGACTATTATCAAAATATACAAAGAACTCTAAAAAAATCAACAAGAAGACAGCCTGGTTAAAAAATATGAGGCAAAGACTTGAACAAACAGTTCACAAAATATGTACAGATGGCGAAAAGCATACAAAAAGATGTTCCATATTCTATGTCGTCAGGCAAATGTAAATTAAAACAACAATGAAATACTACTACAGACTTATTAGAATGCCAAAATCCAAAACACTAACAACACTAAATGCTGTTGAGGATGTGGAGCGAGAGGAACTCTCATTCATAACTTACAGGAAGCCCCTTTGGAAGACAGTTTAGCAGCTCCTTATATGTGATCCAGCAATCACACTCCTTGGTATTTACTCAAAGGAGCTGAAAATGTATGTCCACACAAAAACATGCATATCAATGTTCACAGAGGCTTTATTAATAATTTCCAAAACTTGGAAGTAACCAAGATGTCCTTCAGTAGGCTTTTAGATAAATTGTGATATTTCCAGATAACGAAATATTACTCAGCACTGAAAAGAAATGAGCTATTAAGCCATGAAAGGACATGGAGAAAAAGTAAATGCATATTACTAAGTAAAAGAAGCTAGTTTGAAAAGGCTACATACTGTATGATTCCAACTATATGACATTCTAAATAAAGGTAAACCTATGGAGATGGTAAAATCAGTGGTTGCCAGGGGTTGGAGGTAGGACAAAGGGAGAAGAGGTAGAGCACAGAGGATTTTTAGGACAGTGAAACAACTGCTTTGATACTACTATAAAGCTATTCTGATACTCTGATACTGTAAATAAATGTCATTATACCTTTGTCCAGTATAAATCAGTACCTTAGAAAGTAAACCACAAAGAGTGAACCATAGTGCAAAGAATGAACTTTGGGTGATAACGATATGTCAATATAGGTTTATCAAATGTAACAAATGCATCACACTGGAAGGGAATGTTAATAATGGGCAAGGTTTGGCATGTGTAGGGGCAGAGGATTTATGGAAAGTCTCAGTATCTTCTGCTGAATTTTGCTGAGAAATCAAGACTTCTCTAAAACATAAGGTCTATTTTTAACAAAGGATACAACTATACAGATTGATACTCTTTTTTATTTTTCAAAAAGAGAAAGATGTGTCAGGTAAGTAAAGAACCTACAGCTGGGGGCCATTATAGGTAACTTGGGGATAAGGTAATTTGGAGAAGTTCACTACAGTTGAAAGCTCTATAAGTACTCAGTAATGAAGGCATAATTTGGGTGGTTGAGAGCTAAAACCACGTTCTCTGGTTTTCTCTTACTCTTCCATTTGTTAAACAAGCTTCCTGTGCCTCAACTTAAACAACTCCTATATCTTTTCTTTGTTTGAGGGGACACATAAAAATATCAGATTTTAGAGTAGCTTGTTAAATCTGGTTTAGGATGAAGTAACTTTTATTTTACTTTGAGATACATTTTTAGATTATCTTAAATTCAGATACAAGATATGTTATGCTTCTCATTTTCAGAAATTGCTCTTACTCATGTACTGAGTAACCACAACTCCCTTATCTTAAATTTTGAATCTTCAGTTTGTGTTAGCAACCTTTCACACACGTCTTGGCTGAAGTGTTAATCTTGTATTGAACTCCAGGTTGGTTAATGTGCTTTTCTCATCATGTTACCTTCACACTCTGCTCCAATTTACAAATCTCACCAGTGTAGGCAATTTTGCTATCTTTTCACAAGATGACAGAATTCTTGGTTCAATAATGAAGTGTGAAAAACTTGCCACTAAAATAATAAATGTGATACATCATATTAGAAGCTTTATTTTTGAATTCACTAACGTATTTTTGAGTTGTTGGAAGCAAATGAACAGTTTTGTGCATTCCCCACATTTTCAAACTACATTAAAAAACAAGAAACACAACTGGACTGGATGTGTATTTAATAACTGATATGCATCACAATCACATTGGCTTTCTTCACTGTAAAGGGATAATTATAATTAGAATAAATATGGTAAACCATTTAATGAATGTAGATTGGACAGATATTTAAATATTTTGGAAAAATAAAATTCTATGGTAGTGGTATTAAATCTTTAAGTATTTTTTATTCCTACATACCAAATACAGAATTTTTCTTAAAAATCTATAGAGCAATAAACACTACTGGTGTTATATAAGCTCTGACATTATTAAAAATAAAAGCCCAATGAACCTATATCTTTAATAGGACCTATTCTTTTGTTCTATAAAAGAGGAGAGGGTTGGTCAAAGCATACAAATTTCAATTATGGAGGAGTAACAGATTTAAATTATAGAGGAGTAATAAGTTCAAGAGATCTATTGTAGGGCCTAATGACTACAGTAACAATGTGTTGTATTCTTGAACATTGATAAGAAATTTTCTGTTCTTGCCACCAAAAAATAAGTATGTGAAGCAATGTACATGTTAATGAACTCAATTTAGCCATTCCATAATATATATATATATATATATATAGCAAAACAACAGGTTGTACATAATATATATAATTGTCATTTGTCAATTTAAAAATTATTTTTTTTTTTAAAAAGGAGAAAACAAATTCATTCTGAAAGGCTGTGGGTGAGAGAAGCAGAAGTGGATTTACCATAAAGCTAAAGAAGCTTAAGCTTCAGAGACCCTGACTTCTGAGAGTTGTGATTATTTGTGAAATGTTCTCGGTGTGGAAGAGAAATCAAGTTGCAATCAGGATACTTTCTTACGAAAGCATTTCTGATACATTTTCTTAAAAACCTTGGAAAGAAAAATGAACCTGGATCTACAAGCCTCCTTTGTTGTGATTTCTTTTTTCATTTTAAATAAATATACATTTTCTACCCAATTATGCATTTGCTTTTTTTTTCCTTTATGGGGAGCATCAAACAATCTGCAAGCTTCAGACTCCCACCAAAACATGAACCTTGCCCTTGAAATACACATAATACTGTAAGAGATAGCATTGGTAGTGCTCTATGCTTTGGGAAGCATCAACTTCTACAGGTGCATTCTTGGGTTGGTTGTGTGCATACAGAAATGTTTTCCATGGAAACACTGTAAATAGGGGTTATATTTTTAGCACAGGCTACTGAAGTGTTGAACCCATAAATAACCACAATTATAATTTTGGGAGGCTAGGTACCACTGGGGAGTTGGTAGGCACAGAAAGAGGAGACACAAGAGGAGAGAAAGAAGGAGGATAGGGGAAAGGCAGACGACTGGAAAGGAAGAGAGGACAAAGAAGAGGAGGGAATGAGACAGAGGAAATGGAAGGAGATTAAGGGAAGAAAGGAGTGGAGAGAAAAGAAGAAGTGTGAGGGAGAGACAGACAGGAAGTAAAGGAAGCACTCTCTCTACTCCTTACTTCAGGATAAATTTTAGGTTCGATTTTGAAGTATGAAGAATTTGTTTTTAAAAATCCTCTCCCCACCCCTACCCTTACCTCCTGCTTTTTTCTTGTTCCCCAACTCACGTATAAGCAAGTCCCAACACAATGACCATGGCCAGTCCCATTATCTTTGTCTATGAGAGAGGGGTAAATGAACTTAAAAACTAAATTTTAGTTTAGTTCTTTCAGACAAAACCACATGCTGAAGAGAGAGCCAAGTTGTTGGTTTCTTTTGATAGTACTAGCTGTGCACCAGTGTGGAGTAGCAAGGGATATTATGCTCTTTAAACTTCTTATCACAAAGAAAGAGAACAGTAACGAATCTCCATGAATTTTCAGTTCATATATCTTTTACTAGTTCATATTATATCATAACTTTATTTTTCTAAATGATTATTTTCTTATGAACTATTTTCTCTTTTATTACTAAAAAATGATTCACGTTTAACTATTGTCTCATTGCTTTGTCAATTGAAAAAAAAATCTACCTATGTATTTCCAAACATCATTGAACCATTCAATCTCAGCTGCTTCCATACCCAACTGGGGACCATGTAATAGACCAAAGGAAGTATATTCTGGTAACAAGCAGCAGGAGATGTGATATCCCTTTGTTCATAAAGTGAAAGTGTAGCAAGCTGAATTTTCCTCACTTTCAATTTTCTTAGTTAAGTTGTCATCAGATTAGAGACAAAGTGAAAATACTTAGTAAGATTTAATGAAATTAAACCTAATAGGAGCTTCGTTTAATTATCTAAGAGCAGAGAGAGTCGGTCAGAGATTGGTGCTGAGAAAATGATGGATCCGGTGAAAGCACTTTAATCCAGCCTTAACCTACCAGCTATAGTTTTCTTGTGTGTACATATTAATTGTACAGGGGAAATTTTATGTATCATTTAGATGGATCCTTTATAATTCAAGCTTTCTTTACATGGAGTATTAAATGTATGCTTAGTTTTTCCAGTAACACTTGGGGAAATGCCTTGTAAATGGGTGTATAAATTTGCTTAATTAATCAAACAAAAGGAAAAGCTTTTAGAGAGCAGAATCATGACGGGAACTTAAAAAAAGGAAATTAAAAAGATAAAGCTTATTACTGACTGGTAATTTCAATTCATGCTGTAAATAAAATAGGTTTAAAAGCAAAGCCAGTGTAAATATGCCTCTACAGCAGGTTCTCCAGTACAGTTGGCAGTGGCCCAAGAATTACCAATAGGTTCTAAGTCAATATTATTTTTTGAGTGCCCTTAGACTGCTGAATTTATTAAGCAGTTTATTTGTAGTGAAGACGTTCTCTAGGTAACCTTGCCTATTCTCCACATGTGATCTCTAAGCCACCAGCTAGGTGCAAGAGTTGAATTCTGATGAACGAGGCTTTTCATGTTGATCTTTGGCACTATACTACTCTACAATTAAAACCAACTGTAAAAATCACAGTCATTTGAGAGGCTGTTGTAAATTATGCTTACAAACATAAATTTTGAACTTATTTCTCTATTTCCACAAAATTTCGTTAAACATTTAGCAAAATGAACTTTAAGTCATCAGCCTACGGCAAATAAACCAAGTGAACCTCCGGTTCTGGTGGTTTATAATGGTGCTCTAATTTCTTGTCTTAAAAGTATGGTATGTGGGCAACGACATGTACATTATTTGGGGCCTTCTTACAAATGCAGAAGCTTGGGCCTTGCCCCAGAACTACTGAATCAGAACTTACATTTTAATAATCTTGGGTTTGAGAACCACTGTTACAACCAGTGTAGCTATGCCAAGACAGAAAGTGCTCCTTTCTATTCCCTAGGGGATTTGTGTTTCTATTTGTGCTGGCACACTAACTATTGATTCATAATTTTGTATCACTGTATGTGCTGCTTTTTTTCATTTTTAGGTTATATTTCTCTTTCCTTCTAATGGCTTATGATAATTTAAAATAATTCAGAAGAGGCAAATGAGTTGAAAAGTTATGTGAGTCATAAGAATAAATAATTCTACTCTAAGTATTTCTCAGTTTAGATAAAGTATAAGCTCAAATATTATTCAAGCTCTAAGATTGCAGGCAGAATCAACCACTTAACACTTTTTTGCAAATTGTTCTCTTCCATTTAAGAAAAAGAACGCATTTTCAAGTTTCTCCATAGGTTACAATTTACAAGCTATTTTTCTGTAGAAAATGATTTTGTTCTTACTATGTACAACACTTTGATTCAGTGTTTTAATTATTTGCCATTACAATGTTAATCCAGGCATTTGTCATAACAATTGTAAAAATAAAAATTTGTGATACAATACAAACAGCTAACATTTACTGAGGACCTTTCATATGCCAGGAATTCTTCTAAATATTTTCTTAGTATGAACTCATTTAATCTAATTAATAAACCCTGTGAAATAAGGACTATTGTCAGACTAATTTTACATGTGTGAAAATTGAAGCACAGAAATGTTAAGTGACTTGCCCAAAGTCACACAGTAAGCTTATAACGAAGTTGAAATACAAACTTAATCTGTTTTCAAAGACTACACTCTTAATCAAAAACTGACACAGCCTAAACAGCCTAAATGCCCAATAACAGGGAATAGTTATATAGGCTGTCAATGTCAATGTCTAAATGTCAGGCAATCATTTTAAATGAAGTCTAGGCAGCATGAGGTGGACTCTATGCTTAGAGTCTTAAAAGGCTGAAATCTAAGTGCTACCCAATCTGCATTTTCACCTGGAGAATTTGATAAGGATTCATTTGGATTGTTGGTGGAATCCATTCTCTTGTTTTATAAAACTGATGCCCTTGTTTTCTTCCTGGCTGTCACCCAAATGATGCTCTCAGCTTCTAGAGGCTGTCCTCAGGTTCTCTCCATGTGACCTCTCCATGTGGCCCCTCCATCTTCAAAGCCAGCTATTAGTGTGAAATCATTCTCATGCTTCTAATCTCTCTGATTTACCCTATGGTTTATAGCTGGAGAAAATGCCCCACTTTTCAAGGGCTCACGGGAATCATGTTGCATCATAGTCAGTGGTTCTACCCACACTAAAAGGGAAGAAAATTTGACAGGAACAGGGGTCATTGAGATTCAACTTAAAATCCTGCCCATCATATCTTTCTTTCCATTTTTGTAATCCACATTACTATAATAAAGAATAATTTTCTAATCAAAAAATATTTTATACAATAGGCTTGATTTTTTTACAATGTTAATAAAATCAAGGTAGAATTAAAATTTACATTGTAAACTAAAAATCCAAGTTACTTTTTTCTTATTTAAAAAGAAATATAGATAAGATTTGAATGTTCCGTATGTTCTTTGTTGTCAGTGCCCACTTCCACATGAAATAATTGATAAATTTCTACATAATTATAACCCCCATCTTATTTAAATTTATATCCCACAAACCAAACCATCCTTCTTTATTTAGTACTAAAATTCTAAATGTATATCCTGCCTAATGCCTACATCCCAACCACACATTAATTCCAAAGCATTTCAGTAAGGCACTATTTGGTTGACATGTCAAATCCTAAGAAAACAGACTTACTGCTCTCATACTTAAGGAGTTAGAATGCTGTTCATGGGGAGGGTGCTGTAAGACAGAAAGAACCATTATTTCTGTCAAGTTATTGACTATTCACCTGATGGCTAGAGTCACGGGCAAAAATAGTTGAGGACTAAACAGATACATTGCTCTTAAAAAAAAGATAGTGCAACAAAGGCCTAATATCCAGAATCTATAGAGAACTTATACACATCAGCAAGCACAAAACGAATAACCCTATTAAAAACAGGCAAAGGACATGAACCAACACTTCTCAAAAGAAGACATACAAGCAACCAATAAACAGAAAAAATGCTCAGCATTACCAATCAACAGAGAAATTCAAATCAAAACCACAATGAGATACCATCTCACACTAGTCAAAATGGCCATTGCTAAAAAGTCAAAAAAAAAAAAAAAAACAGATGTTGGCAAGGCTGCAGAGAAAAGGCAACACTTATACATCAATGATGGGAATGTAAATGAGTCCATCCACTCTGGAAAGTGGTCTGGAGATTTCTCAAAGAACTTAAAACAGAGCTACCATTCAACCCAGCAAGCCCACTACTGGGTATATAACCAAAGGAAAATAAATCATTATACCCAAAGGACACATGCACTCACATATTCATCACTTTGCTATTCGCAATAACAAAGACATAGAATCAACCAAGGTACCCATCAATAGTAGATAAAATTTTAAAAATATGGTACATATACACTAAGGAATCCTACACAGTGACGTAAAAGAAAGAAGTCACGTCCTTTGCAGCAACATGGATGGAGTCGTAGGCCATAACCCCAACTGAATTAACACAGGAACAGAAAACCTAATATTGCATATTCTCACTAATAAGTGGAAACAGAACACTGAGCACACATGGACATGAACATGGGAACAACAGACACTGCAGACTACCAGACAGGGGAAGGAGAGAGAGGAGGGCACGGGTGGAAAAACTACCTATTGGGTACTATGCTCACTACTTGGGGGATGGGTTCCATGCCCTAAACCTTAGCATCATGTAACATTTGCACATAACAAACCTGCACATCTAGGCTCTGTAACTAAAATACAAGTTGAAATTTCAAAAAAAGATATCCAGCTTCTACATTTCTGAAATTTACTCCTGCCTTTAAAAACCCGTACCTTCAAGCCATTGGGAAGTTTTGGTCTTAAGCATGAACTGCCCCAATATTCCTTGCTTGGCACCCAGCAAATAAGGGTCTCCCTTTCTACTCTGTTGCAAATTAAATAATAATGATAATAATAATGGTGGCAGTCACAAGAGATTTGAAGGGGAGAGAAAATGAAAACTAAACAGAGTAACAAATTTCTACATAATGAGCCATCTTATTATATATAATAATAGGTACAAAATTACCAATACAATCTTTGAGCTTTCTAAAAGTTATATGGTGTTTATCAGTAAAATGTTTACCCTGTGGTCTTTTTTTCCCAATTTTTTAACGTCAAATTTCAAAAATACAACTTTTTAATATAACACTGTTACGTTACATCATACCTGAAAAAGACAGTGGATGACTATTATTCTGGAGATATTTGATTTGTTATCTGAATTTATATCCTGTAACTGAGGATATTGATTGTCTGCTAAATTCAAATACATTTGTTAAATTACTGCTTTCATGTTGACATAACATTTAGTTTCATAATAAAACACAACACTGGAAAAGCAGAGTTGGAAGCTGTATTCCTAATTCTATGAAGGAGGATTGCTATTGCTATACAGGTGGGAGATACTATGTTTCCTTCAGAGTTTTCCTGCAATGGGTATTACACAGGATGAGATCAGAGACAAAGACATATGTGGCATGTCCCCCAACCATAAGAAAGTGATTTTCTCATGGCAATACATTTTAAAGAAAATATTAATATTTATTTGTTGAAGATATTTTGCCCTGTATAGATAAAAATAATGCTACTTGTTAACTTGAAAAATATTTTCTAGGAATGGAGATATGTGTTGAGACATCGCCCATCTCTGGCAAAATCCTCCTTATAAGAATTGCCTAGCTTTAAGAGTTCAGTCTACAATCATAGAAAAGTGTTAAATAAATTAATCTTGATTATCAAATACCTCACCATGGCTTCATCGGCACGCTTTTTTTTCCCAAAGTGACCTAATTAGCTCATGTTGATTAATGTGTAGTAGTTTCATTTTCATTTAATATTATCATCAATTGATTAGACAAAAAAAGTTATAAATTCAGAAGGCATTTAAGTATATACATAGAGAGAGGGTTTTACTAGCATTTAAGAAAGTACTATTCTCTGCTATAGACTCTCAGATTTACTAAGGCAGGGACCATGGTTGGCTTACATTTATAACCCACTGGGACACAGCACAGTGCTTAGTACATAGTAGCAACCACTCCACATTCATTTAATTAATTAAGGTCATCTCAGAAGATTTTGAGAATAAAGTATAATTAGTAGATGGTAGCATTGCGGAAATTCTAAAGTACAAAACACTTGAGAAACAATTTTCCTTATTTCCCTGTCTTTAGATAAACCTATATTTTAAAATCTGACCAAAGAAAAATGATATGTAAAAGTAACAACTTTCTCTATTGGATGTGGCTAAATTAACTAAGATTAATGGTTGATGTACTTGAGTAAGTTAAAAATGATCCTGCAATGTGACTGTAAAAAGAAGCATACTTTTTGAATCAACTAGTGATTCCATAAAATTAGGTTATTTATTACAATCTCAGTGTTGTTTTCCCCCATGTATCACAGTTAAACAATATATCTCATACAAGCTATGTTTCTTCATCAGCAGTATTAGCATTCTTCCCAGAAAAGGAAAAGGGAAAGTCTTTTCAATTATAAGTCAATATGTAAACTTTAAAATTTAAGAATAAAGTTGGTAAGAGAGGCAGAAAACCTAGACGAAATGAACTATTTCAATGTATTTAAATTCAACAAAGGTCACAAAATGTTACCTGAATACATGGAAAGACTAAGTATCTCTCTCATATGAAAATATTTTATGTGATATATGTTAAATTTCCAAAAGATAACGTCTGTGCAGTCTCAAATGTAATTCTGGGGGAGAATTTCATTTAGTTATGTTCTTCTGTATATTTATATATTTCCTATTTTAAAAGACAAATACTACCTGAGAACAACCAATAAATGTTGAGAGTAGAATCAAAGGACTGAAACAAGAGAACAAAATCTTGTTTACATGATGGCAAAATACAGTATTAAGCCATTGTAGTAAAACAAAGGATTGTTTTTAGACATGTGTCTAACATGATTTGTAATGTTTTATTTAACTTAAATATTCAAGTAAATCTGAGAGAATTTTACTTTTTTATACATCTGTCTTTATTTTTATTGTATATATTTATGGGGCACAACATGATGTTATATATATTATATAGGGGAGTGATTAAATAAAGCTAATTAGCATATCCATCACCCCACATACTTGTAATTTTAATGGTGAGAACATTTAACATATACATGCTTCACAAGTGTATATTTTCTAGTACACAGTACGTTATTATCAACTGTAGTCACCATGTTGTACAATAGATCTCTAGAACTTATCTTCCTATCTAACTAAAACTTTATACCCTTTGACCAACATCTTCCCATCCCTCCCCTGCCGCATTCCAGAGTAACTACCATTCTACTCTCTACTTCTATGAGCTACACATTTTTAGATTCCACATATTAGTGAGATTATACAGTAGTTTTCTTTTTGTGTCAGGCTTATCTCACTTAGCATAATGTCTAAAGGTTCATCCACCTTAGATGCTAACCAATCAACAACAGTCTCATCCAGTTTTCAACCCACTTATTCCCCTGAAAATCCACCAATCCCTGAAGACCATTCTTCCCAAAAAACATATATGATCAACAGTCGCCTCTGCAACTGATAGGCATAGCTTTCCATGGTGCACAAAATAAATGCAGCTAGATCTTTTCAGTTGAGATAACTGGTCTTATAAGCCTTTAACAGAATCTTCTAACTAAAAACCCTATAATATAATTTTACAATAATTGACAATTATTAAAGATATGAGGGTCTCACTGCATCTAAATGACACTTGCTATCCCTTTCAGAATTGGGTTTGTTAAATAAAAGTAATAGAGTGGAAACAGTGATTAAGTAAAAAAAGGAGATTCCAGAGTCAGACACTCCTAGATTTTTTCCTGGATCTATAATTTACTAGCTCAGTGACATCACTGAATCTCAAAAAATCTCAGTTTCTCATATGTAATATATGATTAATAAAATAATTTCATAGTAATTTTGTAAAGATTAAACTAAGTAGTTTGTCTAAAACATAAAGCTTAGTCCCTGGCACAATGTAAATATTCAAAAATGCCAGTGTTCTGTTATTATATTTCTGGTTCAATATGTTTTCTGTTATAATTCAAGTTTACCAATTACAGCTTTTAAATGCATTTAGTTATAGCATAATAAGGTTTTGGAAGAGATACAGGTAGCTTACATATTTTATGGTGCAATGGTTTGATAGTATTCTATCTTTTTGGGTTTTTTTCCAGCTTAGGAAAATAATGTGGTGCTAGAGAATAACTGTTACCAGTTGCATGTAAAAAACATGCTACCAAGGAATCTCAAGAATATTTAGAGACAACTATTGTTCCCAGTTGTTAATCATTATATTTAAACTAATTATTTCTTGGGTTAAGACTTCCTTCATATACACAAAACAGTTATATGACATATTTAACATATATGACAGAGGCATAACAGAACACAAAGCATAATAAAAGCATGGTGAAAATACTGCATGATTTCTTCGTGGGAAATTTTGGCTCATGTTGTATGGTAATCACTTTTAAATCTGAAATTACCAGAATTATAATTCATATTGGAATCCAATACAAACTCAAACACAAAGAGTACTTGTAATAACTAGAAGACTAACAGCAATTTGCCAATTTAAATAATGTTACCATATAAGCATATACATCAACAACTGACCAAAAATCTTCAAAGATTGGTTTAAATTCTGAGTAAATTCTTTATATCTCAAAAGAATATTCTTTTGTATTTTAGAGACTGTTTTCTCCTTAACTGTGATTTTCTTAGTGATGATGCTGCTTTCTCCCAGAGGGATCTCAAATGCATAGTCATTTTTTTTATTTTATTTGCTGTAATATATTTCCTACAACTAATAAAAATAAAATCCAGACGTGTTGAACCTTGGTGAAATGAATGCAATGAAATTGTCAGAATGAATTTGTCTAAGTGAAAATTACATAAGACAATGAATGAACTTCTGGGGCTCAGAAGAAGGTTGTGCGAGGGAAGCAGAGGGCATGAGGGCATGGTGCCTATCACAAAGTAAGCATTCGATAAGTAGTTGTTGAATGAATGAATACAGGAATTAACATGAACTACAGACTCAGGAAAGCCTTGACTCAACAAGCCCTTGCAGATTTCTTGTTGGTTCACTGCCAAGGCTCCTTGACACAGACCTTTCCCCTCTAGAGGTGTTTTTGAATCATTTCTTTCCATTACCTCTTCTCCTTTCTATTCCTATTAGTTTAAAACACAGTGGCACAGCATATTCAGTTATATTGAATCATCTGATTTTCCGAGCCAACTATCAAGGACACAGGGAAACTCTTAAGGCTTTATAACCTCAAGCTGTTTTCCACATATAAGAGAACTGGTTCACATTTTTTCATGTGCTTAATGGATATTCAGTAAGTGGGAGCGATATGTTTATTTGGCTGACAATCAGAGATACATGAAATTACTTAAATTATTAGGAAGGTAATCACATGTTAAAGAAGTTTTTGGATATAGAGTCAACTTGTTTTTCCAACTAGATTGTGCAAGTAATTAACAGAATAACTCATTCGAATTATCTCTCAAATTTGGTATTTAGGATTTTGTATATCCCCAGTTTAAAAAAAAAAAAAAGCAACAGGCAGAGAATCCACAAAATACTCCAACTGAGTACAGAAAGAGAATAAGCTTTTCTTTTATAATTCTTTTATTTAAACTAAAACAGGGCTGACAGTAGTAGATGCACATAATATATGACTCTCTCTCTATATATATATAGTTATGTAGTCATATATATATATATAGTTATGTAGTCATATATATATATATATGGTAAGGGTGCAATAACATTCTATAGATCAGAGAGAGCCCTGAGGACTCATTCTAGATGATGTCTGGGATAATTCCTTACAGTTCTTCCATTTTTAATTTTGTTATTTTATTTCCATTACCTACATGAATATTATTTTAATATAATGCTACTTTACAAAAAAAAATCCCTAAGCATCATAGAAATTCTATGCAGAAACATTATAATTTAACCTCAGAGTAAAAACGTTAAATGGCAAAGTTCTGGTCACAGAGCTTTCACATAATTGTATATTTCTGCAAAGACTTAGAAGGCTCGTTAAATATAATTTGAAGACTCGTTATCATAACCTTTTTTGTATTTGGTGCATCTGATAATGTAAGAAAATTTAAATTAAAACCTTAGCAGTAGACTTCATAGAATTATATTGGAGAAATTATTTTGAGAACTTTTATAGACATTCCCATATATGTTAACTCTTTCAGGGCCTTAATAATTCCAACTGAAATTACAAATGTTAAAAATCACAAATAACGTATTTATGTATAATAAGTCTAAGTGTTTAAATAATTTAGGCATATGCATATAAAATATAAAAATCTACTTCTTCCTCATTTGCTCTTCTTTTTGTAACAAAATTAATTTAATGCAAATAATACATAAAATCTATTTGAATGGAGAACCACTGGAGGTATCTATATAAACTCCTAAATAATTCAAATTTGACTAAAGTCCTGAATATTTTTTCATGTCAAAAATATGACTACAGCTAAAATTATTTTGACCCTAAAAATGTTGTACATAAAATGAAAACTGTTGCAATGTTTAGAACCTTAGGAAAATAATTGAGTCCTAAATACCAGGAGAGTAAAGAGTGGCTTAGTATAAACAAGTGTATCTGTTAACCCTTTACCAAATTTACCAAAAGAGTTTTTCATCTGATAACCACACTGTGGATAAAGTCAAGCAAAATTGTATTTTCTGAGACTACAAAGTAACAGGAGATAAAAATTAACAAGGAAAGCGGAGAAGAAGGAAGGAGAAAAATGAGGAGGGAATAAGAGAGATAGAAAGTAAGAATGCTGGACTTAATGCTTTTCATTCTTAAATTTTAAATGTATTTACCACTATAGAGTTGACAACAGCTGAGGGACAGCATTTATTTCTTATAGATCTTCAGACAATAAAGTATTCTAAATATCTTTCTTTATCTTAAAAATAATTTGATAACAACTATAGATTCTTTTTGTGGAGAGCTGTTCTTGCTCTCAATCTCACTTCTAGTTACATAGTAAATGAACTATGGAATTTTTTCTTCAGAAATCACGTTGGAATAAATGGAGTGCTAAAGGGATATTACTGCATATTTTTCACCTTACATTTAGCTACCAAGATTAGCTATGTCCCTTTAATTGCCCAGAGTTAGAAAGCAGGTTCCAGTTAATATCTAACGAAGAAAAGAGAGAGGATTGAGGGCAAGTGAGTAAGTGTAGTGAGTCACGAAGCTTAATAGAACAGACTGTAGAACAATAATTTACACATCTAATGGAAAGAAGAAACATCAAAAAACATTTTTGTCTACAAAAATCTCATGTCAGAGGGCACTGGCTCAACCTCAACAAAAACAAATAAAAATCAGCAGGAAAGTCATAAACCCCCTTCCTTCTCCTCCATCAAATAAGGTTAGATAGTCAAAGAGAAGTAATGTCTTCATAGAAATATTAATTATGTGCATATAGAAAGCTTTGGGTTTTATTTTTGAGAGCACTCCTAAATATTGCACCTGAAATAAGGTAGAAGAAATTTTGGGTTACTAACATTTACATGGATGCCATGACACGGAGATCGAAAGTTCTACTGAACCTTTACGGCAATAAACATACTCCAAATTTCTTCTATAAACAGCATCAGCATGCAAGGATGTCCATGTTATTCTCATTCCCATAATTTTACATTATTTTTCAACTCACGACCTTAGGCGGTGTGTGATTTGGTATAAAGTGAGTTGGATGATGATAAAGCAATACTCTGCCTTTTGTGCATGCTTTTATTAAAAATGATGTCAAAATTTACATGATAACCAAAATTTAGGCACATAGTTAAAGCCTGTTATGTGACAAGCATGATGCTAAGCTCAGAGCAGAATGGGAGAGAGGCAGCATATCCATCTTGCATGTCTTCAAGTCACATATAATTTTAACAGCAATATCGGTTATTTAGATAAAATTTTTCAGTGCCAGAGGTGCTTTCTCTGATAACAATGGGTAGTGTAATTGGTGACGTTATCTCCACCCTTAGCAAAATATTTTTAAAGTACAGAAAAGAATACTGTTAAATCAATATAAAAGGAATTATGTCCTTCAACTCATAGAGGTAAATTTATAAGGATATATTTTTTTCTGATTCTTGGATAAAGAATATTGCTGGTTCTATTCCTTGCAGCATGGCTAAATTAGCTACTATCTGGCAAGGTTCTGAATAGTCCCTTGGAATAAAAAATTAAAAAAAGGGGTATTGGCATCAGTAGACAGTATCTAAGACATCGAGGATCAAATCTAAACCTAGGAAAATAGGGATTTTGTTTAAAGAAAGTAAGCCTGAAACAGCCTACGAATATAATAATGAAAGAGATGCCATTCCTGGGCTTATCAATTTAGAATCAAACTGAAGAAGTAGAGCACAAGTTAGACTAAAGACTTAGGTGAGTGTATTAGAATACCACAGACAGATTTATATAAAATCAACACGTTCCACAAAATCTGGGCTTTTTTCCCCCAGAAAGTTAAAAAAAAAAAAAAAAAAAAACACTAAATCCTAGGAGAATTATGCAAGGAAAATGTTTGCCTGTCTTTCTGTTTTCTTCAAAGTGATGCCATGATGAATATTTAAAATCAGATCACAGAATTCATTAAAGCACAGACTATTAATAGTTGCTCACTGTTGGCCGGACGCGGTGGCTCACGCCTGTATTCCCAGCACTTTGGAGGCCGAGGCGGGTGGCTCACGAGGTCGGGAGTTCAAGACCAGCCTGGCCAAGATGGTGAAACCCCGTCTCTACTAAAAATACCAAAAATTAACCAGGCGTGGTGGCACACGCCTGTAATCCCAGCTACTCCAGAGGCCGAGGCAGAGAATTGCTTAAACCTGGAGGGGCGGAGGTTGCAGTGAGCCAAGATCGCACCACTGCACTTCCGCCTGGGTTACAGAGCGAGATTCCGTCTCAAAAAAAAAAAAAAAAAAAAAATGCTTGCTCACTGTTGTCATTGGTCTACTCTCAAAAATCATATAAATTTTGGTGCAACTAAATTCCTATGCAATTAGAAGTTATACAATTCTTTGGGTTTTGTGCCTCTTTTGTACACGTGTGAAAACATATCATATACATATATATATATATGTATTCATTTATTCACATATACTTGTATAGTCATTCCTCAGTATCCCTGGAGGATTGGTTTCAGGATCCCTGAGGATACCCAAATCCGAGGATGCTCAAGTCGCTTACATAAAATTTGCACAAAACCTACACACATCATCCCCTATACTTTAAACAATGCCTACATAGCACTTCATTCCCATGGATTCAACCTGGTACTCAGAGGGTGACAAATTCAAGTTTTGCTTTTGGGAACTTTGCGGAAATTTTTTCCCTAATATTTTCAATTCGCATTTGATTGAATCCACGGATGCTGAATCCATGGATACAGAGAGTCAACTATATATAATTCCATTCATATGCTTTGCTAAGGTAAATGTAAAACATGTTCACACCACTTAAATGCCAAAATATATAACATGAAATTTTAAAAGCATGAGCCTCTGCCTTCCTCGGCCTTACTCCTTGCCCCACAGACTTTACCACCACTGCCAGTGTAGTACACATTATTATTATTCCGTGTATTTTGCTCTTCTAATACAGTCATATATAAAACATATATAGCTTTTTAATTATTTTTTTCACAACCTGCAGTTATAGTAAACATAACATTCTGTGCGTTTTTTCACCTGACTATTGGAGCCATACATTTTCCATTTCATTTTACTAGCTTCCCAGCATTCCACAGTTTAAATGAACCAACTTAACCATTCCTCTTTAGGTGGAAATGCAGGTTTTACCTGATTTTTACTTCCATGAACGATGATGCAATAAACATCTTCGAAATTTATTTAGAATCAACATTGCTTTTTTTTTTTTTTTTTTTTTTTTTTTTTGAGACGGCGTCTCGCTTTATCACCAGGCTGGAGTGCGGTGGCGCGATCTCGGCTCACTGCAGCTTCTGCCTCCCGGGTTGACGCCATTTTCCTGCCTCAGCCTCCAGAGTAGCTGGGACCACAGGCGCCCGCCACCACGCCCGGCTAATTTTTCGTATTTTTCTGAAGACAGGGTTTCACCGTTTTGCCCAGGCTGGGCTACGAACTCCTGAGCTTAGGCAATCCGCCCGCCGTGGCCTCCCAAAGTGCTAGGATTACAGACGTGAGCCACAGCGCCCGGCCTGAATTAATACTACTTTTAATGTCTGAAACATTTCCCGGAGTGGCATTGCTGAGGCAGCATAAGAGCTTTTAAAAATTTGGGGAAAAAAAAAAAAATGCTTGTTCCAGTCTCACCAGCAGTATGTGAGAGAAACCCATTTCTCCACGCCCTCACCACACCACTGAATGTTGCCTTTTTGTTCTGTTTTCTTTTGTTTTTGGTCAGTCTGATAAGCATAACACAGTGTGTTGTAGTTGTTAAAGTCCTTACCTTAACTACTAGTGAGCAAGACTGGCTATGTGATTGGTGGAGCCCAGCACAAAATGAAAATGCAGGGACCCACCTGGAATCAGGAAAGACACACCGCCACTGCAGATGGGTGACTTTCAAGCGACTGCTGCCTTTACATCTGGGCACATAGTAACTGGACGCGAGCCCCGCGGAGTAGCCCGCTGAACAAGCAGTGATGCAGCCAGCAGCAGGATAGCCACTGCTTTGTCCCGCCCAGAGACCACCTGGGGAATGTGTCGCACTTCGCCCCTTTCAGTACCCATGAGTATGCCCCCTGCTGGCAGGGAGGGCAACCGCAAAATGGGGGCTTTCCCTGCCAACACAAGCTGATCTCTGCCCCCCACCCGGTAGGTGGCGGGCTGGTGAGGAGAAGAACCCAGGGAGGTAGCAAGGAGGCAGGAAGAAGGCCCGAGGTGGGTCTCATCTGGCCTGAAACTCCAAGTTCCCGGCGTTTGCTCCATTGTCCCAGTAGAGTTCACTGACAAAACCCAAATTCAAAAGTAAAATTATAAGAATTCCAAGATGGGCAGGGTGGGATGGCTCACGCCTGTAATCCCAGCACTTTGGGAGGCTGAAGTGGGCGGATCACGAGGTCAGGAGATCGAGACCATCCTGGCTAACATGGTGAAACCCCGTCTCTACTAAAAATACGAAAAATTAGCCGGGCGTGGTGGCTGGCGCCTGTGGTCCCAGCTACTCAGGAGGCTGAGGCAGGAGAATGGCGTGAACCCGGGAGGCGGAGCTTGCAGTGAGCCCAGATCGCGCCACTGCACTCCAGCCTAGGCAACAGAGCAAGACTCTGTCTCAAAAATAAAATAAAATAAAATAAAATAATTTAAAAAAGAATTCCAAGATGATGGCTTCAGAGCAACAAACCCCATGCAAAGAAGCCTGCTCAGTGCAAGAATCTATGTGGTTGCACTGGCAGCTTGCCCCGAAGCACCCTGCTAATGAGAGTGAACATCTACTCATGAGTTCATCAGACTTCTATAGTTCTTTTTCTTTAAATTTCTTGAGCACATCCTTTGTTCATTAAGATGTTTGTTTACATTTTTCTTCGACATTTTAGGATCATTTTGTTTAAGAGTAATAAGATCATATCTTCTTCCCAATATGTCATCTTCCTTTTTGGTCTTTTTAGAGACTTCAAAATTTTTGTGCAACAGAGTAGTTCAGTTTTTTTTTCCTCATGGACTCTAGGAGTAAAAAGATCTTATCCACTCCCAAATTATGAAAATACCCTGATATTTGTATCAAACCCTGTTTATTTATTTACTTAACAATTTTTACATTGTGAGCTCTAATTCAATGCAAATATACTTATGTATACCTTTGGATCGAATTTTATATTTTTCAAATGGATCATCAATTGCCCAACACTATTATTAATCACTATTGCCTATTTTAGCCAGCAGATAATTTAATCTATATCACATATAAAATTCCCATTTACACTTGGATAAATTTTGGTTCTCTCTTCTATTGAGCCACTGTGTCATTATGATACCTATCTGATTACAGTATTTTTATTGTGAATAAAAATATTGATATTGATTATTTAAAGGTTAGGAATAGGTAGTGAATTCTATGCATAATAGCTTAGCTGTTATAAATATGTGCAAGTGCTTAACCATGTATTTTAAATAATAAGGTTTGGTGTAATAAATAGCATAAAGAATTGTGAGTCAAATTTCATAAAGAAGTTCTATTCAAGATCAGGTGCAGTGGCTCACGCCTGTAATCCTAGTACTTTGGGAGATCAAGACAGGTTGATTGCTTGAGTTCAGGAGTTCAAGACCAGCCTGAGCAACATAACAAGGTCCCATCTCATGAAAAAATAAAAACTAAAATTAGCCAGGCATGGTGGTGTGTGCCTGTAGTCCCAGCTACTCTGGAGGCTGAGGTGGGAGGATTGCTTGAGCCCAGGACTTTGGGGCAGCAGTGAGCTGTAATAGTGTCACTGCGCTCCAGCCAGGGTGACAGAGTAAAACCCTGTCTCACAAAGAAAAGAAAAGAAAATTATATTTATATGAGTACCAGTCAACAGGTAAATCGTCTATGATTTGTGTACCTTATTTTTTAATTTGTAAAACAAGGATAATAAAATCTTTTTCCCCAAACCGACTTCTTGCAACATAACACTCAATAAATACAAATGTTCCTTCATCATAAGATAAAAGTATTCCACTTTAATTGACACCCTGGAGATATCTTTGCCTATAACGTCCTTTGTTACTTTCAAAGATCTGCCTTTTTTCTGGCAATCAGGATAGAGCTGGAAATTTTTAATCCAACTGAAGTCTCCATTTTTCAATAAAGAATTGTAACTTATTTACAGTTATTCTTATAATAAATACATTTGAGTTTATTCATCCTGTCCTATTTGACTTTTCTCATTCAATATTCTTTCTTTTTCCTTTCTTTTTCCTTTTTGTATTACTTGATAAAGTAATTTGTCTGTTTTTCCTCAAGTCAGTAATTTCAAGTCTTTATGCATATACATATACAATTTCCTCTGTTTTTCTTCATGATTTTAATGACAACAGTTAAGCATATGTCTATTTATTAATACTGTCCATTGAAAGCAATTAATAAGTCTTTCCTCTAACACAAAATCTTCAGGACATATTTATTTTCTTCTTTATTTTTCCAATCTTCATGAACTCTTATGTTTTATTAAGTGAACTGTAAAACTGTAATCTTTTTTGTTTGTTTTTGTTTTTACCAAATGCTTCTTATATCAAGAATTGTGTTCACGACCATACTGTCATCATCAGTTTGGATTAACTGTGAATTCTATTAGATTTTTTTTTTTTTTTGAGACAGGGTCTTGCCCAGTCACCCAGGCTGGAGTGCAGTGGTGTGATCATGATCATAGCTTACTGCAGCCTCAACCTCCCATGCTCAAGCGATCTTCCCACGTCACCTTCCAAGTAGTTAGGACTACAGGTGTGCACTACCACATCTGGCTAGTTTTCTTTCTTATTTTTTATTGAAATGGGGTCTCTTTATGTTGCCCAGGCTGGTCTCAAGTGATCCTCACACCTTGGCCTCCCAAAGTGTTGGGATTATAGGCCTGAGCCACCATGTGTGGCCTACTAGATTCATTTTTAACTGTGCTTTCTTAATAAACTGTCCTCTATTTTGAGATTTTTTTATATGAATTAAAAATGACATGATTTTCATTCAACTCTAGTGTTTTCTTGAGTAATTTTTTAAGAATGTCTATATCCCTTTCATACAGATATATAAGGGATTATATACACATTGTCCCAGAGTATGTATAGTCTGTGTGTGTGTGTGTGTGTGTGTGTGTATGTATGTGTATAAGTGTACGCATAGCTAGCTTGCTTTCTTGCTTAACTTTTTTCTTCTTTTTTTTAATATCTTGACAAATTGAAGAATTCTTGGTTCAGAGAATTGTACTGTCTTCTAGACTTCATTGGTGCAGATGTGATGTGTGATCAAAATTGACTCTACTTTGCTCTCATGAAGTTTATATGCTTTTTCAGTTCATCCTTAGAGTGGATGAAATTTCACCAGGCTAGGTCTTGGTGTGTACCTTCTTTTTATTAATCATACTTGGCACTAGGTTGGCATGACTTAAAACCTCAACTCTTTTGCAACCAATGTGGTTGCTCTATTCATGGTTTGTGTGTTTCCTATAATGTCTTTTTCATTGCCTTCCAGAATGCCTATTGTTCAGTAGTTTCCCTGGATTTCTTCTAAATTTCTCTTGTTCCTGTCATTCTTGAATCTTCATAGTGTACTGTTTTGTTCTGGGAAACTTTGCCATTTGATTTCCCAAACCATTAATTCAGCTTTCAGTCTTGTATTTTTCACTTTTTCTATTGACTATTGAATATTTGAAATACAAAATTACATTACAAATGAGCTGTTAAAAATTCTAAGGTTGTTATTCTTCAATGTCACCATCTCCTTACAAATTTCTTTCTGTAAAATGGTTTTTAAAATTTTTACTGAATAAAATGAAGAAAAAAATTTGACTTCTGAAGGCTTACGTATCTGAAATAAAACCCTGGTTTTGCCAGTTACTATTTTTTTATATTTTTTCCTTGGACAAATAGCTTTACCTCTGTATATCTCAACTCTGGGAAACTGTTGTGAGAATTAAATGAAAGGCTGCATGTGAAGAAAACTTAGCTCATAGTAGACAATAAATGTGAATCACTTGCATTAACGAAACCATAAACTCTATAAGAAAATGTGCTTTGCATAACTTTCTTTATATAAAAATAATCTTTTATATGGAATACCATTCCTTGTTATCAAGCACAACGTCTCAACTTAAAAAAATTTAATATATCCAATTCAGATACTACTTACTTATTTATGGTCTTAAAGACCCAAACGTACATGCCTTTGAAAACTTTTATTATCAATATTTTTTGTATTTAGGCATTCTAGCTTATTATTGTAGTAGACATCCAAAATGTAGTAAATAAAAAATACAAGCTGGTTAAAATTTACCTTGAAATATTTTTAAGTTTTCTCATCTTTCATTATATTTTTAGAATCAAAAAAACACAGATTTTTATTCTTTTGCTGTTTACTTATAATATTGGCTATATTCCTGGTCATTTTCAAGAAACAAAGGAAACTGAACACTTGAGAATCCTTGAGATTTGGTTGTGGTCCTGGCACCAGCTACCACAGGGCAGCTCTCTGTCTCTCTATTGCTTCTTTTAACATGTTAAAATTGGAAACCAGTTAAAATAGATGCATACAACTAATGTAAATTTTATTCCCCCATTCCAAGTGTTCTGAAAATCTGTTCTTAAGTAGTTGGTGAATATTATAATTGATATATTAGAGGTAGGTTTGTGGTCTGGTAAGTCACAAATAAATGACCTATTTATGTCCACCCTGAATAATTTTTGTGCATTTGCTTCCATGTCTGTCAAATGGAAATTTTTTTTAAAATCTCACCCTTTCTACCTAACAGATGTGTTTCAAGGCAAAAAACATGTTTCAAAAATACTCTATACTTATCAGATGCCCTTCTGTACTAAAGTCATTGTATGCAATTGCTTCCAACAAGAACAAAGCCGCCAAGGACACCTGAGTGCTTGCTTTTCAGAGGACAATACAAGGAGCAGTTGCCACTGGTGGTTTGTACTTCCTCAGTATGCCTGACATTTCTGAAACATGACTCTGTTGCCCAGGATCTGCCCTTGGCATTAAACAAGGAAAGATTAGGCTTCACTGAGTTACAGAAATCAGATGCCCCAAACAAACATACCAGAAGTTATGTGTGATAAATTGTAATGACAAGGCAGGAATTTTGAGATGTAAGTAGAATGTTTTGTTATGTTGTAGCACAGTGGAATGAAATACTTTCCCATGTTCAAGACCTAAATAAAACAATCACTGTTATAAAACCATTGTATTTCCTGATGTTTTATTTTTTCTTCACTTAGACCAGAAGAGAAGAGATTCATGACTCATCTGTCAGTACAGCTTGTGATTTTGAAGTTGAAATGAGGCTAAAAATCTGTGGTCGGCATTCTTAAAATGATTTCCTTATGAAGATATGGCTAGAAGAGATACAGTCATAGATTCTCCCACATATTCCTTGATATTTTTTATTCACCACTGCAAAATTGTGCAAACAGCAAGAAACTTAAGATTCATTTTTCATTGCTACCCAACAATTTCAGGTCCTTAAATTAAATACTAAAATGAACAACTGGAACGATAATTAAGAATACCTCCTTTGGAAAAAAGACACTACATTTCTATAGTTTTCATTAAGTCCAAAGGATGGACACCCTGCTCAGTTACCCTGTAGTAAACCTTTTAAAAGCAACATGTTTTAAACAATGATTAGATTAGCACAGTGTGTCGTAGCCACAATACACTACCAAGCAAGGACTATGATAACAGAAAACACAACAGCATAAATATATTCTTCACAGTTTGATGTTGTGAAAGTTTCTATTTCAATTTGACCAACACTCGAAATGCACAATGGAAATTACAAAATGTCACAAAATAAATAGATCAAATTGCATGATGGACAGTCGGTAAGAGACACAGGTGTTTAGAGGACAGTAACATTAATGTGAGTCTCAGGTTGCCACCTAGACTTCATGAAAAAGTAGGAAATACAATGTATAATAAAGAAGATTGAGTGCTGAGAGGCTGGGCTGAGCACTGCTTTGAGAAAGGAGAGACCGCAGTCAGAGTTGTCACGGGAACAATGGGTAGAGCAGAAATGACTGTCAACTTCTGTTCTAGTTGTATGGCAAAGGATACTATTCACCAGTGATGGGTTCAGTACATGCTACCCTAAGGTACAGCATCTTTGCATTTGGGAAAATAGCAGAAGGAAGGCCACCCTTACTTTCCCCTTGTCCTTCTCCCTTGAAGCAGGTCATAAAAATTTGAATGGTCACTCTCTGACCTTCTTCCTCTCCTGTCCCCTGCAAGGAGTCATGAGACTCTCTTTCAAGATGTGTCCTCCTTATACCCAGAGGAAAGGATTATCCTTCTCACTAAAGATACAGAGACACAGAGAAGTATCTGAACAAACAGGGCTTGCTAAGTCCCCCACAGTTTATTGCCATTAGATTAGACTCCCTTTGTCCAACCATAGTTCTTGAAACTAGCCACACCTACATCAAACCTAAGCATAAAAATACACAAGTTTATCATTTCTTTGGGGTCTTCATTTCTTATGAAGGCACTTATGTCACATAAACCTTAATTATATAAATCTATATGCTTTTCTCTTGTTAATTTGTCTTTTGAAAGCCCTCAGCCATGAACCTAGGGATGGGTGAAAAAAGATACTTTCTTTTCCTCTGCGCTAGTTGGCATCTTTCATGAATACACTATTCAGTTGCAGAGATAGAGCCATCGGTACCTTTTACATATACGTATACACAATCCTATTATGTATACATGTATATGTGTGTGTATTTATGTATACACACACACACACACACACACACTCCTATTATGGCAATCTCTTCCTCCAGGAAAATGAGATATTTATCAAAATAAAAATTTATCCAGAAATTTTTGAAAAGAAAAAATAACCATTACTGATTCTTAAATCATTTGTTTTTGTTTTTGTGGGGTTTTTTTCCACTTAGTAAATGCCTACAAATCTTCATTGCATCTCCTTTAGATTGGGAATACACTTTTTGTTTTGTATGTAATCTGACAAAATACCTTTGCCACAAAATAATCTGATTGTTCTGTGAAATAGGTTATAATGATGTTTTATTTATTATCCCTGAAATAGAGCTTTTTTCTTCAACTATTTTCACAGTTTCTTCTTTCTACATCTTTAAAAATACATAAGATTGACTCTTATTTTTTTCTTAATACATATTTCTCTTCCCAGGCATTTTGTGAAAGAATGCCTAAGTTACAATTTCTGTGGACTGTAAATCCGCCAGATAATGTCTTCAAGATTGGGAAGACTTGCTGAGTAATAATATAGAGATCTGACCTTAAGTGCATCTTGCATAAGATGCTACATCACTCATTCTTTTTCCTCTCTCCATCTTCTGAAGAAAGCACCATCAAAAAGCACTTAAGCTTTCTAGGGCTCCTTTCACATTTACTTAACCTATGATAAAAGAAGGCAGATTTAGTGCTTCCTACAAAGCTCCCTCACAATCTCCTCCCTTACCCTCCTCCCACCCCAGGCCCTCTTACTAAACGCATATGTTTCCATTAGTGCTGCTTGTGGAACTGCAGGGCAGACTATTCACTGACAGACAGTACCTAGAGGAAAAAGTTAGATGGTTTTCAGTGAATAAAGGAAGAAAGAGAAGGAGGAGAAAGCAAGAGCCTAAGAATTAAGAGGAGCAAGGATAGAATGAAGACTATACATGAGAACCAAGAAGTTTTGCAAATAAAAAGCGGGGTGGGATTGGGGAGTGGGGGATTCACTAATTCACTAACTGGTTAAGTTCTCCAAAGCTATGAACAAGGTCCTAATCTTCCAGCATATTGCCTTGATGTAAACTTTGTAAATATCTTCTGAATGAATAAAATTAATTCAAAATGAAGAAATTCAGTAAGAAAAAGAGGGAAGATTTTGACACTCCTGATTAAATTGAAGATATTTCAGCGGGTACAAAAGCTGCCTCAGTAACAGGTAGAGTTTGTTTGCAGCAACCTTGCATCATAGGTTTAAAAAGGAATATCTTCATGCAGTAATTATAAGAAAGATTCTTTACTCCTGCTTAGCAATATGGTTCACATACCAATGCTAGAAGTTCTGTTTTATTTTCTGGGTTCAGACTTTTACTGAGGTTGAAATAATCTCCCATATTCTCTCTTTGCATCTTACATACATGAAGAGAAGTTGTAATTAGATACAGTGATGTGAACAACATACAGATACTTTCTTAAATCAGATTTTCAGAGAACAATAAGGTATAGAACAATTCACCTCTTGAAGCATCCTGATATACCTGTTTCCTCACTTCCCCCTCGTAATTTTCTCCCAGCTCAATGCAGTCATCTTATCAAGACAAGCATCAACATTTTTTTGTTTCCTAATTACTCACCTTTCCCATTAGAATATGAGCCCTTCAGCACGCATGGGTTGTCAGTCTGGTGTACTGAAGCACAGAGTAATTGCTCAGTACTACAGTTGAATGAATGACTTCTTTTTTTTTTTTTTTTTTTGAAACGGAGTCTCGCTGTCGCCCAGGCTGGAGTGCAGTGGCACGATATCGGCTCACTGCAGGCTCCGCCCCCCGGGGTTCACGCCGTTCTCCTGTCTCAGCCTCCCGAGTAGCTGGGACTACAGGCGCCCGCCACCTCGCCCGGCTAATTTGTTTTGTATTTTTAGTAGAGACGGGGTTTCACCGTGTTAACCAGGATGGTCTCGATCTCCTGACCTCGTGATCCGCCCGCCTCGGCCTCCCAAAGTGCTGGGATTACAGAATGAACGACTTCTGTTGCCTCTTGATTCTGGATTTTATTATTCTGATGCTAGAAAATTATGAGTCATTCAATGTTATAAGCTAATGATTTACAAACATGAATTTGTTCACTTCATGATACTGGACTCTATATTTTCAAGGTTAAGTTAGACTTTCATCATTGATATACTTAATTACACAGCAATACTATGAGAGCCTCTCAAAGAATTTTTGGAGTTAGATACACTGCCTGTCTTTACTTTGCTTTATTCAGAAATATGTATGCAATGGTTTCTGTTTAAAATTATTAGCTCCCATGTTAGAGGAGTGTGTTTGTTCACTTAAGTTATAAATCCAGGAGCACCTAGCAGTTTACTGCCTTCAATATAATAGAAAATTTTGACAATGTCTTCAAGGTGTTTCTCTGATCTCTTGACTCTTGACGGTACCACATTGTCTTCTGATATTATCACTTAGGTCATATTAATTACAATGACCTTTTAACAGGAGTCTGTGGATCTAGATTATTTCCCATTTATCAAATTGTTTTTATATTCTACTAAAAAAGTCTAGTAAATCCCTGCTATCTAAGATAGAAACCTTATTTTAATTAAACTGGCATTTACCATCTCTTGTAAATGTCTCACAACCTTTGTATTGGCATCATAACTTTACTTCTGTTCAAATGGATCATCACACCTCAATGTCTTTGCTAATTCTCTTATACCTTTCTGGAACTTATTTCATTCATTATTCCAAATGATGAGATTCTAATATTATAGACAAAAATATCCCTCATATTAAATCGAAGACTCTTCTGTTTGCGATTAGGATATGCAAAGATGATTATAATTTAATTTTTTTCTAGGATCAACTACAGAAAATGAAAAGACTCTAATCAAAATAGGAGAAGAGTTCTGCCTGAGAGTGTGATGCAAACTGGACAGTTAGTGTTAAGGAGAGGCTGAGAGGGAGGAGAACAGAAGGAGGCAGTGCAATGGTGAGAGAGGCTGAGGACTTAGTGAGTGGAAATTTCCTGGTAGTACCATGTTTGTTCCCTAACAACCTACCATAAGTTGAATATTTAGTAAAGTCTACTAAATTATCATGTTTTGTGTCAATGTGTGAAATGGTTGAGCTTTGCATCCTGGTCACTGCAGAGAACAGGGAGCAGCCTGTGAAGTAAGATGGGGAGCAGTAGAAACAAAGTTCCTGCACCCAGAGACTCTTGAAATGGTTTTAGATTCCTAAAGACTGGGAAATAATCACAGTATGTGAGGTAAGCATAATGAAGATAAAATTACAATTCTCTCTGTCTGTCTCTCCCACATGATTTTAATGAAGACCTTTTTTACTACCTAGTAGGAATGATGGCTTCAATTTTAGAGCAGCTAGAAAGTAAAACATCTGTATTATTTCAGCACGTGTCATACACTGCCTTGTTTATGAAAATTGAGTATGTGTATATTTACAGCAATCCATATCATTTTTTCACTTAATTATAACATGATATTAGTAAATAGTCATATTTTTACTTATTTGGATCCGTTAGAGCTTCTGAAGTTTATTAATAAGCACCTTATTAATACTTGGTTGATTGATTTGTTAATAATAAATCAGACTCAGAAGAAAAATCCAAATGAAAATTCAGAAAATGGAGAAAAGAAGATGACCCTGCTTCTCCAAAGGCATCTCTTCCCAGGGCCCAGGGAGGTTGAGCTCTGTACTTCTTCTGTTGTCATCTCCTTGTCAGTAGTGATGATTGCTGCATTTTTCCCATATGCTGGTTTTCAACCATACATAAGAATTGTCAGTTAATTGACGCAAAAGAACCTATGATTTTATGGGAGTATTTTTTTTGTTTTGTTTTCTAGTCTATTACAAAGAATTAGTATTCTAATTTGCTGAAAAGAAGAATAACTCAAATGATTTGAAAAATTTCTCTTTTATCGATTCAATAATATGTTAGACATTCAATCCAAATGAGAATTAGAGATAAATCAGGTTAGATGTTATGAAAAATGTACTAACACTGGTTTCACTTCCTATAATTTTATAATATAAAATATATACAATTACCTTAAGCAGTAAGATTTCTTCTTTTCAATAAACAAAGTATCTAGGGATTTTATCTTGACATTTCACCTATCTAATACGTGATTTGGGTAGGTTTCTGCTTTGTACTTCAGTTTCTTCATCTGTAAACTGATAATAACAATGGTTACTACCTCATAGGGTTTCTGAGTGGCTAAAAATAAATGAATACATAGAAGGCACTTAGAACAATTACTGCCCATACCAACTCCTGTATAAATGTTTGCTATTACTCTTATAACTATTATATTAGGTTCAATTTTAAGCAAAAATACATCAACATACATAAAATGTCATAAATGACTTCAGGGCTAGTAAAGCACATTAATTAATACTATTTTAAGAGCTAATAGTAAAAACAAAAAGTTTTATTAAAAATAGAATTGTAGGCATAACTCTTCAATTTAGAGAAATGGGACAACAATTTTTTATATCATCATTTGGAGAAAATTAAGATTTCAGAGTAATGTGAAAAAATACCTAAAGGAAAATCCCACCTTATTGATTTGGGTTCTTCCTCCTCCTGTGTCTTGAATGCTGTTTTTCCCCTCCAAAATTCATGTTGAAATTTATATGTCATTGTAACAGAAGTAAAAGATGTAACCTTTAAGAGGTGTTAAGCCATGACAGCTCTGCCCTAACAAAGGGATTAATGCCATTAGAGTAGGAATGCATTCATTATTGTGGAAACAGGTTCATTATAAAAGGGTGAGTTAGACACCCCCTTTCTCTCTCTTTCTTTGTCCTTCTACCATGTGAAGTCTTTTGCCATGTTATGACATAGCAAGAAGGCACTTGCCATATGCTAACACCTTAATATTGGACTTCCCAGCCTTTGGAACTGTGAGCCCCTTCATTATAAATTAGCCAAACTCAGGTATTCTGTTACAGCAACACAAAACAGACTGAAACACCTCTTTATTTAAAATATGACATATTACTCTTTTTGATGGAAACAAGGATTTCATCAGAGTCTTTTCTGGAGCAATACATTAAATGTATGGAGCAATACCTTAAATACATGTTAGGCTTAGAACCTGAACAAGTTCTGGATTTAATTATAAAATGATATTCAAAATTCTGTGACTGGAAAATAATAAATACTTTAGTCCATATAGTATTCCTGCTGCTTGTATAGTATTTTATTATCTATCAATACATATAAAATCCTTTACAAACTAATCTCACAGGTACTTAGCAACCCAAATTCTGTTTACTTCCTCTGCACAGTCTCCTTCCATCCCCTTTTCTCTTTTCTCCTTTCTCCATTCATAAAACATTTTCTGCAATTATACATGTATGATATAGCCTGTCTTTAATAGATGATTCTCCCATTTTCACTTGTGTAACTTCTAATCATTCCCTGAAACCCAAGACAAAAATGTTATCGTCTGTGACTTTTGTGTGTGTGTGTGTGTGAACTCTTGTGGGTAAATTTAATTGCTTCGCTCATTCTTTCGCAAAGCTGTAGTATTTTCTCCCTCAGTAGAGCTTAAGAGGGGCCTCTCCTATTGATATCCAAAAAGCAACTCTATTTCATCTATGAGAATAAAATTTTCAAGTTCTTTTTTTGTTTATAGTGAGTTTGGAAGACTGGTAGATTGATAGCACAGTCTTCTGTATGATTAGAAGACTAAGCATTCAAAAATAGCACATTAGTAAATGATTGCAAAGATAGTAAAAACCTGAGTGTGTGTGTGTGTGTGTGTGTGTGTGTGAAAGAGAGAAAGAGAGTTGGGGCATAGTGACATATCTGTGCAATTCTCTTGGCCTCCCCACTTCACTTAAAATAAGGCAGAATATTTCACCACTCTTTGGGCTCTTTGTTCTGATTGATCCCACAGACTGGAGGTCACAAATCATTCCTCATGTAGCTGCCTGTGAGTGACTTCTGCTTCTCATTCAAGTTTCTGTTCAAAAGTCACCTCAAAAGAAGGCTTTTTCTGACAAGAAAACTAAATTATACTCCTCATTCTTTTCACCCCAAACATTCTTCAGTCCTTCTCGATCACCTTGCACTTTTATCTCTTTCACTTCTTTTGTCATCTAATTACTTTCCTTTTCTCTTCAGTATGGAGAAGGTACTATTAAATACAGAAAGGAAATACATTCCCAGGGGTGGAATTGATGGACCAAAGCCTATAATATTAAGGCCTTGATACATTTTGCCAAGTTTCTATCAAGAGAGACTTTATTGCTATTGCTATCATTATACAACATGTATAATTTTAATACAGATATATAATTACACCATTCATTATAGTTATCACTTATTGTGTTCCTACAATATACCTATCACTATGGTAAGTGCTGTAATACATTAAGTGTATCTTTACATGTATTCAGTCTAACAGATTGTACTTCTACGGGCAGTATAAAAGAGTGTCAATTTTAACATACTCACTCTCACTATCATTTTAAAAACCTTAGGCAATTAAAAATTATTTTTTACTTTCTTAATTTGAATTTTTATTTGGCAATTATGGTAGCGCATGTTTTTATATTTTACTGATCATTTATATTGCTTTTTTTGGTTAAAAAGTAGTGTATTCATTTATAGCAAAGTACCAACAGAAATGTATTGTCTCACTGTCCTGGATGTTAAAAGTTCCAGATCAATGTGTTGGTAGAGTTTCCCTTTCTTTGAAAGTGTCAGGGAGAGTTCTATTCCAAGTCTTTATTTTAGCTTTTGGTAGTTCCTTGGCTTGTGTCACCATAATGTCAACTGGCAGATGGCATTCTTCCTGCACCCTCACAGTGTCTTCCCTTGTATATTGGTCTGTGTCCAACGCTTTTTGTAAAAACACCATTCAAATTGGACTAAAGCCCACCTTAATGAGCTCATCTTAAATTTGTTATCTACAAAGACACTACTTCCAAATACTATCACATTCTGAGGTACTACTGGGTATAAAGACCTCAACACATGAATTTTGGAATGATTTATTTCAATCCATAATATCCAGTTTATAATCTTTGTTAATTTTTATTTTGGTGTGTTCCTGTATTTTTATGAGAAGAGTAGAAATAAAAGCCTGCATTACATGTCTGACAATTTTATTTCTGGTTTGTTTTTATCTTTCAATTTTGTTTATATACTCTCGACATACAAAATTTGTATATAGGATTATTCCTTTAGCAGTTACCTTTAGACATGACTTTGCCATATAAATATTAGGTAAAGAACAACACTTACTTAGATTTCTTAAGTTTCAGTTCTTTAAATTGCTTAGTAGAAGCTATATATTTTACCCCTTCAGAATCACTCCTGCAACTCGAGCATTATTTTTCACACTGGCAGAAGAATTTACCTAACATATGCTTCTGATTTCTTATTCCTTTCTTTAAAATCCCTGAATGGCTTTTCACTCTTTCTATTGTAAAAATCTTATTGCGGAGTATGATCTACTGACATTTCTAAGATATGACCCATGCCCATTTTCCCAGCCACATCTCTGCCCACTCATATACACACCTATGTTACCTTCTAATCTAACCATCTGAAGTCTGAAAAATGTACCACGTCCTCTCAAGCCTCAATATCTAGTCATTAACTGACACACATATATGCATTTCAGGACTAATTCCAGGAATTACATCATATGCATTGGCTTTTATCTGGCAATTCTGAGTATTATACATGGTATGCAATCTACAAAAGACTGGTGAAAATAAACAATTATTTTTGTATTGTAACAAAATTATTTATACATAGAGAAGTGATCATTCTAAGTGGAGTCATCAGACAACTTTGAACATAGGCTGCAGAAACAGTTGAGCAGATTGTGCAAAACTGGTGGGACAATAAAATCAGAAGTCCAGAACCAGATTGGGAGAAACTCTTCTCAGTTATTCTCTGGTGGCAGACTAATGATTCTGAATGAACAGAAATTATTCCACAGATATTTTTTAAACTTTCATTTTGAAATAATTTTAGACTGGCAAAAGAGTAATGAAGATGGAACAGAAAGTTCTTGTATAACCTTCATTCAGTTTCCCCTGATAATAACATCTCATACAACCCTGGTGTGGTCATCAAAATTAGTAAACTAACATTAGTGCAAAAAATAGTCATCAGACTCAGAGTTCATTCAGATCCTAGAATGGTTTCACTTACATTAATTTTCTGCTCCAGGAAATTTATTCTTATTTATAATGATTCATGTCTCCTTCGTCTCTTCCATTCTGTGATAGTTTCTCAGCAGTTCCGTATTTTTTATAACCTTGACACTTTTGATGGGTAATTTTTAGGTATTTTACAGAATATTACTCAGTATGCATTAATAGAATGTTTCTCAAGATTAGATTAATAGGACAGATTTGGAGAAATAATACCACAGGGGTGTCCTGCCCTTCCCATCAGGGGTACATCTTACCAACATTACTTATTCCCGGTGGTTTAGCTTTGGTTGCTTGGTTCCGGTGGTGTTTGCCAGGTTTCACCATGGTAAAGTTACTACTGATTTTGCCTTTCTATACTTTATTGGTCAGAAGTGAGTCACTAAGACCAGGTCCCAGACAAAGAGAGGGGAATTAAAATCTACTTCCCAAAAGAAGGAGTCAAAAACTTGTGGTCAAATGTTAAAACTACCACAGTAATTATTTTCAGGACATACTTTGAGTATTCCAAATATGGTCTCTTCTTTTTATCCTCTAATTACAGCATTCCTGTTAAATTTTCTATTTCTGTGATTGTTTCTACATTCACTATTTAGAATTATGAAATACTTGTTCCTTTCCCTCATTTATTTATTCAATCATTCATTTAATATCAATATGAATTCATGGATATTCTTAGGTTATAATCTATTATTATCATTGGTGAGTGTTTTTTCTCAAATTGCTTCAGCTTTGGCTATTGAATATTATCTCAAATTGACTGCTACATTCTCTTTAAAAAGAGTTTTAATTAAAAAATTATTTTAAACTTTCTATTTAATGGCACTGAAAAATGTTTTAGGTTAATCATGTATTTTCCCTGATTAGTTCACAGAATTAGCTATTCTCCAGGAACCCCCATTTTCTTTTATTAGAGACGGATATTTAAAATCTTAGATCTGGGGACTAGGTATGCTGTTTGTTACTGAAGTTTCACTGCTTCTAGGCCCTTTTAATAGAGAGAGTTAGGAAGCATATGTATGTATACTACAGAAGTATACACATACGTTTATATTTATTTACATATTTTACCTATCAGCATCTATGTTAAAAGAAACATACATTCATAGTATTATCTCCAATTTTAATTCATCACCACAAAGTTTATCCTACCCTTCCCCTGCTTACTTATTTTAAACTCTACCTCTGACAATGAGAAACTTGAATCCCATTATCTGCAGTTTATTTATGTATTTGTTCAAATCTAAATACATGCAAAATTGTTTTAGAATTGCTAATTCATAGACCTGTGAAAATTAAATTTATTAGCTGAGTACACTGCTTATTATGTATGGTGATGCTTTGTCTGTGGCCTTGTAGTATCTAGTCAAACACTGTTTCCAAAGATACTTATGTCAGTTCCTTTCCCCCCATCTCTTTGGTGAGATTATGTCATACATTTCCAGTTATAGTCTGTATTACATGCTGGAATCCTCCAACGCCCTGGTTGATTTTCTTAAAATTTGCATATATTTAAGTTCTCATTTTGTGGTGTCCAGTTTCGAGTTTGATAAATGTATATACTTAAGTTTCCACTGAAGTTTCTCAAGGCACAATTCCATCAGGCTAAAAATTTACTTGGGTTGACTGTATGTAGTCAAACCTTGCTCTCACACCAAACTCTGACAGTTAGTGATGTATTTTCCGTTCCTATAGTTTTATCTTTTCTGAGGATAAAATAAAGACAATCATACAGTAGTGGTCTTTGCAGTCTGGTGTTTTTCACTTAGCAATTCCTTCAGGTTGAGTGAATAAGGTCTTTCATTTCCTTTTTCCTTTAATTACTAAGTAGTATTGCATTGTATAAATGTACCTGGTTGTTTTTCTTTTAATCCAACAACATCTTGGTTGCTTCCAATTTGGGGTAATCATGCACAAAGCTGCTGTAACATATTCCCATACAAGTTTATGTAGGAAAGTCTAATAAGTTTTTAATTCATTGGATGAATAAGTAGGAATAGGACTGCTGGTTGTGTAGCAAATGGATATTTAACTTTATATGAAACTGTCAAAGTGTTTTCCAAAGTACCTGTACCATTTACCATTTCCACTAACAAAGAAAAATGTGCACAGGATATGTATGCTAGAAAGTACAAAACACTGATGAAAGAAATAAAAGCTCTAACAAAATGGAAAGATATACAGTGTTTATGGATTGGAAAACTCAATTTTGCTAAGATGACAATTTTTCCCAATGTAACATATAGATTGAAAAAATTCCATTCAGAATCTAAGCAAGCATTTTATAGACATAGGCAAGCTTATTTTAAAATCCTTATGGAAGATCAAACTAACTAGAATAGTCAAAATAATTCTGAGAAAAGAACAAAGTTAGGAAAATCTCACTAAATAATTTTAAGACCTATGAGGATAGAAAAGTCAATGAAACATAATAGAGTCCAGAAACTGACCCATGCAAATATAATCAATTAACTTTTGACAAAGTTGGAAAATCAAATCAGTGAAGAAAAGATAGCCTCTGTAACAAATAGTACTAAGACATTTGGGCACTCATATTAAAAAAAAGAGTCCTGACTCATATCTCCCAATTTATACAAAACTTAACTCAAAATGATCAATAAATCATAGCATAAAGGTAAAAAATGAAACTACAAATCATCTATAAAATACTCAAGAAAAATCTATTTGACCTTAGGCTTGTTGATAAATTTTTACATACAACAGCAAAAATATGACCATAAAGTAAAAATTTATACTTTATCAAATTAAAACATTTTTCTATGCAAATGACACTCTTAAGAGAATAAAACCACAACTCATGGATGGGAAGAAAATTTTTACAAATGAGTGCTCACTTCAGCAGCACATATACTAAAATTGGAACGCTACAGAGAAGATTAGCATGACCCCTGCACAAGGATGACACGCAAATTCATGAAGCGTTCCATATTTACAAAGAAAAAAAAAAGAATAGAAAAAGAAAATTTTTACAAATGACATATTCAGAATTCATAAATAATACTTGAACCTCTTCAATAAGAAAATCAATGACCCAGTTAAAAAGTGGGAAAATTATATAAACAGACGCTTCACCAAAGAAGATATAGGATGGGAAATAAGCATACAAAAAAGATTCAACATCATTAGTTCATTATAAAATGTAAATTAAAACCACAAGGAAATACCACTACACATCTACTACAATGGCAATCTTTTAAAAAAAAAATTTCAGACAATACCAAATCCTACCAAGGATGCTGTGCAGCAGGAATTGTCACTCCACAGATTTTTAAACTGTACATACTTCATTGCATAGCGTGGGTTTTATTGTTTTCAAATAATCCCTTTTGTTTTTATTAGAAAGTCAGTGGCAAATAATTTAGCCAAGTATGACTAGATTTTGCATTACTTTCCTTTTCCCTCACACTCAATTTTTAATTATTTTTCTTTCAACTGGATTTGTAAATGAAAGTACATTTAAAATTGAGGAGGTTGTCTCAATTTCAGAGGATGCTGAGGAATCAGCTTGACTAAGTGTATAATTATAATTGCTAACCTTGGATGAAAGCAGAAAGACCAGCTAAGTTCTGTAGCTTACAGCATGGCACCTGAGAGAAAGCTATTCATTCCTGTTTGGGTAAGTCATACTAAAACCCATGTGGGGCTAGAAGAAGATGTACATTACTGATTGGAAGAATCAAGGTAATGATAATTGCTAATGAAGACATCTTTATTAACAAAATACTTTTTGTTAGCTCCTAAAATATATTTGGTATTTATTATATGTCAGGTACCCTAATACATGCTTTGCAGTCCTGTTCACACATAAGAACAAATTACTAGCATCTTATTAGAGAGAAATACTCCAAAATAGAATAGCATTATTTTATTTTCTCATTTTAAAAGTTTCCATAAAACTAAGATATTCAAATATAGCTTCATTACACAATATGAATAAAATAATATTGATAGTTATTAGCCAAAAGGAAATACGTATGATTCAATTAAATATGAAAGATGATACAAGATAATTTTCTTGAATATTCATACTTAATGGATATTTGCCATGATAAAGAAAACATGAGCTTCAGTATGCCTCAAAATTTTCCATTACAAAAAAATTTAGACAGACTTCCAGTGAAAAAAGAAGAGAACACACTGAACTTTTCACACCACTGAGAAAACCTCCTCAATTTTAAATGTACTTTCATTTAAAAATCCAATTAAAAGAAAAATAATAAAAAGTTGAGTATGAGAAAAAAGGAAAGTAATGCAAAGCTTACTATTTCTAAAATATGTGAATTTAATGGTGACCATAATTATGTGTACTGTGTACTAAAGTCTACCCGATGACAAGAAAAAGCAAAGGAAACTGTTTACTCTGGTGTTAATATTATTTTTAATATTTCAGTTTAAAATATTACCAAATAAAGAGAAACATTGACAATAAAATTTTCATTAGTCTGAGGGGAAAGGAGAAAAAAAGAAAAAAAAAGGAAAGTGTTCTATGGAGCTGATGCAAGCAAGCACAGTAGGAATGCAGTGGAAGATAAAGCTCAGTTAATGGTATGAGGAAAAATGAACGATGAGGCTCAGTTTAAAAAAAAAAAAAATGATTGGCAGTTTAACCCCCAGTGGTCTAGTGGTCTAAAGGCAACTTCTAGACTCTCTGATTGTGAAAGAAAATACCTCCACAAATAACACTTAAGAAAAGTGTTATTACAAAGAAGGGAGTTTTAGTTGTACAGTAATTAGATTTTAAAGGAGAAAAGAACAGAACACTGCTTTAGATGTTATTAGAGGCAATAATACTTAATGATACATTTCAATTCTAATTTTACTTGAATTATAAAATTGCAAGCCCCACTGTTTCCTCACACACTGCAAGCTCCTCCTCTCACAATCAGCATTTTATGAAACGTTCTTCTTAATTAACTAAATTGTTGTCTAGCCAGATATCTTGACTTCAAGAAAATGGATGTCGGGGGATTTGCTTGACAGAGGACCTAACAGAGTCTTCACGCACAACAGCAACATGACATTGGCTCTGAAAGAAATTTATAGTCCTGCTGAACAGAGGTTCCGCTACCAGCAGAAGAAACTGCTCTAGAGGCGCGATGACTAATATGTCACCACATCAGCAGTTCCTTTATGGAAGCAGAGGAAGAACACCCAAATAAATCAGATTTGTCACAGACCTAAATGCCATTAGGCATGTCAGCAGGGATCTGAATTAGGCATCTCAGAGCAAAGGATGGGAAAGTTTCCACCGCACTTTTCTGGGAGCCTCTTCCTCAGCAACCAGGCAGCCATTTTGGTAGCTCATACCCTACGTGTTTCCCCTAAAGATCTTCCCTAGATGTTGTTTCCAGATAATCCCATATATTTAATTTATTTTGGAAGGCAAACATGGGACTAAATAAGCACAATATATGCTGCAGCTCTTCTGTGTCCTTTTTGAGCTGTTCCATCTTTATAATTCTACACACAAACTGTAGTAATAAGCAGTCTTTATTTCTTGAAGTATATGAAGAAAAAGCTATTTAAGTAATTCGCCCATTTTGTTTCCAGGACAAGGGTATTATCATAAAAATGACTATGTCACATACACAGAAAGAGTGTCTTGCAAATTATATATTTAACAGTATTTATATATAACTCAGATATATAAACTAATTATATTTAATTTTGTTGTCTAACACATAAGTAAACATAAAATAACTTTTAAAATCTACCTAAAAAGCCCATTTTTATTTTATAATATTAATGTGTCTCTTCACTTCAGAAATTTTATAGAATATACCCTAAAAATTAGAAGAGTGTCGGGCACATCATAGATACAGTAACTATTTCTTGAATCTTTGATAAGTTACATTTTTATAGGAGGAAAAGGTTTGACTTATGAAAAGTTTTGAGTTATAAGGGCTATGACTTTTCCCGCCCCTCCCCCCCCAGAAATATATAGATGATTCGATTAAAAAGTACAGGATTCCGTTTCCATTTGTGAAGCAAATATTTATACAACTCTGCTGCAACATGATTGGAAATTGCTAGAAAATGAATATGCAAACTTTCAACAAAAGTGCCCCTTCTTTTTATAAATACTTCTAAATGTTTACTTCTTTTTATTTTTTAATTGACACATAATAATTCTACATATGTATGGGGTACAGTGTGATCTTTCCATACATGTATACACTGTGTAATGATTTAATTAGAGTAATTAGCATATCTGTCACTTCAAATATTTATTATTTCTTTGTTTTGGGAACATTCAAAATCTGCTCTTTTAGTTATTTGAAAATCTGCAATAAATTTTCGTTAATTATAATCATATAGTGCTACAGAAAATTAGAACTGATTCCTACCTACCTGTACTTTTTAATTTTTTTTAATTTATTTATTTATTTTGAGACAAGAGTCTCGCTCTGTCGCCCAGGCTGCAGTGCAGTGGTGTGATCTCGGCTCACTGCAAGCTCCGCCTCCTGGGTTCACGCCATTCTCCAGTCTCAGCCTCCCGAGTAGCTGGGACTACAGGTGCCTGCCACCACGCCCGGCTAATTTTTTTCTATTTTTAGTAGAGACGGGGTTTCACCGTGTTAGTGAGGATGGTCTTGATCTCCTGACCTCGTGATCCACCCACCTCAGCCTCCCAAAGTACTGGGATTACAGGCATGAGCCACTGCGCCTAGCCACTTTTTTATTCTTTAACCAACTTTTGTCTCTCCCTCTCCATTTGCTAGCCTCTAGTAACCGCTATTCTATTCTCTGCTTCTTTGAGATTAACTTTTTTAGATTCCACATATGAGTGGGAACATGCTGTATTTATCTTTCTTTGCCTGGCCAAATATTTTTGATTTAATATATTCATTATAGCATATATATTTCAAAAATCAAAGATAATTGAAATGATGAGATTTGGGGGAAGAAAAAACATGATTTTCTGGAACTCCATTGATCACTGGTAGATATTCAGCTTTCAAGACCCTGAGATATTTTTCTAACTGTTTGGATATATATATAGTTACCAGCTACTGTGAACAACAAGCAATTTCAATTTCATTAAAGAACTTGTCTAACTGAATTATAACTATCTATGAATGCATATGTCTCCCCTACTAACTGGGATCTTTCTTTTTCATTAAATTGATATTTATTTACTGGCTGTAGAGGCACTGGGGATTCGAAGATGAAAAGCATCTGTCTTGTGATCAGAAAACTTAGATTCTCACAGCAAGACAATTATGCACTGAAAACATCCATTACTATCAGAAAATGCTCATGATGACAATAGATACAAAGTGCATTGTTGACGGGATAGAGCATCTACTGATGAATAAATGTGTTTAAATATATTTCATAGAAAGAATTGTGGAAGAGCAAAAAATAAGAGACATGATGTGAAGTGATATTGACAGAAATGTATCCCAACTTATGTTTTCTTTAGATTTTAGAGATAACAATTCACTTGTCCTTTAAAAATCACATACTTGGCAACCTGGACACATTTTAATCCACTTGAAAGAATCATGGGAACTCTTCTCACGCAGGTGAATTTTGAGATGAGGTCTGAAGGCGAGATAGGAGGGTGTTAAGTAGACAAAGGCTGTGAAAGATGACACGTTTAAGTGGACAAGAGGAAGTAGAAAAAGGTCTTATAAGCAGGTAACAACTGACATAGGTATACAGAAATGAGAGACTATAAAATGTCCAGGTAAGTAGTAGTTCAATATTGCTGAATTGTATCATAAAAATAAGAAAAGAATTAGATTGACACTTGGAAGGAAAATGCAGTAAAGTGTAGGATTTTTCTTTGATCCCAGTTCTCTTAAAAAATTTCTATGTATTGTAGTCATTCAAGAAGTTAATTGAATGAATGAATGAATGAATGAATTATAATCTGAAAGTGCTGGATTACCTTGGCAAAATACTATACAAATCTTCTTATCCTATCACACTTTCTCTGTACTTTTACTTAGCAAACTTTTTGTGTTAGTAAAGTGAGTCAACCCTGCTTAACATATTCAATTTTGGATCTACAGAGAAGCAAATGTCTAGAGGAAATTAAAAGTGGAAAATATGTACTGGGGACTGAATAGGAGAAGGGAAAAGAAGGAAGAGGGAGACTTCATGCCACAGTGCCGGTCTGATGCCTGTAAAATGAGAGGGGGGAAAAAGAGGTTGGGAGAATCTCAGGCTCTAACACAGATGCAAGAAATGTTTGGCTAGGCACATAGTGAGTACTCAAGCCCAAATTCCTCGTAAGAGGAGTCCTGCATCTCACTTAACAACCCTTCAGTAGTACTACTGCTTGTTTAGTCATATATTGGTAGCAGGCCATGGAAAGAAGAGTGTGGTCACAAATGCAATGCAATGGGGTATCCACACAGGCAGCAGCTGGGGTCAAGAGTCCATTACACTCTTTGTAGCAGGAAATCTAAGTGGCATATTTGCATGGCTGCCACAATATATAAATCTAAATGGAATGTTCTCTGAAGACTGACTAAAACATGGTTAAAAATCATATAGAGATCATGTTCTGAAAATATTAGAATTCTCTGTCTCTCAATTCATCTTTGTGAAATTGTAGTTCTCTGTGGTCTCATAAGAGAACACAGCTAACAAAGCACTCAATTTCCCTGAAATCACGGCTGGAGTGATAAGAGAACAAACTCAAAAACTACCTGACTGATTGTAGCCACATTTTGGGGAAACAAAAATTGTAATACATGCATGTAAAAACCTTAAATATGTAAGGCAATTAGCTGAAATGTACACCAGAAACATCTATTATGGTATTAATGAACTAAAGTCAAGAACAAAGAAAATGAAAGTTTTAAATTATGAACATTATTTAATGTCATTCTACTGCTCTTGTGCTCTTTACTGATTAGAAAGAAAAAAAAGCAAGTTGTTTTCGTTGTAAAATATATTTCAAAGTTTTGATTATTTTCAAAATTTATCTAGGGAGAAAGCAAGATTTTCATAGATATATGAATATTAATAAATTAACAAAGAAACTGGAGTTTATACAATTTAAAAAAAATAAGAAAAACAGAGTTTACCAAATGGAATAAAATTAAGCTCACCAAGAATAGCATAAATGAAATTTGTCTCATTTGCCCTAAAATATTCTTTATACATTTGATTCTGAAAACACTATTAAATGCCAAGCATTACAGGATGTACTATAAATAAAAAATTATCCTGAAAAATAAGAATATAATATGCCCCTTGCTTTTGAGAGCCTCAGAGCCTAATAGGTGAATTTAAAATAGTAGTTACAGTAGCATGGACAGTGCTCAAATGGTGATGTAAGAAGACAGAGGGGAAAATGTGTCACTGATGGATTCTAAGCAAGCATTTTAGAATAGCCACATGGTATGAGTCAGAAAATAATGTTTGGGCAATTGGGAAAGAGAGTGTATCCAATGTAGAAGGAACAATATATGCAAACACTGAGACTGAGAAGTTTCAGAAAACTGCACATAATTCACTGTCACTGGAGAGCAGCAAAATAGAGGAAGGAAATGAGTCTGGGACCTGCATGCTACATTATTTCTCTTCTTATGGACAACAGGGATATAAAAGAACTTTGATGAAGGAAGTGACATGACCTGATATACCAATCTTAAATATTGGTTATAAATATAGTAAGATGGATGAGAGTAGTGTAGGGAGACTGGGCGAGGAGGCATGAAAAAAGCTATTATAAAATTCTGAATAAAATATGACCGGAACCTGAACTAAGGCAGGGGCAGCGGCCACGGAAAAGGATCAGTATGAGAAATGATAGATTAGGATGATGGACTGTCATTCCCTGTGAAAGATTAGAGACAGTGGAACAGAGAGAGAAAGACCTCACATGTATCCCTGACTTCTTGAATGAACACTACGATGGCACACTAGGATGGCACTCCTAACATAAAGGATTCTAAGGAAAGTCTTTAGATAGAGCATGATATGACTTGGCTCTGTGTCCCCACCCAAATCTCATCTTGAATTGTAATCCCCACATGTTGAGGGAGAGACCTGGGTGGAGGTGGCTGGATCATGAGGGTGGTTTACCACATGCTGTTCTCATGATAGTGAGGGAGTTCTTGTGACATCTGATAGTTGAAAAGTGGCATTTTCCCCTGTGCTTGCTCTCTCTCCTAACACCGTGTAAGACATGCCTTGCTTCCCCCTTTGCCTTCCACCATGATTGTAAGTTTCCTAAGGCCTCCCCAGCCATGCAGAACTGTGAGTCAATTCAATCTTTTTTCTTTATAAATTACCCAGTCTCAGGCAGTTCTTTATAGCAGTGTGAGAAGGGACTAACACAGAGGGTATCACTATTAAGAAGCTAAAAATATTAAAAAAGAAATTAACATGGAGATTTTTAAAAATGTATTTACTATTTAATGTTTAGTTGACTTATTCACCAACTATTCAACACCTCCCATATGCCAGGTACTGTTTTAGTCCAAAAGATTACAGCAGTAAAATGGGCAAGAATATTTGTTCTTTAATAGCTTATATTCCAATGGAGGAAGTCAGGAAATAATCAAACAGCTATAATATGTAATATGAGAGATTTTTATGAGAGCTGTGTAACAAAGTAGTGGAGGACAAATGGAAGTACAGGGACAATTTTAATGTTAAAAGGGCCAAGAGGGCTGCACTGAAAAGGGGTCATTTGAGCTGAGACATATGTGGGTTTCAGTGTCATCCATGGGGATATTGGGAAGAGGGGAGCACTGTGGTCACAGGAAACAGCACGTACCCAGGCCTTGTAGCTATGAGTAGGTCCAGTGTATTGAAGTGACAACCAGGAGTAATTATGTGACTGGAGCAAAGTAAGAAAAAGGGAGGCTAGTTGGGAGTGTAGTCAAATTCATAAGAAGAAGCCACATTATGGGGACTATAATTTTTATTTTTGATATAATGAAAACCTGCCAGTTAAAAGTATTGTTTTCCCCTGAACACTTAATAACAGTTTCTTTGCCTCTGAAAATTTCAATATAATTTTTAGTTGTATATGTTCTAAGTTTTGTTAATGTTACATGTTTCTCTTTACAATCATATTCAATCAGATTACAGTACACTCATTTGAATTAGCATCTGAGGCTAAAAGCTATTTGGACATACCTAATGCTTTGTGTGAATGCCTCAGTTCCATTTGGAAAGTTTTTTAAATCATTGCAATGCCTATTTTTACTTATAGTTGATATTTATTTTTAGTCAAAAATACATTTTGACTGATGCTTATTTTTAATGAAAACATATTGAATAGATTGATATGATGGCTATAGCACTTCTGTATGGATGCAATAACAACACTGACCAAGTCAAACATTTGTCAATTACCAAAGTATTGGCAAAATACGGGATTAATTAGCTATAAGAAACTCAATCTCAGAAGTGACAGTATATTACAAATAAAAATGTGTCAGTTCCCTTTGTAGCATAAACATAAAATGTTAGTTGATATTTTATAACTAAAGTTTCTGCAATCAAATATGTGTGGGAAATTGTTTAATTAAACAGCACTTTTTGTATTTAGTACAGAACAAGGTGGATGGTTGTAGAAATGAATCTACTAAAGAGATTCATATGGTATATAGTATCTCCCAAATATATTTGTCCACAGTCTTTTCTTTAACACTATCTCCAACTAGGATATGTGGCATTCACATTTGCTTGCCCTGAATATGTGAATCTGGAACTAGGTGCAGAGTCCCTTCTAGGACCCACAGTTTGGGCTGTCATTACTCTATGCATCAACACAGTAGGCAACCATTACCACTACTACTGCTAATAATTAATGCTTATATGGCCTGCACTATGTGCCAGATGCAGTTCTAAGTGTTTGACACATGTGGACTCTTTTAGCAACAACTCTGTGAGGAGGGTGTGCTATTCTTACCCTTACTTCAGACAAAAGGAAATTAAAACACAGAGAGGTGAAACCTCTGGTCAAGGTCACACAGCTTATAAGCAGCTGAGCCAGGCAGATAGGCTCCAGGAATTATGCTGTTTGGCTCCGGATATACTTCCTCTCAAATAAATCACTAGTATGGCCCTTATTGAACATTAGCTATAGCCATTTCTGTTACAATTCTAGGATATACTCCTCTTTTTCATCATACTGGCTATGTCCTATCTGCTTTTCTCTGTTTTTATGTGATTCTCTGCTCCACACATTTCCACTTCTGTGTCTCACTTAGGTCCTAGGGCTGTGATGTCAATTCCCAATCTCTCTAATTGCTTGAAATTTATTCCTTTAAATTTTAACCTTTTCTCCTAATATGCAGTCTTTATCAACTATATTAAAATTGGCACAGATATTTTATAACCACAATTGCACAAATGTTGAAGTTTTGACACTGCTATATGAGAATCTTCTGCAATAGTTCCTTGGTTTTCTTGGCTGATGTGGAAAAGCTTTTATAAATACATTCATGTTCCACATCTCCTCACCGCTATCTCCAATTTTGTTTGTTTTACAAATATTTATGGATGTCTACCACATGCAAGGCCCTGTTCTAGTCCCTGTAGATGCATCACTGAAAAAGATACCTACTCTTTGGTTGGCTTACATTCTAGTGGTAAGTGAAAGATGCTGAGCCATAATATAATTTATCTCCTTTTGATAAATTATATCATGCATAAGAAGATGAGAAGTGCTAAGGAAAAAATAAAACATAAGCATAGATTAGGAAAAAGAGGTTGGTGGGGTAGGTGTAATGTTAAGGCTAAAAAAAAAAAGAAAAACTAGGTTTTATTGAGAAAGTAAGCTATGGGGAAAACTTGAAGAACATGGAGTCTGAAGGAAAGACCCTAAGGAAGGAGTTTGCCTAGAATATTCCTAGAACTGTATTGAGGCTAATATCCTGGAATGGACTGAGTAAGAAAGAGAGATTAAGAGCTACAACCAGAGAATTAATAATGGCCCTGAATTTCAGGCCATTGTGAAAAGTGGCTTCTACACTGAGTGAAATGGTGAAGCCATTGTAGAGCTTTGAATGGAGAAGAGACATTATTGGACTTACGTCTTTAACACATCACTCTGGCTTTTCTGCTGAGTGTAAAGAATGGGGCCATGGGGAGAGGTAGCGGGGTTTAAATCAATGCGACCTGTTAGAAAGCTACTACATAATCCAGAGAAAAAATGATATACTTTAGATGGTGGCATGAGTAGTAGAATTAGGAAAACTTATGGAGATGAGTTCTGTGAGGAGAGAGAGCCAAGAGGCATAAATAAATAAATAAATAATAATGCAGAATTGAGAGTTCTCAGCATATGCATATTATTTAAAGATACGGAATTAGATTAGCTCATATGAGGATATAGATGTAGAAGGAGAAAGGGAGAGGGCTGGGACTGAGGTTTGAGACTCTGCAGTATTGAGAAATATGAAAGAACAAGAGAAATCAGCAATAATCAGTAGGAATGTCTAGTGAGTGAGTGAAAAACCAGGAGATTGTAGTGTCCTGGGAGCCAAGGGGAAACTATGTATTAAGAAGGAGGAGGTATCTTTAATAAGGAAGGTTTTATGCTGCACCTGCCCCTGATGCCCCACGATGATTAAGGGAATCACGGCCTCCATTCGTTGTACCATACTCTCCCTGACCCAGATCATGGGGTTAAAAGAACTTAGGGAAGACATGATCTTCCAGTTGGTTTATTACCTGCCAAGGTAATGGTTTCTGCCATTACTCCAAAGTCCTTTCCTCTGTGGTTATTTCAAGGGTCTTCCTTATACCACATGACTTGTTGCTTTTGCCAAGGTTTTGCTGCTTGATGGTTTTAAGACCCTAAGAGATGATTTACATCAGGACTTGGGAAATGTTCAATAAAGTTATTCTGATTGGCTGAAACCGAAAAAGATAAATACAAAACATTTAAATTTCTACCTTGAATATGTTTTTAAAGCTTTCAAATTGTCTAATAAATTACCTGAAACTGGTAGTTCGATATCATTCCCTCTCCCTGAGAATTTAATTTAAAAATTTGTTGAAGCCAATAAAAATAATTAGTAGGTTCACACTACAACATTTTAGCATGGTAATTTCATACTATTTTCTTCTTTTTTCACAGAAAGAGCTCTATATGAAAGTATAGGATGGCAAGTAATTTAACAATGATATTGAAACACTGGTTAGTTTCAATAATCAGTGTTCCTGGGTTCTTCTTCCCCAGGAACTCCTCATTGTAATTCTGTGTAATTGCAATATATAAGAAAAAAAAAACAGAATGGCTGATTATTATATCCTCTTCATGCTTACACTCTCAAATCAAAAGAAGCAAAGGCATTGTGTGTGTGTGTGTGCACGTGTGTGTATCGTAGATGGCTCTGCATACTCCTGCTGGTAAAAACATTCTTAAATACTTACTTTTCAATTAATTCAAAGATATGTCTCTGCATCTTTATTGCATTTATCCTATTGAAAGGACATCTTCACCTTGTCTTTCCCCAATATAATTACTGTTATTATTTTTAGGTGAGAAATAAACTAATTTTGGATTAAATCCCAATTAGTATCAATGCTTAGCATATAGATATGCGGTATGTAGACTATATAGAAACATTTTATGATTAGTTTTCATGTTCTAACTAGTGAAGACAATGGAATACACCATTATGATTTTATTTTTTAAAGCACCCCATGGATTTGCTAAGGAGTAAGTGATTCTAGAGCTAAGAACGTTTTTAATTAAACAACTATCTTTTATATAGGCAATAATTTTTCTGCAATTTTTAAAATAAATGATTGATTGAAGAGTATATTATGGGTTCACATGAACTTGTCATTAAGTTATCTTGTCCAGAATAACTAGATTTCATTGGACAAGATTAAGATTTGAGCTTTGTCAGAACTTTGGGCAGAACAACACACCTGATGAAATCTGCAACAAGTCTAATATTAAGTTAGCCATGTTTTAGTAAAGTGGTAAATTCAAGATGGTATCTCCAAATGGAAATACTAGTATTTATTTTGGTAATAGCTTTATTTATTAACATTAAAAATTCAAAGAATAAACTTACACTGTGACTTACTTATCAAAAAAATCATACTTCTTTTTTCACTTCAAAATGTTATTTTATATATTGCAGTGAATTCTTAGATGGTATATTTGTATAAAACATTCCTAGAGAGAAATATGAAATGCAGAGAAATTCCGCAAAAGAAAATGCAGAGGAATATGCATTTCATATTACTCTCTAGGAAACTTCTTTTAAATAAGTTATTCATAGAGAGATGTGACTTTTATAGAAAATAAACACAGGTTTAAAAAACTATAGGTAAGCAAAGAAATGATCAACATCAACTCAGGATGCTGGTTATTTCTGCGTGTGAGTTAGGAGAATGCAATTAGGAAATTACACACAGAGTCCAGGTACATGCTTCTACTTCTTTATTTATTTTTATTTTATTTATTTATTTATTTATTTATTTATTTATTTATTTATTTTGAGAAGGAGTCTCACTCTGTCGCCCAGGCTGGAGTGCAGTGGCACAATCTCGGCAACCTCCACCTCCTTGGTTCAGGCAATTCCCCTGCCTCAGCCTCCTGAGTAGCTGGAATTACAGGCGCATGCCACCATGTCCGGCACCTTTTTTGTATTTTTAGTAGAGATGGGATTTCACCATGTTGGCCAGACTGATCTCAAACTCCTGACCTCAGGCAATCCGTCCGCCTCGGCCTCCCACAGTGTTGGGATTTCAGGCGTGAGCCACCGCGCCCGGCCGGCATGTTTCTACTTCTATCCCACTGTTTCATGTATCTCATAGACTACTCACTTTAATTTTAACTGACTTTTGTTCTTTTTCTAGTTTTGGTGATCTGACAATCATCTCTTCTCTAGGAGAGACAATGGCAAATATTTAAAGCGAATAGATAGGTTTGACTAGGATTATGGAGGAAACAGGTAGTGTCACATTCTGAAGAGAAAATAAACCAGCTCTTGGTGCAGTAATACATTTCACTATCATGAAAAATAGTCTTTGAAACATAAATCTTTGTGGATTTTTATTTCACTGACCAATCTAAGTGAAATGGAGTTAATAAACCCACTGTGATTATTATTTATGATTGGTATTCATGTCCTTACTATTCATGTACGTAGACAAAGGAGAATGTATGTAGACAAAGGAGTTTAAAATAATAATTATTTATGTAATAGAGAGATCACAGTTACGCTATGTTCCTTTTCTTTTATGGGTCCAAATAGCCGCATCAGACTACACATGCTGCCTAGGCATCTTCTCACGCCCATTGGCACGACATTGATCACACAGCTAAATGCACAGAAGCCTGAGCTGCCAGGATTCATCATTAGGAAGCTATTTATCCACAGCAAACCTCTCAATATACTTTGTCAACCTCGAACAGTGACCTGGAGTAGAAAACACGAATTGAAATCCCAGCCGTGCCACTTACTAGTGAACTTGCAGCAAGTCATTTTGCTTGACACTCTAAATCATTTGTGGAATAAAGCATGGTGCCATAAAAAAATAAATAAATAAATTTACTTCATTTTATGCCTGTCAATTTGCTCTTCCACAAAATAAAATTTAGCATATAGCTGTGTTGTAAAGATTAAATGAGATAATATATGTGAAAGTGCTTGGTAAACACCAAAGCGTTGTACAAATAACAGCTACTATTGTCTGTGACTTTCCTTTTTCTTTCAAGTAATTTACCACTAACCATGTCTCTGTCGTTCAATTTTAAAGAATTACATTTTCTCTTATGATTTCTTCATTATTAAATATTTTTTGAGCTGATAAATTTCTCTTGGAAAAGATGAGACTTTCCTAAATTGTAAACAATTATAACCACAGAATGAACCAATTTTCAGTGAAATAAGTGAATCAAATGACATATTATAGGTTAAATACTTGTCTAATAAAATAAAAAAGAGTGTTCATAATAGATCACTACAGGAAATAGAAATATTTATAAGCGGTGTTGTAAAACAGTGAGCTCGACAACCTTAGAGAAAAGTGAGATCTCTCCTTTTAGTGTTCTTCTCATTCTCAATCTGATTATTTTTGCGTACTTAGGTTTGACAATACAAACCATGTTTGTTCAGAATAATATAAATGTATATAGTATTTTTGTTTCTTTTTAAAATTAGAAAACGAAAATGTATAAATCAAATTTCTCAAATGATGAAGACTCACGTCAAAATATTAATGGACTATTATAGATTTTCAGAAAGATTTGAGACTATGAGAGTCACATGAGTGAAATAATAATAATTTTTCAAACGATTGAGTTCACCAACTTTGAAAATGCATCATATACGTTTGGTAACAAATTTGGATTATTTTGGTAGAATGTTTTTAACACAAAAAGAATGTCTCAATGACCAGGTAATGATGTCATTCTAAGAGACTGAAATAAATTAGAATATGCCATCCTTCTGATATTTGATTGTGTATCAAATTAATGCATGTAGACAAAGGAGTATAAAATAATAATTATTTATGCAATAGAGGGATCCCGACTAAAATGTTAGATAATGAAGGCAGCAAGCCTATCCCATCTTTATTGTATATTTCAACAGCCTTCACGCTTTGCTTTTTTTTTTTCTTAAGAGACAGGGTCTCACTCCATCACCCAGGCTGGAGTGCAGTTACGTGACCATAGCTCACTGCAACCTGGAACTCCCGGGCTCAAGTAGTCCTCCTGCCTCTGCTCCCTAGTAGCTGGAACTATAGGTATACACCACCACACCTGTCTCCTACACAATGCTATGTATGATTTGATTGCTCAATAAATACCTAAAACACAAAAATAGCCCATGCTTCAAACCAGGCCACTTGAAGTCACACCGAACTTACTGATACTCTGTTCACTTTTACTTTCATTTTGATTATTCTCTTTGCCACGAGTATTTGGATTTTGATAGTTTCTATTGATATGTCTACAAGTTTACTGATCATTTCTTCTGTAATAAATATTCGGCTTTTATTTCCAACCTGTATATTTTTTATCCCAGATGTGGTAGGTTTTGTTTCCAGAAGTTTGATTTGGGTCTTTTTATTACTTAAGTGTTTACTTATCTTTCTGAAAGTATGAAATGCTATTACAATAACTGTTATCTTCTATTTGCCAGATGACTCTAACATCAGTTCTGAGTCAGTTTTTATGTATTTTTCTTCTCATTGTGGATAGTATGTTCTTGCTGCTTTGCATGACAGGCGTCCTAGTCTGTTTGGGCTGCTATAAAAGCATACTATAAACTAGGTGGTTTATGAACGACTGAAACTTGTTTCTCATAATACTGGAGGCTGGAAGTCTAATTCCACTGGCAGATTCAGTGTCTGGCAAGGGCTGGTTTTCCGATTCATAGGCTATGACTTCTCACTTTATGCTCGTATGTTGGAAGGGGTTAGCTAGCTGTTTGGGACTTCTTTTATAAGGGCACTAATCCCAAGCATGAAGATTCTGAACTTATGACCTAATTATCTCCCAAAGATCCCACCTGCTAATACTATCACCTTGGGGGTTAGAATTGCAGTAAACAAACATTCAGTCTATAGCATAGGGTTATTTATAACTGGGTGCCAAACATTGTACATTTTACCATTTTTGGTGCTGAATATTTTTATATTCCTATAGATATACTTGAGAAAAAAATTCTGGGATGCAGCTGATTTACTTGTAAAGAGTTTGATCCTTTTGGATCTTCCTTTTATGTTTTGTGGAAGGGCCAGAACAGCATTTAGTTAGGGTTGAGTATTCTGAGAACTCTACCTTATTCCCCATGAACTATGAAATTTTGCTGTCTGGCTAAACGGAAACAGACACTATTACTGGCTGGGCTCTGTCTATTATTTCTAATGCTTTCAAGTGGTTCTCGCCTCCTGAATCACCCTGAAAACTCTCTCAAGACAGCAAACTGTGGAAATCATCGGGCTCACCTCGTTTATTTCTTAGCTCTATGAGATCACTGTACTTCATTGCCTGATTGTGAATTGGATTGCAAATCTTTGTTTCATATATTTGGGTTTTTGGTTGTTTCAGGAAGGAGGGTGTATCTGCTCCCTGTTATTTCATCTGTTTCAGAAACAGAGTTGGGATGTGTTTTTAAACAAAACTTGTAATAAAACAAAATATAAAAATGGCAAATAAGAATAAAAACAATAGAAAAAACAAATTTTCTTAAAATCGTCAATGTAAATGGAATATAATGTTAGATCTGAACAATGCCTGAAGAGTTTCCTGAACTTATGATACTTCGCAGAATCACATAAGACCTATTGGGCTACCTATAAAAGCATATATGCACTACTACCTGTAGTTGCCCTTAAACTGATGGCTGACCCCTGCTGGGTATTTGGCAAATACAGTTAGATTCTTGTAACCAATGTGGCAACTATTGGTTGCTAATTTGATTCAAAATCGAGAAGAATTCAATTTACAAGAGAAAGGAGAAAAATTAATTGGACAATTAATCAACTTAATCTCAAGACTGGTTTTGTTTTTGTTTTTTTAATCAAGAAGTTAAAAATGATACTAAGGATACTTAAAGCCTGGGTGATAATGCTAAATGTTGCCATAAAAAAGATAAATGGACATTGTTGTGTTTGGTTATTTCAAATTTTTAGACACCAAAAAAATGAAAAAAAAAACATTTCATATATGGCAAAGTAAAACTCAACTTAAAAATCAACATACATACAGACAAATTTGTTTTTTCAAAATATCTATTCCAAAATTATTTTAAAAAATATTTGTTAGCTGCTTTACTGGAAATTGAATACATTTTTTTTGCATTTTTAGTGGATTTTTGAGGATCTGTTTAAATCTTTTATGCATATCACTGAAAATTCACTTTACTGCTGAATTGCTAATATATAGCTTATTTTTAAAGTGTTTACATTGCAAAATTTTTAAATATGTTTTTAATTTTTTTACTTGAGAATTCATTCAAAGAGAATCTCAGAAAGAATTACAAAAGCAAGACTTCATAAACGCTTGCATTTCTACAGAGTAGTAAGTAGTGACAAGTCTATTTCTACCAACATATTGTACGCCAGACAACGCCTGTAAAGAAAGCGCACAAGGAACATTAAGTATCTGGAAATAGGAAAATTACTTCTGCTGATGGGCAGTTGAAACCCACCCAGGGAAGACAGAGAGAGTAATGGCATCTCTGTATTTATTTGGACAAACCTATGACAGCACTATTCTGTTCCTTGATAGACAAACATAATCTTTGAAATATGTTTGGAGATTCCTTGCACTTCAGCTTGTTTCCTTCAAGGCTGCCTTTGATCACAAACCAAACCCAACCGAATGAAAAAAAAATCCATTGTTCTTGTACATCATAGCTAACCTAGCTATTTTATCTTTCTTACTGGATTTTAATTAGTATTTAAATGAACATTAACAGAAGCTTTAAACAGTCGTTATATAGCGTGTTTATTCTGCCTTTATCCCTGCTATCCATTTATTGGCAGTACAATAATTATTATTGTTCTATGATTTAACAGCAACAATACAAACATTTCTATCCTACTAAATTTCAATTCACCTTTATAACAATAAAAAATATCCCTAGCACAATGATGTTATATCCATAAGCCCTGATATCACTATGTTAAGTAGGCCAAAACTTTTATGCTCTTATAATTCTCCCATTTAGTTCCAGTTACGTTGGCAAGTAGCAGTGTGCATTGTTTTCTAGTAATTGTTTGAAGCACAAGAGGAATTCTGAATGCATATCTAATGGAAACCATATATTAGAATTCTGGCCATTCCTGTAGAGCCAGAGTACCAAATTTACTCTAAATTTTGTATTCAGCAGAGAAAAATACTACAAAATATAGTTTCAGGGATATGATTCATGTATGGTAGCAGTATAAATATAGAATGGGAAAGTAATTGCATTTCCTGCCTCAATATTAATATTTGTGATTTGTGTCTGTAGTTAACCAAGAGAAATTAAAATATACTACCACCACATCTGTAGAAACCTGCTGTCTCTAAAAATATTCTGCTTTTGAGCAGATTCAAACCAAAGACTCTATACAAAGCAATATATGTGCCTTTGCAGCTGTCAGATAAATTCATGAATTATAAGTTCCACATTTTTAAAAATTGCTATAAATAAGAACCAAGACCACCTTCTAGAAAAACAGGTAAAAATAAACAAGGCCTTCACTTTCTTTATGACAATATATAATATAACAAATTCAAGTTTAAACTCTGAGAGGAAATGTGAATTTAACCCTACTGTCTGTCTAGACTTTGTAAGAGAGATTTTTGACTAAATTTGTATAAAACATAATGTAATCAAAGTTTGAAAAGTTAATAGGTCACGCTTGATGTTCAAAACCTCTTTGCCGTTCACTAAGAAACCCAACAACATATGTGCTTATCTTAGTCGATTGGATTTGGTGGATATTTGAAAAGTACCCTGTCAGTGACTAGAGGTATGACCACGAATACATAATTTTAAACACTTTATGTTTGTATTTCTCACACTTAAATGAGAAATTTTCAAACAGGTCATGGTGTCATGTCAAAATGGTCATATGTCTATTGAATTAACAGAAAATGTTGATTGAGTACAGTTTTTCAGACTCCTTGCCACAGCTCAAGGCCACTCTGACATCCAAGGCCCACTGGATAGGAGCTTCTTGAGAAGATTTTTCCAGAGGGTTCTATCTAAGATGATTTACCATCATCCTTCACTCGTAAAATGATATATATTATGGAACTGAGGCATCTCCATGAATTGTATAAAATCTGTACTCTTTCTCTACATAGCTATTAACCTAGCAATGCATTTGTGGAAAAACCATGTCAAATCATTTAACAAAGTATTATTATGTGTGAATATAATTGCCTGGTACTGCACCTTCAAGCTCCTTCAAACTATTTACTTTTTCTAAAAGTATTTATTGCTCCATATTTTGTCTAGATTGAAAGGAAGATATTGTTATGTAAATAGTGTTACTCAGAACAGAATCCTTTATCTCCATTTTTCTCTTTCTATCATGGTTGTTTTTATCCATGAAAGTCAGACCAAAATTATATCATGTATGAAACAGAACAGTGCAAAATAATGCATATTATTAGAGATGCTGAACATTGTTAGAAACGTTGGCTTTGTTGTGACACCAGCCAAGACCAAACTTATGCAAATATATTATTACACATAGTAAAAATACTTTAAAAATTAACCTTAGCTCTGCCTTTCAAGCCAGCTGTAAGCAAGAATTTGCCATAATATTTTGTTTATTATGTGCAGGTACAATTTTGTTCATTTTTCTATTGTGGACTTTTCAGATGCCAGAGCCATAACAGATCGGCAGTTTTCAGCACCATGCACAACTGAAGAATTAAATAGCTATTTCTGTTGCTGATGATACTACTAATAATGGTGATTTCATGTAAAGATAGTTCAGGCCACATATCTAACTGCATACTTGGAACATAAAAATCCTCCGAAATTTTACACTGAAGGAAAGGATGAAGTACAAATTGTGTAAGGGTTGACTTTACAGTTTTCTTAGGGCAATAGTCTGCTCTATGAAAAACTGTTAAGCTCTTTTCATGACAGAATACCTTTATGACATCCCTTTCATTCCTCGTTGCCTTCTATGTACTATCTTCTTATTTTCTAAATCATTTCTGAATCATGATGAAAACAACATTTCATTATTCTGACAGATTTCCAGAGGAAATCACACGTGTGTTTCTGTGTGCACACACACAAACACACAGAGCACTATTTATAGGAAAAGAGTAGCTCTGTTAGTTTCATGGCTCTGAAGCAAAGTTAGATTCACTTACCAATTCACGATCCATGATCTTTCACCAGTCATTGAAGTTCAGGGCTGAACACTGCATGGGCTACTTGTCATTTGGACCAAGAAAGAAATAAAAAATGGTATATACCGATTTCCCTTGACAGCAGAGACACAGATGGAGAAGATGTTTGGACCATATTGTCTGCTTTAGGGTCATCCCTGAAGCCATTAGCTATCATAATGATGAAACTGTAGTTACTTATTTTCCCACAATTTTCTGATGTGGCAGAAACAATGTTACATTGGGGGCCTGAGTATTCTTCTAAGAGGTTATATTGTCCTTGGGAGGAAACAACACATATTACAAAATATTTTTTGCCTCTAGAAGTAAAAATTACAAATTAGAGATTAGAAACGTTATGCAACATACACTAATATTATTACCATGCAAAATTAGGCTTTCATACTATTATTGAAACACTTATGAGGTATATATGCTGTTTTTGGAGTTCTTGACTCAGTACTTTTAGTTACTTTGTCGGTTAAGGGTAGTATTTAACATCTTCTGTTTATTTATCTGTTGATTTTGTAGGTCAGACAGTAAACAAATATTTCTGAAAAACAATCTAACATATACCAGGGCTGGTGATATGTTAGGAAACAAAACAGACCAAAAAGCATTTAAAAAATACCTGCACTGGTAGAGCTTGAGTCCTAGTTGGAGAGACAGACAGTAAAACACAAAACAAAACATTCATTTTTATAATAATTAAAAAAGGAAAAGTACTATGCAAAAAGAGAGGGAAGCAAATGGGAACACAGCACCACTATGGCAGAAGAGCAGAGAGAAGGAGGTTTGGAACTGCAATACTATGAGCTTGTCAGGAGAAGCTTTCCTGAAAATATAGCATCTGATCCAAGTCCCAAAATAAGGAGTCAACCACAGGAATGGCTGGGGAAAGAGCATTCTGGAATGAAGAACAATCCATGCAAAGGCTGAGAGGTGGGAGTGTGCTTGTCATATTCAAGAAACAGCCAGGAGGCAAGTGTGGCTGAAACAAAGTGAGTAAGGAAGAGAATATAGAAGAAGACAGCACAGAAATACCAGTGTAAAATTAAAAAGGGTATTTTAAGGCTATGATAATGACTGTGGCTTTTAGTATGAAGGAAATGAGGAGCCATTGAAAGGAGTTCAAGAAGAGCAACATGATCTTAATTTGTTTTTAACCCACTAAAGGAGGGGCAAAGGTAAGTGCTAGGAAATCCTTTAGGAGCACTGGCAATAATCCAGATGAAGAAAATAGATAATGTATAAAGAAATAAACATGATATGTGCCCTTAAGGCATTATTTGTAGGAAACATAGGCATGTGAAAATTTAATCTTACTATAGACTATTATATGTAATAAATAGTAAGTGTACTTAACCTGTATTTTGGCACCAGGAAGGAGTGATCGATTGTGATTGGGTGGAGAGGACCATGTTTCACAAAGCAGGAAACAAAACTCCGTTTTTTTAGAACTATTCGCATTATACAAACTAAATTCAGGCTTTGTCAAATGATACATCAATTTTCTCAAGTATTACATCAAAATATGCTACTAAGCTCATTGAAGGGGTAAGAATAAGAAACATATGACTTTACAGATTGTGTAATTTGAAAAAAATCCTGAAGTTAGTGCGTGCCTGTGTGTGTGTGTGTGTGTGCGCGCGTGTAATAGCTCATTTGGCTCTAAAAGGCTTGTTAAAGTAAAACAAACAAAACTAAACAAAAAACAAAACCTTAGCTACCTATATTCAAGAAATAACATTTCAATTATAAAACATTAGCTATATTATAAAGACAGAATGACTGATTTTCTTTGTATACTTTTTACAAGCTTTCCTCTTTACTTGTCATTTAAGTTTCTCTCCTCTTCTTGGAAGTCTTTCTTTCTTCTTGAGTAGCATCAAAATCCACACCAATGATTCAGACTTGCAAATATTTACAAAAGATTAAACAGGTTATCAGAGATGTCAACCAACCCACATTTCTACAGGAGGAAAACAGACTGTACAGAGCATAAATTTCATGAATTATTGCTTATTGTAAGTCACCATTGAAAAGGCTTCATAACTCATTGGTTTCTTGTTGAAAACGTACCCATTCGACCGTGAGAGATGCTAATGTGTTGAACTCCGAAAGTCAAGCTCTGTTTTGTGGTTTCCAAAATGCAAAATTGAAAGAATTAAATTAAGTTCAACTGTATTTTATTTTCAGTTAAAGACATTCATATTAAAGATGTCTAATTCTATTGAAGTAGGTAAGGTTACATTATAAATTATATAATATCCATAAATTATATTTAGCATGTACTGTAAAATATTAAGCAACCAATAGGTTGGATGTTGCTTTCTGACTCTTATTCCCAAGTGTTCCTAGAACATCCATTACAATACTGGTTCTAAAAAGGGACTAAATTTAGAGGTTTAAAAATGCAAGTTACAGCAACCATTCATCCTAGAATTTCGTATACAAAATTATCAGAATCATAAAATCTTCCCATTTACATATCATATAATATTTTGTTTTATATAAATATGCATACTAATTATATATTTATAAAGACTTTATATGTAAATAATTATAAATATAGTATCATATATATTATAATGTTTTCATTAATGAGTAATTAAATCTCATATGCAAGTTTATCTGAAAATATTTTTCATCAAATCATCTTTATAATTTGTGATTTTTTAATAGCAGAAAATTAGTTTTGTATTTTCACTCAGAAAAATAATGAAATAAAGATCAGACATAAAAAATCTTCATGCAAATGAATCGTTTTCAGTGGGGAAGTGATCTGGCTTGTCATTCGCTCCCTTGGAACAGGCAATCCCATGGTATACTAACATTAAACCATCTTTAGTTAATGAAGTTCAGAGTAGCCACGGCAGTCTTATAATTTACATTTTAAGCCCAAAAAGGGTTCAGGAAAACATAAACTCTTTTCATGCAAAAGAGAAGAAGCTTTGGTTCTGAAAGTCCACGTCAAATGTATCTGGCCTCAGGTATATGTACTACATTTATTCCATTTGGGAAAGTGGCTATTCACAGATTATTTTTTAAGGGTGCAATGTCCAGTGTCCTTGTGCAGTAGTGGATTTGATTCAGGCATCATCATACAGATGTCGAGCATGACTGGACAGAGTAAACTTCCCTCTTTTTTTTTTTTTTTTTTTTTTTAAGATCGGGTCTTCTCTGTCACCCAGGCTGGAGTGCAGTGGTGCAATCTCAGCTCACTACAACCTCTGTCTTCCAGGTTCAAGTGATTCTCCTGCCTCAGCCTCCAAAGTAGCTGGGATTACAGTTATACACCACCACGTGGGGCAAACTTTTGTATTTTTAGTAGAGATGGGGTTTCACCATGTTGGCTAGGCTGGTCTCAAACTCCTGACTTCAAGTGATCCACCCGCCTTAGCCTCCCAAAGTGCTGGGATTACAGGCATGAGCCACCATGCCCTGCCACAGTAAACTTCTTTCTAAATCCCATCTTGACTAGAGGGCTTGTCTTTCCAATTAGAAAATAATTTAAACATTTTTGCAGTTCCTCATCTATGTCCTCTTGAATGAAACGATCTACTTGCTCCAATCTATCTTTTAAAGGCTATTGTTGAAAGGTCAGTTGAAAAAACAGACCTACTTGGCAGACATTGAAACTACATTGATTGAGGCCACCTAGGACTTCTGTGTTACCACTGCAATGGCAATTGCTGGTAAGAATTAAAAAAAGGAGAGCTAAAAAGTAGAACCAACTTTCTTCTTTTAAGAAAAATACTTAATAACGTAATTGACACGAAAGAAGTAAGATCTGGATAAAGCTTTAATATATTAACAGAATGTATCTTTTTCAGTTCTGAAAATTGTCAAAAGAAAAACATTCTCTAATTATTGTTTTTGTGATTTCCTTTTTATGTAAATAGTTTTAAAACTCTCAGAACTCCACAAATTTATTTTAGAATTTTTGACACTTTTATAGAAAAAAATAAGTGGTTTAATGCATGCAGAATTTCTGTTTGAAATGATGGAAAAGTTTTGAAAAATCATAGTGATGACGGCTGCACAATAATGTGAATATACTTAATTCCACCGAATCGTATACTTAAAAATAGTTAAAATGGTTCAAAAAAAGAAAATTTCTGCAATAAGCAAGAAAAGTAAGGCACATATGCAAATAAAGTTGAAAAAAGCATTCATTTTTCAAAATGCACCTTTTTTACTCCTCTAATAATGCCTATTTACAAATAAGAAGCTAAACTATACATAGGAAAGCTGGTTACTTTCACTGAATTGACATTCACTTACTAATTACAGTTGGGTCATTTTATTTGTAATTCATATTAGCTTTCTAAATGTGCATTTAGAGATCGTGACATCTATATTAGTCCTGAAAGAAGAAACATTAAAAAAAAAATAAAAAGGAAGAAAGGAAGGGAAAGAGAGAGGAAAGGAAAAAGAGAAAATCTCTCCTGTCCTTCTTGTCCTTTCTCTGGTGACTTGAAGACTCTTCACAGATCGGTTAGACGAAATATAATTGTGCTTTGTAGACAACGTTTGAAGCATTTCTTAGGTATTAAAAACATAGTTTTTTAAAGCTAAGCACATTACTAGCATAAGAGGGCATTAGTACTTCAGTAATCTCTCTTGATTACTATAAAATTTTTCCCATATACATCATCATTTGACCGTAACTGGGAAGAAGTCTTACGGGAAGAAGTCTTACAGGAAGAAAAGACATTAATACCTGGGAGATATTACATAGTTCAAAATAGAGAAGGAAAGGGAAGAAGGAGGGAAGGAAGGAAGGAAGGAAGAAAGGAGGGAGGGAGGGAGAGAGGGAGGAGGGAAGGAAGGAAGGGAGGGAAGGAGGGAAGAGGCTAGGCCTAATTGATTACAGGACTAAAAATGCAGTTTGAAATAGCTATATCAAGGATAACCAAAAAGGGAAGATGAATATGTTCCAACACAATGTAGGAAAATTGAATAGTTTTGTCTTTCATGCTAGAACTGCCTTGCAAGAGAAGACAGGAGAAAGAGTAATAGTCAGAGTGCTCAATAATCCAAGCGTTTATTGATAATATTTTACAGAGCAAACAAATAAAAATTTAACTAAAGGAGTCATATCATTTAGTTGGGTACCTAAGAAATAAGGACATTAAACAATTATAGAACTGAATAATAAATTTGTAAAAGACAAGAATTGAAAAACTTATGCATGAAAAGGCTCAAGAGACCAATGCATTCTCATTTTATCTCTTTTTCTAACTCTTCCTCTTCCTTTTTCTCTTTCTTCCCTTTTCTTTCTTCTTTCCCATTTTCTTTTCCTGCCATGTCTTTTTCTTGAAAGAACTTTATTTCCTCCGTAATAATGACAGGTGACAACATGCTAGCAGCCCTCACTCACTCTCGGCGCCTCCTAGGCCTCGGAGTCCGCTCTGGCCAGAGTCTGTTGAGGAGCCCTTCAACCCACCGCTGAGCTGTGGGGGCCCCTCTCTGAGGCTGGCCAAGGCCAGAGCTCTGCTCGTGGGGAAGTGTGGAGGGAGAGGCACCGGCTCCCGCCGGGCGCCGCTCGGGTTCCGGGTGGGCGCAGGCTTGGCGAGCCCAGCACTTGGTGGGGCCTGCCGGCGCCTGCTGGGCGTGATAGGGGGATGAGGTCCCTCTGGGCTGCCTGAGTGCCCGAGCTAGGTGCCACAAAGTCCTGCAGCAAATGCCATTGAGAGTTGAAGCCGCCTGGGATTCTGGGTCGCGTGGGGACCTGGAGAACTTTTCTGTCTGGCTAAAGGTTTGTAAACGCACCAATCAGCGCTCTGTAAAATGGCACTCAGCTCTCTGTAAATTAGACCAATCAGTAGGATGTGGGTGGGGCCAGATAAGGGAATAAAAGCAGGCCACCCAAGCCAGCAGCTGGCAACCCACTTGGGTCCCCTTCCATGCTGTGGTAGCTTTGTTATTTCGCTCTTCCCAGTAAATCTTGGCTGCTGCTCACTCTGGGTCCACACCTCCTTTATGAACTGTAACATTCACCATGAAGCTCTCCAGCTTCACTCCTGAGGCCAGCGAGATCACGAACCCACTGGAAGGAACGAACAACTTCAGGCGCGCCGCCTTTAAGAGCTGTAACACTCACCGTAAAGGTCTGCAGGTTCACTTTTGAAGTCAGCGAGACCACGAACCCACCAGAAGGAAGAAACAACACATCTGAAGGAACAAATTCCGGACACACCATCTTTAAGAACTGAAACACTCAGCACGAGGGTCGGCGGCTTCATTCTTGAAGTCAGCGAGACCAAGAACCCACCAATTCCGGACACAATAACATCATACAAATACACATGGAAGTGGTATACATACACATAGCAGTGGGACAAATACATATAGCAGAGGAATTCTTAAAATGTATTTTAATTTTTTCATAAATGTACATACACATAGTTTTCTGGAAATCAAAGGCCGCCTCCTAGCCTTGTGCCCTAGAGGTAATAAGTTTAGCTTCTTCTGGTTGCTTTTTTCTAGTTTATCTTCATGACTTTAACAATAAAAATAACAAGTCTTAGTTAATCGATTTAGGCAACATCTATTGTCTTTCACTATGGTTGCTGAAATTTAGCTTCCTTTCTTGAGAAGCTCACCTTTTTGTCATCTTTCCCATATACTGATGTCTCAATTTTTGTTTAAATCAATATTAAACTTATGATAATTAAGTATATTAATTACTTCTGGGCAAGTGACATAGTAAATGTTATTTCTTTTTGTTGTTTTCATTTTTACTGGATATATAACTACTGTTTTTCATTTGTGATGTATTTTATAGTTTAATTGGAGACAGTATCAGGATCAAAGGAGAATATAAAATATTCTGTATCGATAATTCTATTGTGAACTGGGTGGGGCAGGATTAAAAAGAAAATAATTTTTATAAATTGTCATTCACTGTTTGATAAGCAGTTTCCACAACTTATAAATTACTTATAAGTACCTGTTTTATGCAACTGTAGCTCGATCCCACAGGGAACCTTTGGGAGACTGCATAGAGTAATCCTTGGAGTTGACTCAGGGACAAATGGTTTGGGGATTCAGGCATCAAATCCTACCAGTTAGTGGCTGAAAGATGCTCCTAGGAACATAATTTCCCAGAACTTCTGGCATGTGTTCACACAGCATCAAATGCTTTCCAGTGGTCAAAGAAACCTTTCAAGCAAAGGTTCACAAGTGTTTGCAGTATAAATCTGTGGGGTTCAAGAACACACACAGGGACAGTGATTGCAAAAGGGAAATGAGTTAGGCACCATCAAGTCCTGCTTTCTTATCTTTCCTTCTCACTCCTGTAAAAGGGAAGCAGACAGCCAGGTCTCTAATTACTCCTCAAAGACCCCTGCCTCTCTTTCACCCCAAGACTCACGGCCTCACCAAGCAGTCTGCATGAAGATGGTCAGTCTGAAACTAATTTTGTTCTTCATCCCCATTTACTTCAGACATGATGAGAAAGTTCACACTCATAGATTATGATTTTTCACCAGGACTCTTTTTTTTTTTTTTTTTTTTTTTTTTTTTGAGACAGAGTCTTGCTCTGTCGCCCGGGCTGGAGTGCAGTGGTGCGATCTCGGCTCACTGCAAGCTCCGCCTCCCAGGTTCACGCCGTTCTCCTGCCTCAGCCTCCCGAGTAGCTGGGACTACAGGTACCCGCCACCACGCCTGGCTAATTTTTGTATTTTTTAGTAGAGACGGGGTTTCACTGTGTTAGCCAGGATGGTCTCGATCTCCTGACCTTGTGATCCTCCCGCCTTAGCCTCCCAAAGTGCTGGGATTACAGGCGTGAGCCACCACGCCCGGCCACACCAGGACTCTCATTCCATAAGAATCTGAACATCTTCTAATCAAACTCTTAAAATTAGTCCAAGGTACTCTGATATTTACACCCAATCATCAGGGAATCTCCCGTATCCTAAAACTATTCTCTGGTAGATCTCTTTATGCTCTTGTTGTGATCGAAACCCTCCCCGCGCTGGGCAAGGAGGCCCAACAATTCATCTGCATGCCATATCTTTGTGCTCTTGCTCTCCCAGCTCACAGTTTTTGTCCTTCTCTCTTCAAATCTTTAACACCCATTTTCCTCCTTCCCACCCTATCATTATAATGATTTCAATTTCACTGAGAAAAGGGAGAAATTAGAAGACTTCTCCCACTTATTTCTGCCACCCCATCTGCCAGTTTCCCTGTTGTATACACATCTGTACTCCCGCCCACCACCCCGATAACCTGGAAGAACTGTGGTTACTGCTACAACATCTCCACTTAATACGTAGTGGCTTTTCCCTACCAACAACTCAAGACTATCACTCCAGCAATTCTAGCCTCTGACATTAATTTTCCTCTTCTATCATATCATCTCCATTCAACATCGCTAACCTTAAAAAATATATATACATATACATACATGTGCATATACATATATACTAAAACATATATGGTATATACACATTATACATATATGTATACATACATGGTATACATATATATGTATATTATATATATTTACATGTATATATTATACATATGTGTATATAGACAGATATTAAATAATGTGATATAACCCGTATTAAAATAAATAAATTTTAATTTTAAACAAATCTCAAACTCATATATCCAAGAAGCTGCTGCCTTATTTTTCTTTCTTTTCTCAGCAAACTCCTTGAGTTTTCTGTACATCTTGTCAGGATCTCTTTACATTCTCACTTAAACTCAGTTTCATTGAAGTTTTTTTTTTTTTTTTTGAACAATGAGAACACATGGACACAGGAAGGGGAACATCACTGAAGTTTTTGATACTATCTGCTCATGCTTTCTACTTGGTTCTATTAAGGTCAAAAGATAATATAAAAATAATATCAAAAATGTTAAAAAGGAGAGACAGGTTATGTTTTGGTTGTGCTGAATTGCATGAACTTAACAAAAATAACTTTCTGCTCTTGAAACTTTTTCTTTACCTTTGCCCTTTTGCAGTATCAAGTCCACCTTTGTTCAGTCTCTTCAAATCCCCACTTCACTTCTGCAACTGTACTTCCATACTTATACCCTAAGTGCCGAGGGTAATGGCTATTTTATGGCATTCATACTACCTGTGTTAGTCCATTCTTGCATTACTATAAATACCTGAGACTGAGTAATTTATTAAAAAAACAGGTTTAAGTGGCTCACAATTCTGCAGGCTTTATAGGAAGTGTGGTGCCAACATCTGCTTGGCTTCTGCAAAGCCCTCAGGAACCTTACAATCATGGTAGAAGGTGAAACGGGAGCAGGCGCATCACATGATGAAAGCAGGAGCAAGAGAGAGCACCTGAGGTGCACATGTGTTAAATAACCAGATCTCGTGAGAAGTCACTCACTATCAGAAGGACAGCACCAAGGGGATAGTACTAAACCTTACATAAAAAGCCTGCCCCCATGACCCAATCACCTCCCACCAGGCCCCACCTCCAACATTGGGAATTGCGTTTCAACATAAGATTTGAGTGGGGACACACAACCAAACTATATCACTACCTAAGCCCCTCTGTCATATGATGCCTTCAGCTCCTTCCTTTTACTTAGATTCCAGAAAACCATGTTGTATTGTTTCTCTTCATTCTTTCTAACATCTATTTCTCATTTTCCTTTACTGTTGATTTCTAACGTCAGCTCCCTAAACAGTTATCTGATCTCCTATGCCCTGAGTTTGCATTCTCTGCCCTCTCCCCTTAGTAGTCACCAGGTAATCTCATTAATTTCCCTTTCTTATCTGTCTCTTCCTTTCACTGACTCCCAAATATCTGCCTTTCAAATTTTATCTTTATGCTGAGCTTCTGAGTTAAACTTTTAGTTTTGTATTGAGTACTTAAAACTTTTTTTCTCATACCACATGTTAAAACATAAACTCAATCTCTCTCTGACACATACACATCTTCTTCTGCCCTCTGCCTGAAATTAGGGACTTATCATGCATCCATTACAGGGTCAATTACCAACCACACAAACCATACCAAAAATAATTCAAAATCATTATTTTAAATCTCTCTTGAATTACCTCTCTCATCTTCATTCCCACTACTTTTCTTTTATTTAGGTGCCTCTTCATTTCTCACAACAATTATTACAACAGGTTTCCTATGGGTTTCACTCCCTGAAATAGTATCGCCTCATGACTACTCCAGCTGACATTTTAGGCTAATGATTCGGTCTAGCACTCCCTTGTTTTAAATATTCCTGGCCTCTTGCTGGTTCTAAAATAAAGTCCAAGCTCTTTAGCTTGGGACACACGGTCTTCTTCACTCTTCCTGATCTTTTCCCTCCTTCCTATGTTGCTTCTGACCACTAGTTCTCTTGTTCCCTATATTCACACCAGCCCAACTGGTCTTTCCCCACTTATCCTCAGGCCTTTGCATCTCTGTGACTTTGCCGTGTTTTTCACCATTATCTGAGTGTTCTTCTAAATCCTTCTTCTCCAAACCTCTGTTTAAGATCCAAGTAACTACTAACTCTTATGCAAAATCTAAAGAAGACTTCATTCTTTCCGGAGGTTTGGTCAGAATAAAGAATTATTTCAACTTCAATGCTCCTGAAGCACCATTTATATATCTCTATGATAGCATTTATTTGTTGCTTAATTGTTATTTATAAGTGGATCCCAAATATAATACCTTCAGACTCAGCAACCCCAACCTAATCACCCCTTGACAGAGAGAAAGAATAAGCATGAGTCCTAACTCAACATTGAGCCTTAAAAACTACATTTGTACCTTACTTCTACTGTTTACCGATTATGTAATCCAAACAAAACACATAACCTTGAGGCTACTAGTTTCTCCTCTAACAAATTAAAATAATAATTATGCCTTCTTTTCTGGTTATTTTAAGAATACTCTGGGAAAATATATGTAAGGTACCACAAATCACAGTTCCTAGATCATGACATATAGCCTTCCTTCTTTGGTTCCTCTTTTTATCCCCAGCACAAAGCACCATTGTCAGCTCATAGGGAGTGTTAAATACAGTAAATATACATGAGTAAAACTATCTGTGTGCTGTATTCAGCGTATCCAAACCTCTCCAAGACTTAATGACTTAAAACAAGGACAATTTTTATTTTGTTCATGAATTTGTGTTCTGGGTTTGGCGAAGACAGCTTGGCTGTGTTCCATTCAGCATCCGCTAAGTGGTCTGAAGCCTGGGAAGCTTAAATCATTGTAAGATTTCCATACAAACCTGCCTGGCATTTGATGCTGCCTGCTAGGTCAGACCTTTGCTGGAGCTGTGGCCAGAACTCCTACACACAGGCATTTCATGTTGCCGTGTGGCTTCCTCACAGAGTGGTGAATGGGCGCCAAGAACAAGTGTCCCAAGAGAGAGCAAAGGGGAAGTTGTGTTACCTTTTATGAGCTTGTCTGGAAGTCATACAGCATCACTTTTGCCAAATTATGTCAGTCAGAAGTGAGTAACTAAGGCTGGTCTATATTCAAGTAAAGAAGAATTACACTTCATCTCTTGATGGACATACTGTCAAAGAATTTGCACACATATTTTTAAGTCACTGTGCATCCATCTATCAGTGTCAATATCTATACCAGGATTTTGTGTTGAATATAGAAATGATCCCATTTGAGAATATCTGGGACCCAACATGTGAATTAGGGATCTAGTACGGCAAAAAAGAAAACAAAACAAGAAACAAACCTAGACCAGAATTTCAGAGACCTGGGTCTTAATTCCAGATGTGCTCAGCTAAAAGCTAACTGGGCCTTAACTTCAAACCAGTCAAACTTTTTTTTTTTTTTTTTTGAGATGGAGTTTCTCTCTTGTTGCCCAGGCTGGGGTGCAATGGCGCGATCTCGGCTCACTGCAACCTCTGCCTCTTGGGTTCAAGTGATTCTCCTGCCTCAGCCACCCGAGTAGCTGGGATTACAGGCATGTGCCACCACACCCGGCTAATTTTGTATTTTCAGCAGAGACAGGGTTTCTCCACATTGGTCAGGCTGGTCTCGAACTCCCGACCTTAGGTGATCCACCCACCTCGGCCTCCCAAAGTGCTGGCATTACAGGCGTGAGCCCCCGTGCCCGGCCCACAAGGCACAGTTTTTAAGCCTCACTTATTCCATCTCTAAATTAGTGATAATAATTATTCTGCAGTCAATCTCACAAAGCTCTGAGAATCAGAAGAAATAACACAAGTAAAGACATTATGAATGCTACAACCTAGCCAAAATGCTCTGTTATTACAGTGGGGGATGAAAGAGCAAAACCATCCTTACTTGACATAGCAATAGCCATTCACTCTTATCTTCATTAGATTTACCTCTTGGGAGTATTAACTCTTGGTTCTTTAATTTTCCTTTGTATAAGAAGTGAATTTTGACAAATGCCACCACTACTATTTAGGTACAAGAAAAAGTATTAAGCTTTTGAAGCAGGTATTTTGCAAGTATCCATTGTATCCATATGCACCACAGTGATATACCCCATGTATCTTAAGTTATACATTTCAAGAAAGTAAAGCAAGTGACATTTCACAATCTAAGTTTGTCCTGCTTAAAAAAATGGATTCTAGGTTTGTAGAAAATGTCAAAGAACATCAAGGAAAGTATGTGATATTTAAAATATCAAGCACCCCAATATCCAATATATAAAACAAAAAAGGGTAACTAAGGTGTGCACTCTGAACAATATATGACATTTTTAATCATTCTGATTAATAATACCTTGCATTTATATAGCTCCTTTCCTTAAACCAATTTAAATCATTCCATAACTTCCCCATTAAAGTATATTATGCCTTTTTCTTCACCTTTATCTGGTTTATTCATTATTCAACCTATAATACACTTGATGGTTCTTTTTACATTCCTTTACATTCTTTTTACGCTCCATATGTATCCATATAATAAGATTCTAGTAATTGGGAGTTAATTGAAATGTTTATGGATCTATGAAAGAAAACATTCTATGTATTTGGCTGCATTTAAATGTAAAATGCCTCTTCGATATAAAATATGGTGAACAAAGTTCAAAGAGAAGCCATGACCTAGAATGAGATATATCAAACACATAATAGGCAAGAATGTGAATTAAAAATATATGAAATATTACTAAAAATAAATGATAAAAGAAGAAACAACTAAATCAAATGAGTATTGAATACAAACAAGAAAGTCACAGAAAAGAAAGCCCAAATTGCCAGTAAACACAGAGAAACATTCCTGATATTACTAAAACCAAGGACTTATGAATTAAAGCAGTAAAGGAATGCCATTTCATATCCATCAATGGTCCAAGTTCTAAAACTTGACAAAACCCAGTTTTGCTGTAAAAATTGGAAACTCCCATACACTGTAAAAGTTGGAAGCTCTCATACACTGCTTTCTCCTAGCTTGCAATATTACATAATGACAAGTGAAGATGAAAATATGCAATGAAAAAATAAATATTTTAAGAAATAGCTCTTAGTAGTAGCTATATTTGTTATAATCATTTGCTCAATCGTAAAAGATACATTGAATGCATTCTATGTGACAGAATCCATGTTGGATGTCAACTAGATCTAAGATAAAATGGCTTTAATGGCTAAGATAAAATGATAATGTATGTATAAAGGAATCTCTTAAATGTGGAGCACACAATAGGCACTCAATAAAAGGCATATTTAATAATATTTCCTGAAGTTTTGGGCTAACAGTTACCAATGTTCAATGTCATTGTACATAAGTCAGTATGTGATCACTTATAAAAACAATATACTACATAGGTGTGTAAGTTTGGGGGTTAGATTTTGTCCTATTTGCAGTCCCATCCTATAGGATAAATTCTTTTCAGAAATGGGGTTCTTGCAGCTTGGAACATAATTTCCAGTGACAGCTTTAAATATGAATTCACAACGTGTTATATCTCATACAACTTTTATAGAAATGAAGTGACATGCTCAGTGAAAGTATGTTGGCCAACTCAAAAAGCATCTTAAGTGAACTGGATGGTATCAGTGCCACAGATACTGAATAGAGAGTTTGAAATGAGAAAGTGAAATAAGGCAATAATTCTAAATCAATTTGTTATTTTCTATAATGTTATACTGCATAAATACATATCTAAATTAATAAAATTATACCTTCTTTACCAAAAATGGGAAAAACATTTTTTTGTCTGTATATATTTTCCAACTGGGAAATTAAAGAAAATCTTAAATTTTGACATGTATTCAGATACACAGTGTACGTCTCCCTTGCTTTAAAATTCTTCAGTGGCTCCTGACAGCTAAGAGGACAAAGTTCAAGCCTCTTATGAAAACATGGAAGGATTCTAGATCTAGCTTTTACTTAGCCCTCCAGTTTTTATATTTTACTTTCCCGTAAACTTCAGTAAAACAGGCTATTTAAGATTCTGTTAAAGGGCTAGACTCTCTCCCCACTGTTCTTTGCTCTGTCTTACCTCCTGGCCCAAGGCACTTCAAAGCTTCAATTCCTGTCATGCCTCCTGTTTGAAAAATTCCCTGAGCAGAACCACTCACCAACTTCTTCTTTCCTTGCAGACCATCCTTTTCATATCTTTTACGTAGTACTATATCATAATTTTCTCTAAAAGTCTAACGTGATAAATAAGACTACACAGTTCAGAGTCAGACAGTCAGAAACTAACATTCAAGCTTTGTCACTTAAAAGTTGTGTGACCTATGTCAATTCACTTAACTTCTCTGATTGTAAAATAGGGATAACAATATTTACTAATATAGCGTTATGAGGCTTCAATTACTTATAAAACAATTGAGGACAACACATGACACAAAGTGGGTATCAATAAATGAATGGTAGATGCTGTCATCGTTATTATTGCTGGTATATCATCATTTTTATTCCTTCCCCAAAACATGTAATATTTGTAATATTTGGCATAAATGGAATTTTTTTTAATTTTTGCATTACTTAATGTTTTGACTGGAATACATACTTAATTCTTAGGTGGATAAGTGAATGAATGAGTAGGACCTCGAGAAATGAGCAAATTCTCATATTATAGTTTTTCCCATAGAGAGTAGTGGAGAATAATCAAGTCTCTTTTCCTCCATTATACATCTACAGCACAAACTATGTATTCTTTTTCAGGGTATAAAAAAATCTCATTATGTAATTTTACTATGTATTATTGCAGAGAACTCTCACATTACCTAAACATGAGAAGCTTTTTGCACATGCAGAATCTTAAATTTTATCTTCTGAATTTAGTATCACTTTTTAAGGACAATCTGAAATAGTTTGAGTTGTTACTAGTAATGCATACCTCAGAATTCTTTAGGCCAACAGCTGTCTAGCTGGTCTGACACTTAGATACAGATTCTGAGGAATCCAGGGTGAGGGGAATAAGTGTCACAGTGTCAGGGGCTACCAGCCACAGGACAGGTGAGGGAAGGGGTGAAAGGACAACTCGATGATTCATGAACAAATGGATCAAATGGGAAATGGAAGAACTGATGACAGTAAGAAAGATGAGAAAGCCTCCAAGTCCCAATGCCTCTGTTTCCCAGCATTTTATTTAAAAGGTTTCAACTATGGTATTCATGATGTTGACATTGACTTATTTGAATGGATTAAAAGAACTCTGAGACTTTCTCCTTCTTAGGTGGCCAGATTATTGAACAGTCTAGTTTAATTCTGATAAACATTTTCCCATTGAGGATTGCTAATATCCCCAGTGGACAAACTGGAGAAGCCACTGAAGGGCAGATAGATATTCTACTGTAAATAAATTGACATTGCCATTTATCACTACTCCCTTGAGAGTTTAGTCAGCATTGAATCCACAGAGCCTATAAGCCCTGGTAGAGCTCAGAAAAATTGAATTTCAGTATCTATAAGACTAAGTAGTCCCTGAAGTAGAATCAGGAACAACAACAACAACCGTCCAACTTTCCCTCCTTTTCCAACTTAAGAAAATCACACACACACCATTGTCATTATCCCCTTCAGCCTGCTTTAATTAAAAACACACATTGCACTTCTCATGTGTCTACTATACACATGTCTCCTAATTCCAAACTCCTGGAACAAAATGCCCAGTAGGCACAGTGAGCAGGTATAATGTGTTTAAGTCCAGGTCCACAAGGACAGATATTACAAAGAAAAATTGACTTAATTAATTAAGATGTGGTAAAAAAGAAATGACCACAATGAAATCCAGTGTGCCCCACTCTCTCAAATTTCCACAGTAAGAGAAAAGCTATGGATTTTTGTTTGCTTGTTTCTATCATTATTAGGTGAGTTGTCTCAAACTCATCTCAGAGAGTAAGATAATTGATATGGTTGGAATCTGTGTCCCCACCCCAAATCTCCTCTTGTAGCTCCCATAATTCCCACGTGTTGTGGGAAGGACCCAGCAGGAGATGACTGAATTATGGGGACAGGTCTCTTCCACGCTGTTCACCTGACAGTGAATGGCTCTCATAAGATCTGATGGTTTTAAAAACGGGACGTGCCAAGCTTTTTGTTTGATTGTTTTTGTTTTTGTTTTGGCTGCTGCCATTCATGTAAGATGTGACTTGCTCCTCCTTGCCTTCCCCCATGATTGTGAGGCTTCGCCAGCCACGTGGAACTGTGACTTCTCCATTAAAACTCTTTCCTTTGTAAATTGCCCAGTCTCAGGTATGTCTTTATCAGCAGCGTGAAAACGGACTAACACAAAAATAAAGGCTTGTTTTGCTTTCCCTGCAGCAAATCACCTTTTACAGCCTGGGCTGTGAGCTCCCCACCGAATCTTACTCTCGATTCTCAATAATATCATTCATTATTACCCCAATGTGGATCCACCATCACAAATACTATTACAAAGATACAACAGCACAATTTCTCAGAACATTTCTGAAATGCATTCTTATTTACTTTTCATCCTTTTCTAAAAAGAGTAGCTTCACGATGAGGTCCCAAGCTTTCCGAACAGATTTTGGATAAAGTCCCTATTGAATTACATCCATCTAAATGCTATAAATAGCTCACCCACTTTTATCAGGGGAGTCTTTCATTTGAAATCAGAAATTCTCACAAAGAATTTCTGGGACCGTGTGTATTACATATATCACTAGAGTGCACTGCTTTGTTTCAGGGCTCTCATTTAAAGCTCTGTTTAACCATCCTCAAATCATCTTATTCCTTATGAGGATCATGTGAATAGCCAGTGGGTCCCTTTCATGGGTGTGAAACTGATCCCTTTATTGATGTGGCCCCACTGTTCTGTCTACTCTCCTGGAGCGATGCTCTGGAAAAACAAAGTTGCCTGCAATACAGTTTCATGTCAAATTAGCATATGGCATAGCATATGGAATAACAACTAGAGGACTGGTTTCTCAGACCTGAGAAGGTACCAAAAACATATTTTCGGAAGAGACACATCTCTTATTGAAAAGGCAGCTGCCCAACACACAATTGTCTCCCAGTAGACTGGTACTGGCAAAGACAACTGTCTTGACTAAAAGAACACTGCCAAGAAACTGACCTTAGGGGGAACGGAAGAGAGCAGAGCATGATATTTACATTTCTTTGAAGTCTCTTTCAAGTTTTGAAAATCGCTCCTAAAAATACACTCAACTGTGACTAGAAATATATATTTTCTAATATTTTGCACAGCCTGGCTTAAAATAAAGCAATTCAACAGATTAGCAGTATTAAACATATGCATTTAGGTTTTTCTAATCTTTCTCAATTTAATAGTTTAGGACTTTTTTTGAAAACTGCTAAACCTATGGTGTACTTTGATATCCCACACATTCTGAAGAGAGAGCACTAATCTCTGATTCTTTCGTTAATTTGCAACTGTTGCAAAGTATTTCAGCATCACACCCTTTATCATACAACTGTCAGTAAAGAATATTTTGAAGATATTGTCAAATCCTTCTTGTGAGTGACAAGTTGTTTCACAGCTTTTTATTTCATCAACTTTTTAAATCTCATTAACCAGAAAACTCATTCTGTCTCAAAGAAATGAATTTTAATGTATTAAATATAATCCACTATAGAGATTCTCAGTGGGAAGAACATATGTACAAAAACCTCTAATATGTAGACAGAATATAGTGAGATTATCACAGCACATTTATGAAGTTCTTGTCTCTATGAACCCTTAATAAAATGCCTCTAGTTGCCCATGATATTCCCCATAAGCCTTTCCCTAAAATTCTAGCTCACATAAACTTGCCTCAAAGTTTTCTTTCCTTTGCCACCAAATGATGACTCATTTCCACAGCATCTAGTCAGTATTTACAACTCTAATTGTCTTAATAGATAAGCCTAATTTTTTAAGTACTACAATGCTCATTCTCCCATTTTGGTAAGGCTGACATTCATTTATATGATATTCTAATAGTTCAACCACCACACCTTAGTCATTTTCAACATCCCACTGCCTAGTTAATATGTAAAACACAGTAGAAGTTATATTTAAGTGTACCAAATTATATTGAACTTTAATATCTGATCTTTTCCAGTTGTCTTAATACATGTTAAACTTTGTCTTCTTTTTTTCCCCATCTAGTCAGGATTCTAAAATAAGCCATTTCATTAATATATGGAATACTCTGAAAACCAATGCCATTTTATGAACTATTTGGACTTCCTCAAGTTACTTAGCCATTTGAGCCTCAATTTCCTCACTGTAAAATCAGAATATTATCTTTAGTTTTAGAGTTTTTGTGGGAATCATAGAGTCATACTACATGGGTTATTTAACTTACTTAAAGTGAAATACATTTGCTTGAGAAAGAGAGAATAAAGTAAATGGAATGAATGATTCCATCAGTTTTTCTACTCAATAAGTCTCTGCCCTGGAGTAAGCCTGAGATGAGGGATGTAAATCAGTTAATCTCTTTCTCTTAGTCAAAGATAAATATTTTTCATGCAACATAGTTCCAAAATGTAAGCTGCCAATTTCAAACAGAACTAGCAATCTGTTTCAGTGCTGAAGGAAAAGCTGGCTGCATTAGATTTAATGAAAAGTGTTCAATCTGTGTCTTTCTTTGGAAATTCTCCAAGAATGTATTTCAGTATATGAAATGTTCATGCTGGCTGACTTTAGAATCTAATACTTGTGAATGATACAATTTTTTTTTTTATTTTACAATACTGTTTATTAGGCAGGGCGCAGTGGTTCATGCCTGTAATCCCAGCACTTTGGGAGGCCAAGGTGGACAGATCACGGGGTGAAGAGATTGAGACCATCCTGGCCAACATGGGGAAACCCCGCCTCTACTAAAAATATAAAAACTAGCTGGGTGTGGTGGTGTGTGCCTGTAGTCCCAGCTACTTGGGAGGCTGAGGCAGATGAATCACTTGAACCTGGGAGGCGGAGGTTGCAGTGAGCAGATATTGCACCACTGCACTCCAGCCTGGAGACAGAGCGAGACTCTGTCTCAAAAAAAAAAAAATAGTAATAATAATAATAATGTTTATAAATTGCCCTGCTTATCACCTCTCACACATTAATGACATTCAGTCACATTAGAGGATTATTATTCATCATTTTATCATACAATAAAATAACCACAACTGCTAGGTGTTTTAGCTCCTTGATGGTTTATTAATGTTTCTTACAGTGAAATTTCCAGTTTTCTCAAGTCCTCTGTTTATTTCTCTCCTTTCTTTTGTAACAGATTTTCAATATCCATTGTCACTCTTCAAATTAAGGTTATCCAGCATGAATATACCTTTTTTACATGTTTCCATGTCAAAGCATTTCATTATATTTAACCCCCTCTCTTACATTGGCTAGTCTCTGAGGAAGAATAAAGCTTGTCCAACTTAAGTCAATGACCCAAGATCTATGTCTGGATCCCACCCACTCATACATCCTCAAAGGCTTTGTTTTACTCACTTTCACATTTTAATCTACACTATCTTTCTGTTATGTGAATCCACCATCAGGTCTTCTTGGTATTAACAGCAAACTTCCTTTAAACTTGCTTAAAAGGAAGGAACAGTAGCTGGTCTATAAGCCATTGCCTCTACCTTGGACACATCTGGGGAAGGGATCTGTTACTTAAAAAAAAAAAAAAAATGAAAGTTCTGGGAAAATCTCCTCGCAAACACACTAACCAGGCCTCTTGGTAGTATGTACTAAAACACCTTTATAGGAATATGTCTATTCTATCTAGGCTGGAATTATTCTATTTTTGTCTGCTGGAATTTATCTGTGTCCACTATATAATTATCAGAGGGTAAAATTATTGGAGTATAAAATGGAGATGTTTCATGATCAAAATAATACACTTTGTGTGACTGATGTCAAGCACGTATAATTCAGATATGCCATATGTTAAATCTGGGCTGGAATGCATTTTAATGCAGAAATATAGACCTGGAAAGCTGCATTAAGTGTTTTCATATTTCATCATTCTTTCCCTGTGGCTTGTGATTACTCATTCATTTTTAAGAAAGGGTAAACAAATAATAGCCTATGAGTTAAAGAGTTATTTAAAAATGAAAAAAAAATGTGATATCTACCATTTGTATCCTGTAAAGCCTAAAATGTTTACTATCTAGCCATTTGTAAAAACATTTTTCATCAACTTCTGCTTTAAATTATTAGTGAAATTTAGTCTGTGGGTAATACTTTGCATTTAGTAAATCTGACTTGACAATTGATGCTTTGTGCCATCATACCTGCTATCCTCATTGAACTTCTTGAAAGCAGTAGCAAGGGTCAGCACCACAAGTTCAAAGTACTCATAAAAATAATTCTTATTTCATTTGCCCAGATATAGATTCACTCATACATAGTCATTTGATTTTCAACAAAGATGCCAAATCTTCAAATAGGAAAAAATATATTTTCAACAATGGAGCTGGAATAAACAGTGTGATGGTTAATTTTATGTTTTGACTTGACAGAGCCATGGGGTGCCCAGATATTTGGTCAAACATTATTCTAGGTAAGTCTGTGATGGCGTTTCTGGATAAGATTAACATTTGAATCACAGACTGATTAAACCAGATTACCCTCCTTGATGTGAATGGGCCTCATCCAATCAACTGAATAGATGAATAGAACAAAGAGGTTGAGTAAGAAGAAACTGTGCCTGCCTGACTGCTGAGCTTGGACATCAGTCTTTTCCTGCCTTCGAACTGGAACTTACACCACTGGCTCTCCTGATTCTCAGGCCACCATAATTATACTGGAACTTACGTCATCATTTATCTTGGTTCTCAGACCTTCTGACTCAGACTGGAACAACAGTATTAGCTCGCTTGTCTTCAGCTTGCTGAATACTGTTGTTGGGACTTCTCTAGTCCCCATTATTATACAAGCAAATTCATAATATCTATCTATCTACCTATCTAGCTAGATGATGGCCATGAGACAAAAACATAAGAAAGTATCTTAGTGACTTAGTGTAGGCAAATCATTTTGAGAAGTCACAGAAAACAATACCCATAAATAATTAGTAAATTAAATTTTCAACAAAATGTACAACTTCTTTTCATCAAATGACAGCATGAAGAAAATGAATTAGCAAGATATAGGAACAGAAAGAAAAATATGAAACTCATATATGTGAGAGAGTACTGATATCCAGGATATAAAAAGAATTCCTATAGCTCAAAATAAAAAGTTTCTACAATTAAAAATATGAGACAAACATCTTACTAGACATCTCATAAAAGGAGATACAAGCATACGTTGAAGATATTGTGATTCAGTTCCAGACCACTGCCATAAGCAAATATCACAATAAAGGAAGTCACACAACTTTTTTCACTTCAAGGGCATGTAAGAGTTATGTTTATACTACACTATAGTCAACGAAGCGTATAATAGCATTATGTCTAAAAAATCCAATGGGATTACCTTAATTAAAATATAATTTGTCATAAAAAATGCTAACAATCATCTGAGACTTTAGCAAGTCATAATCTTTTTGCTGGTGAAGGATCAGCCTCATATTGATGGTTGCTGACTGATCAAGGTGGTAGTTGCTGAAGGTTAGGATGACTGTGACAATTTCTTAAAATAAGACAATAATGAAGCTTGCCACATCAATTGACTATTTTTCATAAATAGTCTCTGTGGTATGTTATGTTATTTGAAAGCATTTACCAATAGTAGAAACTTCTTTCCAAACTGGAGTCAATCTTTTCAAATCTTGCCTCTGCTTTATTCATTAGGTTTATGTAATATTCTAAATTTTTTGTGGTCATTTCAACAATATTCACAGCATCTTCACCAGGAGTAGTTTCCGTTTCAAGAAACCACTTTTTTTGCTCATCCATAGAAACAACTCCTCATGCATTGAAGTTTTACCATGAGATTGCAGTAATTCAGGCCCACGTTCAGTCTCCACCTCTAATTCTAGTTCTGTTTCCATTTTCACCACATCTGCAGTTACTTCCTCCACTGAAGTCTTGAACACCTTAAAGTCTTCCACAAGGGTTGGAATCCACTTCTCCCAAATTCCTGTTAATGTTGATATTTTGACCCCCTCTCAGGAATCACAAATGTTCTCAGTGGCATCTAGAATGGTGAATCCTTTTCAGAAGGTTTAAAATGTATTTTGCCCAAATCTCAGAAAATTCATTATCTATGTCAGCTATACTTTTATGAAATATGTTTTTTTAGCAATAAGACTTAAAAGTTGCAATTACCCTTTGACTCATGAGCTGCAGAGTTGATACTGTGTTAGCAGGCATGAAAACATTATTCTTCTTGTATGTCTCCATCAGAATTCTTGGATGACTAGGCGCATTGTCAATGAGTGGTAATATTTTGAAATAAATCTTTTTTTTTTTCTGAACAGCATTTCTCAACAGGAGGCTTACATTTTTCAGTAAACCAAGTTGTAAACAAAAGTTCGATCATTGACGCTTTGTTGTTCTATTTCTAGAGCACAGGGAGGAGTAGATTTAGCATAATTCCTAAGGTACCTAAGATTTTCAGAATGATAGGTGAGCACTGGCTTCAACTTAAAGTTACCAGCTGCTTTAGCCCGTAACAAGAGAGTCAGCTTGTCCTTTGAATCTTTGAAGGCAGGCATTGACTTCTCTTTAGCTATAAAAGTCTTAAACAGCAACTTCTTCTAATAGAAAGCTATTTCAGCTATGTTTAAAATCTGTTGTGTGGTGTAGTTACCCTCAACAATAATCTTAGCTAGATCTTCTGGATAACTTGCTGCAGCTTCTACATCAGCAATTGCTGCTTCACCTTGCACTTTTATGTTATGGAAATGGCTTCTTTCCTTAAACCTGATGACCCAACCTCTGCTAGCTTCTAACTTTTCTTCTACAGCTTTTTCATGTTTCTCAGCCATCATAGAATTAAAGATAGTTAGGGATTTGCTCTGAATTAGACTTTGGTTTAAGGGAATGTTGTGGTTAATTTGATCTATCCAGACCACTAAAACTTTCTCCATATCTTGAATAAGGCTGTTTCGCTTTCTTATCATTCATATGTTCACTGGAGTGGTACTTCTAAATTCCTTCAAGAACTTTTCCTTTCCCAACTTGGTTAATTGGCCCAAGAGGCCTAGCTGTCAGTCTATCCTGGCTTTTGACATGCTTTTCTCAGTAAGCTTTATCATTGCTAGCTTTTGATTTAAAATACAAAATGTACCACACTTTTTTTTTCACTCAAACACTTAGAGGCATTGTAGGGTTATCAACTATTCTAATATGATTATTGTTTTGTCTTAGGTAATAGGCCCAAAGAGAGAGGGAGAGAGAGAGAGAGAGGAGAGATGGGGGAATGGCCATTTGGTGGTGCAGTTAGAACTTACGGATTGTTTGCCATCTCATATGGGCACAGTTTGTGGTGCCCCAAAACAGTTAATTACAATAGTAACATCAAAGTCACTGGTCACATATCATCAGAACATACATAACAATAGTGGGAAAGTTTGAAATATTGTAAGAAATACCAAAAACTAACACAGAGACACAAAGAGGCCACATGTTGTTAAAATAAAATAATGCTGATAGACTTGCTCAACGCAGGGTTGCCACGAACCTTCAATTTGTAAAACACACTATCTGTGTAGCACAATAAAACAAGTTATGCCTTACACAAATGGCCTATAAGCATATAAGAAAGAGCTCAACATAATTATCATCAGAGAAATTCAAATTAAACCCACAATGAGACATAATTATACATTCATCAGAACGGCTAAAATTTTTAAAGACTGATAACAACAACTAGATGTGAGGATGTGGAGGTGGTACCATACAGTGTTTGCTGGGAGTACAAAAGTGTATATGCACTTTGAAAAAATCTGGTGTTTTCTTTCAAAACTAAACATATACTTAAGACCCAGCAATCTGACATTACATTGTTACCTAAAAGAAAAGAAAATACATGCCCACAGAAAACTTTTGTAACTTTAAAACAGCTTTGTTCATAATACTCACAAACTAGAAAAGACCCAGCTTCCTGCCAATGGGACAACTAGTAAATAATCTATAATATATTCATACAATGGGATACCATTCCACATTTAAAGAGTCAAGCTACTGACAAATCCAACAACATGGGTAAATCTCAAAACCATTATGCTCAGTCAAATGAGCTTTACAAAAAAAGAGTACATTTTATATTGTTCACTTATGTGAAGTTCTAGATCAGGTGACTCTAATTGATGGCAGAAAAGCACTAGAACAATGGTTGCCAGAAGGCAGAATTAGGAGTTAATTTGAAAAGAGGATGAGAGAAATTTCTGGGATAATGGTGTTCTATATCTTGATTGAGGTCCGGTTTACAAATGAATGGGCACTTGCCAAAATTCACTGAATTGCACACTTAAGATTTGTGCATTTTGTTATACGTAAATTTTACATAAAAGGCATCAAATTTTGAACTCCAATTAATATTGCATATGGTAAGGTATTATGGGAAAGTTTATGGCTCTCTATAATGGGAACTTTCTATGGGAATGTTCATGGCCCTCCTTTAAATGCATCAAATGTAAGATCGTTGGATGGGTAAATAAAGGAATGGAGTTGCATAAATATCTAATAAAACATTTTTATCAGCCCCCAGAATTGTGAAAATAAATTTTTGTTGTTTAATCCACTCAGTCTGTTATTATTTTGTTATGGCAACCCAAGCAGACTAATGCAACAGGTGTTTATTGTAAAATTCTTTCAACTCTGTTATATACTCAAAAATTCACATGAAAAAGACTAAAAAACCAAAAATTCAAATAGAATTAATGATTAAGAGCACTACCTTTGGAATCATAAAGAATTGCACCCTAACTGTAGCTCCGCAACTTGCTAGTTGGGTGAAAATTAGTGTTATGTAACCTATCTTAGCCTTCTGCTCTCATTTGAAAATGGGTATCATAATAAAACACCTCTCTCAGTTTGATGTAAACATGAAATAAAATATTATATATGCTAGTACCTAGCACAAAGCCTTTGACATATAAAGTGCTCAATTAACGTTTGCTGCTAACAGCTTTTTACTACTACCTTGCAGATTTTAATATCTTGAAATAAAAGAAAAAAATATGTGAAGTACTGATCTCAGCTTTCAAAGTCAAAGCACCAGGTCATTGTATGTCCTTTTATTTCTTCCCTTCAGTGTTGGTATACATTCAATCACTTTTCAGCACTTTTCATTCTACCCACTCCCAGGGTGAAAAAATGGACTATAAACCAAAGTAACAGAAAAATTCATTACCAAATGTGTTAATTTTTAAACACTTTTTTTACTTCATTAAAGAAAAGTAGACTTCTGTTACCATAGTGATTTGATTAATTCTGCTGAGAGTAGCAAGATTCTCAGATATTCTCCTGTAATTGTGAAATATATAAATCTAAATAAAAACATAAAAATTTGATAAACCCTGTATGTAGCATATGTGTGTTGTAAAGAGAAATAATAAAATGAACGTATATATATATATAAATACTGTCTAAAAGAAAAAATATCTTTACTTTGAAGCTTTCTCTAAGTCCCTTCCCAAACGCTTTATCCTACTGCTTCCCCAGCTCTTCCAAGAAGTAAGCACTATGGTGAATTTTGTTGATTATCCCATCTAGGCTATAGAGGACAGTGAATGAGCACAAACTCATTGAGCCAGGCTCATTGAGCTATGCTCAAAAACTTGTGAGCTAGGCTGCTAGATTTAAGTACTGGATCTCCTACTTTATAACTGTGTGACTTAGAGGCCGTTGCTTAACCTCTCTGTATGTCATTTCCTATATTTGAATGGGAATCATAATATTAGTGAAGAATACATATTGTATTTTATTGAAAGTGTCTGGCACATAGTGCTTTAGATATATTTTCTATTATTTTGCTTTTCTACTTAGTTCAACCTATTTGTATGAATCTCTATAAAAATATATTCCCTTACACCAGTAATCCCAGCACTCTGGGAGGCCGAGGTTGGCGGATTACGAGGTAAGGAGAGCGAGACAATCCTGGCTAACATGGTGAAACCCCATCTCTACTAAAGACACAAAAAATTAGCCAGGCGTGATGGCGGGCACCTGTAGTCCCAGCTACTAGGGGGCTGAGGCAGGAGAATGGCGTGAACTCGGGAGGCGGAGCTTGCAGTGAGCCGAGATCACGCCACTGCACTCCAGCCTGGACGACAGAGCAAGACTGTGTCTCAAATATATATATATATATATATATAAAATATATATATATAAAATATATATATATATAAAATATATATATATAAAATATATATATATATAAAATATATATATATAAAATATATATATATAAAATATATATATATAAAATATATATATATAAAATATATATATATAAAATATATATATAAAATAAGTATATATAAAATATATATATAATATGTATATATAAAATATATATATAAAATATGTTTATATAAAAAATATATATAAAAATATGTATTATATATAAAATATATATATAAAATATATATATAAAATATATATAAAATATATATATAAAATATATATATAATATATATATAAAATATATATATAAAATATATATATAATATATATATAAAATATATATATAAAATATATATATAATATATATATAAAATATATATATAAAATATATATAAAATATATATATAAAATATATGAATATATATATAAAATATATATATAAAATATATGAATATATATATAAAATATATATATAAAATATATGAATATATATATAAAATATATATATAAAATATATGAATATATATATAAAATATATATATAAAATATATGAATATATATATAAAATATATATATAAAATATATGAATATATATATAAAATATATATATAAAATATATGAATATATATATAAAATATATATATAAAATATATGAATATATATATAAAATATATATATAAAATATATGAATATATATATAAAATATATATATGAAATATATATATAAAATATATATATAAAAAATATATATATATGAAATATATATAAATATATATATAAATATATATATAAAATATATATATAAAATAAATATATAAAATATATATTTATTTATTTATATTCCTGAATTTTGGCTGGTTTTGACATTTACAGATAAGGGATTATACTGCTATCAAGTAGAGCTTGCTTTCATCTTTCAAAATAAACATTTGATAGTCTTTCAATATATGTGATTGTTTGGTTTATTCATTTTTTGCTGTCATATAATATTTCACTGTGTGAATACATGACTTTTTTTTCTGATTTTCTTTTTCTTTTTTTTTATTATACTTTATGTTTTAGGGTACATGTGCACATTGTGCAGGTTAGTTACATATGTATACATGTGCCATGCTGGTGCGCTGCACCCACGAACTCATCATCTAGGATTAGGTATATGTCCCAATGCTATCCCTCCACACTCCCCCCCACCCCACCACAGTCCCCAGAGTGTGATATTCCCCTTCCTGTGTCCATATGATCTCATTGTTCAATTCCCACCTATAAGTGAGAATATGCGGTGTTTGGTTTTTTGTTCTTGCGATAGTTTACTGAGAATGATGATTTCCACTTTCATCCATGTCCCTACAAAGGACATGAACTCATCATTTTTTATGGCTGCATAGTATTCCATGGTGTATATGTGCCACATTTTCTTAATCCAGTCTATCATTGTAGGACATTTGGGTGGGTTCCAAGTCTTTGCTATTGTGAATAATGCCGCAATAAACATACGTGTGCATGTGTCTTTATAGCAGCATGATTTATAGTCCTTTGGGTATATACCCAGTAGTGGGATGGCTGGGTCAAACGGTATTTCTAATTCTAGATCCCTAAGGAATCGCCACACTGACTTCCACAATGGTTGAACTAGTTTACAGTCCCACCAACAGTGTGAAACTGTTCCTATTTCTCCACATCCTCTCCAGCACCTGTTGTTTCCTGACTTTTTAATGATTGCCATTCTAACTGGTGTGAGATGGTATCTCAGTGTGGTTTTGATTTGCATTTCTCTGATGGCCAGTGATGATGAGCATTTTTTCATGTGTTTTTTGGCTGCACAAATGTCTTCTTTTGAGAAGTGTCTGTTCATGTCCTTCGCCCACTTTTTGATGGGGTTGTTTGTTTTTTTCTTGTAAATTTGTTTGAGTTCATTGTAGATTCTGGATATTAGCCCTTTGTCAGATGAGTAGGTTGCGAAAATTTTCTCCCATTTTGTAGGTTGCCTGTTCACTCTGATGGTAGTTTCTTTTGCTGTGCAGAAGCTCTTTAGTTTAATTAGATCCCATTTGTCAATTTTGGCTTTTGTTGCCATTGCTTTTTGTGTTTTAGACATGAAGTCCTTGCCCATGCCTATGTCCTGAATGGTAATGCCTAGATTTTCTTCTAAGGTTGTTATGGTTTTAGGTCTAACATTTAAGTCTTTAATCCACCTTGAATTGATTTTTGTATAAGGTGTAAGGAAGGGATCCAGTTTCAGCTTTCTACATATGGCTAGCCAGTTTTCCCAGCACCATTTATTAAATAGGGAATCCTTTCCCCATTGCTTGTTTTTCTCAGGCTTGTCAAAGATCAGATAGTTGTAGATATGTGGAGTTATTTCTGAGGGCTCTGTTCTGTTCCATTGATCTATATTTCTGTTTTGGTACCAGTACCATGCTGTTTTGGTTACTGTAGCCTTGTAGTATAGTTTGAAGTCAGGTAGTGTGATGCCTCCAGCTTTGTTCTTTTGGCTTAGGATTGACTTGGCGATGCGGACTCTTTTTTGATTCCATATGAACTTTAAGGTAGTTTTTTCCAATTCTGTGAAGAAAGTCATTGGTAGCTTGATGGGGATGGCATTGAATCCGTAAATTACCTTGGGCAGTATGGCCATTTTCACGATATTGATTCTTCCTACCCATGAGCATGGAATGTTCTTCCATTTGTTTGTATCCTCTTTTATTTCCTTGAGCAGTGGTTTGTAGTTCTCCTTGAAGAGGTCCTTCACATCCCTTGTAAGTTGGATTCCTAGGTATTTTATTCTCTTTGAAGCAATTGTGAATGGGAGTTCACTCATGATTTGGCTCTCTGTCTGTTATTGGTGTATAAGAATGCTTGTGATTTTGGTACATTGATTTTGTATCCTGAGACTTTGCTGAAGTTGCTTATCAGCTTAAGGAGATTTTGGGCTGAGACAATGGGGTTTTCTAGATATACAATCATGTCATCTGCAAACAGGGACAATTTGACTTCCTCTTTTCCTAATTGAATACCCTTTATTTCCTTCTCCTGCCTAATTGTCCTGGCCAGAACTTCCAACACTATGTTGAATAGGAGTGGTGAGAGAGGGCATCTCTGTCTTGTGCCAGTTTTCAAAGGGAATGCTTCCAGTTTTTGCCCATTCAGTATGATATTGGCTGTGGATTTCTCATAGATAGCTCTTATTATTTTGAAATACATCCCGTCAATACCTAATTTATTGAGAGTTTTCAGCATGAAGGGTTGTTGAATTTTGTCAAAGGCTTTTTCTGCATCTATTGAGATAATCATGTGGTTTTTGTCTTTGGCTCTGTTTATATGCTGGATTCCATTTATTGATTTGCGTATATTGAACCAGCCTTGCATCCCAGGGATGAAGCCCACTTGATCATGGTGGATAAGCTTTTTGATGTGCTGCTGGATTTGGTTTGCCAGTATTTTATTGAGGATTTTTGCATCAATGTTCATCAAGGATATTGGTCTAAAATTCTCTTTTTTGTTTGTGTCTCTGCCCGTCTTTGGTATCAGAATGATGCTGGCCTCATAAAATGAGTTAGGGAGGATTCCCTCTTTTTCTATTGATTGGAATAGTTTCAGAAGGAATGGTACCAGTTCCTCCTTGTACCTCTGGTAGAATTCGGCTGTGAATCCATCTGGTCCTGGACTCTTTTTGGTTGGTAAGCTATTGATTATTGCCACAATTTCAGCTCCTGTTATTGGTCTATTCAGAGATTCAACTTCTTCCTGGTTTAGTCTTGGGAGAGTGTATGTGTCCAGGAATTTATCCATTTCTTCTAGATTTTCTAGTTTGTTTGCATAGAGGTGTTTGTAGTATTCTCTGATGGTAGTTTGTATTTCTATGGGATCATTGGTGATATCCCCTTTATCATTTTTTATTGCATCTATTTGATTCTTCTCTCTTTTTTTCTTTATTAGTCTTGCTAGTGGTCTATCAATTTTGTTGATCCTTTCAAAAAACCAGCTCCTGGATTCATTAATTTTTTGAAGGGTTTTTTGCGTCTCTATTTCCCTCAGTTCTGCTCTGATTTTAGTTATTTCTTGCCTTCTGCTAGCTTTTGAATGTGTTTGCTCTTGCTTGTCTAGTTCTTTTAATTGTGATGTTAGGGTGTCAATTTTGGATCTTTCCTGCTTTCTCTTGTGGGCATTTAGTGCTATAAATTTCCCTCTACACACTGCTTTGAATGCATCCCAGAGATTCTCGTATGTTGTGTCTTTGTTCTCGATGGTTTCAAAGAACATCTTTATTTCTGCCTTCATTTTGTTATGTACCCAGTAGTCATTCAGGAGCAGGTTGTTCAGTTTCCATGTAGTTGAGCAGTTTTGAGTGAGATTCTTAATCCTGAGTTCTAGTTTGATTGCACTGTGGTCTGAGAGATAGTTTGTTATAATCTCTGTTCTTTTACATTTGCTGAGGAGAGCTTTACTTCCAAGTATGTGGTCAATTTTGGAATAGGTGTGGCGTGGTGCTGAAAAAAATGTATATTCTGTTGAATTGTGGTGGAGAGTTCTGTAGATGTCTATTAGGTCCACTTGGTGCAGAGCTGAGTTCAATTCCTGGGTATCCTTGCTGACTTTCTGTCTCGTTGATCTGTCTAATGTTGACAGTGGGGTGTTAAAGTCTCCCATTATTATTATGTGGGAGTCTAAGTCTCTTTGTAGGTCACTCAGGACTTGCTTTATGAATCTGGGTGCTCCTGTATTGGGTGCATATATATTTAGGATAGTTAGCTCTTCTTGTTGAATTGATCCCTTTACCGTTACGTAATGGCCTTCTTTGTCTCTTTTGATCTTTGTTGGTTTAAAGTCTGTTTTATCAGAGACTAGGATTGCAACCCCTGCCTTTTTTTGTTTTCCATTTGCTTGGTAGATCTTCCTCCATCCTTTTATTTTGAGCCTATGTGTGTCTCTGCACGTGAGATGGGTTTCCTGAATACAGCACACTGATGGGTCTTGACTCTTTATCCAATTTGCCAGTCTGTGTCTTTTAATTGGAGCATTTAGTCCATTTACATTTAAAGTTAATATTGTTATGTGTGAATTTGATCCTGTCATTATGATGTTAGCTGGTGATTTTGCTTGTTAGTTGATGCAGTTTCTTCCTGGTCTCGATGGTCTTTACATTTTGGCATGATTTTGCGGCGGCTGGTACTGGTTGTTCCTTTCCATGTTTAGTGTTTCCTTCAGGAGCTCTTTTAGGGCAGGCCTGGTGGTGACAAAATCTCTCAGCATTTGCTTGTCTGTAAAGTATTTTATTTCTCCTTCACTTATGAGGTTTAGTTTGGCTGGATATGAAATTCTGGGTTGAAAATTCTTTTCTTTAAGAATGTTGAATATTGGCCCCCACTCTCTTCTGGCTTGTAGGGTTTCTGCTGAAAGATCCACTGTTAGTCTGATGGGCTTCCCTTTGAGGGTAACCCGACCTTTCTCTCTGGCTGCCCTTAACATTTTTTTCTTCATTTCAACTTTGGTGAATCTGACAATTATGTGTCTTGGAGTTGCTCTTCTCAAGGAGTATCTTTGTGGCGTTCTCTGTATTTCCTGAATCTGAATGTTGGCCTGCCTTGGTAGATTGGGGAAGTTCTCCTGGATAATATCCTGCAGAGTGTTTTCCAACTTGGATCCATTCTCCCCATCACTTTCAGGTACACCAATCAGATGTAGATTCGGTCTTTTCACATAGTCCCATATTTCTCCATATTTCTTGGAGACTTTGCTTATTTCTTTTTATTCTTTTTTCTCTAAACTTCCCTTCTCGCTTCATTTCATTCATTTCATCTTCCATTGCTGATACCCTTTCTTCCAGTTGATCGCATCGGCTCCTGAGGCTTCTGCATTCTTCACGTAGTTCTGGAGCCTTAGTTTTCAGCTCCATCAGCTCCTTTAAGCACTTCTCTGTATTGGTTATTCTAGTTATACGTTCTTCTAAATTTTTTTCAAAGTTTTCAACTTCTTTGCCTTTGGTTTGAATGTCCTCCCGTAGCTCGGAGTAATTTGATCGTCTGAAGCCTTCTTCTCTCAGCTCGTCAAAGTCATTCTCCATCCAGCTTTGTTCCATTGCTGGTGAGGAACTGCGTTCCTTTGGAGGAGGAGAGGCGCTCTGCGTTTTAGAGTTTCCAGTTTTTCTGTTCTGTTTTTTCCCCATCTTTGTGGTTTTATCTACTTTTGGTCTTTGATGATGGTGATGTACAGATGGGTTTTTGTTGTGGATGTCCTTTCTGTTTGTTAGTTTTCCTTCTAACAGACGAGACCCTCAGCTGCAGGTCTGTTGGAATACCCTGCCATGTGAGGTGTCAGTGTGCCCCTGCTGGGGGGTGCCTCCCAGTTAGGTTGCTCGGAGGTCAGGGGTCAGGGACCCACTTGAGGAGGCAGTCTGCCCGTTCTCAGATCTCCAGCTGCGTGCTGGGAGAACCACTGCTCTCTTCAAAGCTGTCAGACAGGGACATTTAAGTCTGCAGAGGTTACTGCTGTCTTTTTGTTTGTCTGTTCCCTGTCCCCCAGAGGTGGAGCCTACAGAGGCAGGCAGGCCTCCTTGAGCTGTGGTGGGCTCCACCCAGTTCGAGCTTCCTGGCTGCTTTGTTTACCGAAGCAAGCCTGGGCAATGGCGGGCGCCCCTCCCCCAGCCTCGCTGCCGCCTTGCAGTTTGATCTCAGACTGCTGTGCTAGCAATCAGCGAGACTCCGTGGGCGTAGGACCCTCCGAACCACGTGCGGGATATAATCTCCTGGTGCGCCGTTTTTTAAGCCAGTCCGAAAAGTGCAATATTCGGGTGGGAGTGACCCGATTTTCCACGTGCGTCCGTCACCCCTTTCTTTGATTCAGAAAGGGAACTCCCTGACCCCTTGCGCTTCCCAAGTGAGGCAATGCCTCGCCCTGCTTCGGCTCGCGCACAGTGCGCGCACCCACTGTCTGGCACTCCCTAGTGAGATGAACCTGGTACCTCAGATGGAAATGCAGAAATCACCCGTCTTCTGCATCGCTCACACTGGGAGCTGTAGACCGGAGCTGTTCCTATTCGGCCATCTTGGCTCCTCCCTTTGAATACATGACTATTATTCTTTCTTTTGTTTATAAATGCTTGGACTATATCTACATTTTTATATTAGGAACAGTAGTACTCAGCCATTTCATGTCATTATCTTGACAAAATGTGTACATGTGGGATGGTAAACATCATCTGTCAATTTCCTCTCAATTAATGTAGAACATTATGAGTTACAGAATAACAGTTCTTTTTTGTATTTAAATCCTTATGTATTGATCATCTATAGAAATATTTCTCCACATAAATCAATATTTAAGAAAAAAAATCTACCACCTTCTGAAGAGTTATGAATTTTCAATTTGCTTTTCATCAAATCCTATTTTATTTTTATAAAAATGACTGAAGAAGTCACAATTAAAGAGTTATTATTGGGCTAGGCAGCCACAAAACATATTTTGAATGTATTGAACAACTTTAACCTTCATGAGGAACCAAATTTTAATTAACACCCAAATCATTCAAATGCTCCTAAATTTTTGTCTCTGCATGGCTAAAACTTAGTGAATGGTTATAATGTCTAATGAATGAATCTATTAAGAACTTGTCTATAACACAGATAAGTGTTTTATTTGCTTTACTAACAGCCTGTAGAACAAAAAGCTTTCGATATCTTTGACTAAATTAACGGGCTAGTATCTGATAGAGAGCAAGTGGTTTAATCATTATAACAGATGATTCTGAGTTTAGAGTCATAGGTTTAAATTCTTTTGAGATTTTTCACTTAGCCCTATCATTAGCATACATTGATTGCTCTGATTGGCTAATCATTGAATTAGGAAACAGATAACCTTAGTTACTAAACTGGTTCAGTACATAGTTTTCAAACTTTGGGAGAGAATTAGTCAATTTTGCATAAATATATCCTTGAGATTTAATGTGTTTTTCAATAAAAGTTATTAAAAAATTAATCCTAATATAAATATATAAATAAAACACCTAAATACACAAAATATTGTTATTAGTGAAATAAAATATCTGATTGGAAAACTTGAAACTGCCAGAGATATATGTTGGCTGATTGTGTTTATTATGTATTTGAGCCCTTTATTAAAATCCATCTGTATAACAAAAATCTGTTTTTTAGAATACTTTAAACTAGTGAAAACTAATCCTATTGCTTGCATGTAGAAATGTTCTGAGATACAATGAGAAAGGACTTAAGAGACATTGGTTCACAGAACAATTAAACTATCATATGTATTCCCTAAGGAGCTTCTCCTATTACAAATAATACTGACATAAGAGGAGGGGATGAACATTCTGGTTAGATGATAATGGACAATACAAAATGTAATGCTGTATAGGTATGAATAAGACATAAGGAAATTGTTTCAAAAGCCAGCCCAACGGCTCTTTGATACAAACCCATGGGCTCTTCCCTTTCCAATGAGCTCAATTATCCCTCTGCTCCATGACATCACAAAGTAACTGGTTTAAACTGTGCTTCACGAGCCTTTTATATACAAGAATTAAACAAGCCTGTCTCACTTAATTTCAGTTAATGTAAGTGAGCTTCTGAAAGTGAATTGCTCCGTTTTAACACCGAGCTTGAAGCCAAGCTGGCTGATTAATTCCTAGCTGTTTGAAGTGCTTTCTTCTCTTATCTTGAGCTATGCAGACCTTACTACAGCCTGAGGAGACCTGAGCCTAAATCTATGGGAGAATTTTGTTTCCTCTCCACAGAGAGGAATGGAGACCAGATAAGCACTGTGGCATAAAACTGAATACAACCAAATACTCGTTGCCAATTTTGAGAAATGTGCGGGATGTAGGGCTGATTAGAGAAACCAAAAAGTCCATAATATAGCATCCTTCTATTTGACTTTCAATTCACTGGTACACTGTGCAATTTTAATTGAAAATTACTATTGCCTAGAAACTAACATTACCCTAAAGATGCCCTAGTTAGTTCCAGTTGAGGTTTTTACATAAAATAAGCATTAGCAGCACGATTAAGGAAGGGAGGAAGGGAGAGGCTGAATATGGTGAGTCATTAGGGCAACAATTAGGACACTTTTCCAGATTTTACTCTATAACCTTTAGAAATCTTCAGATAATCTGTTTTCCTATTCCCAGGAGAGTTCTTTTATGCTCTTCAAAGCAAATTATGCCTCACGATGAACTTCCTAAAAACATATCATGGTGTATCTTCCAGCTTGAGATGAAAAAGCATTGGCTTTTAGGAGGTAATTTAGTGACTACACCCTAAGCTTCCCCCCTCCACACACACACACACATACTCACACCCTGCTCCCGTCTCACACATACTTTTCATATCTTGAGTGCATATTTTGTTCTAAATAGACGTTGCGACAAATGGTGGTGTATTAGTCTGTTCTCACATTATTATAAAGAAATACCTGAGACTGGGTTGGGCATGGTGACTCATGCCTGTAATCCCAGCACTTTGGGAGGCTGAGGTGGGTGGATCATGAGGTCAGGAGATCGAGACTAGCCTGGTTAACATGGTGAAACCCCATCTCTACTGAAAATACAAAAATTGGCCAGGTGTGGTTCCGTTTGCCTGAAGTCCCAGCTACTCAGGAGGCTGAGGCAGGAGAATCACTTGAACCCGGGAGGTGGAGGTTGCAGTCAGCTGAGATCATGCCATTGCACTCCAGCCTGGGTGACAGAGCAAGACTCCAATTAAAAAAAAAATTCAAATCTCCTGATAACTCATTCACTATTACAAGAACAGCATGGGGGAAACTACCCCCATGGTATAATCATCTCCCTCCCTCCACAGTGGAGATTACAGGTCCCTCCCTCAACAGGTGGGGATTACAATTCAAGATGAGATTTGGGTGGGACACAGAGCCAAACCATATCATTCTGCCCCTGGCCCCTCCCTCCCCTGGTCTCTCATGTCCTCACATTTCAAAACACAATCATGCCTTCCCAACAGTCCCCCAATATCTTAACTCATTCCAACATTAATCCAAAAATCCATAGTCCAAAGTCTCATCTGAGACAAGCAAGTCCCTTCTGCCTGTGAGCCTGTAAAATAATAAACAAGTTAGTTCTTTCCAAGATACAATGGGGGTACAGACATTGGGTAAATACACCTTTTCCAAATAGGAGAAATTGGCCAAAACAAAGGGGATAGGCCCCATGCAAGTCCAAAATCCAGGGGGCCAATTATCAAATCTTAAGATTCAAAAATTATCTTCTTCACTTCCATGTCTAGCATCTGGGCATGCTGATACAAGGGGTGGGCTCCCATGGCCTTAAGTAGCTCCTTCATGGGCTGGCATTGAGTGCCTATGTCTTTTCTAGGTGCACAGTGCAAGCTGTGGGTGGATCTACCATTTCGGGTTTTGGAGGGCTGTGACCCTCTTCTCACTGCTTCACTAGGCAATATCCCAGTGAGGACTCTGTGTGAGGGCTCCAACCCCACATTTCGCTTGGATAAATGTTTTTCCTGTACTCTCACACTTCTCTTTTCCTTGCCTGCTGCCATGGAAGACATGCCTGCTTCACCTTCCGCCATGATTGTTAAGTTCCCTGAGGCCTCCTCAGCCATGTGGAATGGTGAGTCAATTAAGCCTCTTTCCTTTATAAATTACCCAGTCTCAAGAATTTCTTTATAGCGGTATGAGAACAAACTAATACAGCAGGCTAAGCAGGAAACTTCAGACTAGGTAAGCTTTCTTCCTTCCCTCCATTTGGCAATGCTGCCAGGCCAAAGCAACCAAAATGAGCCACGCAGCTACTGTCAGTAGACAGCCCTGTGGGGCTGAAGACTTGAACAGCAAACCAGATCATTGCCAGGGAACCCACCAGAGTGGTTTCAGCCTCAGAGAGAGCAAAACTATTAAAATAAAGCTGGCTCGAACGAATGTTGCTTTCCATTGCCTGTGATGTTTGCTGAAATAAACATCCAAAGCACTGTAACAAAATAAGAAAACAAAATACCCAAGGATATAAAACAAACAGTAGAACCATTCTTTCAACCACTCTTCCCACCCTGTAAAGAACTTGAAGCTGCAGTAAATCCAGATAGTCGCTGTGCAAAAAGCCAAATATTTAAGTTCACTATAGACATTTGTCTTATTTCCTGATCAGCAATGTACTTTCTCATTTTGAGAAATTTTCATAAATCTGATGAGACGCTATGTGATATCATATCAAACTTCCTATAAAAGTACTTCTAGAATGATGCTCACCATAGCAACTGAGCACTCCAATTGTGTTATCCGAACTTGGGCTATATGGGGAAGAGAACATTTCTCTCATCTTTATTTCAGGATTGTGTAAGGTTAAAATAGTTAATGGTTAGAAAACTATATATATGGAATGTGATATTTGGAGATTAGCATCAACTTATGAGAAAGGATATATTTTATGTCACTCCCTAGTAATACACCAATAGCTTAAGAATTCGTGTTCATGGAAGAAAATCCTTTACTTAAGGAATTCTGTCCTAGGAGGACATATGAATTCTGATAAAGCGAAGAGTAAATACCTAAACAATCTGATACCAAAAATTTCAAAGTGTCACAATATAATTGTAACATGAAACTGTTTGTACAATTAAATGTTCAAAATCTTGAAGTTTCTTTTCTCTGTGTCATAAACACAAAAAAACATAATAATGAATTATATATATAAATTAATGAGACTAATTATCTTTGGCTCATTAGTTAATTTTAAAGTTATTTTCTGAAACTTTCAAAAAATTGTTTGATGGTTGGAAAATGTATATAATAATCATAATTACTATTTATTTGGCATCCACTGTATACAGGTACTTTACCAAATAGTCTCATTTGATGATAACACTATTAGAAGAAAAGTATTTGATTCTGTTTTTGGAAACAAAGACACTGGTGCTGATAAAATAAATAACATATCCAAAGTCACATGGGTAGTTAGAGCCAAAGCCTGAAATTTCCTCTACCAGCTCCTTTCACTATATCCTTCTTTATATTCATCCATTTATTTCTCTTCCTGTTATTGCACCCTCATCTCCTCCCTATTTTCTCCTTTCTTCTGTTGCACTAATTACTCCCTAGCATTCTGTTGAGATTAAACTAAAAAATTTTGGCCTCCAAAAGCACAAGATTACAGATGATGCCATCTCTAGTAAAGGGTACACTTTCCCAGGGATTTCAGAGATGTTTTTCTTCTGATTTCAAAAGGATAAAGCAAATTGACAATCTGTACCTGAAGCCTAATCCAAATGTATCTTCTCCATGGCTAACCTTCATTGGAGGCAGTTTTTCCTTCCGATACCTCTTTTAGTCTTATGATTACTACAGGAAATAAATAATATTTTGGGTTTGAAACCACTCTCAATATTAATTTTATAGCTTTAAGGCACTAAAGCCATTACAATTGTAATGTTTGGTATTAATTATGAAATAAGGAATTACTATATTTTGTAAGGTTCCTTATAAAATAACAAGGTGGTTATAATGTTTTCTAATACAGCAGTAAGTATAATACTGCAGGATTTACCTGTCACTTGTAAGATTACGTAAATGTGTCTTTCATTTACGTTACTAAAAAAAAATCTATCACAGTGAGGGTTTTTGGTTCTGGAAATACATTTTAATCAACTTAGCAACATAAGAAAACCAAGTTAGATACCACTGTAGAGTTTAGGCCAATATTTTCTCTCTTTCTTTCATATCCTTGGCTAGTATAAAAACCTCAAGGGAAATTAGACCAAAAATGGTTTCTGTAAAAACTTCTGGAGCTTCTCACAGAGAACCAAGTAATATCTTGAGTAAACAATGGGCTCTGATCTTTTTTTTTCCTGGCCAGAAACAATTCTCATGTTAGTAAACTAAGCCAAAGTGACTGGCTAATGATTTCACATATGTAGTTTGCTTTGTTTCTTTTTTATTTTGCTGACCCACCTACCATGTTCAGCAAATATACGTTTCATTAGATGTGTAGATCACAAAGAATAATGACGTTGAAGTAGCATAGTGTATTTATAATTTTATTTAACCAATCAGTCATCAGTGTTTTTATATTAGCTATCTTCCTGACATTTAGAATTTCCCCTTGATCTTTTGTCTGATGTATGAAATACTAGGATTATTAGAAATCTTTTGTGCAATTTGGGGGTTAATGTTATGATTCGAATAAGGTCATTTCTTATCTTTTGACTTAACATACACAGAATAATCCCATGAAGAATTCCTCAGAAAGCCTGAAAGAGTAAGGGCCATCTAAATTTCAGGCTTCAAATTCGAGTAGAATGTTCACAAACTTCAAAAAGCAGAAGATACAACATTAAGTCATTTTAAGAGCATAATTATGTATTTATTATTAATTATCCAGAAGTCATTAAAAAGGCACATTTCATAATTTGATGTTTTCACAATACCAAATTATTTTCTTATATTATTGAGTGCATTATAAGGGGTGCATGTGTGTAGAGTGTGTGTGTGTGTGTGTGTGTGTGTGTGTGTGTTGTTGGATTTTTTTTTTACATTTAACTTGTCCTATGTACTTGAAGAAAGCACAATTATAGTCTTTGGAGTTGTATCATCCTGCAAAAAAATGTCATATTATATATACAGGTGGGGCTGTATGGGGAGGTATATGGATGAAACAAGGTTGGCCAAGGTTGATAATTTTTGAAGCTAGATGATGGGTACAAGGAAGTTTATTATACTATTTGCTCTTCTTTTTTATTCGTATAAAGATTTCTAACACTAAGAAATTTCACATGATACTGGCAAAAATGATCCCATAGCTCTAATCCCATGTTATAATGATTTCAGCCTCCTAGATGTTCAGTTAATTCTTATATGCTTTCATTTTATGTACGCACACATACATAGAAAGAAAAAATACTTTCTCGTTTATTTTTTCTATCTCCTTTAAAAACCCTATTTAACATGTAGTTAACCATATTCTATGTGGTTCTATCTTCTATACCAAATCACTTCTATTTTTGTAACCATACGATTATTTTGATTATTCTCAAGACTTTACGCTCAGAATTCAGGTAATTTTCTTCTATGTTCTTTAGTAGTTCCTCAAAGAGTTCTCTTAGCTCTTATCTGTGCTTATCAAGTCATAAAGTCTGCTGGACAAATTTATAGTAGGTAAGGCAGTGTCACTGAAATGTTTTCCCCATGATATATCATCTTGTTCTAATTGCAGAGCAATGACATGTTTAAGAAAAAGGAATTCCTCGTTCAAGCCAGTTGCCCATTATGGTTCATTATTTAAGACTAAGTTTTGTCACCTCAATCAAAATACTCAACTATAATTTTCTTGATAGAACATTACTGTCCTTCTGAAAAATTCAAAGGGCTCAATACTATCTCATGGTATTTATTTAACATGGTCTTTCATATCATTACAGTATGCCAGTTACTACTTTCGCTTCAGTCCTGTTCAGGTTGGGGCAAGGCAAGTTAATATACGTAGCTGCGCTCAGAATTTCAAACAGAAGAATCTTAGGTTGAAAAGCTGATTAAAGTTTTGCCCCCCTGGAAGAGCACCTAAAGTGAGTGAATTTCTCACAAAGATAAGTATGTTCCCACGAATGGCACACAGGCCTCAACAAGCATGAGTACCAGCTGATGCTGCAGCAAAACCAGACTTGGACTCTACAGGAATCAGTCACTGAAAACCACGGTGTTTGAAAAGAGCCTCTGGTAGAAGTTTCTAGACAAAAGGCACAAACAGATTGTAATGTCCTCATTATCTTCAAAACAAAGCATGTTGTTAAATATGCCAGAGGACTTACCACTTTCCATAGATATTGTGGTGCAGAATTTCCCTCTTTCAGTCATGCAGTTAACATGCATCAGCACCTTTAAAGAGAAAGAAATATAAAAGGACATTACTCACACATTTCTGGTTATGTAGTAATTTCTTGGAACAGCAAATTCCCTAGATGATTTCATTATCCTAATGTAAAGATTTTTATGGAATGTTAGATGATTTAATTATAAGACCTCCCTAATAAATCTTAGAATACTTTTATAACTTGATTATTTACTTTATACATTTATCACCATATATTTCGTTTGCTTTATGTTTTATTTTTGTTGTTGTTTTAATTTTGATCTATCCTGATTTTCAGCTTAGAACTCTGTAGATTTTAATGGTGCTGTTTTCATTTTATAAAGGCTTTCCTTAAGATGTAAATGTTAAGTGTTTAGCCTATTCATTCTTAGAAAAGTAGTTAGTTTCTAAGACTAAGGTTTTCTGGGATATGCATTATAGGTATATATTTGGGGAAAAACAATGTATAAATTTGCTAATTACTTTATGAATCATTTTATATTTGTTAAATGCATAACCTACTAATTCTATATTTTAGAAATTCATTATCTTTATTTATAGTAGACACTTATTCAGTACAGACTATAGCATAATTAATGTGTTTTCCAATTTTGTTTCTATTTAAGGCTAATGAAATATTTCACTATGAATTAGACATTGAAATTGTATTTTAGTGCTTCCCAACTCACAAAATTTATCTTATTTTTAATAACTTTAAAAGTCATATTGTAGAATGGCCAAAAGTTAATATGACACCTAAACCATTGTCTACAGCACAGACATTACATGCAATATATTTTATTTAATTTCAGTTTCTAATAGCTTTACAATTATTGATGTATATATTTATTAATTTTTAGGCATGAACATTGAAGAAAAATTATAAATACGTAGACTCATTTTGATATCTCTAATAATATTTATCAACCAGTTATATTTTCTCTGAATCTGGCTTTATTGTTACTAGAAATATTTATTTAATTTGCATTATAACCAGTTGACCTATAGAAAGTGGGCATACCAAATTCATTTTGATAGAAAATTTTCAGAATATTATTTTACTGATCTGCCTACATGCTCATTCTAAGTCAAGAAAGTGAAATAATTTACTTCCATATATTTGAAGTAAACTGTGCTAATGAAAACTGTAAACAGGCTACTTTGTAGGTATCAGTAAGAGAATACTGACTTTCTATTTAGAAATAAATCTTACGAATTGACATTGTTTTAAGGAAAAAAACTGTTGTGTTATTAGTTGCCTCATAAAGATACTGACTGCTGCATATAGACTTTGCCATTATCATAATGACAGTATTCTAGTAATTATTTAATAAAATTATGATTTTGTTATACAAGAAATTTTGTCACTTTATACCAAATACATTTGTTTCAGTACTACATGCTAAATGGTTTCATATTTTAGAAACTATACTTTCAGCAAGCTAAGCAAGAAAAATATGCAACACTTTTTATTTATTCACTCATTCAACCAGTATCACCATTAAGCCACAATCTGCCAGACACTGTGCTAGTTGGTCCCTGAGTGCTCAGTGCTGAGAAAAATAGATAATACAATTGAGAAAAGACAACACCAATGTTCTATGATACAGGAAGAAATCAATCAAGTATAATTTTTTAAAAAGAGATAGATAAGGAAATAGAGGGAAGGAGATGAGATAATGTTAAGGAGGTGAGCTAATGTTTCGATGAGGGAATGCGGCAACTAAGCAAAGGGTCAGAAAAAGAGCAATTCTGGACAGAGTGAACAGCCTGTGCAAAGCTCTAAGTTAAAATATATCTTTACATATTTGTAGAACCGAGAGAAGACCAAGATAGATAAGAGTAAGTGAGGTAAAAAGAAGCACAAAATCAGGTTGGAGAGGTAGATGTATTGAAAATCTTAAATTCAATCATTGTTATTGTTGCTGCTGCTGCTGCTGCTGTAATTTTTATACCTGTATACCTACTTCCATCATCATTTTATAATTTTTCCTAAAAAAAAGAAATTAATAATATCCTTTCTTATTCTAGTTTCCTGGAGTAGAAAATCGAGATTCAGAAAGACGTTGTGAGCAATTTGTTCTTTTCTGAATAAAGACATAAGTTCCTTTGATGGCTCGGCTCCGGGGTCTATCAGCAGGAATCAAACTGATCACCTAAAACTTTAGCAACTGATGCTTAGCACCATGGTCTAAAAAACTTGCTTCTTTTTAAAAAAACTTTCAATAAAATTTCTTAGATAGATGTTTATTTGGTGATTGCTTTCTCCTTCAGCTTCTGCAATTCTGATTGCTTTTTCATTACTCTTCTCATATTGAAAGACCACTGCTTATTTGTTACTTGTTTATATGTTTTTATGTTTGTTTAGAACAACTCGGAAAGGACTTATTAGACACTGTTTTCCTTCTGGGAATTAACTTAATATGACTATATTGAAGTCAATTATATAAGTTGGCTTTGGAGGGTCACTGGCCCTTCTAATGTCAAGGAAAAGAGACCCAACAAAAATGGCACTGAGGATACTGTAGCTGCCTCCTCATTTGCTTTCCACATGTCCATTCCTTTCCCATTTGACAATATCTGCACTTAGTTAATAAAAATTCTATTTTGCTTACAAACATACTAATTTCTGCTTACTCTAAACCTTTAACTAGAATACATAGCACCTCACTATTTGATCCGAAACTACTTCTCACAACTTTAAAGGTCACCAGTCTTTTCTTACACACCATATATCCGTATCACATTGAGTGAAGAGTCAGTCTTTATGGAATTTTGTAGAATGAGCTTTGAAAATCCTATTAACTCAGAGATCTAAGGAAGACAGCATGGAATCGTTTTGTGTGGCATCAAAGACTGGCCTTTTGTGAACAATTCAATTTATCAAAGGTCTCATTCTGAAAGGCTTAGGTTCACTATGTCTTATATTAGGTCCGGGTAAATGCATTATTAATTAACCATCAGCACAGGACCAAATACAAGGCTCTCCATCACACAAGAATGTGGGCTCTAGAAATGGACAGGCTGAATAATTCTATTTCCCGCCCCCTCCCAACCTTTTCCACTAGAATATAAGCTGTATGAAGACATGAAGTGTTTCTGTCTGCTTCACAACAACAAGCAAGGTGACCCTTAACAGTGCCAAGAGAAAATTCAGAATATTTAAAATTATAGTATATTTTTCCATTCATATTACAGGATAGTTTCATGGTATAGATAAGTGACTGATAAGATGGCTTCACAAATTTTGCAGGGACCAAGTTGTTCTGCCATCTTCAATACATAAAATATACTTAATGATCCAAGATGGCTACTTGAGCTCCAGCTACTATGTTCACATTTCAGTCAGCAGAAGAGCAAGAGACAAAGAAAGGTTATCACCCTCTTTTTAAACAAGATAACTGAAAGCAGTACAGAACACTTTTGCTAATATCAGTCAAAATTTAACCACATGGCCACATTTGGCTATAAAGAGAAACTAGAAAATGTCTTTCCTCCTGGAGGTTATAAGCCTAGCTAAAGCCCAGAAAATAAGTTACTAAGAGGAGACAGATATTTAACACTGTTTCCCCTCATTTGTCACAGTATATAGCATATAAATATGTCAATTGAGTTAATTGAATTTATGTCTCTGCTCAATCAAGCGTGTTATCTTATTAAAATTTCACACCAATCCTCTAAATGATGCATTATTCCAACCATTTTAGAGGAAACAAAACAGAAGCCCAGAACATACAAGAGACTTGCCCATAATCACGCACTGAAGTAGTATTACAGTCCTAGCATTGAACCTTAAAGACATTCCTTGTGTCTCAAGGGTAATGACAGTCTTTTATAGCCTTCCACAGACTCTGGCAGGGAAACTGACTTTTTTTAGCTGTTCCTATTGCACGTGGATGGAAATGGCTTCCAAGAAACCCATGTTTATATTTGCTTTGTCCTGCCCTCTTTGGCCTGCCTGTTTGCCAACCTGGTGCTATCAACTGCTTCTGCACCTGTGCAGGTTTACAAAAAATTTTTGCCAAATTGAATGGAAGATTTGAAACACATAGACAGAGGTAGTTGAAGGATAATAATGATGAGGCTGGCTGCTTAGTTGCAGATCTGTGATTCATGCTAACTCTCTTATCAGAATATAGGTTGGACACAAATTTATAATATCTATGATACTTATTAAATAACTACAATTATGTTACAGAGAAATACTGAACTTAGAAGAGTTACCTAACAAGAGCCATTCAAACTAAGATCTTCTTCCTAGACCTAAGGTTATACAAAGGAGAAGTTTTATCTCTGGGATTCCATTCTGTCACTTAGTTTATTGAGCTATCTGGCTGTCTTAGTTTCCACCAAGTATTTGAAATATGTGTTTATAGCAATACATATGAAACTGTAACTAAAGTAATATGAAAGTTGCAAATGTAAAAGCATGGTTCTGACAAAGAAAAAAGTCTACATTCTAATAGTAATTAGTTACTCTGTTACCATCAGCCTCCGATGTTATAGCTCATAACCTTGTTGCAAACATGTACATTTTTATGTATCTATCATTGTTGTAATAAGTTCATTAATTTTTAAGTGTCTTACTAGTGAATATATTACTTGTCTTTTCCACTAAATCAACACTTTCCATTGTCCCTTGAGTAAATATTTTTGAAACGAAAATCAATAAAATGACTTCCTGTTCAGCTAAGTGTTTTAAATGAGGTTTTCTCTTCAGGTGAAAGACTCTAGGTGTGGTCATGTATTTTTTTAGAATCGAAATTTCAAATTGCTATGGTAGAGTTATTTTGTCTGTTTTATCTGGTTTTGAGAAACTAAACTGAAACCTCTATCTTGTTAGATAACTTCAGTTTCTACCAGGGTGCTTTGATGGGGGAGAGTTCTGTTTTCTGCATTTCAGTGTGCTATATTTGTAATTCAGTGCTAAACAATAGTAGTAACACTGATAATAATAGTAATAATAATATCAGCCAAGATTGGCCAACATGTGGAGACCCCACACCAACAACACACACACACACACATATACACACACACACACACACACACTTTTGTGCTATCTTCATAGCCATTTACTAATGTGCCACTTTTGAATGCTGTTAGTCTTCTACTTGTACAGAAAACTGTGTGCTTCAATCAACCAGTCTTCTAATCTACTGAAAAAATGAAAAGACCTTGGAAACTCTCTTTTCATAGGTGAAGTAGAGGTGCTTTTTTAGTACCATATGGCAGCTGTAGACATATTTATGGCTGAATAATACTCTACCACATGGTAGAGTGGCATAAAAAATGTGAGTGATGACTTCTTCCCTGAAAAAGTTTATAGTCTATTAAAAGAATATAAATAGATACATTAAAATACAAAAGAGTAAATACATTTGGTAACTCCTTTCAGATATAATGAAGGAACCATTAGTAACATTTATTCAGCATTCAGCGCAGAGAAGGAGCAACACTTTTTAATGTCAAGAGACATAAGAGGAACAGTACAAATTAGATGCCAAGTATATATAAAAAGAAACCTTAGTACATCAAAATCTATATTGTGTCTATAGAATTCAACAAACTGGGTTGAACGAAGTTAAAGATACTTTTATTGTAAGTCTTCTCAGAGCTGCTAATATACTAATTTGTATCATGTAACTCTGAAGGGAGAATTTAATTTGAAGCAGTTCTCCCCTCCCCCTCCCCAACCCCCTTTTTATGTAGGAGTGTTGAGGCTATTGCTCTACAGATTAGCAAAACCCTAAAAACCTAAGAAAGAAGATTTGCTCCTCTTTTTCTTCAAAAAAAGTTACAAATTCAAGATTTTAAAAGTATAAGTATTCATTTTGACACACTTCATAAATTCATCTTATCTATTAAGATTTTGCAATAGTATGCTTTCTAAAAAATTTATTGAGGTAAAATATACATACAAAAGTGACCATCTTTGTCATTTTTAAGTGTATAGTTCAGTGGTAATAATTATATTTATATTCTTTCTATCCTTTCATGCCACCTTCTGCCACCCTTCCTGGCCTCTGGTACCGCCAATCTATGCTCTACCTTCATGAGATCCAATTTTTAAGCTCCCACATGTGAGTGAAAACAAGCAGTACTGATCTTTCTGTGTTTGGCTTATTGCATTTAACATCATAACCCCAGTTTCATTCATGTTGCTGTAAATGACAGTATTTCATTCTTTTTTATGGCTGAATGATATTCCATTGTGTATATATACATTTTTAATCCATTCTTCCATTGATGAATACTTAGGTTGATTCCATATTTTGGCTATTGCAAATGGGGCTACAATGAGCATAAGGGTGCAGATACTTCCTGACTATATTGTTTTCCTTTCTTTTGGATGTATACTCAGTAGTGGAATTACGGATCATATGGTAGTTCTATTTTTAGTTTGTTTTTTTTTTTTTTGAGAAAACTTCATACTGGTCCCCACAGTAGCAGTAGGAAGTAACATTTCCATCAATAGTGTATAAGTGTTCCCCTTTCTCCACATCCTCAGCAGCATCTGTTTCTGCTTGTCTTTTTGATACGAGCCATTTTAACCGAGGTGAGATGATACCACATTTTGTCATATACCAATTGGCCATGTGTATGTCTTATTTTTTAGAAATGTCTGTTCAACTCATCTGTTCATTTTAAAAATCAGGTTATTGCTTTTTCTCCTATTGGGTTATTTCAGCTCCTTATATAATCTAATTATTAATCTCTTGTCAGATGGGTAGTTTGAAAATATTTTCTTCCATTCTGTAGGTTTTCTCTTCACTTTGCTGATTGTTTCATTTGCTGTGCAGAAGCTTTGTAGCTCCATGTAGTCCCATTTATCTATATTTGCTTTGGTTGCCTGTGCTTTTGAGGTCTCACACATAAAAAAATAGTTGCCAAGACCAATGTCCTCAAGTATTTTCCTAATGCTTTCTTCTAGTAGTTTCATGGTTTCAGATCTTACGCTTAAGTCTTTAATTCATTTCAACTTGGTTTTTGTGTTGAAACTAGACACAGGGGTCTAGTTTCATTCTTCTGTAGATAGTTTTCCAGTTTTTTCCAGAACCATTTATTGAAAAGACTGTTCCTTCCGCATTGTATGTTCTTAATGCCTTTGTCACAGATGAGTTGGCTGTAAATGTGTCAGTTTATATCTGAGCTCTATATTCTGTTCCATTAATCTAAGTGTTTGTTTTTATGCCAGTACCCTACTATTTGGGTTACCATAGCTTTGTGGTAAATTTTAAAGCCAGGTAATGTGATGCCTCCAGTTTTGTTCTTTTTGGTCAGGTTTGCTTTGGCTATTCTGGGTATTTGTGGTTCCATATATATTTTAGGAATTTTTTTGTTTAATTTCTGTGAAGAATGTTATTGATATTTTGATGGGGGTTCCGCTGAATCTGTACATTGCTTTGGAAAGTACTGAGACATGAGAATAGGGAACTGTGGTAACCAAGGGTTAAGGTAGAAGCAAAAGAACAGCAGGTGCAGCAGTTCTAGGCAAGATTGGGCTGCATACAGGCCACACCTTCACTCCTGTGAAGACACAGACAACAAGACAGAAGTTTCCACTTCAGTCTCCGATTGACCACAGGCCTTCATAAGGTGTATCTAATTACAGGCTTCAAAACAGCCTGTAGTGGCGTTGCCGGATTCTTTTGGCTTAATAAAAACCGTAATGGTGGAGAGGGGTTCTTGAGCCGCTTGCTGGAGCCCACTCCCGCTCTGTGAATTGTACTTTCACTTCTTCAGTAAATCTGCACCTTTTTTTTCTCTTTCCTTTTGTTGCTTTGTCTTTCATTGCTTCGTTCTTTTGTTTCTTTGTGCGTTTTGTTCAATTATTTGCTCAACATGCCCAGAACCTGGACAACTCACAGTAAAGACCTTCCATCAGGTAACAATATTGTCACTTTAACAATATTCATTCTTCTAATCCATAGCATAAAATGTATTTCCATTTTTGTGTGTCCTCTTCCATTTCTTTCATCAAAGTTTTATCGTTTACCAAGGATAGAAATTTTACTTCTTTGGTTAGATTGATTCCTAGGTATTTTATATTTTTTGTAGCTATTATGAATGGGATTGGTTTCTTGATTTCTCTTTTCATATTGTTTGCTATTAGCATATAAAAATGCTTGTGGTTTTTGTATGTTAATTTTGTATCCTGCAACTTTAATGAATGTATCTGTTCTGTTTTCTTTTTCTAGGTATAAGATTATGTTTTTATGAACAAATGCTAATTTGACTTCTTCCTTTCCAATGTGGATGTCTTTTATTTTTTTTCTCTTTCCTAATTGCTCTCGCCAGCACTTCTAGTGCTTTGTCGAATAAAAGTGGTGAAAGTGGGCATTCTTGTCTTGTTCCAATCCTTAGAGGAAAGGACTTCAAAATTTCCCCATTCAGCATTATGTTAGCTGTGGGTCTGCCATATATGACCTTTATTATTTTGAGGTATGTCTCTTCCATACCCATTATGATGAGTGTTTTTAATCAAAAAAGGATATTAGAAGTTTATATAAGCTTTTTTCTTTAAAATTTTATTTTCTAATTTTATAACTAAAAGATTATAGATATTTTAAGTTTATGACAGCCTAAATAATATGAATTTAGAACATGTTATCGTTTGGAGAGAAACAACAATATTCCCCATAGAATAACTAGTAGAAAGTAAAACAAGGTATGAGAGAGTAAAATGTAAAACACACACACACACACACACACACACACACGTTTTCAGTAGTGTCTATGTTGTATTATGTTTATTCCTTTACCTTAAGGACTGTATGTTGTATTATGTTTATTCCTTACCTTAGGACTGTCTAAAAGGCAAGTATTTAAATTACATTAAGAGCATACTTTTATGTAAAATATCCTAAAGTTGACTCATAGAGATATGGCAGACATTTGCATTATGTGAAATTTTTAAAAATTGGATTTAATTTGGCCTATATATTTTTCTCTTCCCTGATGGAGTAACTTTTTGAAGCTAATTCCCTTTTTATTTTATGATTTATAAGTCATCCAATTTCACATAAGTTATCCTTCATAAAATGTTATATTTTCATGAACATATACATAGCAGAAAATTACTGAAATGGCCCAAATTATGAATTATTGCTCTCACATATTTTAAGGCCAACTTTGAAAAGTAATCATCAATTAAGTTTTATGTATCATCAACAAATGCTAAGGAATTACCTACTCTCTATCAAATCTCGATCTCCCTGTTAAATTTAAATCACAGATTTCCATCCTCCACCACTGGCCCCACCCTACCAGGCCGGTGGTTTTCAACTGGAATGAATTTTTTCACTCAGGGAATATTTGGCAATGTGCGGAAACATTTTTTATTATCAAAACTGGACAACTAGCAGGGGCATACTATTGGCATCTACTTGATTGAAGCTAGAAGTGCTGTTACACATCCTAAAATGTTCATGCCTCCAACATGGCTAATCTGGTCCAGACATCAACACAGCAGCCAATGTTGAGAAAATCTGCGCTGAACAATGCTAGCTGGATATACCAGGGTCATCTCAAATGCACAACTAAAAGTCATCATTTCCCCTCTCCTCCCAACAAACTCTGCTCCACTTTTTTCTGACAGTACTCGAATCACCCATTAAGATTTAAAACCATAAACTCAATCATGAGACCTGTCTCCCCGTTTGAATAAAATTCCTTTCAGATCAGATTCAACCACTGCAAAAGCTCTCATGTGGATCTTTCATTCCCTCCCTTCAGAGAGACTCATTGTCCAGTTGTGGACTATGCCATAACTTTTCTAACTCAACCTCCCCCCACCCTCCCTAGCACTCCTTATTTTTCTTCCTTTATATTTATGCCTAGGTAAGCTTTCTAAAAAACTAAGCAAATTGTGTTACCTACTCAAGATTGTACAATGTTTACATGTTGTCTAAATTACAAAAGATGAAAGACGAAACCTTTAACTTTAATATCCTCTTTCCCACTTCAGTCTTAACTTTGACCACTTTTTGATCTGTAATATTCACATCAGCTAAAACGATCTGTGTATGTTATTATAAAACTATAATTTTATAATTATAAATATAAATTATAATTTTATATTAAAACTATAATTTTGCACAGAAAATTTTTTGAACAGAAAAATTTGTTTGTGTTTTTAGCTATCTGGACTTCTGTTTCATCTACATTTTCCAACTGGCAAAATTCTCCCAACATTTAAAGACCATCACCCAGTTGACATGGGTGAAATAAATTTCTTTCTTCTTAGCACTTTCTCATTCTTATTTTATCATATATAAACATTCTCCTTTATTCTATTGATATACTTTTATTCATTTTATATCCTTTCTCTAGCATAAGCTTTTCAAAGATGGCATTTTTTAGTTAAACTTTTATTTTTGAGAAAATTATAGATTCAAATGCATTTTAAGAAAAAATACAAAACGATTCCACGTACCGTTTACACAGTTTGCAAACAATAAAACTTTGCAAAATTATAATACAATATCACAGCCAGGACATTGATGTTGATACAATATACCAATCTCACATTGGCCCAGTTTTATTGTGTTCGTTTGTGTTTATATTTTGTTCCTTAAATTTTAACAAATATGTAGCCATGTATCCATCACCAGAATAAAGATACATAACAGTTTCATCATCCCAACAATCCCTCCTGTTGCCTTTTATACCCACATTCACTTCCTTTCGCCCTCCCGTTTCTGCTCACCCCATGCACACACATGCTTGTCTCTAAACCCTAGCAATCACTAATGTGTTCTCCATTTTTTCTATCTTTGTTTTTCCAAAAATGTTATAGAAATGAAATTATAGACTATGTAAATGTTTGGAATTGACTTTTTCACTTAGCAGAATTTCTGGAGATTTATCTAAGTTAATACGCAGATAAATGGTCTATTCCTCTTTATTGCTGAGTAGTCTTCCATGGTATACATATACTATCATCCATTGAAGGACATTTGAGTTGTTTCTGGTTGTGGGTAATATTAATAATGTTACTATGAACATTGGTGTAAATATTTTTGTATGATCACAGTTATCAATTTCTCTGGACTAGGTGCCCAGAAGTATAATTGTTGGATCATATGATAATTGTATTTTTTGTCATATGATAAATTGTATTGTATTTTGTAATCTGATAATTGTTTATTTTTATGAGAAACTAACATGTGTTTCAGAGTGACTGTACCATTTTACATTCCCATCCGGAATGTATGATCCAGTTAATGCAGCTTCTCTCGATGTTCACCAGCATTTGGTGCTGTCACTATATTTTTATTTTAACCATTCTGATAGATATATAGGGATCTCATGGTGGTTTTAGTTTGCATTTCCCTAATGGCCAATGGCATTGAACATATTTTTATGTGCTTATTTGCATCTTTATATCCTATTGAGTGAAATGTCTGTTTGTATCTTCTGACCATTTTCTAAACTGTGTTATTGTTGTTTTTTTAATGTTAATTTTTGAAAGCTCGTTATGGATTCTAGATAGCAGTCCTTTTGGGTACGTGGCTTGTAAATATTTTTTGCCAGCTTATGGTTTGTCTTTTCATCTTGTTAACAGTCTTTCACGGAACATTTTTTACTTATTTTAATGAGGTCCATTTTATTCATTTTTCCTTCTATCAGTTGTACACTTTGTATTAAGTCTGAGAATGCTTTGCATATACTTAGACTCTGAAGATATTCCCTTTTGTTTTTTATGTAAAAGTTTTATAATTGCATATTTCCCATTTAAGTTAATAATCCATTTTGAGTAATTTTTGGATAAGGTGTTAAGTTTAGGTCAAGGTTCAATTTTTTTTTTTTTTTTTTTTTTAGAGCAGCAGCAAGTTTTATTGTGAAGAGCAAAAGAACAAAGCTTCCACAGCAGGGATGGGGACCCAAGTGGGTTGCCCTCAATATTTTTTTATACTTGTGGATGTCCAATTATTCTAACACCTTTTGTTTACAGTTCTATCCTTCCTCCATTGAGTTGCTCTTACACCTTTGTCAAATTCAGTTGGCATATTGAAGTGGATCTCTTTTTACGTTTTCTATTTGTTCCATTAATCTATGTGTCTATTCCTTCAATAGTACTATACAGTCTTGATTATTGTAGCTATAAGCAAGCCTCAATATTAGATAGAGTAATTTCTCTCAATTTATTAATTTTTTTCAAGATTGTTTTAGTTGCTGTAGGTTTGTGCCTTTCCATATAAATTGTAGGAAAAGCTTGTTTATGTTTACAAAAATTTCTGTTGAGATTTTGATGGCAATTACATTTAGTATATGGATCAACCTGGGAGAAATGATTCATAGAATCTTTATTTTGTTGGGTCTTCCAATCTATGGACATGGTACATCACTCCATTTATTTAGATTTTCTTTAATTTCTTTCATCACCAACTGCCACATTGCCCACGGTATCCACATTGTCACTTTCTGCTTTTCGTTGATACATTAAAATTATTTAGATTTTCAGTAATTATTGATATATTTGTACTCAAGATGTCATTTTCAATTTTTTTTCTATTTGTTTCTTTTGGGGATTCTTTTTTTTTATACTTTAAGTTCTGAGATACATGTGCAGAATGTGCAGGTTTGTTACATAGCTATGCATGTGACATGGTGGTTTGCTATACCCATCAACTTGTCATACACATTAGGTGTTTCTCCTAATTCTATCCCTTCCCTAGCCCGCCAACCCCTGACAGGCCCCAGTGTGGGATGTTCCCACACTGGATGTTCCCACATGGATGCTCCCCTGTGTCCATGTGTTCTCATTGTTCAACTCCCACTTATGAGTGAGAACATGCAGTGTTTGGTTTTCTGTTCCTGTGTTAGTTTGCTGAGAATGATGGTTTCCAGCTTCATGCATGTCCCTACAAAGGACATGAACTCATCCATTTTTATAGCTGCATAGTATTCTGTGGTGTATATGCGCCACATTTTCTTAATCCAGTCTATCATTGATGGCCTTTTGGGTTGGTACCAAGTATTTGCTATTGTGAATAGTGCTGCAATACACATATGTGTGCATGCGTCTTTATAGTAGAATGATTTATAATCCTTCGGGTATATACCCAGTAATGGGATTGCTGGGTCAAATGGTATTTCTGGTTCTAGATCCTTGAGGAATCACCACACTGTCTTCCACAGTGGTTGAATTAATTTGCACTCCCACCAACAGTGTAAAAGTGTTCCTATTTCTCCACATCCTCTCCAGCATCTGTTGTTTCCTGACTTTTTAATGGTTGCCATTCTAACTGTTGAGAGATGGTATCTCATTGTGGTTTTGATTTGCATTCTCTAATGACCAGTGATGATAAGCCTTTTTTCATATGTTTGTTGGCTGCATAAATGTCTTCTTTCGAGAAGTGTCTGTTCATATCCTTTGCCCATTTTTTGATGGGGTTGTTTGTTTTTTTCTTGTAAATTTGTTTAAGTTTCTTGTAGATTCTGGATATTAGCCATTTGTCAGATGGATAGATTGCAAAAATTTTCTCCCATTCTGTAAGATGCCTGTTCACTCTGATGATAGTTTCTTTCTGTGGAGAAGCTCTTTAGTTTAATGAGATCCCATTTGTCAATTTTGGCTTTTGCTGACATTGCTTTTGGTGTTTTAGTCATAAAGTCTTTGCCCATGCCTATGTCCTGAATGGTACTGCCTAGGTTTTCTTGGGTTTTTATGGTTTTAGGTCTTAGGTTTATGTCTTTAATCCATCGCCAATCAATTTTTGTATCTCACTTTTATTGGCTTACCGCGGGGTACTTAAACTTTTTTTTAGAATTTTATCTTGATTTACTTGTAGTACTTTTAAATGCACCTTCTTTATACATATTTCTTGGTGGTTGCTATGTGTATCACAATATACATGTGTTATGGACACCTTTATTTCTAATTTTATCCCTTTACCTTCCCCACTTTTAAATATCATCACTTCGTGTATTACATCATGCTACAATTGTTCTTTCTATCATCAAATATGATTTCTAATACTTGAGGAAAGGGAAAGTCTATTATATGAACTTATATTTTTGTTATTTTCATTATTTTTCTTACTTTCTGATATTTCAGGATTCTTTTTTATTACTTTTCTGTGCAAAAAAAAACTTCTTTCACCCATTCTTTAAGGATGGATTTGCTAGCTGCAAAATCTTTTAGTTTTCTTACATTTTAAAAGATCTTTATGTGCCCTTCATTTATAAAGATTAATTTTATAGCATATGGAATTTACTGCAAATTTTTTTTTTCTTTTTAGCACTTGAAAGATATGCCACTTCTGGCCACCGTAATTTCAGATGAGTCTGCCATCATGTAAATTCTTCTTTCCTTGTAGGCAATATGTTATTTCTTTCTGTTTGCTATCTGGATTCTCTTTTGGTCTTTAGTTTTTAGAAGTTTAATACTGATGTTTGTGTCTTGGCATGGGTATTTTGTGTTTCTCATTTGAGGTTCAGTCAGCGTCTTGAATCTGTAGTTTACAACTTTCATCAATGAAAACTTAATTTTTAGAACCTTTGTGGTAGTCTTTTGGTCTGCTTGGTTTATTTGGTGCCATTGGGACTCCTACTGGGCCTTCTAGTATTGCCTGAAAGGGAAGACGGAGCTTGCCCAGGCCATGTCACCTCTAGGTTGGAGCCACCATCCCTTGGCAAAAAAGAGGTTTCATATGTGGACCAATTTTTGTGGCTGAACGCCCCTTACTGTTACTGTCCAGTTGCCTTTGGTGAAGGACAGTGTTCCCAGGCCCACAGGACGAAGTTTCCTGTGGTTGGTGATTGCTGTAGCAAAATTTTCTTAGTTGATGCTGCCCAGTCAGCTGTGTCATTTCAGTCGGTGAAAGGATTCCCCATTCCTGCTGAGGAAGGAGAGGGTGTACTTCCCCTGACTCTTTGCTAATAGCAGGACTCTCAGGTGATGTCCTTGCTGGTGTCACCGGGCTTGTCTGGTGTTGTCGACACGACTCCTATTAGATCCAGGGAGGAGCCTATGTGAGTTGCCTTCTCTTGCTAGATTGATAGTCACAAAAGGCCAAGCTTAGGCTACTTCATTCTGTTAAGTTAAAAGGCACTTGCTGCTCTATTTCTCCTCCAGTCTGGGGTTCCTAACCATTCCCACCTTCCTCTTCATGCAGTTTATAAATCTCATTCAGTTGCCTCTTGCATTGTTTCCAGGAGTTGGACTTGTACTTTACTGAAAGAAGCAGGAAAAATAATATCTAGATCATATTGCCTGGATCAAAAACTGATGAATTATTTGGAAACTGTCATAGCACCTTCTTCATAATATATACCCAGTATGTATGTATGGAATAAACACATGAAGAATGCCAAACTAAAATTTGTTGATGTGGGACCACAAGTATTTCTTGAAAGTTGCTAAAAATCACCAGCTTTTGCTTTACTATAATTGTTATTATGGCTGGGGAAAAATAGACCTCTAGTTATCTGCCATTTTGCATATCTTGTAATAGATTCTAACTCCTGGCTATTCACCATTGATTTACCTTGGTTAACATACCAGTCTACTCATTGTCTGCATACCAATCAGAAAGCTAAATGTCCCTCAGAGGGATTGATTGCTACAAAGATCACCTTACACTTTGAACATGTATTGTATCTGTGGCTCAACTATGATAACAAAAAAAAAAAAACAGTAAAATTCTAGTAAGTGAAATTGAAGGAATATGTCTACAAATACTTTGCTCCTTTTGACCCCATCGTAAGGTCTGTGTTCATTAGCATAAAACATCAGCTCTTTCAATTTATTATCAGGTAAAACATACTGCTAAATAGATTTGCATGCTTAATTTCTCACACTGCAAAATTGCCAATTTCTAGTGTCTAGTTTATGTGTATTTTGTGTGTTTTTTTCATTATCCTCAGTGATTAAATTAGTTTCACAATTTATAACCTAAAATATAAATAACCAAATCACAAATAACTTCAGGCTCCCTATAAGGAAAATGTTAAATGATTTTAATAAACATTTTATTCTAGTATTAGAAAACGTGTTTTCGCCATAAAACCAGAGGTATCCTTTGGTAGAGTATATTACTTTCTATTCTGGGGATCATATTTTCTATCCTAAATAATAGAATTATGATTAAAAAGATTATGTGGATATCTGATATCAGACATGAAGCTATCATACTATTCAGTGGTTTGCATGAAAATTCTTAAATGTTACCTCATATTAGTGTATTCATTTGACTACTCAAATTGGACATATCAATGTGATACCTTTCACAGGATACAGAATTAAATGTTATTCATCATTAAATGGTTTAGCAAATTTATTAGATTCTAATTATACTTTAATTATACTCAGTAGCAGGTAAAGTGTATGGTTTTAATTCTTCCATAGTAAAAACTACATTAAAATCTTGCTGAAAAGGCACGCTCTTTGCATTTAACTAGTGTTTCAATAAAAATGTTGACTGGATATAACAAATAAATGGCCTAATGGCAGAGATCTTTTTGACTAACAGGATTAAAAGAGGCTGGATGTAGTAAGTGGTATATATGCAATATAAAGAGACATTATACATGGTCTTTCCTATCTGTTTTAATTGGTTAAAGCACTCACTGCAGGCTTATTTCTCAATTTCTGTTTCAATTGGTTAAAACACTCACCGCAGAGTTATTTCTCAATCTGGGGAAAGTAATTCTGCTCTCATTACTAGCATAATACCCACCCAGTAAAAATTGCTTCCCCAAGTGCTAGAGAAAAGAAAGTATCTCTATAGAATTTCAACCTTTAAAAATTAATATCCCTTCTGAAAATGACTCCAGATGATAGAAATAATCTGTATCTTCATACATTTGCATTTCCATCCACAAACACTAAAATGATACAAATTTGACGAATAACATTTTATATTTTAAACATGAGATTTATTTTGTCTTTGTAACCATTAGCAGGCACATGGACTAAAGAGTCCTTAATCAGAACCTATTCCACAAATGTTATTCTGGACACCGCACTTTGATTGCAATTATTAGACAGTTTAAAACAGTGGAGGTAATTTTTAACCAGAAATCAGAAGGGTTTTTCTTTACTTTGGAATTTCAAAAGAGACACACAGAACATATATTTGAAAATAGAAACAAAATATCCAACCTATGAAATCGACTCTCTAGTGTACTAAAGAGTTAAACATATCTCCTAAACAGTTAAGTTAAATATATATCCACCAAATTATATATAATGTCTTTTATAACTCTAGTGTTGTTCTGGTATTAACAACCAAATACAACCTACTAAGGAAAAAAAAGGTCTTATTTGTATAGGACAATTTTTAATAGAGTTTCTAATTTGGGGGTATTTTGCCCCCATTAAATGTCCTTCTGGTTACTTCAACATACCATAGTGAATCTATAAGCTGCAAAACACCAGTTTTATTTTTGCCTCAATAGCTCAAACCTCTGACTTTAGGTTCACAATCTTCCTTCTTTGCTGCCAATTGCAATGACAATGATAAGGATATGATACTTTCCAGCCATGTCATCAGTACAATGACAAAACCTAAGGAAATTAACTTTCCTATACCTGAACTTTATATAATCCTTCTATAGTTCTGTCACTTAGGAATAGCCTTTCTGAAGTGTTAGCTTAATCTGGCATAGTAGCGGCTAAGGTGGGAGATAAGGACGGTCGAAATCTATCCTGATATTTGCAGAAGGAAGCTTGTCTATCTTCTTCTGTTATATAACTTGGAGACTTCTCCAAACTATGTAAATACCTAAAATTGTCTATACTACTCTCTCATTTTCTGTGTTAACTCTTCATCATTTATGTTCCTTCTCATCTTTATTGCACTCTAACCACACTGGCCTCCATGCTGTTCCCCTGCTTCAGGGCCTTTGTACCACCTGAACCTTCTGTCTGTGATACTCTGCCTCCTGATCTTCAGATGACTTGCTTCTTCAGCCCTTTCAAGTTTTTATTCAAATTCATCAATATAGATTTTTCTGAGTACCCACTGTAAATGATAAACTCTCTACACAGAGCATTCTTCATTGCCTTCCCTAGCTTCATTTTAGCCATAGTACATAATGGCTTCCAATATACTATATAATTCATTCAGCTACTTGTTGATTGTCTACCATACCCATGGTAACTAGAGCTCTACAGAGAAAATCCTTTTGATCTCTTTTGTTTACTTCTATATCCCTAGTGTCCAGACACATACCTGGAACATAAGAGATGCTCAACAAACCTTTCTAAAATAAATGAATAAAATGTCAATTGAAGGTCAATATTGAGTATGGAGTATAATGAAAGATATAGAAAATACATTATTTTTAATATATGATATGTATACATGTAAGAAAAGGAACTACTCTTATTAAAACTTTAAAACCAACCAGAATACCATTAAAAATTTAGAACTCTCAACAAAGTGAAAAAGACTCTGAAATATTTAGATTTGAATTTATTTGTACAATAAAACGTAAACAAAGGAATTCCATGTTAATAAATCTAATCATGTAAAAGCAAGAACATTAAAATTGACGCATTCCTTTCTTTAACCTCAAAATGGTAATTATAAGAACCACATTTCCAGCTGAGAGATGAATAATCAGAAGGAGATTTAGCCTCATTAGTATCTTTTCTTTAGAAGAAATTTGCCTATTTAATATTTAGGGAAATCCCAACACCCATGAAAAATTCTTCTTCTTTTCTTCCCTTCATTATTATATTATGTCCTTCAAGTTGTTAATAAGGTATATTGATTTATTATGGGTTTTACTTTTGCTATACTTTAGTCATTTATTCACAAACTATATGTTGCCTGTTTTTAATAGATTCTTGTTCTTTGAAGCATTCCATTTAAAATAACTATTTCTCCTAATTCCTATCAGCATTTCTATATTGGATATATTCTCTATTTTTCTAACTATAAAGCAACAACAAAAACCTTGCCAATGAGTCAGTAATCACAAAATATGCATTACTCAGAAAGCTAGTATAGTAAAATACTGTAAAACAGCATTGTAGGCTGAATTGTGACCCCTCCAAAAATTTGTAATTTGAAGTCCTGACCCTTAGCAATCAAAATGTCACCTTGGAGGTAGGGCCTTTTCCAGACATAATCAAGTTACAGTGAGGTCACTATAAAAAAGAAGAAGTTTAGAGACAGACTTATACAGGGAGAATGCCAAACAAACTTGAAGAGAGTCACTTATATGCCAAACGGAGGCCTGTAACAGATCCTTCTGTCATACGTCTTAGAAGGAATCAACACTGTTGACACCTTGATTTCTAGCCTCCAGAACTGATGAAATAAATTTATGTTGTTTTAGCCACCCAGCTTGTGGTACTTTGTTATGGCAGTCTGTGAATATATAAAAAAAATTTACATTTATATGCAAAAAAAGTCATTTAAATCATGTTTTAAATTTGGTTCCAGGTCAAACAGTATCTGGAAGATAGAAGTGTTTCTAATCTGCTAAAAAGAATGGCAATAAGGAAGCTATTTCAAAGATATTTTTCTCTATTTTCTCAAATCCTTAAGAGAATTCTTTCAAAGTTATATGTTAATATATACATGGCGGGAAAGTCCACAGAACTTAAAATTTGTCATTTTAGAAAATCAGTAATGTCATAGAAAGTAATCTTTTTCAGGAAGGCCTATAACATTTGGTAATTCCCAAAATAAACCCCTAAGCATTTGACTTTCCATAGTTTTCAAATATGAATTGTGATAACTGTCTTGGCTAGCAGATCAGAAACTTTAAAGGGACTTACCTTCACTAACACTGTGGAATTGTGCATTATATGAACCAGTGAAAAAACTGAAAATAGCAGAAATATATAGGCACCAATCAACACGTCCCTTAGGCTTGATGTGCTTGCCACTCCTCTGGGGACTTTTCTTGTCCTTCATCCTCATAGTGAAAGCTAGTCTCCAATGTTCTCTTTCTTCCTCACAGCCAAAGGTGAATCAGACATGAAATGTACAAGTAGGAAAATGAAGCGCGTGTACACGTGCACACACACACACACACAAACAAACAATTGTAGTTCTTCTCCAGTTTTTTTCTGAAATTGCAGGGTTTCTAAGTAGACTGACTACTTAGAGTTTCTTAAGTTGTGAAACAGTGCATTTTGCAAATGGAGAATTTTCTGGTGCTCAGAAAGTGTGTCTCCATTCCTTAGATTCTGTGGATGGTTTCAACGCATTTATTTCTAAATTATTAAATAAAGTTAGTTTTTTCTTTCATGTTTGTCGTGACATTCATATGAGACACTATAAAAGAAATCTAAAAGAGCCTATATAAACTATAAATATGTTATTAAATTTTTATTAATCACATCAAATTTAATTCTAATTATAGCAATATCATATTTAATTATGATTGAATTCATTTTCTTAGAGCTTGTCTTAGTTTGTTTGGGCTGCAATAACAAAATGCCATAGATTGAGTGGCTAATAAACAACAGAAATCAGTTTCTCACAGTTCTGGAGTCTGGGATGTTTGAGATCAAGGTGCCCAAATAGCTGCCCTCTTTCTGGTTCTCAGATGGCAGCCTTCTCCCTGTTTCTTCACATGGCAGAGACAGCAACAAACCACCCTGGCGTCCCTTCTACAAGGGCACTAATCTTAATCATCTTTTAAAGTTTCCACTTCCTAATACCATCACCTTGGGGATTAGGATTAAAATATATGCATTTTGAGAGGACACAAACATTCAGTCTATGGCAGGGCTCTTTAATTTGTTTCAGTTACATTATTGAGAAATAATCTATGCTTCCCTAATGGTCCAAAATGTAAGCCAACCTGAAAAAGTTAGTTCTTATATTCATACTGAAGTAGTTGAGAGAAGGTTCTAGAGCCAGACTGCCTAGGTTTAAATACCACCTTTTCTACCAATACTTAAGTGAATTTTTAGTTTTCCTCATCAGTAGAATGGAGACGTCACATACAGAAATGAAGAGCAAATGAGGCAGTAAACTTAATGTTTTACAAAACTTGGTGAATAATAAAAAGCTAACTAAGCATTGGTTGTTAATTCATTTTTATGTTGTCCTCTTTATTAATATGCCTTACGTTGAATTTAATTCTAAAATAATTTAATCCTAACTAGATGTTGCAACTGTCTTTTAAATTAAGCCCTTAAAATGAGAAAGAACTGCTACTTTCCTTTTAAGAAACAAATCCTGTTAAGCTTTTATAAGTATTTGGGAGATGAACGTTTCCGATGCATTCAAACAAGTGTATAGCTTGAAGGAAAGTTGACCAGGCATAGGAGAGGCACAGGAGTGCTGCCTCACAGATCAGCACGGGGAAGGTGTTCTGAGCACGGGGAATGACAAGGAAAGAAAACTACAAGTAGTTTGCTTTCATGAAGAAAGGAAGATGCAGTGAAGGAAGTTGGTATATTTGGGTCAAGAGGCACCATACCAAAAATCCAAATGGGCTTTTGATGCTATAGAAGTAAATTGAAACTTCATCCTGGTGCTAAGGAAGATTTAAACAGGAGAGTACAATCATTATACCTGATTTTTTTTCTAAAACTCTCAGGAGTAATGAGAATATTTCATTTGAATACTTTATTGAGAGCAGTGTGTGTGTGTGTGTGTGTGTGTGTGTGTGTGTGTGTGTGGCAGGGAGAAGCGGCTGGCAAAGGCAGAAATGGAAGAGGCTGAAAACATGAAGAGTAGTAAAGATACTATATTAAAGGTATAGAACAGTGAGGGAGTAGTTGGCTTAATGATGGGTATCCCCAAAAAATAACAAGTCCTAATCCCTGGGACCTGTGAATGTTACCTTATATGGTGAAGTTTTACAGATTTGCTTAAGTTAAAGATTTGGGAATAAGGAGATCATTCAACTATCCAGAATTATATGAGTGAGCCCTGAATGTCATAAAATGTGTTCATATGGGAGAGAGGCAGACAACTTTGATATACACAGAGGGAGGAGGAGGAATCAGAGTGACCATGGAGACAGAGACTAGTTGATGTGTCCAAAAGCCAGGGAATGACAGAAAACACCTTAAGTGGGAAGAGGCAAGGAACTAATTTTCCCTAGAGCTTCCAGAGAGCACAGCCCTGCTAAAACTATAATTTCAGCTAAATGAAGCTGATGTCTGATTTCTGGACTTCATTACTGGGAGAGAAATTTTTTTTTTTTTTGTTTTAAGCTACCAAGTTTGAAGTAATTTGTACATTGGCCACAGAAAACTAATACAGGTGTTCAATAAAATTTGTCATAAATGACAAACCTACTTGGTTTTGGCACTTTTGTTTCTCAGATTGAGAAGGCTTTGGAGTCCCTGAGACAAAAATAACTAAGCTATGAATGCCTTTATTACTCACTTAAAGGTTTTGACAAATAAAGCTAGAACATTGAATAAAAAGAGGTGAATAAAAGGACTGTGAATCAATTAATTTACTATAAGCTACTCTAATATTTGTAAAATAAAAAATACTATCAGTTTTTTTCTTCACTAGTAAAGTCTTTTGCTGACTAGCTTCTTGTGAGGATCGAAGACATTGTCTAGCAAATGACTCATTCAATTCACACATATAAGAAAAAATTTCATATCCATATGCTTTCTTTTGAAATATTCTGCCCTTTTCTTCTTAGTGATGAGCCTTACAAAGTTGTCTGAGTTTTGTTTTTAACCATCATGTGTATCTATATACAGTCTTTCCTCAGTATCCGCAGGGGATTGGTTCCAAGACCCCTGTGAATACTAAAGTCCTCAGATGCTGAAATCCCTTATATAAAATAATGTAGTATTTTCATACAACATACACGTATCCTCCAGTATACTTCAATCATATCTAGATTGTTTATAATACAGTGTAAACAGTTAATATGTCATTTTTATTGTTACATTGTTATTTTTATTGTTTTTTTCCTGAATATTTTTGATTCATGAGTAACTCTAATATTGATAAAATAAATAATACCATCAGTCACTCATTTGAATTCACTGAGGCGGAACTCACAGATATGGAAGGACAACTCTCTACATTTAGGAGACTGCGTTCTAAGAAACTAAGTACTGATACAGATTTTTTTTGTATCAACGCCCTTTAATCAATTTAATTTTCAGAAAGTGAAGGCTCAGTGCAACCCTGTTTCACCAATCACCCAGCCAGATATATATGTAGAAGTATTTCTTTCCAGTATGTAAGCAGGGTAATTTAAGGCCAATCCATAACCAAATCATCCTTTTCCTTCTCAGGAATCTTCCAATACTGATTCTTTCTTATATTTCCTGGATCTTCAGCAAATATATCTCTATGAGAGTCTTCCAATGTATATATAATCATGCTGGAATTTTCCCAACTTAAAGATAAAATTCTTCTTATCCTGATTTATCTCTAATTAAAATCACACCCAGTGTCAGCAAAGAGATTTTACTGTTACTGTCACCACATCCTCCCATGAGAATACTTACTGCTCAGTGAATTCCAATAATCGTTATTCATCACCTTTCCCACCACTATTGCACAAAATGTCTCTCTTTGAGGTAAAAATGACTTTTGAGTCACTCAGTACAATGAATGTTTTTCAGACATCCTACTTGACTCAATTTAATCCAAAACTATCTACACATACTCTTTCTTAAAACTTTTATTATTGACTTCCTTAAAACTGCAGCCCTAAATCCTCTGTTTTATACTTCATGTCTCATTGCTCCTTCTCAAATTTTCTATGGACTCAGCTTCATCTACTTAATCTCTGTATATATGAATTCCCACAATTTTTGTTCTTGGCCTTATTTAAGTATATTTCCTCAATCCCACCAACAACTTCAGCTACAATCTAGTCACAAATGACTTCAAATGTATTTCTTCTGTTCAAGAATCTTCTCTAAGTTCCAATTGCTGAGATTCTTACAGACATTTTAAACCACTTTACTGAGATATAATCACATAAATTCAATGGATTTTAGTATATTCAAGATATAGTTGTCCCTGGGTATCTGTGGGAAATAGATTCCAGGATCTTCCATAGATACCAAAATCTGGGGGTGCTCAAGTCTTTTATATAAAATGGTGTAACATTTGCATATAACCTATACACATCCTCTTCTATAGTTTAACTAATCTGTAGATGACCTATAATACCTATATGTTGCCTACACTTCACTTCATTTATTTGGATTCAACATAGTACTCAGCATGCAGCAAATTTAAATCTTGCTTTTTGGAACTTTGTGAATTTTATTTTTTTAATGTTTTTGATTCACAGTCGGTTGAATCCACAAGGTGCTGAACCCACATACACCGAAGGCCAACTATATGTGCAACCATCACTACAAACTAATTTTAGAGTATTTTACATCTTCTCAGAAAAGAATACATACCTTTTATCTATCATCTCTCAATTCTCCCAACCACCTTTCCAGGCTTACAAAACTACTAATCTACTTTCTGTCTATAGATTTCACTGTTCTGGACACTTCGTATGATATGGAATCATGCTTTGTTGTCTTCTGTGACTGTTTTTTTCCCAGTTATATTATGCTGGAATAATTTTCATTGTATGAATATATCACATTTTATTTATCATTTGTTACTTAATAGACACTTAGGTTATTTCCATCATTTGGCTGCCGTCACATTGAGCACAGGTTTTTATATGGCATATGCTTTCTTTTATTTTGGGTATATGCTTGGTAGTAGAATTGCTGGGTCATATGGTAACTCTACATGAAATCACTTGGGGAAGTGCCAGACCATTTCCTGAATTGGCTGCACCATTTTGCCTTCTCACTAGCTGTGTTTGAGGGTTCTGATTTCTCCATATTCTCACCATCACTTGTTATTATCTAATTTTTAAAATTCTAGCCATCCTAGTGGATGTGGAGAGATCCTTCAAATTTAACATGCCTCAGTCTTAACTCATTATCTTTTCCAATCATTTAAGTTTGGTCTTCCTTCAGGGCTTCAAATTTCAGACAATGGTACTTAAGCTAGGAAAAAATATTGCTTGTTCCATCCCTATCATCCCCTATATTTTCGTCAATCACAGAGTCCTGCCCAATGCACTCCTTAAATATCTATGGGATTTATTTTTCTTTTCTCAAGTGTGTCTACCCTTAGTTAAGCTACAACCGTGGCTCACCTAGACCAGTAAAGATCCTCTTAACAGTCTTCTCCGATCTCTTCTCTTTCAATCCATTTTCTGCTCCAAAGGCACACATTTTTCAAAGAAGATGTATGTTACTCTGATGCTTAAACGTCCTCATTAACTCTCCATTGTTACTTATGAAAGGAATAAGGGCCTTAAATTAACCTTCAAGTTGTCAGCATGATCTGGACTGCCTCATAGCCACTGACTGTCCTGCATTCATTTTTCTTCATCACACCGTGTTCCTCTCTCAGGACTTTTTAATAATCACTTTCCTATGACTTGCAGATTTTTCATCCACTTCTCTCTGTGGATTTATTTCTTATTCTTCCTTAAAAGTTCAATTAAATGAACTTCTATTATCAAGAATAGCTCCCTATGATAAACTTTAATAGCAATATTTTTATATCTGTAACATTCATCATAATTAAAATTACATGCTAATTGCATAATGAATGCTAGCTTATTTTGCCACTAGAATGTAAGTCCTGTGAAGGCAGGGGAAAATAGAATATTTGACTTCTTATCTGCTCTAATTCTAGTCATTAACGATATAGAGATAGATAAGATGTGTGTTGAATGATCAAGTTAATAACATTTTTATCTTAAGCAAACTGATATAATTTGAGGAGTTTGTAAAGTTTGCATATTTCATACTTAAAACTTTACCTTCAAAATATTATCAAATGGTTTACTGTGATGCTGAATTATAATGATGACTAATAATTATAAAGAGATACAATCTTGCCTCTTCCTAATTCTTTAAATCTTTGGACTCAAATGTGCTTTATAGGAACAAGAAGCAATGTTGGACCCTTAACAGAATACTCAGTAATATTCCAAGTAAGGAAAACAAAGATATCTAAGTAATTCAATATAATTGCCTATGTTAAATATCACTATGCATGTAGATAATGTTTCTGTGACTTTTTTATTTCAATTCATATAAAACTAAAAACGTATAAAACAATTCAGTATTTATTCAATACATATATACTTATCTCTGCACTGTACAATGAATTGTAATTACACATTCATAAATATTTTGTTACCAATGGTTTTAAACCCAATTCATTCCAGAGGCAACTATACTGAATTATGAGAATGGCTAGAGAGATTATTTAATGTATTTAACCTGAACACATTTTCATTTTAGCTATTTTAATAGCAATTATTCATTTAAATTACAAAGATACCATTTTAATAAAAAAAGTCCAATATATTACCTCTTCCCTCAAGGGTCATTATATAAAATTTCCCAATTAATTTAGACTTGCATCTTGACTGAGCCTTTCAAACTACTCTGATTTTGAATGTCAAAGCTTTCTGGGTCAAACCAGTACATAGTTCATGATTCCAAGCTTTTTATTAGAAATCATGCTGTGAAGAGTGGAAAGACTATCTTAAGTAGATGAAAATATAGGGCAACATTGTGCAAAGATTTTAATAAGGTATCCTAGAAATAGATAATACACATTTACAGCACAAAAGAGATTCTATAGCTATTTATCTGTACATGTATATATATATATATAAAGATTTTCCATCTACTCAAGTTTTACCAATACAATGCTGATCCCATTCTCTCTCTTTCTCTCACTCATTAGATGCTATGGAAAATATTACAAAATAATAAGCAAAATAATCATAAGATTTCCCTTTTATATTCAAAACAGAGGCACAATATTCATTTTTTACATAGAGCATCAGATACTTGTTTAATAAAAATTTCTAAAATATGGTGTTTTTGACCAATAATTTGTATTGAATCAAGTGACTACTTAGTCAAATAACATTCCAGCCATTCAGGTATTTTCACATGAAGCAAAGTAATATTATAACACCAAAATTGTAAAGTAAAGAAGTTACTTTTCTTTCTAGATAAACAATTTTCATTTGTATGATGTGTAGTTTTAGAGAGTAAAACAATGATTAACTGAGATTGATATTTTAAGGTACTTTTCATTAATTAGGCATTTTAGCTACTATATACATAATAGGTATAACAGTAGAAAAAAATTGCCAGGGAGAAAATACTATAACTTAAAAAATAATAACTAATAAATTTATAAGAAACAATAGTGAATGTAAAAATATCTACAGTTGTTTTACAGAATGTAAAAATATCTACAAAAATATCTACAGTTGTCTGCCTTTGTTACCTACAAAACCTTACTAAACAAACTTCTGAGGCATGTGCTTTAGAAAGAAGAAAATTATTCTATAAAGCAAATATGACATTCTTTTAAAAATAGAAGTATTGGTAACCAGAAAATTTACTCTTTCAAAATATCCTGCGTATTCCATTTTACAAAATGACTTTGTCTTTTCCCCTTATTTGCCGTGACTTATAATGCTATGAAGACCTGGAGAAATTAACAGCACTAATTAAACAACATATGTGTGCTAAAATACAATTTGTCAGTGATATGGTTTGGCTGTGTGTCCCCACCCAAATCTCAACTTAAATTGTGATAATTCCCATGTGTTGCAGGAGGGATCTGCTGGGAGGTAAATGAATCACGGGGGCAGGTTTTTGCCATGCCATTCTTGTGATAGTGAATAAGTCTCAAGAGATCTGAAGGTTTTATAAGGGGGAATTACCCTACACATGCTCTCTTGCCTGCTGCCATGTAAGACATGTCTTGCTTCCCCTTCACCTTCCACCATGATTGTGAGGCCTCCCCAGCCATCTGGAACTGTGAGTCCATTAAACCTCTTTTCTTTATAAATTTCCCAATTAGCAGCATGAGAACAGACTATAAAGTAAATTGGTACTGGTAGAGCGGGGTGCTGCTGTAAAGATACCCGAAAATGTGGAATCAACTTTGGAACGAGGTAACAGCCAGAGGTTGCAACAGTTTGGAGGACTCAGGAAGACAGGAAGATGTGGGAATGTTTGGAACTTCCCAGAGACTTGTTGAATGGCTTTAACCAAATTCTGCACATCTCAGATGGAGATGAGCAACTTGTTGGCAACTGAAATAAAGTTGACTATTACTATGTTTTAGCAAAGACACTGGCAATATTTTGTCCCTGCCCTAGATGTCTGTGGGGCTTTGAACTTGAGAGAGATGATTTAGGGTAGCTGACAGAAGAAATTTCTAAGGAGCAAATCTTTTGAGAGGTGATTTGGGTGCTGTTAAAAGCATTCAGCTTTACATATTCAAAAAGATAGGGTTTGGAATTGGAACTTATGTTTAAAAGGTAAGCAGAGCAAAAAAGTTCAGAAAATTTGCAGCCTGATGATGAAGTAGAAAAGAAAACCCCATTTTCTGAGGAAAATTCAAGCCAGCTGCAGAAATTGCGTAAGTAATGAGGAGCCAAATGTTAATCCCCAAGAAAATGGGTAAAATGTCTTCAGGGCTTGTCAGAGACCTTTGCAGCAGCCCCTCCCATTACAGACCCAGAGGTCTAGGAGGAAAAATTGGTTTCATGTGCTGGGTCCACATCCCCTTTGCTGTGTGCAGCCTAGGGACTTGATGCCCTGCGTCCCAGCTGCTCCAGCCGTGGCTAAAAGGGACCAAGGTACTGCTTGGGCCATGGATTTGGAGGATGCAAGCCCCAATCCTTGGCAGCTTACAAATGGTGTTAAGTCTGTTGGTGCACAAAAGTCAAGAATTGAGGTTTGGGAAACTCCACCTAGATTTCAGAGAATGTATGGACAAACCTGGATGTCCAGGCAAAAGTTGGCAGCAGGGGCAGAGCCCTCATGGAGGACCTCTGCTAGGGCAGTGTGGAAGGGAAATGTGGGGTTGGATCCCCCCCACAGAGTCCCCCCTGGGGCACTGCCTAGTGGAATTGTGAGAAGAAGGCCACTGTCCTCCAGACCTCAGAATGGTAGATCCATCGACAGCTTGCTCCGTGCACCTAGAAAACCCACAGACACTCAATGCCAGGCCATGAAAGCAGCCAGTAGGGGAGGCTGTACCCTGCAAAGCCACAAGGGTGGACCTGCCCAAGACCATGGGAACCCACCTTTTGCATTAGTATGACCTGGGTATGAGACACGGAGTCAAAGGAGGTCACTTTGGAGCTTTAAGTTTTGACCACCCTCCTGGATTTTGGACTTGCATGGAGCCTGTAGCCCCTTCATTTTGGCCAACTTCTCCCATTTGGAATGTGTATGTCTACCCAATGCCAGCACCCTCATTGTATCTAGAAAGTAACTTTCTTTTGATTTTACAGGCTCATAGGCAGAAGTGACTTGCCCTGTCTCAGATGAGTCTTTGGACTGTGGACTTTTGAGTTAATGCTGGAATGAGTTAAGACTGAGTGACTGTTGGAAAGGCATTATTGGTTTTGAAATGTGATGACATGAGATTTTGGAGAGACCAGGGCAGAATTATATGATTTGGCTCTGTGTCCCCACCCAAATCTCACCTTGAATTGTATAATCTCCATTTGTCATGGGAGGAGCTGATCGGGAGGTAATTCAAACATGGGAGCATGTTTTTCCCATGCTGTTCTCATAATAGTGAGTAAGTCTCATGAGATCTGATGGTTTTATAAAGGAGAGTTCCCCTGCACATGCTCTCTTGCCTGCTGCCATGTAAAGACGTGTCTTGCTTCCCCTTCATCTTCCACTATGATTGTGAGGCCTCCCCAGCCATGTGGAACTATGAGTCAGTTAAACCTCTTTTCTTTATAAATTACCCAGTCTCAGGTATGTATTTATTAGCTGCATGAGAACAGACTAATACAGTCAGCCTCACTCTACAACCTTCATCACTATTTGGCTTACTTACTATCGCAGCTAAGTTCTTATTAAATCCATACCCATTCCATTTTTATCCTTAGTTACCTCTTCCTTCATGTCAGTGTCCTTCACTATGCATTTGTCCAATCTGCGTCATCACATTAAGGGAAAGCTTGCGTGCCTCTTGCATTCATTTTTTTCTTCTTCTAACAGTGTCATACACCAAAGTTCACTTTCATTCCTAGTACTAAACATTTTTCACTTCTGCTTTATTATGCAAGCCTTCCCTTCTCATTTTTTTCAAAACCCTTAAAACAATCTTTATTTTGTTATTTGACTCTTTTTATTACCTTCTTCTATTCTTTTTGCAGTCAAATTTCTGACATGGTTTGTGCCCCTTACCCCAATGTTCTATGCACACACACCTTCAACCCCTGTGCAATATCTTCTGCTCCTACCCACTAAAGTGGAACTGTTCAAGGTCATCACCCAAGTTGGTTCACAAAATCTAATAACACTTTAAACGGCATATCTTTGTTTCCTTTTGTTCTCTATTTCATTCAGTTGGTGACCTTTCTCTGTCATAAGAAAAAGAAAACAAAACACCTTTATTACATTTTTCTCAATGGGTTCTCTTCCTAGTGTCCTATCCTGTATCTTTTCATGTCCTCAACAATCTGTTTATGACAAGGATTTCATAGTAGTGCCTTCACCTCAAGGAAAGTGGAACCAGCTGATTCTTTTACTTCTGCACAAATCTTCAAGTCCTGGATCCTCTATTTTTGTGTTCATCTGGATGTCCATGAGATTAAGAAATACTTTCTAATAACATGTACTGCAGAGGCTTGTTGTCTGCATTCAGAGAGATAATGTGCATACAAAATTCCTGACACATATTAAGCATTCAATAAATGCTAGATAAGATTGCTACTAGTCGCTGGGCACAGTGGCTCATGCCTGTAATCCCAGCACTTTGGGAGGCCGAGGCAGGTGGATCACAAGGTCAAAGATCAAGATCATCCTGTCCAACATGGTGAAACCTTATCTCTACTAAAAATACAAAAATTAGCTGGGCATGGTGGCATGCGCCTGTAGCCCCAGCTATTTGGGAGGCTGAGGAAGGGGAATTGCTTGAACCCAGGAGGAGCAGGTTGCAGTGAGCCAAGATCACACCAATGCACTCCAGCCTGGCAACAGAGTGAGACTCCATCTCAAAAAAAAGATTGCTACTGGTATTGTTTGTCAAATACACAAATATATAAAAACTAGTTTCTTCTTTTGTTGTCTATCACTTCTACCATGATAAACTATTATATCACCTCCTTTCAACACAGTAATTGTCTACATCCACTTATTGTTATCCAATAGGCTCAATGAATTTTTCTGTCTTCCAATTTTATAATGGAAAGACTTTTTGAAATAAAACATAGGACCAACGTAAAATATCCATATGTATTTATGTCAATGGTGGTATTTAGTATTGGTAGGGCAGGTGTTGTTTCCCATTTACTTTCTATTTTATTCATGCCATATTTATATTTTGGCATTAATTGCATATGATTCCATGTATTCTATAGCTCCAGACATATTGAGCTATTAATAGCAATATTCTGAGTGCCTCTGATTGACTAAATTGACCAGATGCTGATCCACTTAACAGCAATGAGGCCTTCAGCACACTTTTCCCCATTTCTTGATTAATACTTTGTACAAGACTGAATCAAATCCTTTCTGAAGTCAAGATAAATTATATCTAATGCTTCTCCCTGATTTACTATCCCATTATTCTGTCAATAGAAAGATATCTGCTACCACTGTGACAGAATTTGTCCTTCATAAAGCCCCGTGTGTTTCCTAGTATATCATGCCAGCCTAGGTGTTTAAAAATAGGATTTTAGCTCTTTTTTTGAAGATTATTTTATAGCTGTAATTTTAAGGGTGGGGCCTGTTTACTTTTTTTTTTTTAAAAAGTCTTTATTTTAACCCCAGGAGCTCTCAAAGAAGCTAAAGACTAAAATTATACTAGACATTCCTTCAGATTTTAGCAGCTTAATTAAACAATCTTTATATATTCTTCCTTTACTTGCATTTTTCATTTTCATTCATAAATTCTGTATTGCTCCCCATAGTTTTCAGATAACAATTGACTGCTTTTGTAAATATTCAAAGAAAGCACTAATTTTTTATTTTTAAGTAAGCATAGTCATACTTTAAATAAAGACCAATGGTTTTTTTACTTTTTGTGCATGACTAATAAGTTTACAGAATGTCTGTCATACATTGCATCCCTTTCCTTATGTGAGTTTGCTGCATTTTATCTATAGAATATTGGTATTTTGTATATCTTGACTTATTTTATTCTTTGTATCATAACTTCACTTTGGCCCTGATTTATTAAACAGGTTGTCATTTTTGCATGGCATTCATTTTTGGCAAATATTTGTTCACTACATTCAATTGAGTATTAATAATAGAAGATGATGAAAGAACAAAGATTTTAATGGGAAATACCAGTTAAGGTATTCAACTATCAGTTGAATCTATACAATGTTAATTCCTACCTTAGTATTAATTTTCTTCATTTTTATTTACATGTGATTTATATTTGATATTTATATCTTCTGCCTTTTGCTGTAGATAAATTCAAGGTGATGCACATAAATATATAGATTAGCAGGAAGAATGAAAAGCATTTAAAATTGGGACAAAGGGAAAATAAAGTTTGGAAAGAAACAGAACCAAAATGACCTTAGAATAAAATACCTGTTCAGACATGAGCCTCAGATTTAAGTATAAGCTTCTGGCAGCCAACACAGAGAAGGAGACCAATCAGTTACAAAATATAAAAGCACATATTAATTCTTCAAGACAATGCTAATATTGCTAAACTGATATTGGAGAATTTCCATTGTGCAATGTCCACCCCAGGGCCTGGCTTCTAAAAATTCTTCAAAGATTAGAAATTTTAAAAATGAATGAATGGATAAATATGTTAATTATTATTATCATATTTTTATAATGCTTACAACAAGTGCAGCAATGAGCTTTAAAGAGCAATTTCTTGTGAGAGACTTCAACATGGGCTGATGCCATTACTCCAAACCCTATTGTTTGAGAGCAAGTCCAGAATGAGGTGAGAAGGATTCATCCTTTGTAGTGGCTTTCTAAGGGATAGATGTTAGAATAGCTGAGGAAGCAAGGCACATCTTTCAGGTGTACCTTCATAACTATTCAGGCAGTGAGTTTAAGATCTCTGCTCACATTCAGGCCAGTATGGGCCTTGCATTAAACAGCCAGATAAGAGTGAGAAAACTGACCTCCTGAAGAATTTCAAAGAATCTGCCACAAACACAAATGGACAGAAAGATTGTTTCATTCAAAAGATAGTCTTAGTCTGCTCAGACGGCCATAACAGACCACCACAGACTGGATGGCTTAAACCACAGACGTTTATGTCTCAGAGTTCTGGAGTCCAGAAAATCCAAGATCAAGGTACAGGCAGATTTGATTTCTGGTGAGGGCTCTCTTCCTAGCTTACAGACAGCCCTGTTCTCACTGTGCCTTCATATGGTGGAAAGAGAGAGCAACCTCTGGCCTCTCTTCCCTTTTCTATAAATACTCCAGTTCACCCTCAAAACATCATCTAAACCTAATTACCTCCCAAGTCCCTATCTCTAAATACCATCACATTGGTAGTTAGGGATTCAACATAAGAATTTATGGGGAGGAGGGGAGTACACAAACATTCAGTCCATAACATACAGAAAGAGTATTCCTTTCTGCACAGTGTGACAAAAGTGATTAAATAATGTTTACTACGTTGAAGTACCATTGGTTGGATATTTTCTCTGCTTATTTCAGTCCCCAAGTTATCAATCTTATTCTTGGTATCATGATTATGACAAAGAGGGCAGGCATTTAATTGATATGTAGTATTAAAACACCTTTTTTTTTTGAGATAGAGTCTCGCTCTGTCATCCAAGCTGAAGCCCAGTGGAGCTATCATAGCTCACTGCAGACTGCAGCCTCGAACTCCTGGGCTCAAGCAATCCTCCTATCCTGGCCTCCCAAAGTGCAAGGATTACAGGCATGAGCCACTGTGTCTGGCCCTATTGTTAAAAACAGTGAACCTGGAGCAGTGGCATGCTCCCGTAGTTTTGGCTACTCAAGAGGCTGAAGTGGGAGGAATATTTGAGCCCAGGAGTTTGAGGCCAGCCTGGGCAACATATTGAGACCCCCATCTTTAAAAAATTGATGGAAATTTTATGATTCCTGCTCCCCTGATGTTCCCTAAAGTTTTTCCACCCTTAGACTACCAGAAACCATTGTGTGACCATCAGGAACTAAATGGTAAGCACTTGACCAAACATTTCGGTGGTCCAGAATTCTTTCATACAGTACTTAATAAATGATTGTTATTATCCTCAATTGTTAGGAAGGATTAAATTAAAAATACTTCCAAACAAAACAAGAATCAATAAATTGGGCCTTAGCTTACAGGTTAAATAATATTGATTCTTCTTCATAATGTCAGTCATCATCATCATCATCATCACTGTCATTATTGTTTAAGTCCTTATTTTGTACCAGATCTTTTTCTAGGATTTTCATATTTGATTATCTCATCTAATAGTTACAAAATATATCTGAAGTGGATATTATTATGCCAATTTTACAGATAGAAAAACTGAAACACAGATACTAATTATTTGCTAATATGTGACAGAGATTGGGTTAGAACTTACAGCTTCCAAAGAAGAAATGGTTATCTTGAGTAATCTCAAATGAGAATCAAATGAAAAAGAGACAATCTACCCCCTTTTCTGTATTTACACTTTCGTGAAAAACACCTACAAGTCTAATTAGGTTAGGGTTTGAGATTACAAGAAACTAGCCTGCTCTTCCTCTAATATCCTGAAAAGCTTAGCAAAATTTTTAAAAGTGGATTTTGTTCAGTATAACTGAACAAATGAAATGATCAACTGAATGATCTGACATTTTATCCCATGTAGACATATACATGAGAGTGATGGGTACAGAAAGCCACTTGCTGGCAGATTTTAGAGAAAATAGTAGTATAGTACAGGACACTTTTGGAAAATAATTCCATGCTATCAACAAAGAGTGGGAGTTACTGTTAAACTTGTGTTATTTCTCGGCATAACCAAGTGATTCAGGTCCAGAGCTATAAATCTGGCCTTTGTCAAGTACAATAAATTTACCGGCAAATATCATTTCAATGGGGAAAAATTTGAGCTTATGGTGCTGGATACTAAATGTAAAATCTTTATCTCAAAAGACGACAAATTGAGAATCAACACCGAAAATGCTTGTCCTGGAGACAGTCATAAATTTTAGAAAAATTCCATAAGTTAAAATGTAGACCCAGTAATAGTGTTTTGTGGCTCTCACATAGTTTTTGATAGCAGCTTTTAACCCAAATATCAAGCCTTTTATGACCATTACAAATCTCTGACTTTCTATTTTCCTGGTTAACGCTTTAATCTTGTCAACTTCCTATCCTTCATCCACAGAGAAAAATTTTACTTTTGAGCATGTTTGAGTTATAGATGTGTTGAACCGGATGTTGACACAAAGAATGTTCTAGTGGCCTCGTTCTGAGTTCAGAAAAACTCATTCATTCATTCATCATTCAGCAATATTAATTGAGCATCTAAAGATTCTACTATTCTTTGGAAGGGCTCCATAAATAAAAAGGGAAACACTTGAGTACATAACTTGCTTCTCCTTTGTATCTTTTTTGTTCGCATCCTCTTGTTTTGATTCTGTCCATGGGGATTCATAACTTGGAAATTAAGCAAATCTTAGCCTTCTATGACCCAACTTCTCTGTTTCCCCCATTGTTACAAAAATTCTAACAAACAAGTAACAGTCTAATGATTTCCAAAGGAGAAAGATGCTATTGGTAAAATGGTTAATCAAATTTCCAGGACTCAGAGAGAGAAAAAGCAAATAGCTTAGCTTAAATATAAACTGGATAGGCATCATATATTAAAATATGTTTTTAAATATCCTGAATATTCATGAAATTTTCTAGAATTATATTTTTAAAATAACCTATAAATTACAGTTCCCTCTGGGTAGAGCCATTGAGGGGCTAGGGTTCAAGAGTAGGAGAAAAATTTTTTTGTGCTATTTGAAATTTTACCCTGAACTTAATTTACTATTCTAAAAATACAAGAGACAATTAATGTATTATTTATTTTCTATGTAAATTTACCAAAATATTTTCCTCAAATCTCCCACAAACTAAACAGCTTTTTGCATAATCCAAATGCAAAATTATATAAATTCTAGTAGTATATAGTCAAAATAAGATAACTAATAACAACCCCAATACATACACAAGTAAATATTCCTTAAAATGTCACTTATAACAAGAGGTAATTATTCATTTCAATACTTCAAATTTTAATTTGATTTATAAAATTTGATATTATTTTTTATTTCAAAAAAGTATGTGTTAATTTTATATTTATGGTAAAGACATTGGACATATTATAGACAACTTCCCTATTGCTTGAAAACGAAGTTGACATGTCTATATAAAGATTAAAAAAGTAATATATGTTTCTCAGAATTATCTTAAATGCATACATTTTACAGGTCAGGTGAATAATTTAAAGATAAGAAAAAGGAAAAACTTTATTTTGCACAAGGTCAAAATAAGTAAAATGATTTACATGTTAAAATTGTTCAGTGGCTTACGCCTGTAATCCCAGCACTTTGGGAGACCAAGGAAGGAGGGTGGATTACTTGAGGTCAGGAGTTCAAGATAAACCTGGCCAACATGGGAAAACCCCATCTCTACAAAAAATACAAAAATTAGCCGGGTGTGGTGGCACATGCCTGTGGTCTCAGCTACTTGGGAGGCTGAGGCAGGAGAATTGCTTGAACCCGGGAGGCAGAGGTTGAACTGGGCCACGATTGTACTACTGCACTCCAGCCTAGGCAACAGAGTGAGACTCTGTCTCAAAAAAAAAAAAATTTTTTTAGTATAGAAATAAATTAGAAATAACATATCTTCATATATGTAAATTGTTAATAAAGTTGCATTTGGATGTATTTCATATTATTTGATTAACTGTGGACGTCTAGTCTGAGGAATGTATCCAGTATTCAAATGACACACTAACAAGTATTTTCCAGTCTCTAAATTGCTCTATAAAGAAATAACTGATGGCCACAGTGCTTCAAATATCAAAAACAAGATAATATCCAGTTTCACTATTTTTTCTTCAAATAACATAAGAAGAGTTTGAGTGAATAATCAGTTTGCTTCATTTGCTGAGGTTGCATTCACTAGATTACACATGTCAAAATATGCAGAATGTGAGCACATGAATACTTCTTATGAAAAGAAAAATGAAAGCCCCTCTCTCATAAATGCTTTTCTCACCAGCAACAGATTTTATATGAAAGGGATAGTACTTTCTCTACCAACTTTTTCTATTGCTTTTCAGGTAGCAAATAGAGACTTACTAAAGTTAATAATAGATATTATACAGTATTTGCTTTACTCTAACTGAAATAATGTGATATGCTTCAGCCCCTTCCCCCGCCAGACTGTTTTTTTTAAATTCTGAGTAATGTCTGTTCAGTCACCATAAAGACGCTACTAATATGGGCTGTGGCCAAAGACCCTATGTGCCTATGGTGTTCAGGACAGTTTCATACTGTGAGGGCTACTATTTAGGTGGGTCACTTTGGTGCAGCTGTATTGGTTCTTAAAACATTGAAATGCTCTCTTACAGGTAGACATATAAAAGCTGTTCCGCTAGGTGCAGGCCTCTACCAGGTGACCGTGGCCTGCCAGCATGTAACCATCTGGCTACTTAATGCTATAGTCTGGCTATAATCAGATAATAGTCTGGCCTCACGGAAGTCTCTTGTATTCAGTTCCGGTAATAACAGTGCTCTCAATCCTGATTGGATAGAATGGTAAATATTTTGAATATCCACTCATTGAACAATGAAAACTATTTTCATGTCCTATAATGACTTTGAAGTGTCCAGACAGTCAGACACCAGAGCTTTTACTTGGGTTCTCTGTGATATATTTTACTGCAATCACATCATAACATAACGCAATTTTAAATGATACTACACATACAAATACAGCCTGGCACATTTGCATGAATACAGTACCTCATTTTTTTCTTCACTTCAAGTAATGTATCTTGGAGTGTAAATTCTACTTCAATTGGTGTTATATTCTGCTTTCTTCTCCAGGAAGTATGTCATTACTCATTATAACACTAATTTTATTTCAATATTCTATGCCACTGCACTTTTTCTTTTTCTGTATTCTTTAATGTAAAAGGTTCTGACCTTTTTTAAATTTAAATTTACTCATTATAAGCAAATAAAAACATCAGACTACATTTTGTCTTCTAGTGTATTCATGCCTGATTATGTTTATATGAAAATTTATATTAATTTATCATAAATTATTTCTCTTTTATATTTATATTTTACATAGGCCACTATAACATTTTTCTATAATGATTTTAATGTAGATTATGTTATTTATGTACTTTAAGTTAGTAGATGAGTCATTAAAATTGCCTTTTAAAAAGAAGACAATGAGTTTAATAGGGTTAAGAACTATTAGGATAAGTTAATTTATTACAAATTAACTTTTCAAATTAGTATATGAAATGAAAGATTACACAAATAATCTGATTTCCTGTGCTCTGAAGTTGTCTTCAATTATAATAGCTAACACTTATTACCCCATCCCCTACTGTCACCAAGTACCAGTGTAAGCATTTTACATATATTAACTCATCCAATCCTCACAATACTTTTATGAGATAGTATTCTGATTAGCCTTATTTAATGGATATGAAACTGAGGCATAGAGAAAGTCAAAGCACTTAGCTAAAATACCTATCTGAAGATTTTTTAAAAAATTAAATCTAGTGGGTTGGTTAGAATAGGTAGGCGAACACTCTGAGAACAACTAGAGGGAAAATATATGTATATATGGTACCTATTAGCCCCTATGCTCACTACCTGGGTGCAATATACCGATGTAGCAAACCTGCACATGTACTCCATAGACCTAAAATAAAAGTTGAAATAAGTTAATAAAGCAGTACCAGCTGTAGAAACAAAGAAGAGACAGAGTACAATTTCAGAGAGGTGAGTTGAGGGCTCAACTTTTTCCAGGGGACACTTTTTAATTCTAAACCCAGCTAGAAACTGAGATTCAGGGGGCTAGGCAGACCAAAATGGACATGGAAAACAGCAGAGCTTTAGGTGGCCCCACTCGCTGAAGTGGACAAAATGGGGAAATTGAGGACATTCAGCTACATGGCTGGGTTCTCCCTCAAGATATTTGATAAATTATGCAAGTTCATAAAGCAGGAAATTAGGAAGCTAAGCCAAAACCTCAGAAAAGCGGAGTGGTATTTCCTAAAGTACTTGAAAAACAGTTCTGTCGGAAAGACCCAAGAATGCTGAGTAAAACAGCTGGGAAGGAAGTGGTGAATTAGGGTCTGCAGTGGCTCTTCACCTGGGCACACTTGCCAATTGGCCAAGCTAGTAACTAAGAGTCCAGGCTTGACACCTGGTAGAGAGTCACTGCTTCAGGAAAGTAATACTTTGAAATAAAAACAGTTATTACAACAAGGATCTATGCCTTTTTGGTCCCATTGAATTATTGTTTTTTCTGCTGAAGCTTTCTGTTCACTTTCTGCTGCTCTTTTTCCCTTTTCATCATCCATCCTTTGCTTCTCTCACATATGCCATATGCAGTCAAAACTAGTATTTAGTTATTTTTGGATAAGAAAAAATAGCTTAGATTTGTTTATTTTTCCCTATGCTATGGCAATATTCTACACACTTTAAATGTAGAAACTAAGCACAAAACAACACCATGAAGGAGTGCATTATTATTCTTTTTACATAGAGGTAGACATTGAGGCACAGAAAGGTGAAACAACTTGCCCAAAGTCAAAAGCTAATATGTAGCAAAATTGGGATTCAAGTCAGGAAATCGTGCTCCATAGTCCATGCTCATAACTAAGAGTCTCTACATTCCAACTCAACGAAAGTCTGAAAAGAGATGTACAGAAAGGGAAAGTTTCAATAAGTACAGTAAATAAGGAAATACATAGTATTACAACCATATCAACGACAGAATCAGAGCATTCATCCTGTACTAAAATAAAGATTTTTCACTCCACAGGTTATAGTTGGTCTATTAACCAAAGTTCAGTTTATTAATGTGTCTTTTAAGATAGGGTTTGTGCTGGACATTCAGTCAACAGTTTTTTTAGTGAAGTACAGAGTTGCTTTTGAAGGCATGTGAATCAGACATACTTCATTTGGAAACCTTACTATTGTATTTGTTCACGTGACAATGGGCTAAACTCAGCCTCTCTGAGCTTTGTTTTTCGTATTGAAGCAGGATATTTCCCAGACCCCTTCATGGGACGCATGACAGGCGTGCTCCATTTACTCAGCCCACAGCTCTCAACTCCTCCCATGAGGGAGCACAGGCGCTAACGAGGCGGGAACTGGAGTACATGAGCACTGGAGTCAGCCAGCCACTCTGGTACCAGCAGGAGCAAGCTCTGCTCACTCAGACCTGTGTGTTTTATCCCTCATGGGAGGGGGCACGCAGATGAGTGGATGCAGGGGCTGGTACATGTGCCTTTGGGCGCCAACAGGAGCCAACTCCATGCCAGCCCTGCCACAGCATCTAGGGGGTTTCTCTTGACCCCTGAAGCCCCAAAGGGAGTGCTGCAGTGCTCTTTTAGCTCAGCCATCCATGGACGGCTTAAGTGTTAACAGCTCAGTGGACCCTTTGTCTTTTCACATGAGGCAGCTTTCTTCCACCAGCGAGGGGAAAGGGTCAGTGTGACAGCCTTTGCATCTGCACTCATGACTTCCGAGCTCTTGTCTGGTGGCCAGGGGAGATTAGGTTGCATGAATGAATTGAACAATGGTAAATGTGGGGGATTTTATTGCTGATGAAGGTGACTCTCAGCAGGAAGGGGAGCTAAAAAGAGGACAGGGCAGGAAGGTAATCTTCCCTTGAAGTCCGGCCACCTCCGTCTGGATTCTTCTCTGCAGTCAAGCTGCTTCTCTCCAATATCCAGCCATAGTCTCCAATGTTCAGCTGCTACTTCTCTCTGCCAGCTGAGTTCTGGAGTTTTTATAAGCACAGGATGGGGGGGTGGGCAGGGCCATGGGTGGTTTTGGAAAAGGCAACATTTGCGCAGAAAAACAGAAATGTAAGTTTTCACTTTGGGCCATGGTCTCAAGCCTTTCAACTTGAGGGTGGGACTTCGCCAGGGACCTGCACTTTTCTACCTAGAATTTCTCTGCCTCCTGTCCCTATCATTAGTTATAAAATTAGAAAAAGAATAATTCTACCTAATAAATTTGTTTTGAGGATTTGACAAAATTATATAAAAGACCCTTTTAGTGCAGTGCCTATCAAACGTGCTTAATATGAAGCAGTTATTTTATTATATGTGTGTGTAGGTAGATACATGGCTAAGAAAACAATAATTTCTTAGAAGAAATGCCAATAAAACAATAAAACACCTCATAAATAAAATGCATTTTAGCATGCTTTTCCTCTGGAGAAATAAATAAAAATCTTTAGATCTATGATTCATAGCAATCCTCATATAGACAGCATAGTAATTGGAACTGTGATATTCTTGTATCATGAAAATCATACTTTCCAAGAATGTGTGAGAATCCTTTTATGTTGGCTAATAGAGCTTCAACTAACAAATTATGAACTTGGAAGAAGCAAAGCTGCAAGATAGAAATATGACTGTGAAAGCATAATTTCTTAAATAATAAATTTAGAACTCTCTCCTAAATAACTTTTGCTTCATTTTAACATAATTGCTTCTCTTTTTGCCTCTTTATTTTTCTGAAAAAGCTGAAAAATGCAATGCAAGAGGTTATATAAATATTTTGAGAGAATGCCAATGACTGAAAATAAAATTTATTCCATGCTTGTTGTATTTCAATATTGCTTTCACATTTTTATTGTATTTGTTTTTCAGATGGAGAGACTGAGGTGTAGAGGGGCTTGCTTTATGTCAGATTTTGTGCTAGGAAACAAAGACGGAAATTTGAATTAGTCATGATCTCAGCCTTCAAGGAACTCTTACTCTAGCAATGAATATAGACACATACTTGAAATGATTATAAAACTGGGTGGGTGTATAATGGGAATGGAAGAGCCAAGCAGGATGGGTCTCAGGCATTCCAAAGAAAAGGCACCAAAGGCATCATGGAGAATCAGAAAAGGCAAGTTAGCAGACAGGGAGACCAGTTTTACTTTAAATCCTCTCCTGTTAAGAGATTTTCAGAAGCCATTAAACCTGATTATCTATACATTCAGTATTGCTACCATGAGGACTCACTCTTTGTTATTTAATTCAGGCATTTTGACTCAGAAGAGTGATGTGAAGGATCTTTTGAGCTATTCATTCCTTCTTGGTTCTCAAAGAGAAAAGGAAGAGATCTCAAAGAGATCTCAAGGAAGTTACTAATGAACTGTGTTCACTTGTCTGGCGTATCCTTTTTACTGCCTTCTTTTTACTCAATACATATGTCTGGTTATAATTCTAGGATATTTGGTATATATAAAAGCATAGTTCCTGATTAAGCACATCTTGTAGAAAATAGTTCCCGCTCCTAATCTATTTATTTTCTAATTGGAGAACTTACATGAGTACAGTAAATAGGAAACAAAAACTATTTCATTTCTATTGGAATGGCTTACTAAATTTGACTATTTGGTGTGCAGAAGGAAATTTTTTTTTTTTTTTTTTTTTTGAGACGGAGTCTGGCTCTGTCGCCCAGGCTGGAGTGCAGTGGCGCAATCTCAGCTCACTGCAAGCTCCGCCTCCCAGGTTCACGCCATTCTCCTCCCTCAGCCTCCCGAGTAGCTGGGACTACAGGCGCCCGCCACCACGCCCGGCTAATTTTTTTTTTGTATTTTTAGTAGAGACGGGGTTTCACCAGAAGGAAATTTTTACACAACAGATTTCATTATATAAAATACTATATCTTGGCCAGGCACAGTGGCTCACACCTGTAATCCCCGCACTTTGGGAGGCCGAGGTGGGCGGATCATGAGGTCAGGAGATCGAGACCATCCGGGCTAACACAGTGAAGCCCCGTCTCTACTAAAAATACAAAAAATTAGACGGGCGTAGTGGCGGGCGCCTGTAGTCCCAGCTACTACAGGCTGGGAGGCTGAGGCAGGAGAATGGCGTGAACCCTGGAGGCAGAGCTTGCAGTGAGCAGAGATCACACCAACGCACTCCAGCCTGGGAGACAGAGTGAGACTCTGTCTCAAAAAAAAAAAAAAAAAAAAAGAACCTAAATCTTTCATATTCCAACTAAAAGCATAAGCAAAATAAACTAGCAGTCTTTCATATTCCAACTAAAAGTATAAACAAAATAAACTAACAATGGCAGATACCCAGTTGACAGTCCTCTGCTCTACCAGCGGATCTATTAAAGGTAGTAAGGAAGAGAAGGGAAGGAATGAACAGAGGGAGTATAGGGGATTTTTCAGGCAGTGAAATTCTTCTGTATGATACTAAAATGGTGGACAGGTAACATTGCACATTTGATTAAACTCAAAGAACCTTAACATAAACTGTAGACTTGACTTAATAATGTTCCAATATTGGTCCATCAATTGTAACAAATGTACTACATTAATGCAAGATGGTAAAAACAAGGGAAGCTGATGGTGAGAGGAGAGGGAGTATAAGGGAATTCTCTATACTGTCTGCTCAGTGTTTCTATAAACTGAAAACTACTCTAAAAAATGAAGTCTATTTAAAAATTAAAATGACAAACTGAGGGAAGTTTTGTAATGAATTGATAAAGAATGAGTAATATTCTTGATAAATAGAGATCTAATAAATCAAAGATGATTTCAAACATACTAAGGACATAAGCAGATAAATCAATAATAAACATAATGAAAATATTAATATCATTAATGAAAATTAATGAAAAATTACACATTTTTCACTTATTAAACATTTTATAAAAATATGAATTATATAATTTAAAAATAGTGAGTATAAAAGTACTCAATATACTTAAAGGTGCAGGTAAATGGGCACTTTCAAATCTGCAAGAAAAGCATAAATTAAGTTTGTAAAAGTTTAGAAAGCAATTTGGTAATATATATCCAGAACATTTATTCACTCTTCTCTATATACTTTTTTTATTCATTTATCCAACAACTATTCTGAAATACCCAATGAGTCTACAGAACTAGAATCGCAGCAGTAAGCATGGCAAAAATTGTCCCCCAATGTCATGAAGCTTAAAATTTAGTGGAAAAGACACTAAAAAATTTCAAAAAATTAATTCTTCATTATGATTGCTGTGAAGAAGGTGTACAAAAGGGTTTAACTTTATCTGGATTGTTAAAGAGAAGGAAATGAAGTTCAAGGTGAGACTAGAAAGATAAGCAGGAGTTAACTAGATGAAGGGAGTGTGACTCACTATATGAAAAGGAAGAGCATAATTGAAACCCTATGTCATGGAAGAGCATGGTAAGCTCAGGGGAACAAAAGGGCAGTACAACTGAAGGGAGACAGCTGCAAGGACGATTTGGCCACTGTGAAAGTCTCAGATATTAAGACCAAACAAGGCATGTGGAGACCTGAAGTCTCATGGCAAGTGTGCCCAAGAGCCTTGATAGAGGAAATTGGTACATGTGGTGAGGGTTGGGGCATGTGAGGGATGCTATAAGGGCACCATAGTGGAACACAGACACATAAAGAATAATTTCCAGCCTACACTCCACTATTCAGAGGCTCGCTGTGTCTTAATTGAAATTTTCTGGGCAAGTATGTGCCTATGACTGAAGTAGGTGATCCTGTGACAAAAGAGGATAGGCCACAGCTCCACAGAGATTATATTTAAGATGCTGGGATGAGAGAATATGAGATGAAACTATGGAGTATGGTGTTTAGCAGGATTAAAACTGTGTGTGCAGTTTGTGAGTGGGGAAAGAAAATGAGACACTGAAGTTTATTTCAGAGAAATTTTAGAAAGTTAGGCTTTAAGTTGTAAATACCACTGACTAGGAACTTGGTATGTGTACATTGATGGGAAATATGCCAGTCAGAGGCTGTTTGTAAAATATAATTAAAGGGGAGGGTTTCTAAATGGGTGGAAACCAGAGTTCTCTAGAAAGTGGTATAACAGTTGGGAGTAAATGGTGCTGTGTTCCCAGCACATCATGCTGGAGGATATTTTTTTTCTTATGCTGGAATCTGCATCTTGGTTCTTTAAATGATTTGGTGGGAAAATTTTACTGTAGGAAATGCTTGATGCCTGTATGGAACAGACTAAAATTTAACTGGGTCAAGGGCTCCTAAAATGGGAAATGGGAGAGGGTGGTGAAATGTTTATATGCTACAAACTGTTCTATTTTTGAGCTTGGATATTGTACTTTCTCCTAATATATTATTATTGAAAGTAAAATATTCTGAACACTTTACTTATTTTTGTCCATTGGCCCTTTATCTGACATTTATCAGCTACAAGCATTGCCTAAATCACAAGTGGTATCTTGTGATCATTTGTAGATTGTAGACATTTGTATATAAACCCAGATCCACATTACCATTTTTACATTCCTTACTACTCTTTATCCCCGCCCAGGAGCATCCAATCTCTGGGTTCTAAAGAAACTTAGCTGTAAGTTAGGGACCACCCATAGCTGACTGCTTTACTCAGCTAGCAGAAAAAAGAAATGAAAAGAAAAGAAAAAGAAAGAAACAAAAGAAAAGAAAGCGAGAGAAAGAAAGAAAGAAAGAAAGAAAGAAAGAAAGAAAGAAAGAAAGAAAGAAAGAAAGAAAGAAGAAAGGAAGGAAGGAAGGAAGGGAGGAAGGAAGGAAGGAAAGAAAGAAAGGGGGAAAAGTACAAAGAATAAATCAAAGTAGTACAGAAAAACCACGTTTTTAAGATCAGATATTAAGAAAATGTTTAAAAATAGAAAAATTAACACTGTACAGTCCATCATGATGTACTACCTGTTATTTCAAAAATGTAGCTGCATGTCTTTCACAAAAGTATAGCATTATTCCTTTAGGAGTTTGCTCTAAAATTATTCGGAGAAAGAGTGGTCCATAGACTTCTGAGTGCAGCTCAGTTTGCAATATGAGCAAATGATTTCTCTATTCAATGTCAGAAATGAAAGACTGGATATTTTCCATAAGATGGTTGTCTAGTACATTTGTTTTGAATTGAGGGTTATTTTTTTTCTTTTAGTATCTATGCGTGTGTGTGTGTGTGTGTGTGTGTGTACTTTTTATACCTATGTTTGTCAATGTGTTTTCTTTGTAATTATACATAGAAATCTAGAACTGTGGGAGTTTAAGGGAAGTCTTAAACTGAGGGAAATCTAGTATTTATGCATTAGGCAAGTTCAATGCCAAATGTCACAGCGCAATTAACTCCCTCCTTCCATCTTTGACTGTTTCTCGTGTAATAGTGGGCCACCTGCATTCTCCACAGAAGAATGCCAAAATGGATTTAAGACAATTATTTCTTTCAAGAAAAGTCAACCCCCAGATCATCCTGAACTGAAATCACAAAGTACATATTGGATTTCCAGACCCACTCCCCATTGTATTGCTTAAGGGACACAGCTGAGTTCTCTCGATCCATTGTATTCACAATTTCTCTTTGCATTCAGACTGAGAAAACTGGGGATATGAAGGTGTGACAATTCCTTCATTCAAATCGTAGCCCTGAAAGTAACATTTTCAACAAAGTATTCAGACATTGCCTTAGGAAATCATTGAAAAGGCAAAACATTAGAGGTTTTAAGGTTAACAGTACAATCTAAATAGAAGTTGGTACTGAATACAGGAGCTTTTACTTGAAAGGAGTCGATGGCTCAGAAATATGATCTGCATGCAGCCTAAGTGACAACTTAAACAAAGAAAGCTGCTAGGCTTAATTCGAATGGATTCCATGAATGTGTTGTGGTATTATGAACTTGTTTATAGTAATAACACTAATGCATCTGCTCCATCTTTGTGCAGTTACCTAGACTACATTGTTTGACACTACCATTTTGTATTAACCTCCATCTGCTGTGCTATGTCTGTCATTTCTTTTACTATAACATAATGTGACAGAAGCTTCATTTACCTGAACTTATCTTGGCAACTTGTACTTCATTAAAGAGAATCTTGCAAGCATCAGTTAAGGCTTTCTTATCTGGCCATGCATAGCCAGGCTTCATAAATCATTCTTTCACTTTCCATTTTGCAGCTTCTCAAAAGGTAACATTATTGAATTCAGATCACTGGAAAAGAGCAGTACTAAAATGTTTATTGAGCAGCTTTTAGACATTAAACTCAGCTTTAAACATAGATGGTAATATTAACCAAAGCTTTTGGATGTAAAACTCAAGTCACTAGTTTACACAGTGCTATAAATACTCTTGATAGCAGCCACTTTAGCAAGTTGGTATCAACCTAGTGAAGAAAAGAATATTGTTAGCCCTTGGTTGCCCATTTCTTACTGCCTGAACTTCTTTAATATATTTATGTTAATTTAAGAAGATAGTGTTATCATTTACCTACGACCATCCACTTTGACTACTCTATTGGTTGGATAGTAAAATCCACATATATTTTTTAGTTTCTCCATGTACGTGATATCATGCTGTATTTATTCTTCAGTGCTTGGCTTATTTCACTTAACATAGTGTCCTCTAGGTTCATCCATGTTGTGGCAAATGACAGGACTTTATTCATTTTATGACTTAATATTATTCCACTGTGTATATATTACATTGTGAAATGTATTCATCTGTTGATGAACACTTGGGTTGGTTTCCTATCTTGGCTATTGTGAATAGTGCGACAATAAACATGAGAGTGGAAGATATCTATCTGACACACTGATTTTCCTTTGGATATATACAGAGTAATGGGATTGTTGGATCATATAATAGCTGTATTTTTAATTCTTTGAGGAATCTCCATATGGTTGTCCATAATAGTTGTACTAATTTACATTCCCACCAACAGCATATAAGAGTTCTCCTTTCTCCACACCCTCCTCAGCATTTGTTATTTTTTGTCTCTTTGAAAATTGCCATTCTAACTGGGGTGAGATGATATATCATCATGGTTTGATTAGCATTTCCCTGCTGATTACTGATGTTGAGAATTTTTGCATATACTTTGACCAATTGCATATCTTATTTTGAGAACTGTCTATTCAGATCTTTTTCCCATTTTTTAATCTGAATTTTTTTTTGTTTTTTTTTTTTGCTATTGGGTTGTTTGGGTTCCTTACATGTTCTAAATATTAACCCCTTGTCAAATGCATAGTTGGTGAATATTTTCTCCCATTCTGTAGGTTGTCTCTTTACTCTGTTTATTGTTTCCTTTGCTGTAATAAGCTTTTTAATTTGGATGTAACCTCGTTTGTCTATTTTGCTCTTGTTGCCTGTGTTTTTCAGGCCTTATCCAAAGAATTCTTGCCCAGACCAATGTCATGAAGCATTCCCGTATGTTTTATTCTAGTAGTTTCGTAGTTGTTTCAGGTCTTCCATGTAGGTCTTTAATCCATTTCGAGTTGATTTTTGTAAGAGGTAAACTAAAATAATGGTTATCAGAGACTGGGGAGAAAAGCGGGGAAATGGGAGAGGTTGGCCAATATACAAATTACAGTTAAATAGGAAGAACAAGTCCTGATGTTCTATTGCACAACAGGGAATACAGTTAACAATAATATATATATTTCAAAATAGCTAGAAGAGAGGATTTTGAATATTCTTATCACAAAGAAATGACAAGCATTTCAGGTAGTGGATAAGCTAATTACCCTGATTTGATCATTACCTAATTTATACATATATCAAAACATCTCACTGTACCTCATGAATATGCACGATTATGTGTCCACTAAAGGTAAAATAAAACTTGAAAAAAAAACATATATGAAGTCCCTTTTATGTCCGTTTCCTGGTAAACTTTGCACTCTGCTTTATAAAAGTTTGTGTATCTGGTTTGTTCAACTGAGAATCAACATCTGAGACTTCTTCAGCAGCACATTCTGGCTGGCCTTTTACTAAAAGGCACCAAGGACAAATCTCATCCCATAGGCTTGTATACATACCTGTAGAAGCATTATCATGTTTATGCTTGAAAATGTATGGTCTTTGAGAGCATTGAAGATTTGTCATCATAGAAAAAGGAAAGAATCTTGAGAGCCAGAAATTGTATGAAGTTTGCTTTTATGGGGAAATAATTATTTTCATGTATTTAATATATTAGTCTGGTCAAACAAGAAGTACTATCTTGCTCCCTTCATCTTCATCCCTGTGTCTCTTGATATAAAGTACTTAAATGAGCACATGCCAAGTAATTAAGATTTATTTACTTTGGGTCATGTAGGTGAAACTCTATTTTCTGCTGCATATATGTCTAGTCACCTGCAATAGACTTGTGTTTTTATTGACAAAATGAAAGGAATTGTGATTTTTACACTGTTCATTGTTTTAAAAGCAAACAATTATATTATGATTTTAAAGGAAATCCCTAAAATGGTAGATTACAATCACTAAAAAATTTTGTCTAAATAATTTAACTTTGAAATCATAGGACTTTAGATCTGGAAGTAAACTTATGGAAGATCTGGCTCAGTTGAGTCATTTTAACTATGAGGAAAAGGCTTTTAGGTTTTTTGTTTGTTCGTTCATTTAGAAACAGGGTCCCATTCTGCCACCCAGGGTAGAGTGCAGTGGTGCTAGCATAGGTCACTGTATCCTCGAATTCCTGGGCTGAAATAATCCTTTCACTTCAGCTTCCTAAGTTGCTGGGACTACAGGCACACCCAGCAATACACAGTTAATTATTTTTTTGTAATGATGTGGTCTCACTATATTGTCCAGGCTGGTCTGGAACTCCTGGCTTCAAGAGGTCCTCCTCAGCCTTGCAAAGTGCTGTGATTTCAGGTGTGAGCCACCACACCTGGCCTCAGGCTCTTAATTTTAAATGATTTGCCCAGTCTCATAGAGCAAGCAGATGGCAAAGGTGGAACTTATAAGATTCTGACAACAATTACAAAGTTCTGATCCAGATTATTTTTAGATGCTAAGTCATATCAAGATGATAATTTAATCTCTTAAAAATGAGCCTTTGATAAGGAATATCAACTACAAATATGTATATTTGTAACATAAAGGTTATTTCTATTGATGGGTTTGCAATTATCATAGGCAAAAGAAAATCAGAACTGCATACAGAAAGTTACTTTTTTCCTTATGCTACATCTGTAGACATTTGATTTTTATCATGATAGAGAAGGTTTGAGTTCTTATGTTGCTTAGCATAGTAGAAATAGCAAAAATAAATAAATGTAGCAAAAGGTAATTTCTCAAAGATTTCTATGTATGCTTTCTACCGACAGTAAAAACAGCACTTGGGTAAATCAGACAACAGTAGATTTAGAAATAATATTGGAAGCTATCTAGCCCAACACCCACCATTTACAGAAGAGAAAATAGAGGTCTGGTTAAATGACTCATGCGATGATAGTGTTCTCGCCATTATAACACACCATCCCTTTAATCCGCATAAATGAGAGATATTTATCACCCATTTATTAACCCACTGACTGTGAGCATCAACTGTGAAGGGCACTGAGGAGTTCCTCAAGGAACTCAAAATCCAATTGGGAAAATGAACATTTAAATAATGAACAATAACATAACAAATTTCTAATAGATACAAACTGCAAAGAAAACACAATAGGAGCAATGAATTATTCAAAGGATTAAAAGAAAGAGTGCAGAAACGAAAAAGAAGAGTGGGAGTTTATCAGGCAGAGAAGGGGAGGAAGGCTTTCTAGATAAGAAAATACAAAGGCAAAGTTACTGCATGGGAAACCTTGATCGTGTTACCAAATAACCAATGACCCCAAGGGACACTTTAGACTACTAGATCATTATCTTTTAAAAAGTCTGATTTCCAACACTAAATAAATATAAAACCACTATTTGCTTAGTTTCAACTTCCTATGCTACCTCCAATATATTAAATGGATGGTAATATCTTCTTATATCTTCTTTTTTTTTTTTTAATGTGGCAGATTGGGAAAGGATTGTGGAGCGAGACAGACCTGGAGTTCCATCCCTGCTCTGTTTAATATTTGTATGGAGTTTGATGATTAAATTTTAGTTCCCCATTTCTCTGAGATTTAAAGTTGAACTAAATAGTACTTAATCCCTAGGGTTGTTTGTGCCTAGTTTTTGCTACAGTGCCTACCTAAGAATGGGTTCTCAAAACATGGTAGCTTCAAACATTCACTTTAATGACATTTTAATCTATAATTAGAGGTAGGGTATTTTTAATATAGAGTATAGCCAGATACTAGAAAAACCATCTGCTCCTAAAATCAACATTGAAAGATAAAGCATAGAAAGAATGTCCAGATACATGAGAGAACCTCTATATCTGTTCCCTGCAGAGTAATTATTATGCAATTAGTATTAACAAATACTTTGAATATCTGAAATGAAATCTCTATGTAAGTTCTAAGTATAATTTTTATTTCCTCTAATTATACAATGAAAACATTATTGCTAGTATTTCTAATTATAGCAGTCTGGATTACTAAAATTTTAAAATGAACTGTTTCCCTTAACTAGTGTAGCCTTACACAGATATGTATAAAGTGAGTTTCTGTGCACAATATCTAAAATTAATATGGACCCTAGGTGCAGAGCAATTCACAAACACCCTTATATTTCCTCACAAGCATTCCTGAATTTTTAACAGTAACCTCAAGGTATATTTTAGTACACTCAATGAAAATCAAAACCTTGTCCATTCTGTAGCAAAGTCTTTTACAACCAAAAGACAGCAAATACTAGGGAATATGTATTTTCTTATCACATATTCTGCAAGAAGGTGGTTCTCACGCTGCCTGTGAGACCAAAGTTTTTCATACAGCATTACTCATATAACATTTACTGTATATAATGTTCCCATATTCTGATTGCCACTCAATAGAAAATTTAAAACAATATTTATTCCTGCTTTGCTGAGATTACAAAAGTCTAGAAAACTATTTAACAAAATGACCTTCCCTTTCATCTGGATCCTAACCCTCCGAAAAAAGGAAACATATATGAATTTGTCCCTTAAATTAGTATTCTCTTCCTGAGTCAAAGGGCCCTTTGTAGCAGACAATGAGATTTACTTATAATAAAAATGAAATTACTTCAATAAATAAAAGTTTATTCTTCACATACTCAGGTTATCAGGGAGCTATGGAGTTGAGAGAGAGGGAATATTTCTCTACGTAGTCAAAAGCAATAAGCTAATAATTCACCATTTGATAAATCATTTTAACTTCTTAAACACAAAGTGTTAAGAGGTTTTGTTGACTTTTCTAGAGTTAATGGCCAATGACCTCTCTGTCTCTATTAAGGGACTTACTTTCTATGAAGTCAGAAGGAAGTGTAGTGAGATATTTTGCTTAAGGAATTAGAGTTCATTTAATCTGTGAATAATTACCAAAAGTCTGTTCACCACTTTTTCCTAGGCACACGGTTAGTGAACCGTGTGCCTAGGAAAGGTTTCTCAACCCCTCTTGCAGTCAGATGTGGCAGAATGACTGCATTTTTGTCAATGAAATATAAATGGAAGAGATGTCATCACTTTCAGACCTGGGCCATAGGATTTTACTATGTGTAAGCCTTATGCCTTCTCTTAATCCAGCAGCTGCATGAAGACTCTGGAGTGGGACAGAGTCAAAAAATACAAGAGAACTGGGTCTCCAAATGATGATGTGGAACAGACCACTGGAGAAACACAGCTGTGTGCATATATCTACACACACGTGGGTGTGTACACATGTGCATGCATCTGCAGGCACACAGTGACAGGAGCAATGCATTTGTGTGTGTGAAGTCACTGAAATATTTGGTTATTTTGGAGAAGGCCTTACTGCTGCTCACAAATATTTCTTTTCTTATGTTTCTATGTTCATGAGAAAATGTTCTCCCCAACTTTGAAGTTAATTGTGGTCATGTGAACTGTTTTGGCCAATGACATGGGTGTAGAAATGATGAGGGTCACTCATTTTAATGCATTTAATTGGTGAGATAATGGTCTCCAGAGAAATAAATCAGTGTTTCTTTAAGTCTCTGAATTGTGTAGGTTTCATATTTCTGTAGAATAAGCTAGTGTATCTGACATTTTTAAATTTTAATTTTAGATTCAAGGGGTACATGTACAGGTTTGTTACCAGTGTATATTGCGTGATGCTGAGGTTTGGGCTTCTGTTGATCCCGTCACCTAGTGCCCAGAGGAAGTTTTTCAGCCCTTTCTCTTCTTCCCTTTCTTCCTCCTTTTGGAGTCCCCAGTGTGTATTTTTCCTATCTTTATGTCCGACTGTAACCAATGTTTAGCCTCCACTTATAAGTGAGAACATATGTCATTTAGTTTTCTGTTTCTTCATTAATTTTCTGAAGATGATTTCCTCCAACTGCATCAATATTGCTTCAAATGACATGTGATTTTGTTCTTTTTATGGTTGCATATTATTCCATGGGGTATATATACCACATTTTCTTTATCTAATCCACCACTGATTAGCACTTAGTTTGATTCTATATCTTTGCTACTGTAAATGGTGCTGTGACAAATACACAAGCTAATGTGTCTTTTTGGTAGAACAATTTATTTTCCAGTAATGGGATTTCTGGATCAAATGATAGTACTGTTTTAAGTTCTTTGAGCAGGGGACATTATTCTTGTATCAGATAAGACAGCAAACAACAATAAAAACAGACAAAGAAGGTAACTACATAATGATACAGGGTTCAATTCAGTAAGAAGACTTACCTATCCTTAATACATATGACTTTCGAAGTTTGTTTCAGGAGTAGTAGCCTGTCTTGACTATTTAAAGGCCCAAGACTCACTTTTGAAACTTGATTTCCCATCTAATAAATTGCTGAATACACCTTGCAAAAGTGAATATCCTACTCTGAGAAAGGTAGTATTCCGATTCTGAAATTTAGAATCTCACTTTTAAGAGAAGGACTCTTCTTTGGTTAGTAATTTTAAAATCTAAGACTATAGTAAGAAAAAATCTCATTGATTAAAATATGTGGAAAATTAAGCTATACATTTGTCACTTCTTTCTAAATTCCTCTCTCACTGTGTAGGTGCCTCACATCTGTGGAAACATACAACATATCATGCATGTTACATGCTAGGTAGTATCTAAGGAGCACCTTTAAAATATCCTTGCACATAGATTCTAATTCATGAATTCTCATCATGCTAGTGCATTTCTTCTCTTCAAGCACCTTTCTCTTTACTTTGGAATTCCATTCTCAGTCCTAAGGCTTGTTGAAGAGGCCTTACCCCTTATTCCAATGATGTCAACCACATCCCAAAATAGAAGCCTCTCCAGCATGCATCATCACACTGTTCTCTTCCCAACACTGCCCTGTTCTGCTTCTGTAGTGTCTCAAGGTCCCACTATTGCCTGCATCTGACTCTTTCTGGATGCAATATAGCAGAGTGGAGAACAGGCTCTGGAATCAGATACAACTTCAAATTTCAGTCATGCCATTGATCAATTGCACAAATGTGAATAAACTGCCTAAACACTGCAATCTCTTTTGTAGAACGACAGGCTCCTTTTCCATATATACAACAACTGATTTGTCAATAACTTGATCATTTAGTTATAGCAATAGCTACCAAATTTGCTACCCATTTCCCAGCTTAACACCATACTTTTATTCAATCCAATCTACAGACTATAACAAAATAAATTTCCTTCATGTTAAGATGTCTTATACTTCCCTACTTTAAATCCTTCATTTCAAATCTTTAGCATGCTATACCAAATATTCTTTTTTCTTTTTTAATTTCAGATTGTTCTGTCTTGGCCTCTTGTCTTTCCAAATACTCTTCCTATAACATCCCTAAGCCAAACCTAGGTCGAATAACCTGCTTAAAATTTCCAAAAGGAACTACAACTTCCTATACCACCTTGGTTTTATAATCCACCCTATCTAGACTACTGACTTTTTGTTTTCTATCTTGCTCATTCCTATTTTAAGACTCAGCTCTGAGGTCCGGACTTCCCTGGTTCCCTAGCTGAGTTAGTCTGTTCCTCTTCTGTACATCTAAAATGTCCTGGACATCCCTCTGCTCAGGATGATGCAGAGGCACATGATGCAGAGGCACAATGATGGCACTCGTTTATGTTCTTGCTCTTTACTCTTTACTGGAAACTTCAGAGCATTATATAATGTTTTCTTATCTGTCTCTTGACCACCTAGAATATTATCTGTCACTTGATAGGTTTCTGTATTAGTTTTCTAGGACTGCCTTAATAAACTACCACAAACTGGTGGTTTAAACAACACAAATTTACTGTATTTCAGGTCAGGTGTCTAGAAGTTGGAAATTAAGGTGTTCTAGGGTTGGTTTCTTCTAAGGGCTGTGAAGAAAAGATCTGTTCCAGGCTTCTCTTGCTTGCAGATGACTATTCATGTTCACATGGAATTCTCCCTCCAAGCATGTCTCATGTTCATATAACATTCTCCCTCTAAATGAGTCTGTTTTCAGATTTCCTGTTTTTATAAGTATACTAATGACATTGGATTAAGGCCCATCCTAATGACCTCATTTTACTTGATTACTCTATGTCCAAATATGATCACATTCTGAGATACTGGGCATTAGGACTTCTACACTGGACATTTTAGGAGACACGATTCCTCCCATAACAGTGACCAATACTTATTGAATTCATAGATGTATGGAAGTTAAGGGAAGGCATTAGTAAATTTGTTACAAACAACTTTACCTACTTAGATCATATACGTATTAGTTACACGGCTATATATCACAAAGGTAACATAAGAACTATCTTATACCACAATATAAGATCCTCAGATAGAGAAGGAAAAAAAACCTTTAACAGGTGTCTTTAGCCCTTGGATGTAACCTCTTGCTGCACTGATTCAAGGTTTATGAAGCCATTTATTTCTCCCTCAGCTGGGGCTTCTCTGCTCTGTTAATTTTCATCCTGTTCCTCCTTTATTCAATTTTTAAGTCTTTAGAACTACAGTGGATCCCGAGAATACCACAGAGAAGAAAATTCAATACTCTGTCCACTCAGCAAACCCATCATATGGAATAATGGCATTCATATAAGAAAATAACACTTATACAAATTATAGTTTGTCATAGGTTTGCAAAACCTGTAAAGCCTCTGGGAATCAAGATATATTGAAAAATCCATTCTGCTAGCTACATAAAAACACTTAAAAGCACCAAGATTCTTTGTGCCAAGTGGAGAAATTGCAAGGAAAGGTGAAAGGATATTACTACATAGTAGGGCATTTGCCTTTAACAGGTTTTCCTTTATTTTTATTAAATGTCCATGGTTCTGGCATAGTGATTTCACTTTGTATAAAAGCCTAATGTGTCACAGCCTAATATATATCTAAAAATCATTACTGGATTTTTAGATAGGATCCAATTTTGTTACACATTTCCCTTCTCATCTAATCATCACAAGTAACCTAAAATAGATCATGCATTAAAAATGTATATACGTAAGATTGGTACCTAGAGCTTCATGCTGTATGTAACGGTTCTTCAAGAGTTCAGAATAGATATTTGAGACATATAATAATCATGTGTTTCCTCTGATGTAGATTATGGGGAAAATAGCAACACTTGTGTACTATGTGTACATTACAGTAATCCTGTTTCATTGCCAAAAATGTAAGTGGCATGTTAGATCTAATTATTTAATGTGTGAGTACATCTATCACACATAAACATGTTTTATTTGATATGAACTCATAAGCACACACATATTTTTTAATATATTAGCCAATGATAAAATCACCTAGACTCCTTTTGAGAATGTTCCTTATGAGAGTAAATCACCCTAACTGTTCTAGATTGGAATCTCAAGGAGGCAAGGAGAACATTTACCCAAGGATGAAGAGGGGTGGGCACAGAACCGGCCCCTGAGCTCTTACTGCTGTCTCAATGCCACCATAACACTCAGCAGATGTATTTGTAAACAGAAAAAACTGTCCTATGAGAACCTAGGTGAAAGGCAGCCATCCTCAGCCACCTTGAGCCATGGGAGAATTAGACTGTGCCACACACTGTGCAGCAGCAAGAAGCTATGACAGTGATAAGCTGATCCTGGATTTTCTCGGCATTTGATTGGGAAGCTAAAATGAACCCCCTGTTAAACTGTGTAATTGCTTGAAGTACTGGGAGAGGGTTTCCTCAAGAAGATAATAATAGACTTCTTACTAATGAGAAGTAGGGGTGCTCAAGCATTTAAGAAGAAATGTAGAAGAGATGTGAGAGCATTTGCAGTTAGAACTTGCAGAGTTCAGGACAACTGTACATATCTTCAGGCATTGCATACATGTACATATTCACACACGTTTCCATGATCTGGCATTTTCGTCCCAGCTACTCAATCAACCAAACCTGAAGCAATAAAAATTTCAAGAATAAACAAGAATTACAAATAGCCATAATATAATTAGCATCAGATGGTTCTACCCAATGTAAAAGATTAGAGAAGATCTCCTGCATCAGCATTATAGTCTCTGCTTGCACTTTAGTTGGAGAGACAGGTGGATATTTTGAGCTCTGTTAAGCAGTAAAGATTTTATGTGTCTCTCTGGAAATGAATTTGGATTGACAACTAGTCTGTCATCAGCTGCTTGGAAATACTGAAGCATTTGGTAAATAATGCAGACAGATTCCCATCAACCTTCTCTATATTGCTGTCTTTGTTGCTTATCTAACACAAAGATTTGTTTGTAATTAAACTGGAGTTTTGAAAGAAGACAAGTTGAGGAGTGGATACAAATTAATTTGATCATGGAGTGGAAATACTAGATAAATAAAAAAGCTTCCAATGTCAGGAGACAAAGAACAGAGCATGAGAAATAACAGAAAGGATTGCCCTGTGTTGTGCCACAGTAATTCAGGAAACAGAAGATAAAGCTTTATTCTGTAGCTATTTCTAAAACGAAATGGAACATAGCCTAATGTTTAAAAGAGGCTTCACTTTCTTCTACAAAGTCCTATTTGGCAAATCCAGATGGAATCATTTGAATCTGAGCTGACCGAATAGTTACAATTAATTCAAGAGTTGCTTTTAGCAAAATTTGAGCATTTTGCAAGCTAAGGGGTTGGATTGACTCACCAGAGTAATGTGCTGTCATTAATGCACTGACCTTGAAATAGAGGACACGTCTTGGTAAAGGGGGCTCTCTGAGGAAACGAAAATATATTGATACTAGTTACAGTGTGATTTATTTTAGTGGACAGTAGCAAAATAGAGGCTGGAAATATTATAAAATGCCACTTCCTCATTCTAACCAACAAACTGAGGATTTAATCTGAATATTAACAAAAGTGCCTATACTTATGTCTATATATTTATGTATAAATAATAAAGAGATTGACCATTTTTGCTTGTGAATTTAACAAATTCTGTCAATCTTCTAGCAAATTTTTATCAAACTGAGAAAAGTAACACTACTTGTTTAGTGCTATTTATTATCATTATGCTAACTTTCTGACAATTCTGGAAGGTAATAAAGAGAGCACCAATTAAAAAAAATCTCATTCTAAAATCTCATTATTAATTCCAAAATGTAGTTTGGACAACCAGTGACAATGAAATTTTTCTATGTCCATGTAAAATCATTTAGGTGTGTATAGGTTTGATTTAAATTATTTCCTCCTATTTGTGTATCATTATAAACAGATGTGGAGGATGAGGTATAGGATATATTTTAAATGGAAATATTGTATTGCTTTGGGAAAATTCAAGACATTTAGTGCCTGAAGACCTCCAGATCTTGAAATTTAAGAAAATGGGATGCCACAGCAGTAACGGCTGAGCCAGCATCCTCAGTATTCTTGTGGGTGTTCCTGCCCCTACATTATCAACTTCAATTTCTGCCATGAGAATCACCTAGGACAGAGTTTGGAGACAGCAAGAAATATGGCAATATTGGCCAGTCTGCTGACTTACTTTAGAAATTTGGCTACTTTTCATGTATTTCTTTTGAAAAGGAGGAAAAAATTTACCTAGAGGTTAAGATCTCTTATTTAGTACAGGAGCTTCCAATTTTTAATAGCATAAACTTAATAATGAAAAATTATAGGCCCCTTACGTTGTAGTAGTTATTCTCTTAGAATCTACTGATTAAGACAATTCATAATGATATAAAACTCTCTATTAGATCACTATGCACTTAAAGAATATAGATTCTATTAAAATCCATGCATCCATATTCATTATTCATGCTGCATATTTTATTAGAGCTAAATTAAGACCAAACTGACAGTGCTATGTGTACATATGAATTGTTGGATGCTCTTCTTCGAGTACCTGGTACCCCACTGATTCTGAACTCTTCCTCTAGTCCATTCACTTTGCAGTAAGTTATTTTTCTCACTCAGAATTGCTCTGAATCACTTACCCTATTCTCTTCTCACCATAGTCTATACTTAAGCATAGTGATTCTCTTAAATTGTCAGTCTGATCCTGGCATTCCTCTTCTCATAACCTCCTGTCTCAGAATAGAAACGATACCATTGCCATGGCCTATAAGATATACATGATGGTGTTTCACCCCTTGGCATCATCGCCGAGTGCTCTCTCACTCTCTCACCCAGGTCCAGACACATTCTCCTCATTGCTCTTTCCTGGATAACTGACCTTAACCACTCCCACCACAAAGCTTGAATGGGAAATGACCATTGTCTGGAATATTCTTTCACTTCCTCATCATATGAAACAATATAAAGATGATTCATCTATAGTTTATTGTCTGAGTTTAGCTATTTTACTGAATGTATTAGACAATGAGAAATATTTTATTGAAAGCTTTACAGGGCAGGGATGCATACATGTATGTGTTTTTATTCACCACTCTATCTCTCCTGGTTAGAACAGTGTCTGGCACATAGTAAGTACTCAACAAATATTTGTGAATAAATGAATAAATAAATGAATCAGTGAAAAATGTATAATATGTCCTTCAAAGGTTTTGGAGAGCCTGAAACACTCTGAGGATGTGAAAGGGCATTTTTCTAAAAACATTGATTTTTCTGCTAATTTAAAGTACAATTCTTGATTAAGAATATTTTTAAATCTTTTTTTAAATTGGGTGGAGAGAAAAGTATTAAAAATACAAAATACAGTTCTTCATTTAAAAATAATAATAATACCTAACATGTATATAGGATTTATTATTTCCAGACACTCTTATAACTGCTTTACAGCTGTTAACTCACTTGAACCATAAAAGTATCCTATAGGGTATGAATTGTTATGTAATCTAAATTTTACAAAAAAGGAAACTGAGGTATAGAGAAGCTATATGACTTTCCTAAATTCAGTGATTGTAAGGGCTAAAGATGAGACTAACATGTGGACAGTCTGGCTTCTGTGTTTTTACTCTTGTATTACTTGGGATTCTCCAGAGAATCAATAGGAGATATAAATATATATTAGAGAAGAGTTATTGTGGGAATTGGCTCACGTGATTATGAAGGCTGGAAATTCCCACAATATACCATGTGCAAGCTGGAGACCCAGGAAAGCCAGTGGTGTACTTTGTTCCTAGTCCAACAGCCTAAAAACTGGAGTGATGGGGTACGGGGGCGGAGGAGGAGCCACTGGTGTAAGTACTGGAGTCCAAAGGCCAGAGAACCAGGAGATCTGATGTCCGAGGGCAGGAGATGAAGGTTCCAGCTCAAGAAGAGAATTTGCCCTTCCTCCATGTTGGAGCCCTCTCATATTGGACGACACCCACCCACATTGGTGAGGAATGATTTTCTTTACTCAGTCTACTGCTTTAACTACTAATCTCTTCCATAAACATCATAACTGTTAACCACCATATTGCAATACTGATTATTTAGCTTTTGTTCTCTCTCTCTCTTTCTCCCTCTTTCTTTCCTCTAAGCTCCACTGCATATATTAGGCAAAGGTAAAATGTATTTGAACTACAAGTCTCTGTATACCTGGCTACCTAAAGTACAGTCTGGAAATTGTCATTTTAGTTCAGTTAATATTATATTACATTACAATCCTAAGTCACTCACAACTTTAATTCTAAAACCAAATCTGATGAGAAAGAGAAAAAAAACCTTATATATCAAGTATGGTTCTTCTACAATCAGATTGTTACATTAAAAGTATCAATAATTATCCCTTTTAAATTTCCTATTATAATAGCTTATAACTGTTTAAATATAAGTGAATGCGTGTGAGTGCTCTCATTTGAATGACTCTTCCATTAAATTTGATATTTACCTATAGATAAGTGCTATGTTTCCTAATTACTTCTAAATAGGATAAATATTAAAATATATCTGCCATCTATTAAACCAGCCAAAAAGTCTATAAAAAATAAGAATTCAATATTCAATAAAATTAAAATGGAAAGCAAGACTGTTATCTCATTACAAGAGAACACAAAAAGTCAAATTAGCTGGAACTGAGATAAAATCTGAGACAGCACTTAAGATAGGAAGTCTTTATACAATGGTCAAGTTCATCTGAGTCAGAAACGCTTGAATGGTCCATTAACTATGGGCCTTTCTACCCTAATCACTATAGGAAGGTATCCTAGGATATAAGAAAGGAATTTACTTACCTTAACCAAGTCCACAATAAGCAGATGGGCTCCTTATTACACACAACTCACAGAATGGTTACAACTCATAGGGGGCAGCATAATGTTTTAAACTGTACTGAGCCCTCAATAACTATTGTTCCTTATTCTATCCTAAGATGCTATCATTCTGCCATTCTCATTTTTCAATACACTAGCATTTACCTACTCCTATCATGTGAATCACATTTTCCTTTGTTTTTTTTATTTATTCCATCCATAAACCTTGTTTTATTGCAAAGAAAGAAATGTGATGTTCTTTCAGGAACTCATAGCTGAGTTAGGGAGGCTGATATGACTGTTTTTGTGTCTTGGTGATAAATGCAAAAATAAGCACATATACATTTTACAGAGGTAAGGTAGAGAATATATGGATTGGCCTGTGGAGGTATTATCTGCAAAGATTTTCTAAGCAATGCAATGCCTAAGTTGGAGTGTGAACGTACTTTAAAAAAAAAATTTCCTTAAGTAGGAAGAATAGAAAAACATTCCAGAAAGAAGTAACAAATAGTGTGAAAATTGTGAAAGTGTAAAAGGAATACAATGTATAGGAAACTTGAAAAAACTCAGATTTCCTGAAGTGTAAGTGAAATATAAAGCATTAGACCTGTGGAAAATGATTGTTGGGAGATAGTAGTTAAATATAAAAACACTTCAGATGTCATGGTGGCAGGGGATGTCGTCTTCTCCAGCACTCAGAAGGTAAAGACTAGACTTGAGTTTTAGAGCGGTCTCTTTGGCAGCAGGATGAATTATGGATGATTTCTCAGTAAGAAAGTAGCAGTGGAAATAGGAAGTAATAGAAAGCATTTGAAGGTAAAAGAGATTTGCTAAATAGTTAGCTATTGGGTAGGAAGGATTTATATAAGATGGTTCTCAATTTTCTTGTATGTGAATTGGAATGAATCTACATTATTGTTTACTAAGAGAGTGAATATGAGATAAAATAGTTGGGAGAAAAAAGATTTTCTTATTTTAGACATTTTATTTTATTTTATTATACTTTAAGTTTTAGGGTATATGTATACAACGTGCAGGTTTGTTACATATGTATACATGTACCATGTTGGTGTGCTGCACCCATTAACTCGTCATTTAGCATTAGGTATATCTCCTAATGCTATCCCTCCCCCCTCCCCACACCCTACAACAGTCCCTGGTGTATGATGTTCCCCTTCCTGTGTCCATGTGTTCTCATTGTTCAATTCCCATCTATGAGTGAGAATATGCAGTGTTTGGTTTTTTGTCCTTGCAATAGTTTGCTGAGAATGATGGTTTCCAGTTTCATCCATGTCCCTAAAAAGGACATGAACTCATCATTTTTTATAGCTGCATAGTATTCCATGGTGTATATGTGCCACATTTTCTTAATCCAGTCTATCGTGGTTGGACATTTAGGTTGGTTCCAAGTCTTTGCTATTGTGAATAGTGCCGCTATAAACATACGTGTGCATGTGTCTTTATAGCAGCATGATTTATAATCCTTTGGGTATATACCTAGTAATGGGATGGCTGGGTCAAATGGTATTTCTAGTTCTAGATCCCTGAGGAATCGCCACACCGACTTCCACAATGGTTTACAGTCCCACCAACAGTGTGAAACTGTTCCTATTTCTCCACATCCTCTCCAGCACCTGTTGTTTCCTGACTTTTTAATGATTGCCATTCTAACTGGTGTGAGATGGTATCTCAGTGTGGTTTTGATTTGCATTTCTCTGATGGCCAGTGATGATGAGCATTTTTTCATGTGTTTTTTGGCTGCATAAATGTCTTCTTTTGAGAAGTGTCTGTTCATATCCTTATCCCACTTTTTGATGGGGTTGTTCGTTTTTTTCTTGTAAATTTGTTTGAGTTCATTGTAGATTCTGGATATTAGCCCTTTGTCAGATGAGTAGGTTGCGAAAATTTTCTCCCATTTTGTAGGTTGCCTGTTCACTCTGATGGTAGTTTCTTTTGCTGTGCAGAAGATCTTTAGTTTAATTAGATCCCATTTGTCAATTTTGGCTTTTGTTGCCATTGTATTTTTGTTTTAAAAACCTTAATTTCCAGGATAAATGAATAATTAAAGCTAAAGAGTTTTAAGTCTTGAAAGTAACATTACATTTATGTAGGAATTTTAAATATAAAAAGTTCTTGTTTGCTTTTTCTCAGAATTGTTATTGCTTAATAATGATTATAATGCAGCCATAGAAAAGAATGAGTTCATGTCCTTCGCAGGGACATGGAGGAAGCTGGACACCATCATTCTCAGCAAACTAACACAGGAACGAAAAACCAAACACCGCATGTTCTAATTCATAAGTGGGAGTTGAACAATGGGAACGCATGGACACAGGGAGAGGAACATCCCACACAGGGGCCTGTCGGGGGATGGGGGGCAAAGGAAGGGAGAGCATTAGGGCAAATACCTAATGCAAGCAGGGCTTAAAACCTAGATGACAGCTTGATGGGTACAGCAAACCACCATGGCACATATATACCTATGTAACAAACATGCACATTCAGCACATGTATCCCAGAACTTAAAATAAAATTAATAATAGCAATAATGATTATAAGTATGTAGCTATGAAATAGAAACCCTGTGCAACCGGCTTTTAGAGACAGTTAACTTTGCAAAATCTTTTTTTCCTGTCGCTCTAGGACCAGGATGAATAGCACAGTTTCTCTTAGGTTCTTCACCTTTGTTCATGATTATCATGAAAAACAAAGTCTCTCAAATAACTCAGCTGAATGTCAGCACAAAAGCCTTTTTATTTTTAGGAAAAGTGCTAGTTTCTAACCTTGTGACAACAATTTTAAAAAGTAAAGTAACCTGTAGGCTTTTCTGGATACCTAATTTATCCATCTGAATAGCTATATAATAGGAATGCTTGAACGGACCTGAAATCTGGAAGGGAGGTATGGATTTGGGATATGGATTAGGGTGGGATCAGATTCACAAAACGTTTTGCAAGTAGAAGGAGGGAATAATGAATATTGAATTAGGCAAAGGCAAGTCAGCAAGAAAAAAGCAGGAGCATGACGAGAAAAGCCCAGAATAATAACGTGATGGTATTATTACATGTTTCTTAAAGAAATAAGAAAATGACAAAAAGTACAAAAGCTAATTCAAAAGTCTTTGTACTTTGACAAAAAGTACAAAAGACACACTATGTGTGTCTCTGGGTTTTATGAATATCTACATTGTTTATGTTTAAAATAAGAAAATTCTTTGCTTTCATTGAACCCTTTTGGTGTGACCTGCTATTCTTTCATAAGTTTGGGTTCAGTTTTCTTTTGTATTTTAATATCCCTCTTCCCTATGGATGTATGATTCCGAATTTGATATGTGGAAGAAAGAATCACGCAGATGTCTAGAATTCTTATCTCTTCTCCCAGTAGGTTTGTTTTTAATTCACTCTCCCACACTTGTACTTCTAACCTCGTTAATAAAAATGAAATCCCTTTTTATTCATTAGCATTTTAATAGAAAAAGAAGACTACAATAATAGTATAGTCTATGTCCACATGCTATGTTAAATAGGACAGAGCATTCCATAATTCCCAGAAGAAAAGTTTCATGCAGACTAAATACAGCATTTTGATTGTATCAGCACTGGATATGATACTACTTTCTATCCACAAAGCAATTATGGTTAAGACACCTAAATTTCTAAAATTAACATTTGATTATTTTCCCTATGTTGTAAGACTATACGGCATTTTCAAAATTCTTTGAACTATTATGAGGCATAATTGAAATATAACTATTTTAGATCTAATGAAATCTTAAAGTAAAACCGCCATTGCAGTTCTCCCTCAGGCTATACAGGGCTGTGTCAGCCAACCCAACAACGCTCCAAATGTATTACCTTGGAAAAGCTAATATATTAACATGTTTCAAAATCTGTCTTTCTCTTTGAAAAGCATATGTATGGAAAGCTTCTTGTCAAACACATTGTAGTTTACAGTGGCCATCATGAGTCAAATAAATTGTTCAACTATGATCCATTCAATGATCCTCTAAGTACAAGATTGTGACACATGTACTCTGTTGGCTTGGGGATGGAGGTATCATCAAGGAAAAAATATATAAAGGACTAATAAATAATTTGCCATAATGTATAGACTTTCTTAATATAAAATAGATAAGTAAATAGAAAAAGCAAAACCTAGGTCTACCGGACTATTTTTATTTGATATTTTAATTTATTCTTTTAAAGCATGTTTGGGATTACAACAGTTTTCAGTTTCTTGTCAATTCGATAGCTGCCTTATGATTAATATTTGAAGCAGCCAGGCATGTATTCCCAATTTAGAAATAGAGCTACCTCTCCAGCTTTGAAATATCATCATCTTACATGTCCAGTGGGCCTCTATGAAAAGGCTTTACAAAAATGAAGGATTTAACACAGATCTGCATGAGAAGAACAAGCATCTCATTACCTTAGACCTTTTTGCTTTCAAGATATCTTTATTTGGTTGCCTTATAGCTCCTATTTACCTATTAACAACAATACAAACAATCAAAAATAATAATTATCTTTGGAGTGATATGTTTTATACATAATAATGACCCAAATAAATTTTCTTATTTTGATTTCTGACAAATAAATGGCACAGGTTGAATTATTACCATATTATAGATAATTAAACTGAGACTCGATTATCTATCCACAGTCACTCAGCAATTAATGGCAAAGATTAAACATGAATCCAAATCTTCAAATTCCTGATTCCAATCTCTTCTTTGTATATGTATCAAATGTTTAATGTCAAAGAACTTAGAATGAACCAATTGAAAACTTACTAGTTGAATAGAGTTGCTCTTCTGGCAACATAAAATTTCCACCTCATTCCTCTTTCTCTTTCTAGGTCATTTTTAGTCATAATTCTTCTCAAGACTGCCTTGCTTTTATATGGATCTCTTGTTCACATAATTAGTGTATTAGTCAGGGTTCTCTAGAGGGACAGATCTAATAGGATATATATATAGAGAGAGATAGATTTATATAGATATATATTTATCTCTTCATATACGTGTGTGTGTGTATATATACATATATCTCCTATTTTTACAATGAGTTTTCTCATTGTTTTTGTTTACCACGTGATATCTGGTCTGGACTCCTAGATATCATGTGGTAAGGGAAAACTGCCATATATATGTATATATATATATATAGAGAGAGAGAGAGAGACTCATTCTGTCAACTGGACTGGAGTGCAGTGGCACAATCATGGCTCACTGCAGCCTCAATCTCCTTGGCTTAAGTGATACTCCCATCTCAGCCTCCTGAGCGGTTGGGACCACAGACACACAACATCATGACTAATTGATTTTTATACTTTGTAGAGACAGGGTCTCTCTATGTTGCCCAGGCTGATCTCAAACTTCTGGGCTTAAGTAATCCTCTCACCTCAGCTCCCCAAAATTCTAGAGTACAGGCATAGGCCACCACACTCAGCTGAGGCTCATTTATAAAAGCTTTGTGAAGTTTTTTTCTTTGAATCAGGCTTGAAAAGTGTTCTTTGAGGGAGACCAGATATCTTGCGGTAAACAACAATGAGAAACTGAAAGTGAAGACTGCCCAGCCAGAGTCCTTACTGTGTAATGGATGTTAGCCACAGATCAGCAAATGTAGATCGGGAAGAGAAGAAATTGTTGCAGACGGGACACTGAGATACCAGAAGAATGGAGAAATGCCCAAAGATGTTGGCTAAGATTTGTGATGCTTTGGTTAAAGTCTTAAAGAGATCTGGAACACCAGGAGTTAAAGAGTAAAACCAAATGCTGATCTTTAATTCCTAGTCATCCTGGGCCAACTCTGGGCCTGGCATTGCAAAGCCCCATCAGGCCTCTAGGACACACATATCCTCATTCCACCCTGACCCCAAATCTTCCTCATCCAAAACCTAATAATCATTGATATGGTTTGGTTCTGTGTTCCCACCCAAATCTCATATTGAATTGTGATCCTGAATGTTGGATGTGGAGCCTGGTGGGAGGTGAATGGATCATGGGAATGGTTTCTAATGGTTTAGCACCATCCTCCTAATACTGTTTCGTGATAGAGTTCTCACAAGATCTGGTTGTTTGAAAGTGTGTGGTACTTCCCCTTTGCTCTCTCTTCCTCCTGCTCCAGCCATGTAGGACATGCCGGCTTCCCCTTTACCTTCGGTCATTATTGTAAATTTTCTAAGGCCTCCCCAGCCATGCTCCCTGTACAGCTTCTGGAACTGTGAGCAAATTGAACCTCTTTTCTTTATAAATTACCCATTTTCAGGTAGTTCTTTATAGCAGTGTGAGAATAGACTAATACAATCACCTTGCTGTGGAAACTGCCCCTGCATCCTCTGGAATAGCCAGCTTCTTGACCAAGGAGCCCTCAGCAACCTTGCAGTTCCCACCATCCAAACTTCTGTTTTTGACCATAAAGAACCCTGCCATTCAACCTCCCTGTTCTTCCCAGTTCTCTACTCACTTTTTCCACTCCTTATATCTCCAAACTCTATTTGTTTCTTCCCATCAGCACTAAAACATACTTAATCTTTCCACCTGAAGATAATACTTTTGGACTACAAATTTCCATTCAGCCCTCATTCTTTTCCCATTCACAGCCAGACTTGTGAAATAATCACCTTCACTCTGTCTTGCCTCCCACTCATCATGCAACTGGCAATGATTAATCTGCACTCAGTCACTATAGATTAGTTTGCCTTTTCCAAAATTTTACATAAATAGAATAATACAGTATGTTCTCATTTTCATCTGACTACCTGCAAACAACATAATTAACTTGACATTCATCCATATTGTTGCATGTATCAATAATTCATTCTTCTTTTAAGGACAATTTGTTTATAATTTTTACCTGTTGAATGGGATTTTTTTAATTTTTGAGCTATTGCAAATAAAGCTGTTAAGAATATTTGTGTATAAATCTTTGTATGAATGTATGTTTTATTTTATTGACACGTGTGGATTATGGGGATTATGAGGATTATAATTCAAGATGAAATTTGGGTGGGGACACAAAGCCTAACCATATCAATCTTAATGTAGTTTTAGTTTGTATTTTCTTAATGACTGATAATGTTAAACCAACTTTTCACGTATTAACATCTATATATCATCTTGTGTAAATACCAAGATTTGAAATGGTTGTATCATATGTTTGTTGTAAGTTTAACTTTTCAAACTAGTTACTAAACTGTTTTCTCAAAGTTGTTAAATTTCCACCAGGTGTGTATCAGCATTCCTTTGCTTCACACCAATGCCAAAACTAGGTATGGTCAGACTTTTTAATTGTAGACATTATAGTTAGTATATATAGGAATATCTTTGCATTAGTCCATTTTCATACTGCTATAAAGAACTACCCAAGACTGGGTAGTTTATTAATACAAAGGAAAGAGGTTTAATTGACTCACAGTTCAGCATAGCTGGGTAGGCCTCATGAAACTTACAATCATGGAGGAAGGCAAAGGGGAAGTAAGTCACCTTCTTCCCAAGGCAGCAGAAAGAAGAAATGCTGAGTAAAGGGGGAAGAGCCCCGTATGAAACTGTCAGATCTCATGAGCACTCACTTCCTGTGATGAGAATAGCATGGGTGGAACCGCCCCCATGATTTAATTACCTCCACCTCGTCTCTCCCTTGACACGTGAGGATTATGGGGATTATGAGGATTATAATTCAAGATGAAATTTGGGTGGGGACACAAAGCCTAACCATATCAATCTTAATGAAGTTGTAGTTTGTATTTTCTTAATGACTGATAATGTTAAACCAACTTTTCACGTATTGACATCTGTATGTCATCTTTGATGAAGTGGTACAGATTTTAGCCCATTTTGCCTTAGGTTGTATATTTAGTCCATTTTATATTAGGTTCTAGGTACAGATTTTAACCCATTTTATGTTAGCTAGTATGTTTTGTAATTATTTATTTGTGAGAAATCTTTACATATTTAGAGTACAAGTCCTTTGTCAGATATTTGATTTGCAAATATTTTCTCTGTGCCAATGTTTTGTGTTTCTATTCTCCAGTGTCTTTTAAAGAGTAGCAGTTTTCAGTTTTGATGAAATCCAATTCAATTCATCAATCCTTTGTCTCGTGAATCATGGCTTTGGTGCTATATATAAGAAATCTTTGACCCAATGTCACAAAAAATTCTCCTGTGTTTTCTTCTACAAGTAATACCAGTATTATATTAGGTTTTACCATTAAGTTAATGATTCAACTTAAGTTATGTTTTCTATATGGTGTTAGGTGTAAATTAAATAATAATTTATTTTGTAGTGGTGGTATTGTCATTTTCTTTCCATGGTTTTACTGTTGTGCCAGCAACACTTATTGAATAAACAATCTGTCCATTTATTTGGGATTTTTTTTTCGCTCAACAGTGTTTTATAGTTCCCAGTGTGCAGCTCTTGAACATTCTTTGTCAGATAGATCCTTAAGTATTTCATACATTTTGATACTATTTTAAATGATATTCTTTTTAAAAATTATGTTCTCTAATTGTTCATTGCTACTATATAGAAATATAGTTGAGTTTTATATATTGATTTTGTATTATACAACCTTGTAAAACTCACTTATTGATTCTAGTAGCTATTTTTGCAGATTCATAAGATTTTTCACGTAGATGATTGTGTCATCTGCAAGTAAAGCCAGTTTTACTTCTTTCTGCACAGGAAATCTGTCTGTTTATCTGATCTGTCTATTTATCTGTGTATCTCACCTTATTGCACTGACTAGAACGTTAAATTCAGTATTGAATAAAAGTCATGAGATCAGAGATCTATTCTTTGTTTTTAATATATGGTAAAAGCATTTAGTCTTTCAATATTAACTAGAATGTTGTGTAGAATGCCCTATCAGGTTGAAGAAGTTTCACTATTCCTAATTCAATAATTTTTTTTTTTTTTTGGTCAGGAATTGATGTTGAATATTTTAAGTGCTTTTTCTAAATCTACTAAGATGATCATGTAGTTTTTCTTTTTTAATCTTTTAATATGGCTATAGCAGTCTGGGTCCAATCAGAAGACAGAAATCACAGAGTAGGTTAAATGTAGCAGAAGTTTAAAATAAATAATTATTAGCTATGATAAAAGAGTAACTAAAAAGTGCAAAGAAACTAGACATTGTAACCTAGGGCTATGGGAGAGCACTGAAGGAAGAAAAAATTTGGAGCAATTTAGAACAGGGTGGAGGAGGTATAGTTTAGCACATCAAAAAGAAGAGAGGTTTGCTGCTTTGGCCAAGTTCCTGGAGATGACCTTTTGTAACAGGACAAACAACAGGAAAATCTCCAGAATATAGGTGGGGAGCAGAAAATCAGTAACAGGGTATGAGCACTCAGTGGGCACACAGAGGGAATGAGATCCTTCCAAACACCAGTTGAGCTGCGCAGGGGCTTGCAGAAAGAGCAGTAGTTTGGCTAGTGTAAAACTTCTGAGCTGCAAACAGGCTGCACTAGGACCATACAGGAACTAGAAGAGAGAGTGAAGGTACAGGTGTAGGATGGACGTCTTTCGTTGTCAGTTTCCATGCTGAAAGGGTTATGGAAAGATTATTTTCAGGTTGAGGCTGCACGGCTCCAGAGGGACCTGGTTCTAGGCTCATGGCTCATGAAGGTAAACCAGATATACTCACACCCACACTTCCAACTCCTGTGCTGCAGCCAGAAACTGCAGGAGAGCTTCTTCCTTCTGCAATGGCCCCCCAGTGCCTCTTACCAAGAAAAATTGATATTGTGTTCACTTTAATTGAGTAAATGCTAAATATAATTCCTTTGTTTATCACAGGGCATATATTAGAAGTTGCACTGAGCTGAGGGGCAAATTGATAACTGAAGTACTCCACCCCTTTGGCTGTTTAGCTTGGATATGCTCTTCCACACGTATTTTAAGTCTCTTCCAACAGTAAAACAATATAACCAGTTATTCTCACTTAACAAGAAGGATATATCTTTTTTTTTTTTTTAAGGTAAAGAAGTTCTCACTCTACTCTAAGTTGAAAACACACAAAATCCCAACAGGTTTGTTTTCCATTGAAGACAATATTGATTACTCCTTGAATTTAGTCATGGTCCTACAGAATATTCTGTTACCTAAAGACTAAATTGTAAATTTCATCTCTAATAATTCATGCAGAAAATAAATTTTGAAAAAGAAATGGGAAGGAGAGAGAAAATAACCCGCATAGAAAAAATATGCAAAGCAAATACATTCCCTGTTGCAACTACATTGGCCACAGGTTGTAGGTGATATCCAGGGCTTTCTTCTTTAACTGTCCATTCAGTATTTTCTTTGACTTCAGCCAGAACATATGCTTCTCTTGTTTCTTTTACCTGGTGGAGCAACCCAAATATTTATTTCCAAATGTTGTGAATCTTCAGTCACCATGCTTTTACTTAGGTTGCTTTAGTTTTTCATTTACCTTTACTGTTAGATGTGGCAATGCTAAGAGGCACCCTAGGTAATCTCATTGGTTCCAGACTTGGTTCTGTCGTGCAAGCAGCAACCACAATTTCCCCTTGGTAATTAGGATCAGTCATTTCATCTAGTAGATTACCTCCCTTTTTCTTTTTTAAAGAGATGGGAGTCTTATTCTGTTGCTCACACAAGAGTGCAGTAGTGGGATCCTAGCTTACTGCAACCTCAAACTCCTGGGCTCAAGCAATCCTCCTACCTCAGCCTCTCATGTAGCTGGGATTACAGGAATATACCACCATGCCCAGCTAATTTTTTAAAATTTTTTTGTAGAGACGGGCTCTTGCTCTGTTGCCCAGAGCTGGTCTAAAACTCCTGGCCTCAACAATCCTCCAACCTTGGCCTCCCAAAGTACTGGGATTACAGGCATGAGCCACTGCAACTGGCCTATCTCTCTTTTTGCCTTTTTGGTTCAATGACATAAGAAGCCCAAAATGGTCCGATGGAAATCTCAACTTCTGATTCAGTGAAACTTCTGTTGTTTCTCTGTTGAAAGCATTTTCTTTTTGAGGACTAAAATCTTCAAGCCAGCAGAATGTATAGCTGCCAGGGTAAGAAAATCCTGCAAGTATAATTAGTCGTAATTGTGAGTCACCATTCCCACTTCTATCACTTAATTCCTGGACTCATGTATTCTGCCTGTGGCAAAAGTAGCACCATAAAACAATCTCTGATTCAAAGCATAAACAATATTCTCTAAAAGATAACTCCATCCTTTCAGGGTGTTATTTCTCAAGTGGAGCCATAACTGTGTCTTCACTAAACCATTCTACCATTCAATAAGGGTAGCTACTTCTGGATGATGGGATATATGAGAAGTTAGTTGATTCCACAGATATGAGCTCATCACTTCACTTTCTTTGCAAGGAATGACTTTCTTGTTTGCCACAATGCTGTATGAAACATCATAATGGTATATAAGACATTCCATGACTCTACAGACAATGGTGCTAGTAGAAACATTATGAGATGTGAAGGAAAATCCACATCCAGAATATATGTCTTCTCCACTGAGGTAAAATCTTTGTATATTCTGTTCATCATGGATGAATTAAAATGTAATTAATCTGCCACCAGATGGTAGGCTTATCTTCTGATCACCCCATGAAATGGTGTTGTATGGGGGATTTAAGGTTCAGCCCAGTGTGGACAGATTAGTCACTTGGCAGTAGTGATAACCAGGTCAGAGTTTGTCTAAGAAAGTCCTGGATGTTTAGCCTATGCATAGCTTCTGTCCATACAATTGTGACCACTTTGTTCATGATCCCATTGAGTAAGAGCTAATATAGTGGGGCAAACAAGCTGACTGACAGCCACACACTTGTCATTTTGTCTACCAATTTATTTATTTACTCATTCTTGTTGTTGTTTATCAACTCTGACTATTAAGAGTTTACTCTGTGATGGATGCCCTTTGTGGTGGGCACTCACATAGGACACAAAATTTTTATAGTCTCTATCTATTCTGAGAGATATATCTACATACTTCTTTGTCACACTTTCTTTTCATCGATCTTCAAAGTTTTTTCCTTCAAATCCATGACGATCCATCCAAACTATTACCAACTGCCCATAAAGGATTATAGTTTTGTCCATGTAACAACTTTCACTGCTTTTACATAGCAGTAAACACCTGATAAAAGTTTTGATAGTTCAATCACTCATCTGATTTCTGCATAGGTCAAACTGGTGAATTAAGTAGGGATGTGATAGGCATTGCTACCCATGCCTCTTTTAAGTCTTCACGATGGCGCTAATTTCTGCATTCTCCCAGGTCTGTGGTATTGCTTCTAATTTCAAATTCTATATTTTCAGGGAGAGGAAGTTCAAAGGGCTTCTATGTAGCCCTTCCCACATCATGGCTCACCACATAAGTCAAGTAGCCAATGTGGGTATTCTAACAGTTGTCAAGTTAGTTTATTCTAGTTATATATTCAAGATCTGGGAAAATAACAAAAGGATTTGTATACAGACCTACTGGGATAACTATGATTCATACATAAGACTCCATTTGGTGATTATAGGCCCCTTGTTGACAGGTGGGCCACAGTAGCATTGCAAGTCACCAGGATTAAGCTTCAATTCAGAGCCAGTGTCTAGTAATCCCTGAAAAGTCCTTTCCCCAGTGCACAGTCACTTTAGTAAATGGCTGCAGGTCCCTTTGGGAAGGCCTACAGAAAGATTTTAATATGTACTTGCAGCAATAGTGCAGTGTCCTTCTTCAAGGAGACTAGGACTCCCCTGCAGTCAAGAGGCTCTGGATCTGTGAACAGACTTAGATTTGGAAACTGGATGAGAAGCTACATTTTTCACTTTAGCAACCCAAGTCAGGTTTCTTGCTGCCAGACTTAAAGTTTTTCCTGTTATGCAAATCAAGCAATATGCTACCAAGCTGTCTATCTCATTCCTAGGGACACTGTGATCAATTAGCCATCACTAAAATTCTCTGCAGGTCAAAGCATGCTAATTACTGCCACGTCCCTGTTTCCGTTGTTGGATGATGTGTCCACCTTGACTTTGATGAATAAGTGTGGCTGTTTTGCCTCTGCTCTTCCATCATCTTTTTTTGAAATCAAGTAGACCATCTCAATGGTGGCATTTCCTACAGCCATTCATGGCTTACAATGGAGTCAATCACAGAGCCTTTTAGAGCTGCTTCTGTCACTGATGTATTTATCAATACCTTAGTGAAAAAAGTGTTTTCTAGATCTCCTTATGGAATGTAGTTGTGAGATACCCATCTCCCATGTGGATCATACATGATAAATTCAGCCCAACATTTCTATCTCCCCAAGCCTTAGGATTCTCTTCTCATATAATGTCAGAAAAGCTCTGGCATCTCAGTTTCACTAAATGAATGCTCCAGTGAGTTCACAGTCACTCAAACATCTAAGTAAGTGTTTAAAAACACATCTAACTGCACAAGCCAATACATTAAACCAGGAGTCTCTATTAAATACATCCATATCAATGAATTTAGCCCAATCTAGTTTATATGCTGCCTTACTTGGTCTAACAACTTTAAAATCCATTACCACTCATGCTTCCTATATTTCCGCAAATATATATTATTTAGGTTGGTGCAAAAGTAATTGCGGCCTTGAACCGTGAATTTTAAATCATTATAACTAGGCTCAAACACATCTTTATTAATCAACATAGGAACCATTACAATCAACACATTTTTGCCAACGAGAAATATTTGTTTATTCCTGTAGCATAAAATATGCGCTTCGGAATTCAATGAACACTTGGAAAGCATTTTCTGCATCCTGCTGACTGTGGAAGCATTTTCCCTGCAAAAAGTTGTCAAGATGCTTGAAGAAGTGGTAGTCAGTTGGCAAGAGATCAGATGAACATGGCAGATGAGGCAAAACTTTGTAGCCCAATTTGTTCAACTTTTAAAGTGTTCGTTGTGCAACGTGCGGTGGGCATTTTCATGGAGAAATGGGCCCTTTCTGTTGACCAATGCCGGCTGAAGGAGTTGCAGTTTTCAGTGCATCTCATCCGTTTGCTGAGCATACTTCTCAGATGTAATGGTTTCACCAGGATTCAGAAAGCTGTAGTGGATCAGACCGGCAGCAGACCACCAAATAGTGACCATGATCTTTTTTTGGTGCAAGTTTGGCTTTGACAAGTACTTTAGAGCTTCTCCTAGGTCCAACCACTCAGCTAGTCATCACCTGTTGTATAAAACCACTTTCATTGCACATCACAATCTGATCGAGAAATGGTTCATTGTTGTTGCATAGAATAAGAGAAGACGACAGTTCAAAATGACAATTTTTTTAAAATTTTCACTCAGCTCATGAGGCAGCCACTTATCAAGCTTTTTCACCTTTCTCATTTGTTTCAAATTCAATTTGCTTCCAATATCAAACAGTAAATTCCAACAATGCTGAAAATGCACGTACTTTTGCACTCACCTAATAGCATTGTCTTGCAACCTTTTGACGTACAAGCTATTTCCATTTCTTCTTGAAATATGGAAGATACATGTCCTCCTGAAGCATAATGAGACTTGACCCTTAGTATGGGTTTATAGCAATGACGTGGTTACAGTGGCTTGAGGAAAATGAGCAAGGCCTTTCATGGTTATCACAGAGCTTTCCACATGAGGAAGGCTGGTCTTTTTAGCCGTTGGAGGGCTAGCTTCTTGTACTTCTAAGGGAGTATAAGAATGACAAGAAGATTCAAGATTGTCAGTTTCATCTGAATCCAATAGGAGATCCCCATTTACAGTTTTGGTATTTAATTCTTTCCTGATTCATGGCTTAACTCTCATATGAGAAACTAGGAGAGATTGAATTCAACTATTATTGTGATAAAGAAACTCACATGATTAAAAATCGAATTTGATTTTCAGCAATATCAGCCCCGTGGCTACTAGAAATAAGAGGTTCTCTTTGGGTTGTTGTGGAAGCTATCTGGTTATTACAGTCACAATTCCAGTGACATTATATCAATTCCAGTATAAAATAAGAATCTCACAACATTATACTTTCATTTCTCCTCTCCTACCCTACATGCTATTTTTGCTATACAGTTTATTTCTACCGAGATTATAAAGTAGATATTGTTGTCTAAAGTATGGTGCTAGTTTCACTTGAAAGAATAAATTATCCTTTCAAAAATTTAAAACAAAAAAGAGTGTTTATATTTATGCACATAGAAGTTAGGTCCAGTAATTGTTTGTTTATGTAGAACCACATTTTTATCTGATATCGTTTGCCTTCTCCTTGAAGGACTTCATGAAATATTTGGTAGTACTTGTTGGCTATTGGTAAATTCTTTAAACTTTCGTATGTCTGACAAACCTCTTTATTTTTCTTGCATATTTTGAAAAATATTTTCCCTGGGTATACAATCATAGGTTATCAGATTTTTTTGTTTTATCTTGTTTTTATTTTCTCTTAGCATTTTAAATGCCTTATGCCTTTTGATTTACATCATTTCTGATTACAAATCTGCTATACATCATCTTTGTCATTTGTCATCTGACATTCCTAATGTAATAAGTAATTTTGTTCAGGATACTTTTAGGGCAATTTTCTTATCACTGGTTTTAATGCACTTCAGTTATAATGTCCAATAGTATATTGCTGTGCTTGGGGTTTGTTGAGATTCTTATGTCTGTAGCTTCATAGTTTTCAGGAAATTCCTCATCATTTCTTCTTTAAAACTTGCTCTGCTTTCCTTAGAGGACTCCAGTTATATTAGGTCACTTGAACTTTTGCCACAGCTCACTAATGCTCTACTCATTTTTTCTTGGTGTGCTTTATTTGGAATCTTTTCTATTGTTGTGTCTTTAAGTTCACTGATCTTTTCTTCAGAAATGTCTTATCTGCCATTAATCTCATCTAGTATATTTTTCATCTCAGACATTTTAATTTTCACATCTAAAATTCCAATTTGGACTTTTATATCCTCTTATGGTTCTACTTAGTATGTTCAATATTTCCACCACTTCTTCAAAGCATATGTAAAACTACTGCATAATTTCCTCACAACATGCATTATGACTTCTTCTCCAATCATGTTTCTTTTTGTTCATCTAGTAATACTTGGGATATACTTTTACTAAAATAATTATGTGTGGCTTTTTAATTAAAATCCAAATATAATTAAATATCTGATATTTCATCTGCCATTCCTAATAGCAAACCTCATCTCATGGCATTTCTTAACTTCTTTACTGACTTTATTCATCTACTTAGCACTGATCATCAATAGATCTCCTACATACTTTACTTATTTATTTGCTAATCATCTGTCTTCTCCCACTAGAGGTTAAGCTCTGAGAAGGTATTTTTATTTGTTTCGCCATCTACTGAATTCCACTGTCTATAACCATGCCAACACATATTTGCTGGCTGAATAAATGGGGGAATAAACACACATTTAATTAATTGATTGATTGATTGATTAAACTTGTAGAAAAATTCTTCATGAACAATAAAATGGAGGATGAGAGGAGATTGGAGAAAGAAAAACAGAGGCCATTATATGTCACAGTGCCTTTTATCATTATCTTCTACTTTCCTGATTACATTTCAGAAACTATTATTTAGAAGGAGACAGTGATATATTTTGTGGTTTCCTGAGCACTGTGTTTTAATCTAAATGTCCTATCAGAAACAGTCACCTAATGAAATGAACCATTTGCTTCACATTTCGTTTACTTTTATTCTTTAGGGTACACTTTTGCTGACTGCTTTTGTGAACCACTTTTTTTGCCACATATCAGAAGAACTTTAAACCACTTGACTTCTTTGCCCTCTGATTCAGATTGAAGGGTGAAGGACAGTTTTGTACACAAAGGAATGGATGATGTTTTAATTTTCTTTCCCTTGTTCCTGAGAAAGTCAACTCTGTAAATCCTGCTATCTAAGTAATGAGGCTTTTCAGTTTAGATTACACTTAAGGATTCCACAAAAAGAATATTATATTACAGCTTCTTTCTCTAGTTTCTAAATGCTGGCACTGATATTACCAGGCAGTGTAAAGATATCAATCATCAGAAAGCTTATTGACTGTCCAAAATAGTTCTATCAATATCTAATTTGCTGTCTGATCTAATGCATAGTCAGTCGGTACAATGCCAACATACTACTCTGCCTTTCAGAATATGCTATCTTTCCTTTCAGACAATAAGAAAAGCTTTCACTTTATCCTTGGATCCTACACACATAGAAATCCTCATCATGTAACAAGAGGAAAAATGTTAAAGAAAAACAACTTCTCTGTTCTTGTTTCTCTATTATCTTGTTTATCTATTATCTAGTTTAGCTTTTAAAATAATAGTGTATCTTCACAAGCCTTACATTAATAGTCAGGCTTCTTTAAAACATCCTGTAAGATTATTATTGAATTCATTAATAGCAAACACCTGATTATCACTTATTAGGAATTCTTGCCCATTTGCAACTACATATCTAACTCTCTTGGCCACTGTGACTTTTATCTTGAAATGGCTTCTCAGAAGGACTATTTGGTCAAAAGTTGAGAGTAGCATATATATACTTCCCAGGGTTCATATCTGATTCCAAATCCTTCTCTCATATAGTCTTCTGTTCATCCATGTGTATAGTCATGTTCTTGGCCAGGAAACCCTGGCCAAAGTATAATCAGTGGAACCTCCATTTTAGTGGAAATAGTCTTATTTTATCCATAAATAATCCATGGTAACTAAAGTACAACTCATATGTTCATTGGTTCTAATTCACCAAATATTTATTGATCACTGATACATGTTTCAAGCTCTATGCTAATGACTTTGGACAAAACATTAATCAACAAAGATCTGATCCTATCTACATAGGGTTTAGAGTGTAATGAAAGAAAACCCCAGAAGTTCAAAACCTAACAGTTAATCTGAACTTGCCACATCTGTTTTATGATATGCATCCTATTTTCTCCTACCGCTACATAAAATTTGGGAAGTGTTTAGTAATTTAAGACGCTCCATTTTAGAGCATGTTACAATTTTTAAAACTATTAAATTCTGTTTTCTCAACCTACTTTTTCACTTTTCATTCTTTTCATTTCCCTAAAGTGAAAGAATAGTTACAAATACATAGAAAGTTATGTCTTATCAGTCTTCCTGAAAAATATGGTGGATTGGCCTCTGAATTAAACAGAAATTGATGGTAAGGGGCTTTTTTTCCTCCACTGCTAAAGAGAAACTTTGCAAATTTTAAAATGTTCCTCAATTTCCAGTGCTTACCTCAGTGATAGCAAAGGAATTTGCTCCTCAGCTGGTACCAGTTCATTTCAGAAACTTTATCAGAAAGAATATATATAACATAGGCAGGCATCCAGGATATCAGCAGAGAGGATTAAGGTACAAAAATGTAAATGTCAATTTAAATACTGACTAAAATAGCAAACTTTATGCCAAAATCCCCAAAAAATATCTATGTCTAAGATCCTCAGGGGGTGTTGGAGGGCAGTTATGTTTAATAAAAGCCTGACCTTTCTAAAGTAGGAAAGTAAGAAAACTTCGCAGACTGTCAGTCTGGAGGAAAGATTGTTGGTGAGAAGAACTGAGCTTTAGCAGCTTCCAGATTTAGGCCTCCAAGTAAAACGTTGGTCATTATCGCATGACAGTTGCTATGATGCTTCACTTTATCCCACAAAAAATATGAAACGAAGCAGAACAAAAAGTATTAGATAGGAGCTATGTGAATTTGCTATTGCAGCATAACAAAGAACACCAAAACTCAGTATCTTAAAAACAACAATCCTTATTTATTCTCACATGTATGAGAGTCAGCTTTGTTTGGCTGATCTGGGCTGAGCTTGGATCAGGCAATTTTCCCCTTTGCTATGTGACACTCACCCTCTTGCAGGGACCAGCAGATTAGATGGGACACACCTTTCTCGTAGTGATGTCAGAGTGCAAAAAGAAAACTCCAAGGTCTCTTGAGGCCTGGTCTGACTCAGCATCCTCTCACTTCTGCTTCATCGTCTTAGCTAAAGCAAATCACATGATGAAATCCAAAGGCAAAGATTCATAAAATATACTCAGCTTCTTGTGGGAAAGGAAATACCTAAATAGAAAGAGGGGTGAAAATGTGCCAATTTGTGTAATATTCCCAGGCACCAACATGAATTCATGTGTTCTGTCTCCTTTGTAAAGGCCTTCAAACTGTCACGAACTGAATTTCTAGTCAAACCACATAAAGATGTTACTAGTTTTCTATTGGTGCTGTGAAAAACGGTGACAAATTTAGGGGCTTAAAACCACACAAATTTATTGTTTTAGTGTTCTGTAGGTCGGAATATCAACCAATATCCCATAAGGCTAAAATCAAGGTGCAGGCAGGGCTGTGTTCTATCTGCAGGCTCCAGGGTGGAGTTGGCTGTCTTGCCTTTTCCAACTTCTAAAAGCTGATTGCAAACCTTGGCTCTGGTCCCTTTCTCCATCTTCAAAGCCAGCAAATTCAAGCTGAGTCTTTTTCATATTGCCACCTCTCTGGTTATCACCTGCCTCCCTCTTTCTCTCTTAATGGCCCTTGTGATAACATTGGTATTGCCTGGATAATCCAGGATCACCTCCCAGTATTAAGGTCAGCTGACGAACACCCTTGATTTCACCTGCCAGCTTATTCCTCTTTTCCCTTGTAAACTAACTTATCCACTGTTTCTGATAAATAGAATATGAAAATTTGGGGAGGGTGGGAGACATTAATCTGCTAACTATAGGGATCATATTATTTTATATTACTAATAGCTTCTAAGAAACAAGAGATTATATGTTGATATGGTTTGGATATTTGTCTCCTCCAAATCTCATGGTGAAATGTGATACCCAATGTTGGCGGTGGGGCCTGGTGGGAGGTGATTGGATCATGGAGGTGGATCCCTCATGAATGAATTAGAACCATTCTCTTGTTGATAAGTGAGTTCTCCCTCAGTTCATGCAAGATCTGGTTGTTTAAAAGAGTCTAGAAGCTCCCCTTTATCCTCTCTTGCTTCTGCTCTCACCATGTAAGGGGCTTGCTCCCAGTTCACTTTCTGCCATGACTGTAAGCTTCCTGATGCCCTCCCCAGAAGCCAAGCAGATATGGCTGCCATGCTTGTGCAGCCTGCAGAATCGTGAGCCAATTATATCTCCTTTTATAAATTGCCCAGTTTCAGGCATTCCTTTATGGAAACACAAAAATGGACAAACTCACATGTTCTTGGAAGATGGTGAAGTGTGCTCCCCTTGTGGCCTATATTTTTTAACAACATTTATAGTTATTCTGATTATATAAGTAATTTGGGTTCTCAGTGAATATTTTTGTGAATAAAAAGTGAGAAACAAACATTATCTTACCAATTTGGCAGCTACTTTTGATATTTTTGAGAATATACTTTCTATACAAAATATATATGTTTATGTATTTTTATTTAAATATCATACTAATATACAGTCAGTTAATTAACTTATGTGATTGACTAATAGAATTGTTCTTGGCACGATTAGGGGAAAGAATTAAAAACAAGCAAACATAGGGCCAAACTGGATGTAAAAAGTGGATATCTTTGAATAATCTGGAGAAAGCAGTGGTTGCCACTTATTGCAGCCATGTTCCAAACTTTAAACTGTTGCCTTTCTTTGCCCCTTCAACTGTGTTCAAACAAGCAAAATTTCTAGATGGGTATAGAAATGTGAGAAGTCAGTGCGGGACAGACTGTTTTAGGACTCTCATGACAGCATAATCTATTAGGAACTTCACTAGCCTTATTTCATATGCTAATAATGTTTTACAGTATTTAAGAAAAATACATTTTTAATTTTTCTTGTTTTTGTAATTTAGGAATCTCCTTCCTCCAAGGAGTATGAACCAACTTCAGAAATATAATGGAAGTGCTGTGATTAATTAGACCAATTATATCATTAATGTAGTATGGAAAAAACAAGGTACATTTTTCTAGCAACCAGTTATTATCTCTGGGAGCTTGAGCCTACAATTCAAGATAACAGAACACAAATTGAAATAATATATTCAGTTTTTTGGCGAGGAAGCCAAACATGATAACTGAAATCTGGCATAAATCATAGCCCAGACATTAGAAAGCATTGAATAAAAGAGTGGGAATTCAGTAACCACATAGTAGCAAATCTCATTTTTTTCTTTTTCTTTTTGAAATAGAGTCCTGCTCTGTCACCCAGGATGGCATACAGTGGCATGATCTCAGATCACTGCAACCTCCGCCTCCCAGGTTCAAGTGATTCTCCTGCCTCAGCCTCCTGAGTAGCTGAGATTACAGGTGCCTGCCACCACACCGGGCTAAATTTTTGTATCTTTAATAGAGATGGGGTTTCACCATGTTGGTAAGGCTGGTCTCGAACTCCTGACCTCAGATAATCTCCCCACCTCAGCCTCCCAAAGTGCTGGGATTACAGGCGTGAGCCAACGTACCTGGCCAGCAAATCTCATTTTTATATTTGCATGTATGCTTTTCAGTTTGTGAAGTTTTTTTTTAGAAACAGTTCTTGCCTTTAAGAAATTCATAATCAAATGTGGGAGATTCACATATACATAAACTTAACATAATAGAGATATGAACAAGGTACTCTGAAAGAAGAGAAGAAGGTAGTTAATTGTCCCTGAAGGTGGTCAAATCCGAATGGTTCTATAAAACTGCTATTGTCAGGACAGTGGTAAGAGTACAAATTTCCCAATTCCCAACATATACTCACTACTTTCATAGTACTGCTTTTAAAACACAAAATGTAAACAAAGTGCACGTATGAATTAACGTCAGTCATATACATACATGTGTCACCTAGTTATGATTCTTTTGGGAGCAAGCTATGAAGAATAGACTCAGGATTCCTACTGATTCTCTATGTAGACTTGGGCAAGCCAGTTGTTCTCTCCCATCCATTTCTCACGTCCTTAAAATGACGGAACAGAATCAGTGGCTTCTAAAATCTACCAGTTGCTCCCGCATTGCATGTTTCTATCATTTGCTATTTAGTGATCTAAGCTGGAATCTAACACATATTGAGAGATAGTCCTCCATAGCATTTCTGTGTACCTCATATCAGATTTCGTTCCAGACTATCTTTTTAAGGATGTTTATATAGCAAACAGCTTTGGAAGGGAGAAATAGTGTCACTCTCTGGGGCAGAGGCAGATTTATTTCTGAATAGAATTATACAGACAATACTTCCACGCTGGGGCAAAGTCGGGCAGTTTGCTGGCAGTCCTCTTTTAGAAGACTGAATGGTCCTAGATTCAGGGTTCCTCAGCTTTGGCAAAAATTGTGTGCACGGGCAGAATTCACCTGGGCCCACATCTACTATCACCCCTATGGGAAGTAGGGGCAAGGCAATTGGAGGTAGTACTACCTGCTGTGCTATGAATAAAAAAGTCCCTTCCTCTCACCAGGAGTCCGGTGACTTCTGCCAGCCTTTATAAAATTGTGGCAGGCTAACTTGTCACCTTGCAAGTAAGGCAAAAATCTCAGACCCTTTACAATCTTGGCAAACTATTACACATTCACAGAAACCTATGAGAGGAGAGACAGGCTTTGCGTAGGGCTGTCCACTCCTTGATATTGATCTTAATGTTTCAGAAACGCTCAGGTCACTAAGTAATTTACATTCTCTGGGTTCAGGTAATAATTTTATGTTAGCTGCCAAAATACACAAACCATAAATTCTCAGTGGTTTACACAATTGAAAACTACTTTTTGCACATTTAAATTTCAAAGTGAGTGTGCCTATAATCTGTGAGAGACTGGATAAGCATTCCAGGACCCAGGCTGCTTTCATCTGGTGTCTCCGCTATGTTCTAGGTCAGTGTAGTCCTCTGCATTTTGTGATGATATGAAAACACCAAGGGTCATGAGTGACATGTTGCTATGGGTGATGCCTAGAATGGTGTACATCTTTTCTTTTTATCTTCAGTTGTTCAGCACTCAGATTTATGACCATACTTACTGCAACTGAGGCTACAAAATGTGATCTGGCTATACATCAGAGAGAAACAAAAATGGCATTGATGACCAATAAGTCATCCTCTGCCAGAGCTAGGCAAAACCAATGCTCTCCCTCCCTCCCTCCCTTTCTCTTTCTTTTTTCTTTCTTTCTTTTTCTTTCTTTCTTTTCTTTTCTTTCTTTCTTTCGTTCCTTCTTTCCTTCTTTCTCTTTCTCTCTTTCTTTTTCTTTTCTCCCTTCCCTTCCCTTCTTTTCTTTTCTTTCCTCTTGTCTCTCTCTCTTTTTTTTTATTCCAAGAAGGGTCTTGCTCTGTCACCCAGGCTGGAGTGCAATGGCACTCTCACGGCTCACTGAGGCCTTAACCTCCCAGGCTTAAGTAGTCCTCCCACCTTAGCCTCCCAAGTAGCTGAAACTGCAGGTGTGTGCCACCATGACTGGCTAATTTCTTAAATTATTTTTGTAAAGACGGGGTTTCCCTATGTTGCTCAGGCTGGTCTTGAACTCCTCGGCTCAAGTAATCCTCCCACCTCAGCCACTCAAAGTGCTGGGATTATAGTTGTGAGGCACAGAACCTGGCCCCAACCCCGTTACTTCTGAAATTCAGATCTGTTGGCATGTAATAGTTCCCTAATTGATTATTCATAAGCCAAACTATTCAAACCATTTGCCTCCATTTGTAAAAATCATCATTATTATAACTTTAAAGGTATCTCAATAATCATTTTATGTTGGCATAGCAAATAGTTTTTTCCTTTATGGAAATTTTTAAATATTATTCAAGTTTCTCTTCACCTACATGAGGAAAACAATTTGATTTTGACAAAACTAGAAGAGCTACGGCATGTGAGTCACAGCCTTGTCTTACCACCAGGCCCCATGGTGGTAGGAGAGTCAATTGCTCAGAGTTACCTAAACGTTGTACAAGAAATATTCAGGTCCAGAAACCACCAGCTTCTCCAGGACTTAACAAGGGACTTGGTGTGCCTGCGGTCCTGGAGATTGTAATCTATTGAACTTTGAGATGCTGCTAGAGAAGAAGTGTGTTGTCTCACATACATCATGCAATGAAGGTATCTCTGTGTTCTGGGAAGCTGTTTGTTTGTTTGTTTGTTTGTTTGTTTGTTTGAGACGGAGTCTGGCTCTGTCGCCCAGGCTGGAGTCCAGTGGCGCAATCTCGGCTCACTGCAAGCTCTGCCTCCCGGGTTCACGCCATTCTCCTGCCTCAGCCTCCCGAGTAGCTGGGACTACAGGCGTCTGCCACCACGCCCAGCTAATCTGGGAAGCTTCTTATTGTGAAATATTTCAGTAATTTAGATTAAAAACATTACTGCAAAGATATTCTGGGATGATTTTGGGATCCCTCATACTTGAAAGCATGATTCCCTAGCTCCTTTGGTAGATCCCATTTATATTTGCATGGAAACTTTAGAATCATTCTTACCTCCTTCCTCTGCCTTTTTTCTCCTGGGCTCAACAGTTCTCATCCCAACAACCAAGTTTCATGCCTCATAATGCTAACCAAATGATTTAGCTCTAAAATGCAAATAGTATGTCACTCTCTTAATTTAAAGTGATTAATGCAGTCAAAGGTAGTGTTTAAATTTCTTAGCTCTGACGGGCATGGGGCTCACACCTGTAATCCCAGCACTTTGGGAAGCCGAGGTAGGCAGATCACTTGAGGTCAAGAGTTTGAGACCAGCCTGGCCAACATGGTGAAACCATGTCTCTACTTAAAATACAAAAATTAGCTGGATGTGGTGGCGGGCACCTGTAATCTCAGCTACTCAGGAGGCTGAGGCAGGAGAATCCCTTGAACCCGGGAGATGGAGGTTACTGTGAGCTGAGACCACACCACTGCACTCCAGCCTGGGCAACAGAGTGAAACTCTGTCTAAAAAAAAAAATAAGATAAACTAAATGAATAAATAAATTTTTTAGCTAACTAGAAGAAGCCCCCTAGACTATGAGTCCTGTTTATTGTTTTACCCGATCTCTTGCCACTCGAGAGTTGCAAGCATTCTCCACTCTAGCCGTGTTATAGTGTTTATAACTTGAAAACAATCATGCTGTTTCAAATGGCTATGCTTCTCTCCAGCCTGCTCTGTCTCCCTGAAAAGACCACTCTGCCTTCTTCCATCTAATCATTCTCCATCATCTTTTAAATCTTAGTTTAAGCATCTTTCCTTGTAAGAAAAATTCTATAATCTCAAGCCCTTTTAAAATTTCTTTTTTGATTTTCTGTAAAACTCTGTGAAAAAATAAATACAATACCACTTATCAGGTACTATTACTGTTGGTTTTTGTTTTTTCTTTCACAAAGCTCTAATATTGTGAAAAGACACCATGTCTTATTCTACTTAAATTGAAAGTTCACATAATTCTTAAAGTAGAAATAATCTGTCATCCAAAAATGTATTAGTCATTGTTTGACACTCAAAACTTATTCCCCATAGAATCAATTTTACATGCTTCAAAGATGTTCTTTCTAAAAGGTACTTTCCTGAATAAATTAAAGACTTTAAGGAAGATATTCTATGTGAAGCACCTTTTTAAATAAAAACTCTAGGCTTCTGGAGTTGAAGAGTTAATTCTTTGAATGTGACATCAAACAGAGATTGAACCACAATAGAACCTATGGTTATTTTAGAATCACATTTGAGAGATTTCCAAATTATAGTTGGAAATTATAGTTGTACCATAGGTACAAATTAGCAGGGCATCACAGATTAAACTCATCAGTTTAAGACTGAATTAGGATATATATTTATCATGACTTCCTAAGGATTGGACAATAGTATTAAAGCACATACATTCCTAAGACATGAGTCATGTGGCTCTTAGTACTTAACCAAAGATTCAAGAACTATCCTGGTTCCAATGCTAAATTAAGAACTGCAATTTAAGGAGAGAATGAGACTGATAAAAATGATTTATATGGTATTAAATATTCAATGTAAATTTGCAAATTGGGAAGTTTTATTTTTACTCAAGTTATTATCTATACTTTTTTTGGATGGAGAAAAGAGATAAATCTCAGATCTGCTCATATTTGTTCATAGCTTCTGCTTAGATCAGACAGCTGGCCTCAGATATCCTAAGGATTTTTCAATGCTCTGGGACATGCAATCAAGCAGAGTTTAAAACTACTGCAGTTCAAGTGACTGAAAGAAGCCAGAGGAATTTCAGTAGGGTACTGTGACAAGAAGCAGAGAAAGAGACATTGATTTATCGTTAGAACACACCACTGCAGAGGTTTAGGAAGAGCAATTTTGGCAGAGGACAAGCGCTAACATCCAGTGAGCCTAGCACTAGGGTGATTCATGAATATCAAGCTGTGAAGACCATCAGATCTTCACCCACCAGTTAGAATGACCGAGAGATCCCAGGGGGCTGTAATTCTTATGTCCAATTTCTAGCCTTGCATTATTGAAAAAAAGGAGGCTGGGCATGGTGGCTCACACCTGTAATCCCAACACTTTGGGAGGCTGAGTGGGGGGTGGGGAGTGGGGCACGGATCACTTGAACCCAGGAGTTCAAGACCAGCCTGGCCAACATGGTGAAACCCCATCTCTCTAAAAATACAAAAATTAGCTGGACTTGGTGGCACATGCCAGTAATCCCAGCTACTCAGGGGGCTGAGGCAGAAGAATCACTTGAACCCAGGAGGTGGAGGTTGCAGTGAGCCAAGATCGTACCACTGCACTCCACCCTGGGCAACAGAGGGAGACTCCATGTCAAAAAAAAAAAAAAAGAAACTGCTACTACTTTCTTTAAGGACAGGAATCACTACTTCTTGGGGATGAAGAACACAACTTGAAACCTTGGATTTTCTGTAGTTAGTTCATTTAGCACTAATTTATTGTATATAGGAAGCTTAAAACAAATAATATATTCCAAATAGCAAAGCAAAAACACAAATTACAGTAATTATGCTGATGGTGAATTTCCCAATGGCAAACATGGAAGTCAGGATACACTGGAATAATTTCTTTAAAATCCTAGAGAAAGTTAGTGCTATTACTTTGTCGCAAAACTAATTGCAGTTTTTGCCTTTGAAAGTAATGGCAAAAACTGCAATTGCTTTTGCACTTATCTAACAGCATTAACTTTGCATTGAAAGTAATGGCAAAAACCACAATAACTTTTGCACCAACCTAATAACTTAAATTTTTTACCCAGTAAAAATAATTTTGGAAGATGAGGATGAACATTGATAAATCCATGCTCATGGTAGAAGACGTTAACACATCCCTTCCTCTAATTGTTATAACCGAATACACACAAAATCTGTAAGGAGGTAAGGTTATAGAATACTTGAACCACACAAATTATATACTTAATATAATAGCCTTACATAAAACACTGCACCCAGTAATCCATCTCAAGCTCACATGAAACATTTATGTTAAATGACATGTAATAGAACATAGTTGTAGGACCAGTGTCAGCAAATTTCAAAGCATTGGCTTTATACAGAGAACATTAACTGACTAAAATATAATAAAAAGAGGCATTAATAATTTAAAAATACACAAAACTATAAAAACCTGTATATCTAATAGCTTGTGTGTTAATGGAGTCAACATAGCTGAAATTAGAGAACACATGAAACAGAATGATAATGAATATTACATATCGAAACATGTGACATGCAGCTAAAAGTCCTTAGAGGACTTAAGGGCTTTTATTTAAAACAAATAAACCTACAAATTAAGGAATTAACCACTTAAGCCACTTAAGATGTGAGTTAAAAAATGTGAAAAAATATGTGAAAAAAATAAAATGAGGAAATAATAAGTAATACAATTGTATGATGTATACCTTAAAATGAGCAATAAGCACAAGAAACTGTAGAAATTGAGTATAACTTCCAAAATGAGAGAAAAACTATAAATTTGGAGAGCTAAATTAAAAAAAAGAAAATGAAAAAGTGTTGACATAGGAATATGAGATGTAATAATCACTACAAATACGTTGCAAATATTTAAAAAAATAAGAGACTATCATAAATAATTCTGTGTAAATACAGTTTAAAATGTCAAAAATGTAGATAAATTTATAGAAAAACTAAATATAATAAAACTGGTTCAAGAAGAAACTGAAACAATAAATGGTACTATGCACATAAATTAGCTTAAAATCTTTCCACAAAGAAAAAAGTTTTAACTCAGACAATTTTAAAGGTATTCAGGAATAGATCATTCAAAATTTTTACTTATTCCAGAGGAAAAAAAAGCCACACCGCACTCAGAACATACCTCAAACATTTTAAGATAGTATTATAACCTCAATACTATAATCAAGCAAAAACTATCCATTAGAGAAAAAGTATGGATAAATTTTAGCAATGATTGTATATGCTAAAATATTACATAAAGTATTAGCAAATTAAATGTAGCTATATGTATATATATTAAATATATATATCATGTATAGTAATAACATGATGAAATTGGGTTTATCCCAGTAATACAAGGATATTTGTCTTTGTAAAAGCTAGCATTATGCTTCACCATATTAACAAATTCAAGGGAAAAAAACCACAGGAACTCTTTAAAAGATTCAAGTAAAATGCACTTTTAAAAATCAATATTCTTGATAAAAACTCTTAATAAACCAAGAGTATGTCTAAATCATACAGAAGAATTCGCAATGACTCAATGGCTGAACTAGTAAAGAGCACCAACAGTCAGGTGCTGATATTAATATTGTGTCTTGAATTTGTATTTCTATTGTAAAAAGATATAAGATTAATTTTAAGTATAGTTTCAACTTACACGACTTGAGTAAATTCAATTGCTATAAATAGATATGTAAAAGGGTTCTGCTAATTTTAAATCTATATCTATTCAGGAATTGTTTACGAAGAAATAGTAGAACTATAATATGTGTTGATAGATTATATTTAAAAGCAAACAGCCTCTCCCATTTTTCTTCATGCTTGTTAAGTCTTAACGTAGCCCTTTATATATTTAAAATCCCTAACAACCATTTTTACTTGCTATTTATTGCAACATCGCCTGCAGAGACACAAGAGAAGTGACGTAACTTGTCTAACGTATCGTAGTATATCGGTGTTGGTGATCACTGTACATATCACTTAAAATGAACGCCTTTGTTGAGTCCCTTTTTTCCTACCAAATGTGGTATGTTTATGGCAGTCTTAGATGATTTATTTCCTTAGTACGTTAATGTAAATTTGTTGTTTAGAAGTCTTTCATTTCTCATTTCTATTTGAATCCCAATTTATTTGATTTATTTATGAATGAGATATATATTATTATATTTAAGTTTAAATATATATAAAAAATTTACCACATCCTATTAAATAGAAATATTTAAAGAGAAAAGAGAAAAGGAACTATGAAATTTAAATTGTAAATAGTTTAAATACTGTTTTTAGCTAATGGCTTCAGATATTTGTAAACATATTGATTACATAGTTATCTGTATTGCCCTTCAAATTTATATCTGCATTTATATATTTTATATTTACATGCCAAGCTAAGATATTTGGTACTGGAGTGTCCATTGAGACAAGAGTCAATTTCCATTTTTCCTATAATGCCAGAATAATACTAACACATAATGTTTTATATTTTTTCTCTGGGGAATGATCGTAGAAAGGATTACAGTAATTATCTACTGTGAGGAATGTAAGGTGTGTTTCAGCTGAAATCTTGCCATTTGTTTAAAAATTTTGCCATTTTAATTGACAGACATCAATGTAATTGTTGATTAAAACATGTAAACATCACTAAACCACAAGTAAAGACATTATAAAGCAAGCTAAGTGCAATTGTATGATGTATCCCTTAACTTTTTGGCCATAAGTAAAATATAACTGTTACAAGCATACATTGCTATACTGTGAAAAGTCAATCATTAATTAATTAATTGGTTATTATGTATCATTGATCAAGGGGCACACATATGTTTTAAGTGCTGTGTATTGCCAAAATGCTTTTTTAAAGGAGTCATAATCCAGCTTCAAGTATGAGAGTGGCTATCCCACAATTCTCACACCCGCAAAACATTCCTGGAATTTTCTTTTTTTTTTAATAGTAGGTTATTTGACCAGTAAAAATATCTCCTAATGTTGTTTTAGTGCTATTCATTAAAAGATAGTCATTGTATGCCTACCGAGAGTAAGGCCTTGTTATGGTTCCTTCATACACACTAGTGAGCGAGACAGACAAGGCACTGTTCTCAACAGCTGGTCTTCCAATAGAAAGAGAAAGATCCCGGTCTAGTGGAACAACAGATAAGGAGATAAGACTCTTTCAAATACCAAGAAGACAAATAAATAGGAAAATGTAGTTGAAATAGAAGGATCTTATGGATAAATGGTTGGCCAAGTCCTCCCTGATGATATTTTAACTTTAGACCTAAAGTACAGAAAAAAAAAACAAAAAGATCCTTTTGAGGATCTGGGAATAAAAGATTTCCTGGACAGCTAGTGCAAAAGCCCTGAGAAAGATCAAATATTGTCATTTCTGAGAAACCAAAATAACAGCATGTGGCTAGTGTGAAAAACAAGGCTACAGGCAGTGGAGACAGGCAGGAGATACAGCTGTTTCACGTAGAAAAATAGTTTTCAACCCTGACTGTGCGTCAGGACAAAGCCCTGCAGCGTGACAGGGTTTAGACATTCAGCAGAAGAGAGGAAACCTGAAAATCAGACAAAGATAAAATAACCAGTGAGGCTGGAGCAAAACCAAGGGAAATAATCAATGAAGCAAGGAAAAGAGAGGGTGAAGAAAAAAGAGGGAGTGGTTAGCTGTGCCAAACATTGGTGATAAAAGAACAGAGAAAGGATGCCAAAGTGATTTTTAAAATGGAATCTAAGCTGAAAAGACGAATGCAAGGACCAAAGGGGGAAACAGTGAAAGAGATAGAATCAACAGATTAGAACTCTCAATGTACTTTTTCAAAGAATGATAAAATAAGTCCTAAGTAATTACTGGAAGGAAATTGAGATTTTAGAGGCATCTCAGCGACGATGGATAATTCTTTTGAGAATGTTCACCCTAAAAGGGAGAAACCATGACAGATAGGAAGAATGAGGGCTCACTGGATTTGTTGTTGTTGTTTTGGTCTGCAGTTTAATTTATGTTTTAATGGAAGAAATTACAACATATTAAAGCACATAAGGGAAAGCTATTGTATTGGATATACACCCCTCCTCAGATTCCCTTATCACCGCTGTCTTCTGACCTCTCAACTATTGCTGTCGCTGGCTATAATTTTTAAAATTTCTCACAGGGATTATGCATTCCATTTGTTTTTCCTTTTTGTCTTCTCTTGCTAATTTCACACTAAGAATAATCCTCCCTGTGACCAAAAGGGTAGATATATTTCTTCTAAGTTTTTAGAGTTTATATCATTCACTGAGCACTTCAATCCAGCTGAAACTTAATTTGATATGGTCTGATATGGGATCTAAATGTATTTGTTTAAAATAGAGTTAATAAAGTACTCTAATTATTTTTATTCCAAATCCATTGATTAATGAGTTTCTTTTATTATGTTTAACATTTTATATAATTAAGTGTGTTTTAGGTTTTTCTCTCATTTAATAGTATTTATTCTGTTCAGTCTTCAGACTGAACCTAATCGCAGCATTTTAACATCTGATGGAATCTCTTCTAGACTGTTTTTATTTTTAATTTTTTCTCCAGTTTTTAGAATTTTGTTCTTATTCAATATGAACTTAAAAATAATTTTGTCAAATTATAAAAGAAAATTTGCTTCACTGAATAAATTCATTCTAAAAGAACATATTTCTTTATAATATTCTGCCTTTCTATGTAGGAACATGCTACCCACTTCATTATTTAATCTTTGTGTCTCTCGGAAAATGTATTTAATGTTCTACATGCTATCCCTGTTACCTTTAGGTTACTCCTTGCTCCACCTATTTTGAATAGTTAATAGCTCAAAATTCAAATATATTTGAAAAATTAATACAAGAGGCTTTAGGTCAAAGCTGATGTTGCCCAGGATGACAACCATTTTCAAACTGATAAAAGATATAAATTCATGCTCACGGGACAATAAACTGAAATAAAAATAGGAGATTCACTATTTCAGGTCATAATAGCATTGCGTACATTATATAATTATCTTCCCTTAAAGAACAAAAAGAAGGAAAAGAACATCACAGCTGTTCCCAAATGACAAAGTCACAATGTGTTTTTCTGGTGTGGTTCTAATCAAAAGCAGTCTTCCTGAGGGAGGCAATCTCTTCTGGAACAAGCGTGATTTTTAAAGTTACATGTACACTGCTCCTTCATGATTTCATCATTGTGAATTGATGATGGTTTACTTTAATAAGTTTTGGCATCTGGAAGGAGTAAACAGTACACTTTGTATGAAGCAAGTTCCCTTTAGAATTTTCTGTTCACTCATTTCACCATAGGTAAATTAGCCATGACTGGGTTTTAGACAAGACAAAGGGGAAAAGATGTCCTCCTGGTCCTGTCAGCATTTCTGAAAGGTTTAATCCTAACAGCTGAAGTGAAGATGATGAATTACATCATCATTTATGACCAATCAAGCAGGGGAAAGGGCCAAGACAGAAAAGAATGCTTTAGCCTTTTTTATGTTGTATTTTTAAAAAAAAGTCACATTGCACTTATTTTGAAAAATGTCACTGGTTTCCTCTTGGGTTTATATCTCTAGGGACTACTTTGTTTCTGGTTGTTTTCTCAAATATATTGAGAAGCTACCCTAGGGAATAAAACACATGAGTACTCGAAAAACAAAAATAAAATCACCTTTCCACCCTCCTAATAATTCTGAAATTTTCTAAAGTTCAAGAGAAAGGCAATCCTTTAAAATTGCTCTTTTTCTTTTCTATTAAAAAAAGCCTTCCACAAAAAAGTCAGTTAGAAGGCAAACATTTTATTATATTTATTTATTTTTTATTTTTATTTACTTTTTTAAATTTTTTTATTTCCATAGGTTACTGGGGAATAGGTGGTATTTGGTTACATAAGTTCTTTAGTGGTGATTTGTGAGATTTTGTTGCACCCATCACCTGAGCAGTATACACTGCACCCTATTTGTAGTCTTTTATCCCTTACCGCCTTCCCACCCTTTCCCCCTACGACCTCAAAGTCCACTGTGTCATTCTTGTGCCTTTGCATCCTAATAGCTTAGCCGCCACTTATGAGTGAGAATATACGATGTTTGGCTTTCCATTCCTGAGTTACTTCACTGAGAATAATAGTCTCCAATCTCATTCAGTTCTCTGTGAATGCCATAATTCATTTCTTTTTATGGCTTAGTAATATTCCGTCATATTAATGTACCACAGTTTCTTTATCCACTTGTTGATTGATGGGCACTTGGGTTGGTTCCATGTTTTTGCAATTGTGAATTGTGCTGCTATAAACATGCCTGTGCAAGTATCTTTTTTGTGTAGTGACTTCTTTTTCTCTTAGTAGATACCCAGTAGTGGTATTGCTGGATCAAATGGTAGTTCTTCTTTTAGTTCTTTGAGGAATCTCCACACTGTTTTCAATAGTGGTTGTACTAATTTACATTCCCACCAGCACTGTGGAAGTGTTCCCCGTTCACCGCATCCATGCCAACATCTACTTATTTTTGATATTTTGATTATGGCCATTCTTGAAGGAGTAAGTTGGTACCGCATTGTTCTCATGATAATGAGTGGGTTTCCTGAGATCTGATGGTTTTAAAACAGTTTGGCATTTACCCTGCTTGCACTCATTCTCTCTCCTGCAACCCTGTGAAGAGGTGCCTTTTACCAAGATTATGTTTCCTGAAGCCTCCCCCGCCATGTGGAACTATGAGTCAATATAAGCTCTTTTCTTTATAAATTACCCAGTCTTGGGTATTTCTTCATAGCAGCATGAGAACAGAGTAATACAGTAATTTGCTTCCACAGAGAGTGGGGTGCAGCTATAAAAATACACAAAAACGTGGAATCGACTTTGGAACTGGGTAACAGGCAAAGGTTGGAACTGTTTGGAGGGCTCAGAAGAAGACAGGAAAATGTGGGAAAGTTTGGAACTTCCTAGAGACTTGGAGGGTTCAGAAGACAAGAAGATAGGAGAAACTTTGGAACTATCTAGAGACTTGTTGAAAGGCTTTGACCAAAATGCTGATAGTGATGTGGACAATGATGTCCAGGGAGCTCACATCTTGCATTAGCATGACCTGGATGTGAGAAACAGAATCAAAGGAAATCATTTTGGAACTTTAAGGTTTAATGACTGCCCTGTTGGATTTTGGACTTGCACTGGGCCTGTACCCCATAGTTTTGGCCAATTTCTCCTATTTGGAATGGTTGTATTTACAACCATTTACAATGCCTGTACCCCCATTGTATCTAGGAAGTAATCAACTTGCTTTTGATTTTACAGACTCTCATCAGAAGTCTTAGATGAGACTTTGGACTTGGACTTTTGGATTAATGCTGGACTGAATTAAGACTTTGGGAGGACTGTTGAAAAGGCATGATTGTGTTTTAAAATTCGAGGACATGAGATTTGGGTGGGGCTAGGGGCAGAATGATATGGTTTGGCTATGTCCCCTCCCAAATATTACCTTGAATTGTAATCCCCATAATCCCCAGGAGTCAAGGGTGGGACCAGGTGGAGGTAATTGAATCATGGGAGCAATTTCCCCATGCTGTTCTCCTGATAATGAGTGAGTTCTCACGAGATCTCATGGTTTTATAAGCGTCTGGCAATTCCCCTGCTTGCACTTGTTCTCTCTCCTGCCACCCTGCAGAGAGGTGCCTTCCACCAATATTGTAAGTTTCCTGACACCTCCCCAGCCATGTGGAAGTGTAAGTCAATTAAATCTCTTTTCTTTATAAATTATTCAGCCTCATTTGTTTCTTCATAGCAGCATGAGAATGGACTAATACAATAGGTAAACAATATAATTCAATTTACAATAAGTTTTACAGAACTTAGGACTTTGAGACAATAAAGAAAAGGAGAAAAAAGAAACAACATTTAGGCGAGAAAGGCTTGGTGTTTCAGAGTTAAAAAAATAAAGGTTAATTTAGCCTACAGGTGACATGTTAACTGAAAACATTTTCAAACATATGAACTAATAATGTTCAAAATGTTGCTACCAGGAAGAATATTTAGGCATTAGTGGAAACATGAAAGGGACAGTATAGTATAGGACACGGTGCAGAGACTCTGTAATATAAAGATCTTATTTTAGTGCAGATTCTAATATGTAATATACAATTCCTGTAAATTTAAATTCAGTGAGCTGAGATGACTAATGAAAATTTTTATTTCAAACCATAGACCATGTTACAGAGAATAATATTCATAAATGTAAGTACCAGACAAATTAACAAAGGTTGTTATGGACTGAATGTTTGTGTTCTCATTCCCTGTCACCACAAAATTCATATGTTGAGGCTGTAACATGGTGGTAATTGGAGGTGGGGCCTTGGGAATGTAATTGGATTTAAATTAGATCATGAAGGTAAAGCCCCCATGATGGCATTGGTGCCCTTATAAGGGAATAAAGGAACCAGAGCTTGCTCTGCTCCCTTCCGCCATGTTCAAACACAGTGAGAAGATGGCTGTCTATTAACCAGGAAGCAGACCCTTACCAGACATGGACTCTACCAGAGTCTTCTTGATCTTGGAGTTCTCAACCTCTAGAATTGTGAGAAATTAGTGTTTATTGTATAGGCCAGAGTCTACGGTGTATTTGTTAAAGCAGCCTGAACTAAGATAATTAACACTTTGTTATATTTGCTTTCTTCAAGGATAGTAAAATAACAAATGGAGTTGAAGTCATATGTGCTCTAGTTTCATATCCCTTCCCCCTCCCCCCTAGACATAGCCACTATAATAAATTGGATGGTTATACTTCTTGTTCATAATTTCATATTTTACTACATATATATCTATGAATTATATATAGAATTATATGTGTATTGATTTTATGGCCTTTTTCCCTGAATTATTCTGCAAGTTGCTTTCTCCATTTGGGATCTACATATAAAATAATTACATTTGTTTATACTGGCCTACAGTATTCCATTATGTGAATCTGCCATATTCTATTGACCCTATTCTTCTATTAGCATATCCCTAGGATTTCCACATTTTAACTATTTCAAACAATGCTGACATAAACACCTTGGTGTTTCCTGGCACACATGTGTGAGGGCTGCTCTAGACAATATACCCGTAAGTGGAGATTGGAGTGAGTCACAGGATGAGTAGGGGAAGTGCACATCTTCAGCTTTATCAGAAATTGTGAAATTGCTCTTCAAATGGTTTTACTCATTTATATTCCTGCAAGCAGGATATGAGAATTCCCATTGCATAATGTTATCAAATTTAGAATTTTTACAGTTTAAAATAAACTTTGATCATCATTAAATATTTTTTAATGGAAAGTCTCTTGGCATTTTGGGTTAGACCTTTCTTTGTTACAGAGAATTATCTAGTGCATTGTAGGACATTTTGTATCCTTGCCCCATTGACATTAAATGTCAATAGAACACCACACCACAATTGAAAAAAAAAAAAAGACAACTACACTAATTTTCAAATTTCCAGTGCCACTGCTACTGGGGTAGACGGAATGTGGGTGAAACATTCCTCATTATTTTAGTTTGTATCATTCTAGCTTTTTGAGTTGAATAATTACCTCATTGATTTTCTGATTTCTTGTTATTCTTATTTGTTAGCAAATCATCTAAAGTCATGAGTTCCTCTAAGTAAAACTTTGCTGGCATCCCACATTTATTTATTAAAAAGTATTATAATTGTATATATAATAATCTTAAATATTTCTTGTAGCTTGCTTTGTAACCCACAAGCTATTTGAAAGTATTTTCCCTAAAATATGGGAGACTATAGTTGCTCTTTAATTTAACTGCGTTATAGTCAGAGAACCTATTGCATATATCAATTTGGTATATTTTTGTGATTCATAGTGATGGTGGTGGTGGTGACTTGTATACGCACATTTAGTCAATGTTTGTGATTGGTTCATTTGCAATGTAACTTTCACCAAACAAATAGAAAATAAACAACCTTCTTAAAACTTAGCTTCTGAAAGAAGTGCATTGAATTAACATAACTATGTATTATGGTTATTTTTAAAATTTTTCCTTTCAACTCACAATTCATACATTGAGGCTGTAACATGGTGGCATTTGGAGGTGAGGCCTTGGGAAGGTAATAGGATTTGAATTAGATCATGAGGCTAAAGCCCCCATGGAGAGATTGGTGTCCTTACAAGGAAATGAAGGAACCAGAGCTTGCTCTGCTCCTTTCCACCATGTTATGTATAATATACATATATATATTATAAATGTGCATGTATATGCATATATATTTAAATGTGCATATATATTATATATTTTACATGTATATAATTGGAGTTTTTGCCAAATATTCTCACTGAAATTATTTATTATTTTGTAATGAATTATAATTTGCATTTCAATAACTATCATTTTGTATTACCTTTCATATCTATTAAAGCTTTTGAATTAAATTGAATTCAATTTAATATTAATGTTTCTAAATTATCTTTCTTTAGGTATGCACGGTCTTGGTATATTTTCTCCATCTACTGTTTTCAGACTATCCTATGTTTTTTGTTCTGTGTCTCTCTGAACAGCATATAGTCTGATTTGTTTGGTTGTTGTTCCAGCTTATATAATAATTCCTGTTTTTTGAATAGGAAAGCTTATTTCATTTACATTTATTGTGGTTATTCATATATTTGTCTTCATTTATTTTCTTTCACTTTTTTCCTTCACTTAAAATACCACTAGATTGATCAATTTTATAAATACACTCCTTTTTTTTAACTTCTACTGATTTTGAATTTAAATATTTAATTTATCTGCTTATAATGGTAAGTCTTACATGGTTTAAACTTTATGTTTTAACATGTAAATCTAAAAATGTATAATGCTACTCATTACTAACCTATTTCATAATAGTCAAAAGCTTCAAGATTTTATAACTCTGTTTTTGACCTTCTGTCTTCAATGTTATTGTTCAATATTTTAATTTATTATATTTTGATTCCCCAAATTAATTTTATATTTAGCACTTATTTAGACTTTCTAGCGTACCTAAAATTGCCTCTGTTTCTTTGTGAGTTCAACTTCTTTCCCGGTGGAAAAAATGGGTTAGCCTATGTTTTACTGAGTATCTATGATTAGCAACTTATTTTTTGGTGGCTGTTTCATAATGATAATTCAGCTAGTAATAAAACTTTATGTTACAATTTCTTCTTTCTCACTGCTTAAAAATAAGATCTATCATGTCTAATTTCTACTTTACCTGATTTCATAATGACTGTTTGTATAATTATTATTGCTTAGTTGGTAATTACTAATGCCCAATTTAATTTAGGATTTCTTTCTTACTTTGATGCTTGGTGGCTATAACACATGAAGTGTTTGTATGCATCTGTTTTGATTCATCAACATGAGGACTTATCTAATTTCTCAATTCTAAAAAGTTCTCAACTTTTCAAACAGTGCTCTTGTCATTATTTTTTCCATGAATTCTTACAAAATATCTGATAGATATTTTTATCTTTTTATATATCTGTATTTCATTTAAAATTGTTTCTTACATGTATCTATGGCAATATTTTACTCTTCAGGCTGGTATTATCAACTCTATAACCCCTCTACTTTATTTTATTTACTTGATTATGCTGTGATTTTTACATTATTTTAATTAAAAAATATGACCATTATTTTCATACAACACCTTGATTTTTCTTTTTTTCTCCCCTTTGAATATTTTCAGCAGACTTGTCAAAAATGTCTTTCAGATTTTCAGTTTTCTGATGCAAGTTTTTTGGTTAGTTAAAACAATTGACACTTTCTCTTTGTGCCTAGTACCTTTGTGTGTGCTTGATATTCCCATGATACATTCTTCGTTGCTATTTGTTTAAAAAGTGTATTTTCCATGACCTGAACTGCAGAACTGTTATTACAAGACTATGCCCTGTATTCTTATTAAATATATATGAGCTTTATTTTTAAAAATATTTTTACCTTCCTATGTTTCATTTAAAAAGTAGAAGACTCAGAATACCTAAAGTAGTATTCTGTAGGTTTGGGGAAAGAGATTTTATCTTACTTTCTTAGATTAAGGTCTCCAGCATAATTTGAGATGGGTGTGTTTTGACCAAATATTTGTGTACGATATAATCCACCCATGGCTCATGATGTACCCTAAGCTCTCCTACAATGTTCTAGGAGATATGAGCTTTCCTAGTTCTATTTCATGGCTGATGTAGGATTTTATGATGTCCAGTTTTATTCAGGTATTTTTGTTGCTATTCTTCATAGACATAAAGGATTGAGGATTAGATTCTCTTCTTTTAGCAAGTTGAAAAACTCCAGTCACCAGCTTGTGCTGCTTACATTTTGTGTACATACCCCCATGGGCCATTTAACCTTAAAATTTTACTTAATTTTTCATATTTTTTATTTATATAATTTTTAGGTTATTATGCTTTGGATTTGAGTTCAACTAGGCATAAAATGTTTGTTGTGTGGGTAATATATCCAACATTTAATGTGTTGGGGTCAGGGGAGTGGTTTTCATATTTCCATAGTTCCTCATATTGACTGCACTTCAGTGTATGCCCTACATTGGGAGAACAGCCACGTTGTACCCTTCCCAGAGGTGGAATGAAACCTCCACTTAACATTTAGTTTAGATGTCTAGACTGAAGATACCACGTACATCAAAGGGAGTAGGAAAGAATTATGACTCACATAATGATTCTTGGGAGAGAAGGCAGGCTGCCAAGCAGATTCAAAAGTGACTAAAGAGATCAGGAACTAGCATGGAGTTGATGGTAGTTAAGAAATGGGTCTGAGTGAAGGTACCTCTTCTTTTTTTTTTTTTTTTTTTTTTTCTGAGACGGAGTCTCGCTCTGTCGCCCAGACTGGAGTGCAGTGGCGCGATCTCGGCTCACTGCAAGCTCTGCCTCCTGGGTTCACGCCATTCTCCTGCCTCAGCCTCCTGAATAGCTGGGACTACAGGCGCCCGCCACCAAGCCTGGCTAATTTTTTTGTATTTTTAGTAGAGACGGGGTTTCACCATTTTGGCCAGGATGGTCTCGATCTCCTGACCTCGTGATCCGCCCGCCTCAGCCTCTCAAAGTGCTGGGATTACAGGCTTGAGCCACCGCGACCGGCCGTGAAGGTTCCTCTTAATAGGACAAGGATTGCATGATTTGAACTCACCAGCATTAAGGTAGAGAGTACCTGAGCTTTTTTAAATAGCTTGCCCAGCTGTGGGGCAGAATGGGAGCAGGAATGGTAGGGCTTAGAAGCTGGCAATAGTCAAGTATTAAAAATGAAATCAGACACTATTACTATTCTTTACCTACATTTGTTTCTCTACGTAGTCATTTTGTAAATGAAAGAGCACTTTTAATCTGCCAAAGACTAAAGATAAAATTGTTATAATATAATGTCCATTGTTAATTATGATTAGAATTTCTATTTGTTCAAATTTCTGTTAAAAATATTGATGTACCTTTTTGAAATTACTTTTATGCCATCATTGTACCTCAGTATATGTGGCGATAAGTAGAAAGGTTGAGAGAACATCTCATAGCCTTATCTAGTGTTGTGTCTATCTAGTTTAGTAAGCTTGTTAACAGTGGCATACATAGTGCATTTGAACTTGGGTTGTATCATTTCTTTCCCACCACCACCATCTAAATGACAAAACTAATTTTCATAATAACCATGCAATAATCATTAATAATCATTATTTTCTGGACTCATTTTTTAATTTTAAAATAAGCAACTGACAACTGAAAATGAAGAACGTATTTTATTTTTTGAAAATATCCAAACTGAGTAACATATTTTATGTATGAGCTAAAATTTTCACCTATCAAATTTTAAATATGAATAAAAATTTCAGGCAGTTACGTCAAATAATAGAATTGAAATAACTAAAATTCAGTTTTTAGTCTTTACAATCACTGAGATACTGTTGCTTATTTTGAATAGAATATTCAAACACAGTCATATGTGATATCTACTATCACAAGGATAAAGACATAGACTATGACTGAAGTGATGTCAAAAAACTTCCAATCATTACAACTTTCTCTTGAAATGAACATGTATATCTCAGTCTATGTGTGCCACGGTCCAACATTAAAACTGAAACATTTTTAAATTAATTTTGATGTAGAATACGATGTGTATTAGATGGTAAGAAATAAACACTGTACTAATGTGGCCTATTTTAAGTATATAGGTTTAGATAGATAAATAGATATATGGGTGGATAAATAGATAGATATCAATAGTAATTTCTGCAATTATTTAGAACTGATGGGGTGGAGGAATGTATTTTTTAGCTGACATTATTCCAAAATGCTGACGCATTATGTTAATAAAAAGCAGACCTATTTAATAAGTTTTAGAATTTTGTTTGAATCCGCTCCCAACAATGCGTTATCTTACTGCATTTACCAAGGGTGAACCACACCTGCCACCCTACCTTTAATTTGGTCTTGTTTGACTCTAGATATAACTTTGCCTTCTGAAAAGTTGGAGATCCTTGTTACATAATTAACATAATATATTTGATCTCATATCCCCATGACGAAAGAGGTTAGCTGATATATATATACTATCCATGTATACTAACAAAAAGTTCTCTGAATAATGATTTCAAGATGTTATAATGTTGTAGGTAACAACAGAGGGTGAAAATTAAAATAGATAGAATGTATTTTAATTGAAAATTATAGAGTAAATAGTAAATTATAATTTACTCCAAAACTCATAGGATTTAAAAGATTTTGTGGACAGTTAATTTTATTTCCCTTTGTACATCACAGAAATGTGCTATTATTTTTACAGCCACTTTGGATGAAATATCTTTACAGTTGATTTAGGTGAATGTGTCTAGTGTCAGTGTAGAAATATGGAAAAATCTATACCATGGTACCAGAAGTCATATGTGGTTGACCAAAGTTGGCCAAATAAAATATATAATTGAATTATGTATAAATTGTGAATTAAGAGTCTGAGTTTTTTAACTATGTCATAGACTGATGAAGACTGAGCATAAAAGCTCAGATGTTTGAAGCAAGAATAAAGTAAGGATACATGTCACCTTAAAAATATCAGTAGCTTCTAAACTAGCATTTCATATCTGTAACTGCTTACTTCCAATTGACATTTATAATTATTTTATTTTTAGTTAATGACCACTTTGGATTTATAAATATATTTCCAAATAAGCATACAATTATACTTTTCTATTGATCTTCTATTGGCATATTATGAATATATCTGTTGTTAATAATTTGAAATAAAGTTTTCAGACCATATGAAAGGCTTTTCAACTGACATGAGAGATATTTCCAAATTAATAGATTCCTATGTCTCTTAACAACTTAAGTTTTCCTTTAATTTCTATATATAGAGAAAATTTTATCTTTAATATACTTGTCTTTCAGTGATGTTATTCAAAGGGAGAATATATTTAAAAGAGAATGTATAATCGAAAAATGTTGGGAGGTTCTAAATTAATGACTCAATAACCATGCTAGTTATAGGTCTGTTTAAACTTTCTAGTTTTTCACAATTTAGTCTTGGTAGTTGCATGTTTCCAGGAATTTATCCATTTCTTTTATGTTACCTAATTTGTTAGCATATAATTCTTCAAAATGGTGTCATATGATCCTTTTTATTTCTGTGGCATCAGTTGTAATGTATCCTCTTTTTTTCCGATTTTGTTTATTTCTTTCTTCTCTCTTTTTCTCTTAGTCTAGCTGTGGGTTTGTCAGTTTTGTTTCCTTTCAAAGAATCAGCTCTTCTTTTTTATTTTTTTCCTGTTGTTTTATATTTTGTTTATTTCTGCTCTAATCTTTGTAAATTTTTTTCTTTCTTCTAGCTTTGGGCTCTTCTTTTTCTAGGTCCTTGGTGTCTAATGTTAAGTTGTTTATTTGAGATCTTTATTCTTTTTTAATTTAGGTGTTTATCACAATAAACTTCCCTCTTAGTATCACATTGGTCATGGCAGTGATTTCATGGATATGACACCAAAAGTAAAGTCAACAAAAATAAAAATAAACAAGTGAGACTACATCAAACTAAAAGCTTCTGTAAAGCAAAGGAAATAATCAACAGAGTGAAAAGGCAATGTACAGAATGACAGAAAATATTTGCAAGCTATATATCTAATAAGGGGTTAATCTCCACAATCTGAATAACTCCTATGATATGGTTTGGCTGTGTCCCCACCCAAATCTCATCTTGAATTGTAGCTTTCATAATTCCCATGTGTCATGGGAGGGACCCAGTGGGAGGTATTTGAATCATGGGGATAGGTCTTTCCCATGATGTTCTCATAAAAGTAAATAAGTCTCACAAGATCTGATGGTTTTATAATTGGTAGTTCCCCTGTACAAGCTCTCTTGCCTGCACAACGTAATAAGTGACTTTGTTCCTCATTTGCCTTCCGCAGTGATTGTGAGGCCTCCGCAGCCATGTGGAACTGTGAGTCAATTAAACCTCTTTCCTGTATAAATTACTCAGTCTCAAGTATGTCTTTATTAGCAGTGTGAGAACAGACCAATATATCCCTACAACTCAATAGGATAATAAAACTAATAGCCTGATTTTTTAAATGGGCTAAGGACTTGAAAAGACATTTCTCCAAAGAAGATGTACAAATGGCAATTGGTTTATTAAAAGATGCTCAACATCACTAAACAATGGGTAAATTCAAATCAAAACCACAATGAGATATCACCTCATGTTGTGCACTATTGGAGGAAATGCAAAATGGTACTATTTTTAATTTTTCCTCAGAAAATTAAAACTAGAAATGTCATATGATCCAGCAATTCCATATCTGGGTATTTATTTAAAAAAACTGAAATCACCATCTCAAAGAGATTATCATCACTCCTATATTCATTGCAGTGTTATTCAGTATAGTCAAGATGTTGAAACAACATGTCTGTTGACAGGTGAATGGATAAAGAAAATGTAGTAGGTACATACAGTGTAAAATTATTCATCCTTAAAATAGGAAATTCTGCAATATGAGGCAGCATTGATGAATCTTGAGGACATTATGCTAATTGAAACAAGTCAGTCACAGAAAGATAAATACTGCATCATTTTACTTATATGAGGTATCTAAAAATAGCTAAACTCATAGAATTGGAGTAAAATAGTCATAGTCAGGGGTTGAGGTGAGAGAAATGGGGCATTACTAATCAATGTACATGAAGTTTTAGTTAAAGATGAGTGAGTTCTAGAGACCTGCTGTACTCCATTGTACAAGTAGTCAACAATACTGTATTGTACACCTAAAAATTGTTAAGAGAATAGAACCCATGTTGGGTTCTTACCACAATAAAATAAGATATTTTTTAAATGAAAAAAATTCCACTAGGAAATTAATTCATATACATGTATCCATATATAACATTTATAAAATCCAAAAACATCTGAAATCTTAACATGCATTTCTCCCCAGGGAGTATAGGTAAGAAATATGGACTTCTACTTGAACATTATACTTCATTTAACTTTCAGTTTAAAGAAATTTACCACTTTAAAGAAATAGTGAGAAATTACTATAAATAAAAAAAAATTGCTGAGGCAAAAAGCTCAAATTAATGGTTGTCAGGGGCTGCGGAGACGAAAGAATTGAGTAACTGCTCATTGGGCAAAGGTTTACCTTTGGAATGATGAAAATGTTTGGGAACTACATAGAGGTGGTGATTGCACAAGACTGTGACTGTCCTATTGCTTCTGAATTTTCCACTTTAAAATTATTAATTTTATAAAGTTATATGAATTTTAATTAAATTATAAATATTTTTATAAAAATTGAAAAATTCACAATCTGTTACTAGCATTCTCTTTCATTATGAATTACTTTTATCATTTATTTTAGAAAATGTTTTTCATCAACTACAGTTTAAAAATTATTTTTCAACAATAACACTTTAAAGTGTTTTTTATATTTTCCATATATTTCATATATGCAAGATTATTTAAGCACATTTTTCTTCTAATTTATATTACCAATGGGAGCTTATAAAATGTGTGCTAGGTGGACTTCATAAGCTTTATAATAACAGAATTTTAATGGCAGTGAAATTAACTCATGACAATTCTATTTTGTCCTTTTAAGTTCACATATTCTTCAAGAAATTAGGAGCCATTTATTTCAAGAGAAAGGTTCAAATCTTGATTATGTACATTTCAGAATAAGTATAGCTTCCCAGATTAAGAAATTTGTCATATTGTAATCAGAATTGAGAAACTGAAGATTATTTCTATTTTGAAGCAATTTATTCACTTTACAAAAACATGTTCCTTTTAATGTATTAAATGAGTGATCGTGTTGATTTATATAGATGATTATCACCTACTTATGAGTAATATGAACATAAACTCATATCATAAAGGGATAAGAGTTGATTTTTACTAACGCAGGAAATTCCTAATGTCAGATTTGTTTTGCAAAATTTAATTCAACTATAGCATTGCATAGACATAGGTAGAGCATAAACAAAACATACCCATTTTTGTAGGTGAAATGAAGTATGTTAAGTATTTCAGTATAGTATTTACCAAATCTTTACCTTTACTAAAAATCAAATTATGGTTTGTAGCCTTCGGTTTTGACTGTATGCCTTCAGAGAAACATCAGTCAGATTAATACACAATGACCAACTATCTTAGTTTAGGATCCCTTATGAACAGAACTAGTGACAAGGACCTGGGTGCAGTTGTTTTATTTGAAAGGTGACTGCAAAAATCAGGAATAAGGCAACAAGAAGAGTAAAAAAAAGCAAGGAGGGAAGAAAAGCTAATGTGAGAAGGCATAAGCAAGCTTCCTGAGGTGAATTTGCCAGAACTATCTGTGAATTGTTCACCCGAAGGTTGGAAGTCTGTTTTCATTGGCTTCTTCTTCCATTTGAGGGTTGCCCCTAAAGATGTAAATTATCCCACATTTCCAGGCTGTGCTTGTACCCAGGCTTAGTGGGCTTCCACAGCATGGGAGGAGGCCCTGGATACAAAACACAAATCTGAGCAGCATGAACTTGAATGGAACACTGTCAGCACATGGTAAATCTAAGCTCCTCCAGAACACGGGTCCATGGAGCTGATCAAAACCAGAGGCAACCCAAGATATTATACTGCAGGATTCCAGCACATCTTGCACTAGACACATCAACTCAGGAATGCTGTGGGAAAACATTTCTTCCTACCTTAATTTATTATCTTGAGCAGCTGACTTGTACAGACACCATGTTAAGTGATTTTGACATATTTTCTCTCTCAGCTTTTTCTTATTTATGTTTTACAGTCATCAAGATATAGCTTAATACACCATGGTAGTAATATAAAAATATTCTGTAAAACTGTGGGGTATAAAAGACATAATTAACTTTCCCAGGTGCCCACAAATTTCTCAGGTGTAAGGGTCACTATTTATTGAACTTCCAAGGACATACATACATTTTCTCTTATTATTCAAAAATGATGTTACTAATGGAGATTGTTCTCTCAGTGACTGAAAAGATGGATGTGTGACTAATGGTCCTTTCCATCCTCCATAAATGCATACAGTGTCCTTCAGCTATGACTTACTGTGACTGGGGCTATTTACAACCATGTCTCTTCCACTCACTGTCTTTCCAACACCTTTACTGAAATACAAACACCCCATTTTGAATTGCATTGTGTAGTGCTAAATTGACTTTGCATCAAAAATGAAAAATTCTCTTTTAAAGAGAGCCCTCTTTAGCTTCCATTCTAGTGCCTAGAGACATTAACCTGTACATACAAAGGAAAGGATAAAAAGGGGGTGAGAGGAGGAGGTGCTTTTCCATCAAATGCATAGAAAGCATCCAATATTTTAAAATCATAGATGTTTCATATATTACTTACATTACTGTTTATTTTGGTCTGTGTTTTCTCACTACTTATTGTGTTCTTAGATTTTTAACGGTTATTAGTATAGAATTATTTTGCAAAAAAACTGATGGAAGTCTGCCTCTTGGTTCAGTTCTCTCTGGCATGAATCCTCACAAGATTTATGCCCTATCAATCTTTTTTTTTTCTGTGTCATCACTTGCCAAATCTTTTGGGATTTTCTTTTATCACAAATCTCTGGTTTCTATCCTGTCTTTTCTGGTCTTATTACCACCACCTAGCCAGATTTTCTTTCAATATTTATTATGTATATCTTATATGCTAGGCATTGTATTACATACAGTACACTCCTAAATTGTTGCACACATGTAGATGCCTCTTACTTGCTTATCTAGACTTTTTTGGCTTGAAGTAACATGAAATTATTTAGACTAGTTCCAAATCAATACAAGATAAATAGCTAAGATAGAGAAGTATCTCAGACTATCCAGGAACGGTAAGCTATATCAAGCCATAAGAGGAACCAGAACAAGAGCTAGAAATTCATCAGAAACTCAGGCAATTACTACTTTAAAATGATGAATGCATTAATGTGAATTCCCCACATGCATATTTACCCCTTGAGAGGCTTAGCAGTCCAGTATCTCAGAAGTCCTGTGACTTTTAAAATGGCAATTAGCTTAAAATGTACATTTTAGTTAGTACCGGGTGGAAAACTAAAATATGGCTTTAGGATCTTCCTCCACCTTCAGGCAATATATGTGGATTATAATAATGGTATTCTGAGTACAGAAACCTAGAAGTTGTCCAATTCAAGGAATTGACTCCAATCTTGGAAATTTCAGATTAAGTCAAAAGGAAAGGTAACATATTAGTCTAAGGCAAAAATATTCTTGGACAAGATAAGCCTCAGAGTGCCTTTCTAAATCACACTTTCTCAATGTCAGCTCACATTTTGTATGGCTTGATAAGTGCTGATGAACAAAAGTTCAGTGAAGGGATTCATGCCATCCCACCCCAAGGTGTCGGAGATGTGAGGACCGATTATTCAAACTCTCATTGGCATGAAAGCCAAAATATTCCCAGAGAATTCTCTGGTACCTAGATGTGGAGGCTTTACACTGTAAAAATATTCTTTCCCTGAGTAACCTTGATGAACTCTCCTGCTAAAAGACAGATAGACGAGGCCACCCAAGCTTTACTGGCATCAATAGGTATGTGCTCTACTGGGCACAAAGACAGGAAGGGTGGCTAACATGCTTAATGGGCTAGATGTATCACATCTAGGGTGATCCCGTTGAAATGATCTTGCTCAAATAATAATGAATCTGAGGACTTTCAAGGCATAGACATGCTCGCTCTCACTCTCTCTCTCTCCCTGTCTCTTTCATTGACACACACATACACACATATATACAAATGTGAATTGCTGAATCATCTCCCTTCTTTAAGAAGATGCATACTTGTGATAATACCTTAAGAATTCTGGTAGGCATAAACTAACATCATTCTGGGAAGGGGTAGAAACTAGGAATAAAACTGACATTATTTTGGCAAAAAGCCTCTCTTTTTGAGTTGCTGCAGGCAAAGAGGAACTGAAGAGCTGCAGCCATCTGGGAATTGGACTCAGTGGGCCATGTTTTTCCAGAGAGTGCAGTGTTCTTTTCAAAACTCTCAGTAGGTAAGTGCTGCTTGTAGAACCTAGAGGTTTTGTTTCTGTCCGTGAATAGCTGTCTTACCTCAGGTTCTGATCATCTGAAGGATCTCAGGGGAATAGCTCACTGTGTGAACATTGCTCTTTGGAATGCCTGGGGAACCAAAGACTTCAATGGGCCAGTAACACACTGAAGACAGTTAGAAAATCCCATCCTTTCTCTGCACTAGAAAGTATAGCCTGAAACAACTATAATACTTTCTTACTTGAAATGTGAACTCATGAAAAGAACACATTGACTATAGTTATTTAAAGAATAACTGCATGTTTATGTTTCCTTGCTTGTGCCCTAAAGTCACCAATTTATATAAAGTTCCTAGCCGTTGAAATATTATGTTGGTGCAAAAGTAATTGCGGTTTTTGTCATTAAAAGTAATGGCAAAAACCACAATTACTATCACTTGTCTTATGCTTAACACTAAACTATGGCATTGAAAAACCCTCTAAAATAATTTCTCAGGACAGTTTTCAAATGGATGTAGAATATTTGCATATTCTTTATTTCAAAAAGCAAGCCCTGTGTTAATTGCCTTCTCTAAAGAGCATTTGAGCATCTTTTCTAAGCAGAGTGATTCCTCACATAAATCATATGGACAGGCTTCACCACTCTGCTCCTAGAAATGAGGCACTTTGATATCGATATCTTAAATGGCAGTGGTTAATTAACGAATAGAAATTCTGTCTTTTCAAAAGATTACCTTCTCTCGATAGCTCCAAAGCTCCCTAGTGAGTTTTTCTTAGTATCTGTTCTCTTTTTCGCTGCCTGTAGCTTCTCATGGGAACTCAGAGGTGCCTCTCAAGGTCAAACTCAGAACCCACTAGTTCCCTTCTTTTGATCCACTCCTGCTCACCACAAAACCACCACCTACTTGCTTCAGTTGCATCAAAAAACTGCACTGAACTGTCAAGGAAGAATTCAGGTTCGGTAGAAGCTTCCACTACCTAGAGACTCAGAAACCCAACACCAATTTTGTTGCAGTTACTAGAATCTCTTCAACTCCTATCTGGCTCAGAAAAGAGATGGTCTACATAGGCGAGAAGGAACTATTTCCCACCTCTATGCTAATGCTTGTGATATGTACAGGAGGCAGAGAAATACTAGGTAAAAAAGTTGGGGTCCCTGGCAAGGGTTCCACCCTCAATCCTGGACTTGGAGCCCTAAATGAGAACGTCACATCCCTGTTTTCCCACCCAAATGTTGCCTTTTGGCCCAACATGCCCCCATCCCGTGCCCATAAAAACCCCAAGCTTCACTGGCAGAGGAGCAGAGCAGCATGGCAGAGAAGGAGAGAAGAAGCATCTGAATGTCAAGAGGAGAAGAGGCAGCTGGACATCAGAGTCTATGGTCGGAGAGGAGATCGGCTGGGGATGGTTGGCTATCACCTACCTCAGACCAGGAGAAGGTTATCTTTCCACTCCATCCCCTTTCCAGCACCCCATCTTCCTAAGAGCCACTTCCATCACTCAATAAAATCATCATTCACAATCCTTCAAGTCCATGTGACAAGAACCCGAGTACCAAGAGGGCAGGGTATAAAAGGCTGTCACTCTGACCCTCTACGGAGCTGGTTAACACTTACATATCTGCAGAAGGCAAATGCTAAAAGAGCATTGTTTGTAACACACGCCTTCTGAGGCTCCAGGGGTTTCAGGCAACCCCTAGACACTGCTGCGGGCCAGTACAGGATTTGTTCCTGCCAGTGCCCAAAGGCACTCGCCCCAGCTCCTGTTTCCACTCATCTGCATGCTCCACCTCTTGCAAGGGGTTTGAGCATGGCAGCTGAGTAAACAAGCCACACCCCTGTCGCAAGTCCCACGAAGGGTTCAAGGGAACTCTTCTGTCTCACTTGGTCATGGGTATTCCACAGAAAATTGGCTGGGGTCCAATTGGTACAGTTGTTTAAATGTCCAGCTTTTTAAAATTGATGAACATTCAGGTAGTACCCCATGTATAAGCCTTGTGCAAGGAAAATAGTAAAGTCTCAGAACCCCAAACTCACTATGCCAAAGGTAAAGTTAAGCTTGGGAATGAGTCATGCAAAAACGACCTTCCTTTTTTCCTAAACAGCTCCAAGAATAAAAGGCCACATATCTTCCCAGGGGTCCTCCCTCACTAATTGCTCATAAGGAAATTTCTTATCAGCTTCAAAATCTTTACCATAAACCAGAGCTCCGTTGAATCTCACCCTGACAATGCAAGTGAACAGCTTACTTTCACAGGTACAGGACAAAGATAGGACTAAAAATCATCCCTCAACCTACCCCAAGACAAATGTATATTTTACTTCTTCCTCTATTCTAAGTCAAATTTATCTTATGTAAAATGCAGATTTACTGAGTGCCAGGTAAATGCATAATTGACTCACTCCTTCCCTTCCTGCCACTGTTTCCTCTTTAAATATTGAAGTCCTCAAAACCCTATCTGGAGAAAGCACAGGCCACAGATTCTACTGAAACTTGTGTTTCCCATGCACCTCCTCGACCTTGGTGAAATAAACCTCTAAACTGATTGAGATCTGTCTCAGACACCATTTGGTTTACAGGCTCAATGATTTCAGGGCTGATATGAATGCCTACCAATTGCATTCTAGGTGCAAAAAGACAGGGTCCTGTTGCTATGTCTAACAATTGAGCCTCGGTCACGTCCACCCAACCTCTAAGCTACACGTTGTTTCTGAGAAAAGAGGGGCACTGTTCTGTTCAGCAATCAGGACTCAGTCAGATCTACTCCAGTCAACAAAACTCATACCACATCACTGAATCCCAATAGGTAAGGGGGTAAGGGTGGGTGAAAGAGAAAACACAAATTTCTGGAAGCAAATAGGTATTTAGGAAGGAAGGGCACCACCCCAAACATGCAGTACTGACTATCCAATACTGACAAATATTGGAACAAAGAGTGACAGCAAGACCTCTTACTTAGAGATTCTGAGCAACAGACCACAAATACAAAGAAAATATCTTGTTACAAATGCTTTTAACTTGCTTTGTAAAATTTTTCTGAATGTCTACCTCCACTTATTACAACTAAAGTTCTACAGATAGCATGCCATTTCCACACTAAAAGAGCTCCTGCATTGCAAAATCATTAATTTGCTTTATTTATTCTATCTGCTTGCCCAGATAGCTCATTATGTATCTATCTGAAGATTTTATAGATTAACATAGTTTTATGAATCTTTACATCTATTCTATAATAGTCTGAACATAACCTTTAATTTTTTCCAAATGCAATAGCAATTTAATGGGCTTCCTATTGTGCTTAATCCCTTTGTTCTCGTATAATGTGGAACGCACTTAAAATGCCTGTCTGCCCTTTCATTGAATCCAGAGCTATTCATAATGTGATTTCTTCCTTCATCCTTCTGCTCTGCCCATTAAGGAGTAGTGTATACTGTGTGAAATTACTGAATATTCAAGGAAGAAAAGCATAATTATTTCTGAAGCTCTGTGAGAGGAGTTTATGCCTTTTACATCAGTGGTTCCCAAATCTGAATGATACACAGAATTACTTGTGGAACCTTTTAAAATTTTCCGTCATTTGGGCTCCATCTTGATAGACTCTGATTTAGTAAATTCAAGATTATTTTTTATAACTGAGTTAATTCTCATGCTTAGGACCATTGCTCTCCCCGATAATAAATTCTGAGTGCTGTAATATACCACCCAGGCACCCAGGTTCCCCTTCAGAAATTGAGGACTTATTTCCACCAAATGCTGTGAATGCTGCTGGCCAAAAGGCCTAAGCTACCACTCTTATAGTAATTGTTCAAGCTGAAAGGACTATTTCACCCAAAGGCATGTCATATCACAAGCACAAAGGCCCAGCCATTCCTCCCACTTGGAGACAACTGTGAAGGGTCATTTCAGCTTCAACTCCCCATTGAGATGGCTAAGGCCTGTAGTACCCCAGATCCTTCTGTTATGGGATCTTTGGGGTATTGACCTTTCTGGCCAGAAATCTCTGTGGCTGGTGGTGCATTTGCCTGCGTTTTGCTTTGACCTGCTGGGTTCATTCTGCCCACTCAACCTGGCAGGCTGCGCTTGGCTCACACTACCCGTCTGGGTCCTATGCCTGCCAAGGGGGACTGTGTGGAGCGTCAAGGGGTGTGTGAGTGAGCATGGGGTCCAGCTCTGCACAGTCAGATATGCTGGCTGCTACAGTGGGGCAGGCAGCTCCAAGTGCCAGCATGGGCACCGGCTCTCTGTGAGGCTGTGGCTAAACTAGGAGCACCACAAGAACCTTCCACAGCTGGCACCAGGGAACACAGTGGCTCCCAGAAGCTTGGAGATGCTAGGAACTGCAGGGCCCCAAAGAGGCAGTCACAGCCCTGGCTGGGGGAGCTCCCAGGTCTGGGGTCTCCAAAGGGTTGCAGTTCTTCTTTCCTTCTCTTTGCCCACAACATGGTGAGCAAGGAGCATGTCTCAGCCCTGTTTGTGTTACAGCTCTTTCAATCTCACCATTCAAAGGTTCCTGAGTTCTTGTCCTGCACCCAGGAAGAATGAGATACACAGACAAGTAGAGGGTGAGCAAGAGGAAGAGGAGTTTTATGGAGCAATAGAACAGCTCAGAGGAAACCCGCAGCAGGTTGCTCCTTTCTGCAGCCAGGGTGTCCCAACAGTGTTCAGCTACTAGCAGAGAGGGTAGCTCCTCTCTGCTAGGCAAGTCATCCCAACAAGTGTTCAGCTATCGGCAGAGAGGATACATAACTCCTCTCTGCAGCTGGTCATCCATCATCTCCTCATCATCTCTCCATTGTCTCTGCAGCTCTCAGCAGAGAGGAAGCCCTAGAGTGGGTGGCTCCTCTCTGCAGGCAAGTCGTCCTGTCATCTGTTCAGCTCTGGCTGAGCCCAGGGCTTTTATGGGCCTCAGAGGGGAGGAAGTACATGCCAATTGATCCTTGGGCAGCCATGAGCAGGGCCAGAAAAGGCACCACAAGTTCCCACTCTGGTCTGTGGGACTGGCAGCCTGGCCCCCAGCCTTCAGGCCCTCCTGCCCTGAAGGTGGGGCCTCACTGGGGACCCATTTCCTCCCACCCAGGAGCCTGTCTGCCTCCTGCTGCCAGGCTGCTTGCACGAAGGGGCACCTGCAGGTCAGTGCCAGGCTGTCCTCAGCCCCCCATCAGCCTCCCTCCCATGCTTGTTAGTGCCCAAATTCCAGAGGGGCTGAAGCAGCAGGGCACTGGTGTGTCAGCACTGCCCCGAGCATGTGTATCCCTGGCCAGGCTGTGACAACACCCAGGCTCAGCTCCATGTTGCTCCAAGTTTGGAGCAAGTGTTGACAGCAGAGAAAAGCCAGGCAGTAGGAGCAGGCACTTCCCAGCCTGCAAGGTCTCGGTGTGGTGGGTGGCGGGGGGATTTCCCAGCCCCTAAGAGTGCAGAGAGACCCAGGTCTACAGCCCTGACTTGGGTGGCTGCAGCTGCACCCAATAGGGCAGGACTGCTTCCTGCTCCCAGGTCCCACTGGTTCCTTGGAGCATGCAGCCTCAGCTGCACTCCTCCTCGCAGCCTGGGTCTGGGGCTTCAGGTCCTTGCTGGGCCTGGGCTGGCATCCTGGGCAGGAGCTACATTGCTGTGAGCTTCCCCCATGACACCAGCACTCAGGGACAGCCTGAGGCTCCCTCATGCCTGGCTCACAGCCCTGCCCAGGGGGTACCTCTAGGAGCGGATTGTAGGCCGTGGGCCCTGTACTCGGCCATCTGGAGTGTTAGGCTCCGTGGTCTCCCCAGTGCAGGGCAGACCCTGGAGATACAGTGCTAGGTGGCCCCGTGTAGAACCTCCTTCCAAGGCATAGGAACCCGACATCCTCATTGGGGTGGACACGGTGGCTGCCTTCCTGGCTGGGTCCCTGAAGTGGGCATTGCTCCCACTTCCTGCCCCAGGCCCCCGAAGTGCAGCCCCAGCTCTGCCTCACGGCCCCTCTCTGCTCTACCCCACTGCTCCCCATCTGGTGAATGACATGGCCCAGCCCTATCCTGGTGGCCCCCAGGGCAGCAGGCTGCTGGAGGCTGTCTTCCTCCTCCCCATGGCATCCCCGCGGCAGCAGCATGATGGCAGCAGCCATTCTGGACAGCCCACCACTGCCATCACTTCCAGGTGTTGATCCTGAGAATAGTCCCTAATAAACCTCCTGCAGGCTGTTCTCCCTTTCACAATCAGCTTCCTGGGGCACCCAAACTGTGATACATATTATCATTAGAGTTTGAATGTCAAAAAAGGAGCCTTCCCTATCTTAAATTTCTCTTCAATTAGAATATAAACCAATTCCAAGAAGGAAACAATCAAACAATTTATCCCCTACCAACCTCCAAAGAAACCAAGCTGACTTCTCTGCTCCCTTTTGTCAGTTGCTAACTCATAGCTTCCTGCCTACTACTGTGCATTTCTTCCTACAATGAAATACCCTCTCCTTTATTTCTCTTATTCAAAACCACATTCCTCTTATTGCCATTCATGAGTACACTCATCCTTGAAGAAGTGTTGCCACCTAACTTTTTCAGCATGAAGCTATGAATGTGCCTGTAATCTGTCATATAATCATGGATTTCGTTATATATTGACTTGTACTCTATAGAGAATATGTGCCTAGACAGAAGAAACTGAGCCTTCTGTTTTGTTTTACGTTTGTTTTTGTTTTGCTTTGTTTTCCAAAGTATGCCTGTTGAATGGCAATAAAGGTAAGACGATAAATAATAATGATCAATGTTCTAACATAAGACGTTCTCTCTAGCCACTGATTTACCAGGCTTTCTGAAAGATAAAGTGATGTACTTATATATACAGTCACACACTGTACTAAAAAGCAATCCTTCCTCCTAGTGTCATGACTTAACTGAAATGTTCAAAGTTTCATTATCTTTATTATAAAGTACCTGATGCTTTTTCTTTGAACTGGTTACTTTGACTTGTATATATGTTTGAACTAAAAGATTAATCTGTAATGTTTTAAATTATTTTGTGTGGTAAATTAATTTTGATTTCTGTAATGTGATAATGTAATTGGTAGTTCTCTTCCTTGATGTCTGAATTATAGTTTTCAGTTGTGTTTCTACAGTAATGTGCATTGTTGTTGAGTTGTGTTGTGTCTTGTTTGAAAGGATAAAGGAATGAATTTTTTTTTCTAAAAAAAGAAATAATCTGGAATTAGACTAAGATTAGAATCATGAGTCCTGCTCATCATTGACTGGCTTTGGCACTTTGGAGAGTTAGTTACCCTCTCTGTGTTTTAGTTTACTTTGCAGTAAAACAGGGGTAAAAATAATGCTCACCATTTAGGGTTGTTGAGAGGGACGAATGAAGAGGTTCAGGAGATATACTACCAGGTGCCTGGCACATGGTAAATTCATGGTAAAGTTTACCTCTTGCCGAGACCAGCTGGGTCAGGGAGACCCTAACCCAGCGGTGCTAGAGGAATTAAAGACACACACCCAGAAATATAGAGGTGTGAGGTGGGAAATCAGGGGTCGCACAGCCTTCAGAGCTGAGAGCCTCAAACAGAAATTTACCCACATATTTATTAACAGCAAGCCAGTCATTAGCATTGTTTCTATAGATATTCGATTAACTAAAACTATCCCTTATGGGAAACGAAGGGATGGGCCAAAATAAAGGGGTGAGTCTGGCTAGTTATCTGCAGGAAGAACATGCCCTTAAGGCACAGATCACTCATCCTATTATTTGTGGTTTAAGAACGCCTTTAAAAGGTTTTCCACCCTGGGCAGGCCAGGTGTTCCTTGCCCTCATTCCAGTAAACCCACAACCTTCAGCGTAGGCGTTAGGGCCATTATGAACATGTCACAGTGCTGCAGAGATTTTGTTTATGACCAGTTTTGGGGCCAGTTTATGGCCAGATTTTGGGGGGCCTGTTCCCAACAACCTCTTGTTAGCATTTGAAAACATTTCCAATATCAACAAGCCAGAACCCTGCATCATGGTTGATATCATATTTCAGTGCGTATTAGAGAAGTAACCCAATCATAGTACTTTTATTTTTAACTCTCAGAAGTGGACATGGCTCAGGTCAGGAGAATAATATATCAAAGGAGCAATTAGCTGGATACTATGGCAGTATTCTTCTTATCCTTCCAGAAAATTATGTACGTTGGTTGAATCAGGTGTCTAAGCTGGTGGTTTTAAACCACAGTAATCATCAAAATAACTTGTAGAGATTTTTTAAAACATAGTTTTCCATCTCACTTTGATATTTAAATTTAATTGGAATGACATGAATCTGAAGTATCTGTATTTTAAAATTTTCTACAGATGATTCCTATATGCATTCAGGGTTGAGGCACAATGGTAAAACTGGTAGGTTAAAGACTATTGGCATTGCTAATTAGGTCATGGAGAAACATAGGTAAGATGATAGCTGGGATTTGAAATAGAATGTTCCCTGCGAAAGTTAAACATACATGGACATATAATGAATTACGGCAAAGAGGTAAAGTCTCTTTAAAATGAAATAATGGCTCCAAGGCCAAGATACAACTGTATCTTGCTGAAGCCATTAATAACTTTTTTTTTTTTTTTTTTTTTGAGACAGAGTCTTGCTATGTTCCCCGGGCTGGCAGGACTCGGCTCACTGCAACCTCTGCCTCCTGGGTTCAAGCGATTCTTGTGCCTCAGTCTCCTGAGTAGCTGGGATTGCAGGCATGCATCACCATGCCTGGATAATTATTTTTGGTATTTTTTTGTAGAGACAGGTTTTTGCCATGTTGGGGAGGTTGGTTTCAAACTCCTGGCCTCAAGTGATCCGCCTGCCTCGGCCTCCCAAAGTGCTGGGATTACAGGTGAAAGCCACTGTGCCCAGCCTTGAAGCCATTAATATCTTTAGAGAAAGCATGTATCTATTAGAAAAAGTGCTGATGATCATTGGAAGAACATAAAATGGAGAGTCATAGAAGAAGGACGTAATATTCTTCCAAGAATTATGCAAGAGAAAGGAAATGTTTACCAGGGACGTCAAAAGCTAGAATTATATTGGTAAAGAAATGCCTTTTGGGAAAATGAATTTATATGTTATCTTAACCTGAAAATTCTTAATCTGTACTACAGTGTTCTAATTCTGTGATCATCCAGTAATCTTACTGATATTTGGCATGCTATAGGGAGAAGCATTCATGTTGAACTAATGTGAGTAGTTCTTCCAAGTAACAAAATTTTCACTGTTAACTAAGACATAGATATTCATGATGAATAAGTAGATGGACATCGATCTCTTATGAACTTGACAAATCTAAGTAAGAACCCCAGAATCTAATCAAGTTTAAGATACAGGCAAGGTGAGTTCTTAAGCCCAAAAAGCTGAGAAACAGAGCTCAAATGGTGGTAAATCCCAAGTTTGGAGCCTGAGCGCATGAGTTTCTCTACCCACCAAAAGACATTCCTCTGCTTTACAGTCACCAAACTTTGCTGCAAGAAATGTATCAGATTTGTCAAGTGACTTCCTGAAGCAATAGGAAAGTCTTCTCATTGTCTAATCCTTTAGGGCATGAAGTTTTGCAAAATGATTGCATATTTATAGCTTTTCTCCAATCTCTAAATTGGTCTTTTTAAAAAAACAGTTGAAAATACATTTTTTAAAACTTCAATAATACTGTGTCTGACAGTGATGTGAGCAAAATCACTAACCCTGTCGCCAGTGAACAACAAAGGAAACTGGTTTGATCGATCATAAAAAGTGTCAGTGTTGACTACATCCCACTATCTGAAAAGCCAATCTGTAAAGTGTTATCTGTAAAAGAAGCAAAGGAGTGCTGAAGAGGGGGAGAAAAGGAGCTGCAAAAACGCCATTTAGTACGTCCGTAGGTGACAAGTAACAAAAGACATGAAAAGTGAAAAAACATTGAGCAATTTCTGAAATATTTGGAGAGTCTCTTCTTGAATAATCTTTTTTGGTAAATGTTTTCATAATAAAATAAGTAAAGGCAAAATTAAATAAAAATCCACAATTGAAAATATAAACTGAGGAAAGAAAAAAAGAGACATCTGAACTGAGGTTCAAAGAATGTAAATATGAGAAATGTTTCAAATGGAAAAAATAAAAATTGAAGCAATTCTTGGTAAAACTAATGACAACTAAATCCCAAAGTCAAATGACTATTAAATTTGGGATGGAGAGGAGATAAAGCGCGATCTCGGCTCACTGCAAGCTCCGCCTCCCGGGTTCACGCCATTCTCCTGCCTCAGCCTCCAGAGTAGCTGGGACTACAGGCACCCGCCACCATGCTCTGCTAATTTTTTGTGTTTTTAGTAGAGACTGAGTTTCACCGTGTTAGCCAGGATGGTCTCGATCTCCTGACCTCGTGATCCGCCCGCCTCGGCCTCCCAAAGTGCTGGGATTACAGGCTTGAGCCACCGCGCCCGGCCAATCTTGTAGTTTTAATAAGTGTTATTTTAGTTAAAATTCATAAAGTTGGAAATATTAATGACTAGGATTCATCATTTGAATTCTTGGATAATAATAATTTGTCACATGAATTTCAGGGATAGTTCTTTTTAAACTTTCTCATAGTTGAAAGAAAATGTATCATAAAATAAGAATATATGCAAACATAAAAATATATTTTATATATTAACATATTAATATATTTTTATTTAAAAATTGCTTTTATTAGACAATCATAGTGGGTCTGTGATATGCCACACAACTCCCCACTTTGAGGATTAAAGTACTCATTCCCCCAACTACTGCGAGAGTTGACAGCTAACAGTTCTCACCCCTTTTGGGGGGACTGCCATTATTTGAAGAGAGTCACTTCCATTATTTGAAGAGAGTCACTTTGCGCAGGTTTGTGCTCCCTTCCCAGGTATGGCTTGGATCCAGTGACTAGCAGCACAGGGATATAAAGGCTTGTATCCTTGCACCAACTTATGATACCCTTGCTGTGGTAGTCCAGCTCCAGAGCTTCTTGCTGGCATGGCTCTCTCACGCCTTTGTTGTGACTACACTAGGGTTCAACTTCTCCCTCTGCCCAGTTAAGCTTCCTACCCTTCCCCAACAGGTGCTAATCCTAGAAGAACTCCTTAATAAGCTTCTGCATGCTGGTGTCCAATTCAGAGTCTGCTGCCTAGGTAACTTGACCCAGAACCACAATTATCAAACAGATTAAACGACTCTAAAGTGGCCACTATATATTGGGAGGAAAGTTATGTCATCTGATTACAAAGCTAGGAAGTGGTGTCTTGTTGCTTACGATTTATCTTCCACATCCTATATAGCCCTTTACTTTAAAGAGCAGCGTTGGTTTTCAGAGTAGCACAGATATTGTGGTCACTGACGGATTATCCTCTCATTCCTATTTGATAAAATTATAGAGCAAATATGCTGTAAAAATGACACTTTAAAATAATCCTTTCTCAAAACCAGTATTATAAAGAAGGATTTCAAAGTTTGTGTGATCTCCTTTTAACACAGAGGAAAGAGGCAAAATGCAGGACTATTTTTAGCCAATTATGACTGTACAAATAACCCTCACATTACTTACTACAGATGTCTACTTTTAAAAGCAGCTATTACAAGGAGAAATCAATGCTACTACCCAACCTAATATTTTATTTTCTCCTCCCCAAGTTTTCTTCTTTAGTAAGAACATTTATATTTCAATTAAGCATCAGTTCTTTTAGGTATACTGTAGAGCTTTACACCTACACTAGGATGTCACAGTTGGAAAAAATAGTAGAAGAGAAACTTTCTGCCTATAGGTGTGAAGAGTATAGAAGGTCAATAAGAAATCATCTCTTAATCTTCCAAATTATTTTCATATCAAATTTTGTATTTGCAACAAATGTTAAGCACTGAACAACATTGTACTTGATTTTACAACATTTATTGAGTGTGTATTATATACAAGACACCATTTTATGTGGTATATGGAATGTAAGGGAGTCGATATTCCAATGTGGGGGCATAAGACGTATGCTTTATCAGCGAGATTGTGAAATAACTAGGGGGCTGTCTAAGGGGATTCAGTGAAAGCAGAGAATTTCATGTCACTAATGCTCCATGAGGATAATGCCATTTAACAGAAGATCGGAGGAACAGATTACACAGGGAGTGGAGAGAGTGGTCATTTCAAACCAGCATTGTAAGTAAAAGGGCATGAAAGTAGGAAGGAGTGAAAGAGATCTGCAAGGAAGGCAGAAATAGCCATTGTTATATTTCTACCTTCTCTCTGGAAGCTTTGATTAATCAATGTAATAAGCTACTCTTTTTCTTAACATCATTTTAAACCCAACCTAAAGAGAAAACAGATAATAATATGAGAGCTAGCATAATTAACTCCACCAGTAGGCAATGTCTTCAAATGCAAGATATGAAATCATCCCATTAAACATTTCTGGGGAAAGCAAAAGTGAAATTTAAAAAACTGAACCAGAAATACTTTTCTGGGAGTTGTAAGATATTGACAAAAAAGAATTTCTATCTATATCAAAAGGACTTAAGCCTGAAAATGCTAATGTAATATCTACTGAGATCTGCTCCTGGTGCTTTTGTTGGGTACTTAATAGTTATATTTCATATGGTTTTTAATTAAAATAGGCAATCTTTTATTCTAGTGGAGAGTTAAAACAAAATGAGTTTCTTTAAGCTCTTACATGATAAAGCAGACCTCTAAGGAAAAAATTTTACATATTTTTAAATCTTGAAAAATATTTTGGAATCATTTCATTAGTCATATCTGAAAATAAATTATATAAGGTAGACTAATGCTATTTCCTCATTTAAATATGAAAATAGCTGCAATAAACTAAAGTGGCACTATTTATAGTAAAATTTTAAGGCCTAGTTTAGTGGCCTATGGACAGAATAAGTGAATTATAATTTTAGATTGGAACAAAGATCTTAAGAAGCAACTTGCTGTAATACATTCTGGCATAATACTAACAATGAAATAGTAAATTTGAAGAAAGCAAAAGGTGTTCAAACTGCAACTCCTCCCATTCACCACAGGGCAGTGGCTGTGCCTGGCTCACTATAGCTCATCATCTATACATCAGCTGCCCTTGTCCCTTTTAATCCTCAAAGAACAGTGTGAGAATATTTCTGTTTAAACTGGCCTCAAAAGAAGCTGAAGGAAGTTACAGTTACAGTCTGTAAGAAAGACTATAAAATATGAAGAATGTCTGTCTCTATGTGTGCTACAGAAAATCTGACTTGGACCTTTTTGAGGTGTGTCACAAAGTGTAAAGGAGTCTAGTCATGACCTGTGTGGATAATGAGAGAACAAGATCAGACTTCCCACAATGTAGAGAGTGATTCCACTGTCCTCTACACACTTGAGGAGGGAGGCTTCAGCTCTTATCACCCACTGCCTGCCTACAGCACAAACGCACACTACATCATATGGATTCGCAAATATTTAATTAGCGCCCAAGAGATGACAGGTACAATTCTGGGTCCTTAGTGTTCACTCAAAACTGAGAGAAGAGCGATCCCCTAGCTAGTACCTGGTCTAGTAGACAAGATAGGAGTTAAGCAAGTAAACTGATAGACAAATACATAATATAAAATATTTGTGAGTGCTCTTAAGGAAAAAAGCAGACAAATGGCATTTAAGCTGAGGCTTGATGGATAAGGAGCCAATAGTTTGACGGTGGCTGAAGATCTTTAAGCTCGGAGGTAGCAGCTGCTGCGGATGCCTTGAGGCAGGAGGAGCTTGAGAGTTGAGACTATGAAAGGACATTGGATGGGGAGCATAGAATGTGAGAGAGAGACTCAGAGGCCAGCAGAGCCACATCATGCAGCACACGCAGCGAAACACAAGGTTGTTATTCTACTGCTATGGGAAGCCACATGTCATGCTCTGAATATTTGTGTCCTCCTAAAATTCACATATTGAGCTCCAAAGCCCCAAAGAGATGATATTTGAATATGGGGCTTTTGGGGATGATTAGGTCATGACGGCATAGCTCTCATGAATGGGATTAGTGCCCTTATAGAAGAGACCCCGCAGATATCCCTTATCCATTCAGTCATGTGAGGTTACAGTGAGAAGATGGTTGTCTATGAGGAAATGATCCCTCAGCAGACAGTGACTCTGCCTTGATCTTAAACTTCCCAGCTTCCAGATTGTGAGAAATATATATATTTCTGTTGTTTATAAACTACCTAGTTTATGGTATTTTGTTATAGCAGCCGAAGCAAACTAAGACACAATTCTAGGATTTTAAGGAAAGTGGCTGCCCAATCTGCTTATATTTTAAAATATTATGGCCGGGTGAGGTGGCTCGTGCCTGTAATCCCAGCACTTTGGGAGGCCGACGCAGGTGGATCACAAGGTCAGGAGATGGAGACCATCCTGGCTAACAAGGTGAAACCCCGTCTCTACTAAAAACACAAAAAAATTAGCTGGGTGTGGTGGCAGGCATCTGTAGTCCCAGCTACTCATGAGGCTGAAGCAGGAGAATGGCATGAACCCGGGAGGCAGAGTTTGCAGTGAGCCGAGATCACACCACTGCACTCCAGCCTGGGCGACAGAGCGAGACTCCGTCTCAAAAAAAAAAAAAAAATTTCCTACTTCAGCAACAACAACAACAAAACACAAATTTTAAAATGGCAAGGGCTTGAATAAACATTTTTCCAAAGAAGGTGTACAGATGGCCAATAAGCACATGAAAAGATACTTATGGTTATTAATCATTAGGGCAATACAAATCAAAATCACAATGAGATAGCACTTCACACCTATTGGTCTATCATCATAAAAACAAAACCACAAAACAGCATTGGCTGGGATATGGAGGAACTGGAAACCTTGTGCATTGCTGATGGGAATGTAAAATAGCTCAGCTACTGTGGAAAACATTACGGCAGTTCATCCAAAAATTAAGCATAGAATTACCGCATGATCTAGCAATTCCACTTGTAGTTAGATAATCAAAAAAAATGTAAAGGAGAACTCAAACAGATATTTGTACACAAAGTTCATAGCAGCATTATGTACAACAGCAAAAAGGTGGAAACAACCCAAATGTCCATCAACAGATAAATGATGAGCAAAGAAATGAGGTAATGTGTGTGTGTGTGTGTGTGTGTGTGTGTGTGTGTGTGTGTATAATAAAATATTTTAGACTTTAAGGAAATTCTGAAATATTCCATTACATGGATGAATCTTGAAGACATACTGAATGTTGTATGATTCCACTTATGTGAAGTACCTAGAGTAGTCACATTCATAGAGATAGCCCCTGATGGTTGCCAGGGGGTGAAGGAATGGGGAATGAAAGTCATTGTCTAATTATACAGAGTTTCAGCTGGGAGGATATAAAAGTTCTGGAGATGAACGATGGTGATGATTGCACAACAATGGAAATATACTTCATGCCATTGAACTGTACACTTAAAAACGGTAAAAATGGTAAGTTTTATATTTTTCATATTTTACTATGATAAAAATATATTATCTTTATCATAAGCTACCTCTAGAATTTTTAGGAAATCAAGAATATTAATTGTATCATTCAAATATCGTGTACCTCTATAGAATCTTTATTTTCTGACCTATTAGTTGCTATACTGATTACTATCTGCCAGTTTACTTAATATCTCTTTGTGTTATGTTAAAGGTATATATTAATATTGAATTTTGAATATTTCTAGTTGTTTAATTTTTATTTCAACTTGTTCTTGACTAATGAAGAGGTTTTATTTCACAACCTCCTGAGGATCTTAAACCGTGCTTACCTTAATTATTTACTTTCTTTTTCATTGCTCTGGGAATTTCTTCACACATTTATTGTGAGCGATAATTTTAAGTTAATTTTGTACCTCGCTTTTGAAATGTTCATGTGTAAATTTGTTTTAAGTGGAAATTGGTTTTTTGTTTATTTTGAAATTTATTGTTCTTTCACTTTTCCCTTCTCCCAAGTCTGAGTATTTTATGGTTCCTTCAACTTAAGATTTTGGGGTCACTCAGTTCCAAATAACATTTTATGCTGTTCATTTCGGACTTTCTAGCTCGTAGAAATCCTAGCCAGTTACACGGTAGCCCTGGCTCTCAGTATGCGCCTTTTCTGTTCTCAAGTTCTCTCCAGGCAAGGGCCTCTTCAAAGGCCACCACCCCAGGCAGTTATCCCAGTTCTTCTCACCTTTGGTGCACATTGAGAAGTCCTGCCTCAAATCCACTTTTGTGGACTAACCCTGGTTCCAGATCCCTAGCCATGTGGGCCCTCACAGGGGTTATCTGAGCCCCTTTGTTCTTCAGGAGTGAAATCCCGGAAAGCCATTGGCTTTTTCTTTTTCTGGGACTCTGCTTATCTCAATGTGTTTTTGTTTCTTTTCTGGCATATAAATATAAGGTGTGTTGATGAAACAAGATAATTTCCTTGACCCCTTCATGGGATTCACAAAGGGGCTGGTTTGCTTACTCAGCCCGCAGCTGTCAACCCCTCAGAGGACCAGGAACACACAGGTGAGCAGGTACAGGGGCCGGGACATGTGCTTCTGGGCACTGGCAGGAGTAGAACTCTGTGCAGCCCCGGGGCACCATCTAGGGGGGGTACCCATGACCCCGGGAGCCCCAGAGGGCATGTGTGTTACAGTGTGCTCTTTTAGCTTTGCTGTCCATGGATGGCTTAAGCGTTTCAGAGCTCAGTGGAGGGTCAGGGTGACAGCCTTTTTGCACCTGCCCTCTTGGTACCCAAGTTCTTGTCCAGCATCCAGGAAGAATCAGGTCACATGAATGGATTGAAGGATGTTAAATGTGGAGGATTTTATTGAGCAGTGGAAGTGGCTCTCAGCAGGAAGGGGAGCTGGAAAGGAGATGGAGTGGGAAGGTAGTCTTCCCCTGAAGTTTGGCCATACTCAACTGAACTCTTCTCTGAAGTTCTGCCATCAAGCCATCTCTCTAAAGTCAAGCTGCTTCTCTCTGATGTCTGGCTGCTTCTTCTCTTCTCCCCTTCTCTGCCACTCTGCCAGAGAGGCCTGGGGATTTTATGGGTACAGGATGGGGGTTGGGACGGACCAGGATGGTTTTGGAAAAGGCAATATTCAGGTGGGAAAACATGAAGGCCTGTTCTCACTTTGGACTGTGAGTCCAAATCAGGGTTCACACCAGGCTTGAGGGTGTGACCCTCACCAGGAACGATTCTCTTCTACCCAGTATTTCCCTGCCTCCTGTCCATATCATTTTGTTGTTATTGTTTATTTAAAATTTGTATTTTAAAAAATCCTACAGGTTCATATACAGAATGATCTGGGCATATACACAGGAAACCATAATGTTAACAGTGCTTATCCCTAGGTACATTATTGTAGAGGTGAAGGAAAAACTTCCCTTTCACCCTCAGAAGTTTCACTGAAAAACCAACTCACAAAGGGCAGATTAATTAGAAAAAAGCCATAAAAATTCATTAATGTGCGTGGGGTAGAATCACAGACAGTTGCCCAGTATCCCAAAGGGTACAGCTGCTGAAAGTGTGGATGATTTTAGGAGGGTAGTAAATGATTTTTAGGATAATTAAATATGCTTGAAAGCATTCAGTGGTCTGGGGAAAATTCTGTTGGGCCTGCAGAGTGGCCAATGCTTTGTGACAATAGTCTCTTTTGGTTTGTTGACAAACTTCAGCCTTTCTTCCTGGAATATGAGTTCAGTTAATGAAATCTCAAGGAAGGGAGGAGAAGTCATCACTTTCTTCTTTGGTAGGTCCAGAGTTTAGGCAGATAAAGGAACTACAACAAACAACTTCATCCTGTCTTTGGGAGAGGTGGGAAAGGGGAAGGAAAAATGATTATTATTCTTAGTGGGTCCCTCTGGTCTCTTTACGTAGAGAGAGAAAAAGTCTTTTCCAGCATCTGTTGATCTCTAAGGGCCTTTAATTCAAAATACTCATTATACAAGGGAGCCATGTTTTGGGGTGAAGTTCCCTGTGCTCTTTCAGTATTCACACTGATTCCTATGTCTTCCAGAGACCAATCTTCCTCTACTTTCTGAGTCCTGGGGAAGTAAGTAGAAAGGCTGCAATGATATGGAGTTCCCAACTTTCAGCATCCCGTCCAATAGGTGCTACAGACTACAAGTCTTAAAAAACTTGTTCCTCAGATCACTCACACTTGGACATCAGAGAGCAACAGTAACTACTTCTATGGCTGTTTCAGGAGTTTGTTTAGGTAAGTAAAGGAATTTTTACTTTTCATTTTGTTGATTTCTTTCTTGCATTTTTGCCTTCTCATTCTTATCTTTTTTGTTTGTTTATTTGTTTTGCTTTAGTTTTCATGTCAAAAATACTGGGGGAAATTTAAATGGGCTAAACCATGAAGTACCCAGAAAAATAATTTAAGGAAGACCATAATAAGAAATAGCAAACTGTGATATTGTGAAATATATATTTGGCCTTCTGGTGTATAGCTCCAAAATTTCTTGGACTCTCTGAAGTGATTAAAGTGTCTTTTGCACGCTAATCAGTTCAAGGTATGATTAGAAGGTTGGGACTTTCAGCCCCACCTTCAATTTTCAGGGAGGGGAGATTGATCATCAATGAACAACCATTTAATAAATCATGCCTACATAATGAAGCCTCCATAAAAACCCAAAAGGACTGGGTTCCAGGAGCTTCTAGATAGTTGACTGTGTGAAAGTTCCTAGAGAGAGGCTACTAGGAGAGGGCACAGAAGCTCCATGCCTATCCCCTGTGCCTTGTCCCATGCATTTCTCTCATCTTGCTGTTCATCTATATCCTTTGTAATATGCTTTATAATAAATGTGTAAACCTAAGTAAAGTGCTTTCCTGAGTTCTGTGAGCTGCTCTAGCAATTAATAGAACTCGAGGAGGGGTTTGTGGGAACCCCTGATTTATAGCCAGCTAGTCAGAAGTATCAGTGACAACCTACTACAATCATGCACCACATAAGTTCATCTCCATCAATAACAGAGTGCATATGCGATGCTGGCCCCAGCATGGTGCTGAAAAATGTCATCCTAGTGGCCTAGTGACTTCCTGATATTGTCATAGCACAACACATTATCTTTTTTATGTTTAGATATGTTTCAATAAATACTTAGCATTGTGTTACAACTGCCTACAATATTCAGTAGAATAACACGCTGTACAGATATGTAGCCTAGGAGCAATAAAAGGCTGTACCATATTGGTACCAGTGGGCTGGGGGAGGTCCCCAAACAGCAGTGGGACCTCAACCCCAGCTTGTACCCAGGCTCCTGACATCATTGCAAGAAGGAATTAAAGGACAATTTGGAAAATAGTGAAAGTACAGAGATTTATTACAAAGTGAAGAGTACACACTCAAGAATGGGGAGTATGGATGTACTCAGGAAAGTGTCACACAACAGGGTTAGGAGCTTCTATCTTTATGAGTTTCTTTAACTAAAGGAATATTCATGAAGGTTCCCAGAAAAAGGTGAAGATTTCTTGGAACTGTCATGGTGCTGATGGGTGTGTGATTCAGTATGTTAATGAGCGTATAATGAGGTCCTCTAAGGTCAAATCCAGAAAGATGTTGGGTCCAGTGGATCTGAGCTAGTTTGGCTCACACCCTGTCTTTTTAGGGTCATATCAGCCCCTAGCTTCTGCAGCTATTTCAACAGTTTCTTTTTACTAGTCATGTGAAACTGCTCCCTGGAATTTTCTGTTCTCCTGTGCCCACCCTGTATTATTCCTATCTCAGTACAGCTTAAGTGTTTAGGTTGTATCACCTTAGTTTGTATGAAACACTCTGTGGTGTTCATACAATGATGAAATCACCTAACGACACATTTCTCAGAATGGCTCCCAGTCATTATGTGACACAAAACTGTATTTGAGACTGGCATTTGAGGTAGAGACAGTCTTGTGGGTCTCAGTCCTTAACCTGTGGGTCTCAGTCCTTAACCTGTGGGTCTCAGTCCTTAACCTGTGGGTCTCAGTCCTTAACCTGTGGGATCTGATGCTATCTCCAGGTAGATACTGTCAGAATTGAATTGAATTCTAGGACACCCAGCTGAAGTCCACTGGAGAATTTCTTGAGCATGGGAGGGATAAATCTCCACACATTTTGGTGACCAGAAGTGAATAATTCTGTGTTGTGTTGTGAGTAGTGAGAAGAGAGAGAGAGAAAAATGTTTGTTGCTTTTTCCCCCTATTTCTAACACAACCTAATAAATAATCTAACTTATTTCTAACAAAATAAGTTCTTTAATTCCTAGATCCAGAATCCCAGTCTGGTGCTACAGACTGAACAGAGGGAGATCAGAGAGATAAAAAAAAGTCCCAACTTACATCAGAGATGCCAGGATGGTGGGAGTTTCATGTCAGGGCCAAAGCCGTTGAATTTGTTTTAGATAAAACATTATGTTTATTCAGAAGAGGTCAGGGGCAATACAAAGGCAGAGAAATTGTTAGATTCAAGAGCCATCTGGAGTGTAGAAACACTAGGATAGGGTAATGAGTTGAATATTGCAGTGTAAGAATTCAGCAAGAGACAAAAGGACTTCTTGATATTTGACAATATCTTGGAAGAGAACTGGAATTGGCAGCAATGGATATGGAAAGATTTTTATAATTTAAAATTTATGAAATATGTGTGAAATTTCTATCTGAACCAGACTTAAGTAAGGTCTTGTTTAACTCCTATAGGGTGGGAATTCTATGATATATCGAGATAAGTATACTACCATTTATTATGAAAACTGGTTTTCAGAATTGAAAACAATAGGATCGGGGAGCTAACTTCAAGGAACAGCTGTGTTATTTTAAAACTCCATGACTCACTAATTTTCTAAGTCTTCTTTTGTTTTGCCATTAGTTTTAATGGCAAAAGCCACAGTTACTTTTGCACCAACCTAATACCAAAAAAGTTATTATATTACCTATTTTAATGTTCTCAACAAAATATTACCTATTCTAAAAGTATTACCTACCTCTAAATATATTACCTATTCTAAAAATATTACCTATTTCTAAAAATATTACCTTTTCTAATGTTCTCAACAGAAATTTGGAAATTGAATAAGGTAAAGAACATTGCAACACTTGTATCATGCTCTTCCTTCATGCCATTCTTATCTTCCTTTTTTCTTTCATAATAAATACTGCTTGTGTGACCTGAAAAGACATGAGAAAAAATTTAAGGCTGTATGTATATTTCTTTAAAAATGACAAATTTAACATAGTACAGTGTGATTTGCCTAAGCAAGGAGAGAAATCAGTTGTGTTTTTATGCACATGGAACTTGGGAAATATATTACTTTAATCAGAATTTTTTTTAAAAATCAGAATCAATTTGGGAAAAATCTAGAACACCACAAATGTCTAACAGAGGGTAGATATATATCATTTTGCTGTCCGTATTTATCTCTTATTTCCTGTCCCAAAATAGTGTCAAATCTTTTAAAGTACAATTCATGCGTTAACTGTGTAATTTCCTAACCTGTTGTTTCCAGAAAATATGATTGAAATTCATTCTAATGTAAGCAGCTAAAACTGGAAATGCCCTGTTCCTAGTGAGGTTTCCCTTCCATGTCAGAGCTGGCAAGTAAACATAGAATAACTTCAGAATCACTGATTAATCTAGAACAGTTTGTTCTCCGTGGTTTACCTGTCAGTTTACTGCTTCAATAATGCCGTTTAGCAAACCATCCAAAACCTCAGTGGCTTACAACAACAAGCATTTATGCTCATGCCTCCGGGTCTGAGGTTTGATGGCAGTTGAACTGATCTATGCTTGGTAGGTTGGCTAGTTCTGGTTCAGGCTGAGGGTCAGCTCAGTTTGGCTCCAGACTACAGTTCAGTTCAGTTTAATTCCACATATACTTGATCTGGGGCCTAATGTGAGAAGGCAGTGGCTCCCGAGACCTGCTCTTCTCATGGTAGATCATGGGTGGGAAGGAACCAAGCCATACTGGACAAGTACATTTGAAGACCCCACTTGTATCACCTCTGCTAATCATCCCATTGGCTAAAGCAAGTCACATGGCCAAGCTAAACATCAATGGATCAGGGAAGTACACTCAACAGTGAAAGAAGAGGGGACTGAATATTTGCCAAATATGGTCCACACTATCACGTCATGGTTGCAAAAATGTTGCTCATGTTTTGTGAAAAGATTGTCTTATAACTATTTATATCAGCCTATAAATCCTAAAAGGGTGTTTTAGTGTAACATAAACATAGTATAGATATGTAAGACCTATTTTAAAAGCTAAGAAAGCCTGGTCTTAGCCCAGAGGAAATAGAATAATCTTCCTATTAAAAAGTATTTCGGGAAAGAACCATGTTTTATTTTCCATCAAGACCATATATACAGAAAATCACTGGGAAGTTCTAACAGTTGTTTTATGTGTATATTGTCCTCCGATATGTGTGAAATTAATGGTATATTAATATAGATTAAATGAAAAAATATTTCATTACACAGTATGCAGCTAGCCTGTGGGGTTCATTGTCACAAGAGGTCATGGAATCAAATACTATGGCTAGAATTTTGAAAGCTGTTGGAAATTTCTATGATGACTAATGGCATTCGTCATTATTCATGCCAAGCTCCAGGTAATGAACTCTCCCACTTGAGGCTCTGACTGATCACCTTGTGTGTCAAATGGAATGGTCCCCTTTGTGTAGCTAAACAATAGACTATTCATTTGGGAACATCCGTAAGATTGAAAAACAGATAAGAAACGCATACTGGAGACCTCCAAAAATCATACTATGCTTCTACATTTCTATGTGGTAAGGGCAATCCTACTATCACTATCAAAACTGATTTTTGTTATTATACATTTAGACCAATTGGCTTTGATCACTCTGAAGGGAAAAGATATTAAAATTGCAGTTATTTTTTGATTGTATATAAGTAGACAATCCATTTTAAATGCAGAATTCGAAACAAAGCCTCAAACTCTCAAAGATAAAGAAAAATCTTTGTTTTTCCTTAAAGATTTATATTAGGATTAATCTAAGTGAGGATCTCTATAGTTACAAGTACAATTTTGCTTTGCTCATCAGTAAATTCCCCACTCCCCAAGGAAATATAGGAAAAATGCAAATGTTAATGTTGGTCTCCAGGTTAAGAATACAACATCATTTCTCCACCTGCATTATGAAGTGGAAAAATAGCAATAAATTAAGCAGGATAGAGACAACTTTTCATTTCCTTCTAAACTGTTTTTCACAGTGTTGTTTTTTTATTTTGGAAAGATTGCAATCAGCATAAAAACAAATAAATTTATATTTTAGTGTGAATAGAAAGTTTACCCTTAGGCCAAAATATATATTATCTGCTAGTTTGAATATGTAACCCCTGTTACTTACATTAATTGCTTTATTTTAGTAAAAGTTATTTTCATGGATAGAATAACAATTTCTTCTTTTGTATATAAGCAAGGAAAGCAAAACATAAAAAATCCTTCAAGTTACTTTGAATCATTTATTATTATCAGTAATTCTATGAATAAAAATACATAGTTGGGGGGATAAGGCTTGAGGTAAATTAGAAAAGAAGTAAGACAAAAGAGAGAAAGATTGATGAGGTCTTGAGTCTTAGACAAAATACAAAATACAAAGCAGAGGTAAAGTCAGTTCTTAAAAAACAAAGTTGACATATAGCTAAAAGCCTGTGAAAATTTATATGTCTATTCATACTTAGAAGTATGAAAATAATATTATGGATATGATTATTTGTTGTTTCTAATTTTACAGATGTAGTTCAAAAGCATTTACATCTTAAAACTTTGGTAGAAATTTATTTCTGGCTACATATTCCAGATTGTTAGTTGGATTACTTCTATTTGACAATATAAGAATCTATTAGGAATATGTAGCCCCTCATTAATTTCATAAAAGTGAAAAGAAACATAGCACTCATAATCCTCTATTGGAATACAAAAGATGCTTGGCATTTCAATAGATCTATTTTGATTATCAAAGTGATCACAAAAGTCTGTGGACTGAAGCAGCTTGTAATTTTTCTGAGACATAAGTTTGACAGATGGGGTGTAGTAGAACTGTTACTTAGGTCACCAAGATGGATGCAGCTATCTAATGTTGTACGTCTGAGGGATTTTGGCTGGGAATGCCAAAAAAGTTGGCATTTGAATCATAGTTGTTCTTTGCTGCAGGATCTGGAATAGGAAAAAAGTACCTTCTACCTTCTTCCTGCCCTCAATGTACAGACTATTTCTCCCACTATCAGTACCTAATGAGACCTCAGCTGAGAAGGGAGTCCAGGAAAATTGTAGAGATGAAGCCTCAGCATCACAGGAAGGGTTTAGAAGCTGGAACTGGCCATAACAGGGGAATGACCAGCCCAAAAGCTTGTTTAGTTTCTGTGGGGGGAAGAAATTCATTACTAATAATGTAACAGCTGTAGAAAGTAAATGTATGTAAGGAAGTGACGGTATTTGAAAATATGGGGATTTCATAATGTATGCAGGGATATATTGCATAAAACCTGAATTTTTAATTAGTTTAAGCAAAACTGACTATCCTATTATGTACTGGATTGCTCTAAACTTGTTGAAGAATCACACTTTTAAGCATGGAGACAATACGGAAGTTTCAAAATCAACTATTACTGTCCAATTCAATCATCAACATTTACTCTCCCATTTTTTAAAAACCACCATTATTTTATATTAATAAAATAAAATGTAGTCATGATATTTTATAGAAAAACCAGAATATACAATATAATATAAAAATATAATATAGAAAATATAAATATAGAAAATAAAAGTATAACTTCAGAAGAGTGAAATAACTTCTGATACATAATACATGCATTATTTTTTTCTCCCATTGTATTTTGTAACTGGTCATTGCTGGTACACAGGAAAACTATTGAGTTAGACATATTTGTGTCATATATAGGCACTCTATTAAACTCTTTATTAACTCTCTTTATTCTCTGAAGATTCCAAGTAGAAAATCATGCTGTCTATAAAAAAAATTGGAATTCTATCATCTTTAAAAAATTATACCAATGCCTCTTCTTCATATTACATCTAATTTGCCAGAACATAAATAAACATTATACTTTTCTTACTAAGTTGAGAATGACTCTTGGAATTAACTTTTCACCAATGTTTACTTGTATTACTCTTATAGTTTTTAAACTATTTGTCAGGCACTGGTTTGTTGCCACATGTACAGGAAGTATTCTGTTGTTATTTGAAAGTAAATTATACTTTCCTCAGGTATTTTATTGTCTTAGAGTTCCACATTTAAAAAGAGGTTTTTAAATATATATTCTGAATCACATTCATTGAATAAGATTGAGCTATCAGCAGCTAAAGAGTGCTGAATATTGTACTAGATGCTTGGGTGAGGAAAAACTAAACCCACTAAGAACAGGAATTGCTGTTTTCATTGCAGTTGGTTAGGTAATAAGAGCTGTCACAGGGAAGGCATGATAAAGATACCAAGCAAAAATAAGAGTTAATATTGAGTGCTTATAATGTGCTGGTCACTGAGCTTTCACATTGATTATTATAATACTAAATCTTCACAATTATCCTTTGAGGTAGGATTTGCAATTATGTAAATGATGAATCAGAGGTCCAAAATGAGCTCGAAGTTCTTGCTTAGGTCACTTTAATCCCTAGCTTCACCCAGTTTAGAGTGTAGGCAGCCTGATCTAGACTCTTCTTCTTAAACATTGTGTAACACATTCCTCTGAGAACTTAGAAAGAAGTGTCAAGTAGATGCTAATAGGTCATGACAGTTTTATGGAGTTTTTAAAGATGATGTGGTATTTTGAGAGTGGAGAACAATCTAGACAGCTTCTCTCTAATAAGATAGTGGTGTGAAGAGGCCAGGACTTGGGAGAAACAATAGTTAGACCATCTAACTGAAGCAGAGGGTTTATAAAGAAGAATCATGATGTTGGGCAAAGACTAGGAAAATAATGAATGCTAACCTAAAGAGTTTCATTCTATTATTTTACTTTATAAGTAGTGGGGAACAACAGAGGAGACGGAAGACTATGAAATAATAACCCACATCCAGTGGGCCTTCTAGATATCTTTCAACAGTGAGGTTAGAAAGGGGAATGAAGAGATTTCATCCTAAACAATTCAAGCAAAAGAGACTTGAAGAAATCATAAGCAGCAATAATGAAGGCTGAGAAAAATATGTGACATACGGAAGTGAGCTACTTTGGATGTGCTAAATACTTTTACTTTTGCCCATTGCAGCCCCAAAGAGGGCAGTCAGTGGGAACAAAGCCTTGGGTTCAAAAGTTCTGATGCAATTTCTGTCTTCAGAATTCTATCAAACTGAGCTGGAAATATTTTTATCCAAATCCTCCTAAGATTTCAGGTAGCCTCCAGCTATGCTGAACCACTTTGACACTGTTTCAAACCTTCCATTTCTTTTATGCCTGAAATATGGGTTTGCCTTATCTTAAAATTCACGTGTATGCATGCATGCACACACACTGCACCCAACAAAAAGACTATGAAAAATAAAAGTTACAGAAATCTTTAAGAATATCAGAAAGCTTTATATCCTGCTGTGGGGGCCTCATTCACGCTTTCTCACGAGTTTGTTCATCCATAGAAATGACCTTAGAAACAGGGATGTGTTATAAAGCTTTATTCTAAAACACATTTTAATTGACTTTCTAAATTTAAGATGGTTCTGTTTTTAACCATTTTCAGACATTTTGTGTATACCTTAAATTATTGAAAGTCTAATGCTTTTTCAGCAGCTGGCACTTTTCAGTCAGAAAGTCCATCCCATCTTATTTAAATAATCAGATGCGTGATGACTGGCAACAAAACTATTTGTAATTATGATTACAACTAAAGGTTCCATACTTCTACTAAAATTTTTAGCTGCCTCAATCCACATTTCCATGTGAAAAAGGACATTTGCATGATTAAATCTGAGAACCATATTTTAGTCATTTTACAAATGTTCACCAGAGTAATTTAAATATATGTGTTAAATGCAAAATATTTTTAGACGATAGTGTCAAAAATATAGTGAGTGACTGATGCCAGAAAAAAAGTGTAACTTTATGAAAATTCAAATTTGCTACATATTTTAATCACTTTAAATTTCTTTTCAGATGTATTATTTGAAGCTTTATGGAAAGCAAATAGAAGTTAAACTCTAAATCATCACTATCTAATATAAATTTCTGCTTGTTGAAATGTAGTATACCTGTTCTGTTCAATACAGTAGCCATGAGTCACCCATACTCATCATTTGAAATGTGGCTGGTGTGGCCGATGAACTGATTTTTAAATTTTATTTAATGTTAATTAACTTATAAATAACCAATGAAGCTAGTGGCTACTGTTATCAGACAATACAATCTATAGTCTGAAAGTACTTATAGTTGAAATATCTCAGTGTATATTAACCTTTCAACAATTAAGTGTTGCTGCTTCTGTATTTTTTGCATTATTAATGAATCAATAAATATAAAACACAGAGGAATCAGCATTCATACAGACACACACACACACACACACACACACGTGCATACATATGTTGTTTCAGTGCTTAAAACAATCGATATAGTAAAAATCCATTGCTGCTAAATGAGGAGAGAATCTTCAAGTAACCAGATACTTTCTCACAGGTGAGTTCTGGTTCTCCAGAGATGGATCTCTGTTAAATGTTTGTTTTATATATTTATATGTATCTATATATATTGGAGAAAATATGTAACACTATGTGTTAATATATATGCATACATTTCTCATCAGCTTGGAACATTAGAAATGAACCATTCTCCTCTTTTCTGGCTAAAGGCATTGAAAAGACTCTCAATGTGTATTTTGTTGGTTAAATATATGTCCTTCAAACATCCTGGCTCTATACGTCTTTTCAGGGTCTTAAAAATATATCCAAGACCTATTTCACTTAGTAGCCCTACTTAATGTACAGTTATAGCTGTTAAAGGTTGATGCATGGTCTCACACAACAGAATAAACAAATGGTAGCTGTCACACAAAATTATTCACCCTCTACCTTTCCAAGACTTGCTTTTGTGGTGCTATTACTGCCTGGATCCCTTTCTTGTTTTTTACCCCTACTTCAATTGATTGTAGAGGTTTTTGGTGTTTTTCCCCTTCTAATGTATCACCTATTTTATTCAAATATGTAGGTGGAATATCTTTAAGTGAATCAATAATGAAGTAGTTGAGACCACAGGCCTCATCACCCTCTACATGCTATTAGTATTAGATTCCCAAGGGGCAACTGTGCAGTGAACCGCGGTAATGAGGTTGATAGTTCATGAAGGGGCTGATGTGACAAATTGCCAACCTGCTGCAGGAAAGCCTCCCTAACCCTCCAGAAGGCCAATGTTATTCCAATTTTCATCCAGTTTTGCTCTCATTCTAAATGTGCCAGTGCTAACACCATACATATTTGAATGATTTAAATGGATACACTCACTGCCCCCCTTGGAAAGGAGAGCACCTGGCGGCATGTACATTTATAATCCCCTTTTCAAATTGACATGCTCTCAGGGTGAATTTAATCAGCATTTGTCACAGATTTTAAAGCACAAAAAGATGTTTTATTTTTCATAACTTATGTTAGAGGTATTTGTGAAACCTGTATCTTCTTTTGCTGTTCTGGATCCGTAAGCACTTTTTAGCTCTATTATTCCTCTCTTGATAGTCGTATTAATGGACTTTTGTTGTATTCTCTCATATTTGAATGAAACATCTTGCAGGCATCTTTTCACTCCTTTTCTCTCCCTGAGTGTAATTCATATCAGAAAGGCGAAACTCCACTTATTGAAAAAGGCTCAAATATTATGTCAGGTGAATTTCTTTATAGAGCTTTTTTTAAGATTCATCTTATTCTTTACTTTCATCTTCATCTCTTCATCCTACCTTTAAAGATTTTTTTTTTTTTTTTTTTTTTTTTTACAAAAGTGTTGTTGTTAGCAAATGGACAATGAAAATGAGTCATCTCTGACTTTCAGGGGAAATTTTAGCCGGAATTGCATTGTCTGTGCATCAAGTCTTTCACAAGACATTCATAAGCATTTTTAAAGAAGCTTATACTTCGTAGAGTGGTTCCCAAACTACCATGAGTTGACCTGCAGAGAAGCCACTGGACATTGTGTACTCAATTTCTGAGAGTGAAACTAAAGCATTTTTATACATAAAGGAGCGAAAATAAATGTTTTAATTCTTTAGATGCCTCTAAAATTCCTATTTTGCATTAGTGACCTCCACAGCTTAATAAAAAATAATGTTTTAAAACTTGAACACTGACCCCTATAGCCCCGAGACTCTAGCTTCTGTGAATACATACAGCACAGGGTTTTCTTTTCCAAGTCTTTAGGGATTCAATTCTCTAACCATCACATGTATTAGATGACTCTGGCACATCAATTTTGAACCTATGTTGTTTCACCCTGTGTTTAACTGTGAAACACTTCAGTTATTCTCATGCTATTTCTTAGGCATATCATATGTTTTGTCTTCTTATCTAAACCTTTTCTAAATTACAGATTCGGCAGGTACCTGTGCAGGTTTGTTATCTAAACTTTTTGAGCTAAGGCACATACAGTGCCTTTTGTCAGACCTCGGCTGTAAGATTTTCAGTAAATGCTGGTTAATTGTGTCCTATTTGTTATCAGTTGCTCCTGTTATTCACTGTGGGAATTTCATCATCTTGTAGTTTATTACCATGAGGAATCACTTTTTACCTTATACTACTCAGAGATAGCGTGTTGCACATTTCAAACATCTACTGTTCAGCCAGAGACTGTATTTAAGTTTCAGACACTTATTTTTATTTTATTGCCCCAGAGGGCACCTTTATTCGCTGAACATCTATCTGTTGAATGCTGAGGTGGGTCAGGCACAGTGCCAGGAACAGGTAAACAAACAGACACAAATTCCTCTCCTCATGGTGTTTATGTTCCAGAGAGCTGCATTTTCTTGTAGCTGATAATTTCTCAAGGAACATTAGGAAAAAGAAATGAATAAAAGGCAGGCATGTTAGTGCCTGTCCTCTGAGAGGCAAATACCAATATAAGATAGAATGTGCAAGGATTTTATTAAGAAAATGCCTGTGTGAAAGGAAATAGAGCCAGTCCAATTATGGCTTGGCTTGGTTGACAGAATTCAATCTAAAATGGGTGGTTCTAGGTGCGGGATAATTTTGTGCCCTGCAATCAAGAATTTCGTCAATATCAGAATCCAGTGAAAAGTTTCTGTTTCTCAAAGGGTGTGGAATTCTCTGTTGCTGATGGCATGGCCTCACTTCAGATTCATAGGAGACTGTATCTTAGAAGTTTCCAGTACACTAAGTACCTCTTACTTGCCTTGTCAACTTGATGTTGTCACTGTAACGAATTGTGTATTGTTCTATGGGGTGTCCTGGTGTTCCAGATCTCTGTGTAATATACAATGGCAGTGGGCAATTTATCGCAACTGCACAGCAAAAATTTAAATAATAATTGTGCTGCTCATGTGAATGCAAATATTTCTGATCCTCCTTTCTAATTGGAATACAATGGAATGACTTTATACTATGTACCTGGCAACTTATTAATACATTCTAACAAAGATACCACATTTAGCACTGTAGCTATGACTGGGGCTGCTGCCTGGCTACACCTGTCATCATTCTCTAAGTTCCCTCTGATTTCAGCAGGAGCCAGAATTAAGTAGAGATATGATAGGGACAACAATGCTTAAATATGTTATGTCTCTCATGGTGGCACTAATCTGTACTTTCCCCCAGTGATATGATATTGGTTTGGATATATTTGGGAGGAAGGGCAAGAGGAGGGGGCAGTTTCAGAAGTTTTCGTTTGGCCTTCACCAGTATGTTAGCTCTTATTCTATAGACCAAGAACTCAATGTGGAAGTTAATTCTAACTGCCGTTTATGCACCCAATGATTGGGAAACTGATCATCCATTGTCTGGGGCAGGCAAGTCCACTGGGAGTCAGACTGTAACTAGGACCCCCTTGTTAATTGGCCTTTATAGATTTCCACTGTAACAAGGAGACGATGATGAAGTCTTGTGTCTTTAAATATCAACGTCGACCCAAATCCTGTTTCCAATGCTCCTCAAAATGTCTGATTTAAAGCAGCAATTTAACCATTATTGGTTGGTCCATTTATTTTTCCTCTAAAGACACTCTGGTCTGTTATCCATCTCTACAATTCCCTGCTGGTCAAGTCCTTTTGGATTCTCCTCCTACCTTACCTATTTTATGAACACTGTGGGCTCCTGGCTTCTGGTGATTAAGCACTGCTGTTTGACCTCTGTTACTTTGGGCTCCTTCATCCCAAAGGATGTTAATGAGCTCAGTTATATGAGTGTCTCTCCCACCTGCATGCCTGGCCTGCACAGAAGAGCTGCCACTGCACTTCTTACTGATGTTGGTATCCCTCTTAGCAACACATTCCTGATGGCCTTGGAAAATATAGTCTCTGGGCCCCTCACATGGAGCATACTCCTCTGGTGGATTTTCTGGCTTCACCTAATATATCTGGCTTGACCTAGTAAGCAAGCCTCATCATTTACTGTTCTCCATTTTTGTGTTCCTTTTTTTAAGCTCTGCAAGGGGACACAGGCATTTTTATGTCACTGAGACATGGCCAGTGTTTATTCCAGATTTCTAAGAACCACATAGCAGTGGGCAGTGAGTTTAACCCATCCCCAGGGTCCTTGCTAGGGTGTTAAATCTCTTCTCAAGAAAGTGTTCCCATGTCAAATGAATGTCTGCTTTTCAGCCTGACATTCTAGTTCCTTGATCAAGCACCTTCATCATCCAATTTCAGAGAACTTCTGTGGCTCCTGCTGGCACATGCCAGCTAGTTCTTGTAATTTCTTAGTTGTATAGTCTTTTCTCCTTTATCATGCCAGCATGCCACCAGTTGGGCTATGCTGGGATTTCATCCTATTTATCAACCCAATACCTAGGTTGGAGGAGGTGGGAAGTATCTGATGGGAGCCCCTATTGCCTTGTGGGGGAGAGGCTTCTGCAGCATCCTCCATTGCAGTGTACTTACTAGCTCTTATTAGGAAGAGGCAGACCACTTCTGCAGGCCTAGGGATTGGAGGCAATGCAGAATCCACATCCTCAGAGGCATCCTTCCAGATGTCTGCACTCATGTTTTCAGGATTCCAGGTTTTCCTGATCAGCATCCTGAACTCAGCATAATGCACCTTGGTTGGGAGTTCAACTATCTATCGAGCTCGGCAACTCTCAAAATTAGACCTTCAGGCTACTTTTCCAATTATGTCTGTCCTTCTACTACAGGCAATGAGGTCCTTTTTATAAGCCATAACTTGGGCTTTGTGTTTATCAAACTCGCTGTTAACAACTCTCATCTCTCATTATCCTTGCAGAGCATAAGCACAACTTAACAGTAACCAGCCAGTTCTGCTGCCTTAGTAGGCATATGATATGGTTTGGGTTTGTCCCCAACCAAATCTCATCTTGAATGTAGTTCCCGTAACCCTCACATGTCGTGGGAGGAACACAGTGGAAGGTAATTTAATCATGAGGGCAGTTACCCTCTTGCTGTTCTCATGCTAGTGAGTGAGTTCTCATGATATCTGATGGATTTATAAGGGGCTTTTCCTTCTTTTGCTTGGCACTTCTCCTTGCTGCTGCTGTGTGAAGAAGGATATGTTTGCTTCCCCTTCTGCCATGATTATGTTTCCTGAGGCCTGCCCCATCACGCTGAACTGTGAGTCAATACAATCTCTTTTCTTTATAAATTACCAAGTCTCAGGTATGTCTTTATTAGCAACATGAGAACAGACTAATACAGTAAATTGGTGCTGAGAGTGGGTGCTGTAAAGATACCTGAGAATTTGGAAGCGACTTTGGAACTGGGTAACAAGCAGAGGTTGGAACAATTTGGAGGGCTCAGAAGAAGACAAGAAAATGTGGGAAAGTTTGGAACTTCCTAGAGACTTGGAGGGCTCAGAAGACAGGAGGATGTGGGAAAGTTTGGAACTTCCTAGAGACTTGTTGAATGGCTTTGACCAAACTGCCAAATGATAATGATATGGACAATAAAGTCCAGTTTGACATGGTCTCAGATGGAGATGAGGAACTTGGTGGGAACTGAAGTAAAGGTCACTCTTGCTATGCAAAGAGACTGGCAGCATTTTGCCCCTACCCTAGAGATCTGTGGAACTTTGAATTTGAGAGAGATGAGTTAGCTTATCTGGTGGAAGAAATTTCTAAGCGACAAAGCAGTCAAGAGGAAGCAGAGGATAAAAGTTTGGCAAATTTATAATGCAATAGAAAAGAAAACCCTATTTTCTCAGGAGAAATTCAAGCCAGCTGCATAAATTTGCATAAGTAACAAGGAGCCAAATGTTAATCACCAAGACAATGGGGGAAAATGTCTCCAGGGCATGTCAGAGACCTTCACAGCAGCCCTTCCCATCACAGGTCTGGAGACCTAGGAGGAAGAAAATGATTTCGTTAGCCAGGCCCGGGGCCCCCCTGCTCTATGTAGCCTTGAAACGTGGTGCCCTGTGTCCCAGCTGTTTCAGCTCCAACTGCAGCTAAAAGGGGCCAACATACAGCTCAGGCCACTGCTTCAGAGGGTGCAAGCCCCAATCCTTGGCAGCTTACACATGTTGTTGAGACTGTGGCTACACAGAAGAACTGAGGTTTGGGAACTTCTGACTAGATTTCAGAGGATATATGAAAATGCCGGGATGTCCACGCAAAAGTTTGCTGCAGGGGAGAATCCCTCATGAAGAACCTCTGCTAGGGCAGTTCAGAAGGGAAATGTGGGGTCAGAGCACCCATACAGAGTCCCCACTGGGGCACTGCCTGGTATAGCTGTGAGAAGAGGACCACCTTCCTCCAGACTACAGAATGGTAGCTCCACTGACAGCTTGTACTGTGTGTGTGGAAAAGCCTCAGACACTCAATGCCAGCCCATGAAAGCAGTCATGAGGAGAGCTGTACCCTGCAAAGCCACAGGAGTGGAGCTGCCCAAGCCCATGGGAGCCCACCTCTTGTAGCAGTGTATGCTGTATGTGAGACATGGAGTCAAAGAATATCATTTTGGAATTTTAAGGTTTAATGACTGCCTATTGGATTTTGCACTTGCATGGGGCTGGTAGCCCCTTTGTTTTGGCCAATTTCTTTAATTTGGAATGGCTGTATTTATGCAGTGCCTTTACCCCCATTATATTTAGGAAGTAACTAACTTGCTCTTGATTTTACAGGCTCATAGGTGGAAGAGACTTGTCTTGTCTCAGATGGGACTTTGGACTTGGACTTTTGAGTTAATGCTGGAATGAGTTAAGACTTTGGAGACTGTTGGAAGGGCATGACTGTGTTTTGAAATGTGAGGACATGAGATTTGGGAGGGGTCAGGGGTGGAATGATATGGTTTGGCTCTGTCCCCACCCAAATCTCATCTTGAATTATAGTTCCCATAACCCCACATGTCCTGGAAGGGACCTGGTGGGAGGTAATTTAATCATGGGGGCAGGTACTTTCATGCTGTTCTTGTGATAGTGAGTGAATTCTCACGAGATCTGATGGTTTTATAAGGGGCTTTCCCCCCTTCTTCTTGCTGCCTCCATGTAATGAAGAACAAGTTTGCTTCCCCTTCTGCCATGATTGTAAGTTTCCTGAGGCCTCCCTAGCCATGCTGAACTGTGAGTCAATTAGACCTCTTTCCTTTATAAATTACCCAGTCTCAGGTATGTCTTTATTAGCAGCATGAGAATGGACTAATACAGCATATTTTCCCAGTGTTTTCCTAGTTACTCTAAAATATTTTCATGTTTTCACTATAAGTACTTCTCAATCCTTTTGTACTGGTATGTTTATTTCTATAGAATAGATAACAAAAACATGGGATTTTTTGGTTAAAGTATATTTTAAATTTTATATATATATATATTATATAATATTCCTGTTCTGTTTCTGTTGTAGCCATTCATGTTTTCACCAGTAATCTATGATATTACTTATATTCATCATACTCTCCAATATTGAATATCAAATTTCTCATATTCACCAATTTTGTACATGAAAAAATAATGTTCTCATTGTAGTCATAACTTGCATTTTCCTGACTGCCAGTCAGGAAATATTTTTAATGGCCATCTAGTTTGTACTTATCTGTTAACATTTTTTGCCCACTCCTCTATTTCATTTGCCTTATATTTGTCAGCTTATAGAATCTATTTGTATACGAATGTTGCAAATAGTTTATTTTTATTTTGACTTTATGTAGCTCTTGGTATGGTATTATTTCATTTAATGTATATATATATATATATATATATATATATATATTTGCTTACACCCTATGTGTTTTCAACCTTGCTTAAAAGCTGAACATACCAGAAGACTATACAAAGCATCTTAAATTTTTTTTCTAAATATTTTTCATAATTTCTTGTATGTTTTCATCTAAATTTTCAAACTTTGATGCATTTGAAATCTATGCTCTTATATGGTAGAAAGAATGTGTCTGTGATTTTTTTTTCTTCCATCAGGCAAGCCAATTACACCAGGACATTTATTAATCCTTTTTTGGATTTTTTGTTGTATAAATTTAAGATATACAACTTGATGTTTTGATATAAACATCATAGTGAAGTAATTACTATAGGTAAAAAATTTAACATATCTATTACCTCCTATAGTTACCTTTCATAAGGTTACTATGAAATTCATACATTTTAGGTAAGAGCACCTAAAATCTATTCGCTAAGAAAATTCTCAATATTTAATACATTATCAATTATAGTCCTCCTGCTATACGTTAGATCTCTAGACTTGTTTATCTTATGTACCGGTAAATTTGTACCCTTTGACCCGTATCTTTCCATTTCCACTGCCTGATTTGTGGTTAATTCCTCTCTACTCTCCATTTATATATAGTCGACTTTTTTGTTTTTAGATTATACATAAAAGTGAGATCATTTTTTTCTTTGTCTTGCTTATTTCATTTAGCATAATGTACTCTCCGTGCATCTATATTTTTGCAAATGGTAATATATTATTTTGTAAGACTGAATAATATTCCATTGGTGGAATATTATTTCACAATTTCTTTGTCCATTTATCAGTCGATAAACACCTGGGTTGATTTCATGTCTTGGCTATTGTGACTAGTGTAGCAATGAAAATGGGAGTGCAGATATCTCAAGGTACTTATTACATTTTCTGTGGGTATGTACCCAGGAGAGGGATTGCTGGGTCATATGGTAGTTCTAGTAAATAATCTTCTTGTCAACTATGTCCAAACTTAGTCATAATTCATCTACTAAAGATTTTTTCCTTCAAAAACTCTATTTTTAAATTTCAGAACTTCTTAAAATAAATTATTTCATATCTAACAATAATTATTTCTTTTTAGGGCTTTTTGGTTGGTTGTCAATTGATTTAGCAATATTTTTTCTTTCTCTATTAGTGGTATTTTCTTCCACCACATAAAAAATACGTATTTCAAAATGTTTCTTATTTTATTCATATACTTTGGAAGTGTGAAAAAAGTAAAAGGCGTAAGCATATTTGTTTCTGCTTGAACTGCTGACTCTGTGATAAAATGCAGTTCTTCTGAATAATTCTTTGCAGATAAAACAGGATACAGCACTCGGCCCCCTGCATCTCATCTCTGATCTGAGTCACTGCATTCCTTAAAAGACAAATGACCTTGGCCTGGCCTCTTCTTACACATAAGATAATGTCTGACAGCAATAGTGATTATGCTTCTCCAATCTATAATTGAATGTTCTTTCATAATCTATAACCAGATGTACTCTTATACCCAAACTTTGATATGATTTTGCACATACTGAATCTTCACCACCAGTATATAAACTGTGATTTAAAAGACTGTCTTGGAGCAGTCTGACAGAACTGCTCCCAGGCTACAGGCCTCAGTCTGTGATCCTCAGAAAGACTTCTGAATAAAACTAACCTTAATTTTTTAAAGCTTAATTTTATTTTATTTAGTCAACAGAAGTTTATGTGACTAAGTTGGTTTAGCCCCAGTCCCCTGGGGCCCCCAATTCATTAGCTTCTTCCTGTATGAACATTGGAGAGACCAGAGATCCACTCATTGTCTCAGCTTGCATCACACTCCATCTACACTACGAGATGTGTATGTGTGTTCCCTCTAGCACGTAAGTTCACACAAAGTTTAGCTCCAGCTTTTTCAGACTATGTTTCATGTATATGTTCAAGTAGGGATCCTAACTGCAGCCTCTTGCTTAGTGGGGCATTTTGTCTCCATCACTGTGCAGGAGCAGAAGACTCTCCACCTTTGCTTGCTTCTGTCCCAGCCAAAGAGTCCTACAGTTTCATCCTATTTCCACATTATTTTCTCTTTAATTTCTAATAGAGGTATTTGTTTAGTTTTAAGCCTAAACATGTCCTCTTAGTTTTCCCTACTTATATTTTATGCATTCTTGCTTTGTCTTTGTTGAGGACACAAAATCTGACACTGTCTTAACTAGAAATTATTTATTACTGCCAAATCAAAATGACTCCCAAAGTTCCTTAAGTGTTGGGTCTACTGATAGAAGTTATTTTGTTCTAACATGATATTTAGAATAAAGAACAGGTATACTCACTTTATTGGGCCTCACTTTGTTGCACATAGCAGATATTGCATTTGTTACAAATTGAAAGTTTGTGGCAATCCTGTGCTCAGCAAGTCCATTAGCACTGTACCATTTTCCCACAGCTTGTGCTCACTTCATGTCTCTTTGTCACATTTTGATAAACTCCCAATATTTCACACTTTTTAATAATTTATGTATTTGTTATGGTAATCCATGATCGGTGATCTTTAATATTACTATTGTAATTGTTTTGGGGTACCACAAACTGTGCCCATATAAGACAGTGAACTTAATCAATAAATGTTGTATGTGTTCTGACTGCTCCACTGACTGGCCATTCCCCCATCTCTCCCTGTCTTCAAGCTTCCCTATGTCTATTGTCTGAGACACAACAATATTTAAATTAGACCAGTTAATAACCAAACAATGTCCTTAAGTGTTCAAGTGAAAGGAAGAGTCACATGTCTCTCACTTTAAGTCAAAAACCAGAAATGATTAAGCTTAATGAGGAAGGCATGTCAAAAGCCAAGATAGTCTGAAAGCTAGGCCTCTTGTGCCAAACAGCCAAACTGTGAATGCAAAGGAAAAGTTCTGGAAAGAAATTAAATGTGCTACTCTAGTGAACACAGGACTAATAAGAAAGTGAAACAGGCTTATGACTGATATGGAGAAAATTTTAGTGGTCTGATGAGAAGATCAAACCAACTACAACCTTCCCTTAAGCCAAAGCCTAATCCAGACCAAGGCCTTAACTCTCTTAAGTTGTCTGAAAGCTAAGAGAGGTGAGGAAGCTGCAGAATAAAAGTTGGGAACCAGCAGAAGTTGGTTCATGAAGTTTAGGGAAAGAAGCCTTTCCTATAACATAAAAGTGCAAAGTGAAGCAGCAAGTGCTGATAAAGAAGCTACAGCGATTTATCCAGAAGATCTAGCTAAGATCACTGATGAAGGTGACTACACTAAGCAACAGTTTTCAGTGTAGACAAAACAGACTTCTATTAGAAGAAGACATGATCTAGGGCTTTCATAGCTAGAGAGGAGAAGTCATATCCTTCAAAGTTTTAAGGGACATGCTGACTGTCTTGTCAGGGAGTCATACACCTAGTGACTTTAGGTTTAAGCCTGTGCTCATTTATCATTTTTAGAATCCTAGGGACCTTAAGAATTATGCTAAATCTACTGTGTCTGTGCTCTGTAAATGGAACAACAAAGCCTAGATGACAGTATATCTGTTTACAGCATGATTTACTGAATATTTTAAGCCCAGTGTTGAGACCTACTGATTAGAAAGAAAGATTTCTTTCAAAATATTACTGGTCATTAACAGTACACCTTGTCAGCCAAGAACTTTGATGGCGAAGTACAAGGAGATTAATATTGTTTTCATGGGCTGTATCCTATGCCAAGTATAGCCTTACAAAATGTAATTCTTGATAATACTTGAAAATTGAAATGGATATTCTGCAGCCCATGGATCAAAGAGCAATTTCAAATTTCAAGTCTTATTATTTAAGAATTACATTTTGTAAGGCTTTACTTGCCCCAGATAGTGATTCCTCTGATGGATCTGGGCAAAGTAAATTAAAAACCTTCTGAAAAGGATTCATCATTCTAGATGACAGTAAGAACATTTGTCATTCATGGGAGGATGTCAAAATATCAACATTAATAGGAGTTTGAAAGAAGTTGATTCCAACCCACTTGGATGACTTTGAGGAGGTCAAGGCTTCAGTAGAGAAAGTAACTGCAGATGTGGTAGAAATAGCAAAAGAACTAGAATTAGAAGTGAAGTCTGAAATGGGATTGAGTTGCTGTAATATCATGATCAAACCTGAAGGGATGAGGAAGTGTTTCTTATGGATGAGCAAAGAAAGCAATTTCTTGAGATGGAATCTACTCCTGGTGAAGATGCTGTTACATCATTGAAATGACAACAAAGGATTTGGAATATTATAAAAACTTAGTTGATAAAACAGTGGTAGTCTTTGAGAGGATTATCTCTAATTTGGAAAAAATCCTACTCTGGGTAAAATACTATCAAACAGCATGGAATGCCACACAAACATCTTTCATGAAAGGAAGAGTCAATTGATATAATGAACTTTATTGTCGTTTCATGTTAAGAAATTACCAAAACCACTCCAATCTTCAGCAACCACCATCCCGATCAGTCAGCAGCCATCAATATGCAGAAAAGCCCTCCATCAGAAAAAGAGTACAACTTGCTGAAGGCTCAGATGACCACTAGCACTTTTTAGCAATAAAGTGTTTTTAATTAAGGTATATATAATTTTTTAGACATAGTGCTATTGCACTTAACATACTATAGTATGGTATAAATATAACCTTTATATGCATGAGACACCAAAAAATTTGTGTGAATTACTTTATTGCAATATTCACTTTATTGTGGTGGTCTGGAACTGAAACCCCAATATCTCTAAGGTATGCCTGTAGTTGTATAGTAAATTATAATATTTTGTAAATCATCCTCACTATACTTTTTCAAATTATTATTGGTTTTTACAGCAACTTAGAAGTTCAAATCTAAAATACATCATGAGGATACCCATTGGCTATATTAACTATATATCAATTTATAAAGGCTTGACGATTTTAAGAAATTGCCGTTCTAGAAATAGGTTATATCTCTCTATTGTGGAAATTTTATTTCCTGCTACAGAAATTTATAATGTCTACACTGTTTTAGTTAATTTAACCCAAATATTTTTTAAAACTATTATGAATGGATATCTTCTCTAAGTGATTAATTTAGGGAGGCCGAGGTGGGCATATCACCTGAGGTCAGGAGTTCAAGACCAGCCTGGCCAACATGGCAAAACCCTATCTCTACTAAAAATAGAAAAATTACCCGAGCGTGGTGGCATGTGCCTGTAATCCCAGCTACCCAGGAGGCTGAGGCAGGAGAATCGCTGGAACCCCGGGGGAAAAAGGCTGCAGTGAGCCAAGATTGTGCCCCTGCACTCCAGCCTGAGCAACAGAGCAAGGCTCCATCTCAAAAAAAAAAAAAAAAAAAAAAGAAGATAGCTGCTCATCTTTGTGTATATAATTTTTATAAAAGAAACATTGTAATTTTTCTAATTCTAAAATATTTTACTAGAGTCTCTTTTAATGGAATCAGATGATAATTGTATAATGTAGAGCTAAAAATCAGATTGGAAAAATCATACTTTTCCAATATTTATACCATGTATTAAATTTTTACATTTTTTATTAAATATAACTTCTACAATGGTGAATAATATTAGTCATAAAAGTGTCACTGTTATAACCCTAATTTTAATAGTAGTTTTAACATTTCACAATTTATATATTTACTCTTGATTTTTGTTTGAGAAAGATTTATTATTTAAAGTAGTTTTCTTCTATTCATATTTAAAGTAGAGCTTCAATTAGAAATGGTTGTTGAATTTCATCAATGTCATCTCAGCATCTATTGATGCAAAGATATTCTTTACTTCTTTGTCACATTGATGTCATCAATTATTCTGGTATTCTCTGTAGTGGTAACCATATGCAGTTTCATACTTGGTCATTGTGAAGTAGTATTTTTAATACACTTCTGGACTTGCTTTGCTATCATTTTATAAAGTGTATTTGTTCTATCTCTATTAAGAGATTTCCACAATATCTATCAGACTTTGGCATTAAGGTTATCTAGGAATCCTAATTAGAATTAAGGCATTTTCCATATTTTTCTACAACTTAGACTAAACAACATAGGGAATGTTGTTTTTAAAATTTGAACGTAATTTACCTTTAAGACCATGTTTATCTTTATTTTTCAACCCCATTGTGGTTATTATTCTCTCACTTTTTCTTCTATTACTCACAGCAATTTTGGTTTGTTCTACCAAGAAACACTCATTTTATTTAAAATGTGCTCCACAAATTTTCAAAAAGTAGTCTCCTATGATTCATAAGTTTTTTTCTTGCAAATACATGTTAATCAACTTTTAAGTATTCTAAGAACACAATAAAATTCTCTTTCTGAAATATATATGTATCTATGTATATCTATTAAAATAAAATTATTGAGTATATTATTTACCTAACTCTCCCTGTCAACTTGATAAGTCAAATTCTGCACAAGGTATTATATTATCAACTACTATAAATTACATTTTTTATACATGCTTCTCTGTGTTCTTAGGCATTTATAGATTTGTCTGGTACATTGTTTGGTGCATAAAGTTTTATGGCTATAGATTATTCTCAGCTTTCACCTTTTATTATTTTATAGTAAAAATCTTTGTCCTGTTTAATGACCTTGTCCTTGGAGTCTGTTCTGTCTTATATTAATAGAGCCACTTTTGCTTTCATTTTGTTTATATTTGCCTGAAATATCTTTGCCCATATCTTTGTATTCAAACTTTCTTTTCCATCAGTTCCACTTAATGGAAGTTCATAACCTAAACTTTATGCCTAATCTTTCCTTCTCAGTTTTTTGAGTTCTCTTAGATTAATCACCGTTTTTCTTTTCCTATTCAAATGGATTAAAAAATAAAACTCCAACAAAATTCAGGCTTATATTGATACAAGAGACAAATTTAAAAGAAAACATAGAAAAGCTGTGTGCTCCTTGGCACCTACAAAGGATAGACAGTAAGGTCTCTCAAACTTGGTGGACCAGTAAGAAGTGGGAGGCAACTGGGCTAAAAACCATCCCTCTTCTCTGAGGTATGAAAATGAAGCCTGACTGTAGACAAACTCTCTGATTACTATATGTTTAAAAAATCATGTACGTTTTTCTAGAGATTTCATACTCTTATTTCCTCACCTATAAACCATAGCCTGGGAACTCTATTTCTTCTTGTTCAGCCCACCTATAGCCACATCTAAACAGAGATTCCCAATCCCTGGAGAGGCCTCTTTCATCTTGGTACAAAAGCAGGCCTATAATTTTCAAAGAACCATGTTATAGATGTGATCTGGTATCAGATTTATTAACTTATTTTTTTTCCTTTTTGGACAAAACCTTTAGGCAAAAAAATAATTCAACCTGGGAATTAAATCAGTAATCATTTGAAGCAAAATTCCCAGGAAACTTCCAAGTTGTCCTTCAGCTTGTTATCATAAATTTTTTTGGAGGGGAAGGAACCATAATACTGAGAGCAAACTTTTTCCCTACTTCTAATGGGCCCTTCCTTGTGGAGGAAGCTCCATTATATGGTTAAATGTGTGGTCAATCCTTACTTCCTCGCTCCTTTCAAGGGGAAGAGGTGAGTTTAGGAGAGGAAAATTGGCATGTCTATCTCAGTTGCTTCTGCTTCCCCCTCTTAGAAAGCAACAGAGATGGCAGGGCATGGTGGCTCACACTTGTAATCCCAGCACTTCGGGAGGCTGAGGCGGGTGCATCATGAGGTCAAGAGATCGAGACCATCCTGGCCAACATGATGAAACCGGGTCTCTACTAATATACAAACAAAATTAGCTGGGTGTGGTGGCATGTGTCTGTAGTTCCAGCTACTTGGGAGGGCTGAGGCAGGGGAATCATTTGAATCCAGGAGGTGGAGGTTTCAGTGAGCCGAGATCACACCACTGCACTCCAGCCTGGTGACAGAGCAAGACTCCATCTAGAAAAAAAAAAAAAAAAAAAGAAAAGAAAACAAGCAAGCAACAGAGATAAAACAGCACACATTGTGTGTTCTTCATTTGTGCTTCATATTCTAAAGGTTTAGGCCTGTCCCTGCAAAGTATAGTGGTTCGGTACATAGAGGTAATTTTACTTCAGAAAAATGAAACATTGGGTTAAAAACAGATTTGGTAAAGAAGTGGAAATTGGGAAATGCAATGGCACCAAAATTCTAGTTGAAACTTGGTGGTTTGCAACAGTTTAGATTGTTCTATGTGGATGGTTTTTGAAGTTAACTAGTAACTCCATACCCAAGAAGATTTTAAGTTCTAGGTCACCTATGATATTTTCATGGAAAAACTCCTTTCCTGGAGTATTGTAATTTAGTACTGACTAATGTGTTCTAAAAATGTCACTTTCAGTACTAGGAGTTCTGTGATCTGTTTCCACGTTGAAACTGACTTTGCCTGCTGATTACTGGATGGTTTGAATGAATTAGCTAGCCTTACACAACTATGCTGAGCCTTTGCAAGTTCTCGGAAGTCTTAGGAGTCTCAACAAGAAAAATTCAGCCATTGTAGGGTCTTACCAGCCTTACAAAGGCAAACAATCAGAATCAGCAAAAGCTCAAACTTTAGATGATGTAGGTTCTAAAGAACAGGCTTCTACAGCTTTCCCTTGGTCAACGTTAGTCCAATATTTGCTGAGCTGGTTCGGGGCAAGGATTGCATTTTTAAAAAGGAGTCTTTCATTTTGCAGCCATCTTAGAAATTAGGAGGCAGGGCCAGGGACAGTGGCTCAGGCCTGTAATCCCAGCACTTTGGGAGGCTGAGGCGGGCAGATCACGAGGTCAGGAAATCGAGGCCGTCCTGGCTAACACGGTGAAACCCCGTCTCTACTAAAAAAATACAAAAAAATTAGCCGGGCGTGGTGGCGGGCCCCTGTAGTCCCAGCTACTCGGGAGGCTGAGGCAAGAGAATGGCATGAACCTGGGAGGCGGAGCTTGCAGTGAGCTGAGATCGCGCCACTGCACTCCAGCCTGGGGAACAGAGCGAAACTCCGTCGGAAGGAAGGAAGGAAGGAAGGAAGGAAGGAAGGAAGGAAGGAAGGAAGGAAGGAAGGAGAGAGAAAGAAAGAAAGAAAGAGAGAGAGAGAAAGAAAGAAGAAAGGAAGGAAGCAAAACACAAATGTATTTTTTTCAGATTTTTTTAGGCTGGTCTTCTAACAACTAAGATTCATTTCTCCTAAAAATAACTAATCTGCACACACATAAGCCACCCCATTTATGTTGTTTTTCATGTTGTTTTTTAAACTACATTCAGTTCCACAGGAATAATCTGAGAAAGGGCTAAATTCTTCAACTCAGGTGACTTTTATGAGCTCTTAAAGGTTGCTTTCCCTGCATGTTTCCAACTTGGCTCAGTATATTTATACATGTTCTAACTATGGATTTTAGCTAATTCACTCATAATAGAGAGATTTTATGAATCAACAAAAAGTAAAGGGAGCCACAACAGAAATAGAATGTGCCATATTCTCTGCTTGGAGCAAGAAAACAAACTCAGTTTATTACAGACACGAAGACTAAAACAGCAAATTCAAAAAGCTTGTTCTTAAAACACTATCTGAGAAGTCAAATTTGCACATAAAATAAAAAAAGTGGAAGGTATTAACAAAGGTGTGAAAGTATAGATCAGCTTTGCTTTTATATCAAGAGTGGTAAAGGATGAAAACCAAAGAAAGAAAGACAAAATTATTAAGTTCAGGGTGAAAACAGAGATTTCCCTAGGAGAAAGGTGCACATATTAAGAGAAAACCAGGTAGACATGAAGATTAGTTCCTATCTTAGAGATCATGATATGCAAATAGAAAGAGAAAACAATATACTTACTTCTAGCTTCTCTTAAAATATTTATGGGAAAGGGGGAAATTTGGTTGCCATTAAATCAGTAAAAGTTGTAGGGAACTAGAAAAATTTATTAATTGCCTTCTCGAAAGAAAAGCCAAATCTGAAATAATCTCCAGGAGTGGCCAGAGTCTAAGAAAGGATTCATGGTAGCTTCTTAAGGACATGAAAAGATAATTTAGAGTAATAGTAATTGAGGAGCTACCCTGTACAAGTGAAGATGGCTTTACAAAGTGGCTGCAGAAAATCTGGCAAGATTGGAAATGGGAAGAACAAAGAGATCAGTGGAAAAGAAAAAGAAAACTCCACACCATCAACAAAGCGTAGGTATTTGAGTTTCAAAGTGATAGAACCATAATAAAATGAGCATATGAACATTTACTGTGCCTTAGATTAAGACCTTAAGGCCAACACAGGAAAGGTGAAATATAGAAAAAAGAGAGCAGGCAGGACAATCACAGATTACATTCAGGCCTGGGTTGAATGTTTTTGAGGGCAGGATATTTCCTGTGTGGGATTATCCAGTTCAAATAAAAGAAGAGCTAAGCGTGTTGGCATGCGCCTGTAGTCCCTGCTTCACAGGAGGCTGAGGCAGGAGGATCACTTGAGGCCAAGAGTTCTATGCTGTTGTGTGCTATTGTGCTATTATTGCATGTATGAATAGCCACTGCACTCCAGCCTGGACAGCATAGTGAGATGCCCATTACTAAAAGGAGTAATAATAGTTTTTTTTATAAAAAGAAGGAGCACAGGATTTTGTCAAACTGTAAATGCTTTTATCAGACCCCAAATTTCTGAATATCCTTTTTCTCACTAAAAGAGAATGCAAAACAAAATTTAGAGGATGATGTTAGAAAATCACATATCTGGGCCATAAAGCAAAATAATAAAAAAAAAAGCATGAATGCACAGAATGCTAGTGTTATGGTTTGAATGTGTCTCTTCCAAAATTCAGGTGTTGCCAATGCGATAATGTTAAGAGGCGGGGCTTTAAGAGGTGATTAGGTCATGAGGGCTTCTCCCTCATTGGAATTGGGTGCCTTTATATAAGGGCCTGCTGTTCTGTCTTCTGCTGTGTGAGAATGCAGCAAGAAGGCCCGCGTGAGATGCTGGTGTCTTGATCTTGGACTTCCCTCCAGAACTGTGAGAAATAATTTTTTTTATTAATTATCCAGTCTCAGGTATTCTGTTATTGTAGCAGAAATGGACTAGCCAGCAAATTATACTGGCCCTACATGTAATCAAGGAGAGAGTTAAACATCAATTTAAGAAGCAGGTTAGGTTTCAAGAAACTACTGAGTCTTCTTGAAAATGGTATAGGCAGGTGAAGGGGTGAGGGATAAAATATTACCTATTGTGTACAAAGTACCCTATTCAGGTGATGGGTACACTAAAAGCCCAGATTTCACCATTATACAATATGTCCATGTAATACAACTGCACTTGTGCCCCTAAATTTATAAAAATAATGTAGTATAGAAATAGTAGAGGTAAATGGGCCATCATATCACATCACTTCAGGAAAATAAGTAGAAATACATGCTAATACATACTTAGTATGTTCAAAAATTATAGAAACCCAGTGTCTTGAAAAACTCCAGTGGCATAGATCTTCACTAGATTCTAAGAGCAACAACAACCTCAGTTGATTAACCTGGAGAAGGTTATTCTCCAGCTGAAACAAATGTGGTGATGAGTGAGACTACTTCCCTAAGAAGCAGGTTGTATACGAGAGAGTCTCAATCCTAACAGCATACTGGAATCACCTGGAGAGCCTTTTAAAACTACTGCATTCACAGACATGCTTCAGAGATTCTGACTTAATTAATTTGGGATAGGGCCTAGTCATCAGTACTTTTAAAAGTTCTCCAGGTGAGCCTAATGTGCAGCCATAGTTAAGAACCACTGTTGTATAAGCATCAGCAAATGATTCTCAACCCTGGAGGTATGTTAGACTCTCATAGAAAGCTGCTAAAATAAATCCAAGCTTGTACCCAAAGCCAGAGGGTGAGGTCTGGATACCAATATTTTTGCACAGCTTCCCCCAGTAATTCTAAGTCACAGCCAGAGTGGATGAACACGGGCTCAAGCAATCCACAGCAAGAGGCATTGGAGGCAGTGATTGGTCACAGGCTAAAAAATCCCTGCGATTTATCTCTGTATTTAAATACTGAGATGCCAGAAACACAAGGCTCAAATGGAAAATGGAAATACAAAGCTTTTCAATATGGAAGAAAGTCACTTTGATTAAGACCTAGACGATTGAAAATTCTAAGACTGGAAAGTCTAACTTATGAAAAAATTCTACAAAATTTCAAATCCTATTCTTTGAGAGAAGAGACAGTTTATATGCGATTTCCCCCTAAATATAGTGCCTTTGACCCAGAAGCTAATATGAATGTTACATTTTTCTTCATTTTCTTATTTTCATATTTATTCACTGTGGCTAGTATATAGAAATACAATTGATTTGTATAATTAATAACCTTGTATAATTTATTGTATACATATGTATGTATACATATTGTATAAATAATATGTATACATATTATGTATACATATTGTATACATAATATGTATACATATGTATGTATACATATTATGTATACATATTGTATACATAATATGTATACATATGTATGTATACATATTATGTATACATATTGTATACATAATATGTATACATATGTATGTATACATATTATTTATGTATGTATACAATATGTAATGTATACATATTGTATAAATATTGTATACATATTATTGTATAAATAATAACCTTGTATATTTATTGTATAAATGATGACCTTGAATTCAGTGAGTATTTAGATGGATTGATTTTCAGTTGTTGACTCTATGTTCAAAATTATCTGTGCAAAATGACACTTTATTCCTTTTCCATCTATTTGTTTATCTTGACTTTTTGTATTGGCTGAGACCTCTAGCAAAAATATTGATTAGAAGTGTTGATAATACTTTTTAATAAGTTTTAATTTCTTTTCTTTTCTTTTCTTTTTTTTTTGAGATGGAATTTTGCTCCTGTTGCCCAGGCTGGAGTGCAATGGTGCGATCTCAGCTCACTGCAACCTCCGCCTCCCAGGTTAAAACAATTCTCCTGCCTCAGCCTCCCGAGTAGCTGGGATTACAGGCACCTGCCACAACGCCCGGCTAATTTTTGTATTTTTAGTAGAGATGGGGTTTCACTATGTTGGCCAGGCTGGCCTCAAACTCCTGACCTCGTGATCCACCCACCTCAGCCTCCCAAAGTGCTGGGATTACAGGCCTGAGCCACCGCGCCCGGCCTTTTCATCCCTTCTATAAGGGCGTTTATTTATGTTTCCTCTCTTCCCTCCCTGACCTCCTCGGACAGTATCACCAAGTGTTTATTAGTTCCATTCAAATTATTTTCTTATTTCTATTTTTTTGTTTGTTTTGCTATTCTTTTCCTTATTTCTTGAGATGTGTAACATCACTGATAAGCAATCTTTATCTTCTTCAAATATATGCATTTAATTCTATACATTCTCCATAATGTTTCAGTATGCTACATTTGTTACACAATTAGATAGGTTTGTCAGAGTTTGAATTCCTTCCTGGGATCCCCACTTCAATCTCCTAAATGATTTTTAAAAGTTTAACTTTCTATGTTGTAAAATCTGTGTGTCTGACAAATGCATAATGCCATGTATACACCATTACAGGATTATACAGAATAGTTCAGCTTCCCTAAAAAGACTCCTGTGTTTCACCTATCCAACCCTCCCCCCTCCCCCAGAACCCTTGTCAGCTACTGATCTTTTTGTTTCTATTGATTTGTCTCTTTCAGAATATCATACGGTTTAAACAGTAAAGTATGTAGCCCTTTCAGACTGACTTTTTTTCACGTAACAACTTGCATTTAAGGTTTATCCATATTTTTCCATGCCTTGATAGCTTTTTTGTTTTAATCATTGAATAATATTTGATTACATGGATGCACCACGACGTTTTGTTTCTGTTCACCTATTGAAGGACAACTTGATTGCTTCCAGTTTCCAGTTGTGACTAAAGCCTCTGTAAACATTTATGTACAGTTTTTGTGTGTACAAAAGTTTCAAATCAGTTGGGTAAATATATATAAGCACAAAGGTTAGATCTTATATTAAAAATAAACCACCAAACTATTTTCTAAGGTGTGCCATTAGAAGATAGTTCTCACCATAAATGAGTGAAAGGTTCTTTTTGCTCCTGTACCTCACAAGCATTTGCTTTTGTCAGTTTAAAAAAGTGTTCAGTCCTTCTAGTAGGCTAATATAGTGGTATCTCATTGTTACTTTCAGTTGTAATTCCTTCATGACAAATATTAGAAACTTTCATAATTTTCTACCCTCTATATATCTTCTAGAGATTTTTTTCAGATCTTTTGCCCATTTTTTAATCAGGTTGTTTTCTTATTGGTAAGTTTTAAAGGTTTTTTGTATATTTTGCATATAAATTCTTTATCAGCTATAGGATTTATAAATATTGTTTTTCTGGTCTGTGGCTTGTCTTTTCATTCACTTAAAAGTATCTTTCACAGAAAAGGGGTTTTAAATATTAACACGTCAATTTTTTTCTTTCATGAACTGTTCTTTTGATATTGTGTCTAAAAACTGATGCTCAAATTCAAAGTTACCTAGATATTTTCTTATGTTCTAGAAGTGTTTTAGGTTTCCAAGTTTTATAGTTTAGCATTTAGGTTTATGGTCCAATTTGAGTTAATTTTTGCAAAAGCTATAAAGCTTGTATGTAGGATTACATTTTGCATATGGATTTCCAATTCCAGCTTCATTTGCTTAAAAACTATCCTTTCTGAACTGAATTGTCTTGGCTGCTTTATCAAGGATCAATAAATTGTAACTGTGGGTTTCCACATGTAGACTCTTTGTTCTGTTCCATTTATCTATGTTTATCCTTTCTCCAATACCATGATGTCTGGTTTACAGTTGGCTATTCAGTAAATTTGAAGTAGGGTATGTCAGTCCCCAAGTTTTGTTGTTCTTTGGTGTTGTGTTAGCTATTGTAGAAATCTCACCTTTTCACATAGACTTCAGCTCCATTTGTCATTATCTACAAAATAGTTGCTGGGATTTTTACTGGGCTTGCATTGAATGTGTCACACATAGATGCTGTACATGCTTTGTTAGGTTTATCACACTGTTTCAATTTTGAGGACGGATGCTAACAATATTGGTATTGTTTTTAAACTTCAAATTCCAATTGTTTGTAACAATTGTTTGTATGTAGGAAGGTAATCAACATTTGTCTATTGGCCTTACGTGCTGAAACTTTGCTATAATCTCTTATTTGTTCCAGAAGTACTTTTTTGTCAATTATTTGTGGTTTTCTATATAGACAAGTATTAAGTTAACTGTACTTTTTTTGTACATGTTCTCTATTTGAAGAAGTTCCCCTCTTTTCCTAGTTGGCTAAGAGTGTTTATCATGAACATGTGTTTGACTTTGTCAAGTGTTTTCTTTTCTATGTCAAATGATTATAATTGTATAATTTTTCTTTTTTAGCTTGTTGATATGATGGATTATGTTATTTTATTTTCAAATGTTGAACTAGCCTTGCATACCTGGAATAAATCTCATTTGGTCATGGTATATAATTCTTTTCATGCTTTGTTAGATTTAATTTGCTGATGTGTTAAGAATTTTTGTATCCGTTCTTCACAAGGTGGCAGGAAGAAGTGCCAAGGGAAGAAGGAAGAGCCCCCTAAAAAATGATCAGATCTTGTCAAAACTCATTCACTGTCACGAGGGAAGCATGGAGGAAACTACCCCATGATTCAGTTACCTCCACTTGGTTTCTCTGTTCACACATGCTGATTACGGGGACTGCAATTCAAGATTAGATTTGGGTGGGAACACAAAGCCTAACTATATTAAGAAGTGATCCCTATATATCTATTTTTTGAATGGTATTGTAGAAAATTATTATTTCTTAAATGTTTCGTGGAATTCACTGGTGAAGTCTGGGACTGCAGCTTTCTTTTTTGGAAGGTATTAATTATTCAAATTCTTTAATCAATATATACCTATTCAGATTACCTGTTTCTTCTTATGAGGATTTTGTAGTTTTTATCTTTCAAAATATTGATTAATTTTATCAAAGTTATCAAATTTGTTGGCATACAATCGTTTGTAGTATTCCTTGATTATCCTTTTAATACCCATGAGATGACCCTTCTTTTATTTCTGATATTGGTAATTTTTATCTTCTCATTTTTTCTTGGTTAAAGTACCTACAGGTTTATCAATTTTATCAATCTCTTCAAAAAAGAAGCTTGAATTTTTTATTGTCTCTATTTTACTGATTTTAATTACATTAATTTCTGCTCTGTTTTTTATTTCTTCTGCTTGCTTTATGTTTAAATTGCTCTCTGTTCTCTATTTTCCTAATATGGAACTTAGATTATTAACTTTAGGTCTTTCTTCTAATATATGCATTTAATGCTATAGATTTCCTTCTATTCATTGCTTGCTGCATTTCACAACTTTTGATAAGTTGTATTTTCATTTTCATTTAATTCAAAACCCTTTTTAATTTCTCTTGAGGCTTCTTTGACCAAAGTGGTATTTAGACATATGTTGAATCTGTATTCTTACTGACCTTTTGCCTCTTTGACTTAGTAATTACTGATAAAGGAGTGCTAAAGTCTGTAACTATAATAGTGGATTTATACATAAACTTAAGATTTTTTAATCTCTTCTTGTGTAATTAACCACATTATCATTATTTAATACCCTATTTATAACCAAGTTTTCCTTGTTTGAACTCTGCCTTGTGTGAAATTTATATAATTACTCCAGCTTTCTTTCGAATAGTACTAACATGGTATATCTTTTAACTTATTCAATTGCTAACATTTAAAGTAGGTTCTTATAGATAATATGTTTGGGTCTTGTTGGTTTCCCCCCAGTTCTGACAATCTATTTTTTAATTGATTTAAGTGACTCACATATGAAGTAATTATTGATACAGTTGAATTAATATCTTTCTATTATTTTAATGTGTCCCTTAAAGTTAATATGTTGAAAACTTGATCCCCAATCTATTGGTGTTGCGAGGTAGGGCCTGTTGGGAGGTGAAGCCTAATGGGAGATGTTTGGATCCTGTGAGCACCTCTCTTATGAGTGAATTAATGCTGTTATTACAAGAGTAGATTTGTTATAGCAGGAGTAGGTCTCTTATATAAAGGATGAGTTCAGTCCCCTTTTGCCCTCTGCCCTCCTGCCATGGGATGATGCAGCAAGAAGGCCCTCAGAAGATGCTGGCCCATCAGTCTTGGGCTTTCCAGTCTCAAGAACCATGAGTCAATAAATTACAGCTCTTTATAAATTAACCAGTCTGTGTTATTGTTATAGCAACTCAAAAGGACTAAGACATATTTATTGTAACTATTTTCTATTTGTTGCTCTTCTTTTTTCTTTTCTTCCCCTTCTTTCTGCCTTCACTACTTTTAAATGAATGTTTTATTATTTCAATCTCTCTCCTCTCTTGCTATTCAATTATACTTTTTAAGATTTTTGAGTTGTTGCCTTAAAATTTGAAGTATAATCACAACTAATCTGGATCCACTTTTAAATAGCAATGTATCCCTTCACGTGTAATGAAGATGCTTTATACCAAGTACTTTTTTAAAAGGCACTTTATGAGTTGAATTATGGAATTCAACCCAAATTTCTGCCCCAAATTTGTTAAAGTCCTAATCCTTTTTTCTCTTTTTAAAAAATCTTATTCCTTTTTTCCTGTGCCTTTCAGTTCAAAAAGTTTCCAGTGAGTCTACAAGCTCATTAATTTCCCCTCCCCCATCCCCATTTTGGTCATACCCAGTCTACCAATAGACTCATTGAAGGTGTTAACCCTGAAAATCTAAGACAGGTCTCAGTTAATTTTCAAAGTTTATTTTGCCAAAGTTGAGGACATGCGCCCATGACACAGCCTCAGGAAGTCCTGATGACATGTACCCAAGGTGGTCAGAGCACATTTTGGTTTCATACATTTTAGGGAGACATGAGATATCAGTCAACATATGCAGATGAACATTGGCTTGGTGTGGAAAGGCGGGACAACTCAAAGCAGGAAGAGTCTTCCAGGTCATAGGTCTGTAAGAGACAAATGGTTGAATTCTTTTGAGTTTCTGATTAGCCTCTCCAAAGGAGGCAATCAGATATGCATTTATCTCAATGAACAGAGTGGTGACTTTGAATAGAATGGGAGGCAGGTTTATCCCAAGCAGCTCCCAGCTTGACTTTTCCCTTTAGCTTAGTGATGTTGGGGGCCCAAGATATATTCCTTTCACATTGCTCCCCCAACCTCCACCACCTTTTGTAAAATCTTTTGGAGAAAGTTTTTTAGAAGAAAATGAGTCTCTGGTTTCAGGTTTTGTCTGATCTCTCATGGCTAGGATGGTTTATTCCTAGACATGTAGATCCTGAGTTATTAGGAAAGCTCATTTTTAAAAGGTTGTGAAGTCACATGTCCTGTGAAGAGAAAATAGGGGGAACAAGGGATGAAAACAACAAAGAACAATCCTGGAAAACTGATATAGGCCACATTACTCTGAAGTTCAGACATCAGTAGGCACGTATGAAAGTGGCTTATGTACGTAAATAGGTTGCTGTTATTTTTTCTGAAGTTGTCTAGCTTCAGTTCACAGGGCGTTATGAAAGCACAGCTTATTTTTCATTGACTCCAAATTTTAAAAAATGGAAAAAAAAATTGAAAACACTATTTTGAAGACTTGTAGGTAAAAAATTTAGAATCTTGTATAAACTGTAGAAAATAGTAAAAATTTAAACACATTAGATAAGACTGAATCTGACAACAGGTGTACTATAGTTTTTGAAACACAATTTTTCTCTCTCCAGTTTCCCATTCTTACTAAAGACAAACCATGGTAGAACTGGTTTGCTTTATCATACTTGGCCTAATTATGTATATACAGTGCAGCAAGAATAATTATTTTTTAATAGGCTTTTAAATTGGCTTTGATGAAACTTTGTTCCATAGAACACATCTCAGGTAAGACTGTTAAAGCCCAGCCCAGCCTTGAATTTGTACCGCCAAATACCTATGAGTTGGGTGAATTTCTCTCCCCTTGAGGTTCCTAGATAAATTTGGGGCTGCTGGGCCTGTCAGAAAGTGACATTCTTTACTTACCACAGGACAGGAACTCAGTACAGGGACTGTGTAGACAAAGGTATGAGGCCAGTTTTTCCAAGGGACTTTTATTGGCTCCATAAGTCAAGTTTGATGCCTAAGAGGAAAGCACACCATTCCAGTTAAAGCCTTGGTAAAATAACCATTTTATCCAATTATATCCTGTTACAAATGAAAACAGATTCTTATTGCACTGATGCAAATAACTGTATTGTCATAACATCATAACATAAGAATACAGTTTCCAGATTCTATAAAAATCAGGTAGAGAGAAACAAACATGCTCCAAATTTTGTTCATAGGAGTATACTCAATTTTTAAAAGGTGTAAATAGCTTTTAAAAACATTTTCTTGACTCTGAGAAACAAAACAAAGAATCGGCGACATTTTAATCAAAAAGTTACAAAAATTACTTCAGACTCTTATTAGTTGAGTCCATGCAGTTAATTGCTGTTCTGCTTGATATTCATGAACATTTCAGCTAACCATGTGTCCTAAGGTTTTTCCTCTATTCTGATGTCATAATCTCCAAAGTTATCAGAAATTTTCATTCAACAGCACCTGTTAGAGTTTTATAGCTGATTATAAAACCATCTTCTAAAGAGGTCCAAAACAAGATAACAATTGTCTGTGAATGACAAAAAGTTTTAGGGCAGTCAAAGACACAAGTGACAAGGAAATTTATTACCACTGTGGCACACAATAATTTAGCATAACAATTACAATTATTACTAATAATGTACATTAAGTCATATCATAATTATAGGTATTTCCCATAATTTTGGAACACATACCAATAACATATTTATACAAAAACAGCCCAAAGAAAAAACAAACACCATCTTATATTTGACAATTCTTCTTGTATAATTTTTATGCCAAATAAGCCAAATATGTCATTTTTGGAGTTTAGGGAACCTATTAATATCTTAAAGGATTAATTAGGTCAGAAAAATACATACTTTATAATTTGACTTTGGAAAGTTTGTCAAATATCAAATATTAAAGATTACAAAATATTAAAGGTTATAAAAAGGATCACAGGTCATTGTAAAATGTCATTCATTTAACCAAAGTGACAACTTGATTTCAAAAAAAAAAGGCAAAAACCTTCATTCTCTGAGAGAGGAGACTTAATTTTCTAAACAATAAGCCCTAATAAAAACAGCAAGAAGCCAATTAAATTTGTTTTCTAAAATTTTATGAACAACTTGAAATTTTTATCTTGATCATAAGATATGACTTCCATAAGCCTTGATAACCTTTAATGAGGAGTTGGTTAATGCCTCAAGAAAACCATGTTAATCTGACACAGGGTCCCTATGCTGGTTTTGTATCAGTGTGTCTTTGACATTAGTGATTAATTTATAGAGAAACAACTTATTTTATCTCCCAAAATCAGCCCATACAATTTCACACACCTACCTCTTCTGCAATAGTCCCTAGGCCTTGAAGAGTTAAATAGCTTTAATTTCTGAACCTGTAACTCAGAAATGCAGTTTATTTTGCTTGGCATCTCCTACTGGGCCTGAAGATGAGCATTTGTTTTCAGTGTTTAAGATTTAGTAGGATTTATTGTTCTTTTTAAACCCAAAAGTCAAAGCCCTCCAACTCAATGTCACAAGGACTTTAAAAGTATATACAGGAAGATAGAAGAATGTAATAACCTTAATTTAAAGAATTTACATCTCAGTTTTTCCTAAGCAAACAAAACTTAATAATGGCATAGGAATTATTTCGATAAATGTAAAATCTGTTAGGCCAGTTACCAAAAGGCAAAATAAAAGAATTTCTGGAGTGCACAGAATATTATGTTGGAAGAAAACATTTCATTTAGACCTTTAAGTAAACATTCTTAGCATCAGGCCACAAATAATAGAACCCAAGGAGGAAAAAGAAAAAAACTCATATGAACTAAAAATGAGTTGAAGCGGAGTGTTACTATTTCATACCTTTTAAAAGGGGAGAGAAAACCAAACTTTGGGTTAAAAAATATTAAAAATTTAAAATCTCTTATAATCTATTAAGAGTAAATCAAACCACTTAAGAAAATTTCATTGTTCTAATTCTTTAGTGTGTGTCTTTTGTTACATTAAACCAAATCTCCAGAGAGACAATTATAATTTCCCTTTAATCATAGACAACTTGATCATATAAAAGTTTTTGGTTTTTTTTAATAAATCCTTTTATTGTGACTTTTATAGACTGTTTATGACATGCTTGGACTTTCTGGTTTGTCCTGAACATCTATCCCTCCTTCTTAAACAACCAGTCATTTTATTCTAGGACTAAATTTACCACACAAGAGTCTTTCTTATATGAAATTATTTCTCTTTAAGCTTTCTTATCACCAAAAAATCTCTTTATTTTTATAACTTTTTTTACATCTCTTTTATTTCCTGGTTCTTTTTACCTTGTTTTATACATGACCTTTAAATAAGTTTTGAATTAGATAAAAATTGCTTGCTTTTTTTTAAAAGGATATACTTTTTTTCTTTTGGAAAGAATGTTTTCCTTCAAATGTATCTTTATTGGAAAATAGCCAAATGATTAGTTATTATTTAATTTAATATAACTTTAGAGTCTAAATTATGACAAGTTTATCTACAAATATTTATCCTATTATATTTACCCAAGTACTTTAATTGTTTACCTATATTATTTATAAAAACCACAGTGACTGTCATTATTTAAAGTATGAGACAGCCATTGCTAAATTATAACTGGGACTGTGAAAAATAGTTGACCTAACTGACTCCATCTTTTAAGCTCCAAGCTGTCCTTGTTCATTCCTGGGCATAGGCTGAACTAACCTGGGGAGAAACTTAGTTTATAGTTTAGCTTTGAAGCAAAGATGATAACTTTCCCAAAACAAACCTTACTGTTTGTGGACTAGACCACCTAGAGCCATGAGATTAAAAGTTATGGTAATCTTACTAAATTTAAAATGTAGCTATTTTTATTAAGCCAATATAAATGTCTTATTTATTAAAGATTACACAAGCAGAGATCATTCTGTCTTGGGCTGGGTCTATAGTTTTATACCCCCTATGCCAAATTTTGACACCTCAAAGTATTTGTCAGGGTTAAGTGTGAAATTGTTTGATTAATAAATGTAAACAAAAATGTATGCTGGGAATTCTTAAGACATTTCTAATATTACTTTACTAATAATTTTAAAGCTAGCTTATTAAAGATTTTACTTAAGTTGCATAAACTTGAGCAAGAATTTGAGTAGCCTTTTTTTCCTGACGAAGTATTTGATTCAAGTGCTTTTACTAAGCCAATTAATTAGAGCTCTTTCATATATTTTCAGTAGTGAAACACTGTACAAAACACATAAATATATACATGTATTAGACATGCTGATGGAAGTACATCTTATAGATTTATAAAAACCTTTTTTTTCCCTATCTTAGACTTTGTTCTTGATTACCTGTTTCACAACCCTAGGCAGTTGTCAGCTAAATAGCCTTAAATTTACATATTAGAGGAAACAACTCAGTTGAAAATCAAATAGATTCATATCATCAGATACAGAGAGAAAAAAGTCTGGTGGTGCTACAGGGAGATTAAAGATGGATGTCAAATCAAACATAAAATTATAGAAATCTATCATAGGATTGTATAAGGAGACCAATTTTATTTAGATAGGGACTACCTATCTTTTGTCTGGATCTCTGAACTCTAGCCAGAGTCCACACTGAATCCTGAGTCTTCAAAAAGGGAGAATTATTATGAGATTAGACTATGTGATGCTGTTACAGTACACTTAAAAAATTGTTTTTAAACAAAGACATTTTTAAGTGTCTAAACCATACTCTTCCTTAAAAACCCAAGAGTAACCTTTATTGCAATAAGTATTTTAGTCAAAAAACAAAACAGGTAACACAATACAAAAGGAGGCAGTTTAACATCTGAGATGAACTTGTCTGTTTACATTTTTGGGGTTCCATAAGAAAAACAGGTTTTTTCTCCTAGGGGAGTCTGGTGCCTTCTCCATTTTATTTAAGGAAGGCAGGCTATTATAAACTATTTTAGGTCCCCCATGCAGCAGAGGGTACAAGAGAAAGGAGAGATAGCAGAAGTAAATGAAGAAAACAGAATTCAGTCAACAGAGAAGAAAAACTTTTGCTCAAAAAAAGACAGGTCCTAGGAGAAAAACAAAAACATGAAGACATTTTAAATACAAACACATGCATATACATTTATACACATACATCTTGGAGGTTAGCTTTTAATTAAGCTGACTTTTAACCATTGAGTACATTTAAAAAAAAATCTTTTTAAATATCATTACCATATTTCAGCCAGGACAAATTGCTGCTATTTCAGGAGCATAGCCATTGGTCTTTCAGTTTATCCTGGCTAGCAAAAAGGTGGCCTTGTTATGTAAGTAAATCCCCTTAGTAGTTAAAACCAAAAACGTTTCCTCTTTTTTTTTTTTTTTTTTTGCCTTTTTCTGGCCATTTGTCATTTCTCTCCCCCACCCCACCACCCTCTTTGTGTGTGTGTTGGGGGAATTTAGCCACTTCAGAGGACTTCCCCATAATTTGGAACTTCCTTTGGCTTTGATCAAGTCAAATAGAGTTGATCAAACCCAATGAGAAAAAGACTAAAACAACAACAAAAACAAACAGCAACAATAAAAATCAGTTAAGCCAATGGGAACACATGGACACAGGGATGGTAATATCACATACTGGGGCCTGTCGGGCTGTGGGGGGCAAGGGGAGGGAGAGCATTAAGACAAATACCTAATGCATGTGGAGCTTAAAACCTAGATGATGGGTTGATAGGTGTAGTAAACCACCATGGCACATGTATACCTACGTAACAAAACATGTTCTGCAAATGTATCCCAGAACTTATTGGGGGAACCCGCCCCCAATATTTCAACGTAGGTTCTTTCTATTTTCCAGCCAGCTGGAAATAAAGAGAAAGAGTACAAAGAGAGGAATTTTACAGCTGGGCCGCCGGGGGTGACATCACATATCAGTAGGACTGTGATGCCCACCTGAGTGTCAGACCAGCAAGTTTTTATTAAGGGTTTCAAAAGGGAAGGGGGTATAAGAACAGAGAGTAGGTACAAAGATCACATGCTTCAAAGGGCAAAAAGCAGAACTACAAATAAGGGTCTAACAAAGATCACATGCTTCTGAGAGAACAGGACAAAGGCAAAAAGCAGAACCACTGATAAGGGTCTATGTTCAGTGGTGTACATATTGTCTTGATAAACATCTTAACAGAAAACAGGGTTCAAGAGCAGAGAACTGGTCTGACCACAAATTTACAAGGGCAGAGTTTTTCCCCACCCTAGTAAGCCTGAGGGTACTGCAGGAGACCAGGGCATATCTCAGTCCTTATCTCAACTGCATAAGACAGACATTCCCAGACCGGCCGTTTATAGACCTCCCCTGAGGAATGCATTCCTTTCCCAGGGTATTAATATTAATATCCCTTGCTAGGAAAAGAATTTATTGATATCTTTCTTACTTGCACGTCTGTTTATAGGCTCTCTGCAGGAAGAAAAATATGGCTTTTTGCCCAATCCCACAGGCAGTCAGACCTTATGGTTGTCTTCCCTTGTTCCCTAAAAATCACTGTTATTCTGTTCTTTTTCAAGGTGCACTGATTTCATATTGTTCAAACACACGTTTTACAATCAATTTGCACAGTTAACACAATTATCACAGTGGTCCTGAGGTGATATACATCCTCAGCTTACGAAGATAACAGGATTAAGAGATTAAAGACAGGCATAAGAAATTATGAAAGTATCATTTGGGAACTGATAAATGTCCACAAAATCTTCACAATTTATGTTCCTCTGCCGCAGCTCCAGCCAGTCCCTCTGTTCGGGGTCCCTGACTTCCTGCAACAAGAACTTAAAAAGTTCAAGAGAAAAAAAAATCAGTTAAGCAAAACACATGATCATACAACTTATATGATTACTGAGCACTCTAGTGGTAAGAGGAAATTAAGACCAGTGGATAGTTAATCTTAACTTTAGCCAAGACAAACCCCAATTCAGTTACTTACCAAGGGATGGGTCTCAGGCTGAAGATTGCTTTCTACCATCCTAGAAGCAGGCAAAAAACTCATCTTCCCTGTTTGGAAGCAAGCTTAAACTCCATAAAGGAGTTACCTGCCTTCCATTGTCATGGAAGCAGGAAAAAACTTGCCTGCTTTGTGTTGGAAGAAAGTAAAAATCCCCACCCTCCCCCCAAAAAAAAAGGTTGCAGAGCAAAATAAACTTTAGACCTTGACCAAATTTGGGGAGATCAAGAATTCTCTGGTGGGGGTGCTTCCAGGTCTCAGCAAATTGTTCTATTGTCCCTAAAGGTAGCTCAAGCTGGTACCAAGCACCAATAGGAGGTTTGCCAAAGGTTGGGACACTTCCATTCAGAATCCCATCATGGTTACCAAAATGTGAAGCCCCAAAATCTGAGACAGATATCAATTAAGAAAGTTTATTTTGCCAAGGTTGAGGATGTGCCCTGTGACACAGCCTCAGAAGGTCTTGATGACATGTGCCCAAGGTGGTCAGAGCACAGTTTGGTTTTATACATTTTGGAGAGACGTGAGACATCAGTCAACATATGCAAGATGAACATTGGTTTAGTCTGAAAAGGTGGGACAACTCGAAGTGGGGAGGAGACTTCCAGGTCATAGGTAAATAAGAGACAAATGGTTGCATTCTTTTGAGTTTCTGATTAGCCTCTCTGAAGGAAGCTATCAAATATGTATTTATCTCAGTAAGAAGTGGGGTGAATTTGAATAGAATGGGGGACAGGTTTTCCCCAAGCAGTTCCCAGCTTGACTTTTCCCTTTAGCTTAGTGATGTTGGGGGCCCAAGATATTTTCCTTTTATAAAGGTATTCTTCATTTTTGTTACAGTATTTTTTCTCATTTCTAACATTTTCTTTTGATTCTTTCTTAGAGTTCCCATCTTTCTGTTTACATTACACATTTTTTCTTGTATAGTGCCTATTTTTCCATTGAAGTCCTTTATGTATTATTCATAGCTATTATTCGTAACTATTGCCCTCTGAAAATTCCAAAATCTGTGTAAAAATCTGTATAAAAATCTGAGTCTGGTTCTAATGCTTTCTTTGCATCTTACTACATTTTGTAGTATTTTTTTCTTGCTTTTTACTACATTTTTTCTATTACCAGCTGGATATGATGTATCAGGCAATTGGAATTTAGGTAAAAGTCCTCTAGTGTGAGATTTTATAATAATCTGGCTATGAGCTGGGTTTTGCTTAATGTTTTCTGTACCTGTAGATACCTAAGGCTTTAAAATCCTTCTAATGTCTGAGAGTCATTTTTTCTTCTTTTTAAAATTGTGTTTTCCTATTCCTTAAGTAGAGTCTGTACTTTGCAGCTCTTTCAGCTACAATTCACTGCTATTATACTGGAACCCCTTTGATGTGATGGTAGAAGTAGAAGAGGATCACTTTCTAATCTTATGATTAAATCTCAATCTTTTAGTATTTCAAGTTTCTGGAATGTAATATATTTCTTAGCTCCATCACCACCTTCATTTATGTGATATAAGAAGGTTAGAAAGAGCTGAAATTTGATAAATGCTCTTCAACCTAGATTGCATAAGTCTTGGGAAAGTCATTTCCCTCGGATAGTAGACCTTTGTTATGGAGGCTACTATGGTTGTCTTTCAAATTGGTTACATTTCCTTCCTCCTGCTAGAGTCACTACAGAATTGATATTTTTCCCTGTTTGGCTCTTCACCATGAGAACCTTATAGAGTTACTAGAGGTAAAACCTATGAATAGCTGGGCACCCTAATCCCCAAAAGCTCACAGGTAGTTTCCCATTCACATGCTTATCCACTCTTCAGCACCAGTAAATTTTCACAGTTACCATTTAAGTGTTTCTTCAGTTTATGTCTCCAGCAGCTTCTCTTCCAGATGTTACAAAGATTTTGACTTGGATAACACATGGTTGAGACTCTAAATCACATATAGTAATTCTTTCTATTTTCCTTTCTACATATTTTAGTATGGTGGTTGGCCTGCTACCTCAGTTCACCAATGTGTCTTAGAAAAGTAATTGATTTTTAGATTGTTCAGCTTTTTCTTCTTGTTATAAAGACAGGTGACAACTTCCAAGCTCTTCACGTGTCATATCTGAAACTGGAAGTCTATGATTCTACATTTCAAAAAAAGGACTTATTTGTGCTTTAAATAACACATATCACCAAATATAACCAGAAATTGACAGACTGTATTTAAAGAATAGACATTAATCCTCATTAAGAACCATCTATTACAGTTCACATCTATTTCTCAGATGGTAGAAATTCCAAGAGGTTCCAAGCAAGTCTGTAGCATTGGAGAGATGCAGCATTCTAAGAGGTCCCAAGCAAGGTTTCCTCATCCATAACATTGAAATTGGAGCAGTCTCGCTGGAAGCTCTGCTCAAGTTTTCACCACATCCCTTCAACTTCTACATTATTGGCAATCACAAAGAAACCTGAAATCATATGGTAGGCCTGTTACTTTTGGCTTTTCACCTCTTCTGAATCTTTGCCCATTGTTTTCTTACTGCCTGGTGATGAAGACTCTCTCCTTGACCAAACGTTTAGACAGGCTCCCCTGAGCCCTCTTTTGACTAGGTCTTATGTTTGTGCCCTATATTAAATCTGCCTATGCAAGTCTTAATAAAGAATCCTCCTAAGTCAATACCCCACTCTTGATATCTGATCAAATTTGATATCTGACCAAGTTCTTCATCCCCTACCTTTGATGTGTAAGTTCTTGGCCTGGATTAATAAGCATCTGGTTAGGTCAGTTTAGCAACAATTCTCCTACCCTTGATGTCTCCTGCTTGTAATTTCCCTTAGTAATTACCCCCAATCTGCTCATCAGCTATAAATCCTCACTTGCCTTGTTGTATTTGGAATTGAGCTCAATATCTCTCTGCTATTGCAATGGTCTTACCCTTTATTGCAAGAATCTTGAGTAAAGTCATCTTTAACATTTTTGAGGAGTCAGAATTATCTTTAACACTGGTAGCTTTCCAATACATTCAAATAGATTTCTAAAAATATATCCTGTCAATTCTTCAAAATTATTGAATGTGAGAGTATAAGTTAAAAATAACCTAAGCATCCAGGCTGGAGCACAGTGGCACAATCATAGCTCACCGCAGCCTCAAACTCCTGGGAAAAGTAATACTATTTGAGGGCATAAGAGCATATACCAAGCATTGAACTGAGTATATAACATGAAGAATCACCTTATATAATGGCCTTAAAAGAGTATCATACCTAATTTACAAATGAAAAATGAAAGAGTAAAATATATATGTAATCTTCCATGATTGTGCAAATGATAAAAAGTTGAAGATTGAATTCAATCACAGATTAGTTTGGTTCCAAAGATATGTTTTAGCATTACTTTCCACAGCCTCTCCAAGCATCTTGACTTTAGGAAATTACTAGTATGAAGTTGTACATTGTGGTTCATACTAGACTTTATGTCTTATTCACTCTTCTTAGAATGGTTTGGTTCTGGGTAATGTCTACATATTTTTTCTTTCTAGACATTTTTCTCCATAGGAAAATTTTGTATAGAGTGCAAGTGCCAAGCACAGATTGAAATACATTAAAATGCTAATTTTCCATCCTTGTAATTCTTTGATCCTATCAGTATTTCCATTCTACCTATTGAAAATTAGAGATTTTATAAAGTAAATAATATTCCAAAGACAACAATTGTGTGGGGGACAGCCAGTTTTGAGCTCTAGGCATTTTACTTTGAAGTTCATACACTTCAATATTATGTTATTGCCTTTGGTAAGTAGTCTGTTGAAGTTGTATTTTGACAGATTAATGATATGGTAATATTTTCCCTACTTATAAATTCAACCATTCATTTCAATTTATTTCCTCAGTGACTGTTAGTATATAAAAATTCTGAGTTATTTTAATCATGGCTGATCTATTTATCCATAAAATAAAAATTATTAAAATTTATTTCATTGCATTGTATACTTAGTGCTTAAGATCAGCTAAGAAGTTCTATTTCTGTTCTAATCAATAATCCCCACCCCCATCACCCCACCACTACTTCAACCTTAATCATCTTGTCCTCTTCTCAGGAATGACATTACTGATACATGTTAGTTCCATTGACAGCTGTTGCCAGAACATGGAAAATCCCAACATTTCTTTCAGTTATACTACTAAAAATATGCACTACTTCACATTTATATTGTATTGCTTACAATTCTGCCCCAAACTGGGATAACCACATCTTTAATAAGGAACATGAATATTGTCATGGGGAAAACTTGTGACCATGGACTTTAAAAAGAATCAAAATGAAATGACAACACTTTTGACAATTAAAATATGTGACTGAATAAAATATGTTTATCAGTTTTCAGGGAATTCTAGAAATATTTTAACTTTATTCTTTATAAGTGTAAAAATTTTTAAATGTATATTTAAAAGCTTATATCTATACAATACAAATTTAAAAAATAAACTTGTAGCAGGTGGAGATATTGCCTTTGTGGTGATTGCTTAGTTATTTGTTTCCTCTTTATCATTGGCATCTCGTACATGTTTCTGAAAAGCTAACTAAACACTAACAAAGATTTAACTGAAACTTCCCAGAGAAGACTTCACTCTTGAAGGATATTGATAATGGCATATGAAAATGTTGACCTTTAAATGAATTATCCTTTGCACAATGTAGATTAGCACAGGTTGGACATACAGGCATATTATAAACTCAGGCAGTCACCATTCATAGTTGAGATCTGCCTACAGTAATTACTAAACATTAGAAACCTAATTAAAGGAAAAGTGGCATTGCCCCTATTCTTGAAATGTTTCAATTGTTGAGAAAATAGATGCACATGAATTAATTTCAGGAAGAAGTAATAGGGCAACATGTACATATACAATCAATATGGATCCCTGAGCTGCTATTGGTGCAATTCCAGCTCTCATATAATTTAAATTATTTTTAATATGTTTTAAAATAGCATGATCAGTGGGGACAAATAGGTTTCCTCTTTTATTAAAAATATTTCTTTCAGTGTAAATTTATTGCATGCAGAAATATGTTCATATGTTGAAGGAAAATGGAGTAAAATGGTTTACTGCAAAATAAGGTATGATAATGTTACTAATACATTGCAGATAAACTTCTATCACATAAAAGCTAGTTCCCATCACAAAACTAGTTCTTATGGTTATTTTCATCATAAAGGAGAGAGTGTATGGGATATGATGAGGAAATAAGGAAGGCAATTGTCATTTATTTTGCCAGGTGTCTGCCTCTGAGCTGCAAACGTTCATATGTATTATGGCATTGTATCCTCCCAACATGAACCTCTTGAAAGCAAGAACAGCATCTTAAAAAAATTTGTATGCCTAGTGCTCTTAAGCATGATTTCCCAGTAAATGTTGGTTAAATAAATTAGCACATGAATCAGTGGAGTGAAATAATATGTAAATGAACATGCAAATAGAATAATTTTTGAAAGGTGAAAGTTTTTGGAATATGGGAACCCAAGTTCAGAATGGTAAAGTTGTATAATTTCTTCGTTTTTTTCATGATGGAAAAACAACCTCCTATCATTTGTTTTCTATTTGTATCTTTTATTTTAAAAAGTATTTGATCTCGTGTATATCATGTTATTTATGTTTTATATTTTCCACTTGATTCTCAAAAGAACCCAATTTCCTCATTTAAAATATTATGCTCAACTCTGACCATTTTTTCTATTCTGTTTCTCTTGAAATTCTTTTCATTTTTGAAATCATATTTTGAGGTTTTTTGGGGACAGGTTAATATTCAGTAGTGATTTTCCTCGGTGTTTTATTTTATTAATGTATCCTTTCATTATCCATAATCAACTTTCATTGAAAATGCTGAGACTTTACATTCTTCTGCATTTATTATGTTTCAATGGAAGCCATTTGCTCCAATCATGATTTTCCCCTCAAACAGATAGTAAGTTTCTCTTAATTGCTCATACATCTTCATAAATGAAGATGTATCATGATGTTCTTTCTGTCAGTTCATGCTCAGGACTCAGAAACTAAAACAATAAAACAGGAACTGAGGGCACTCAAATCACAAAGGAAAGTGGTAAACTATCCGGTTGGGACAGGTGATACAAGCAGTAGTGATTTCTCATTTCTAGTCTGTGGTGATTCCAGAATTGTGGTTGCAGTATAAAGAGAGAGAAAAATTTCATTAGTGAAATTGTAATTTATTTACTGAACAGAGGGAGGCCTTCTAACTAAAATAGATTGGAAAAGCTATGGGACACATCCAAAGTTTTATTCTGGAACAGGGAAAAACAAGACTATGTAAACTGAAAGGACAGTGGAGAAAAATAAAGCAAATGACATCATGTTGTATCCAGATCACTTTTAGAAATACAGAAATTGATTAATATGAGTAGGCTATTAAGAAAGTTGGACTTTGTTGTTCTTTCACTGTTAAAATCCCATACTGGGTAGACTCACCTCTCACTGCTGATGGAGATATTTTCAAGAAATTTGCCCTTGACAAAGCTCCCTCATTTTGTCCTGTAATTCGTGTTAGAATTAGAACTAAAGCATGTATCCTACTACACTGTGATAGTTAAGTTGGCATACCCTGAATTAAGTATTTCCTGTTTGTTTCTCATCAGGAGTCCCCCAGGATACCCCAAGAATGACAAAAAAAGCCCTACATGCATAAGTTTCATCTCCCAGCCTTACTATACAAGCAGTAGAAGTGTATCCTTTCTTGCTGATTTTTCAAGCTATTTATTTTGTTCACATCTTATACAGAATAATTTCTGTTTCAAGTTTTTGCCTCTTTTCTTTACACAGAAAAGATAGTTCCTTCAGAGTATTCATTGTGAAAGAAGGCACCGTCTTGAATTTTATATTGTATTATAGCTTCTATTGGTTTTTTACTTTTCCTTGGGCATAAAACTTGTGTGAAAATCTTTCTAAGTATGAAATGTTTGTTCTATACTCTATCCTACATCTATAACTTACACAATTCTTGCAACTGAACCCAGTGAACCTCTTTACTGTCACCATCATCTACCCACTCATAAACATCAGATATCCACTGGGGAAACAATCTAATTTTGGGAATACTGAAACAGAAAGATCAAGAGATACATCCCAGAGCATTTCTCAGATTGCAGAAACTGGATAAAGTACAGACTAAAGAAAAGAACCGGGGGTGGTGGAAAATGGCCTGGAGGGAAATAAATAGAAACACAGTGTTCTGAAGATTTCTCCATACTGGCATTGAGATAAAAAGCCTGGAAAATCTAGTGTCACATGAGGAGTGAGGAAAAGCTCTGGTCTTTTATATCCAGTCCAATGAGATAGTCAATAAATGCTTTTCCAGTGAATGAGTGCATGATGTTCAGTAAGAAAAGAAAATAGAGGGCATGAGAATTGTCTTTGGGAATTTAGACAGTTGTTTTTATGAAAGAAAAAGCAGACTTTGAATAACCCAAAGGGTTACTCTTAGATTGAAAAGAAAGAGATGAAAGAACAATGTTTGTAATCTATATATCATATATATATTCTAATATAGCACATATGTATCAATATTCCCATGATATGTGATATATACATATACATGAATATTGTTGCTATTTACTAAAAGGCAGTTTAAAAATACATGGAAGAAGTATTATAACTCTTCCAGAGGATGAGCTAAATTTGATTTCCTAAGTTCTGCACTACAGCGACAATAGTCTAGAGCCCGAGATATAGAACACGCACATATGTATACATATACTACAAGTGTGTGTGTGTTTTCTGTGGGAGAGGATAGCTTTCTAAAAATACGAGGTCTCTAGAAGTAGAAATCATTCATTCACCAAATATGCCTCTGATAATACAGATAATGGGCAAGGTCTGGATTTTCAATGGTGACCAATTTAATCTTGAACCCATAATGGAGAAAGTAGGAGGGTAGACAGATGCTGTACAACTGATTTCATAATAATTGGATTACAACTTAAATAATTGTGAAGGAGGACAGCATAACACTATGAATATTTTAACAGGTATCTCAGGGATTAAGGAAGTATTATCTGAAGAAGTGATATCAGGGTTTCAAGTTTAATGAGACAAATTTTGACTAAAGGAAGGGTGGACGGAGTGATAAGTTACCAGGCAGTATGTGTAAAGGCTCTGGGCAAGAAAGAGAATGCTCAGTTTGGGGAACAAAGAAGACAAGTGTGGCAAGAAAGGTGAGACAGATGGAGCATATGGTGCCCAACATGGATTAGAGAAAAGATGTAGTGGTGAGTGCCAAGGAGTTGGGTGAAAGCTGACACAGTGACACCCTACCCAGAAATCCACCTTGCTTCCCTCCAGGCGAAGACAACCAGGTGGGAGGGACTCCCTGGCAAAACTCCAACTGGCCTGGGCACTAGGGTGGAGCCACAGAAGTTCTCGCTGTTTGCAGAGGGGAGGAGCCTTACCCCTCCCCTTGCTGTGTGGACCCTGGGATTCAATCGGCCAGGCAGGAAGCTCATGGGCAGGAACTCTTGGCCTCGCAGAGAGTCCCTGCTCTCCCTTTTTTTCTTTTTCACCCAATAAAATCCTGCTTTACTCACCCTTCAAACCATCTGCAAGCCTGAATTTTCATGTCTCTGGGAGAGACAAAGACCCATCTTTAGCCGGACTAAGAAAAAGTCCTGCAACACAGGGAAGAATTCTCAGTCCATTAACCCAACTGAGTGTATGATTTACAGCCAACTCTTTAATGTTCCAAGACTATGTCTAGCCAGCCACTCATTAACACTTGACCTTTCTAGTGTAGATACTATGAAACCTCTCAGAACAGGCAGGGCAAGACTGGGACCCCTTGAAGGATGGTTCTGTTGTAATGGAAAATCTTTGCAATTATATAATCTGTGAAAAATTATTCTCCCTTCTGAGAAAGATCTGTGAATCCTTCTATTATGTTTTGTATATTTCTTTTTCTTTTCTAATTGTGATGTTTTATAGTTTCAGTAGTTTCTTAAAATATTAAATAATTATGCTGATACTGGACATATTTATATTTTTCCTGACTTTTAATGTGTCTGTCTCATCCTTAAATATTGTGCTAGCCTTTTCCTTAAAACACTTAAAAATCATATTAAAATGTATTTATTGAATTATAGCCTATTAAATGTTATATTTTAAAACAGAAATGCATGTTCAATATTTAAAACTATCTTCCTTCAATATTTAAAACTAAGTTGGGAGATTCTCTGCTTTAGGAATTAAAAATAAAAATTCTGATGGTGTTGAGGATGGTAAGATCATAATGTAGTATGATGAATGGAGGTAGCGAGGTTATGATGATTTCAACAAGTATCTACACTTTTTTTTTTACAGTATTGCTATTTGTTAAAGGACAGTTTAAAAATACATGAAAGAAGTATTCAAACTTTTCTAGATGATAAGCTAAATTTGATTTTCTAAGTTCCACACTGTAGTGAGAACAATCTAGAGTGCAACATAGACATGTGCCTATCACCACATTTTCTTTCCCATTGGGAATCCCACAGATCCTATCTAATATCACAGGTCATACCCTTTAAAGCTAATAGCTATTATCTCCTCTCCTGCATTGTTTCCTGGCTTCCCTACCTCACCAAGATTCAGCATGTGTCCCAGTGATCATTATTTGACTTAAAAATACCTTATGGTCCAGTGGGTAAGTGGAGGACAAAGTAAGTAATACTCTCTATTAAGTTCCCTCTATCTTACTTGCCAGACACAAAGGCTGTCCAGAAGAAGGTCATGTAATCAATACATAGGCTTTGAGCTCTGTGTGAGAAATTATGCTAAAGACATATGTTGTCTTCTTGGAGCAAAATGAAAATCAGTACTATTTGTTATGATGCCTTTGTCTGTATCACATAGATGTGATCAAATGGTCCTGTGCCGAGCCTTCTCACAGCATATGATTCCTCATAGAGCATACGATTCCTCACAGCATAGAGTTTCCTCAGCTGGAAATTCTACCAATGTGGCATAATTTGAAAGAAGGGAGAGTTATAAATTATACACCATTGTAATTAAATGTGAAATTGTCGCTCATCAGGTGGCCCCATCATTCATAAAGACCTTCCCAGCTCATTGCACTGGACTTCTTAATTTGGTTCTTGTGAGGTAGTTAATTTTCTCTGTAATTGAAAGAATATCTATTGCAAATGATTTCTAGGAGCAAATGAACATGATGATTTGCTCAACTGGTCAGTGGGTATTAGACTCTTTTCCTTTATTAATTTACAGTGATTTCTTTACATCCTCTGAATTTCTAACTTGATTCCAGAAAAGGTCATGCATTCAAAAAGTGGCCTTGCAGTTGCCTGTAATCAATCATCTTGCTGTCAGTTTTAAGGACAGAAAAAAAAATGCTGGCAGATCAGGTGGACACAGAGGAAAATTAACCCAAGGTAACCTTAGGTTTATGACACTGAAAAGCTAGTTAAGTGGGCTGTGGACTGTGCACTGTAGTAAAACACCTTTGTGAATTGTAAAGAAAAATAAAAGCTCTCCCTGGAAATGCTTCAAAACTACCTAAAGCAAACTATTTTATATTTTCTCCTGTGGGGAAATGACTATGATCAAGTTTATAAGATGCTTAACACAGCAGAAGGAATACTGTTTGATGATGCTTTCCAAGGGTATTGACAACAATGATGATTCTCATTTGGAACTGGACATCAATCATTTCAAACTTTCAATAAATACTTTAATCAATATGGGTTAAAATTAAGTTTCCCAGTCTTTCAAATAATTACCTGACTCTTAATGTGATGGCTCCTTCTGCTGTTATCTTAAATTTGCATAGCACCTCTCTAAGGAGCACAAGTGATTTCTAGACTATATCTCATTAATTTTTCTAAAAGCACTCCCAGGAGACAAGGCCAAGAGAAATTAGAAAAGGCTTTTTTCTACCTAAAAAAAAGTCCCTTCCATGGTTAAAATATCTTTCATCAATGTACAGAGACTCAGTATAACCGATGATAGCTTCTATTGTTAAGCATACAGCAATTCCTCCAAAGATATTCTTTAAGCTTACTTTTTATTTGTAACAACAACTTAAAAGAAAAGAAATCCTTTCTGAGCTATTTTTTGAAGTAACAAAAAATTGAAAGAAAGTACATTTGACACAGACTTGAAGGGCTTAGTCAGGCTACTGTGCAAGAGAAGAAACTGCATAAAAGAAGTTGATGATATTTATTGTAAGTCTGAGGATGGGAGGTTCCAGGGGAGTTTTCAGTGTTGAAAACACAAGTTAGGGTTCAATTTACTTATTAATGGACATGTGAAGCAACAAGGAGTCCTAAAACCATTGGACAGCCATTATGATGTAGTTAGTGTGCAAAGGTAGTAGATGCTGTTAAAGGCAATCTTTCCCAACATACTGAAAAAAAATATGAAGTGCCAGCAAGTGTATTCAGCTTTTCAAATGTCAAGACTTATCTATGGGGAAGAGATGGAGGCTTGACACCCTAATGATACTCTGCCACATACCCCTCAGCAATTCTGTAAAATGAAAGGACATTTGAATCCATCTGGGAAACAAGTTCAGAGAGCCATCAAAGTTCCAGAAATTTTATGGGATAGCTACTGGTTTCAATACAGATATAAAACTATACCCAGACTGAAGTATCATACATCATCTTCCTTGTGGAATAGCCAGTCCTCACCGGAAATACTGAGGATGATTCTGGACCACAGGAACACCATTGAGTTTGGAAGATCAGGAGGCAGACATTTACAGAACAAGATAAGAATAAGGTCAATAAGACCAACAGAAGAAGAGCCATTTGAAGTTCCTTTGGCTATATATGATTAAACAGGACTCTAAGGCAGTATTAACAAGCAGCTGAAATAAGCAGAAGACAAGCAGGCTCAGGCAGCAGCCTCTTATAGGGAGTTTCCACTATTCTTCAGCCCAGGATGACAGAAAAGGTAAGGACTAAGGCCTCAGTCAACCTGGAGGAGCAGACTTGATAGACGGGCTGGGAGTAAGGTAGCAAGAGGGTAAACCTGTCCATAATGAGGTGAGTAGGTCTTGTCTGGGGTAATTAGTGTAGGGGAACCACTGGGAGTAGTTCCCACACTAGACATAGGCAGTGACAGCTTCCCTGGCAATGAGAGAGGGAATGGGAGCAGCAGTACTTGGAGAAGACATTTCAGTGAGCACAGCCATTCTTCACTGAAAAGTCTGCCAGCAAAATTCATCCCCAAGGGAAGCACAGGTCTTCCTACACTGAGACAGATGCCCAGCAGCATGGGACAGGCACCCAGGTCAGCAGCTTCACCAAAGCCAAGAAAAACCCATGGAGAAAACAAATTTCCTCTGTCAGGATTATCCATGGGACAGTGCCCTCAAGGAAACACAAATTAGAACAATAACTCAACTGTCATGGATGTGGAAAGGACATGGAACCGAAAACTAAAAGACCTGTCTGAAAAAAAAAAAAAAACTACAAGCTTTTCATATGCATAACTTCATCTTCATCCTATGACATAGATCGAAGGTGGATTTTACCACCACTTTAGATAAGGAGAGCCTCATAGAAGAGTTAATTAAACTGCTAAGATCATTCAGTACCCTATTAGAAATCTAGTCTCCTGACATATGGGGAAAAGTGTGAGACTGCTTTGTTTTTTTTAGATAGAGCTTTAATTTCATTTATTTAAAAGATCAAATGATACCATATATCATATTGGCTAAATGCTTACCCATTTTTCCTAAGCTTTTTAAACATCCCTGTAAACAGGTTCATTGTTATTTCTACATTGCTACTGCTTGTAAATTATTGTTAAATTTTATATTCATGTTTATGTTTGTACCTTTGATTAATATACTGTGGTATATGCTGTGGTTGAAATAATCTTAGCTTTTGCCCTCTCACCACTAACTTCCTCTTTGACTAACTCCCTTGCATCTACTACGGGCCATGCTATAGACTGGGCTACAAAGACGAATAAGAACAATCCTTCCTCTTTATGAATCCATTATCGAGTGGGGTAGAAAAAGATTAAAACTATAAAACAGTAGTGACAAGTGCTAAAGCATACATTGATGCAATGTGGTGTTGGAAAAATAGAGAAGTGACCAATTTAATTCTTATTGTTTTAGAATGTTTATACCTGTATCACTTGCACATTCTAGCCTGCAGAGTATTTTCCAAAATGATACTTTACAATCTATTCACAAGTGTTAGAGAAGTTCCTATGAAAAGTAAAATGAAGCTCAGATGTTAAATGAATCACTAACATGATAAGTAAGTAGTAGACCCAGGACACAAATCTCAGACTTCTAACTTTAGATCCTCTATCTTTCCCACTACAATGACACTTGAACCTGATGTGGAAAGAAGGATGCCCCAGATTGAAGGGAGTGGGAGTAGAGAGAATGTGTGATCAAAGCCGCTGAGTGGAGAAACGAGAAAAAGGGACAAGTCTTAATTTCCTCCTCCTATTAAGGGGACAGTATGTCCTAATGTGGGCATAGTTGTGAAGATGTAATGATACTGCCGGGCACTGCAGAGCCCTCAGAAAGACCTTAGGCGTGGAGCTACCATTCTTGTTAGAGTGTAGGAGACATAAGGCAGAGGAAGTCTGGGAATACGATTGTTAAACACTGATTCCCAGTTCATTATTGTGATCATAATCTAACATCTTAATTTCCTGTGCCTGAAATGCCTTCTGTTATCATATGATTTTTCTTTTGCAATCCATGGCATTTTATTTGTATTTCTCTTAGTGAATCCTTTTTTATAGTTAAGTCCAGTTTCTGGTCTTACTCTAATGGTGAGGTTGGCAAAAACATTTTAATCTTTACCTTTCTAAATCACAAATACAATGTTTAACAAATGGAAAATGCATGAACCTGTTTTTTTTTATATTAAGGTTTAGATGAAACATAATATATAAGACTTCCAGGCCTATATTTATAGTTCTAGTGCTTATTTGCAGTACTCAATATATATTTGAATGAATAAATAAATGTGCAATACCTATTTGTTGATAGATTAATGTGTTTGAAGTTCCTGAAAGTTATATTTGACAGGAAATACCTTATTTTGCATTCTGGTGTATGTGATATATATGGGGGTTTTTGGCATACTTTACTATAAAAACAAAGTAATTTATATAAAGCATATTTGCTTGTGAATGACCCCACATTTTAATGTATGTATAAGGCAGTTTTTTGAGTCAGCTGAAATCATTAGGGTGTAATCAAGAAACAGCAGTTTGTTGTTCTCTTACAAATGTCTTCAAACGTGATGTATTAGATCTCCTTTTCTTGCTATAGGCGAAATTCCAGCTGATCCGATAGACTTGTAGTGATTTTAACATCTTAGAGTCTTAGACCAGTTTCATTTTCAGGGTGTTCATAAATTTAACCTAACCTAAGTAAAAACTTTAATCTCACAGTCAAAGATTTATCCCCCTTGGCTGGGCACAGTGGTTCATGCTTATCAACCCAGAACTTTGAGAAACCGAGGCAGGCAGATCACTTGATGTCAGGAGTTCGAGATCACCCTGGGCAACATGGTGAAACCCTGTCTCTAGTAAAAGTACAAAAATTAGCCAGGCATGGTGGCGCATGCCTGTAATCCCAGCTACTTGAGAGGCCGAGGCACGAGAATCATTTGAACCCAAGAGGTGGAGGCTACAGTGAGTGGTGATCACACCACTGCACTCCAGCCTGGGTGAGACTGTCTAAAAACACACACACACACACACACACACACACACACACACACACACACACACATATTTTTTCCTGCCCTTCAGATCTGAAATAAGGAATAGCTCAATCGGCAACAGTATAGAAGGGGGTAATTGGTCTATATTTCACTCTCCTTCTCTTCTGTCCTTTTCTTTGTGGTCAGGAAAAGGAGAGGAGAGACTAGGGAGGGAAAAGTTACAGGTTTGTTTACTTAGCTGGTGAGATTTTGTAGTGATTCTCGACTACAAAACATCTTATGCGGTGGAAAGTGCTCTAGAGTGTTCTTTGTGACCTTGAGGGTCAGGGAGAAGGCTCTCATTGTTCAGTTAGCTCCCTGTTGCAGGATACCCAGTCTGGTTACTTCCCAGGACTTACCAGATAGCTGATGCCTCTTTCTGCCCAGGTCCCCTAACCCAGGCAGGCAAGAGGGCCTCTTGTGCAAGGTCTTTCAGGTAATTCACAACTGTTCACCTTTGTAGCCTATTGGCTTTCCCCCACCCTTGTCCAGCCAAATGATACATAGCCTTCTCCCTTCACTGCCCTCTTTCCTCAACCTTTTTTTTGGCTGGCTGTCTCAGTTCACCACTTAACACATATCAAGTTCTCTCAAGAGCTCTTCTACATTACATATCTTTCTATTAACAGCAGAGTAGAGGACTAAAAATTCTTGCAGCTCAGCAAGCCTTAAGTGTAGCTGTGAAATGCCACTTCCCTTCTTCATTCTTCAAGAGATTCTCTTGCACCCACCTCTCCATCCCTAGTCTCCTCCTCATCACAGACTGTCTTGGAAGTTGAGTTGGTGAAAAATTACTCTCACAAATTCCCATTAAAGAACTCTTCTCCCCAATAAACCCCAATGTCTGCTTGTGTGAGGTAAGATGGACAATGCTTTCCATATTGCATTGGTATGTCTGGGATCCCAATTAAGACTATGTACACATTTATCTCTCATTTCTCAGCTTTGTGACCTAGCTTGGAGACAATGAAGTAATGAATGATGGACCAAAAAGTTAAAGCCATCAGTTACACTGGATAGATGGATGGATGGATAGATTATTGCAGACAAAAACTGTATTTGTTTACTCAATGTTGTTGGTGATTTCCTGTGCATATGAGCGAAGTGAAAGGACTAATAATAGGTTAAGGGACAGGCAGAGCCTTCTCTGGAATAGCATAATATTTAGCAGATTGTGAGGTTTTGGCTATGAGTTTGCCAGTTTTCCTAGGCTTTCAAAGAAATGGTAACAGCTGACTTAATACCAGACCCTGACCTCAAAAATGTTTACTCAAATGTGAATAAACAAATCACCAACATCATGATGAAGTGGATGTTGGGGATTTGCTTGTCCTCTCCCTTCTAATATTTTTAAAACACTATACTTACACTGTTATCTTGATAGCGTGGAATGAATAAAAAGTATCCCTAGTAGATATACTTCATTCTCAGTGAAATCATTTTTATTCATGTGGGGAAAAAATGGTTGGAAAAACTTACTAGCTACAAAATTGTCTAATTTCAAAATTGCCAAATAGAAATTGGTACAAAATGATCATATACATTTTCACTCAAACTATCATTTTCTTCCATTTTATGAGAAATATAAAATATCTTAAAGTATAATTTTAATAATGTCTCAACATTCTATTGTATGACTCTATTATAATCTACTTAAACCTTAAATTGTTGGACATCTAGTTTATCTTTTAATTTGTGGAAGTTGGTCATATGAATTGGATTGTTCTTGTCACACTCAACTAAAACAGAGTTGAGAAGCCAGGGGGAGAAAGCAGTCAGAACAAGCCTGGCAACTAAAACTGCCTTCAGTAACCTGAGACCAGTTTTCTCTAATGATTACTTTAAAGACCTGCTACCACTCTCAGACTAGTTCTGCCCACCACAGTCACTTACCATTAGAGCTGGCCAGATCTTCAAAATCTTACTAGTGCCAATGAAATTTCTCAAAGAGCAGTACATAACAGTTATCCTTTTAATAAAATCTCTAACTTTTTTTTGTTCTTTGTAGAGCAGCATGCTTTCAGTTGTACTAAAGGCTATGCCTCTTCAATCTGCATATTGGTTTTTTTTTGGTAATAGACAATAAAGTGATCCCTTTTTCCTCTACTGATATTATGATCTTTTATTCACAATTGTATATTTTAAAAGCTGTTTTAATAAACATCTTTATAAAATTTTCACACACTTGGCCCATGCCTGTAATCCCAGCACTTTGGGAGGCCAAGGCAGGTGGGTCACTTGAGGTCAGGAGTTCAAGACCAGCCTGGCCAATATGGTGAAACCCCGTCTCTACTAAACAAAAATCAGCCAGGCATGGTGGTATGCACCTGTAGTCCCAGCTACTTGAGAGGCTGAGGCAGGAGAATCGCCTGAACCTGGGAGGCAGAGGTTGCAGTGAGCTGAGAACACGCCATTGCACTCTAGCCTGGGTGTTGCAGTGAGATCTCCATCTCAAAAAAAAAAAAAAAAATTTCACACACTATAATCATTTTCTTAAAACGTTGAGAAAAGGAATTTATGAGTAAATATGTGTGCCTTTTATAACAAGTTTAATGCATGTCATCCAATTATACTTCAGAAATGTACCAATTTATAACTAAGTATATGAAAGCTATATTTCCTCAGATTCTTTCCATTTTGTCTCTATACCTTTTCCAACTAACACATGGAAAAAATGGCACTTCATTTGTCTTATTCTTTTAAGGTAAAATATGATTTTTCTATGCTTACTGGCTATTTATAATTTTAAAAATGTTCATATATTTTGTCTATTGGAATATTCATTGGTGTTTCTTTGTGTTCATATATAAACAGCTTTTTTTCTCATAAGCATTGTTTTTTGTCATTTGATATTTGCTTTTGCTATGTTAAATCTTCATGTATCAATTTTATCAGGCTTTTCACTTCATGGCTTCTGCCTGTGTTAAATATCAAATAATTTGTGTAAGGGGGAAGCAAGCAGAGTTAATTTATTAGAAAAGAAGGAGAAGTAAAGAGCAGCATGGTGAAGGGAAGGTATGTATGCAAACTGCTCAAGAACAAACTCAATGGATTACATATTTTCCCTTGCCTCTGAGCTTTCAAAGTCTTCTTTATTGAATCTTACTGAAGATAATGCCCAGATATTCTTAGAATTGTTTTTAAAAGTTAAACCATAACCTAATTGTTATGAATGAGGTAATTATTTCCTAAGATGGATATATTAAGTAAATGATTGAGTTGTTTTGTTTAATTTTAAGGGTGAAAACTGTAAACAATAAAATTCTAAGGCCCTCCAATCATCTGAATGGAACCATCCTCTCGGCCAAGGGCATTCTAGAGTTAACCTGAAAATCTAGTTTAGGCTGCCATGGAAGAGGGGATTGGACATGCCTCAATATACCCCTCCAGCATTAACATCAACATAGACCTTAAGTCTCAAAAGGAGCATTTAGTCTTTTCTCTCCGAAGCCTGATACTTGGAGGCTTTACCTACAGGATAAAACCTTGGTCTCTACAACCTCTTACAGTATCCAAGACATTCTTTTCTACTGATAACTTTTTCCACGAATTGCCAATCAGAACATTTTTAAGTCTACCTATGACCTGGAAGCACCCATCCCTGCCTTCCCACTTTGAGTTGTCTTGCCCTTCCAGATGGAACCAATGTAAATCTTACATGTACTGAATGATGTATTATATCTCCCTAAAATGTATAAAAGCAGGCTGTACCCTGACCACCTTGGGCATGTGTTGTCATGACCTCCTGAGGCTCTGTCACAGGTGCATCTTAACTTTGGCAAAATACGCTTTTTAAATTGAGACTTTTCTCAGATCCTTTTTGCTTTACAAAGTAGTTATTCCTTTGATTACTTTTTATACTGTTAATAGGGATCATTTTTAGGGAACAAAATTATGAGATATTTTACTTTTTTCTTTATAAATTCATGATGCTTTACTTTTATTTTTAAATGGACATATATTCTTGTAATGAGAAAAATAAGATATATTAACTTTGAATTAGAAAAGGCTTTTACTCAAAAACTGAGATGTGTCAATAAAATTTTATTGTCAAGGAAAAATGACAACATAGTATATAATTTCTCCCCAAAATGTTATATACACAGGAATCACCTGGGAATTTGCTAAAATACAGACTCTTGTAGCGTAAATTTGAGATGAACTCTGAGTCTGGTATTTCTAACAGGCTTCCATGTGATGTTGATGCTGCTGGTCTTCAGACCACACTTTGTATAGCAAGCATATGGAGATTATTTGTTTTGGCAGCAGACAAAATTAGGCCTGTTTTTGTCAGATTTTTTGTGTGTAGAGTGTTCATATGAGTTTTATGTTGCTTTGTTGTTTTTTTAATCTCATAAACCCTATGACAAATAAATTAGATAGTGACTATAACTGAATACTGGGCAGTGGTAAAAATTATGTAGCCTGTGCTGTTAAAATGTGTATGGTTAACAACAACAAAAGTATATTCATTCTTAATCTATAATTTGTCACAAGAGTCGAACTAGTTAAAACAGAATGAATTATTTACTAATTGACCAAGTCAAGTCAATAGAAAACTTCTACAAAATTAAATAACAAAATTAGGATATTGATATTTTAACTTTTACCTTTGCTTTCTTTTATGATTTGATGGATTTTGGGCTGATAATAAGTTTTAAGAAGAGTAATATTCTTTAAGTAGGAAAATTCAATTATATTTTAGAACCTGCAAGGGTAGCAGCAATAGCAAAATACGCAGTAAATGGAAATTATAACTAACATACACAATTTTGGTAACTTTATTAAGCGATAGAGTGAGGAAAACTGCAGGAACAAGAGGCCTTATGGTGAGCCCCACTGATGTTGAGAGTTGTCAACAGTTTCTGAAACAGATTATATTCCCTTGTGCTTGGCAAAGCTTCAAATGAGCAGCTAAATGTTGAGATGGATATCTGAACTAAACCTCTGAACTTTTGGAGGTTCACCTGTCATCCCTGAATGTATAATCAGATCATCTCTTTCTCTCTCTGCCTCCCCTCTGGCAAAATTTCCAGCATTAATTCATGCCATTTTCTCATCTTTCAGCAATTTTTCCTACTGTAGGCAAGGCAGTCACAGTCCAATCAAGAGCTCATTTCCATTGAGAGTTCAGGGACACATGACACCCTACTTTATATACTTAAAATCAAAACAGACTACCCATCACCCTTTTCCTAAAAATAAAACAATCCTGCCATTCTTCTTGTGAAAATTAACATTTCTAAGGGGTTGAGCATGCTGGGCAAAGCTTCTTGGCCTACCTCTTAACATATTATTACCATCTCCCTCTAGGGTTGTTAGGCATCGTGTTATGATTTCACAGAACTAATTCAGAATTTCTCTTCTGCTAATGGCACTCTGATTCTTCTCTTATAAATGGAAAATTAAATGAGTGACAGAGAGGCTTGAATTTGGGTTGCTTTTTCTTTTTTCTTTTCTTGCTATTTTATTTTATTATTTTATTTTTTTACCAGAGTCTCAAAAGATATGGTAATTCAGCAATTCTATCTTTGGATAAATTGCTGATATCTTTAAAGTTCAAAGTCTGCTGGCTTCCTTCTAGATTTAGGTCTTCTTGGGTACTGACACTGAGAAAATGCCTGGAGGCCTCCTCCCTCCTGATGATAATACATTCCCCAGTTGCTTGAAGCTGGCTAGCATGATTTGTATCAGATTCAGAAATCTAAAAACTCCTGTTTACCTCTGTACTAGTTGTGCTGTGTGGAAAAGAATTTAATACTGGCTTCTAAGATGGTTTGATAATTTGATTATCAAATTTATAATTTTTTTATAGTAAAGAAAATAGGCATGTAGCTCTCTTTGAGTGCATTGCAGAAGGGACTATTGATACAATGACTAGTACTTGAAATTTTTGAAATGAAGATATTCAGGAGCCAAGCTATTTTAAATTGCCTTGCAACCTGGGCAACATGCTTTGCAAACTTTTCATCGGGGCTTCTCAAGGATGGGGTCTGTGTCTCTTATTTACTGATATATCCCAGGACTGGTACTAGTATATATGACACTCAACACAAAATTTACTTTTTCTATGAAGTAATTACATTGTAGGGTTACAAACCTTTGAAAAATGGGTTTGTAGCAAAGTGGAGAGGAGGGAAACAGCTGTAGAAGTTCTTGACTGAGACAGCTACATAAGTGATATGAAACATGAACTTCCTCATAGTAGTAGCAGGTCTAGCCACAAAAGCTCTCAAAAATTCAAGTGCAGAATGAGAACACACTATTATTTAGTTGTGTTAGCAGAAGCCTTGTGATTCTAACTCTGGTTGGTTTGTTTTAATGTAACCAAGTACCCCCATTCTTTCTAGGAAAAAGGGAATGAGTTACTGGTTTTTTTTTGTTTGTTTGTTTTTTTTTTTTTTTTTTTTGAGACAGGGTCTTGCTCTGTTACCCAGGCTGGAGTGCAGTGGTGCGGTGGTGCAATCTTGGCTCACTGCTGCCTCTGCCTCCCAGGCTCAAATGATCCTCCCACCTCAGCCTTGTGAGCAGCTGGGACTACAAGCATATACCAACATGTCTGGGCTAATTTTTGTGTTTTTCTCTTAGTGGAGACATGGTCTCACTATGTTGGCCAGTCTGGTCTTGAACTCCTTGGCTCAAGCAATCTGCCTGCCTCAGCCTCCCAAACTGCTGGGATTATAGGTGTGCACCATAGCATCTGGCTGAGTTACTATTATTTTTTTTTTAAAATTTTCTATTTTCTCCTTTCCTCTGTTCCCTGCCTCCTACTCAGCACTTTAGAAATGCAAATATAACCCTTTACCTCCCCTTCACCAGGCAATCCCTACAGGGCAACTATATTTAACCATGTGCTCTAAGATGGAACTCTCCTTGAGAGTTAATGGTCAAGTTACAGACCAAAGGATGCCCACCTCGGAACTCTCACCCTCCAGGGAGTAACCTTGGAACTCTCATCTCCAGGAAGCCATGTCAAAAGCGTGCCCACTTGTCTACTTTTACAACTTATTTCTGCCTATGGAGGTGCCAACTCAACTCCCTGGTACCAAGCTAGCACGCTGACCCACCACCTTTTCTTGCTTCCTTCCCTGCCTTACAAAAGTACCTGCTTCCTGCTCCAAAAGTGAAGCACTACATTTAAAGACAGGATGCTTGGGCCTCTTCCTCTAAGCTAGCTTCAGAATAAACCTCTTTACACCAGACCTTGATCTTGTTCATTGGACTCTGCATGCAGTGAGCAACTAACATGCTGCTCAGGTACACTGCCATGGTACATATTTATTCCTGGCCAGGGAGAAAATGATGCCCTGATTCCAACTTGACTTTGAACACATGCTTTGCCTTAGAAGAGTGGGTAGAACCCTCTTCAAACCACATAGGTTAACAAAGGAAAGGAATAGATTCTCTCTTCCCAATTTTTGAAATGTTATTACTAGAAGCAGAATGACTACACACTGGATGTCCAGAAACATGTACACATTTATATACTCACGCAGATGTCCATGATAGTTCATTGAGTCAGGCTGGTGTTTAACCACAGGTTGTTTCCACTCAAGTAAGAAACAGTGATGTGGCTGAAGAGAAGTTGTTATATCCAGAGAAAGAATACCTAAGTACTTACTAGCTTCTAACCTAATTTATCTAGATTTTGATTGCTGATATGAGAAAATATCTCATCTCTCTAGAAAGTGCTCTTATTTGAGTTTATAAAAGAATTTTGCATATCTAAGGTCCAAAATTCTGTAAATTTGAGTATTTGCACTTAGATTTACTGTAACAGCATTCTCCCAGATATGTTAAAAATAAATTGCTGTGTTTACTATTTCAAACACTGTGTAAAACATTTTATTTGAAAAATCTTATTTTTAGAAAAACCTCATAAGAGTGTATTTATGAGGATATTTTATTTTTTGAAAATACTGCCTCAAACTGGCGTAAACAATAAAGGAATTCATTATCTTAAAGAATAGAATGTATGAAGGTAGATTGTCTTCCAGTGGGCTATGAGTAGGACTCCAGCGATTTCCTTAATTTGCCTGTCTGATTCAGCTTCATCTTTAAGTTACCTACCCTCATGGATGCAAAATAATTGCCTTCAAACATAAAGACCATATCCTTCTGTTTATTTCTAAAGGAGAGACAACTTTCCCTCTTCCCCAGCTATGAAAAATTTCCTTTTATTTTGAGTCAGATAACTTAGGTCATGTGTACACCATAAAGATCAAGAGTTTAAAGTGTCCCTGGGAGAATGCCTACTGCTGATTAGATAAAGCATAACATGAGTTTCTAAATCAATCTCTGGATTAGACATATCAGGACCCACTCCGGCAGATGGAGATAGTCACCTTCCTTTGAGTCATTTGGTCTGACTGGGGGATATGGCGGATGCCTGAACAAAATTAGCAAGAGGGTCCTAAATGCTATGGTGCCCATGCTGTTTGTCATCAAAACTGGGATACTTTTGAAAGTGACAAATGCTAAATCATACAGAATGCCATTATAGCAGACATGAATTGAACTTAATTATCCAATGGTTTCTACTGAGTTGAACATCAACATTTTCTACTACAGAAAACATAATCATAGCTGGTTTAGCAATTAAGACACAATGCCTCTAATGTTCAGATGCTATACATACTCAAAATTAATAAATAGGAATTGGGGATTAAAATTCTCACAAGTATTTTCTATTCATTTCTAGTTTATCTAGTAGACCACAAAGCAGTATATTCACCTGATATTTGCAGGACTGTAGTACTTCTTATGTTTCTCCCATGGATATTTTATTTTCATTTTCTGTCTTCTATGTTAATACTACCATGCCAATAAGCATAGTTATTTCTACTATCTAGTAACTTAATCCGTATAGTGATGCTTTCTACTCTACAGGAGAAATGCAGTTCAGTGAGAAATTAACAAAACAAGCCAAACTCAAAGTTGCTGGCATTATAAACAGCAGTGCTATGATGGGCACCAGCCTGACTTAGCTTTGCCCTTATTGGCACACTGGCCCCACATAAGTGGGTCAAATATGAACTGACAAGGTGTTATACTCTCCAAAATGTCATGCATACCAAGTGTTAACAAAGTGTTTGACTTAGAAAGCCAATTAGGAGTGAAATCATACCTCTTCCTTTAACTATTTGCAGAGACTGGGTCAGCCACATCTTTTCTCCTATGGGATATAAGAAATTATTTTCAGATCCGAAGTAGACATTTCTAATTTAGTAACCTGAACTTCTTCCTTCATGGATGTTAGCAAATCAGATTTTTAGTTGCCTTTGAAATAATTACTGTCAAATGTATGCCTATGGAAAGCTATTTCCTATGAGACAAAAATAGCAAAATCCCTATAGTGGAGAGAGATTTCTAAACATTTCAGTACATTTCCAATTCTACCCTGAGTCTGAAAACTTATTTGAAAACACTTTAGAGTATAACAAGTATTTCTCCAAATACTCTGAATGTCTCTTAGGTCAGCTCTTTTTGACAAGCCATTGAAAACACAACAAATGTGGATGCCCCTTCCCATTGCAGCACATATGATGGATTGTAAATGAATATAGCAAAGATGGCACCTCCCCCTTGAAACTAAATATACCCCAAAGCCATATAAGTGGGATGAAATAAGTCTCTATTTTCAAACCGTCTGCCACAGTTAGTACTGCTACTAATCAGTGTCACTACTACAATTATCTCTAAAGCCTTATCTAGAATAATATGAATTTTGGAGAGATTTCTTTGTAGCCAGGAGCACAAAATTTATGTGCTCGAAGAGAGAGAGAGGGAGACAAAGAGAAAAGGGGAAGAGCAGAGAGAAAGACAGGAAGAAAGGATACACAAAAGAATAGATGTTGATAAGTGAAAGCCCTACTGCTCACTACACTGCTCAGAGTCACCACAATCTTTCACCTAGATTACTATATCAGCTTCTAACAGGTTTCTGTCTGGACTCACCCTTGGTCCTCCCGACCATGATACCAGTTATAAGTGAGAATCAGACCACAACTCTGAATTTCTGAAATCCCATTTGTATTAGTCCATTCTCACACTGCTATAAAGAACTGACCGAGACTGGATAATTTATGAAGGAAAGACATTTAATTGACTCACAGTTCCACAGGTCTAGAGAGGCCTCAGGATACTTAATCATGGCGGAAAGGAAAACAAACACGTCCTTCATCACATGGTGGCAGGAGAGAGAAATGAGTGCCCAGCCAAGGGGGAAGCCCCTTATGAAACTTACTACCAGGAGAAAAGGATGGAGGAAATCGCCCCATGATTCAATTATTTCCACCTTGTCCCTTCCATGACACTGGGGATTATGGGAACTACAAGTTGAGATTTGGGTGGGGATACAGCCAAGCCATATCACCACTGATGCTCCCCGCATTAAACACACACTCCAATGTTGAAGTCAAGTGCCTGAAATGAGGCCCTGGCCTACCTCTTTCATTTTGTCCCCTCAAGCCATGTCCTCACTTGCTATGCTCCAAATGCTTTGGTCTTTCTTCGCCCTTCGCTTATGCTGGGTACATTCGCATCCCAGGTCTTTTGCATTTGCTGATTGTTCTTTTCTTTTTCTTCTTCCAATGCTTATTCTCTAAATCTTCACGATCTTTATACTGCCCTCCTCATATCCAGGTTTCAGCTTAAACGTTCGTCATTCAGAGATACCATCAGACCAAACTATAAAATAAGTCAACCAACCCATAAAAGACAGTCAACATCTCCCATGTTAATTTCCACAATACAACCCTGTTTTATCTTTGTAGTACTTCTCAGTTTCTGAAATTATCTTAGTTATGCTTGTAAATCATTTTCTACTCACTAAAATGTAATCACCTTTGCTGTAAGAACCTGTTCACTGGTATACCCCAATTCCTATAATATTACCTGGCACATAAGCTTTTGTAAAATACTTCTTGACTATTGACTGACCATTTCTCAATTCCAACTGGTAATAATTATACTTGGTATTTCAGAATATACTTTACTACTTATTTTAGACATTTACTTGCTCACAGATGGGCTTGTGATTTTGCATTCAATAATATAGAATTTTGTCACTTTATTTAACCAGTACATGATCTGGGTATGTACTGTATATCATATAACCATTTTCTTATTGATGAACATTCAAGTAGCTTCCAATGTTTTATATTATAAAGAATTTATGTTGCAAATAATATTGATAAACTATTTTGTTTCAGTCGCTATTCTAAGTTTTGGGGGCAATCAGTAAACAAAAACACCTACCTTCATGGAGCGTATATTCTCATTAAAGGAAACATAACCATTAAGCTTCATAAATATGTAAATTATACAGTATGTAAAAAGCTACCAAGTGTCATGGAAAAAATAAGGTAAAATAAGGTAAAAGGACAGTGGAATCCCACAATTAAAATTTTGTTTACCTATTTTGTCCCTAGATTAATTCCTGTTTACACTAAAAATAGTAATAACTGGGGGAGCCTTCAGATTTCTTAAATATTCCTGGAGAGATGAATACAAAACTTTGGAATTGTTGTTAGCAAATCTATTTGTTTTGTTTTTATTTTTATTCTAAGATGTTTTTGGAATTTTCTTTTCCTTGGATTTATAATATTTTATTAGGCTATTTAAGATATTTGCCTTTTCTTGTATTTCTGCTGGTCTCTCAATCTGAAACAATTTTGTTTAGTTGTTTTTCCAGCTCAGAGATTTTTTTCTGTCTATTATTTTATATTATATTCCTTCTGTATGTATTTTCCAAGTAGACAACTGTTGAAAATCTTAGACAAATGTTGGAACTCCTGGCTCTGTTCTTCATCTTTCCGTGCTTTTCATCATTTTGTTCTTTTAGTTCATGTTTTGGAAGAAATGCTCAGTTCCATCTTTTAAGTTAGTTGTTTAATCTTCTGTCATGTATCCCCCACTCCCTGCTATTTTACCTATCGAGAAATTGTTCTTCATGCAGCTGCTTTTAACTTTCAAAAGGAAGTTGTTTCTTATCAAAAGTGTTTGGTTGTATTTTAGTTTGTTTTCTTCAGTTGAATTATTCTAAAGAAACTTTGTACAAATATTTCATGTGTTTAAAATTTTACTTTTCCTTTTTACTGTTTAGTTACTTTCCCTTGGATGTTAATTTTGTTTGTGTTTTGATTTCAATTCACCTTGAATTTGTTGAATTTTCTCAAATGTTTGATTTTATGTGATTTCTTTATAACTGGAAATGGGAAACAGGATTGAAGAGCTTTGATAGAGTATATTTTTTCACCTTAATAATGTATTTTCTCAGCCCAGCATATAATCTTTATTTCTGAGCAGTGAATACTAATTATAAAAAGCTCTTTATTCGTCAGGACAGATGTAGAACTGACCCATAACCAGGAGAAAGCTCTGTCAGTAGAAACATATCCAGAAATGACAGAGATGGTGAAACTATCAATAACAAACTAAGATGTTAAACTATTATAAATACATTCAATATGCTCATGGATGAAAGGGAAAATATAACAAGAAAAGAAATTTGAGATAAAAAATAAATGCCAGATGGAACTTGTAATGATGAAAAATAAATGAATGTATTATGGATAGAATTAACTGCAACTTAATCCCACAGGGAAAAAATTAGACAATTTAAATATAGGGCAGAAAATCATTTAAAGTGACTCACACAGGGAACAAAGATTGAAAAGAAATGGATAAATAATCAATAATTTGAAGTGGTCTAACACACACAGAATGGTAGCTCCAGTGGAAAATACAAAAAGAGAGGTAGACTTAAAAAAATAATGGTCAGGATTTTTGGTCATTTAAGGAAAGCTCTAAAGGGGTCTAAGAAACTCAAGGAACTCTAAGCTAGATAAACACATAGAAAACCACACCAAGCTAAATTTTAACTGAATGTGCTGATACCAGTAATAAAGAATTTTAAAGGCAACAAGAGATTAAAATAACATTATGCACAGAAAGAACCAAGATATGAATGACTCCATAACAGAAGACAATGGAGTGATATCTTTAGAGTGCTAACAAATAATCAAATAGCATTCTATACCCAGCAATAATAGCTTTCAAAAGTCAAAGAAAAATGTAGACGTTTTAGACAAAAATCAGAGAATTTCTCACCACCAGATCTGTACTATGAAAAGTGTTAAAGGGAGTGCTTCAACAGAAAGAAAAAAAAAACCATTACAAAATTGAATCTATGCAAATGAGCAAAGAATGCTGAGAAGGCAGATACAACATGCATGTTGTTCAGGATTGACAACACAGAAAGAAAACCCAAGTTCAATATTCCTAGAATTGGAGAATCAGTCTTTCTGGGACCCTTGCCACTATTTTGGAAAAATTTGAGTCACTTAGTTCCTGTATGGCACTGGGAAACTTACTTAACTTTCTGTGCCTCAGTTTTTCTATCTATAAAAATGGGGATAAGGATTAAACCTCCTGTATAGTTATTTCATAACATATGGTAATCGCTTAGTAAATGTTAGATTTTTAAAAAAAAATAAAGTGAAGAACCCTTGGCAGCTTATCAAAAATATTAAATTCAGTCTTGGTATAAAATCAGTCAGGCTAACCTCAGATTTTCCAAATAATACATTGAATACTAAAAAGTATTAGAGCAATGTCTTTAAAATCCTTAAAGAAAATCTGACTTAATGATTGTATTTCCAGCCATTCAAGTATAAAGACAAGAATAAATTGTTGTGGCCATACAATTCAGTTCCCATGAGTCTTCTTGAAGAAACTATCTCCTAAGGAACAAACTTCTGCCAACTAAGAGATGAATGGTTAAAAACTAGCAGAAAGGAAATATTCGACAATTAACATAAATGTAAGGAATATAGTTAATACTATGATTAAAAATAGTGATGATGGGCTTGGTGCAGTGGCTTATGCCTATAATCCCAGTGGAGGCCAGGGCAGGAGGATCACTTGAGGCCAGGAGTTTGAGACCAGCCTGGGCAACTTAGCAAAGCCCTTATCTCTACAAAATTTTTTTTAAAAATGGGCAGGCATGGTGTTATGTGCATGTAGTCCCAGCTATTTCTGGAGGCTGAGGAAGGAGGATCGCTTGAGACCAGGAAGTCAAGGCTGCAGTGAGCTATCATCACATCACTGCAGCCCAGCTTAGGCAACAGAGTGAGACATTGTCTTTTTCTTTCTCTCTCTCAACCTCTGTCTGTCTATCTATCTACCTATCTATCTATCTAATGTAGCATTTGTATAACTAGCAAAATTTGAGAACTCAAAGATTATAATAATTTTTGTGGTAATGTAGTTATGCCAAACTCCTCCTCTTTAACAAGCCAGATATAAGATATGTAAAGCTGATACATCAAACAATAAGAGTGAGTGTGTGTGTGTGTGCATATATACACACACACACAAATAAAATTAATACAATCTCATGAAATCGAAGAATGAATAGAAAAGGACAAACATTTTGAATCAGAATTTGCTCATTGTAGGGAAACAAATTATTAAGACAGAGAAATTTAAATGCATCATACTTGCCCATACTACCTCTGCCACCACCAACAGGCCATAGTTCCTAATGCAGCTAAAGTCCCCGTACCCTGTTCAGTTACCCTCTATTGTTAGAAATAGTTGTATAACATATAAAAAAACCAGTCAAAGGATAGCAATTGAAGGGTTTGTGGAGCTGGAATTCAGGAGCAGCTCAGTTGGACAATACTGGCTTGTGGTTTCTTGTGAGGCTGTAGTCAGATGTCATCTGCAACTCCAGTCATCTTTAGGCCTGACTAGGGTGTGAGGATCGCTCTCCAAGGTAGTTCAGCCATATGGCTGGCGAGCTGGTACTGACAAGGAGGTTTCTCTCCATGTTAAACTCTCTCCATGAGACTGCTTGTGTGTCCTTATAACTGGTAGCTGGCTTCCCCATGCTACTACTCCAGAAGTCCAGACATAATGTACTTCTCACCTGGTTTAAGAGATCAGAAACTGTCTCTGATGCTGCATTACACTGAATACAAAAGCCAACCCTATTTCAGTGCTGCAGAGACTATATAGGGCTTTTAAAATATTGTGATGTGAAGGTTACTGGGACTTCCTTTGAAAGAGTAGAAGAAAGAAACATCTCATGAAGTCTGTTCAAAACTAGTATATAAACAATTCTATTGAATTCAGTTGGCCAAACCAGGTCATAAGGCCAGCCCAGATTTAAGTTGTAGGGAAATGGACTCCACATTTTAATGGCAGCACCGCCAAAACCACACTGCAAGAGATGTGGATACCATTGAGGGAATAGTTGTGACCATTTTTGCCAAAACTCTACCACAATATTTTATATGAACTAAAATTAAACAAGATAAACACATATGATAGCTCAGCTGATAAAGATCTTGTAAGAAGTAAGAGAGAAGGAAAATCTCATTTATATAACTGTCCTAGGTTTCTCTGGTGTGACTTTGGTTGTGCTCTGTAATTTATTTCCATTCTTCAGTCAAAAAGTTTCACAATAAATTGATGTTTTCACTCTCTTCTCACAATGCTGCAGTAATTCCCAATTTGCCTCTAATGTGCAATTAAGTTCCTGATCATAGGTTTTAAGATCTTTTACTAATTTGAAAATCGACAGTTCATCACTTCCCAGTGGCCACATAATTGACATATTTTCATTTTAGTGCTTTCAAAGTCACAGAAAAATAAAACACATTAGGCATCAATCCAATATGAATGCCAATCATCCTCCCTGATGTATAATAAAACTAGGGCCTTCACTGTTAATATCTTCTACCAATTAGTGTAAACATACATATACTTCCAATCTCTATATATATCTACATTTTTTCCTATAAGTTTAGGAATTTGTCATTTATATTTTCACTTTATATTTTTTCTTCCATTTGATTTCTGATAATTTGAGAAATGTGACTGTTTTTCAAAATGGACTTTGAATAAAAATCTCCCAATAAATGTAGATGGATTTAGGATTAAGCTACATCTCTTATAATTGAGAAGACAATATTGAAGTATTAGAAAAATGGGCAAACTGCTAAAAAATATGACTACCATTGGGTTTATCACTCTGGCTTCACTCAATAGGACTATCACTTGTGATAGCTCTGTATTTAAATGAACTGGGATGACTTTGTAATTTGGAGAAGTTTCACAAGAGAAAATTAAATAATTTAAAACTATTTTCATATTTGGTAGGCAGGCTAAGATTTTTTTTCCATCACAATCTTCTTGAGTGATAAATGTGTACAACTGGAAAAAAAAACTTTGATCATTTGATCCAGGATTGAAAAACTTTCTCTGAAAGGTACACATAATAAATATTTAGGCTTACAGGTCATAGGGTCTGTGATGCAAATATTCAACTCTAGTGTTGCAGTATGAAAGTAGTTACACACATACATACATGAAGGAACATGGCTATGTTGCAATAAAACACTATTTACCAAAATTGGTCCAAGAGCATTAGTGCACCTGTTGATCTAGTCCAGTGTGCTAATTTTTCAAATGAGGAAATGACTGATAGAATATTAAAATGATTGTCTAATGTCACACAGTAGTTTTAAAAGAATTAGAAAAAGAATTCAGGTCTTTTGAACTCCTACCCAGTACAATTGTCAAAATGAATGCTAAAATTTGTGGCTTGAAAAAATATGGTGTCTATATATAAGTGTAATAGTGTGTCAGCAGCAGCAGCAGAAGTAGAAATAGTAATGGTAGATAGCATCTAGCAAAAGCAGATCTTCGGAGAATAATATAAAAGTAGCATACTATGCAATCTGAAAAGCATTGCCCTTGAGTGGCAGCCCTTTTGGAGGGATGCAATAACTTGTCTCCTGAGATTAACATAGATACTAACTTTTTAACGTTAGCTTAATTGGTATTATTTTGGGAAGTACTAATTTGTTCTGCACACTAAACTGAGAGAGCAAATGGCTCCTTAAGGGCCTCCATGTCTGCCAATAGACTAATTCTAAGCAATTGGAAAAGCAAATTAGATTTTCTCAGAAAAATGTATGGAATAAAATTCTTTTAGTACTAGATACCATAAGGAAAAAAAGGACAAAATCTGCTTGACAGAGTAAATATATCAGAGTCAATGATGAAGAGATTCTGGACCAAATACTTACTGTGGTAAATTGGGAAAAAGAGTGGTAGTGATAATGATTCAAAATTGGTAATATATAACGTGATTATTCCAGAGTCATATGATTTGACCAAATTTTGATCCTGAGCAATTTGTTTCAGTTGCTCAGTGAATGTGTTTATGCGCAGAAGCATTTATTAGTAGTAGTTTCTACTTTTCGTAGTTTGCTAGTAGAAACCATGCCATATAAATGAAAGTGATTTACCATGAAAAAGTTATAATTAGCTATTGCCTTCCTAACCAATGTTTTGGCATCAAATAAATCATATATATACCCAACAATGTCATAAAACCAAAGTTATTAGAATTATATAAGTCTGAATAATTTTCCCCACTAAAATTATGCCAGCAAATATTGTAAAATGAACACAGGTTCAATATGCACATGTTCTTCAATGGTTTCTAATTTAGAGTTTGGATAATAGCTCATAAATATACAGTTTGACTACACTGAACAAGTAACCCCAAACTGTATGTTTCTTATAAATAACATTAAACATTTAATTAACAATTCTATTTGCCATGATAGAACTTAGAAAAGCTTTGTTGAAAAGTTATTAATTAGAAATATATCTTTTCAAATAAAATTGGTATTTTCTTTGTGCTCAATCTACATCTAAATTTCAAAGTACATATTCACAGTATCTCCAATTACTTCAACGCTCCCATCATTGTTCTTGTCAAAGATGATATTTATCTTCCAAAATGTTTTTAAATATAAGAACTAAGCCAATTTATATTCTTTTTATCCTTTCTTACCTCCTCATTTTATGCAAAGCTGCTCAATCTCATTCTAAGAGAAGGTTCCAGTGAACAATAAATGGTACAAAGCCTTGGTTGAATGAGCTATCAGAAAACTTTACACTTAAGCTACAATAGCAAAGATCAAGTCACCATCAAAGGATTTTAGATCTTAAAAATAAATCTTAGTGAATTACCTCTATAGGAATAATATATTATCATTGGGCTGCAAAACTGCTTTAAAATTTATATAAGAGAAAAAGATAAATAAAACATTCAAATATTTGGGGTATGGATGTTAAGCATTAAGTGTAGTTCTTGCACAGCTATTAAAAACAAATCACTGTCAAAATTAAATGGTGTGGGACTTCTTTTCCAGACAAGTATATCTGGTATAGACCTGCTTCTCCTTGCTCCTCCCTGCTAAGCACAGCTGTAAGCTGGAAATAATGCAACCAACAACCAAAGAAGAACTCTGGAAGGTGATAAGAGAACAGACTCGTTTGGGATCCCAGGATTGGAGGAAAAACAGAGTAGCGGGGAATGTCTTAAATTTACCCCACCCAAGAGGAGAAAATGAAGTCAGACCAGGCATTTGCTGATCCCAACCTAGCAACAGAAGGCAGCCCACATATTCTAATTTCTCTTCTGAGATCAATTAAGAGTACCTCTGAGAACACTGGACAAGTCTGACACAAATAAAAGAAGGATCAATCAACAAGTAATCTCATCAGTTTAAATCAGCCATGAAGCACTCCCCTTTCCCACTTGATTGAGATTCTCTTCCCCTCCAAGAGATACTGGAAACAATGAGTGGAAGCAGCAGGAGGGACTCAGTCACAACAATTGGCTTGGTCTTGGATGCCTCTTTGGTCCTGAGACACCCATTTTCTACCCAGCAACACTGGGTAGGCAAGAGAAGCCAGCAGAACCTTCTAGAGGGATCAAGCCATAGCAAGAATTCCTGCCTGAGGAGTCTCTTTTACGCAACTTCCTTTGAGGAAGAATTATGTCAGATGGGCAAAAGAGGCAAGAGGACTCAACAATGGTAATTACCCAGGCCTGGAAAACTCCTCTCTGTCCAGGGGCACTAGTGCTGGTGGCAGAATCAGCAATAGGGACCCAGTAACAACAAGCTGCCAGACCTAGGAAATCTCTTTTACACTCCTGACCTGAGAATTATCTTCCCTACTCAGAGAAACTGTGAAGTAGGGGTCATGGGTAGTGGATCCCTTGCCACTCTTCTGCCACTGTGAGAGACACAGCAACCCAGACTGAGAAAACTCCTTCCACACACTCAGGGAACATCAACAGGCAAGTGGAAATTCCTACAGTACCACATAAACCAATCAGATCAAAATAACACCACCAAGGTACTAACATTTAAATTGCCATTAGAATTACAGGATTAAAAAGTAGGCTAGAAATAGGGTAACTGCTTTAAAAAAATGAAATAGAATCCAGAATCTCCTAATATAATAGACAAAATGGCCAGGATACAATTAAAAGTTACCTATTATTCCAAGAACCAAGACAACCACAACCTAAGTGACAAAAGACAATTGATATAACACTAAGATGAATCAGATGTTGCAATTATCTAATATGGATTTTCATCATAGTTAATGAAGTCATCATTACTATGCTCCAATATTTAATTTCAAATTATCCTGAAACAAGTGACAACACAGAAAATTTCAGCAAAGAAAGAATACTTATAAAAATAACTAAATGGAAATTATAGAAAAAAACCCATAATGTTAAACTTCATGAACATAATAGGAGTGGAGATGACAGACATTAGAAACAGTGAGTTTGAGGACAGGTCATAGAATTTACCTAAACAACAGAGAAAATAGACTGAAAAAGTTCAGCAGAGACTGAGGAGCCTCTAGAACAATACTGAAAGATCCAAATTTGTATCATCAGTCTCAGAAGAGAAAGAGTGAGTCTGAAGGAATGTTTGAAAAAATAACTGAAAACTTTCCAAATTTTACAAAAGATACAAACCTACAGATCCAAGAAGCTGAATGATTCCAACAAGATAAACTCAAAGAAATCCATGTCAAGACACATCATAATTAAACTTTCAAAAAGTAAAGACAAAGAAAAATTTTGAAAGCAACTGGAAGAGACACTACAAAAACACAAATTCAAATGATAACAGATTTTAGAGAGATATAATCTATAGAATAATTCTATGAATACTCCACAAAGAGATGCACTAAATAACGCAATAAATAAAGCAATATGAAATCTTAAAAAATATTCAGGTAACCAATAGAAGGCAAGAAAAGAGAAACAGGAAGAGGAATGAGAAACAGGGGAAACAAATAGAAAGCAAATTAAATGGCAGTTTTAAGCAACGTCATGTTAATAGTTACCTTAAATGTTAATTGCTTAAGTATACCATTCTAAACACAGAGATGGACAATATGGGTATGAAAACACAATCCAACTATAGCCCATAGAAACACTTCAAATTTGACAGACGTAGGTTGAAAGTAGGAAGATAGAAAAATATATGTGATGCTAACATTAATCAAAGAAAAACAGTAATGGCTATGTTAGTATCTGATAAAGTAGAATTTAGAGCAAAGAAAATTATTAGAGACAAATAATGATAGTTATCAATATATTAGAAAGATATAGTGATTCTAACACTGCATGCATCAAACAACAGAGCCTGAAAGTACAGGAAGCACAAGCTGATAGAACTGAAAGGAGAAACAGACAAATCCACAATTATGGTCAAGGACTTCTACATCTTCCTCTCAGCAACGGATAAAATTACTACCTACGGTGAGAAAATAGAAGATCTGAACAACATCAGTCAGCAGGATCTAATTCACAAATGTAAAACATGTCACCTAACAATAGCACAATATATATTTTTTCATGCACCCATGGAAAAGTTACCAAGACCATATCCTGGAACATAAAACAAACTTCAACAAATTTAAAGAATTTTAAAGTGTAATCATACATAGTATATTCTCTGACTATAATGGAATAAAATTAGAAAACAAAAAAGGGAAAACAGGAAAATCTTTAGACACATGAAAATTAAATAAGTCACTTCTAAATACATGGATAAAGAGTGTCAATGGATATTAAAAATATATGCAGGTAAATGAAAACAAAAACACAGACTACATGTGAGGTGTAGCTAATGCAGTGCATAGAGGAAAATTTATAGCTCAAAAGCTTACATTAGAATGAGGAAAGATCTCAAATCAATTTTCTATCTTAAGAAACTAGAGAAAGAAAGAGAAAAATAAACCCAAAGAAATGAAGGAAACAAAGATAAGAGCCAAAAGTCAGTGAAACTGAAAATAGAAAAAAATAGAAAAAATCATTAGGAAAAAACTGAGGTTTTTTTTAAATCAGTTAAATTGATAAATCTCTAGCAACATATACAAAAAAGACACAAATCAATATCAATAATGAAATAGATATTACTACAGATCCTATAGCCATTAAAGTGATAATGAGGAAATATTACAATGACTTTTGCTCATAAATTTAACAATTTAAAAATAATGGAATAATTCCTTCAAAACTATCAACTATTAAAATTCAACAAAAATGAAGTGCATAACGTCAATAGCTGTATAATTGTTAAAGTAATTTAAAACTGGTAATTTAAAAGTTCCTACTAAAGAAATCTTCAGAACTAGATGGTTTTAGTGCAGAATTATACCAAATATCCAAAATGAATTAAAACTGATTCTACACAATCTCTTCAAGAACACAGAATGGTAGAGAATGTTTTCCAACTCATTTCATGAGGCAAATGTTATCCTGATGACAAAACCAGAAAGGACAACAAAAACAGGGAAATATACAGACCAACATCTCTCATGAATGTAAGTACAAAAATCTGAAACAAAATATTAGCAAATTTAATCCATTAATGTATAAAAGTAATTACATACCATAACAAAGTGGTTTTTTTCCCCTTGTGCCAGGCTGTTACAACTTTAAAAAAATCAATGTAATTCATCATATCAACAAGCTAAGGAAGAAAAACATATATCATTTGATGCAGAAAAGCATTTGAGAAAATCCAATAGCTATGCATAATAAAACACTCTCAGCAAGTTAGGAATAGATGAGAATTACCTGAGTTTAGTAAAAGCCATTTGCAAAATATCTACAGATGACATCATATCCAATGGTGAAAGATTAGATGCTTTGTCCCCAAGATAGGGTGCAAAGCAAGGATGTCTGCTCTCACCACTCTTATTCTATATGTAGCTGGAAGTTCTAGCCACTCCAATAAAGAAAAATATACAGATTAGAAACAACAAAAATAGAACTGTTTCTATTTACAGATGACTTGCTCATATGCATAGAAAATAACAAGGAATGTAAAAATACAAAGGAACCTACAATGCATTGAACATACCAAGGAATCTAGCCACTGAAATAAATAAAAAAATCAGATTGGAAACAAAACTATATCTATTTACAGATGACTTGTGTATATGCATAGAAAATACTAAATAATCTAAAAATACCACAGACCCTAAAATGTATAGAAAATACCAAGGAATCTAGCCACGGCAATAAAGAGAAAAAAGACATACAGATCAGAAACAAAGAAATAAAACTATCTCTATTTACTGATGACTTCCTTAAATGTATGGAAAATAGCAAGGAATATAAAAATGTAGTACTAGAACTGATAAGTGAGTTCATCAAGGAGATAAGATATAAGATCAACACACAAAAGAAAATCACATACAATGAAGATATGACAAAATTAAAAACAATAACATTAATAGTTACTCAAAAAATCAATTAGGTATATACTTATCAAACTATGTACATTACATATGTTGAAAATTACAAAATTGTTATGAAATATATTTTAAAAATCTAAATTGACAGACATACTATGCTCATGGATTGGATGATGATTCATCACAGTAAAAATATGAGTTCTCCCAAATTGATCTGTAAGTTTAATGCAATTCCTGTAAAAAAAAATCTGGAAGAAGTTTTGTAGATATAGATGAGCTTATTTTTTAAATTATATGGAAAGCCACAGGCTCTAGAGTAACTAAAACAATCTTGACCAAGAAAAATAAAGTGGGAAAAATTACTCTACCTGAAATGGAAAGCTTGCTATATAGCTCCAGTTATCAAGATATGTAGCATGATTGAGGGCTTCAATAATAGACCAACGAAACAAAATGTGGAACTCAGAAATAGACCCACACAGATATACCAACTGAATTTTGCCAAAGATACAAAATGATTCAATGCAGAACAAAAGTAGCCTTTGCAACAAATGGCACTGGAGCAATTGAATATCCATAGGCAAAAAAATTAAGCTTTGACCTAATCTTATACCATATGAAAATTAACTCAAAATAGGTTATGGACTTGAATGTAAAATATAAAACTATGAAACTTTTAGAAAAAATAGAAAATCATTGGAATCTAGCTCTCAGCAGAGTTTTTAAATTGATTCCAAAACCTATACAAGGAAAAAACTGACAAATTAGACCACATTAAAATTAAATAGTTTTTCTTTGTACAAAAAAACCTATTAAAAGGATCAAAAGATAAGCTACAGACTAGGGGAAAATATTTGGAAAATATTTATTGAACAAAGGCCTGGTATCTAGAATATATAAAGAACCCTGAAAACTGAGCAATAAAAATTCAACAATCCAATTAGAAAATAGGCAAATGAAGTGAACGGACATTTTACTGAAGATGATATACAGATGATAAATAAGCACATGAAAAGATGTTAAGCATAGACTTATTTCCCATCAGGAAAATACAACTTGAGACTACAAATTGGGTAAAATTAAAAATAGTGACAATACCAAGGATGTTTGGATGCAGAGAAACTGAATCACTTGTAGAATACTAGTGAGAATGCAAAATGGCATAGCCATACTGGAAAATAGTTTGGCAGTTTCTTATAAAATAAAATACCTCATAATTATATGTTATAGATGGAATTATATGCCCCCAAAATTCATATATTGAAGTTCTAACTCCCACTGTGACTGTATTTGGAGACAGGACCTTAAAAAGTCAATTAAGGTTAAATGAGTTCATATGGGTGGGACCCTAATCCAAGATGACTGGCCTCCTTCTATAAGAGACACCAGGGGTTTGTATGAACAGGAAAAAGGCCTCATGCGGACACAGCAAAAGGTTGATCATCTGCAAGTGAAAGAGGCCTCAGAAGAATTCAACCCTGCTAGCACCGTGATCTTGGATTTCTTTCCTCCAGAACTATGAGAAAACAAATTTCTGTTGCTTAAGCCATCCAGTCTTTGTTATTTTGCTATGCAGCCCTAGCTAATACACTAATACTCAGCAAATTTATTCTTGGTCATTTTTCCCGGAGGAATGAAAATTGTTTTTGCCAAAACTTGTGTATGGATGTTCATAGCAGCTTTATTTGTAGAAGCCCAAAACTGGAATCAGTTCAAATTGTCCTTCAAGAGATAAACTCTGGTACATACATACCATAGAATATACTTAGCATTAAAAAAGAGCAAACTTTTGATTCACATAACTAGGATGAATCCTCAGGGGATTGAATTAAATTTAAAAAACAACCTCAAAAAGTTACATATTGTACAATTCCATTTATAAAATATTTGAAATAACAATTTTAAAAGATTGAGGACAGATTAGTGGCAACCAGGGATTACAAATGGAAGGTATGGTCAGTGGGAGAGGAATAAGAATGGTTGTAAAAGAACAATGCAAGAGATACTTGAGGAGTTGGAAACCTTCAGTACCTGAACTGTGTTGGTGCATAAACAGACATATATATCTAATAACATTGTGTCAAAGTAAATATACATACACAAACATAAATGAGTATACGTAAAATGATGGAAATGAGTAAGATTGGTAGATTACATTAATGTCATTATCCTGCCTCTGATACTACATTACAGTTTTACAAAAAGTTACTATTGACTGAAACTGGATAAAGTATACAGGGGATCTTTCTGTATTATTTCTTAGAATTCCATGTAGATAATTTCTACAGTTATCTCAATAAAAATTTTAATTAACAAAAGAAGGGACTTCTGCCCTCCAAAGTGAAGGAGTAAAAGCTATTTAATTTTAGATTCAGCAAGGAGTTAATGCTGGCCCTACTTTTAGCTCTGTCTCACTTGGATATTGCTAAGAGAAAATTGCAGTTTATAAGCATGTGAAAACTGATAAGAATGTTCTATAAATGAGTTTTCAAAGAAAAATGACATTTATTCCTCACCATACAATTTTAAATTATAGGTAGGGGTAGAACAGAATGCTGATAAAATTAAAATGAAAGAGTAACACTGATTGCCAGTTTGGATCATTACAAATTCTTTATTTCCAACATCAATAGGCTCCTCAAGGTCCTTCCATATTTTCTAATTTGATATCATGCCCATTTTCTGGACAGCCATTTCAGACATCATACTTGACGAGAGAAAGCACCATCACCACCAAAAAGAAAAATGAAATATTTTTCTTTCTTAACTACAAATATAAAACATTCCCATATCTGCATACTCTTTTCTCTTTCCCACTCGTAGGATGTAAGTGGTGTTCCTCGTTTTATGTGAGACCAATTGCTCTTTTAGAATGTTGTGGGAAGTTTTCTCTTTTCCTTTTATTAGTTGATATTCTATAAATACAGGTTTTCCCTTTTTTAATTTATTAATTTACTGTTCAGTGACTCATGCATGCATTCATTCATATATACCAATATCAACTTATAGATTTTTACTTTATTCAATGGGCTATAATCAATTTCTATCATTATTTTGGAGGTCAAATTTTCCTGGATTTGGTTAAGAGAGATTCCTCTCAAGTTAAATCTTGTGTCCTTTTGAGTATTCATGTCATTCTTCAAGAACTTTCTTTTTTTTCCTCCCACAACGAGATATTCCTAGCTCATCTTGTACTTTTCCCTGCCCCAGCTTTGGAAGCAGGCTTTTCTTTAAGAGGTCCTGGTACTTTTTGGTGAATGGTAATATTTAGAAACCAAGATCCAAGTACTAAGTGGGCTGATAGCTACTGCTGCGTCATGATTTCTCAGGCCTTTCAGCAAACAGAGCTAGGAAAATATGAATATTTGTATACATATTTATGTATAAGTATTACATTTATGTATCAAATTTATATATGCTCATATCTACATTTATTTTATATGTATTTAAAACTGAGTTCATAAATCTCTAATTCCATATACCACTCCATATATAAGATTGTAATATGTTCTTAATTTATTCTTTATTAATATCTCCTCCCCTCCATAATGGAAGACTTTGTTTCCATATTCCTCAATCTATTTACTCATTTGTTCAAGCCTAGAATACACAGAAAGGGGTTTCAGAATTGCCATCTTCTATTACTGAAAAAGTAAACCTACCAACTAGGGTTCAATATTAAGGGCATTTTTTAAAGTAAAATTTATATACAACAAAGTGTGTATAAATCAAAAGTGCACAATTTCATAATTGTATGCATCCACTTGTTATGATTCACACTTCGAGATATAGAACATTTCCATTAGCCAGAAAAGTTACGCATTCCCATTTCCCAGGTATTCTTGCCACCGCAAAGACAACCCACTTTCCGAATTTTACAAAAATATCAATTAACTATACCTAATATAGAATTTCATATCAATAAAATCACACATAGGTAACTTTTATGCCTAGCTTCTTTAGCACAGCATGATGGCTCTGAGATTTATACATACTTTTGTGGCTATCAATATTTCTTTATTTTTATTATTTTGTTGAAAATTATTATACCATGTGAATACACTACTTTAATCATTCTTATGTTGAAGGAAATTTGGATTATTTCCAAATTCAAGCTATTATGAATAAAGCTACTATTAACATTCTTATACAAGTCTTTTCATGTCTTTTAGGTAAACGCATACAAGTGAAATTACTCAGCCAAAGGCTAGGTGCATGTTTTTATTTTTGTAAGCAATTGACAAATTTTTTGTACAATGATGGAGAATTTTATATACCCACCAGCAATTTATGTGATTTCTGGTTACTTCATGTCCTCAACATTTGCTATCAATCTGTTTAATTTTAGTCATTTTACTGTGTATGTAGAGGTATCTCATTATGGTTTAAATTTGCATTTCTCTAATGACTAATGATTTTGACTAATGTTTTGTATGTTTATTGGCCATTTATATATTTTCTACTGTAAAGTGTCTGTTCAAAATTTTACCCATTTTCTTGGGTTGTCATTTTATTATTGAGTTTTGTAATTATATATTCTTGGTATAAGTTCTTTATAATTAATATGTATATATTTTGCATATATTTTCTGCTAGCCTCCCATTCAGTTAAGTGTCTTGATGAGCAGAACACATGAACTTTAATAAATTATGTACTATATTTTTCTTTTCTAAATATTAGTTTGTGTCCTGTTGAGTAAATATTTTCCTATCCCAAATCATGTTTTTTCTAGACTCTTTATCCTTTAATTGTTCTTCAGATCTATCTTCCATCTCTAGTTAATTTCTACTTGTGGTCTAAATCAGGAATCAAGATTTCTTTTCACACATTAGCAGTTTTTTCAATACTGTTTCTTGAATAAGCTACTTTTCCACATTGAACTTTTTTGGCACAATCAATTGACTACACAAGTGTGGCTTTATTTCTGGACTATTTACTGTTCTACCGATCTATACATTCTCTTCACACGTACTCACCCACCATTCAATTACCACCTAACTCTTCCTTTACAAATTACAGCTAAAGTCCTTGAATCCCTTGTCTAGATTTTCTATCACCACTTCCTCACCTTGCACTCACTTCTTAACTTACTGAAATCTGGCTTCTGCCTCCACTAACCAACTAAAACTTCCTACCCTAAGATCACCAATGACTTCTATATTATATTGAATAGGCATTTTTCAGGACTTAAGTTTTTTAGACATTTTGTAGTATTTTACATTGTTAATTTGGCCACTCTGTCATTCTTGAAAAGTTTTCTTATCTTGTGTAACTTCACATTTTCCATTTTCCCCCCAACTCTTTGACCATTCCTTATCCTGCTTTCTAGTCATCTCTCTCTGTCCTGACATTGAAGTTGATCTTTTTCTGTGTCCTTCTCCAAGCCTCCTTTTCTGTAATAGTCTCCATCTGAACATTTATATGTCTCTAGCTAACATCCACATGCTGGTGAATTCAGAATTTTTTTTTATACTTTAAGTTCTAGAGTACATGTGCACAACGTGCAGGTTTGTTATATATGTATATATGTGCAGTGTTGGTGTGCTGCACCCATTAACTCGTCATTTACATTAGGTATATCTCCTAATGCTATCCCTCCCCCCTTATCTCCAGGACAAATAACTCTCTAGTCTTTTAGTCATGTACATTAAACTGCCTACTGGACACCTCTGTTTGGGTGACTCAAAGGCAACCCAAAATAAGCTTGACTAAAATTCAATTAATTATTTTCAACTTGTGCTCGTATGCTGCGCTCCCTATCTTTGTAACTAAGCAAGAAACCTAATTGTGTCTTCTTTAACTTCACCAATTGCCACCATTTAAACAAACTAATGACTATAGTGCACTTGACACAGTACTTTGAATATGAATACTAAATCAGTAACTGTCATTTGGATCAGCAGAGTAGCCTCGTACTAAATAGCTTGCATTTCAGAGCCAGAATGCCTGGGTTGAAACCCTGGCTTTCCCACCCACTAGCTATGTGAATTTGGACAAGTTACTTAAATGTTCTGTTGCTCAGTTTGCTCATCTAAAACGGAAATTATAATACTATCTAACTGAGACATTTTCTGGGCATATTAAATGGCTTAATATAAGCAAAACACTTAGAGGAGTATGGGAACATAGTAAGTGCCATGTAAGTATTAACTGTTGTTATTGCTACCACAGACATCATCCAAATTTTTGCAAAGTTTTGATGAGTCAGCTTTCTAGACATCTAGCAAGTCCATTTGCTTCTTGCAATTCTTTCTGGCATTAGTTTAGGCTATACATCCGTGCTTTTCTACCTCAACTGCTACAGTAGCCTCCTATGTTATTCTCTTGTCTTTGGTTTTGACCTCTGTCCCTTAGTTTCCTCTGCCCCCAAATTATACTTCCTAAACAAGTAGCCATCATTTCTTACCCTACTTGATATCTTTCAGTGGCTTCTCTTTTTTTTTTAATAAAGGAAAAGTTAATCAAAATGTAAAAATCCATTCATGATCTTGCCTTTATTTCTCCTGCCTAATGACTTGTTACCTTTGAAATTTCACTCTGCATTCTTACCAAAACCAAAAATACCTTATTTCAGATTCTTGAATATACCATGTTCACTCTTCATTACAGGTTTTTGCACATTCTGTTTCTTCTGGGTGGATTATTTTCCTCCTCACATTTTGATTGGCTTCCTCCTACTCAACTTTCAGGTCTGTGTTTAAACATTATGTCTCCAACACCAACTATAGGCTCCTGTGGCACCATGCACTGCTCCCTGTAGAACACTTATCACATGGGAAGGCAATTGCCTGTTTGCAGGCCTCTCTTTATCACTAAACTGCAAGCTCTTTGAAGCCAGGGTACCTATTTAACTTTTATGTTTTTTTATCCCAGCTCCTACTGGCGTAAAGAAACAACTGGCACAGAGGGTGTGTTCAATGTGAACTGACTGACTGAATAGTGAACTAAGAAAAGAAACCTACCATATTTAAAGTGTAACAAATAAAAAGCATTAATTCAGGAATGGGAATTATGCTCACATAATTTACTCTTCTAGGTAATAAGTGGCCCAGCCTGAAAAAATAAATTTTTAAAAAGAGAAATAGATAAATTAATTTTTTCGAGAATCATAGTTTATTGAGGGAATGTTATAATGTGAGGGGAAATAATAGCTTTTATTTTTATAAGTGCTTATATTTTCTAGGTGTTGTACTAAACTATCCTTTTTTTCCCATACAACCATCCAGTAACACACTGTTATTACACCCTTTTTACACATAAGCTAACTAAAGAAAAAGATTATTAAGTAATGGAAATTGGATACAATCCAGTCTTGGCCAATTCCAATCCTACAGTCTTAACTACCATGCTAAAATCCACACTAGCACCTAATACACTCCTCACAATAGCAATTGAGGACTGCTAGCAAATATTCTGGAGCCAACTGGGATGAAAAACTGATATTTTGCCCTATCTGATAAACTGGCATCCTACCCCCTTACCCCCCACAATAATTCTATTCTATGCATAAAGCATTCAAGAGTCAGACAGAGAAAATGGAATAGCAAGGCAAGACCCTCTACCATATTTTTCACTTAATTTTTAACCAAAATAAATAAAATTTTCTTAATAAATTTAAACATAAAAATTTTGCCACCATTCAATGAAAAATACAATTCTTTCCATTCCAAAAATTGTTTACCTTCTTAGGAGCTTAGCAATCTCTCCACAGAGTACTTAGCCCTGCCATCAAAATTTACAGTCAAGTATTACATAAATGTGTATGTATCTAAAATATGAAAAAAATCTATTGCATAATGTGGTTTCATTTAATTTTTCTAGTGACTGCTTTATGACAGTGACCTACATGGTTTGAAAATGTAATGTGACAAAAAATATATCTGCTTTCCATCCCAAGGACATTCTTGAAAATGAGCTGTAATATTTCAAGAGTTTTATCCTTGTGAGTAAAATGTTAATAAATAGATAAATCTTTAATACTTGCCAAGTTATGAGCTTTTATTCAGTAGAGATAAAAGAAGAGCATGATGTCTGAGTGGGCTGTACTAGATTATAAAATGTTTTAATTTTGTTACCACTATAGAGTTTAGATCAATCTGAGAAAGTATGCTTGGTCAAATGTTGAAGGACATCACAAATGGAGTAAGTTTCCAGCATGAGTCTATTTAGAGAGTCAGACAAAATTAGCCACCCATACCAGTGATGCAATGTGAAATCCACATTAAAATTCTCTCTAGAATGACCTGGAGGAATAAAGTGACTAGCTATGAACCATCCTTCTGCTTACATACTTCCTCACATTAGAGGACAGAATATCAATTAGGCTTAAAGAGAATATTTCAGAAAACAAAAAAATGTTCTTCAACAGACTTACTGATGGATTGAGACAAATTATTTAATAAATATACTGTTGATTTTGAAAATAGTTTTGTCTAAAAGTTATATCTGTATTTACATGTAATTTAAAAATGTTTCTGTAGTATTTGAATTGTGCATATTTTGTAATAGCAATAATAAATAATACATAGTATTTATTTAGATGTTGCCAAGTACACTAAATAACTTTCCTGTACTTAATCCTATCAACAACCTTTTGATACAGCCACTATTATACAACCATAGTAAAAGCATTACCTACTTGAAATTCCCATAATACCATGACATGATCTTATTTTCATAACCAGTGTTTCAAAGATTATGAAACTAGGTTCAGAATAATTGAATAACTTGTGTTAAAATTCATACTAAATAGAGAGATGAGCCTCTCAACCCAGGGTCTCCTGACCTCGGAATTCCTGCTCTTAACCACAGGGCTTTCCACTACCTTATCCTATATTTAGTTTAAGTAGTGCCATTTCCCAGGTTTATATTGATCATAAGAAAAACTGCAGGTTACTACAACCATTATTTGTTTAGACAAACCACTGCCTATGAATTCCTCCTGTATTGTTTGTAAGAATACATCATTCACCACCCATACTTTCTCTTCAAAGGAACCAATATATTATCTAATTATTTTATTATTTCGTGGATGGTAGTCATAAATCAGTAAACCTCAAGTTAAACCCTGTTTCCCACAATTACAACATCATATATTAAGATTACAATATTGGAAACCCATTTTGAGCCATAAAATATATTTTAAATGTTCCCCCAAAATAATTGAGTAAAATAACACAAATATCTGCTTTTAAAAATACTTTAGACGAATCATTTAATATAATTGCTATGATAATATATTTCTGCATAAGCTGGACTGGTTTAGACTTCTTAAAATAGGAGTTAATTTAGGTTTGTTCTGATGACAATGTTTCTGATAAACTCATAGCAAGTGTAAGCCTCTGTTGCTCCAAGATGCAGCAAATTTTGTTCAAAATCAGTATCATGAGTCTCACATTTATTTTTTTTCCTCAGTGAGTGTCAATATGTTTCTCAGGGTGTATTTCAATGGTAAATGTTAGAGTAGAGGTTATTTTTGTGAAAGATTATTGAATGATCTCTTTGATGAAAATTAACAATTACCAATGACTGGCTTACATCAGCTTCTCACTGTTACGGAATATTTAGCTCACCTCACTATTTAATTATACATTCTGCAAATATTTCTTGGGCATCTACTGGGTGCCAGGCACTATTCTTGTGCTGGGAACACAAAAAATACAAGATCTACCCTTCTTCTTATAAATGTTTTATTGGTCACAGGTATTTGTAAACACAGATGATCCATGAATTACAATGGTTCAACTTACAATTTTTTAACTTTATGATGTTACAAAAGCTATATGCATTCAGTAGAAAGTGTATTTGGAGTATCCATTCAACCATTCTGTTTTTCACTTTCAGTACAGTACTTAATAAATTACATGAGATGTTCAACATGTTATTATAAAATACGCTGTGTTAGATTATTTTTTCCCCACTCTAGGCTAATATAAGTGTTCTGCATACTTTTAAGGTACACTAGGCTAAACTATGACATTGGGTGGGTTAGGTGTACTAAATGTCTTTTCAACTTGAGATATTTTCAACTTACAATGAGCTTATCAGGATACAACCCTCTCGTAAGTTGAAGAACATCTGCATGAAATTTGGTAATTACTATGAAGAATTTTTAAGAGTTAGCATTGTAAGACTTTTTTTCTACTCCTTTTTCTCAGTGCTAAGATTACATACACCCTCTCATTTACAGAAGCACACTTCTGAATAACTCCTCTATTTAAGGCAGCCAGAAGCTTTGCACCGTCATATATGAAATACAAAGAAACAAATCTGCGAGGGAGAGTGGGGAATGAGATAACCTTAATATCTGAAAAATGTCATTAGGTCAAATGCCTTTTGCAGTTCCATGGCTTAATGAAAATTTATCTGAGCTCAAGGATACCTTTACTATATCAAATTATTTAACTCTGTTTTAGACAGTCTGTAGTTTAATAATCACATATATCATCTTCATGCCATGGTAAAAGGTAATGGGGGCAAAACATGTATATTCATCAGCAATAATTATTACAGGAAAGATTAATTGTTACCAATAATTATTAGTCAAGATGATAATTAATGACCACAGCATACCTACTACAGCATTAAAAAGGCAATTATATTACTCATTACTACATCTCATCTGTATCATCTAGCAAATTATAATTGTAAATGATAATACATATTGGGGATGTTATTGCTGCATAACTAATTGAAGATGTATTTTTAAGCCATGATTCACCTACTGATTTTATGCAAAGGATATAATGTAAATAAAGGATATAAATGTAAATTTATTGCCATAAATTTACTGCAATAAAATTGAAATATCCTATCTTATATTAGAGAACGTATATAAACGTATTTGTTAAAATGTAATAGATGTAACTCTTATTCCATCTGGAATTCAGAATTACTAAGACTAGCTAGGGAATAATCTCATGGAATTTAATTATTTTTCATAAACTAAATATAGAAGCAAGTCACATTTGAAAGATGAGAACATTGAGAAAAGCAATAACAAAAAGTAATAAATAATAGAAATCAACTAAAAAACTTATATGTGAAATTTGAGCATATAAATAAAAACTATGTAATAATACTCATATCTCTTCTACCTTTACAAATGCATATTTTACCTGGAAGAGAGAGAGGGGGTACTAAGCAACTTTAAAATGGAAGGAGCATGACAAATATAAATTTTACTTGAAAATGCAGATATAAATAGGATAGGTAATTAACAAGTAGATACAGAGATATATAGATATATCTCTATATCTAGAGATATATCTATATATATCTATATAGCTCTATCTCTATATCTAGATATCTATATATATATAGCTCTATCTCTGTATCTAGATATATATCTAAATATATCTATATAGCTCTCTATATATTTTTTTCTTGTTTTTAAGTTTGCCTTTCTAGGGGTCACATCTAGGTCAGTATAATTTAGTGGTCAGCCAATGGTCCATCGGAAGATTTTCTTAAATGCCTTTCTTGAGTATCTACCACCTTTCAAAGGGTGATAAGGCACATCCAAACTTCAGGCAGTTTTCAACACTTCTTTAGCTTTCACTTCCTGCTTCTGCAGGGTTCTGCTCGTTCACATCTGCAAGGTCAGTCAAATGTAAATGACTAATGCCTCCTTTCCCATGTCTTCCCTGGACTTAGGCATAGCCTTTCAGTTAGATCCCCATGAATGTGTTGCAGCATTTCAGAATTTTCTGTGGTCAACTGATTCTCTGGGATTTCTTTTTAAATCCCTCTCCAACTTGTTTGCTCCAACTCAACCACAGCCTTCAGTAGCTGTGATGTTGCCAGCAAATTGCTATTGTTTTGGTAATGCCATGGGGTTGGGGCCCCTCTTTTTCCATACTGAGTTGAGCTCTGAATCAAATTAACTGGCCACAGCACCCAGGGAATAGAGGTTTTACAGCTGTGATTTCTGACAAAACATTCACTGTTCTGTGGGACACTGTTCTGTGGGACAGAACAGAATTAAATTAATTAATATAATTAATACTTATAATTAAAAAATTATATTTTCTAATTATAGTTTAAGTTCTAGGGTACATGTCACAATGTGCAGGTTTGTTACATAGGTATACATGTGCCATGTTGGTTTGCTGCACCCATTAACTCATCATTTACCATGAACTCATCCTTTTTTATGGCTGCATAGTATTCCATGGTGTATATGTGCCACATTTTCTTAATCCAGTCTGTCATTGATGGACATTTGGGTTGGTTCCAAGTTTTTGCTGTTGTGATTAGTGCCACAACAAACATATATGGATGGATAGATAGATAGATAGATAGATAGATAGATAGATAGATAGATAGACAGATAGATATTTCTATGTATATCTATATATAGAGAGAGAGAGAGAGGGAAAGAGAGAGGTTGTGTATCTAGTATCTGAAATGCTTGGGACAAAATGTGTTTTGGATTTTGAAATTGGAATGATTTATAAATATTTGCACTATCTATACCAGTTCGGCATTTCCAATCCAGAAATCGGAAACACTTCAATCAGCATTTTCTTTTTGCATAATGTCAACACACTCAAAAAGTTTCAGACTTGCGAGCATTTCAGATTTCAGATTTTTTTTATTAGGACTACTCAACCTATATAGTACAGTGCTTAGTGGCTGCACACCAAAAGGAATACAAAATCCACAGGATTAGTTCAGGAAGGTCACTAAACAAATAAGCAGAAGCAAGAAAAACAACAACAATAAAAATTTTCAAAGTCTAAGCAAGAACAAATCTTGAGGGTTGAGGACTGATACCAGAATGGCTACGATATATAATATTTTCAATTTTAAAAAATGAAACATGCAAAGAAAAAGGAAAGCATGACACATTTACAGCTGACAGAAAATGTCCCTGAGGAGTCCCAGATTTTGATCTTAGAAGACAATGTCTTAAGTTATTGTAGAGAAGTTCAAAGAATTAACAAGACCATGTGTAAAGCACTCAAGAAATGTAAAGACAGTAATGCCTCACAAAATTAAAAAATCAGTAATCACACTTATACTAACATTGGAATAATACCGAGAAGAGTAGCATCACCCCTGCAAAAGGATGCAACACAAATTCATGAAGCATTCCATATTTTTCAAAAAATGTATTTTTAAAAATAAAAATAGAAATTATGTATATATAAGAACTAAATAAAAATGTTTACCTCTCACCAAAAAGATATCAATAAAGTATATCAAATTTATATTTGCTTTAAAAATGCAGATATAAATTGTGAACTTAAAAAGATGAATAACAAAAATATGAGTGTCTCAACACTAGATTTGTGCTGGCAGAAGAGTGAATCAAGAAACTTGAAGATAGGTCAATAGAGATAATCCAATCTTATAAGCAGTATGGGAAATGAAAAAAGAAAATGAGCAGAACCTCAGAGAATTATGGGACAACATTAAGTGTACCAAAATAAACAGAAGTCTCAGAGGAGATGAGAGAGACACATAGGCAAAAAGACTGGAAAATTTCAAAATTTTTAACATATTAATCTACACATCCAAGATCAATAAACTCCACATAGAACAGATTCAAAGTCCCACAGCTAGAATGGTCAGAGTCAAATGATGTAATTCAAACACCTTTTTTTTTTCTTGAAAACCTCAAGAGAAAATTTACATCAATTATCTAGAATCTTCAATAAGATTAACAGCTGACTTCTCATGCAAAACTATGGATGTCAGAAGACAGTGGGTAGCATGTCCAAAATGTTGAAATAAAAATACTGTTCATTGAGAATTCAGCTAAACTTGCCTTCATAAATGAATATAAAATTAAGACATTCCCAGGATTTTTAAAAAAAGGAATGGAGATTATTTGTTGCTAGAAGATCTGCTTTACCAAGAAGGTTTTAAAAAAGAGTCGTTGAGTCTGAAAGGACACTTGAAACCACATGAATTTAATAAACAGCACCAGTAAAGTATACTACATAAGTAAATATAAAACACAGTATAAAAATATTTGTTTATCACAGTATTAGTTTGTTCTCACATTGCTATAATTACCTGCCACTGGGTACTTTATAAAGAAAAGCGGCTTAATTGGCTCACAGTTCCACAGGCTGTACATTGCAGGGGAGGCCTTAGGAAACTTACAATCATGGCAGAAGGTGAAGAGGAAGCAGGCACATCATACATGGCTGGAGCAGGAGGAAGAGAGAGTGAAGGGGAGGTGCTCTACACTTTTAAATAATCAGATCTCATGAGAACTCTATCATGAGGCAGCACTAGGGGGATGGTGCTAAACCATTAGAAACCACTCCCATGATACAATCACCTACCACCAGGCCCCACCTCCAACAGTGGGAATTAGAATTCATCACGAGATTTGGGTGGTGACACAGAGCCAAATTATATCAATAACCCTTTCCTTATCCTATCTGTTTTATAAAAATAATTGCATAAAGCAATAATTATAAAACACCATTGATAGGTTTATAATGTATAAAGATAGTTTGTAGGTCAATCACAGTTTAAAGAAGGAGAGAGAAATAAGAGCATATTGGAGCAAAGATTTGTATACGTTTGACGTTTAGTAGTAACTTGAACTGGATTGTTTAAAGTTATGAGCTAACTGTAATCACCAGGAAAATCACTAAGATGATAACTCAAAAAATATAGGAAACAATAAAGCAGTGAAAATAGTACACTAGGAAGTATCTGTTTAACATCAAAAAGGCAGTAATTGAGAAATGGACAAAAAAGACATAAGGCATATATAGAATACAAATAGGAAACTGCCAGATGTAAATCCTATAACTTCTACTTTATAAATAATTACATTAAATATAAATTGTTTAAATACTCCACTCAAAGGGCAAAGATTGGCAGTGGACAAAAATGTGTGATCCAACTAAAGCAGTCTGCAAGAGACATGCTTTAGATTCAAAGACAGAAATAGGTTGAAAGTAAAAGAATTGAAAGACATGCCATGCAAACAGTACCAAACCACAGCTGCGCTGGATATATTAATATCTAATATAAATAGACTTTAAGACAAAATGTGTTACTAAAGACAAAAAGTCATATTCTATAATAAGATCAATTCATCAAGGAGATACAGCAATTGTAAGTACATACGTACCTAGCAACATGGTCCTAAAATATATGAAGCAAACACTGACAGAATAGATGGGGGAACAGACAATTAAGCAATAATAATTAGACTTCAGTAACCCACTTTCAATCATGGATATACCAACTAGGCAGAAGATAAGCAAAAAACAAAAAAAGACATTAACAACACTATTAACTAACTAGACCTAAAAACATCTACAGAACACTCAGTCCAACAACTGTGCAATACACATTCTTCTGAAGCACACATGGAACATCATCCAGGACACATCATATTCTAGTCATAAAACAACATTCCTAAAGAGAATGAGGCAATGAAAGCAAAAGAGAAATTAGAAAATATTTTGAAATGAATAAAAACAAAAACACAACATCCCAAAATGTATAGAATCCATTTCTATACTAAACTAAATCAAAAACAGGAAAAAGGAGGAGATAACAGATATTATAGCAGAAACATTGATAATCAGTAGAGAAAGCCAATGAAACCAGAAGTTTTTCCCAGAAAAGATCAACAAAAATGACACATCTTTAGCTAGTTGACCAAGAAAATGAAGAAAGAAGACTTAAATTATAATCAGGAATTAAAAAAGGGACATTAATACTAGATTTATAGAAATAAAGAATTATAAGGTAATATTACATGGCAAATATAGGATAAGTTAGATAAAAATGCACAAAATCCTAGAAATAATAAACTAATTAGACTAACACAAGAGGAAATAGAAAATCTGAATAGACCTATAAAAAATAAGAGATTGAATTAGAAAATTTTGTGATCTATGAAGTAAGGCCCTGGCCCAAAAGGCTTCTCTGATTAATCCTATGAAACTGTTAAAAAGATAATACCAGCCCTTCACAAGTTCTTACAAAAATTAGCAGAGGACAGAACATTTTCCAACATATTCTATAAGGTCAGTATTACCCTGATTGAAAACAAAACCAAAAATACAGGCAGGGACATCACAAGAAAACTTCAGACAAATATCCCTTGTGAATATAAATGCAAACCCTCAACAAAATATCAGCAAACAAAACCAACAAGATGATAAAAATAATTATACACCATGGCCAAGTGTAATTTATCCCAGGAATGCAATGTTGGATTAACATCTGAAAATCAATCAATATACTGCAACATATTTTAGACTAAAAGACAAAAATGCTCATATCAATAGATGCAATTGCAACATATGGCAAAATCTAATATTCTTTAATGATAAAAATATTCACTCAGTATGAATACATAAAAACCCTCTCCACTTTATAAAGAGAATACATGAAACTGCACAGGTGACATTGTTCTTAATGGAGAAAAACTGGGTGTTTTCTCTCTAAGATCATAAACAACAAAATGGTGTTCACTGTTGTTGCCATATTTATTCAACTTTGTACTGGAGGTTTTAGGTGGTGCAATTGGAAAAAAAAAGACAAAAAGTAAAACTATTTGCAAATTACATGATCACATATATAGAGAAAAAATTCTAAGGAATTCACTGAAAACTAAAACTAAAATGAATTCAGCAATTTGGCACATCATAAGATTAATATGCAAAAATTAATTCTATCTCTATACAGCAGCAATAAAAAATACAAGAATGAAATTAAGAAAGCAATTTCATCTATAAGGCATCAAAAATAATGTGACAAAATAATACATTTAACAAAAACAAAACGTACACTGATAACTACAAAATATTATTTTAAAAATAAAAGATATAAATGGAAAGATAACACACATTAATGGATTAGAAGGTTTAATGTTGTTTATATGAAAATACTTTCCAAATTGATCTACAGATTAAATGCAACCCATATTAAACTCTGAGTTGCCATTATATTGTTCCCAGAAAGTGATAGGCTGGTTTTGGAATAGGAGTGGAAATTTCCTTGCATGGAAATGCAGGGATCCCAAAGACAGCCAAAACTATCTTTAGAAAAACAGAATAGAATTGGAGAGCTTATGCTTCTCAATTTAAAAACTTAATTATCAGCTATCAAGCTACAGTTATCAAAGCAGTGTGGTATTGGCATGAAGATAAGCACATAAAACAGAAATGAGAGTTCAGAAATGAATCCTCACATTTTTGATCAATTGATTTTCAACAAGACAATTCAGTGGGGAGGAATTTTCATTTCAACAAATGATTCTGTGTCAACTGGATACCCGTATTGCAATATAATGGGTTTGGCCCCTATCTTACACACAAAAATTAAATCTAACTTGGTGATAGATGTAAATGTAAGCTAAAATTATAGAACTGCTAGAAAAAAAAATTGTTCTGACCTTAGCTTAGATAAAGCATTCTTAGATACGGCACCCAATGCACAAGTGACAAAAGATAAATCAGCCCTGATCAAATTTAAAACTTGTATGCTTCAAGGGGAAGCATTAAGAAAGTGAGAAAATGCACAGAATGGAAGAAATTATTTGCAAATCATATATCTGACAAGGGACCCATATCCAGAATACATAAGAACTTTGATAACTCAATAATGAAAGATAGATAACCTAACTGAAAAATGAGAAAAATATTTGAACACACATTTCCCTAAAGAAGATATACAAAAATACAGATATACTATTACACATGAAAAGATCCCCAACATTCCCAGAGATTCAAATGAAAACCACAGTGAGATACCATTTTATGTCCACTATGATGGCTGTAATTAGAGATGGAAAATAATGAGTGTTGATGAGAATTTAGAGAAATAAAACTTTCATACACTGCTGATGAGATTGTAAAATGTTCTGTTTTAGAAAACAATGGGGAAGTTCCTCACAGTATTAACCAATGAGTTACAATGTAACATTGCAATTCCACTGTCAGGCATATACCCAAGAGAAATGAAAACGTATGTTCACATAAAAACCAGTGCACAAAAGAGGAAATAACATAAATATCAAGGAATAGATTTTAAAAATACAGTGCATCCATACAATGGAATATTAGTCAACAATAAAAAGGAATGAAATACTGATGCATGCTACAGCATGGATAAGCCTTGAAAATATAATCATACTTGAAAGAATCCAGTCACAAAAGGCCACTTTTTATATGATTCTATTTACGTGAACTGTCCAGAATAAGCAAATCTTTGGATAAGGAGGGTAGATTTGTTGTTTTCTGAGCTGGTGGTTGGAGGAGGGGATGGGAATGGGGAGTGGCTCTAAAAAGTGGGCAATTTGGTTTGGCATGAAGAAAATATTCTAAAATTTTATTGGTAGTTGTACAACTCCATGAATGTATGAAAAACCAAAGCTATACACTTTAAATTGGCTACTTTTATAATATATGAATTATATCTCAATGTTTAAAAAAATAACCACCAGCATCCCCTCCAAAAAATGGAAGAAAAATACAATACAAAAACTCAGAGGAATAATTTTAAATCCTCAATATGTTTTTTGTAATGGAATGAATGAATAATAAACTATAATAATAAACTCTGTTTCAGCATAAAAGATCCTATGGTTTCCTCTTAGTCTAATTCATCAATGTCACTTAAAGTATTTATAGGGAAAAATAGACAGAAAGCATGTCACAAAGAGTGTCAATTACAGTAAGGATTTGACCTCAGGAGAAAGTTTATTTGCTGTTTGGTATTTTTAGAAAAGTATTTCATGCAAGAAAGTTCTGATTGATTTGGTGTATTGCATGTTGATAAAATGCTGAGTGGTGAAGTTTTCATACCCATGGTGCTTTCTTTTCAAAAATAAATAGATGCAAATTTCCATTTCCATCATCCTTGTGATGGGAGGGAGCCCTCTCACAATTTGACTGAGTTCAGGACCGTAAAGGACAAAGGAAAGAAACCCTGAAAACTGAAAGCCTTTTAGCTTCTGAGAATCATTTTCTATTTAAGTTCAGTATTGAGTCTAGAAATTGTGATAAGCCACCGGCGATCCATTCAGAATGGGCGGGCATTGGCCTTAGTATGCATAGATGATTTCCAGTTCAATTTCATTTCCAGGCTACATTAGAATGCTACAAATCTAGCCTGGAAAAATTTATCAGCTTTTGTAGTGTTTCCAGAAGACTTTTCAAAGAACAGTAAGGTCAAGTTGAAAGTAGCCTTATAGTGAGAAATACAAACAGGACAAATAGGAGGGTGTGTAGATATAATCTGAGTATAAAATCAACTGATTTGTATTCCCTGATTATCTCATTTGCTCTCTCACCTCACTTTTGCATCAACTTTTGAACTAAGTCTGTAAGTTCTTCCTCAAATAAAAGATTAATAAATACATTTCATTTTCATTATCCTAAAGGACCCTAAACCTTTTCTCCAAACTTGTACTGATAATATACACCTGGGGTTCATTCATCATGTTACTTGATACGCTATGAAGATAAGTAGGTTACAGACTTTCTATAGAAATCAATTCTATATGCAGATCATTTCTGTAGTGGTGCACAATAAGATAAGACATGCTTCTAATCCACAGTGGAACCATGCACAAAAGGGAAAGCTGTTTATGGTCACCAGAACTGCCCCCATCTATTAATAATGATGAAAATAATAATAGCCAACAATTACCGGGCATTTACTGTATGTCACAGCTTGTCATAAGCTCTTTAAGTAGAAGTTAATACAGCAACTTTAGGAACTAGGATGACACATTAGGAAGCTGAGACATATAGGGTTTCAGTAAGTTGTTCAGGTTACTCAGGTTTTGAAAGCAAGATTCCAACAGGAGACATTGGTCTTGAGAGCCTAAGTTCTCAACCACTATATCTAGCCCTATATATTGGGAGCAGATAGTTTCAATTTCAATAAAGTTAATCTATTTTTGGATAATGTTAATCTGTTTTTAAAAACCTACCAGTTGCAAACAGCTAAAGGTCATCCTATGCCATTTGCATTTTTATACAGGGTCACAGAGTGAGATATATATGATATATATATTACATATATATGTGAAATCTATATATAAAAGATTCATATTTTGTGATGTATTTGACATGAATACATGTCAAATATATTTGAGATATATATATTTATATATGATATATACATTTATCTCATATATGAGATCTATATGTAAACGATTCGGCCTGGCACGGTGGCTCACGCCTGTAATTCCAGCACTTTGGGAGGCTGAGGAGGGCGGATCACGAGGTCAGGAGATGGAGACCATCCTGGCTAACACGGTGAAACCCTGTCTCTACTAAAAACAAAAAAAATTAGCCGGGCATGGTGGTGGGTGCCTGTAGTCCCAGCTACTCAGGAGGCTGAGGCAGGAGAATGGTGTGAACCTGGGAGGCGGAGCTTGCAGTGAGCTGAGATCGCGCCACTGCACTCCAGCCTGGGCGACAGAGTGAGACTCTGTCTCAAAAAAAATAAAAAAATAAAAGATTCATATTTTGTTTTTGACATAAATATATGTCAGATATGTTTGTCATGTATTCATATATATTTGTCAAATATACATATTTGATATATATTCATATATATGACTATAAATCTGATTTGGGTAACTTCATTACTTAGTAGAAACAAATAAGTAACCTATAGTGTTTAAAGTACTTAATGGAGAGTAAAAAAGTTTAACTTTTATATATGCCTCCCTGGACTTTAGATTCCTCATCTATAAATGAGAGAGATTGACTTCAAATATCCCTAGAATACAATGGCCCTAAAATTGTTTTTATAATCTACTTCAACTGCCTACATACATTTCCTGTGCCTATTTTTATAAGGTTTTTATAAGAGGTTTTTTTTTTACAGATTTATAGTAGTACATAATATATTAAATTGTATAATTATGTGTGGTATATATTAAATATGTATATTTCCCATATTATTGTTAATATTTATTTTGTGCTTGTTTGCCATTTAGAAATTTAAGTAATTTTGTATGGTCAGGTGGATCATTTATTTTCCTTAAGTCTTCTGATTGTCCTGTGTTGTATTTCAACAGATGTTTCAAATATAAAATATTAAAATTAATTACCCTCTTCTACTTTATGGATTGAAATTTTTACCATTTTAATCTTTTATACATTCAGAATGTTTTATACAATATGTAAATTAGAGATCTATCTAGCTTTTGAGTAGCTAGCCAGTTATCCCAATATCATTTAAAGTTTCTTCCTCCTTCCCAAGTGATTACCATTAAGAAAATACAACCTTGATCATAAATGCTGTTCCCTCATGAACTTAAGTCACTTTATAAATCCTTCATTTTGTCCCATAGAACTGTTCCTTTATCCCAGCACTAGCATCATAGTGAATAGTAAACAGAAAAGATCTTCATCTTTACTCATAGTGAAAGAAAAGCAAATTAAGGTAACATTGAGATTTTTCTATCAGATAGACAAAGATTTATACTTTTAATAAAACAAGTGTTGGTTATAATGTCAAAGCCAGTCACACCAAAAATTTTGATGAAAATAAAAATTGTGCAATGAGGCAGCATCCATAAGTAATGTAAATGTTCATGCTGTAACCTCACAGTGATTTGAGGTCCTGCTGGGTATTCCCAAGATCCTTTCAAGGGATTTGTGAGGTTAAGGTGCTCCTCATAATACTAAGACATCATTTGCCTGTTATTTTTTTTTCTCTGTAAACATTTGCATTGAAATTTCTAAAGCAATGATGGTAAAATGGCTGTGACTTTTAAAAGGAATGAAGGCAATGGCAACAAATTAAACTAATAGTCATTTTTCTTCATCATACAGTTTCATATACAGACAGTTTCACTCATAATGTCCTTGATGAAACACTAAAAATCATCTTATTAAAACTTGACTCTGGAGTACTTTGTTGTAATATTTTATGTGATGAAATATGAGGTATGCATTAAGCACCTCTGTTGCTTACAGAAGTATGATGGTTGTTTTGAAAAAAAAAAAAAGCACTGATATTAACTGGCCTAGCCCCTTATTTCATGCAACATCATTTTTACTAGAAAGAATGATTGACAGACAAACTATGGTTATGCTGACATGAATATTGGAGAGATACTTTTTCTAAAATGAACAAAGCAAACCTGTCACTTCAAGGAAAATAACTGATGCTATTTGTTGCCAATGATAAGATTTGAGCTTTCAAGCAAAAATTAGAATTTTGGAAAATTATATCTATGACCAAGAGCATGACAGCTTTCCAGTCCTGTAAAGGCTTTTCTGTGGTGATATTAATAAATATGAATTTTTTTCATATTATATAATGAAGCATGTAAACGTTTAGAAAACCTTCTTAACCCGGGAAACCAATATTTTCCAAATGCCCATGAATTTGGTAAGAAGACCATTTCAAATGCAAAACACACAACTGCATTTTATTGTAACTGAGTATAAAAAATTAATTTGATTTCAGATTTCACATTGCAACTAACCTTTAAGAAACTTCCCTTCATCAAGTTTTGGTGTACCATCAAAGAAAAATAACCACAGTTTTCCAAAAAGGCTGCTTAAGCATCTCTCCTTTCCAACTTTCTAGCTATGCAAAGCTGGATTTTCTTCATCTACTTCACTAACATCAATACATTGAATGCAGAAGCAGATATTATGATTCAGTTGTCTTCTGTTAAGTCAAACATTAAGAAGATTTTCCAATGTTTAAATGATGCCACTCCTCATTTTTTTCTAAGACTGTGTTAACATGTGCCACAGTTGTTATTTTAAATAAATTAGCCAATAAATAATTTTTAAGTCTCAATTTTATAAAGCAGCAAATATTGATAGACATACCCTATATTTTAATAGGCTCCTTGCTCTTCTCAATAACTGATGAATGTAATAACGTGTAACTCAGGAATTTATAAAACTGCAAAAGGGTCCTGAGATTTTTTTTTTTTAATTAAGGACTACTGAGTTAGAAAATTACTAATAAAAAAATCACCTCAGATGAGTGCATAAAATTGAAAATGAACTAGTAACACTGGTAAATATTTGACATTTTTTCTTTTTCTCAGTGGAAACTTTTACTGTGGTTATTTTAATCCTGCCCCACAGGTCTACACCGGGTGCAAAGAGAAGATAATCTTGTCTTTTGTTTTATAGTTGACTAGAACCAGAATATACCTTAGGATAGAAGAATGAGTATATTCAACAGGTAGGGACATTTTGCCCAAGGATAGACTGAGAGCAGAGGCTACCAGTTGTCTTCTAGTATCTGTGAGGTATCTCCCAATATCCTACTTTCTCAACAATAAAGTCCATAAACTCAAACTGGGCAAATGGACTGCTAAAAATATGTTATTTGTCAACCATTTCTGGAGCTATATATGACCCGAGAATGTAAGCAAGATGGTAGCATTAATTCTGTAAATCTGGAATGTGGATGTGATACGTAGCTATCTTGCAAAATGAGGTGGAAACTACTTGTTAAAGATGGTAGCACATAAAAGGAGCTTGGGTCCCTAAGGATAATAGAGCCACCACATTAATCATGGTCTGCCAATATTTATGTGAGAGGGAAATAAACTTCTGACTTGAAATTTATCTACCATGAATGACTTGATACATAAATGATGTGAAACTTATCTACCGTAATTTGAGATTTTCTGTTATGACTAATCTTAATTTTAAGTGAGAAGTGACTCAGCCGTCTTGTTAGAGAAATGGAACTCTATTTGCTTATTTGTTATCTTTTCCTAGTGTCAGTGCTATTACATACTACAAGCATAACCAGGGGAGTTTGCCAACATAGTAGATTATGTTGGCATTCAGCAAATATCCCAAAGTATGGTGCTTTGGCATGCTGAGTGCTTTGAACCAAAGGAGAACCAAGGTCTGTCTGATTATCTCCTTTGCGCCTGTCTCTTGCTCCTCTTTCTTTCCTGAAGTGTAAGGTGGGGGGTTCTCTAAAGTTCCCTTATCTGTCAATAGATAGATCCTCAATTTTCATGAACCCACTCCCCAGGAATCTCATTAACCAGGGAAGGGTGAGTCCAGGGAGAAGAAACTCCATGCCCAGACAGATGTTGTCACAGGCTGTCACCTGTTCTTTCCATGGGCTCCTCTGATACCTGAAAGACTTTTCTATGCATAACAAGACAATCTTGTTCGCCATGCATTTTCTCCCCTCCCCCTTGCATAACTTGTGTCACTGTCACCACCACAGGGGCCCCAAACTCCTACTCCTTGCTGTACCTCGAGATATTATATAACTTCAATTATCTGGCCCTTCTTTGAGTCTCAAATGTTGTGGTGCTCCTATGCATATGCACATAATTAAAATGATTTTTCTCCGGTTAATTTGTTTACTGTCAGGTTATTTCATAGACTCAATTATCAAACCTTCTGAGAGTAGAAGGAAAGTTTTTCTCTCCCCTACAATTATTATTGAAGGTGAGAGTGAAAACTCAATTTTTGGGGGGAATATTTGGTAATTGTATTTCTAAAGGACATGTCCAGAAATGTCCTAATATTTTTTAACTGGCTGGAAGATTTCAGAACTAATTCACACACACACACACACACACACACACACACACACACTTATTTTGCTTGATTAAATAAAGCAAAATACTTTATAAGTTAATGATTACTCATTACTGTAGCAGTAACTAAACTAAAATTACAGCACAGGAACTGAGCTAGGTATGATTTCTTCACCATAAAACTGTGAAAGAAAAATAAATCTCAGAACCCCAAAATCACTAAGCCAAGGGAAAAGTCAAGCTGGGAACTACATCAGGCAAATCTGCCTCCCATTTTAACTCCTAAATAAGATAGCTAAAAAGATAAAAGAGCTACATACCTCCCTCACAATTTATTCGCAAGGAAATTCCTTATGGGCCTCAAGATCTTTACCTTAAAACAGTTGTATTGAATTTCATCCTGGCCATGTAAACTAATAGCCTCTCTTCACAGGTGTAGGACAGAAAGTCATCCCTCTGCTCTCCTGAGACAAATACATACCTGATTGCTTTCTCTGCCCTATTGTTCATGTTAAAAATGCAGATTCACTGAGCCAGACTAAATTGTGTCTTCAGTGAAAGGCTGATCAAGGACTCAAAAGAATGCAACCTCTTTTATCTCTTATTTACCTATGACCTGAAACACCACCTCCTCACCTTTGAGTTGGCCTGCCTTACTGGACTGAACCAATGTACATCTTGTACGTATTGATTAATATGTCTCCCTAAAATGTATAAAAGCAATCTGTACCCTGACCACCTTGGGCACACATCCTTAGGACTTCCTGAGGCTGTGTCATGACTGGGTCCTTAACCTTGGCAAAATAAACTTCCTAAATTGGTTGAGACCTGTCTCAGATATTTTAGGTTCACAAATAGTCTATAAAATGCATCATTAGAAGATATCTGGCTGGGTGTGGTAGCTCACGTCTGTAATCCCAGCACTTTGGGAAGCCAAGGCAGGTGGATCACCTGAGGTCAGGAGTTCGAGACCAGCCTGGCCAACGTGGTGAAATCCCATCTCTACTAAAAATACAAAAAATTAGCTGGTTGTGGTGGCAGGCACCTGTAATCCCAGCTACTTGGGAGGCTGAAGCAGGAGAATCACTTGAATGCAGGAGGGAGAAGTTGCAGTAAGCCAAGATTGAGCCATTGCACTCCAGCCTGGGCAACAAGAGTAAAACTTAGTCTCAAAAAAAAAAAAAAAAAAAGTATCTGAGTAAAACACAACTCAACTCATTCTTTTTTCCAGATGAAGATGCTTAGAGCTAAAAGGAGAGAAACACATGATCACAAGTTATTTATAAACCATTGACATGTAAAAGTACCAATTATTAATTTTTTAGCACACTGTAAGCAATAAGACTCACGATACTGATGGCATTTTCTTTCTTTCTCTCTCTCTTTTCTTTCTTTCCTTCTTTCTTCCCTTCTTTCTTCTTTTCTATCTTATCTTGGTTTTTTTTTTTCATTGCTCAAGCCCCTACTGCCTTTATCAGCAGAAGAAAACAGCAGGTTTCCTTCTGAAATGTTGTAGAATTACATGATCAGACTTAGTTCAAAGTGGTAGTAAGATGAGCAAACCTGATCAACTCATTCACTGATGCCACTTTTTCTCTCTTCTCTCTTTGACACACAGATGTTTTCTTTGATGTATAGCTTTTCCATGAGGATTGTAATGATATCGGTTTACTTAAAAATGCTGAAATTTAATGGCAAATCACATCTGAAAATGCAAAATTTTGTATTATGTTTAGTAAAACATAAGGAAAAAATTCATTTATTTTTATTTAATGCAAAGATAGTTATTTGATTCTTCATTAACAATAAGATAAAAAATTTAGATTTTGCTTTAAGGCTGATTTTAGGAGTCTCTGGAACCTTCTGAGATCTATCTTAGCTAATTTTCCTAAATGATGTCTTTCTAAGTGATTGCTTTACCAAAAAAAACCCCTACTTATGTACACAATCCTTTCAGTAGATGACAGTTATACTTTAATTTAATTCATTGTATCTCTGCCCACAACATTGATCTTTTGTCTATTTCTGTGCAAGGTAACTTATTTTGATATTTTATATCATGAATCACTATAAGAATTTAATTAAATTGATATATTAACTGTGCTGTAATTGCCACTGAAGTATTGTGAATGTCAGGCTACTCTGCTCTCATCCTAAATCATGACTGGAAATAAAATACTGCAACTCAGATTATTTTCTTTATCAAGAGAGGTATACAAAAATATATAAGCCAGAGATATCCATTTTGACCCAGGATCTGGAATTAGAGGTTTACCTGGTTTTTTAGATAGAAATGATATGTATTTTACAAATATTTGATTAATAACATGTAATTATTTCTTTCAATCTGTTCTATTTCCATGCTTAGTGTTCTTCCGTGTTCATGACCTGATCATTAATAAATTGTCTGTGATTATTAATACTGCTCACTTTTTGACAATTTATTCAGCTTTTTAAAAATATAGATTAGTTCTATTTCAGTTTTCACTGAGAAGATTATTTTCAAAATCTTTAATTCACTTTAAATGCTTCATACTACATGTAATCAATATAAAATTTTTATAAAAATAAAATGCCCAATTTAGGAAAGTCATCACATATGAAAATATAGTAGCTATGATTGTGCACCTAGAGGTATTTATCAATGTGGCAGCATAGATACAACATAATAAAATTCTAACTGAGCCAGAATAATTAAGATAATTAAACTTGCATTTAATAGAAGAGAGCATGTTCATACAGTATTAATGCTTTGGCTGAAACAGTAACATTTTATCTTGCTTAATAAATGTAAGTTTAAGTATTTTGAATATTTAATATTTTGTTGTATTCAAAATTTATACCTTCGCAATCAGATACAAACACAAAACCAAAATTCACAATAAGTCATATTAGCTTGAATCAACTATCCTATATTAAAATTCATATTGACATACTTATATCCAAAATTAATTCCTTCCAAAAATAAATGGAATACAATAATTTAGACATTAATAAGCATTAATATATAAAAAGTTTTAATTAACCCTTTAATAGCTTAAAACCATTTACTGTCTTAAAATTTTAGTTAGTTGGCATTTTCCTCTTCAACTTTATGACAGGCCTTATTAATCTGATGATATTTTCTCTATCTTGACACCCAAAACAGTGAATTAACAGCTTTGTAAATAAATATTTGGGCATAAATGAAACACTAGATTGACGACTAAATACTAAAAATACATTTTTTGTGTTTGAAGTTCTATGAGAATAATCTATTTTTAGTATAGAAATCTATTTTTTAAATTATTTTGGAATTCTTTTGTAAATTCTAATAAAGTTTGTCATTTAGAACAGTTTTAGATTTACAGAAAGATTGTGAAGATAGTACAGAGTTCCTACATATCCCACATCCAGTCCTCTATTGTTAATATCTTACATTGGTATGATCACAATGAATAACACTGAAACCTTATTATTAACTCATGTCCATCCTTTATTTTTCAGATTTCCTTAGTTTTTACTGAATGCTCTTTTTTCACTCGAGGATCTCTTCCAGGATACCATATTACTAGTTGTCTTTACTTCCTAACTCCTCTGGGCAGCGTTGGAGCTCAGAAAACAATACCCCAAAATGAAAGCCTCAGAATCAACTCAGAAGCAAAAATTTTTCTCTGCCCTCCTTCCCTCTTGTCTCTCAACCCCATTCTCCCTAAGGCTACCTATGGAAACTAGAATCTCTCTTCACCAAGTCAGGTCTTAGAAACCAGAACCTCTTATCCCCAGAGTCAACCAAAATACCTAAAAATACTACTCCAATTATCCCTCCTCATTTTTGTCTAAAAACTGGCCATATAAAAGTTATCTTTTTAAGATCAAACTATCTTGTTTGACTGTAGTTCGTAAGACTCCTTTTCCAGTGAGGGTCCAGCCCATCACCCAGAAGGAAGGAATGAATGCTCAGGCCAAGAAGAATCCAGACAGTCAGCCTTACTGGGTTCCCCACTAAGTCTCTTAGGGTTAGATCATACCATTTTTTGTCTAGTCATATTTCTACATGGCTGTCCATATTTTGTTGAACCTAAGCATAAAAATGGACAATTTCCCCTGAATCTCTGGGTCTTCAATCTGAAGGCTCCCATGTATGCACATTAAATAAATTTGTATACCTTTTCTCCTATTAATCTGCTTCATGTCAGTGATTTTCAGTGACACTTCAGAGGGCCAAGCCTTTAGCTCCTACATCAAACATTCCTTGTTTTGTATGACCTTGATTGGTCTGGGTAGTACTGATCAGGTGTTTTACATAATGCTACTCTAGAAGTATCTGTTTGATATTTTTCTCATGATTAGACTAGAGTTACATGTTTTGGGGAGACCACAAAAGTAAAGTGCCATTTCCATCACATCATATCAAGGATAGATAATATCAATGTGATTTATTATTGTTGATATTGACCTTGATTACCTAGCTTAGGTAGTATTTGTCAGTTTTCTCCATTGTAAAGTTACTGTGTTTCCCCATTTTATTTTATACTGTGAAAGGAAGTCACTATGTGTGGCCCAAACTTGAGTTGAGAGTTATGTTCCACCTACTTACAGGCAGAGTATTTACAGAAATTCCTTGGAATTTTTTTGCATGGAAGACATATCTATTCTTCTCTATGTATTTATTTAATCATTTATTTATATTAGTATGCAGGAAAGTTTAATTTTAAATCAGTAATATCTAGCACCAATGATAACTATTTTAAAAGGACAGATCATTCAAAATTCCTTACATTTCAACAGGCAATATGATTTTTCAGTTCTAGAATATGGTTTACCAAGGAATGGGACTATTACATACTAACGCCATACTATATTTTTAAAAAAGTCTTAGGCTCCTTTTCTGTTGATTTTCCCTTTCATTTTTGAACAATATGTATCTTTACCAGCAAAAGAAATAGATTAAAAAATCCACCCTCAGTTCCTTTTTGGAAATCTTTCAGAAAAGGCAGTTGGGAAAGCCAATTTTACCTAAGTGTCACTTCATTTTCTCTCTTCTTGACCAATATATTCAGTTTTTCTCCTTTCAGTAAAACTATATATTTGCTTTATTTACTCTTTATTTGTGGAGCCTTTAACATGTGTTCAGTGCTGAGTGTAATAGGTAAGTTTGCTATGTTTGGTTCTCATATGACATTTATTATGACTAACTTTGGTTCATTCATAGATAAATTGAGGAAAGAAGAGATTATAGTCAAATCTATTGCATGTTTTTAATTATGTGGCCACTAGAAAGTACTTCACTTTCCTCATTTCTTTTTACATTTGTGTCAGGCACCCTAGTTCAAATACTACATATCTTCCAGAAGACTATAGGATGTTCAGTTCTGGACTCTAAAAGATCATGAAAATCATAACTAGCCAGTTACAGTCATCTGGACAGAAATCTAGAGAATTTTCTTAGTGAGGCACAGATATTCCAATATTCCTCAATCATAATACAGTGGTATGAAATCAGACTTCAGTATTATTTGCACATGTAAAAGTCTGACATGTATAATAAGGGAAAGGTAATGCAATCCTTTGAGATATGCTTGCATCTTGGATATATTTGCAGCCTTCACAAAAAAAGGGAACTATAAGTGATCGTATATGTTTGCCACCAGAGACCTCTATTTTCTCAGATAGCAATTCAATTCAAATTCTCCATATGTTAACAAATAATTTCTTTTTAAAAAATGAGGTAAGGGTCTTCTGATTCTTGGCCAAAAAAAAAAAAGTCCTATATTAAAAATTTATGTTCACTACTATTTAAGAATGTACAAAATCATGCTGTGACATATGGTTATTAATATAGACTTATACTTCCAAGAGTATTCAACCACAGTTTTTATGAAGATGAATAAATGTAGTATTTCCTGCACTTCAATGTTATTCAAAAATTAGCCATCAACCATTGGGTGAACCAATCTGCAGCAAATGTAGATCAAATTGAAAATTCAAGTGTAATAAAACTCCAGAAAGATCCCACTAGGGCAAAATATTTGTAAATCAAATTTCACTGCACGTTGTTGAGCCCAAATATTTTGCTTTTGAAAATACTATTTTATATTAATTTCCTGATCAGAAGTGTTATTCCCCAATGCTACTAGGTCTATACAGCACAATCTTATTTGGTTGTCTTTGAAATTTTGTGTGATTTGAATATGTAAGTGTCTCTTTTACTTATAGTAGTTCTATAGCCTTGTGTATCACTTTCTTTAGAAAAATATCTTATTAGGTATCTAGGTTAAGAAAGTATCAAAATAATAAAAACATTTGACATTTGAAGAATTAAGCTGAATTGCATAGAGTATCAAATGAAGAAGAAAATACTTTACCTAAATACCCATGAAATCATTAATAAAATATTGCAGATGGGTAGAAAACCACAGTTTCTAATTTTTATTTCAAGATCTGTTAACTAAATAATGATATACTTCCTACCTATAGTAATGTAATGTGATTTTATAGATTGCATGTAATGAATCAAATGGCAATAACAGCTATTTACATATTCTTGAGCTAGCCTATGTTTAAATAAATATTTTCTACACTGTTTTGAAGTCATTCACATAGGTTAATTTGTAAAGGAAGCAGTCTTGAATCAGGGTATGATTAGGAAATATCTACCTATCTAAATGCTGACATTTGTTTCATTTTAAAATTTTTATATAGCGTATCCCTAATTATAGCCACAAAGAGAGAACAATGTACTCATCAAACAAAGACTATAATTCTATGGGACAGAATAGAGCCAGCAAGTTGACTTCTGTGAATTATGCAAATAGAAGAGTAGAGAACAACTAGGGCCTAGTAAGCAAGCCCTATTCAGAAGGAAAAGAGGAGTGGGAAAAAGACTCTGCTCAGATAATTATTAAAGTTGGGAGGACACTTATTCCCATGGTGCCTCTCAGGGAGAACTAGTTTGTTTTGGCTTGATTTTGAAGCTCTGATACACTTTTTATACACTTTTGGTGAATAGTAAGTAGTTTAACGCTGTTTACAATAGAAACTTTATGAATAACATTAATAAATAGAATGTTTGCACTGCTGCTCCTCTAACTTGACAGCATGTCACCACCTGCCCCTTAATACCTTTGATTAACACAAAACTAAAGTCCTTATTAAGGAATAGAGATAGCAAATTTATTCTCAAAGGAAACATTTGTACACATGTGAACTTAATGTACACATGTCAGATTTCTAAATTAATATATGTAAAGTTCATAGCGTTTTGGAGATTTGAAAGATGTCATATTGATGAAATCTTTCTAGAAAGTACTATGTTTCATAATAACACTTGGCAAAATAAAATTTAGTAGAGTTATTAGAAAATGGTCAGTTCAAAGTAGATAAGTCTGGATAATAAGAATAGCAAAGCCACTCCTAGAAACTCATGCCTATACTACAGGTGTGGTACACTCAATTTATAGACCATGTGACATCTAAATTTCCCACTGATGATCTATGTAATGTAAGAAAAATGATAGTTAATGAGTTTCTGAAATCCATGAATAAAAAATCATGACTAAGCTTTTGGAATGACAGAGTCAAAATCTAAATGACTTTTGTGAAAGGTAAAAGGCAAATGAAATGTTTTTCTGTAAAGATATGTGAGAAAAATCAAACATTTAACGTAAGATAGGAGATGAAAAAAAAGAAGGGGAGGGGAAGGGAAAATATACCTACTGTATGGAGTATTCACTGTGTGTCAAGCTGAAAGGATTTTATACACCTAATTTCTAATCCTCATAACAGCACTACAAGTTCAGTGTGATACTCCTTTTTTTTATAGAGTAGTAAAGAGTGACTCAAAGGAAGTTAATTCATCCAGGAAATGACAAGCTTCCACCTCTGTTGGGTCTGAATGCAGGTATATTTGAGAATTTAGTTGATCGTGCTCTCATAAGAATTCAACTCTTTCTCCTCAGTAAGCATAATTCGGTGAGTAAACCAATATTAATGTAAAAATAGTGAAACAGTTTTTCCACTAACTTTAGACCAGAGTTTTAACTGTATGGAGTTCTTAGTTCTAATCTCAACAATTCAGAAAAATATGGAAAGATACATAAAGGATTCAGAAGAATATTCAAAAAGCAGAGAAATGATAAAGGATTATTGAAGAGAAATTTAAATCATAGGAACTGTGTTGCCTCTATAAGATCTGAGTTCATAATGTTCTTTCATAATAGCAGTAAACTCCAGTGCTTTAATTCCAAAATATGTGATATTCCACACATGACTTCTACAGACCTTTGTCTTAGGGAAGATATAAGTTTGCACAAGATAGAGTAAGAAGAAAGCTCTCCAGTTCCTGAAGCCTAGATACACCCGAGAAATTGATTAGCAGCTCACAACACTGTGGTCCATGTGGACAGCAAAGGAGAAAATTCTTTGAGCGCTGTTGGCATGTTACTCTGTCTCTAATGGAAGCAAATTATATACTTTCTAAAGTGACAGTATCATTCCAGTAACATGCAGATAAAGTGTTCCAGTGAAATCTAATAGCTCGTACTTGCCAGAATCATTATTAAAATAATTGCTTCCTCCTACCTTTTTTTTTCCTTTTTTGGGAAAAGTACTACTTCATGTGGCAGTCAGTTTTTAAAGACAAGGTAACAAACTATAGCAGGAAACAGAAACTACAAAGGCAGTGCTTCCCTCTCTTTAATAATTCTAACGTATGCCTGCTAAAATAACACTGTGTCCTGGAAAGCAGCCTTTTAATAGAACGTTTGTGGATAATTGAACTCCTGCTCATTGTTCAAAAGGTCATGAGGTTCCAGTGAGCCCTTTTTCTTTTGGTAAATTATTCAGCTTGAGTATTTATTGGCCTGTCAAAAGGAAAGTATTGTATGAACTGTCTTTGTTGCTCTTCAGTGTTTCCTAATTTGATTGTGTTCCTTTCTGCGCATAACGCCAGCAGAAAATTTCCATTTCTTCTTCTCAAATTCCAGTACATCTTTGCTGTTTGCTATATAGATCAGCCTCATAGATCAAATAGACATAAATTAAGTCAATGGAAAAGAATTATAATGCTGATTGAATGCAGAGTTTTTGTTTTATTTGTGTTCCAAGCCTGATCAGATCATTGTTTTTATTAATATTATTTCAGAACATTCCTTTAAAGGAATCTACAATAGAAAGAGTGGGGCAAATTTTAAGGGAATTGCTAGTATTAGGTTATCTATAGTCATCTATATTACAATAAAAGCAGTATTCCACATCCTTGATCTTACAAACTTAGTGCCTGCATGATATCTACACACTTTACTGTAGTCGATAGATCAATTAACCCCAGTTCTGAACAAAATTTGGGGCAAATCGGGTAGTTCCAGTGCTTGTACATCTAATCTTACTGTCGATACTTGTTGGCCCTTCTGTACTATTTTCTGTATCCAAAGCTAGCTGAAGGAGAATTACTTAGGTCAAGATAAAGAGGGTCACAAGAAAACAAAGGGTAGCTGAATTTCAGAAAATATATCCCATATACTGCTCTCATTTTCTTCTGACCACTGCGATCCTGATACAAAACACCTACGATTTTTGCTTGCTTTCAGATGACATGGGATAGTCTCTTCTGAATGCTCTTCTTTTTCTAAGTGAAAAGCTCTCTCTTCCTATGGACAGAAATTGATCACGTTGGGTATGCCTGGACTAGATGTCACTTTAGTTCTTCATTTAACTTTTACAACAGTCATATGGGTTAACCTTCTTACAGATGAAAAAGCAAAGATACACAGAGTTAGTTCATTTTCCAAAGATATCATTTCTCATAGATGACAGGGCTGTGATTTGAACCCAGATTTGAATGACACCAAAGTTCAGACTCTAATTTATTTCCATGCCACATGAAGGAAGGGTTGCTTTAAGACTTAGTGAAACTGGATAGGAAGCATTAGGTTCTAAAGAGTCAATCAAGACATGAGATACCACTGATTCAATCCATCTAGTAGGTATTGACTCCTGTGATAGCACAAAGCTCACCAAGTGCCAACTCCTAATTCTAGTTCCCTTACCCTTGTTCATCATTCAAGTCCACTCTTTCCCCTACCCTCCAATTTAGTCTTCTGTTTCTTTGTCTAATGGCTATTAACTTGGCTGAGTTCCTGACTTCATTCCCTCTTTGCTTCTCAGATTCTATGCTCTCGAGCCCTTGGCTACCTGGATTCCTCTTTACTACTTAGCTAGAATAGTCACAAAGAGCTGTGCACTCCCAACGAAGTGTTCATACACTTCCTTGGCATTTCAAGTGCTGGAGTTGACCCATTAAGGCCTAATACTCATTAATCAGAAAACTTCTGCCTGGACTCAGCCAAGTCTAAGTTGCTGAAATTGCAAATATAATCTGCAATGTGTTTCCAAACCTATGGTTGGCAACATTTTACTCTAAAAACCTCAAAACGCATGTTGTAGGTATTCTAGTTAATCTGGAAACCAGCCCCACATGGTGTAAAATTATATGTTTAACAGTTGTCATTTTTTTCCCTGGGCTACCCTCTTTTTACTGGATTCCCATCTCTTCTCCCTTGGTACTTCTAAATTATGAACCTATGCAGTGGAATATCTTTTGGGCTTTCTGATTCTGACTTGGTTTACTAAACTTCACCTATTCTCCCGAGATCCCTGGCTTTGAATAAGCAATGTAATTCTAATTTCTGCTGAGTCAAAACTCCCTTTTTATTCTGGCTATCTATCGCTACAAAGTACCTCAAAAATTAGAATATTAAAAACAACCGTTTTTATTTTTTCTTGTGATTTTGTACATTGGGAATCTGGGAGAAGTTTGGTTTTGATTCTACTGTTTTGCCAGACATTGTCTGACATCGCTCGTTAGCTTTCAGCTAGTAGATGGGCTGTCTGGAGGGTGTAGGATAGCCTCACTGAGAGTCTGTTGCCTTTGTAGCTTTGGCTGCAAGGCAGAGATCAGCCAGGACTGGTGATCAGAGTGTCTGCTCATGCCCTCGCTAGCAAGAGGTTCTCAGTGTATTTGAACTTCTAAAGCGGAGAATCACAGCTCCTAGAGAGAATGTTCCCAAGAGATATGAAGCAAAAGCTGCCTGTTTCTCATATCCTGGGCCCTGAAACTGCATTTCAGTGTCATTTCTGCTGGTGTCTATTGGTCAGAGTGGCATAAGCTCACTCAGATTCAAGAGGAAGGGACATATATCCAATTTCTTAATGGGATGAGTATCACAACTTTTGTGGCTATATTTACTCTGCCTTACTTCCTATTTCCTATGTCTGTTTCCCTCCCAATCTTGGTCTATGTGTTTCTACTCTAGGCCTGCAATCTAGACTCAGTTTATAGTAATTGATAAAATCTCTTAGTTCTAGTTTAATTGTATTCATTCATTTATTAATGAACCTTTTTAGAACAGGTTTTGTGGTTGGTTATTACTGTACAAAGCAGTACAAAAAAGTAATTTTCAAAATATGGATTTTGTTGCCTGGCTTTTAATCCTGCATCCTCCATTTGTAAACTGCAAAATCTTGAGCAACTTACTTGTGCCTCAATTTCCTCTTTTGTAAAATGTAGATTATAATGCCTATATTATGTGGATATTGTAAACATCAAGTGGGATAATGTATACAAAATACTAAACATAGTGTCTTGTACACAAAAGCAGTCTAGTAAAATAGAATAGTGGCTATGATTAGTAGCTGATATGGTTTGGCTCTGTCCCCACCCAAATCTCATCTTCAGTAGTAGTTCCCATAATCCCCATATGTCATGGGATGGACCTGGTGGAAAGTAATTGAATCATGGGGGTGACTTCCCCCATGCTATTCTCATGATAGTAAGTAAGTTCTCAGGAGATCTGATGGTTTTATAGGGGGCTTTCCCCTTCACTCTGCTCCCATTCTTTTTCTTGCCGCCTTGTGAAGAAGGATGTGTTTGCTTCCCCTTCCGCCATGATTGTTAAGTTTCCCAAGGCCTCCTCAGCCATGCTGAACTCTGAGTCAACTAAACTTTCCTTTATAAATTACCCAGTCTCAGGTATGTCCTTATAGCAGCACGAGAATGGACTGATAACAATAGCTATCACTATCACTTACTATGTGAACCTGAATTAGCCAGTTAATATCTCTGGACCTCCTCTTTTATATATACCTTCTTATTCTGTATAATTTAAAAAACTGGATTGTTTTTTCTTATGGTTTATTACAGTGAAAGGATACAAATTAAAATTAGGAAAGGGAAAAGACACATGAAGAGAAGTTCAAGAGAAAGCAGGCAGAAGTTTCCAGGTATATCTTCTCAATGGAGTAAAAGAGGGACACATCATTAAGATAAGCTAATCTGGTCATATTGGCATAGTATGGCCCAAGGCCTGAGGCTCACAAAAACATTCATATCAGGTAGAATATTCCAAGGGTTCAGAGATTATCTCCCAGGAGTGTGAAAAGAGGTCTTTCCTTAAATGTGCAGGCTTTGAGTAACTCAAGCCTGCTGAATTTACTCTTTCCTTGCCACACACTAATATAAAATGTTAATAAAAGGGAAATTGGGTGCAGGGCATGTGGTACATCTGCATACTGTTCTCAAATTTTAAGCAAATCTAAAATTGTAATTCTAAATCCAACTGGAGCAATAGATTATGTAAGTTGATAAATATCAGGCTTAAGGTATTTTAACACTTTTCTTCATCATTATTTGTTTATAATCGAAAGGGATTGCATCGTAAGGGATATTGTTTGCGTTAGCCAATACATTGAAAATTGTTATTGTCTTTGTGATTGCATTTTTTCTCAGCAACACTTTATTCATAATAGTCAAAAAGTAGAAAAAAATTCTAAATCTTCAATAATTTGTGGATAAATAAAATGGAATGTTATTCAGCCATAAAAAGACTAAAGTACTGATACATGCTACAGCATGGACGAAACATGAAAACATTAAGCTAAGGGATAGCAGCCAGTCATATAGGACCAACATATTGTGTGGCTTATATGAAATGTCCAGAATAGGCAAATCTAGAGACAAAAAGTAGATTAGTAATTTCCAGGGGAAATAGGATTGACTGAAAATGGGAATTATAAAAATATTCTAGAATTAGACAGTGGTGATTGCGTAGTCTTGTGTATGTACTAAAATCATTGACTTGTGCACTTTTAGAAGGGTGAAACTTTAAAAATTATTTCTGTATATTGCATATGTAGAAATTATATTTCAATTATAAAATTATATTTCAATTTTTAAAACATAGCTCTTACAAAATTTCAAGTTAAATTTTCATAACAATATGCTCTGGTTTTTGTATACTAGATGGGAAGACATGTCCATTATTTTTTTAAAAATGTAATTCTAATCTAGTATACCCTTTATAAATCTTTCTTAACCTCCTTTCTTTCTTATTCCATTCCACACACACTACATGATATTTTATCTTTATAACATATCATAAAGATTAAGAAATTAGGAACTCTTCCTTTTCACAGATAGTCTAGCTTTGCTGCAGCAGTGAAATTCTTATTATGACTATCATAACTTAGTAGGTATTTTAACGTGAGGATAAAACAGATTGAGTAACCCAGTACTATAGACAAGAAATAGAATCCAATTGCTAGATTTCTACACCTCTCTGGTTTATAGCTTGATAAATTATTGCTATTATTAGTCAAGCAATAAATCTTGACCTAATTGAAAACAACATTTTTGAATTTTTCGGTTGCTTTTTTTTGTTTTGCATGATTACAGAATGGTGCGTAACCAGTGATATGATTATAATTACTCAATGTATGCAAGAAATCTGAACATTGTTTAATATAGAAAACATTGAAAACCTCCTTCTTTAATGGAATTTGATAACATATATTGTGTTGTCACAAACATGCTTTATTCCTCTAACAACAAAATTTGGATTATTTCCCTGAAGTGAAGTACAATATCTATGTATCTTGATTTAGGGGTGGTTTCATTTCTAATTAATTATTTGTATCTTAATTTTTGCTGGCATCAAAAGAATCTATTGAAAAACTTTAAAAATTATTTCTGTATATTGCATATGTAAAATAGCCTTAATTGAGCAGCTTATCTTCCACTTGCAAATATGTGAAAATATCAGTATGTAAAAATAAAAAGAATTCTTTATCATTAGAAGAATGTACTTATTATTCTGAATGTCGTATGAAAAATCCTTTTTTTTTTTAATTGTAGGAATCCAATCCAAGCACCTCTGAACAGCTGCGGTGTTCTAATCAAAACATGTTAGCTAGTAATATCACTTATATATAAGCAAAACAATGTTTATCTTTGCTTTCTGAATTCGGAATGTTAGGTTATCTTACCTGTTTAAACTTGTTTGGGAGAAGATACGGAGATTAAGCCTGTACATATATGTACATATGTTCGTCTTCTCCTAGGCCTCTGAGCTTTTGGTTTTCTTATTTCTTAGAATCTAGGTTCTATTTGTAGAAGTAGATGCTGTACAGTAAAGAAAAAGGGTTAACCTTTGACTGTTTTGGTATGTTCCACCTACTATTCTTAAATCATAGGCAAATTATCATTTCTGCTTTTAGTCTCTCTCAGAAAAATAACATACACCAAACACCAAGCTCAGTAGGATTTTAAGTAGTCGAATATAACCATGTAAAACTGCTTTCACCAAATCATGACTTGATAATTGACACGGTGCTGGACTGTAGAAAAGACATGTTGTGTGTTCCTTTGGAAAAAGTTATCTGTGAATGTTCTGTTGCAGTAAAAGATACTAAATAGTTGATCATGTAGTGATTAGTAACACATGGTTAACAGTTAGTAAGAAGCAAGGTAGATTTTACTTTCAACTTTTTATTAATGTCACCTCCTCTGCTTAACTCCTTTGAATCACCATCTCTGTTTATTCATTTTTCAGTCTGAAATTCACCAGAATGGCCCATTAAATTTTAGAATATATAAGGGCATAAATGAACTGCAAAATAAGAGTAGCTTTAACTTAAAGATTAAAGCGGAATGCAGTTTTTCCCCTAGATTTTAATTTTTGCTATATTTTTCCTTAAGGGTTAAAAGACTAAAAATATTGTAACAAGATACAATAATATGAAAAAAAAATCCTTGTTCTTCCTCCCCTGCCCTGTTAAATATCATATATTATTGGAAAAATGGTCAGTGTTAACAAACTTCAGCACCACGTGTGTGGGTGTGCGCATGTGCATGAGTGCACATGCGCACACTGTTACACTAAACTGTATTCGTTATTAGATAATTCAAGTAAATGGTTACATATCCATAGGTGTCCTGAGTAGCTTGAAATAATCTCCTTACCTCAGGATGGTGATTCTACATAGAAACCCATGGCAGGGGAAGCAGGAAACAACTTTCTTTTAAAGAAGAGAATGCATTAAAATAGTATAAAGCTAAATCAAATGGAACTGTTATGACAAACAGTTTGGGAAGTTAAATAATCTCCTTTTCCTATTTTAGACTTGTATAAGTTCAAAATAATCTTTAAGATATTCACACTAAATTATTACCTATATAGTATCTTTTAATGCAAAAATATACAGTATAATTGAATATAATATCACTTTTATTGAGTGCATGTCTTTCGATCTCTTTTAATAATCTCTTTTAATAAATGCTTACAAGGCTTTTGTTTTATGAGTTTTATTCCTCCTTGAGTTGAGAACACAGTTTCTTAAATTTGACCATGAACATTCCATTGAGAGACTGATGATAAATTCACACGTAGCCTCCCTTTAACTGACGGACTTAAACTTGATCCATGGATTTGCACCACGAACTTCAAAAGATGAATCACTGCTGTAGATGTGATGGCCTAATTCTTCCAAATGTGGCTCAGGATCAGTGGTAGCAAACTGGGCAGCATCATCAATTTCTTTCCTCACCTCAGCCCCAATTTCCTTTAATTCTTCCACAGTGGCGAGCTTGCTGTTTACCATTCTATCTTGGAGAATTATTATAGGATCCCTCTTACTTCTTACTTCCTGAATTTCTTCTCGTGTACGATAACTGACTCCAGGATCACTCATACTGTGTCCATGATAACGGTAGGTTTGCAGCTCCATCAGTATGGGCCCCTTTCCAGATCTACAGTAGTTAGCTGCAAATTTTGTTGCCTCACGAACACACAGAACATCCATTCCATCGACCTTTAGCCCAGGGATAAAATTGCCCCTCTTGTAGTAATCAGGGCTGGCTGCTGCTCTCTCAGTAGATGTTCCCATTCCATATAGGTTATTCTCACAGATGAAAACACAAGGTAATTTCCATAAAGCTGCCATATTGAAAGCTTCGGCTATCTGCCCCTGATTCGCAGCGCCATCCCCATATAAAGTCAAACAGATCTCATCGTTTCCTTTATATTTACAGGCCAGAGCAATGCCAGCGCCCAGGGGGCCCTGTGCACCGACGATGCCATTGCCCCCATAGAAGTTCTTGGTATACATATGCATCGATCCTCCTTTTCCTTTAGCACAACCTCCTCTTCTTCCCGTCAGCTCTGCGAGAATGGATCGGACAGAAAGTCCCCGAGTATAACACACACCATGAGCCCTATAGGATGTAATGACGTGATCCGAGGGGTTTATGCCGGCCTCAAGGCCCACGCAACAAGCTTCCTGACCATCGCACAGGTGACAGAAACCGCGAATGAATTTCTGTTTGTACAGCTGATCTGCCTTCAATTCCATGTGGCGAACAGTCAGCATCATCCTGTAGTATTTAAGCCCCTCCGCCCTAGTGAGCACTGTAGTGACAGGGGGACCCTCTTCCAACAGATAAAGATCACATTTCTTAATTTCAAATGTAGCGTCATTTGAGGAGTTATGGGATGCCACCAGCACTCTGCGAGCTGATTTCTGGGCAACTCGCCTCATCACGCGGGAGATGAAGGCCGGCAGCATATTCTTCACGGAGTGCTGTAGATGGCGGCGGCGGCCCGTAACGACCGCCGGAAGGCCTGGCCTCGGCTCCGCCTCTCCTTCCGGTGCTCCAATGCACGTGGTGCCATCCGGGCAGTGCACACGGGTGATAGAGGCAGGTCCTGCACAGCACTGGGACATGGGCCACGCAGCCTGAGCTGACTGATTTGTACAGTGCCTGCCAGCTGTAAAATGAAGACTAAAAGTGGTTTCCTTTTCTGGAGGACTTGGGCAAACTACAGGGCATCCTAATCGCCGTCGTTGCTGAACCTCAATAATCTGAGTCCCTTTTCCTTGTTAAACCCCGGAGCACTTTATCTCAAGCTTTCCCCACAAGCGTATCAAATAGAAGAAAGGAACAAACTCAGTCCCTAAGGCACTTGAGAGTTCTGAGAGTTAGTCCAAAGGTATTTCTTCCTACCAATATTTCTTTAATGTCTTGTTTTTGATCTTTAAAATAGGTATGAATATCTTGCTCTATAATGTGCCATATGTATTTTAAGGTAACAACAAAGCTGTAAATTATTTGTAGCTTAATTAACTTTAAAAACAGAACAAGCACATGCACGTTAACAAAAACCCCTTTTAAAGAAAAGTCAGTACTCTCAAATAATATGCCACATTTATCCTGATGGCGTCTAGCACCTGTGACACTTGAAGTGGGGAGGGAAAATGTATACAAACCTCGGCCTGAGGATAACAATTTAAACCCAGTAATAAACTTTGCTTGGTGTGGGAAAATTGGAAGCAGGGAGAGAGGGTTGAGGTGCAGATTGTGGTAAAAAGTTTGTAGTTTGTGACATTCTACTTTTCCTTACTCTGTTTAATAATTCTGAATCCCTGTTTTACCTAGTTTTATCCCTATTTTCTGACTACTTCACTTTTGTTCTTCCTTTTGTTTATTTCCTCTTTTTTTTCTTTTTGGTTTTCTATAAAGATGTCTTCAGCAGGTTTCCACAGACTTTCAGGAGGTATTTATTTATTTATTTATTTATTTTGCTTTCATATCAATCAAACTGGACCAGCCTTAGTCCAGGAAATCTAGAAACGTGTTCTTATAGTGCCTTTTTATGTGGTAACCATTAGAAAGTGTAACTTCTTATAAAGTGACCCACCAAACAATACACAGTTTGGACTACAAGAGAGCAACAGAGTTTGCTTATGCCACTGGAAACCGTTCAATCACAAGAGAAGAGAAGCCTTAGACCAAGGGATACAAAGATCACATATCATTTCTCTCTTTTTGTGCTTTTACCAGGAAGGCGATTTTGTGCCCCAATAAACCAACCCTAACTAGGGATCCTGTTTTATTTAGAATATTAAGCCATTCACCTTAGTGCATGCTCTGTTTTATATCCATTGCCTATTTGCAAACGATAAATTGTTACCCAAATGTCCCTATTACATGTTCAAAGCAGCTGCCTTCTCTATATCTAGTTGCAGGTGTTATTTTGGGCACTTCTTTTAATATTCAGGAAGAAAAGAGAAAATCGCTTGTTAAAAAGTTAAGATACCTCTTAAAACTTGATCGTCTCCCCACCTTCTGAACCCAGCCATCATAATAGGCCTCATCTTTTCACTCAATTGAAAATTCAACTGTTGGAATTCATGGTCTTGCTGTGTTGTTTGCTCCCTCTTTGATAGTTAGCCTGTCTCTGCTGTTCTCTTTCATTCCTCCAGGTATTGGAGATCTCCAGGGAGCATTATCTCCATAAGAATGAGAAAAATGACACTGCAGGATAGAACAGTAGTGTTAATGGGTCAGTGAGTGACAGCTGAGCCTTCTCTCAGAGGTATCAGCCAGGCCAGTGCTGCCAGGAACACAAGAGCTGTACAGTAAAGTGTGCCAATTTAATCTTGTCACATGTAGCCTGGACTGCAAAGATAGAGCTCCCCTTAAAAGCCCAGTGTGTCAAGCCTAAACCCGACTCATGCCAGAAGAGAACATACAAAGATGCTAATTGGAAAATATCTGTACTACGGGTTCCCACAGAAGATGTCCTTTTTAAAAAAAAAAAAATTCTCAACAGGCTCTAGTTAAGATAATAAATAATAAAATGTGAAACTCCCATAGACCTCTTGGTCATCAGTTACCCTATATATCCTAAATTCAACTTAAAAATAGACATCTGAAATCAAACAATGTTGAAGCATTTCAATTAAACTGATTAATCTTGTTAATGACTTTTTGACTTTTATTGCTGTCCTTCCAAATCCATCTACATTTTCAAAGAAAGAATGAAATTTCCAGACATCAGGGTAAAATGTTTATCCTGAGCTGTTGAGCTTCTCCTCTTACATGCCCCCCAGCTAGATAGGATTCAAGGTATGCACGGACAATAGAGCCAATGATGGTGTTCTTTTCTTCAAATGATTTATTTTTTGTCCTGTCCTTGTTCAATACTATGTTGATTACCAAACAGAACTAAGAAGTCATCTACGTACTCACCACAGAAATATTATTTGCAATTAGAAACCCCATAAATTCTAAGTTTTTAATTAACACCAAATCTCACTTTTAATCTACTTGAAATTAAAGGAAAACAGATGAGCACTATTATAAGGCCAAAGGCAGACTTTACATTTAATTAATAAAAACCCCTATAAAAGAAGAGCCAGTGATTATAGTAGCAGTCATTCATGGCAGTGTGACAGAATTTCACATTTCATGTCTGATGGTTGATCCTACAGGGGTATTTCTGAATTTATCTTAAAAGTGTCACTCCCATGGCATCAATAACACATATTTTTTAAATAATAGACAAGGAAATGTGAAAAAGAGCAGTGAGAATGTTTGAAGGATATTTACATTTCTTCAGTAATTATTGCACTTTTTCACCAAATGTTAAGTGAAGAAAGCTGTTAAAGAGTGAATATTTTCTAGATAAGCAATATCAGATCTCATTAGATGATTAGTGGCAGTGTATTTTTTTCATAGCTCTAAGATTTGGCAATTAAGAGTGATGAGTAAGAACTTAGTGCAAAAATTACAAGTTACATATCTAAAACTCTGAGAAGAATTTCTCCGTTGAAGAAAAGACGCAATGTCAGTACCATATATTTTGAAAAATGATGACAATCAAGCAAAGTTTCTCTCTAATATTACAATAAGCAAAGCTATTCCAGAACACTTCAGAGGCTTGGGCAAACAATATTTTTTCTTGTATGATCTTACCATATTTGAAATATGATTAAAATAAAAATCCAGGATAGATTAATTCAAAGAGAAGACTTAATTAGAAATGAGAGGTAAAGTAGAAGTGCTTCTCATCCTACCCAGATAATGGTGGTGTGAGAAAAAGGAAGACATTGTGGGTTAATTTTTAGTGTAACAGATGGACCACCATCTTTCTCCTGATAGATGACTGGAGTCATCTGAGTCATCATGCTCCTAGTGCTAAATCCACTATTTCAAGAGTTTGGGATGAGGGTCTAACATATATGATAAAAGATCATGAAGCAAAACTGTAAAATAAAACTTTGCGAACATTTTAATAACTTCTCTATAATTAGAGCTGTAATTGAATATGGCCAAGTGACATAAGAAGTAAAATTTTATGTATAAAATCTGTTGTCAAGATTTACTACAGTCTGGTGTCTCAACCAGTAGAGGACTAGAACATGAGTCAAGAGTTTTGAACTGATTTCTGCTCAATATTTTGAGTTGTTTTGTAAAACCACAATCCCCATTCAAAGGAAAAATCATTAATTCAATAAACATTCCTGACAAATCACAGCAATTTCAAGAAAGTCCAAGTCAGAGTTAAATCTATTTGCCTGTTCTCCTAAAATCTTTACACTTCTTGGGCAAATCTTGTACTTAGCAGATTTTAATTCTCACATACTTAAAACCCCATGTCTCAAATTTTTATTCTGTAAATAAACATACATTTACCCCTAGTAACCTTGATTTTATTATACTAGCAATAAAGTATACACAAAATATGCTAGTAAAAATGAATGCTATATATTCAATATTGCAATGAGGGCTTCTCTCCTCTGTGCAGTCGTTTTAATATATTAGTTTCCTCTTAACTGTACCATGTTATTATGTTTTCTTTATATATGCCCTCCCACAACCCTTCTAATGACTTTTGGTGGAATATTAACTGTTTCTAATATCAGTATGCCCATGTAATAACAAAATTAGTATGACTATTTCCTTTGACTTTGCCTCTTTGAAGAAGACCTAAGTCACTGACGGATGTTTAAAGAGAGAGGAAGGAATATTGGCAAAAATCCAGGGCACTGCTGCCCCCTAGAAGGAAGTTTGAGCAGCACATTTGACAAACACAAATCTTGAGAGAAACAGACTTTGAGGAAGATTGCTAATCATGCACCTCACTTTAAGAACCTACTGTTGACCACATCTTCGGTTTTCTTTGCCCTATCTTACATCTAAGCTAGGGCACAGTGTTATCTATTACATCCCAAACTTAGACCTGTATAGATTCTGTCCAAATAGATTCATAGGAGATACCTGTGAATATGTACAGACATATAAGCACATTTTTCTTGGCAAATAATTTTTTTTAATAATGAGAATGAATTTTTCGATTATTACATGCATTAATTTGAGATATAAAACATCATAAATATTTCCCAGGTATGTGATAGAATAGACTTGCATCTCTTTCCTAGAGATACAAAGTTAAGGAAGTTTGTATCTCCAGGAAATACAGTTTGCTCATTTGACCCTCATATGGTTTAGTGTCTCATTCCCAATTTCTGGAAGAGGAAACTGAGGCCAAGGAATTAGGCAAACACAAAGCTAATTTAAAAAAGTAAAATATTTATTCTTCGTTTATTCATCATGTATGCATGAAGTGCCTTTCTTTTATATATCCCCTTTCTGTATTAAGTAGTAGAAGTACAATAATAACATACAATTAAATTTTCCTCTATTTAATCCAGTTTATATAGAGATGTGAGCTCTTCCAGATTTCCTGGCACTGCCTATAGAAAAGGACAACTCATCATTGAAAGACAGAGGGAGAGACACATAAGCAGCTGTTATAGATGCAATAAAACTAATGTATTACATTCCAGGCAATGGTTAAAATGACAGTTTGTCTTTATTAGGATCAATGATGAACAAATTAAAAATAAAGTACTGTCAAACAGCAATATACAAAACAGAACACTCTAATTTTGTAAAGTTGTGTAGTCTCCTTTAATTTGGTTATACAGCAGAGCTGAAAAGGCACACTGGGAAATATGAAAATCAGGATCTCATAATTATACAATACGTTATGAATATGAATGCAGTTTCTCCAAGCAACCTAAGACAATGCTATAGATGTTTTATGGAGCTTCTCATGCATGAGAATCTTTCTGTTCCCACGGACCCGCTGTGCATTTAGATTCTAAGATATTTCCATATTACCCAACACTGAAAATCTAAAAGGCCATTATTGGGGAGCCTTAGAGACAATTTCAATTTAGAGGCCCAATGGTAAATGAAAATAGTGTCCAAGAAGAGCTTTTAAGCTTAAACATCTTAAGCACTCATCAAAACATAATCAGGCAACAATATTATTGGGGTTCATTAGGAATTTAACAAGCTCTTGTCAGGGCTACCAGCTGGTCATGCTGCTTCCAATCTTCTGGACCCTGAATATCCCACTGAAATTTATGGTGTATTTCTCCAAAAGCTTTTAACTTTTCTATACTTTCATCTAGCTTTCTTCCCAGTTCATTTCATGGTAAAAATCACCTGTATTTATAAGAATGCATTACAACTTTTCCAAGGGAATTTCCAAATTTCGTATAACAGGGAATTTCATATAATATGGAACTTTTCCATATTATATGAAAAGTCATATGGACTGCATTGGATCCTGACACTGATCAGAGCAGAAACGGACTCAGCAAGGGTAGTAAGCCCAGTAAACACTGAGCATGTTCTCAGCTCATGCATCTGATTCATGGAGAGCCAGAATCTTCTGTTGTGATCCATTGCTTCCTGCATGCATGCCCTACACTGCTCCCCTGCCCCAGCTGCCTGTCTCCTGAAGAATTTTTACATCTATCAGAACTTCCTTCCTGCTAATCTCAGCAGAAGAGGAATCATATTCTTATCTGGAAATCTAACTCCTCAGCCTTTGCTACAGAACTTGCTATTCCTTCATAATGAGATACTGTTCTCATATTCACCCCACTCCCACACCCCCACCAAAGAATCATCAATTTTGTCTTCTTCTTTGGCTTGCTTTCATGCTCAGATTTCCTCAGCTCTGAAAGAAGATATCAGACTCCTCACTGCCTCTTTTAGATCTCATCCTATATTATTCCTTTTATCTAGTCAAGCTCCACAAATATGCAGCCTGCACCCACAGTCTCCATTTACTTTCTTCTAATTGCTTCCATATGCTTCTGCAATCTGTGTTGTCAACAATGAACTGAAATTTCTCACATCAAGGACTTGGTTAAATTTAATGACAATTTCAGTGTTATCACTCTTCGAAACTCTTCACTACATTAGTGTTTTTCCATGGATATTCCCTTATCCCAACTTAAAAATTAAAATCATTTTTTTTATGCTGCTTGTACTCCAGACTTCATTTCCTGTATGTCAACCTCCACCCAAAAAGTAAGTGGGGGTCTAAAGTTTAATGATATATGCTTTATTCTTGCCAGCTTAAATGATTACCCAAAGGGACTCATGTGATTTATTGGTTTAATTCTCACCAGTAAGGAGATGCCAACTATATTTTCAACATTAACTTCCTTCATTCTCTCTAGTCTACCAGAAAAAGTATGTTAAAACCCTGTAGCTGTTTAAACTTGAAAATTTCCAAAAAGAAATGTTTTCTCTCTTCTCCCCATTTAAATAAAAATATCTGTTCATCTTAAGTTTCTCATCATCAGAGACCTATTTCTGGTTTATAAACTTAATAAATATATATATATATATATTTTGACTACAGTGTCTTTAAAAATTCTATATTGTAAATACAGAAAAGCATAAAGACAGAAAAATTAAATCACCAAAAGTTATCTGCTATTAAGTTTTGATTTATTTTTATCTTTTTATTTATAATACAATCAAGGTTATATGTTTTATAACTCTTGAGTTTTTTTCCTTGGCATCATATTATAATTATTTTCAAAATTATCAAAAGCCATTTCAAAGATCATTTTAATGGTTACAAAAAATCTCTATTACATGAGTTTACCATAACTCTCTAAAATGTCCCCCTACAACTGAACCCTTGTATTATTACTGAATTTATACCATGCACCAGGCACTGTTAGTGAAAGTACTGATTTTTAAGATTTACTTTGTAATATTTTAACACAAAACATTGAATGTGTTCAATATACCACCTCTTCTCCTTTATGCTTTTATTTGCACACAATCATGTACTTATAAATAACTACTTATTGTTTTCTTTTTAAAGATTTTAGTCTTCGAGACATCTGGAGTTATTGGATAATATAGAGAGATAACACTACAGTTTTATTTTGTCTGCTAAATTCTTCTCACTTTCATGTATTGAGTAGTCCATATCTTTATCGTTTTCGAATGCTCACTTTGTATCTATATCTAGGTCTACATCTTCATAAGCTAAAACTTTTGTTTCTGAGTTCGTTTTATTATCTGTCAGTTGATTCTTATGGGAGCACTTCTCAGTTCTGATTATTATAGCATCGTGTAGTTAAATATTTGATAGTCCAAACCCTTTCTCATTACACTTTTTTAAAAATCCTCCAAGATTTTATAGCCTGTACAATATTTCCTATGAAGACCAGAGTAATTTTATTACATTAAAAAATAATTTGGAATTTGGATTAGAATTAAACATGTAAAATAAAATGGAGAGAATTCTGTCTTTACAATGTTTAGTTTTGTTATCCAAGAATATGCATCTCTCAGCTTACTCAGAATTATATACACTGACATCGTGTGGTTTCCTTATGAAAATACTATATATTGTTAAGCTGTTTCTCAGCTTGGGTGATGGTGATTTTAATAGGCAATTATTTATTTACTTCTTCCCATGTTCAGTCACTTTGCTAAGTGTATTGCAAGCAATATTTTACTTAACCGTCACAACAGTCCGATGACATGGATAAGATTGCCTTTCTTATTGTTACTGATAAGAAAACAAATGCTTTAATAGTCAGTATTTTTAAGAACCAAAAGCCAGCAAGTGATAGAAACTGGACTCAAGTGATAGAAACTGGACTTCAGATCTAAGTTCCTAATGTTTCATCAATAATTAGCTCTAAGACTGAAACTCTTCATCAATGAAATATTCTACTTTTGACTTTTTACTACATTTTAAGCAAATGTGTTAAAACTCACCAAATGTATATTCAAGAATTATGAAAATAGTCATATCACATCTTTTTATTTGACTTAATATGTTGGCATTGAAGGCCACCCCTAGGGGTGTGGGGCACTGGAAAAAAATATTTTTGTGGAGATTCAAGCTGTATTAGAAAACTCTTGAGTCCATATAGGGTATAGCAATTTAGATTATTTAGAATTTATTATTTAGAATAATGAATAGAAAAGAGGTAGATTATTTAGAATAATATTATTTAGAATAATGAATAGAAAAGAGGTAACACATTTGTTGCCTAATTGGAGCTTGTGAAGATTCTTGATAGTATCAACAGGAACAGTCCATTCCTGTTCATGCCTAAGAACCATCTCTTCCTGTTTTTTATTGCCAATGCACCATTTCTATCTCATTTCATATCTACTTCCTCAAGAAAGAGGTAGTACCTGTTATTAACCACAAAGCAGTGGTGATGACGTTGTGGAGCAATATTCTGTTTACACTGAAGCCATTTAGATTGTCTTGACTCCGTAGCGCCCTAATTTATTAATTCTGGTTACATTGTTACACATGATGCTGTCACTACATTCTGTCACTCATGAACACTAGCTTCTCAAAGGTTGTTACTGTGCTTTATTGATGATGACCACAGATGCAAGTTTTATCCATAGTCTGCAGGGAAAAATAACTGATAATTCAACTTCTGGCCACATTCAACTTACCTTTATGGTATCTGCGGCATAAGTTTAGAACAACACATTTTCCAACTATGTCTTCTTTTGAGAAGTTTAGGCTATAATCAGCATTCTTTTGATGCGATTTCTTTCCTTGTTGATTGTACTCCTGCCTTCTGCCTATCACTACTAGCTAGAAGGGCTTTGGAAAGAGTGAGAACACTTCTATTCATGTAAGGAATGATTTTCCCTCCTGTGGCACAGCTTAAGACCAACCAAGGAGACCACAATGTCACAGCATCAATTAGAGGCAAAAGAGGAACTCTATGAGAAAGGCCTGATAGCACTGTGGAGCAATAGTCTCATGTTTCATAATAATAATCACTACCTTTTATTGATTGCTTAGCATATAATACTGTGCTAAACTTTATCATCGGTTATCTAATTTAATTCTCACAAGCACACTTTTATGTTAAAATGTGGTTTATTGAAACATTTAACTTAGCCCACATGACAGAGCTGTAAATACTGTAGCCAGATTGTGAATCAATTTAGTTTGGGTCCAGAGTTCTCACTCTTAATGGTTGTAGTGTGGAGAATGAGTATTAAATGAGGCTGGTTCTCTGCCCTCAGGAACATTGAATTCTTGTGCAGGTCTATGAGAGGCCCAATCAGATTCCACTTTTTGCCTAGGCTCTAGAAAACTGACATATAAGGTAAAGGATTCACAAGTGAAAGATAAAATATCATCTGAGTTCTGTAGTTTCCATTCAAGAACAGCTTAGTGTGAAAGCAGAATCCTTTTGCTAACCCAAGATTAAGTGGACATACCTACTTGGTTACAGGCAATGCTTGACCAGGAGGGTAGAAACAGTGGGGAGAGCAGAGAGAAAGTCCTGCCATGCGTGGGAAGCTCATTCTCAAGAGGAAGAGAGAGGACCTGAGCCAAGCATTCCATTTTTACTTTCTAAATTTGCCATCTAGATAAGGCACTAGCCTCTTTTAGGTGGAACAGCTGAAAGGATGGACAAAACCCAGAAGTGGTCTGTCCAACCCCAAGTACTGATAAACTCCTTCTCCTTTCTCTCTCACTTACATGTCCAACATCTCCCATCCCCCAGTGAACCACTCTTTTCAGGCCAGCCTATTGTTGATCTATTCACTGCAACTGGGAAACTATGTATGTTGCTCCTTCTGTCTCATTATTTCTAGTTTTTGTTTGGTTGCCCAGGGGTGACTCAATTCTCACAGTGTGGGTGGTGAGTTCTGTGAATTGTTGGTTTGGGAGTAGACGAAACACATTAATACTTGGAAATCGTATCCTTCTAAAAAGCTACACTTGGAAAACACATGAGCGTTAAACAATTTTTGCAAAAACTAAATTTAAATGTTAATCATGGAATGAGCACACAGAACATAATAGATACATAAATATAAATATTCAGGTAAGAATACAAAGGGAGAAAGGATTCATTTTATAATATTAACAAAAATAATAAGATAGCTTAGAAAATATTTAGTGAGAAATGTTCTTATATGAAGAAACATAGAATTCCAACTAAGGAACATAAAAAATATGAAAAATTGAAAGACACATCTGTTTTACAGGTACAAAAACATTATTTTAGCTGTGTTCTTCTAAAATTAATGTTATCTAAAACAAAATGATGAAGGAATGGGGGGGTATAATTACAAAAATAGAAGTAAAGTTGTTATAAAAAATAACCAAGGGAGAATTTCTTTTTTTTTTCCTTTTTTTTTTTTAATTATACTTTAAGTTCTAGAGTACACGTGCACAACGTGCAGGTTTGTTACATATGTATACATGTGCCATGTTGGTTTGCTGCACCCATTAACTCATCATTTACATTAGGTATTTCTCCTAATGCTATCCCTCCCCTCAAGCCCCCACCCCATGACAAGCCCCAGTGTGTGATGTTCCCCGCCCTGTGTCCAAGTGTTCTCATTGTTTAGTTCTCACTTATGAGTGAGAACATGTGGTGTTTGGTTTTGTGTCCTGCGATAATTTGCTCAGAATGATGGTTTCCAGCTTCATCCCCGTCGCTACAAAGGACATGAACTCATCATTTTTTATGGCTGCATAGTATTTTGTGGTGTATATGTGCCACATTTTCTTAATCCAGTCTATCATTGATGGACATTTGGGTTGGTTCCAAGTCTTTGCTATTGTGAATAGTGCTGCAATAAACACACGTGTGCATGTGTCTTTATAGTAGCATGATTTATAATCCTTTGGGTATATACCCAGTAATGAGATCGCTGGGTCAAATTGTGTTTCTAGTTCTAGATCCTTGAGGAATTGCCACACTCTTCCACAATGGTTGAACTAGTTTACAGTCCCACCAACAGTGTAAAAGTGTTCCAATTTCTCCACATCCTCTCCAGCACCTGTTGTTTCCTGACTTTTTAATGATCGCCATTCTAACTGGTGTGAGATGATATCTCATTGTGGCTTTGATTTGCATTTCTCTAATGACCAGTGATGATGAGCGTTTTTTTGTGTGTCTCTTGGCTGAATAAATGTCTTTTGAGAAGTATCTGTTCATATCCTTCACCCACTTTTTGATGGGGTTGATTTTTTCTTGTAAATTTGTTTCTTTGTAGATTCTGGATATTAGCCCTTTGTCAGATGGGTAGACTGCAAAAATTTTCTCCCATTCTGTAGGTTGCCTGTTCACTCTGATGGTAGTTTCTTTTGCTGTGCAGAAGCTCTTTAGTTTAATTAGATCCCATTTGTCAATTTTGGCTTTTCTTGCCATTGCTTTTGGTGTTTTAGTCATGAAGTCCTTGCCCATGCCTGTGTCCTGAATGGTATTGCCTAGGTTTTCTTCTAGAGTTTTTATGGTTTTAGGTCTAACATTTAAGTCTAATCCATCTTGAATTACTGTTTGTATAAGGTGTAAGGAAGGGATCCAGTTTCAGCTTTCTACATATGGCTAGCCAGTTTTCCCAACACCATTTATTAAATAGGGAATCCTTTCCCCATTTCTTGTTTTTCTCAGGTTTGTCAAAGATCAGATGTTTGTAGATGTGTGGTGTTATTTCTGAGGGCTCTGTTCTATTCCGTTGGTCTATATCTCTGTTTTGGTACCAGTACCATGCTGTTTTGGTTACTGTAGCCTTGTAGTATAGTTTGAAGTCAGGTAGTGTGATGCCTCCAGCTTTGTTCTTTTGGCTTAGGATTGTCTTGGCAATGCAGGCTCTTTTTTGGTTCCATATGAACTTGAAAGTAGTTTTTTCCAATTCTGTGAAGTCATTGGTAGCTTGATGGGGATGGCATTGAATCTATAAATGACCTTGGGCAGTATGGCCATTTTCATGATATTGATTCTTCCTATCCATGAGCATGGAATGTTCTTCCATTTGTTTGTGTCCTCTTTTATTTCCTTGAGCAGTGGTTTGTAGTTCTCCTTGAAGAGGTCCTTCACATCCCTTGTAAGTTGGATTCCTAGGTATTTTATTCTCTTTGTGGTAATTGTGAATGGGAGTTCATTCATGATTTGGATCTCTGTTTGTCTGTTATTGGTGTATAAGAACCAAGGGAGAATTTCTAGAGATGTTTCAAAAAAGATTATTGAGGGATTTCTTCCTAATCTATATTAAAATGTTTCAAAAGTAACAATAAATTAAAGAGTTAGTGCTTTGTGGAGTGAGAGCCCAAAGACTCAGAGTCAAAAAGTAGATAGATATGGGAATTTAGTATATGAAAAATATATAATACCAAGTTAGTGAAGAAATGTGGATGCTGGCAGATGCTGTTGGGACAAATGGCTAGCAACTTAGGAAAAATTATTAGTTTCTTTCTTCTTCATTGTTTTCAGAATTTATATTAATTTTCTTATCCACTTCCCACTATTTCTTCTAGAATTTTTATATTATTATTTAAAATTAAGATTTGTATGACTGTATAGTTGGTTTTGGTATAAATAGTAAGTTAAGTAGCCAAATTTTAGAAAATTTACAAAGTAGGAAAAGTACTTGCAATACATGAGATTCAAAGAGTAAATTACCTTAGAATGCAAAGAACCAATAAAGAAAAAGAAATATAATAAAAGAAAAAGTAGCAAAGGAATTATAGTTCATAGAAAAAGAAAGTGCCAAGAAACAGTTTAAAAAGTTCAACTTCATTTATTATTAAAAACATAACAAAGACAAGGAGGTATCATTTTAACTTCAGACTTTCCAAAAATTAAATAAAATAATAATATCTAAAGTGTAGGAAGCAGAACTCTTGCTACTGCAGATGGAAGAAGAAGCTGCTCTCAATGATTTTGGCACTTATCATCTGACTGATTGTTTTTTTTTCTTGCTTTATTTATCATTTTTTTCTCTCACTAGACTACAAATTCCAGTTTGCAAATATAAGACTCAGTCTCCTTTGTTCACAGTAATACTTCATGAGTTAAAACATTGTGTTTTAACTATTCTATAAAATTCTATAAATTCTGTAAACATGTATTAGAAAAAATGATTGGGTATACTTTTCTGAGAATCATTGTCCTCACCCATAAAGTAAAAATTAGGTCCTAAAAAATGTTGGCAGGGAAGCATTAAAAAAGACATATGATCTATTGAGAATAATTGATCTGTTACAAAAATAAATGAACATTTGTTAAAAAATGTTCTCAAGGGGTCAAAATAATGAAATCCAGGTACTTAACAGCTCAAAAAATAAATATGTTGAGGAAAAGACTCTTTTCTTATTTACCCTATGAAATTGCACTGCCTGGTAAAATAATAAAAAATAAACCAAAGATAATAAATATTAGGAAAGATAATATGTGAAATAATAATCATTTATTTTTTCAAAAGAAGACAACCAACTTATCAGTAGTACTTTGCATTATATTCAATGTCCTATAAGCTCAACACTTATGCAGAAAGTTTACTGCAAATATTTGCTGTTATTAAAAGAGCGCGAATTAACATGCAGTTATGCATGAAGAGGAAGCATATGGGACAAATGTTGAAGGGGAACTGTATATACATTTGGTTTAGTAATTCAGCATCATTAATTTGTGTTTGAAATGCAATACATATTTATCTTAAAAGATTTGGGGCCAAAAATATGCAAATTACATGGCTTCATAGAATTGACAATAAAGTAAAACAAGAGACAATACACTAAACCGAGAATGGTGCTAAACCAAGAGTAATTTGTAATAGAAAGGAAGACTATCAACTACTGAACACCAGGTGCACTTCGAATGCTGATTCAGAGACTTCAGGAAGAGATTTGCTAATTTTGGATTATAAAGAGTACATTTTAGTAACCAGAAATATTTTAATTAGGAGGTTAGTCATAAGTATCCCCTTAGACACATGTAAAAAATGGGTCTCTAAAACTTTGTTCATTCTCAAGTGGAATAAAATAAAATTTGCATCTTTGGATCGGTTCCCAGTAGATCAAGAAAATCCTTGGTGGCTTTTCAGTGAGCAATTAAATCATAATCTAAGCATCCTAGCTGAGGGGTAGGGACCTCAAAAAAGAGAAAGAAACATGCGGACTCTTTCACTACTGTAGACCTACCCGAGTAGGGCTGGAAAGCCAAATTTTTTACTACGAAGGTCATTTTTTAATTCTCTCAAGCTAGCTTGGGAAATGGTTCATGGGGAAAAAAGCAAGGGAAAGAAAAGAAAGAAAAGAGAAAAGAAGCCTATATTAGGAGACACTACAAATGCTATAAAACCTCCATGCTGGGCCAAATAACCCTATCATCTGCCTCCCAGTTCTGACTGGTTGCTGAAGGAATGAATGTTTAATGAAGTGGAGCAATATAAAGGGAGAAAGGAAGCAGTTATCTTTGTTACTAAGAAGAGGGAGAGGGGTAAAACTCAGTGGTTCTCAACTCGGGGTGATTCTCTCCCCCAAGGGACATTTGGTAATGTCTGCAGACATTCTTATTTATTCCAACTTCAGGAGTGCTATTGGCATCTAGTGGGTGGAGGTCAGATACACTGCTAAGCATCCTACAATGTACAAGACAACCTCCCTATCAAAAAAAAAAATATCATCCAATCCAAACCATCAACAGTGCCAAAGTTGAGCAACCCCAATATACACCTTTGTATCCATCTCATTGAATGAACTGAATTCAATAAAGTGCGTATATTTAACTTTATTCATTTTCTCCATTGTGCACAATCTGTGGACTGGTTCTTTTCCTGCTCACGGATAACTTGTCAAATTAGTCTAATCGTTTTTTGAATCTCTTGTATTTAAAAGACAGCCTCATTTCAAAATGTAAAATGTCCAATCGTTATAATAGCAAAATGTATCCAATTCAAAGCTTCTCTCCTTTGGGGTTGTCTGCCTCTCCAGTTCCACACCACCCTTTTCTCCATCCTGTCCTGGCCCCCGTCCACTAACATGCATATATCAGAAGGCTCCAGTGCCTTCTGACTTCTGTTTGGGTTTGGCCAATAATGAGCTCTGGTAGGTGGACACAGGGAGCTTACATCCCAAGTTCCTCCTTACAGGGTGTCCAAAGGCTGGCAGCTTCTCTTGAGCAAAGGGCATATTCCATCATACAGTTCTCTCCACACAGCATTGTCTATGGCAGGTCCCTGTAACCACTCCCTCCCTTGCCTCTGCAGAATAGGGGTGGTAACTGCCCTCTGTTACTGACATCAGGACACTGCACCCAGCCTAGTGTCTCTATTAGTCTCTCTTTTTCTTACCCCATTTAGTTGGCATCTGTGTCCTACCAGGTTTCTGAAACACCCCACTTGGAATTGTTTGGGGCCTAGGTACTTACAGAGTGGGAGAGGAACTGGGCTGGGTTCTTTACTATTTATTCTGCCAACTCTCTAAAATTTTACTTCTGGCCTCAATTCTCAAAACTTTTAAATTTGTATCAGATATTTGCTTCTGAGGCAGACCCAAATAACAGCAACGTTTTTCCCTCCCTAAGTTCTAAACTAATTGAGAAAGATGGAAAATAAATACAAAATGAAGACAAAGCAAATATCACCGATATTACTGACAATGGCTAAGTTACAGGATATACAAGTCAAATAGGTCTGCTAACTGAACCCCCAAATTAGGCAGCTCTCAAATGCAGTCATGGAATAGCTTTCTTCTTGGAGGAGCAGAAGAGACTCTGGTTTTCTACAGGTAGCACTCTCTGAAGAGAAAGAAAAGAGAAGTGGGGAGCTCAGCTAAGCAAGCTCATTTTGTACCTTGCTTCCCTGGACGGAATGAGGAGAAGGGCAGAGAGAGGATAGGAATGACTATTGAATGCCCACCAAGGGGCAGGATGTGGCTACAGTGGGGAGGAATCATCTCATGGGTTTTCTTTGGTTGTTTCATTTTGCTTTGTTTTTCTTTTTTCTTTAATGCCTAACTCATCGGGCTTTACCATCAAATCTATTATCAACAGGTCAACAGTGACTTTTTCCTTTAAGAAAAAAAAAAAACTTCATTAAAGTAGTTTTTATCTTACCTTTATTAGACCATTCCCCAGCCACGATTCAGGGTTTTACTCGGCTTTTGTCATTAAAAGGCTCTGAAGTGACTTAGATATTATCAATTAGAGCTAGGTTTGTTGCAAGCTAAAGAAAATTCACTTAAGTGGTTGCTTGTATAATAAAACTTCCATTCTCTCAAACAGAACACATCATCAGGAATCCAGGCTCCTTCCATGTCTCTGCTCCTCTATCCTTCACACGTAGCCCTTGTTTTCAAACCTAAAGGTGGTCGTGAGATCTCCAGCCATCACGTCTGCTTCTCAGGGAGCAAGACAGAAGGAGAACAGGAAAGGACAAAAAAAATACAGATGAAAGTCATATTCAGAGTTTTCCTTGAAATCACACAATGTTCTTTCTACTTACATTTCATTGCCAATTAATTCGTAACAAGGCCACACTTCATGAAAGGTGTGAAAGCTGGAAAGTGTAGTCTTTCCAATAGGCACATAAGTAAAATAGGGAATTCAGTTATTACAGAATAACAAGAGAATGAATTTTAGTATAGCTGATTATCAGTTTGTCACAGAACAAATTAAATTAACACTAAGGCTGCTCTGTTACCAGGGCTAATTTCACTCATCCCAAATTATGTCCAGTCATCTTTCTCATGCAGCACATGAGAGGATTTGCAATGTGACTGAAAGAAGACAGAAACTCTGATATAATAAAATATGAAACAAATGAGGATAAGGTGAAAAACCTTTCCCTCAATTTTGGCCAAACAATGCAGAAGAACCTCAAGTGTCTCTTTGAACAGGAGGGTAAATGGGGAGAAGTATTGGGGCTTAGCCTCATCGGAATACTAGTTAAGTTTTCCAGAATACATAACCTGTAAATTTAACTTGACAGAAACTTCTAGCTATTTAATTTTCACACTATACATTTGACATATCAGGGCTGGGGGTGGGGCGGGTGGGAGTTGCCTATGCCTACCATGTTCTCTCTCAGAGAGTAGATCTCAGAAAGTTTAAAAATGGTGACAGAAGCTGAGCACAGTAGCTCACACCTGTAATGCCAACACTTTGGGAGGCCGAGGCAGGAGGGGTCACTTGAGGCTGGAAGATCAAGACCAGCCTGGGCAACATAACAAGACCTTGTTTCTACCAAAACAATAGAAAAACAAATTACCCAGGTATGGTGGTGTGCATCTATAGTCCCAGCTACACTGGAGGCTGAGGTGGGCAGATAGTTTGAGCACAGGAGTTTGAAACTGTAGTGAGCCAACATCATGCCACTGCACACCAGCCTGGGCTACAGAGCAAGAACCTGTCTCAAAAAAAAAAAAAAAAATGGTGATAGACACAGTCAAGTGGTCTTAAATGTGTGTTTTTCTTTTCAAATCAGCATATTTCCAAATCTTTTAACTTCTATTTCCTCTCAGTATCCGATCCAGAATTTGCAGTGAGGGTTGTCTAGTAACATAGCCACCACCATTTCTTGTGAATCAGCACCATAGACCTGTGTTCAGTTGTTTCTGCCACTGACTCTCTTTAAAGAATTCCTAAGGACTAAGAAAGCTGTGCCCAAAGAATTGTTTTCTATTCTGTACTTGTATTTGTTATAGCATATACGCCACCTTCTGAGCTGAATTGAAGGTTTCTGTATTGAAGCTACTGTTGATGCTTCAGTTGCACAGGCCCATGCTTCTGCAGACTTTGCCATTTCTCCATTTCTGATTTTCGTAAAGTTCTTGGGAATGTTCCAACAGAGCAGAAGCAGCACTTGCAGGCCCAGTTATAGTAACCGAATCACTTTGAACCACACCCAGCAATTATTTCACTAGTTTCAATTCCTGAGCCAAATGATAAGCTACATTAAATTAAAAATTGTCAATTCAGATCTTCTTTATTGGCCCTGAATTCAGAATGGAATTTTGGAGAACCAACCTAGTGCAACTTACCAAGTCTTCTCTCACACATGAAGCTTTGCTTCACCTGTGCCTGTTTAGGAAAAGCTCTGCCTGCAACATCGTGAACCTTGAAGACATCTACATCATTAAAAACCAGCAGTTTTGCTGAGGCCCATAGTCTGCCTGATTTTCTTACCTTTGTTGAGGGCTGTGCCTTTGCTGAGGTCGCTGTGTTCTCATTTTTGCTTGCCAGGCTACCTGTGCCTGCCCGTTGGCCAGTGTTGGGGTGTTTTTATTTTGCTCCCTGACATTTTTCTCTCTGTGATTTATTTTTTAACAAGTGGCCTAGCCTAAAAAAATGTTGAGATTTCCTAGGGGGACTAACAAATTGAGAGTTTAAAAAGGAATGTTAGATGATAGTCAAATATCACATTTATTACTGGTAGAAGATGGAGTTGAGGGAGAAAGTCAAATTCACTTGCTGATCTTACCCCACAAATAGGCAGATTTACCCACCAAGACACAAGTAATACTGTAAAGTTTCCCACAAGGCAGAGTGGAATGGCAGGCAGCCCATTAAAGGAGATGAAGTAAGCTAAATGGATTCCTGGGTTATATTTTCCAAATTTACAAATCAAATAAGTTCTTCCCCTCCTATGAGGGAGGATGAATAAAGGGACGGTGTAGGTGAAGAATGTTACAAATTTGAGTTCTCTTCCTATGGAAGGAAACATGAGGAATAAAGATCCCTGCCAAAATAAATAATTTTATTTGTCCTAATATTAAATAACTAATAAAAGTATTTATTTAAGATTGCAATAAAGGTAGAGATCAGGGAGCTACTAGAACTTTTGATAAAGGACTTGATCTATTCTCTTGATCATTATTTCTCAAGGGGGATCATTATTTGCATTTTGAGAGAAAATATTTTTTGTGCAAAATCAACCTCCCTTTGTGGATAATTTAGCATTCCTGGTTGCTGAGCATTCAATGACAGTATCACTTTCCTGGAGTCACTCTTACAATAAAAAATATTTCTGCATGTTCTTAGGCATTTTCTAAGTGGTGGCAGTTTCCTCAGTCGCTAACCACTATTCTAGGTGATCCAAAAGAATTCTCATACTTCACTTGGAATTCTGAAATATGAGCAAAAATTGGATTAGCGAAGAGGGAAAAAATTGTATCTCAAGCAGAGGAAACATATTAGATGGTGGGGAGGAGCATAGCCCATTAAAGTACTGACAAAACATCTTTGAGCCTAGAGCCCAGACAGTGGAAGAAGTACTGGCAGAGGAGGCTGGTGAGTCAGATGTTGAGAGTGTAAACGACTGAAGTGCTTTTTTGTTTTTTGGTGTTTTTTATTGTTGTTTGTTTGTTTGTTTTGAGTTGGAATCTCGCTCTGTCGCCCAGGCTGTAGTGTGATGGTGGGATCTCGGCTCACTGCAACCTCCACCTCCCAGGTTCAAACGGTTCTCCTGCCTCATCCTCCCTAGTAGCTGAGAGTACAGGCTCCTGCCACCACACCCAGCTAATTTTTGTATTTTTAGTAGAGACGGGGTTTTCACCATATTGGCCAGGCTGGTGTCTTGGCCAGGCTGGTCTCGAACTCCTGACCTCGTGATCCACCCGCCTTGGCCTCCCAAAGTGCTGAGATTACAGACATAAGCCACCATGCCAGGCTGAAGTGCTTTAATAAGGGAATGGCATGTTGACATTTTTTGTTTTAAAGTGAATCATTTCATTGCATGATTCTTATTTGCATTAAGCTTATTTTGAATTGATATTCATTGTTTGCACTAACATGAGCACCTTTCTAATTCACATGATGTGTGTGTGTGTGTGTGTGTGTGTGTGTGTGTGTGTTTTGCTCATTTGTTAGATTGGCAGGATTTTTTAATAGAATAAGAACATTTCATATAAAATGAAACTGAAGCGTCTTTTAATTACCCATGCTTTCACTCCTCATTGATTTCTACACCATGTTATTGCATATAAGATGAAAACAAAACCAATTGTTCCATACAGAACATACTGCACATGAGTCTCTTTTTCACATTGCCTGGTCTTTAAAACTTCAGGAAAGAAAGCTTCATAGATCTGCTGATGAAAGTGTTCAGTTAATTAGTAAATACTAAAGTAAGAAAGACTTGTTTTAATTGTTCATTTCCACACTACCACCCTGAGAACAGGTCCTTCTCATAAAAGAACATAGATGCTGACAAAAAGGGGAAAAATAAACCATAAGTGATATGATGACTCCAAAGGAAATATAAAGAAATAGACTGGATATTGTACATTTCTTCGTTTAAATATTTAATCGAGATGGAAAATTTATTTTTAAGACAAGAGACAGTGATTAACCAGGTAACAATGTATACCTTTAGAGAATATGTATAGCAAAGTCCTAGTTAATGAAGCTCATAGAATAAAGTCATTATGCTTAATCAAGAGACTATAATTTCAATATATCTAGTATACCATAGCAAGACCACGGTTAATTTTTTTTGCCTCCGTCCAACTAAATTTATCTTAATTGTCTGCAATATTCCTTTTGGAGTTTCAGAATTTATGCTTTTACTAAGTGATTAGCCTAAAATAAAGAATTTCCCAAAGTGTACAATGCTATTTTCAAATAAATACCTGACATAGCCTTCAATATTCATTTTATCAGTTTCTAGAAAACCAAACATATAATTATGCCGTAAATTTAAGGTCTAAACTTAAAGTATTTTCATTCCCAACATATGCTTTCTCCATAGTAATTACATAGTGCACAGGAAATTTACAAAACATGTATTTTGGAATTCTTGTTTTGAGATGATTTTTATATTGCAAAGGAAATACCTAAGACAGCATCATGCTAAATAGATGCCTGAAACCAGCAGCAAATGAGATCCTTGGAGAACATGAGCAATTATTTTATCTGAGGAATGCCTCAATACAACTCCATACGTAGCCTTTCTGAGAATTCCAAAAATGTATTCAAAAGTTTATTCATTCTATAACATGTGTTGAAAGGATACTATGTGGAAGGAGATATAATCAGAGAGGGAATGGGCTGGCACTAAACACTGCAAAGACTTTGGATTTTAGTTTTAATAAGTTGGAACTACTAACAAGTTTTAGGAGCAAAGCTACCAACTAAAGTTTTAAGAAGTATATATAAATTATTGCTTATAATATACTTTAAATATAAAATATAAATTAATGTCAATTTGAAAAGAATTTATTCACCGAGCACATAAACCCAGCACTTTGGGAGGCCGAGGCAGTCAGATCATGAGGTAAAGAGATCGAGACCATCCTGGCCAACATGGTAAAACTCTGTCTCTACTAAAAATACAAAAATTAGCTGGGCATCGTGGCACGCGCCTGTAGTCCCAGCTACTCAGGAGGCTGAAGTAGGAGAATCAAATCACTTGAACCCGGGGGCAGAGGTTGCAGTGAACTGAGATCATACCACTGCACTCCAGCTCTGGCAACAGAGCAAGACTCCATCAAAAAAAAAAAAAAAAAAAAAAAAAAAAAAGGAAAAAAAGAATTTATTCTAGTACTTACATGTTTGTGCTGAATATATGATAAAGAGCTACTACTTTGTTACTCTTGAAACTAAAACAAAATCATTTCTTTCTTCAATAAAAATTAACAAACATCATCGCCTTGACCTCTGCCATCTATTTTAAATAGAACTGTTTTTTAAAAATTTTTTATACCAAGATCTTCTGCTTAATAATTAGAAGTACCAATGTGAACTCTTTCTACATATCAAGAACTGTTCTAACAACTTTGCAGTTTAGAGGGAGGTATAGTAAAAAAATAAAAGCAGTTTATTAATATTCACTATGAAAATGGCTTTAGAGGAGGTATGCACCTGATTGTGTGAGTGCTTAATAGACTCTCCAGTCTTGGGTGGTTTTGTCACTGGATAATCTTCTCCAAGACTTTGAGCTAATTTTGAAGAAATTGAAGAAATAATTGTATTTATCTATGTATTTATTCAATGGTGTGTATATATGTGTGTATTGAAAACAGGTGGAAAGAGAGAAAGTTAATGAGGGTGGAAAAGGAAATGGGAACTAGATGACTGAGGAATGTGTGCAAAGACATGGAGGCCAGTATATATGGGACTGTAACATTGTATTTATGGAAGTAGAGTTGAAGATGCTGGGTGGCCAGAAATTAAGGTAGAGTTGCAAACTGGATATGAAGAGGTTTCTATTACAGACTAATGAATTTTGGACTTATCCTTAAAGATTTGATGACCTATACAATATGCAAAACAAAGAAGTGGCATGATAATATTTGCATTTTAGGAAGATCATTCTGGCATTATTATGTCTTGGAGTGAACAGCCTAGAAGGCTGAAAATATTCAGTCAGCCAAGTAAGACATTATAAAGACTTTAATTAAGGCTGTCTGGTAAAGGGGATGGGAAGTAATGGACACTAATGAGAACCATCAAAGATGCAAAGCTGATGAGAGATGGTGCATGAATGGTGAGGGCAGGTGATGTCAAAGCTGCATGATTCCAGCTTATTCAGCTAGGTGCATAGTGGTTTCATTAATTGAGATAGGAAATAAAAAGGGAAGGAAAAGTGTCTGGCTAAAAGGTCAGTAAAATTAAGGATTTGATTTTACACATATTAAGTTTGAAGTGTTGTGAAGCAGTTAGCTTTTCCAGTAGGCATCATGTCTCAACGGAAAGATTTGAGCTGAAAATATAGACATGAGTTTAACAGCCTAGGCATGGAAACTGCATGAGTGTGTGCCATAAAAAAGAGAAGAAAACTGGGGCCAGAAACTTGGGACAACTAATATAAAAAGGTCATGAAAAGAAGAAAAAATCCTGAAGGAAAGCAAAAAAAAAAAAAAAAAGCCATGCATGACAGGGGTAATATCCTATAGCAGAAGGATATATTGCTTTATAAACCAAAGAAGATATCAATAGGGAAGAAGAGGATCAACACAGTCACATACTGTAGGCAGGAAACAAGCAGTTGTTCTTAAATCAGAATCTTGTATTTCCAACTGAAGCCTAAAATTCTGCTGGTAGCCAGGAATCTTGTTTTTATAGCTTCCTTTTATCCTACAGAAAGCCTAGTGTATTATGTTTGTATTCGAGTGCTTAACGTGATAAGTGTAAGATAGTCTGCATCTTTATAAGTAAATGTTTTTAAATGACTTAATTAATGATATCACTTTTGTGTGTATAAGTATATGTGGCATAAATACATTAACATTTTTAAGATATTTTAAATCTGTAAATATATATGGGTTATATGGCTGGGCAGGCTCATTACATTTATCTCAATAATAAGTTGTTCCTATTAGTCATGATTCTTATTGATACATTGAGTAAGGTTTTTCATATTTACTCCTTATATTCAGATATACATGGGTTCTTCATTTTATGGTACAAATATGGTAATTTTAGAAATGGAATATATTCTACTTACTTACTAAATAAATATTAACTACAAATTGGCAATGGTTTGGGCAGACTCCCCTGCAGATAATCAGGAAGTTATAATTCATCAAGTTCACTTATAATAACAACTTAATATCAAATAGAATGCTAGCTAATAAGTCTAGCAAAAACTTCACTAGCACTCTTAAATTAATATTTAAATTTACATGGCTTATTCCTACAGATAATTATTGTTAAGAGGATTAAAAGTGACTATTTAATATTACTTCCAGACTTATTTTGTTCTCAATATTGCTGCTCTTGTTTGGGTAATGGAAATACAAAAGACATTTTAAGATGGGATTGCAATCATAATTTGTAATCTCAAATGCTCAAATGAATCTTCTGATTCAGGCTGGGCTTAACACAACAGGCTGTGGATCCAATGTGCCAAGGAGGTCATGTCTAGCTGACAAAGGAGCTACCGTTCAGCTGCAGGCAACATTTTTTTCCCCATGCTAAGGTTTTTAAATGCTGTATATAGAATACATTCACTAATGGTTACCATGGAGAATAGGAGTATTTCTTTGGGGTATAATTCATATTTATACATAATGTCAAGTATTAGACGTGTGATTTTGTCTTCTGTCTTCTGTACTTACGGTATACTTGGTTTTTCCTCATGGCATTTGGTATTTTAATTAAATAATGCCTTTTTTCTTTCCGTGCTAACATGAGAAAAGTCTGACTATGTAATTGCAGGGTTCCATTTTATTTTCCTTGTTTAGATTACCACTTTATTTTAATTGTATATCTTGCAGAAAGAATTATAAGCATAAGTTTGAGATGGTTATAATTATAGTGGCATTTAGGTTAAATAGTGGAGAACACATTTTCCAAGTTTAAAAGCACACTTAGTTCTCCTAGTTTGGCAATTCAGAACATTAGACTGAAATGGGTGCTGTACTGATTGAGTTGTTATATTTTTGCTCAAAGTTTTTAAAGGGCCAACCAAATAAGCTGTGTTTCTGGAAGAAAAATTTCTGAGCACATAAATTTAAAATGTTTTTTAATATGTAAAGCCAAAATGTGGAATATCAGCAACTTTTAAGTCACTCATGTATGACTTTAAATGCCTAGTACTCCTCAATAGCTCATCTGGTATTTATCTGTACAGGACCTCTCAGCTCCTTGGTGAAGGACAAAGGGGAAAGTGCATTTCTATTCTGGCGAGTCTGTTGCTGAATCTAATTGGTAATTGATGGGGGAAAGTTCTGCTTTGTAATTCACAAGATGGGGTGGGGAATTGTCTACTGGGAACTGTAAGTAAGGCTAGAAGGAGTCTTATTCACCCATTGGGCCCCTTTCTTAGATCGAAGTTAAAAATCGAAAGGCTGTGCTTTATTAGAAAATAGTATCTTTAGAGATTTTCCCCCCAGAGCATTTCAAAGTTCAATGTTTAAGAATTTGGCTCTTGCATTTGTGTGAACTGGCGCTCTTTTCAGCATCTTCCAGTACAAAATATAGGAAACATGTCCTTGGATACTACCCACATTATTTTTCAGCCCAATCCTTGATGTACCCTGTATCTTCCTGGTTTTCCTAGACCTGCTCAACTCCAGGTATTAAAAAAAAAAATGCATGTGCTCAAACTCCAAACTTCAGCCTTTGTCATTCAGAATTTTCAGAGATAATCATATTCATACTTGGAACATTGGAGAGTAGATGGATTTTGGAATTAATCTCACAAGCCCAGGCTACTCCAAACCCAGAAAGCTACAAGCATTTGTTACCCACCCTTCTTTCTCCCATCCTTCCAGTAATGAGGACCTGCCAGAGAAGTGGGTTTCTTCCCAATCACTGATTAGTATTTCAATTCCCCTGCGAGGACAAGAAAATTCCTAGGAAGCTGAGGCTTTTTGCTGTGGCTTTCACAACCTAGATTCTATCTCAGTTCTTCTGTAGGGAGTATTTATTATGCCCATAGTCAATGCCACCGGGTTTGCTTCAAACAAGAGTGAATTCCTGGAAGAAAAAAAGTGCTTGCTGCCTGACTCTTACGTATAAGTATGTTGCCAGGAGATTCCTGTCACAAAGGCCCAGCCCCCAGATCAGATACTATGATTAATAATATAAGCCTGGAAGATTCTAAGTTTGTGCTGCCTTGTCAGCCCTCACTTGAATTGGTAGCATTCCTGCTCCCACCGACGCCATTCCTATAGGTGAGGTAGACCCCTCATCACTGACCCATGCCCATTCCTGTTTAATCTCCTAAATATCATCTGTTGAAAATATACTCAGGCTTTTGGCTGAGGCTTCCCTGACTATGACACTGTCAGCCACCTGATATTTTAATAAAAGATAAACAACCAGCTAAAAGAGCAAACTAACAGGACACATAGATATGAACACTCTGTCAATGGGTTGAAGTCAAACTTATAGAAATATACATAATTTAAGATTCCAGAGCACTTCAATATAGCAGTAAAGTCATTATCTTCCCTTCCAAATCTATCTCCATCTTCCCTCATTTCAGCTGCCAGGGGATTTCTCAGCTTCTCCTTCCATCCCAAATCTGAAATGATTTTACTTTTTCACATGCTTAGTACACATATTGTTTCTCTCCTATCACAAATTTCTACTCTAAAAGCAACAGACATAATAAAACCTAGAATCTTCTTTGGTACCCATTTTCAACCGTCCCTTCCACTGAGGCATCCTAATTTGAATAGAGGAGTTTGCCTTTCGCAAATAGGTATGGGTCCAGAGAAACTGATTGCCCACCTTAGCTGATTGCAACCCATGCTCCTAACTAAATTCTGCTCGTGTATGCTCATTTTTCACGCAGCAGTATCACAAACTCAATGGTGAACTGAATTGAAGAGAACACTGCTTTATTTGGTAAACAGAAATAAAGCAAATGTTAATAAGTGCCTTAAAAATATCTGTGTATCTGTATCTAAATCTCCATACTCTATATCTATTTAATCTATGTATCTATATCAGAAACTTCTAGAAGAATATGTAGTTATTGTCCATTATCCGAAATAACAGTATTCACAGTCAATAATCACAGCGAAATTCGGAATCCAGAGGATGGTGCAAAGTAATTAGTTACTGATCCCAATGGATTGCCTTAGAGTCTGGACGGAACCCAACTTGAATGAGTGCCTAGGAGCAATTTCCACCTTGGTCTCCATTCCTCTTTCTTTGGCTAGTCCTCTACTCTGACCTGTGGGTCATAATTCCATATTTCTGTAATACCTTGAAATCAAGGCTAGAGTGATAAATTTGTTGTTTTATCCTGACATAATAGTAGTGGGTTCCTACATTATTCAGATTGGAGCAAATACAAGAAAACTATGTCAATACAATAACAACAAAACACAAAGTACCACCAAAAACAAAAACAAAAAAACTTCTCTTTTGGTTATATTGATCACCTTCCTCCTATAATGTTGCACTAACTTGGTAACTTATTATTCTAAAAGGCCACCTTGGTGGGGGAAGGGGAGAAGAGGTGGAAAGAGAGTGAATAGGACAGAGGGCTCTGTCTTGCTCAGTCTCTTTCTCCCTCTCTCTTTTCTCTCTTCTTTTTCTCATCACTGTACCTCTGCATCTTTCTCTGTGTTTACATGTAAACAATACATCGACCAAGCACGCAGTACAGATTATAATCAAGTACATTTTACTTTTGTCCTCCTCTGTCCTTTTAAAATATAGTCAATTTTAGTAATCTTCCTCTTCCTTCCAGTGATCATTCTAGCATGTCAAATGACTTTTTTTGCCTACTTACAGATGACACTATAGTCAGGAACAGAGTCTCAGTTTGGAAGTTATAATGTCCATTTTATGATATGAATAAAATATTTGACCTTAATTTCCTATTAGTCTTCTCTCCAGAGTCTCTGTAAGCCAATATGGTGTCTCTGCACAAATTAGAAAAAAGTGCCCTTTCCTCTGAGCAGACCCAGAATCCCCAGCCAGGTGAGAGGACTTGGCCAATGTAACATTGGCTGAATTTCAGCCCCATCTCAAAAGTTCAGGGGAATTCAGAGAACACTATAGTCAATGTTGAGGGCACACCCTACACAGCCACGCAAACACACCCATTATCCCTGCCCCTTTCCCACAGTGGGAAGGTGGGGGCACAGCCCCTTTGCCATTCACTCTCTTCCTGATCACCTCCTCCCCCAAGAAACTAGCAGTTGTTTAACCTAGCAAGGTCAAAAGAGTGGAGGGAGGAAAAAAGTAAGAGATAATACAGTACTTTATTACCTGGGCAACTCTACACCCTGACCATGGTGGTAATTCAAAACTGACCATTTCATCTCGTGAGTTGCTTTTGAGGGATCTTCCTAGGTTCTCTGCTGAGCCCCTTTCTCCTGAAGCTCCTTTCATCTTGACAGATGAACCTCTCTTCTGTGTGGTCATTTTAGTGCCAGGGCATCCCAGGACTATAGCCCCTTCTGCTGAGACCTCCTTGCCCTTCCATGAGGCCATATCTAGTGGGACACACAATGTACACCCAACACTTCTTTCATCCTACTGACTCTCTCTAGTGTTCTGTTGACAAAAAGCATCACAATGAAAAATACTTGAAGAGATTTATTCTGAGCCAAATATGAGTAACCATGGCCTGTGACATAGCCTTCAGGAGATCCTGAGAACATGTGCCCAAGGTGGTCGGGTGCAGCTGGTTTCATACATTTTAGGGAGACAAGAGACATCAATCAAATACATTTAAGATAAACATTTGGTTTGGTCCAGGAAGGCAGGACAACTCAAAGCAGGGTGGAGGGGGTACTTCCAGGTTATAGGTAAATTTAAAAATTTTCTGATTGGCAATTGGTTGAAAGAGTTTTTTATTTTTGTTTTGTTTTGTTTTTTTGAGACAGAGTCTCACTCTTGTTGCCCAGGCTGGAGTACAATGGCTTGATCTTGGCTCACCACAACCTCTGCCTCCCGGGTTCAAGTGATTATCCTGCCTCCGCCTCCCGAGTAGCTGGGACTACAGGCCTGCACCACCACGTCCGGCTAATTTTGTATTTTTAGTAGAGACAGGTTTTCTCCACGTTGGGCAGGCTGGTTTCAAACTCCCAACCTCAGGTGATCCGCCCACCTCAGCCTCCCAAAGTGCTGGGATAACAGGCATGAGCCACTGCACCTGGCCAAAAGAGTTATTATCAATAGAAAGGAATGTAAATGTTTCTTATCAGACATAAGGTCTGTGTTGATGTTAATGCTAGAGGGTATAATGAGGCATGTTTGGCCCCCACTTCCTGTCATGGTCTCAGCCAGCCTTTCAGGTTAAATTTTAGAGTGCCATGCCTGGAAGGAAGTCCATTCAGATGATTGGGGGGCCTTAGAATTTTATTTTTGGTTTACATTTCCAAATATACAAGTGCATCTCTTGTCCAGACAAACCGCAGGACTTAAGACCAGCAGATCCCGATGCAGTACTGCCCTCCTCACTCAGCCACCAATTAGTATTTTTCTTGCTCTCTATATTTCCCAGACATAAGTCAGATCCCAATCAGCAATCCATTCCATCTTTCACAGGTAGGATTTAGGCCTCAATCCTTTGCGTCTCTCAACTTCAGCAAATACATTTCAAGGCATTCCAAGTATCCCTTCTTGAAGCTCTCTAGCTAGCCTTAGTGTCAGAAGGTAGTAACACATCCACCCCCTCCCCTGAAAATGTATGGGATGGGGCGGCAAAACACAGCAAGGCAACTGCTATCTCCAAATAAATCTCTTCATTGATCACTTCACAAAATTATGCTTCTTTAAAAATGATCTTTTAGCCAGGCACCTATAGTCCCAGTTACTAGGGAAGTTAATCTGGGAGGATCACCTGAGCCCAGATTATGGTAGTCAACCTCCAAACCAGTTCAAAACCAGTCTGGGCCACATAGCGAGACCATGTCTAAACACCAAATATATAAATAAATAACAAAATAATCTTTTAGACTCTCCAAGTGGATATAAGATTCTAAACATGAAGTAAGCTTTGGCTAATTTCTTTAACATTCTGCACGAGTCACTTTGTCTCTTTCAATTGGTCCCTCATATTGGTAATATAGTCATAAATGAGGTGATATCATAAATGAGACCCTTTCTTAAATACTGTTTATAAAACTTGCCATATGTGTCAGTCAGCAGAGATAAAAATAACCCAAACATCTCAGTGGTTAAAAGAAAACAAGGTGTATACTTTGACCCTGGTTTGTGATCCTAGGCTGAGGGCCCTACTCTGCCTTGTCATCACCTTTACTCCCATTATATGAAACACTCACAGCTTCAGTGGTGGAGGAAATGAGGAACGTACTACAGGATATGCTAGATCTTATTTATCTGGCTAAAGAAAGTTACATGGACTCACTTGAGTTCAACTGGTAGAAAAGCATCATTCTCTTGCAGGGAGGACACTAGATATTGGTAAATTCTATTACACCACCCTAGGCATCCCAGCCTTGGGGAGAAACTGGAGAGAAGGCATTCAGTAGTTCAGTCAATGATTATATAAAAGAATGACAAATGATCAGATATGAGCCAGGAAAGAAAATTTCACCAATTCTGTCTTGGGGCTTTCACACCAGGTAGAGTGGCTATTTTAAGTTTCTTTTATAAAATATTCTTTTCTTTCAAATATTTTAAATATACTTTTTTCAATGGTTATGCCATCTGGTGGTACTTAATGAGGTTAGGATATAACATATAGGCCAGAGAAAAAATAACAATTATTAAACACCTCTTATGTGTTTACCTAACAAGTGTGGGCATGTTACATCACTTTATGTGGTTAACATAGTTAATTCTTTCCAAAAAATCTTATGAAGGAGTAACTATCATCCCTGTTTAAATATAAGGAAACTGACATTTTAGAGATTATGTGATTGCTAAAATTTAGCAAACTGGTTAAGAGACAGAATTCAAACTGAGTTCTTAATCCAAAGCCTTTGGCCCTTCCATTAGAGCACCAATGGTTGATTTCCTGGGACTTTGACTCTTTTTTAGTCATCTAATATTGTTCCTAGAGGACTCTTTAGGCTGAACTTCCTAATCAGGATTCAGTAAGTCAACTTAAGTAACAGCAGGGGAGTTTTTGTTTTTGTTTTGGTCCGAGTGGTTGTTTTGTTTTAAACACTAGTTTATGAGCCAGCTAATGGTAATTTTATTATTCAAAAAGCTACTTATTGTGCACTGGAATATGCAGAAACATCACATACTCTGCTTTCCAAGAAAGAGTCATTGAACTGAATATAAATTAGTAAGAGGCTGGGAAACACAAGATTCCAGCAGACTCTACCCCCACTCTTTGACTATGCTCCCTTTGAGTGCCATAGGCCCAGCCAAAGAAGAAAATCATGAAATTGTGGAGTTAGAAGGGAATTGGGGCTCATATGTCAAAATCTGCATATTCAACAATTGAGGATACTGAAAGGTTGAAAGTCCAAAGAAAGTTAGTGATTATGGTAGTCAACCTCCAAAATAACCATCAATGATCTTTATCTCCTGGTATTATGCCCTTGAGCAATCCCTTCTCATACTGAATCAAGGCTGGCTGTGTGGTCAATAGACTATGGTAGATATGACCATGTATGAAGTTCAACTCTGGCTCATAAAGGTACTGGAGCTTTTGGCTTAGTCTCTGATCACTTGCTCCAGGTAAATTCAGCCACCATCTTGTGAAGACACTCAAAAAGCCCTATGGAGAGGCTCACATGGAGAGGATGCACCTTGTTAGCACCAACTTACCAGCCATATGGTGGGATCCCTGGGAAATGGATCCTGCAGCCCCAGTCAAGCCTTCAGATGACTGCCAGCCCAGCTGACCTCTAACTACACCTCATGAAAAACTGAGCCAGACCTCAACTCAGCTCCTCACAAATTTTTGGCCTACATATCCTGACCTTATGGGATAGTAAATGACCATTATACTTTTAGGTCATTAAGTTTTAGGATGCTTCCTTATGCAGCAATAGATAAGTAATATGAAGACTTACTCTGGGACAGAACGGTCATTGGAAGAGATATACAAATAGATTTCTGTTCATATTCTGAACTCCAAATACTGTGTTTTTTCCATGGCCAGTGCCACCATTCTCACATAGTTATATCTGCTCTGTTTAATCTTCATATTGTCCTTCTCTCCAGCATATTTGTCATAGCATAAAATTATCCTATCACTTTTTCTACTTAAATTAACAAAACAGTTTTTCCTGTGTCCCAACATTCTCCAGCTAGCAACTCATTTCTAGGATCTTCTTTATAGAACACCCTACCTTAGAGTTATCTGTAATAGCTGTTTCTGTTTCCTTGTTTCTAATTCTTTTTAAATCCACCTCACTCATTCTGTTATCCACACTTTTCTGAAAGCATTTATAAGATTACCAGTGACCTCATGTTGCCAAACCCAATGGACAATTCTCAAGACATATTTTATTCAATTTTTCCATAGTACTAGAGCTGATAATAGATTTCTCCTTGAAATAATTTCTTCATGAGGGCTGCTGGACACCACATATTCCCGAATGATCTCATTCAAGTTGCTTAATCTTCCTCCTACTGCTCACCTCTAAATGTCAGAGTGCCCAGGACTCAGTTTGGATTTTTCTTTTATCAAATTCACTCTCAGTGATTTCAGCAAGGCCCATGGCTGACAACTCCAGAATAGAGATCTATATTCCCAAACTCTCCACCAAGCTCTAGATCAATGTATCCAATAACCTGATTGATAGCTACACTCAGATGTCTAGTTGGCCACACACATTTAATATGAACAAATCTAAACTCTTGATTTCCCACCCTAAGCCTGCTGTCCTCAGCCTTTTACACTTCAGCAAGTAGAGTAAGCAAATCCGGTCCTCTCCAGTCTTTTCCACCTCCTAGAGTGAGAAACAACACTGGAGTCATAATTATGTTCTATGGTTCTTACATAATCCCACCCCCGAACCATCAGCAATTTATGCAATATCTACCTCTTAAATACCTCCTCAGTAAGACTGCTTACAACTTTGATAGTCACTGCCCCAGCTAAGCCACCTTCCTATCTCCCTTGGAGCAGGGTGCTGGTTCCAACTGGTCCCCTTGCATGCCTTCTTACAACCTCACAATCTATTTTCTGCACAACAGTTAAAGGAATCCTTAAAACTCTCCAGAGGCTTTCCACCATAGGAGGAATAAAAGTCGAACTGCAGCCTAAAAGGCCCCAGATGAGCTGGTTTATCTAACGCTAATCTCATTTTCCTGCCTCACCCCTCTCTGGGATCACTGGCCTTCCTATATGGGAAACACACAAAACAAAACCCCACCTCAAGTCTGCACACATCACATTCCCCTGGCTGGAAATGATCTTCTCCCATATATTTACATGCTTCACTTTCCAATTTCCATCAAACTCTCCTCAAAAAAAAAAAAAAAAATCCTCTTTCAAGCAGGCTTTCATTAACCACCTTATGTGAAAATACCATCCATCTCTTTCACTCTCTATACCTTATCATAATTTAATATTCTTCATGGCATTTATAACCTTCTGTCATACTACCTTGCTCATTTATTTTATTGTCTGTATTCCCTACCATAACATGAACCCTATGAGTACAGGAACTTTTTCCCCCCTTTGCCACTGTCTAAACTAGTGCCTGATATATAATATGTTTCTGATAAATTACATTTTTGAATGAATAAAGGAAAGAAGGATTGCTTGAGTTCTCGAGAGTCCTATATTTTGAACTGTTCATCACTGTTTCTCTAGCACTGAGTCCTGTGGCACATATGGTTATTCCATAAATATTTATCAAATAGCTAAATGGGAATATGATCGTCATAGAAACAGATACACATCCAGAGTGAATGGGGAGCCCATGCCTTGCCTGATGCCCCAATGCCGTTGCTCCCTCTGAGTACTGCCTAACTCATACAGTACCCTGTATGAGTTTAATTTTTCACTGGTGAAGCGTTTCTGAGGAGTACATGTTGAGGAAGTGACCGAATGTCGTAAGGAACAAATGAAGGGATACTTGGTCCCAGGAACTATTTTAAGAAGAGATAGCTTCCAATCCTGCATATAGCAGAATAAAGAAGATAAAAAGTGAGAAGAGGAGTTGGATTTGATCACTAGGAAGTGATGAATAATTTCTAAAAGAAAAGAATGTAATAGAAAGTCAAGGAAAAAGCAAGCTCACATTAAGATTAAATGAGTTAAATATGGTGGTATTAAAATCTGACAAAATTTAGATGAGGTTAGCAGAAAAGAAAAGAAGGAGAGTTACTTAAGCGAATAGAGGATTCATTTAACATTATCTTATGTTCAGGACTGATGATTCCTAAGCTTGTTTCTATGTGGGGATTGTAATAACTAATAATCTCTATATTTTGAAATGAATATATCTTTTCCTAAATGTTTACAGAGTCCTGGGTAACAGATTCACAATATTTAACAACAGCAAAAGTCCTTTCTAGAGAAAAATTGTGATCTAAATTCATCAGAGATTTTTGTCCTAACTTGTCTCAAGCTTTGTTCTGTTTAAATAACAAATCAATAATTGGTGATAATTAATAATTACAATTTAAAAAGGGACTTTTCAATATACTTTAGGACCACTGATACTAAACCATGTAAATATAATAAATGAGAAATAATACATTGTAGCTACCATGTAGCTTTTATTTTATGACCAATAATATTTCAGAAACATTAACTTACTAATTCTTCCAATACCACCTCAATATTAATCACAACTCCAGTAAGATAATTTATTGTAGGATATTTTTCTTATTTTATTACTTGAGTAATATGAATTTTTAAAATTCAATGACACAAAAAGTTGTCAAATATTAAATCTCTTATCATGCCCACAAATTAACATTTGCCATGCAGTAGAAAGTAATTTTTATGATGGTTTTTAATTTTTCACTGATGAAGCATTTCTGATGTCCTTATTCTATTTTTTTCTTAGAAATAAATGATCAATTAAGTAAGCAATAGAAACACAAGCTTTTTGTTCTTAAAGATTTATTAAACATATAAACCTTATTGAAACAATATGTGATACATATATACCATAAATGTTATTACCAACTTGCAGAATGCTGCATCTAGAACTAGAGTCTAAGTATTGGGGGAAAGTCGGTGTGTTTATAAGCACCTTAATTTATCTGTAACCCATATTTTGTATTTTTTTAACTTTATGAAACTTTATTTTTTGATATTGTAAGGAAATTTATATTATCTGCATATTTTAACATATTCTAAATGTGCACATTTATTGAACAAATACTCTGAAGTTTCTATTAAATGTGGTTTCAGATTTGTTATATTTTATTATGCATAATGAAATTACTGCACTTGTAGTAATTTCCCAAGTGAAGCCTGGGATAAAACAAATATTTTGCCTCTATTCTATTGTAATTTTAAATCTACTTTTTTTTTTTTTTTTTTTTGGAACGAAGTCTCGCACTGTCACCCAGGCCGGAGAGCAGTGGTGCGATCTCCACTCACTGCAATCTCCGCCTCCCGGGTTCACGCCGTTCTCCCGCCTCAGCCTCCGGAGTAGCTGGGACTACAGGCGCCCACCACCACGCCCGGCTAATTTTCGTAATTTTGGTAGAGACGGGGTTTCACCGTGTTAGCCAGGATGGTTTCGGTTTCCTGACCTCGTGATCCGCCCACCTCAGCCTCCCAAAGTGCTGGGATTACAGGCATGAGCCACCGCGCCCGGCCACGTTACTTAATTTTACAAAAATGACTGAAATATATTTACCTGAAATCTTCAGATAAAATGCAAAAGAGATGTTTGTGTTCATTAGTTTTTCTTATTAAATGTATGGATAAATATCTCAGATGTTCACATACATGCTAGCTGACATTTGATCATTTTGTGGGGAAAGATCGCCTGATACCAAGTACTGTACTATCTTATTTATTCATTATTCAGTCAGGTAGAAACTGCTACCCACCTCCTTTTACAAACAGAACAACTAAGTTGCCCAAAGATACATATTTGGTGAGAAGCTGAGGCAAGACTCAAACATGTTCTTCTGACTATGGGTCTAAACTATTCAACTCTGCCTGGCCTCTCAATTGCTTCATGATAATCCCAGAACCCTAATAGTATGGTTGTGCACAGCTAGGAGTAAAATGCAAAATAGTAATGACTTTAACAAGATGGAGTGTCTTTATCTTTCTGCTGAAAGGTGCTCTGCTCGAGAGAGTCCCTGGCTGAAACAGCTAATCCTTTCAGTTCCAGAAGCAGCAGCCCTTTCTCCTTTATTACTCCGCCTGTGCATGGAAACATGATATCTTGATTTGCAAGATCATGTGCCACGCTAAAAAATTAAAGGGCACTGGGGTAGGAAATCTGCAGTCTCTGATACACACATACCAAAAGAGTAGATAGATAGATACATAAAAAGATAATCTGGAAGTTATCCAATTCCAAGATTTAAAATTTGACATCATTTCACAGTTAGGGTTGTAATGAAATAATAAGCTTGGTTATTTTCCTTTACCAAGACTCAAAATAATTTTTCTTTGAAACAAGTAAAAGTCTCCTTGTTTTACTTTCTTTTTTGTGTTGTTTTTCATTTTATTTGCTTGTTTGGGAATAATAAAGGAAAGGCAATGTTCTGACCCACTGCATATAGAAAAACAGCCGGTATCGAGAAAGCTCACAGGGAGCACCACCTCCCCATTCGGTCCTTGCTTCCTTTGAGCTGTGGCCAGAACACCTGGAGGAAGCTAGTAGCACCCTCCAGGCTGAAGGGGCTAGCGGGAAGACTGAGGAAGTATAAGCTGTCGCTTTACTCCCCAACGCCAACTTCGATGCAAGATGGCCCCAACTTTTTTTAAATGTCGTTTCTGTTTTGGAGCTATTTATTACAATTGGTTTCTTAGTCCTAAGGAAACAGAAAAGTTAACTCCAGATAGCAAGGTATGTTTTGGGCCCCGTAGGAACATGTAGGGAAGAGAAATTAACAATTGTCATACCTAAAACACTTCTAAATTTATAATGTTTTTTCTTTCCTGCACCAGCTGATTTTTCTTCATTTAGGCTACAGAACTCCGATGGTATTCCGGGTATTGATAGAGCAACTTTTGTGAGACAGAGACTGTGTTGCCTTTTTGCAACACTTTCCTTTTTCCTATTAAATATCAGCCCTTAAAACTTTCCTTACTGGAATGGGAAGTGGATTAAAATAATCCAAAATAAATTAAGTAGCAATAGCAAGTTAACACTAGATCACAGTCTCTGCCAGACATTCTAACAAAGGTTTCATTCTATGCAGTCATGAAAATAATGTGGCCAAGAAAATTTTGTGTTAACTTCTACTTGCCACAGGGAGGCTTTAATTAACCTGTCTTACAAGTCACTGAGCCTTTATGAATTCCATTTATATTGCATTGTGGGAATATGACATTTACTTCTTCACACTTTTTTTTACTTTACTTTTTTCAGTTATTGCCATGAAAAAAGTTTACTGAGCACATGTCACTGCAAAAGAAGCCATGGCCTAGTAGTGGCCATACCTATTTGACTGCTAAAAAAATCACCTTAATACCTAAGTGATGGATTGTTAGGTGCAGGAAACCACCATGGCACATGTTTACCTGTGTAACAAACATGCACATCCTGCACATGTACCCCGGAACTTAAAAAATAAATGAAATAAAATAATAAAAAAAGAAAAGACCTGGAGTTTCCTAATGGGGCCTTTAATACCCAGAAATGGTATCCTGATCTTGTTAATTAAGTGACTTGCAAAACAAATGCATCAAACCCAAAGGAAAAAGCCAGGTTGGTCATTTGCAGAAATCCCAGAATTAGAGGCTGGGAAGGGTAAGAGAGAAGAGGACAGGGAGAAGTTGGTTAATTGATAAAAAAAAAAAAAAATCACAGCTAGATAGGAATAATGTTTTCTTGTTCTATAGCACTGTAGGGTGAATGTAGTTAATAATTTATTGTATATGTTCAGAAAGCTAGAAGAGAGGATTTTGAATGATCTCAACACAAAGAAATGAAAAATGTTTGAGGTGATAGCTATTGTAATTCCCCTGATTTGATCATTAGACATTGTATAAATGTATAAAATCACTGTATGCCCCACAATATGTACAATTATTACATGTCAACTGAAAACAAAACTCTGTGCTCGAAAGTAGCACAGAGTTATTTTCATCTATTAAAGACAAAATCCACACTTCCTTGATTTTGATATTCATAACACAAAAGATGTCAAGCTCATGCTTGATCTCTCTTAGGTACAATAATATATGTCAGTGACCAGTAAAGTCACTGCGTCAAAGCCATCTGCACAGCTCCAATTCCCTCAACACCTGGTATAGAGAAGGTTATTTTGTGTATATCCAGAGCCTGACAATCTTTCAGTAATTAGGACAACTTTTCACTGGTTTGTGAATACTGAGAAAAGAAAAATACTATGAGTGTTTCATGAAATGCACCATGACCTTGCACTAAGATAATTTTATTTTCTTATAAGATAAAAAAGAAAAGGCAAATACAATTTAAAGAAGTAAAATAAGGGCAAATCTCAACGCAATGCATAAAGTAAATATGAGGTGAAATACAAAGGCTGGAAGAATTGATTATGCCACTTGGTTGCTCTTCTGAGGAAGATAAAAGAGGCAGGGACATGCTCTGCTACTCCTTGTGTGTAGAAGTCGGGGTTGGAAACAACACACTGACATCTCTGCCATGCAGATCACTCCAATAAGCTAGTGTGCTGAATCAACTATTATCATTTAGGAACTTCCTGGGCCCACTGATTGACAGCTACACAGTGTATCTTAATGGTCTTTTTGCAAGCCAATTTTAATGAAAAATAAAATTACATGGAAGAGAATGGGATCAAAAGTAAAAAAGAAAAAGTATCAAAAATGGTTCACCAGTCATTTCACATGAAAATAGCAAGGACTCTAGTCCTAGTTAGATGATGAAAAAAATCCTGTGACCACTCTCACGTTTAGACACTTTACCAGAAACACTGGCAGAGTACGTGTAATATTAGACATTTAGCACAGTGGTTTCTTTGTGACTGCTTTCATTAATAGATTCTTATCTTAGACTCTTTCTTAATGATCACAAACCATCATTGGCCCAGATATGAACCTCATAGACCAGATCACCATCAGCTCGTTGACATTTGACTGATTACCAATTCTCAGCCCACACATCAGAAATCAAGTGGTTAACAATTTTATTTGTATTTTACACACATTCTTGCTACTACTCCAAACTCAAAAGCTCTTCAGCTCACAAAAATAGTTACTCTTTCTAGCATGTTCTGTTCGAGAATTCAAGGGCATTCAGTGCCTCATCTCAGCCCATAACAAGAGCCAATATTAAAAAAAAAAATCAAACTTCTGCTAAAGGTTCACAATATTTATGCCTTTTAAGGAAAGTTCCAGATGCATCAGAAAAGGTAAAGAGTTATCAAACTTTCTGGAGATTTTTAACTTAATACTTCTATTTCAGTAATTTCAAATATTAATTTAATGAAGAGCTTTTATGGGTCTTGATGAAAGAAGGGTTAACAGATTTATTTTAATATTCTATTTTCTGTAAAGAAAAAAGTAATACTGATGATACTATTTATAATTTATGTCTCACATACTTCTATTAATAATTTAATATGACTTCAAGAAGTAGAGTCAGTGGTATATGTAAGAACAAAATAGGCCGAGCATGGTGGCTCATGCCTGTAATCCCAGCACTTTGGGAGGTGAAGGTGAGAGGATCACGAGGTCAGGAGATCGAGACCATCCTGGCTAACACGGTGAACCTCCGTCTCTACTAAAAATACAAAAAATTAGCCGGGCGCGGTGGCGGGCGCCTGTAGTCCCAGCTACTCGGGAGGCTGAGGCAGGAGAATGGTGTGATCCTGGGAGGCGGAGCTTGCAGTGAGCTGAGATCGTGCCACTGCACTCCAGCCTGGGTGACAGAGCAAGACTCTGTCTCAAAAAAAAAAGGAACAACAAAATACATTGTTTGAAGACAATAGAAGCTGACTGAGATATGGGTACTTGAAAGGCCAATATTTTGGCAATGTCTTGACAGTGGCTTTCTTTAAATCTGTATTAAACATTCATTAAGAAAAAAGGCTGAGTACTTTGTGGAGGAAAAGGTGTTGATTGCAATGCTTACCTCCCTTTTCTCTCTATTGTTATCCTTAATTCTTCCATTCAAGCCCAAATTCACATGCTGTCTGTTTAGCAAAGCAAGACTAGAGGTTAACTGGTCCCACACATCTTAAAAGAGTTTACCATCTATTGTCACTTAAGAATCCTCCTTAAGTATCTCACTCCCTTCAAACCCCAAACACCTTATTTCTTATAAACCTATACACTACTCATCTGGTTTACCGTAAGTCAAATTCTTACTACCTCATTTTTGCAATGAAATGTTCTTTTGGCACCATTTATAGTGTCCCCTGGGCAATTAGCCTTTGACAAGTTCTTTAATACAGCTCTGGGATCCAAACTACAGGAATGGCCACCGTGAGGTTCAGGAAATTTGACCCCAAAATATGGCAGCTTGGCATTTGAGAAGACAACAGAAGCAAGAAAACCTCTCTTACCTCTTTACTGCCATTTTCCCCTGAAGCAGGTCATGAAAATATTCTCTGATCTTTCTCTAAAATAGGTCATAAACAGTATTGCAAATGGAAAATAAAAAGTATAAATACATAAAATAAAATAGGTCACAAGACCTTTTTCCAGAGGGGCCCATTCCTATAGTCAGAGGAAAGGAATGAAGACACAGGAACACAGAGAAGAATCTGAACAAACAGACCTTGCTAAGTCCTCCCCTCTCCAAGTTATTACCATTAGATTATACCCTATTTTGTCCAATCACTTGTACACAGCTGTCTGCTCTTCATGAAACCTAAGCATAAAAATACACAATTTTCCCTTTTTTGGGTGGTCTTCATTGCTGAAGGCTCCCGTGTCATATAACTTATATTAAATAAATTTGTATGCTTTCCTTTTATTACTCTGTTTTTTAATTATTGATGCCTCAGCCATGAGCCTTGCAATGGGTAAGGAAAGATACTACCTTTTGTCTCTTACAACACCCGTAAATGTTACTGGGCTTGTTGACCAGAAAAATAAAGAAGCTATTAAAACAAGATATATATTTAAAAAGAAATCAGGTACAGAAATTAAAGAAATTGAAATTAACCAAATAATAGAATGACCCATGTCATATTTTGCTTTCTTCCAGCAGCCGACCCTGAGACAAGGATTCAGGGCACGTGGTTCATTTGAGGGGCGAAGGGAACACCCACAAGAAAAAAGGAATAAAGGGATGTGAAAGAAGGAAGGGAAAATAATTAATAAAGGGCTACATTATCTAGCCAGCCATCACTGCAGGTGACTAAACTTAATCTTCAAAGGGACACTTGAGAGCCAATGGAAAATACATAACATCAGAGTAAAACTCTCCAGGGAGCCAGGAAGATGGGGTAATAGTATATCAGCTCTTATCAGTCATTGGTTGAGGGTTGCTGACAGAGGTATCAATTCCTCTGCACTTTCAGCATGCCAAACAAGAGACGATGTGGGCCGTAGATGCACAAGAAAGCCTACAGGCTGAGGAATGCTGCCCAATAGAGAATAAAGGGCACCAAATACTGATGAGACATTAAATCATTAAATGCTTCTCTACAGAGGCCTTATGGGGCCTAATGAAAACATAGACTAGAGATACAAATAGATTAAATACTCGAATTTGAATCCATAAAAGTAAAAGACTAATCAGCCATACCATGGCTAGGTTATGTCTCTAAGCCACTGAAAACATATTCTTTATTTTTTCAAAATGTCGTTAATATTTACTGAAATGAAAATATATGCCTCGTCAGAAAACATGGCACATTAGATGTCATGCCCTACTGTAAAGGAAATGAGGTTTTTAATAGTTCAGGGAGACAAAAGACTCCTCAATTCAAATTTCCCCATCACAACTGGATAAAGAAAATGCATACAGAGAAAGTAGCCACTGACTTCTCAGCCTTTAAGCATACAGCTGTATTAATTGGGGGTCTAACTTCAATTCCTGGGGGATCAGAAGTCTTTAAATGCTAAAATAAATGTCTATTTTTGGAAGCCCCAGTGGAAAGCCAACAGTGGGGGAATCCCCTGAGGCAGAACAGTTCCACAGGATGTTCAGAGCCAGGCCTGTGAAGGGGAGAACAATTCACACCCCAGTGCTGCATCTGCTCTCAGCCTAAAAACAGAACCACACCTACCACTTCTGTCCATCTGCCACCCACAACAATGCTTAGTTCCTTTCAAAATAAAGCGTACATGCTCACGTTATAGAAACAATTTAAAAATAATTAGAGAAAAACATTTCTTTAATGTGATTTTATTTTTCTGAGACATAATTTTGGAGGCTAATACATACAAGTATATCAAACTAAAAGATCAGATAATGTGGTCAGTGAAATGATTGAACTTAAAACAAAAATTTGTGTTAAAAATATGATATCTGACATTCTCGCCAAATCACTCACTATAAATTTCTTAATAATAGTTTCAGATTTACTTTTGGTTCAGTAACTTTTGTATCTACTACAAATAATTTAAGGACAAATATTAGTCTGGATTTTAAAAATTTATTCAAGAAGCTAAAACTTAAAAAACAATCAAACAAACAAACACAATGATTGTTTGGGAACTGCCAGAAGAGTTATCATTGCCATTCTAAAACCAGAAGATAAATCAAGGTGTCCTCTAAATTTATTACTAGCCATGGTTGGTAGCCGTAAGTGCCTAATTACCACATCTATTAGTTAGCTATTACTACATATCAAATTAGCTAAAATATTAGGTGGCTTAAAACATTAATAATTACTTATTTTCACTCATAATTTCATTTTTATTTTTTATATATTTTTTTATTTTAAGTTCTATGGTACATGTGCACAACGTGCAGGTTCGTTACATATGTATACATGTGCCATGTTGGTGTGCTGCACCCATTAACTCGTCATTTACATTAGGTATATCTCCTAATGCTATCCCTCCCCCCTCCCCCCACCCCACAACAGGCCCCCATGTGTGATGTTCCCCTTCCTGTGTCCAAGTGTTGTCATTGTTTAATTCCCACCTATAAGTGAGAACATGCGGTGTTTGGTTTTTTGCCCTTGCATTAGTTTGCTCAGAATGACGGTTTCCAGCTTCATCCATGTCCCTACAATGGACATGAACTCATCATTTTTATGGCTTCATAGTATTCCATGGTGTGTATGTGCCACATTTTCTTAATCCAGTCTATCATTGTTGGACATTTGGGTTGGTTCCAAGTCTTTGCTATTATGAGCAGTGCCACAATAAACATAGGTGTGCATGTGTCTTTATAGCAGCATGATTTATATTCCTTTGGGTATATACCCAGTAATGGGATGACTGGGTCAAATGGTATTTCTAGTTCTAGATCCTTGAGGAATTGCCACACTGTCTTCCACAATGGCTGAACTAATTTACAGTCCCACCAACAGTGTAAAAGTGTTCCTGTTTCTCCACATCCTCTCCAGCACCTGTTGTTTCCTGACTTTTTAGTGATCACCATTCTAACTGGTGTGAGATGATATCTCTTTGTGGTTTTGATTTGCATTTCTCTGATGGTCAGTGATGATGAGCATTTTTTCCTGTGTCTGTTGGCTAGATAAATGTCTTCTTTTGAAAAGTATCTGTTCATATCCTTCACCCACTTTTTGATGGGGCTGTTTTTTTCTTGTAAATTTGTTTGAGTTCTTTGTAGATTCTGGATATTAGCCCTTTGTCAGATGGGTAGGTTGCAAAAATTTTCTCCCATTCTGTAGGTTGCCTGTTCACTCTGATGGTAGTTTCTTTTGCTGTGCAGAAGCTCTTTAGTTTAATTAGATCCCATTTGTCAATTTTGGCTTTTGTTGCCATTGCTTTTGGTGTCTTAGACATGAAGTCCTTGCCCATGCCTATGTCCTGAATGGTATTGCCTAGGTTTTCTTCTAGGGTTTTTATGGTTTTAGGTCTAACATTGAAGTCTTTAATCCATCTTGAATTAATTCTTGTATAAGGTGTAAGGAAAGGATCCAGTTTCAGCTTTCTACATATGGCTAGCCAGTTTTCCCAGCACCATTTATTAAATAGGAAATCTTTTCCCCATTTCTTGTTTTTGTCAGGTTTGTCAAAGATCAGATAGTTGTAGATGTGTGGTATTATTTCTGAGGGCTCTGTTCTGTTCCATTGATCTATATATCTGTTTTGGTACCAGTACCATGCTGTTTTGTTTAGTGTAGCCTTGTAGTATAGTTTGAAGTCAGGTAGTGTGATGCCTCCAGCTTTGTTCTTTTGGCTTAGGATTGACTTGGCAATATGGGCTGTTTTTTGGTTCCATATGAACTTTAAAGTAGTTTTTTCCAATTCTGTGAAGAAAGTCATTGGTAGCTTGATGGGGATGGCATTGAATCTATAAATGACCTTGGGCAGTGTGGCCATTTTCATGATATTGATTCTTCCTATCCATGAGCATGGAATGTTCTTCCATTTGTTTGTGTCCTCTTCTATCTCATTGAGCAGTGGTTTGTAGTTTTCCTTGAAGAGGTCCTTCACATCCCTTGTAAGTTGGATTCCTAAGTATTTTATTCTCTTTGAAGCAATTGTGAATGGGAGTTCACTCATGATTTGGCTGTCTGTTTGTCTGTTATTGGTGTATAAGAATGCTTGTGATTTTTGCACATTGGTTTTTGTGTCCTGAGACTTTGCTGAAGTTGCTTATCAGCTGAATGAGATTTGGGCTGAGACGATGGGGCTTTCTAGATATACAATCATGTCATCTGCAAACAGGGACAATTTGACTTCCTCTTTTCCTAATTGAATACCCTTTATTTCTTTCTCCTGCCTGATTGCCCTGGCCAGATTTCCAACACTATGTTGAATAGGAGTGGTGAGAGAGGGCATCCCTGTCTTGTGCCAGTTTTCAAAGGGAATGCATCCATTTTTTGCCCATTCAGTATGATATTGGCTGTGGGTTTGTCATAGATAGCTCTTATTATTTTGAGATACGTCCCATCAACACCAAATTTATTGAGAATTTTTAGCATGAAGGGCTGTCGAATTTTGTCAAAGGCCTTTTCTGCATCTATTGAGATAATCATGTGGTTTTTGTCTTTGGTTCTGTTTATATGCTGGATTACATTTATTGATTTGCATATATTGAACCAGCCTTGCATCCCAGGGATGAAGCCCACTTGATCATGGTGGATAAGCTTTTTGATGTGCTGCTGGAATCGGTTTGCCAGTATTTTATTGAGGATTTTTGCATCGACGTTCATCATGGATATTGGTCTAAAATTCTTTTTTGTGTGTGTGTCTCTGCCAGACTTTGGTATCAGCATGATGCTGGCCTCATAAAATGAGTTAGGGAGGATTCCCTCTTTCTCTATTGATTGGAATAGTTTCAGAAGGAATGGTATCAGCTCCTCCTTGTACCTCTCGTAGAATTCAGCTGTGAATCCATCTGGTCCTGGACTTTTGTTAGTTGGTAAGCTATTAATTATTGCTTCCATTTCAGAGCCTGTTATTGGTCTATTCAGAGATTCAACTTCTTCTTGGTTCAGTCTTGGGAGGGTGTGTATGTCGAGGAATTTATCCATTACTTCTAGATTTTCTAGTTTATTTGCATAGAGGTGTTTCTAGTATTCTCTGATGGTAGTTTGTATTTCTGTGGGATCAGTGGTGATATCCCCTTTATCATTTTTTATTGCATCTATTTGATTCTTCTCTCTTTTCTTCTTTATTAGTCTTACTAGCAGTCTATCAATTTTGTTGATCTTTTCAGACAACCAGCTCCTGGATTCATTGATTTTTTGAAGGGTTTTTTGTGTCTCTATCTCCTTTAGTTCTGCTCTGATCTTAGTTATTTCCTGCCTTCTGCTAGCTTTTGAATGTGTTTGCTCTTGCTTCTCTAGTTCTTCTAATTTTGATGTTAGGGTGTCAATTTTAGATCTTTCCTGCTTTCTCTTGTGGGCATTTAGTGCTATAAATTTCCCTCACACACTGATTTAAATGTGTCCCAGAGATTCTGGTATGTTGTGTCTTTGTTCTTGTTGGTTTCAAAGAACGTCTTTATTTCTGCCTTCATTTTGTTATGTACCCAGTAGTCATTCAGGAGCCGGTTGTTCAGTTTCCATGTAGTTGAGCAGTTTTGAGTGAGTTTCTTAATCCTGAGTTCTAGTTTGATTGCACTGTAGTCTGAGAGACAGTTTGTTATAATTTCTGTTCTTTTACATTTGCTGAGGAGAGCTTTACTTCCAACTATGTGGTCAATTTTGGAATAGGTGTGGTGTGGTGCTGAGCAGAGTGTATATTCTGTTGATTTGGGGTGGGGAGTTCTGTTGATGTCTGTTAGGTCTGCTCAGTGCAGAGCTGAATTCAATTCCTGGATATCCTTGTTAACTTTCTGTCTCGTTGATCTGTCTAATGTTGACAATGGGGTGTTAAAGTCTCCCATTGTTATTGTGAGGGAGTCTAAGTCTTTTTACAGGTCTGTAAGGACTTGCTTTATGAATCTGGGTGCTCCTATATTGGGTGGATATATATTTAGGACAGTTAGCTCTTCTTGTTGAATTGATCACTTTACCTTTATGTAATGGCCTTCTTTGTCTCTTTTGATATTTGTTGGTTTAAAGTGTGTTTTATTAGAGACTAGGATTGCAACCCCTGCCTTTTTTTGTTTTCCATTTGCTTGGTAGATCTTCCTCCATCCCTTTATTTTGAGCCTGTGTGTGTCTCTGCATGTGAGATGGGTTTCCTGAATACAGCACACTGATGAGTCTTGACTCCTTATCCAATTTGCCAATATGTGTCTTTTAATTGGAGCATTTAGCCCATTTACATTTAAGGTTAATATTGTTATGTGTGAATTTGATCATGTCGTTATGATGTTAGCTGGTTATTTTGCTCATTAGTTGATGCAGTTTCTTCCTAGCCTCGATGGTCTTTACAGTTTGGCATGTTTTTGCAGTGGCTTGGACCAGTTGTTCCTTTCCATGTTTAGTGTTTCCTTCAGGAGCTCTTGTAGGGCAGGCCTGGTGGTGACAAAATCTCTCAGCATTTGCTTGTCTGCAAAGGATTTTATTTCTCCTTCACTTACGATGCTTAGTTTGGCTGGTAAGGAATTCTGGGTTGAAAATTCTTTTCTTTAAGAATGTTGAATATTGGCCCCCACTCTCTTCTGGCTTGTAGAGTTTCTGCCAAAAGATCAGCTCTTAGTCTGATGGGCTTCCCTTTGTGAGTAACCCGACCTTTCTCTCTGGCTGTCCTTAACATTTTTTTCCTTCATTTCAACTTTGGTGAATCTGACAATTATGTGTCTTGGAGTTACTCTTCTCGAGGATTATCTCTGTGGCGTTCTCTGTATTTCCTGAATCGGAATGTTGGCCTGCCTTGCTAGATTGGGGAAGTTCTCCTGTATAATATCCTGCAGAGTGTTTTCCAACTTGGTTCCATTCTCCCCGTCACTTTCAGGTACACCAATCAGACGTAGATTTGGTCTTTTCACATAGTCCCATATTTCTTCGAGGCTTTGTTCATTTTTTATTCTTTTTTCTCTAAGCTTCTCTTCTCATTTCATTTCATTCATTTGATCTTCCATCACTGATACCCTTTCTTCCAGTTGATCGAATCAGCTACTGAATCTTATGCATTTGTCCTGTAGTTCTCATGCCATGGTTTTCAGCTCCATCAGGTCCTTTAAGGACTTCTCTTCATTGGTTATTCTAGTTAGCCATTCGTCTAATCTTTTTTCAAGGTTTTAACTTCTTTGCGATGGGTTCGAACTTCCTCCTTTAGCTCGGAGAAGTTTGATCATCTGAAGCCTTCTTCTCTCAGCTCGTCAAAGTTATCCTCCGTCCAGCTTTGTTCCGTTGCTGGCAAGGGGCTGCGTTCCTTTGGAGGAGGAGAGGTGCTCTGATTTTTAGGATTTTCAGTTTTTCTGTTGTTTTTTCTGCATCTTTGTGGTTTTATCTACCTTTCGTCTTTGATGATAGTGATGTACAGATGGGGTTTTGCTGTGGATGTCCTTTCTGTTTGTTAGTTTTCCTTTTAACAGTCAGGACCCTCAGTGGCAGGTCTGTTGGAGTTTGCTGGAGGTCCACTCCAGACCCTGTTTGCCTGGGTAGCAGCAGCAGAGGCTGCAGAACAGCAGATATTGCTGAACAGCAAATGTTGCTATCTGATGGTTCCTCTGGAGGTTTTGTTCAGAGGGGTACCCGGCCATGTGAGGTGTCAGTCTGCCACTACTGGGGGGTGCCTCCCAGATAGGCTACTCGGGGTTCAGGGACCCACTTGAGGAGGCAGTCTGTCCATTCTCGGATCTCAAAGGGGGCTGGGAGAACCACTACTGTCTTCAAAGCTGTCAGACAGGGACATTTAAGTCTGCAGACGTTTCTGCTGCCTTTTGTTTGGCTATGCTCTGCCCCCAGAGGTGGAGTCTACAGAGGCAGGCAGGCCTCCTTGAGCTGCGGTGGGCTCCACCCAGTTCGAGCTTCCTGGCCACTTTGTTTACCTACCCAAGCCTCAGCAATGGTGGGTGCCCCGCCCCCAGCCTCACTGCCACCTTGCAGTTCGATCTCAGACTGCTGTCCTGGCAATGAGCAAGGCTCCATGGGGATGGGGCTATCCAAGCCAGGTGCAGGATATAATCTCCTGGTGTGCCATTTGCTAAGACCATTGGAAAATCACAGTATTAGGGTGGGAGTGACCCGATTTTCCAGCTGCCATCTGTCACAGCTTTGCTTGGCTGTGAAGGGGAATTCCCTGACCCCTTGTGCTTCCCGGGTGAGGCAATGCCTCACCCTGCTTCAGCTCATGTTCGGTGCACTGCATCCACTGTCTGACAAGCCCCAGTGAGATGAACCCAGTACCTCAGTTGGAAATGCAGAAATCACCCATCTTCTGTGTCGCTCGTGCTGGGAACTGTAGATTGGAACTGTTCCTATTTGGCCATCTTGGAACTGCCAATTTTCACTCATAATTTCTTTGGGTCAGTTGAGAGGTTGGGGAGGAAATTATGCCTCCCCATCAGCCGAAAGACTTAAAGTCTTGGCATTGGAATTTAATTTTTTGAATTCACTGCATGTCTGATAGTTAGTATTGACTCTAGGTTCCAGGCCTACCTGGTGCTATTAGCCAGAATACCCACAGGTGGCCTCTCCATCTGGCCTGAGCTTCTTTGCAACATGGTGGCATGTGTCTGAGAGAGAGAAAGCCAGGTGGGAGTTGTGTTGCCTTTTAAGATTGGGCCCTGAAAGTCATGCAGCATCATTTCTACTGCATGCTATTGACTGAAGAAGTTACAAAAGTCTTTCCCACTATGTTTCAAGTAGGGAAACATAGATTCTATCTCTCAACAGAGGAGCATTTTGGTCACAGTGGAAGAAGAAAATGTGGAATGGAATATATATTGATGAATTCATTTTGGGAAAATGTAATTTGCCACCCTACAAAATATGGTCTCTTGACCCCATACCTGAAGGATCTTTCCCCCATAGTCAAACTGTCCTCAGCATCTATGTTTTATAAAGACAGCTTGTTATTTTTGATGAGTTGGGAAGTTTTCAAAGAATTTTCATTGGAATTGATTACTTCCAAAACTTGAGGGCAAAAGAAAACAAGGAAACTGAGGACTAAGCAATGTTTTTTTTTTCTTTTTTTTTTTTTTTTTATCTTGCCCAAATTCCTATCTTAGGGGTCTGGGGAGTCATGCCCTGCAAACCATAAATTCTCATTAGATGGGTTTTATTTAACCCTATATATCATGACTTACTTTCTAACCTAACTCTGGCATAACATTACATGACAAAAAGAAAATCAAAATATTTTACTCCACTACATGTTTCTTTGCCATATTTTGAAATGGCCCTGCAAAGCTGTCTTTTGTGGGCAAGATTTTGCATCTGTAAAGAATCTTTATTTACATAGTGAGATCTTTTTCTTCTAGGCCCTCTCAATCCTGAAGAGATTAACTGAGAGTCTAGCACATTTTAAAGGTCTGAATAGGAAACGTGTCATCTATTGTCTCTAAGGGCAGCCATTATGAGACTTCCAAAGAACCTTGGTCTCCGCAATCTTTTATCTTAACCTGAACTTTTCCTTTCCATTAATCCCAGGTCTTCAGACAGACTCCATCAATTGAACCAACTGTAAATCAGAAAATGTTGAAATTTACCTATAGCCTGGAAACACCTCCCCATCTCACCTCCCCTGCCCCACTTCGAATTGTCCCGCCTTTCTGGACCAAACCAATGTATTTCTCAAATGTATTTGATTGATGTCTCATGCCTCCCTAAAATGTATAAAACCAAGCTTCTCCCCAAATACCTTGGGCACATGGGTACTTCCTGAGGGCTGTGTCACAGGCCATGGTCACTCATATTTGGCTCAGAATAAATCTCTTCAAATATTTTACAGAGTTTGACTCTGTAATTTCAGTTAAATAACTGATGCATTTGATGCTTTTCCCCTCTCCAGATTATTATAGTATTTCAAATAACATCATCCCTTTAAAATTATTGTAGAGTCCAAATAATTGAATTACTGTGTTTCATATGATATTTAATCTGAGAAGAAAACAGCATAAGCCATCTTAGCAAAAACCTCAGAGAAATAATATTTCATTGTCTGAATTCCTAATAAGGAGGAAAACCCTTCGTCTAAGGGAATGCCCAATTTACTCATACCCCTCCAGTATGATCGATGGTTAATTATAACAAGTCAATCATTTTTCCCTCTTTACTGGATTTACTTCCCACCATTTAAAATAATTCTATGGCTTAGATGCCAACCATGTTTTTGATTCTTGAGTGAATTTAATGGTGTTAGATCAGATCTGCTATAAGTCTAGAAAGCACATTAACTAGAAAACACATTAATTCAGTTGATCGTTACTAGTTGTATTGGATACCAAATATAGTTGTCCTACTTTTAAAATTTCCTGCTCAATATTTCAAAATGATAATAAATCTCCCCAAAATATAATTTAAGTGAAGAGAGTTGCATTCTGAAGTCAATAAAATGCCAAATGCTGAAGAGTTAGCTTCTTTGAAAAATGTTAAAGCATTAAAAACAAGGCAACTGTTAATATTCATATAAAAAGGAAATCATTAACCAAATTATTAATAGGTGAGAAAATAAGGAACACGTTCATTAAAATTGATTTCATCTAAACAGTTTACAAATAAAAGGTATTTGCAACAGACCCAGAAACGACGTAACAGGCTCTGAGAAAATGGGCTGTATAGGATATTTTCTCAGATTTTTCCTACCTAATTCATTTCATTCCTGCATTCTGGACTATTCTCATTGTTTCTTATTTTCTAGGAAGATTGCTCTTAGTCTCATTACATGTTATACATTACCATCATTCCTTGAATGAAAATTCTTTTGGACATTTCATATTGCTTTTTAAATCCTTACTCACTCACCCAGAGTGGAATTGTCAATACTGCTGTGAAGACCATTATTCTTGGTAATCATGAATGTTCCCCAACTTGGGTTCCTTTTCTCCCTCCCTTTCTTGTCATTACATACAATTATCAAACAAGCTCAAACTATTTCAGTGACCCCCTTAAAGATGACTACTACATGTTTTCTGTTTCATATTGCTTCTTCTTACTTTCTAATTGAGTCCTAGAGCATGGTCTGCTTTGTTAGGATAAATGTTATGTTGCTGTAAGTGAACCAGAAATGCTGTGTTCACTCTGGATAGGGAGTCCATCACTTATATGGCAACCTGATAGAGCCGAGAACATGGCTTATCTCCTGACTTACCCTTCTGCCATCCTGAACACTCAGCTTTGATCTCAAGGTCCAAGTGGCCTTTGATGGCTCCCTCCATTATGACTGTATTCCAGCTAGTGGCAAAGGAGAAAGCAATAAGGGAAAGCACTTTCTTTCTCAATATGCTCTTGGCCCAGAAGTTGTACCACCATGTCCATCAAGTGGAACCTAGTCACGTGGCCTCTTCTTGGAGCAAAGAAAGCAGTTCATACAGTTGTTTATATGAAACTTTCATTATTATAGAGAAAGGAAGGTCAGATATTGGGGAGCAATTAATTGTCTCTCATATAACTTTAGATTCAAGTAGATTTAGCTTTAATTCTGGTTCTGCGATGGATTAACTATTAGGCCTAATATTAGGCCACACAAAGGTCTAAAAGCTTCATCTGATCTTCATCTTTGTCTGATCTGACTTACTTCAAAGAGATATTGAACATATTGCATGTGATAATGAATATTAAATGTTTAGCCCTTTGTTTAGGATAAAATATTTGCTCAATAAATGAGAGGGAGGAAAGACAGAAAAAGAGTAATACCTAAGAAATGTGCTATTGAGGACTCTGAGTTGGGTAGGATTTATATTCATTGAATGCCTACAGGCAGGAATTGTGATTGAGAGGCTAAGTTGGAGAGATAAATGCATGTAGAAAAGATCTTGGTTACTGGCCGGGCATGGTGGCTCATGCCTGTAATCCCCGCACTTTGGGAGCCAAGGCAGGCAGATCACAAGGTCAGGAGATCAAGACCATCCTGGCTAACACAGTGAAACCCCATCTCTACTAAAAATACTAAAAATTAGCCAGGCGTGGTGGTGGGTGCCTGCAGTCCCAGCTACTCGAGAGGCTGAGGCAGGAGAATGGCATGAACCTGAGAGGTGTAGCTTGCAGTGAGCCGAGATCACACCACTGCACTCCAGCCTGGGTGACAGAGCAGCGAGACTCCATCTCAAGTAATAAAAAAAATAAAAAAGATCTTGGCTATTTAGATCATAAGTAAATATGCCAAGAACAAAAAGATTGAGAGTAAAGCAAATAAGTAAAATATTGGGAGCTAAACTCAAGGTTAGCTAATTTGTTTATCGATTTAGCTAATTTCTTTATTGATTTTTGTTTTCTTCGAGTCATTTGTAACCAGTCGTCAGAGGTCAACATTTTTCCCACTTATGTATATTGAATGAAACATTATGCATTAATCATGATTTCCTTATATTGATTGAATGGAAAAATTGCAGCAAGTTCAAGAAGAGTCAAAACTTGGACCAGTTATTCTCCTCCTCTCATAGCTACTAAATTGTGTTGAACACTGACTAACATAAATCTTCACCATTAAGGGAATTAAGGCAGGATATAGAAACATATCATATATGGTATCCAGGGTTGGTAGCCAATAGAGGTCTTCCCTAGAGCTCTTAACAGATGGCACAGGAGAAATTCTGGAAAAAAGGAAAAGGGCAAGTAGGCAAGATATTTCCCACCCTTTCAAGCAGAACCATTCTGCTTTAGCATGTAGACGTCCTTCTTGGTTTTGTGAGGAAAAGCCTTCATTTTCCTTTAGGAAATAATATGAAATATTTTTTTCACAGGATTCAGGTTCTAAGTGCTAAATAGACTCATATAAAGTATTATTTTTTTACTTCTAATCATTTATCCACATCAGCTACAAAGGGTAGTTTCCTCTACAGAAACTTTTTTATCTCCTACTGATTCATTAATTTCTCCCTAAATTGTTCACATGTTCCTCTGTTATACCTACTCTGCTTAACACAGTGTCTGGCGTATAAGAATCTCAACACATTTTATTAAACAATTCAATCTAAGAATAAATGAATATTAACTTATACTACTGAAAAAACAACTATCAGAGGAATCTCAGTAAGAATCCTGCCACCACTAAAATGATTTAGAATTACAGCAAGACCTTGAATAATGTCATTCAACATCATTTTGTTGTAACATTGATGAGAAAAAGGAAAAGATTCCTGGCTGGGACTACTGTCTGTGTGGACTTTACATGGTATCCCCATGTCTGCATGGGTTTTCTTCATGTACCCTGGTTTCCACCCAGAGAAGGAAGTATCTCAAAGATATGGACATCAGGTGACTTGGCATATCTAATAATCCCAGTGTGAATGACTGTGGGTATTTGTGAATACACCCTGAGGTGGAATGGCATCCTAGCCAGGTCTGGTTCCCACCTTATACAAGGAGCTGCTAGGATAGGATCTGGCCACCCATAACCCTGAAAACTAGAATAGGCAGGTAAACAATTACCTTACTTGTTTTTGTTAATCATTCTTTATGTATGGCTCACATATATTTCAATGTTTCATAGTAGAAATGTTTTGGGTCATTATTTAGGAGTCTGGTGATGCTTTGTGACCAGGAATATGTTGTGGGAATTTAACTCTTGTTTTAATATCAATTAGCCAATGGTAAAATTGGTTTTGTTATACTTCATTTCACTTAAAGTCACTATTTCCAAGAATCTATCAATTAAGTGAGAACTTACTGTATAAATTAAAAACAACTCTGGGGTCAAATTAAAAAAAAAAGTGATTAAATTTCTCACTTCTAAAACTCATGAGTTCTGCCACTGCAGAAAAAATCCTGGCAAAGCTTGAAACAACACTAAGGCACACTGTAATTTTTTTTTAAAATAAAATACAAAAGATACCTCCTATAAAAATCCAAGTGAGATAATAAATATAAGAACATTTTGTTAATTACAAGTTGCAAAGCAAAATTAAGATGTTGTTATTAAATCCAAACTGGAATCCCTTTCTATTGGGGTTGCATAGCTCTTATACTGATGTAGTACAGTATGATAAAAGTTTTCCTTTACTAAAAGCCTCTGTCTGTGCTCAGTGCTAGGATGAGCATGTGATAATATTTCTTCCATAGATACAGTTTTTGAATGTCCATGCAGATTCTTATTTGTGAGGAATTGGTGCTCATACAATTAGACATATGAACATGAATCCAATAAATCCAACTGAACAATGGGAGGAATTATCTTATACTTGAAGTCATTGTTTCATATTCCTGAAGCCTCCAGCGGGCTCCAAATATGAGATTTTTGTTTCTCTGTGGCTTCCCCATAGTTCTTTTCCATAAAGAAAGCCTTCTGATACCAGCATGGAGTATGTGAAATTCTTTGGAACTGAAAAGTTGGTCTTTCTTTTGCAGCAAAATGCCATTTATCCAATTCAGTTCTAAGCAAAATCTTTTATTGATAAAATAAAAGTAAAAGGGGCATAAGAAACAAAAAGGTTTCATTGCTTAGATTTCAATCATGCTTTGTTTATAGGATGCAGAAAAACAGTTCAGTTCGGCCAGGCACAGTGGCTCATGCCTGTTATCCCAGCACTTTGGGAGGCCAAGGTAGGTGGATCACAAAGTCAGGAGATCAAGACCATCCAGGCTAACATGGTGAAACCCCGTCTCTACTGAAAAATACAAAAAATTAGCCAGGCGTGGTGGCAGGCACCTGTAGTCCCAGCTACTTGGGAGGCTGAGGCAGAAGAATGGCATGAACCCAGGTGGTGAAGCTTGCAGTGAGCCAAGATCACGCCACTGCACTCCAGCCTGGGCCACAGAGTGAGACTCCGTCTCAAAAACAAACAAACAAAAAACACTTCAGTTATTTTCCAACATATGTGTATGCTATTTCTTAGTACTTGTAAATGGGAGTCCCTGTGGCTTTGGTGTCAGACACCTAGACTCAAGCCTTGACTCTCAAATGCTAGTTTTGTGATCTTGAGCAAATTGCTTACATTTTAGATCTTGTTTTCTCATCTGTGAAATGATTATAATCCTACCTAGGCCAAGAAATCTTAAGTAAAATTAAGCAAAAATTTTAGTACATAGAAACTGATCAATATAAAATAGTAATTATGATTATGTTCTGTAAGAGTGGAAACAAGAGTCAAAGGCAAAGCCATGGCAACAGAACCATGGGATTACAGTGAAAAACACTAAGTCTCTAAAATGTGGCTCTATTAGAACAACTTTATCAGGATGAGTATAACGCTAGTTAAAAATTACCTGCCTAGAAGTCGATCAGGCAGAATATTTGTGTTTCTAATATAAATACCATTCTCCAGGATATAGTATCACTTTATGCCCAGAGAAACTTTCCATTATGCATATGACAGATATCATACCATATTATACTACTTTTTCATGCCTTAATCTAGCTTAATTTGGCTATAGCCCTTATATTAAATTCCTCACTAAATTTCTCATCTTTTATGTGAAGATGATATTTATCAATTTATAAAACATTTTATGACTACTGAAACTCATCAGACATAAAGACCATAATTACAAATATTACTAACTACAATTACAGATGGGTAAGTATAATTGAAGTGTCTTAGATTAGCTTCTACTTTCGTAAACTCAGAAGACTCATACAGTCACTACATACATCATCTTCTCTATCAACAAATAATTTTGTATTCATTATGCATTCTTATCTTTTAGACCTTATAAGGATCCTTAACATTTCTCAGATTTTAGCAGCTTATTGCTACTGCTTTCATTTCTACTTCCTGGTTTGCTTATAAAGTTATTTTTTAAATTACTTGATCACATCTTGGAATGGCTTGTCCAAAATGCTGGAAGAAGTTATTTTTTTGTATGAAACATTTGGACCTTATAACAGCTAAACCTTTTTCTTCTCCCAAGATTCAAAACAATTTCTTCAACCACAAATCCCATATTTCTGTAAGTTATATTTTTGCAGGGCAAAATTCCCTTGTAGCATGTTGGTATGTGTTACCTTTGTACACAGGATATTTTGTGATTATGAGGAATTTGTTTATAATTACCAGTCCCAAATTTGGGCTAGACACATTTCTACATGTGTCTTAGATAATACCATAGGCTCTGCTTCAGTTTCTGAATTTAGCTTGTTTACATTATGTACGTCTGTTACAAATGTGTGAGTGAATTTGGATGGATGAATCAGTAACTTTGCATGCAAAATACAACTCAAAGATCTTAGTATTTACAAAAAATATGCATACCAAATGTTTTTACTTGATATCAGGTTCTGTCTATTGTGGAGCAAGCAGGGTGAAATATAATGCATAAACTAAGATTTATTTTCCTTTACAGAAGAAAACAGACTCCCTTTGAAGTATTTCCTATCATCAGCAAGTTCGGAGGCAACTCCTCAAATATTTAACATTATAGCAATGTTCAAAGATAGTAGAAGCAGAAAATGTCTAGCCTTTAAACGCAAAAGTAAATAAGAGCCTCTACATTGGAAAAGAAATTATATCATCTGAAGATTTCATTTAGTAAGGAGTAAAGGACTGAATTTATGGGTGGATGAATTTTCTTTTCCTATAGTGTTTTTTAAAGCCTCTTTTTGTTTATGCAATGTTAAATTACTTCTTTAGTATAGGCCAAATGAACGACAGGTCTTCATAAAACTCATTAGTTGAATGACTGCTTGCAGGAGCAAAAAAGTGGAGATTTTTAGCTAAGAATGGACCATGGAAATATGTTGAAAAATTGCTGAACTTGTCTGTAGGAGAGTCACTTAGAACTGTGCTCCACAATAGCCTTAACTACTATGTGTTCATTGATTTATTTACTTGTAAAAAGAAAACAGCTATATCATGATTGCAATCAGTTGCAAATGGCTATTTCTTTTATTTTTATCCATTTTATGACAGATCAGTTATCAAAGAAACATTGCCAAAGCTTTGATTTTTTCATATAGTAGGCTAGTTTAAAAAAGAAATAAAACAGAAGTTGACATTGTCTAAATAAGTCCTTTTGATTTGAAATACGGTTCTTGAGAAATTACGTAATTTTCCCTCCATCACTACTAGGTGGTTCTGAACGAAGAAAGAAATGCTTGTAAATTGTTTTGAAGCTTATCGCCAGCAAAATAGTACAGCTTATTATAGTATCATATATTTCACAAAGAGTGCTTTGCAGTCTTAGAACACAATAGATATATTTTTGTTAGCTGAGTAGATATTAAGCCAAATTGCACAACCACTTTACCCAATGAGAAGCGTGAAGCCAACTAACATGTCTCTCCCTCCCACCTCTCTTTATGACCACAAAGCAATAAGGCCTTCTTTGCCTGTTTCTCTTGATCTTTCCTTTGTTCCCCTCCTCCTTTTCTACTGACTTCTGCAGTCTAGGGAAGTGCCCAGACATATAATTGGGCCAGTTTTCTTAGAAATCCAATGACAGCAACCCCCTTTGCAAGGCCTTGGAAATGTCCTGTTCTTCTTGAACTCACTGGAGAGCCTGGAGACCTGGCACAGAGAAGTGAGAAGAAAGACGGAAGTTGGTGAAATTTCTTTTTTCGGTTTGATGATTGCAATTTGACTCATCTATTCACAGCTAACTATGGCCAATTTGTCTTTATATGATATGAAACACAAATTACGTTCACAAGATTTTCAAAATAACACATAAATAGTCTGTTTCCCTCAACATTATTAAGCTTACATGGAGAATACATACACATATGGAATCTTATGACAGAAATTAAGTTAAAGTGCTGATTTCATTCCACTCATAAAATAAGCTCTCCTTTTTGTACCATATACTTTATTAATCACACACTTGATGTTCTTAGAGAAAATGATTTATATTTTCTAAAAGGAAACAAACATTTTATGATGCTAAATGATAAATTAATGATAAACCATCCCAACATGTCTTTTAAAACTATAGATGATGTTAAATAAACAAAATAAGGCAAATGGATACTGAGATAACATAGAGGGATACATATTGATCAGAACTAAGAATTCTAATAATGGAAAAATATCAGTCTTGCAGGTGGCTTCTGGTCTCATTTTTCAACCTGTGGACTAATATATAAATATTAAAGGTCATAAATATTTTATCATGGCTTTTAAGAAGAAATAAGCCACATGCTACAGCAAAATGCATATATAAGATCATTATGCTCACAGTTTAAGGTCATTTAGAAAGTTGTTAGTGTAACTTAGACTCCTTAGGTTCTCAACAAATGCTTCTATATTCTAATTATCCTACCAAGACTAAAAGCCGTGGTGATGAGAGACTGAGCCACATGCTTATTCTAATTTCCCACTTTGCTCTGCATTCCGCTGACAAAATGACATCAACATATATTAATCAAGCACTTTCTATTGCTTTCATTAGATCATATAAGGAATCAAGTAAAATCGTATTTTGTCCATAAGAAGTTTATAATATCTCAAGGATGTTAGTTGTTTCCTTACTTTTTTTTCTAGAGATGATCAACTTACAAAAGACCAGGGACACCTGTCCAAAGAGAGATAAATAGAAGCAAGCTCAAGTTTTATGTTGCTATTATGTTGTCTGGCTTAGGACATCCAACCTCTACTTCCTGCAACTCATCAATCAGAGAATTTTCTTTTGTTTCACCAAAGTACAAAAATACACATTCCATCAAAACTGTGACAGTTTCCAGCCAGTGTAGCAACTCCGTTCCTGATTTCTAAACCTACCCTACTTTGTTGATGCCATTCAAATGGAGCAGTGGTGTCCTTTTTTTTTTTTTTTTTGTTAGTAATGAAAATGACCCTTCTTGATTTGTAAAATATTACGTAATTTGAATTTGGCGGCCTTCCCTTTCCCAGGTCCTCCCCTTATTTGTAAGATTTTATATGGAACAATTATAGTACCTTAAACTGACATCTTTTCCTTTTTAGATTCTGATGAAAAAAAAAATCCTTCCAATACCTTCTAAGAATTCATCTTTCTCTGTGACTATCTATAGAGTGCTCGGTTCCAGAGATACATAGTTAAATAAAATAGGATTTCTACCATGTTTTAGAATAGATGTGGCTGGGGACAAGTAACAAGAGATTTAAAAGTGAAAAATGAATCCTAGAATCTAGGCCACATAACAAAAAAAGCAAATGCAGGAGTGAAGCCTGGATTTGAGCTCATAAAGCCTGGCTGTAAAGCCTGTACTCACAGGAGCACTGGGAGCATCAAAGTAAAAGAGTTGAAGAAAAGTTTATTGTCATATGAAATATTAGAGGCTTAAAAATTTCAAAGCTGAAATATTTGAAAATAAGACACAGTTCATGTTCTGGTCACAGAGGTTGTTTTGATGAAGTAGGTTATTTTAAATCAATAATTGTTATAATAATGATCATTGACAGATTTCCTAGTATTCGTAGTGGTAATACAACCATTTATTCTGTGTTTTTAATTTTCCCATAAAATGGAATGTTCACCAGAATGGGTTTGGGGACTCTTTTACAGAATAAGAAACTGAGGATCAGACTGCTTAATTAACTTGCTTATAATTCCAAAACAAATACTAGGTAGAGCCAAAATTTAAATCTAGATCTTTTTTATTTTAGAAATATTTTATTGAAGTATACAATACATATATTAAAGTGTACATACAGTAGGTTTTTTGCTTGATTACTTTTCAGCAAATTAACACACTCATATAACAAGCACCCAGGTTAAGAAACATAATATTGCAGTGCCCCCAAATACCCGCCAGCACCCCATTAACTTTTCTGACTTCTAATCTCAAAGACTAGTTTTGTATGTTTTGGTGTTCTATTTAAATGGAATGATAGAGTATGTACTTTTTGTGTCTGGATCCCTTCCATTAATATAAAACCTGGATCTGTTGGTCTTGACCATCAATCTTTCTTCAAAACACTACCAGAAGTGATGATTTTAGAGATGAAAAGTTTAAGGAGGAGAGGCTACTGTGCTAATTGAATCAATAAGAATATTGAAATAACTCAAGATCAGAATGTGAATAATGATGGAGAAGTTGTCTCATAAGGGCCAAGTCTAAGTTTATAGGAAAAAGATCAGGAAAGTGGAAGAAGACAATAGCACTGAAAAAAAGTAAACTATGTAATCTGATAACAGAGCATTAAATGACACGTTATGCATAGATAGAGGAGTATTCATTTAGAAAATCAATGGAGAGCAAGATTGTTGCCAAATTTCTTCCTGCCTCTAAAGTAGGTGGAAAGTGAGAGAAGCAGTGTTCCCAGAGAAGACTCAGGCTTCAGTTATGACCAGGAAAGGATCATTCAAAAGGATCTAATCTTCATTAACTCACAAAATAAAAATATATACATATATCTAGGAGGATTAATATAGTGAAAGAAGATTCAGTTACTTGGAACATTGAATTAACTCACAAACCCCTCATTGTTCAAATTCACCCTATTCCCACAGGCCATGAAGTAGACAGGTTATATATGGCTGTGCTCCAGAAGTCTCTGGTCTGATACTCTCTCTGCTCCCTATGCCAGACGTACTGATCATGAGTACCCCTTCGTATTTTCTTTCCCATTTCTCCATATTACCTCTTCCACATTCTCATTAAATCATGCTGCCTCTATGTACTTGGAATCCCTTCTCTGAACCTTGCTATCTAGGTTCTCCTCTTGGTTGGCTTCATTTTAGGTGACTTCTCTCACAAACACATAATAACTTGTCTTCCTACCCATAATCTTCTGCTTCCAGTTGTGTCATCATTTTAAAAATTAATTTTTAAAGGTAATTTCTATTGCAGTTCAAAATCACACATAGGTATCACAATTCATATTTGCTGAAAATAAATACAATCAACAAAAATCACTTCCTTAGACGTGACTGTGATTAGAAAATGAAGAATGATATCTCATCAACTCTGGCATATTTCAATATAAAAGTGAGTCAATGCAAAAATGCTGATGTGTGCAAAGAATACCAAATAAATGTGGTTATGAAAAATTATCTTGAGAAAAGAATATAAACAATGAATAGTGATCATAGTAGGGATTTGGATAACACAGATGTCTTATAGAATACCAAATGTAACATATTAGGACAAGCTAGGCTGAGCTGTGGTAACAGTAATCTGCAACTATCAATCACTTAACATCATAACAATTTCTTGTTTATGTATATATCTTGATGCAGGTGGGCACACTCAGATTTGTGCTTTTCCCATTGTGTGTCTCCAATATCTCAAAGTTATTTCCTTTCACCCCTATGGATGAGGTTGAGAGAAATCAGTGTAAAAGACCAAGCCAGAAAATGCTGTATCTAGTTCTATCTAGATTTCTTTGGCCAGAACTGATCACACAAGAACTATAAAACTGGGAAATATGGTTTATCTTTGTGTACAAGAAAACAAAGAGAATCTATTCAGTTGCCGCCACATGTAGCGACAGTAAAATTACTGAATATTAGAATTGCATAGACATCCAAGACTTTATACTGACAATCAGAGGTATAATAATTGGGCTTTATTCTTAATGACTTAATTGAAGCGTAATTTACATACAATAAAATTCACCCATTTTAAGCTTACAATGCAATGACTTTTTTGTAAATGTGGAATTTCATAACCTTTATCATCACTACAATTAAGTTTCCTAAATTGCCATCAATCCAACAAGGTCTTTTACTTCCCATTTAAAATTAATACAATTTCCGACTCCAACCACAGGCAACCATCACTCTTTATTTATTTATTTTCCTTGTTTTTTTTTTTTTTTTTTGGAAAGAAAGCATGTTTACATTTGTCTTTTTTTATTTGTTTCACTTATGGGGTAGAATTACAACTATATTACATACATAGATTGTGTACTGGTCATGTCAGGACTATTAGAATATCCATTACTAGAATAACACATTGTACCCATTAAGTAATTTCTCATCATCTACTCTGCTCCATCCATCCTCCCTTCCAAGTCTCCATTGTCTATCATTCCACTCACTATGTCCATGTGTACAAATTTTTAGTACCCACTTATGAGTGAGAACATGGGATATTCGACTTTCAGTGTCTGGCTCTTTTCACTTAAAATAATGACATCCTGTTCCATTCATGTTGCTGTAAAAGACATGATTTCATTTTTTTTCATAGCTAAATGGTGTAACATTGTGATACATACCCAATTTTCTTTATTCAGTCATCCAATGTTAGACACTTCAGTTGATTCTATATCTTTGCTATTGTGAATATTGTTGCAACAAATATACAAGTGCTGCTATCTTTGATATGTTAATTTCTTTTCCTTTGGGTAGATATCCAGTAGTGGGATTATTGGATCAAATGGTAGTTCTATTCTTAGTTCTTTGAGAAATTTCCATACCATTTTCCATAGAGGGTATTCTAATTTACATTCCCATCAAGAGTGTATGAGTTCCCTTTTCTCTACATCCATGCCAACATCTGTTATTTTTTGTCTTTTTAATAATAGCCATTCTGACAAGGGTAAGATGATATCTAATTGTGGTTTTGATTTATATTTCTCTGATGATTAGTGATGTTGAGCATTTTTTCATATATCTGTTGGCTGGTTATATGTCTTCTTTTGAAAAAATGTCTATTCATGCCCTTTTTCTACTTTGTAAGGGGATTATTTGTGAGGTATTTTTGTTGTTACTGTTGAGTTCTTTGCACATTCTAGATATTAGTCCCTGTCAGATGAATAATTTGAAAATATTTTCTCCCATTCTGCAGACTGTCTGTTCATTTTGTTGATTAGTTCTTTCACTGGGTGGAAGCTTTTGAGTTTAATTAAGTCCCATTTATCTATGTTTGTTTGTGTTACCTGTGATTTGGAGGTTTTGGTCATAAATTCTATGTCTAGATCAATGTTCGGAAGAGTTTTCTTTAGGTTTTCTTCTAGTATTTTTGCAATTTTGGGTGTTACATTAAAACTCTTAATCCATCTTGAGTTGATTTTTGTATATGGTGAGAGATACAGGTCAAATTTCATTCTTCTGCATATGGCAATCTAATTTTCCTAGCACCATTGATTGAAAAGGGTACCCTTTTCCCAACGGATGTTCTTGTTGACTTTGTCAAAGATCAGTTGCCTATAAAAATGTGGCTTCATTTCTGTGTTCTATATTCTCTTCTATTGACCTGTGCATCTATTTTTATACTAGTACCATGCTGTTATGGTTACTATAGCTGTATAGTATAGTTTGAAGTCAGGGAATGTGATCCCTCCTGCTTTTTCCTTTTTGCTCAGGTTTGCTTTGGCTATTTGGACTCTTTTTTGGTTCCATATGAATTTTAGGATCTTTTCTCGGATTTCGTGAAAATTCATGATGGTATTTTGATATGGATTGCATTAAATGTGTAGATTGCTTGAGGCAGTATGGTCATTTTAAAAATATTAATACTTCTGATCTATAATCATGGGATGCTTTTCCATTCATTTGTATCATCTGCAATTTCTTTCATCAGTGTTTTGTAGTTTCCCTTTTGGAGATTTTTTATAACTCTTTGGTTAAACTTAGTCCTAGGTATTTTTCTGTTATTGTTGTTCCTATTGTAAATGAAATTATCTTCTTGATTTTATTATCAGCCAACTTATTTTTAAAATTTTTATTTTAAGTTCTGGGGTACATATGCAGGATGTGCAAGTTTGTTACATAGGTAAATGTGTGCCATGGTGGTTTGCTACACCTATCAACCCATCTCCTAGGGATTAAGCCCAGCATGCATTAGCCATTTTTCCTAATGTTCTTCCACCCCTCACCTCACCCCACAACAGGCCCCAGTGTGTGTTGCTCCCCGTCCTGTTTCCATGTGTTCTCATTGTTCAGCTCCCACTTGTAAGTGAGAACATGAGGTGTTTGGTTTTCTGTTCCTGTGTTAGTTTGCTGAGGATTACGGCTTCCACCTTCATCCATGTCCCTACAAAGGACATGATCTCATTCTTTTTTATAGCTGCATAGTATTCCATGGTGTATATGTACCACATTTTCTTTATCCAGTCTACCCTTCGTGGGCATTTGGGTTGATTCCATGTCTTTGCTACTGTGAATAGTCTCAGCTAGATTATTACTGGTATATAGAAATGCTACTGATTTTTATATGCTGATTTTTTATCCTGAAACTTTAGTAAGTCCATTTATCAGATCTAAGAGATTTTTCATGGAGTCTTTAGGTTTTTCTAGATGTAAGATTTTGTCATCATCAAACAGTGGTAATTTGACTTCCTCCTTTCCAATTTGGATGCCTTTTATTTCCTTCTCTTTCTTGATTCCTCTGGCTAGTACTACCAGTACTACGTTGAATAAGAGTAGTAAAAGTGGGCCAGGTGCAGTGGCTCATGCCTGTAATCCCAGCACTTTGGGAGGCTGAGGTGGGTGGATCATGAGGTCACGAGATTGAGACCATCCTGGCTAACATGGTGAAACCTCTCTGTACTAAAAATAACAAAAAATTAGCGGGGCATGGTGTTGGGTGCCCGTAGTTCCAGCTACTTGGGAGGCTGAGGTAGGAGAATGGCATGAACCTGGGAGGCAGAGCTTGCAGTGAGCCGAGATCGTGCCACTGCACTCCAGGCTGGGCAACAGAGCAAGATGCCGTCTCAAAAAAAAAAAAAAGAAAGAAAAGAAAAGTAGTAAAAGTGGGCATCCTTGTTTTATTCCAGTTCTTTCAACTATTCCCCATTCAGTATAATGTTGGCTCTGCTTTTTGAACAGTTCATGTCAATGTATTCATACAACATGTTAACTTTTGACTCTTCTTTTAATTAGCATAATGTATTTGAGATCCACCCATGTAGTAGCTTGTGTCCGTAGTCAGTTTCTTTTTACTGCTGAATAGTATTTCATTCTATGTATATACCACATGTGTTTATCAATTCACCATTTCATGGACATTGGATTCTTTCCACTTCGGGCTATAATTTAAAATGCTGTTATGAACATTTGAATATAAATATTCAAGTGGGGATTTATATTCATGGGGATATATATTTCCTTTCTCTTGGGTAGACACTTGTAAGTGGAATTGCTGGGTCATATGGTAAATTTATGGTTTTTACTTGTTTGCTTTATATGTATATAAAAGCTCTGTTTTTAGATATACATTGTTCATACTTGTTATATGTTTCCTCTGGTTATTTTATCTTTAGTAATATTTTTTCCTTAAAGCCTGTTTTTGTGATATTAGCAGAATAACTGTAACTTGCATATGGTTATTATTCCAAAGGCTTATCATTCTCCATCCTTTTACTTTCAGCCTGTTTGTGTCTATGAATCTAAATTACTTCTCTTATAGACAACAAGTATTTTGATCCTGTTTTTTAATTCATACTGGCAATCTCTATCCTTTTATTGGACCACTTAATCTGTTTACATTTAACATGCTTATTGAAATGGTTAGATATACGTCTCCCATTTTGCTATTTGATTTCTATATATTTATGTGATCTATCCCTCTGTTCTTCTTTTAGTACCATCTAAAATTACTAAAAATAAATTTCAACAAAATATACAAAATATAGTAAAACACAGAAACTTCTCTCCAACATAGCTCTATCTTCTTCTTTCTTTTCACTATGATTATCATTAACAGATTAAATGCTCCAATAAAAAGGCAGAGATTGTCAGTATGGATTTTTTTGTTGTTGTTGTTGTTGTTGTTGTTGTTGAGATGGAGTCTTGCTCTGTCACCCAGGCTGGAGTGCAGTGACGCGATCTCAGATCACTGCAAGCTCCACCTCCTGGGTTAATGCCATTCTTCTGCCTCAGCCTCCCAGTAGCTGGGACTACAGGCGTCCGCTACCACACCCGGCTAATTTTTTGTATTTTTAGTAGTGATGGGGTTTCACAGTGTTAGCCAGGATGGTCTCGATCTCCTGACCTCATGATCCACCCACCTCAGCCTCCCAAAGTGCTGAGATTACAGGCATGAGCCACCGCACCCAGCTGGCTGGATTTTTTTAAAAATATCAAAATATATGCAATCTATAAGAGAAATAATTTTGATTAATAGACACTAATAGGCTGAAAGTAAAAGAATGGAAAATGATAAGCCTTGAAACAGTAAACATATGCAAGATGTTTATATACTAATTGAACTAATCACAAAAATAGACTTTAAGGAAAAATATTATTAGAGATAAAATGATTACAAGGAATGTATCAAGTATGAACACATATCAAGTTCATACCTTTGTGTTTAGGTATGAACACATACCTAAAAACAGAGCCTCAATATAAATGAAGCAAAAAAGTAAAAAACATAAATTTACCATATTACCCAGAATTCCACTTACAAGTATCTACTTAAGAGAAAGGAAATGTATATCTTCATAAAAATTGTATGTTAATTTACAAGAAAAAAAAACATCAAAAAGTGGGCAAAGGAGATGAACAGACACTTCTCAAAAGAAGACATTTACACAGCCAACTAACATGAAAAAAAGCTCAACATCACTGATCAACAGAGAAAGGCAAATCAAAACCACAAGGAGATACCATCTCACACCAGTCAGAATGGTGATTATTGAAAGGAAACAATAGATGCTGGCAAGGCTATGGAAAAATAGGAACACTTTTACACTGTTGCTGGGAATGTAAATTAGTTCAACCATTGTGGAGACAGTATGGCGATTCCTTGAGGATCTAGAACCAGAAATACCATCTGAACAAGCGATCCCATTACTGGGTATATACCCAAAGGAATAGAAATCATTCTACTATAAAGACACACGCACACGTATGCTTATTGCAGCACTGTTTACAATAGCAAAGTCATGGAAGCAACCCAAATGTGCATCAATGACAGACTGGATAAAGAAAATGTGGTACATATACACCATGGAATACCATGCAGCCATAAAAAGCAATGAGGCCATATCTTTTGCAGTGACATGGGTGAAACTGGAAGCCATTATCCTCAGCAGATAACACAGGAACAGAAAACCAAACACTGCGTGTTCTCACTCATAATTGGGAGTTGAACATTGAGAATACATGCACACAGAGAGGGGAGCAACACACGCCAGGGCCTGTTGGGGGTTGGGGACTGAGGGGAGGGAACTTAGAGGATGGGTCAATAGGTGCAGCAAACCACCATGGCACATGTATACCTGTGTAACAAACCTGCACGTTCTGCACATGTAACCCTTTTTTTTTTTCAGAAGAAACAAAAAAATATGTGTATGTTATACCTTTACGTGTTATAAACCCAACAATAGTTTTATAGTTATTGTTTTATGCAGCTTTCTTTTAAATCAATTTAGAAGAAAGGATAATTATTAGACTGTCTTTCATATTTATCTACATAAGAACTTAGAGCAGCACTGTTTATTTATTGCCATGGATTGCAGTTATCATATGGAGTCATTTACTTTTCATCTGAGGACTTCGTTTGGAATTTCTTGTAGAGCCAGCTTGCTAGCAGCAATTCTCCCAGTCTTTGTTTATCGAAAGTGTCTTTATTTTACCTTCAGTTTTTGAAAGATTGCTGTGCTGGATGTCGAATTGCTGGTTGATAGCTATTTTTATCTTACAACTTTTTGAATATATCATCTGACTGCTTTCTAACCTCTCTTGTTTTCTTAATTTTTTTTTAATTTTTGAGAGCACACAGTAGATGTATACATTGCACAATGATTACAACAGCATAAATGGGGGTATCCGTCAACTCAAGTATTTATCCTTCCTTTGTGTTACAATCAATTCAATTATACTCTTTTAGTTATTTTGTTACTGGTGGGTCTTTGTTCTTAGAGCTCCCAAGATGGTGGCAGGCCGCTTCCAAGATGGCGGGAAGACTTTTGTTCTTTGACCTGGGGTTCTTGGCCTCCTGGATTCCAAGGAATGGAATCTTGGGCCATGTGGTGAGTGTTATAGCTCTATTAGAAGCCATGGGTCATGGAAGAGAACCATGGAACCCAACCACTAGTGTTCATCTCAGTTAGCATGAACCCGGGCATTTAGCCTGCAGGAACAATGGTGAGCTTCTAGCCTGATCGGGAGCAGCAGTGGTCGTCTCGCTGGATCAGAAGCGCAGTGGACACCCTGCTGGATCTGGAGGAGTGGAAGTTAGTGGTGGGTCTGCGACAGTGACAATCAGCAGTAGTGGACGGTGAGCGAAAGCTCAACTCGAGCCAGAACAAACACGGACCAGAAGAGTGTGCAGTTGCAAGATTTAACAGAGTGAAAACAGAACTCCCATACAACAGGAGGGGACCCAAAGGGGGTTGCCCCTGCCGGCTTGAATGCTGAGGGGGTTTATTTCCCAATCATTGTCCCTCCCCCTGTGCTTTCAGGTGATAGATGATTGACTATTTCTTTACCTCCTGCTTTCAGCCTAATTGGTATTTTAGTGAGGTCTCTTTACGACTTGATTGGTCGAGGGTGAGCTGAATTACAAGTCCGGTGCTTAAAGTTGGGTGTGGTCACCTTCCCTAGCTAGGTTTAGGAATTCTTAGCCTAGGAAATCCAGCTAGTCCTATCTCTCAATTTTAAAATATACAATAAATTATTTTTGACTGTAGTCATCCTGTTGTGCCATCAAATACTAGATCTTGTTCACTCTAATGATATTTTTGTACCTGTTTATCACCCACCCAGCCCTCACTACCCCTCCCAGCCTCTGGTAACCATCATTCTACTCTCTATCTCCATGAGTTCAATTGTTTTAATTTTTTTAGCTCCCACACATAAGAAGATGTGAAGTTTCTCTTTCTGTGGCTGGTTTACTCCACTTAACATAGTTACCTCCAGGTCCATCCGTGTTGTTGCAAATGACAGGATCTCTTTCCTCTGTTTTTTTTTTTTTTTTTTTTTTATCTCTGAATGGCATTCCATTGTGTGAACATAGCACATTTTCTTTTAACCATTCATCTGTTGACGGACACTTAGGTTGCTTCCAAATCTTGGTTATTCTGAATAGCGTTACAGTAAACGTGGGAATGCAGATATGTCTTCAATATACTGATTTCCTTTCTTTTGTGTATATACCTAGCAGTGGGATTCCTGGATCATATGGTAGCTCTATTTTTAGTCCTTTGTGCAGCTTCTGAACTGTTCTCCATAGTGGCTGTACTGATTTATACTCCTACCAACAGTGTACAAGTTGAAAAGAGTTCCCTTTTCTCCACATCCCCAGTGGCATTTGTTACTGCCTGTCTTTTGGATGAAAGTCGTTTTAACTGGGGTAAGATGATATCTCATTGTAGTTTTGATTTGCATTTATCTGATGATTAATGATGTTGAGCTTTTCATATACCTGTTTGCCATTTGCATGACTTCTTTTGAGAAATATCATTTCAGATCTCTTGTCTATTTTTTAAATTGGATTAGATTTTTTTCCTATTGAGTAGTTTGAGCTTATATATTTTGATTATTGATCATTGTCAGATGGCTAGTTTGCAAATATTTTCTCCCATTCTGTGTGTTGTCTCTTCAGTTCATTGGTTGTTTCCTTTGCTGTGCAGAAACTTTTTAACTTGACGTGATCCCATTTTTCCATTTTTGCTTTGGCTGCATTATTATTAATGCAGTTATTATTAAAATCTTTGCTCAATCTAATGGCCTGGAGAGTTTCTCCAATGTTTTCTTTCGGTAGTTTCATAGTTTCAGGTCTTGGGTGTAAGTCTTTAATTCATTTTGACTTGATTTTTATAAATGGCAAGAGATACAGATCTAATTTCATTCTTCTGCATATGAATATCCAGTTTTCCCAGCACCATTTATTGAAGAAACTCTCTTTTCTCTAGTTTATATTCTTGTCACTTTTGTCAAAAATCAGTTTACCAGGCGAGGCGCAGTGGCTCACATCTGTGATCTCAGCACTTCCGGAGGCTGAGGCAGGTGGATCACCTGGCCCACATGGTGAAACCCGTCTCTACCAAAAAAAAAAAAAAAAAAAAAAAAAAAAAAAATTAGCCAGGTATGGTTGCAGGCACCTGTTTTCCCAGTTACTAGAGAGACTGAGGTGGGAGAATTGCTTGAGCCCGGGAGGTGGAGGTCGCAGTGAGCTAAGATCAGGCCACAGCCCCAGCCTGGGTGACAGAAAAAAAGAAAAAAAAAAAAAAGCTTACTGTAGCTGTATGGATTTATTTGTGAGTTCTCTATTAAGTTCCACTGGTCTATGTGTCTGTTTTTATGCCATTACCATGCTCTTTTAATTATTGTAAGTCTGTAGTGTAATTTGAAATCAGATAGTGTGATTCATCCAGTTTTATTATTTTTGCTACAGAGAGCTTTGCATATTCTGAGATTGTTGGGGTCCCATATACATTTTAGTATTGTTTCTTCTATTTCTGTGAAAAACGTCATTGGTATTTTGATAGGGATTGCATTGAATCTGTAGATTGCTTTGGTTAGTATGGAAATTTTAAAAATATTGATTCTTCTAATCCATTTACATGAAATATCTTTCCATTTTCTGTGTCCTCTTCAGTTTCTTGCATCAATGTTTTATTGTTTTTAGTTTAAAGATCTTTCACTTCCTTGGTTAAACTTATTTCTAGGTATTTAATTTTGTTTTTAGCCATGGTAAATGGAATCACTTTCTTGATTTCTTTTTTAGATTGTTCACTTTTGAAATATAGAAATGCTACTGATTGTTGTATGTTGATTTTACATCCTGCAACTTTGCTGAATTTGTTTTTTAGTTCTAATAGTTTTTTCATGGAGTCTTTAGGTTTTCCCCAATATAAGATTATATTATCTGCAAACAAGGATAATTTGACTTCTTTCTTTCCAATGTAGATGCCCTTTATTAATCTTTCTTTTCTGATTGCTCTAGCTAAGACTTCCAATACTATGTTGAATAAGAGTGGTGAAAGTGGGCATCTTGTCATGTCCCAGATCTCAGAGGAAAGGGTTTTAGTTTTTCCGTATTCAATATGATACTAGCTGTAAGTCTGTTGTATATGACTTTTGTTGTGTTGAGGTGTTCCTTCTATAGCCATATTTTATTTTAAGGGGTGGTTATCATGAAGGGATGTTTAATTTTATCAAATGCTTTTTCATCATCAATTAAAATGATTATATGGTTTGTGTCCTTTATTCTGTTGATATGATGTATCACATTAATTGATATTCATATGTTGGGCAATCCTCACATTACTAAATTAAATCCCACTTAGTCATGATGAACGATCTTTTTAAATGTGTTGTTGAATTCTGTTTGCTAGTATTTCATTGAGGATTTTTTATCAATTCATTAAGAATATTGTAGTGTAGGGGTTTTCTGTTTGTTTGTTTGGTTTGGATATTAGGATAGTACTGGCCTCATAGCATTTATTTCTCCTCTATTTTTGGAACAGTTTGACTGGGATTGGTGTTAGTTCTTCTTTAAATGTTTAGCAGAATTAAACAGTGAAGCCATTAGTTTCCAGGTTTTTCTTTGTTTGGGAGACTTTTTATTATAGATTTGATCTTGTTACTTGCTATGGGTCTATTCAGGCTTTTTTGCTTTCCATATTCACATCCAGTCATAGTTATAAGAAGCCTTATTTTTACAATGCAGTCATTTATTAATAATACCTCAGTAAAAACAAGTAGCCTTCAAATAAGAAGCAGATTCAAAAAAAGCAAAAATTAAAACTTAAAATATCTTAGAAAATAGTGTGAATACAGATTCAAAAGATAGTTAAGAGATTTATTTTTTAAGACTACCTAGGATTAAGGCTTATAATACATTTCAGTATTTCAAGTTTTTCCTAAGTTATTAAACATCAATTTACAAATAACATATTCATTTTTTGTTCCTTTATCAAAAGAGAAAATTCTAGCTTCAATTCTGTACAGTGTAGGGGAGGAGGACTAGAAAATAAAAATATTCAAACAGGTCTATGCAAATATTATGTTTTTCAAATGGAATAACTTTCAACTAGACCAGAAGTTTATACTGCTAATATAATTTTCATTGAAACAATTTTTAATAAGAACAAATACATAACATTAAGGTTCAGCACCTAATATAGTCCTGACAATAAAGTTTCATAGTTCAATCTTGATAGGCTGGATGTGTCTATGAATTTATCCATTTCTTCTAGACTTTCCAATTTATTGCATATAATTGCTCACAGTACCCTCTATCAATCCTTTGAATTTTCGTGTTACCAGTTGTTGAATCTACTTTTTCATCTCTGATTTTACTTATTTGTATCTCCTTTCTTTTTTTCTTAGTTATTTGGGGTAAAGTTTTGTTGAATTTGTTAATTTTTACAAAAAAAATTTTCCATTTTGTTCATTTTTCTATTTTTTGTTTCAATTTCACCTATTTCTGCTCTGATCTTTATTCCTTTCTCCTAATAAGTTTGGGTTTGGTTTGCTCTTTCTTTTCTAGTTCTTTAAGATATATGAACAGATTGCTTATTTGAAGTTTTTCTACTTTTTTGATGTAGGCACATATAGGTATAAACTTTCCTGTTAGGACTGCTTTCACTGTATCCCATAGGTTTTGATATGTTATGTGCCATTACCATTTGTTTCAATACATTTTTAAATTTTCTTCTTAGTTTCTTCATTAGTCATTGGTCATTCAGGAGCATATTTTTGAATTTCCGTATGTTTGTATAGCTTCCACAATTCCTCTTGTTATTGATTTCTAGTTTTATTCCATTTGTGTTTAGTAGAAATACCTGATATAATTTCAATTTTTAAAATTTTTAAAGACTTATGTTTTCACCTATCATATGGTCTATTCTTGAGAACCATCCATGTGCTTAGGAGAAGAATATGTATTCTACAGTTGTCAGATGAAATGTTCAGTAAATATTTATTGGGTCCATTTGGTCTACAGTGCAGATAAAGCCTGATATTTATTCGTTGATTTTCTGTCTGAGTAATCTGTCCAGTGCTGCAAGTGGGTATTTGAGTCTCTAGCTATTATTATATTTGGCTCTATCTCTCTCTTTAGCTCTAATAATATTTGCTTTATATATCGAGATGCTCCAGTGTTGGGTGCATATATATTTATAGTTGTTATATCCTCTTGCTAAATAGACCTTTCTATCATTATTTAATAATCTTCTTTATATCTTTTTGTAGTTTTTGTCTTGAAATCTATTTTGTCTGATATAAGTATAGCTACTCCTTGTCTTTTTTGGTTTCCATATGCAGAGAATATCTTTTTCATTCCTTTATTGTCAGTCTATGTGTGTCTTGATATGTAAACTATGTTTCTTGTAGGCAGCAATTCATTGGGTCTTGTTTTTTATCCATTCAGCCACTATCTCTATGTGTTTTGGTTAAAGTTTAGTTCATTTACATTCAATGTTATTATTGAGAAGTAAGGATGTACTCTTGACATTTTGTTACCTGATTTCTGGTTGTTGTGTGGTCTTCTCTTCCTTATTTCCTTTATTCCTGTCTTCCTTTGAGTGAAGGTGATTTTCTCAACTGGTGTGTTTTAATTTCTTACCTTTTAATTTTTGTGTATCTGTTGTAATTTTTTTATTTGAGGTTACCATGAGGCTTAGAAATAACACCTTATGTAAAGAAACAAACTAACAAAGAGAAAACTAATGAAAACTCTAAGTTTATCCTGTGTGTGTCTTGAAAAGTTTTGTGTAATAATATCTTTAATAGGTTCATCTTTTAATCATACTCAACATATGAGTACTTTACACATCACCATTACAGTATTACAGTATTCTGTGTTTATCCATGTACTTAATGTTGCTAGTGAGTTTTGTACCTTCAGATGATTTCTTATTGCTCAGCAATGTCCTTTTCCTTCAGATTGAAGAACTCCCTTTATCATTTTTCATTGGACAGGTGTGATGTTGATGAAATCCTCCAGCTTTTGTTTGTCTGGGAAAGTTTTTATTTCTCCTTCATGTTTCAAGGATATTTTCACCAAATACACTATTCTGGAATAAAAATGTTTGTTTTTCTTTTTTCCTCAGCACTTTAAATATGTCATGCCACTCTCTCCTGTCCTGTATGGTTTCCACGAAAAGTCTTCTGCCAAATGTATTGGAGCTTTTTTGTATGTTATTTGTTTCTTTTTTCTTGCTGCTTTTAGTATCCTTTCTTTATCCCTGACCTTTAGAAATTAGATTCCTAAATGTCTTAAGATAATCTTATTTGGGTTAAATCTGCTTGGTTTTCTATAACAATCTTGTACTTGAATATTGATATCTTTCTCTAGGTTTGGGAAGTTTTCTGTTATTATCCCTTTTATAAACTTTCTACTGCAATCTTTCTTTCTCTCTCTACCTCCCTTTTAGTAACTCTTAGATTCGAGGCTATTTTCTAGTCCTTGTAGGCACACTTCATTCTTTTCTGTTCTTTATACTTTTGGTTCCTCAGGCCGTATGTTTTCAAGTAGCTTGCATTCAAGTTCACTGATTCTTCTACTTGATCAATTCTGTAATTGAAAGATTTTGACGCTTTCTTCAGTATACCTATTGCATTTTTCAGCTCCAGAATTTGCTCAATTCTTCTTAATTATTTCAATCTATTTGTTATCACTAGGACTCTGAATTCCTTCTCTGTGTCATTGAGCTTTCTCAAAACAGTTATTTTGAATTATCCATCTGAAAGGTCACATGTCTCTATCTCTCCAGGATTTGTCATTGGTGCCTTATTAAGTTCGTTTGGTAAGATGATTTTCTTGGATTGTCTGAATGCTTGTAGATGTTCATTGGTGTCTCAGCATTAAGGAATTAGGTATTTATTATAGTCCTTTCAGTCTGGGCTTGTTTGTTCCTGTCCTTCTTGGGAAGTCTTTCCAGGTATTCAAAGGGACTTGAGTGTTGTGATTTAAGTTTTTGGCCACTGCAGCTATATCTGCGTTAGGGTGCACCCTAAACCCAGTAATGCTGTCACTCTTGCAGACTAATAGAGGTACCATCTTGGTGATCATGAACAAGATCTAGAAGAATTCCCTAGATTACCAGGCAGAGACTCTTGTTATTTTCCCTTACTTTCTCCCAAACAAATGGAGTATCTCTCTCTGCTGAGCTGCCTAGAGCTGGAAGGACAGATTACAAGTACCCTTGTGGCCATCACCACTAGGACTTCACTGGGTCAGATACAAAATCAGCACAGCACTGCGTCTTGCCCAAAGCCCACAATGACCACTGCATTGCTACCGCTGATGCTCACTCAAGGTCCAAGGGCTCTTCAGTCAGCTTGTGGTAAATGCTGCCATTCCTGAGCTTGTCCCTTCAGGACAATGGGCTCCTCTTTGGCCCAGGGCAGGTCCAGAAATGCCATCCAGGAAATAAAGCCTGAAATTGGGGACCCCAGAAGTCCACTTAATGCTCTACCCAGCTGTGGCTGAACTAGTACCCGAGCTGTAAAACAAACTCCTCTTTACTCTTCCCTCTTCTTTCGTCCACTAGCCACCACAGCTGGGAATGTGCTGGCTCACACCTGAAGCCAGTACAGCTCTGTCTCACCCAAGGCTTGCAGCAAGTACTGTCTGGCTACCGCTGCTGATTATTCAGGCCTCAAGGGCTCTTTAGATAGCAGGCGATACTCTCAGGACTGGGTTCTTCACTTCAAGGCACTGGGTTCCCTCCTGGCCTAGGATGTGTTTAGAAATGACATCTGGTAGCTAGGGCCTGGAATGGGGACTTCAGGAGTCTCCCTGATGCCCTATTCTACTGTGGCTGAGTTGGTATCCAAGTTGCAAGACAGAGTCCTCTTTATTCTCCTTTCCTGTCTCCTAAAACAGAAGGAAGGAATCTCTCCAGTAGCTGTGAGCTGTGCTGCCTTGGTTTGACTGAGGGATGATGCAGGCACTACCTTGGACACCCCAGCTGGTATCTCACTAGTTCATGTGCACCCCAAGTCCACTGACTATAAGCCTAGCACAGCACCAGTCCTTGCTCAGGAATTACAGTCATTGTGGCCTTCACTGCTTTTTAAGTTTATTAAGAACCCCAGGGCACCTTAGCCCATAGTGGCAAGGATTGCCAGACCTCAGATTCCTACCTCTGGGATGGACGACTGGCCTCTGTCCAGGGCTGGTCCAACTGTTCCCTCCAAGCATGCTGGCTGAGTTCTGCCCCATTTTGCTTTCCACCATGACAGGGAAGCTCCAAGTTCCAGTGCAGTCACGCAATCAGTGCACTCTCCCTCCCTTGAGTGCACCGATTCTCTCTCTCTGCAAAATGTGGCCACTGTTGGGGAGTGGAAGGGCATGGTGGAGGCCATTTAGGACTGTCTTTTATAACCTCTTCAGTGCCTCCTTCCTTATCATGATGTTAAAACCAGGTACTGTGATCACTCACCTGATTTTTGGTTCTTATGAGGGTGTTTTTTTTGTGTGGATACTTGTTCAATTTGATGTTCATACAGGGTTGGGGGACAATCATTGGAGGTTTCTTTTCAACATCTTGCTCCACCTTTGTCTCCCTCATCTCCCTTGTTTCTGATACGAAGTCATTGGCTATCTAATTGTGATTTCCTTATATCTAATAGGTCATTTTTCTCTTGATGATTTCAAGATTTTATCTTTGTCTTTGGCTTTTACTGGTTGACTATGATATGTCTAAGTTTGGTTCTCTTTTTGTTTATCCTGTGTAGAGTTTATTGAGCTTTTTGAATGTGTAGATTAATTTTTATCAATTTTGGGATATTTCAGCCAATATTTCTTCAAATATTTTTGTGCCCTTTTCTTTTTCTCCTCTCATTTTTAAACTCCCATTACATATATATTGGTACACTTAATGGTTTTCCAAGGTCTCTGAAGTTCTATTAACTTGTTTGCATTCTTTTTTATTATTCAGATTTAATAATCTCTATTGGTATATCTTTGGATTTCCAATTCTTTCTTTTGCTGGCTCCAGTTTGCTGTTGAGTCTTTATAATGATTTTTAAAATTTAAGCTATTAAACACCAGAATTTCCATTCTCAAGTTGAGTAATTGTTATAACAATTTTTTTAATTCTTTCAATGTGATTTCCTTTAGTTCACTGAACATTTTTTACAACAGTTGTTTGAATTTTTGTCTTCTCTCAGGAAAATCTAGATCTCTTAAGAAACTATTGCTTTTGATTGCCTTTTTTTCCTGTATATGGGTCACACCTTCCAGTATCTTTGTCTGTTTAATAATTTTTGTTAAATGGCCTGGCATGGTTGCTCATGCCTATAATCCCAGCACTTGGGAGGCCAAGGTGGGCGGATCACTTGAGGTCAGGAGTTCAAGACCAACCTGGCCAAGGTGGTGAAACCCTATCTCTACCAAAAATACAAAAAATTAGCCAGGCATGGTGGTGTGAACCTGTAATCCCAGCTACTTGGAAGGCTGAGGCAGGAGAGTTGCAGGAACCTGGCAGGCAGAGGTTGCAGTGAGCTGAGATCGCACCACTGCACTCCAGCCTGGGCAACAGAGCAAAACTCTGTCTCAAATAATAATAATAATAAATTTTCTTAAGAATTGGTCATTTTAGGCTATACGTACAATCAACTCTGGATTCTGAATCCCCCTCAGGGATTGTTATTGTTCTTTTTTTTCTTTTGTTTGTTTAGTGACTATTTTGGACTGATTCTGTAGAGTCAATTCTGTAGTGTATTGCTGATACCTCTATTCATGTTTTTGTTATCGTTGTCACCCTCATTTTTATTTTTAAACCTGGATTTCCTGGGGTCACATCTGGGTCCATATAGCTAATTATTCAGTCAGTGATTGGTCAGAAGTTATGCTTGAATGCCTTGAGCTATTATACCTTCTAACCTTTGCTGATGAATGTTTGGAGAATGCATACAATGTTTAGATATACAGTGTTTAGCTGACGTTCAAGTGTTCTCAAGCATTGCCTTTCTGTGAGTACAAGTTCGGTCTATGTAGTCATCCTCTCTGGTCTCTCCCCAGCATGTATGCAGCCTTTCTGACTACCAGGTATACATGGCACATATCAAGTTCTTCTATAACTAACTTATTCCCCAGCTCTTCCTGTAAAGTTTCTAGATGATCTGCAGATCTAGTGTACTCCCCGTGTGTATCACAATCTCAGAGTAACTGCAATGTTAGCCTTCCCTGATTTTTGCCACCAAGGTCAAATTGTTTTTGATAGCACTTTCAACAGTGAGTTTTTTCATGCTCCAAATCAAGTCATCTCTCCAGCATAGGACCATTGTCTTCACAGTCTACCTTATCCTGGTAGAACTAGAATACCACAAATCTGGGGATAATTTGAGTTGCCCCAGGCTACAATGCCACATACTCTATTACAGTGCTTACAATGAGTCATTTTTCTTGAATAAATACTTCTCTTCCTGTTTTTATGCATTTGGCAAATATCTAAACTTCCAAACTTTTGGGGAAGATTTAGTCTTTTTTTTTTTTTTTTTTTTTTTAAGATTTAGTCATTGTATTTGGGGAAAAGAATTTTCAGAGTTCCTCATTCAGATATTCTGGAATTCCCAGCTCTAAATATTACGTTTAATAAACTCTTTGAACATAGAGGCTGATCTTTTCTCAATGTCTCTGCAGTGAGGAAAATTTTTCACCCAGTTTTCTCATTGACCTTTATAATCATCGCTTCTAGATATATGTAAAGATCCCTCTGGATTGTTTATTCTTTCTTTATATTTTATCCCAGATCTCTGGCGTTTGATCCTCTGGGATTTCAAGTGTAAAGATTTTGTTTCATTGAGGCTTGTGGAGAAGCAGCTTTCCCAACAAATGGGGAAATGACTGCCTGAAAATAAAGCCAACACTAGAAATATTATAAACTAATTACAGTTTCTAGTTAGATACAGAGCAACCAAGATGTAGCACACTGTTTGAGACTAAATCCAGTCATATGCAAAGCCAGACCTAACCCTGGACATTTTAGATAAGTTAGCTGATAGGTTCCTGGATTAGTCTGTTTTCACACTGCTGATAAAGACATACCCATGACTGAGCAATTTACAAAACAAAGAGGTTTAATGGACTTACAGTTCCATGTGGTTGGGGAAGCCTCACAATCATGGCAGAAGGTGAAAGACACATCTCACATGGTGGCAGATAAGAGAAGAGAGCTTATGCAGGGAAACTCCTGTTTTTAAAACCATCAGATCTCAAGAGACGTATTCACTTTCATGAGAACAGTATAGGAAAGACCCACCTTCATGATTCAATTACCTCCCACTGGGTCCCTCTCACAACATGTGGATATTCACGATAAGATTTGGGTGGGGACACAGACAAACCATATCAGTTCCTTTATGTTGCAAGCTAGCATGATCTGTAAAGGCTAGATTTCTGTCACTTGCAAGTTAAAAAAATCCTGATCTGTTTTATATATATTATATACACACACGTATATATAATAATACAAACTATTCTCTTTAATTTCCCTTATCACAGTTTTAATATTATATTTGTATCTGTGATAGTTTTTTCTTCTCTCAAATGATAAGCTCCAAGGAGAAAAATGTGTGTTTTATCCAACATGCCTATTTCTATAAGATATTTATCATTTTTTCTGTCCAGCTTCCAATAACCCCTGCCTACTTTATTGAATGATGCACTGTGCCATCTTACACAGAGTCCTGTGGAAACTGAAAGAGGCTGGGGCAAATTCTCCCTCTTCCTGCCCTCCAAAAACCATGGTGAAACATGTGCCCTGGGTTTGGCCAATTAGACATTTGTATTCTCATCTTTGAATTTTGCTTTAGTGACACAGAAACAGAGAGTTAGAATCTAATTCACAGCCTCAGCAATGATGTTTCTCACGCATTCCAACATCATCCTGACCAAAATCTTATTGTTTACATGTTAGCTCTCAAGCAAGCTTGGTTAATCTTATTATCTTTCAGTCTCACTACTGCAACTTCCAGGATGTTTATTCTATGTGCCCCTGCTGCATTTCCGGAAAATTTCCTTTTTCTCTTAGACAGACAAAGTTTGTTAGCGTTGCCTGCCTCCAGAAAACCTGACCGATAAATCAGAGAAAATTCTGTGATTAGCACAGAATATGAAGTCAAAAAATAATTATTAGAGCTTTGATAAAGATAATGATTTGGGGGAGAAAATATTATGTTTCTATTTGGCTGGGTTTTTTTCTTTGCACTGAATTCAATTCCATAAATATGTATGAAAAGCCACTGTAATAAGCTCTCTGAAGTATACAGACATGAGTAAAACACAGTAATCTATTTCAAAATGTTTATGTTATAATTAAGGACTTCTAAGAGTGAAATTAAAGGGATAAAAGATAAGGCAACTACTGGTTAATTTTCCATAGAATTCTATTTTTGCTAGAATTATTAATAACCAAAGGTGTAATACCTGCAAAGGCTCATCTGAAAATATTTACTGAGAATCTCCTAGTTGCTAGGCATGGGCTAGAGGCTAAAGATACAGCACAGTGCAGGATAGGCAAACTCATGCTTTAAATAACTTTTATTCTGAAGTTTTATTTATTTTTCAAAGACACAAGTTAAATATATAAAATATTATGAAAATCACTTTAAATGGCAAACCACAAACTTGAGAAAACATTTGCAACTCTTTATGTGAGTCATAAAGAGTAACACCTTTAATACATAAAGAAAATTCAGAGATTCAAAAAAAATGCTAATTCTCAAGTTGAAAAACGAGCATTACTCCGAAATAATTTATAGAACTATAAATTCTTAATACATACTTGATACCTCATTAGCAATCACATAATAAGAGATAATTTTTATTTACATAATTTGCAATAACTTTTAGGTAGTATGCTAAATATTAATGATTTTTTTGGTCAGACCAGCATTCTCAGACATTATGTTGGTAAGAACTTTGGCAACATTTTTCTGTGCAGCATATAGCAATTCTAAATTTTCCATTAATGCAATAATTCTAGTTCTGAAATGTGTTCTGATAAAATTGGAGCAAAGTTTGCATACAAACATATAACAAGAACAAAATGGAAAAACAGGAAAACAAAACATTCTACTCCAAATCTCCAATCTTATAACTTTTCCTGGAGTTATCCCAAAATGTTTTTCTTCCTTCTCAGAGTGCTATAGGTCTAGTTCCTTGCTTTATTCTCACTTTGTCCAAAATTATGGGTTCATACTTCAGTGTGAGTCAGCAAGTTTTCCTACATTGGAAACCACTTGCATTCTAATTTATGTTTGTGCTAATTATCAAATCAGTGTATTCCTCTTTCTTCTGATACATTAAAACTCATTCCAAATACTGAAAACCTCTTTTGAGTGGGTTCCCTCGTCTCTTGTTATTTGATTCTGAATTAAAGTGGGGTACACAGATTGTTCAAAAATACTGTAAAAAGAACAAAGTACTGTTACTTAAGACAGCACCAGTTCAATGTCACAAAGTATTACCTTTCACTTATCCTTATTTTGTAAAAACTAGTCACCAATTCAGTTATGTTAACATGTTTAATAGGCAACTGATATTACTGTGTAACAGGAAAAGGTTTGAGGCCCTTTTCCTTAAAATAGCAGTTTTTGAGAAAGTGCAGTAATGATTCTAATAACTATAAAAATTTGTAGGGCTTAAAAATCCTTAGCTCTTCCTCTTCTGCTTGGTAAATGGCATTTTGTTCTTTTTTTGGTGAAAATAAAAATGTTAAGAAATAATGTGCACAATATAAAATTTAGAAGCAGTTTTTACTCATTATGTGTGAGGCAAGAGACAGGAAATGGAGTCAAAGAATAAAAAAGTAACACAGGAAATATAAGGTCAGCTGCATCAAGGGCTATTTCTTACAGCATAGTACCTTTATTAAGAATTCTAAATTCATTCAACCATGGTACAATGGAGATGTTTCTTGAAGTAAATATTACTAACATTCTTATTCACTTTACAATTCAAAAATCATGAAATTACTAAGGAGTTCTAGCTGTGCCATGAAATGACTTTTATTCCTTTTATCTTTTTCATAATGTAATGGTTTCCGCACTCACTAAGAGTCTGGATGTCCCACATTAGAAATGAAGAGTTCTGCATTGTGTATATGAAGTGAAGGCTCAGAAGTTACAGCCTGTTCTCCCACCAGTGTTCCACTATTTTCACATCTCCTTCCTCTATCCTTTTAGCTGCCATTCTTTCTTTAGGAATGTGCCAGGCATTTTGCAAATATTATTTCATCAACCCATCTTATACATATGCAATCTGAGGCTCAGAAAACTCACAGACTGGATTCAAGGTTATACAGGTAGTAAATGATATATTACAGGTTTTTCAGACTCAAAGTTCCACTCTTTTAGTGTGACCAGAAGGAAATCATTTTTATGATTAAGTTTTCAGTAGCTTATTGTTGCAATGGGTTCCACTGAACTGGTGTTAGAGAAGACATTTAATTGCAAATAAGCCAGTCTGGTGCATTTTTCTTTAGAATAGCGTCTGTAGAAGCTGAAAACACAAATACATATTAGGATTCACAGAAATATTTCAAAGACTACAAATATTGGATCACGAACAAAGCAAATCTGTTGTCAAGTGTATACCTGGGAAAATTAATTAAATCAAGTTAGCTAGCAATGAGGTTAAACTTGATATGTGTTCAATATAATGTTTATTGAAAGAAAAGCAACCTCAAACATAGAAAGATTCTGACAATTGTAAAACAGAGAAATCAGGCTTAGTTAAATTACTGTGCATCTCCAACAGACACTTTGCCTAGCTATTTATATGCAAATTGAGGAAACTTTCTGTACCAAAAAAGCCTTTGTAATTAAAACATAGTTATTTAAAATGCTGACTATAATTTTTAGTTTACAAAACATACTCTAAAAATATTTTATTTTAAATGTTAACAAAGCATAGTACCTGAACACCATATGTTCCCCCTTTTTGCCCAGTAAGTTTTAAATTCAAGACTTCCTGGAAATGTGTAACCAATGTGAATAAAATCTGCTAGCACACTAGTATCAAAGTGCTCTCTCAATTTATAAAGCTAAACCAGGTTATCAAACTGTAGGGCTTATAAGAATTACCAGTAAACCTCAAAAAAGTCACAGATTCCTGCATTCCCCCGTAAGGAGATTCTGACCCAGTAGTACTGTGAGGCCAAGGGGCTGCAGTTTAACACATGTCACAGGTGATTCTGATGAAAGTGGCCCTGGAACATATTTTCTAGAACTCTGCTTTATAAAACCCTGACTGCTTTATGAAATACTAACTTAAGTGGCTCTTTATTTCACATTCTTAGCACCCGTGGCAGTTCTTCAATGTCATCCTAATCTTTGCAGTGAAGATTTCATGCAGTGGCCAAATTTTCAATTAAACACAATTCTACTCAAATTTAAATCACACACATCATTTATCACAGCTGCTAAACCTGTTGGTTAAATAACTTTTATGTTCCACTCCAGAGGCACCTCATTTTTGTGATGAATTAAGAGGTCCCTATAAAGTAGCCTTATCTACCTGTTCCTATCTCTCATGAGGGTTTCAAGAGTATATGATCCTCAGATGCTGAGGTTGAAAAGAGAAAACAGAAACAGCAGCATGAAGGGCAAATTAACTGGCTACTTTAGCAGAACAATCAAAGTTGCATTCTATCACAGGGTAGTTGACTGATAATCTAATTCTCCGATTTGTAAGTTAAGGGATTCAATTTTGTCAGAATGGCTCAAATTCAGGAGGGAGGTGGAAAGTTATTTCATAGCAGCAACAAAAACAACAGCAACAAAAGATCAATTGTAATAAAAAAATCAACAATAATATATCTGAAGAATTAATGGGTACTATGTAAGGCATTCTAATAAGCACAACATATGCACTTTATCACTAATTTTAAGTTCAAGACTTCTGTATGAGATACATAATAATATTATATATATTTGGTGAATAAAAAACTAGATTAACTGGATGTCCAAGAAACTAGTGGGTGAACTAGAATGCAAATTTACAAATGTGCCATGAGAACTATAACTAGCAAAGTGACCCAAGAGTACTGTCTTCCACTAAAACAATCTACACAGGAAATAAAATTAATCAGAGCAAGGAGAGTGGTTAGTTGAATGAAACTGATAGTTAATGACATCAAACTATGATGGCCTGAGGCATTCATGGAGAGTGCTGGGGAAATGTTGACAAATTTTTCTTCTCAGACTCCCATTTCTTTACACTCAGGCTAACTATCTTCAGGAATATTAATATCATTGATCCACCTATATTTATTTCATATCAATTCCATTCTTGTTATGTGCTCCTGACTGTACCCCCGCCACCCCAACAATCACCTTGATTAGGTGGACCTTTCTTAAATCTCCTCCAGGATAAACCGAGAGACCATTTCACAGGATGAGGTACTTCATCGAATGACTAATATACTACATTACTTATTGATTCTTACTAGTATGGTTCTCGGGGATTAATATGTCCATATTTTAAAACCCTCTCACTTATGCCCATCTACTTATTACATCAGAAACCAGACAATGTAATAAGTACCCTAAGCTATGGTGGAAAATAATTTGTAATCCTATTCAATCAATTGATAAATATTTATTGAGAGTTTACTTTGTATCAGGCAATGTACTAAGTGCTATTTCACTTATTCCATTCTATAAACATTTGTCTCCAGTACTAGAATGTGCTGAACAATGGAAATCTGCAAAGAATTTACTCAGTAATACACTTAAAAACCAACCAACCAACCAAATAAAATACATCCCATATGAAAAACTGGTTGGGACTATAAAGACCTGTGGAATTCACCATGATTTTTTTACTGATTTTTTTAAATAACCTTTTTAATTTAGAGTACTTTTGTAATTACAAGAAAGCTGCACTGATAATACAGAGAGACTTCATCTACCCCTTACTTAGTTACTTCTACTGTTAACATCTTATACTACTGTGGTACATTCGCCTCAACTAAGGAGCCAACACTGGCATATAAGTATTATCTAACCTCCACAAATTATTTGGAATTTACTAGTTTTTCCCTCATGTCTTTTTCTTATTCCTTGACCCCATTCAGGATAGCACATTATGTTTAGTCATTATGTCTCTTGGTGTGTGATAGTTTGTTATATTTTATCTACTTTTGATGACATTGACAGTTTCGAATAGTACTCGTCAGGCATTTTGTAGAATATTCTCGTTTTGAGTTTGCCTGATGTTTTTCTCGTTTTTAGACTGGGATTATGGGTTTTTGAGAAGAAGACCACTGAGGTAAAGAGCCATTCTTGTCACATCATATCAAGGACACATTACTTATCACTCATGATGCTAACCTTGACCATCTGATCAAGGTAGTATTTGCCAGCTTACTCCACTGTAAAATCATTCTTTGTTTTCCACCTGATTTTATATGCAATTTTTGGAAGTAATTTATTAAGCATACCCACATTTTAGTGGGGGAAAAGAGGCAGGAGGTGTCAATTTCCATCTCTTGGAGAGAAATAGATAACCAATCCACATAAATTACCTGGACCTCTTCCGTACAAGAGATTTTCCCCTTCTTCCCCATTTAATTTGTATCAGCCTTGATATTTTTTAATGGGTATTAATTTCTTACTTTGGGTTTTAATCCGATAATCTGCTTTTTATTTTAGTGCTTGAATTGTTCCAGCTTAGGCCATTAAGCGCTCTTCCACATTGTCTCCTGTGTCCCTTCCACATCTACCAACCTTTTGGTTTTTTTTTTTTTTTTTTTTTGAGTACTTTCTTATTTTCTAGAATCCTCCTGATTTTGTTTCTGAGTTGTTCCCTAATCTTGAGCAAGTCATTTTACTCCTTCATGCATTGGCATTAATCGGTTAAATTAAGTTCTTATTTATCCATTAATGGAAATCACAATGTAGTGAATATCAAAATAAAAGATAAATCCATTTCAAAAATTGCTCAGGGATTATGTTTATTGATTTGCATATGTTGAACCAGCCTTGCATCCCAGGGATGAAGCCCACTTGATCATGGTGGATAAGCTTTTTGATGTGCTGCTGGATTCAGTTTCCCAGTATTTTATTGAGGATTTTTGCATCGATGTTCATCAGGGATATTGGTCTAAAATTCTCTTTTTTTGTTGTGTCTCTGCCAGGCTTTGGTATCAGGATGATGCTGGCCTCATAAAATGAGTTAGGGAGGATTCCCTCTTTTTCTGCTGATTGGAATAGTTTCAGAGGGAATGGTACCAGCTCCTATTTGTACCTCTGGTAGAATTCGGCTGTGAATCCATCTGGTCCTGGACTTTTTTTGGTTGGTAAGCTATTAATTATTGCCTCAATTTCAGAACCTGTTATTGGTCTATTCAGAGATTCAACTTCTTCCTGGTTTAGTCTTGGGAGGGTGTATGTGTCAAGGAATTTATCCATTTCTTCTAAATTTTCAAGTTTATTTGCGTAGAGGTGTTTATAGTATTCTCTGATGGTAGTTCGTATTTCTGTGGGATCAGTGGTGATATCCCCTTTATCATTTTTTATTGTGTCTATTTGATTCTTCTCTCTTTTCTTCTTCATTAGTCTTGCTATCAGTGTATCAATTTTGTTGATCTTTTCAGAAAACCAGCTCCTGGATTCATTGATTTTCTGAAGGGTTTTTTGTGTCTCTATCTCCTTCAGTTCTGCTCTGATCTTAGTTATTTCTTGCCTTCTGCTAGCTTTTGAATGTGATTGCTCTTGCTTCTCTAGTTCTTTTAATTGTGATGTTAGGGTGTCAATTTTAGATCTTTCCTGCATTCTCTTGTGGGCATTTACTGCTATAAATTTCCCTCTACACACTGCTTTAAATGTGTCCCAGAGATTCTGGTATGTTGCGTCTTTGTTCTCGTTGGTTTCAAAGAACATCTTTATTTCTGCCTTCATTTCGTTACATACCCAGTAGTCATTCAGGAGCAGATTGTTCAGTTTGTATGTAGTTGAGCGGTTTTTGAGTGAGTTTCTTAATCCTGAGTTCTAGTTTGATTGCACTGTAGTCTGAGAGACAGTTTGTTATAATTTCTGTTCTTTTACATTTGCTGAGGAGTGCTTTACTTCCAACTATGTGGTCAATTTTGGAATAAGTGCTACAAGGCTATAGTAACCAAAACAGCATGGTACTGGTACCAAAACAGAGATATAGACCAATGGAACAGAACAGAGCCCTCAGAAATAATGCCACGTATCTACAACTATCTGATCTTTGACAAACCTGACAAAAACAAGAAATGGGGAAGGATTCCCTATTTAATAAATGGTGCTGGGAAAACTGGCTAGCCATATGTAGAAAGCTGAAACTGGATCCCTTCCTTACACCTTATACAAAAATTAATTCAAGATGGATTAAAGACTTCACTGCTAGACCCTAAAACCATAAAAACCCTAGAAGAAAACCTAGGCATTACCATTCAGGACATAGGCATGGGCAAGGATTTCATGTCTAAAACACCAAAAACAATGGCAACAAAAGCCAAAATTGACAAATGGGAACTAATTAAACTAAAGAGCTTCTGCACAGCAAAAGAAACTACCATCAGAGTGAACAGGCAACCTACAGAATGGGAGAAAATTTTTGCAATCTACCTATCTGACAAAGGGCTAATATCCAGAATCTACAATGAACTCAAACAAATTTACAAGAAAAAAAAACAAGCAAACCCATCAACAAGTGGGCGAAGGATATGAACAGACACTTCTCAAAAGAAGACATTTATGCCGCCAACAGACACATGAAAAAATGCTCATCATCACTGGCCATCAGAGAAATGCAAATCTAAACCACAATGAGATACCATCTCACACCAGTTAGAATGGCAATCATTCAAAAGTCAAGAACAACAGGTGCTGGAGAGGATGTGGAGAAACAGGAACACTTTTACACTGTTGGTGGGACTGTAAACTAGTTCAACCATTGTGGAAGTCGGTGTGGCGATTCCTCAGGGATCTCGAACTAGAAATACCATTTTACCCAGCCATCCCATTACTGGTTTATAAATCATGCTGCTATAAAGACACATGCACATGTATGTTTATTGCGGCACTATTCACAATAGCAAAGACTTGGAACCAACCCAAATGTCCATCAATGACAGACTGGATGAAGAAAATGTGGCACATATACACCATGGAATACTATGCAGCCATAAAAAATGATGAGTTCATGTCCATTGTAGGGACATGGATGAAGCTGGAAACCGTCATTCTCAGCAAACTATCACAAGGACAAAAAACCAAACACCGCATGTTCTCACTCATAGGTGGGAATTGAACCATGAGAACACATGGACACAGGAAGGGGAACATCACACACCGGGGACTGTTGTGGAGTGGGGGGTAGGGGGAGGGATAGCATTAGGAGATATACCTAATGTAAATGACGAGTTAATGGGTGCAGCACACCAACATGACACATGTATACATATGTAACAAACCTGCACGTTGTGCACATGTACCCTAAAACTTAAAGTATAATAAAAAAATTGCTCAGGGAATAAAGAAAATGAACATGGAAGTATGACTTTTTTCTTAAAAAACAGTGTCAAGTTATATAAAATGGAAAGGGGTAAAGGTAGAATTTAGAATACATAGAAATGAAGCAAAGCGTGGCTAATGGCTTATTGGTGGGTCTTCTAATCAGACAGTCTTGCTGATTGTGGGGTACTCAGCTTTAAACTGACTGCTTTGGCAGCTTCTTGCATGGATATCCTTCATGTCCTTCAGGACATAATTTACCATCCCTGATAGAAATGTGGATCAGGGCCTTCTGGAAAAATTGAAGATTTTAATGTGAGTCCACACTTTTGGCCCCCTTTGGTCAGGTGTCAAAAGAAGCTACAAGATAAGGCTCCAATCTAGACTACTGTCACGTTGCCCCTTAGGAAATGAGACAGCAGTTTGGTGAACAGCATGATTTTATTCCGTTTCTACCCATGCCCATCTATTGTATGTGCCATGTGTCAAGGTAGCAGCTATGGGATAGTTTTTAAGGCTCTGTACACTTAGTTATTACAGTAGTACAAATAAACATAACAATAAATAAGAGGGGCCTGGAAATATTTTAGAGTCATACTACTAGATTTCTCACATTAAACCAGAAATACAGGTTTCATTCTTGATCGGGTACTTTAGAGACAGATAATGGGGTACCAACAAGATTCCCAAGTTTAAAAAATCTTATTGGCTCTTTTTCTACTTTCAGAGGTGACATTAGTTCTAATATCATCATATTCTATTTTACTATCATGCTTATTTTTCTCAGTGATTTAGGGCTAAGAGACATCTAAAGAAATAGGAACAATAGCTGGCTGCAGTGGCTCATGCCTGTAATCCCAGCACTTTGGGAGGCCGAGGCGGGTAGATCATGAGGTCAGGAGTTCGAGACCAGCCTGGCCAAGATGCTGAAACCCTGTCTCTATTAAAAATACAAAAATTAGCCAGGTGTGGTGGCAGGTGCCTGTAATTCCAGCTACTTGGGAAGCTAAGACAGAGAATTGCTTAAACCCGGGAGGTGGAGGTCGCAGTGAGCTGAGATCGAGCCACTGCACTCCAGCCTTGGTGACAGAGCAAGACTACACCTCAAAAAAAAAAAAAAAAGGAAAAAAAGAAATAGGTACAACATACTTCTCCCCAAAAAAGGACATATTTCTTTTGTGAGGCAACTATACCAGTAAAGTGGCTCCAAATACTACCTGTTCAATCCCAGTGAATTAGTGCTGCTAATTTGGGGACAATTTGTTGAATCTTGTGAATCACCCACATAGCATGATGTGTGGCAAGTTGGGGGCAAAAGGAGGACTGACAGTGAATTAGGGATTCTTGCATATATGTCAAGTATGTCATACAGAGTAGAGTAAAATTATTTTTACCTACCTCAAAATAAAAAAAAAACGAATGAATGTTTGTTTATTATGCATGGTGGAATACAGACAAATCTGGGTCCAAATTTCTATGCTGCTGCTTACTAGTTGTTTCACTTTACCGAAGTAATCTCTTGCAGTCTCTGTTTTCTTATCTGTCAAACTCTTTCAGAGTTAATATGAGGATTAAGCAAAATAAATGTGTCATTCATGTCCTTTAGGACGTCATTTAATCTACCACCCTGTTAGAAATGTAGGTTAGGGTCTTCTGGAAAAAAATGAACTTCTGGTCATCAATACATGTGGAAATTTCTCTCCATCAATAACCAGTTCTCCAGGGAGCACCAGAAGGGATCCTGTATTTCAATTCAATTCTGATACTACCCACCTGGAAGTAGCGTCAGATCCCACACGTTAAGGGCTCATTCCTATAAGACTGACCTCACTCCACAAGACTGATCCCACTTCAAATGCCAGTCACAAGCCCTGGGTTGTAGCCTGTGCTTCTGAACAACCATCTATAACCATGGTTTCCCCAACTGCCTCCTCCAAGGTCCACTAATTTGCTAGAGCAGTCCACAGAACTTGGGGAAATATTTTGTTTACTATTTCCACGTATTACTAAGGATATTACAGAGGATACAGATAAACAGCCACATAGAAGACATATATAGGCCCAGTAGGGGCAAGGGACTGGGAGCTCTCATGCCCTCTCCAGACACACCACACTTCATGCACCTCATGTACTCAGCATCCTGGAAGCATTCCAAAACCTGCAGTTCAGGATTTTTATGGAAGTTTCATCATTGGAGGCTGGATTGATTATTAATTCAATCTCCAGCACCTGCCTCTTCCTGTAGGATTGGGGTTAGGCTTAAAAGTTTCAAGCTTCTAACCATGTCTAGGTCTCTCCGATGACTAGCCCCCAACCAGGAGCCCACCAAGAGTCACCTCACTGGAACAAAAGATGCTCCTATTACCCAATAAATTCCAAAGAATTAGGAGCTCCTTGTCAAGAATGGAGGTCAAAAACCAGGTATTAGAACAAAAGATGCACCTAGCATCTCCCATTGCTCAGAAATAAGGACTTTCAGGAGCTCTCTTTTAAGAACAAGGAACAGAAACCATATAAAATTATATATATATATATCTTATTATAACATAATATCACAACTACCTTACAAATACCTGCCTCAGTATTAGGCCTGGGTGAGACAAAGATATACAAATATATACTCTCTGGGCCTGAGAGTTTCTCAGTCAGTCTTGCAGGAAACAGCTTTCCACTCAGATGGTTTCATTGAAAACATGTCAATGAAGCAATATTTGAAGGGATAGAGTTATGAAAAATCAACAGAAATGGACAGTTCCTCAAAAACAAATCTCTTTCTTTGTATATGTATCGTATTGGTTCTCTTTCTCTGGAGATTACTGGCTGATATAACCTTTAGACTTTCTTAGAGTTTATTTTTTAACCTCTGGCATGCATGGGTCTTTCTAAGGCATCTAAGGTACTTAGTAATTTCTGATCCCCAGGTCCAATCGGCATAAATAATACCCGAGCAACTTTTTTTTTTAGACATTATTTAATTTCAAAGGCTTTTTAAATGTATTATCTCAGATCAAATTTTGACCACTTCATACTTGCTCAATATATTTATTTTTATAAAAATAATGAATTATTTTTCCATGTCTCTTAAGGGAACAGGTTAAAGTTTTGAAAATAAAAGAAAGAAAAGCAAGAAGTTAAAGAGATTTGTTTGTTAGAATCTTAGATAATTTTTAGAATGCTCTAAGTTTCTTGAAAAAGTCTCTCTGAGGTAAGAAATTTCATCAAATATGTTTGGAAAAATAAGTTTCAGGAAAATATTATCTTTCTATAATGCAAACTCACATTATTTGTTCCTGGAATAAATTCAAAAGTCCTTCATAGTCCTTTGATCTATCAAAAGCCAGATATGCAGATACTCTTATAGTCTTCTGTGACTAAGACACTGTTGTTTAACATGGAGTCGTCTTGGTCATCTTATGCCACCTGGCAGACACATAATTGGCCCTACTAACATCATTATCATTTACATCTTTAAAATTAATTCTTGATCTCCTATATTTAATATTTGGCTCATAGAAGGTACACAATATATATTTAGGAATTGAGGGGAAAAAGGAAGGAAGTACACAACATATAATATTTAGCAACATTTATGAGAAAGCTAACTGGTCTACATGCTTGAAGGGACTGAGCTGATATACTCTTCCTCTTCATTTTTCCTCCCTCGCAAGGATCTGGTTTTGGGAAGACATATTTCCAAACACCTACACATACTTAAGTGCATACTTCTTTCCCTCATGATTTGTAGTCAGTGATTTGAACTGTTTTGGTCCATCACTGTTGGAAACATGCATTGATCAGTCATTTATAGTTTCCATAGAGAAACGATGGCATTCTTTAAAAGACAGAATTAGACGGCAGCTTAACGAGATGTTCATATAAGATGCTTTTGTTCAAAGACATGAAAATTTGGCAGCTATTATTGAGCAACTTGGTGGAGCAGGGAGGCATTGCTTAAATGTACCTAGCTATTCTCAGAGGCCTTCTTGACCTTGTCTAATAGTTCCCTGATGAGACTACTGATAAAATTGCAGTCTGGTTTTTCAAGTGTGCCAAAACTCCTAATAGCCCCCTCAGCTCTCAAATACAGTACTCTTTAGTTTGTCTTCTTGATTCCCTTTATTCTGGCTTTTGTCTCTTCCAAAAACTCTGCCTAACTAACCTTGAGAAAAGTAATTATGCCCTCACTATTGATTAGGAAGGATCCATATTTAATTATGTGTAACATGTTCCACTATCAAACTTTCACCTTAGCTTATGAGTGCCTAGCCAGTCCTATTGCTATATGCTACATCAGCCATTTGGTTAATGATCTTTCTTACAAAGTGTTGAGTTTCCCCCAGTTCTTGTATTTTATGAAAAATCCTGTCATTTCTTAAGGTCATGGTTGAACCCTTTCATAATGCCTTCCTTAAAGAATGTTTCTTTAATGCAAAGAAAATCATTGTTGAGCATAATGTGCATGTTTTGTAGTAGCTCTCAGTGATTCATATGTACCATTAGGTAAAATCCTGAGATTAGAGTGCCTAAAGTTCAAATACTAGCTGTGTCAGAATCAATTGCAAAGTAACTGATTCTGTTAAATCATTAACACGGTCAGTTTATTCAGAAGAAAACTGTTTTCTGCACAGTCCCTTTTGCATGAAAAGAATGTGTGCCATTTCTTTTAACAATTAAACAGAAATCTGTTTTCTTTACCTCTAGAATTTTACTTCTAAATGTTATTAGTCTCTTTAAATGAATCAGTTTATCCTAAACTGCTAAGAATTACACAAAGTTGTTTAGCTACAATCAATCCATTAAAATGATCAAATAATACAAAATGTCATGCTTTCACAGAGTTTGTATGATATTAATAGCATCATATAATCTATTCTTGCCAAATAATAATGTTCCACTGATGCTTATTAAATTACGTTTTCCAATGCAATAGATATTGAAGATGTCTAAAATATTGGGCAGGGTGGGATAATATACAGTGTACTGTAATGTTTTTAGGCAAATGATCTCATCCATGATATTTAAACATGAGAGCAAATTTCAAATAAATACAGACTATTAGAAGTTGTTGTTAACCTGAATGTTGTGCACATGTACCCTAGAACTTAAAGTATAATAAAATAAATAAATAAAAGTTGTTATTTAGGGTGATCATAAACACAAAAAGGAATAATTATTATTAATATACAATACTTGAATGAAAGTTCTGTGCTTTAGCAGTGTAATGATTAAAGACAGAATATTGTTCCACAGAAGAGTTCAACATTAAAGTATTCAGTCCTATGATGGTGTCAATTGAAACTAATTATATGGAGAGACACCTTGAAAATTACTTGATACTTAAATTACTGTTACTGGGTCTAGTTGTAGCATGGATTATATTTGAGTGCATCTAACTTTTTCTGAGAACTCTTTGTGAACCATTGGACTATAGGTTAACAGAAAAACTTAATTAACCTTGAAGAGGTGAGCCCTTTACTTCTATGAGGTAGCAAATCAAGTTGTGTCTGTATATATAAGACAAAGTGGAAATATGACAGTGTTCTATCTAATATGATCAATATAGAAAATTAGATTTTTATGGTAGAAAGAGCCATCTTATTGAATAGTCTACACTCACTACTAATCTGTCAGACATTTTTCAACTGTGGGTCTACCACCACAGATATAATGAAAGTCAATTCCCAAATGTAGGGTGTTCAATTATTAAAATCACTAGGATATTGTTTAATATCATCTTTCCCTATCATCAAGTTTCACAAAACTTTAAAGTTTCACAAAAATTATCCTTTAAGCTTTATTAGACATCATAGATTTCTTTCCCTAATTCTCCCCCAATGTGTATCTACCTGTGATTTGGGTGGCTTCTGAGAGTTGCAAAGTCCAGTTTATTACAAAATGTATTATAGAAAGCTCAAAAGTCCTGTTAAAGTCCCAGGACTGAGAATGCCGTGCTCAGTACACCAGTAAACTGTGCCCAGTACCCCAGAGTGTTGCTGCAATATACAGATGCACAGATGCAGTCCAGGGCCACCTTAGCCTTGGACTCTTGATACTTCTTGTATTAGTTCATTTTCATGCTGCTAATAAAGATATACCCAAGACTGGGCAATTTACAAAGAAAGACGTTTAATGGACTTACAGTTTCACATGCCTGGGGAGGACTCACAATCGTGGCAGAAGGCAAGGAGGAGCAAGTCACAACTTACATGGATGGTGGCAGGCAAAAACAGAGCTTATAAAGGGAAACTCCCCTTTTTAAAGCCATCAGATCTCATAAGACTTATTCACTATCATGAGAACAGCACAGGAAACACCTGCCCCAATGATTGAGTTACCTCCCACTGGGTCCTTCCCATAATATGTGAGAATTCAAGATGAGACATGGGTGGTGACACAGCCAAACCATATCATTCTACCCCCGGCCCCAAATCTCATGTCCTCACATCTCAAAACCAATCATGCCTTCCCAAGAGTCCCCCAAAGTCTTAACTCATTTCAGTATTAACTCATAAATCCACAGTCCAAAATCTCATCCGAGAGCAGGCAAGTCTCTTCCACCTATGGTAAAATCAAAAGCAAGTCAGTTACTTTCTAGATATAATGGGGTTACAGACCTTAGGTAAATACAGCTGTTCTGAATGGGAGAAATTGGTCAAAACAAAGGGGCTACAGTCCCCATGCAAGTCCAAAATCCAGCAGGGCAGTTGAAAGCTCCAAAATGATCTCCTATGACTTCATGTCTCACATCTAGTTCACACTGATGCAAGAGGTGGGTTCCCATGGTCTTGGGCAGCTCCGCTTCTATGGTTTTGCAGGGTACAGCTTCCCTCCCAGCTGATTTCATGGGCTGGCATTGAGTGCCTGTGGCTTTTCCAGGCGTATGGTGCAAGCTGTCAGTGGATCTACCATTCTGGAGTCTGGAGGACAGTGGCCCTCTTCTCACAGGTCCACTAGGTGGTGCCCCAGTAGAGACTCTGTGTGGGGCCTCCAACCCCACATTTCCCTTCCACACTACCCTAGCAGAGGTTCTCCAAGCGGGACCTGCCCCTGCAGCAAACTTCTGCCTGGGCATCTAGGAGTTTCCATACATCTGAAACTTATGCAGAAGTTCCCAAACCTCAATTCTTGACTCCTATGCACCTGCAGGCTCAACAACACATGGAAGTTGCCAAGGCTTGGGGCTTGCATCCTTTGAAGCCATCGCCCAAGCTCCACATTGGCCCTTTTCAGCCACGCTAGAGCAGCTGGGATGCAGGGCACCAAGTCCCTAGGCTGCACACAGCACTGGGACCCTGGGCCTGGCCCATGAAATCATTTTTCATCCTAGGCTTCTGGGCCTGTGATGGGAGGGGCTGCCATGAAGACCTCTGCCATGCCCTGGAGACATATTTCCCATTGTCTTGGGGATTAACATTTGATTCCTCATTACTTATGCAAATTTCTGCAGCAGGCTCAAATTTCTCCTTAGAAAATGGGATTTTCTTTTCTATCACATTGTGAGGCTGCAAATTTTCCAAACTTTCATGCTCTGCTTCCCTTATGAAACTGAATGCCTTTAGCAGCACCCAGGTCACCTCTTTAGAATGCTTTGCTGCTTAGAAATTTCTTCCACCAGATACCCTAAATCATTGCGAGTCTCAAGTTCAAAGTTACACAATCTCTAGGGCAGGGGCAAAATGCTGTCAGTCTCTTTGCTAAACCATAACAAGAGTCACCTTTGCTTCAGTTCCCAACAAGTTCCACATCTGATTTGACACCACCTCAGCCTGGCTTTCATTGTCCATATCATTATCAGCATTTTGGTCAAAGCCATTCAACAAGTCTCTAGCAAGTTCCAAACTTTCCCACATTTTCCTGTCTTCTTCTGAGCCCTCCAAACTGTTCCAACCTCTGCCTGTTACCCTGTTCCAAAGTCACTTCCATGTTTTTGGGTATCTTTTCAGCAGCACCCCACTCTACTGGTACCAGTTTACTGAATAAGTCCATTTTCATGCTGCTGATAAAGACATACCTGAGACTGAGCAATTTACAAAAGAAAGAGGTTTAATGAACTTATAGTTCCATGTGGCTGGGGGGTCCTCACAATAATGGTAGAGGGCAAGGAGAAGCAAGTCACCTTTTACATGGATGGCAGCAGGAAAAGAGAGAGAGCTTGTGCAGGAACACTCCTCTTTTTAAAACCATCAGATCTCATGAGACTTATTTGCTATCATGAGAACAGCACAGGAAAGACCTGCCCCCATGATTCAATTCCCTCCCATGAGAAAGATGAAAAAAAAAAAAGAGGTAACTGAATGAGATGGGAGGGAATGGGAACATATGGGAATCCAAGATGTGATGTGGGTGGGGACACAGCCAAACCATATCACTTCTACTATCACCATAAAGACTCTGTCCCTTGAGAATCAAGCAGCCAGTTGGCTGAATCTAAGCCATATATTCTTGCCTTGGCTACTGAGGAGCAGGAAGATATATTATCTGTTCCATTTCCAGCCACAATAATTGGAGTTGGGAACCTGTCCAAACTCTTTGGTACTTCTCAAATCTATTCAGTTCTACAATGACGAGAGCAACAAACATCCAGTATGGATTCCTGTCTCTGATTAAAACTCTCCAACACCCCTCAATCCTTATTTTAGATTAATCCAGCAACTTATATATGGTCTTCAAGGGTACAAATAACCTGGGATATGAAGTATTTTCCACCCTTATTGCTTACTTTACGATTTTTCCTAATTTTCTATCTCATGGTTTAGTATGATTAATTATTTTCAGCTTTCCCAAATCTCCAAGATTTTTAATGTCAGTCTCTATACACAGAATGTCTGTTGAACTCATCTCTTCCCCTTTTGTTTTCACCTTCACCTCCTGTTCCTCTGTACAAACTCCACTTTCAAGAATGCTTCAAACACAAATCTGCTGATATCCCATTCTTTTGGGTAGATTAACCATTTTATCCTTTGTATAGTCATTTCTATAATAGATGTGCTGACATTTTTTACATTTTCTAGTTTTTCATCTTATCATATTATACTATAATAATAGTAAAATATAGTAAAATGACTTTTTATTTTACAGAGCAGAATCGTCCTTTTCTCTTTTCTCATCACCCTTACTCACAATGCCATTGTTAAAGGCTTCAACATTTTACATACAAAAGATTCATTCAGTTAACAAATATTCTTTGTCTGCCTTTTATGTACTAGGCTATTCCAGGCACAGGGGATTAAAAAAAAGTGTGTGAGATAATGTACTTACTCCTATGGAGTTTATATTTCTATATGAAAGAGAGACAATATATAAGCAAGTAAATATCTACAAGATACAGTGTTAAGTGGAGATAATGCTATGAATAAAATAAAGCATGGCAAGGGAATATAGAGTAATATGGAGGAGAGAGAATTGTATAAGTAAGGTGGTCATAAAAGAACATTTAAAGGAAGTTTTATTTGAGCAGAGATCATAATAAAATGAGGCAGAAAAACATGCTGATATCTAGGAAAAGAGCATTCCAGCCAGAGGTAACCATAAATACCAGTCTCCAAAGGAAAGCAAGCTTAGTGTGTTTAACAGCAAGACCACTGTAGTTGAAACAGTATAAGCAAAGTCTAAGTATAGAGAAATGTTGCTAAGAGAGATGTGGGCCTTGGTAAGGATGATAGACTTTGAAAGATTTTGAGCAGGATAGCGACATTTTCTGATCTATGTCCTTAAAGATCACTCAGAGTAACTATGGAAACTTTGCCATATGGGGCAAGTATACAGGCAGGGAAATCAGTTAGGTGACTACTGCCATTATCTAGGCAAGAGGGATTGCCGGCAGCTTGAATTAGAATGGTAGCCATGGAGTTGGTGAGAAGTTGTCAGGTTTGGGATATAGGAAAGTAAAGTGCCAGTGGGCTTACTGATGGATTAGCCATGAAATATGAAAAAAAAAAAAAAGAGTTAAAGGAAATAAGGATGATTACTTTGCATTGACCTGATGAAGTGTGAGTGCCATTATCCAAGATGGGTGGGACTAGGGAAGGAACAGGTTTGGGTTAGGGGATTCCCTTTTAAACATAAAACATTTGAGATTCCCAATAGGCTTTATTTATGTATTTGTATTTATGTATGTATTTATTTATTGAGACAGGTTCTCACTCTGTCACCCAGGCTGTAGTGCATGATATCCACTCACTGCAACCTCCACCTCGTGGGCTCAAGGGATTCTCATGCCTCAGCTTCCCGAGTAACTAGGATTACAGGCAAATGCCACCATGCCTGGCTATTTTTTTTTTTTTAATATTTTTTGTAGAGACAAGGTTTTGCCGTGTTGGCCAGGCTGGTCTCGAACTCCTTGCCTCAAGTGATCACCTGCCTCAGCCTCCCAAAGTGCTGGGATTACAGGTGTGAGCCATTGTGCCTGACTCCAATAGACTTTAAAGTAGAGATTTCAAGTAGATTTTTGAATGTACAAGTGTAAAGCAAAAGAGAAAGAGAGGACTTAGAGATAGATATGTGGAGGTCTGATCATATGGCTGATCATTTAAAGCTACCGTTTCAAAAATTAAGTATAGGAGGAAAAGAATTCAGGGTTCTGAAGGATTCAGTAAAGTGAAAGAAGAGGAGGCTGAAAAAAATAAATACTAAGTCTTTTTTTGAGAGCCAAGAAAATTAAGTGTTTTAGAGTAGGGCAATATTTTCAAGTCCTGCTGAGATTCAGGTTGAGAATGAATGATTTGGCAGCCTAAAGATCCTTGGTAACCTAGGCAAGCGAGAGCTTAGGAACAAAAGCCAGAATGAAGTAGGTTGAAAAGAGAAAGAAAGTAAGGATCCATGCATCTGTCTTCGAAATGGGTCTCTTGTCATGTGCAATTTTTTCTTAACTATCCATAGGCCACTAGCATAGCCTTTGTAAATGTAAAACAAATTGTGAAGTTCTGTTGTTTGAATGCATATGCTTCTATTACAAATAGCAACAATTCTCAAATCTTAATGTTTATAAAAGCAGCTGAGGTATGTCTATTATAAATGCTTCCTACGATCATTGATTGTGATTCACTTGGCATGAGAAAAGGCATAGTAACCACGTTTTTAACAAACACTTCAGGTAATTTTAGTGTAGGTGATTCAAGAACCTCAGGTAATAGTTAGACACTTGATTATTTCTCCACTCACTTTACCTGCTCTTACTTCTTCCTAGGATTCTGATTCACCTTCATATTTCTGGAAAACTCTTATTTATCCTTTAAAACTCTGAGGTCACTCCCTTAAGCCACTCTCATATTGTCAGTTGTGGAGCTCAGTAAATATTTGATAAAGAAGTGGAATACATACAACCAGCTTTCCTTTGCTTTCAGGTTCAAGCTAACCAATCCCCAGGTGGTTTAGAAGTTTTTTCCTGTCCCAAGTATTCAGAAAATTCAGTTAACTAAATTCCATTTACATGCAAAATGTTAGTAAATTTCCCCAAATGGGCATGATTAACATTCTTCACACAGCCAGGACAGACCTACAATTTTCAAATGAGGCTGTTTCTTCTAAATAATTCCAAACATCTCTCTGTATTTCTGAAGGAAATGTCAAATGACTTTGCCCTGGAGTGCATTAGTGATCAGAGCATCTGATCACATTGGTGTCATGACTGAATCAAGGGACATTTCCTTTGATATCAGCCTATTTTAAAAATGGGGATTTCCTCTATTCTAATTTAAGCTCCTAGAAATGGTCCTCTTGCATAACTATACCTCCATCCTGAAGTTGGCTTTTTTGGGTTATTTAAAAAAGAGAAAATTACCTAATTTAGATTTAGTTTTGCTCTTGTTGAAGCAAGTTTTTTTCCCCCTCTGCGCCTCATTTTGTTGTTATTCCTTTAGATCAAACTTCAAAGAAAAAGTCTGATGAATCAACTATTCATTTACTGAAGCTGAATTTTTGCTTGCCACTAGTTTTTCTACTGTGATGCTCCTTTGATTTCTGTTCTGTCTGCATCTTTTATGCCTTTCATGCATGTGGAGAAAATTATAGTGTAGTCTTTACTCAAAAAAAAAATTTCATCATATCCCCAAATCTTGGAAAATTTAAAGTACTTTTCCAAGTTTGAAAATGATTTTAGACAGAAGCCTTAGACACAGAAATTAATAAATAAGTCTATTGTATTCTAAATAATTGAACTTTTCAGTAGCTAAGGCTGCAGAACAGACAGGAATCAATTTCACGAGGGATATCCTAGACTGAACCTCAAGTGCAATGTATAATTCCTGAGCCAGTTATCACCTGGCTTAGAAAAATATTTATTAAAATATAATAAAGTTAAGACCAGTTGGGCAGAAGCAGTACAGTGCAGTGGCCAAGGGTTTAGGATTTTGTAATAGCCCTTATCCTGTTTTTGCCACTACTAGCTCTCAGCTTTTAATGAAGTTAATCATAGTCACCTTTCACTTTTGTAAAATGGTAATAATAATATGACCTATTTTGTATATTTGTACTGAGGTTATATCAGATGATTTATATGGCTTGGCACAATTCTTAATTCATAATAATTTAATAAACAGAAACTACTAGTGTTATAATTATTAGTAAGCTTTTGCTAAAAATTGTATGTGACCCTGATAACTGGTATAGCCACCAGGACCACACACAGTTGCTGCCGTAGCCCTCAAGGATGTCCACCAGCCATTAGTCCCCAAGATATGAGCCACAGAAGTTTGAGAAGAAGCTGTAGCAGCTTTCTCATGTCTTCACAGAGGAAGTAGATGACAAAGTACCAGGCACTGTTCTCTAAATTCTGATTGAAAGGGCAGTGTTCTATAATATGTTATATATTTTCATGGTGCATACATGTTATTGGATCCTTGCACTACTGCTGTGAATTTTACTTAATAAACTTTGATTAGGTCTTTTTGAGCAGGAAACAAGCCCAGCAAGAAGCTGTCAGGATGTGATTATCCTCATATCTCCTTTATGGCATCTTTTTTAATATCTTATCTTCAGAACTAATAAAATTAAATTTATACAGAACTCAAGAATATGTGTTAGCACTCACATTTATTCTTTCATGCCCAAGAGTTACTAATACTATTAATAATAATACAGAATAATATCATTTTAAAACCAAGAGAATTTTAGTCTTCTTATAGAGTGTATGGTTCTAACAGTATGAATCATCCTAAATTAGATGTGGGTCTTAGCAGCTGTTAACAAAAACCTTTAAACTCAGAATACATACAGCTCCATATTATTACAGCTCCATATTATTTATATACTCTGCATATTTTATGAATAATATCAAATAAAAATGCAGTGAGAAGAGGCCACTGAAATATGGAATTAAGAATGTAAATAACAACATGACCTGTGAAGTAGATGTATAAGACGAAAGGAATACAACATATGACTAGATGATAGTACAGAAAAGACAGGGAAAATATAAAATAAAACAAGAACTTACATTTTATGATCTTCTTTATCCTTACTTTAAGTAGTAGATTTTCCAAGATGACCAGTTATTGAGCTATAGCTATGTAGCAGATACTGCTGGCACTTTGCTTTATAATCCCTAATTCTCACATCTCTAGTGATCCTCATTATAAATACATTGTATTTAGTATATGAAGTCTCAGGAACTTAGGGGTCTTGACTAAGATCTAATAGCCTGATGGGCAAAGCCTGAAAGTGAACACATGTTCACTTTTTATATGGATCTAAAAGACACTTTGAGAGTCTGCATATAATCTTAAAAATTAATTCACTTATGATAGGGGATTTGTCACTTTAGTTTGTCTTATAATAATTTGACAAAAATCAAACTTTTGTTCTGTTTATGATATGTTTTTGGGAGAGCCATTAAATCCCTCAAGACTCCAGTTTGTTTATTTGTTCAATAAAGAGGTTAGATTCAATTGAAATTTCTTTTAGGATGAAATTGATGTCATCATTGACAAGTTGCCTCAGCAAATGGCATAACTGATATAAGAAAAGTAGTAGGAAATGTCCTTTAGTTTATCTCACATAATGTATTTAGGTGTGTCATAATGTTCTACTCATTTTTGTTAATCTGTTGTTAGTTATGCTAATGCATGCTCATGATGAATGAAAATATTTGCAGAAAGATTTGTTTTATTTTGAATTATAAAGTATTTCACATCTTTATTAGTTTTAAATTTTAAACAAAATGATATTTTTGAAAGTGTTTTTTTCAGCCTTGTTGCCCTCATAAATTTCATTCTTAGAAACACTTAGTGTAAACTCAGCCTATGTCTTTCTATTGCATTATAAATCATGTTTGCTAATACATACAGTTTACCAACCTGGAATATGTAAAGGGTAGATGTGTGCTACATTTCCTTTCAAAAACACTGACTTTGACATCTAGGTTTAATTTTAAATTGTCATTGAATTTGGACATTTATTTGACTATCTGCCTCATAAAGACTGGATATTAATTTTTATAAGACATTATCATTAATTAACTTCCATGATTAAAGAGACAACAGTAAATAGTCCTGTTCTCCCATAACAAAAACATGCATAAAGGACGATAATTCTGGTCCATGAGTAGTGTACCATTGACCTTTGAAAAGTATGGGTTTAAACTGCATGGGTCCACTTACATGAAAATTTTTTCAATAACTATATTAGAAAAGTTTTTGGAGATTTTTAACAATCTGGAAAAACTCACAGATGAACCATGTGACCTAGAAATACCAAAAAATTAGGAAAAAGTTAGGTATGTCATGAGTGTTCATTAAATATATATAGACATAGTCTATTTTAAAATTTTACTACCATAAAATATGCACAAATCTATCATAAAAAGTTAATATTTATCAAAATTTACACACACAAATATTAAAGACCATACAAGGCACCATTTGCAGCTGAGAGAGATGTAAACAAATGTGAAGATATACTATTAAATTATACCTGCATTAAATGTATACTATAATACATACTATACTACTATAATAATTTCATAACCACCTCCTGTTGCTATTATGGTGAGCTCAAGTTTTTCAAGTGTCTGCCTAAAACACCCTGTGACACTAGTTTTCTCTGCGTGAGCAGTTTGTCTCCTCAGTAAATTATGTATTACAGTAAAAAGTAATCCTTTAGGATTCTTGTGTATTTTTTATTTTGTTTAGTGCAATATTGTAAACCTTGACAAACATCCTGGGACCTATATGTAGTGCCACTAGTGATGCTGAAAGTGCTCCCAAGAAGCATAGAAAAGTCATGAAATTACAAGAAAGAGTTGAATTGCTTGACATGTATCATAGACTGAGGTGTGCAACTGCAGTTGCCCACCATTTCAAGGTAAATGAATACAGCGTTAGAGCTCTTGGTAAAAAAGTAAAGGAAATCCAAGAAGCCCTTGCTGCATCTACATGAGGAGATGTGAAAACTCTGCCCTTTTTACAAAATATCTTTTTATCTTGTATTGAAACTGCAGTATTTATTGTGGGTGCAGGATTACTACAAGAAAGGCTTTTTTATAGATAGACTCTAATATGATTCTAGAAAAAGTTAAGTCATTATGTGACATGTATGACAATGTAAAGCAAAAGGAAGGTGAAGGATCTAAAGCTGGAGAATTTAATGCCAGCAAAGGATGGCTTGATAATTTTAGGAAGAGGTTTGGTTTTAAAAATGTCAAGGTAACAGGGTAAGTAGCTTTTGTTGACCAAGAGGCAGTAGATGAGTTCCAAGATGCCATTAAGAAAATTACTGAGGAGAAAAGACTCCTGCCTAAATAGATTTTTAATGCAGACAAAAATGCCCTGTTCTAGGGGATTAAATGCCATAGAGGACATTTATTAATAAGGAAGGTAAGTTAGCACTAGAATTTAGCCGGGAAGGGATGGGCTATCTCTACTGTTTTGTGCAAATGCAGTCAGGAATATGATCAGTACTGCCTTTATCTATAAAGCTGTTAATCTCTGAGACTTGAAGGAAAAAGATAAACACAGGCTGCCAGTCTTTGGTTTATAAACAATAATGCCTGCATAAGAACACTTTTTCTGAATTAGTTTTATTGGTGCTTTGTCCCTGAAGTCAGGAAGCACCTTTACAGTGAGGGACTACCTTTTAAAATTCTTTTGATAATGTGCAATGCCCCAGGCCACCCAGAACCCCATCAGTTCAACATTGAAGATGTCAAAGTGGGCTACGTGCCCCCAAACACAATGTCTCTAATTCTGCATCTAGATCACAAGTCATAAGGATCTTTTAACTCTTCACACATGGTACTCTATAAAAACGATTGTCAATGCTATGGAAGAGAACCCCAATAGAGAGAACATCATAAAAGCCTAGAAGAATTACACCATTGGGTATGTTATCATCATCATAGAAAAGGCCATGAAAGCCATCAAATCCAAAACAATAAATTCCTGCTGGAGAAGACTATGTTGTGCCTGATTTCACAGAATTTATGACAGAGCCAATCCAGGAAATTATGGAACAGACTGTGGCTATGAAAAAAAAAAAAAAGGTTTTTGTTGCCATTGCTTTTGACGCAAAATTGACAAATGAGATTTAATTAAACTAAAGAGCTTCTGCACAGCAAAAGAAACTATCATCAGAGTGAAAAGGCAACCTACAGAATGGGAGAAAATTTTTGAAATCTATCCATCTGACAAAAGGCTAATATCCAGAATCTACAAGGAACTTAAACAAATTTACAAGGAAAAAAAACACAATACCATCAAAAAGTGGGCAAAGGATATGAACAGACACTTCTCGGAAGAAGACATTTATGCGGCCAACAAACATACGAAAAACTCATTATCACTGGTCATTAGAGAAATGCAAATCAAAACCACAGTGAGATACCATCTCATGCCAGGTAGAATGGCAATCATTAAAAAGTCAGGAAACAACAGATGTTGGAGAGAATGTGGAGAAATAAGAAAGCTTTTACACTGTTGGTGGAAGTATAAATTAGTTCAACTATTGCGGAATACATTGTGGTGATTCCTCAAGGATCTAGAGCCAGAAATACCATTTGACCCAGCAATCCCATTACTAGGTATATACCCAAAGGATTATAAATCATTCTACTATAAAGACACATGCACATGTATGTTTATTGCAGCACTATTTGCAACAGCAAAGACATGGAACCAACACAAATGCCCACCAATGATAGGCTGGATAAAGAAAATGTGTCATATATACACCATGGAATACTATGCAGCCATAAAAAGATGAGTTCATGTCCTTTGCAGGGACATGGATGAAGCTGGAAACCATCATTCTTAGCAAACTAACACAGGAACAGAAAACCAAACACTGCATGTTCTTACTCATAAGTGGGAGTTGAACAATGAGAACACATGGACACAGGGAGGGGAACATCACACACCAGGGCCTGTCGGGGGGTGGGGGGCTAGGGGAGGGATAACATTAGGAGAAATATCTCATGTATATGACAGGTTGATGGGTGCAGCAAACCACCATGGCACATGTATACCTATGTAACAAACCTGCACGTTCTGCACATGTATCCCAGAACTTAAAGTATAATAAAAATAAAATAAAAATAAATTTTAACCATAAAAAAGGTGAGGGGTGAACGGTTGCAACATATGAATTTTGGAGAAATTCAAGAGCTAATAGACACCACACCAGAGGAATTCATGGAAGAAGACCTGTTGGAAATGAGTGCTTCCAAAGTAGTGCCAAAAGATAAAAACAAAAACATGGAAGAAGCAGTGCCAGAAAACAAGTTGCTATAAGTTAATCTAGCAGAGGGGTTCTCATTTTTCAAGATGTTTTTGACTTCTTTTACAACATGGATCCTTGTATGATACAAAACTAAAGCAAATGGTGGAAGGAAGATTAGTACTGTATAGAAATATTTTCAGAGAAATGAAAAAGTAAAAAGTCATATATTATGATGAATTTCCATAATGTTGCCCCAACTGTGCCTGCCTCCTCTGCCTCCCCTTCTACCTCCTCCATCTTACTCTTGCCACTCCTGAGACAGGGAGACAAACTCTCCTCTTTCTCCTCCTCCTCCTCAGCCTACTTAACATGAAGATGACAAGAATGAAGACATTTATGGTGATCCACTTTAACTTGATGAATAGTAAATACATTTTCTCTTCCTTATGATTTTGTAATAACATTTACTTTAGTTTACAGTATATAATGCATATATTGTAACAATACAATATATAATAGATACGCAAAATACGTGTTAATTGACTATGTTATTGGTCAGGCTTCTTGCTAGCAGTAGTTAAGTTTTAGGGATATCAAAATTATACATGGATTTTTGACTGTGTGTAATCATTCGCAAAAGTACAGAAAAAATCATGTATTCATTTATATTAAAGATTCAGCTAAGAAAATAAAGCATTGTAATGCTAAAAACAAAAGCCATACTTCTAGCCATAAGTTTAAAATTAATATTCATTGGGGATATGTGATACCCAGCTACAAAATTAGTTTCAAAATCTCCTATTCATTTAATAGTCAAAATAACCAGAATTGACATGTTAGCTTTTGTAGTCATGAAAAAGGTTACAGAATAGGTTACAGAACATGATTACAGAATAGAAGAAATTGAGGAAATTTTCTATAGAAAACAATCATATTTTTGCAGATGGTAAAAACATATGAGTGTATATATAAGAAAAGCCAAAATATTTGGTATAATGATCTGCCTGGCTATTCATTAGTTATTTCACTCCACTTTATTTTATATTGCATAGAGATACACTCGTGCCTCAGAATCATTATAAAATACACAAATGTAATTCATAGAAAATTTTTGTTTACAATATATGCATTTGCTTTTTCTTCCACGTGATTGCAAATAAATAGCATAATTTAACTTATCCATATAACTTGCATCTGTTGAGATGTTTCCAAATATAAATATTGAGCAAAGAAATACTAAAAAAATGAAATGTGCTAATGGTATTATAAGTAAAATATATATATATTCATGATATTTTCAGACCACATTGTTTTCTGTACGATTATTTAAATGGTGAAAACAATGTTTCTATCATCTAGATGATGGTTAGAAAAAAGCATTTTTCATTTAAGTATACACTGAGCTGCCAAATTTCAAATTACACAAAGAAACTCAAGTGTCAGGCTCAATGCAATGAAGAATACTTTTCTCCTATAAAACAGCTTAATGGCACAGAGCTTGCATGAGTCATACATATCCAGACCTTGAACTCACTGATGCATTCAGAAGAAGCCAAAGATTAATGTTTAATAAAGAGCAGGTCAGCTCTGGCCATTTTAATTGCAGGAAGATGGTTTGCAATCATTTGGTGCCTTAGGCCATTGTGGTATTCTCTTGACTATTCCACAAAAGAAATCAATCTTGCTTTTCTAAACTGTTCTGATAATCAGCAGTAGAAGACCAGATTTTTAACCAAATTAGAAGTTATTGTTCAATATTATGTCATACATTTGCAACTGTTTCTTTTCAAAACACACACTGGGCTACAAATCCAAGAAGCAATTTTTGTAGCGTGTTTTCTCATTTCAAAGTAATTAATAACTCTACTGAAGCCACATGGCTAATAATAGCTAGCTTTTATTGAGCATATACTATGTGTCAGCAACTTTTCTAAGCAGTTAAGTTTACGATAAATCAATAATTTATTTAATCTTCACAATACCCTTCTGAGGTAGATATAAAGTCCCTATCCTATAAATGAGAAAATTGAGCACAGGTTGTTTAAGTAACTTGCCTGTATAATAAAAGCTGGAGTCAGGATTCAAATCCAGGTTGTCTGGCTTTAGCAGTCACCCTCCTCATGTAAGCTATGCATGAGATACGTGATTACAAGCAAGTTACCTATTCTTGCTGAGCTAATCTTTCCTATCTATAAAATGCAAATAATCTTGAGGATTTTTTTTTTAATTTAATGGTATAAAGACCATTATTTGTCAGGGACTTTTTTGTTGTTGTTGCAATGAATGGAAGTATACTTACAGTACCTGTAGCCACCCAGGTACAACCATAAACCATTCTATGCGTTTTAACCGGGTGAGAATTAAGTAGAGACTTCATTGCACAGGTAACAGAAAAGAGCTAAGAAGCCAAAAAGGGCAATGAAGCAAACTAAAGATTAATAACAGCACAAAGCAGCTACCCCTGCTAGGCTGGAAGGACATGGGAGGTTAGCAGTGCTGCCTGAGTCAGACGGTGGCAAAGGCAGGGAGCCACAAAGGAGAGAGCTGCTCTGAAGTCACTGCCCAATGCAGAGAGAGAGGGGAAGTTATACCCTGTTTCTCCCTTCTTCCCGGCTCCTCCAGTCTTTCTCCGGAAGTCAGCTGACACAGGAGACGGAAAAACATGACCCAGGAGATGGAAAAACATAACCATCTGGTGGGAGGCCAGTCCTCCCACCAGAGATCCGACCAAAGCAGCTGAAGAGTGAGGAGAAAGGGTCAGGGATCAAGAAGTCCATGAGAAAATCATAACAAAATTGTAAATCCTAACAGATATCAAGGTTTACATCTCACTCTTCTGTATTTCATTTCAATTTTGCTTGAGGATACTTCCTCCACTCTTACATCTCTCAGCCTATTAATTGCCACATTGCACTGTTAAGATTTGTGTGAATGCCACCTTAGTAAAGTAGGGAAGTTTTGATGTATAGTAATCATATTTTGAGGATTATCATGATTTATATATAATGTGATAACCTTGACTTTGCTTCCAATCTCCATATTTAGTATTAAGGTTTTTGATGTGTTCTATTTTGTTTTTATTTGTATTAATGATTTCCCATAGAAAGCTAAAACTTTGCCCCATGGTCTAAGTTAGAAGTGAGAAGCAAATCAGAAGACAAAAGGAACTCACCTCTGATACTAGATGAAGACTTTGCAACCAAAGTTTTATTTATAGGTGACAGAAAGAATGTGATAAACTAGGTCTTCAATAACAGCTTTGTAGTAAATGAGAATGGCTGTTTGTTAATCAACCACTGGTGAAAATCAGGGGCATGCCCTTCAATTTTACTTAAATTATACAGGGGACCATATTGTGAATTTCTGATGTTTTGGCTTGACATACTTAGAGATGCATTTCAGTATCCCTTTTAAGAGGTCTATAAGTGATGGGGACAGGATGCAGAGAAATTCTAGGCATAAAAGGGCAGGTTCCCAGTGAAAACCCCGCCCTCAAATCAAAAAGCCTGAAACTGCGGCCCAAAGTGAGAACTTACATCCCTGTTTACCCACTCAAATGTTGCCTTTTTCTAAACTCATGACCCCGCCCCTCCCTATCCTGTGCCTGTAAAAATCCCAGACACAGGTGGTAGAATGGACTGTGGCTAGATATCAGAGAGAAGTGGCTTGACTTCAGAGGGACAGCTTGATGGCATACCTTCAGAGAAGAGTCCCCCAGGAGAGAGCCAGACTCCAGGGGAAGATTACCTATCTGTCCCTCCCCATTTCAGCTCCCCTTCCCGCTGAAAGCCACTTTCATCAGCAATAAAATCCCCTGCGTTCACCATCTTTCAATTCGCTTGTGCAACCTCATTTTCCCTGGATGCCAGACAAGAGCTCAGGAGCCACGAGTGTAGATACAAAAGGCTGTCAAGCTGGCCCTTTGCCCTCGCTGGTGGAAGGCAGCCACCTCAGGCGAAAAGGCAAAGGGCCCACTGAGCTGCAATGTCAGAGGTAAAAGAGACGGTAACCTGCCCCTGGGGTTTTGGGGGTCGCAGGTAACCCCACAGGGATGCTGCTGGGGGTACCGCGTGAAATTTGCTCCTGCTAGCCTACAAAAGCAGTTGGCTGGTTCCTGCATTCACTCACTCCATTTCCTGTACTCATTCATTTGCATGCTCCCTCCTGTGAGGAATTGAGAGCAGCTGGCTGAGTAAACAAGGCACCTCTGTCGCGAGTCCCGTGAAGGGTCCAGGGAAATATCCTGTATCATAAGTATATGAAACGTCTATGTATTCTATGTTAATATTTCATCATTTATATGTTAGCTATTTTACATTTACACAGAAAGAAAGAGTCAAAAGTGAAGCGATTGCTAGTTGGCTTTCCTAAGAATAGACCATAAGCCCTAGATTTGAATGCAGGACGTTTACTGAGGAGTGCTCTCAGGATCACACTTGTAGCCCACTGAAATGAGCTGGATTGGGTGAAAAGAAGCCTTAGACTGCTATGCAGTCACAACAAAGATCTCAGCTACCTTGCCAGAAGCCCTGGAGCTAGGATGAGCACTCAGAGCTGTCCAACCCTGAGGCAAAGAAGCTGGGCTTTTAAAACTCAACATTGATTAGTCATTAGAGGTAGGCTATTGCCCAGGAAGGGAGGGACCTTTGGCAATGCAGCTGAAGCCAATTTCCAAGTGGAAAATCACAGTTGAGAGGTGTTATCTACCAACACTCCTAGCATCTAGAGGAATGAGGGCTTCAGGCCTCAACATGGGGCAGGAGTAATAATTTCGGCATTCACTGCAATAGCAACACTTAATATCCAGAAAGTACTACATACTAATGAGAAGATGACTGGCTGAATTTATTAATTGCTATAAATGTTAATTTAGGTTTTATCCCAGTTTTTTGGATATCATTTCCTCAATCCTAGGTACAACTAAAGATGGTAGATAGCCATCTAAAATGGCATCCAAAAAGCCCTGCTTGCTGGTATTCAAGCCTTTGTGTAATTGTCTCTCTTGTATCTGGCCTGGACCTAGGGACTTGCTTCTACCAAATAGGGTATGGCAAAATGATGGAATGATATTTCTACAATTAGGTTATAAAAACCTGTGACAGCCGGGGGCGGTGGCTCACACCTGTGGTCCCAGCACTATGGCAGGTCGAGGCGGGCGGATCACAAGGTCAGGAGATCAAGACCATCCTGGCTAACATGGTGAAACCCCGTCTCTACTAAAAATACAAAAAATTAGCCGGGCGTAGTGGCACGTGCCTGTAGTCCCAGCTATTTGGAAGGCAGAGGTAGGAGAATTGCTTGAACCCGGGAGGCAGAAGTTGCAGTGAGCCAAGATCGTGCCACTACACTCCAGCCTGGCAACAGAGTGAAACTCTGTCTCAAACAAAACAAAACAAAAATCAAACAAAACCTGTGACATCTTTATGGTCCTCTCTGTCCTTGTCTGACTCACTTCAATGAAACCAGCTGCCATACTGTGAGCTGCCTTTTTGAAGAGGCTCCCATAGCAATGAACTGAAAGTGTGGTCTCTGGCCAAGGATCTTAGGGAGACAGACTTCCAGTCCAATAGCTGACAAGGAACTAAATCCTACCCAGAAAAACTTAGTGAGATTGGAAGTATATCCTGCCCTAGTTGAACCTGAAGATAACTACGAACTTGGCCAACATCTTATGGTGGCCCCGTGAGAATCCCTGAGTGGGATAAACTAGCTACACCATGCCAAGACTTCTAAACCACAGAAGTTTCACAGTTGTGAAATCGTAGATGCTTTGAGTCACTAAGTGTTGGGGTGATTTTTTTATGTAGCAATAGATAATTAAGCAGGTATTATCCATTAAACTTGTTTTTTTTTTTTTTTGTTCAAGGTCTGGCATGGTACCATATCAAAGTCTTGTTAAATATAATGTTTAGTTCAACTAAATATCTAAGCTCAACATAGTTCTGCACTTCAGAATTGAGAAAAGAAAAAAAAAAGGGAGCTAATCCATATGATGCTACAGTAGCTCCTCCTTTTTCTGTTTCCCAGGAGGTTCTTTTTTAAATCTTGGTATTTCCTACAGTTTTATCCTTAGTTCACATTTTTAGTGGTACTGTTCAAGACTATATTAAAAATCTTCCAATGAGCATTGATGTGGGGGAAAAACGCTGAAATAGTGAACATAAACAGAAATTATTAAGGTAATATCTAACACAGCGAGCAAGGAAATTATACCTGATATGGGAGACAATCTAAATGGAGTATCAAAGAAAAGACAGTTTTTCAGGACTGAACAGGTTTAATCTTTAAAATTCTGACTGCAAATGCTATATTTGCAATAGAACTTTAATATATGAGAACAATGTTTTAATTCAATAACTCACTACGTACCTAGTTTATACACTTGATACAGAAAGAACAAGGGTCTGTGACTTAACTTCTATCTCCTATGAACCCACAATCACTTAAATGTAATTTAAGTGAATCACTTAAATGTGAATTTCTGAATGTCAAGACTTGAAAGATTTCTAAAACAAGTCTTGCTTTTAAAGTGCTATGAGAATAAAATATTTGACTAATAATTGTAGAATAGTGAATAGTTTACCCGAATCAGAAAGCATGACTAAGAGGCTAAGAGGATGTTTTAAAATGAAACAATGCAAAGAACTTGGTAGGCATAACAAGCAAAATAATGATCATGTAGATTGCTCTTGGCCTGTCTTGATAGACGCAAAAGTAATGATCATGGTAAAAATGATTTTAAGATAGTAGAAATAAGGCCTAACTAGAAACAGTAACATAAAATTGAGTAAAAGAAAATGTAGTTTAAATATCTTAAAGCACCTATGTAAACCCCATCATGTCAGCCTGTGGAACACTTTTCCAAGGGATATCTTCAAATCCCCTGTGGCTGAGTAATTTAAACATGAAATGAGGAAAGGATTGAAAAATACATTATAGAGAACAACTTCTCTTCAGCAAAGGAATGTATTGGATGACTTAATAACGATCTACGGTGCTGCTGCCGGTATAATTTGTGTGGCACCATAATGAGACCGGAAGTAAATTGTGATGAATTCAGAGATGTATGAGAGTGTGTGCATGTGTATATGAATAACATATGTATATACATATAGATAACATGTGTTAACATGTATATATGTAAGTGTTTATGTATTACAATTTTCTATTAACTCATTTTACCATTTAAAAATTAATGACCCAAGGAAGAATTTTTTTTTTTCTTGAGAATAGTGTTTCCGGGGAAACATTTTGTAAATGTAGGGCTCTTTCTTCCTGCTGAATTTAAATAAAGCAGATATTTAATCTCTTTTCTTGTCTATTTTCCCGAACATCACTAAGGTCTGTTCAGCACAGCTAATTTAAGTCCTTAGTGTCTTCCATTTGTTTCTCTTGAACAATTCTCTTTGAACAATTACAAAAAGAAACAAATGGCACTTTTTGTAATTTCTCTTTAAAAAGTCTTTAAAAATCATAGTAGCAGTTCATCCTGAGGTGAAGGAAAGGATGCCTAGAGGCAAGGCGTCAATGAAACTCCACTTCAAACTAGTCTAGTGAGCAGCCCATGCAGAAGCTAATGGGGCCATTTCTCTGCTCAGTGCTCAGCACAACCTACAGAGCTTTTCTTTAGGGCTTAGGTTGAATTGTTCCTTTCCTCCCTCCTTCACATACTTCAAGCTGAAAGATATGTTTCCTTTGGTGGGAACACAGTGCAAGAGGTGAAATCATTAACAGAGATGCAATGTCACTGGCTCCCCAGATCTGTGTCAGCTTAAAGTGCCAACTGTGGTACCCTTTCATCTTGGACCTAACAATGAGTCCCAATTCTTATAAATTAAAAACTATACACCAAAAGGTTGTGCTTATTTAATCTTCTTTTTTTTTTTTAAACAAAGATGAACAATTAGAGAACAATTATAGTATATGGACACAGTTGTTCGCCAGTTCTGAAAAGAAAAAAGAAAGAAAGAGTATGGGGGAGAACCTATATCATTTTGTTTCATTGGATCTGCTGCACCAATTTGCTGTCAAATTGAAACAAAGAATTGAATTCAATAATAAGAATAATCTTATCATTAGTATAAAAATTTGTAAGCCCAGAGTTAGAAAAATAATATAGTATTCCTGTGTCAAAATTTAACATGTAGTATCACTAATGTGATATCATTTCAACATTTCTTGAAAATATTATCTTTTTTTTCCAAAGGTACAATCTACCCAAAACAAAAATGAGTGAATATCAGAATTCTGCTTTTGCTGGTTTTCTTCAATGTGAATTTTACAGAAAATGTATAGTCAAATGGATGTTATATGCTGAGAATCTAAGTTATTTGTCAGGTAACTAAAGTCTAAACTTTCATAGCTTTGAAATGATATGAACAAATGCTTCAAGTTGTAATGGAAAGCTTTTAAGTAGTTAGAGCTGTCATTGAGTTCTTTACATCATTTTTAAATACTAGCAATATAGCATTCTCCATTTGCATGATTCCTCACTGATCTTTTTAAAACAATAAGGACCAGGTTCATTTTAAGAACATCTAGTTCTTAATTTGTTGACACTCTCAACAATTCTCATTATTCTTTGAGATTCATGTTCCCCTTTACTTAAGTATAATGAGTCATCTAGGATTACATAATAATCACAGACATTTTCTTTTCATTTGCTAAATGCTTATCCATTAAATAGTTTTGTCACCTCACATGTTCATAAGTGACAATCCAGGAGATAAGATTATTATCTAGACATTGAGAGACTCTCTTTCTCATTTAAATTTTTGGTGTGGTTTTGTGTTTGTTTGTTTTTTGTGGGGTTGTGGGGGACAGAGTCTTGCTCTGTCACCCAGGCTCTAGTGCAATGTCGAGATCTCAGCTCACTGCAACCTCCACCTCCTGGGTTCAAGCAATTCCCCTGCCTCAACCTCCTGAGTAGCTGGGATTACAGGGGCACACCACCATGCCTGGCTAATTTTTGGATTTTTGTAGAGATGTGTTTTCACCATGTTGGCCAGGCTGGCCTTGAACTCTTGACCTCAGGAGATCTGCCTAACTTGGCCTCCCAAAGTGCTGGGATTACAGGCGAGAGCCACCACACCCGGCCTTTGGTGTGGTATTTAAACAACATTTATGGGATAAAAAGAATCAGGCATTCGCATCAGAGAGTTCACTCCCCACACCAAAATGGCTAGAGACAACATAAAACAAAACAAAACAAAATGGCTGCAGGGGCACTGAGTTGGGAACAAAGCCTCATGTTGACATTTTCATCTTAAATCACAAGTAGAAGAATGGTGATAGGGAGAAAGGAGAGCGCAGTTGAGTGCAGTACAGGACCATTTAGCAGAAAAATCTGTTGAAGAGACGGTCCTGCTTCCATAGCTCCAATCCCCTACTTCTGGATGGCTGAGGTCCTGTATATTCTGTATTCCACTGCATGCAGGTGAACAACTGGGGTTTGTCTAGAACGGTTTCAAAAATTTAATTCATTTCCTTATTGACCACTATAATCTACTAACTTAGGAAATAGGGCAGATGGCATAGAGAGATGCTCAATAATCACTTGATAAAAGAATGAATGATCTCATAGATGAAACATGTTCCACTTAAAGATAGTTATTTTAGCTTTGTGGACTGCTAGATTGTATACTCTCTGAAAACACAGACAGGTTCTGTCTTCTTTACTGAATTACCAATACCTAATATAATATCCTGGCACATGGTAGTGAAATGAAAAAAAAAAAAAAAGAGAAAGGTCAGATGAAAGAATTAATACTCATATGATGCAGAAAGAAAAATATTTGCATGAGGTAGCATTTCTTTTTCCTCAAATGAAAATGTGAGCAGTTTTAAGGTGGAATAATGTTAAAATAAATGTACCATATAAGGGGGAGATGTATTTTCATTTTACAATATGTGTATCATACTTGGGGGAGACTTGAAAATTGAATGTCATTTTGTTTTTCCAACTCAAACTTTTCATCAAAAAATATATCAAAATTAGGACGTAGTCTCACTGTTTACTATAATCATTACAATATCAGATAAACAGACATGGGTTTATCATCATTTATCCTGTGGATGTATTTATTCTCATATTTTTAAGAAACTAAATACAGAAAGGAATTACCCCAGAAAAAAAATAATTATGATAATAAAGTAATATCACTTAGATATAAATAACTTAATTTGGAACTGTTATGTCTCATAAAATGGTAAAAGGAAATCAATTTATGTGGAAAGCATTGGGATAATAATATAGATCACCTTGAAGACAGAGCAGACAACCCAAGGAGGATCTTCATTCAGTGAGCAGTTTCAAAAACTGGGCCTTGGTAACTCCAGTCAATTGGCAGCCCTTGCTAAGATGCAAGTTTGGTCTAACAGGAGGGAGTAGGGCTGACTGTTGGAACCAGCGGTAAAATAAGTAAGTGAAGGGCATGGACTCAATCTGGTTTCCAGGAAGTTTTCAAAGCATGAAGCTGGACAGCAGGCACCAATTGGCTTTCACAGGGCATAGGAGAAAAACCCAGTAGGCCCCCGCAAAATCTCAGCCTTCTTCCTCCAAATCTAAACAGAGGGCCCAATCTCTTAAATTAAGAGAACAATTACATTTTCAAACATTTCAGTGGAAACTAATAACTGTTTTCTGGACACCGTTTTCTCTAACTAGGTGAGTAGAAGCTTTTACCAAAAAAATGTTTTGTATTATTAACAATAATGGTAATAATTTGTAACATGATTGAACAGCAACTGTATGTCAAGTTTGTCATAACTACTATGCACAGATTATCTCATTTATTCCTTACAGCAACTTCATGAGAAGGCATTGTCATTCCCATTTTGTAGATCAAGAAATTGAGGTTGAGTTTAAAGACATTGCATATTTCCAAGGTCATACAGATAATTAGTACCACAGTTGGCATTCCAATCTAGGTGCACTGAGGATGTGGGTCACACTGATAATCATTAGGCCTTATTTCAGACTGGGCTTCAGTACAACCTGTGAAAAGGTGGGTTATTATGTTGGCAGTATACTCATCGTATACATTAGTCAAGGATAGGTAGGAACTAGAGAAAAGTAGTTCGCAAGGCACCTGGTGAACTTTGATGCTTGTCTCAATTTGATTAGTATTGTTTTATTCTTTAAAAAAATTAGTATTATTGGTATTTAGCCCTCGTTTATTCCTAATTATTTTGTATTGTTTTGCTACTAGAAATATAATTTGTACCCTTTTAGTCTTCTATAACTTTCTTATTACAAGGCTATGAATATACATACACTGAGAATACAGATAATCTAAAAAAAGATGAGCCTGAAAATACACTCTCAGAAGCCTGTAAAACAAAACCAAAAAGAAACTTATTTATAGGACTGATTCAACATGTCGGATTTATCCACCTCCATACATTTTCATTTGGGCCATCTGTAATTCTATTTCTAGAATACTTAATTGCATTTTTTTTCAATTATAAAACTTGGGGGTACATTATTCAATTATGAAACATGGAATTGTAATAATCCCCTCAGTATATGCTTAATTTATTTACTTTTTAACTTTATAGTGATGTGTGGCCATATATTGTAGATACCGTTAATCCTAAAAGCATTAGCTAATGACTATTTTCTGTACTTGCATAATGTCCAACAGCTGGATAAAACTGAGAATTTCAGTCACTATTTTGGAGTTCTTTTTAATTGAGGTCACAAATACTAATAACTGGCCATATCCAGGTGTGGTAGAAGTAATCAGTTGTACACCAGGATCCTTTCCCTCTTTTCTTGGGCGCAAAGCTTAAGCATATTATCCAGCCTGCTTTGCAGTTGGGTAGGGGCAAATGACTGAATTTCAGCTAATGGAAAGTGAGTAGAACAAATGTGTGCCATTTTAAGACCTTGACCATAAAAGTCTCCCACATACAGCACTCCATATTTTCCCCTTTCAGCTAACCAGGGTGGTGACCACAACCCCTACCGCAGAACAAACATGGAAACCACTTGTTAAAGATGATGGAGGTATTATCAATCACCTGCATCTCTCATTGTTTGTGTGGAGCAGTGGAGAGCGACTTCCTCAATCCCGCTTCCAACTTTCCCGCCATTAAACTGCCCCATGAGTAACAAAATGTTTTATTTTGTTCACCCTTTATGTGTTAGAACTGATTTAGTTTCACAGCCCAGGTGACCTACACTCTAGGTGAGTGAATTTTTTTCAATTCTTGGATAGTATTTTCATTTGGTTCATTTTTTTTCAAGGATTGAATTCCATATCAGTTTTTCACTCACTTGAGGAGCATCTCTGGGGACTGTGAGAATGTGCCTTGCAGACCTTCCCACTTCAGGGAGAGGACTTAACCAAGGGTCCCAAACTGCATTTGGAAATCCATCACCTCATTTGAGCTGAGGATGTGCCTGCTACAGCTGCTCACAAGCAGTGAATGAGCATGGCAGGGATACTAAGGCCAATCTGTTCCTGGAGGACCCGAGCTATCCCTGACAGCTGACTTTGGCTTAAAGACAACACAAAGGCTTTGGCAAACTGAACCTTCCTTAGACTGCAGGGCAGTTTAGGATATGTCCCCTCTATTGTCATCTCTACCTTCCCTTCATCCAGTATTAAACTTGCACGGTGATCTGATAGCTCTCCTAGACTTATTCAGCTGCTCCAGGCTTAACTGGCTCCTTCTCTCTTTGCTTTCACGCAGGTATTCCTCCTAATATAGATGCTAGGATATTTATTTATTTGTACATAAATCTTGACATAGTCCCTTATTGGCAACTGTTTCTCAGTATTGCAGAGCCCATCTATTAACAAACAGTATGTGCCATTCGTTACCTGGATATATTTATTAGTTTCTAATTTCCTAGGGCTGCTGTAACAAAATACAACATACTTGGTGGCTTAAATAATCAGAATGTATTGTCTCACAGTTTTGGAAGCTGGAAGTCCCAGATGAAGGTATTGGCAGGGTTGGATCCTTCTGAGGGCTGTGAGAGAGAATCTGTTCCAAGCCTCTCTCCCAGCTTCTGGTGGTTGGCTGGCAATCTTTGGTGTTCTTTGGCTTACAGATGCATCACCCCAATCTCTGTCTTCTTCTTTATGTGACGTTCTACCTGTGTGTGTCTGTGTCCAAATTCTTTTTTATATAAGGACACCAGTCATACTGGATTAGGGCTCATCCTAATGATCTCACCTTGATTTAGTTACCTCTCTAAGGACCCTGTTTCACATGAGGTCACATTCAGAGGTGCTACGTGTTAGGACTCCAGCATATTTTTTTTGAGGGGGCGCAACTCAACCTGTAACCGAACTATTAACCAGTCAATCACAAGATTTTGCTTCCCATATGCTTAGAAATAGCAAATGACACACTCATGGAATCACCTCTTTGTAGCAGATGTCTTAACATGATAAAATCCATAGATTATATTAGCAATGGATATAAAACATTATTATTCTTAAAAGTACTTTAAATCCTATGGGAACATGGTTAAACATAGCTCGCCAATCTAATGAAATTATTATCCATGATACAATTTTCAACAGAAAATTGTAGAATACAAATCAAATGTCAACCCAAGAGGGAAAACCATGCAAATAAATTGCTGAAGAAACACTGCGATGGTTAATTTTGTGTGTCAGTTTGAGCCACGAGATGCCTACATATCTAATCAAACTGGGTGTTTCTGTGAGGGTGTTAACCAGAAGAGAATAGCATTTGAATAAAACAGATGGCCCTCCCCAATGGGGGTGGGTATCAACCAATCCACTTAGGGCCCAAATAGAACAAAAAAGCAGAAGGTTAGACTCATTCTCCCTCTGCCTAACTGCTGGAGCTGAGCTATCAAACTTTTGCTTTGTATGCTTTATTCTCAGGCCTTCAGACACTGACTGGATTCCACAGAATCAGCTTTCTGGTACAGAGGCCTTTAAACTACACACCCCTGGCTTCCCTGGGTATCCAGCTTACAGAAGGCAGATCATGGGACTTCTCAGCTTCCATAATTATGTGAGTCATCATCTTATAATAAATTTCTTTTGATCTATCTGTCTATCTATCTATCTATTCTATTGGCTTTGTTTCTCTGGAAAACCCTGACTAATACAGATGTTGGTGACAGGATTGGTTCTAGAGGAATAGAATTTTAAGGATGAGTTTTCTGAATTGGTTTTGGAGTTCTGGAATTGTCTCTATAATCTTATTAGATTTAAATCTGCTAGTGACCTTATTTCTAGTAGTAAAGAGAGCACTTATAGTCCATGGTTGGAACCGGTAGTACAGATGTGGAAAATATCTCTTGGGTACTCCTAGTCAATGACTTATGAAGCAAATTGCTGGCTGATTGTGCATGTGGTACTTTTAAACATTTTTGGAAAGCTAATTAATATAATGATGTTGATTGATTGCTTGCTCCTAATGTTGCTGGACGAAGTGATGAAAGAAAAAGATGAGCTCAGGAATTCAAATTCCCAGCAAAAGTGCTGTATGTGTAATGGTAATGTGCTGTATGTACAATAATGATAATGATTTGTAACACGATTGAACAGCAACCATATGTCAAGTTTGTGATTACTACTATGCACAGATTATCTCATTTATTCCTTACAGCAACTTTATGAGAAGGCATTGCCATTCCCATCTGATAGATCAAAAAATGTGTATGCTTCTATGTGTGCCTTTAAGGAGACCCATATCTCTTGTAAACACAGGGCTGAGATTATGGAAAATTAAAGGTACAGTCTCATCTTGTGACTAGCTAAATTACAATGCAAGTTGAACTCCCAGCCCTAAAGGTATCTACTGTTAAAATGAAAATATTGATTGGGAAAGAATGGAATCCTATATATTGGAATGGAGACATGTAGGAAGATGCGATGAAGCTGGGGACATTGAGCCCCTAAAATTTGATGAGTATTTTTGCCAGTGGAAGAAGTCTCCACAGCCCCAGTGGAAACAGCCTTCCCATCCCCAGTAGTAGCAGGCTTTCTACCCTCATCTAAGAAGATTAATTCTGCATTGCCTGGGGAAACTTTAACGGCCTCACCATAAGTAGTTTCTATGCAAGACAACGCTGATTCTCTTCAGAACCCACACCTAACACCCCTCTTTGCTTCTAGACCTGTAACTAGACTCAAACCCAGCAGACCCCAAAGGTGAGGTACAAAATATGGCCCATTAGGAGGTGCACTACACTCCAAAAGAACTACTTGAATTTTCTAATTTACATAGACATAAACCTGGAGAATATGTGTGGGATGGATGCTAAGGGTATAAAACAATGGTGGAAGGAGCATAAAGTTGGATCAGTTCAATGTTGATATGGGCTCACTAAGGAAAGATTCAGCATTTAATGTTGCAGCTCAGGGAGTTAGAAGGGGCTGTAATTTTCTTAGTTGATTGGCTGAAACATGGACCAAAAGATGGCCCACCATCAGCAAATTAGAAATGCCTGACCTGCCTTGATTTGATGTAGAGATGCAAAGGCTTAGGAGGATTGTTATGTTAGAGTGGATTTGTCATCTAAAACATACTCACCCACACAGGGAGGGTCCAGAAAACATTTTTCCCTGATACTGTGAGAAATAAATTTGTGGAAGGAATCCCAGCATCCTTAAAGAGCTTTTTGTTTTCCATAGGCCAGACCTTATACAGTTGTCCCTTGGTATACATAGGGGATTTGTTCCAGGACTTCCTGCACATACCAAAATCTGCATATACTAATGTCCTGCATTCAACCCTGTGGAGCCCCTAAGATATAAAAAGTTGGCCATCTAAATCGACGGGTTTTACATTCCATGAATACTGTATTTTCAATTGCATTTGGTTGCTAATGTCAAATCTGTAGATAGTGGAGGGCAAACTATATATGAAAAAAAAATCTGCATATAAGTGAACCCATACAGTTCAAACCCATGTTGTTCAAGGGTCAACTGTAGTAGGAAATGGAGATATTCAATTTGGAAACCTAAATGCAATAGGAGTAATTCTATTCTGGGAGTAATAAAAGTAATTGGATGTAAGTGGAGGCAGGCACTCAATGGCCAAAGGCAAGGTGGGCACGCTTACTGTAAGGGACAGCAAAGGCAAAGCAGCAATTGGATAGTCTGACTTGTGCAGACCTATGACATTGATTTATTGATTATGGTGTTCCTACAATAATCAGTTAGTCAGATAGATAGGAAGCCTTCTAAAGTCTTACTTGATCTCTATATGCAAAAAAGTTCTAAGTCAAGTGAACAAAATTCTAACCCAAATCATGAAAACAGAGAGTCATACCTGACAGGCCACAGACTTCAGAAAAGAAAAAAATGTCATGACCCCTTAATGAGGTCTTGGGCCTATATACAGACTCAGAACCCCTTGAATGAAGGGGAGGCTAGGAACCTATGAGGAAGGATTCTGATACAGTATCAAAAATTTATACTGTCAATCATTATCCTACCCTTCTCCACAGGCACCTATGGTATTTTACAAAGGTAACTGTGTACTGAAGAAGAGGAAATAATCAAACCTTTCAGGACATACCAGACACTGGCTCTTAACTGACACCAATTCCAGGAGACCCAAAACATCACTGTGGCCTATCAATCAGAATGGGAGTTTAGGAAGGTCAGGTGGTCAGTGAAGTTTTAGCTCAGGTTCATTGCACTGTGGGCCCAGTGGGTCTGTCAATCCATTCTGTGTTTATTTCTTCAGCTCCAGAAGGCATAATTGGAATAGATATATTCAGCAGCTGGCAGTATCCCCACATTGGTTTCCTAGCCTGTGGAGTGAGGGCTATTATGGTGGGAAAGGCCAAGTGGAAACCAATAAAAAAATCCCTCTATCTAGAAAAATAGTAAACAAAAAGCAATACCACATTCCTGAATGGATTACAGAAATTAATGCCATCAAAATTTACTTGAAAGATGCAGGGGTGATGATCCTCACCACATCTCCATTCAACTCTGCTATTTGGCCTGTGCAAAAGCCAGATGGATCTTGGAGAATGAAAATATAGGCTATTGTGAATAATGCCGCAATAAACATACGTGTGCATGTGTCTTTATAGCAGCATGATTTATAGTCCTTTGGGTATATACCCAGTAATGGGATGGCTGGGTCAAATGGTATTTCTAGTTCTAGATCCCTGAGGAATCGCCACACTGACTTCCACAATGGTTGAACTAGTTTACAGTCCCACCAACAGTGTAAAAGTGTTCCTATTTCTCCACATCCTCTCCAGCACCTGTTGTTTCCTGACTTTTTAATGATTGCCATTCTAACTGGTGTGAGATGATATCTCATAGTGGTTTTGATTTGCATTTCTCTGATGGCCAGTGATGATGAGCATTTTTTCATGTGTTTTTTGGCTGCATAAATGTCTTCTTTTGAGAAGTGTCTGTTCATATCCTTCGACCACTTTTTGATGGGGTTGTTTGTTTTTTTCTTGTAAATTTGTTTGAGTTCATTGTAGATTCTGGATATTAGCCCTTTGTCAGATGAGTAGGACAAAGACTTGGAACCAACCCAAATGTCCAACAATGATAGACTGGATTAAGAAAATGTGGCACATATACACCATGGAATACTATGCAGCCATAAAAAATGATGAGTTCATGTCCTTTGTAGGGACATGGATGAAATTGGAAACCATCATTCTCAGTAAACTATCGCAAGAACAAAAAACCAAACACCGCATATTCTCACTCATAGGTGGGAATTGAACAATGAGATCACATGGACACAGGAAGGGGAATATCACACTCTGGGGACTGTTGTGGGGTGGGGGGAGGGGGGAGGGATAGCATTGGGAGATATACCTAATGCTAGATGACGAGTTAGTGGGTGCAGCGCACCAGCATGGCACATGTATGCATATGTAACTAACCTGCACAATGTGCACATGTACCCTAAAACTTAAAGTATAATAAAAGAAAAAAAAAAAAAAAAAAAGAAAGGCTAAAACAGGTAGTGACTATAATTGCAGCTGTTCTGTCAGGTATGGTTTCTTTGCTTAAACAAATTAACACATGTCTGGTATGCAGCTATGGACCTGGCGAATGTATTTTTCTTGATACCTCTTTGTAAAGATCACCAGAAGCATTTTGATTTCAGTTGGCAAGGACAGCAATACACTTCTACTGTCCTACCTCTGAGGTATACTGACTTTCCAGCCCTAAGTCGTAATTCAGTTTGCAGGGATCTTGATCTCCTTTTCCTTCAAGAAGATATCATACTAGCTCATTATATTGATGGCGTTATGCTGATTGGACTTACTGAGCAACACGTAACAACTATTCTAGTCTTACTGGTAAGGGATTTGCTTATCAGACAGTGGGAAATATATGTAACAAAAATTCAGAGGCCTTCTACTTCAGGGAAATTCCTACAGGCCCAGTGGTGTGGAAAATGTCAAGATATTTATTCTAAGGTAAAGAATAAGTTGTTGCATTTGGCCCCTCCTGCAACCAAAAAAGAGGCACAGTGGCTAGTGGGCCTATTTGGATTTTGGAGGCAACATATTTTTCATTCAGGTGTGTTACTCTGGCCCATTTACTGAGTAACCTGACAAGCTTCTAGTTTTGAGTAAAGGCCCAGAATAGGAAAAGACTCCATAACAAGTCCAGCCTGCTGTGCAAGCTGCTCTGTCACTTGAGCCATATGATCCAGCAGATCCAGTGATGCTTAAAGTATCCGTGAAAGACAGGAATGCTATTTGGAGCCTTTGGAAGGCTCTGATAGTATTTGAAGCAAAGCCCTGACACCCTCCCCAGATAACTACTCTTCTTTTGAGAAACAGTCCTTGACCTCCTGCTAGTCCTTAATAGAGAATAAATGCTTAACCATGGGCCACCAAGTTATGCAACCTGAGCTGCTCTTTATGAACTGTGTATTATCTGACTCACCAAGCCATAAAGTTGAACATGCACTGCCACATTCCATCCTCAAACAAAAGTGATATATATGTGATCAGGCCTAAGCAGGCCCTGAAGGCAAAAGTTACATATAGAAATGACCATCTTAGTGCATTTGTGTTGCTGTAAAGGAATACCTAAAGTTGGGTAAATTATGAAGAAAAGAGGTTCATATAGCTCACAGTTCTGCAGATTATTCAAGAAACATGGCGCCAGGGTCTGCATCTAGTGAGGGCTTCAGGCTGCTTCCACTCATGGTGGAAAGAGAAGGAGAGCCAAGCAAGTGCAGAGATAACATGAAAAGAGAGGAAGCAGGAGAGTGAAATTGAGGAAGCCAGAGTCTTTTTAACAACCTGATCTCTTAGGAACTAAGAGTGAAAACTTACTCATCAACATGAGAACAGCACTAAGCCATTCATGAGCAATATGCTCCTATGACCCAAATACCTCCCATTAGGCCCCACCTCCAATATTAGGGATCAAATTTCACCACGAGATTTTGGGGGACAATCATCCAACTTACAGCAATGACCTAAATGCCCATGGTCTCCACTCTGGTTCCAACACTTTCTATTTCTCAGCCTGTACCTATGGCCTCATGGGGAGTACACTACCATCAGGTGAGTAAGGAATAGAAGACTTTGGCCCGGTTTACAGATGGTTCTGCATGATATGCAGTTACCACTCAAAAGTGGGCAACTGTAGCTCTGTAGCCCCTATGCGGGACATCCCTGATGGACTGGAGAGAAGGGAAATCCTTCCAATGGGCAAAAATTCAAATGGTGCACCTGGTTGTTTACTTTGCTTGAAAAGAGAAATAACCAGATATTCTATCATATACTGATCAATAAACTGCAGTCAATGGTTTGGCTAAATGACCAGGGACTTGAAAGAAATATGATTGGAAAATTGGCAATGGGGACTTTTGAGGAAGAGTTACATGGGCAAAAAATGTGAATATATTTCTATGCCATATAAGTGCTCACCAAGGGGTGATCTTAGCAGAGAAAAAGTTTAATAATCAAGTGATTAAAATGACCCTTTCTGAGGAAACCTGTCAACCTCTTTCTCTAGCCACATTGCCATTGCTCAATGGGTTCATGAACAAAGTAGTCATGGTGGAAGGGATGGAGGATATGCATGCGCTCAGCAACAAGGACTTTCACTTAACAAGGCTGACACTGATGAATGTCTAATCCAGCAGCAGAGAACAACACTGAGTCCCTTGTATGGCTGATTTTTGTGGGTGATCAGGCAGCTAACTGCTGACAAATTAATTAAATTGGGTCTCTTCTGTCATAGAAAGGCAATATTTTGTTCTTACTGAAATAGACACTTACTGTGGTTATAGATTTTCCTTCCCTGCACAAAATCCTTATGCCCAAATTCCCAACTGTGAGCCACAATCATGCCACTGCACTCTAGCCTGGGAGACAAAGAGAGATCCTAACTCAGAAAAGAGAAGAGAAGAGAAGAGAAGGCTATGATGACTGAATACATGTGGGATTAAGGAAGAAAATACTCTTCTCAGCACAACTATGCACTTATTCTAAAATTGACCACATAATTGGAAGTAAAACACTCCTCAGCAAATGCAAAAGCATGGAAATCATAACAAACAGTATCTCAGAACACAGTGCAATCAAATTAGAACTCAGAATTAAGTAACTCACTCAAAACCGCACAACTACATGGAAACTGAAACAACCTGCTCCTGAATAACTACTGGGTAAATAAAGAAATTAAGGCAGAAATAAATAAGTTCTTTGAAACCAATGAGAACAAAGACACAATGTACGAGAATGTCTGGGACACAGCTAAAGCAGTGTTTAGAGGGAAATTTAGAGAACTAAATGCCCACAGGAGAAAGCAGGAAAGATCTAAAATCAACACCCTAACATCATACATAAAAGACCTAGGGAAGCAAGAGCAAACAAATTCAAAAGCTAGCAGAAGGCAAGAAATAACTAAGATCAGAGCAGAAGTGAGGGAGATGGAGACATGAAAACCCTTCAAAAAAATCAATGAATCCAGGAGCTGGTTTTTTCAAAAGGTTAACAAAATAAATAGACCACTAGCCAGACTAATAAGAAAAGAGAGAAGAATCAAACAGACACAATAAAAAATGATAAAGGGGATATCACCACTGATACCACAGAAACACAAAGTACCATTAGAGAATACTATAAACACCTCTACACAAATAAAAATTCTAGAAAATCTAGAAGAAATGGATAAATTCCTGGACACATACATCCTCCCAAGCCTAAACCAGGAAGAAGTTGAATCCCTGAATAGACTAATAACAAGTTCTGAAATTGAGGCAGTAATTAATAGCCTGCCAACCAAAAAAGGCCCAGGACCAGACAGATTCACAGCCAAATTCTACCAGAGGCACGAAGAGGAGCTGCTACCATTCCTTCTAAAACTATTCCAAACAACAGAAAAAGAGAGACTCCTCCCCAACTCATTTTATGAGGCCAGCATCATCCTGATATGAAAACCTGGCAGAGACACAACAAAAAAAGAAAATTTCAGGCCAATATCCCTGAAGAACATTGATGCAAAAATCCTGAATAAAATACTGGCAAACCAAATCCAGCAGCACATCAAAAAGCTTATCTACCAAGATCAAGCCGACTTCATCCCTGGGATGCAAGGCTGGTTCAAGATATGCAAATCAATAAACATAATCCATCACATAAACAGAAACAATGACAAAACGGACATGATTATCTCAATGGATGCAGAAAATGCCTTCAATAAAATTCAACAGCCCTTCATGCTAAAAACTCTCAATAAACTAGGTATTGATGGAACATACCTCAAAATAATAAGAGCTATTTATCACAAACCCACAGCCAATATCATACTGAATAGGCAAAGGCTGGAAGCATTCCCTTTGAAAACTGGCACAAGACAAGGATGCCCTCTCTCACCACTCTTATTCCACATAGTATTGGAAGCTCTGGCCAGGGCAATCAGGCAATAGAAAGAAAGAAAGGGTATTCAAATAGGAAAAGAGGAAGTCAAATTGTCTCTGTTTCCAGATGACGTGATTGTATATTTAGAAAACCCCATCGTCTCAGCTCCAAATCTTACACTGATAAGCAACTTCAGCAAAGTCTCAGGATACAAAATCAATGTGCAAAAATCACAAACATTGCTATACACCAATAATAGACAAACAGCCAAATCATGAGTGAACTCCCATTCACATTAACTACAAAGAGAATAAAATACCTAGGAATAAACTTACAAGGGATGTGAAGGGCCTCTTCAAGGAGAACTACAAAGTACCATTCGAGGAAATAAGAGAGGACACAAACAAATGGAAAAACGTTCCATGCTCATGAATAGGAAGAATGAATATTGTGAAAATGGCCATAGGGCCCAAAGTAATTCATAGATTCAGTGCTTTCCCCATCAACCTACCATTGACTTTCTTCACAGAGTTAGAAAAAACTACTTTAAATTTCATATGGAACCAAAAAAGAGCCCGTATAGCCTACACAATCCTAAGCAAAAAGAACAATGCTGGAGGCATCATGCTACCTGACTTCAAACTATACTACAAGGCTACAGTAACAAAAACAGCATGGTACTGGGACCAAAACAGATATATAGGCCAATGGAACAGAACAGAGGCCCCAGAAATAATGCCACACATCTACAACCATCTGATCTTTGACAAACATGACAAAAACAAGCAATGGGGAAAGGATTCCCTATTTAATAAACGACGTTGGGAAAACTGCCTAGCCATATGCAGAAAACTGAAACTGGACCCCTTCCTTATAACTTATACAAAATTAACTCAAGATGAATTAAAGACTTAAACGTAAGACCTAAAACCATAAAAACCCTAGAAGAAAACCTAGGCAATACCATTCAGGACATAGGCATGGGCACAGACTTCATGTCTAAAACACCAAAAGCAATGGCAACAAAAGCCAAAACTGACAAATGGGATCTAATTAAACTAAAGATCTTCTGCACAGCAAAAGAAACTACCATCAGAGTGAACAGGCAACCTACAAAATGGGAGAAAATTTTTGCAATCTGTCCATCTGACAAAGGGCTAATATCCAGAATCTATCAGGAACTTAAATAAATTTACAAGAAAAAAACAACCACATCAAAAAGTGGTTGAAGGATATGAGCAGACACTTCTCAACAGAAGACATTTATGCAGCCAACGAACATGAAAAAAAGCTCATCATCACTGGTCATTAGAGAAATGCAAATCAAAACCACAATGAGATACCATCTCACACCAGTTAGAATGGTGATCATTAAAAAGTCAGGAAACAACAGATGCTGGAGAGGATGTGGAAAAATAGGAACACTTTTTCACTGTTGGTGGGAGTGTAAATTAGTTCAACCATTGTGGAAGACAGTGTGGCGATGCCTCAAGGATCTAGAACCAGAAATGTCATTTGACCCAGCCATCCCATTACTGGGTATATACCCAAAGGATTATAAATCATTCTTCTATGAAGACACATGCACACGTATGTTTATTGTGGCACTATTCACAATAGCAAAGACTTGGAATCAACCCAAATGTCCATCAATGATAGACTGGATTAAGAAAATGTGGCACATATACACCATGGAATACTATGCAGCCATAAAAAAGGATGAGTTTATGTCCTTTGCAGGGACATGGATGAAGCTGGAAACCATCATTCTCAGCAAACTAACACAAGAACAGAAAACCAAACACCACATATTCTCACTCATAAGTGGGAGTTGAACAATGAGAACACATGGACACAGGGATGGGAACATCACACACCAGGGCCTGTCAGCGGGGTGAGGGGCTAAGAGAGGGATAGCATTAGGAGAAACACCTAATGTATATGACGGGTTGATGGGTGCAGCAAACTACCATGGCACATGTATACCTATTTAACAAATCTGCACATTCTGCACATGTATCCCAGAACTCAAAGTGTAATAAAAATAAAAATTAGAAATGAAGATAATTTTTGGAGTTCTAATTTGGGCAAATGGACACATAAATCATCTAGTATAACAGGAAAGAAAAACAGTTCTTATTCATCTACAACATCAGGTTTATTTAAAATAAAAATGTATTTTCTATTTGTTATTAAATTTATCACAATGGTTCTTTTTTTATTGTCACTAGAATAGGGAAGGATTTTATAGGTTTTTACTGTTGTGTGTTTGTACCTAAGGAGAAAAGCCTTTTGTGTAAAGAATAGCGAAATCACTAAAACACCTTAGAGGTCTTTATTCTGTTTAAACAAATTCTCAATGCTAATTTGACATAGATGATTTCATAAGCATGCTGTCTTCAGAATATGTCCCAATATACATCAGAGTACTTACTATGCATAGCCAGAAGTAAAATTTCAATCATTTGGTAATTTCTCACTTGCTGTATTTTCTTTTAGGAAAGGTAAATTATTTTTTTCTGATAAATAAAATGTTTTGAAGTGAATAGCTAATTTTTAAAATCCAGGACCTCCACTAGCATATTCAGACTATGTCAAGGTTGATTTTTAAAGAGCAAGTACTTTCAAGTCTATAAGAGAAGGAAAGGGGACATGAGTGGAGGTTAGGGAGACACAGAAAGAAAAGAAGGAAGGAAAGAAGGAAGAAAGGGACAGAGGGAGGAAGGGAAGGAGAAAGAAACAGGTAGAAGGCATATATCAGAATAAATATAACTTTTTACTCTGAGGAACACTTTAAAATACACACAATATGCCATATGGTGAGGGCCTATTCTTCCATAATATTTAAGCAGAAGGACTTAAGACATGTAATACATTGCTTTCTGCCTATAATACAAAAAGTTCAGCCAAAAACTGGTAATTACATGAGGAAATAAAATATTCTTGGTTGGGGGAAGACAAACTTCAAATTCCACCATACAGAGAAAGAGATTGAGTATACTGCGAACATTACTTTAAATTAATCTGGAATGAAAGCATCATAGATCTCTTAAAAACACTAAGTACTTAGTATAGGTAAAACAATAAATTTTGCTCCAGAGAGTACTTCTGTAGCAGTCCAAGTGGTGCTTATGGTAACTTAGAACTAAAATGACATTTCCTCAGCTATTATGAATTGCATCTCTATGACAAAAATGTGTTCCTTAAAAGACTGAGCTGGTAGAGTTTCTAATGTGTATAAATATAAGTTTTCTATACTGGAGAGAAAAATTGCCTTGGCTTATATGAAAATCCTCCCTTCATTGAATCCTAAACTTGAAAAAGATAAACCAATAAGCTTTAAAAATAAATTAAAATGCCATAAAATAACAGCTCATAAATAAAGGCTTCCTATTGCTTCTAGTACCAGTGAACAACTCTAAGTTGCTATGTTTCCTGTTTTATGCAAAGTAAGAAGAATGGAAACCCTTCTAAGCACATTGTCTTGGTGGGGAAGGATGTATTTAAATAAATATGTTTGTTCTGATTGAGTTAATGCAAACAAGGTGTGTTGCTGTAGCAGGGGTTGGTTACACACATATAGGGGTAATTTACAAAGATAATAGAGCATAGGGTGTAACACATGCTCAAGAGTCACACTACTGCCATCCAAATCTAGGCTCTACCCTTTACTAAAAATTGTTTTGTTTTTTAATTTTTTTATTTTTTACTCTTTTTTATTATTATTATTATACTTTAAGTTTTAGGGTACATGTGCACAATGTGCAGGTTAGTTACATATGTATACATGTGCCATGCTGGTGTGCTGCACCCATTAACTCGTCATTTAGCATTAGGTATATCTCCTAATGCTATCCCTCCCCCCTCCCCCCACCCCACAATAGTCCCCAGAGTGTGATGTTACCCTTCCTGTGTCCATGTGTTGTCATTGATCAATTCCCATCTATGAGTGAGAACATGCGGTGTTTGGTTCCTTTACTAAAAATTGTTGCTCAAAATCCTCATGCTGCAGTTTCCTCTTCTGGAAGAAGGAAGTGATAAAAGTTATCTATCTCAAAGTGTTTCTGGAAGTATTAAAACTTGCATTTCTCATCAGGATTTCTCAACTCCAGTGCTATTGGCAGTGGGGGCTAGAAAATTCTTTTTTGCAGGGGGCTGTCCTGCGCATCACAAAATATTTAGCAACATTCCTGGACCCTTACTAGATGCCAGCAACAACCCCACACAGGTGTGACAACCCCCAAAAGATTCAGATATTGCCAAATGTCCCCTGGGGGTCAAAGTCTCCCCAGTTGAGAACTAGTCATATACAGAAAGTGCTTGTGGACATAATAAGGATGCAATAAATACTAATTAATAATGACAGGATTCCCACTTGATACTTTCAGAAAGCACTCAGTCTTATGAAAAGAAATAAAAGTCAAAGGTATCTTCCAGAGAAAACTATAATTCAATACCCACCACATCCATTCCCCAACCTGCTGCACAAAAAGAAACACATACCATAAAGAATATTCTATCAGCATTCAATAAACTTTTCTACTTCTAAAATACACACACACACACACACACACACACACACACACATCCTTGTTTTCATAAAAGCTATTTCTTTTTTGTTCTCACTTCTCCTAAATAATTCCTCTAATTCATCTTTGTTTATCCATCATTGCAAGATTGGTTTTAGTGCCTACTCTTACCTCTTCTGGAGCCCCATTCCCTTTCTCTGGAAATTCTCATCAATGTTGACTCCTTCCCAGTGAGTTGGTGGCTTAAACCTCTCAGACCACTCGCCTCCATTCCAGACTAATATTTCGAATTGAGTAGATTAAAAGAACAACCAACCAAAAATGCACTCGTATTATGTTTGTACCCTAGTCCTCTAGGCTTCTGAAGTTTATGTTTGGTATTTAATATCCAAGGAAAGTTATTTGAATCCACATGCCGCACAATGGTAGACAGCTGAATTCCCTCCTCGGTATGTTTAAAATGTCTTCTGAGTGAGAAAGGTACATATACTCACTGGGCAGTCATTTCTTCCTTAGAATTCCACTTCCCAATCCAGTTCTCTTTTCATCTTGCTTCTGCCTATTCTTCTAAATCTCTTTTGTTTAAAGAATGAACAAAATGTTGCTTTGGTGAAGTAACAATAAGCATAATCCTGTTGTTTTTAAAAACTCTTTTATCAAAGATTTGAGGATAACAAAATGAAAATAAAACAAAAACACAAATTCATTAAAAACTGCATAATAGCTGCTGTTTCCAAGGTTTATAAGCCATCCCTTCCATTGAAAAAGTCTAGTGCTTACTGTCTCTCTTCACATTGTTACTAGGTTTCTGTTCTTCCCTCTCAGACTGTTTTCTTTCCAATTATTTCATCTCTCACTCACCCTGGCTAGAACACAGAAGTCAACTTTGGTTTTCTACCTCTCGTTTTCTATCACAAAATTCTGTAAAATCTACCTTTCCAAAATTAAAATTTTGCCCCTGCTTTTCCCTCTGTATTCCCAAGGAATTAATTTGTATCCACTTACTCGAATTATTAAAATTTTCTGTTTCTGTCCATTTATATGAGATGTCCAATAGGCAGATATATATAGAAACAGTTATATTGGGGTGGGAGGAAAGGGAGATAAGGTGAATATGGCTAATGGGTACAAGACATATTTTTGAAGTGATGAAAATGTGCAAAAATTAGATTGTGGTGATGGTTGCATAACTCTGTGAATACACTAAAATCCTTTTAATTTTACCCTCTATAATGGTGAATTATATCCCAATAAAGCTAATTAAATAAAACCCAAGCGATAAAAAAAAGTAGTCTGAGATTTCACACTACTTGCGAGTAAACCAGTTAGCCTGCCACAGACTCAAGGATGATGGCAAAAGATACAGCATTCCTGGGTCAGAGACAAAGGACTTTGTTACTCATAGCACAGCAAACACCATGAACATCATCACATTTGCCTCAATTCCCCTTGCTCCTGAGTTTCCTGGGGTGACACAAATGGGCCTGGGTGGATATATGCAAATAGTAGGTTACATTACATGAATGGAATCCCAAGCTTCAGAAATCTGAACTTTTTATAATGGGCACTAACCCTGCCTCCTTTGTTCCTTGCTCCAGTGAAAGACATAATCTCTATCTCCCAAGACTGTAAGCAAACCTGCGCTTTGCTCTGGAGGAAGATACTATAGTTTCCAAGGCTATTTTGCTGTAAAAACATACTTGAAAAGATGGTCCAAAATGAGGGGCAATCAGTGCCTCATTCACTTAGACATGCAGAAACATGAGAGATCCATGAAAAATTGTTCCCAAATAGATGGTAATTCAAGAATTTTCCATAGCAAGAGAGAATGTTAAAAATCAAATCTGGAGTGAGACCCGGAACAAAAGCCCAAGACAGTCTTGTGTTTTCATTATACTGATACATAAAGCAGATGGAAAGCAGAGTATAAAATATGGGGAAGGGTGAAGTGAAGAATTGTAAAAGTCAAGACAGAAGAATAGACAGAGTATTGGGCAGATAACATGGAGTGGTTCCGGATATTTAGTTGATTGTTATTCTTTATAACATCTACTGTATTCTCTGTGAAGCTTTAGGAAAGCTGTCAGGATATGGCCTCAAAATGTACTATATAGTCGTCTAACTAGCTACTCAGGCTGCAGTCACACCTCTCCTAGTTTTTGTTTTTGTTTTTGTTTTTGTTTTTTAGGCTGGAGTGCAGTGGCCTGATCATAGCTGACTGCAAACTCAAACTCCTGGGCTCAAAGAGTCCTCATGCCTCAGCCTCTTGAGTAGCTAGGACTATAGGCATGCACCATCACACCCAGCCAATTTTTTATTTTTGTAGAGATAAGGTCTCACTATGTTGCACAGGCTGACCCTGAACTCCTGGCCTCATGCAATCCTCCCACCTCAGCCTTCCACAGTAATGGGATTACAGTCATAAGCCAAAGTTCTTGGCCTCTCATAGTTTTAAAATATGGCTCTACTAATATCACTCCCTTTAACATAAAGTTCAAACTTCTTATAACCCTTGTATTCTTTCTTTAATAAGGGAGCGTCTTCCTAAAATAAAGGCAGTCCTTTATATCAAAAATCCACCACTCACTGATGCATGAAGGAAATTTATATTTAGCATCAAGTTTGTTGTCCATATATTGCAATATTTTCTGATCTTTTACATTGATAGCCTGTCTAGGGAACCTAGCCAATATTCAACTAATGAATAAAGATTGCAAAAACAGAACTGAATTAATTAAAATTCCATTGTTCCACTTTCTTTGAACATACAAATGTGGCCCCTTCTTGGCCAGTCTGTCAAGACAAAAGAATATTAAGGATGAAAGAAGTAAAGTAGTAAAAGAAGTAAAATATATCTAGTTTCATTTTGTACCTTTATTCAAAAATTACAGTTTCCTTGTCATTTCAATGGGTAGAATATTTTAAGGCAAATCTACCCTATCTGCAGCAATCATTCCTGGTTTTCTCTTCCATCCATAATCCAGGCTTAAATCATTTTATCATATCACAATTCCTTTTAATCTAATTGCTTCATTCCCTTTGTATTGTAGCCTAAAAGCTCTCTTTTACAAAGCTACCTAATGATTGAATTAAGTCCCTGTTTAACCAGATGCATCCATTTTTGAGTGGCTTAATTCTATCTTCATGAAAGGGAAAGTAATATTTTGCATAGAATGAAATTGAAAGTCTGAAAATTTGGCCACAACCAATGGAAGTAGAAATAAAATTAGCCAAGAATGTGTTCTCTAATTTAATTTTAATCTTTTGAATTCTCCGATAGAAATTTGGATCTCTTTCACAACACTGACTGTGGAGAAAACATTCTTCACTTCCATGAACCAAAGGCCTGTGAAGATTGTTTTTTTATTAGCTTTTTTTTTCTTTTCTTTTCTTTTCTTTTTTTTTTTTTTGAGATGGATTTTCTCTCTTGTTGCCACGGCTGGAATGCAGTGACGCGATCTCAGCTCACTGCAACCTCCACCTCCCGAGTTCAAGCGATTCTCCTGCCTCAGCCTCCCGAGTAGCTCGATTACAGGCATCCACCACCATGCCCAGCTAATATTTTGTATTTTTAGTAGAGACAGGGTATCACCATGTTTGCCAGGCTGGTCTTGAACTCCTAACCTTAGGCAATCCACCTGCCTCAGCCTCCCAAAGTGGTGGTATTACAGGCATGAGCCACCACGCTGCCTGTTTGGTTTTTTTTTTAAGTTCCTGAGGGTAATTTCTAAACATGTCTTATATTCTATTCCACCATTCTCCACATATTGGACATCCCAGTCCCCCTGAATATACGTTAAAAACGAGAGTACAATAAATACCACCAACATGTGACATTATTTTCATGTAATGGGTAATCACCATGCATCACCAAATATCTTCTAATATGCAGAGGTAATAGTATTCAAAATTACATATCCCTGTCTTTAAGAATCGGAATGTGAATGCAATTTTGGTTCTGCCTATTAGATTCCTATGATAAATATATGAGACTTTAATTTGAGTTAACAAGAAGATAGAGGCAGAATATGATGTGCCTGCTTTGCTAGCATAGATTGTGGTTAGAAGTTTGAGGTTCTTGAATCAATGGTTGTTCCCTAATTCAACAAGGAACTTCCAATTTCACCAGGTTTTTGCTGAATGAATGAAAGAGTTCAGGCAACAAGGCCCTGGAGATGACAGGTCCGTTACAGACTTCTGCTTCTAAATGTCCTGAACATGGCAGAAGCAATAACAACTTTGGTGGCTTAATTCTGTGATATGCTTTTGAAAGTTGATCATGGAATTATCACAGCTGTACTTCTCTGTTCTTTCCTGATATTATGTAAAGTCACAGGCACCCATGAAGCTGACTGAGGTAAATAAAAGCATTTAAAAAAATCAATTATCTTTAAAGAAATTTCATTATATGCAGAAATTTAAGAATCATTAAATAAGTAGAAGTGCATCAAATCAAAAAGCAACCTATGGAATGGGAGAAAATATTTGAAACCATATATCCAATAAGAGGTTAGTATCCAATGTATGTAAGAAATTCGTACAACTGAATAGCAAAAACTCAGTCCAATTAAAAATGAGCAAAAGACGTGAATAGACGATTTTATAAAGAAGACATACAAAAGGCCAAGAGTTGTATGAAAACACGCTCAACATCACTAATAATCAGGGAAATGCAAATTAAAACCACAATGAGATAGCACCTGACACCTGTTGGGATAGGTGTTATCAAAAAGTAAGAAGATAAAGAGTGTTACTAAAGATGTGGAGAAAAGGGAACCATTATATATTGTTGGTGGGATTGTAAATTAGTACAGCCATTATGGAAAACTATATAGAGATTCCTCAAAAACTTAAAAATACAACTACCATATGATCCAGAAATCCCACTACAGGATATAAATCCAAAGGAAATGAAATCACAATCTTGAAGAGACACCTGCACTCACATGTTCATTGTGGCATCATTCATCATAGCTAAGATATGGAAGCAACTTAAGTATCCATCAGTAGGTGAATGGACAAAGATGAGATACATAAATGCAATGCAATATAAGCCTTAAAAATGAAAGAAATCCTGCCATTTGTGACAACATGGATAAACCTGAGGACATTATGCTAGGCAAAATAAGTCAGCCATAGAGTGACAAATACCATGTGATCTCACTTATGGGTAGAATTCATAAAGTTGAACTCAGAGAAACCAAGAATAGAAAGGTGGTTAACAGATGTTGAGGGGTGGGGGGAATGGGAGTGATGTTCATCAAAGGGGACTAACATACAGCATGGTGACTGTAGTTAATAATATTATATACTTGAAGTTTACTAAGGCAGTGGATTATAAATATTCTCATCAAAGGTAACTTTATAAGGTGATGAATATGTTAATTAGCTTGATTTTGATAATCATTTCTTAATAATATATAGCAAAACATCACAGCATATACCTTAAATATAAAAATAAGTAAAGTGCACAAATATAGTGAGAAATAAACTCTAAGGCAAAACACATTTGCAAAGGGGCACTTTTATTACATTAAATACAAATCCTTCTCAAATTAATTTTAAAAATTGAACAAAACCTTCTTGAGATAAAAGTCTGTTAAGTCTACTATATTTCAAAAATATCTCTTTCTTATCCCAGAATAAACTCTTTCAGCTTCAAAATATATACAATAAAGACAAAATTATCACAAATAGTGCCACCAAGTAAAAATACTATTATTGAAATTTTGGAGTGTTTCCTTTTATGTATTCTTTATTCAAAAATACCTGTTTTATGTAGTTTTGGGTTTATTATAGAAACTATTTCATAAACCACCTTTTTCATAAAACCGTAAGAATTTCTCATATCATTTAAACTCTTCAAAAAAATTACACTTAATTTCTGCATAGTATTTTATAAAAGGGAACACTTCTTTCCACTTACAGCATTTTATACAGTAAGTGGAGCAATTTTCCAAAACACTCATGTCATTTTGAAACACCCCTTACTCTTCCCCATGGAGATGGAACCAATTACCAGGCTTGCTCCCTCATTCATTCATGTCTTCCTTCTTTCAGTCAACAAGTATACTTTAAGGACCTGTAACAAGTCAAGAACTGTTTCAAAGCTGAGGAGAACGTAATGAAAACAGAAAAACATCTTAATCTCACATTGCTGGCATTTGAGGTGGGTTTAGGGTAGCAAGATGAAATATACAAAATAGGTAAGTAAAATATGGTAGGATGGATGATGTCAAGTTCTAAGGAGACAAATAAAGCAGGTTAGGGGGATGTGAATCCCAGGAATTGCTGTTTCAGATAGGGCTTTTAGATCAGTTTCCTAGGGCTGCCATAACAAAGTGCCACAAATTGCATGTTTTAAAACAGAAATTTATTGTCCGACAGTTCTGGAGGCCAGAATCTGAAATCAAGGTGTCAGCAGGATCATGTTTCCTCTAAAAGCTCTAAGAAAATTCTTCCTTACCTCATCCTAGCTTCTGGTGGTTTGCTGGCAATCTTTCATATTCCTTGGCTTGCGGTAGCATAATTTCACCTTCATTGTCCCATGCATGGTGCTGTCTCTGTGTGTCTGTATTCACATGGTCAGTTTCTTACAAGGGCCAGTCATATTGACATAGGGACCCACCCTAATCCAGTACAACCTCATCTTAACTAATTATACCTGCAGTTATCCTATTCCCAAATAAGATTACATTCTGAGCTGTTGAGGATTACGACTTCAACGTATCTTTTTTTGGGCAGAGTTCAACCCATAGCAGCTGCCAGGAGAGCTCTCAAGAAAAAAACCAACTTTTAAATAATAGCCCCAACAAACATGAGAGGATGAGTCATGGGGATATGTTGGGAAAGAATGTTCCGGGCAGAGAAAATAGGAAATGCAAAAGTCCTCAAGCAAACGTATTCCTGGTATGTGCAAAAAACAATGTAGGCTAGAATGACTGAAGCAGAATAAGAAAGGAGGAGAGTGGTAGGTCACTGGGTCAGGAACTAACAAGGGCCCAGATGGCCTGCCTTTTAGGCTATGGTAAGAACTTTAGTTTTTACCATCATATAGATAAAAAGTCATATTCACAGATGAACAACACAATCCGACTTAGTTTCTAATAGAATCACTATGTTGCTATTAGATTGAATAGTCCAAGGAGTAATGAAAGGAACCCAGTTGGGAAGTAATAGCAAAATGCCCAGGTGAGAGATGATTGTGAGGGAACCAGAATATTAGCAGAGGATTTGGTGAGGGGTGATCAGATTCTGAATGTGTGCTGGTAGTAAAATCTATTAGAAATGGGTGCATTGATGATGCTGAAGAGACATCCTAGAGTAGATGAGAAGAAGGCATTGAGTACACAAGCTCAAGAATCGGCCTTTGCTAAGAGCATGGCTGTTGGGTGACTGCCATTACCCACATTCTCAAGTGGGTAAAGGTAATCAATGAAGATCCAGAGGGCAGGTTTTGGTCCTTTTCTTCTTCCCTCATGTCTTAGTCGGCTCAGGCTGCCACAACAAATACCACAGACTAGATGAATTAAACGCAAAACATATATTTCTTATAGTTCTAGAGACTGGAAATCCAATAGCAAGGTGTTAGTGAGGTTAATTTCATTCTGAGACCTTTCCTCCTGGCCTTTAGGCACCTGCTATCTCACCATGTGTTCATGTGACTTCTTATTTGTGTGCAAGCAATGGAAGAGCACTCTGGAGTCACTTCTTAGAAGGACACTAATCCTATCAGATCAGGGCCCCACCCTTAGGGCATCATTTAACATTAATTTTTTCCTTAGAGGCTCAATGCCCAAATGTAGCCATACTGAAGGTTAGGGATTCAATATATGAATTGCAAGGGACATAAACATTCAGTCCATAACACCTCTCAATCCAGATTGTTGAGAAATCGTGATCTGAATTCGTACATCTGCCCTTCAGATTCAGTCTTCCACATAAGAGAAAGAAGTTTCTAGTCTAGCCTTTCTGGCTGTCATATAAAGCCAAACTATGTTTTATCAGTTATAAAGGTGATATTTATTTTTATATAGACTGACATTTTAGCTTTGATATATTCCATTGAGTGGATATACCATATTAACTATCTCTCTGTTATTGGAAATTTTGTTTTTTCTCATCTTTATTCATTAATCAAAAAGGTTTTATAACTTTCCTTACACATATCTTACATATTTCCTGTTAAATTTAGTTCACAGTGGTGGCTTATGCTTGTAATACCAGCACTTTGAGAGGCAGAGGTGGGAGAATCACATAAGGCCAGGAGTTTGAGACCAGCCTGGGAAACATAATGAAACCCCATCTCTAAAAGAAAATTAAAAATTAGCAGATGTGATAGCTTACATTGTAGTCCCAGCTACTTAGTGAGCTGACGTGGGAGGATAGCTTGAGCCCAGGAAGTGGAGGCTACAGTGAGCCATCACCATGCCACTGTAATCCAGCCTGGACAACAAAGCAAGACCCTATCTCAAAAAAAATACTTACTAAATTTTCCTTTTGTGTGTATTTTCTTTAATTAGGACACTTTTATAAGTATATATTAATATAGTCTACAAATAGTGATATTTTTTGTCATTTCCAAAATTATAGTTTCCATTCCTACCTCAAGTTTAACTGCATATTACAAAACTTGTCCAAAAAATAGGTTAACATATAATGGTGTTATTGTCATCATTATATGTTTCTAATTTTATTGGGAATGTCTTTAAAGTTGTACTGCTAAACATAATGTTAGCTGTTTACTTAAAGCAAATACTATTTATGATATTAGCATAGAATCCTATTTCTGGGTTTATTTTTAATAGAATAATTGGGATTTTTAAATAGAAATGGTTGAAATGTTATTGAATGCCTTTTCCTCATCTCTTGAAAAGAATAGTTTTAATATATTTGATCTATTGATGGAATTTGTAATGTGTTAGCCCATTTAGGCTGCTCTAACAAGCAACATAAGCCAGTGGCTTTTAAACAAATAACAGAAATTGATTTCTCACAGTTCTGGAGGCTGCAGAGTCCAAGATCAAGGCACTGGCAGATTCAGTGTCTGGTGAGTGCCCACTTCCTGGTTTATAGAAGGCATATTTTGTTATGCCCTCACATGGCAGAAAAAGGCAATAGCTTTCTGGGGTCTGTGTTATAAGGAAACTAATCATAATCATGATGGCTCTGCGGTCATGATCTAATCATGTCCTAAAGTCCCCACCTCCTATTCTAATACCACCACCTTGGGGGGTAGAATTTTAACATACAAATTTTGGGGAACACAAACATTCAGACCACAACATGTCATATTAATCTATATCTTGACATTACACCATCCTTGCATTTCTGGGATACTCTCAGATCACGTATGATAATGAGCTAGGTCAACAAAGCATAAAGATCATGTAATGAAACTCATATTAACAGCCACTTCCACATTTAGGCAATTCACTATTTTGAAAAACAGTATATTGAAGTATTGTTAATTCTATGTTCATGAGTATTAACTATTTCCATGTTGGGAATGTAAGCACAAGAAGTTAAAAATGTACTCTGCAATTACATTGGAAAGACCTGTCACCGAAAAACAAAAAGAGGAAGATATGCTCTCGTATCATTTTTCATACCATTTTCCTGCATAATTTTTGGCAAACATCTAAATGTAGCTATTTGCAACAATCAAGGAAATCAAATTATTGGATAGAGTGAGTCAAATAAATAATATGAACAAAATTACTAAATGACTGAATTCTTCATTTTCCAAGGCTGTTTAAAAGCTTATGTAACAAAAATGCATATGAATGTCTTTTTAAGAATGAACATTTTATTTCAGCATTGTCTAAAATGTGCCAAGATAAAATTGGTCTAAATTACAGAGTTGCATTGACTAATCCCTTTGAAATTTCTTCATCTATAATAAGAAGGCTAAATATAGTTCCTAGAAGTAAGATGGAGCAAAAAGCAATTGACATCTTTGAGTCTTTTATTTCATGAGAAACTTGGGATATGAGTTCTCGGAAAATAGTTGTCACTTTATCACATTTATCTGTGTATAAGTGTTCATAAACCAGAGTTTAATAACGCTAGTTATGAGGGGATGTAAAAGTGTGTATCTATTCAGCAAACCTGAAATATATTTATCTGACTTTAAAACACCACATATATAATGCTGATTTTCTCTAATTTTTTGTTTTGAAAATATTTAAAGTACAGAAAAATTGAAAGGTAAGTACACATATAGTCTTCATCAAACTAAACATTTTGCCACACTTACCTCTTCTTCTGTTTTTTTGTGATTAACTATTTGACAGGAAGTTGCACATGTTGTATTTATGCCCTACTGCAGCATACATATCCTAAGAATAAGACAATCACCTACATTATTATACTAAGAAAGTCCATATTAATGCAATAATATCCAAAATACACTATACATTTCAATTGTCCTCAAAAGAAGTATCTTTCTTTTTTCCTATCCAGGAATTAATCCTTACCTTTGGTGCTCTGTCTCTTTACATTTTTTGGAATTAGGATGATGCTTTCCTCCATTTATATTTTGAGGGTTTTTCTGTTTTGTTTTAAATGGCATTGTGTTTTGTTCAGGCCAGTTGTCTTATAGAATTTATCTACATTCTGGATTTGTCTGCTTATTTTCTCAAGATTAAATTCAGTTTAAATATTTTGGCACAAACATATTACATAAGGGATATTACATACTTTTTACTGCACCATACCAAGAAGCATTATCAGTGATGATGCTGAATTTGATCATTTATTTAAGGCTCTGACTCAAAGTTGTAATTTTTTTCTTTGTATTTTGCAAATAATCTGTTGGATAATACTCTGGCATCTTATCGATATCCTATTCCCTAAAAATTTTTTACCCCATGGTTTTAACACCTATTGGTCATCTTTTCCTGAATCAGTTATTATAGACACTGCCTATTTTAACACAATAAAAATACTTTCCATATCTGAGAATAACCTATGTGCTGTATTTATAGCTGTCTTCTTTTTAGATCCTCTTTGTGCACTGTAACAGTTAATTGTGTAGCAAATCCATCAATTTATTGCATCAATATCATTAACAAACAACAGGAGTTTTGACGTATTTTGTTTTTCAAAATATTGTAAATGTCTTTATGAATGTCTTTGAACAAAGTGAGCTTTGTATAAATGGTTATAACATGCTACCAATGATTTCTCTCAAACCATGGCAAAGAAAATACACATAATGGTACCCTTTTGTCTAAAGTGCATCTCCTACCTTGGAGAAACCATTTCCTCCTTCCTAGTTCAGTGTTTTCATTCAGGACATCATTGTTTACATGACTTTAATCAAACCAATTATCACAGAGTAATCCCAATTTCATCATTACAGTCCTTTCTCTTACTTAGAAGTGCTCAGAATTTACACCCATTTGACAATTAAAGCTCCAAAACAGTTACTAAAGCCTTTTATATCTGGTTTTCATTAGTTCATATTAAACGATTCATTGGCTTGATTTTCACTTCAGTGAACCCTCTCATAAAATCTGGTGAGACATTGTGGTGATATAGCACGTGAAAAGAAATGAATTAATACATCAGCAAAAACACTGCCAAGCTGACTATCTTAACACATTTTATTATCTCGTGGATATACTTGTCACTCATGAGAGATATATCAAAATGAGCAGAGTGAGGACTCTAAGCAGTTTCAAGGCTGAAGGGATGAAATGAGGCACGGGCTCTGCTTTCATTTACGGAGCCAGGTGTGTAGTCAGCAAGTCTCTCTGGAGAGGCATTATTCAGTGGGCAGTTTCCCAGTATTATAGAGGTTCCCATTAATGCCCCTGCAATTAAGGTTTTTATGGCATTTTACTATTTGAGGCCATAATTTCAGATTGGTACATAGGTTGTATGTGTGTGTGAGAGAGATTTATTTTAACTTATAGTAAATGCTGAGTGCAAACTCAGCTTTATTGTGGAATAAGACTGTATGCATGGCACATGTGTGTACATGTGTGATTGTATGTTTCTGTATTACAGAAGTGTGCATCTTTTTATATCTGAAAGCATAAACGTCAATATTTTTAAATCCAGTAATTTTAAAGGATATACTTTCTTAAGTTTATTCATGGGAACTGAGAGAATGCAACAAAAACTGTATTTGCTTTAAAAAAAACTTAAGATAGTAGTTTGGATAATCTTCTAAATCTAAGTAAATCATTTCTTATAAATTAAGTCAATTATGAAGATGATTTAAATGCTGTTGTTGATCATTGGCTGTGTCTAACAATGTCTGGTAAGATGGAAAGCAGTAAGAACATAGCAACACAGGTACAAGAAACAGCCCTCTGAAATGCAGCAGCCACCTCCATTCTCCTCTAGTAATATTAATAAAAAAAATCTGCCTTAGGATAACTAGGTCTTCAACTTTTCAAAAATACACCTAGACAAAATTTACATATCCTAAGAGATAGATATGGTGCTTTGTAAACTCTAAAAAGTTATAAACATTTATAAGAATATAGAGACCAGGGGCTGTACATTAACTCACCAAAGGTAAATTGCTTTCACATTTTCCACTCAAGAACACAACAGTGGTTTTATGTCTGGAAATTGAATTTGGCCTAACAGCAAAAATAAGAGATGCAACTTCGTTTTATAGTGATGTGAAGACATATCTCACTTCCTGAGACCAAATGTAAATGTGAGGTCAGAAGCACATTCAAACCAGCTCTTTCATTTGCTCATGTGTGAATGTTAAAAATCTTTAAGCCTGTTTGACATCTCCAGAATATAAGATTTTCATTGGAAGACGTTTTTGTCATTTTTGAAAAATTTTTTAGAGATGAAGCCTCGCACTGTTGCCCAGGCTAGGGTGGATTGGCATGATCATAGTTCACTGCAGCCTCAACCTCCTGGGCTCAAGCAGTTCTCCTGCCTCAGCCTCCTGAGCAGTTAGGACCACAGGTGTACACCACCATGGCTGGCTAATGTTTTTTTATGTTTGTAGAGATGGGGGTCTCACTGTGTTGCCCAAGTTGGTCTTGAATTCCTGGGCTCAAGCAATTATCCTGTCTTGGTCTGGGATTGCAGGCATGAGCCACTATGCCTGGCCTTGTCTGTTATTTTTTAAACTCTTTATCCCTAGGCTGGTAAATAGTAGGTGTTCAATAAATATTTGTTGAATGAGCATTTGTTGTTCTTTTCTCTAGTTGCAGGTCCTTCTCTTGTTGCTTAAGCATTGAGCTAAAGTATTCATTATGCTTTTCAGAATGCTCTTCTCTCCCTAAACTCTCTTCATTAATACATCAACTCAGGGCTTCCTCCAACTTCTCTTTGGATATTGGTCCAAAAGATACTTCTCCAACACTAACTACTCTCACAAGTTCTAATTTCTCCATTAGTTGACTGATGCTTCACCTCAGTGTCTTTCGGATTTAAAATTTGATGTAATTATAAAGAGCCCTGGATTTGGAATCAGAAGATATGATATCACATCCTAGCTTTGTTAGCTACAAACTGCCCTGAAGTTAAATGACATTATCTGGGTCTCTGAACTTCTGTTTCTTCATCTATAAAGTAGAGATAAAAATAATTAACTCCCTAAATTTATGACAATACAATTAAATTTGTGTGAAAAGCTTTTTGTAAAGCCCACAGCATTGTATACATGTAAGGGGGTTATCATTGTCATCATTATTCCTCATGCCAAGCTTGTGTCAATTTCCCCATTGGTTTATAAGATCAGTCTTTTACTTGACTTCCTACTTGGCTAGAAGAGTTAGGAGACCCTAGTAGCAGATGACTTTTCCTAAAGCACAACTCAGATTATGTTATTCCTTCATGCAAAATTCTTCCATGCTTCCCTGTTTATCTATTCCAATGTCCAAACTCTTTTGTCTTGACTTTAAGATCACATGTTACTTTTTCTTCTGTGATTCATTTGATCCTTCCTCCTATTCATTATGCTCCTGTGAAATATTATTTCACATATTAGTCATCAAGCTTTTCCTCTTTCAATTCCCTTTTCAAATGGCTTCTGTCTCCTTGAATTCCATTTCTCTTCCGGTGTTCAAATCTTGTCCTTCAAGACTCAATACACCTGGTGTGTTCTGCTCTCCCAAGAAACAAATGTCAATATCGGATTAGATATGTAAGAGATTATTTTTTTCAGAAAAGGCCTGTAAAATCTAAAGAGGAGGGAGAAGAAGGCAAGGACGTACAAGTCTGAAATGTGAGGAAAATGTAAAAGGAAGGACAATCATGGAGGAAGTGTATTATCCTTCAGCAGATTTTTGTGAAAGTTTCAGCCAGACCAGTGTGAAATCTTCAATTCTGAGTCTCCTATTAGAGAAGCTACACATCTCAAAGGAATGAGCCAGAATTAGAATCACCACTCCTATGACTGAATATTTGTGTCCCCTCCACCAAATTCATATGTTGAAATCCTAATCTTCAAGGTGGAGGTAGGAACATTGGGAGGTGATTAGGTAGTCCGCCCTCATGATTGGGATTAATGAACTTATAAAAGAGGCTGGAGAAAAATTCCTCATACCCCTGACATGTGAAGGCAAAGCTAAAATGCATAGTCTATGAACCAGAAAGTGGGCCCTCACCAGACACCAAATATGCTGGCACCTTCATTGTGAAACTACCAGCCTCTAGAACTATGAGACATAAATGTCTGTTGATGGTAAACACCAAGTCCATGGTATTTTGTTATAGCAACTCGCATGGACTAAGACACATGCTCAGTGATTAGCTCATTTGATCCTATAGAAAGGGTGGCCTAAGCTCAAAGACAGCAGTAGATCCAGAGAGCCACCTGTTGGAACTTGCAGTTAACTACTTTCCCATGAGCAGGGAATCTGAGTGGTATATTTTCATGGCCTCCATGCATGGCAACTTATAAGATGTTTCACCCATCCTTCTACTCAACCATCATAGAATGTTACCTCTGAAACTCTCAAGAAACTTATCACTTTCAACCTAAAATTTAGTTACATATGTAATAGCTTGCCTACTAGATTATAAGCTCTTTTAGGAGATAAACCATTTCTGTTTCATTTTTGTTTTTTCTAATGCACGCATTGGATTTGAAATATAGCTGTGGACTGGGTAGCCATGAGGGAGATGCTCTGAGGGACTAGAATCTAGCTGTGGGGGGAAAAACCATGTTTTGATTATCTATTTGTAACAAACTACTTCGAACTTTAGTGGGTAAAATAGCAGAAATTATTATTCCATGATTCTGTGGTTTGATTGGGTTGATCATGAAGCTCCCTTTTTTCATGAGATATCATATAGGCCCCCAGGTATAATTAAAGGTCCAAATGGCCTCACTCATGTGGATGAATGCTGGGGCTGTTAGGCAGGGACTTCAGTTCTCCATGTAGATTATTCCATATAGCTATTTGGCCTACCTCATATTATAGTATGTCTGGGATCCAAGGAAGATGTTTCAAGAAGACAGTTTAATGCCTGATTTTAATGTTGCATTGGCCAAAACTAGCCACATGAGCAAGCCTAGAGTTGATATGGAGGGAACTCAGATGGGCATGACTATCAAGGGGCATGCATCAGGGAGAGCCAACAAAGTCCCACACACCATTTAGATGATACGTGAAAAACTGGTTCATCAGAATGAGATCGTTAAAGTAATTGCAAAGAATAAAAAAAGGGTAGAGGAAATAGGAATAAAGAGATAAGATTTTGAAAAAAGATTTGACAGAAGAAGATAGACTATATTATCTTGAAGACTACTACTTTTGAAATTATATATAATTTTTAAATTACATCACCAACTTTACATGATAGTAACATAAATCTCAGACTTAAGCAAACAATACTAATTTGGGAGATGTCCAGAATAGACAGAGTTTTTTCAAATATCCAAAACACACACACACACACACACACACACACACACACACACACAGAGTTTTGTTTGAGAATCTCATAACATTATGCCCGCAAACCTCATGCATGCTAGATTTTATTAAATATTCTGAGAATAGAAATAATATTTAAAAATCCAGAATACAATGAAAAATAGGAAGAGAAAATACAATGAAAAATAGGAAGAGAAATTAGCATGAGCAATTTTAGAGTTGTAATGCCTTTGACCCATTTCATTTCTAGAAGCATTCAGCCAACTACAATGACTATATAATTAACCAAATAGAGAATATTTCAAGATAAACTTTTAGCAAATTATCTTAGTGTTTAAAATGAGCAGATTTTCAAACTGTAGGGCAGTTTCTTCAAAGGGATTCACTGTACCCTTAGGTGTCTGGAGCTAGTAATGAAGGGTCCTTGGGCTGTTTTATAAATTTAGAAACATAAGATATATCAGCTAAAGTAAAGGAAATCACCAAGATATTTTGCTTTTGCCTGAAGTTATATCAAGCCAGTATAATGGCCTTAGTTTTTATGTAATAATTATAAGCTCAGTTAGAAATTTGCTTATGTCTTTTTACTATGAAATGAGAAAATATTTATAGCTCTAAGAGGAGAACTATGTCCTCAGGACCTTGAATAGTCCTTGATTTACAGTAGACAACCAATGGTATTTGTATAATAAATAAATGAAAGCAAATTAATCTGGTGATTTAGTAGAGAAAATATCTCCAAACACAGGATTCATGAAAGCAAAACTATAAATGAAGTCTTTGTTGAGAAGATAGGGAGTCATATCTTCTAGGTACTAAAATATCCCACCCAGTATCACTAGAGTCATTACTAAATATGAGTAACTACATACTCCCAAACCAATGAACTAATGTCCACAGTGATTGGCTCCAAACGTTAACTGGGTTATCACTGGACAATAAACAGTTATAATTTTTGTCTTAAACATGATTTTAAGAATCATTTTGATGTACTGATGTAGTGGAAGTTGAAGCAGAAGGCTTTCTGTACTGCAACTTCTGTATTAATTATGGCTTCAGTTTTATATATGTCCCACTCATTGTTGCTAGGGCTATAGAATCATAACCCTCCTGCCCCCACACATGGCAATTTGATCATTGAAGAGTATTTTAGATGTGAGAATATATATTTCCTTTTTCTTTAGGACACCAAGTTACTTAAAATAATTGCTTATATTTTAAAATACCCAATTCTAAGGCATTCATATTGCTTTTGAGGCCACTTCTCTTATCTCTACAAGAGGGGTCACATACTCAGGTTCTTCTTACACAACTCTAAAGGGTAACTTGATGACTTGTCTGTAAAGTCACTCATGGAACTGAGGAAAGAACATAGATTGCTGACCACAATTCTACACCACCTTTTCTAGTACACATTTCATCAACTGTACTATATTTAAAATGCTGAAAAGCATCACACCTGCAATTTTTTTTAACTAATTTTACCTAATATATTAATTCAAAATGTATGTATTTGAAGTATTACATCATATACTCATTAAAAAATAAAAATCACGGAGCTTGCAGTGAGCCGAGATTGCACCACTGCACTCCAGCCTGGGCGACAGAGCGAGACTCCGTCTCAAAAAAAAAAAAAAATAAAATAAAAAAATAAAAATAAAAATCAATAGCCAATAAATATTACTATATAACCAAAAGGTGCTTTACTGAACACATAAATTCAAATTCTGAGGTGACCTAGAATAAACATAATATATATGCTTTTCTCAGGTAAATTGTATATGCAAGCAAAATTTAACCAAAATATTTCTTCTAATATCTAATATGATTATAAAAGTTTTGATGACTTAAATACATTTTGATATTTATCCTATATTTACATGAGAGCCTAGAATGGCTCTATTAGCAACATCATAATATATGCCTATAAATTTAAAACTATAGTTATATATATTACCAGGAGACAAATGCTCACATATAAAGTATATTTCCAAAGTAAGCATAATAACATATTTGTCTAGGTCTTAAATATATGATAACATATTACTCCTTTCACTATATGTGCAATTTTTCAAGGTATACAAATATCATTGAAATATTTCAGCGCTTTGTGAACATATCATTGAAAGGCCTTAAACATCTTTGCAAATATTATTGTGAAAACACTTGTAGGATCAGGAATAAACTCTTCTGATAAACAAATCAGCTCAGTCACTGTGTAATACTAACTCTAGTAGAACATGACTAAATATAATTAGATCCTCTTAAAAGAATAAGCCCTAAATAATACTTCTTGTCATTTCTTTCAAATTGTTTAAGCATTTGAAAGATTAAATATTCTAATGGATTATTTTCAAGTTTTGAATCTTATTTTTAGTAGTAAGACTTTAAGTATTATTGGCAAGGAAAACTAAGTGAAAATCACTCCTTATCTGGGAATGACAGTTACCAAATTGATAAAACAGAGTTTGACTGTGAAGGATAATTGTTTTTATGTCAACTAGGATTCTTTAATTTGATTAGCTGTTCGAGTGCTGCACATTTTAAAAATATAAACGTATATTAAATGGAAATACAGCATTTGTGAACATTAATATATTCACTAATTATTGTTTCAAAATGAGTTATTAGAGCCACTAGTTACATCAATAAAGGTAAATTTTGTTTAAGCAATAGGAGTTTCAGTTTTGAGTATAATGAAATAGTCTCCTTTTACCTTAGTCCTTCTGCTAAGTACAAGTAAAAATCCCCCCACATAATAAAGCAAAATAAGAAGAGTTTGAAAGGTAGAAAGAAGAAGGCAGATCTTGAGATTTGAGGAATAACAGAGTAGTGAATTCCTAGGTTGTCTTTCTGTTTCTCACATATCCCTGACTAGGGGCTGGAGAAGCTGGCAATTCAGAAATGCCAACAGGCACAGACAAAAATTGGTCCAAGAAAAGACTGTTCTGTCTAGCCAAAGAACCAGGAAAAGAGTGGCTTAGAAGAATAGAAAACCTCAACCAACACCACAGGAAAAACAACATGTTCTTCCCACCTCATCACCATCACCTCTTCTTCCTCTCCAGTGGTGTCAGAGTCCACGTGGAGAGCCTGGGCCTCCATCATCATCAGACGGGCAGTAAGCAGCGCTCTGCTTCTCCTGTGCAGTGGGGAGGTTGGGCTTGCAACCCCACTCAGCTTTAAGAGGTGGTGTTATATTACTCCAATCCTGCTAGTGCCAGAGGAGGGCCACTGGAGAAATTGGACCATCTCCCTGCACTGGCAGGAGGAACTCCTTCCCCTCCCAAATAGAGTGTTGGGCAGAATTTCAGAGAACAGAGGATAGAGCTAGTAAAAAGCATTCTTCAAACTTATATAGAAAGTCCTTAGCAAATTATTAAGATGCATACATGAGAAACCTACCAGATTTAATATGGCAAAAGATTTGAGAGCTGAACTGCTGTGTGGAAAATCACACAAGTTTTCAGATTAGCCTTTGAGTACCACACAAAGAAAAGCAGAACAGCACTGCGAAGACTCTGAAAACAAAATTATTGTAACCGCAAAAGTAGGCCAGAGCATGTATGCTAATCCTAAACAAGGTAATGCCCAATAAAATAGAAGTTTTAAATAGGATCTAGAGTCTAATAACATAATACCAGAAATTTCTAGGATACATTTGAAAATCATTGTAATAACAACCAGAACAATCACACTAGAATTAGCAATTCATAGATACCAAGGCCAAACGGACACAGTTATCAAAATTATCTGACGGAATTTCAATGCAACTATCCAAAAACACTTCAGTGAGCAATTACAAACACTCTTGAAATAGAAAGTTTCAATGAAAGAAGATTTTTTTTAAAAGAACCGAATGAAAATTACAAAATGGAAAAACACAAAAACCAACATAAACATTTCACTGGATGTACTCAATAATAGAATAGAGATAACAGAGGAAAGAATCAATAAATCTGAAGACTAATCAATAGAAAATTACCCAATTTGAGCAAAAGAGAGAAAATAGACTGAAAACAAAACATGAACAGAGCTTTGGGACCATGTAGACAATACGGAAGATCTAAAACTTATGTCATGGAGGTCCCAGAAGGAGAGGATAAAAAGGGTCAGGCTGAAAAACTATTTGATAAAGTCATAGCTAAAAATTTACCAAACTTGGCAAGAAGAAAAACTCTATGTATTCAATAAGATTAATGAGTCCCAGAAAGAATAAACTCATCAAAATACATATTAAGACACATTATACTCAAACTTCTGAAAACAAAAGAAAAAATCTGGAAAACTGCTAAAGTAATATGGCCTATGAGGCAACAATGAATGAAATGACAGCAGATCTCCTCTGAAACCATGGAAGCCAGAAGGAAGTGGCAAAACTTGCTTTAAGGGCTGAAAGGAAAGAACTTCAATCCAGAACAAATTTCTATATACCCCAAGAAAGAAGGAAAAATAAAGACATTTTCAGACGACAAAATTAAGATAATTTCTTGCCAGATAACCCAACCTATGTAAATGGTTAGTAGATCTGCAGCTAGAAGGGAAATTATAACAGAAGGAACTTGGAACATCAGAGGAGAAAAAATAATATTAGAATGGGAAAAATAGGAATAAATATAAGAGAGTATTCTCATCTTGAGTTTTTAAGTCTTTAAAGTTAAAGACTGTTAAAGATTTAAAGCTGCACTTTCCAATACACAAGCCACTTATGATTTGCGGCAATATAACATTTGAAATGCAGCTACCCTGAGTAGAGATGTACTTTAAGTCTAAAATACACACTCCATTTCAAAGACTTAATACAAAAAAACTGTAATGTATTTCATTAACAGTTTTGTTGATTATATATTGAGACAGTAGTATTTTTGACAGATTAGATTAAATGAAATGTTACTGAAATTGAAATTAACTTTACCTGTTTCTGTCTCATTTTTCTAGCGTGGCTACTAATAATATTATATATGTGGCTCCCATTTGTGACTTCCATTAAGTGTTTATTGTGTCACGTGCAGTTGCTGCATTAGGTGGACAGGTGTCGGAATGAGCTTGAGAAGTCTGAGGATGAGTAACTCCCAGACAAGTTAATCTGCTGCTGAGAGAAGAATAGGCACTTCTGCATTGGACTGGGTCTGTCTCAGGATTGTCCAGACAAAGGATATGGGCATATTTCCAGGAGACCAGATGTAGGCCCAATGTGAGATAGCCTGGTGAGCTCACATTGAATCTTTTGCCCAGGAATTCCACTCAGAGGGGCAATGGGACCCCAACAGTGAGAGAGAGAGTTTATGTGGCAGTGAAACACTGAGAACAAGGGAGAAGAAGATAGCAGGAGAGTGAGGGCATTACCTAGTCAAGGGAATTGTAGGAGAAGATTCTCGTTGAGCCATTGGGGTCACGCAGATCAGTCTCCAAAGAACCCACAAGTGTATCCCATGAGGGAAAAGTTAGCTTTAAATGCCTACCTGCTCAAAGAGCGCATTTCAACTCTGAACAGTATTAGTCAAATGTCTAACTCCTTTCTTTTTGTCCTCTCCTTTCCCATGCCACTTAGGGGTCAGACACTATAACTGACAAGATGAAGAAGGGGCACAGATGCCAATTGGAGAAACAGCAGACAGCACCCCTCTTTCCTGCTTGCATTGGCTAGGAAGGGGGTGTATTAGTCTGTTTTCATGCTGCTATAAAGAACTACCTGAGACTGGGTAATTTATGAAGAAAAGACATTTAATTGACTCACAGTTCCTCAGGCTGTACAGAAGCATGGCTGGGAGGCCTCAGGAAACTTACAATCGTGTCAGAACGTAAAGGGGAAGTAAGCACATCTTACCATGGTGGAGCAGGGGATTGAGAGACAGAGAGAGACAGACAGACAGAGAGACTGAGGCTGCTACACACTTTTAAACCATCAGATCTCATCGGATCTGGTGAGATATCTATCACAAGACAGCCCTAGGGAGGATGGTGCTAAACCACTGGAACCCCCCACTATGATCCAATCACCTCCCACCAGTCCCCACCTTCAATAAGTGGGGATTACAATTTGACATGAGATTTGGGTGCAGACACAGAGTCAAACCATATCAGGGGGCATAGTTAGTATTTTAAATGAGCTTAAAATGTTGAATATTACCATGGACTGAAAATATTAATTACTGTTTAGAGAAGATGTCATCATCTGAAGTAACTAGGTAAGCCTGAACACTTGCCCTAAATTTCATCCAAGAAAAGAACTATGACTAGGGGAAAAATTAATAATCAGAACAAATAAAAAGAGGAGAAAACAAGAATAAGCATACTTTGTGCTTATATCCCACTAGACATGCTTGATCCACACGTCGGCTATATTGGGAAGAAAGAGGAAAGACTAGAGGGGAAGCTGTTCACCTATACAGCAGTAGTATTTGAAGAGGCAGTAATGAGATTACTAGTGGTTTTTATTTTCCTATTCTCTGATAGGATTTTTTTTATCTTATAACCTAATGGGATTCACACTTTAAGATTTCTTGTGCCTCCAGATCAAAACAAAATGCCTCTCTTCAGTTAATATATAACTTTCTCTCAGAAAGATGGAATGGTTTCTTACCAAGAGCTGTTGCATGCCTACAAAATATTCAGATGCATTCAAACTACAGTTTATTCTTTAACATTTCAACACAATATATTAAACATCATTTTTACTATTATATATTTTGAAATTTTTAAGTTGCATTTAACAAAAAAAATCATTTACGGTGTGTTTAAAAGGGTTAGTTTTTAGTCTGAAGTTAATGTGGTAGAGTCAGAGATCTTAGGGTTGGGCACTGGAGATAATAGGATATTGGTACGTGCACAGAAATAATGCTTCATAGGTCCTCATTCATGTTTCTTAACTTCACTTAAAAAGCTTATATACACACACGTACATACAATATTTTATATATTCCACACCTTTTTGCTCATAAAATTATGTATTTTTGGGAAATTTACTACAGAAATACATAGTTTATAATATCATTTGTTATCTTTCAGTGATTTTTCAATAAGTTTTTCTATAAGAAATCTTTAATTTTTTATTACATATATTTAAGGGCGTGCATTCCTGGACAATCAGAATGATTTAATTCAAAACTTTAGTTATTATTATTATTATTATTATTATTTTTTTGAGATGGAGTCTCGCTCTGTCACCCAGGCTGGAGTGCAGTGGCACGATCTTGGCTCACTGCAAGCTCCGCCTCCTGGGTTCACGCCATTCTTCTGCCTCAGCCTCCCGAGTAGCTGGGACTACAGGTGCCCACCACCACGCCCACCTAACTTTTTTTTTTTTGTATTTTTAGTAGAGACAGGGTTTCACCGTGTAAGCCAGGATGGTCTCGATCTCCTGACCTCGTGATCTGCCTGCCTTGGCCTCCCAAAGTGCTGGGATTACAGACGTGAGCCATCATGCCCGGTGATATTTTTTAATTTATAGAAATGCCCAACCTCCTTCAGAGGAGCATTGGAATTTAATCACTTGCCTCATGAGAATATAAAGTGTTAGATCAGTGTGAAGATTTTTTTGTTACAGTTTTGTCTTTCTCCAGAGTACAGAGCTGTGAATTAATTTCTACTTCACCCTCATAAAGAAAAATATTTTTAATGTAAATAAGTATTACAAGAGATTATTTGAAGTGTCAGTCAATAATTTTGCGGTTTGGGTGATGGTGAGTATGCAATTGAATGTCACGAGAGAAAAGATGCATAGAGAAACTTTCTTTATCTTCTTCACGTTGTTTTCATGTATCAGATGGGATCTGGTAGCTAAAACAGCGAAATATGACTGAACTAGTGGAAAAACAATTAAAGAAATCAAATATAAGAAGCTGATATGTCTACATTGAAAAAAGTAATACAAATACATATGTGCATGGATGTGTATGTACGTATATATATGTGGAGAGAGACAAAGACAAACACACAGAGGGAATACCAGGAGTGTTGTAGACAGAATTCCAAGATGGCCTCCAAATTTCTTGTTCTCTGCTATATTTGCCATGTATATGTTTTTCTCTTGAGTGTGGCCAGGGCTTATGGATATGAGGGGATATTCCATTTCCTTGATTAGATTACATAAGACATGATCATGGCAAGCTTGAGAGATTAATTCTCTTGATGACTTTTTAAAAAATAAATTGTGATGCTACGAGACGGCCAAGGCCTAGGCTAGCCAAGGCTAGGACCAGAGGGCAGCCTTAAGGAACTGAGAATGATCCCAGAGCTGAGCTCCTTTCTGCAGCCTCTACAGAAAGCATGTTTTCTAGCTGTTTCCAGCTTCCAGAGGACACCTACATTCTTTGGCTAGTGGCCCCTTCCCCCATCTTCACACCCAGCAAGTATGGTTCAAGTACTTCTCGTATCAAAGCATTCACTTCTTCTAATTTCCTCCACATTTAGAAATTATTGTGATAATATTGGACCCAATGGAATAATCCAAGAAAATCTACCTCTCTTAAAGTCAGCAGATTAGCAACTTTAAATCCATCTGCTACTTTAATTTCTACAGATTTGCCATGTAATGTAACATATTCTTAAATTCCAAAACCATGGACATCCTTGGGGAGCCATTATTCTGGCTGTCAAATACCTCAACCAAAAATGGGCATTAGGGTAATGATATAAAGACAACACAAACATTTCAATTTTAGGAGTTTATTCAAAAAATCTTAATTATATGCTCTAATTCACATTTAGAACATTTGCAGTTATTAAAACACAATGCTAAATGTGCTTTATATCTTTCTATGTCATTTCTTGTACATTGTAAAGGTTTTTTTCAAAATAAGTTAAACCAATATTATAAATAGAAATGTTAATACACACCTTAATAAAGACATAAAATATATTCAAAAGTAGTATATTAAACTAGTATTTATTTGACATTATTAACTTCCAATTAATTGTGTACTTTAGTAAAAGAGCCAAAAGCCTCTCCTTATTACCCAGGATAATCAGGTATGTTGGCAGATTCATGTTATATTAAAAACTTCCTTTTTATTTTGTGGAAAATTAATGTTATGAAATAGCAAGATTAGCTCTCTGAATGAAAATCCAAATATAATATTAATATAAATATGTTAAGATAAAATATTTATAGAAAAAGAGTAGGGATAAACTGTATGATCTCACTTCATTATTCCTTAAACCCATTCCAATTAAAAAAACTACAAGTCAATTCTGCTTATAAATGCCACTAATGATATTCACTATATTACAAAACTATAAGTCTACTTTTTCCAGAGCCTGGTGAAAATTCTTGTTCAGTTAGTATTATTGAATTACAGACTCATGATCTCTTAGAAAACTTATTTTGTCTGTCTGTCTCTGTTCACCAATTTGACTGTGCTCACCATATATCATGGGCAATGCTCCTCTCGTTCAGAGAATGATTCATAATAAATATGTTTATGAAATAAGCAAATACATTCGTTGGTGAAAACAAATTGTACTATGGAGCCTTTTGCTCTAAACAAAGAAAAGTTTTACCTCAAGGAAAGAAATACATAAAATCAGCTCAACAAATCCTTGTGTTCTCAGCCACAGGCAAACAAAAAAATATGTATCAACCTGTGGGGGTTATGTAAATAATATATAATACTTGAAATATTATCAGACAAATGAAATTTACTTTAGATTGTATACTGTAAACTAGGTGGGAGGTGGTATGAAATTGATTGTAATTTAAAATATACACTTATTAGCTTAGAAGAGGACAAATAGTTACACTAAGACTGACGAGATCACTGTAATCAATGCTGTAGTTTACAGTCTGATGAATGTGGCAATTTTTTGTTTGCATTATTTGTTAGTTGCTTTTTTGTTTATTCTAAATACTGCATTATGCCTTATAATGCAAATTCGGGATTTGAAAATACTTTAAGAGACGGTGTCAAAGGCCCTTTAAACCTACAGTCTGGCCAAATTAAACAATGGTGTGGTGTTACAGTTCTCAGAGAAATTACTCTACAGGATCCTCTTATATTCAACAACTATTGTGCTTGAACAGTGTATTGAAGATGACAAGACCAGCAAGCAAGAATCCCTACTGATGCTCCCACTTTAGAGTGGGTGGATTTATCAGTGAAGTTAAGGGCAATATTCTTTCAAGATTCTCCTGCTAAAAAATCAACACAGACAAATCAGTCGCATTTCTGAAAAAGAAATCAGGAAAGCAATCCCACTTGCAATAGCATCAAAAATAAAATATATAGGAATAAATTTAAATAAAAATACATGGGAATAAATTTAAATAAAGAGATGAAAGATATTTACATAAAAATTATGAAACATTGATGAAATAAATTGAAGACAAATAAATATATCCTTTGTTCATGTATTTCAATAATTAAAATTTTTAATACGTGCATACGACCCAAAATGATATACAAACTTAATGCAATTTCTATCAAAATTCCAATGACATTTTTCACAGAAATAGAAAAAGCGATACTAAAATTCATGTGGAAACAGAAAAGATATCAAATAGCTAAAGCAAAAAGCACAAAGTTTGAGGCACTATACTACCTGGATCTCAAAATCTACTGGAAAGCTGTAGTAATCAAAACAGTATGATACTGGCATTAAAACAGAACATAGATTAATGGACCAGAATAGAGATCTCAGAAATAAACTCAGGGATATACAATCAACTAATTTTTGATAACAGCACCAAGGAGACACCATGGGGAAAGGATAGTTTTTTTTCAATAAATGGTGTAGGGAAAATGGGATATTCACATGCAAAAGAATGAAATTCGACCCTTGTCTTACAACATATGCAAAAATCAACTCAAAATGGATTAAAAACTAAATGGAAGACTAGAAACCATAAAACTCTAGAAGAAAACAGGGGAAAAGCTCCTTGACACTGGTATTGGCAACGCTTTTTTGGATGGGACGCAAAAAGCACAGGCAATCAAACAAAAATAAACAAGTGAGACTACAACAAACTATAAAGCTTCTGTGCAGCAAAGGAAATAAAATGAAAAGGCAATCTGGATTGGGAGAAAATAATTGCAACCATTTATCTAATAAGAGTTTAATATACACAATATAGTAGGAACTCACATAACTCAATGGCAAATAAAACAACCCAATTTAAAAATGAGCAATGAACCTGAATAGACATTTCTCCAAAGACAGTTGGCAAGGGTGCAGAGAAAAGGGAACACTCGTGTAATGTTGGGAATGTAGATTAGTGTAACTATTGTGGACAACAATACGACAGTTCCTAAAGAAATTAAAAATGGAACTATCATATGACTAAGCAATCTTTCTTTTGAGTATATTCCCAAATAAAGTGAAATCACTGCCTCATAAACAGATCTTCACTCCTATGTTCATTGCAGCATTTTTCACAATAGCCAAGATATGAAAAAATTTTCAGTGTCCGTCTACAGATGAATGGATAAAGAAATTGTGGTATATGCATACAATGAAATTTTATTCAGTCTTAAAAGAGGAGAGTCTGCTGTTTGCAGCAACGTGGATAAACCTAGAAAGCATTATGCTAAGTTAAATAAGCCAGGCACAGAAAAAGAATCAAACGTGGAATCTTTAAAAAAAAATTGAATACATGGAAACAGAATCAAGCTGAGGCTACTAGGATCAGGAGAAATAGCAAGACGCAGGACAAAAGGTACCAAGTTGCAGTTTTGTAGAAGAAATGTCTAGAGATCTAACAAATACCATGAGAAGTATACTTAATAATATTGTGATTGTAATGATAATTGGCCAAGAGAGCAGATTTTTAGGTACTCTTACCACACAAAAAAAGGAAAGAAAAACAAAAGTAGTTATGTGAGATCATGGGTATGTTAATTTGCTTGACAGTGGCAATCGCTTGACTATACATACATATATCAAGAAAAGAATATCAAAACATCATGTTGTATACATTAAACATATACAGTAAGAACTATTTAACTAGTTAATTAAAATATAATACAGAATTTCCTGCATATACCTAGATATACAGTTCTGTAAAATTAAGATAGTTGGAAAATTCTGAGTCAAGTAGCACTTTGAAGTGCTCCCAAGAAATTTAGTTGTCCAGAAATCTAGAGTTTTACTGGAGTCCTCTGTAAATCTCAAACATATGTAATGGCATCCCAACTACAGGCAAGTTCCTGTGGTTTAGAGTTCACGAGAAACCCCTGGGACAAAAATAACATAAAATAAAATAAAAATAAAATAAAAATGAAGTCTTATTCTACTTTACCTCTTCTCATTGTGTTCCCAGAAGTGGGAGAGAGTTCCTAAACACAATTTTCAATCCCACTTCAGTTATTATGAATTACCAAATGCCACAAGTTGACAATGTGCAGTAAATGAAAAGTGTGTACAAAAGAATGCCTGGCTTGTTGTTATTGTACAGGATGAATGTTCAGTAAATGCTTGGAATTTAAACCAAAATGTACTATATTCTGATCGTGTATATAACAGTATTGCTCTAATATACCTCATAATGACATATAATTGGATTAAAAATGGTTAGCCTAAAATCTCTGTCATAAAAATATCAACAGTATTACATAAAATATGCTTAATGTTTGCTGTGGACTGAATTATGTCTCTCCCTGCTAAATTTACATGTGAGGTCCAATGTGAGCATATTTGTAGATAGGGCCTTTAAGGATATAATTAAGGTTAAATAAGGTCACAAAAGTGGGGCTCTGTCCATAGGATTAGTGTCCTTGTAAGAAGAAACACCAGAGATCTCACTCATTCACTCTTCATGCACACTCAGAGGAACAGCCATGCAAAGACACGGCAAGCAGGAGGCCATCTGAAAGCCATGAAGACAGCCCTCACCAAAACTGAACCCTGCTGAAACTTGATCTGGAACTTCTAGCCTCCAGAACTGTGAGAAATAAATTTCTGTTGTTTTGCTACGGCAGCCCAAGCAGACTAGTAGAGTGTTGCAACTCATACATGCTATTTTCCTTCCCAGAAAGAAATTAATCTATTTCATCTCATTACTTTGCTATTTAGACTAAGAACACACACACACACACACACACACACACACACACACACACACACACATAAACACACACATGTGCCTGTTTCCAATTTTTCTTTATCAGTTAAATTACTGTTTAATTCCACTTTGGATATTATTTTCATATCATCCTTGTATGGGCTTTTTCATAACCTATGTCTTGGGATTTCCAATTTCATGTTCTTAAAACTGTATGAGTGACTCTTCCTTATCTAATTTTCCCAAAGCAGACCTACATCTTTTGCCAACAGTGCCAAATATCTCCAGAGAAACCTCTTACAAAATCCCTTTGACTCAGGCACAATGCCGTTTAGGCTACTCAGAGACTTTCTGAAATCCACAGGTTATTTGCTTGTGTTACTCCCTGTGATTTCTTGTATAGTAGGACTTTACAAGATAGTTGCTAAATCAATGAGTAGCAAAGGTGTATACTTCTTCACCCCTGTTTTGCTGCTTAGGTGCTTGAGATGATGGGCTGAGTCTACCTGACTCTGACCATACACTTGCCTTGTTTATGATGCTCATCCCCTTGAGACCTCAAGAGTTGACTTTGAGACTTTGCATAGTGGCTTGAGACAGTGGAACTAACCGGCTATCCAAGAACCAAGAGGTTTTTTTGGCCAGAGTTTAGGACAGAAATCCCTACAGCAGGGCTCCAGAGACTGCATACTCAGATCTAAAAAATCTGTTAGTAGGATACTTGCATATTAGATGTCCATTCACCAAGTTGTCTGAGAACACTTTCTGCAAATGCGGCAGACAGTGACAAAGATTTCAAAAGTTTGTACAGCTATGGAGAAGATTATAGACACCTTAGGAACACGCTTCTCCCATATTACCAGTCATAGAGTAATCAGTCGGCCAGTTTTAGGAGAGATATTAACAAACCTCTAAATCGACACATTTAACGGTACAGATCCAATGCCAAGTATATCAAATTAAGACCTAAGATCTTGTTATAAGTGATTGTGTCTATCACTCTGTGTGTGTGAATGTGTGTGTGTGTGCACATACTTGGCTTTGTTTTTCTATACAGCTATCATTCATTGATGAATGAGGAACTCAGTGAAACACAGAAGTACTCTAAGTGTTTAAGAGTGTGAAGGGCAAACTCCTTACTTCTCTCTCTATTAATAAAGTGGTTTCATTTGTTTCACTAGTTTGAAGTCTATGGTTTACTGGTAATATTACCAATAAAAACTTTCAAGCAGCTGTCACAAAAAATATGACCTTCCACCACAGCTTCTGATGTTGGTGCTTAAAAGTTATGAACCCACGAATGGAACACTGTGTGTGTTCAACTTCTGGATTGGTTGGATTTAGGTAATGAGAATCCAGAAATCTTTCATTGTTATAGGAAGACATTCATTTGGATATAACCATATAATACAATACATCACTTTAATGACATGATGACCTCTTTCTAGCATGTACATGAGCAGAGGAAATCAGAAACTAATATGACATGTCCTATGATATTAAAGAAGGAGAGATGAAGTTAAAGAAAAGGCACAATTGAGTCAAAATACAGTGTCATGCATGAGAATACAGGTTTCTTCTGTGGATGAAAAAGCAGAAGATAAGAACAGGGAAAAGTTAATCAGGTCACTGCATAGGTATACAGCCATTTCTGGTTATGCAACGTTCTGCCATGAGTTTGTGCAAAAAATGAGGCAGCTCCACTTACGCATATATATCTGCAACATAATGAGTATGGAGAGAGAAGCACCAGCTGCAATAGAAAACATCACTCACTTATTGAACCAACAAATATTTATCATGTACTTTTTAGATGCCAATTTCTGTTGTGTTGTTCAATATGGTAGCCATGACTTGTGTTGTCCAGTATGGTAGCCATCAGCCAAGTGTGGTTATTGAAATTAAATTAAAAATCCAGTTTCTCAGTATTACTAACTGCATTTCAAGTGCTCAATTGGCACATGTAGCTAATGCTGCCTTATTGGAAAGCACATACATAGAACATTATGATCATTGCAGACTTCTATTGGACAGTCCTACTCTCCAAATAGGGATACAGCAGTGACCATATCATAGTTTCTTTCTCCACAGAGCTTACACTATCATTGAGGAAACAAAATAAACAAGAAAGTTTAATATTTGATGGTGGTAAATCCTGTGGTCAAGGAGTATATGATATGCCATGGAGGATGGTTGGGGGTCAGGGAGAGATGTGTTACTTTGCAAAGAAAAATCAGGGAAGGCCTCTCTGATAAAGTGACACTTGAGCCAAAACCTTCAAGAAGTGGGGTCACCCCACAGAATATCTTGGGGAGGAATAGGCAGGAACAATAAGTACAAGGGCCATGATAAAATAATGCAGTACTGGGAGCACCAGCTTTAGCTTTCCCAAATGCTTGAAACTCTTTAATCTTTGTACAGTGATAACTCTTAAGACAAGAGGCACAGGACTTTCTCAAAGGTAGGAAAGATCTGCTTGCATATATCTCAAAATATTTAGCAATGTGGAATAGAAGTAGGGATGATATGAAAGGTTTTGCTTGAATGTAACTGCAATAATTATAACTTAGTCAACTTTTATTGCTCTCAGATAAGTAGATTTTACAAGGAAGGTATGGTAACAACCACACTGCCCAGAGACTTGCCTACTGGGGTACACCTCACATGTCTCTAAAACAATTGCTCCATCCTTATTGTAGGGTCATGTATTCAGAGCATATCCCTGAGTTTATTTGTGCATTGCATATATTTCTATATGACAAGCCTATGAAATAGAGCATCCCAGCCAGATCAAAAGAAATGTACTTGAGTAAACTAATGGTAGCTCAAAATCTGATGGAATCTCAGGAACTAAGGTAATTAAACTATGTGGGGAATAAGTCTTGAGCTCTCGGCATTATCAAGAGCTTGGGAACTCAGATCAGAAGATACAATTAGCTGCCTTTGCAGACACATTGTTAGAAGGCAAAGAATAATAGACTTAAATCAGTTTTGTATTCTGAATTACAATCTTGCTCTTACATTAATGGACCAATAACCATGTCAAAGTCATAGATGATTCTGAGATTAAATACTATGAGGTTTAAAAAAATCTTCATGCTCTCAGTAATGCCATGGATCAGATACTAATGATACAAGGTCACATTAAGAAAGGGCGATTGGAAGGCACCTGTTTGCTAATAAAGACCTATTGAAGTCAGAAGCAATCAAGACAGACTTTGATTCTGAACATAAACAGCAAACAGAATATTTCATAGTGGAGGTAAAAAATTGAGTCTAGTTTCCAAAACAGCAAAAGTCAAGATTACTGCCGGAGCATCCTGTGTTGGTGATGCAATCCCTGAGTGAGCAAGAATGACCTCATTATGTGGTATATTTTGGGCATTGTTCAGAGCCTCGTTCCCCCATCCACCCAAAGATTCTGTGAGCTACTTAGAATTCTTTAGTCAATTACATTTCCACTTGAGTTAGCTAGCGTTGATTTCTGTTGTTTTCAATAAAGATCCTTGACTGACATTTTGCTCTCATATAGTCAGAGGATTCATCACTTCCAATAGATACTGAACAGATCAGTGATGGAAGGAAACGGTTCGAGCTAAAATTTAAAGGAAAACAACTCTCTTGAGAAAATCATGGTTACTATTTTCCTCCAATTATGTTGGGTTTTTAAATTTTGAATGGGAAAAACTTTTAAAAGGGGCCTGTAGAGACATAATGGCAAGTTATGGTGAAAAGATTAATAGTAGTATCTCCTTTTTGTTTTTACCAAGTGCCTTTATTCTTTTAGTCATGTAACATATTAAAATGTGAAGAATTTTATTGTATATTCACATTCTTATTCATCCTGAAACTCCTGCCAATGTTGTATAATAAATGCTTTGTTTTAGGTTTGAGCGTGAGTAGAGTTCAGAGTCTTATGTATACTGGGAACACAAGATGCCAATGTACTTAAAGCTTTTATAATATAATTTAAGGGAAGTCTAGTAAATTCTTGATCTTTACATCGTTAGTCATTTACAAGGGAGCTTGAATCAGATGACAATACCTTTCTCTAAGGAGCTACAAGAACTTGGCAGGTATTAACTTATTCATGTTCTCACTGATTTTAGTGTGATATTACCATACTCATTTTAACATCAGTGTAACTAAAGGACAGGAAAATGAAACATTAGTGTGAAGTCACACTTACACATACTGCCAGAAATCATGTCGACTCTTAAAGCTCATAAGAAAAAGAACAACTAAAAAATTAATCTCTTCTTTAATGTCCTCCTTATTATGAGTGTGCATAATGGTAAGAATGAAAATTGTATGCTTTGAAAACTTGAATTTTATTCTACTAAATTTTTATCTTGATGACTGAATTACAAGTGTAATGCCCAGTTTTATATGTCAACTCGACTGGGCTAAGTGATAGCTGGTAAAACATTATTTCTGGGTGTGTCTGCAAGGATGTTTCTGGAAGACATTAGCCTTTGATTAAGTAAACAAAGTAAAGAAGATCCTCCCTCAGTGGGCATAATCCAACCAGTGAGAGACCCAATAAAGCAAAAAGTCAGTGGAAGGGAAACTTCTCTCCCTCTTTTTGAGCTGGGCCATCCATCTTCTCCTGCACTTGAGATCCTGGTTTGTAGGCCTTTAGGCTTGAACTTAAATGCGCTGTAAGTTTTCCTGTTTCTCCAGCTTGCAGAATATCTTGGGACCTCTTGGCCTCCACAATCACATGAACCAATTTCCATAACAAATATCCTCTTATATGTATCTCTTTATATCCTGTCGGTTCTGTTTCTCTGGAGAACTCTGATAATACAATGAGACTCTTCAGAACATGTCAATCTCACAGTTAATTTTAAGTTTTTGAGGTTTTAAGTAGGCCCCTTGAGATTTCAGCACCCCAGCATTTTTTGTCACTGAAATCATGAAAATTCTGACTAGGCCTTTGCTTGCCTGCACAAAAGCCAACATCCCTTGTTCCCACAAACTAAAAAATTACAAACTGCTGATGCACTATTTCTTTGTCAAGCAGGAGGAGATAGCTTCAGGGTCACAAGAAAATTTTGCAGAAGGAATGAATGTCTTTATGCCTTTAAGGACATTGCAATCAAACTGCTGACGCCCAGAAGTCTGGTTGTTCAAGAAGTTATCTGAGACTGAAGAAACACAGATTTTTCCCTTGGTTCCTGGCAACTCCCCCTCTCTTATTCTCTAGCTGCATAAAAACTCCCTGCTGATTTTTGTTGTTATTGTTGTTAAGATGGATTTGAGAGTTCTTGCCCTCCTGCCTTCTCACTTTGGCCAAATCCAATGAACCTTTCACATCTCCAACCACCTGTGTGGCGGTATTTGGTGTCAACTGCACATCAGGTACATAAGCCTCAACTTGGGCTTCTATAACAAAGTCACAAACTATTACTGCATTTATTCATCATCTTCTCCCATAATCTACCTTTCCATCATCCATGAAGACTAGAACTCAATAGATAGTCCAATAAGGTCCAGAGATTCTGATTTGGTTCCCTGTCTTCTTGCTTATTCTAATAGATGATGCAGCTAGTGCACAAAGCTAAATGTCTTCTTTAAGCTTGCATAAAATGCACGGCTCAGTGATTGGCATGCTGTTCTCCGCGCCCCCCCCCCCTTACATCCACAACCAATTCTAACCAGTTAATTCTTCATTTCATTTTAATGGCCTATCCCAGATAAAAAGCTAAAGACACCCCATTCAGCACCATATAAGAATTAAAATGAAAAGGAAAATACTTGTTTATTTGTTTTTTAAGGCCCTAATGCTTCGATGAAAAGCTGCAGCAAACAAAAAATTCAGCATGAAATTTCAGGTGGGTGATGTGTGTGATTGAAGCGGTTGGGCTGCAGGAAGAAAAGTGAAGAGAATACTGAAGGAAAGTGGATGATAGTAGTAGCAGTTTAGAGCTAAGATCTCTTCTGACAATTTTCCTCACTGTCAGAAGTCAACAGAGTGTCCTGAATAAGTAATACAAGGTTATTCCAACAATTTTAGTTTGAAACTCAAGGCGAAGCAAAGAGAGCTGCCTTGTGTCTAGAGTTTGGCTGGAGGGTCCTCAGAGTCTACTAAACGTGACAGCCAGCCAAATCCCCTGTATCAGAGGAAGGCAGAAGCAATAGACCAGAAACAAAACGCTATGGTCCAGGGTTTGGGAAACATGCACAGTAGTTTTGTGCCAGGGAGTGTGGAGAAGGGAAGGACAAAACAGTAGTTTGCACATTCAACAAATTTTACAGGCAGACATCAAAATTAGTCATTACCCTATAAATGGAACATCTTTGCATTAAGTGAAGCTCGTGGTTTGTTAGACTTTTTTTCCTCTCTCTGGTTTTTTTTGTTTTGTTTTTCTCCAATTTTGGTACTTAATAAAATTCTGCTACATTTACACTACAACAAACAAAGGAGTGAATTAACCTTTCACAGTTTCACAGAGCTTATATTTGGAATATTAGTAATTTTCTCTTCTTCAGAGATGGCCAATATGTAATCCAAAAGAATGGGTGGTGGAAAGTTGAAAGAACTCAATTGTGATGTGCAGATGACCTTAGGAGTTTAAGGAATTTCAGTGCATGTGTTACTGCTAAGGAGATAAAGAAAGGTCATGTCAATTAAAGTATTTTTAAGACCCTTTTTACCATGCAGCTGTTGATCTTCTGATGTAGTTACATTTCCTAATTGTCCCAAATAGCCTCTGGGTTTCACTGAATATCAACAGAAGGATCTCATTTATCACTCCCTAATCCAAACCATAATTCATGTTTTCAGTTTTTCACCCTTTTCCTAGACTCATCTTCTTGGACAAAGGACTTCTCCCCTTGAGGCTATTCCATCTAGTGATCACTCCCTACATCACTTACGATCTTTCATAATCAATCATATCAACAATGGGGAAGTCACTCATCACTGGGTTCTTTATGTTTCCATCATGATTGCCCATGGGAACTTAATGCCTGTTCTAAGGCTATGCAGGTCAACATCAATGACTTGTTCTTTGGAAAGCCATATAGCCATTTTGAAATGGAATAATTTGGCAACTCTTGCCCAAAGAATCACATCCTAGTAATTAGAAAGAGGTATAGACATACCTAATATTTAAACCTATAGAGATACCTCTGGATGCAAGGTCAGTTCTCTATTTCTTAAACTGTTTTACTCATCCCTCTCCCCTACTTTTTTTTCAACTGCATAGATGTCTAGTTTTCTCTACAGAGACACAATGAGTCCAGTCAGTTCACCTCAAATATTTCTCAATTTACTCCCATTAAATATGGAAGTATGTGGGCTTTTCCTGTGGGATAATAAATGCACTTGAAAATACTTCATGTCTAATCCTGAATTGAGACTGCAGGGCAATGTGGAAAAAGCATGTCCTTTAGATCTTGTTTGAATCTTTGCTCCGCTAGTTACTACCTACACAGCTAAGGACAAGATCTTCACTTTTCCAAGCCTCAGTGTCTTTAATATAAAGATGATAATACTCAATTTTTAGAGTAGTGAGAATTCTGTGAGATAATGTATACAGAGCACTTATCCCATATTTTTTAAGTTTAAAAGTTTATTGTTATTTTTGTAAAACTGATACTTTTTCAGAGTACTTTCTTTATGTGGTATTCTAAAATATTAAGGTTCCAAGAGCCCAACATCTAATTAAAGGGATAGCAGTCATGTAATAATACAAATTATTGTACAAATGTACAGAGTTCGGTTCAACTATTGATCAACTCAGGTCTACAGTTAAAATTTAACTGTGCAGACTGACGTTCAATTTTTTTTTAGTAACAGCAAAATTGTACGTTTTAAATAATGGATTAGCACCATCACATTTCTTTACTCAAGAAATTTCACAAGGAAGTATGTATTACTGACAGCGTTTTCAGAAAATATACAGAGCCCCTGACTTACAATGGTTTAAGTTTTTTTTCTTTTTGCTGGGCTTTTCAGGGTAATAAATACATTATCAGTTTATAATATTTGTGACTTAGGATTGTCAGATATGACACCATCATAGTCAAGAAGCATCTGTATAAAGAAACATCTTTTTCCTTGTAGTTTTAAAGTGTCTTATGTTGGCACCAGGCTAGGTGGCTGTGGCTTCAGAATAATTTTTTAATCTTCCCAAACCCTCCCATTAAAAACAAAGCAACCAAGATAACAAGACATAGAATAAACAAACAAACAAAAACCAGAAAAGCCCACTAGCAAAATAAATAAAAATTGAAGTGGAAATTAATAAAATATAAAAATAACAGAGAAAACAGTAAAACCAAAGTTTGCTTATCAAGAAGATCAATAAAATTGACAGACTTTAAGTAGACTAATAAGGAAAATAAAGAAAATTCATATTAAGAAAATTAGGAATGAAAAAGTATACATTACAATTGACATTACAGAACTAAAAAGAATTACAAGGAATACTATAAACAATTATATGCTAACAATTAGACAAAAACACAAAATGGATACATTACTAGAAAGATACAAACTACCAAAGTGACTCAAAAAGAAACAGAATATATGAATAGACCTATATAAGTAAAGAGAATGAATTAATAATAAAATATATTTTACTGCAAAGAAAATTCCAGGCCCAGATAGATAGCTTCACTGGCTAATTTTATCAATCATTTAAATAAAAACTGTGACCAATACTTTACAAACTCTTCCAAAAATAGATGAGAGTAGAACCTTTCCTACTCATTCTATGAGGTCAGTATTTTCATGATAGAAAAATCAGATATCACAAGAAAACAAACAATTACAGATCAGTATCCTTTATGAATAAGACAGAAAAATACTCAACAAAATAATAGGAAACCAAATCCAGAAACATTAAAACATGTTATACACCATGACCAACTGGGATTTATCTCAGAAATGCAAGGTGGTTTTAACATTAAAAAATCAATTAATATATTAATAGAAAACAGGGCAAAAACACATAATCATCTCTATAAACAAAAGATATATATTTGACAAAATCTCACACCCTTTCATGATAAAACACTCAACAAACTAGAAATAAAAGGAAATTTTCTCAATGTGGTAAAGTGATCTATGAAAACCACAAGGGAACATCATACTTAATGGCGAATGACTAAATACTTTCCCTGTAAGATTAGGAAAAAGATGACTACTCTCACTACTTCTATTCAATTGTTGTACTGAAGGTTCTAGCTAGGGAAATTAGGCAGGTAAAAGTTAAAAGATAACAGATTAGAAAGGAAGAAGTTAAATTATCTCTATTTGTAGATGATATGGTCTTGTACATAGAAAATCCTAAGGAATCTACTTTTTTAAAAGAAACCATTAGAACAAATAAGTGACTTCAGCAATGTTGCAAGAGGATGCAATATCAATATACCAAAAGCAATGTAAATATATAAAAATGAAATTAAGAAACAATTCCATTCACAAAAGCATCAAATTGAATAAATACTTAAGAATAAGTTTTACAAAATAAATGCAAGACTTGCACATTCAGAACTACAAACATGGTTGAAAGAAATTTAAAAAAAGAATAAGAAATTGCATTTTGACAGACTAGAGGATTTAATATTGTTAAGATGGTAATACTTCCCAACTAGATCTATACATATATCAAATTATCAGCTTACCTTTTTACAAAAGTTGATAAGCTGACCCTAAAACCGATGAAAATGCATAAAAGCCAAAACAGTCTTTAAAAAATACAACCAAGTTGAAGGACTCACACATTCCAACTTCAAATCTTTCTACAAAGCCACAGAAATCAAGACAGATAAACATATAGATCATGTAGACAGACATACGTCAATATAGCAAAATTGAGAGTCCAAAAATAAACCCTTGCCCTGATGGTAAATTGATTTTATTATTATTATTATTATTATTATTATTATACTTTACGTTTTAGGGTACATGTGCACAATGTGCAGGTTAGTTACATATGTATACATGTGCCATGCTGCTGTGCTGCACCCATTAACTCATCATTTAGCATTAGGTATATCTCCTAAAGCTATCCCTCCGCCCTCCCCCCACCCCACAACAGTCCCCAGAGTGTGATGTTCCCCTTCCTGTGTCCATGTGTTCTCATTGTTCAATTCCCACCTATGAGTGACAATATGCAGTGTTTGGTTTTTTGTTCTTGCGATAGTTTACTGAGAATGATGATTTCCAATTTCATCCATGTCCCTACAAAGGACATGAACTCATCATTTTTTATGGCTGCATAGTATTCCATGGTGTATATGGGCCACATTTTCTTAATCCAGTCTATCATTGTTGGACATTTAGGTTGGTTCCAAGTCTTTGCTATTGTGAATAGTGCCGCAATAAACATACGTGTGCATGTGTCTTTATAGCAGCATGATTTATAGTCCTTTGGGTATATACCCAGTAATGCGATGGCTGGGTCAAATGGTATTTCTAGTTCTAGATCCCTGAGGAATCGCCACACTGACTTCTACAGTGGTTGAACTAGTTTACAGTTCCACCAACAGTGTAAAAGTGTTCCCATTTCTCCACATCTTCTCCAGCACCTGTTGTTTCCTGACTTTTTAATGATTGCCATTCTAACTGGTGTAAGATGGTATCTCATTGTGGTTTTGATTTGCATTTCTCTGATGGCCAGTGATGGTGAGCATTTTTTCATGTGTTTTTTGGCTGCATAAATGTCTTCTTTTGAGAAGTGTCTGTTCATCTCCTTCGCCCACTTTTTGATGGGGTTGTTTGTTTTTTTCTTGTAAATTTGTTTGAGTTCATTGTAGATTCTGGATATTAGCCCTTTGTCAGATGAGTAGGTTGAGAAAATTTTCTCCCATGTTGTAGGTTGCCTGTTCACTCTGATGGTAGTTTCTTTTGCTGTGCAGAAGCTCTTTAGTTTACTTAGATCCCATTTGTCAATTTTGGCTTTTGTTGCCATTGCTTTTGGTGTTTTAGACATGAAGTCCTTGCCCATGCCTATGTCCTGAATGGTAATGCCTAGGTTTTCTTCTAGGGTTTTTATGGTTTTAGGTCTAACATTTAAGTCTTTAATCCATCTTAAATGAATTTTTGTATAAGGTGTAAGGAAGGGATCCAGTTTCAGCTTTCTACATATGGCTAGCCAGTTTTCCCAGCACCATTTATTAAATAGGGAATCCTTTCCCTATTGCTTGTTTTCTCAAGTTTGTCAAAGATCAGATAGTTGTAGATATGCGGCGTTATTTCTGAGGGCTGTGTTCTGTTCCATTGATCTATATCTCTGTTTTGGTACCAGTACCATGCTGTTCTGGTTACTGTAGCCTTGTAGTATAGTTTGAAGTCAGGTAGCATGATGCCTCTGGCTTGGTTCTTTTGGCTTAGGATTCACTTGGCCATGCGGGCTCTTTTTTGGTTCCATATGAACTTGAAAGTAGTTTTTTCCAATTCTGTGAAGAAAGTCATTGGTAGCTTGATGGGGATGGCTTTGAATCTATAAATGACCTTGGGCAGTATGGCCATTTTCATGATATTGATTCTTCCTACCCATGAGCATGGAATGTTCTTCCATTTATTTGTATCCTCTTTTATTTCATTGAGCAGTGGTTTGTAGTTCTTCTTGAAGAGGTCCTTCACATCCCTTGTAAGTTGGATTCCTAAGTATTTTATTCTCTTTGAAGCAATTGTGAATGGGAGTTCACTCATGATTTGGCTATCTGTTTGTCTGTTATTGGTGTATAAGAATGCTTGTGATTTTTGCACATTGATTTTGTATCCTGAGACTTTGCTGAAGTTGCTTATCAGCTTAAGGAGATTTTGGGCTGAGACAATGGGGTTTTCTAGATATACAATCATGTCATCTGCAAACAGGGACAATTTGACTTCCTCTTTTCCTAATTGAATACCCTTTATTTCCTTCTCCTGCCTAATTGCCCTGGCCAGAACTTCCAACACTATGTTGAATAGGAGTGGTGAGAGAGGGCATCCCTGTCTTGTGCCAGTTTTCAAAGGGAATGCTTCCAGTTTTTGCCCATTCAGTATGATATTGGCCGTGCGTTTGTCATAGATAGCTCTTATTATTTTGAGATACGTCCCATCAATACCTAATTTATTGAGAGTTTTTATCATGAAGGGTTGTTGAATTTTTTCAAAGGCCTTTTCTGCATCTATTGAGATAATCGTGGTTTTTGTCTTTGGTTCTGTTTATATGCTGCATTACATTTATTGATTTGCATATATTAAACCAGCCTTGCATCTCAGGGATGAAGCCCACTTGATCATGGTGGATAAGCTTTTTGATGTGCTGTTGGATTCAGTTTGCCAGTATTTTATTGAGGATTTTTGCATCAATGTTCATCAAAGATATTGGTCTAAAATTCTCTTTTTTGGTTGTGTCTCTGCCCGGCTTTGGTATCAGGATGATGCTGGCCTCATAAAATGTGTTAGGGAGGATTGCCTCTTTTTCTATTGATTGGAATAGTTTCAGAAGGAGTGGTACCAGTTCCTCCTTGTACCTCTGGTAGAATTCGGCTGTTGATCCATGTGGTCCTGGACTTTTTTTGGTTGGTAAGCTATTGATTATTGACACAATTTCAGATCCTGTTATTGGTCTATTCAGAGATTCAACTTCTTCCTGATTTAGTCTTGGGAGGGTGTATGTGTCGAGGAATGTATCCATTTCTTCTAGATTTTCTAGTTTATTTGCGTAGAGGTGTTTCTAGTATTCTCTGATGTAGTTTGTATTTCTGTGGGATCAGTGGTGATATCCCCTTTATCATTTTTTATTGCGTCTATTTGATTCTTCTCTCTTTTCTTCTTTATTAGTCTTGCTCTAGCGGTCTATCAATTTTGTTGATCCTTTCAAAAAACCAGCTCCTGGATTCATTAATTTTTTTGAAGGGTTTTTTGTGTCTCTATTTCCTTCAGTTCTGCTCTGATTTTAGTTATTTCTTGCCTTCTGCTAGATTTTGAATGTGTTTGCTCTTGCTTTTCTAGTTCTTTTAATTGTGATGTTAGGGTGTCAATTTTGGATCTTTCCTGCTTTCTCTTGTGGGCATTTAGTGCTATAAATTTCCCTCTACACACTGCTTTAAATGTTTCCCAGAGATTCTGGTATGTTGTGTCTTTGTTCTCATTGGTTTCAAAGAACATCTTTATTTCTGCCTTCATTTCGTTATGTACCCAGTAGTCATTCAGGAGCAGGTTGTTCAGTTTCCATGTAGTTGAGCGGTTTTGAGTGAGTTTCTTAATCCTGAGTTCTAGTTTGATTGCACTGTGGTCTGAGAGACAGTTTGTTCTAATTTCTCATCTTTTACATTTGCTGAGGAGAGCTTTACTTCCAACTATGTGGTCAATTTTGGAATAGGTGCGGTGTGGTGCTGAAAAAAATGTATATTCTGTTGATTAGGGGTGGAGAGTTCTGTTGATGTCAATTAGGTCCACTTGGTGCAGAGCTGAGTTCAATTCCTGGGTATCCTTGTTAACTTTCTGTCTCGTTGATCTGTCTAATGTTGACAGTGGGGTGTTAAAGTCTCCCATTATTATTGTGTGGGAGTCTAAGTCTCTTCATAGGTCTCTAAGGACTTGCTTTATGAATCTGAGTGCTCCTGTATTGGGTGCATATATATTTAGGATAGTTAGCTCTTCTTGTTGAATTGATCCCTTTACCATTATGTAATGGCCTTCTTTGTCTCTTTTGATCTTTGTTGGTTTAAAGTCTGTTTTATCAGAGACTAGGATTGCAACCCCTGCCTTTTTTTGGTTTCCATTTGCTTGGCAGATCTTCCACCATCCTTTTATTTTGAGCCTATGTCTGTCTCTGCACATGAGATGGATTTCCTGAATACAGCACACTGATGGGTCTTGACTCTTTATCCAATTTGCCAGTCTGTGTCTTTTAATTGGAGCATTTAGTCCATTTACATTTAAAGTTAATATTGTTATGTGTGAATTTGATCCTGTCATTATGATGTTAGCTGGTTATTTTGCTTGTTAGTTGATGCAGTTTCTTCCTAGCCTCGACAGTCTTTACAATTTGGCATGATTTTGCAGTGGCTGGTACTGGTTGTTCCTTTCCATGTTTAATGCTTCCTTCAGGAGCTCTTTTAGGGCAAGCCTGGTGGTGACAAAATCTCTCAGCATTTGCTTGTCTGTAAAGTATTTTATTTCTCCTTCATTTATGAAGCTTAGTTTGGCTGGATATGAAATTCTGGGTTGAAAATTCTTTTCTTTAAGAATGTTGAATATTGGCCCCCACTCTTTTCTGGCTTGTAGTTTCTGCCAAGAGATCAGCTGTTAGTCTGATGGGCTTCCCTTTGTGGGTAACCCGACCTTTCTCTCTGGCTGCCCTTAACATTTTTTCCTTCATTTCAACTTTGGTGAATCTGACAATTATGTGTCTTGGAGTTGCTCTTCTCGAGGAGTATCTTTGTGGCGTTCTCTGTATTTCCTGAATCTGAATGTTGGCCTGCATTGCTAGATTGGGGAAGTTCCCCTGTATAATATCCTGCAGAGTGTCTTCCAACTTGGTTCCATTCTCCCTGTCACATTCAGGTACACCAATCAGACGTAGATTTGGTCTTTTCATATAGTCCCATATTTCTTGGAGGCTTTGTTTGTTTCTTTTTATTCTTTTTTCTCTGAACTTACCCTCTCGCTTCATTTCATTCATTTCATCTTCCATCACTGATACCCTTTCTTCCAGTTGATCGCATCAGCTCCTGAGGCTTCTGCATTCTTCACGTAGTTCTCGAGCCTTGGCTTTCAGCTCCATCAGCTCCTTTAAGCACTTCTCTGTATTGGTTATTCTGGTTATACATTCGTCTAAATTTTTTTCAAAGTTTTCAACTTGTTTGCCTTTGGTTTGAATTTCCTCCTGTAGCTCGGAGTAGTTTGATCGTCCGAAGCCTTCCTCTCTCAGCTCGTCAAAGTCATTCTCCATCCAGCTTTGTTCCGTTGCTGGTGAGGAGCTGCGTTCCTTTGGAGGAGGAGAGGCGCTCTGCTTTTTAGAGTTTCCAGTTTTTCTGCTCTGTTTTTTCCCCATCTTTGTGGTTTTATCTACTCTTGGTCTTTGATGTTGGTGATGTACAGATGGGTTTTTGGTGTGGATGTCCTTTCTGTTTGTTAGTTTTCCTTCTAACAGACAGGACCCTCAGCTGCAGGTCCGTTGGAGTTTGCTAGAGGTCCACTCCAGACCCAGTTTGCCTGGGTAGCAGCAGCAGTGGCTGCAGAACAGCGGATTTTCATGAACCGCGAATGCTGCTGTCTGACCGTTCCTCTGGAAGTTTTGTCTTAGAGGAGTACCCGGCCGTGTGAGGTTTCAGTCTGCCCCTACTGGGGGATGCCTCCCAGTTAGGCTGCTCAGGGGTCAGGGGTCAGGGACCCACTTGAGGAGGCAGTCTAGTCTGCCCGTTCTCAGATCTCCAGCTGCGTGCTGGGAGAACCACTGCTCTCTTCAAAGCTGTCAGACAGGGACATTTAAATCTGCAGAGGTTACTGCTGTCTTTTTGTTTGTCTGTGCCCTGCCCCCAGAGGTGGAGCCTACAGAGACAGGCAGGCCTCCTTGAGCTGTGGTGGGCTCCACCCAGTTCAAACTTCTGGGCTGCTTTGTTTACCTAAGCAAGCCTGGGCAATGGCGGGCGCCCCTTCCCCAGCATCGCTGCCGCCGCCTTCCAGTTTGATCTGAGACTGCTGTGCTAGCAATCAGCAAGATTCTGTGGGCATAGGACCCTCCGAGGCAGGTGCGGGATATAATCTCCTGGTGCGCCGCTTTTTAAGTCCGTCGGAAAAGCGCAGTATTGGGGTGGGAGTGACCCGATTTTCCAGGTGCCGTCTGTTACCCCTTTCTTTGACTAGGAAAGGGAACTCCCTGTCCCCTTGTGCTTCCTGAGTGAGGCAGTGCCTCGCCCTGCTTTGGCTCGCGCACTGTGCGCTGCACCCACTGTCCTGCGCCCACTGTCTGGCACTCCCTAGTGAGATGAACCCGGTACCTCAGATGGAAATGCAGAAAATACCCATCTTCTGCGTCGCTCATGCTGGGAGCTGTAGACTGGAGCTGTTCCTATTCGGCCATCTTGGCTTGACCTACCGGTAAATTGATTTTTGATAAGGGTGTGACGACAATTTAATGGAGAAATTTTTTTAACAAGTAATACTGGAAACATTGAGTATCACAAAAATTAAGCTGGAAGTCTTCCTTACATGTATACAAATACGTTTTTAACTCAGAAATGTGTCATGCACCTAAATGTAAGAGCTAAAACTTAGGAAGAAACGCAAGAGTAAGTCTGGATTACTTTGGATTAAGCTAAACTGTAGGTATGACGCTGAAAGCATAGGTGATAGAACAAAAAAATAAATCAATTGGACTTCATCAAAATTAAAAACTTTTGTGCTTTAAAGGGCACCATCAGGAGAGCAAAAATACCCCCACAGAATAGCAGGGGATATTTGAAAATCATATGACAAGAGATCTGTATTCAGAATACATATTTTAAAATCTTGTATCTCAGAAATAAAAAGGCAATTTATTTGAACAATTGGTAAAGGGATTGAATGGATTTTTCTCAATATAAGACATATAAATGATCAGTAACACATAAATAAAAGTTCAACATCATTAGCCTTTAGGAAAGTTCGAATAAAAACCACATGAAATGTTGTTTCATACATCATTATGTCTATCCTCAAAGAGACAAACAATAACAAGTATTGGCAAAGATGTGGAGAAACTGAAGCCCTGACCCACTGCTGGAATTGTATATGAAATTGTGTGGTTTCTTTAGAAACAGTTGGCTATCTCTTAAAATGTTAAACATGCGCCAAGTGCAGTGGCTCAAGTCTGTAATCCCAGCACTTTGGAAGGCCGAGACAGGGGGATTGTTTAAGGCCAGGAGTTTGAGACCAGCCTGAGCAACACAGTGAGAACCTCTCTCTACAAAAAAAAAAAAAAAAAAAATTGAAAAAACCAAATTAGCCAGGCATGGTGATCCATGCCTGTGGTGCTAGCTAGTAGGGAAGCTGGGGTGTGAGGGTCGCTTGAGCCCAGGAGTTTAAGGTTACAGTGAGCTATGATTGCACCATTGCATTTCAGCTTGAGTGACAAAGTGAAACCCTGTCTCAAAAAAAAAATTACCATATGGCCCAGTACTTCCACTTCTAAGTGACAGAATATGCCTCAAATGCAAAAATACAGGGACAGGCCAAAGTGCAACTCCTGAAAGACACATGAGGTAGCAGCAACCATGTGGGAGGACATAAAGAGAAGCAAAGAGATTTCCAATGGCACAGAGAGTTAGAGACTCCATGAAATGAATCATCAACAAGTACTCATTCCCAAATAGGAAATTCTGCCATCTGCATGCAAAGTTCAGTGGGCCAATTGGGAACAGCAACAGAGACTGGAAGAGGCCAAAGCAGGTGCCAATTCACAGGTGAACGAAGGAGACATTGAAAAGTGTAGTCAGTACATGGTAGTCTGGGCCCTGTAAACTCTAGAAGTCAACCTACTTAGCTGGTTTCCAGCACTCAGTTCATGCCGAAAAGAAATCAATGAAAAGCAGCTAAATTGAGGAGAAAGGGGGCACTGGGGCAAAGAAAAAAGAAATTCCTTTTCTTTTGAAAGTAGGGAGAGGGGCAGACAACACAGATATCAGAGTGCACAAGGCATGTTATTAAATATCTAGTGTTTATAAAAGAGGGTGAATCCCTAAAGGTATGAAGCTAGCAAACATATCCTAAGCCATACCTCCTCTACTAAGAGAATAGAAAAACAAGTGGTTGTGCCAGCCAAGCACGTATTAACACTCAGTTTCAAATTCATCCTTTTGTACTCTGCTCTGTGATCGGGAGCTGGTACTCTGCAAACTAATTGCTAATTGGCATCCTGTTAGGTTCTGTCAATAGTAGGAGATACTCGAGCAGAACTTAAAGGCAGAGAAAAGGAGAATGATTTCTTCCTTTCCTGTTTTCATACTGTTCATACAATAATGCCCATAGCAGCAGTGGTTTGTTGAAGTCTCTATCTGCCTTGAGCACTCCAGAACTGCTCTATTCTCCCCTTCACTGTAATTCTTGGCAGTTGAAAAGGCCTCCTGATAAGATAATCTGAGTTAATCTACATGAGGTCTTCATCTAAGCTTTGGATGTTTTCATAAACCCAACTTCTTCCCTGCACTTCTCCAGGCCTAAATGTAATAGCTGTGTCCACAGCTATAATCACCATATTACCATAGTGTTCTCTGTTTATTCAATCAGACACTCAGCACTTGTTTAATCAATTTATGTATTAAGTTCCCTGTATTACAATATCTAGTTTGGTTGTTGTGTTCCTGTAGAGACCCTGAGAAGGCTCTTTGGTTGATTGGTGCTGTTTTTGAATGCAGGCTAGATTTATGGCAGTTGTGAAATAGAATCTGAGTAATTCACAACATCCAGTGGCATCATATCAATTAAACTGTAAGCTGTTGTTGTTTCTGACAATGTGGCTATTGGAGTAAATATCTTGGCAGATCAAATGGTGCTTGCCCTTTACAATTGTAAAGTAGTGGGAATGATAAGACTTATGGGGAAGAATGGCTGCTGCTTCTTGCCTTAGAGAGTTTTACAAAAAGAAGGTGGCAAGTTTGAGACTTTAAACTCTTCATTTAAGTCATAGTGAAAGAAACAAAGAGTTTCTATTCTATGACAAATCTAAAGGAATCGCTTATTCCTTACAGCCACAGAGCCAACCCTGCTGAAGATGAGACTACCATTTAATTGTACAGGTTGAAGAAGTGCAATGTAAGTTGAATTTACAGATTTACCAACTGAAAGAGCTTTGTTTGAGAAGGCTGGAACCCTGTGATTTGAAATGGAAACACATGGGTGAACTTAAACAATGCTGAGCATCCAGAGACTCCTGGGTTTTCTAAGTCGTCTTTACCAGTAAAGGCTTCCCCTCCTTTCTCCAAGGAAACTAGCTCTCCTTTGCTTGAAGACCATATAATAAATGTACCTGAGGCAGCAGTATGGTAGGGAAACATTATGTACCTCAAGACCTACCCAAACTACCCTTTACTGGCTCCAGACCTATATTTTGTGTCAGATCTCAGCAGGTTTGTAGGAAACAAATGTGAACCAAGAAAAAGTTTATATTTCAAAATAATTCTAATGTTTTGTTCATCTATATCATCAGAAACCTTGGGAAATATATGTGAGAATGAATTCTAAGAGTGTTAAACCATCAAGAACAAAATATAATTTTTGATCATGCCAAATGATTGATATGGATGCACTTAACAAAGACTAAATTTAATGTGATGGCTTCATCAGCTAGTAGCAGCTCTAGTAGTTTTTATTTTTAACTAAAATGTGGACTAGAAAGTGGCCTTTATTCAGTAAGGTTAATATGCTAGTATTTTAGTAAAATGTAGAAGAAGGGATCTGAAGGTTTAGGAAGACATGGATGTGGAAGTATATTTATTATGTGGTATTTGGAGACAATAACCCTTTCAACAAAATATTGAGAAATACTTTAAACATGGAGGCTCCCTGAAAGTGAGTGATACAGAAGACCAACATTGAATTCTCAATGTCTTTTATGACCTATCCTTACAAATCGCACACCATCACTTCCTCATTATATTATTGGTTATACAGTTTAACCTGATTCAAGGCAAGAGGGAATTGCACAAAGACATGAACAGCAGGAGGGAAAGATCTTTGAGGGCATAAAAATAACATAAAAACTAAAAATATTTGGAAGCTGGCTACTACAACTTGTTTGTGCATTTGACTTTAAAATAATCAAAATACCTTAAAAGATTATGTTAAAATTAGAATAGACATTTCTGTCATAGCAGCGTCTTAAACTATGAAGGAAAAGTTGTAATACTTAGGTATTCTAATTGACTATTGATTTGCTAGCATAATCAATGTGAGGAAATAAAGTAAATAGATACAAAATTTGACCATACATCTCTTGTTTGATAGACACAAAACACAAAAATAACTGAAAAAATAATCTCAATTTTTTTTTGTGTGTGTGTGAACATGTTGGTGGTAGTTCCAGTAGTGTTTTTTTGAAACTGTTATATGTGTATTATATTTAGAATAAAGCAAATTAGCAATTATACTGGTGTCATCAAGGACATAGATTTTCAGGTATAATATCAATGAAGTCATATACAATTCCCATTCAATTAGTTCTACATTGGAATTCAAAGATTCTGCATCGACTCATTAAGTATTACATATGCATCTACTAGCTCTTCCTTTGAAAAGGCCTAGAAACAACAAATTAGCCTAGTTGCATTACTTCACTAGTGCTCAGATTAGAGTCTGTATATATCATTTTCTATACAAGGGAGCCAGCAGCTCCTTGAGTGACTAATTCCAGTGCTGGGGGAAAAATGTATGAGATGAGTCTGGAACATTTTGTCAACCCGAAAGCAAAAGAATCTAGCAGAGACTGCTAGGGTTTAATCAAAAGGGCTCAGAAGCCACCTTGAAGCATCCTCTACTGGAAAATGAATTAAAATAAATCAAACATCATTAAATCCATGGGCTCTTAAGATTCTTTTAAAACACAATAGGAAAGAAAACTCTTTGTTCACCTTTGGAAGATGCTATTCATTATTTTGAAAAGTGGTTAACACAGAAAAGAATTAAGCATTTATTCACTTTTTTTATATCAACTGTATCTCAGGGCAACCAAGTATGTCTTGAGCAGTTTCACCTGATAATTAGGTTTAGCTAGCAAGTGTAAGAGATATAAATATAGTATCAGCTGACAGAAGGGCATGGGGTTATAAAAGCAAAACCAAAAGACCTTACTTAAAATTCTATACAGTCACACCTTCTGGGGAGGGGGCTAAAGGGAAAGGGAAAGAAGAAAAAAATATATTAGGGGGAAATGAAGAGAAAATAAAAAAAATCCTACATGCACAAAAAATAATCACAAAAAGTAGAAGTGCCAAAATCTGTGATAAGAAAGAACCAAACAGTGCAAGAATTTTGGCACCATGAAAAATCTGAATGTAGTGACACCACCAAAGGATCACATTAGCTCTCTGGCAAAGGCCTCTAACCAAAATGGAAATGACAGAAATGACAGAAAAATAATTAAAAACAAAAACTGAAAGGAAGCTTAACAAGATCTAAGACCAGGTTGAAAATCCACACAAAGAAATTTGTAAAGCAATCCAGGAAATGAAGGAAGGGATGAACATCCTAAAAAAGAAACCAATCAGAGCTTCTGGGTTGCAAATCTCACTTAAGAAATTTAAAACTACAATTGAATCTTTATCAATAAACTGGACCAAGCCAAAGAAAGAATTTCAGAGTTTGAATACCAGTCTTTCAAACTAACCCAGTCAGACAAAAATAAAAAGTAAAGAAGTTTTTAAATGGACAAAATCTTCAAGAAATATGGGATTATGTAAGGCAACCAAACCTATGAATTATTTGCATTCCTGAGAAAGACAAAAGAACCTGGAAAATATATTTGAGGGAATAATTCAAGGAAATTTTCATAATCTTGTTAGAGAAGTAGATGGCCAGATGCAAGAAATACAGAGACCATCTGTATGATACTATAAAAAAATGAACATCACCAAGGCATATAGTCACCAAACTGTCCAAGTTTAATGCTAAAGAAAAAGGACTCAAAGGCAGCTAGAGAAAATGGTCAGATCATGTACAAAGGGAGCCCCATCAGGCTAACAGCAGGCTTCTCAGCAGATACCTTACGAACCAGGAGAGATTTGGGGTCTATTCCCAGCATTCTTAAAGAAAATAAATTACAACCAAGAATATCATATCATGCAAGAAATCCTTAAGGGAGTTTTAAACATGGAAACAAAAAAACCATAACTCCTACCACAGAAACAGACTTATGAACACAGTCCACAGACCCAATGAAGCAACCAGACAATAGAAAATACAAAGCAACGGCTAACAACTTTATGAGAGAATCAAAATTTCATATATAAATATTAACCTTGAAAGTAAATGGCCTAAAGGCCCCACTTAAAAGGCACAGAGTTGCAAGTTGGATTAAAAAAACAAGATCCATCCATCTGCTGTCTTCAAGGGACCCATCTCACAGGTAATGGCACAAATAGGCTTAAAGTAAAGGGTGAAAGAAAGATCTATCATGCAAATGCAACACACAACAAAAGCAGGGGCCACTATTCTTATATCAGATAAAACAGACTGTAAACCAACAACAGTAAAAAAGGACAAAGAAGGGCATTACACAATAATAAAGAGTTTGATCAAACAAGAAGACTCAACTCTCCTAAATATATAAACAACTGATATTAGAGCACCCAGACTGATAAAACAAATATGTCTAGACCTGCAAAAAGACTTAGACAGCCACACAATAATAACGGGGGACTTCACCCCACTTACAGTATTAGATCATCAAGGCAGGAAACTAACAAAGAATTTCTGGGCTTAAATTCAACACCTGACCAATTGGACCTAATAGATACCTGCAGAATAACCCACCCATCAACCACAGAATATACATTCCTCTCATTTACATGTGGAACATACTCCAAGACCACATGCTTGGCCATAAAGCAAGTCTGAATAAATTCAAAAAAATCAAAATTATACCAACCATAATCTTAGACCACAGTGGAATACAAATAGAAATCAGTATAAAGAAGATCTCTCAAAACCACACAATTACATGGAAATTAAATAACTTGCTTCTGAATGACTTTGAGTAAACAACAAAATTAATGCAGAAATAAAAAATCATTTGAAATAAATGAATACAGGGACACAACGTACCAAAATCTCTGGGATGCAGCAAAATCAATGTTAAGAGGAAAGTTGATAGCACCTAAATGCCCACCTCAAAGAATTAGAAAGATCTCAAATTAACAATGTAACATCACACCTAAAGGAACTAGAAAAACAAAATCAAACTAACCCCAAAGCTAGCAGAAGAAAAGAAATAACTAAAAGCAGAACAAAACTGAACAAAATTGAGACCCAAAATTGCGTCTTTAAAAACCCAGTGAAACCAAAAGTTGGTTATTGAAATAATACACAAGATTGATAGACTGCTATCAAGGTTAACAAAGAGCAAGTATCCAAATAAGTACAATCAGAAAGGACAATGGTGACATTACAACCAATCCTACAGAAATACAAAGGATCCTCAGAGACTATTACGAACAGAAACTGTATACACACAAACTAGAAAATCTATGAGGATATAGATATATTCCTCAAAACACATAATATCCCAAGATTGAATCAGAAATAAATTGAGGGGCTGGGCATGGTGGCTCACACCTGTAATCCCAGAACTTTGGGAGGCCGAGGCAGATGGATCACTTGAGGTCAAGAGTTCAAGACCAGCCTGGTCAACATGGTGAAACCCTGTCTCTGCCAAAAATACAAAACAAAACAAAACAAAACAAAAAAAAATTAGCCGGGCATGGTTGCGAGTGCCTGTAATCCCAGCTACTTAGCAGGCTGAGGCAAGAGAATTGCTTGATTCCAGGAGGCAGAGGTTGCAGTGAGTCGAGATTGCACCACTGCACTTCAGCCTAGGTGATAGAATGAGACTGGTCTCAAAAAAAAAAAAAAAAAAAAAATTGAAACCCTGAACAGACGAACATGAGTTCTGAAATTGAATCAGTAATAAAAAACCTACTCACCCACAAAAAGCTCCAGACCAGAAGGATACACAGCTGAATTCTAGCAGATGTACATAGAAGAACTGGCACAAGCCCTATTGAAAGTATTCCATAAAATTGAGGTGGAGGGACTCTTCCCTAGTTGATTCTATGAAGCCAACATCACCCTGATACAGAAACCTGGCAAAGACAAAATGAAAAAAAAAAAAAAAAAACTATATGCCTGTATCTTTGATAAGCACAGATGTAAAAATCCTCATTAAAAAAGTTAATTCTACATGATCAAGTAGGCTTCATTCCTGGAATGCAAGGATGGTTCATATATGCACATCAATAAATGTGATTCACCACATAAACAGAATTGAAAACAAAAATCATATAATCATCTCAAAAGATGCAGAAAAAGCTGTTAATAAAATCCAACAGCTACTCATGATAAGAACCCTCAAGAAACCAGGTATCCAAGGAACATACCTCAAAATAATAAGAACCATCTATGACAAACCCATAGCCAACATCATACCAAACAAGCAAAGCCTGGAAGCATTCCCCTTGAGAACTGGGAAAAGACAAGGAGGTGTAGTCTCATCACTCCTATTCAATATAAAAAGGCTTTGCCTGAGCAATCAGGCAAAAGAAATAAATAAAAGACATCCAAAGAGGAAAATAAGTCAAACTATCTCTCTGTACCAATGATATGATTGTATACCAAGAACAATCCTAAAACCTCTGCTAAAGGGCTCCTGAAACTGATAAATGACTTCAGTAAAGTTTAGGATACAAAATCAACATACAAAAATCAGTAACATTTCTATGCACCAATATGGTTGAAACTGAGAGTCTTATCAAGAACACATTCCCATTTTCAGTAGCTTCAGTGAAAAATAAGATACCTGGGAACACACCTAACCAATGAAGTGAAAGATCTCTACAAGGAGAATGATAAAACACTGCAGAAGGAAATCAGAGATGACACAAACAAATAGAAAAACACTCTATGCTCATGGATAGGAAGAATGAATATTGTTAAAAAGACCATACTGCCCAAAGCAACGTACAGATTCAATTCTATTTCTATCAAGGTACCACCATCATTTTTCACAGAACTAGAAAAAAACTATTATAAAATTCATACGGAACCACAAAATAGCCCGAATAGCCAAAGCACTCCTAAGCAAAAAAAATGACCCAGAGGCATTACATTACCCAATTTCAAACTATACTAGAATGCTACAGTAACCAAAACAGCAAAATACTGGTACAAAAACAGACATATACACCAATGGAACAGAATAGAGAACCCAGAAATAAAACTGCACACCTACAACCCTCTGACTTATGACAAAGTTGACAAAAATAAGCAATGCGGAAAGGCCTCCCTATTCAATAAATGGCTAGCCATGTGCAAATGAATAAAATTAGACCCCTACCTTTCCCCATATACAAACATTAACTCAAGATGGATTAAATATTTAAATGTAAGACCTCAAACTATAAGAATTCTAGAAGAAAACCCAGGAAACACCATTTGGGACATCAGCCTTGGGAAGGAATTTATGACTAATTCCTCAAAAGCAATGGCAAAAACAACAAAACTTGATAAGTGGGACCTAATTAAACTAAAGAACTTCTGCACAGGAAAAGAACTATCAACAGAGAATTTACAGAATAGGAGAAAATATTTGACAACTATACATCTGAGAAAGGTCTAATATCCAAATGTATAGGAAATTAAACAATTCAACAAGCAAAAAACATATAATCCCATTTAAAAATGAGCAAAAGACACAACAGGCATTTCTCATAATACGATAGAAATGCAGCCATCAAACATGCAAAACAAGTTCCACGTTACTAATCATCAGATAAATGCAACTCAAAACTGGAATGAGATACCATCTCACATCAGTCAGAATAGTTATTATTAAAACATCAATAAACAAATGCAGGCAAAGCTGCAGAGAAAAGGGAAAGTGTAGGTACTATTGGTGGGAATGTAAATTAGTTCAGCCACTGTGAAAAGTAGTTTAGAGATTTCTCAAAGAACTTAGAACTACCATTCAACCCAGCAATCCCATTAGTGAGTATCCATCTAAAAGAAAATAAATAGTCGTACCAAAAAGACACAGTTACTTGTATGTTCATTGCAGCACTATTCACAACAACAAAGGTATGGAATCAATCTAGGTGCCCATCAATTGTTGACTGGATAAAGAAAATGTGGCATACATATATCATGGATACTATGCAGCCATATGAAAGAACAAAATCATGTCCTTTGCAATAACATAGATGCAACAGGAGGACATTATCCCAAGTGAATTAACACAGAAGCAGTAAACCAAATACCACAAGTACTCACTTAGAAGTGGGAGCTAAACAATGGGTACTCATGTACGTAAAGATGGCAACAGTAGACACCGGGGACTAGTAGAGCAGGGATGAAGAGAAGGGGGCAAGGGTTAAAAAACTATTGGGTATTATACTCAGTACCTGGGTGACAGGATCAATCATACCCCAAACGTCAACCTCATACAATATACCCAGGTAACAAATCTGCATGTGTACCCCCTGAATCTAAAATAAAAGTTGAAATTATTTTCAAAATAATAATAAATATCAGCATTTTGCAGTCCTTAGTGAATTAATGAATTTAGATAAATGATAGATTTGGAAAAAGAGGCATCCATGCTTCCTTTTGGAAATACACAAAACATCCTCTGAAGTATTTATGCCAAAGAATCTAACCTGAAGACGATCAAGCCCATAGATCTAACTTCCCAGTTTCAGGAAAAATGAATCAGAGGAACGTATTATATAATTCCATAGGAAAATTCAGACTGTCATGAATTATAAGACGAATGACTCAGCTTCTTCAAAATGTAAATTACAAGATAAAAGAGAGAAAAGTATTAGTATTTTAAAATTAAAAGACTTACATATATAAACCAATTACAATCCAAAAAGTTGTTTGTCTCTTGGTCTCACTTGAACATTTTTGTGAAACAACAGGCAATATTTGAACATGGACTATGAGATTTTCCATTAAGTTATTATTTTTAGTGTAGTAGGGATATCAAAAAATTTTTAAAAGCTTGTAGTATTTAGATATATGTATTGAATACAGATTAAAAATATGACTGATATTTGCTTCAAATTAAAATCAAGGAAGGTGAGTGTGGCTATAAATGAAACAAATTGGCACTGAGTTGTAATTGTTGAGTTTGAGTTAATAGGTATATGCCATTGAATTATATTATTCTCTATACCTTTATATATATTTGGAAATTTTTATTTTTTATATACATATATATAAAATATATATGTGTGTGTATATATATACATCTTTTTTTTTTTTTTTGAGACAGGGTCTCGCTCTGTCGCCCGGGCTGGAGTATGGTGGTGCCATCTCGGCTCACTGCAAGCTCCACCTCTTGGGTTCACGCCATTCTCCTGCCTCAGCCTCCCGAGTAGCTGGGACTACAGGTGCCCGCCACCACACATGGATAATTTTTTGTATTTTTAGTAGAGATGGGGTTTCACCGTGTTAGCCAGGATGGTCTTGATCTCCTGACCTCGTGATCCGCCCGCCTCAGCCTCCCGAAGTGCTGGGATTACAGGCGTGAGCCACTGCGCCCGGCCTATAATATATATTTTTAATTAAAAATAAAGGATATGTGTTTTAGATTTTTGCTATAAGGCCATGAAAAGCACTTTTAATTTTGATGGTTGTATCACCACATCTTGTATAGTCCTACAATGGTATACGTTTCATACATGACAATTCCTATGATTAAAGTAGCTTCTCCTTGATCTGTTTTGTTTCTGGCACATGAGACACCAGCAACCTTATGGATTAGGACATGTCTTTATGCCCAGGCTCTAAGACATGAGGCTAGAGCTAACAATAAAAGTAATGACTAAGCACTGTCTGTTATTTACCTTTAGTTAGATGCTCAAAGCTTTGATTTGAATTCAACAATAAACCAATCTAGTTTTGGCTGAAAATAGTCACTTAATTTTATAGCTTATTGACTTTGACAGTCTAAGAGAACATGAATTGTAGAGAGATTTGATGTACATGGAAATAAAGTGATTGGGCTAGTGTCTTATTATCCTTGCACCTCCACTTTTTCCCATTGTGCCTGGCATACAGTAAGTAATAAATAAATTTTGATTTATCATTTTAAAAAGGAAGAGAGAGGTTGAGGGAAAGAGAGCTAGAGGAAGGGAGGGAGGGAGAATGGAAGGAAGCTGTACCATTTATCTAGTGTTGCAATAATGCTGTGTAAAAAGAACCATGAAACCTCAGTGGCATACAAAAATCAGCTTTCAGTGCCCAATTGTCTGGGGTACTTTCTAGGTAGATCTGCTGAACTTTATTGCACTTGCAGGTCTCAGATGAGACAACAGGAATATATTGGCTGTACTACATGTCTCTTACAGTCTAGCAGGCTAGATCAGGTATGTCCTCATGGTAATAGAAACAGTACGAGAGAGAGCAAGCTCAATCATTCAAGTACTTTCCCAGCTTCTGCTTGGTCGTGTTTTGCTGCATCCTGCTGACCCAAGCAAGCCACACAGCCAATCTGAGAACATTGCTAAGTTAGATGACAAAGGACACAAATACCTGGAGCTGGGAAGACTTAAGGCCTTTTTTTTGTTTGTTTTGGCTATCGTCCACAACAGAAATAAAAATATTAAATACGTGGCTGAGCACATGGGAGCTCTGAATATTGATTGCTCTTCTCTCTCTTTCTTTTTCAACTCCTAAACAAAGACAATTGGAATTATAGTGCCAATTAACTGAATTAACTTTTGGCTTTGATTTTTTTTAGTTCCATTGGAGCTTTTATATCATATTTTCATTAATCCAACAAATATTTATTGAGTTCAACCTCTTTGCAAATATCTGTATAAAGCATTGTCATTTGCACATGGTAACTACTTGATAAATATTGACTTAAACAGCAATTTTAGTCATAGATTCTTTGTCTGTGTAGCCCCATTTCTTATTTGGCATCATTATCTCATATCCAAGAGTTGTTCTAGGTGAAGCAAGTGTTAGCCTGCTTCTCCACTCCCTATGTTTCCTTGGATATGGAGGGAACCCCATTGTCTAGGATCCTTGGCCTCTGTATCCATATTCTGACTCCATGTCAGGTGGATAGCTTTTTAACTAGTGAGCATGGAAGGAGAAACTGAGCACTTGTAGTTCTATCTTTCTGTTTCTTTTTATAGAACAGTTTTAAACCAAAGCTATTTTTCTACTTTGATCCTCTAAGAAGTCCCTGTTACTGTGGGAAGAATCCCACCCAGTTTGGGGCTGAACATGAAGAAGCTCACTTTGCCTTCCAATGGAAGCCTCCAGTATTCTTTGTATCCACAAAAGAGGCATTTTGGTTTCTGTTTCCTTGATTCTGGTTTAGAACTGGTATGTGGAAAATACATTCTAGTTATGCTTCCCCACTTTCGAGATACATCCAGTAACTCATATTTTATTATTCTCCAGTGACATATTGTACTTATTATCAGAGTGTTGGTAGTCACGTGCATTAGAACTAATCCAAAGTAGAATACATGAATACGTTGTCCAGACTACATAATCAGTGGCTTCCTCAAATGTTTTTCCAGGATGGCAGTGTGCATACAGTGCTAAACACTTGACCAAAAGTTTTAAATATAATCAATTATCTGATCTATAAAATGATTAATATCCAGAACTTTGAAAATATCAAAATGACACCCTTTCTTATATGCTTTTCGGTGTCAACTTTTGTCTGCGGATTTAATTTAAAGTCACTTTTACACTGAAAATTTCAATAGCCTCCATTTTCAATAACATGTTTCTTTTTATTTCCCAAATGACCTACTAACTTTAGTTTGGTGTAGTGTATTTTATACAAGTATTTTCCCAAACCAGTTGTATAATATATTTTAAAAAATCAAAGATAGCTAGCTAATCTTGCAAATAGAGATGCTGGATATAAAAATTTTAAGTGACATCAGCCCTGGCCTATGTTTGAAAATAAAGAGTAGTTAATTTCTGTGATTTACTATTATTTACACTTATTTGCTAACAACTTATATTTAAGCTTATTTTTAACCATCAAAAGAGTATTTCCAGGTATGTAATATAAGTGTTTTATGAGTAATGAAATTATTATAATTGTACTCACAGATTACTTATTTGCTTCCAAACTGAATGGTGAGTAATAATAAAGCAAATTAAACATTATTTATGAGTTAAGCTGTACCTTTTCATGACCTACTGTGCTTTCATTGGTAAGCAAGGGCATAGGAAAAATAAGATCTATCATATGTTATACTTCACAAACTATCTCCATAGAAATACAGTTCATCCTTCTTGTTCAAAAAGTGTTTGGATAGGGTTCACTACTGATTTGAAATTTAAATAAAATTTTGCTCTGGAGTGAGAAGATTTTGTTAGTCATGCATGTATTGCTTTTTGTCTAATATGACCTCTGTTTTCAAATGAATGACTTGTTCCTCTTCAAAAGCTGATGGATTCTATGAGGGGGAAAATCTACTACAGCTTTGAAAGACAACTATTTGCTTTTAATGCTTATTTCAATATTTTTTGATGCAGAAACTAAAATGCATCAAACCAATTTTCCTGGTTTTATTTATATCAGGTTTATCATTTTGGAAATGTACTAGGTATACGAATTTAATGGAAGGACTGTGACTTTTCATGCAATCCTAAACATGGCTCTTAATTTAAACATACTGAAAAATGTGAAAAGTGTGGGATTAAAATAACATTGCTTTACTTATACTATATAGTGGGTCTCTTTGGTTGCATTATATGGCTGAGTTGCAAAACAAATATATAGAGTACATATATTGTATTCTTTTCATATTACCTCTTTTATAGTAGGAAATTGACTGATGTAGTTGATTAAGCCCATTTCATCAGAAAATGAGGCAAAGTTTATTTTACTCTATCTAAAAATAATTTTAAAGGCCAACTCTAATCTCATATGTAAATAGCTATTAGCTAGGTACTAGAGATGCCTTTCATTGTCATCAAAATTAAAACCTTTATATAGCACAAGAAAATAGATTCATTTTGTAAAATAATACTCTTTCATTCTGCCTGGGAAGCCTTGAGGTTTTAGCAATAATAACTGTAGAATTAATATTAACACTTATTTTTGTTCATAGAAAATTATATTTACAGAGATTTAACCTTTTAATTTAAAGATTTAACATTTTAAATTTAACATTTTAATCAGTGGAGTTTTCAGATTTTTTTTTTAATTCACAATCGCTGTTGTCCTTAGATGTTTTTTATAGCTCAGATAATTCAAAAGATGAGCATAAATTTAAAAAGCTTAGCCAAGGTTTACCACAAAAGCAAAAAAGAATTATACAGCTCTCTGTGTACAATGGGTAAAACTGTAAAACAAAAATCACTTCTTAAAAAGTATTTTATTGTTCTTTTATTAAACCATTGGACATATATTAAGTGGCAACTTATGCTAGCTACAGCACTAAGTCTATAAGAAAAAAGGAAAACAAAAATCTGCTAGCATATTTAAGCTTTGTAATTATTTTAGGACACAGGGTTGGGTACTATTATACTCTTTATTTTCTAGGTGAACACACTGAAGCTAGCAGTGTTAAATAAATTTCCCAGGCTATACAGCTGGGAAATGGTAGAGATTGAATCCGGATTTATGCTTTTTGGCATTATATCATAGATGACTCTTTTTTACTTGATGGTTTATTTGCTTATTTCCTCCACTAGACCCTAATCTCCTTGAATTCTGAAATTGTATTTATACATTTTCCTCCTCTTGAAAATACCTTTGCGAATCACATTATCTGGAACTCACTAAATGTGGCACTCACAATAAATGCTTAAACAGTCTCCATTTAAAAGTCATTTTTATTAGTGGGTCTTTCCTATCATATTTAAAATTATAAATCTATCCCATCCCCCCACACCAATTTTCCCTAATTTTCAACTCTGTCTATTTTCCTTATTCTTATGACCATTTGACACACACACACACATACACACACATATATATATATATATATTTTACAGGTTTATTATTATCTTTCAATCTTTGCTGGAAACTAAGCTCTATGAAATAAAATGTTTTTGTCTGCTTTGCTCACAGCTGAGACAAAATAGTGCTGGAACATAGTACGACATTTAATAAATATTTGTCGAATGAATTAATAAACATCCGGTTATCGGGATATAAAATAGACATCAGAGAAAACCCAGCTTGAAAGCCACTGCAAAAATCCAGATGCTGACTAGCATGACTAAAATGGTGGTAGTGAAAAGAGGAGAGAAAATAATGAGTCTAAGAAACATTTAAGGGATAAGCAAGGTTGGTCTTGCTTACCGAATAGATAAACATTAGGCAGTGTCTTTTACATGTGCAAAGACTTACATGACATCAAATGAATTCCTGGCATCTTAGAGCTGGAAAAACTTAGACCTCAAGGTCATCACACTTTGTCCCCTCAATATGAGGAGGAAACTGAGATTCAGGCTGGTTATGTAACATACCCAAGAGTTCCCCTACTACGACATGTTTCTTTGGTAAGCAGCAGCATCTAGGTTTATAATGTATCATTGTAATTTTTGTGAAGGTAAAATTTAATATGAAGTTTTGGTTAATTTTGGTATGCACCAAAATCAGTTGTGAACTGAACTAATGGGTCCCTCTGATTAGTTCTTATGTATTTCTAGCCATTCAACCACTCCTCTCTAACCCAAATATCAATATTTTGCATATGGAACTAAATAATAGCAAAGTCTAAACTTAAACAAAATTCTAAATGGGTAATGAGAAAAGAAAATTAGAAACTATAAAATACAGGGAAATTCCATAATAAGAGTTTGATAAGATTATGCCTTTTGTACTTGCAATACATCTATTAAATGTTAAAATTGATCTTTAGAGCTAGCTGAATATAAACGTTTTTCTGATACTTAAGAATGTTACAAGAGGAAAAAGTTCATCTTAGCAAGGTTGTAAATGAAATTTAAAAAGGTTATTTCAGAGTACAAATTTGAACCATAACACAGAAAAACTAGCATTTTAAAAATTTCCTTTTATTCATGAAATTAAACTTGAAAGAGTGGTTTTAACACCATGCTATTCCAATTCTCAGACTTGTTACACTGTAAATAAAAAAGCACAGTGATGACAAATAAGTCTCCACAAATATTTGTAGATACAATTAAGCACACATTTAATATTTATATATGTGTCTTTAAAAGATTACCAATAAATAAGTGGTGAAATGGTGATGTTAACTAGGCAGCATTTTATATGTTTGTTATAACTTTGCAAAACCCTGGGCAAATTAATAATATGGGTCCCAGAAAGATGACTAACCTGGGTCCAGACAAATTAACTATAAAACCAATTAAACTTCATAGGAGTGCTAAGATGTTATTATTTCACCCCAAATTTTTTTAGTTTACAAGATTTGTTGCTGCACTAAAATAGCACAAAACAAGTAAGATTTGAATTTTTTTTCTTTTTCTTTTTCTTTTTTTTTTTTTGAGACGGAGTCTAGCTCTGTCACCCAGGCTAGAGTGCAGTGGCAAGATCTATCTCTGCTCACTGCAACCTCTACCTCCTAGGTTCAAGTGATTCTCCTGCCTCAGCCTTCCAAGTAGCTGGGATTTACAGGCGCATGCCACCATGCCCAAATAATTTTTGCATTTTTAGTAGAGACAGGGTTTCACCATATTGGTCAGGCTGGTCTCGAACTCCTGACCTCAGGTGATCCACCTGCCTCAGCCTCGCAAAGTGCTGGGATTACAGGCGTGAGCCACTGTGCCCGGCCAGATTTGAATTTTAACCAATTACCCATGATTCATGTATTTTCTCCCCACACTCCCCACATCCCTTTTGATGACTTCCTTGCCTTGGTGGAGTCAGAAAATGAACAACCATCCCAGAGGCCAGGGTGTCACTCTATTCTGAGGTCTTCCAAAACTGGCATACGTGCTATTTTCTGCTTCTAAAAGAAAAACACAGGTAGCCGTATAAGTGTTAGTGTTTTCAAGCCTACACCTAGTTCATCTTGTAACTTCACCTGAACCTGAAGCTCCATGATAGTCAGGCCCCGCGTTTAGCACATTTGGGCTTCTGCTCTGTCTACACTGCTTCCAGGGCTGTAGCTTCATAAGCAGCTGCAGTTGGCCTCACTCCTGATCTGCTGGTTGTTGCCTAGCTCACCTGTATTCCACACTTTTTGAGCCTGTAATATTTTCTGTTTCATGGCTAATGACTCTGGTTCCCATTTCACTGAGAAAATACAAGCACTAAGAGAAGTTTCTCCCCATTCTTATCACCATATTTCTTAGTCTAGCTTTACTTCTGCTTTTTTGTGAATATACTCTCCATGCACCTATGAAAGGCCAATCCCTCTTATCTTCTGGATACCATGCGTTCAAACACACCATTCCAGCCATTGTTCCCTTCCTCTTCTACTTTTTAAAATATTTTCTTCACTACTCATCCCTATCAACATACAAATATACTAAAATACCTCTCTTTAGAATGTTTCCCTTGAAGCTATATGCTTTTGAGTTACCATCCAATTTCTCTTATGTCTGTTTAATCATCCTTCATATTCCTTCAGCTCTCCTTTCTCGCTCCCTGGTCATCTTGACAGCTGCTCCTGACTGGGGGCCATCCTGCACCTTAAAACAAGAAGACGGTGGCAGAACATGAGATTAAAAAGTCACTGAAGTCCATCAACTCTAGGCTTCAACTTGTTATTAAAAGTGGAAAGTATGTGCTTGGGTACAAGAAAACTCTGAATTTGATCATGCAAGACAAAGTGAAATTGCTCTTCCTTGCCAACATTCTTCCTGCCCAGCTTTGAGGAATTCCCAAATAGAGTACTACAGCATGTTGGCCAAAATTGGCATCCATCACTAAGAATATTGAATTTGGTCAGTGTGGAGAAAATACTGCAGAGTATGTACACTGGCTATCACTGATCTAGGTGGCTGATATCCTTAGAAGCATGCCAGAACAGATGGGTGAAAAGTAAACCATGCAAAATTTTTCTTTAATAAAACTTACCAAAGTTTGTTTTAAAAAATAATTTACAAGAGCGTTCCATACTGTCTTCTTTCATAGTCTGTTGAGCCCTTTCCATCCCCTAACCTGTCACCAAAGTTTCTGATAGCTACTATATTGTTAAATATAATATCAATTTTACTCCACATCAGCAGCTTTTGACAGAATTGCTCATACCCTCCTCAACGTATTCTCTTCACTTGGTTTCTGACTCCCACATCTCCCTCAGCTCCCCCTGTACTTTACTGGCTGGTTGTTCTCAGTCTTCTTTGCTTGTTCCACTACATCCTCTCCACCTGCAACCCAGAGTTTAGTTCTCAGGCATCTTCTCATCTCTAAGCACACAAACTCCCTGGGGGACCTCATTCTATTTCATGCTTTTAAGTACAATCTAAAAAAATGGCAACCCTCAAATAAATATTTGCAGCCTAGACGTGTCCCTCTGACATGTATATATTCATCTGTGTCTTCCACATCTCTACCTGGTTGTCTCAATATTACCAGATCAAAAACCAAACTTACAATTTACCCCCACCAACCCTGTATCTCTCATATTTTTGTCCAGCTCAGCAAATGTCAACTTCATGGCTCCATTTTTTTCTAGACAAAAACTTTGGAGTCATCTTTGACTCTCTCTTTTTCTCATACATTGTGTCCAATCCACCAACAAAACCTATAGGCTATAGGTTTTTAAAATAACCATCTTCCTACCTTTACTCTTCTTAAAATAACCATCCTATTAAAATAACCATCTTACTACCTTTACTGCTACCACCTCAGTCCTGACTATCACTGTTACAGGAAAAATTTGGGATGCTAATGTCCCCTCCAAATTGGGAAGGAGCTGAGAGACCAAAGAATGACTCAGGCAAGTCCAGTTTGACAAGATGAATGCATTAAGACTTACATACAGCACACCCCTGGCTGGTGGCAGGATCGCTCTGGAGATCCATGCAGCCTCCCATTACTAAGCTGCTTTTAACTAATTTTCTTGCTCCTTGCCTTTTGTGGTTGAGCTTTGATAAGACTCTTTTTCTCAGTGGGTTCTCGTATACTGTCTGGGATGTTTGGGTTCTCAGGGACACCTGCTCCTTGGCTAGGCACCATGGTCTTGGCTCACTGCCCAGCCTTCAGGGTTCAGGCAGGGGAACATACACCCTTATGTAGTCTGGTGGGGGACCTATCATGCTATAATAATCATTTCTGAGATTATTGAAACAGCTTTCTAACTAAAATCCTTGTTTTTACCCTTGCTCTCTCAAATCTATTCTCCACAGAGATAAGTCACAACAACCCTTTTAAAGTCTAAGTCAGATCACTGCCATTCTATGCTGAGAGCCCTCAGTTGCTTCCTGTCTCATTCAGAATAAAAGGCAAAATCCTCAGTGCCCTCTAGTTCTGGTTCCCTGAGGCTTCTTTGACCTCACCTTCTCCACTCTCCCCTTTGTTCTCTACTGACTTTCGATGATTTCCTTGCTATTCTATGAAAAGACCAACCTTGTCACCTCAGTACCTTGGCTGTTGCAGTTGCTTCTGCATAAAATGATCTTGTCCAAATATTGTCACAGACTTCCTTCCTATCTCTGATCTACTTTGTTTCATCAGACAGGCTTTTCTTAAACTCATATAACAGGGTAACACTCCATCTTTGACTCTTTTTATCTCCTTATTATACTATATTTACCTCCATAGCACTTACCACCACCTGACATATGCCAGCCTCCCACACTAGAAGGATGGGTCAAGGAAGAAACATTATTTGGTGCATTGGTTTAACTCCAATACCTAGAACAGTGCCCAGTAAACAATAGCTGTTCAATAAATGTTTGTTGAATGCTGTTGTCACCCATTACAGCTAAAAGGACAATTCTATGCTTGCTAAATGCAGCCAACTCTTTCTTCAGACATTTTAATCAAAACAACAAAAATTTGGTGGAATTCCATGTAGCTCTTTATTTCCAATATGCATGTCTTGGCAAATGTGCTCCTTGGTTTTATAATCCCTTTCCTTCCCACCTTGGTCACCCTTCTTATGTCTGTCAGCATGGATTTAGAAACTTAGCACTGTCCATTTCATTAATGACCTGTAGAGTAAATTGCTGCAAATAATTGCCTCCAGCACCTAAGATGCAGAGAACTAAAGTAACAAACACTATACCCTTAAATCCAAAGGAGGTCTTCAACTCTGCTGTGATTAGAAGATTTTTACATAGTGGATTCTGCTTACTATTTGAAGTGTCAAGTGAAACTTTGTTCCCAGATTCAAGTCACCTTGAAAAGCTTAAATCCCTGGTATAGAAGCCAAGCACAGTAGAGCTTATTTCTCCTGTAATTAGATGAATAGCCTTCATTGGAGGTTAGCTAGACATATCAGTACAGCCTTTTGGCTGCTAACTAGTGCAACTGTGGGTGTTGGCACCATGGGGGCTGGCTGGATATATTTTGGAGCAGGTATCAGCAATCTTTTCCTGCAAAGGGCCAGATAGTAAATATTTTAGGCTTATTGGCCACATACTGTCTCTGTCACATACTCTTTTTCTTTTAACAATTCTTTAAAAAAATGTAAAAACCATTCTTACAGCTCCAGGGACGTACAAAAACAGGTCACATACTGGATTTGGCCCATTGGCTACAATTTGCTAACCTCTGATTTAGAGTTTAGCCTCTTTTTGTAACAAGTAAAATGGGTCATAACAAGTAAAATGGGTCAAATGTAAGATTTCCAGGACCCAGGAGAAGAAAGACCTATAGAGATGGGGTGTTAATAAGGGAAGAAAAATTCAGGAGGCCAAGGCATGCAGATCACTTGAGGCCAGGAGTTTCAGACCCGCCTGGCCAACATGGCAAAACCCCATCTCTACCAAAAATACAAAAAGTACCAGGCCATGGTGGTGCATGGCTGTAATCCCAGCTACTCGGGAGGCTGAGGCAGGAGAATTACTTGAACCAGGGAGGCGGAGGTTACAGTGAGCCAAGATCCTGCCACCGCACTCCAGCCTGGGTGACAGAACAAGACTCTAACTCAAAAAACAACAACAACAACAACAACAACAAAAACTTAACAAGCCACTGAAGAATGTCCTAGCCAACTAGTAATCAGTTGAACAAGTGGAAATTCTAAGTGTAGGCCACAGTAAGCTACATGGAATGTTATTTCAAGTGGTTTTACAAGAGGCAGTGGATGAATATCAAGGCAGGTGAAATATAAACCTGGTGTAAAATACATCTGTTGGAAAAAGGCGGAAGACCTGAGGACTGGTCTTAAAGGCCTGAATTTTATTTCTATCCTTGTGAAAAGCATGGCACACATAGAGTTTCTTGCTGGGAAGAACCCAGATGAAGCAGTTGACCAAATATGTAGCTACCATTTATTTGGTGTTCATATTTTATGGAAAACTTAGCATGTGCCAGCTATTCTTCTAGGTATTGTAGGTATAGTAGGAGACAGATCAGACAAGGTCCCTGGAATCATGTAGCATGCATTCAAGTTAGGAAATGGAGACAGTGAAAAAAACATGAGTAAACAAGATCATTTCCAATATGGTAAGTTCTTAGCAATCAGTATAGAGGTGGTAAATTAGGATAATGAACCAAACAGAAAGCAACAACCAAGGCTTTAATCACTTGCTGCCAGCAATGAAAACAAGAGGCAAAATAAACACTGGCTTACCAATGTTCCATTTTCCTCCATAGAACAGCACAGAACATGGGGTCAGATGGATGAAGTGCAGGTGGGAGAATCATTCATCTCACTGCCTAGAAGCCCCAAACAAAGGGCAGGAGCCTCTTTATGTATCTATGGGCTGGAGGAGGAGGGGGAAGGGCTAGGAGTGTACAGGTACTTAGTCAAAATACATGTGCTGAGCCAAGGTCCCTGATAGACAAAGAGGCCTTCAAATGCAGGGGCCTAGGCTAGGAATGCAGATATGCCTCTGAGAGTATAAGCATTGTTGCTGGCTGGGGGAGGGGATGCTATGCTAAGTCCTTGACTACAAACTACCTCCAGAAAAGAATCAGAAACTGCAATGCAATGGCTATGGTGTAGAGACAGTGCTCATCTTCCTGCTCCCCACCCTAAGGCCTGCCCAGCAAAGCCTTGTAATTGCCTATAATTGTGCCTGAAAGAACACATGTAGAATTTGGGCCTGGAAAAGGACTCCCACTTAGAAGAAAGCTGTGTGTGTGTGTGCCCATGTGTGTGTATGTGTGTATAAAAGGAACGCCTCACTGAGAAGACACACTAGCACACCATTAAGCTGGCACTCAAACAACAAGAAGGAGGTCAGTACACAAAAAGTTGTAAGAAATAGCACTCCAGCCAAAAGAAGAGCAATTCCAAAGTGATACAGCAGAAGCTAGGGAGATTCAAGGAACAGAGAAAAGGCCACTGTGTCTGAAGCATTGTAAACAAGGAGAGTCTGTTATGAGATTAGACATCTCATCGCCTGAGCTCCTGCTGTGCTCCAGGCACTTGGCTGGAAGCTAAAGTTATTGCCACAAATAAAACACAGTCTCTGCCACCACTGCATACCCCTTCAGACTCAGGTATAGTCATTGCAATTAAAAAGAGAAAGCAATTAAGATCAAATATTTATTGAGCCTCCACTGTATCAGGGACTGTGGCAGGAGCATTTTAGTATTGAGTCCTCAAAGCAACCTCGTAAACTGAATTTTATAATCTGTGTTTTTACCTAGGAAGCAAATACGTCTCATTGAGGTTAAAAACGTTATCAAGTACAACCACTTGATAACTGCAACTACAGCCTATCTTCTTGCCTCTGTACCACAGTGACTGGCAGTTCGGAGACTGTGATTAAGAACTAGGGTTCAAGGGCCAGTGAAGTCCATGAACTAGGGTAACTAGCTGTTAAACTTGTACCTACTTTCTTGAGACTCTACTTTTGTCCAAGGTTTAGACAAAGGTAGATAAAGGTAGGTAAAGATTTATTTCAGAGTCTTACATGATGCTGAACATATATACTGTCTATGTGGCTAAGACTGCAAGTGCTAGAAGCTGCTGAGAAGGTCAGCATGCAGACCATTATTCCAGCAAACCTCTCAATACCCCACAAGCAGCCTGGGCCCTTTATCCCTGGGCACCCCAGGGTCATATTCCTCACAGTGTGCCATGACTCAATTTTACTTCCACATGGTTTCAGAAACACCATTCTAGCTTACATCTTGAATGGAAACACAGTCCTTTAGAAAAAATGATGGCTGATTAAAAGAAAAAAGCAGTAGGACTTGGCAGAATAAGCAAAAACCTGAGACTGAAGCACTCAAAGTTATTAGACTGGCTCAAAAATAAACCACTGTGTCTGCCTGGGAGATTTCTCTCATCTTCTCTTCCATTTGGTTTTATTTTACTGAGAATATGAATGTGTCAAGTTGTAGCAAAAAGAAATGTGTGTCCTAGTGTTCTTATCTTTGAAATGGGGATAACATATACCTACGTTCCGGGGTCTGAGAGGGACAAAGACAGCGTGTCCTGCTCAGCACACAGTCTGGTGACGCAATAATCACAGTATTTTTATGGTCTGAATATTTTCTCCTATTGTGTAAGACATTTCTCAAGGCTCAAATGGAATGTCCCCATTATTACCTTCATTTGTTATTATGTTTCTTCTCTTGCATCCCGTCTTCCAGGATTACAAAGAGGATGATTAATATTTTAAAGCAGCAGCACCAGAGTATTGTTATAGACTGTCATTCTAACCAGGGCATTTTAATGCAATTGTGCAATGTGACTGGAGTGGAGACCTCAGGTTAATGTCTACTGTCTTTCACTTTCAATTTAAACAGTAGATTAAGGATGATTTGCTCTTTTTGAACATGACAGAGACCTTTTGAGATGAAATGTCTTTAAGCCAATTTGGTTGCTGAAGTTGTTGGACCCAAATCCCTGAGGGTAAACATTATAGTGACTGCTGAGAAATACCTCTCAAGTTCTTAGAAATGACTGCTTTTCAACTGCAGCAATGACAGGGAGGAATACCAAAACAAAATGCAGCATCATTTCTGTCCCTCACATTGAATCTATTCATATCAAGACAACACTTTCCTTAGCAAAAAATATTACAGCTTATCTCTATTCACTATCATCTTTTTTTCCTTTTATTGAGTGGTACATCATTGATTCTTCTCTTTCCTGAAAATATGCTATACATCCTTATCCACCATAGTTTTAAAAGCTGTATCATCCAACTCTTAGTTTTTCTTTGATTCAATTCAATGCTGCCATGGGCTGTCAAGCATTTCTGATGCAAGCTTAGGCAATTAACCCCTCTTCTGTATTGTGTTCTCAATTTTTTTTCAGTGGGGGTAAACCAATATAAGCTTAAAAAAAAAAAGCCAGATACTATGAAATGAACAAACATTGTCCTAGAAAACCATAGAAAAAAATTAATTATTCTAGTCATTCATATGCAGATTTATTTTTCCCCCACTGTTGCAGAACTTTGCACATAGTAAGTGCTTAACAAATGGTTTTCTTTTTAATTTTGTTTGTTTTTAAGGAGCAGGAATGAATGATGCATTTTTGCCAAAGTTTCTCTCCAGATGAATTTTAATAAATCTATGCATACACATGTGCCTGAAAGATCTGTGAGGTCTTAGCTGTTATAAGCATAATATAGTCAGTGACTAAGTCACTTACATTTTATAATCTAAAATCCTTTAGGGGTCTGAAGTTTCAGGACATTCCCACTACAGAAGAGTCTTCAAACAAAAATATTCATAGTGTTTAAAACAGAGAAAAGAGAAAACAACATTAGAAAAAGCACTCTGAAGAAATTACAATGAAAGAGGGAAAAGCTAAATTTACATAAGACTTAAATCTAAGGCTGGGCATGGTGGCTCACACCTGTAATTCCAGCACTTTGGGAGGCCGAGAAGGGCGGATCAGGAGGTCAGGAGATCGAGACCATCCTGGCTAACACGGCGAAACCCCATCTCTACTAAAAATACAAAAAATTAGCCTAGCATGGTGGCAGGCGCCTGTAGTCCCAGCTACTTGGGAGACTGAGGCAGGAGAATGGCATGAACCTGGGAGGCGGAGCTTGCAGTGAGCCGAGATTGCCCCACTGCTCTCCAGCCTGGGCCACAGAGCAAGACTCCATCTCAAAAAAAAAAAAACACTTACATCTAAGACTAGGATAATCTCTCTTACTTTTTTCCAACTTAGTCAGTGAGAAGTGGGAAAGTTCAGTGAAACTATATTTTAAAAGATTTAATAAGAAAAAAAGGTAAAATTGTGCCATGTTTTTGCATTGTATCTTCATCTCCTTCCTGTAGTATGTTTAATATATTTATAATTGAATCAAAAACATTCCAGATTGAAGTAATTTTGTAATTGCTTTTATATTTTTAAAATTTTTAATTTTGAAGTATAACTTGTTTTTAAAAACCAAATGTAGATTAAGAGCTTCCACTAGAGAAAACCTAGCCTAAGAAATATGTATTAGGTAATGATTCACATAGCTTCCTCTTTGTCTTAAAGCAACAGATGACATTATTTCTCTTAATTCAATCACACAATCAGATGTGCATTCTTTGCTCCTCTTGCTTCTAGTTCCAGAAGCATTAACTTTGCATCAGAAGCAAACTAGGATGTTTTATGTTTCAGTTCTCAGCTGGAAAGAACACATAGGGTTACTTCTTGGCTACCTCTCCCGGGAATGCTCCTCCTACCGGCTTTTGACTGTATCACAGTGAAGTAAATGGGGCTGTGATCTTTTTCATCCCAGTTTCCTTGTGTTCAGAAAAGTGGCTATGTCAGAGCAACAATCGCTCAAGCTCAAAATTTCACACTTCAACTGAAATTCAAAGACATTTTTATTTGAAAAGAGGCTGAGAATACCACTATGTTAGTACAATATACCATATTGTATATCGCAATCCTCAAAGTCAGGGAAAAAAGTCTCTGAATCTATGCTATGAATTTTTCCTCTACATTTACTCTCTCTCCTCTTCCATCCCTCCCCCTCCCCTATTGATGACTGAATTCCTGAAGGATACAGAAGACACACACAGCTGGGCCTAAAAAAGTTGTATGCATATATGGATTGTGTGTATTAAACTGTTTACACTGGTGTGTAGGAGAAAGCGAGAGATTTTGTTGAATGATAAAGAGCTGGGATAACAGAGGAATGGGAATTGAGAATAATAAATGTTAAGAGCCTCAACAGCTGACATTTTAAATGTTTACAAACCACAAAATTTCCATTAACATAAGCTGTGTTATTATAAAGCAATAAGACACAACATAAAGGGACACACGTACACAAATAATCTCTATACATTTCCTGCATCAGAACAAATGGCACTAGATGACCTCTAAAATTCTTAAGGAACGACTACCTTAGTCTTAGTTCATGTACAATATAGATATTTGTAGAGTTCAGAAAATGCATAAAGCATGAGGACATTTTCCTCTTAAATTGCAACTAATTTCTTCCACAGAACATTATGTTCTAGTGTTCCCTAATGGCATAGTCAACTTCTATAAAATATCTATTTATATTAAAATATTAAGCTCTAATAATGTGCTTAACTTTTTTTCTTAGTTCTCAACAAAATACATTAGTTCAATGCAGGCTCCTTGATTTTTCTAATCATGTTTGCTAATCTGCAAAATTTAGTAATTTGCAATGGATCTCCCCGTCATTAGTGTCAATTAGGGAGGCTCTCCCTCATACCAGATGGTACTGAGGGAACAGAACAAGAGAGTGGGAATAAAGTGTGTTTTCTAAAACCCTCCTACATACCACTTTAAACAAAAACTGTGTGACTTTTAAAGAAAAAATATAGTAAGAGTTGAGAACATAACATCTCATACTTGTGTAGCATCTTAAACCCAAGGAATCCAAGAAATAAAGAACTGACTAATGACACCCTTATAAGCTGGGTGTACAAAGACCATACGGCAATGATTTCCCTTTGCATATAAAACAAAAATGGTAGTCCACACAGGCAAGTTCCTGTTTTCACACTGCCCTGTGCTTGATTTTAAAACCTCCATCATTTACAAATGAAGAACTAGCAAATCCTCCTTATTCCATCCTATCTACTTATGATTTGTTTCCTGAGACAGCAAGAAAAAACTAGGAAATAATCTCAGCCTTTACAAGGTCCAATATATTTCATTAACAGTGAGTGTCCCATGAACGGGAGCCAATTTTTCTTTTTTTTTCTTTTTTTTTTTTTTTTGTGAGACAAGGTCTCACTCATTCTGTTGCCTAGGCTAGAGTGCAGTCAGTGACGTGATTTTAGCTGACTACAACCTCCACCTCCCAGGTTCAAGCAATTCTCATGCCTCAGCCTCCCCAGTAGCTGGGATCATAGGCATGCACCACAATGTCTGGCTAAATTTTGTACTTTTACTAGAGAGGAGGTTTCATCACGTTGGCCAGGCTGGTCTTAAACTTCTGGCCTCAAATGATCCGCCCACCTCAGCCTCCCAAAGTGCTGGGATTGCAGGCATAAGCCACCACACCCGGCCTAGGAGCCAATTCTTATCCATCATTATGAGGTGTCTGCCTTAGTCATGGGCACATTGCAAGTTGGAAATAAGTAAATGATGAATGAGGGAATAAAGGAATAAATAACTGAATGAATGAATGCGGTCTGTCTTCATCCATAAATTTTTCTTTCTGACCATCCTAACCACAAGGCTTCTGCATCCTTTTATGCCTCCTTGTCTTAGGTTAGGTTCCCTCTAGGAGAAAAGCTGAAGATAATGATTTCAGCGTTATAGCTTATTTGAGAAGTGATCCCAAGAAACACAAGTACTGGAGTGGGGAAGTGACAGAAAAGGAAGTTTATACAAAATATGTCAATGAGTAGATCAATATGGCACAGTGCACAGCCAGGGCTCAGTCCTGATGGGGACTTCTGGAAGACTCCATAAAGTAGGCTGTATAGTGGTCCCACCCAAGGGGCAATGAGGTTGGCTATTTATATGTCAAATGCCGTCCATCAATGGTTGAAGTCTGCTCCTGGAAATGTTAATAGCCAGGCATTTCTAGCTTGCCACACAAAGCATTGAGAAAGAGAGAGTCACAGGAGCTTACAGGCAGAAGCCATGGGTGTGTACAGACAGTGAGTGCTGAGGAGAAATGAGCAGGATGGTGACTGGTACTATCCCATGTAACAATAGACCTTGCAGGTTTTTGCCACTATTCTGTATGACAAAAATGACATAGAACTAAGTTATGGCAGTCTAAACCAATTACATTTTTACTGGCATTTAAAGACAATTTACCTATACAGGTACAAATATGCATGCAGGTAGAGGCAGCATCCTGTATAACTCAATAAGCAAAAACTTAATTCATAACTTTCTTATTTTTTTCCATTAAAACCAACTCAATCAAGACCCATATGTAAATATCAAGCTATCAAAAAAGGTCAGTTATTTTAAAAAGAAGGATCATTTGCTTTGGTATCAGTTCTGTTAAAATCTGTGGAGTCTGTAGGGAAAAATGAGGCATCTCATCATAACTCTTGTAGGAAGATCACATTCCAGACTGGTCCAATACCAGTAATGGTTTTCTTGATCTTTATAACCCTACCACATTAGATACTTCCAACCAATTTTTAGGACCCATCTTCCCAATGAAATATATTTTGTTAGTATTCAAAAGTGAGAAATTAGCTCCACCTTGGCACACAACTGACTTTAGAACTTTCTGTCCTCATCAAAATAGCTTATTATTATAGCATCTGCAATAACTTGATTTTTTGTCCAGAATTATCCCACGTCTTCATACTTCACCTTCCTATTAAGAAAGTTTAGAGCTCTCAGTGTGAAATGACTTAAGGGCTATGATTTGAAGGAGGAACATGCACCAAGTAGGAGTTTTTGGATGGAAGAAATAATCTAAGAAAGTTTCTAAGTATGCTACTATACTTGAAGTCCACAGGCCCATATGGCCCCAACAATCTGTGTCTCTGCCCACATAGGAACTCCTGATGTGCTTCTGAATGTAGTCAGATGTTCCCTGAAAAACACACATATTTAGGGCATTTGTTAAAGCCCAAATTGTAGGAACAACCACAGGAGGGCTTATTAGTGTAGTTACTGATGGATATAAGAGTTACAAAGGCTGCTGCTGAATCTTAAATCTGACCAAAATCCATGTCACTACTTTAAAATTCATTTCATTTGCTAATTGTCATCAAATTTACTGCTATGGACACTCCTTTTTAAGATTTTCTAGTATCCACTTTCTAGTTAAGGTAAATTTGAGATTCTCTTTTCCCTATTTTCTTTCTCTCTTGCTCTCAATTGAAAATTTTATTTTACAGATTAGGAAAAGCTAATGCTTAAAAAGATTAGTCAAGTTTTCCCAGGACACACACTTACTTAGTGGCAAAGCCAGGATGCTCATACACAACTGACTGCAGAGCTTAAGCCATTGTCCCCTGTGTCGTGTTTGCAGTGACAACATGACAGAGCCCAATATAGATAGAGGGTGAGGGTTGTGGTGGAAATATTAAGAAATTAAGGAAGAATCCATCAACAACTGGGAAGAGAGGAAGGGGTCACAGGAGAAAATAATAGAGAAATAAGGTAAGAGTCAATGAGTTATAACTGTATTTTGCATTTATATAGCAGTATCTTTTTCCTCAATCTTATCAATGCATTTTGTACACATAAATTATCCAATATACATTCAATATTTGTCCGTACCTACTATAATCCAGGTACTATTCTAGAAATTGCAGATAGCAAAACAAAGCCCTAGGCATCCTAGATTTTTCCATTGCAATGGGGCAGAGAAATAACAGGCAAAGGAAGAAATGGACAGATAGCTAATAGAACATCAAGTAGTGAAAGATGAATCACATTCAGCAAAGAATGAACTATTAAATTAATGCATCTAGTTCATTCTTCCAGTTCTAGGTTATGCATGTAGTTCAAGCATCAAGTTTAAGTATCTAGTTCATTGTTGAATTAATTAATGAACTAGTGCTATTTCAGATAGGCAGGCCTCACTGAAGAAATAACACTGATTATCACTTGGCTGTGATTGTTACTCCAAATACTGCTTCAGGGAAGCAGGAAGGAAAGAGAGCATTCTCATTTCCCTAAGAGGAATTAAAGTCCCAGCTCAGTGAAGGGACTTTCCTATTTTTGTCATTATAAAATCTGGGATGAACTAGAAAACTTCAGATACTCAATTCACTGTTAATAATAATTGTGTTTGTGAGTTTGTTTTCTATATCCATAATCTCCTCTGCCATTTGTCCCTATTGGCTAGACAGGGCTTACCTCTTCTTACTCCCATGTTTTTTTTTTTTTTTAAACTGATGAGCAAACTCGGGGAAAAAATTATAAGAAACTTACCCCAAAGTCAGAGAAGGAAGGGTCTAAGTCTTAAGTAGAATTCATTCTTCAACCCTCTGTTCCTGTGTTCTTACTGCGCACTCCAGTATCTTCCACTGGATCAACAGGCTTCTAGTAAATATTGATCCACTTTCTGCAGTAGTAATTTAAGGGAGTGGACATATTTCAACAAATGTCACCCACCATCCACTCAGCCTTCTTAAAATGAGCAGTGCTATATTTCAAAGAAATGTATGAACAAATTTCTTAGTAGTTTGTCATGTTCATCAGTCATGAACATTTGTTGATTTTTCTAGTCTTGGGTTTTTAGAAATCATGGATCCTTGTAAGAATATGATGAAGATTATGAACAGCCTCCCTATATGAATATAATTTCAGGAGGCACTTTGAGACATGTTCTTGAACTCATGGGGGTCAATGGACCTCCAAGTTAAGAATTTTTGATAAGGACTATTGCAGTTGTGGGCCCACACATCCCATAAAAGCAAAAAAATTAGCCAGCTTTCCTTGGTTATATCTTCTGCATTTTCAAATGAATGCAGTGTCGATCAGGAGATTAAAGGAATGGAGATGGGGGGTGGTCAGAAAATGTGCATAATTAAGAGAGGGGGCAACCTATGACCTGAGTCACACAGAGCTGGTTTATTTATGTGAGCTTTATATTCTAGGACATGGTGCTTAATGTCTTTGAACCTAGTTTGCTTATCAGTAAAATGTGGAAATGGTCACCAATCATCTTAAATGAGATAATGTGTGCCAAGCACTGAGGACATTGTTGACACCTTTGTAAATACTCCAGCATTGGTCCTTATTTGGTTTATTGTTATTGTTGTCATGGTGGTGCTATGACTAATAGTGGGTTACCAATCCATCAATAAATTACTATACTTCACGTGATAGAATTTTGACAAAAGCTCTTATTTGATATGAGAAGTTATTAATAAACAAAGTTCCAAGTTTTGCCAGAAGCAAAATCAGGGAAATGATCAGAAAATAAACCTCTATATGTTGCACATAATATTTTGTAACATAATATTATTTAATTGAAATAAAGTATAAACACAAAAAAAGTAATTGATGTTTCAGATTTTTTACATATTTAAAAATTTTGTTTGTGAGCAAAACACATTTATATGCATGATATTTTAATTGGACACATTTTCCATCAGCAGGATTATGTCTCTATGTTTTGAAACATTATACAATGAAAAAAAGGATTAGCAGAAAGGCAAGAACACCCCCAAAATACTTTTCACTGCATCTGGGGATATGCTAAACAACATCTGAACAAAGATAGCCGACTTTTCACTGCCCCACTGATGCATTTGGATTTATCTACGAGAAAGATGAGACAGTCGGTGTTTATCTATTTGAATATATTTGCTTTAAATATTTACACCATGCAAACTGCTAGAGCATTTTGAGGATATTTTGTGAATTCCTCATAAAGTTTTAGTTCAAATGAAATTTGTTGAAAATGTCAGCTTGAATGAAACCATTTGTTGACCAGAATGAGCCTTATGTTATCGGGATGATGGGAAGTGAGGAAGTGTGTAGGTACAGATATTCATTCTAACTGACCTCAGTTTTTCTCACCCATAAAATAAGATATAGTTGAGCTCCTCCAATAAAAACTGAGTTCTCATTACTTCTAAAATGACTCTTATTTGTTCCAGTCCCTCTGTTTTCTATAATCATCACATGGCAGATACTGTGAATTGTCCAAATGCACACTCATTCTCTTCTACTTTGTTAGTAAGAGAAACCCCATTGTAGCCAGGAAAAAATACTCACAGCCCCTTCAAAACCAAATATGATCACTTAATATTTGATTGGCAAAACATAAAGAGAAATGATTTGTGGGACTTCTGGAAAATCTCCTTAAAGGGTGTGCCCTTTGCTTCCCATTCCATGTCTCCGTTGCCTGGGGTATGGACCTGCTGGGAGAATTGGCATCACCATCATGGTGGGTTCATATGGGGCATTCTAGGGACAGCAGGGCAGTAAAATACGTGCAACCTAGGAATCTGATGAGTGTGGAGCTTCTACACTAGTCTAGGACCACCTACCTCAGGATGTTAAAATGATAAATTTCTATCTTTTGCTTTTCTATACTTTACAAAGGCAACTAATTCCAATTTTTATTAATTTTTATCAGCAAATCTCTTAAACCAATTTTCTTGCCTCCAACTTGATAGTTGGCTTTCATTGACCACCATTCTTTCGTACACTTAATTCAACAAATATTCAGAAAAAACCTACTGCATGTCAGTTGCTAGGCTAGCAGCTGATGGTTGATCAAGAAACATAATGGATACAATTATGGAGCTTATGGTATAGCATGGGGCAAACCATTAAACAAAGAAGCAAACAAATAATGTATAATTATAAACTGTGGTGTAAAAACGGAAGTAATGTGAGGAAGGTTAAAACAAAATATTGATTTAGATTGAAGTCCCAAGCAAGATTCTCTAGAAATGATATTAACTGAAACCAAAGGATGCACAAAGTCACTTGGAAGAGATTTTAGAAGAGAATAGCCTGCCAAAATAATGAAAACAAGTTAAGAGTTTAATTCACGTAGGAAACTGGAGGAAAGTCAGTAGAGTCAGCATGGCTGGAGGTTATAAGGTAATGAAAGGGGAGGCAAGAGATGCCTCTAGAAGGGCGTGCAGAGGACACGGGAACGAGAGTCTGTTGGTAATGCTGATTTGAAATTTTGTTCTAAGGGCAATGAGAAGATGTGGAAGTGATTCAAACAGCATAAATTTATTTTTGTTTTAGAAATATTATTCTTGTTGTAGTGGGAAAAATGGATTGGAGGGGTGCAAAAGTGGAAGATGAGAAGAGAAGATCAGAGTTAAACACAGGGATCCAGGTGAGAGAAGCTGGTAACTTAGACCAAAAGTGATGGCAGGGGAGATGGAAAGGTGTGCATATTTGAAATCCATTTTTCTACTTGAGTTGACAAAATATTTAAAAAGATTAAATATAGAGGGGTAGTTGGAACAAAGGCATGATGGCATGAGCACCTGGGAGTAAGGAGGTACCATTCCTGGAATACAGAAGCCTGGAAGAGAAAAATGTTTGGAAGGAAATAAAAAATTTACTTTTAAACTGGTAATAGTTTTACCTCCTCATAAGACATCCAACTGGGAATGTCAAGAAGGACATTGGATAAACAAGCAGGGGGCTTTGAAATGTGACTTTAAAAAATGCGAGCCCCGTGTATCTCTTTCCTGCTCAAAAACCTTCAATGCTTCTCATTGTCTACAGGTATGAAAACATTCAAACTCCTAAGCATGGCATTCTACTCCATTTATGATTAAGCATTAATCCACTCTTTCAGTTACATATCCTGCTACATCTTCCAAATGCCCTGAATCTTGGTCACACTGGTCCTTGAATACACCAGTAATTTTCACAACTGGGTGCCTTCTTTGTTCATATTGTCTGCAGCTGGTATACAGTTTCTACCCCTGCCTCTTGCCCATATTTTTAGCCTAAAAATAGTGCCTATTGGAAGGCACAATTCAAATTCCAAATCCTCTGTTTTCCTTAATTCCTCTCTATTATTCCTTCCTCAGTATGATGTCCTCAGTCTACTTACCTAGGTATGCAGGAAACATTTTCCAGACTTAACTTGCCTTTCTTTTGAAGCCCCTATTCTCTCTGATGACCAAAAACAAAAACAATGTAATTTAGTCAGCTACAGTGTTTCTAGGTGGTTTCTCAAACATAAATTTAACTCAAGCACCAAAATATTTTCAGTCCATTTAAGATTGTTTCAGTCATTTCAGGATCCCACACTGCTTCCTCTTTTCTCTAAACAGATACATTATATTTCCTTGGGTACTTAGGCACTGGGGAGTGGGTTACTTGTTATCTAATAACATTCTCCACATTGACTGATATCTCTTTATGTTTTCCAGCATCTGGACATCACCCTCATCTTTCCTGGTCCCCCAGTTCATATGTTCTTCCACTCTGCAGCCTCCTTCTCCCTACTTCAGGTTCACTCCAGGATGGAAGTCTCTCTTACTTTACTTCCACACACTCTATGACAGGAAAAATGTGGTGTTCTCTCATGTTGACACAGGCTCAGAAAATGTGTTGGGATTGTTTTGGGCTTTCTGATTCTTCCCTGGAGGCACATAAACCCTAGACATCCATTTCATTGACATTCCCATTCCATGGGGATCTTCTGAGACACTGCCAACCCCTGGTCTTCCAGCCAAAAAATATATATATATATTCTGTCCACATCTGCACTACTGTCCAGATCCCTAGAAGGATTATCTGAGGCTTTTATCACTTGCCCTCTCCCTCCAGGTTTTTAGAACCCCCGCTCTGAGGCTCTAATTCACTTGCCTCCTCATTGACTCTTCTTCCCAGTCCAGGCTACTCCAATTTCTGAGTAAGGGGTACACCTGTCCTCCCTGTCTGCCCTTTTAAATACATTAAGAACATGAACTTCATTTCGATACTCCTACCAGCCTAACTATTTGAAATTCAGAAATCCTGGCTCTAACGCATCACAAATCTTGGCTCAAAAGACTAATTACCTCCCTCATGGGTTTAAAAAGTCAATTTGGATATTCAAAAGCCCAAAACTTGGCTCATTGTTCCCTGTGTTCTGTGTCATCATTCTTCTAAACTAATACTTGGCTCCTAGGGAGTAGGGGTGTCTCCTGGGATTAAGGAAATAGAAAATGAGGAAATGATGAGGTTTACAAAATTGTAAAACTTAACTCCACCACAAGTCTTCCAAAGATAATGCACTCTGCTTATATTATAGTTCACTCTTTTTGAAAATCTATCCATGCTTTAAGAGAGGTAGTCTTTGAGATAGTTAAAAGGTCCACAGCTTTTGTGTCACATGGTCTCAATTTAAATCTCAGCTGCACAGCTTACCAGCTGAGAGGCTTTGGGCATTGTCATTAGCCTTTCTAAGCTTCAGTGTATTCATGATATTAATTGTACCAAAACTCAAAAGATTGTTATGAGAATTAAATTACATAATCCATATTAAGCACTTACAACAGTGCTTTGAAATGTAACTAAGAAAAGCTCAGAAAGGCCTAGTTTTAATTATTATTGGCCAAAAATATATTCCTTGAGTTTCAGAGCAAATGAGACCATATGGATTATCTAATCCAACACTGTCATTGTGCAGACAAGGAAAACAATTTTCTAAAAGACATGAAGCCTGAACTCACTGAGTCTCCTGACTCTAGTACTTTGTTTTCTTGCTTTATGTATTACACCACACCAGCTACTCAGCCACTTCACTCAGCTGAGGGATCATAAAGTCTGAGTCTATTTAAGGGATTATGTTGTATTTATTAGTAATAATCTCCAACTAAAGATGTACAAAAGAATAATATTGATGCTGAACACTGATCATGAAAATATGCAAGAACCTTAGGCTATGTTTGAAGACCCAAATCCGTGAGTCATCCTTTCTCTATATTCATGACAAAATGCGTTCAAAAGACATTTAAGGCAATAAATGTAGTTTTATTGCTGACTTGAGCTTTTAAGTTAATTCCTCATCCTTAAAAAAAAGTCTCTCAAACTCTAGTATTTATCTTCAGCAATCTAGGAATTCTCCAAATTTAAAAAAATATTTTCCTTTTGATGATAATCTAAGAATTAAAGTATATTCTGAGTCAATCTTTTGTCCACAGAATCTAACAGAATAGGGCCTATTTTTGTATGTAATGCATAGGGAAAAGTTGGTGCCAAGAGATTATATTAAGTGATATTGTTAATGTATATTGGTTATATGTTTAATTTTAATGTATCTTACTGAAATAAATTTTGGATGATTGAAAAATGACAGCAATCATTCCTCATTCATTGTGTATGTTGTTTGTTACACATGGAAAACATTACGTTATGTTTGCATGCTAATAGGAATAATAGATTAATAGAAAAAATCTGATAATGCAGAAAAGAGGTGATATATTTGCAGAGCAAAATTCCTTGAAGAAAATGAGTGGAATCAAATACATAAGAATAGCATCTTCTATAAGAGCAGTAGTATTGGATGCATGTAGCAGGAGGGAAGATATATTATATAGGGACACATGTATGTATTTGGTAAATGTGGTGCCAGCAAGATAAATAAGTTTTCTTCTCATTGCTTGAATAGTTTTAGTAAAATAAAAGCAGAGCCACCAGATCAGTCCATTTTGAGATTGTGAGAGTGAATTCACTGGGAAATATAGTGGATATTGCCTGGAAGTGCTGAATACACACTCAAAGTTTAACCTAACCAACAAAAATATCCCTATAATAATTGGAAGGAATCATTGACAAAAAAGAGAGAATATGAATAAAAATGCAACCAAGCTGTGGCACTAAAGTAAAAAATTTTGATAAAAGTGATTTTTTGGTTTTTTTAAATATAATAAAGGGGTGAAGAATGGGTGCAGAAGAGCAAAAACACTTAGGTTGACGCTAGTCTTCTGAAGGTACCCTATTGCAAATTGATGATGTGCTTGAAAAAAATGGAACCAGAAAGTAATCCATTAAATGGCTCAGACAACTGACAAGTACAGAAAGTGGCAGAAAAACAAAGCCAGAAAATATAATCCAGAGGCATTTTCTGGACATATACTAGAGGCATAAAGACAAAATCAGTGTTTGAAAATGGTTGGCAGCAAGTGAAGATCCTGATGTAATTGATGTCCATGAGATATTTACTCAATTTCAGGAAAGAGAATGCCAGAAAATCCTAAGCATTTGCTAGGAGAAAGATGAAGAGTGGCTCCAACCATCTGACGATTTTTACAAATAATAAAGTATTGCGAGGTAAGAGTGAGCATTTAGGCCCACCTAGGAACTACTTACCATGTGGATATAATTTGTGAAAAGGTTTCTTTCAATAATCTAAAGCTGGAATCACTAGGGCCATTTTATCTCTATGGTACCAAATCCATGCTCTAGAATAACAAGGAAATAGCAAAGATTCTGTAAACATTGTTTTGGTGCTTATTGATAAGATATTATGAAACCAATTCCAAATAATCTTAACAGACAAGTGAGAAGTAAAAGCAAATAGAGACATGGGTTCTTTTACATTAGTTGATGAACTAGATATAAGTAAAACATAAAAACTGAATCTCCAGCCAAAATTTCAAGAAAACCATGAGTATAAATTAAATAAATCATGATTAATGTATGTGGCCATAATAGTACAAATAGCAACTTTCAGGGAACCAGAGGCTTGCCAAGATGGGCCCCAACTTTCACAAAGTTTCCAGAAAAAGCAATAGAACACATGCAATTAAATTAGCCTTACTTCCATGGCAGTAAAGTTATAGGCATAATCCTATTTTCAGAAATGTAATCTATTGAGATCAAGGCAACATTAGTTCTCAGTTATCTACTAGAGTTATTTGGGAAGGACACATAAATGGATGGACAAGGAGGAACTGGTGGATAATTGTTTCTGACAGGAGAAATTTTCAAGATGTTATTAAGCCTCTATAATAGAATCACATTATGTTGACAAGGTAAGAAATGATTTTTTAAGGTCTTTGTAAAATAGCCAGTTGAACCTTGTCTTCTAACCCACCTCACTTCCCACCCTTTCCAGAGTCCAAAGGAAATTATCAATATAACATAAAAGTAAGAATCTGTACATAAAAACATCAATAGGTGCTATTCACATTCCGAAAAAATGTCATGAGAAATAATTACCATACTGCAGTGCAATTGGGTCCAAAAGATGTCTTTTGTCTCCTTTGCTTAAGAAGGCAAGCAAGGGAGCAAGTAGAGGAGATTTGATCCCTTTAACTTGAAAATATGAGAGCTGGAGTTGAAAGAAGGCCATAGTCCAAACTGGATACACTCCTCATGGTTTACTTTCCCCATTAGAATTCCACAGCTGCACAGAAGTGTTCCACACAGTCTCAGCAAGTGGAAGGATGGCAGGGCTTCCACCTGACATGAGGGTGTGAAAGTGAGGGTAGCAGCAGTAAGAAGGCCAGAGAGTATCATAAACATACATTTGTAAAAAAATAAAAGCTAAAAAAGGCCAAGCAGAAAATAAATAGTAGATATACTTGATTTTTCAGACAAAAAATTCAGTAAACATGAAGTCTCCTGGAATTTCATATTCAGTCTATGCCCTCTTCCCACTGTACTTTGACTCCAGGATCTCTGCACTTGTCACATAAGCTGACACAAGCTGGCCCTTCAGACAAAAGCAAAACAAGAAAAAAAAAAACTTCAATAAACAAACACACCAAATACGCACATGCGCGTGCACACATACACACACATACACACACGTAGGCACTGTATAGATCACATTCTGTGACCCATATTCAAGCGAGAGAATATAGAAGGAGAAGTTGGTTTAGGAGCAGCATTGATAGAGTTAATTTTAGACATGTTGACTTTCAGGTGCCTGTGACAGCCTGGGAGGAAATGTTTGGTTGGCACCTGTCGTGGGCTCCCTCTGAGGGGGTCCCTACTGTTCCAGGTCCTGGCATTCAGGCTCTTGTATAATCCCTTCATCCTGAGGAAGAGTGGACCAAATGACTCATTTCTGATGAACAGAATACAGCAAACGGGATGGGTTGACACTTCCAAGATTAAGTTATAATAAGATTGTGATGTCCTTCTTGCTTGCCATTCTCTTATGCTCTCACTCCTAGGGAAGCCCTCTGCCTGATTATCTGCCCAGTGGAGTGGGCTGTACAGGAAAGAAATTTAAGAGAGGCCTCAGGCTAACCCCTGGCAAGAGCTCAATCCTTCCAACAATCATGAGAGTGATCTTGGAAGCAGATTCTCCTCCAGCTGAGCCTTTAAATCCACTACAATCAAAGCAACACCTGGATTGCAACCTCGTGAGAGACCCTGTGCTAGAGGACCAGCGAAGTAGGGCCCTGATTCCTGATCCACAGAAATTATTATGAGAGACTGTCTGTTGTTTTAAGCTATTAGGTTTTGGGATAATTTGTTACACAACAATAGATAACTAATACAATACAGTAATTGAATAGAGCAGTTTGGAACTCAGGGTAGAGCCTGATTTGGAGTCTGAGGTGGAATTTTAGGGAAATCATTGTGTAGGGATGTTGAAGTCATGGTTAAGAATCAGATAATTCAGAGAAACTCTTTAATGAGTGGAAAGAGGACCAGTGAGCGAAGTCTCCATGTTAAGCAGGCTAGCTTACCTGCTCACAACCTCAAAAAATAATCTCCTTGTCTTTCTGTAGGATTTTTTTTTGTTTTGAAACAAATTCATTTCATACACAGTGATAAATAAATATTCAAAAGCATGTCAACGTCACATAATTAGTGACTCTTTTTAAGCTTGAGATTATACTGTTTTATATAGCGTAATGAACACAAATATCACTCTGGCTGCTTCTTCTCAGGACCAACTATAAAATAGAAAATTGCTAGCTTACTGAGATATTTTTATTCTAGGTCAGAGTGTTCACCAAAAATGCCTTTGAGTTATTTTTAACTGAGGCTGCTTTCTGAGAAAAGGCAAAATGTCAGCAACAACCAGTTAAATTAGGTTTTTCTCTTGGTTCATTTCATTTTGTATTTTTGGATCATGCATTATGCTATTTGGGGAAAACAATAAAGAATAATTGGAAAAATTAATTGCAGCTAAAATTAAGTAATTTAACTTTTTTCCTAAATGATGGTAGGAATAGTAAACCTCATACTATGGTGATATTTTAATCATCAACATTTTCATGCCAGTGTCAGCAGCCCCTGCTGGCTTATGTTCTGTCACACCTGTGGACATTTAAATTCCAAAAATATGGTAGAAACCATCTCTATGTGAAAGATATAAGCTACTCATATAATTTATTTACATTTTTATAGCAACAAAACTGGTTATATTGCAACAATAGTTTGAGAAAACTCTTTGGCCTTGCTGAGGTCCAAATGTTTGCTACAAAACTTAAATTTCCTGGGCTTCTTTTTTTCCATATTATAAAACAGATTGCTATAATGGAAAAATTGAGAAAATGATTGAGATTACAAAAGGCAGCTAAGTATAACAGTCAGAAATTGCAGACAATAAATTTTAAAAAGTAACCTTTATGGTAAAAAATAGGGGGTACTATTCCTTTGAATGAAATGGAGGCATAGATTATATAATTTTACAAAACCTGGAGCTTAGTAAAAAGTCTAACCTAAGACAAAACCCAGCAGTTATTATTTCTTCTTTTTTCTATAATTTTGGGTATGCTTTTGACCAGGAAGTAAAGATGAAGGACAATGCACAAAAGATTGCTCAGAGACCAATCATCCCCGAAGAAATATCCTATAATTTCCATAGATCTTTCCTATTGGATCTTCCTTTACTTCCTCATCAATTCCACACTGGTGTGCTGATTTCCTCAGTTTGCCTCTTCACATCAACCCTCGATGATTCTTCATTCTGCTCTGTGTCCAAAGAGAATGACATTGATGGGCTGCATAAACCAGACCCTCTTGTCTTCTACCCCTGTTTGGGTTTGGCCTGTGGCAGACATTGGTAGGAAATCGGAGGGCTAGAACAAATAGAAGTCAAGGTATCTATTTCTCTGGGTCCTTTCCTATCAGACCACAGGCTTTGGCTGGTGGCAACAGGTAGTTCCTGGTATTCTCTACCAAAGGCATTTTTCCTAGAGCTTCAACTTACTTCAGGTGTCACTTCCTTCCCTCACCCCTCTTCTCCTTTTCAGCATAGGATGTTAAAGTCCCTTCATTAAATTCCTCTCAATTATTTCATTTGGGTGTATCGTGTATCATCTATTTTCTGCTGGGACCCTGAGTAGTGACATGGCCAACACATACACTATATAAATTGATATATTTATATAAAATCACCAAAAGAGTCAATGACTTTTTTTTTTTTTTTTTTTTTTTAGGGACAGGGTCTCACTCTGTCACCCAGGCTAGAGGGTACTGGCACGATCATAGCTCGCTGCAGCCTCAAACTTGTGGGATCCTCCTGCCTCAGCTTTCCCAACAGCTGGGACTATGGGCACTTGCCACCACACCCAGTTAATTTTAAAAAAGTATTTGTCAACATGGGGACTCACTATGTTGCCCACGCTGGTTGCAAACACCAATGGTTTTTAACTAAAAAATATATATGCACACACACACATACATATGTATATAATTCCATATGTGTATAACTATACATTAGGTTATGTGTATATTAGGTATACCCATATGGAAATACTAACAGGCCATTTTTTTTTTCTTCTTATGTACACTTGCTCTATAAGTTCAAAAAACAAAATGTTAGGAAGGAGAAAGTGTCTTTGGGCTCAACAAATTCCACCTTTTCTTCCAGACCTTAATTGCTAATTTTCAACTCACTTAAGAGCAGTATGGGCTGCAATAGCACTCTCTTCCCCGCCTAAAACAATGTACTCTATAATAGCAACATCCCAGTCTTATCTTTCAATTGATAAGTGACCCACTTTTAAAATGTTTACATCTGCAGTTGGATACTTCCATTCTTCACAATTTACCAAGATATACAGACATTGCTGTTTCCCGGGGTACCTATTTGATTCCTGCCCGCTGTCTACTACTCTTCCAAGTGGTCACGTAAATAGAATATAAAGGAAGTAAAGCACAGAACCATCGTCTTCTCTCTGATTCTAATGTCCCACCCCTTCTGCTGTGAGCCAATAAACAAATGAGCCAGAGCCTTATGTTCTTTTCATCAAGTAACGTCTTCACTCTTCACAGCAATCCCTAAAAATTCTGCTCATTTTTCAACGTTGAATCTGAAGCTTGGTCTTTTCTCCAGGAAAGGTCTCTTTTCAACTTCTCAAGTTGGCATTTAAAAACCATAAACTATGCTATGAACTGCAACGTAAAAGCCCTTTCCTACAAAATGTAAAATGCCAAAGTGATATTTACAGAACTGTAAATATCTTCCTCATTTAATTTGGAACTGTCATATGTAAGGGCAAGAAGTCACTCCTTAGTAGTGCTGAGGAAAATTAGAACAAAGTAAAATAAGTAACTTTTCAGTCACGGTTCACCCTCACAGTTTCAAATGTCTCTGTTGTGGAAAGTCAAATAGGAAACAAGTGTGTCATGGCAAGACCTAAGAAATCATTCTTCCTTTAATACATGGAAAATAGGCCTTGAGACTAAAATTTACCAGAATTTTGTCAAAGCTCCATTCCAAACATGAATAGTTATTAGACTTGTCTGGGCCTTCTTATCTGTAAAATGAAAATAGTGCCATTAACTACAGCTCTTGAGAAGATATTGTGCCTTCTTCCTAAGAGACCTCATTAAACGTTAGATCTTTTCTTCATCACAGCCTAGTAAAGGAGATAAGACATATCCAGACAAAACAAATTAGGCAGATGATACAACATTTCGTTTTAAAAAGTATAAATTCCTGTTAGAAGGGAGGTAGTCACGTCAAATATTAAATTTGGGCAGTAATGGGTAATGGGGAAAAAGTAGGGGGTGAGAGAGAAGAATTTTAATACTGTGTGACATGTTTTAAAGAGAACAAGATATGTTTAATGAAAGGAAGTAATAGTTTTCCAGCAGACTAAGTCACTTTTCAAAAGATCTTATAGGAGATAAGTCTGGAAAAGTGAGTCTGTACCAAGTTATAGATGATGTTGACAGCTTGGAAGAGCCCTCTAAAAATTTTGACTTCAAGTCGATAGGTAATAGGAAGCTTTAGTTTCAATGAGTTGCTATTTTTTTGTTTTATTTTTATCCAAATGCCTAGAGACAGGTTTTAGGAAAAACCCATTTGCAGGTTGTGTATAGATTGAATTAGAAAAGCAGCTCTTGAGGGGGAGATCAGCCAGGAGCTGCTGAGGGCAGCCCTAGTGATGATGATATGAACCGTGGTGGATGCAGAAGAACCAGAAAGGAGCAGAGAAATGTGAGAGACGAGTCAGTGACGGCTGTAAGGGTGGTCAAATTTGTTTGAATTTGTTCGTTTGTTTCATTTTCAATCATATTCCAGTGAATATTTAATAATCATTCTTCTGTCAGTCTGACATTATGCTGGTTTCTTTCAGAGATGTCAAAGAAGTATTTTTAATGCTTTTTTTCCTTCCAACTTTTCTTTTAGGTTCAGGGGGTATATGTACAGGTTTGTTACATTTTTGTGTTGCTGGGGTTTGATGTACAAATGATTTTGTCATGCAAGTGAGCATAGTACCTGATAGGTAGTCTTTCTATCCTCACCCTCCTCCCACCCTCTATCCTCAAGTAAGCCCTGTGTATATTATTTCCCTCTTTGTATCCAAGTATACTGAGACCATGTGGCATTTGGTTCTCTCTTTCTGCTTTAATTCACTTACAATTATGGCCTCCAGCTATATCCACGTTGCTGCAAAAGACATGATCTCATTCTTTTTTACAGCTGCATAGTATTCCTTGGTGAATATGTACCATCTTTTCTTTATCCAGTCCACCATAGATAGGCATCTAGATTGGATTCCATATCTTTGCTATCGTGAATTGTGCTACAATGAACATATGTGAGCATGTGTCTTTATGGTAGAATGACTTATATTCCTTTGAGTATATACCCAGTAATGAAATTGCTGGGTCAAATAGTAGTTCTATCATAAGTTCTTTAAGAACTTTCTAAGATGCTTTCCACAGTGGCTGAACTAATTTACATTCCCACCAGCAGTACATAAGCACTCCTTTTTCTCCACAATCTTGCCAACCTCTGTTATTTTTTCTTTTTTGACTTTTTAATAACAGCCATTCTGACTGGTGTTAGATTGTATCTCATTTTTTTATTTGCATTTTTCTAATGATTAGTAATGTTGAGCATGTTTTCATGTGTTTCTTGGCCACATCATGTGTATGTCTTCTTTTGAGAAGTTTCTGTTCATTTATTCATTGTTCATGTCCTTTGTCCTTTTCTTTTCTTTTTTTTTTTTTTTGAGACACAGTCTTGCAATGTCACCCCGACTGGAGTACAGTGGCATTGCAACCTCTGCCTCCCAGGTTCAAGCAAGTCTTCTGCCTCAGCCTCCTGAGTAGCTAGGATTACAGGCACCTGCCACCACACCTGGCTAATTTTTGTATCTTTCATAGAGATGGGGTTTCATCATGTTGGTCAGGCTGGCCTCAAATTCCTGACCTCATGATCCTCCTATCTTGGCCTCCCAAAGTCCTGGGATTACAGGCATGAGCCACCACGCCTAGGCCCTTTGTTCACCTTTTAATGAGGTTGTTTTTTTTTTGCTATTTAAGTTCCTTATAGTTTCTGGGTATTAGATCTTTGTCAGATGCATAGTTTGCAAATATTTTCTCCCATTCTGTAGGTTTTCTGTTTATTCTGTTGATAGTTTCTTTTTCTGTGCAGAAGCTCTTTAGTTTAATTAGGTCCTACTTGTCAATTTTTTTTTTTTTTTTTTTTTTTGCAATTGCTTTCGAAGTCTCTGTTATGAAATCTTTGCCAAGGCCTGTTTCCAGAATGGTATTTGCTAAGTTTTCTTCTGGGTTTCTTATAGTTGTAGGTTTTACATTTAAGTCTTTAATTCATCTTGATTTAATTTTTGTCTAAGGTATAAGAAAGGGGTCCAGTTTCAATCTTCTGTATATGGTTAGCCAGTTACCCCAGTACTATTTTTTGAATAGGGAATCCTTCCCCATTGCTTGTTATTATTGATTTTGTTGAGGATCAGGTGGTTGTAGGTGTGTGCCTTTATTTCTGAGTTCTCTAATCTGTTCCATTGGTGTATGTGTCTACTTTTGTATCATGCTGTTTTGGTGACTGTAGCCTTGTAAGTATAGTTTGAAGTCAGGTAGTGTGATGCCTCTGGCTTTGTTCTTTTTGCTTAGGACTGCTTTGGCTACTTGGCTCTTTTTTTAGTTCTATATGAATTTTGTAACAGTTTTTTCTAATTCTGTGAAGAACGGTGTTGGTAGTTTGATAGGAATGGCATTGAATCTCTAAGTTGCTTTGGGCAGTATGGCCTTTTTAACAATATTGATTCTTCCTATCCATGAGCATGGAACGTCTTTCCATTTGTTTGTGTTGTCTCCGATTTCGTTCAGTATTGTTCTGTAATTCTTGTTGTAGACATCTAAACATTAAACCCAAAAGAGAACAAGTAGGTGAGTGTGGTGGCAAGTGCCTATAGTCACAGCTACTTAGGAGGCTGAGGTGGGAGGATCACTTGACCCTAGGAGTTTGAGGCTGTAGTGAGCTATGATCATGCCACTGCATTTCAGCCTGGGTGACAGAGTGAGACCCCATCTCTAAACAACAACAACAAAAACAACAACAACAAGTAAAATATGTTTCTGTGAGGAAAAATGATGAGTTTAGGTTCTCATATAGTGACTTTGAACTGTGAGGACATCAAGATGGTCATATTCAGTAGAGGGTTGAAAAAAAAATCTGAAACACAGAGGGTCCTCAGTTCTGGAGATACAAATTTAAGAACCAATAAAGTTGAATACTGAAGACACAAATGCAGGTGAGATCAAAAGATAAAAATAAAGAGTACTAAAGGCATTGATTTAAAAAAATGCCTAGATTGATAAAGTGGAAGAAAGGCTATTTGAAGAGATGTAATTAAAGAGCTCACTGGAGTAGAAAGAAAATCAGGGTATCATAGAGTATTGTGAGATAGTATTGCATATCATTTAAGAAATTAGATACACTACAGTAAATCCAATAGTATGAGACAAATATTTGGTAGCATGTTTGGTACACTTACTATTCAATAAATTGTGTTAATAATAAGAATAAAGTAACTTTTTTCTCAAAAAAAAAGTGAAATTGATGAGGTGTTAGTATTGTTGCCATTTTACAGATCTGAAAAAGAGGCCAGAGATGTTAAGTACCTTTCTCAAAGAGCCGTAAGAGTGCTCCAGGCTCTGTCTGACTCTAGAATATGTTCTTAACTGGTAATAATTGGTCTTTGGTGAGGCAATTTGTACTGAAATTCCTTGGAAAATGATTTATAGTTAACACCTATTCAAGAGTGTATATTTCTGCTTGCTTTCTGAAATTTTTTTTTTTGCTACACAAATTTGGTTTTGCTCAGAAATCTGGAAGCAGTGGCTTAAAATAGCATTAATTATCAAACATAAGTGTGGGTATCATCAATTAATTAATTAATTATTAATGCCCACACTTGGCCTCTAGTCCCCAGACATTTTGCCTCTAAAATGTTGCCTAGACAGCTTTAATTTGTTTTGTTAAAGGGTTCCTGGGTATACAAGAAAAGTACTAGAAATTGTGTTGCTTTCAGTTTGTAAAACATTTGTATTCTGGGCTTCCATTTTGAAATTAAATTCGGAAATGAATTAACTAAACTAATACAATTAGCTCTCCCTTGATTAGACACCTGCTTTGCTGAGTTATAAAAATATTGTCAACCAAAGCAAGTGCATCAACCACCCGAAAGAACCCCTTTTTTATTATGTTAGCTATTAACCTCTTAAGCCAAAATAAGGCAGGATAGCATACTGAAGATACATATATATGTAAACCTACACATCACATGTATATACCTATAAGTTGATTAAATTTCTACTCTTAAATTCTCTAAGAAGAATATATTTTTCAAAATTTGATAAATACTATCCAATATGCCCCTTACAAGACAAACTTAAATCATTAGTGAATGTATTTAAAAGAAAGATATCAACAAACAGTAGTTAGAAAAAATAGTTTATATAGCTCTATTAATATCAAATTGAAAAGGCTTCAAAGCAAAAGGAACTTCAAGAGATACTGATCACTATGTGAAAATAAACATTACAAATTACCAGGAAGCTAGCCACTTTAAACATGTATGTTCTTAGTAACATAGCTTCAAAATTGAAAAATCAACTGTTATAGGTGGAGATTTTTAATACATCTCTCCCAGTAGCTGATAGATTAAAGAGACAAAACCAACAACAACAATGAAAATAAAGTTACTTGCCTCAAGATGGATGAATTTCAGAAGCACAATGGTGAGTAACCAGCAAATCACACAGAATGTAGATTAATGATGGTATAAGGTTGAGGGCTACCAGGAGGAATAGGAAGTGACTGCTAACGGACACAGTTTTCTTAAAGGACAATTAAAATGTTCTAAAATTAGATTGTGTTGATGGTTGCATGATCTGTGAATATACTAAAAACCACTGAATTGTATACTTCAAATGGGTAAATTTTATGGTATGTGAATGTCTCAATAAAGCATTTTTTATAATGTCACAGAAAACTGTCCAGAGTGTAGATACTACTCACTGCAATTAAAAGGGCATAAGAAAAATTTTATAATACATATTTTAAAATATGGCATTCATGGCAATAAACATATGTACACGATAATGATAAGTGCAAAGTCAAAACCATGCTGTTTCTTATCCCTGGCTGCTACCACAGTATGCTCTATTTTTCTGATTAGATACCTCCATAATTGTATTGTTATACTTTAAAATTTTACATGTTACATTATGTTCTTTCATCTGTATACATTATTTCATAATTTAAAAACACTGATAACTGGTTTCATATCAATTCTAATCATTTGTCCTCTCATCAAAAGTCTAAATATTGTAGATACTACTAGTTTTCAACACGAATTCACATATATTATCTCACTTTACCCTCACAAATAACTGAATCAGGAAACCAAATATCATCATTCTGGCCAGGCATGATGGCTCACACTTAAAATCCCAGCACTGTGGGAGACCAAGGTGAGAGGACTGCTTGAGTCCAAGAGTTTGAGGTTACAATGAGTTGTGATCATGCACACCAGCCTGGCCAATGAAGCGGAACCCCGTCTCATTTAAAAAAAAAAAATCATCATTCCATTTTTTAAATGAGAAAAAGAAAAAAGTCCAGTTGAGTTGATAAGTACAGAGTCATTGAATAAAACTGTAAATTCTTGTTGGTGGCAGAACTAGCACCCACATCTTTCAACTGAGCCATGCTTTGTTGTTGTCTATTTCTTTAATTTTCTTCTCTAGAAAAACTCTGTGGAGATAATGAAAATAATCCACAAAAGTAACCTGCCACTCATTAAATCCACTGTCAGCAAGAATACAGTCAAATGACATAATGAGCAATACTCTCATTATGTCATTTAATCCTTAAACAACTAACTCTGTGTTGTAGGTACTGATATCCTGATTTTACAAGTGAGAAAATGAAAACATAGAGAAACGTTTACTTACCTAAGATTATAAAGTTAGACTGATAAAAATGTCATTCCAAAGCCCAGGCTTGTGTGGTATCAGATCAACATTTTCAACCAGCATATTTTCTGGCTAGAATTTAATGCCAAAACACTGACCACAGTTAAGAGGGCATAAGAAAAGTTTTATAATTTCTATGAAAATACATTAAATGCATGTAACTGACAATACATAACAATAATACAAAAATTAGTACTTTAGGATTTTGTCTCCTATTTTCCTGACATTAGCAAATGATTTACACACTAAAGAGAACACTCCCCACATTCATTTCCTGAAACTGATGAGTTTAGTTCCTAGATTTATAATTTTATATGTCTTTCTTAACAGATGAAATTCCTAAATTTCATTTATATCAGTATAATCTCCAATGCCTGGAATAAATAAATGTCTCAGTTTGGGAATGAAATTTATTTATTTTAAGTTGGAGCTTAATTATTGTTTTCAAAGAAATGTCATGAACTGGAATATAGGGTAGGGAACTCGGTAAAAAGATAGGTGATAGGCTTCCAATATAAGATGAATCCATTGCGTTCAGACCACCAGTGTCATTCAAGGGACTGCATAAGTGACAGAATTTGTAAAACACCTATTTTTCTTTTAATTTGTTTGATTGTGAGCCAGGCAAACATACTTTTTGATATATAGGTGAGTCAGATAGAATATTTGGATACTCCTTAGGGTTAGTATCAAAATGAAAGAATGCAATACCTATCCCTTCTAAGAGAGGGTCAGTGTTAGCCCTTATCGCATTGCTGAATATCAAGCTCTAACCTGGCAAGTCAAATTTCCATGTTTAGAATTTAAATAGCACTGTCAATCATTACTTGTTAAAAAAATTTGTGAAGCACACCAACAGAAGTGCAACAACATCCGCAATTTTCTGCTGTATTTGGGGGTGTTGCTGAAGGAGGGAACTTATGTTTGCAAATGACACATGCTCTGTCTCCACTTAAGTTCTTTCATGCCTCTACTAGGAACCTGACTGCTCCCATCCATCTTGAGAATAAAGGCTATATTGTGGTCTATTCGATGTATAAATAGTGTTTATCAACAAAAGATTGAAACTTACGCTTTGCAATTATTCTGTGAATTTTTTATGTTGGCTTCATAATCATCAAGCTTATTTAATCATTCTGACGTAATCAAATGGTAAAGAAAATATATGACTATACTAAAGTTCTAATATTGTATTTTAAAATTTAAAAAAGCTCTCGGCTGGGCGCGGTGGCTCAAGCCTGTAATCCCAGCACTTTGGGAGGCCGAGGTGGGCGGATCACGAGGTCAGGAGATCGAGACCATCCTGGCTAACACGGTGAAACCCCGTCTCTACTAAAAATACAAAAAAAAAAAATTAGCTGGGCATGGTGGCGGGCGCCTGTAGTCCCAGCTACTCGGGAGGCTGAGGCAAGAGAATGGTGTGAACCCGGGAGGCGGAGCTTGCAGTGAGCCGAGATCGCGCCACTGCACTCCAGCCTGGGTGACAGAGCAAGACTCCATCTCAAAGAAAAAAAAAAAAAAGCTCTAAAAGGAAGTTGGTTTATTCTGTATCAGTGGCCTATTATATTAATAAAGATGTTTAAATTTCCTTTGGATTATATTTCATTAAAGTAGATATTATACAGAAAAAATAATTACTTTGGTAAAATGCCTGGAAAGTATTTATGTATGTTTGCTCTAGCATAGTGTGTATGCCCAGTTTCATGTTACTGTTTCCTAATGGACTTAATCTCTTGTAGTCTTTTTATTAATTAATATATTTTAATTCTATTTGACTAACCTACCATATAAAATGTTGATATATTAAAGGATTAATAATGAATAGGTTATTAGTCTCGAAGTTCAGTATATAATTAAAAAGGGAATAAAATATAAAGTTTGAAAATAAAAATTATTTTAAATCCTTTAAAATGTATCCATGTATATTTATATAAAATGAATGTATGCATGTAAAATAATTCTGGGACTAGAAGAGTGTAGGGACCACCGAGTTCTGACATGAAGTGAGACTTTAAGATAAATGTTTGGGATTGTTGAAGGCAGAAGGAAAGGGCACCATAACATGACAAGCTTTTGGTGATCAGGCCACACTCCCTGCCAGGACTTCTTGTCTGTGGGATGAAGAGATTCAGCTTTACAGAAAAACTCAAAGACTCTATTTTGTCCACTTTCTAAAACTGGATATTTGAGAATCAGGGAATCCTATTTAACTTCCTGCTGCCTCCATGATGTGGAAATAAAGAGAATAGAAGACCTCCGTATTGATGAGGCCCACGAGCTTAATTTGAACAGGGCAGATCCACTGGGTTTCCAGGATGTGCATATGTGATTGAGGTGACAACAGTGAACTCAAGTTTTCATAATTTTAGGGGTAGATTTTTAACTCTTTTTCCATAGTAAGAAGGACCTTGGGGTTCCTAGTGAACCTTTAAAATTATCTGCTCTACTGAAGGCCAGGGCCAATGGGAATATAACTGTATCAGAGGTTTTCAGAGGCTTTGATTCCTGGAGCATACTGATCAATTGCAATGGAAGCCCTTGAGGAAGATATAAATCCCAGGAAATACATACTGAGTGGATTACAAAGCAAAAACTTTGTGAAAACTGCAAATGTGTGATGCTGCTTTGAAAAATGGGTCAATGAAAGACAGCTGGAAGACCAGTTTTCTAGCCTTGTTTACATCATGGAAATGTAAAGAAATAAAACCTTCTGGGAGAAAGAATAAAACATGAAAAAAGAAGAGTTTGGGAAAGAGAGATTAATGCTTAGGAAGCAAACCAAACAAAGTCCAGGAAAATAATTACATAAGTTATAGAGCCTTAAACATAAAACCTAGGAAACACTGCAGTACCTCAATATGCTAAGGGTAACAGGTAGTATCCTCAGGCCGCAGACAAGAGGGGCTTCTGCTCTGTTTCTTATGCTTTATAGGGTCCCACATTATCATATACACATGCGTGCATGTGTGTGCTTGCACAAATGGATTCAAACACACATAGGCAACTCCTTACTTTGATCTTACACTCAGCACTAACAGAATATGACCATTAAGACACCACAGAAAATGCTTCTCCACATTTCTGGTCCTATGAGTTCAAGTAGGTCACTGAGTAGGAAAGCCATGAAGGCTTGCAGGTTGTGCTGCTGCAAATGTAAGAGAAGAGCATGGTTCCTAGTGAGAGGGATTTGAGTGTGTGAAATTGCTCCAGGAATAAAAATGACAAATTAATTTTCTTGTCAAACTTTTTCTCCCAGGTAGCATGAAGAAATGAATTCCAGTGTAACAAAGTATCAGTCTCATTAGTGCCAAGCATTGATTTTTATTGTTTTGCTTTGTGTTCCCAATAATGCCCCTAGAGGTACTCTTGAGTTTGAGTGGTATTTACAATAGTTGCACATGATGGCTGAAAAACATTTTGTAACATTAGACAATTCAGATTCCTCTTAACTATGCATATGCTTAGGTCTACATATAACCAGATGGGCTTGAGTGTTAGAATTCAAACATTCAAACATTATAATTTTTTAAAATCAGATTTTATTTTTTAAATATAAAATTATTACATTTACTTATATAATTTTCAGTTTAAATATATTTACTAATTTTAATTTGTATTTTCTTTTAATTTTAATATATGATTTGAATATTTTCAAAGAATATGTTTTTATTTGTATTAAATTTAATAGCACAGTACTCAGGGTCCAGTCAGGAAAACAGAATCCACACCAGTTATCTTTACAAAAGGAATTTAATATGAGAAATTTGTTAAATAGGTTTTAGAGGACTGAAAGGGGAAAAATATAACACTGAGTAATATAAAGTTAGCAACTGCTGAAAGAAGCTACCACTCTTTGAGTGGGGTGAACAAAAGGAAAAGATTCGGTTTTTAGAACCTAGAAGTTTATGTGTAACCCTACAGAGCTGAGACCCAAACCTTTTAAAGAATAATACTAACCAGACAGTGCTGGTACCTCAGGGGCCTGGAAAAACATCCTTACACAGCTGGAACTAGTAGCTAAGGAAGCTATGCCAACTTTCTGATACTGGTATCTCTTTGGGGACATAATGAGGCTGGTTCTGAAATATGAAACCAAACAAACAAAAACAGGAAACTGAAAGCAACAACCATTGTCAGGATAAAGAAACATTGCCAAAGGGACTCTAACAAGAATGGGAAGTAAATTCATAGGGAAACAAGCCCTTCTTTCTACTGTCTTTCCTCCTTAAAAATTAATCAAAGAAATTTCTGTGTAAATCTTCAGTAACCTAAAGACTAAACTGCAAGATTAAACAACAACAATCCTTGAAGAAAGCAATAAAGTGGCATGCATATGTCACAAGCAAGGGAAAAGATGCCCAGAGTTTGAATCCCTCATGCCTATAATACAATTGGCCAGGAGTCCCTAATTACTTTTCTTACATTATCCATTTTATGTTACCTTTGCCCTCAACGAGAACCTTGGCTGGTTGGGGTTCTTTATCTTACAGGAGGAACCAAAACTTCATTCCTAAAGAGTCTGAAACCCTAGTGCTTCTACCTGTTTGTTTACCTTGCTGTAGCTGTTCATTAAATTTTACTATCAGATATGGAAATATTAAAAGGGACCCCAGGGAAACCACTAGGTCCTAGCCATAGTCCACCACAGCCTCATTATGAAGGACGATCTCAATTTCTTCTTGATAATTACCACAGCCATTAGAGAGCCTTTACCAAGCCTTTCTTGCCTATTGGTTCAATAGCATAAAAATTCCAATATACATGTAGCAGTCCAATTCAGCGGAATTCTTCTCATGACCACTGTCATGCATTACTCCTTTGAATATTAATGCTCTAAAGCAATGTAACTCTTAAGTTGCAAGGACTGGAAGCAAAAAAAATAATCCTGTGAGTGAGTTATTAAATGTATTAGTGAGAAGAGCCATTCCCATGTCTACCCCTGAAGCCCAGAAATTACACAATGAATTGGTCACTGATTCAAGCATAAACTATATTGTTTCAGGGTACTGTCTCCCAACTAGTGTAATTGAGTATTATTGGGAAAACACCTTAATTTACCAACACATAGATGAAATATAATTTTAATTTTTGACATATTATGTTTAGTATACATTTTTGATGAAAATATATTCCATTTTGAACTCTTTAATTGTAATTACACTTTATTTCATAAAACCTTAGATTATGTTGATTGCATAATCATAATTTCATTCTAGAAATAAAATATGTTTGAATGGAGCTCAACAAAAGATCCTAAAAAGAAAAGAAAAAAAAAATCAGAAAATCTGCAAAGAGTTGATCTTCTTATGCTTTACATATGCTAACAAGTAATGCCAGCTACTCGAGAGGCCAAAGTAGGATGTTCACTTGAGCCCAGGGGTTGGTAGCCAGCCTGGGCAACATAGTGATACTCACCTTAAAAAAAAAAAAAAAGGTGTAGAAAGCTAACAATAAAAGTGAATAGATGACATGCAAAATACACAAGTGAGATATTAAAAATAATGATGCTTTAGTTACTAATAAAAACATAAAACAGTACAAATATCATTTATCAACTTAAATTGATGAGATGAAATAAGACATATTATTTAATGTATGTTATAATTAGTAATTAAAGCAACAGAAATATAAAAGAGAACTATCCATATCAAATCCATGATTCACAACTAACAAATGTAACTCTGGACTGCCTGTTAGAAAATGAAGAGAATGATATTCATGATGTTGGTAAATTGAACAGGGGAAAAAACAAAGGTTCTTGATGATTAACTATGTTTATTGGGTGGTATTTCTGGAAAGTGGTGATCATCATTTTGAGAGCATGAGAATATCTCTAACAAAACATAGTGCTAGTCAAATTTATTAATACAATTTTCCTTTCTATTATCCTGGCAGAATATTTATACTTAAATTTATTCTATACCAAAAATTATTTCAAATATAGAAAGAGACTTTAGAAATGGGCTATTTTAAAATTGTGATAAAATATGCATAATATAAAATTTACTGTTTTATCAATTTTTTTTTTTTTTTGAGACAGAGTCTTGCTCTGTTGCCCAGGCTGGAGTGCAGTGGCATGATCTCAGCTCACTACAAGCTCTGCCTCCCGGGTTCACACCACTCTCCTGCCTCAGCCTCCCAAGTAGCTGGGACTACAGGTGCCCGCCACCACACCCGGCTAATTTTTTGTACTTTTAGTAGAGATGGGGTTTCACCATGTTAGCCAGGATGGTCTCGATCTCCTGACCTCGTGATCCTCCAGCCTCGGCCTCCCAAAGTGCTGGGATTACAGGTGTGAGTCACCGCGCCCCACCCATTTTATCAATTTTTAAGTGTACAGCCTAGTGGCATTATAAACATTAACATTGTTGTACAATCATTACCAATTTCCATCTCTAGAACTTTTTCAACTTTTTCACTATTTCAAAATGAAACTCTTTACTCATTATACAATAACTCCCCATTCTCCACTCCCCCGAGAGAAATGGTCCTTTATATTCCAAATGCAAAAGCAAAGTATTTAGTTTCTACTATTAGATTTTTCACAACCAATCTTCAAGATCGACTTTGGACTTCATTTGTGTATTAGTCCATTTTCACACTGCTGTAAAGAATAACCAGGGACTGAGTAATTTTTAAAGGAAAGAGGTTTAATTGACTCACAGTTCCACATGGCTGGGGAGGCCTCAGGAAATTAACTTAAAATCATGGCAGAAGGTAAAATGGAAGCAAGGCACACCTTCTCAGGGCAGCAGTAGAGAGAGAAAGATTGCAGAGGAAGTACCACACTTTTAAACCATCAGATCTCATACGAACTCACTCACTATCATGAGAACAGCATGGGAGAAACTACCCCCATAATTCGATCACCTCTCACCAGGTCCATCCCTCAACATGTGGGGATTACAATTCGGGATGAGATTTTGGGTGAGGACACAGAGCCAAATCATACCAATTTGTGATTGGAAATATTCGAATTAGCGAATGAAAGACCAAAGTAGGAAACATCACTTGCACAGAAACACATACATACAAACAATTACTAGAACCAGGGGGGGAAACAGTGAGAAAAACAATAGGAAATCAATAATATTCAACACAGATGAGTAAATGCCAATATAGAACATTTGTCTCATGCAACCAGAAGCACCTTTCAGGGGCAAAAAGATACCTGGGCTTCTGTTCTTTATGCTTGTACTCTAGGCACCTACATCAGTGTCAAGCTAAAATTTTGTTTCTAAACCATGTTATGTAAAAGTGCACGTATTTAATCTCTTCCTTCGGGATAATATGAATTCTCACTTAGAGTGTCTATAGTTTACTTGAAAAAGTTAATAAGAGACCATTCAGTACTCAGAAACTACAGAGTTAAAAAATAAAAGAAGTTTCTATTTGGAAACAGAGTTCCATTGCTCACATTGTGAAAGCCACTCTCCTGTGAGCCTGTGGTTCCTAACCACCATGTGGCCTGGCTGGCCGTCGGGGTGCTCACCCACGTTTGTGTGAACATGTGCATTCTCCATTTCCTCCTTTCCCATGGGCCCAGGACGTACATTGGCATATAAATATTACATATGCCATAAAAATCACACAACTAAAGAATTCTTGGTGTTCAAATCTGCAGAGAAATATCTGGTCTTTGAATAACAAAACCAGTTTGCTAGCCCACAATGCTTAGTTATTTTCTGTTTCTATTTTAGGTATAATTCCTCCCATTTTAAAAGAGCATTTTTTTTTTTTTAACTTATGCGTGTGCTCCCTTTTGTGAAGAGTGAGAGAAGGTATTTCTTTTAACATAGCAGTTAAAAAAAAAAACATGTGGCTGGGCGCGGTGGCTCACGCTTATAATCCCAGCACTTTGGGAGGCCGAGGCCGGCAGATCACGAGGTCAGGAGATCGAGACCATCCTGGCTAACATGGTGAAACCCCGTCTCTACTAAAAATAACAAAAAAATTAGCCGGGCGCGGTGGCGGGTGCCTGTAGTCCCAGCTACTCGGGAGGCTGAGGCAGGAGAATGGCATGAACCCCGGAGGCGGAGCTTACAGTGAGCCAAGAATGCGCCACTGCACTCCAGCCTGGGCGACAGAGCAAGACTCAGTCTCAAAAAAAAAAAAAAAAAAAGTTACCTGTATTATTTTGGTGTGTTTTGTTTGTTTGTTTGTTTTTGCTTTTTCTACCTTTTTCCATTTCATGGAAGAAGGCTGTTAGCATAAAAACCAGGAGCTAGTGGGTAGTGACCCAGTGAGGTGGGTTGTTAGCCACATATAAAAAGGCAAATATATTTAAAAGGCCATTTGCTTTCAATGACTTATTAGGTAAGAGATTTAAGCCCTTGAGTTTCCCCTACCCCCACCCTGAGGGCATTGTCTTTTACTCTGAAAGAAAAGAGAAAGGAAACAATTAATTTTCCTTTTTTTTAGAGAATGCCAAACATAAAGTAATTTTTAAATTTATTATATTCTTAAAGGTTGCAAAAATGGATGGCATAAAAAACTGATAAATCTATCACTCTTTAGTTCAGCGTTTCTTGTCTGGTGATCCCGCCCAAAGTAAACTTTTCTGAGGTGTGGATGTGATTCAGCTATGTGGTAACGTGTAACTAAGACTCAACACAAAATCCAAGGGAATAAGAGGCTTTTAATTTCCATGAAAAATACAATTTTGGATGCTTGTACTAAAACATGTAATGCTTGCCCTCATGCTATTCACTCTGAACATCTATCAAAAACGAAGGAAGGGAGGAAAGGAGGAAGGAAAAAATTATAAGAACCTTGGTTCCTCATAAGGGGATTATGATTTTGTAATGCAAATGTACAGTGTAATTAAGACTTTGGCAATTTGATTTTTGTAGAACTAGGTGACATTTAAAGGCTTATATGGAAATTGTTTCATGTGAATTTTCTGGATGAGAGTTTTTATGTTCTAATCCTGGACACATTTTTCCCCAGAAATTCTTAGTATGATTTCAGTTTTGCCCTCTAAGTGACTCTAAGCGATTTAGATGAGGTGCACATTGAAATGGGAGAAACGTCAATAGCTCGGATACCTTTGTCACTCACCTGGCAAAATTAGTTTAATTTTGTATGAAACAAAGTTTTGGGAACTGCTTTCGCTATTAACATTTTATGTTTAGACATGGGTAGGAAACTTTTATTTGCATGACTAGAGCCAAACAAACTTTTATATTATTCAGGAAAAAAGATACAGGCAAAACCAAAGGAAAAATTCAAAGGATGTTACCAGGAAAAAGAAGGGGAAGGAATAGTCTCACAATGATGCTAAAAGACACATGATTTTCAAAATGGAGAAATATGCACTTCTCAAGCTATCTATGACAAAGAAGAAGGAGAACGGACAGCCCTAACTCCATCAAGTTCAAAAAGTAGGGCTCTGTTGTCATTCTGGAGCCTTGACTCCTTATGGTTGGGGACGAGGTTAGGAATTTCTTTCTCTTTTCAGGTAGCTGGAAGTGGACTCCAGTAAAGCTGACAGAGAGGCCATGAAGACCTGCACTCTTCTAGGCCACTTTCCAGATGGAGGAAAGAACGAAAAAGAAAAAAAAAAGCAGAAAATCATTTTCACCACATTCAAATGTGTAAGTAGAGCCTCAATTCCCATAAAGGCTCTCCTCATACATTTTATTTATAAATCATATTAATCCTTGGAAGTCAATAAGAGGCCAACTAATGCACAAGAAATGCTCCTTTATGGTATAAATGGATGACACCTAAAACTCTGGACAGTGCTGTAAGTTAAACACAAGGTCTGGGAATCAGCTTCTAGCACTAAAATGTTAAATTTAGCAGGATAACTTATATATACATACACATACAGGTGTGTGTGTGTGTGTGTGTGTGTGTGTGTGTGTGTCTAATGCTTTAATCAACCAATCATACTGGAGCAATACTAAAAAAAGAAAATACAAGCCAGGTGCGTTGGCTCACACCTATAATCCCAGCACTTTGGAAGGCTGAGGCAGGTGGATCATCTGAGGTCAGGAGTTCGAGAGCAGCCTGGCCAACATAATGAAACCCCATCTTTACTAAAAATACAGAAATTAACCGGGCATGGTGGTGCATGCCTATAACCCCAGCTACTCGGGAGGCTGAGGCAGGAGAATCACTTGAACCCGGGAGGTGGAGGTTGCAGTGAGCCGAGATTGCACCACTGCACTCCAGCCTGGGTGAAAGAGCTAGACTCCGTCTTAAAAAAAAAAGAAAGTACAGAGCTATGCACAGGTCATTTGTAAATGTCAACACAAGTTCATCACCTTAAAGAATTTTCCATTTCTTTTTCCTGTCTACCATTGCAGCCAAATAGTTCTGTATAATCTCATCTAATCACCAGTAAATTATATCCAAAGAGGCCAGCCATGCCCAGATTTCATTTCACCTACACTCTAATTTTACTGTCCTGTAGTATCCTTTCTTAAATTAAACCAGGTAGTTTAGAAAGGCATTTGAAACTATATTTGGAGTTAGTAAAAGAGCAAGAAAAAGGGCAGGACATTCTTGTTGTTCTCAGGGATACGAAACATGAACCAATATAAAACCAAGAATCCAGACTTCTGTGAAACTCCTCTAGAAAAGCGGTGATATATGGGGCATTAAAGGTAGTAACACAGTAATTATATTTCTGTAGTAAATAGCAATGGTTATATAATCATTGCAGTCATTTAGAACATGTTGAATGTATCAAAAGAGCCATGTGCATTTGTGTATGGATTTTCTGGTATGTACATAATTTCCAGTGTTTTTATTCAAAAGTTTGCATTTGAATCAAAAAGAACTATTTAACAAATTGTATTGCTTTCCTGTGAATTCCCAGGCACTTAACTGTTCTACTGGTGATACAGCCATGTACAAGCAGGCTTAAAATCCCTGCCCCTATTAAACTAAAATTCTGTTGCAGTTTTTATTCTCCAGTTTGGGTCAATGTTCATCTTCCAAATTGTGAATGGTAAATAGAAGTAGAAGAGAAAATATAATTAAGAAGCACCTTTAAAAATCATGTAGTTGTACTATAGTCCACTCATTTTAAGTTGGGGAGTATAACTGCATAAATATTAAGACATATGAGGATCATCTAATATCAGAACAACTAAACATCAGTCTATGATAAAATTCAGCACGGCTCCGAGCTATAATAATCTGTAGATCATTGGTGATATCCAAGTTTAAGAGTTCTGGGGAGAACAGCCTCCAGCAAATCTTATGAGAAAGCTGAATATTTTTAAGAGTTGATTTTGGCTCTATGTACAAGTTGAACTCTAATACCCTCAGGCGGCTCACTACTAACCTAACCACAGCTGTCACCCTTCAAGATTTGGCCACTTAAGATTATATCCATAAAAATACAGCCATCGAACAAGGAAATCCAATTCTCCAACCAAGATATAAACTGGATTTTCCTTTAGATAACTAAATAAAACTCAGTGAAAATCAGTTATAGATTGTTGGCCAGAGAGGTGGGACCCAAGGGCCCTACTTTCCACCAAACCTATATAGGTCAATCCTGTAGCTGCCTGCCTGTCTGCCTTGGTTACTACTGAGAGCAAAGATGGGGCTTTATGATAACCATTTGGGGGTTGCCTGATATAAAAGAAGAAAGTAATAAAACATGGACTTTATGACAACCTTTTGATTCTCAAAAAGGGATCAGGTGCCAATCACAAGTAAATCTGAAGATGTCATTTCTTGTAGCTTTCTCCATTGATTTTGCAAGTTTCAGAGTCTTACTACCACTTGTTGCCTCCTTCAATGAAAGGCCACTCCACGTGGAGTGGAGATAAGACAGCCTGGGACTTCCCAAAGGTCAAAGCCTTCTGGAACTTATTTGCATGAATTTTGGAAGCCTCTGGGCTCTCCAAACTCAAACTTTGTGACGCAGATGCTTTATGTTGTGGATATGAGCTGATGACAACAGTGAACTCAATGAAATCGAGCCACAAAACTTAAAAAGAGAATATGACAGGTCACACTGATTGAAATTTATTCAAATACTCCAGCCTGATACAAATTCCATTTTCAGTGATGTACATATAGAAAGGCCACTTGTCATAAAAGCCAGATCTAGTATTTAATATCTCTTTTCCCTCTAATTTTTATTTTTTGGAGATGACACAATTAATCACACACACACACACACACACACACAACTTGTGTATAAACATTGTATCACTCCTGAACCTTTTTTCCCCACATAAAATAAACCCAATGTCTTTTTCTCATACTCTTTCAAGAATTTTCATTAATTATATTTTGTTAATAAGTAACTTAATAATTTGTATTTGGAAATATTTAACTCATATTAAAATTGTTCAGAGGGAAATGTATTTCATAGACGAGATGAAATTTCCCCCATCTCAACGTTATGAAAACTGAATTTCCTCTGTTTCACATTAGTTTCTATACCTTCCTAATTTTGTTTAATATTGATAGCACTTCCACTACACCTGCTACTCAGGCTGAAAACTTCAGGGATTGCAGAATGGTGTCTTGTTTCTCTATTCTCCCTTCTTTCCTTTCTATTTCCCCCAAACTTTCATCTGTATATCATTACTAAATATTAGGTAAAATATTCTCCTTCCTCTCTAAATTCCTTCCCAAGCTTCATCCTAACCCCAGTTGTTTGGACTTCTATACTATGACTTACATTTAGTGCACATCCCCTTGTCACTGCCTTATTCTATGTGAGTGCTTGTTACAAAGATGGAACTTAGTCCTTTAATCCAACTCACTTACCCCTTCCTGGAAGCAAAATTTCTAGTCAACCTCTGCATGGTTTATACCTCAAAGATAAATTTTAGGTCCTCTGATTCTTAGGAACTGAACGGGAAGCATTTGGGCTTGACCCTCAATTGACGTAAGAAGTGGCACCAGTCTCAGCTCTTTAATGTTAAGCCATGCTCCCTAGTGCATTCCTCCAGGGGTTATTTCCCTCCCCATGCACCCCTCCCAATATGTGCTAAGTTCTTCTCTACAAGCCTCTTAGATTCTGGGTTTAGCATCCTGAATTTGCAATCCTGGATATGCTGCTCACTAGATTTGTGAACCTAGGCAAAGTGATCGGCATCTCTGGGCCCCAGGTTCCTACCTGTAAAAAAGGAAGCACGGATAGCACTTCTTTCATACAGTTGTGAGAACTGAGTTAGCAGAAAGTTCTTAGAACGATGCCTGGAATCTGAAAAGCACCAAGAATATTTTCCATTATTTTATTTGAAGGATAAATAAATTGGAAACGTCTCAAGATTCTTTTTCAGTTGGGCACTCCAGTTCCTCTTTAGTGGTTTCTTCTCATGTGTAGTTTCCTGCCTATCCTCTCTCACCCCTTAAACTCAAGCACTATTCATCACTTTAACATACTGAAATGTACCTGCTCCAGGAAATATTTCTATACATATCCAATATCCCTCCTATTACTTTGTTATTCTTAGTCCTAATTCAGGCAGGTGCATGCGCACGCGTGCATGTGTGTGTGTGTGTGTGTGTACATCACATATACGTACACATACATATATAATTCATTGGCATAATTTTAAACAAGTATTACAACTGTCCTAAAATTACCCACATACTGGTTGCTCATCTCCTCAGTTAGATTTTAAACTCTCTATCCGCTCATTTTTCCTATCTAGTCCAGGACTGTAGCAATAGCATACTAATTCATTTTTAAAACTCTTCCTTATTATGTGCCAGGTACAATTACATGGGACATTATGCTTAATCCTCACAATGACCCATGAGGTGAATATTATTACCCCCACATTGATGAGCAAACTGAAACCTTGAGACTACATAATTTGCTCAGGCAGGACTTAAATCTGAGCTTTCCAGGCTCTTAATAATTTTCTCTCCTACAGCGAGTTTACCTACAGTACTTAGAAAGCACTTATAGAGAAAAGAAGTGACTAATCTGAATGCTGTCATGAAGTAACATGATCTTCTCTTAGACAAGTCCAGAGAATTAAATTTTAAAAGTTTCTGTACTTACAGGAGTATAAGTTTTAAAGTCTGACTGACTTATGGTCAATACTTGGCTGCAACAATTCCTGATGGCATGAGCTTAGGCAAGTAATCTAATCCCTCTAAGACTTGGTTTCCTCATTGATAAAACAGGATACTATCAACCTCAAAACATTTGTTAGGAATCAAATGGACAAAACCATGCAAAGCACATAGCTTAACTCTTTAAAACAACTCAACGCAAGTGTGGAAAAAAATTCCATGGAACACTTAAAGGTGGACTGATGTTTGAGATGAAAAACAAAACAAACATCAGAAGTATCTGGAGGAGCAGAAGTGGGATGACATGGAGGGTAGGGGGTGTGAGCGAATTTGACGTAATTAAGTCTTTATTGCATAAACCTAGTTCTGCCTTTATATTTAAAAATTAACATGGTTTATCATTTGTTTCAATTTTCTCAAGTATGTAAAGTGTAAGGAAATCTAAGGATTCATTATACAGTTTTGATTCTGTAGAGTTGTCATGGAAATACTCTATTTTGTTTATCTTACTTATTTATATATTCTTCCTCTCCATATACACAGATAGCTTGTCTCTGAAAGGCAACCAGTTTCACAATTCAAACCAAAAGATCTCCTCCCACCTCCTGGAAGTACAGATGATCAAGCTTGGGTTTCAGTATGACGGCTCATACTGAAGAAAGGAAACCAAAACAACAAATTAAAAATCATGAGAAAGCAAAGAAATTCTGAGTCCCTCTTATATTTATAAACCTACTTCTGAATATCCTCAAACGACTTTTTTAAAAACTGAATTCTTTCTAACGCTATGAGTCATTAATGTGGTAAAATAGTGGAAAACAAATTTCAAAGTCACATAATCTCATAATCTTTCCCTGTCAGACTCCCATTTCATCTCCTAATTGTTACTGTATACAGTCTACACCGGAGAAGGGACGGCATGAGTAGGTGACCAAAAGGATGCACCTTCTAGTGCCTTCCCAGGCGATCGGGCAAGTGGGCTTCTGCATGTATGCCATGAAGAGTACTTTATATACAAATGATGATCACAGTAAACTGATAGAGATAATTTTGACATGTTTTATTTCAATCAATAGCAAGGTTATTAATTAGCTATCTTTCACAATAGAGAGCTTTGGCCTCACAGACTTGTGTCATCAGTTCCATGTATCTTCACTTTCTCAAGAGTCCTGAGCATCCCCAAATCAAAAACGAAATTACCTCTGGCAAGAGTAATATGCTGCTCAAAATAGCATAATGCTTGATACAAGTTCTTGGTCATCTAAAGTTTAATATTAAATCTTGCCCTTATCCAAATATTAATACTGCTTCACGGAATAAACATGGTCTTATTGCCCACAAAGGGAAATTTCTTTTTATTTTTTTCAACCCTCTGTAGCAATACTGCTATTCTTAAAGATTGTGCTCAAATTTGTAATATAATATTCTTATCTCCTTTCATCATACTGCAATATATTTTTTCATGTGGATAAGACTTATAGGACTACAGTGTCTCTCTCTTAGTTGCCATATTCAGAAAAAGAGTATTTTGATAGCTTTCAATATTCTAAAAGTTTAGTGCAGGTGTCAAATTTAATTAAAATAAATGTGTACAAGTAAAAGTTGTAGAAAATCAGGCTGAATATAATATATTGATACTGGATCTTCTATTTACAAGGTCATTTTCAACTTAAAATAGAGATGCTGAAAAATCCAATTTTCTGATATCTACTAATTTTCCTGCAATTTTCTTCTTAAAAATTCAATGAAGATAGCAATCTTATCAACTGAGTATATTTTTTTATTGAATATATTTTTGCATATTCTTGCATATATATGTATGCATGTACCTATTTAACAAATGTCACACGTTTACTTCTAGTAGAGTGCCTGACATATATGAGTGCCTAAATAATATCAAATAATTTTAAATATTTGAATTTAGGTCTTTAGGATGAGGGAGGAGAATCTAATAATGTTTTTCTTAAATAAAAATATTTAATTATACAGTGAAAATGGGCCATGAAAATGTCTTAAAAATTCTATCTAGTTGACAGGACATATTTTTCAATATTATTTAAAGAAGAAAATATTGGCAAAAAGTTCTGTGCAGCTCAAATATTTAGATAAATCTATAGAGTGAACTTTAATAATTAAATATAGCCTAGTGGATAGTTAATATAAAGCATGATTCAGTGAACACTTTTATATCTTAATATTTTTTTCTTTTATGTTTGCATTGCTCTTCTAACATAGTCCATGCCTATATTAAACATTAGATACCAGAAAAGTATCTGTTTTGAATAGAGAGGCTTTAAAAGCCTAAACTCTAGATAAGAGAATGTTTTATTCTTTATCTATGCATTTTGGTATTATTTAAACATGAATTTAATGACCAATGCAGGCAAAATATGCACTTATCTAGTATATGGGTTCCTACACAGCATTCGCTTTAGGTACTCACCTACTTTAATTCCTTATAAAACAATATTACTAGTAGTCAGATTTCACAACTCACGCTACCTTTAGAACATCGAACTTTTTTTATTACTGTCACTTCATTACCTTATTCTAAATCATACCAACATCCTGTGACCTATTTCATGAAAGGCAGAAATTGTCAGGAATGAACTATCATATTTAAAATCAATATATTCCCTAAAGCAATCTTCTATAAGTCCTTTACCTCCTTTTAGTTGTTGCTGTTAAATCAACTAGGATCTCCCTTTTAATTGATGCTTTTGTACTTTTAGTGACTCTTCTAAAAATGCTTCTATTATTGGGCATGTGTTTTGAATAGGCTCGTTTTCATGGAGTCATTGGAATAACTAGGAACAAAAATAATAAATTTGATGTATTGGTTCACTGGAGATTTAATTTTCTGTGGATCCCTGCTTTTACATTTAGTTAAGGTTTAAGAGCTCAAAGTATTATTCTTGACAACATGTTAAATGTTTGAGGTATGGATGTATAATGGAATAATGCAATAAATGTCTTGTGTCCATATTGATTTTTTAGATGAATCTGCTTTGAAAATTCTGGCACCCAGCAGCCCAATAGTATTTAACCATGGTAACCTTTGAGTTTTTTTAAAGAGTGTGGCACTTCTGTACTCAGGTGTAATCCCCAGCAGACTCTTAGCGAGAGAAGGAGAATTGATCCTAATCCTCTCGTGCCTTAAGGTCATTTCAAGGAATCAGGCTCTCAAGGGCCACACTGCCAGGAGAGCTAGGCAGCACCAACAAGTCAAGCCACAGTGTGATGTTTTCTACATTGTCTGATATTACTTTCAAGAAGAAAGTGTTCCTTAAGCATGAAGGAATGACTGGCGCACGTAGCTCTGCAACATGTGACAAACAGCAAGCACTATTTCATGCCTTCACATGAGACTTGTTAATACAAGTTTTTTGATGACTTTATGAGATCCCTTAGAAAGTTGGATAAACTAATAAAACAATGAAGGCAGTCTGTCTTCACTGAACGTAACTGAAGGACCAACAACATGTGGAAAATCAAGTAAAGTATTTATCGTGCATGGTAGATGCCTCAGGATTCATGCAAACATGTGATAGCAAAGACAGGCTGTGAAGGGAACGAACAATTGAAGGAAAATAAGGGCATGTTATCTCTCAGGGTCTCCTTCATTTTCAAATCTCTATACTTTCCTGGTCCACATCCCTGGCATGCGTTAAAGTGAGTAGCTTCCTAAAAGGTCCCTTAGACCTGTCAAAATTTCAAAACAGCTGTGGGAATCTTTTTATATAGCTTTCATTTTCCTAAGGTTCAACACGAAGGGAGGGAAGGAAGGACAGAGAAAAGAAAGAAGGAAGGAAAAAATGAATGAACAAATAAAAGGATAAACAAACTGGTCTTTAATGAGAAACTTTGATGAAAGAAATAGAACCACCAACTATATTACAACATAGTTTTTTTTTTTCTTTTTCTTTCTCAGCTTTTATTTTAGGATCAAGGGGTACACGTGCAGGATTGTTACAGAGGGATATGGTGTAATGCTGAGGTCTGCGGTATAACAGAAACTGTCACCCAGATAGCAAGCACCGTACCCACTCGTTAGTTTTTCTGCCTGTGTCCCCTTCTTTCCTCCTCCATTTTGTATTTCCTAGTGTCTATTGACCTGTCTTTACGTCCATGTGTACCCCACGTTTAGCTCCAATTTATAAGTAAAAACATGCGGTATTTGGTTTTCTGTTACTGTGTTAGTTCACTTAGAATAGTGGCCTCCAGCTGCATCCATGTTGCTGCAAAGGACATAATCTCATTTTTATTATGGCTGTGTATACGTGGTATATACATACCACATTTTCCTTATCCAATCCATGGTGTATATGTACCACATTTTCCTTATCCAATCCACCATTGATGAGCACCTGTGTTGATTCCATGTTTTTGCTATTGTGAATAGTGCTGCAACAGACATACAGGTACATGTGTCCTTTTGGGAGAAGGATTTATTTTCCTTTGGATATATACCCAGTCATGGGATTGTTGGGTTGAATGGTAGTTCAACTCTTAGTTCTTTGAGAAATCTCCAAACTGCTCTTCACAGCAGCTGGACTAATTTACATTCCCATCAATAGTGTATAAGTGTCCCCTTTTCTCCACAGCCTCATCAACATCTGTTAGTTTTTGACTTTTTAAGAAAAGCCATTCTGACTGGTATGAGATGCTATCTCATTGTGCTTTTGATTTGCATTTCTCTGGTGATTAGTGATGAAGAGCATTCTTTAATTTCTGTTGGATGCTTGCCTTCTTTTGAGAAATGTCTGTTCATATCCTTCCCACTTTTTAATGAGGTTATTTGTGCAATTTTGCTGCTTTTTATTTCTGTTTTCTCTTGGTCACTTATCAAGGAGCAATTTTCAAAAAAAATCATAACAAAAAGCAGTGGTATCCTTCCTTTTATGTTAAGTATTTCTGTTTATTCTGATGATTTAGGAGACAGGTGATTTCAAGTTCATCTTTAGAGCATGTTTTATTTTTTATTACTTTCTTTCCTTTAAAGAGCTGAAAGTAGAAAATTATTGGGGAAAATTATCTTCTATTCATGTTTCATTGTTAAATGTATTCATGTCAGTTTGGCAAAATCACTTTCATCATCCTGAACTGATTTCACTAATATTTCCTCCAGATTGCTTCCATATTATGAGTTATATTTTGACATTCCGCATTCGCTATCTTTTAGGGCCCTCATCCACACACTCAACAAAAATTTCTTGAGTGTCTCAGTCTGTTATGTGCCCACACTTGTCTAGCCCAAGGGGTTACAGCAATGACCCAGGAACCCTTGCTTTCAGATACTTAAGGGGCTGATTCAATAGCACAGTGATCCAAACCATAAATATCCATTTTGTACAAAACCTTTTCAATAACATGTAAATCATTAGGCACTTAATCATACATTACTGCTCTTTCTTCAGAGCACCATAAGTAAGCAATTGAGAAAAATAATTCTAAGTCATTTTCCTGAAATAGGAAAAAAATGATTTTTATAAACTTCTAAACTTTGCTTCTAATACAAGTACATTTTAGTTTGTTTGCTTCTAATTTTTCAACTCGGTAAAACATCTGTAATGTTAATTGGATCATTTGTCAATTGTCAGCATGTTAGTTTTTTCAAATTTAAATTCTCTTCTCAGCATTCATTTGTCATATCATTTAATATTATAGAGTGCACCCTTTTAAACTGTGTGCCCTACATACAAAACCATCTAGCATAAATAATATCTGAAACCCAGAGTAACGTTAAATTCTTCAACTAATAGAATTGAGCCCTATGAAAACAATATGTAGGCCAGTGAAAATAAGTTTGTTTTGGACAATCCTGACCCCAATAAAAAACTTTCTAGAGTAGAAACATTGTCCAAATCTACAGCAGTGGAAACCAACAGTAACTTTTAAAATTCATGTGTACCTTTGGCTTAAATTTTATTGGATTAAGTGGCATTTAAGAAGAAAAATACATTCTATGTTCCTTTCACACTATTTCACTACTGCTAACAGATTTTAAACTTAAGCATGTTAAGCTTAAGTTTAAACTTAAGATTTTAAGCTTAAGTTTAAACTTAAGATTTTAAGCTTAAGTTTAAACTTAAGATTTTAAGCTTAAGTTTAAACTTAAGATTTTAAACTTAAGTGACCCCCCCACCCCCCGCCAAAACAAAGCATTACGACTATGAAGGACTCTAAAGCAATTTTGTAAAGTGTTAGTTGAAGTCTCTGAGGCTGCTAAAGGCCAAACGTATGGAAGTTTATTTTCCATTTTTACTTACTGTAGTTTTATCCAGACCAATGGGCCTCTTATTTCATAGTATTTTCTCAGTCCATTGCTCTAAGTGCTTGGCTCTCACCACAATCAGGATGATGGAAGAAAGCAGAGCTGCAATTACCACTGTGAGATCCTATCTGACACACTACTTTCCAAACTGCTATAGCGCCTTAGACTGTCTTTGACCTCTTCCTCATCTCGGTGAGCTAAGAAGAAGAAACTCTCCCTGAGCTGTTATTTTTCTCCTCAGATCCATAACTTGTAAAGCCTTCACACTGAGATATCCTGATCTTAGGAGCATACAATCACAATCTATTACCCCAGAAGCTTCCTGGGGATTCTAGGTTACTGCTTTTGCTGCTTTTTTTTTTCTTTTTAAAGTAGTACAAAACACTGGTTAGCAGTTGTTTCAAATCAGAAATCAGTCTAGCTAGTGAATTTTATCTGACATAGCATAAATTCATGACTGTGCTGTTTTTGTCTTGCTGAATAAGGACATATTGAAAATAATTGGAGTGAGGAAAAGTTTCATTGTTTTCTTCTTTTATGTTCATGTGTTCTTATACTTTGCTGTAATTTATGAATATACTGCCTTGTATTGTTTCATTATATTGTCTCGCTGTTGGAGTAAGGAAAAGTTTCCTTGTTTTTTTCTTTTATGTACACTTGTTCTTATACTTTGTTGTAATTTATGAATATACCACCCTGTATTGTTTCATTTATATTGTCTCTCTAGGTGGACTATAAATCCCTCAGACCAGTGAAGAGATTTTATAATTTGTAAAAGCCTCTTTTCATGTCCGACACTGAATAAAATGTAATAAGTAAAGCCTTTCTGAAATAACTAATTGGTTAATTAAATGACCATTTGCTTTGAAAGAAACAAATTCTATAACAATTATTCATAAAATCAAGCATTTTATTTCCAAAGCATCAAAATTAATTTTGAACAAATTCATTAATATTTGTAAGGTAAAAAAATAAAAGAGGATACAAACAAATGGAAGAACATTCCATGCTCATGGGTAGGAAGAATCAATATCGTGAAAATGACCATACTGCCCAAGGTAATTTACAGATTCAATGCCATCCCCATCAAGCTACCAATGACTTTCTTCACAGAATTGGAAAAAACTACTTTAAAGTTCATATGGAACCAAAAAAGAGCCTGCATCGCCAAGTCAATCCTAAGCCAAAAGAACAAAGCTGGAGGCATCACACTACCTGACTTCAAACTATACTACAAGGCTACAGTAACCAAAACAGCATGGTACTGGTACCAAAACAGAGATATAGATCAATGGAACAGAACAGAGCCCTCAGAAATAACGCCGCATATCTACAACTATCTGATCTTTGACAAACCTGAGAAAAACAAGCAATGGGGAAAGGATTCCCTATTTAATAAATGGTGCTGGGAAAACTGGCTAGCCATATGTAGAAAGCTGAAACTGGATCTCTTCCTTACACCTTATACAAAAATCAATTCAAGATGGATTAAAGACGTAAATGTTAGACCTAAAACCATAACAACCCTAGAAGAAAACCTAGGCAGTACCATTCAGGACATAGGCATGGGCAAGAACTTCATGTCTAAAACACCAAAAGCAATGGCAACAAAAGCCAAAATTGATAAATGGGATCTAATTAAACTAAAGAGCTTCTGCACAGAAAAAGAAACTACCATCAGAGTGAATAGGCAACCTACAGAATGGGAGAAAATTTTCACAACCTACTCATCTGACAAAGGGCTAATATCCAGAATCTACAATGAACTCAAACAAATTTACAAGAAAAAAACAAACAACCCCATCAAAAAGTGGGCGAAGGACATGAACAGACACTTCTCAAAAGAAGACATTTATGCAGCCAAAAAACACATGAAAAAATGCTCATCATCACTGGCCATCAGAGAAATGCAAATCAAAACCACAATGAGATACCATCTCACACCAGTTAGAATGGCAATCATTAAAAAGTCAGGAAACAACAGGTGCTGGAGAGGATGTGGAGAAATAGGAACACTTTTACACTGTTGGTGGGACTGTAAACTAGTTCAACCATTGTGGAAGTCAGTGTGGCGATTCCTCAGGGATCTAGAACTGGAAATATCATTTGACCCAGCCATCCCATTACTGGGTATATACCCAAAGGACTATAAATCATGCTGCTATAAAGACACATGCACACGTATGTTTATTGCGGCATTATTCACGATAGCAAAGACTTGGAACCAACCCAAATGTCCAACAATGATAGACTGGATTAAGAAAATGTGGCACATATACACCATGGAATACTATGCAGCCATAAAAAATGATGAGTTCATGTCCTTTGTAGGGACATGGATGAAATTGGAAATCATCATTCTCGGTAAACTATCGCAAGAACGAAAAACCAAACACCGCATATTCTCACTCATAGGTGGGAATTGAACAATGAGATCACATGGACACAGGAAGGGGAATATCACACTCTGGGGACTGTTGTGGGCTGGGGAGAGGGGGGAGGGATAGCATTGGGAGATATACCTAATGCTAGATGACGAGTTAGTGGGTGCAGTGCACCAGCATGGCACATGTATACATACGTAAGTAACCTGCACAATGTGCACATGTACCCTAAAACTTAAATGTATAATAATAATAATAAATAAATAAAAATTGTTTGCATTTTTCTGTGGTAGATAATATATATTATACTCAGTTATCATTTATAACACATATATACACTATACATATGAAATATAGGTATACAAATATATCACAATACTATCAACTAAGTTGTGAAATCATGTGGCATGAAATGAACCAAGTCCTCTTTAAATTGTAAATACAGAATAGTGTGTGTTTTTATCAAAGGAAAATATTTATAGTCTATCTAATCTCACATTCCTAAGAGTTATTCCAAATCTTAGCATTAAAAGTCTCTAAGAATGCAGTTGTATATCCAATGAAATCGATTGTTTTATCTAATCATCTAGATAATCGCTTAACTTTCTGGGTAAAATATAAACTGGCTGGAATCTTTGTTTATTCCCCCTGGACAGCAAGTCTCTGACTGTTTTGTTTGTTTGTGTAATCCAAACACCCAAAACAGTGCATGGTGCTTAATAGGAACTCAATAAATATTTGTTGAGTAAATGGCTTCTTATTGTGTACAAAAGAAAGTATGTGAGTTTACATTTCATGGAGTTATCTAAGTGAAGGAGACAGGATAAAGGGTTTTGCAGGGAACACCATGTGTGCAAAAGCCCTGTGCGGAAGATAATGAGTAATGTTTGAGAACTGAAAATCCCACGTGGCTAGAATACAGAAACTGGGGGAAAGTGGTTTAAGATAGCCTCGGAGACATAAACGGGCCATATTATAAAAATCTTTTCAGGTCATGTTAAGAATGCGGTCTTTATCTTTAAAGCAATGAGAAGTGGTGTGGAATTTTAGGCAGGGTAGTGGCATAAGCTGATTTGTATTTGAGGAAAATTACAGTTGTAAAACTGAGAAAGGTTGCAGGGGCAGCATGAGTGGAGGCAAGGAGCCCAGTTAGGAGGCTGTCTGGTACTACCAGTGGCAGATGATGTGGGTTGCACTAGACAATAATGGTGACTATAGAAAAAAGTTTACAGCTTTGATGTAAAGTCACAAAGTACTGTGTATCACCTCCATGCCATTTATCAAACTTTGCAATTGCCCATTTGTTTCTATGACTATAGAGTGATGTCTACCACTACTGATCTCTGCCCTCCATCAAGCTGACACTAGGTCTAATTTGGCTGTCCATTCTACCCCAGTGCTGAATACCTGGCACACAGTAACTGCTCCATAAAGATTTGTTGATTACCTGAATGGAATTATATTCAAAATTAAAATTGTGTTATCACAGTACATAAAAGTAAAGAGAGTTTTGCTAAACGTTCTGTGTCCAAAACGCTTAATTTTAGAACTTTAAAAGAAATTTTAAAGTATATAAAAAACCATAAAATATATAGGAATCCTAGAGTTTAGTATGTCTCACAGAGTTTCTGAAAGCTGGATGGTTTAGGTAGCTCCACCATGAGTAGCCCACTATCTTATGATGTAATTTATTGCATTGGCAAATAACTGGGTTTTAAGAGTAATTCTTACAATATGACAAAATATTTATTCTTTTCACTTTCACTGTTAATTCTAGTTCTGAAGTCTGGACCAACATACAAAAATTCTAATGCTTTTATTATTTCAAAGTTATTTAAATATTTAAAGATGGCTCTGCAGAGTCTACTCTTTCAAGTCTCAATAATTTCAGCTGCTTTTATTTGACATGCTTTCTAGACTTACCATCCTAGACTTCTGAAAATTGTGATGCTTTTTTCCAAATGCCTTTCTTTAGATGCATTTTAGTTTGCCAATGCTTCTAAAACGTATAGCTACATTTGGAAAGCACCATATTGTATAAATATACAGACATGTATTTTTAAAGTTTATGAGACAAAGGGTCAACACCATGCTGCAACTGTGGTTTGATCAGCATTGTGTGCAATGGGTTTGTTGCTTCCCATGATCTTAGCATCCTTCACAAACCATTTAAAAAACTAAAACTGACTGAGGAGAAGTCACATGCCTAAGTTGGGATGTGCTGATTCTTAGTCCATGCTTTCTACCTGCATAATTAGATGTACTTCTGGATGTTTACAATAAAAAGATGATGATCAAAAGAATAAGTGATCTTTACCATAATATACTTCCATTGCTAAAAATATACAATTACTATTGCCCATCTAATTTCCAGACAAGATCTCAAAGCACTTAAGTGCAAATATTTTTTAATAAATTAGTCTGGTTTTCATATAGGCACATAGATAATGTTGTCGTTATAACTAAAGTTCTCTTTATATGAAATATACCTTACCCAGGGAATGCACATCTGTTTTCTGAAAAAGAAATTCAAATTGAGAACCTTGTCAGTATTAATTAGGATAATAATACAAACCACACTAGTTTAGTTATTTTCACTCATCTAATAAGCTCTTCAATAAAGATCTAAAAATGTATTTAAAACACATAAAACAAAATCATGTCTAATTATGAAGGGTAGTTGCTATTTTAATCTGCTTGCAGTTTTCAAACCAGATATAATTTGTTTTAGATGTTGTATCTGATATACTGAAGTCCAGTTACTATAGGATAATTAAGTTGGTTGTTAATTGTGGGATGTAACTGAAACAGAATCCATTATAAACTATAATATCTATTATTAAATGACAATTATTCCTATAAATGTTATCATTGGCTTAATAAATCAATATAGGTGATTTGAGAAAATATTAAGAAATGTCTAATTTTAAAATGTATTAAATTGTACCTTGTCTTATTGGATCTTCTAATAACAGATAAAATAGTACTTGTATGAATTTTTAAAACACACTGATATGGACAAACACAGAAAGACTGAATCTGCATGGCAAAAATACATGTCATAGTGTATCATACACACAGCTAACATTTATTTTACAATCAACATTTTTTTTACTGAGTACCTGATATGTAAGGTAGTATTATGCAATCTCTAAGAAATTTAGGTTAGAATCTGTTTTACTTGTGTTATATAATTTTAAATAATAATGTTGAATAATATACATATACTACTTTTTAAATATATAAACACTATGTATAATATATGCATGTTTTCATATGTGTATATAATTTTAAACTGGAACACACTTAGATAATTATATGTATTCATTTTTCTATAAGCAGAGTAGTCATTAGTTTTTCAATAGATTAAATATTGAAGGTAATTAAATTCCGATTCAGATTCACAGCAGGCTCTTTACACATAGCAAGTCTATGTGCTAGAACAACAATTATTAGTGAGTACAATAAATAAGTCTCAGCTCATAAAATTCAAGAAAAAAATATCATCTGGACAGTAACCTAAAAACTAGACCAGGTAATCACCTGAGGTTCCATTTATTTACATTAATCTTCATTTCTGCATTGTAATTTTCATTTGTTGAATAAATTTCCTCTTACTGCAGATGAGAAGCATTCTACAAATATACCAGAACTAGTCCAGCATTTTTCAAACCTCTATTTTGATGTCACCTAAACACATTTTGAAAGCCCTTCACAAAATATTTAGTTGTTTAATTTTTCATAAAATTCTAGTCGTCGCAAATTATATAATTTTTTAACATGTTGTAATTATTGACTTTTAAAATAAAAATTTTATGTCATTTAAAATGTAGCCAATGGTGTCTACATATCATGGCAATTTTATACTTGTCATTTTATTCATATAAAAATACATTAACACATCTTTTCAACTGTCAGAAATGTAATGTCATGACTCTTCTACTTGAATTTAAATATCTATTTCACTTACGCTGACAATTTTGTTAAAATTTAATGAATTATTAGGTTTTAGTCTTTTATTGTTCCCCATCATACTTCTCTGCTTTATAATATGTATGTAAATTTAAATTTAATTTTTGAAAAGTTTATCTGACTATAAGGTGCTGAAGTGCTAAAAATTTCTTTTGATAAAGACATAATTGCAATAATTAGTTGTAAAAATGAGTAAAACAACATAAATATATTATGTTTTTAATAAATTTTATACATAAAGAGCAAAATTTTATTGGAAACTCATTTCTTAATGAGATGGAAGCAGTTCTATTCCCCTGATTAATTTATATATCTGAGGATGAAGATTACTTATTGCCAGACAAAATAGTGGTTCACTATCAATTCTGTTCTATTTGATCCACTACCAAATACCGAATCAATTAGATACTGCTCCAATTTTGTTGAAAGCAAAAAATTCGAAATCATGACATGCAAATGGATTTGGTATTGTTATTAGACTTATTTACTTCCTCAAAGCAAACACTCACATTTGTAATTGTCATTTTATTTAATACTGAGAGTAGGGTTTCTACACTAAGATAATTCAACAATGGTTGCAACACAAGATAGAAGAAAAGGGTGCCCCTTTTTTGTGAAGTAAGAGAAGGGCAATCGTAGAAGGAAGTGGGAAAAGAAATCAGGCTTAATTTCTCAGTTGTGCTTTTTCAGGCTGATCCATATTATTTTTAGTACTTATGAAAATTAGAAGACCTCTGATCTATTTCAGCATTCCACTAGCAAAACAATCCATTCTGAAACAACCTTGAGAGGTATTAACAAATATTCCTAGCCCTCCAGGTCCACATTAGCTCAATCCAAGTTTCAGTGTCTGAGATATTCTCATTTTGGAAAAGATGCAGGGCTGTGGAGGAGGGATTCTTTTGTCCCTCACTAATATCCAAAAATTCCACCCACTTCTTCTGAATTTCCCATTTATCTTAATTGTTCTGGACAGCAGTGAGACTGAGAATAATGATAATATGTACCAAACCATCTTGAGACCTCTCTTCCTCTGGTGATCTTAACCAAAATCATCATTCTGGAGAACGATATACTTTTAAGGCATGGTGTCATCCCTCCCATCCCCAAACACAGGCACTTACCATTCAGAGTCGGAAGGATCCATTTCTGCAACTACTGAGGATTCAACTTCATTGGCTGAATTAACTTTGTTTTACTAGTAACACTGATCATAGTTGTTTTACTTCATTATATAGGTCACATTTTAACATCTTGTCCATACTTATATCAGAGAAAAACTAACCCTCTATGGCATTCCCTTGAGTTAATATAGGCAAACAATTGTCCAGAAAGAAAATGGTGTTACATGGATATAAAGTTTTCTCAAAGACTCATGCTCCTACTAGTGAAACTTAACTTATATTAAAGCTCACTAATCATCTGACCTAGAGTTTTTCCATGAATTGATATAAGCGTACCAAAATGAAATATGTAGGATTTGCCCATTTCCCTTTTTTGAAAAGTACTTGAACATTTGCCAGTTTTCCAGCCTTAAGTCGTCTCTACTATTTACATTCATTTACCAAATATCAAAATCTTTATATATCTATATGCATATATGCATTATTCTCTGCCCTAGGATTTAATTTGCATTTACATAGACACTGCTAATATAAGACATCTAAATTGATTTTTAATTTCTCTTAAAATGAGTAACTATTTTACTCTCTGCATTTTGAGAATATTTTCTTGACAGAAAAATAAGGAAGCACCAAGGTGGGAGGATCACTTGAGGCCAGGAATCTGAGACCAGCTTGAGCAAGATAGCGAGACTCCCATCTCTATTTAAAAAAAAAACAGCTGGTTTTGGTGGCACACATGTGTAGTCCCAGTTACTCGGGAGGCTGAGGTGGGAGGATTGCTTGAGCCCAGGAATTCAAGACTACAGTCACACCACTCTACTCCAGGCTAAGAGACACTGCAAGATCCTGGAAAGAAGAAAGAAAAGAAAAGAAGGAAAAAGAAAAAGAAAGAAAAGAAAAGAACAGGAGAGGCGAGGAGAGGGAAGGAAGGAAAAAATAAAATAAAGAGGAGAGAGGAGAGGAGAGGAAACAGAAAGATGAGGAAGCAAAATATTAATTTTATTAAATTAATCATAATGTGCTGTTTCTATACTAATTACAATGTTAGAATGCTTTCTGTTTTCATCAATTAGAACAACAATGTATTTATATTTTTGAATGCAGCATTTTAAATATTGGATATCATCTACTTAAGCAGACATGCAAGCATAGATGCTTAATGTGTGAACTACTCCATTTCCATAAGCATTTAAATCACTGGTATATATTCTGCTAAATGTATTCCACTGAGGTGGTTATTGTCTGAGGACTTAATTTCCCTTAGGGTAGTTTTTACACTCTAATATTGTCCTTAGCATAAAAACATTAGGATTTTTTCATGTGGTAATATTGATATCTGTTCTCAAGACTCAAGCTACAACCTTAAAATTTTTCTCTGAATGAGATCTTTTATATAGTCTTCACAAAATAAATATTACTCATCTCTAATAATTTGTATTAACTAGAAATATCAAATTATTTTCAATATTCTGATATTTAATAATTCCAAATATTTAATAATTCAGGATAGACTATCTAAGAGTGAACTGGAAAATTTCCCAGTCTTAAAAAGTGACAACACATTAACTTAGTCATAACTAGTCACAACTTAGTCATAACTAGGTGCATAAGAGATGAAATGCCAAAGTTAACACCAGGTCCAGGTAAACTTAAAAAGCAGAAATACACAAACAGGCAGGGTAAATTGGAGTACATGAGCCTTCCATTTTCATATGAGTCTCAAATGGATGGATGTCAGGATTGGAATATTTCTAAGTTATTATTCTAATCAAGTCCTGTAGCATTTTTTGAGGACTTTACTCTTACAGGAGCCATAATAGCACCTAGAGATACAAACTTCTTAGCCATAAAAGCATTTCTCCATGTCATCACACTAAAGAAATGAGCACAGATATGCCAATAAATAATGTGCCCAGGGCACGATGGCTCATGCCTGTAATCCTAGCACTCTGGGAGGCTGAGGGGGATGAATCACGAGGTCAAGAAATTGAGACCATCCTGGCCAACATGGTAAAACCCTGTCTCTACTAAAAATACAAAAATTAGCTGGACGTGTTAGCACACACCTATAGTCTCAGCTACTGAGGAGGCTGAGGCAGGAGAATTGCTTGAACCCGGGAGGCGGAGGTTGCAGTGAGCCGAGATCATGCCACTGCACCCTAGCCTAGTGACAGAGCGAGACACCATCTCAAAAAAAAAAAGAAAGAAAGAAAGAAACAAAGAATTGCTCAGGGAAGGGAGTTATCTTCCTCTCTGGGAGAGGTCGGTGACTATTTCATAGATAACAACTAGGCCACCTTGGTAGATGAATACTCATTTAACAGGAAGACACATAGCTAGTGAATATTAAGTTCTCTTCTGCTCATATGAGATAAAAAGTTGTCATAAGAAGAGACCAGGGCCCATTCCTGCCACCACTGACACATGTGAATGCTGCCGGGGGACCTCAGGACCAGCCCACCCAGTGTACTAGTCTTCAGCAAAGCCTCACCACAGCCTCCGCAAACATCCACAGCCTAAGCCACTGAGGAACTCAAGGACAATACTGATGTTGATCACAGCCAAAGAAATCATATGGAGACTATACTACGGTGCTCACCCCGAACCAAACCAAAGTACACTACCCAACCAACATTATAGATCCATCTACAGAAAAAAGTATTTTTCTATGAAAATAATTTAATAGGAAAGCTATATCATAAATTTGGAAGAAATTACTGTTAAGCTAGATGCACAAATATTAACTTAAAAACACAGGAAACATAAAAAAGTAAGGAACCTAACACTTTTGAAGGAAAATAATAATTTTCCCGTAACATACCCCAAATAAAAGGAAATCTATGAAATGTCTGAACTGAAAAGGAATTCAAAAGAATGACATTAAGGAAACTCAATGAGACACAAGGGAATACAGAACATATAATCAGGAAAACAATTCATGGTCTGAATAAGAAATTCAACAAAGGGATATTGTAAGAAACAACTAAACAAAAATAGTGGAACTAAAGAATTCTATAAAATAAAAATACCATCAAGATGTTAACAAGAGACTAGATCAAGCAGGTGAAATAATTTCAGAACTTGAAGAGAGGTCTTTTGAAATAGCACAATCAGACAAAACAAAAAAAGAATAAAAAAGAATGAAGAATGTCTACATGACATATGGGACACCATCAAGTGAACAAATAATACAATTTTTGGAATTTCAGAAAAGAGATGAGAAAAGGCATTAAAAATCTATTTTATGATAAATCTCCAAACTGCTTTTCACAGTGGTTGAACTAATTTACATTTCCACCAACAGGGTATAAGTGTTCCCCTTTCTCTGCAATCTTACCAACATATGTTATTTTTTATCTTTAATAATGGCCATTTTGACTGCTGTGAAATGGTACCTCACTGGGGTTTTGATTTGCATTTCTCTAATGATTACTGATGTTGAGCATTTTTTTTCACATATTTGTTGGCCACAACTATGCCTTCTTATGAGAAGGTGTCTTCATATCCTTTGCTCATTTTAATGGGGTTGCTTTTCGCTTGTTGATTTGTTTAAGTTCCTTATAGATTCTGAATATTAAATCTTTGGCAGATGCAGAGTTTGTGAATATTTTCTCCTATTCTCTAGGTTATCTGTTTACTCTATTGATAATTTATTTAATTCTACCTTGTCAATTTTTGTTTTTGTTGCAATTGCTTTTGGGGACTTAGTCATAGATTCTTTCCCAAGGCTGATACCCCGAATGGTATTTCCTAGGTTTTCACTAGGATTCTTATAGTTTTAGGTCTTACATTTAAGTTTTAATCCATCTTCAGCTAATTTTCATATAGGATGAAAGGTAGGGGTCCAGTTTCATTCTTCTGCATATGGTGAGCCAGTTATCCTGGAATTTAGGTATACCATTCAAGTCAGCAATCCCATTACTGGGTATATATTGAAAGGAAAATAAAACATTCTACCAAAAAGACACAGGCACTCATATGTTTATTGCAGCAATATGCACAATAGCAAACACATTGTGTCAACCCAGATGCCCATAAATATGAACTAGATAGGGAAAGTATTTGTACATATATGCCATGGAATACTGTGCAGTCATAAAAAATGATGAAATCATGTTATTTTCAGCAACATGGATGCAACTGGAGACCATTAGCCTAAGTGAATTAACACAGGAACAGAAAACCAAATACTAAATGTTTTCACTTGTAAGTGGGAGCTAAACATTGAGTACACAGGGGCATAAAGATGAGAACAACAGACGCTAGGACTACTAGAGGGTAGAGGATAGGAATGGAGGCAAGAGTTGAAAAACTATGAGGTACTATGTGCACTACCTGGGTGATGGGATCACTTGTACACCAAACCTTAGCAACATGCAATTTCCCCCATGTAACAAACCTGCACATGTACTCCTGAACCTAAAATAATTTTTTTAAAAAACGAATGAAATAATGAAATAGGGGAAAATTTCTTAATTCTTGGAAGACATATAGACATCAATATTCAAGAAGCTAAAAGTTCCCAAAAGACTCAACCCAAACGGATCCTTTCCAAGGCACATTATAGTCAAACTGTCAAGTCAAAGGAAAAGAGAGAGAATTATATTTTTAAAAAAGCAGGAGAAAAGCATAAAATCACATATAAGGGAATTCCCAACATATTAACAGCAGATTTCTCACCAGAAGCCTTATAGGCCAGGAGAAAATGGGATTATATAGTCACATCAAAAGAAAAAAATGCTACTTAAAAATACTTTACCCAGCAAAGTTATCTTTCAGAAACAAAGATGAAATAAAGTATTTCCAAGACAAGCAAAAACCAAGGGAATTCATCACAACTATATTGACCCTATAAGAAATGTTTAGCAGAGACCTACATCTGGAACTAAAGGATAACATCTACCATCATGAGAATATATGAAAGTATAAAACTCATTGGTAGAGCAGATATGCAAGTGAGAAAGAACAAGAAATAAAATATTACTAAAGATAAACAACAGATTGCAAAGATAAACAATAAGAGGCGAAGAAAGGAACAAAGGATATAGAAGACAATCAGAAAACAATTTATTGAAAATGACAAGAGTAAGTCCTCATCTATCAATTAAAAACCTTGAATGTAAATGGTTTAAATTTCCCAATTAAAAGATAAACACTGATAAAGCAGATTAAAAATATAAAAAAAAAACAACTATACACTGCTTACCAAACCCTTACATCCCTATTAAGTCACACATAGATTGAAATTAAAGTGATGGAAAAAAAAGATATTCCATGCCAATAGAAATAAAAAATATGCAGGAATAGCTGTACTTATATCAGACAAAATAGACTTTATGTCAAAAAACAAGAAAAAAGATTAAGTTTATTATATAATGATAAAGGGGTCAATTCAGCAAGAAGACAAAATACCTTTCAAAGTATTTGCACCTACCAACAAAGAACACAGATATGTAAAGCAAATATTATTGGAGTTAAAGACAGACATAGACTCTAGTACAATAATAGTTGAGAACTTAAATACCTCACTTTCAGCATAGGACAGATCATTTAGACTTAAATTCAACAAAGAAACAAAAGACTTAAATTGCACTAGAGACCAAATAAACTTCAAAGACATTTATACAATATTTCATCCAACAGCTGCAGAATACATATTCTTCTAATTAGCATATGGAACATTCTCCAGGATAGAACACATATTAGGCCACAACAGGAACTTCAGCAAATATTTTCTTTTTTTTTTTTGAGACAGAGTCTCACTCTGTCCCCCATGCTGGAGTGCAGTGGCACGATCTCGGCTCACTGCAAGCTCCGCCTCCCAGGTTCACACCATTTTCCTGCCTCAGCCTCCCGAGTAGCTGGGACTACAGGTGCCTGCCACCAGACCCGGCTAATTTTTTGTATTTTTCGTAGAGACAGGGTTTCACCATGTTAGCCAGGATGGTCTCAATCTCCTGACTTCATGATCCACCTGCCTCGGCCTCCCAAAGTGCTGGGATTACAGGCATGAGCCACCACGCCCGGCCAAATTTCAATAAATATTTTCAAATGGAAATTATATAAAATATCTTCTTAAACAACAATGGAATAAAACTAAAATTCAATAACAGGAGAAACTCTGGAAACTCTACAAATATTAATACATGGAAATTAAATAGGTGGTCACTTCCAAGACGGCCGAATAGGAATAGCTCCGGTCTGCAGCTCCCAGCAAGATCAACACAGAAGACAGGTGATTTCTGCATTTCCAACTGAGGCACCTGGTTCATATCATTGGGACTGGTTGGACAGTGGGTGCAGCCCACGGAGGGCAAGCTGAAGCAGGGCGGGGCATTGCCTCACCCAGGAAGCACAAGGGGTTGGGGGATTTCCCTTTCCTAGCCAAGGGAAGCTGCAACAGACTGTACCTGGAGAAATGGTACACTCCTGACCAAATACTGAGCTTTTCCCACAGTCTTAGCAACCAGCAGACCAGGAGATACCCTCCCGTGCCTGGCTCGGTGGGTCCCACACCCAGGGAGCTTCGCTCACTGCTAGCACAGCAGTCTGAGATCAACCTGTGATGCTACAGTTTGAAGGGGGAAGGGGTGCCTGCCATTGATGGGGCTTGAGTAGCTCACAGTGTAAACAAAGAGGCCAGGAAGCACGAATTGGGCAGAGCCCACTGCAGCTCAGCAAGGCCGCCTGCCTCTATAGATTCCACCTCTGGGGACAGGTCATAGTAGATTAAAAGGCAGCAGACAGCTTCTGCAGACTTAAACATCCCTGTCTGACAGCTGTGAAGAGAGCAGTGGTTCTCAGCATGGCATTCAAGCTCCGAGAACGGACAGACTGCCTCCTAAAGCGAATCCCTGACTCCTGTGTAGCCTGACTGGGAAACACCTCCCAGTAGGGTCCGACAGACACCTCAAACAGGCGAGTGCCCCTCCGGGATGAAGCTTCCAGAGGAAGGATCAGGCAGCAATATTTGCTGTTCTGCAGCCTCTGCCGGTGATACCTAGGCAAACAGGGCCTGGAGTGGACCTCCAGCAAACTCCAACAGACCTGCAGCTGAAAGGTCTGTTAGAAGGAAAACTAACAAACAGAAAGGAATAGCATCAACATCAACAAAAAGGACATCGACAACAAAACCCTATCTGTAGGTCACCAACATCAAAGACCAAAGGTAGATAAAACCACAAAGATGGGGAGAAACCCGAGCAGAAAAGCTGAAAATTCCAAAAAACAGAGCACCTCTTCTCTCCCATAGGATCACAGCTCCTCACCAGCAACAGAGTAAAACTGGACAGATGATGAGTTTGACAAGTTGACAGAAGTAGGCTTCAGAAGTTTGGTAATAACAAACTTCTCCGAGCTAAAGGAGTATGTTCTAACCCATTGCAAGGAAGCTAAAAACCTTTCAAAAAGGTTAGACGAAAGGCTAACTAGAATAAACAGTATAGAAAAGCTCTTAAATGACCTGATGGAGCTGAAAACCATGGCACGAAAACTTTGTGATGCATGCACAAGCTTCAATAGCCAATTCGATCAAGTGGAAGAAAGGATACAGTGATTGAAGATCAAATTAATGAAATAAAGTGAGAAGACAAGATTAGATAAAAAAGAGTGAAGAGAAATGAACAAAGCCTCCAAGAAACATGGGACTATGTGAAAAGACCAAATATACATTTGATTTGTGTACCTGAAACTGATGGGGAGAATGGAACCAAGTTAGAAAACACTCTTCAGGATATTATCCAGGAGAACTTCCCTAACCTAGCAAGGCAGGCCAACATTCAAATTCAGGAAACACAGAGAACACCATAAAGATACTCCTTGACCCCAAGTGCAACCCCAAGACACATAATTGTCAGATTCACCAAGGTTGAAATGAAGGGAAAAAATGTTAAGTGCAGCCAGAGAGAAAGGTGGGGTTACCAAGAAAGGGAAGCCCATCAGCCTAATAGTGGATCTCTTGGCAGAAACCCTACAAGCCAGAAGAGAGTGGGGGGCCAATATTCAACATACTTAAAGAAAATAATTTTCAACCCAGAATTTCATACCCAGCCAAACTAAGCTTCATAAGTGAAGGAGAAATAAAATCCTTTACAGACAAGCAAAGGCTGAGAGACTTTGTCACCACCAGGCCTGCCTTACAAGAGCTCCTGAAAGAAACACTAAACATGGAAAGGAACAGCTGGTACCAGCCACTGCAAAAACATGCCAAATGGTAAAGACCATTGACGCTATGAAGAAAATGCATTGACTAACGGGCAAAATAACCAGCTAACATCATAATAACAGGATTAAATTCAAACATAATAATATTACCCTTAAATGTAAATGGGTTAAATGCTCCAATTAAAAGACACACTGGCAAATTGGATAAAGAATCAAGACCCATCAGTGTGCTGTATTCAGGAGCTCCATCTCAAGTGCACAGACGCACATAGGCTCAAAATAAAGGGATGGAGGAAGATCTACCAAGCAAATGGAAAGCAAAAAAAAGCAGGTGTTGCAATCCTAGTCTCTGATAAAACAGACTTTAAACCAAAAAGATCAAAAGAGACAAAGAAGGCCACTACATAATGGTAAAGGGATCAATTCACCAAGAAGAGCTAACTATTCTAAATATATATGCACCAATACAGGAGCACCCAGATTCATAAAGCAAGTCCTTAGAGACTACAAAGAGACTTACACTCCCACACAATAACAATGGAAGAATTTAAAACCCCGCTGTCAATGTTAGACAGATCAACAAGACAGAAGGTTAATGAGGATATCCAGGGCTTGAACTCAGCTCTGCACCAAGTGGAACTAATGGACATCTACAGAACTCTCCACCCCTAATCAACAGAATATACATTCTTCTCAGCACCACATCACACTTATTCTAAAATTGACCACATAATTGGTAGTAAAACACTCCTCAGCAAATGTAAAAGAACAGAGATCACAACAAACTGTCTCTCAGACCACAGTGCAATCAAATTAGAACTCAGGATTAAACTCACTCAAAACCGCACTACTACACGGAAACTGAACAACCTGCTCCTGAATGACTACTGGGTTCATAACGAAATGAAGGCAGAAATAAAGATGTTCTTTGAAACCAATGAGAACAAAGACACAATATACCAGAATCTCTGGGACACATTCAAAGCAGTGTGTAGAAGGAAATTTATAGCACTAAATGCCCACAAGAGAAAGCAGGAAAGATCTAAAATTGACACCCTAACATCACAATTAAAAGAACTAGAGAAACAAGAGCAAACAAATTCAAAAGCTAGCAGAAGGCAATAAATAAGATCAGAGCAGAACTGAAGGGATGAGACACAAAAAACTCTTCAAAAAATCAATGAATCCAGGAGCTGGTTGTTTGAAAAGATCAACAAAATTGATAGGCCGCTAGAAGGACGAATAAGAAAAGAGAGACACATCAAATAGATGCAATAAAAAATGATCAAGAGGATATCACCACTTATCCCACAGAAATACAAACTAACCATCAGAGAATACTATGCAAATAGACTAGAAATTCTACAAGAAATGGATAAATTCCTGGACACATAGACCCTCCCAAGACTAAACCAGGAAGAAGTTCAATCTCTGAATAGACCAATAACAGGTTCTGAAATTGAGGCAATAATTAACAGCCTGCCAACCAAAAAAAGTCCAGGACCAGATGGATTCTCAGGCTAATTCCACCAGAGCTACAAAAAGGAGCTGGTACCATTCCTTCTGAAACTATTTCAATCAATAGAAAAAGAGGGAATCCTCCCTAGCCTAATTTTATGAGGCTAGCATCATCCTGATATCAAAGCCTAGTAGAGACACAACAACAAAAAAAGAGAATTTTAGGCTGATATCCCTGATGAACATTGATAAGAAAATCTCCAATAAAACACTGGCAAACTGAATCCAGCAGCACATCAAAAAGCTTATCCACCATGATCAAGTGGGCTTCATCCCTGGGATGCAAGGCTGGTTCAACATAGACAAATCAATAAACATAATCCATCACATAAACAGAACCAAAGACAAAAACCACATAATTATCTGAATAAATGCAGAAAAGGCCTTCAATAAAATTCAACATCCCTTCATGCTAAAAACTCTCAGTAAACTAGGTATTGATGGAATGTATCTCAAAATAATAAGAGCTATTTATGAACAACCTGCAGCCAATACCATTTCTGAATGGGCAAAAATTGGAAGCATTCCCTTTCAAAACCAGCACAACACAAGGATGCCCTCTCTCACCACTCCTATTCAACATAGTGGTGGAAGTTCTGGCTAGGGCAATCAGGCAAGAGAAAGAAATAAAGGGTATTCAGTTAGGAAAAGAGGAAGTCAAATTGTCCCTGTTTGCAGATGACATGATTGTATATTTAGAAAACCCCACCATCCCAGCCCAAAATCTCCTTAAGCTTCTAAGCAAATTCAGCAAAGTCTCAGAATACAAAATCAATGTGCAAAAATCACAAGCATTCCTACACACCAATAATAGAAAAGCAGAGAGCCAAATCACGAGTGAACTCCCATTCACAATTACTAAAATGAGAATAAAACACCTAGGAATCCAACTTACAAGGGATGTGAAGGACCTCTTCAAGGAGAACTACAAACCACTGCTCAACAAAATAAAAGAGGAAACAAACAAATGGAAGAATATTCCATGTTCATGGATAGGAAGAATCAATATTGAGACAATGGCTATACTGCCCAAGGTAATTTATAGACTCAATGCTGTCTCCATCAAGCTACCACTGACTCTCTTCACAGAATTGGAAAAAACTACTTTAAAGTTCATATGGAACCAAAAAAGAACCCACATAGCCAACACAACACTAAGCAAAAAGAACAAAGCTGGAGGCATTATGCTACCTGACTTCAAACTATACTACAAGGCTACAGTAACCAAAACAGCATGGTACTGGTACCAAAACAGAGAACGAGCAATGGAGAAAGGATTGCCTATTTAATAAATAGCACTGGGAAAACTGCCTACCCAAATGTAGAAAGCTGAAACTAGATCACTTCCTTACACCGTGTACAAAAATTAACTCAAGATGGATTAAAGACTTAAACGTAAGACCTAACACCATAAAAACCCTAGAAGAAAACCTAGGGAATACCATCCAGGACATAGGCATGGGCAAAGCTTCATGACTAAATCACCAAAGGCAATGGCAACAAAAGCAAGAATATACAAATGGGATCTAATTAAAGAGCTTCTGCACAGCGAAAAAAAAAAAAAAAACTATTATCAGAGTGAACAGGTAATCTACAGAATGGAAGAAAATCTTTGCAATCTACCCGTCTGACAAAGGGCTAATATCCAGAATCTATGAAGAACTTAAACAAATTTACAAAAAAAAAAAAAAAACCAACCCCATCAGAAAGTGGGTGAAGGATATGAACAGACACTTCTCAAAAGAAGACATTTATGCAGCCAACAGACACATGAAAAAATGCTCATCACCACTGGTCATCAGAGAAATGCAAATCAAAACCACGATGCGATACCATCTCATGGCAGTTAGAATGGTGATCATTAAAAAGTCAGGAAACAACAGATGCTGGAGAGGATGTGGAGAAATAGGAACGCTTTTACACTGTTGGTGGGAGTGTAAATTAGTTCAACCATTGTGGAAGACAGTGTGGCGATTCCTCAGGGATCTAGAACTAGAAATACCATTTGACCCAGCGATCCCATTACTGGGTATATACCCAAAAGATTATAAATCATTTTACTATAAAGACACATGCACCCATATGTTTATTGCAGCACTATTCTCAATAGCAAAGACTTGGAACAAACCCAAATGACCATCAATGATAGACTGGATTAAGAAAATGAGGCACATATACATCATGGAACACTATGCAGCCATAAAAAAGGATGAGTTCATGTCATTTGCAGGGACATGGATAAAGCTGGAAACCATCATCCTCAGCAAACCGTCACAAGGACAGAAAACCAAACACCGCATGTTCTCACTTATAGGTGGGAGTTGAACAATGAGAACACTTGGACACAGGATGGGGATCATCACACACCAGGACCTGTCAGGGGTGGGGGCTGGGGGGCTAGGGGAGGGATAGCATTAGGAGAAATACCTAATGTAAATGAAGAGTTGATGGGTGCAGCAATCCAACAGAGTTGATGGGTGCAGCAACCCAACATAGACACATGTATACATATGTAACAAACCTGCACGTTGTGCATACATACCCTAGAACTTGAAGTATAATAAAAAACAAAATTAAATAACATTCACCTGAACAACCATTGAATTAATGAACAAATTAAGACAAAATTAATCGAAAAATTTTTTGAAACAAATGAAAATTGAAACACAAAATGAAAAAAATCTATGGGATATAGCAAAATCTAAGTGGAAAATTTGTAGCAATAAGTTCCTACATTTAAAAAGTAGAAAGATTTCAAGTAAGCAATCTGACAATGCACCCCAAGGAACTAGAAAAGCAAGAACCAACCAAACCACAAATTTGTAGAAGGAAAGAAATAATAAAGATCAGAGCAAAACTAAAGCAAAAGAGACCAAAACAATACAAATGATTATTAAGAAAAAGTGAATTTGGTTTTCTGAAATGATACAAAAATCCACAAATTATAAGCTAGATTAAGAACAAAAGAGAGAGGACACAAATAAAATCAGAAACAAAAAGGGAGACAGTGCAACTGATACCACAGACATGCAAAGGATCATTAGAGACTATTTTGAACAACTATATGCAAGCAAATTAGAAATCGTAAAGGAAATGGATAAATTTCTGAATCCATATAAACCACCAAGATTGAACAAGCAAGAAATAGAAAACCTGAACAGACCAATAGAGGTCACAAGGTTGAAATAGTAATAAAAAGTCCCCCAAAAAAGAAATGTCCAAGACAAGACGGCCTTCTTCCTGTATTCTACCAAACTTTCAGAGAAGAACTAATATAAATTCTTCTCAAAATATTACAAAAAATTAAAGAGGAAGAAATTCTTCCTAACTCATTCTATAAGACCAGCATTACCCTGGTATCAAAACCAGAGAAGGACACAACACAAATTAAAACTATAGGCAATATTCTTATGATTATGACGCAAAAATCCTCAACAAAATACTATCAAACCAAATCCAGCAACATATCAAAAAGATAACACATCATGATCATGTGGCACCTATCCCAGGAATACAAGGATAGTTCAACATATGCAAAAAAAAATTGATAAATCACATCAACAGTATGAAGGACAAAAGCTATATGATCATCACAATTGATGCAGAAAAAGTATTTGATAAAATTCAGCATTCTTCATGATAAAACCTCTCAACAAATTAGGTACAGCAGGAATATACCTCAACACAATAAAGGCTATATATGACAAACCCACAGCTAATATGATACTGAATGGGGAAAGCTGAAAGCTTTTCCTCTAAGAACTGAAACAGAGAAAAAAAGGCCACTTTCACCACTCTTATTCAACATAGTATTGGAAACCCTAGTCAAAGGCAAGAGGAAGAAATAAAGGGCATCCAAATTGGAATAAAGGAAGTCAAATAGTGCCTCTTCACGAATAACATGATCTCACATGTAGAAAAACCTGATACTCCACCAAAAAACTCTTAGAACTGATAAGTGAATTCAGTAAAGTTTCAGGATACAAAATCACCATATAAAAATCAGTAGCATTTCTATGCATCAATAATGAATTACCTGAAAAAGAAATCAAGAAAGCGGGGTGGAGTGATATGGCAGAACAGAAGACGACATCATTTGTAGCCCCTGCAAAAACACCAAATATTAACTATCTGCACACAGGAAAGCACCATCACAAGAATCAAAAATCAGGTAAGCAATCCCAGTACCTAGTTTTAAATTCATGTCATTGAAACAGGCATTGAAGAGGGTCAGAGAGACAGTCTTGAATCAGAGACACCATCCCTCCACCCCCAGCAATGGCCATGCAGCACAGAGAACCTGTACACTTGGGGAAAGGAAAGTGCAGTGACTGGAGGACTTTACATTGAACTCAGTGCTTCCCTGTTATAGCTGAGAGCAAAGACATGCTGGGCTCAGCCAGTGCCCGCTCATGGAGGGAGCATTTGGACCAGACCTAGCCAGAGGGGAATCAGCATCCAATTGGCCAGAACTTGAGTTTCTCAGCAAGCCGCACCACCATGGGCCAAAACCTAGGTAAACTTGAAAGATAACCAACGACACAAGAACTGCAATTCCTTGGCAACTACTGGGCTGGCTCAGAGCCAGGGAACTAGAATGGCATGTGACCTAGGGAAACATGAGCTAGGGTTGCTAAGGAAGTGCTTTCACCACTCCTCCCCCAACCCCGGTCAGTGTAGCTCACAGCAATGACATTGTCTCCTTCCTTCTGGTGAAGGGCAGGAGAGTGAAGAATAAAGAGGACTTTCTTTTGCATCTTGGATACCAGCTCAGCCACAGTAGGAAAGGGCACCAGGCAGAGTCCTGAGGTCCCCAATCCAGTCCCTAGCACCCTGCAACCAAAAGGAAACCTGCTTTCTTGAAAAGAAGGACCCAGTCCTTGCAGGATTCATTATCTGCTGACTCAAGAGCCCTGGGGCCCTGAATAACGGGAGTGATATTCAGGTTGTATACCGTGGGTCTTGGGCTCTGAGTCGTGTTGACTACAGGTGTCACTCAGAATATTTCCAGCTGTGGTGGCTATGGTGGAAGACTCCTTCTGTTTCATAAAAGCAGAGAGAAACGTAAAGAGGACATTGTCTTTTACCTTAGGTACCAGCTCAGCCACACTGGGGTAGAGCAACAATCAGGCTCTTGGGGTCTCCAATTCCAGGACTTAGCTCTTGAACAGCATTTCTGGACCAGCGCTGGGCCAGAGGAGAGCCCACTGCCCTGAAGGTGAGTTCCAAGCCTGGCAGAATTTACTGTAAGAGCCTGACTGAAGAGCCCTTGGGCTTTAAGGGAACACTGCTGGTGGCCTGGTGGAACCCCCATGTGGGCCAGTAGAGGTGGTGCCTATAGGAAGAGGCTCCCCTGCCTTGAAAAAGAGGAGAGAAAACAGGAAGGATTTTATATTGTGGTCTGAGAGCCAGCTTAGCCACAGTAGAATAGAACATCAGGCAAAATTCTAATGCTTTTGACTCCAAACCCTGGCTCACAGACAGCATTGCTGGACCTGCCTAGGGCCAGGTGGAGCCTGGCACCCTAAGGAGAAGGACACAACATGACTGGCTTTGCCACCTGCTGATTTTAGAGCCCTAGGGCCTTGAGAGAACATAGGTGGTAGCAAGGTAGTGGTTACAGTGGACCTTGGGCGAGACTCAGTGCTATGCTGGCTTCAGGTGTCACCCAACGCAGTCCCAGTGTTGGTCACCACAGGGGTGGTTGTATCACCACACCCCCTGTTCCAGGTGGCTCAGCACAAAGAGACCTTTTTTGTTTGGTAGAAAGTAAGGGAAAAGGGAAAAAAGTAAGGGAAAAGTTCTCTGTTTGGTAATCCAGACAACTTTTCTGGATCTTATTCAAAACCACCAAGGCAGTTCCTCTACAAGTCTGCAAAAAGCATAGCACTACTGGGCTGGGGGCCCAAGTCCCTTTGAATACCTGGAAGGCCTTCTCAAAAAGGGGGGGAAAACACAAGCTCAGACTATGAAGACTACAATTTAAACATAATTATTCAATTCCCAAACACCGACAAATGTCTACAATCATCACAATCATCCAGGAAAACATAACCTCACCAAATGAACTAAATAAGGTATCAGGGACCAATCCTAGAAAAACAGAGACATATGCCCTTTCAGACAGATAATTCAAAATACCTGTTTTAAGGAAACTCAAAGAAATTCAAGCTAAAACAGAGAAAGTATTCAGTATTTTAGCAAATAAACTTAACAAAGGGATTGAAATAATTGAAAAGAATCAAGCAGAAATTCAAGAGTTGAAAAATGCAATTGACATACTGAAAAATGCATCAGAGAAACTTAATAGCAGAATTGATTCAGCAGAGGAAGAATTAGTGAGCTTGAAGACAGGCTATGTGAAAATACATGTTCAGAAGATAAAGAAGAAAAAAGAATAAAAACAATAAAACACACCAATAAGATATAGAAAATAGCCTCAAAAGGGCAAATCTAAGAGCTATTGGCTTTAAACAGGAGACAGAGAAAGAGATAGGGGAGAAAGTTTATTGAAAGATATAATATCAGAGAACTTCCCAAATCTAGAGAAAGATATCAAGATACAAGTACAAGACGGTTATAAAACACCAAGCAGATTTAACTAAAAGAAGACTATCGCAAGGCATTTAATAATCAAACTCCCAAAGTCAAGGATAAAGAAAGGATTCTAAAAGCATCGAGAGCAGAAAACAGATAACATACAAAAGAGCTCCAACACATCTGGCAGCAGACTTCTGAGTTCAAACCTTACAGGCTGGGAGAAAGTGGCCTAAAATATTTTAAATGCTGAAGGAAAAACTTTTATCCTAGAATAGCATATGAAGTGAAAATATCTTTCAAGTGAGGAGAAATAAAGACTTTCCAAGACAAACAAAAGTTGAGGGATTTCATCAACACCAGACCTGTCCTACAAGAAATGCTAAAGGGAGTTCTTCAATCTGAAAGAAAGATATTAATGAGCAAGAAGAAATCACCTAAAGGAACAAAACTCACTGTTAATAGTGAGCACATGGAAAAACAGAATACAGAAAAACACCTATAAAAACACAGAATATTATAACACTGTAATTGTGGTGTATAAACTACTCCTATATTAATCAGAAAGACTAAATGATGAGCCAATCAAAAATAATAACTAGGCTGGGTGCAGTGACTCACACCTGTAATCCTAGCACTTTGGGAGGCTGAGGTGGGTGGATTGCTTGAGTCCAGAAGTTAAAGAACAGCCTGGACAAGACAGCAAAACCCTGTCTCTACTAAAAACACAGTAAGTTTGCTGGGTGTCGTGGCTTGTGCCCGTAGTCCCCACTACTTGAGAGGCTGAGATGAGAGAATCCCCTGAGCCCAGGAGTTAAAGAAAAGCCTGGGCGATATGGCAAAACCCTGTCCCTACTGAAAATACATTTAGCTGGGTGTGGTGGTGTGTGCCTGTAGTCCCAGCTACTTGAGTGGCTGAAATGGAAGAATCACTTGAGCCCAAGAAGTTGAGACTGCAGTGAGCTGTGATTGTGCCAGTGAACTTCAGTTTGAGTGACGAGAGAGAGACCTTGTGTCAAAATAATGATAATTAGTATCATTATTATTATAGCTACAACAGCTTTTCAAGACATAGTGTAATAAGACATAAAGAAAAACAACAAAAAGTTAAAAAGTGGGCTATGAAATTAAAGTGTAGAGTTGCTACTAGTTTTCTGTTTGGATGTTTGTTTGTTTATGCAATAAGTGTAAAGTCATTATCAATTTAAAATAATAGGTTATAAGATAGTATTAGCAAGCCTCACAGTAACATCAAATTGAAAAACATACAATGGATACACCAGCAAATAAAAAGCAAGAAATTAAATCATACCACCAGATAAAATCACCTTCACTAATAGGAAGATGGGAAAGAAAGAAAGAAGACCACAGAACAACCACAAAACAAATGACAAAATAGCAGGAATAAGTCCCTGCTTATCAATAATAGCATTGATTATAAACGGACTAAGCTCTCCAATCAAAAGATATAGAGTGGCTGAATGGATGAAAAAACAAGACCCATTGATCTGGTCCCAGCAAGAAACACACTTCACTTATAAAGACTGAAAATAAAGGCGTGGAAAAAGATATTCCATGTCAATGGAAACCAAAATGAGCAGTGGTAGTTATACTTACGACAGACAAAATAGATTTAAAGACAAAAACCATAAGACAAAGAAAGTCATTATCTAATGAAAAAGGAGTTAATTCAGCACCAGGATATATTGATTTTAAACATATATGCACCCAACACTCAAGCACATAGATTCATAAAGCAAATATTATTAGACCTAAAGAACAGGATAGACTTCCATACAATAATAGCTGGAGGCTTCAAAAGCCCACTTTCAGCATTGGACAGACCTCCTGGACAGAATCTCAGCCAACATTGGACTTAATCTGCATTACAGAAGAAATGGACCTAATAAATATTCACACAATATTTCATCCAAAGGCTGAAGAATACACATTCTTCACAGCACATGGTCAATGTCAAGGACAGACAATATCTTCGGTCACAAAACAAGTCTTAAAACATTAAAAAAAACTGAGATAAAATCAAGCATCTTCTCTGACCACAATGGAATAAAACTAGAAATTAAATGAGGAATTTTGGAAATGATACAAACAAGTGGAAATTAAGCAATATGCTCCTAAATGACCAGCAGGTCAATGAAGAAATCAAGAAGGAAGTTTTAAAATTTCTCAAAACAATTGATAATGAAAACACAACATAATAAAACTTATGGGATACAGCAAAAGCAGTAATAAGAGAGAAGTTTATAGTTATAAGTGTGCACATTGATAAAGAAGAAAAATTTCAAATACGTAACCTAACAATGTATCTTAAACAACTAGAAAAACAAGAGCAAACTGAACCCAAAATTGGTAGTAGAAAAGAAATAATAAAGATCATAGTAGAAATACATGAATTTGAAATGAAGAAAACAATACAAAAGATCAATAAAACAAAAAAAATGGTTTTTTTTTTTGGACAGATAAAATTGACAAACTTTTAGCTGGATTAACAAAGACAAAAAGGGAGAAGACCCAAATAAATACATCCAGAGATGAAAAAGAGACATTACAACTGATATCACAGAAATTCAAAGGATTATTAGTGGCTACTGTAAGCAACTATATGCCAATGAATTGGAAAATCTAGACGAAGTGCATAAATTACTAGACATACACACTTACCAAGATTGAACCATGAAGAAATCCAAAACCTAAACAGACCATAAACAAGTAATGAGTAAAATGTCTCCCAGTAAAAACAAAAACCCTGAAACCCAATATATTTAAAGAACTAATACCAATTCTACTCTTCTACTCAAACTATTCTGAAAAATAGATGAGGAGGGAATACTTCCAAACTCATTCTACAAGGCCAGTATTATTCTGATACCAAAACCAGACAAAAGCACATCAAAAAAAGAAATCTATAGGCTAACATCTCTGATGAATATTGATGCAAAATCCTCAACCAAATACTACCAAACCAAATTCAAAAGGATAATTGATCATGGGCAAGTGAGATTTACTCTAGGTATGCAAGGATGGTTCAGCATTCACAAATCAATCAATTTGATATATCAACAGAATGAAGCACAGAAATCATGTGATTATTTCAACTGATGCTGAAAAATCATTTAATAAAATTCAACATCCCTTCATAATAAAAACAATTAAAAAAAACTGGGAATAAAAGGAACATACCACAGCATAATAAAAGCCACGTGTGACAGACTCACCGAATGGGGGAAAAACTATAAGCCTTTCCTCTAAGATCTGGAACATGACAAGATGCCAACTTTCACCAGGCTTATTCAGCGTAGTACTGGAAGTCCTAGCTAAAGCAGTCAGACAAGAGGAAAAAAAATAAAGTGCATCCAAATTGGAAAGGAAGAAGTCAAATTTTCATTATGTGTATATGATACAATCTTACATTTGAAAAAAAACTAAAGACTCCACAAAAAACTACTAGAACTGATAAATTCAATAAAGTTGCAGTATACAAGATCAACATACAAAAATCAGTAGCATTTCTATATGCCAGCAGCGAACAATCTAAAAAAGAAATCAAAAAAGGAATCCCTCTTACAATAGCCATAAATAAAACTAAATACCTAGGAATTAATTTCACCAAAGAAGTGAAAGATCTCTACATAAAAATTATAAAACACTCATGCAAGAAATTGAACAGGACACACAAAAAAAGGAAATGTATTCCAAGTCTGTTGATTGGAACAATCAATATCATTAAAATGTCCATGCTACTCAAAGCAATCTACAGATTCAATGCAATCCCTATCAAAATACCATAATATTCTTCAAGAAACAGAAAAAAAATTCTAAAATTTATATGAAATCAAAAAAGACCCAGAAGAGCCAAAGGTATATTGAGCAAAAAGAACAATACTGGTGGAATCACATTGCCTGACTTCAAGTTATACTACGAGCTCTAGAAAACAAAACAGCATGATACTGTCATAAAAACAGACACATAGACCAATGAAACAGAATAGAGAATCGAGAAGCAAATCTGCATACCAACAACAAACTCGTCAACAAAGGTGCCCAAAACATGTATTATCGATAAGTAGGAACTTACTCCTACCATTTTGTTATTAGTTTTCTGGTTGTTTCGGGGTCTTCTCTTTTCTTCCTTCCTGTCTTCCTCTTAGTGAAAGCGATTTACTTGGTGCTATGATTTAATTTCTTGCTTTTTATTTTTTGCATATCCTTTGTATGTTTTGTAATTTGAGGTTACTATGAGGCTTGCAAATACTATCTTGTTGCCCATTATTTTAAATTGATGATGACTTTACACTTATTGCATAAACAAACAAACATGTAAAAGAAAACTAATAGCAACTTATGTTTTAACTTCATGACATTGGTTTAAGAAATGATTTTTGTATGACCCCAAAACACAGGCAACAAAGCAAACATAGAGAAATAGGAACATATAAAACTAAAAAGCTCCTGCACAGCAAAAGAAACAATCAAGAGTGAAGAGAGAACATGTAAAAAGAAATAAAATATTGCAAATTCATTATCAAACAAGCAACTAATATCCAGAATGCACAAGGAACTCAAACCACTCAGCAGCAAAAATTAAATAATCCAATTAAAAAATAGGCAAAGATTCTAAACAGACATTTTTCAAAAGAATACATAAATGATCAAGTATATGAAAAAATGCTTAACATCATTAATCATAAGAGAAGTACAAATCAAAACCACAATGAGATATCATCTCATCTCAGTTAGCATATCTATCATCAAAAACACAAAAAATAACAAATGCTGGTAAGGATGCCATGGAAAGGGAACTCTCATACACTGTTGATGGGAATGTAAGTTAGTATAGCCATTTTGAAAAACAGTATGCAGGTTTCTCAAAAAAACTAAAAATAGAACTATTGTACAATTCAGCAATCCCAATACTGAGTATTTATCTAAGGGATGAAAAATAGGAATACCAAAGAGATACCAGGACTTCCATGTTTGTCGTAGCTTTATTGAATAAAGTTCAATTTTTAGTTCTATTTTTAGTTCTTAGTTTTAGTTTAACCAAGACATGGCCTCAACCTAAATGTCCATTGCAGGCGAATGGACAAAGAAAATGAATATATGCACAATGGAATACTATTCAGCTATAAACAATGAAATCCTATCATTTGGGGCGACATTAATTACCTGGAGGACATGATGTTAAGTCAGGTAGAAAAAAGGCAAATTATTCTCCCTTATGTGTAGGAGTGTGTTAGGGCATTCTTGCATTGCTGTAAAGAAATACCTGAGACCGGGTAACTTATAAGGAAGAGGTTTAACTGGTTCATGGTTCTGCAGGCTGTACAAGCATGGCACCAACATTTGGTTGGCTTCTGATAGGGGGCTCAGGAAGCTTACAATCATGGTGGGAGGTGAAGGGGGAGCAGGCATATCACATGACAAAAGCAAGAACAAGACTGGGTGGTTGTGGGGAGGTGTAACAATTTACAACAACCAGATCTGGTGAGAACTCATTCATTATTGCAAGGACAGCATCAAGCCATGACCCAAACACCTCCCACCAGGCCTCACCTCCAACATGGGGGATTATAATTCAACATGAGATTTGGTCAGAGACAAACATCCAAATTATATCAGGGAGCTTATAAAAATTTTTCTTATAGAGGTCGAGAGTGGAATTGTGGTTATTAGAGGGTGGGAAGGGTTGCGGGGAGGAAAGTTTAGGGAGATGTTAGTTAATAAAGTTACAGCTAGACTGGAAGAATACTAGTGTTCTGTAGCACTGAAGGGTGACTATGGTTAACAATAATTTAGTGTATATTTTCAAAAAGCTAGAAGGGAGAATTGTAAAAGTTTACAACACAAGGAAATGGTAAATGTTTGAGATGATGGATATGCTAATTATCCTAATTTGATCATTACCTATTGTATACATGTATTAAAAGATCACTGTATCCCATACATATGCACAATTATCATATGTTAACTAAAAATAGAAGGAAAAATAATAAATGTGGATAAACGTTAAAAAAAAGAAGGAAATTATCTAGGGCTGGGATAAACAGATAATCCAAAGAAGGTAAATGAGATCATACATGGCTTCCATCCCCACATTCTGGCCATTGACTATGGAAGGCATAGTTTTGCAACTGGAGGTTTGTAGAGATTTATAGAGTAGGAAGTTGGATGCACTTTTCTGCAATTGACTTTGAAGGGAAAGAGATGCCCTGTGTGCCCCCCATGCATGCGAGGAGAAAATATGACATCAAAGGAGACCATCAGAGACCCAGGAGCGCATGAAGCCAAATGAGGTATCTACAAAGTCAAAGCAGCAAATCTACCCCAGAAGGGGTGAAATTCTATAATTTTGAAACATGACTATTTATATCCTCTTTGTATTCTGTTTTGTACCTCTTTCTAATGTAATACGGCTACTTTTGAAAATGTCGTATTATCTCAACTGTTTTGAGGGAAACAGGCTGCTATCCACACTTCAGTAAGAATGGGAGAGGGTACGGATAGCCTTACAAAGAAAAACCTTCAAGAGGAAGTGAACCCTAACAATACACGGGGGCTGCAGTGGGGAATAGAAAGTTTAGGATGGAGTAGGTGTTCAGAAATGTCCTCAAAACATCTTGCCCTATGCCTTTCAATGAGAGTGCCCCTGTAGAGGACTGATTAAACCTTGATATATTGACCCTTCTATGAGGTAAACAGAATCAGAAAGGAGCTGGCTTTACGTTGCTCACCAGGAGAGCCTACTGTTTCAAAGGCCTACACAGACAGGCCCAGCAAGTGGATGGCGAGAAATACAACACTGATTCCAACACAGAAACGGTTGCTCTCTGCTCTGTTCAAAAAGGGAAGCAAGGACTTATATGTTTATGCAATCATTTATTCCTTTAAGCATTTTATAAATATTCACTGGCCACCTCCTAAACTTTGTGCTTTGTGCCAATGGCCAGAGAAAGGCAGAGCTGCTCTGATGTGGTGCAGGGAAAGCTCAAGTCTTGCAGGGAGTTCAGAGACTCCCACTGCTTGCAGGAGAGGGAGCCGCTGCAGCTCTGGGTTAGTTCAGCATTCAGACATGCAGAATTCTGCAAGGCCTGTAGGTGTATGACCCACCATATGCTAACCTTCAGACAAACCAGGGCAGACAGGAAACTGCTCTGTCACTCAAAATGTTATTAACAGGTTTGGAAAAGATTTCTTCAGCCACTGAAGCCTGAGTATGAACATGAATGGTAAATATATATAGTAAAATTAGAAAAAAACAGAAGTAATTTTGCACAAGAGAAAAGAGTAAACTAAAGGGAAGATTGCAAGGTGAGGTGGCATAAAAGAAAAAAATTGGACTTGGTAGGAAAATCCTATTTTGCACTTACTGTATACCATGAATGATATTAGGTCATTTTATATCCATTCGTAGGGCGATGCTTCAAAACAACTCTATTCCGATTTTATCATTCCCTATTTAAAGATAGGTAAACTAAAGTTTATTTAGTTGGTTTAAGTAACTTGCAGAAAATCATACAGCTAGTAAAGATCAGAAGTGAAACTGATATCACATATATTCTGTTCCAGAGTTTTTCCAATATGAGCAGAAATCAGAAGAGATCATCATTTGGTGTTGAATCTGTCTCTATCTTTCTTTGGACAAGTAAATTTGGCTTTTGGGACCTCAGTTTCCTTATCTATAAAATTGTGTTCCCTTGGGTCTCATCTTAATTGTGATTGAAAAATTGATCATGCTTTGGTTCTTTACAGAACATAGGTGGAGAGAAAAAGGGCAAATGTAGAAAAGGCTGAAGTCGTAGGAAGAATGGGCGGTAGAAGGATACAGAGTAAGAGGTTAAAATGTTAGAAGAGGATTGGGAATTATAAGTTGCAAGAAGGGTAAAATTTTAAGTGTATACTCTGTGTAGGGGTGTGTGTGTGTGTGAGTAGGGGTGTGTGTGTGTGTCACGTACGTTAGTATCACTTGGAAATGCTGGAAAACTAATGACAGACAAGTACTGGTCTGAACCCCAGAAGAAAGAACTGGTTCACACACACACACACACACACACACTCCACATCTCCCACATAGCAATTACTAATCTTGAAAATCTGGGCAGGTTGCCTCACAAGGAAAACATAAAATGCAGAGGCTACTGTTAGCCAAGTGGCATTTGATCTGGTGGCCAGGCATGCATTCAGGGCTAAGCTAGCTTTTCCACCCCCAGGACTCACATGGCTTCCAGCACAACCCTCATTTGCCTCAGTCCGTTTCTCTCTTCTGTTAAGTCAGCCTTATGTATCCACAAGTTCTGCATCCACAGATTCAACCAACCACAGATGGAAAATATTTGAAAAAAAAAAGCAAAGCAGTATAACAAAAAATACAAATTAAACACAGTACAGTATAACAACTATTTACAGAGCATTCACATTGTATTAGGTATTGTAAGTAGAGATGATTTAAGGTGTACGGAAGGATGTGCATAGGTTATATGCAAATACTATGCCATTTTACATCAGGGACTTGAGCATCTGTGGATTTTGGTATTCTCAGGGGTCCTAGAACTAATTCCCGTGAATACCCAGGGACGACTCTATAAATTCCCTTCCAGGAAACTCACAGCTGGGCTAGAAAGGCTTCTGCATCTACTTATCAAAGCAAAACTTAAAACACAATCTTTTCTTTAGTGTATGGAAAATTAATCCAATTCTGACAACGTCTTCTCTTTATATAGTCCAAATTCATCTATTTAAAACACTGTCAAAACAAAGGAAATGACATTATACTCCCAACCTCTCAAGAATAGGAACCTTCAGTACCTTCAGAGGAACACAAGAAACACCCTTTGGGTGTGACAAAGGTTGTTTATGCTCCGGGAAACCCAGTTAACTGTCTGGAACTTCTCTCTGGCATCCCTTACTTGTTTGGCATTAAAAAACTACCTGAAATTCTCAGCATTTAGCTCCTGCTTATAAGTGAGAACATGTAATATTTGGTTTTCTGTTCCTGCATTAATTTGCTAAGGATAATGGCCTCCAGCCCCATCCATGTACCCACAAAGGGCATAAATCTAGTTGTTTTTATGGCTGCATAGTATTCCACGGTGTATATGTACCACATTTTCTTTATTCAGTGTACTATTGATGGGCTTCTTAATACCTGAGTGATGAAATAATCTGTACAACAACCACCCATGATACAAGCTTACCTACATAACAAACCTGCGTACATACCCTCAAACTTAAAAATAAAAGTTAAATCAAAATAAAACTACCTGAAATGTATAATTGTTTGAATGCTCAGACATCTGCATATAGACTTTCCCCTCTTTCTTTAGTTTAACAAGTGGATAGGAAAGTTTATAAACACATAGTACATATACTATTTTTCATGGTTGGTTTAAAGGAGTTCAAACATAATTTTGACTATAATTATTTTAAATCTCAAACCTAAATTCAATGGTTTTACTAATAATATTTGTGTGTTGCTTTAATTATGTCACATATGTACAATTCATTTATTTTGTGGCCTAAAACATGAAAATACAACCAAAATAAAAATTATCTTTGAATGACATTGTGGGACCTGCAATTCAGTGTCACCCATACAAATGGAAATAATGTAGGATTTGAACTATTCCGAAGTTTTTAAATGAGCCAATTGAAAGATATTATTAAGATGCTCAGGTTTTGAAAATTATGACATAAAATGCAAAGAAGAGCAATCAGACAAGTTGCTACCAGGAAAAGCGTTCATTTTTTACTTTGCAGCTCAAATCAACATCTCCATGACATTCATGTATTTATAAGCTCTAAATCAGAGCTTCACAGTGGGGGCGAGGTGGGAGACTATCAGAATCACCCAGGAAGCCTTTTCAAACTACACCAGTCCTCCTCTCCCTGCAGTCCCTCCTCCCCCTGAGATTCTGCCTAGATGTGTCTCTGAACTTGAGCAACACCATCTGTTCACTTACAAAGAGGCATTTTTATCTCTAAAAGGGCAGGTTTCTGCACATGAGCCTCTAACATGTATAGAAGGCAGGGAGGGGAAACCCTGAAACATACATCAGTAACATAATCTCCCAACTGAATGCTGCCATGTTAAAAGATGGATATGTCTATAATATTTTCTGAGTGATATATTCAATTGGTTAGCCTTTATGCTAATGAGATGGAAATTGCTATTTTAAATACACACATAGGTCAGTAAGCTTCATTCTGCAAGTTTTCCATAAGTTCAGGCTTCATTCTTGGAAATTTTCATAAATGCAAGCATTTGTAGAATTAAGTAACAGAGTGTGGCAATCTCAGCTCAAATCAACTAGTGCTATTAGAAAAGCATGGTGGGTGAGTAACATCAACTTTCCATCATAAGGAATATGAAAAGCCATTCTTATTATACACACATTTCCCATTGGGTGAATTCCTATGACCAACATGTCACATTCTCTTGAATGGTTTCCCTCTTTAAGAAATATTGTGAACATTTGTAGATATTGTTCTATTCTGCACAGAACTGACCTTCTGGGTTTCCTTTGCTGCAAGTGTTATCTTGAGTTTGTGAACATAAGGTAAAAACAAAAACACGCAGCTCACATTTTTATGTTATAATCACATAATTGAATCATTTTCTTCTATCATGCTTTTGCCAATTTATTTGGAATATGGAATATGTTGAGGTTTTGAAACTAAGTATTCATAAACTATTTCATTTTGAAGAGTAAAAATATTTGTATGAATGGATGTAGCATTAGATCATTTATGAAATAAAAATACTTAAAATGTTACAAATATATAGTCATGTGTCACTTAACATCAGGGATACACTCTGAGAAATGCATCCCTAGGTGATTTTGCCATTGTGCAAACATCATAGGGTGTCCTTAGACAAACCCAAATGAAATAGCCTACTACACACCTAGGCTATATGGCATAAGCCTATTGCTCCTAGGCTACAAGCCTGTACAGCATGTTACTGTACTGAATACTATAGGCAAATGTAACACAATGGTATTTGTGTATCTAAACATAACTAAACACAGAAAAGGTACAGTAAAAAAATACAATTGGTATAATCTTACGGGACCACTGTTGTATGTGCTGACTCTTGTTGACTGAAACATTGTTATGCAGTACATGACTATTTAATATAACAAGCCATTTATATCAGTGACATGACTAAAAGATTTCTGAACCATCTTTTACAAATAGGTACTTATTTAGTGAATTATAATAATAATTTTTAAAAGCTTATATTTATTAATGTTTACTCTATCCAAGCGTGATTATTAGTGAAGTATGTGAATGAATTTGTTTGACCTATACAACAATATTACAAGGTAAGTACTACTATAAAGTGGCTATTACTATCCCAATTTATAGACAGGGACAGATAACTTATAAGCAGCTCATGAAATTTTCTGTGGTGACAAAGTTAGTAAAGGACACAGCAGGAATTAGAAGTTAGGAGGCGTTTTTGCTTCAGAGTTCATGCTCTGAAACACTTGACCACTGTAGAGGTGCGCTGGTGCCCCGTGGCTCATCCTTGTGTTGAGTCTTGCTAGCCCTGCAGCACATGATTACTACCCATGCCCTTGGCTTCTACCAGTGTGGAGATCAAGAAAGTTACTATGGTTTTTTAACTAGTGTTACCTCCTGTGTCCTTTTTCACTAAGGGCATTCAGGATGTCTCTGATGCAAAATTGCCTTCGATGCTCAGAGTGCAGAATAGCTTCCTTTTAAAAAATTTTTTTCCAGGGCACATCATGTTGATATAAGGTGATCTCCCCCTCTTAACTTAACTAGAAGTTTCTATAATTCCTTCCCTATTAAATACACCCCATGGAGAGCAATAGAAACAAAGACTTGACTTCTTTGCTCTTTGGAGCAAAGTACTATGCTACTTTGCATTGGAGTAGGTGATGATGATTTAAATATTACTATAACACAATAAAATCCTTCTTGAGAAGCTAGCTAAAAGTCTAGAATAGTAATATATATAAACAAGCAAATCATTGCAAGGCATTTATTCTTAAAAATATCTAACTTGTAATATTTTCATAAATTATAGTGTTGGATCGCCCACTGAATCCTGCTCCATAATACCTGGCTGTTCTTGGCTAGTGGGGTAGTGGCCCTTGTGGGTGATTATCTGAACTATTGCTTCCTTACTATTTAACTTCATCTCATTCTTTGGGGACTTGTATTTCACACAGTTCTGTTTAAAATACCTCTAGAAAATTCTCCCTTGAATTGTTTTACTCCTTCTTTCTTTCTCTGTATTTTATATTTTTTTCTTCATGTGATGACAAAAATTTATTTCTGTTTTTACCTTCTTTGTTCTTTTAATTTAATTTCTTAACATACCGTAAACAAACAAAAAACAACTATGATCAACATAAGGCTAGTTAGCACTAGTGCAACACCTATGTTAAAAAAAAAAATTCTTCTATTTCCAATTGAAATTAGACACGAAACAAGAAGAGGGGCTTCACGTTTGGAATTGTTGGAAATAACATGAAATGAACTTAGAAATCTCCTTAAAAACTTTACACTTTCCTCCTCATTCTTCTTTATTTTTTCTACAAGTACAAAGATCAAATGTTTTGCTTTTGGTTTCATTTAACTATAAGTTATATTTGGATTGGATTATATATGCTGTAATAGCATTGTTTTCCACATAATGACAGATGATTAACAAGATTGTGTGGGCTGAATTCCAAACCATAATTTATGGCATGTTTCTGCAGGATAAAGCACAACACACTTCTAACAATAAAGTTATAAGTAAATTTAGAAAAAAAAGAAAGTAAAAGATTTCTAATTATAATGACTGATTTAGATTATATACCATAAAATATTCTTATTTATTTATTATTTTACTTTAAGTTATTTATTTATTTTTAAAAGATTTATTGATTACTTTCTCTGTGCCAGGTAGAGTTTTAGGGACTTTGAGAAACAAATAATATGGCTATATATCCAAAATGTTGGTGAGTCATTACAGTATTTCTTGAATAAATGATTTAAAGGCCCAATGAACACCAGTAATCCTAAGAAATTAATGTGCCCCACTTTCCTTTAAATCTTATTTTTAATTCTTTAATGCCTTTTAATTAAGTTGAGGGTGGCTTACTGTTACAAGTAGTTTTTCAGGGTTACATAGTTTATTCTTAATTATATCATGAATATTTAATAACATAAATTTCTCAGCCTGTGTTCTGGCAGTAGTAACCACCTTCCCAATTGGGCATCTTGTATATATCCCCTTCACTCATTTTCTGCTTACTACTACTTACATCCAGGCTCTCACTGCTTCTCATCTTGATTGTTGGAATATACTCCTAAATGGATACTCCATGATTTTTCTTCCCACTTTAGTCCAGCTTGCACATTGCTGCAAGGAATGGTCATGTTATTACCTCATTACCCAAAGACCTTTGGTCACTTCCTATTCTATGCATAATGTGGGACAGACTTCCTAGCAAACCACAAAACACCTTTGAAAAAATAGCTCTATCTTCATTTCCAAATTTTCCTGCCAGTATTTGCCTGCATCCAGATAAATTCAACTTCAGATCCTAAGCTGACACTAATTTAGCGTAGGCGAGTTAACCCAAATAAACCTCAATTTCCTCATGCTTAAAATGAGGATAATAATGATACCACTTCATATGTAGTATTGTTGTGTGTATTAAATGAATATCTCTCTTTATACAAAACAACGTGTTTGATTAATGAGTGTTCAAAAATGTTAACAATTATAATTTATATAATGATAATGATAAGAACATTAAGCATGATGCTTTCTGGCCTCCAACCTAAGTCACTCAGTATTTGCTATTCCTGTGCTCCTTTTGCCTGCCGTGGCTCCAGTTCTTTCTTCTCCCCAACTCAGCAAAAGCAAATTCTATTTATCCTTCAAGACCTGGGTCTAATGTGCTTTCACTTAAGATCTCACTGATTCCTCAATGTGAAGTAAGTGTCCTTTCCTCTCATCTCCCATAGTGATGTTTCCATAACTCTCTCACTGCACTTTTCAGAGTCAGCCTATTTAGTTCTATAGTCTGTCTTATTTTCTGTTAGCTTAGTAGTACTATCAGGGAGATTGTCATTTTATTTATCTTGAGTTTAATCTGAGGACACGATTTCTCACACTAGGCACATTAGACACCTCTTGCTGCAACAGTGCTGCATAAAAAATTAACCCTGAACTCGGTAGCTGAACAGAAGCACCTTTCTTTTCTTGCTCATGAGTCATTTGGTCTGATGCAACTCAGGCTCTGGGCTCCATACAGCAAGCACAAGGCTCCAGGCTGCCCATCTCTCCATGTGTCTCTTATCCACCTTGGTTTGGTGGTTACCTGGAAAATGTTCTAATGTCTTAGGACTAATGGTGAGAACACATGAAAATGAGTAGAGGTATGCAATGGGAGCAACTGGCACACTGTAGCACCTGCCCAAGATCACTGGCCAAAGCAAGTCCCATGGCTAAGCTACCATCAGTGAGAGAGGAAGCCAGTACGACCCACAGTGCAGTGGGTGGTCCTGTAAGGCATAGTGCAAAGGAAATAATCGGGTAATTCTATTAACTGGAAAGGAGTAAAGAATAAAGAATGCTGCAACCTATCATCTTCTGTTCATTCTAGAACTGCTTTTTTAAGGACAGGAGTTCCCTGTAATGGTCTTTGGAAAAGCAGGTCTGGGGCAGTGAGGAGTCATTGAATAAGATTTTAGGACAGTAAAATGACAGGTTTTACATTTTAGAAGGTCTTTCTGGGAGGTGTGGAGAGCATGCATTAGAATGTAAAGGCAAACTAGCTACTAAGGAAATAATTACAAGACCTCTCGGTAACAAGCAAATATATTGTGAGTCTGTAGGGCTGGTGATAATGGGATAGATCCCATAGTCCTTTAAGTAGTGAAATTGGATGGACTTATAAAATAGTAATTGAATAGGTGATGTGGGCAAAGGAGGGAGATACTGAGAGTAGCTCCAGAGGTTATACCAGGGTGGTATCATTCATGTATAGAAAGCCACATCACTAATACTATTCTTCAGATGATTATGTAAATTAAGTACAATAGACAATGTAAAGCATATCTTACCATAATGACATCTTCAGTATAGACACATTACAAAGCACTTTCACACAGATCTTATAGTCACAGGAACTTTGTGCATTCATATTGTTACCATTTCTTATAACAAATAAAGTGCAAGGAACTTACAAGGATTTCTGAGCAAATACCTTAGATAAATGGAGACTTAAATTCATGTTTCCTGATCCAGAGTCTTCCCACCATTCCATTATGTATTTTATTTCTTCCATCTGTAAAATGAGAAAAACGACTATGGTCTAACTTGGCAGATAAATTTAAAATAAAATGAGATATTAGAAAAGCTCTGGTAAGCAATAATTATAATCTCTATCCCCAGTAATACTCTTCTAAATTAGATATTCTATTATTTTCCTTAAGTTTTTATTGACCTTTTCATTGTTTGCTCCCTCTAATAGCAGTTACAACATGCTACACCAATGCAGAAATCACACTGGGTTTTATTTATCTCTTCCTTTATTTCTTCTTTTTGTCTTTCTTCTTTCCCTTTCTTCCTTTGTCCCCTGCATCCTTTCTTCTTTTCTCCCTGTTCTTTCTTTTTTCTCCATCTTTCCTGTTATCTTTCTTTATTTTTTGCTTTGCTTCTTTTTTATAAATATTATTTCTACAGTCCAACTATAAACTCCATGAAACTCTACCTCAATGCTACACAATTTCCAAAAGTTCAGTAAATACACTTTAGTGAACTGAATAATGGAGTCCTTTCCATCTTTCTATTTCCCAATGTGATAGAAAACACACTCAACCTTCCCCTGTTTTGGAGACTCCAGAGACTGAGGCAAGAGGATCACTTGAGGCCAGGAGTTCAAGCCTGTTGTGCCCTATAATTGCACCTGTGAATAGCCTGTGAACTCCAGCCTGGGCAACATAGCAAGACTCCATCTCTAAAAAAAGAAAAGAGAATAAAGAAAACACTTTCCTCCCTTTTCTCCTTTTTTTCTCAACCGACTATAGAACTATTTTTCATTTACATGTAATTCTTCAAATACACCCTCAAATGCCCTGTCTTAATGTCTTTCTGTGCCTTCCCCTTGTTGCTCCTCTCCAACAGAGTTGTGTCCAACTCAGATGATCTGGCCAACATGCACAACACCCTTCTCCTTATCCACCATTTGTGATTGATCTTAGGGGCTATTTGACAGACCGTCAAGGAAACGGAAACTACTTGGGCTGAGGGCTTCCAGAAAAGTTATTTGGAAGGCATCTAGGCTAGATGCAGCCCCTCAGGACTGTTTCAACTTCTTCTGCCTGAAAAGTGAAACATGACTCCTGGAGGTGGAAAAGCTATCAAGCAACTGTGAGAATGAAAGCTGTACATTCTCATGGAGCCAAGCCATGAAAAGAGCATAACTGAGCTTCCACAGTGGCCATGTACTGTCTACTCCCAGGTTCCTTATCGTTAGAGATAAATACACCCATTGTGTGAAGAACAGTATTGCTGATACAAAAGTGTGTGTCTTACTTTTAGGTAAATCTTCTTCCCAGGCTCCCATATCCTTATATTCCCACAACATTTTTGTGTTTATTTAAAATCCTTTTGTTTATTCATTTATATTGCCTGTAAGATTCTGAGCCATTGCTACACAAGGACTATACCTCATGCATATTTTTCCCTAGGGATCCTAGAATGGAACCACAATATAACAGGGGGGAAGTGAAAGTTTTCTGAATTGAATTGGACTTAATTCTTCCAGTCAGTTAATGGGAAAAGCAATCTACAGGGGGCTGGCTGCTCTTCAGCCCTTCTTAACTAGTGCTCTTCTTTTGCTACAGTGATGTATTGTTGCACAAAAGCCTGGAGAACTCATCTTGCCTCATATACCACAGAATAGGGATTTGTTGTTTTGTCTGCCCTACATCCAATCTCTTTGGCATCTTTTTTTTTTGTATTAATCATTTCCTATTGTATCCTTTTGGAGAACCCCTTATCCCCATTTTCAATCCAAGTTTCCAGTTGGCAAATATTGGCACATGACCCAGGCCTTGCCATTCAGTATATGCCAAACATCTGGCCATGGTAATTGCCTCAGTTGTGAGTACGTGGCCCAAGATAGGCCAGGGCCATAATTCTGTATTTATTTTTTGTCATTTGGAAACGAGTGTGCTTTGTGTTGAGATTGACAATGATAAAGACAATGTAAACCTGGAGCTGCTGGGAATCCCAGGATGGAGATCATAAGTCTGTGAATGAAACCAAAACAGAGGAGAGCATAACCAAGATATTGAGGGTGGGGGAAGTACTAAGTCCCATGAGTGATATTTAAATTCATGGGTCTAGGACATGATCCCTCAAATCAGACTGTCACTAGTAAATACTAACTGTGTGTGACCTTGGGCAAAGTTACATAACCACTCTGTTTCCTCATTTATGAAACAGAGATAATAATGGCACTTTCATTCAGTTATGATGATTAAATGAGATAGCACATGTAAAGAGCTTAGAAAGTGCCTGACACACAGTGAGTGACAGTAAATGGTATCTATTATTAAATAGATATTTCTTATCCATAGTTTTTGAGTTATGCACAGTGATAAATTATCTTTTTGCTTAAGCTGGTTCAAGTTGGGTTTCTTTCACTTGCAACCAAATGGGTCTTATCTAATACAATTAATAAAAAGCAGAAAGCCCTAGAGAGTTTTGGTTTATGACAAGTTAAATCTCTTTCTCTGGGCTAAGGCAGGGAAGGAGGATTGAATCAACTGAATCTAGACCATCTGGCTCTCCTTCGTTGATGTCTATCAGTAACATTATGTGAGGTCTCTGAACTCCCAACTTGTAGGAAAGGAGTTTTCCTCATCACCATCCTATTTATTCACTAAAATCCTCTTTCTCCTATGTTGCCAGTTAATGCAGTTAATAATATCCCTGGTATGAAGATTTATTTTTAAAACTACACAAAAAATATAAAAAGTGAGGAATCAAACATATAAGGAGAGAGATAAAATGAAAGAAAATATTTCCATAATTAAAATATATGATCAATTGTTTTTGATTTAAGCTTTAAACTGGAAACTTTTTCAGTACTAGTTCCGAGTAAATGATATTATTACTAAGCAGCCTACATGCTAAATAGCATACTTTTCTTGGTGTCGATTTCTGGAGGGATATGCAGGGGATTTGCATGCTTAATTCCCATTAGCACCTGTCACTGGGATTTATTATCCCAGAGTTAATTCTCCACTCACTGCAGCCAAGAAAAAGAAAGCCCTTGTATATGGATTTAAATGAAGCTTTTCATTTTTCAAGATGAGATGAATTTCCTGTCTGTTCCTTAAACACCTGCAGTATTCCAACCCTAAAAAGTCAAATTCCAATAAATTTTTGGTGAAAATTTGTCAAAACTTGATTTTATTCAACAACTAGAAAAGCCTACTCATAATTTGATAACTTGGGAGGCTGAAGAGGAGGGGAAGAAGGTTTAATGAAGGACTTAGCTCAATTTTAAATCCATTGGTTCTGATTCAATCCATTCAATATTCAGTAAGTATTTATTGATCACCTATTATGTACAAGGTATTGTTCCAGGTTCTGGGTATAGAGCACTGAATGTATTAGAAAAAAATTCCTCCCCTGAGAAGCATACATTTTATTGCAGACTGTATATATATATATATATACATGTATACACACACACACACACACAAATATATATACACATACATGTACATATATAAAGTAAGTGTTATATGCAAAATCAAAGCCGGCAAATGATATTTTGGATGATAGATTGTTGCTATTTTAGGTAACTTGGTCAGTGAATGCCTCCCTAAGCAGTGTCATTTGAACCCAGATCTCGGTGACTTTAGTAAACCTATTCTCAGGAGCCTATAAAACACTATTATTTCTCTCATGAGGAAAAAATGTGATGATCAACAAAAGTAGTCAGGATGTTAATTCACAAGACAAGTTCCATCTGTACTTGTAGAGAGCAGGAAACTTGCCTGCTGTGTAAAGCTGATGTATTGCTGGTGTTTTTCCTGTCCTTTGTGTGGTGCTCTCACTCTCTTCCCCCTTTTCCACCTCATTACTCTATACCACTTCTCAAACCATTCTCCTGCCATTTTTAGGCTGAATTTCAGTATTTAACTACATTTCCTCTTTTAATCTCTTATTCTTTATTTTAAGGAACTAATTGCATGTGGTATCTGTCACTGAGTACCTCAATACCCCAAACAGGAGTAGGTGACAATTTCAACCTTCTTTAGCTGTCCTAGACTTTGAGGAGTCTTCCCCATTGAGCTTTTTTGGCAGGAAATCAGTCAATATTGATTGAGTACCAACTATATATCAGGCTCAGTTTAGGAGCTGTGGTTGAAATAATGAACAAAGGCAAAATCTCTGTCTTAAAAGAGTTAAATTCTAATTTAAGAAGACAGGCAATAAAATTGTAAATAAATAAACAAATAACTTGGATGTCGTTGATGTGATAGTGAGTATGTGTGGAGATTTCTTAGTACTTAAGCTGTTGTCCTTCTTAGTAAAATTGTACATATAAATATAAAGTATAATAATAATCCCTTGTGAAGTCATTTTCAAAATATTTGACAAGTTATTAGTGGCCTCGATACACCATAAAATACGGTAGCTGCTGGCCACATGTGACTATTTAAATTAAAATTAAATAAAAATTTCCAATTCACACTAGCCACATTACATGCAAGTAGCCACATGTATCTCATAACTACGACCTCAGAAAGCACAGATATGAACATGTTCTTCATTGCAGAAATTTCTGCTGAACAGCACTGGTCTAGATAGCATGAGGCTAATGGGAATTTTTCATCAATGGTAAGAACAGCAGTTTACAATTTTGGCGTCAGGCATTTTACATATGTTTAACTTACATAATTCTCAAATAACCCTACGAGATAGTTCCTGTTACTAGACCCATCTTACAAATTAGGGAAGAGAGGCACCTAGCTTTAATGTTCAATATCAGTCAAGTAATAAGAAATGCTAAGAACTGAAGGCAGACAGTCTGGTGCCAGCACCTACCCTATTGTCAAATATCTTGATGTCTTGGTATGGAGAAGATGAAGAGAGTGAAGAAGGGTTTTGTGTGGTGGACAGAGTCTCCGCAGAAATAAGAAGTGGCCAGTTTTGTCAATGTCTTTGGCAAATACTACCTTTTCGGATCTCCCTGATTCATCCAAGATAGGTCTTATTGCCTAGATGGGGCTGTGCAGGCAGAATCATAGAATGTTAGAACTTAAGAGAACTTTGAAACTATCAAAATATTTCACAAATGAAGAAACCGAGACATTCACAGGTTACCTGACTTACCCAGGGTAACAGAGTAGTTATGACCACAGCCAAAATTAGACCTCATGTTTCCTGCGTGTGTGTGTGCATGCGTGTTTACACATGGCCCCCTTGGCACCAAGAGCATAAAATTCCCTGATGTATTATTAGTTTAAAGACATGCTAATCTTGGGAAGTGATTTTCTTTTTCCCAAAATGCTGTCTGTGTCTGTGTGTTGACCTTTTAATAAATTCACTTTCCTTTTGTCTAGTCTTTCCTTATTTTACCCACCCAATCTTGCATCTCTCCATCATGACCACAGGGATTCACAACCCAGCTACGCAGACAATTATTTCCTGTAGAAAGGTAAACAAATTCATAGCAGCTCGAGTCCTTACACACACTATTAGAAATTTGAAAAACATGTTATAGGCTCCACCACCACTTCGAGCATCTACAAATTTTGCTTTGCATTTTTTTTTTCTAAGAGAGTTTCTCCCGGTATCGCCTCACCACCCTTGTCAGCCACCAACATGCACGCAAAGAAAGCACTGTTGCAGAATGAGTTTTCGTCGAGCTTTTAGTTTCTGTTCCACTGCAAAGGGGTCATACGCGCTCAGAACATAAAGCAGTCTGACTGGCGCTGACAACCCCAGGACAGCAGCCGGCTGGGGCACTGCGAAAGCTTCATGCCTTCTTCCCCAACCAAGAAGGACTTCAGTTCGAGCCCGCACCGGCTTCGTCAACCGCGAGACCCGAAGTCGTAGACCGAGTCCAGTCCTAGGGAATCCGGCTCAGGCTTTGCCGGCGCGGCGAAGAAGGTGGCAGGCGGCAGGCTGAGCTCCACTGGACACAGCCTAGTGGCCCGGGGCGCGCCCGCTGCACTCCCGGCGTCCGGGCCTGGCGCACCGCGGGAGGCAGGCGCGCTGCCACTCTCCGCAGCCACTTCGTCCCCCGGTCTGTCTCGCCTCGGCTTCAGCGGGCAAACCCACAGCTGGTCTCCTGGGCGCTGATCTCCCTGCAATCCTTGCTTACATAAGGCGGGCGGGCGTGCTCCCGCCCCCGGTTACCCCCCAGAGGAGTTGTGCTGCGCCCTCTACGCCTCCTTGGCGAGCGCCTTCGCGCACCGGTGCGCCCTACTCTAGGATGTGAACCTCCTTGGCCACCGAGCAGCGACAGCCGGGACATCTCTCCGCCGGCGTGAGAACACTGAGATTGGAGACCAGAGCGCCTGACGGTGCCCAAGCTTCCTCCCTCCGTTCCCTCCTCCTCCAACTCCCCCCACTTCAACCCGCACCCCCACCCCCACCCCCGGTGTCTGTGTGTGTTCCTCACAGGCGAGGGGACCCGGAGAGCAGTCCAGACTTCGGCGTGCGGCGGAGCTGCGGCTGCTCCTGCTGCTGGGGGGGAGCGGCGGAGGTGGCCGCCTTGCGCCTCCCTGGACTTCCCAAGTGGGGGCAGAGCAGTCGCTCGCGGGAGACGTCAGTTAGAAGGCATTGGGAAAGAGGGACCTTCAAACTCCTCCTCGGCGTCTCCTCTCCTCCCCCTTTTGGCCCCTGCCCTTGGAGAAAGTGGAGTGTGGCGCTTGGTTGTCGTTATTTCTTCGGACTGCTTCGCGGTGCACGGATTCAGCTTCTGCCCAGTGGGGCTTTCAGCTGTTTGCGCGTCTCTCTGTTCCACCCCCCCTCCCCCGGCACACCTCTGTCTACGATGAGGAAAGGTCTGCGGGCGACAGCGGCCCGCTGCGGACTGGGACTGGGATACTTGCTGCAAATGCTCGTGCTACCTGCCCTGGCCCTGCTCAGCGCCAGCGGCACCGGCTCCGCCGCCCAAGGTAAGGGGGTCCGCCAGGCTCCGCGGCCACCTCCCTTAGCTTCTTCCTTCCCTCCTTCCTCTCCTCCTCCCCAGTTCTCTTGACTTCCTCAATTTGCCTCGTTGCTTTCAACTGGAAACCACTCTAAATTCCACTTTCCCAACTAGTCAAGAAGCTTTGATTATTATTATTATTATTATTATTATTATTATTGTTATTATGTTTAATCTATCTTCCGAGATGGGCACGAATGGACCAGGGACGAACGGGGTGTGGACACGCAGCCGATCCGTCTCCACACGTGTGGGAGCCTGGAGTGTCTTGTGCCCTTTCAGCTCCGCACGCGCACGTTGTTGCATATTGCACACACACAGGTTTGGAAAGACTCTCGGTGCGGGTCGCTGTGTGACATACCATAGATGCACCCCGAAGTGCATGATGCGCAGAAGCTCCCCGCGCTGTGCCAAGACTGGGGTAGCAGGATCTTCACTGAGTCTCTGAGCACACTAGACCCCGAAGGGCGCTCAGCTAAGGAAATGTGTCCATTACTGTCAAGGACTCAAAAGCACCCGTCCCCCTCGCCTGCTGCTTCAGGTGCTGTGGAAATACACAGCTCACCCGAATCCGCGTACCCGGCTGGAGGCAGGCCCGGGATGTGCATGCCTCTGCACTCATACATACCCCGCTTCATGCCTGCCTCCCACCAGGGGATGTAGAAATGAAAATCCCGGAGCTCTGGGGGAACCGGCTGCTTGTTCAAACCAAATCCGAAACTCCCCGGGGTAGTCGACCAGTTTATAACTCTGACATTTTAATTTGACGCCTGTGAACTTTAACATAAGTGACCGGGGCCCTGGGCGAAGCCGGGTTGGGAAGAGTGTGGCCGGGAGTTGGGGATGGGTAAGGGAGGAGGGGAGGCTCCGGAGCTGATCGCCCGGCTCCCTTCTTGTCCGCCTAGTTTGAAGTGTTAGCAGCAGCTCCCAGCCTTCAAAGCCGGGAAAGCTGACTGGAAGGGAGCGGAGAAGAAAGAGCCAAGGCTGTCCCCTCCGGGGTCTCTTTCAGGTCACCTGGGCCCCAAAACTTCTGGCCAAGCCCAGCTCCAACTTGGGTCTCTTAGCCCACTTCAGTGGTGATAGCCGGCTCAGGCGAGGCAGCTCAGCTTTTCCTGGAAGAGGAGAGGATGAAGGAAGCTTATGCAGCATTCAGAGGCAATTCAGGGATTCTCCCTTCACTCTCGGTTACTCTTCCTTCCCAATTTGGAGAGTAAAGGGAGGCTTTACGATAGCCCCAACTCCCCAGGTGATGTTCAGACACCCTAGGGTTTCCGGACAGCATTCCCTCTGATCTTAGAGAGGCGCTGGGGGTGGGGGTGGGGGTGGGGGCGTTGGAAGTGGAGGAGAGCGCCTAGCATAGGAGTGTGGTCTGGGTGGAGAGGTAAGTGATTAGCAAGGCTTTGTGAATTAGCGATAGCTTCTTCGGGAGTAAATTTTCCTGCTGCCCTGCTAAGTGGCCCTGCTCATAAATCCTTCCTTCCCTTCTCGCCAGATGCCTCCCATCCCTGAGGTTCTGCTCTGGTTTTCTTATGCACACCTCCAGAGTTCATCTGTCTGTCTATTTAAAAAGGAATCTCCACCGAGAATCATAGCTTGTGGATTTCCTAAAATTGATAAGAAGTTCTCAGGGCGCTAGCCAAGGGTCCTTAGAGGGGGGTGTTTGGAAGCTTAAGTGAACAACCTGATGAATAGTCGTGGAATCAACCGCGCGACTCCCTGTGGAATTCGCCTGCTGTTATTGGGCACACAAAGGACTGAGCCATGGGGGTGGGTGGCGGGAGAGGGGGACGGGGCACCGTGAGAGAACTGTTTGGGAAAAAGACAAGTTAAAGTCCCCAAAGATGCCAAACAAGAGATAGGATTCCTGCTAAGAGCTTACAATAACCAAATTAAAAAGACTGGGTAGAAAAAGGATCAATAAAGATAATCAAACAGCAGATTGTAAATGGATTAATATTGAAAGAAGAAGGGAGAAGAGATTAAAAAGAAAAGATGCTTAGGATAGACTTTTTCTCTTGCACTTTTTGTAGAGTAGGCAAGTTAAAGATTGGGGACTGATTATCATCTTAAATGGAAAAATAAAATGTACTCCGTTGGGTGTATGCATTTCACTGTAGTTCTTGTCCATTTCGTTTATTTAGTTCCTTCAGTTTTTGATTAGTAAAATTTTTGTTTGAATCTTATGGTCTGTAAAATGCACTATTCCACCGCTTTTATCTTTGTTATCCTCCATGTTCCAGGGATAGCAGCTCTTCCTGTGTTGTCTGTTAGTTATCAAACGAAGGATAAAGCACCAAACTCCACTATCAGCTACTACCTTCATCACTGCAGTACAGTACCCCAGCCTGTTTATCTTGAGCCACTATTAACACTTTCCTTGCAGAATCACACATTTTATAAATGGTCTGATAGTCAGACCTCCTTTTCCTTCTTATTCTTCTTCTTTCTCCTTTCCTTGGACTATAACACTAGCCCATACCCTCAAGGTATGATTTCCTTGTGGTGATGACTTAAAGATCCAAATGAACTATTTCTTATGAATGAAAGTCCAAGAGCAATTAACATGGGAAAGTTACTTTAAGCACTTTACAATGTGGATGAGGTTTTTATTCTGCTGCTGAAGTACTGCAAAAATTAGAAGTATGTATATATCTTCAGAGATAATCAAGGAAACAACAGATATTTAAGATAACACACAGAATAGGCATTATTTGTGAGTGTACTGAGTTTTGTAACTGTGGTTTAGGCAGCAGTCATTTTCAATAGGTCCTTGGGAAATTCTCTAGGCTGTAGGCAACAACTTTCTCCTTTCTGGCTATGCCCTAATTGTTTCATTCAGGACTACTGGGAACTCCTAGCTCCAGGGAATTTGTAGTGTTTGTGACTTCCAAGAATGAAAGATTTTACTAGTAAAAGGCAGTGTGTGTGTGTGTGCGCGCGCGTGTGTGTCAGATCAGTGTGCTTCTGAATTAGGACCCTTCTGGTTTATAAATGCATTTTATCTGGGCTACACAGCATTGATATGCTGCTTATCTAGCACCAACTAGTGTTATGAGTGTTAACACCACCAAACTCAGGACAAAAAATTACTGAAGTCTCTAATTAGATTGGGATAATTCCCTATTTTCTTAATTCATAGTTTTTTTTTAAAAAAAATAACATATGTCTTCCTACAAAAGAGTAAAAATTCCTTTATGCATGTTTGCATATTGGTGTGGTACAAATAGACAGTCAACAGTGAAGACAACTAAAGTTCATTACAATTCTATCGTATACTTTTTCATTGTAGGAGTACAGAAAGTTTATGAATTCACATTAGGAATATGCAATAAGGAAAAGTAGGCTAGTTTACTTCTGTTTAGAAAAATAATTTTGTGTATTCTAGCTTAGAGAATGCTTAAAAGCTTCAAAGAATAAACTTTTCAAACACTTGCAAAGAATTAGGAATCATTAGATTATAACTGACATTTATTGACTCCCTGGACTCCTGTATTCTGGATAGTGAGGGTAAAGAGTTAAATAAGACAGGGTCCTCGAACGCCTCCTATTGTAGTTTGGAGCTGGTTGTCCTAGTCAGAATTCGTATGGATCTATTTTAAGCAACCCCCCCTAAGGACATGAACAAGGCATGAGCTCTGCTAAGCAAACCCTGTTAGCTTATTTAGAATTATTGTTGAGACTTAAACATAACTGTTCTCTAATGTATGCTAGGTTCTCCAATTAGTGCAAACAGCAAGTGTGCTCTATTAGGCCTTAACTGCGTTTAGCACTTTTCTGATTTAGGTCATGGCTTTGCAGAAGCAGCAGAGGGAGTCACTCTCAGAAGAAACATTAAAATTACAGGCTGCAACCACTTTAGGAAGATAATGGGGAAAATTGTGGGGGTTGAGATTGAGCCAGTGCTATTGCCTTGAAGTTTTAGCCTACATATTTTTTTAGTTTGACTTTTATATTTGTGGCAGTTAAAAACAAACCTGTTCACATTTCCTCACAAATTAGAAACAATGGCTTCTATGGATAGAGTATGGTATTAGAAGTAAAGTTCTTAAAACAATTATTGTGCACTCATATTGCATCCTAGACTGAATGCTATTTGCTAGAAACGGAATGTAACCAGGCAGTTTCAGCCCTACAGGAAGACAGAAGTAGAACCATGGAATTATAATTCACTTTCTTAAGTATGAAAGCGGACACAGGTATAGTACTTTCTGGATTCAGACATCCGAAGATAATAAACATAGGTGAAGCTAGGATTCTAATGTGAGTGGTGGGTGGGGGGTTCTAAAATTTCTACACAGAAGAACGTGGGAGCAGTGATTTGGCTGGAAGTTGTATGTTCTTGAAGCTAAGTTTGCATTGCAATAGCATTTTACTTAGATTTAATGCAAGTTTCATCTGGCTTTGGGGAGGCACAGGCTAAGGGCTGTTAATGGTGTATGCCCATTCTGTCAGTTAACATAGTGATTACCAATGTTTCATAATACTGCTTCCAGCACCTCCAGCTGTGTGACTATGAGCAAGATATTTAACGTTTCCGTGCCTTAGTTTCCTCATATGTAAAAATGAGGATAATATATACTACAGGTTACAATTAGAGCAGCTTTTAGCTCATAGAAAATAAGTATTATTCCTTGACTTTCAATTCTACAAACCGTTGGCAAAGAAATCTAGATGTAAAAGAAACTAAAGGTCAATGATTTTGAACTCAGAGTGATGATAGCTGCTGACACTGCTTCCCCAAAAGCAAGAAATGGAGCTGTCTGAAGAGATGCTGCAGAGTAGATCATTGTAAACTCCTGGACAGAGTACAGTTCTCTGAACAGCCTGTGGGAATCTCATTCCCTTCCACAGTCTCTTTTCTTCCCTTCTGTTCTCTCTGGGAAAATTAACCTAATATTAGTTCTAAAAAAGACATGTTAAGTCACTGCCAGTTAAGTCCTTGCAAGAAGCTCGTCCTTGACTTTCTATTTTCTCAAGGAATACTGAAAGATAACTTTTCATAAATCCATGAACACTATTACAGAAAAAAGGTACACCCCAGGATTTCTGATAAGGGTTTGGGGAAAATCAGACCTTTATGTGAATGTGGACAGTTTTTCTTTAAAAGAAAATAGACACAAGTATATACTCTAAAGAACATAATTGGTTTTCTGTTCGAACAAAATAAACATAAAAATAGGTCAACATGAAGACAAAGAAAATTCACCAGAACTTTCATTTATTCAAACTATATTTGCAATAGGAAGTTTTGTTATCCTAATTTAAAACAGCATAGATAATCTAGATGACATATATTTTGGTGAAATATTTGCATCTAACTCTTATTGTTTAATGGTTATTGCCATTCTTTGCATGTTTGGAGCAAATGTTTTCTGTCAGACTTTTGAGATAAAATAAGAGATTTGTAGGGCATTTTATATTACTTACGGTTTAGATTTTTCTCCTACAAAATTGTCATTCTGCTTCTATTATTGGTTCTGGTTCTGCACTCTTTCTTTTTTAACCTGATTTCTTAAACCTATGTATGGATGCTTCTTTGGTTTCATTTCTTACTTGGATTTGTTATTGCTTATGTATTTGTGGAGGAGGGCTACATGAATATGAGACCTTTGGTATTATTCCAGTATCTCTTAGCTCAAGGATGTTTTACTCACAGAAACTTGGTGCTGTTTTTTAATGCTACTTTGAAGTAGAGTAAGTTTGCCTTGAGCGATAATTCAAACACTAGTGTTTCCCTTTTTTCTAGTTTTAAAAACAGAAACTCAGTAATGGGATAATTTATGGTTTCTCTTATTTTAAATATTTGTTATTTTCAAACTTACAGAGATTTTAATAAAAACATTTTATAGTAATACTTTTATGAGCTAACAAGATCAGAAATAGAAAACTTTTTTTTTTATCCTGTCTACCTGTATGGAGCCACCAGAAGAATTTCTGCCTTTTCATGAAAACCCAAAACATATATCATGTTGCAGATATTTGGACTCTTTATGAACAATGTGTTTGAAAATATTGAGCTGAAATTTCAGAATTAAAAAAATAGTTTTGTGTTGAAGTTGTACTGTGGTTTTTTGTTTTGAGCATTGCTGCTCCCCAAAATGTTGCTCATATATAATGAGATTTTGAAATACACAGAAGAATGTTTCCAGATTTTATAAGTACTTAAAACATACCTCCCCTTCTACATGGAGTACATAGTTTTAAAGTTGCCATGACATTAATTAAGTTGAAGTTATAATTTAGAAAGTGAGCTCTAGCTTTGAAAGTGCCAAATATGCAGATATTTGTCCTTAGGTCAGTATAGCTTTTATTAGCAATGAGCAGTGATTCAAAAGTGCCTTGTGTGGCAAAAGTGAAATATAACATCTGAAAACCCCCATGTTTGGGGAATACCCTCTTTTAGTTAAATAACTAAACACATCTTATTGCCAACCTGGTAGTGGAATGTGAGCGTGAGGGGAGCCAGGTGAAACTTCATTATATAGATATGCCTGTTAGAGTTCTTATTTTAAATACCAGGGTTCACAATAATCATATTAACAGATGATATTGATTACTCAGATTTAACACCAGAGTTACCAGTCTTACTTATTTTAAAATGTTGTGAGGATAGGGGGTTTTATCTTCATTAATCACGTTGTCATGTGGATCCTGTGGCTAGTTTCATTTCTCAGCAATTAAGAGAGCTATAAGAATGCCTCATGTAGATGACCATGGATTATATCCTCTTCTAACTGACGATGTGAAACAACAGAAACTCCCTCAGCACACTTAACAAGTTCATTGATGCATGCTAGTATTTCTCAGTTTTAGTCAATCTCTTAATTGATTATTTAATCATGGACTGCCTGAACTCTATTCTTATTTAGTGTTTTCTCTCTTTTTATTTCTGTTCAGAAGAACCACCTTATATGTGGATATTTCTTTCCAATAAAAACAGAATAGTGCTTGTTTATTAAAATGCATCTACAGTCCAGTTGTAAGGGATATATCCATAAATAGAAATATATCCATAAATAGAAATGCAGGTTTTCTCAAAATTAAACTTAGAGTATATAACAATATAAAATATAAACATGTAGTACAGAAGTAAAGCACAGCATTTGTAGATAAAAGTGATCATTTTAAATTAATTCATAAAATACATTCTCTTAGATAATAGAAGTTTAGTGCAATCTAATGGGGTACGTGATATAAAAGTATCCACTTATAATTACAAGCAAAAGAAATTCATGTGCAGCAGTCCTCCCTTAAATGCAGGAGATACTTTCCAAGACCCCCAATGGATGCCTGAAACTACAGATGGTATGGAACTCCCATCTACACTGCTTTTTTTTCATCTGATAACCGAGATAACTACTAAGTGACTACCAGGTGGGGAGTCTATACAGCATAGGTACATTGGATGAAGGAGTGATTCATGTCTGAGAGATTTTGTCACGCTCCTCAGAGTTCCATGCAGTTTAAAACTTATGAATTGTTTATTTCTGAAATTTTCCATTTAATGTTTTTGGACCACAGTTGACCTCAGTCATTGAAACTGCAGAAAGTGAACCGCAGAGAAGCAGGGGGACTACTTTACCTTTACTGAAGGTAAAAGGAGCAATTTGGGACTCTTCTATTTTCTATGAATTTGCATATTTGTTACTTGTATTCAAATTCAATATTTTAAATAATTCTAATATCTTTTTGGAATTTCATATGGCCTTAAAAACCCTTTGAAGAACTAGATCAAAGATTATATTTTAGCCAGTGGTATTCCATAACTTTTATAGAAACTAAAAATGATAGTCAGTGAAAAGAGCACTATGTTATTATACATGATTTTTGGAGATCTGTATTATTACTAATCAAAATCAAACAAGTAACCAAATTATTACCACAACAAAAACTTTATGATTGGAAATACAAAGTAAATAATGGTAATTTCACTTTGAACTGTATGTCTATGTGAAATACATTGATATTCGAACTTCATTTTTGATTAAGGGAAAATGATATATTTTATCTCATTGAATAAAGTGTTTGGCAAATATACACATTGTAGCCGCCGAGTGGAAGTGCTCAAGTTTAGCAAGCAGCAATCTTGAAGTCATTCTAAATGAAACATTGATTATGGTGCCTGTCATTTTATTTAGCAACTTTCCTTTTTCCTTCTGGATCTCCTCTGTAAGATGATGAAAGAATAAAGCTTAAAAATGTGTTAGGGATCAAATTCAAGGATTGAAGGAGGCTCAGACATTCCCCGCCCTGCCTCCCACAGCCATCACCCACAGAGCATGCAGGGTGGTGGAAAACAGAAGCCCATTTGAGTAACTGCTCTCAGAAGCTGAGGAAAAACAGACATGTTCAAATGATTTATTTGTGCTATCCGGAATAGAGACCCTAGATCAGTATTTCATCATAATATTATTCAACAGGCCCTCTGACTTGAAACTTTTACCTAAATAGAGTCTTGATTTGCACTTATTTCAATTAACATAGCAAAAGAATTTGGGAAGTATTTAAAAGGTATAAACTTGTAAGAAGTTTGAATTTTATTGGAACTATTTGGGCAGGATGTGCTTGTTTGAGAAACCTAGATTTAAATCAATGCTATACTAGTATCCTCCAGGGGTTTTATAAAATGCTACTTCCTAAGCTACTCCGTTAAGAATTGTTGTCATTTTTATTTTTGTTTATATTTATACACACATATATAAATCTGTATAGAATTAAAATGACCACAGTGAAAAATATTATAGTTTATTTACTATTACATGGTAAAAAAAAAAAAAAAAAAAGTAGAAGGATGGCTAGGATAAGTTTTGGCAGTAAGTATGTTTTCCCGGTAGCAAGGGATAGGAGATCGTTTTATTGGATTTATTAGACGTGGTGATCACATGAAAGATACACATGCCATTTTTTATTGAATTAAATAAATATGGAAATATTTCCTGGGAGGGTGTTTCCAGGCCGATTCTTAACGAAATGAAGAATGACAAGGAGAAGACAAATATAGTTCACTAATTCCCTGTGAGCATATATGTGCTTACACAAATTGTATGTGAGTGTGTGTGTTTGTGTACCTTTTTATGTTTTAGGAGCAAGAGTTCATTTTCAAACAGACTTGGCAATATCCTCAAAAAACCAATGGAGTCTATCAAACAAATGAAAAAATCTTTTTAACTTATAAAACAAATTCATAAAGATAGTCAAGGACTAGAAACTCGGATTTAATCACTGATTTCTGAATGAAGAATTATATCTTACTTTTCTGAGAAAAGTTGCCTCGCTCTTGGCAAATTGCGAAGTCATTTCCCCAGTTTCCAAAGAGATGTTTCTGTCTCATTAGTGCAGTGGCTTATCTGATGGAAACAAGTTCTCTCCTGTCATCCAAGTGACAGAGACTAGGGGATCTCCACTTTCACTGACTTGTTTCAAAGCCGTGGAGGAGAACTGCTGTTGTTTTCCTACACGGTGGACTATAATTTGTTGACCAAAGGAGACTGTCGACTTTTATGCATGCAGTGCACGCAGGAGTAAAATCCTTTCTTCACATTTATGAACCCCTCTCTGGGTGCTCTCTGGAAGAGTCAGCATGTCCCTGGTAAGCACCCTACATGAGGTGACCTCTCATGTGGGCTGATTGAAGAAGAGGTCAGTTGTACTGTTCTTCTCTGACCAGAATAAAGTGATGGTTTGTTTCAAGCTCTTAATCAAACGGAGTTATGTTTGATTTTCTTGGACACCCTCATATGCCATATTGGTGGCTTTATTTCCAGGTTTATCCATTACTTCCATTTAAAGCTTTATTTAAATGGATGAAGATAAAGTCAATTGCGAGGAAGGAAAGGTTGTTACTAAAGAAAGAATAAACAGAATTTTATTCAGGATATAGTGATAATACGCTTCCTTACTTATATTCACTACTGTATTAAATACAGGTTAACATATAAATATTTACATAATACATCAATATATAAACATATATTGATTATTATTGTCATACATTCCCATATCACTTGGCATTTTTGAACTAGGATTTTTAAAGTGTGTAAGTAAATTCTAGGATTAAGCAAACTGTTTTGAATGTTTTCTTTCATACATATACCATTCATTGATGATGTGGGGTTTTCATAGTGAAATATGTAGTGCACTGCTAAGAACAGCAAAATAAATAATAATGCATTACAAAGTTTTCAGATTACAAGTCTAAATGCTAATGAGGGAGGTTGCCTGTTTAATGCTGAATGCAAGTTTAAAAAGAGGGTCTTAAAGATAACAGCGGACTCCAGAGTCCTTGAGTTTGTTTGCATTCAGTGACAGTCACTAAATTAGGGAAAGGAATGTTCAAACAACACACTTGAGGAAAAGTGATTTTTATAGAAAGGAGCCATTTCTGCTAATAGCCAGTAACTGCACATAACCCTGCTGACATTAAAAGTCCATTAGCTAAGCCCAGTTTCAATAGCAGCTGATGCAGTGTCAGCTAAATGTACATTGGAATTTTTTCATATAATGCAGTAATAGCAGTTCTATAATTTTTTTCCCTAAAACTACATACATTAAGTAAAACAAATGTCATCTGATAGTAGTGGCAGGGCTGCTAATAAACAGGCAGAGATTTGTGATGAAACAAAAGTAACAGTCTATATAACAAGAAGATAATAAATAGTAGTGATGGTTTTTAAAGGGAGCCTTTGAGAAAAATCATATGGAGAAGCTTAAGCTGACATTCAGAAAGAGTTGTTTCCATAGAAGCACATATTAACATGAGCTACTTTGAGAAATTCATTTAAAGTGAAGTGATTTTTTTTGCTCTTAGCTGAGTGTCTGGTTTTTCAGTGTATTTTGAAACTGTATGACACTCCCCCCACCCCAAACACTGTTATGTGTGTAAATGGGAGAGAGAGTGAGGAAATTAGAAAAGAGAGCAAGTAAAAACAGAGGAATGTGTCCTAATATTTTTAAGGTGATCACTATAATAATCCTTTTGAAAGTAGTATGATGCATTATTGCTGTCTGAAATGAAATTGAAGTTTGACACACCCATATTATCTCCCCCAAAAGAGTTGCTTATGTATACATTTTTTCATCTTTTGAATATTTTCTAATCTTTATTTCAATCATCTGAAAGACAAGAAGTTTTACCGCAAATTTACACTAGTATCCAAAGTTCATTAGTAAGTCATCTTAACATGTTCTCTAGGACAGTGTTCTGCAACTATGAAGGCATTGTGGAGACAAACGAGATTGCTTAGTAATCTAATGTGTGTTGAGAACAGGGCAGTAATTAATCAGTGGCTGTCATGCTTACACCACTATAAAGTATTACGAGAACCTCCACGCCGACCTTCCCCTCCCCTATTATCAGACCATTAGTGAAGCTCTGTACAAGTAACAACAGTGGAGCCCTGCTTAAGCATATGACCCCAATAGCTTGTGGATAAGCTTTGTGAGCATTTTCACAATGGTCACTTGAATACTCATTATACTTTCTAGTAGTCAGAATTATTTATTCAATATTCTAACCAGAGGCATCACATCTTTTATTTATTTATATTTTAAAATTAAGTCCACATTTCCTTATATGGGTTTTAAAAAAAAAAACTCTCACATAACCCATCATTTGTTGGAAAAAGAGAAAGCAAAGAAAGGAAAAGGAAAAGCTTACTCTTAACCGTAGTGGGGTGGCAGAGATTTCCCCCTATGTTAATAGATTTTCATACATGCATTTCTTAATAAAATGAAGAGGTACTCTTTGGTGTTGTTAACTGTTTTAATTCAGTTCAGGCCATTGTAAAAGCTTATTTTGAGTGATTTGGGAGCTTACATGGTCAGGGTTTAAGCAATTAAATTACTAACCAAAATCCCATTTACTAACATATTGCGTGAGGGACTTGATGAATAATCTCGTCTTTAGCATATAACTCAAACATTAATAACAGAAGGAAATATGCCTCAGTTCAAGCCATGGGCTTTGATTTTTAATTCTAAACCCATTTTATTTTTTTCAGACTCAAATATCTATTAAAAGTGACTATTTTCCATATGTTTTTCCTTTTGTATTGCATAAAACTTAATTCTATTGTGAAATGAATAAAGAACGTCATTGTATTTGGCCACACAATAAATTTACACACATCTATGAACTAGTATTATGAAACTGAATTATGTTGAAAATAACAAGATGATGCCAGACTGATTGAAATAGGACAATTATTACATTAGACTTTGGAATAGGTTTTAGAAAAAAATTACCCTGCACTGTTAATGCACTGTTACTTCCATGGATAACTTTAAAAGTGTGTTCTTTTTTTCTGTATGAATGACACTAAAAAAAAATATATTGAGTGGCTGGGCGCAATGGCTCATGCCTGTAATCCTAGCACTTTGGGAGGCCAAGGCCAGTGGATTGCCTGAAGTCAGGAGTTCAAGACCAGCCTAGCCAACCTGGCGAAATCCCATCTCTACTAAAAATACAAAAATTAGCTGGGCATGGTGGCATGCGCCTGTAGTCCCAGCTACTTGGGAAGCTGAGGCAGGAGAATCACTTGAACAGGATGCAGAGGTTGCAGTGAGCCGAGATCATGCTATTGCACTCCAGCCTGGGTGACAAGAGCGAGACTCCATCTCAAAAAAAAAAAAAAAAAAAAAAAAAAATATATATATATATATATATATATGTATATAGACTGCCAACACATTAGAGTATGGATTGATCCTTACTTGATTATTTATTATTTATGCTTATAAAACTTTTATTAAAATAGTCTTTAATAATTTTCATTTTTTAAAGTATATCATGGCTGTGTTTCCTTGAGTGAATGCTTTAAATCTCTTTTTTTCCAGCTCAATCTTTCTTTAATTGCTAGAGAATTAAAAATGTACTGGATGTGTGCATATATTTGTATGTATGTGTGCGCCCGTGTGTGCGTGTTTGGATCTGATAATTTCCTGATATAGGAAATGAATCAAATTACTTTGAAAAAAATATTAAGATGTACAACCAAATACATTCATCTGACACCTGTGCTGGCCAAATACTAATGGCAGCCTTTATCTAAGTCTCTTGGTAAAGATGAATAAATTGTGCTAAAATATGTCCTTTGCAAATTGCATACAAGTTAAAATCTTAGTTTCACTTCATATTTTCAAGGCGAAGTTTCCAATAATAGTAGTATTTACATCATAGAATTGTAATTAACAGGGTCATCAAAAGTGAAGAACTGAGAATAGCTCCTGGCACCAAATAACACTTAATGCACATTAGCAATTGTTGTTGCTGTGCCGTTTTATTCTTATCATGTAAGTCTATGCTATACAATGATTTTTCACTTGACGTTACTATGAAAATAATTAGATATAAGAATGACAAAATTGCATTCCATTAGGGTTACCATCAGGTGAAAGAATGTCATATGGACCAATAAAAGCATGTTGTCAAAGGTAAAATTCTTAAAATAAATTGGTATGTTTTAAAATCACATTTTTTTTGTACCCAGTTAGGTTATGAGATTCTGATTTTACAATAAAACTCTTTGGAAAGTCAACACACTTTTGTTCCAGTTTTATGAATAAGCAAGTTTAGGTGATTTCTTTTTTCCTGTGCCAGGTTCTGAATCTAGAATATATTTCTATAAAACTACTACTTCATAAATTTTAATGAAAAAAAATAAGTTTGGGCTTTTCTCCACTATACATTTGCTGTATTCGTAAAGACAAATATAATTAGAAAGCAGGAAGAGTAGTTAGCAAACTTTTTACCCTTTGCTAACATTTAAACTCTTTATAAAGGAACAGAAACAATTAACCTTCCTCACTATATCAGAAATTTTAACACAATGAAGTCTTTACTGATACTAGTATAAAAGCAAAAATTAATTAAACTGAAATTTCCAAGCAAGGTCAAAGTTCTACATTTGCAAGGGGACACATTATAGTGTAAGCAAAAAAGAAATTAATTAGGTACCCTACTGTTAAATATATATGTTTTGACTGACACATATTGCATTTAATAAAATATTCCTAAAATGGACTAATGAACAGACTAGCTAAACTCTATAGTTTCTAACAAACATATATGTGTTAATCATGATGTAATTAAGGAGAAGGGAATGGAAAAAATATCCAAAGATCATAGTTCTACTTGAAAATGTTTTCTAGTGTGTATTTGTAAAATGAAAGTGTACAGTTGCTTAAGTAACAACTTTATTTTGAAAAATAATATGAATAAAGAAAAAACCTTTCAGCTACAAAGAATACTCATTATTATTTGTTTTGGTTCACTGTGACATTTCTTTTATATTCTTTAAAATGTGTCATTGTAAAATTAAAACAAGACAAAACATAAAAAATTCTTATCTTCAAAATGTGTCAACTTGATAGGAAGAACATAACCCAATATATTTATAACCCAAATTAATGCAATGGTGGTTCTTTAGCAAACATAATGTAATAGATGCATTAACTAACTAAATAAACAAGGACAACTCAGTCACCACTTCAGGATGATACCCCCACAGGAAACACTTTAAGTAGGTCTATAAAACTGATTCACTTGTAATTTTCTTTGTCCGAAAATCAGGTTAACACTCTTTTATTTTTTTAGCCCAACCCTCCTCCCCAACTTCCTCAAGTGCTGTGCTGTAGGGAATGTTCCACGTTTAAAACTCTGCAGTCAACAGTATGGTTTAGTCCCTACATAATTATAAAAATGTTTTATCTTTATAGGATATTATTCCCCTCTAAAGAGTCCAACAGAAGCAACTAGAATGCTTTTAATGATTGATTAAACTGCTTATGTGGGGTTTTATGCTACCTAGAACATTGAATTTGTAGGAATTTTTTATTTGAAGATTTCCAGGGAGGAAAAAACAAAACAACAAAAAATATGAGACTATTTAGAATCCCTTCTTTCAGGCTATATCTGTGTTGTTTTCTGAAATAAAAACATGCTTCTCAAAAACTAATTTTCTGAATATTAAACTGTCTTAGGAAGTTCTATTGAATGATTACTGCCTTTTTTGTTTTTGTTTTCAAACTAACAAGAACGATGCTTATTTTGTGCCATAATATATTATTTATTTGCTATTACTTCATCGAGGATGTAGGAGAGCAATTCAGAGAGCCAAGTTATTCAAACAAATAAAGAATTAAATTATTTCCTGGAGTCCCACATAGTTACATGTTCACAAAAAATGTAAACATATTCAAACATTTGACGATGTTATATTTAATGATGTATTATTTAATGATATCACATTAAATGATAAAAATTATTTTATCTTTTAAAATATTAAATAATAATATTATTCATATTATTTTTCTTTTTTTTTTCTTTTTTTGAGACGGAGTTTTGCTCTTATTGCCCTGGCTAGAGTGCAGTGGTGCAATCTCGGCTCACTGCAACCTGTGCCTTCCGGTTTCAAGCAAGTCTGCCTCAGCCTCCTAAGTCGCTGGCATTACAGACGCCCCCCACCATGCCCAGCTAATTTTTTTTTGTATTTTTAGTAGAGACGGGGTTTTACCATGTTGGTCAGGCTGGTCTCGAACTGCTGATCTCGTGATCCACCCACCTTGGTCTCCCAAATTGCTAGGATTACAGGCGTGAGCTATCACATTATTTTTCAAAATAAAGTTGTTACTTAATGATTAAATGATGTTACCTAAATATTTTTAAAAATATGTCCATTTCTCTCAACTGGTTCACTGAAGAAGGTTCTTCCTGCTTCCTGTCCTTTCTCACTCTCCTCAAACCTCCACACTGAAGTCAGGAAAATTCTAAGAGACACCATCAGTAGAACTTTTTTTCTTAAAACCTTTTTTTTTTTTTTTTTTTTTAGCTTTACTAAACAATTACCTTTAGAATATGATCTGAACATCTTACCGTGACTGACAGGAGTATTTGTGCTACCCTCTGACTCTATTCCCTGTCATTACAATCTCCCGGACCATGAACCCTCCCAAATTTGGCACAGGCTGTTCCAGTGCAGCCCCAGTAGGTGACATCCTTTAGGGTTTTCTCACAAGCCACCTTGCTCACTTACTATCAGCTTTCGCTTAAGCTCTTTCATTTGCTATGAACAAGTGTTAATTCCTCAGATTCCCTAGTTTAGATCTTCACCCCTTCTTGCAGCAACCTTTCCCATCTCACAGGAGCACTCTTCTTTTCCCTGTGTCCCCAGTTGGTAGGCAAGCATGATGAGTACAGGAATTGATGAGTTGATTCTGGTGTCTCCAGCATGTGATACAGCTTTTGGCACACAGCCAGGATGTAATCGGGATTTTTTTTTTTTTAATGATGTTGGGTGAATGCATATTTTGTTGATGCATAAATAACGCATCTTGGAAGGACTTTGAGGACTCAGGGTGGTAAAGTTCATTGAAACTTCCCAGGTTCTCTTCATCACCCACTTTGAGAGTTACTAGACAGAGCAAGGTGAATGTGAAGTTGTAGGTGGAAATCAAGACTATCTCAGGAGTGAGTGCTTCCCATCTCTTAGATTCTAGCTAAAAGGCCAATCTCCTCACCCTCAGAGATCCATCTCTAACTTCAGACTTTCTACCCTGTGATTTGGGACTATTAACTAATGAAGAACTTGGATTCTGTTGTAGTTGAGCAAATAAACCCCAGACAATTGATGTGTAAGCATTAAGAGCATGGTTGGGCTCTAACTGGTTTGGTCAATTTTGATTTGGTCAATTTACCTAAAGACAGAATTGGGAATTAAAGAGGTGTACAAGTCAAACAGCACTGCAGTACTGCCAGGGAATCTTTCCTTTTATTCAACTGTAGAATTCTATCTTATGGAATATTGACAAAATACATTGACTTTCAAGTTGAGTGATGAAATTTTGTTCTATATTGGGGTTATTGTTGTGCCAAAAATCACCCTATGGTGTATTTTTCATTTTTCTCCACTATAAGGTCAACAAGTCTCGTGCAGGGCACAATGGTGTGAGTGTGAGGTGGTGGGAAAGGATGCCTATAGGAACAGGGGTAGAGTAGTAAAATAAAGAAAAATAAATATGTTTTGGAGTACATATTAAACCCAGTGTTTCCCTGTAATTGACTATTGTCTGAAAATTCTTTTGGTAGGACCACAGCCTGTTATTTTTGGGCAGGATATTTTGATTTTTGACAAGGAAATAGTATAGCGAAATGTATCATTATAAGGTGTTATTGAATAAAATATTTTCATAAGCACTTTTAAGGTAACTAAAATATGTTGTGGATTATGCTACACTGCTAGCAAAGAGGAAATTATAACAAGTAACTGCTTCTTGTTTCCTAAGACTTCAGTAAACACAGACCCAACTTGCCCTGAATAATTACCGCAGAGAGCTGTGCACTGGTCTTTAACTGGTAGTTGTTTGTAATCAAGCAGTCTGAATCTTGCTTTGACATAAAGCAGAGGAAGTGGTTAGGAGACAGACCTGTAATTATCAGCAGCAGGTGCCCATAATGGAATGCCAGAGAGATGTTTAAACATTACTTTAGGAAAGACTTCGAGACTGTCAATTTAGACCAAAAAGCATTTAAGGAAAAACTGGCTTGAAAACAGTCTTAAAAGAATACTTCTCTGGAAACAAAGAAAAGTTTAAGAATCCCATTAATGCAAGTTAACTTAGTCTTTCTTCCATACACCTAAATACTATTAAATTATGAAGTCTAAAACAAGGCTGGACTCCACTTTCAGAAAAGGGATGATTTAACAACATTAGACTTTCCGGGTATTAAAAGGTTTATTTATGATGTAAACAAAAGCTTTGTTCTTTATTTTAGTAAGAATCACATGAATATATTGGATGAATGACACACTTCCTTTTTTAAATTAATTTTGATGGTTTCAAAGGTCATCAAATCTTGATTTCATATTCATGTATGATCAAATGTATTTACTTGTCAAGTGCTGCACAAAAATACACCTTTCAGCAACAGTTTTCAATTTTCACTTTTTTTTCTGAAAAGTCCTTTCTAAATACAACTTATGAAGAATAATAAGCCATATGATAAGATGCTGTATATTCAATAGAAACTTGTAATCATGTTATAAAGGAAATGTTAAATGTCAATTGATGATGCCAGCACCACTTTTAGAAATGCACTTAGCGTTGTTATTTCGATAGTGCAATATACTTCAATATTTCTCTCAAGCTATGCACTACTGTGGTTAGTATTAACTTACAGGAAATTCTATTGTATGAGGCATAGACTAAAGAAAGCCAACAAAACATAATTGCCTTGGTAGTGTTTTGCATTTTTAAATGGAGAATTTTATTTTTCTTTCTTTTCCAAGTAAGAATACAGTTTTGTGGTTGTTTTTCTGTTGTGGGAGTGAATGAACTTTGTGGAACTGAACACCTCCTAATGGAGAGGGGAGTCATGATATATATGTATGACCCCATTCATTACCAGATGTGCTTAGCATATATTTTTGGAAATACTTATTTTCCTGCCTAATGCTAACTATATATTTATCATTATGAAAACAAGTGGAAAAGTCAATCATTCACTGCACTTGCCAGAAATGCCTTCAGCTCCCACAATAGTTATATGTCAGAATCTTGCCCCACTTAAAAGCAAGACAGAAAATTTATTCTGGAAATTTACCAGGAGAGACCAACCCTCAAAAATGTAAAGGAAAAGATCTCCGTAGCTAAATAAAAATAAACTTAAGTCACACTTGATGCATTACACTTAAGATAGCCCCATCTAAAAATACATATGCAAGTTGCAGAGCGTTTCAGTTGTTGTTCAAAGTGGACACCAAATATGGAAGACAGATTCAAGAATTACCTAAACTTCGGTGGATTAAAAAAGGAGTGTAAAGTTTTTATGATTTGTAATTTGTCTGCATATTTTGACTTATTTGGAATTCTTTTTTCTTACATTGTCAAGTAAATTAAACTAAGCCTGACATTAGACACACAGTTTATGTAGTTGTAACAAAGCATCAAAGTAATTGAATTCTCACTAGGGAATTTTTAAATTAATTTATTCTTACCATTTTTTTTTTTTTGAGACAGGGTCTCACTCTGTTACTCAGGCCGAAATGCAGTGGTGCGGTCACAGCTCACTGAAGCTTCAACCTCCTGGGCTCAAGCAACCCTCCTGCCTGAGCCTCCTGAGTAGCTGGGACCTACAGGGATGCACCACCCTGCCTAGCTGATTTTTTAGTTTTTTGTAGAGATGGGGTTTTGCCATGTTTCCCAGGTTGGTCTTGAGCTCCTGGTCTCAAGCAGTGTACCTGCCTGGGCTCCCAAAGTGCTGAGATTACAAGCATGAGCCACTGCACGTGGCTGGTATTCTAAAATTTATATGAGGATAAATGTGACTAGAAGTATAGATGTGGAACTTTGTATATATATATATATATTTTATATATATAAAAATATATATAATATATATACACATATATACATATAAATATATATACATATATACATATAAATAAATACATACATGTAGTGTATTCTCTCAAATCACAATTCAGTTTAGTTTTTTTAATGGAGGAAAAAAATCAGTACAGCTGAGATGAATCCAATTCTGGAAGTATTAATTAGTATATCCCATAGAGATAAATGAGACAGAATAGCATAACATATGGTACCTGCCTTTAAGAAACTTAAAATCTTGTTAGGATGATAAAATATTACAGATAAAATATATAAAATCGTAAGCTGGTAAACGGATATGAAAAAAATGAATAAAAATATTTTGGAAGAGATTAAAGGAGAGATAAATGTGCTTTGTTAACTTTCTCCTGGAATGAACTATTACTTAATTTTCAGAAAAAAAAGTCAAGTAACAACTTTCATTGCCTTTAATAAGAACTGTTCTTAACTTAGAGAGGCTACTGGAAGTGTTTTGTTACAGCCATGTACAGTTATATCCTCTCATCGCCTCTTTCCATTTTCTTCACCTTTCAACTTGAGAGCATATCTTCCCTGGGGCCTCTCCTTTTAAGAGCTCTTGTCTTTACCTTGAAGTGGGGAGCTGCACAGAGTCCCTGTCTCTAATTTCTTGAGTCGCTCTCTACTTGGCTCTCCCAGGGTTATACTACATTTCTGCAGTGCAAAATGAGTCTCCAATCCAAATTTAGCTGTTTTATTACATACTCAGTAGCTAAGCCACTTTAGGCCAGACATTACCACATCTCTCAGCAACAGAGTTTGAGTTTGTCAAGTTGTGCACGTTTGTTGTCTCCTTTAAAATACAGTTTTACATCTTTTAAAACTTGTTTGGATTTTGAGTAATGGTCTCCTTGGTCCTCTGATGTTTACAAAATGATGTCAGTGCTTGAAGGTAAATGGTGGCAACGTTAGATATTTCTCCTTTTCCTTGAAGGCCATATGAAGGGAGGGAGACCCCGGTGCATGAATCTCCATGGGTGCGAAAATTGATAGAGTTAAGCACAAGCAGCCTGTAGAACTACTTCAAAGTCAGTTTTAGAAATTTCTATAATTAACTAGAATTCTTCAGGTAAGTTCAAATCAAAGGGGCTAGAGGGCTTTGTATGAAGGACTCTGAAAATTAGATTTTAAATTCAAAACATAAGAGTGTTTTTGCCTAACAGCTTTCACAAATAAGTTTCAAAACATAAACAGATAGTTAAGAGATGTATATTAATTTTAAATCTGATCATGTAATAATTTTTAGAACTGCAATTTCCTTACTCTGTAATCCTCCCACTAGTAAAAGCTTTTTGAACTTTTTCTTATGTCTTTGTCATTTGGAAAAACTAAGAGTATTTTTAGAGTAAACAGTGTATAGGATGCCCATGAATATTTCTGAAGCTCTGGTATTTTCTAGTTTTAGGAATAGGAATGTTAAAAACAAAAATGTGGGAGGAATATAGGGGAATAGTGTGAAGTGATTTTGCAATATAGTGTCAGAGCCATGCCTGTGGTAGGCTTTTATTAAAAATTTATCCATCAATTGCATTAAAAAAGTAAAGAAACTTCATATTCTAGATTAATAAGAAAATCACCCCACTTTCTCTCAAATAAAGTTTGCATAATTCTTATCAAATTGCATTCTTTTCATGTGGCATGGAAATTATATGTCCATAAAAATAAATTTCATTTTTCTTTAAATAGGTAAAAAGTAATTACAAAAGCAATTATAAATCTTTACTATGTTAAATATATATGCACACAACTATGTATTGAATTGACAGCTATATGATAGCAACATAAAGACCATGAGGAAAGACGGAGGCTGAGAAATACTCCAATATTTCAAAAAACTCAAGTTTGCACAGCTTACCAATTAAGTATCAGGAGTCTTTCTTTAATTTATCAAATCAGTTTGGTCACACTGATCAGAAGTCCTGATTTGCAGTTGTATATCTTTGTGATTTAAAGTGAGTTAATTTATTATTTCCCAATAAATGCAATTTATTAAGCATGAAGTATAAAACAATGTCAAAGGCAGGAAAAAATGTTTCAAAATCCTAAGTGAAGTAAAATTAGGAAAATACTATTAACGTGTGTGATGCGTTTTTGTTGTTACTAATACATTGGGAATTGAAATTGACAGCATCTCTTGAGTTCAGTTAATTTTTGTCATTGGATTGTAAAAGTAACTTGTTTGGGGATCTTCATTTTTAGGAAGTTTGTGAATAGGGTAAATGCATGGGTATATTAAATAATTTAAATACAGAGTTTTGCATTTGATTTTTAAAATATTGTCACTTAACTTGAAACTTTATCCTAAAAAGCTATCATACTATGCCTGTATTAAAGACATGTTTTGCTTTGTATTATTGGTTTCTTTTAGTGCTACATATTCTTTTAATAAAATTCAACTTTCAGCTAATTTTATTTATTAAGGACTTAGTAGAAATAATTATTCTTTTGTGTTTTTATTGTTACTTTGTACTATTGGTAACACAACCATGTTAAAATCATTTTTTTTCAATCCGCATGAGTAGTTTCATAGAAATACAGAACAAAATTCACATTGTGAAACATATTTTAAATTTGGGAAATGAGAAGACCATTTAGGCCCCATATTCAACTTTTTTTTTAACTTTAATTCATTATACAATGTTTAGAATATAGTTTTTTGTGGTGATTATTTAAATACTCTGGGATTTAGTTTGCCTTTGAAGACACAAATTAAAAACTTGATAGATAATGGAAATGAGACATTTGTATTACTTACTAATTTGGTAATTTTAACCTATTTCTGACCATTTTTTGTTATTGCTTAGTAGACTTAAATTTAAAGTATAGCTTGACTAAAATTAGTTTGGAAGAATATTTATTTACACTTTGTATTGTAAATCTTCCTTTTAGAGCATTTTCTTCAACAGGTTCAATCTTATTAAACCTACATGTCTGTCTATCTACAGTGCTGCATGAAAGATTGGGTGCATTATAGTGACTCAGAGGTAGGGAGACCACATAATTTATTGCCTAAATTGGGTCATTTTTGTGCAGGAAAGGGAAAGTTATTAATAATTGTTCCTTTACAAGTATAAACTGAGATTGTCCTGGGTAAACAAGATGGATAATCACCCTACCAGGACACTGCAAGATCATGTAATACCTTCTTAATCACTAGGGGAAAAGTTAGATCATGCTCACAGTGGATTTAGAATTAAATGTACTATATTCTGTGTCTTTGAAAAGTCGTTGCCCTTTCATGAATTTGAAGAAAATAATTGATTAGTCAGAACAGTTATCTTCTTGCCCATGTCAAATAACAGAGTATGCTTTACCTGTGCACCTTTAGTCTTTCATTAAGCCTATTCGAATTTTTAAAATTAAATGTGTTTTAGAAAGTAACACAGTTGGCTTCTTATGACAGATGATTTTTCAAAAAGCCTAGAAATTAAGATTTGTTAAACCGGGAACAACAAAAACCTAGAATCTATTTTGCCAGAGTTGGTATAGCCCCCTTACCTCCCATTCTTGTTAGCTCTTATTCCACCACTGGGAATTGTCACTAATTGACTGTCACCTTTGAGTAGAGTAGCTACTCTATACAACAACAGAACACAAAACAGAGAAAACCTTGACAGTAACTTTCCGTAAAGTTTATTTGCTTGACACTTCCACATCCAGTATCTCGGACTTTGGCAAGATATATTAGCGGTGTATGTCTTTTTTTTTTTTTTAAGAAATAGGCTTTGCACACTGCTATGAAAATTGAATATGGGTTTTTTAATGTACTGTCTTAGGTGAGAACTTGAGTATCACATTTCGAGTTATATGTATTTCACATCTTTTTATCTTATGGGATTTACAAAAATCATTTGATTAAAAATTTCTAGAATGAAAAACACCAGAATAAATCTTGACTGAATAGAAAGAGCGCATAATGATAAGTGCCTGGAGTCATGAGTTTCAAAACGTAGTTCTGCAAAGTTATAAGAGTATATGGCTGGAATTTTGCTCAAAGAGAATTATAAAGCAGATATAATTTATTTTAGTACTTGAGCATTCCTAGGTATTTTAGGCAGAAGAATAAACTTGAGGGAAACAATTAGTTCTATTTACTCAGTTAGAACTAATGCATTAGGCCAGCAACACAGGGGAGTGCATTCTCAAAATTGCTGCTCTTATGTATGTTAAACTTCCTTTTGGCATTTGAGCTTCCAAATGTATCCCATCAACTCTGTGTGCAGTGTTTCTTTTTTTGACAGGAGCATTTGGAGGGAGGGCTTTCTCTAATTCAACCAGGCTTCGGTGACCCATTAATTTGGCATCATTTTTAAAAAAGAACAAATGAGAAACTGAAACCCAGATGGGGAACTGACTTGCCTTGTGTTCAGAAACTTGACCTACCCAGAACATATATTTTACAGATGAGGAAACAGACCCCCATAGAGCTCAGAGTTCACACAGGTGTTAATGTAGAACTCGGGCTACAACTCATGTTCCTCGGCTCCCGGTTCCAGCTGCTTTCTACCACACAGCACTGCATCTTCAGCTGCCCCCATGCAGATTTATATTGCATGCCTCTGAGTCTTATGCTTCCTTGGCAAACCAGGCAGTCGCAACCTCCAGTGCCTACTGGGACCAATGAGGTTACGTGAGTAAGTGGGCTGAATGTAGTACAACAGATTCTGCTGGAAAGTGTGGTGAACTGGAGAGCACATGTCCTGTCTAAAACAAAAGACTCCAGGTTCTCACTGCAGGAATAGGGGCCCAATATGGTGGCAGCTTCCAGTTTTCCAAGAAAACCCAGATCTCAATTTTTATTTTAAATGTCTTATTCAGGACAGGCCAAAGAACATACATGCAGGTGGATATTTGCCAGCTGCCTGACAGATTGCAGCCTCCACTTAAGTGCATGTTTCTTATCTCCCTAACAGCAGCAATAATAATTGCCCCTGTTGCATAAAACATGCAAGGCATCATTTATGTCTTATCTCTTTTAATCCTCACAATAACCCAGAGAAGTGTTGAAGATGAGGCACTGAGGCTCTACCAGTTTGAAGTAATGTACCAAACTCAAACTTAGCTAAATGCAGGGTTAGGATTGAAACATAGATCTGTCTGATCCCACAGCTTTCAATCTTACACTAACACCCTTAGCCTTCCTGATGCTTCATCCATTGCTGGTTGAATTAAAGCTACCAAAAATCTATAGAGTTTTTCAAAGTCCATTTCAATTCAACTTTTCTAACATGTTTTTAAACGTGTATTGAATCATCACTATGCAAAAAGGATTGTGTGCTCTGAAGAGGACCAAGATAATTTCTAGAATTTAAATCACTCCTCTCGTGCATTAAACTTCCAACTGCTCATTTTGTTGGCTTCTACTTGGGCTGACATCTATTTCTTCTTATTTTTCTTCCAGGAAAAAAAATCAATAAATTATTTGTGAACCTTTTATAGAAATGGAATTAAAGCTTTTAAAATTTTTATTAGGGGATTGATACTTTTGACATTTATTTCTACAGGTAACATTGTTTGAATTTGATTTATTATGCATTTGGTAATTGGAATGCTAAGTGACTACGTTTACATGTGTTTTTTTGTAGTACATGGTTTTAACAGCAATTGTAAAAATTATTTTGTTATTACTTATCTTGTTCTTTCAACTTCCAATATAGCAACATCCTTGTCACTTTGGTGAAACTAGCAGAATAATTTTTTGAAAATTGATTTCTAATATTTTTATTATTTTTTCTCTCTCTCCCTCTAGTACAGCCATGCATTCTTTCACAAACTATACCCCTAATCAGTTGCATAGACACGTTTCATTCCAACTACAGTCATAACTTTTCATCTATCCTTGTGCCCGTTTCTGCTACATGCAGAGATGATCAGTTATGTCAAAAGAAAGGTGATGGGAAATCTCTAAGGAATGGACACACAGTGGATGCTGTTGCTTTCCTGTCCTATCTCCTTTACTGGCCCAGTGCACACATCCCCCAGCTGCTGTCCTGTTGGCGGCTAAAGGCTCACAGCTGCCCCCTTCTCCCTTTTCCAAGGAATCTCCTTTGACTGAAGCAAGAGCTGCTTTGCCTGGTAGGTTTCCTCAAGGTGAGAACAATTCTGTTGGGCAGTTCATGCTCCAGAGGGTCCAGAGGCTTGGTGAGGCTGAAGCTTGCCTCTGGTGGAGACCACATTCTTGCTCAGCCCCTCCTCTGCCCTGTCCTGACCATCTCACTCTCCCCCTTTCCTGTGGGTGTCCCTAGGTGAGTCACATTCACAGACTCCCTCTGTGGAGCTCTTCTTTTAGGGAATCCAGGCAAAGATAAGACAAGATACCCATCAGTGTTGATGAAACACACTGTAATTTTCTAGAAAATGTGCCTGCAACTGTGGGGCACTTCCGTTTCTTGTGCTTTGCTCTGGTCCCTGGCATTGCAGAAGACCAGAAACCACAGATCTTGGAGTGTTTGAATAGAACAATTATGAGAACATGTGACATAGAATACGGGATAGTCTCCCCAGCAGTTCCAAACACAGATAAAAACTCACTATTAGGAGAAAAAGAAAGAAGAGGTTAAGATTAAAATATTGTAATGATTTCAAAACTTATTCTGGGGACTATAAAGCCCTTTGTATTGAAGGTTAATGGTGATAAGAGAATCTACTGTGATTTTAGAGGTTGACTCTCAACTCTGAACTTTTAAAGACTAATTAAAAAGTCAGGATACTTTCTTTTCACCATTGATTTTTTTAAGCTTTTTTGTGTGTGTAGGTTGCTTTTCATGTTAACTTCTTCATAAAGATGAAATTGTTAAAATTTTACTATAACCTCTCATTCTGTAATTTCTCTCCCTCTCTTCCTCCCAAACCTCTTCTCTCTCTCCCTCATGTCTCTCTCTCATGCACACCTGTGTATGCTTTTACTTTTATACCTTCATTCAGAATAGCTTTCATCCAGCCTAATCTATTTTTACTGAAAGAAATATTAGCATTGCACTTTAAAATCGATTGTTTAAAGCTCCTGCCCATTTGGAGGGTACCAATGTATGAACAATTGAGGATTTTGTATTTTAAACTATTTTATAGGAAGGGTATTTTCCAAGCTTTTAAAATATAGAGTATTAGAGTATTACTTAATACATAGAAATAAATAATATAAACTATACCTTTATACAATGTTTAAATAATGTCTTTTTTCACATGCAGCTGTTCGGCCAGGAACTTATTTGTAGATGATCTTGGAAAATTGAATATGATTTACTATATACAATTATATTAAACTAGAAATAACTTAGTGGAAGAAATATGGTCATATTTTTTTCAGAAAAAAGAAATGCACATTTCTGACATTTATTTTCAGTTTGATATTCATTAAGTTGAATTACACAATTTGTAACTGCCAGTTTTCTCATTCACCAAGCCAAGACCAAATTGAATGATAAAATTAAATAGAAAATTATGTTTACTTTTTCATAATTGCACTCATTTAGTGTTATCCCTTGCATTCTGTGATATATAAAAATGGAGAGGAACTTTAAAAAATATACAATCATTTCTTTTTACAGTTCACATTTTTGGCAAGTATTTTGGAAGGTTTATGAATATCTACATAGCTTTCTCACATTTTTCCAATGGATGTTTGCTATGGACTGAATGTTTGTGTCTCTCCACAATGTATATGTTGAAATCCTAAGTCCCCAATGTGTTGGTATTTGGATGTGGGGTTTTTGAGAGGTAATTAGGACTAGGTGAGGTCATAAGGATGGACCCCTGATGATGGGAATCAATGCCCTTATAAAAAGAAGAAGAGGCCAGGCGTGGTGGCTCATGCCTGTAATCCCAGCACTTTGGGAGGCCGAGCCAGGTGGATCACCTGAGGTCAGGAGTTCAAGACCAGCCTGGCCAACATGGTGCAACCCCGTCTCTACTAAAAATACAAAATTAGCCAGGCATGGTGGCACATGCTTGTAATCCCAGCTACTCGGAAGGCTAAGGCAGGAGAATTGCTTGAACCCAGGAGGCAGAGGTTGCAGTGAGCTGAGATTCGCACCATTGCACTCCAGCCTGGGCAACAAGAGCGAAACTCCACCTCAAAAAAAAAAAAAAAAGAAAAGAAAAAAAAAGAAGAAGAAGAGACACTAGATCTCTCTTTCTGTATGTACCAAGGAAAAGCAATGTGAGGATATAACCAGAAAGAGCCCTCACCAAGAATCTAATCATGCAGGCACCCTGGTCTCGGTCTCCAGAACCATAAAAAATAAATGTTGTTTTAAGCTGCCTTGATTATGCTCATTTGTTATAGCAGCCTGAACCCATTTAAGACAATGTTTCTTGGAGGGGTACTAAGACAGAGAGGGGCATCATTATTTTCCCAGGCTACATAGGAACAACAGGTACCCAGGTCACAATAAAGAGGATATACTTGGCCGGGCGCGGTGGCTCACGCTTGTAATCCCAGCACTTTGGGGGCCGAGGCGGGTGGATCACGAGGTCAGGAGACAGAGACCATCCTGGCTAACACAGTGAAACCCCGTCTCTACTGAAAAAATACAAAAAATTAGCTGGGCGTGGTGGTGGGCACCTGTAGTTCCAGCTACTCAGGAGGCTGAGGCAGGAGAATGGCGTGAACCTGGGAGGCAGAGCTTGCAGTGAGCCGAGAGGGCACCACTGCACTCCAGCCTGGGCGACAGAGGGAGACTCCGTCTCAAAAAAAAAAAAAAAAAAAAAATACTGGATAGTTTTTCTGAAAAATGGTTTTTAAGTGTGGCTTTCTTGATGGCTCAAGAAATTGCAGCTTCTTTGTTCCATTTCAGTCATTTATCCAAAGAGATAATGACTATCTCCTTAGGCGAAAGTATTTATATCAGAGTTCAGATATAAACTTCCATCATATTTTCACCATTATGCATTTTGGAGCTTGTCACACCAACTAATATAACCTGACAAGTACAATGAGTCAATCAGTGTTAAAAAATGAAAAATGTTTAAGTGTTGAATTTTACTCTTGACTTATATTTGAATCTTACATTAGATAATCCTTATCTTTTAAAATTAATTGTATTATCTTGAAAGAATGACACAACCAAATATCAATATACTTACAAATATATTTTATATTCTATTTTTAGAGGTGATATGATCTGTAGGAAGATCTAGAGATCTCTTCCTAGGTTGAGTATTTAGAGACTTGATAAGCTCTGTGACCTTGGGAAAGTCATTTTACCTTTTTGGAGCTTCAATTTCTTCATTGATCTCAAAGTGTTTGGAGTGTTGCGAGAGATTCCTACCTACTTCCTCTTAGCGGAAAGCATAAGAATCCATCTTGTATTGCTCATTGAATGGTTTTGTATAATTCCCAGTGGTTCAGGCACTGAATGTCTGGGTTATTGACTCTTTTGGGAGTACAGCTTCTTCATTATGAAGTCAGCATGTTCCAAAATGTCTTTATAAATCATCTCTATTAAAGATGCAGGCATTTGCAGTTATGCAAGACAAAAATACCTTCAGCTATGTTTGCAGTTTAGGTTTGAAGGAAAGTAGGGCAGACAGTGGGAGAAATGGGAAATCCATAAAAAGTCTTCCCTTTCTGTTCCCTTATGCACACTGGGCAATTAAAACACATTTAATGATTACTCTTCCAATTAATTCCATCACTAGTATTGACAAAAGAAAGTGTTTGCTGTGAGGCAGTTAAGCAGGTAAGTTGAATTTACTTTAGTCCAATGAGTTCCAGTCAAAATGTTGCCCAATCAGCAGCTGAAGTAGGAAGAGTTTTTTTTTTTTTTAAATGTGCTAATGTGTGCTTATGTTAGCTTTTCTGTTGAAGTTTTTTGAGTTAACAATGCAGTGTTTTGGGCCGTTGGTCATAAATAATGGTGTTGGCCGTGATGATGAAATAAACTTGGGTTCATTCTATGGGTCTGTTAAGGGGGAACATCATTTAATCATTCTGGAATGATCAAAGTGGTGTGATGGCCTCTAAAGAGGTCTCTGGTTTCCCCTCCAGATGGATTCTTATTCCTCTGAGGTCTTCAAGGTCATGCTGACCTTATTGTAATAGCAAGATACCAGGTCCTACTGCTGAATGGGCCTCAGGTGTCAATTAGTACTCCCCTAGAATTTTTTTTCTTAACCCATGCTTGCAGTTTAGCAGACTACTCAAGCATCAAAATAAAATTCTCTTTAACTCTCTATACTCTATGTCTTGAAGCAACATTTCCCAAATGTTGATTTAACCATGAAGCAAGTTTCCCAAAGTATGGTCCATGGAGCACTAGTCCTGAAGGGTGTAATACCTAATAATCCATAGAAAATAGAGACTTTCTCTAGTCAAGTCCCCCCCAACCCCAACTCTGAGCTTCAAAATGAAATTCAAATAAGACACTTTGGGAAGTAATACTTTAACTTTATTCCAGTCTCTCTAGTTCTGTAGTACCAAGGTATCCAAGTCAACGTATTTCTCACTAGATCCTCCTTTAAAAAATATTGTATAAGCTTACTTATAAGGACTTAAATCTTTGGAGAGCAACCTCTTCATCAAAGAGATGTTAATGTTTTATTTAATTATACTTTGAAATCAAGTAAACCTCACACAAAGTAGATCTTGTTTGATTGCTTCTTTACAAATGAAATGAAAATATGTATCTTAAAGATAAATGCCTGAAAAGCATTTTTAAAGTGAAATGATTGTTATTCTGCATATTGAAAATGATGTATAAGTCTCTTCCAAGGTGAACTACTGGAGTCGCAGTTAATTTCCTAGGCCTTTCTCCGTATTTATCTATGTAACATTGGGACTTCAGATAGTTTTCTGTATAAATATGCATATTTAAAGTCAATTTAAAAAATATTTTGACTATATTTTGCAGCATAATTATGAAATCAGATTTTTCCATTTATATTATAGTTTTACAGAGTTTACATCTTCTCATTGTATATGAGTCTTTAGTGACCTCTTCTTTAGGTTACGCAATTAACAGATAAATGAGGTGTTGCTAGAAGAAAGGGAACAAGGATCATCTTTTTGTTCAATGTAAATATTGGGTGCTAGATAGTCCATGATTTATTTGGAGTGAGAAAATGGGCCTTGTTTTCTCAGACACTATCCACAGTGACACATAGGCCAAACATAAAGGAGATTGCCTACCCTTAGTTCTGGAATTCTGATGGAGCAAGGCCTTCTCTCTGGTGCTTTATTAGTTCTTGGACAAGGACTGCAGGGTTATGTTGAATAACACGTTCACTATCTCAGTCTTTTCTCCTCATTAAGGAAAAAAGAAATCTGCCATAATGTGATCCATGATTAGAGTTAATGCAGTCTCTAACGTCTCCCAGATGTTTTAACGTCACTCACGTCACTTGCAGAGTTTATAAATGTGATTTGTCTACTGGTTTATTCCTTTTTGTAGCAAACATTATCTTTCTGCTTGAGAAAAAAAAATCTAAATCAGAGACTCAATGAGTTACTTAACACAATTTACAGCGTGTTTAGAAACAGTGCTAAAATGCAGAGTATGTAATCAGTGGCACATTCTCATAAAGAATGTATTTGCACTTTGTAACAGAAATGCGATCATGCCAAAATGACCAGATGTCTCTTCTTAATGGTATCCCGTTTTTTGGTACTGTGCCTCCATTCCAACTTTTCATGGCCATAAAATATTTTCCTTTATTTCAGTACAGGGTTGGAAATGCTGTAATCCCAACGTGGAAGAGTGTATCTTTGCAGTATTGGGTTACAAGTTTAATTTTCAAAATTGTTATCTTTATCCTGATTTTTTAGGAGCATTTCAATAAGATTATCCTTTTTCGTTTAAGTTTCTGCATGCATTGGTTCAGTCTTTAGTTTTGTGTATATGTGTTTATGATACAGATGGGACTCCCTCTTTTTCCTTTCATTGTGTGTGCTAGACACCCTACCTCAGGTAGTCTGATATTTATGCATAGTCAGCCTGACTCCAGTATAAGGTCACTGGGAGTTAGAAATCCCCTAATTCATGGATTAAAACATAATTGAACAACAGATGAAGAAGATGCAAATTTCAAGAAGTAAGAATTGTATTTGGAGGAAGCAGGGATTTTCTGAGTTGGATTTGAGGAATAAGATAACAGTATCTTGCATTTAAATAACAGTTTAATATTTTTATCATTATTATCATTAATCGTTGTTTGTATCTCGCTTTACAATTTTTAAAGCACGGTTCATATGCTATGACATTTGGCCTTCACAGTTAGTTTTTGAGAAAAAGAAACAAAATTGATGTTATCCCTAGTTTACAGAAAGGAAACTGATCAGTGAGTGACTGAGCCATGAACACATCCTTCCCAGTCTGTGCTGTTGCATGACATCATGCTCCCCGGAAGCCTCTATCCTGGGGACTTCAGTTCCCTTTTCATAGTGCTGTCCATGTGTATGTACAACAGGAAACACGGTAACTTGGCACTCGCTGTAGGTCGTTTAGGGCACACAGGAAGTGTCATTCCAAGAAGAGATTTTAAAATGCCTGGTCGAAATGAGGCCTTCTGTTGCTTGGCTCTCCAAGATGATAAACACCAGATGCAGACATTGATGTAACAATGATTATCCAGGCTGATGAGCATGTTACTTTGATTACAAGAGCCAAGGACTTAGAAGCAGGGCTTGGGAAAGCTTCGGGAGCAGCAGGAAATTTTGCAAATCCATTACTCCCTCCACTCTAAAGGCTCCTGCGTCCACTATGAAGAGGGTGGCCGACTGCCACTGGCATTTACACGCACTCCGCCCCCAGCTTTCACCATACACCAATCAAATGTCTCCGAAAACAGGGAATTTGGTCTTCGTAATCTGAAAAGTCAGCCCAGCTTCGAGCAGTTTCACCAAAATTGGAGATCATGTGTGCTTTCACTCTTCGTTGGACACTCAGTGCTCAGCATATTTTGGTTGAAGGAATGGAGGATATTCCAAACCAAAGAATCTTCTGTCCCAGTCAATACTGTTTTCATTTGCTTGATATTTAGAACCTCCAGTCCACAAGGTTCACATTGAAGAATTGTCTGTGAGGAGCCATATACTGGGACAAATGAAGATATCATATTTTAGTTAAATATGTGCTAATTTAAATCACATTTTATTTTTATTCAAGCAATATAATTAACTATAACTGAATTATTTTTAAGGATTCAATCTGAAAACATAGGTAAACATTACTACCATATTATTGAGAAAAAATGACAATAAATATTTGTTTCCTACACAGATGATCCAGTCCAAAAGCATGTACAGTTACAGTTAATTTTTTACTTGATTTGTCCTATTTCAGTTCACTTTAACGTTTTTATATGAAATTTAATATATTCATACATACATGCACATACAGCATTAATACATGCATACATACAAAATACCACATCATTAGGGATTGTTTGGTTAATGTTTACACAAATTTCATGACATCTATATACACTGTTTAGACTGCCAAGTTTTTCTTTGGATGAAGCCAGCATACAGCCCTAAAATAGGAAAATATGATGTCAAAAAGTAAGAATTGCCAAAATTGTTGTTTGTGTGCCAAAATTGACCTTCGTTTTAGGATGCATTATTGCAAATAAAGTCCTGTGTTAGGTTAGATGTGGTAGGTGTTTTTTCCCCTTAGATCTGTTGGATCTGTGTTGAACATCTGTTGACTATTGGCTATGCATAGTGGATGATTACAGCTATTTAGCTGCATTATCCATGCTTAACATTCACTCTCTAACATAAGGGAAAATTTTACATGCTTTCAATTATCCATTTTACTCAGCTAACAAAAACTGAGGCTCACTAAGGAAAACCTAATACGTTAAGCAGAAATACCTTAAAGTTCAAGCTATTAAAATACTAATTAAGAATTCTGCCATTGGGATTTCATTCAGACTATAGGGCTGTGCAGATTCAATTCTTTCAGTATTACCTACTAAGTGTTTAAATTTGGGCAAACCCTTAACATTCTGAGCCTCAGTTTGTCCATCTGTGAAACAGAGGCAGTAACACCTTACCCAAAGACTCTAGCAATTATTTATTGAGAAGATACCTGTGAAAGCAGCATGTACTATAATTAAGAAATAAATTACAATTATTAAATTAATTACATATATACTACTAGAAGCATATATTGTATAAGAAGTGAGATATTCTTGATGCTATTTCTAATCATTGTTAGCTTTCCATGTTACATATATAAAGCATGTGTAAAACAGTTGATTGATTTCCTGTCATTTAAGTGTTATAAATAATCTAGTCCTTTGCAAATTAGATATATTTAAGATCTTTCATTATGGAGATGGAGAAATATCAAGGAATATATCACCATTTAAATATCTCCTCATTTAGGGCCAGGCATGGTGGCTCATGCCTGTAATCCCAGCACTTTGGGAGGCTGAGGCAGGTGGATCACAAGGAGTTCAAGACCAGTCCGGCCAACATGGTGAAACCCTGTCTCTACTAAAAATACAAAAAATTAGCCAGGCATGGTGGCACCCACCTATAATCCCAGCTACTTGGGAGGCTGAGGCAGGAGAATGACTTGAACCCAGGAGGCAGAGGTTGCAGTGAGCCAAGATCTCGCCATTGCACACCAGCCTGGATGACAGAGCAAGACTCCATCTCAAAGAAAAAAAATATATATATGTGTATATATGTATATATATATATGTGTATATATGTATATATATATGTGTATATATGTATATATATATGTGTATATATGTATATATATATAATAAATAAATATATTTATATTGCTGCTCTTATAGAACACACAGGCTAATGTAAGAGATAAACACTAAAGAGATATATAGAAAGGAATTTAATTGTAATTGTGATAAGTACCTTGAAGGAAAGATACAGTAAATTATAGAAGTATATAATAACTGGTGGAGATTGCCAAAGAAGGCGTCTCAGAGATGATTTAACCTCTAAAAGATTTCAAAGAATTAAGGCCAATAGAACTATAAAATTTTGTAAATTGGTCAAAGCATACCAAGTTCACACACATCTCTGAAATATCTGAACTTACTTTATATTTATACCTAATTAAGGAGCCTAGATTATTTCTGGTCTTCCCTTAATTTATATGCACAAACTGAATATAGGCATTTAAATATAAATACAAATTTTGTTAGTATTCCTTAACCAGTCAAGCTTATCTATAACAGATTTGATACTGGGTTATTATTTACTATTGACAATTTTTGAACAATTATCTTGTATGAACATGTTCTGTGGAATGAGACGATGGAAAAATGAGGAAAATGTTACTGTGGGAATGACAACACTGGTTATTCTCAGAAAGCTTCTTTGAGAAACAGGGAGTTTATTTATGGCTAATTTAGCGAATTTGATATTGATTCTGAAGTATACCATCTGCCCAGATCATGGGGTAGCACATATTTTATATAACCCCAAATTGTTCAAGTGATGGGCTTTAAAGTTTAAAAGAAAGTTAGGTAAAGCAATTTATGAGCTCTAAAATTAAAATCTATGTATTCGCAAAACAAATGAATTTCCCAAATAAGTTAGACATACATTTAAGAGACTTGTCATGATGGTTGACAATACATGAGCGTCCAAGAAAAATATACCGAAGTTTGAATACTTCAAACTCCCAGAATATTCAAAAGGCTTTTGCCAGGCTGCTCTAAAGCTGTTGCATTAATGCCTGCCCCTCCTTCACCTGTTTCTCTCTTAAATTTGATGTGATCTATCTATGTATGTCTATATATTCAGCAATACAAATAAAATAATTGAAATTTACATTTTAATGTGTCTTCATGTGTCTTGATAATATATATTAAGCTTGAATTTTGTGAGGAAATTAATATGATTTACTAAGAAAATTTCAGCAAAATTTGTCTATTAATGAGGGGAAAGGAAAAGTAGAGGTCATACTTAATAATGCTGGAAGATCTTTATGTTTCTAAAAGATTTCAGTCTACATCAGTGGAAGCAATGTATATTAGAATGTATTTGTTTATCCAACCATTACCTTCTTATCACATTAGGAATGAAGGCACCACTTAGCACACTGGGCTGGTGTGCGCCTGGCATTCTGAACCTTAATCTGACTAATGCCCCCATTGCAAGATGTAAATAGATTACAAAGAAAAATTCAATATTTTCTCCCTTCTCCCACCAGAGCAGCCCACATTAGTTGTTTCCTGCCATATAATTGCATTACATGCCGGGATGTGATCCATGGTTAATGGCAGTCACAGTCAACTGTCACTTTGCTTTTAGCCTCGGTCATTCAGTATGATTTACATATTTAGCAACCATGACGAGACCTAGATTTGTCAAACCACTTGTGGAGGTTGTGATGCTAACTGCTACCAAGAAAATTGTTGTTGTTGTTGTTGAAGGACATCTTTGCAGGCGGTAATGCACGTAGATGCAGAGCATCTGTAATGTAAATTAATTAATTTATCAAGTATTTTTATGTCCTTAAAAATATTTACTACATTATTGGATTAATACTTCTGATTAGTAATTTTCATTACCTGGAAATTAATTTTTGTTTTAGTTTCTTATCAATTAAACAAACTTTTAAAAATAAAAAAAATTACTTTTGCTTAGTAGTAACAAACATATAAACTTGTCTCCATAAACCTGGCATAAAAATGTTGAAAATCTAATTTATCACAGCTATTAACAAAACATATAATTGCATATAATAAATCTTTGAGCCCCATTGAAATGTCAGAGATGGTAAATTTTAGGAGATTTTGTTGTGTAAAATTCATATCAATTTAAATGCACTTAAGTCATTTAGTTATTCATATGAAACTCTCCTCCCTGGGGTAACCTGAATGCCCAAAGATTGGCAGAATGAAAGGTGAAGGCCTCTCATTGCTTTATTTTATACATGAACTCTCTTTTCAGAACCATGCCTGGTTTCCCATAACACATTGTTCTGGGAGAAGAGGGTTAAACAATTATTAGCTGTGAGTGAGGAATTCTTATTGTTTGGTTGAAAATAGTCCATCCAGTTTCTTTGTAAAAATCCCGATGATCTGTAAGCCTAAGAATAATTGCTTTACTCCAATCCACTTCTCATACCTTCATCAGAGTGGTGTGCCTGTGTGTATGAATATGTATATAAAATACAAAAGTAATGATTTTTTACTTTATTTTTGCACAATTTTCATGTGTTCCCTCATCAAGTTCCGGCTTGAACCTTTAAATGTTTCCTATCGCCAACTTAAAGGAAATCACAGTTCCCTGTAGGAATGGGGCATGCCAGGTCCTCCACCTTCTCGCTCCTGCCTCCTGCCTCCTTCTCCAGACCCATTTTCGTTTCCATATTCCACTTACAGTGCCATGTTCTCCCAGCACTTGGTGCCCAGTGTCTGATGTGCTACTTCCTTCACATCTAACAAGTAGTCACATACCCTTCAAGTTTCTGCCAAAACAAGATGATCTGAACAAAGCAACCTTCTTCCCTTGAATCTTCTTCCAGACAATACCCAGAATGTAGCCCCTTCCCCAACTTCCTCAGAAGAAAACTTCTACCTCTTCATTTCCACAGTAATTGGTACATATTTAAATTTGTATTGATTTTTTTTTTCCATTGCATTGGTCTGAATGTCAACATCTTTCTCCCACATGTACGAGAAAACCCTTCAAGGGAAGGGAGTGTTGATCAGCTTTATCTCCTATGCGTCTAGCAGGGGACCCTAGCTAAAATGAAAGCTGCGTTGAGAGCAGATCTGGTTACTGTTGTATCCATGGAACCTAAATAGAGGTTATGCAAGTATCTGCTGAAGGAATGAATCAGTGTACCTACTAAGTGAAGAGATGTGGATTGTGTTCTGGTGGTTCAACATTTCTCTATCAATTTCTGTATCTTGGTGTTCATTGTTTTCCTCCATGTAATTTAATTATGTTGGACATTTAACACTTTTAATACTAATGGCATGTGGAGGAGAGGCAGCTTCCATTTTTCCTAATAATTCAGCAGAGCATTTCTATTATGTCTAGCCTGCCATAAAAATGTTGACGTCAGAAAACACTGATCCTGATATTAAGACTTTGATCCTGATATTAACCCTGATATTAACAAAAGCAATCTTTTGTTAAAGAACCCCCCGACAAATACAATTAAAAATATGCAAGTGTTGCTAAACTCTCCTTTGTGGTGCTTAGGTTTGTCTTCTGCCCTGATATTATTAGCTTCTGCTAATTTGACAAGGTCAGCAGTGACACTATCTGCCTTGCCATTATCAAAGGTTGTAAGGCGTTTCTCTTGGATGAATCACAAAATCATTAACTTCTCTATCACTGAAAGAGCTTCCCAGCTATTCTTTCTGTCTTTCTGAATCAATATCCCCAGGGTATCAGTGTCCTTTTATATTCAACAGAAATTATGAAATCATTCCACCCGTTTCTCAGGGCACTAGCTAATGGGGACCTGAAGAAGACTTTAATTGTCTCTGACAACAACTCAACCACTTTTTTCTTCATATGTGGATCCTGTTCTGCCCAGTAAAAGAAGGGACAAACCAAGTTAGGAAAATGCCGAGGCAAATTTCGGACAGTGTTGAAGAATATTCCACAGGCTTTTATTAAACTCCCATTCTATGGAGATTATATAACATTCGTTAATGTACTTTATACCAAAAGATGTTCTTTGATTTTCAGTGTCAGAGATGTCCAAGTTACCGTATGACAATTTGCCTGGGAAAGTCTGGTTATTTGATTTTTCTACAGCACACTACCCTTAAGATAAAAATTTAAAGATAATAAATTCTGAAGGAATAAATAACATTAAAGGAATGTATTAAAACCATTTTCAAATCTATATGCCTATGTGTATATGGAGAGAGAACTAGTACAGAGATATATATATATGACTTGCTTTAATTCTGTATTCACAGTGGCTGGTACACAGTGGGCACTGAAAAAATAGTTTTGAATAAAAATTAAGGAAAAAAAGAATGATTATTAGATATAGCTAGTGTTTTTAAGGCAGCTATAGTCATTCACTTATTTGTAACTGAGATCAGAGTGTGGCTTGCCCTCTAGTGGTCTGTTTTAGCGAACTTTAATCCTGGCCTTTGAAAGATAAATATTTACTTGATAATAGTAAAGTATTTATAGTAAAATATTTACAAATGGATGGTAAAATAATTTTCATTTTTAATAAACATATGTCTAATAAAGCTTTCTTTTGTGCATTTTAAAATTTTATAGTGAAACATCAAAGAGAATTTGGAAAACTAGAAATAAAAGGACTTTACCTTTTAGAAAAATGAAAATATTTAATATATAACATTGATATTTTAAGCCATATATTATTGTTTTTTAGTTATACTTCCAATTTCTGTGCCTTACGTAAAATACGGAGAGGACTTTAAATTGTTTTTCCTGTCTTCTATTACATGTCAAGTGTTTCACAGATGGAAAACAGAATCTATCTAACAATATTGTAATTATTGACGTGAAATGCAAACACACTCTTCTTTTGGAATGTTCTAATTATGGCTACTTAGGAAACTACTGACAATTTATATACTAGTGTGGCTGATTAATACTTACCTTTTCACATTATTTATATTGTTTATATTTGATTACTATTATGCAAATAATTATTTGAATTAAAATGGCCTGCTACTCTAACATCAAATATAATAATATACTGAGAATACAATTAAATGAACATACATAAACGCATTTCACGAAATGTATTTTTCTCTCAAGAATTCACTAATTATCTAGTAATTGTGTTCAGTCTAGGTAGTTGCAGTTATTTTTAAATGAATTAATAACAGGGTACACACATTTTAAATAATATTTTAAGCAACAGGCATTTAATCAGTTATGTAAAAGAATGGATGTCAAGCTTCAGATTTTTTATTAAATTTCTTCATCTTATTTGTTGATTTTAGCATCTTTCTTTGTTTTAGTTTATGATTTATATAATAGAAATAAAGGTGGAATTTTTCTAGCTACAATTCAGGGCCTAAAAATTAGGAGTTGAAGGCTGAAATATGTACAAAGGAGCATAGAATTATAGACTAAGATTCTGTGAGGAATCAAAACTTTAGTCTGTATTGCACTATACTCTGACTTACTATCATCAGATATAACATTAATAGTTATATTGAAAAGTATAGGTACAGACTACAAAAAAATGTATGGTTACTAGAAAAAACTACAAAAAAATTTTCTCTGGGCTTCAAAGTTTTTAATTGTGATATTAATCGAGAATAAACTTAATCAGATGTTATTAAATATTTTTTATTTTTGGTATTCCACTTATATAATATGTCAAAATTCCTACTTGTTAGAAAATTAAGCTTTTCACTCTCTCAATTCTCCCAGATTTACTTAAACTCATTTTTGAAATTTAGCATTATGTAGGAATGCTACATATCATTTCCACAGGAAATTGTGACTGTAACACCAGTTTCAAAATTAAAATGATTTTCAGTTCTCTTCCTGAATCTAGAATATTCATGTCTAGATTTCTAATAGTTTCTGGAAGAAAGAAGATGTTTACTCCTCCAATAAATTTGGGATACTATATTAAAAATATTCTTTACTGTAGGACATCTCAAGACCCATTAAAATTAATGTGTAATATTAATCTCCAAGATGAGTTATAACATACAGCTCATTCTCAAGTTATTTGAGGATTCCTTTTTCTAGAAACTTTGACCAATACCAAATGCTGATCTGGTTTTTTCCTTTTGGGAACAAACTAGACTTGAGTAAGTCACTGAAAAATGAGTAACAGTAAAAATGGAGAGAAACGAAAACACATCAAAGAAAGAGGGACATAATGAGTCACAGCATGAATAAAAACATAATTTCAAAGGGTATTTTTTTTAGTTCACCCTGTCTGGAGCAGAGAATTCATATTGACAAATACTATTTATTGAATTTGAGCCAATAACAAGATCAGATTGTACAGAGTCTAATTGCCAGGTTAAGGGATTTAGGCTTTATCATATAATGTAGAAGAAGCCATTACAAGTTTTTAATAAAACAGATGATAATGGTAATAATAACAGTGTCCATCATTTATTAAGCACTTGTCTTAGAGCTTTTCTAAGTGCTTTCCCTGTATTAACTCATTTATTTCTCTCAACAGTCCTTTGGTGTAGGTAGAGAATAACGGAACAAAATGTCAATTAACTTTTCCAGGGTCTATAGCCTAGTGGATGTTGGAGCTGGCATGTGTAGATCCCTAAGCAGTGTGATTCCAGAATTGTTGCCCTTAAACCCTATTCTATGGTATAAAGAGTATCCTGTATAGGGAGATTAATCTGGAACCATATGAAGGATGGATCCAAGAAGCAGAAGACTGGAAGAAAAATTGGTTGGTCAGGAGGCTTTTCCAATAAACCAAGTGTGAGATCCTAAAGTGTTTAATGGGATGCCAAGAGGAATGGAAAGAAAAGGGTGAGGTTTAGAGATTCAAAGAAGGTAACATTGATACTAAACATTTAACTTAATTCATGGCTTCGCATTGATCCAGGGAAGTGGAGTTCCCTGTATGCGTTTTAGCTGATGGTAGCATTAACAAGATGATAGAGAAATTATGATAACCACTGACAAAACTAAGGAACTCATACAGAAGAAACAGTCATAGGGGAAGACGATGAGTCTGAGTTTTAAAGATCTTTAGTTGGAAATGATGTCAGCATACTAGAATTATGTGACTCTATATCGAGAGGAATAAATAAGAGCTGAGGCTAGAGAATGGGTCTTGGGATCCGCTAAGTGCTACAAGTGTGTAGAGGAAGAAAAATCAGAGAGGAAACTAATATTTTAAAAAGGAAATTGTAATGTTGCAGAGCCATGTAGACAAATATCCTTAAAATGATGACATGCAACACTGTAAAAAAGGACAAAAAAGAGAACCAGGAAGAGGGGTGGCAGTTAAACCATCTCATTGGTTTGGACTGTTTAGATGTTGTTAAAAAGAGTTCAGTGAGTCATTCCAGAGTTAGCAGCTGTCGTTTATCTATCCTAATTATCTAATGGTGCATCATTAGCTCATTTTTTCTGGTCAGTTTAAATAGATAAACACTTTCCTTTGTATCTGCTGATTAATTTACTTGGTATGATATTATATTGGAGAAGAATTGAAAATGATTATTCTCCCATCATTTAAAAAAGTATGTTTGATAGTCTCAAATTCATGAGAGTAAAAACTTGGAAAACTGAAGAATGCAACACATTTATCAAATTCCTGGACGTTTGTTGACTTCCTACTCTGCTTCTAAAATTGTATTGATTTTCAGGTAATTTAAGTGCAATTTCTAGTCATTTATTGTATATGTGTGTTTTTGTGTATATGCACATACTATTTATTATTTGTTATTTGTATTATACCTTGCATGTATAATATTTATTAATATCTTACTTACATTTATTAATATAAATAACCCTTAAAATCAAATGTACCCTCAACATCAAAAAGTGAAGGCATTAGAAGAGAGTAATAGTGAAAGAAAATCAGATGTATCCTGGATATTATCATTGACATATAATATATATATTATTATCACCATATTATATGTATATATATGAAAGTATTTTATTAGTTTTCTTAATGCAGTACAGCTATTTAACAACCCCAGATTGCTAAGGTTGTTACTGATTAATTTTTTCCAGATTTACCATCTGTCTGGGCTGACTACATAGCCATTTTGCTAGGGTTTTTTCCCCCCCTCTGTAGCAATTAGCCTTACTCAACATGATGACTTTTTTAAAAATGTAAAGTAACACGTCATATATTATTACATCAAAGACCATTCAAAATAGCAACTTTTAAATATGTGAGTGACAGGATAAATTACTACCGAGTATTATGCTTAACATCACTATCACCTAGAGCCAAAAACCATCATGCAGTGTTGGTGGTTTGGTGACATATTTTGACTGGAATGTGCTGTACTATTGGGCATCAGTCAGATGTGGTAATTTATGATAATTACTCATCTGAGGCAGATAAGAAAGCAACATCCTAAATACAAATACTGTCATAGCACTATTGCCCTGAACTGGTTGCCGCAGAGTTGAATATTCTGCAACAACTTTGTGATTTTACTTCCAATTTACTTTTGATTATTTTTATATAATATATAGAATCTTGTCTACTTTTGTCTACATTTCCTGAGAAAGTAATAAAAATAAATGGCCCCACCTGTTAAGATTAAGATGAAAATTGAGATTTCACAATGAAAATAAAAATCAGATGGATGATGTAAATTTTAAAAAACATGTTTTCTCATCCTTTTCTTTTTTCCAGATACTAAGAGAAAAGGCACATGTCAGCATATATTCTAGTCTTCTGGTAGCACTTTCAACAAAAAAAACCCTTTAGAGTTATTCTTTACCCTTGAAATGAGTTCACTCTTGTATTCTTTGTATCTACTCTTGGTCTTCCTCAAAGACAAAATAAATCAGAGTTGTGACCTTACTCCTACTCTTTCTAGAAGACAGATTCTCATTTCTTTCAGAAACTATGGTGTTTGCCTTTTTAACATCTCCTGTATTTAAAAATTGACAGTCCCAGCAGTTTTACAGTTAGATATAAGGCTATATTGACACATAGTTTCCCCCAGTAGTGAAGCAAGTGATAAATTCTTATGGAGAGCATGAAAGTTTCTAGAACAAAAATGCAATGTGCTTCATAATCTAAATCTGACAAGTGTTGAGGAAGAACTTTTCAAAATAATGATCAGACCAATTCGCTTTAGTTGCTTAAAATATTATGTCACCCAAAGACAGAACCAAAAAAAGTGTTTATAAGGCATACTGCACAATTAGGAAGTAAATTCCTAAGATATATGGCTAATACAGCAGGGTTTGAATAGCTCCATTTCTAAAGCTGAATCATGGTCTTTGATGAGAGTGGGTTATAACAATGCAGGCTTTGAGAGCCTTGCAAAATCTCAATTAAGTTGCTGAAATGTTTCCACAGTTTATTTTTCTAGGATCTTTTCCATGACTGCTCACTCATAAAGACCTGGCTGTGGAAGGAAATTGGACAGGAACTTTTGAATTGGCCTCTTGTTTGCCTAGCTCTATTGACCTGTACCAGGGTGGTTACACTTTGGAGGCCGTAAGTTGTTCATTTGCTACTGTTCTTAATCAATAAATTGTTCCTTGCCAATGAATAATTAGAATCAAATACTGATAACGGACCAGTTAAAGCAGGGAGCAAAATTCTGAAATTAAGAAGTGAATATTTGTTGATTTTTCTCTTTGAGCCCCTGTCATATATAGCATTGTCATTTTTATTTAGTAAGAGATTATTGGAATACTTGGGTAAATAAGCTTAAGCCTCTTATTTTAGATGGGTTGCATTTGAACACCTTAAAAATATAGAAGTTCTTTAATGAAAGCAATTGTATAAAAAATAAAAATTAATATCATAAGATCATAAAAACTATAAAACAGACCACCCCCAAATTTAAACTGCAATGAATGACATCATAGGGCAAAGACATTAGTTGATGATTCATATTAATGAGGGTATGCACACATATATGCATATGTAATATCTTTGCAAAAGCTTTTTAAAGAGCTGTTAATTTGATTTTGGCACAAAGGTTAATTTTTCGTGCCTTGTTATAATGTGTCAGCATTTTTTTGAAACCACAGCTCAATTTTGTTACTATATTTGTAGACCTGAAGTGATGTGTGTTTTTCTACAATTTAAAAGAATTTTCTCCTTGCCTTTAAATAATAGACAAAATCCGTAATGAAATACCCCCTGAATTATTCAGTACCTTGATCATGATTATAATTTATGCTATCTTTTTCAAGAGTGCTATTGAGAAGTTTAGTTTACAAAGATGTGATTCATATAACAAATATATATATTCTTTACATGTATCTGCCACAGACTTGGGTCAAGAGGAAATGATAGTTGCCCCAAATGGACAACTAGGAATTTGAAGACAGAAAGTTAAAGAAATGCTAAAAGTGCTGTTTGTTTTTTTGCTATATTTAGAACTGAGCCGTGGGTAAGCTTGTTCAGAGGGGAGTGCTGTTTGCAGTAAGTAAGAGGCAGAAGCCCTAAGTGTTCAATGACAAAGAAAAATGAAATACATTTGCCAAAAACTGGAGGACCAGGAAGTGCCATCTTATATTACCATCCACTGAATGTTCATCATTTCATAGAAAATGTCGGTGGGACTTCAAGAATAGGAGTCGTGTTTTACTGCTAACATATGTGGAGTTAAGATAAAATCATGCATTACAAAACTGTAGGAAATAAGTGTTTAGGATTCTTCGTGATATTACATAGTGGTGATTGATTAATGACATAAATTTGAAATTCCTCTTGGACTGATGTGAACTGATAATTAGGGACTGTGGTGAAAGAGAAGAAAATGCCATAGAATTCTGAAACTAGAATTTGTTTTGTTATATCAAGGATACAAGTGAAAAATTTTCACTGAATCTAAGTGAAATGGTGTGGGAGCAGATGGAAGCGGTCTTAACTGACAGCCAACAATGAGGAATTTGGAGGAGTGATTAGGGGCCATGCTACTTTATGCTTTTCTAAAGAGTTGGTTAAATGGTTTTGAATATTCTTCAAGTAAAAGGACAGAAATATAATAAAAAATACATAAATCATGTTAATTATTCTATTATTTTAGCATCTTTTAATAAAGTTGCTAAAGTGTTTATTTTATTTGGCATCTATTCTTTCAGAAGGTTTGTGTCCTGATGGCAGCCAGATGATATTAGAAAAAAGGAACTGGATTTGTTGCATTAGAAAGTTATGTCAAATGACTCTCTAATAGACAATAAATTACAATTACAAATCAAAATAAAAGCCAACTTATTAATGTTGCAAAAGAAGAGATGTATTGTCCAATAATTACAAACTTGAAGAAAATGGGTGACATATTGTCTTAGTTCATTTTGTGTTGCTATAACAGAATACCACAGACTGGCCAATTTAAAAAGAAAAAAAGTTCACAGTTCTGAAGGGTGGGAAGTTCAATATCAAGGTACTGGCAACTTTCTAGGGCCTTCTTGCTGTTATTCCATGGTGAGAGGGGAGAGGGTGAGAAAGGGCATGAGAGAGAAACCAAGAAGGGGTCTCTCTTTTGTAACAAACCCACTCTAGAGTAACAACAATAATTCATTGATGAAGGCTGAGCCTACATGATCTAATCACCTCTTAAAAGACCACCTGTCAATACTGTTATATAGGGGATCAAGTTTCCAACACATGAATTTTGGGAGACAAGTTCAAGCCATAGCACATATGAACCAAACTTTTTCACTGAATAGGAAGTTAAGATATGGAATACATTTAGTGAATATAAGTAAAAGTTAAAAGAGTAAATTTTGTAATGAACGAAGAGCAAATGTAAGGTTAGTCAGAGTCCAGGATAACATCATTTGAATAATCTTGGATGTGATATCTGTGCGATTCTTTGCGGGAGAGAAATTTTAAAGATTATGGTAATAGTTAATACCACTATAATATTCAATATAACCTGAACTTAAATCTGTGCTTTTCCCTAAGAGGAAGTTACAGGGAACAATTTTATTAAGATTTTCATACAATAAAACTGTCTATTTTCGTTTTTAGTAATAATGAAAATGGTAACTGACATGTACTGAGTGCTTTCCACGTGTGTGTCAAGCCTGTGCTGAGCATTATATGCATTGTCGTGTAACTGCTCAGATTAAATGTAAGTCTAGCACAAAATGTTTGTCCGTATAAGTCAAAAAATGTTGGCCGAGCACACCCCTATAATCTCAACACTTTGGGAGGCTGAGGCTGGAGGCTGCCTTGAAGCCAGGAGTTTAAAGACCAGTCTGGGCAACAAAGCAAGACCACATCTCTACAAAAAGAATTTTAAAAATAAGCTGGGCATGGTGGTGTGCAACTGTTGTCCCAGCTGCTTGGGAGGCCGAAAGGGGAGGATCGACTGAACCCAGGAGTTCAAGGCTGCAGAGAGCTATGATTGCACTACTGCAGGCAGCCTGGGCAACAGAGCAAGACCCTGCCTCTTTAAAAAAAGTTTATATGATAATTATTTTCTGTTACATTTCTAATAAAGTTTCTAATCCAGTTTTTACAAGGTGATTGGGGGCCAGTCATAATCCATTGTTGCAACCAATCACACTGGAAGTAACATGTTCGTCATTAAAAGACCAACTGTAAATGCTCCTTTACTTTTGTCAAAACTAGTAATGAAGTAAGAACACAGCACCATGATAAGAATTTTAAACGTTCCTCAACTAATGGGCCATACTTTTAGAAGAAATAAAACAGTGGTCACTTCTTCAGAGGCTGATTTGTCAACATAACACTAAGGGAAAAGAAATCTCCTCTCTTCTTCTGCTGTGGCTGAATCACCACAGGCTTCCAATCAAAAAATAAATATTTCCAACATAAGAGGAAGGAAGCTTTGGTAAATATATGTATATATTTTTCAAAAACTGTTTTACATGAAAGAGGTCATTCATCACTGTAAGAATATTTTCAAAGGTAGCATCAGACGTGAAATTCAAAACTCCCTCAAAACTGAATCCTGAAAAAAGAACTATAACAGACAAAAGAATCCTTGGGTTTATATGTGTTTCTGGATTCTCTGATTTGCCTTTATAATACTTTTACAAGCTATAGTTTATTATTTTTAAAACCACTTTACTTCAAAATTATTGTATTTCAGCATCTAATCCATACACATGTAATAAGAGGAGCCAAATAATTTATTAATTTAACAATAGTGATGGAGATTTCTGCACTCATTAGCATGTAACAATATTCATATTTGTTAGGTTGAAAATGACCTTTGCCCTATGAAAAGTTTTGTTAAGCTAATTAGTAACAAAAAATATGTTGCAAATGGACATTGTTAGCCTCCTTAAAAAGCGAACTTCTTTTAATTTCTCTTAATTAAATAGCAAAATTATGTGTAAATACTGTATTTGTGGAATGATTGATACTTGTTGCTGACCAAAAAAGCCCTAAATTATAGTTTTCAGAATTCTGAGCCAATTAAAAAAATGCCTCTAGCTAGTTCTTTTAAAGAACACAAGCCCACACTGAACAGAGGGCTAGCTGCCTATATGTCATTAAAAAGCAAACCTAATTGTACTATCATGTATTTATTGCGTCTATAAAGCACCTTCCAAGAACTTAAGTAAGAACATTAATTTGTACCTGTATTTTAATGCAGAAGTAGAATTCCATCTCTTTCAGTGCTTATGAGTTTGGTGTTTTAATTCCACCCCAAATTACCTAAATTCTACAAATATTTATTAACACACAGGGAGTAGTATTATTCTAAGAGTTTTTCGACTAATGATCATGCAGTAGTATCTAAAATAGCTATTGATGTTAGAAAGTTGTAACATTTCTTTTCCATGTAATAGCACATGATATGCCCAAGGGAAAAAATATACAGTATTTGTACATAAACCCAATCAAGGTGATATCAGTGGGACTGAATTTTTCTTCCTTAAATAACCAGTAAATGAAAATTGCTCTCTAGCATCTCAAAGGAGAAAGTGCTAAAAACTATTAGCTAACAGAGCTTTCTGCCTGGCTGCATTAATTTTCTATTCATTTTAGTAAAAGGAAAGTTTTGATAGGCCTTATAAATTACAGCATGTTCCTAGTAGACTAATAGCTTGAGGAAGAACATATAATAGCTCTCCTTAATCAAAATAAGAGCAAGTTGTTGTTTATGCAGCTGAGGAACCTTGGATCAAGGGTGCTGATTTTATTATTTCAATGCCAAATCAAAAGTAATCCATATAAACATGACCAATGTTTAGAAAGGTTAGGAAAAAACTTATTAATGTGGCTCTAGCAGGCAGAGTTTTTTGGGAACTCATCCATTTTTTATAACTAGTTTGTTTTTTTTAGAACTTAATATGGGCCAGACATTGTTGTATAAGCACAAAGGCCATCATATTGAGCAAAACACTGCTATAGTCCCTGTTCTCATGGAATTTATTGTCTGGCAAGAAACCAAATGGGTAGAATAAGGTTTGTAGGACTTTAAACTCCTTCAAAACTGGAGACCATCTAACTATTTGTTCGTTGTGGCATGATAAGGTGCTAAGAATGAAACCAAAATGGAAATAAGATTTATGTTCTATTAATATTAAAAAGAAAATCCTGCAGCACTTCTGTGAACTGGGTGTTATAGGACTGGCTGATCCCAAAACAAAACTCCTAAGTTTTTATCATTTATATTAAGTTTCCACATCAATTGGTTTTACTGGTCAAACTACCTTTAGTTCATCTACTATTGAGTCAGACACTAAAGGTGTATTAAGTCTTCCAAGGATGGAGGGATTTATCCTCATGTGCCTACTGTTTCCTGAAATTTAAATCTGCACTGAATGGCCTAGGATGTATAGACAGTTAACCTCCCTGAAACACAGCCTATCCTTTTTTGTTAATTTCCACAGTGAATGACAGTTCTTTAATATCTATCTTTTCCTCCCCAATGCTCCCATCTTATATATGTGCACATACATACCTCCAACTTCTAACCGGACATCAAGGCAAACTTACCTTAATAGCTTTGGCAGATATCTGTGATCAAGGGGAGGGAGCTTACTGGAGTGTGTTTGGTCTCCCTGGAAGACTGAAGGGGTTTAGGTTTCCTGTAATTGACTCCTGTGCTCCTCCCTTTTTCCCCCCACAACTTCACTTCTCTGGCCAGATCAGTGTCAGTAGGTAAGTGAATCCATTAGTTGAAAGCTGTGTGTTGACCTTTTCTTCATGATTGATTGCATGAAAAGTGCATGGGAGTGAGATTTCCAGAGAAGAGAATGGTCATGCTACCTGCCCTTGCCACTTCTCCCAGAATATCACTGGGGTTTCCCACAGAGGCAAAGGCTGCTTGGATAGAAGCAATACCTGAGAATGCTCTCAGGTAACCATGGTGAAGCTGAAAGCCACATCCAGCATTGCTCCACAGCCGGTGAGAATTATTTATAAAGACAGGGCAGGGGTTGAGTGGTTTATTGGCCTTCAAAACATTCCTGATGGGACAGTGACCAGATCTGCAGTTGCCTAAGGGTGTTAAGCCAACTTATATCCAGAGTATTCCTTCTAACTTGGACTCGAAGAATAACCAGATTCCAACTTTTTTCTCAAGTTGGAAGTTACATAATGAATGATAGCTGTCCTAGAATAAGAAGTATATTTTAAAACTTTATACCTTAAAATATTTTTCTTACTTGAGTCTGCATTTCATCAGGTCTCCTGTAAAGCTTTAGTTTTCTTCCATGTCCATGAGGAAAAAGAGGTTTCATTATCAAGACTCTTCTAATAGTGAATATTTTAAACTTGCATTGGAAAAAATTAAGCACAAGTACGTTTGGAGAAGTACATTTTTATTTTAATAAGACAGTAGATTTGTTGCAGCAAAAGATAGCAATGTATCAGTAGTTGAAATAGCGATTATATGTGTCTTGACCAAACTTAGAATCCTTATGAAGTTTTACATGTCATTTCATACAAATCAACTCCAAAATAAATTTTAAAGGCAAAATTTGAATTCAGTTATAGTGATATATGATCCTAAGGAAAAAAAAACACTGTATGTTCCAATCTGAAAACATTTTTGGAAGGAATAAAACAATAAAACAGAAGGGAGTTTTCACTGTTTTTAAAATTTTATAAATATGTAGAGATTGGCTTAAAGTTTGGGATACAACAAATCAGTGAAGAAAAAATCGTACCATTATATGTTAGCATCAGCTAACATTTGTATACACTTTTTACTTTTTAGAGTACTTTGGTAAGGAGTATCTCATTCGGTGTTTTTAGAAAAGATGGAATGTTTTCCTTTTTTATGTAACACTTTTCAACTAGTGAAAGGAAAATGTTTAATTTTAAGTACAGCTACACTTGCTTTCCTTTGCTTATGGCTTACTGAATGATCTTTCCTTTTGCTAAAATAATTAATACTATATAATTCTGATTTGAGGCTAGAAAATAGGAAACTAAAAGATCATTACAAGTGGTAAGCAAAGTTGTGCATGGGGCTGAATAAAACAACTCAAAAAGAATGATTATTCAAAATGTTGTTACCTAATTCTGCAACATTAAGGGAATTATAAGCAGTAGTTGCTATTTCCTTGTTCTCTACTGACTTTCGGGGTCTATGATAGATGTTTGGTAAATAATAGTCTCTGATGCTTGAAAAGCCTTAAAGCTACTTATTATTATCCCCATTTTACAGATAAGAAAACAGAATGTGAAGTGGTAGAGCAATTACCTAACTCTAAACCCAAGTCTCTGAGATTTGGAAGCTGTGCAGCTTGTGCATTACGCCATGACTATGATATATCTGCTCACTAAGTTGAACATCATGTAGCTATTTAAAAGCTTATTAAAGAATTATGTAGGATTATATGAAAATACTTGGGAGGAATAAATTAAAATTTTGGTCTCAATAAAATGAGTATTTTTTAAAAGACTGGGAAAAACACAAGATAAAAATGGTTTTCTTATGCTTTTCACCTTTGCTACAATTTCTTAACTTTCTCTAATACCATTATAATTATATTGCTCAAAAACATCTATTTTTAAATAATAAATGGATCAAATGGTCAAGTAGTAAATGAGTATGTGGAAAATACTATTATTTTATCTGTGTGCATTTTGTAGTGTATTAAATTTATTACATTAAGTCTTATTATTTGTTTACACCACTGAAAGACCATTAGTGATTTCCACATGAGTATAGCCCATGTCTTATCTACACAGCGTGAAGACCAGCACAGTGATTGCCCTATAGTGTCTGCTAAATAAATCCCAGGTGAATGATCATTGAATAAACAGGGATCTTTCTTAAAACTTATTAATAATAAAGAGTTTGTGAAGTAAGTGTAGAATAGAATTAATAAGTTTAACTGCTCTTAAATGGCTTATATAGCATATATCAATATGGATTTATATTTTAAAGTAAGTGCAAGCTGTGGTTAAAAGCGGACACTTTTACACTGCTGGTGGGAATGTAAACTAGTACAACCACTATGGAAAACACTATGGAGATTCCTTAAAGAACTTAAAGTGGAACTACCATTCAATCCAGCAATCCCACTATTGGGTATCTACCGAAATGAAAATAAGTCATTATATAGACACATGCACACGCATGTTTATAGCAGCACAATTCGCAATTGCAAAGATATGGAACCAACCTAAGTGCTCATCAACCAACGAGCGGATAAAGAAAACGTGGTATGTATATACCATGGAATACTACTCGGACATAAAAAGGAATGAAATAATGTCTTTTGCAGCAACTTGGATGGAGCTGGAGGTTGTTATTCTAAATGAAGTAACTCAGGAATGGTAAGCCAAATGTTATATTTTCTCACTTCTAAGTGGGAGCTAAGCTATGAGGATGCGAAGGCATGGACTTCAGGGATTTGGTGGGTGGGAGGGGAAGATTGGGAGAGGGTGAGGGATAAAAACTACATATTGGGTATGGTGTACATTTCTTGGGTGGTAGGTGCACCAAAATCTCAGAAATCACCATTAAAGAACTTATCCATGTAACCAAGAACCACCTGTACCTCAAAAACTATTGAAATAAAAATAAAAATTAAAAAAGTACAAATATCTATTTCTTGTTATATTTGTTCTCAATGCTACTGTCATTTAGTACCCAATATTTATGTTACTTGATCAAATTAGGGTTCTCTTGGATACAAAGAATGTCTGTTTTAAAACCTAGGATGAACTAAAAGTGATTCTTTTGTTAGTGGCACATACTAAAATATTTTAAGGTTAAAGCTTACAAATGACTGAGGATGGGTAGTTCATAATTTCCTAGTTAAAATGACAATCTATAATTGTTTTCCCTTCTATATGTTTAAAATACATTATACACCACAAATTTAGGGATAGTGTAATTTGAAATACATACTCAGTACTCTTAATTTTCCATTGGATACTAATATAGTCTTCTTGACCAATCTAGGTCATTCACTTGTTTAAAAGAAAAAAGTTATTAGCCATTTTTGGTTAAATCCTAATTTCTGAGGCTCAGTAAATGTTTCTTTTGAAAGTCAGGAAAGAGCTAAAATATGTAAATACTATATACACTCAGAACAGGATGCCACTCTTCTTGTTGCTAAGTTAATGAGTAAGGATTTATGCAATAATACTGTTTTTCTTCAGAGTAGTGTAATCTTCTAGTCCTCAGATTTTTCAGTTAGTTGTAGAAATTTTGACATTAACAAAACATATTTAACTAGCACTTATTGAATTGTTTCTATGTGCCATGTAAATAGGATAAAGTATGTAAAACACCTTAAAAATTGCAAAGTGCTATACATATGAAAAGTGTTGCTATTAATTTATGTCTCTGAATAATTTCTGTTTCTCCATATGAATTGAATATTGCTTAAAATCTGGGTACTTTGTTACTCATTTGAACTTTAGTAAATCTTTGAATTTTCTTCTCCTTTTTGGCCCTTCAAATTGTTGTTGCTTCTGTAGTCGACAGAGTTTTCCACTAATTTCGTAATTTTAAAATGAGGATGATAGAGTTGGCCTCTAAAAGAAGATGAGCTCTGGAGTCAAAACATGGGATTTTAAATCCTAGATCTGCCATTTAACAGCCATTTGAACTTGGACAGTTATTTAACTTGCTGAAGCCTTGGCTCCTTATCCATAAAATATGGATTTTAACCCATGTCCTAATTTATTCACTGAGATTGTTGTGAAGATTCAGAGAAATCATCTATGTGGAGTTAATGTGATCTTTATGATGTTAAGTACATATCAATTATTATCTTTTTATTATAATATGTGCAACTCAATTCCAAATAACATCTGCTATCCTCAGGGGTTTCATCAGTGCCACAGAAAGATACTGTGCTTAATTTTGTTTTGAAACTGACAATCTCTTTCCCTCTGGTGTTAGAGGCAATGGTTTTATCAATTTCAGGGGCAGCTTTTATAGACCAATAGATCCTGACCTCTATACTGGGTACAATTTGTCTTAAAACTGACAGAGTTACAGGTGATGAAAGGAATATAGTGCTGTTGAGAACATTCCCAAGAGAAGGGAGTGGGGAGTGTGTTAGAATCTTCTTTTCAGTTAGTTTTAGAAAATAAGTGATTACTTAGAAAGAAAAAAATAGAGAACAATAATTTGCCCTTTGAAATAAGAAAAATTAATGTAGATATGAGGCACTAGGGAAACATATAAAAATTCTTTCCAGCTTAAATACTAGCTGACTTCATTAAAATAATTAGAAATGCCTATATTGATTCACATGCACAACTGTATATAACTGTATCACTTTGGTTACATTTGGAGAAATAAATCCTACTTCCAAATCTTCTCTATATATGGTGGCCATATATATTCATATAAAATATTAAATGTTATTAAAATTTATCATGAAATCAGTTTTTCCCCAATTAATGTTTTCAATTAAAGGCAATAGTGAGTTACTTCTGGCTACTTACAATAGTGAAAATTTCATAAGAAGTTGTGACTTTAAAAATTTGTATCAGTTCTGCTCTTTAAAGGCATGTAAATATGTTACATGAACATCATTTAAATTGTATATTTAAATGTTTTAATTTTAGCTAAGATTTAGTTTAATAAGTTTTAAGCTTAGCATTGCCTCTTAGAAACAGAAGACCTCTGTCCTCCATTGACCAGATTTGCTTTTTCTTATGTGAACTTTACTTCTCCAATTTTGAGAATTGTGTTTAATATGGGAAGGCCTTTTAAACAAAGATATGTCCTTGAGAGGCATTTGTGCACTTTCTTTCTATAAAAGCATTGAATTCTGTTGGCTATACTTAAGGGGTGGGGAGGACAACAAGATCTGAAAAATATCTCCAGTGCAAATTATGGGGCCTCTTGGTCTAATTTTCCAACAGCTGAAAAATTTCATCAGCACTAACTTTTTTAAAGGTTCTGAAATCTTTTGAATGAATAACAAGTTGCCATTACTAATAAGCCAGTTGAATATCTGGACATATCAAACCCACTGGACATTGTTATTGTATTTTAAATGGCTTGCTTTCCTATAAAATGTAAACTGATTTAAATATCATTTGATTCACACTTTACATTTGCCAAATAGCACCACTCTTCAAGCCTTTCCACTGAGTTAAGCAGTATCAGCTGAACATCTTTCGCTTTTTACTCATTGATCATTTGAATGATTTTTCTTTCTTGTCCTTTTCAACCTGGGGAACATTTTTAAGAACCTTGGAGTGAGCTGAAATAACTGATTCCTGCAGTTTTAATATCTCCTTTTTGAATTTTGATATCATAGTTTAAATTTAATCATGAAATGTATCATATAGTTGACATCTTTGGCAGATACAATTTTTAAAAGCTAAAAAAATGGCATTGTAATTGATAGAGAATATTAACTGTACATAGTAGTGGAGATTTCCTATCTATCATTTGCCTTCAGATTGTTTATTAATATAGCAGAATTGGCCTTTAGGTTGGAATATTGTTGATCAGCCAGCTGTCTTTTGACTTAATGATTTGCAAAGCCTGCTGAAACAAGCAGGAATATACAGCCAGCTTTTGTCAGTATTTCTCAAATTCCTAGCCCAGTTACTGGATGCCATTAAAAACCTAGACAACTTTTGCCCCACAGTACATAGTTAGAAATGAGTACTTAAGCACACTTAAATTTGAAGGAAAGAAAATTTGAAAGAAATATTTTTTTAAAACTTAGTGTGTGTTTTGTAGTACCATTTTTTCCCAGATTAAAAAAAAATTGTTAAAGTTTAATAAAGCTCACCATGTAGTGTTTCCATCCACTGACTAAAAAGTGTATTGTTGGATAAAAATATTCAGAAAACTCTCTTTAAAAATAGAGTGTCCACAATAAAACTTCGGTTCGCAATTCAGTGTTTAAAAGTCTGTTCCTGACCATATTTCCTGCCATCTTTCCAACCATGAATTCCGCATTGTAATTGGATTGTTGTGCTCCCAGTTTTCCAGAGAGGTCTCTTGACTTCCTAATTCAAAGCTATATCCTTATTTCTGGCCTGGAATTCCTTATAACTCCTTTCCATTCCATTATGACTTCAGATTCTAGCTCCCGGAACATCTCATCCCTAATAGCTGCAGCCCATGGTCATTTCACATTTACTTGAATTTATTATTGCATTCATTATCTTTATTTTAATTTGGAATAAGCTTACGTTACTTTATAGTAATGTTGGTTACCGTTAAAGCTGCCTCTAAATATGTCATATGTTGAGTGCTCTACAACATGAATCCCGACATATAATCGGTGTTTAATAAATATTTTTTAGCTTTTCTGTAGTTTAAAAGGGTAGTCTGAATCAGTCAAAATCAGAATTGTCTATAAATTTTAAAGAAATGTTGTTATTTACTACTCAATATATGCCTAGCTATCCAAATATTAACAAATAGGAATCTTTGGATAACTCCTCTGATTAATACCTAGATGAAAATGACATCAAATAAAGCAAAAAATCACAATTATTTCAAAAGTTTTTTTCTGTTTAGTTAAACACTGCATTTGAAAAAATTTGCTCTTCTGATCTCATTAGATAATGGATTTCTCTCAGAGTAAGAGTAAAGTTCATCACAGCAGGCCTCTCCATTAGTAACTTAATCTCCATTAAAGGTGAAGTCAAGATTTGTGTGTATGTGTGATAACATGAATTTTTGTGTGGAATTATTACATTTTCCTTTTGGACCTTGAATAAAATATACTTTTAAATCTTAAACACAGCTAAAAGCATTAATGCAGAAGGTAACATAAAGATAAACCTTTAAGCTATCTAGTATATATTTTATGAGTGGTTATCATAAAAACAAAGGACAGATAATAATTCAGGCTTCTAAGGCTGCAAGAGAGCAGCTTAGTAACTGGATGCTTTCTGCTAAGATTATTCCATGTTAATTTTAACAGGAAGCAGAAACACATTCAAAAATTGATAGGACAAAATGCTATGCACGTTCTAATTTTTAAAAAAATTAACAATAAATGGCAGAAGTAGCATGATAGAAGCAAACACATATAAAGAGTTGTGAACTATCATAATCTTGGCTACTCAGGGCAAGGAAACAATAAATTAATTAAGATAGTGTAGCTATTCATAAAATAAACCTATAATTCCTTCCCCAAACTATACATTGCTATTTAAATAGCATAGGAAATATAGCCTATTTTATATTAGAGATTTATTTTTATCATCCATCTCCCTATTTCTTTTCCTCACTACACACACCCCCTCACACACACAAAGCAAGCTTTCTTGTAACATTTTGCACAATAAATAGTAATTAGATAACTAACACACCACACTTCAAGAATTTCAGTATATTTCCCATGTTTTACACATACATTTTGATATAAGCCAAAATGGTCTGGCTGTCCTTGATGCTCCCAAACAATGTCAGTGACAGTGACATTATAGAGTTTGGACACATATTGATATTTAAATGGAATTTTCTGTTTGAGAATAGAACAAATCAGTAAATGTCTCAAGAATGCCTTAGTAAAAAATAAATAAACACAATGCAGAAATAAAATCATTTTATTTGGAACACAACATATTTTACTATTGCTTTATAATTGATAGTTATAATTTTACTATTGCTTTATAATTTTCAAATACATTGTCTCATCTGATTTCTGGAACTATCTGATGTGGTAATTACTATCATTTGTAACCCTAAGTGGGTTCTCTAGCGAGTGAAGGAATCAGGATTTGGATATCTGTTCCTTGTGACCGTCCAGTGGATTCCTCTCCAAGTAACAACTGCACAGTAAGCAGAATGAATTATCCAAGAAAACTGAATGGCTCTTTTACTGACTTGTCTATATATAGATGGGCAGTTTTTCCATATGTAAGTCTTTAAAATGTTCATTAAAATAACTTTTGTTTAGTCTCTTTGCCTAACACCAAATGTTTCTTATCCTAAATTCTACATTTCTTTCTATCAATAAGTGAATATGATCACTTTTACAAAATATTGTTTCTTTTCTATCTTTAAAATAGCAATACAGCACTATATTGAGGCGATTTTCCATTTGTGCCTGTAATTATTTTTTCAGCCTCTAGTTAAACAATTTACTATGTTCACATTTTCTTACTTGTGTCATGCAAAGTTCTCATATATACCCACTTTTTTGGCCCGTCATTGAAAAAGTTTTGTTTGCAAATATTTTATTTTAGAAGGGGGCAATTTTGTGTATCCCCCCATCTTACTTTTCTGCTACCACCTTCCCATTGATTTGTTCATTCAACAGACATGTATTAAGCGCCCACTCTGTTCCATGTGCAAGGCATTACACTAGATAAAAACATTCCCTACCAGAAGTTCTCTCTATCTAGCAGAAAACAGGAACTATATAGAATTAAAGAAATCAATTATATTCTAAACTTGACCTAGTATAATGAAATGAGACCTGCCTGGCTATATAATAACTTGATAAATTATTTGATAAATTGTCCAATTTTTAAATCATTTGTTACACCATATGATACCTTTTAAAGTACTTTACTGTTTGTCCTTTAGCACAAGTGAAAAACTTCAGAGTTAATGTCCTATCTTTAGATGTTCTTTTAATCAGTATGACTAAAGAGTTAAATGTATTCAGAAACAAAATTTTATTCTTAGCAGGAGGATTATTGAGAGATAACTACTGAATGATAATTTTTTTCCATTTATATTTGTGGTTATGCTGATCTTTTAGTAATATTTTACTGAAGCAATAAGGTCACTCACTAAAATGCAGATGAATCTATTATGTGTGTTAATTATGCCTTATTTCATAGATATATATATGCAGAATCTGAGACATAGTCAAGACGTTAATTATTTTATAATGATTAGAATAAATTAACATAGGGGTTTTTTATATATTAATTAAAAGTTCACAATGGGAGCAGCTAAGCAATAAAATGTGATTGAATACTTATTTTACTATGAACTTTAGGTTTATTGGCAGGACTGTCTTGAAAAGTTCAGACTTTTTAGAGTTGTCACTTTTTAATGCCTTTTTTTCTTTCAGTGATTTCTCTAAGGACTTGTGATAACTTGCTATATTTGATTTTGGCCAATGTGACCCCTTCCATCTTCTGGAAGCGCATCTCTTGATTGCCATGAAATCATGTTCCGCTTCCCTTTTGCCTCTCTTCCTCTCAGATCTGTCCGTCTCTTTCTCCTTTCCTGGCTCTTCCTCTTCTCCACAACTGTTAAGTGTCCAGGCCTCAGGACTCCATCTGGGGTCCACTTCTCTTCTCTGTGTACACATGTATTTTCCCCAGTTGTGTGCCATGGTTCTGATTATCCTTCTTAGGCAATCTCATTAAGTTCCATGGACTGAAATTTGACTTATATGCTAATGATTCCTAAATTCACAATTCCAGCCCTAACTTTCCACTTGAAATCCAGAATCATACACTCATCTGCATAGTTGATGTCTCCACTTGGAACAGGCTTCTCACATACAACCTGTCCATAAAACAAAAGTTTTTTCTCCCCCTTCTTCCGTTACCCCAAAATTCCTCCTCTGTATCCCATTCCATTCCTCAGCTTCTCACTGTGTACTCCAGTTATCAACATGTCCTGAGACTGATTTCACAGCATATGTAGAATCCATCTACTAACAGTCTCCCACACATACATCTCTCCATCTCTCTGCTCCCTTCCAGGGCAGGACTCTCACATCTATAATATGGCAGTAATCTAACTGTTTCTTGCTTCAACTCTTGCCCATCCAAAACACATTCTGCCCCAGACAGTGAGGATGGGCTTTTAACATCTATAGTAGGTCAGTGACTTTCTACCATGTGATCTTCTAATACCTCATCTCTATCCTCAGAATAAAATTAAAAAATTACTCTTCATCGTGGCCTGCAATGCCTTGTATCATCCCACTTCTCTCTGCCTCCCAGGTCACATCTTCTGCCACAATCACTATCACTGAGTTCCACTGGCCTTAATTCTGTTCCTTAAAAATCCCCATGTGCTTTCCACCTTAGGGCCTTTGGTTCCTGTTTGCGGTGTCCCATCATCAGAAATTGAACAACGTGCCCTTTCTTACAGGCATTTGTTTTGTGTCACCCTATCATCATGTCTGAAATCTTATAACATGTATTCTTATTTTTCCTTCCTTCCTTCCTTCCTTCTTTCTTTCCTTCCTTCCTTCCTTCCCTCCTCCCTCCCTCCTCCTCTCCCCCTCCCCCTTTCCTGCCTCCCTCTCTCCCTGCCTCGCCTCTTCCCTTCCTTTATTCCTGTCTTCTTTTGGAATATACTCATTTTTATTAAGTCATGATACCCTCATCCCCTTGGTGCATAACACAATTTAACATAGCAGAGAATAAATATCTGCCAAATTGTATGGTTTAGTCAAATTCTTATTTTTTGAACTGATCTTATGTTTTCTGAGGATACAGCCCAAAGCTAGAGAGCACGCATAGTTGTGTGAGAGTGAGCTGCTACTTTATCTAACATTATCTTTATCTAAAGTTGTCTAAATATTTGAAATATTCTATGCTAACAATTTTTGCCTCTTCCTTAGGCTGCGAATAGAATTATTCTCAGATGGTCCCAAAGTTTCAGCACATTACTGCAGTTAACATAAAGCTTTTGGAAATGTTATATTAACCACTAAGGGGCATGTGCTACCATTAATCTGTATTACCAGTTCCTGTTGTTAATGGTAGAATTTGCCTGAGTGTGCATTTTTCTCCTTAAATCATATATAATAGAGTATTGGTTCTTAAGAAATTACAGATACCAAAGAACTGATATTAAAATACTTAGAACATGTTAAGTGTGCCTGTTAAAGAACCAGTTCTCAGAAGCTATGGAAGTACTGCTTTGTTACTGCTTTGTTTTATCTTAAGGAAATTTTAGTTGAAAATCTGCTTTAAAAAGCTACAGAGAGCTGGACTATTGCTGTCAAGGAGGATATAAAGTGTAATTCGTTTTTCTTTTTCTTTTGCATTTATATCAAGTAAATTCATGCAAATCCTTCTTAGAAAATATTTCTGTTTAATTGTTGTTATGAATAATATTGTTAGTATATTGTGTACATAGCACTTTCAGATTTTATGTATCTACTTATATTCAAAGAATTTACATAAAATAAATAACCTTAATATCAGTATTCCTGCTATTGACTCAGTGGTTATTTTCAGAACATTTCCAGGATAGAGACTGTTTAAAATGTCATTTGGGCTTACTGTAGTTTGACTGAATGGGGCTAAATTGCTTTGTTGATTGGACCAGTGTGTTAACCAAAGAAAGGTGAAAGGTTATCACTATTGTTAGTCCTATACAAAACATCTGAAAAGTTTTGAAGACAATGGGATGGGATTTACTAAAATTCTCTTCAACCTTCTTGTAAACAGTTAACTTAAATTAAAAAGACGAGCCTAAAATTATGATACTATAGCCCAGGAGGAAGGAGTTAATCGATAAGGAATGCAAGGTCATAAAGTATACTTTCTGTTTCCTTATAAGAAACTAAGGCTATAGTTTGACTTGCTGCTTGCCAACTTATCTATATGGTTACCAGGGTAACTTCCTGTTCTAAATTATGCTGTATGAAACTTACATGTATTTTCTTAATTTAGACCCCAAATTTAGATTCTATTTATAATAACTAGGATGTGGTAGGAGAGAGTTCTCTAATAACTTCACATTTGTAGTTTCTTGCTCAAAATGAAAAACTTTTTGGTGGCACATAAGTATTTATAGTAGTGTAAGTCAATACACAGCACATTTAACCAGATCATAAATCAAAACAGTCTAAATAAAATGAATTAGGCAAAAAGCAGTTTTATTTTGATTGATGATTTTATAGTATGAGTATTAAAAAGTATACCATAGAGTTAATGTTTATTTCCCTTCTGTATCTCTTGTGACAAAATAGGTGCTAGAAATTTATGGGCATATTTTCAAATGGGCATAAATATTTATAGAGTCTTAGAGAATATGCTACCTCCATCCTTTAATAACCTCACATTCAGGTATTAGAGATAACTATTTATGCACTCCTTTGTTTATTCAACAAGCATGTACTGTTCATTGTGAGCTACAAAGCAATGTGCTAGACACCAAGGATCCCAAATCAAATGTTCTATTTATCCTCGAGACTAGAGGGAAAGATGGTGTTTTAGTCTATGCTGCTATAACAGAATACCACAGAATGGGTAATTTATAGTGAACATGAATTTATGGCCTCATGGTTCTGGAGGTTGGGAAGTCCAAGATCCAGGGGCCAGCATCTGATGAGGGCCTTCTTGCTGCATCATTCCATGGGAAAAGGCCAAAGAGTGAGCGAGAAAGAGCAAGATATGAATGTGTGGTCTCAAGCCCTTTTATAATTGGCCTTGATCCATTCATGAGAATGGAGCCCTGATGACCTAAATACCTCCCATTAGGCTTCACCTCCCAACCATTGCATTGGAGATTAAGTTTCCAGCAAATGGTTTTTTGGTGGGACACATTCAAACCATAGCATGTAGCAGTATATCAATTTTCATAGTACATTGTGATAAGTTCTATAAAAGAGAAATGCTCTGGGTGCCAGGGTCTTGGTGGAGAAGGATCAAAATCAAATGATGGGATTCAGGATGTTTTTCTGGAAGAAGAAATACATTTAAAACATTTTCATCAGCGGGTAACTCAAGCCATCAGATTTGCATTTTGGAATAATAACTCTGGTAGCAGTTTGGAGGCTGTTGGGAATAAGGCCAGACTGGAGATATGGACACCCATTCTTGGGAGATCAGCGTGTTAAGTGTAGGATAATGGATAGTATAAATATGGACACCATATACTTGGGAAACCAGTGTGTCAAGTGTAGGATAATGAGAACCTGAACTATGTCAGTGACAGTAGAAATGTCAAGAAGAGATGCCAGAGTATCAACACAGCAATGATTTGGAGTCAAGGAATTTTAGAGAGTGAAGGGATTGTGGATGGTGAAGGCCTATATTTATACATTAGGAAACAATAGCCCAGAAAGCGATGCATACATATAATCTAAGTCTTAGTCAAAGGGGATATTATGACTTCAATATTCTCAGTGATTAGCATGCAGTAACTTCAGAAATGTTTTGTGCCTTAAGATTAATATAATAATAATTTCTGTAATGGTCATAAATTCTAAAAATATATGTTCTATTTTATGTATATTTGACTTTTGACCTTGAACAAATAAGAAACTAAAAAGATAAGCCTGATTTTTTAATCAAAGCTGATTAAATCATATAAATTATTTGAGCCAAAGGTTGCCTCTTAAGTAACCTAATATTTTTCAGAAAAATATTTTTGTGGTTCATTTCCAACATAAATTTATAAAATCATTTTTTGTCACGCAACTTTTTTTAGTGATCACAGGGTTCTTAATTCTTAATGGAAAAGATATTGGAAAGTTGTATAATTAAATGTGTGGTTGGACCTGTGGATACTGTGTTACTATTAATACTCATAAAAGTGACGATCTGAGTAGAGCATAAATGTAGTTTATAGAACCCTACCTGATAGGCTTGACCATTTTAAAACTATAGCTGGATCTAATGATAAAATAAATTCTAGGAAAAAATGACAAACTTTGATCAAAACAACTTATCTTTCTCTTTTCACCTTTAAGAATGATAACTAATATCAAGATATAATTTATATCTGACTGTATTAATTTAGGGACATATGATCATCATTCAGTTTTCAAGTGCTTATATTGTTAAATGCACAGAGCAAATATAAGGTGTTCGACTAATTTGTGGTGTTAATGTTAGTTTCCTTTGGTGCCACATGAAGGTTCTTATATATCATGGTCTTAAAAACACTATAAAGTGGTTTACATAAAGATTTGACCTTAGAAAGATGAAGAATTTCTTCCTTTGATGATGATTCAAGTGCCTACAACAAGTTCTTACAGATCATTTTCTCTTTACTACATGTTTCCTAAATAAATAACTTGTGATATTTCAATTTAGGCACATCTTTAACGTTTGGGACAACTTGAAGCACAACTCAATTAGTATCATTAAAATAGTACAGACTGTCATATTCTGTCTTAGCATAAGATATCTGGTAATTCCCAAGGCAGTTTAGTTCAGTGAGTTTAAAAAATTACATGTCTTCTTATTAGAAATTGTTGCCAGAACATATAATGAATATGATACCAATTTCCACTATATGGAAATTTATATTTTTTCAGAAGATATTATCATACTAAAGAAAGAAAGGCAGAATATAAATGGCAGATATTCATCACTGCATTTGTTTTTGAGACCACTTATAGTAATTATGTTACATAAGCCCAAAGAGTTTATATATGCTTGGATAGATTATATTTGTCATTTTAAGCATTTTTTTAACCAAGGATACAAATGTATGAAGTGTTTACAGGTTCAAAAATAATTTCCTATAAAAATAACATGATAGGTCAAATGGTTTGACTTTACCTTCAAAACTTATCCAGAATCTCACCTTCACTACTTTAACCTTGGTCCAAGCCACTGTCATCTCAGAACTGAGTTACTCTACTAGCTTCCCATTTAGTTGATTTCTTCGGAACAGGCTAGGCTTTAGCAGCAGTAACTCTGAACTCTCCAAACCTCAGTGGCTTAACACTAAAATACTATGCATCTTCTTCACAAATGTCTACTTTATGTTTGCATGGGTAAGGATACTAGAGGAGCTTCTTATTGTCACTCAGGGATCCAGTCTGACAGAGGCTGAACCATGTATAAGGTCACCAGTTGAAGCAGCAGGGAAGAAAGAGACCAGAGAATCTTGTAGCCTCAGTATAGAAGTGACACATGTCACTAATGCCCACAGGTTGTCACCCAACACCAGTCATGTTGCCTCAACCCCATCTACACAGTGGTTGGGAAGCATACCTGCTCGTGAGCCCAGGCAGAAATGGGAACAGGATGCTACTGGGCATTCATAATATCTCTCACACTGGTTTGGAAAATCCAAATTCCTTCGTTGCTACAAGAAAGTCTCAATGGGGCAGCCAAAAATGGTCATTTTAATGTGTTAGGTCATATCACTCCTTTGCTCAAAATCTTTGAATGGATGCATTTTTCACTCAGAGGAAAAACCAGTGTCCTTATTATGAAGCACAAAGTCAAATATACACCCACCCATGTGGCTCATTCCCTGACTTCCTGTAGGTCTGCTTAATAGAGAAGCCCTTCCTCATTACCCATTTTATTTCTCTCCATAGCACTCACTACTCTGATATTCTAACCAATATGGTTTTTTAAATATTTTTGTTGATTGTTTGTCTCTTCCTACTAGAATGTGACCTCAAAAGTGCAAGGACTCTTAAATTCGCCATTTAAACCCTAATGCCTAGAATGGTGCCTGACATATTAGAATATGAATGAATGAATGAAATGCCCTAAAAACTGTATTGTGAATCCCATTTCCTCTGTGTAGTTAACTTGTTTGTCCTATCGTATTCCTCAAGAACTGGAGGAACTTACTTTCTTTTTTCCCTTGTTTCTTGAGGCTATCACAAAAATTAGTCATAGAGGGACTTGTCCTGCTTAATGGGATCCAGGTTGAAAACAGTAAAAATAAGAGATTACAGCCAAACATGGGGAACAGCTACTCTATTAAGAGATTTTATCAAGGAGAGGGAACCCTTCAGGTCAGCAGAGGCCTGATTTGGGGTGATTGTAAGGATGGCTTCTGAGTCAAATTGAATTAATGAGAATACAATATAGAACCATAAAAGGGTCTGTTTCTCAGCCTTACTAAATTCATTCTTAGGATGGGATTGTATTTGATTTTTGAAGTGAGAAAAGCTTACCAGAATGCCATTTTATATACAAAAATTGTAGTACATTTAAGATTTCTAGTGGGCAGACTCATTATTAACATGAAAAGCAGATGAAAATATATATACATTATTATATATGTACACATTTCTATTGGTAAAGGGGTGAATATTTACAAAATAAAGAGAAAGAGTTAAAGATAACATAAAAAGTGCTGATTTGACTTTAATAGTCACAAAAGGAAGAATATTAATACCCTTTTAAGTTCACTTGACAGGAGGTGAACTGTCAAAGAAGGAAAGACAGAAGGGAGTCTGGGTGAATTATTTGCTGGTGTGAGACTGAGGATTTTTATGCCTGAATGGAACTTGAGTTCCTTGCCAGTGGGCAGTCTAATATACCAGAGCCAAAACCCAGGCATATACGATTAGCGGGAGGTCTTGAAAACAAGGTAGTCATGGGCTGGTACTTTTTTTTTTTATTACTGCATATGTTTTATTATTATTATTATTATACTTTAAGTTTTAGGGTACATGTGCACAATGTGCAGGTTAGTTACATATGTATACATGTGCCATGCTGGTGTGCTGCACCCATTAACTCGTCATTTAGCATTAGGTATATCTCCTAATGCTATCCCTCCCCCCTCCCCTCACCCCCTACCCCATAACAGTCCCCAGAGTGTGATGTTACCCTTTCTGTGTCCATGTGTTCTCATTGTTCAATTCCCATCTATGAGTGAGAACATGCGGTGTTTGGTTTTTTGTCCTTGCAATAGTTTACTGAGAATGATGATTTCCAATTTCATCCATGTCCCTACAAAGGACATGAACTCATCATTTTTATGGCTGCATAGTATTCCATGGTGTATATGTGCCACATTTTCTTAATCCAGTCTATCATTGTTGGACATTTAGGTTGGTTCCAAGTCTTTGCTATTGTGAATAGTGCCGCAATAAACATACGTGTGCATGTGTCTTTATAGCAGCATGATTTATAGTCCTTTGGGTATATACCCAGTAATGGGATGGCTGGGTCAAATGGTATTTCCAGTTCTAGATCCCTGAGGAATCGCCACACTGACTTCCACAATGGTTGAACTAGTTTACAGTTCCACCAACAGTGTAAAAGTGTTCCTATTTCTCCACATCCTCTCTAGCACCTATTGCTTCCTGACTTTTTAATGATTGCCATTCTAACTGGTGTGAGATTGTATCTCATTGTGGTTTTGATTTGCATTTCTCTGATGGCCAGTGATGATGAGCATTTTTTCATGTGTCTTTTGGCTGCATAAATGTCTTCTTTTGAGAGGTGTCTGTTCACGTCCTTTGCCCACTTTTTGATGGGGTTGTTTGTTTTTTTCTTGTAAATTTGTTTGAGTTCATTGTAGATTCTGGATATTAGCCCTTTGTCAGATGAGTAGGTTGCGAAAATTTTCTCCCATTTTGTAGGTTGCCTGTTCACTCTGATGGTAGTTTCTTTTGCTGTGCAGAAGCTCTTTAGTTTAATTAGATCCCATTTGTTAATTTTGGCTTTTGTTGCCATTGCTTTTGGTGTTTTAGACATGAAGTCCTTGCCCATGCCTATGTCCTGAATGGTAATGCCTAGGTTTTCTTCTAGGGTTTTTATGGTTTTAGGTCTAACATTGAAGTCTTTAATCCATCTTGAATTAATTTTTGTATAAGGTGTGAGGAAGGGATCCAGTTTCAGCTTTCTACATATGGCTAGCCAGTTTTCCCAGCACTATTTATTAACTAGGGAATCCTTTCCCCATTGCTTGTTTTTCTCAGGTTTGTCAAAGATCAGATAGTTGTAGATATGCTGCATTATTTCTGAGGGCTCTGTTCTGTTCCATTGGTCTATATCTCTGTTTTGGTACCAGTACCATGCTGTTTTGGTTACTGTAGCCTTGTAGATAGTTTGAAGTCAGCTAGAGTGATGCCTCCAGCTTTGTTCTTTTGGCTTAGGATTGACTTGGTGATGTGGGCTCTTTTTTGGTTCCATATGAACTTTAAAGTAGTTTTTTCCAATTCTGTGAAGAAAGTCATTGGTAGCTTGATGGGGATGGCATTGAGTCTATAGATTACCTTGGGCAGTATGGCCATTTTCACAATATTGATTCTTCCTACCCATGAGCATGGAATGTTCTTCCATTTGTTTGTATCCTATTTTATTTCATTGAGCAGTGGTTTGTAGTTCTCCTTGAAGAGGTCCTTCATGTCCCTTGTAAGTTGGATTCCTAGGTATTTTATTCTCTTTGAAGCAATTGTGAATGGGAGTTCACTCATGATTTGGCTCTCTGTTTGTCTGTTATTGGTGTTTAAGAATGCTTGTGATTTTTGTACATTGATTTTGTATCCTGAGACTTTGCTGAAGTTTCTTATCAGCTTAAGGAGATTTTTGGCTGAGACAATGGGGTTTTCTAGATATACAATCATGTCATCTGCAAACAGGGACAATTTGACTTCCTCTTTTCCTAATTGGATACCCTTTATTTCCTTCTCCTGCCTAATTGCCCTGGCCAGAACTTCCAACACTATGTTGAATAGGAGTGGTGAGAGAGGGCATCCCTGTCTTGTGCCAGTTTTCAAAGGGAATGCTTCCAGTTTTTGCCCATTCAGTGTGATATTGGCTGTGGGTGTGTCATAGATAGCTCTTATTATTTTGAGATATGTCCCATCAATACCTAATTTATTGAGAGTTTTTAGCATGAAGGGTTGTTGAATTTTGTCAAAGGTCTTCTCTGCATCTATTGAGATAATCATGTGGTTTTTTTCTCTTGTTCTGTTTATATGCTGGATTACATTTATTGATTTGCGTACATTGAACCAGCCTTGCATCCCAGGGATGAAGCCCACTTGATCATGGTGGATAAGCTTTTTGATGTGCTGCTGGATTCTTATCAATGGCTAACTTGTGAGAGCTGCTTCTATTCCAGCAAATTCCATTGTGACCATCTTAATATGCTCCTTTTTTATTTTTATCTGAGGCATAATAAGTAAGCTGTCTATAATGGTAGAAAATGACATGGGGTGGTCTTTGAGAAAATTCTTCACAAGATTCTATTATGTATACATGAAAATGGTAGCATTTATTGCTCATTTCTGAGGACATGACAACTAGTATTTTTAGACAACTCTTTCCTAAACTATTAAGTATTGCAGAAGTCATAAACTGAAGCTCTATTGGTCATCTTTCTCCAGAGAACCAGAGCCAATAGGCTATCTATATATACACACAAACACATATATGTATATGATTATAAGTATATATGCATTATATACATTATAAATGTATATATACATGTATATTTGTGTATACATATATATGTACATACATACACACATTTATTTATTTATTTATTATAAGGAATTGGCTCAGACAGTTGTAGAGACTGAGAAGTCCCAAAATTTCCAGTAAGCAAGTTGAAGACCTGGAAGTGCTGATGGCATAGTTCCAGTCTAGGTTCCAAGACACAGGCCCGAGGTGTAATTTCCAGTCTAAGTCCATGTCAGAATCCAGTGGCAGAACTAATGTCCCAGCTCAAAGACATTCCAGGAAAGAGACAGAATTTTCTGTTACTCAGCCTTTTTGTTCTATTCATTCCTTCAACAGATTCGATGAGGCCCCTTCTCTATGGAAAAGACAATATAGTTTACTCAGTCCATTGATTCAAATGTCAGTCTCATCCAGAACACCCTTACAGATATGTCAGTAATAACATTTAATGAAATATCTGGGCACTCCATGGTCCAGTCACGTTGACACATAAAATTAACTATTGTATTCATGAAAAATAAATTCCTTTTTTTTATGGGGGTTGGTTTTCTGGTTAAAAAAATATGTTCACTATCTTGGGTATCTTATAAACTAAGCTATTCCTTATGATTATGAGGATTTTCTTTCTGCGAAAGATGGTTCATTCGCCATTTTTGGATCTTCCACTGGGTACTGTAGTTGTTAGTTTCAGAACCTTTGTATGTTTCAGATATTCATTTAGTTAACTGAGAGGAATAAACTGTCTACTCAAATAATAACCCAATTTCTACCCCCTGTTGTGGTTTATACTACAAGATCTCAATCCTGGGTGCATAGTAGTATCATCTAGGGAAACATATCTCTTGCTTCTGGCATGATTTTTAATCACATGCCCAGGGATCTATCCAATAGTCTAAAATTCCACATCACCTAAGCCCACATAGAAACAGTGATCACAGTTTTTAATCAAAAATAGAGACACACAGTGAGGAAGAATGTACATATAAAGTTAATGGAATATAATATTTGAAATCAAGACAAATCTGGACAATGAAAATTCATATAACTCTTTATACAAGTCAACATAAGAATAGAGCAGGTAGGCATGCAATTTCTAAAGGTAGATGCTTGTGTTGTTTTGCCATAAAGGAGTACCTGAGGCTGGGTAATTTATAAGAAAAGAGATTTATTTGGCTTATGGTTCTGGAGATCGTACATCTTCTCAGCTTCTGGTGAGGCTTCAGGAAGCTTTTACTAGTAGCGGAAGGCGAGGAGAGCCAGTGTGTCACATGGTGAGAGGGGGAATAGGAGAGAAAGCAGGAAGGTGCCAGGTTCCTTTTAACAATCAGTTCTCGCACGAACTAATGGAGCAAGAACTTGCTGATTACCATGATAAAGGCATCAAGCCATTAATGAGAGATCCACTCCCATGACCCATATACCTGCCACTAGGGACCACCTCCAACACTGGGGATCAAATTTTCATATGAGATTTGAAAGGGATAGATATTCAAACTATATCACTGTTCAAATAAACTATAACCTGGATTTTGGACATTAGAGTCAATTGTGTCTACTATTGACAGAGTTAAAAAACAAAATAATAAAATGCAGATTGATTAAAGAAGAGTCACTCTAGGCTAACTGAATTGCTTGTGGGGATACATACACATCAGTGTCATTTACAACAAGGGTGTGGAATAGAAATAACCACCCAGATATTGAAAGGGGCATCAACATCATACTACTGTTCCTAAAGATAACAAGAGAGATATATGGTGAATTTGAAGCAGCCCTGAACCATTGAAATAGGTGGAAGAACGTTTAGAATCTCATTAGCTGATAATGCAAAGCAAATGTCAGGTAGAGATTGAGAGATTGTTGAGTAATCTTGGGGAAAGTGGTAGTTGAAAACAAGAAAAACGAAAAACCCCAATCCTTGTCCTTATTCTTGTCCTGTCAATCATGGAGCTTAGAGACAACCGAGCACACAGAAGTTTCAGCCTTTACTGGCGAGGATTACTAGAGAAAAAAACTGATGCTATCCATAATGGATAGGGTGGTGGTAGGAGCTTGAGGAGCAAAAATAAAAATGAAGAGGAGATTGTCAATTAAGAGTGGGTGTAAGGACTAATAAAGTGTTCAAATTTGGTATTGGGTTTTCGGAGTGCTAGGAGTGAGCTAAAAAACCTAGTAATAATATTGATAATAACAATATTCATAACATTTTGTTGAGTACTTATTATGCACCATGCACTGTTCTAAGCACTTTACATATATGAACTTATTTAATTTGCATGTCAACCTGTAAAGTAGGTACTATTAATTGGTCGCAGAGACAGGCTACCTCATTTGGTTAGGGTGACACTAGAGATGAAATTCCAACCCAAGTGAGCCAACTCCAAAGCCTGTCCTCCTAAGTATAGGTATGTGCTTATTATACTTAAGTTTGTGCTCTGAAGTATGACAACAACGAAAGGCATCTGTGTCTAGATGGCTCTTCATGAAAATCCTGCTTTTTACACACACATCATTATTGTGGATGTAGGAAAGTTTAAATGTAACAGGAATTTGCTGAACAAAGGCTAATATGTTGTCTACTAGGCAACCCTTTTATAAGGCTGCTGGGTGAATGAACATGGACAAGGATGAGCACATCAGAGTAATTTAGGTTCCAGAGCTGCTGAGCTCTAACAACTTTGTCTCTCCATCTCATGTAGGAAAAATTCTGTCTGGGAGGCAATGGTGCCCCTCCCCTTTAGACAGTGCTTAGAACGGCTCCACCAACTTCAGTTTCACAGACCTGGCCCTTTCTCCAGTCCACATTAATGCCCCATTAGACTGACATTTTTTCTTAGATATGTTATTATTACTTGAGCCTTTGGCCTGGAAATCAGAAATCTCTTCAATGTTGCAATTTCTTTCCTCTGATCTATTTTGTGATCATTTCATATAGTTTAACCCTCACCGTGTAATCTTATTTCCAAAAATGTGGCCTGCCCATATATATGATACAAAAGGAATAAGAAAATCACTTGGCTAAATAGGACCTCAAGAGGGAACCTAATATATGTCATAGCCAGTAGGCAAAATCTTCTCCTTCCCAATATATATAAGCAGTCTAATTTAATCATCCTAATGGTTATCTTTAGACATTTTTATTTACATTAAAATGAACATTCCATTTCTCTTGCTGTCTCTCTCGCATATTTGTGTCTTTTGTGTGTAAGCGTGCACACACATGCACATAGTCACAAACAATCATAATTCAGATTCTGGATATGTCCAAATGAATGAATTTGGTGTGAGATTCTTTCTCCCCATACAAGGTTGTGGAAAAGAGCACAGACCCTGGAGGCATTCAGACCTGAGCTAAAAATCATGAGTGACTGACGAATTACTTAATCTCTGCTAGCCTTGGTTTTCTTATCTGTAAACTGGGAGTAAGAATAGTATATACCTAATAGAGTTAAGAAGTTTAAACAAGCAAAAAAATGGACAAATTCTTACTGCAATAATATGTATTATTTAATACTAAACAACTATAAATTTTATTATTTGAAGTAGTTGCATGCCTTTCTTCAAAGCAGCATTGTTTTTTCAGAAATATTCGAAATTCTGTGTCAGAACAGAACGAACAATATTTTGGAAACTATTGCAAAATATGAATTCGTGTTTTTAAATTTAGCAAAGGTAATAGGGACAAAGGAAGTGTTCTCCGAAAAAAACTAAAGGACACCCCAGTTCTAAAAAGTTATATTTTATTTGGTTATGTAATTTGTGCAATATTTCATCTATAATCTACTGTCACCTTCTGGGGAGAAAAAAATAGCTCAGTCTGTCATCCCCAAACTGTGACATTCCTTTTATGACTGCAAAGTACCCTGTGGAGATGGTAGATGCCAGGCTTTTTAAGACTTTACAAAGACTGGAGGCCAACTGCTTTCAAACAGAAATATTTACCGAGAAGCTAATCCATGTATCAGAGATCTGAAGAGAGAGAGCATGACTAACCGCTGAAAATAGGGCTCATTAATGGAGCAATCTGCAATGAGCCCAGAGGGAAGTTCTCTCATTCTAGAAAGGATGTGTTTAAAAGGAAAGGCCAAGAAATGGAGTTAGATCAAATGATATATTTGAAGTAAGGAGTTGAACAAACTGACTTGAGTGAATATTAATCATAGTGAACAAAATGGGCCCGTTAAGTTATTACAGTTCATCATATGGTCTTCATTCCAAAATATTTACTTATCTAACTGGGAATGTTGACCAGTACTTGATATTTTATAATAATGCAGGTAAGCATAATGGGTGCCTGACATAATTATGTGAGCTTTTGAAAACACTTTATTGTCATAAGATGTAGCGAGGACCTGCTGATTATCATTAGACAGCTTGTGTATTTAGGTAATGAATGATTTGGTAATAGTTTTTATTCAGGCTTATGCCAGAAACAGATTTATTTTTAAATTATTTTGCTAAAAAGATAGGAAAAACTGACGTGTGATGTTTAGCAGTAAGTTCTCCCAGGTGGGTAGCTGTTTGTTTTAGTATGGGAGAACTTATTTTTAAAACCCTTTTTTGTGAGTTTAAAGAGGCAATGGACTTAATTGTTCTGGTCATGCAAAATATCTTTTATTCTAGATGTCTTCTGACTTTATATTTTGAATATATATCTATTTCAAATATCTATCTATCTATCTGTCTGTCTGTCTGTCTTTCTCTCCTGACTGTCACAGGACAGAAGCAAAGAGAGAGGATCCATCAACTGAAGAGTCATTAGCACTGGTTGTTTTTAATATACGCCATCATTGAATTCTCTCAGCAACCCTTTAAAAATTGGGTGTTATTATTACCCTCCCTTTATAAATTGGGAAATTGAAGCAACTTCAATTTCCCAATTTCCCAAGTAATGAATTAAGTAAGACCCAAAATGGGTCTTGGATTCAGATTCCATGTTCTCACATGTTTCCTTCAATAATGTGGATCTTTCATGGGGTCCCCAGTGGTTTTCATCATCTTAGTCAAGAGGAGAGAGTATAAAGACACCCCTTAATTTAAGACTAGATTATCCCTTCATCATTGGGAAAGTTGAGGCATTTGACCTAAGCTAAAAGTGAATGAAGCAGGAGGTAGAACCCTAGGACCACTCATAGATGGAGCTGCTTGTTAGCAGGCTCTGGCAAGTGGGCTCTCTGGGATGAAGTGGTGCAAGCAAGGGGAGAAGATTAATATAAATGTGCTTGATAGTATAGGGTGATTGATATTTATTTCATACCAAGGCACTGTAAAGTGAACATAAAAAGTCTTAAAACTGTGGAAAGAGTCATCTGTGGTGTTAGAAGTCAGAAGAGTGGTTATGCATAGGGTGGTGAGTAGTGACTGGAAGACAGCACAAGACAGGCTTCTGGAATTCTGGTAAAATCTCTTTCTTGATCTATGTGCTGGATGAATAATGGATACAATTTGTAAAATTCAAAGAGCTCTACATTATAATGCATGCATGTCTAAGTTTTTATTATTCTCCGTTATGTTTATTTTATTCTTTGTTTGCATATAATTGTATTTCTGTTTCCACATTATCTGGTCCCAAAGGTATTAGTTTTTAACAAGTTGGTCAGTGTCTTTTAAAATTATATGTACCATAGGCGAGGCACGGTGGCTCACACCTGTAATCCTAGCACTTTGGGAGGCCAAGGCGTAGATCACCTGAGGTCAGGAGTTCGAGACCAGCCTGGACAATATGGTGAAACCCCATCTCTACTAAAAATACAAAATTAGACAGGGGTGCTGGCAGGCGCCTGTAATCCTAGCTACTTGGGAGGCTGAGGCAGGAGAATCACTTGAACCCAGGAGGTGGAGGTTGCAGTGAGCAGAGATTGCACCACGGTACTCCAGCCTGTGTGACAGAGTGAGACTTCGCCTCAAAAAATAAGAAAAATTACATGTATGACAATGTATAATAAAACCCACACACGTGTGTGTGTATGTCTCAAGCCTGGTTTGATTCCATCTCAACTTTGTGGCAGTGGGACAGTCACAGAAGGCAAATTGGCTCTGAGAAATGCAATCACATTTTTGTGCAATATAGACAAAATGGGAAAAAATAATACTAATGGTTTCTGAATGAAAGGAAAATATCAAGTATAGAATCATTGAAGGAAGAATTTATTATTGAAAGTTTAGGTGATATAAGCAAGGAACTTGATTATATGAAATATCACTGTCTCCAACACAGAGAAAATTGAAGGCTGAAGAAAAACATGTTTTGTGATTATAGCTTACCAATGTTAGAAGGCCCTGTGATCTATCTCAGGGATTTGGACCTTGAAATCAGGTGGAAACTGTTATCCTAACAAACGCTTCTCTTCCAAAATTCCATCCTTCTGAAACTGTGCTGGTCTCTCATAATTAAGTCATTTATAGCTACTATCTCCCCTCTGTAGAAGTTTTTAGTGCAAGTGGTGTTAGACTTGGAACATGGCACAGAGGAGTGGAGATCTTAATGTTTCTTGAGTAAATTCCTCATAGGTCACTGACTGAAAATCTGCCTGTGTGTGACCATCTCTAATAAAACTTCATCTTATGATAGCCTTTTTGCAAATAAGATACTTAAGAATAATACACTTCAATTTACCGTGGATTATACCTGTATCAGGACAACATGAAAGAAAATTTAACCATTGTAAAGGACAGATCAATTTTAAGTGGAATTTGCTCTTATCACAAGTCTAAAGATAAACGCAGGCAAATTTCTCAGCAAAAAGAGAAAAGGATACAACACATTGTTCATAAAATACAAAGAAGCAGCAAGCCCTCAAGAGACAAAAAGAGAACAGATTGCTTAACTACAAAGTGGGAACTTAAGCTTTCCATTCACAGATGTAAAAATAAAACAGGACCCCAGGTTACCATGGATGAAGATATGGCAGAAATCTTAAGCTATTGTATCTTTGGTTTTGTAATCAAAATCCAAGCAATTGATTAAAATCAGGTTGCAGATATTTTCAGTATAATTGTCCCTAATCACACATTCCAAGAGGAAGTTGTAATGAAACTTTTGAGTAGAAATTCAAAACACAAAAGAAGAGTTGGCATGAATTACCCTTGGGTGAGTGTATCATGAGGTTAGATTTTGAGGAACACATTAGGAGTTAAATTCCAAATGCCCTGTACTGTTGGGAGCAAGGTATAAGATATTTGAGTAACAGTTTCATTATTAACTAATTTGTGATCTTTTTATTTCAGTGGAGCATAAGGGATATGATAAAAATTTGCTACAAATAAACGACAGCTTTGTTGAACAGGAACACATTTTTTTTTTAGATTTTACAACAATAGAACGGGCCAAATATCCTTGTAAATTACATTAATGAGATAGATTGCTACTTTTAATGGAGGCTCTGTGCTCTATATTATGCCTTATGCAAATTTGCCAGTTAATAAGCCTGAACAGTGTTTCTGTTTGAGGAAAATGAATCTGAAACGATTGTCAGATTATCTGTTTGGCATGCCTGGCTGGTGTCTGGAATGGCACTTTGCTAATGTGCTATTACTCAGTGTCATTAACCCACACAAATGATTGAAAGGTGAATTTATATGTGTACCATGGGGCTCAGCACAGGGAACAGGCTTCAGTGAAATGAGGCTGCAAAGGATAAAATGAACCATTCATTTTTTACCTCGGTTTTCATGTGCTCACTTTAAAGACAGATGATATTTAAATATATGAAAAAGAATGAGACAAAACTATTACTTAAAAAACACAACTTTGCATTGCATTAATGGATTAAAAGTTATGTAGTTGAAAGGTGAGCATTCCTCTCCCCCTCATGATCCTCATACCTGGGAGATAGTGGCAAAAAGGGCATATCAATTAAATACCTTTGAATCTATCTCATATAAGAATATTTTGGACACTTTAATTTGAAACTCATGATGGAAATGTGAAATGAAAGGCTTCTCCTTCATGAGAAGAATTTAATTTACACTTCTGCAAATTAATTAAAATACTTTAAAATGGAAAACTTATTTTTTAAAATAATACAGATTAATACAGCAAAGCCATCAAATGGAAGTTATGAAATATTTTCTAGTTTGTCTCTTTAATATCTTGTTTGATATTTCTTCACTGGGTATTTTAACGCATATCTATCCTTTTGAATTTCAAGGGCATTGGAAATTTTGAATAAGCCTGTAAATAAAAGTTCACGCCCTTATCCTTACAAGATAAACAGAAAACATCATCTTAATGTGATTCTTACTTTCTGCACAGCTAGACTTATTTTCAGACTTAACAGAGACACTTGAGGCCTAAAATACCTCTAACCTAGCTGGTCTTACTCTATGTTTTAAGGCTATTTGGAATTTAAAAAGAGAAAAGAAATCAGACTTAAAAAAACAAAGACAAAATGCATACAGGTGTAAAGTTTTTTGACAGTGCATTTATGGAACTCATCCTTACATCATGTGCTGTTAAGATTCATAAAGAAATTAACAGGGGCATCCCCTCAAAACTGTTAAAGTTATGTATGTGCCTATATGCCTATGCATGAATGGAAATTTGACATAAAAATATAGAAAAGCAAACTGTGTTAAGAAAAAAATTACTCTTCCAATAAGATGTCATGATATCAATGAATTTGAGGGCCATGTTGACAGGCAGTGACTCTTGGGTCAGGGTATGGTAAACTGCATGTCAGGGGGGTCCAAGTACTCATGTAAACTACAGGTTCCCAGGAATGCTTTCTTGTTTATCTCTGAAATGCTGTGTTCAGTGGCTAATTTTCTCTGCTGTGATATTCTTTTACCCAGGAAATCCCTTTATTTAAACACTGCGTAATTTCTAATGACCTTTTTGAGTGGTGTCATCTTTCTATTCCTAGTACATTTTTGAATGTCTTGTAAATTACATGTTGGTATACTTACATGAAGTATATCATCCATGAAAACTTATCCACACATTGTTATGCTTATAGCATAATATATTTAGGTTATTTTTATTCATCCAATTTCAAACAAAAATCACCATTTCCAAGGAAAATCATTTTTTCTACTTTTAATTCCAGCCTTCTCAGTAACGGCTTACCACCCCCACCCCGCCCTCATAGAAATAAGGAATTTTAAGTTCCAGCCAATCTTCCTATATTTAAATTTAAGAAGTTGCATGAAGGATATTTCCAAAGTTCCTAATTTAGGCTCATTTTACTTGGATAGTGGTTTCCATCCTTGGATTTTTTTTCTTTCATAAGGATAAAAAACTTTAAAAGTATATCCTGACACTCATGATGGCTAGAACTTTTTCAGTACCATTAATCTTGTTGAAAAATTAAATATTTCATACTTATTTTTTGTTTTTATCAAGGAAACCCTTACAAGTTAAAATGAATAATTAGTAGTTTCTGCTTAGCTAAGCAAATAGACCATGAGAGTAATTCAGGCTCGTGAGAAATGGCTTTTCTTTATCGTTTAAAAATATTTATCAAATCAGAATGTTGCTTCTTTTCCACCTCTAGTTATAAATGCTTGTTAAGTATAGACTTTGATATGCATCTGACTTATTTCAAAAGCATTTTGCAATAGCCTTTTGAGTGCGCACTTTGTTCATGCTTAAGTTTATTGCCATCACATACTGCTATTTTTTTTCTGACTCTTCACTCTGCCCTTTATTATCCACCACCTGCCCCTCTCCCCCAACACTAGAGCTACTCAAGGTGGGCTACCCCTTCCAAGGCTATATCTCATTCACAGGCACAGTCCCTTTCTCCTTCCCAGATGTTGTATACTCATGGTGCGGTCCATTCTCTGTCGACCAGGTAACTCAAGGTAAACTGATCAACAGAACCATGTTAATTTGTTCATTTATTCTTCTCTTTAAAATACATTTGACCCTTGAACAACATGCGTTTGAACTAAGTGGGTTAATTTATACATGGATTTTTAAAAAATAAATATATGGAAAAACATTTTTGGAGATTGTAGCAATTTGGAAAACATTGCAGGTGAACTCGAGTAGCCTAGAAATGTAGAAAAAATTAAGATGCAGTTAGGTATGTAATGAATGTAAAAAGTATACATAGATACTAGTCTATTTTATCATTTACTATCATAAAATATACACAAACCCATTCGAAAAACATAAAATATATCAAAACTTATGTGCACAAATACAGTCTGTGCATAGTACTATTTGCAATCCAAAGAAATGTAAATGAACATAAAGATGCAGTATTAAATAATAACTGCATAAAATTCACCTTAGTACATACTGTAATAATGGTGTAGCCACCTCCTGTTGCTATTGCAGTGAGCTCCAGTGTTAAAAGATCCACTAAAAACACTCTTTGATGCTATTTATCTCTGCATGAGCAATTTGTCTCTCCAGTAAATTGTGTACCACAGTAAAAGTGATGTCTCTGGGTTCCCACATGTTTATTTTCTTGTTTAGTGCAATACAGTAAACTTTGATTAACACCATGGGACCTACGTGAAGTGCCACTAGTAATGCTGAAAGTGCTCCCAAGAAGCAGAAAAAAAGTCATGACATTACAAGGAAAAGTTGACTTGCATGATATGTACCATAGCTTGAGGCCTGCAGCTGCAATTTCCCATCATTTCAAGATAAATGAATACAGTTTAAAGACGATTGTAAAAAAAAGAAAAGGAAATATGTGAAACCCTCACTGCAGTTATGCTAGCAGGCATGAAAACCTTGTACTTTTTGCAAAATACTTTTTTATCTTGTATTGAAAATGCAGCCTTTATGTGGGTGCAGGGTTATTATAAGAAAGGCATACTTTTGACTCACATATGATTTGAGAAAAAAATGAAGTCATTGTACGACAACCTAAACCAAAAGGAAGGTGAAAGATCTGAAGCTGAAGAATTTAATACCAGCAAAGGATGGTTCGATAATTTTAGAAAGATTTTAAATGTCAAGATAACAGGAGAAGCATCTTCAGTTGACCAGGTGGCAACAGTGTCCAGACGCCATTAAGAAAATCATTGAGAGGAAACAATATCTGCCTGAACAAGTTTTTAATGCAGACAAAAGTGACCTAGTCTGGGAACGAAGAAATGCCACAAAGGAAATTTATTGGTGAGGAAGAGAAGTGAGCTCCAGCAATTAAGGGAGGGAGGAATAGGCTAACTCCAGTTTTTCAAGCAAATGCAGTCAGGGTTATGACTGGAACTGCCCTTATCTATGAAGCAGTTAACCCCTGAGCCTTGAAGGAAAAAGAAAAACATCAGCTGACAGTCTTTTGTTTGTAAACAATAATGCCTGAGCAAAGAGAACCCCTTTTGTGAATTGGTTTCATTGATGCTTTGTCCCTAAAGTCAGGAAGTACCTTGCCAAAAAGGGACTGCCTTTTAAAGTTCTTTTTTTATTGAACAATGTTGCTGGCCACCCAGAACCCCATACGTTCAACACCGAAGGTGTCAAAGTGGTCAACTTGCCCCCAAACACAACATCTGTAATTCAGTCTCTAGATCAGGTGTCATTAAGACCTTTAAGGCTCATTAAACATAGTCCTCTATGGTAAAGATTGTCAATGATATGGAAGAGAACCTCCATAGAGAGAACATTATAAAGGTTTGGAAGAATTACACCATTGAATATGCCATCGTTGTTATAGAAAAAATCCTGAGAGCCATCAAGCCTCAAACAGTAAATTCCTGCTGGAGAAAACTGTGCCCAGATGTTGTACATGACTTCACGGAATTTATGACAGAGCTAATCAAGGAAATGATGAAAGATATTATGGATATAGCAAAAAAGATGGAGGGTAAAGCATTTCAAGATATAGATCTTGGAGAAATTCAATAGCTAATAGCCACCACGCCAGAGAAACTAACAGAAGAGGACTTGATGGAGATGAGCACTTCCAAACCAGTGCCAGATAATAAAAAAAGACAGAGAAGAAGCAGTACCAGAAAATAAGTTGATATTAGACAATCTAGCAGAAGGGTTCTGATTATTCAAGGCTGCTTTTCACTTCTTTTACAACATGGATCTTTATGTGATATGAAACTAAAGCAAATGGTGGAAGGAAGATTGGTACTTTATAGAAAATTTGTAAAGAAATGAAAAAGAAAAAAAAAAACCCAAAAAACAGATATTATGATGTATTTCAGTAAAGTCCGCCAAGTATGCCTTCCTCTCCTGCCTCCCTTTCACTTCCTCCACCTCTGCCACCACCCTTGAGAGACTACAAGACCAACCCCTCCTCATCCTCCTGCTCCTCAGCCACATGAAGAAAATGAGAATGAAGACCTTTATGATGATCCACTACCTATTAATGAGTAGTAAATATATTTTCTCTTCCTTATGATGCTGTTAATAATATTTTCTTTTCTCTAGCTTTCTTTATCATAAAAATACAGTATAAAGTATATATAACATACAATATATGTGTTAATTGACTGTTTATGTTATTGGTAAGGCTTCCAGTCACCAGTAGGCTATTAGTAGTTAAGTTTTTGGAGAATGAAAATTTATTCTCAGATTTTTGGCTATGTGAAGGTTTGGTGCCCCCTAAGCCCAGCATTGTTCAAGGGCTAACTGTATTGACCCTTCCTAAGAGACTTTCCTGGAATCAATACTTTTATGCAGTGACTATGCAGACACAGGGCATCATTTACCTTTCAAATAATTTCACGCTCTTCTTTCTTATCTTTGGAATCCATGTAGTAATTTTCATTAACTACAGAAAATATTGCCACATAATGATGATTGTAAATTCCAGTGATAATGTGAAAAGAAAATATATGCATGCTGCAAGGGTTGTGCCTGCTTCTCCCAGCCCCATTCTCTCTCTCTGTTTTTATCTGTGGGTTGATCTTTATATGTTTCTCTCTCTCCCTCTGCACACACACACTGATTGCATTTCCTGTTGTTCTATTCCTTCTCTATCTTCCAAAAAAAGTGATTGCATTCATTATCTATTGCTGCGTAACAAATTACCCCAACATTTAGCAGCTTAAAACAAAAACATTGGTCATGTTAACACTGGTTCTGAGGGTGGGGAATCTAGGAGTAGCTTAGATGGTTGGCTCTAGCTCAGAATCTCTCATTAGAGAGCAGTTAACCTGTCAGCAGGGGCCAGAGCCATCTGAAAGCTTGACCAGGGCTGGAGGATCTGCTCCCAAGTTGTGTCAGTCCTGTGGCTGTTGGCAGGAGGCCTCAGTTTCTCATCATGGCTCGAGTGTTATCATTACATGACAGCTGGCTTCCATGGAGCAAATGATCTAACACAGAGCAAGGTGCAAGCAGGAAGCCACAGTACCCTTTATTACCCACTCTCTAAAGTTGCACACCATTAGTAGTGAGTCACTAGATCCAGGCCACACCCAATGGGAATGAAGTTAGACTCCACCTCTTGAATGGCTAAATGACGTCGTATCAAAGAAATATGGACACACCTTAAAATCACCATCTTTCTTAAGAAAGAAAATATCTCTGGTCACTTCAATAACACTATAATGTGATTTATGAATGGCTTTTGAAAGTAAAACAATGAGTATCTCCTTTGAGGCCTGGGATTTTTTTTCTCATATTCACCCTATGTCCATAGCTCAACTCAAGCATAGAACCTGGCAGATAGTAGCTGGTACTGAACAACTATAGCATTAATTAATTAATTAATGTCTTCAAATGCTGGGATATGTTTTCTAAACACTTGGAGTTTTACTACCAACATTTGCTCCTCTTGCTCTGCTTCTAATAATGTTAAACAGGGGAAAATGGAATTAAGGGTATTTATTCCTTTAATTAAAGGTTGATTTAAAAAGTTACAAGCATCATAATTTATCTCTTAATTACTGTCCAAATGTATGTGAAGTTTATATGTAGTTTCATATATGTTGATTATCTGCTTTTAGAAGTCTTGTTTATTGTCTGTTACCTTCACTAGATTTTAAGCTCCGCAAAGGCCAGGATTTTTGCCTATTTTGGGTAAGGCAGTATCCCCAAACTATGACATTGTGTGACTCTATGAGTAGGTACTCTATGAATGTTTATTAAATGAATTAATTAAAATTTTCGCTAAGCTAAGGATGTCAGAACCTTGTCATTTGCAGGGATTTTGCTTAGACAATTATACATTGTCATACTTACTTGGAGATCTTCAAAATCCCTCTCCTTTTTCTCTGGGCTGAAGACTTCAGTATTAAAAACATATGATTGAAACACATACTTATTGCTGTTGCCAGTATACAGGCTCATCAGAATGACCAGGTTTACTTGACTAGCTTGTCGCTATATACCTTGGAAAGCATAGGGTAAGATAATGGGCAGAAAATCTCTACAGTCAAAGTATGGCAAAGAAAAGCTCTGAATATTGGTGAAGATAGAAAACATGTTCCAAGGCCCGGGCAGGAGTGCAGAAAGGAGAAAGGTCACTGGGGAAATTGCTTGTTTGTAATACCAGTCCTGAAATTAGAAATGAAATAGCATGTGCAAATCCAAACTTTTTTTTAACCTGACTGCTTTGGATCCATCTGTGTATTTTGTCATCATTAGCTTTTCTAATTTCTGGGATACAAATTGCTGTAGATCCTAAAATAAGCTACTGAATATTCTCTATTCATTTTTACGCACCCCATATGTTACCCAAAATGATGGGCAAATCTACCTTAAGGAACCACCAAATCTGTTCAGAAAGGATGGCACTGGGAGAAAGACTATTTGGCTTTCTTCCTACATGGAAGAAAAGAAACACCTCCGAGGAGCTAGGACATTTTGTGAACCCTACACGATATTGTAGCATAACACAATGATTCAAATACTTGTCAAGTTCAAAGTGACTTTAGAGACTACATATTCTAATCTCCCCTTACAACATTAGATACTTTGGATAATTTTCCACTTCAAGTATGTCAACACGATGGTTTTGATGATTGCACTTCTTTTGTTCCTACTTTAGAGATGGGAGGGACTGGCTGCAATATACCTTGAGAGGCTATCCCCTGGCAGGGATTAGTCATGTTAGGAGTCTCTTCAAAATAACTCATCTGCTTCCCTTCCTCAGCATTCCTCTGTCTTTGTGGCTGTTTGTTTTAAATTTTTTATTGTTTACTTAACATAGCCTGCAAGTGACCCATACGGTATTCATTTGGAACGATGCGCCTTAGTGAGGCTTTTTATGACACCCTGCAGATGTTAGGCAGCAGTCCCACGGTTCTCACCATCACTGGGGACACACGTTCAGCCTGGATCATCTCTCTGTGAAAAGCTCCACAAGAATATCTTTTTCATTATTTAACACCCACTTGTCGTATTTTATTTGAACATTTGATCTTCAGGTTCACTTATTTAGCCCAAAGTGAAAATGTAGCACCTAATACCGTTCTAAAAACTAGTAAAAGTTCTAAGTTCTGAAAATGGGAAAGAATTATGATTTTTCATAAAGTTTCAAAACTTACATGAGGTATAGGTGGGAATACACCCTCAGGTTGAAACAAAAGCCTATTAGAAACTTTTTTCATACTCATGATAAGAAAATAAGACAGTGATTTGTTTACAAAAATCATACAAATAATTCTCAAAAACCATTTTGGTTACAAATAGATATGAAATTATTTATAATTAAGCAATCTATGATGTTCGGAAATTATCATAGGTAAAATGTTATCCTCTGTTTAATTATGCATTCTTGTTGATAATGCATAAATCCCTGTGATTATGTTCTTAAGTTAAGGAATTTAAAATAGCTCTATTTTAGATGCTCCTACTTTTCTGGCTTAAAAAAAGCCTTTCGTATACCAACCAGGATACCATCCAATAACAATTCCTAAAGCTTGGAAACTTCTCTAATCAGACTCTTCTTAATGACGCTGTTCTCAATACTTGTCATTTTTAACTGTAGATGACAAAAACAGACAGTAGCAATTTCATTTCTGTAGGAACCAATTCATTATTATGCAGCCTGCCAATGATGCTCTTGTTCCAACTCCTCCCAGCATGCCAACTTAGCCTTCACCAAATATTTTTCCTTTAAAAGTAAACCAATACAGAGCTTTTGAGTGAGTATTGTGGTGTGGGTCAGTATCAATAGTTTCCAAATAGATTTTATTGGATCAAGAAAATGAGATGTTTCCCTCCATCTACATATCCAGCACCTTTCTGTTATGTAATAGAAATGGTACCTTGTGAATAATAATATTGTTCCTTATGTCATATTTTCAGCTTACCAAAAGTATTTATACCGTTGTATTTCATTTTGCACTTCCTGAGAAGACTGGTTTACAGTAAAGATTCGCAGTTATTTTATTAAAATGCTTCATTATTTAAGGTGAATACTGGTGACTTAATAATAGTTGGAGAGTTTAAAAATACTAAGGACAGAAACCTCTTTGTGTTCACATATCTTTTGCCCTCTCTAGACTGTTCCTAGGGGGCAAGACCTGTTTCTTATTCATCTTTGTATATGGAGTACCCAATACAGTAGGTTGAAAATAAGGAGTCAACAGTTCTATTGAATAAATGAATTGATGGTTAAATGGATATAAATGTTGCTAAAAGTCATATGCTGAGATTTGCAGTGTTCTGAGATTTACATTTACAATAATCTGAAAAGTAAAATACCCTACTATTTTGATACCTTCTCTTTTCTTCTTTTTTCTCTTTTGTCTCACAAGTCATGTTAACTAAAGCAGGTTACTCATAGATTTTTACTAGGAAGATGTTTCAGACCTGAAACCCCCACGTTTCCTCCTCTGGCATCTGCTCTGTGCTCTGCTTTCCATTAGGATGGGTTCATTTTCTGCCTCATGGTTTGGACTCTGAGCCTCAGTCTCTGCTTGTGCTTCATTCAGTGTTCACCATTCATGGCATGGTTGGGCTTCTTACCCTTTAAATCAGGAGAGCCGGGCATCTTCCTAAGCTGAGACTGCTCTTACCACGACTTCTTCCTGAGCGCCCTTCCTCTTAGCGGCAGAGCCTTCTTGTTCTCCCTGTTAGGAATGTGTCCACATATTCAGTGGCTCTGCAGTCCCTGCAGCCACCCGTCTGTGGGTGTAGGTCACAGTTAGGCACTGCAGCCTGGCTGACACTCCAATCACTGGCCATATTCATCAGCCCTTTCTTTAGTGCTCTATGTGGCTAGAAGCCTGGTTTTCCTCCAACAGGAAAGCCCAGTGTTTAGTTAGTGGAGAGAGCACAGCATGTTGGAGGGCGGCAGCTGGAAGACTACCTTCCCCACCAGAAACAGATCAAATGGTCATTTGAGATATTTCCAGGTTTCCTTGTTTAAAAGGCAGACAGATCAAAGACACTGTCACCCTCAAAGATTTGAAGACTAGCAGAGCAGCCTCAAGGCTGTCACCCCCTCATGACCCCTAACTGTTCACTGTTTGTGGTGACTTTGCACTATGTGATTTGCCTGTCTACCTTAATCAAAGGATCTAGAGAATCAAATACTAGTACACTTAGTATTCTGTCTTGAATATCAACAAGAATAGGGCCATTTGTTAGTTATTTGAATACATTGGAAGAAAGTAATCTGCATATGTTGTTTTTAAATTTGCTACATAAACCCAGGATACATGCTAGTGATGGTTGTAGTTTCTATATTTTATTTTTAGGAAATGTCTAAAACATTACAGCAGTTAAGTCTTATTTCATTCAGAAAGCTTTATCTGACTTTCCCTTAAAACCGAATTACCTCCTGTATGTTGCCATATTACAAGAAGTTACCCTAGAACTAGGCATTTCTCCTGAAATTTTCATTTTTATAGTCAGGGTTAACTTGACTATATTCTGCACTAGAGTGATTTTAGGCTGATAAGGTCCTTTATGAGCAGAGGATGGATCTTATTTATAATTTTTACCCCTAATATCTAATATAGCACCTGAAGCAAGTTTATCACTCAGTAAGTATTTCTTGAATTTGTTAGTATAAATTCCTAACGTACATTGTGCTCTTGTCCTGTGACTAGTTTGAATGTCCCATTTTTTTGTTGTCTACATTTATAATTATTTACTGTATATCTACTTTGGTATAATATGTGTACACATACATATGTCAAACAGAAGATATTTAGAAAGAGAAAGGGAGGGAAAGTGAGCATTGAGGAAATGTTTTGCCCATGTGGTAATGGTTAAAAAACAGCAATGGATTTTCTTGAACGTGGTTATATTTTATGGTATTTCAGCATATAGCCTTTTCTCTATTCACTCACCTAAAAAAACACCCAAGGCTCTATCAACTTGATTGAGGAAAGGATTGTGGGAATCACTAAAAAGATAAAAAGTCAATAAATAGTTCCAACTGCCAATCATATAACCACAAGATAAAAAAAGAAAATCAAAACAGGCAAATACATGTTTCATTTTATTTGGGTAAATTTCCACATATGAAAGAATATCTTGGGTTAGCAGGGAAAGCGATCTGACTTTACCAGCAGCTTTGCAAGCATGGTCACTATCATCACCACGCATCACCTCTGATTGACTTCCTCCTTGCTACCAGGTTCCGTTGGTGCCGGATTAGAAAACACAGTTTGAGCAGTGCAACAGCATGTTGCAGGTGGGCTTGCCAAATTAAAGCCCCAAGCCCAGAGTTGTCATTGTTGTTGTTATTTTCATAGAAAAAGACTAAGGATAATGTAACAGGAACAATTCAAATGGCCAGAAAATATAGGAAAATGTGTCATTGTTAACAGTTAATTCTATTAATCAGCTTGAGATATTTGTAAGGTAAAATTGAAATGGTATTTAGATTAGTGTAAATACTTGATTCTCTTGTTTGGATTGTAATTGTATTTTAGACAAGCCAACAATAATTTATCATTTGACTTTGGGAATATTTTTCTAATTATATTTGATTATAATATGTTCACAATACAGTATTTTAGTCACAGAGCATAACATCTTCTTTTTTTGATTTCTCTCCTTTGTCATCTATTCAACTTGCTCTTGCCTTGTGCTTCATGTTGGAAAAGGACTGTATTACATCTTAACTTCATGGGAAGAATCAATCAAACATTAAGTGAATTATTATACATTGCATGCCTTGCACTATCCTTGGAGGAAAAAGATACTTTGCATTAAGAAGTCTTCCCTTCAAGTCTTTCTGAAAAAGTAAATGGAGGATCTATTTATATCTTCAGAGTACTTAACTAAGCAGAATAACTATCATTGTCAATAATTTAAAATTATGATTTATGAGCATGTTCTACAATAATAAAATGTTTGTAGAATTTAATATGCCAAAATACCAGAAAATATTTTAAACCATCCATTGTGCCTACATGGAAAATATGCTATTTATAATTTTTGTGAATAATAAGCATCTTTCATATACCTATGTGGCAGTTAGAACTCTAGGATGGACCACATGATCGCTTCCTCCTGATATACACACTCTGCGTAATCCTATCCCAGTAATAGTGGGTGGACCCAGGAATGTGATGAAGTATCACTCCCATGGTTATGTTACATTGTTTGTCAAAAGAGATTTTGTAGACATAATTAAGGTTCATAAACAGTTGACACTGTGTGTATTAGTCTGTTTTCACATTGCTGATAAAGACATACCTGAGACTGGGTAATTTATAAAGAAAAAGACGTTTAATGGACTTACAGTTCCACGTGGCTAGGGAGGCCTCACAATCGTGGCAGAAGACAAAAGGCATGACTTACATGGTGGCAGGCAAGAAAGAATGAGAGCCAAGTGAAAGGGGTTTCCCCTGATAAAACCGTCAGATCTCGTGGGACTTACTCACTACTATGAGAACAGTATGGGGGAAACCGCCCCCAGTATTCAGTTATCTCCCACCAGGTCCATCCCACAGCATGTAAGAATTATGGGAGCTACAATTCAAGATGACATTTCAGTGTGGACACAGCCAAACCACATCACTGTGTTGGACAAAAGGAAGATAAGCACGTTGCTAACTATTTAAGTTATTGCTTAGAGAAAAGTTATTATTAGAATGGCTATTTAAAATTTAGTATTATGAATTCATACATATACATGGATAGACTTCTTGAAAATTCAAGTTATAAAGAAATATGAAAAACACCAAAAAAAAAAAAAACACCACATGGACAGTTCCATCCACCAACAAGAGCATAAAATGCAGTTACCCACAGACAATCCCAGTGGAGGTACTTGCTGGTAACTTGTGACTCCTACTCCTTTTTAAAAGTGCTATTTTCTTCTATTTGATTCAAAGAAAAATTTATTTCCACAAGAAATAACTGGAATCTGAATTAAGTACCTGTCAGTATATTTTGATTCTCACTATTATCAATAATAATCTGTTACCATTTAAAATAATGCATAAGTGCTTAATATTATAAGAATTATATTTCATGCACATTCTTAATCCATGAATGAGTGACAAATATGCTATATATTTATAAAGTTATGAAGAATACTTGTTTCAAACTTATGGTAATGATATTATCATAATAAATGAGTGCTATTCTATAATGAGAGCCTTTTAGGGAAATTCTTTTAGGCCATTCTGGGATCATGTGGTGAACCACCTTTAGAATGACATTCAAGTCTCCCCATTTTGAAGAAGTTGGAACCTATACTAACTGCTCTTCCTCTAACTATGTTGTCCTTGATAAAACAGTCTTTTGCCCCATTGTTCAAATATTTATAACTTACAAAAAAGTTTATCAAATCCACTGCATTGAATTGGCTTGTAATTACAGTCTATTGTATACACCGATTGCATTTTTTCCATCTACAATGTGACTTATGAGTCTGATATAGTCTCAGTCAATTACACGTGTATAATCATTATTGAACCAAAATAGACAATGGCAGGTCTGGAGCCAGTCTAGTCTGATACCTTAATAGGCCTTTAGAGACTTTTAATACACTGACTACTGGAATAATAGTCAATCTACTGAATGACTTTGTATATTTTGATTTTTTTAAACTCTTGAGGTACAAAAGAAAGTTCTTAGAGGAAGGAATATTAAGAGTAACAATCACAATGCCATATGAAAAGACTTGAATTCCAGATGTACTTGACTATGCTCCACATAGGAAGGGATGAGGAATTTCAAAAGAAATTTAAGAGTTGCTTATATTTGGAAGCACTGTAGTACTTTTACCTCTAATCAAAGAAAATATAAAGTGGGATTCAGAGTTCCTTGTAGCTTTATGTTCTTTCTAAAAATAGATGTAGTGGACAAATAACCCAGGAAATTTCCTAAAAGGATAACAGGGGTGTAAATCAAAAGATACTAGTAATATCCACATACCTAGTTCAGAATTTCAAGATAAGAGTAACTAGAAATCTTTTTAGAGCAATCACCAATAAATTATAATTCTATACTTCATTTATTTATATATTAAGGGATAAAGCTTGGGGTAAGTTAAAGTGATAAATATAAATTCCCATCATACCATTTAAAATATGGGATTACTATGAAGTTCAATATTCTATTAAATAATAGTAATAACAGCACTTACTCATTGGATCATTATGGGGATTAAAAGAGTAGGCATATGCAAAGCTATAGGAAGTACTCAATTCCAATATGATTATTATATTCATTTATTCCTTTACACCAAAATTTCATAAGTACCTATTACCTGTGTGACAGAGAAAATATATTTTAATAATCAAACTACCCTGAAAATGAGTTTTAATCTTAAAAGACCTTAGAAGAGGTCTCACTGAAGTCTTTTCCATTCTTCAATTAGCTCTGGTAAGGAAGGCTATCAATTTTTGTGGTTCAAAGGAAAGAAATGAAAAACAAATTTTAAAATTTTTGAAAGAAAAAAGAGATGGAAAAGACAAACTGAAACTACATATTTGTCAGCTCCATGAAAAAAGAAACGATATCTAACAGGAAAAGCAGAAAATTCTACTGTATGTATTTTTCAACAATTTTTTTACTTGACAGAACAATCATATTCAGCAAAATTCTATTAATAGATATGATACAGACATCTTCCAAACCCTGTTTTTATCTCAGTTACCCCCTATTTTCTAGTCAAAACAGAAGTAAAAATATCATACTACAATGGGACAGACTCACTCTTTCCAATGCTAAGCTCCATTTTGGTTCATTTGAAACTTCTAAACCCCTAAAAATATTCTGGCCCTATATTAATAATGAGCAGCTTGGAGCCTCATTTCCTTGTAAACTTGCATTGAAATTATGTAACAAAAAATTTAAGTGACGGAGAAAATGTACACACACACTACACAAACTGATCTTAGATTGGAAATTGTGGACTCTTTTCTAAGGATAGATTCTCCTAGGTTAGCACCACACAAAAAGCTGTTCACATTCTCAGAGTTCTATAGAACAGAATGGGTTAGCAGAGTTCTCTGTCCAGTCTCCTCAGGCTAAAATTAAGTTGTTAGCTGGGGCTGCCATCTCATCCGACGTTCATATCCTTGTCCACATGCGTTCGTTGTGGTTGTAGACAGAATTCAGTTTCTTGTGTTGTAAAGCAGAATTCGCTGTTTTCTTGCTGTCAGTCCTTAAAAAGACCATCAGTCTTTCTATTTCTTTTTCTATTTCTGTGTCTACCTTTATCTCAATCTCTGTCACTTCTCCCTCTCTCTCTCTCTCTTTCTCTCTCTCCAAGATTTGTGACTGAGGATTCAGAATTAAATAGTTAAAAACTTCAGTTTGACCCTAGTACTCCAGCTGCTGAAATATTAACAGCATTAAATGCAGGCAAATGGGAAACATGAGTGTAGACCAGAAGCCGTTCAGCCGTGTGCTCTTGTTTTGTTGGTTCCTGAGAGTAGAATCTCTTGTGCTTTTCCCAGACAGATGAAAAGTGACAAAGGTGTTAGAAATATTTGATATTGTTACCACAATTCTCTGAAAGCAAAATTTGGCAGATGGATAGAGAAGATAGGGAAGGGGTTAATGTTCATATTTGTTTTCTTTTTTTCAAGAAACATGTTTTTAATATGGTGTAAAACACCCTAGACAAATCTGTACCCTATATGAGAAATGGTTCCCTTCTTCATTTTTTAAAGTATATTTGTTTGCAATCAGTACATATAACAGGTCTGAAAAAAGGAAAATAACAGGAAATAGGGATATTGCTAATGTTTCTCAATTCAGATTGAAATGAATTCAGAAAACAACATTGAATAATATATTATATTGACATAAAATATTAATGTGTGTGTAAACATAGGTAAAGGTATTGTGGGAAATTTCTGATTAGCTTTTAACTTGGTCATTGAAACATTATGTCAGTTGATTCACTTAAGAGTATCTAATAAGTTCTGCAAATGCACAGAATTTTCTGGGAACATTGAAGTTAGAAATGAACATAGTATTAATATCTTATTGCTCATGTTACTTAAAATATTAAAAGTCAGTCATTTCTTCAGTGAAAATAATTGTAGTCATAGAAAATGTTCTCATTTGCTTTTAATTTTCTAAACAAATAAATCTCAACCTCATATTTGCATAGGGAACTGAATCTTTTAATAGTATTTGTATAAGTCTCATCAATGAATGTGTTCTGTGCATGAAGTATGATGGAATATCTAATTATATTTTTAAAAAGAAAAACTTTCATTTTTACACATTGGTACATAACTTCACCTTCTTCAACTTCCCAGACATTTCCAATGTCCGAATTTTGGTTACGTCCTTGAATTTTTGTTATTTCCTTAATATGTCTGGCTTCAGGAATTTTCTTCTTTTAAATTAAACAATATCTGTTATCTGAAAATCAAGTGTAAAGGCAGCCATTCGCTTCATTTTCAGGATTTATATTGAACACTAGAACCAAATTAATCTCTTGCACTCCAAAATTAAGAAGGTTCTAACGACACAGTCAGTGAAAATGTACAGAATTATTACAGTTGAGTTTACCAAAGCAAGTTAGTCTATTTCCATCACCCCTATGATTAAGTTCCTTTAACTCAATGAATTCCCCATTCCCACAACTGACTTTCCTGCAGTCTTAATAGCCAACTTGTATACTTTCCTTATACCTAGAGGATTTAAATATGAAATCAACTTATACTGTAATTTTATTTTACTTGAACACATTTTCTCTTTTCATTTTTTTATTGTACTTTCTTAGTCGGTGGTGTGTTCCTCCATATTAAGGCTTTCATTGCCTTATAATTATTACCATTATACACATGAAAGATACAACTGAGGGGAGTACCTTTACGTGCAGCCACTTAGCAATATAATGAGCTGTGTGTTTTTCACATGGAACAAAGTCCCTAGATGTCACTCACAGGCCTCACTGGGTAGCAGTCATTTCTTTGGCATATCAACTACCATCTATCCAGCTGGCTTTCAAACTTGTGGTTTCAGAGACTGGTGAATTTAATCTCATTTCATAGGAATACTGATGTATCAAACCAGAATTGCAATTTAAAATGAAAAACATACTTGTTACCTGAGTGGAATACTCCTATGGACATGGTGGACATAGTCTAAATACATGAGAAGTCAAATTATGTAGAACGTCAAGTTATTAATAACTTGAACTAATATCTCAAGGACAAGAATATCAAGGTCTGTATGATGAAAGCATTTTCTCTCTGTATGCAGATGCGCATGGAAAAATAAGTAATAAAGGTTGCTCAGAATCAGAATAAGTATAATTAGATAAGCCACTTTATTTATATATTTATTTATTTATTTGAGACAGAGTCTTGCCCTGTCTCCCAGGCTGGAGTTCAGTGGTGCAATTATAACTCACTGCAGCCACCTCAAACTCCTGGACTCAAGCAATCCTCCAGCCTAACCTCTCAAGTGGTTTAATTTTTTGTAGAGATGGAGTCTTGCTATGTTGCCCAGGCTGGTCTCAAACTCATGCAAGCAATGCTCCTGCCTCAACCTCCCAAAGTGTTGGGATTGTATGTGTGTTCCACCACACTTGGCCTAAATTGCATGCTTAATGGTTTTGGGCCATTACAGATGGACACCAAATGCAATCGAGGTTTTGTTAATGGGGAGGGAACAACATAACCCCTTGCCTCTATCTCCAGCTTAGACATCACTTTGCCAATGGGAAAGAATTCCTGAAGTTTATTGCCCAAACCTCATACTTTTCTACAATGTTTGAAAGATACTTTGAATATTGACCTCTGTGATGCCTCTTTCAATATGATCTCATGGATGATTAATAGTCTTCTGCCTTCCCAGGGATTGGGACACTATTTTTAATACATGTACTCTATACATTTTTCACATTTCTCTCTTGTTCCGTTCTGTTTCAGTCTTATAATGTAACATTAAGAGAGCAGTATAATTTCTTATTATTTTCAAGTTTTTGAGAAATAACTCATTCTGGGCTGTAAATACTGAGAAGTATATATCTGTTAATGTCTTTCCCATGCACTTAATTTTTATAATCTAACTTAATTTTTAAATTTAAATTTAAATTAGAAATGTTCAGCGATCTTTGGATACTGATATGATCAAATCATTAGAAAATGAGTTTTATAGGTGTAAACAGTTTATGCTATTAACCACAATGACAACCAGAAAATCATTGAGTCATAAAGTCTCATTCTACCTTCTAGAACACTTAGTGAAGAACCTGGTAGGTTAAAGAGTGAATCAAGTATACCTGTAGCTAATTTTATAGTACTCCTAATTCACCTCTTCCTCAGTGTATCGTTTCCCCTCCTCCACAAATCCCACTTGCTTGTTTTCTTGCAAAGCTGCCGAGAAACTGTGAACAAATTTACTGTCTGAATGACTGATTGCTGTCTCAGTGACCTTGAAAAATTACTTGCATCATTAAAAATTCATAGAAAATAACGTTTTGGAGAATACTCATATGTAATCACAGTACCTCCTGCTATGCTACTATACTATTACAATCTTCTGAACTTTAAAAACTATCTCAAAGACATTAAACTTGCTCTAGGTATCTAGTTAAATCAAAAGTTTCTTGCTGATTTTTCTTTCTCAAATATTCTGCATATTCTCCATGCAGAAAATTCTTCCACCTTTTTCTGCATATGGAGAATAAGAAACAGAAAATCAGAGTGAAGAGTCTGATTGACTCTAAATTTTTGCGACATGTCAGAATGCCTATTTCAAACAGCCACAAAGTATCAAATGAAGAGTGTCAGTTGTTTTTTTAATTGAGGTGAAATTCACATAACACATAATAACCATTTTAAAGGGTGAAATTGACTGGTTTTTTTGTGCACTCACAATATTGTGCAACTACCACCCCATCTAGTTTTGAAACTTTTTAACCCCGCAGAACATCCTCTACCCTTTAAGTAGTAACTCCATACTTGTCCCTCTTCCCTTCTTCTGGCAACCACTAATGTGCTTTCTGTCTCTATGGATTTGCCTATTCTGGATTTCAATTGTTTTAATTTTAAATATGTACAAATTACAAATTCTGCTTATGCATTGATTGTATGCCTCATTTTTCTTGAGGAATGAGACATGGAGGACTAGGATGTGAAATCCTAGTAATAATTCCTGGAAACTCTGACAAGATGGTAAAGTCTCACCATAAGCAGCCTTCTGATCTCTCTCCCAGAACAAGTATCACCCTCTACTGTAATGATCTGCTTATTTGTCTGTATTCTCTTCAAGACAGTAATCACTGGTGGGCTTTTTTTCTAACTATAATGCTTAGCACAATGCCTTTATATGCTTCAGTCCTTGTTGTTTGCTGAAGGAAATGAAGGGGAACAGGAAGAGAAGAGGTGGAGCTCATTGGTGATGTTTTGACCCTAGATGAATAAATGAAGAAATGATTTTACTGGGTTCTGTTTCCTTTTTGTTTTTTCTTTCTTTTTTTCTTCCTTTTCTCTTTTTTCTTTTTCTTCTTCTTTTCCCCCCGATGTCTGATTTTCCTGAAATTAGTTTGAAGACTATGGAATTGGCTCCAGAATATATTTATTGTATTAAAATTGACCTTACCTTGTCTTATCCAACATTTGGCTTTATTAGCATATAAGCAATGATTATGTGTCATGTATTATTATCTAATTGGTAAAGAGCTATGTTTAATTATCTGGGTAATGCAATCTGATTTTGATCTGTCTGTTTTCTTTCACTAGGCTTTCTTTCCTCTTGCACAACACTTGTCTCTCAGCCCACCCCCAGCACCTTGCCCAAAGCATTGGTGCTTAGTCTGGTAGGTTCAGTCAATGAACACTCACCCAGTGTTAGAGTGAGACAACTAGTTAGATGACGGCCTATGGAAAAGGGAGAAAAACTAGTTTCAAATCCGTTCCTTCCTGTATATTTTCCGCAAAATCTGATTATTTTGCATGGAATAGTAGGAAATATGATCATATGAAAACCCAGTGTCAACCACATTCAATTTCCTATAACACAGCTTCCTTTTAATGGGCAGATTGCCCACCACAAAGAGTAGTGAGTATCATTTCAGCAATGGATAAGATAAGCACTTTCTTTTACCTTACCCTCTTTTTTCACTTCATGTTTGAAGATAATGAATGCTGGTAGATCTGTGTTGTATGTCTGAAAAAAGCAAATGGTAAACAAAAGCCTTCCCTATAATTCTTTAAACTTCAATGCTCATGTGCCTTCATTCTCTGTTGGCTTGAACAAACAATTCCTTCATAGATGAGGCATTAGGAATGTATTTTAATCTTGTTTCCAAGGTTCTGTGAAGATAGTGCTACCTATTTGATTGGTGGAGAAGAATGGGTCCTTGTTGATTTTACAGAATTTCTAAGGAAATTGTTTTCTGCTCATTTCATCTTTCCTCTGGATAACACGTCACATTATCTTGTATGGTAGTGTCTGCTGTTTGCTTCTCAGTGCCATTAACATACATCTGGGCCACCCTTTGTGTGGAACTGTCCCCTGGTGAAACCCTCAGTGGTCTGGGATGGAGAAAGACTGCAATTTACAGAGTCCATTATCACCTCTGGACGTGTAGAATGATAATGGAAGTGACAGAGGTGCAGCTGAAAATTGGCTCTTAATATTTTATGTGTTCAAGCAAAGGATTGGAAATCTCATGCTGCTCTTTAGGGAAAATGAAGTATGTGGGATTTTTTTTTTATCAGAAAGTTATATGCAAAGAGTTGACTGCAGGATTTCAAAGAAATTGTTACACCATATTCATTTCTTGTTAACCAGTACTTTTCACTAGGGAAAAATACTTTTGTGTGAAAAATTAATATATGGAAGCAAAATGTATCAGCATTGAAGCAAATTTAAAATAATGTACCATATACATTACCACTTTGTTTTAACAAATATGTTATGTCTATAGAGTCATAAATATTTGCTTTAAAAGGTTATCTTTAAATTGTTTGATTGCTTTTTGTTACTTTCCACCTAACATATTCTTTTCTGACTTACAGACAGGACAATGTTTCAAGAGCTATCACGGTCATGTTGATTTTGGAAACGGAAATTTTGTGTCAGATATTTTAGTGTTTAAGACATATAGTATAAGATAGAAAACAAATACAGTTTCTGAAATAGTTATATTGATAATTTAACATTTATCTCATTTGTTATAATGTTTATCATTTCACTAAAGAGAGGTGTTTATCAAAAGAATTCTTTCTTGAAAAATATAGTTGCTTTCTGTTTTGACTAAGATGTGAAACAATACAGTGTCTGTAGAAGAATTTTACTACTTTTCATCAATCTGATCTCAGACAAAAGTAGTAAGACAATATTCTTTCTTACTAATAAAAGATTAAACGACTTGAAATTTAGCAAATGTTAGGATATGTTTTTTATTTCCTTAATGTATATTTATGATGAGAATTTCCAATTTCTCTACTTTACCAAATAGTAACTATTAGTGTTATTACTATATCACTATTGACTTATGGTTAAAATATCTAGATTTTACATTTTGAAGCATTTGGAGATGAAGGGATAAACCTGGTGAGGTTTTTCAGTAACATTTCAGAAATGACAGCCTACTTTTTCTTATATGTTTCTGTCGAAGTTTCCTTTCTGGAAATGAATATCACTTTACTAAGCTGTAAGCAGGAAAAGTTTCAAGCTGCTGTGGTGGGCTTCAAACCTAATTTAAATCAGCATTGCCTGCCATTTTGAATAAGGTCCCTGTAGATCAGTTTATTTAGATGTGTAATGTGATTCAGATGCCACTGACAAGATCAGATTAACAAGACTTCCACGTCAAGATTTAAAGTGACTTCTAAATGCTACAAACACTCTACTAGTGATGCTCAACTAATTGCTACGTAAGCCATAGATTTTTCATATTTTTATGAAACAAATATAGTTTTTACATTGTATGGAATCAATATGAATACCTTTACTTTAATCACTAACATTTATTGAAGATTTATGTGCTAACAAAATTATAGGCACTTTTACGTATGCTACATTAGTATGCTACATTAGTCTTTTGGGGCATGCTTATGAGGGAAAAGGTGATTGTCTTGGTCTTCGTTCACCCCAGACCTAGTTTAATTCCTGGAAATTGATAGGACCTCAATAAATATTTGTTGAATGATTTAAGACATTACTTAAGCCATGATGACAAGGATATCTATGTAAACATTTTAATTTACCTTTTTCAAATAAGCAACTTGGAAAATATGTATTAAATGGATGACTTTTTTAGTTTACTCCATGTCATGCACTGCAGTTTGTGGAAACACATTACTGTTATTTAAGCAGCGTTACTAATAATAGATAATGAAGAAATAAATTTCTCAGGGAAATAAGACGGAGAAAGGAAGCTGAAAGAATGATACCACTCAAATAGTTTTTCACAGTGCAGTTCAACAACATTAGATCTTTGATGTAAGAAGCACCACCAAGGCCAGGTGCAGTGGCTTATGCCTGTAATGCTGACACTTTGGGAAGCCATGCCAGAAGGATTGCTTGAGACAGGAGTTTCATAGTGACACACACTCTCTACAAAAAAAAAATTTTTAATTAGCCTGGTGTGCTGGCATGCACCTTTAGTGCCAGCTACTCAGGAGGCTGATATGTGAGGATCACTTGAGCCCAGGAGCTTGAGGCCTCAGTGAGCTATGAACCTATGATTGTGCTACTGCACTCTAGCCTAGGTGACAGAGCAAGATCCCATCTCCAAGGGGGTGGGGGGAAGAAGCACCACCTTACAATTTACATCCTGCTAATTACCTATAATGCCTAGATGCAGTGATGACATGGTGGAAACGGCAGATCTGTTATCTGTTCTCTCAAAGGGAAATGATGTATAGATAGAAACAGAGAGATTCTTATAAAATAGAATTCTCCTTGGTGAGTTGCTGACTAAAATTAAATTGACATAAGTAAATAAATCTTGAATAGTTCAGGGATTGTTCGTCCCTGCTGACAGTAACAAGAAACTTGGGTACGGGCCAGATTTTCCACTGCAGTCTGAAGAACTTTGATTTCCTGAAATGCATGTCACCAAAATTTGACAAATGCTCCAATATTTAAACACTACTAGAACCTAGAACTTTCCCATACAAACGATAAAATGTAAGACTAAAACTTAAATGACTTTATTGTTTCAATAAATATAAGACTAAAGTTCTTAATAAAGTCACTAACAGATATCTTAGTTGGCACATTTACTAGAAGAGTTCTGTACAGGGTTTATATGTAGATTTGTTCAGTTACAAGTTTGAAACGTTGCAGAATTTCACATTCAACTCTTTATACAAGCTTCTATTTTCTGACTAAGAACTGCCACCACTTTCTTAGATGTCTTTATGTTTTCCTCATTCCTGTCAATGGCTTGAAGAATTGGCATTCTTCTGGGGAAACATTTTTCATGAGAGAAAAAGATTTTTGTTATTTTATGAGCATGAGAAAATTAGCTATGTGAGATGTGGTTGCTGCATACCACCATACACGTTACAGGAAGTAAATATTCATTATAACAAATTTAGAATTATTTTTCATTGATGAATCTCATATTAAAAATTAAGTGTTCAATCCATAAGTGTCCATGATTATTTTTAAAGGGGCTGGTTTCAGGAAAGGCCTGGAATTTTGCTGGTCATGGCAGGCAATGGCCCTCTCATTGCTTTTGCGTACCAAGCATGTACATAAATAGAATTCCAGAGATAAAAACTTCATCAAGTTGAGGGCTTAACTGGTTTGCTGTTTTGAGAAGGGCCAGATAACAGTGGTCTTTCTTTTTGTTACCAGGTATGGATGTTCCCTCTGGGTCCTGCCAGGTCTAGAACAAAGTAGCAATATTTCAAGTGTCTTTTTTGTTAACATAATTTGGTTTTTTTTTTTTTTCCAGTAGGAGCAAGTTTGCATAATCAGTATGTGGGGATGTGTGGGGAGTAAGGGGAAGGCAATGGATATGGGGTCTTACCTGGTGTAGCTTTGGATCAAATGGCCCCATGACATTAGAAGAGTCTACTTAGAGTCCCCAAAGAAAAGGGGCACCTAGAACAGATTAATAACTACTTCTGTTTTCAAGTTAAACTGGCCAGAAAACACATGAAAACAATTTTAGCATCCAAATACAATGAATCATTAAGTGATATAAAATGTTTATCTCAAAAGAGAGTGTATCCATTACTTAGAGCTTTTCTGTGTAAAAATGTATTTCCCAGGTGTAATGACATTAGCATATACTTTCATGTTAAAATTCTGCAGGCTTGGTAGTTGTAATTCAACTTATTAAAGGAACATACGTGGAAAATGTTATTGCTCTGTTCTTTCTCACACCACCATATGTTACACCTGCCACCATTTTCTCTCAACTCCACCCTGAGTTAAAGCTGCTTTTCCCAGGATTTGGAGACATTTTGCTTATCCTTCCTTAACTCGATCCACTATGTGCCATCACTAGAATTTAAAATTGATTTCATATCCATTTAAATTAATTTGATCCTCACAATAATCCCAAGAGGTAGACAGAGTGTATTGTATTGTTAGTGAACTTCTTTCTCAGATGAGGAAAGTAAGGCCCAGAGGGGTTGTACGGGTTGCCTCTGGTGATGAGGTTTTCGCTTTTCAAATGTTGCATGTGTGGCTACAACGCTGCTTCATTGTTACTCCCACAGAAGACAGTGTCCACAAATCAGGCTTTCTCTCTCTCTCTCTCTCTCTCTCTCTCTCTCTCTCCATCTCTCTCTCTCTCTCTCACACACACACACACACACACACACACACATTAGCAAAACTTGAATACTTGTGACATGCTAACATCACCACCATTTTCTCTCAGCCCCGCCCTGACATATCAGGGTGAGACTATCAGAGTGGAGCTGAGAGAAAATGGCGGCGATGCATGTTAGCACGTTACAAGTGTTGCTTTTCTCAACTGGACATTAGCTGGAAAGTGTCAGCAGGAAAGAGATTGTTTGCTCTACTGATGAAAGCCCTTTCCTATTAATCTGTCAAAATTCTATCTATCCTGTGGTGCCAGCCCAAGCTGCTTCTTCCTGGAAGAATATCCCCTTTCCTACAGGTTTCCTCTGTTATTATATTCTTTACAGTCTGCCTTACGGTAGACTATTTTTTTCCTATCATTGCGTCTTAATGAATCTAAAATTAGGCACAGGCTAGGCACGGTGGGTCATGCCCATAATCCCAGCACTTTGGAAGCCGTGGCAGGCAGATTGCCTGAGATCACGAGTTTGAGACCAGCCTGGCCAACATGGTGAAACCCCGTCTCTACTAAAAATACAAAAGTTAGCTGGGCGTGGTGACAGGCACCTGTAATCCCAGCTACTCGGCAGGCTGAGGCAGGGGAATCGCTTGAACCTGGGAGAAAGAGGTTGCAGTAAGCCGGGATTGCACCACTGCACTCCAGCCTGGGTGACAGAGTGAGACTTCATCTCAAATAAATAAAAAAATAATAAAATAATAAAATTAGGCAGGCCTGACTTTTATTTTCAGAACTGTCACTTTAACTAGCTGTGTGACACTGGGCTAGTTGTTACATTTTGTAATATAACTTTCCTTGTCTATAAATTAGGGCCCTTGTCTCAGTGAAGTCTTGAAGCTTAAAACATGTAAATAGTTAAGCAAAATGTGTGATACATATAAAGTGCTCAATAAATGGGACCTGTTATTATTTTTGGATTTTGTATCACTCTGGAGTTTAATTCAGATATTCATTTTCCTATGAATCTAGAATAGTAATTGAATATAGAATTTTATAACAATACATATATATGTATTTCTAATCTCTAGCTCTTCAATTTTTTACTAGACAAAATAGATTCAGATCTAAGAAGATGTATCTAGATAAAATACAACATTATGATCATGCTACAGAGGAACACATCTTGATTCTATAACTCCAAGTATTATGAATATGAATAATTTTTGTATGCAGTCAATTCCTGATTAGGTCAAACAGAGAAAGAAACTTAAGAATAGATAATGGTAAGATTCTGCCAGTCTACTAAGCTGTGCACAGGGAATGATAGAGAAATGCTGTGGAGACCACCTTGTACATGGATAGCCAAGATAAAACAGTGGTATACTAGTCATGCACAATCAACAGACGTATTTAATGCTCCATTATTGAAAAACCAGATAATCGCAGAAAATGAACTGATTTTTTTAAAGAAATATATATTGAGTAAAATTCACCCATTTTAGTGTACAGTTCTATGAGTTTTGAAACGCAGTGTGTAACCACTCTAGTTGTGTAGCCAACACAATCAAGATGTAGGGTATTTACTGTTGTGTGCCAGTGAACCTGAAATCAGGCAGGTTTAAATTTAAATCTGTGATCTGCCACTTTCATTAGATGCTCGTCATTGAACATTTTCCTCACCTCCAAAATATACCCTCATGTCTACTTTCTGTCAGTCCCTACCCTTGCTCCCATTGTCTGGTCACACTTACTTGTTTCCTCACCCTGAAGTTTCTTTCTTTCCCAGAATGTCATATAAATGTAATCTAAATAGTCATCATTATGAGCTTATTGAGTATTGCACAATTACTGTATGTAAGAATTTGTATTGTAATATTAAGTAGTCCCTCAGAGTCTATCACCATATGGAATGCTCATTTTCCGTGGATCGAGTCAGATAACTATTTTTGAATTCTTGTCTTCCATTTTGTAGATTTTTTTTTATTCCTACAGCCTTTCCCTCTGTCTTTACAGCTTGCCTTCAGTTTGCCCTCTGGCTACATCTTGCTGTGCTCTCCTCTTCTTATTTGCTACTTATTTGTATCATAGTAAATCAGATTAAATAACTTGTTGAATCGTTGGTTACTTAAGAACAGATGAGTTCTGAATGAGGCCGGTCTCTTCAGGCACTCTCTTGAGACAAAGTGTGTCCTTCCTTTATTCTAGGTACTTTACAAAATCTACCTTTATAAAAACCACTCCGCCCCCCCCCCACTTTTTTTTTTTTTTTTTTTCTTTTGCAGGCTCTTTGTTATCTTCCAGAAACGTGATATTCTTAGTAAGTAACTTCTGGTGGTGCTATCTTAATAATAACAGGGAGTCACATCGCAAGCTTTCCCTCTCCTCCGCTCCAGCACTGAACACCTGTGTTTCACTGAGCAGCTGAAGACTTACTTCTTCCACCTCTTCAAAAATGTGTCTTGATGACTCCACTCGATCTACATTTCTCTCACATTGCTCAGAAAATTCATTTATTGCTTTTTTGCATACTCATTTGTTTCGCAGTAACTTGAGGCTTCTCTTGGCAACAAAATTGTCAAGAACTTGTACTTTCTCCTCTAAATGCTTTCCTTCATACTAGACATATTATTGCCAAACCAATAAATATTTACCGATTTATTGCTTGATTCGCTGGTATAAAGCAACATAAACAAGAGTATCCTTATCTTACTGAATTTGTTTACTTTATGTTACTGATTCTATCACAGGGTGTACTATTTTTAAAAAGCCAATTCTACAGGACTGTTGTTATCAAGAGGGGAATTGGAAAACATGCCAGCTGAATCCGAATGGAACAGAAACCTAAACTGCATTCAGCTGCATTCCCTCCCTTTTTCACTGCAATTTATCTAAAAGAAAAAAAAAAGATTCATTTCTGTAATTAATTCATCTAGGAAAAAAGGGTTGGGGGGCAGATGAAATTAAGGAGAAAAAACTAAGAATGGAAATGATGTATAGTTGCAAGTAGGGAAGGACAAAATAAACCTTAGTAATTTAATTTACAAATCATCCCCTGAAAATTGATATATATTTGATATATGAATTGTCTCTATGCCCTCTCCATTACAAAAATAGAAAAGCAAAAGGCAACTAATAATGAAAATAAGTTGGGTGAGGTGACAGCTTTGTCATTTTTTTAATTGGATTCGCGCTCTCCTTCCCTTCTGAAATGACGCACTCAAGACTCTGCCTCCACAGCTGTCAGTTTAGTTCCCTCAGACATTATTAAACCCTGCAGTGAAGCTTCCATTGGAATAAATCTACCAAAAGTGGCTCTTCATATGTTTCTCTGTACATTTCTAAATATAATTGAAAACTGTTTCAGTATGATATTTCAGTTAATTTTTTTTAATGGAAGCAAAATCGCGGAGTTGCAGAGTGGTGATAATCCCCTGCAGATACAGGACTTTCAGAGCTAGCCCAAGAGCTCTGAATACAGGGAGTCAATGGAGGAAAGAGTTATTGATTTGCTCCTCCAGTTCTGAGGACTGTTTTACTGTGTTGTACCTACGGTACTTTGTCCCCTTGGCCAATCATACAGGTTCCTAAAGTGCTTTAAAAGGCAATGCAGGCCCGGCGCGGTGCCTCACGCCTGTAATCCCAGCACTTTGGGAGGCTGAGGTGGGCGGATCACGAGGTCAGGAGATCGAGACCATCCTGGCTAACATGGTGAAACCCCGTCTCTACTAAAAATACAAAAAATTAGCCGGGCAAGGTGGCGGGCCCCTGTAGTCCCAGCTACTCGGGAGGCTGAGGCAGGAGAATGGCGTGAACCCCGAGGGCGCGGATCCTGCAGTGAGCCGAGATCGCGCCACTGCACTCCAGCCTGGGCGACAGAGCGAGACTCCGTCTCAAAAAAAAAAAAAAAAAAGGCAATGCACTCCAGCTGCCTATTTACTTGCTGTCAGATAAGCAAGTATCCCCACTTTATAAGTGGGACTGCTGAGGCCCACAGTGAACTTCCAAGACCCCATGGTGAATAAAGGAGAAAGAGGTCAATGAGCAGGTCTTTATCTGCCAGTGCAGTTTTCACTGTAGAACCCCACATTAGCAGAGATGAGCTCAAGTCTGTTGTCCGTCTGTCCATTCCCAGTATAATCTATGGAGTTAGTTTCATGCTCTCAAAGGATATTCAGGAGACCATTAGCATATATGGAGATGCGCTATATTAATAGCCATCTCCATGGTACAAGACTAAGGAATTCACTCTGACAGTATTCAAAAATGGTGATGGAGTCCTAATGGATTAATATATGTTTATGTATATAAAATAAAACATTCATGGTTTAATTAAAGTGTTTGTAAATTATCTTGATTTTATCTTAGTGAAAAAATAGGGTGTTTGTATTATTCAAGAGAGAGTAGATCAAATCCTACCAGTACTTTGATTGAAAATTCTGTAATCTCACAGAAATTCAATAAAGAATAATAATAAAAAGAAACAATAAATATATAGTTCAAATAAACTTTTCTATACCCCTTAATATTGATAGAATTCTGTATAGGAACATCATTTTCATGTTGTATCTATAAAAAAAGCACAAACTGAAAATAAAAGATGGTTAAATAATAAAAGGAAAACATTTATAAATGTCAAATTTTCAGTGAGTTCCAAATAAAAGAATTATTTATTACATTCTCAAAGGTCCTAGATTCCTCTGCATCCTTGCAGCAAATGATTGGCAAATTGCTTTGATTGTTCATATAATATCAGTGTGCATTTAGAGTAACAGAGACCCTCAGTCATTTGAAGAAATCTTTTGAAAGTTAAGAAATGGTAAAGAAATAGTATTTAACATACTAATACATACTGTGAGTAGCAAAAATAGGTACACTGTTACTCTCTGGTAGTTTCTAATTATACTTGAAAAATAACAACACAAAAATACACAAAGACCTCTGAGGCCCTCCCTGATCTCTAAGATGTCCCTTGCCTGGCTGTGTCCTTTCTGGTCTAATCACATAGTATTCTTTTCCCTGTGTCACACTGACTTTCTTGCTGTCTAGTTGTTTAGACTATCCAACCTGCTTGCCATATCCAGCCTCCTACATTAGCTGTTTCCTCTCCTTGGGATGTTCTTATAGCAGATTTTGTATTATTTCCTTATTAATATCATCTAGTCCTCCCTTAATCAATCTGGCTAAAATATCCCCAGCTTCTCACTCTTTCTTTTTTTGGAATTAGCTTATCTCCTCATGCTCCCCAACTGGAATGCGAGCTCTTTGAAGGCAAGGACTGTCTTCATTATCATGTCCTCCAAACCTAGGAAATATCTGCCAGCGTTACCATTATGATAAATAATACAAGAAGAAGCTATACATACATAGCATATATTTGCATGAATATGTTTGTGTGTGTATGTGTGTGTGTGCGTGTATTGGCGCACACACTCATGCATGGACTTTTAGGAAAAAAATTAAGGACATATCTGCATACATTACTAATTATTTGGCGTATTATTATATTAGGCTACATTTGTGATTGATTCTATATAAGACAGCTATTATTTTACCTCACCAAAATTCTTCCAGCTGTGAATAATAGAAGCAGAAGAGAATATATATTGTTAAAAATGATAAGTGTGCCTATAGTCTCAGCTACTTGGGGGCTGGGGTGAGAGGATTGCTTGAGCCCAGGAGTTGGAGGCCAGCCTGGGCAACATAGCAAGACCCCATCTCTAAAAAACAGGCGGGCTTGATGGGTCACACATGTAATCCCAGCACTTTGGGAGGCCAAGGAGGGAAGATCACTTGAGACCAGGAACTTAAGACCAGCCTGGGCAACATAGAGATACCCTGTCTCTACAAAAAAAAAAAAAAAATTAGCTGGGCATGGTGGCACATGCCCGTAGTCCCAGCTACACAGGAGGGTAATGTGAGAGGATCACTTGAGCCCAGGAATTCAAGGCTACAGTGATCTATGATCACACCACTGCACTCCAGCCTGGGCCACAGACCAAACCCTGTTTCAAAACAAACAAACAAACAATCAAAAAACAGTAGGGTCCTTCAAGACTTTGAAAGTCTTGAAGTCTTCAAAGATAATTCAATCTCTTTCTCTCTACCCCTGTGCTACTACTGTTAAGAGAGTTAAGACTCAAAAAGTTGAAAGGGTTCACAGAGTCACATGTCTAGTAGACTATACAAGCAATTCACCAAATTGGGCTCCTGAATGGAAGTCATAAATTCTTTACACTAACCAGGTTGCCTTTCTTTGCTCTGTGCTGGGTGATCCACCAACTGACCTGCTTAGCGTGTTAATCTTACTAGTTTACTATACTATTTAGCTTCATGAGAGCAACTTATTCTGAACAGTGCTCAAGAGTCCAGCCTCCTGAAACAGACTGTTTGGGTTTGAATTCTGACTGTACCATTCACTAGATATATTGCCTTAGGTAAGTCACATCACTGTGCCTCACTTAATTCATCTGTAAAACAGTGATAATGATACCGGTCTTTTGCTGTGATAATTAAATAAAATAATTTATGTAATTAGTTACATTACATATATTATGTATCTATGTATATATATATGTATTACATATTCGTATACAGAACAGTGTAATTATACCTATTTTTTGCAAGATTTTCAAAACATTGATTTGCAGAGTTACTTAGAACAAAGAAAAATTGAGTGCTAACTTAAACAAATAACATTAGGCCAAAGTAATTTAGCAATTTCTTTATTAGTCAAATATTGATTGAAAAATAAAACAACCTGGGCATATTTTTCACTGATAATCACAGAGTCCTCCTTCGTTATTCATTAAATAATTTTAATATTATCTTTTGAAACATACAATTTTGAAAGTTAAATTTACGCAAAGAGCATAATACATTCATTTGAAGTTCATTTGGAAGGATTTCTGTATTAGCAGTTCCATTGCTTCCTTTTGTTGAGCTGGGAAATGAGGACATAGCCATATTTGTTCAGGAATGAATAGAAACATGACACAAAAGCAGAAGTCTGGTGGCCTGACATTGAAATTGTCCTTGTATATTAATTTTTTAAGCAGTTTTTAAGACACCCTTGAATTTAAGCAGCCTCCATAAAGGAATGCTTTTATGTGGTCAAAACCAAATTTAGAAATCAGAAATTCTTAATTCCAACAGTATATAGACTCTATTTCCAATGACCTGTCCAGTTTCGTTTTTATTTCTCTTTTTTAAAATTGAATGTGGCTTATATTTAATATTTGTGAAGTCCTTTCAGATTCTTCAAATGAGCAACTCTATATAAATGCAGAAATAGCATTGTTAATTCCCAAGAGTATTATAAAAATTACTTAATGTTTGTAAAGTACATTGAAGATGAAAATTGTGATGTAAGCAGTAAGTGTTAAGTATTATTTATTAAAGAAAAGCATGTTAGAGCTATGTTTGCTGATAAGTACTTTTTAAATTTCACTGAGTTTCTTTCAAGTTCACTGAGGCATGGCCAAATGTTATTCAAGCACTCCAGGAATCTTCCCTCCTTTTGGGACTTACTACTCTTTTTTTCAGTGTCAGGTCTTGGGAATCTTAATTTTCTCTTACTAATTATCACCATTACTGCTATCTAAAAACCTAGAATGCCTTAAAATTATATACAAGTGAAATTAGCTGTATACGCAGTATTTTTGAGGGGAAAGAAATAAGTAGAGTCTTCTACTCATACTTTAATTAAAAGTCATACCAATATTTGAAATAATCATGAAAGTACTGAATAACTGGAGAGAGCCTAACATCCTCTCTTAATGGTAAATGATACTAAATTGCTGTTAATGAAGGTTGAAAAAATTGGTCTGTTTTGTTTGAATTTCTTACATTTGGAGAGCAAAATATTTTTTAAGATGTGACTAAATTCATCTGGGTTGTCTCTTTTCCACATTTATTCCCTTCTCTAATACTAGCACATAGGGAAACAAACAGAACAAAGGCAGCAAACACAGGTAAGCCACCTCCTACTGAAAACAATCTACTGTCTCCCTTTCTCCATTACGTGTACTTCTGGCTTTCCTATCCATGCAGAACAATAGCCTCTCTGTGATTCTATAATCTCTTCAGGAAAACCAACAAAGGTATCTGAGGGTCGCTGCATTGCCAGAGAACAGCAGAGGCAGAACCACCAATGGAAAGCAGAAGCAGCAACAGGTGGCCGATTTTGCACAAAATGCAGGAGAGAAATGTCTCCTAGTACATAAGGGAAAATAAACAAACAGCATGATTGAGTAGGTCAGCTCTTAGCTTGTCCTCTCTTCCTGTATTCTCTCTTTTTCTTCTCTCCTTTTCTAACATTTCAACCTCTAGGAAGGAGTTGGTGACAGAGTGGTGCCATGAAATTAGAAGAAAAAGACTGACATTCAATTTCTTAGTGCCTGTGGGGTCAATACACGCCCTGACATATGGGTTTACGTTTCCCACCCAATTAGCCAGTCTAAATGGGAATATTCATTGTTCTAAGCAAATCCAAATTGACATCAGCATCTCCCAAATTTATTTGACCTCAGAACACCTTTTTTCCCAAAACACCATTAACATCCTGCTTCTAGAATGCACTTCGGGAAATGATGCTTTTTATACAATCAAAAAAGTTTCAATTACATATTCAACTTATCACATTAACACGGAAGTATGTGACATGTTTTTGGAAGGTTTCCTTCAAATAAAATATTTTGTTTCCAGAAGTATTTCTCTTTCATCTATCAAAAGCATATCTGTTACTCTAACCATATCCAATAACAAAGGGGATGCTTGTGCTTTGTGTTAAATAAACTTTCCCTTAAAACATAAGAAGGAGAAGAGGAAAAAAAAAACAAAACAAAACCTCATGTAACACTTCTTTTTGCTAAATGATTCAGATTTTTCCTCTTGAGTTTATGGTTCAAACAGCCTCTGAACCCTTCTTTACATCATCCATGCCAGCCGTGCTTATAAATCTTTTCCGTTCTAGAAGCTTGAGATGTTTTATTATTTATCTGTATTTGTTGGGGCCAGCCTTGATAAAGCAGATTGTTTATAATGGAACTGCTTATTGCAAGGGCCTGTAAAAGAAAAATAAGCTCAATGTGGCCTGTGAACTTGGATATGCACCAGGATATAATTTTTCCTGCTACATGGCAGGGTAGAAAGAGACTGAAATCACTGATAGAGTTTTGGGAGATTTAAGGATTGAAAACAAAGCTACCTTGTATCATCTTCACTTGGGGAGAAGGAAAGACCCTTAGCATTTAGGGAAGACCTTGTCCTATCCTCCGTTTATTGATGGGTTTCCTCAATGATTATGGATAACTGGAAAAGGAGAAGATAGGGATCTAGAGGCTCATTTCTGGAAAACTAAATATCTACAGAAAGCAGCAATGCTCTCTGCAAAGTTTACAAATAAATCAATTAATAAAATCAGCTGTTTAGGAATGCACACACAGCATTTTATATTCTGGTACATTTCATAGAATGTGTGCTTAGATTCATCAGATGCAGAATGGAAATAATCATATAGCAGTCCTTCCTTATCTGCAGGAACTATGTTCCAAGAACCCCTGTAGTTGACTGAAATGATGGATAGTACCAAACCCTATGTACACTGTATGCCTAGCTCTTAAGGATTTTTGAGTGATAACTATATTATTGCTATCTCTATGTATCAGCAAAAAGCTAAAAACATTTTTTGCAAATCAAATTTTTCTGTTTTGAGACATATACTTTTGCATTATGCTATACTTTTCATGTCTTTTTGTGTTCATTTTATTTATACGATATTTTCAAAAAGAGACGTTCCTATAGTTGAATTATTAAATAAGAGGATATCTGTTCCCAGAAAGTTATCTTGGCTCCAGAGCCACCAGAATTCATTCTTCTAATCTGCACTGATAAATCTTGATATGTGGTAATTTGGGAGCTTTGTTTTAATGGGAGAAGAAGGTTTTTAATTTTCACTTGTAGTACTTTGACATGGTCATGGAACCTCCGAGTTCAGGTCCAGGGTCCTCACCATCTTTCTGAGAAATATCTTATTAAAACTAGAGTGGTCCCTGGCAAAAGCAATAACAACAGCAACAACAAACAACAAATTTTTAGTTATGTTGATTGACTTACCTAAAATCCTGATCTGGTAGAATGGTGCCAGTATCTGTAAATGGAGATCCTGTAAGGCAAAGTTTCTTTTACCATGAGTTTTGTTATAGTGATGGAAAAGAAAATTCACACATAGTATTAATGAATTTAGAAGCATGAATGTGCAAAGTTTACCTGCAGCTCTGCCTTTATCTTTACCATCCAAATAAACCACAGCTAATTAATCACACTGAAGTCCTGGGCTCTGATAAGGATCCTACCACTCTATTTTATTTCTTTGGATGCTGCAAAACAATTTAGCAAAGTTTTCTTAGTAGGGCTATTGCTTTTCTTACACAATCATGTGCCATTACATGAGACCTTACCACTGATGCTCTATCAGCGTCAATGGCAGACCTTCATTTCAATAATAGGGCCCAGGTAATTCAACTTACTTGCAAATTTGCAGAGTTGCAAGAAAGCTAATTACAGTTGTAGTAGGTACCTACAAAATATGGGTGATCTCTGATAGTCAAAAATTTTCTGTAGTTTATTTTATAGTTTCTTATTTTATCATGTATATGCATGAAAGAAGGGCTATCTCCTTTATTTCCTAAAGGTTATTCAGCATCTCTTATAAAATTCTGCATTTTTTCCCAAGTGCTACAAGTTCCTTTTACAATATGCCACAGAAATAAAGAAAAGCTTTTTTTCTCATTTACACGATACTATGATTTGTAGATATTCAGTAAATGGAATTATTGGTCTTAATAATTTAAAATCTTGTGTACTTTTTGAATCCTTGAGAATTTTAGGTTGTAGAAAAATAACTATGATAGTATAGAAATGCAAATTCAATATTCAGGACTATCTAAATATGATTTTTTTGTAATATTTTAAATAAAATACATTTAATATATAAGAATTGACATGATACACTAATGTAAATCTCACAATTAGAACTGCATAATTGATTCACATCAATAATAGACCTATATTTGATGTTCAGCTATGCTTTTACTGACTTTAAAATGGTTTCTGTTTTGCTTAATTGGTTTGGATTTGCTCTGTCAGGTTTTTTCCCTTTATTTCCTTAGTGAGAAAGTTGCAGACCTGCTGTTTTATATGTCTCTGTTGTTTTTTTTTTTTCAAGAAAGAAAAAGGCAAGCAAAAATCTATGTTCGATTAAAGGCAGTTTATTCTGAGTTTATGAGCACTTCAAAAAAATGTCTCCTGCCTTCACTGAAGCATTATGAAAATCCCATAGTATATCTGTCATAGAAATTAGATGCTAGAAAATTCCATTAAAGATCATTATTTCTAAGATTATAATATTGGCTGCGTTCTAGAAAAATAGAGCATAATGTCATGAGGGCATCTTTCTCACACCCTTCCTCAATTGTTTTATTAGCTTATTCTGTATTTCTATTGGTTATAGATTGACTAGCATTATTCTTATATATATTAGCAAAATATTCTGATATTTCAGCAGCTTGAACGTGTTCATTTTTCCCTGAGTTACTCCTAGAGTTAATTAAGAGAAACAACCTGGGGCTTTTTGTTGAGTGACCAGTCTTTACATTTTTAGCAAGAAGACTGCCTCAAAAAAAATGCCCAAACAAGGATTAGACCATCCATCCATAGCAGTTTCTGTAATTAGTTATATATCTGCACAGCTCACAGTGTAATATTTGGACAATCACTCTGGTTACAATTTGTCTTTAATTTAGTAATTATGAGTTTTGTTTTTACTCTTTTTCCTATGGAGGAATCTTTTCTAGCTTCAAAAATATTTCAGAGTCCACCTCCAAGAAAATAATTCTTGCAGTTTTTGAAAATATTATATATTATTTAATAGAGGGGTACTTCCTCCATTTCAGAAAAATATACTATGGGTTATTACTTTTTATCTGGCTGTTAATGATTGATCCTATGAATTTTCTCTTTGGACTTTTTTTCATCAGATAAATTATAATTTCTCATCTCTGCAGTTATTACCAACTCTGAAAATGGGTAATCTGTGGATATTATTGGAATAAAAATTATTTTAATATAAATTTGCATCTCTATTATAGGACACTTTTAAATTGTGGAGAAAAGCTTCATAAAAATCACATAAATAACAACAGGAAATTGTCCAATCAGTTCTGCTATACATGACATAAATGTTCCTTAAATTTATCTCACTATGCAAAATTGGAAATAAAAATCACAAGAGTTTGTGGGGGAAATAGGATTGGAGCATAACATGCAAAATTTGAATTAAATACACACAAATATAGAAACCTAATAAAACTGATAGAATATTTCTACACATGCAAATGGTTAAGAAATATAAACACCACAATAAATATGGACTTCACCTTGAAAGATACCTAAGTTTGCTTATGGAAGAGGATGCTGGAAGAGTTGCAGCCTTGGAAGTTACTGTGAAGAGGTGGAAGGAGGGTTATCTGAAATCAGACAGAAAATTGTAACACCAGATGTGGATGGGTATGGTCCCTAACACACATGGCAAACTGAGATAGCTGGTAGATGTTTGAAGGGTTATATGTTTGTATTTTATATATTGCTATGTAGCTCGATTCATTGGATGCAGTTTTCTATAGTCACACATTGTTCCTCACAAGTAAAGTAATGTGTAATTAGATGGGAAATTTGTGTCATGCCCAAATTTTTCCCTGTTAGTAATTCATGTTTTTAAAATAAGAGTTATGACAGAAGACTAAACATCTGAGAGATAGGCACTCTAACTTTCTAATTGAAGATGGTGAAAGCTGTGGTAAAAAAAAAAAAAAAGAGGTGGCTATTTAATAATGTCACTAACATAAACATAATTAAATGACAACATTTTGATTCTTCTGTGTACCATTATGAAAAACTGAACATCAACCTCCCTGTCCAACTTGATTCATTCATTCACACTGGGTTTTGCACTGAGAAGTAACACCTTACTTGAAAGGGATATCAGAATTGGGAGGGCCACTTAGTAATCATGCAACATTTCAAAACCTTTTGTTTGTCTGCTTCCTTGTACTCTATCTCTGGAATTTGTGATTCCCAACCAGTCAGTACAAGCAACCATGGCACTGTATTCATTTAATGAATGAATATATTTAAGGGAGCAAATGAAAGTGTGGGACATGCAAAATGTATTCAACTATCCATTTCCTGTTGTACGTTTTTCTGCAAGAGCAAAACTCTTCTGTGATGTGTTGCTGTACTCTGAGAGAAGTTAACAAATATTGGTAGGGAATGGGCTTTGACAGACAGCAGTGCCTCTGTGGCCCTTGCAGTGCTGTGCTTTCATATTCTGGAGCTAGACTCCAGTGTACAGAGTAGAAAAATAATAAGTTCTTTGAGCTGAAACTTCATAGTCACTGTGGGATATTCAAGAAGGAGACCAATGCGGAGAAAGATAATATAGTCATGGCTTTGAACTTTTCCTAGATTTTACTTGCCAGAAACCAAGCGAGAGTCACTCTGACACCTTATTATTACTAGCTCTCTTTCTCCATGTAGGGAAAAGTGCTCCACAGTCCATGTCAATAAAAGTGAAAGGGAGTTCACACATGAGAGAGAAGGTGGTCTGAATTTAGTGTGTAAAGGAAGTATAATAAAGCTAAGATCTATTCCAAGCCTCAGCTTGGAGGCCACCTTCAATGGCAAGTCCGTCTTTTCCTTTCCCTCCGATTCAAGTAAGGTGCCCCTTCTTGCGTTTCCAGAACACTTTTCAGACTGTATTATATGTATCTGTTTCATTGTCGGGTACAGAGTAGGTGCTTAGTAAACATGTATGAATGAATGAATAAGCATTGGATCTCAGACCTTACTGTGAAGAGGAAGAGATAAAAGATAAATTTATAAATTGATTATGAGATAATGTGATGCATTATTGTAGAATGAACAAGTAATGTCCAAGAAAGAAGAGATCAAAGAGGGCTATAATTCATTCAGTCAACTGCTATCTGCATCCTGTTTCCCTGTGTTAGATGAACTAGTGGATTAGAAATATATAGTCCCTACAATCATGGAACATGTAAACTAACAAAGCACACAGACATTAAACAAAGAAAACATAAACATGTATAATTCACATTTTGATAATAATTATAGAGCATAACTGGGAAGACATAATCTATATGGGCAGGCAGGGAAGGCATTTTTAAGGAAGTGATATTTAAAAGTGATGATCGAAGATGAGGAGGGACAAAAGGAAGGATTAACTTGTGCACAGGCTGTGAAGGCATCAAGAGCTCAGCTGTGTGAGAAAAAGAGAGAAGGCTGAAGATGAGTGAGCTGGGTAGGCATGCTGGGCTGGCGTCGTGAGTAGAGAAACAGGCTGGAGCCAGATCATACTTGGTAGAAGGTTTGGATTTTAACTGCGATGAGTTTGGATGCATTTGTCAAAACTCAGTGAATGTAAACTTAATATTTGTGAATTCTATTTTGTGTAAATATTGCATGGAAAAAATCTAAACAAATATTGAACTCTGGTTAATGATATACATGTTTAAATATTTACTGGGACGGTTCTTGGGTTTGTAATTTACATTGAAATGCATCAAAAAGATAAAATTGATAGAGGAGTGGATAAATATATAGAAGTATGCTGAAACTAGTAAAGTAAGTTACTAATAAACTGAAGTGGTAGATATACAGATATTCACTGCAAAATTTCTTCAACTTTGCTGTATGTTTGAAAATATTCGTAACAGTTTTGGAAAAAATAAATGCTCCAAAATGAAAATAAGGAGATATATAATAATCATACAAAATCCCAAAACCCAAAAAGAAGGATTATTCTAGGATATTACCATTTGATTCTTGCTCTGTGATTTTTTATTTTTATGGAATTGATACCTGCATTTTAAAATAATAAGCATATCTCATCACTTTAAAGAAATCATTTTAAATTATTTGCATCATTTTACATTACTTAAACTATCAAATCTTTGATGAGGTATTTCTTTGACTAAGTATAAAGACAAATCTCTTAGACTAGAATGCATCAGTCCTCAACTGTCCATCCAGTACCTGTCAGTGTGGCAGAAAGGAGGTGAACACACTGGAGTCTATTAGTGTAATCAGTTCTCAGCAGAAGATTCTACTTTTAAAGTTTTTTAAGATTTGTGGTTGACTTAACTGACGTAAAAGAAAGAACAATTGTTTCTTTGAAAGTAGCTAAGGGTACCCAAGAGTCTCAGTGTATTCAGTAGTTTAGATTCTAACTTGTTTCTGTAAAAATGTAAGTAGCATAGTGTGAAGGCTGTGGAGCAGATTGCTCTTTTCCTTGATGAGTTGCTACCCACTATGAGCATTTTGCTGATAAATTAGTGCATCACACAATGTTAGAAGCCTTGTGCTTGATCTCCCCATGTTTTCAATGAAAACATTTCCCTTTTATTGATGTTTGTTCTTATTGACCCTTTGAGGTCAGAAGACAGAGTTTCTTTATTAAGTCAGTAAATCAGGGGTATTTAATTGGCTCTAGAAACTTCTGAGTGGTTTTGGCCTATTCCAGCCCCAAACAGGGTTCTGACCAACCACTGTGAATTCTGCTTTTCCAGGAAGGTAGGGGGTGAGGGATTATAACAGGCTCTGTGTAAATTGTCACTTGCTCATTGCCTTCAAAGCACTGGTTTTCTTGGTGTAGGCAAAATGCCAAAATCAATGTTTTTGACTCACATAAAGAAATAGTTTAGCATTTAGAAAACTGTATGATTATCCCTCTTTTTCTGACAGGCCATCAGACATTTAAAAAATAAAATATGTCTTAGGTTTTTACAGAGGAACTTATTTTTATTCTTCATGTTACATCAAAAATAATTACATGAGTGTTGGCCTTAGCAACTGTGTTAAGATCAATGATACTGCAGGAACGATGAAAGTAGACTTTTATAATGAGAGCAAATGGCCCGGAGTCTGTGAGAAATTGCTGAGGATCCTTTTACCGTAGCACCATTGCTAATTAAAATCTAAGAATCAACACCAAGATTGTTCAGGAAACACAAATACTGATTGGAGAACCAACCTTGAGGGTCATTCCAATTTCTAAACTATCTTCATTGGAATTTAACTTTTTAAAAAATGTCTCCAAAGCGGCATAACCTCACTTCTATTCATTTCCTTTTACATCTCTTACATTTGTTTCCCTAGGCTTTCTGTTCTTGTGCTTGAGATCATTATTACTTGATACGGGGCAGTGACAAATGAGGGAAGCAATTTGTTCAGAAATCATGCCTGTGGCAAGTATTTCTAGACTGGAGAATGTAGCCTCATTTATCATCATCATTATCACTGAAAAGCTATAGGTCAGGAATGTCTTAAGTCCCCTGTGTTTCCGCATTGTCTATTAAATTGGGGTTAATTAAAATGTCTCTTCTAAAGGTACTTCTCTTGAATACACACACACACTTTAACTCTGGTCTTTTTTAGCGGAGCCATTACTCTATTTCTTGTAGGGAGGAATGGAATGACATGTGTAGGACATGATTTCATTTTTTAGACTAGAAAAGGAAAACCACCTAGAGAGTTGTGACCTTCAGACATGTCGACGGTTCTACTCCCATGTAAAGTCAATAGTACACTTTTAAAACATTTTTTTTAGTCTTTACCCCTTATTTTATTGATATTTTAAGAAAGGAAAAGTAGCCTCAATCTGTGTTTTTATCCTTCCTAAGAATATATTTCCCACTCTAGTGTTTCTGAAGTTAGAACACATAGGTATTAGCTGGGAAAATTATTTAAAGTACACATCTCTCAGCCCCATTACCAGAGATTTCAATTCAGTAAGACCAAGATGGAACCTAGAAATCTGAGTTTTAACGGGCTTTTGAGATGATTCTGATACCTGTGGTACTTGGACACATTTTTGAACTCTGCTTTCTACCATCACTATAGAGTGGTATGGGGGTGAGTGTAAGGGGTGCTAGGAAACTGCACAGGAAGGGAACCTAAATTAAAAGATGGTAGCACTGAGATTCGAGCTGAGAGCTGAAGGTTGCATGGGAGTTACCTAAAGGCAGTTGGAAGTGCATGGGGTATGAGAGGGTGAAGACATTTTAAACTCAAGCTTACTTGAGTAAAAAGACATAGGGGCTAGAGAGAAAATGGTACTTTTAGGGTCCACAAGTGTATAAATCTGGATGAAGAATGATGTGTGAGTGGCTAAGGAGGTGGGATGTAAAGATGAGCTTGAAGGCTGGGCGCGGTGGCTCACACCTGTAATCCCAGCACTTTGGGAGGCCGAGGTGGGCGGATCACGAGGTCAGGAGATCGAGACCATCCTGGCTAACATGGTGAAACCCCGTCTCTACTAAAAATACAAAAAAATTAGCAGGGCGTGGTGGCGGGCGCCTGTAGTCCCAGCTACTCGGGAGGCTGAGGCAGGAGAATGGCGTGAACCCGGGAGGCGGAGCTTGCAGTGAGCGGAGATCGCGCCACTGCACTCCAGGCTGGGTGACAGAGCGAGACTCCGTCTCAAAAAAAAAAAAAAAAAAAAAAAAAAAAAAGATGAGCTTGAAGAAGTGAGTGGAGATCAGACTGTGAAGTCCTCAAAGCCATGTTCAAGATTTAGGAAAACATCCTGCTAAACACCACCAGGACTTCTGTTAAGCTGTGGAGCTCGCCACCATTCATGGGTTCTTTCACGTTCTTAGGCTGCATATAGTCTTGGGTCTATCATCATCATAAAAGGAAAACTGCTTTCAATGTAATTTTCATTTCCACTGCACCTTCCAAGGGTGAGACCCTACAGAGAAAAACAGGTCATGAAGTAACATGCAAGAGGAATGGCTTTGTGAATATATTTTATTTGAAGATAATTGGTACTTAATAATTCAAACAGCTTACTTCATTGACTTTGAACCATAAATATTAGGAAGAGAACACTAGAACTGTGGTGAGACAATGTCATTGACAAAGATTAAAAGGAAAACAAATGGTCGAAGATTCCACCATTTGTGTTTTGTGGTGTGTATTTTGAAGTGCATTTCTTTTCTAATAGATAATTGAAGGTAAACCAGGCATTTTTATCATTGATTTTGGGTACATTTAATCATGACATTTAAATAAATAATCATCCTCATCCTATTCCACAAATTAATGTTTGAATACATGTTAACCTTCAGACTGAAAATTATTTTAAAGACTTTTTGAAGTTCACAGCAAATTTGAGAGAGCGGTACAGAGCTATCCCACAGATGGCACTCCCTCCCACATATGCATAGCCTCCCTCATTATTAACATCCTGTACCAGAGTGGTACATTTCTTACAGTTGATGAACCTACATTGACACATCATTATTGACCAGAGTCCACAGTTTACATTAGGGTTCACTCTTACTGTTGTACATTCTGTGGGTTTTGGCCAATGTATAACAACATGTATCCATCATTATAGTATCATACAAAGTATTTTCCTTGCCCTAAAACTCCTCTGTCTTCTACCAGTTCATCTCTCCCTCCCCACTAACCCCCAGCAACCACTAATCTTTTTACTGTCTCCATAGTTTGGCCTTTTCTAGAATGACATATAATTGGAATCATACAGTATGTAGCCTTTTCAGATTGGCTTCTTTCACTTAGTGGTATGCATGTAAGTTTCCTCCATGTCTTTACAAGGCTTGATAGCTCATTTGCTCTGAGTTTTTCAATGCTACCCCTACTTGTTTTCTCTTCCTGGTTAAGGATATGTGTGTATTTCAATATGTGCTTATGTGTCAATAACTGCCAGTCAGGAATGACAAGAATATATGTTAGAAATGTAAGAAAATTGCTAACTTGAGCTTAAATTGGATGTGTTGACTCCACTGTTGTGAATGAGGCTTCTTTGGCCCCGATCTGATTCGTGTCAGTATACAAACACCTCAAAATGGAAAGCTTACAGCCTGCCAGGAAGAATTTTTTTTCTTCTTTTTTTTCTCCATTTAACTTTGAAAGTGGGAGGATTTGATTTTTTGATTGCCAAGTAGCTGTCAACTTAAAACAACTAGATTTTATTTTCTTATAGTTAATTTCTTGATCTGGATCAAGTTCTGAGCAAGAAAACAACTACCACTGTAAACACCTATTCGGGCAAGAAAAAGTGTACTTAATATAGTACAGACACAATCTGTGCTCTGTATGATTGGATGGTAAAATTCCAATTTGTTGGCTTGTTTTTTTTTTGTTTTGTTTTGTTTTTTTTAAGAATCACTAAGTATTATTTAAAGGGAAGATCTAAAATGCTCCAGCAAGTAAAAATCAAATCCTTAAGATAGTTTTTAAAGAGAGTTTCAGACACGTCATCTAAATGCTAGTTTTAAAGTGCTACCTAATGAACTAGAAGAGGCCTTGATTAGCAAATTTGCCTGCATTTGGTCTACTGAGTAGTGAAAGGCTTGTTTACGGTGGGTTCTGCTTTCTCCAGTTGCCCTCCTTAAACAAACAGAGCAAGAGCAGAAAGCTTTTAGATGTATAACATGAAGCCTTACAAGAAGCTGAAAGTCAGCCCATGAAAGAAAGGAGCTGTTTAGTGGGTTTCCAGTTAAGGATCTGGGTGGTGCTGGAAACAGAATGGTAGATAATAGACTCCTAGTGACGGGGCTGTCAGGAGATAGAAAACTGTAGCAGCTTTGTGGGAAAATAGAATTGCTGGGTTTGCCCACTTGACCTTTACTCTGAATAGATGGGCTTAAGAAGATCACAAAGGACTTTGCAAAAAAGTAGTCTGCTCAGTTCTTTTGGTGCCTGAAACTCCTTTTTAATTCTGGGGAGTTTTAAGTTTGTTTCTTGGTATTCTTAAAGGGATTCTGTGAAATCCCTATTGTCATTCCATAGGTATGTGTTTTAAATGAAGGCATTGCTCACTATATGGCCATCACATGTCCTGTGCAGCAGTGAAACTAACTGTTTATGGGAAAGGATTACTGAACAGGGACTCCAGCATCTGTACACTCCACATTATCACTGCTATCAAAGGCATTCATTGAGCCCCCTTCCATGTTTCTGGATAATTGCATAATCTTATTTAAATAAGAAACGCAATCACCATTTGAAGGCAAAATGTGTATCAAATGCATATATACTGCTATGTAGATGAAAGGCTTGCAGATTAATTGGCAGCATTTTCAGAAAATAGGGCTTGACAGTAGCAGTTCATGTGAAAAAGATCTGGGAGATTTTAGTTAAGTACAAGTTGAATATGTGCCAAGGTTACGATGTGGTGGCCAGCAACCCAATTTAATCTCGTAATAGTTGCATGTATAGAATTACAATTTTCTGCCCTAGGATGCATGGACACTGATTGCACGTTTTAAAAATTATGTCCAGTTATGAACATCACACTCCTGGATAAAATTGGCAAGCTTGAGAATATACAGAGGAGACTGAAAACTCTGGAAAAAAAACCAAAACCCTAAGCCCTTTAAAGGAATTGATCACAGTTAACATAGAGAAGAAAATCTAGCGATTTGGATGGAAGATAAATGGTAGTCATGAATACAAATTTCAAATAGCTGAAGGCCTATTATATAGAAAAATATCATTTGTGAGTTTTCGGAAAATTTATAGTTCTTCAAACCACACATAAGAATAAATAACAGATGGATTAAAGAGACAGATGTGGGAAAATATAAAGAAACCATAAAAACTGCAGAAGAAAATAGAAGCAAATACAAACATACCTCAAAGATATTGTGGGTTTGGTTCCAGACCACCACAATAAAGCAGATATTACAATCAAGTGAGTCACGTGAATTTTTTGGTTTCCCAGTGCATATAAAAGTAATGTTTACACTATCCTGAGTCTATTATGTGTGCAGTAGCATTCTATCCGAAAAACAATGTACATACCTTAATTTTTTAAAAAAACTTTATTGCTAGAAAAATGTTCTTTAGCAAGTTATCATATTTTTGCTTGTTGAGGGTCTTGCCTTGATGTTGATGGCTGCTGACTAATCAGGATGGAGGTTGTTGAAGACCGGGTTGACTGTGGCAATTTCTTAAAAATAAGAGAACAGTGAAGTTTGCCACAACAACTGACTCTTCTTTTCATGGGCGATATCTCTATAGCATACAATGCAGTTTCATAGTATTTTACCCATAGTAGAACTTCTTTCAAAATTGGAGTCAATCCTCTCATACTCTGCTGCTGCTTTAGCAACTAAGTTTATATCATATTCTAAATCCTTTGTTGTCATTTCAACAATATTCACAGCATCTTGACCAGGAATAGATTCCACTGGAAACTACTTTCCTTGCTCATCCATAAGAAGCAACTCCTCATCCATTCAAGTTTGACCATGAGATTGCAGCAATTCAGTCACATCTTCATGTTTCACTTTTAATTCTAATTCTCTTGCTAGTTCCACCACATCTGCAATTACTTCCTCCAGTGAAGTCTTGAACCCCCTCAAAGTCATTCATAAGGATCACTTCTCCTCTCTAGCTATGAAAGTCCTACATGGCATCTTCTTCCAATATATGACGATTTTGTCTACATTAAAAATCTGTTGTTTAGTGTTGCTACCTTCATCAATAATCTTAGCCAGATCTTCTGGATAACTTGCTACAGTTTCTACATCAGCACTTGCTGTTTCACCTTGCACTTTTACGTTATGAAGATGACTTCTTTCCGTGAACCTCATGAATGAATGTCTGCTAGTTTCTAAGTTCTTAGCTTCCTCAGTTCTCTCAGCATTCCAACAATTGGAGAGAGTTAGGGTCTTATTTTAGATTAGGCTTTTGCTTAAGAGAATGTTATGACTGGTTTGATCTTCTATCCAGACCACTAAAACGTTCTCTGTATCAACAATGAGGCTGTTTCACTTTCTTTTCATTCATGTGTTCACTGGAGTAGCACTTTTAATTGGCTTCATGAAGTTTTCTTTTGCATTCACAACTCAGTTAACTGTTTGGCACAAGAGGCCTAGCTTTCAGCCTCTCTTGAATTTTGGCATGCCTTTCTCACCTAGCTTAATTATTTCTAGCTTTTGATTTCAAGTAAGAGATGTGCAAATCTTCCTTTCACTTGAACACTTAGAGGTCATTATAGGGTTATTAATTGGCTTAATTTCAAAATTGTGTCTTAGGGAATAGGAAGGCCTGAAGAGAGAGAGAGATGAGAGAATGGCTCATTGCTGAAGCAATCAGAAAACACATAACATTGGTTGATTGACTTTACTGTCTTATATGAGTGTGGTTCATGGCACATCAAAACAATTACAATAGTAACCTCAAAGATCACTGATCAAAGATCACCATGGCATATTTAATTATAATGAAAACTTTGAAATACGGCAAGAATTAGCAAAATGTGACATAGAGATATGAAGTGAGCACATGCAATTGGAAAAATGGCACAGAAAAACTTGTCCGACATAGGGTTGCCAGAAACCTTCAATTTGTAAGAAATGCAATATCTGCAAATACAATAAAGAAAAGTGCAATAAAATCAAGTATGCCTATTTCTAACTTCTTTTGGAGGTGGTATGGATGATACCGAATGAAAAAATATAAAAGGAAGTGCTGCTAGTTATGATTAGGAATATCTGAATTATTAAAAAATTCTTTGAAGTTATAATAAAAATTTAAAACATGAAGCTGAAGAAATTATTAAAATTACATTTAACAGTACTTAATGGTATGAATAAATGTGCACAATATAATGTTGACTAAAAGATCTCTAGATCAAACTTTAATTTTTAAAGTTGAAATATATGTATTTAAATAACTACTAAGAAATCATTTTTAATCAATTTCTTTGGGTATTCAAATTATACGCTTTATGTTTTCAGAAAGGTATATAAAGTAATGAATATAAAAAAACAAGTGAGTCAATTCTTTAGACTTTCTGAGTAAATAAAGTTAACAAGGCCGAGCGCGGTGGCTCACGCCTGTAATCCCAGCACTTTGGGCGGATCACGATGTCAGGAGATCCAGACCATCCTGGCTAACACAGTGAAACCCCGTCTCTACTGAAAATACAAAAAAATTAGCTGGGCGTGGTGGCGGGTGCCTGTAGTCCCAGTTACTCGCGACGCTGAAGCAGGAGAATGGCGGGAGCCCGGGAGGCGGAGCTTGCAGTGAGCCGAGATCCCGCCACTGCACTCCAGCCTGGGTGACAAAGCGAGACTCCGTCTCAAAAAATAAAATAAAATAAAGTTAACAAAAATAAGATATTTCTAACAATTATACTTTTAACAATGTCTTATGGCCGATGGGCTGTCTCCTTCATTAGAAGAATTTGTGTAGAAAATCACTGTAAATCTGAGATAATATAGAATAGATTTCCTATGGTAGGAAGGGATCCTGTATTTGGTGATCTCAAATGCCTCTTCAATACTGACCTTCTAGAGGGGAAAGGCAATTTACAATTTGAAACATTTTGCAGATTGGAGTGGAAAAGTGACAAGTAACATTGAAATGCCCAATTTCAACTTTAGACATTTTTGAAATGAAAAAAAATGTAAGTCCAGAGACTTAAAATGATCAAGAATACAGCAGACTCAAATTTCCTGAAGCCTAGTCCGGTCCTTTCCCTTCCGGTAGAGACAGAATAGTTTGGTGGGTAAAAGTGTCTGGGTTTGAATTTAAGTTAGGAGCACCTCCTGTTTCTAGACTTCCCTGTGCCTCAGTTTCCTCATCTATAAAAAATCTGGGTCGGGTGCGGTGGCTCACGCCTGTAATCCCAGCACTTTGGGAGGCCAAGGAGGGCGGATCAGGAGGTCAGGAGATCCAGACCATCCTGGCTAACACAGTGAAACCTGGTCTCTACTAAAAAATACAAAAAAAATTAGCTGGGCGTGGTGAGGGGCGCCTGTAGTCCCAGCTACTCGGGAGGCTGAGGCAGGAGAATGGCATGAACCCGGGAGGTGGAGCTTGCAGTGAGCCGAGATTGCGCCACTGCACTCCAGCCGGGGCCACAGAGCGAGACGCTGTCTCAAAAAAAAAAAAAAAAAAGAAAAAAGAAAAAAAAATTCTGAAGCCCTGTTACATAGAAAAATATCATTTGTAAAAACTTAACCGTACTTACAATGTTGCTGAGAAAATTGAGCACTTCAATATATATGAAGCCGTCAGCCAGTACGCGAAATATGTGAGAAATCGGTATTTCCTACTCTTCATACACTGTGTCTATATACACAGACACGTATATATGGTAATTTTGGTATTTCAATTTTGGCTTCCGTGTGTACACACACACATACACTTGGAATGAGGGGTGGGGGTAGGGAGGGATGTCAAAGATTATTCCGTTTTTTTTTTTTATTTTCATGTTATCTTAGTACCTTCAGAAGTCACTCATCAGGGTCTTCAACATTCAATATGATTTACTAAAAATTCCATGAATCAGTGAGAAAAAATAGAACCCCTTATAATTTCCCCCATTTAAAATGTGACACATTTTTACATGTGAATTAATGCTGACCTTTTTATTTAGTGTTTAATAATATTTAATTTAGTTTGTGGAAACTGATCAATTTTGTTATATAGTTTTCCACCTTAAGACCATCTAGATTGGGCCATAAGCATATTTCTATTCATTTTAGAAACAATAATCACTATACTAAAATGTTTGTTTCCCTTTTGTGTGTATCCTTAACTTTAGAAGATTAAAAAGATGTTCGAGAACGTTTACCCCAGTGTTACTATAGCCTGGCTCTTAATCACACCAATAGAAATGCTAACATGTACATGAACTTTTCTGTCATGCGTGCAGGAATGGGCACAGATAGAGTCTGCAGCTTTTACAGAAAAAGGCTTAGATGACTTATGCCTCTGGAAATGTACTCTTCATTTTAAAAGACATCTCTCCTAAGTCTTCTTTAAATGTCTTCTGTTTGTGATTTATCTCCCCAATTTCCAAACATTCTAAATACTGAAAGACAAAAATCTCAAAATGTATTTATTTGAATGTTAAAGAATACCATGGGAACTTTTTCTATCTTTTTGAATGTATTTTATTGTGACAGCTTTTTCAGATCTTGTAGTGATCCATGGATAGAATCCCTCACATACAGTTCCATGACCTCGTAATTCCATGGCGTTACTTACATTTTTAAAGTATAACTGCATTGAGAAAGGTGAGCTGAGAGCAGGCAACTTACTTTCTCCTGCCATACAGAAACAGCCAGTGGGCTCAGCTGCCAGTGAACACAGGTGGATAATTCCTGTGCTTTCTGGGCAGTATGGCCAAAACACTGTTGTCTTTAATGCCACAGAGGTCCAAAATACAGTTTTGTGTCCTCCAATTCCCAGAGAGAAATTCCTGTCAGTCTACTCACATGATTTTTAGGCTCAGGAAATTCTCTCTAGCAAAAGATACAATCCTTTCATATAGTAAGTGTTATGGTTGCAATGGAGCTTGTCAAGGGATTTGTCTGCATTAGTAAAGGTATTCCCTGGGGTAGTGGGAAAACGTCTCATTGTTGAGCACAGACCATCACCACTTTATGTATATTTAATAATAATGCTGTTCCCGAGCTTTCAAAAATCAACAAATTTAAAATTCTGAAATTGTAGACTGCTATTAATATTTTTGTATTATATGTGCTATGCCTATTCCCAGCGACCTTCCTCATAGTAGTATTCATGTTTTGGTTTGTTTAGTTTTTTTCTGCATCTGGAAGAGGAAACACATATAACCACACATGTGTGTGCAAACACACATATAAATGCAGCAGAATTATCCACTGGCAGCCATATTTGCCAAACTAATTAAAGAGAATAGCGTATTAACATGCACACCATAAAGCAAACTCCATTCTCTCTAGAGCATTCTCTCACTGAGATTCAAGGACTTTATCTTTGCACAGCGGGTCTGAACTAATTGAGATGTCTTAAAAAAAACAAGTCAGTTAAGAAGGTTGAGGCTACGGATGTTGCTGCAGAATTGTCAGTTTGCAAGAAAACATTCTTTGGAAAAAAAATACAGCCCCCGGTTGCAAATCTAATCAGTGGCGGGTATGGGAGGTGCGGAAGAGAGCATAGAGGGAAAAAAACATGTCTCAAAGAGAAAAAAAGAGCAAGACCCTAATTGAAATGGGAAGCATTCTCATTTTAGAAAATGTTTTCTTAACAGATTGCTTTAGCCCTCTGCCTTAAGGTTTTTGATTAAATTAATGATGGAAGTGATAAGCTCCATTAGTGTTGCTGTTTCCAGAGGGAAATTGTCTACAGCCTACTCTTTTCCTTCCTTCCCCAAATCTCAGGTATGACAATAGAATTGCTAATTGAGACCATAACACGCCAAGAAGATGAACTTAATATTACTATGCAAATGCAGGCAATCCAGGAAATTAATATTTCATGTGTGCCTACCTAAACGAGTAACGTTTCCATTATGGGCTTGGTGTCACTCAGCTGGGAAGCTGTTGCTGCAGCTTGTTGTCGTCAGTGAGGTCTTGAACTTCTCTTTTTTGTTTCATGTTGCCTGCTATCTTGGGACCAGTCAGCACATCTGACATGTGCTCTGTTGGCCCTTGCTGTTACCACAGATCTTTTACTAGTGCAAATAAATGAAGTTGTTATAATCCATAGGACATTATCAACTTGATTTCCTGTCTTAGTAGTAAAGTATTAGAGAAAGAAAAGCAGCTAAGTCTTCGATAATAAAGAGGAAAAAATATGTCAGTAAAATGAACCATAAAATCCATAATAGGAGATATGATGGGGACTTTTCCATGCAACATAATTAGCAGACTGAGTGCTCTCAAAAACACAGTAAGAGGAGTGTTACTTTGAGGGCCTGAAATAGTTATAGTAAATTATTCATAAACGTGTGTTTGTCAAACATGATTATATTTCATAATCTGATGAGAACTATTGTGTTAACAATTAGCAGTGTGTGTGTGCGTGTGTGTGAGTGTGTAAAAGAGAGTGTATAGTAGGAGTATGAAGCACTCTTGGTTTTAACATTCTGATTCTTGTTTTGAATCAAATATCAAATAATAGATATCTCCTTAAGAGCAGAAACCAAAACAAATCTTTGAAAAAAAAAATCTACCATAGTACCTGAAAGAACAACAAGCATTCAAATAGATGTTCGATAAATATGTTGGATATAATTTATTTTTACTTTTCCAACTTTGTTGAAAAATAGATGTATCCTAGAAATGAAGGGTGGCAATGTAGGCCAGAGAACAGTGGGCTTATTGGGGTCTCCCCTGTTCTCTCTTATGCTGTCTGTCTGCATGGCCAACCTTTATGAAGAATAAACTACAGTTATACTACAGCTATTCTATAGTAAAGAAACTTTTAGAGGAACTAGAGTCATAAAAATCTGTTCCAAAAAGATCACATGGAAGTGATTCTGATGTAAAATTTTGAGGATCCAGTATAATTTGTTTGGATAGAAATGACTGGAGAGGGGATTTTAGGTTGAAAATACATGTCTAATAATTGAGAAGGGGAGAAGTCTTGGTCCTATTTGCCCAGATGGAGTGAAAAAGCTGAACAAGAACATTCTAGAGATTGAAGATAGGATTCTTAGAGAACAGGTCCCAAATTTTAAATTCTAATAGGTAGCAGATCTGGAATTAAATGTCAGGAAGGCCTTGGTTTTAGGCTTCATAATCTTAAGTGCTAATCCCATGATTTTATAGAATTTGATCAAAGCAGCTTTTGTCCTTATTTAGTGGAAACTTCTTCATTATAAAGTTATGCCTCTTTTAAAATGTAACCTGGATTATTTATATTTCCCTTTTCTAGTCCTTCTTTGAGTCTCATGTATCTTTTCCATGTCACCCACAATGATGGTGTATTCAGCCACAGATGCCCCCTGTGAAAGATAAGATAATGTTTTCTACCTTTTTATTGAAACCAGTGTTTCATTGGAATTGTTTACTCTTATAGGTCATTGTTGTAAAATCTAAAAGGCAATTCCATTTAAAAGAAGGGAAACAAATGGACAAATGAGTTTAGGCCAATTTAGAACTCTAAAAAATATTTTATATATTTTAGCATATACATCAATAAAACATAGTTGCATAAGGTTTTATTGGGACATATTTATAAATTCCCTTTTAAAAATAAAAGCGTGTAAGGGCTAATAACTAGAACAAACTAGATTTGTTAAATCTCTAGACTTACGAAAATATTGATTATTTTATTATGTGTCCCCATTGACACAAATATGTCTAGCATTCTCAATGAAATTGCTTACACAGTAGACTAAACCTTCCTGGATTTTATATTAGACATGAATGTAACAACAAAAAGTAACAAGAATTAGAACCTAAAGTTACTGTCTTGGTACTTGTTCAATGAGCTTTCATCATATTTTGGAGGGAATCGGTGGATAATATTTTCCAATAAAACATTATTTAACCTGATCCATCGTTCTTCAAACACACAGTAAGTGTAGAATAAATTAACACATACTAATCGCTTATGGATGCTTTGTTTTCGCATCTGATCATAGGTATTCATACTTAAGACGTCTCGAAGAAATGCTGATAACGTCATTTCTTTGTAAAAAGACAGACCATCAAAATTGTGGAAGTATTGTGTTGTAAGACATTTTTAAACATAAAAAGCCGTTGTAAAAAATATCCGTCCTGTCTATTTCTGTAAGAACATCTGAGCTATTCCGAGCTTACATTTTAGAAGTTAAGTTCTAGAGGGCAATGATCCTTTGTTTGGGGTATTGAATATTATCTAGTATATCCAGTACAGGTTTAAGAGTAGTTGCTATTTTATAAATGTTCAACATGGACCAGAAAAGCATCAGTCTATAAATGGATTCCTTGGGCCCAGAGCTCTGATAGAAGAAAAGTTTGAGTGTTTGGGGATACTGGGGTGCAGTAATACTGCATTACTATATTACTGCAACGTTTCTGGTTTATGTGCAGTAGCACTCAATAAATATCTGTTTACTTTAATTGAGTAGGCATAAATAGCATTCACCAGAAATCCTTTGCTGGCAGCCAGCTGCATTTGACTGCTGACAGCCATAGCATATCCTCTCTGAAGTTGGAGGGAACACAGTCTCTTTTCAGTGTTCACCTTTGCTCAAAAAGCCAGAAGATCAATTATGATTTCTTTATGTTCACAGGTAAAATGGTTTAACAAAGTAAATTTCACATTGTCATAAAGAACCCATGGGCAAAAAGGCAAATGGAGTAAAATGCTAGGTTTTATGACAGTTATTAGAGAATTCTTAAGGGTTTTTATCTATTTTAAACATTAAGAATTACTTTTTTCCATGTATGTTGACATTATGGGGTTACCTTATCATCTTAACTTCCCTGATACAAAACTGAGGAAGCTTGGTGGTATACTTAGAGACCAACAAAAGAACCACCTGGGGATAATCTTTCTCCATCTCCACCCATCATTTAACACCAATTTGATATCAGTGTTTCAGCTGTTCGAATACTGACTTATCTAAGGAAGCCTATATTTTTGTTTATATTATCTCAATTCCAAATATCTCTTTATGGGAAAAAATAAGAGATGCTTAAATATTGAAGATCATCATGTCTCATCTAACGAGGTGGATCTTCCAGAATCAGACTAAAGGCGGATATACAGAAAGTGAGCACCAGGAAAACATTCTGAAGTCGGGGCAGGAGGCAGGGGAAGGGCAGAACAGAGGAGGAGGAATGGAGTTCGTCCTAGACTTTGGGCGGCACATGTGCTGTGAGAAATTGGTATTGGCCCCTGATTGTGATGAAGAACAGGGACTTCTCTGTAATTGTTTATCATCTTTCTAAAGAAAGTTAGATTTTTTTCATTGCCACTGAAAGCTTCAAGTGTTCTATGTAATGGCTAGAGGTATTTGATAACACGTTTTCTATTTTTCTTTTTCTAGTTTTTAAATAGATGGTCAGGAGTCAGAGAGGCATGGACAGCTGGTGCTTACTCAGTAAATGATATTCATGTTATTATAGTAAAAAGTAGGCCTCAAGTTACTATAAATATTATACTTCTCAACCCCAGAACGGCATCCCTATTCAAATATACATTTTAGATCACAGCATGATTACTTGTAATGCATTTTGTTTTCATCATTTCTTTCTTAATTTTGTTTCTTAAAATTCCTAACCACATTTACTCTAAAAATTGCTTAAAAGATAACGTAAAACTTCTCCTGGTTTACAAAAATTGTCAATGAATCAAAGTGAAGAACCTCTTGTCATGGCGTTTCTAATGAAACTTGTATAATTTTAGGATTGAATATTGAAAGAGAACAATAATCACAGACTGATATTTCAAAGAAAATGCAATTTCTTTGAAATGTGAATTATTCACTATAGCAAGACTAAGGCTGTGAAAATATAAGAGTCGAAAGTCTTGGAGGTTGGGTCCTCACTGCTCCTTCACCTAAGTGGAGGAATTGTCCCTAAGATGAATTTGGAAGAAGCAACCCATTCTAAAAACAGTTCCCCAATGACTTTTTGCTCATTCGCTAACCTACTGTCACACCACATGGAAGAAGGAGTCATCATAAAGTTTCTAATCACTTCTTGAGACCATTAATTGCCTTAATATATCAGTAAGTCATTTTCTTTGGAACAAAATACAGCAAGAGTCTAACTGATGCTCGGAGGGACAGGAGTAAAGGTGCAGGAAAGGAACCACAGGAAAATGAATGTCAATTGCTTTGTATTATCTGTGTTCATATATAGTTGTTTTAATTGTGTTTGAGAACAGATCAAAGAAGAAAGGATTGATGTGGTGGTGATAAACAGCAGCAACCACATTTTTAGTTGGACTTGGCACAATGTCAGAAGCATACACGCAGTCCTATGTGTGCACACTCACCTACTCACCTACTCATTCCCTTTGTGCCTGCCCCCGTTCCTTCCTGCCTTGGCTCTGCCTCATACATAATCATCTTATGAATAAGGAAATACAACTATGAAATGTTATGTCAATTATAGAGATTTTATGTATTGCTAATTAGCTTAGGAACTGAAGATGCTTGCCTCCTTTTTTCCCTAAATTGGTTTTTAATCAATCTGAACAGCATCCCAAGGAAACATTTTGAAAGAGAATTACAAAATGGTCATCAGGAAGATTTTTCCTACTCACTAAATGTGAAAATCACTATGCAACAAGTGCATGATGTCAAATACTAGAAGTTTATTAATAATGATAATAACAATATAGGTCAAAGAGCTCTGTGTGTGTGGAGACATATTTAAAACAAATGATTAAACTTAATGCACATTCAGGACTTACGGGGCTAATATCTGTAAAAAGATTTATTAAATCTCCACCTGGCAAAATCATTTCCATGTGCAGTTCATTTTCCGGTGTGCCATTGAAGCTCTAGGTCTTCATACTGCAGAGATCCCGATGGCACTCATTTTGAAATGTATTAAAAATATATGTAAGAGCAAGAAAAGCATATGGAGTTCATTCAGCCCAGTTTTTTGTTCAACGAACTTGGATTTAAATCTTGTTTCTCACACTTACCTTGGGCATGTTCCTTGGCCCCCTTTTCTCCCCAGTTAAGAGAATTGTCATAGAATCTACCTTATAAGGCTATTCCAAGAATTAACTGAGACTACAGACTTGTCACTCTTTAAATTTCTGGACCAGAAGTGAGCTATCATAAGCATTCAGTAGCTCTAATATATGCATTCAGTAAATCTTTGTTGAGTGTTTACCTGGTGACAGGATGGGCACTCTGCTAGCTGTAGGGTCCTTTCAAACAGCTTTACATTGCACACGCTATTAAATTCTGACTTTTTCAAGAAGTACAAGCTATTTAATTATATCAGGTATTTGGTTCTGCTGCTCTGTGATTTGGACATGGCATGTGGACATTTTGATAATGATACCATAGAAGTTTTGAAAGTGAAAGCATATTTTTGCAATGTTGATAAAAGCATATTTCTGTGAACTGGATCTAACTGTCCTAATTGTCCGAATGTCTCCATTTAACCTGAATCAAATAATACCTGTTTTTCACTTTCACATATTATTTTTCTTTCTACCCCCTAGCCAGAGAATTCATGTCGCACTTAATATGACAGCAGAGGAGTGCCATCATACCTGCACCCTTCTCCCCTCACTTTTTTCTTTGAGACTTTATGCTAGTCACTGTCCCCAAGATACTCCCTAGTGTTCCACTCGGTTCCTACAGGCAAATACTGTTCAAGGATGAACTGAGGAATGAACCTGTCTTAAACTAAACTTTCTAGTTCTTTAGGGAAGCTACAGTGCACATCACGATGTAAGCACTTCCTCACTCTAAAAATTCTTATTTAGCCTGTATTCTTTCCAAACTCTTAGTCTAGTCCCTAAAGTAATACTGACAGATGTTTCCTTGGTCTCTGCTGACCAGCCAGCCCATTCTATAAAATAAGCACTTAAAGGTTCTTCCTCACATGGACTTAAATCTTTCTACTTTCCATTCTCCAGCTATTTGTCTGCCCTCCGAACATTCACAAATAAGTGTATTCCAAAGACTCCCTTCCCTTGCTTATTTTTTCAATTTTATCTTAACATGCCCATTTCCATCATGTTTTATATGATCTGATTAGGTTTGAAGTTGGGGATTGGGGGATGAAAGGAGACATAATTGTCTTTCAGTTATTGCCAGAGTGAAAAAAAAAACAATTTTAAAAAGTGACTTTCAAAGCACTTGAAATGTGGTCTCAAAGTAAAGATCTTTGTTTAGAATGATAGGATCATTCTTAGGGTTGCCATTTAACACCTGTACTTTCTGAATTTAAGCAATAAACCTACTCTAGTTATTCCATACTTTCTAATTTACTCATCATGGATGAGTAAATTATAGCAATCCACGAAGGTTGCTAACCATCAAGTTGTTTTGGAAATGAGTTCTGATGCATATAATAACCCTATTTTAAAAATCAAACTTCACAAAAATGAGTCATCAAACTTACTAAAACCAGACAGTTGACCTTATGAATAGTGTGTAAATAGTGCCCAGAGACAAGAAAAGTGGCACATAAATAACCCTCAATAAATATCAACTCAATCAATAAATGATTTTCATCTACTTGCCTTTTTTGTTTGCTTCTTTGGTTGGTTTTCTTAAGGACAACTCCAAGAGTTTGCTATGAATCATCTGATCCCTCCTCTAAGATTTGGTTTCAGAAAGCCACGTTAGGGATAGGAAGCTGTAGGGTTTTGTTTTGTTTTTTAACAATTTTAATGATATCTTTTGCTGAGCTACTTGAGGATCACTGCCCTCTTGTATTTGGGAACTTTGAAGTAGAAAGCTGTGACTAAAAGAAGAAAGTAGGAGGGCGCCAATAAATGTAGACTATGTTGAGACAAATATTAATGGCAAGTGAAACTTTTGCATGCCTAGAATTTTAGAAAATTATTTACTTGGTTCTTTTACATGCATGCTTCTGGTGATCCCTTTAAGAGTTAAAGGAGTCTGTGACAGCTCTGGCTAAAGTATCCAGAAGACAAGAAAAGAAAGAAATCCTTGGCTGTGATGGCCCAGGCTCAAATGGATTTATAATCAAGGGAGAGGCTTACAGTTATATGAATTTAATATGATGAGTAAATATTATTGTACTGAAGATTTGGATTTTATCTTATTTCCCACTTGTAAAAGAAAGGTCACAATAATCTCCAAAATTCTTTTCTTCATCTTTTCAGCATAATTATCCAGATCATTTTCTCTCCTTCACTGCACTGTATAACCTCCTTGAAGAAAATGTGTTTAAGTTCAAAGGCATTTTCCTGAACCTGAATAAATTACCTCAAAATAGTAGGTTATGGGTTTCTGCCTCTCATTAACATCATGTGGATAAGGTTATAGGCATTAATATTCTCATATAGAGGGGAATTTACTTTAAATGTACGTGTATATTTTATTAGAATAGAATGTGGACTAAGGGTTAGAGAAAGCTGACATCACGAAGTGTTCACATCCCTGTGGCCACACAGTAATAAGCTCTGTGTTCATGTTAAATACAAAAACAGCTTGGTCTAAGGACCTTCGTTGCTAGGTATTTTCTTTATACTCTGCTTTTGCCATCATCTGCCAATAAATTCAGGTAAGACCTCCCATTGCCTAACAGAATTTAAATCACTGCTGACAGGCTTCACAGGAAAGCCAACCGAGTGGCCCACTCAGCTTGTGTCTGGGGACACTGGCAAGCCACCCGGGAGGTGTCGGCAGCATAGAGTGGCCTTTGTAGGAAGTGTAGACCCTTGGACACTTGCTTAATTTCTTCGTCAGTATGACCCTCCATCTTCTTTTTTCTTATCTGCTCTTTTTTGGTAACTTTCTCTCTCTACCAGACCTATTTTTTTGGAGGGGAAGGTGGGGAAAAGGGGGAGGAAAGGGCAGAAACTGCAACAGGAAATTTAAGGGGATTCTAAACATCTGATAAAAGAACCTCTCCTTAATTTCAGATTTACTTACCAACCATTTGAGCTATTGAATAAATTAACCTGGTGTGATATTTGGGGGTAACACATAGATCTGATCAAAGAGAAATTGGTAGTTGCCCATGTGCCTCCACTATTTAATAAGATACTGACATATTTGGCTCTCCATTTGGATCTGAGTGCAAATTAGGGAACAGCTTTTCTTTGACGGTAAAGACACAACCTTCCCATTTGCCGGCTGTCTCTTGCATGGAAAAGGACAAACAGGGAGCCGTTCTGCAGCTAATTTGACACCTGTACATTTGCAGGGTGTGCAGTAGGGAGCTGTGTAGCCAGATGACCCAGGTAGCTGCTATAGAATATTTATGTTCTTCTGCTTTCTTGGCTGTTGCAGGGACTTGCAAATAGGCTACGCGGAAATGTTTTCAACTAGTTGAGAGAAACATGTTTTTAATGCAAAAGTGTTATTATTTGGAAAGGAACAAAAATGAGGTAGAACACAGTCCCAGAAAACACTTTCCCCAGTCTGTGTAGCTTTCAAACCTTCATTTCCACCACTGGGAAGATGAGTTCAGTTGATTATTCTGAATCGTATTATATTCAATAAAGTGCAAAGGTAATAAGACCCTCCACACAAATGTGGCATAATCAGAATAATTAGATGTTAGATGATGCCTGGATGATGAGCTTGATGAATGGCAATTCTGAAAGGGAGTTTGGCCTTCTTTAGGAGATTGCTGGCAGCCAGGCCCCACCATGGGTGGGCCTTGAGAAAGCAAGGCTGAGGAGGCAGCAGGGAAATATAGGTCAGCACTCTTGTGGGCATTTCCAGAGAGCTAGGAAAATCCTGCTTGCGTTGCATTTACAGTGCTATGAGAGATACTGGAAGCAGAGGAGGAGAGGCCACTGCAGAAAACTGACCAGGGTTTGCCTCAGGATTATGAAAGCAAATTATAACTCCAACAAATCAAGGAAAGCTGTAAATCAGGAGGTTGGAATGTGGCAAGGGCTTTGGCATATGAGTTTGGGGAACTGAGTGTGGTAAAGAGGGAAGGTGAGTTTATCAGAGGGTCACATGGGATTCATTCTTTGCTTACCAATATGTTTTGTACCTGTGAAATAAAAAATTTCCCTCTTGACTTTTGTTCAATTCGCAGAAGTGAAGGAAGTCGAGAGAGACTCCTGGGTATGTAGATGGAAAGTAAGTACTCATGCCAGGGAAAACTAGGAAGCTGATAAAGTTGCTTTAATCCTTCTCTACTGTTTCCTGTCCATGCCAGCCTCACCCTTTTGCTACCTGGCCTTTCTCTTACCACCTATTTCTTGCAGTCTATGCTCTCCCATTCTTTCTGTTGACAGCGGGAACCCAAAAACTACTTCAGGGTCAGTTGGTGACTCATTGTGTTAACTCTCACAAGAATATTTACATATTAATTGTCTTACACGAATAAGGCAATAAATCATGTATGAAATAAATTGTAAATGGTAGATTTTCAGGCATCAGTAATTTTTTTGTGGGGGAGACAATTGACTTCACACTGTTTCTCATATCATACCAAATCTGGTGACTTCTCAGTGTATTCTTAATATATTCATTTATCCAACAAACATCTATCAAGTGTCCATGATTCTGTGTGAGGCACAGCTCTCAATACTTGAAAAACAACCTCAAGATAAAGGTCAGTTCCTTCAAGGAGCTTCCAGTCTAGGATTGGAGGGGACCTAACAAGAGATTGCCATCAAGTGTGAGAAAAGAAAAGCAGGGTCCGTGGAAACCTCCCCTGGCACAGCTGTGCCACACAGAAGGTGTTCAGGGGACACATTCTTCATGGAAAATACAATATTAATATGAGATTGGAATTTTGTGTGGAGCGATATTAACGTGGTGAAGAGGATTGAGAAGGGTAGTTTGGAGAAGATGGAGAAACAGGTATGAACATTAAAAGGCTTAAAGCAGCACACTCTGGAGAATTACGAGTCAGTTGGCATGACTTGAATGTGAGTGTTGAGGAAGAGAGGAGTAATGACCAGAGATGAGATGAAGAAGCTCACGCAGGACACTATGCCAACCAGGAAGTGGGCATTTATATTGTAAAGAAATAGGTCAGATTTAAAGCAGACACTGACATGACTAGAATTAGGTTTTAGGGAAAAAAAAAAAAAACATTCCACAGCATTATGGAGAAGTGGTGGGAGAGAGTGATGACAAGAGGCCAGGGAAGGCCACTTAGGAGACTCTGGCAGTTGTTAGGCAAGAAATGGGAAGGTCCTTAATGAAGACAGTAGCAGTGGATACAGGCAGGAGAGGGCCAGTTGGAGGGAACATAATGACTAGTCTGAGATCCAGTTACCCCTGCTGAAATCCATCAGAAAAGTTTCAAGTTAATAATTAACTGTATTCTCCTAAATATCACTTAGCCAACTAGTACAATTTTAAGTTTACAAAGAAAAGAGATTGCGATCCAATTTATGAATTTCTAATCTGCCTAATTTCCTCCAGTGAAATGCAAGTTTGTACTGCAATATGTGAATTATTTAAAATATATGCACTTTTCCTGTAGTGTGCAGATTTACGGTTGGATACAAAACAGCCTGATGCTAAACATATGTGAACATTCATTTTTGAAAATCAGGAAACCAGAGAGTTACTATTTCCTGCAGGAACTTCTAAAAGAAACCAAAAAAGTAATATAATGTGCCAGAAAGCTCAAGGGAATGGATAAAGTAAATTGCAAGGTAGGGAAATGTGGCCACCCAAAAGAAGATAACTTTCTCTTTAAAATTCTGCACTATGTACCCCTAATCAGATAGGCCGAGTGACTTACAGAGGACCCTTTATGGACATCTGAGGGTTTTTTTTGCGCCCTAGACCAAAAACATAAATCTTGTTCCTCTAATAAAGACATTTCAGGCAGAAAGTTATGATAGTATACTCAATATCTTAAAGTTAGATATGCCAAGACATTGGAAGACATCCATCTTCCCTGTCCTGGTCATTCTCTCGTTTGTCCCGAGGGGCTGTGGCATGTGTTTTCTTTGAAATTTTCAATAACAGATAAGAAAATAATTTCTTTTGGATCATCAGCTTCCCCTGCTGAACTCCTGCTAGGTTGACTTGTAGAGACAATTAAACCAAGCATTTGCCAGTTTAGGTGGACATTGTTATTGCAGCATTTGTCCCTTTCCTGACAAATTACATTATTCCTCTGCCCTCCAAACCATTAGAAGGTCCAGAGGGAACCAGGTGGTGGTGAGGAGGGGCTGATCTCACATTTGTCAACCCTGAGGCAGAGCTAGGCTGAGAGTCCAACTCCCTTTGATTCTGTATACTGGGTGAGCAGGGTGGGGGCTTGATTGGGGTAGGATCCACATTTGAATGCTGTCATTTGCTTCTGAGCAGAAGGCCATCATCTCTAGTGTTCAGAGTGAATGTGATGCCCCCAGATCTGTTCAATAATTGCCCTGATTTCTGCCTGAGGCTTGACTTTCTTCTAGCTAAACGCTGCATCCCCTAACACTCTCCCCTAGTACTAACAAAGTGGCTCTTTCATTCTGCTCTGGGCGGTAGCAGCATCTTTTGCCTGCACTTCAGCTCTGAGTCTGATTCAGCATCACAAACTTCCCTTTGTGAGCATCTCTGACTCCACCCTCTTCTCCTCCTCACTGAAAAATAATGGGATATTTTAGTGAACGCTGAAACATCTGTTGAATTTTAAAGAAGAGGTGGAGTCTTTAATAAATGTGCATAAGTAAGAGAAGGCAGGTAACCCCTTGGGTGAAATCCACTTGTCTTTTTTCCTTTTTTTCTTTTTATTAATGAGACTGGGACCTAGTAGGAGGTATCATGCATTTAGAGTGGTACAGGGACATTACAACCCAGTGGATTAGGGCTGGTTTTAGGAACATGCAGATATAATTAAGAGATGCATCAGTCCAGGACAACAGTGCCTAACTTCTCTGAAAATCAGCGGTGTCATCTGCAAAGAAGAAGCAGTAATACCCTCCTTACAGGCTGGGGTACAAGTATTATATAATACATAGTAAGGTACTAACGTGGCATGCTAAACACCCCAAAATCACTAGCAGTCACTATTTTCATTGCCATGGTTGTTTTTCTGCTTACACTGTGATCATCTACTGTAAGAGGGTAGAGCCATCAGCCCACTGGGAGATTGGGTGTGGAAACATTGGTTTAATGTTAAGTCAGCTGAGCTACACAAAGCCCCTCATTGGTGTCAGGCCAGCCCTAGGCGCACATAGAGGCACACAAGAGCAGCACTGCTTATGCCCTGACAGACCTTAGCCTCTTGTGACAGGTGAGGAATGGAGCAGAGCAGATCCTCAAACAAGTCAAGAAATAAATAGAATGCTTGTGAATGCAATGAAGAGGAGAAAGGACTGAGATAGGGAATGGTGGGCGGAGTGGGTGCTTGATTTAGTTTGCCTGGTCAATGAGGGCCTGTCCAAGAGACATATCCCCCAACTGGACTCATAGAGGATATTTTTTTTCAGTACCAAAAAATTGTGCCCACCTTCGCTAAGTAGTTGTACTTTTAATATCCATTGATTTGAGGATACATAAAGATAAAAGGCAGTTGTGAATGCAATAGAAAGCTTTTACACAAGTGTGTATTTTATTCATCAGAGCAACATTGATGCACATTTGAAAAATAGAGTTATACATATGTGTAGGATATATTCTTGATTCCTTCTGAAGATAATGCTGGATTTGAATTTGGATTTAAGAATGTGGACATTTTAACCTTATCCTGAGTCCCTTGAATTGTTTGATGTCTGCAGGTTGGGAGTGATGGATGAGAGTGCAAAGATTAGACAGGAAATACAAGAGTCCTGAGTCATATTTTCATTTTTTTTCCTAAAGCTAAACAAAGAGCAAAGAAGTCATTTACCTCCTTTGAGTCTTTTTTGTCATTGGAATGAGAATAGTAATGCTTGTTATTTAACCTCCTAATGATTGTGTGAGGTGGAACTAATCTGATAGACAGGAAAGTTCTTGCAAAGCGTTTTGAACTATGTGAGGATAAAGCATTGACAGTGGCTTGAAATAAGAGAATCAAATAATCTAGAATATAAGTCAAGTGTTATTTAAAAAAACTAACTTGTCAAACTGAGTACTTCACCTGCCTCTTTGTAAATTCGGATCATGGGTAGCTCTGCTAGCATTGGCTATCTCAGTCTGTTCATTTCTCTAAATGATGTGAGTGTGAGTCAAATCATAGGCTCCCAAGTGAAAGGGGGTATTATTCTCAACCCTCTAATCTTCAGGAAGGTTATTCCATGTTATACTTAAGGTTATACTTACATGCTGTAGATCACCCTTAATTTATATTTGAAGAGAAATGTCTTTCTCTCTTTAAAAATCTCTCTTGTATATATTTTCTGCTCGCTTGTGTATAATGTAAACCCAGAAATAAATTTTGACACATTTTTATATTAGAAATATTTCAGTGTATTGAAAGGCCAAACTTGATTCTCTTTCTTATTAAATGGTTCAGTGTTCAGTTAGTATATATCGAATAATACTGACTGTGCTGCTTTTGAATACTTGGTAACAAATGCTTTACTATTGAGAGAGGAAGATTTCCCTTAGAAATCTAACATACAGAAGATGAGCAATTCAAAAAGATTCTATAGTTCATCATGTTTTAATATTTTATATTTAGAATGATTGACTCCAAAGACAAAAGCACTAATGAAAACAGACTGAATGCATTTATGTGATACAGAACAGAAAAGGAAAGTTGCAGGTGAAAAATTTTGGTATCTTATAGACAGAGAATTTTAGCTAGACAATCAGAAGTATTTTCATTTCACAGAAGTCTCAAAAATACTTCCAGCCATTTAAAGCACATAGTAGATTAGATATTTCAGAAGCATCTGAATATTCTATGACAATGAAATATGCTTGCTGCATTTTGTATTCAATTTTTATAAAAATCTGCTTTGAAGTCTTTATTGAATTGTTTAACAATTTATTTTAAAATGAATGTATTTAACAATACATTAACAACATAATGGAATCACTTTAATTTATAGATTAAGTAAATGTGTAATATATTTTTACCATAATAGTAAAACTTGACATTTTAAAAAGCCAAATAATTCCTTACTAACTGCTGAGCAACCCACTTACTTTTGACTCTAATCATTTCTTCTGGTTTTTACCCAGGTATTCCTAAGTAAAGTGTTTATTCTATTATTCTTAACATTTTTAGCCATCTGTGATTGACTTTCAACTATTGCAAATTGCAATTTCACCCTGTTATGAGCCCTTTTTCCATTCCACATGCTCCCCTCTCCTAGCTGCCCAATACAGTAATATAACGCCTTTTGGTTAAATTAGCATTAAGTGTTTACAGCCTCTTGGTTGTACAAATGTTATTTGAAGGTGAATCATCATATAAATTTATTTACTTTCTTGTATGACTTCTTGTTTCAATTGAAGTTAATAACTTGTCTCTTTGTGCCTCTCTCTCCTCATCCTTAGATTTCTACATACTAACATTAATGTATTCCTAAGTGCTTCCATAAAATTCCAGAAAAACTACACTCATCATGTAATTTGTCTGTTTCTTTTTGGATGCAATCCTTCTGGAGACCCCTGCCCTTTGTCTCAGCTGAGCATGATTGGTTTTAGCTTCAGGAATGTTGAACAAGTGAGGTGTCCACCTGCGATTTCTCTGCCCACTGCCCTGCCTCTACCCTCTCACTTTTACTGTACACCCTCCCACTTGAAATTCCTCACATCCCATTGTATGTTTTACTCCCCACAGCTGGTGAAACATACCCTTTAGCATCTTCCTCAAAATGAGTAAGTAAGGCAGGTAAAATTTTAGTGCCCTCGTATCCCAAAAAACACCTTTATTCTCTTCATATAGTCAATTGATACTGTGCTGCATATAAAATTCTAGATAAGAGCTTTATAATCTAAAACTTTAGCTTTTAATAATTCATTTTATTTTCATATTCAGTGTTTTTGATAACCTTAATTTGCTATTGTCTACTCTCCCATTCTCTTTGTTCTAGTGTTTGTAGCTTTTCTATTTCTTCACTGGAATTGGGGATTTCAGGAGCAAAGTACAATCATTTCTGTATAATCAATAACTTATACCTCCTTCTTGAGGCCCCTAAAAATGTCCATTTAACATTACGTCTGTTAAGTTTGCCATCTATAACCACTGAATTATTTTGATTTTAAAAGCAAATGTTTGCATTTTTGAGTGAGCGTATTTTTAAATCATGAAATTGTTGAAAATATAGTTTGAAGTGAACTAGCTTTTGAAAAATATATAAATTGCTTTTTCTTAACATTTTGAAACCTTAAGATTTGAATCTGAATTTAATTCTCCAGAAGCATATAATGCACTTTATTTCTCAGTCTTTGATTTGCTCTATAAATTATACTCAGAAATTTAAACTTGGAAATAAAGAATGAGTAAACGTTGTTAATGAAGTAGAGTGGCTTAAGGGACTGACGGTGAAAGAAATCAGGGGTTTTGACCTAGTTTTGTTATACAACCTATTTTTTTGCCATGTACTGATAAATTTGGACCATGAATCAAGTCTGCCCTAGTTGCATCACATATAAGCCCTGCCTAAACTACAGTTGTCAGGTTTCATTTTGGAGAAATGAAATCAGGGATGGCCCTAATGGAATCAAACAATAACTTTTCAGATGATGTCAAGGTCTTTGAAAATCCTGCCACGGTACCTGTGGATCATGGCACCATCTCCAGGAAGCCCATGCTGTATAATGCAGAACGTTAACTGGAGGGGAGGGCACTGCTCACCCAACCCAACATTAGTGCAGATGAAGCACTCCTACAGATGGGAAGCAGAACACTGAAAAGCAGGGACATGGGAAACAGGACCAGTAATTTGGTTTTTCATGTCGGGGTGAAGTGAGAAGTCATGGTATTGAGGAGTCAAGAAATATTGAAATCATACCTTTACCTAGCATAAAAGTCGATTTGTTCCTGTTTTTTTCAGTCCTCGTGAAATTAAAGCAGTGATCTCAATTTTTTGCTAGTGCCACGGAAAACTCCTAACATTTGTTAATCTTCATTTTTAACAAACAGAGCCGCCTTGGACCCCTGGCCTCTGGCAAGCAAAAGAATCTAAGTAAATGATGAAACAGAGTTGTATGTTCATTTCACATTATGGTAACCTATTGATGACAGTTGATACTGGTTTCCATTTACTGTGATGACATACAGTTTCCTCTTATAATAAATGTGCTCGGTAAAAACATTAATACATTTCAAAGAAAATATTCACAAATAATAGTAAAGGCAGTGAGAAAATATATCAGAAATTGTGAGCCTGGTGCACACACAGCTAACGTGTGGGAAGTTCAGGCACGCAGCAATAAAACAGGAGACCTGGACTTCGGTTCTGTCCATGGCAAATATATGACCTGGGCAGTTCATTTAACTTTTATTTGCTTCTACTTCCTCATCTAAAATGAGGAGTCAGCTCAGATCTCTTAATAAACCCCTTATATTTCTTAAATGTTGAGATTTCAAGGATTTTCTTTGCACTTAATATAGGCACAGGTTGTTTTGGGTTCGCAGCAACTAGCAAGGAGGAAAAGATCATGAAGCAGCTGATGATAACCACCCAGGTCATCCCCCTGATGATCACTGGAATGATAGAATAACAGACTAACTGTCTCATAGAGCTTTAGAGCTTATAGTGAAAAGGAATCGCTCTTTGATTCCCCTCACAGGGCCACAAGACGTGTGACAGAGGTGTGGCTCACCTGTTCAGTGCTCCTACCACTCAAACCCCTTCCGTGACGGGGAGTATGCAGATGGGCACGTATAGAGGCCGGGGCGAGTACTTTGGGCTCCAGCTCTGCAGTAGTGTCTAGGGGTGGGTGCCTGCAACCCGAGAGTTACAAAGCTCTTTCAGCTTTGCTGTCCTCAGATGGCTTGAATGTTAACCTGCTCAATGGACCCTCTGCCTTTTTGCAAGAGCAGATGGCCAATATGATGCTTTCTGTACCCCAAGCTCTTGTCCAGCATCCCGGAAGATTCGGGTCACACACTCGAAGAATGAATGCAAGGTTTTATTGAGCAGTGGAGGTAGATTTCAGCAGGATGGATGGGAAGCTGGAAGGGGGGCATGGAGTGGGAAAGTGATCCCCCACAGGAGTCGGGCCTCCCACTGGCTAAACTCCTCTTCAACTGCCCCCAGCCAGACTCCTCTCGGCGTTCAGATCTTCCTCCTTTTCTCCCTTTCTCTGCCACGTTGTTCCACCATCCATCTGCTGATCTGCTGGCTTGCTGCTCTGCTCTGAAGTTTGGGGTTCAGGGTTTATATGGGTGCAGGATAGAGGGCATGGTGGGCCAAATGGCAACTTTTTGGGTACAAAACCAGAAATTCCTGTTCTCATTTAGGGCCGCAGATATACAGGCTTGAGGGTGAAGCCTTTGCCAGAGAACCACCCTCTTGTATCTGTATTTCCCTGTGTCCTGTCCACATCAGTAGCACACTTAGAGATCATTGAGATGAATTCTCCCTGCCAACACTCATTTAATAAATGAGAAAACAAGTGTTCCAGAGAACGTATGTGGCCCATTATTATACAGTTGAATAGTAACAGGCAAAAAACTATTTATATCCATGGGCTTTGGCCTAGAACCCTGACTCCACTTTGGTTCTCTTCATTGCATATTATTATGGCCTTGGAATATGATTTTCCTGACCTTATAATGCTTTTAAAAAGGGAGAGCGATACCTGGGTGCTGATTTTTTTTTAATCCAGTACTTTCAGAAATGAAATGAGTTTCATCAATACCAGCAGCTAATCAAAATAACTCAGGACAACTTTTGTTTCTGACATACTTTGGGTAGTTTTGTCCAAAAATATTCTATTTCCCTTTGATGGTTAGATCTAACTGAAATGTGGGATATACCTGGACCTCTCCCCAAGAACGTTGTGAAAATAAGCAGCAATTATAAATGGCTTAAGAATTGTATACAGTTGCATTATTAATTTATGTTTTTTGTCCATTTGGTGATATAAAATAAAAGCGATTCTTTTCCAAAAAAATGGAAGAGAAGAAAGTTTACATGCTTTTTGGTTCTTCCCTCCCAGGCCTTTAGAGTCTATTGACTGTTCATCAATTTAATTATTGTGTTATGTATGTCTAATGTACTCACCACACAGGAGGCTAAGTAGTTTCCTTCCCCCAAGGTAGCTTTCAATGGCTGGAAAACGATCCATCTGTGAGCCACACTGGCCTCTTCGGAAATACCCTCCTATTGATTACAAGAGAGAATTGTAAAAGATTATTCAAGAGACACTACTGAGGAAACGTATCAGTGTTACTTTAATTATGACCTAAAGCAAATTCTTGAAACAAGGATTGAACAAGATCCACAGAGCACCGAAGAACTGTGCAGTGGATGAGTAAGCCAGATAGAGATGGACAAAGACCAGAGGAGATGCACTTTGGAAATGGTAATCCATCTGTAGCTGCTACAAATATGGAAAACATCTATTTATTTTATTTCAATAATAAAGGTATTATATTTAAAATATTTACAATGGCTCCCAAAGCAGGGCAAGGTTTTGAAACGTAGCAGAAATAAAGTGAAAGTATTAGCAGGTATTTATTGAGTACTATTGACTTCCCTGAAATGAAACTTTCAGTGGCCTCCTGCTGTCTATCAAATGAAAAGCCTTCTTGTCATCTCCACACTGAGCTGGTTCCCAAGTGTGACTCCCAGCTACTGAGCAGCAGCTGGGTTCCAGCCCACCTGTCCTGTTCAAGAACATGCCCGAGATTGCTCTACCAACATGAGTTTGCTCAGGCTGTTTCTTCAAATGTTCTTCTCCCAGCAGATTCCAGTTTCTGCTTTTGGGATTTCAATAATACTCAAAGGCTTATTTCATGGCCTTACTCTGAAAAGCCTGTCCTGATTATCTCAAGTAGATGCAATCTTTTTCTCTTTTTTTATTTTTATTGCCTACCACACTTATTCCTTGTTCTACTTAGTAATTACTGGCCCACGTGTCTAATTTTCTCTTTCTTCCCCCAAGACTGTGAAGTTCTTCACATCCTATGGAACATAGCAGTAATTTATACTCATCAAATTGAAAAGATATCTTAAACACCTTACAATGTATTTTTAAAGAAATAGTATCTCATACATGAAAAAGTGAATCACTGAAAATTCAGATCACTGTTAGGACCATAGAAGTGTCTCAAAGAGACTTATTAGTTTCTTAATTTAGAATAAAGGGAGCAATCTCTTTAGACTAGGGGACTCTAAAGAAATTACTGCCAAGGAACTAGGATTTAAAATAGATTTAGAAAGGTTTAGCTAATTGCAGATAATAATCTAGAGAAATGGCGTGGGCTAAAGTGTAGAGGAGGAAAGTATAGGCTGCAATCAAGAGACATAGTTGCTAAATGTGTGTTATAGCATATTTATATAGTGATAGAGGGTTGCTATAGCTTGCAAAATATTTTTCTTTATATTATATGTGTCCTCAAATACTACCCTGTAACACTAAGGTGCCATAATGTTTTAAGGCCTTCTGGGATTATCTGTTTATTCTTCTCTCCTATTTATCTGTGTGATCAGAAACAGAGGGAACCATTATTATGCACTTTTATTCCCCTCAAGGCTAAGCACTTTTTAAATAAATAAACAAATGGAGAATGATTGTGCTGATTATACAAAATAAGTCCCTGAGAGAAGTGTGCTTGATCACAGAGCCCACACTTAAACATAAGGCTTCCTTGTCTGTCCAGTGCTTCTAGCATGCTAGGACAGCAGGCCTAGGCAGAAGAGAGAAATCTGAAAATGTACATCTGATGAATATTATAAATAGGGTAGCAGCCATTTAAAAATTAGAACCAATGGAGTAAAACAGATGATATCTAAGATGTATAACGGCATCAATTAGAAGGCATTCTGAAAAAAATTACAAGTAGGTAGAAGTGGATTTAAATGAAGATATTGTATTAGTAGTATTACATTTCACAAAATGAATAAAACTACAAATGATACATCTTTAGAAACAGCTTTTAGACAAAAACTAGATAATTGGTATGTGAAATTGCATGAAGACAGGAGAAGCAGCATTTTGCCAATCTTTCTAGTAATAACCACTGTCCACATCTTCAAGAACCACAGTAAGATACCACTTTCGAAAAGGCATCCTTGACACATTCCACATTCCATTGTACTGTAATATCTCTCGAGCTTTCAATTAAAAATCTGTATTGTTTGATTGTCAACTATGCATCTGGGGATTACAAAGGTGAATAAAATATTATCCCTGGCCTCCTTCCAGACGGAAGTATATCACACAACTCTGCTCGGATCCACTGAGTCTCACCTCCTTCGGGCTCTGGGCTACTTGTTATGCCCCAAGTAGGGGCTCTGACTCAGCTTCTCAGGTTTAGACTCAAAATATCACGAAGAGGCACTGAACATATATGTTGAGTTCTTAGGATTATTACCCAATCTGTATTAAATTACTGGGGTGAGGCACAGTGGCTCACTCCTTTAATGCCAGCACGTTGGGAGACCAAAGTGGGAGGATTACTTGCCCAGCAGTTCAAGACCAACCTGGGCGACATATTAAGCCCTCATCACTGCAAAAAGCTACAAAAAAACCTTAGCCTGGCACAGTGGTGCACTCCTGTAGTCCCAGCTACTCAGGAGGCTAAATTGGGAGAATCACTTGAGCCTACGAGTTCAAGGCTGCTGCAGTGAGCCATCATCACAGCACTGCACTGCAGCCTGGGTGACAAAGTGAGACTCTGTCTCAAAAAAAATAAAAAAATAAAAATAATAAAAATAGGAATAAATACATTATTAGCTCCTATGTTTTGCTCACAGCTTTAATACCCCCCTGAAGTTCCCCTAATTTATGCCTGCTGAATTGCACATGGTAGGCACTCTATTAAGAACAAATTGAAGCTTCCAAATTAACAAAATATATTGAATAAAAAAGAAAAATACCTCAAATGTTATATCTCAAGGACAAAAAGTATTTCTTTTAGTGAGAAAATCATCTCAAATATAAAAATAAAAAGAGAATACCTTAACATCCAAAAACTCAGTCGTCAAAATAAAAGAAAATGAGAATATCAATGAAGAAAGAATCCGTTTGCTGGCAATTTGGCTCCATATGTGATTTGGCAGCTGTATTAGTTTCCTACTCCCCTGTAATATTTACCACAAAATTAGCAGCTTAAAACATCCATTTATTATCTCACAGTTCCTGTGAATTACGTGACCAGGCAGGGCTTACCTGGGTCTCACGGCTGCAATGCAGCTGTTGGTCAGGGGCACATTCTCATTCGAGGCTCAACCCAAGGTGGGGTTGGGGACTGGAAGGTTGATCCACTTCTAGGCTACCTCAGGTTGTTTGCAGAATTCATCTCATTGTGGGCCGGGCGCGGTGGCTCACGCCTGTAATCCCAGCAGTTTGGGAGACCGAGGCGGGTGGATCCTGAGGTCAGGAGATTGAGACCATCCTGGCTAACACGGTGAAACCCCGTCTCTACTAAAAATACAAAAAATTAGCTGGGCGTGGTGGCGGGCACCTGTAGTCCCCGCTACTCGGCAGGCTGAGGCAGGAAAATGGCATGAAACTGGGAGGCAGAGCTTGCAGTGAGCCGAGATCGTGCCACTGCACTCAGCCTGGGTGACAGAGCGAGACTCCGTCTCAGAAAAAAAAAAAAAAAAAAAAAAAAAAGAATTCCTCTCACTGTGGCTGTGGAACTAAGGGCCACATCTTCTCGCTGGCTGTGATCAAGGTCTGCTCTGAGCTCCCACAGGCTCCTTGACATTTCTCCTCTCTCAGAATATAGCAGCTTACTTCTTCAAAGCCAGCAAGGTATAATGTAACCTAATCATGGGAAAGATATTCTGTCACCTTTGCCAGATTCTGTTAGTTAGAAGCAAGTCACAGGTTCCTTCTGCACGCAAAGAGAGGGGATTATGTAACTCCTTATTATCTGCTTAGAATGTGTTCACCGTGACAATGTTGTCCACTACAGTCTATATATATGCAAAAGATTGGCTACCTTTATCTATAACAATGTCAGAAACAAAGTCTAATGACTGGGAAGTTGACCATTATTTCAAGATATATTCCTGTGAATATATGAAGGCATTGTGCTCAGTTGGGGGTAAACAGCGGAGATGCAGTCCCTATAGCTGTAAAGCATAATCTAATGGGGAAGACTAACATGAAAGACAAACAAACAAAAATCCTACTCCCATACATAATTAGTTTCTAATAAGTACTGAGGAGGAAAGGAGCAGAGTTCTAAGAAAATTACTAATGAGGAAAATCCACTCTGGTGCTATAAAAGAGAATAAGAAAAAGTACTTTGAAGTTGGTGATCAGGGCATGCTTCCCTAAAGAAATGTCATTTGACTACCTAAAGAATGCCTAGAAGTTATTCAAGAGGAAGAAAACTTGAGGTAGAGTGAACACAAGAGCAAAGGCCCTGAGGCAGGAACAATTAAGTCTTTCGGAGAAAATGGAAAAATACCAGTGTAAATAGAGAATATGCCCTGTGGATAGATAAAAGTGGGGAGATAGGAAGGGGATTCAGGCCATCATGAGGATTTTACATTTATCCTAACTGCATGGGAATCCATTGAAGAGTTTTATGCAAGGGACTGACATAATCCAATTTGAAAATCACTAAAGGAGAAACAATCTTTTGCATTTTTAAAAATCCTCATTAACTTGAAAGGGTTCTTGCCTCTTGTATGTAGTGTGATGCTTTTTTGTGGAGTTGTTGACAGTATTTCCCAGGTAGTCTCTAGGGAAGACACTGCCGAAATTAAAGTAATTGGTATTTAATCATGTCTTAGTTAACATTTTTAGAATACTGCTTTTAGTATGATACTTCTTCCTATGTCATTTTTTTTCCTTTTTAAAACTAGTGATTGCATTTTTATTTTAGGGACTTAAAAACATTGCAGGTGGCATACTTCTGTTCATATTTGTTATCCCAATTTTGTCTAAGGCATTAGGAAGACCTATGTGATATAAATAGCAAGTTTAAAGTAAACTGACCTTATTTTTGATGATTTCAGTAGAGAATTAAAGAAACTAGATTCTACAGTTTTCCTGTATTATTCAGAGAATTCATGGAGTAAAATATTTCAAATTTCCTCTCCAGTAAGAAACAATACTTTTTTTCTGTGATTTTTATCTAATTAGCTCTAAAGCAGCATTTATATCTAAAAGCTCTCTACAGCAACTCCATTACCATGTAGAATTCACTGTAGGCAGAAAAAGGACACACTGTTGAAGTTTTTTGCTACCAATTAAAAAGCAAAATAGCAAAAACCATCCCACTGAGAAAGCACAGACTAAACCTTATCTCATTAAGACAAAGTCTACATGCTTTATTTACTTGTGGTTGAGAATCAATGCCCTATTGTCTTCTAGGCATACATAATTTGCAACAGAAACAAGAAACAGGAGATATATCTTCATTGTTTTGTCTAAACTAGTAATTAAAATGAGGGTTTTTATTTTCAAATGGACAGTATTAGCAAGTCAACAATGGCTTAGAATGATACAAACACTACATGGAGAATTATCTGCTACAGTAGAACTTTCCTTATTACCTTGTGCTTAGCAAATACACAATTGTTGAATGAATGAATGAATGAATGAATGAATGAAGTTAGATTAGTGCATTGTATCTGTTATCTCACTAGTTTGGTAGACAGTTTGCAGAATCTGTCCACCAAAGTTGGGGAGCACTGGGGTCAGGATCAAGGGATGATGGTTTCTTGGTTGCAACTTTGGTAAAATGAAAAGTAGACTCAATCGTTCAGCAATAGAGGATACCTTTCCATAATATTCTGGGAAGATATAATAGTTTGTTCTACTACCCAAGTAGTTTTGATGAATCAGGTAAGTGGTTTGGATGATAAGCATGGAATCCTGTGTTTTCATTTGCATGTGTTTAGTGATATAAATTTTCTTCCTGTACTTTGGGAGCAAGGATGTATGTTATCCACTGTAGCATTTTACATAAGCAAAAAAAAAAAAAAAAAAAAAAAAGCTACATTTGGCTACTTCTCATTGGGAAATTGTGTCCCAAGGGTGCAATAAATATGCCAATTTTATGCAACAGATGTAGGACTGGACACATTGAATTATGAAGATGGAGCAGAATGCAGACAATTAATAATGCTACTGCTGTAAAATATAGATGAGTTTTAAAGAAATGTTGTGATAGTTGTCTTGATGTTGTATAATAAGATGATTTCTACTCTTTGCTTTGCACAGTTAATTTAAATGTTCTTTGTTCTGTAAAGTCTATGTCAAATAGTCTGAAGGGCAATCAAAACTTAGATGCTATTTTTTCAGTATATGGACATTTGTCCAAAGGATTGAATTTTAAGGATGGTATTGGCCACATCATGTACATTCATGTCCTATGTATTGAATGACACAAATATGCAAAACATATAAAAAGAGTTATGTAAGTTTCTATTTGCAATTTATCCTGTTCAATGTGCTTTTTCTGCTTTGGAAGAATATATTTAGGATGTATGTAAAAATTAATTATTAGTGTAATATTTAATGGGAAATTAGGAGGGCTATAAAGACACCAGGTTCTTTGTCTAGGGGAGAATTAACTAAATCCTTTAGATGCCTGAGTGTTTTCTTACTAACTTTTCTTTAATGTTACTATTTAAAACTCCTTGGTAGAATGGGATTAGCCAAATATCAAATGTGAATTATCACATCCATATTTGTTTAGTTGAAAATATAAGGGTGGTGCAGATTTAAATGCACCAGTTTATTAACCTTGGAATTTGTTAGACATTTTTGTTTTGTGTAAAGCACTTATATTTTTCAGAAACATTTTTGTTTTGTATAAAGCACTTACATTTTTCAGAAACATGAGTGGAACTTCTGTTACGTTCTTTAAGAAATTCCTTTTAATTCCCACTTGTCAAAAGGCTGCATTTCCCTGCTGTAGACTCTTCCTTTGGCACCCAGACAATACACACAAGACTGCCCACCCTTCCTTCTTTCCCTGCCCCTTCTCTGGCACTCAGCTTCCTGGCTTCCTCGACCCTGAATGCATCAAACCCATGACTTTGCCATAGAGCCTAGCACATGAGAGGGGCTTTGTAAATGTTGATATGCTTAAGCTTTTTGGGCTTTGATTCCCCTACCTGTAAACTTGTTATAATGACAGTACCTACTTCATAAAGCATTCATGAAGATTAAATAAGCTAAATGCAAACTAAATTAGTTCAGTTGTTAACATAGGGTCACAATCAGGGATAATGGTTTCTTGGTTGCAACTTTGTTAAAATGAAAAGTAGATTCAGTAATTCAGTAATGGGAGTTTTTATGGGCTTAGAATGGGGAAATGCGTGCTGATGGGTCCATGGGTGGGCTTGGAAAAGCACCATTCGATTGGTTGAAAGGCATCATTCAGAAGGAACCAGTCGAGAGAGAGTGGGTAAGACAGGGATAGAAGTTTTCACTCCAGTGGTGGACTCCATCTGGAACTGCCAGCTCGGTTTTCAGGCTTTAAACTGTCCTTTGGCTTGAAGGTCGGGTTCAAGCCATCCCTGTCTGCCTAGAAATTTGTCTGTCTCCTGCTGCTATCATCATCATCAACATCATCATCATCATTGCCTTTAGATAAAATTAAATACTCATTACAAGTAGAGATATTTCCCTGAGAAAAGAAAATGTATATCATTTCTCTCTCTTCTTATCTCACAGACTTAGTAAATTTTCCAAGGACCCTTGAATCATGTCTCTAACACTTTTACTTTAAAGTGAAAAGCAGGAAATCCAGGGGGTTGGAATATCTTACCCAAGATGATAGAGCTAATTAATGAGCAACATATCCTGAATTCATGTGTTCTGATATCTATGGGTCTGAATTCATGTGTTCTGATATCTATGGGTCAGCACATGTTTTCTACACAGCAGAATCTCTCTCTTCCCCTGTAGCTTCTGAAGTTGCTAAAGACAAACCCTCCTATTAATATCCTCTGGGTTTATTCTAGGTTGAAACCTTTGCCCTCGTTATTGGTTGTCTGTTAATGATAGCCTGCCGGATGGTTCCTAAGGCTCTTACTGCAAAGGCTGATACATAGAAACATAGAAGTTTCCTTATGATGAAGCCAGAGAAGCTGTGCTGCTCTGAAAGCTGCCCATCTGTGTACTCCAACTCTATGAGACCCAGAGACAGGCCAACAGGCCAGTCTTCATGGGCTTGTGACTTGAAGGCTACTGGACCTTAGAAGGGCCCCATGCTTGGTCTAATGCTCTGCTGTGGCTATCTTAAAATTCTTCACGTTCTTTGAATGAAATTCCACATTGTCATGTTTCTCTCTGCCCTACAACTTTTTTGGCCTGTCTGCTGAAGAAGTAGTGGATCTTTGTGATAAATCCCTGGGCACTCAGGGAACTACTGTTGTATGGGAGAAACTGCTATGCTTTTTTAATAACAAAAGTCAGGACTAGAAACTCCCCCATGAGTAATATAGATGAAAACTTTATTTTCATTAGAGCAGCATATATTTTTTCTAACAGGACTTTTTAACTTTGATATGACAGAGGAAGAGAAAAGACCTGCTCTCAGGCAGCTATACCCTTAGTGTCTGGGAGGAGGACACTAAGAGAACTCTATGGATTTAACCTGGACAAATTCCTCTCAAGCACTATTTAAAGGGACTTTGTTCTAATTTTTTTAAAAAATAAAGAACATAATTTGACATATAAGAATAAAGTGAATAATGCTTTGATAAAACCTGTGCAAAACAAAAATAGCTTTACTGAGACATTCACCAGCATTTTGACCATACAACTAGACTAATGGCTTTGTTGAAAAGTAAGGTAGTAAATTCAAAATCACAGAAGTACATTCCCAAAAAGCAAATAACTTTGCATCCGATTAGCATTTTATTCTAGACAACTGGAGGAGCTCAAACTAATACTATCCATAATATGGGCCCACCTTTATACACTGGTATTGAGAGAGGCTTGGCAAAATGACATGCCCACCATGGAGAGCTCCACCATATCATTTACCTCCTGGGCAGACAGGAGGGCTGAAGAAGCAGACTGGTGAGAAATGGGCAGCTCACTCTGAATCTTTGCCCTTTGAGTTAATTCTAGTTGACCTACTTGAGCAATGATTGAGGAATTTTTGATTCAGTTTGCCCTGATCTATCCCCTGGTGAGCATGGGCTTGTTATTTTTTAATGAAACTATTTTCACAGCCTGTTGTTTTTGGTGTCAGAGATAGAGGAGAGTGAAGTTATTTTTTTTTATTCTTATTCCATTTTTCTCATCAATCCTAGTGCCGCTTATGCTGCTGAATTGCATTTAACCAGTGTCTTGCAGCAAAGCATACTTTCTAGCAAACAGTGCAAGAACACTAACAAAGGATAAAAATAATACCAGGCAATGACAAATGAGAAAAGCATACACACACACACACACACACACACACACACACACACACACACCAAATACCTTTTCATAGCAGATGCCAGAATTGTAATTATATAATTTTGTCACCTCTCTTGCTTTATGTAACAATATCTGTTGGGAAGTATTTGCCCCGAAATTGAATATTTCTCACCCAATTCATATCTTATCTCTTAAAATCAATGTAAAAGTACTACTTTAAATTTTTTGCTGGTAAAGTGAACTCTGTTTAGTTACTCCAGTTTTCGCCCTTTGGCAGTAAGGGTGGGTAAAAGTCGATCCCTGTTCTCCCAAGAGGAGTTTTCCAATTAGATGCACTTTATTTCTAGAATAAGGAGGATCTGACTACACAGTTAGCACCCCCCGTTTGTGAGATTTCATCACCTCCTTTCAAAACTTGCGTTAGTGGGATTGGAGGGTTTTTTTTTTTTTTGTAAATTACTATTAAAGTTTCAGAAGTGGATAGAAATCTGTTATTTAGAAAGCAGCTGGGTACAGAAGTCAAGCTGAGCTAACTTTTAAAATAAATCAAATGGAGAAGCAATGCTGCAGAAAAGAGTAGATTTATTTCACAGTATGAGCTTTAGTACATTAAAAGCACAACTAAAGGCAATGCACTAACAATAGTCAGTACAGATTTGCAGATAAGATGTCCTTAGCTACCCAGCCATACATCTTCATTTGTTTTTCCATTTCTTAATAAAACGATCAGAGAATAGGTTTACAAAACTGAGTGTCATTATCATGACTTTAATCTTGTTTAAATTCAAAACTGTCCTCTAGGGTTTGTGTCTAAAGGAGAGATTTATAGTAATCTGTTTTTTTTAAAAAAAAAAATAAAAACAGTAGATTGTATAAAAATTACTATTTGGATTCTATATTTCTAAAGAAAGCAACTCTGTAATTTTTGGAACAGCTCACTATACTAAAACATCAGTAGGCTTTTAATTTCAAATGAATAAGCGATCACGGGAGGAATGTATCAGCATACCGAATATTCTCTAAAGCTGGTAAAATAACACTCATATCTGTAATTCAGGGTTGAGATGGATAATTGGACCATAGAAATGACATCTACAGTCAATACTTAGACACAACAAAAAATTAAATATTTGGAAATGTCAATGGTATTCAGTGGAACTTCCTAATCAAGTCCTGAGTGCCAAGTGGAATTACTCTAACCTAGAAAATACTTCAGGAGCAGCTTAAAATATAGAAAATGTCCTGTGGGCTTATCACACATAGTATGTGTGTCATAATCATCTCCAAGTGACAGTCTTTTGCCTCTTTCCTTGATATTCCCCCCTTGATTCCTCCAACAGTGTTCCACCATCAACTAGTATGACTGGGTCATGAAAGTTCCATCTTGGAAAATTCAAATTACTTACATTCACTCAACATTTTGTGTTTAATCCCTTGACTTTAAAATAATAACTCCTAATATCTTGGGGAGGAGGAAGTGACATTACAGTCAACAGTCATGGCTTTTAGATTCCTTCTGAACCATCTAAGTCCCCCATCTGCCCTACTCCCACCTTGCATTTTATCATGAAGTGACACATAGCAGAAGAGCAGTATAATAAATTTAAGCCAGTGACTTACTACTTTCCCCAAGGGTAGAAATCCCCTCTGTTTCTTTTCTCTTTTGTTTCCAGGTTAAAGGGTGCATTTGCAGACATCTAATACCATGCATGCTGATCTGAAGGAATTTCCCTGGGGGAATGTGAGATGTATATGTCTTTTTTATAGTCCTATGGGAGACTTTTACTTTTAGATAATCACAGGTAAATCAATATGGTTTTAGTCCCTCTGAATCAATAATATATGTTTACTGAATTGGATTATAAAACATATTATAAATTAAAATTATCTTATTTTATTTCTTAAGATGCTTTTTAGTACTTTGTAGTGATACGATTTCTGTAGTGGAATAGTCTATCGAAAAAGCATTTCAGCCAGGCTCCGTGGCTCATACCTGTAATCCCACCACTTTAGGAGGCCGAGGAGGGAGGATCACTTGAAGTCAGCAGTTCGAGACCAGCCTGAGCAACAAAATGAGACTCTCTCATCTCTAAAAAAAAAAGTTTTAAAAAACTTATCTGGGCCTGGTGGTGCATGCCTGTAGTCCCAGCTACTTGAGAGGCTGAGGCAGGAGTTTCGCTTGAGTCCAGAAGTTCAAGGCTGCAGTAAGCTATGATCCTGTGCACTGCACTCTGGCCCAGGTGACAGAGTGAAACCTGTTTTTTTTAAAAAAAAAAAAAAAAAGTTTTGATACTTCAAACTCTTAAAAATTCCTTTGTTAAGTATATAAATTATGCCCAAAATTTGTGCCATTTTAAAACTGAGTAAGCATTTTAACTAGAATACTTTATCTTAGCCTAAAAATGTTATCTGTTATATAATTATTTTCTATTGACTCACAGAAGATGCTAGAAATAACTATATAATTACTCAATAATGAGCTAAGTTTCTAGGGAGTGAAGGGAGCTGTCCTTGCTTAAAAATTGGGTAATTTTATAAACTTACCCAGTTTTTAAGGTTAGCTTTTCTAGGGCTTAAAGATACATTTCTCTAAAAAATACTCATTTGTTTTTCAACCTACATTAAAAGAATATTATGATTACCTCTTTTTTATTTTGAGATGGAGTCTCACTCTGTCACCCAGGCTGGAGTGCAATGGCACGAACACAGCTCGCTGCAGCCTCGACGTCTGGGGCTCAAGTGATCCTCCCACCTCAGTCTTCAGAGTAGCTGGGACCACAGGGGTGTGCCAGGGGTCAGCTAGAGCTGGGGTTTCTCTACATGGCCCAGGCTGGTCTCAAACTCATGGTCTCAAGTGATCCACCTATCTCAGCCTCCCAAAGTGCTGAGATTACAGGTGTGAGCCACAGTGCTTTGGCCTGTCTTTAAAAATGCTTTTTTTTTTTTTTTTTACCATGAAAGGACAAATCTCACTTTATATTTTGAAGAGCATGGTATTTGAACAAAGTTAAGGGATTGGTCATCATTAAAATAGTTATGACACTGTCTACTAAATCATTTGTATCTATATTTAATACATCAATACAGAATTATAGAAGTTCACATATAAAATGTGGTGTTGACACTGGAAGAAAAGGAAAGAATGCAAGATATATTGGAAAGAAATGACAGATATCTGATTTTCTAGCTCATCTCTTATAAATGATTTAATACATGAAAATTATTCAGCATAATTTCTGTGATTGTCAGAAAATGACAATCAGTATAATATACTGAAAAATGATTTAGATTAGTTGTAGTCCTAGGCTCTTCACTTTCTAAAAATGTGTCAGTTTATCCCAGCACATTAGGAGGCAGAGGCAGAAGGATCACTTGAGTTCAGGAGTTGGAGACCAGCCTGGGCAACATAGTGAGACTTTGTCTCTACAAAAATTAAAAATAAGTTAGCTGGGTTCTATTAGTCCATTTTCATACTGCTATGAAGAAATACCTGAGACTGGGTAATTTATAAAGAAGAAAAGGTTTAATGGACTCACAGTTCCACATGACTGGGGAGGCCTCACAATCATGGCAGAAGGTGAAGAAGGAGCAAAGGCACATCTTGCATGGCAGCAGGCAGGAGAGCGTGTGCAGGGGAACTCCCATTTATAAAACCATCAGATCTCCTGAGACTTATTCACTATCCTAAAACAGCACAGGAAAAATCCACCTTCATGATTCAATTACCTCCCACCTGGTCCCTCCCACAACATGTGGGGATTATGGGAGCTACAATTTAAGATGAGATTTGAGTGGGGACACAGCCAAACCATCTCACTGGGCATGGTGGTGTCTCAAGCCTGTAGTCCTAGCTACTCTGGAGGCTGAGATGGGAGAATCTCTCGAGCCCAGATGTTTGAGCTTGCAGCCAGCCAAGATTGTTCCACTGCACTCCAGCCTGGGAAACAGAGCAAGACCCTGTGTCAAGAAAAAGCCTGTCACCAAGTTGCTCTGAGTTAAATAAGTGGAAGTGGTGCTATGAAAAAGTAAAGCATTATTTAAGTGTCACCTTCTTAGAATTCGTGTAGAATCACCAACTTTAGAACTAAAAGTTTTTAGAGACCCCAAGCCTCTCTGACTCCATTATGGAAATAAGGAAATAGGCCCAGGGAGGTGGGGACAATTGCAGGACTTGGACCTCAATTCAGACCTCTGGACACATTTCATTTGTTTGTTTGTGTGTTTATTTATTTTTGTATATTTACTGTTGGAATGTAGTCTGAAATAGAACACCATTGGGATCATTAAGAAGTGTATTGTTGTGTCTTTTTTTTTGGAAATGTGGAAGCCAAGAATGAAAATGCTGTAGAGATTTCTTCAGTTGCATCCTCCTCTGTTTAGAACTTCTTGGGAATGTGCCTGTCTTTGAATAAATGGAAACATCCCTTGCAAAAGTTGTCTAGCTAGTTTCAGGCTAAGCATCTTAACAAATCCTGGCTTTAACCTACCAGTCCTATCTGAAGTCATGGAATGAGTTAGACACTCCATGTCTCTCAGTTTTCCCTTTTATTTCAGGTGATTTAGCACTTACTGAGTCTCCTTCATAATGAATTAGTATGATACTTTTTACTGTAGCAACTAGAATGGAGATTATGATCGAAAAATAATGTCATTTCAGTGAGTTTTGGGGCATACTATTACACTATTTTCAAGACAATTAATGAACTTACAGTCATACTTTCTAGCATAATGCTGTCCAATAGAACCATAATGGGCACTACATACTTAATTTTAAGTTTTCTTGTACTCACACTAAAAAAGTGAAAAGAAGCAGCTAAAATTATCTTAATAATATTATTTTAATTCAATATGTCCAAAATATTTCAACATGTAACTAATATTTTTAAACTATTAATGATAGATTTTGCATTCCTTTTTTTAATACTGTCTAAAATTCGGTGTCTATTTTATACTTACAGCACATCAAATTTGGATTTTAAATTTTCATCAGAAATACATGATCTATATTTGATTTCATAAAATTTACATTTGAAAAAAGTAAATTTACATACCCAAGTTATTCCAAAGATACTTAAAATTATTCCAATAACAGAAATCAGCATCAGTCATTGATTTAAATTTTAAATCAATTATTATAAATTAAAATTAAAAATTCAGTTAATAAGTTATATTAGCCACATTTCAAATGCTGGATAGCCACATATAGCTAGTGGCTACCAGACAGAATAACAGTTCTAGATATTCAGTGCTGTCACCAGGATTATTTCTGTAGAAGAGAGATAAAAAGTTCATCTGTCCATGTATTTTATTTTATTGACTAGTGCTTTATTTTGCAATGCAAACATTACCTACATACCTTCTGTAATTAATACTTAGATTTTCCTTTCAATATTGAATAGTAAAACATCCATTATAAGCACTGATGGGAAGATAAACCTTGGGAAATTGCCTTAACTGTGATTGTTAGTACTGGAATTGACCCGATTTTCTTTCCAACAGCTTTGCATGTTTTGTGGGTTTGTATAACCATGTGCCCTGCTTTATAAATACTTTCAGTTTAACCTGCTGTGTTTCACTTGATTGCTCTAGTATGGTTAAAGACAAGTGTTTTTGAATAACAGCAGGCCTATCAAATTGCCAATTGGGAAATCCATAGAATATGCTTAGGGCAGCTTTTTGCAGCATTTCCTGTACCTGGCAAAGAATTTTTGAAAAAAATGTCAAATAGCACAATGGATTCTTAACTGGCAGACTCTAGGGAACACTTTTATATATAATATATAGGCTTACTAGTTGCCATTACTTTTTAAAAAAAAATTAGTACTTTAGGCCCATGTAGAGAGACAGTATAGCAAAGAACTTAAAAGCATGATTCTGGAGTCAGAACCATTTAGAAATGATATGAATTTGTCTGAAGTTACTTTACCTTTTCAAGCCTTAGTTTCCTCATTCTAGAATGGAGATAAGATTAGGACCTACTCAATGAAGTTATTGGAGAATTAAATGATAATATGTCCTTGACTTTGTACCTGTCACAGAGTAAGTGCTCAGAATATGAACTCTTACTCTACAAGACTAGTGGAACCACAGGCATCATTACACTTGAAACTCATCACCAGGAGTTAAGAAGAAGGAAAGCAAATACTGTATATGACCATTGTGAAGTTAATTCAAGCAGCATAAACCCTAAAGAGTGGCATACCAGTGGCCTCATCCCCGGTTTGTTTATTTGTTGTTGTTTTTAATTAGTGTGCAAAATCTTTACATCAAGAAGCAAAAGGAATTGTTCATCAATTTCACTATGTGATTTTCGCTTGTCTTTACCTGTTCCAAGATGGCTAGTTTGATTATACTGTGAAACAATAACTTATAAAAAAATTCTCTAAAACCATTCTATGAGTAATAGATCAGACTTTTAATCAAGGTATTATTTTATGTTCTGCAAATTATAGCAAAGATAAACATTGTGAAGTACATTTGCTAGTTTTATGTAGTGCCAGATTGGTAAATTACTGTACTTTTTTGCTGTCCTATTATTGTTGGTGGTGGTTGTTTTTTAATTTACATCATCCTTCATGTTCCTAGACTCCTATTTCTCAGAACCCTTTTCTGTATTATTATTAATGTGGCATGTTTAATGTTTATAGTATTTCCATAAAAATAGTTCATCTCTGGTAGGTAGTTTTCAATGTTAAAGCAAATGTGCTTACTCATTGAATATGAAAAATATCCCTCTGGAACAAATGTAGAACCATCCATCTCTTGAACAGAATTCTTACGGGGTTTTACTTATCTGCCTAACTGCCTTGAAAACAGCTTGGAAATCATTCCCATACTTTTGGGGAGCAGGCAGTCATTTAGGCAGTTTCCACTGAACAGCTTAAAATAATCAGGTTATTACAAGTAAAAATATTTTAGGATGGGTATCTATGCCAGCTAACATGAAAACCCACACTGAACTGATGTTTAAGATGTATTATTACAGGCAAAAAGAAAAAAATCTTACTTTGTTTTTGCACTGGCAGATTACAAAAGTTCATGGGACAGCAGTCATAGAAACACAGAGTTTTAGGATGAATTATGCATTATTTTAAAAACCTTTAGGATTGAGTTGTTAGCCCTCCATGTGGATAGAATTTCAGAGCCCTTATTACATTTTAAAAGTGAAGCTAGGGCAGAAAGTGACTCAAAATTAGAAATGTCAGGATCTTCAATTTTGAGGTATGGCCATTTATTCTTAAAGATACTGCATTCAAACAAAAAGGAGTCAGCTGAGGTGGCTCACACCTGTAATCCCAGCACACTGGGAGGCCTAGGAGAGAAGCTAGCTTGAGCTCAGGTCTTCGAGACCAGCCTGGGCAACATAGTGAGGCCCCCATCTCTACAAAACCAATTAAAACTAGCCTGGCATAAGGGTGGGTGCCTATAGTCCCAGCTACTTGAGAGGCTGAGGTGGGAGGATGGCTTGAGCCAGGAAGGCCAAGGCTGCAGTGAGCTGTGACCACACCACTGTACTCCAGCCTGGGTGAGAGAGTGAGACCTTGTCTCAAAAAAATAAAAATAAAAATAAAAAAAGAGAGAGAGTGAGAGAGAGAGACAGAAAGAGAAATAGGGCACCATTTCAAAGAAAACATAAAAGCATTTTTTAAATATTACTTCTTTATGATTTAGAATGGATATTTTTTCTTCCAGAAATGAAAGACATGTGTCTGTAGAAGACCAGACTTTAGAATAAACATTGCAGCAAATGTCCAAGCCTTGGCATATACCCCATATTTCGTTGGCATCTTGTATAGGTTTCTAATCTTATATTATAACCCATATGAATGTCCACTGAGGACCACAAAAAGATCTTCATGGAGAAAAAAAACACAGCTTCACACATTAAATTAAGCATAAGAGGAGCACAAGACTCGGGTTTTTTTTGGGGGGGAAGTGAGAACAGCTCCAGCATTCGTTCTTCCCAGCAAAGGTGAACATATGGCCATGGTGTCTCCTGCTATCAACATTTTTGCCCCTGAGAGAGACTAGCAAGTCGGAATTGGTTAGAGACCATCAGAGAGAATGAGAGATCATCTGCATCTCAAAGGATTAAACAAGCATTGGATAGAGAGGAACAGAAGGCTTCAGGTAGAGACAGTGGTGTGTGATCAAAGCCATTCATGTCTTAACTTTACAACTGTGTTGAGAGCTCAGAAGGAGGAAATATGTGAGCAGATCAAAAGATCAGTGTTGCAGTAAAGAAAGAGATAAGATTGAAAAAATGTGGAGAAGTGAATACTCAGCCCATAATACATGCAGAAAGTATTATCTGGGCTCAAAAGTTGTTGTGGGGTTGGGGGAGGGGGGAGGGATAGCATTGGGAGATACACCTAATGCTAGATGATGAGTTAGTGGGTGCAGCGCACCAGCATGGCACATGTATACATAAGTAACTAACCTGCACAATGTGCACATGTACCCTAAAACTTAAAGTATAATAATAAAAGAAAAAAAAGTTGTGTCAAAGAACTCAGTTAGAAATTGGTTGTAATAATACAGTGGTGAGCTAGGACAGAAGGAACAAAGAGATGGGAGAAACAATAGAAAAATTACAGGGAGAAACACTGACTGCAGGTTACAATGGCTGGTCAGAAGTGGGTCAAGACAAGTTTCCAAATGGGTACCAGCAGTAGTAGTGGTACCATTAACAGACACTTTGAGGGGAGCGAATGTCAGGAGATACTGGTTGGGGAGGACTGAGGCTTTTTGGTGTTTTAACTTGGTATAAAACAGAGTAACTTTTAGGTTTTATTTTATGTAACAATTTTCATGCTATAACAGAGCTTGATTTTTCTCAGGTCATTACTAAAATATCACCAAAGAGAAGAATTCTGGATATATTAGAATTCAAAAAGATATTAAATAGAAAAACAAGACTGGGGAATATATTTCTTAAACATGTGTAAGATGTTTGCAGGTTACAAGCAGACCTCCATGTAGTCTGTCTACTGGAAGAATCATCATGGGACTGGACCTTCAACCACTGGCAAGCACTAGAGATAAAGTATGGATAGCCATCAGTAAACATAGTAATTTTGCTGTAAGAATAGGTTAGATTTACAGGAGTCCTCTCATGGCCGTGTATAAGCACTTTTTTTTTTATTTCCTCTCTCTAACAGAAGAACCATCTACTTGATAGCAGTGGACACTTCTGATGCTTTTAATTGTAGAATCTTGGAATAATACACTGTGCTATTAAAATTGCTCTTCTACTTTCTATAGTTCTATGAAATGGAAAATCATTTGGCTTTAGTTGTTACTTATTTAGTGATGACAAAAATGAATTTGAATGAAAACACAAATTTTATACAAGAACAAAATTGAGCAGTACAGCAGTACGGGTTTATCCATCTTTCTGCAAGTAGTCATCTACCATTTTTATAGGTTACGAGCACTTCCGCACATCGACACAATAGGAACAAAATCATAAACAGCACAGTTATGTTCTTAGAACATGTTTGAAATAAAATGAAGTCTTTATGAGCATGAAAAGTTTTTTTTTTCTTTGACTGCAAGTCTACAAAGCACTGTGAATGGATAATATGAACAGGGTGCCCATAATCGTTCTAACGGTTGAGAACATTTCACCTCAGTCTGGAGGATTTCTCATTCCCACTTCCAAATCAGCTCCAGACCTCCCCCTGGGCACAAATACAACATGAAGCACTCCTTTCTCTTCTCCTTTTTAACCCTGTCCTATCTGTACATTCTCCACCTAATTTGTTAGTAGCACCAGTCTTCCAAGGAGACACTTCATTCCTAACTTGTCCCTCCCCTCTAGTAACCACATGCAATCAGAGATCTAATCTCAATTTAGCCTTTAAGAATCTTAAATTTTGTTCCCTCTTCTCCAAAGATGCTATTTTGGTAGAGGCTCTCCTGGTCTCTCCCCAGCTCTGCAATATCCCCCTGCCTACTCACCTGCTTTCTGTCTTCTATCCCTCCAATCCCTCTTCCACATATCCTACAGCATAGTCATTTTCAAATGGAAATCTGGACTTGTCATTTTCTCCCTGAAAAATTATTTAATGACCTCCTGCCAGGATGTCATTCAAGCTTCTTGATTTGACCCATTAGGTTCTTACCCACTCTCCAGCCTTTATTTACACTCATGCAGTGTTGACTGTGGTCCAGCTTTACCACACTCCTGGACATTCTTCATACCTGCTCTGCTCAGCCTCCTCCTGGAACGTGGTGAGTGTTTAGAGTGCCCTGGACACACACTCCCACCTAAGTGGCTCATCGTTCAAGGTTCCGCAAAACATGATCTCATCTAACCTTTTCCCCTGCATGCCCATCTGTTCCCTTTGCTTCACACTTATTCTATTACTCCTGTATTTGTAATCATTTTCAACCTCTCTCTCCATGACACCGTGTGCTTTTTAAGGATAGAGGCTATCCGTAAGCATTCTGTTTCCAAGACCAGGTACAGAACCTAGCATGTAATAGTTATTCAATAAATATTTCTCTCATGAAACTAAAAAAGTAGGTACAGATGGGCTTCACATTGGGCCCTTATATCTGTATATAATAAAATATTTGGGCTTGGAACATAGCATCCTAGTTTTTACTTTATCTTACAGTAAATCATTTTTGAACACTGTACTACTAACTAATGGCTCTTTATGAGTTAAATTAGTTAATACTATTTACAAATGTGTTTAGTATTGAAGTAAAATAACATTCTGAGACAATCTAGTTCCCATTTTTTAACCAAAGAGACAAGTTTGAGTTTCCTGACGTGAAGAGGAAACCATTTGGTCTTATCAAAAATTAAGATGGAAAGGTTACATGTGCAGTTATTTGCTAATGTAATGAGAATGTCCATGTCTCCATTTATTAAAAATTGGGAAGTTTATATTAAAGCTGATTGTCATGCTTCAATTAAGTTAGCAAATATGGATGTCAATTTTATCACAAATGCAATATTAAAACTGATGTTTGATCTTGTCTTGAATGCAATGATTAAATTCAATCTAGTACTCAACTCTCTCATATTGAATAAAAAGTAAACAGCCTGGTGTTTTCCATATCACGGAAATCTCCCTGGTTTGCTGTTGTTGGGTATTTATACATACATGCAGCTAGCAAAAGGTAAGCAGATTCATCATTAAGTTGTTGTATTGAATCAGTAAAGTGATAATTGAATCTTAACATACCAAAACAGAAATCTCAAGAATGGCTATTATGGGACTAGTTTTGTAAAAGGGGAAAACATAAAATCAGTAGAAGAGATTTGCTTTTAACTTCCCAGTATATTTTATGTGTTTAACAATAACAATAAATAAAACCCATGCACATATAATTGAGAGTGCTTGTTCATTAGTTTGGAAAAGAGGTATAAAAATAAATATGTGTGTGTGTGTGTGTGTGTAAACACACACATATTTATATATCTCAGATAACTGATGTGTCCTTTGCTGGAAGAAGAAAACTATGAGAAAATGTTGGTGATATACTTTTTCTTCTTCTGTCTTTGTATTTGTTATTTTTGTGCTTATCTTTAGTTTTGATATTGGGTTAAACTTTGGCAGGTTTGCTTACTGTTTATTCTAGGGATGCTTCTTTTATGGGGCCTCTGTTATCATATCCTGCTAACAATACAGTAAATGGAAATTTAGGGAAAGCAACAGTAGGAACTGCTGTGTATCTGCGGTAAGTTAATCAGATTTTGATACCCCAAAACCAACACAGTCCACAAGACTGATAGCCCAATGCTGCAGTAAATTGTTTCTTAGCAGGAAATCTACAGTAGCAGTGTAATTTGGACAATGGAGCGTTTGACAGCTAACCCATCAAAAGCAGTGCACCCTGAGGAAGTTGCTCACTTCTGGCTTTACATTCAGCCAAGCATTGATAAAGCAGTGGCTAAGTAGGAGAATCAATTTAAAATCAAATGATAGCAAGGCTATTTATCCCATTGCCAAAAGAGGACAGAGACAGAGAGTAGATTATTCCACCTGAGAACTCTATACTGTCCTTACCCAAATGAGGGGATGGGTCAATTATGCCTTCTCAATTCCTTTTGAGTGCCAGTTTTCTCATATATTAATATTTCTCATATATTAATATAAGCATGATTAAAAGCTAAGCTATTGTCTATTCTCAAAAGATGGATTTATGCAAAATGATTTTGGATTATTCATCTTAATGAAAACACTCTTTTTTTTTTTTTTTGACAGACGGTCTCACTCTGTCACCCAGGCTGGAGTGCAGTGGTACAGTCTCAGCTCACTGCAGCCACAAGTGATCTTCTTCCCTCAGCTTCCCGAGCAGCGGGGAGTACATGCGCATGCCACTATGCCTGGCTAATTTTTTTATTTTTTGTAGAGACAGGGTTTCACTATGTTGCCCAAGCTGGTCTCAAACTCCTGGACTCAAGCAATCCTCCCTCCTTGGCCTCCCAAAGTGTTGGGATTACAGGTGTGAGCTGCACCACCTGGCCTGAAAGTTTTTAAGCTTCAAGTCCCACAAAACTTAAATATGTTCCTGAAGGGCCACGGTAATGATCCTGGTATAAAGGACAAACAGTAATTGAAACCTGCTACACTTGACCTGAGCAAACTCATTAGCACCAATGGCGGATTGACTGGGAAGCTTGGAGACAAGCTTCTTACTTCGTCTGGGACTCCTGAGCTTGAGAGTGGATGCCTTAGCAACCCTACAGTTTGGGATTTGCTCTTTTCTTCTAAGAGACTGTTACCCACCAACTGCCCCATACACACACCTATACCTGCATTCCAGGGTTGTGATCAATAACCAATCACTATTAAACTGGCATCATACCAATATGAAAGTCCTCTGCTGTCTCAATATCCCAATAGCCACAAAGATCTATAGTTCTGATTTAACATTTTAGCAGGTTTTTTTTTAATCTAAGCACTTACATTGCCATTTAATCAATGTATATGCAATACATCATGCAATTATTTCAGATATTCATTGTTGACAGTAAAGCACTCAAAATTTAGACATAAACTATCAAATAATTAAGTTGTACTATTTGATGTGACATTCTAATATCTGAGTTTAGACATATTCCAAATTTAATTTTTTTGTTAAATTTAATACCACTCAAGCTTACTGTCTCACGGACAGTGATATATGGTGGTAGAGAAGGAGGACTGGTAGTTCTTCTTTCTGGTAATAAAGCTAGAAAAGGCATGTTTGTTTGAAAAGATAAAATTAAAAGACACACAAATAGGAGTTGTTGCCCCTTCACTCCAGTTTTCTTCTAGAAACGTGGCATCCCCACACATACACACGTTTTCCTTTCATACCAGATCTGCTGTGAACTTCAGGCCATTCCGTACATTCATAAATAATGTCACAGAAATACACAATCAACACATCCAGCTCCATGGTATAGCTCTTCAAAGTGCCTCTCGTGGATGCACTATGATGTTCAGTGATCATGAGTGTTCATACTCAGAAGCAAGCATACATCTCACTCTGTACCTATAAGAAATTTTTTTCTTGTTTGATGATAGTGCAATAAACTTTCTTTAAGTATATGTTTCTAAAACAAAAAGCTCCTTAAGAATGTAGTTATACAAAGTAATTATCTTAGGTATTTGAATTAAGAATATTAAATCCTAAATACGTTGTTTTCTTCTCCTATGTAATGAGTAAAATCATCTTTAATATAAATTACATACTTAACAAATATTCATTGCAACAAAGGTTTTAAATTGGTATGGTAAAATTGCACAAAATATGAACTTTCACACTGCAGTTGTCACATGGTCCCTGGGAGAGCCATCCTTTCTGTAATGAGGTTAAGTTAATTAAAGTGGGCTCAATGCTATTAGCTGCATGCAAAACTGAAGGTAAATGCTTAATCATAGAAATTAGAGATGATTATTTAATGAATTCTGAATAAATGTAAGGTTTTAGTCCAGCATGTTTGCAAAAGGGGATTGTTTGTTACACACAGAAAGGTAAGAAAAATGTCATTATAGATAATCTGGGATTTAGTTTGCAGGGTTTTTGTTTTGTTTTGTTTTTTGTCTTTTCTGGGTAAATGGTGATCTTAAGAAGTTATGTTAAAAATAGTTTGTAGGCCAAGCGTGGTGGCTTATGCCTGTAATCTGGTGATTTGGGAGGCTGAGGCAGGATGGCTTGAGGCCAGGAGTTCGAGACCAGCCTGGGCAACATAGTGAGACCTAGTCTCTCCAAAAGAAAAAAAAAAAGTTTCTTAAGTATTAGACATGAGGAAAAATAGCAATTTGTAGTAATAATTGTATTAGTGATCTCAAGATTCTTTATAATGTATGATTTCTATCTCTCTAAATTTGACCATGTTAATGAGACAAAATGTAAACTGATCACCTTGACTTTTTAAAATAAATTGAACTGTTCTATATTATTTTAAACATTAAAACCAAAATATTTTTAGATACATATAAAGTACACAAAGGAGCTAGATATGGGAATATAGCTAAAACAAAAGTAAAAGCATGAGAAAATGGGACAAAATATGATTGATTCCCAACAACGTGGACAAAGAAGCAGCGAATCAAGACAACAGAGAGGGCATTAAAATAAAGTACGGACCAAAGAGAATTTTGGAAGTGGAAACCTTAAAGAAGATGTTTCAGAAAGTTTCTAATGGAGTAGGAGCAAAGTAATCAATGAAACAAATGCTGCAATAATAGGTATCATTTTACGTCATGCAGCCACACGTCTTTCAGCCACCATTTATGTCTTAACACACCTACAAGCCCAAACTAACAACCCTTCTCTAAGAGTAGCTGACAGAACTAACGAAAGCCTGAAGCAGCGCAGCCATCTTGTCACCTCCGTATCTTAGCGCCTCTGCCCTCTCGGACTCCTTATCGGGCCTAAGAAGTACCAAGCCGTTCTTATTCTGATGGCTGCGGAGAGCTGATCTACCACCATGTGAAACTAAGTCATGTGAAACTAAATCCAAAATTCCACAAGGAATGAGGTCGATCTATCAGTGAAAATAATAGCCCATTTGAGCGCTTCTTCTTTCTCTGACCGGAAGGCAAGCTCTCCAGAGTCCATTGGGGATATTTCCTAAAAACACTTTGAAAGCTCACACATGTGTACTGTGATTTTTAGAAAGCAGGATACTCCGCTTGGGGAATAGGAAGGCCTCTGTAACAATGAAAAATGGTAGAAATGGGAAAGATTCATGAACATGTCCAGAGAGGTTTTCGCATAATTTAATGTTGTTTGTATTTTCTAAAGCTTAGATAATTGCTTGTTAAAGACTCCAGCAAGTTTATAGAGTGCTTGCTACATGATAGTCATTGTATGGCATAAACCTATTTTAGCAAATTTTCCGATAGTGCACAGCATGCATCTGTGACTGAGACAAAAATCAATGCTTATGGATTTAGCAGTGTAATCCTATCACTTGTTTTGTGAGATATGATTTGAAATGTAAAGTACGTTAAGACTTAAGTGAACTTGGAGGCATGGAGTCTCTGGGGTGTTTCTTAGTATCCTATTTATTATTGATCAGACTATTTCTTTATTGTCTCTCTACTCCTCGCCCCAGTTATCCTTCCTCCCCTGCACCAATAGTTTTTAAATTATGTGTATCAGAACCAATAAGTTATCCTTAGTATGAGGGTTTAGTTCCTACTTCCAAAGTAAGGAATAATATGTAATTTTTCCTACCCAGAACATAATCATGTAGCCAGTCAATTTAAGTCTTAGAATAAAAATACTAGTAAAATGTTAGCTCAAGTTTCCAAGCTTTGCAAAGAAGACTTAGTGTTTTTTCTAGACACATTTCACAAAGACAGTAGTAAATCAACTACTTCTAAGCAACTTTAAATAACCCTAAATTATTGTGCTTAGTAGCTATAGGAAGTCACTAGTGTAAAATTTTAGAAATTGTAGTTTTTAATCTGATTTTGTCAAGATTTTAAAACCACATGCTTGCTCTACTCTCAAATTTACTATGAAAGAACAATCAAATACAGTTTGAAGTAGTTCTACCTACCTGGAATTATTCATTCATTAAATAAATATCTATTGGAGATCTATGGTATGCCATGTACTGGGACAAAGTCCTCAGCCCTTATAATGCTTTTATTCTGGTGATCCATCAAAAGCTATTACTCTGTGGAAGCTATTACTAATTAGAATTTGCAAAAATTGTGTTTGTTTAAGTAAATGCAAAAAGTCCGACTCTTAGCTTCTGAAATGATCATCAGCCACAATACCCTTAAGATATAAAAATTATGATAGTTACGTAGGCTTTCTTCAGTACTTCAATCTAGCCTGATTTGAGATAAAATTCTGTTGAATTTAGTAAATGTTCTTCTTATTAATATATTATATATCTAAGGATCTGATTTTTAATTCCTACTTTGAAAGTGAGTTACATTTTGCATTTACTGTACACTTTTGATGTGGCCAATTCAGTTGCAAACTAACATGAATTGTTAAAACTATAATTCTCATTTCCATCAGCATATTCCTTTGGGAAAGAACATAACCTGTCCATGAAAGGATACTCTCTCTATATATAAACTACTGAATCTTGGGTTTCTATTAACTATGTGGCTTTTAGACATAGGCAAATGTAGTGAAAGAAAATAATGTGAGCTTCCATCTAATAAGACCAGACTCTGTCTTTGAAAATAATTATTGGAAGGAGGGTGGGGAAGGAACCTGTGCCCGTTCACGTGAGTTCTTCTTGCTGTATATTTAAAGCAAGTCAGTTATCGAGAAGGAATCCTTCAGAATACCGTGAACATATGGAAACTAGCTGCTTATACATATTGTCTAACTCTTTTAAAATTTATTTTGACTTTAAAAGACCAAATCCACAGAATGACCTTGAGCTACTATTAATCTACCTAACTGTAGGGCGTGAACACAGAACACATCTGCCATCTGTCAGCTGAGAATTCCCCTGGCACCACCCAGACTCCCACTCCTCACAAAGTCCTCTTGGGGCTAAGATGACTTAGAGAGAGGTCTTTCTTTGCTGGCAAAGAAGGAGTGCATTTAGACTAATCATTAAAACCCATTACCTAACAAAGTGCATGTTCTTAGGGAACACAGTGATACTTGCCAATGAATTAATCAGCAAAATAGGCTAGGAGAAGGTGGGATTAGCAGTCTCAGAAAAGATCAGAATCCATGAGATGCCAAAGCGGTTTCACTTGCCATAAATCTTCACCCAATTAGAGGGATTTTTATCTTAACATTTCAGGATTCTATCTGGATATAGTCTCTTTGTTGCTCCACAGTATGTTATAGCTGGGGCTGGAACAACGACCAAGGTTTTCCTGGAGCTTGATAGGGAAAATCATTTATTTGAATAATTGATCATTCAATTAGCAAAGCAAATGTTGAACAGTTGGACAGCTCTTTTTATCAGTGTTGATGGGAAGTAATTGGCTGTAGTTCATTACAAAGCAGAAAATTGAAAAGTGTGATTTTGAAATAATATTAAATACAACCCCCACCAAATAAAGCCCTCCTGCCTACTCTTTTTGTCATTGTTGTTTGGTTTTCTTTTCCCTCAGTGCTATTACATTCCAAAGTAAAAATCAAGCAACTGATTATGTTCCCTGGCTATTACTGAACAGTGACTTCCCTATACCAGTGTGTCTAGTGTTAAATAATTCTGCAGAGTGAGGCCTGCAAGTGGAGAATGATATTAGCACTTCGCTGGCTTAAAACAACAGCAAAAAGGCAGACAACCAGAACTGTTGTAAAGGGAGCACTGGAGGGGCTCTTGGGCTCAGCTGAGTTTCCACTCAATTTGTAAGAAGAAACCATATTTTCAGTAAAAATACTTGCATATTAAGTGGTCAAGTGTGAATTTTTAACAATAAAATATTGGATGGATGTAGAGTGCATTCATTATACACAACAATAGTGGTTTATCTTAAAAGTAATTTGAAAATACTTAGAAAAAATTTGATACAATTGCAGCCTATTCTTATTTCAAAGTAACTTTAACCCTTATGTCAAACGACTGTATTTTGGTTCAAAATCATGTACTCATAAATCAGTTGTCATCATAATAAAAATATTTTATAGGATCACTTGAACATTTCAAGAGGTTCTTATAACTTGGAAAGAATTATTTAAACCGATTTTTCAAAATAGGAGCTTCTAAAGGTATAAATTGATTCCTGGTTCTCAAGCTGACCCTGTTTTTAGCCAACATAAATATTCATAAATCAGCATAGCATTTATATATACTTGTTCATATAGAATATGAAAACAATTTTAATGTTTAAAAGGAATCTATTTTCTTTTAGTCTCTAATATCACATAACCTGCTTCTTAGAGTAGAAACTGGATTACTGTATAGTTCAGAAGTACAGAATTGAGAACAAAATAATTTACTGAAAACAAATATATATTTGTGTGTATGCATATATATATACATACACACACATATAAGATATATATGTATGTATTCATACATATATGAGACGTATGTGTAAGTATATATAGAAAGGAACAGATATCTCAAGGGAAATTTTTAAAATGAGTTAATGAATCAAACATTGATTCTGTTTATTCTGTATATATATATATATTTGTTTGTTTGTTTGTTTGTTTGTTTTTTGAGACGGAGTCTTGCTATGTCGCCCAGGCTGGAGTGCAGTGGCATGATCTCAGCTCACTGCAAGCTCCGCCTCCCAGGTTCACACCATTCTCCTGCCTCAGCCTTCTGAGTAGCTGGGACTACAGGTATTAGTATTTTTAGTAGAGACTGGGTTTTACCGTGTTAGCCGGGATGGTCTCAATCTCCTGACCTCGTGATCTACCTGCCTTGGCCTCCCAAAGTGCTGGGATTACAGGCGTGAGCCACCACGCCCGGCCTATTCTGTATATTTTAAAACTATTCTTGGATGAGAAATAACTTCCACAATAATACTAAATAATGAGCATGCTTATTTTATTCCTGGATTTAAAGGAAATTTCTGAAGAACTTTCCCATAAAGAATATTGTGTTTCACCTTAAGATAGGTACTTTGCTATTAGAAAATTGTTCTTCTAATCTTATTTTCAATGGTTTTATTAAGAATGAGTGTTAAATGTCATCAAAAACTTTTTGCCTCAAATTAATTGTATGATGCTTTTGTGGGTTTTCAGATTAGCATTTTATATTAACATGTTTCTTTATAACAATCATCTTTATATTCCAACTTTTATCCTGTTTCTTCATTGTAAAAGGAATACTGACATATTTCTTGAAAATGGTCTCCTTTAAAATAATCCATTGTCATTTTTTTACCCTGTTTGGAAGTATGGATAATGTATTTTTCTATGACATGAAAGAATCTTAAGAGAAACTACTTTGATATTGGTTTCTTCTTATTTTTACCTAAGTTTTAAAATGCTTTCTTCAATTATGTTCTTCATAACCAATTCTAATTCATTTTTATGGTGATTCTGAACTCCTATTATATATCTCTGTGTCTGTCATTTTCTCTCATCATTTCTTAATTTAGCTTTTGTTTGTTCATCTCCTTCTTATCCAAATGTTTATTGTGAGTCTACTACGTGACAAATTACTAGGCAAGAAGGATGAAGGAAAGATAAATACAATAAAATATCCACTTTCCAGTCTCTGTTAAGAATTTTTACTACATGTTACTCTAACCTATATTCTTTTCTACATCAATTCAACTATTTTATGCTTGAAGTGCTGATTTAAATATTCAGCATTATAGTTCAACCTGTGATGTTATTATAATTTAGCAACCATGACATTTTTAACTTCCTGAGAGTCAGTACTGTAAATTTTTCTAAACTTTGTATTTACTTTATATGACATATATGTTATACTTGATTTCCATACTTTTCTGCTTCTTTCGTGTCCTCTTGAGAAGGAGTCTGACTGCGCCAGACCATGCCTCACTTAGACTGGGTTAGACGGCCTGCCACCCTGGGCCTCCCTCTCCAGAGGGTCCCCATTTTGAGCCTTTCCCCAACTATGCTCCTCCTCACCTACCTTCTCTTCTAGATTATGCCTTCGGTAGTCAGGATTCCAGAATTTTCTGCTCAAATGGCTCTAGCTTGCTTTCCAGAGTCTGCATGGATCATTTGCTTGGGCCTGTCCTCTCAAGTAGAAGCCTTGCTGTCAGTGCGTAAATCCCTGGTTCTGAGGGGAGGCCAAGGAGCGACTGCTTGTAATGGGTGTGGACAGAGCATGTGCAGTGGACCGGGATGGCCATAGAGGCATATGCAAGGCTGCTTATGGCAACTAAGGAATCTGGTCATTGAAAACCCGTGACACTCAAAGCACTTAAAGAATGATAATTTGGAACTTAGCTTTATAATAAATCTCTAGAAGATATATTTGTCAAGATTAGAGGATAATAAATATTTTACTTAATACTTTGTTGCCTTGATATATAACCTTGAAGTATCTAGGCATATGGTATGCAAACCTCCATTTGCACTCTTATCCTGAGCCCTGCAAATGTTGAGGGCAAGTCTGCATTGAAATATTATTCTCCTTTGTTTTCTTGAATTATTTTCATAATTCATTAAGAGGAGTCCTGAGGGATGTTGCTTTGACATCTCCTTCCTGTTTTCTTAACATCAGAGTATGTGCTCCCCGAGTTTTTTGTTGGTATGTCAACTTGCTTATAGTATAATTTAAGGGCTAATTCAGACCCATTCTTCAAATGCAGGAAAAGATCACAGTTGGAGGCCAACTGGAGATCAGATCTCATGTGTAGTGATTCTATTAGAGATTGTCATCAAAATAACTTCATCATGTTTAGAATGGCTTAACAAACTAAGATGAAATAATTTTTACTCCTGCTTTCTTATTTTGAAGCGTAACATAGTTCAACATCAGAGGGACATTAATGGAAGCTTGCCACCTCCTTCCCACATTTGTAAAATGAATCAGTGTCTTTCCATCCCATATTCAACAGCTAAGCTATTTATGTCCCGTAAACTCAGGGCTCATTCACTTATTCAGCAGCTATTTCCTGAGTGTCTACCTTGTGCCAGTTGCTGTGCTAGTGCTGAGGATACAGCAGCGAAACAAACAAATTGTTAGGACATTTGGGAGGAAGAATCAGATAAACATCATATCAACACATCAACAATTGCCACAGTATTGGGCAGGGATAAAAGTCACCAAGAAGAATGAAGTGGTGCGTAAGGAGACGGATCACAGTCAGGGAAGTATTCTTTGGCAAAGCAACAGTAGAGAGTGCTCCTGGATGCGTGGAGGGAGCAGGATATGTGGATACCTAGAAGGATATTATTTAGTAAGTATTAGAGGAACACCAAGAAAGTCTGAGTGACTGGCACACATTATGGGAGGGAGAAAATGTTAGGAAATAGAATAAGAAGAGGGTCAGCTCATACAGATGTAGGGCATTCTAGGCCATGGTAAAATGAAACCATGGAAAACCGGGGGAACAGTTAAGTAGTGTTGTGGCATGTGTTTACTTATGTTTTTAAAAGATCACTCTGGCTGTTGCGGGATAGTTGCGTTTAGGGGTCAAAACAAGGAAACCTGCAAGGAGGCCATTACTATAGTACAAGACAAGAGATAGTGAGATGATGGTGGTTTTGACTCTGTTGGTAGCAGAAGACGTTGTAGGAGTTGAATCTGGGGTATATTTGGTCTTTAGGAAATCAGAACTTAATCCTAGCTTCAAGGAGTGCTGGCAGAATCTGCTACAACCTTGTATTGTTTTTACTCTCCTGTGATGTTGTAGCTGCTTGAGGATTCTTCCTGATCAGGACCTAGGGTCTGGTGCTACTTCTTACACCCAACTTTTCAGAAATCTAAACTGAACTCTTTTGTTATATTTGTGCATCCTCTGAGCACTATAGAATGATGTCTCAGTACCTTGCATAGAAGCAGAGCAAGAAAATCTCTCCTGTGTTAACAAACCACCTACCACACATTCGTTCTGCCTTTAAGTGCTATATTTTATATCTGTTTCTATTGTAATATGCCTTAGATCTAATTTTGAATGTGGAAAGAATACTCATTTTTAATAAAAATGTAATAGTACCCAAACAGGGCCAAAGAAACTAAAAATCAGGATGTTAAATCCCATAAAATGTTTTTGACTATTTCTCAATTTTATAGAATAACAATAAGAGGAAGAATTAAGAAATCTCTCTGAAATCAATAATACCTAATAGAGCAAACTTTCCTGTTTGGAAATCGCTTTTCTGTATGTGGTAGGGGATGTCATCCAAAATATCATGGAGACCATTATGTCTGCATTTGTGTCAGTGGGTTTGCCTAATTTAGGTCTCAAATACATGGATGCCAAACACTTAGAAAGCAGCTGTTCTTCTAAATGTATTAAGCAATTTACTTTAGGTAATGTAGCCTATAAAATTTTAATTTTGGATTAAATAAGCCATATCCTGCAGCATGCCTACTGCACCTTGATATTCAAAAGATGAAATATGGGCATATTTAGTGAATTTCTTCTCAGGATGCTCCACTGGAGAAGGGTCAATAGTTTCCTAATGAAAGTAGTCAATAGCAATTCCTCTTAGGAAGCTCAAGGAAATTAGCATTAAACAACAGGCATGGGTGTCTAGGGTTTTACACAATTATGTGATAGGATTGTTACATGTTTCAGGAAATGGTTTCAGGAGGCATTGCACTGAAGAGGCAATTGATAGGAAACAGTGCAATTGTCCTGGCTCTGGTGCTGGCTGCATTACAATGTAGAAATCAGAAAGACACATAGCTTGAAAATCTATACTAAGAAATGCAGAACATGGTTTTTATAAATAAATTGCCAAAGTTAGTAAGGGTTATTGCATTTTAATGTCATGATTTGGAAGAGAACAGATGTTTTATTGGGTGAAAATTTGGGTTAAATACCCATTTGATTTCCAGCTTCTCAAGTGTTCTTTATGCTACTGTGAGGTTTTGAGCTGTGAAAAACTATTTATTGAACAAACACTTACGTAGCCCTGGTGTTTCCAGTGCTTTGCACATGTTAACTTATTTATTTACATAACAATACTTTGAAGCTGGTGATTCAGTTATCCCTGTTTCTCAAGTGAAAAAAACAAGACACAGAGAGGTTAAGTAACTCATCCAAATTCACACAGGTACTAAATAGTGAAATCAGACAATGTATGTAGATGCAGAACTTGCCTCTGAACCATCAGATTATGCTGCATCTCCCTATCAGTTTTCATCTTTTCCAACTCTAACCTCAATCACATTTGATACCCCCCCAAATATAATGTGTTTTTATTTCTTTCTTATCATAGCTGTAGGTTCAGCAAATGTTGAAGAATAGTGACAGGTCTGCCTTATGTACAGTGGGGTTTGCAACATTTTAAAAAGCAGTATGGATTTTTCTCATCTTTTACATTTCTTTTTATTTCATGTCCCTTTTTCTGTCAAGATATAACCTATGGAGAAACGTTATGAAACAGCATTACACTGAGGAGACTATCACAGCTAGGGGAAGGCTGCCTCACTGAAGTGTTACTGAAAACAGACAGGCTTTCAATCCATGTTTAAAGGCACTTCTCTTTCCCAGTTAAAAAAAGGAAATTGGTCATAAATATTGAGCCAAGAAAGTTTATCTGTTTCCTCCATAGCATTTTAATAAATAGAAAGTGAAAAGAAAATCCATGCTTGCCTATTTTCTAATGCCAACTTTGGTTTATTTCATTGTCTAATTAACATTTGACATAGCATGTAGTGTCTTAGAGCACAAAGAATTCACTAATGTGGCCTGAAGCAAATTCCACTGCTACGATTTTTGTTAGATCTTTTAAGCTAAATTGTGATGGAAAAAGGGAGTTGTAAGGGCTCACCAAGGGCTATTTTAATGGTTCAGGAGTCTTGATTTCGAAGATGGCATTTGTCCATTTAAGTATATCCAAAATTAATGTCAGCTGTTCTAAAAGTATTAGGCGATAATCACTCTCCAAAATTCCTGTTATTGGCTTAACACAGGTCATTCAGTCTTACTTAGTCCTTTCTACATCAAGAGTTGGTACAGGTTTAGGAAATTATACTTGTCTCCCTTTGCCCTCAGTGTTTTTCAGCTACAATAGTAGTCTTATCATGATCCCATTTGATAAACCAATGTCTTATATTCCTCAGTGTACATCTCATTTTGCAGCTCTGTTTAGGCAATTTACTGAACATTCAAGGCTGGAGAGGTAAGAAGATATACTGTTTTCAATGTATTGATAATTGAAACAACAAACCATAACCCAAGTTAGACTGGGTTACGGAGGCATGGAATGAGTAAGGATTAATTACACCTAAGGAATCAAGAAAAATCTCAAAAAGAAGGCAACATTAGATCTGTGAGTTTAAGGATAGGAGAGATTTTGCCACCTAGAACAGACATTCCCAACCCCTGGACCATAGACTGGTACCTGTCCATGGCCTGTTAGGAACCGGGCCACACAGCAGGAGGTGAGATGCAGGCAAGTGAATGAAGCTTCGTCTGTATTTCCAGCCACTCCTCATCACTTGCGTTACCACCTGAGCTCCAACTTCCTGTCAGATCAGTGGTGGCATTAGGTTCTTATAGAAACAGGAACCCTATTGTGAATTGCACATGCAAGGGATTGAGGATGCACACACTCCTTATGAGAATCTAATGCCTGATGATCTGTCACTGTCTCTCCTTGCCCCCAAATGGGGCCATCTAGTTGCAGGAAAACAAACTCAGGCTACCACTGATTGATTCTTCATTTTGGTGAGCTGTAAAATTATTTCATTGTATATTACATTGTAATAATAGTAGAAATAAAGTGCACAATAAATGTAATGCACTTGAATCATCCTGAAACCATCAGGAAAAATTGTCTTCCACAAAACTGGTCCCTGATGCCAAAAAGGTTAGGGACTGTTGACCTAGAAGACGTGTAATTAGGCAAGGGATGAGGATGCCTCAGAATCAGAAGAAACAAGGAACAAATTCATTCAAGAATTTTATCCATTCATTCATTCATTCAACAGATAGTTATTGAATGCTTGGTATGTTTTAGGAACTGTTCTAGTCATTTGTAATGATAAATACATCAAAGAAGAAAACAGATGAAGATCCCTAATCTGGTGGAGACTGAATTGTAATACATTAAAACTGACAGAAAATAATAGAGAAATGAGTAAATTGTTGGTAGGTTAGAAGCTGACAGATATGGGAAAAATATAGAGCAGTGTAAGAATTGTGAGTGCTGGATGGGGAAGGGAGGGTTGCAATTTTAATAAATTGAATGAAAATTAAAGAAAGAATAAATGCCAGTAATTAAGGATTAAGGCCAACAATTACATTAAGGCCAAGAACTAAAGTACTATATGATCAGAGTACGTTGGAGAGATATCAGATTAGGCTGAAAAAGTGGACGTGAGTCATATTATAAAGGACTTGGAATACAAATAAAGGATGACTGATTTTAATGCCAGAAATCAAGAGGAAACATGAAAAGATTTTGGAGAAAGTCAGTAATATGATTAGACTGGATTTTCGTGAAACAAAGAAAAAACACGAACAGTGTGGTATTTCATTCCAGGTCAGAGCAGGGAGGTGATTCTTCTAGTAATTCAGGTAACGCTAATGAAGATCCAACTAAACAAAAGCAGATGGGAAAAGAAAACAGGAGATGGCGTTTAGAAAATTTTAGAGATACAATTGCCATAACTTGAAAATGGAATGGTTGTGATGGGTAAGGAAGAGGGAACAATGAAACTTGATTCCTAGGTTTCTAAATTTGTTGACTTGGGAAAAAAGGTGTATAGAATTAACTATAGTTAGACTAAGGAACACAGGAAGAGAATCAGAATGGTGATCATCTGATAATAACTTGTGTGAATATAAATTACTTTGCATGTTGGAGGGTGCATACAAATATCAACTTTCTTTTACACTCTCCCTTCTCCCCACTGAGTGCAGGCTGAATGCAAGTGCTATTCGCATGTAGTGTTCAACAAGATGGCAGCTTGCTCTTGACCCATACAAGTCTAGAGATACAGATTTATGAATTATGGAACCTACATCAGGGAAGGAAATTAGAGCACACTGGGAAAGAAAGGTAAAATAAGTCAACTTTAAGGAACCAAATTATTTTCAAATAATCGCAGGAATTGAAATGCTAACTCAAGCATCAAGACTTTGATTTAATTAAAGAAATAGCCTTTTCCTTCCAACATTTTCAACAGTTCTTCTTGATAACTCTATAAATTATAGCCTATACCGCGCTATCATATATATATATGTAATCGTAAATGATTCACCTAGTATCTCTCGCAGTTCTGAGCATTTAACATTCTTTCATTATGAAACATTCTTATTCTACTGATTTCTTTTTTTCCAGCTCATTTAAGATTGGTTGAAACCAATCTGACTCTATTGAGTCAGAGAGAAAAACCACAAAATGTCACTCTTTGCTTTTCTTTAACGTACTGATTTTGAACAGCACCTGCTTTTTTTCTTTAATGCCTTCTCGTGTTACCTGAAGAGCATAACAGAAAAATGTATATATACAGAGAGGCATATACATATAGAATCATGAATTACTAGGAGTTTTGGTTTTCCATTAGAGGACTATATACTTGGACAGTTCAAAATTTAGATGGAATGTAATCACCAAATAGTCTTACAATTTGTTAACAGACAGAAGACTGAAGAGATCACAAGGTTAATGTCAGCCATGTGCTGTTTCTCGTCTGACGGATTCAAAGATTGCTCTATTGCATAGTAAGGATAACCCACTTGTAAATTGCTTAAAATTAATGTTAACAGTTAGAGAGTGGTTTAGGAGTAAACATTCTGTGGCTTTATTAAAGGTTACTAAAACATAGATCCATTGTGCTCTATATGTGACTAAAAACACATGGTAGTTTCTTTATAGGTTTGTTTATCTATTCATATTTAGTACATTATTTAAGCAAAGAGTAATGCCAATTACTTAGAAATTAGAAACTTCTAGCTGTTTATTGATAAAGTTACTTTAAACATTGTTTAGTCCAAAACTTTTAGATTACTAAATTTAAAAACAAAAAAACAATCCTAAACTTAATCAACATGCTACTTCAAGCAATTAAAAAAAAATCATATCATCAAGCTTGAAAAACCAGCCTGAGCACTCACTTGAGAATTATTGCTACAGTAATACTGGCTGGTAACAGTCATCCATCCCTACCTCACATGCATCTTTTTCAACATAAAGACAGCCTGTCTGTATTAGTCAGTTCCCACTCTGCTATAAAGAACTACCTGGGACTGGGTAATTTAAAAAGAAAAGAAGTTTAATTGGCTCATGGTTCCGTGAGCTGTACAGGCTTCTGTTTCTGGGGAGGCCTCAGGAAACTTACAATCATGGCTGAAGGCCAAGGGCAAGCAGGCACATTTTCACATAACCAGCAGGAGAGAGAGAGAGAGAAGAAAGAGAAGGGGAGACGCTACACATTTTCAAACAACCAGATCTTGTGAGAACTCACTCACTATCATGAGAACGGCAAAGGGGAAATCCGCCCCCATGATATAATCACCTCCCACCAGGTTCCTCCCCCAACATTGGGAATTACAAGTCTACATGAGATTTGGGTGGGGACACAGAGCCAAACTATATCATTGTCTTTTAGCTCGGTAAAACTGAGTGATAGAAATTGAGAAATGTTCACTTAAAGTATAATAAAAAATAAAATTAAATTAAAATTTAAAAAGGGAATTGAGAAATATAAGTGTAGTTATAGAAGTAAGGACATTAAAAGCTTAGATCAATCTTGGAATCCTATCTGTGATTCTTCCTCTGTGGACTCTGGAAAAGAAGACTGAGAAATATACCTTTGTCTATTACCAAGGGAAGTTTGGCAGTATTTTCTATTACCAGGAGACAATTGCCTGGGGTCTTCTGCAGGCAGAATTTCTAGATTAATACTCTGCCCACCAGGAACAAGTAGAAGCACATACCTAAAATTTTATATTTGTCATTGCACAACTCTTTCCATGGTAGAAGGATACCTTAATGGAAAGTCCCAAGCTCTATAGTCAAGACAGACATATTCGGTTTTCTGCACAGCCATGGAGAAGTCACGTGACCTTAGGGAAACTGCCTTCACTTACCCTTGGTTTTCTTGTCTATACATGAGGTCTATACTGAGCTGATTGTTATACGGACCTAGAAGACTATGTACAAAAGTGTCAGATAATGTGCTTGCACACAGTAGGCTCTCAATAAATACATAAATTCTTTTAGTGAAAGGAGTTGAATTAAATGAATGGAAGATGATAGATATTGGCCATGCTAACAAAGAAAGAATATCAGATAAGCTATTTCATGCTGTCAGCTCTGTGTTACTCAAGCCATAAATTAATAGACAATCATTAGGGATAAACCCCTAGATGTATTATTTCTTTTCGTGTCCATCTCTTCCAACACTTCTTACATTTTTATTAAAAAAAAATGTATCCAAATCCCATCCCTTTGAACATTGTGTTCCCAAGGATGTGCTGCTTCTATTTATCATTGAGATTTTAGGTAAATAATCCTGAGAATAAAAGGCAGATATTCTGTAATTAATATCCCAGCTTGACTCTTTTAGAAATTCACTTTAGTTAGTATTAGAAAAACAATTATTTCCTAAAACTAGAGAGTGTGTCATTATATGCGTTTGAAATACACATAGATCCCCACATGGGGTGCTAAAGTCAGTGTTTACATAAGCTGCCATTCACCTTCTTGTCTTTCAGCAAGATTAACCTTTCAAAAGGTGAATTATATTAGCTATTTTCCGTTGCAGTCATTCAGGCAACGTTATCAACCCTTTAAAAGAAAGTACTGGAGTTGATGGACCTCTCGTAGGCAATCATTCTGTATAACTCTGTCCTTTTATGTTTCCTGTTGAAAGTCAGTGCTTGTAAATGGTGTTATTAAAATGGTGTATTTTTAATGAGATTTCACTATTTTGTATTCTAAGGGCTCCCTTTGTGGGATCCTTAGAGGCGCATTACCACGGCATTACAAGGCAGGCTAAAAATCTGCTCCTCGTTATCTGGGCCATGCAAGAGTGTGTTGTATTACAGCCCCAGAGCTACAGGCAAAATTCCTTTCAAGAGCCAAACACAGAGAGTATGTGGTATGAGAGCAAACTTTTTATGTCCCTGATGGGTGCTAGGAAACTTCACAGAGGACAGTAAGCATCAGATGTGTTGCTAGCACCTCAGCAGAATGAGCAAGCGCCCTCTGTGCTGCTTTGCACTGAGGAATTGGTGACAGTGCTATGTGCTGAGACAGTGCTGAGGCCGGATATGATCGGGTCCCTTAGGCAGAGATGGTCTCCAAAAACCTGGTGTGATAATACCACTTTTTAAGTTCTCCACACTGAAGTTTCCAGATGCCACTTTACTATATGCACAAACAACACATGCAATCCAGATTCAAGTAATTACTTAGCGTTGGTACAGCACTATGGATGCTGTTTTTTCCTTCTGCCTGCCCAACAAGGGTACCACAGAGCAGGCCACAGGAGTAGTCCAACACTCTTTCAACTTCCTGATGGCCCCAGGACCCTGCTATGTATTGTGATCACTAGATAAACCACGTCAAGACAAGCTTAAACCTATAGCTTTCCCTCTACAGACCGCTTACTTATTAGAAAAACGAATGACCACTTTGAACTACATATTCTTTTGAATGACATACTCTTTTGTACAACCCAGTGATTATTTTATTCATATAATCATTGGAAATCATGTAGTGCTTTTCTTATGATGCTGTTGTCTTACTGTGATAAAGTATAAACCTGTACGCGGTAATTACATGGAGTCACCCACAATGGGTGGTGCAGTTTGCTACTTTTGCAACTTCAGAAGAATGAAAAACACAAATCAAGCTGCCAAATATAAGTGAGCAAAAGAAGGTTAACAAAACAAAACAACAATTAGCTGAAAACGAGTACAAATAAACCTTTCTTTTCATGTAGGCTCTACTTTTCATGAGTGTACCCAATTTTGCTTGCAAAAGCCAATGACAGGAAACCAGGTCCTAAGGCCCAACTGTGGCCAGGAATATGCAGCCTTTTCCTGCTAGCATATTGGTGAATATCAGAAATCGCATGTACAGGCAATGCTGTGACATAAGCAAAAGTAAACTTTCTCTCTAGATGATGCTATATAATATAAATATAATATGACCACATATGAAATTTAAAATTTTCCAGTAGCTGCATTAAAAAAAAGAAGTGAAATTAATCTTAGTAATATAATTATATAACCCACTATATCTAAAATATCATTTAACATGTATTCCATAGTAAAATCTTATTAATGAGATATATTACCTTCTTTTATGGCCTAAGTCTTTGAAATTTAATCATATTTACATTTAAGCCACATCTCAGTTTGGATAAGCCATCTTCCAAGGCTCAATAGCCACATATGGCTACTGGCTAATGTGATGGAGAGCGCAGCTCTAGACCAAGCCTTTCTCATTCTTTGAAAGAATTTGAAATGTATGTTCATTAGTTTTTTTCTACCTCTAAAACTATATCCTGTGTATTCTTGTGGACAGTGAATAAACAGATGGTAAAGTTATTCTGGGAACACAATATGACAGAATAATTTTGGAAACAGTTTTGAAAAAAAAAGGGGGGCTACAAAAAGCAGTTTTATCCATACTTGTCATTTCAACTTGTTTTCTTCCTCTGGAATGCCGTCCTTCCTATTTATTCATATTTTACCTACCACTGTAGTCGAAACTTTCTTTGTTGCTTAATTTTGTTTCTATCTGTGCTATCCAATATAGCAGCCCCAGTCACATTGGACCATTGATAACGGTATCAATTGTATTGCTAATGTGACTGAGAAATTTTTAATTTTATTAAGTTTTTGTTAATTTAAATTGAAAACTGCTACTGGATGCAGTTATTAAGAAACTTTTTAGTACACTTGGAATATTTGGATAGGTTAATCTCCTTTTTCTTGAGATGCGATCTCACTTTGTCGTTCAACTTGGAGTGCAGTGGCGCAAGCAATCTCAGCTCACTGCAATCTCTGCCTCCTGGGCTCAAGCCATCCTCCCACCTCAGCCTCCCAAGTAGCTGGGACTACAGGCATGCACCACCACTCCCAGCTAATTTTTATATTTTTTTGTAGAGTTGGGGTTTCATTATGTTTCCCAGGCTGGTCTCAAACTCCTGACCTCAAGTGATCTGCTCACCTCAGCCTCCCAAAGGGCTGGGATTACAGGTGTGAGCCACCACACCCGGCCTTACTTTTTGAACTATAAATTTTATGAAAACCAAATTAAAGTCAAGTATTTCTGGTAAAAATTTAGCACCCAAATTGAGAGTGCAGAAAGTATACATAAAAATACACACTGGGCTGGGCGCAGTGGCTCATGCCTGTAATCCCAGCATTTTGGGAGGCTGAGGTGGGAGGATCCCTTGAGGCCAGGAGTTAGGGACTAGTTTGATCAACATAGTGAGACTCCATCTCTACAAACAAATTCAAAATTTAGCTAGATATAGTGGATGTCGAGGATGCAGTGAGCTGTAATTGTGCCACTGCACTCCAGCCTGGGTGGCAGAGCAAGACTTTGTCTCAAAACACAGACACACACACACACACATACACACACACACACAGGATTTTATAAACTTGGTAGAAGGAAAAAAATGTAAAATATATCCTCAATAAAATTTAATGTTGAATATATTTTGCAATAACAATATTTTGGACATTTTGGGTTAGATAAAATATATCATTAAAATTCCCTTGTTACTTTTTACTTTTTTAAAGTGATGACTTGAAAATTTTAAATTACATATGCGATTTGCATTATATTTGCATTGGACAGTGCTGGCTTAGGTCTCACCTGGACTTTGAGAACATCTCAAACACTTGATTTGGAGAGTAATGGCCAAGAATATAATGCATTCCTAAAACCTGTAAGTCATAACTGGCTTACAGGTGGCCTCTTGAAAAAGTCACAGGGTTTAATGAAGTGCATCATAAATATACATTAGCTGTCATCAGAGACAGCCTACCTTTCAATTTATTGCTCTTTGAAATAATTTTGCTTTTTTTTGTTTCTAGAATTATTTGTTTTTCTTTTTTCATTTATTTACATTTTTAAATGAATTGATAATTCTTACCAATGCCATAATGGGATGTGAAATGTAGTAGTAAGCCTATAATTTGTAAAGCATTTTGAAATTGATAGTTTTTTTTTTTTCCAAAAAAGACGTTATAAAAACACGTTATTTTACTTAGTTTCTGTAGACAGGAAAAGCACATAGACTTATTAGCTTATTGAATTTGCTTTTCTAACTATCTCAGTATTGAATTGAACTACTCATTTATGATATAATTTCATACATCACAGATAACTAGACAGTGTTATTTTAGACGTCAAAATGTTTTTAAATCATGAAAGGGGTATTCATACGCTATGCTAACAGGCTGTCAGCACACCAGAGACTGATTTAGACTGTGTCTGGGTTACTTTCATGACCTCTACTGCATCTGTGAAAGCATCTATTCACTGCACCATATCTGTCTTTCATCAGAATGAATTTGTCAGCCATTTCTAGGGAAGATAATGTAAAATAATTTTCCATATGTCTTATTTGTATTTCATTGCTAACATGATCCATAATGTCCTTAGATAGAAGCTGATCAATTCAAAAAGAATTTCTTAAGCACCTACAATGGGCTAAGTATGGTAGGTAATATAATTGATCTTCTTGAAACAACTAAAATTTGCATGAGTCACTGAAATTAGCCTATGTGAAAAGTTTAAACATCAGAGTAAAGAAAGATTAGTTAATATTATTAGGATAAATAGTATGTTCAAAGTTTGATTATCATCAAGGTAACATAATTAATATTCTTATAGTCCAGTTGTCTAAGAGTTACCAATAAGATTTTAGAGAAGAGGTGATCACATTTTTAGAGGGTAAGTATAAAATATTTAATATATAGAATATTTAAAATATTTAACATCTACATTCAAATAAAGTGGCAACAAAGCATAGTGTTAAGAAGGACAGGAAAAGGCCAGTGCAGTGGCTCACGCCTGTAATCCCAGCACTTTGGGAGGCCAAGGTGAGAGGATCACTCGAGACCAGGAGTTTGAAACCAGCCTGGGCAACATGGCGAAACCCAGTCTCTACGGAAAAAAATAAAATACAAAAAAATTAGCTGGGCATGGTGGTGTACGCCCATAATCCCAACTACTTGTGAGGCTAAGGTGGGAGAATCACCCGAGCCCAGGAAGTGGAGGCTGCAGTGAGCCATGATTTGCCACTGCACTCCTGGGTTTTTCTTTGAAAAAAAAAAGCATGGGAGAAGTAAGAAGACTCAAATTCTAGGTCTGACGTACCAGTGAGCAGTGGTATGATTTGGGGATATGTTAAGTTTTTTGAGCCTTTATATAATATGTTAAATGGGGATTAATAAACTCTGCCCTACCTAATCGACGGGGTCTTAGTGAAGATGAAATGATACAGGTTTGTGAAGGGTTTTGCTGAACTTCAAATGACTAGTCAAATGCAAGATATTATTATAAATGTAACTTCCTAAATTCCTGTGATGGCTTACAATATCCCTCTGCTGCCAGCAAGCCTGATAGCATTGCAAATTATACTTGGGCGAAAACAGAAAAGTTTTGGTATAAATTGCCTCACAAAGAAAAGTTATTTTTCTTTTGAAATAACAGCCTCAATGTTTAGCTCTGCTGTTTTAATGTGACAAAAATTCACTTAACAATTAAAAAAGAAATAAAACCAAAGTTAGGTTTGACTGGACTTAATCAGAAGACCTCTTAGGGTTGCCATCTGGAGCTACAGCCTTTGAAAATCATTTTGCACTTAGGTTTGCAACTTGCAATTTTATGCTGACAAAGGTCCTACCAATAATTGCTTCTTGTTACATTTTACAGTCAACTTCATGACTAGGTTGGTATTTGATCGTTTTATTCAAATAGAAGATTTTGGAATGTGAAGCAATTTCTCAAAACATAGAGCCATCCAGGAAAGAGATTGGGATTTTAATTGTGTTGCCTTCATTATTGTTGGATGCTCCAGGCAGTTAGAGTTCCTCAAGAAGTTTAGGATAAAAGAATACAGTGACTCATCTCTTACAATAAATCTTGGATGAAATATAATTTGTAAGTTGATCAGTGTTTTCAGGATCACATATTTTATTTTATTTACTTTATTTTATTCTTGAGATGGAGGTCTCACTACATTGCCCAGGCTTGTCTCGAACTGCTGGGCTAAAGTGATTCTCCCACCTCAGACTCCTGAGTAGCTGGGACTACAGGTGCACACCAGTGCACTCAGCCCATCACATATATTTTATTTATACAAAATAATGCTTACCTTGACTTCACTTCCTAAAACATCATAAAATTGTACCTTTCTCTTTTGAAAAGTAGGTAACTCCAGGCCCCTTGTGACAGGACCAGATAGTGGGTTGACAGTACTTTGCTGTAGGATATTCCACTGAACCAAATTTAATTTCTCTTCGCATGGAAGAAAACATAGCATATTACAGCTTATAATTTTGATTTTAAAAAAAACTTCTCAGAAAATTCTTTAGAGCAGAGAAATCCTGGGGGAAAAAATCACATCACTTTTTACAAGCAGCTAAACCCTAGATAAAAAGGAAAATAACACCTGGTAGATGAGTGCCTGAGCTCAGATCTCTAGAAATCATCAGTCATCCCAGACAACTGGGTCTTGCCATTGTACTTACTTTTATGTTGTTTATTCTCAGTAATTTTTCATGTGCATTGATATTTAGAACATGTCTCATTTTAACTCTATGTATGTTAGAAATTGATCTGCATTTGAAAAGATAAAGATCAATTGGCACTTCGACGCGTTTGAGCATTGAAAAGAATATTTTAAAATAGATTTGAGCCATTAGAAATAACATTATGAAATATAATATTTAAACAGAATTATAAAATTTTCAGTGAGGGTATTATTGTAATAGCAAAATGGAGTAGTACTTTTAGTGATATATTTTAATTTTGAAAATATATATTTATATTTTACATTATATATTGTTATATTTTTACATTATTATATTTATATGAAAAATATAGAAAATAAAATATATATTATATTAAATTTTCATATTATATATTTTTAAATGTTATATAATTTTTTATTGTATTATGTTGTATTGTATTTTCTTTATTTCTTTTTTTTTTTTTTTTTTTTGAAACAGATTCTTGTTCTGTTGCCCAGGCTGGAGTGCAGTGGCACAATCTCAGCTCACTGCAACCTCCACCTCCCAGGTTCAAGAGATTCTGTTGCCTCAGCCTCCTGAGTAGCTGGGACTACAGGGACATGCCACCATCCCCAGTTAATTTCTTGTATTTTTAGTAGAGACAGGGTTTCACCATGTTGGCCAGGGTAGTCTCGAACTCTTGACCTCAGGTGATCCGCCTTTCTCGGACTCCCAAAGTGCTGGGATTACAGGTGTGAGCCACTGCACCTGACCTAAATATTTATTTTTTACATATAAATAAATATATACTTAAATATAAGTATATCTACATTAGTTATATTGTTTTGTTTTGCTTATGGTGTCCTTTCTTGATAAAGAATTTGACAGTGCTTACAAAAATACATAAACTGCAATGAATAAGATAAATCCTTGAGAAAGTTAGTAGGGCAGAAAAATAAGGCAATGATGATAATGATTTGATGACGATGAAGTGGTTGTTCAGTGTGGCATCAATGCTAAGCACTGCTGTAGACACTTTTGATGTACATACTCATGTAATCCTCACAATAACCTTAGAAATATCTTAGGATGAAAAAGAAATTAAGGTACATATTCCAAGTCACAGAGTTAAAAAGGCACTCATTTGAAATCTGTCACCCGGCCTTTGAGCCTGGGCTCTGGGTCACTGAGCTCCCCTGCCTTCTCTGTAAAACCAGCAGGTAAAATTACATATACATTTTACAGGGTGCCACACATTTGGTTCTAAGACTTAGCAGCTAAATCAAAGCTGCAAAAGCAATCATAGTGTCAATAGGATAAAATATCAGTCATTTTGAAGATAAAGTGGAATGCTTTACAGATTTACTTGAAACTACCTCCACCAAATATTGAATGCTGTGTCAAATTGTCCCCATATCAATAATGGGATATAGTTCTTGAAAGTAACCACACCTCCTAACATCAACATTTTAGTAGCATTTTGGTGTATCAAAAAGAGGTTTCCTTTTCAGTATCTCCAGACACAATGATGTAGTTTGTGCAGTTGTTGGTGGAGTCACATGTTCTGTGCCAGGAAGGCAGTGTTGTATTTTGCCAGCTCAGCTACAGTCAAACCTGTCAGCCTTCAGACCTTTGGTATTTTTGAAATGCAGTCCAGGAAGTGCTCCAGAAAGTTTCACGGCATGGGTGAGAGTGGCAGCAGAAAGTGGGACCAGGAGTCATTGAGATGGGCCATTTTGAACATGCAGTCAAGTGGCACATCTTCATATGTTGGTAAACACAGATGTAAAAGTATATCAATATGTCACCCCCACACTTTATGCAAACGCTTTGCCCAGTATACTTCAAATGAGGTTTTCAATTGCTTCCCCCAGAAGTGTGAGATTCAGCATCTACGTATGGTAGGCCAATTGCCCCAAGCCTAGGGCTGATGCTACCTTGCTGTGCAAGGAAAGAGGTGATTAGGTCTAAATTTGACTCCTGGAGTGAGGCCTCAGGGTGGCTCTCCAAGGTGTCAAGGGGTACTGTGGCTGTTGTTTCACCAATGAAAAGCGGCATCTGCATGAAACTCTCAGAGGTTTTTTGTTTTTGTTTCTTTTTTGTTTTGTAGCTAAACAATGAACTAACTTGGCACTGTTTCAGAAGGGGCATTATATCAAAGAACATTCTTTCACTCTCTTTTGTGAATGACAACAAGAGACAAGCAAAGCCTCTTTTATAGAGTGCAATTAATCACTATCAAAACACACAGCTGTTGCTTTAATTTGGCTACTAATTTACTTATAGTTTGATTTTGCCACTTAAAATGAAGTATTATCACTGAGGCAACAATGTGAAAGTATGCTGTTGTAAACGACCTCTGAGTCATAAAATCTCCACTTGTTTTGCCAAAAACTTAATCTGATGTTCAATGAATCTCCCACTGCCCGAAGACCTCTGTAATCCTGGGATGCGACATTTTGTTTGCAGACTCTTGATTTAGTGGTGCCTCTGCCAAATGATCACTAACAAATGATAGCACAGCCAAGTGAGATCAGTGAGATTTGTGTCTGATTTGTGTAATGGTAAGCCGGTGGTGCCAGCTGTCTGCCAGAGACTCCCCCTAAAAATTCAGATATAGTGAGCAATAATCAGCTCATTAAAAAATGAAACAGCCAAGAAGAACCATTATGGTGATTGAAAACACTTGCTGGTGCAAGTGTTTCCATGGCCCAGTCCACCAGCTGGCAGAGGTGTAGCTAGGGTTTCTGAGTGTGTGTAACTCCAGGGGGTGATGTTTACATAAACTACAATATGAACGGCGCCCCCTAGAGCTGTGTAATATGATATCCCTGCATTTTGTAGTCTACACTTTTTACCTTTTCCATGGTATCCTATTATTTAACACCTTTGTATTTCCTCTTGCCTATAAACTCCTTCATAACTTGTTTCATTTTCTTGATCTTCATATTCCCAGGCCCTAGAGTGCCTATGGCATAAAAAAGGGGTTTTCATTTAAAGTTATTCAATGAATGAAATAAAAGTGCAAATATATTTTTCAAAGCCAAGGATTTTAGCTTTTGTGTTTTAACAAGTAAGAACTTTCCAAAAATACCATTCATATTGGTATGTCAGCTCAGTTGTCACATGATATAACAGTGAGGAATCTTGCGGGTGCAAGTGAAAGAAGCCCAAATCAAGCAGGTTGAAGTCAAAAAGATAAAAAACACATTTATTGGTTCATGAACAGAAAATCCCAGAATTAGACCCATCTGGCTCCATCACAGTCAAATCCATTGCTCTAAATGATGACCTGACCACATTCTTGCCCCATCTCTCAGCTGTGCCTTTCTTTGTGTTGCTCCATGCAACCTCGCTGTTTCCATCCCACATCAAGATGGCCATGAACAGCGTCATACTAACAGCCAGTCTTTCAGCAATCATTTTCTTCCCATCACAGCAAAATCCCAGATTTCCTTGTAATTACACTGCCTTGGGTCATGTGCTCATCCTGAACCAATAATTGTGGTCAGAGGATTGGAACGCTCCGACGGGCAGGAGGGGATGCGAGTGGGACACTGAACCACATGGCCTAAGAGGGTGGAAGAGGTTTCTTTTTCAAAACAAGAAGAAATAGATGATAGAAAAAGGAAAAACAAGATGTTTTCCTGACATCATTCCTCATTTAACAGGTGGTGAAACTAGGGCTCAGAGAAGACATGTGACTTGACAACGTAAGTCTTCTGACACTGAGTCCAGTGTGTTTTTTACCTTATCTTTCATTCATTGTTGGGCTGTTTCAGTTTGTAAGTGATTAGAAGTAAGATATATATATATATATATATATATATATATATATATATATAAAATAGATAATAGATAATCTGTTTTATATATATATACGTCAAGTAGCATGGTGCTCTGAGAACACTGAAGAACAAGAAGGAGTGAATGGGTTGATTGATCATTAGAATCGTGAGAATATTTTTTGAGCCTTTGGTTCAGTATGATTCAGCTTGATTTCCTAATTTGTGAAAAAAGGCAGTTTGATTTTTTTGACGGATCATACAAGTAGGTAGAAGCTTTTTCGGAATTACTGGCAGTGATTTCAACAAAGAACAATCCAATGCAAATGGCTGTCTTATTTCTTTGCACTCTTGACTACTGAAATGTTTTGTTTGCTTTGATTTGGATGTGGTTCTAGTTTTGGTGAGAGTGAAGTGGCACTTTGGCCTGAAGGACTGTGTATTTTAGAGAGTCACAGACATTCGATCTGCAGCCCACACTCACAGGAGACACTTTCATAAATGCTGCATGATTCCGTGTCCACATCTGCACAGAGCAGCACATCCTTGGTGACCACATTTTATTTTAACTTAGTTTTGTTTGCTTTTTAATTCACTTTTTGTGGCAGTTCATCTTGAAGGTATGAAAAGGATAATGATTTCACAAGAACTTGAGTTGAATTCATGCAGAGGAAGAGAGGGTTAAAGGGACTGCCCTGAAATCAACCTGCTTATTTAAGTAGATTTGAAGCAAAACAGAGCATGAAAACAACAAATCAGCCTGACTTATCTAAGAAGAGTGGATAAAATAGTCCCTGCAGGAGGAAATGTGTAACCAAATCCAGTACTTTATCACATCTTCATGAAACCTTGAAATAGCTCTATGAATTTATATTGTTTCCGAAAGACATGTGAGCCGTGCTGTCTTATCCTGCCCCACTGTGAACCCTGAAATCAATCCATTAGTCTCTCAAACTTTGGGAAAATGATATGCTGGAAATGTCAATGAACTAGCTGCAGTCACAGAATGTGGTTTTACTTTCTGAGTTTACTGAAGTGGAAGACAGAAAGGATGCCTTCCTAAAAAATAACCGCATATACTCACAGACCTATATTTTCTAGACATGAGTACATTTCTATTAAAATGCCTCCTTAACATGAGAAAACCTTGTAATTACTTTCTTTCACAAATCATTTGCCTCCTTTATATTTCCAAAGATGGCCAATTCTAATTTCTTTTTTGGAGGTTTAATAAAACAGAGGCCTTGGAGAAAGGAAATGGATACCGTTCAAAGAAATCCACCTCCTGAAACACAGGAGGCCAGAGTTAGATCTTTGGTGCTTCCGTCTTTCTACAAATCACTCTCCTCTGTTTCAGCTTACATTAGCTCATAATCATTGTTTTGTATTGTAGATATTCTGAAGAAGCATGGATAAAATGCAATCAATGGATAAAATGCAATTTAAGATTTCTGGCTCATAAGGAACAGTGAAAGGTGGCTAAACATTATACTTGCATTGCACTACTTAACTTGGAATCCTTTCCCTGTATGTTTTTTGCAAATTTTCTGTTTGTTTATTTATTTCACAATAGTTTTAACAGTGCTAATCTCTTACTCTGTGGAGCGGTTAACAATTCTCCGACTGGTTATACATATCCTGTGCCATTCGTGTCTTACTGCTCCTCTTCATATTGTGGACAATGATTTGCTAAGTCTTTTTCCTTTAACTTACAGATTACCAGTAATTTTAAATTCACAGATAACTTTTAAAACATTTTTATAAATATATTGGTTAAATAAATTAGAAAGTAATGCAAATGAAAGAATAATAAGAACATGTCATTGTAATCTCTGAAGAGACCAGTATATATAGCATGTATAAACGTATTGTTGAAAAGGTAACATCTGTGTGTTTCTCGTTTAGACCTATAACTAATAAATAGATGTTGGTATCTCCGTGGGAAACTCCACAGAGTTTATTATTCATCAGATGGTTCTCTAAGTCTATGTATTGAGTATTTGTCAAGCAAAAAGGGAATGTTTGCTACTTACTAGCTTTATAAACATTGGGCAAGTTAATGGACTTCTCTGTGCCTGTTTTTTAATCTTCAGAATGGCAGTAATGATATTACCCACAGTGCTATTGTGAGAATTAAATGAGGGAAAATATCCAAGTCCTTAGTAGAATACCTGGCATATTGTAAGTGCTTCTTAAGTATTTGTTATTCTTTAAAATATTTTTTTCAATATTGTTACTAACCATAATACTGTTAGAGAATTATTTTCAAAACCAAGCTTTCACATTTTGGGAGGCAGTGTCATGTTTACAGCAGTCAGGCTTACAAAGCCAGAGGTACCTAGATTCCTTTCCTAGCTCTTCTATTAAACAGATGGATAGTCTTGGGACACACTCAAAGTTTCAAAACCCAAGTTTTCATCTAGGAAAAACACAGGGAGCTTTAAAAAGTTGCATCCCAGAGGGTAGCTGAAAAATGTGAGGGTAATATTATTAAATAATGTAGAAAATGGCTTCATAAAGAAAACTTCCCTCACCTTTTTTTTTTTAGAAACAGTATAGGTAGCAATTATTAAACTGAGAAATCACTTCTCTAGTTTAACAAATGATGCTGAAGCTTGTCGTTAAATCTCATCCAATTTTTTTTTGCCCTAGAGCTGAACACCTTTGGCCAACAAAAGAAGTTACATGCCTGATTCTTAAATTTGTAAACAAATAAAACATTATTTTCTGTTTATTTGTACAATGTAGAAGTAGGTCTAAAGTAATTGGCAACTTGGCAAGTTTTTATTTTATCTCAACAGTGAAAATACTTAAGCCATGGCATAGTCCCAGACTTAATTTGTTATTTCATTCAATCTTCACTTTTGTCTTCTGATAAATGGATACTAGCTACTTAATTCTTAAATCCAATATGATTTCCAAAACAAACTTATTGGGCATGACTTCAACTATACTGGTTGGTTAATCTTTTACTTTTGATGTCGAATTTAATTACAGACCTCAAATATAACTACCTCCAAATATAATATTAAATCTTAAAACTTTAACTGCCTTTAAGCATAGCCAGAGTCCTTGGAACTTTTTATTTATCTGCAGACTTCTACAGAATAACAGTTTCATGGCTGTTGAAACATTTGTCATATTTCAAAATCTAGTCTTTATCTGTGGCCCTAAAGTAGATTTAAGTCTTGCAAGATTTTTTTATCTTATAAAAATAGCTCACTTCTTTCAACTTCATGTAAAGATTGCAGGGTGGGCCAAAGTGACAAAGAATGCCTTAAGGGGAACTTTGAATGAATAACTTTAAAGGAAACTATTTTCACCAAAGACTTGTCCAGATTTAATTAGTTATGAGGGTCAAAGGGAGGGAGAAAAGGCCAGAAGCCTGAAGGGATTGCCAGAGTAAAATGTTAAGGAGAAGTGAGGGCTCACGTGGAGAAGGAAGTGTAGCCACTTGAAGGTTTAATAATTTTGTGACCTGGTGTCAAGTATTGTGATTTCTAAGGGCAGGAGAGGTAAAAATCTGAAATATTAACCAGCACTGTTCATTGCTAGAGGTGACTCATACCCTTACCATCTTCTTCAGTATATTGGGTATATTATCCTTCAAAATAATAAATTTTGGAAGAATGTCATTTGCTCCATCAAAAAGGATGAAATAAATGTGGTTTATAATGAACATTTTCTCTCAACAGAGTTAACACTCTTCTTGCAAAGCCACAAAAAAATGAATTCTATCACATGCCACAAGGAAACTATGATTTTAAAAAAGGACACACATGGATCTAGAATTCATCTACTTTAAGCTAAAGGTAGAAACTACATTAATAAGGATTGTGATGCTTTTTTGTTTTTGTTATAAAACACCTGCCAAAATTTTGGTACAATGTAAACATTACCAAAGCCATAAATGTGCAGTGGTGTTTTTTTTTGTTTCTTGTTTTTTTGTAAATATTGTATGATGGTAGCTTATACTAAACATAGTAGGTCAGCAGTTGGCACATAATTGGTTTATGATAGCACCAAGTTTGTAAGGGATGGATCAAGTGAGGCAGAGTATTTATTTAAAAAGCAGTAGTCAAGACACAGAACATGTATAGCATTATCCCATTTATCTGTTTTTGAACACTGTATGTGATTCATACACACACACACATTCATTCTTTACTGTAAAATTTTAGCTACTAACATATGTTACTATTAAGTGTTTTTTGTGGTTGTCATTTTTGTTTTTGCTTTTGTTTTGAGACAGGGCCCTGCTCTGTCACCCAGGATGGAGTACAGTGGCTTGATCATGCTTACCACAGCCTCAACCTCCTGGGCTCAAGTGATCCCTTCATCTCAGGCTTCCCAGTAGCTGAGACCACAGGCATGCACCACCAAACCTGGCTATTTCTTCCTTTTTTTAATTTTCTGTAGAGACAGAGGTCTTGCTATGTTGACCAGGCTGACCTCGAACTCCTGGGCTCAAGCGATCCTCTGGCCTCAGCCTCCCAAAGTGCTGGGATTACAGGCATGAGACAACACGCCTGGACAGTATTTTAGTTTTTTAATAATAGTTTTTTAATAAGGAACATGTAACAGCATAAAAAAAAATGCAAGGCGAGGTGCAATGGTGCACGCCTGTAATCCCAGCACTTTGGGAGGCTGAGGAGGGTGGCTTGAGGCCAAGAGTTTGAGACCAGCCTGGGCAGCATAGCAAGATCCCATCTCTACAAAAATATAATTTAAAAAATTATCTGGGTGCAGTGGCACATGCCTGTTGTCCCAGCTACTCAGGAGGCTGAGGTGGGAGAATCACTTGAGTCCAGGAGTTGGAGGCTGCAGTGAGCTATCATTGTGCCACTGCACTACAGCCTTCTAGGTCACAGAGTAAGACCATGTCTTTAAATAAAAAAAAAACAAAAAAAGGAAAAACAAGAAACCAATAGTCCATAGGGGTAGCTCAAAATTAAGAAGAGAAAATAAACCTCAGATGAATTAGAAATGGGTTGGAAACGTTGTCACAGACCTTACAAAGTCAGAAAATACATAGCAGAGCCATGAAATTTTGATAGTGGCCTGGAAGGTCTGCCCCTTAATACCTATGCAATCTCAGAAAAGTCACTCAGACCAGTTGTGCCCAGTTTCCTCTTATATAAAACGAGACAGTTTTACCAACTCTAAAATTCACTGTAGATATTTACTTATGCAACAGATTACTTCTCTATAACCTCAAGCAATACTCACTCATGTTTTCCCACCCTACAGTTTTGTGACTGCCAGTTAGCCAGTGAGAATGGCCACAAAGAAAGGAGACATTTCTCTGGACCTCTTTCTCTCCCCTTGTTACCCAGGCCTCTCTCTCACACAGTCCTGATACACAGCCACGGTGGAAGCACAGACTCCTAGAGTGCTAAGGGACTTCTAGACTATATTCACTTTCTGGAAACTGCCATTTGTGTGTATGATGTCTTTACAACTTGGATTTTTGTTTATAGAATATGAATCAACCCATCAGCTCACTTAAACACACTTAGAAAAGGCAAAAGATCATTACGAATGTGGCTGGAACCAATACCAAGTCCTCGAACTCATGGTTCAATGTTCCTTTCACCACTTGCTGATGCCTCCCAAGCAGTACTTGAAAATAAACATATTTTGGTAAGTGATATGGTAACTGGAATTTCTATATAGGGAGATTTTTAATCAGCAAATTCTGAAATTTTGATTATAAGTTATATCCTAAATTTTAATAGGGAGAGAACTAAGATAAGACAAAAACAATTTTGTATACCATAGGAAAGAATGAGGAAGAACGAGGAATCTTTTTTTTTTTTTTTTTTTTTTTGCTACAGGGTCTTCCTCTGTCACCCAGGCTGAATGAAGTGCAGTGGTGCAATCACAGCTTACTGCAGCTTCTAACTCCTGGGCTCAAATGATCCTCCAACCTCAGCCTCCTGAGTAGCTGTAACTACAGGTGGGTGCCACCACACCCAACTAATTTTTAAATTTTTTGTAATACAGGGTCTCACTGTGTTGCCCATGCTGGTCTCAAATTCCTGGACTCAAATGATCTTCCCACCTCAGTCCTCCAAACTACTGGAATAACAAGTGTGCACCCAACCAGTAATAAGGAGTCTTAACAAGGCATTAACACAAAAACTAACGTATTGTTTATTAAAAGTAGTAAAATGAAGAGTATTGACTTTTATATTTTTAAAAATTGGGGGAAACATAGTTTTAGGAATCTCTATGTATTCATCCATTTATTCAGCAAACCTTGTCTTTTATTTATCTTTGGTTTTGCTATGTACCAAGAGTCGCTTAGCACTCTAGGAGTCTGTACTTCCACCATGGCTGGGTACTCCAGATTCATAAATGAAATGCACAGAAACTTGTTCAGATAAACTCTGTTTCATGCTGGGGGGTGGGGCGCAGAAAAGAACAATGTAATATATTACTGTGTGATAGGCACAACGGTGCAATGATGCCCATTGTGCAGTGGTAGCAGGGGGAGATGGAAACAACCCCATGCTGGAAGGGCCCAGAATGACTTGCTGGAGGAAATAAAGCTTAAGGTGAACTTAGAAGACTAGGAGTTCACCAGGCACAGGAGAGGAAAGACATTACTGGTGGAGGGATTAAAGAGTACTAGAGCTCAAGTGTATTTAGGAAAATGAGAGAAGCTTGATACCAAAATAGACATTTAACAAGAAAATAGGGCAAGTAGAATATTTTTATATGTGAATATCTTATCTTGTGGTCATCTCTAAGCTAGGTCATTTACATTCCCTTATTTCATGTAACCCACACACTGTCACCACATTGCCATATCTACAGATTTTATAGCCACAGAAACTGAGATTTGGTGAAATGTCAGAAGTCACATACCTAATAAGCAGCAGTACTCATATTTAAAACTAGGTCTGTGGAATCTCAAAGCCTATTTTTATAGCAATTACATAATTCTTAATCTATGAGAACAAAATCTATATTCTTTCCTAGATACAGACAGCTCTGCAATCATTTATTCAAAAAATACAAATTCAACTCCCTGAGCATAATAAGCACCAAGTATGCAAAGATGCATAACAGCCAGCTAGTTAGCTACAGAGCTAATTATAAAAGGTAGTGTTAGAAATAGATATAAGCCCCTAACAAGTTGAAGATAGGGGTGGGAGAGAGATAGAAAATGGTTCTAAGCTGGCACAGGTGAAGAGAGTCAGAGAAAACTTCCTAAAAGAAATGATGCTGGCTGGGCATGGTGACTCACACCTGTAATCCCAGACAGCACTTTGGGAAGCCAAGGTGGAAGGATCACTTGAGCCCAGGAGTTTGAGACCACCCTGGGCAACATAGCATGACCCCATCTCTACAAAAAAATGTAAACATTAGCCAGGCATAGTGGTGCATGCCTGTAGTTCCAAGTACTGAAATGAGGCTGAGGTGGGAGGATGGCTTGAGCCCAGGCATTTGAGGTTACAGTGAGCCATTATTGCACCACTGCACTCCAGCCTGGGTGACAGGACAAGACCCTGTCTCTTAAAAAAAAAAAAAAAAAAAAAAAAAAAAAATATATATATATATATATATACATATATATATGGAAGAGTTAGGTAAAATACGATAGAAAAGTCATTGAAGACAGAAGGTGTAGAAACTGCGTGTTGTGTGCATAGGATGATACAGGGTCTGTATTTTTGGAATGTGGAGGGCAAGGCAGGGAGTGGTGAAAGATGAGGTTGGAGTGGTCAGCAAGCTATGGAGGCCCTATAGACCATGTGGGCAAGCTTGGATTCATCTTATAGGAAACGAGGAGCTACAGGAATTTAAACCACAGAGGGACTTAGTCAGATCTTACCTTTAGACAGCAGGCACACAACAGCGGTTATGAAGATTTGAAAATGTTTAGGCAAAAAATGATGATAATAGTGGAATCAGAAACAGAAAGAAACAGATTCAAAAAGTATGTAGGTCATACAATGAGTAGAACTTCGTTGTTTTTATGTTGGAAATGAGGGAGAGGAAAGAGTCAAAGATAATTCTTAGATTTCTAGCTTGGGGCAATCCTATAATTTTGAAGGTTTTCTGTGCTCATGAACTTCATTAGGACTTATGGACTTCTGTACTTTTCAAGTGTATTATTAACAAATCATTTCACTGAATTGAAGTAATAACTTCTACATTCTATAGTCACTAAAATAGTTTTTTAATTTTTAAAGAAAATCTTAAATTAGAGTTTTTAAATGGTTATTTAGTTAAAATATACTTTAAACCATATGGTCTTATCATTGGTTATAACTATTTTTAGTGTCACAATAATTTTAATGATAAACACTGTACAACATCAACCAAGTTTTCTTTTTTTATATAAACCAAATATTCTTATTTTCAACATATTTCTATTTTCTTTTCATAGTTTCCAATATTATAAATTTAATTCTTGTTTTCAGTTTGGTGATGTTAGTCTCCTTCACTATCTTAGCCTAACACTCTGATATAATTTTCCATGCTTGTGACTTCTAAATATTTATAAAACAGTTTTTTCTTTGAAACAAAATTGGCACAGTGTTGAAATTTCTTGAAGATGGATTATAGGTACTTGAGGTTCTTTAATTTTGCGTATACTTAATTTTTATAATTATGAAATATATAATGCATGCATATTTTTGATATAGATAGATATGGTTAGATTATATTCAGGTAATTTAATTTATAATATATAATCTATCCATGTGGATGACATTAATTTTCTTCATAGTTCTTGAAACAAGTCATCACTTTTAGATGTGTTCACTTAAACTGAAAAGTTTTAGAACCCGCTTAGGTGTGTGGTAGAGCTGACTGCAGTAAAAACGATTGAGACCCCCAAATTGCATTAAAGGATTTTTACAGTTGAAGAGCAAGTAATGGTTTTATCTGGGAAGATCATTAATAGATTTTTGAATGAACTCAAAGTCATTAAGGAATAAGGCATTAAGTGCAGAATAAATAAGTGAAAGTGGAAAAAATTTTAAAGGCTATATTTATGGAAAATAGAATCACCAAATTTGGCTTTGGTGGAACAGTATTAAGTGAAATGGAAATTAAATAAGCTTTGGGCCATGTTGTGTGGAATGCTGAAAGTTTCCAGCAGAAGCTGTTATAATTCCACATTCATTTGGGAATGCTAATGTAATGATGTGGCATAAATGGAGTTGAGAGAAGAAAATCTAGAGCAAGGCAAATCAGTATTGAGGCTCTTGTAACAATTCAAATAAAAATGATAAGGACCTCAACTTGAGTCCTGGTGATGAAAAGGAGAATAGGAGTTGAGGGTGAGTGAGATAATGAAGAGCTGGTATGCACTGTAATTGTCAATGGATTAGGCCTGACAGGGAGAAGGAATTCCAAGCTTTTGAACGATCTTGTAGTCTGGATTGGGGAGCTGTGTCAACAGGGGAAGGTAGTTTTAGAAGGAAGATAAGTTCATCTGATGTCAAGTGTTGAACAAAATGGACAAAGTTTCTGATCCCATAAAGCTTGGAGTTTTACTGGAAGGGAAAGGAAATAAACAACTAACTTAGTAAACAAGCAAATTTGAGAAAATGATAGGTAGTAAGAAATAATCAGATAGAAGGAAGCGTTCTTGGAGGGAGAAATAGACTTGAGATACAATGGTCAAGAATCTCTTTGTCCAGGGTACATCCTGAGCTGAAACCTAAATGGCAGTGAGAAGAGGAAATATCCTTCCTAGAGAAGCGAAGGGCAAGTGTGAATACCCTAGGGTGGAAATGAGTTTGGTGTGTTCAAAGATACAAACACCAGTCTGTCTTTCTGGAGCATGGTGACAACAGATCGGAGCCTTGAAAATGAGACATAGAGGCTGGCAGCAATCAGATCAGGGGAGTTCTTTTCGGCCTTAGTAAGGAGTCTGATTTCATACTCGGTCAGTGCAAAGGCATTGAAGGGTTTTAAGAAGCAGCAGAGTGGAGTGGAAGGTTGTGTATGTGACATGATCTGCTAACTGAAGCCACAGTTGGGATGAGATGCCTTGGGGAGAGACTAAAGGAGAAAGCTTGGTAAGTATCTGACTGTATTCAGGCAGCAAGGAAGAAAGGGAAAGGTCGAAGACATAGGACAGGAAGCAACAGAGTGCTAATGAACAGTCCCCCAAAGAGTAGGAAGTTTGCAAAAGGAGAGAGTTGGTGCAGTGGGGTCAAATGTCAGATGAGGCCGAGAGGTTGAAGGGGCACTGTATTCAGAGGTGTCATCTTATTTCTCATTCACAACACATATTAGAGTCAACTTGAATTATTCAGCGAAGGAATATATTTAGTCCAAGGCTCTACACATCTCATGGTGGATGGCATTAGCACTTGCATAGAAGATACATATATTTTTAAATTTTTAATTTTTTTTAAAGACACAATCTCACTCTGTCAACCCAGTAGGAGTTCAGTGGCATGGTCATAGCTCACTGTAGTCTCAAACCCCTGGGCTCAAGCAATCCTCCCTCCTCTGCCTCCCAAAGCCCCAGGATTACAGGCATGAACCACTGCACCTGGCCACATAGAATTTTTTAAATGAGGGAACTGGATCTGTACTTATAAACACTAAAGGAACAGTTTTTAAATATGCACATTTCTGTTTTATTTTGTACAAGGATTTCTTCCAAAGTTTCATGATTTTGATTAATAGAGTAATTCCTATAAACTTCTGTCTTATCTTACAGAACCTCTTTAAGAACCACAATGCAAATTTAAAAAAAAAAAAAAGCCTAACCCTAAAGTCAGGTTTACTGCCTGACCCTGAAGTAGACATTGGTTATGCAGCAATGAGTAAGATAGGCACTGCCCTTCACCCTCTGAACATGCCATCTCGTGGGGAAGAAAAGTGAACTAGGAAAACAGCAAGGAGCAAAGGGAGAGGTTAGCAAGGGCTAATGTCCAGGAGTGGGGAGGCCTTCAGGTGAAGGGGCATTTAAACTAATATCTGAGAAATGTGTAAGAGTTATGAGAAATGGTGGGGATGAAATTGTGGGGAGGAGAATCTGACAGTGTCTGCCTGGCCAGGCTCTAGTCCCCAGTTATTCAATCAAACAATAATCTAGATGTTGCTCTGAGAAGCTTCAGCTCTGAGTTTAAGGCCTTTCAACTGATTGAATCAGACACATCCAGATTATCTAGAATAAGCTCCCTCACTTAAGGTCACTAATTGTGGTCTCAATCACATCTACAAAATACCTTCACAGAAACACCTAAGTTGATGTTTGATTGAATAATGGGGAACTCTAGCCTGGCCAAGTTGACCCATATAATTGACCATCACAGAGATTCTTCCAGAGAAGAGAGCATGTGTCATGCAAATATATTGTAATAATGAATTTTCAATCTTTATTAGATTATTCTATATTATAAATCATTCTTATTAGTTAGCTAGTAAGGCTTAACCCTATGTTTAAGTTGTCCTATTTGTCTGTCAATAATTATTGAATTTTTACAATATTCCTGTGGGTAATCTTTTTTTATTCTTCAAATTCATGAGGTTCATAATACTAGTACAGGGTATGTAGCTCTAATCATTAATAGGGAGTAAGGAAATGGTAGAACTGTTTTTTTTTTTGAGACGGAGTCTTGCTCTGTTACCAGGCTGGAATGTAGTGGCACGATCTCAGCTCACTACAACCTCCGCCTCAAGGGTTCAAGTGATACTCCTGCCTCAGCCTCCTGAGTAGCTGAGACTACAGGCATGTGCCACCATGCCCAGCTAATTTTTGTATTTTTAGTAGAGACGGGGTTTCACCATGTTTGGCCAGGATGGTTTTGACCTCTTGACTTCATGATCTGCCCACTTCGGCCTCCCAAAGTGCTGGAATTACAGGCATGAACCATCGCGCCCAGCTGGAACTTTTTCTTAATTCCCTATGTAAGACCCTCCACATATTAACAAACTTTTCTGATATCCTAAAATTAAGCATGTTAAAATGAATGTCAAGTACTAATGAGTTACAAATTAGTTATAAACATAATATTTATAGAACTAGACTAATAGACCAATTTCTATCATAAAGTCAGATTATCTTAAATTTACTATCTTCTATTTCATGATTTCTTTTTATAAGTAAAAAGACTTCATTGAAATATAAAGTGTGGCTTCCACTATAGTAGCTAAGACAGTCTCAGCAAATAGAAGGTGATCAACCAATATTGATTTCTAAGCCAAATTTGAGAAAGCTACTAAACTATGTTAGTTTAAAGTCAGAGGTCACAGACATGAGGACGTTAGGGCATTGGAAAATAGAGAAAAATGAGATAAAGGCAGGAAGAATTAAAGAAATGTTACACATTATACTTACAAGTACCATGGTCTGTAAACACAGGTTTTAATGGAGACATCAAGTGATTTTTTTAATAGAGTCAGTATCACTGATTTGGGAGGGTTGAATTTAATGAAGAGTCTTGTGGTTATTCTAAGCTGAAGTAATAGGTTGCATGTGGGAATATTTTATTTCTCTATCTCTTGATTTGAATAAAAGCTCAAAAAGCAGAAAAAATAGGAATCACCGATAATCTAGGATTTGAAAAATCTGTTTCAAATAAAGGTTAAAATCCCCCATAAAGCCCTCCAGTCCTTTTCCCCAGAAGTAATGACCATCAATATTTGTGTGCATCAGCTTCTAGGTTTTACCTTATATTTCTTGTAATGTGTGTGTGTGTGTTTGTGTGGGTGTGTGTGTGTATGAAGGAGATACAGCCACCCACCCACACATACCCACACCCTTTCTCTCTCATTCTTTTTATTTTTGTCTGCATTTAAAAAATTTGTAATTTTTGTGGGTTCAGAGTAGGTGTATACAGTTATGGGGTACGTGAGATGTATTGATTCAGGAAAACAACGCAAAATAATTACATCAAGGTAAATGGAGTATTCCTTACCTCAAGCATTCATCCTCTATTTGTGTTACAAGCAATCCAATTATATTCTTTTGGTTATGTTGAAATGTATAATAAATTTTTCTTGACTGTGGTCACCCTGTTCTGCTATCAAATACTAGATCTTATACATTTTATCTAACTATGTTTTTATACCCATTAACTCTACCCCCTCCTGCCCTCTCTCTCACTACCCTTCCCAGCTTCTGGTAACCATCATTCTATTCTCTTTCTCCATGAGTTTGATTGTTTTACTTTTTAGCTCCCACAAATATGTGTGAACCTGTGAAGTTTGTCTTTCTGTACCTGGCTTGTTACACTTAATGTAATGTCCTCCAGTTCCACCCATGTTTTTGCAAATGACAGAAACAGTCTTTTTTTATAACTAAATACCATTCAGTCATAAAAAATCTTTTTTATAGATTGTAGTTTTCATTGGATTTCTGTAATGATCAATGGTGTTGAGCACCTTTTCATATACCTGCTTGCAGGTAGTTTACAAATGGGTACTTTGAAAATGTGGTAGATATACACAATGGAGTACTATTCAGTCATTAAAAAATACTTTTAATGACTGAGTAGTACTCCATTGTGTATATCTACCACATTGTGCATATCTACCACATTTTCTTTATCCATTCATCTGTGGATGGACACAGGTTGCTTTCAAATCTTGGCAATTGTGACTAGTGCTACAATGAACATGGGAGTGCAAATATCTCTTCGATATACTGATTTCCTTTCTTTTGGGTATACTTAGCAGTGGGATTGCTGGATTGCATGGTAGTTCTATTTTTAGTTTTTTTGGGAACCTCCAAACCATTCTCCATAGTGGTTGTACTAATTTACATTCCCCCCAACAGTGTATGAGTGTTCTCTTATCTCCACATCCTTTCCAGCATTTGTTACTGCCTGTCTTTTGAATAAAACTCATTTTAACTGGCTTTACTGGTCATTAAATTTCATTGTAATTTTGATTTGCGTTTCTATAATGATCAATGATGTTGAGCACCTTTGCATATACCTGCTTGCCATTTGTGTGTCTTCTTTTGAAAAATGTCTTTTCAAATCTTTTGCTGATTATTTAATGAGATTATTAGATTTTTTCCTGTACAGTTTGAGCTCCCTATCTCTTCTAGTTACTAATCTCTTGTCAGATGGGTAGTGTGCAAATGTTTTCTATCATTCTGTAGGTTGTCTCTTCACTTTGCTGATTGTTTCCTTTGCTGTGCAGAAGCTTTTCAACCTGATGTGAACCCATTTGTCCATTTTTGCTTTGGTTGCCTGTGCTTGTAAGGTATTATTCAAGAAATCTTTGCCCAGCCCAATGTCCTGCAGAGTTTCCCCAATCTTTATTTTTAGTGGTTCCATGGTTTGAGGTCTTAGATTCAATTCTTTATTCCATTTTTTATTCAATTTCTGTACATGGTGAGAGATAGGGGTCTAGTTTCCTTCTTCTGCCTACAGATACCCAGTTTTCTCAGCAAGAGAAAGAGTCTCAGTCTCTTAAATGAGACTGTCCTTTTTCCAGTGTATATGTCTGGCACCCTTGTCAAAAATGAATTCACTGTAGGTGTATGAATTTGTTTCTGGGTTTGTTATTCTGTTCCATTAGTCTGTGTGTCTGTTTTTATGTCAGTACCATGCTGTTTTGGTTACTATAGCTCTATAGTATAATTTGAAATCAGGTAATGTGATTCCTTCAGTTTTGTTCTTTTTGCTCAAGAGAGTTTTGGCTATTCTGGGTCTGTTGTGGTTCCACATAAATTTTAGCGTTTTTTTTCTATTTCTGTGAAGAATGTCATTGGTATTTTGATAAGGATTCCATTGAATCTAGATTGCTTTGGGTAGTATGGACATTTTAACAATATTGGTTCTTCCAACCCACGAACATGGACTATCTTTCCATTTTTGTGTGTCCTCTTCAATTTCTTCTGTCAATGTTTTACAGTTTTCATTTTAGAGATATTTCACTTCTTTAATTAATTCCTAGGGATTTTATTTTATTTGTAGCCACTGTAAATGGGATTATTTACTTGATTTCTTTTTCAGATTGTTTGCTGTTGGCATATAGAAATGCTACCGATTTTTGTATGTTGACCCTGTATCCTGCAACTTTACTGAATTTGTTTATTAGTTCCAATAGTTTTTTGATGAAGTCTAGGTTTTTCCAACTATATGATCATCTCATCTGCAAACAAGGATAATTTGACTTCTTTCTTTCCAGTTTAGATGCCCTTTATTTTTTTTCTTTTGTCTGATTGCTCTAGCTAGGACTTCTAGTACTATGTTGACTAACAGTGATGAAAGTGGGCATCCTAGTTGTTTTCTATATCTTGGAGATAAAGCTTTCAGATTTGTCCCATTTAGTATGATACCAGCTGTGGGTTTGTTGTATATTACTTTTAGTGTGGTGAGGTATATTTCCTCTATACTCAGTTTGTTTTAGTCTTTCTATCATGAAAGGATGTTGAATTTTATCAAATAGGTTTTCATCATCATATGTTGTTGATTTTCATTCTCTCAATAGGATGTATCACACTGATTTGTGTATGTTGAACTATCCTTGAATGCCTGAGATAAATCCCACTGGGCAATGATGAATTATCTTTTTAATGTGTTGTTAAATTCAGTTTGCTACTAGTTTGTTGATGATTTTTGTGCCAATGTTCAATATCAGGGATATTGACCTGTAGTTTGATTTCTTCCGTATGTCCTTCTGGTTTGGGTATAAGGGTAATACTCACCTCATAGAATGAGTTTTGAAGTATTCCCTGCTCCTTCATTTTTTTGAAATAGTTTGAGAGGATTGGTATTAGTTCTTCTTTAAATGTTTGGTAGAAATCAGCTGTGAAGCCATTGGGTCCTGGCTTTTCTTTGCTGGGAGACTTTTTATTACTTCTGTGATCCCCTTACTTGTTAATGGTCTGTTCGAGTCTTGGATTTCTTCATGTTTCAATCTTGGTAGGATGTATGTGTCTAGAAATTTATCCATTTCTTCTCCATTTTCCAATTTATTAGAATATAGTTGCTCACAGTAGACCCCAATGATCCTTTGAATTTCTATAGTATCAGGTGTAATGTCTCCTTTTTCAAAAAACTTTTGAAAATGAAACCAACTTGTGTTTCATTGATCTTTTTTATTGTTTTCTTCATTTCAATATCCTTTATTTCTGCTCCGATCTTTATTATTTCTTTTCTTCTACTACTTTTGGGTTTAGTTTGCTATAGCTTCTCCAGTTCATTAAGATGAATGTTTAGGTTGTTTGTTTGAAGTTTTTCTACTTTTCAGATGTAGGCACTTAAAGCTATAATTTCCTCTTAGTACTGCTTTTGCCATATCCCATAGGTTTTGGTATGTTGTGTTTCCATTATCATTTGTTTCAATAAATTTTTAAATTTACTTTTTAATTTCTTCATTGACCCACTGGTTGTTCAGGAGCATGTTGTTTAATTTCCATGTGTTTGTACAGTTTCCAAGATTCCTCTTGTTATTTATTTCTAGGTTATTCCATTATAGTCAGAGAAGATACTTGATATAATTTCAATTTTTTAATTTTTTAAGACTTATTTTGTGGCATAACACATGGTCTATCCTTGAGAATGATCTGTGTGCTGAAGGGAAGAATGTGCATTCTGTAACTGCTGAGTGAAATTTTCTGTAGATATCTATCAGGTCCATTTGGTCCATAGTTTAGATTAAGTCTGATGTTTCTTTGTTGGTTTTTCCATCTGGATGATCTGTGCAATATTGAAAGTAGGGTGTTGCAGTTTCCAGCTTTAACTGTATTGGGGTCTATCTCTCTCTTTAGCTCTAATATTTGATTTCTATATTATATTTGGGTGCTCCAGTGTTGGATGCATATATATTTACAATTGTTATGCCCTCTTGCTGAATTGACCTGTTTATCATTTTATAATGACCTTCTTTCTCTCTCTCTTTACATAGTTTTTGTATTGAAAAATCTATTTTGTACAGTTATTCCTGCTCTTTTTTGGTTTCCATTTGCATGGAATATCTTTATCTGTTCCTTTATTTTCAGTCTATGTGTTCCTTTATAGGTGAAATGTGTTTCTTGTAGGCAACAGATCATTGGGTCTTATTTTTTTTGTTTTGTTTTATAATCCATTCAGTTACTCTGTGTCTTTTGATTGAAGAGTTTAATCAATTCATAGTCAATATTATTATTCACAAATAAGGACTTATTCCTGACATTTTGTGATTTGTTTTCTGTTTGTTTTGCAGTCATCTTCTCTTCCTTCTTTCCATTCTCCCTGTCTTCCTTTTAGTGAAGGTTTTTTCCTCAGTTGGCATTTTTAAATTTCTTTGTTTTTTATTTTATTTTGTGTATGTTTTCTGATTTGAGGTTATCATGAGGCTTGTAAACGATATCTTGTCATCCATTATTTTAAACAGATGACAACTTAACACTGACTTGTATAAACAAGCAAACAGAAAACTAATAAAAACTCTACACTTTAACTTTGTCCCCCCACTTTTTAACTTTTTGTTGTTTCTATTTATTCTTTATTGTACTGTCTATGTCTTGAAAAGTTATTGTTATTATTTTTGATCAGTTCATCTTTTGGTCTTTCTACTCAAAATATGAGTAGATTACATACCAGAATTATAACGTTATAATATTGTGAGTTTTTTGTATACTTGCTATTACCAGTCAGTTTTGCACCTTCAGATAATTTCTTATTGCTCATTAACATTTTCTCTCCAATTGAAGAACTCCTTTTTGCATCTCATGTAGGGCAGGTCTGGTGTTGATAACATCTCTAAGCTTTTGTTTGTCTGGAAAGTCTTTATTTCTCCTTCATGTTTGAAGTATATTTTCTCTTGATATACTATTCTAGGAAAAGAAGATTTTTTTTCCTTCAGCACTTTAAATATGGCAAGCCACTCTATCCTGGCCTGTAGAGTTTACACTGAGAAGTCTGCTGCCAGGTGTACTGGAGCTCCATTGTATGTTGTTTTTTTTCTCTTGCTGCGTTTAGGATCCTTTTTTTATCCTTGAGTCTTTGGGAGTTTGATTATTAAATGTCTTGAAGTAGTCTTATTTGGGTTAAACCTGCTTGATGTTTTGTAGCCTTCTTGTGCTTGAATGTTGATATCTTTCTCTAGGTGTAGGAAGTTCTCTGTTATTATCCCTTTGAATAAACTTTCTACCTTTATATCTCTCTCTACCTCCTCTTTAAGGCCAATAACTCTTAGATTTGTCCCTTTGAGGCTATTTGCTAGTTGTGGTAGATGTGCTTCATTTTTTTCTCATTCTTTTCTAATTTGTCTCTTCTGACTGTGTATTTTCAAATAACCCGACTTCAAGCTTACTAGTTCTTTCTTCTGCTTCATTAATTCTGCTTTTAAGAGACTCTGATGTACTCTTCAGTATGTCTGTTGCATCTTTCAGCTCCAGAATTTCTGCTTGCTTTTAATTATTTCCATTTCTCTGCTAAATGTATCTGATATAATTCTGAATTCCTTCTCTATGTTATCTTAGATTTCACTGAACTTCCTCAAAGCAGTTATTTTGAATTCTCTGAAAGGTCACATATCTCTCTCTCTCCAGCATTGGCCAGTGGTGTCTTATTTAATTTTCTTGGCGTGGTCATGTTTTCTTGGATGGCCTTGATACTTATGGATGTTTATTGGTGTCTGTGCATTGAAGAGTTGTAATCTAAGTTTTTGGTCACTCCAGCTATGTGTGCATTAGGTGGCATCCCAAGCCCAGTAACACTGTGACTTTTGCAGACTCATAGAGGTCTTGTGGTCTTGGATAAGATCTGGAAGACTTCTCTGGATTACTAGGCAGAGAATTTTGGTCTCTTCCCTTACTTTCTCCCAAACAAACAAGCAGAGTCTCCTTCTCTGTCTACTGAGCTGCCTAGAGCTTGAAGAGGGGTGACATAAGCATCCCTGTCTCTACCCAACACTGGGACAATGCTGGGTCAGACCTGAATCCAGCACAGTACTGAGTCTCACCCAAGGCCCATGGTAGCCACTGCCTGGCTATCATCTATGTTCTCTCAAGGCCCTAGGGCTCTGGCAGCAAAACTAGCCAGGCCTTTGTTCTTCCCTCCAGAGAAGCAAGTTGCCGCCCGCCCTGTGCGGATCCAGAGGTAGCATCTAGGAGCCAAGGCCTGGAGTCAGAAACCTTAGGAATCTACCTGGAACTTTATTCTACTGTGGCTAAACTGGCACCCATGCCACAAGACAAAGTTGCTCCCGCTCTTCCCTCTCCTTTCCACCATCAGACGAGTCTTTTTCCATGGCCACTGCCACTGCCACCCCAGGCCCACAGCAAGTACTGCTTGACTACCACCAATGTTCACTTAAGGCCCAAGGGCTCTTCAGTCAGCTTGTGGTGACTCTTCCTTCAGGGCAGTGGGCCCCCTTTTGGCCCAGGGCAGTTTCAGAAATGCCATCCAAGAGCCAAGGCCTGGAATTTGGAACCTCAAGGGATTCATGTGGTGCTCTGTCCCACTGTGGCTGAGTTGGTACTTAAGGTGCAAGACAAACTCCCTTTTACTCTTCCCTCCCTTTTTCTCAAGCAGGAGTCTCATCCCAGTCCATTCTCACTACAGCTGGGAATGTGCTCAGTCTGAAGCCATCTGAAGCCAGCACGTCTCTGAGTCTCACCCCAGAACCACAGCATGTACCGCCTGGATATTGCTGCTGATTATTCAGGGCCTAAGTTCTCTTTACTCAGCAGGTGATTAATTCTGCCAGGACTTGGTCCTTCCCTTCAAGGTAGTAGTTTTGCTTCTGGCCCAAAGCGGCTCTAGAAATGTAGCCTGGGAGCTATGGCCTAGAATATGGGCCTCAGGACTGCCCAGTACCCTATCCTACTGTGGCTGAGCTGGTAGCTAAGTGGCAAAAGAAAGTCCTCTTTACTCTTCCCTCTCCTCTCCTCAAGCAGAGGGAAGGAATGTCTCCTATAAGCTGTCAGCCGTGCTGCCCATGGTTAGGGGAGGGGTGGCACAAGCACTCCCTTAGCCAGCCTGGCTGGTATCTCACTAGGTAGCATGTTCTCCAAGTCCAGTGGTTCCGAGCCTGGCATAGAACCATTATTTGCCCAAGAATTGTAGTCTTTGTGGCCTAGACTGCCTTTCGAGTTTATTTAGGATCTTACAGCCCTTAGCCCATGGTGGCAAGGCTTAATAGAACGCAGGTTCTGACGGTAAGGATGGGTGAGTCCCCACTGGCTAGGGCAGTATAAATGCTCCCTCTGTGGGCCCCAGCTGAATTCTGCCCCATTTCGCTTTCTGCTGTGACAGGGTAGCACTCTGTTCCAATGCAAAGTCGCACGATCACTGCCCTCTTCCTCCCCCAAGGACACAGATTCTCTCTCCACACCTCACAGCTACTGCTGGGAGTTGGGAGAGTGGTGACATTAACAATCCAAGACTGTCTTTCCTACATTTTTCAGTGATATGAAGTTAAAACCAGGTACTGTGATCACTCACCTGAGTTTTGGTTCTCATGAAGGTGCTTTATGGTGTATATAGTCAATTTGATGTTCCTGCAGGGAGGACAATCAGTGAAGGCTTCCATTTGACTATCTTGCTCTGCTTCCTCCCCTCCCTTCCTCCCTCTCTCCCTCCCTCCTTTCTTTCTTTTTCTTTTTTCTTTCCTTTTTTTCTTTCTTTCTTTCTTTCTCTCTCTTTCTTCTTTCTTTCTCTCTCTTTCTTCTTTCTTTCTCTCTTTCTTATTAAAAAAATGGTATAATTATTCACAAACTGGCCAAAAACTTGTTTTATTTGCTCGCCCTTCTAGGTCAATACATACAAATCCACTTTCTTATTTCTATTGGCCAGCCAGTGTACTTTTGCTTGGATGTTTCAGAAATTATTTAACCATTCCTCGGTTGGTGGTCAGTTGTTCTCAGCCTTATTCAAATAAGTAATTCCAGCTGCCTTTTGTTGTAATATATCATGTATTCTTTAGACAAATAATGCTGCAGTGGACATCTTCGTACATATGTATTTACACTTTCATGTCATTCTGTCTGTAATATGGATTCCAACAAGTGGGATAGCTTATCTGGAGATATGCAGAGATGTAATTTTTACTTATATTGTCAAATTCTATCTTCTGTGATACCCATTTACACTCCAACCATATATGCAATTGCACATTTCTTCACCTCCTCATCAGTCATTGAGTATTTTTTAGTTAATCTGGCAAGCAAAAATTTTCTTTTGCAAAAAACATCACATTACATTTATTAAATTATTTGCAAAAGGGGGTAAATGTGTTTGTGTGAAAATGTCTTCTAAGAATACACTGTAGACTACATGGCAGAGGTAGAGATGATAGGCTGGAAAACACTTAGGAGGATAGATTAATTAATAAAAGTCAGAGTTCATGAAGGCTTAAGCGGGCAGAAGATGGTGCCCCCTTTTCAGAGTTAAGTGGATATCAACTAGCATATTAGCTGTATATTATTAATAATATATGGGCATGATTTGGCAAGTATTTCTTTAAAAGCAAAAAAAAGTTTGTTTTGAAGTTAGAAATCATTCAGTACTTCCAAGTTGTGCAATACATTTAAGGCATTATGTATTCAACGACTTGAATTTAAATGATGAATCCATTAATATATTGCTTGAAATATAGACCATAGTCTTTGTCTTCCTGAGGATATTTTAATCAAAATATTAAAAATAAGCTGGAGTCTCATTCAACTAGTTAATTCCAGCTGCCTTTTGTTGTAATATATCATGAATTATCTCTCTGATGGATGGGTAGCCAAATGCAGATAACATTAGCTTTGCAGTCATTCATTTTAAATTGCTCTTGAATCACTTGGAAGTAAATTCCATTTCAGAGGAATATGCTTCAAGTCTCAGACAAAGAGATAATGGTCCTATATTTTATGATATAAGCAATAATAGTTTAAGTCTTATGATTCAGAAATATAGAAACTTATGTATTAAGTTGATGAAAATTAAGGCTTGATATATAGCAATAAAATCAGCAACCTAAAGCTCCCTAGATTGATGTTCACAGCATAATATATTCCTGTGAAGAATTAGGTGGAATGAAAGTCTATAAAAATAATACATGGTGAAAAGCTTTCTCTTCTTGGGTATAAACGAAACAGCAAAAGCCTATGTGAGATAACAGAAAAAATGAAATACTGAGATTTATTGATATCAAGATAAAAATGGTACTACTGTTGGAATGTCAGTATTGAGTAATAGTAGAAAGTGGAAAATTAAGTCAAATATCAGAGGAGGGTAAAATGAATAATAGCGTTACATCTAAATCAAAAATGTGTTAAGTTAATACTGAATTCAATGTACAGAACAAAAGCAACTCTGGAAATTTTACCTTGTTAATTTGAATGAACTACATGTACAAAACGTGTTTCACAATTTAATTAATCAAGTCATTTTGCCCAGATAGCACAATGCAGTCAATACCAGCAGCTGGGGTGTGCATTTATAGAAAAGGTAATAATTTGGGATACCTGTGGCATGTTGCCAGAAATAAGTTCACAGTCTGAAGTTGCTGTTCACAAACTGGATTCCTATTATCACCCTAATGTCACTCCTTCAGATATTTATATTAAAAAATAAAGTGGTAAGAGGATGTACTCACTGATGTCCTTGAAGAAAAAAAAATCAATTTTTTTATAGCTCCAAGTTTTGCAGCATGACCTTAATAGTATCATAAAGCTGTTTTTTTTATTTTGTTTTGTGGGGTTTTTTTGTAGTATGGTAATATTAATTGAATGAAAGGTACTGATCTCAGTAAACAGTCTACCACTTCAGGGTGGAATCACAGACTTTCTTATCCCCATGGGTTCAGCAGTCCTTTAATGCCCTGAAAAAGTAAAAATTTTAGCATGGCAGGGATTTTACTTATTTTGGATCAGAGGCCCTTTGATGGGCCCTAGGGAACATCCAAAGGAAGGCCACAAACACATAAAGTCACACACCTTCCCTTGCACACCATTGCAAATACGCTTGCTTAGAGAATTCATATGAGCCTGAGTTTCTCAGTCTGAACAATTGTGTTTTCCTTTAGAAAATAGCTAATTACCACAAGAAGCTGGGAAAAACAAACTAAGTTCCAAAATGAATATCCAGTAATAAAGATGCAATTTCATTTTTCAGACTTTCCATGAAGTGAGATGCTCATTTACCTGACATTTGTAGACAGGGCTGGCTTCACGGGTGTGTGACCTCTGCTGTCACACAGGACCAGTGTTTGATTTAATGTTCTGCTGTCACCATCTCAGAATTCTTAATAAATTTTTAATCAGGGATCTTGAACTTTCATTCTGCATCGGGCCACACAAATTTTGTAGCCAGTCCTGTTTGTAGATATTTCTATTGTTAAAACATCTTATAATTGTAAATGAATCTGAGGCACTATAAACTCTAAAATTCCTTGTGAATCTCTTAGGAATGATCAAAGTTGCCATTAGTATAATATTCATGCATTTGTAAGATTTTTATTGACCCCATATAATGTGCTAGACTTATGGAAAATGAAAATGAAATCAATATAGTCCCTGCTTTCAAAGAGTTTCATCTCTAGTGTTAAGCATTTATTGTATATTTCTAGTTTTTTGAAAATTGGTAATAGTCTTATAAAACCAATTGCAAAACTGAAAAGTAGATTCCTCCACTTGTATGACTGGCAAATGCGTTGCACAGAGGAGCTAAATATTCATGTAGGATACACAATCTTTGTAGCTGATCACTTTATCTTTAAATACATGTAGCTATAGTCATGCTGGATATTTAAATTAAAGTTTTCATCTATTATTTTAGTTGAAGAGAATTGGCTTGCTTGTTTCATTTTCAAAACTTTCTCTAGAATAGAAAAAAGTTAGGATACAATTTCATAAAAAGATGATTTCTAAAATAACACTGTATCTGAGAATTAATGCTGAAACTTGACAGTTTTGTATGGAGCAAGAATCAGAAAGTGTTCTTTTAGTATGTTTAACTTGATGGTGGGACCAACTTCCATGGTTGAGTAAGGTACCCAGGTCATCTTTTGTATGTGGAGAAGGCAAGGATTTCACAACAGGGGTAAGCCCACTGATAATCAGCTTATTTGCATTTTATCATATCTGTCCCACTGTACATATCTACTAAATCAAGGTCTTGAATTTTCTATATTAATATCATTCTCAACAACTGAGTTGAGTAATAGAAGTGATATGCCATATTGCCTATAACAGGAATTCATCCAGGGCATAGGCTTGAATTTACTTTGTGAATATTATAGGAAATCTTAATAAACTAATATGCTGTGGTTGGCTAAGGCATCTCTCTAGATAAACTTTTAACAATTGATTCTGCGGAAACTATAATGATATGCAAAGAAAAACTGGATTTATTAAATTAAAACATTTCTAATGATAGAAATCTTCCTTAATAAGTTGCATTTTCAAGTGTTAACAAACATCTTGAAAAATCGATAACTGTGTGAAACCTCAAACCAAGATATAGGTTCATTTCTCTTTACTTGTGGTGATCATGTTGTCTTAAAAGTCAAAATTAAGGAAATACAAAGTTAGTTTGCCCATACATTTTCTAAATATATTGTTAAATTATTACTTTTTTCCCAGCATTTAACAGAGCTGCTTTTGACTTGAAAATGTGTGACTTTTTTGCTTCCATTTGTCTTTTCAGTAGTTTACAATAAAATAATCAGAAGAAAGAGATACATGCTTTGGCAAGGCAGAGTAATCAATTTTTAGTGCCTATGAAGTTTTTCTATAGCATGTGAACATTTAAATACTTTTGCTATATTATTGAATAAGGTAAGGCAGTATACAATCATCTATATCTTGCAATCATTCCTTTTCAAGTTTTACCTTCTGAAACAATGGCTGAAAGATTTATTATACTTTGCATGCTTAAATAAATAGTTATTAAATACAGTCACATGTTTTATGTGTACAAACATAGTTAAAAAATAAAGTCTAGTTGACCTTCCACCTTCATAAATAGTAATAATTAAAACCAACAGCTAACTTCTATAGAATTTGAGTCATGTTTTGTGGAGCTTTATTGATTATCAGCACTGTCCATCATCACATATAACAGTAAGTGCTTTAGAAGAAAAAAAAATTGGTTAAGACCTTCAAGACATCAGTTTCATGCTGATGGATTTGTCAATATTTCAGTTCCTCATCCGTTTGCCTTTCTGAGCTATGTTTATTTAAGCAGTCTTGAATGTTCTTGCATATTGACTAAAGGAGCTGCAATTGATGGAAACAAGGTTATTCTTTAGTAAGCTGACAATTTTGGTCCTTGATGTTCAACAATGGAAAAACTAGAAATGATGCCCTGCCAAAAGAAAGCAAATTAAGGAGGTAAAGTGAGAAGAAATATCTAGGTATAGGAAACAACATTTACATTTCAGTGTCAAAAACTTACTACTGTGGGCAGCTTGGAATGCTAGTTTTGTCAGTGATGCAAGTGAAGTCAATTTTTACTGCAAAACAGAGTAGCAGAGACAGGACATCATTACTATTTGACAGCTATCTTATGACTTGAATGAAAAAAGTTCCAAGCCAGTTTTCTTAGTGGACAGATGTCCACTATACCAATGGCTATCTTCCAACACAGGGCAACAACTGAAGGAGAAATAAAATGACTTTCAAGACAATATGTGAGCAACCAAACTTTAGGTACCAATACCATGCTCTATATTTACTACTGAATATACGTACATTTAAAGAACTTGTAAAAAAAATTTAATTTTGACATCAGAGTTTTCAATTACATATTTGTAACCAATTTGGGGAATTAGTAATAGCTTTGTTCTCCTCTGTCCCAACTGGAAGATTATTATTAGGCTGAACTTACTTATGGTGTGTTGGAAAGACTGTTTTTACCTCGACTTTTGTAAAACACAATAATAGGTTTTATTATAAAAAGCACATTTACTATTAATTTTTTATTTTGAATCATGCAGAATCCAGGTTTAAAATGTATCTCAAAGTGTGCAAATTATCTAAAGTGGTTTTTAAATTTTGGGTTGAATGAATATTTCACACAATGACATCTTTTGAAAATAACAACAGATTTGAATTTGAACGTAAATATCCTTAATTAAAGTTTCTAATATTTCTGCTCAGCTCCTTGCAAAGTGTGTAAGCTTTATCTATGAGCCTTATGATTTTCAAATACATGTTTCTAATGAAGTTGCTCTTGCTTTTGTCTGCTCTCAAGGGTGACACTCTATAATGGGAAATGTAGTGATACATTGGGAAGATCATGGTTTTTAATTGAGATACACATGAATTCCAGTTTCAGCTCTGCTATTTACTACCTATGTGCTCAGAGCAACTTATTTATCCTCCCTGATGTTGAGTTTTGCTGTGTATAGAAATGGGAATAATAATCCATATCCTTAAATGACCAGTCAATAGATCTAACATACTGCCTGGCACACAGCAGGCATTCAAATCACTTAATTACTGCATTTATAAGTCATTATTTTTACATGACTAGCAAGTAGAAGGCAAGTTGTTACAATGTATTAACCATTTTCCACTTTCTTCTTGTTTCTCAGATGATGACTTTTTTCATGAACTCCCAGAAACTTTTCCTTCGGATCCACCTGAGCCTCTGCCACATTTCCTTATTGAGCCTGAAGAAGCTTATATTGTGAAGAATAAGCCTGTGAACCTGTACTGTAAAGCAAGCCCTGCTACCCAGATCTATTTCAAGTGTAATAGTGAATGGGTTCATCAGAAGGACCACATAGTAGATGAAAGAGTAGATGAAACTTCCGGTGAGTTTTCCATTGCATTTGCATTGCAGTTCAAGATTCACTTACTCACTACTCTAGCCTGTGGACATACTGTTATTTCAATTAGTGGAATGGAAAATGGAGTTATTCTCTGACAAAAAGTTTTGAATTGGTTTGGTTAAGGTTTGGTGATCTTGTTTCATGTGTTGAAAAGTAAAATGGTGTGAATAAATCTTGACTTGCTTCCTGTTGGACTACATGAAATTAAAACATGGTTCATACTTAAGAAGATAAATAATGCGAATGAATAGACTGACAACGTTAAATGCCCAAGCAAATAATATTCTTGAATTGCACCTGCGTGGTAGTCAGATCTAAATATCCCGAGATCTGGGGAGCATTTTTAACTAGGATAAATTGAACGTGTTTACGTTACTGTCTAATGTTAATCCATGTGCATAGTTTGCCCTTATATTTGTTAAGGATTTGTAAATGTCATAGATTCAAAGTATCTTATACTCATAACTTACATCCAAAAGTGAATCCTAACTTCCTAACTCTTATCTAAAATTAAATTGAGGGTGATTCAGAACAGTGATAGTGTAGGATCCATGAACAGAAGAAATGGTAATTGTAGCCCTTTCTCAGAGGGTCTTGATCTGATTATCTTTGCCCCTGGCATGGTTAAAACTCCTGACTTTGCTGCTCTGTAAATACCATCCTTAAAGATAAAATACTAAAGGCAAAGAAAGGATGAAGTAGATTCTAATAACCTGTGGGATTTCAATTAGATATAAAGGATAGCAATTTTCTGCTACACAATGTATAAGTTAGGGTAGTTGTGGAATCTCCTGGAGTTCTTTTAAATTGGAAACATATATATCTTTCCATGGTAGTGTACGTGTTTTTGCTCTCCAGCAGACAGAATAACTCTTTGAACTTTCAGATCTCTTCCAGACTTATGATTTTGTAATGTTGACATATATTTAAGTATTAATACTTTATTATTCAACATTTTCAAGCCAAAGAATATCAAGCATGACAAAAATTGAAGCATTTAAATATCTTTGTTACCTTTAATAGATATCTCTCTGAACCAAAATGGATACACATGTTCAAAATCCAAATTGTAAATAATTCATATTTGTGCCCAAGTGTTGGATTAACCAGAGACAAGTAGAGACCAGCACTTGAGGGCTCTACTTTCTACTTGCAAGATCTCCGACAAGATAAATAGCATATTGAGGTGACAGAACATAAAGAAATAGAACAGACTATGAGAGGACTGAGAAGAGGCAACTTTTTAAAAAGCATGTAGGACATATTCTTTATAACATAAATGGTCTTTGGAAAATCAGGTGGCAACTCTACATAATTGCTTGTCAATTTGTGAATCAATATGCTCACTGAATGCAAGCTGATGACTGCAGATATAACTGGGTATCCAATTATAGGGTAGCTTACTTCAGGGAATTGTCCCACCTCTTGGTCTAATTACTCAGAAAATAACTCCACCAGATGTCTTCAAAATCTCAAGTGGATTGAGTTTTATTTGTTTCAGCTCATGTATTTGTATAGATTTCAAACAAATAAGCTTTAATGATAAAAGGAAAGAGAAAGAAATAACAAAAACTCAAATATGTTACAACATATTCAGGCTTATCTTTACTAAAATAATGACATGCCTATATAGGAAGATTATAAATAGAAACAAAACTATTCTTTTTTTATTATTATACTTTAAGTTTTAGGGTACATGTGCACAATGTGCAGGTTAGTTACATATGTATATATGTGCCATGCTGGTGTGCTGCACCCATTAACTGGTCATTTAGCATTAGGTATATCTCCTAATGCTATCCCTTCCCACTCCCCCCACCCCACAACAGTCCCCAGAGTGTGATGTTCCCCTTCCTGTGTCCATGTGTTCTCATTGTTCAATTCCCACCTATGAGTGAGAACATGCTGTGTTTGGTTTTTTGTCCTTGTGATAGTTTACTGAGAATGATGATTTCCAATTTCATCCATGTCCCTACAAAGGACATGAACTCATCATTTTTTATGACTGCATAGTATTCCATGGTGTATATGTGCCACATTTTCTTAATCCAGTCTATCATTGTTGGACATTTAGGTTGGTTCCAAGTCTTTGCTGTTGTGAATAATGCCTCAATAAACATACGTGTGCATGTGTCTTTATAGCAGCATGATTTATAGTCCTTTGGGTATATACCCAGTAATGGGATGGCTGGGTCAAATGGTATTTCTAGTTCTAGATCCCTGAGGAATCACCACACTGACTTCCACAATGGTTGAACACTATAGTTTACAGTCCTACCAACAGTGTAAAAGTGTTCCTATTTCTCCACATCCTCTCTAGCACCTATTGCTTCCTGACTTTTTAATGATCACCATTCTAACTGGTGTGAGATGGTATCTCATGGTGGTTTTGATTTGCATTTCTCTGATGGCCAGTGATGGTGAGCATTTTTTCATGTGTTTTTTGGCTGCATAAATGTCTTCTTTTGAGAGGTGTCTGTTCATGTCCTTTGCCCACTTTTTGATGGGGTTGTTTGTTTTTTTCTTGTAAATGTGTTTGAGTTCATTGAGATTCTGGATATTAGCCCTTTGTCAGATGAGTAGATTGCGAAAATTTTCTCCCATTTTGTAGGTTGCCTGTTCACTCTGATAGTAGTTTCTTTTGCTGTGCAGAAGCTCTTTAGTTTAATTAGATCCCATTTGTCAATTTTGGCTTTTGTTGCCATTGCTTTTGGTGTTTTAGACATGAAGTCCTTGCCCATGCCTATGTCCTGAATGGTAATGCCTAGGTTTTCTTCTAGGGTTTTTATGGTTTTAGGTCTAACATTTAAGTCTTTAATCCATCTTGAATTAATTTTTGTATAAGGTGTAAGGAAAGGATCCAGTTTCAGCTTCCTACATATGACTAGCCAGTTTTCCCAGCACCATTTATTAAATAGGGAATCCTTTCCCCATTGGTTGTTTTTCTCAGGTTTGTCAAAGATCAGATAGTTGTAAATATGCGGCATTATTTCTGAGGGCTCTGTTCTGTTCCATTGATCTGTATCTCTGTTTTGGTAGCAGTACCATGCTGTTTTGGTTACTGTAGCCTTGTAGTATAGTTTGAAGTCAGGTAGTGTGATGCCTCCAGCTTTGTTCTTTTGGCTTAGGATTGACTTGGCAATGCAGGCTCTTTTTTGGTTCCATATGAACTTTAAAGTAGTTTTTTCCAATTCTGTGAAGAAAGTCATTGGTTGGTAGCTTGATGGGGATGGCACTGAATCTATAAATTACCTTGGGCAGTATGGCCATTTTCATGATATTGATTCTTCCTACCCATGAGCATGGAATGTTCTTCCATTTATTTGTATCCTCTTTTATTTCATTGAGCAGTGGTTTGTAGTTCTCCTTGGAGAGGTCCTTCACATCCCTTGTAAGTTGGATTCCTAGGTATTTTATTCTCTTTGAAGCAATTGTGAATAGGAGTTTACTCATGATTTGGCTCTCTGTTTGTCTGTTTTTGGTGTATAAGAATGCCTGTGATTTTTGTACATTGATTTTGTATCCTGAGACTTTGAGAAACAAAACTATTCTAATATCTAATGCTTCTAACAATTTCATGCTATGTTGCTAACACACCCACACACACATATACACATATATTGAGAGAGATTTCCTTTCTGTGAAATCTTTATTTTTTATAATTGTACATAAAAATTAATATTACATACATCAATGATTAAGACTACCTTATAAATTAACTGTAAACTAAAATAGTTTGCATGTTTTCATTTAAATTCAGGAGAGATAGATGAGAACTAAGAGAAGATTTAGGAAATTCAGTACTTTCTCAGTTCTCCTGAGATTCAGGAATGGAGTAATATACAACATAGCTTTATTAGGAGCTTTCATTTTCATCCAGAACTTTACAGAAAAGGCCAGCATCCAGCCAAAGACTGACATACTAGACTCATGTAGGTATTACCTTTAAAGTTCTGAAAAACTTGGTGGGAAAGTACATTAGTACAACCTCTATGGAAAACAGTGTGGAGATTTCTCAGAGAACTAAAAATAGAACACCATTTAATCCAGCAATACCACTACTTGGCATCTACCCAAAGGAAAAGAAATCATTACATCAAAAAGATACCTGCACTCATATGTTTTTCATAGCTCTATTCACAATAGCAAAGATAGGGAATCAACCCAAGTGCCCATCAGTGGATAATCAGATAAGGAAAATGTGATATATACAAACAATAGAATACTATTCATCCATAAAAAAGACTGAAACCATGTCTTTTGCAGCAACATGGATGGAACTGGAAGCCATTATCTTAAGTGAAGTAACTCAGACCCAGAAATATATTAATAAATGCCACATATTCTCACTTGTGAGTGCTAAATAATGTGTACATGTGGAAGCTGAGTGTGAAATGATAGACAACAGAGACTCAGAAGGATGCAGGTGGGTGAGGGGGGTTGGTGATGAGAAATTACTTAATAGGTACAGTGTATGTTATTCAGGTGATGGATACCCCAAAAGCCCTGACTTTACCACTATACAATCTATTCATGCAACAAATTATACTTATATCCCATAAATTACTACAAATAAAAAGAATGAAGTTAGGAAAAAGACAAAGATGCCCACAGATACCATTATTAATTGGTATTATTCTAATCTACTAGCCAGTGCCATTAGACAACACAAGTAATGAAGAGGTACAAAAATAGTGAAGAAAGTAGAAAATTATCATTTATGACAAATTATGTGATTTTGTACTCCTGGAAAATGTATGCATTTTAAAAGAAAAAAAAATCTTTAAATCAAGAGAATAGAGAAAATAGGTGATACAAAATTTTTATCACCAACCAACTTTCCTATGTACAGACAGCCAATTCAAATTAAAATGCAGTAAAAGATGTCATTTAGAATAGCTATGTAAAAGAAAACATGTAGGTATATACTTATCAAAAATTTTGCAGAATTTTATAAAGGAAATTTAAAAATCCTACTTAGAGGCAAAAAAGATATCATGACTTACATTAAGGAAAGACATATTCTTGAATGGAAAGGTTGAATATGTTTAAACGTCTAATACTTACAAATGAATCTGTAATGTCACCATCATTTTATTAAAAATAATTTGGGAAAATAGCTGAGATAATTCTTAAATAGTAGAGTAATGAGGAAAACCCAACTCATTATAAATATAATGCTAAAGAAGTTAAAAGAGTTTGATCTTAGCAGAGGACAAAACGTACAGATTAATAGATTAAAATAGAGATCAAGAAACACTCAAAGACCTAAGGCATTTGTACCTATTACATTACCTAGAATGTAATAAAGATCAGTTTTTCAACCAGTGAGGAAAATAGTTTATTCAATACATGAGTTGATACAACAAGATAGGAAGTTGGAAATAGAAAAATAATAAAGAAAACTTGAATCTATCTCATTCTTTAGAATAAAATAAATGCTAGATGTTGGGGCTTAAAATCATCATCATCATCGCCACCATCACCATCATCATTAGGAGAAAATTTGGCAGTTGGTTGGTTGGTTTCAGTGGTGGGCATAGTCTTTTAAATTAAGACACACCATCTATAAGTCTTACAGGAAGGCATTATTAAATTTGTATATCCAAAGCAAGAAAACCACAAACAAAACCAAGAGACAGATTTGAAAACTAGTTACAGTATCTGTGGCTATATATTAGCCAAAGCGCTAATTTTATAAATACATAAATAGCTCCTAAACTATATTTAAGGAAAAGATCAGCAACCGAATAGAAAATCGAGCAGAGTTGTTGATATAACAAGATACAGGAACAGCAATGTAAATGGTAATTAAGTATCTAAGGAGATGTCATCAGGATCAAAACATTTGTTAATATATAGTGTTGATTAAAGGCATAATTTTTCGATGGGCGTTTCAATTGATACAATCTTTTTGAAGGCCCATTTGAAAATACCATCAATATTGAAAGGTATATAGATTTCACTGATTAGTTACAAACCTAGGAACTATCTGAAAATATAATTCCAAATGTGCACAAAGCTTGTCCATTGACCCTTCATTGCTGTTGCATAGCAGGGACTGTTTATCCCTACTGTGATACTTTTAAATTTATTTTTTATTTTTCTGGAAACAGTGTCTTCCTCTGTCTTCCAGGCTGGAATGCAGTGGCATGATCATAGCTCACTGCAAGCTTCAAACTCCTGGGCTCAAGTGATCCTCCCACCTCAGCCTCCCAAATAGCTACAACTACAGGCACACCACCATGCCTGACTAATTTTTCATTTTTTGTAGAGATGGGGTCTTGCTGTGTTGCCCAGGCTGGTCTCCAAACTCCTGTGCTCAAGTGATCCTGCTGCCTTAGCCTCCCAATGCACTGGTGAGACAGGAGAGTTCCCTCCACCCCTTCTGGGACATGGAACAGGGGTATGGCTCATTTACTCTTTAAGCTACACTCAAACACCTTTTGAGAGGGGGAGCATGCAGGTGAGGGGGTGCAGGAGCTGGGGCGAGTGCCTTTGGGCTCCAGCAGGAAGGAACCCTTTGCCAGCCTGCAGCAGTGAGTAGAAGTTGCCTGTGACAGAGCTCTGGAGCCCCAGAGGGCACGTGTTATAAACAATGCTCTTTTAGCTTTGCCTCCACGGATGGCTTAAATGTTAACAGCTCCGTGAAGAGTCAGTGTGACAGCCTTTTTGGGTTCCTGCACCCAGTGTGTCCTGAATTCTTTTTCATCATTAAGGAAGAATCAGGTCACAGGAACAGTTTATGAATGTAGAGGATTTTATTAAGCGGCGGAAGTGGCTCTCAGCAGAAGGGGAGCTGGAAAGAGGATGGTATGGGAAGAAGGTGATCTTTCTGTGAAGCCCGGCCATCTGCGGCCAGGCTCCTCTCCAAAGTCATGCAGTCAGAAGTTATACTGCATCTATCTGTAGTCCCCGATGCTCAGTTGCTTCTCTCGACATTCAGCTGCTTGTCTCTCTGCCAGCTAAGGTCTGGGGCTTATGCGAGGACAGGATGGGGGGGCAGGGCAGCCCAAAAAGGTAACTTGGGCAGGAAAACAGGGGGCTGCAGTTTCCAGGCTTGAGGGCGGGGCCTTTGCTGGGGAACTGCCTTCTACTCAGTATTTCCCTGCCTCCTGTCCATATCACTGGGGCTACAGGGGAAGAGGCCCACCATGCCTGGCCATAATACATTTTAAAACAATGAGGTTGCTCCAGATATGAAGCTATAGAAAACTCTCTGAGATAAAATTTAGAATGAAAGCCAAAATAGAGAACACTGTGTGTGATATGCTTCCATGTATAAAGAAAGAGGATGCATGTATATTTGTATGTGCATTGGAATTTTTCTGGAGAAACATATAACAAGCAGTTGACAGCTCAGAGTCTGGGGTGATAAAGGGACTTTTATTGTTTGAGTTTTTTTCAATCCTGTGAATGTGTTATTTTCATAATAAATAATGAAACCTGAAAAAAAGCCCATACCACTTTATTGCCTCTCTTTGCCTGCTATCATAAATCCCCAATATGGACAAATATTGGTGGAGAAATTTGTAGGCTTTTTATGTTAAAGCTTTTTGCTTTCCTGTGAGATCAGAAATATTGTGAATGCAATTGAAATAAAGGCATTTGTTTTTTTAGGGGTGGAGGTTGGGGGTTTTCCCTGAAGCTAGATTCACCCTGCAACTTTGGTTCTCAACTGGAGTCTGTAGTATTGTTGGGGACTTAGTGGTTCTTAATAGCAAGAAATGTTAGAATACATTAAGTCTTGAAACGTATTTCAAATCAGGTAAATTTTCTTAGTATTTGAAAAAATCAAACCTGGTTATCCTATGATAAGACAGAGAAAAGACATTGCAAACAAGTTGCTTTTATACATACCTCTGCCTTATAATCATATTTAGAAGGATATTTAGTGACAAGCTACATTACCTTGAGACTAAGAAAAATTGACTACATTCAATAAAATATCTATCAAAGGTAACTTCATATTAAAAACCTGCAAGACAATAAAACTTAAACAAAAATTTATTCTCCAACTCATAAAATTTTATTTTAAATTATGAAATCATTAAATAGGAAGCAAATAATTATTTATACTCACTGAGTATATCTATCCATTGATCATAACAAAATATACTGATTGAAGATCATTCATTACCATTACTCTTTGCCTTTCCATCATTTAAACCACAGTTGCATTTCTTACATGTATGCAATATAAGAAACAGAAAAGTGGAAAGCAGCTTATAATAAATCATTTAGAAATTTTCAATATTTGAAAGTTCTTGATTTGGTAATATAGTAATACATACCTATGTTGCCTTCAAAATTCCATAGAAATCATGATCTACTCAATATTTTGTGGTTACATTTTTAAGAAAAAGTCAGGCTCAGCTGTTCACTTTCTATTTACTTGAAGCCTTTTCAACTCTTGTTTCCATGGTACCTAAGATCTACCATCTAAAAGCAAATATTTTTTTCTCTGTGAAGAAGCAAAGGAGTTTAGAAAACCATGGTTATGTTGAAATTGTAATAATCCCTGAGATTTTCCTTTTTCATCTTTAATTATTCTCAAGTTAGCAGAAAATATCAATAAGGTCAACACAACAAAAATAAAAGTTCCAGGCCTTATACCGAACACCTTACGTGTATTCTGTTCTTTAGTCATCACAAGTGTCTTATGAGATAATTTCTAAGATTCTCCTTTGGCAAATTAGGAATCTGAGGCTCAGCAGGATGAAGAAACAAACTTGCCTCAAATCACTTAATGAGGAAGTGACACAGCCAGGATATGAACCCAGAGCTCTCTGCTTCCAAAACCTTTGCTCTTGGCCCTGCGCCTGGTGTCTCCCTAAATTTTACGATAACTACTGAACACAGAACAGTTAGTCTAAAAAAGAGCTATGCAATACAATTATTTGTTTTCCCAGGAAGAGAAGGGCTGCTTCAGAGTGTCAGCTGTATGTGCATTTTTCATGTTTTATTTGCCTTCCTTGCCTTGTGTCAGGTTTTCCACATGCAGACCTTTGTGATTCTTTAACATAATCACATAAGCTAGTGCTTAGGGTCTGGTTTTCCATTCTTGAAGGCCTTTGCTCTTTGGCCAATTAGCAAACAGTCAGCCTTAATGGAAAAAAGGAATTGATGAAGAGAAGCTATAATTGGGCATAAATTTAAGTGAATTGCTTCTAATAAAAACCTAGACTTAGGTATACTGTGCTTACTCAAGTCCCCATTTGTTGCAGGAGTGGGAACACTGAAAATCTTCCTCCTTTTGTATTCCTGTTTCAGATACCTCTTCTCTCCATCCAGGCACCAAAAATTAAAATCTCAACTTCATCCTTCACTCCAACAAGCAAAATGATCATCAAGTATTGCCAATTTATTTTCAAATTATCCTTCTGTTTTAAGTCTTGCTTCTACTCCCCTTCTACTCTTTAATATATAGCTCTTTGATTATCTAAATAGCCACCTACATCTTCTTTTTTTTTTTTTTTTTTTTTTTTTTTTGAGATGGAGTCTCGCTCTGTCACCCAGGCTGGAGTGCAGTGGCGCGATCTCGGCTCACTGCAAGCTCCGCCTTCTGGGTTCACGCCATTCTCCTGCCTCAGCCTCCCGAGTAGCTGGAACTACAGGCGCCCACCACCACACCCGGCTAATTTTTAGTATTTTTAGTAGAGACGGGGTTTCACCGTGTTAGCCAGGATGGTCTCGATCTCCTGACCTCGTGATCCACCCGCCTCGGCCTCCCAAAGTGCTGGGATTACAGGCGTGAGCCACCGCGCCCGGCCGCCACCTACATCTTCTTTATTTTGGCCTTTTTCTTTTTCCAGCAGTTTATTCTCCAAGTAGTTATAGGCCTAAAAAACAAGTGTTCAAATGGTTTTTCCAAGTGGTTGTCATTCCCCCTCTTAAAAATATATAATGGTTTCCCTTTGTCCATGAAATAAAGCACATCCTGCTTGATCTTATCTTCAGTCTTCAGTATAATTGGCTCCTAATCATACTTTCTAGCTTTGTCCCATAGTTTCACCTTTACCACATGCCTTATATAGTAAGCCGATATGGTTTTTCCTCTTAAACTGTGTTCAACAAACCACCAGTGTCTTATAAGTTCTTAATAGATGTTATTTTGGAAAACAAGAAAACAAAAGCTTTGCAGCCAATTTAGGAAACACTGTAGTAATTATATTCCGGTTTTGGAGAAAGTGTTAAGTCATCTTAATCCATTTAGGCTGCTGTGGCAAAATACCACAGCCTGGGTAGTTTATAAAGAACAGAAATTTATGTCTCACAGATTTGGAGGCTGCGAAAGCCAAGATCCAGCAGATTCGTTGGGTGATGAGGGCCTGCTTCCTTCTAGATGGTGCCTTCTTGCTGTGTCCTTACATGGCAGAACGGGCAAAGGGTGCCTCTCTTGCCTCTTTTATAAAAGCAGTAACTCATTCTTCATGACAATTGCCCCCATGGCCTAGTCACCTTCCAGAGGCCCCACCTCCTAATACCATCACCTAGGGAGTTAGTATTTCAACATACGAATTTGAGGGGATATGAATGAGACCATAGCAAATGTATATTAGCACAACAGTCCCCAACCTTTTTGGCAGGAGGGACCGTTTTCATGGAAAACAATTTTTCCACAAAGTGGGAGGGGGATGATTTAGGGGTGATTCAAGTGCATTACATTTATTGTGCACTTTATTTCTATTATTTTTACGTTGTAATATATAATGACATGATTATACAACTCGCCATAATGTAGAATCAATGGGAGCCCTGAGCTTATTTTTCTGCAACAGTCCTATCTGGGGGTGATAGGAGACAGTGACAGATCATCAGACATTAGATTCTCATAAGGCGCACACAACCTATATCCCTTGCATGTGCAGTTCACAATATGGTTTGTGCTCCTATGAGAATCTAATGCTGCTGCTGATCTGACAGGAGGCAGAGCTCAGGATGTAATGCTCCCTCACCTGCTGCACACCTCCTGCCGTGTGGCCCGGTTCCAGTACTGGTCCCTGGCCTGGGGGTTGGGGACCTCTGTATTAGCATGTGAAAGTCTTAGGAAAGGTCTGTAGTGGGAAAACCTTATTTATTTATTTACTTATTTATTTATTTATTTTTTGAGATGGAGTCTCACTCTGTTGCCCAGGCTGGAGTGCAGTGGCATGATCTCGGCTCACTGCAACCTCCGCCTCCCGGGTTCAAGCGATTCTCCTGCCTCAGCCTCCCCAGCAGCTGGGACTACAGATGTGTGCCACCATGCCCAGCTAACTTTTGTATTTTTAGTAGAGACGGGATTTCACCATGTTGGCCAGGCTGGTCTTGAACTCCTGACTTCGTGATCCACCTGCCTTGGCCTCCCAAAGTGCTGGGATTACAGGCATGAGCCACCGCACCTGACCCGAAAACCTTATTTACTACTTGTCGACTGTAATCTTTTTCACAGAATCTCTAATGAAATATCATGAGATCTTAATGTCACACCAGCAGATGATCTAGGAAATGCTGCTCACACATTTTCAAAGGGGAACTACGGGAGATCTGTATAAATTCTATCAAGTGATGCCTACTCTTTTCTTTACACTTTTGAGCATTATAATCATAGAAACATGAAGTTTTGAGAACTATGGCAGTCCTTTAGTTCAGCTTAATTAATTATTGGCATGCTCTTCATTAAATTGAGTGAAACTAATTTTTTATTATCTTGACTTTGTGGACCTACTTACGTCAGATGGAACTTCAGAAAATAAGTTTGTTCACATCCTATCCTCTTATTATTAGTCTTAGATAACTTGAAAAAGACAATTATCACATCTCTCCCCTCTTCAGTCTAAACATTATAGCTGAAGAGAAAGCTCCATGAAATCCGGGGTCGTGTCTGTGTTTTTTACTGTTCCTGCTCCTGCTTAACATGGTGTTGGGTACTTAATAGGGGCTCAACAAATACATTTTGAATGAATTAACTATCCCTTATACCATACTTTTCTTCACTCCACCTCTGTCAGCATCTTACTCATTCTTAAAGAAGTCTCTCAAATGCAATACTGTGAATGAATCTTTCTATATATAAACCCAAGTCATAGGTAAATATGTCCTCGTTTCTGTTATTTGTACTTCCATTTTCATTACATTCATGGTGATTGTGGAAATATTTTGATAATTCATATGAAATTATCAATATTTGACCTTTGGCTTTTTCTTTTCTTTTTTTTTTTTTTTGAGACGGAATCTCGCTCTGTCACCTAGGCTGAAGTGCAGTGGCATGATCTCGGCTCACTGCAATCTCTACCTCCTGGGTTCAAGAGATTCTCCTGCCTCAGCCTAACAAGTAGCTGGGACTACAGATGCTGCTGGCATGCCTAGCTAATTTTTGTATTTTTGGTAGGGACGGCATTTCACTGTGTTGACCAGGCTGGTCTCAAACTCCTGACCTCAGGTGATCCACCTGCCTCAGACTCCCAAAGTGCTGGGATTATAGGTGTGAGCCACCGTGCCTGGCCAATATTCAACCATTTTTGAAGTGCAAAAATCACAGTCTTATATTCAATATCATGTGTTATTTATTAAAGTTATATTTATGTATACATATATTAATAGATGTGCATGTATATATAATATACGTAATCTCTGTCTCTTCAACTAGATTGGAATGGTATGGTATAGTTTATAGTTTGTAAAGCTTTTTCTTTTCTGTAGTTTATAACAAGGTGCTAAGCACAGGCAATGATCAATGACAGTTTATTTTCTGAGATTATAGCTACTCATCCTACTAAATTTGTGTAACTGAAATTTAGTGAGACAAACCAACAGTGTGTATTTGGAATATTTCATGAATAGGTAATTTGAGGAATACATAAAGATAGCTTAATCTTCTGTAAGAAGAGTTACTTTATACAATAAATATACCTATCACACCAATTGTTATTCTCCATGTAATCATTTTAAATTCAGTTCTCAACAGAGTGAACAATTTCAAAAGGAAGTTATGTGGGTTTTGCTTAAATTTTAGTAAATGATGCATAAAATTTGAAAACTCTACTTGAACCTCATTCCATAATTTTTTATTTAAGTCAGTGGGAGTATTGCCTTGGCAAGAATGGAGCTTTATATCTGTAATACAGTTGTCTGCCAATGAAGATAAATGATTCTGGAATTTAAATCAATTATTTATTTGATTGCTTTCTCAGAGGTACTTATTTCAATACCAGAAACTAACAATTTTTCTTTTCAGTATGAGGCTGGCCCCAGGGCTGAGTAAATAAAAAAAGAAAATTGATAAGGACCCATGTAGTACATGAAGGCTGTTTCACTGAGTTAATCTGATAACGTCACAAGATGGTAGTTGCTAGTTAGTCATAACAGAATATCAATTGTCCCGGATTGAAAGGTGTAATGTTTTCTCACCTTTACTTTGCAATCATATTCTAGGCCATATCTGTGCAATAAATATATGCTATTAAAATTTTCTATACAGTATGAAGATTCAAACATTAAAAATCTTCCCCATGGGATACTGAACTATATAGTTCAGCTTATTTTTCATTTATTAGTGTTCACAATTGATTCATCCTTATTTCACATTGACTTTGTCTTTAAACACCTGGGCTAACATGGCCAACATAAACTCAGCTGCAATTACAAAAACATAGTTAGATCAGAGTTCTAGAACTTATGTATTTGTTGCAGTTGCTTCCATTATATCACGCAGATGAATCTCTGCTAGCTGACTTATTTGGGCTCACCTTCTGCATATAAACGTTTTTGTTTTCATTCTTTTTCTAACTTACAAAAAGAAGAGAAAATTGAAAATTTTGAGGCTACACATTTAGATTCTTTTTGTTTCTAATCTATTGTTGTCATGAAGTTTTTATTTTTATTGTTATTTGTTCATTTTTGGTAATTCTGATATTTGCAAATATCAGTATTATAGACCCTGTATGTACTCCAGAGCACCCCGACTATATCCTATTTGCAGAACTATGTAATTTTAATTTAATTATATCCCATGGGGAAGATTTTTAATGTTTGAATTTCATACTGTACAGAAAATTTTACTAGCATATATTTATTGCACACATATGGTCTAGAACATGATTGCAAAGTAAAGGTGAGAAAACATTACACCTTTCAATGCAATTTTAGCAAGTTGTGTTTCACTAGGGGAAAAGAGAAATTTTCTAAAATTATATACAGTGAGAGTTTTTAGTGTAAGAAACATAAAGGAATTCTCCCCTGCCAATTAACACTTAGGGCAAGGTTACTTGTAACACATAACTCCTCTTCCTTTCCACAGTGAAGATGAAAGCACTGATTAATACAATTTAATCAAGAATATGCATATAAGTAGATATGTAAGTACAGACACACGTGTGTGTGTTTTTCCAAATTCAGAAGAGAAAAAATCAAATCGTGTCCACCCTCAGGCCCACGCAGAGGCTACAATAAGAAGCAGGAGTCCAAGGACTGTTCTTCATCCAGATAACATGCTACTGAAACGGACATTTCAGGAGCAAAATTAGTGATAGTGTTGCTATAGCAATTTTGCCACATGCTCAGCAACCGTGCATATGCTGTGGCCTGAGTTTTAATATGACCACTTCAAAGTGAGAATAGAACAATTGTTAAAAGCCATATTGTACTTTTTAATCTATCCTTTGGCTAAAGTATGTGAAGGGTTTAAGAAGAGTCTCTTTTACTTTCTTTTCTTTTCTTTTTTTTTTTTTTTTGAGATGGAATTTCTCTCTTGTCACCCAGGCTGGAGTACAATGGCATGATCTCCGCTCACTGCAACCTCCACCTCCTGGGTTCAAGCAATCCTCCTGCCTCAGCCTCCCCAGTAGCTGGGATTATAGGTGCCCACCACCACACTGGGCTAATTTTTGTATTTTTAGTAGAGACGAGTTTTTACCATGTTGGCCAGGCTGGTCTCGAACTCCTGACCTCAGGCGACCTGCCCACCTTGGCCTCCCAAAGTGCTGGGATACACAGGCGAGAGCCATCTTGTACTTTATTTTTGTGGAAGAAACATGTTTTTAAAAGTTTGAGGTTGTCATACAAAACAGATTAAGCATCATTTTAAAGGAAGTTTAAGAAACAATGTATGGTTAAAAGAGAGGGTCCGCTTCCAAAAGAGCATAGCTTTTCTCCTAAAATTTAAATATTATTGTTGGGTGTCTGAACCTATTGTGCTAAATATAAGTAAACTGGTTGGTAATTATGAGATAATGATCCAGGCTGTTGTTCCATTCTATTTGTTTCTGTACCACTAAATCTTAGTACCCATTATTCTCTCAATAATTTGGTCAAAATCTTGATGCTATTTCTCTCTCCCCACCCTATCATTTTTTGGCATCTTTGAAAACACAACAGAGAACTTTTTAGTTAAAAATTTCCACAATCGATGAACAATCAAATGTGAACCCTTGGGTTGGGAGGACATTGCTAAATAGCTCTGGATCATGTTGTCTTCCCCCATGTTTACCATCAGTCCTGAGTCTTCCCTTAGCTAGTGATTCTCAGACCAGTCCTGGGGAAGCCTGTTGAAATATCCATTCTTGCCAGATCCTCTAAATAGTACCTTCTGGAGATATAAAAACCAGCCCATGTAACATGAGCGCTACCATTTGCCAACTATCAGGGTCTGGCAAAAAAGTAAGCACAGCATGTAGGAAATACAGTATCTTGCAATGAAAAGCAATTCAGATGAGGGAGCCTTGGACTCATTTCTAATTTCATCAAAGGCTTAACCTGATTATAAAAATTGTGTTCTGGAAGAAAGTTTCCAGAACATGAAGGCAAGAGCCGCAAGGAACTATTAGGGCAGGAACTGTCAACCCTGGCTGCACTTGATAGTTACCAGGGGGGACTTTTGAAAACACCTAGGTCCTGGCCCCAGCCCCAGAGATAATAATTTAATTGGGAACAGGTCATAGCTTTTCCTCTGTCTGTTTGTTTTAAGCTCTCTAGTAATGCTAATGTACAACCAGGCTTGAAAACCAGGGCACAAGAGAGATGTTATTTATTGTAAAAGTGTGGCAGAGAGGGAGTACATAGATGTTCTGTTCAAAATCCATGACGTAGATACTTTACTTGGTGCTGTAAGTAGAGACATAACCAAGACTTGATTACTGCACTTAAGGATATTCCAGTCTGGAGGGAGCGAAAGAGAGGAGGGAAAAGAGAGATGGGGTGAAACCAGTATGCTTTACGATTTGCTCAGGTTTTCCTCTCATTCTGAGAATAAATTCATGAAACCCCTTGGTAGTCCTATGGTATAGAGTTACATGGATAGAGCTCCTGCTTTCTTCAATATCCTTTCCCCTGTCTCTGCCTATTAAACTGCTAAAGCAGAAGGATAGCAGCCTTCTGAGAGAAGTGGGGGGAACTCTCAGGCTTAAGTGAATTAAAATTTCACTGGCAAAACCCAGGGGAATGTTCTGTACAAGGCAAGTCCAGGAATGGCAGGCAGTGAATGGCATGCCTCTTTTTATAGCTACACCCTGGATGACCCTGGACAATGATGCCCTCTGTATGAAGCGACCTCAGTGACTAAGAGGCTGCCTCTCCACACCCATTCTGGGGGCATTTGTGAAACCAGAAAAACACTGCATGGCAGACAGTTTTTTCTCACCTTTTTGCTCTGTCAGATTTCTGCATCCAGGCTTTGAATGGACAGTAAATGCCCTTAGTCACTGCATTTGTCTCCTAGGCTTAAAACAACAGAAATATATTTTCTCATGGTTTTGGAGGCTAGAAGTCTGAAATCCAGCAGAGCTGCCCTCCTCGGGGAGCTCCAGGGGAAAATCTGTTTCTTTTCTCTTCCAGTTTATGGTGGCTGCCCTGGCACTCCTGGGCTTCCAGCTCCATCACTGCAATCTCAGCCTCCATCTTCGCATCACCTTCTCCTCCACATCTGTCTTCCTCTCTGTGTGTCTCTTCCAAGTACTCTTGTCGTTGGATTCTGGGCTCACCTGGATAATCCAGGATATTATCCTGGATTACCTAAAAGTCTTGTTTATATTTTTCAAGGTGAACATATTTTTATCTGCACTTGATCTGTATTTTCCCCTCTGCTGTCCTCCCAGGCTGTTCATCTCCTTATCTCAAGATCTTTAACTAATGACTTCTGCAAAGACCTTTTTGTCAAAGTAAGATTCACAGGTCCCAGGGATTCAGACATAGACATATCTTTTGTGGGACACCATTCAGCATTCAGCCCACTACAGCCACCAAGCATTTGTCAAGAAAAAAAATCACTCAATATGACAGTGCAGGAGGGAAGTGATGGTGGAGAGACCGAGTAGGAGTGGTGGGGGTTGAAAGTAAAGGCACTTACTTACCTGGCTGTTTTTCCTCATTTGGTCGGTATTTCTAAGGTAACTATAAATGGAACAGGCAATGAAAGCATTCCCTAGTGTTCTTTATCAGCTTTCTGAGGCCTCCCCCAGTCTGCTGCCTTCTACTCGGGGCCAGAGACAGGAAGAGAACTGCTCAGCCTGGCTCTGCATAGCGCTCATTTTCCTCCTGCTCACAGCATCCTTGCCAGCCCCTGCACTGTGACAGCCATTCCGTCTCATTCTCACTGCCACGTTTCTCATACAAGTTCTTTCTCCACATTGTTGCCAAAGCCAAACCAAAATAGCCAATACAATCAAGAGAGCTTCACTTTATAATTTCCTTTACACACGCACATATACACGTGCACACACACGCACACACTTATTTTTGCTTGGCCTAGCAACACAATGGGAATGTAAACACGTTGTTAATGCAGCCGCTCTCAGTTGGCTTCCCAGATGGCTTGAGTTCAATAGATTTTTCCCCCTGATTTCCTCAGCTTCTCCTAGCAAGTGCTAAACAGCCATTATGCCTTTTCCTGCACATTGAGATTCATCTGCAACTACTAAACTGCCTCCAAAGTGCTTCAATTTTGCATGAGCGCTAAGCTGGGGACTGGGAGACATTACCCAGTGCTGAAGGCCCAGATCATTAGAAAGAGCATGTAAATCCTCTGAACCAGAAATAAAAAGTGCAGAGATTTCCTTTGTGAAGTCCCAACTGCTGCTTTATGTAAAACATGAACCTTTGGCAAGGTTTTATGTGGTCCCGTTCCCTTTTATTTTTGCTTTTTTTTTCTTTTATTTTGGCATATGTGTTCTTTTTTTTTTTTTCTAAGCAGTGAGATTTCCATCAGGAACATATGAAATTACAGCCATTCTCTGTCATTATTTTTCTTTTTAGGACCTCAGATCCCTCTTCACTTTTAATAGGGATGATACCTTGAAGTATTGCTAAAGAATCTCCTACATGATTGACTTTTTAAAAAACTTGCTGAATACCAAGAAACTTTGAGGTGGGATGGATTGACATTTATAAGATATGTACAGGGGACAAAAATCTATATTATTTAAGTATAGATGTAAGGAGTATGCAGATATTGGATTATGGACAGAAGTTGGAATACAAGCTAAAAGGGATTGTGAAAACTGTTAATGAAAAAGCAGTGGTTCTATTCTTCTCATTTTTGATAGGTATTTCCCTGTACATTATTACCTAAAAGTCTTGTTTGTATTTTTCAAGGTGAACATATTTTTATCTGCACTTGATCTGTATTTTCACCTCTGCTGTCCTCCCAAGCTGTTTGTCAGACCATCTTGCCACAAATTAAAAGTGTGCCTGCGGTCAGCTCTGAAGCGCCTATGAGAGGGTGGGGATGCTAGGCTTGGAATCCTGAGAGCCCCACGGTTTTGCATGCTGTGGGGTTGGGTCCACACTCCAAGTCCTTGGCTTTGTAACAAAAAGCACTTATGATGGACAGGTTGACTCTCCATCTTTATTTATTATTTCCTTTGCAGTAGGATTTTTTGATCAGTTGTAATAACATTTATTTTGATCTGTCATGTACCCGTTTAAGAGTAATAAACCAGGCTCCTTTTACATGTTTTCTCTATAATTATTTCCCTTTTTTCCAGGTATATATATAGTAGGTCATGCTATCTTCCTTTTAGGATTCTGAGAGTAAAAATGTGAGCTTGATGTACACTTAATGATCAGATACAGCAGTTCATTATTTATCTCTAAACACATTTCCAAGGACATTTATTAACCACTGATTTATTCAACAGTGAATATGCAAGTAAAATCTGCAGAAGTGTTACCAAATGGGCTTATAATAAGATATGAAGTAAATGCACTCCAACTTGGAAGTAAAAAGAAAATACTAGATGAATAATATGCATGCAAATACACACAGAGACATTAGGAGCCTATGTATACTCTCTGTGTAATATATCCATTTTTATGCTGAAACTCAGTTTTGTTTGTCAGCATGTTGTACGTATCCTTCAAGCTAAATATTCCTATCCATTAATTTTCCTTTACTAAAAACATAGCTAATCATGAAAATGTCATCATCTTTATTAGTGCTAGTATCATTGCAAAATATTATTTACTATGATCCATACCTCATGGCTCTAACTGCATATATTAAATAGCTACCTTTCCTGTTCTTCTTCTAGTGGAAATTGTTTATCCACAAAAGTATGTGTCCTTTGAAGCAATACATTTGTAAAAGAAAGGAAGAAGAACAAAACTTTGCCTGGAGATATGAATAGACATGATTGAAGCTGTTTGTTCGATTGTCAATATTATACAGTTACATAAATGTCTCAGGGAATTGGAGTTCATAGTGGGAAACAATCATTTTTCTTTTTTTTCTTTGTAATGCTAGTGTAGAATAGACATAAAGACATTACAAGTTCCAAAAATACTCAGAATCTGGGTTCACTCCTGACTAAGGCAAGAAGAGCTGCCCTGAACAAGGTCACCTTCCTAAGATTGTTATGACAATGAATGTACCATTCTAACATGTTTCAGCCATTCCATCTTGGGAGTAGGGGGTGTCTAAATGTTACAGCAGCTTACCATAACACAGACTTAAATGATATGGAATATGATATGCTTGGCACACAGTAGGTTTTCAGTAAATACCTATTGAATAAATGAATGAAAAAAATACTTATGAAGTCCATGAAACTTTGTTGCTTTTTTACCATGATCCAATGCTTACCTCCAAACAATTAAAATTTATTTTTAATTTGACATTTTGTTAGATACACAAAGACGGATTTCCATTAATTCTGAGGGTTTTCAAATATCTGAATATTTGATTTTAATATTATGCCCAACTGCCTCAAAATGCAGAGGAATTTACTATGTAACAAAATATTATTTTCACAATTTCATGTTTGCAATATTTTTCAAAATGTATTTTCCAGTATAAATGTTGAACAAATTGACGTGAAATACTAGGTCATAGTGTTTAAGTATCATTATCATTTTCTTTACAGTCAATCATGTTTTGATGTTTTTGCAGGAGATAAAACTGAAACCACAGAAAAGTGACATCTGATTTGTGAAGAGCCTTGAATAGCAGCTAGAGAGCTCCCTGAGGGGGCTCGCATACTAGTTGGAAAGTGAAGGAAGCCTCCAGAAGACATGATTATACTCATGAATTTTATATCTTTTTTAAGTTATGGATGTTAACTTATTCTGTCCAAAATTAGTCAGAACTAACCTACTTAGTAATTTCTGTTCAATTGCTTAATGTCTCTGCCTCACCTGTGTTATTGAATAGGGATATAGGGAATGCCTGATAGAGGAGCTATGCAAGCATTGTGGTTGTCAAAATAAGTAGACCTTATGCACTTTGATTCTTCATGTCAGGGTAGCTCCACTATATCTACACTTCAGGATGGTGGGGTTCTGGAGGATTAGTAAAATTCCAGGTGGCTTGGCCGAAGGACAGGAAACTTAAAGGCAACTCCCCTGAACTCATTTCTAGTGTTCAGAATCCATTTCTAAAGAACCTAGCCTCATCTGCATTGCCCTGAACAACTGAAATCTTCACTCAGACTTGACTTGCCCAACTCCACTGAAAATTCCCCAAATCAGTCATGTCTTTCTCATCTGGGTATGTGACTAATATAATTTCAATTAGTGGTGCTCTTCTCCCCTCCTAAGTCTTTATAGTACCTCAAATGATAATTTTGTGAATAGAATACAGCTTTATTTGCAAGATAATTATGATGCAGTACATTTTAAAGACATTTTATGGATTTCAAGTACTTTCATAACTGTTATTTCGTTCCTTTTCTCACAATGCAGCAAGACAAACACATTTTTAGTCTTATTTCACGAGATGGGAGACCAAGGTTTGATGAATTTAAGATTTGCCAAAAGTCAGCCAATACGTACAGAGCAGAATTTACTTTCTTATCTCAGTAAATCACTAGGTTGTTTTGTGTTGGATGAATATGTTTTCAGTCATCTAGTTGCAATAATAATTGTCCTGGGTGAGTGGAATTTTTAAACACACGAATCTTTATAGTACGCTTTTTAAAGTTGCATTAAGACTATGAAACATATTGCTTTTAAGATAAACAAATAGCAATCCTCAATAGAACATACTATGTGTGAACTGTTGTTAAGTGGTAGTCACTCAGAAGTGATTGGTCTTAATGCTTGTTTTCAAATCATTTGGAATAAATGCAAAATGAAAGCCCATGAGGATGAGTAATTATTATTCTGGATACATATACCTGGTTTCCACTGTCAGACAGTGTTTTTAGAGGGTCACCAAGGATATTGCTCTTAACACTTATGATTAATGACTTGATATAAGATCAAAGATCTGAAAACCATTTTGTAATAATAATTAAAATTAAAATTATTAAAATTCCTTTAAAGTAAGTCAGTGTATCCTTGTTTACTAATAGAGACAAATTAATCTTCCTGAAGCATGTCATTTTCAAAACTGTCATTTTACCAATTTACAATTTTCACAATCTCACTGCTCCAAAGAACCAACTTCCCTAGCTGCCATTCACAGCTCTTCATGAATCTTCTCTTCTATCTAATTCAACACTTATTCCTTTACTCAATGAATGTAAACTACTCTCCCCTGGAGTGCTCCATGCATTTTCATCTCTGCTCTTTGGCTTCGTGCTATTCTCTCTTCCTGAAGTGTCTTTGATTCCTTTCTCTAAATCTTTAAACCCAAACCTTGTTTCAGTGTCAATCTCAAATATTCCACTTTGCCATGGTCCTGCAATCTCTCCATCTGAAATATTTCACTATACCTTTTGTCATGGGATTTCCAGAATTTTCCAAGTTTTGGATTATTTTTATTCAGTAGATCAATGTAGAGAATGCTAAACAAAACCATACTGAGAGCCATGATGAGATGAGTTTCTGTGGCTACGTTGACTGTAGGGCTGTGTGGTTTAACAAATTGAGGGAAAATGATGCTAATCTGTACTAAACAGACTTCTTTACTACAGAACTTCTGACCAATGCCTTCAATATATGGATGGGCATTCTGAGTTTTGTAGAGGAGGGTGTATTGAACAGAAATTCCCAAGCTTGTTTGACCATGGAACTCTTTTCTGAGACATAGTTTCAGGAATATTGGTGTAGTGAAAGGAATAGGAACATTGGATTCAGACAAATGTGGATATAAATCTTTATTTTGGTACTTATTGGCTATATGAACAATTGTTTAGATTCTGATCTGTGCTCTTTACATATTTATTATAGATTTGACAGTGTGAATCCCCAAGGATTGTTATGCAGATTAACTGAGATGCACAGTAGCTGTTCAAAAAATACTAGTTACCTTTACTCGTCTAAACTACAATTAAATTTATTCTATGCCTGGGATTAAACACTTTATTTTCTGTTGTAACTATATATATGTACAGATCATTCACTTATTTAACATATATTAACTGGACAAATATTAGTGCCAGTTACTGTACTGTTGGATACAGAATGCATAGGACAGGGCCTATGCTCAATGAACAACTATTTTATCTCTAGTCTTAGTATCTTCTGAAGGGAGGATTCATAAGCATTTCATCAGTGTGGCCACCTAAGAAACTATCATAATGAATGAAATATGTGCTTAAGAATTATCTTCATACTGGAATGTCACCCACAGGAGAACAGCGACCTTATCTCCTTACGTGCTTTCTTTTCTGGTTTTTGGGTTTTTTTTTGTTTTTTTGTTGTTGTTGTTTTTGTTTGTTTGTTTTTTGAGATTGGATTTCACTCTGTCACCCAAGCTAGAGTGCAGCGGTACAATCATAGCTCACCATAAGGTCAAACTCCTAGGCTCAAGCAGTACTCCTGCCTCAGCCTCCTGAACAGCTAGTACTATAGGCATACACCACTGTGCCTAGCTAATTTTCTGATTTTTATTTGTAGAGACAGGGTCTCTTTATGTTGCCCAGGCTGGTCTTGAATTCTTGGCCTCAAGCAATCCTCTTGCCTAGGCCTCCCAAAGCTCTGGAATTATAGGCATGAACCAGTGTGCCAAGGTGATATCTTCTTTCTTTAGCACTGTATCCCCAGCACATGGAAAAGAAAAGTTCTTGTCACATAGTAAAGTCTCAAGAAATATCTATTGAATGAATGACTGGACAAGACTAATAGTGAGGTCTATAATTCACAAGTTCGTAGTTAACTAGATTTCCAAGAACACATTACTATGCCCCACTTTCGTTAGCAGGCATCATTTTGTTAAATTTTATTAAAATTGTATTAAAACTACTCATGAATGCCTGAAACAAGGAAGCAAAGACATGCATGTAGTAAGATTTAGGTCATAATTAGGAATTATATTTTCCAAGAAAAATGTTGGAATATACATTCAAATATGTATAATATATTCGGTGTTTTAGGACAAATATTTAGAAGAATGTTACATTTGCTGATTCAGTGGAACATGCTTTGTGCCCTTCCAAATTAAACAAATTGCTGTCATGTATTCACAAAATTGTTTTTTTTATATTCCAAAGAATATTGACACACAAGGCATAAGTTAATTACAGAAAGCATTTTAGCTGCCCTTTTAGTATCAGAAAGTCTTCTTTGCACACATTTGAAAGATTTTTTTTAATCACCAAAGTTAAAAAGAATTAAATGACAGCTAGTGCTTGTAAAGTTGATTTCTAGCAATTCGTTGCAACTTTAAATGTAAAACAGAAATATTTTGCACACCCACCATTCAAGTTATCCCTCAGATATGGACTCTAAGTTTGATGTTAGTTGGAAAGTCAAATCAAAAATAGAAGGCCTAGTTCTCCTGTAAAACTCAAAACCTGATGCTCGCACAAAGGAAAGAGGAAAACTGTGTTATGATTGCCAGAGTAAGTTTTATTTTTCATTCTATGTAATATTGTCTTATAATTAGAATTTCAAGTTTTAAGGCAGAAAACCATGCGTTGATCTATAGTTGTCATAGAGCTTTCTAGAAGCACTAGAAATCCCCCCCAACCCAGATACACAATCCAGTGAATATTCTTCTCAGTTCTAGACAAAACAAAAATATAACAAAGCACACATCCTCATTTGACACAGGCTGCCACACAGAGCCAAGTTACTAAAAACTATGGCCATAAAAAGGAATTGAGTCAATGACCTGGAAATACTTCCAAGCAAATCCCTTGAACCACTCAGTTTCAGTCATATAAATTATTTAACCTTTGAATAAATTTAGCCTTCTAAATTTATTAACAGAATTGTATATATTTATGGTGAATAACATGATGTTTTGAAATATATATATCATGGAATGGCTAAATCAAGCTAATTAACATATACATCACCTCATATATTTCTCATTTTTTTTTGTAATGAGAACACTTAAAATCTACTGTCTTGGCAAATTTCAAGTACACAACACATTACCATTAACTGTGTTCATCATGTTGCACATCTCTTGAACTTACTCTCCCTGTCTAACTGAAATTTAATATCCTTTGACCAACATTTTCCCAGTCACCCATCTTGGGACCCCCTACCCTCTGTGAACCACCATTTTTGCTCTGCTTCTATGGTTTCACCTTTTTTAGAATCCACATATAAGTGTGATCATGCAGTATTTGTCTTCCTGTGCCTGGCTCATTTCATTTAACATAATGTTCTCCAGGCTCATCCAAGTTGTGGCAAATCAAAATATTTCCTTTGTTTTTAAGGTTGAACGTTTTCCCCTGTGTATATGTACCACATTTTCTACCACCACTCATCTATTGATGGACACTTAGGTTAATCCCATGTCTTGGCTATTGTGAATAGCCAAGTGCTGCAGCCAATGTAGGGGAGCAGATATCCCTTTCAAATACTGATTCATTTACTTTGGGTATACACCTATTAGTGGAACTGCTGGATCATATGGTAGTTTTATTTCTGTTTTGTTTTGTTTTAAGGAAACTTCATACAGTTTTTCATAAGGCTGTATTAATTTACATTCCCACCAACAGAGTGCAAGGGTTCCCTTTGCCCCATATTCTTTGCCAACACTTGTTATCTTTTGTCTTTTTGATAGTCGCCATTCTTCCAGGTGTGAGGTGATATCTCATTGTTTTAATTTGTATTTCCCTGAGGATTAGTGATGTTGAACATATTTTAATATACCCTTGGCCATTTGTATGTCTTCTTTTGAAACATGTCTTTTGGGACCCTCTGCCCAGTTTTTTAATTGGGTTCTTTTTCCTGCTCTTGAGTTGACTGAGTTCCTTATATGTTTTATCTATTGACCCTTTATCAGATGTACGGTTTACAAATGTTTTCTCTCATTCCATAAGTTGTCTCTTCACTTTGTTGATTATTTCCTTGCTGTGCAGAAGCTTTTTAGTTTGATGTATTCCTATTTGTCTATTTTTGCTTTTGCTGCCTGTGTTTTTGGGCTCATATTAAAAAAATCATTGCCTAAACTAATGTCAAGGAGCTTTTCCTCTATGTTTTTTTCTAGTGGTTTTACAGTTTCAAGGTTTATATTTAAATTTTTAATCTATTTTGAGTTGTTTTTTGTATATGGTATGAATTAAGGGTCTAATTTCATTCTTCTGCATAGGGATATCCAGTTGTCCCAACACTATTTATTGAAGAGACCGTCCTTTCCCCATTGTGTATTCTTGGCATCTCTGTCAAAAATCAATTGACCATAAACATATGGATTTATTTCTGGGCTAGCTATTTTGTTCCATTGGTCTGTGTGTCTGTTTTCATGCTAGCATTATGCTATTTTGATACTGTAACTTTATAGTAGATATGGAGATCAAGTAGTGTGATGCCTCCAGTTTTGTTCTTTTTGCTCAAGATTGCATTAGCTATTCAGGGTCTTTTGTGATTCTATATGAATTTTAAGATTGTTTTTCTAATCCTGTGAAAATTGTCATTGGAGTTTTGATATGGATTGCATTAAATTTGTAGACCACTTTGGGTAATATGAACATTTTAACAATATTAGTTTTTCTAATCCATGAATATATCTTTCCATTCATGTTTTTCTTGTTCTTTTTTTTTTTTTTTTTTTTTTTTTGAGACAGAGTCTCACTCTGTCAGCCAGGCTGGAGTGCAGTGGCACAATCTCGAATCACTGAAACCTCCGCCTCTCAGGTTCAAGCAATTCTCTGCCTCAGCCTCCCAAGTAGCTGGGATTACAGGGGCCTGCCACCATGCCCAGCTTATTTTTGTGTTTTTAGTAGAGACAGAGTTTCACCATCTTGGCCAGTCTGGTTTCAAACTCCTGACCTCAAATGATCTGCCCGCCTCAGACTCCCGAAGTGCTGGGATTACAGGCGTGAGCCACTGCGCCTGGCCTTCCATTAATGTTTTTCTTCTTCAATTTATTTCATTAATGTTTTATTGATTGCAGTGTACAGCTCTTTCATCTCTTTGGTTAAATTTATTTCTATGTATTTTATTATTTTTATAGCTATTATACATGGGATTATTTTCTTTGTTTCTTTTTGGGAAAGTTTATTATTCATGTATAGAATCATTACTGATATTTATATGTTGATTTTGTGTCCTGCAACTGTACTGAATTCATTTATTAATTTTAACAGTTTTGTTTAGTCTATAGGATTCTCCAAATGTAACAGCACATCATCTGCAAGCAGAGACAATTTCCTTCTTCCTTTGTGATTTAGAATTTTTTTCCTCTTGCATAATTGATCCATCTAAGACAGTACTATGTTGAATAGAAATGGCAAGAGTGGGCATCCTTGTCTTGTTCCTGATCTTAGAGGAAAAACTTTCAACTTTTCACTGTTGAACGTAATGCCAGGTCTGGGCTTGTCATATATAGCTTTATTGTGTTGAGATACATTCATTTTCTATCCAATTTGTTGAGAGTTTTTCTCGTTAAAGGATGTTGAACTTTGTAAAATGTTCTTTCTACAGCTATTAAGATGATCGTATGATTTTTATCCTTCATTTTGTTGATGTGATGTATTACATTGATTGATTTGTAAATGTTGAAACATCCTTGCATCCCAGGGATATATCCCACTTGATAAGGGTGCATGATCCTTTTAATGTGCTGTTGCATTTGGTTTGTTAGTATTTTGTTGATGATTTTTGCATCTTTGTTTATCAGGGTTATTGGCCTGTACTTTTCTTTTCTTGTAGTGTCCTCAGCAGGTTTTGGTAAGAGGATAATGCTGGCTTTGTAACATGAATTTGGAAGTAGTCTCTTTTCTTTAATATTTTGGAAGAGTTTGAGAAAGGTTAAGGTTAGTTCTTCTTAAATAAAAGTGCAGGTCCTGGGCCTTTATTTGATGGGAAACTTTTTATTTCTGATTTAATCATCTTACTGATCATTGGTCTGTTCAGGTTTTCTATTCCTTCATGATTCAGTCTCTGTAAGTGTTGCGTTTCTTACATTCATCTTAATCACAAAGATAGTAGCTGTAACTTTAACAAAATTATACTCATAATAAAGCTAATACACCAGTAAGTTGCAATTCCCACTTGCACAGAATAATTTTAGTTAAATTATATAGTTTGCTTATATATTAAACATTATATTAAAAATTTAATTAAAACATTTCAAAGAGTAGGTAAATTTTGTGTATACAATGTCTTCCTGCTATAGTAGTTGAAGATTGTTAAGTGACTGCATTGTAACACATGAAGTCTTGATTCTGAAATTCTGCCTTTTAAGTTATCACACTTTAATTACTTTAACGAGAGTTATAAGATGCTAAAATAATAATCAGTTTTTATGGTATGACATCCTTCTAAATAATGACAGGGTGTTTTGTGATTTAATTAATATTAAGACATCTAGAACTGATATGTTTCATATTTTAAATAATACTAGTAAAAGCTTATAATAGAATGAGGCACTGGAAGAAAGTATGAAAAGATCACACTAATTCAATAAAACTTTGTAATATATTCCAGAACATCCTAACCTGCAGCTTTGTATATTTCTTACTAACCTGTGTCCTAACTGTGAATGTACTATAATGAAATTTGGTGGAGGGAGCTCTGCAGTTCTTCTCTAATTAGAGAGATTGCTGGAGAAAGTCAAATTGCCAGGCCTGCACAACATGATATCTTAAAACTTCCTTTTTCCATAAGAAAGATAAAGTCATGGGGAGGAATCAACTCAGGCATACATAATACCTAAGTCTAAAGTTGAGTTAGGATACTTTTGAAAGAAACATACATGGAGTATCAGAAGGCTCAAATTCATGATCATGAAAATGTGTTTTAAGATGATGTGTGATTTTTTTTCAGTATCACCTAATAAACAAGATATGTTCATAAAATACATGAAGAGGCGGGCGTGGTGGCTCATGCCTGTAATCCCAGCACTTTGCGAGGCCGCAAAGTCAGGAGATCAGGAGGTCAGGAAATCAAGACCATCCTGGCTAACATGGTGAAACCCCGTCTCTACTAAAAATACAACAAATTAGCCAGGCATGGTGGCAGGCACCTGTAGTCCCAGCTACTCAGGAGGCTGAGGCAGGAGAATGGCGTGATCCCGGGAGGCAGAGCTTGCAGTGAGCCAAGATGGTGCCACTGCATTCCAGCCCGGGTGACAGAGCAAGACTCCGTCTCAAAAAAATAAATAAATAAAAATAAAAATAAATAAAATATATGAAGAGCTTAAGGCTGAGTAATGTTTGATTCATCCTTACATTTCTGCAACTTAGCATAATATCTGTTATTAATGGACTTTAATACTTACTTTGTTTGATAGCACTGTAGATTACATTTTGGGGAAATACAGATATTATTTTAAGTAATCATTTAATTGGATTAAGCATGTATTTGTGCTCACTTTATGGTAGTATCCTAGAAAAACAGTATTTGTGGTGCCTTACCACTATTATGAAATTAAACGTATGCTAAAAATAAGAAATAAATGTCATGTCATTATCAGGTCTTATTGCCATATTCATGTATGACCTCACAAAGAGCCAATCAGAGGGTTGCATTTGAATCTGAATTTATATATTCATTTGAAATGTATTATTAACAAGTGCACACTCATACTCATCATAAGACTTCTTGGAATAACATGCTAATTACTTTCCTGCACTCTGGCTCCCAAACTACAACAAATCCTATTATAAAAGCAAATCACTGCAAACTTCAAACAGCATGCATCCTTGAGATGCCACTATTAAAGGAAGCAGCATGATGGGAAATCTTTGATGTTATCAGATGTGATGGAAACTACACATTTGTATTTGAGTAAGTCCTGTAGACCAAAGCATTTCCCCCACCCTTAAATAACCTGAAACCAATTTCAGGTTCCCAAATGCTCTTCAAAGCAACCCACCTTAGAAGTAATGCTGATGGCATTTCAAATTCAAGGTAGTTTGCTTTTTCCATCTCCAGACTTCAAGCAGATTTGAAATTATAGGTTCAAAGAGAAAAAATATTATCTACTTTTACCCAAACCACTAGGCTCTGGTCTGATGAACAAACTCTCATAGGTAATAAACTTACCTATGGTTATGAAAACATGGCATGTAACCAAGTAGCTCAGAGTCTGAATAATGCAGTCAATTCTACGGAATTCTTCTGAGTCATAAGTATTTAGGTACTTCATGCTTCAGTTCTTTCTTATTCTTGTGTTGTTGACCAAAAGTTGGAATGTAAACTTTGGGCTATGTAATAGGACAACTGTACACAACTCAGCTCCTCCTGAATGGGACATCTGTGAAGCTGAATACAAAAATCAGTGTGTGCTTGACTCCAGTGCCCACAGGGAGCCTGAGCCAAACAATTCAAAGCATTCAGACTATGAATAACTCCTGTAGCAGGAGGGTTGGTCTGTGGCTTTTTAAAAGGCTTCAGATTTGTGGTCAGTAGAACCATCCATGAGCCTATTTGAGCTAAAGGATACAGTGGACCTACTGAATTCCTCCAGCATTTAATTAGGCTTCCTGTAATTGCTTTAGGTAAAAGTGGGGGAGAATGAGATCTGAAGTTATCATCTTGGGACACCAAATATTTGGATGTGGTTTTAATATCCTGAGCGTATTAGTTGCTGCTCTGCATCATATAAAGAACCATTATAGTTCTCAGGAAACACATATTGCAAATTTATCAGCCCTTTGGTGACTGTAAGTTACTACAGTAATCTTAAAGGAAGAGGTTTGTTTCCAGTAACCGAATTTCCCCATGAAGAGGGAATGTATAAATAAGTAAAGCAGGGAAAAACCATCAAACATCAGAGAGTAGGGGGAAAAAAAAGAGAGAGAGAAAGATATGGGGACTGGGGAAAGAGGTTGTGATTCCATCTTCCCATAGATTTTCAGAATTGGAATAACGTGAAAAAATACAATAAGATAAGAAAATGAGAGGCCTGAGTAGGGACCAGGAAAGAGGAGGCAAAGTGGTGTTATTTGTTAATGGCCTGGGATTGTTGCTGAGAGGATTGTTACATTAGTTAGACATTGGCTAAAATAATATACTAATCTTCTTTCCATAGAAGTGTGATGGATTGGAATATGCCACTTACTTGGAAATTCTTTTTAAACTGGTTAATATATAAACATACAAGGATTGCTAATTTTCAAAACATTGAAATAATTTTGAATGTACTTCATAAGCTTTTGACAACAGAGTTGCCCCTTAGGATCCTGTCATGCCTTGGGATTACAAAACCCACTTTCTTGGGCTTCATTACCATTTAGCTAGTCATTAACGGGCCTATGAGCTTAGTAGTTTCTATGACACAAGCCTCATCAGCTCTTGATAGGAAATATTGTTTGTTCCCCCAGTGGGACAGTTCCTACTCCCATTGGGTAGTTGTTAATTTCCCTGAGTGTGTTTAGTCATTTGAATATTTTCTAGGTGTTAAGGAAAGTTCTAAAATACAGTTTTTAAGGAGTTCCAGAAAATATACCCTCTCCTGTCACCTATAATCAAACAATTTGAGAAATTATAACTTTTATGAACTTATTAAACTATAAAGAATTGAATACACATACACATACACACAGATATACACAGGCACACATACACATACACACATATCTATATCTCTTTTATATATCATATATGTGTATATTTAATTCTCATCTGAGCATATCATCTACTTGCTTAAAACACTTTAGTAATATCCACGGCTTTTAGGAAGAAACTGAAAATCTTTGAGACAAAGTCTCGCTCATTGCCCAGGCTGGAGTGCAGTGGTGCGATCTCGGCTCACTGCAGCCTCCATCTCCAAGGTTCAAGCAATTCTCCTGCCTCAGACTCCCGAGTAGCTGGGATTACAGGCGTGCGCCACCATGCCCAGCTAATTTTTGTATTTTTAGTAGAGACAGGGTTTCACCATGTTGGCAAGACTAGTCTCGAACTCCTTACCTCAAGTGATCCACCTGCCTTGGCCTCCCAAAGTGCTGGGATTACAGGCGTGAGCCACAGTGCCTGGGGGAAACTGAGAATTGTAAACATTGTAGATGTGAGTAGTTCTGAAACTCAGCATGCATTGGGATTACTTGGCAGGCTGGTCAAAACACAGACTGCTGGACCCCACCTCCAGAGATTCCTATTCAGTGAGTTTGGCATGGAGCCTGAGAATGTGCATTTGCAGCAGGTTCCCAGGTGATACTGATGAAGCTGCTCTGGGGGCCACACTTTCAGAAACACTGGTGTGCACAGCTATGTAAACTAGACCCTTTCTTGTCTCTAGCTTCATCTCATGCCACTATTCTCTGTGGGTGGTGCTCAGTTGTCTTCTCCTAAATTCTCAAACTCCTAATTCCCTTTCCTGCTCTTTCCCATATGTCCTGTCCCACCTGCTCACCATATGATTGAACCAAGCTAACTCATACTGGATCCTTCACAATAGATTAGGTTCCCTGATTACTCACACTCATTCGTATGCCCACCTTTGCAGCATTGAATGCAATTGAACCTAAATAATAAGTTGTATAATGCATTGTTAACATGATACCTCTTCACAATAACATAAGTTCATTGAGGGGAAGGACTATCTTACTGATTACTTTCACAAGTGCTGATACAGTATCTTTTACATAATTGATACTAAATAAATATTTATTCAAAGAATAAATGAATAGATGGACATATGAAGAGTGCAAAGCAATATATTTAGTCATTCTTACTATACCTATACTTGACCCAAAGCAAATTCTCCTCCTCCCTAGGGGTGTTCTGCTGGTTCCCTCAATGGACACTCCATGCTGGAAGTGTGTGAGTTCAAGCTCTGGGAGAACTGACAGTTGCCCACATATGTTGTTCAGATAACCCCTCTTGCTCAGGGCAAAGAGGCACATTGAAGAATGAATGTCCGAAACAGCCTTGATAATTCAAGATAAATACCTATAAAATGATAATCCCGATGCTTAGTTCAATTTTTTGTTATTCAAGATTACATAATGCTGTGAAATAAATTCCAATTATTTGAGCATTTTAGCAGGAGGCTACTTTACCTTTAACAGGGTTTTAGTATATTACAATTACAGAGAAACATTTTGGGCTTTCAAACTATTATGCATGAAAACTTTAAAGTTATATATTCTTTGGATACGATACCAGAAGCTTGTTAACAAAGGCTAGTATCTCTTTCAAGAAAAACGATGTGCCATTTAATTGAAACACAACTGCTAAAGTAATTTAGTTATTAAATAATCACAATGACTGTTGGTTTTAGCTTTGTAAATCTGTGCACATACGTTTATTTTACCCACAACTATATAATTGAGGTAAAAACCCTAGAATATGTGAAACTCAAGTTTATATTTCAATATAGAGAGGAAGGTTAAAAAATAGCAAGCTGTATTGGGAAAGGAATTACTTTGTGGAGTGATAGAGCCCTTCTACTTTCATCCTCAGAATAATCCAGAAGATGTGAAATAGCAAATAAGAGAATGAAAAAGTTGTTGAGTAAAATAACTGGAATGAGAAGAAAGTCAAAAGAGATGAGAGACAATATCTGGGTTGTTGATCTATGGCATCAAAAGGGATGACTGGGGGAAAAATATGATGTGATGGTTTATATTTCTTTAGTATGAATCTTGTGTTGACTTAAACCTTTCTTTTTCTCTTGTCAGGTCTCATTGTCCGGGAAGTGAGCATTGAGATTTCGCGCCAGCAAGTGGAAGAACTCTTTGGACCTGAAGATTACTGGTGCCAGTGCGTGGCCTGGAGCTCGGCGGGTACCACAAAGAGCCGGAAGGCGTATGTGCGCATTGCATGTGAGTCATTGTGCAATAAGCACCTTGGGTCTCAGAAGTTGATACACATAAGGGAAAGTTTACACTGTGACTACTCCAGCACCAAAGAAAACTGGTCAAAAATCCTGGAAAGGCCAGGCGCGGTGACTCACGCCTGTAATCCCAGCACTTTGGGAGGCCGAGGTGGGCGGATCACAAGGTCAGGAGATCGAGACCATCCTGGCTAACACGGTGAAACCCCGTTTCTACTAAAAATACAAAAAATTAGCCGGGCATGGTGACAGGCGCCTGTAGTCCCAGTTACTCGGGAGGCTGAGGCAGGAGAATGGCTTGAACCCAGGAGGCAGAGCTTGCAGTGAGCCGAGATTATGCCACTGCACTCCAGCCTGGGCTACAGAGCAAGACTCTGTCTCAAAAAAAAAAAAAAGAAAAATCCTGGAAAAAGACTGCTCCCAGATTTCTGCATTTGAGCCACATATTCCTCTTAGGTCACCAGGATTTCATTTTATTTTTAATTTTCTTTTTTAGTTTTTAATTTTTGTGGGTACATAGTAGGTGTATATATTTACATGGTACGTGAGATGTTTTGATATAGGCATGCAATGCCTAATAATCACATCATGGGGAATGAGGTATCCACCCCTCTGGCATTTATCCTTTTGTGTTACAAACAATTCAATTATACTCTTTTAGTTATTTTAAAATGAACAATTAAGTTATTATTGACCATAGTCACCCTGTTGTACTATCAAATAGTAGGTCTTATTCATTCCTTCTATTTTTTTGTACTCATTAATCATCCCCACCTCCCCGCAAAACCCCGCCACTACCCTTCCCAGACTCTAGTAACTATCTTTTATTCTCTATGTCCGTGAGTTCAATTTTCTTCCTTTTATTTTTTGTTTTAAGGTACTGAGTAATTTTTCTTTAGGGATGTGAAAGAACTGTGCTACTTTCCAAAGATTTTGATTTTTTAAAAAATCTAGTAGGAATTAGACTATAGGAAAATCAATCCTTACAATGCCATATATCATTCCTTGAATGAGTTCATTCTACCACTTTAAGACAAAGTTGAGTCGTTTTCCTATTCAAAATAGAGATTACCAAGATAAAGCTTCTCTATTTATTTTGGAACCATTCTAGTACATTGGACCACACACAGCACTGTTTTCCAAATTGTGTTAATTTCTAGAGCATACATGTTCAGGAAGAGGTTAAAAGGTACCTTGCAAAAAAGGCTTCCATAATCAAATAAATGTAAGAAATATATTTTTTGACAAAGTTATAGAAGCTTCTTCATTGCAAAACTTCTCAGATGATTTAATACACTAATATGCATGTTATCACCACGAGGGAGAAGGAGGCTGCAGCTTGCAGAGCCCTTTCCTCAGTAAATATTCTGTCTGTCTTAAGCAACATGGATGCCATGTAACCTGTCTCAAGGTTTCATATTGAGAAATGTTCTCATACATGAGAAAGTGCTGAAATCCATATATTTTCTTTTCTGAACGCTTTACATCTTTGCATTTTACTAATTCTATTTTGTGTTGGATGCCAATATCACTTAGCTCTAAGTCCCATCAATCCTGCTTCTAAAGCCTTCCCCAATTCTATACTTGTCTCTGACTCCCTTGCTTCTTCATTTAGATGTGGACCATTGCAGATCTTCCAGTTAGTCTCCATGGCTCAAGTCTGTTCTCTATTCCAGCCCTTCCTCCCTGTTACCACAAACACAGTCTTTCTAAAACTTAGGTCTCCTCTTGATAAGGTTTGGTTCTGTGTCCCACCCAAATCTCACCTTGAATTGTAATCATCCCCATGTGTTGTGGGAGTGAACTGGTGGGAGTTAACTGAATCACGGGGGTGGATTTTCCCTATGCTGTTCTATGATAGTGAATAAGTCTCAGGAGATCTGATGCTTTGATAAAGGGGAGTTCCCTTGTACATGCCCTCTTGCCTGCCACCATGTAAGATGTTCCTTGCTCTTCCTTCATCTTCCACCATGATTATGAGGCCTCCCCAGCCCTGTGGAACTGTGAGTCCATTAAGCCTCTTTCCTTTATAAATTACCCAATCTGGGGCATGTCTTTATTAGCAGCATGAGAGCAGATGAATACACCTCTCATCTTGCCTCCATTCCTGCTTCACATTTTATAGTGACATGTGAGATAGGCAAAATTCCTTATAATGGCATATATCATTGAATTCGTTTTCTAGGGCTCCCATAATAAAACACCATGGATTGGATGGCTTAAACAATAGAAATTTATTTTCTCACAGTTCTGAAGGCTGAAAGTGCAACCTCAAGGTGTCAGCAGGTTTGGTTTCTCCTGAGGCCACTCTTATTGGCTTGCTGGTGGCCTCTTTCTCACTGTGTCTTCACATAGTCTTTACTTTGTGTGTGCGCGCATCCCTGGTGTCTCTTTGTGTGTCCAAATTTCTTCTTCTTATAAGGACACCAGTCAGATTGGGTTGGGGCCCACCCTAACGGCTTCATTTTAACCTGATCACCTCTTTAAAAGTCTTATATCCCAATATAGTCACATCCTGAGGTACTGAGGGTTAGGGCTTCCCCATCAGAATTTGGGGGAGTGGGAGGTAGTTCAGCCAATAACAACCACATTTTGTGGTTTACATATCCAACGTATGTTTCTAGCTCGGAAGGGTAAGGATTTCTACATTGTAATCACACGAGGTTAAAACTACTTTGATTTCCATGCCTTTCAGCTATGTTTCATGCTGAAGCATTGCACCCTTATCTTACTACCTTTCACAACATATATATGTATATGTTTGTATGTATTTGTTCACTTAGTAATTGTTCACTTAGACAAATACTAAGTGAAGATTCACTCTGTTCTTGGGACAATTGTGGGTATTGGGGTTGGTACTAGAAACAAAACATGCAACCATCCTTGCCCTCATGGAGCTCATGTTGTGGTGAGGAAAGGCAAACTCTAAATAAAATGAATGATCATCAGGTCTAGAGCAGATGGTAAGTGCCACGAAGAAAAAATACAGCAGGAAAAGGGAATTTGTAGGGCTGGGAGGGAGTGGTCAGGAAGCTTTGCTGAGGAAGTTGACAGTTGCAAAGACCTGAAGGAGGGGCAAGAGGGAATCAGGCAGAGGGGACAGCGGCTGGCACAAAAACCCTCAGGCAGGAGTGTGCTGGTGGGTCCCAAAGACAGCAGTGAGGCCAGAGTGGCTAGAAGAGTGAGTGAGAGGATATTCACAGATGCAGCCAGAAAGGTAAGGCCTGGGCTAAAGATGGGAGGGGTGTGTGCAGTTGGCATAGGGTTCTTTAGGTGTTGAAATTATCTTTGGTTTTGTTTGTTTGTTTGTTTGATTTTTGAGATGGGGGTCTCATTCTGTCACCAGGCTGGAGTGCAGTGGCGCAATCACAGCTCATTGCAGCCTCAATCTCCCAGGCTCAGGTGATTCTACCACCCCAGCCTCCCAGGTAGCTGGGACTACAGGCATGTGCCGCCATGCCCAGCTACTTTTTTGCATTTTTTTGTAGTGATATAGTTTCACCATGTCACCGAGGCTGGTCTCAAACTCCTGGGCACAAGCGATTTCGCCCACTTCAGCCTCCCAAAATATTGGGATTACAGGCGTGAGCCACCACACTCGGCCCATATTTGGTTTTGAGGATAAGTTGGGAACACTTTGGAATCTTTTCAGCAGAGGAACTCATGATCTGACATCCATTAGCAGAGTCATCTGGCTGCTGTGTTGAGAATGGACCATGCTGGGCAAGGGGAGAAACAGGAGGACCAGTGATGAGACTGCAGCTATGAGAGATGTTAAGCTACTGTAGATTGGAAGCAGTGGAGGTGGTGAGGCCAGGATTTCAGATATATTTAAAAGTAGAGATAACAGCTTTTGTTGAGACCTTGGATGTGTGATGTGAGAGAAAGAAGAGAAAGGATGATTTGAAAGGGCTAAGCCTTATCAAGGATTTCTTTCAAATGTCTTTAGTGAAGCCATTCCTGCCTTACAGAGGGAGGAGGTTGGGCATTCCTTTCTCAATACTTTCAGAGCAGTTTGTCCGTACTCCTAATATAGTGCTTGTCTCATTTCAATTATATTCACTCGTAAAATTTGTGTTTCATGCCAGTGAGTTCCATGAGATCAAGAATTCTATTGTACTTAATTTTATATCTCTCCTGCTTAGCACAATACCTAGAGTATCACAGATGTTTAACAATTTTTTTGAATTAAAACTGTTATAAAGAATTCCCAGTGAAGTTTGTTCAAATGCTCGACATTAATCTTTCCTCTCTGAGAATGTCTAAATAGATTTTCTCTTTGTCTTAAGTGGAATCTCCATGAAATACTGTGAAATGGAGTCATACATGCAGCCAGTGTATTGAGGGGTGCCCTTAGGAACAATATGCTAAGGGTACTAGGATATCAGGTGGAGGAATAAAGGCAATGGTTGGGCAGAGGGAGAAATTGATCTGCAGAGCAAATACAACACATGATGACTCCATAGGAATCTGAAGCTCACATGGCCCTTCAGAGTTATAGCACCCTGAGGCTGAAGGGGTGAGCAGACCTGGATTCCCTTACATAGACTAGTCAGTGGATGAAGACCCTCCTTTACTCCCTACCCCACCAGCATGTGTAACCAGGGCCAAGTCAGCTCTGCACCACTGAGGGTGATTCCAGGAGAGAGAAGCTGAGACTTTCACCGTCAACACTTCCAACAGGTGGGACCAGGCCTGAAAGGGGATCCCGGTAGCATACCACAACATCCACTGCCACAAATTCTGAAGAATTGATTTTTTATTAATTATAAAGAAAAATACTTTTAATCATGTTTAAAAAGAACAAAAAGCAAATATTTCAGTCAAAGATTTAATTGAATTCAAAATCAGTTTCAAACTGTAATCAAAGGAGGCACAAGGATAGAAAGCTATTATTTTGTCTTTCATTTCTATGTATTCATTAATAGCAAGCACAATATATACTTAAAATTGCCAGTCTACATTCCACACTACATTGACTTGCTAAAGCTGAACTTTAAGAGCTGCATAGTTTCAAATAATGAATTTTTAGTTAATAAGCCTTCAATTTTCAGTAATTTGCAGAGATCATTGTTGTGCCAATTTCATATATATATAATTATATGTGTTTGAGTAGATATATTCTTTTTCAGCACACAAACATTAAGTACATCTAGGTATAAGACCCCTTTCTTTGCAGTATGTTCTATAAACTTTGCTATTTACTTCATGGCTTTTCAATCTATTTTCAAATAAAAAAACAAACTCTTATTCTAGGTCAATATTGTTTATCCAAGGTACCTTTTCACCCTCATGTAATAATATTCAAGAGCAGTTCACCTATAATTCTGTAGCTAACTGAACTCATATGTGTGTACCGAAGGAACCCCACCTAACTTGTAAAGATTGACTCATAAAGATATGCATCATAATGAGAACAAAAAAGGTTGAATTTTCAAATTCTCTCTGTACAGGCTGATCCTTATCATTAGCAGCCCCTTGCTAATGTTGCAGAAGTTTGTGGGGTTTTTAGTTTTTGGTTTTTGTTATTTTTTGAGAGAAAGTCTTGCCCTGTCCCAGACTGGAGTGCAATAGCACAATCTCGGCTCATTGCAACCTCTGTCTCCTGGGTTCAGGTGATTTTCCTGCCTCAGCCTCCCCCCATGTAGCTGGGATTACTGGCATGCACCACCACCCGTGGCTAATTTTTGTATTTTTAGTAGAAATAGGGGTCCCTCCATGTTGCCCAGGCTGGTCTCGAACTGGTGAACTCCAGCAATCTGCCTGTCTCAGCCTCCCAAAGTGCTGGGATTATAGGCGTGAGCCACTGTGCCCAGCCACTTAAGGGTTTTCTACTCTGTCCTGTATCAAGTGAACTGTGGTGCTCTGCCCAGTAATACTTGACCGAGGGCCATCACATAAATGGCAACTTAAGTTTAAACTCATCAGAGGTGAAGATCACCACGATGCTAAACTTAAATAAGTATGATTACCTCTTGCCTAATTAGATTTATGCTCATTTGATGTACTGTGGAGAGGCCCATAGTTCTTTCATGAAAAAGCTCTATTTTCAGTTTATAAACCATAAATGAATATTGACTATTAATTTATGTATTTAAGCTTGCTTACAATATTTCACACATTCAAACCGTGTAAAATATAAAAATAGGTTTGTGAGACAATCAAGGCAGAGGAAAAAATGGAAATATGAAAGTTAGGATTCAGCCAGGCTGTGCTGAGAACATAACACATCTGCTTTAAAATCCTGCACATTAACAAGACAGCAGTGCCAAATTTCCTAGGTGGGTCTGGTAGTTTTCATTCAGAGAAAAGTTTATTCCGAGAGAATTCAAGTTGCCACTACAATGGTGTCCTGTGCAGAACCCTTACTGTAATACAGCTCCCAGTGTCATCATGGGGTTGTTTCTTCCAGTGTCTCTTGTTATAGGCTGATGAGTGAATCCCAAAGCATAAGGTTCAGGCAAAATATTAACATACAAGGTCTTTCCTCAGGAACAATTTGGGTTTCAATAGTGCCGCTCTTGCTGTTACCATTGTTGACAATGTTGTGGTTGTGTTGCGGGGGTAAAGATATGATGGAAAAAGTAGCATAGGAGAGTGGTTAATAGCACAAGCTGAAGGACAGATTGACTCATGTTCAAATCCTAGTGCCATGACTTCCTACTGTGACCTTAGTCAAGTTACTTGACCTCTGTGAGCCTTAGTTTCATCAACCATAGCATGAAAAAGAGTTATTTTAAGATTAAATGAGATAAACTTGTAAAACATATGACATAGTGCCAGACACAGTGCAAATGCTCAGTGAATGATAATAGGTGTTCATAAAAATGGATATAACCATTTTAAACAACTTTATATGTTTATTTTGAAACATCAATACTGAGCAAATTTTGAAAACTGAAAAGTCTGTCTTTCCTTTACCATTTCATGTCCCAGAGCTAGACTGTCAATCCTAGAGGTTGAAATTCTCTGCTGATTCACATAAAATTTGACTGTAATTTCCAACCCCTTCTACCCATGCCTGAGGATGGAAGAACACGCCATGTGGTCACCCTTATCCTACAGTCATGAGCTATAATGGGATTTACGTGCACCCAAGATTCATCTTCCGGGGAACAGCAGGATGGCTCCTCCAGATTTCCTCTCGATCATGTGTGCAAACCAACAAATCACAGCCAGCATCACAAAGCCTGCTGGCCACAAAGAGGAATAAGGTAGTTCCTAGAAAGAATTAAGGATGATCAAGGTGGCCCCTCCTGGCTTCCTCTCACAGCTCACTCATCATTTTCACTGAGAGTATAACTACATTTGTGACCCACCTGTGGATTTGGATCAAGTCTTGTTCATATTCGTGAGTCTATAGTATCCAGCACACTGTCTAAAACAGTAGCGTCCAATAGAAATATGCCAGCCACAAATACTGTTTACACTTTTCTAGTAGCCACGATTTAAAAAGAAACAGATAAAATTATTTCGATCATGTATTTCACTGAGTCTAGTATGTCTAAACTATCATTTCAACAGTATTACCAATATCAACAAGTATTTATGAAATACTTTTCTTTCTTTTTGTCATACTGGTTTTTCAGAGCTAGTGTGTGTACCCTTACAATAGCTTCAGTTATGACCAGCTACAGGTCAAGTGCTTGAAAGCCTCATGTGGTTTGCATTGGACAGATAGGCTCCAGAATAATAATACTGATAATAATGGAAGTGCTGTTTCAATCATGTATTATGTATTAGATCATTCAGTCTTTGCAAGGACTCTATGTGATGAGTGTTATTATTATTCCCATTTTATAGACGAGGAAATTGAGAGCAACGGGAGATTAAAAATCGCCTGAGGTTATACAGGTGGTATATGGAGCAGTGAGTCAGGCCAGCATCCAAGTCCATGTGTTTAACCAGTACACTGGGTACAAAGAAGGGAGGAGGAGACAAGGATTTGTAGATCAGCTGGCAATTCACAAAAACATCTTATTCTCTACATGCATAATGTTTATAACTGGTGCAATGTCTCACGTTGTAATCCCAGCACCTTGGGAGGCCAAGGTGGGAGGATCACTTGCACATAGGGGTTTGAGACCAGCCTGGGCAACATAGCAAGACCTCGTCTCTAATAAAAGCCAAAAAAAATTAACCAAGTGTGGTGGTGTGCACCTGTGATCCCAGCTGGGATACTACTCTCAGCCCAGAAGGCTGAGGCAGGAGGATCCCTTGAGCTCAGGAGGTCAAGGCTGCAGTGAGCCATGATCACACCACTGTACTCCAGCCTGGGTGACAGTGAGATCCTGTCTCAAAAAAAAAAAAGCTCACTATTATTTATAATACCGAAACATAAACAGACCTTGGCTTCCTGCCTCTCTTCTTATTGCTTTGTCTGCTCTAACCACATCCATTTCCTTGTTTCCAGAATGCAATAGATTCATTCCACATATAGGCTGCTTGCAAGAACTGTTTCTTCTCACTTGGAACATTCTTACCCTAAGTCTAAAACTGGCTTACTTTCTTCTTTCATTCAGATTTATACTGAGATGTCACTCCTATAGAGGGGTCTGTCTATCCGGGCCTCAACCCCGTCACTTGCCTAATCCTAATCCTGCTTTATTGTTCTCCATAACATTTTTCTTCATCATTATTTGTTTTCTTTTGAGTTAACCATCTGCCATACCAGAATGTAAGCTTCACAAGGACAGAGACTTTCTTTTCTTCCTTGTTGTCTCCAGTGCCTAAAAGACGTCCCTTGCTTGTGGCTGCTGATAAATAAATTAAAACATAAATAAATGAAATAAAATTGAATTAAATTGAAAGTACATGATGGGGAAAAGCGAAGATACTATTCAATGTGAATCATTTGTTCATTTAATAAAAATGCTTTTTTTCCCCAAGGAATTCAAGAACATCAGGTAGCTGGATGTGATTGCCTCTACACTCTTGTACTTATTACGTTTCTGCATAGCACTTCTCACCTTCTAAACCATCATACATTTACTTATTTATTAGTTAATGGTTTGTATTCTGTCCCCCCTCACCCCCTTAGAAAGTAAGGTCCACATAGGCAAAGATTTGGGTTTGGTTTTTTCACTGATTAATTCAAAACACCTAGGGTGATTCCTGTCACAATGTAGGGACTCAAGAAATATCATAAAGGAATGAATGAATTGACATTTCTATATTTAAGTATCTCCAGTTAAATATATATGTAATCTCCGGGAGGCTGAAGCAGGAGAATGGCTTGAACCTGGGAGGCAGAGCTTGCAGTGAGCTGAGATCGCGCTACTGCACTCCAGCCTGGGCGACAGAGCAAGACTCCATCTCAAAAAAAAACAAAAAAAATTTATGTATATATATATATATGTGTGTGTGTGTGTGTGTGTGTATATACATGTATATATATGTGTGTATATATATGTGTATATATATATGTAATCTCATGAATTATTATATTGGTTCACATGTACAGAAGTCCTGATTTGTGGCCTTATGTGTTACTTTTTTATTTTCTACCTGTCTACTCTACTTGGCATAAAACAAAATTAATTATACAATTTAACAAAAATAATGCATTTCTTTAAACAAGCATCCTGAAAGATGAAGGTCATACTATAAACAGTTCTAGTAGCCTAACGCCAAATGTATTGGCAGGATTCAGCAGGCTCCCCTGTACACCAGAATAAATGGCATTTTTACTAAGGTACATTTCTGAGTTGTAGTATGATACCTTGTATAACAACCATTAAAGCCCACATTAATCCAATTATAAGTAACAGAGGCCATATTTTGAATTAGATAAGATTAAATACATACTTTAGACATTTTTAGATAAGGGAAAAATGTTTAAACAATAAATTAATTAATACTCTTGTTTTATATAAATCTTGACAGTTGTATTAATTTATCAGGTTATTCCTATTTCAAGATTAAATATTATAATGTATACCTGATTGTGTCAGTCTATATTTTTTCAAACATATTTGCTTTTGTAGATGGTCAGAAGTTCCCAAGTTTCATGGATGCCCCACAAATTCTTAGGCATTTATAGCTCATATTTATTCTGAGAGGTAGACAACAAATTCATAGAACACAGTCTCATAAGTCATATTTTGGGGGAAATCATCTATACGTATGTTATAGGCAGGGCTGGTAACACACTGGACAAAAATGTGTTATTAAAGTATGTTTTATGCTGTATGAAAAGTGAAGTTTATGGCTAAAATGCTTATTTGCAAGAAAACAGCTTGTCTGCAATCATTGCATTCTTTTTTTTGTACTCTGAGAAAAGAGCCTTAGCTTTTTGGTATGTCAGGTTCCTCATCCATAAAGTTGGCATATTTCTTATTATTTATCCCTAAGGCATACCTTAAAAAATACTGTGATGACATATAATCATTTTTTTTCTGAAACTAAAGATGCATTGTGAATATAAAAGAGTGGCTTGTATGGATCTTTTTTCTTCCTCTTTTCTGTAGTGGATGTCATTTGGAGTGCTAGCTGAAATATTTATTTTTTAAAAAAACTCTTTAACAAGACTATCTGAATACAAATGTGTTTGTCCTATAAATGCCCAAAAGTCAAGAAATAACGAAGAATGGCTGAAATTGTCCTTCCTTCTAAAGAGTCTTTGTTCCCTGGAATTTCTCTCATTTAAATGATCTCAGTGCAGTAAGTGATAGCCAGCGCTTGGCACGACTGAAGAAATTACCAAGCTTACCTTTCTGCTGACTTGCTGCAGATCATTCTAACCTCTCTTCCTGGTTATGAGTTATGATATTATGAAAGTGTTTGTGGTAAATTCCTAAGAGAGAATGAAAACTTTACCCCTTACAAAAGCAAAATGCGGTTATAAAACAACAGGAAAAAAATCAAAGTCGATTGTCTTTATTCTTTCTTCTTTAGTCTCTGTCCTAGTAGCCAACATTTATTATATGCTTACTGTATGCCTAACTCTGTTATAAGACCCTTGTTCATGTTAACTATCGTAATCTTCATATAACATCCTATGAAGTAAGTTCTGTTATCTTCATTTTGTAAATAACAAAACAGAATCATGGAAATATTAGCTAACTTGACCATGTCACCTGTTTAGGAAACACTGAATCTGAATTTTAAACAAACTTTTCTCTTTGCAGTCCATTCATTGCACACAGTTGCAAAAAACATACAACCATTCTTGACTTTTCAAACTATAGAGGGAACTGCATATAGTTGATTTTTGTTTGTTTTACTGTTTACAATATTTGAGAAGGAAAGATAAGTTAAAAAAAAAAAAACACCACCAACCTTTTTATTTCTTTAATTTGTTTTTTCAGAGACAGGGTCTTGCTTGTCATCCAAACTGGACTGCAGTGGCATGAGCATAGTTCACTGTACCCTTAAATTTCTTGGGCTCAAGCGATCCTCCCACCTCAGCCTCCCTAGTATCTGGGACTACAGATACCTACTACCATACTCTGCTAGTTTTTCTATTTTTTGTAGAGATGGGGGTTCTCACTTTGTTGCTCAGGTTGATTCCAAACTCCCTGGCCTCAAGCGATCCCCAACCTTGGCCTCTCAAAGTTCTGGGATTATAGGTATGAGCCACTGCACCGAGCTTCAATTTTTAAAATATTCTATAACCTTTATATTTACAAACCACAATAAGAGTTGCTTAGCATAATAATATTTCTCTTTATTTTTAAAAATTCCAGCAAAAATCAGATACACTATTCCTGGAAAAGAAAACCATAGCTAACATTTCAGGGCTCTATGGCATTAAGTCAGGCATTTTTCACTTTTAATAAATGCCCAAAGCTCTGAAGGCCAACCTAGTTCTTCCAAAATATGCTTCACTGGTTGGTTCACAGCAGTTATTTCCTGTTAACAGCCAGATTTGGTGATTTAAGCATAAATTCTACTCTGCTATGACAACATAATTAGCACTTTCCATCATTATTGGGAGAAAGATACATTTTTTTCCCTTTAAGAACACAGTATTATTACTTTGAATGACCATGAAATTATTTGCTAGAGGAGCACTTTGAAAATATATTAAAACAGCTTTTTTAAAAAAAATATTAGAATGTGTTCAACACCATTGTTCAGTGAATGTGTAAAAAGAATTAACTGAAAAGCACCTGAAAATATGAAAATGTGAATCATAGTACAGCAGCTGTATTTGCTTAATGCAGGGTCAGGCCTAGGTCAGAAAGTGAGTAAGTTGGCCAGCAGCAGATAACAACATGAAGCTCTTCTAAGTACAGAATTTCCACAGATCGAGGGCCATTTTGTCAAGACCAGTTCAATTTGGGAAGCAAGAAGCTTATTTCTGATATTTGGAGTTTGGCTTCTTAGTAAAATTTAAAGAAATAAATATCAGTACAACCATCAACTCTGTGAACACTTGACAGCAATGCTGATTTAGGGGCTGGAGGAAGTGGGTATGTAAATGAGTACGTTGACAGAGGACTCTATGTAACTGCACTGTCCTAAGTGTGCTATTTATATTACCTTTTAAAATCGTCACAGTAATCCTATACAATATGTAATAGAATTATCTTCATTTTATGGATGAAGAAATGAAAACATAGCAACCTCAGTAAGTACAGAACTAGGATTAAACTATGGCAGAGCAGATCCAGGCTCCATGCTTGTAACCACCACAGTAGGATAGATAATGACCCCCAAAGGCATCAGGTCCTAATCTCTGGAATTTGTAAATATTACCTTATGTGGAAAAAGGATCTTTGCAGATTTGGTTAAGAATCTCGAGATGGAGAGATTTTCCTACGTTGCCCAGGTGGGCTTTAAAGGTCATCACAAATGCCTTGTAAGAGAAAGACAAAGGGAGATTGACACAGATTGAAGAAGAGAATGCAGTGTAACCACAGAGGTAGAGATTAGAGGGATGTAGCCACAAGCCAAGGAATGCCATCAGCCACTGGAATCTGGGAGACGCAAGTCATGGTCTCTCCCTAAGAACCTCCAGAGGGAGCGCATAATCCTGCTGTCCCTTTGATTATGGCTCAGTGAAACTGATTTCAATTATTTGGCCTTTAGAACTACAAGTGAATATATTTCTGTTGTTTTAAGCCAGGAAGTTTGTGGAAATTTCCACTGGAAACAAATACAGCTGCTACGCGGCATCCATTTTCCAGCAAATTCACATCATGGAGTAACCCACTTCTAAACAGCTGGTGAGCTTGAATAAGTGAGTTAGCCTCTCACAGTTCTAGTTATATAATCTGTAAAGTGCCGGGCACGGTGACTCACGCCTGTAATCCCAGCAGTTTGGGAGGCTGAGGCGGGCGGATCACAAGGTCAGGAGATCAAGACCATCCTGGCTGGCACGGTGAAACCCCGTCTCTACTAAAAATACAAAAAAATTAGCTGGGCATGGTGGCGGGTGCCTGTAGTCCCAGCTACTCAGGAGGCTGAGGCAGGAGAATGGTGTGAAACCAGGAGGCAGAGTTTTCAGTGAGCAGAGGTCACGCCACTGCACTCCAGCCTGGGTGACAGAGCGAGACTCCCTCTCAAAAAATAACTAAATAATTAAATAAATAAATAATCTGTAAAGTGAGGGGGCTGGACTGTGTGACTTGTAAGACATTTTATAGTTATATATCATAAGGGAAATTGTTTCCAGGCCTTCAGTAAAGGGAATTGCCAGATTATTTTGGGAACTGAATTTAACTCAGCATTTACTAAGGCACTACTATGTACCCAGCACCAAGCACCAAGATTTATTTAATCTCAAAGTATTTTTTTAAATTTTAAAATGTAGCATTCAAGGCTGGGATTAAGTTTGTTTTTTGAAGTAAAACTAAGCAGTGACATGATATCTAATAAAAACATGGCCATAACTGTGCAGACACATTGTATATCAGGAGTTTCTGTGCAGTGAACTCTAGGCTGAGGATGCAGATTCATTGCATCTTGCCTGTTAATCCCTGCTCCGCTGTGGCCTCCCAGAGTCCTGTGTTGGAGCAGATCCTGAAGCTAAATTCAGACTCTGGAGAAAAGAATATCATGGTCAGTTAGGTATAGACACACGAGCTGGAAGGGAATGCAGTGGTTCCAAATATTTGCCATTCCTACTCTAAAGAACAATAATAAAGATCATAACCACTCTTAACTGTTTCCTGCTATACCTGAAAGAGCTTCAGGTTTTTCCTCAAAGCAATTGTAGAAATGACAACATTGGTTCCGAAAAGAATGTAGAGACATTTTTATTCTAAGTAATCATCAAGAATTACAGAAATGACTGCAAAGTGTTTTTTCAGCCATCAAGAAGCTTTTTCTTTTCCTAACTCAGGTGCTATTGGTTTACACTTATTAAAAATGTCAGCTAATCTTCTGAAGTGCCCACATTTATTGCCTAACATTCCTTCTGAAAGTAGGTAAAGGAATATAAGTGAATAATTATAAAATATGAATTTATGAAATGTTATGTATGCAATCCTACTAACAAAAACAGCTTTACTCACCAACATCTCTTGTTGGCTTTCTTGGTTAAGTGTCTGAAAGTCAGAAGCAAAAGGCTCTGGGGATTTTCTCTTGAGTTGAGAGAGAGGCCACAAGAAACATTAAGGTAACTTGACACTTTCAGCATTGAATTATCTGGACCATTGGTCTCAAAGTAGCAATCCACAGGCGCAATATGGCATCCCACTTTTTTGGTTTAGTCCTCAAAATGTTGGCCCACACAAGTATTTTGATAAAGTTTTAAGTAGCTGACAACATATACAGTTAGAAAAAAAAATCTCATAAAAATCCACATTACCAACTTCTGTTAGTCATCAAATTTGGGGTCTGTGGCCCATTGAGCCTGCATTCCTACTGGCACCATGCAGCCAGAGCTAAGTAACGAGAGTAAAGAGGAAGCTGATTGATTGGTTTTGTACCCACATCTCCATTAAAACTTAGAAAACAAAAGACAACCCAGGTAGGTGTCATGTTTCAAGAAAAAAAATCTTATGCTTAGCTTTCTCCCATTTGTTACCTGAATGGCCCCTGGAGACATATGAAACTCAAGTCCTGTGCTAGACAATGTCAGCCATCAGTGGTACAAAAGTGAGCTCTGGGACACTGTGGAAACACCAACAGGGACCCAGTAAACCAGGCATTTAGAGCCACGATGCAGAAGCAGATCTGCATGGCTCCCCACAGCCTCCTACAGTGCACACAGTGCCATGCGTAACTTGGTGTTCCATAATCAATGAATCAATTCATCAACCAGTGCTTCTCAGATTTTAGTGTTATGCAGAAAACACACCTGTGGAGTTTGTTAAAACTGTAGATTCCCAGGGCCCAACCTGAGTGTGGAATCTGCAGTTTAATCAAGCACAGCAGGGTAATACCTGCATATCTCTTTATGAAATATCACCTTCAATTATTAGCCCTCCCAATTGCTTTGTCTCACTTGGTTATGTTTATTTTGATTAGTAGTGATAACAGTAAATGTATAGCCTAATAAAATTTATTAATACTTCGGGGAAAAAGTAGAGTGGGGGATTATTATCTTTTGGGCACTTACTATATGCTAGGCATGTGCTTAGAATTTTATAGGTGACCCTTCCTATATAACCCTGTGAAATTATACCCATTTATAAGCTGATGAAACTGAGGCAGGAAGAGGTTAAGCAATGTGCTCAAGGTCAAATGGATAGTCAAGTGGTAGAGTCAGGACCTAAACCCAGGGTTGTGTATGCCAAAACCTTGTTCTCAGCCACAGTGTTAGCCTACCCAGTGGTTTTCAGACCTTTTTGACTTACAATAAAAAATAGGTTGATATCATGATCCACTAGACACATACCCACATCCATACACACAGAAACATATGAGTGTATATACACAAACACATCTATAAGACTATGTATATCTTGATAACTTCTGTTCATTCAGTTTCATACTTTTTAATGCTAGGTTTTAATCCACTGAATAGATGTTATAACCCTCTCAAGGGTCATAACACTCAGTTTGAAAAACAGCAATAAACCTGAAATTCCATAAGAACAATAAGGAATATTAGATACTATAGTTTATGGACCTTATGGCCAAAGTGTGTGTGAGAACGATGTGTACAAAATTTGTGCAGATGAGTAATCACCTTTCATTTCAGAGATCTCTGAGTAATAATAAATGTAATTATAATAATTTATTACATATGTTGTGCTTTATAATTTTCCAAACTTTTCAGATTCAATATCTATTTTAATATTCACAAAACCTGATGAAGTCTAAAAAAAGAACAACAGTAATAATGTAACATATCATTTATGTCTTATCATTCTGTGGAATTTAAGGATTTAGATTTCCACTAGAATAGTCTATTGAAGTATACCCATTGAAGAATTACTTGCTTCATAATATCAGTCTATCACATCACCAATATTTTGTTTTCTTAAAAAAAGTTATTCTGTGCTTAACGATGGATAGAAAAAAATATTTTATTCTAATAAATAAATCTTTCTGCATAATGAAGTACCTTTGGTGAGATAATAAATATTTTTAATGAATGTAAATCATTTTTAAATTAGAATAAAAACATGCTTATCTTCTTCAAGGCAATAGTATCCACAACTTGCCTGCTTAGCTACCACAGGGAGATGCTTTTGCTGATATTTTCTCCTAGTCTTCTAAAATCAGCAGGGCTCAAAGGTGGAGAGATGTTAGTATGACCCATGACAATAGAGCCTCCACTTTCCTATTATAGGTCACACTCACCCTTTTCAGACAGTGACAGGCAAAGTTGCTCAAGAGATGGCACTGGGAAGAGGCAGGATGTTCTGCCCCTTTTGTAAATATGCACATTGGCATGACGGGCTTTCTTCCACACTGTTTTGGATAGGCATTTTCCTCCCCTATCCTCTCTGTCCCGTGGAGACAGACAATTAGTTTTGTCAAAATAATTCTTAGTGCATTTACAATCATCAGGGCCTGAATTTTCATCTGCTTTTGTGGATTATATTACATTACTCTCCAGGATTTATACAAAGAATTTGCTATTTTTTTTAAATATCAAATTTCTGTAACCCACTTCTCTCCCTAGTTTCTAACTCTTACACACACCTGTAGATCCAAGTGTCCAAAAAGTTCTGTGAAAGTTGTTCTGAGGAGAATATTATAAGCTGTTGTCTTCAAAGATGCGTCAACTCCTTGACTTTTGAAACAATTTCTTCTATTATTTCTCTTGGACACATAATGGCAACCAAGAAGTACCTTACTCCACAAAGGATAAGTTTTCCCCCCTAAAATGTATATTTAAAATCTCAGTCTGTTCAGTAATAGGTCGTTACAGCAAAAGCATCCTTCAGAATTATCTAGTAATTCATTTTCATTTCGTAAATATGGAAACTGAAGGCCAGAAAATCTGTCTCCCAGTGAGTCTTCTTTTCTGCTAACTGCATTGTCAAAAAGCAGAGCTAATGTTTGCAGAGTGCCATGAATTCGTGTATTCTGCATCACAGCTAATTTGTAACCACAGTATATTGTGCAAAAAAAAAAAATCATTGAAAGCATCAAAATTCTACCCCCCAAAAAATGAGACTTCGTGTGCACATGTGTGTGTCCAAAGGGACTTTCTTTGGTTATGTATAAATGGAAAATAGAAATCTATATTGTTTCAGGTCTGATTCTACATCTGCTAATTGGATTTCAGTGTATGGATTTATTAAGCCAATATTCATGTTCTTAAGTAAACATCTCTCTGAAAGCATACATATGACGATAGCTTTTAATTGGCAGAATCAATGACTAAATTAGATGCATGCCAAGTTGACTTTGCGAAAGTAATCTAGGTTATTAATGAAAGGACTTCATACTTAATTTTAGTAGCAGTCTTATAACTAATGGAAAGAAAGCAGAATGTAGAATCCTAAAGGTCTTCCAAGGGCAGAAATTCGTCTTTTTTTTCTGACAGGAATGGCCACATTATTCTGAACCATTCTGTTTTACATCTAATTCCCAGCTGACAAGTGTCCGTTTTTCATTCTTATTCATTCGTCACCCTTGTGTTCACTCTGCCTGCAAGGCAACTGGCCTGCCTTCTATCACATCTCTGCAAATGATAAAAGATATGCTTAAAATCTTATCTACCCTCCCTTCGCAGAGTAGCGAGGCAGCATGCTGAAATGAGCGGCTTCTGTGCTGCACGGCCGCGATATATCCTATGCTCATTACACAATCTGAAAGCCAGAGAGGAGGTTTTACGGCAGGAATTAAAAGCGTTTTTCAGGAAGAAGTATTGCCTTGTAGGGGGTTAAATGTGAGATCATTCTAGAAATTAGATAAAATTTACATAGAGCTTAAAGCCAAACCCTTAAAATAATTTTGTGGTATTCAGTGATGGTTTAGTTAAACCTGTCTCTGGAAGTAGATGCCTGTAGCTGTCGCCATTCTCAATTAGGAAACAAAGGTCTACATAAAATGTGCCTTTATATGGCAAGAATTACAAAACTGTGCCAAAAATTGCACCATATTCTAAGAAGAATTACAGCATGCTGCACTCAAACCCATTGCCCGTTAATGGTGCTACTAACTTCTGTCACCTTAAAATTTTGGAAAAGAGTAGTAGATACCGTTGGGACTTAGAAAACAATACCCCAAAATGACGGCCTCAGAAGCAAAAGTTTTCTCTGACCTTCTCCTGCCCTCCTGTCTCTCAGTCCATTCTTCCCCAAGACCAGCCATGGAAAAGACAATCCCTCTTCCCCCGAGGCGAGTCATAGAAACCCCCTTAGTCCAAAACCAGCCGCAAAACTGAAAAATATTATTCTAAATTTCCATCCTCCATTTTGTGTAAAAAGTGACCATAAAAAATTTATCTAACCTACCTTGTGTGATCATAGGTCATAAGACCCCCATTCCAGAGAGGGTCCTGCCTGACACCCAGATGAAGGAAGGAATGAATGCTCAGAGAGGCCAGGAAGAATCTAGACCCACAGTCTTGCTGGGCCTCTCCACTTGGTCTGTTAACATTAGGTCAGATTCTTTTTGTCCAGTCATATTTCTACATGGCTGTCCAGACTTTGTTGAACGGAAGCATAAAAATGGACAATTATCCCTGGATCTTTATGTCTTCATTCCAAAGGCTCCCATGTGTACATGTTAAATAAAATTTGTCTGTCTTCTCTCCAATTAATCTGCCTTTTGTGACTTAGTTGATTTTCCAGTGAACCTTCAGAGGGCGAAGGAGAACTTTTCCCTCCGCCCCTACAGTACCCAGAATGGTCATTTCCCTACTTCCTGGCCACTCCTCATAACAGCTTGGTTTCTGCTCCCCGTCACTCCTAAACTTCCCAGACCAATGACTTCTCTCCTATGAGTACTTCTGAGTCCTTCACTGCATTTCTCCTATCGACCTCCCCACTTTTTAAAATTTTATTTTCCTCCTGGCTGCTCTGACACTAACTTCCTTGGGTTTTCTCCTACCGCTTTGTTCACTCTATATCATTGGATGACAGCTTTTCCTCTTGAATGTCACTGTCCTCTTTTTTTTATGCTGCAGTCTCTCCCTGGTGATGCCATCTGTTTCCAGTGCTTCAGCGATTGCCTAGTTGGTGAAGCACAAGAAATCCTACCAGGCCTTCTTTTCCAAGCCCTAGACCTGTGGTTCTCAACTGGGGGTGCCTTTTCCCCTTAGGGGATATTTGGCATTGTCTGAAGGCATTTATTTTGTTAAGGTTGGGAAGAGGTTCTAATGGCATCTAGCAGGTAGAGTCCAGAGATGTTGCTAAGTATCCTGCTATGCAAAGAACAACTGTACCGCAAAGAATTACCCAGTCCCCAAAATTAATAGGGTTGAGGTTTAGGAACCATGATCTAGACTACTATACTTTTCAGTTTGAATGTTTCATAGATATGCCAAACCTAACATGTACCAAAATGAATTTATCTTTCTCTCTGCTTCCCTGCCCATCTTGATACTATGCCACTCAGTGTTTGTACCAAGTTAACAATGCAGTAGCTGAGAATATAACATTATCCTTGCCTTCTGGCGCTCTCCAAATACCTACATCTTCTTCAAGGTATGATCTATTTATTTCTAGAATTGCTTCCTCCTCTTCCTGTCCTCTATCACTAGCTGAGTTCAGGACCCCATCATCCCTCATGGTTTATTCAAATGAGTCCCTAACTAACTTCAGGCTCCTCACCACCGCCTCACTCCATCAGTCACTCTGATGGACACCCTTGTTCTCTGATCTTGCTCCTTTGAGGGTTTGCCATTCCATAGCATGACAGAAAGGCTTTTCATAAGCACACCTCAGCTTACCTTTCTAGTCTTCTTTCTGTGTCTTGTACATCTTCATCCTAAGTACCTAATAAAATGTCTACCATATGGAGACAATGAATAAATGTTAAATGAAATTGCTCTATTTAAATACATATATGCCTTACTTTTTCTTGTTCTTAGCCCTCATTTTGTGATATCTTGGTTAATTTAAATCAGAGTGAGTCACTATGTTATTTAATTTGAGAACTCATTCCAGTTATTATGTCTTTGCCCAACCCCACATCAGGCAGAAGTTTCTCAGAATCATTTTTTACAAACAAGATATACCTTGTCAAGAACATTGAAGCTCATAAATGATATTCACTGCTGCTCTTTTTATTGGTATCTGGTGTTTCATCAAATTTTATCTCAGTGCAGATCAAAAAAACAAGAGAAGCCACCACATCAGAAGAGAAAATTCTTAATGTTTCCATTGGAAGAGTACAAATTAACCAAAAGAGATGTCAGGGGGATGTGTGGGGTGGCAAAGTGTAGAAAATCCATATCAGCAGGTTCTAAGGCTGCCATTGATTATCATGCTGTGAGGCTCCAGGTAATTTGGTCAACATGTTTTTTGGAAGTAAGATAATGACATGGTTTAGATAACTTTAAAGTTACGATAACTCTGTGGATTCCAAATGTTCATTTCTTGTTGTTGTTGTTGTTGTTGTTGTTGTTGTTGTTGTTGTTGTTGTTGTTGTTGAGATGGGGTCTCACTCTTTCACCCAGGCTGGAGTACAGTGGTACAATCTTGGCTCGCTGCAACCTCCGCCTCCTGGGTTCAAGCAATTCTTATGCCTCAGCTTCCCGAGTAGCTAGGACTACAGGCCCACGCCACCATGCCAAGCTAATTTTTGTATTTTTAGTAGAGACTGGGTTTCACCATGTTGGCCAGGCTGGTCTCAAACTCCTGACCTCAGGTGATTCACCTGCTTTGGCCTCCCAAAGTACTGGGATTACAGGCATAAGCCACTGTGCCTGGCCCCAAATGTTCATTTCTACAATATATTCAATGTCTTGACAATCAAATTAGAAGCATTTTTCTGATAGAAATTCTATCACATTTGGAGGTCTCTTGTCTTGCCTCAGACCCTCATAGATCTATAATTTTCTCACAACCTTTATAATCTTGACGGTTTTCTTCTGCTGAGAAATTCAACAATATGGCAAATGTGTTAACAATGCAGTCCTTTCTCAGTGCATTTTTTTCCAGGTGCTTTCTGGTAGAGCTCTATTAGGGATATACCTTGCGAGCAGGGGTCACAACCCCTGGGCTGAGAACTGGTACTGGTCCGTGGTCTGTTAGGAGCTGGTCGCACAGCAGGAGGTGAGCAGGCTAGTGAGCATTAACACCTGAGCTCTGCCTCCTGTCAGATCAGTGGCGGCATTAGATTCTCACGGGAGCATGAACCCTATGTGAACTACAGATGCGAAGGATCTAGGTTGCACACTTCTTATGAGAATCAAACTAATGTCTGATGATCTGAGGTGGAACAGTTTCATCCCAAAGCCATCCCCCCCATGCCGCACCCCAGCAGTCAGTGGAAAAATTATCTGCCATGAAACCAGTCCCTAGTGTCAAAAAGGTTAGGGACCACTGCTCTAGAGTCTTCAGGTTTCCACTCGCTAGTTCAATCCACTGCAATGCTGCTTTCAGATTCTTATGTCTTTATCAGGGACCTGGGATAACAGAACAGAGGCATTAATTTTTTATTAAAATTCACTGGGTAAAATTCTAATAACTCTTTAATGGAAGGAACTGAGCTGTACGTGCATGAAATAAAATTTTTGTAGGCGTTTTAAAAAAATGCTGCTTCAAAGTTCTATGACTAAATTAATTTTCTAACTTCAGAAATTAGACTAAATGTATATAGAGTTTAAAGCCAAACCATTAAAACAAAATAATTATATGGTATTCAGGGATGATTTAGTTAAACCTATCTCTTGAAGTATGTGCCTCTGATGTGTTTAAAATGACAAACTGGCTTCTAACATTTTTGTGCCCATCCAACAACAATTTGTAAAACTCAGCTGCATACTCCTGTATCAACTATATCTATATAAATACATAATTAGATGCCTGGGATATTTGAGCACAAATGACTAGTCTTCTAATTAAAGAATGGCCATATGATTAAATGTAGTGATATCTTGGGACTGTTCTCAATTCTCTTTTCTCTGCCTTGTACTTGAGACACCTGAAGAAGTTATGTTTCTTCCTTATAGATTCCAGCATTCTGTTTTCCACTTTGAAATGGAAACTCACTTAGAGTATTAATCAAAAGATTCCAGAGTTACTGGAGCTTCAGTAGTATCCATTGTGAGAAAAGAGGAAAATATGTATATACATAAGGGAATCTGTACGCATAAGAATCAAGAGAATGGGGTTCTTTTGATTTAAAACTGTGATCATCATAATTGGTGATCAAAAAATCCTAACAAAAAGCAATTAATGAACTTTATTAATTGTTAAAATAAGGACTGCCAAAGGCTTCCATTGAAGTTTAAAGTAGGAACAGTTCATAACCTCTGAATTTCACAATTTATTCCACATAATATAGTCACCAGATTATAGTAAAGTGCTAACAACATGTGGTTAAACAAAAATGCAAGTCCAGGCACCATGGCTCACACCTGTAGACCCAGCACTTTGGGAGGCTGAGGTGGGAGGATCACTTGAAGTCAGGAGTTTGAGACCAGCCTGGGAAACATAGTGAGACTCTATCTCTACAAAAAAATTTTTTAAAAAAATAGCCAAGCATGCTAGCATGCACCTGTAGTACCAGCCACTCAGAAGGCTGAGGCAGGAGGATCGCTTGAGCCCAGGAGTTCAAAACTACAGTGAGCTGTGATCACACCACTGCACTCCAGCCTGGGACACGGAGTGAGACCCTGTCTCAAAAAAAAAAAGAAAAAAGAAAGAAAAAAAAGCACAGATAAAATACTAAGCCAGAAAATTTTTTGTACTCTCTGTAAATGAGAAAATGTTGTTTAATTTTGACATGTATTTTGTCACTTTTACGTTCCAGATCTACGGAAGACATTTGAGCAGGAACCGCTAGGAAAGGAAGTGTCTTTGGAACAGGAAGTCTTACTCCAGTGTCGACCACCTGAAGGGATCCCAGTGGCTGAGGTGAATAACAACAATTCTTTGCATTTAGCAATTGGCACTAAGTTATTCTAACAGAGGCCTAATCCATGGCTAATGGTGCAGTGAATTAGGGTATGGCATGATGAATGGTTGGTAATAGAGTCCTAACTGCCTGCTGCTGGCAAAATAGATTGATTGGGAACTGATTAATGACTTGGGAGTCAATTAGAATGCCCCATTGGACAAAGCCACAGGCAGCTTGGTTTAGTTTTGTCATTCTCTTTCAAGAAATCAGAAATACTGCTTTATTTTGTCTGGCACTTATCATAGAGAGAGATGGTATGACTTAACAATGTGCCATCAATTTTATTATTGTTCTTGCTGATATGCGAAAAATGTGAGTGTAAGAAGAGAGTGTGTTTTTCTGTGTCTGTGAGCCTGTGCCCCTTACATATGTATTTTCCATTCCATGATGAAGTCATAGACATACCTAAAAGCCATGCCCACACACCTTGCATAAAAACACGTTTTAGGAGTAACAGGTGTCAGTTGGTTTCATCCTATAAACTTTCCATCAAGTCCTACATTTTCCACTTTTTGTTTCTGCTAGAACAACGCCTATTGGTTGCTAATGAAGTATTACAAATCAGATGCATACCATGACTTTTCATTAGCAACACACAATACCACGTCCTTTGAAAATATCTCTCTTTGGGGAAGAGGACTCTGTGACCCAGAAGAGATTGCAAGCACTCACCATCATCTTAGATCACAGTGTTGAGGAAAACTAATACTGTGTCTTTCATTTGTTAACAAATAAATCCTAAACTCTAAAAACAGGTTACCCTTTAAATGATTATTAGGAGACATCCTTATATGAATCTGACACTATTGCCCTAACTGACCCCGTGTCCTACAAGTCCAAGCACACATTAATTTGACAAGTGGCATAGCTGCCAGTTTGGTGGTGGTCCTTGTTGGCCTCCAAACTACACTGAGTCATTTGAAAGTTTTACTCTCTATTGCATGTGTTGAAAGAGGCATATTTCAGTTGTTGCAATTGGGACTTATATATGGGTTCAATGTATATGAATTTTTAAAAATTAAGCCCTGAAGTTGTGCCTATCTCTGAAACGGAAAAATAATACTAATGAGACTTTCAACATAGTCCATAAAGCAATTAATAATTAATAATGTACTTACTATTTTATTTCTCATAGTTTTCCATTTTTTTCAAGAAGTAAAGATGGGGTCAGGTAGTTAGCTGGTCCCCTGACAACAAACTCAAACATCTGATTGTTCTTTTAATAGTAATAATAATTAATTAATTGAAAATTTAGGCAGAGTCCTTATGAAATAACCCCATTTTTCTATCACAGCCATTCATATCTCTATGAGTCAATGCAAAGAACTCAAAGGAAATTTTAATGAAATTCCTTTCTTTTTACTTTGAAAGAGAGTTATTTTTTTGCCTTAATTTGGCATCTCATGCCAATTGTATCAGAGATTTTGCTTGATAGTAGCTATTTCATTCAACAGCATCAAAACCTTATCTCACAGCACTAAGACACAGTATGATTTAATACGACTAGGAAGGAGAAAACTCTTCTCTATTCAATATTTCATTTTGATAATGACAATAGTGCATATGTCTTCTTAATGGTATTTCTAAAATTTTAATGCACACCTCCTCCATGAAACCACCTTAAAACCCAAAACAGATCATGAGCAACATGGGTATCCATGGCATCATTTTTGCTCAGGGCTTCTAAAAGGTAACTGATCCTTGCAAAGACTTTAGGTGGGGGGAGATCTTAGTAATTTCTTCATTTTTTTCAGTCTCCTTGACAAAGTAGTTCCCTTTGTCAAGGAGTAAAGATTCATGACTGCAAACTAATTGGCTGTGAATTCTATTTGTATCATCACTAGGGAAGAGACCAATTAAAACTTGGCAAGCTCAAAAATCATATACCCATTTGACATTCAAAGAACTATATTTAATATGCATTTCTTTTTCACTTTTTAAAGTCAGAAGAGAGATCAAACATACATGCTCAAGAGCAGGCTAATAAATTCCTGTGTAGATTCTTTTCAACACTATTAAAATCACCAAGATCAGAAAACTAATGAATACCTTAACATGACATATTACAACTGCCATTTGCTCAAGAGGAGCAGATACATTAAAAAAGAAAGGGATGAAAGGTAACTTAGTGAGTTAAAGGATTATACGACCATTTTCCTTCTAATATAAATGCATTCATTATTTAATATTTCATTTATTTGTTTAAAGAATCTTCAAGCATAAAAATAGGATAAAGTGAAATATTGATCTTAAAGGAAAACCAGCAGGTAAAACTCATGTGTTTTGTAATAATTAGATCAGTCGTTGGGAGATGAGGCCAGACTGGATTTGTGCTCCTTTTGTCTCCAAGGCAAATGATTCCAAGAAAGAGTCAGGCAAAATATGTTCAATGAACATATGGCTGATTGTTTCAATTGATCTTTGTTGTATAAGCATATGGCTAGTTCTATTGAGGAAGTAGTCAGGTACATTCTTTGCAGAATGTCAGGAAGCAGTAATTCCTTTTCTCTCCAAATCAATAAGTTTTTCAAGAACTCTAGTCTTAGTTTTGATATACCACTTTGGGTACAAATAATGGCATAGGCATTTCTAAGGTAATAATATTTTACTTCTTCCCTATTTTGGCATCCTATAGTCTCCACCATAGAATGTTTTCTAATTTTCTTACAGAATTCCAGGTTCAAACCCAAACATCACCATTTTTTACTTTGGCCAAAGTATTTAAATACTGTGAACCAAAGTATCCTCAACTATAAAGGGGAGATAATAATAGTGTCTTTGCAGAATGTGGTTGTGAGGTTTAAATGAGATAATATATGCAAATCACTTAGAACATGTCAAAAGCACTCAAGAAACATTGGTACTATTGTTATATTATAATTTTTTAATTCACACAAGACCAAACTCAACCTCTTAAATTCAAAATTCTTACTGAGTACCTTGTCCCTCTTCTTGGCACTGTGGGGTATGCAGAGGGGAAGCTTCTGTCACCAAGATTCTCTCCTATGTTCTCTAGTCAGTTGCTTCGGCTGGAGTCCACACACGCTACAAATGAAGACAATATTGTGAGCTTTAAAATAAGGAAATGCTCTTTCAACAACACTACCAAATAATTGGTTAATGAAACTATTTATAGCAAGTCATGGTGTACTGCTGCCCTTACCCTGATGTTTTGTTTTGTTTTGTTTTGTTTTGTTTTGTTTTGTTTTGTTTTGTTTGACACGGAGTCTTGCTCTGTCATCCAGGCTGGAGTGCAGTGGCGTGATCTTGGCTCACTGCAACCTCCACCTCCCAGGTTCAAGCAATTCTCATGCCTCAGCCTTCTGGGTAGCTGGAATTACAGGCGCACATCACCACGCATGGCTAGTTTTTGTATTTTTAGTAGAGACAGGGTTTCACTATGTTGGCCAGGCCAATCTCAAACTCCATGCCTTAAGTGATCTGCTTGCCTCAGCCTCTCAAAGTGCTGGGATTACAGGTGTGAGCTACCACGCCTGGCCCCTTACCCTGATCTTTAAAGCTACTATTGTTCATTCAGTCCTTATCGACTCAGGACACTAGACCAGCCCTTATATTTTCTCCCAAAGAGGAAATTTAGCCTGAGGCTACTCTTTGTAGGTCTTCTTTTCAGAGCCCAGGGAAAGAGTGTGACAAAGTAAGTCTCAGAGGAGGAAGAGGCCAACCGAGGACTCCTTATACTTCTTTAAGCCCTTTCCAATAAGAAAACAGGGGACCCTAGGGATGAAGCACAAGAGTTTCAGAACTCTAGACTTGGCTGCTCCTTCCTCTGTTCTCCCTAAAGTCCTTTCTTTATATCTGGGGATTTTATTCCAAATATTTAATAACTGCATGGCTTCCTTAGCACTAGAGCAGACTCTTTGGGGCCTAGCGCTATATCAGATATAACCCTTTAGCCACTGGGTCACAGGGTATCCAGAAATCCCAGGGAGCCAGCCAGGGCCTGCGGGTGAGGGACACTCAGTAATTTAGCAACAGATACAGAACTGTCTCCACATCGAATACCTGGCATGGATGAGCCAGTGTACCTGGCTAAATGGCAGCCCCCACATGCCACAATTTTATATAGCTCTGCCTACTGATTGTATTGAAATTTATCTGTTTACTCTTCTTCTTGCCTGACAAGTTCATGATGAAATAAGAAGCAAAAAGTGTTTTGTTCATGTTTTATCTCTAATGCCAGCAGGTTATAAGTCACTTAGCAGATTCTCTAAGTATATTTAACTAAATGACAGAAAGAGGCCCTGCTGGATGTGACATGGAGGCAGCACCTCAGGAGATGGAAAGCTCTAGAAAAAGGGTGTTTCTCGTCCCTGAAGATGCAATCCTATTGAGAGATCTTGGTGTGGGATGACAGACTCCATCAGTCTGAACCCTGAGCGCAGGGTTCCAAACCACTAGGACCAGGAACCAAGGCCACTGGGAGTGGGAGACACTTGAGTTCCAGGACTATAAGGGAGGTGTCAATAATAATATTAAAATTTTCAAGTAAACCAGGTGAAAGAAAGAAAAACAAATCCCAGGAATACTCTAAAATGATATAGCTCAGTGTTTCCTTTAATAACACTTTTGTTAGGATCAAGCCAAAAATGTGATTGTTTGCTTCCATTTCTGGTGAGGCATTTGCCTTTCTTTCAACAGATAAACCTTCCCCCCATCTCCCTGAAGAAGCAAGAAAATTAATACACCCATGAAACTGGTGCTGGGTTATTCCACGCAGCACTCTATGAAATTAATCCTCTTTGCTCATTTTATTTTATGCCTAGAAAATGTTACTGTCACACGGAGAGCCAGAAATATATTCGGAGATGCTTTATCAGATTATCTCTTTTGGAGAGTACTAGGATCAAAACATCAATGGATACAAGATTTGTTGGCATGGCAGAAGGAGCAAAGCTGAATTTTTCTCTAAAACCTGTGATTTGTTTCACCTTTAACAAGGGGATAATTGCTTCTCTAATTATAATTGAGCTATTTCTCATAGGAGTTTAATTGGAGGAACAGGGCACAATGTTCAACGTATTGACCCAGTTGTGCTTAGAAACTGTCATCTTATTTATCAACATTTGCATCTCTAATTAGCAAGTGGGAAAATATGGGGTAAGGTGCAAAAGAATAGATTGTTTTACTGAGTATAGTCGTGATAAACAGGGAACAGATTTTTTTAAGCTGATACTGACAGGGCAGAAAACTGGTGGCAGCTGGAGGCGCCGCCAAATGTGCAGCATCAGGTGGCTCTCCATCTAATTGATTATTAATATGGCTGCTGAACACTTTGTTTCATGAGTCCTTCACGTTTCCTTGCCATTCTTCCATAATAGGAACTTCATATTGACGAATTTCCATGCAGCTATATTGTCTCCAGAGTGGTGCTTTACACTCTTTTCAGGCAAAAGAGTTTAGAGAGGAAAGAAGAATCTGAATACTGGTTTGGAGGGAGATGTTGCTTTCAGTGCCCAGTCATTACCCATTGGAATTTTCTCCTACCACGTGTGTAGCTACAAGACAGAGTTTTGATTATGATATGATTCTCAGCCTTGAAGACAGGTTTTCAAAAGTATTAGGTTCCCTTACTAGCAGTCAGCCTTCAAGCTTTGCTTTGGTCCAATCAACATTCGCCAAAGTCACCTCCTTATTATGATCATCCCATACTTTTTGGGGTGAAAAAGTATGGGAAAAATCCTATATTTTTTTCTGATATCTGCCTCTAATAGTTATACACAGAGATCACCACAAGCCCAGAAACACTGTAAGCCAAATTAAAATTGCAATAAGTTTAAGCAACATAAACATCCATTTTAAAGCAAAAGAAATAACAGATTTTATCTGACTTATTATACATCTGTGGCTTGATTTTTGCATGTACTTAGTGGTTGCTTTAAGCCTATAGTATAAAATGCAGATTTCTAAAAATCATCAATTCACTTATATAAGAAAGATTTACTGCAGATGCATGGTGTGCCAGACATTTTTCTGGTTGCAGGAAATACGAGTCAGTTAAGTCCCTCGAGGAGAAAAACAATAAGCAAGAATGTAAGAAAAATGAGTGAGATATTTTCAGATAATTCCAAGTTAAAGGAAACAAGACAAGGTCATATGAGAGAGGGTGATTGTTGTTGGGGATTGAGGATGACTTTAGAATTCAAGGAAAGTCTATCTGAAGAGACAGTAATGGAGCTGAGATCTGAAGCTAAGGAAGGAGCTAGCCTTGAGAAGATCCGAGTAAGAAAGCTCCAGGTGATGGGAGGAACAAGGACAAGTACCCTCAGGAGGAGGTGATTTGTTACAGGGTTATAAAGGAGGCCAGTGTGTCTGAGACCCAGTGAGCAAGGAGGAAGGCAGGACGACATTCAGTCAGGAAAGAGGGAACGAGGGCGCAGACTTGCAGAGACAGTAAGTGATTTGGAGTTTTCTTTAAATGCCTGAAAAGCCAACAGAGACATTAAGGAATTGTCGAGACCTGACATTCACCTTTAAAAGATCATTCTGGTTGCTGCATGGAAAATAGATTTTAGAAGTGCAAGAATGGATTTAGGGACACCTTTATGGGTTTATTTAATGATGAAAATCTAGAAAATATTTAGTCTTTCAGAAGAAACTGAAATGTTCCATGTGGAAGTTCAGCAGACCCACTAGAATGAGCTTTTTTCAGATGACCTAAGATCAATGGTTAATAAACCTCAGCTGTGTTCGAGCAGGGTCTCTATCTCAGTAGAGATTCAGCAGCAGGCAAAGACCTAACCTGTGCCCATAGTCACAGAGCAGGAGGGTTTTCAAAAATTTTTGTTGGCCTTCATTTGTTCAAAAAAGGTTTTTCTTCAATAAGTTCCCTTGCTTTGGGATTTCTTCCAATAATTTTTATATGCCTACACACACTATCATAAACTTATTATGCAGTCAGAGAGAGCAAAAAGCATGTATTTTTCTAAAGATGGTCAGACTTAGCTATAGACCTGAACACCTTTAACTGGTAAATAAGAAGAAAGGCTGAGAGTTACTTATCCTGAAAGGCAAGTTTATAGTAAAAACTGGTTAGGAACTAGCTACAAATTAGTCAATTTGTTGCCCTTTTGCCCTGGAAAAGTTAGCCTTTTACTGACACTTCAATGACATTTTGTTCCCTTGGATGGTGTTATTATATATAGTCATTTTACTTTAGGTTTTGGTTATTTTATTTTATTTGGTTGTTGTTGGTATTAGTTCATTTGTCAACATGCTTTTATCTCCTCATAGTTGAACTTAGGTTTTAGAAGTTTTCAGATTTCAAGACAAGTTCACCTCTACAATATGGCCTATGTATGTTCAACCCTCAAAAGCAATAAGCTAGACATATGTGCAATTAAGAGAGTGTTTCCCCAGCAGGAAAACAAATTCCCTTTCTTGGCAAATGCCTTTCCTTTACAGAAGTAACAACAACTGAGCAAAATGCCACTAGTTTCCACTTACTATTTTTTATCCTTTGGCTATATTTTTTTACCATTGTCTAAAGATATAATTTCAGCTTGCTTAAAGACCAACATTTTTTTTAAAGCACAAAAATACCCAGACTTCCACAAACCTACTGAAAGGTGCAAAGTATATTTCATAGTGGTCAACACAGAAGTGAATGGATACTTGTTTTTTTCCAAAACTGAGAAGCAAAAATCTACAAAGTAGCCTCTGGTTTTTAGCAAGAGAGAACATCCAGCATAATTATCCACGGTAGAGAACTTTTTTGATTGTTTAAAGCACCTACAAGGGAAGGTGAGATACCTTTCACCAGTGGGAGAAATAAGAAAATAATACTAGGATTTCAAACTCCGGAGCAATTAGAGCCAAACCTACCTGTGAAAGTCTACAGAAGAGTATTAGCTATCAGTATCTTTTAGAATTGTCAAGGCCTTGACCAGGTACGGGGGCTCACACCTGTAATCCCAGCACTTTGGGAGCCTGAGGCAGGTGGATCACCTGAGATCAAAAGTTTGAGACCAGCCTGACCAACATGGTAAAATCTCATCTCTACTAAAAAAAATACAAAATTAGCCGGGCGTGGTGGTGCATGCCTGTAATCCTAGCTACTCGGGAGGCTGAGGCAGGAGAATCGCTTGAACCCAGGAGACGGAGGTTGCAGTGAGCTGAGATTGCACCATTGTACTCCAGCCTGGGCAACAAGAGTGAAACTCGGTCTCATTAAAAAAACAAAAAAATTTTCAAGGCCTTGCTATTCTAACTGTGGTACATAGATTATCTACATCAACACGATCTGGGAGCTTAGAATCTCAGACCCAGGACTCTTAATGAAAATCTTAGCAAGATCATCAAACCAGTCTTCACCAGGCACAGTGGCTCATAACTGTAATCTCAGCAGTTTGGGAGGCCAAGGCAGTAGGATCACTTGAGCCTAGGAGTTCAAGACCAGCCTGGGCAATGTAAGAGAACCCCATCTTTACAAAAAATAAAAAAAAATTAGCCAGGCATGGTGGTGTGTGCTACTCCAGGAACTGAGGTGGGAGGATGACTCGAGCCTGGGAGGTTGAAGCCACAGCTGCAGTGAGCTGTCATCACACCACTGCACTCTATCTGGGGTAACAGAGCAAGACCCTGTCTCAGAAAACAAACAAACAAACAAACAAACAAAAAAACCCACTCTGCAGTACTGGTTCTCAGAAGTGGAGGCACAGTGGAATCACCTGGGAATTGTTAGAATCTACCAATGCTTATATCCCACCCAGAGATTCTGATTTAATAGACATGATATTTAGCCAGGTTATCGAGATTTTTTAAAGTTCTCCATGTGATTCTAAAATGCAGTTTGAAAAGCTCTGGTGTAAAGGACAAAGTTAAAACAAACAAATACACAAAAACGTCAGATTTGTCACTTCCAAACCAGTCAGTAAAACTTGGCAGATTCCCAGCTACTAGCTAATGCTCCTTGGAGAAGCTTGGCTTGGCTGAGTGTACATTTGATAATAGCCCCATAATTGCTTTTCCCATTTGTTTGATTAATGTACCTATAGACAAGGATTCTAGGCTAAATCTCCATTCTTTTAGGTGTGCACACAGTTCTCAACTCTGTTATATCATTTTCAACCTGTGCTCTGACTTGATGGGCCTCAGTATGAGTTTAACAGAGTAACCTTTCTGATAGGCGTGGAGTTTTCTAGCTAATGGTTGCTGGACTCACTTTTCATGTTGGGTGGCATGTGGCAGTTTCCCTCTGTTAATTAGAACAAATGTGCCAATTATGTTAATGTTTCTCCCGATACCAATCAGTGAATAATTAGACACAACACATCTGTCTTTCACAGGAGAGTATAATAAGAAAACTGCAAGATGTTTTGCTCTCTATTATTGACATATATGATTAGACAATTCCTTAACCAATCATAGGGTTAACAAGTTTGTATATCAGAAGGGCAAAGGATGCCAAAAGTGGTTTTTGGAGCTGAGAACCTCTCATTGTTAGCATGGTCCTGACCAAAGTCCAACTATCTCTGAAGTATCTCTGCAAAGAATTTAATTGGTCTTTCCTTCCTTTTTAACAACACCAAAAAATTACATTGCCCTTTTGGTAAAATGCAGGGATGTTGTTTATTTATCCTGAACTAAAGAAATAAACAAGTTCTTAAGTATTTGAAACCCTCAAAAAGTCAACTTTATGTAAAAGGTTACATTAAAAGAAATCACAGGCTGGGCGAGGTGGCTCACGCCTGTAATCCCAGCACTTTGGGAGGCCGAGCGGGTGGATCACGAGGTCAGGAGATCGAGACCACGGTGAAACCCCGTCTCTACTAAAAAAAAAAAATACAAAAAATTAGCCGGGCGCGGTGGCGGGCGCCTGTAGTCCCAGCTACTCCGGAGGCTGAGGCAGAAGAATGGCGTGAACCTGGGAGGCGGAGCTTGCAGTGAGCCGAAATCGCGCCACGGCACTCCAGCCTGGGTTACAGAGCAGAACTCCGTCTCAAAAAAAAAAAAAAAGAAAAAAAGAAATCACAAAATTCAGCCTACAGGATCATATTGAAGGTGTTATAAACACGTAAATCAGAATCAGATTATAATTTGTTATAATTTCTACTTATATGTTTCCATGATATATGAACTTTGGAGCATTCTGATTGATGGGGAAAAATGATTTTTTTTGTATTGTTATTTACTGGCATTTGCATCCCATACTTGGCAAGGCTTTAGAAAGAGATGGGGTTATAGTCCAATTATTTCATAATATAAGCAGTGCCTGCTTGTATTGATTCTAAAAGTATAAGGAAGACACTTATAAAATCAACACATTAGTCTTCTTGAAGGTAGTCAAAGTGTGTCAGAAGATAAAGCTTTTTGTTTCATTTGGAATTAAAAGTCTATACTTTCTGCCGACTATGGCTCACATTCCTAAATGCTTAATGATATTCAGCTATGTATTTGTATCATCTAAAGGTGCAACATCATCCTTTGTTATCATAATGTCTATATTATTGTGATTACAAATATATTGTCCCTCTTGTTAGAAACAGAAAATAAGACTTGAATGTCAGATTATAAATTTTTTTCTTACTGTGACACTAATTTGCTTATTTTAAAAAGGAACAACTCAGAAAATACATTAAATATATTGGAAAATAGTTATGATTACTACTCCTAGTGTCAGACATTCCAGGAAACCCCCAAATATATGAATCACCCTGGGACACATTCCTTCTGCCCAGGGCATTGTGAAGAATGCAGCACTGAGGGAGAGACCATAGTTGTCCTTTTTTAAAATTATATCACTTTGCCCCAGATATTTGTCTTCTGTTTATTAATAGTAAAACATGAGCATAGTTATAATTCTAAAACTTTTGATAGCAAACCATGAGAAAAATTATTGGAAATAAATATTCTTTGGAAAATAACTGTCTTATCTAAATGGGGTCCCATTATATACACTCTAAATACAAGAACATTGGAATCTGTCTTTGGTAGCTTCATTTTTATCATGTTTAATAATAAAGATGAGAGGGGAGTGAATGGAAGTGAGAAAATGACTACGGAAAGTCAAGATAAAACTAGATTATAACTTATCCCATATTTAGTGACCAGCTATAAATGGATATTCCACTGGAAAATTTAATCCATATTTCTCTGTCTTTGCTGATACTGTAAATAAATAAAAATTTAAACTGAAGAATAAAGTATTTAGGAAAGAGGTAACAGAGCATTTTTGAAATATGAGGGTTGTTGAATGCTGGAGTTGCTACTCAAAAGAAATTATGGAAGCCTGAGCCATTGAAAAATGATCTCCATGTTTTGCTACAAAACTTCTCTTTCCCTGACAGGACTTAGGCAGCCAATGGTTCTGACTATTATAAAATAGCAGTAACAGCGAAACTATAAAACCATGAGTCTAGGAGCTATAAAAAGTTGCTCCTTAAATCACACTGCACACAAGTAGGGATGACAGTTTTATACACCTTTTCTGGGAACATACCATATACTGTCAATATGCTCTAGTCCTAAAAATTGTAATCAAATTATGAATCATTCATATTCGTTAATAAAATCATGTTATTTTGAGAACATTGTACCAGACTGAAGGCATCAGTAGAATTGAATGACCTCACTGTTGGAGGGATTTCTAAACACTTTCTCCTTCTACTGCAAGAGCTGGAATTGGTCCCCATGTAGAAAGGCTAGAGATATGACATCTCTTCTGTACATACACTAGCAGGGATTGAGGCTGTAAATAAGATGACACTTTCCTCACTGGGAGTGTTTTATGTATGAAGACTCATAAACCACTACCTATAGTCCTGTGCAGCGGTAAATTGAAAGTCAGATTTCTTTCGGGTGTTTTTTTGGAAGATATTATTAATTTGGTATTACGAATTTGAAGATATGTATATGTACTTCTTAATAGAGACACTAAGGGGCACTGAATCATCATTGTTTAAAATACATTTAGGTAGGTATAGCTTTGTGTAGGGTCAAGTTAGTTCAAGGGAAGAGGCAATTAAATTACACTTATTGACTGTCTCCTAATTGCAGGTGCTTTCTTTTTATATCTCATTTAAATCCCCCTACAACCCCAGGAGGGATGTACCCTCCATTTGTACACGTGAAGATTATGATTCTGGGAGCTTATAGCCTGCGCAAGGCTGCAAGCTCAATTAGTGGGAGGGCTGGGATTCAAAGCCAACTCTGCCTGATTCCAAAGCACTGTTTTCCTTATAACAAAAAAAAGTTTTTTTGACTGTATGTTTTCAAAATTTGGTTCATTAAAATGACACAAATTGTCTGTGTGATCTCATTTGATAATTTTCATAAGCTAATCAGATAAACCCCAGGCAAAAATGTATTTCGGGAGAAGTCATTCATTTAAAAAGTGTCACATCCATCTCATCAATTTTCTAAAAGTAGAGAAAGCACATTTCATTGTGTTGTGTGTTATTATTTATACACACTTCATAAATAATGAAAATTTTTAGAAATTTTTGAATGGAAAAGAGAAATTCAACTCCAGCATCCATTAATGACTTTATTATTGAGGAAGAATAAGACTAGAGGACAAAGTTTATAGAGAGAAGGCCAATGTGAGGAGATATTGTGATGGATTCACACCTATTGCGGTGTGAATCGATCACATCATATTCAGCACTTATTATTTTTTTTGTATTTGTTGAGCATCCAGATGGAATTATCTAAAAAGTAATTGGAAGTATGAATAGAGCTTAAGAAAAGTTGGGACTGAAGATAATGATTTGTGAGTTGTCAGCCTTGAGAGTGAATAAAGTCACTCAGCCAGTGCATATCTCATTCTCAAACCTGGCTGCACATTGAGGTCACCTGAGGAGTTTTTACACTGATTCTTGGGCCCTTTGTCTGTTCAATTAAATAAGAACCTTTGAAGGTGGGGCCCCAGGCATCAGGATGGCTTAAGCGCTCCCCAGGTGATTCTGATGCAGGACAAAGAACCATGATATAAAGTAGAAGGAGGAGAAAATGAGAGAGAGGGAGATCCTTGAGAAGGACTATATGAAAATGCTGGATGTTATAAAAGGACCAGTGAAAGAGGTTTGCAAAAGAACAGATAATCAAGTGGCAGGAAAGACAGCAGATGGAGGCTTTTCAGAGGGACAGTGGAGCTGTTTGCCATAGAGAAGAGAAGATGCCTTTGGATTTAGCAACGAGAAAGGCTACTGATCACCTTTGAAAGTGAAGTTTGAGTAGAGTGGGGATCAGGAATCCAGACATGGCTAAAAGGAAGAGTGAATGAGCAGGTGCATAGAGAGGGATTGGGAATATTTCACTCTTTCAAGGAGTTTAGCCACTAAGGGAAAGAGAAGTCTGAAGTGTAGCTGGGGAGGGTGGGTGTGTCAGGCTTAATTTTGTTGTTGGTTTGTTTTTAGGTTAGAAGAGATGCGGGCATGTTTCTGGATTACTTGAGACTCAAAGAAAGAGCATTGGGGGAGTTGATATCTTTCGGACTATTCAGTTTGTTGAAACAGACATATGCAATCTGCTCAGATTAAGGAAAATTACAAAAATATTGAGTACTTTGTTGGTGACCCAGGGTCTCAACAAGCCTACGAGGACAAATATTAGAAAGTTACCAGTGAGTGAATTTCTGAGTGCAAGATTTCAATCGGGCATGGTCTTCAGAGTGGCATGTAAACCTTCAAGTTCATGTCTTTTGAATAAACTTTCTCCTTTTTCCTAGTTGCCAACACGTTGCAGCTGAAGTAGGATGACCCTATTTTTGTTGGTCTTTCATTGATTGTTGAATAAAGACTCACAATGTGAAGATTGTTCCTTACAGAATTATATCACACTGTTGCTCAGCATCCTCACCCCAGAGCATGTTGCCTGAGAAAGAAACAAACCACAGTGTTCACTTATGCTGAACACTGTGAGTTCTAGCATCTGGAAATGTATAAATAGATGGTGTCTTTAGGACAGAATTTAATGGAAAATGTATCCATTGAAAATATTTTTAAGTATCTCTTACTTTATGCTAGATATCATTATTCCCTGTTTACTAAACTTTTATCTTAGTTTGTAAGTTATTTAAAGTAATAAGGACATATTGTAGAATAAATTATTTACTATGTGAAGAAATCACCATAACACCAGCTCAGAGTTATACAGAAGTCATCAAAAGTGCTTTCACATATAGTATCCTTTTCAAACCTCACAAGAACCTTATGAGGAAGTTAGGACAGATACTACTTTTTTTGTTGTAGAAGTAGAAAAATAAGGTTGAGTGATTTTATGTGACTTGCTGAAGAGCATAGACTCAGTGAATGGCACAGCTGGGTCCTATCTCTAGGCTTTCGGCCTTGAGACTTGAGTGTCTTTTGGCAAAATCTCACTGGCCTTCTGTGAAAGTGCAGCATAAACACTACTGCAGAGGCATCCAGGAGAAATATTTGGAGAGTTCCATTCACTGACCTCCAATTCCCACTCGTATTACCCTGTTCTTTAGTCTTCCCAGTTCTCAGCCTTCCTCAGTCTCCCCTGGTAGAATTTCTTGCTTGGTAACAGAACCCACTATCCTCTCATGCCTTTGTGAAGTGCTCTTTAAAATTTTTGCTAGCATATCCCTAAAAGACTTAAAAAATACATATCTCCATGCACATTTTATGTTGGTATCTAAAAAATATTATCAAAAAATTAAATAGTGGGAAAAGATACCATGTCTGTGTATATTATAAACATTTGACATCTTTAAAAAGAATTGTTGACTTAAAGTTATCCATTGGAATACAGACACCATAATGATGTCTTACTCAACATTACCAGTTAAGAAAATGTAAGAACAAACTCTTCTTTAATAGTAGGAAAACTTGCCAGGCACAATGGCTCACGCCTGTAATCCCAGCACTTTGGGAGGCCGAGGCAGGCGGATCACCTGAGGTCAGGAGTTCGAGACCAGCCTGACCAACATGGAGGAACCCCTTCTCTACTAAAAATACAAAATTAGCCAGGAATGATGGCACATGCCTGTAATCCCAGCTACTTGGGAGGCTGAGGCAGGAGAATTGCTTGAACCCGGGAAGCGGAGGTTGCGGTGGGCCAAGATCATGCCATTGCACTCCAGCCTGGGCGACAGAGTGAAACTCTGTCTCAAAAAAAAAAAAATAATAGGAAAACTTACAGTATTCCTTTTTATATTTTAACTTATATTCCTATGCCATTTCCCCCATAGGTTTTTACTCTAATAGAATAAATTTTAGGCATAAAAATTTCCATTGGTCTTCATATTTCTCTGTAATAAAAATTTGCATATAAACTTTATTTCCTTTGACCATAGGGATCAAATTGTTAATTTTTTTTTAAAAAACCCGAATGTACTACAAGTTTTGATCAATAATTACTTGGCATAAAGACTGAATTTTTATTGGAAATACAGCTTTTAATAGGAGAAATGAGGTTTTCATCCCTGCTCCCCTGTCCAGGTAGCTCATTTAGCCGAGTTTGAATGCTACTGCTGAAATGAAACAGGATGAAATCAATTACGTTTCTATCTGTCATTTATAATGAATTCAAATACTGAGAACCTTCTCATACATAAGTAAGTAGGAATATGTGGACTTATGTTGTAACAGTGTCCCTCAACTCTGCACATCTTCCAAGTTACAGGTCAAAAATTACATAGCGATCTGTCATCAAAATTTATGTTCAGTGACCCATCATTTGACATATTAGGCCCTCCTTCAGTTTTGATGAAAGCAAAGAATTTAAACCACCTGATTTGCAAAAAGGATTTGTCGCCCAGTTATTACAGTCCCTTATTTTCTCAACTACCACACTAATATTCCCAATTATTCCCTTATCTGGTGCCCTAGAGGTTTTTACACTCTCATGTAATGTATGATGATAAGATTTTCATGCAAGAGATGTCTTTCTTCTGAAAAGCAGAGGGCAAGTTCTTAGAGATATTAGTTATAAGAAGTAATGCAGACTGGGCGCAGTGGCTCATGCCTGTAATCCAGCACTTTGGGAGGCCGAGGCCAGCAGATCATGAAGTCAGGCAATCGAGACCATCCTGGCTAACATGGTGAAACCTCATCTCTAGTAAAAATAGAAGAAATTAGCTGGGCATCGTGGCATGCCCCTGTAGTCTCAGCTACTCAGGAGGCTGAAGTAGGAGAATTGCTTGAACCCAGGAAGCAGTTGTTGCAGTGAGCTGAGATCGCGCCACTGCACTCCAGCCTGGGCTACAGAGCGAGACACCGTTTCAAAAAAAAAAAAAAAGGAATTCATATGGAAGTTAAAGATATACTGTGATTCCCTTAAAAATATTTTTGTTTGTATATCTCTTAGAAATTTTTGCATAGTGCTGGATACTTGAATCCAGCCCTGCCTTGAAATCCTAGTACCCTGAACTCCTCTTTATCTGCAGTGTTCCCTTAGTTATTTATATGCCATGTTTTAGGAAACTTTATATGATTTAGTTTGTTATTTCTCCAGGTCATTTACATGTGAAGAGATCCTTCTAATAGTGGAATTTAAAATTGGTCTTTCTTAAAGACATTTCAAGTCATTGTCAAAAATTTGGGGGAGCAATTTTGGAGGGTAAGGAGGCTTTCCTGATGCCCCTAAAATCAAAGCACACCCAATTCTATTGCTAGTTCTGAAAGTAAACCTGTATTGGTCCTATGAGTGACAGGGTCATGTTGATAACAGAAAGTGTGTCCAATGCTTCTTTTCTAAGGACCTCTCTGCTTCCCTGGGGACACCAGCCTGAGGACAGCCTCAACCCAAGTCCTGGAGTAGCTAAAATGTATGTGTCTTGGCGTCCCAGCTTTTTCCAGCCCCCATCTCGTAATCTGCAGCCCACTCTGTCAAGGCTGAAGTCTGTAGCACTGTGGTTGGCTCCTCCTGGTTCTTGGTTTTATGGACATAAAAGAGTCCAAAGCTCAGGCGGTCCTGAATTTGGATCTCGGCTCCTTTCTGAGCTTATAAACCTGTGCAAGCTCTTCTCTGTGAGCATCATTCTTCTCTTCTGAAAATTGGGAATGCAACTACTTCTTTCACAGGCTGCTGTGAGGAGGAATCACTAAGTACAAAGTACCTCACTGGGGACCTGGAATGCACCATACAAGCTTCTTGTTTTTCTCCTTTTTTACCCTTGGGCAACTTCTCTCCATTCCTCCCAACTGCTTCTCTGTCGTCCCAATTTCAGCACAAGGAAAATGTTCTTCTTTTGAACTCTCTCTGCTCCCTAAAGCCAGGTCAGGATTCTCATGATTTGCATTAGGGAGTACAAGGTGGCCTCTTCCCCTCCAGGTCACATCCCCTACTTTTCCCACCCTAAAGAATGGTCATTATTCCTTAACACAGAATGTGTCCCATAATTTTCACTTCTCCTTTCCCATTAGACCAGCCCATCTGCCCCAGAATCCTTTCTGTGGGGAGAGAGAAAAGCAAAGAAGAGAGCTCAACTACTCCATGCATGTCATCAAAGCCATAGATAGAAGGCTGCTGGAGGTGGCAAGGTCACCAAGTCTGCCCAGAAAGCTCAGAAGGCTAAATGAATGTCATCCCTAATACCTGCCACCCCAGTCTTAATCAGCGGTGGAAGAATGGGCTCAGAACTGTTTGTTTCAATTAGCTGTTTAAGTTTAATGGTAAAAGACTGGTTAATGATAACAATGCATCATAAAACCTTCAGAAGGAAAGGAGGATGTTTTGTGGACCGCTTTGGGGTTTTTTTGTTTCGTTTTGCATGTGGCAATTATTCGTTTTTAAAATCTATAGTTTTTAATGGAAACAACTTGACCAAAAATCTGTCACAGAATTTTGAGTCCCATGAAAACAAAGTTTAATGAGGAAAAAGATGGGGGACAGTCCCTTTTTGGGGACCAATGCAGTCATAGGACCAACATAGGTGTACTTTCAGGGTAGTAGGGAAAGCAGAGGTGGCTGGAAGAAAATTCCATCTCTTAGGGACATGGATAAGGGTGTTGAAGCTAATGATGTGTATGCCAAGGTATAGGGCTGAGAGACTGATGTCATTAAAAGAACAAGTAGACTGGCTTGGAGTACTAGGAGAAAAGACATGGAAAACCCACAAAAGTAAATTAAAAATTATAAAAATATAGATGGTCTAGGTAAAAATAATAGTAATATAAATTGCTTATCATTTATGCCTCATTACCAAGTATGATAGTGAATATTTTATTTTAATAACTTGTGTTTCATCAAAAATCTTTTCTACTTATTTTTTTAAAACTGATAATGTTTTCTTATACTTTAGAATTAGAAAGTAATTTTTATGAAGATTAATTAAGATGTTAATACCTGTAAAGCAAATGCATGCTAATGACATCTCTAGAATTATAAACTCAGAGTTTAAAGGAAAATATGTATTTAGGGTTAGCATACAAACAATATTGGCCAATTTAATACTCAATTACTTACATATTTGTAGTGCAATCTTGAAGAGTTATAACCTAATATTGAGTGGACTTTGCCCCACAGAAATGCCAGCGAAGGCTGAAAGGACTCGGGTGTTAAACATTTTTCTTCTAGTTTTTAGATTAACACCATTTCTCTTTTATTTTTTAGGGTTGTTTGGGGTTTGTCTCACCGCTTTTAGTATATCCTTAACTAAATGTTAATAATTATTTTCACATACTTAACTGTATGCCGGACAGTAGGTGTCTTGTGTATTAATTCATTTAGTTTTTAAGAACCTTATAATGGGTTCTAGAATTATCCTCATTTTGTAAATGAGGACTCTAAGGCATACAGAAGATAAGACACTTGCCCACGGGAGACATAAACATTAGCTCCAAAATCGCAGAGTTCAGTTTTGAGCCCAAGCAGTTGAAAGCAGCCCTCTTAGCTGGTACTTTAGGAACTGCTCCTTAGAATAAGATGCTCAATTACATATAGTGGGACTAACAACACCAAACAACAGCAGAATAGGCAAACAGGTCATTCTAATATTGCCGTGTAACTGTTTTTAGTACCTGTTAATAAAATCCCATGCCTTTATAAACACTTGAGTAAATTAGTTCAAATATGCCCCAAATCATTGAAAGGACTATAGTTACTAAACCACAAGGACAGAAATTGTTTGAACATTATTTTGCATCATTGCAACCATGACAACAAGTCATGGTTTATGGTTGAAGTCTTTTATTGTTTTCTGAACTCCAACCTATTTTTCTTTCTCTTGGAATATTTTGTATGTAACTAAAAATAATTTCTAACTCAGAAAGACTTCTTTCTTGTATAAATCAGTTTGTTCAATGGAAGGAGTAGAGAAAAGAGAAGCCTCAGGTTGAAATCAACAAAAAGCATTGAAATGACCAAAATATGAACAGAATTCAGTGGCCAGACCAGAGTACTGACTCCTGGTTAACCAAGATTAGCTTACAAATAAATAGCTTTGCAACAATATAATTAACTACATACTATTCGATGCAATAAATTTCTAACACAACAAAAGATTCTGTATTGTTTCTTGGAATTTTATATACAGTGTATATAAGGAGACTCATTGTGGAATTGTTTCACATGGAAGAATGTTAGTTTAGTAGTGTGTGTTCTGGAAATATTGCATGAAAAGGTTATCTATTTTAAATTGTATGTTATGGCTCTTATATTGATTTGCTGATTCAGACAATCCTTTACATGATAAACAGAATTATTCTCACACACTGTTTTCCTTTCCATTCGTCTTCTAAGTTTTATAAATACTTTATCATTTTTATCTAAGCCACAATGGTAATAAATGTTGTTGCAGCCACGCTGGCCCTGCAAATATCCTTTTTATCAATATCCATGTTCAGTTCTTAATGCTAAGATAAAGCTGATCCAAAAGAAGCAGAAGTCCTCAGGGTTATTTTTTAAAATTATTTCAAAACTTTAAGAGAAAAACTCACTTTGTTCATGGAAATAATGGGAATTTTTAGCAACTTACCTGTTGTCAAAATCATGCTGTGCTAGCTGGATTCCTTGTGAGATCAGCCAAATCTGAATCATTATCCTTTCTACCCTCAATTACTTTCTGCCTCCTGTATCCCTGCTCCGTAAATGGGTCCTTAAGCCAGAAACGGAAGATGAGTGCCCCTTGCACCCCCCTTTCCACATACCATCAACTCCTTTGTCCTGTCCTCTGCCCCTTCCAATTATTGTCTGAATCCATTTTTTTTTTTTTTCTCCCTGTCTCCTATCCCTATGCCACTTTTTTCTTTTCTGTTTTTTTGGAGACAGTGTCTTGCTGTGTCACCCAGGCTGGAGTGCAGTGGTGCACTCATAGCTCTCTATATCCTTGACCTCCCAGGCTAAAGCCATCCTCCTGCCTTAGCCTCCCAAGTAGTTGCAAATACAAGCACATGCCCCATGCCCTACTAATTTTTGCATGTTTCTTATAGAGGTGTGGTCTCACTATGTTGTCCAGGCTGGTTGTAAGGACTTCAGCGCTGACACTGAGTAAGAGAAGGAGCCATTAGGAGGGTTTGAGATGAGGTATAGTGTGATGGTTGATACTGAGTGTCAACTTGATTGGATGGAAGGATACAAAGTATTGATCCTGGGTGTGTCTGCAAGGGTGTTGCCAAAGGAGATTAACATTTGAGTCAGTGGGCTGGGAAAGGCAGACCCACTCTTAATCTGGGTGAGCACCATCTATCTAATCAGCTGCCAGCACAGCCAGGATAAAGCAGGCACAGAAACATAAAAAGTCTAGACTGGCCTAGCCTCCCAGCCTACATCTTTCTCCCTCAGCAGCACATTTAGCAAGGGTCCCGTGCTGGACCCTTCCTGACCTCAAATATCAGACTCCAAAGTCTTTAGTTTTGGGACTTGGATTGGCTCTCCTTGCTCCTTAGCTTGCAGAAGGCCTGTTGTGGGACTTTGTAATCATGTGAGTTAATACTTAATAAACTCATATATATTATATATATAATATACTCATATATATAATAAACTCATATAAATATATATATATATTTAGTTCTGTCCCTCTGGAGAACTCTGATTCATACATATAGTATGCTCTGACTTACAGTTTATGGATCACTCTAACTACAGTCTTGAAAATAGACAGTTGAGTTTTCAGGGGAAAAGCAGAAGATAAAGACAGACAATGTTTGCAATAATTCAGGAAGGAAACGATAGTGACTTGGACCAGGAAGAGGTGGGAGTGAGGGAATGAGAAGTGGTCCAATTCCTAATGTGTGCTGCTCTAACATTGAATGGGCTAAGAAAGAGGAAAAAAGTGATCAACACTAAGTCAGGCTTTTGTCTAAGTAACTGGAAGGCTACAGTTGGCATTAAGTGAGGTGCATAAGACTGTGAGAGGAGCAGGTTTGGAAAGGCGGTTCAGGAGGTCATTATCAGACAACCAAGCGGAGTTGCATGAAGACAGTTGGATATACGAGTCTGGAGTTCAGGGATGGGGTCTGGGCTGGAGATAAATTTAGAAGTCATCTGTGTGAGACTGGATGAGCTCACCAAGGAAGTGAATATGGATAGAAAATAGAAAGCAGCAGAATTCCAAGGACCAAGCCACAGGGACACAAATGTTAGCCTGAGGAAGCTGTGAGGCATGAAGCAATGTAGGACAAAACCCAGGAAAGTGTGCTGTCCAGAGAAAGCAAGTCAGGAGGAGGAAGGGAGTAACCGGATCACATGCTGCTGTGAGTCAAGTAAGATGAGCACTAAGACCTCAGCAGCACATTTAGCAAAGAGGAAAGAGCAGCTATGGTGAAGAAGTGGAAGTGAACACAGATTAGAGCGAGTTCAGTGGGGAATTGAAGACAGCAAATCTAAACAACTATTCCAACGAGTTTTGTAAGGCAGGGCAAGCAGAGAAATATAGGCGGTGGGCAGGGGGTGAGTAGAGGCAGAAACGGGTGAAAAGGGTTTTTGTTCTAAGTTTTGAAAACCAACAGCACATCTGCAGGCTGGTGGAAATGATTCAGTATCAAGGGAAATTGAATAATTTAGGAGAGAAAAAAGAGAATTGCTGGGACTTGCCCTTGAATAGAAGAGCGAGACAGATACGGAGTACAAATCCGAGGTGACAGATAGGAACACAGAGAGCTCCCCCAGTGATAAGACAGAAGGTGCAGATGTGGGTGGGGACACGGATAATGGGAGCCCTGGAAGATGTCTTGTGATTGTCAGTTTTCCCAGTGACATGGAAATCTTGGTCATCAGCTGAAAGTGAGGCTAGAAGGGGAGGTAGTGGAGAGGAGTGTGAAATAGTTATCTAGGAGAAGGAGAGAGTGAACACTGAAAATACAGTATGCTTTCTTGGCAGAAATAAAGGCCCACTTGTGATCTGTTATGAATTTTAAGAGGAGCCCACTCTCCATGTCTATTTACACCCATGCTCCACCTCAAGAACACAGAGCGAGGTGCCGGGCACGGTGGCTCACACCTGTAATCCCAGCACTTTGGGAGGCCAAGGCAGGCAGATCACGAGGTCAGGAGTTCGAAACTAGCCTGGCCAACACGGTGAAACCCCATCTCTACTAAAAATACAAAAATTAGCCGGGCTTGGTCGTGGGCGCCTGTAATCCCAGCTACTCGGGAGGCTAAGGCACAGGAATCACTTGAACTCAGGAGGTGGAGGCTGCAGTGAGCTGAGATCGCACCACTGCACACAGTGAGACTTTGTCTTAAAAAACCACAGTAGTGGTGTAGGCAAACAGTGGCCAAGTGAATATCTTGAAGTGACAAAGGGATGAGAGCACTGACAGGATAATGCAAGAATCATATATAAAGTTAGACATTGGAATTTATACTTGAAAGTCTGAGAAACAAATTGGTAAATTCAATAGATAGTAGGTGCTGGTGAAGGATTATTGAATTCAGTATCTTAGAGTGAATAGGAAAGACAGAAAAGGGTAAAGGAAAGGATAATTGGAACTAAGTTTATGGAGGAGTTGTGATTGATGATAAGGACAAGAGCTAAATCATGCTTCTCAAACTTTAGTGTGGATATAACCACCTGAAGTTCTTACTAGGATGCATATTTTGATTTGGTAATAGGTGGGCAGAGCCTTAGATTCTATATGTCTATCAAGCTCCCAGTGACACTGATGCTATTGATCCAGGGATTGCATTTTTAAGGGCAATGATCTAGACTGGTATTTCTCAACCCTAACAGTAAATTACAACCCTTGGGGAGCTTAAAACACACTGATGCTAGACCAGTGAATTTGAGTTTTTGTGGGTTGGATTTAGCTTCTCTGGGTTGAATTTAGAATTAATATATTACAAATGTTTTCCACATTATTCTATTGTGAAGCGGAGTTGAAAACCTTTGGCCTAGAATGTGTGACCTTAGAGGATAAGGTCATTGCAGGATGGAGGGTCATGGAACTGAAGGGCCAAGATGTTGGAAGCGTCACCTTTGTGGTTATTAAACTCTTCAGAAATTATGCTTTAGATAAAGTGACTATAAGCCCAGAGGTCTGTAAATAACTACAAAAAAAAAAGAGTCAAAATTGGGTGATATAATCTGGTGACATGAGATTCAAGGCAAAGATGTTTAGAGAGAACAGTCTGAAAGACACAGTGCTGAACAAGGACAGCACTTACCCATCCCCAGACCCAGTGGCACATTGGATTTGGGAAATCAACATCCACCCCTTCAGAGGACTTCAGAAGAAACAATGGCATCAGAAAGACCTAGACTTTAGTATGAGAAAAACGTAAAGGAAACAATCTAAAAAGAGATCAAAATGTTAGAAGATTTTCATGCTGTCTTCCAGGCAGTATGGAAGAGTGTCAGGACTTCTGGAGTTGGTGATGTGTAGCCCCTGGTGTTACAGCACAGGAGGTGAGGGGCGGCCTGCAGTCCTCACTGAGCCTCTCATGGAGATGATTGTCTCAAAGCAGAGTGCTGTGATATGGCTGGCAGCCCTGGGGTGTTGGGGACTGTGGGGTCTTGTCAGAAGCTGGAGGAGTCCTGGGCCCCCCCTCTTCATTCCCGCAGCTATTTTCTAGCTGTAGAACACTTTGCTTCTTGAAACAAAGGCGTGAAAGCAAATCCAGTGTGGAAAACAGATAAAAGCAGAGTTTCTGTGATTCAAGTGGGAGTTAAGGGAGGAGAGCAGTGTCCCCCACAGGGGCCATCAAACACTTCTGGGGCTTCTCAGGGGTCCTGAGGTTCAGGTCAGAACCACTGCTCCAACATAGGCAAGAGACACCCAAGGAAAATGTGTAATTATGTATAATCGAGTAAAGATCATATACCCAACAATCATGTCTCTTCAAATCTTTTGTCAACCATGCAGATTGAACACTTTCTTCCATGTAATAAACTCTTCATGCAAACAAGTGGTTTCTAATATCCCTTGGGACTTCTTTATGTTGCTTATGATTAGGATAACATCACTGTTAAACTGACATCATTTACGTAGGAGGAACCGTAGTTTTGAATAGCTATGGGTTCTCCAGAGGCAAACCATGAACCAAAGGTATGAATGTGAGTAGTTTTTTAAGAAAGCACTTCCAGGAGAACCCTGTAAGTGGGTGAGCAAGCAGGAGAGGAAAGAAGCCTAGTACAGGTTGAATGTTCCTTATACAGAATGTGTGAGACCAGAATTGTTTTGGACTTCAGGTTTTGGAGTACTGGCATATACATAATGAGATATGTTGGGAATGGGACCCAAGTTCAAACATAAAATTCATTTGTTTCATATGCATGTTATGCACATAGCCTGAAGGTAACTTTATATAATATGTTAAACAATTTTGTGCCTGAAACAAAGTTTGTGCATACTGAACCATCAGAAAGCAAAGGGATCACTATGTGAGTCACTCATGTGGACAATCTATGGTTGTTTGGTGTCACCATCATTCTCTTGGGGAAGCTGAATAAACTGTGTGTTACGCACCTGCATTTTGACTGCAACCAGTCATGAGGTCATGTGTGGGATTTTCTACTTGTGGTGTCATGTTGGTGCTCAAAAAGTTTCAGATTTTGGAGCATTTCAGATTCCAGATTTTTGGATTAGGTATGCTCCATTTATAATAGTGTCAATTCAGGTCCAGTCTCAAGGATGTAGCTGCAGCCTCATCCCTGCAAGGGACTTCTGGAAAGTTACAGCTCAGATTCTGACCCAATGAGACAGAAGCCATATTTCTGCACCCATTAGTCAATGGCTAATGGGGAAGTTATAAAAAAATCTTGGCAAAAACAATCCATGAGCCTGAGGGCTGCTCTTCAGAGAAGAGGGCCAGGTATGAGTACTCGAAAGAGAAGCACACCGAGCACAAAAATTGTAGAAGGGATGCAAGAACAACTGAGACTAAGGGAGCCTGTCCATGCTTTGTGTGATAGGAGGCTTTCTTTAGAAGGGCATAGATAACCTAGGTAAAGATTCCACTCAAAAACTATTAATTTCAACTTTTAATTATCATCAAAGAGATTTTTAACAGTATAAATTGTGCCACCTTCTCCCGTGCACTTCCAGCAGGATAGTATTTCCACACATAGGGTGAAACGTTGAGAAAATCCAGGTCAAGTGAATATGAGTATATATCTCAGAGATACCCAGGCATAGCCCTGACTGAATGTAGAGTCTGTATTTGGAAACAAAATACATATTTAAAACACCCACTGTTGTAAATAGATTCTATTCTTTTTCTCACTACCCTGAGTGCAAATATCAAGAATGTTTAGCTTTTTCAGCATTTACATCATTACAAATAGTTTCTCTACTCTACAACCTCATATGTTTCTATATTTCAGGATTGTTGTTGATTTTTATTTTTCTCTATAAATGTTGGCTTCTCTTCTAAGGATTAGAGGAGCATTATTTGAGAGTCCCTGCCTTAAGTGTAATTTAGAGTTGTGCAATGTCAAACCCACTGACAGATTTAGAGATTAATTTCTAGACGTCTTGTGGTGCTAGAGTAGCTCCTTAAGGTTTTGAAAATGGCAACAATATTGACTCCCTACCGCTAAAGGTTACCTGTATCCACATTCACCCTAATGCAAAAGGAGAGTTTAAGTGTGGTAAATATCAACGTTGTTTGTTGTTTTGCTTTACGGAAAAAGCTGTGCATAGAAAAAAAAAAGGCAACTGCCAGAATAAGAAATAGTTTACCTCCAGAAGAACAGCTTATACAGGTATGTTTCCTCTTTTTATTCAGCAAGTATAACATCACTATTACTACATTAATATTATTCACATAGAAAAATAGTTCAGTAGTTTTAAATGGTCATGTCTTAAGGTCAGGTTCCCCAAAAGCACACCCTGAGCCAAAGATTTGAATATTAGCATTATACAAAAAGAGGGATTTGAGTATGATTTGTAAGCTATTCATATTGTATTAAGAATTGGTAGAAAAACTTAAAAAAAAAATTTGGCTTAGATACATCTCCAAATATGTGTTTTGCTACATTTTGAAAGGTATTTTCAGGGATATTTAATCCATACGTTTCAGGGAGGCTACACGTAAATCATCCAAATGTTATTTTATTACAGCTATGTGATGTCTAAAATGCCTTTTGTGCTTTTAAAAATAGTCTTTCTATTCTTTTCTGAAAAGCAGCAGGTAAGTTGCCAAGAGTAAACAAATCAAATAGCCAAAGGTTTGAGTTCAGTTTGAAACGCTTATCCTATTATTTTTTATTGGGTTCTGAACTTGGCAGCACACATTCCCCATTCGTGCCTGCAGGGCAAAGTGAAAACAATTTGAACACTGTATTTCCCAACTGGTTCATTGACATTTGAGAATAATGTAGTACAGACAGAATCAGCATGTTTGGCAGGTGAGTGATACTTAACATGACCTTGGAAAGTTACTTCCCACCAGTTTGCAGAAGTTCATGGCCTGGAACAACATCGTACATATTACAAAACACAGGTATCGCTTCTCGGCCTTTTGGCTAAGATCAAGTGTACAAAATGCAGGTTAGGACAGACAGCCATCAAGGGATCCATGCTGAGGATTTATCTACTTTTCTCATTTATCTTTAGGTGGAATGGTTGAAAAATGAAGACATAATTGATCCCGTTGAAGATCGGAATTTTTATATTACTATTGATCACAACCTCATCATAAAGCAGGCCCGACTCTCTGATACTGCAAATTACACCTGTGTTGCCAAAAACATTGTTGCCAAGAGGAAAAGTACAACTGCCACTGTCATAGTCTATGGTGAGTGGCCCTTCAGGGTCTCAATCTAGTTCATGTCTAACTGCAGTTTCTCGTTGGCATCGGTAAAGCTAGAAGCCGTTTTTTTAAAATTTCATATTATTTGAGACAGGGTCTTGCTCTGTCACCCAGGCTGGCATGCAATGGCATGACCATAGCTCACTGTAGCCTCGACCTCCTGGGCTCAAGGGATACTCCCACCTCAGCATCCTCTGGAGTAGCTGGTATTACAGGCATGCACCACCATGCCCGGTTCTAGAAGCTCCTTTTCAATCTCCATCGCTGCTTGCTTGCTGCTTTTCACAGGGGCAATGAGGTTTAATTGCTTTCCTGGTACTGATATGAAAGGATAGGCTCGGACAGCCTCAGCCCTTTCTCAGTCAGCTTCTAGGAAAGCGAAGGAAGCCTACCTGAGTGCCTGCTGCTTCTGTAAGCCCTCTTCTCTCCAGAACCTGCACCACCAAGATCTAGATTGAGTTCTAAAGATGAATATGCTTCTACCAGCCTGCTGATGTTTCTGTGGACCTAACAACCTCAGTCTTATCATTGCAAACCCTCAGAAAGTGGGAGCTGACCTATTCCCAAAATACATTAGAGCAATTTTAGCTTCTTATAACTCATTCTACTCACTCCATCAGAGGTGTGCAGAGTGAAGATAAGGGATGCCTTATCTGGCCAAGTGGCCCTAATCCTAACGATATGCTAAAGTCCAACGAAGCAACTTCTTAGGAAGCTTCCTCCCACACCCTGGTCCTTTCTAAGCCAGCTCATCTCTCAATTCTCTGGAAGTACTAAGCAATTTCATACCCCATTCTGATGTGGCACATATGCTTTTATCTCCCTGTGTGGTTTAGCACTCAGTTATTTTCTAGTCATTTCATGAGTAGATTCATCTCCCCAGCTAAAGTTAAGCTCCTTGGTAGACTGAGAGACTGGTCTGTATATTTACATATTTCTCACAATGTTAGACCTCTAATAGTTCCTCATATTATTGATGTTTTACTGTCTCAGAGGAAACTGAACAACCTGGGAACTATTTAGAGGTTATGCTACCTCCAGAATGATGTCCCCATGCCTCACCACCTCTTAGAACATAATGAAGATTTTTATCACTGTTTTAGTGTCAAACTCCATGGGCCTTGGAGTCTTATTGACTGAAGGAGGGAGAGCCACTGGCAAGTATGTGGCTCATGGTACAGTCAGTCATGTGTCACTTAATGATGGGGACACATTCGGAGAATTGCATCGTTAGGTGATTTCATCATTGGGCAAACATCATAGAGTGTATTCACACAAACCTAGATGGTATAGCCTACTGCACACATAGGATAGATGGTATAGCCTATTACTCCTAGGCTACAAACCTGTATACTATGTTACTGTACAGAATACTGTAGGGAATTGTAACAAAATGGTAAGCATTGATATATCTAAACATAGAAAAGGTGCTATAAAAATAAGATATCAAAGATAAAAAAAAAAAAAGATACATAGGGCACTTACTGTGAATGAAGCTTGCAGGCCTGGAAGTTGCTCTGGGTGAGTCAATGAGTGAGTAGTGAGTGAATGGGAAGACCGAGGACATTACTCTACACTGCTGTAGACTTATGAACACTACACTTAGGCTATAGCACATTTGTAGAAAAAGTAAAGTAATACACCACAATGTTATAACAGCTATGAGGTTATTAGGTGATAGGAATTTCTCAGCTTTGTTATAACCTTATGGAACAGACCATTATGGTATATGAAGTCTGTCCTTGACTGAAATGTTATGGGGTACATGATAGGACTGAAGGAGTTAAGAATTTGTCACCCCAAAATATGCCACTTGGCATATTGACTATTTTCTGCATTAAAGGTCCTTGAGAAACAGCAGGCTCAAGATCACTCTGATAGTCCTTCTGACTCTTAAAAGCAGGAGAGGAGATTTTCAGCTGAAAGATGGCTTCCCTATACTAGAAGGAAAGTAACATTCTTATCCTCAAGGACAGGAAGTTGAGACCAGGGGCAAGTTAAGATCCAGATAATTCTGTATCGATCTTATTAAAATAACTCTTAATCTTCTTTTAGCCTTAACACATAATTGACTTTTTCATAACTTACTACTCTTTGTCCAATTCAATATATAAGCATTCAACTATAACTGCATCTTTGGGTCTTCATTTTCTTAGGCCATGTAAAAGTTATATTAAGTAAATTTACATGTTTTTCTCCTGTTGATTTGTGTTACACCAATTTAATTCTTAGGCCCAGCCAAAAAAAAATCCTAAAAGAGTGGAAGTAAAATATTGCCTACCCCACAGTACCATTCAGATGGATGTGTGTTTATGAGAAGAGAAACCACTATGCTGTTCCAAAGGATGAACGTAGTGCTGCTTTAAAAATGTCATTTTAATTACAGGAAAAATGGCACACAAATTTTTTGATCCTCTGATTACCCTGAGGTTTAATTTCCTAGTCCAGATAATGGCTGTGTTGAATTGTATGCAATTGCCTTTCTTAAATCACAATAAAATGTTTTCTTCTTCTTATCTCTTTTTAAACTGCCTGAAAGACTTGATTAACAACATTTGAAATGCAAGAAAGAAATGGGGCACAATCACAGCATGTGCCAGTCATAAATAACTAATGAAGGCAGACTATATATAGTTGTATTATATAGATGTTTAATGCACATGCAAATCTGCAAATCTCTTCCTATGTATATTATGCTTTCAATATCCATAAATACAATGAGTGTGTTGTCTTTAGGAAGGATCAAACGCAAGTAACTTAGTATTTAGAATTAAGGAAATAGCTTTGGACTAGGGTCAGGAATATTGGGTCATAGGAGTATTTCTGTCACTAACTGATCTTCAGAGGGTCTTTTAACCAGGATTCTCTGAGCCCTTGCCTCCTTCTCTGTAAATGAAGGGATAAACCTACAATCTTCAAAGACTTTTTCATCTCTGAAAATTTCTGATTATTCATTTCTCATTAAAATCCCAGCAGAACAGTACATATATCCTAAACCCCAAATATCAGCTTGCCAGTATGCTAGTAAGCAGTTTATACAGACAATTCCATGGCAGGGAATTTTGTAAACTTGAGCAGGTTAAGTTGCTTTTTGGAACACTAACTGAAACCCTACCTATCCACCATCTGCTCGTCCTTTACATTAGCTCCTAAAATAACTTGTCCAAGCCTCACAGGTTGGACTCACCAGAACTCCATAGAAAACATATATATCTAACCAGTATTTCATATTTAGCAACTGTTTTATATATTTTTTGTTAATGTAATTTTTAGATTGCAAATATACATCCATTAGAGAAAATTTGGAATACAGAAAAGGTCGAAGAAGAAAATACCTATACCTCTAATTCTGCCACCCAGAGATAGCATTTAAACAAAAATTATATGTATACTACTTGAATTTTCCTTCTTTCTTTTTTTTTTATTTTTTTATTTGAGACAGGGTTTCACTGTTGCCCAGGCTGGGGTGCAGTGGCACAATCTTGGCTCCTGTAACCTCTGTCTCCTGAGTTCAAATGATCCTCCCTCCTCAGCCTCCCAAGTACCTGGGACTACAGGCATGTGCCAACACACCTGGTTAATTTTTGTATTTTTTGTAGAGATGAAGGCTAGTCTCAAACTCCTAGACTCAAGCAATCTGCCCATCTTGGCCTCCCAAAGTACTGGGATTATAGGCATGAGCCACTGCACATGGCATATACTACTAGTACTTTATATGTATACATAAGGTTTAAAAATAAGCATTATACATTGTTATATTATACATCTTTTATAATTTAAAATGTATAAATACATATTAAGTATTGTATACATATTATATAAAAATTATATACATATACATTATTATGCATAATGTATCCATAAACATTACTTTTATTTAAAACATACTGAAACATTCATGTATTACTTATTTATTTGGAGACAGGGTCTCACTCTATTGCCCAGGCTGGAGTGTAGTGATGTGATCATAGCTCACTGCAGCCTCTACTCCTGGGCTCAAGGGATCCTTCTGCCCCAGCCTCCTGAGTAACTGGGTCTATATACACATGCTGACATGACCTGCTAATTTTTTTTTTAATTTTTGTGGAGCTAGGGTGTTGCTATGTTGCCCAGGCTGGTCTTGAACTCTTGGTCTCAAGCAATCCTCTCTCCTTGGCCTCCCAAAGTGCTTGGGTTACAAGCAAGAGCCATTGCACCCAGCCTCATGAATTATTAAATAGCCTTCTACAGTATCACTTTTAATGGCTGTCCAGGAGTCCATTACATGAACATATATGGCTGGCTTTGCCATTGTCTTGTTTTTGAACATTACAGTTGTTTCCAATTATTCATCTTTATATTAAATAAAGTTGCTGTAAAAAATGTTTGTCTGTAAATATAACATTCATGATTATTCCCTATTGTATAGGTTTCTAGAAAACAAAATGTTGGGCAGATGCTGTGCACATATAAGGTTTGTGTTACTTGAATGGCTAATACACTTCTTTAGTATCAGGAAACAGATGCATATACTAGTTGTATTGTATTTTAGCTACAAGGAAATAATTTTGTTAGAAATTGTTTAATTACAATATTGTACAGACTCACATTATTGAAGTATTAAAAATATATATCAAAGTATTTTCTAAAGAGAGGTCTGCAGAATTGAATAGTGTGCAGTGTTAACGGTGTAGGTTTTACAATCACATATGCGGACAGCTCCATCAGACATCATAATTGGCCTTTATACACAAAGTAAGTGTTTATTTCAATATCAACTAATCGCCAAGTAACTCAAATAGCCAGTCAATTTGTTTATAACCCCAGTACTGTAAGATTTTATTTTTTAACCAGGTTCACTGGTTTGTGCAAGTGAATAAAAATCCGTAAAAGGTTGTAAAGTTTACATATGCTTAAAAATCAATCTTTTTTTAAGGCTAAATTATTTTATTCTGTTCCCATGCTATAGATTCACTTGCAGGCTTGTCGTAGAGATGTAAACATTTATTATTTGAGATGAGCTGTCAAAAGTAATTTTGGAGCTTGACTAGGTAAGGAGATAGGTGTATTTTTTAAGAACACTGGCCAAAGAAAAGAGAACACATACAGTCCTATTTATTTTTCTGAGTAGGTGAGTAAATCTTGACAAACTTTTTTTTTCTCTGTCTATACAATAAAACTTTGGATAAAATGAGGTCCATGGTCTCTTCTGGCTTTGAAATTTTGGATTTTTATAATGGTCGCTTGGAAAATAACTCTTTGTTTACATATTGTGTCTGTTTTGTGTGTCCATGTGTGTTGTGCATGCACACATGTTTAATCCACTTTTTACTGTTTGCCTCCTTTCAGTCAACGGTGGCTGGTCCACCTGGACGGAGTGGTCTGTGTGTAACAGCCGCTGTGGACGAGGGTATCAGAAACGTACAAGGACTTGTACCAACCCGGCACCACTCAATGGGGGTGCCTTCTGTGAAGGGCAGAGTGTGCAGAAAATAGCCTGTACTACGTTATGCCCAGGTAAATAAACCAGTCCTCTCATTCCAAGTATCTCCTATTATTCAAGAAACATGCTTTTAGAGAATAGATACACAGACTTTATTCTTGATCTGAATGTGTGATGAACATTATTTAAATCCATCCTACTCACTGTTTACATTGCTGGGAAATCAAGTATTTTCCTCCAAAAGAATACTTAACTTTGTTACCAAAACACGCAAAATTGTATAAAACAGGAGATTAAACACTACTGGATATAATCCCTTTATATTATTCAACAAAACTGCTGGGGCCAAGATTGCAGATTTTATAATTCAAAGGATTTGAATGGCACTGGAAGCCACACATTTTAGGAATAACAATCCTTGATCTTCGGAAAACCGTAGAAATTAATTGGAACTGAAATTTAGAAAATGTTTTAGACGGAAATATTTTATATTTGGTGTCAGTTTCTGGTGAAGGGCAAATACAACATTTGAAATGAATTATAAGGAAGGCAAAGTTTTTTGGTACTTGGGATAATGGATTCTGAAACTACAATGCAGTCAGTTCTTTGTTATCTGTAAATGTTGGTCATCTATTTTTTTGAGTTATTTGCTGTAGTACCTACAGCAAGATTGCATGCATCTCTCCACCTCTTAGCATCTTTCTGTATTATCTCATATTGCTACCAGCTCTTATCCCTAGGTAAATCGAAGATAATATTTGCCAAAAGCAAAAAGAAAACCCTTTAAAATGCCTCGTTATACAATATATTCCAAAGCTAAGCTAAAATTTTGAAATAATCCATAAATTTACTGCACTCGTTGGAGTAGCTATTGTGTTTTCAATTTTATTGTTCAGATACACAGCCTCCTTACTTCTCCTTTTTGCCTAATTTTGTCGTGTTTATCCTTTAACCTTTATCTTTTAACCTTTCTCAGAGATGGGCTGGACAAATGAACTGGAGAGATATACATAATCTACACTTTACATTCCCAAGTGTTGATTTCCAAATGTCAAAACAGTCTCCCACAGTGAGCCCTTTGAGAGCTTTTATTTATGAAACAAATTTTGACACTTAGCTAGCTTAAAATTTCAGATTTTGTTTTATAGGAGCTGACTCCCACAATTAAAAATGCACTGATCAATTAGAGTTGAAATAGAAATGTGTGTGTGTGTGTGTGTGTGTGTGTGTGTGTGTGTCAGTGTTTTGGTACACTGGATTGGTGCAGGTCAAAGCAATGTTTTTGCTCTAAGTAGTTGGGACTTGCTTATACAGCCAGTTCTGTATGACTGAAATATTAATGCTTTTCTCATTTTTCATGTGGGTATGTTTATAACCATATCCACATTATACATAATATATTTACATAATAATTTGAATATGAAATCACTTAGATTTCTCAAACTATGTAGACTATTAAAATGATATAATTTTTACTAATATGTAGATATAAAAGGTTAAGGTGTTCAATAAATGATGTTTAGCATTGTTTTACATTGAATCCTTGATCATCATAATTATATATTTCAGGGAAAATTAATATTTTAAAACCTTATTTCAACATTTTTATCCTATTTTTGTGAGAAGCTTAAGCTGCATTTTAAAGTGTGACTGAAATTTACCATATCTTTTTTCAAACTGAGACTTAAGTTGTGTGCTTTTAAAATAGAGATATCTAAGTTCATTATCTTTGAAGTTGCTGACAAGCCAGCCACCAAAATTAGGAAGAAAGTAAGTCAGTTCTAAATGACTGAATCACAACAAATATCAGGGACTTACCTAAATTTTTTAAATAAAAATAGAAACAGAAACATCATCAAATAATAAATGAAAAATAATAGTGTTTTCATGAAAACATTACAGGTTTCAGCAGAATCAAGCAGGCCAGATGAAAAAAGTAAAATAAAAAGACTATATAAAATGTAGATGAAAGAGAAGAGATAAATAGATACATACCAACTGGATGAATGAATGGAAGGTTGGATAGATTTCTTCTCCACGGTACCAACCTCTTCTCTGAATTCTCACATGAGCTTACTTTCACTGTCCACATGGCCCTAGGAATGAAGGAATCCTGGATCCAAAGAGAACCCTCCTAATTTTCAATACAAAACCCAGAAGCTCCCCCATTAATAGGAAAAGGGAAACCATCATGGCCTACTTTTACATAGCTCCTGGTGACAACTTTGCATTTTGTATGTCTCAGTCAGCCTCCCTTGGCTTGGTCAATGGGAAAGCACTCACACACTCTATAGGAAAAGCTCACCAAACCCAAATGATGTAGAACATGCAGTTCCCAGCAATTGAAATGAATACAGTGCTTCTCAGTAGGGCATCTTTGTTCTTGTTTTGTTTTGTTGTATTATACTTGAGCTCTGCTCCATCCCTTAAACAGCTGCCTCTCCCTCTGACCTCCTGCTGCATTTTTTCCATGGCAGTGGATGGCAGGTGGACGCCATGGAGCAAGTGGTCTACTTGTGGAACTGAGTGCACCCACTGGCGCAGGAGGGAGTGCACGGCACCAGCCCCCAAGAATGGAGGCAAGGACTGCGACGGCCTCGTCTTGCAATCCAAGAACTGCACTGATGGGCTTTGCATGCAGAGTAAGTCAATTTAAGCAAACTGCAGACATTGAGGGGGCTGGAGATTGAACCATTTGGAGTTTTTTAAGGAAACATTAGAAATAAAGAATTCTTTGAACAACAATAAAATGCAATAACATAGCAATATTCTAGCTTGCTCTCAAAATTGGAAAAAGCGAATTTTCCAGGAACCAGAATAAAAAGTAACTATGTCCGGCTAACAAATGGCATGCAATATTGCTTTTTCATGAGCAAGGGGTGATTCAATCACTTATATAGAAGGGAACCATTACTTAGTTTTATCAGAAAGCACAAAAGAGCACTCTAAACTCCTCACAGAGTCAAAACAAGACTTCTAAAATGTAAGCCGTTTATTCTTAATTCATGGCAGCTACCTAACCAAAATGTCCATGGAGTGTAAAATATATGTAAAGATGACAAACATTTCTGTAGGTAGATTTACCTTAGAACAAATGTTTAGTGAGAACATCTCTGCAACCTCTTGAAACTTCTGGGTTTGTATTAGAAATTATAATGCGGGTATGATTTAGTTTATTTAAAGGAAATAAATATTGATAAAGCATACATTTTTAAAATGAGTGCCGAAGATTGGCTCAGGAATGTAATGGGTGCTATAAGCTAGATATTCTCCATTTTTTCATGTCTTTGTTCTTTAGATTTTCTTAATTAAGTGGTAGTTTGATTTCATACTTGCAAACTCTGACCCCTTTATTGAGGAGCCCTCAGATGTACACAGTTTACTATCTCTTTTCATGACCATAAATTGAAGTATTAAGAATTATTCTGAAATCATACCTATTCAGATTAATGGATCAAACAATGTGCTGTCTTTGGATCTGAACTAATGGTGGTCTAGTGTTGACATTTCTCATAATACATTACACATTGCTAGCAGAATACAAGCAGCTGAAGGTGTTTTTGCAAAGGTATTTGTATTTGTCATTTAAGAATAAAATATTTTGTTTTTACCACACTTATGAAATCCTGTTTACTTTTCAGAGTCTATACACACAGGAACCTTTAGAAAGATATCTTACTTAAAATACAAATAAATAAATATGTTGCTCACACAGAATAAAAATCCAATAGGCCTCTTATTTTTATGTTCAGGGTACACTGCATTCCCCCAGAACGGGCTGCTGCTGAGTGTATAAAGCACAGCTTCTGGTAATGATGTGGGGCCTGCCACTGTGAACCTCACAAGTTTGTACCAGAAATGCATAAATGAAAATCGGTTTTGCTAACCATTTATCTAGAGGTACAGAGTTTGTTTGGGTTGAGGATTAAAATAGCAACATACCACATACAAGTTAGTCTTTTTAACATTTTCATCACTTAGTATTTTTCCTTTACTCTAGAACAAACTGATTCATGTGATTGCAAAGTAGAAATAGTTGGACTTTTTCTATCTTTCTGCCTTTCACATTCTTTCTCTCTCAATATACTATTTCAATCTTGGGTGGTTTAATACCTACTACTTCTATTGTGCATATTTACAAATCCTCAGAACAACCTCTTTAACAAGAAATACAATGCCACAAGACAGAACCTTTTATTAGTCGTAGAAAATGTCACATTTTAAATTATGACAAATACAAACATGATATATTCAAACTAAGACTTTCATGACATAGCAACCCCTTAGCTTCTAAATCATTTCTTAGGCATTCATAGAATTTTTTCCTTATGATTGGATATTTGCCAGTAATGATGGCATGAAGTGTGTGTCTATTGACAGGGAAGAGGAATGAGGCTATAGGAGGAGATTTTTTAGTTGTTTGTTTGTTTGTGTTTGTGTTTGTTTTTGTTTGTATTTTTATCACGTCTCTTGTTTGATGGAAACATTTTGCTGTTTGGGTTAAAATCATTCCATTTAAAGCTATTTATTTCTGCAGCTCTGATTTGCTATAGTAACAATCCCTACTAAGTCAATAAACTCTTTCATCTGCCCTCCTGTATCCACTCCAGTCCAACAGAGAATTGTAGTCTATATCACTATTGATTTCCTCAGTGATAAAACCACAGAGATATTCTGCACTGTGTAATTACAGTATTTTACAGTGAAAGCTATAGTTTCTGTTTACCAGTTAGCTTAGTGTATCTGGGACAGTATTACTGCCAAAGTCTTGTAAAAAAATAATATTGTTTGGCCATTATTTTGGAAAACAAAGGCTTCTAACAGTGAAAGTGCAAAGTTTGCAAGAGGGACAAGGTCAGTATAAAGAAAAAGAATGGGGGTAGAAAAGATAGCCAGAAAGTTGCAATCAGCAACTAGGAATTATGATTTAATGTTTATTTCCTTTGGGAGAATTAGTGTCTGGAATGCATTAATAAATAGTCCTTCAATGATATCACAATGTTATCTCAAAATAAAGCTAGTCTACTTTCAGTGAACCAGGTAAGAACTACAACCTCTGAATCTATTCAAAATTGTATACAAATAATTCTGATATAAATGTAGGTGTACTGCTAGATAGGAGAAATTCAGAGTTCATAATGGATGTTAGTAGGATTCAGAGTTACCTAGATAATGTAGCATAATATTTTTTCAAAAGCTAACTTGGTACTTAAGAGGAATACAACGTGAAATATATAGAAAATATTACTGTTGATATTTATTTATTTGTTCAAAACAAATTCAGATATATTTCCTTGTTAAGCACTTAATACAAACACCTTTGACTGAAAATATATTAAAATGTTGGATAAAATATTGCAAACTTAGTAGAGACATACATGTGCATGCAGAAAGAGAGAGAGAGAAAATACGTGGTCCAAAAGAAAGAAATTAGAGAAATCTTCAAATGCCAAAAATGAAGCTGCAACTCCAAGCTAGAGAGGTAACGGTGTGAGTGGACACCAGTATAACCAGGAGTGGGGAGCTGGATATGGACATGGGTCCCAAGGACTGGAAATCAGGGTTTCAGTTTTGGCACAGAGAAGAAGTCCTGGCTTTGTGAGACCCAGACTTGGAAATAAGAACCCTAAAGAAAGCTGAAACTCACAAATGCCTGACCTACACCACAAGAAACAACTGTAACATTTTTGCCCACCAGCCAAGGGAAGACATAGGAAAAAGTGGTAGGAAAAGGGAAATGAAGACTTCATTTAAATAAAACCCATAGTAAAACCATAACCTCACCCTAGCTCTGGTATGGAATCTAAGATACAGTGCTAGAAGCAAAACACAAAAGATGTATAATTAAGCTTCTAGGACACCAGCAGAGCAAACAGCAAGCCACTATCTAAGTTTCCTTTCATAAGGTAAGTTCATTAGTCTAAGACAAAAATAGGCCACACCTGTCAATAAGCTTACAATACAAAGTTCCCAATCACCCAGGAAAATTGTCCACTGTAAGGGAGAGTCAGCAATAATAAATGAGTTAGCAGTCTACTAACGTGAACTCATAGAGCAATCTGAAGGAAACTATAGAGTAAAGTAAATGTAAAAAGAAAAACCATATTTTTAAAAGGAACATAAGCACAAATAACAGAATATTGTTAAAAAGACAGATTTGGAGAAAAAAACAAATGGAATGTCTAGAGAGGAAGGAATAATGATTGAAATTTAAAACTCATTGGAAGATGAAAAATCAGATACAGCTTTAGATAAAGCTGAAGAGAAAATTTATAAACTGGAATGTAGATCTTATGAAACTTCCCACAATACAGGGAAGTTTTGTTAATACATAAGTGAATATGTAAAAGAGAGAATAAAACTAATGGGGGATAGAATGAGAAAATCCAACATTTACTGAATAAAAGAACCAAATTTAAAAGATTTTCAGGTAATCAAGATAGAGAGGATTTATTACTCATAAACCTTACTGAGTAAACTACTGAAAATGAAAAACAACAGTTGGTTCCTTAAAATAAGATGAGACCAATTGAGGAGCAGCTGAAAATAAGATGGAGCTAAATGGTAGACAACATTAACATGGAATATGGGAAGGTGCAAACTAAGTTAAAAATTTCCATTTTCTGTATATTGCTCAGGAAAAGAATAGTAACAGTATTTACATTAGACTTCATGATTTAAAATGTTAGGACTTTAGTACACACATAAAAATTGAATGCATAAATTCAAAATAAAAATTTTAAGGGCAGGAAATTGGCAAAAGGAAAACTAGTAAATGAAAACAATAAATGAGATGGTGGAAATAAAGCTACATATATCAGGGATCATAATGTAAATGAATTAAACTCACCTGTAAAAGGAAATCCAAAATTGTAGAAAAAAATTCAGTTTTATTCTGTTTATGAGTCACATACTTAAATCATAATTATAGGAAAAGATTGAAAGTTAAGAAATGGAACTTACAGTATTGTTGAGTATGTAGGTATGTATGTATGTATGTATTTATTTAGAGACGGAGTCTTGCTCTGTCGCCAGGCTGGAGTGCAGTTGCGTGATCTCGGCTCACTGCAACCTCTGACTCCCTGGTTCAAGCGATTCTCCTGCCTCAGCCTCCTGAGTAGCTGGGATTACAGGCACGCACCACCACACTCAGCTAATTTTTGTATTTTTAGTAGAGACAGGGTTTTACCATGTTGGCCAGGATGATCTAGATCTCCTGATCTCGTGATCTGCCGCCTCGGCTTCCCAAAGCAGGATTACAGGCGTGAGCCACTGCGCCGGGTCTGTTCAGTATTTATTTTAACATGTCCAATTAATGGCTTTTACTATCTGATTGGGCTATTCTTTATTCAATTCCATTTCCCATTATGCCTAAGTAATATATATTAGAGATCATTTTTGACTCATAGTTTGAATATAGAGTTTTATTATGGGCTTTATAGTTTTTAGAATGCTTAATTTCAACTGAAAAATTAATCATAAGTTTTCTAAATTGTTTACCATTTGATAGTGTTTGGATAAGACATGTTAGAAATCTATTTCTTTCCTCAAATTCGACACCAACTGAAATTTTTCATAAAAAGGCTTTGAAGGTTACTTATAAAACTAATGAATGCTTTAAAGATATAATAATGCTAAATGTTAAACAAATGTGTAGTTAAGTGGAAACTTTTGTACTTTGCTAATGGGAATAAAAATTTTTATGGGGAAGCAATTTGACAATATAAGTCAAGAGTTTTAAAGTTATCATACCCTTTGACCCAATAATTCTACTTGAATGAATAAGTTTTAAGTAATTAGTATGAATATCTAAAAATATATACAGTCAGCCCTCTGTATCAGTGAGTTGCACATCTATGGATTCAACCAAGTGCAGGTCAAAAATATTTTTAAAAACAATAAAAAAATACAACAATTAAAAATAAAACAAATTTTAAAATACAGTATAACAATTTATTTAACATTTAAATTGTATTAGGTATTATAACCAATCTAGAGATGGTTTAAAGTATACATGAGGATGTGCATAGGTTACATGCAAATACTATGCCATTTTACATAAGGGACTTGAGCAATCTCTGATTTTGGTGTTGATGGTGGGGGGTGGTTCTGGAATCAATCCTCCTTGGATACTGAGGAGCAGCTGTATGCCAAATATGTCTATATTCTTTGTTATTGTAAAAAATGTAAAACCCAAAAGTCTAATATTAGGATGATGGTTAAGTAACACACAGTACTTCCATTAAGTGGAACATCATTTATGATGTCCGCTAAAATATTTATGAGGTTTTAACATGGAAAAGCAGAATATGGATTTATATATGTATTTAGTGATAAGCGTGTAAAGGTATGCTTAGTAAAAGATGAATGAAACTTATGAATTTTCTGGGCTAATGAGATTACAAGTATTTTTTTTCTTTTTCTATATGCTTTCTATTCTTTTTTTTCTTTTATTTATTTATTTTTTATTATTATACTTTAAGTTCTAGGGTACATGTGCACAACCTGCAGGTTTGTTACATATGTATACATGTGCCACGTTCGTGTGCTGCACCCATTAACTCGTCATTTACATTAGGTATATATCCTAATGCTATCCCTCCCCCCTCTCCCCACTGCTCAACAGGCCCCGGTGTGTGATGTCCCCCTTCCTGTGTCCAAGTGTTCTCATTGTTCAATTCCCACCTGTGAGTGAGAACATGCGATGTTTGGTTTTTTTGTCCTTGCGATAGTTTGCTGAGAGTGATGGTTTCCACCTTCATCCATGTCCCTACAAAGGACATGAACTCATCCTTTTTTATGGCTGCATAGTATTCCATGGTGTATATGTACCACATTTTCTTAATCCAGTTTATCATTGTTGGACATTTCAGTTGGTTCCAGTTCTTTGCTGTTGTGAATAGTGCCGCAATAAACATATGTGTGCATGTGTCTTTATAGCAGCATGATTTATAATCCTTTGGGTATATACCCAGTAATGGGATGGCTGGGTCAAATGGTATTTCCAGTTCTAGATCCCTGAGGAATCGCCACACTGTCTTCCACAATGGTTGAACCAGTTTACAGTCCTACCAACACTGTAAAAGTGTTCCTATTTCCCCACATCCTCTCCAGCACCTGTTGTTTCCTGACTTGTTAATGATCACCATTCTAACTGGTGTGAGATGATATCTCATTGTGGTTTTGATTTGCATTTCTCTGATGGCCAGTGATGATCATTTTTTCATGTGTCTTTTGGCTGCATAAATGTCTTCTTTTGAGAAGTGTCTGTTCATATCCTTTGCCCACTCAAAAACAAGAAACGGGGAAAGGATTCCCTATTTAACAAATGGTGCTGGGAAAACTGGCTAGCCATATGTAGAAAGCTGAAACTGGATCCCTTCCTTACACCTTATACAAAAATTAATTCAAGATGGATTAAAGACTTCAATGTTAGACCTAAAACCATAAAAAACCCTAGAAGAAAACCTAGGCAATACCATTCAGGACATAGGCATGGGCAAGGACTTCATGACTAAAACACCAAAAGCAATGGCAACAAAAGCCAAAATTGACAAATGGGATCTAATTAAACTAAAGAGCTTCTGCACAGCAAAAGAAACTACCATCAGAGTGAACAGGTAACCTACAGAATGGGAGAAAATTTTTGCAATCCACTCATCTGACAAAGGGCTAATATCCAGAATCTACAATGAACTCAAACAAATTTACAAGAAAAAAACAAACAACCCTATATGCTTTCTATTCTATACATTATTTATGCTTAGTATTCCATTATGTTTATAATAATAAATGACATTTTTTAAAAAGAACTGTTGAGGATAGGCCACAGCATGGTCTTGGAAGCATGGCTCTCTGAATTTAAGAACTAGCAATGTCACTGACTTTGGTCACATTGATTCAAATTAGATTACCAAAAAAGTATTTGCATAAAATACTTGTATAAAACCCTAGTTGTATGAAACCCTAGGGTGCAAGACTTACTTATAGCCAGTAACACAAGTATTTTGAAGACATGGGGATTTGGAACTGAATTATAGTTTTACGTTATTTCCCAGTTGCCTATCACATACAGATATATAGACACATATCTGTCCTTGCAATCATAATTTAAATTCTTATACTGTGTGATAACTTGGATTCATTATGTGATACTGTGTAATTTCATTTGTGAAATATAATCGTGGTCTTAAACAATTTCAGAAGCTCTATTACATTTTTATACCACTCATACATAGTAGTTCATATTGTAAGTACTGTGTAACATATAATATGTATGTATTACACTGGATAAAGTCTCACTGGCCTGAAAAAGTAGTTCCTACGCTGGAGATAATCAGTGCCTTGGTGCCTTCAAATTAAGACCTTTACAAAATTGATGTTATTTCACCAGAATGCGTTACTAAGGAGTAATTAGAAGCCATCAGAATCACTTAAGGTGCCAGAAATAACTTGGACATTTTGGGTTCATAAGCACATACTTCATTGTTTTCAAAACTACATTTTAAAAAGTGGAGTTCTGTGGTACACTAAATGACATGGATTGCATTGAATAAGAAAGGTAAGTTAAATGACGAGTTAATGGGTGCAGCACACGAACGTGGCACATGTATACATATGTAACTAACCTGCACGTTGTGCACATGTACCCTAAAACTTAAAGTATAATAAAAAAAAAAAAAAGGTAAGCGATTTGGCGTGTTTGTCGCTATTGAAAATAATTGAAAATATATGTCTGATCTAAAAAAACTTAACATTAATAACAACTATCAGTTTTTACTTAATAATACTACAGAATCAGTATTGGAAGACCAGTTGTACTGTGTACACATTAAAATACTTAGGTTTCTTTATATCATCCCTAAACTGATGTGAAAGCAGCCACCCCCCACATTTTACAATATATTTTTGAAATAGGCTTTACATTAAATGGTTATGACAAGAGAGAGAGACAGAGAACAGGACACATAGAAAGATACAGAAGAAGCAGAAAACACTTAAGAAATCTCAAAAAATGCTAAGACAATAAGCATATTTACCTTTTAAGTTGAAATACAATTGTATTACTGAGACCTGATAACTTTTAACTTTTATAATTTTTTTTTCTTTTTTTTTTTAAATGTGATGGAGTCTCATTCTGTTGCCCAGGCTGGAGTGCAGTGGCGCGATTCTGGCTCACTGCAACCTTCTGCCTCCTGGGTTTAAGCAATTCTCCTGCCTCAGCCTCCTGAGTAGTTGGGATTACAGGCATCCACCACCCTACCCAGCTAATTTTTGTATTTTTAATAGAGATGGGGTTTCACCATTTGGCCAGGCTGGTCTCGAACTCCTGGCCTCAAATGATCTGCCCACCTCAGCCTCCCAAAGTGCTGAGATTACAGGCCTGAGCCACCACATGGGGCCTAACTTTTATAATCTTTATAATGAATTTTTAGTAAGATCTATTTGTCATGGATAGCATATAATATGAATAGTTTAATCACTGCTTACTTCTTCCTTTTGAAAATAGCAATTCAAATACTGTATATATGGCCTAGTCCAGAAATGCGGATTTATATATATATTTATCAATACAGTAGATTGGATTATTAAGTTACTGCAACCATTCCTACAGATTTTAGTTTTTATTCTCTTTGTAAGTTTGGAGTTTCTCTTAGGGATTTTTAACAGTTCAAATCTGAACTTAGAATTACTCCTTGCTGAAGACGGTTCATGCCACAGTAGACAAATTTAAAATTGCAATTTACTAACAAGAACTGCTTGGAATTGTGTCTGCATCAGTGAACTTCCTGACTTTGGGAAATTAAAATGTTAGGCATTCTGCAAAGTTAGCACTTTCAACTCATTAAAAAAATTACACGTCACACAGCTCTTCTATTAATTCTCAGAAGTACAGAGGAAGTGGCAGAGCTCTCCATGTGTAAACTGTGGTGTGGACACACTGCATACCAGGGCCCCCAGAAGCCCAGGTGGATTTAATGTGGGGAAGTAATTTACCTTACAAATACTCATTTCTTGACTTTAGAATGATACGTTTATAACCGCCTGTGGTAGGCATTTGAGAAGGTGCTAGTCATTTCCCAGTGAAATTCTTGTCAACACAGCAGTTTGATAGGAAAGCATAATTGCGAGTGGTAGACAGTGAGAGCTTTTATCTATAGTTGGAAGAAGTTGATGTCATAGCTGTGTTTCTGTAGTTCTTGATATGTGTAGCGTCCCAGCTGGCAAATAAATATTCTGTACATGGCCTGCCTGCCCAACACAATACTACACAGTGTCCGGTATAATAAGTGTGGTTTGCTTTTGCTTTTTTCCTTTCTGGTAAAACATTTTCCTGGTTTTGAAAGCAGGGATGTGGTTAGAAACTTTAGCCCACAGAAGCCTAATGAACACCTATGGAGCACCAAACAGGTTAGAAAACAAATGCAAGGTCTTTAGATTCTAGGTGGAAAGGGAACTCTGAGGGGATCAAGAAAGGTGCCACCAAGCCAGCAACTACAGCAAAGCATGGGCTCCTTCGAGATCACGGGGGTGCAGGTCCAGGGCTGCAAGCTCAATTTTCTTCTTGCTAGAAATCTAGCAGATAGGTTCATGTATTCTAGAAGTCAGTCACCTTATACATCAGGACTCTTCATCATTTTACTTTTTCTATCAGGTGTCTTTACTACCATGGAGGGATTCTGGTATCATTGCTTTTGGATTTATAATTTATTTTTCTTTTCTAAGAAGCATTGACGGGCATAGAGTCCATTATATAATATAACACTTATATAAAACATATATAATATGTTTTATAATATAGTTTACATAATATAGTTTATGTAATATATTATAGTTTATATAACACTTATATAAAACATAATATAGTTTATATAACACTTACATAAAAACACTTGAGTAGCTGATCTATGAGTTTGATATTAATGAACTTAGTTTAAATTTCAGGCATTTATGCTTCACCTACTGTGAATCATGAGATAAGACATTTACATCCTGGGATGTTAATTATCTACTATTCATTTTCAGAAGGGTGTGGCTGGTCACTGTAAGGAACAGGGCTATGAACCAGCTTAGTGAGGCGTGGCCATTGTCCTCAGCAGGCTGGAGCAGTAAATTACCATGGCAATTTAGATAACTGACATCAGTGATAAGCAAATGTTTTTTTTAATTGTTGTTGTCATGTCCTAGGATTTATGTATTCATTTATTTGGAGTTCCTTAAGCCCTATCAATAAATAAACCCTCAAAAGAGTGGTAAATTATAATAAATGACCCTGGGTGTCTTTGACAGACCTGACCTTTGACATCATTAGTGCAGCCCTGATGGGTTTGCTAGATAAGAGCTGACCTTAAAGGATAAAAGAAAATCTGGACATGTTTATTTTGAATGGCCCTTGAGGTTTTAATAAGAACATTTGCATCAGAACAAATGTAATTGGGGTGAAAAAATTGCCCATGTTTTGGCTTAGTGTAAAGTAACTGGCAAAAAAGAAGACCAAGCGGCCAGGTCAAGGAGAGGGGATTCTTCTAACGATAGGATCAGAAAATGAGGAACAATCTTATCAAGTAGCCTAGTGGACTTAGAGTAGATAAATATTACTAAAACTAACCAAGACCTTTGTGACCTAAAAATAGCTACTTTTATAGAATATGTTTAATGCTTTTATAAATGACATTATGTCATATGCATAACTTGCATTCTAGCCACCCCCCATAAGATATGAATCTATCATCTATTGTGCTTAATCCCCACAGTATCCTAAAATCTATTTACAGGTATTAAGGTCATAGAAGCAGCTCCATATTGAAATGTAATGAGTAAACCTCAAAGGCAAGCAGGACACCTCCTAAAACTCTACCTATCTCTTTTTTGGCCAAGTATCTGATACTAATGTAAAGACAGGGTTTTAATGCCCAGACACCTACATATAGACTTTAGAGGGCACAAAAAGTACCATATCTTATATGGTAGTTTAAAGATATTTCAGATTTCATTTTAATTCTGTTTGCTGTCCACCTAATACATTGATTTTAGGCCCTGGCATTAGTTGCTTCTGACCCCAGTCTACTGCGTCAGACATGACCAAGTTAAGAAAAAATTGAATTGAGCTCAATTTAATTAATACTCAAAAGGTAGAAAAAAAAACCTTACAAACAGAACTTTTGTTAATCCCCTAATAATAGTTCTCTTTTACAAAGGAAGAAACTGAGGCATAGAATTGAAACAGCCCTCCCAACATCCACAGATGAGTGCTGGAGCCAATGTGTGAAGGCAGATCTGTCTCATTTTTAAGCCTGTTCTCATGCAGGATCTTGGATGCCAGAAGCAAGTGGTTGTCAGCTTTTATTGCTTTAAAATGGGCAAAGGATGCCCTATTTAATGAATGGTGTTGGGAAAACTGGCCATATGCAGAAAACTAAAACTGGACCCCTTCCTTACACCTTATACAAAAATTAACTCAAGATGGATTAAAGACTTAAATGTAAGACATAAAACCATAAAAACCCTGGAAGAAAACCTAGGCAATACCATTCAGGACATAGGCATGGGCAAAGACTTCATGACTAAAACATCAAAAGCAATGGCAACAAAAGCCAAAATTGACAAATGGGATCTAATTAAACTAAAGAGCTTCTGCACAGCAAAAGAAACTATCATCAGAGTGAACAGGCAACCTACAGAATGGGAGAAAATTTTTACAATCTATCCATCTGACAAAGGGCTAATATCCACAATCAACAAGGAACTTAAACAAATTTATAAGAAAAAAACAACCCCATCAAAAAGTGGGCAAAGGGTAAGAACAGACATTTCTCAAAAGAAGACATTTATGCAGCCAACAAACATGAAAAAAAGCTCATCATCACTGGTCATTAGAGAAATGCAAATCAAAACCACAATGAGATACCATCTCACACCAGTTAGAATGGTGATAATTAAAAAGTCAGTAAACAGGCTGGGCATAGTGGCTCACATCTGTAATCCCAGCACTTTGGGAGGCTGAGGCAGGTGGATCACCTGAGGTCAGGAGTTCGAGACCAGCCTGGCCAACATGGTGAAATCCACCTCTACTAAAAATACAAAAAATTAGCTGGGCATGGTGGCAGATGACTGTAATCCCAGCTACTCAGGAGGCTGAGGCAGGAGAATCGCTTGAACCCAGGAGGTGGAGGTTGCAGTGAGCCAAGATCATGCCACTGCACTCCAGCCTGGGCAATGAGAGTGAAACTCCGTCTCAAAAAAAAAAAAAAAAAAAAAAAGGAAACAACAGATTCTGGGGAGGATATGGAGAAATAGGAATGCTTTTAGACTGTTGGTGGGAGTGTAAATTAGTTCAACCATTGTGGAAGACAGTGTGGTGATTCCTCAAGGATCTAGAACCAGAAATACCATTTGACCCAGCAATCCCATTACTTGGTGTATACACAAAGGATTATAAATCATTCTACTATAAAGACACATGTGCACATGTTTATTGCAGCACTGTTCACAATAACAAAGACTTGGAACCAACCCAAATGCCCATCAATGATAGACTGCATAAAGAAAATGTGGCACATATACACCATGAAATACTATGCAGCCATAAAAAAGGATGAGCTCATGTTTTTTTTGCAGGGACATGAATGAAGCCGGAAACCATCATTCTCAGCAAACTAACTCAGGAACAGAAAACCAAACACTGCATGTTCTCACTCATAAGTGGGAGTTGAACAATGAGAACACACCAACACAGGGAGGGGAACATCGAACATTGGGGCCTGTCAGGGGGTGGGGGGCTAGGGGAGGGATAGCATTAGGAGAAAACCTAATGTAGATGACAGGTTGATGGGTGCAGCAAACCACCATGGCATGTGTATACCTATGTAACAAACCTGCACATTCTGCACATGTATCTCAGAACTTAAAGTATAATTAAAAAAAAAATGGGATTTTCTTCTGATGTGTAGGGCTCCTCCAATTATTGATGTTTATTCCTTTTTTCCACATGGCATCATTTTTGAGGGAAATGATGTTTCTCCTTTAAATATTTACTTATAGGGTTTTGTGCCAAATGCAATGTGATTATCATGCATTAACAACTACATCACTCTAGCAAGGCTCCCCAGTCACATTAGAGTGGAAATGCCGAGGTTTGGTACACCTCTTTGCTTGCCCCACACTTGAAACAGAAGACACTGTTTGGAAATTTTTTTCATTTAAAGAAGACAACCTGTCTATGCTATTTTTGGCTTTATAAGTGTCATGACTATAAATGATAATATTTCAAATGGAGAGATATTTTACAGTCCAAATCAGCAGGGTTATCTCATGCAATCACCAAATTACAAATTAAGCCAGGTGCCTACCAAGCCCTCTTCTGTTATTTCCTTGTCTCTCCTCATTCGAATCTACTAATTATTGCTCACATAGTACTTAAGAAGGATGGTGGAGGTGTAGCCTGAGGGCTGGGATCCAACCCTGGCTCTGCTGTTTCACCAGCTTTATAATGTTAGACAAATCCCTTTACCACTCTATGCTCAAAGGGTTAAATTAGGGAGTTCCAATCAATGATCTATTTTCACTCCAACATCCTGGGGGTTTGCAAGTTTGTGAGAACGTAGACTTGGTTTTGAGGATTTAAACCTGGCTAATGATGTTCAGAAGTTATGACATTTCTCACATCAGAATATTTGCTTGATAATTATTTATATGAAAGTATGTATTATGGCATAAAAACAGTTTGAATTATTTTTTAAAAAAGTAATAATAAAACCATGATCATTTTTTGCTATCTATCCATATGGCTTGGAAAGAAAAAATTTGAAAAGGCTAGAAAAATAAAAGTAGTTGCTGTTTATTGGGGAAATGAAGATTTACATTTGGTTTCTGGCATTATTCTTGAGACTCTCAAATATAAACCCACCAGACAGGCTACATTTAGGTATATTGTTGCTCACTTACTGGGTCTTGGCTGTGTACTTAGGGATAATTTGATATTACTTCCTTCAGTGTAAACACCAAGGAAAGCTCTCTTGCTCTCTTTCTTTTTTTGCAATACTTGGACATGGGCTCTGATCTTTTACAATGGTTGGACATCACTAAAAAGTTCGGGCAACCTCACCTCTAGTCTAAATGATGACCTTGTGCAAATTAGAAAAAAGTCATTCGTTCCCTAAGTCACTTTACTACCAGCAGCCAGAAAATGGTTCTATGATTAATCCAAATCTACAGTAAACACAAATATGAATGCTGCCACCCAGAGCTGGACAATGCAAAATTATACATTGTCAGTTTTATTGACCCAAATTTTAGTTGGTAGAATATCAACACTTTGGGTAACTTTGCAAACATCCTTTCTCACCTTTGAGACTCCGTCTCCTCATATGAAAAAGATTGAATGAGACAATCTCTTGAGATAATGTTTTGAGCAATTATGAGATGGTCTTCAAGTAAAAGGAGCATTGCATGGACTGTTTAAGACATAGCCTGCTCTTGCTCCAGTTTTCAAATACTTTTCCTTCACTTAAAGGTTTTCTCCATATCGAATCTCCTTTAGTCTGTATTCCTGCAGGTCAGGAAAATCTATGCTTTAAAAAATAAATTTTCTTTAAAAATATAAGTTACAGCTGGGTGCGATGGCTCACACCTGTAATCCCAGCACTTTGGGAAGCCAAGGTGGGAGGATTGCTTAAGCCCAGGAGTTCAAAACCAGCCTGGGCAACATAGCGAGACCCCATCTCTACAAAAAAATTTTTTAAATAGCCTGGGTGTGGTGGTGCAGATATGTGGTCCCAGCTACTTGAGAGGCTGAGATGGGAGGATTGCTTGATCCCAAGAGGTGGAGGCTGCAGTGAGCTATGACCACACCACTGCGCTCCAGCCAGCATGACAGAGCAAGACCCTATCTCGAAATAAATATTTAAAAAAAAAAAAACATTGTTTTAAAGTGGATATAGGTTATAAGCAGTTACCCTTGAAAAAGCACTGCTCTTGAAAAAGCAGTTGCTGAGGCCACACTGTACCCAGGGATAACAAGCCTCATACCTTTCCCTGAACGCCATGCCTGTTCTTGCCTTCTCAGTCAAAAAGAGGTGATTTTGAAAGTTGTTATCAAGGGAGGTGGATTTTGTTCTGGGCCATCCTTTCATGGCAAGATTGTTTCTTTCATTGCAGGACATTCAATATCCTTCACCTCCACTCACCAAATGCCAAAAAACAACCACCTAATCCTTATGACAACCAAAAAAAAAACACCACCCCTACCCCATTTCCAAACACCCTCTTGAGAAATTGCATCACTCTTGGTTGAGATACCTTTTTACCATCAATTTGCACTCTGGCCTTGAAAATGTGCTTTGGAAACATACCACCATATCTTTTGCCAGAAGCCACAAAGGACAGGCATAAGCCTTTTTACATGAAGAGAGTGCAAGAGTCCTTAGAAGAGAGCATTGCATACGGCTTCTCTGAAAAACTGGGCTCCCTGTCTGTAATAACTGGGGAAACAAATTCAAACGAGTTTCCTAAGATCACTCATTAGATAATAGGCTATGTTGACTCTACAGATAAAATCCCTTAAGGACCCAGCATCTTAGTATACGTTAGTAACGTGCATCATAATTATATCAATGTCATTGTTGGTCATTTCTTGATTACTGGCAATGTACCAGCACCTTACAAATCTCATTTATCCTTTCCACAGCTCTAGATGTAAGTATTCATATCCCCTTACACAGATTAGAAAACTGATACTTGGAAAAGTGAAGTAGTTCGTCAAAGCTCTCCCAGCTAAGTGGCAGAGCTAGGATTCAAGCTGATGTTCATGACACTGAAAAGCAGTGTACTGGCCCATGGCCTGGTGCTTTTCTTAGACCACCTTACTTTGAAGTAGCAGGAAAGTTAACTGAAATCCCTAACTTTTGAACCAGGCTGTCGGTAGCAACCGAAAAACAATTATTTTGCACTGTGTTCTGCCGGAGATGTTATTTTTCATTATTGCTAGGACTACTCTCAGCAGGGTCACCTCATTAGCTGAAGAAAATGTTCCCTGTTGTTCCGTGAGAGACGGATCAGATGGAGAAGCATAAAAACAAACTCCAGAAAGTGATTCTGTGTTCCCCTCATTTAGGGGATGGAACAGTAATCCCCTTCTTCTCTGATTCCCAGCCTGCTAAGTGATGTTTTACTTCTGTAGTTGCAGAAGTGTTTTGAAAATGATGGAAAAAGTTTTACAGGGATGCGTTACATAACTTTTTATCAGTGTTTCCATAACAGAGTAAATTGGAGTGTCAAACCTTTGGTAAGTACACTTAATACTGGTCTGTTTTAAATTTTCCCATGTAGGAAAATAAGAGTTTGGCTAGATTGGTCCTAATTGCCTGTGAGGAATAACTAAAGTAAGTGAGACTTTGTAAAATATTTTTAAAATTTTTTAAATATTAAATATTTTAATATTTTAGAGTGAAGCTATATTTAATTTTTTAATATTTTATTTTCATTCAGAACAACCTCAAATGCAAACGCTTCATCAGTTATATTATACACCTATTGACAGACATCTCCAAAGCCATGTGTTACAGAAGCCATCTGTAAAACCCTATCACTTTGCTCCATTTGACAATCCATATCTATAGAAACCAAAGTGATTTTTTTCAAAATGACATTCGATCACAGGATATGCATTTCACTTAGAATAAAATCAAAACTCACTGTGGAGGGCAGGTGCAGTGACTCAGGCCTGTAATCCCAGCATTTTGGGAGGCTAAGGTGGGCAGATAGCTTGAGCCCAGGATTTCGAGACCAGTCTAGCCAACATGGTGAAACCCCGTGTCTAGTAAAAATACCAAAATTAGCTGGACATGGTGGTGCACACCTGTAATCCCAGCCACTCGGGAGGCTGAGACAGGAGAATCGCTTGAACCCAGGAGGCGGAGGTTGCAGTGAGCCGAGATCGTGCCATTGCACTCCAGCCTGGGTGACAGAGCAAGACTCCTCATCCTGGCCCACCAGGACGTGACCTGGTGCTGCCTGTCCTCTGACCCCACCTCCTCCCTTTCCTTTCTTGCTTGCTCCCCACCCTCTAACCATTCTGTCTTTCTGTCAGGACTTTCGTATTTATTGTCGTTTCTCATCAAGCACTTGCCTCCTGATCTTAACTTGGCAGATTCTTTCTTTTTTTCAAGCTCCAGGTCAAATTTCATCTCAATTAAAAAAAAAAAAATTCTTCCTTAATTCCCTAAGTTGGCCATCCTGATATCTCCAAACACATTACGTTCTTTTGGTTTATTTTTAAAAGAACTTTTTTTACTATTTGAAATGATCTTATTATTTTGTTTACTTGCTTATTTTCTGTTAAACTTCAGTAAAAACAGGAAAGTATCCCCATGTCTACAACAGAACCCAGAATATAATAAGGTTCAAGAGTATTTGCTAAACGGATGATGAATGAATGAATGAATGAATTCCAATTCTGTGCCTGGAATGAGATTGAAGTTTCAGATAAATACCATAAGGCACAAAACATTTATTAAGTAGTTTAAATCTACATAACATTTGTGAAAGTTGACATTCAAATCGAAGTTACAAAGTTATATTCTCTATTCTTGGTCTGCCTATCAAGAACAGGAACTCTGGTGGGAAGCAGGGAAAAAAACTCAGAACCTCTTTACAGGGAGAAATTTCAGACCACGTGATATCTAGCTGGCGATAGGCTTTCCTTTTGCAAGACGCAGCTCTTCTGCTTATTCAAGCAGGACCACGCTGATTCTTTTCTTTTTATTTTTTGAGACAGAGTCTCGCTCTATCACCCAGGCTGGAGTGCAGTGGCGCAATCTCTGCTCACTGCAATCTCCGCCTCCCAGTCTCAAGTGATTCTCCCACCTCAGCCTCCTGAGTAGCCGGGATCACAGGCACGCGCCACCATGCCTCGCTAATTTTTTGTATTTTGGGTAGAGATGGGCTTTCACCATGTTGCCCAGATTGTCTCATACTCATGAGCTCAGGCGATCCACCTGCCTCAGCCTCTTAAAGTTCTGGGATTACAGACGGGAGCCACCATGCCCGGCTGCCAGGCTGATTCTTACCAAAAGTTTCAGGATGAGCATCATAGCATTTGTAAACATGCCTTTTATACTCATTTCCTTGCCCTCTTACCTGCAAAAATAAGTCTTTTGACATTCTTCTACTTAACATCATCACTTCCAGGAAGATGGCATTGTGATCTGGTCTCCTCTACTAGCAGTGAACTTGTTTTGTGTTAAGTCTTTGGGTTTTGAAAATAGAGCCTGTGTATGTCCCAGATGTCCTTTTATTGAGTTCACAGAATACAAATGGAAAAATTTTATTACCAGGCAGTGGTGTTTAAAAATGAAAATCAAACCTAATACATGGACTCAGACAACTAGAATAAGGAATATAATATTTATAAAACTGAGTAGGAGGTTGCAATCATTGCTCTAAAATAAGGCATTAAAAATGAATTCAGAGCAAACCTATCTGTGCTACAGCAAAGCTCTCTTTCATTAAGGTAGCACTGCATGTTTCTCCAGAATTAGTTCCCCCAAATAGGTAAATAGCTTGTAAGAACTGAGTGTTCGGCAAACTACGGAAGTGCTACCTGAGGCACGATTTAGAGTTGCTTTTAGTATTACAGCTTTATAGACCTTTCGTTTTGAACCAGTTAATTGTGAAACTTGTTTTCCTCTGTTTTTTGCCCTTGAGTATTACTAGGAAGGTTTAATTCACAGGCTTCTTAGTCATCTTCATTTTATTAATCCAAATGGTGCTGTATCATTTGATTAATTCATATGTAGCAGAATAGTAAATCTTGGAGAACTGTGGTTACCAGTATAAGATATACTTTAAAACTTTCCATAGGTTCTTCATTTCAAAAAGTTTGTGTTGCACATATTTTAAGTGACTTTTCCCTATCTTATTCCACTTCACATTATTATCATTATCCATATTGCATTATTATTGTTAGTTTCCACCTTCAGAATACACTAAAAAGGAAGAGAAATAAAATGCTAGTGCTATTTCTGCATTTTTCTATTGAGATGAAGGTTTTATTTTTCCCAATATACACCATTTCTCTGAAGCCCTAAAATAAATAACCTTATAACCTCTAGGCCCTATTGATTTTCTAATGATTTCAAATAAAAAGCATCCAGTTTCCATTGCATTGACAAACTGTTCAGTCCCTAGGCAAAACCTATCGAACTCCTATTAAATGAAGGGGGCAAGAAACAACAGAAAATCCAAAAAGTAGATTTGAGATGGAGCGGAGGAGAGGTGGTCTCAGCTTAGCTCAGTAAATGGGTACTTAACCTTTGACCAATGATGACAGGTCTTCTTTAGCTCTCTTAGACCAAGCACAAGCTGTTATGATTAAATAAAAAAGAAAAAAAAACTGTTTAGAGCCTTACTGAATATGTCCTGGGAATTAAAGCATATGGCAGGGATAAGGAAAAAAGATTTTCCTTATGCTAATGACCCTTGATGTCTGAAATAAATTAGATCCATTAGAGTTTATGCTCAATAAAAGAAAGACTTTAAGCACTCCAAAGTTAGTGACTCGAGACCAGTTTTTGCTCTAAAATTCAATCTGCCTGCTTATTAATTCTTAGTGAGGCTCCAGAGCAGACAGGAGATGCAAAATCATAATTTTGTACTGAATCAGAATTTTAAAAGACCACAGGTTTCTTTTCCTTTTAATTAAACCATTTTTCATGCTTCCTATTTTCTTTCCCTCATTAATTTGATTTTGTTCCCATTTTTGTTTCATTGTTTTTTCTTTTCAAGGTTTCATTTATCCCATTTCAACTGAACAGAGAACCCAGAATGAATATGGATTTTCTTGTAAGTTTGATGTTTGGATTTTATGTTGCTGAATAATCATTTAACGTTATTGCCCCTAGTTCAAGTTTACCTTTCTTCGGATTACAGATGTGCACACAGGAAATAGGAGCCTAATATATTCTAACATGAAAAATAAATTAGATTTTTGCTGCTGAAGAGAAGAAAGGGTCATTTCAAGACTCTGCCAACTTTAAAATCTATCAGTCTACCATTCAAAGCTTGAGTCCCGGTAGCTGACAAAACATATCATGAAATGTGCTGATATAAGTAAAGGGCAGGGTTCAAATACCAAAACGGAAAGGGTTGAAAAAAGACAGATCGGTTGAGCTAGAAATCATGAATGTTGAATAAGTAACTATGACCTGGTAAAGTAAAACAATAAGAATTTAGATATAATATTCTGACCAGAGTTCAGAATCCTGCAGCAGTGCCTCAAATAAAACCCAACAGAAAAGTGAAGTAAGTACTTTGAAAGCAGCACTCACCCAATCAAGAGTATTTGTGATATCACTGGTTTTCTGAAGAAAATTTGCTAATATTGACTTGATTGATGGGAAAGTGAATATTCTGGAAATGTTGGGAAGAAAATTATTTTTAAAAGAAAGCAAAATCCTTTTGGATACATTACATTTAAACACAAAATGCCAAAAGAGGTAGAGCAATTTCCAATAAAGAATTCATTTACACTGCTAATATGTGAAAGATTCCATGACATTAGAGTGTGGGTTATCTCATGAGCCACTGGCAAATGAAATGATGAGTTATTTCACCATGTAAACCATGTGGCTGTGAGTGTTAGGAGAGGGCCGTGGTTCCTCACATTTTAGGAGGTCATGGGACCTACAAATTGGAAAGTTCTCTCTCCCTGAAAAATGTACATGTATATAAAATTGACCATAAAATTCTAGGTTGTTCTCGACTACCTGAAGTACCAATTTAACAACCTCTTTTACAGTGAGTGGAGCAGCTTTGATTAATTTTGCTGAACATGTTTTTGTGCATCACAGAAAACTAAAAACAGAGACTTAAAAATGTCAAAGGGGTCCACAAAGGTTTCATTTCATTTGTTTGTTTTAATTATCAGCTTCTATCACCTTTTCCAGTTAGATGAAAGCATGTTCTATGCCACCAAGGCAACATGCAACATTTATAGGAATTCTGTTCCAGAAAAAAGGCCTCATTTGACTGACACACTGTGTTGGTCAAATGCTTATTTGCCTTCTGGGGTAGTCTGACCTTTCTGATCACTGAACCAGGCCTTTATCTTCCTTAGTGCACAAGAGAGCTATATTTTATGCTAGTAATGAGTAGCTCAAATGTAAATCTCTGACAGGGGACCGTGAGAAGCTCAGGGTTCTCAGAGATAATACTGCATCTGTATCAAAGCCTGGACTTAGAGAAGGTTATCAGCATTAACCTCTGTCCCCCAGATCTGGGCCCTCTGAAAGCACACCTTTCCAATCTAATATGTTTGCTCCTAATATTTGCTTTGCTCAGTTACACCATTCCCACCCACCTCTCCATTGATTTAGGGGAAAGTGAGAAGAGTGCTATGGAAAGTCATTTTATGACTTGGAGTGATACTCAGGAAAATATTCTGGTTCAATAAATATGCAGATTTACAACATGCCAGATATTTCTAACAGTGTTTGTGTTTATGTTTTTAAAGAACTATCAGTGAATTCAAAAACCTTTCCAAACTTTTCCACCTGAAATGAGTAATGAACTTTTTTTTTTCCTGTGGGTTGGGATGGTTTTAGTTCCAGTTTCTTTATATGCCTAGTAATAAACAGTCTGTTATGCTGCCCAATTATAAGATAGATTAGTGGGTGGATAGATGCAGAGTGAGAAAGGAAAAGAAATCAGAGACAATTTGCCACTGAAAGGCCACAGCCATTTTATATAGCTTTTGAAATAGATTTGAAATTAACCTATAAAAAAGGCAGTAAATGTCTGAAAAAATTATAGCAATACATATGTGTACTGTGGAAAATTTCTATAAGCAGCTGGTTCAGTGTTTCACTCTTCTCTCTAGCTGCTCCTGATGCAGATGATGTTGCTCTCTATGTCGGGATTGTGATAGCAGTGATCGTTTGCCTGGCGATCTCTGTAGTTGTGGCCTTGTTTGTGTATCGGAAGAATCATCGTGACTTTGAGTCAGATATTATTGACTCTTCGGCACTCAATGGGGGCTTTCAGCCTGTGAACATCAAGGCAGCAAGACAAGGTCAGTTGACATTCCACTTCACACCCTGTTGCTTATGCATGTAAGCAGTTTCAAAATCAATGACTTTAGAGTTATCTCATTCAGCTAGAATGTAAGCTCCATGAAGACAGCAATTTGAGTTAATTTTGTTCATTAGTGTATTGATGTCATTTACATAACAAATTAGAGTTAACAAGATAAATCCTCTTTTTTTCTTTTCTGACAGATTGCTCTGTCACTTTTTAACTTCTAATCGAAAAGAGTATCCTGATTGGTTGACTGATTTCTTGAGTCTCTTTTTTTCCTTCCTTTGACAAGATATCTTGTATTGCTATGAATAGAATGATTTACCAATGAACCCAAATCCAGTATAGACCAGGGAAACCATAGTTAATCGTCACCCAGTGAGGCTCGTTGTTCAATCCAATCTGTTGAAATAGCTAAATACCTTGGGCATAATGAGTAGACGTCAAAGCAAATTATAGAATGAGCTTGACCACTTACTTATAGCCAATAATAAAAGAGCTGGTAGTTATCTGATTGCCCTGTTTTCAATAGAGCCTGTCTATCCATCTCCGGTATTAGCTGAGCTTCTTTACTTTTGGCTCAGAAAGTGTGAGGGGGAGTCTGACTAATGTAGGTTGGCCTGAATGGAGAATGCCAATGGGATTATTTTCTCTTTCTGACTCAGATCTGCTGGCTGTACCCCCAGACCTCACGTCAGCTGCAGCCATGTACAGAGGACCTGTCTATGCCCTGCATGACGTCTCAGACAAAATCCCAATGACCAACTCTCCAATTCTGGATCCACTGCCCAACCTGAAAATCAAAGTGTACAACACCTCAGGTGCTGTCACCCCCCAAGATGACCTCTCTGAGTTTACGTCCAAGCTGTCCCCTCAGATGACCCAGTCGTTGTTGGAGAATGAAGCCCTCAGCCTGAAGAACCAGAGTCTAGCAAGGCAGACTGATCCATCCTGTACCGCATTTGGCAGCTTCAACTCACTGGGAGGTCACCTTATTGTTCCCAATTCAGGTAATTCCTAGAGGTTTAAATTGCAAAGAGGCAGCTTGAAACATATTTTTCCATACCAAAATCTTTTTTGTTCGTGGGATGTTTTCATTAGGCCTGAAATGTTAAACGTGACCTATCCAGCCCAAATCTACTTTCAATGTAAACAGAACATTACTTCAGACAAATCAGCAAAACCATTTCTCTTCCTCCAACCAATTCTGAAAACACTTCCTCTAGAAATTTTATACTCACAACTTTCTGCTGAGGTGTAATTTAGAACCATCATTGACCTCCTTTTTGCTAGAACTTCAGAAGGAAACATCAAGCCACAAGTCCTAATGTTGTCATTATACTTTAAAAGGACGAACTAATTATTAAATATATCATTTGGTTAAGTTCCAATTTACTACATGAAGCAATACTACAGAAAACAAATTTTCTGATCATCAGAGGTATCATAATAGACATCAAATCTTCATTTATTAACCTAACTTGATCACACAGTCTTTCACCTCACAGTATTGATAGTGTACACTGTACTCACTCCTACCTCTGATATTTGTATCCAGAATCACCAGATTCATCAGGTGTGCTTTTGTACTATTACTTAGTTTCAGTTTATTATGTAGTTTCTCTGCATCTAGACAATAAGCCTCATAAAGGTCTTTCATGGTGAATGAAAGTTAATGCCTGATACTGTTGGATTAAAAATCGATATTCATTAATCAATATTAGTAATGAGCTTGGAACCATGGGTCATAAAAGGGTTAATGGCTTCCTCTCTACATCTATCTAATTCTTTTGGACAAGGCTGTGAGTATTTTGTAAATACAGTAATACCTAAAATGTAAATACCTAAAGTGTTGTCACATTGAAAAAACATAATATGTGTATACTCAAGGAATATACAGACCAAAGAGTCTTCAGGCCTGAATATGAAATTTTATTTGATTCTTCCTGTCATTCACTCTTTCATTTCAATGCCTTGGCAACTTTTACCCTAAACCTTTAAAAGTATATTTTAACAAAATCAAAACATTTAATAAAATATCATTTTTTTCTTCACAGTTTACATAGCTGAGATCATGTATTATATAATGTTTTCCACCCTTTTCTCATTAATCCTCATGCTATTGCATGCTCTTTAAAATCATGATTTTAAATATCTTTATAACAGTCCATTATTGAATGAATCAAAACATACTTTAAGGTTCTTCCATTGTTTAAACATTACAATTGTTCTCAAAATAGTTCTTTTCCCTCTGATATGTATTGGATTCTGCCTTTTCTTCCCATTTCTACCTACCACTTTTTCATATGTGCATTATTATAAAGGCCTCTTAAGTGGAAGGGAGTGAGCTAGCATGTTTTTAAATTATTCCTATGTGTTAGGCAATGGTGATCAACATATGATATTTTATTTAATGGACAAATAATAGTTACCTATTACTTTATATTCATAATGCTGTTTCATCCCTATAACAAAGGTTAAGGTATGTTTTATGTTTTCAATGAAAAAAATAAAAGCACTGAGGCTTGGTAGCCTCATGTGTGATCTTCCTGCTGTGTCCTCCACAAATCATTCTGTACGTTGACAGTCCACTTCCTACAACACCAGGGCTCTCACATTACTCTCCTTCTCAAGAGGTCTGTGGCTCAACATCTTCAACCAGTTACATGAAGGCCTACTACCTCTTAACTCTCCATTCTTTTTTCTTGAGACTTTCCAGTGTGGTCAGGCAAGTTTTCATATTGCCCCACGCTCATTTGGCATATTCCATTTCCTCACTAATTAAATTATGAATTACTCAAAGACAGGAAGACTATCTTTTCCTTTTTGAAATTCACAACAGTGCCAAACACTGTACTCACAAGGATGCTTCATAAATTTGTATGGAGCTGAAGGAAGCTGAATTTTAGGGGAATCAAATGATGGAGCCAAACATCTTTGGAGTGCTGTCCACACTGAATCACTCTTTGTGATGATGAGCAGTGGTGTGGGCCCCAGAACATCACCATGGGCATCACCTAGCAACCGGTTGAACTAAAAAATCTACCCCACACCCCATATCTCTGAATCAGAAACTTGGGGTAGGGACCAGTAATCTGTGGTTTAACAAGCTTTCCAGGTGGTTCTGACGTGAGCTCAAATTTGCAAGCCACTGCCACAGCAGACACAGTTAGCTTAGAACACAGGCCAATCTAATAGTTCTGCAAAAGGGCACCGATTAGCAACTAACTAGAAACGCTTTGACCTGCTGTGACTAAACTAGGAGTTAGTGTTCACTTTCTAGAGTTATGTATAATAAAAGGTCTTCACCAATTCTCATACCATTGTGGAATTACATTGATGCTAACCGGATATTTAAAAAATACATGTTGTTTTTTTTTTTATGTTGAAGTTGGCATTTCCCTGACTTTGAATCTTGTGGAGATTTTCAAAAAAATGGAAATGATGCATCATTACAGCTGTTTGAAATTTTGAGCAGTTGTTGGTTTTCTCCTTGTCTTACAAGGAAAACAACAGTGGAACCATCTGTCTGTTCCTCAAATAAAACAAGAGTTTAAAAAGTTACATCATTCCTTTAAGTAATTCCATAAGAGTTCAGAGGGAGCCGTGGTAAGGAGGCCAATGAGGAAGGAAAATGGAGCAACTCGGAATATTTACATATCTTTAGAGAAAATGAAGCAGGCTTATGGCTGTGCGGTCATAAAATCTCCTCATTCCCTTTTACGTGCTGCAAAAGCTTTGATTCCTAGGTCTTATATGACTGCTTTTCTCTTTTGCTATTCAGGAGTCAGCTTGCTGATTCCCGCTGGGGCCATTCCCCAAGGGAGAGTCTACGAAATGTATGTGACTGTACACAGGAAAGAAACTATGAGGTAAATATGCTTTTTCTGGTGCACTGACTTTACCAATGTCTAACTTGGAGGAGAATTGTACAATAGACACAATAAACCCAACATATTTTTGTCTCAAGTGCCTTGCTTCTGGCATACATTTTTTTTCCCTTGACCTACAAAAGGTCAGGTTTTACTTCTCTTTGTCTTTGAGGCTCCAGATGCTTTTGCAGATCTTGAATATGGGTAGAAGGCTAGAGATCTTTTCCCAAGTAGACACGTTGCCATATTTCCTGGAAAAATGTCCAGAAATGTGATCCCTAGATTGTCCAGAGAGACAAGTGGGTAGACACAGAGACGTCGACTTCATGGGATCTGGCTCAGGAATCCAGCCTGTTCCCATTACAGAGTCAAAGGTCACAAAGGATTGGACAACTCCTCCAATCCCTACCACTCCCACTCAGCCTAGCCCTTAATTCTGACCCACGATTCTTCCTTTTGTGACTGTCTTCTAGCTTAAGTATTACTAATTTCCTTCTTATGTTTAGCACTTACAAATTCCACATTAGGCTGTTCAGAATGGGTCTAGCATTGATTAAAACTAGATTGAATTAAAAGGTTTTGTTTAGAATGTTTCATAATCATAAAGAAGAAGTTATTTTAAGTAAAAATAACAAGAGGCATTGAGAAGTCCCAAATTCAGTTTTCAGTTTGGCCTCTAACAAATCGTATTGGGTATTTCTTGATTAGTTTCCATGTAAAATGCGTGTGTTAAATAGTGCTTTAGAAGCCTGCTTAATGCTTCTGAAGTACACCAAGATCTTAAAATGAAAGATGTTGTTAAAATGGAGATCCTCATCATGTAATTATCATTGTTTTTCCCAAGGGGAAGAGCATCGGCTCCTCAGCCCTGAGCTCTGAATATAAAGCATGAGTGACAATGCAGAACTAGGTTATCATTATAACGCATTATACCTTTTCTTTTCCCAGCTCTCATCCTCAGAAAAACGTCCATTTTTAGTCTTGTTCTTCACTAGCCATAAAGCTTTTGTATTATGCTCTCAGGTGGAGATATTGGCATTTGTAATTGGTGTGACCCAGAACATTTTTTTCCTCGGGTGGTGTACTTCCACCTACATAAATACTAGCCTGTCTAAGAAAATAATACAATTCTTGAGCATTATTCATGCCTTAAATTTGAGCAACAGAAAAATCACTAAAAGGCTTGTATTAACCCACATCAAATATTCATTTTTTTCATTCCCAATGCAAAGCAACATTCACAGGCCCTCAAAGCTCCCTTCTTTTGCATCAGGAGAAAAGAAGATCAGCAAACTCCAAGATCTCTTAATTTTATTTTATTTTTCTTTCTCTCATCCAGAGTCAAGGTTAGCATTAAGCACATCTATCCATCAAGGCCTTTGTCAGCGTGGACATTTTGTTTAAATAGAAATAAGTATTGGCTTGTGCTTTATGGTGAGAAACAGTAAGATGCCTGAGCTCTCCTATTTTCCATCAGATTATCATTATCTGCAGCTGAAGATCAAGCCTTAAGGGGCTGCTGCAGGCACGGGCTGAAGCTGAAAGAGGTGTGCACTCACGTGCCTGCTCCCCCCATACTTTCCTTGGCAGCCGAACCAGGATAATTGTACATTTTAGATGAAAGAAAGAGAAAACAGAAAATTGATAAAGCTAGACACTTTTCTGCTTTTAGGGTTCTCTGCCTTTGACTATAATGAAAAGGAAACTATAAATCACTCCTTGCTATGCCTACCATCTGAAGTTAGGTGCAGAGGGAATTACTCTGTTGAATTTGGTGTGCATAGAAGAAGTTCTGTTTATAAAAATGAAGCTAGGAAAACCTCAAGATCTCAGAAGAAAATATGCACTACAGACCATGAACCAAGAAACAAACACAGGAGGATAACAGTTTCAGATAAATGAGAAGTCTTCTCTTCACTAGTTTTCTGTTATGAACCAGATGCATTTTTATTGTAAAACACAGTGGCAAGAATGTGCTTTAGGATATAGTCATAATACAAAGCATCCCTGCCCTTCATCCAGCAAACTCTTAATTTCATTTACTTCTCACTACGTTCTGCAAGCTGTGATGAGCTCCACTTTAAAGATGAAGAAACTGAGGCACAGGGGAATTGGGTTCCATAGCCAAGGTTTCACAGTTAGTACCTTAGCAAGGCAGAATTCAGACTCAGGCTTTTCTGATCACAAAGCGCTTTCTGCTTCCTAATGTGCCATCCTCCTCCATTGCACCAATGCACAAACCAAACCTCTGCCTATGTATTACGGTGCATTTTTGGATACACTTTCTATTGCTCACTAAAGATCCTTTCTATCCACACATGATACAAGACAGAACTTCTTTGGAAGAAGACTGTGAGGACATCAGGAGCTGTGATGTTACTCTGCATTCGTAGGAAAATTCTGAGCGTTTTTCTCCATTTTCCTTCTCTCTGATTCCTTTTATTGCATCCCAAACTGGGTATGTTTCCAGCTGGATGGTATCCAGCTGGTCATCTGCGGATGTGAATTGTCTGAAGGGAGGCGTGAACTTAATTACATGTGGCATAGTGAACGTGACAAGAGGGGTCTTATCATTACTGAATATGCTCTAAGTGAAAGAAGTGCAGGCTGGCAGCTGAACAGCCTGAATGAGCCACAGAGATGGGACAAGCAGTCTCTGACCAAAGAGGGTGCAGAGCTGCAAGGCTGTGCTCAGGATTTCTACCTCTCCTGCTTTACAGATCTCTGGAAAGGCGGCACCGCCGCCTTTGTTTTCCTGGTGGATACAACTTCCACAATTAATGCTGCTAACGTGGGCCTTTTTGCCTTGTTTCTAGTAGCAGTTTGCACAAATGAACCCGACCTAGACTGAAATTTTGTTCTTTATTGATTCTTGTTGGAAAACAATTGGAATTGAAGATATGAAAGTTGATTTTCCCTTTTCTCTGCATTCTGTACTCACCTAGCCGTTTTATCAAAGGGTGAAGAAATCACTTTAGAAATTCCAAATACAAAGGTAAATAGAACACCTTTTTTGTAAACTGCGGGGAGCCATGGAAAGTTTCTGAGCAGCTGAGTGACACAGGAATAGCAGCGCTTTTTAAAGATTGATCCGGTGACAGTGCATGGAATGCATCAGTGGAGGGAACAGAAGGACTCGCCCAGAAGGCTTGGTGCCTGGGTGGGCCCTGGCAGTAATGCAGGTGTGAGGAGAGAGGAGGAGGAGGAACCGGGCCGGAGGGTGAGCCAGGTCCCAGTGTGAGAGAATGGAGAGGGTATCGAGAGAATCGAGGGTGAGCCAGGTCCCAGTCTGAGAGAATGGAGAGGGTATCGAGAGAATCTATTTCAGAAGAGAAAGTATTTCACAGCTGGCTAGAAGTGTTGCAAAGGAGGGGCAGAACACACAGAATAGATTCAAGAATCAAGCCTGGGGCACTGTGAGAATTGTGAGAAAGGTGAGAAGCAGCAGTGGCTCCAGGGGAGAGGACAGATTCCAGTCTGGATGCGTTCAGTGTGAGTGGGGATGTGGATTCCTGCTAGGGACGTGGAAGTGAAGTCACGGCAAGGAAGGAACTTCCAGCCAAGAAAATGCAGAAGCAGAAAGAACTGGGGAAAGAACTTTAAGAAATAGTCCTGTGAAGGTTTGGGTGTGATGAGAGAAACTAGATAGAACATGTAAGGATAAGGCAAATGAAGAGTTTGCATCTAGCACAGTACTTAACATATTACTGTGTTAGGAGTAGTGGCTCCTCAATGAATATTTCCTAATGAAAGTACGAAGGTTTGTAAGGGTAGACAGACAAACCGTAGTATAAATAGGATCTCAAAAATCAAAGGTAAAGAGAGCTCCAAGATGGAGCCTCAACATGAGGTGTCATTAAAGTAAAAATGTAAAGAAAGAGGAAGAACAACAAAAAGATTATTAGATTTGTCAACTGTGGGACATTAGTGGTGTTCAGAACTTTTTTTTTAATTGGTGAAATCCCCTTAGCAATGGTTTAAGATGTGAGATAGTAGTGTGGCAACTGACACTATCATATATATCTATTAAATATAAATAATAAAGTAATGTGTGAGGATAAAGGTCCAAAATTCCCTATGTAGGTAATTGTATAGAGATAGATTTGCTTATCATGTTACTTTCTGGAACTTTGTAAAATAGTAGTTGACATTATTCTGTCTCAAGGAAACACAATGATCTTTCTCCTTTTAGTGGAGTCCTTTCTCATTCATGAGCCTCAAGTTCCTCAGTTTGAAGGAAGAGCTATAAAAAGGCTAACAGTGGGAGTTAGTGAGTCCAGGTATATTGAAATCTTATCCTCATACTGTTCTTGACAATGTTCATTTATTGAAATCCTACTTAGAAAGAAATGCTTCAAGATAGTTTATGAAAACACTTCTCAATAAGAGAAATAAATTTAAATAAGTGGATAAAAAAGGTAAGAAAATGGGGAAAATAAAGTTATAAAAGATAAGATAAAGCAGGCGAGCAGTTAGAATATAAAATAGTTGGTGTAATTCCCAGCACATTTGCTAGTACCAGGTCATGAATTTACTATTTCTAAGCCTTTCAAGAAGGGAATGTGTTAAGTTAGAAGATCCGCATGTCCATGAGGAAAAAAATATGCTCAGAAGAAACTCAATTGTTTTTCCTTTGGTTCCTCATAAAGAAGACATTTTGCTAATGCAGTGAACAGCATCCTTAAAAGAAAAACAGCAATGAGTTTCAAGGGCTGCTTCTATCAGTGTCCCTCAATGGAGGTAGATAAGCATAATGCTTATCAGTTCTGGCTTAATCCAGGGATAGATTTTGGCCTGTCTAGGGAAATGGTGGCACGCCCTTCTGAGTGGCTTTCATAAATATTATTTTTGCACAATTGAGCTTTTGATAGCAAGTGAGTTAGATATTCCCTGTCAGGTACCTAGAGTGCAAATATTTCAAGTTGCCAGTTATGTGTGAAGGCCTGTGCTTTAAAAGGCAGCTGAGAGAGACTAGGGTGGGATTATCATCCTGAGGGACCAGATAAAAGACATGTCCATTACTAGAAGGCATCTCCTGTTCCCACAGAGGTGGATGGAGACAGATTCTTTCCTTGAGCCTGCTCTAGGAAACAGACAAGAATAGTTTCGCAAGGACTCAAACCCACTCTAAGCAACCCAAAATACAGCATCGTGTGAAAGAAATTAAATGATTTGTGTTTGAAACCTACCTAGCTTTGCATCCTTAGGCAAGTGTGTTAATATCTGTAGATTTCAGTTTCCTCTTCTGGAAAAGAGGTAATAGACATACACTGCCTTACAGGTGTACCATGAGCAGCAAATGCAATGGCTTATGTGAAAGTTTTGTAAATTATGCACTCTTGATTAGAAGTTCTCCTCACTGATAATGACAAGCAAAGGATGAGAAAATATTTCTGACAGGAAACTGAAATTTCTCTCTGTGGGCTTTGTCCTAGAGGACTCAGCACCCATCCAGCATTTACTGGAATATTATCCTTGTTGGACTTTGGAAAACATTTAAAATTTTAATCATTGTTCTTTGCTGAAATTTCTACTTAATTGACGCTTCTGAAGCTAATTTTTGCTCTATGTTCATTTCCATATCATCTGCAATTAATATTTACAGACTGCTTGAATTGCTTAGAAAACACATGAGACATAGAGAAGTCCTTCTCTGCAAAAACATGAATCTGAGATATTTATTTTCTGCTATTTTCTTCTATGTAATTTAATAGCTTCCTTTGTATAAAGGAAATGTGTTACACACTCTGACCTTAGTTTTCACATAGTTCAATCTTATCCTGCGTAACTCCTTACATATATGCTCAGATATTTGCAATTTCAATGCTATTTATGTCATCTTGAAAGCCTATAAGAGAATCTTATCATTATTTCTTCTTTGTTTTTCATTCCCTGTTAAGAATTCCACTTCACCACTTCCCTATTCATTACATTCTTGCACCTCACTGGGTTAATAAATTCTTTTGACACCTACTGCCCCTCCTTCCTCCCTCCTTCCCTTGCTATCCCTCCTCCAAGAATGGTGCCCATCAATATTGCATGCCAGGGGTGTACTTGGAGAGTACAGGTCTGACAGCTCCCCAGCCCAGCAGGGAGCCTTCTCCCTTCTGTTCCAAGTCAGTGATGAGAAGGACCCCTCCTCCTTCCTGCCTCAAGCACCGGCTGCTAACACCAGACTGAGAGATAGATGTCTCCAATCCCCAACTATATTGCAAAGACCACTTGAAATACATTCCACTCTAGTCTCCTTCCTTAAAAGTTTAATGTTCACTTCTCAAGGTACACTTGTAACTAGAAGGTAAGAGTTGTGCTCAGAAAAAATGCAATCATTGGTTTTTTCCCCCTCCAGGAGAGGAAAAAATAGAATTAAGCAATAATAAAGTCACTCCTTAAGGCAGATAGTATAGTATTAACTGTGACACGGTGAAAGCAGAACTTGACTTGTGTTCTAAGAGAATGAATTTCAGACTGGAAGAAGGACAAATTGGGTTAAGAGAAAATGAAAACCAAGGTGGTAATGGGGATAGTAATGAGGTCTCAAGTTGCTCCCAATAACCTTATAGTTCCAAATTTAAGTACATTCCCAAGTACCTAAATAACTTTAGCTATAATGAAGGAAAGGGTATTGTTATTTAAAGAGAACGGAAATGCTATTAAAAGACTAAACGTAGGTAAAATTTGTGTTGGTTTTCTAAATAGGAAGAAAGAAAAGCCATAGGTTGGTGAGATCCTAGTGCAATTTTAGAATAAGTGAGGAAGCAGTGATAGCCAAGAGTTATTAAGGGGAACATATACCAAATTTTAATTGTGTTCTTAGAACTAATAGTCAACTGTGGAAGCTCTAAGATACAAAATTACTTGTGAGCTACCAAGTTAGCTGCTACAGTTTTATGCGTGCTGATAAAACACACAAGACTTGTGGATCAAAGACAACAGACAGCTTATTACCCACAGCGATAGCATTATACAGAGTACCATCATTTTTGTGCCAATTTTGTGAGCCCCGTTTTAGAAATGGTGATGCAAAAATGTTCAGATGAAGTCTACACACTCAATGGTTGCATTCCAGAAAAGGATCTATGAGTTAGGGAACCTGAGTCTTTTATAATGAGGAGTAGACATGCCTGCCATTTGCTCCAGAAGTAGACATTGTCTTTATCTTTCAAGGTAATTGCTATACAAACATCCATGCATAAACATGAGAAATCCATGGATAATTGTCTTCCAACAATATTAACAATAATAACAACTGCTACCATTCATTGAGTGTTCAACGAGGGTACCCACAGATAAAAGCTAACTTCTGGAATATGTAATAAATAATACGTAAACCATAGACAAAAACTAGAGAAAAATCCATTTCAAGTGACCATTGCAATTATAAAGGAATTTGATGTGTCCCTTGTCATATATATGTGAATTCCATCAAAAGATGTGAACCGAACAATGTCCATTTTAATGGGTTTATATTTGGTGGAACTAAATAGCTCAAAGTACTGATATCAGACTGGAAAGAGGTTCCAAATGGTGTCCTTGAAAAGGTCTCTGCTTTGCCCTATTCTTGTGTTGCAAAGTTATCAATGGTTAGAATGAGAACATAAATGGCAAGCATATCAGATTTAGGGAGGAGAAAAGACCAGAAGAGATAGCCAGTGTTTGGAGGGAAGATAGAGCATGAAGAAATAGATGACCCAAAATTTACCTTGAAACTATTAAGTTCAAATGAAAAGCTAAATATAAATTTCTGTACATAGGTTTAAAAGCCATCATTACAATCATGGAACCAGACTTAGCCTAAGAACCACATCCTTAGACTTAGTCTAAGAGCCTTTCATGTTAGGAATACTTAGAGTGGTTAGCTTAACAAATTTCTTAACTTCCTTGGAGCTTCACTGCTTCATTTTATAAAGGAAATGCTTAGCCATACTATCTCTATCTTCCCATGTAACTGGAGCCTGCTAAATAATATTTGTAAGTAATTCCTTGATTGGGAATAATCAACAGCAACAATTTTGTGAGGCATGAATATAAACACAGATGGCAAATCAAAGAAAATACTCTCTCATACTATTTGAGTGTTGAGTTCAAGGTGCCACCACTTTAACGAGGACCTGGAAAACAATGACAAGCATCCATATGAAAATGAAGATAGAAACCCAAGGAGAGATCTGGAAACCATGCTATTCCAGCTGAGGGTGGAAACATTGAGGTTGTTTGGTCTGTAATAAAGAAGACTGTAGAGATATCATAATGATCTCCAAATATATGAAACAGTGTAGCATCAAAAGCAAATCAAGGATACATACAGAGAAATTTCAGGAAGTCAGGTTGTGCTCATTCTAAGTAAGAATATTTTGTAAATTTGAGTTTGTAGTAAACGAGGTGACCTTTTAGCAGTAATGGAACAATTCTGGATGTGTCTATAGCACTAACTATATGTCAGCCATGTTTTAGAGGGGTTCTGGCTGGATGGAAGGTGCTGCCGAATGACTTCCAAGGGCCCTTCTAAAATTCTGTGAGTCCATGATTTCAAAAGCTATGCTCTTCTGATTGAGTAGTTTGACTATTGTCGTTGAGAGGGCATTTATTTTCATCTCAGCACTAACTAGCACTTAGTTGTGAGACTTGGGGCAATCCACTCAACACCTTTGGAACTATATCTTCACAAATTTACTGATAGGCTAGGTTAATTTATCCATTTGCTTGTTGATTACAGTCCTGTTAGGGAAAAGGTTAAAGGCAATTTTTATATATAAGAATAAAGAATCTGCATATTTTAGGTTCTTTCTGCCCAGATTCTCTGAGCATGAACTATACAAGAGATCTCATTTTAAGTTGCTGTATAAATACAGTTCTATATTATTTCTAGTCATATTTGAAAGAATGAATCTGCTGTACTAGCCTAAATTATTCCTGAAAGTCATTTGGACTAAGTTTAGTTCTAGAGTGTCCTCATTCTGAAATGATTTTTTAAAACTATTTTTCAAGTCAGGTCCTGAAACCACAAAAGTATTTAAAACCCTATGAGACCAGTGGCAAGAATTATCAGAAAATCTGCTTATGTAACTTCATAGGGACTCTGTTCATTCTCATTCCATCTTGAAAGTGTCTGTACATAAATTTGGAGGAAGCTACCATAGAAAGACCAGTGTCGGAGGGAAGGGGATCAAAGAGATGCTGGCAAGTTTATTGTTATCATAAAGACTTCCAGTCCTGCAAGATCAAGGTCTTGGTATAGACAGCATTTAATTCTGTATCACCTATTTCCTCTCCCCAACCCCCCAGAAAAAAAAAAAAAAAGAATTCCAGGAGAAAATTACTTGACCTGTTTGCCTTCAGAACCTAAGTGCATAGTTCATGAATACAATGGAAATGTCACTGAAGCCATTCTCTGCTCTCCCCCTAGGCCACCCATGGATGACTCTCAGACACTTTTGACCCCTGTGGTGAGCTGTGGGCCCCCAGGAGCTCTGCTCACCCGCCCCGTCGTCCTCACTATGCATCACTGCGCAGACCCCAATACCGAGGACTGGAAAATACTGCTCAAGAACCAGGCAGCACAGGGACAGTGGGAGGTGAGCTGCTGTCGGGATAAAGATGCTATGCAAGAATAATCCATGCAGATAAGCAGGAGCAATTATGGGAGGCCTTTTATTTATAAAGCAAAACATGAGTGGAATTTTAGCTCACCCTCAAAATGAGAGAGAAACAGGCAGGCAGACTAGTTCCTGAGTGTTATATCTTCTGATTGACAGGCACACAGAAAATGATGGTCACTCATTAGATAACTCATAGGAAAGGTGCACGTAAGAGTTGTAGACATGTTCCTTTTGGAATATAGATTATATATATGTCTATGTATATATATTGTGTATATGTGTGTATATATAATATATACATATATATGTATATGAGGTGGCTCATGCCTGTGATCCCAGCACTTTGGGAGGCCAATGCAGGCGGATCATGAGGTCAGGAGTTTGAGACGAGCCTGGCCAACATGGAGAAATCCCGTCTCTACTAAAAATAGAAAAATTAGCCGGGTGCAGTGGCATGTGCCTATAATCCCAGGTACTCGGGAGGCTGAGGCAGGAGAACCGCTTGAACCCAGGAGGCGGAGGTTGCAGTGAGCCGAGATCGCACCACTGCACTCCAGCCTGGGCAACAGAGTGAGATTCCATCTCAAAAAAAAAAAATTATATGTATATATACATATATAATTTGCAGGTCAGAAACGTTGCAACTGGATCAGAAAATGTTAGGCGCTTACTTGCAGACATGTACCTGGGATATAGTTCTTGTGAACTTAACCTTGGAAAACAGAAAGGGTGTGTCTCCAAAGGTCCACTAGAAGGAATAAAATCTGCAGCATTCTGGCTGTCTGCGGCTGCTGTCATCAGAACTTCTTAAGGACAATGCTTTAAACAAGCCTAGTTCTTTATATTAGAACCCTCCACTTAGCACCTATATTTCAGTAATATGTTTATCCAAAAATACTCAATAATTTTAAAACTATACTACACATTTATACTTGTATAAAATGTAAAACATATAAAATAGGAAGTTATAATATGCAAAGTATATATTATATGCTTTGTGATTACTTATGATAATTTTTTAGGAAAAAATTCTTAGAAAAAATACACATGAAGATTCCAGCTCCTAATATTTTAAGAAAATATAGTATTAGATGTAGAAGAATACCAGAGTATCCCTGGGATTCACTGGGATTTCCTTCCTATGGGCATGTTCTGCTCTTGACCATATCAGGGGATCACTGCTTGCCGAAGCGTACATAATAAATAAATAAATACACTTTATGTTGAGTTACGACCAGATTTAACCAGATCTAACTTTCATTCTATTTAAGTTTTAAATGATGTATCTGGAAAACATCCCGTCTTAATCCGAAGTGATCCTAAATTATTTGCATGATTCTCTTCCTATTACCCTATCCATTTCTGGGTTTGAGTAGTAACAATAACAACGACATTAACAATAAACTGAGCAGATGAGGAAAGTAGAAGAGGACAGTCCTCATGAAAGCCCCCTTGTACTTGTGAGTGACTGGCACATGGGCATCATTACTCTTTGGCCATGTCTTCTAGGAAGCTTTCTGTACCATGTCACCACTAGGGGATACCGGAGGCTTTCCTTTGTCCTGGAGAAAGCAGCTGCTTTCCAGGTGTCCTTTTGGGACTGGAATAAACCTGGAGGTTCTGAGCTTCTCTCTTTTCCTTTTTAGGGGCTTCCTCTGGGGGCATAGGTTCAGTAGAAGAAATTATTTCACTGATGCTATTAAAACACAGCTCTTATTATAGCTCAGATCATGTTGCAAGGCCTAATAAATAATAACCTAGGTGGCAACCTTTCACATCTTTGTGTAGCCCTCTGAACTAAATGTATAACTAAGTGTTCATTCACTGTTTCAGCAAATGGTTGTGGGACACTCACCCTGAGCCAGGCCCACTGGAATACACTGGGAAGCAAAGTCGACATGATTCCTGCCCCTGCAGAGAGACTGACTGACTCTTGTCTCTGACAATGCAGAGACTGACTCATGCTCACGCGTGGATTTCTCCTGCCTGAAATTTTCTTTTAAATTCGAGTTAATTAAAAGTTGGAAGATTTCACATTAAAATCTGAACTTCCAGCCTGTCTTGGAACATGTGAGGCTTTGTCCATACTTGGCCTGCATTCCTGCATAGCAACCGTAGGCCGAAGCCCAGCAGAGGCTGAGCTCTTTAGACAGGCATGCACTCTGGTTCGCCACAGTCTCCATCATTCCTCCTTATCTGTGGCCCTGCCTACTTCACATGCCTCTGTTACCTGGTTGCCCCAGGATGCATTCGGAATCCCAACCCTTGGTTTTTGCATCCCATACATGGTCTTCCAGCTGATATATTCTGTGGCCTGAACCATATAGATGAATCAAAACTTGGTTGAATTAGTAACTATTTTTTAAAATAAAAATCATCACTTCCATTTATTTTTATTTCTTGCTAAATGTTTTCAGTGTCTGAAAGAGTAGACTGTTTAATGACACATAAAAACCCATCTCTTTAGACTGAAAATTTCACTGACTTGTCTCCTTCAATTTAGCTTCCAGCTTTACTGCCAGCTGCTGCCTTTAGAATTTCCCTGAGCTCCTCCTTGTGAGCTCACACACCATCCCAGCCCACCCTGCCCTCATCTCAGCTCCCTGACACCAAGTACCATGTCCTTGGCCCCTGGTCATCTAGGACTTGGGACAGCTGCCTGCTTGGCCAATCCTCTGCTCAGCCATCAGTCATCAGATGACGACTCAGGTACAACTGCTCACATGATCTAGGTTGAGTGTTTTCCGTTTAAACCTTTTTGCAGCAAAATCCTGCTTTCACATACACACACACACACACAATATGAAATCCTAAATATATAAAACATGTTAAAAAGTTGTGGCTGGGCGTGGTGGCTCACACCTGTAATCCCAGCACTTTGGGAGGCCAAGGCAAGTGGGTCGCTTGAGCTCAGGAGTTTGAGGCCAGCCTGGCAACATACTGAAACCCCATCTCTATCAAAAAAAATTAGCCAGGTGTGGTTGCACACACCTGTGGTCCCAGCCACTTGGGAGGCTGAGGTTGGGGGATCACCTGGGCCTGGGGGACGGAGGTTGCAGTGGGCTGAGATCTTGCCACTGAACTCCAGCCTGGGCAGTAGAGTGAGACCCTGTTTCAATTAATAAATTAAATAAATAAATAAATAAAAGAAGTATACTGACCCAACAACAACAAAAAAAGTAACAGAGAAATGTATCTTACGTGTCATGGAATTTGTCAGGTCTTGCTTTTCTTAGAATCTGACAGCCAAGATTACTTAGAAAAAGCAGTGTATTTCTTTAGGAAGAAACTGTCAGGTGAGTTTTGAAAGAACATAGTAGAATTGCATATTAATATATTGTTGCCCAGTTCCTTAATTTATCTAATTCTTTTCACACGTACAGATTTTTAGGGAAAATGTAGATTCTTAGAAGGTTAAAAAATGCAAACTGAAAGACATCTAAATAAAGAATATTCTCAGTGTAAAGACAATGGTAGAAAGAGACAGAATGATGAACTCAAGTAGACAGATTATAAACTCTGAGAGAGAAAAAAGACCAAGTAAAGATAGGTCCTGCTCTACTCACCATTCACCACCATCCCTGGTGGCTGGCATGCGTCCTGGGTGACTTAGCCATGGCCCTTCCCTCTTGTCCCCCAGGATGTGGTGGTGGTCGGGGAGGAAAACTTCACCACCCCCTGCTACATTCAGCTGGATGCAGAGGCCTGCCACATCCTCACAGAGAACCTCAGCACCTACGCCCTGGTAGGACATTCCACCACCAAAGCGGCTGCGAAGCGCCTCAAGCTGGCCATCTTTGGGCCCCTGTGCTGCTCCTCGCTGGAGTACAGCATCCGAGTCTACTGTCTGGATGACACCCAAGATGCCCTGAAGGTAAGTGCCTCCCACCTAGCCTGCCCTCTTCACCTCCACCTGGAAGCCAAGGTTTTGCACAGCTGTGCACACTTGGAGATGTGGCCGTGTATGTGCACCCAAGTGTGTGGACACATGTGTTTGGCCCCAAAGGATGCACTTAAAAAAGATAGACATTTCTCTGAGGCCATGCTGATATATGAGCTGTTTACACTGATTCCTCCCAAGGGCTACTTTGTTTACCTTCCTTGATTTCTTTTAATGAAAAATTTAGAAGAATTTGGCAACGAGACCCGTGGATGGTAAATAATCTGCTTCCATGTTTATCTCAGCTGCGTTCTTCCTATAAAAGGAATTGGCATAATTGCTCACACTGTATGTTCCTCTGGTGTGCTGCTTCATTTATATGCTTTCCCATTCTTTTTATGAGGGCTGTGAGGGAGCGGGTTAGCATTTGACAACAGGCTGCTGCTTTGCAGAATAAATGAGCTTAATTCCTGGTGTGATTATTGCCATTCATTTTATCCCATTCGAAGCTTTAAGGGATATAGTAAGTGCCTTTGAAGAACTTATGATATAGGAGGAGGAATAAAAGAAGTATGCCAAGGTTGAGGAGGTAAGTCAGAGGGTGAGAAATGCCACAGTGGCTGACATGCAAAGTGCTATATGGGAGCTCAGGAGATGGAGGCATCATTACTTTGAGGAAATCTGAAAAGGAGCTAATATTTGATGATTGGCCCTAATGGAGGATTGGGTTTTGACCAGCAATAGTAGAGGGAAAAATACAAGATTTCTAGGTGGAGGGAACAGCGTGAATAAACACAGAAGCAAACAATAAATAAAGACCCTCGGCCGGGCGTGGTGGCTCACGCCTGTAATCCTAGCACTTTGGGAGGCTAAGGCGGGTGGATCACGAGGTCAGGAGATCAAGACCATCCTGGCTAACATGGTGAAACCCCGTCTCTACTAAAAATACAGAAAAATTAGCCGGGCATGATGGCAGGCATCTGTAGTCCCAGCTACTCAGGAGGCTGAGGCGGGAGAATGGCATGAACCGGGGAGGCAGAGGTTGCAGTGAGCCGAAATTGCCTCACTGCATTCCAGCCTAGGCGACAGAGTGGAACTCTGTCTAAAAAAAAAAAAAGAAGACTCTCTGCAGGCATATTATTTCTGGTAAGCCTAGAATAATAGATAGGAATTTTGTCTAGATGGACCTTTACGGCCAGAGAGAGGAGTTGAGATTCAGTTCTTGAGTTAATGGAGATTGGAGAGGTTTAAACAGAAAAAAGGCATGATTGAAAATACATATTAGAAATATCAGCCTGACTTCAGTGAAAAGGTGAGTCAAAGTATGCAGGAACGTGTGATGGAGCTGAATGATGACAGGGGAGTGAGACGGAGAGAACAAGCCTAAAAAGTCCTGTTCAAGTGGCCTTTCGAGAATCCCATGACGAGCATTCAATGGATGAGGCGGAAGGTCAAGTTCCTGCCTCTAAGTCATAGAAGCAAACTCAGGGATCAGGAGGCCTTGGGGTGTAGAGATTGTGCCTGTCTTAGACAGTTTGGGCAGCTCTGACAAAGTACCACGGACTGGGTGGCTTAAACAACAAACATTTATTTCTCACAGTTCCAACCCAGACTTCCAGTGTGGAGGCTGAAAATCTGAGCTCAAGGTGCCAGCATGGGTGGGCTCTGGTGAGGAACTGCTGACATTTTGCTGTGTCCTCACGTGGTGGAGAGCTGGGGAGAGAGCTCTCTGGGATCTCTCTTACAAGGCTACTAATCCCATTCCTAAGGGCACCACCTTTATGACCTAATCACCTCCGAAAGGCCTCACCTCCTAATACTATCACACTGGGGGTTAGGATTACAATGTATGAATTTGGGGGGGCACAGGTATCACTCCATAACAGTGACAGTGCCTTTTCTTTTGGAATACTGAATTAGAGGTATAAAAGATGCCCAAGGCACAGTTAGAAATACGGATATGGTTCTCTGAACAGAGAGCAGATTTTGAAACAGAGATTCAGAAACCAACTACGTTATGTTGATAATTGTTATCCACAGTGGTCAGGAAGAATATCAAGAGAGAGTAGAGGGAGAAGATAATCATAAAAATAATCAACACGACCGAGAGCTTCTATATGTTTGGCAAAATTCTAAATATTTTATATTAACTCATTTAATCTTCATTTTATCTATAAGGCACCATTATCTCCACTTTATAGATGTATCATCCAAGGCACAGAAAGTTTAAGTAAGTTGCCCTAGGTCACACAGCTGTTAAGAGGAGAAAGCAGGCTTCATGCCCAGGCAACTGGCTGCAGCCTGGCTGCGCTGCCCCTAAGCAAAGTTGCTTGAAGACCTATACCCTAGAGCCTGGGGACCAGGGAAAGCCCTGGCTTTGCAAGGGAGGAGGAAGGGCAGCCAGCAAAGGAGCTAAAGAAGGATAAGCAGCCAGATTAGGAATAGAAATGGAAGAAAAATGAATCAAGGAAGCCAAGGAAAGAAAGTTTTTCTGAATATCAGGGTATTTCCATCTGGAGCTTCCGTTCAGAGAGTAGTACTTGGTTATGAACACTGAGCGTTCCAGGAGAAGTCCACTGGGAAGCAGGCTCCAGGGGAAAAGACTGTAGAGGGCACGAGTGGAAACAGGAAGGTGAGCTAGAAGCCTGTTGCCATCATCTGTTCACCATGGTAGATTTGACCAGCATGGTCTTGGGGAAGGGATGAGACCTCTTGGGTCAGTGCATATAATTTTGATAGTCAAGCCTGTAAGATTTTCTGATGTTGAATAAAAGTTGTGAACACACAGCTCTAATGTAAAGCTTAAGGTTATTTCTTTTATATTCCTTGCAAATGTGATACATCCAAAGCACTGTCAGGATAGGAATCATGCTGGGTTTGAATTAGGGAAAATGGTATCTGTAGGGGAGCCATGGGGTCTGATTAAGGCAAATCTTTTCAACAGTTCCAAGAAAATCATTGCAAAAGCATACCATAGAAGACCTACATCACATCTGAAGTGTTTGATTTACATATTTTATATTCACACACATAGTTCTCTCCTCAGGCACCTTGTTTTCCCAATAAACACACACAAATACATGCAAAAATAGAATATTTTATAAAAATAATTCTGATTATTATAATTAGTGAACACAAGACGCAAATGGTCAATAGTGAGAAAGAGTGATGAACAGGTTTAAGCAGCAAAAACAACTCAAGAGCAGTTTGTATCATGGTCAATGCTTTCTAAATAGACATTTATAAATTCTCAGCATCTGGGGATCTAGCACTTAGCCTGAAACAAACATGAATAATGGATGAGGCTTTCTTGCACCTCCTGGCCTTTTAATAATGCAGAAATACCAAAATCCTAGTTATAGGTAAATGGCCTCTCCAACATACCGAAGAGACAATTATTTCAGTCACGCCATCTCTTCCTCACACCCACGCTTGAATTGGAAATTTGGGGCTGATTAGCTCAAAAAGCCCTTTATTACTAAAACTCTGCCTTCTTGGCGCCCTGCTAATGTTCCCAACATACTCTCTCCCATCTCGCTACTTCTCTAACCACTGTTGCCCAGAAATACTTCCTCTTGCAACACACCTCCTAAAGGCCTCCTTCTCCTTCAGGCCTGCCCCCATCTTGACTCACGCTCATGCTCTTCCAAAATCAGGAATTCTCAGCACACAGAGGAAGCATGTGGAAGCTTTTATAAAAACCCACTCCAGGGTCTCACTCCCACAGGTTCTGATCTAATTGGTCTAGGTATTGGGGCATTTTATTTTCTTAATACTCCCTGGGTTATTCTATTGTGCCACCAAAGTTAAGAGCTATTATCCTAAACACTTTCCCAAATCTTTTTGGAACTTTAATTCTACTAAGAACAAACTTTCCTACAACCTCACGTCATTCCCTTCCCCATTGCTCCACCTGCTCTCATTAACTGCCAATGGATCTTCCTGGTAACACCTCACAATGCCTCCAGCGAAGACAGTACCCCTAACAAACCCCAAGGCCAAGAGGAAATGTGCCAGTACTTCTCATACCCCATGACCCTTTCTGGGGCATCTCTTCACTGCCCAGGCTGGATGGTTCTACTGCTACTCATGCCCACTTCAGTTCCTTTGCACAGAGCTCTGTGGATCCTGCCCTACCAGTACTTGCCTTGTGGTCTGTCTTTCCATCCATTTTATTCCTATCATTCTCTCAAATTCAGTGTCATGACTTAAATCACAGTCTCTCTGCCCAAACTTATTCTAGTAGCATTCACATCATCTTACATTATCTATTCACTGGCATAGATGTGCTCTGGATTTCATCTTCATTAGCAATTGCTCCACTGCCAAGATCTCCACCTGTCAAACTCCCCCTTTCTGACTACAACCATCTGACCTTCCATCTCTCTCTCCCACAAGATGCGTGGAAGCTACCCTTTGTTCTTAAGGAGAGGCTCCCTCACTGGGCACGGTGACTCACGCCTGTAATCCCAGCACTTTGGGAGACCAAGGCGGGTGGATCACCTGAGGTCAGGAGTTCAAGACCAGCCTGGCCAACATGGTGAAACCCCGTCTCTACTGAAAATGTAAAAATTAGCCGGGCGTGGTGGTGTGCCCCTGTAAATCCCAGCTACTGAGGAGGCTGAGGTGGGAGAGTTGCTTGAACCTGGGAGGCGGAGGCTGCAGTGGGCAGAGATCGCACCACGGCACTCCAGCCTGGGTGGCAGAGCGAGACCCCATCTCTAAAAAAAAAAAAAAAAAAAGGAGAGGCTCCCTCAACCTGCTGCAGTTTCCCAGTCCAAAAACCCTCCCCTGGTCTTACCCGTATGGGCAGCAAACTCGCTTCCACACTGAACTCTCTCGTCATTATGAGCTGCTGCAGCCTTTTCTAATTTATAACCAAGGATACCCTCCACTGAACAAGCCCACTACTTCTACTTCCAGGTTGATAAGTTGCTATGAAAAATCATACATTTCCGATTGGGTCTATTATACTCTCAAGATACCTGTTCTAAGGGATGCCTTCCCTGCTTCTCCGTAATCCTTTTATTTAGCTCTTCTTGACTTACCCGATTCCCACGGCAGTTCTTCCACGTATCTTCTGCTCTCAGGAAGTCCCTGGCTGTTTTAAATCCCGCATCTTGCCTAGCAGTGACCTAACCACTCAACGAAAGCTCCCCCAGCTGCGGTCCTCTACCCTCCAAACCTTTTACTTCAGCCTCTTCTCACTTCATCTGACTCTGATGAAAAGGATCTCTGCTTTCTTGTTTGTGCTTTAATCCAGTTCCTGACCACCTCCATCTTCAGCATAGCAAATGATGCCTGAGGCTGCATTTACCAGCATTTGATATTTTCGTATAGTAACTGCTATGTGCTGGGGATTCTTTACAAATTGCAGAAAAATCCACAGAAATGCTGGACTAGGGCAGAGATAGAAGCCCAGTGGAGTACTTATTCTCAGGGAATGAGTCCAGGAGAGCTGTTGCAAAAAGACTGCCCCAATGTCTGGAGCTGTGTATTTCAAGAATGTGAATTATCACTTTTTATTATTATTATATGTGGTTATATTATCCATGTGGATAGATAATACATTTATTTATATAATATATAATATATATGTATATATTATATAGATATATAATTACATATATAATATATAAATATATATTATATATTACATAAATATATATTTGTACATTTATTTATATTATCCATATGGATGGATAATACACTCAGTCTTAAGCAACTGTGATGCATTTTTTCTTCTCCCTACTCACCTCTTTGAGCTTGGCAGCTTTTGTAACAATTTTCCAGGGTTTTGTTAAGCCTTGGGGCAAAAATGGTCACCTGAAACTTAAAAGCTGCGTTTAGCAATTTGAAAGCACTGATACAGAATTAGCATGTTGGCAGTGACTACCAGAGCAAAAGTCAAGGCTGATGGGCAACAGTGGAATTATTTTATACCTTTCAGGAGGGCTTTTTCCTGTGCATGTGCTTGAAGGACCACTGGGAACAATGCTCTAGTTGTGTTCACATAAGAGGATAAAGATGCTAAGAATTGTGAGAATAGTTTGGAATCAATTCAAATAGAGAGGTCAAGTCTATTGAAAAGGTTGAGTTTGGTATATCAGAGCTTTTCTTTTTCCCCCGTCTTCAGGTGATTAATGAAAAAGGTGTTTTCCTTTCATTATTTGCAAAGGCTTAAATCCTAGTATAAATAGACCAGAAATTAACCAAGAGCAAGGTTATATTTGGAGTAAGTTTAAAAACACCTAGGGAGAAACATACTTCTATGTGGAAATAAGTCATTTCTGTCCCAGTATCCAAAGGGTACAATACATGAGAGTCTCTTTTTGGAATAAAGGGTTTTATATTAAACTCTGAGATTCAGAACCTAAAAAAGGAGTTATTTTCATACATTATGGGCAGTGTATGATATTCACTGAATTTCTGACAAATGTATATGTGATATAAACCAAATAATGTGTATTAACATAACCTGGCTTTTTTTTTTTTTTGACGGACTCATTGGGCATGGAGAACACCTTCCTTGGATAAATTTCATGTGCCCTAATCCCAAATGTAATAGAGTAACTCTGTGAAAGATTGTATTATGTGAAAAGAGAAGAGAAGAATGAAAGAAACACTGGAAGGTGAAGAGAGAGAAAGGAGGTTGGCGGAAGTCTAGTTGAGAATTGTGTGATGCTCACGTTCTTGGGCCACAGTCATGGACAGTCAGACGTGGCTTGTTACAGGGAGAAGGTGGTTATATTTTTATCCTGCTACCTGTCACCTTCCTCACTGATGTCCTCCTGGCGTTTCCTCGGCAAGCTGTGACCTTACCGAACTCTGAACTCCTCACGCTTGCTTCTTCTAGGTCTTCTAAGGCTGATCTTCCCTGGAATTATCCTAGTATCCATACCTACTCTTATAGTTCCCACAAACAACCTCAAAAATAGCCTTACCTGTATACTTTCAGGATCCTGGCCTCTGGAGTTAAACTAGTATATTCACATGTGCAACATGTGTATTAGAGACCAACAACAAAACGTGTGTTAAAGGTTCCTAGTGCATCATTGCTGCTGTGTGTATAGGAGGTAGCATGGTACAGCAGCAAAGGTCGAGTCAGGCTGGCTGCCGTGACTGGCTGTGCCACTTATCAGCTTGGTGGCCCTGGTCACTGAATTTGACCTCTTAGGACAGTAATTTGGTCTGCATCAAGGACTCTTTGAAGTTCTAAGGAGATCAAAGTTATTAAATCTCCTGGCACAAAATAGACACCAGACACTGTTCGCCATGCATATGTGGGCATTTAAACTTCAGTGGCATTTTGAAGATAATGGCTTAAGGAAGATATTAAATCTAACTGGAATCTAACTGTGGGGTGAGTTTCAGGTTTGGTAGCCGTCTGGCTGATTAGACATTTAGTCACAGGGATCTTTTTGGTGCCTCTAAATTTACCCCATGTTTATCATCTTCTGATGAAATCTGGCCCTGGGTCTATCATCTATCTTAGAAATGACTTGCCATGTTGAACTTACTTTTTGAAAGAGAGAGAACAGAAAGAAAACAGAAGTTGTGGTATGCAGAATAACAACCCTGCACCCACCCAAGGATGTTTACACGTTAATATTCAAAACCTGTGAGTATTTTACCCTACATGGCAAAACAGTCTTTGCAGATATGATTGTGTGATTTGAGGAGATTATCCTGGACCGTCTGGGTGAGTCCAGTCTAATTACATGGTTTTGAAGGTGGAGAACTTTTTCCAGCGATCGTCAGAAAGGGATATGACTGCAGAAAAAGGCTCAGAGAAATCTGTCATTGTTGGATTTGAAGACAGCGGAAGGGGACCGTGAGCCAAAGAATGTGAGAAACCTCTGGAAGGTGGAGAAGACCCAGTACAGATTCTCCTCTTGGGGCTTTGGAGAGGAGGGCAGCCCCACTGACACACCTTGATTTTAACTCAACGAGAACTGTGTTAGACTCCCACCCTCCAGAACTGTAAGATAATCAGTTTGTGTTCTTTTTTAAGTCACTATGTTAGTGGTGATTTCTTATGGCAACAGTAGAAAACTAATATAGAAGTTTAGAAATAATGTGTTAACAGGAGACAAGAAACACAAGATGACTTCAAAAGTCCTAGAAAAACCTACAAAGTCCTGTTCCTAATACATAGATGTGAGAGAGAACTGTTGTCCTAAGAGCATGCCCAGAGGTAGACAAGTGACATGCTGCTTGCCTGAGCACCACCCCTTGGCATTTGGCTTTAAAAGTGTCACAAACTGCCCTGACTGTGCAGGCTGGAAGTGGCAGCTCAGATCAAGCATCCGTGGCCACAGCAGCTGTGGGAACAGCAGGCAAAGCCCTAGAAATGAAGCAACTTGACGGGGAGATGTTTGCAGATGGGCACCAGAGTCCAGCCTTGTTATTATTAGGGAAGAAGTAAGGCAGACAAACTCAGGGGGAGAGCAGAGCACCCTGGCGTGAACACAGGAAGGGAAAGGAGCAAAGCCAGGCCGGGCGCCAGGGATGGCGACCCGAGCAGGTGGGAGAGGCCGGGCTGACAGTCAGATGTTCTCCACTGCCTGGCTCAGCAGTCTGAGGCCTGCAAGCTGGAGAGGAGGGGACAGAGCATGGGGCGCTGAGAGCAGCATCGCTGAAAAGCTGGCAGAGAACAGGAGAGAAGGGCGGCCGCTCTTTTTGGCCTCTGTTTCGGTGGAGTGCAGGCCCCCACAGCTGTGACAGAGACAGCAGTGACAGCCACCATCGCAAAGACACAGATTTCTCAGCCCCAAATGACAAGGGCAGGTTTTCGACACAGGATTAAAGAATGAACAGAAGAAAGGCAGGTTCCATGAAATCTGATGGCAGATGTGATTTTTTTAAAACACCAGCCAGCACAGTCATTGAGGGCTGGCCTTTTGAAGTTTCATATGAGTGGCATGCTGCACATTTGCTGGTCTGTTCTTTGTGTCTGTGTCCCAGAATCAAGGTGAAGGTGGGGCACCGCTGCAGTACAACTCAGCCTCCTGTGCCGGCTCCAGCACGGAGAGCAGTTCTATCTCCAGGAGCCAGAAAGCCAAACCAAACCAAAAGACAGCCAGAGTGCCAGGCTGGCCACTGCTTCGCTTCCTGCCTTCTGTGCTGTCCTCTCCATGTAGCGATCTCAGCGACTTTCCCTCAGTAGCTACCTCCACCTGCTCATGCTTCTGCTGCTGATGCCTGGCCTCGTGGCAGCAGTAAATCCAGCCAATGCATGGTTCTGTGTTTCTCTCAAACATGAAGACTGCCTGGAGAAATAACATCCAGAAACAATATAAAGAAAGAAGCTAGCAGAGTGAAACACATCCTGGATTTCATCGCCTTCCAGTCTTCCCTTCAAGAGAGATTTCAGTGGGTTATATGAGACTTGACTTTAATCATTTCTTTCATCCTTTCTTTAGCCTGTATGGTTTCTAAAAAGGGAAAGAAAAGAAAGAAAAGTAGTTGGGGAGAAAACAAGAGAGACGCAGAGAGGGAGAGAAAGAAGCTATGGATCATATAATCCACAAATAGCATAATTGCCCCTTGAAAAACTGGAAGGCATAACACATGCCTTGAGGAAGAAGGTGGTGCAATTTTGGGGCACTGGAGTGAGAGAGGGGCAAGTTGTTATGCAGGGCAAGGGTGAGCAGAGGAAGAGGTGAGCAGAGAAGTAGGTGAGCAGGGGAGGAAGTGAGCAGGGGAGGAGGGTGAACAGAGGAGGTGAGCAGGGGAGGAGGTGAGCAGAAGAGGTGAGCAGGAGAGGAGGGTGAGCAGGGGAGAAGGTGAGCAGGGAAGGAGGTGAGAAGGTGAGGAGGTGAGCAGGGGAGGAGGTGAGAAGGGGAGGAAGTGAGCAGGGGAAGAAGTAAGCAGAAGAGGTGACCAGGAGAGGAGGATGAGCAGGGGAGGAGGTGAGCAGGGGAGGAGAGGTGAACAGGGGAGGAGGTGAACAGGGGAGGAGGTGAGAAGGGGAGGAAGTGAGCAGAAGAGGTGAGCAGGAGAGGAGGATGAGCAGGGGAGGAGTGAGCAGGGGAGAAGGTGAGCAGGGGAGGAGGTGAGCAGGGGAGAGGTGAACAGGGAAGGAGATGAGAAGGGGAGGAGGTGAACAGGGGAGGAGGTGAGAAGGGGAGGTAGTGGGCAGAAGAGGTGAGCAGGAGAGGAGGATGAGCAGGGGAGAAGGTGAGCAGGGGAGGAGGTGAGCAGGGGAGGAGGTGAGAAGGGGAGGAAGGTGAGCAGAAGAGGTGAGCAGGAAAGGAGGGTGAACAGGGGAGGAGGGTGAGCAGAGGAGGGCGAGCAAAAGAGGTGAGTAGAGGAGGATATGAGAAAGGGAGGAGGTGAGCAGGGGAAGAAGGTGAGCAGAAGAGGTGAGCATGGGAGGAGGATGAGCAGGGGAGGAGGGGAGAAAGTGAGCAGGGGAGGAAGGTGAGCAAAGGAGGAGGTGAGCAGGGGAAGAGGGTGAGCAGAGGAAGTGAGCAGAGGAGGAAGGTGAACAGAAGAGGTGAGCAGGAGAGGAGGATTAGAGGGGGGAGGAGGTGAGCAGGGGAGGAAGGTGAGCAGAAGAGGTGAGCAGGGGAGGAGGGGGAGCAGGAGGGGAGGAAGGAGGTGAGCGGGGGAGGAGGTGAGAAGGGAGGAAGGTGGGCAGAAGAGGTGAGCAGGGGAGGAGGGTAAGCAGAGGAGGATGTGAGAAAGGGAGGAGGTGATTGGGGAGGAAAGTGAACAGAGGAGGAGGTGAACAGAGGAGCAGGTGAGCATGGGAGCAGGAGAGGAGTGCGAGCAGGGAAGGAGGGAGAGCAGGGGAGAAAGGTGAATAGAGGAGGAGGGTGAGCACAAAGTGGGGTTGGTGGGGAGGGTGAGCAGAGGGTGTAGGCAACAAAGCCAGGGTCCGGAGCACTAGCCCGCCAGATCTGCTGTGGGACGCTAGCACCTCACAATTTTTGGCACAAAATCACCACTTTGCACGGCTCTGTAACCCAGCTTCAGCCTGGACCCTGGGGGCAGACTTGTCATACTCTTATAGATATACTTCAAAGCATCCAAGTATATGCCACTTTGTTGCCTGGGGGCTCCCAGTGAGCAATAGCTGTGAGCCTGATACTTAATGGAAATTTGCCCAGGCATGGAAGGAACAGGCAGAGAGACAACAAGAGAAGCAGATGAGGCAGATGAAATCTAACCCGGACATAATGCAGAGTGGGAAACTCGGGGGCTGGGCAGACCAGAGTGGAGGAGTGGCTTGGCTCCAGATATATCCTCCCTCCTGCCTCTCTGTCAGGCCTTAACGAGGGGAGATCCTCTCATCTAAGAGCCTGGGAGCATTCTGGGTAGAGGCCAGAGGTGCCTCCTTTGTGCACACAAGCCTTTAAAACAGCCTGGATTTATTGTGGCTCTTAAGTGGCCCAGGCTAATGGCTTGGCATGGATAATGTCTTGGTTTAATTGGTTATTGTGAAAGCTGCTTGTTTCTACTGTGGAATCTGGAATCTCTTGTCCCTGCCTTTGGAGCAATCCCTCACAGGCTCCCTGAATCAATAGAGCCCTCACTCTGGGCCGGCCAGTCTGCTTTGGAGGCAGCGCCCGCGGTGGGGAAAGAGGCCCTCCCACAGGATTGCTCAGATCCCTGGCGGACGCTGGGCTCTGAGGCAGGTGGCCTGCTTCTGGTGACTGATGGTTTGCGTGTGTAGATGTGCATGGGCTACAGACACATTTATTGATGACCTACTCTTGAGGGTGTCTTTGCAAGGAAAAGTTAGAGGGGTGCAGATAGAATGTACAAGGGGGGCTGGGCGCAGTGGCTCATGCCTGTAATCCCAGCACTTCCGGAAGCTGAAGTGGGAAGTTTACTTGAGTGCAGGAGTTCAAGGAGCAACAAGGCAAGACTTTGTCCCTACAAAAAAAATTTTTTTTTATTCTACTTTAAGTTCTCGGGTACATGTGCACAATGTGCAGGTTTGTTACATATGTATACATGTGTCATGTTGGTGTGCTGCACCCATTAACTCCTCATTTACATTAGGTATATCTCCTAATGCTATCCCTCCCGCCTCCCCCTACCCCACAACAGTCCCCGGTGTGTGATGTTCCCCTTCCTGTGTCCATGTTTTCTCATTGTTCAATTCCCACCTATAAGTGAGAATATGCGGTGTTTGGTTTTTTGTTCTTGTGATAGTTTACCGAGAATGATGGTTTCCAGCTTCATCCATGTCCCTACAAAGGACATGAACTCATTCTTTTTTATGGCTGCATAGTATTTCATCTGTATATGTGCCACATTTTCTTTATTCAGTCTATCATTGATGGGCATTTGGGTTGGTTCCAAGTCTTTGCTATTGTGAATAATGCCACAATAAACATACATGTGCATGTGTCTTTATAGCAGCATGATTTATAATCCTTTGGGTATATACCCAGTAATGGGATGGCTGGGTCAAATGGTATTTCTAGTTCTAGATCCTTGAGGAATCACCACACTGTCTTCCACAATGGCTGAACTAGTTTACTGCTCCACCAACAATGTAAAAGTGTTCCTATTTCTCCACATCCTCTCCAGCACCTGTTGTTTCCTGACTTTCTAATGATCACCATTCTAACTGGTGTGAGATGGTATCTCATTGTGGTTTTGATTTGCATTTCTCTGATGGCCAGTGATGATGAGCATTTTTTCATGTGTCTGTTGGCTGCATAAATGTCTTCTTTTGAGAAGTGTCTATTCATATCCTTTGCCCACTTTTTGATGGGGTTGTTTCTTTCTTGTAAATTTGTTTGAGTTCTTTGTAGATTCTGGATATTAGCCCTTTGTCAGATGAGTAGATTGCAAAAATTTTCTCCCATTCTGTAGGTTGCCTGTTCACTCTGATGGTAGTTTCTTTTGCTGTGCAGAAGCTCTTTAGTTTAATTAGATCCCATTTGTCAATTTTGGCTTTTGTTGCCATTGCTTTAAAAGTAGCCAGGTGCAGTGGCATGAGCCTGTAGCTCCAGCTACTTGGGAGGCTGAGGTGGGAGGACTGCCTGAGCACAGAGGTCGAGGCTGCAGTGAGCTATGATCAAGCCACTGCACTCCAGCCTGTGCTACAGAGCAAGAAAGAAGGTGTCTAAAAATATTTTGAAAAAAAGAACTGTAAAAGGAAGTCAGAAACTGTCTCCCTTCTCACAGAAACAAAGCCAGCTCATCAAAGCAACAGGTGGATTCACCTAGAGCCAAACTAGGCCACTGAGGTGGGGGAACTCCCAGTAGGAAGGACAACTTCTGCAAAGGAACTTGACATTCAGGTTTCTGAGAACAAAGAGGCCAGATGATCCGCATCCTTACTATAGCATTTCTTTCCAGGGTCACGATATTTCTCTTAAGTCTTCCTAAATCTTCTGACATTAAATATATTTTGTTCATATTCTTTTTTAAGGTGTGTGAAATATCCTAACCTTTGTGATTCAAGAGCAGCCTGTCTGGAAGTGGTTTTAGAGCTGAGCACACTGTGTTGTGGTTACATGTTTACAGGTCACCCCCCAACCCCCATGAACCATTAGCCCATTAGCAGTTTAAAGCAGTGACAGGGACTTACTTGTCTGTGTGCTCCAGACCTGACATGGTTTCTGGCAGCCTAACGTGTCTCACTGATGTTGAATGAATGTTCCCAGGAAGAGGAAGCAGAGGAAAACATTGAACTGTAAAGCCATGTCTTATTGAGTTGTATATTTGTTATTTTTCTGTCCTCTTACATATCTGTATCATATAAATAACCAAAATGAGATCATGCGCAAAGAATTCAGAAAATCAAGCAGTGTGAAATACAAGTTGCAGCATATTTTTAAGTGGAATCTGCTGGAGTAAATCTCAAATTGTAACACTTAAAATGGTAACACAAGACAAAGCCTGATTAGCCGTTCAGGCGGGCTTGCTTCTTCTATCATCTGACACAAAACTCTATTTGAGATTCGCCGTATGTGACAAGTCAGCTCCTGTTCCTGTGTGGTTTTAGATTATACTCGTTTCCCAGGAGTTGTTGGATGATCGATTGAGATCTCTTTAACTCACACCATGGTTTTTGTCCTCTCCTTTTTTCTGTTATGCTTTCCTATGTCATAAACATCTTTAGTGCAACGATACCAGTTGCCACTTTGCGGGAAGGAGTGTTAAGTTTAAGTGTGGTAAGGTTACTGAATCCTTCACTGCTGAGCTGAATTCTTCCCCAGGTACTAGTGAAAGGACAAGCTGTCTGAGCCAGCAGTCTCCAATATGGAGTTTACACACCCCAGGCCCAATGAACCACTGGGACCAAAAAAAATACAGTATTAGTACTTAGCTTTATGCTAAGATAGATTAATACAGGATCTTATGTATTTTTAAATTTTATGTATATTTTATAATGTAATATATTAACATACTGATAATAGAGATATGTAATTTATAAATATGCATGCTCAATGTTTTGACTGGTAGACTATTCTGGCAAACATGTTTATAGCCTCTGCTCTAAGCATGGGTGTGTCCTGATGGGCAGTTTGTCTTTCCCCAGGGTTTATGTCCCACTGGAAGGGAGAAAAAAGTCAGGTTCCTTCCAGCCCTGTGCTGCAGCTTTGTGTCACTCCTGGGTGATGGAGAAATGGCGAGCTTAAGACTATGGAAGGAGTGTGTTCTGTGGCCCCACTGTCTTTAAAATGGCACTTGGTACTTTCTATCCAAAAAAGGGCTCCTCCAAGCCAGTCTAGACTTTTTCCTCACTAGGGAGAATTCTTCACCATGACTTTTGAAATCATTGCTGAAGAAACAAAAAACAGCCTGATTCTTGGGCTGACTCCCATGAAGACTCTGCACTCAAAATGCCGTGTTAGATTTCCTGACTTCAAGGTCATGGCCAATAGGCAGTTTGGGTTTTTTTCAATGTCCTGCCTGCCAAGAAAACTGATAATGCTCTTCATATCCTCTGGCAGTCTATGTTGATTGTAGGAATGGGGTGTGGATTATACATTGTTGGGTACAATTACCTCCCGGAATACAATGCATCTTCTTTTAGACATCCCAGGGAGATAATTTCGACATGATGAAGATCTATAGTAATCAGATAATTACTATCGATTGCTCTTTAGACGTCTTGATGAGGTAATTAGGGCATATGGAAAGAAAGAAGCTGGAACTGATTGATTGGCATGACTGTAATCTCAAAGATTTCTAATTATGTTTCTTTTCTTCTAATGGCTTATAAACAAACATCATTTTAGCTTTAGAATTTGTCAGGTGCCAGGTTCACTGGGAACATCAGCTTTCTCTATTATGCTAACTAGACACCAAACATGATCAACATAAGCTCATTATGCCTTCCTGCTGAAGCAGAAGAAACTGCAATTAACCCTCACTTTTCTTCTTCTTCTCCACTTCCACGTCTCTATTCTTGTCGTGGAGTGGGGTGTCATGGAGTGGGGTGTGCCACGTTCTGTGAGGAGCGTGTGTGACTCAGGGCTGGATGGGTCTGTATGGCCTACGGGAGACCCTCGGAGCCTGCTAAGCTCAGGCACAGCAGACTAGGGGGACAATGACAAAACATATGTGTCAAGGTGTCTGGCTGTGGCTGGGGGCTGGCTGACTGCTCGGGCTCCTGTCACAAGCCATAGCTACTCATCAGCCAGCAACATTAAGTAGCAGGTCAATACTCTCAGGCAGCTGGACCACACACTTGTCTACGTCAGTGTGCTATTGCCTCATCTCTTCCATTAGATACTAATTAGAGGACGCCCTGTCTGAAACCACATTCCACATTATCCTAATATTTTTTTACACCTTATAGGACCTTTGAGCAGCTTGCATGGTTCAGAATAGTTGCCTCACCCAAAGATGACAGATATTAAGAACCACTAACGCAGCATCTTGAAATGAGCTGTTTGCATGTAATCAATGATCGTGGTAGCCACCACACTTACTGCTCTACAAGTGCATGGGTTAGAATTCATTCAACAAATGCAAGGTGGATGCATTTTTCTGAATATGAGGCAATCTGGTTCCCATGCCTGAAATCCTCCACTGCGACCCACCTGTGCTTGGTACCCTGGTGGGTACCCAATCCATGCATGTTACAGTCTGAATGAACACCTGTGTTCTTGAATTCCCTGCTTTTTATTGAAACAGCACCAAAGAAAAAATTATATTTTGCTTTGATTTTTTTTCTAAAATCCATATAGTCCTGGACCCTTATTTTAAAATGGGTCACAAATTTCCTATGTATTTGTACCATTAAAACTTTTAAGGCATGAGAGAAGTAACGTGCATAGGGATGGTTCAGACAGCAGAGGAGACCCAAGATAGTTTGTTCATTGATAACTAATGGTTTGCTGCTGTTTGGATAATTACAGCTGCAGTTGGAAATGCTTCATTAACTCCCATTAACTAGCCTGAGAAATGGAAGAAGTATATATAGAATCTGTCTTTATGTTGTATCTGTATAGTATAAGAAAATTATGTAGCAAATTTTTTCATCAGCCACAATTCTCGAGAAATAAAAGTAGTCTTTTGAAAATGTAATTGGAGTAACTGTTTAGTTCAATATCTGGTGTTTAAAAACCTTCCTAATCTGTATCGGAATATTTTCCTTTAATAGAATATATAATTAGCGTATTCTAATTTTTTTAATAATCGGGAATTATGCAATAAATAATTTTAAGCAAAATTTTTGTTTTTATTTCTGTACTTGAAGTAACTATAAGAGATTGAACTAAATGTCTAAAACAGGTTCTAATTAATTTTTTATTTGTTGTTTGGTTTTATCAAGTCCAAGGAATGAGTATCTCTTCTAGTTATTTGTCCCTTTTTGTAAAAGTTAATTGAAAATCTACTTTCTTATCAGTTTGTCTACATTTCTACCTATTTTTTCTTTAATTTATGGCTCTCTGGCTTTGAGTTCTGATGTTATTCCCCCATATTTGATAAATACTCCACTCATCAGTTGGTAAAGGGCAAACTGTACTGAAATTGCTCCACAACAGTGTGATGTAGACTGCCAAAACATAGTTTGTTATTAGGGTCTGGTCCCATACAAAATGGGAGGGGTTTTAGTTAGTTAGAGGGTCTCGAGGCTGCAAAAGTGGGTGTTCAAGGTGTTGCACAAGTTCCGCCTGCCATTCAGGAGGCAGTAAAGAAACTTATTCAATGAGAGAGCTGACAGAAGTGATCCAAATCAATAACGTGCTTTGGGTTTGGGGCATGTCATTATAGGAAATTTTACATCTTGAGAGACAGATGGGAGGACAGCTCCTAGAAGAACCTAAGGCTCTTCATTTTAAAGGCAGCACCCACAACCTGCGCCTGTCAATTCACGATATCGCCCATTCCCTCTGGAAGAGCAAATTGCTGGCTAAGTATCAGGTAAGGTTCCCAAGCCGAACAAAAGGTCTGGAGACATCTCTAAGAAAGAGGTCTAAAATTATATAGACATAGGAAATCCCCTTCCTTGAAATTAATCATATGTCATTACTTGTTTCTCCAAAATAGTTTGGGGTTATTTAGGATTTTTGAGAAATACAGACATATTTGAGGGGATGCTTTTTAAAAATTCTTCCTTTAAATAAATGTACTATCAGTTTTATTTTTAATAAATGAAAGGCTTCCAAATCCATCATTTCAATTAATTTTCATACTAAATGTTCACATCAATGGGTAAAAACAGCTTCAAATGCATTCACAGAAACAAACAGAAGGACATTTTTATTCCATGGGACACAAATTAGGCTTCAGCCTTCCTAGGCCAGTACCCTTACATTGAAAAATTAGAGGGAGCCCTACTTTGGAGAACTGAAATAGCATGTAAAAGTAAAACCCAATCAGGATATTATTAAACAACAGACAAGAAAATACTGGTCCCAAGTGTCATTTGTGTATACCTGGGGGAAAATCACATGACCCTCAAGGAATTTTCCCCTCCTTCATCCGTCAGCCTGAGCTCTTGAGAAAACCACTTTGATGGGATTGCAAGCCTCATATGCCGCCCTAGGAGCGGCAGACATATTTAGAGAGCTGTGAATCCATGTTGATATTTATGCAAATTCAACCCAAACCCCAGCATTGCCGCTGAACTGGTAGCTATTTCCCGATGTAAGCCAATGAACATACTGGAAGACTGATGATGGGAAGACATTCTGGCTCCATTCTCACTCTCATTGGTCAAGTTCCTACACATAAATTATGGGAAACAAGCCTACTGGTTTGTTAACAATCATGAGCTTTGACGGAGGTTGCATGCCAGACTCTCTATGCACAGCTCAGTCCTTGATGGAGACAGAAGGCTTCTGACTTACTCAGTATACCTCTTTCTTTGCTTTCTTCTTTCCTCTGTGTTGCAGTTGTCATCATAAAATACTATAAATCTCCCTGTTTTAGAAGTAATTTCTTTTATACAATTATAAGAAAATACTATTTTAATGATAATGATAATATGATATTAGTTAAAGCTAAGCCTGGCCGAATGCTTACCATCTGCTGGACACTCTCTTCATACATTGGTTTAGCTCATTTCACCCCAGCAGACCTATGAATGAGAAGCTCTTTGTTTACTCTTTTGCAGATAGGAAAACTGAGCAATGGAAAGATTAAGTAATTTGCCCCAGGTTATCAAGTAAGCGAAATAAGGGGTTCTTACTTGTACTGGATTTGGCTCTGAAGCCACTGCTTTTTACAGCCATGCTCTCCCATTTTTTATGTGGCAACCTTTTCTTTCCTTTATTGAAAACAGATTCTAGGATAGGCTCTGTAAGGTGGTCTAGACTTTTAGAAAATTAAAGCCTGTTCGATGCTTGGTGCCAAGAACTTTTCTGTGGCAGCTAATTGAGTCTGAAGTTTCCAACTGTAGTGGGTTTTGGCTTCCCCTGTCCTGGGCAGAGGAGGATGTAAGCATGAAAGGGAGCCGCATCAGTGCAGTATCCTTTAGACTTTCTTTGCTTTTCTCCAGAATGTCACGACAGGGATTCTATTAATGAGCAATGGCTGGTGTGTGCAAGTTTTATTTTGGGAATTGTATAAACTTTTTTTTTTTTATCATTTACAATGGCTCCTGTTGTAAATTAGAGACATGTGGCAGACTGGTTAGGTACATGGATTCTGGAGGCTGACTCCTTAGGTTCAAATCTCAACCCTGCTACTTACTTGCTGTGTGATTTGGGGTAAGTTATTGAACCTCTCTGGCCCTCAAGTTTTTCATGTGATAAGGGGCCAGGATGTACTTAAACATAGGGCTATTGTGAGGATTAAATGAGGCCACAGGTGTGATACTGAGCGTACCTAGCAGCAGACCATCTGAGAGTTATTTTTGGTATTAGTCCTTCAATTGTGGTTAACACTTTTATATCCTTTAGGAAATTCCATTTTACCATGTTTGGAGTGGATCTCAAAGAAACCTGCACTGCACCTTCACTCTGGAAAGATTTAGCCTGAACACAGTGGAGCTGGTTTGCAAACTCTGTGTGCGGCAGGTGGAAGGAGAAGGGCAGATCTTCCAGCTCAACTGCACCGTGTCAGAGGTAAGTGGCTCCTGTCTGTCTGAAATCAGGGGAGAGGCCGACACTCAGGAAGAGAGAGAGTGTGGGCTAAAAGGGTATCTCAACATAGCCCAAATGGGAAGTCCTCAAAAGCTTTCTATAGATCCTATTTGTTAATAGAATAATATTTGTAATGAGCAAGGGAAGTTAGCTGCAGAAAAAAAAATATAATATATTAAGGGATCCTTTTTGAAAAACAAGTCTTAATAACTGCACCGTGTCAGAGGTAAGCGGCTCCTGTCTGTCTGAAATCAGGGGAGAGTGCGACACTCGGGAAGAGAGTGTGTGTGGGCTAAAAGGGTATCTCAACATAGTCCATATGGGAAGTCCTCAAAAGCTTTCTATAGATCCTATTTGTTAATAGAATAATATTTGTAATGAGCAAGGGAAGCTAGCTGCAGAAAATATATATATATATATTAAGGGATCCTTTTTGAAAAACAAGTCTTAATTTTTATGACATGAATTTTAAGAATTATGTTCTAACTTTTAAAAACAGATCTGAATTTCAAGTAAAGGTTTAATTTAAGGAGCGTGCACATGGAGTAACTTCTCCCCATGCATCCCTTAGCGTGCCATGTTCCCCCATCCTCCATCTGTCTCTCCTCCCTTTCTGCTTCTTTCTCAGCAACTCTCCTCCCTTTCCCCTAATCACCTGCTGCTGGGTGGAGTGGAAGAAAGGAGAGGGGCTTCTCTGCTCCCTTTTTCTTCTTCTCCATTCAGAGGAAGAAAGGAGAAATCTCTTGATCTCCTTTCTATCATTCTCTAAATATACAAAGAGAGAGATACACTTTCCTCCGGGATGGGGGAAATATGCCACAAATAGAAGTAGAATCTCCATATTTCCCCCCTGTGGCCATCAGCTTTGCCTTCCTTTGCTGTGATCTTCACACACTTCAGTTGGCTATTTCCCTGTGTCCATATTACAGAAATAATAGTGATCACTGCTATCTAAAACTTCTCCTTAAGGAAAGAGGAAGTGCCCATGACCTTCCTTATCTGTTACCTTGGATCCAAAGCCTTGAAAATTGATAACCCTTCACACCAGAGGAACAAAGGGAAGAGAAGAAGCCAAAAGGGCAGAAGGCAGCCTCTTTGGGGCCTCATGGAGCTAAGCCCTGTGCTGCGTGCTAAGCCACAAAGCACAAGATTGTCATATGTGAAAATGACAGCGGGCCAGTATATGATTTAAAATACTACCTCTCCCTCGTTGTGTCATGCACAGTGACGAATGCAATGTCAGCATGTTCAGCTTGTCTTGCTTCACATGTCATATTTAAAGACCATCTTCCTTAGCAAACCGAGTGGGGAGAAAAGCACATCAGCTTCCGCTACACTCCATCCTTCTTTCTTTCCCACAGCCTGCCGAGGTGCGGTCATCATTTCCTCCTGTAGTTTCATGAGACTTTTGACTCATAAACAACTTTAGTCACAGCCCCCGGTGACATTCATAAGGAATGATCTCGGTGTCAGGGTGCCATGGCAACCGCCAGGCCTTCGGATGCGCAGCCCTATCTCCCAGGCACACAGCACCACCCCTGCTGGCTCGGGAGGGTGTTTTCACTTTCCAGGCCCAGCAGGTCTGCAAAGTTCAATAACCACCCAGCTCCAGTGACAACAAAGGCTGCGGAATTTTGGAGGGGGGTGAGGGGGTCTGGTCCTTTGATGCTTGCTTTCTGTTCCACATGAACATTGGCTGCGTGTTAAAAAGGTGGATCAGATGCAGCCACAAATGAAAGAGAGCTGCTCTGTGCTCTCCCGCGCCAGGGCTGCCACCTCCCTTCAGAAAAAGGACAGTTTTGCATAGTGAGATCACAATTTAAGGGCTTTTGCTTTCTTATGGCAACACAGAGGAAAGATTACTTCTTTTGCAACGTGGTGTCAGTCTGCTCAAAGAGACCAGCCTTCAGTCATGTCGGAGGCATTTGCCCTTGTGTGACAGACAAGCATATTTGAGGGCGGGGAAGAAGTGAGCGGAGTCAAGATGACTTTGGGGGATTAAGGGGCACTCTGCGGCTTTTCCTTCTGGGTCACTGAATCCCACTGTTGTGGTTAGCATTTGAATGCGGGTGCTGGGTGCGCAGAGGAGGGAGTGTGGATGGGGGTACTGACGTTGGAGAGGAAGCCTCTGCGCTGAAGAACAATGGACTCTGTAGAGTTCTGGGACCCAGATCCTCAACAAAACCTCCAAGAAAGGGTACAAGATGATTGACAAGCCATAAACAAGTAGAGAAAAGGCTCCATTTGTGGTTTCTTTCTTCTGAACAGGGCTCCTTCCTAGGGTCACAGGGCAAGATGGCAGTGAGGCTGGGGTTCCCGTTCCAATGTCCTATCTCCCAGGAATGAGCTGGCTTGCCAGAAATGTGCTGCCCCTCCCTCCAGCCACCCACCACCCGACGCACTCACCAGTCGTCATTTATAAAGCTACACAGCCCTTGGCCTGTCCTGTCAGACAGAGGACCTGTTGCCCACCCCAGAGACCAGGCTGTGCGTGACATGTACTCTGATTATTTCAAGGGCCAGCCAGTTGTCTCTGGGTGATTTAGCCAGGGATTCCTTAACTAGAGACAAAGGCTTTAATTTCACAGAGATGAAGTTTAAGAAGGAAAATGTCTGGAAGACTAACTAACTGTATTGGCACAAATGAATGTCAAAATGTAAAAGATGATAAAAGATTTTGTTTGTTGGTTGGTTTCATAGACAAGTGCAGAGAGAGTAACCAGGAAGCTACTCATTATCTCCAAAAGAAAACATGGTGCAGAGGACAGATAAATTTACAGTTTTTTCACATCTTCTATTTTGTTTCAGTTACAGGCAGACATCCATCATGGGAAATTCCCAAGTAGGCAGTTCCATGGAGATAGGGCCAATTACTTAATCCTTTCTTGCCTCAGTTTCCCCATTGTAAATTGGTATAGAATATTATCTTGGGCCAGTGTGGGAATTAAATGGGAGAATGTTTGTTAGTAAGTGTTCTAAACAGAACTTGGCCCAGAGCACATGCTTAATCTATGTTCACCATTTTTACTGGTGCCACTGATGCCATAAGGATAACAGGGCTTTTGAGTCAACTTTGCTACTTCAATCTGTGGGGTCTGTCATCAATTGAGGTTTCAGATTTTCTATCAATCAATCAAAATAAACACAAAAATAAAACTCAGATCCTATATAAATAAATGAAAACTAAATATAAACAAAAATTAGCTCCCAGAGAAAAGAAGGTAGCATGTAGTATCCCCAAGTTGGTTTATCACATTGCTTTACTTGAAAGCTCTGAACCCTGAAAAAAGGTGCAGTTTTAGGGGGCAGTATTTATTAGTCATCTTCTTCTTTTTTTTTTTTTTTTTTTTGAGAAGGAGTCTTGCTCTGTGGCCCAGGCTGGAGTGCAGTGGCACGATTTCAGCTCACTGCAACCTTTGCCTCCTGGGTTCAAACAATTCTCCTGCCTCAGCCTCCTGAGTAGCTGGGATCACAGGCATACGCCACCACACCCGGCTGATTTTTGTATTGTTTGTTTGTTAGTAGAGACAGGGTTTCACCACGTTGGCCAGGCTGGTCTCGAACTCCTGACCTCAGGTCATCCACCCACCTCAGCCTCCCAAAGTGCTGGGATTATAGGCGTGAGCCACTGCGCCCGTTCTCATCTACTTTAATAATTAATAGATTTATAGGCAATAAAAGCAATTATAATTAATTTTTATATTTGCTAGATCTTATAACCTCTTAAGTTGTGGTGCACAGCACTTTTGTATACACAAATAATATTTATTTAAAATAAATGTACAAAGTAATATCACTCTGCTACAGCCATTTCATCTGTTTACATCTTCTGCTTTCCATAACCTGCTCAAAATGACCATTGGGAAAATCTAGTTTTTCTAAGTGACTTTAGGAAAAGTCCAAGTATCAGAATAAAAAGTTGTTTCAGGACTGTGCAGTCCTGAATATGTGTGTCATCACCCATAGCAGCTGTTTGACTAATGTTGAAAAATCATATGTTTACATAAGGGAATCATAACATCAAAGACCAATGGTACTGATATTATAAATGATTATTGAAATAAGCATTCTGTGAGAGTAAACTCTACTTTTACCTGGAAGTAAAGGAAGAACTAATAGCAACTAAAATTACTAGATGAAATGTAAATGTATAAACGTATTTTACTTTAACTTTCAAGGCTGTTGTCAACCATTTGATGATAAGAGAAACAAAGAAATGATGCCCTATTGAGCTTGTTTCATCTACACAGAAATAAATAGGCTGTGTGAGTAGCCAGGGATAGAGAGCTCAGGACTTCAATGCCCACATGAAATGCTGAGGAGAGTTCTCTATCCACAAGAAAATGGGGACAACATGAATATGTGAGCATGCCTTCCCAAGATCCATGCCTATCTATCTTCAACTGGCCTCTCATTTCAGGATTTAACTTCCACATTTAGTTGGAAGGCAGCTCAACATCCTAGTCTAGTCTATGGGTGGGCTTCTATCAGAGGTTGGCTTCATCTTCTTTCTGTACTAAGGACAAATATTTTCTCTCATTTCAACAAACAAACATTAATTGAGTAGCCGCTTGTGTGGGGGGCACAGTGTTATCATAGAGGTCTGAGGATGATTGACATAGAGGTCTGAGGATGATTGATTGATTGATTTACTCTCACCAATAAGAAATGTGAGAAATAAAAGGCAGTAACCTACAAATACAACCAATGTGAACAGAGCAGAGTGTGAGGAGCACAGAAGAGCTGGGAGGCACCGAGGAGACCTCCAGGCCTGACGCCTAGGGTATGCTCACCCAGGGGGGCCCCAGGGCACAGGACTTTTGGACCAGGCTTTGAGGACTTTGCCTGACTGACAGAGATCAAAGAAAAGAAAGAGCAGAATAACTATTAGAGGTGCATCCTTAGAAATGGCATGAGAACTAGTGAGTGGTGCTCAGACTCTAAGGAGCCTATGAGTCAGGTCAAGTCACAGCAAGGACGAGGCAACCTGAGATTAGATTGTGAAGTGGTGGAAGCACAGGTGAACAGCCCTACTCCATGTCTGACTGCATTCTGCACTTCACATGGTCACCTTGCAGCCTCATACCAGCCAACCAGGAAGGTCATATAAAGATCCCTCACTGGGCCAGGTGTGGTGGCTCACACCTGTAATCCCACGACTTTGGGAGGCTGAGCTAGGAGGATCACTTGAGCCCAGGAGTTTGAGACCAATCTGGACAACACAGTGAGACCCCATCATCTCTTAAAAAAAAAAAAAAAAAAAAGGCAAATTAGCCCAGTGTGATTGTGCACACCGATAGTCTCAGCTATTTGGGAGACTGAGGTGGGAGGATCGCTTGAGCCCAAGAATTCAAGGCTGCAGCAAGCTATGATCACACCATGGCACTCCAGCCTGGGTGACAGAGAAGTGTTAAATGCCCCTCCTACCACATGAAGACCTTGTCTCTAAATATATATATGTATTTGAGGACAAATACCATGATCTAAGCCAACAGCACTGTGCATACCATGGCAAAAGATTTCAAATGCCCTCCACACCCCTGGATTGACCCTGTTCCATGGGATTGCATAAGCCTAGAAGTGAGCACTTGCTGCTGATCGCAGAATGTGGAACATACTGCTAATCAACACTGGCACACAGGCAGTTGCAACCTCACCGCCCGCAGTGCCAGTGCATTCACGGCTGGGGAGGCCACTGAAGTGGTGCAGGGCAGCATATGGGGGAGCTCTGGGTGATGGTGGTGTTGAGCCCCTGAGCTGAGCGCTCAGCAGGAACCAAACACTTCATGATGGCTGAAACTGGGTGTGGCCAGTTAGTTCATCCTCTGGCAACTAGTGAGGAACACCAACAAGTTACGTGCTTTAAAAAGAGAGAGAGAAACGGCCGAATAGGAACAGCTCCGGTCTACAGCTCCCAGCGTGAGCGACGCAGAAGATGGGTGATTTCTGCATTTCCATCTGAGGTACCGGGTTCATCTCACTAGGGAGTGCCAGACAGTGGGCACAGGTCAGTGGTTGCGCGCACCATGCGTGAGCCGAAGCAGGGCGAGGCATTGCCTCACTCGGGAAGCGCAAGGGGTCAGGGAGTTCCCTTTCCTAGTCAAAGAAAGGGGTGACAGATGGCACCTGGAAAATCAGGTCACTCCCACCCAAGTATTGCGCTTTTCCGATGGGCTTAAAAAACGGCGCACCAGGAGATTATATCCTGCACGTGGCTCGGAGGGTCCTACACCCACAGAGTCTCGCTGATTGCTAGCACAGCAGTCTGAGATCAAACTGCAAGGCGGCAGCCAGGCTGGGGGAGGGGCGCCTGCCATTGCCCAGACTGGCTTATGTAAACAAAGCAGCCTGGAAGCTCGAACTGGGTGGAGCCCACCACAGCTCAAGGAGGCCTGCCTGCCTCTGTAGGCTCCACCTCTGGGGGCAGGGCACAGACAAAAAGACAGCAGTAACCTCTGCAGACTTAAATGTCCCTGTCTGACAGCTTTGAAGAGAGCAGTGGTTCTCCCAGCATGCAGCTGGAGATCTGAGAACAGGCAGACTGCCTCCTCAAGTGGGTCCCTGACGCCAACCCCTGAGCAGCCTAACTGGGAGGCACCCCCCAGCAGGGGCAGACTGACACCTCACACGGCCAGGTATTCCAACAGACCTGCAGCTGAGGGTCCTGTCTGTTAGAAGGAAAACTAACAAACAGAAAGGACATCCACACCAAAAACCCATCTGTACATCACCATCATCAAAGACCAAAAGTAGATAAAACCACAAAGATGGGGAAAAAACAGAACAGAAAAACTGGAAACTCTAAAAAGCAGAGCGCCTCTCCTCCTCCAAAGGAACGCAATTCCTCACCAGCAACGGAACAAAGCTGGACGGAGAATGACCTTGACGAGCTGAGAGAGGAAGGCTTCAGATGATCAAATTACTCCGAGCTACAGGAGGAAATTCAAACCAAAGGCAAAGAAGTTGAAAACTTTGAAAAAAATTTAGAAGAATGTATAACTAGAATAACCAATACAGAGAAGTGCTTAAAGGAGCTGATGGAGCTGAAAACCAAGGCTCGAGAACCACGTGAAGAATGCAGAAGCCTCAGGAGCCGATGAGATCAACTGGAAGAAAGGGTATCAGCAATGGAAGATGAAGTGAATGAAATGAAGCGAGAAGGAAGTTTAGAGAAAAAAGAATAAAAAGAAATGAGCAAAGCCTCCAAGAAACATGGGACTATGTGAAAAGACCAAATTTACGTCTGATTGGTGTACCTGAAAGTGACGGGGAGAATGGAACCAAGTTGGAAAACACTCTGCAGGATATTATCCAGGAGAACTTCCCCAATCCAGCAAGGCAGGCCAACATTCAGATTCAGGAAATACAGAGAATGCCACAAAGATACTCCTCAAGAAGAGCAACTCCAAGACACAGAATTGTCAGATTCACCAAAGTTGCAATGACAGAAAAAATGTTAAGGGCAGCCAGAGAGAAAGGTCGGGTTACCCACAAAGGGAAGCCCATCAGACTAACAGCTGATCTCTCAGCAGGAACTCTACAAGCCAGAAGACAGTGAGGGCCAATATTCAACATTCTTAAAGAAAAGAATTTTCAACCCAGAATTTCATATCCAGCCAAACTAAGCTTCATAAGTGAAGGAGAAATAAAATACTTTACAGACAAGCAAATTCTGAGAGATTTTGTCACCACCAGGCCTGCCCTAAAAGAGCTCCTGAAGGAAGCACTAAACATGGAAAGGAACAACTGGTACCAGCCACTGCAAAATCATGCCAAAATGTAAAGACCATTGAGACTAGGAAGAAACTGCATCAACTAACGAGCAAAATCACCAGCTAACATCATAATGACAGGATCAAATTCACACATAACAATATTAACTTTAAATGTAAATGGACTAAATGCTCCAATTAAAAGACACAGACTGGCAAACTGGATAAAGAGTCAAGACCCATCAGTGTGCTGTATTCAGGAAACCCATCTCACCTGCAGAGACACACATAGGCTCTAAATAAAAGGATGGAGGAAGATCTACCAAGCAAATAGAAAACAAAAAAAGGCAGGGGTTGCAATCCTAGTCTCTGATAAAACAGACTTTAAACCAACAAAGATCAAAAAAGACAAAGAAGGCCATTACATAATGGTAAAGGGATCAATTCAACAAGAAGAGTTAACTATCCTAAATATATATGCACCCAATACAGGAGCACCCAGATTCATAAAGCAAGTCCTGAGTGACCTACAAAGAGACTTAGACTCCCACACATTAATAATGGGAGATTTTAACACCCCACTGTCAACATTAGACAGATCGAGACAGAAAGTCAACAAGGATACCCAGGAATTGAACTCAGCTCTGCACCAAGCAGACCTAACAGACATCTACAGAACTCTCCACCCCAAATCAACAGAATATACATTTTTTTCAGCACCACACCACACCTATTCCAAAATTGACCACATACTTGGAAGTAAAGCTCTCCTCAGCAAAGGTAAAAGAACAGAAATTATAACAAACTATCTCTCAGACCACAGTGCAATCAAACTAGAACTCAGGATTAAGAATCTCACTCAAAACTGCTCAACTACATGGAAACTGAACAACCTGCTCCTGAATGACTACTGGGTACATAACAAAATGAAGACAGAAATAAAGATGTTCTTTGAAACCAACGAGAACAAAGACACAACATACCAGAATCTCTGGGACGCATTCAAAGCAGTGTGTAGAGGGAAATTTATAGCACTAAATGCCCACAAGAGAAAGCAGGAAAGATCCAAAATTGACACCCTAACATCACAATTAAAAGAACTAGAAAAGCAAGAGCAAACACATTCAAAAGCTAGCAGAAGGCAAGAAATAACTAAAATCAGAGCAGAACTGAAGGAAATAGAGACACAAAAAACCCTTCAAAAAATTAATGAATCCAGGAGCTGGTTTTTTTAAAGGATCCATAAAATTGATAGACTGCTAGAAAGACTAATAAAGAAAAAAAGAGAGAAGAATCAAATAGACACAATAAAAAATGATAAAGGGGATATCACCAATGATCCCACAGAAATACAAACTACCATCAGAGAATACTACAAACACCTCTACGCAAATAAACTAGAAAATCTAGAAGAAATGGATAAATTTCTCAACACATACACTCTCCCAAGACTAAACCAGGAAGAAGTTGAATCTCTGAATAGACCAATAACAGGAGCTGAAATTGTGGCAATAATCAATAGTTTACCAACCAAAAAGAGTCCAGGACCAGATGGATTCACAGCCGAATTCTACCAGAGGTACAAGGAGGAGCTGCTGCCATTCCTTCTGAAACTATTCCAATCAATAGAAAAAGAGGGAATCCTCCCTAACTCATTTTATGAGGCTGGCATCATCCTGATACCAAAGCCTGGCATCATCCTGATACCAAAGCCTGGCATCATCCTGATACCAAAGCCTGGCAGAGACACAACCAAAAAGAATTTTAGACCAATATCCTTGATGAACATTGATGCAAAAATCCTCAATAAAATACTGGCAAACCCAATCCAGCAGCACATCAAAAAGCTTATACACCATGATCAAGTGGGCTTCATCCCTGGGATGCAAGGCTGGTTCAATATACGCAAATCAATAAATGTAATCCAGCATATAAACAGAACCAAAGACAAAAACCACATGATTATCTCAATAGATGCAGAAAAGGCCTTTGACAAAATTCAACAACCCTTCATGCTGAAAACTCTCAATAAATTAGGTATTGATGGGACGTATCTCAAAATAATAAGAGCTATCTATGACAAACCCACAGCCAATATCATACTGAATGGGCAAAAACTGGAAGCATTCCCTTTGAAAACTGGCACAAGACAGGGATGCCCTCTCTCACCACTCCTATTCAACATACTGTTGGAAGTTCTGGCCAGGGCAATTAGGCAGGAGAAGGAAATAAAGGGTATTCAGTTAGGAAAAGAGGGAATCAAATTGTCCCTGTTTGCAGACGACATGATTGTATATCTAGAAAACGCCACTGTCTCAGCCCAAAATCTCCTTAAGCTGATAAGCAACTTCAGCAAAGTCTCAGGATACAAAATCAATGTACAAAAATCACAAGCATTCTTATACACCAACAACAGACAAACAGAGAGCCAAATCATGAGTGAACTCCCATTCACAATTGCTTCAAGGAGAATAAAATACTTAGGAATCCAACTTACGAGGGCGTGAAGGACCTCTTCAAGGAGAACTACAAACCACTGCTCAAGGAAATAAAAGAGGATACAAACAAATGGAACAACATTCCATGCTCATGGGTAGGAAGAATCAATATCGTGAAAATGGCCATACTGCCCAAGGTAATCTATAGATTCAATGCCATCCCCATCAAGCTACCAATGCCTTTCTTCACAGAATTGGAAAAAACTACTTTAAAGTTCATATGGAACCAAAAAAGAGCCCGCATCGCCAAGTCAATCCTAAGCCAAAAGAACAAAGCTGGAGGCATCACACTACCTGACTTCAAACTATACTACAAGGCTACAGTAACCAAAACAGCATGGTACTGGTACCAAAACAGAGATATAGATCAATGGAACAGAACAGAGCCCTCAGAAATAATGCCACATATCTACAACTATCTGATCTTTGACAAACCTGACAAAAACAAGCAACGGGGAAAGGATTCCCTATTTAATAAATGGTGCTGAGGAAACTGGCTAACCATATGTAGAAAGCTGAAACTGGATCTCTTCCTTACACCTTATACAAAAATCAATTCAAGATGGATTAAAGACTTAAATGTTAGACCTAAAACCATAAAAACCCTAGAAGAAAACCTAGGCATTACCATTCAGGACACAGGCATGGGCAAGGACTTCATGTCTAAAACACCAAAAGCAATGGCAACAAAAGCCAAAATTGACAAATGGGATCTAATTAAACTAAAGAGCTTCTGCACAGCAAAAGAAACTACCATCAGAGTGAACAGGCAACCTACAAAATGGGAGAAAATTTTCTCAACCTACTCATCTGACAAAGGGCTAATATCCAGAATCTACAATGAACTCAAACAAATTTACAAGAAAAAAACAAACAACCCCATCAAAAAGTGGGCGAAGGAGATGAACAGACACTTCTCAAAAGAAGACATTTATGCAGCCAAAAAACACATGAAAAAATGCTCACCATCACTGGCCATCAGAGAAATGCAAATCAAAACCACAATGAGATACCATCTCACACCAGTTAGAATGGCAATCATTAAAAAGTCAGGAAACAACAGGTGCTAGAGAGGATGTGGAGAAATAGGAACACTTTTACACTGTTGGTGGGACTGTAAACTAGTTCAACCATTGTGGAAGTCAGTGTGGCGACTCTTCAGGGATCTAGAACTAGAAATACCATTTGACCCAGCCATCCCATTACTGGGTATATACCCAAAGGACTATAAATCATGCTGCTATAAAGACACATGCACACGTATGTTTACTGCGGCACTATTCACAATAGCGAAGACTTGGAACCAACCCAAATGTCCAACAATGATAGACTGGATTAAGAAAATGTGCACATATACACCATGGAATACTATGCAGCCATAAAAAAGGATGAGTTCATGTCCTTTGTAGGGACATGGGTGAAATTGGAAATCATCATTCTCAGTAAAATATCACAAGAACAAAAAACCAAACACTGCATATTCTCACTCATAGGGGGGAATTGAACAATGAGAACACATGGACACAGGAAGGGGAACATCACACTCTGGGGACTGTTGTGGGGTAGAGGGAGGGGGGAGGGGGGAGGGATAGCATTGGGAGATATACCTAATGCTAGATGATGAGTTAGTGGGTGCAGCGCACCAGCATGGCACGTGTATACATATGTAACTAACCTGCACATTGTGCACATGTACCCTACAACTTAAAGTATAATAATAATAAATAAATAAATAAAAAAGAAAAAAAAATAGAGATGGCATTTATAGTAGATTAAGTAGGTTTTCTTTTATTGCTTTAATAGTTCCCAGGCAACATTTGCTTTTGCTTTTCCAACCAGCAGAAGTGATCATAAAATGATTAGAATTTCTCCTGCAGATGAAATTCAGATTTTGCATTTGTGCTGTTTTATGAGCTGAGACTATCTTAAGAGCCAATTTATGGTTTTCTCTACTAAAATTAGATTTTTAAAAAATAAGGATATACAGCAATTGGAGGATGCCATTAACAACTTGCCCTAAGGCAATAATATACTGTGTTTACCATTTTCTTTTTTAAGAAATTAGCCTTAAGTTGATATCATTTAGAGGAGAGCTATGTTCCATTTCATTCAACAAAAGCAGAACTGAGACATCTTCTGTGGAGTTTAGCAGGAGAACTACTGGAGCATTTGCCCAGGACTTTCCCCTCAAGGTCAGGCTGTTTCCAGAAGCCTTGAATCTCAGATCTATTCATTCCCAAAGCACTGCCCTTTTGAACATTTTCCTCTCCTGAAATTTAAACCTTTAGGAGCTCTGATATTCCCTCTCTTCTCTCTCAGCCTGGAGAATCCCATTAGTAAAGCTGTTATCGAATCACACCAGAGCTTTCCATCCAGCCCAGTCCTCACCAAAGACTCACAAATCTGAAGCTATGCAAAGTTAGCTCAAAATGTATGTACCTCTATCTCTGAGCCAGGTTACATCTAGTGATGCACAACTTTCAGGCTAAGAAGAAGCCATTCTTCCTAAGAAGAATAACAGCACTCATTCTTTTCTTATCACTCAAAGCAAGGCATTATGTCGATTGGTTCAATAGAGATTGCTTTTGTCTTCAGAAATAATGCTGTGTTGTTCCTGTCCCTGAACTACAGGAACCTACTGGCATCGATTTGCCGCTGCTGGATCCTGCGAACACCATCACCACGGTCACGGGGCCCAGTGCTTTCAGCATCCCTCTCCCTATCCGGCAGAAACTCTGTAGCAGCCTGGATGCCCCCCAGACGAGAGGCCATGACTGGAGGATGCTGGCCCATAAGCTGAACCTGGACAGGTGGGTATGGTCTGGCCCCAAGACTAGCTTCTTTCTGTCAGCACCCTCCAGGACTGATAACTATTAGACGTAGGGTTAGCTTCATTTTTTTTTCCATCCACACATCTATTTAATTTTTCATTTTGCAAATATGCATTAAGCTCTGTCCTTGTACCTTGCACTACGGGCTTGCAAAGAGTGCTAAGAGACATTCTGAGCTTATCTGGCATTGGTAGGTATCAAGTTTTGTGATGCACTTTGCAAAGCTGATGGGCTAAATTCCCCAAATCATATAGCCATTCACTACCGTAGTTATTGCTCCTCCTCTGCAGTTGAGCAGGACCTAATGTTTGATTAATAATTAGCATGCCAACACAGCACTCATATTAAGTTATAAAGAGACCTCTGGAGCGTCTACTTTGTGGAGTGTCACCGTCACTACCAAACATAACATGTGGCATGACCTGTCAAAGATCATCCAAGCCTGGACTAGAAAGAAAACATAAGTCTCTTGATTTCCTATTTAGAATATGACCCATAGACATCTTGTCTCTTAAATTATCTCACTCAGAGCTGAGGTTCACAAAGTTAAACATCACATCCCCTGTCTGGGGCTGATCTAATTAAGCATGGGCTAGTTATTTAGGATGGCTCACTGTCAGCCACAATGGGACCAGGAAACTTAAAGTAGAGAGACAGAAAGGTTTAGCTGAGGAAAAAGAGATATGTAAGTCACACTGTTGAGCACATTTTCTCTTTCCCAATTACAGGTACTTGAATTACTTTGCCACCAAATCCAGCCCAACTGGCGTAATCCTGGATCTTTGGGAAGCACAGAACTTCCCAGATGGAAACCTGAGCATGCTGGCAGCTGTCTTGGAAGAAATGGGAAGACATGAAACGGTGGTGTCCTTAGCAGCAGAAGGGCAGTATTAACCACCATGCTGGAAGGGGAAATGAAGGACAAAAATGCACAGGGAGTCTGTGGCCGTCCAGGTGAATCACAGCTGAGGAGGAAATCCAGATGAGACCAATGCGCTTCACAGGCAAGACTGCAGCAGGAGCCAGAAGGAAAACAGATACAACTGCCAATGTACATGCCCACTTTACTCAGACATCATCACGGGAGTTAAGAAAAATTGTGTAAATTTGTACCTTGAATTTAGCTATCAACCTAATTTTCCTCTTAGTTGGGCTGTATGCTTTGTGGTACAGGATCTTACAGTTTCCTAGGAAACGCTTTTTATTGCTATCCAGATATATGGATAAACTTTCTTAACAAACCCAATTTCTACAAATGTTGTTTACATCAAATTGGACAGGGATGCAGACACTGTCCATGGCTCGTTCTATTTTTGTTCAAATCATTTGAAGTTGAAGCTGTGGACGGTTTGTTGTGTCTATTTCAGATTAGTAATTTACAGAGAAATCACAGACTTTTGCTACAAATCGTGTGCATCAAGTGTCTCAGATAATCCTCCCATCAGTGTTCTGTTTCTAGAAATTGTAGAACCAGTATTACTGTTTGTATCAGGGAAGTGGAGAATCTAAGTGTAAAAAAGAAATAACTAAGACTCCTATTCCTTGGAGGGACCCTTCTGGTGCCCTTTGGGAATAAAGCTGTAGCATTGCAGGGAAGACAGTGATTCACGTTTAACCCCACAAACAAGCATTTTTTTCACAACATGTGTCTGTAATATGCAATATGAAGTGTTTTGGTTTTTTTTAAAGGTATTATTAATTATTTACAGGTATTCTGGTAAAATGATTTTTTTTAATTTCTATTTTTGTTAGCAGTGCTGTTTGTTAGTATTTGGGTATTGACTAGACCTGTCCCACCTTTTCACCTATCAATCAAGGTGGGTGTGGTCATCAGTTTAATTCAACATGCATCGCTTCCTTGACCTTTTACCTTTCCCTTATTCCACCCCAGAAAGGTGATAAATGCTGAATGGCTTTGTCAGTCTGTTCCTTCAGCTTGCTCAGGCAGGGTCTTTCTCCTCTGAGAAGTCTTAAGGAGACGTGTTCGCTATTAAGTTCACTTAATATTGCCGTTGGGTGGCCCCACGTCGACTCCCTATGGTGCTCTACTCTAGAGGCAGTGTGGTTGGAGGAATGGACTCTAAACTGGAGATCAGGAAACCAGTTCTCATTGTGGGTCTGTCACTGTCTTGTTGCGCCAACTTGAGAAAGTCATTTAACCACACTGGACCTCAGTGTCCTCACTAGAAAGTGAAAGGGTGGGATTAGATCATCTCCATGTTCCAAAATGCTCAGCTTCCACCGTGATGCCTCCGGTCTCATTCATCAGTCTGAAGACCACAATGGACTCTGACCTAGATCATCATTTAAAATCATCAGCTGGTCTTTTGCCCAGGCTATGTTATGCCTTTCAAGTAGTTCTGATATGGAAGATGATTATTCTAACCAGCATTATGATGCTGTTTGTTTGGCCTGAGTCGCTCTGCATCATTGCATTATGCTGTTCACTGAGAGATGACATCCCTTTATTATCATTTTCTTAGCCTCTCTTGGGATGCCCCTGCCCCCAGCCTTCCTGACTGGTTGCAAATTCTGTTTTTTATTATTGTCTTGGCATCTTGATATCTAGACCACTCCTACAAGTTTATCTGGCAGTAGGAACTTGGTGCATTTTTTTCTACGCCCCCCGCCCCACCCTTAATCTTTCTTTGCTGTCATAATATTCAGTAGCATTTATAAAGGCTGTCTAGTTAGCTCTTTAAAAACTGTTGTCCTGCAAAATGTTAGTCAACAACACACTACTTCTTTGTGTAAACTATTATGTTTCCTTGGGACCATCACAAGCTCTTTAACACAAGGACTCAATTCATTCAGCAGGTGGGGATTAAAGAATCAAAGCCCAATAGCAAAACCAAAACTGAAGAACAAGCAGACATGTGTATGAATTGGCACCTTTAGAACATGACTGTGGTTTACTTTTAGGCTGGAGGCACACAACTTGCTGAACAGACTTGAATCATACATGTGCTTCCATCTTTCCGTGTTTCCGCTCCTATTTTGGTAGCGTCTTGAGATTACTTGATGCCTCCGCCATCCTCATCCCTGAGGAACTGCTGATACCTTGCTATGGAACCTCTTCTTTCTTTCTTTCATGCTTTTTATTCCTTATCTTCTGTTTTGGACATACATATATTCTATAAAATCTCTCTCAGCCCACCCCCTGCATTAGGATTTCCATATTTAAAATATTTGTACACTGACTGGGGAAGGGAGAGATTGCACTATAAACAAGTTCAGTGGATGTTTGTAGCAATGAGTAAAACTGTATTCTAAATTAAAAATCAAATATATATACACGCAGTTATACATTTTTTAAAAGGAGGAGGAGGAAAGAGAGCTATTGTCCATTCCTACATTTTGAAATAAACTTGTCAAGATTACGCATCAGTACCGGGGTTGTGGAATCATCTATGGAAATCAAGAACTAGAATCTTAACTGAATGGTCAAAGAAACTTCTATGCCTAGTGAAAACTAGAGGGGAGCAACTATGTAGCTATGAAGATGAATCAATTCCATAACTGTTACTAAAAACTTACTTTGACTAAAAAGTCACCAACACAGAAATATTGAACACAAACAGGAATTGTTTGTTTTACTGAAGTCATTGAGCACCCTTGGGGTTCACTTCAGATGCTTTTTTGGTTCAACTTCCCACCACCAGAAAAGAGAAAAGTGATTGATTTCGTGTGTGAGGTACTCATCTGTCAGAACTCTTAATGTTTCCTATTAAGTGAATGACAACTTCCATACATACACTATTTATACCAAATAATTTTCACTACAAATTCTGATTTCCTTCTCCTTTGGAGTAAAGTAATAGCTGTTAGATTGCTTTCAAACTTAGAAGGTCCAGATATATAACAGTTCATTTCATAGGAAGCCACTTCATCAACCATTCTATGTGATACATCCTGCTTCTTTCTACACCGCTGGAGAGGCAGTTTGGCTGGTTTCATTTGGATAGAAAAAACTATCATTTGTGCATGCTGCCATCTAGTGGTGCACAACACAATCTAACCTGAGTTTAATATTCACTAGAATGTTTGACGAAGGGAATGAAAACCTGTAGAGTTCAAGGACCTTTATGACAAACAGATGTAGGGAAACTTTCACTTCAAATTTATAATTTTCTTATTCTCACTTTTTTTTCATTTGCATCACCCATCTCAATACTAGGTCATTGTGAGCCTAGTACATCAACTCATTTATACACAACATATCTTCAGTTGCTTCTTGTTAACAGAACTATGTAAAATCTATATAAAACAGTCTTTGAAGAGTTGTCATTTTTAACACTTATGGTTTTCATTGGGGTTTGTATACTTTAAATCTCCTTTTAGTTCCTTAATATTTATCTTTGGAAATGTAAGAAGTATCTGCTTAGAAAGAAATAAGTCTTATATATGCAAATGGAATACTATGTCTGGGGAAGAGACAATTGGGGTTGTTAATCAAAGGGAAGAAAGCAGCTTCTTTTCTGCTGAATTTGGGAATCCAAAAGCAGAGGTTTCATCCTGTTTTTATTTTCTTCTTATCACACTCTTTCAAGTTTCCTTAATGTATCTGGAAGGAACAGAAGTTGGATTCAGAATTGATAACTGGCATGGTGATGACAAACCTGTGTAACACCAAGGTTCTCACAGCTAACAGCTGTTTCACAAACGGCATCTTCCAAATGAATAGTCACCTCTGCTATGCAGAAAACCCCCATCCTGCTGTGAGCAAGTTAGGCTCTTCAAGAACTGGACAACTTTTTGGGTGAGGTGTTCAATATCAAACTGCATAATCATTAGCCATTTTCATATATACTATTTTATAGATTTAAGTCTCTCAACTATCAAAAAGTAGAGCGATTTTTAGGAGAAAAAAGTCATGGGGACTGAGTTCAGGACACCCTGAAACTGTGCGACCAGTAATTTTTTTAAGGTATTTTTTCCTACAAGTAAGGCATCTGAAAAGTCAACGTTTTGAGAGTGGAATCAAGACTTTTCACTTCTCCTGGCAAAGAGCAACAAGGCTCTTGTCTCGTGTCCTTCTGTGTGTCTCTGTCAGGATCACAGCAGCTGTGCTCTTGGTCTGCTTACTCCTCTGTAATCCACGTACGCAGAAGGGAGTTAATAAGGTGATCACCATCTCCCCAGAATTCAAAGGTCTTTGCCTCTATAAGGTCTGCCCCTATGGGGCCAGGAAAATATAAACATATATAAGGACCTGCAAGAGAGCATAAAGAAGGTAGAAAAGGTTTACTTGTTGGGTTTTCAAGCCTTCAAGTTGGATGAGTCTTAGCTTTTGCTGGGCAGTTGTTCTGGACAAGTCATCAGTTTCATGTGGAGAACTCAGTGTAAGCCCAAGGCTAATGAATGAGAGGGGTCCCATGGAAACACAGCTGAAATGAAATGGGACTTTATCCATCTTCTCTGAGAATGGAAGAGCTTTTGTGAAGCAGTACATCATTGCTCAAGATAATGGTTGATAAGCATTAGATTTTATAGATCTAATAACAAAAATATTTTATTATCTCAAGTTAACAAAACATTTTTTTACCTCTCGAGTGCCTCATAGGACCAACTATTACTCTTTGGTTTTTATTTTTCTTTTTGTATTATTTTTATATATTCTTTAACCTTGCTGAGCTAGTATTGACTGAAATCTTTAGAACTTTGCCTCTGGGCAATGAAGTAATGTTTCTCTACCCTAAGATATCTATTTGTATAATCTCTGGCTGTAATGATCACTTTGGAAGATTTCCTTTGCATCTCTAATTATTTCTTTTTAATGGAATAAGGCATAACGGGGAATAAATATATTGTAACCAATGTTATGGAAACCCATATCCATACAGGCCAGGAAAGCCAAATGAAGTCATTTCCAGAATTCTAGTGTGAAAAACCTATTTTTGAAAAGTGGGGAGATGGCTTTGTATAGCACTGGGTGGGTTTTCTCTGCAGACTAAGTCTAGCCATGAGCTTCCAGATCCTTTAGTTTTATCAGCCTTGTGCTTACCCCATTTTCATAAATGCTACTTTAACAGCCAGTCTTCATAAGTCATGGTTCCTAGGTTTTCCTGTCACCTCATTGTATTCATCTGTGGTAGGATACTAACGGGCTCATTCAACCAAATGTAATGTGTGCCTCAGACCTATTTAGCATGGTTGGGGGGCATCAGCAGGACAAATCAACAGGTACTCCACAAGTGTACTGGCACAGCAAGCCCAGCAATTATTAGCAGCTCTTCATCAGCCTGCTGTCTACTCAGACGCTTGCCTACTGAAGGGACCTGTCCAGAGATCTTCTGGAATCCCAGGTTGGGAATCTCTGCAGAATGTCATGACAGTTGTGGCCCAACTAGCTTCTGAGTAGAAACAAGGAAGCTACCCTGAGATATAGTCAGCTGCCCACCTGCCATAGTATTTGCTACTGAATGCCAGCCTTTTAACATACCATTTCAGATTTGTCCTTCAACAAAAATATAAATTGCAAGTCATACCATTTAAGGGTCTTTTACAAATATGTCTAAATTGTGTGTCATTTTTAAGTTCCAAAGGTCTACTGGACTAAGTACTATCAGACCAGCTGTAGTACCTGATGGCGCTGGTGGAATAACCCTCAGTACTGGTGTGTAGAAGATGAATTGTAGGCAGGTTTTGCTGATCAGCAGCCTAAGGATTGATGGGCTCTCTTTTGGCCTCTGATCCTGAGCACTATGGAGGCAGCATCAGAGAATGGGGACCTGAGCTACATAGGTTCTCAATGTTAAAACAACCCTGTTCAGCGTGACATATAAGAGTAAGAAATCTACAGCTGGTGTAAAATACCTTTGCCTTTTCTATCCTGAAAGTAACGAATGGCATCTGTACATGTAGGGGTAAAAACTCAGATGTCTACTCCTCCAGGCCATGGACAAGAAAAAGTACAGCAGTCAGAACAGTGGAACAAGTGATTTGCATTCTCTTCTTCATGCTTTCCTAGATCTGCTATTGGTAGCGCAGCCCTCGCCCTCCAGACATAATGCATCAAGCCCAGTTGCAGGGAACATCACTGTGTGTGTGTGATGTCATGGTGTTATATGTGTTGAGTTTAATGTTGAGCTGAAGCAAGTTGGTGACCTTCCTCTTTGCTCTTTGTAAAGAAGACACCAATGTTTGTCAGAGAAAAATCCCCAGCAGTCGTGTTGAAGAGGCAGTGTCATCCACCTGCTGTCCCCTTTGGAACAGTTCAACTGCAGAAAGGTCAGATTGAGGTTTTGTGCTTTGTCGTTTTTCTTTTTTAAACAAAACATGACAACCTTGGCTTTTCCGATATGGAACACTTTTGTTGTTGTGGAGTTCCCTCTTGCTGTATCTTCTATGCAATTCCTTTTCTAAAAAAACCCCCCGGCAGAGGCAGAGTGCCCTCCGGATATCCGTCCGGCGCCTTGCTGAGTGGCGGAGGTGAGGGATACCAGCTCCGGGTGTGCCTCTTTTCTCTCCCTGGCTGCCAATCCTGATTTTCCCTGCAGTCCCCCTGGTTTGTAAATTGCCTGCATTTATTCTGTCAGCCAACATGTACAAAATGTAAGAAAGAATTTTTAAACAGGTAATAAATTATATTTATAAGCAACAAAGTGCTGCCTCCTTCACTTAATAACAAGGTTCTCTTGCGTGTTCAGAGCTGCCACGTGTTTCTTCGGTGGGACAGAAAGGCTTTGGGTCCTGCGTGGATGGTGATCACAACCTCCTGCAGGCACAGGATGAGGTTTTAACATGGTGCTACTAAAAAATCAGCTGCACATTGGAATCACCAGAGAGGCCTTAAGAACTAATGCCAGGGTCACACCTCCAGAGATTCTGATGGAAGTGGTCTAGGGGTAGCCTGAGTCTTGGGTGTTAAAAGCTCCCGGGTGGTACTAATGAGCGGTTAAGGGTGAGAACCAATGTCTTAGAACTTCTGCAGAATTCTCTGGGGCGGGAGCTTCTAAATAGAGTGTCAAGCCCTGCCCCCAGAGATCTGATTTTAAATGAAGTTTGCAAACAACTATACTAATAGGTAGGAAATGAAAGGTAAGCAACTACCAGCAGAGGAGTTCAGCTTGGTACAGGACTGCTGGCCACTGCCTTAGGGCGAGCAAGCCAAGGACTCCAGCTGTGAGGTGCGAAGCAGCTGTGAGGCTGAGGACTAGAATCAAAGACAGCCCTGTCCTCCACGAGAGAATGACCTGGAGACACTTCCTTACATGGACTGCCACCTGCCCCCACCCCTCCCCTCAGCCTCGGTGGCTGAAGGGTGTAAGCAATTGCCCAGCACTGAGAAGCTGGTCCATGCCATGGGCTGGAAGAAAGTGACTTAAAACAATCCATGCTGGGATCACGAATTCAAATGTTTCTCCAAGGCTAAGGAAGTAATGGAAATACATGAACTGGAACCTGGGTAAAATCAAAGGGAGACGTAAGGGCTGCAGCTGAGCCAGAGAATTCAAATTCCATATAAAAGAATGAAAATACAATGAAAACAATAAAACACAAACAAAAACTGTACTTTACATAGAAAACCCATGGTGCCAAAGGCTCAGCCCTGTTACCAGACCGCTAACCCCTAATTAGAAGCTTTGGTAGCTGAGATTCCTGCTGAGAAGGCCTTACCTAGGATGGCATGCAAGCATTTTCAAAGACTATTCACTGAGGGCCCAACCTAAGCCCCTGTCTCTCAGTGGAGGTCCCTGGAGAGTTCTGAAGCTTGGCCTCTCTCTGCTCCTGTCTCTCAGTACCAGCATACAGGTGCCAAGCAAAGAACCTTCAGCAGCCCCAGAGATCCCCACAGCTAAGCTCAGATCAGAACCTAGGGTAGAAATTAGAAATTACTTTGCAGAGACAAAACTTCTGAGAGTGCGGTCATCTGTACTTTGCTGCTGTGACCAGATGGAGACAACAAGCTTGCAACTTACAAAATGACCAATGCCAAGAAAATAACCTTTTTTCCTCAGCTGAGATTTACTGTCAGTATGCCTGTGAGTTCTGCGAAAAGTTTAATTTGAGCCCATGACACACAGAAGTGGGGTGTACAGAAGGTGGGAGAGATGTACCAATAGCAAATCTCAGCGGTTTTAAATGTTGCTAATTGTAGATCCTGCTAAACTAATGGCAGGAAGAAAAAGCAGCATTGGCCAGGCACAGTGGCTCATGCCTGTAATCCCAGGACTTTGGAAGGCTAAGATGGGGAGATCACTTGAGCCCTGGAGTTTGGGACCAGCCTAGGAAACATAGTGAGGCCTTGTCCCTACTAAACATAAAATTAGCCAGCCATGGTGGTGCATGCTTGTAGTCCCAGCTACTTGGGAGGCTGAGATGGGAGTCACTTGAGCCCAGGAGATCGAGGCTGCAGTGAGCTATGATCACGCCACTGCACTCCAGCCTGGGCAAGACAGAGTGAGACCTTGTCAAAAAAAAAAAAAGAAAGAAAGAAAGAAAAAAAGAAAAAGAAGAAAGAAAGAAAGAAGGGAAGGGAGGGAGGGAGGGAGGGAAGGAAGGAAGGGAGGAAGGAGGGAGGAAGGGAGGGAGGGAAAGAAAGAAAGAAAAGAAAAGAAAAGAAAGAAAGAAAGAAAGAAAGAAAGAAAGAAAGAAAGAAAGAAAGAAAGAAAAGAAAACAGAGGAAGGAAAGAAAGAAAGGAGAAAGAGCAGTATTTCTGAGCACCTGTGATGTACCTGGCATGGGCCCTCACATAATTCAGACACTTATTGGTTCCTCACAAGAGCGCGAAGAGGTGGGAATTTACAGGTGGGAAGACTGGGCTCAGATTATGTACTTCCAAAGAATGAAAAAAGTGGAAAATGGTGGAATTTAAGCAGGTCAGTCTGAATCCCAGCATCAGGATGCACTCTTTTGACACAAGTGCAGCTGGCTAACCACCACCAATCTCACCCAAACTCTTCATTCTCTCTGTGTCAGATGCAAACCTTCCTGCACTCTCCACTCCCCAGACAATTTTGGGCTTCCCTGGTCCTGATCCAATCTCCAATGGATCCCCTCACAAACCAAACTTCTCATTCTGCCCTCCAGGGTCCACAATGCTTGGAACAATAGCCCTAACACATTCCCTCCCCTTTCGCAGAGGTGACAATTCAGGGGCAGCAGCAATAGCCTCATCCTTCCATACCTCAAATACTCCACAGCTAGGAGGCAGGTGGGGTCTTTCTCATACAACACTGCTGATTCCAGATTATTGCATTAAAACCCAATGCTTTGCATGTCAGGCCTCCTGGCTCAGCCGGCCAGCCTCTCTCTCTGCCTCTCACTGCCTGCGCCCCTTCCCATTCTCCTGTGGCGCTGGAGAATTTTGCCTCACAACCTTCCTCTCCCAAGACTGCCACCTTCAAAATCCACAAAGACAACAAATCTAAAGGCCAGGATTTGGGTTCCTCTTTCATCACCAACAATGTTGCCTATGAACTAAATTCACCCACTCCTGTGATCACACTCTCAGCTGTTCCCCCTCTGAAATCTGACCACAACAGCCCCTCTCTCAGTAACTGTGGAGATACCACCTCCACCCCCGCCCCATCAGGATTCCCTGTCCTGGGACCTGGGTTTTTGTTTTGTTTTGTTTTGTTTTTTGTTTTTTTTTTTTTTTGGTCTGTTAGCTCCTCTAATTAATTCCTTCCCTCCTCTGGTCCATCAGCCCCTTGACAGTAATAATTCTTACCTTCCATGGCCTGTTGCTGCGTTTGCATGATAAACCAGTACCCTGAATGAATCCTATCTTCGTTGTCTCTATACCTGTATTTGGGTTGCTGACAGAAAGATAAAAAAAATCATAAACCACAAGAAAAGTGGCACTATGAATTTCTGTTAATACTATAGTTGAGCACTTACCACATGCTTGGTGCATGGATTATGTCATTTCATCTTCAGAACAACTTCAGATAGTGGATATTAACATCATTCTCATCTTCAAGGGGAAGAAACATCTTCAAGGGGAAGAAACCGACCACAGCCCCTCTCTCAGTAACTGCGGAGATACCACCTCCGCCCCATCAGGATTCCCTGTCCTGGGACCTGGGTTTTTTGTTTGTTTGTTTGTTTGTTTTTTGGTCTGTTAGCTCCTCTAATTAATTCCTTCCCTCCTCTGGCCCATCAGCCCCTTGATAGTAATAATTCTTACTTTCCATGACCTGTTGCTGCATTTGCATGATAAAGAGGTCAAAACGTGCCCAGTCACACAACTGAGGCAGTGAGGGAAGCTGGATTCACACCAACAGGCCACCTGGCAGTCCCAAGTCTACGCTTGGCCATTGTGCCACAGTCAGCTTCATGAAGCCTAACCTGGCCCTCAGAGTTGCCCGTAACCATCTGGCTCTTTCCCCAGCAAGCTGTAATTTTCCAGTGCAATTTTAAACCTTCTTCACTTCTCTTAAACCACTGACTTCCCTGCCTTTCCCCTCACTCTCAGTAGATGACTGTGTTTCCTTCACAAAGAAAGTAGAAGCCATCAGACCATTTCTCTTGTCCTCCTGCCATGAAATGTGAAAAACTTACCTGCATCTGCCTCCTTCATGGTGCCTTCCCACCCGCTACAATGTGATATTTTCAAAGACAATAAATAAATAAATAAATAAGCACGACTATAACATAACAGTCATTTTTTTTCCAAGGGGAGAATGAAGCCATTTTATTTAGGGGAATGTTAAAACAAAGCCATATACAATCTGTAACAAATACAATTGTTTGTTCCCTAGTCCTGAATAATTACAGTATATACAAAATCTGTAAGGCACTGGTTCCCCCAAAAGAACAAATGAGTCTTCTTGTGAAACAGACAACGAAACCCCTATATTGCCAACTTTTCTCCAAAAAATATGGCATTGTTTTTTTGTTTTGTTTTACAAGAGGAATCACAATTGCTAAATTAAGTCACTTCTGATGTCATTTCTTTCATTTCCACTGCTATGTGTCTGGGTTTTCTAAGGCAATATAACTACTGAACATGTTCAAGTTTAAAAAACTATACTTCTCTCAGTGCCGTTCCACCCACAAACAAAGAAGAATCAGATCAGACCAACAACATAAAACTTCTAATGAATATGTATGAACATGAAATTCAGTCATTATTAAGTACTTGCTATACTTGACTACACACCAATTGAAATGTGTCAAAGAATTCCCTGTAAATAAAATCTCAGCATGTTTTCTAAGAAGCTTTCTGTTTGGGGAATTCAAAAATGGGCACTAATGACTTTTGAGCAGTGCTTTCCAGGAGGTCAAAGGCCTGTTTCCTCATACATAATGTTCATAGCACTCCTTTTGTGATTTAACAATCTACACACTTTTATAAATAAATATTATGTTTCATTTAGTACTTTATCATCCATAATATCTTACTCTCTAATCCACATAATGGAGTTGTGCCAGACTCCAAACTGAACATAATATTTATATATACATATATATTTATATATATACACACATACATAAACTATAAACCTGAATATCTTAGCATACAAAACTTATCTAACAACTAATAATTTAGGATTCCTTTGAGAGGGAGGGGTTAGAAGAAACTCTTCTTAGTCTTTGAAATAGTCCTGACAGTAAGCAATAAACAACATTATTAATTTCTGGGTTCTCATTTATTCAAGTGAAAGACAAATAAAATAAAATTCACTTCTGAGCCGCTAGAAATTTTGAAATCATAAAGGATTATTGGGAAATGAGTAGTCTTTAAGAACAATTTAGTGTTATCTAAGTAAAGTGGATTTTGGTAAGATACAGAGAAAAATCTATGCATAAATAAATTCTTGTTTCATTGAGCGACTATAATCGCTAAGTGGGTCTTTTTAAGTATCTCAGGAATGTTTTTAAAATATTAATAGTGAATAAATTAGATTGAGGATTAGGACCAATCTTTTCCAAAGCAACCAAATATAATAAGGAAGAAGTTTGAAGACTATTTTAATTTCTTCCCATCCTTCATTGGAACCAACACCTCCCTAGAAATCTAGCTTAATTTCAAATCATCACCTTCTCACAAAATATTCTGATTTGAAGTTATCCACTTTCAAGTATTTACCAAAAAGAAAACATAATTTTATCTACAAGGTAAGCCCAACCTCACTTAAATTTAGGAAAAACCCAAGAAACAAAAACATGTCCCACTTAACTGGCATAAATGTTTACCTGTTGTTTTGTAGATGATCTGTTTAGAGGCACTGAAGTTTCTCTTCAAGGCTCAGATGATTAGTCACACTTAGTTCTAACCATATATTCCTTCTAGGCTATCCCTAAGAATATAACTGACACAAGAGAAAGGAACCTTTACATTATTATTGAGGTTATTTTTAATATCAATTGAAGCAGCGTTATGATTACAGTTCTACTTGGAACCAACTGTTTTCACTCTTTAAAAACACAATTTTTTTTTTTTCAAATTCAAGGATTACAAAATTCTTCTGTCTTAGTTACAAACAAAATGCAGCTATGAAGCACTGGGAAGTAAATGCAAAATATAGAAAGAATCTTCATGATTCTCCCAAACTGTAAGCACAGCTCACAAACTGTCATTGCTTTAGAACGTTTTCTGGATGAACAAGTTACCAGCTGCAAACCGACTTCAGAAGTGAGGAAAATGTTTTCTCATGTTTCATGTAGCTGTCAAATTTTCAAAAATCCTCCATCCTTCAATCACCCAGTGGGGAAAATGTGTTATGAAACACTGCCCCCTGGAGTATTCTGGGAGGAATGTCTTAAAAAAAAAAAAAACCAGCAAGGAGAAAGTACTTTCAAATTCTTTACTAACCACTAACAGAATTTCTAAGAAGCAAAAGAAAACCACAGAAAGGAAATGTACATGAATAAAGTTGAGCAGGATGTGTACAACTTTCAACTGTATTGTATTCATGTTGCTAAACAATATTGGCCTTCTCGATGATTTTATTCATGTTGCTCCAAAGTTAAAACCCTGTAGAACTAAGTAGGTGAAGAGATATTTTGTATAAGTGCCACAGAAGAGAAAATATAATAAATTAAATAGTGAATTGAGCATCACTAGAATAAAATAAAATGAGTAGGCATTCCTAAGATGTGAAATGATCACCTAAGATATACATGCTCCATCCATATTGATTTTAGAACAAAACACAGCAGCCCATAACATTTTGTGGCCTCTACTAACTGTCCTCTGCTGTCTCATCTAGAGGTTATGTTTCTCTATTTTTAAAATAAAATGTAGTTAAATTAGCCTGACGGATGTTTCCTCTCTATCCCTTATCTCAGACACATACAAAACAGACAGACAATAACAAAAAGACATCATCTTTATCTATACAAAATAAGGTATGCACACTTTTTTCTTTGTGCTTCTGAGATTGGCTCCTTTGCATATATAAGATACAAGCCATCTGCACGATCACCCTCATTCCCTATCTTTGTTGACATGTTCCTCTTACAACACAAGAGCAAATTACCTCTATTTTAAAGCACCCTGTCTTCTACACAGCTCATGACAATTTTATTTAATATTGATCCTTTGAATGAGAGATCAAAAGCATGCACAGGTCAATCCTCTGCACATTAAAAAAAAAAAAAAAAAGCTTTCTTTGTGTTTAATGAAAAGGGTTTTACCATGAAAGAGATGCCTAACTCAATCAGAAACAGAAGTGGTTCTGAAGAACACCTATCAACAATTACTTCTATTAGAGTCACATAAACCTTCATTTGTTCCATATTGCCTGAAGCTGCAAAAGGCCACCTGCAGGAATTCCAAATGTGGTCCTAGACAGGCGGTGTTTGTACCCAGTGCATTCACATTGCCGTAGCGGCCCCAAATGCAGGGAAGGCCAAAGTGGTCTGAGGAGGCTAAGACGGGGTGCGGAGTATGTTTAAGATGAGTTCCGTTCTATGTCCTCCAACTTAGACTGTCTTTTGGTTCACAGAGTGCAACAATATTTTACCAATGGAAAGACAAGTATTTTAATTTACCTTCCAGCAGAGTTCCTGGGAAGAATTTTGTTGTTATTATTTAAACTATAATACTATAACCCTTAAACCATCCACATTATCTGTTTTATTTTGGCAAAATGAAAGCATCTTAAAAAAAAAAAAAAAGGCAATCCCAAAATACAGGGCTTTCTTAGAAAGCAACATGCATCATATCTTGAACAAGTTACCCAAGCGGTTTCTCCCTCCTACAAACAGACACGGATCAATCTCTGCTTCTGGGAGCTTCTCTGTCTTTGCCCAGGTCGCTCCCTGAGAGGTGAGGTCTGAACCCACTGGGAAGCAGGACGATGTTCAAGGCTTGTACTGTGGATGCTTATTTGATGTCTTTTGCTCTGCCCACAAACAGAAGAGTACCTGTTGGCTTTCTGCAGAGATGCTTACTTTTCCTCTCATATCAGAGTTTAATGTCCTGGGACTCTGACATTTTGGCAAGTGTTTTCTTAACCCGCAGGGCTGTCAGCCTTGATGCAGGATTGTGAGCCCAGCATTCTGTCATGAGTTTCCCCATCTGCCTTAGACACTGAGGAAGAGAAATGTTAGAAAAATGTATCATCTGCAAGGCTGGCACCTGTTACAGTGTAGCTTTTTAGTTTTAGGTTCATTAAGTTTGAATATATTTTTAAAAGGTACCCTTAAAACCATGTAGAAGTAAAATTCTGTAAGCTTTTTTCATGCAAAATTATATATGACTAAAACAGATGTTCATGTCTTCTTTGTGATAGAAACAAGCAGGTGGTTCTGCTGATTGTAGAAAGGTGTCTTTGAAATTAGTGTTAAGCAAATATAAAAATACCCAGGGAGTCTGTATTCCACTCAATACTCCCAGATTGTTTATAACACTTGATAAGTTTAAATCTTTTATCTAATTCCATACTATGCAAACAAACACAGTTATTCCTAAATCATAGCTGTCTGCTGCAGTAATAGCATCACACTGTACCATTTAACAAGATTAATGACCTGTGCACAGCATCACTAAAACTTTCTCCTGTGGTACATCAATTATTGGTCTTCCTATTGAAAAGTACAATTTCACTTCATAAGAAATCCTCAGTGAAGAGATATCAAGTAACACCAAAAGCCCACAATAACAGAGCTCCAGCATCTCATAAAGCTTTCTGCACAGCTTGCTGAAAAACATATATATTATTTAGCATTTTAGTAACCAGACACAAAACCAATGAGCCAAAGGTGTTTTTGTTTTTGTTGTTGTTGTTGTTTGTTTGTTTGTTTTAAGACAGGGTCTCGGTCTGTCGAGTGCAGTGGCATGATCCTGGCTCATTGCAACCTCCGCCTTCCGGGTTCAAGCAATTCTCGTGCATCAATCTCCTGAGTAGGTGGGAATACAGGTGTGCACCAACACACTAGGCTATTGTTTGTATTTTTTAATAGAGTTGGGTTTTCACTATATTGGCCAGGCTGGTCTCGAACTTCTGGACTCAAGTGATCCACCCGCCTCGGCCTGCCAAAGTGCCGGGATTACAGATGTGAGCCACAGTGCCCGGCCCAGAGATTATATTTAAACGGCTTTTACACTTCAGAAATAGTGCTCTGTCCCTCCTTTGCAGTGCTTTGGTACATTTGAAAACAGCCTGTTGTTTTTCCAGCGGTGCTTCAAACTCATCTTGGACATTCCAGTCTGCCAGAGAACTCTAGAACATGGTGAGTTTGAAGGCTGCGAGGGTGGAAGGAGAGGAATGTGGAACAGGAGGAGGAGTCAGGAAAGGCAAGACTCATTTCTTCCTTACTAGCCGCTCCTTTCCAGACCTATGTAGGTTTCACCACTACAGCCTTAGAGCCAAGCTGAAGGTGGATTTGTTCAAATCACATCTCGTCATCCTTATTAACAAAGACACCCAGCACAGTCAGGCATCTTAACTAGGTCAACCTGTATCACTTTAACATGCCTACTTTTCTTCTCTAATCAAAATGGGAGAATGCTGTACATGGGTTTGTCACAGAGAAAAATTATGATCCTTTAAAAACACACACAGAGAAATAATAGGTTTTATGCAAATGTCAAGACATTATAAATAAAGAAAATAATGTTATTTGTTATGCAGGCTAAACACTGACCAACTCGCTCAATATATTCTGGAAGTGGCAAAATAAAATTGGAAAAGTAGAACAAGTAATTTAACATACTACACTTATCTTCATATAAATTACTGCAATGAGGCGCCATCACCATCACCATCAAAAAAAGAAGAATTCCTACAATGAATATGTGGAATTTTAGCTAAAAAAGAAAAGTCTATTTAGAAGTCAGTCACAGCCACATGGTTACCTCAAGCCTTACCTCATCACTGCTCCACCGGTTTGGGAATGAGGGGCGTAACTTCTTGATGCACACAATCTCCCTCATGTCCTCATAAGAGGGGTCACTGGGCACTAGGTCATGATAAGGAAGCTGGTATTCTTCCACTATACCTAAAAATATGTTGTTACTATTATTATTATTATTATTTTCCGTGAAGTAGAAATAAAAGTCTAACACAGTTCTCAAAGGAAAAGTGCTATCAGTATTACAGACAAGTTCAGGCAGAAAAATAGCAAAATAAATCTTGAAAAATATTTACCCAAATGGTACTCAATCTAATTTAGAAAAAATGAATACAAAGCCCAATGAAAAATATTGTCATAGGTCTTCAAGCCTTTCTTTCCTAATTTCCAAACGCTAAGTAAAACAAGCATCTTAAATTTATTTCCATTTTTATAAAGAACAAATTAAAAGACAAATCTATATTAAATCTTAATGCAAATCTGCAAGACATATCCTGAACTCATACTACATGTGACTGTTTCTATTACTATAGTATGAAACTATGAATATCATAATAAATTCAGAAGTGTATCCTACTTGAACAAAATGTCAGATTTACATTTTTTCTGCTTAATTGTAGGAATGTGGTTTTGCACATTAAAAATTTAGAAAATTACAGACACCCAAAAATATTAACCATGAATTTTTTAGGTTCAAGGATTATCTGATTTTTTTCCTATATTTTTCCAAATTTTCAGTAAGGAATACATTACTATTAGAAAAAAATATGTATTGTTAAAAGAAAAGAAATATAAATCTATAGCATCTTCATAAAAATGCACACTAAACTTTCATTTTATTGTTCCTAGTATTTAATTTCTACCTTCTTCCTCTTCTCCTTTAAAAATGCAGGCTTCTATAGTATCTTCTTTTTCACGTTCTCAGATTAACTCCTCATAATAATTACATTAGAGGCTGCTGCTCTGAACAATCTTTTGGGAGCACCCCTCCTCCCTATCCTAAATCTTCTTTTATAGAAATATCATTGCTTTTCATCTGAAAAAGATGATGCCGTCAAGTTGGCAGGTTATATATCACATCGTTAAATTCACCGGGGGCTTACTCTGCCAAAATCTGGGGTCTGTGTTATGTTCTTTCTTGTAAACTCAGATCTGTTATAAAATCATCAAGGACCAGAAGGTTCAGAAGTTTTTTCAGACCATTCCAACTCACCATTTGTCCTGTGCCCTGCTGTAACCGCAGAGCTAATTATATGTATTATCCATGTTAATATTTCCTTTCACTGTGTTTTACCTCCATATGAGATAAGAAAAGCACAGGGCCTAACACTCAGGATGTGCTCTGCTTCATTTCAGTTCTTTCTCCCTTTCTCATTCTCAGGACCATGGCCCTGGAAACAGCCTGAAGGCAAAGCCCACATCTCTTTAACCCATCTCCTATTTTCCGCTGGTGGATGGACTGATGGATGGGGTGGGGTAGGTGTATCTACTACAACAGACGAAGGCAGAGCTCACCACTTAAAATTATGAATTAATCAAATCTAACTGTTGAATAACAGGCCTTATTCTTTTCTCCATGTCATGTAATCAAGTTTTCAAAATTTCCTGTTAGCTGCCATTTAACTCTGTTTGAAACCTCAAACCTTTCTATCTTTCTTCTCCTGTAAAAGATGGAAAGGCCTACATCCGGATGTGTCTCTTTCACCCAGAAGGGCCTGGACTAGAAAGATAAGCCCAAAAAACTTCCAATATCTTCATAAAGTGTTAGAAAATAGAATTTTGTGTGCTTTGCCTCTCTGGAAAAATAAAATCGCTTATTGAGAGCTTCCTCTATCCCAGTTGTGGAAACAGGCATGCTATATAAATTATCTTATTAAATTCTCACAAATGCGTTTCTGAGATGACATTATTCTCCACACTACTCAGATGAGGAAACTTGGCTCTTAGGGGTTAAGTAACTTGCCCAAGTCCATTCAGTTGGCATGGGACAGAGCAGGGACTCCAACATCTCTAACAATAAGGCAACATTATAGCAAATCTCCATATCCAAAGACAGCCCTAGCAAAGCAAATTAATACCCTAGCACAGCAATTAATACCCTGCTGTTTATATAAAGCTACTTTGTTTTTAAGCTGAGAATAATTTCTCCTGTATTTGGCCCACAGGCTTTCAAATATAGGCTTCCTGTAGCCCTGTTTGTTTTAGATGTTCAAGAAAACATAATTAGAAAAATAACCTTGTTCTCTACACCTTCAACTTCCATAAAGCTATCTTAATTAAGTATAAGCATATTATTTTTTTAAAAGGCTCGTCTACTTGTTTTATTTTTTTCTTTTTAAATACAGACTGGGTCCCAATCTATTGCCCAGACTAGTCCTCAACTCCTGGCTTCAAGTGATCCTCCCCGCTTGGCCTCCCAAAATGCTGGGAATGCAAACGTGAGGCTTATCTACTCTTTATAATGCGTGAAATCAAGGCATAGACAATTTGTTAAATTTTTTGGTTACTTCTTCTTTACACTTAGAATGAGAAATTTATTCAATATCTGGTTAGAGAAAATTTCCTGCATTAACTTTCCTTTTGGACAAAATAGTTCTCTCACTTCAGAGAGAATGTGTTCTATTTCAAATTTCTTAAAACAGGTTCAGAATTCCCAAAGTGATTATAGAAGGCACTGTGCCACTGATAATGATCTTTCTATCGAAGTGTGAATGCAGGTTGATTAACTGTTTCTTCTTTGTATTTAAATATGAACCTAAAGATGCTATGGCTCTACCAACCAAAATGAAAAGTATTAATAGTAATAATAGCTAACATGTATTGAGTGCTATTTATGTGCCAGGCAGTTCTCATTATCTTTACATTGATACCATACAACCACAGAAGCGGATACAATAATTCAATTCATCTTTAAGAGGACTCTGAAACAAAGAAAAGTTTATAACCTGTCCAAGGCATCACAGATAAATAGCAGGAACAAGAACAAATCTCAGTACTAGTTAAGTGCATGCTGCACTTTCAGAGTATTCAGCAAGCTCATGTTTTCATGAAGATAGACTTAAATTGGCCATTATGAGGAACAGCAGCAGCATCAAGGTTTTTTAATGAGCACAACCATGGAATAATATACAGAAGAGTTGATACAGAAAAGCCAAAGATTCAGCTCCTTGCCTAAAAGGTGTCAGAATTTACTCGAAGACAGACTGTAGAGCAATCAAAATAGTACAAGTAATAATACTTCTGAATATTTAAATATGTCTTCTTGTTCATTATAATTGTTTTTACTAGGGAATCCGCATATGTGTAGAAAAAACAATATAAAAAAATACTCTGATACTTTAATTTCCTTTTGATAAAAAACTGATGTTTTCAAATTGCTTTATGGGGAAGTTTTATAAAAAATACAGAAGGTAAGAAATGGGTGTCCGACCCCACATTTATGTCCTACTGTCATCTCTGCAGAGGAAATCCCAGGGAATGGAGTTGGGGATGGGGCCCAGCAGCTAGGTGAGAATAAACTGGCAGGGACAGAAAAGGGGGTTTGATTTCATCGAGCAACTGCTGGAGGAAGAACTCAAGACAGAAATGAGACAATACACAGAGCAGAAAACAGTGATGCTTGAAAAAGCAGGGGAAGCTGACAGTGTGTCTAGTGGCAGCTGGAGGAAGGAAGCAGTCAAAGATTATTCTAGGATGTCGAATATAATTTCCTGGAAGCACTATGACTGCATCAACAGAAATAAAGGGGAAAATAAAACCAGATCTTATAGACAGTATGATAACTTTGATTTCTGATCAGAAAGAAAGGATTTATAGTAGCTCCAATAGTAGCTTTCCAAAGACAGCACTGTTTCTTACCTCCTGATACACATCTCCTAGCAACCTCCCAAAGGATGAGGCCAAAACTATACATGTCAGCCATGATGTAAGACTGGAAGTGATTTCTGTTCAAGCTCTCGTCCAACACTTCTGGAGGCATATAGCGTTTGGTGCCAACTCGAGTGTTAGGTGGTATGTCAACTTCATTTGTATCACTAAGGAAAAAGTAAAGCAAAGCATTACAGCATTGAAGAGGACCAACAAAAACGAATCAAGGTGATTCTGAAACAATGGCTTTAGTTAGTGAAAGGCAGAAAAGAAAAACTTTCCAGGGAATAAAAACAATTTCTTAAAGAATATTTCTTGCCAAAAGGTATATTAAATATTTACAGGTTAAAAGCCAATGAAAGGCAAGCTGGTACTGTGGTGCATGCCTGTAGGCCCAGCTATTCTGGAGGCTGAGGTGGGAGGATAGCTTGAGCCTAGAGGTTCAAGGCCTGACTGGGCAACATAGTGAGATGCCATCTCTTAAAAAAAGTTAGGAAAAAAAACAATGAAGATAAAACTCAGTCAGAATGAAGCTGCAGCATTTAAAATTGCATTACCAATAGATCAAATTTATACCCTAAACAACTGCTAAATATATATTAAATGTCTAAAAAAACCCTCTTCCTTCCCCTATTTTAAAAACTTTACTCTTAAAATGGGCATGCACACATGACAATTTCGTGTGAAACAGTATTTTTTAAGCCAGCTGTTGTAAAGCTCTTAGATCTACAAACAAGTTTCAAAAGGGGAGAAGGAGAGAACCAACAAAGACATGCAATTGTTTTACTCTGACAAGGTGGGACATATAAAAAAGCTTTCTACTATCACTATTGTTTTATGAACCAAATAGCATTTAACTTTTTTTTTTAAAGGAAGAAAACAATAATGGAATATAACATCTTTAACTTTCTGAAAATTTTACAACATGGCCCATTTACTATTCCTTCCCAAAGACTGGGAAAAGAGTAATGACGGAGGGACAACAACCTGCACACTGGCACTTGGGAACCATTGCTTCAGTGCGATGAGCTGGAGCCACAGTTCCAGCCCCTGTTCTAAGGGTGCTGAATGACTAGGCTGATGATTAAATGAGATGACATGTACAAGCCCTGCCAACATGGTACTAGGCACATATTAGATACTTAAGTACTGTACCTCATCAGAAAGTAAAGGAACTAGGTAGAAAAGTAACAAACCCTAGATATGACAGATGAACAGACTATAACCAAATAAGGTATACTATAAAACCAAAAAGGTACAGAAACTCATTATTAAGCTGAACTCTGTGGAAAATCTTGAATAAACCTTTCTACCTCCTGATTCCCAAGAATTTTTTTTTTTTGCTTTTGCTTTTCATTACACTCTATTGACTCTCAAGAATTTACATGTTATTTCTCCTCAGCCTGGAAAACAGATTCATTTATCGAATATCACACTTATCCTGCTGTCATAGATAGTCAATACCAAAACACTAGTGGCTTCAGGAAAAAAAACAAAAATCAAAAACCTCTGGGTTTGATCTCATTGCCTTGACCACTTCTACAACATGAAATACGTGGTGTCATTTTTTGTCATTTGAGAACATTTTAAGTGTCTCTGAGTGTCTCTGAGTATCTCAAAATTTTTACATTTACTAAAACATAAAATATAAAACTTCATTTTAGAACATTTTAAAGTCACTTCCGGCTAGAATTCTTAATCTAAAATTTTATGTTTTAGATAAGATGACATATCAACAGATATGTCATCAGTGTACTCATTATGCCCCTCGTGGTTTTCTAGGTGCAATAATAACTAGCCTGTTTTCCTAAATAAAAGTTAAGACGTTAAAAGAAAAAGTTAAAGTGTAATTAAAAAACAAAACAGATGGTATTCTTTACCATATGCAAACATAGGTCCCAGTGTTCTGGGCTCTTTTCTAAAACTGGAGAAAGAGGTTAAAATGTTAATTCTCAGCACTTACTGGTATAATAGAAAATTATCATTTGTATGTGTAAATGATAAATGACAGGGGAGGAAAGTATGCTGAGAAGAGACTTAATGGTAAACTGGAAACATGTCAGATTGAATAGATGCTACAAAAGCTCCATTTCCATTCATAAAGCACGCTCTCCTCCTACTCCACCTGCTGACACCTCTCATGGGAGCAGAGTAGGGATTTCACTAATGTGGTGCCAGCATGTCCTAATTTTAAGAGGAAGATAGTGGTGACCCCAGGTAAGAAGTCCTGGGTCCCATGCAGAGAAAACAAACATGAGGGTTTGCAGATGAAAAGAAGATGGTTAAAGACCTCCACTGTATTCCAGAACAAGAAGAATCTTAAGACAATCCACACAGAAGGGCATTTAGAAAGGCCAAAGCTGTAATCTGACCACAGTTGATAAAGATTTTAGGCAATTTCATTCCATTCTTACTCGTAGCTCCTTAATGTTTATTTGGATTTGGGAGGTCAGGAAAAGATAATGGAATGTGTGATGTAGAGATATCTATTAGAAAAATGAAAGGTAATTGTGACCTAATAATAGAATTAAAATTTGTGACAGCTGGACTATACATAGTTCATCTCTAAATTCTTTTTCTCAAACACTGCAAAAACATACACTCAAGGATTCTGAATGTCCACCAAATGCCAAAAATCAGTCCTTTACATAGTCCCTTAAATACATATGCATGTTCAGCAATAAGCCATCTCTCTCCTCCCCTTCCTCTCCCACCCTAGACGTTTGCCCTAGTAGTAGCTGAATAAATCTTCTCCCTAGTAACATTTGAGTAAGTAATCTGTTTTCCAACTGAAGACTATCAACTCCTCTGAGCCCCCAAATACTTGTCATAGTCATTTGGTATATCCCCAAAGAGCATAGCCCCAATCCTTCTCCATTCGCAGTGTGTCTTGCACATGACAGGAAAACAATGTACTTTAAATGAAAGAAGGAAAAGGTTTGTTTACACTAAACTTTGCTATGGATAATTTAAAGGGAAATGTAAAAATCTCTGGACTGCATGGGCCATAAAAATGAGATCTTACCAATTTCTAGAAGGATAAATACAATTTTGTTGAGCAAACTAATTTTGTGAAAGATCACTATCAACCTATTGGCAAGTGCCTTTAGCACTACACTTAAACAACAAACATGAGAATTATAGGTAATCCATATCTGATACTGTAAAGTGTCAGATCCTCCAAAACATTTAGCTCTGCCCCTTCTTCCCTCAGGCATGTTTCTATAATTGAAAGTCATTAGACTACATTTCTTTCTTAGATTTTCAGTAACATCATTTTACCTGTTCCAAAATAATGGCAGAGAAAAATCAAGCTTGTGTTAATCCTAAAGCCAAAAATAGAAATATATGTGATTTAACACTGGGGTGCCAAGAATAAAGAAAGAAAAAGAGAATGGAAGTAGAGTCAGATGGTGTGGTACACGTGAGAACAGACAGTACAACAGACGGAAAGTTCTAGGAGAAAGAAGGAGGCAGAAAAGGGCAGGGTGCCTTCTGCACTAGCTTCCTCTAGCCTCCTTGTCCACAGAGGGCCATGGAGCGGAGAAACAAGGTTGACAAGAAAAGATAGATACTGCACAAGGGCTGTAGACTCAGAGACAATAATTCCAACCCCACGCAATAATCCTATGAACTGCAGTAGCTACATAAATATGAAGTCAGATTATAAAATCATACAGAGGAGACATAAATAGGATACTGGTTACTTCTGGGAAGGATAGCAGGAAATGAAAAAGGAATGGGACTGCAACAGGGCTATCTTCAACATTTTATTTCTTTTAAAAAGAAAAACCAGAGAAAAACAAGGTAAATTGCTAACATCTGATCATATTACATGGGTGTCTCATTTTTATACTTTTGTGTATGTTTATATCACAAATATAAGTATATATATTTCTAAGTATAGTATAAGTTAAAAGAACCCAGCAGGATCCAGAACTAGAAAAATGTACATTTCAAGGATTACAGGACAGGTTATAGGCATAAGGACGGGAAGAACAAAAGTGATATAAATAAACTGGATAAAATTACAGAGAAAATGAGCTGCTATGAAGGAGAACTGAAAATATCCCATTAAAAACAAAAGTGTTGCATTCACTACAGAAGAAATGTTATCTCTCTTCTTCTTTCCCATGGAGAATGGTTGGAAATGTGTGCACAAAGGGGTCATTATTAAGAGTAGGGTTCAGAGAATTATAAGAGTAGACAATTTTGCCCTTTTATACTTCAATAATCAATGCTGCCACTAGATCCAACATGGCTTTTGTCCCTGTTAATGTGAGTACTAAAGAGATTCAGACTTAAGTAGAATTAGAAGGAAATACAATTTGAGGAAAATAAAATAAAGAGATGCCAGATAAATTCCTCTCCAGGAAAAAAGCTTTCTTAGTTTTCAAATCATACTTCAACGAGTATTTAAAAAAAAAAAAAAAGGCCTGGTGTGGTGGTTCATGCCTGTAATCTCAGCATTTTGGGAGGCCGAGGCAGGTGGATTGCTTGAGTCCAGGAGTTCAAGACCAGCCTGGGCAACATGGTGAAACCCCGTCTCTACTAAAAATACAAAAATTTGCTGGGTGTGGTGGCACATGCCTGTAGTCCCAGCTACTTGCGAGGCTGAAGCAGGAGGATCACTTGAGCCCAGGAGGCAGAGGTTGCAGTGAGCCAAGATCACACCACTGCACTCTAGCCTGGGCAACAGAGGGAGACCTCATCTCAAAAAATCAATAAACATTTAGGGACAGTGGGGATAGAACAGGATAAAATGAAAATGTCTACAATTTTCTGAGTAAGAAATTAATGAGAGCCTGGGGGTAAAGGGGAACTCAGTGAGGAAGAAAAAGGGTTCTGTTCTTCTAGCCTAGCGTCATAAGATACTAAGCCCTGTAGGGGTAAAAAAAAAAAAAAAAAAAAATGGGAGAAATGTCCAGGTGGACATTTTATGTACTATCTTCCATCACAATCTCCAGTAAAAACATCTTCAAACCTGAGCTGTTTGTATTTTGGAAGCCAGGAACCAGCAACTATATAATGTGGAAAAGGCACAACATATATGGGAGCTATCGGCTGATAATGCAAAGGGGAACACAACTCCTTTGAATTCCCAGACAAGCAGTGAATAATGCTGAGTTCCCTACTGTACCAGGTACGAATGAGGTTAATGTCTGCATTCATCTGGATCTCAAAATGCAGGGCTGCTCTCACCTAGGATTATTTAAAGAGGCCAGAAAACCAAGTTCATATTTCTGACCAAAGTCACTTGAATGACAGTGGTATGATATAGAAAATGCCAGCATGGTGGAGTATGAGGTCTACATTGATAATCAAAGGGCTTCATAAGTCTATGGACACTCCAAGTGGCTCTTCTACCCCAGGGAAGACACTAACAAAGTGACAGTTCTGTAGGTTATGGTTTTGAGGGTAGGGAAGGGGAGCAAAGGGAAAGACTTTGAGAGAGAGAGAGACAAGAAAATTAAAAGACACACGAAATTATGATTTTCCTCTTCTCCTCTGAAGGTGCCAGGGAAGGACATACCAAGGAGGGGGTGATGGGAGCCACTCACTCTGCCAGGAGACATATTTTAGCCACTGACATTGTTTAGAATTGCGGCACATGGTGACAATAAAAGTAGGATTTTAATCAGTTTTATTATTGACAGTGTACTCCCTTCCTGCCTGTGCCTGGTGTACCGCCCCTGGCATGCCCCTTAGCACAGCACTGCTGCCTGGTATGGCATGTGTGCACTGCAGGTGTTAGTGTAACTGTGGGAGGAAAGTCACGGGGCTGCTTGTGTGTGCAGAAAGGCTGAAAGTGGAGCCTTCAGCTGGGATCCTGAGCAGGTTGGAGAATGAAACATGAACACCCCAGTGGACTCAGGGAACAGTGCATGCCTTAAGCTCTTGACTATCATGCATTAAATGAGGGCAGGCAAAAGATTTTTGTTTTGGTGGCAAGGAGTAAGGGGGAGTTTTTTAAAAATACAATATCTCTTCCGCCTCATAATATATTAAATGTTTTTCATGTTAATTAAGGCTTTTAGTTATAAACCTAAACCCAGAAATTCTGGCTAAAAGTGTTATGTTGAAAAAAAAAAAGCGCCCCCACTGCTTGACTGAGCACAGGGCACCTTCCCCACTGTACCATAAACTGAAGTAAGAGTCTCATGAAAGTCCTAAGCACAGCCCGCTGTGGCAATGAGAGGCGAGCGCAGGGAAAGAGTTGCTAGGTCCAACAAGGTGGCTCTACCTCATTGAGCCTTTGGGCACATGCGGGTGGTCCTCCTGCTGGATGTTGTTGATGCCTAAAAGAGAGAGAGGAAAGGGAAAGAGAGGAAGTAGGAAGGTAAAAAAAACGTAACAGACAGGAGAAAGAAAAGAGAAGCAAACATTGCACCCCTTAAAAAATCTAAAAAGCTTCTTATGAAATAAGAACTGTACTTTAAAGAGTGTGTGGAAAAAAAAGGAGGCATGAGAAGACATGTGAAGGAGGCCATGGGTTTGCCTGTGGCTTGTAAGTGATGTCTGAAATTAACTACCCATTACATATACTACAGGATGTTAAATCCTCTCTCAGCAAGATGATTTGGATTCCCCAAAAGTATAAAAAATTCTCAAGAGTCTATGGAAGAAAGGGCTGTGCACATCCCTGTGGGTTTCCTGTGGCATTCTGGAGATAGCTGAGGAACTGACTTGCAGAATTGAACTCTGCCTGGCAGATGTTCACCAATAAGGGGAGTTTTCTGCAGCAACTTTCAACATTCAATGCTGCTAGGATAAAATCCCAAGAAATCTCAGGGTATCTTAGAAACAGAACTTTAGAAATAAAAAGTCTTCAACATAAGGTGGGTATGGTTGCAGAAACCTTGACTGGGAGTGTTCAATATGCCACGAATGAGCTTAGTTTTATGACTTTGGTGGGTAATTTAGCCAAATCACATTTTAAAATGCAAACCAAAAGCAGTGCTAAAAAGAATCATATCAGCAAGACTCAAGAAATTCAGTACCCTCCGAACTAAGCTACCCTATCTCTTTTGTACTTGGATAATTTCACAATCATCCACTGGACATCAGTGTGACAGCCTAGTCTTTATTGCAGGTTTTCTATTTTAATTTAATACCTGAGAGCCCTAAGCCAGGATTTATTTTTCCCATATGAAAATATTTTGTTCTGACTCTGAAGTCTCAGAGGGGTTGCTGAATTCTTCAGAGTGAAGAGTGAAAAAGCTTTGTAAGTTTCTTCAAGGCATTTCATGTGTCATTGTTTTCTCCTCCCAGTAGAGATTGAGGGTAATGGTGATGTCCGCCAGCACATCACCTGGATTACATTTCTGCTGAGCAGGAAATGCATTGGCACTTACGTCACTGTCAAGAGAATGCATGAAGAAACCAATACAGCATTTTAAAATTTATATGAGCAGGAAATCTCTAAGGCACAGTCTGCTCCCTCTCTGTGGCTCTCAACTTCCCTGGGAGCCTTTCAGAAATGACTGAAAAGCCTAAGAGAACACTTACCATTACACAGAGACTGTCTCACAGGAAGTTCTCATATGAAGTCAGAGAATTCAGCACAGAGTAAGCTGTGACTCCACTTGTAATTAAAGTCTAAATATCCATGCATATGTGCACAAATACAATATAAAACAGTGAAAAAAAAGAGTATAAACTAAAGAAACACATAAAGCAAGTTTTAAAAATTAGGCTTAAAAACTGAGAAGAGCAAACTTTGAAACATAGAAAATAAAACTAGAAAAAGCACCTCTGAAATGATCAAATGTAACCTGCATGTAATGGAAGATGATGCTGAGGCCCAGAAAGGTAGATGGCCTCACACAGCTAGGCTATGGCCATAGGAGTCTGCACAGCCAACATCTGAGCCATCATCTTCATCTCTTCATCTCTTGATGAAGTAGTTAATATATGCCAAGTAAATGTCTGAATTATCCCTTAAAATAGTCCCTCCACTTCCTAGAATCAGGGTTTGTATGAAATTTGAGAGGTCATTCAGTTCATTCTCCTTCCATTAAGCAGAACTAAGTTTCTATAATATAATAGATACTCACTTTCCTTTTTTGTTTTAAGGTCTATAAAGGAGATGAGTCTCAGTTACTTTGCTATTGCCTACATTTATTGATTCACAACAATGTTAGAATATCTATAATGGGTAACTCACTATGTCATGTTAAATGGGAAATATATTAATTAAGTTGTGGCATGTATCCTGCTCTCAGAATGCACCACCACTGGTAGGAGAGATGAAGCATGTCCCAAAATAATTATAATACCAAGCAGACAAAGACCGGGAAATTAAAGAGTAGTACAGAAGATGCTGTCATTATTCTCAGCTGGGGGATGAATCAAGTGACTTAGAGGTGATTCTGAGACTGGATTAAGATACATGGAAAATCAGGGACTTTCCAAGCTAGGGACTGTGCAATCAAAAGCAAGGCAACAGCAAGCATGGAATACATAAGGAGAAAATTCAAGCAGCTCAGTTTCGCAAAAGAAAGCACACAAATTGGAGAGTTTGTAGAATGTAAGATTAGAAAGGTGGATTTCATCCAGAATGTGTCGGACCTCTGGTGTTAGGAAAAAAGTTCTTTTTCCTTCATCCTGTGTTCCATATGGAATCATTTATCCATTAAAAGTTAAGTAATGAGCACCAGTGAAAGGCACTAGAAACGCAAATCTGAAAAATGCATGTTATCTACTTTCAAGGGGCTTACTTTCCATTGGGAATGACAAATAAGTAGTCAATGATAACTACATAACAGGCAAGACATTTCATGGTAATAAGCACAGAGTTACATTAGAAGACATAAGAACGGAGACTAAAAACAGCAGGTGGGGAAGTTACAAGATGGCCGAATAGGAACAGCTCCAGTCTATAGCTCCCACCACGAGTGACACAGAAGATGAGTGATTTCTGCATTTCCAACTTAGGTACTGGGTTCATCTCACTGGGGCCTGTCGGACAGTGGGTGCAGCCCACACAGTGTAAGCCAAAGCAGGGTGGGGCATATCGCCTCACCCGGCAAGCGCAAGGGGTCAGGGAATTCCCTTTCCTAGCCAAGGGAAGCCATGACACACGGTACCTGGAAAATTGGGACACTCCCACCCTAATACTGCACTTTTCCAACAGTCTTAGCAAACGGCACACCAGGAGATTATATCCCGCGCATGGCTCGGAGGGTCCGATGCCCACGGAGCCTCGCTCATTGCTAGCACAGCAGTCTGAGATTGAACTGCAAGGCAGCAGCGAGGCTGAGGGAGGGGGGTCTGCCATTGCTGAGCTTGAGTAGGTAAACAAAGCAGCCAGGAAGCTCAAACCGGGTGGAGCCCACTGCAGCTCAAGGAGGCCTGCCTGCTTCTGTAGACTCCACCTCTGGGGGCAGAGTACAGATGAACAAAAGGCAGCAGAAACTTCTGCAGACTTAAACATCCCTGTCTGACAGCTTTGAAGAGAGTAGTGGTTCTCCCAGCACGGAGTTTGAGATCTGAGAACGGACAGACTGCCTCCTCCAGTGGGTCCCTGACCCCCGAGTAGCCTAACTGGGAGGCACCTCCTACTAGGGGCCGACTGACACCTCATACAGCCAGGTGCCCCTCTCAGACGAAGCTTCCAGAGGAAGGATCAGGCAGCAACATTTGCCGGTCTGCAATATTTGCTGTTCTGCAGCCTCCGCTGGTGATACCCAGGCAAACAGGGTCTGGAGTGGACCTCCAGCAAACTCCAACAGACCTGCAGTGAGGGTCCTGACTGTTAGAAGGAAAACTAACAAACAGAAAGGACATCCACACCAAAACCCCATCTGTACATCACCATCATCAAAGACCAAAGGCAGATAAAACCACAAAGATGGGGAGAAACCAGAGCAAGAAAGCTGAAAATTCTAAAAATCGAGCGCCTCTTCTCCTCCAAAGGAAGGCAGCTCCTCACCAGCAACGGAACAAAGCTGGACGGAGAATGACTTTGACGAGTTGAGAGAAGAAGGCTTCAGACAATCGGCATTAACAAACTTCTCCGAGCTAAAGGAGGATGGCCAAACTCATTGCAAAGAAGCTAAAAACCTTGAAAAAATATTAGATGAATGACTAACTAGAATAAACAGCATAGAGAAGATCTTAAATGACTTGATGGAGCTGAAAACCATGGCACAAGAACTACGTGACGCATGCACAAGCTTCAGTGGTCGATTCGATCAAGTGAAAGAAAGGGTATCAGTGATGGAAGATCAAATGAATGAAATGAAGTGAGAAGAGAAGTGTAAAGAAAAAAGAGTAAAAAGTAACGAACAAACACTCCAAGAAATATGGGACTATGTGAGAAGATCAAATCTACGTCTGATTGGTGTACCTGAAAGTGATGGGGAGAATGGAACCAAGGTGGAAGACACTCTTCAGGATATTATCCAGGAGAACTTCCCCAACCTAGCAAGGCAAGCCAACATTCAAATTCAGGAAATACAGAAAACACCACAAAGATACTCCTCAAGAAGAGCAACTCCAAGACACAGAATTGTGAAATTCACCAAAGTTGAAATGAAGGAAAAAATGTTAAGGGCAGCCAGAGAGAAAGGTCGGGTTACTCACAAAGGGAAGCCCATCAGACTAACAGCTGATCTCTCAGCAGAAACTCTACAAGCCAGAAGACAGTGGGGGCCAATATTCAACATTCTTAAAGAAAACCATGTTCAACCCAGAATTTCATATCCAGCCAAACTAAGCTTCATAAGTGAAAGAGAAATAAAATACTTTACAGACAAGCAAATGCTGAGAGATTTTGTCACCATCAGGCCTGCCTTACAAGAGCTCCTGAAGGAAGCACTAAACATGGAAAGGAACAACTGGTACCAGCCACTGCAAAAACATGCCAAATTGTAAAGACCATCGATGCTAGGAAGAAACTGCATCAACTAACGAGAAAAAATATGCAGCTAACATCATAATGACAGGATCAAACTCACACATAACAGTATTAACCTTAAATGTAAATGGGCTGAATGCTCCAATTAAAAGATACAGACTGGCAAATTGGATAAACAGTCAAGACCCACCAGTGTGCTGTATTCAGGAGACCCATCTCATGTGCAGAGACACACATAGGCTCAAAATACAGGGATGGAGGAAGATCTCCCAAGCAAATGGAAAACAGAAAAAAGCAGGGGTTGCAATACTAGTTTTTGATAAAACAGACTTTAAACCAACAAAGATCAAAAGAGACAAAGAAGGCCATTACATAATGGTAAAGGGATCAATTCAACAAGAGCTAACTATCCTAAATATATATGCACCCAATACAGGAGAACCCAGATTCATAAAGCAAGTCCTTAGAGACCTACAAAGAGACTTAGACTCCCACACAATAATAATGGGAGACTTTAACACCCCACTGTCAACATTAGACAGATCAATGAGACAGCAAGTTAAGAAGGATATCCAGGAATTGAACTCAGCTCTGCATCAAGCAGACCTAACAGACATCTACAGAACTCTCCACCCCAAATCAACAGAATATACATTCTTCTCAGCACCACATAGCACTTATTCCAAAATTGACCACATAGTTGGAAGTAACGCACTCTTCAGCAAATGTAAATGAACAGAAATTATAACAAACTGTCTCTCAGACCACAGTGCAATCAAACTAGAACTCAGGATTAAGAAACTTACTCAAAACCGCTCAACTACATGGCAACTGAACAACCTGCTCCTGAATGACTACTGGGTACATAACAAAATGAAGGCAGAAATAAAGATGTTCTTTGAAACCAATAAGAACAAAGACACAAACATACCAGAATCTCTGGGACACATTTAAAGCAGTGTGTAGAAGGAAATTCATAGCACTAAATGCCCACAAGAGAAAGCAGGAAAGATCTAAAACTGATACCCTAACATCACAATTAAAAGAACAAGAGAAGCAAGAGCAAACACATTCAAAAGCTAGCAGAAGGCAAGAAATAACTAAGATCAGAGCAGAACTGAAGGAGATAGAGACACAAAAAACCCTTCAAAAAATCAATGAATCCAGGAGCTGGTGTTTTGAAAAGATCAACAAAATTGATAAGACTGCTAGAAAGACTAATAAAGAAGAAAAGAGAGAAGAATCAAATAGATGCAATAAAAAATGATAAAGGGGATATCACCACCGATCCCACAGAAATACAAACTAACATCAGAGAATACTATAAACACCTCTACGCAAATAAACTAGAAAATAGAAGAAATGGATAAATTCCTCGAAACATACACCCTCCCAAGACTAAACCAGGAAGAAGCTGAATCCCTGAATAGACTAATAACAGGCTCTGAAGTTGAGGCAATAATTAATAGCCTACCAACGAAAAAAAGTCCAGGACCACATGGATTCATGGTTGAATTCTACCAGAGGTACAAAGAGGAGCTGGTACCATGCCTTCTGAAACTATTCCAATCAACAGAAAAAGAGGGAATCCTCCCTAACCCATTTTATGAGGCCAGCATCATCCTGATACCAAAGCCTGGCAGAGACACAACAAAAAAAGAGAATTTTAGACCCAATATCCCCGATGAACATCAAAGCAAAAATCCTCAATAAAATACTGGCAAACCCAATCCAGCAGCACATCAAAAAGCTTATCCACCGTGATCAAGTGGGCTTCATCCCTGGGATGCAAGGCTGGTTCAACATACACAAATCAATAAACATAATCAATAAACGTAGTCTGTCTGGTCCTGGACTTTTTTTGGTTGATAGGCTATTAATTATTGCCTAGCAAAGACAAAAACCACATCATCATCTCAATAGATGCAGAAAAGGCCTTCAACAAAATTTAACAGCCCTTCATGCTAAAAACTCTCAAAAAACTAGGTATTGATGGGACTTACCTCAAAATAATAAGAGCTATTTATGACAAACCCACGGCCAATATCATACTGAATGGGCAAAAACTGGAAGCTCTCCCTTTGAAAACTGGCACAAGACAGGGATGCCCTCTCTCAGCACTCCTATTCAACATACTGTTGGAAGTTCTGGCCAAAGCAATCCAGCAGGAGAAAGAAATAAAGGGTATTCAATTAGGAAAAGAGGAAGTCAAATTGTCCCTGTTTGCAGATGACATGATTGTATATCTAGAAAACCCCATCATCTCAGCCCAAAATCTCCTTAAGCTGATAAGCAACTTCAGTAAAGTCTCAGGATACAAAATCAATGTGCAAAAATCACAAGCATTCTTATACACAAATAACAGACAGAGAGCCAAATCATGAGTGAACTCCCATTCACAATTGCTTCAAAGAGAATAAAATACCTAGGAATCCAATTTACAAGGGATGCGAAGGACCTCTTCAAGGAGAACTACAAACCACTGCTCAACGAAATAAAAGAGGACACAAACTAATAGAAGAACATTCCATGCTCATGGATAGGAAGAATCAATATCGTGAAAATGGCCATACTGCCCAAGGTAATTTATAGATTCAATGCCATCCCCATCAAGCTACCAATGACTTTCTTCACAGAATTGGAAAAAACTACTTTAAAGTTTATATGGAACCAAAAAAGAGCCTGCATTGCTAAGTCAATCCTATGCCAAAAGAACAAAGCTGGAGGCATCACACTCCCTGACTTCAAACTATACTACAAGGCTACAGTAACCAAAACAGCATGGTACTGGTACCAAAACAGAGATATAGACCAATGGAACAGAACAGAGCCCTCAGAAATAATACCACACATCTACAACTATCTGATCTTTGACAAACCTGAGAAAAACAAGAAATGGGGAAAGGATTCCCTATTTAATAAATGGGGCTGGGACAACTGGCTAGCCATATGTAGAAAGCTGAAACTGGATCTCTTCCTTACACCCTATACAAAAATTAATTCAAGATAGATTAAAGATTTAAATGTGAGACCTAAAACCATAAAAACCCTAGAAGAAAACCTAGGCATTACCATTCAGGACATAGGCATGGGCAAGGACTTTATGTCTAAAACACCAAAAGCAATGGCAACAAAAGCCAAAATTGACAAATGGGATCTCATTAAACTAAAGAGCTTCTGCACAGCAAAGAAACTACCATCAGAGTGAACAGGCAATCTACAGAATGGGAGAAAATTTTCGCAACCTACTCATCTGACAAAGGGCTAATATCCAGAATCTACAATGAACTCAAACACATTTACAAGAAAAAACAAACAACCCCATCAAAAAGTGGGCAAAGGACATGAACAGACACCTCTCAAAAGAAGACATTTATGCAGCCAAAAGACACATGAAAAAATGCTCATCGTCACTGGCCATCAGAGAAATGAAAATCAAAACCACAATGAGATACCATCTCACACCAGTCAGAATGGTGATCATTAAAAAGTCAGGAAACAACAGGTGCTGGAGAGGATGTGGAGAAATAGGAACACTTTTACACTGTTGGTGGGGCTGTAAACTAGTTCAACCATTGTGGAAGACAGTGTGGTGATTCCTCAAGGATCTAGAACTAGAAATACATTTGACCCAGCCATCCCATTACTGGTATATACCCAAAGGATTATAAATCATGCTGCTATAAAGACACATGCACACGTTTACTGTGGCACTATTCACAATAGCAAAGACTGGGAACCAACCCAAATGTACATCAATGATAGACTGGATTAAGAAAATGTGGCACATATACACCATGGAATACTACGCAGCCATGAAAAAGGATGAGTTCATATTCTTTGTAGGGACATGGATGAAACTGGAAACCATCATTCTGAGCAAACTATCGCAAGGACAGAAAACCAAACACCACATGTTCTCACTCATAGGCGGGAATTGAACAATGAGAACACTTGAACACAGGGTGGGGAACATCACACACCAGGCCTGTCGTGGGGTGGAGGGGGGAGGGATAGCATTAGGAGATATACCTAATGTAAATGACAAGTTAATGGGTGCATCACACCAACACGGCACACGTATACATATGTAACAAACCTGCACGTTGTGCACGTGTACCCTAGAACTTAAAAGTCTAATGAAAAAAAAAAAAAACAGCAGGTGGGCCAGGCATGGTGGCTCATGCCTATAATCCCAGCGTTTTGGGAGGCTGATGCAGGAAGATCACTTGAGTCCAGGAGTTTGAGGCCAGCCTGGCAACATAGTGAGATCCCATCTATTAAAAAAAAAAAAAAAAATTAGCCAGGCATGGTGGCACATGCCTGAAGTTCCAATTACTCAGGAGGCTGAGGTGGGAGGACTGCTTGGGCCTCGAAGGTCAAGGCTGCAGTGAGTTGTGATGGTGCCACTGCACTCCAGTCTGGGTGACAGAGCCACTCTTTGTCTAAAAAATAAAAATAAAAAAAGAAGGTGTCTCAAAGGAAGAAACTGTGAAGATCAGTAGTTGTGATCTAGATACAGAAGGGGATATGGGTGTTTGGGTAATGATAAAAGCATGTTATAAACACTTGATGGTATGACAAGTGTGAAGTCTTCAGAATAAATCTTGCCAAAGGTAAGAAGTGTGGTGGAAATAGGGCAGAAGCATAGCCCAGGGTCGGAAAAGAAGAGAGTCCACTGCACCAAGGGACTCTAACTACATTTTAATACGAAGCCACAGGAAACTATGAAATTATTTTGATGCCCAAAATTAGGCTTCAAGAAAATAAATTCAGTGGCAGCATGTACAAAAGACTGGAAATAGGAGAGACAAAGAGAAAGTAACTCAAAATGCTTCACCCCAGAATCTAGAAAAATGGTATAGAAGGCCCACACTGGCCCAGTATAAATGGGAATATTGTGGAAAGAAAATTCATTCACTTGAGCAAACCAAAAGTTAGGGAACGAAAGATGATGTCAGATACCTAATATTAAGAATGGATCAGCCAAAACTGGGAACTAGGAAGGAAATGCAGATACAGCAGGAAATCTAGCAGTCGGAAAATATGTAAGAGGTAAAAAGAGAGCAGAGCCAGTGGAGAGAGAGAAAGGAGAAGTTGGAGTACAGAGATACACCAAGAAAACAGGAGAAAGAAAGGTTTGGACACTGTGGATAGGGTGATGGCAATAGAGAAGGCCTCTGGTGACCAAGCCCAGTGGTGTCTCTGAATACAGCAGTGTCCAAAGAGAATGGAACAGAAGCCAAATTACAAGACTATTAACAAATTGCTGGGTTTTCGAAGCAAATGATCTTTTGGAACTCTTGCGAGAAATTTAACAGGGTGAGAGAAGGAGAGAGAGGCTGGTAATTTAAGAAGCATTGTGGGATTTTTTTTTATAGGAAGACTTGAAAAGGGTTGTAGGTCAGAGGAAAAAAATCAGAAGGGAGAAAGGATTTAATAATCTTTATTGGCAGGAGGTTCATATTTCTAACTTAAATCTATAGCCCAAATCATTTCCTCTTGCTTTGTTTTTAAAGATCAAGAACTTCAATTTCCCATCCTTTACATGGTGAAGACCTTCATATATTTGGGGTATGTTATTAAATCACACCTCAGCCTTCAGTTCTGGCCGAAAATACCAATCAATCAGTCTTTTTTTGTGAATTTTACTTTCCAAACTTTTAATAATCTCCATGACTTTTTCTTTGTGCTCCTCTCCATGTATTACAGAGTCTTACTTAGAAAAATCCACAAGATGATCCAACATTTATTAATGACTAAGCCTAAACTGAGTTCTTTAAAAGGTAGTTATACGATGATTTCTCTACACCAGTGGTTTGCAAGCTCATTTTGTTTTGTTTTCCAAACAGAGAAACCATTTATTTGAATTAAATCATCTGTGAGACGGAAGGAGCCTCTCTGATTAAAGTAAGAGTAAGCAAAATAGAGTCCCAACTATCATTTCCCCTCCCTACTGTGCAGAAGCTACTGATGTAACCCAAGCAGCCCTAAGGGTCTGAAAACCACTGTTTTACAACATGCTCTGGTTTATGTGCACAGATGTTAAAATCACTGTTTCAGGTACAGGATAACAGTACTGAATAACAGCTGGGTTTTGTTTATTAGTTTCTAACATTTCTCACAAAACATCTATGCAAGTTATCTTTCCTATACCATATAAAAATTGTCTTTATCCATATATAATCTGTAAATTTTCCCCAAAACTTTTTCCTACTTGCAAATGTTATGCAGAATTCTGACTACATATTCCCAGGAATTAGCTACTTCTTTTCTATATAACTTAATGACAGCTGCAAACCTAATGTGAACAGTCTCTAAGCAATGTCTCTGATGAGCATAGAAACAATAGAACAGACCCAAATATGCTGTGTTGCTAATAAAATGTTTGGTGGTTCTCCCCGTCAAATGTCAAAATTAATGATATTCCTCTTCTACTAAATATCCTAGAAGCACTGCGCTACAAAATAAAAAGTAACAGAAAAGAGTCATAAAACATGTATTTGTTCACTTTGATACTAACCTAATAAATTTAACAGCCAGGCCCAGGTCAGCAATACAGCAAGTTCCATTTTTCTTCACCAGAATGTTTTTACTTTTCAGATCTCGATGGGCAATTGCTGGTTTGCCTTGAGTACTAAAGATTTCTGTGTGTAAATGACATAAGCCACTGACAGAAGAGTAGGCTAACTTCAGCATTGATTTAGTGTCTAGGGTGGTGGACTTCAGATAATCATAAAGGGAACCATTTTCATGATAGTCTGTGATTAGGTACAACTGGGTCCAGGACCCTGTCCCTTTGATATCTGCAGCAATGAAACCTAAAAGGAAAAAAGATGAAAAGGTGTAGTGTTTTCCAAATAGTATCAGGAATAATTCATATTCTCAAACATCATTCTTTGTCATAGATAATTTTTGTTTAGCATTTCATTCAAATTCCTGACTATGCCTATGATGGTATTAAATGACTAATACCAATAAGAAGCAATCAAAATTGTACGAGTAAGGCTAGGCACAGTGGCTCACACCTGTAATCCAAGCACATTGGGAGGCCATGGCGGGTGGATCACTTGAGGTCAGGAGTTCAAGACCACTCTGGTCAACATGGTGAAACTCCATCTTTACTAAAAATACAAAAATTAGCTGGGCATGGTGGCATGTGCCTGTGATCCCAACTACTCGGGAGGCTAAGCAGGAGAATTGCTTTAACCTGGGAAGCAGAGATTACCGTGAGCGGATATCACACCATTGCACTCCAGCCTGGGTGACAGAGCGAGACTTTATCTCAAAAAAAAAAAAAAGAAAAGAAAAGAAAAAGAAAAAAACCTGTAGGAGTAGAGAAAGATTAAGAGTTTACATCTGAAAATATGGTCCCTTCCTAATCAGTAGTTGATGTTTAAACTACTTTATGGTATTACAAACTACTATGGTATATAAACTACTTTATGGTATTATAGTTACACATAAGACATTGCAAAACAGGGTCTTGAATTCTTGAATTAAGGAATATACCCCACTGATTAGCTTACTCTCTTTCTACTTGAACGATCCAGACAGATCATTTCTAACTTGCGAAAACAAAATCAATTCTCAATATAAACTATTGATATAAATAAACCCTGCAGATAAGATTCCTACAACTTTTCTCAACATTTAAACAAAAATAAGTTCCTTCAAATTCCTAAGAAACCCTAAGAAATTCTGGTTTTACACTTGCATTTCCTGTTTCTGAAGAAAAAATATTTGAGAGTATTCCATTTCCAGCCTACCACTTACTCACAGAAGTGCCTTAGTCATTCCTCCTGTGAGGTCTCCCATTAGAAACTTATGATGTTCTTGGGCCCATGCCAAGAAGAAAACTTCAATACATTTCGCAACGGGTCTAGACAGATGAGTTAACATGCAGATGTTAACAGAAAGACAGAGGAAAGCTAGGAAACCCTGAACATAGCTATGCAGACTTTTACTCACCCAAAATGTTTTCATGCCTCATCAACACTGTCTGATATATTTCTGTCTCTCTGAACCAGCTGGCTTCCTCTGTGGTGAAGAACACTTTCACAGCTACCTTTTCGCCACGCCACTTTCCCATCCAAACTTCCCCATAGCGACCTTTTCCAATCTGTTTCACCATCTGAATCTGCTTAGCTATAGTCCTTTGGACCTGTGAAATCCCAAAACACACTGTTAGTGTATTCACAGCGCTACAGATTTGTTTAATCTTTTTTTCTCCAGAGAAGAAACGATTACTGCATGTAAAATATATTTAGCTAGTATTTTTCTCTATATAGACAACTTATTTGTATTTATTTATTAATTTATGTTACACTCTTTTAAACATATTTGAGATTGAGTGTGGATTCTGAATGTTCAAAACACTGCTTCCAAATTATGAAATATTTTATTTTAGTATTATTATTTTCTCAGAGAAAAAACCTGAGTAGGTTCATAGTAATCAGCAGAGTAGAATACTTGCACTTCCCCGTTATAATGGACTACTACATACTCTGAAGAGACTTGTCACCATACACCTAATCATGTATAAATATAACAAAACAAAATTGTAATGCATTGTTAGGCACATACAGAAATAAAGGAAATCTATATGCAGGGAGGAAGAAAAAAGGGAGGGAGGGAGGGAGGAGGGAGGGAAGGAAGGAGTTGAGACCAGAGCAGGGAACGATAAACCAAGCTGCCGTCTGGGCAAAGAATAATACCAGAACTGGAATCCAGAGTTTAAACTCTGACTCCTTTAAAACCAGAGGAACTGAACCTAGGGCTTCAGCATTAAGCAGAGAGCATCGAATGGTACTAAATTTGCTATGGGTTGGTAGCATGCCAAGGCTCCTCATTACAAATGCTCTCTTGAGGAAACCATTTGCAGAATACTTTCCATGCCGTGACTATGGCGGGATAATAGTACTTTGAAGGAACTCTTGCCACCATACAACTTGATCATGGGTATAACATAAGAAATAAACTGTAATGCACTCCTGGGCTCACAGGGAAATAAAGGAAATATCCAAGAATGGGGAGGAAAAAGGAGAACAAAAAAAAATGGAGGGAGAGAAGAAAGGAAGAGAATGAGAGAAGATTATAGAGAATGAATTCTTTAGAACAAAGAAACAGTCACTATAAATGAGAGTCAACAGAAACAATCCAAATAGATTTAACCTCTTCAGATTACATACTGGAATTCTGAGATATAGAATGCCAAGTAACTCTAAATGAAATGAAAATTGAATAAAAAATAAGCAAGAAAAGATTAATGGAAATTACATTTTTGTAATGAGACAGTTAATTGTCACAATAAAAAATGCGAAACAGGTAGACAAACCAGCATATTAGAGAGAAAAGTTAATAAGAGAAAGTAACAAGTTGGAGATAATATTATTTACCAAGCTCTAAGAGAGCTCTGAACAATATTATAAAGAGTGGAGTACAGACAAAGAGAATGAAAATATGAGTTAAGTGGCATTAAATTTAAATGTCTCTTTATATATGATCTTCATCACATCTGTACTTACAGTAAAATATTTGAAGAACTCTGATATCTATGGTTCCAAGACTGAAAGGGCTAAGCATCTATTACAATTTATATAATTTAGAGGACATAAGGAATCTAGCGTATAACTCTTATAACACCTGATCAGCAAACTGGAATGTATTCTTTGTAGAGATATACTTTACACCAATTAAAAACTTAAAGTTTCTCTTTTTGTACTTTTAAGAGCCATGCAATTACATTGGGCCACCCCAGATAATCCAGAATGATCTCATCTTATCGTCAGCAACCTTTGCTCACCTTTGTCATAGAACATAAAATTCTAGGGATTAGGTCTGGGCACGGTGGCTCATGCCTGTAATCCCAGCACTTTGGGAGGCTGTGGAGGGAGGATCCCTTGAGGCCAGGAGTTCAAGACCAGCCTGGGCAACATGGCAAAAACTCATCTCTACAAATAATATGAAAATTAGCCAGGTGTGGTAGCACACACCTGTAGTGACAAGCTACGTGGGAGGATGAGGTGGGAGGATCGCTTAAGCCTGGGAGGTCAAGGCTGTAATGAGACAAGATTGCACCACAACACTCCAGCCTAAATGACAGAGTAAGACCTTGTCTTAAAAAAAAAAAAAATCCTGGGGATTAGGGCATGAACATTTTGGGGGGACATTATATATTATATATTATTTATAATGAAGATTATAAATTTCATAATTTATTAAAAAAGAACTGCTGATGTACCATGAAGCCACTGAAGCTTGATGGAAATAAGCAAGCAAGTTTATGTGTAATGCAGCCGTCCTCCCTTTAGGAGCCCCATGCGCCATGAGACATCATGTTGAGTCCACTGTACTCCATTCCCAAACAAGGAAACAGGAGCAACGTGGGCACCAGTTGCGAGCCAAATTCATACACAGGGAAATCACTCATTTGAGAGGAAACTTCTCACATTTATTAAAGAAAAATATTTAATTTACAGATCTTACAAAGCATTGCTCATGTAAGTCTATGGAGAATTTCCTAACATAAGCAGTTTTGCATCTGCTTTTTTTTCTAACAATAATACATTTTATAATTTAATTATAAGTTTTGACAGAATTGGCGATACTTGATAGAATAGGAACAACTTATCCCAAAGATAGAAAGTAAGCTATTATAACATGTAAGGACCTAAAAATATAACTTCAAAAATTTTTAACTGATTTATTTTAGTTTTTATTTGATTTAGCAAATGTTTCTGGTCCTTCTATATCTAAACTTTAATTCTATATTACATTCTTAGATACCAACTTTTTAGATTGATTGTATAAATAAAATGCCTGTAAGATACAATGACTGTAACTGTACTTTCAAAAAGATCACTATATTTCATGTACTCTGAGAATAACTGAATGTATAAGGAGCTATAAAGAATTATCACTATTCCAGGACTGTGAGAAGACACACACAGCACACACACACACAGTCTTAATTCTTACAACAGCCCTACGATATTATTTCCCTTTAAAGTAGGAAAAAATTGACATTTTATGAAAAAGAAAAGATGCAAAATTAAAGGGCACATATAAAGTCATTTGGTAAACACAAGGTCCAAGTATGTGGTTATATATAAGGCACTAATTTGCCCATTATGTTATTAAAATTAATAACAAATCAATGTTAAGATGAGGTATTCACTCACATACCAATATATGGAGAGAGAACTGTATATCTCTGCATTGTTTATCTTAATAACCAAATCTTAAAACCAGAAAATAAATCTGTAATAGAGACTTTTTCTTTATTGAACTGAGTTTTATAGAACCCTCCTTCCCATCCTACCCCCATCAAATGCACTTTCTTGTTTTATTTAACCAACATTTAGTTCACATCTCACTAATGTTAAGAGCACAGATCATCTGGGTTTGAATCCTGGCTTCTCCACATACTAGCTAGCTGACCTATCTGGGCCTGTATCCCCTGATGTGTAATACAGGATTATACTGATATTTCTGGTACTACCTTATAGGGTTGCTATGAGGACTAAATGAGAATTTGATTTAGTTTTAAAGGCCAATGTCTGGCCAGGATTGGAACCCAGACAATTTGGCTTGAGAATATATGCTTTTAATCATTATATGATGTGAGCCAAATATTATTTTTTGGTATCTGGATTATAGAAACAAGACAGTATTTTTATAGCTATTAAAAGTAGGAGCTGAAAGCTTTTTAAAAACAAATTATTGTACAGCACCTTTAATAAATCAGCCACTCTACTGGGGATAGAAAGTGAGCAAAATGTAACCTCTACCCCAAAGAGGACAGACTCCACCAAAAGACACAAGAACATTACCACTAATTATAACATTATTTTAAATGGCCATTATTAGTGCTAAAAATAAAATGTTATCACAGAAGATAAATAGACTGGCTTAGTCTGGGGTAACTGAGAAGTTGTCACAGAGGTAAAACATGAGGTAGGCCTTGAGCCATGAGTTGGAGTGATGTCCAGTAAAGAGATTACATTTGCAATGACATGGATATATGTTGTATTTGAGAAACAATTACTCAAAGGTGATGCTAGAGCCCAGGCAGCATACTGGGAAGAGGTGGGAGGAGACGTCAGGAAGGCAGGTTGAGTTTATGTGCCACACATACCAAGCTGGGAAAGAAGACCTGCAAGCAGTATTGGGTATTAGGATATTTTACCCAGGACATAACAGTGCAAGATCAATGGTTTTGGAGAAAGAACTCCACGGTAATGGGAAAGATGAGTTTGAAGGCAAGAAACACTGGAAGAACTCAGTTTAAATTCCAAGAGCATCTAATTCATTAATACCAAAAGGGATTTTACTATTTGTACATCTCTTTTAGAAAAAAATAAGTGTAATACTATTGATTTTCAAATTGTATTTGCTCATATATTCTCTTCAAGGTTGGCAGTGCTGACCATCAGAAAATGAAGCTTCTCCTGAATGGAAAAGCCAGAACTTTACCCTGAAACATAAACCCCACAGCTGAAAAGCAACCCTCTTTCTTTGTAGAAATACTGAGAAGCCAGTTGGTTGTAATACTTTAGCCTTCAAAAGCCAGGCCAAAGTGCGGTAATGCTATCCTTATGGAAAACACAGGGAAGATGGTCCCGTGTTTAATGTTTTCTAATCTGCTCTTTATCAGAATGTCTGAGGGTCTGGATTGTAACCATACACCTACATTAAAAAACAATCACCTTACTCTCAATATGTCAAAATGTTATCAGGAAGCCCTGCAGCTGAGATCAGATGTCCAACAGACTGCATAGAGCTTTCTCCTTGTCCAGTGCCCTATTTCAGTTAAGTGAAACCCCATATTCATTGACAGTTCTTTCAGAAAACATTTCCTTTAAATTCAAGATGTGTTCTTCTCATACCAGCAGAGGGAGGCCTGATCCACTTCCTGAGCTCTGAGACTGCTCAATTAAGTCTCTCAGGGATTCTCCAGGAGGAATGTAAGTTTCATCCTGTTCTAACCCAATGCTGTATCGAGGTCTGGTTTCTTGTCTTTTATACCTAAAGATGGATAGATGAAGATAATTTTACATAATGAAATGCAATGATGGAGTAAAATATTGCAACTAAAATGGTAATCACAGCAGTTTTATTTTAGCACCTAAATATAATACATTAAATGCTTCATATTTTTTACTCTTAGTTATGGTTTCCCAAGTAAAACTCATTACTGTTTGGCTAACCTATTTTTTAAAATAAACTAAATAAACTACGTATTTTTACTCAGTCTCAAGCATCTACAATTTTTCTTCTTTTATTTCAAATTGCATATATCCAAGCAGACTACATTCTACTAGTGTTTCTAAATAGCTCCAATATTATTCCTTAAAATCTTTTCTAAGGTCCCTAATTAATTAAAGATGTAAATTTTGGGTGTACGAAAATCATTATAGCTAACTCTCTTATATAAGGTCATATCTAAAGAAATAATATAAATTTAATATTTAAAAACTTTTTGTCAATACTTAAGTTTTCAATTAGAAATGAATTTATTTCAATCAATTAATCTGATCATTTGCAGAGTGTCTCAAATGAGTAATAAATTAATCAAAAGGCAAATGACATAAATATCAAGGTCCTTAATATTTCACAATCTAGAAAATAAGTTCATATGCCATTAAAAATAATTAGGAATTACCGAATTTAATATAATAAAGGACCTTATTTTAATGATTAATCTATAAATTATGTTTAAAATCTTTTAATAATCAGAAACGTTATAGCTTAGAAAATAAGGAATTTGAGCAACTCTTAAGTTCAACATGGCCATTTCTCTGCTTGGAATCAAACCTAAGTAACAACCAGTCTCTGAAGTCTCTACCCTAGTTTCCCTAGGGATGAAATATTTACATGGGTAGTTTTGAAGTCTGAAGCAGAAATGAGATAGGTATCTATTTGTAACTTCATTAGGACAAATATTTATCAACAGTAACAGATATTTTCAGTTAAATATAAGATCTAATTAAGATAAATAAAGCTGTGGTGAGAAACACTAACAGGCAAAAGCAGAATATTAGTAAAAAGAAGATACTATAAATTAAAAATTTTGCATCTACATGTTAGAAACTTACCGGAAGTAACAAAATAATATGATAAGGAACAAGAGCAAACTACAGACAGTCACAGATATAAGTAAAGCCTTGTGGTGTATAGGTCCATCAACAAAATCTGAAATTAAAAAGAAAAAGAGCCATAATCTAGAGAATATTTTTACTTAAAAATAAGAAAGCAACTCTTTCCTAAAGGTACTTGCTAAGTATCACGCACAAAATGTGAAAGATCCTTTTCACATACCAATTAATTTTTTAAAAACCCATATATACTCAAAATTAAATAAGTTTGACTAGCGTGAATCATCCTTCATCTAGGCACTTAATTAAGAGCACACATTTCTTCCTGTCTGGAAGGAACAGGCTCGACACAGGATAAAACTACAGAAAGAACATCAACAAAGCTAAGTGGGTCTGTGCACCCACAATAGAAACAGATAGTTCATCTTTATTACAGACGCAGCTCATGGGTTCATAGGCTCTTCTCATGTGGTCTCTGGAGTACTCTATACCATGAATTTGAATAAAAAAGCATCTATATAATTCATGGGACATAAAACATAACTCGTTGTACATAAAGTCATCTTATAGTGGATAAAAAGGAAGTGGACCCCTCAAATGTTGCCAAATAGAGAATATATGGTTGTGCGTTGTTTTAAACAAAAATGTGTTCAAAATCCGTACTTTTTCTTAAACTGAATCATATTTTAAAAGAATGTATATGTTCCAGCCAAAGAATGTATGATACTTTTATACAACAAATTATTAAACACTACTCATTTTAACTCTAGTTCTTGACAAATCAGATTCCTCAAATTTTATATAAATAAGAATGACTTAGCTTTATACAGTGTATATTCACTGACTTTAACCCCAAAGATTTCCATTCAAAGTACTTTATTTTTAATAATCATCCCAGGTAAATTTTACACGGGTGATTTCTGGGACATATTTTGAGGAAACTGACTTAAAACCAGGTGCACTTATATAGTAATACCATTAGTACCATTCTTATTAAAGGCACCATTTACCTTTGAGAGAGTGATTACTGTCGTTTAATTTTAAAAGGTAGTATTGTAATTTATGACTTTGGATGCTATGGACAAGACATTTTCCAACTGTACTATATACCTTTAACTATATGGCCACCTAAATATTTTGGCTGGGAACGTTCTTCCACTCAATGTAACTTTTTAATTCAGAAGTATTATATGTTACATGAAGAAAAACTGAACAGGATCAACTAACCAAAATAAAATAAAATCACTACCTCTTCAATACTCAGGAAAAATTACCGCTAACAGTATCATTTCAATAAAAATGTTCATGAACAAAATATAATATATACTGATTTATAACTAGGTTGTTCTCATTTATAATACTGTGAACATTTTCCAGAACAACAAATATTTTTTTCTGCAACAGGATTTTTATATTGACACATAATTATAATATTTTAATACATACATAATGAACAGTGATCAGATAGCATACCATCATCTCAAACACTTATCATTTCTTTGTGTTGGGAACATTCAGTGTCCTCCCACCTATTTGAAATTATTTATTATTGCAACATGACTTTTTTTTTTTTGATACAGGATCTTCCTCTGTGGCCGAGGCTGGAGTGCAGTGGCACAATCTCAGCTCACTGCAACCTCTGCCTTCTGGGTTCAAGCGATTCTGTGCCTCAGCACCCTGAGTAGTTGAGATTACAGGTACGAGCCACCACGCCCCACTTATTTTTGTATGCTTAGCAGAGACGGCTTTTTGCCATGTTGGCCGGGCTGGTCTCAAACTCCTGGCCTCAAGTGATCCTCGGTCTCCCAAAGTGCTGGGATTACAGGCGTGAACCACTGTGCCCAGCTACAACCTGACTTTTAAAGACTAAATTGTATTATACATAAAATCATCCTAATTAGAAAGTGAATCTTCTGTCATACATTCAGGAGATTCTAAAGATTCTGCCACAAGGCTTCTTTGTTATACACAATTCTGTAATAAACACTCTTACACATACATCTTTGCACATGCTAATGATTATTTCCTTAATAAGATTCCCAGGAGTAGGTGTGTTAGTTCATAAGATATATATTTTAAGTCTTTTCATACATATTGTCAAATATTCTTTTTAAAAGGTAACAGTAATTTCTATTTTACCATCAATGTGAACAAAGATTTTAATTATTTTGAAATAATTTCACCCTTACAGAAAAAAACATAAGAAAAAAGAATTCCAATGTGCCCTTCATCTAGATTTCTCATTGTTAACATTTCATCATTTTAAAAATAATTATCTTGCCTTCTCAATGCCTCTCTCTCTCAATATTTATGTATAATATGTATACATACATTTGTATTCAAATTTTTTATTTGTTTACTTATTTGTGCATCTGTATTATTTTTGGATCATTTAAAGTTGTAGACATAATGCCACTATCCAATTATAAATACTTCAGAGGGTACTTCCTAAGAACAAGGACACTATCTTACTAAACAATAATGTGCTCAAAGGATTAATGCACAGCCCCGTGATGTGCTTATTTCACACTGCATGCCCAGATCAAAACATCTAGGAAATTATCATGAACACATAAACTGAACATAACTCTTCCAATCCATGAGCATAGGATGTTTTTCCATCTGTGTTGTCTCTGATTTCTTTCAGCCGTGTTTTGTAGTTCTCCTTGTAGAGGTCTTTTACCTCATTGGTTAGCTGTATTCCTATCTATTTCATATTCTTTGTGGCTATTGTAAATGGGAGTGTGTTCTTGATTTGACTCTCAGCCTGGATGTTATTGGTGTATAGAAATGCTACTGACTGGCTGGGCACAGTGGCTCATGCCTGTAATCCCAGCAGTTTGGGAAGCCAAGGTGGGCGGATCACCTGAGTTCAGGAGTTCAAGACCAGCCTGGCCAACATGGCAAAACCCCGTCTCTACAAAAATACAAAAATTAGCTGGGCATGATGGCACACGCCTGTAATCCCAGCTACTGAGGAGGCTGAGTCGGGAGAATTGCTTGAACCCGGGAGGTGGAGGTTGCATTGAGCAGAAATCGTGTCACTGCACTCCAGCCTGGGTGACTGAGAGAGACTCCATCTTGAAAAGGAAGTAAGGAAGGGAGGGAGGGGAGCGAGGGGAGGGGAGGGAGGGGAGGGAAGGGAGGAAGGGAGGAAGGGAGGAAGGGAGGGAGAGAGAGAGAGAAAGAGAGAGACAGAGAGAAAGAGACAGAGAGAAAGAGAGAAAGAAAGAAAGAAAAGAAAAGGAAGGAAGGAAGGAAGGAAGGAAAGGCAGGCTACTGGCTGAGTTTTTGTATATTCATTTTGTATCCTTAAACCTTGCTGAACTCGTTTATCAGTTCTAGTAGTCTTTTGATGGAGTCTTTAGGTTTTTCTAAGTATAGGATCATACCATCAGTGAAGATACTTTAACTTCTTCTTTTCATAAGGATGCCTTTTATTTCTTTCTCTGGTCTGATTGCTCTGACTAGGACTTCCAGTGCTATGCTGAATAGGAGTGATGCTGTATACATATCCAAAGGAATATGGCAAAAAGACACATGCATTTGTATGTTCATTGCCACACTATTCACAATAGCAAAGACACAGAATCAACGTAGTTGCTCATCAATGGTGTGTTGGATAAACAAAATGTGGTACATATACACCATGGAATACTACGCAGCCATAAAAGACAATAAAATGACATCCTTTGAAGCAACATGGATGGAGCTGGAGGCCATAGTCCTAAGCGAATTAATGAAGGAACAGAAAACTAAATACTGTATGTTCTCACTTATAAGTGGGAACTAAACACTGAGCACACATGGACATAAACATGGCAAGAACAGACACTGTGGATTAACAGGGGTGAGGGGAGATGGGTTGAAAAACTGCCTATTGGGTACTATGCTCACTACCTGGGTCCAATAAACTCATGTAACAGTCTTCACATGTACCCCTTGTAAGTAAAAATAAAATCTGAAATTTAAAAAAAGAAAAACATCTTCAAAATATTTCAGAAAATCTTTGGATTATCTATTACAAACTAAAATCCACTATGAATTTCTTATCCAAACTTCATGATGGTCAGTGTTATGATTTACTCATCAGTCTAAAATATATATGTTTAACAGCTATTTATGATTTGTAATAGTTGCAAAATATTAATGAAAGTAATCTGCATCTGAAAACACTAAATGAGAGGCTACTAAAGCAGTTATTATATGAATAAATTAAGAAATGTTACCAATAATCCAGGAAAAGGGAGCTCAGGAACTTGACATATTATAGCACTTGTAAAAAGTCACTCAGGGCTCAACAGGAGCCATTCAAGGAGCCATTCAAGACAAACAGGAATTATATATAATTTGAGCATTCATTGTCTAAACATGCTGCTTAGTAAATCTTGAAAATAATCTGTAAGCTCTTAATGTTATGCAGGCTAAAATTTAACACAATAAATTGTCTTAGTAAATTTTTTCCTCCATTCCTCCCTCTCTTAGGTTATATAAAGAGTTAAAAATAAATTCAAGGTGTCATAATACCTCAACCAGTGAAAGCACAACTCACAATATTTTTATACAGATAGAGGCATCCAAACACTGTAACACACAAATATGTTAAGACTGCGACTGGAAACTTAGCTTAAATGCATTTCCAATTTTAAAGATAACGAAAGATTTTGCAAAAATTTTAGATTTTAGGAGAATGCTAGATACTCAACCAAAACTAGAACTATCCACATAATTATAATGTCAATATATTATCAGTATATGAACACATAATACTTTTCCATCCCAATGATATAATTTTACTAAAACTCCAAGCTTCACTGCCTTTTACTTTCCACGTAAATGCAAGATACAGGATACACCCTGAGCTGCAAGAACACTGTGTATTACTTATCTTATTCTATTTCTGATTTATGAGAGCAATGAGACCAGAAGAATCAAGGGATTCTTTCCTTACCATCAAGCACTTTATTTAAGGCTAGCTTTACCTTCCCATTTGCCTTTTATTTGCCCCATAACCCTATCCCCGGCAGCCTCCTTGTCTTCTCTCATGAATAGGTGATCCTTATCAATAAACCTTTTGTTTCTGCTGGTCACGCTGGTCATGTTTTAATCTGCCATTACCTGTGCTCGGAGCACTAACAATGTAAACATTCAAGCCACAGCCAGAGTCTCAGAAAGTGAACCGTTCCAGATACCTATCAGGAAAAGAGCAGAGCCCACAGCTTTCAGCTGTCTCCAGGACAGCAGATTTCTACCTGCGCTGTCACTCCAACTGCTCTGGGAAGTAGAACTGAGAACTCCCGGGGGAAGTCTGGTTCACTCTGAGAGGCAAGTTAAGAATCACCAGTGGTTTCACAACAAAACTGCATTCTGTCACTACTATCACCTCTCCGATAATTAGTTTGTAACTGCTTAAAATGCCAGGACTGTTTTTATAAGACTAGAAGATGGTTCACAATTGCAATAAGAAATAGAAGGAAAAAATCATATAGCTAGAAAGTAAAATATCTAGTACAATTTCAATAAAAACTGTACATGTGTATATGGTAGAGTCAAAAAAAAAAGCAGCAGCTCTGCAGTATAGCTATGTAAAAACATCAGTGCTCTCAGACTACAATCTGCAGTGACATTTACTTGACCCCAAAACAGCTAGGCCAAAAAGGTAAGAATCTGCATAGACTTTGGAACTAGACACTACCTGAGTAGACTCTGCAGAGACCTTGCCTACGCACTGGCAAAGCAGTGGAATCTGGAAAGACCTTGCCTAAGTACCACCTGAGATCCTCAGAGCTCAAAGCAGTGCATTCTAATGCTAAGCCCCACCAAAGCCAGCCACCTTACGCAATGCTCAGTAGAGTCCACCAGCCACTCCTGCATCCTCATCTCCACACTGCCCTGGACCAGGAATTTGTCTTCTCATTGTTCCTACCCTTCTTTTCTAAGCCTTTTTACTCTGTCCTTTGGAGTTTTATTCTACTATTTTTCTAAATTCCTACATCCTCCTCAGATAATGCTCTCTCACCTTCACACTCCTAACTGGACTGAAATCTGGCCCCATCTCTCTTTTCTTATTTATTTAAAAAGATTTTTTTAGAAAGAGTGTCTCATTCTGCCACCCAGGCTGCAGTGCAGTGGCAGGACTGTAGCTCAATGTAACGTCGAACTTCCAGGCTCAAGTGATCCTCCCACCTTAGCCTCCCTAGTAGCTGCAACTACAGATGTATACCACCATGCCCAGATCATTAAAAAATTTTTTTTGTAGAGATAGAGCCTTGCTATGTTGCCCAGGCTGGTCTTGAACTTCTGGGCCCAGGCGATCCTCCCACTTTGGTCTTCCAAACTGCTGAGATTACAGGTGTGAGCCACTGTGCCCAGCCCTCATCTCTCTTAATTATGGGATTTTTCTCCAACCAGTCATGCTGTTTCATACTCCTGTAGTTAGCAAATAGTTCTCCAATATTACAAACCAGACCTCTGCACTTAACTACTGAATCTGTTTAGAGTCACTGCTACTCATAGGCTATGCAAACTCAAAGTTAATAAACTTTTCCGGTGCTGCGTTTTCCTTATCTTTAAAGTTGGAAGAACAATTCTATGTACTTCACAGGGCTGCTGTGAGGCTAAAATGGATTAATTAATGTACTTTTTAGCAGAATATGTGGCTAAAGTTAGCCATTTAAATTTTAAACTTTCTATATACTTAGCCTATCCTGCCTTATCCACTTAGCACACTCCTGTTCCTCCTTCAAGTCTTGTTCAAGTATCACTTCTAGGAAGCTATTCTGACAACTTCCTCCCCCAGGTAGAGCCAGCCACTCACTCTATTATGTTCTTAATCCACTTTATAATCTAACTCTACTAATGAGATATTCCTGAACAAATATAGTTATTGACACGGTGCTCTCTTACATTCTAATGTATACTTCTTGGGAGGAATAATTTTCTTCATTAATTTCTGTATTCCTAATACCTAGCATGTTGCCTGCCACAATTAAAAAAAATGCTGGTGAGGCTTTGATGTGAATCATTATTAATCAATCTTGTATAGCTTTCTAGGCTAGAACAGGAACAAATGTTAAAAAATTTGTCACAAAATTCTAGCCGGGTGTGGTGGTGTGCACCTGTTTCCCAGCTACTGGGGAGGCTGAGGTGGGAGGACTGCCTGAGCCCAGGAGGTGGAGGTTGCAATGAACTATGATCACATCATGCACTCCAGCCTGGGCAACACAGCAAGACCCTGTCTCAAAAAAAAAAAGAGAGAGAGAGAGAGAGAAAGCAAAACAAAGTCATGAAATTCCATTATGTTTTGTTGGAAAGATTTTTCTCTTCTCAAGAAATAAAATCAATCATGAAAAATCACTTTAAATCACTTAGATAAGATTTAGGACTTAAAACTCTGCAACAACAAAAAACCGTGTGTGTGTGTGTGTGTGTGTGTGTGTGTGTTGAAAGCATGGAGGAGGAGAAAGGGAACATGAGACCTGTTGCAAACAAAAGGTCTCTTGGGAGGCAATATTTGTCATTTTAAAGGAACAACACTTAAATGGGTAAGTTTTGAAATTAAAACTTTTAGATACCTTCCCCGTTTTATCAATATATTGATACGATTTGACTAAAAGGTGTTACTCTAGCATAAAAAAAAGGAAATGCCATATAGCAAATAATGTTTAATTTAGTCCTTTATATGGTCTTTACTTTTAAAATAAATATAGACAAATGGTAGTTTTTGGGTGTACTTCTGAATAACTTTCAGGGAGAAGCAGAGTGCTAGCTCCCGCCTCCACCCTGAAATACACTACAAACTCTAGGAATAACAATTTTCTGAACAGAAGTGGGAAAAAATAAAAATCATAAAAGTGAAGTCACGTATGACTGTTTTCCCACAAACTACTTGCACATGTCTTCGAATGATGGTTCCATGTCATCTGGCCTCAGTGCTCTGCTCCAGCAGTGGAAAGTGGTACAGGTAGATTGAGAGAGAACGATTATAGTTTTTAGTTTTTAGTTTTTATTTTCATGATACCTAGTGATTTTCCAGGCTGGAAGCCTTCCTCGCTTACCTCTGTTTTTCAATGGAGGCAGTGTAGGGTGTAGGTCTTTATTACATTCATTCCTTTCTGTGCAGCATTCAATTGATCTTCTTTGATGAGGAATGGGAGTGTCCTATAATTGAACCCAAACAGCTATTAGTGAGTTTCTTCCAAATTTCAAAGTCAAATCATCTAAAACTTTAAAAATAGTCACTACTTAGAGAACTAATTTAAAATTCTGACAATTTCACTCAAACATCTTAAATATGTTCTCCTCTATAAGGTAATTTACTTCAAGTTACCATGTATTATCTTATTGCAACTTTTGCATTTCAACAAAATTACTACTACATTTCTAATAACTAGTGTGCATTGTATAAACTGAGGAAGAAGGCTTGGATTAATGCAACAAGCTAAATTGGATTTTGAGGAAGATGCTCTAATGGGACACTAAACAAGACGTTAACAGCAAAAATAAAAATAATATTTGATTTCAAAATGAAGGAAGAATTGGTCCAATGGAAAATTTCAGTTTTCTAAATTACAATCATGTGTCACTTAAAGACAGGGATATGTTGTGAGAAATGTGTTATGAGGTGATTCTGTCATTGTGAGAAGATCACAGAGTACACTTGCACAAACCTAGATGGTGTAGCCTACTACACACATAGGCTAAAAGATAAAGCCTATTGTTCCTAGGGTAAAAATCCATACAGCATGTCACTGAACTTAATACTGTAGGCAATTAAGGCACAATAGTATCCATTTGTGTATCTAAACATAGAAAAGGTACAGTCAAAATATGGTGCTATAATATCATGGGACCACGATCCACTGTCATCATACATACCATCTGTTGCTGACCTAAATGTTTTTGTGCAGCACATGACTATACTAAAAATGGGCTGGCCAAGAAAAAGAATGGTTTTATCTTGCTTGAAACTTGTTGGAAATCTAGCCAATGAAAGGTTACAGAATCAAGTTATCTACCTTACCCGACACTGAAAATCTGAGCCTTCTAGTCCTAGGCATCCAGAAGTGACCACAGGCATCCCAGAGTCATCCTCTTCTATCATCGTGAAACAATATCCGTCTGTGCTGAAGATCAAACAAGCAAAGTGAGAAACAGAATGCGTGTGTGTGAGTCAGTGTGTGTGTGTGTGTCTAGGGGAAAAGGAAATAAGTGATGTGTATCATTTGTTTTATTGCAACAAGGAGAATGTCAATGATCTGTTAAGAGAATCCAAAAACTTCCTTTTATGAAAATGGATTTAATAAACATAAAAACATTTTGTAATATCTTTGTCCAGAAACTTGTGAATAAGAAGGATCTAACATTTCCATATAATATACATCATTAATTACCATGAAAAACCATAGACACCAATTACTGAACACTTATTTTGGCCCTTCACAGATACTACTTTTCCAGACAAATCCAGACAAACTCTGTGAGGAAGGTAGCACTACTGTTGCTTTCTATATGAGGAAACTGAGGCTCAGGGGGCTTGAGTAACTTTCAAAAGTCTTACAGTTAGTGAGAAGGAGTGCAAGGGTGTGAATCCAGGCAGGTGACTGTTTATACTGTTCTTGCTCTGAGATAGTGAAATACACTTATTTCTTATTAAAGCACAAAAACTAAAGACAGGTAGGATTTGGGATCAGCATGGCATAACTGAGATTCTGACATTTAGTACCTCTGCTTCTGGGCTGTCCTGTCATATGAAGAAATTAAGCTTTGTTGTAAGAAGTATAGGCTTCATTTGGGGGTGGGGTAAAGATGGGCAACAGAAAGAAGGGTTCTTGATAATACAGTGGAGAGGAAATAAAATTTTAACTTCTGTATGGTTTTCCAGATTAAAAATAACTTTCACTTATTCTACATCATTTAATTCTCAAAACAATAAGAAAAAGAAAGTATTATTATTCCTATCTTACAGATGAGGAAATTAAAATTATAAAAGGGTAGCAAACTTGTACAAGATCAAGGAACAAACAGTTACGGAACTGGGCCTTGAATCAAGGGCCTCTCACTTCACCATGTGTTTTCTGCTATGCCCTTTGGGACTAAAATAAAAAACACATCTGTTATATATAGAACTGTTTGTAAACAGACATTGATATCTTCACAACTTTGGGTGATGAATGCCAGCAGACTCTCAATATAAGTCATAAACCAGCACTGAATCTCTTAAGAAATAAAGTACTAAACTATATCTCTATCCTTTTCTCATATATATGCATGCTCAGCGTCCAAGACAGATATGGCAATGTAATCTTGAAAGGTCATGGGAATAAAGCTCTGAGAACGATATTAGCCATGATTTGTGGGTTTGTCTATTCTGCCTTAGTGGTAGCAGCATGCTGCTATATGTTAGCCCTTCAGTTATTATCAACACCCTCAGAATTGTTTACTTGTCTTATAAGCCTCAAGTGGTCCAAAATACTTCACTTTATAAGAGCCAGCACAACAAAATTCAAACATACTAATGAATGGCTAAAAAGGGCCAATGATAAATCCCTCTCTTATACCAAGGTCAAAAAGCATGAATATTGTTGTGGAAGAAAGACTGTCTCTGAACAGCCCATGCCTTGAACTCTTCAGGCCTTTTTAACCAATTTACTGAAATTGCTATAAAAATGTAAAACATGTAAACACCGAAGGGAATAATTAAAATATCTGTTCCTTAGAAATTTACTTTAAACAATATGAACAAGTAACACCTGTGACTTTTTTATTCTTTTCTTTCATATTTAGACTACATGTATAACTTACATTTCTCATCTAAATCAAAATTCAAAAATTATCGGAAAATATGGTCATCCTAATTTTATGATATCAGGAAGGTATAGGGGCTAGAGAAGTACCCTAAATTAAATCTAAAGACTAATTTCTCCTTATCATGGGTTCTTCTTACTCAAAATAGGAGTAAATAGAAATGCACTTCTAGGCAACTGTTAAGAATAAAAAAGAAAAGGCAAAGAAAAAGCTGCTAAAGCTATTGTCAAGTTACTGCTATGATGTCCTAGGAAATTTAAAGAAACATCAGAGACAGTAAATTCAAGCTTTAAAAATACACACCCCTTGTCTGCAAAGAGAGAGGAGCTAAAAATATAAAGAGGGGAGACCCTGAGAAAATAGTCCCTTCCCCTACAAGCCATAAATTCATAAAGGAATCAAATATTTAGTTGGAAGACAAGAAAGGAGGCGAGACAGCCATTTCAATGGCATATTAGCTGCCACAAAGCAAATTAATTTATATGCTTCTCACTGACATTGCTCTCCAGCAAGGAACATCAACTGGAAACTAGCACTACAATTACAGAAGTTCAAGAATTACTTGAAAACTTTCAACCCTAAAGCAAGTACAAATGGAAACAAAGCTATGTTCCGCAGTCAAAGCTAATCAATTTTGCCCACCTCTAAGAGATGGCTACAGGCTGTCACAATTAACTCTTACCATTGGCCTATGTGAACATTCTGCTGCCTGGTTGCCATGTTTAAGCTTAGTTTTGTATAGAGATTGTTACCCTCGTTCCCAGAGTGTCGGAAGTGCTAAAAAGATGAGATGAAGAATCATGAAGGAAATAAAAGTGGAAATAATTTTAAACAAAATTGAAAGTAAGTGAGATATATACATGAACATAGGATGAATCAGGGAACTGTAGTAATGATTATGAATGAAATAAAAAGACAATTGATGTAACATTTCAAAAATGCTGTCCCTGTGTTATAGACAAAGAAAAGTGATAGCAAAATGAAACAGTAGTTGAGTGCACAAGATATTCAGTCACCAGTGCTAACTGCCTCCTGACATAATGTTAACTCATGAAAAAGCAAAGCACTTGAGAATTTAAAGACTGCATGAAGTCAAAGCAGTGATAATACAAGTCTTGTTTTTCTTGAAGAGGATTCAGGGAGAGAAGAAAAAGAATATGAAAAAGAAAGAAAAACAAAACAGAAACAATTTTGTTACAATTCTTGGATGATTATACAGGTTCTAGGCTCCTTAAGTTCCCCAAATATTCCAAAAGCAAAGGACTGTCTAGAAGGAACATCTAGAAAAATCATCAGGCATTTAACCACCTCAAGAGATTTTCAGTGTGCCCAGGTGAACATACACTTGCAAAAAAGGTGTCTACCTGTTTTAAAACTTCAAGGGACCAAGCGATACTCTTTTCAGGTAGATGCGCATTCAGAGAACAGATGCATTTATTATGGTCAAAAATTTATTTCATTTATTATGGTCAAAACAGATTTATAATATAGCCTTCTGGAACCCAACTCATTCATTAGTTGTTGTAGAATGGTTAGAAACCAATTTTAGAAGATGTCTAAAACTGCACTGATAGCATCTTTATTTCACATGAATATAGTGTTTACAAGGTTTACCCAAACTTTGGTCCCTTTAATTCTATTATTCCACTAAGATCTTATGTTTCTTTATTGTAAACCCCAGGGTTGTTCATATAGCCACCACAGTTGAGAAGAGACTATTGTAGAACTTTTTCTCTAACAGTTTAGATCTTCATAAAGATTCATTTAACTGTAAAACAATTATTTAAAGTATTAGTTAAAAAGAGTTTATCTGCTCTGTTCAATCAAGTGATAGGAAATTTGAAAGCATTATATTTATATGATGGGTATCTGCTCAGTTGCATCTGGCTGGAAAGATTAACAGTTTTCCTACAACAACTCTTAAATTTCTTTTGAATTTCCTTTACATTTTAGTCAGAATTGATTTTTAAAGGTTAACTGATTTTAGGTCATCTGTAAACAAGTTCTTAAGAACATCTTGTCTTCTAAAATATCTATTTCTCACTCAAGGGAGTAAAGTCAGTTTTCAGTTTTTGTCACAGGTAAACGCAAAGATACACATAACTTTTAGAATTACCATTTAAAGGGTGCAGCTTTTTAGTCCATTAACTAAAACAGCTGAAAGCTGCTCACAGCTTTGTTAACAGTGGTATGTTTTACACTTATCAAGCATACTATGACTCCAGCAGAGCTGGGTGCTGAGTATGCAAGGGTGCATTTTGAGGAACTCATAATCTATGAAGGCCACCAATCCTCGAAAAGAGAAAAGTCATTTAACTTCCAGGAATAGGGACAGACATCATAAGCTGCCTAAGTGTTTTCTACTGATTGTGAAGTAACCAAAGAAGAATGCTGAGTGTGGTAATTATTAAAGTAATAGAATCCTACTTCTTTTCCCCTATCATCTTAGATGATGGATTCCCATAGCAGTGGACGGAATATAGCGTGAAATACATATGAGTCTACTTTCCCCTTCCCTGGCTTTCCTTCTGAGGGGTCACAGTATTGGGAGAAGGTGAAGTTACAACATTAACGACAAAGTACCAATGTGAGAGATGCCCCTTTTATTTATCCTCAAGATCATGTAACTGTCAGACATCCTTCCCTGGTACCCTTGCCAAATGATTTAGCATTTTGTTTATTTTTTCTATGAGGTACAAGATTTTTTGAAATTGTCTCAGTTTTTACATTCAACCAGCATTAGTATAATTTCACCCAATGCGTACCCTCACCACATCTCACCTTGACAGCTCTGAGAGCCTTCCTGCAGGACTTCCTCTCTCCTCTCCTGACTCTAATCCATTCCATATAGCAAGCCTGATAAATCCTACATTTTTTGTCTCTGCTCAAAAATCTTCAAGAGTTCTCTCTGTATAATTTTAAAGTGCCCTGCACTATCACTTTCTATTAACTCCAGCAACAAACTGGGACCATCTAAAATTCTCACTGATGACTAATGAGAGGTACAAGAGGAGAGTTATTCCTTATAAAAGCCTCCATATGTGAATTTAAAATCACAGCCTCTTATAACTGAATGTTCTCACTCATAGGTGGGAACTGAACAATGAGAACACATGGACACAGGAAGGGGAACATCACACACCGGGGACTGTTGTGGGGTGGGGGATCGGGGGAGGGATAGCATTAGGAGATACACCTAATGCTAAATGACGAGTTAATGGGTGCAGCACACCAACATGGCGCATGTTGTACACATATGTAACAAAGCTGCACATTGTGCACACGTCCCCTAAAACTTAAAGTATAATAATAATAATAATAAAAAGAAGTTCTAATGAAGAACCCACCATTCTCTTAGGTGCAATGGTTTGAAATCAACATCTTCTACTGGAAAAAAAAATAATTAAATAGATCAATATTTAAATGGCCTGGGCAACCGTGGAAAAAATAAAACCCTGGATGGTTTATAATGACATTCAGTATGCAAGGTAAAACGTGCAAACAAACTGGAACAATGCACGCTTAAATCCTCTGAGACCTACGGTCAGGAGCACCTGTTTGAAAACATACCACCACACTCAGCAAGAGGTTTAAAAAGCCTGAGTTAACACAAACTTTGTAAAAAGGCTCCAGCCCCTAAGCTTTTCTTTCTTCCACCTGTGACTCTTCAGGATACAGAGCTGGAGGCTTATCTAATTCCTCATTTAAGCAGCCTGGTGTCATTTGCACATCCTTTGTGCAAACATTCAATTTGATTTATTACATCTGTAAACCCTGAAAACTGCCCAGGCAGGAGAATTCTTGGTAAGAAACCAATAAGATAAGTAAAGAAGTATTAAAGATTGTCTTTGAAGAAAATAGTCAAAAATAATTTTTTAAATGCATAACATGCGTGAGGAAGTGGAGGGACTTGAGAGAGGTGGTAAGATAGAAACAAAAATGTGATTACAGACCACATCAAGTAAAACAAGGAATGATATGCAAAGCCAGATCTGATTATATAGAGAAAAAATACATAAACAAGGCTGAGATAACACTTGCTAGGACAGGAAACTGAAACAGAACACTGGCATGTTGAAAGCCACATAAGGAGAGTTACTCAAGGAAACTATAGCACTCAAGGTATGCAGTGATGGTCTGTCATCCTAGGAGTAGAATCTGGAAATGGAACTCGATGGATTACAACGCAAATTGACACATGGAAGGATATTTAGAAAACAGACGCTATCTCGAGGGAGAGAGGACAATGGCTTTACCCCTTACTTTGAAATATAAATATAAAAAAGGCTCTATTACTGTATTCAGTCACACTATGTTTGTACTACATCCTTTAATGCGAATATCATGAGCAATGGAAATGGCATGGATTTTGGAAGCAGCTGTATCTGCACCTGACAGAGATCAAGCCAAGAATGACTCTGGCCTTGGCGAAGGCTGACAGAGTAATTAATGGTACTGAAAAGGAGTTTACAAGCCTCTAAAACCTTGCACATGTCCTCTAAATTAGCATGTGGGATTTCAGGTTCTCTTTTAAGTACTATTCACTCTTGCCTCCTTTTGGATTATTCTCTCCAGGGAGGTGGAAGTGATAATGAACATGAAACCTACCATAACACTCAGTTTGACTAAGATCTGGGTGGTACAAGGCCTCAGGCCAGACAATTTAGACCAGCCCTTTTCTAAGGTACACATTAGAAAATACAACCTTATCCTTTAAACTGTTTTACCTAGAAGGGTAATACTTAGTGTAGCATTACTCAAGGTGTGTTCCCCTGCAGGTCAGCAAACTGCTTGCTACTGATCTGGGAAGGGGTGAATTTAAAAATGAAAACTTGTATAGCAATCTAAAGGAACAAATTTATGTCTGTTGAAGGTAAATATTAGGCAATAAAAATGGAGCATGTATTTTGTAAGTATTTTAAAAATTAATTTTTCTAAAAATTTGTTTTTTATTATAATTTAGCAAAGTATCAGTATACAATTTATTGTGGAGAGAAAATTATCTCTCACTAGAGATAGCCTGAGAAGTACCGATTTGGAGGGTAGAGAGTAGAGTGTGCTTACAGGAATGGAAGTAGAAAGTCCTGGATTTATATAGGTCTTAGGACAAAGAAACAAATGTGGCCCCTGTGATTCACATATGACTGATCTCAGCTCACAGGAAGATTCAACTGAAATCAATACTTCATTAGGAAAATACATGTGCCTTTTACTCAAGAGTGAATGTTTGCTCCTTTGAGAACCAATGTCAGAACTGGCCGCTGGCCAAGAATTCAGGACTTTGGAGTCCCGGCCACAATTTTTCTATCATATCATCATAACTATGGAAAATTACTTAACTTTTTAGAGCCTCGGAATTCTCACCTAGCAAACATAGATAGTGCTACATTCTTTATAGGAATGTTACAATGAATAAAGAAAGGTAAAAGTAAACATGCTAATATTTATTAAAAATTCAATAAATATTAGTTTTCTGTTAACTTCTACAAGTTAATCCATTGATGTTGACGGCAATGGTATATCTATGTTCTTTTGAGGGATTCCATTTTTACTGTGGCTGTTTTTCTTTCTTCTGTATTTTTGTTTACTTTTTCTTTGCTGTCATAAATCAAAGTTTGACAACCATATAACACATAACCCATTTTAATCTGACTTCCATCTCTACTACATTAAATATCTCTAAACTGCAGTTATCAGTGTCTATAAATCTGATTGCCATTTTTCAGTTCTTATTCTACTCTCTAATAGATCCAACATAGCTGACCTTACTACCTCTCTAAGTAAACCTGGCTTCAGTGACACCATACTCACTGCTTTACTGTGAATTCTTTAGTATCTTGCAGACATCCCCTTTACCCAAGCATTAAATGTCTCATGGCCAAGTCATACACTGGTCGATTGTTCTATTATTAATCCCAATTCTTCATACTTTACCAGGGACAATGCTTCCCCTTGACTGTGACCTTGATTTTGTCACTTGATTTGGAAAATTCAATGTCAGAGGACACAATATGAGCAGAAGTTTTAAAAGATTACTCCTTTACACTCCTGTGAGAAACAATATGCCTTGGGTAGCTGCTGATCCAAAATAAAAAAAAAATGAAGAAATGTGCAGCAGGCCTAAACTCAAACAGCAGCATGAAGTGAAGCCCACCTAATCCCAGCAGAGTGCAGCACGGATACAGCCTCCTTATAAACCCCTGAATGAAAAATAAGCGTTTTTAATTATAAGCCACTGTGGTTCTGAGGTTATCTGTTTCACCGCAAACAGTGACTAATGCTCTGCGCATTTTGACCTCTCTCCTCAACCTCTTCTCTGAGCCCCAGATCCATATCCAACTGCATACTGATACCTCTACTCAGAGATATAAAAATCCTCAAATGTATCATGTCCAGATTGGAACTTGGTTCTTTTCATCTGTCCTCTTTCATTAAAAGTCTACCTTACGCATTTAAATCTACATCTGGAAACTTATAAAGCCTCTCTGGTTGTCCTCCTAGAAGATATCTAATCCATCATCATACAGCTCTATCTTCTAAATATTTCTCAAATAGATCTCACTCACTCCTACACCAGCACCACCCTAGCTCAAGATCATTTGAGCACATGAACTGATTTTACTGAATCCACTGTTCAATTTCCCTGACCTAACTGTTCTTGAATTCACTTCTGTCTCCTTCTAATACATCCAATATTCTGCAGCAAAGAAACAAATCAGATCATGTCAACCCTACCACCACTCCTGCTGCAAAACTCCCTTCACTTGCTTCCCAACACCCTTAGGAATAAGATCACGTTCTTAATATAGCCCACCAGGTCACAGTCACTATACCTCCTGTCTCAGCTCCTACCACTATGCTCTACTGTTCCTACTCCCTGATCCTACTCCCTGTACTCTAGAAAAAACAGTTTCTTTTGAACATGCCAAGCTTCTTCCCACAACAGAATTTCCACTGCAGATACCCTGACTGAACACTTTCTATCAAACCAACTTAGGACATCCAAATGGCTTATCAGGAAAACAGGACAAAATATTTGGAAAATCCTGATCACCAGGACAATAGCTCAAATGACACACACAGGCGTATTCTGACTACCACAGACTTAAGACACAATAGTAAAATACCCCATGCTACTTTGTTTGCTCCTGCTAATTTTCCTTTCTTTCAAACATTTTTAAACTCTCCTGATACTTTTTCTATTTACTATAAAGAGGCAGTGTTTCCCTGGAAAAAATTGAGCTTTGGAATCATTTTACCTTGGCAAAAAATTCAGTGGTCACAACTTTGTAGTACAAGAGTCAAGTTACTAGACCTCTCTGGATCCCAAATTTCATTTGTCTAAAGGTGAGAATAAGTTGTTTTGCTGATTAAATGAGATATATATTTATGAATACACCCAGGTTTCCCTCCCTGTGTTACTCAGTCATGTTTCTTGTGCTAAATATACACGGTTCTTGGAATACCCTGGTAAGCTTATATTAGATTTTGCTTCATGGGAAACTTAAAAACCTTTTTTAAAAAGCTCTCAGAAAGGAAAAAAAAAAGCATTCAACTCAGCTTTGCGTACCTTCTGGCTAATGAAGCCTCAAATGGTTGCTCAGATATTCTACCTGGGCTCTAAACCTAGCAGTCCACCTTTCTATTTAAGTTCACGCCCTCTCTTGAAGCTTAAGGCACACTCTGCTTCTCTGACATTTTAACTCTTGAGGGCTGTGCTCTTCTAGATAGCTGACCCACTTCTCTCTTGGCACACACTGGCCTCATTAGGCTATAGCTCTTTATCCACTGTTGACCTTACCGTAAGGAGTAAATGCAGCAACAGTGATCAGAGGAATGGATGGAGCTGCATAAAGGCATTTAAGGAAGAAAAAGGCAAAATAGTTCAGTTTCAAATGTTATAAAGTATCTATAAGAACATGATTACCTATTAAAGAGTATTTTCTAGTATTTGGACAATGTCTTTCTTAGCAACTTGGGGAATCGCATGAGCTCTACCACTGCACTGCTTCCCAGAGTCAGTTTATGAATATTCCCAGCAGCTTAGGTGTTCTTTCCAAAATACTAACATCAGCATGATGAATGCTTGAAACAAACAAACAAACAAACAAACAAAATCACACGCATTTGACAGCCTCTGATGTTTAACTAATTGTGGGGACCAGGTCTTTTGAAAGAAAATAATTGGCATTTGCACCTTTACCAGGAGCCTGGGATCTGAGGTCTGTGTTCATGTGTATGTGAGCTGTCTGGAGGGATCAAAAAGAATCTTAGAACATTGTTTCAGGGTGAAACACAATTCAATATTTCTCTAATACAAGCACAGCTCTAAGAGTTTATGATAGTGTTAGGCATTGTTCTCTAAAATGTGTTCTTTGAAACACTAGCCTACAGTTGCATAGTTGAAAAAGTGTGACTTTTTGTTAAAGCTAGCTTTAAATCATTTATATCACCAACCTGCAAATATTGTTGACTGAGTCTTCTGGACAATGGTGGTGGCATTTACAACGCAAGACCTTTGGACGGGGGGTGGGGGCTGTACTCTCACCATCCTCTTTCTTGGTGCCCACATTTAATTTTCCTGCACTTCGCAAAAGCATGTTATCAAGGAAGTTTGCTGAAAGAAGAAATAGTGAGAGTTAGGCATCTGTGGGGAAGACTACCCCAGTCTTCTGTTCAAACGAAAACATGAGATTACATTTTAAAATGAAGTATTCAAGATACTTAAAGATTTAAACAGAAAAACAGACATTTTGGTATTTTGATTAAAATCATGTCTTTTACCTAGTATACACCTCATACAGAATAAAGAAAGACCCATAATCCTTTCAGGATGATATTTTATGTATTAAATTGTAACAGCTATATTTAATCGAGTGCAAGGAGCTCAATGAGACATTATATAGACAACCTCTACTATATCTGGTAATTCCATTGGTAAACACTATCACATCCTCATTTTTCAGATGAGAAAATAAGACTCAAAGTTTAAGAGATCTGCACACAGATAATGGATAGACTATGGAGCCAGCATTTAAACTCAAATTGTTTCAGCTTTAAAACTGTCTATCTACCATATCACAGAGTCTCTCTACTTTAGGTATATTATGTATATTATGTACTTCTTTTTAAAAAAATTATGAGAAATATTTAATCTGTAAAATTGGGTAAGAAGACAAAAACTTAGTTAATATCAAGACACATTTCAAAAGATACATCCTCCCCATCAGCATGGGGAAATGCAAAATGCCTACCTATTACTGTAGTGATATTCCTACCATCTTTGATAGAAGGCACCATGGTAGACATGATCTCTTAGAAAGAGATGTTCTGGGTTCAACATTAGGCTTTACTATTTACCAAGTTAGTTGTCCTTAGATAACTTTATAAATAATCTTGTGACTCATGTTCTTATCCTTAAAATGGAGATAATTATAGACACCAAAACTCATGTCAAGAGCTTAGAATGTTTATGTTACACAGAAGAGGGCATGCATTAATTATTACCTATTTTGTTTCAGGCGTTGTGGTAAGAGCTCTTATACATGCCATGTAACTGCATAAATTGTCACCGTGAGCAGTTTTCAATTTAAAATCTCTCTCATAACACATTTAGCTTATCTATAGTGAAATCCAAGATCAACAAAAATATTTAAAAATTGCTGGGTTAAAAAACTGAAATTTTAGGTCAGAAGTATAAGATATGCCACATATTTGTTATATTTTTAAACCAAAAATGAATGCCTGCAGGTAATGGTTCCATCAGAGAATTACAAGTCTATTTTTTTAATCTGTGATAATTTTTCCTGACCTTCTGCATGTTAAACGAATTATTCAGATTCTTACAGAAAAAAATAGTTGAAAGAAAAAGCAATAAAATTTGTCAATATATCAGAATTTTCTCTCTATTAACTATAATATTTCATTAGATTATTCAAATTTATAAAAGATGTGCATCTAAGTTTCTCAAACAGTTTCCTGTAAATTTTGTCCAGAAAAAAAAATGTTGATTGCAGTGGGCACCTGTGGCATATGAGAAGACTGTCGTATGCAGAATCCCACCCCAGCCACAGCGATTTTGATTCTGTAGGTCACAGGCAAGCCAGGAAATGTGCATATTCAACAAGATCTCATGTAACTCTGAAACAAATTACTTGTAGACTCCACTTAGAAAAACCCTAGATTAAGCAAATAATATGTAATCCAACCACACAATTACTCCCAATACATGTATTATTTCTATATAGTATGCTCATCCTTAGGTTAAATTCCCAAATAAAGTGAGGTTAAATAGTTCACGTCACTGCCTTATCTTGAAAGCCATTTGTTCCAAGTTTGTCCACATGGGAGTGCAGCACTGCTTGCTATGCCAGGGTAGAGTGTGTAGGTGTACCTATATCTCACCCTGTCATGGTAAGCTCCTTCTTTCTAAACCTGGTTCTCAATGTTACTGCCTTTATGACCTGAGTCACCTCAGTAGACCAAGTAATAAAAATAGAGTATTTAAAATTTATTACTTCCTGCTTCCTTTCATACCAGACCCTTTATTTTTGATGCTTTAAAACACAATAATAAAAATTCACTTATGATGCAAATGTCTACTACCAAATATGTATTGGGTGCCCTCCCATTTTCCAGGCACAGCCTGTTTAACTAGGATGAATTAAACACACACAGAATTTACCAGCTGGTGGGAAAAGCTGTTAAATGGAACAGTGACACCAAATGGTCTAAAGTAGAAAAGAAAATATCCTCATGTGATTAGAAGTAAGATGCTATTTTCTAAGAAACATTTTAAGAGACAATTCATGATTTTGTCACATTGTGAATTTATTTAAAGAGTGGTATAAAATTTGGCTAGAAGAAGTGGTATAAAATTTGGTTCTTCACAATATTGCTTATAACAACTCATATTTGCAACACTAGAGGATTAGGTATATTTGTAAAATGGGATTCCTATATAGCCATTAAAATGCTGATGCAGAAATATATTTACTGACAAGAAAAAATGTTATAGTATAATTTTTGGTTTTACTTACAGGGTATTCTAGTTATTAAATCCCACTATAATAAGAGAAAAAGGGGCTAAGAAAATGAGCCTACAATATGAGATCAAGGGAGGAGACACTAACAATAAAAACCTGAAAAGCAGAAAGACAGGCAGTCACTTGTCTACAGGATCAAAATTGCTGTGGCTCAGGGTCAGATTCTGCATATGACAATCTTCTCATATGCCACAGGTGCCCACTGCAATCAACATTTTTTTTTCTGGACAAAATTTACAGGAAACTGTAGGAGAAAGTTAGATGCACATCTTGTATAAATTTTGAATAATCTAATGAAATATTAGAGTTAATAATTAGAGAGTAAATTCTGATATATTGAATTGATAATAAAGCTACAAAAGCTGATTTTTAAGCCAAATGTGGGGGAAAGCTAAGAAGCAAAGCTTTACTGCTTAACACCAAAAAGGCTCCAGAAATGGTATCAAAGGTACTTCTAAAAGTACTTCTAAAAGGGGGAAGGGGATATTAAAATAGCATGAGGCTGAAAATATAAGTACAGTAATTAGAACTTCAGATATCCTTTTCTATTCCCTACACGCTAGCAGTATTCTTTCCTACCCCTGCAGGAGATTAGAAGGGCAAAAGCAATACACATATCACTGAGATGCCTTCTTTATTTTTCGATTTTACCATCAAGGCCAAGGACTGTAGGACACCAAGCACAGAAGAGGGCAGGAGTACCATCTTACTGCAAACATTCAGTGAACATTCACACTGGATGTTGCCTCCTCCAGTTCACCTTCCCCACATGGCTTCCAGAACTCAATGCAGCCTGGTACGCTCCTTCTTTACTGGGTAATTTGACCAGGTCAAGAATAAACAGCATAAAGATAGTAATCTTGTGAGTTTCTCAGTGAAACAGCTCTGCAATGTTATCCTACATGAGGCCCACTGGTGACAACAGAGCTTGCAGTCAGTTCTTCTGTGATCCATTCTCATACACATGAGCCACTAATTTAGGGTAAATAGATATTTGAAAAAACCTCAAAGACAGAATAAAACAAACACTATTTGGAAGAAGTAGATTATATTAAAGAAAGTAAAGACTTTAAAAAATTATTATTAATACTCTCATCTTACAAAAATACATTACATCATGAAACAAGAACACGTTGCTACAAAAAGAGAATAACAAGAACTTTAAAAATATAATTGCATAAATGAAAATCCCAGCAGGTGAGCTGAAAGATGAAGATTAGGAAATCTACAACACAGTATAAAATACAAAGATGGAAAAGTTAAGTAACTTAGAGCATGAATCCAGATTTAACATCTGAATAATATTAGCTCTAGAAAGAGAGACTTGAGAAAACAGAGGAAAGAAAATCATCAAATAATCATGCACGATTTTCATAATGAAAACTCATGAGTTCCTAATTTGAAAGAACCCATATAGCCCATGTGAATAGATCCACACCACGTTACTGTAAAATTTTGTAACGCTGTAGACAAAGAGACACCCTAATTTTTTTTATAGAGAGGAAAAGTGAGGGAGAGAAAGAGAAAAGAGATAAAAAATAAGTATGGCATTGAACTTTGTTGAGAAAAACTAGAAACTAGAATAAAATAGAACAATGCCTTCAAAAGTCTGAGGGAAAATTTTTCCAAATCAGAAATAAATACCTGGGCAAATTAAGAGTGAGGGCAGGGGAAAAAAAGCATTTTAATATTTTCTGAGTCTCAAAAATTTACCTCCCATGTATCTTTCTCAGAAAGTTACTGGAGGAGATATTCCCTCCAAATGAAGGTATAAACAAGAAAAAAGATGGAATAGGTACCTGCTAATGGTAGATCCATCCCAAGAGAAGACGAAGCTTACCTCCAAGATAATGGTAAATGTGGATAATAAGATGAGACATTGCATAGGACTTCAGGAGCAAGCAGGCCTCATTGAAGGCAGGTCAAAAGATGTTGGAAGAGAGAACTCTAAGATGTTGAAATTAATAAAACGACTTATGTATATTAAATTTAAACTGGGAGTTTGGAAACGCATTTGTAATGAGAACACAGGGGACTAAGGAACCAAATATTTAAACTCTTATACAGACGGGAGATGGGAATATGTACGTATATAGTGGGAGCAGGGATGAGAAAAAATAACTAAATCCTCATCTTTGATAGTGGAAAGTCAAAGGTAATGCCTAAGATTTAATAATACAGAAAGAGTAGTACAGTTATTTATTTAGAGATACAGACGAAAATGCCAAAACAATGAAAACAGGTACAGGGGTAGTTGCCACGCGGAAAGGAGAACTTGGGAGGATGTTTGTTAAAAAATAATAAATAAATCTCTTTCAACTATGTAAAAGCAAACCTACTGTAACGTGTGTGTGCGTGTGTGTGCGTGTGCGTGCGTGAAACAGAGAGAGATGTATAGAAGGATTCACATCACCATATAAGCACTGATGAAATACATGAAAATCCTGCATCTTTTAGAAAAATGTGATTATCTCTGTCAGGGAATACTGAATTTTATATTATCAAATTTTTACAATCTACTTTCAAAGGGGCCATAATTCCTCTTTCTACATTCCTGTTTCTATATCTGCATGGATCTATGGAGTAGCAAATTAGGACAGATAATAGTTGGAGCTATTTAAATGCATTTACAAATTCCTTGTCCATTCAATATAAGGAAGTAATTAGTCACATATCCTGATGTGGAATAAAGCACATCAATGAACAATGAAGGAATGGGACATCAAAAGAGAATCGAGCCAAGAAGGAACTTCTCTAGCTAATCTTCACAATGGGATTCCCCTCTGGATCAATGACTACGGCTTGGTAGTTAACACTAAATCCACTGATGGCTCATCATGTTTTCATGTGTTATGTTTACACGTGTGCTTAAATTGTTGGTAAATCTACATTCTACAGTCTACAATCTGCACAAGTCACAATATTTCCAATCACCTGATAACTTTAAAATAATTGATGGCCGGGTGCGGTGGCTCATGCCCATAATCCCAGCACTTTGGGAGGCTGAGGCAGGCAGATCACGAGGTCAGGGGATGCAGACCATCCTGGCTAACACGGTGAAACCACGTCTCTACTAAAAATACAAAAAATTAGTCGGGCATGGTAGGGGCACCTGTAGTCCCAGCTACTCGGGAGTCTGAGGCAGGAGAATGGTGTGAACCTGGGAGGTAGAGCTTGCAGTGAGCCCAGATCGCGCCACTGCACTCCAGCCTGGGTGACAGAATGAGACTCTGTCCCAAAAATAAATAAATAAATACTTGATAATGTGTAGGTTAACAGATATAAGGCAAGGCGGAAGAGAAGCAGCAGCAGAATGAACCTGGTGAGACTCACCTTAAACGCTAAGAAAACCATGAAAAAGAAAGATGGTAAGATGCACATGTACCCTAAAACTTAAAGTATAATAAAAATAAATAAATAAAAATAAAAGCCACAAAAAAAAAAGATCTTCATGTGTACTCCACATTTGAGAAAAGGGCCAACGAGAAACTGCACTGTTTTATCTAACTTTATAATTATGCAAAGGTATTTATAAAAGGATCATTTTAATATCAAGTCATACTGAAGTTGTACAAAAATCCAGCCTCACGGACACAAGTCAGGCATTTTGGATCATAAACAAGACAGAACTTATCAGCTATGACATTAAAAAGGTAATTACACGCATATATATAAATAATCATTTTATGAAAACATGAATTTGCCTGATAATTATGATGCTGAAATAATAAATAGAAGAAAAGACAAATGGCATGTATTCATAATAAATGTAAATATCAAGATGACTAACAAACATCCAGTGGATTAGCAATAATGAAGATATATCCCAAATATCAGATATCTGATTAAAATAACATATAAGAATGTACTTTCTCACATTTTATTATATTAGTATCCTAATATACTAGGCAGCCATCAAAAGAGATAAAAGATACATTTAGTTGACTCATATAAATATTTATTAATTAAATCCTCATTTTACTTGATTTTGTTTTAGTTTTATAAAAAATGATAACCCTTGAAAACAACTGGAAGGTATCTAACCATTAAAAAAATTAAATGTAATTTAGTACATTCTGTTTACTAAATCAATAGAATAAAATCTACAAAAAAGTTTTTCACCAAAGAAAGTCAGGCTGGGTGCCGTGGCTTACACTTGTAATCCCAGCACTTTAGGAGGTTGAGGAGGGTGGATCATGAGGTCGAGATGGAGACCATCCTGGCCAACATGGTGAGACCCTGTCTCTACCAAAAATACAAAAATTAGCTGGGCATGGTGGCACATGCCTGTAGTCCCAGCTACTTGGGAGGCTGAGGCAGGAGAATCACTTGAACCCAGGAGGTGGAGGTTGCAGTGAGCTGAGATCACACCACTGCACTCCAGCCTGGCGACAGATCGAGACTCTGTCTCAACATAAAAAAGAAAGAAAGAAAGAAAGTCAAATAGTGAATAGTTTCTAGTTAATTGTAAAGCAAATGTCAACAAAATTGATTATTTCTTCCCAAATGCATTTTAAATAATTATAGGCTTTCAATAAATATTTAAAAACAGAATCATGAATAAACCTGACAGAAAATATAAAGAAAAAACTGAGAAAAATTACCCTTTCAGGAAATTTCTCAGGAATAAATACTATATCAAATAAGTCACTCATTAAGAGCCCATTCCATTTTGCCATTTTTTTCTTTTATTCCTTCGTCCCTCCCTCCCCTCTCTTCTCTCTTCTTCCCTCTTTCTCTCTTTAATAACTGATCTTTAAAACAGTGTAAATCCAGACACTACACATGTGTGGTTCACTTAGCTTGTTACGTATAGTTACATATATATTATATAGTTATATATAAATTAATATATAAATATTATATATAGTTTTATATATATAACTATATGTAAATATATATAACTATATGTAAATATATAACTATATACAGTTATGTATATAACTATATTATATAAACTATATATAATATATAATTTATATCATATACTATATATTAAGCTATATAACTATATATAATAAAGTTATATATAACTTTAGTTACATATATTTAATTTGTTTTAATATTGAAATTTAATTAAATATATATGTTTAAATTAAATATATATAACTAGTTATATATTTATATACCTATATATATAACTATAGTTATATATTTATATACCTATATATTTATATATAACTATATATATTTATATATGTCTCTATATAATTATATAGTTATATATATAGTTTAGTTTACTAACTAAATTATCATGATAATAAAAAGTAAGGCTTTTGGAAGCCACTCTAAAATTGGTTCTCATTTTTCAGAGGATCGTTGGATTTTTGGCGTGCAAATAAACAACAGAATTATTTTCATAGGATGTTTGTGTGTTACTGAATCACGACTAAATTATATTCCTTACGATTCTTATAAGGAATAATACAAAAATAGAATATTAAGAATATTTCTTTAGAAATAGATTTACAGATTTTTCAGGCAAATCAATGAAATTTCATGAAATTACCTAACTATCAGAATGCAATATTGTGACTTCCATTCAATTACAAGGACTAAAAAGGAAGTTATTTTTCTTGAATATCCTGAATATCTTTTCTGGAAAATATATTGCAGTTATATACATGTTTTTAGCTATGTACATGTTTTCTATGGAATCTCTTGTAGTAGGAAATAAGGTAGAGTTATAATTTCTTTAAAGTATTTAATTGAAAACAGTGGACAATAATGAGCTGGAAGCCTCATATAAACACTATAAAATAACTTCTTTAATGTATATAACTTAATCAGTTCCTTATTTTAAAAATATTTCTATATTATTTTATATTATTATATACTCATATACGTGATTTTTGCAGAAAAAAACAGAAAATGCAGAACAAAAGTAAAATGTAAAAAAAATTTCATACTATTACATATCAAGGGTACAATGTTACAAAAATTAAATTTTATCTTCAATATTAATCCATTACATCCTAAAGTGTGTTTTAACCATATTTAGTTTTAGTAACATTCTTATGAGTTCAAAAATATCATAAATAAAAAATTTTTAATTTGTGATATAAAGGACTGTTTTATGTCATAGTCAAAAGGGTATCAAAATCCACTGTCACATTTAAATGCAGAGAGAAAAATCTGTATGAACAGTAGAGATAATTCAAGTAATATTAAATTCAATATGTAATACACTTAGAAATGGATATGAGACTTTAAAATTCATTAAAAAGTGACATATAATCATTTTGTGTCATACAAGGTCTACTAATAATCTATCTTCCTTTATCTTTTTCATTTTTAAATTCTTTGAATATCACAAAACTTAACCAAATGTTGATTCTCATCACTGTTCTTCACCTTCTACACCAGAGGGCAGGCAGGGGCAAGAAGAGAAATTGAAATTCATATTACACAAGTTTGCACTTTAAATGTCCAGGGTAAAGAGGTTAGTGGAAGAAAAATTTTAAAGTACTGAACTGGCTAGCAACAACTTTGGGAATGACCCATCCTACAGCTATTTGTACCGTTATGATAACAAATAATGCAAATCAATGCCCATTTTCTTTCTTAACCAAAACTAGTTTAAATACTCACAGTTTTTTTAAGAGTCTATTTCACACAGGAATAAAACTCTGATTAGAGCTTTAAAACAATATTAATTTTTAAAATAACTTTTTGTGACATCAGATAGTTTAATCACTAATTTTTATTTTCAACACTTAAACCCTGAATCATTTAACTCAATTTACTGTCTAAATTTTTCAACTCTAAAGGCCTGAGTTTCATTTTCATCACCTAACCATTTTTCCTTATACTAAAGTACTTTCGAATAAATCATTTTCTATGCTCTTCGCAGCAAAAAATTTAGGAAAAAAAATATATATATATATACACTAAATAATTAATAAAAAGTTGGGACATATGCCTAAACTTTTCTGGAAAGTAACAAAATATAAATACAATTTTTATTAAAAAATACCAGAGCAAAATCATATGTAGGGAAAGAACAGATTTTCTAATATTAACTGTGATGTTACCTACACAGGAATCTTTCTCCTTCAACAGACAGAAATCAGATAAAAGATAAGGGAAGATGTTGGTGCTAAATTCCCGGACATGCTATGCAGGAGTGAAATGTCAGATGACAAAGCAATATCAGGTATGGTCACTGAGCAGTGGAGCTAGACTTGATGACGATGTAGGGTAAAATAGACAAATGGGTTCAAACTCGAGCTCAGCTACTTAAATGGCTTAGCAAGTGACTTAACTAACTTCCTTATAGAAAACGTGGAGAGTAGCAGTACTCACTGGTTGCAGTGGGGTGGAGGAGAAATCCACATAAAGCATCAACTATGGTTCTTTGCACATAGTAATTGTCAATAATAATAAATTGTTGTTTTATGTGCTGCTGACTCTTACCATTATTCAGTTTTCTCTTCCTTTTCCCTACTCCTTTATCTCCCGTTTCTATTTGTCTTCCTTTCCTTTTCTCCCCTATTATCTTTTCCCCTTCCTGGCTCTCCTCTTCCTCAATTCCTCTTTCTTTTGCTTCATTTTACTGCCTTTTACTTTTCCTTCCTTTCTAGATTAATCACGGTGAGCAAAGAGTCTATAAAAATATAAGGTTTTCAGCTTAAGAAACATACTGAAAGTTTGTTCAAGGATGACTAAAATATTCTTATTTTCTTTCATCTCTTGGCACATTGATTCATTTAGCAAATAATCATTAAATCCATTTACATAACACAATGACCCAGAGTACTTGACGGTGTCCTCAATAAAATAACAATCTTGCTTGTAAGACAAATCAGCTACACGTGGAACACTGTGAGACAAATCAACTACATATGGAAAGCCGAAATACATATAGGAAAACAATAAAAGAGATGTCACAATGCCACATAATTGCCAAATTAAGTCCTAGACAGGAGTGCATAAGAGGGAAGATTACTTTGTGTGGCAGTAATCAACCAGTATCTTTTATGGAAACTATAACCACCAAAACCAGGGATATTGCCAGTTTTTAATTTCAGCCACTCATGGTCAACACTAATGAGTAGGTTAAGAGACACACTAATTTTAAATATAAGTGCTGGCTCTTTCTAGAAACCAGGGCTTCATAAAATATTTGTGAGTGTTTCTATTCACTGGCATTGTTTCTCTTTTCACCATACTCACACATCGACATTACACATCACCCGGGTTATGATGAATAATCATGTTTTCAACATTTTCACATCAGAAAAACCCTGCCAAGAGACCTATAAAAGCTTCAATCACTCAAACATTTTATGTGATACCAGACTATGACATAAAAAAATTATAAGAGTAAATATGACATACAAGTCAACAGACAACATAAACATTTTATATTCATTTGTTTTCCAGGTAATTGACATAGAATTATAAACCTCAGCAGGAATAGTAATTATGATAGTAATAAAAATTCTTTGGACATCATAATTACACTCTTTAAATTTAAAACAATAGCTAGCCTTTCCCTTAGGTTTTACTCTGCTTTTGAATTTAGAGAAACTCAATCAAAATGTTTATATAAATTAAAAACCTTTGAAAAATCTCTAAAACACAACTTGTTTATAAGTATTTTTAATAAAAGCAACAATATAAGAACAAAATTAACTTGACAAGCAAGTAACCATGATTTAAAAATATGCAACATCAAGCTGAAGCCACTGTCATAAAATAGCATAATCTCAGCTGATAGAATGATTAAAAATTAAAAATGCCTTTGTATTTTATAATACTTAATGTGTCAATTCAGCTCCACATTGTTAGAAAAGAAACTGAACCGTGGTCTCTTTGACAATAATGTCAGTTAACTAGAACTTGGCAGATTTCCAAGCCAGGAGCTATGGTTTTATTCAGCAGTTTCTATGAATGCTCTGCTTCACAGAGTTCCGAAGCTAATCAAAGTAGATGTTCAACTTGCCTCCACACCAAAAATTACTCTGCAGCTTTGCAAAGCACTCCCAAGACAGCCTAGTGTATAAAACTATTTTATAGATGCATATATGTAAAAAAGGGAAGTGACAATGAAGTCAGACAAACCAGAAACCAAATCACCGTGTTTGTGCTATTCTTTTTCCCCAAAGAAAAAACCTGGAAAGCATTTAGAACCTCTCTGCTTCTAATCCTTACCATACCCTCTAATAGGAAAACTGTTAAAGGTAACCTTAGCTATTACTGACTTTAAAATATTCAAATATATTGCTAGTTCAAATATTTAAATATTTGAGGCATAAAATATAGTATATATATTTCAAGCTAAACACTATTATCAACTATTATCATCACCAATGAGTTTAAAGGTCTATCTCTGGTGAAACAATATGGAATAATGATCACCAGGAATAAAACGAATAAGAATGCAATGTAAACATTAGAAAGCCATCATAGTTTTAAGAGAACAAACTGTAAACCAAAGAAAACTGTTTAAAATCTGCAGTGCCACCCATGTGCTTTTACACTTATCTGCTGTGCGTCACAGAAAAATTTTCTAAGATAGCTACCAAAAATGATATGAATTACTAAAATATACTTGCCCTCACTTCTCCAAATGTATACTTTATCATGCCAAAACAATTTATATCCTTCCTGGTAAAAAATAAATATCTTAGCAACTATATTTTTGAAACATTCATTTGATCTAACATCTAAATCATTACATTTATACTTTAAAGAATCATTTTGCATTTTTTAAAACTCATACTTGCAAGAAAGAAACCTAGACCTTTATAACCTATGAATTTAGAAGTGTATAGTTGATACATTAATAGTAAAAGAATTCACAACATCAAAAACTATAAAAAATTTAACCACAAGACCTTTATACAACCACAACACTTGATTTTAACCTTGACAGTGTTGAAAATGTGTAGGGAGGGGCAAACACGCACTCACTCCAACACACATAACACAAAAGTTAAAATAATATATATAAGAACATCATTAATTTAAAAGTAAGCTAAATTATACACTACCAGAAGAGTTCGGCTACATGGTATTTTCTTGCCATGTAATTTTTTTAGACAAAATTTTTGATCCCCTTGAATTAGTCTATTTCACCATCTATGCCAAAAAAGGCTAAGTTCTAACAGCTTTTATTGTGCCAGAATTGGCTTTACTCATCTTGCTTACATTTTTTGGAGGGAAAAAAAAAACAGTCTCTGTGAGATATAAAGCTTCTCCCACTACTCACTTTTGATTTCTGTACGCTTGATATATGGTTGCCAGGCTCCCTAGGATGAGAGACATGACGAGGAGGCACAGAATTGCTAGGGGTTTCCACTAAAAAGCCCAGCACCGTAGGCAGCACTAATCCTGCACCTGTGATATGTTATTCAGCAGTTAAGAAATGCAGCCCAGACTGTGGTTGCCTAATACAGCTCAGCTGTTTTTCTCAGTAGTCCCTTTGATTATAAGCTGGTAAGAGAGATTATTCCGGTCAAGCAATGAGCTATGTTCAGGACCCATGGCATATGACAGTGGAAAGGTAAAAAAGAAAAGAAACCTAGGAGTCAAAAACAAACCAAAACATAACAAAACAAAACAAAAAAAAAAAAAAGAAAAGAAAAAAAGAAAGAAAAGAAAAAGGAAAAAGAATGAAAAAAATGTCACTGACCACAGTGTGTTATGCAACATTTCCAGATGGTTAAAAGCTACCTCTGCGTCTATGCAAGGCAGAAAAATATCTAGAATTCATCATTTAAATATCTAGAAATCTATCTTTATAATATCCTTTGACATTCAGAATGCTATTTCAATATGCAATGTCTTAAGTTTATCTTAAGAGAATCTCAATTTCACAAACCAATCAACTACACATTTAGAAATCTTTCATTAAAGAGGTTTACCTTTACTAAATGTCAAATTCCTTTTAAAATTTGGAAAATTTCAAAATGTTTGGAAAACTGAAGACCAAATGAATACCATTATTTCTATATTTTTATTAAATCTACCATATCATTTGACTTGATTCATTAAAAATTTGATATAAAATTTATATTTGAGACACAGCTATCCTATTCATTATATATGGTTAAAACAGAATGAAATATTTATTAGAGTCAACTTAAAGCCTCTAACTAGTCCATATTGATTTAAGAGATATTTGTCATACACAAATATTAAGAAATATTTACCATACACAAATATTTCAAAGTGCTGTAAGCACTTTGGGCTCAAAGAGTTGAAGAAGAAATGGCCACTACGTTCATGAACCTTAAAATCTATTTGGAGAGTGTGGCATAAAAGTTGTCAATTTTGTTGTTGTTCTTTTGTCATAAAAGGTCTGCTGATTGTTCACTCACACCAAAGGTTCACTCTATTTCCTTTTATACTATAGATAAACATAAAATCATGTGTCCTCCAAGCTAGTATCTGTGCCACTTTAAACAAATGACCTGAAATCTTATCCAAAAAACAGATACCTTTGCCTAACAGCAGATGGTTAAAAACAAACCAAAAAATTCCTTTACAAAAAGAGCTGAAATAAAGAAAATATATCAATTCAAAATGTAAATATAATTTTTATAAAATGTAACTATAATTTAAATATATATATTAAAGAACATGTTAAACATTTTAAGTTATTTTTGTTATTGCTGTTTATATACTAATTCCCTACTAGCCAAAAAGTATATTAAAAATTTTGTTAGAAAAAAATATGCATAGGATATGTATTAAAATCAATAGGGTCAAAAAAAATTCCTGTGTACATGAGAACATTCTCTCTCAACAGAATTTGACAAATCTTATAGTTTTCCCTTGTATTCAAACACCTGGGTTAGAATACTGCATTTCAATTTCCGAGTAACACCCTGAGGCCGAATGAAAGAATAATGGTATTCAAGAAGTGTGCTGTAAGATGTTTTACTAGTATTCCCCTAACTCTACCATTAGTCTATATCCAAAGTAAAATAAGACAGTTGAATTGGAACCTGGATATATGTTAAGTCTAGAGTTCATAGAGTTTTGATAATTTATGATAAATCTTTTTTCTTGAAATTATACTTAATAGGCTGAAATACTGAAGCACCATCTACTTTGCTTTGATTTGTAGGAAGAAGACTGCCAAAGGACAATCTTGTTGAATTCTGGGCAGAAACACTAAGGAGAGATCTGAATTGAAACTATGTTATTATAATAATTGTGTTATCTTCAATCTGGGCATGGCACACACAGGAACATTCTGGCCTGATGCTGCTCAAGCTCTCCCTCTTTGGATAAATAAATGGCTTCAGTTTTCAAAACATTCTCCTAAAGCACTTTTATATTCTTATTTTTTAAATTGTATAACACCCAGTACACCTCAGTGGTCCCAGTCTTTAAAAGCCTTGTTAATTTTACCTGTAAATTTTCTTTCTTTATATTCTTTTATCGAATTCATATCTTCTCATTTATGCCAGTAATGTTCTCACCCATAAACTCTACCCTAAGGTCAAAATGTTTCCTTCCTCCTCTTTTAAATAACTGTCAATATGGGCTCTCCCAATAAACAAACCACCACCAAAAAAAGAACAACAAAAAGCCTGTATCTGGGATGCTATGTGAGAAATAATTACCCTTCACAAACCCTATCTTCAGATATTTCTGTATTTTAAGCCACACCAACATAAGGTAGATGCATTTGTGTGTGTTATGTTTTTCCACCTTGAAATATTTTTAAGAAGTTGGATATATTATCTTAAACTTCAGTATCAGAGTGAGTTAAGAAATAAACACATTGTATTTAAATGACCAAAGTGATCCCAAACAATCACAATACTAATATGGGGGCAAAGGACCATGGCTATCTTAATGGCCACTTCAGTCAAAATTTTCCACATTCTAAAAGAACAAATGAGATCAAACAAAATATTTTACCAAATTGTATTCATTGGTACTTCAGTTATGAAAACTATTCCCTGTATTTACCTACAGAATCCTCTATCTTCTATGTAAAAACTCAGCAAAGAATTAAAGGTTGGCAAAACTTGTCAGTTTTAACTCTCATGGTCAAGTCTGTTGATCTTCACTAGGAGTCTCATAGCTTTTTTTTTCTTCTTTCCTCTAAAGAAAAAACTTAATGACCTTTCAAAATGAATAGGCCCGATTTATAATAAATGATTAGTTAACAATTGAAGTTTTTTAGTTTCTTTCTTTCTTGGGAAACAAAAAATACTCACTTTTATTATTAAGCCCGTAATAACTATTTGGTAGTAATACAAATATTTCCTAGTGGCTCCCATTTTCTAGCAGCAAGTCAAACAGCCTCAAGAGAAAAGTATTAAAATTGTGCTATTATGACATAGCAGATAATCTGGAATAAAACAGATCCCTCTAGGATCATTATATCCTAAAAGTTCTTTGCCCCAGTCTTAGAACATGGCACTTTTGAGCATGCTAAAATCATGATAAGGACATATTTCTCTTCTCATTTCACACCAATAAAGGAGGAAAAAAGCCTTGTCCTATAGGCACCATCAAAATAATCTACCCACCCCCAACTATGCCAGGCTCCTGTCTCTGTGGAGTTCAGTGGCTCCTCACTAGCAGGAAAGTATAAGCAGAGAGACCATTAGTTATGACATGGAGACTCTAGCTGATAATGCTGACTCACTTCAGGAGCTATTATACTATAAACATTGTGCTGAAAGCCATTTATCTGCATTTTAGGATAAACAGCAGAAAAGTCTCAATTAAATAGACTGCAAGAAATAAGCTGCTGATGTCAAACCAAGTGAAGCTTACTTTTGAAAAGAAAAATCTGTGAATGTAATAAAAATCAATATGGGACATCAGGGAAGTTAAAACAGAAAATTCAACATTTTATTTTATAATATAATTATAAACATAACTTTCAAATTTTATAAGATCGGCTTATTTATCAAAGTTATTGCACACTACTTTGAAGTTCAAAGTAAATTTACTGAAACTTGACAGACATTCTCTTAAGAAACAACATTTATGGTACTACTGGCACTGAGCCAATGTATGCTATCAAGGAAAGCTTTATCTGTCACTGAGCAAAAGGTGAAGTTCAATTAGGTCAGTTTTATCACTTCTTTTCCTACACACAAACTATGAGGAGAGATCATTTCTTTTCTTTCTTTTCTTTCTTTTATTTATTTATTTTTTTGAGACAGGGTCCCACTCTGTTGCCCAGGTTAGAGTACAGTGACACAATCACAGCTAACTGCAGTCTCAATCTCCTGTGCTTAAGTGATCCTCCCACCTCAGCTTCCCTTAGCAGCTGGGACCACAGGCATGCACCACCAAGCCTGGCTAATTTTTCTATTTTTTGTAGAGACGGCATTTCGCCATGTTGTCCAGGTGGGTCTTGAACTCCTGGACTCAAGCAGTTCACCTGCCTTGGCCTCCCAAAGTTCTGGGATTATGGGTGTGAGCCACTGCACCTGGCTGAGAGATAATTTCTAAATGACTCCCTTCAAGAAGAAAACACGAGTGCTATTTTACATCTAACTGTAAACACACACACACACACATCTATCTCTAGCATGTTAAAATGCTTCAAGGAAAACACTATAAAATTAAATATAATTTATCATGGAACCATAGAGGCTTTATTCCACAATTGATTAGAAGGATATGAGACAAAGTTCGTGACCAGCCTGGCCAACATGGCCAAACCCTGTCTCCACTAAAAATACAAAAATTAGCCAGGTGTGGTGGCACACACCTGTAATCCCAGCTACTAGAGAGGCTGAGGCAGGAGAATCACTTGAGCCTGCAGGCGGAGGCTGAAGTGAGTGGAAATTGTGCCGCTGAAGTGAGTGGAAATTGTGCCACTGCACTCCAGCCTGGGTGACAGGTGAGACTCTGTCAAAAAAAAAAAAAAAAAAAGAAGGATATGAGACACACCAAGGCCTTTACTCCAAGGACCACATGTAGGTAAAACATAACATTTAGAATTTATTTTTCCTACTTGCCAGAAAACAAATCAAAATCTTCTCTCTTTCATATTTCCAAATGTCAGAAGCTTTTCAAAACAATTTTGAGGTTAGCAAAGAGAACACACAGGTGTGTGTTATGTCAACTACTGAAAGCAAATAAAGGTTAGCCTGGAATCTGATCTCTCTACCGACACATTCTTGTGGGCATTACAAATGCTCCCTGAAGGAATATTACACTAATGCTGACTAATTTTTTAAAACATCCCAAATCTCATTAGATCTATTCCTTAGCAGTATTGTTCAAAGGCATGACCTCTACTAACATCAAACTCACTGCCACTTCTTAGTAAACCTTTAATGTTTTCTCCAGTATCACCTCCTCTGTTCTGTTTCACTGACAATACAACAGGTTGAACAACAATAAAATATTCAATATCAACACATGTAAGTTTTTGTCATGTCATGAAAACTATGACAGCCCACAAACAATTAAATGTTAGGTTATCAGTAACAAATGCTTAAGAATACTGGTTCGTATTAATGGCTATGGGTCTTAAGAAAACCATTACATATTTTGACTGCTGTGTAACAAGCCTGGCACAGAAAGATGGCAACAGTACTTTCATATCTGAAATTACCAGTGTTCAAGCTAAAAATTGTATTTGTCATTCAAAACCTCTATTAAACACAAACAGCAACGAATATGACATGTTCTTAATTTTTAAAAAATAGGGACAAGAAAGGATTCTTGCTATCAAATGACTCCAATCAAGATTAGAAAAATCTTTCCACCAATAAAATGACCTAATAGTCATAGCTTTATGAATGTTTATTAATGATCCAGAATAATCATATCAGTTTATACCTTTAAAATTAACTGTCAATCATATTAACATTCATTCAAAAGATTTTGTATTTTTATAAACCCTCCTTTTTACACACACACACACACACACACACACACACACACACACAAATATGTCCACAGTGAGGGTCAACAGGTAACAAATTATTCCCACAAAACCTGTCTCTTCTTGCCAAATGTTCCTAATATTTTATAAACCTCACAAGTAACTCACTACTGGACAAACCTTCCAGCTAATGATCAAAAATATAAAACTTCAAAATATTTTTCACTTTTTCTAAGTTCTTCATAAAATGCCTGAATGCTCATGCCCCAGAAAAAGCTAATGCACAAAACAGGATATACCACGGCACTCTCAACTTCCGCTGCAACATCAAGACTAGCTGATAACTTTGCTTATATATTTTCTATTTACACATATCAAGTTTCCCAGCATTACTTTCCTCCTCACAAGCAGCGAACCCAGAGACCTTCATTACTAACATTCCACAATGCATGGAGAAAGCAAGTTGAGGGGCCGGGAGTGGTCCAAGTGTCTCTCTACTTGAGTGTATGTGCAGAATGTCTTTTTGATCTGAGATCCTTTTCTGCCTCCTTCTTGATTTCTTGTTTTCCAGTGGTTTCTCAAAAACTTTGGTATTCTTTGAGACCCAGATGTCTCCTTTCTTCTCTCCTGCACACACTGAGAGGACAGGAAACAGCAGGTGTGAAATGTTTCTGTTTGCCTCTCTCGACTTCACAAGCAACTCCTGTTTGCGAACTGTCTTTCATCCTTGCTTGCTGTCTCAGGGGAGTGACCTGCCATTGGTCTGCTGGATCCCATCTCTTCTCACACACCCAGATGTACAGCCATGGCCACAGTCCCTCTCACAGAGGATGGTTTGCTTTGATACATTCCTTCTTGGGTTATGATCAAAGAGTCATTTTCCCAACCTAGACCAGCCTGGCTAAAGAAGGGTTTTACAACAAAGAGAAAATGAGTGTATGGGGAAGAAAGGGGATGAGAACTCTGAGAGGAAAACCTGAGATGCCTGTGCTTAGGCCTTCATGTCAAAATGTAAAAACTTACATACAAAACATGTAACCGGGCACCAGCTCTTTCAATAGGCCAAGTCACACGTGTAACAGGATAACTAGATTCCAAGCAGGTGTAGGAATCATGATTTCTAGCTCTAGCTATGCTACTGTCTCAGAAATCTCCAGAATGTCTTGGTTAGAAAACCAGCACAGTGATGATTCACCAAATAAGACTCAGGTTGTAAACACAGGTTCTCACGATACATCTGTTAAGGTAATACTGAGTGAATGAATTAGATTATGGAAAAGACTTAGACAAACATACCTGCCTAGATTAGGAATTTAGTGCAAGGGAAGTGTCCCTGTGTCAACACTGTAATGTAGTAATGCCGCATGGGGATTGCTTTTCCCATGACCACACTCCCTGGATGGGTAACAAAGAGGGTAATAGATGTTTCTAAAGAAAGGAATCATGCACACAAAGTAGTGGCTACTCTGGTAACTTCAAAATATTCCAAAACACTACAACATGCTACACCTCTAACTGCTTCCGACTCTACCTTTACCTAAAACAAAATTTGAGAAAAGGGCATCTAACCTCCCATTGCCTAAGATTATAGAGGGATAAAAATAAATCTGAACCTGCCCTGGCCACAAACTAGAAAATCATTTACATGAAAAAAATGTATATATACACATATACACATATATATACACACGCCTACACATACATATATATACACGCACAAGTGTAAATATAAATTTATAGATATGTATAGATCATGTACATACATAGAGTACTGAATATATAAAATATATAAAATATTTTTTATATATAAATCTATACATGTGTATATAAAGATATATATCATAAGTTAGATATATGTATGAATGTCACTGATTTAACCTAATTTCAGGTAGATTTTAAGGCTGACATCCACTTTTACATATTTAGGGAATATTACATACATATAAAATTATTTGAGTTTACGTTAGTGACTTTACTGAGGAAGGGATTTGAAAGGACTGAAACAAGACTTTATTATATTAGAGAAAGGGGAAAATGTCAGGACATACAGCCAAAAGTGAATAGTTGTGAATTTCCAAAATTAAACTAATCACAGAGTAATCTGAAAATAACCTGCATTTCCTTTGAGCTTATTATCTACAAAATATATTTAATTACATAAAAATATAGTTTAATACTGCACCATTAACTCAAGTGATTATGTTGTTCATTCTACTTAGTAAAATGGGAAGAAATTACGAAGAAACACACAAAAAAAGAGATAAGCATTATGGAGTGGTTATAGAGTGGTAAACCAAACCCTTAATTCCATCCTCCATAAGGTATCTTTGGGTTGAAGGTGAAGCATCTGCATGCATAGTATAATACTAAGAAACACCAAAAAATAGTGTGTTATCCTGAAATCTTATTAGGCTGGTCTGAGGAGATGAGTTATCTGACCCTGAATATCATAAGCACTTTCCTGTTCCAAATATTTCCAGTTCCTTTCGCTTTTTTATTACAGTAGTAACTCTCTCCTTTTCCCCTCTAACACACACACTCCCTTTTTAAATCACTTCAGCTAAACTTCTAACTCTTGAGCTTCTAAGGTTTGAAAAACACTGTAAATTTTTTTTGCTTCTACAACAAAAATCAGCCTGTAGCCATAGATTATAGTTATTTACCATGATTATGATACTTACCATGATCTTTCTGTGTTTTTATAATCTGTTTTTGTTATCATTGGCATCTTTGTGGAACAGATAAGGACAGTTCTTGCCAAAGAGTCTTGAACTCTTTTGGTGTGGTCAAGCAAAAAATAAAAAAGAATGCTTAGTAGGAATGAGATGATTATGTTAAAAATACTGCCAGCTTCAAAGCAAGTTAGGGGTCACATTGTTGTACCTGAATGCCCTGAGTTACCTTATCAATAAAATGAGGTTGTAGGAAGATAAATTCTCTAACCTCTCTTGTACTTCAAACATATTATGATTCTTTTTTTTTTTTTTTTTTTTGAGACAGAGTCTTGCTCTGTCACCCAGGATGGAGTGCAGTGGCGCGATCTCGGCTCACTGCAAGCTCCGCCTCCCGGGTTCACGCCATTCTCCTGCCTCAGCCTCTTGAGTAGCTGGGACTACAGGCGCCCGCCACCACACCCGGCTAATTTTTTGTATTTTTAGTAGAGACGGGGCTTCACCGTGTTAGCCAGGATGGTCTCGATCTCCTGACCTCGTGATCCGCCCGCCTCGGCCTCCCAAAGTGCTGGGATTACAGGCGTGAGCCACCACACCCATGATTCTATGTAACTTCTACTTCACTTACATGTACTCTTTTTTCAAAATCTACAGCATGAAAAAAGGGTACTGAATATTACGTTAATAAAACAAGGATTCCAGGTCTGCCATTTACTATTTGGGACCTTAAGCAAGTTCTTAATTTCCATTGGTCTCAAACACTTCACAGCAACAATACTTACATTTCATGGAGTTTGGGAGATTAAATGAGATGTAATCATTTATCCCCTATTACAGGTTTATAAATCTTATTTAATGTAGTCCTCAAAATACTCTGCCATGTAAGGGTTACTACTCTCATTTTACAAATGATGAGGGGACTAGAGCTGGAAGAGGTTATTTGCCTTAGCGCAAACTACTGAGCAGCAGACAAGGTGGAAGTAAAGCTCTGTGCTCTGCGACTTTTAAAACCAGTGATTCCTCTAGACAGCAGTTCTCAAATGTTTTGTTCTTGGGACCCTTTTACGTTGTTAAAAATGACTGAGGATACCAAATTTTCTGTGTGTCTGGATACAGTTTTCGATATTTACTATGTTAAAAAAAAAACTGAACAGTTAAAAAATGTATAATTCAATGGACACAGGAAGGGGAACATCACACTCTGGGGACTGTTGTGGGGTGGGGGGAGGGGGGAGGGATAGCATTAGGAGATATACCTAATGCTAAATGAAGAGTTAATGGGTGCAACACACCAGCATGGCACATATATACATATGTAACTAACCTGCACATTGTGCACATGTACCCTAAACTTAAAGTATAATAATAATAAAAAAAGTATAATTCATTTTTAAAAAATAATAAACCCATTATATTTTAACATATTTTCAAGAAAACAGTGGCATTGCTCTATGTTTTTGCAAATCTCTTTAACGTCTAATTTAATAGAAGAAACTGGATGTTTGCTTCTGCACTCAATCTGTTACAGCATGTTGTTGTGATTGACATATTAAGAATAACTGGTCTCACACAGACATGTAGTTAGGAGGCTATTTTAATAGCCTTTTCATATGAGTGGTTATTCTTTAATATACACTAAAATTGGACATCACGGAGTTTCTTAAAAGTTACAATATAGGTTCTAAAACCCTATCAATGAAATTTTCATATTCTGATAAATTAAAACCTACTGTCCATCTTGTATTTTAAACTGATCTTTTACCTATGCATAAATATGAAACAACAGGCACTGGCCATCTGGAAAAAAAAAATGTTTGGTCCACTCGGTTATGCAGATCAGTTATGTGGATAAAAGCTTCACAAAATCCTAACTTTTGCTTGAAAGTTTGAGTTTCATCATTGGCAATAAATACTGTCAACTGTTTTCCTTGAACTGGCAGGCTCCATTCACTCATTTCTGAGAATATAGCTGCAAATACCCAAGTCTGAATAACCAGTTTTTCTGTCCGTCATTCTTTCTAGTAAAAATTTTGTTTAATGAAGTCTCAAGACACCTGTAGTAGTCCGTTCTCACGCTGCTAATAATGACATACCAGAGACTGGGTAATTTATAAAGGAAAGAGGTTTAACTGACTCACAGTTGAGCATGGCTGAGGAGGCCTCAGAAAACTTACAATCAAGGTGGAAAGGGAAGCAAACACATCTTTCTTCACATGGTGGCAGCAAGGAGAAGTGCCAAGCAAAAGACAGAAAAGCCCCTTATAAAATCATCAGATCTCATGAGAACTCACTATCACAAGAACAGCATGAACATCACCACACCCATTATTCAATTACCTCCTACTGGGTCCCTCTCATGACATATGTGGGGATTATGGGAAGTACATTTCAAGATGAGATTTGGGTGGAGACATAGCCAAACCATATCAACAACCATTGATTCTCAGTTGCTGAAAAATTTTATTATACACACTTTACATTTTGTCACACAGAATATTAAAAAGACATTTACAGAGAGGTTGAGATTTAATAAAATTAATCATTTTATTGCTTCATTAAGGGTATTCTTAAATGAAGCTTCCTTTTATTTCTTTGGTTGGTTGGTTTGGTTGGTTGTTTTCACTGTGAGCACACTGGAGTGAAGAATACACATATAGTTTGGTTCCTGCTTCGATTTGTGCTAAAGCTCGGGTGTTTATTATCAGTGCAAATGTCAGTAAAACATGTTAATATTACTATGTTGGCAAATCATACTTTGAAAACTGACACAATAGATGACCAATAACCAGTCATTAGCATTAGAGATATAAAATTTGTAAATATTTTAAGCCAGGTGTGGTGGCTCATGCCTGTAATCCCAGCACTTTAGGAGGCCAAGGTGAGTGGATCACTTAAGGTCAGGAGTTTGAGACCAGCCTGGCTAACATGGTGAAACCCCATCTCCACTAAAAATACAAAAATTAGCCGACGTGGTTGTGGGCACCTGTAATCCCAGCTACTCAGGAGGTTGAGGGAGGTAAATCACTTGAACCCAGGAGGTGGAGGTTGCAGTGAGCCGAGATCGTACCACTGCACTCCATCCTGGGCGACAGAGCAAGACTTTATATACATACATACATACATACGTACATACATACATACATACATACATAAAATATTTTAAGATAAGCTAAGGCATTTTTACTGTGATGGAAGAGAACGGAGTGAGTATAAGAGATGATTTGTTTTAAAAAGAATTAAGAAAACGTAATTTTTGAACCTCTTGAGATCTAAACAGAGCTTTTCATTTGTACTTTAAATGCTTTTATTTGTAAATGGCACAATTAAGCTCCTGAGTCTTCATTTTTTAACCTAGCACCTCTTAGATTCAGCCAGTTATGAAGTATTGGCAAATACTTGGGAAAGGAAGAAATGAATCATTAATATGAGAGTAAACAAGCATATACAGAAAGTTCACATTCTCAGAAAAGTAATTTAAAAAAGAAAAAGTTTCTCAAATGTGGAACGAATCAGTCTTGGTTGATTTTTGCTTTTTGTTTGCCTATTTGATAGCTTTTGTTTTGGGTTGTAAGTTATCATAGGCAGAATTTTGTTTCTTCTGCATGTTTTTTTTTTTCATTTCACACCTGAACACTGAAGAACTGATTGTATATAGAGAGAGACAAACTTTTCCCTAACTTTATGTTTGTTTATGTCTTGATTTGAACTTAGGTCTTGATTTCCAAACACAAGTCAGTTTTTCTTACATGCTAGAGGAAACTGTTAATTCTACATTAGGAAAAATCATGTTATTACATATAAAGGTCTGAAAGATAAGATACACTAAGGAGACCTTCTTTTCCTACATGAAATTATTAAATAGAGAAGCTCTAAAAGTATCTTTCTTATGTGATATCTTAATTGTGGTATTATTTCACATTCTACATGAAATATTTAGAATATCCAAATTAGAATATAAACTGCATGAGAGCAAGAGTTATATCCCTTTGGCTAACTGCTACATCCTCAGCATCTAGAATCATGTCAGGCACCTGGCAGGCACGTGATAAAGTTTTCTTGAGGTACGTAGAACAACTTCCCTATTGTGAAGGCCTCATGGATCATCTATTAAGACAAAAGGAACAAACACCATTACCTCACATACATTTATGATTCTGTCCTATCTCAGTTGTGTGTATTTTCTATTGCGATTGCCATTTGGTAAAATCTCTGCTTTCTAAAATTGAAAATGAAAGGGGAAAATGCAGCTGGGTTTTTCTCACATTTCCCCTTCCTTCTGACATACAGTTTTCAAACTCAAGAAATAGAGATTTTGGTTAGGCGCAGTGGCTCAGGCCTGTAATCCCAGCACTTTGGGACGCCAAGGCAGGTGGATTACTTGAGTTCAGGGGCTCTAGATCAGCCTGGGCAACATGGTGAATCCCTGTCTCTACAAAAAAATACAAAAATTAGCCAGGTGTGGTGGTGTGCGCCTATGGTCCCAGCTATCCTGGAGGCTGAAATGGAAAGATGGCTGGAGCCCAGGAGGTTGAGGCTGCAGCGAGCTGTGATTGCGCCACTGCACTCCAGCCTGGGTAGCAGAGCAAGACTCTGTCTCAAAAATAGTAAGGAAAAAAAGAAAGAAATACAGATTTTGACAGAGACATTTCATTTAAATTATGTTTTAGATAAATAAGGAGTGAAACATGGGAACATGCGTGTGAGAGGGTTCTGAACACAGTCTCTAGTACCAATGTAACCTTGACAGCACGTTACAGAAGAAAGTGCATGGGCTAGACTAATTAGCTGTATGGCTTTGACTAAATTCATTAGTTTCTCTAGACTTCAACTTCTTCATCTTGAAAACAGGGGTAATAATGTTTACTTCTCACATGGCTGTTGTTAAAATTAAAGGAAGTATGATATAACGCACTTAGTACAGAGCCCAGTGCCTGAGATACAGTAAATGACCAATAAATGTTAGTTCTATTCATTTATCAGAAATCCATGACTTAAAACTTGTCAATAAAAAGAATGTAAGTTTCACTGCAACTGCATATAGATAAAGCCACTACCAGAATTTAGAACCAATTTAAAAATATATACCAGTTAAAAATACGCACATACAAGACTACTTCCTAGAGTGTGACAGATGACCTCCAAGTATTTATCACTGGTAATACCTACTGGTACTAATTCATATTTTAAAATTTTAGCTAATTGAAGTCACTTTCTACTTTGTTGCATCATTTCACTACTTAGAAGACAATAATGTGGAAATTCCATAGTCATGGTTCCTGCTGGTACTGATAAGTATCTGTATCACTGCATAAAGAACCAACGTGGAGAACAGTACACACTATGTGAAGCATACCCATGTTACTGACTCATATTTACAGCTGCTTAGTGCACAACATCAGCTTGGCTTTCCAAGTGCTACATAGATGCATTTTAAAATGGTATGCTGTGTGTGCCATATTCAATTCACTTTGTAAGCTATTCCCAAAGTTAGATGATATTAGCTATAAACAATATTCTATATTTGCATTACATCTTGTATTTTGCAAGATACATGAATATATATGTGTATGTTAAACAGATTCAGACACACACACATTCTATAACATCTTCATGGAGTGTTAACTAGGTTTTAAAACTGGCATACATTTAATAATTTACCTCAGTTCTTCCATGATATATAATCACGAAAAGCCAGTTAAATAACTTTACTAAATTCTAATTTACCATCTTTTAATAGGAACAGCATATATAGGAAATATCACATTCACTTTAAAATTTATGAAGACAATCTAAAAATTCTATGTAGAAAGTGGCTTATCAACAAACCATTAGCAAAGTGCTTGTGCGCTTTGTGCTGGTATGCCTCAAACAAGCAAATAATAATTCATGAAATAATCCATCAATGAATGAAGGAAAACTACTGAGTGCCCACATCAGGTGAAAACTGTCCTAACAGCTTTCACATGTTTTCATATAACTCTTAACGGAGCCTGGCAAAATAGACACAAGTATTCCCGTTTGTCTAAATGACTGAGGCCTATATAATACAGGGTCTTAAGGTGGAGCTAAGATGCTCACTACTGCACATTACTGCTTTACCAAATCACTCCATAATAGTAATAATACTACATCACCATCAGCCGGTGTATGTACATTTGATTTCTCTCTTTCCCAGTAGGAAGGATAGGTTTTCCTACGTCTTCCGTGTTCCCTTACTACAAAATACAAGCTATTGGCTGGAGTCTTTCCTTTCTCCTACCATTATACCTGTCCCTAACCAATGTTACTGTAATACTCTCTGATCTCCTTCCCATTTCTATCATCTAGTGTTTGCACTGCTGCCTTCTAAAGACAACACACGTGCATATGCTTGTAAAGCGAATAAAGTAAAGCAAATAAAAATCTCTACAGTTCTAAGGTTCTTAGGAAGGCATTCAATGTTCTTCATGAACTGATTCAATCTTCCATTCCAGCTTCATCTTCTACTATAGTCTGCTCCCTATCCATACCTTATTCTAATTAGATGTACCATGTTTTTGTATTCCCATGTTTTTGCTTATAATTCTGATTGTGTTTCTTTTTCAACGTTTCCACAGAACTTTACTGTGTTATATATTTTACTCTACCTTAGTTGCACACACATGTTCTGGCCTACCAACTATCTCCCTCTTATTCCAAGTAGCATAATTTATTTACATATGAGTCACTCCACTGATTACTTGGATAATTAGCTGTGTGACCTCAGACAATTTACTTAACCTCCATGAACTTTCATTTCCTCATCTGTAAAATGAAGATGATAATAATACTTATATATGTAAAATGCTTTTAGTACCTAGAACAGTTTGCCTCATATAAGTGTGAGCAATTTATATACTACTATTAGCTACAATCTTCAAAAACTTCATTGTTTCATGTTAACTGGCTCACATATGCATCCAGCTCTGATTTTCAGTCTTGCAAATTTTTGAAGAAAGACATTTAAATTTCTAAGTATAAAGTATTTTTAAAGACTAGATTATAACTTTTCATGGTAGTTTTACATTAGCAAATACATACATTATTATAATGAACTAAAAAAGACAAGCTAACTATAGCATAAGACCAATCTCAAGTATAATACTAGTAAAGTTGGAATGGATTCCTGCAGAGTACAAATTAAGCTCATCCCTCCCATCAAAGCATCAGTTCATCCTAAAATTTTACTATACATACAGTGAAATGAAGGTTGTAAGTCAAGTTAGGACTCTTGGGAAGAAATAAGCCTATTCACTGAACACTTCCATTTCTGCATACAATTTAGAAACTATTTTTGAATGTCTTCTGTACATTTTAGTATTTACACAAAAATATGCCTTGTTTTATAGTTACAGGATATTCATAGTTCAATACCTGGGTCTTCTCTTCTTTCTCTCTTTGCACTAGACAAATTAACAAGTCTGATCCTTCAGCCCAACTAGAAAAAAAAAAGAATGGACATCAGGCTTGTGAGAGTGGCTGGATGGAAGGGGAAAGAAAGCTATGGACAGAAGCCTTACAGTAATATAAACCAAAAGGCAGGCCAACTAGTACCACTGTATCTGAGTGCCTACTTGGAAACATGGAAATAATTGACTGTGTTCTATAAAGTATGAGAGACAGAATATGAAAATTCTCACAAAAAATATGAGAGACAGAAGCCTTACAGTAATATAAACCAAACGGCAGGCCAACTAGTACCACTGTATCTGAGTGCCTACTTGGAAACATGGAAATAACTGACTGTGTTCTATAAAGTATGAGAGACAGGATATGAAAATTCTCTCAAAAAATATGGGAGACAGAAGCCTTACAGTAATATAAACCAAAAGGCAGGCCAACTAGTACCACTGTATCTGAGTGCCTACTTGGAAACATGGAAATAATTGACTGTGTTCTATAAAGTCTTTCTACTCCAAACTGAGGACTATATGGGTAAGAATTATAAAGGCAAACGAAACAACAATCAAAACTGGGCATAAACACTCAAGTACACAATGGCTATTAAATGATACAGGATTATATTCTTATCTTTCATTAGCATCATACTACTAATACTATTAATATATCGTCTACATACAACATGTGAAAATAAAGTACCACTATCATGCATCTAAAAAACAGACTAACAATAGATTCACTATTAACTGCCTAAAAATCATAAGTATAGCAGTCACTTTCCAATAGAAAATAATTATTAGAAGTGAATATTTACTAAGTTACTGTGAAACAGATCCAATACCTTTTATACAGACTCTGAGAAGAACAGATGGTGAAAACGGTAAAAATTCCAGTGGAAACTATGCCTAATTATTATTAAATTTATGAGGCTTGTCTTAAAGATAAGGTTTGAGTTAAATAACAGCTATCAGCACTTTAGAAAGACACATTTAATCTTAAGACCTACAGTGTGTAAAGCAGGATGGTAAATTACTTAAGAGTAAGTGGGATGTTCTTTAGAGGAATACATTTATCAACAAGACTACAAATTTTTGGTTTCCAGGTCAGTGCCTACTTCTGCAAATGTTAAGCCTCATGAAAAAAAGAAATACGCAGATGGATGCTTTACTTCTTTGCTCATCCCAAAACATACCTCTATTTCATATTTAAAATAATCATGAGCAGGCATGTAACTTTTCTGACTTTTCTATCTGATTTCAGGTTCAGGTATTTTTTAATTTCCATTACCAAACTCAGGTCCAGGTTTTTTTTTAATTTCCATTACTAAATAACAGTGATTTAGCTAGAGTAGCAGCAAAAACAGCATAACTACTCTAGCTTCAAAGTACTTTGTTTACTTTAGCAATTTTTCATTCATAAAAGACTGTGCTTTTGAAAGTGATTGAATATATATTTGGCATCCTTGTATTATTTGTATCATATTAGAACCAAGAGAACAGCTGCAGTCCAAGGTAGCTGGAAGTGGTAGGATAGGGCCTTGGGGTCTTCAGAAAAAAAACAATGACGAAAAATGAAAATGAAGAAGAAAACTAAAATGCCACCCATCAGGAGTGAGGATTCATTAACTATTCCTGTGCACCCCTCCACCCCGAGTAAGGAGAAAACAAAGGCCTTTCCAAGCGCCTCTAGTAGGGCCAAAGCATGTGAACTGAAAGGAAAGATTTCTCAAGGCAAACAAAACCAGCGTTCCAGGCACTATTCTAAGTATTTTTCATGTATTAACTAAGTTGCTTGTTCCAAGAAGCTGTGGAAAGAGTAGTATTGTATTTTCCATATTGCAATACAGAAACTGAGGCACTAAGAACTTGCTCAAAGTCACAGAGCTAAGAAAGAGCTGAAACTGAGATTTAAATACAAAAAGTGACTCCAAAGCCTGATCTAAGCATTATGATATGCCATATGAAAACAGGATTTCCAAGTATCTTCAGTAAAAAAAAAACCACTTACCAAGACAAAAGTCAATGCAAAATTAAAGTCATCATATAATAATCAAGTATGTCTATATTACTCAAACTCCTACCTAGAATCACTTTTAAGAGACACTTTGTTCATTTGTAGAGTGTTTATCTTGACAATTCACAACGAGGAAAGAGAGATGCAAGTTTCTATGCCACCACATTCTGCTTTGGTCTTAAAAGTGTTTTTATCTTTCTTTTAAAGTGAATTCTAATGAGCCCTTAATTGTCAAAGGACTTCATAAATATTCATTAGACATTAACAGAAGTCCTGTTTCCCATTCCTAAAAGCTGAGAGAGAAAACAGTAAGACTTTAAAGTGGCATAGGCATGAAGAAAGACTAAGTGGAACTGTAAACATTTGGTTTTGTATTAGATGTTTATTGAAAGGCTCAAATCATTATAACACTTAAATTCTCAGTGTGAAAATATTTTTTTTTCCTTAATAAGAAGTTATCCAGAGTATCATCTCTGTTGGTGATATTTTCTTCTTTTCAGTCCCTCATCCAATTCTGAAGGATCCAAAACAATTCACTAACTCTTTATAATGCCTTCTGCACCACTGAACAGTAAAATGGTTATGATGTTGGGAGGAAATGATTTTGATCTAAATCAACAAGACAAGCCCTGCTACTATGAAAGTGCCATAAACCTTTTTCATAAAAAAAGGGTTTTCACACTGGATTTGTGTCTACAAAGAAAACATTCACCAAAATGTTGCATAGCAGTCAGGATAATATCACACAGACAAACTTCTCTTCATGAAGTCACAGCCTTGAACGTCTCCTAGTTGCCAAAACCGGGGAGATGCCCAGAAGATATCATGGCAATTCCGTGTTCCCAAATGGCTTGGCAAGTCAAATATTAACTTACTAAGAACAAATCTCTCCAAAGCCCGCCACTTCTAATTCACTGCTGAAAAAGAAATCCGTAAAAGAGGGAAAACTATGTTTGCTATTTCTAGCAATGATTTTCCCCCCTTATCTCTTAGAACTTTTGTTTCCCCAGCCAAGAAGCATAACAGATAGATTTTTAGAAAGCTACCTTCATAAAAGACTCAACTGTGAAGTAGCTTCCTTGTCACTATCATGCAACCAAAAGCAAGAGCTATATCATATTGGTCAAATTTGAAGAAAATAGAAGATGAATATTAACTCAAGAAAATGATTATGCTTATTTAATAGACTCTTTCTGTAATTTCCAATATGAACCAAATTCAGAATACTTAAATCATTTTAATTTTTTAAAATTTTTAATTAAAAATGATTAATGAAATAATTTGTTTTGCTTCTTCACTGTGTTTATTACTTTATCATTATTCTACCACCTTCCAAATGAATATGTATGGTGATATAAACAAAATGTCAAAAGGATAAAACTAAAACGTAAGTATATAGTTTTCTTAATGGCTGTTTAATAATTTAAAGTTCAGAGTAAGAAACGGAATTTTAATCCCATATAGTTAGTTTCAATATACATGAAAAATACCATGGTGAAGAATACAACTATTTAAGACTTGTAGTTTTCCTCATTTTATTAATCTTTATTCTGGTCTCTATTAAGTGTTACCTGACACCTGTCTTCCACTTCATTAGAATAACCAAAATGTCTGACCTTCTTGCTCAATCCATAGAGCTAAGCCTAAGATGCTTCCTGATTGAATAAATGTGAATGAACTTAAAATTGGTTATTGTGATGGTTAATTATGTGCATCAACTTGACTGGGACATAAGGTGCCCAGATATTTGCTCAAACATAATTCTGAGTGTTTATGTAAGTGAGGGTGTCTTTGGATGAGATTAACATTGAAATCTATAGACTGGGTAAAGCAGATTGCTCTCCCTACTGTGGGTGGGCCTCATCCAATCAATTGAAAGCCTGAATTGAACAAAAAGGCTGACCCTTTCTCAAAGTAAGAGAGTCCTGCCTGACTGCCTTCATACTAGGACATGGGCTTTTTTTCCTTTCTTTGCACTTGAACTGAAACCTCCCCTCTGCCTAAGTCTTGACTTTGCTGGCCTTCTGCCTCAAACCATGCCATCCAATTTCCTAGGTCCTGAGCTTGCCAAGTGCAGATCTTGGGACTTGTTAGCCTCCAGAATCATGTGAGCCAATTCCTTATAATAAATCTCTTTACACACATGCACACACACACACAGACACACACGCCTTATCACCTTATTGGCTCTTTTTCTCTGGAGAACCCCAACTAACAGTTAACAAAGTGTCACTAAATAACCAGGCATTTTAAAAAACAAATACAAAGGGCTATTTAACTAAATCTGAAGTATCTCAGGCCCTTGAATTATGGTTTTCATGATTTCTTCCATTCAAGAAAGCAAGAACTGTAATTTCATTGTCAGCAATATAGAGTTCATATATATATATACACACCACACAAACACACATATATATTCATAATCTATGCTTTACTGATTGCAATTTTGGCAACATAGCCCTTCATAACTCTGTGACCCACTGAGTATCCAATGTAAGCTCAGACTGGCAAACCATTAACATCTTCTTCGTGTACTTCAAAGTATCAGTATGAGATTAAACAGCAAAGATTCCATTCAAATAAGTCAAAGATTTCATCCACAGCTAAGGTATATTCACCAACTAAGAGATGATTACTGATCAGACAGAGTGATTTTTGTTTTAATTTAGTTTCTATAAATTTCCTTGGGCAGTATCTTTCTCATCTCTATCCTCTATTGGCCCAGAGATTTGTATATAATAATGTTTTCCAACAGTAATTGCTCCCTTGAGAAATCAAATTGTTTAATAAATTTCTAAATTGAAGACCAGTTCAAGATGCTTGACTCTCCTCTATTAAATAAGGTAATAAAATCACCAGAGGTATGAAAGCTACTGGCAAAAACCTAAGCTTCAAAATACATGAAAAACGTGTTGGTGAAGAATAGAACAATTAAAATTTTTATATTATGAAACAGATACATACATACCAAAAATCTTACTTGAAACATTTAGACATTTTTCATTACATGGATTCTGAGTGTTTTAGTATAGAACATACTCATTTCTGGTAACTAAAGGAAGAAGAAAAAGTACTTCAACATGTTTTCAATAAAAGGAAATGGCTATGAAAGCAAAATAAAGAGTTTGAGGCTAGCCAGGACAAACTAAAGGTAAATTCCTTGTACTCTAGAGATACTCAGGCATTTTGTCTTAAGATAAATGCCTTTATCTTTCTTTCAAAATGTACAATACATTTTTTTATTTCTTAAAGTTTTCTTTTTCTATTTTTTAAATAATCTAGAAAAGAAATAGTGGCAATGATTAAGAACTTCTATGCTCCTGCAGGAACATAGTGAGTTACATGTGGGTTTTCCTTGTTTGTTTTTTTGTAAGGCCACTAGACTAACTCAAGGCAAAACTTCCTCACTAGGCACTAGTTTACCCTACAGTATCCTTTCCTGAGCCCTAGGCCAACACACTCAACTGACTACCAAGCATCTTAGTGACACTAAGAAGTCTTGTTTTTATGTCAAACTCAACAAACTCTGAAGTTACTCTTCTTTTTCAAGAAGCCTTTCCACCCTATCCCTTTCTTTCCAAAATCTGCTCTTTCTTCAGCATTCTCTCTGATGAACATCACCGCCATCCACCCAGCTGCCAAAGTGAAAAACCTGAGTCTTCTTATATCTCTTCTGCTCTTGTATTTGCTATGCCCAATCCATCAACAACTCAATCATTTTAATCTTCCATATTTTTCTGTAGTCCTTCCTCCTCTCACCATTGATGACGTTAAAAAGATGCCAAAAGGAGGCCCTCATCATTTCTTACCTGATTGACGGCACAGCCTCCTAATTTCTATTCTCTATCCCTACCTTCCTTTAGCCTTCTTTACACCACAGCTAAGATTACAGTTTTTGTTTGTTTGTTTGTTTTGTTTTGTGACAGAGTTTCCCAGTTTCTCTCTTGTTCCCCAGGCTGGAGTGCAATGGCGCAATCTTGGCTCGTGGCAACCTCCACTTTCCGGGTTCAAGCGATTCTCCTGCTTCAGCCTCCCAAGTAGCTGGGATTACAGGCATGTGCCACCATGCCCGGCTAATTTTGTATTTTTAGTAGAGACAGGGTTTCTCCATGTTGGTCAGGCTGGTCACGAACTCCCAACCTCAGGTGATCCACCCACCTCGGCCTCCCAAAGTGTTGGGATTACAGGCGTGAGCCGTCACGCCTGGCCAAAATTACAGTTTCTAAAATATCCATTCATTCATCTACTTAACAATTACTTAATGAGCACCTTCCAGGTACCAGGCTCTGTTCTAGGCCCAAGGACATAGCAGTAGAAAGAAACAGACACGATTCCATGCCCTCACAGCTCACAGTCAATGGAGAAAAAGAAACAGTAAATAAAACAACATAAAGATATCTAAATTATACTAAGCACTTTGGAGAGAAATAAAGTAGGAAACAGGACAGATTTATCGGGAGTAGTCATGATTTAAAAAGGATAGCTAGAATTCCTCCATGTAAAAGTCAGTTTTGAGAAGGGAAGGATGAAGAGAGTGAGTTGTAAAGAAAAGGGGAAATGTGTTCTAGACAGAAGGATTATCGAGCAAGAGCCTTGAAGGAGAAGTGCACCTGGCATTCTTGAAGAGTAACAGGTGCCAGTTTGTCCAGCAAGAGTAACAGTAAGTACGTGGTGAGGTCAGACAAGAAATGGGGAACAGATCTTCATGGGCCTTTCTGAAAACTTCTACTCTGATTGCTATGCTAAGAATAGACTATAGAGAGCAAAAACCAAAGCAGAGAGCCAGTCAGGAGATTGTTGTTATAATGAAGGCAAACACTGACTGTGGTTTGGACATGGGTAGTAGTGGTGGAGGTGATGAGAAGTGGTCAGATTCAAGATATATAATAAGTCCTCACTTAATGGTGTCGATAGGTTCCTAGAAATTGCAACTTTAAGCAAAACAATGTGTAGCAAGTCCTTAAATAATGTCATTTCCTTCAGCAAAATAATGTCATTTCCTATTGGTAAAAACCTAAGCTTCAAAATACACGTCACTATAGCGAAGTGAGAAAATATATTTCCATTATAACACTGATGAAAAAAATTGGTTTCATTATATGTCATTTTGCTTAAAGTGCCAGTTTCCAAAAGCCTATCAACAACATTAAGTGAGGACTTGCTGTACTTTGAAGGTACTTCATAATTTTGGTTCCTCAGGAAAGTAAAGCCTGAGACAACTGCTTGCATAGAGTGAGTTTATTTGGGAATGACATCCCAGGAAGTTGAAGTTTGTGACTGGGGTTGTGAAATAACAAAGAAAACAATGGCAATTCAAGGATAAGTTATCTAGTTCAATCTCACTACAGGAAACAAGTCCAAGTATAGTCAACCCATGGAATAAAAGGAGAAGTGATTACCTCTCAGTTCCTATCCCCCACTGGTAAGGTCTGCTTTCATGGGCCATTATCCGGCCCTCATTGCAGGTTATATATGAGTATAGAATGGTTGCTCCTAGCATCCCATGTGCTACATCAAAGAGTGTCCATGACAGGAGGCCAGGAGATGAGACAGTGTTCAGTTCCACCTTCACAAAGCTGGGCAATGTCTTCATGGAACTGGTTGCCGTAGCCCTGACAGCAGTCACGGGTAGGTCAAAGACGATTTGGAAGTCGTACACACAGATGCCCAATGTAGACAGTACTGACTAATTTTCCAATGGGCCATGTGTATTATGTGAGAGACAAGGAAAAGCTAAGCATAATATGGTTTTGTCTTAATTAACTATAAGGATGGAACTGCCATTAAGTGATAAAGAAAACGGGAAATACGATTATGTTACTTTTCTTCTCAAGAGCCAGCCATGGATCTACACATCCACAGGAAAAAAACATGTGGTTTCTAGCCTGTGTCTACACAAACCTTCATCATCGTTCCCCTGTTTAAAATCTCAACTTAGCTGCTCACTACCCCTCACCCCCAACTCTGCAGTGACACTAAACCCTGTGCAGTTCTCCAGCAGTGCCAAGCTCTTTTAGATCTTTCTGGGTGTTTTGCGCATGTTGGTCCCTCTATGTGGAACTTGTTTACTTCCTTTCTTTGCCTCTAAATGCCTTATCATCCTTTAGTTCTCAGCTTGATTCAGACCTCCCTTTAAGTCAGATGCACACCTATCCGTTCCCAAAGTATTCTTTGTATTTGTTTGCCCCCGCGACCTCCATCTGGGAATATTTTCCTTAAATCCACAGGGCATTGCACAACGTTTGAAGACACTAAGCATTTAATAAAGGTTTGATAAACCAAAGGAAAAAATGGTTTCTTCAAGTCATTATATGCTTAAAGATGTAATAAAATGACTCTTAAGGGGAGGAGTAACACAATCAGAGTTAGTGTCTCATCTCAGACTTACAGGTAAAATATTGTTTTCAACACGTCTATTATCTACAAGACTAAATGACACATTTTGTTAATGCTGTTCATGCAGGGCAGAGACCAACAAACTTCTTCTCATAGTGCTTTCTTGGCTTCATTCCATTTTCATTTTGATGGAAAATGTGAGCACATTAATTTTAGATTCAACATAGGTTTCTGTCGGGTAAACTTCTTGGCCGACTAGGTTTTCTGAACCTAGTCCTTTTCACTTGGAACAAATGTGTTATTCCAGAAGATGCCAACACATCATGTGTTACTGATATATAACAAGATTAAGAGGAAAAATGAAAACATTTAAAATGCAAAACATACTTGGGAAAAAATTACACAGTAAAGTGACCTGGGGAATGCCCTTAGCAATTTTCTAAATTATTTGGATAATACCTTCAGGACTTAAGAGTAGATCTAGGTCCTATTAAATATGTAAAATGCTACAAGTTTAGGGAATAAAATGGCATACAAAGAAAGCACCTATAATTTATAGCAAATAAAAATATCACTTCAGTTTGAAACTTCCAAAGTTCTATTAAATCATTCAACAACTCTCTCAATTAAAAGAAATAAGAAACCAATACATCCTTCAGAGATGCATGGATTAAATCAGATATCTTGATATTGTAGCATAAACTAAAATTCCTTTACTAGAAAAATAAGACAGAAGACTCTATTACCTAAATAAAATGCTTTAATCGTTCCAAAACTGTGCTCACAAATGCATTTCCATTGCCTGTTATTCACCTGCCATTGAAAAACCAACATAATTTAGTCCAGTGGTTCTCAAAGTTTAATGCATAACAAAATCACCGAGGGGCTTGTTAAAACATGGATCTCTGGGCTCAAAAACCCCCTAAGGTTTTTGATTCAGTGGATTTTAGTTGAGACCCAATAATTTGCTTTTATATTAGGTTCCCATGTAATGCCACTGCAGGGACCACAATTTGAAAAGTATTATCTAGTCAAATTCTGGCTTTTGTGCAAAAATTTCCACTCCCTCACACAAGCTTCTGGCACTGCATATTTTCTCACTTCGATTTTGCTTAAACTATTCCAATCGCTCCTATGTTTATAAGCTCTAGAAACAGAAGAAAGAAACTTTACCTAACCTGTATGCTACAGAATAACTGCATTTCCAACTGTATTTGAATGCTAGCATAACTATATTCATCTTTGCCATCATATGTTATTAATACCACAACAAACAAACCTCAAGGCCCTGAGGTCGTTTTCCCTCCCCAGTAATGGCCACGGCCCTGAGTGGGAAAAGCATGAAACAATATTCTAGGAAAATATGCTTATGTTATGTCTATGTGCTCCTCCTATCTGAGAAGGGCTTGTCAGTACAGGCAATTTCCCAACCACTCTCCCCTGTGACAGGAAAGGCATTTCTGTTATATTAACAAGTAGAAAAGTAATAGACACCTCTGATTCAGGAATGAGCCTTTCTGGCCTAGGGCCTGCGCTTTGTCTGCCAAGAGAATCTTTTATTCTGTGAGGGGAGAGGCCATGATAAAGGTTCATAGGCAAATTAACAGCTACTCACAAGGCTAGACTGAGAATTATGAACAGCAGGTGTCCCAAGAAGGTATCATTTCCCCTTAAGCAAGCAGGATTGCAGGTGGGCTACTCTGCTAAGTTTTTAGCAAAAGAAAAGTAATCTGATTTGAATCAGGACTCATGGCAACTCTAAATCACATATAGTTTTTCTCATCAGTTAAATAATAAAATGACAAAACTGTTTCGGTAAAATTCTGATTTTAAAGATAAAATATTATAATTGATATTGAAGAAAGCAAACAACGTTCATTGCAGGACTCCTAGTTGCATATTTTCTTGTAGAAGATATTTTCTTGAACCGTCTTCAATTATTAGGAAAAAATTCATGTTTCAAGCTGAAAGGGAGGAGGGATAATGTACTTAATTTCATTTCTGGCTGTCTCTTCTGTTATATAAAATGCTACAAATATATTTAAAAATGGATAAGAGAAAACAAGATTCTTACAACTCATTTTTATAAAATCTTAACAGATATTTTACTTCTAAGGAATAAAATATTAGAGAATGAAGTCAAACGAGTACCAGTTCCTTCACCTCCCTTATTCTGCACTATCCTAAATTTGATTATCACGCCTATGAATATTTTTAGGAGCTTTATTGGGATATAATTAACATACTATAAAATTCACTCATTTAACATGTACAAATCATTGCTTTTTAATATAGGCATAGAGGTATGCAACCATCAAATGACATAATTTTAGAACATTTTCAACCCCCTCAAAAACAAAACCATATACAGGCAGTCACTCTCTATGCCCCCAAGCTTCTCTGGAATTTTCATGTAAATAGAAAATACAATCTATGGTCTTTGTATTTGGTTTCTTTCACTTAGCATAGTTTTCAAGATTTATCCATGTTGTAGCATGTATCAGTACTTCATTCTTTTTATTGCCAAATAACATTCTATTATATAGATATACAACAGTTTGTATTATTAATATATTTAACATTTATATTACCTATAATGCTGCTATGAACATCTGGGTGCAAGTTTTTTGTGGACACATTTTCTCATCTCTCTTCGGTATATACCTAGGAGTCAAATTGCTGGATCATATGACAACTACACGATTATCACTTTGAGAAACTGCCAGACTGTTTACCAAAGTGGTGGTACCATTTTATATTCCCAGGAGCCACAGATGAGGATTCCAATTTCTCCACATCTTTAGGATCATTTGTTATTATATCTTTTATTACAGCCATCCTAGTACATGTGAAGTGGTATATTGTGTTTTTGATTGAATTTCTCTGATAACAGGATGCTGAGCATTTTTTCATGTGATTGTCAGCCACTTGTATACATTCTTTGGAGAAATGTCTGTTGAGATCCTCGTCCATTTTCAAACTGGGTTATTTTTCTTTTTATTATTAATTTGTAACGGTTCTTTACATAGGCTAGATTCATGTGTGTTATAAGATACATGATTTGCAAATATATTCTTCCATTATGTGGACTGTCTTTTCACTTTCTTGGTGATGTGCTCTACAACAGCAGTCCTCAACCTTTGTGGCACCAAAGACCAGTTTTGTGGAAGACAATTTTTGTATGCACAGGGGTGGGAGGGGTGGTGGGGGATGGTTTGCTCCACCTCAGATCATCAGGCATTAGATTCTCATAAGGAGCCCGCAACTGTGCATGAACCCTTGCATGCACAGTTCACAACAGCGTTTGCTCTCCTATGAGCATCTAACGCTCCCACTGATCTGACAGGAGGCACAACTCAGGCGATAATGCTCACTTGCCAACTGCTCACTTCCTGCTGTGTGGCCAGTTCCTAACAGGTCAGGGATGACTACCAGTCCATGGCCCAGGGGTTGGGAACCCCTGTTCTAAAAGCACATAATTTTTTAATTGATAAAGACTGTTTCATTATTTTTTTCTATTATTGCTTTTGCTTTTGGTGTCATATCTATGACAGTTTCTTAATCTTATGAATATTTCCATAATTATTTATCTATACCTATAAATGATATATATCACTCAAAAATGGTTGAAACTATTATACTCCAACTAACAGTAGTTAAGGGTTCCCATTTCTCCACATCCTTGCCAAACCTTGGTAATCTAAAACTGCTAATTATTTTGCCAATCTGCTGACTATAATGTGATATGTCATATTATTTTAACTTGCAATTCTCTATTTATTTAGCTTCTTTTCCTATATTTCCATATTACTCCTCTATGAATGCCCTGTTCGTGTCTTCTGCTACTTTTATTGTTTATTTTCATTTTCTCCTTCTTGAAGATTTTTTTATATGCAATTAATAATAGATACTTTCCAGTTATATGTCATACAGCATGTTTTCCAAGAGTATGGGGTGTCCTTTTGCCTGTCTGTAGTTTGTTTTATTTACTACTACTGATTTTACTATTAACAAATTCTAAAATGTTTTATGTTTTGTGGTTTTGCATATTTTTGAATATCAAGTCATATAAATATTCTCCTCTAAGAAATGTTATTTGGTATAGCTGCTAGAAGAAAGGATACAACCGCCAGAGTGTTGATTTCAATCTAAAATGTACCATGTATTAACTCTGTGACCTCGAGCAAGTTATCTTCTCCAAACTGTTTCTACATTTATACAAATGGAATAATAAAAGCTCCTGCACCTATGATCTACCCTAGGCTATAATCATATTATTTTAATCACTATAGCTAAAAAAACTGTAAAACCATAAGTATTTTTATATCTGAAAGAGCAACTATCCTTAACTTGCCCTGTGCTTAACATCTATAAATGGAAACATGCACATATTAAAATCTAAAATGAATGCTGATATTTGTATGCTTGGATTTCTAAATTGTAAAACCACAAATGGAATATGTTAGTTATTGTCTATTAGTTTATTAATAGCTATTGTAACTATAAGAATGCCACTTTCTTTTTTACCCCTAGATTTTTTTTATTATTTTGAAGATAATAAGGTGATTCATTAAAAGCAGAGAAATAATAAAAACAATCCAGACTAAAAAGTAAACCATTCTAGAACTTCTCGGGGGAGTAATTTTGCCAGAGTATCTTATAAAATGTCAACAGATAATATGACATCTTTAGCAGATTTTTAAAAGCCCTTAAGTAGCAAATATAAGCAGCAAAACAAAGCCACAGGAGGAAACAAAGCATTCTCATTCGGCTTGCAAAACCAAAGTCAGTATTTACAGTTACTGAAGAAATAATTAATGGAGAGTTTGAAAAATCAGGATAAATACTACAGCAATTTTACCTGCTAAAGAAGGTTCACTGATTATTCTAAAACATTCTACAGCAATTGCCCAAAGCCATAAAATCAAATGTGTAAATCTAGAGGATCCAAGTACAAGTGATATCCTACAATGGAAAGGAACATTAACCATGCAATTTTAGCATTAAGAAATAAATCTGTAGAGATGTTCACACTCATTTCCAAGGTGTACAGCTGCAGATCACGTTTCTTATTTGCAGTCATAGCTAGTTAAGGTATTTTGCATGTAATCTCTTTAGATTAACATTTTGGGAAGAGGAAAAAAAAAAAGATGCTCCATTCTTCAATCTGGGGTGCAAATTTTTTGTCCTAGAACTCAAATGTGTTCCTCTACTTTGTCCCCTTCTCACCTCAGATAATGAGATATTTTAGGTCAGAACAAACTATGCATAAGCTGCATTCCCAGAATCACTAAATTATGAAAGTCTAAATGTGGTTGAATATACAGTACTTTTTGCAAACTATATTAGAATATTAGAATGCATATATTAGAATAAATAGGAAATCAAAGCAGAAGTTATCAGTTCTGAGCTTTTTTCATACACTGACATTTATTCTTGGAGGTGGTGGTGATGGTAGGGAATGTTTTGTAACCTGTTTCTTAAATAAAATGCTCCTGTGGTATATTAGTCTGTTCTTACACTGCTATAAAAAAAAACTACCTGAGAATGCATGATCTATGAAGAAAAGAGGTTGAATTGACTCACAGTTCCACAGGCTGTACAGGAGGCATGGCTGGTGAGGCCTCAGGAAACTCACAATTATGGTGGAAGGGCAAAGGGGAAGCAAGCACATCTTCACGTGACGGCAGGAGAGACAGTCAGTGAATGGGGAAGTGCCACACACTTTTAAACCATCAGATCTCATGAGAACTCACTCACTGTCACAAGAACAGCAAGGGAGAAAACCACCGCCAAGATCCAATCACCTCCCACCAGGTCCCTCCCCCAACATTGGGAATTACAATTCATCATGAGATTTAGGTGGGGACACAAATCCAAACATATCATGTGGCAAAGACCTTGTTTTGGCTTTCTAAACATACAGCCTAAACAACAATCCTAAGGCCAAATCTAAAGTAATTCCTAAAGAACTAGAACTAAAAATTCTAGGATCCCAAGTTCTGTCCTGGGACTCTAGTACTAATAGTGAGACTTTAAACAATTCACCTAACAACTTTCTGCTTCATTTTCTTCGCTTTCAAAAATGAGAAAACAAAAGTAGATAATAAAAATTAACCAGGTCTTTTTTTCAAATGTAGGTGCCTTTTTGTTTTAGGTTGTACAGATGTTTGTTTACATAACAGCACTTTATTTTCTGTTAAAGGAAACCTCCAGCTCCATCATCCCACACACAAACTACTTCCGTTCTTACTTGAAAGGAAATTCCTTTTCAAGGTTCACAGTACATTAGAGACAGCTGCATTGCTGAGCTTCCTCCAGAAACTTAAAAAAGCTGCAGATGTAGCCCATGCATGACATGGATTATGGAATGGGGCAATCCCAAGCATTTGGAATGCCTCTTTTCTTACTCTCTTTTAATTTTATATATTCTGGGGTATTCCCTATGTATATTCAATGGAGGGGTGTGGTGTGTGTGTGTGTGTGTGTGTGTGTGTTTATTCTAAATCAAGTCAAAAATTCCTGAGTGAACACAGGAGCTCTCTGAAATAGCTATCTTGAGTGCTAATTTTCAAAGCAAGATAGGGTAAAAAGTACATTTCCAGTTAATGACATTTTAACAACAATCAGACTACCTATTTACTTCCGAAGAGGCAAACCTCACATCAACCACACAGTCATTCCCTGGGTATGTTTCCATATTGCCCGGGAACTCAAAAGTGTTTATCTGGAAAACTCAATTCTGGACTCAGAATCCACAAAATAATATTAAACTAAGGTAGTAAGAATTCTGGCATAGATCTTTTCCAGCAGAAGCAGGAAAGAGTTATGACTTAGTTTCTTTTCAGAACAGTCCCCAAAACTGCCTAGATAGCCACAAAGACATAACTCTTTCCATTAGGAATAACCTGTTTAATATAACTGGGGATGAGCAGAGGGCCCAGGAGCATGCAAACTGCAACACAGAGCTTTTTGAAGGAGCAATCACAGAGCCAAACTCTGAACAGATTTCCAGGCACTTCATAGGTATCTCATGACTATTTGGAGACAGAAATCACTTAGTTAAATGTATCTGAGGAAGAGACGGGAAATTTGGGATTCCTACTTCATTTCACTCTTTCAGAAATCTTTCAGCTCATACTTGGATTGTTCATAGTAAATTAAGATTCCTTATCCCTTCTTCATCATTGGGGGCAATATTTGTGTAGTGCTAGGACAACTGTTTTATTAAACAACACATCATGCTGATAAAATATTTTATAAAAGAATGTCTAAATTGGGTATATGGCTAAGTTACTTTTGAAACAAAGTCTGAAAATCCCTTTTAAATACACACAGTTTCTTCTCTTTTTCTGAAAGTGGGGTTAGAGGTTCTATCTGTAGGGAAAGAATAAACTGAACTTTATTATCTTGAATTCAATGTATACAAACTCTCTTGGGATAGCTTATTAAATTTAAGCCTTCTCATCTCAACTCCCAAATATTTGGTTTAGTGGTTTCAAAATGGGGTATTGGGACCTGTATGTTAAAAACGACCTGCAGTGATTCTGATACAGGAAATACATAGAACCATGCTGGGAAAACTGCAGACTCCGTGTTTCTGAAATTGAGGGGTGTTGGTCGAATACTGCTCACCAGCTAATTTGTACTCAATGGCCATTGCAGCAAGTGCTCAGCCAGTGCTCAATGAACATCTGCATAAAACCTCAAGTCCCACCAGACAGGCCAAAAAGAGGCAGAACAGCACCTGATCCTGAACTCAGGTCTATTTTGCCACACTGCACAAATCTGCCACAAGGAAAACACATTGGCCAACTGTTATATTATTGTTGGCAAGCACCGAAATTTGCTCAAAACCCTTACAAATGAAACCCAGCTGCTTAAGCTCAATACCAGATGTCTTCTACAATGTGTGGCTTTGATAGATTAAATTGAGCATAAGAAAGAGATGAAATATATGAAAATCTAATTTGCAAGATGTTTGTCATTAAGTTTATTTAACAAAAAAAGATAGAAAATTGTTTTTTACCATAATAGATTAAGTAGAGTAGATTAATAATATTCATAATAGCTACTAATATTCTTATGTTATGAATAAACTGTTTGGTATATATGCATAAAATCAGCCCAAAAACGATCCCCCAGAAATTCCCCCACTGAAAGAATGTCATGTGCCTATAAAATCACAAGGCTCTTTCTCCTTTAGACTCTTCCCCCAATTTGAACATCTTTTCACTCGGGGCACAGGAAATTAAGTAGGAAATATTTAGTGATACTGTCTGATTTCAATAAATTGTAATAATCCTATGAAAACACACACATATATATAAGAAACATACGTGTGTGGATATGTATAATGTGTCTAAGCAAGTGTGTGAAGAAAAAGGCAACTTAAGTGGCATCTACCCTTCTTCTGTTAACATGTCACAATGGAACTCTTTTGTGATTGTTGTTGTTGTTGTTTTCCGGGTCACTGCACAGTTCTCAATAACTTCAGCTGAATTCAGAGGCTAAGTTAAATTCAGAAAAGCCACTCAACTATTCCCCCAAAGAGCTGGTGCACATTTCCTCACTCAAATCAGCCATTATTTCATGGATAAATACAGCATGTCATTCTTACAACATTAACTTTTTTATAAAGTAGGAACAGAAAAAGACTTGTTTTATAATGCAATTTGAAAACAACACATATTTGAGCATATCAACTCTAACCAAGACAAATATTCAGTTGAGATTCAGCGCCATAAAAAAGTGCATAATCATTAAATTATACACAACTGCAAGCAACAAGTTTTTAGTAATTTCTTCAGATTTGAAAAAAATAGTGATTTGAAATACTGATTTGAATTTTTCAGATTTGAAAAAATGTAGTTTTCTTTTAGAGATAAAATAAAGGTAAACACTTTAGCAAAGAGTTAGTTTGATAATGAATATTTCTATAAATGTAATAACAGAAAGATAATTTCATGTGGCGTTTCCAAAACAAACCTTGGCTTGGATTTTCTGAAGCTCCGTGCTATTGGCCTTGGCATAGCTTGTATTGAAGGTAGACAGAGATGGCCAGAAAAAATTTTAAGATGCCCTGTTATATTAAATTGACTCACACCTGGCTGTTATCTCATCAGTGCAGTTTCTACATCATGGAAGTGACACAATTGATTTTTTTAAGTAGTGTGAGTCACTATTTCCTTATATGTAAAACTCCCATTAAAACTGTGAAGACACCAATATGACTATGGGGACATTATGCAACACTGAACACTGTACGGCAGTAAAAAACTATGAACCAAAGACAATTTTCACCAGGTACTCATGAGGTTTTCAAAAGTAAATTTGAAATGTACATTAATTTTCCTCTGGACTCCAGAAGAAACCAGAAACATAGTTTCAGACATTAAGTTCCCAGAATCTGATTGAATGAACGATGTATAACACTAGCCTCAAACTCATGTCCTGTTCAGAAATCATAAATGCAAAATTTATGAGATGTTCTTTATGAGACATACAGTTTGCAACTACCATTTCAATAAAGGAGCGAAACTTACATATAACAATGTCCTAGAACTAAAGTCTGTCAAGTCACTACACTACTTGTTTCACACATTATTTCTGCCACCACGTTGATATCCCGAATTTCTATAGCATCTTTTTTTACAGAGTAAAAGATAGTCAGATCTACCTTCATTTAGTCTTAAGATAATTCTGTAGGACCTATAGAAATACATCATCATTATTTTCGGTAGTAACATTTGCTGAATTCTGAAGTTCAAGTGAGAAATATTAAAGTGTTTTTTAAAATAATTTTCAAAACATTTAGTTGATAAATAACTCATTTGCTACCCAATATCAATTCACTACAAACAAAAGAGTCCTGGAAGTATTTATATTGCTATCATAAGTGACAAGAGTAGCCATGTTAAAGGTTTTTGATTGTCAATATAATTCAAACCCTCTTCTAGAAAAACTAGACAATAATAGACACTGTGAGCAGGTGCAGTTTTTCTAGAAAAGGGTTTGGATTACACTGGCAATCAAAAACCTTTAACATGGCTAGTAGGTTACCTTTGATTATTCTAAGGGTCCGCAGCCAATCAAATTCTCCCTCCAAAGAAATTAAAAATAAAAGTGCAGCACTTTGGGAGGCCAAGGCGGGTGGATCACAAGGTCAAGAGATTGAGACCAACCTGGCAAACATGGTGAAACCCCGTCTCTACTAAAAATACAACAAAAATAGCTGGGCGTGGTAGCGTGTGTCTGTATTCCCAGCGACTCGGGAGGCTGAGGCAGGAGAATCACTTGAACTCGGGAGGCGGAGGTTGCAGTGAGCCAAGATCGCACCACTGCACTCCAGCCTGGTGACAGAGTGAGACTCTGTCTCAAAAAAAAAAGTGAAACATCTATCAGTTAACTCTGTAGAGCTAAGCAAAATGGTCTTGGAACATTAGGGACTGCAGCCACCATTTTGAGTCAAGCAAGAAACTATAAGTATGTCCAGGGACATAGATTCCTCTATACACCAAGCCTGTGCTATACACTCAAGACACAGCAATAAATAAAATGGACAGAGTTTGTTCTTCTGAGAAGCTTAGCTTCCAGCAGGAGAGTGACATGTATAATGATAAATTATGATATGTACCATAAAGGAAAAATAAAACACGATGAGGGATTATATCAAAGGGGTTTCATTTAATTTAGATTGTTAAGGAAAACTTAACTAAATGGCACTTATGCAAATGCATGGATAAACAGAGTAGAAAGGCAAAGAACTTTCCAGACTGTGAAAACAGTATATGTGAAGTACCTGAGTGAGAAAAAGGTTGGATCATTTTTGTCTTGTTTTGTTTTGTTTTGTTTGTTTTCAGGCCTATATGGCTGATGCTCAGTAAGCAGTGAGATGAGCTGCAAGATGAGTCAGGAGCCAGCTGATATCAGACCTTTGCAGGACATAGAAAGATCTGGATTTTATCCTAAATACAAGGAGTGTCCATTAAAGAATTTTAAACAAAAAGAAAAGAAGGGAGCAGACACACACAGCGAGAGTGGAATGTGCACAAGGCCCTCAGAGAGAGACATAGACAAGGAGACGTTCCGGTCCTCCTGGCCTGCTGGGTCCCATGAGGCCTATGTTTCCTTTAGTTTTTCTTTATGTCTCCATTAAACTTCTTTCTCTACTTAAGATTCTGTTCTTTATAACCAAAATATCAATACTATGATTTTATATAGTTAAGTAATCATCAAAAGAATGTAACAGAGATAGTATCAAGCAGAGTAATCAGTTAATCCGGGAAGATATTTTCCAAGTTAAAAGAAACATGGAGAGGTCTAGAGTAAAAGTAGAGTGCAAAGTCACAAGATCATCCTTATGTATTTTACTATTCACTTTTCCAAACCAACAAATATATATTAATATAGACAAAGTCTCTATTTTACAGATAACAAGTATAATAATCAAGACCAAAAGAGGCCATCTGGACCTAAAATGCAGCATAAGAAAGCTTGACAGAAAACTTAGCTGATTAAGATAATTGTTCTATAATTAGTTGTCAATATTTTCTCTTATTTGAGGATTTGTTCAAATTCTTATATGAATTCTAAAAATAGATATGCATTTGAAAAGTTGGGGGAAGAATTCATAGATTTATTCCTGGCAATTCTAAATCAATAAAAGATTTGTACAATGTTCTAAATCAATAAAATATCTGTACAATGTTATTTCAGATTCAGTTGGCTTACAGAGAAAAAAGAAACTAATTTGAGTTATTTTGCTGTTCCAATGTTTTTTCAAAAGCCTTCATATATTTGTAATTTACAAGTTTGAATTATACTATGTACAGACATTTATACACAGATAAGACTTGCATATGGTTGCTAGCATTTTGAAAATATTAAAAAAAGGTGAAACCAAATAATTTCAGTCTGTACTTGGCAATTACGTGAAATTATTATCCAATCTAATGAGCAGAACTTAAGCTGAAAACTATAGTTTAGCCATTTTCTTCCTAGGTAAATTACCAGAGATCAAATTTCTTACATCTGAGATGCTCACCACAACTTGCAGTTACTGCCAATTAATAGCCTGAGATTAAGAAATGCCACAAAATAGCTGTAGTAGAAAACATTTTAAACACATAACAACATTTATGCATTTAACAGCTGTGTTGGTCTAACAGTTCAGATTTTCAGTATATTTTGCCATATGGTAATAAGGATCATTTTTCACTTAAAATATTACCAAAAACTGATGCCGCATAGCAATATTATCATTCTAATTGTGAAACTACCTATTCACAGCCATGTTTGTTATCCTCCTCTTATTGGATTCCCTATGTGCCCTGATTATACTAAAAAAAATGTATAACATATTTTTTGAATTTTAAATTAGTGTCAACTAGACCAGACATAAATATGACAATAGGAAACCTATGGAATATGGCCTGGCAACGGAGAGGTAGTATATAAAATCCAGGTTATATAAAACTGTAGGGACCATGGAGACTTGTGTCTGGTTTTGATCACTGGGTTTGAGGATTTTCCTGTATTCACAAGAGAGTGGATTTCTACTTCCTATCTCACCTTGTTTTCCTGTAAGTATCTTTATTGATGTAGAATTGCTCCTAAAATAAATGTGGCTGCCAAGTTTTATTTAATCTGATTGCTTTAATAGCCTATTAGCATTATTTTATAGGGGAAAAATTGTAGACATTTTCACATGTACATTTAACAGGGAACCAATGAAAATTTCACCATCTTAAATGTGGGAACATGAGGCCTATCCTCGTCAGGACGGGTACATTGTTGCCACCATTGTGTTAGAACAACAAACCCAGAGTCCTTTAGTTTTTAGGTCTGTCAGTCTACCATCTTTATAACTTTACTAAATTCTCTTAACAGAATTTAAGAAGAATGGTAGTGAACAAAATGATGCTTTAATACTGTTTATACACTGCACTATATTCAATGTTTTAGTACTGTTTACACATTGCACTATATTCATTATGACTGCCTGTGAGTCTCTACTATGTTTGGAGAATAAAGGGGTAGGGTAGTACAAGTAGCTCAATCTAAACATAATCCATTTCAAGTAGAAATTAACACTACAGATTTTGACCATTACAGGACACATTTTCACTATCAGGAAGGCAATTCCCCATTTCCCTAGATTTAAAAATATGTTTCTGAAGCAATCACAATACTCCAGTATTTAAAAAACTTGAAGTTCAAGACCTCTACCAAGATGTACTCATGCCTCCTTTTTCAAAGCCTGTATCTCTTTCGAGTAAAACATTTAAGGTAATAGCTAGGCAGTGGTAAGATTTCGGTTGATGAGTCACCATATACATAGGCCACCCTTGCTTCTATCCAAAGTAGGAAGAGTTCTTTCCACTTATTGTGACTTTGCAGAGCTTTGTACCACTTGAGGTGGAACTGCAATATTACACGTATTCCTTCATATAAATCTTTTAGGTTTCCATATATTTAACAAAATATTTTTATGCACCTGAAGCTCACATTCTCCAAATGTCTCAAGTTGTCATTTTGAAAGACATTTATTTTAAATATGGATGTAAGATCTCAGAATATTAATCTTGGCTTTGTCACTCACTTAAAAGTCATGAACACATCATTTATCAGTGTTTCGTATTTTCCTTTTCTGTGATCATTATTCTCACTGAAGTAGACGCAGAATTAATAATTGTAAAGCATGTTAGATGTTGTCAAGGAATATTTAACTTAATAGTCTAAGTGGCTTAATTTCTGTTAATCTCATAGTCCTTCTCTGTTTATAGCACATTCTGTATTTATCAGGGCAAAAATACAATAAAATAAACAACCTCAAGTGTACTTTACAGAAAGTTACGGAGAGTAATTCCTCAACAAAAAAACTCAATTGATGACAAAGCTGGGAAAATCAATTGGGATTCAACATGTTCATCACACTAAGATGACCTGTTGGATGTTCACAGTCCTATCTCAATGTACATTTCTCGCTTGGCTGCCTCCTATTTTTGCATAAATTAATTATTAATAATGATACTAACAACAGCAAACTTTCAGGTAATATTATGTGCCAGACACTATTCTAAGTGCTTATGTATACTTAGTCATTTAATAGTCAAATTGATAGTAAATATAATTATTATCCCTATTTTACAGTTGTGAAAATTGAGACAACAATAAGATAATTCATTTGAGTTCATACAACTAGTGAGTGGCAGAGCTGAGTTTAAAAACCAGGCATTCTGGGTCCAGAATTTGTACTCTTAGCCACTATGATACTATGATATAAGATAAATTAAGTACAGACACATCTCACACACACACACACACACACACACACACACACACACAAGTGCCCTGCAAAGGGAGCTTTTTAAAAAGGTTCCCTACACCTATATGACCTAGAGGAAGACAAAGAATGTCTCTGGACGTCAACTTCCTCACTGGCAGAAATAAGACATTAAGACATTATTTTATACCACATTATGTTAAGGTACATTCTAAGGTTAGCATTTTATGATTCAAAGATTCTGTCTGTAGCATATGGCCTCTTTGCTTTTTATTGGCATAACTCAATACTAAAGCCAAGTATTCATGTATTTCAAAGAAAATGCTAAAAGAGAATAAAAAATGACCCTCAGGCAATGAAGAAGCAGTAGTAGCTAGAATAGAGGAATGAGAATTTTACCTCACATATATCATGCTTCGAGCTTCCTGGAACATTCTTAAGACACAGTTTCCCTGAAGTTTTTCTATTCTCCCTACAACAATTTTTAGAGACTAAACTAGCAAACTAGGTTGATGAAATACCTATCATTCCTTCATATCAATACACAAAAATTAAACTTATGTATACGGTATAAGTAAAAATACATTTATATATACAGAAATTAAAAACTTTTTCCATAGGGCCAAGCCACAGAACATAGTATCTTAATAGTGTCACAGAATACTTTGAAATTATGAAAATCTGAATTCAGTAAATCCCAATCAAAATTACGCACTCTTCTGATAAACAGTACAGCCAAGTTAGTTCTATAATATGCATCCACAAGTACATAAAGCTGAACTTTAAATACATTTCAATCTCATACATATTCCCTTTATCATTTGGCTTAATTTTATAAAGCCATTATTTCCTTATTTCCAACTCTATAACTCCCTCTTTGCAATCACTGCCACGGCCAGTTATATTCAGTTCATTAGCTTTTTTCTCATTTGAAAATAGCTCAACCACTCTTAAAATTACTGTTTAATTCAAAAATTTTAAATAAGCTTTAACATTTTCTATATTTTAGTCAACTTGATAAAATAATAATTCTTCTGAACAAAATTATCACAAAGCAAGCCCCTGTTCTTAAAGGTGAATAAACATTTGACATAGTCACAAACTATAATTATTTCCATTGCAAAATTACAGATTTACTCAATGCATCCATATAAAAATGATGATGAACTTCAAAGAAAACTAGCTAACCTATAAAAATCTAACAGTATTCAAACTAAAATAATGAGAAAAAAGTTTGTTAGAATTGCTGTTTTCTTAAATTCTTCACATATAAACTGTCACAGTATATTGAGAATAAATTTCCTAAAGTTCCAAGTTTAATTGTATTTAATTCTCAATTGTTAGAGAAAATAGAAATGTTAAGTCTCTTTAAAATTATTCTAACAGAGTACTTAGAAAGCCTTGCCATAATAGAGAAAGTAGTAAAATTACAGGGCAGTTGGAGAATGGGGGATGGAACTTTATAGACATTGAACTTCTGGCCTGAACTTTCCCTTCTGCGATAAAAGCCACGAAATCAGACTCTAACTCAGCCCCATCAGCACTGTAGTGGAGGGCACTGATCTTCTTACCCCTTGTGTGCATAGAGAGAAGAATGAGCAAGAAAATGTGAAGCTGCCAGTTTAGTTCTTCCAGCCAACCCATTGCAGCAGCAGAGCAGTCAATGTGCCCTGCCTGTTTAAGCCTCCTGTTTCTTGCCTTTCCGTCTTTCACTGAGACGCCTCTGCTGCCACTCTTGTCAGATCTTCTCGCAAGCCTGCCAGCAACCCTGAGACAGGACCGTGAAAGACAAGCCTGTTACAAACTGGTTCTGTCACCACAGAGACTTCAACTGATCACCTCGTGGGGAGGACAACAAAGGGCGGTGAGGACCCTGATCCGGATTGTTTTCTTAAGAAAGGAGCCTGACCCAGCTGCCCACACAAGGGCTAGCACACGCCGGGGCTTCACTCTGCGCTGGCAACACCCATGTCCCTCAAATCTCTCGGGCAGCTATGAAGGGAATCCATAGCAAACCTCATTTAAAACGCTGCTGTCATAAAATAGTTTGTTTCTTTTACCAACATTTTTATCTCTGCTAAGAATTTTAACTGAGAAATGTAAAAAGAAAACAAGAAATAATGTTTTTACTTAGTGAAATGCCAAAAATAGTGCAACAGATCAAAGTATTGTGTTACAGTAGTTTACTCACACTACGTCAACAGATAAATAATGAAGTGAATACCCTTGAATCAAGTGCACAGATATGAAAAGGGTCACATATAAAAGAAATCTCTAATGAATATTGCAAGTTAAGATATTTCAGTTATGACTATAGTTTTAAGAGCTGTTAACCTAACTGACTATTATATAAATAAAACCATTGCAAGTTTTTCCACTTTTTAGATTTTAACTGCAATTGTTTCTCAATGTAAATTATGACCATTTTTGTGATGTTTCATTTGCCATGATATTGAATGAGATAAAGAAATTTTTTCAAAATTGTTTTTGTTTTACTCTGAGAACTGTTAATAATAAAAGAACACCAAGAAAGATAAATGAATTGTCAGTATATGTAGAAACTACAATGTTACCATAGACAAATACAAAAAGAGGTCATTATTAAATCCCATCAGTTTGTCTGATAAAGGATTTATGAGTAGAGTAGCAAATGTATTACAACGTTTATATCTAAGATATCATCATCATATGTTTACTTGATATTTTAAAAAATCCTTTCTTGGAAAAAGAATCTCTTCTTTCTTCTCACTTTCAAAAGACATCCCTGATTTGCCCCTACTCCTGACCCCATCCTGCACCTCCCAGCACTATTCCACTAGGTACCATTCAAATCTACCCTCTAGCTTAGGAAACCCAACAATGTTTTTTTTGTTTTGATAATTTTACACATACTACAATCAATCAACACCCTCAATTTATACTTTCCTAAGTACTTTCATGAAACTTAAGCAAAATACAGAATTTTAACCATGTAGGAAACCTTAAACTACTCTAAGTTTACTAAACTACACATTCTGCATTTCACAGAAGCCATGCATCTTACTTGTCAGAAACATGGAGGTTGGTGGTAATTAAAAAGAACTGTCTTTGAGTAATATTTATCCATATCCCTTTTAGTTAGGAAAAGAGATTGGTATATAGTAAAATGAGTAAGGATCATCAGGAGCAGAGGGTTATGTGGGAAAAACAGACAAAAATCAAGCAATAGAATCTGCTTTTTAAACCTTCTATGTTGGGCTCAGAGCCACATTCACAACATGGTTCCACTGCCAATTTGGAATCCAGCCTTGAGCTTTGGGGCAAGAAGTGAATAGCTGAAATGTGGGACAGCTCCCACTGCTCACATTTCCCCAATATGGGCTTCTATAAATGGCTGAAAGTTAAAGACAGAATCTCTGCTCTCTCCCCAGAATCCTAATTCAGTTCAAAAGAACTCATATCAGCAACCATTTCTGATTTTGAACTATGTGCAAGCTGATCTGGTTCCTCAAGAAGGTTATAACACCACAGAATAAGTATGTAAGAAATAATTAAGAAAAAACGTAAGACATTTTAAGATGAAGTGGCCCCAACAGAATAAACATGGAAATTCCAAGCAGACGATGGAACAGACTGGGCCCAGATTGCAGGGAGAGCTGGATGCTGAAAGACGAATTGAACTTATACAGCAATACAGAAGTTGAGAGGAAAGAAATTATATGAGCAAGGCTTACAGGTAGAAATGAATTTTCAATTTGTGCAACAGCATGAGGACAATCTTACTGGAACAGACAGCTCCTATTAGTAAGTGGTTGGAAAGAAAGCTAGACAGAGTGGAACCAAATTGTGCAGGACTCTGAATATAGGTTACAGCGTTTGGAATATATGAACTGCAAAAAAAACAAAAAAACAAAAAAAAACTTTTATGCTGGGCACATTGGCTCGTACCTGTAATCCCAGCTACTTGGCAGGCTGAGGCAGGAGGATCGCCTAAGGCCAGGAGTTCAATCCAGCCTGAGCAACATAGCAAGACCCTGTCTCTAAAATAATTTTTTTTTAATTAGCTGGGTATGGTGGTTCACACCTGTACTCCCAATTATTGGGGAAGCTAAGACAGGAGGATTTTTTTAGGCCAGGAGTTCCAGCCTGCAGTGGGCTATGATCACACCACTGCAATCATGCCTGGGTGACAGAGCAAGACCCCATCTCCAAAAAGACTTTTGGACTTCAGCTTGTAGGATGAATCTCTGAACCTCACCTTCCAACTAGGTGAGGGAGAGTGAAAACAAGATTAAACATGTGAGGAGAGGTTTCCACTTAGTCAAACTTCTTGCTAATACCTATTTCTTTCATTTAGCAATATTTTAAAAAATCAAGATGTATCCCTATTAATTTCCTCCATTTTAAATTTAATTATTAACATATGCTAGGTGCCAACAATGAAGGGGATCTTCTAGAAATGGCATATTAGGCCCCTGACTACTTGGTTCAAAAAATCTCATGAAACTTACTATGTAGATCAAAAGTCTAATTTAGCAGAACCACCCAGATTTGCCTATGATTTAACCCTCTCACCCTAATGTACATATTTTTATCTACAGTTTACATTTTAATTTCCAATATCCAATCTAATTAAGCCTCTATCTGTACCAGGTCAAGAACTGGTTTCACAATTCCACAAGCAAACACAAATAATCACATTAAAAAGTGGGCAAACAACAGGAACAGACACTTCTCAAAAGAAGACATACAAAAGGCCGAGAAACACATGAAAAGAATGTTCAACATCACTATCAGAGAAATGCAAATCAAAACCATAGTGAAATACCATCTTACACCAGTCAGAAAGGCTATTACCAAAAAGTCAAAAATCCACAAATGCTGGCAAGGCTGTGGAGAAAAGGGAATGCTTATACATTGCTTGTGGGAATATAAATTAGTTCAGCCACTGTGGAAAGCAGTTTGGAGATTTCTCAAACAAGTTAAAACAGTACTACCAACTACCATTCTACCCAGTAAAGCCATTACTGGGTATATATCCAAAAGAAAATAAATCATTCTACCAAAAAGACATGGGCACTTATATGTTCATCGCAGCACTACTGACAGTAGAAAAGATATGAAATCAACTGAGGTACACATCAGCAGTAGACTGGATAAAGAAAATATGGTACATATACACCATGGAATACTACAGTGTAATAAAAAAGAATGAAACCATAGCAACATTGATGCAGCTGGAGGGCATTATCCTAAGCAGATTAACACAGGAACAGATGTATCCCTATTATTGCATGTTCTCACTTAAAAGTGGGAACTTAACATTAGGTACACATGGACATAAAGATGGCAACAACAGACACTGGGGCCTACTGGAGTGGGGAAGGAGACACACAGGCTCCCAAGGGTTGAAAAACTACTGGGTACTATGCTCACTACCGGGGTGACTGGATCAATTGTACCCCAAACCTCAGCAACACACAATATGCCCATGTAACAAACCTGCATGTGTGCCCTCTGAATCTAAAATAAAAGTTGAAATTATTTTTAAAATAAAGATTTAGTAACTGGATAACCAAGTAAATCAATGGTAGAATGGGAAAAATCTCCCTTTCAGAAGAATTCAAAAAATTTATATATTTAGATAGTCTCGCTCCATGAAGCAGAGCTTAATCAACCCCACCCTTGACTCTAAGCTGTGCTTAGTGACTTGCTTCCAAGGAGTACAGTATGAAAAGGAATATAACTTTACACTGGAATAACTGGCAAACACTCCCTTGGGCAGGTGATTGAGGTTAACATGACTGAAGACAAGCCATGCTGATAGCAGGTACCCCTGATATGATGAGAATGGCACTTCACCTCTATGGTCTACCTCCTCAACACCAACCACCCTAGTCTATGAGAAATACATCAGGCCAGCTCCATTTCAGAAATATTCAATAAAATATCTGATCATCACTGCTTAAAACTATCAAGGAAAGTGTAAAAAAAGAGTTAAAAACCAACAGAGACTAAGATGACATGATGACTAAGTGCAAAGTGGTTTTCTAGATGGGATCCTTGAACAGAAAAAAATGGCATTATGGAAAGGGAGAGAGGAAACAAATCTGAATAAAGTTTGGAGCTTGGTTGCTGGTAATATACCATTGTTCCTTTCTTAGCTGTGACACATATACAGCCCCAAAGTAAGGTCAAATGTTAATAGCAGGGGAAACTGGGTGAAGGGTATATGAGGACTCTATATTACCTTTGGAAATTTTCTAAATGAATTATAAAATAAAAAGTTTATTTTAAAAAATGAGTTTCATAGCAGTTAAACATTCACTCCCAAATCTCCTAACTACAGAGTTGACTGCAGAGAAGGAACCAATGTGCCAAATGGTTATACACCTACTTGTGCAGCTTTCATCACAGGTTCACTTAACTGCTCCAATAGATTCTATTCCAATTACACCTTTACCTACAAGAAGAAATATCAGAAAGGAGAATAACAATGGTTTATGTCTGAGGCGTTCTTCTTCTACTGAGATAGCCAACTTAATTTTGCAAGTTAATTTATATACCAAAGGAGTCTTCAAAGAAAGCTCCGAGAGAAGATTAAAAGAAAGGTCTCCATTTGAAAATGTACACCTGACAGAAGTGCAGAGGAAGGAAAAAGGAGCACTATGGAGAGTACTACTAATATGTGTAGGATATGTCATCACTGTATGTCATTTGTAGAGTTCTTACTAATGACATTCACACATTCTAGATTTACGAAGTCTTTGCTGTACAGTAGAAAGGGCCTATTTGTGCTATGTGTATAATCTGGGGCAGATTATTTAAACTCTCTGTTTGCTCATTACCTAACTGTTAAATTGTTATATTCACTAAATAAATGAAGGAATATAGACTACTGAATACAGTGCCCAGAATACGGGAAAATATCAGAAAATGTCAGTAATTTCCTGACAACTCTCACTAATCTCTCTCCTGCCACTCACATGAAAAGCTTTGCTAATAAAAATAATGTTCTTTAATATAACAGGCTACAGTGTAACATTTATCAAGTTGTTCCTGTCACAAACAGTGTGATCATTAAAACAAGGATACAAAATATCTCTTAAGTCAAGATTTTAAAAATTCAATTAAAGCTGGACACAGTGGTTTGTACTTGACTATAGTCCCAGCTATTAGGGAGGGTGAGGCAAGAGGGCTGCTTGAGCCCAGGGGTTCGAGACTAGCCTGGGCAATACAGCAAGACCTCACCTCAAAAAAAAAAGTCAAATTATACCTGAAAAACTAAATATTTATTCAAATCAATTGATTTTCATTTAATTCATTAAATATTCATGCATTTGAAGTAGAAGTATACTGAAGAATTTTAAATTGAGACTACCTTGCTACCAGTTTCAATTTGTGATTCATTTTCACACAGAAACTCCCCAAATCTCCTGATCTTATGTTTATATACAGTTTTTATCTAAAAAACATTCACTATTTGCTACATTTGGGGGGATCATGTCTACTGAATGGATGTGAGAACATTAAAAAGAGACAGCACCTGCCTTCAGGACAAAGCTTATCCTCTAGTGGGTGAAGACAAACATACAATCCAATAATGACAATGCAGTACAGTAACTGCCTGCTATGCTGAGGAAACATGGAAAAAACAGTGAATAAACAAAGATTAATTCTGCCTGAGGGTGAGGGTTGGACTTGAGTCGGGGAGGCATTTGAACTGGGTCTTCAAAGATAAGTAGGAATTCACTGGGTGAAGGGAAGGCAAAGGAATCCTAAGCAAAGAGAACAGGCAGTACAGTACATTTATGAGTAAGAAAAAAAGTAGTGCTTGCAGAGAACACGAGAAGCTCGATATGCCTAGAGAGCAGGGGAATTAGGCTGGAAAAGTAGACTGGGGAGGTTAGGAAGAGCCTTGTAGCCCATAATTAGAAGTTTTGATTTTATCCTACACACATGGGAAGCAATGTCTTCATTTCTGGAGGTAAGCACAGGTTACTTTCCATTGTGCAAACTGACAGCTACTACTTCTTGCAGCTGATTATATTTCAAGGGAAACTAATAAAGTTTTGGAGATAAGATGAAAAATATTTTCCTTTGTATCTAAGAAAACATAATAATATATTTGTTATTCTTAATGAGAACAATAAAGTGAGTGTTATTTTCTTTACCATGTGAACATCCCTGCTAATACTGTTTGGAATAAAATTTACTTTTTAATTAAACTTCTGTTCCAACACACAGGCACATTAATAACAACAGCTATTGCCTTCTTCCGATTGGAAGCCACAGCCTTTTAGGTCCTACCAAGAGCTTTGCACTAAAATGTTTTTCAAACTTTCACACATGTTGTACCAAAAACAAAAGTGCCCTCAGAACTGCACTGGTATTTGGTTTTATTATTCTGGCTTTTAACTAAACACTTACATACTATCATAAAAAACTGCTCCACTATGAGAAAAAAAATTAACAATAGAGCCCACAGTACAAAAACTTTTTTCCTGACTTTGGAGTTTATAAAGACCACAACTTCAGCCCTCTTTCAGGCTGCCTCCTGCCTCCCAACCCCGTTCTAATTTGCAGCATTCCACATCACTAGTCATTAACAACCCAAAGCTCCCTTCAGCTGCAGAGTGAAAGACCATCACATTATTGCAAATAAACAATCCCTTTCTCCCTTGAACGAGCGACACATTATTCTGAGCACGTCTTCTCTCTGCTTTCATTGCTCTGCCAAGGTCCTCCATGAGTGGGAAGGGGTAAAAAGAGAGAAAAAATATCCCACAACTTGTCTAAAGCATGTAGAGGATGATTTGTGTTCTTACTTACGGGATATGACTGTCACTGTTGATCTGCTTTCAGGCCTAGATTACATGTGATAAGGGCTGACCTTCTTTAAGTATTCACACATTATGCACTCATGGAGAGCAGGCAGGACACAAAAGTCCTTCAGATGTTCTGGGCATCAATCAAGTGCACAGCATGGAGCCTGCCAAACTTTTCTTCCATTTACTCAGGGAGAGGAAGGGGGAGTCCAAGACAGACTTAATAAAGTTTAAAGCTATGCCACAATATATTTGGGGAGACCATTGTTATTAAAAGGGTGCTGTTTCAAAAAATTCTCTATAGTTACCACTGGCAACAAAAACAATTCGCATACAAATATAAACAGACAACCAGATTTCATTCCAGCTTTAAAATTTCAAAACTTTTGTTATAAACCAGGTCTCAATGGCTTTAGCAGATTCCTATTTTCTTTCCTGAAGACATTTTATTAAGTATATATTTCAAAAACCAAAAATATAAATTTTCTTTTATAACAATCATACTCAAAACATATTTTAAGTCATTTATAAAACAGAGGACATACATTTGTTACAAAATTGAGCATAGCTAAATAAACTGAAGACAAGTCAACAACACAAACCATTTTTCACCTAATACAAATACTGTCATTACTAGCAAGAGCCCCAATATTATAGTGTAGATATGACGATATCTTCTGATACAGGCTTCTAATGTTTGTGTTTTATTGTTGCCCCTCCCCACAGCTCATTCCAGGAATTTGAGGTAGCTTCTGAAAAAGAAAAAATAAGCCCCAAACTGTGTTCTCTTAAAATATTGCAACACTCCATACTTGGAGGGCATCATTTCAGCATCAGCACAATCATATCCATCAGACAAAGATGCTTCATGGAATTTGATGATAGAATGATACCTTAAATCTACTACAATATCATTTGCCTAGAGATCACAAAATTCTTTTTAAAAGCTAATGTCATGTTATGAATATAATAATTATATGCATGGCCTGTGCACAAAATAAGAAGATTAGACACAAAGGTTTACAAAACAATTCATGAGACAACAAGGCAATGAACATTAAAAGAGTAGGAAGAGAATTCAAGGTAACTTACATGATTAAACTACCAAAGAAAATTAACTTAGTAAATTTGCTAATTAAAACAACAGCAACAAACCCTCCAGATTGCTTCTATATATGCATGACTCTTGCATGGATCTTTAGTTTATTATTTGGTTTTAGCGGTATGCTACTAAAAGACCATGAGGTCAGACTTGCACCCTAGCAACAGGGAACTAGGTGATAGATAAACTGTGAGGTAATTCTTTATGTTAATCATTACAGAGTAAACCATCACCTGGAAGATATGACTATCTCAGGCAAGAAACTGAACCAGAATGAGAGGAAGATGTCTTGGCAGGAGATGGAAAGCAAGAAACCCAGGCAAGGCTAGTGTAGTTATTTCCAGATAGAACATAGAATGATGACAGCTAGGACCATGATGACAACAATGATAATGATCATGATACATACTATTTGGCCATCTTTTACTGTTTGTGAGGCACTATGTGTGTACTTAACATACAGGTTTAAGCATCCCTTATTTAAAATGCTTGGGGCCAGAACTGCTTTGGATTTCAAAGATTTTTGCATTTTGGAATTTTTACATAAACATAAGATATCTTGGGGATGGGACCCAAGGGTAAACATGAAATTCATTTATGTTTCACATGCACCTTATAGACATAGTCTGAAGGTAATTTTATACAATATTTTAAATTTTTTTGGCGTGAAATGAAGTTCGTATACATCAAGCCATAAGAGAAAGGTGTCACTGTGTCAGCAACTCTTACAATCTGTTTGTTTGGCATCACCATTAACTCTCTCAATTTGTACATTATCAATAAGCAATCATTTTCTCCCACTTATTCACACGTAGGTACCTAACAGTAAAAATTATGACATACCGTTAATACAATAAAAATGTGTCAGGTGTAGAATTTTCCACTTACGGTATTAGGGGGGTACTCAAAAAGTTTTGGATTGGCTGGACATGGTGGCTCACGCCTGTAATCCCAGCACTTTGAGAGGCCGAGGCGGGCAGATCACGAGGTCAGGAGATCGAGACCATCCTGGCTAACACAGTGAAACCCCGTCTCTACTAAAAATATAAAAAATTAGCCGGGTGTGGTGGCCGGCGCCTATGGTCCCAGCTACTCAGGAGGCTGAGGCAGTAGAATGGGATGAAGCTCTGGGAGGTGGAGCTTGCAATGAATTGAGATTGCGCCACTGCACTACAGCCCGGACGACAGAGCAAGACTCCGTCTCAAAAAAAAAAAAAGTTTTGGATTTTGGAGTATTTCAGATTTTGGATTAGGGATGCTCACTCTGATTATTTCATTTAATCCTCACTGCCACCCTGTGCGGGAGGAAATATCATTCCCAATTTAGATAAGAATACTGTGTATGCCTAAGATAAAAGCCCTGAGAACTGGTTAAGAATTCATTGGATCAGACACCAATACTTCCCTAGGTAGGGACCCAGGTATTTTTGTTCTAGAAGAAATATCTAGGGCCAAAAAAAAAAAAAAGTCCATTCAGTGGATGGAGGACTCCAAGAATCTGGGAGGCTGGTAAGATTCACTCAGCAAACATGACTACCAGAAATTCTGAGGGCTGGAGCAAAAAAGGAGGGTCAGATATTCTAAATTCCAAATCTGTAGATTCAGAGGAGGTAACAATAAGCACTGTGTCATGCAACAGCAGTGCCTTCAGAGGTCCGGAGTTTCCAACCCATGGCGGGGTGGAACTCTCCTCTAAAGCGTGTAAAGTGTTTATTATAAAAAAACAATTATAGACCACGTGTGGTGGCTCACACCTGTAATTCCAGCACTTTGGGAGGCCGAAGTAGGAGGATCGCTTGAGCCCGGAAGTTCAAGACCAACCTGGGCAACATAGGAAGACCTTATCTCTACTAAAAACAAAAAAAAATTAGCCAGGTGTGGTGGTGCACGACTGTATTCCTATTTACTCAGGAGGCTGAGGTGGGAGGATCACTTGGGCCCAGGAGGTTAAGGCTGCAGGGAGCCGTGATCATGCCAATGTACATCAAATACATATATTGTCATTAACATAAAGCAGTATTTTATGTACATTCTTAATAACTTTCTCAAAGACCTTTCTAATCAACTAAGGAGAGTGAGGTGCCACGGAATTGAGGAAAGGGTTTTTTCTTCCTTGCATAGGCCTGTACTTTAGGAGGTACAGCGAGGCAGCACTGCAGGCTTAGAAGGCACACGAGTGGATGAATAAAGTTACCAGAGCCATGTAATGTAGTCCTTCACTCACTGGAAGAGTCTGAGTTTGTTTTAACAAAACAAGCTGTTTTCTTCACACCAAGAGAACTTTCTAGAAGATTTCCTTTGTCCCACTTATAAGGAACTACTTATAAAGGGTTTGTGTTTGATTTTTAGATAACAACAGATACACACTGACATTGTAATTATTAACACTTCGACTCCTGGAGTCCACAAGTTAAAGTTATACACTATAAAAACCATGAACCATTGAGCTAATAACCTGACTTGCCAGAAGCTCTATTTTAAAGAGATTCTAAGGACATTTTCTTCTTTATCAAATTAGTGCTAAAGCATCCCTAAGCAGAAAATCAAAATCTCTATTACCCACTTGCCATTTATAAAAAGCTGAACAGTTTCCTATCAAAACTAATTTCTTAAAAAGGATTACTATAACTCTTATTTCATCCTAAAGTCAATTGTGCATAAAATTTATGTAAATCCAACTTGAACTGATATAAAATAAGTCAATTGAAAATGAAATTTTCATTTGTGTTGATAATAATATCAACACAAACTATACTTAACAGAAAAGGATTTAAAGTATCGCTCTTATCTAAACCCTTAAAGAATGTTTGCTTAAGCTGTTTCTCCATACACCATATGAAAATAGCTACTAGAAAATCTGTTTTCAACTATTTGGAAAATATCTAAATATAAGAATTACATAAGAAAAAAGTGTCTTAGAAGAGAAGATACTAATAGTAGAGAAAAATTTTGTTCTTGTATACCACATACCAGTTTTTCCATAGAAACCTCAACAGTGCTACGAAATATCAGTCCTATGGATCTACACATTTAGTAGTAGACTTAGCTGTTACTAACCTTCAAAAATTAATGCTAGAGGAAATATAAAGGTTTCAGGAAGTTAATTTTTATTTAAGGTGGCATTTTAAATCTATGTGCATATAAAAGTATTTTCAAATAAAAGAAACAATGATGCCATGATTTTTGGTTCAGAGTCATGACATGCCACCAGGGGTGTCCAATCTTTTGGTTTTCCAGGGCCATACTGGAGGAACTGTCTTGGGCCAAATAGAAAATACACTACACTACACACTACACTGATGAGCTAAAAAAAATTGCAAAAAAAATCTCATAATGTTTTAAGAAAGTTTACAAATTTGTGCTGAGCCTCATGGCCAGCGTGGGCTGCATGTGGTGCACAGGCCGTGGGCTGGACAACAAGGTTGTGCTAAACCTTTTCATCTCTCTCACACACATATTTCCGTATCTTCCCTTACCTGCTCTTAGAAACATGGCACACCTGCTTACTGCCTTTATTTGTTTTTTATGAGAAACAGCAGCTCTTCATAATCTCATTAAAGCCTTTCTAACAGATTCTACACATGGAAAACTTTCAGAACACTGGGGATTGGTTTGGATGCTTAAACAAGTAGATTGTGCTAAAAAAAAAAAAAAAAGAAGAAGAAGAAGAAGAAGTAAAATGAACCCCATGTACAAACTTCATTTAATCAGAAAATTTCACAGCACAGAGACACCAGACTTTAGCTTTAGTGAAACCTAAACTTTAAGATGGAGATACTACATTCTCTGCCTTGTCTAGAGCATTACAGCAAAAGCACAAGATATTTAATGTGCACGAAATAAGAGAAGTAAGAAACTCAAGTTATGGAGGTAAAGAGGACGAACTTTAGTGATCACGATATCAGATAAAACCAGTGACGCATCTGACACAAAGACAATTCTCTACTAATAAAAATGGAAAAATATAAAATTCTATTACTATTTTTGTCAATATAAGAGCCTTAGTTACAGAGGCATTCCTTTATCCGATCACCTTGTTCTACACATCTTATTACGGTTAGTCAGAACTCTATGTGGTTATGTCTGTACTGCCAAACACCCAGCTGAAAAGTGAAAAATTTAGTCAAGCAGTGAGTTATCCTAAGGTTTATGCCAAATGAAACATTCAAATTCAACCTTAACCAAAATGAGTAAAGCCTTTATTTACCCAGATGATTTAAGATCCATTAAGACCACCAATGTGATTTAAATTGTCACCATAATTTCCTCTCTGAGGTCTCCCGAAAGTTTACAGTGGAAGCACTTCAGAATCCTCACTACATCTCACTAGCACCTCTAACAAAGGATGTGTGAAGAAAAAAGAGAAGCAAGGACATTCAAAACGAGTAACTGCTATTTTAGAAACATTTTCTTTAAACGTATTTTTAATTTTTTATTAAAATGGTATGTGTATAATCAGAAATTGACAAATTGAACCGAAAATATTTATGAAGTTAGGCAAAGAACCATAAATTATTCATCATAATTTTTCCTCTGCCTTTTCAATAGAGGATTTGGCCTCACTCTACATTGGTTGCATAACATTATCTCTTTGTGTTGGTTTTTAGATGATCACTTTCTGGGAGTACAAATAGAAATAGCCTATGGAAATAAAGCTTGATGTCTTTCTGAATTGTGCGAGAAGCTTTAGACCAAACTCAGGCTGGGCTACAGAAAATATAAGAGAGTTGCCAATCCTAGACCGGATGCTTATGATGTCCTTGCAAAATCCTTTCGATAGCTGGCAATGCTCCACAAGATCTGGCTTCCAATTGCTACCTCACTGGGCTCTTTTTCTCCCCCTTCTTCATCCTGTTCCTCAAACATACAAGGCATGATCCAGCTCAGAGCTTTGTGTCTCCTGATTCTTCTGCCTAAAATGCTCTTCTCTTTCAATATCTAAAAGGTCCCTCCATTGACTCCTTCAAATCTTGGCTCAATTCTTGCCTTCTCACTGAAAGGTACCCTAGTACTCTATTTACTACTACAACCACCCCATTCCCAAACTCTCAATCCTCCTTACACTGCTTTATCTTTTCTTCTCCATAGCACTTAACACCTTCTAACTACTACATAATTTGCTTACTATGTTTATTGTTAACTGTCTCCCCCTCAGCCCCACTTGAGTACAAAACCCTCAGGGCATAGCTCTTTTTCCACTTTGTCCACTTATGTTCCCCCAACACTTGAAACAGCGACTATGTAATATGCATTCAAGAAGTCTTTTTTCAAACTCTCTCCTTTGTAAAGCCCTATCTCTCTCTTTCTAAAGTATATGACCCCTCATGTCATCAATTATTCTCATACCAATTACTTTTTTCTTCCAAATCCTGGCTTGCCCTCTGGTTTCTATATCTACCATATTTATGAATTTCTTCTTTCAAAGGTCAACAAATGTACTTTTCTTAGTCTTTATCCTTTTCATCCCTACGTAGCTCTGGGCTTCCTTTCTTAAGAGTACTTCCCTTCTTGAGAGCCTCACTCATTTAAAAGAATATTGAACAAATACGACGTACTAGTCATCTGCTAGAAGCTCATCCTTTGGTTTTCATGATGAGGGACTATCTATCCATGTGTTTTTCCTTTTCCATTCACACAAGTAGGTGATAATGATTCTTTCCAATAACCTCTTTTCTCAAACATGTTCCCTAGTAATATCAGGGCTTCGGTTTACATCATTTCATCTACCAGGGAAAATACTTTCCTGAATGACCACCTTATATTTCTCTCTGGCAATGCAAATCTAAATATTGCTATTTCTCCTACAGCTGTTCAAATACCTCCCCCCAGCTCCATGGATATAGCCATTCTTTGCAACCACTTAGCTTTAAGCCCTGCCCCCATCCTATTTGTTGGGCATTTTCTAATGCTGGGAGGTAGCACTCCACTAACACGGAAGCTGAAAAAGTCAGATACTCACTTTCATAGCTTCTGTAGCTAGGACATGAGTACAGGACTGAAATTCTCCAAATCATATGTACCCGTCCCAGACTTTACAGGAAACTAACAAGAAAAAACCTCAGGTCATTCATGCTAACTGCTGGTGGTGGGAGTAGCAGCAGCTACATTGATTTTCGAAAGGCAACAGCAGCACCAGTTTTAGTGGCAGCATCCAGATCTAGGGTTGACAACGTGGACAGCAAAACTGGGGTGTCTAAGGCAATAACAAATGCCGGCGAGGATGTAGAGAAAAGGGAACCCTCGTACACTGTTGGTGGGAATGTAAATTACTACAACCACTACAGAAAACAGTTCAGATATTCCTCAAAAAACTAAAACTAGAGCTACCATAAAATCCAACAATCTCACTACTAGGTAAATACCAAAAAAAAAAAAAAAAAAAAAAAGGAAATTGTATATTGAAGAGATATCTGCACGCCCATGTTTATTACAGCCACGATAGCCAAGATTTGGAAGAAACCTAATTGTCCATCAACAAATGAATGGATAAAGAAAATGTGGTACATACACACAGTAGAATACCATTCAGCCATGAAAAAGAATGAGATCCTGTCATTTACATCCAACGTAGATGGAACTGGAGATCATTATGTTAAGTGAAATAAGCCAGCCACAGAAAGACAAACTTTGCATGTTCTCACATATTTGTGAAAGCTAAAAACTAAAACGATGAACTTTGTGGACAAAAAGGGTATAGGATGTTTGTTACCAGAGACTAGGAAGGGTTTTGGGGGTGGGAAGAGTGAAGATGGTTAATGAGTACCAAAAAAACAGTTAGAGAGAAATTAATTTAAAATAGCACAACACGGTGACTACAGTCAATAATAATTTAATTATACATTTTAAAATAATGAAAAGAGTAAAACTAAGGATAAATGCTTGAGGTGATGAATACCCCATTTGCCCTGATACGATTATTACACATTGTATGCCTATATCAAAATATCTCATATATCCCCAAAATCAATGAACACAAATTAGTAGCACTACTATACACCAACAATGACCAAGCTGAGAATCAAATCAAGAACTCAACTCCTTTTATGATAGCTGTAAAAAATAAAATAAAATACTTAGGAATATACCTAAACTGGGAGGTGTAAGATCTCTACAAGGAAAACCACAAAACTCTGCTGAAAAAATCATAGATGACACAGACAAATGGAAACACATCCCATGCTGGTGAATGGCTAGAATCAATATTGTGAAAATGACCATATTGCCAAAAGCAATCTACAAATTCAATGTAATTCCCATCCAAATATCATCATCGTTCTTCACAGAACTAGAAAAAACAATCCTAAAATTCACATGGAACCACAAAAGAGTCTGTACAGACAAAGCAAGGCTAAGAAATAAGAACAAATCTGGAGGGATCACATTACCTGACTTCAAACTATACTGCAAAGCTACAGTTACCAAAACAGTGTAGTACTGATATAAAAACAGGCACATTGACCAATGGAACAGAATAGAGAACCCACAAATAAAGCCAAATATTTAAAGCCAACTGATCTTCAACAAAGCAAATAAAAGCATAAAGTGGGGGGAAAGAACACCCTATGCAACAAATGGTGCTGAGATAATTGGCAAACCACATGTAGAAGAATGAAGCTGGATCCTCACCTCTCATCGTACACAAAAATCAACTCGAGATGGATCAAAAACTTAAATCTAAGCCTGAAACCATAAAAATTCTAGAATATAACACTGGAAAAACTCTCCTAGACATTGGCTTAGGCAAAGAGTTCATGACCAAGAATCCGAAAGCAAATGCAACAAAAACAAAGATAAATACATGGGACCTAATTAAACTAAAAAGCTTCTGCAAAGCAAAAGAAATAATCAGTAGAGTAAACAGACATCCCACAGAGTGGGAGAAAATATTCGTAAACTATGCATCTGACAAAGGACTAACATCCAGAATCTACATGAAACTCGAATCAGCAAGAAAAAAACAAATAATCCCATTGAAAAGTGGGCAAAGGGCATGAATAGACAATTCTCAAAAGAAGATAAACAAATAGCCAACTAACATATGAAAAAATGTTCAACATCACTAATTACCAGGGAAATGCAAATTAAAACCACACAATGAGATACAACCTTACTCCTGCAAAAATGATCATGATTAAAAAATTTAAAAGTAAGAGATGTTGGCATGGATGTGGTGAAAAGGGAACAACTAGTATACTGCTGGTGAGAATGTAAACTAGTACAACCACCATAGAAGACACTATGGAAATTCCTTAAAGAACTAAAAGTAGAACTACCATTTGATCCAGCAATACCACTCCTGTGTATCTACCCAGAGGAAAAAAAAAGTTATTATATGAGAAAGCCACATGTACACACCTGTTTATAGCAGCACAATTCACAGTTGCAAAAATACAAAACCAGCCCAAATGCCCATCAACCAAAGAAAACATGGAGCATATATATATATATATATATATATATATATATATATATATATATATATATATATAAACATGGAATACTACTAAGCCATAAAAAAATGAAACAATGGCATTCACAGTAATCTGGATGGAGCTGGAGGCGGTTATTCTAAGTGAAATAATTCAGGAATGGACAACCAAACATTGTATTTCCCACTTATAAGCAGGAACTAAGCTACAAGGATGCAAAGGCAGAAGAATGATATAATGGACTTTGGGGACTCTGTGGGATGGGTGGGAAGGGGTGAGGGATAAAAGACTACACACCGGGTACAGTGTACACTGCTCAGGTAACGGGTGCACCAAAATCTCAGAAATCACCACTAAAGAACTTTTCTATGCAAGCAAAAACCACCTGTTCCCCTAAAACTACTGAAATAATAATAAATATCTCATGTATCCAATAAACATATATACCTATTATGTACCCACAAAAATTAAAAATTGAAAATAAAAAACTAAGTGTGTATATATGCTAAGCTTGGTGACAATGGTGCCAGGATAAATTCTGAGGTGAAATTTTAAATACTGTTCTTGGTTGTGTCTCTTCTAACTGGTTCTCCTATCTTTCCAGAGAGTCTATGAGCTAGCAAACATCCTCTTAATAACTTTATTTCCTGTGTAAATTAATCATGGTTGATGTCTGTTGCTTTCAGCTGAAAAATTTGATGGATCTGATGGATACATTCAGGAAGATTCCATTGGTAATCTCAGCAGAAATAATTGCTTCCTCTTCTGAACTTCCATAATACTTATTTTTCCTTGTATTATAATTATGCACGCCATCTTCCTCACTATATGTTACATTTCCAGGGGTGGGAGGGAGTGACTGTCTTTCATCTTTGTCCATGCTTTTAACACTTACCTCTTTATCTATCTTTGATATCCTTAAAAGATAAACAAAACATTGCAGGTATCTTCTTTCTAGCTCAGGAAACTGGTCTAAGCTCCTCCTCTAAGTTTCACCATTCTGTTCCTGGAAATGCCTCCATGTCTAACTTACTTAGTATGTCTCCAAGATTCTGCCTTAACTTAGGCCATTCCCTCATTTCCACACTAAAACGCTTTTGCTCTGGCATTGTATGTAGAGTAAGTATGCCAAGACCATTCAAAAGGGAAAAGAGAGTCTTTCCAACAAATGGTATTGGAAAAACTGGATATCCACCTGTAAAAGAAGGAAGTTGGAGACTTATCTTATACCATAATGGAAAAATTACCTCAAAGTGGATTAAAGACCTAAACATAAGAGCTAAAACTATAAAACTCTTAGAAGAAATCTTAGAAGAAAACACAAGGGCAAAGCTTCATGACATTGCACTTGACAATGATTTCTTGGATATAACACCAAAAACACAGGTAACAACAGGAAAAAAAAAAAAGATAAACCGGACTACTTTAAAATTAAAAACTTCTATGCAAAGGATGCAATCAACACAGTGAAAAGGCAACCTAAGGGATGGAAGAAAATATGTAAGTCATACATTTGATGAAGGGTTCATATTGAGAATATATAAAAATCTTCTACAACTCAACAACAACATATGAACAACCCAGTTAAAAAGTGGACATTTCTCTTAGGAAGATATAAGAACTGCCAATATGCTCACGAAAGTCACTAATAACTAGGTAAATGCAAATCAAAACCACAATGAGATACTACCTCACATGAATGGGTACTATCAAAAACACAAAATAACAAGTGTTGGTAAGAATGTGGAGAAACTGGAGCCTTTGTGCACTGTTGGAGGAAATGTAAAATAGTGTGGCAGCTATGGAAATAGTATGGCAGTTTCTCAAAAATTAAGACTTGAAAGCTGTGTCTCAAAGACCTATTTGTATGCCCATGTTCACAGCTGCATTATTCACAATAGCCAAAAGGTGGAACCAACCCAATGGATCATCAGTGTCCATCAACGGATGAAAAGATAAATGAAATGTGGTCTACACTACAACAGAATATTATTCAGCCTTAAAAAGGAAGAAAATTCTGACACATACTACAACATGGATAAACTTTAAGGATATTAGGCCAAGTGAAATAAGCTAGTAGCAAAAACATTAAAGACTGTATGCTTCTACTTAAATGAACTATATAGAGTCAAATTCATAGAGACAGAAAGTAGAATGGGTGTTGCCAGGAGCTAGGAGAGGCAAAATAGGAAGTAGTTGTTTAATAGATATAAAGAATGTTATGGACTGAATGTTTGTGTCCCTTCAAAATTCATATGTTGAAGCCTCCCTACTTCCCGTGTTACAGTATTTAGAGGTGGGGCCTTTGGAAAGCAATTTGGTTTAGATGTCATCATGAAAGTGAGGACCCTATCACAGAATTAGTGTCCTTATAAGAAGTGGAAGAGAAACCAGGTATTGCTTGCACATACACTTGCTCACACCTGTGCATGCTCGCTCGCTCTCACTCTCTCTCTCTCTCCCCCAGTCATGTGAGGACACAGCAAAATGGTAGCCAGCTGCAAACCAGGAGGCAGGAGCTCACCAGGACCAGGAACAGAAGCTTCAAGCCCCTTGATCTTGCATTTCCCAGTCCCCAGAACCGTGAAAAATAAATGTCTGTTGTCTAAGCTATCCAGTCTGTGGTATCTTGTGATAGCAACCTGAGTAGACTAAGAGTTTTAGCTTCTCCAAATGAAAAGAGTTCCAGAGACTGGCTGCACAACAATGTGAATATACTGAATACTACTGTAACATAAATGATTAAGATGAGAATTGTTATGTTACAGTATTTTACCATTTTTCTTTGAGACATTAGTCCTGCTCTGCCACCCAGACTGGAGTACAGTGGCACGACCATACTCACTGGAGCCTTGAACTCCTGGGCTCAAGCAATCCTCCCACCTCAGTCTCCTAAAGTGCTGAGATTACAGGAGTGAGCGACCCTGTCCAGTCAAAACAATTTTTAAGAGTATTTTTGTAAACCCCTTTGTTGGACCTGGATTTCCAGGATACCATAACCCATACTGGTGAATCAAAGAGTTGTTTTTCTACTCCTATCCCCACGATCCACGTTGCAGTCACAGTAGCTTCTTAAAATCCTGCAATGATAGCTAGGCATGGTATTGTGTCCCTGTAGTCCCAGCTACTTGAAAAGCTGAGGTGGGAGAATTGCTTGAGTCTAGGAGTTCAAGGCTATAGTACACTATGATTGCATCTGTGAATAACCATTGCACTCCAGCCTGGGCAACTCAGCAAGACCCTGTCTCAAAAAAAAATATCTGCAATTCATCCATAATATTCTCTGTATGTGATCCAAGTATCTGAAAACAGAAGCATCTGTGCTGCCTAATTCTCAAGTTCCACCTCACATGTACCTCAGGGTCCAGTCATGTCATTACACTCCTGATCACATTCCTCTCTAATGTGCCATATTCTCTCTCAGCTCTCAATTCAATTCCACATAATTTCATCAAATATGCTCTCTGCATTGAGAACTAGGAGAAGACATGTAGATTAACTAGAAGATATATAGATTAAGAAAATGTTTCTGTTCTCTATCTCTGTTTTGGTACCAGTACCATGCTGTTTTGGTTACTGTAGCCTTGTAGTATAGTTTGAAGTCAGGTAGTGTGATGCCTCCAGCTTTGTTCTTTTGGCTTAGGATTGACTTCGCGATGCGGGCTTTTTTTTGGTTCCACATGAACTTGAAAGTAGTTTTTTCCAATTCTGTGAAGAAAGTCATTGGTAGCTTGATGGGGATGGCATTGAATCTATAAATTACCTTGGGCAGTATGGCCATTTTCACGATATTGATTCTTCCTACCCATGAGCATGGAATGTTCTTCCATTTGTTTGTATCCTCTTTTATTTCATTGAGCAGTGGTTTGTAGTTCTCCTTGAAGAGGTCCTTCACGTCCCTTTTAAGTTGGATTCGTAAGTATTTTATTCTCTTTGAAGCAACTGTGAATGGGAGTTCACTCATGATTTGGCTCTCTGTTTGTCTGTTATTGGTGTATAAGAATGCTTGTGATTTTTGTACATTGATTTTGTATCTGGAGACTTTGCTGAAGTTGCTTATCAGCTTAAGGAGATTTTGGGCTGAGACAATGGGGTTTTCTAGATATACAATCATGTCGTCTGTAAACAGGGACAATTTGACTTCCTCTCTTCCTAATTGAATACCCTTTATTTCCTTCTCCTGCCTAATTGCCCTGGCCAGAACTTCCAACACTATGTTGAATAGGAGTGGTGAGAGAGGGCATTCCTGAACAGAACAAAGCCCTCAGAAATAACGCCACATACCTACAACTATCTGATCTTTGACAAACCTGAGAAAAACAAGTAATGGGGAAAGGATTCCCTATTTAATAAATGGGGCTGGGACAACTGGCTAGCCATACGGAGAAAGCTGAAACTGGATCCCTTCCTTACACCTTATACAAAAATTAATTCAAGATGGATTAAAGACTTAAACATTAGACCTAAAACCATAAAAACCACAGAAGAAAACCTAGGCATTATCATTCAGGACATAGGCATGGGCAAGGACTTTATGTCTAAAACACCAAAAGCAATGGCAACAAAAGCCAAAATTGACAAATGGGATCTAATTAAACTAAAGAGCTTCTGCACAGCAAAGAAACTACCATCAGAGTGAACAGGCAATCTACAGAATGGGAGAAAATTTTTGCAATCTACTCATCTGACAAAGGGCTAATATCCAGAATCTACAAAGAACTCCAACAAATTTACAAGAAAAAAACAACCCCATCAAAAAGTGGGCGAAGGACATGAACAGACACTTCTCAAAAGAAGACATTTATGCAGCCAAAAGACACATGAAAAAATGCTCATCATCACTAGCCATCAGAGAAATGCAAATCAAAACCACAATGATTTGCATACCATCTCACACCAGTTAGAATGGCAATCATTAAAAAGTCAGGACACAACAGGTGCTGGAGAGGATGTGCAGAAATAGGAACACTTTTACACTATTGGTGGGACTGTAAACTAGTTCAACCATTATGGAAGTCAGTGTGGCGATTCCTCAGGGATCTAGAACTAGAAATACCATTTGACCCAGCCATCCCATTACTGGGTATATACCCAAAGGATTATAAATCAAGCTGCTATAAAGACACATGCACACATATGTTTATTGCGGCATTATTCACAATAGGAAAGACTTGGAACCAACCCAAATGTCCAACAATGATAGACTGGATTAAGAAAATGTAGCACATATACACCATGGGATACTATGCAGCCATAAAAAATCATGTGTTCATGTCCTTTGTAGGGACATGGATGAAATTGGAAATCATTATTCTCAGTAAACTATCGCAAGGACAAAAAACCAAACACCGCATGTTCTCACTCATAGGTGGGAACTGAACAATGAGAACACTTGGACACAGGAAGGAGAACATCACACTCTGGGGACTGTTGTGGGGTGGGGGGAGGGGGAAGGGATAGCATTAGGGGATATACCTAATGCTAAATGACGAGTTAATGGGTGCAGCACACCAGCATGGCACATGTATACATATGTAACTAACCTGCACATTGTGCATATGTACCCTAAAACTTAAAGTATAATAATAATAATAAATAAGAAATAAAAAATAAATAAATAAATAAAAAGAAAATATGTTTCTGTTCTCAAGAACTTGAAAGGCTAGTGGCGAGACATAGATAAGAGATCATTTCAATTATCGTGACATAAACTTTACCTCTAACAAATAATTACTTGTTGATAAATCTGTATATAAATACTTCCATTTTACTTTTAAATTTCTTCCTCAATTTTAAACATTTTCTAATTAATGTACAATGCTTGGATCATATTTTAAACTTTATATTAATATTTTTAACTATTATTTAATTGTGTTTAATCAACTTTAATATTTTGTTGATATACAGAATTCCTGCATTAGAAACGGTAGATTTCTAGTATCTTTTTACATGGAAACACATAATTTTAGAGGCATACATCTACCACAAACAAGGCATATTTTAAAAATTTAAAGCTTATAGTTATTAAGTGTTTCCTTAGAAGAGATAGCAATTTTATAGTAATATGCCAAATACAGGTACATTTCTTAATAGTTTATTTACTGTTTTAAAGTAAGGTAATTTTGCCTCTTTTCTAGTTTCATAATTAAAGTTTCTCCTGCCATTTAGAGTAAACACAATTCCAGCCATGGGAGACAAGAATGACCAGTTCAAGTTCAAGGGTTCACTGCACATGAATATCCATAAATACCCCTTGACAGTCTTGGTAGTATAATGAACCTTGCAATTACTCAGCAGGCCATCACCACAATACATGAACATAATGCTTCCAAAGTCAAACAACAAAACATTACACAAATAATACCAACCAACTGTTACAGTTCACATAGGGCTTTTGGAAACTAATTAAATTCCAACAGTTTCTTTTAAACCTTTATACATTTGGAGGGAGTTTTGCTTTACTGAGCTATACTTATGGGAAATAATTAATAGAAAAAGGTGTTGGCATTATATACAACTGGGAGACGCCAATTAGCAAAACCCTCCTTCAAAATGACACCAGTTAATTCCAGCATGAGCCCTCAGAGTGAAATAGCCTCCCTCTTACACAATGCTAGTGCCTCATTGTCTTTAGGAATGTCTCCAATCATCCTATATATAACCTCCTGGGGTAAGTGCTTTTGGCCCTGCCTTTCTATTGCCTCTGCACTGAAGAGATGATATTCATTAAGTTAAATCAATTGAGTAAGAGTGTGCTTTCCTTTACTTTGGTGACTCTTCTATAGTGGAAAGCTTACCTCTACAAGGTGATCTCTGACACAGAATGATCAAGTAGACAGTAATACACAGATAAAAGGTCATTATTAGCACTGCCAATAAAAAGTATGGAACATATTGAAAAATACATGTGTATATGCATATAAAAGCAGGCATTTCATCTACTCATTTAATTATCTGAATGTTCTGGGGAATAAAGCACAACACGAAAAGTAGAAACAGTTCTATTATATTTAAGATAGTTTATTTTAACTCATATTTTCCCAGTCAAACTGAAGACTGCCTATGTGGAAAGTACATTGAAATATAGGTAACAAGTAAGTTTATGATTCTTAAGTTGGTAAATAGCTATCCTACACCATTTTCATCACAAAAGGTTTATTGTTACTCTGGACATCTTCAGAATAGGCTTGACATGATGGCTCGGCATTTATCATCCAGTTCAAAAGGAAAGATGAATAATAATGCAACTTGAGTTTCCCCCTCAGAATCACATGTAAACAGGATATGTTGATAAAAAGTGGAGAAATTTTGGTTTTCTCCTACATCTTTTAATCAGATGACTTCAGATAACTGATTTAGCGTTTTAGACTCCAACAAATTATGAAATAATCAGTACTTTGACCTCTAACTTTATTTTTAAATAAAATACAAAAGAAAAAATTAAGCTAATTGGGAAACAAGTTCTTTTAGATTTGGAAACAAGTATTTCATTTCATCATGGTTTACAAACAAAGCTAGCTGGTTTTCTGACCCTTAAATAGTACTATTTCTTTTTAAGTGGGCCTTAGAGAAAGAAGAAATAATCTGTACTATTGATAACGTGAAAAATTTAGTTAAGAAAAATCTTGGCTGAGCATAGTGGCTCTCACCTTTAATCCCAGCACCCTGGGAGGCTGAGGCAGGAGAATCACTTGAGCCCAGGAGTTTGGGACCACCTTGGGCAACACAGCAAGACTCCATCTCTACAAAAGTTTTTTTTTTTTAAATTAGCCACTGGTTGTGGCATGCCTTTAGTCCCAGCTACTTGGGAGGCTGAGGGAAGACAATCTCTTGAACCCAGAATTTTGAGGCTGCAGTGAGCTAGATCATGTCACTGCACTCCATCCTGGATAAGAGTGAGACACTACCTCTAATAAATAAGAATGGAAGGGAGAGAGGGAGGCAGGGAGGGAGAAGGGAGGGGAGGGCAGGGCAGGGCAGGACAGGGGAGGGGAGGGGAGGGGAGGGGAAAAATCTTCCTTTCATTTCTTTAAAAGTACAGACTTAAAAACAAACAACTATAGCACCCTTACCTATATTTTAGAAAAGTAAGATTAGGGCTAATCCTCATAATTACCATTTTTATCTAAAATAATTTAAACATTAAGGGAAATCTTCTAATGGCCTCTAAAAATTAAACGAATATTAAAGCACTTTTTTTTCAGGAAAATAAAAAGTACTAGTAATTATACAGAGAATGTATAATATAAAATAGTTGGAATAACAAATGGTGGAAAACCAAGCTTAATATGGACAGCCAATATGGACAGAAAGTTATTTTGCAGGAGGTTCAGCTTTACAATTGTGCTATAAAGGCTATACCTTTCTGTGATTTTAGGATTAACCCTAATGCTATAATTTGAGGTTAAATTTCTAAGACTTCAGAATCAAGTAAGTCACATAAATGATTAAAATGTTATAAATTAAAAGACTCAGATAATAAGTCTCCACTTAATATTTATGTTCTTCGATCTACAGAAAGAGAAAGAAAAAGAGAAAGAAAGGGAAAGAAAGAAAGAAAGAAAGAAAGAAAGAAAGAAAGAAAGAAAGAAAGAAAGAAAGAAAGAAAGAAAGAAAGAAAGCAAGCAAGCCAGCCAGCCAAGCATGGTGGTATAAAATGAGCAAAAGTATACTGTACACACTGATTAGACAGGAGGCCCTGACATACCTATCTCAGGTGTACTTGTGACACATAAACATGCAATTGTAAATCTATGCCAGTGCTAATAAAAATTAAACAAATGTTTCATTGACAATTACATGTGCTGTCTTAAAGCAATGCTATTAAGATTGTATCAAGTCATAGCACAAATTTGGACAATGTTCTTTATCTTGATAAACTATCCTACAGTAAACAGATATTAAAAAACCATTCTAGTGAACTAAGACTTTGGTCAAAGTTCTATAACATATATTGAAAAAATTCAAAATTCATCTAATAAAGATGATGTTTCTGAAAATCACTTTCAAATCTAAAGATCAACTCCAAAATTTGTCCCACTCACCTCCTTCTTCTAACAAAGTGTTCAAAGCTACTGAAGTGGCAACTTCTGAGAACATAACCAGATCAAGAAGACTATGAAACAATTCATGTGCAAAATGCCATGTCAATCATCATACTTTACACTACCACAAGTGTGGTAACTAGTAGCACTATATTCAAAATATATCCCAAATTGAACCCCTTGTCTTCATGTCCACTACAAAAACCCCAGCCTGAGTCACCATCATCTGTCTTGCAGAAACTACTGTAACAGCCTCTTGTTAGTCTATTAACTCCACTGTATCCTGCCATGGACACAGTTCTCCACTAAGCAACTAAAGAGATGACCTGACCACAAAGTTGAAATCACACATGACTTCACTGCCTAACATCTCCCAATTTCGAACAAAACCACACTCACTACTGTGAATGACATGGTTTGGCCTCGATCTGATTCTTTGACCTCATTTCTTATCACTTTCCCCTTTGCGAAAATACTCCACGAATGCTGGTTTTCTTTCTATCACTCTTCCCCACACACCCAAAACTAATTTCCTTCCACGGTCCCTATACTTACTTCTTCCTCTTTCTCATTTCTTTTTTTTTTTTTTTTTTTTTTTTGAGATGGAGTCTTACTCTGTCACCAGGCTGGAATCTCAGCTCACTGTAACCTCCGCCTCCCAGGTTCAAGTGATTCTCATGCCTCAGCTTCCTGAGTAGCTGAGACTACAGGCACGCACCACCATGCCCAGCTAGCTTTTGTATTTTTAGTAGAGACAGGGTTTCACCATATTGGCCAGGATGGCCTCCATCTCTTGATCTCATGATCTGCCCGCCTCGGCCTCCCAAAGTGCTGGGATTACAGGTGTGAGCCAATGTACCCAGCCTTTTATTTTCATTTTTTGGGTTTCAGTTCCATGACAATCCTAAGTAAAAGTAACTACCAACTTTTTTCCTCATTTTACTTTCCTCAGAGCATTAATCTTGATCTGGCTTAATGGTCTTTGTTTTTGTATTTATTGTCTGTCTTCTATATATCAACACTCCAGGGATGGGTACTTTGTCATGTTCACAACAATGTCGCAAGCATCTATAACTGTGACTGGCACAATTGATATTTAGGAAACTGGTGAAGTAAACCGAATTATCCACGTTCATGTTGTATTTATGATGTGACAATAAGCCCTTGTCAGGTAACTCTCACAGCAACAGATGCCATGGGTTACAGATGAAGATATCAGGACCTGACTTCCCTCTCCCAATATAATAAGGCTTATTACCCTTTTCTTAAGAACTGACCTAGGTAGGAGGACATAGGAGAATTCTAGAAAGTGGGGAAAATCCTAAAAAGCTGATAGCCTAAACTGGCAGATAAAATTTTAACCTGAAATACATGAAATAACTTCAATTGTCAAGATCAATAATTTCTCATCATCAAAGAAAGGGAAGTTTCTAAAATAAAGATAAGTTAAAGTCACTTCTTTAATTACAAAGAACGTGCAGTGTGCAAATGGAGATTCCAATATATTAGCTAATAGAATCACCCTTATTCAAGCAGCTAAGAGTTTTGGCCTTGTGGGCTAACTTACACATTTAGCAATTTTGAATTCAGCAGTGCTATTAATAAACAGGGTCATCTTGCTGGATTTTAAAATATATTTTTGGAGTGGACTAATGGGAAGTGCCTTGAACTAAGGATCACAGGATCTCAGCTCTACTGCAGTTCTGAGTAGGTCACCTAATCCCTCCAAGCATCCGTTCTTGCTATAAAATGGAAATCCCCTTATGCCTCCCAATATTGTCACATTGAACAAATGACATATTATGTGAAAGCTTGTAACCTATAAGATACTGTACAAAATCAATGTCCTCACATTAGTCATATGTATAAACTTGCATATATTAACATACATTTGGTATGAGAGGTCTGTTGTTTCATTTGTGGGTTTATATTTCAAAGCTGGGGAACCCAAAAATCTGTTACACAAATGCATATAAACACATTTTAAAGGAAGTGAGGCTGCATGTGGTGGCTCATGCCTGTAATCTCAGCACTTTAGGAGGCTAAGTCAGGAGGATTGCTTGAGCCCAGGAGTTCAAGACCAGCCTGGGCAACATGACAAGACTTCATTTCTATAAATTAAAAAAAAAAAAAAATTAGCCAGGCATGGTGGCACATGCTTGTGGTCCCAGTTATTTGGGATGCCGAGACAGAAGGCTTTCTTGGGTCTAGGAGTTTCAGGCTGCAGTGACCCATGAACGAGCTACTGCACTCTAGGCTGGATGACAGAGCAAGACTCTGTCTCATAAATGTAAACAAATAAAAATAAAAGAAATTAGTCTTAAAGGTTTGCCATCATTGCTGCTAGATCTGAAATAACTTCAAAGGTCTGACGTAAGAGTTGGAAAGAACATATACATTTAAAACATTTCACCATACTGGAAGTTTTCTTGGCAGGCATGTGTTGTATAGGAGAAGGCAACAGTCTCTGAGGAAAGAGGAGAAAGGTATGGAGAAAAGCTTTGGGTGGATATGTGTTTAAACTGGAAATATGTTGGGTTACATTCATTTTGAGCCTTATAGGCTTTACATTGGAAATGGGAAATATTCTCCCATTAAGGAAAATAAAGGTAGTGGCAATTTCACTGTAAAAAAAGACGTACTGTATTTCTGGAAATAAAGACACCATCTGAAGTTTTCCCTCTGTTATAACTTTAGAGTATGGCCCTGCTAACAGGGTGGCTTTCATTTACATCTAACCTGAACACCAAGGCATTATTGGTGATCCACAGCACAGTCTTTCTTACAATAGAACAGGTTGGTCTCTTTTCCTCTGCCAGAAGGAAAATATATTTTATATTAAATCTTTATCATTCATTTAAATTAGCAGTAGTAGTTACATGGCATATAATATTTTAATATCATTTTATAATACCTCATTTAAAAACTCAATTCCCATAGTCTTTTTATAAGCTCAAATTTCAGAAATTGCATTGATGCCACAGAAATGAACTCTATGGGTAAACACACTTCTAAACATAATAAAAATAAAAATATTTTCCTGCCATAGAACATAACATTAAAGCTCAGAAATAGGCATAGCACATGAAATTGTAAAAGAATATATAAATATAAATAGCAAAGGTCACACCTAGAACATCAATAAAATTTCCTTCCATTTCATATTTTGTTTCAAATATCAAACATCTGCCAAAATTCAAAGAAAAAAAGCTGACCATGCCAAATGATTATAAATGATTTCTACTATCATTCAAAAAGAAGCACACACTAACAGAATTTGAGAAATGTTGATTGTTTAGGGTAGTTACTTGAATTATTCAATGTGGTCAGAAAACATATCTGATTTGGAACACTTACCTAGCAACAGTGCACAAAAAGATATTTTCGAACAGCCACTGCTAAAACTTGTTTCTAAATGGGGAGTTTTCATATTTTCTTTCCAATAAAACAAAGTGGGCCTTTAAAAACCATATGGTGGTGTAAAAAGAAGTTTCATTCAGCATCTATTTTTAGACACAGGTTTCCTTATAAAATATACCACAGTCACAAAGCTGAAGGAGCCTTCTTGTTTCTGCGGACAAAGCCTCTCGCCATCTAATGAGTCTTCTGCAGCTCTGCTAGCCACTGCGCCTGTCCTATTTCTTCTCTCCCAAAAGAAATTGTAAACAAAATGGAATTGTTTTTTAAACAAGTTTTTTTCATCTATTTAGCAAGCTATTTTGAGGTAACACATATGTAAGAGAAACCTTTCCCACTGCTCACATAAGTTCCTATTAATTTTGAGCTAAGCTCTTTAGATAGAACATGGTTTGCCAATACATGAGAATAGACCAGTTCAAAAGAACAAACGTATGTCTGTAACTATTTCCGCCAATCTCCAAGCAGCATTAATAGTGTTCATTTTAAATTTCTGAAATACAGCAGTGGGTTCAGAAACATTTTTATGCTCCATATCTCACATATGACTTATAAATATATGCATATTTTATATGTATAAAATATTACACAACTTAACATTTTGCACAGCATTTCTGCCCTATTACATAAGGAAGCCAATAAGAACTGACTTAGTGAATTTTGGTAGACCAATGGGAAATATCAAAATGCCAAAAAAAGAAAGGAATATCCTAATCAGCATTTATTTAGCTGTATTAACATCATGAAAGAAAAATAATAAGCAGCTAAAGTGTTTAATTTGGTATAATGCTATTGATTTCATAATACATTAACACCAGGTTTAAATTTTATTAAATCAGATGAACCAAAGCCTGAATAATCTGCTAGGTTAAAAATCTTCTTTAAAATCTCTAACTTATAGCTACTCCATACCATGCAAATGATGCAAGAATTCATAAACACAAAAGTATGCAATAAGACAATCACTGCATTTGCACTGCATTCTTTCTAGGCCAAGTAAGTACTGTACTTTCTTCCATGTTGAATATAAATATGGTAGGAACTGAAAGAAAAAGCTACAAAGAATTTGTAACTGCTATTTCCCATTATATTTTAGACCTAGGGAAAAAATTAAAAATTAGGAATACGCTATTTGTTACTTAATCCCATACAACTCAATACTTGCATGCCCATATATGACTATTTCTTTCAGCGTATTTTCTTCATAAAGTCTCAAGCATCTTTGCAATCCAGTGATCATAAATAAGATAGTCAGCCAGACACGGTGGCTTATGCCTGTAATCTCAGCACTTTGGGAGGCAAGGCAGGAGGATCACTTGAGGCCAGGATTTTGAGATCAGTTTGGGCAACAAAGCAAGACCTCATCTCTACAAAAATAAAATTAAAAACATTAGATGGTTATGGTGGTGTGTGCCTGTAATCCTAGCTACTCAGCAGGCTGAGGCAGGAGGATTGCCTGAGCCCAGGCTGCAGTTCAAGGCTGGAGTTGGAGGCTGCAGTGAGTAACGATCGTGCCACTGTACTCTAGCCTAGGCAACAGGCAATACCGTGTCTCAAAACTAATAACAAAATAAAAATAAATTAGATAGTGTTTCACCAGTAGACGGCACCATTTACATAGGGCAAGTTTCTCAATCCCAGCAATATTAACATTAACATTTTGGGCTAGATAACTCTTTTTTTTTTTTTTTTTTTTTTTTTGAGATGGAGTCTTGTTCTGCCACCAGTCTGGAGCGCAGTGGCGCAATCTCGGGTCACTGCAACCTCTGCCTCCCAGGTTCAAGCAATTCTCCTGCCTCAGCCTCCTGAGTACTTGGGACTACAGGGATGCACCACCACACCCAGCTAATTTTTTGTATTTTTAGTAGAGACCGGCTTTCACCATGTTGGCCACGATGGTCTCGATCTTTTGACCTCGTGATCTGCCCGCCTCGGCCTCCCAAAGTGCTGGGGTTACAGGCGTAAGCCACTGCGCCCAGTTGATAATTCTTTTTTGTAGGAGACTGTCCTTGTAGTGTAAGATGTTTAGCAGCATCCTTGACTTCTACTCATTAGATCCCGGTGGCATCCCTACCTAGCAGTAAAAATAAAAAATGTCTCCAGACATTGCCAAATGTCCCCCTGGGAGACAAAATTGTCTCTGGGTTGAGAACTGCAGATTTAAGGCAATGGGTTTTCATTTTAATTGCAAATTTAAATTAAGATAAATCAGGATTCTCTGGCAAGGTACAAATATAATCAAACTTTATTATTATATAATAAAATATAAGGTGCATAACACCCAAGCTTGTATAAATTTACACTATTCTCTTCAATAATAATTTTCAATTTTATCAAGGTACCAATATTAGCAGTAACTATTTCTGATTTTCCAAAAATATACCCCAATTAAAATGTTTCCTTTCACCACTTGAGGAAGATTTATTTTGATTTTGGTCTAGCTTAAACAGCTAGGAGTAAGTACAGGAAGTTTTATCTGAAAAATGAACATGGACCAAGTCTTATAAATTGGCCCTAGTGCTATTTCCTATCATAGCTCCTGTTTGTTTACATTGGAGTCCTTATAAATTGAGTGTTATTTCCTTTCCACTAAGTTTCAAGGTATTAACAGCCAAGGAGGTGTTTTTCGACTTCTTCCTCCCTCCCTTTCTCCCACTTTCCACAAATAAATAATGCATTGCATGGATCACAATTTTAAGACCAGTCCCCAAACTTCAAAACTACTAATATGGTGAACTGATTTTACATAAACCCACCTTTATATTTAAAAACATAACAGTTTCTCTATAATGGAAATGAACAAAATATGCATTCTCTAGTAGGTAACTTTACTTTCCAACAATATCATTTATCTAGTCATTTCACAGCTAAACCTTGCAAATTCTTAAGTAAAGCAGTTCCATTTATTTTGACTTCCTGCCTAGCCTCTTCCTTCCAGAGAAAACATTATTCTAATATTTTCATCCATTAAGTACTCTTAAAATTAAATGCCCCTATTTAAACAAAATTTGTTACCCTCACTCCAAAAATGAGGATGCTGGGCACAATTAAAGGAGGCAAATGTTTTTCAGTTCTCTGGATAAAGTTATATTTGTCTAGTTTTAAAGAAGCATAGGTTATTTCCATTAGCGACTTCCATTCGTGTGAATTACTACAACTACAGTGGTAAAACAAGTGGCTTTGTATGCAATATGAAGCAGTATTCGACAGTTGCAAAACTTCCCTTGACCAGTGAACTTTCAGTGAAAAAAAACTGTTGAAAGTTCATGCACCCCAATTGCACATTCATTATAATTAAACAAAAAGATTACACAGACATTGCTGACAAGGATTATCAAAATAGATTGGCGCCACCTGCCCCTTGCTATCCCATTAATTAGTATGAAGTCCAAGGTGCCAATTAGCAAGAAGCAGCAGAAAAGGATCAGTAAACACAGCTCAAGCTGAACTTGAAGATTAACTCTTCCAGTTCAGGTTCCATTTCTTAACCACACTAGGTTGATTTGTTTATGCAACCCAAAATTGAATCCTAGGCTGGTTTGTTTGTCAGTTTTGAAAAATAGTAGTTATTTATCATTAGGAAGACATTTCAGTTGTGTGAAATAATAATTCCAAAAATAACTGCACAAACAGCTCATATAATTCCATAAACAAGTGGACACTCAGTATTTCACAGGGATGCAAAATACTTAAAAATCCAGGTAATCCAGTGACTAAAATGCTTTCACATTATAAATTACAGATATGTGGTAGTTAATATTAACTCAGGGAAACAACTAGAGAGTACTGTGTGGTTAAGGGTAACTAACATCCCCCTAGCTACTAAATAGCACTTTACGGGCTAGAGCAATATTAACTTTCTAAAAAGCAAGTAGAGAAAATGGCTTCATTATTTGTTTTCTGGAAATATTATTAATCAGCTTTCAATTTATTCATTCTTAAAACAAACTTTCCAAAAACAATATAGGTATTTCCATACAATTCCCAACTCAATCCAAAACTTCTCTGTTGACAGCAACATTATTCTGGATACCTAAAATTACTTCCTTTAAGAACAGTATTATAAAATGCAAATTATCAGCAAATTAAAATGTGAATTTTATAACACTGTTGCATGTACATAAAATGATTAGCATGCATTCTTTGATAATTATTTTATATTTCATCACTAAATATTTCAGTTTAACCTATACATTAAAATTTGCTTTACTTAATGTGAACTGACTTTATTAAAAAGATAGTATTATCGCTTCTCAGCCTTTTGGCTAGGATCAAGCCTGAAAAGATAGTATTTTCCTCAAACTTTAGAGAGGAATTTTGCCCACAGAAACCTTCCGAATTTGTTTACCCATTTCACAACAGTGTTTTCTTTTTGATGTTGACATAAAAGCATCTTATCTCTCTAAAGTCTCCACAACTATAGAGCAGGTGTTCTCTAACAACACTATCCACAAATCCTGAAGAATAAAATGTAGACTCTTTGCATTAGAAAAAGATATATACCAAGGCCATTTCAAGATCCAAATTTCCCAGTGGCAGTACAGTACACACATTGAAAAATGGGAATAACAATCTCAGAGTTGCTGAGAGAATTAAACCAGATAACAGGTTTAAAGGAAAGTTTTTAGGGCAACACTGAAATACTGATGAAATACTGAAATACTGATGCTAAGTGCCAAGATTCATCTGTCTAGGAAACACCTCAAACATTATCTGTGACTGACAACACTCTTAACATCTAACTTTGTGGCACACTGGGGTGAAGCCCAAGAACTGAATGTTTAAGAAACACACATGGTGATTCTAACACAGGCCCCATATGGCCCACACTAACATTGCCTTTAGATATGAACATGCAGAGGCCACATACATGCAAAAAAGTCCCTCGTGATGCAGTAAGAAGACAGGTGGAAAGAACAGGGTAGTGGCTATGGGATCAAAGTCAGATAACCTTTCCCAAGGCAGCAGTAGTTCAGCACAGAATTCACACAAATACAGGAATTATACACTGGAACCTGGCCTTCCAACTTCAGTTCGTTTGAGAAATTGAAAAGAACAATATTGACAGGAAAGAGAGCTGCTTGCATGGCTTGCTGAAGAGTGAAAAGAAACCTTGCAAATTCCTCACTTGGGCATCTTCTGAGAAATCTGAAGAGTGGGGTTAAGGAAAGAGTACACAGTGGATAAACAGCTGAGTCTTTGTGGGGAGGAAAGACCCCCACTCATAGAAGGAAAAACAAAGTGAATGTTTTCCCTATGGAAAAAGAAACTGAAGGAGCAAATAAAATAACTATAAATCTTTTCTCCCTACTCTTCTCTTGTCTGACCAAAGCTGCTGTGTCTCCCTATAATAAATCATAGTCCTTAATGAAAAATGACAATCACACTGAAGTTGCACTACCCACAGTTACTTGGTATAAACTGTTGCTTTATATAGTTACATATATTGTGGGTAAGATGGTATACCTGTCAGGGAAAGGGGATAAATATATTTTTATTTAACAGCATGTTAGCTAAATTTATAACTTTTAAATATCTTGACATATGGTCTGCAGTTATCCATTTGTACTCTTGCCCTGGACCCCGCAAAAGTCAGGAGTAGATGTGGAAAACACTTCGCAAATACTTTGTTAAAGCCTTCCATCTTTCTCCTTCTCTTGCCATTCTTTTCTCTTATCTCTACAATCTACAAATAATTGCATACATTCAAAATACCTGCAATATTTTAACATCCTTTTTAGATATTATGAATATTCTTCCTTAATACTACTCCCAAATTCAAGAAGTGGTCGTTTCTCAAAAGTTTAGTTGCAACGTAGATTTGAATCATACGAATAAAACATCTGTACGATGACATTACAATCTATTCTATTATCTTCTACTTTGAATGAATCTCTCATCCATGCATAATTTTGTAACATCATGTGTTGATCACTGATCATTTGAAAAATATCAGCCCACTGAGTTACGCAGAACTTTCAAATGGTAACACATTTCCTAATGAAATAACAACAACAAAAAAAATCACACCTGTAATATCTGGACCAATGTCATCAAAAAGGATTTTAAATATTTGGACGCTCTCAAGGTCACTGTGGCAGTTACAAAGTTTTTCAAAATTGCAGTTTTTACTTGAAAGTTCAAATTTTATCACCATCACAAACACTATCAATTATCTGCCTTGAAGTAATATGTTCACTTCACTCATTTTGACAAAAACATCTACTCAATAACTAAGTCTGAGTTGTTAGTTTGTCTGTCATATTTTCAATTTAAAATGATGTTCCAGCCGGCGCGGTGGCTCACGCCTGTAATCCCAACACTTTGGGAAGCCAAGGCGGGCAGATCATAAGGTCAAGAGATCAAGACCATACTGGCCAACATGGTGAAACCCCGTCTCCACTAAAAATACAAAAATGAGCTGGGCGTGGTGGCATGTTCCTGTAATCCCAGCTATTCGGGAGGCTGAGGCAGGAGAATCGCTTGAACCTGGGAGGCAGAGGTTGCAGTGAGCTGAGACCGTGCCACTGCACTCCAGTCTGGTGACAGAGTGAGACTCCGTCTCAAAAAAAAAAAAAAAAAAATGATGTTCCAGGCTAGGCATGGTGATTCACGCCTGTAATTCCAGCACTTTTGGAAGGCAGAGGTGAAAGGATCACCTGAGGTCAGGAGCTGGAGACCAGCCTGGGCAACACAGTGAGACCCTATCTCTACAAAAAAATTTAAAAATGAGTCTGGTGTGGTGGTGTGCACCTGTAGTCACAGATACTTCGGAGACTGAGGCAGGAAGATCCTTTGAGACCAGGAGTTGGAGCTATAGCGAGCTATGACAGCACCACTGCAGTCCAGACTGGGCAACAACAATCAGAAAAAGAAGTTCTGTTAAATAAAGGAACTAGTTCTGCAACAACTCCTTGAGTAAAACCATTGTCCTTCAGTATGCAGCAGGACCAAGGGTATTTCTATTTCATCACAAAGAACATTAAAAAGGCATGAGATTTCACACGATTGAAAATTTTTACTACTTTGTCAAGAACATTTTTCAGTTAAATGATCGTTTTTCTTTTCTTTCTTTCGTGTGTGTCAGTGAAGATCACCACAGCATACAGCACACCCTGTATGTTTATGGGTGCTGAGGTGGCAGCAATTTTACCTGCCTCTGCTTCTAAACCACAGAAGCAAATGTCAGCACTGAGCAAAAGGCAAATACCATGTTAGTGTTCTTGTGAAAATAGCTTTGAATTCACAAAGGCCCTAAAGGTTCTTAGAGACACCCCCTCCCAAGGGTCCATGGACCACACCTGCAAGCCACTGCTCCGGCTGCCTCTTCCCATGCATCACAGAACCCTCTGGGACGGAGGGACAGCCACACTCCCACTCCACCCAATAACCCTGCTAGATGACATTCTGTGAAGTACAGAACCATTTCGCTCTTAGCAGAGTGTTTTAAACCACTAGTCACTGGGAAATAACGACATCTCAAAAAGGTCCGAATCTTGAAATCAGGACCTTGGTAGTAAACTAACCCTCGTAGTAAAAATCTACAAATCTAATCACTTAATTTCTAAGGATCCACTTTACGTATAAAAGATGATATTAAAGGAAGATTAGGTTCCCTTTTAGAATTCTGATATTATAATGATAAAGTCAGATAAAGGGTCTCTGCATCATCTTACCCTACATAAAATAGAGAATGCAATCATGCCCAAGCCTTATTTCAGAGCCAGGTTAGTGGCCTTTCACTCTGTATAAGCTACAATATAAACCAAAGAAAAATTCTACACAATTAATTAATTTAATATTAGTTGGAGTTTGACATAACAAAATTGAAATTGATTCATCAAATTAAACAGGTCAGGCTTTTTTCATTGTTTCTAAATAATGGTAGTTAAACCCTAGAAAAGATTGCTTTTATTAACTTAATTATTCTTAATATCTTTGAATCTACAATTCTTCAGTGGATTCTATGAATTATAAGATAGTCTAACTTCTGAGTTTGGATGCTGAGATATTTGCTGAATCAACAAATATTTATATTAACGGCAGAATTTAGAATTAGAAAAGATTTTACAGTTGATTTAGTTAACAAGACAGCAAATATGTTTAGTACTTATTAGCTGTCTCAACTATTATAGAATCATTTATTCATTCTTTTAACAATTATTTAGGACTTAAACCTGTCAGACAACCACTCTAAGCACCAGATAAACAGTAATAAACAAAACAGACTCCCTGACTAAATGTAAAGCTGTATTTTCCCTAATGACACAGACCTAGCCCCAAATCCTTAAAACATTGTATCAAGAAACCACTACTAAGCAAATGTGCCACTTGGATCTAGTTTTAGGGTAATAAACATCTTTATTTTAAGATGACAAAGTGTCTCATGTGATGTTAGATGCTACAGGAAAACCTGAAAGTAAAAGACAGTAGTTTCCACAAAACCACTACAATCTAATTAGGTAAAGTGATACATACATATATACATAAAGCAAACATATAATAAGTAGTATAATAAAATATCAACTTTATAACATAACAAGTGAAACAGACATCTAGACTTCAATGCAGGTTGATGACTTCAAACAATTATATCTTTTCTAATTCATCACTTCTTTACCGTTGCTGTTTTCTTCTATTCCATGTATCAGTAGTGCTATTCCGAAAGTTTACGTTTTCTAATTTTTTAAATCATCTTTAAGGACACTGTTTGCTCCCATATATACAGAAAACAATGACTGTATAAATCCTGAGAAACTGGGCAGTCTTAGAACCTGTTTTCTCATGCCTTTTCCAGAGTACAAATAGCTAGCCTGGGGAGGCATCTCTGCATGGGGTGAGCTGTCTCATATGTAAGGCCTATTCATGTGGGTCCTTTAGTACTGACCTGTACCTGTAAGTCAGCCAAGGAAGCAAATGTCCATGATTTCTCAATGGAAAATCAGATAAAAATAATTTTATCTAAAATAACATCAGTTGAAGAAAATACATCAGGAACTAGCCTTGCAGGGCTCAAACTAAAAAATTAACCATAAAAATAAAATTCTAGAACTTTTACATAATCAAATTAGACAGATATATAGTCATTGTTTGTGGGACTTTTGAAAGTCATATTTACTAAATCTGTGTCTCTACTTTGTACAGCCTCCTAACTAAAGGGCACATAACTTTCTTTTTTCATTTGAAAAACTAGTTATTTAATCAGAAAGTTATATAATTTTTAACATAAGACAAAACATTAAAAAAACATAAATTGCCCCTTTAAAAATTTTGCTTTCAACATTTTTTAAAGTATTAAAAAGTTTAGTCTCTCAGGAACTCTCTTAAAAATGATTTCTTCCTTATTTTGGATAGGCACCTATTTGTTTCTATGACAGCGAGAATTACTAACCCAAACTGTGTTAATTATGAAGAAATTCTTCTCCAAAATTTTGTTTCTTCTTCTCAGTACTATTGTATTTTATCATCTTTGTGTAAATACTTCTAATTCTGCTTGTGTTATAAAAGCCTATTTAAGATATAGTAAACGAAGGACAGATGTTTAAAACATGGGTCCACAATGAAGCTGTAAATGCTGCTAGCACAGTAAATTCTGTGATTAATTTTAGTTTGTTTATGTAATACGTATATTTACACAGCTGGAAAAGCATCAAAAATAACTGTCTCTATGCCAATACTAATTCAAAATCAGTATTAATAAGAAGCAGCATAGGTACACTTATATCAAAGTACACAAAGGTTAAGTACAAATGCTTAAGATTAGAAATGAATCATTCAAATATATCAAGAATCAATTTCTCTTTAATTAATTACATTGCAACATATTGAAATAATAATTCACAAACTGTATACTGCCTCACTTTCTGGTTCTGACTAAAAAATACACCTTCCTTCTGACAGACGTAAGGTTCTAAACATGTGTGTACATCTAGACAGAAACCTGCTTAGTTGATCCCTCAGTTCCTTAATTGTCTAATAGGGAAATAGGTATTGAAACCTTTGTATGAAACTCTGCATTTTAACTTAATGTGTTAAGGAAAAAAAGAGCAAAAATTATTTTTAAATGGCTAATGAATTTCAAAGGGGACATCTCAAAATAGGGAATCTGCACATTGTATTTATGATTAAAGAGCAATGCCCATTTTTCCTACTTATCTATAAAATAGTTCCATCAATATCCTAAGTAGAACAAATGAGGCAAGACAGGCTAGTTATCACCTAACATCCATCTTTTCTTTTTATTTCTTTTTTTTTTTTTTTGACACAGAGTCTTGCTCTGTTGCCCAGGCTGGAGTGCAGTGGTGGGATCTTGGCTCACTGCAACCTCAGCCTCCTGGGTTCAAGAGATTCTCCTTCCCTAGTTTCCCAAGTAGTTCAGAAGACAGGTGTGTGCCACCATGCCCAGCTAATTTTTGTATTTTTAATAGAGATAGGGTTTCACCATGTTGGCCAGACTGGTCTTGAACTCCCAACCTCAGATGATCCACCCACCTCAGCTTCTCAAAGTACTGGGATTACAGCCATGAGCCACTGCACTCAACCCCATCTTTTCTTTTTCCTTGGCAACAGATTCCTGGTTTTTCACAGTAGTAATATAGCCAGCTAAAAGATCATGAGGTAGACATTTAATTAAAAGCTGGCTAATAAAATGTAACCAGAGGGCGGACATTTTGAATTGCTGCTTAAGGAAGGTACTTGCCTAGGAGGTATATGGATATGTCTGTCACTCACATCCACTTCTTTCCTGCTGCCTAGAAATTAGACATGACAGCTAGAGCGATAGCAGCCACAATGAACCATATGTGTCACCGAAGATGGAAGCCACAGGCTAGGCTGGCGGAGCAGAAAAAGAGAGAGATACTAGGTCCCTGAGCTCTGTGGAACAGTCTCATAATCCCTGATTGCCTACCTCTGGCTACTATTCTTAGCAAACTAACGCAGGGACAGAAAACCAAATACTGTATGTTCTCACTTATAAGCGGGGTGAGCTAAATGATAAGAGAGAAACAACAGACAGTGGGGTCTACCTGAGGGTGGAGGGTGGGAGGAGGGAGAGGAGCAGAAAAAATAACTATTGGGTACTGGGCTTAATCTCTGGGGGATGAAATAATCTGTACAACAAACCACCATGACACAAGTTTACCTATGTAACCAACCTTCACGTGTACTCCTGAATCTAAAATAACAGTTTAATAAAACACGCAAACAAAAAACAAATTTAACAAAATCAGGTACAGATTAAAAAGCAACTGACATAAATTAAAGGTTTTTCACAAAAAAAAGAGAGAAATAAACTTTTAGTTTTTTCTACAATTATTTACAGTTTCTTTACTTCCATCCAAATGCAATTCCTAAATAATATAAGGCACATATCCAGCATATGAAAAATTAAGCTGATATCCATGGTCCGATGCCTCATGAGAGTGACCCTAACACTTTCTAGTAGGAGAGAGAATCTGTCAACCCATTTTGATCCTTTTGGACACCAAAACTCACCCTGAAACAAATCTTTCTTAGCTATTACTGAACACCTGAGTGGTTTTCTTATCATAAGACATAAAGTAAAGATACAACATTGCTCTGGATTAAGGGGTAACAGATTTCTTGGTTGCCTAGCAAGGATCTTCCAATACCCTGGTTCTAAAGAGCTAGTCTAAGGGAAGAACTAACCAATTTTCATATGGCCAAGCAATTTCTAAGGAGCAGAGACTCCCAGCTCCATTTCCTTTGAAATGCAATACTACTGAAATTTCTCTTTTAATGAAGTGGGACAACTATGAGAGCAAAAGACACCGAACACCAAAAGGAGGGAATGGAGAACCAAAATCAGGCTCTAGATGATGAAGCTGTTAGAGAGATATGGTTCCAAAATAGTGGATAACTGAGGATGGAAGTTTCACTAAACCAGAAGGGTGTCACTTCAGGGTGAGCAAGGACCTATTCCAGCAGTAATAAGAAAACACACATCAATTAACAACCATGCACTGGAATGGATGGAAATAGCTTCTAGGAACGACACAGTGGCAGGTACAGAATAACAGCAATATGAAAGATGAGATTAATTTGGGGGGTCTGAGATTATTGTACTTACACAAGGAAATGTAAAGTACCCATCTTTACCCTGAAACGGGCCCCTCCTATGTCTTCTATTTTTATAAATCATACCAGCATTTAGCCAATTAGCCAGGTCAGACAACATGGGATGTTCTGTTGCTATTCCTTCTCTGTGTCCCCCAAATCTGTTTGGTTTATGCTCTTTTTACATCTTTCAAGTTTCCTTTGTCTTGCAATCCTCTACCTCTGTCTTAAGTTCATGTTCTCATTTGGTCTCACTCGGTTGTACTATGCCATCTTTTGGCTAGATTCTCAACTTCAGTTCATCATTCTCCACACGGAAAGAGGAACTCCTCTTCAGTGAAAGATCCTTCTTTACAAATGAGGACACTGAGGCCCAGAGAAGTTAACTAATTTGTTACAGTTCACACAGTTACTAGATGGTGGAGGCAGGCTCAGAACTCCAGATCTCTAAATTCAGAGCCCACCATTTTAACCACTTACCAAACTATGAAGCGCCCCTCAGATAAACCATTAAAGAAGAAAATAAGGGTATCCTGAAAACTGGTGTTTGAACCTGCCACATACTCCTTAACTGTGTCTTAAATATCATATTTTCTCAATTCCATGAAGCCAACTTCAACTTGCTAAGATAGGAAGAAGAAACTCTACATCATTTTAATGAGAATCATGTTGTATGTATTTTTTGTGACTTGCTTTTTTCATCCAAAATTGTGTTTTGGGGATTCTGCAGGCTCATGAATGTAGCTGAGGAGCATTCATTTTTATTATTATGTTAATTCCACTGTATAAAATATTTTCCAACTTATCAGTTCTGTTCTCTGTTGGGTTGTTTCCAGATTTCTTTCATTTGTTTGTTTCCCTACTATGTATACTACTACTATTAAAAAATTGCATACCTATTTCCTGAGGCATACAAGCAAAAATTTCTATAGGATATATACCTAGGGGTAGAATTGCTGTGGAAAAATATGTTTATGTTCGGTTTCAATTTATCAATACAGCTGTACCAATTTGCATCGCCATTAGCAGTGAATGAGAGTTCCTGTTGCTTCACATCCACACCAAGATTTGTTATTTTCAGACTTTTATATTTTTACCAACATGGTAGGTATGAAATGAAATGATACATCACTCTTTTTTTTTCTAAGAGAGACAGAGAGTCTCATTCTGTCAATTAGGCTACAGTGCAGTGGAGTGATCATAGTTCACTGCAATCATCAACTCCGGGGCTCAAGGGATCCTTCTGTCTCAGCTTTCCAAAGCACTGGGATTATAAGCATGAGCCACTGTGCCCAACCCTCATCAATCTAGCTTTAATTTTGTTCTTTAATTATTAATGAGATTCAGCATGTTTCATATGTTTATTGACTATTTGGGTTTTCTCTTTTTGAAATTCCTATTTTTATATTTACCAAATTTACTTTTCTTACTGATTCATGGTATCTTTAATAAATTCTATATACTAAACCAATTTTGGGTCTTTCTTATTCTTTTTTAGTGTCCTTTGATGAACACAGTTTCGATTTTTCATTTTAATGTTGCTGAATTAATTAATTTTTTTCTTTATTATTTGCTCTATTTCTGGTCTTGGTAAAGAAATTCTTAGCTGATAATAAAAATATTTATTTTCTAAATATTTTAAAGTATTGGCTGTCATAGTTAAGTCCTTCATCTATACAGAATTTGCTTCTGCATACGGAATGAGGAGAGTAGTACCAATCTGCACTTTCCATGTGGATAACCCCCTGTAGTAGTGGCAGCTTGGACTCAAGGCTTACTGGAACCTCAACAAGAATAAGTGTTAGATTGCTTGATGATATCTGCCATGGATGGAAGCATAAAACTGAAGTTACTGCATAGCATTACAGACAGAGAGAGAAGGAAAGTAGAGTGGTTAAGGGAAAAGAAAATCGAGGTGACAAATTCACTCCACTCACATTTTTACGACTTTTTACATAGTTTATATAACTCTACATAGTCACGCTGTCATCACTTTTCCCCGTACAGTATGAGACAGATATTCAATAGTTTACTTAAGCTGGCCTGTATTCCTTATAAACTCTTTACTGACATACCAACACAGCTTATTAAAATAGTCAGGAAAATATTACTGCCACCCTATATACTGATTAATAATTTTTATGTGATAATTCAGTGGCTCTCAAACTAAACTCCCACATAGTTGCACAAGCTCAACACAGGTGTTCTGCCACTATAATCATATTAAATTCTTTTCTCAGTTTTCAAAAACAACTAAATTAAATTTATAAAATTTTCTTAATATTAAATAACATTCTCATAACTTTTTTCTTAAATGACTTGTACCTACCACTGATTATTTCTATAGAGTTTGGTATGGGTTAACACATTAGGTATTTATTTCTTTACATTTTCATATATTGCAATTAAGATAACCAAGCTTTAGAACTATTCTGGCAAGCCCAAAACACTTAGCTTTTCACTCTGGGATCTTCACCCACCCTTAACTTCATCTTGATTTTTCTGTGTATAAAATGCATATTCTTGTTTCAAAGCATTTGAAGGAGCAAGGTGAAAAGAAGCAATAGGTCTTAAAATGCTTTTAAAATGCAAAACATTTTACAACAGGAGTTATAATTTATAAGAACCTTAAATTATATCTTACAAATAATGGGGCTAGAACAGTCATGAAAAAGTCAACAGATAATTTCTAAAGGTTATTTTTTCCATAGCTTTTATTTCTCCTATGCCAAATCTTGAAAAAACGTTCTTCTAACTAGATTAAAAATAGAATTTGTTTTGAATATCATTTTCTGTCTCATGTAATTCCTAACAGAGTTCCTGAAAAGCAGAGCAAGGCAAAGGTAAAAAGCTAACAGAATAACTATATACAAATAACTTAAAACATCTATTTTTATAATGATGTGTTCTAAAAATTCATGACATCATAGTGTGATATCACTAATGAAAAAGTCTATTAGAGGTTAACTGAAATCAGAAAGCTTGAAAATCTGACCTGCCTCAAAAAACATTCCAGAGTATAGCATGGATTTATTTGGAAGAACATGTTTTCATAAGTATTGTTGCTGTTGTTGTATAAAGAAACCCTGGCAGAGTTACAAAAGTGAGAAAAATATAAAATGACATGAGAATAATATATTAAAATTAATTAATGTATTAATGTTTGTAAATATCAACAGACTCTTGTCTTCCTTGTAGGAATAGAGTTGCTGCTCTCTGATTTGGACACCTGGTAAATGTGAAAGCCTTATGAATTGCTGCACTACTTCTCAAACTTTTAGATATGTATAGGAGTAGGAAAGCAAAATTACTTATTTTAAAAGAGAGTCATATATTATACTGTAAGGTTTTAAGAATCAGAAGCTAGGGCTGGGCGTGGTGGCTCATGCCTGTAATGCTAGCACTTTGGGAGGCTGAGGCGGGTGGATCACGAAGTCAGGAGTATGAGACCAGCCTGGCCAACATGGTGAAACCCAATCTCTACTAAAGACACAAAAAATTAGCCAGGTGTGGTGGTGCGCCTGTAATCCCAGCTACTCGGGAGGCTGAGGCAGGAGAATCTCTTGAACCTGGGAGACAGAGGTTGCAGTGAGCCAAGATCGCACCATTGCACTCCAGCCTGGGGGACAGGGCAAGACTCCATCTCAAAAAAAAAAATCAGAAGGTATTTGATTTCTTATCTCCCTTTCTTTCCAACCTACATAATCGTTAAGTATTGTCATTTAACCTTCCTGAACTTCCATTTCCTTACCTTTAAAATAGGGATAATAATAGCCATCACATAGAATTATTATAAGGATTAAATAAAACTTTTTTTTTTTTTTTTTTTTTGAGATGGAGTCTCGCCCTGTTGCCCAGGCTGGTCTCGTACTCCTGATCTCATGATCCACCCACCTCAGCCTCCCAAAATGCTAGGATTACAGGTGTGAGCCATCGCGCCCAGCCCTACCTTCTGACTATTAAAACTTTGGTGCAATGGTGCAATCTCAGCTCACTGCAACCTCCTCCTCCTGGGTTCAAAGGATACTCCCGCCTCAGCCTCCCCAGTAGCTGGGATTACAGGCGCCTACCACCACGCCCAGCTAGTTTTTGTATTTTTAGTAGAGACGAGGTTTCACCATGTTGGCCAGGCTGGTCTCGAACTCCTGACTTCGTGATCCGCCCGCCTCAGCCTCCCAAAGTGTTGAGATTAGAGGCATGAGCCACTGTACCCAGCGGAAACTATTATCATATATACAAATATCCGTGACATGTTGACGACGTTACCATTAATTATAAAATGAGAGGGTAAATGACTTTAGGGAAATTGTGAAAGATGCTAATTGCAGTTTTACATTTTATAACACATGTTTTTCTTGCTTCCAGGCATTTACTGTTTCTGTTACAACTGGAAAGATTTTCTTCAAAATGCACACACAAAAAAAGAGTTTTCTAACATAATTGGGCAATAGACAGAAGACAGAAGATAAGGAAAAGTTGAAATTAAAAAAAAAATCAGTTAACAACTTGGTATAACAGAAACTTGCTGAGATGCAACTGACATTTATGAACAAGATAAAAAAGTGAAACAAAAACTAGGAAAGAAAGGAGGGAGCCGGGAAGAAGACAGATCAAGAAAGGAAGAGTGTAACCCGGAAGGGAAGTGGGAGGGGAGGAGGGAAACACAGAGGGGAGTGATAACATGCATGGCTCCTGGCTGGGTGGGTGGGCTGTCTGAAAGATCATCCTACGTCAGCCTGTTTGTTGAACTGCCCTAAATGTAAGAAATGAGCGGCCTTACAGGAGGCCAATGTACAACTGGCCATCTGCGTGTTCTACATGCCTTATGGTATTTCTAAACCAGTAATTGATCTCAGGTATGCTCTAATACCATCAATTAATACCACTGGCAATACACAGCTAATAAACAGAAACATATGTGTCACAAAAAATATTTTATTAAAATATAACCAAAATTTTAAAATTGATTCTCTACCTCTACAATTTATAGTACTAGTTTGGACTATTAACAATGAAATCATGTTAGCACAAATATCACATTTCCTTTTAACTAGAAGGAACATACACTATGGGAACAGCTTCAAACTGACCACAAAACCAGCTCCCCAAGTTAAGAACACATGGTTTCAGGAGACATATTTTAAACTCACATTGTGCTTTGCAAGCTGTACCAATCAACTTTATATTGCAATGGCTAAAGAAAAAAAAGCATTCTAAATTGTCTGTTTCTACCAATAATAATTTAAAATAATTACATGTGAGGTATTAATGAATAACTCAGAAGACTATATGCATTGTATCTTGGCTCATTTAAAACAAATAAACAACAACAAAAAAACTCTACACATTCAAAGAACTGCGAATTACTTCAGTAGAACGTTGTGTCCTAGGTCACCATGCTTTCTTTCTCTATTATTGTCAAGATCAATTTGCCAAAAAGCCTCTGACAATAAACACAGATATAAATTTCAAGGTTACTAAGCTAAACTACTACTGGGAATAATGATACATTAATTTACTGATGAAGTTAAAATTGGTATAGAGAGAAGTAGAAAGACAGAGCTCTTAAGAAAAATGTATTTTACATGGAGAAAAAGCAAATATTCACCTGAGGAATATATAAAACCATAACTGAATTATGTTTCAACCATATAATGTGCAGTAATAATCATCTTTACACTAAAGCAGGAAAATAAATATGACTGGAAAATGAGGAATATAAATAACCTATTTAAGACTTTTAAGACAATACAAATACTGATGCATAATATTACAAATAATAGAAGAACAACCTGCTTATCAACTATAAGGTGTAATTTAATTTTAAATGTTCTAGGGCAGGGCTATAAAACAAAATGAAGTACAGCAGAATTGTTACCAAAGACATACCAATGTATCAACAAAGGGCAGAGTGATTCAAGGAGGAAAAAGTCCTATATTATACTGAAGCAAAATTGTTTGCCTTGAGTTAAAGAGGAAAACAGAACAAAATATTTCATGGTGGGCAAATGCATAACAAAAATTAAAATTTCAAATGATGTCTTTTTATAAACTTTCACATGTGAACTCCCCCACACGTACACAAACACAAACTATGTTTATGAAGTGTATCTCTTCAGAGCAGATTAAACTACCCTCTTAAATCATTCCAGGTAACCAATTAGTATATAAATATTGAGTTTGAGACCAGCCTGGCCAATATAGTGAAACCCTATCTCTACTAAAAATACAAAAATCAGCTGGGCATGGTGGCACACACCTGTAGTCCCAGCTACTCATGAGGCTGAAGCAGAAGAATCGCTTGAACCTGGGAGAAGGAGGTTGTATTGAGCTGAGATTGTGCCACTGCACTCCAGCCTGGGCGACAGAGCAAGACTCCATCTCAAAAAAAAAAAAAAAAAAGATGGACTTTGGTCAGATCCGAGTTTAAATCATGACCTTATCACTCATTAGCTATGTGAGGTTATCATGTTACTTTATATTTTGGGGTCTCCGTTTCTTTATCATGAAAAGAGGAAATAAAAATAAGTCATCCAATGGTCTATTAGAAGGATTAATAAAATATACATATACATATATACACACATACAGGCACCCCTTGTAAATGGAGGTGGTTATTCATGCATCATTTCTCAATCACACAGATTATATTATTAGGTCTGGCTTAACATAAGTAACATACACAGCCTCTTGTCTACAGTAATTTCTAGAATCATGCCAAGTTAAATCCAACACCACCCACCCTAACATGTTCCAATGCTTAAATCTCATTAAACAAGAAACATCAACTTTATTCCACAGAGATAAAAATGTTAATGCAAACAACCTGAAAGGTAACCTAAAGATTTAAATTCGTGGCACAAGAATACAAGATAAAAATGAGTTCACAAAAAAAGTGAGAAAGGGGGAGAACGATTCAATAAACGTGCTGAAGTATTGGTCAGAAAAATCCTTGTGGACTACAGTATTAGTTAAATTAAGACATAAAAATACAGAAAAATATTTTTTCCTATTTCTAGGTCTTAAAAAGACTTTCTAAGTTTCAAAAGATATTGAGAAAATATCGGTTAGCTTTAATAAAAACATTTCAAAACATACTTATGTTTCAAAACACATAAAACAAAATTAAAAAGTAACCAAAATCTTAGGAAAGCAGTTGCAACTAATAGATATTTAAAAAATCAAGATCCTTTAATTTTTTTTAAAATAAAGGAACATTCTAAACCAGAAAAGAGAATAGAGCTGCTGAAAAAAAAGAATAAGTATATAAATGAATTATAAACAACAGAAAAGGTAATAACTCAAATTCACTAGTAATTAAAAATAAGTAAATTAAATATCACTTTCCTCTATCATATTAGCAAAGATGTAAAAATTATACATTTCTTTGCAGGCAAGACATTTAAAAAGTGGGTAATACTTATTTAAAGTGAAAGGTATTAATCCAATCGAAAATTATCACAAAGGGATAACCAGGCTTTTTTATTGATGGAGAACCATGAAGATCACTTTGATTCTGATATGAGGGAGGAGGAAACAGGAAGGTACAGAAATCACAGGCTGAGGCTGCTATATGTTCAAAAATTCTTTCATTGCTTATACACTGTTAGTAGGAATGTAAATTAGTTCAGCTACTGTGGAAGCAGTTTGGAGATTTCTCAAAGAATGTAAAACAGAACTACCATTCGACCCAGTGACTCCCATTGCTGGGCATAGATCTAAAAGAAATAGCTCTAACCCAAAAGACACATGCACTCATATGTTCATCACAGCACTATTCACAATAGCAAAGACATGGGGTCGACCTAGGTGACAATCAACAGTGGATGGATAAAGAAAATGTGGTACATATGCACCATGGTACTACACTGCCGTAAAAAAGAATGAAATCATCGTTTGCAGCAACTTAGATGCAGCTGGAAGCCATTATCCTAAGTGAATTAATATAGGAACACAAAACCAAATACTGTGTATTCTCACTTACGAAGTAGCAGCTAAACATTGGGAACTCATGGACATCCAGATGGCAACAACAGAAACTGGAGACTACCAGAGGTGGAGGGAGGGAAGGCAGGAAGAGCGAAAAACTACCTAGTGGGTACTATGCTCACTACTTGGGTGATGGGATCATTTGTATTCCAAACCTCAGCATCATGCAATATACCTATGTAACAGACCTGTACATGCACTCACTGAATTTAAAAGAGAAGTTGAAATTATAAAACAACAACAACAATAAAAACCTCTTTCATCTAAGTATACAAGCAAATTTTACCAGAGACCTTAATATTAATAAGAATGGATGGAGCCAAAGAGCCCCAATTTCTTTGGGAGTGGTGGGAATAGAAATAGAGAAGCAAAAACTTACTAGAATATAACAGGTACAAAACAAACTTGTTTTGCCCCCCTCTACATTTTCGAGTATTTAAATTTTTAAAAGAATCCCAGATGAAAGCAAATATAACATGGAAAAGCCAATTGGATTCTTTCATTTTTGTTTTAAACAAAGTTTTTCTAGGTGTAAATTAGAAAAAATAATCATCTTTAAACAAAATTATAAAACAAAATATAGCCATATATATCCTACTGAAATACAGATATTCTATATTCTAATCTTAGACATAATCTAAGCATGAAACTTGTTTTTTAGCTTCTATCTTTTGCTCCAGGACTATGTGCCATGTTCTATTGAATGAATGTTTGTGTGGCAGAATGTGATTGTACCATGAGACAGAATAGGGCAATTCAGGAGAGCCAGAAAGGGTATCTGTCATTAGAAAAAAAAATTACTTGAAGTGGGAGAGTACTCCATCTCACTTGATGGTAAATTACTACCTTTAACTTTCAGGAATTAAGAAATAATGCAAAGGAGTCTAATACAAGACAAGACACAGAGACACAACAAATTAAACTTTAAATGCAGTATGAAGAACAAAAACAGAGCAATTACACTCAGACAAGAAAAGCTGCATTAATAAAATACTGGCCTTATGTAAATGACGAGTTAATGGGTGCAGCACACCAACATGGCACATGTATAACATATGTAACAAACCTGCAGATTGTGCACATGTACTCTAGAGCTTAAAGTATAAAAAAAAATACTGGCCTTATAATTACCTAATACTAATTTTTATCCAAATCTTAACTAGCTACTTGAAAAGCTGATGTTTGGCGGGTTACATTACCTGTGGATGCCACAACTGCCCATTGATAAAATGGAAGTACTGAAGAAAAGCTTTCAAGTCCCACTTCCATAATTAATTTACTCTTCTCTTCTCAGGCTCTATGAATTATATGCCCTTCACTGTTACAGAAAAATTTTGGTTGGCAAAAAACTTCTAACAATAATAAAATAAGACTTGATTGTTCTGGTAAAATCCTTTATGCCTCATTCCAACCACAAAGTTCTTTGAGCTTTTCTTGGTGCTGCTGGTAGTGTTTTTGCTTATGTTTGTTGTTGTTATAATCTTTCCATACTGAGGCAAGCTTGGGTTTCCCTCCTCACTGGCTAACAGGAACTTGGTATATTTCTATGTCCATACCAAAGAAACTTCCACCATCCCAATCATATAATATTTATATTATTTGATACGCCAGTGAGATCTATAAAATCCACATCTAAAACTCTTTGCTAAGGCACTTTCTCCACTTCTTTCTTTCTCTCTTTCTCTCTCTCTCTCTCTCTCTCTCTCTCTCTCTTTCTTTTGATATGGAGTCTTGCTCTGTCGCCAGGCTGGAGTGCAGTGGGGTGATCTTGGCTCACTGCAAACTCCGCCTCCCGGATTCAAGCAATTCTCCTGCTCAGCCTCCCCACTCCACATATTTTTTAACACAGGATAGTTATATGGGCAAACTATAACTGAAAAAAAGTTCCAAATTGAATTATGGTCCATTCCAAGCAATTAAGATTACCAAATTTTCCTATGAAAATACCAATCTTGTTTTCATTCCTAAGACAGATACAATTCAAGGTTAAACAAACAGAAGAGTCATATTCAATGTCTGGAAGATGTTTATAAGGTTTAAATAGCAGTGGAAACTGCTGGTAGAGCACACTAAAGTAAAAATAATTAAATTAAGGAAACTATAAGTCACTCCAAATTGTTCACGAAGCTTTACACTTGTTCCTGATATATACAATATTTCATATATAATGTAAGTACTTTTATGTATGATGGGCAAATAAAATACAATTAAAGGCAAAATAAATTTTATTTTTATTGAATATCAGAGCTAAAAGAAACAGCTGCTATTTACAACTACTTTTTTTAAACGTCAACTTCCTTCTCTTTCAACATTTCTATTTTGAGGAGCAAATTCTTCTTCTGCCTGAAATGGAATATCACCTTTCAGGTGTGAGAATTTTCAGACCATGATTTTCTATTATTTCCTTAAAACCCGAACTATCTCTGCCCCAGTAAATGAAATTTGAAGGCTTACTAGTAATATTGGGAGCAATTTCATTCTGCAATTCTCCCGGCTACATGAGGATGGACCTATTCTCTCCTGAAGCTCTCTCTGGGCCTTTTGGAAGGCATGACACTGTCTTTAGTTTGCTAGGGCATCACTTAATTTACCACAGCAGTCAACATGGCCACAGCAACTAGCTGGTTTTTTTGACAGACTTCACCAAATTAATTACATAAACAGCATTTTTGGAATATGTATCCTGAATTTTTATTTGCTAACCAATATCATTTTGACTCTTGTTACTCAAATAAACTTATGAGTTCAGCAAATATCTATTTGCATGGATACACACACACACACACACACACATGCAAAACACTGTGATTGGTCCTAGAAAAAGAAACAAAATAGTTTTTTAATTATTATCACCAAAATATGTACCATCTACTTGAGAGGCTTTCCTTCAATCTAATTAATCAAAATTGTAAAATATTTTAAAGTGAAAGGGGTATAAAGAAAATTATGTTTAAAATAAGTATGATAAAGTTTGTGTTTACTTCAAATTCTGGGACACTTGTTATATGCTAGGTCTTGGGGAAGCATAAAAGAATTAAATTTAAAAATCTGGCCATAAATAGATTACAGTCTCAGGCAGAAACAAAAACATAAAACACTATATTACCAAGCTTTGCAAAGTACTGGGACAGAGATTTATACAGGAGGCCAAGTCACAGAGTCTGAGATTAGACCAGCAGGACTTTCTCCACTCAGGCTAGAAGGCAAAGATTGGGAAAAGGGTTTTCAAGACAGAACAGCATAAATGATACAAGAAAAAAGCAATGCAATGTGGATTGTTTTGAGAAATAGAAGATGTTGAATACTGCCAGCAAATAAAATGGAGAGAAAGGGGAATATTCTCATGGATGGGCAAGAGAGATACAGACAGCAGCCCAAAGAAAACAGCAGAAGATTAATACAGAACAAAAGTAGAAGGTATATGAACAAGAGACTCATAGTAAAGCCCAGTCTTTATCTGTAAGCAGTAGAAAGACAGGGATGGGAGGGTTTTAGATTAAAAGCAATGGGTTCATCAGGTGGAAGACTGACCCTTCTAAAAGTAATGCAGCAGGCTGGGCGTGGTGGCTCACACCTGTAATCCCAGCACTTTGGGAGGCTGAGGCAGGCGGATCACCTGAGGTCAGGAGTTTGAGACCAGCCTGACCAACATGGAGAAACCCTATATTTACTAAAAATACAAAATTAGCTGGGAATGGTGGCGCACGTCTGTAATCCCAGCTACTCGGGAGGCTAAGGCAGGAGAATCGCTTGAACCCAGGAGACGGAGGTTGCGGTGAGCTGAGATCGTGCCATTGCACTCCAGCCTGGGCAACAAGATTGAAATTCCATCTCAAAAAAAAAAAAAAAAGGAGTAGTGTAGCAGATGGACTACTAGTAGAACAAATATGACTCTAGGGCAGTGAGATCCATGAGGAGGCTAATATTAATATTTCAAGCTAAATTCATTCACATTGCTTCAATAGATACTTAACACATAATACAAAAGGTGCCATTTTCATTTTGTATAATATACCTGCATATAAAATATTATTTATAAATATGATAACCAATGTCAGGATGGACAACAGAGCCAAAAATAATACTGACAAGGCATTTCAAGTTTTAAAACACTCAACCAGTCTTCAAACAAAATACATCCTAATGTAGACATTATCAACCAGTGTCACAATTTTGTATTTCTTCTTGATTGAAAGGAAAACTTTCTTTAGTTTCTTCTTATTGTAGTTCTTGATTTGCTTGCCTTGTTTTCTGCCCAAATTTCAACAAGGTACTTCAGAAACAAGACACCAGAAGGAATAAAAACAAAACCAATAAAAAGGGGTAAGAAAGCAATTATCATGCTAGTATTTATGCAAAACATAAAGCAAAAAATAAAAGATACTGAATAAAAATCTGAAATTACAATCTTGATCATGAGATATTACTCAAAGGCAAAAGCAAATAAAAATTGATTGATGAACTTAGCCAGTTAGATTCTATAACTGGGAAATGCCCATTCTAGATCAATCATGGTTGTATTTTAAAAATAAAGATATTGTCAAAAATCTAAATCAAACCCACTAATAAAATAGAAATGGTAGGCAGAATTGGAAGAAGTACAAAGATTCAGATGATAAAACAAGCATTAAATGAATGTTAAAATACAGTTTAAGATATCAATTAGATTAGCCTTAAGGTATTTCTGAAGTAATAAAATTAATTTTGAAACATTTTGCATCATTTGAAAAGTTATATACGCATTCAACAAAAGTGATACTGCACAGCCATTGGTCTCATTTTAAGATTCTTACTTTACATTTAAACATATTCTACCTGTTGTTTTAGATCTGGCTTATCCTATTTTAGAATGGGCTGATTTCAGCCCTAACACAAAATCTGTGCCAGAGTATTAGCTTTTCCTCATATCTCTAATGGTGTCCAGTTTCAGCTCTACAGCAGCATCAATCTCATTTTTGTTTTTAACTTAAATATGTAGTACAGAAAACCCTTTGGACCTATAATCACCATCTATAATGTAACTTAACAGTTCTAAATATCATGCTAATACTGATAGTTCTACATTCTGAAAAGCAATCAAGGAAATTTTCATTATGTCAGTAGATAACTCTCCTCTAGTTAAGGCTACAGTTCTAGTGAAACAACATAATTTACTTTCTAGTCCATGTGTAGTACATATAAACATACAAGTATATATATTTCACGAGCTAGAACCAGAAAATACATAGAAAACAATTCTTTCTGTCTCCTTCAGTGCCAATGCTTTTAATGATAATCCGGAATATGAAAAACCATAATGAAGATGAACATGCTACAGCACCGTGAACATACACAGAAACATATTTAAAGTGCTACCTGTGATGACAGGAAAAAAAGAACTATTAATGCATAGGAGGAGATGTTAATTTTAGTTTGAGATTGAGTAGGGAGTCGCAGTTTTTAAGAATCCAATAGCAAGTGACCTGGACAAGCAGAGAACTTCTCCTCAGTGCTTGCCTTTGGCACCGTGGATTAGGAAGACTGTTCTCACTTCTCACCGCCCCAGGTTCTCTCTAATCCCAAAGGTACTATTTCACTTCAGTGCACTGGCAAATGGAGGTTGGCTTCTTTTATAAAAAGATCCCATGTTACCCCAATTCCCAGCTTCCACATTCTGACACTGACTACTGCACCTTTATACGTTCATCTGAATGTTTCCCTTATAATCCATGTCTAGACCACTCACTACGATAAACTTAACTGACACTAATGTTTTAATACTGACATAAAAGTAAATAGGACTTTACCAACTGGAAGACCTCGAATTTGACAGAATGAAGAGACAGAAACTTACTGATAGGACACAATATGAAATTGGTGCTTGAGAGCTGTTCCTACCACACGCAGGAAACGTCTTGTGAATGTACCCGGCATTCTCGACAGCAGTACACAAAACGGCTCTGCCACCAACAACATTCTTACTCAGCAGGCAGCCCTCCTCATTAGCTTTGACATGCCACACAGCCCTTTGCTTACTGATGCAGTGCAGCCAACAGGGAGAGAGTTTACGAGTAACAGTGAGACCGAACTGGCTAATTACTTACCTTCTCACTTATGGCAGGCTTGCTTGTTTAACTTTTTGTTTCCTCTCTTGTCATAGCTCAGAGCCAAATGGTTATGAATCAGCAGAAGTCTGAACCTGACAGTTAGAAAGAATACATTTTCAGAAAAAACTGGAAATTAACATTCCCTCCACTGCAGTCTTTCTTTCCTTGCCCTCTGTGTGCATGTTACTCTCCCGTTTTCTCTCTATGCAAGGCAGCTACGTAGTGGTCTATAAATATTGACCCTGACACTTGCTCAGTGCTTTACTTGCTCATGGCACAGGTCTGTGTTACTGAACACCGTGGTAATACTCCGGCAAAGTTCTCAGCTGCTCAGACAAAGCTGTGGATTGGCTCACTACCCAGCAACCCTGTGCTTGCCTGGAAATACCATTCTGCTGCCAGCTTTACAGATGCTATGGGCCTTTCCTGAGGCCCAAATCAGGCACAGAAGGGCAATTATTAAGTTTGTCTGAAGAAATACAGCTTTCCTCAGGCAGGTGGAGAAAAGTGGGGCTAGGTGGAGTCAAAGACAAGAAAGGAAATACTGCCTTTGTTTCGGCCAAACAACACAATCTCAAACCCTTTATAAAAGTCATATCTAAATGTCAGTCAATCAAGCTTTATAAAACTTAATTATGACATATTATGAATCCAAATGACACAGAAAAGCAGTTTTGTAATTTTTTTTAATATTGCTTCTCAATGAGAAAGGCTGCAGTGACTAAGTAATTGGTCACAAAAAATATGTCAACGTAAGTTCATTTAGAGAATGATAGAAATGTATAGGAAAGTATAATATCAATCAGATACATCATATATTTAGTGAAAGATGCTAAAATATAACCTAAAATTATAACTCAACATCATATTTACAGTTTAAATATAAACTTCTATATTTATAATTATAACAAGCTAAAAATTTAATTTTTAGATTAAGGATAGATTCCAAGCCATGACACTACAGTCCATGGTTTGCAGGTGACATAAACAAGGTACACAGTATCTCCATATACCACCTATAAGGTCCACAGTATAAATAAGTAGAAAATAAATCAGCCCATATTTTTTACTTCTTGTCAAAGATAATCATTTGTTTGCTTTACTAAAATTTTCTCTTGATTAAATCAGAGGTAAAGGAAACTTTTGGGAGACTCTGGTCACTTACTCATCTTACGGATAAGAAAATCAACCCCCAGGCTGGTTACTTTGCCCAGGGTCACATGGCAACTTTGTGACAGAGCCAAAACTAGAAACCTTGCCTGATTACTTACAGTAATGTGTTCCTTCTGTTAGAATGGTGGTTCTCAAAATCATCTTTAGGCTCATCTTCATATGAAAGCTTACTAAAATCTTACCAGTAAATGCAAATATTACAGCCAGAAAAATAACCAGCATAGAAGAAAAATAACTTTCTACAGTGTAACTGACCAAAAAAAAATAAAGTTACACATAAGAATTAACTTTCAAACTATTTGAAATCCACCTTTCCTTGCTTAATGCAAAAATTAATATTCATCTAATGAATTAACTTATTGTCGACACAGGTATATAGGTGCTGAACAGGCAAAGATAAAACATAGTTCCTACTCTTAAAGACCTTCCAGGTCTAATTCCAGAAAAACAAAATAGAAGTTAACTGTAAAACAACGTAGCAAAAAGACTAGAGGAGGAAACCGTGGGAGAAGGGAAAATGAGCATCTGAGCCAAGAGGTAATTCCTCACTCCAGACTTCTGGATCCTAAAGAACGGGCAGAAGGTAGTGAGGCAAAGAAGGGAAGAATAACACAATCAAGACAAAGGCAGGAAAGAGCACAACACATACTTAGAACTTCAAATAGATCTTTCTTGCCGGAGCTTAGAGTGTAAGACAGAAAGTAGTTAAAAGCAAAACAAAACCAACTAGAAGGAATAAGGTGATGAAGGATTTTATAAGCCAGGTTGACAAACTTGGGTTTTATAGAGTAGGATAGGCTACCAGGTTTTAACTGCCTTTATTCACAGACTCCTAAAAGAATTTCGAAAAATTATGTAACCATTTACACATTACCAAATTGACATATACAAATTTTCACCTGTGGTAAAATATGTACTTGCAAAGAATTTAATTTCTACCCTATTGGAAATATTGACATTTTAAAACAAAACACATCAGCTATTTTAAATATACTCAATAGCATCTAAATCTACAATAATTTAATATAATCACTATCTATTTAAGTAACACACAGTGATACTTATTTTGGCAGCTGAAATTTACATTGCTATTTATTTTCTTGACCTTTATTTCCATCTCGCTGCCTCACAGAATTTTTACATATTTTAATAATTAAGTCCTCAGTTGTTCACCCTGTCATACTTTTTTTTTTTGAGATGGAGTCTTGCTCTGTCGCCCAGGCTGGAGCGCAGTGACACTAACTTGGCTCACTACGACCTCCACCTCCTGGATTCAGGCAATTCTCCTACCTAGGCCTCCCAAGTAGCTAGGACTACAGGCGTGTGCCACCATACCTGACTAATTTTTGTATTTTTAGTAGAGATGGGTGTTTTGCCATGTTGGCCAGGCTGGTCTCAAACTCCTGACTTTAGGTAATCTGCTCACCTCGGCCTCCCAAAGTGCTGGGATTACAGGCGTGAGCCACTGCACCCGGCCACCCTGTCATACTGCAATACAAATTTAATGCATTAGTTGAATTTTTAATGTTAAATTTTCTATGACTCCAGGATAATGCACCGTAATAACATTTGGGATGGATAAGGGTGTGCTTTTCTCTTGTAAGGTAAGAGAAAGAATGTTGTGAATAAAGCACTATTCTTAGCCAGATCAATATTAATAAAGAGTTTATGTAGAAGTGGAGAATCTAGACACTGATTCCATTAAAATTACCCATTCAACTGCCAAGGGAAAGAAACCAGTCTGAAAAGGCTATATACTGGGCTGGGCACAAGTGGCTCACATCATCTGTAAACCCAGCACTTTGGGAAGCCAAGGCAGAAGGATTTCTTGAGGCCAGAAGTTCGAGACCAGCCTGGGAAACATAGCAAGACCTTGTCTCTACAAAAAATTTAAAAAATAAAATAAAAAACTTAAATTAGGCAGGTGTGGTGGCACACACCAGTAGTCCCAGCTGAGGTGAGAGGATCCCTTGAGCTCAGGGATTCGAGGCTACAGTGAGCTATGACTGTGCCCCTGGACTCCAGCCTGGATGGCAGAACAAGATCCCATCTCTTTAGGGGGGGGAAAAAAAGACTACATACTATATGATTCTAACTATATGGCATTCTGGAAAAGGCAACACAATAGACAGTGTAAAGATTGGTGGTTGTAAGGAGATGACAGTGAAACATGGGATTTTTAGGGCAGTGAAACTACTCTGTATGATGCTGTAATTGCAGATGAATGATATTATGCATTTGACAAAGCCCACAGAACTGTAAAACACAAAGAGGGAGGCTTAATGTGAAAAGTCTCTTCCTCTGTCTTCTTGAGGCATGTGGTCTAGAGGGAGTAGAGGTATTATTTATCAAGGACTGTCCAAAAGGGGCTTTGGAAATATTATCTCTAACACTAAAAACAACACTGGCAGATGGTTATGTTTTTACCTTTTTTTAAATAAAGAAAATGAGGCTTAGTGTTACTAAGTGGCTTGTCTGAAGTCATGTGTCTAATAAATTCTAGAACTGAGATTCAGCCCAAATCCGTCTGGCTGGACTACAGTACCACATAAAGGCTTTATATCAGTCACTGAAGATGTATAGGCCCATGCCCAGGCAAGGTAGTGGATTAAACAGTGCACTCACAAACTCAGGACGGATTTGCTGTATCCTGCATTTCTCTCAAGGAACTGCTTGAATTTTAATATTGAGTACTGAGGGGTAGCAGAAAGATAGGACTAACAAATTAAGCAGTGGGTTAAATTAAAGCAACTGATACACCTTGCTAAAGAGAACTTAAGGGTTTTTTTAATCCTCAATTTGACTGATGGGCAAGGAATACATGAAGAGTCAAGCGGGGCTCTTCTCTGAGCGGCTGGGTCTCTGCCAAGGCAAGGTTTTGGGAGGAGGGGGCAACTCTGGAACATGGAGCTGGGAAGAGCAGATGGATTTAGTTTGGGACATGATGAACTTTAGATATCTGCGTTGTACTGAAGTATGTTCAATGGGCGTTTAAATATACTAGTCTAGAATCCTGCAGAGATGAAGACTGCATCAATTCAGTAAGTAGTTTTGTATTCTTGGTTTCCTAGTTCGAACCTTGTCACCATATAGTCTATTCTCAGCACGGAAGTAACAGAAGTCACTTAAAAACCTCACTCAGATTACTTTCATCTTCTAATCAAAGCCCTGTACTGCTTCCCCATTTTACTCAGAGTAAAAGCTAAAGTCCTTTTAATGGTCCATATAGCCTAGCCCCACTTTATTCTTTCATCTTGTCTCTGACAGCATGGACTAGGGACCCCCTCAGTTTCTCAGCTCCAACCCACTTGTCCTCCTACCATTCCTTAAATGTCCCTGACCAGTTTACCCTTGGTATCCTTCTGTTTGCTATATGTTCTTGCAGAGAGCTGCATGGCTAACTGTTCACGTTCAAGTCCCTGTTCAAAGTGCACCTTCTCAGCAAAGCCTACCACTCTCATACTATTTAAAATTGCAGACTTCCTTGTTATTTGTTATTGCTTGTGTCTTCCCCATAGAATATAGGTTCAATAATAGCATAGACTTCAAGTCCCTAAACTGAGCCTTCTACATAATGAATACACAATAAATATTTGTTAGATAAATTACTAAAATAAACATTTATGAGCAACACGCCAATAAAGGTGGCACCCAAGGTCATGAGATCTCTCAGAAGTAGCATGTATAATGAGAAGTAAACAAAAATCAACATTTACAAAGTAGGTCAAGGAAGACAAGGGCATAAAGACTGAAAAACAATTATGAGGTCAGTAGAAGGAGAATGAAAAAGGGCTGAATGAGGACAGAGTCAGGGACTGAGGGGTCAACAATGTCGAATGGCATGGAAAGATTAAATATGAAAGAGACTGAAAAAGGCCACTACATACAACATTCAGAAAGTATTGTGATACTAAAAACCACTGAAATGCACAATTTAAAAGGACAAATTTTATGGTATATAAATTCTATTTCAAAAAAGCAGTTATTACAAAAGAAAAAGCACTGGCAGCTGAGCTGTTTTCACTGAAGGTGGGAGGTAAGCAAGGAAAGTGAGACAGGAATCAAGTCACTCTTTCAAAAAGTTTGGCCACGAAGAAAAGAAAAAGGATGGGGTAATGCTTTAAAACAACAAACAATACCTAATGTTAAATGACGAGTTGATGGGTACAGCACACCATCATGGCACATGTATACATATGTAACTAACCTGCACGTTGTGCACATGTACCCTAAAACTTAAAGTATAAAAACAACAACAACAACAACAACAAAACCTCATTCCAGCATAGAGGTTGAGTACTCTGAAGTCAAGCAGCCCTGTGTTTTCTTCTTTCTCCAGTTACACTGTAAGTTACATATGTGCCTTAGTTTCCTCATCAAAGAAATGGATTTAATGTTAGTACCTGCATCACTGGGAATCAATAATTCATTTTATTGTTGAATAGTATTTCATTGTATGGGTATGCCAGGTTTTATTTATGCATTCATCAGCTAATGAACATTTGGGTTGGTTTCCACTTTTGGGCCATTATGAATAATGCTGCTATAAAACAAGTTTTTGCTTCAACTTATATTTTCTTTTTCTTTTTTGGGACGGACAGTCTCACTCTGTTGCCCAGGCTGGAGTGCAGTGGCATGATTTCGGCTCACTGCAGCCTCCACCTCCCAGGTTCAAGCGATTCTCCTGCCTCAGCCTCCCAAGTAGCTGGGATACAGGCGCCTGCCACTATGCCTGGCTAATTTTCACATTTTTAGTAGAGATGAGGTTTCACCACATTGGCCAGGCTGGTCTCAAACTCCTGACCTAGTGATCCACCCACCTTGGCCTCCCAAAGTGCTGGGATTATAGGTGTGAGCCACCATGCCCGGCCTCAACTTATATTTTCGTTACTCTTGAGTAAATACCAAGTAGTAAAACTGCTAATATGCTAATTTTATGTTTAACATAGTAAAGAACTGTCCAACTGTTTCCCAAAGTAGAATTTCACTGTGACTTTAATCTGCATTTTCCTAGTGATAAATAATGTTGAGCATCTTTTCATGTGCTTATTAGCCATTTGGCTATTTACTTTTGACTTTTAGTAAATATAATTTCAGAAAACTCTATGACCAAATAAAGCTTAAAATATGTTTTTGAGGGCCCAAGAAAGTTGTACCTGGCATAAACAGAGCCACTTACTTGTTAACTGAATAAATAAACTAATAAATAAATGAATGATTAAGGAATAAGAAATATTTTATTTATTAGTATATTGTTTCAGCTTTTAAGATGAATTTGAATTCCCATACAATTTCAATAGAACTTTTAGTAAGGAGAAGCAGCTTTGGGAAAAAAATACAATTGCAAAGAAAATGTGCTAATCCTCTGTTCATTATTATGATAAATACCTATATTGGTACTTTTAGCTTGGTAATAATAAAATACTCTATCAGATCAATGTTAGGTAACTGAAATTGTAATCCTGTTACATTAATGCTTTAATTTAATGCTTCCTTGAAATTAGGTGTTAAGAAAGCAAGAAGCTAAGTAGTCAATGATTTTTTTTGTTTGTTTCTTTTTTTAGACGAAATCTCGCTCTGTCACCAGGCTGGAGTGCAGAAGCACAATCTCAGCTCACTGCAACCTCCACCGCCTGGATTCAAGTGAGTCTCTTGCCTCAGCCTCCCGAGGAGCTGGTACTATAGGCACGCACCACCATGCCCAGCTAATTTTTGTATTTTTAGTAGAGATGGGGTTTCACCATGTTGGCCAGGATGGTCTCGATCTCTTCACCTCGTGATCCACCAGCCTCGGCCTCCCAAAGTGCTGGGATTATAGGCGTGAGCCATCGCACCCGGCCGTGAATGATTTTAAAATATGTTGTTGACAAAAACTTAGTTGTGAATACTACAAATTTATGTAATGAGACATTCTTCAGGGGAAAATGGGTACAAGCAAAATATTAATAATCCAAGCTAGTCCTCATTTTTCACCTGAGGGAACAGGTGACGCTCAGTGTAAATGAATGAGGAGAAAGAAAATTGACTCTAGGATGTGCCTCGTTAGAAGTAAACTACGAACTGTTTTTATCCTTTTTTTTTCCCAAAAAAAAGGGGCTTTTTTCATACTTTAGGGACCTACCATTAGGCATATCACATACAGACTCACTTACCTTTAACTCTAAGATTCTTTGTTCTCAAGTAATAAATAATTTGGGCTCCCAGGACCCCACAGGAAAATCATACATAAGTCTACCAACCTTACTGCTGCCACTTTATTGTAATACATACCCATTATTAGTATGAGAAGTATTGGCTGCTCAATTAATAAATAGGTCATTTGTTCTTTTCAACTGAAATAATGTTGTATGTAAGTTGTAAACATGGAATAAACTAAATCCGGAAACCATAGCAAAGAATGCGTCTTTTTAAACTTTTATATGACATCACATAAACCAAATGGCAAACTAAACTAAAGCACTTTATCATTTATCAATAGAAATTGTTCTTAAATTCATAGTGCATAAAATACACACAACCATAACCAATAATAAAACAACTATGTTTAATAAAATAAGGTAATAATGAAAAATGAAAAGCATCCAGAATATCAAGTTATTTTTGTTATAGTTGTTGTTAATTGAACCTATATTAAAAATTAAAACTTCACTGATTTCTCATCATGTTTAATAATAATAGCTGGGTTTCCAGCTGTATTATCAGTATTTCAATTTCTTTTTCTCCTAGAGCTAAATGTGTATTTATATGACATGAAGGACAATATCAAAAGTGTTATTTAACATAATAAATATTCGCAATGTAATTTCAAGCATTTTCTACTTTTTAAAAAGGCTGTAGTTCTTAAAATCATCATATACCTGTAAGTAGAGATTTCTTACAGGTAAGGAATTAATCCTCACTAAATCAAAAATTTCTACAATTACTCCAAATGGAAATTAGATTAGGTCTATGTGACAAGAGAGTGGATAAGAACATTTAATTCCATTAATCTCTGGATGATTCTAATATCCAGATGATAAATCATTATCTGACATTTTAAACAACTGTTTTCTTTCATTATAAAGGTGTAGCTGAATTCTCAATGTTTCTTTTTTAGAAATGACTCATTAAAGGATATTTTCATTCATACAGATACCCATAATTAACAATATGCTATTAATTTTATGAAATAGTTATTTCTAGAAAAAAAAAACTGCCGTATATTTGATTAGGCAGTGCAACCAGAATCTTAAGAATAAGAAGCATCTTTCGAGGGGGGGTCAAAAAAGTGGTCCTGAAACCATCCATGCCAGAGAGATTTATGTCAGCTAAAAGGAAAGAAGCAAAGATTGGTGGATTCCCTAAGACAAGCTAAAGTCATACATTAGAATGGAAAGGGGAAAATCCCAGGAAGGAGGGACTCAGCAAAAACCAACTCAATGGTCTCAATGGGAGAGGAGAATATTTGTCTACCAAGTTTAAACTGACTTTCACTGTTCATTAATTATATGGCAGTAGCTCAGAAAATATCACTGAAAGATTAAATTTAGGCAGTGAAAACAGGAATGTGGATTAAGTCTGAAAATTCATTAAAAAAACAAAAACACTGGTCTATTTTACAGCTCCATGATAAATACACTTTCATATGGAAGATTTAAATTGCAAAGCTCAGGAATATCATTATTCATTTTATATATGTATATATTATATTATATATTATGTATTATATTATATATTATATTACATATATTATATATAATGATATATTATATATAGTATATTACATATATGTATATGTATATATACATTATATATTATATTATATATACACATATATACATATTATATATACACATATAGTATATATAATACATATATAATATAAATATTATATATATATATTTTTTTGAGACAGAGTCTGGCTCTGTCGCCCAGGCTGGAGTGCAGTGGCGCGATCTCGGCTCACTGCAAGCTCCGCCTCCTGGGTTGACGCCATTCTCCTGCCTCAGCCTCCCGAGTAGCTGGGACTACAGGCACCCGCCACCACGCCCGGCTAATTTTTTGCATTTTTAGTAGAGACGGGGTTTCACCATGTTAGCCAGGATGGTCTTGATCCCCTGACCTCATGATCCACCCACCTCGGCCTCCCAAAGTGCTGGGGTTACAGGTGTGAGCCACTGCACCCGGACCATTTTATATTTTTAATCAAAATATATTTTTTAAAAAGAGGAAATAGTAAGAAATAAAACAAACTAATCTTTGTAAAAAATGAATGAAACATCCATTAATCTTGTTTGGTTCACATATAAAATGTGGTTGTTTCTACTTGCCATTCTGACTGACAAGGCCTGAAATTTTCTTGAAACGTGGTGTCAAAAATAACTAAAGAGTAATGAAAAAAAAAGGACTAAAAATGAAAAATCTCACTTCTATACTTTGGTAGATCTGAATATTGTCACGTAAAATACATTGTCAAGACCTGATTAAATTAGACTTTAAGATGGATGGAAGCAATTCTTTTGGTTGTTGAAAACTTTACGTTCATGAGATTACTTTAAAGTGGGTGAAAACTGACAGGAATGTACTCTGAGTTTTGTTTTGTTTTGTTTTCCATCCTCTAATTTACTTCAATCTGGTATGAGTCCTAGATTGAGCAAGAACAGAGGTGCAATTGAGCTGAGGAAATATAGTAAAAGTAGAAAACGTAAGAATAAAGAAAATCCTTAAACTTTTTTCATGACCCAATAAAGAGACGAAATGTTAACAAATAGCATGTCAATATAGTAATTAAACTACTTATGTTTTTGTTGTGTTTTAAAGGTAACTGGTATAAACCAATGAATCAAAATAATTGTTTTATATAAATACTTATGTTTGGAAAAATATATACAAACTGCCCCCTTATAATTGATAACTTAACACCAGTAGAGAAAATGAAAGAATACAGTCCAGGAACCTCAAAAACATGTCCAAGGACTAAGGGATCCATGGTGCTTGGGTAAAACCTCTCTTACGGTCCAACTCCTAACAGTCTGTAGAAATCTAACGACTCACATTTATGTGGCACTTTATATTTTTATAAGTGCTCTTTCATTTGTTCATCGGGATAGGCAATAAGAAAGTATCCCTACTTTTCATATGAGGAAAGTGAACTTCAAAGCAGGTAAGGGAATAGCCCAATGTGTGAATGTTCAAAAGAAATATAGATAGAAACTGAATTCAGGTCATCTCACCTTAAATCTTGGGCCCCTACTACTATATCTTTCAGTAACACCACAGGAACAAATCTCAGCAAAATTATTTTCCTATAGGAAAACACAATAATTACCATGGAACAGAACGAAGTCTTCCAATTTAGGGCATATATATTTTTGTTGACAATGGCCAACACACACACACACACACACACACACACACACACACACACACACACCTCTTATTTTGGTTTCTCTGGTGTTGGTTAATGGCAGTATCATTACTTAGTCAACCACGCTAAAAATTTCAGTGTCTCACTTCTGCTCTCCCCTATTTCCAATTAGTTACTATCTAGTCAAGATTCTTGAGTATATTTTGTATCTCTGGAGCTTGTCTCCTTTTCTTTCCTCTGTTCCTACTGAAATTCAGACTTAGCTTTTATCTAACTTTAAATACTGAAATGATCACAATCTAGTCTCCCTGGCACCACTTTCCTTTCTCCTCCATCAATCTTCTATATTGCTAGTAGGCTCATTTTTTTAATCAAGACCTCCTCTGGCAACAGAGGGTTCAAACTTCTCAGCATAGAATAAAGGCCTTTCCATCACCTTGACCTTGCCCTGTCCTTTCAGATTCATTTTCCCCTTTGCCCATAACACAAATCCCACCTTATGCTCTCTTAACGTACCATGCCATCTGTTCACAGGAAGTGCCACGTGTAGACTTTCCATACCTCTGTTCACAGAATGACCTTCTGTAAACCTTTATTTCTATACAGTAACATTTAAGCCAGAACAGAACTATATCCAAATGTGTGAGAATGCAGATTCAAATTAAAAGAAGGAAAACTACTTTGGATGCTGTAACTCTGGTATCAAGAGTCTGCTTTCATTGCTTGCTGTCTCCTTCTTAGAAATGTGACACTGGTAGCGTTTCCTCCTAAAAGCAGAAGGGAAAAGCGCACACCAGTTTCCAGGCTTACAGCAGCAAAGCTATGACAATACTGTGGTGTATTTCACAAGGACTTTGGGAACCTGAACAGAATTTCTGTCCTGAACACCAATTTTTCTTTCTCTGTTTAATTACCTGTGTAATTTTTAAAAACACGATAAAAATATGTCCATTTCAACTGTATGACTGTCCTTTTGAAAAACCTAGTCATCTAGCTATTAGGTAAAATTATGCATAGTAGTACTGTAGAGATTTTGAAGAAGGATACAATCTGAAGGGGCAATCCTAAGTAGCATTTAAGTGCTAAAATTATGACAAAAGTACACATGGAGCTAATAGGGCCTCTACATAGGGATTTTTAAATATTTATTTGCCCAAGGACTGCTACAATTTCTTTTGGGTAGAATAATGAAGTTCAAAGTACACTGATGAAAGTTTTCATTGAGTTTACTGGCAATCAATATCATTTAAAAGCTACATTTTAAAATGCATATCAGGTGTTACTGGAAAATGCATCTATCTGAATAGCAGCTATTGAGAAGTTTATCAAAAAGAGTAAATAATGTATAAAAAGTCCCAAGTGAGTGATGAAAACCTTATTCAGATGACAAGCCACATATCAGTTGGAAGTCAGTGCACAGACTTATTGGCACCAACAATGTTTTCTTAATTTCCTAAGTGTGCATAACATCATGCCCTCCCCCTCCAATTGGCTTAGTACATCGTTTTTTATTGCTTTATTCTATTAAAAATTACTTCAACTCACTTACATTCCTGACAAATCCATTGATAATTTTAATTAGCAGTTCTAATCCTTCTCATGGAACATTTCTTATTTATCTTATGCTTTCATTCAATAAACACTTGCTTAGTACCTATTATGGGCCTGGCACTCTAGACACAATCCCTGTTCCCAGTGAGGCTAAAAGCTAGTGAGGGAGACAGACTGGTGGCTACATCGCTACAATTATAATACGGCAAAGGCCATGAGATAAACATGCAACATAGAAAATAAAACTTCCTGGAGACTGAGCTCAGAGAAGGCTTTGTGGAGGGGGAGGTGATACTTGGGTTCTTCAAATAGGAGACGTTAACCAGAAAGTATATGACGATTTCTAATATGGGACACTGTGGTAAGACCAAAATATGGCTTTGGAGTTAGGGCCTCAAGTGGTGGTAACAGGCTTAATATCACTGCCCTTAAATTTTCCATATTGAGACTATCACATTTTCTAAGTGTACTTCCTCTCTGCCTGTTGACATTCATTTCATTCTAGGTCCCTACTCAAATTTTTTAAATGTGATTTCATGTAACTTTTTGGCAAAAATAAGATGTAATTATGAATATTACCAAAATCATTTTCAATTAGCATTTTTATTCATTTGTTTAAAAAACATTTATTGAGCAACTGCTGTGTGGTAGGCTTAGTTTTAAGCGTTGGATATATATGATGAAGCAGCGTGTCAGGTATCTTCTCTCATGGACTTCACATACTAGTGGGAAAACAAACACTAACGAATGTGATAATAACAAATAGAAAAAAAGCAATAATAAAATTTAAACAGAATAATGTGATAATATTTGGGAAAACAAAGCTTTAGACAGGGAAATTCAGAAATGTCTGCTTAAAGCAGAGCCCTTGGAGCTGACACCTGAATGGTGAGAAAGAGCCAGCCACGTAAAGACCTGTAGGAAGAGCATTCCAAGCAGAAGAAACTGCTAATGGAAAGTTCCTTGGTTAAGAACAATCTTTAGTATTCAGGTGACAATTTTTTTTTCGTTTTTTTTTTTTTTCTTCTTTTTTGAGATGGAGTCTGGCTCTGTCGCCCAGGCTGGAGTGCAGTGGCACGATCTCCTCTCACGACAATCTCCGCCTCCCGGGTTCATGCCATTCTCCTGCCTCAGCTTCCCGAGTAGCTGGGACTACAGGCGCCCACCACCACACCCGGCTAATTTTTTGCATTTTTTAGTAGAGACGGGGTTTCACCGTGTTAGCCAGGATGGTCTTGATCTCCTGATCCGCCCGCCTCAGCCTCCCAAAGTGCTGGGATTACAGGCGTGAGCCACCACATCTGGCTGACAAATTTTTTTTAATGGTAAAGAGGACACATGATGATGTCAAATAAGGAGATGGTGGCCAAAAGGCATGGTTGTTTTTGGCCAGTGGTTCTTAAATCGTGCTGCACATTAATATCAACGAGGACGTTTTTAAAAATCCAGATACCCAGGACATATCCCAAACCAATGAAATCAGAATTGCTGGAGTAAAAGGCAGACGCCAGTATTCTTTAAAGTTCTCCATGTAATTCTGATAATGCAGCCAAGGTTGAGAAGGACTAATTTAGGCCACAGTAAGAAATTTAAATTTTAGTCTAATTATATAAGCAGCCTTTGGAAGATAAAGATTTCATCTGAAACTTCCATCATGCATCTGATTGTTTAATTCCTATCTGAATATTTGGTTTGTTTTGTTTTTTTTAAAAAAGGCAATACACCTTTGGATACATTTCTTTCTAAAGTAAATTCTCTTTAAGAATAACAAAAATGAAAGCAATTCTTGAAATGCTTGCCTCTAAGAATTCAAATAATTTAGGTGAAAATGAGTTCTTCTAGAAATACCCAACACAATTAAATCCATCTCAGATTCATTGTTTTTTATGTATTCTCCCTGTGCATTCTGGAATACATTTGCTTATAATTTGTGAGTAACTTTGAATCTGTTAGGAGGAAAAGATACTCAAAATGTAACACAGTATCTACATTTTGCTTACATTATTCTTTCTGATTCCTCCTAAGACTGACCACCAGGATTCCACTAGTGTGTGTTCTCTGTGTTCTTGAGCCCATCTGCTGAAAGGGCATATCATTTTGAAGCATGTAATTCTGATAAGAGTTCACCAGCTACAGCTGTATAATTCAACTGGGAAATAATCTGAAAAGTGAAGCTGATTTACTAAAACTATTGGAACCTAAGAATCATCATGGGTTTACATGATGATTTTAAACATTTAGATACATTTATCAGGCACAGTTGCCATTTCTATTGTTCAATTAAACACATAGGATATCTTTCCTTGGAGTGTATTTAGTGGAAAATAAAGTCCCCTAATCATAGGTTACATTTTCCAAGTCTTAGTGTCAATTTAGGTTCTTATTTTTTAACAGCTGAAATCATCCATAAACTAAGCAGGCTAAATTAAATTGTAAGAAAATAAAAAGCAATGAAGTACTGGTCACATTTCAGAAAGGCAAGCTAATCAGTTAAAAACTGATTTAACTATCATGTGGTGCGAGAGTCCTAAGAGTTCCACTGGTAGAGCTTCTCCTCGTGTTTCTATTAGAATATTAAAATATGCTAACTACTTGAAGAAATTTAATTAAAAATTCAACCATTCAATAGAAGATAAATTTGCTGGGCATGGTGGCTCATGCCTGTAATCCCAGTGCTTTGGGAGGCTGAGGTGGAAGGATGATTGCTTGAGCCCAGGAGTTCAAGGCTGCAGTGAGCTGTGATTGCGCCACTGCACTCCAAACTGGGCAAAAGAGCAAACCCTCATCTCAAAAAAAAAAAAGAAAGGATAAATTTATGAAATTCCATTATTTACCTACCCAAAGCAATATTTTACCTAACTGCATATATAAGTATTACACTACCAATTTTTTATCTAAGGGAATTTCAAGGTAGTAGACAAATTTTCTGCACAATCTATTGGTCATGGAATTCACTGTGTATGAGTTAAAATGACAACTTCTACTCTTTGTGTGTGTGTGTGTGTGCGCGTGCATGTGTGTGTGTGTGTGTGATGGAGTCTTCCTCTGCCACCTAGGCTGGAGGGTAGTAATGCAATCTCAGCTCACTGCAACCTCTGCCTCCTGGGTTCAAGCGATTTTCCTGCCTCAGCCTCCTGAGTGGCTGGGATTACAGGACCGCACCACCACGCCCGGCTAATACCCAAGTATTCTCAACTTGTTTTAAGTACCTGTCTTCCCTTGTCTAGTAGACTATATTGTTACAAACTTTGATTTGACAATGATTTGTATTCATTCATTCACTAATTTTTCCAACCCACCTATTCCAATTCAGGGTTTTGGGTGGCCAGAACCTATCTCAGCAGCTCAGGGTGCAAGGCGGGAAATAACTCTGGACAGGACACCATTACCTCACAGAATGCACGCACACACCCACACTCATTCTGACTGGGACAATGCAGATAAGCCAATTCACCTAATGCACACATCTTTAGGATGTGGGAGAAAATTGAAGTACCTAAAGGAAACCCACACGGACATGGGGAGAAAGCCAGACTCCATACAAAGAGGGGCCTTGGCTGGGAATCAATTTTTTTTCTCATCAATGTTACTGAAGAAAACAATGCTGAACACGACATTACTTGAGGACCTGTTGTATATTACAGAGGAATTTACCAGAGGGTGAGTGGTTGAGGCAAAATTAGGGCTACAACATGAAATAAGTAATCCTATTTGGAACTTAACTTATTCTACTATAACCATGCTTTGCCTATATTTTAGAAAATCATTCAAACTATAGTTAATTCACAAAGAAACACTGCCTTCAATTTTGTGATGAATAAATCTTATCAGTGGCCAGTTCAACAGCCAAAAAGTGGTGTGCTTTCTTAGGTACAGTAATAATTGCAGTGAACTGTGATGACTTATTCTGGTATTTTCCATTCATTTTATATCACCTTTAATCCTTTTAAGAGAGCTACAGGGAAGATGGTCTCCTGACAGCCCTGTGAAGATACATTTGTGTTTCATGCAGGTAGCAGTTTTCTGCTCCTTGGTTTTCACAAGTTGCTGCATACCTGGTACCCCCACAAAAACTAGCTGGATAGTGTTGCTGCTGAAAGCAAAGGGGAAACCGGAGTAATAAGATGCAGTGAGCAGGATCCAGCCTATGCAGACTAAACATCCGAAACAGTCCAACATTTTCCAAAGCACACGTGGCCCACATATGTAGTGACAGAAGATTAGCCAAGCTGGTGTGGCCAAGAAGAAAGGAGATGCTGGCAGCTGCACATTCGTCGCCTTAAATGAAGTTTTCACTATTCATTTTTATGAAGTTTAACCATATGGTTCTTGATATTTGAAAAGATGAATTTTGAGAATCACTGGGACAATCTGTCAATACTTATGCAAAGCTAGATTTCAGAAAGAGATGTAATTTTTCTTCACTTTAAAGGGATATTTTTCCTCTTTTCTTACAAAAACACAAGGTTTCTATACCTGGCCAGTTAAAACTATTGCCACTTAAAAATTCTGCATGTCTGAGAACTTGATATAACTTAAAACATGCACCACCCACAGTCATAATTTTGGCTTTGCCAGAGAACTTCAAATTTGATTCACTAAATACTACAGAAGTTCACTAGATGTTTATATAGTAAAATTTGAGGATGAAAACAAAAATATGTGTAAGTTTTTTTTTTAACATAAAAGATTCTCTGTCAACATCTATACCTACAGTCTATTAACTTTGGAGTTGACCTGTAAAGATTGGATACAAAGAAGTATGGATGATTTCTTTTTAATTTTTTTATTTTTGCAAAGATGGTGATATGGTTTGGCTGTTTCCCAAACCAAATCTCATCTTGAACTGTAGCTCTCATAATCCCCACGTGTCATGGAGGGACCCCGTGGGAGGTAACTGAATCATAGGGGTGGGTTTTCCTGTGTTGTTCTCATGATAGTGAGTAAGACAAAGAAGTAGACAGATTTTCTGCACAATCTATTGGTCATGGAATTCACTGCATATGAGCTAAAATGATGACAACTTCTACTCTTACCTTTCGTGTGTGTGTGTGTGTGTGTGTGTGTATGTATGTGTGATAGTGTCTTGCTCTGCCACCATGTAAGATGTGCCTTTGCTCCTCCTTCCCCTTCTGCCATGATTGTGAGGCCTCCCCAGCCATGTGGAACTGTGAGTTCATTAAACCTCTTTTTCTTTATAAATTACCCAGTCTCAGGTATGTCTTTATTAGCAGCATGAGAACAGACCAATACAGATGGCCACTACAATCTCTCCCATTCGAAATGTTATTCTTCTGTTGTCTTTGAGACTCCTCACATTGAGAGGTGGGTTCTAAGTTCTTTCTACTTAGATCCTGATAAGCTTATGTCTATGACAAATGTGATATTATATGATTTCCCATGCTCGTACCACCAAGAAATGTTTGGTGTGTGAAAGGCAGGTCATAAAATTTCATTCAACGCCACCTTACTCACCAGAATGTGTTTTTGAAGTCTTTCACTACCACTTTAGCAGTCTGCTTATCCAGAGTACACTATGCTGGCAGAAAGGCCAAACCATCCAATGTGGAAAAACTAGAGAGACCTTGAAACTACACGAATAAAGAGATGCCTGGACAGCACCTAGCTGATTCAGCCTGTCACTGTTCCAAATGCAGACACCATCTGACTGCAAATGCATGAGAGACCCTAAACTAGAATCGCCCAGTTGATGCCTGCCAAAAATCCTGACCCACAGAAACCTTAAAAGGTGATAAAATTGTTTTGTTGTTTTAATCTACTAAGTTTTATGGTTATTTGTTAAAAAGCAGTAGATAACTGGAACATAATTTGATAGCAGAAGTGAGTGCTATAATAAAAAAAATACTCAAAACATGTGGCATTGGCCTTGGAACTGGACAGCATATGGAAGACAGAAGGGCCTGCAAGAGATTGTTAGTGAAAGCCAATGGGCCTCAAGAAATATGACTGTGTGGGCTTCAGAGAAATGAGGATTAAGTTATTGGAAGGTAGAGATTCTTGTTATGTACTAGAAAAAAAATAGCAATACCATTGCCCATAGTGATGTTGAAAATAGAAAATATACCTAATAAAACTCCAACTACCTAGCTAAGAATATTTCCAAGTAGAATACTGAAAGGAGCACCTGGCTTCCTTTTGCTTCTTTTGTTTTTCTTCTGTTGCCCAGGCTGGAATGCAGTGGTGCAATCTCCGCTCACCACAACCTCCGCCTCCTGGGTTCAGGCGATTCTCCTGCCTCAGCCTTCTGACTAGCTGGGACTGCAGGCACGCGCCACCATGCCCAGCTAATTTTTGTATTTTTAGTAGAGACAAGGTTTCACTATGTTGGCCAGGCTGGTCTCAAACTCCTGACCTCATGATCTGCCCGCCTCAGCCTCCCAAAGTGCTGGGATTACAAGCGTGAGCCACTGCGCCTGGCCATTTTTGCTTCTTATAACACATGGACAGAGTTAGATGAGTTTACAAAGAAACTTCAAATTCAGCAAAATTTAGAGGAACTAAAAAAAAAAAAAAGGCATCTTGCTGGGTTTGAAAATAAAACTATTTTGCATTCCCTGTCACTCCAGAGAACAAAACAGTCTCAAAATAAGAAAGAGCTTCAAGGGAAAAATAAAATACCAGGTATAGTCAGAAAGACTTGGTTTACAAATAAAAATAAGGGTGTGACTACCAAAACCCTTTAACACCAATATTATGGCACCTTATACATCCTTTAAGACAGATAAAAGCCTTCTAAAGATATTAAGGGCATATGTAGCTGACTTTTTCTGCTCAACAACCTAACTACCAGAACCATCAGGGTGTTATCCCATCACAGCCTCACAGGGAATCTCTGGTAAAGAAGTGATTATTTCAAAAATGTAAGGGCATGGCTTTTGCTAATGGGGTAGATTATAAATTGATGCATAAGACACCCTCAAAATTTTAAAACTGTAACACCTGGAACTGAAAGGAAACAAAGACAATACAAAATTAAAAGTGACCTCTGGACACCCAAATTTCCATTCCCAAGTAAAAGGCAGAGGAAATTATCAGCTACAAATACAGGTCATGTTTTTTGGAAAAAGAATGATGAATCAGAAGATGGAAACCAGAGAACAAACAGGAGGAGCCAAGCACCACAGAGAACAATTCCCAGGAGATGGACTGATTACTCATTCAGCAAATGGCAACATGACCAACTGGGTTTCAGAGTCAGTATGGAATATAACAGCCTCTCATTTTCCCCCTTTTGAACAGAAAGAACTATAGAATTTTCCTATGCTTACCCCACCATTGAATGTTTAGTGTGTGAAAGGCAGATGACTTATCTTTTTAGTTCAAAGGTTTTCCAAAGAACCTTAATTCAAAGGCTTTCAATATTCAAGAAGCCTTAGCCAAGGAGCCTTATCTGCGTCTGGAATTGATTTGGAAGACAAAACGCTGAACTTGAAACTAATGCAGTAATGGAATAAGACTTGGGGGGTTTGAGGGCAGAAATGAGTGTATTTTGCATGTAGGAGAGCTATATAAGTGGTTGTGGTTAGAGGATGGACTGTGGCAGATTATATTTTCCTAAGATGACCCCAATGATTTTTCCCATTCCACATGTTGTTTCTTACATATAACTCTGACACTCAAGCCTTGGAGTCTATATTACCTCACCTTGAATTTCTGACCATGGCATAAATGAAGCTATCTGATTTCAGAGACTGGATCATAAAAGTCAATGCAGCTCTCACCTTGCTCACTGTAATAAAGTATTCTCTCTTTAAATATTCAGCTGCCATATATATTAGCAGTCTGACTGCCTTGGGGCTGCCGTGCTATGAGGAAGCCCAAATTAGCCCATGTGAAGGGACCACACGGCCAGACCCTGAGGTTATATGAAAAGTGAGAAGTGTCTGACTAGCCCCAGCTACTTCAGCCACTTGCTATTCCAACTCTAGTCACTGTCTGACTGCAAATGCAGGAGATACCCTAACCCAGAAGCAAATAGCCAAACCCTACACAAATTCCTGACCCCAGAAACTGGAAAAGATCATAAAATTGTTACTGTGTTTTTAAGCCACTATGGATTTCAATGACCTGTTACACAGATAGAATTAATAGAAACAAAAAGCACCAATTACTAAACCTCATTTTGATTATATGTGGGAAATGTCACAGAAACAACTGAAAACAGCAATAGATACCTGGTAAAAAATTTAGAAAGAAAGGTAAAACATTTTCTTTCAATGACATTGTCTATAAATCTTTAGGAGAAATCATGAAATAAAACCAAAACAGGTTAGGTATTATAATATCATCTTTTTTTTTTTAATACCATGATATTTTAAAAAACAAATTGGCTCATGCCTGTAATCCTAGCACTTTGGGAGGTGGGTGGATTGCTTGAGCCCAGGAGTCCAAAACCAGCCTTGGCAACATGGTGAATGGCAACATGGTGAAATCCCACCTCTACAAAAAATACCAAAAAAAAAAATTTAGCCAGGCATGGTGGCGCATGCCTGTAGTCCCAGCTATTTGGGAGGCTGAGGTGGGAGGATCATCTGAGCCCAGGAAGGGAGGCTGCAGTGAATCGTGACTGCACCACTGTACTTCAGCCTGGGTGACGGGATGAGACCCCATCTCAAAAAAAAAAAAAAACAAAAGGAAATTAAGATTTTATTTACTAAAATGAAAACAGTTCAGATTTGATCACTAAATTATCCAAGTCTCCAAACAAAAACCTCAATCTCTGAGAACGCTCAAGGCAATTTCCTGGACAGAGTTAATGGTTCTGTCCTCCTTGACACCCAATCAATATTCTGGGTCCTATCTATATTCTGGCTGAGGACACATGCCCCTCCTACTCACCTGCTCCACCACCAAAGCCCACATCCTGAGGAGACCTTGGAGCCTGAAGTAGCCCAATACCTTTTGTGGCACCTTAAATAACAAACTGGAAGTTTTGTCCTTGTGAAGTCTGTTGGCTCTTTACAGTTAGTGAAGTGGTCTCCTGGCTATATCTTGGGCTATGTGTAATCTGTCTGACTCAGAGCACAACTGAGAAAACAGAATGCAATAAACTCCAAAATATTTGTTCCAAACCCTTTACGGTTCATTTCTCTTAACTTCTCTGCTGCTAGGTAAAAATAAATGTGTGTCTATTTGTGTGTTTGGGAGAGTGGTGGGAATCAGGCAATTATCTGCAGTTACAAAAATTAACTCACTAAATGCTTATTATGTTCCCTGCCTGTGCTAGGAGATTTGGGGACATACAAAGGTACAAACTATAAACGCTGCTCTGAAGCAAGTTTCAATGCAGCTGGGAAGACTAATCTAATTAGCGAAAAAAAAGAATTATAAAATAAAACAATTAAGCGCTAAACTGTGCCTTAATCAGGTATTACAGCTTTACTCAGGCTTCACAGAGATGTGAAGCAAAGGAAAAGGTAAGAAATACAGCAAGGAGATCATGTTAAGAACATAAAAGGAGTCTACAAAAGGTAAACAACAGGTAAGTCAGCCTGCATCAGTGATTTCAGGACAGAGTTGGGAAGGCAATGAGGGATACATGAGGAGTCCTGAAAGCTAGTCTGACAAGGGCTGCAGGGAGTCAGTAAAGGCAGCTGACAAGATTCAGCATGAAAAAAATGATATTTGAAATGACTCTTCTATAAAAAATGAATGATTAAAAATGTTATAAGTCAAATTAAATACCAAGCTAAAAATAATATATTTTTAGAAATAGAAGAAAGTGTTAATGGCCTTAAAATACAAAGAGCACATATAAATTAGAAAGAAAAATATTAAATAATGGACAAGATCATACAATACACAGAAGACAACCACAGCCATAAAAATAATCACTAACTTCACTGGTGATCAAATAAATGAAAATTAAAACAAGAGTTTCTGTTAAGTAAATCAGTATAATTTTTAATAATATTCAGTGCTCAAGAGTATGCAGCAAAAAGCACATTCTTACACTGCTGTTGGAAGCATGAATTGACATAAACATTCTGGAAAGCAATCTGGATATATGACTGGAGTCTTTAAAATGTCGACATCATAACCACTTTTTTCTTAGTAATCTATTTTGTAAAAATTTATCCAAAGCAAGGACCATAAATTTCAAGACTGAATTCTGAATTCAGTAGATGAATTCTGCATAATCAAAGAGTAATCACTACCATTTACCATCATGATACTGATAGTGATTTAGTACCTGCTATCAACTGGGTTCTATGAAAATGCTGTTACTGATAGGGACGGAGGCAGAGAAATTCTAGGCAGAAAGGGCAGCGAAACCCCACCCTCAGTCACAAAGCCTGAAACTGCGGCCCAAAGTGAGAACTTCTATCCCTGTTTACCTGCTCAAATGTTGCCTTTTCCTAAACAACCCACGGCCCCGCCCTGCCCTATCCTGTGTTTATAAAAACTCCAGACTCAGCCAGTAGATGGGACTATGGTAGGACATCAAAGAGAAGCAGCTTGACTTCAGAGGGACAGCTTGACAGTGTAACTTCGGAGAAAAATCTGGCAGGAGATGGTCAGACTTCATGGGAAGATGACTATCCGCCCTGTGCCCTTTTCAGCTTCTCTTCCCACTGACAGCCACTTTCATTGACAATAGAATTCCCCACAGTTACCATCCTTTAATTCATTCATGTGACTTCATTTTTCCTGGACACCAGACCAGAGCTCAGGAGCCATGAGTGTGGATACAAAAGGCTGTCACACTGGTCCTTTGCCCTTGCTGGCAGAGGGCAGCCACCTCATGCAAAAGGGTGAAGGGCCCACTGAGCTGTTAAGATTTGAGCCATCCACAGATGGCAGAGCTGAAAGAGCACTGAAACACACCCTCTGGGGTTTCAGGGGGTCATAGGCACCCCCACCTAGATGCTGCCACAAGACCCACATGGAGTTTGCTATTGCTGGTGCCCAAAAGCAGCTGACTGGATCCCATTATTTGCTTGCCTACCTGCTCCCTCCCACAAGGGGCTGAGCATGGTGAGCCAAGTAAATGGAGTTTGTTCCTGCCAGCACCCAAAAGCACTCGCTCTGGTTCCAGCACTCGTTTGCTCACACACTCCCTCCCACAAGGGGTAGACAGGGGTAGGCTGAATAAATGAGGCACCCCTGTCCTGAGTCCCTTGAAGGTGTCAAGAAAATACCCTGCTTCATTACCATAATAATTCTAATATTTAAATAATTTAGGGCCAGCATTATCTCTATTTTATGAATGGAGAAACTGAATAGCATAAAGTTACAAATCCAGAAAAAGTTATATCCAGAGCTGAAACTTGCATAGGTCTGACTCTAAAGTTTGTACTCTTTCCACTGTCATGCTCACTGATAACTATATCCACTTATAAGACCAAAAAAAAATGGAAGAAACCTAAGTGACCAATGATGAAATATTATGCAAATGTTTAAAGTAAAATTTAGAAACCTGAGATAAGTTCAAGGTAAAACATAAGAATATTACAAAATCAAATTACAGAAACACATACAATATAATATTATGAACATGTATGGGTATGTACACCTAGGAAAAGTTATGAAAAAAAATGAACCAAAATGTTATCTGTGGTTGTATCAAGTAATAGAACTAACGAATATTTCATTTTTCCCTTATAGTGTCTATATTTTTCAAATGTATTAAAATGAGTATACATTTATTTAAAAGTCATAATAAAGTTATCTTTTTAAAGAGCAAATAAACAAGTTAGCTAATGTTACAGCTAGCAAGAGAAGAAATTGAACACAAATTATATATTTTAAGTAGATTTTATTCTCCCCAAAATACTCTGTAAAGAAGAGAAGAGTTCATGTTATCCAGTGAATTGATTATAGTTTTCCTTTACCGCATCATTTATTGTAGGAAAAATAAGCAGACTATTAAGAGGTAAATAAGAACTTTGTACATACTATAATTTGCAATGATACTATTAAGTTTGAATAATTAGTTCCTCTATTTCCTTTATTGATTCTCAGAACAAATTTATATCAAATGATCACTCAAACCATCAACATAAATACAATGTAATGTCAAAATTAAATGACCTTGGAATCATTTAAGAGGCTCATCATTACTTTTAAATAAGATACTATACTTCTACAACTTTTATTTATAGCATCTTTTTCTTGAACATGAAAAATTTAAGGAGAGAAACTACCTATATTAGTTTAAAATTATAGGAGTATATAAGAAATAAACTGTCCAAACTTCCAATTTCATGGTCATAAATGCATTTAATGAGATATTTTATTGCTAATAAAATTTAGATTAATCTTGAAATGTATAGATGAAGATACTAGATGCTTAAAAAGCTCATATTTTATTTAAAAAATCTTAAATATTCTAGTAATATTAAATATTTAAAGGAGTAAGTCTATCAATAAATAAGCAGTAAGAGGAAAAAGAGTTATTAGATTTGATCTTTATGATGATAGGCTAAGATCAGGAAGAGAAGTAGACAGTGAGCACTGCCTGCAATTGAGGCATCTCTGAATTAAATTAAAATATTGTATGTTTAACCATCACACTTTTATTGTAATATGAAACTTAGCACTACAATTAACTGACATGGGTGACAGATGATGAGACCGAACTATTTTTCCTTAAAGTGACAAGTAAAATAATAACCTACCCTTAGTAGGTTTTATTTTTAGCAGTGATTAATTCAATTAATACATATGTTGTCAAATGCCAATGGGATACACTCTTTTCCAAGCAATAGACCTACTCATATTTTTTTCCACTCAAGTGAAACTTAACTCATCTAAAACACATCCATTACTAGAGGGAAAAAAGTTGTTTTTGTTTATCATATTTCATGGTCCAGTTCTCTTATTTCACAAGTACTAAAACTGAGTGCCAGTTTCCAAAACTTTGAAACATAAGTAATTCATCAAATGTAAAAATCATTATTTATATTGCTGCACCACCATTTTAGGTAGCACTGAAAGGGAAAAAAGCTTCAATTGTTGTATGATGTCATTAGGACAAATCCCAAATTCAGTGACTGTAAAATGTATTAAGACTGTGTGTCTTAGGAGCAATTAAATAGTGGATAGTTGATTTTAATGAATTTAAAGAGTTCATCCAAAAAAATGTAACTTAAAGGGCTATAAAAAAATAGTGTTCAGTAGCAGGATGAAGCAACTATAGTTAACAATCATTGCATATTTCATAATAGCTGGAAGAGAAGATTTGGAATGTTCCCAAAACAAAGAAATGATAGGTATTTCAGGTGATATATATCCCAATTACTGAGATTTAATCATTACACATTGTATGATTCTATCAAAATATCACATATACCCCATAAATATGTACAACTTTTATGTACCCATAAAAATTAAAAATAAAAAAAACTTTAAAACAGAAATGAACAGGCCAGGTGTGGTGGTTCACGCCTGTAATCCCAGTACTTTGGGAGGCTGAGGCAGGCAGATTGCCTGAGGTCAGGAGTTCTTGACCAGTCTGACCAACAGGGCGAAACCCTGTCTCTACTAAAAATACAAAAAGTAGCAGGGCGTGGTGGCGCGCCTGTAGTCCCAGCTATTCCGGAGGCTGAGGCAGGAGAATAGCTTCAACCCAGGAGGCGGAGGTTGCAGTGAGCCGAGATCGTGCCACCGCACTCCAGCCTGGGTGACACAGAGTGAAACTCCGAAAGAGAAAAAGAGAGAAAGAGAAAGAGAGAGAGAGAGAGAGAAAGAAGAGAAGAGAAGAGAAGAGAAGAGAAGAGAAGAGAAGAGAAGAGAAGAGAAGAGAAGAGAAGAGAAGAGAAGAGAAAAGAAGAGAAGAGAAAACAGCTGAAGTAAGATCTTGTAATTGGCTTAACTACAGATAAATCAGCAATTAATATTCAATAGAATATCCTTGCACTTTAAGATGCTGAATTATTGTCAGAGTAAACTACTAAACATTCTTTAAAAAGCTTTTTAAAATAAAACAAGATATATAACAAAAAATAACCTTGGCTTATAAGTAACTAAGAAGTTAATCTTTAATTATAACTCTGAAGAATAGTAAATACTAAACCATTTAAAAGTATAAGAAACATTTAAAAATTCTTTAAAGTATCACCCTTTTTACATGTAAGGAAACATAAGACAACCAGAACACTATGATCATTAATTCTTTGTTAGATTTTTAAACTTAAAGATATAATTATTGGACAAAGTTAGAATATTTCCATCTACAAATACTTCTTAGGCAAATACCATCTGCCAGACACTGCTATCAGAACTAAAGATACAGAGGAGAACAAAATAGACAAAATCCCCTTCCCAAATGAAGCCTACCTTCTACTGGGGAAGACAAATAATAGAAAACACTCACAAGTGAAATATGTATGTATTAGTGATAAATGTTAAGGAGAAAAATAAAGCAGAGAAGGAAGATTTCTGCTATACTGACTCCGCCATTCCACCAACAACATAAATTCTTAATCCTCAAATCCTTAAAATATTTTTAAAATAATCAGGACTTTGTCAGGCTAAAAAAAAAGAGAAGAAAAAGCATTTTAATAGGTACACATTTTCTGAGAATACTACCCAATGTTAAAATAAAGGCTTCAGGTTCCGAACAGAACAAACAGTCCAATCTACTAGCCCAGCCATTGCAGGCTTCTAAACAAGCATCTTGATGACAGACTGCGATCGCAGTGATGGGTGGAAGGCAGCGGACCATTTAGAAAACTCAGGATATGGACGGGCATGGTGGCTCACAGCTGTGATCCCAACACTTTGGGAGGCCGGGTCGGGCAGATCACGAGGTCAAGAGATCGAGACCATCCTGGCCAAAATGGTGAAACCCCGTCTCTACTAAAAATACAAAAAAATTAGCCAGGTGTGGTGGCGGGCGCATGTAGTCCCAGCTTCTTGGGAGGCTGAGGCAGAAGAATCGCTTGAACCCAGGAGGTGGAGGTTGCAGTGAGCCGAGATCACACCACCGCACTCCAGCCTGGTGACAAAGTAAGACTCCGTCTCAAAAAAAAACAACACAAAAGTAAACTCAGGATATATAGACAAACTATGCCTATCTAACTTCTGGAAAATCCACCAAAAAAGGAACAGGGTAAAGCTGGGAATTGTGAATAGAAAATCACGGAAATCTGGCAGCAGAAACAGGGTAGAGTTGGATCCCAGGGAATATGGCAAAGACCTTCCTCCTACATGAGAATATGTAGGCAAATCCCTATCTTTTTCCTACATATGAGTATTATACAAAAAGACCACATTCCTTGGGAACACAAAATAAGAGTGTAATAACATAATGCTACCAATGGTAAAACTCACTCACCACGACCTGAAATTCTCATTGAGTCAGTATGTTACAGAGTAACAGAGAATAGAGCCTGGAGCTATCTCAAACATCGGAGGTGCAGAGGCTGTGTTCCTGCCACCTGCCTTAGCATAAGGGTCAACGTCAAAACTAAATTAAGAAGTATAAACTCACTTTGGGTTTGCTGCTTCTCCAATATTCCCCCATAAACACATTTAAGTGGTTAACAAGCAGTGCAAATTTTCTCATTGACATTCGGCTGTCTGATAGACTATCTAATTGTTAAATAAACATATTTTCCCCAGAATTCAATATACCATTTTCATTTAAAAATGTTTAAACTACAACACATAAAAATAGCTTTCTTAAGCTTGCTCCATGATTAAAAAAAAAAAAAACAAAAAAAACAAAAAAACACTATTTACTTATCACGTCCCAGAGCTGAGCAATGTTCCTCCGGGTGCAGCCTCACTGAGATCTTGCCATAAAGAGTGAGGAAGACAGGAGGCAGGATGCAGCCACCATTACTAGCAAGCTTTAATCACTTTAGTCTTTGGCTACCTTTTCATCTCTGAGCAAATAAAGCATACATACCAAGGAAAGTATTGTTAATGATGTCTGGAGAGATGCTAGGGAAGTCCAAAGATGACAGAAAGAAAAAGAAAGAAAAAGTCCCTGAATGTAAAGTTACAAGCATAGTTTATATTGTGTAACTAACGGGAAAAGTAATCAAACTACCAAAATGTTATTATCACTGCCTTCAAGAAGATAACCTCAAAGTGAGATAAAGAAAATGGTCATTCTTACAGAATGTGCCATATCTCATGTTCTCTAATAACTTTCTGGATATTATTTATTTTAAGCTATTATAGTTCTATGACATGAATAGAGTATTCTTACTGTTTTATTAAGTGAAGAAAAAAAACTCTTTCACGTGGCCAAAAACACTTGTAAATCAAAGTTATCTATTCTAGGCCAAGCGCAGTGGCTCATGCTTGTAATTCCAGCACCTTGGGAGGCTGAGGCAGGCGATCACTTGAGGTCGGGAGTTCGAGACCAGCCTGGTCAACACGGTGAAACCCCATCTCTACTAAAAATACAAAAAATTAGCCGGGCATGGTGGCGTGCACCTGTAATCCCAGCTACTCAGGAGGCTGAGGCAGGAGAATCGCTTGAACCGAGGAGGTAGAGGCTGCAATCATACCACTGTACTCCAGCCTGGGTGACAGAGCAAGACTCCATCTCAAGAAAAAAAAGAAAGAAAGACAAGGAGAGAGGAGAGGAGAGGGGAGGGGAGGGGAGGGGAGGAGAAGCAAGGAAAGGGAAATCTATAATAGAAGAAAAGAGAATACAGTTACAGAAAGTTACTTTACAATAAATGTGGTTGGTGTGCATAATAATCTCTAACAACAGGGTCGTATTTGTGACAATCCCTACTTTCTGAACGGCTATGGTTGTATGCAGCCTTCTCAATTCAAATACCATCAATCATTACCCTAAGAAGATGTTAAAGGTGTTTCTACTTCTACTTAGCAGAGTTGGAGAGTGCACAAAAGGTTTACAAAGGCTTTCTTATATAAAAATATATGAGGAAACTATCCCTTAATTCCATAGTTTTATTTTTCCATAAACTTAGAAAACTTGAATATACAACAACTTTGGATATATTTTGTCATAAATTCCTATCTCCTTCCTACATATGAGTATTATATAAAAATAGCTCAAACACTTGGTTGTCTTGCTTCCCCTTGTGAACTCCAAGGTAAAATAATTGTTCCATTACAGGCTAATATTTCCCCAAGGACCGTCTCTCTCTTCATAGAACTTCCAGAATTTGCTCCCTAACTGCTCCATATCACCTCTTAGGGAACAGCTAGTTGTGTTAATGAAAATTTTCCTGTATAAATCTACCATATCAAGCACTTGTCAACAATTTCAAATAACCTAATATTAGTCATCAAACTTAGGTTTTCAACTCTGATGTAGTTTAAATTAAAGCCAGTAAAATGAAAAAAAAATTGCAGGCATGAAAGTTAAGTCCTAAACTCTCTTGAGAATATTTACAAATATAGACATAGGCAAGTGAAGGCTATGCAATTCCCCAGTTACTGGAAGATTTTCCACAGAGTTGAGTATAGAGTTCATTGTTTAAAGAACGTCCACTTCATAATGGATTTCTCATTGAAAAAAGTATTATGACCAATTTTTAAATCTGCATTTTTTTCTTTATTCTTTGCACTTTGAATAAGCAGTCATATGTCTTTTTCTTATAGCAAAAATTTTACATTAGTTTTTCCATGGGTACTTAAATGTTCTACTTTCTTCTAAAACTGAACTATCATTCACTGCAATTATTCCTGATGCTATTTTTGTTCCTAACATTATATTTTTTATTCTTCTGATAATTTTTAGAGAAAAGCAATTAAAACATTTTACAATTTAAATATTTATAAGTAGGTTATATGAGAAGAATTCTCACTTTCACTTAGGTAGGTTTAAAGCTAATTTTAGCTCCAACATGTGTTCTCATGCAATGTATTCCCAGAACAAGAAAAATTACCAGGGCTGTAAATCAGAAACAACACAGTACTAAGTATCCAACAAAGTTGTGTTATTGCCACTTAACATGTGGTGAGAAAGATACAACATGGCATATATCAACTTTCATCCCATTTCAAAAGTCAATATTTAAACTAAGGGTATGCAAAGCCACAGCTCTGTGTTGCAAGATTCAAAATCTTTTTTTTTACAACTGTATGGTGGCATGTCCATTCTCTCTAAGTGCTCTCCTGGCTAATGCTTTCCCTATGTGCAAATGAACTTGCTTTCCAATGTTTCTTTGTCTTTTCCAATTCCACAAATGTTTCACTGTTGGAACACAGTGTTGTTGCTTTAAATACTGATCAGAGCTGTTGAGTGCCTTAAGATGTGTTTATCATATCAGTACTCCTGTGCATATGTGTAAACATGAGAACACATACACACACACACACACACACTCTCTCACACACACAATTTACTCTTTCAGTCTAAATCAAAATATATTTTATTTGAAACACATTCACCAGGAAGAACACTTCTTCAGTGTACTGCCAGATAAATTCAGGGCCTCAAATTTGAAAACCTTTAACAAAAGTTATTAATTTTCTATGTTTTCTCCAATCTCTTTCAATGTGTTAAACTGGGAGAAAATAAATTTGTAGACAAAGCAAAAAATAGCTTATAACTTTGTAACTTCAATTTGGAATATCTTATATAACCCAGGCCAGAAAACAAATGGATTTGCATGGAGTCTTTGGAATACCTACATCTTTTTTGGAGTGGGGAGGATGGGGAGCTCCCCTTAGATTTGTCCAGTTATAAGAAATGCCATAAGAAGAGTTAAGCTTGGTGGAATGTCTGCTATGTGCCAGGCTTTTGATATACGTTAGCTCAACTAATACGACGATATACACAAGAAATATGAGATGAGAACTCTGTAGATAAGCAGATAAAGCTAACTAAGGTGACAATAAAAGATACTATGTACAGTGTTCCAATAGAATATATAACTTTCATAAGGTAAATAACGTACATACGGCAAGAATGTGCCTTATTATTTTAATTATTAGGATATTTAAGGTAAGCAAAATAGGTAGGGGTTAATGTCTGACTAATCCACTTGCTAAAATATATGAATCTGAGTGATACTGGGAAGCTCTGCACATCAAGTTCTAGTTTATGTGCTGTGGACAATAAAGTGATAGATGCAAAACACAGAGGTATAGCAGAAGATTTCTTAGATAAGTTAGAAGTCAGCATGGTCTTGAAAGAAATTCAGCATTAGAATAGGCAGGGGCAAGGGTACTCCAGTAGGAGAATACCATTTGTGTGAAGACCAAGGGTTGGAATATACCTGAAACTTTTAAATATACTAATATAGCTAGAAGTGAACACTGAAAGCATTTAAGACAAAACTCTCATTTCAAAGATAAGAAAACCAAATCTCCAAGTGGTTAAATGGTTTTCCCACAGCTACAGGCAGGGCCTGATGAAAAACACTGCTAACCTGTTGTAAAAGCCAATGTTATTTCCATTCTAACAGTGGTTTCCCATGAGGCCCTAGGGATTCAACAAATCCTAGTGGAGACTTAGAAGGAGAAATGGCATCTCCGCTTTAATCCATTTTATATATTATACTTCTGATGAGATTTATTTGAAGAAAGATTCTTTCCGTGTTAACAAAGCACTCTTCAAGTCCTCATCAGTGATTAATCAACATTGTTGAGTTATGTGCTATGGGACACAGACAGAGCCATAGAAGAAAAAAGTCTTTGCCAAACCTATAGCTAGTATCATATTGAAAAGGGAGAAACTGAAAGCCTTTCCTCTAAGATCAGAAACAAGACAAGGATATCCACTTTTACCATTCTTATTCAACGTAGCACTGGAAGTCTTGGCCAGAGCAATTAGACAAGAGAAAGAAAGAAAGAAAGGACATACAAATTGTGAAGGAGGAAGTCAAATTATCTTTGTTTGTAAGTGATATATTTAGAAAAACCTGAAAATTCTACCAAAAAACTATTAGAACTGAAAAAGCAAATTCAGTAAAGTTGCAGGATACAAAATTAACATACCAAAATCAGTAGCATTTATATATGCTAAAAGCTAACAATCTAAAAAAGAAACCAAGAAAGGAATTCCATTTACAATAGCTACAGATAAAATACCAAGGAATAAACTTAACCAAAGAAGTGAAAGTTCTCTACAGTGAAAACTGTAAAACATTTATGAAAAAACTGAAGATAATACAAAAAATTGAAAAATATTCCATGTTCATGGATTAGAAGAATCAGTATCATTAAAATGTACATACTACCCAAAGCGACCTACAGATTTAATGAAATTCCTATCAAAATATCAATGACTTTCTTCACAGAAATAGAGAAAACAATCCTAAAATTTACATGGAACCACAAAAGACCTAGAATAGCGAAAAAAATCCAAAAAGAACAAAGCTATGGGCTTCGCATTACCTGATTTCAAATTATATTACAACACTATAGTAATGAAAAAAGCATAGTACTGGCATAAAAACACACAGATCAGTGGAAAAGAACAGAGAACCCATAAATAATTCCACAATTTATAGTCAACTCATTTTCTACAAAAGTACCATGAATATACAATGGGGAAAGGACAGTCTCTTCAATAAATGATGCTGGAAAAAACTGGTTATTCATATGCAGAATAATGAAACAAGATCCCATCTTGTGCCATACACAAAAATCAAATAAAAGTGGATTTAAAACTTAAATGTAAGACCTGAAACCATGAATAACTATCAGAAAACATTGGGGAAATGCTCCAGGATGTTGGTCGGGGCAAATATTTTTTTGTGTAAGACCTCAAAAGCATAGGCAACCAAAGCTAAATAGGTAAGTGGGATCACACCAAGCTGAAAAGCTCCTGCATAACAAAATAAACAATTAACAAAGTGGAGAGCTATCCTACAGAATGCAAAAAAAAATTTATAAACTATTCATCTGACAAGGGATTAATAACCAGAAGATACAAGGAATTCAAACTCAATAAGCAAAACAACAAATATTAAGAATAATGATAATGATAATAATCCAATTTAAAATGGGCAAAAAGCCTGAACAGACATTTCTCCAAAGAAGATATACAAATGTCCAACAGATATATTTTAAAAAGCTCCATATCACTAATCACCAGAAAAATGCAAATCAAAACCACAATGAGATATCATCTCTACCCCAGTTAAAATGGCTTATATAAAACAGACAGGCAATAATGGATGCTGGTGAGAATGTGGAGCAAGGAGAATGCTAGTACACTGCTGGTGAGAATGTGAATTAGTACAGCCATTATGGAGAACAGTATGAAGGTTCCTCAAATAACTTAAACTAGAACTACCACAAGATCCAGCAATCCTACTGCTGGGTATATATCCAAAATAAAAGAAATTAGTATACAGAAGAGATAGCTACATTCCCATGTTTATTGCAGCACCATTCATATTAGCCAAGATCAACCTAAGTGTCCATCAACAATGACTGGATAAAGAAAATGTGGTACATATACACAATGGAATATTATTCAGCCATACAAAAGAATGAAACCTGTCATTTCCAATAACATGGATGGAACTGGAGGACATTAAGTTAAGTGAAATAAGCCAGGCACAGAAAGTTAAATATGGTATGTTCTCATTCATATGTGGGAGGTAAAAAAAAAACTGATCTCATGGAGTTACAGAGCAGGATGATGGTTACCAGAAGCTAGCAAGGGTAGTGGAGAGAAAAAATTAAGAGATGTTGATTAATGGGTACAAACATACTGCTAGAAAGAATAAGATCTAGCCTGTAATCCTAGCACTTTGGGAGGCTGAGCCAAGAGCATCACTTGAGGTCATGGGTTCAAGAACAGCCTGGCCAACATGACAAAACCCTGTCTCTACTAAAAATACAAAAATTAGCTGAGCATGGTGGCACACGCCTGTAGTCCCCACTACACAAGAGGCTGAGGCAAGAGAATCACATGAACCTGGGAAGTGGAGGATTCAGTCAGCCAAGATTACACTACCGCACTCCAGCCTGGGCGACAGAGCAAGACTGTCAAAAAAAAAAAAAGAAAAGAAAAGAAGGAAGGAAGGAGAAAGAAGGAAGGAAAGAAAGAAAAGAAAGAAAGAATAAAATCTAGTTTCTATGTTTCCATAGCACAATAAGGTGACTATAGTTAAGAACAATTTATTATATATTTCAAAATAACTAGACAAGTAAAATTGAAATGTTTCTAACACAAAGAAATGATCAATGTTTAAGGTGATGGATATCCCAATTACACTAATTTGGTTATTACCCATCATATGCTTTATCACATGCACTCCCATAAATATTTACAACTATTATGCATTCATAAAAATTAAAAATAAAAAGTTTTAAAGTATGTTAAATAAACTAATTTATAAATGAATAGGAAATAATGTTAGCACGCTTGAGTATGGAAAGAACATAGAGAATCATAAACGGCAAGCAAAAATGTTATGACCTAATGCTCCAGGAAACAGTCACTGCAAGTTTTTGATTACAGGAGTGACACAGCATAAACTTTGTTTAGGAAAGCTTGCCATGTTATAGTATGACTGATAGATAAATAATGGAATTTCAAATGATTTAAGGAAGCTTTTAATAAAGCAGTGAAAGTAGTTTAAATATGAGGCAAAAATATGTACCCTGATAAGGAATCAGCATGAATACAGAAAAAAAGAATGATAAAAGAGACATTTTCAAAGAAAGACAAATGAAATCAGTGAATAGACTATCTCAGAGATCAGCAAACATTTTCTATAAAGAATCGGGTTTTGCCGGCCATGTGGTCTCTGATAAAGCTACTCAACTCTTCACTGTAGCAGAAAAGCAGCCATTGTCCTAGACAACACATAAGCAAATGAGGGTGGCTGAATTTCAATAGAACTTCCTGTATATATAATAGGTGGTGGGCTAGATTTGGCCTGTAGACCATCATTTACTGACTCCTGAACCAGATACAGCTGGGGAGAGACAGTGGATCAGTCACTGGTATGTTCCACCATGAGTAACTGAAAACCTAAAAAAGCAGTGCTAAACAAAAGTTTGGCTCGCTCTCACTCTAAACAAAATCCACAGATAACAGACAGGTCTGTTAAGGCAACTCCACAATTCTGAAAGACTCAAGCTCCTTCTATACCATTATTTCACCAGCCTTAACATGTGACTTCTAGCACTTGGTTCAAGGTATGAACTTGAGTTTGAGCCATGAAATGAGCATTCCAGCAAGCAGGAATGAAGAAGGGTACAAAAGGGCATGCCCCTTCATCTTAAGGACAAATCTGTAATTCACAAAACATTTCTGCTTGGCTAGTTGTCTACTGTCATATAAATGCCAAAAAGGATCACACTTGTTTCAAAGTAAGTGGCTCAATATCTTGAGCTTTTATCATTAATTCTCTCTAAACTAAAAAATATATATATATTTTTCATACACCTCTGGATTGTTAGCCTGTATAAAATTCCTTATTGGCTGAAAGCTACTCAATAAACTGTTTTCCTTCTGTCTGTAGTAATAAAACTATACAACACTATAAACATTTTCCATGTTAAACTCCAAGATATTTGGTTTTCTGGCTAGAAACAGTAGAGCTTTTGTTTTTAAAATTAAAGCAGACCCTTAGACCTAATTTACCTCAGAATGCCAAATATTTTTCTCTTCTGTTATGCTCTAACATTACTATCACCTATTCCAAAAACACATGACTTATGACTATATAAGAAACCGATGGTACCATCTCTGGGTAGTCCCTGAAAATGGCTCATTGATATAAAGAATAGGAAAAAACAAGAATGTCTGAAGATAAATATCTCTTAAAGGGTCAAGTATACAGGAGATTTATGCTGTGAAATTATGCTTATGATAAACAAGAGTCTTAATACTACAGCTGTACCAAGGAGATGTTTCACAGAGCACTGGTTATACAGATAGGACATTTTCTTTTATTGAAATAATTTGACTTTCCTTAAAAGATAACTTATGACGAAAGCTGCCATCTTAAAACATGAAGATTTACTACATTTTTGGACCTTCATATTGGTAAAAAGAGACAAAAGCATCCCGGATAGTTCTAATTAGATAAAGCGGTTGGTCTTTAGGACCATGCAGTAATTCAGTATGTGTTGACACTAACTCTCAATTTAAACAATAATTCAAAGGATTTTATGCCTTTACTTTGACACTGAAAACATGCAGATAATTCGATTAACATTTAAATCTTTGAACACTAATTTTTAAGTGGCCTCTCACATTGACCTTTTAATTTTTTACTTTTAAGGAGATTTCAAAAATAATAAATAATGCACAAAACTTACCAAATTGCAACTAAAATCATACTCTCTACCCTAGATCTTATTTCAGATATATCTCAACTCACATAATATTTTTATTACCTGACATTTTAATCAAAGATCAAAAACTTCACTGGCCAAAGTATTTCCAAAGCTCTGTGAAGTAAATTAACTTTATGAAATGGAACCCAACTACATATTTTGTAATGAAATTTTATATTACATTTCAAGAAAAAATGCTGTCCTTATAAAGATAGCCAATGTGGCTCAGACAATAATAATGGCAAAAATATGTAAAAGAAATGTGAGAAGTAAGAAATATTTTAATAAACCCAAAGTAATATTCAACTTTGAGGCATCTCTGCAAAATGCTTACTGACTCATGGATTACCAATGAGTCCATCCTGACTGGGTCGGGGAAGGGTTACTTTACAATGTTATCAGGCAGAAGGCAAAGGCAGAGGTGAGGTGGGAATAATTTGAACACATTGTTTCAAGGTGTTCTACATGTCTCATAAGACTGTAATACTTCAACTACCTTAACATTATCATGGATTACTAACAGGATCATTTAAAATGCTTTGGAAAAGGTATTTCATTCCACAAGTCATGTGTAAGTGAATGCTTTTTATACTAAAAATATAAAGAAATTTATAGACTAAAAATCCCAAAATTCTTTCTGCATCCCTCTCCAGTTCTGTAATCTTTAATATGGACTCCCCATCACTAGGATCATAGAGTTAAAACACCTTTTCGTGGCTTTCAAGCAACCCTAAAATCTGGTCTCCCTTATCCTACTGACACCTACCTTCTCAAGACTTCCACACTTCAGGCTCTTTTCCAGCCAAATCAGCTTCCTCGTGTTTCCAACTATACCATGCTCATTCCAAATCAAGATTTTAATCATTGTTTATAACTCCTGACCTGTAATCATTTTGCTTATACTTGCATTACCATCCTCATTCCCTAAAGCCCTAATGTACTCACATGAGCCCCTGACCACTCCAGCCTGAGTCCTCTTATTTCAGAGTACAGAGATACAGGTTACACACACTACTAATTATGACACCAGACACCATGAGAGCATCCTCATAAGAAATACACATTTCCAAACAACGACTAACACTGTGGACCTACTGTTATGAGCTGAATTGTGCTCCCCAAAATTCATACGATGAAGTCTCAGAATATGACAGTATCTGTAGACAAAGCCTTTAAAGAGGTAATTACATTAAAACAAGGCTGTTAGGGTGGTCCCTAACCCAACATGACTGGCGTTCTTATAAGAAGAGATTAGGAGACAGAAGGAGACACCAGAGAGATGACACTCATAGAGGGACAATGATGAGAAAGAAGCAGCAAAGGGTAGCCAAATGAAAGCCAAGGAGAGAGGTCCCACAAGAACCCAACCCTATGGACATCTTGATCTTGGACTTCCAGCCTCCAGAACTGTGAGAAAGTTAATCTGTTGTTTCAGCCACCCAGTCTGCAGTATTTTGTTAGGGTAACCCTAGCAAGGTAATACACCTGCCATATGCCCAGACAGTATATACAATGTCTTACTTATGTAATACTTTACTCATCAACACAGCTCTGTATGGAAGGTGTGCTTGTTATCCAAGGAAACGGAAAGAAATGAAGTAATCTGCTCAAGGTCTCACAGATACATGCTAGAGCCTAAGTCTGCTTTATTTTAAAGGTCATGATATTATCCACCATGTTGTATTAATCATATGTGAATGATCCAAATAGAACAATATTATTGCTTATTCTGCTTTCTCAGTAGAATGCTGATAAATGATGGATGGACTGAGAATTAGAAAACATTTTTTTTACCTTTTATTCCATACATTTTTAAGAATATATATAGTAGTCAGTTTCCAAAGTTAATAATGGCCTACAAATCAACACACATATGTTGATCTTGATTCCATCTATATTATGCTTATTTCATATCAAATATGAGTGATAACCCACTGCATACAACCTAATAAAAAGGTTACCATATTTCACCGATGCAAAAACCTGTATTTTTTACATTTTTAACATATTTGAAAAAGATACATCTTACAATCAGTAACATTTATCATCACCATAAGCAAAGCAAAACGTATCTTAGATCTCAGAGTTGATGAAATACTGTAATTCATTAACTGAAGTTATATGTTGTCTCTGAGACTTACATAAAAATGAATGATCACAAGACCATCTGATGCATTCCTGTGAGGAGCTAAAGGAACAGTAGAAAGGTGGGCCAGTCAAAGAAAAATATTTCTCACCTAAAGTTGCAGTGCAAACAATGAGGAAAGAAGAGGGAAACAAAGAAAGAAAAGAAAAAGAAAAAAGGGCACATGAAATTGCAAACAGCACTACAAGTAATAGAGCTCATTTTAAACATCCTAAAGTCTTATAAGAAAATGAAAAGACAAAAAGAAAAAGCCACAAAAAATTCTTACATACATTCTCCCACACACATGTTGCAAAAGGAAAAAAAAAAAAACACGAAACAGGAGGTAGACTCTCTGTACACAGTGTGTCCATAAAGTGGAAACCAGTCTCACACTTTATAGTCACACCTCATATACCGCCATGGAAGGCAGGCCTCCTAGGTGAGGCATCGAGTTTCACAGGCATGCTCAGACACAGGATTGTTAACACTAATCCCCAGCAAGATCTGTGAATGAGAAGAAAGAAAGATAGGTAAATAGCCTGCGAAATATGGCCCCAATTAGAGGACTCACAACACTTGCCCTATTGATTATCTGTTATTTTGCCAAATGAATAAACCAGTAACAGTCATTGAATGCTGTGTGTATCAACATAGTAATCTACAATTTAAAAGACTGCTTTACAATTTTTACCACAGTGATGCCTGTGTTCATCTTTAGTTACCTCTTAATTTATATTTCTACTTGAAAATATGGTTTTCTTTGATGTCACAAGTAATACAACCTAAAGCCCATTAGAAAAAGATGTAGTTACAATTACACTGAAACTGAGCCTTTTTGAAGAGTAAAAAAAAAAAAAAAAAAAAAAAATTAAATTCTTTCTTTAAACAACACAGTAAAAATCAAACTCTACTTCCATCAAAGGGCTGCCAAAAATACTATTGATGGGATTTGCCAATGATCCATAATTCATATTATAAAGTATGATAAGAGCACACTAAATCTGTTAAAGTTGTTAAAAAGAAAATTCTGGTCTGTTATTGTCACCCAAGTATCTAGAAATTAAATGCAGAACTCTATTCTATAAATGTTCCACAAACTCAGTACTCTGTTCTTTTTTCTTTCTGGAGATGAGGTTTACCAGTTATTTTTCATCATACAAACAAGAAACCATTAAAATCTGATGTGCTGACCTCAATTTAAAAAGAAGGTTAAAATAAGCTACCCCACATTCCAAAACATAAAAGCCTCTTATCTTTTTGTGTTATTGTTAATAATTATATTATGTCTTTATGGGGAGGGGGTTATCATAAAAACAATTTTTATTTAAAAAGAAACATGCGCTTTGGGAGACCGAGGTGGGAGGATCACTTGAAGCCAGGAATTTGAGATCAGCCTGGGAAACACAGCAAGACCTCATCTCTACAAAAAGATAATTAAAAATTAAAAAAAAGAAACAAATAGGTGAACCTAAAACTCTCTTCTAAAAAAAGGTCTTTAAATACGTAGAAAGAAATTACAAGGCATGTTTGGTTTTAAAACTACTGATGAACTATAATTTCAAAATGTTAGATACCAAGAATTTGTAAAGGTTTTCATTTTATTGCGAACTTAAAAAATAAAGTATAACTTGTAATCACAAACACAACTAAATAAAATCTATTGGCAACATCTGATTCCTCATTTATAAAATGAGGAAAGAGTATTTGCTGCCTCAGAGACCTATTGTAAGAATTAAATGTGTTGGCCAGGCACGGTGGCTAAAGCCTGTAGTAATCCCAGCACTTTGGGAGGTCAAGGCAGGCAGATCACCTGAGGCCAGGAGTTCGAGACCAGCCTGACCAACATGGTGAAACCCTGTCTCCACTAAAAATACAAAAATTAGCCGGGTGTGGTGGTGTGCACCTGTAACCCCAGCTACTCAGGAGGCTAAGACAGGAGAATCACTTGAACCCAGGAGGCAGAGCTTTCAGTGAGCCAAGATTGCGCCACTGCACTCCAGCCTCGGTGACAGAGTGAGATTCTGTCTTTAAAAAAAAAAAAGAATTAAATGTGCTAATACATGTAAAGCATGAGGAACAATGCCTAGCATAGCATGCACCTGCTAGTGTTTGCTCTTAGGATTAGTATCAGTATTGACTATTAGTATTAACATTATTAGCACTGACTGAAGGTCCAGTCCACCTCTATCTAGACACATACAAATCTATTTAAGGCATGTCCCACAGGAAGACTCTTCTCTGTAACTCAGCTCTTACACATATGACTATCTTCCAAACTCCTACTGCTTTCTGCTAGTCTGACTATACATCCTAGATTTTAATTAATTTTCAATTTTCACTGCTGTGTATATTAAGCTTAAGTAATCACATGGATATAAAGTCCTTAAAAAAGGAGATCATGAAACACAGTTTCTGCTGTCTTCTCCAGTTCTCAAGCCTCAAGCCCTGAAGGAAGCAACTCTCTTCAGAGCAGTTGACAGAAATTGAATCATCTTCAGCTAACATTAGTTATAGGCAAGGTAGAAGATGCTAAACACCATAACGGTACTGATCACGTTCCCACTTTTCAGGTGCCTTCCAGTTGAACTACAGAGATAGAAATATGCATACTATAAAGCAACATAAATTCTAAGCTAAATCATACACCCACCACAATTCTTGCTGTTTGGAAGTCTAATGATGGAAAGATTAAAAGTATAAGGGGGTTAGGAAAGACCTAATGGAGACAGACTGTGAATGTGAAGGGTAAATCTTATATAATAATAATAACAGTAGTAAGAACTACCAGTAAAAGAGCATTTAGCATCATGTTAAGTAATTTTCATACAATAAGCAAAACAGCTAATACATATTGGGTGTTCAGTATGTATCATGAACTATTCTAAGTGCTTTATAAATATTAACACTTTTGATCTTCAGAATATCCCTTTTGAGATACACATTGTGGTCTCCATCATTTAAAAAAGAAAACTAAAAGGGAGACACAGAAAAGTTAAATATGATCATACAGCTTATTTGCCCAAGATCACTCAGCTCATAAATAGAAAGACTGAGTTATAAAACCAGGACCGCAGGCTCTCAAGTCCCACTCATTATCACTATGTTTAACTAGTCTCTTTATGGGCTCATCTAATTCTCATCACAATTCTGCAAAGGTGGTTGTGCATTCCACATACTGAAATCTATGTAAACAGAGTCTTTGGCATGTGCATTGCACAATCTGAGCAGCCATATGTGGCAGCCTTAATGATATGCATTGCATAGGTAGAAAGTTTAATAATCTAGCCAAAGCTGCAGAGTTTGTATAGTCAAGATCTGAAATGCAGTCAGTCTCACTCTTTTCATTCAGCCATGAAGTATATGAGTAGAAAATAAATGTTGAGAACATGTTAGACAGAGAGAAAAGAATCAGGAAAGCTAAGGCATAGTAATGAGCGAGAACTGTTCTGGGCTCCAAGGAATAAACCAGTCTCTGGTTTGGTCAGAGAGAGAATAGGATGAAAACATGCACTTCATCTCCCATCTGACAACATGCTCTCTAACCAGTTTAGAGAAGAACATAAAAGACCTGATAGAGCTGAAAAACATAGCACAAGAACTTTGTGAAGCATACACAAGTATCAATAGCCAAATCGATCAACTGGAAGAAAAGATATCAGAGATTGAAGATCAACTAATGAAATAAAGTGTGAAGACAAGATTAGGGAAAAAAAATGAAAAGGAATGAACAAAGCCTCCAACCTCCAAGAAATATGAGACTATGTGAAAAGACCAAACCTATGTTCCACTGGTATACCTGAAAGTGATGTGGAGAATGGAACCAAGTTGGAAAACACACTTCAGGATATTATCCAGGAGAACTTCCCCAACCTAGCAAGACAGGCCAACATTCAAATTTAGGAAATACAGAGAACACCACAGAGATACTCCTCGAGAACGGCAACACGAAGACACATAATCGTCAGATTCATCACGGTTGAAATGAAGAAAAAAATGTTAAAGGCAGCCAGATAGAAAGATCAGGTTACCCACAAACGAAAGCGCATCACGCTAACAGCGGATCTCTCTGTAGAAACCCTACAAGCCAGAAGAGAGTGGGGGCCAATATTCAACATTCTTAAAGAATTTTCAACCCAGAATTCATATTCAGCCAAACTAAGCTTTATAAGTGAAGGAGAAATAAAATCCTTTATACACAAGCAAATGCTGAAGGATTTTGTCACCACCAGGCCTGCCTTACAAGAGCTCCTGAAGGAAGCAGTAAATATGGAAAGGAAAAACCGGTACCAGCCACTGTAAAAAAAAACAAAATGTAAAGACCATCGAGACTAGGAAGAAACTGCATCAACTAATGGGCAAAATAACCAGTTAGCCTCATAATGACAGGATCAAAATCACACATAACAATATTAACCTTAAATGTAAATGGGCTAAATGCCCTAATTAAAAGGCACACATTGGCAAATTGGATAAAGAGTCAAGACCCATCAGTGTACTGTATTCAGGAGACCAATCTCACATGCAAAGACACACATAGGCTCACAATAAAGGAATGGAGGAGGATTTACCAAGCAAATGGTAAGCAAAAAAACCCAGGGTTGCAATCCTAGTCTCTGATAAAACAGACTTTAAACCAACAAAGATCAAAAGAGACAAAGAAGGCCATTACATAATGGTAAAAGGATCAATGCAACAGGAAGCACTATCTATCTTAAATATATATGCACCCAATACAGGAGCACCCAGATTCATAAAGCAAGTTTTTAGAGACCTACAAAGAGACTTAGGTTCCCACACTATAATAGTGGCAGAGTTTAACACCACACTGTCAATATTCAATAGATCAGTGAGACAGAAAATTAACAAGGATATTCAGGACTTGAACTCAGCTCTGGACCAAGCAGACCTAACAGACATCTACAGACTCTCCACTTCAAATCAACAGAATATACACCCTTCTCAGCACCACACAGCACTTACTCTAAAACCAACCACATAATTGGAAGTACAACACTCCTCAGCAAATGCAAAAGAACAGAAATCATAACAAACAGTCTCTCAGACCACACTGCGATAAAATTAGAACTCAGAATTAAGAAACTCACTCAAAACCGCACAACTACATGGAAACTGAACAACCTGCTCCTGAATGACTACTAGGTAACTAATGAAATTAAGGCAGAAATAAATAAGTTATTTGAAACCAATGAGAACGAAGATACAATGTACCAGAATCCCTGGGACGCAGCTAAAGAAGTGTTTAGAGGGAAATTTATAGCACTAAATGCCCACAGGAGAAATCGGGAAAGATCTAAAATCAAAACCCTAACATCACAATTAAAAGAATTAGAGAAGCAACAGCAAACAAATTCAAAAGCTAGCAGAAGACAAGAAATAACTAAGATCAGAGCAGAACTGAAGGAGATAGAGACACAAAAAACCCTTCAAAAAAATCAATGAATCCAGGAGCTGGTGTTTTGAAAAGATTAACAAAATAGATAGACTGCTAGCCAGACTAATGAAGAAGAAAAGAGAGAAGAATCAAATAGACACAATAAAAAAATGATAAAGGGGAGATCATCTCTGATCCCAAAGAAATACAAACTACCATCAGAGAATAATATAAACACCTCTATGCAAATAAACTAGAAAATCAGGAAGAAATGGATACATTCCTAGACACACACACCCTCTCGAGACTAAACCAGGAAGAAGTCGAATCCCTGAATAGACCAATAACAAGTTCTGAAATTGTGGTAGTAATTGATACCCTACCAACCAAAAAAAGCCCAGGACCAGACGAATTCACAGCCAAATTCTTCCAGAGGTAAAAAGAAAAGCTGGTACCATTCCTTCTGAAACTATTCCAAACAAAGAAAAAGAAGGACTCCTCCCTAACTCATTTTATGAGGTCAGCATCTTCCTGATACCAAAACCTGGTAGAGACACAACAAAAAAAGAAAATTTCAGGCCAGTATCCCTGATGAATATTGATGCAAAAATCCTCAATAAGATACTGGCAAAACGAATCCAGCAGCACATCAAAAACCTTATCCACCACGATCAAGTCGGCTTCATCCCTGGGACGCAAGGCAAATCAATAAACTTAATCCATCACATAAACAGAACCAACGACAAAAAGCACATAATTATCTCAACAGATGCAGAAAAGGCCTTCGATTAAATTCAACAGCGCTTCATGCTAGAAACACTCAATACACTAGATACTGATGGAACAAATCTCAAAATAATAAGAGCTATTTATGACACCCTCACAGCCAATATCATACTGAATGGGCAAAAGCTGGAAGCATTCCTTTTGAAAACCAGCACAAGACAAGGATGCCCTCTCTCACCATTCCTATTCAACATCGTATTGGAAGTTCTGGCCAGGGCAATCAAGCAAGAGAAAGAAATAAAGGGTATTCAAATAGGAAGAGAGGAAGGCAATTTATCTCTGTTTGCAGATGACATGATTGTATATTTAGAAAACCCCATCATCTGAGCCCAAATCTCCTTAAGCTGATAAGCAACTTCAGTGAAGTCTCAGGATACAAAATTAATATGCAATAATCACAAGCATTCCTATAAACCAATAATAGAGAGCCAAATCATGGGCAAACTCCCATTCACAATTGCTACAAAGGGAATAAAATACCTAGGAATACAACTTACAAGGGATGGGAAGGAACCCTTCAAGGAGAACTACAAAACACTGCTCAAGGAAATAAGAGAGGACACAAACAAATGGAAAAACATTCCATGCTCATGGACAGGAAGAATCAATATCGTGAAAATGGCCATACCAATTTATAGATTCAATTCTATTCCCATCAAGCTACTATTGACTTTCTTCACAGAATTAGAGAAAACTACTTTAAATTTCATATGGAACCAAAAAAAGGCCATATAGCCAAGACAATCCTGAGCAAAAAGAACAAAACTGGAGGCATCATGCTACCTGACTTCAAACTATACTACAGGGCTGTAGTAATCAAAACAGCATGGTACTGGTGCCAAAACAGATATATAGACCAAAGGAACAGAAACAGAGGCCTCAGAAATAACACCACACATCTACAACCATCTGATCTGTGACAAACCTGACAAAAACAAGAAATGGGGAAAGGATTCCCTATTTAATAAATGGTGTTGGGAAAACTGGCTAGCCATCTGCAGAAAACTGAAACTGGACCCCTTCCTTACACCTTAAACAAAAATTAACTCAAGATGGATTAAAGATTTAAATGTAAGACCTAAAACCATAAAAACCCCAGAAGAAAACCTAGGCAATACCATTCAGGACGTAGGCATGGGCAAAGACTTCATGACTAAAACACCAAAAACAATTGCAAAAAAAAGCCAACATTGACAAATGGGATCTAATTAAACTAAAGAGCTTCTGCACAGCGAAGGAAACATCATCAGAGTGAACAGGCAACCTACAGAATGGGAGAAAATTTTTGCAATCTATCCATCTGACAAACGGCTAATATCCAGAATCTACAAGGAACTTAAACAAATTTACAAGAAAAAAACAACCCCATCAAAAAGTGGGCGAAGGATATGAACAGACACTTTTCAAAAGAAGACACTTATGTGGCCAACAAACACATGAAAAAAAGCTCATCATCACTGGTCATTAGAGAAATGCAAATCAAAACCACAATGAGATATCATCTCACGCCAGTTAAAATGGCGATCATTAAAAAGTCAGGAAACAACAGATGCTGGAGAGGACGTGGAGTAATAGGAACGCTTTTACACTGTTAGTAGGAGTGTAAATTAGTTCAACCATTATGGAAGACAATGTGGCAATTCCTCAAGGATCTAAAACTAGAAATACCATTTGACCCAGTAATCCCATTACTGAGTATATACCCAAAGGATTATACATCATTCTACTTTAAAGACACATGCACACATATGTTTATTGCAGCACTATTCACAATAGTAAAGACTTGGAACCAACCCAAATGCCCATCAATGATAGATTGAATAAAGAAAATGTGGCACATATACATATGAAATACTATGCAGCCATAAAAAAGAATGAGTTCATGTCCTTTGCAGGGACATGGATGAAGCTAGAAACCATCACTCTCAGCAAACTAACACACGGACAGAAAACCAAACACCATGTGTTCTCACTCATAAATGGGAATTGAACAATGAGAACATATGGGCACAGGGAGGGGAACCTCACATACCAGGGCCTCTCAGTGGGTGGGGGGGCAAGGGAAGGAATAGCATTAGAAGAAATACCTAATGTAGATGGCGGGTTGATGGGTGCAGCATATCACCATGGCACACATATATCTATGTAACAAACCTGCATGTTCTGCACATGTATCCCAGAACTTAAAGTAGAATTTTAAAAAATGAGTGAATAACTTTTCATTTGCAGACAAAAGAATATTAATAAACTGCTTAAAATGTTCACTACCTCCCCACTAGCTAGAAAGCAACACCCACACTCCTTGGCAAGGTATGCCTCACAACCTCTCGTCCCCAGACTCATCTCTCTATCTATATGCAAAGCCAGGCAGAGATTGTGATTTAGCAAATCTCTGTAGTTTAAAATGAAAGAAAAAGAGAAATAACCCAGGCGATTCTGTTGTCTGCCCAGATTCTGGAATTAAAAGCTCTGATTTATAAATGAGGGAATTTCAGCCCAAACAGTTATCGAAGTTGCCCAAGGTTGTACAGTTCAATAAGAGAAACTGCAGGTCCTTCTTTAAAAAAAGGACCTGACCTCCTCAAAAACAGGAGCTACAATGCTGCATCCTTTATGTTCCTTGTTTTTACTTTTTCCTTGTTTTTAGCCTTTATACAAATGAGGTGGATTAGATACCTCAAAAGCATTACTTACTCATTTGTTTTCCAGCAAAAATACTGGTTTTGTGCTTGACTTTCATATATTTGGCTTGGAAACCCGAGAATTTCTGGTCACAGACTCAAAGAACTATGAATGCCTCCTTGCTCTCTCTGGTACTACTCTGGCCTTTCTTCTACATTCCTCATTTCAGGTATCTCTTCATGCTTCTGAACATGTTTGATCTAGGGCTTCTCAAAGTGATTCTGGTGCATTACTGTAGAATTTACCACCTGGTATGGATAAAGGCTCTTTAGAAGAGTTTGAACTGTAGCACACAACTAAAGTTAGAGAAAGGCAAGTACCTGTCATGATGGTGAATTAAGCTATGACCAGGAAGAAGCTAAGGACAGAGGTTTGGAGTCAGAATATCCTGAGTGAATATCTTGTCTCCACCCTGTCTGATGTGTGTCACTGGAATGTAACTTGTTCCCACATGTAAAGCACATCACAGGATCTTGAGAATTACATGAGCTAGCATACATAAAGAACTTAACACATAATAGCAGTCAATGAATTGTAGCTAGTGGTAGTAGTTTAGCACAGTACCAGCAGCAGTAGTCATAATATGGTCTGAATCTATGAGTAATGGAAGAAAAGTGAAACTTGCTAGGTAAATGTAAGGGCGTGAACAGCCACAGGTGGTGCAGGTGGAAGGAGGCCTCCTTTCAGGAAAGACATTCCTTTCAGGAATGGAGTAAAATTGTAAGGAGGGCTGGCGCTACAGGAGATAAGACAGACCAGACAATACCTAAGTAAATCTTACCTCGCCATCACTGGCTACATGCCCAGCAGGGACTGTCACACAAAGGTATGTGACATGACTCCAAAATCCTGTCTGTCTAGCAAACGCTTTACTTCAATTAACAAACACATTTGTATTAAACATCTCCTCCGCTCCAATCACACAGGTATACAAGCAAAGAAGTACTCCAGCTTTCAAGGATCTTACTATCTAAAGCAAACATAAATTAACATAAATGAACAACAGTCACCAATTAGCTCAAAGGTGTGGGCATCTGGAAAGAATTCTGACTATTTTTTAAGATGGGCTATTCCTTGCCAATATTCCCAAACAAACTCACACTATCCAGTCTTTTGCTTTATCCAGTTTCTTAAAATCACCTTCTCCACAAGATAAGCACATGTAAAGGGTGTTAAGCCAATCTAATAGTTACACCTAAAATTTTCTTGACTAAAAATTTCACTTGTTAAAAGAGTTCACGAATGGTTGTCCTTGGAATTTCCTTCTGGAGTTAGTATTCATACATCAATTCTCTCATTTTTGAGTGGCAATAATCTAAAGTGAACCACAAAAACACACAGATCACGACCTCACATCCGTTTTACTAAAATTAGGTCATTCCCCTTTATTTACCCTTTTGGTTTTTTTGTTTGTTTGTTTTTGGGGGGTTTGTTTGTATGTTTTGAGACGGGGTCTCACTCTGTCACCCAGGTTGGAGTGCAGCAGAGTGATCTCGGCTCGCTGCAACCTCTGCCTCCCCGGTTCAGGCGATTTCCCCACTTCAGTCTCCCGGGTAGCAGGGGCCACAGGTGCTCGCCACCACACCTGGCTAATTTTTTGTATTTTTGGTAGAGATGGGGTTTCACCATGTTGCCCAGGCTGGTCTCAAACTCCTGAGCTCAGGTAATCCAACCGCCTCGGCCTCCCAAAGTGCTGGGATTACAGATGTGAGCCACCACACCTGACCAAATTTGCCCTTTTGAATATCATGGCATAAACTACAAGTTTTACCTCCAAATACAGCAACTGAAAGGGAATAGAATATTTACCTAATGTTGGTTTATTTTTTGCTTGACTGGATGAACTAATTTAGCGATTAAGGCCAAAAACTCTAAAAGTGAAATAATAATTTTCAGCTATTCTTGGCAAACAGGTATTAAGGTTCAATTCTTGCCACAGAAAAATCAGTTGTATGTAGCTTATTTCAAATCTGATCCTGTGCCTTCCGTAAGAAGCTGTATTATAAGACCTTCCCCAAAGCAGTTTTTTACTCTATGTATTAGATGTTTCACCCATAAAATCCTCACTTCTAGTTAAGTGATATATAAAAACTGGTAAAATTGATAGAAGCTTAGAGCCACTATTCCTTAACAAACAAGATTTGATATTTTTGTAAAGCTACAAATAATTTTCCTTATTTAATGAGAAATTAAGAAAGAAAAACGAATACTTTATATTCCTGAATGTTACCAAACAAGAATCAACTAATCTCCATTCAACAAAAAACTACAAAGATCTGAAAAACTAGAGTTAACTGCCAAAAGATTCGTAAGAGATAACACAAATATACTCACTAACATTCCATGGCAGTACTTACTACTTTTGACAAGGATAGTACATTAATATTTGTAATATTATTGTTATTCTAAGAGTTTAGATTTATAATTAGAGAATTATAAAAGATATTTATCTAAAAATTTTCCCGTCTCAGGAATTCTGATCTGTTTAGAATACTCTGCAAAATTTTAAATATCCCTGAAAAGACATTATTTCAAAGTTATCACTTAGCTATTCTACTAGATAAAACAGACACGTGGAAGGTATATAGTTTGTTCTGCACATCATAGTATTAATTTTTTAAAAAAGTATGATGAGGTCAATATATTATGTAAAAAACTATGCAGGTAGATCCATAATAGTTACATCAATTTCTCTGCTAAATGCTTGATTTTTGCTTTATTATTACACAAAAATATAACTTATAAAGTTATATTTATAACTTATAAACTTATATTTATAACTTATATGTCATAAATATAACTCAGTGAGGTGTGGTGGCTCATTCTTGTAATCCTAGAACTTTGGAAGGCCAGGGCAGGAGGATTGCTTGAGCCTAGGATTTTGAGACCAGTCTGGGCAACACGGTGAGACCTCATCTCCGCAAAAAGTAAAAAAATTAGCTGAGCATGATGGCATGTACTTGTAGTCCCGGCTACTGGGGAAGAAGACAGGAAGGAAGATCCCTTGAGCCAGGAGTTCGAGGTTGCAGTGAGCTATTACACCACTGCACTCTAGACTGGACAACAGAGCAAGACCCTGTCTAAACAACAACAACAAAAAAGAAGTAGATATATTTCTTCTCTGACACCTAAATAATCCATGGATACTGAACCAAGAGATGTTTTTCCCATCATCATATTAGATTATTAACTCTATGGAAAGAATAAGCATTTTTATTTTTTACCTTCAAGGACCAATAGTTCTTGTTTTTCTACTTTAAGGATGGTAAAGTGAACACTTATAAACTGGGAAATCTAGTCAAAGTTTCAAAATACAATTCAACTTTGGATATGCCACATCTATTGACATAAACTGCAATTCTATATTAATTCTATGAAGTTATACTGAGCAAGAGGTAAAGAAAACCTTCTTAGCCAATGTGCTAAATGGCCATTGCCCCTGTTTTCCCCTGTTGTGTTATGAAATGTTCCATACATGGGGCCCACGTCATTACTAGATCTGTTAACAGTTTCACAGCTGAGTTTGGCTTCATTTGTTAAGAATCAAGCTGCCCCATCACTTGTATAGAGCTGAACAGGCTGTTATGGTTTATAATGTAAAGCTCACAAAAGTGCACAGCTGCTGTTCATATTCTTAAAGAAGTCTGTTATAATAATGATGTCACGGAAAAAGCTGGAATCTATTATGTGTCCCATACAGTCAGGCCATTCAATCTCTCCAGTCAATGTAGGTATACAGGTTGCACCATAAACATTATGGTAGCATTACAGTAAGGCAATAAGTTCATTTTTAAAAAAATCACTACAGGTAGGTAATTAGGTCCTCTCCATAGTTCTGCTTTCAGTAAGCTTCACCTACCACTAGAACTAACCAAAAAGTATAAACATCATCTTCATTTCGCCGTCTAACACCCTATATGAACCACAGAGCTTTGCAAAAATTACATATAATTCCCTTGAAGGAAAACTGCACATGGCCGTCTAATTTCTCTTTAGTTATCACATACATGTCTACACAGTAAGCATGAATTGAATCATGTTCTCCAGGGAAATGCAAAGCAATAATGCATTATTGATTTTAAGATCTTACAGCTATGTATTTAAAATCTGCTACCACTAACTATGGCATGTAATGTTAAGTAGTTTCATCCTGGATCAGAAGCAGATATAGAAGAGGAGTCCAGTTTCCTAATTTTAGTATTTTTTAAATAATAAAACATATAAACAATTTCCAAGTGAGAATTTCTTAATGACTTAAGAATATGTAAATATTAAATATTTCCTACTGTAGGTTGAATATCCCTTATCCCAAACACTTGAGACCAGAAGTGTTTCAGGTTTTGGAATTTTTTGGATTTTGGAAAATTTGCAAATATGAGAAATCTTGGGGTTGGACCCAAGTCTAAACATGAAATTCATTTATGTTTCATACATACCTTATACATATTGCCTGAGGTAATTTTATATAATATTTTAAATAATTTTGTGCATGAAAGAAAATTTTGTGGTAAGTACTTATGTGTGAAATTTTCCACTTTGTGGTATCATGTCGGTACTCAAAAGGGTTAGGGTTTTGGAGCATTTTGGATTTAGGATTTTCAGATAAGGGATTCTCAACCTATATATACATATGCAACATTTAAATTACCTTAAATTCCAAATTAGAGAAGAGAAATTTTGAAATCAACTATGTAATTTACAACTATTAAAATTATTGGAATGTTCTTGAGATAAAAACAGAACGAATTCAGGACAATTAAAAAGCCATCTGCCATTAACTAGTTGTTTAATCTTGAGCAAATTATTTACAGCATTCCATTTCCATTTCTTTAACACGAAGAGCATGAAAAACAATGCTATAAAGTTCCACTTTCCTACAATAATATTTCTCAACTTGTACTTACTAGGTATGGGAAAACCAAGAATCAAAATAATAACTAAGCCTTACTTGCTTGGTACAGGGCACTATCCTAAGCATGATACACATACTAATTCCTTTAACTTTCAAACAAACCTATGTAGTAGGTACTATTATTATCCTTATTTAGACCTGAAGACACAGAGGAACAGATATGCTGAGTAGATTATCAAATGTCACATAAATAGTGAGTGGAGGCCGGGCATGGTGGCTCACGCCTGTAATCCCAGCACTTTGGGAGGCCGAGACGGGCAGGAGTACGAGACCAGCCTGACCAATATGGAGAAACCCTGTCTCTACTAAAAATACAAAATTAGCTGGGCATGGTGGCGCATGCCTGTAATCCCAGCTACTCAGGAGGCTGAGGCAGGAGAAGCGCTTGAACCCGGGAGCGGAGGTTGCGGTGAGCCGAGATCGTGCCATTGCACTCCAGCCTGGGCAACAAGAGTGAACTCCATCTCAAAAAAAAAAAAATAGTGAATGGATGTATCCAGGCCGACTGATTTCCAGAGCCATCTCTTTTCACCTCCATACTACTCTGCATATACTGGGATATTCTCAGAATGAAGAGGACTAATTGTTATAATTTTCTAGTTAAAGGGAAAGGGTCAAAATTTAATTGTGGAAGGTTGACGACTGAAGATACTGCAGTGCCTTAAGAACACTGCCATGAATAAGCAACTCTACAATACAGTATCATGTATATGCGGAGAAAGTGTTAGATAGTTCCCTAGATCCTAATCAGTTTTATTCTGCCCACAAAATGCAAACATATACAGTGCTACAAAGAAAATCATATTTATCTGCATGAACATATTCTATCCTATGCCTACAACTCTAAGGCAACATTTCTTAACACCTGCTGGTTTTTGGAGTTGTACTCTGAGGCCAGAATTCAGTTCAATAATGGCATGTCATAAAGTGACAGCAATAGTTAAATTTGGTATCAGCTATAAGATGACATTTAAACATAGTATCTGTTACATATAACTACAATTTGAAAATGATATATTTCAACAATGATTATTTATAACTCAAGGCAAACCCTCCTTATCAGCATGGGAAACTCTTATTTAATTTGCTGCCTATTAAGACTTGTTTATTTGGTTGATTAATAACAAGTAAAGAATAGTTTTTTCTAAGTAGCATGAATAATAAAATTTCCAGAGGTTCTAAAGTTTGTTTTATTATCTTGACAAAAGTGTAATATAGTCATACATGTTCTCAGTCATTTATGATCACTAACCAAATAATTTTAAAGATACAAAAGAAATTATATAAAGACATGTTGTTTACTTCTTTATTAAGGAGGTAAAGCATAAGAGGTATTTTCCTCGACTTTAATTGACCAAATAGCTTTAAAATTTCAGAGAATTCTGTCTTTCATTGAATCCTCATGCAGCTGGGCAAATAAAATTATTCTGACTCCATTTAAATTATTTCTTGCCACAATCTACACATCCAAAAATACATGGTTAAAGGAAAATCCCACTTATCAGTACCAGTGCTACATGCAAAACAATCTGAGACCTGCCACTTCTACCTACTTTACAATATGCAGGTAAGCCTCAAATTAGACTCTTCTGTCTTCTGGTCTTTTGCCTGTGCCAAAGAGCTATGTAACCAGATAATTCCTTTTATAGTAAATAGCCACCATACAAGGTAAGTGTGGAAACATTCTAAATCATTTGAAATGTTTGGGCACAGCTGGCAGAACACCTGTTGGAGACGGATGAGTGATGTTTGAGACGTAAAACAACAGAAGCAAGGGAATTTGCACATAACTTTCACTGCACACTTCTCAGCATCAATAATTTTAAGTTTTCTGAGAGGTTTTGATGAAAAAGCAACAAATTAGAATTAGATTACTGTTTTATTCTTCTGGAAAACACAGAGCAATTCACTGAAAATACACCCAGAAAAAAAATGAATCATTACCATTATCAAACAATCCTACAGATACGTGAAAAAAGTCCTGTAAAATGATAATTTTCTTTCTTTTAAGTTGCCAACACCACCTGCTAACCTTTCATAATTTTAGTCTCTTTTTAAATGTCTAACTTTATTTTGCAAATAAAAATTTTAAAAATCTATAAAGAAAATATTGATTTTAACTGTACTATTTTCAACTGCTAAATATTTATTCATTCAAAGAAAGTAACCAATACTTTTTCATTTTTTTTTTTTGAGACAGTTTTCACTCTTGTCACCCAGGCTGGAGTGCAGGGGTGCAATCTCGGCTCACTGCAACCTCTGCCTCCTGGGTTCAAGCGGTTCTCCAGCCTCAGCCTCCCGGGTAGCTGGGATTACAGGCGTGCACCACCACGCCCCACTAATTTTTTTGTATTTTTAGTAGAGAAGGGGTTTCGCTATGCTGGCCAGGCTGGCCTCAAACTCCTGAACTCAAGTGATCTGCCTGCCTTGGCCTCCCAAAGTGCTGGGATTACAGGCGTGAGCCACTGCGCACCCGTCCTTCATATTTTCTTTTATCACCTAAAGGAGGACCAGGAGGCAGGTTTTACAACTAAATTGTAGAAGGCACATGGAGAAAGAAACTAGTTGAATTTCACAGGCTGTTTCACCAAACAATAAAATATTGCTTCCTCATTGAAATTCCCAATAAATATTCAAATAAAGTATCTAACGTCCCACCAAGAAGAATGTCCTTCAACCTTATAATGTACCTAGTACCACGAACCGACAAATTCAGAACAACTTTTCTGCAGGGGATTAGAAAACCAGAAGCAGAGAAACCAGTTAAAAGTCTGTGCCAAAATCCAGTAATTCAAGGATGAAAGCCTTGAAGAGGACTGCGAGAGCAAGCAGGAACTTCGGGGCTCTATTCTGGAGACCAACAGAGGAAGAAGTAATAGAGCTTGGTAATACATTCAATTCAGTACAAAGGAGAAGAACAAATCCAGTGCTGTTGAGATGGCCCTTCTGTATAGCTAGTGACATGGCAAAGAAACACTGAGTTGAATAATAGATAAATTTAAGTTTTAATTAGCAATCCAACAGCCTCAAATGAACACAGCTTACACGTATTATACAACTCAGTAAACACTACGTGTTCACAATGGTCAATTGTGATAAAGACACAAAAAAAAATTTTAAGAACTTAAAGCTCTAGCAAGGCTATAGAAATTTTAATCCCCAAGGACTGTGTCATACTGAGAATCCCATAAGCCAGGAGTATCCAATCTTTTGGCTTCCCTAGGCCACACTGGATGCATTGTCTTGGGCCACACATAAAATATACTAACACTAACAACAGCTGTGGTGAGCTTAAAAAAAATGAAAAATTGCAAAAATATCTCATAATGTTTTAAGAAAGTTTATGAATTTGTGTTGGGCCGCATTCAAAGCTGTCCTGGGCTGCACGCTGCCTGTGGGCCACGGGTTGGATAAGCTTGCCATAAGCCATATTGAAAATGCCTCAATTTACAAGAAGTCAGATGAAGAAATGATTAACACACCCAAACTCTAACTGTATTCTGACAATTCTTGTTTTATTAATTCACAAATGTTTATTTTTTACAATATAATAATACCTCCCAAATGCATTAGTGTTGCTGGCCTAACTCCTAGACAAAAACAAAGGAAGTGGGTGAGGGAAGGAGTAGTATCAGATTACTTTGTAACAGTATCTGATTCAAAACAAACAATTCAAGTTAAAGCACTGATCACAGTGACTAACTAAAATAACTGGTGGAGTTCACCAAATAATTTAATGAGTCTTGACTTCCTTCAATTTTGGCAAAGATGTCCTAAAATGGCTTTGGCTTTAAAAAGGTGTCAAATAAAAAACAGGACATTTTTCCTAGATAATATCTGAATCATAATCAAATCATAAAAATTGGAAAATATAATCACTATCCCTAAAAAATGCAAAAGAACAAATGAGGTTTCCTACTAGCTATTACTAAATTTTGTTGGTAATATACTACCTCTAGCTGCCTGTCTCTATACAGGATTTAAAAGAACCTAAGAACGCTACAGTAACACATCAAAGGTTAGTTATCAGTTTGCTCTGAACCTTACTTAAAGTAGCAAAGTTTATAAATTTTACAAACCTGACAAAATCAAGCACAAACTAGTACACTACATTAGTCTAGGAAAATATCCAAATATGCAAATACAATGGACCCTCAAGCTTACTTTCAAGTTATAGTCTTTAAATTTTCATGAAAAACTAATATTATCACAGACCCCATAGTGTTAAGAACTATTAAATTTATATTAAAGATTATTGAAGACTTTAATTATCCTGATTTTAACTTAGAGTGTTGGATTACTGCTTAACTACAGAAGCTTTAAAATTAATTCTAGAGCAAAGAAGAAATGTGGAGAAAATTTAAATTTGCAGGTGTAGCTTTTTTTTTAATTACATACAGAATCTCCATAGGAATGTATCAATTTAAGTACTTGGTTCTATCATCAGTTTCCTTCATCCTTTGCTGAAAGTTGGTGATTCCCATTTAGGATGTCAGAGCCCTAAAAACATTTTTATTTGTTAAATGGCAGAAGGGACATAGAGGCTCGGAGTTCAGATCATGGAATCAGAGTATCTGGGATCTTTTTTATTTGTTTATTTTTTAAAGAGACAGGGTCTCATTCTGTTGCCCAGGCTGGCATACAGTGGCTGCATCACAGCTCACTGCAACCTTGAACTCCTGGGCTCAAGTTATCCTCCTGCCTCAGCCTCTCAAGTAGCTAGGACTACAGGCATGTGCCCCCACACATGGCTAATTAAAAAAATAAATAAATTGTAGACACAGGGTCTGGCAGTGTTGCCCAGGCTGATATCTGGGATCTTAAGGAAGGCTCCCAAATCTCTTTTTGCCCTAGTTTCTCTTCCATATAGGGTTGTTGAAGAAATAGAGTATAGCAGAAACTATAATGTGCTTTTTAAAGGATTTGGTATATAGTAGATGTAAGCTATTATTACAGTTTTCTGTGGTCTGACAATCCAAAGCATCTTGAGGCCTCTAATTCTCTACTTCTGAAAAGCTATCAATTCAACATGCTTCAACAACAAAATCCAAGGACCAGATAGGAACTTTTAAACATCTAAGTGATTCTGGACCAAAAACGGAGTATAAGCACCCTTTTTTTTTTAGACACAGTCTTGCTCTGTGACCCAGTGGGGAGTGCAGTGGTACAACCTCAGCTCACTGCAACCTCTGCCTCCTGGGCTCAAGTGATCCTCCTGCCTCAGCCTCCCAAGTAGCTGGGATTACAGGTGTGCACCACCACACCCAGCTAATTTTTGTATTTTTAGTGGAGACAGGGCTTCACCATACTGGCCAGGCTGGTCTCAAGCTCCTCACCTTGTTATCCGCCCACCTCAGCCTCCCAAGCACTTCTTATTTCTCCCACTAGTACAGTTAAAAACCATGGACACCATATACAAAACACACATAAGAGGACTATGAAGAGTGGAGAGGAGATGACTAGCTAGAGATCTCAGAACCCCAGGGAACAACATGGCCATGAGTTCCCTAAATTTTCTTTCTGTCTCATGTACCCCAGATAGAATCAGCACAATGCATACCTCAACTTTCATTCAGTGTTCTATTTTCCTTGATTTTATTTTTGGTGCTTTACAAATTAAAATGATCAACATCTGCCTTTACACTAAACCTATATGAAATATCTAGGATTTACTGAAAATAAGATAGGTAAAATAAGCATATGAGGACTGATTTATCCCATAGCCACTACTTTGCCATGGCTCAAACCATAGTGCCACTTCCAATCTCACTCCCTCACTATCCCAACTAAGCTCTTACCTAGTTTATGATTGCTATCCGATAACTGAAACTTAAGAATTGCCCTTCCCTCTCCCGCAGTGTGTATGGATATGTGTGTGTGTGTGTGTGTGTGGTGTGGTGTATTTATACATATACATAAAATTTAAAAAACAAGAATCCATTGTATATTCTGCAATATGTTGTAGTCTGTCATTATTTCATGTATTTAAGTCTTGCCCATCAGATAAAATCTCATCCCTAAACAGAATAAGGAACAAAATCATATTCTTTTAATTTTTTTCCACTATGAATAGCAGGGTGCTAAACACATAGAGCAGGAGTCAGTTTATTTATTCAATGCATGACAATTAAATCCCTACCTGTTAACGTGCTGAGGGATGAGGATTAAGAGAAAAACAGAAGGCAGTGTCTCTCCATAAAGGGTTTGAGGATGTGAGAAAGCCATGTAAACAAACATTTTAAGGGGTATACTGAGAATCAAAATGGAGATGTATTCAAGGCATTAATACGGGAAGACAGAGGAAGTGCCTAACTCTGCCAGGGAAAACATCATAGAAAAAGATACAGGTCATTTAAATAGAATCGTGAAGGATAAAAAATTCCCAACCAAGAGAAGAGGTAGGAATGGCACTCAACTAACAGAGAACAGCAAGTGCAAACAAAATGATGAATGAGTGAGCAGGCCAGTACAACGAGGGACTATAAAAAATGCATAGGCTGTAAGTACAGGTATAGAAAGGATAGTGACAAGTAACAAGGCTAGAATGGCAGCAAGGACTTAATGAAGCTGGAGGACGCTACATGCCACAAGACACATTCCTCCAGTCCTGGAGGCGCTGGGGGTCACTGCAGAGACAGTGATAGGCTCGGATATCCATTCTGCTGATGAAATGGTAGACAGTTTGGAAGGGGAAAAAAATGAACAGATGTTAACAAACTATTTTAGAGTCTGAGAAACGATGAGGATCTGCGCTAAGGGACACAGAGAAGAGAACTGTGCTAATTTCAAGCCTAAGTACAGATGAAAACAAATGGAGTGAGAAGAGAAGAGAGCCAAGGGAAGGACTGAGCAACATCAACATTTAACATAAAGCTCTATTGAAAGGCAAATCCATTCTTAGTTTGGAAATAAACTAAATATTTTTTTCTATCTTTAAAACTGTAGTTCTCAAAGTATAAACAAGAAGAAACAGATCAAGATGAATATTTTAAAGCCTACACTGGAAACTCTTTATCTATCCAATAATCTTCCAGTGTCTTTCAAACACTACGTGTTCAAAAATAAATAAATTCCAATAAATAAATTCCACTCCCCTCCCCCCACAACAACAACAACAACAAAAAACCTGTCAAAGCAAAGAAGCTGCAAACATACCTGTTCATCAGGCTTTCTTTCAACAATGGGTACAAAAATTCATTTGAAAGCAGTAAATAAAGTCTACAGTCACTCATCCTATTTGGCCACTACACCATTTGACTTCTTCCCTTCTCTAGCTGCTCCTGTCTGTCCCACGAAATTCAAATTACTGCTCTTACACCTTTGGTTAGACATATGGCAAAGTGCCTCTGTATAACTTGGCATAAAAAATCATTTTATGATTTTTCCTTTAACATTAATGATTTAATTTCTGTGAGGTATACTATCATAGCAAATTCAACTTGATTTAGAGCTCCACAGCATGAATACCACGGTCAGATAAACATGCTGCTGCTATTTGTAGCATAAAATGTTCCAATGGAAGCACTCTTTTCTGACTTTATCGTTTATACAAGGCACATCACTTCAAGTACACCCACTGACTTTACCACTGTGAAACCTATAAAATACAAAAATAATAATAATACAGGAAAAAAATTAATCCAAGGCTTACATTATAGTCTAACAACAAAAAAATGCACACAAAATCTAAACTTTTCACTCCTCTGTTAGAGGCAACATAACTTTAGAAAGATAAGGCATTTTCCCCTGAAATCATATGCCCGTATTTATTTTATTTTGTTCTCCCTGCTAACATTTTCTGAGCATCTATGATGTCCCAGGCATTCTGCCTATACTGAGATGAATATGAATCTTGCATATTCTTTCAGGTAAAGTGGCTGGCAATAACTGAATGAAATCAGCATCTACCCAAAGGCTACCATATCACCATTTAGTTCTCAGCTCTAAGATTACCTCTCTGAAAGCCATGCCCTAAATATTTCTGCTAATACACCACCTCACACACATACAAGTCACTCTCTGTCCTTTTACTCTGTTTCATTTTTTTGTAGAACCATCAGCCTTGTCTTGATTTTCTTTTATTACTCTGTGTGTTTACTTTAAGTGTGACTTCCACTACTGAAAGGCAAGCTGTAGCAGGGATGGAAAATGCCCGTCTTGTTCACCACTTTATCAACCGTGCCTAGAAGGGTGCCTGGCATGTGCACAACACATATTTGGTGGTCTAATGAGTGCTTCCAAGTTCACAAATTACCAAAATATTAAAACTTTGTTTTAAATGAAATTGTAATAGGGGTTTATTTGGTACCTCCATGAGTTCACAAGATCCAGAGACATATATATTCCATAAATTGACAGGCTAATAGAAAGAGATTTACTCAATTTAGTTTCTATCTAGTGCCATAAATTCAGTGGAAGTCAAATGCAAACTGCCCTTGAAGCATATTTAAGCTGTCTTTAAAATGGAGAAGCAAGAAAAGGAACACAAGAGGCAACAAAATTAATTTACTTGCTGAAAGAAGTATGAATACCATAGTTAGGAATTCATAATGCAAACAGTTTCAAAATGTCATTCAAGTTTCAAGTTCATATTTTTTTCTATGACTTAGTGTAGTTATGAAAACACACTACACACTATTATATTAAAATATACAAAGTAGAAACTGTTGTATTCTGTAATAATTGGGATCCTCTGGAGGTGAGCAGCATATTCATATTTGGATTAAATAATGTGAAAGTTTCATTTGGTACTACTATAAAATATGAAAAAAGAAAACTAAAACAAAAAAATAAAAAGGCACACAGAATCTTGAAGTACCATGCTTCCAAAAACATGATGGAATAAAGTTCCACTTTTAAAACCTATTTTGCGGGGGGAAAAAACTATTAATTCCATGTTGATACAGAAAGCACACAAAAGTTGCATTTTCTCTACTTTGGATCTCAGACTCTCAGTTCCATAAGTATAGTCCATTGTATGTAATTCCCAGGTCAGGGGTGCAGTAGACAAATTAATTAGTCTATTAAGTCTCAGTCGTATCCTGGCACTGATGTTTAGGTTAGCACCTTCGGCAACAAGTTTCTAACGCTTAACTATGCTGCCATTTGTTCCTGAGAGAAATTAGGAATGAAGGAGGAGAAAAAAAAAAAAAAAAAAAACCATGGCTGGGAAAAGTTCCCACTGACCTAAAGGCAGAAACATGCACGTGAGTCAGCGGTAGATTGGTGTATACATAAAAAGGAGAAAAACTCCAGTTGATTAGTTCTTGCTATTTCAAGTGATTAGGAGAAAAATAAATGGCTTCATATCTAAGGGAAATTTAAATAGCATTTAACACTCTACAAAATCAACCTTAAAAAGATGATAATTTGCTATGACTTAGCACTAAAGAGAACCCCATGATTTCATATGATGAATCTCTGAAGCATTTCATGGGAAGATTGAACACTTGACTAAATATTCGTGGATGCTACAAATAACTGAAATGAACCAAATCACATGTTTCCAAAAACAAACACATGCGCACTCATGCACATACGCATAGAGAAAGAGAAAGAGACTATCAGTTATTGTTCACCTTGAGCCATCAGCTACTGCAGGGTGTATCTAAAACAACCACATACCATACATAGTTGGAAATACAACAGAGCCAAGTTTGTTGACTGTCATACAACGCAACGGAATACCTATGTACTGTGTAGGCATTTCCTTTTCTCTTAAACTTTTCGTTTTCTTTTGTTCAGTGAGGTCATGGTACAGTGAAATGCTTTTACAGCATCACTGACCCAGAAGTGTGCAAGGGATTAGGCTCTAATAACTGTTTTACACATAATAATTGGGTGTTGAGATTGTCTCAGATATCTCTGAGAACAGTAATGAGAAATGAATAACAGGATAAATAGTAACTCAGTTTACAATGACAGTCTGTCATAACAAATATCTGTTACATATTGGTCAACCATACTATGTTAGAACCCTGATACACCTTTACTAAAGTGATGTTAAACACCAGGCCATTTAGAATCCATCCAGCATGCTGGATTACTGAAAAAGCAACTGCAGTAGATATGTCTTATAGTTTCTCCAGACAATCCTATTGTTTGGGCTCTATAAAAGCTTGAGTTTGTCTCATTTCCCCCAGACTCAATGCCATTAAATTGAGGATTATGCAAACATAACTACATTTCTTAGAATTTTTCTTCAGGAAATAATCGGAAATACTGAGATATTAAAGTATTAAGGAGGTCAAAAGATAATGATTTAATATTATGTATAATAGTAAAAACTGAAACAATGAAAATGTACAACAATAAGGAAAAAGTTTAATAAACTATGATATAATGGAATAAGAAGAAGTCGTTAAGTGCCATGTTTTCAAGGAACAGTTAATAGGACATAAAATCCCTAGATTATGGCAGGCAACAATGAAGAATTGTTAAATGAATGAAATAAAAATGCAGCTTACAACTTTATGAATAGCTTAATTCTAATTTTAATACATATGAATATTATATAAAAAGCATTACATATACATCTTTTATATATAATATGCACACTCATATAAAGAAAAAGAAAGATACACCAGATGCTGACAGAGGTTATCTTTGGGTAGTGGAACAAAACACGATTCTTACTATACACACATATTACTTTTACAATTAGAAATGAAGCTATTGTAGCTACTACAGCAGTTTGACTCAAGTAAGGTCATTAACAAAGATGATGATCCTGACAGAATACAGGATGAATCAGAACTTTCTGAATGATATTCTCCTCAAACACTTGATATAACCCTCAGACCTAGCCAAGTCCAGCAAATCCTGATACCCTCCAACACTATCTTTCCTCCAGGCATAATTAATCCGTTATTAAATTACTATTTCTTATTATTATGTATATTAATGTAATGTCTATTTATCTGTGTGATGTGTTGTAAAATGCCAATTTTTTTATGGCTCTGGAATTCATCCTCTAAGGCCAAAAAAGGGGTGTATGTGTGTATGTATTTGACAAACTCATTTATTTATGACAAACTGCCCTAAACCTGTTTCACATATGGCAATGGATATTTTTAAAAGCTCTGCTGAAGAGAATCTCATCCTTCAAATTGACAGTTATAGTTTCTCCAAAAAAATATCATTTTGCAAGTTTTTTAAAATACCATTTTGAATCAACATTGCCAACTTTTTAAAAGTGTTTCAAAAGATGCAGTTACTCCCTAAACTGAGAATAGTGATATCTGTTTCTTAAGATCCAAATTATTTTATGGGCAAAGTCCATTCCAGCCTATCACTTACAGATACCTTTTTATATCATCATCTATGTCACCCAAAGGTATCCCCATGTGTAGTTTTTCTTCAACTGTCATGACATTAAAGTAAATGGAACTCCTCTGTGATCTATTTGTGTAGTTACTATGGCAGTCACTTGAATTTTGCACTTGGGATAACCCTATTTGGGGCAGGGGAGAAAAGTAAGGAACCAAAAGAATGGAAGAAGAAGTTAGGGCAATGGTCAGCACCTTTAAACACTTACTTTTTATTTGGAACAGCCTTTGGCCAAAATCTATAAAATTCTGACCTGACTTTTTGGCTTCCTGGCATGAAAGTCCTTAGTATTGTGATGCAAACACCATGACACTGGAAAGAACATCAACCTTTTCCCTTGCTCTTAAGAATCATTAAACTTCTGCTTCTCGCCATCCCCCAAATTTCCACCTCACACTCCCCCACCAACTCTAGTCAGGCCCTGGTTCACAGGTTCTATTGACCAGACAATGGAAACGCCACATGGTGACTGAACGGCTCCGATGGAAAACAGATGAGACAGGATACTCTGCTTGCCCAGCATTTTTATGCATGCAGCCCTCCCTTGCTGTCTTTGAGGATATCACTGTAGGTGACACGTGAAGACAGTTAGGGAACGAAATCTGAACACTTTCTATTTTCACGGGTTTTCTTAATTTTTTCAAAGTATTTTCACTCTAAAAATGACATCCTAAAAAAGGAAAAGAAAACAAAACAAAACACACTCCAGTAGGTAACAGATAAAAGCAGCTGATATAATTGAAGAGTAGAAGCTGCAAGCAGAGGCTGCAGAGTTTCACTGAGAGCCTGCCCACCTACTCTTCAGCTTCCCCCAAAGCTCCCTATGACCCCTGAAATTCTAGGGCCCTGAGGAACATGACTTGAAAACCACTTAAAAAGATCCTGTCCTTTCAATCACAGAGTTAATATTCACAATGTTGATTATTTCCAGCAATATAAAAGTCCACGATGTGTATAACATTTGTATCTTTAAAAGTCTAAAGGAGTCACTAAATTTTTTGACAATATTTTGCTCTATTATTATGAGTAAAATTGTGTCACAATAGGATTTAAAAATCCTAGGGGTTCATAAAAATAACAGGCCCAAGTTTTTAAAAATGCATTTGTCCTCCTAAATTATTTTCAATAGTGGAGGAGAAAACTGTATTTTTTATAGCTAGCTGTAAGTGAATTAGCTACCAAGCATAAAGTCAGAGGCCAGAATCACGCAAAACCCTATTCAATAGTAGAAACTGTTATAGTAGTTTCAGAAAGGAAAAGAAAAATAAGCAATGGTCCTCATGCCACTTAGCCAGCCAAAGAGATGTCCAGAAACTTAATATATCCTGCCTTATTTTTTTCTTAGTCCTCATAAAACTGACAAAACAAAAGATGGGGTAAAGTTTTAAATAGTCAATAAAAATGTTTTGTAAAGTGCTCTGGATATTTTTAGTGTCACAATAAGGCCTCATTTCAAAGAAACATGGTTGGATGCCTTGAAAATTTTTGCATATTTCTATGATATATCTTCAAGAGATAGTCACTTGAGATAAACATTTAATTACTTCCTACTTGAAAACAAGAGTTTTAATAGCTCATTCCACACTATATTGTAATTGTCTGTTGATGGCTTTTTAAAAGTATTGGTACTTGTAAACTTCTCACTAGGCAGTGAGTTCCTTGAAAGTAGGTTGTAGGTTTTATTCATCCTAGTTTGGTTATTCATTAATCCATTCAACATTCCCATTGTATACCTACTAGCCCTATACTAAATCCTTATCAGTAGTAAGTATACATAGAAAAAAGTCACAGTTCCTACCCATAAATTCTAAAAGTGTAGTGAATAAGAAAGCAAATGATTGCAATACAGTGTCTTAGAGTCCAACACTGTGTCACAGGAGCACAAAGAAGTGACAGAGAGCTCACCTGAAATACCAGGGAACAACCAATCTGAACCACAGTGGAAGCTTCAGCTAGGTTCTGAAGACCACTGGGAGCTAATCATGGAATGTGTGGTGACATATGCAACCAGAAGATCTAAGCAGTGCCATATATTCAAGGGTCTCATATGTTATACTGAAGTTTCTTCACTTTATTCTGAGAATCCATTTAGGAATTTTGGAAAAGTCACTTTGTATATAAAACAGAGTGTATATAAAACAGACTAGAAGGTGCAAAACTGGCTGCAGGGAAACCAGTTCAGAGATAGTTACGGTGATTCCGGTGAAAAACGATGTAATCCTAAACAGTCTTAGTTTAAAGTAGAGAATGGTGGACATACCTGAGAAGTATTAAGGAGACAGAACAAGCAAGCCTTAAAAACTGAGTTGAAGACACAGAGAAGTCAAGGAATCAGGGACAATTCCTAGGTTTCTGCTTTTGGCCACAAGGAGAACAGAAATGCAGTTTACTAATTAGGGAACACAGGAGGAAAAGCAAATCTGGTGGGGGAAGGGAAGACGAGGTTAGCTTGGGACATGGGACGTGTCAAGCTTGAAGTTCTTGTTTATCATTCCAAGTGGAGACGTGCAGAAATCATACGACATGAGGATCTGGTGCATAAGAGAGAGACCTGTGCTGGGATGTAAGATATGAGAGGCATCAGCTACAGTGCAATTAAATGAAGTTATGAAAAGCGGAAAGAATGAGCCAGAATAGGGCTAAGAGAAGAAAGCTTCAAATTGATCTGAGAGCACCAAGAAGGGACGCAGAGGAAATAGAGAAACTTGCAAAGGAACCAAAGCAGCAGCAGCACAAGTGGTCAGAAGTGGGTGAGGAGAGTCCAGAAAACAGAGTTTTGAGAAGGGACTCCTGAGTGTTAAATGATCCTGAGATATACCAAAAGGACTTAAAGAAGTCCCGTAAATTTTGCAAAGAAGTAATTCATGACATTTGCAAAAAAGTTTTAGCAGAGAGATGATAACAGAAGTGATACAAAAGTTACAGATGAGCAAATATGATGTGAGAACATACAGAGAGTGGTTCTAGCATAGCTCATAGCACATATTAAATGCTCCAAGTGATTCTAGTTTAGTTTCTCCACTGCAAGTCACTCTGCCCAAGTTTTTAAGACATGCCACTATCCCCCAAGGCAATACCAAACAAATGTTTAACGACAGCTTTGACTGTAACCAAAATCTCAGTGGAAATTAAGAGAAGTGCTGTGGGACACTTACTGGATTAAAGCATCTAGGAATCTCTTAAGCCATCGTAGTAGCCAAGTTTCATGCTCCACAATCTAAGGAAGCTGGAATTGTTGGGAGGCATTGGCTTTGGTGGTTTTCAGTGCATGTATCGTGAAAACTATTCATAGAGTTGTGTCACAAATCATGTTATTTGTTCTTTTAAATGAATCTTATGGTCTGGGGGCATAAAAGTAAAAATAAATGAGTTTTATGAGAATAGTAAAATTAATTTATCCCTAAAACTCATAAAATACAAATATAACATCAAAATAGATTATGCCATAGATTCTGTATGACATAAATGACTTAGTAATGTTACCCCAATTAATTGCTCAGTTGATTATTATTCAACCACATAAAAGATATAAACAGGTAAAATATCTTATATGAACCAAAGACCAATGAGCAAAAATAAGGGGCCTGTTTTATATCTTTACATGTTTTCATATCTCAGGCAAAACAGCTATAGTGCCAGCCATCTGTTTATTCACATTAGCATCTAGCCAAACAATAATATTTTTTCTTATATTACTAAGGGATTTGCCAAAAAAAAAAAAAAAAAAAACTCAGCCTTCCACTTAATTTGCATGATAACACAGGAGGAGGACCCGCCCAATGCTGTCTCAAAAGAATCAACCAGAAATTAGAATGAGATTTCAACTCTTAAAAATATTTTTAGTTTAGCAAGATGAAGATATAACTGATCTGCCTTCATGCACAATAATACCAGTTTCTGCCTACACCTTATCTCGAGGAAATTTATAAAAGAACTACACATACCCATTCGGAAGATTTGCAGCTACAAACATTTTTAAAAATAAACAGTGGTGCATGCCTGTAGTCCTAGCTACTTGGGAGGTGGAAGCAGAAGTATCTCTTGAATCCAAGAGCTTGAGGTTACAGTGAGCTATGATCATACCACTGCCCTCCAGCCTGGGCAACATAGCTTTATTTCTCTTTCTTAAAAAAAAAATACAATAAAACAGAAAATAAAATAAAAAATAACCACATACACATATTTAATCATTTGATGAGACTTTCGCCTACTAGAGCGATATAGGAAAAAGCACTTTTACCAAATTCCTACATTTACTCTCCACAAACAGCTCCTCTTCTGACTGCCCAGTTTCTGTTAACAAAAATAACCAACATTCCAGAGATACTCAGCCTCAAAACTTTGGTGTTATCATCCTCCATATCCAATTAGCTGCCAAATACAATGGATTCCACATACTCAATGTGCCAGGCAATGGTCTCTTTCTTTACATTACCTCTGCCACAATGCAATTAGGCCCTTTACTATCTCTATCTGTGCAACTTTCTGAATGCATTCCAGTTCTTCCTAAGCAGAGTCCCAACTGCTCTCCATAAAGTCCAGTTCCAAGTTACTGCTTTTCAGCTTTGAATGGTTCTCCCCTGCCTGGCAAATTAAGTGAATACTCCTTGGCCCGGGATTTAAGATCCATAACATGGCAGTTTCCTTCATGCACAACTATTTCAGGCTTGCTATTCTGGAACTGCATTTCCCAGTTTCTGACCTGCCTAACATATGCTATTTCTGCCAACTGAATGTCCTTTTCTCCCATCTTCTCTCACCAAAAGACTACTTGATCCTTCAATAATAATCTCAAACATCTGTTTCTTCATAAACTCAAACATCAATTTCTTCATGATGATTTTACTTTCCCCATTCATCTCTGATCCTGCCCTTTTAGGAGCCCTCACAGAATGTCTGTGCCTTGTATAGTTCCTATGTTTCATTTTGAATATTGTTTATTTTTGCTTTTGCCTTAAATGCCATTAGCAATCCACTGGCTCCATGAGGGCAGGAAATGCACTACAATTATTTCTCATCTAGAGGAGCCTAATGATCTGATCATAGTAACACTGTCATTATTTGCTGAATTTAATTGAAAATGTTAATATGTTAGCACGAGTTTGAAGCCAAATCAATTCATCAGTGACTCGCAAGGAATGAACAAACCAGTCTGTCCACTAGAGCTTTTATTGTCCCTTTCTTGTGCACCAAGCCTGTGACTTGCACTAGTTGTGTCCAGATCATCTGAGTTCACCAGTTATTGTTAGCAAAACTTAAGAATTGTGGGTAAATGGATTATACACAAATAACTTTCAAAGAAAGTAAATATTAGGTCAATTTTGAGAAAGGAAATATCTTTTTAAAAATAACTCTTTTGATTCTACCAAAGAAAAAACATGCATTTAATAAGTTTTCAAAATAAAATGAGATAGTTTAAATTACACATTTTTGTAAAGGTCAACACATAAGTTAATTTGAGGTCCTCTGTTTTCTAAACATTATCTACTAGATTTTCACCTATGAATACCATTGAAGGTATTATTTTTAACTATTTTTTAAACCACAAAAAGCAAAGGTAGCCATTTACACAAACACACACACACACCTATAAATCATTATAACACTGTAAGATTCAAGAAAATAGTGACAGTTTTAAAAAATGCAACCTAATGTATAGCCAAATAACTCATGAAACTCAGCATGCACTGCTGACTTTGGACATGATCACCAAATTTAACAAGGTGTTCGTGAGAGAAACAAATTAAGAAAGGTCCCCAGAGTATCCATTCAAAATGACAGATGCATCTGAACTCTGGGGCAAACTCCTCTAAGCCAATATTGTGCTTGGCCTTAAATAAAAATTGTAAAATCTAAACATCTTGAATTTAAATAATAATTCAGAATGTAGGAAAACACTGCAAAAGTCAGGCTATCAAGCGTATTAGAGCCATCTAAGGCCTAAATATAATCATGTAATTGGTTTTTACGGATAAGACCAAGAAGAGTCTGATACAAAATTTGCGAAACCTATAAAACATCTATTCAGAAGGAAAAGCACCAAATATCCTGCAGTGCAAAGTGAAAGAGCATACCTATTTTTCATAAATATTCTTTCCTGGGCATTCATCACTGAGTCACACATATTAGAGCTGTCATTTTCAAAGAAAGGAAGAAAAGGAGGGAGGCAGGGAGGGAGGAAGGGAGGGGAAGGAAAGGAAGGGAGAGAAGGGGAGGGAGATGGGAGGGATTGGGAGGGAGGGGGAGAGGGACGGGGGAGGGAGGGTAGGAAGGAGGGGAAGGAAAGGACGAAAGGGAAGGGAAGGGGAGGAAAGAGGAGGAAAGGGGAGGGAGGAAGGGAGGAGGGGAGGAAGGAAGGAGAAATGTGTGCCTTGCAGGTAATCTTTGCTGCGTGAAATTGGATTGCTGAAAACTACCATTCATTGAATTCTTATAAAGCCCTGATTGCTGCCTATCACCATTTGGCACAAGCTAAGAAAAGTTATTTTCCACTAACACCTCACCAACTATCACAACTCATTCAGCTTTAAAAATTTACTTGGTTCTTTGCCTTATTTTTTGAATAGTTGGTTAAAGTCCTTACAAATATCCAAATTCCCATTAAAATCTCTCCGGTACCATGTCCAGGTTTCAAAGCTCTTCAGTGCTTTTCTTTACATGTGAATTTGATATGGACTTAGAATTTTTAAGGCATGTGCTCTTGGTTGTTTTGCTAACACTGGGTGAAAGACTTGGGCTGATCTGTGAAATTCACAAATAGTGAGTTTGTGAAAGTCACAAATTTTAACTTCTGATAACACTTAGGATATGACTGGCTGAGGTTTGGAAGCCAGTATGTGATTAAGAAACACAACAGTAAAATTCACTGACTTATATCAAAACAGACTACTTATCTTTGACATCATTAATTCTTAGCCTCCCTATAGTCCTGTGTATTGCCTCAGAATTACAGATTAATAGAAAAATGACCACTTTTCATCATTCCTATGTCCATCCCTTTTTTTAAAAATTTGCACAGTTAAAAATTATATTTCTAGAGTGAAGAAAGGAGAGAGGTCAAAATAAATTGTGAAACTGACTAAAAGTGTAAGACATTTATGCTGCTGGTATGGGAGGAATCCATATTCTTAATGTCATGCTTGGAGTCTGGGTGGCTACAAGGCAGGTGATTCTAAATAGGAAGAGGGAAATTGACCAATTTCTGATTTCACAGACATAAGTTCCAGTTCTTGAAGGCAGAGAGGACAAGCATGATCTAAAATGTATTTTGTATAGCTCAAAACAAACTCTTCACTTAATAGGTGAGGAAACTACAGTCTAAGTGGCCAGGAGATTTTACTTCTAGGAAAGTAAGTTAAATTGGAAGGATACCAAAAGCTTTGATGTAGCAGCCAAAATTCATTCAATTCAGTGGCAATAAATTATTCAAATTAACATAAACATAAAGATTTTTTGGCTCACATCACTGAAAAGTTAAGTAGTATGAGCCTCAGGTAAGGCCTGATTCAGTGGTTCAACGAATAACCAAAGACTCACATCCTCAGTGATATGTGTCATACAGTATGTGTGTCACTGTATGACACACATCACTATAGCAAGAAATGTTAAATACACTGATTGTCTTGATCTAAGTTGCACACATGATGTGAAGTCAGCTTCCCTGAAAATTTATGAATACTCAGAAGGAAACCATGGACTGTCTTGTTGGAGAGAAGTGGCAAATGAATGTTGGAGGTCAGTAAAAGAGTCCACCTTAACATGCATGTCTGGGACACATTCTGATCCTACACCTGAGGCTTTTGTCCCCACCCTTTATCATAGTCCTTGTTTTGAGCGCAATGATGGGGTAAACAAGGATGTATTTATTGTCAAAAGATGAAAAATGCCCCCAAGTATCCTTATTCCTAATTCAGGGAGTAGTAGACTAGGTATCCTAATAGGTTCTCCAACTACTCCAAGTTTTATAATGTTGAGAAAGCAAAATGTAATGCAAAAAAGTTAGTATCTTCTCCAACTTAAAGAGTACAGTAAGTTTTGCTTAGAAATGTAAGGGCAAGGAAATAATTATACAAGAAAATCACATAAACAATAAAATAATTCAGCCAATAGAATAGTTTCAGTAATTCTGAAGCTCCAACTTTATCTTGCTTGTCCTAGAAAAAGTGAAGAAAACTAACTATAGTTGCCATATACAGGTAATACAGATGTGTCAAGTAGCAGGGAAAAAATATTCCTCGGAAGGGTCAAGGATTTCTTCCAAAAATGAAAGAGAACATCACAGTCCCCCAAACAGCATATGCTAGTCAAGACATAGCATCCTTAAGTTGGATGCTATAATAACTGGAAGCAACCCAGTGTCAAAGACAACCCATCAAGAGTGGTTTATGAATGTTATTTAGTGTCACACTATAGATTTTCCTAAGACCCAGTCCAAGTGTGAGCAGGACCTTTCCGGAAATCACAGTCAAAGAGATCTAGAACCCAAATTATCTTTGAGCCGAAAGATCATCTAATCTAGAACATCTCAAACTGTGCCTAGAGGTAGGGGCAAACAGGGCAGAGAAGGCTTTATAACCACCCCTGTCTTCCTACTATTTCACCTCCAACAAGAACACATCTGATTTTATCTATTCTACAAAAACAGCTTCTGGAAATAAATTCATTTGAATAAAAAGCTTTGGGGCTAAAAAGAATAGCTAATCTAAACTTATTATTATTCAATCTGAGAAACTTAAGTCCAAGAAGGTTCACTCATTTATCAAGTGGAAGTGCCAAAACTTAAACCAGGGCTCTCAAATTCATTCAGTAAGAATGGCATATCTACTGCTAGTCGTTACCTTGAGTAGTCTCTAAACCAGATACACCTCACCAACAAGTAAATCAGAATATCTAAATAGTCCCTTCAATTTCAATATTTCCTTTATTTCCTTTCATAAATCCAAAATTTCAGAGTACATAAGCCTGTTGCATTCACATCCCAACTCTAGGCGGTATGTGACTGTGGGATAGGTACTAAACTCCTGTAAAACTATTTTCTCATTGGCAAATAGGAATAACATTATGCTACCTCTAAAGGAGGTAGCATGTTAAAATGTTTTCATTTTAAAAACTTCACCATCATGTACATAAAAAATGAAGAGAAGGACAATCTATAGAACAGTTACAAAGCAAAATGTCTGACAAAGAAAAACAAAGTCTATAAGATAAATTAATTATACATAATTGTATGTTGCATGTTTACAGCATTTTAGAGACCCATGGTGGAAAATAGGTCAATGAAATAGCACTTTTGATGTGAGTTCCTTTGGGATATATTAACCTAATGGCAGCATAGAAGCAATGGTGAGCACTCTATCCAATTTGGCTCTTCGGAACTCAAAGAGAAAATTTTAGTACAACCTAGAGAAGAAATGTTGACAATTGTTAAAAGATTGCATAATTTGGGGTCTGGATAGCAAATGATCAATTTAACCTTATAGAGGGTGTAAAGGTATTTTAACATTTATCTAAATAAAGAGTATTAGGTTGGCTTTATGGATCATACTGTTGATTCTTATTCAGAATAAAGACACAGCAAGTGGTTACCCAGAGATAAAATATGGCTTTCAGGAGTAATTTTCCACACAGTAAGTCAGTGCATGCTTACTAATATTATTTTATATAAGATAATTGTAATATGTATCATAATTGAGATAAAGTTTCTAGAAGTCACACTGATGAAGAAATTACCATCAAAGGTTCCCGCATGCTTTAGATTTTGCAATCTTATAACCAACTTAGAAAGAACAAAAATAATAGTGCTAAAACATTATCAACAGACTATTGAAATTAATTTCTGTAGTCTGCAAAAGGAAACTAATTTTGCACTTTATATACATAATGTTTTATTTGTGGTTTGCTTTATCCATTAAACATTGCTATTGTGTTGACAGCACAATAGAATGAGAATGACATACAGGCATCTCTCACTCTCTCTCTCTCTCTCTCTCACACACACACACACACACGTCCCACAAGAGATATCCACGTTACACACACATATAAGAAAAGTGCTAGGCCAGGCACAATGGCTCATGCCTGTAATCCCAGCATTTTGGGAGGCCAAGGTAGGAGGACTGCTTGAGCCCAGGAGTTCAATACCAGATGGGGCAACACTGGAAGACCCCCTTCTCTACATAAGAAAAAAGAAATTAAGAGGGTATGGGGCTGCATGCCCGTAATCCCAGCTACTTGGGAGGCTGAGGTGGAAGGACAGATTGAACCCAGAAGGTCGAGGCTGCAGTAATTGTGTTGCTGCACTCCAGCCTGGGTGACAGAGCAAGGCTCTGCCCCTCCCCAGCCAACAGAAAAGGAAAGAAAACATGCTAACAAAATGAGAATTTTTTTTCAGAAAAATTGCTAATCCAAGATTATTTATCTAAAATATTAGAATCTTCTTTTAAAGATGAACGTATTTAGATTACAAAAAAAGGACTCTCTTTTTCTCCATCAACTTCTAAAAAGATACTTCAAAATTCACAAAAATATCAATGTCATTTCATTTTAATGCTACAATCCTGCAGTGAAATAGGTTGTATTTATTGATATAATTGGATCTGTGCCCCCACCAAATCTCATTTTGAATTATAATGCCTAATATTGGAGATGGGGCCTGGTGGGAGGTGAGTGGATCAAGGGGGCAGGTTTCTCTTGAATGGTTTAGCACCATCTTCTTGGTGCTGTCCTCACGAATGTGGGTGAGTTCTCATGAGATGCGGTTGTTTAAAAGTGTGGAGTATCTCCCCCCATTCCTCTGTCTTGGTCCTGCTTTCACCATGTGACTGGCCTTCTCACACTTTGCCTTCCACCACAGATAAAAGCTCCCTGAGGCCTCTCCAAAAGCCAAGCAGATGCTGGAGCCACGTTTCCTGTAGATCCTGCAGAACTGTGAGCCAATTAAACCTCTTATTTATAAATTACCCAGTCTCAGGCATTTCTTTCTAGCAATGCAAGAACTGAGTAATGCACTTGTCTTCCTATAGAACACAGTATTACTATTCTAGGCCTCTTGAAGTGTGGCTGTAATAATTCTGTTCACATATCAATATTAGCCAAGCTAACAGTGCACTCTGAGGTCATATTGTATCTCAAAAATATCCTGTTTCAATATCTAGAGGAAAGACAGGTTCAAAACCCCAAGCAGATTCCGTGAGGCTGAGAAAAATCAATGTCAAGGCCTAGTGAGGGTGTAGGAGTCTTAATGCTACCACTAACTACAGCTCTTTGCTAAAGTTCAGAAAAAGTTACTTTTATTAGTGTGGGTACATGCAATTCAATGGTTAAAATGGGTAAAAACATACTTCCTTAATCTTCTCGGAGGAAAAAAGATAAGCATACAACTTTGAACATACTATTCCAGGACTAAATGTTCACAGATAACCAGGATGAGTTTGGTCTCCTTGAAAGAACACATAAAAATATTTAGTTAGTTGTATCTTTTTAGCCACTTGGAAAACAATAACTTACCAATGCCAAAGCTTGAAGTGAGCACTCAAATTAATTATGGAGCTATTTGTGATTTGAATTTCTCCCAAAACTGTAATGAAGTGAGTATTCTCTGAAATAGGGGTCACTGTTTAAAATCAGCCAGCATGTGGCATGTTTTGTGGTTCTGCTTATGCTCCTTGGCAGCAACATTACAGCTAACCAGGACTTTTTTTAGTACTCGCTCTTGGTGTGTTTGACAACTCCTCACTCCCACAGTCCTTTAACATGGGGCTTCCCCAGTCAGGGATGCAGATCCCACACTGAGCCCATAAAACAATTAGTGGGAGGCCTTGGCATTGCATTCAAAGACCTTTGCAAAAAGCCAATGTAGCCAGCTGTGTGAAATTTGACATGTGGGGAGCCCCCATAAAACTCTTTAATGGAAACTGGGGACTTCTTTTGGAAAAGGTTGAGAAACTGAGCACTAGCTGTATAATTAATATAATTAATTAACAAGAGACAATAAGCATTTCAATAAAAAGAATCAGAAAGTAATAAAAAAATAAAAATTCTAGGCAATATTTTCTTTGTAAAAGAAGTTGAAATAACTGTTCTGTATGAAGAGAGATTTCCTTGCATATGGGAAAAGTAGTTTTGTTTGTAGTTTTAATTTAAAAGAATTTGTCAAAATGCCACATAACCAGTATAAAAAGCACAATTAACATCCCTTCTTTTTTATTCAATACCTACCATATCCATTTTTAAATATCATATAAAGCACTGTTTGAAGAATCTCCTCAAAATTATGAACCCAGACAATGAAAACTTGCAAGAAAATACTTTTAACACTAGAGGCACCATAATCCAATAAAAAGGAGAATTATTAATATTCACGAACAATTGAAAGACAATTACTTTCAAACAACAGAATAAAGAATATGATAGAAAAGTGACGACACTGTCCCCACTTTTATTCATCAGTATTTTCCAGAGTAGAAACAAAATGATTTAGGAGAATCTCCTAATAGAAAAACATGACCTTAAATCATCATCTTGGGTATAACATTTTTAGAAAATGTATTTTTCTTGGTAGTTCCCCAATCCCATATCAAGAGCTGGATCATAGACTTTACCCATAATATAGAAAAGGCTCAGCCTATGATGAAAAGGGAAGCCCTGGCATGCAGGAAGAAAGAAGGCCTGCTCCTTGTGGCCACGGGAGAATATGAGAAGAAAAGACAGATGCACAGCAAGGAGATCAAGTTTTAGTGACTTCTCAAACTCTACAGCCTGGCTTAAACCATTTCTTGGGTGGGTTGAGGGGGTGGATAAAGGGGGTAGTAATGAGATGTCTCTGTCAAAACGTCCAGTTTTTTAAATTTACTACTAGTGTAGAAAATATCACATTGTATTCCAAGTAGCAAGGGTAAGTATTGGTTTGTGAAGCATTTGTTTGTTAGGTGTATATACAAGAGCATCCATGCTGGATTATAATTTTAAATGTACTTCTTACCATAATTACTAGTCATAAAAGTTTGAGAGCAATTGCTCTAAGAGAAGGCCAACTCTCAGCTCAAATCCATATCCTATATGACAAGGGAATATAATGCATCGTGGAAAAGGCTGGTGACAGTTAAATGTACTTAAGGCAGTGCACTTCTGCGTATGGATGACTTGGGTGTGGCTTGCAAGAGATTCAGAACATAACACTGAAAGGTACAGCCATGTTGAAAGAGTTGGTGGGGTAGCAGAGGCCTCGAAACAGGAAGAAGAAATAACATGATGCATCACGTTATAAGATCTTCAACATTAAAGGCAAACAGCTGGGATTGTGGGCTTCAATATAAATACCTACATGTGACCCAAATGACTAGGAAGAACCCATCACTCCTCAGCAGACACATGTTTAAACTTTGTATAAAGCCAGGTTCCCAACAGCAAAAAATAAATAAATAAATAAAATAACGGAGAGAACACTGAACGGACCCACTGACACAGGAGAAGTAAGTTCCCTGTGACAGGTACCAATGCCATATAACAAGAGTAATATAGGCAGGGTTAATCAAAAATAAAGATGAAATAGTTACACTAAGGAGAATTAACTAACCAAAAATAGCTTACTCAGCAGATTGAGTTCAAAAGGAAAGGAAGTTTAAAGATAGAAGCTTCATTTTTTTTTTTTTAAAACAGTGTCTTACTCTGTTGCCCAGGCTGGAAAACTAGAGTGCAGTTATGTAATCACAGCTCACTGCAGCCTCAAACTCCTGGGCTCAAGGGATCCTCCTGCCTCAGTCTCCTGTGTAGCTAGGACTACAGGCATGTGCCACACTGCCTGGCTAATTTTTTAATTTTTGCAGAGATAGGGCCTTTCTATGTTGTCCAGGCTGGTCTCAAACTTCTAGACTCAAGTGATCTTCACACTTCAGCCTCCAAAAGTGCTGAGACTACAGGCATGAGTCACTGCACCCATCCAGAAGTTGCATTTCTTTATAACAATGAATAAAACGATTCTATTGCTACATTTGCCATTTAAAATGAAGATACACCTGAGAATAATGAAAATGTATTAATGCAGTGTGATGTATGTATACTTGTGTGATTTTAATAGAACTGCCTCAAGACTTAAGTCTGATAAAAATTAGAGAATAAAAACCTTCATTCCATCATAATTTAATTGAAAAAAAACTTGCATTTCTTGCTATAAAGAAATACTAGAGACTAGATAATATTAAAAAAAGAGATTTAACTGGCTCATAGTTCTGCCAGCTGTACAAGACCCATGCTCTGGCATCTGACAGGCTTCTAGGGAGGCCTCAGGGAACTTTTACTCATGGCAGAAGGTGAAGCAGGAGCAGGCATGTCACATGGTGCAAGCAGGAGAAAGAGAGTGAGGAGGGAAGTGCCACACACTTTTAAATGACCAGATCCCACAAGAACTCACTATCAGGAAGACAGCATCAAGTCATGAGGGGTCAGCCCCCATGATCCAAACTCCTCCCACCAGGTCTCACCTCCAGCACTAATGAGAGTTAGGTGAGGACAAATATCCAAACTGTATTATTCCGCCCTGGCCCTTCCCAAATTTCATGTCCTCCTCACACTGCAAAATATAATCATGCCTTCCCAACAGTCTTAACTCATTCCAGCACTAACTCAAAAATCCACAATCTGAAGTCTCATCTGAGATAAGCCAAAGCCCTTCTGCCTACGAGCCTGTAAAATCAAAAACAAGTTATTTACTTCCAAGATAATATGGGGATACAGGCATTGAGTAAACACTACCATTCTAAAGGGGAGAAACTGGCCAAAAGAAAGAGGCTACAGACCCCACTGAAGTCAGAAACCCAGCAGGGCAGTCGTTAAATCTTAAAGCTCCAAAATAATCTCCTTTGACTCCATTTCTCACATCCAGGGCACACTGCTGCAAGAGGTGTGCTCTCAAGGCCTTGGGAAGCTCCACCCCTGTGGCTTTGCAGCATTCGGCCCTCATGGCTGCTCTCACAGGTTGAAGTTAAATGCCTCTGGCTTTTCCAGGCACAGCGTGCAAGCTGCCAGTGGATCTACCATTCTGTGGTCTGGAGGAGAGCAGCCCCCTTCTTACAGTCTCACTAGACAGTGCCCCACTGGGAATGCTGTGTGGGGGCTCCAGCCTCAGATTTCCCCTCAGCACCATCCTAACAGTGATTCTCTGTAAGGGCTCCACCCCTGTAGCAGGCCTCTGCCTGGATATCCAGGCTTTCTCATATATCCTCTGAAATATAAGCAGAGGCTGCCAAGCATTCTTCACTCTTTTGTTCTGGGCACCTACAGGCTTAACACCACATGGAAGCAGCCAAGGCTTACGGCTTGCATTCTCCAAAGTGGCAGCCCAAGCTGTACCTAGGCCCCTTTGAGACATGGCTGCCAGACCAGCCAGGATATAGGGAGCAATGTCCCAAGGCTGCATAGGGCAGCAGGTCCCTGGGCCTGTCCCACAAAACCATTCTTCCCTCCCAGGCCTCTGAGCCTGTGATGGCCAGGGCTGGGGCTAAGGTCTCTGAAATGCCTTAGAGGCCTTTTCCCCACTGTCTTGGATATGGGCACTTGGCTTTTTTGTTATGCAAAGTTCTCTCCCAAGTGGTTGCTATGCAGCCTGCTTGAATTCTTCTTCCAAATAAGCTTTTACTTTCTCTGCTACATGGCTAAGCTACAAATTTTCCAAACTTTTATGCTCTGCTTCCTGTTGAAATATAAATTCCAATTTTAAGTCATTTCTTTGCTCCTGCATCTGAGTGTAGGTTGTTAGAAGCAGCCAGGCCACATGGTGAACACTTTGCTGCTTAGAAATTTCTACCTTCAGATACCCTAGGTCATCACTCCTAAGTTCAAACGTCCACAGTTCCCTAGGGCATGAATAGAATGCAGCCAAGTTCTTTGCTAAGGCATAACACACATGACCTTTGGTCCAGTTCCCAGTAAGTTCCTCATTTCCATTTGAGACCTCGGCAGCCTGGCCTTCACTGTACATATCACTATCAGCATTTTGGTCACCATCATTTAACTAACCTCTAAGAAATCCCAAATTTTCCTTCATTTTCCTATCTTCTTCTGAGTCCTCCAAATTCTTCCAACCTCTGCCCCTTACCCAGTTCCAAAGCTGCTTCCACATTTTCAGTTATCTTTTAGTAATGCCTAACTCCTCAGTACAAATTCTCTGTATTGGGTTGTTCCTGTATTGCAATAAAGAAATACTTAAGACTGGGTAATTTACAAAGAAAAGAGGTTTAACCAGCTCATGGTCCTGCAGGCTATACAGAAAGTGTGGGTCTGGCATTTGCTTGACTTCTTGGGAGGCCTCAGGGAGCTTTTACTGATGGCAAAAGGCAAAATGGGAGCAAGCATGTCACATGGCAAAAGTAGGAAGAGGCTGAGAAAGGAGGTGCCACACACTTTTAAATGACCAGATCTCCCAAGCACTCACTATTGTGAAGACGACATCAAGCCATGAGGGATCTGACCCCATGACTGAAACACCTCCCACTAGGCCCAGCCTCCAGCATTGGGGATTACAATTCAACATGAGATTTGGGCAGAAACAAATATCCAAACTATATTAAAGCTTTTGTGATTATTTGTGGAATTATTGGTAGGATGACCAAACGTGATTGTACACATACACAAACAAGTGGCAACTATGAAGGGCTAGCAATAATCAAATAAATCATACCTAAAAATTGGTATTTTCATGTATATCATTCCTTTATAGTAATATCTTCATGTTAATTAAATGTGTCGATTTCAAAAATATTTTTAAAGAGGAAGTATTACGGAAAAGATGAAACATCTGTCCAATTGAACACTTTTGTTCAAACTATGTTTAAAATAATTTGAGAATTATATTTAACTACTTGGCCCAAACTAGAAAAGTCAATTTATGTGTGCTGTTACGTAAGCATGGGAGGAGGGGTGAGAATTGGTTCAGAGAGAGTGATTCCAAATGGTTTTGATAACTATCTGTTTCCCTGCAGGTATTAAAACTTCAATGGCTTTTTCAAAACAAGCTTCAAATAACTCATGTTCTTTCCAGGTTGTGGTTTTAGTTAATTATAAAAAACAAAGAAGAAAAAAATGTAAAGGCAGCTAGAAATAATCAATGGTAATGAAAGATGAGTGATCAAATATTCAGCTTGAAAGATTTCAAAGCATGGAAAGGTGATTTAATCTGTGATAATACCTTTAATGTCACACATGCAAAATTCAAGGCATTTATTATTGGTATCTGTCAAGGTTGAGGAGGTCATATACATCTTTTAAATAATGGGATAAATCATCTTTAATCATTTTCAAATGATCTTCTATAGCAAACCTGCAAATTCTGAATGATCAAAATTTTCCTGAGGTATTGCATGATCATCAGCTTTATTATGTACCATAACAAGTGAGTTTCATATAAGGTATTACTACTTAAATATATGCATATTATAGCATTCATATTAATAGCTTACAATTCTAACAGGAGAGAGAGTTTTTGACTACTTAGTCAAAATGAGATGAAATGTTTTCACTTTATTAATCTATATGGTCTCACAGTCCCCTAATCTCCAGTGACCACCTTTATGTCGGTCACTCATTTCCCTAATTGACTCCTGAATATTATGATCACCGCCAAATATTTCATCTCAAAATTTACTTATCCAACTATCATAAAGAAACCACCACCCTTTCTCCTCTCAGCCTCCTCATTCAACTGTATCCACTAAAACCATTCTTTGACTTCATTAGAACCTTAAGTTCAGTGATTCCTCAACTCCCTCAGAATCCGTAATTCTTATCCTTCCTTTGCATGCATACTCACCATTAAGCACTGCAGTTCCTCAGCTTATTACTGGCCCTCTGATCACTCAATTAATACTCTTTCTAAGTGACTCACTTTCAGAGTGACTCTGATCACTCAATTAATATTCTTTCATCCTTGTTTATAGCTTCAATTACTAGCTGTCTATGTCCAGCCCAAATCTCTCTTCAAGGCCTATATATTCCAACCCAATATTACAAAACCAAACTCATTTGCTTCACCTGTAAATCTGGTCCTTTATCAATGTTCTCTCTCTTAGTGGGTAGGCCTCATCTCTTCAGTTTTACAAGCAAGAAATCTAGAAGGCATCTTTGAAACCACCCAGCTGCACAACATTTTTTCAAAACAATTGCCAGATCCTGTCCATTTTCTACTCTATCCTTCAAATTTGTCCACTTCTCCCCATCTCTACCACTCAAACTTAAGCTTTTAATGACCTGCCTGTATTAGTGAAATAAACCTCTATAGGTGCTCAAAGCATTTTATCTACCTCCTTCCTATCACTTGTTAGACTTGAAATTTTACATTTTTACCATGATTATTTGAATAATGTCTGTATTTCCATGGGACCTACCCTATCCAATAAGATAGCCACCAGCCAAGTGTAGCTATTTACATTTAAATGAATTCAAATTAAATAAGAATTCAGTTCCTTAGCAGCATTAGCTAGATTTCAAAAGCTCAATGGCCACACATGGCTAGTGGCTATGATGATGAACAGTACAGATAGACACACATTTCCATCATCACAAAAGTTCAATTGAATGATGCTTCACTGAAACATAAACTTTGTGAGAATAGGGATTAATGTCCTTTTGTACCCCTCATCCACCACCTGGCTTATCACAGAGCCTGAAACATTGTAGGCTACACACACATAGAGAGATAATTAATTAGTAAGAATAAGCATAAATACAATGGAATAATGACCAGAAATCACCTTCTGAGACTCCACACAGTGCTTGGTATATCACTTGCCATTCTTTAACAGAGCCTCTGGAGAAAGCAAAGCAAAGTTTAGATATTTAAATCAAATGACAAAGAGGACTGAAAATTTGTGGTTCAAACTGTCACACTAAGCATCCTGTTTACCGCAACAGTTTCAATCTTTACAATGATTAACAAAAGGAAGTGACTTTTTCAAAATCAAAAAACTATCAGCAGTGGCAGAAATTCTTAATCTCTTTCCAAGAGTTTTTGCTGTTGTTGCTGTTAATCTTAAGTCTCGTTAACACCACTTACATAAGGTTATAAGCTAATAATGTAAACCTCACAGCATTTGTTGTTGAAAGAGATAAAAAGCAGAAAATATGCTTAATCTCCACCTATGAGCTACACTATACATATATGTTGCCCACTTGAAAATTATTTAATAGACTCTTCACTAAAATTTTACTCAAATAAAAAATTACATCAAATATTCATCAATCTGAGGATTGTGTCACCTCTTCCAAAAGCAATATAAAGCTTAAAATGTATTTAAAAGTTATAATTTCCTGGGAGTTTTAAGAATTTTAAACAATTTTAACAAAAACTGACACTGAAAATTGGCTGGAAAAAAAAAAGCAGCACACCATGACAGCTAGAAATGAAGGAAAATCAGAATGGTGTACATGAAAGAATGAATCCAAGTTTTACATTTAATTCTGCCTCCAACTTACCCTCCCTAAATTTTCTGATCTGTATCTACACAGGAAGAGATACGGCTAGTTGTAACAACACTCAAATCAGCTGAAGAGAGAAAAGTGCCCTCCCTAAGAGCACATACCAGAATCACCTGTGAGGCTTTCTCAGCTACCTATTATTCCCATATCCCTCACTCCCTCTGGAGAGTCTAAAAAGCCTTGGCTACAGAGGCAGCTGGCTGTGTTGTGGTCACCTTCTATAGGGCTGAACTGTTGTTCAGAAAGACCACATTTCCCATCTTCCTTTGCATTTAGGTGGGACCTCCTGGCTGATTCTCACCAAGGAGACATGAGCAAAGGTTATGTATGTCACTTCTAAACTTAGGTAAAAAGCAGATGGACCTTCTCCATTCTCTCTTTCCCCATATCCCACTTTGCTGGGAACACCCAAGGCAACTTTTAAAGCTACTTGATGAAGAAAGTGGAGTGTCTATCAGCTTGAATCTCTGAGCAAAACATGGAGCCAGGCCCACTCCCCTCCAATCTAACCTCCACCCACCTCATACCCTCTTATCAGTAAAAAGCTTCCACTTTGTACTTTACTTAAATGAGAAAACAGATATTTATTGTGTGATATGGTTTGGCTCTGTGTCCCCACCCAAATCTCATCTTGAATTGTACTCCCATAATTCCCATATGCTGTGGGAGGGACCCGGTGGGAGATAATTCAATCATGGGGGTGCTTTCCCCCATACTGTTCTCATGATAGTGAATAAGTCTCATGAGATCTAACAGTTTCCACTTTTGCACCTTCCTCATTCCCTCTTTGTCTGCTGCCATCCATGTAAGACAGGATGTGCTCTTCCTTGCCTTCTGCCATGATTGTGAGGCTCCCCTAGCCACATGGAACTGTAAGTCCAACTAAACCTCTTTCTTTTCTAAATTGCCCAGTCTCGGGTATATCTTTATTAGCAGCATGAAAAAGGGCTAATACAGTGTGTTAATCCACTTATATGTGGAGATATATCTGCTATAGAAACTAGATTGACCTTAGCAAATACACAAATTGGGCCTACTCCTATACCACTGCCCATGATCAAGAGTTATTGCCATGGGGAGCCACCATTACTAACAAGAGTGCTTTATATACCTTAGATGTACTGAAGCAGAAAGAAGATTGAAAATACTATGATTGTAATATCTCCAATTTTGAGATATCAGTTATCAGGGCTTAATTTACATTCACTTGTGCAAATGTTCATTAACTTCATAGTATATTATATTATCTCTTCAAATGATTTGGAAAATATCATGAGGTCAGTAAAATTTTCTGAATTTCCAGAAACCACACTGAAGACCACAGCTACTAGAGGACTCCCAGAAACATAAAACCCATGTACTGCAAACTCTGGGAAAATCAAGTTGCTTGTAGTTCTTAAATACACTGTATCTTGTGAAGCCATGGTACCTGAGAAGATCTTGCTGGCTTTCTTCCCCTCTGTTACTATCAGCCAACAAGCTTCTTCTATGTTTTAAAACACAGCTGAGGCATTACCACCTGGCAGCACACTTCTCCCCACATTCACTTCTAGATAAAGTTAATCATTGCTATGTCTTGCCCTTTTCACACTATGTTTTAATTTAATGGTTTATACATCAATTCCCTCTTCCAGATTCACTAAGATTGAGTTTCACTCATTTCTGTATCCTCAGTCTGGCACAAAGCCAGTAATATTTACACTTTAAACTTTTGTGAATCAATGAATGAATGAGTAGTTTTCCTCAGCTCATCCCACTGTACAAAGAGAAGAAACTAGAATAGTTTTTATGAATACATTAGTAGGTATCAAATATCCAAAAAAATAGGTCAAAGAAGTGAAAGCATAGTACAGTATATGTGGTTCACGTAAGTACTGGGTGAGTCAATTTAATAAGTCCTTTTTTATTCATAAGGATTTTTAAACTGAATTGTCTCAATTTTGGGGGGAGTGGGAAAAGACAGGGTCTCTTTCTGTTGCCCAGACTAGAGTTCAGTGGCACCATCACAGCTCTCTATAACCTCAAACTCCTGGGCTCAAGCAATCCTCCTGCCTTCGCCTCCTGAGCAGCTGAGACTACAGGTGTGCCACTATGCCTGGCTAATTATTTTATTTTTATTTTTTTAGAGATGGGGGTCTCGCTATGTTGCCTAGGCTGGTCTCAAACTTCTGGCCTCAAGTGATTCTCCTGCCTGGGCCTCTCAAAGTACTGGGATTACAGGCATAAGCCACCATACCTGGCCTGAAATTTTTAATACTGTAGTTTAATTTCACAGTATAATAGAAATAAGCAACTGTGCCTAAAAAGCACACATTGACAAATTATACTGAACATCCAAACTTATGTTACTTAGCTTATCTTATAAATTACTTAGCTAGACTGAATCTTGCTTTTTGCCATTGCTCTCTAATAGCAGGAAAGAATTCAAAAGACTTCAATCTACTTCAATGAATACATCTGGAGTCCCTAGGTAAGTGCCAAGCACTACTATCACCTGAGACACCGGTGTATTTTTTTCTCTAATTCTGAGAGGAAAAAATATTGCAGGGGATAATATAAAATGAGGCAAACTTTAAAGCCAAATACTTCTAATGAGGCCGAAAGGTTCTCAGAAGAAAGATGAGAATATGTTGGCTTACCTCAGGGCCCCTTAGTTGCAATAAATCTACCTTAGTGTTGCAAGGCACACAACCTAAAAGTAATCTCAGAATCTTTAGTGTGAAGATGTCAGCAAAGGCTCCAGTGATAGCCTTCAGAACAGATTTTAAACTAACTTTACGTATCTAGAAAGTCTTTTAAAGGCTCTTTTTTTTGTTATTTTTTTTTTTTTTTGGAGACGGAGTCTCGCTCTTTTAAAGGCTCTTAAATATTACAAGAAAGCTTCTAATACAGTTTCCTATGAGGGTGTTGGCAAACAAAAATGCCACTTTGGGACCTAACTCAGAAATTCATTGTTTGAGCCACAGAAGTACCTTAAAGGGAAATATGAAAATTAATTAACATTCCAGGGATCCCATGTAACCACAGCCACCTGGAGACACAATAGGCCCCACAATCTCCAGCCATTCATCCGTGCAGTGGTTTCTGAGTGGTTTGGTCCAGAACTGACCCTGAAGGTGTGCAAAGCCTGTCTGCTCTACCATAGTATAACTCTTGTAACTTCTCACAAATAATTATAGTGAGAAGGAGAAACAACTAAATAACATGTAAAATCAGGAAGAGGGAGGAGGAGGGATGAAATAGGAGAAAGTTTTATCTCAGGCCTACTAAGCAAGAAGACCGACTATGACAGCAATTATCACTAACATGTTCCACTTTTTGCTGGGGATTGTTCTATGCACTTTACATATTTGGAATCTTTTCATCTTTACAAGAATTCCACAAAGTGGGCATCATTATTATCTCAATTTTGTACATGAGGAAGCTGAAAGCACAGAGCAACTACCTTACCCACAGCCACATACCCACAAGCAGCAGAGTCTGGCAATTGTTTTTCCAGGTTTCATACTCTTGCTTTTCCCTACAGCTGCCTCTCCTGTTGGGTATTTAGCATAGACTAACCTAGTGAGTATATAGTAAGTTAGTAACCCTCAAAAGTTCATACTCACCCAGAACACAGGAAATAGAGTCTTCTCTATTATATTCCCAGACATAATTATATTCCCAGACTTAATTCATTAAGATGAGGTCATATTGGATTAGAATGGGCCCTACATTCAATGACTGCTGTCCTTAAGAGGAGAGGACACACAGAAATATACATAAAGAAAGGCATGTGAAAGCAGCGACTGGAGTGATGTAGCCACAAACCAAACACCACCAGTGATCACCAGAAGCTACCAGAAGCTGGGAAAAGGCAAGAAAGGATTCTTTCCTAGCACTTTTAGAGGGAGTATGGCCCTGCCAACACCTTCATTTCAGACTTCTGGTCTTCAGAATGGTGAGGAAAATTATTTTCTGCTGTTTTAAGACACCAAGTTTGTAGTAATTTCTTACGGCAGTCCTAGGACAGCGACACAGAGTAAGGTCATGAAGAGTCGATAAGAACTATGAACACGGAGACATTATTAAAGCAAAAGATAGGGGTTTTTATAATGTTTTTAAAGAGAAGATATCTGACTTCAGTGAATGCTTTAATGAGCCACCATTGGATTTGATGAAAAGTCCTGTCTTCAGCTGCAGATACCTATCAGTCTACCCTTTCTTCATGACCGAGTATTTGAAATTAATTACTCTCTATAATAAAAGGATTGAAGCTGATTAAAAACTGGGGAATCATTAATATAAAGATGGTACAGAGACCCTTAAGAAAGGGTGATATTACAGATCATTGATGTAGAAAAAGAAGAGATGTTGATAGGAATAAAACCTTAAGAAGCTCTACTGCTTAGAAGTTTAGGATGAAAAGCAAGCACAAGAGACGGGGCCGCTGAGAGAAGAAAGATAACCAGGAGAGAAGAGCATCACAGAGATCATGCAAAAATAAAGTTTAAGAAGGACAGGTTTAAACAATGCTTACTGAATGAATTAATAGGAACCAAAAAAAAACAATTTCAAATGTGATGTATAAAATATCAGACACATACACACTAATATGTTAAATTTACCCTTACAAAATTCCATAATTCTGACATACTATCGAACCTTCTAATTCAGTGTAGAAAGTGCAATTCTTATGAAAAATATCTTCTTGTCTCCTGTTACAGGGCAACAGCTCAAATTTCCTCTACTTATTTGCTGTGGACCCTTCCCCAAGACCTTTTACTTTTTTTTGTTTTCTTTTTCTTTCTTTTCTTTTTTTTTTTTTTTTAAAGACAGGGTCTCACTGCATTGCCCATGTTGGAGGGCCATGGCTATTCACAGGTAAGAGCATTGCACACTACAGCCTCAAACTTCTGGCCTCAAGCAACGCTCCCACCTCAACCTCCCAAATATCTGCAAATACAGGTGCATGCCACCACACCTGGCTTAAGACTTTTTACCTTTTAATTTATAGAGACCTCAGACATGTACATTCATATTCATTTTACTACTAGACAGAAAAAGGAGTATTAAATTAGGCACTGAGGATACAGAGGTTTCCCAGGCTAGTATACAAGTCGGCATCTCTTCACTGAATGAATTAATAGATTAATGACAAACACATACAAACAAACTGTAACAAATAGGAATATTTTTACATGCAACGATACACACATGATAACAACATGCTATGGACTCTAGGGTGCCGTGGAGTTAGCCTCTAACTCTACCTAGAGGTTCTGGTAAGGGCTTCCCTGAGACAGAAGGCATTTCTTGATTTACATCTTAATAGACAAATTACTGAGGCAAAAGGGGAATGGAGAAGAGAGGAGCTTTGGACAGACAGAAAGGACCGAGCATATGCACAGGCATTACCTTATTTGCTGCCTGAGTGCTGAACTGAAAGCTCCTAACATAGAACAGACAACCAAATAAATATTGCCTGTTTAATGAACTCTTCAAAAATGGATAATGTTGATTCCTGTTAACATAGCATGATTCCCTTTCACCTGTTATAGGCAATGCCATTCTGGGTCGAAAACAAAAAGATGCCTTTCTCTCCTTTAAAACAGTAGCATTGCCAATGACGTATTTCTAGGGTTTATGGTATAGTCAATGCCTCTTCATGAAAGGAGTGTGTCAGAATACACTGAGAAGCTTTTCCACGATGCACTTATCCAGCTACCACCTCCAAAATTCTAAAGTAACACATCTAGGATAAAGCATAGGCATGTGCATTCTGATTGATTCTATTGCACATCCCAGAGTTACTGATCTGAAGCTGAGAACTGTGATGTACACATTTATGCTGAGAAGTACTCAAAAGTGATAGCAATGAAACATTCTGAGATATCTATATGGAGACAGGAAGAATAATCCCTACAGAGAGATAATCCAAGAGTTGCTCTACAAAACCCATAAATTAACTCAATTATAATAGGTATAATATAAATGATCTTGTTTGTGTTAAGGAGCCAAAATTATGAGTTATTCATAGTCATTAGGAACTGTTTTTAAACTATAAGCTAATTATAAAAACTATAGTTTTCAAACTGTTAGCTAATTACTTTTTGCATTAGTAATCAGTAGTCTTCACTACCCTAAATACATGATTGTCTTCAAGTGTTTACTTCAACAATCTATCAGGCCAAGGAGATATAAAATGAAAGGATGCATCTTTCTTTTTCTATTATTATTATACTTTAAGGTCTGGGATACATGTGCAGAACGTGCTGGTTTGTTACACAGGTATATATGTGCCATGGTGGTTTGCTGCACCCATCAACCCATCATCTAGGTTTTAAGCCCCACATGCATTAGGTATTTGGAAAGGATACATCTTTCATAAATGAACAGTCAGGAAGACTACTGGCCAGTCATAAAATGTTTTTACTTTAGGGCTGTTGCCCCTTAAGAGTGAATACTTTATGTGTTTGTTTTTTCCCCATATAAGACACGAATAAATGTGTGGTCTGAAATGCATCAGTATTCAGACTGCGCTTTTGACATAACAAAAGTAATAAATACCATGCAAAACAAAAAATAGTTTTAATTTTAATTTGGTCTCCAAGGGCATTTTCAAGGCATGTACCCATACAGATTTTCAAATCAACTAGACTTAACTCTAAACTGGCTGACTTACCCAATATATCAACAGAAAGAAAATATCAATCTAAGGAGCTATTTATCTTTAGCAGCCAGGAAAAAGTAGAGTCATTGGAGATAATGTGAATTATATCCAAACACTATTCACAGAAGAAAAATCTTGGCTGAGCAGGAACTAGGAGTCTCCTTGACAAAAACAGAACAAACCTTAGAAATACTTCTTTAAAATCATCATTACTTTGTTCATCTTATTATCCATTAATTACTCCTTTGTAGCTTGATATTTTCCTAAAGGAAAATAAATGTCTATTCGTGACAAAAAAAAAAAAAACAGAATAAACAAAAGAAGAATTCCACTATTTAAATGTTAAAATACATCACTGTTCTCTTAGTAAAAGTTCCAAATTTTCCATCAAGATAAAGAAGTAAATGCAAAGAAAATCAGAAAGAGAGAGAGGGATACTGTCCTGCCCACCACAAGCCCAGCAGTGATAAAGTTAGCCTCTAGTTAAGCCATAGAAGCCAGAGGTAGGCAGGCATCCTGTGTGAGACGTCCTGAGTATCACAGCTGCCAGGCTATGCAAAAGAATGCAGAACGTGCAACAAAATCCCAATGACAGCCGGTGTCTTTGGGGTACAATACATAATGAAATTTATTAAAAGGGAAAATGTTTAAAGAACATTATGTAAATGTAAGATCTGAGTAGTCAAAAAAAGCCTTAAAAAGCCTTATTTTCATAAAACTCAACTTGACAGAAAATATAGATTATTTTTCACTGATTAAGCTGTAAAGAATATTCAGTTATTAAGAGCTGTTTTTAAACTATAAACTAATTATAAAAACTATAGTTTTCAAATTGTTAGCCATTACTGTTTGCATTAGTAATCAGTTGTCTTCACTACAGAAGCAATACCAAACGGCAATAAGGTCTACATGTTCTAGATAAAATTTAAATTGGGATATTTGCTATGCCTGTCTAAAGCAGTCCAGTGAAAAATAAAACATAATTTGCTATTTTTTGAATAAAAGCAAGAAAATTCATTTAAATTAACTCATGCTATTAGGCCAGGTAAGAAATTCATCATGCCTTTCTAACCATCTTGATCATCTTAAACTAAAAGAAAATTTTCCCCATCTTTGGACAATATCTGTAAAGGAATTCACAAACAGAATATGACTTAAATGAAGACATCTATTTTCAAATAATTTATCCAAAACAATTCTCATGGTGTTTGCCAAAAATAGAAATTATTTAAAGCTTCCAAGACTTTTAAAGCTCAGAGTTATTGAAAAGAGAATCCTTAAAATTTAGGGCAGACCATTTCATAAAATACTGCTTTTATTTTCTTGTGGCATTTAAAGTATACACATAGAATGCTGAGGGATGATGAAGAAAAACAAATGATAGGAGTGCAATATTCCAAGTTCGTTTTTCTCGACATTTACTATGTTGTGGAATAAAGCAAGCAATGCTAAAGAGTGAGTAGGTTCAAAACCAATCTTTTTCATATATAAGTTTTTTACAATTTAATATATTTTAAAACCTCAGAGAACTTACCTCCACAATTGCTACCACAGAAAATTATGTTGCTCATCATTGATTAGCACATCTTTCATTTTAGAATAAGCAAAAGAATGTTTCACAACTGAACAAAGGTTTACAGTCTTTGATTTCTCTTACAGGTAATTCACAAATCACCTGAGGTGGCTGAATTAAAACTAACACAGCTCATTACTGCAAAAGGAATGCCATAAATAATATTCACCAATAACTTAAGTAAGGGATAAGGAATTTCAGCAAATTTAATATTCTGAATCCCTATCTGCTATCACATTAATATATATTGTTTACCACTTCTTAGAATAACAGACTAACATTAACATTAAACCTAGCTGAAAGGGCAAAGTGCCTGAATGGTATTAGTACTTCAAAGTCACTATTATAGGCATTAATTATTATTATTATAGTGCATCTGTAAGTCATATGACTACACAGACATTGAAATGTTCTTATGCAATGGAACGCATTTCTACAGCAAATCATTGATGTCAGATTGCTATCTAATGATATGATGTGTACCAATTGTTTAAAATATAAAGAATGACACAAACATGAAGTATTATTGTATGGAATACACATTTGAAATTTTTTAACTTCCTGAAAATAAGAATTCCATATCATCATAAGATATAAAGGAGATGTTACTGTCTATTAAAATGTAGGTTTATAAAATAAAAGAGGGATGTGTACATATTTATTCACTTCACTAAGTGTATTAGTTTGCTAGGGCTGCTGTGACAAATACCACAAATTGGATGGCTTAAAGAACAGCAATTTATTTGCTCACTATTCTGGAGGCTGGGAGTCTGGGATCAAGGTGTCCACAGGGCTGCTTTCTTCTGAGGCCTCCCTCCTTGCATTGCAGATGGCTGTCCTTTCTGTGTGTTTTCACCTGGTCCTTCCTCTCTACTGTGTCCTAATACCTTCTTCTTATAAGGACACCAGTCATACCGGATTAAGGCCTACCCCCAATGACTTCATTTAAACCCAATCACCTCCTTAAAGACACTATGTCCAAATACAATCACATTTTAATTTCAATGTATAAATTATGAGGGATATAATTCAGCCCGTAACACTAAGCATCTGCTGTATAAAATTCATAACCGAATTCTTTTAAAAATACTGGACCACAGAAACATCTTAAAAGATTGTCTTTTTTAAAAAAAAAAAGTAAGTAATATACAACTTTACAAGAATATAAATTTTTATGGAAGTAATTTGTCCTTATTTTTTCAAAAAGACTTTCGAGGCAATTTACATGATTAAGAATTAAACAGAGCAGCAACAAGAACAAAAGCAAACACAGAAATCAGAAACTATAGACACTATAGAGATAGGAGTATAATAAGTTCATTCTTTTCTGTCTGATCGAATACTAAACTAAACTAAACTAACTGGGACTCGGGGATAAAAAAGGGGGTAAGTGGTTAAATTGAATTCTTACTTTTCAAACAAAGGTAGCTGACAAATTTGTTCAGAAAAATACACTTTGCCCTAAGTTCTAGAAGGCAAGTAAGGAACAGATTAATATAGAAGCATCTAATTAATTTCTATGCCATAACTTTATTTTGCATATAATATGCACTTAGTCATGCTACATACATAAACTAACAGGCTATGAAAAAGCACTCATTCTTTATCCATTTATTTCTTCATTCAACAAATATTACCACACCCTGCTATGTGCCAAGCATTACACACTGGTGAAGCAGAGATCAAAACCTAGCCCTCACAGAGCTTCTGTTCTAGTGAACAGAGCATACTTGGAGAACATCAAAATTGAATTCAGTAGTCTGCAGAGACTGAATTGAGAATAAGCAAAACAAAGAAAACATTTCCGGTTACACTCTCATCCATTGCATCATTAAAGTGAAGATGAGTACAGCAGAGATTAGCAAAGGAGACCGCAAGGGTTTAAAATTTGTCCTTTCTTCAAAATAGTAAGTTAATTTTAAATTTAATATATTCAAAAAGATATGAAATTCCCAACATATGTATTAAGCAATAACTCAAAGATTAAATGATTCTACTTTGTCTAGAACAGACTATATCTTAAGCTGTTTAATACTTCAGAAAAAAACAGAAAAATTCAGAAATATTTACTAAATATTAACATTTTGCTATTTAGGCTTCAGAATGTTTACTTTTGTCAGAAAGAAAATGTTCTAGATAATAGCTAAAACACTATCACTAAGTACTGCCATCATCCTTCTCACTCTCTTCCTCTCTAGAGATAAATAATTTTCAGAATATAATTTCATTCAGGTTTTTTGTTTTAATATGTGTGAATGCCTAGATATAACAGACACAATTGTGTTCTGTGGGCCAAACTTTTACATAAATGGCATTATATTACATGAATTATTTGCAGTTTGTTTTTTTCCCCATCTTCTCTCTCTCTCTCTGTGTGTGTGTGTGTGTGTGTGTGTGTGTGTGTGTGTGTGTGTGTGTGTGTGTGTGTGTGTGTGAACTGAATTTCCATTGATACAGGTAGAAATATAATTCATTCACTTCAACTGCTATATTCGCAGCATAAACTTGTGTGTTATTAATTACTCAAGAGAGGGATAGTCAAGTTGTTTCCTTTAAATACACCACACACACACACACACACACACACACACACCATGCAGTCTGCAGAGCCCTCTTAACCAGTCTATTGTTGAAATGAACCAGAGTATGTATAGCAGAGATCAGATATATCTTCATATGAATATATACCTATGTGACTATATGTCTAATCTTTGCTATACTCCATTTTGTACACACATATACAAGTGGTACAATGAACACTCTGGTGCAAGTATTCTTGCCCATGTTCAGGAGAAGAGTCCCTCCAGGGCAGATGCGTAGTTATGGAAGTGTTGGGTCAGAGGATACACACATTTTCTGCTTTACAGGGAACTGTCGAATTGCTTTCCCAAGAGAAAGAAAAGAATTCCTCTTCTGCCATATTCAGGCCAACTTTGGAGATATCAGATATCAACTATTTTTTGCCAATTTGACGGGTTTAAAGTGATATTTCATTGTTGTTTTAATTTGTATTTCCTAGGTTATAGACAAGCTTTTGAACTGATTAAGTCAATTTCAGGGAAGTGAATACATGGTCAAGAATATAGGGAAAAATTTCTCAATCTCTCAGTCATGTTAAATATAGTCTAAATCTTCAAGGTCGTTCTCTGTATGTTCTCACCACACTCAACTGCCAGCAGTAATAAACTGCCATCCGGTCTCTCGGGCCCTCTCAAGATCTGAAAACAAAGATCTAACAATATTTTAGGCACTCCTTCTCCACAAGGAAGGAGTCTTATTCTGACTGAGATCTAAGAATAGCCTATTAGAAGATTTTACATCATGTTGCACCATTTAAACAAAATTTTCACAAAACAATGCTTATCCTTACAGGTGAGGCATTCTGATATTTTCGATTTTACTGTATTTTAATCTATGTTTTTGCTAGTTGAAACCCACTAAATTGATGTCATGACCCCATTAATAGGTCACAACACTCAATTTGGAAACATTAAATCTCTTCAATGACCAATGTACCCAGGAAGCAGAGAATACTTGTTTGAGTTTCAACCTATGAGCTGAGGGCCCCTACCAACCCTGCACAAAGTATTAACAGAAAAGGACACCTAACTGGCCCTCTGCCCAAGGGGTTCCAGGGTTGGAACCATCAGTGTTACAAGACCTTAGTCTACTTTTCAAATGGATGTGCAAAGCTTAGCATCACGGGAGGTCTGACACTCTTGGGGCATATTTTTTGGGCAACTTTATTTGGTGCTTTTTGTTTTTAGGTTGGTTTTTGCTTTACTGTTTGGTAAACTGTCTCAAAGATTCCAGAGATATGGGTGAGGACCATGTATTTTGAAAACATCTACAAGTATACCCTTTTTTGGTAAGTTATTTGGGTTCCCAAGATTTGCCATAACAAAATTAACAAAATTGTTTCCACACCCCTAAAAAGTAATCAAATAGCTTACTACTTGATATTCTGACTATTCAAATAATACAGACAGCTTCTATGCTGTCCCAACTTCTGCCTCAAATAACATATATATCTGTACTCTTGAACAAAATAATCAGGTTTAGGACTTATTTTAAATTGCTTTTGTTAACTTTCCTTATTCTGAAACTCTGCCCTTGTTTTTAATATACTTGCATTGTATTTAGCTGAGACTAGGCATTGAAAATTTCTGAAGTCATCATCATATTTGTATGTACAAATTAAAACTTAAATTGTGCCTTTACAATTCTGCATTTACAAATACAGAACTTAACTCTCTGATTAACATGTAAAATGTTCTTAAAACTTATTTCTGTTAGGCTATTTTTTTTTTTCTGGCCACTTTATCCTCTATTTCCATGTTACCGGATGCTATGTAAAAATACACCATCCAGCTAATTGACGTCTTAGGTTCAAGTTATACACAAAGCCAGCACTGAAGCAGATTTGGGAACCTAGCGCATTACACTGTGGTGTCTTTCTAAAATGTGCATGCACTCAGCATGGAATGTTATGACTGGATAAGTTACAGGTTTCCAAATTAAAAAAAAAAAATCCTGTTTTCATTCCAATCTTGTTTATGCAAAGGTTCTGAAGATTAGAACTGGCAGGTTATTTCTAACCCTTGCCTTTTCTCCCACCTTCTTTAAGTTCCTCTCTCTTGCTGCAAATCTAGAAGTGACAACCTGCTATTTTCTAGAACTGTACGGTGGTAATTCGAATAGCAAGCTCTGTGCCTGGTATAGATTGTCAGAAATATATACCTGAAACTATAATTGTACCATGTGTGGGCGAACAGGGAAACTTAGTTGACATCAACAGTATTTATAGGGAGAAAACATGCTCAGTTTAATTCCAGTACAGACATTCCCATTTCAAAAGGAAAAGTTTTAATTTCCTCCTTAACTTTGACAGTGGCTATAATAAATTTTCTCAAATTTTCATGAATTTGAATTAGGAAATTTCACGTTTCTAATGAAAACTTTCTTAAACACCAGTTATAAAACATCAACGCTTCTTTTGCTGCATCTCAAAAAATAGAAACATACCACATTTAACAGGAGGTCATATAATACTAGGAAGAGATAATACTATCGGAAGTCTTCACATCTTTATATTCATATTTGCACTTCATATTCAACCATATAATTTCCCAGAAGTGTCATATAAATCATATATATATGATTTATATATAATATATATGATTTAAATATATATGTGTGTGTGTGTGTGTGTGTATATATATACATCTATGATTTAAAGAATATCCAAAGCATTAGTCAAACTATCTTACTCATCTTTGTAAAAGTTGTAGTGGCCTGAAAAGTCAGGTCCTAATGGCTGGTACCTGTAAGTGTTATTTTAAAAAAGAGTTTGTGGAGATGTGATTAGATTAAGGATTTTGTGGAGGGAAGACTATCCTGGATTATCCACATAGGCCCTAAATGCCACCACATGTCCTCATGAGAGGGAGGCAGAGGGAAATTGCACACACAGAAGAAGAGAAGGTAATGTGACCAGAGAGGAAGAGACTAGACTGATGCAAACCACAAGCCAAGGAATGCCAGCAGCCACCAGAGGCTGGATAAGGCAAGGAATGAGTTACCTCCTAGAACATCCAGGGGTTGCACAGCCCTGCTGACACCTTGATTCCAACTCAGGGACAACGATTTTGGACTTTGGTCTTCCAGAACTATGAGAGAATACATTTCAGTTGTTTAAATCCATTAAATTTGTGTAATTTGTTACAGCAGCTTCAAGAAATTAATACAACTATACAAGCTATTATCTCAGGATAATGTACTGAACTTTCTGATTACATTAATAAATTTGAGAGAGAGGGACCCACAACCACTTGAGAGAAATGAATGATCCTATTTTAGTGTGCTGGAGAGTCTGAGAAGTGTTTTTGAAAGAACCAGGCCTAGAAAAATGAAGAGTGTTTAAAGTGTATATTAGTCTGTTCTCATACTGCTATGAAGAAATATCTGAGACTGGGTAATTTATAAAGAAAAGAGTTTAATTGACTCACAGTTCCACATTGCTGGGAGGCCTCAGAAAGCTAACAATCATGGTGGAAGAGGAAGCAAACACGTTCTTCTTCACATGGTGGCAGGAAAAAGAAACGCTGAGCAAAGGAGAGGAAAGCCCCTTGTAAAACCATCAGATCTCATGAGAAGTCTCTCGCTATCCCCAAGAACAGCATGGGGGAACTGCCCCCATAGTCTAATCACGTCCCATGAGGTGCCTCCCGTGACAAGTGATGATTATGGGAACTACAATTCAAGATGAGATTTGGATGGGGGCAAGCCAAACCATATCAAAGTGTCAGAGCCAAGAAGAGAATATCTAGTCTAAGGAGCAAATTTAAACTACACTTAAAATCTTTCAGAAAATAACTTGTCAGGACTGCACTTGGTAGCTCATGCCTGCAATCTCAGCCCCTTGGGAGGCTGAGGAAGGAGGACAGCTTGAGGCCAGGAGTTAAAGACCAGCCTGGGTAACATAGTGAGACTCCTATCTCTAGAAAAAAATTTTAAAAAAACAATCCAAGTATGGTAGCATGCACATGTAGTCCCAGCTATTCAGGAGGCTGAGGTAGGAGGGTCCCTTGAGCCTAGGAGTTTGAGGTTGCAGTGAGCCATGACTGTGCCACTGCACTCAGCCTGGGCAACAGAGAAAGACCCAGTCTCAAAAAAAAAAAAAAAAAAAAAAAGGAAAATAATTTGTCAGTAATTATCAAGAGCATTAAAGTACTCCTACCCTTGGACTCAGTAATTTTGTTGCTAAGAACCAATACTAAGAATATATACCCAAATCAGATCAAATTTTATAAATTAAGATGTTCCTCTCATAACACACACCTCATAATATCAAAAACTAGAAACAATCTAAACATCCAAGTATAGAAGAGCTAAGTAAGCCACAGTATGTCTTCTTGGCTGAACATCTTATACATCTATCAAAAATAATGTTTACAAAAAATCTGGACCAAAACAAAAAAACCCTTATGTTATACTATTACATGTACAAAGCAACATACAAAAGAACATGTACATTATTGCCTTTCTCATTTAAAATTCATAGAAAAAAAGAAATACGTAAGATTATAGCTAACTTTTTCTTTATTTCAATTCTTTTAACAGTTTACTAAGTTACACCAGATACTCGGTGGTAAGCGAGGACTACAAAAGGGTAATTGGCAGATGCAAATGCTCCAATTTTCTGGGTGAATGAAAGACAGAAGAACAGTACCTTAACAGCCAAAATTCCCAAATGCCTTCCAATGCATCGCATTATCTATAATGATTTTGAATATCCATGAGTCACGCAGGAATAGATAACACTATCGCTTATTTACATTGGGAGCACCCAAGGCACAAAAGGTTTCGGAGTCCATGCAGGGTCATCCTATATAAGCAGGAAGAGCTGGGACAGAAGCCAAGTCATGTCATTCCAGACTAGGGCTTTAATCCCCCTTTCCAAGGTGATGGTGCAGCAGCAGGGCCAGACCTTGCATGGAGAGCAGGCAGCTCTTCTTATCAGAGAGCTTCAGAAAAACAAGGTCAAGGCCTCAAACCCACTCTGACTGGCGGATATTTACCTATGCAAAGCCTGTGAGGAAAAATGTCTCAGGCTTTCCTAGGATCCTTTCAGATTCATGAACAAGCCAAAGTATAAATAAATAATACTTTCATAAATGTTGCCTACTAAACATACAGTAATCATAAATACTATGGAGATACTAAATCTTTCAAAGCAGTACCCTCTATTCATTTCACTTATTTTTGATTCAGGATATAGTTTATATTAACTTATTGATCCAAGCCTCTCCTTACAATAGGTTCTTACTTTGGCACTTAATCATTTTCTAAAATAGTCACATATTCTAAGAGCTAATAATTTTCTACAAATGCTTGCTTATACCTGTATTTTCACTTTTAGGAACAAATGAAAAAATTACTCCTGCAAAAGTCTACCTAAAAACATGCAAAAAAAGTTATAATTACAAATTGGGTTTCTTTCAAAATGTTTACATTTTCATTCAGGATTATAGAACCAATTCACAGGTATTTTATATTTATACATATGCTCTAGGGAGCTCTATTTTTTTTACACTGTTTTGAGCTTGAGAAGTTCCCAGCATTAACATATAATCAAAGAAATTACATAATTAACTGGTGAAAAAAGGATCATAGTCAAATTCAAGCTAATTTTCAACTTTCAGATTTAATTCAGCAAACTCAGGGTATTAAAACATTAATCACATAAAGTCATCTCTCAAATGTTAATAAAAATCTTCACTCTCAAATTTTTTTCTGTACTGAAACAGATACTTTGATCATCAAGCCTAGATTTAACTGTCAAAAATAATGTACTCTTGGGCTACGTATATATGCACAGACTTATATATGACTAATTTGAGAAGTTACATCAACTTCAACAAAGCAACAAGAGGATAAACTTTTTTCAAACTCCTAAAGAAAGATATTATTCATTTTTACCCTTTGAGTTAGTATTAGCAAAGATATATTTTTTACAAATCCCAAAAGAGCTTTTAACTAGGAGTACGTCATTGAATGAAAAATAAATCTGTAGAAGTAGAAAGTTTTACTGCTATCCTTGCTAAAAGATTGCTAGTTACACCTAAAAAGTCATACTGGTGAGAAAGTTCACAAAAAGTGTATTAAATATATATGTATATTTGTGTCGCCAGAAGAATTTAACTCAAATGCTAACAGAAGCTCTCTCAAGACATCCTAAAGATAGCCATACATTAGTTAGTTTCCTTTCCTTTTATCACTTGTGTGTTTGTATCACAGTTTTAGCATTAACTAAAGCATCTAGTCTGATCACTTCCATCTATTTTAGAATACTAACAAGATGATTCTAATAACCAAACAAAAAGAAACATGAGTTTAGAAAAAAATTCTAATTGTTTTATTTAATAATTATATGCTATATAGAGCCTATTTAAAAAAAAAAAGATGTCACACACCTCATAAATACCAAGATATTTCTTAATAATTATTTTGAAGTGTCATAAGTTCACATTTAACAAATGAATTGCCTCTAACATACCAAAATCAAAATAATTTTTCTTCATTCAACTGCCTATTAGAACAATTCTTAAAAGAACCTGAATATGTAATTTAACAACAGAGCTGAAATGCAGCAGGCTGAGACTTCTTCATGAATTGGTTTTTAGAATACTAGATACGTTTGTCTAAAATCTCCAAGGTTTTGTTAAAAAAAAGACAAACATTTCCATTTTCTCATAGATTATAAATCAAAGAAAAATTTAAGGCAGCTATATAAACAGTTCACTGACTGCATCTGTTGTGAAAGACACAATGATGTCTAATGTAGAGCATTTAGCCTATTCACCTCTGTGCTGCCATCTTTGAATAAACACGTCTTAAAGCACCATTAATCCAAGCAATGAGGGACATTTTTCTTTCAAGAACAAACACATTTTCAACTTTGGACTAGCCATACAACTGTAAAATCAAGCAGAAAAAAGAATTTTGTGATACTTGTTTACATTAAAAGTTGAACATGGTACTATCAAGTCTCTCCAACGTGAAGATGCATTAAAGAACTTAAGAGACATTAATATTAACTATTTTCTTCTCTACTGTTATTCTTCTGTATCATGGTACTTGCAGAATAACTTTTCTGCCTAATACTCAGAGAACCCAAAGGAGGAAATTAGTAGTTTCATCATGAATTTAAAACAACTTTAAAAATCAAATAGTGATCAAAGGAACTTATGTTATTTATACAGCCATTTAAAGAAGTATGTTAAGATGTGAAAGAAAAAAAAAACAAACTAGCATACAGAGCTGCTTCTCTCAGTATTCAGCGCCCAAGAAAACCAAGTCTGAAGAAATACAACAAGTTTACTTTCCTCAAATAATTCCAAACTAACAGAAAATCAAATCAACAATTCCCTTTTAGAAAAATGATCAAAAGATATCTCAGGGAAAATAAATGCCTAGTTTTACAAATATCTTTTAAACTGTTCTATTGAGAACAATATGCAAAACAGAGTATTCTCAAAAGGAAATCCTTAAAAAGTCAATCCTTTAAAATAAAATAAGGAAAAAATGTGGACCAAGATCAGATATCACAACATCGCCCTGAGACTATATGCAAACTCCTATGTAAATGGTAATTAGGGATTTCTCGCTTTCTCTCTCTCTCTCTCTCTCTCTCTCTATCTCTTTTAAAGGCAATAATGGCTATGTTTGTTGAGGGGAAAAAAGGTGGGGAAAGAAGGTATAAATGCTTACTGTTTAAGAAAAGCTGGTCTGTGCCAATATATTGGAGAAACTATTCAAGAACAGTTGATCTATGTGAAAATGTAACCCCTGAAATGTTGCCAAGGTCACAGAGACCCAGGGTGATCTCCAACACACAATAAGTACCATTTGTGTATTTGTAAAGAGCACTTGGGTAGTGGGTTATTTTTGCATTATGCATCTCGTTGGAAAAAAAGCAGGGAAAAGAAAATGCAGACTGGTTGTGCTTTTACAGTATTTCATTTCACTATCCTTCCTATGGGGTAACTAAAATATTAGCAGTGCCCTGCTTATGAGATATGTGTGATCCCTTTCAAGGTGGGCGTTAGCAGCAGTGTTTTTAAGTGAAACACGAGAGCAACATTACAATTTCCAAATTCAATTTCAATAATTACATTAACATGACAAGGTTCTCAAGAACTGCCAAGGACAACAAAACTGAACTGTTTACCTTGAGTAGCACATTTCACTGTGGGACTCAAATTTTATACCACAGCCCACTTTATGTTGTTATCCATTTCAAACACTGCCACGCAGCAGTGGGTTCTCTCCACCATTTCCACCTTTTTTGTTTGTTTGTTTAATACCATCCATTTACATTTTGCCTTCTACTGGTGGTTCTCAGAACACCATTTTATAGGAATGGAAAGGCACCAAGAAATTTCACCTCAAGTCATGTGAGACTGCAGCTATAGAACGCACAAACCCAGTTCCTGAGTGTTGAATAAGGAACATTTCTTTCTCACTGATTAGAGAAAGCCAATTTCAATTTCTCTTTATATGAGAAAGAACCAGCCAGTCTTTATTAGCATGGTACTAAAATGTGTGTCCCAAATTTGTGAAATTTTTAAAAAAAAGAACAAGAGAAGTCATATTTTCTCTAAGAACATAAGCACGTATTTCTTCTTGGGAAGCCCATACACAACATGGGGAAGAGTCCACTTCACACAAATTTGCTTTCTAATATTTAAAAGGCATTGAGGTAAAGCCTCATTAAGAAAGACGGAAATGGTCCCTTACTACAGACAGAGAAGGCCTTTCCTGGGATGGACTATAAACACTAAGTGCAAAGTCTAGAGCCAAAGGAGAATGTTAGGTTTGCAAGTTTGCCTCTTCCAGAAGGAGAAAATATTATTTCAGATGTTATGACTCATTATTTTTCATTTTTTAATCTTTTCATGTTTTATATTCATTTATATTATAAAGGAAGATTTTTATTTTAAGCATATTTCACATTATATTTTCCTTTTGCTAATACAAATTAGTGACATTATACCAAAAAAAACCTAAAATTGTTCTTATAATCATTAATAACAATTTAAATGTACTGAACTTCATAATGCTAGATTTTTTGCTCCTGTAATCTTCATGAAAACCCTGCAGGACTGATATCCCCACTTTACAGATGAACAAACTGAAGCTCAGAATATAAAATTACCCAAACTGAACTCCAAAGTTCGTTATCCCACATTTCCTCAGGAAATAGTACATTCACCTACCATTGACAAAATGCATTAAAATATACAAAACTTGAGTTGGAAGCTTACCTAATAAATTGTAAAAGATTTTCAACAAACTACACCTCTACTAATTCACCTACTCAAAAGCTGATAGTTAAATGAAACCTGAGAAAATGATCTGGGATATTTCTCCATCTCTCACTAAACAAATGCTTGTGGGTCTTTAAGGGTCCAGTTCAAGTATCACATCTTCTGTAAAGTCTCCTTACTCTCCATACCAATAGAATTACTTCTTTACTGGGTTACAGAATTTATTTAATGATTAAACATGACTAAATATTACCCTTTTTTTGGTCTTCAGCTCCCGGTACAGTACATCATACTTGTTAAATAAATCCTTGTGTTCAATAAATGCTTGTTAAAAGTATACATGAACAAACAACAGCTCAACTATGAGATCAGATAAAATCTCATCTCACATAATTATAACTACAAGTTAAATCTTGTATTAAAGCTCCTCTAACTTTAACACGTATATAAATCGCGTGGAGATCTTATTAAAAGGTAGATTCAGATTCAGTGGGTCTGGGGTGAAACGCGCATTTCCAGTAAGCTCGCAGCTGGTGGCACTGCTGTTGGTTCCCAGACCAACCACCCTGTGGGTAGCAAGAACGTAATCTACTGGGACAACACATTCCAGACTTGGTGAATTGTTTAGAAAGCCGTATGTTCCTCTGGGATGTTAACCTCCATTTAGACCTGGCACCAAACCTCAACTTATTAAACTTAAAAACTACGAGCAATTACGAGTTTATGTGAATTTCCCTAAATGAGACATGAGTTTTTTTGAAAAGGACCACTCTTAATGAAGTTTGCAAGTACAGCCCCAAGACAGTGCTTTATATGTCAGAGGGACTCAATTTAATATTAAAGTAAATTAAAAAATTAAGTACTTGAGGGTAAAAACTATCACTGATTTGTCTCTTTGGCACAGGGCTTGGCATGGTGCCTCAAACACAAGAGAGCCTCAATATATAAATGCTGAATGAATGAATAAACAAACAGGCAAACCATTCTTTCTCTGTAAAGCATGAAGTTTTTATCCTCATCAATGCCAATTTGAGGCACTTGATCAAAATTTTAACTGATCTGGTAAGCCCTAGATATTAATAAATCTGCAATGTTCTAGGAGTCATACAATCCCTATGCTATTCCATTTTTGAATGTTACCTTTTGTTTAGTTTTTCCTAATTCTACATACACTGCCATTCCAACATTTCCTTTTTGCTGTGCCAGGATTAAAATGTGTGGCCACTACTGTTTTAAGCTCAGGATTACTGCCACTTCAAAAACCACTAGTACCGAAAAGATCACTGTTAACCGTATGATGAAAGTCACTATAATACTTCTTAAGTTTTTACTTTTAAGTATCATTTACCTTTTAAGTTTCAAAGTCTTAATTTTACATGTACAAAAACTACTAGAAGATACGAATAAAACTTCACATTTATTTTTCATATATGTATCTGTTAATAGGCTTTTGTTATCAGAATCCAAGAGTATTTATCTGCAGAAAATTATTTCTCGGCCGGGCGCGGTGGCTCACGCCTGTAATCCCAGCACTTTGGGAGGCCGAGGTGGGCGGATCACGAGGTCAGGAGATCGAGACCATCCTGGCTAACACGGTGAAACCCTGTCTCTACTAAAAATACAAAAAATTAGCCGGGCGTGGTAGTGGGCGCCTGTAGTCCCAGCTACTCGGGAGGCTGAGGCAGGAGAATGGCGTGAACCCGGGAGGTGGAGCTTGCAGTGAGCCGAGATCGTGCCACTGCACTCCAGCCTGGGCGACAAAGCAAGACTCCGTCTCAAAAAAAAAAAAAAAAAAAATTATTTCTCATAATATTCAAAAGAGGATGTGATTGTTTCATAGAACCAAGTTTTATTGCTTTATCTCTGTACATTTCAGCAATAAGATATAAGTGGAATGTATAGTGGGAAAGTGTTTAAGTTACCAAACAAGCTATTAAGTGTTTAATGTACCACACAAATATTAGCCACTTACTATGTACAATGCACATATTAGGATATTGTGAGAAATATAAAGATAATATCTCAATAAAGCTATGAGAAGATACAGACAACAAAACTGCAACAATAGAAAAGGTTAAAAAACTGTTTTTCAATTACTATTTTCCAACTACATTTTAAAATAAATTAAGTTTTAGGGGCACATGCTGAACTAAAAAAAATGCAATATTGGTCCTTTCCTTTAACCACTTCTGCTATGGACTGAATTGTGTCATCCCCAATTCATATTCCAAAGTCCTAACCCCCAATGTGACGGTACTCAGAAACGGAGCCTTTGGGAGGTAACTAGGTTTACATGAGATCATGAGGATGGGGCCCTCATGATGGGATTAGTGCCCTTACAAGAAGAGACACCAGAGAGCATGCACTGTCTCTCTTCACCACGTAAGGACGCTGTAAGAGGGTGGCAGTCTGTAAGCTAGAAAGAGAGACCTCACCAGAATCCAACCATGTTGGCATCCTGATTTTAAACGTTCAGCTTCCAGAACTGTGGAAAAAAATAAACTTCTGTTGTTTAAGCCACCCACTCTAAAGTATTTTGTTACGGCAGCCCAAGAAGACTAGTACAACTTCTCTGATTGACTTTTATACTTTTACATTAGAATTACTCTAGGTCATAATTACACTCATGTAATTTACTGCCACAAATGTATTTTTATAATATTAAGAGGTTTAGAAGTGGAGTTAGTAAATAAATATCAATTCTTCAATTGCCAATTGTTCATAAAAGTGGGAAGAAGGAAAGAGAGAGAGAATTTTACATTTATTTAACAAGTAACTCAGAAATAAGCTTTGGGGGAGAGGGGGTTACCTCATTAGCAATAAGTGCAGACATGCAGACATTCCCCTACACAAAACCTCTTTCAGCAGCATCAGAAAGAGAATGCTTTTTGCATGTGTCACTTCTCAGGTCCAAGCCTCTAGCAGGCTTCTTGTTATATGCAATTAGCTCCATGCCAAGATTTAGTACATTTCATAATAAATCCCTTGACCACATTAACTGTAGGCTTGGCAAAGTTGGAAAGGCTCTATTCACGAAGACGGAAAACAAGCCACAGAACTTACCCCACAGCAAAACGCACTTGCTAGATGCCAACACACTACAAATTTCAACAGCCTGCCACATGCCCTCCCTTCATTCCTCTCCCTCTATTTGGGGTAGAGGAGGGGTCAGAAAAATACAACCTGCCATGTGACTATGATTAAAGAGTATATAAGGGCAAAAAAAGCTACAGACAAATTTGGTGTGTTTACTTCTTCTTCCTCCTCCTCCTAAATCTTGTTACTAGCTTGTTCCTTTGACCTAACTCCCCAAACCACCCACCCAAAAAACCTAGAGTCACTTCACAGATGAGATCCAGAGTTTACCCTCATTTAAACAGTAACCATCTGTTGCCTACAGGAAGACTGTGGCTCCTTCTCAGGTTTCCCTTTTTGGAACATGAAGGCTGTGGTACATTATGGCTATTCTGCATGGGAAAGTTCTCTGCAGGACAGCAGGAGCAATGAAAAAAGGAAGGAGGCACAGAACTAATGAGCCCTTCCGCTCATAACAAAACAAAGCACAACACCTTTTATTTGTTTTTGATAAACACCTTTTGAGAAAGAATTAAAACTACAGCAGTACAGAGAGAACATGCATGAGCTCTGGAGTTGTACAAACCCCAATTTCAATCTTAACTTGTTTTCACTTTGTCAATTAGAGCATCCGTTTCTTTATCTGAAAAATAGAGATACTACAGAGTTGACGCAGGGCCTAGAAATGTTTGGCTCAGAAAATGCTTATCATATACAAGATTAGTTCTAGATATTTTATTTTACAGTATTATTACTGGAAAAAATGTTAATCACAGGCAAATTACGATAAAAATATAGGAAGACAAAAAATATATCACTATTAAAACTCTATTAAGTTCCCTTTTAGATAACACATTTGAAACATCACCATTGTTAAAATTTACAATAAAAATTAATTAGGAGGCCTCTCTTGGATCCCCAGCAAGAGGCTCCTGGTACTGACATCCTATTCCTCTTTATTATAAATTTCTTTCTGGTTCTTTGAGGCTCCAGTATACATTTAAAATAAGAAAAAATAAGACTCTTAAAACCTGTATTTCATTTATAAAAACTATTGAAATTTTATATTATGTATTACAAATTTTAGAATGTTTTATAGTGTCTTGCTTTTCCAGTGTAAGAAACAATGGTTTCCTTAGAGATATGATTTCCTTGGAGATATATCATTATGATATATCATGATATATTAGAAATATATCATTAATAGCATTTCTAACAATAAAATTGATAAAATAATTTCCTACCATGTAAATAATCATACAACAAAATATCTGAAATTGGGACTAGCCTAGAAAAGTCAGGTTACTGGGTCACTTAGTTTATGGGTGCAAGCAAAAATTTACAGTCAGCCTTCCTTTGCCTCAATCCCAGCTTCATCACTTACCAGCTTTGGACCAAGGTACTATTTAATCTCTCTCTGCTTTAGTTTCCTTATCTGTAAAATGATCAATATCAGCACCCACCTCTTATAATTGTGAAAAAATTAAATAATGTTTAGAAGGTGTTTAAAACAGTGCCTGGTGCATAGTAAGTGCTTTGTATCATTATTATCATTGTTATTATTCATGCTATTATGAAAAATCATATGGTCCTTTAACATCTGCCTACAGTAGAATATTGCCTACACAACAAAGATCTTTTTCTATTTTCATTTCTTTTCCCCTCTTCTCTGATTTAATTGGCATATCTCAGCTCTACTTTTTAGTCTTATAATGCATATTTATTTATTTTTAAATACTCACCATCAGTCATTTTACTGTTTTCCTAGTCATGATTTGGATGGATACAGCTCACACTCTAATAGATTCCTCAGGAAGAATTGATAGAAAATTCCATAAACTCTTACGTGTTGAAAACTACTTTTCTAAAGCCTTGTAAATTGAAAAATATTTTGGATACAAAATTCTTGATTGCCACTTTATTTCACTGAGTAAAATAAAAAATAATAACAGTAACAAAACTGTTCCATTGTTTCCTTGTATTGAATATTGGTTTTCAATAGCTAATGCTAGTCTAATTATTTTCCTTTGGTAGATGACACACTCTTTTTGCCTGTTAGCCCTTAGGATTTTATGATCATTGTTGAAACAGGCTAAATCTCCAAGTTTATTGTTTGGGGTTAATTTGCCCATGTAAGCTCTTTCAATATATAGGGATTCCGATTTTTTTTCTATTTCTGAAAAATTTTCTTGGATTATAGTTTTAAATAATGGTTTTGTGAATTATTGTTTTTCTTCTTCAGAAAGTCAAGTAATACAAGTATTATCCCTTTATTGCCAGTCTTCCATTTCCACCACTTTCTCTATGACCCATTTTGCTTCGTGTCATTTGTATCCTCTTGGTCTTTTTCCTGTTTTTCTTTGATGCCGCTTATTAATTTTCATTTGAATCTATTCTCTCTTGGGTGTTCTGTAATTTATCTTCATTTTTGAGATAATTTTGTCATTTTCTTGTATTTATTTACCAAGTTCAATACAGTAGTTTTTCATCTCTCCCTGCTTTTTCTATGTTTTTAATTTTTAAATTTCTGATTAAAGGTATTTTTCTTACACCTAAATGTCTGAGTATATTTAAATGTTTAGAATGTAGACACAGTTTTCTTCTGCTTCCCGCTTGTTGTTTTTTGTTTTTTTTTTTTTTTTTGGCGGGGGGTGGGGGTGGAGGTGGTATTTCCCTCCATTGATTTGTATGAAAATTCACTATCTGATCTTTTTCAATAGATTTGTATGATTTTTTATTTTCCTTTTTTTATTTTGTGATGTGAGGATATTTTACACAATTCCTAGTTTAAAGGCACCTTTTTTTTTTGTCAATCTGGCAAATTCCAGGTGTCAGCAAAATTATTTCTTTTATACGTTTATTTGTTTTAGTAGTAGGGGAGAAGAGTTATGAGTCCTCCAAGTTTGTGGTTCTCCTTTGTTTTACAGAACCCTAATTTAACCCTTTTCCTTCTTTTCTCCTTTCCCATTCATTGCCAAAGAATCGCTCTTCGTTCCTTTTTACCTTTTATCCCCTCCCTGAAAAGCAATGCAATTGGAGGACTGTCCCATAAAATTGTTAATTTGACCCTTTAAATAGCACATACTTTGAAACCTTTTCCCACAATCTTCATCCCATCTTCCCAGTTTCTTTTTCAGTATTTTCAGATTTGAGGTATATCTGACCTATACAGTGGTCTCTCCAACTGTTCCTTAAGTTCCCTTGCCAGTGTCCCTCTTCTTCCTCCCTAAGTGATTCCCAGTTTCTGTGTGTATACCACAAAGCACTGCAGCATGACAGGAAAGGGGCAGGAGTATGAAGGACTGCAGAACTTACAGTTATTTTGCAGTCATGTCATTCTCTGCCTTCAAGTGATGTTGAGTGTATATTTTTGCATAGAAATTTATTAGTGGTAAATTAATTTCATATCCATTGGGGAGGAGATTTGAAGAGGTTACTGTATTACCAACTCTCCACTGTCTTCAGTTATCTGGAAGGTAGGTGGTCATTTTTTAAAACATGTCCCATGACTTTTAAAAGAATGTGTATTCAACAATTTTGTAGCATAATATACAACATAAAGCCGTTATATCAAGTGCAGTATTTCTAGAGCTCAACTTTCCAACATGCTTACAGATTTAAGACCTGCTTGGTCAATCATTAACAGAGAACATTATGCTCAAATCTCCTACTGAAAATTTGTTAACTGCCCCTTATAATTCAGTTAATTTTAGCTTTATAAAAAAATTTAAACCAGACTTCAGATATAAATTAGAAACTGTATCTTTCAGAATATTTTAATCTTTTATCAAATTGTAATAGTCTTTTTAATCTGTAGCAATGCTTTTCATTCTTAAAGTGTTATTTCTTACTATATCTATCCAAGCTTACTTTTGATTATTACTTGGCTGATATATTATTTTTCACTTGTTATTTTTAACCATTTTTAAATTTGTAACTTAGGCATAGCACTTACAAACTGCATATACCTGGATTTTTGGAAATGCAGTGTTAACAATCTTTGTCTTGGAACTAAAAAGTGCAGTACCTTTACATTTATTGTAACTAAAGATATATTTGAATTTATTTCTATCATCTTACTTTGTGTTCTTCATTTTTTCCACATTTACTAACCTTCCTTCTGAAGGGAAAGTTTTGTTCCAAGTACATCCTTTCACTGTGAATGCCACATTTCCAGGATTGTGTGACCAGGGCTTGGTCAGATCCAGTATTTTTCTGGATTCATGTTTTCTTATTTCTTCTTCTGAAGATTTAGCTTAGTATCTTTCCAGGTCAGCAATATGTTTTACAATTATATTAAATAATTAGATTGAGCTCTTTAGATTACATATATTTTTAAATCCTAGATGATTTTTTTCCAAATATTTGTTCTGCCATAATGCCAGAAATGGAAGTCATGTCCTTTTTCTATATAAACTTAACATTTCCTTCAAAAACCACAAAGTGGTCAGGCATTTTGGCAAAATGTCTTTTCTTCCCTGAAGTTTGAAAAATAAAGTTTCTTCCCTGGTGATAAATATGTTAGCACCAATGGCTGCAGTTAAAAAACAAAGATATTTTGTATTCTCTTATAATGGTTTTTAAAACAAATCAGAATAGGAAAATGTCCAAACTCTACCATTCTATGCAAATTCTTAGAAACAGGCAAATGCATTTGTCAAATCTTTCTAAACCGCAATAATAATGATGTGCTAAATAAAGAAGCAACATCTTCAGCTTGCTCCTTTTTACTTAGTCATCTTCTCAGTGACTAGGTGGAAAAGGCACTAATATCTGTTTATCTGTTTACTACTGCTGCAAAAATAAGCTACCCTAAAACTCAGTGGCTCCAAACATTAATTGCTCATGAGTCTACGGATCAAGATGGAAGGATCTTCAGGTCTCAGCTGGGTTCCCTCAAGCATGTGTGGTCAGGTACAGGTTAGGTAGGTGGCTCTGCTGATGTTGGCTGTTCTGTCTTAACACATTTTTGGTCAGCTGGCTGACGGCTGGTCTGAGAGGGCCAGACTCAAGTAAAATGACTTGGCTCTGCTCCATTTAGCTGCTCCCCTTCCACCAAGTGAGCCTGTTTGTGTGCTCACAGCAGTGACAGAGTTCTAAAGGGAACAGAAGCAAGCAAGACCTCTTAAGGCCCAGGCTGGGAATTGGTACACCATTACTTCTGCTGTGCTCTATTGGCTAAAGCAAATCACAAGACCAGCCCACATTCAAGAGCTGGGAAAACAGACTTCACTTCTTAATAGGAACAACTACGAAGTCTTACTGCAAAGAGTGTTAGACACATGGAGAAGGGAAGTTTGGGGGCATTGCTGCATTTACTCAATCATAATCTGTAAGTATAAAATGTATGTTTGCAGTTGATATTTCATAAGATGCCATCTTATTCATGTCTGAAAATTTTATTAACACCTAAATAAGGTTATGAGAAACTCAAGAACCTCCCTAGGGTGGTTATAACTCCTATCCAATTTGAAAGTATCCTTCATTTAACTGACTTGAGGTCAGCTTTTTGTTTTTTTTGAGACAGAGTCTCGCTCTGTCTCCCAGGCTGGAGTGCAATGGCACCATCTTGGCTCACTGCAACCTCAGCCTCCTGAGTTCAAGTGACTCTCCTGCCTCAGCCTCCCAAGCAGCTGGAATTACAGGCTCCTGCCACCACACCCAGCTAATTTTTGTATTTTAAGGACAGATGGGGTTTCACCATGTTGGCCAGGCTGGTTTCGAACTCCTAACCTCAAGTGATCCACTCATCTCAGCCTCCCAAAGTGCTGGGATTACAGGCATGAGCCACCGCGCCCAGCCGAGGTCAGTTTTTTATATGAAACTGGAACAATAGGCAGTTAGTTAAGACGTTTACTCCAAAGGGCACTGAAAATCTATTAAAGGCTTTCAATTGAGGAAGTTAGATCATTACTTTTGAAACCTTGGAAGACCACTCTGACTTCAAGGGGGACCTTAGATTGGCATGAAGCAGATTAGAGTCAGAAAAATATTCTTTTAGCAGGCTGTAAGTTATACAGTAGTTTAAAGCAAAAGATGATAGTGCCCTAGGATCAAGGTACTGACAGTAAAAATGACTAAAAGTTGACAAAATTTGAGGGCTAGCTAGGGGTGGAAGTGAGTATTCTGTTAAATGGGTATTCAACACAATTACTAAGTGCCAAATACTCTGGTAGGTTCTAGGGAATCAACAGTCCATCTACTTGTGAAACTTTGAGCTTAATGAAGAATAGAGACATGAATCAAAAAAATCACATGTTCCTCAAAGGATTACTGAAAAATCATCTGCTTTACCCTTAGTCTAACAATAGCTTAACTGCAAATTGATCCAATTTATTGACATATCTTTAATACTTCAAAGGGACTAAATAATTATTAGCACATTAATATGTATTACAGAATATATTCCTTAATACATTTATAATATATTCCTTAATATATATAATTATAAAATACATTCTCTTTAGATAAAAAACAAATTAAGTTATTAATGAGCTGCTTGTTTTTTTACATAAACAATCTCAAATATTTTGTAAAATAGAGAAAGGGTGTAAACAACAAAGAAATGAGCATGTGGATGAGTAATGAATATGAGATCCTTGGAGAATAAGCTATCACAGTAGTATCTGATTAGTAGCAGAGAGAGAATATAAGATAAGGCCATCTATAATGTTAACATGATAGGATGCAAAAACTGCTTTGTCTTGTTTGAAAAGAGACTCCTTTGAGACTCTGATAAAGCTATGGGCTAGAAAATGTACACACACAGAAATCTGGCATGTAGTTTCAGAGAGTTCAAGACACTCTCTCCCTCAGATGCACATCACTTTATAATAAACAAACAGCTCTGGACTAGAATCCAGCTGATACAGTTCTCTCATCAGTGGAAGAAGGGAGGTGAGCTCAGTCACTTTTCGAAGTCTATTTTCAAGGCTCTCTGGGATGACGCCTGCAAAGGCAGATGAGTAGAAAGAACCCTGCACTGAGAATTGGGTGCAGGCTAAAAACACAAGGGAATTCAGGGAAGGAAACACACACACACACACACACACATACACACACACGCACACACACACAGGAAAGAAAAGGTCACCCTTTTTGATAATTCAGCCTGGGGCTAGCTCTGATCCTACCTCTAAGCATTCTGAAGGTGATTCAGTTTGCACTGCCAACCAAATCAGAGCAATGATAATGTTGTAAACCATGAATTCCCACATTTGAAACCATGAAAACTGATAAACAATCTTTACAAAAAACAATTAATTCTACTTCTATCCCATGGTGCAGAAGGAGATCTGAAGACCCTCCCTATGAAAATCACAAACACTGTATCTTTCAAAAGTACTGTAAGTCAGACTGACTTAAATTCAAATCTCCACCCTACCAATTCTAGCTGGGTTAACCTGTTCTCAGGTAAGTAAAGTCTCTGATTCTGATTTTCTTCATCTGCAAAAAGAGGATTATAAAATCTCCTCTGCTTTAAAGAGTTATTGACAAGATAAGATGAAACAACATATGCTGAGTGCTTAGCACAGTAGAAGGCAGCTATACCAAACACCACCACCAAAGGTGAAAGGCAAAATCACAATTTTCAGCTAAATATTTATGTTATTTCTACTCCTGTTCCCCACTCTCAAGCTAAACTTTGATGAAGAGAAAAAGTTTCTTGTTTCCAAGATTAAGGCAAAGCTATACTTGTTCCCATATGAAAACATAAAATATATTTAGTGAAAGAATTGTTCTTGCATCCTAGAAGAGAAAAAACACAAAAGACTATCATATTCCCTCTGCATGCTATGAAGAAAATATTCCTCTATGGAAGGGGAAATAACTTTTTTAATTAAAAAATCCATGGAAAGATGTCATCCTCCTCTATCCTTCCATGGAAAAAAAAAAAAAAAGAGTGAGGGGGACAGTAGCATAGGAACCTTTTTCATGCCAGTATTTCCAAACTGGCTGTCCATTAGATTCCCTACACAGCTTTTCACACATTCTTGAGTTGGAAATCCAGAATCACAATCTTTTAGAGATGAGAATCGGGTATTTTCCAAAGCCTCATTAATTTAGTCAGGTGCATAGCCAGGGTTGAGACACTGTCTTATCCCTAAGTCTTTCCTTTCACTTATAAACCACTATAGGATATCTCAGCCTATTTAACAAAGATTATTTTTAGAGCTAAAAGGCAGCTTAGCCATCAGATGAGGTGAAACCAATAGCCTCATTTTATGCTGAAGAAAAAAAGGCCTAGAAAGGTCGAAATATTAGGCCAGGTGCAGTGGCTCATGCCTGTAATCCCAGCACTTAGAGAGACCAAGGCGGGAGAATCACCAAGGTCAGGAGTCCAAGACCAGCCTGGCCAATGTGATGAAATCCTGTCTCTACTAAAAATACAAAAATTAGCTGGGTGTGGTGGTGCACACCTGTACTCCCAGCTACTCAGGAGGCTGAGGCAGGAGAATCGCTTGAACCTGGGAGGTGAAGGTTGCAGTGAGCTGAAATCACACCACTGCAATCCAGCCTGGGTGACAGAGTGGATTGCAAAAAAAAAAAAAGTTGAAATATTACACTTGCCCCAGCCTAGAACTTGAACCCAGCTCCTCTCATTGCCAAATTCTTCTGCTGAAGATCACCTATGCAGTAACTTGCCGAGGACACATGACCTGAATCTATTCATGAGGAAACACCAAAACCAAAACCAAGAAACATTCTTCTAAATACGCATGTGTTTGCGGGGGAGAGGCCTTATATCCTTCAACAATAGTAACGTTACAGCCAAATTCACAGAGACAGTAAGCATAATGGGGGTTGCCAGGGACTGAGGGCTGGAAAACAGAGTTAGAAGGTACAGTTTCAGTTGCAAAAGATGAAAATGTTCTGGAGATGGATGATGGTAATGGTACAAGAATGTAAACATACTGAATGCCACAGAACCACATACTTGAAAATGGTTAAAATTGTCCATTTTATGGTATACACATTTTGCCACAATAAAAAATGGCAATATTATGCAAGGTAAAACTTCAGAATTATGATGTTGCATCTTTTCCACACACAAGAATTTTCTGACTTTAAAAGTTGATTAAAATATTTTAGGGCTGGACCCAGTGGCTCAGTCCTATAATCTCAGCACTTTGGGAGGCCAAGGAGGGCCAATCACTTGAGATCAGAAGCTCAAGACCAGTCTGGCTAAAATGGTGAAACCCCATCTCTACTAAAAATATAAAAATTAGCTGGGCGTGGTGGCACGCCTGTAATCTCAGCTACTTGGGAGGCTGAGGCATAGAATCGCTTGAACCTGGGAGGTGGAAGTTGTAGTGAGCCATGATTGCATCACTGCACTCCAGCCTGGGTGACAGAGTGAAACTCTGTCTCAAAAAAAAAAAAAAAAAAAAAAAATTCATTTTAATGGTCAGGCGCAGTGATTCACGCCTCTAATCCCAATACTTCAGGAGGCCAAGGCAGGAGGACTGCTTGAGCTGAGAAGTTCGAGACCAGCCTGGGCAACACCGTACAATCCCATCTCTACAGAAAAACAAAACAAAATTACTCCAAGGTGGTGGTGTGTGCTTGTAGTCCCTGCTACTCAGGAGGCTGAGGTGGGAGGATTGCTGCCCAGGAGGTTGAGGCTGCAGTGAGCTATGATCGTGCCATTGTACTCCAGCCTTGGCATCAAAGGGAGACTTTGTCTCAAATTAAGTAAATAAAAAGTAAAAATAAAAATATATCATTTTAATGCATTGTTTTTAGGGCATATTTGCTGTTCTGCCTTGAATTTATGGAGACAAGTTAGAAGTACAGTACTCTGAAACTCTGCCAATTCTTGAATGAGAACCAACCAAAGACATATAATGCTTCAGCTCTAGGGCCATCCTGCTAGGAAAATTCTATTTTTTAGTAAACGAGAAACACACATATACTTAACAGCATGTTGCATGTTTTTTAAAAAGTCAAAAATTATGAATAAAATAATAATAATTTGTATTGTCATTTTATATAAGATGTTCCATAAAAATATTTTGTTATGATAATCATTTCTCTTAGATACCGGATGAATACCACAAATAACAAATCTATAACTAATTAAATTCAAATTTAGTCTAGGAATTCCAAACGATCCATATGGTTGGTTTAACCACAGTATTTTCAATATACATTTTTTTTTCTTTTAAAGTATCAAACTTTGTATTAAAAACTGATTTTCACTGTGTAGTATAGTCTTGCCCATATGCACACCAATTTAATGACAGAAATATATCATGAGATATAGTTATTAAACAAAATATTTTTCTACTTCTAGTTCTATAATAATGGGGAAAAAAATTTAAAGATCTCCTGGACGAAACAACAGGAAAAGAAAAATCACTGGATACTAGAAAAATAAGAACCAAATGTATTTTATTTATTTTTATTTTTATTTACTTTTGAGACAGGGTCTCGCTCTGTCATCCAAGCTGGAGTACAGTGGTGCTAACACAGCTCACCGTAGCCTCAACCTCTGAGCTCAAGTGATCCTCCTGCCTCAGCCTCCTGGAGTAGCTGGGACAACAGGCACACCCTAGCACACCTGGCTAATTTTTAAAAAATTTTTTATAGACACCAGGTCTAGCCATGTTGCCTAGGCTGGTTTCAAACTTGTGGGCTCTAGCAATCCTCCTGCCTTGACCTCCCAAAGAATCAAATGTAAACACTCAAATAAATCCAAATGTTTTACTTGACACTTTTCATTAACACCTTAAACATTTTAAGAGTCCCTTGTTCTTTTCTATTCTACCAGGAAGTATAAGGTACTGCTAAAGAGCATAGGATTTACAATCATATGACCAGTTCAAATACCAGCTCTACCATTTACTTGCTGGATTATCTTACATAGGTCACTCAATCTTGCCTTGCCTTAGATTCCTCATTTACAATCACTACCTAAGACTGTTAGGAAGAGTGAATGACAAAATAGATCCAGAAACATACCACATAATTCATCTATTTTTGCTATTTAAATTGTCATTTTTCTAAATCTGGAAATGAGAAGAAATTATAATAGGAGATATACCTAATGCTAAATGACGAGTTAATGGGTGCAGCACACCAACATGGCACATGTATACATATGTAACAAACCTGCACATTGTGCACATGTACCCTAAAACTTAAAGTATAATAATAAAAAAATAAAAAATCTATTAAACCTGCCTGAATATGCAATGTGAAACTGCTATACTTCAATAAATTCATTAAAATAGAGGGTAAATAAATGGTAGAAATATTTGATATAAATGACAGTCAAAGAGCTGATCATCTTAATTACATAAGGAGGTCACACAAATTAGTAATAAACTAAAACTGTAATAGACAAACTAGAAAACACATGAACTGGGAACTCACAGAAGATGAAATACAAATGCCTACCAAGCATATCAGAAGTAAAAAAAAAAAAAAAAAAAAAAGCAGAACCTGTTAAATGAAATGTATGGGAGGCCACTGGTTTGGACTGAGCTTCTGCACTAGGCCCTATATACCAGACAAGACCAAAATGGAGTCACTCAGAATGCAGTTATTATCTGGCTGGGAGCCACATAATCAAACTGAACTTTGAAATGGGCCTGTTTTCAGTAAAAAAATTAGGAGACGCACAGCAGCCAATGAGGAGGAGCCTAGTTTACCTGGGCCAGTGTAACAAGAAAGTCCTCTCTGTTTTAATTCTATAAGGAAAGTTACTTTGAAATGACCAATTCACTTTTCATTTCCTGTTTCTGCTTTCTTCAGCCCTTTCTGGGCTATAAAAATAACGTCCTCTGCTCAGCTCATGGGAGCACCTTTTCTAAATGTTTAGATGAGATGCTACTGATTCATGAATTGCTAATAAAAACCTAGTATCTTTAAACTAAATTTGTTGCAATTTTGGTTTTTAACAAACCTTAGAAGGAATTAAAAAATAGCATATTAAAACAGTGGAAACCAGTCCCCTCTATGCTCCTGAAACAAATATTAGTCATACAGCATTCCTGAAAGCAACTTTGCAATATGCTTAAAGAGCCTTTAAAAATGTTCTCATTCCTTGATCTAATTATTCCACTGTCAGGAATATATCCTAGAAATAAAACCTGAAATAATAAAATATAAGATGATACAAGATGGTAGAGCCATTAAAATTTTTTTTATAAGACCATTCATCAATATAGGCGAAATCATTCCAATGTAAATGCATACACACACACACACGCATACATGTGCATGCACACAAACACAGGAAATATAAAAGTGCTGATATTGAAGTGGTGTAATTTACCTTTTGCTACCAAATTTGTCTAATAAGCATAGATTATTTTCACTAATAAAAATACTGTTTTAATTATTCTATTATTAATAAATATTACACTTCTATACATATATAAAATGTATCTCAATGTATTTGATAGTTGATATCTCTGGAAAAATATGTTTGCATTTCAGTTTCTACTTTCCTTGGCCTCACTTTCTTATAGTTTAAAAACTTAATTTACCTACTGAGCCATTCCCACTGTTCTGGCAAATCTTCAAAAAAACAGACATTATAATTCCTACTGGGGGTAGGGGATGTAGGATCTAGATTAATCTAAATTAATCCTAAAACGTATTTCTAGAGAAAGGTGCCTATAGGCACCCGCTCGTTCTCTCTTTGCAGAGCCTAGTGCACAGGCAGTGGTTTTCTCTGCTTACCGATTTACTTCAGTTCACTAACAGGAAATGCCAACCCTAAGGCCAATCCATCTGATTGGTTCTCTAACCCCATCCCAACTCCTGGTAAAAGGCCCCTTTCCTCTGGGGTTAATTTCTGATCCCATCAACAACTGGAAGCATGACTCAAAAATGAACAAAACCTTTTCCAAACCCCTCACCCTGGTAGGAAGGTTCCTGATGCCCAGCCCCACACTTCAGATGCTAACCTTTGGAAAGAGACAGCAACCCAAATCAAGACCAATTATTTCTGGCTTACTCCCCAACCATCTCTCTCCATGAAGAAAATTCTATGATTCTGATACTTGAATCAATGTGAGTTTTTATGCACAGTGGCATAATATGTGGCCCAACTGAAACTTACTATGCTGAAAATTTAACCTCACAACACTTAGCCAGGGGAAAAACATATATATTGTGTTTATAGCCCCGAAAGGAGTAATACCAATACTTGTAAAGTACATTATTTCTGCTTTCTTAATTAAAATTATGCTACCATCTTTTAATATGGTTATTTTTAAGCAAGCAATGAAATATTTTATAAATATGCAAAAGTAAGTTTCTGAAAACTTTACCGAGTAGATTTATAAGGATTTAAAGCATAAAAAATTTCTGATATAGTTCACTGGAGTAAAGTCAAACCCATTAAGAAGTGTAACATGTATTCATCCTACATTTGTTCATGTGCTATTAGAAAAGATATATCAAAAGTAAAGCACATCCTCCCATCATTATTATGAGCCAGTTCAAATTGTTCAAATAGTATTATAGGTTTTCAGTATAGCACTGAAGTAAAGATCAGGAGGTCTCAATGTAATTCCAACTCTACCACTTAACTATCTACATAATCCTGGGCAATTTTCTTAATTTTCCAATGCTTCAGTTTTAACATCTATAAAATGGGAATATTAACAGAACAGTTTTCACAGACTTGTGAAGAACAAATTGAATTCATTTAAAGCATTCGTAATAGCATTTGAACACTGTAGCACACTATAAAAATAGCTATAATAGGAGCAAATGCTTAGAAAAGAGTCTCCAAGTTAACGTTCACTAACATACATGGGTCAGAGGTAGGGCCTCTGAAGTCCACACCACCTGTTTCACATTTGCCCTCTAAAATGAGTGACACCAACTAGAACTATCAGCATGAAAAGTATAATGGATGGATTTGCTTTAAAATGGCATAATGTTGTAATCTAGTTTGTATTAACCTGAAACATGTTATCGTGATGATATCAGCAATGGTTGGTAAAAGGTTATTACCAAGTGTGTAAATGTTTGAGGAACAGACTAAGTGTGTAGGCCAACATTTCAAATGAAAAGCACAAGTTACTTTCTCATTATAGAACAAATCCACAACCACCTTGTCATGTTGATTTACATCAGTTTCCCTATCTTATGTGTTTTTACTGATAACTAAAGGAACAATGTATATTCCATTCATCTTATAAAATGTATTATCTTTCTGTTAACTTCAGCATACCACAAAGTCGGAATGTCAAAAAGCAGTAACGATGCCTACCAAACATCTCAAATTATTTAATAATTACTATGAACTTACCTTTATCAACAAGGCATGAAATGACCTTCCTTTCCTTTCACATCTAAGAAAGAGTAGGCTGAACTCCACCCTGCCAACAAAGAGACAAAAACTGAATTGCTATTTGTGGCTTGAGAAAGGTTTATTATTATTTACCAGTTCAAATGCAGAATCATGGTAATACGTAATGGAATTGGGGGATGGGGGGGGAAGTACAGTTCTTCCGTTTTTTTCTTTTGAGGTGGAGTCTCGCTCCATCGCCCAGGCTGGAGTGCAGTGGCGCGATCTTGGCTCACTGCAAGCTCCGCCTCCCGGGTTCACGTCATTCTCCTGCCTCAGCCTCCCAAGTAGCTGGGACTGCAGGTGCACGCCACTACGCATGGCTAATTTTTTGTATTTTTAGTAGAGACGGGGTTTCACCGTGTTAGCCAGGATGGTCTCGATCTCCTGACCTCGTGATCCGCCCACCTCGGCCTCCCAAAGTGCTGGGATTACAAGCGTGAGCCACCACGTCCAGCCTCATTTGTTATTATTAATAGAAAAGATGTACTAAAAATAAAGCACATCTTCCCATGATTATTGTGAACCAGTTCAAATTGTTAAAACAGTATTACAGGTTTTCACTATAGCACTGTAGTAGGGATCAAGAACACCTCAAAGTTCTAACTTTTGGTGTAATTTTTAACAAAGTTCTAACTTTTTACTATAGCACCTCAAAGTTCTAATGTTTGAGCTCCTAGCTTATGAATAAGAGAAAACATAATATTCCATATAATAGAATTACAGACACCATATGATGTTTCTCTGGTATCTTTCCAAAAAGAAGCAAATACTAAGTCTTACTAGACTTACAGTTTTGGGATGTTACTTAGTGCAAGGATTTTGATACTTAAATGCTAGCCACAGATTTATTTATTTATTTATTTATTTATTTATTTATTTATTTGAGATGGCGTCTCGCTCTGTTGCCCAGGCTGGACTGCAGTGGCGCGATCTCGGCTCACTGCAAGCTCTGCCTCCCGGGTTCACGCCATTCTCCTGCCTCAGCCTCCAGAGTAGCTGGGACTACAGACACCCGCCACCACGCCCAGCTAATTTTTTGTATTTTTAGTAGAGACGGCATTTCACCATATTGGTCAGGCTGGTCTCGAACTCCTGACCTCAAGTGATCTACCCGCCTCGGCCTCCCAAAGTCCTGGGATTACAGACAGGCAGGAGCCACCGCACCTGGCCAATAGCCACAGATTTTAAGAGTAAATATATAAACTGACTTTGATCTATAACATTTTTCTAATGAAGTTTACTTACTAAAAAATAGAAAGCAAAAGATAATCAGATTTCTATAGCCTTTTGTTAGTATTCACATCACCAATACCCTCTTCTACTAAAATGTATAAATCACAATTAGATTTTAATTAGATATAAAATATAGTTTTCTATATTTACATATGCTCCATGATTTCCATATTTTCCAAAACATAAACAAAAAGAGACACAAGTTTAAAGGAGAAGACTGAGAGCAGTATGGCTGTGGTAGTCAAATTAAGGTCAAAAGTTAGACTATAGCAACACTTTCCATTCTAAAAATAGAATTACTATATGACCCAGCAATTCCACTGTTGGATATATAATCCAAAGAATTGAAAGCAGAATCTCAAAGAGATATTTGCACACCCATGTTCACTGCAGTATTATTCACAATAGTCAAAAGCTGAAAACAACCCAAATGTCCACTGAAAGATGAATGGATAAAACAAAATGTGGTATGTATATATATATACACACATACACATATATATACACACATATATATATAAAATATTTAGCCTTAAGAAGGAAATCCTGTCACATGCTACAAGATGGATGAACCTTGAAGACATCATGCTAAGTAAAATAAGCCAGTCACTACAAGACAAACACTGTATGATTCCACTTACATGAGGTATCTAAAGTACTCAAGCTCAAACAAACAGAAAGAAGGTAGAATGGTGGCTGCCAGAGACGTGAAGAAAAGAAAATGGGGCTTGTGGCTTAATCCAGAGTTTCAGGTCTGCAAGATGAAAAAGTTCTGGAAATCTGTTGCACAGTAACGTGAATATACTTAACACAGCTGAACTGCACTTAAAAATGGTTAAGATAGTAAATTTTATGTTACATGTATTTTACATTAATTTTTTAAACGCAATAAGACACATAACACACAGGAAGATAGAAGTAAGAATTCATGGTCGGGCCGGGCACGGCAGCTCACGCCTGTAATCCCAGCACTTTGGGAGGACGAGGTGGGCAGATCACAAGGTCAGGAGATCGAGACCATCTTGGCCAACATGGTGAAACCCCATCTCTACTAAAGAAATACAAAATATTAGCTGGGCATGGTGGCACACGCCTGTAGTCCCAGCTACTTGGGAGGCTGTGGCAGGGGAATCGCTTGAACCCAGGAGACAGAAGTTGCAGTGAGCCGAGATCACGCCACTGCATTCCAGCCTGGTGACAGAGCGAAACTCCGTCTCAAAAAAAAAAAAAAAGAATTCATAGCCTTGAAGTATGGGTAAGATTTGTCAAAGCAGAAATAGAGATGGAAAATCCTGGTACAAGATTCAATCTGCAAAAAGTCATCTCCAAACGATGAAGGAAAAAAAGCAAAAATTCAGGTAAACAACCACCTAATAGAAGAGTAACTCAAATAAAACTAGAAAGGCAAATTGAGGGTCGTTCAGTAAGGTGGTCGGTACTTAAGGGAGAGTATCCGAAGTGACAGAACAAGTAAAGCTCTGATCATATGGACCGGAGGTGAGAGGAAGTAGTCAGACACCTGTTACAAGTTTTGCTCAATGCTGACCCAGGAAGTCTGGCTTATGGCCAAAAAAAAAAAAAATCATATAGATTATTTCTAGATATAGTACGGCACATCAGGTAAATGTGAAGTTGTACTTGGGGGCCCTACAGGCAGCTGAATCAGTTGGGTTTCCCATAAAGACATATCCTAGAAAACCTTCAAACCCAGTATGATTACATTACCTTTAAATTGTATCATACTGAAATTTCTTCACTCTAAAACTTCTTAGGTGCAGAAACTGCCTCGTACAACTTTCACATCTAAAGTTCAGTTTTATACTCACAGAAAGCATTATGTAAGTAATTGCAAAACAGATAATCATCTTTTACTGCTGAATATTTACATGGGGATATATTAAACACTTGAAATTGGTTATTGTTTATTTTTGAGACAGGGACTAGCTCAGTCACCCAGGCTGGCGTGCAGTGGCACAGGCTCAAGTGATCCTGCCACCTCAGCCTCCAAAGTAGCTGGGACTACAGGCATGCTCCACTGGCATCCAGCATTTTTCTTTGATAATAAAAGAAAAATCTTAAATATCACAAAAACCCAGCAGATTCATCAATTCTTATAAAATATGAAGACAAAATTTCTAATTTCTCATCTGAAAAGGTTTAAAAATTCATACTTCTACTTTAATCAAAAGTTAGAATTTCAAAATTTATATTTCAAACAAATACTTGCAATCATCACTAAACGTGCTATTGATAGGGGCTTTTATACTCTATTGCTTCTGGGTTTAAAAAGTGACTTTGAAAATATTTTTATATGTTTAGAGGGTATTTAAAACCAGTTTGCACTTGAAAGCTTTGTCTACAAATATTTACATTTATCTTTATTTAAATTATCATTTTTTTCTGAATTTCCAAGCCATACTCTAGGGCTTTGCCTTCAAAGCTATAGAAGCTAAAAGATTTTAAAAGTGCCTTGTGAGGTCACAGAGAATGCCAGGGTGCCGGTAAGAGAAAGCAGACCTCACTGCCTGGATGTCAATTTTCCAGCTCCTGGGCACTCGCTCACAAGAGCACCACAGCTTAAAATGATTATAAAGATAGCATTAAGACAATTAAACAAATTACTTGGAATCAAGAGTACTTAAAACCTATTCCTAACCTGAATAAAAGGTACAACCTTAGAAATTGAGGTAAATTACAGAAAAGTGTTACAACATGAGTAAGCATCCATTTGTTTTCCTTTTGCAATTTAAAATTTTTCAAGCATTCTAGAATCAAACCTTGGGGTATTTCAGCAATGCATACAGACTAAGGAAGGCCTTAAAGTATTTCAGTAATGCATCAACACTCAAAATAGCTTGTATATACAGGTAGTAAACTAAGTTGTTGAAAATTGTTTGACTATTCAGTATCCTTACTGGAGCAATCAAAACTTTTCTGTATGTGTTTACCTTGTATTATCTTTTAAAATAATGTAATATCGAAGATCTTATTCTCTAGTATGAAATTGTAAGTGAACAATATAACTAATTATTAAATTCTGGAGTCCAAAAAATTCTAAAGATTCTGATATAAAATTAAGTTTTTTCTTTTCAAAACAAAAATCCATGGAATATGTGGGGGGAGGGGATATAGATTTCCTTCCTTCTTAGAAAGGGTTTTTAAAGAATAACATGAGTACTTCATAAATCAAGAAACATGACATTCACAACATATTAACAATCTTGAAGGTGTAAAATACTTATATATAAAATTATGAAATGCATGTGAAGCCTTAAAATAGCAGAAAAGATTAGTAACAGTTCTATGTTCCAAACATGTCCATATTTTTACCATACCAAGACTAATATCTTACTTTACAAAGGATGTACTCATTAGCTTATTTAATCCTCATAATAAGCACACAGTACTTTACATATAGCAGAAAGCAGAGCAGCAAAGAAACAGGTCTTGGAGTCAGGCAGTCCTTGGGTATGAATCCTAGCTTTATGTTTACTGGCTGTGTGACATCGGGCAAGCTGCTTAACTTCTCTAACCCCTGGTTTTCTCATCTGTAAAACTGGGATAATGCCTGCCTCCAATTTACTACATGAATTAAATAACATAATGCACACAAAGCATTTAACAAAGTACCTCTTACCCGCCCCACCCCCCCCCCGCCGAAAAAATCATCATCATTTACAGATAAGTGTCTGTAATTCAATAAACAGACTGCACTTGAGAACTTGGGATGTTCAGCTCCTCACCTAAGGCTATTTCCACAGTTCCATAATTGTTTAAGAGCCTACCAAAAGACACCTTCCAACGTTAATGTGGGAAACTCCAAACTCTGAGGCAGGGTACCCTTCTTTGTAACATCTTTGCTTCCAGAGTGAAGTCAGAATCCAACGCAAGATGAAATGCTGGGCAATTATCAATTCATTGTGCTAATAGAGGCTAATTTTTGCTGAAGACTACCAAACCCACAGAGAATGTAAACCCATCACAACCAAAACTTTCAGGTTAAGTCTAACATACTCAAGAAAAGTCAAATTAAACAGTAGAACACTAAATCATTTATTATTATTCCCAATTCTCCATTCTCTAAGGCATAATGAAATGAGCAAGAGGACTGAGGGAAATAAAAGCTAAGGATGCTATTAATCCAAAACTTGCACTGATAACTTAGAGCTGACAGTTTCTTTTATAGCAGTAACTTCATAACCATCACATGGCAAATAGCATAACCAAGTAAAGATGTTCTCTACCACAAGTGGTAAAACTCTCTCTCTCTCTCTCTCTCCTCTCTCTCTTTCTCTCTCTCTTTCTCTCTCTTTCATTAAAACATTTCAAAAAATCTTGGCAGGAAGTAGAGAGAAAGGGAAGTCAATCCACTGAGAGCTCCAACCAGCAAGACACTCCACAGACACAGTGAATTAGAGCTAGTGTATGACTACGAAGGTCCTTGAGAGCCAAAAACCTATTCCTCAAGAGTGCATTCCAAGTTTAGTGCAAGAAAACCATAAAAACAAGCCCAAATACGGCATGAAGTTCACATTGCAAGAACCCCTGTAACATGACTTTTATCCAAAAGTTTAAACGCAAAATTTAGTTAAGACTGATCAGAGTTTATAAAAATAGAATTTTAAAAGGCCATTTAGAACATAAAGATAAATTTTCCTTAAAACCTTTCTTTGCAACTTCTTCTCTAATATAACTTTGTAAATCTACTGACTACATAGATTTTCAACCCTATTACCCATAAAGTTTGCTAAATATCCCTTGAAAGTACTACTAATAATGTATTCAGTCTAAAAGATACTTGTTATGCTGTACACAAGTATTCAAATATCGACCAGGCCTCAAGGGGGAAAGTGGTGCCTCTGTTCCTTACAACCATTATGCTTTGCATCTTTAGAAAAAATAAGGGTCAAACTTACATAAAACATGAGCCATTTTATAAAAACTAAATTTTTAAAAGAAATGCTTACATGATCTCAGGAAAAATAACAAATTAAAATGTTATAGATTATAAAAACTATGCATACTTAGAAACACAGTCACATTTTATTTTATAATGAACAGGAGTATTTCAAATTCAAGTAGGCCTTTTGAACCCATTTAACATGGATGGAACATACCTCTAATTCATTCAAACCTAAAAGAAGAAAAAGAAATACTATTGGGTTGAAGTATAGCCCATATGCAAAGCTGAATATTGAAGATACATGTTATCTGAATAGCATAAATATTTAGACAAAGTAGCTCAGATGAAAGAGCTGGCCATATACACTTAAGAGACTACATTTGATCATTTAAGAGAACCCTCAAAGAAAAAAGAAAAAAGGTATTTCAGCATGTGATCTGGAAGAAATTTTAGCATCACAGGAAATATCTGACTTTCTTCTGGTGCTTAGTAAAATAACGGAAAAAGGTTTAAAGAAAAAGAAGTGTAAAATTGTTTTCATACAATATATGAATGATGATTCTAGATTCTAAAAACCTCTTGGAAGTTTTATCTTTGACATTTCAGAAAGAGTAAAACAAAAATCAGAAATTATCTGACAAGTAGAAATACAAATTGTTATTCTTCCTTTAAAGCAAAGTGTGTGTGTGTGTGTGTGTGTGTGTGTGTGTGATAGTAAAATTTAATTCAAACAAATCATGGAGTTTAATTTTAAAAAAGAGGTTCTAGAGAAATTTAAGAAATAGTTTTTGACTGTTTAAGCCCTGTCCTCAGAGCACTCTAACATTTAACTGTTGAATGAGGACTCTATGGAGACACACACTACCATGCAAATAAGCAGTGCCATAGAAGAAACTAGCAGTTACAGAAGAAATTAAGCTACAACATTCAAGCCTTCATGCTGTAGTCTACCAAACTGGGAATACCTGAGATGAAATATATGTTATAAAGTGATTAGGTGAACATAAATACTCATCCTGTGCAACACCTTTGACTAATAATAAGTCAAATGCGTTATGCTAAATTCAAACACTTATTTTCATGATCTAGGAATATTTTCACTCTGTTGTTCACAGCCTCAAGCACTGGCATTTGCCTTCCCTTTGCCTGGGATGGCCCTTCCCTCAGATCCAACTGTCCAAACCTGCTCATCATTCAACACTGGAAACAAAGGACACTTATTGGTCCCTTCCAAGGAAATAGGATTTCATTTGGTCTCCCCACACTCAACTCCAATGACAGTGGGGAGTCCCCTTTTTTGCTGAATAAAAAAGTAAGGCATTCAGACACGTAATACCTCTGTAACAGGTTCATGTCTGTAATCTCAGCACTTTGGGAGGGCGAGGTGGGTGGATCATTTGAGGTCAGGAGTTCAAGACCAGCCTGTCGATATGGTGAAATCCCGTCTCTACTAAAAAAATACAAAAATTAGCTGGGTGGTACTGGTGCACACCTGTAATCTCAGCTACCTGGGAGGCTGAGGCAGGAGAATCACTTGAGCCTGGGAGGCAGAGGTAGAGGTGAACTAAGATCACCCCACTGCACTCCAGTCTGGGTGACTGAGTGAGACCCTGTCTCAAAAGAAAAAAAAAGAAGAAGTAAGGCTGGGTATGGTGGCTCACACCTGTAATCCCAGCACTTTGGGAGGCTGAGGCAAGAGAACTGCTTGAGCCCAAAACTTCTAGATTAGACTGGGCAACATGGTGAAACCCCATCTCTACTGAAAATACAAAAAAAAAAAAAAATTAGCGGGGCACAGGCACGGTGGCACACGCCTATAGTCCCATGTACTTGGGAGGCTGAGGCAGGAGAATCACCTGGGGCCCAGGGGGCTGAGTGAATTGTGACTGCACCACTGCATTCCAGCCTGGGTGGGTGATGGAAGTGAGACTCTGTCTCCAAAAAAAAAAGAAACGGTGATCTTAATATGCAACTAAAACTAATCTTAATACAGTAATTACACAAGAATAAACATTTATTGGGCAATGTGTCAATCACATTTTGAAGGTTATGAAAACTTATGTTTTCCCAAGGGTTCAAAGACCAGTATTTTCAATTTGCTCCAGAAATTGTAAAAAGTTCCATACATCCCAGGGAAACTCTAAAATGTTTTCTTTAGGTGAAATGAAGTGAAAAAGAGAAGAAAGCTCACAAAACAGAGAGAATCAAAATTAAAGAGACAGGCAGGGAAACTAAACTAAGGCTATTCCAAGGTGAAAACTGAGATGGTATTAACTGAGGCCCTAAGATGTAGGAGGAATAAAGAGGAGTAGAAGAACTCAGAATTAAGACAGTAGATGTAACAAGAATTAATGATCTATTGCTAGATTTCTAGTTTAAGCATCTGTGTATCTGGTGACATCACTCAGAAAGATGCCTCTTATCGGTAATAAACTGAAAGAACCAAGCTTGATGAGATTGAAAATGAGTGTAAAATTGGATATATTGAGTTTGAGGTGTCTATGGAACACACAAACATGTTGACCCCTTTTAATAAGGGTCAAGACTTAAGGTGAAAGACTTGCTATATATGCATCTTCTGGAGGCATGCTTGAGAATGGGGTGTCTATCCAGAGAAAAGTTAACCATGCTAGAATGAGAGACAGTGGTTTCTTGGAACCTTTAGAACACAAATGTTTAAGAGGCAGGTAAGAGCCAGTAAAAGACCCCAGAGAAGGGAAAGTCATATAAATAAGAGGAGAAGATAAGTGAAAAATGTTATTCATTTAACTAATATTATTGTGTGCTCAATATGGGGCCCTACTGGATACAGGAGACAGGCCAGGGCCTGAAACAAGTGTCCATGGATCTGAGAAATCACTGGTCATCAATGACTTGGTGAAAGCATTTCCAGCTACAGACTATAGTGAAATAAACAATGAATGAGGCCGGACACAGTGGCTCACGCCTGTAATCCCAGCACTTTGGGAGGCCCAAGTGGGTGGATCATGAGGTGAGGAGATCGAGACCATCCTGGCCAACATGGTGAAACCCCATCTCTACTAAAAACACAAAAATTAGCCAGGCATGGTGGCGCATGCCTGTAATCCAGCTACTTGGGAGGCTGAAGCAGGAGAATCACTTGAACCAGGGAGTCAGAGGTTGCAGTAAGCCGAGATCATGCCACTGCACTCCAGCCTGGCGACACAGCGAGACTCCGACTCAAATACAAACATACAAACAAAAACAAAAAAGCAAAGAATTGGTGGTAAGGAACACAGACAGCCTTTTTCCAAAGGGAGTTACGGCAGCAGGTAGAGGCTGACACTGGACCAGGGAAGGATTTTGGACAGGAAAAGAGATGCTAAAGGAGGAGTTTAGCAGGGATGAAAAAGAGAAGAAAGAGAGAAGACAGATAATATGACTGGAAAAGAGTCTTGTTTCAGGGTGGAGGGGGGAAGATCCTTACACTGTGAAAGGAAGAAAGGCAGTATCAATATACGGAAATACAAGTGGATGTTGACACAAGGCAGAAACTGGTGCATGTCTCCGATGACCTCTATTTCCTTGGTCGGAGAAGAAAAAAGTTAATCCTCTGAAAAAGGATTGGAATATATTGATGGAGAGAGCTTGAGAAGATGGATGGTGACATAACTCCTAAGTAGGAATGAGAAAGATAACATATGGGATAAACAGAATTTTTACTCAGCAACAATCAGCACCTAGAAAGCTAGGGACTATGAATTTATAGCGTCACCAATACACAAAGTTGTCAAACAATCCATGCATTCACCTCTATGCCAAAGGTTTAGGCATAAGCACAGACTTTATGACATGTACTTGTTTGTTTGTCTTGGGGGGTACTCAGTAAGTAGTATATTCTAAAATTATGCTATGCATCTGAAAACTCCTGACACAAATCAGAAAAATCCACTTAACATATTTGATAAGACCATTATCCTATGCCACCATCATCTCGAAAAAAAAGTGTTTTTCAATGAGTCTGTTATGTAATGCATGTTGTTGTTCTTTCCTCTTAGCAAATAAAAACTGAAAATGAGGATTCGTTGCTAGAAATGTTGGATTTCACCCAGAGGCAATGGGAACCATTGAAGGATTTTTAAAGTAGAAAACAGCAGCTGGGAGCAGTGGCTCACGCCTGTAATCCCAGCACTTTGGGAGGTTGAGGCAGGTGGATCACGAGATCAGGAGTTCAAGACCAGCCTGGCCAATATAGTGAAACCCCATCTCTACTAAAAATTAAAAAAAATTAGCCAGGGGTGGCGGCGAGCGCCTGTAATTCCAGCTACTCGGGAGGCTGAGGCAGGACAATCGCTTGAACCTGGGAGGTGGAGGTTGCAGTGAGCTGATATGGAACCACTGTACTCCAGCCCGGGTGACAAAGCGAGACTCCTTTTCAAAAAAATTAAAAAAAAAAAAAAACCAGCATGAACAGGTTTGTGTTTAGAACTATGTTCTATATTCTTATATTTAATAGATTAAAGTATACATTTATTTTTTCTGAATTAATCTAAAATATATCCATAAAACTTGAAGATTATTTGGGAGGCCAAAGTGGGCAGACCACAAGGTCGGCAGTTCGAGACCAGCCTGGCCAACACAGTGTAACTCCATCTCTACTAAAAATACAAAATTAGTCAGGCACGGTGGCACATGCCTGTAGTCCCAGCTACTCGGGAGGCTGAGGCAGGAGAATTGCTTGAACCCAGGAGGCAGAGGTTGCAGTGAGCCGAGATCACACCATGGCACTTCAGCCTGGGTGACAGAGTGAGACTCCATCTCAGAAAAAAAAAAAAGAGAGAAAAACTTGAAGATTATTAAAAATCTATATATCATTGCATTCAGGTGTATCATTTCTAAATTATAAAGCAAACCTCATTTAACCACTAAACTATTAAAATGTTTTTTCATGTGTAATGCAAAAATACATACTGTTAGCCCTCTCTATCTATGGGTTTTACCAACAACAGATTGAAAATTTTTTTTAAAGGGATGGCTGTGTCTGCGCTGAACATGTACAGACTTTTTTCCCTTGTCATTATTCCCTAAGCAATATAGTATAACTATTTACATAACATTTGCATTGTATTGGGTATTAAAAGTTTTTACCTTAAGCTTGTGCCTCTTTTTCAACTGCAATGACCTCATATCACCAAGTTGAATCCCTAATCTACAGACAAGAAATTCTAAGAAGTTATCAACTTACAATTTGTTTTTTAATAAGTACTTGGCCCTTATCAAAAGATCTATTCATAAAAAAATACAGAACTATATGGCTTAGAAACAGCAGCTAACAAACATTTCCTTCATATGGAATTCAGGTCACTCTAATATCCAAAATGACTTCCCAATCCTTCCTTGTTCTACCTCCACCTTTCCCTCCTTAAAGAATCTTCTAAATACTGTCTTGATGTCAACTTTTTAGTAATTGGAGTTTGGGGTTTTTTTAATCCTAATCTTTATGCTGACATCTCTCTCCTGCTACCATTATCTCCCACCCACCATGAAGACAATCTCAAACGGGACAAGTTAAAATCCATTCTGGGGTTCTGGCACAGACGAAGGGTCTTCTGAAGACTGAATCCCAGTAATTATACTGGTCGAAGCTCAAGCCAGAGACCACTGTTTCTTTACAATATATATCCCTTGATTTTTCCCACTCAAAACTCTGCTATCTGGAGACATAACCTAATAGACCACTTTTTGTTTTCTTTTGTTTTATAAATAATAGTATATCAGCTAAAATGTATAATAAAGGAACAATTTAAAATTCATCATGTCTATTGGAATCTTCCATTACTTTTAACCCCATTACCAGATACTAGCTACCTGTGTACTGAATGCTGTTCTGACAATCACACATTATTGTGTAATCATTTAATGAACTGTAACTTCCAACAGGCAAGTATAAAATATCTACTGGCATTAGAAGATGTTGTGCTTATTCAGATACGGTTTCAGGAATGCACCACAGGAGCAACTCTGAAATGTGTAGATGAACCAAAAGATATCTGCCTCTTTCATTTGTATAATTAACACTATTTCTGAAATAAGTTTGAGTCTGGTTCCCATCACATACGATTCAAGTAAATAAAACGCAGCCACATTGCCGCCTAGAACTTAAGAAAAATCATATCATAAAATTGTGTCCACAAGAAAAGTCCATTTTAAAATATATTATGTCAAAATGAAACATTAAAGGAAAATACACAACCTAAATTAGAAACCAAATAGCAACTGCAAACTAAATACAGAGGGCTATTTTCTTCACCTTTCACTTTGAACAGCCTGGTAGAAAAGAAAATCCTAGCACTGTTATTCACCACTCTGTTGCCAAGAGCAGTGTTCACTATCCCACTTTACCTCTGGTGGTGACTACCCTCGACTGATATACTCAAGAACCATTTCCAGGCTGGTGAAATGGCTAGAAGCACTATTTCTATTAAACACAAACTTCCTTTTAACTTTTATTTTAGTTTCAGGGGTACACGTGCAGGTTTGTTCTATAGATAAATTGTTTGTCGTAGGGTTTGGTGTACATTTTATTTCATCACCCAGGTAATAAGCATAGGTAGTTTTTTGACCCTCACACTCCTCCTGCCCTCCACCATCAAGTAGGCCCCGGTGTCTCTTGTTCCCTTCCTTATGTCCATGAGCATTCAATTAAACACAAACCGTTTTTTTGAGACAAGTCTCACTCTTGTTGCCCAGGCTGGAGTGCAGTGGCGCGATCTCGGCTCACTGCAACCTCTGCCTCCAGGTCAAGCGATTCTTCCGCCTCAGCCTCTCAAGTACCTGGGATTACAGGCGCCCACCACCATGCCCAGCTAATATTTTTTTTTTTTTTTTTTTTTTTGAGACGGAGTCTCGCTCTGTCCCCCAGGCTGGAGTGCAGTGGCGCGATCTCGGCTCACTGCAAGCTCCACCTCCCGGGTTGACGCCATTCTCCTGCCTCAGCCTCCCGCGTAGCTGGGACTACAGGTGCCGACAACCACGCCCGGCTAATTTTTTGTATTTTTAGTAGAGACGGGGTTTCACCGTGTTAGCCAGGATGGTCTCGATCTCCTGACCTCATGATCCACCCGTCTCGGCCTCCCAAAGTGCTAGGATTACAGGCGTGAGCCACCACGCCCGGCCCAGCTAATTTTCTTATATTTTTATTGGAGACGGTGTTTTATCATGTTGGCCAGGCTGGTCTCAAACTCCTGACCTCAGGTGATCCATCTCCTCTGGCCTCCCAAAGTGCTAGGATTACAGGCATGAGCCACCATGCCTGGCCTAAACACAAACCTTTTAAACTGAAAATTTTTCATTAATATGTTTCCAAAATTTATACTTAAATTTGGGGCTGGGTGCAGTGGCTCATGCCTGTAATCCCAGCACTTTGGGAGGTGGAAGCAGGTGGCTCACCTGAGGTCAGGAGTTCGAGACAAGCCTGGCCAACATGGTGAAACCCCGCCTCTGCTAAAAATACAAAAAATTAGCCGGGCATGGTGGCGCATGCCTGTAGTGCCAGCTACTCAGGAGGCTGAGGCAGGAGAATTGCTTGAACCTGGGAGATGCGACTGCAGTGAGCCAAGATCGTGCCACTGTACTCCAGCCTGGGTGACACAGTAAGACTCCATTTCAAAAAAACAAACAAAAAAAAAACAGTAATAATTTGGAATCTCCCAAGTCACTGTGTCTTTTTTTTTTTTTAAAGGCTTTTCAAAGTCAAGATTAGGTGTTGGTTGACAGGTACTGTGTGGCGTATAGTAAGCACTATGTAATGTTAGCTGCTACTATTATTATTTCTACTGAAATCTATAGTTTCCTTACAACTAAAGTCAAATAAGCAGTAAATACAAATTATTCACCACCTGAATAAAACTCAGACTTGGGATGGTAATATTTCATTCAAACAAAGTTCAGAGAATACACAATGTAAAACAATCTCTGATTACTTCCATTCTATTAACTAAATGCACAACTGAAACTGAAAATACCATCAATCTACTCTGACCTATATCATCATTTCTAAATTTCTCTTTTGGAAAATGGATTAGCTATAACCATAATTTTAAAATCACCATGTGTTTATTGGGTAATCTCTTTTTTCTCAGTTCTATGATAAAAAATATCATAAAGCCTAATTTCTCTAACCTCAAGAAGTTCGCAATCTAGTTTGGTCATATATGTATATGTTTTGTGTGTTCAGGGACCATGTCTTTGCTCTCACCATAAGAGAAAGATAACATAGGAGGCTTGACCTGAATCTTCGCTAATAGTATTTAGGTAGCTGAGCACAGGGTCTGAGCACAGGTATTCTAGAATCTTGCAGAGGATGGATGGAATACACCAAAGGAAGACTCCATTCTTGGCCAAATACAAACATCATACTGAGTCAGAAAATACTCTCTGATGAAACCAGTAATAGCAAATTCTAATCAGCCTTCAAATACTTGACAATGAATGTAGATATGCACCACACGTTGTCCTAAGTACTTTACATGTATTATCAATTTAATCCTCATAACACCTGTGAGAGGTAAGCAAGTGATATTATTACCCCAATTTTGCACATCAGAAAACTGAGACACAGAGGGATTAAATAACTTACCCTCAGTCACCCAGCTAGCAAGCAGCAGGACTGGGATTTGAAGCCACCTTAGCAGCAGCATCCTTTATCTTAATCACAGCACTATACTACCTCAAGACTATAACTCTCAAGACCCAGGCAAAAGAGATATACACATATATGAAGGAATACAGAATAAAATGAAAGAAAATGGAATGGGATGGGATCTCGTGAAAGAGAAAGACATATAAAAGCTAACTTTTACATGGACTTTGTCCAAGAACCTCTTGTAGGATGCACTGGCACCAGAAATGCCTACATAAGAAGACTCAGCTCTGCCAAGCTCCAAAACAGGTTTTAACATTATAAAACAGTATTTACTATACTACAATCTCAATGCTTATTGACAGGGGAAGCAAACTCCTACAAAAACTAAAAAATAAAAGTTTTTTATAAATAGACAATCTTAAAAAAAGGAATATGCCTGGCTATAGAGACCAATAGTTACAAACAGGTTCAATCAAAGTCCATAAATTGAATCCTTCGGCCTCAGTTTTTAAAAATTTTCTTGATGGATATTTAAGCAACCTTATTACATAAAAACTGCTTTTCTAGATGTAGGAATAAAAAATTCAGTAAGAAGCAATCCTTATCATCAAGAAATGTCTTCTGTAAGATTACATATACATGATTCTGTAACACCTGATGACTATTTTGAAAACAGTATTTACTCAACATCTTACTGATGTTTCTGGATCTCTAAGTGCTTCTAAATAGTCGGTTTTTGCTCTTCAAGTTTGTAGCATATATCATCCAATTTTCAGACCTACCTAAAGGAGGACCAAAGGTTTTCCCATTAGTGAAAGAATCTCTATATAAAATAAAATAACAGTATCATTAATTTGTTAAATTCTTTCAACCTACAATCCCTCACATCATCTGTAGTAATTCCACCCAGTTTAGGGAAGTGTTAAGGAATAATCTGTGAAGAGAGAATGGGGGCAGCAAATTTTGCTTCTCTTACTCCAGTAGGAGAGTTTCACTGAGGAAAGAGAATTTCTAATCAAATCGACAAGTTTTAATAAGTCACTGATGAAAATCTCCAAAACGATGCTGATGACAATGCAAATCCTTAACTGGGCTCCTGGAGACCCAGGAAAAGGAAGATTTTTTTTAACTGGATAAAATGAAAATATTTTACTTTTGAAATTTTAACCATGCCACCCTTTAGTAATTTATATGCAATTAAGTAATCTCATGGTCTGAGCCAAAATATTACAAAAATATTTTGCTATTTTCATGGATTTCTCAAATATTAAATACTTCATTATCACTGCATAGTAACTCTTTTTTCTTAAGTCTTGTCACAGAGTATTTTAAGATTCATCATCTTTATGCTACCTGGTTTAAGATCTGGCCACAAAACCGCCACCCTACACTGATCAAAGTCTTCAACAAATCAAAAATGCAGCAGTTGACCATATAAGGATTCCAGTGCTTTCTATCTTTATTCTAAAAATACATATGCACAAGATCTTCTGAAATAATGTCTTAACTAGTAAATTAATGTGGGGATTGGGGGAATACTATATTCCCGTTATACACACTATAGTAAACAAAATAAAACTGGTTTCTTGACTCCACTATTAAAAGCCTCCCTCGTGAGAAGGGTATTGCGTGCTGTAATCTTCAGTTTAAGTCATGAAAAATTAACTTGGATAATTGAAAAGATGGAAAGCGTTTTAAAATTTAAAAGACGGAAGTTTTTTTAAAATCCTGTTAAAAAGTAATTCTTTTTTTAAAAAATTATTAACTAGAACGTGCATTTCTTTCAACTTCACTTTACAACTTACAGTGAATACTACCCATTCTAACATAAAGAGTGGCCTCTTGAAGCTCAATTCTCTCATCTCCCAATTTAATTGGCTCTAGACAGTCTGATGGGACAACAGTTCAAATTCTTCAAAAAAGGCAAGCATCTAAATCACTTCCAGATCTGCCTCTGATAGTGTAAAAGTCTTGCATTAATAAAATAATTATGGCAATTGTAAATTATGTTGACATGCTTATCTATTAACATAATTGCAAAAACAAAGGTAGTCATCTCTAAAGAAAAAGAGAAAATAGAACAACAATGTAAACAAAAATTCTTTTGGACTTAATCTCATCTGTGAATAATTAGAAGAATTTAAGTGGATTTGGAAGGGGTGGAGAAAGACTGAGGAGATAGGATTACAGTGTCTTTCACTTTGATGTATTAAAAATGAAGTAGAAGTTACAAAGTTTAAACACACATACACATGCACACACCCATACCCTTCAACCATCAACAGCAACTAGCCTACTTGCCCCATTTTTCATTTGATTGGAGTTAATACAAATAACAAGAGTTGTATTCAAACTTTAATTAAAACAAAATGAACAGAAAACAACTATTTTCACTCTTCTTTGACTCAAGAAAAGTCTTTCCATTTTTTGGTCTATTTGAACTAATTTACAGTTCAGGAGAAACTAACTCACGTATATCACTAAAAATTTGGTCAAAATATCTCTTGCCACATCTTAAAATAAATGCCTAAACCAAAATTCTGTAATAGAAAAAAATTATGGCATGAATTCCATCAGAAGGATGGTTCCATTTTATGTCTTCTAATGACTAAGTTTTATAGCCGAATTTATTTTCTATATTTTTTACTTGCTATATATTTTTATAATAAAAGCATTGCATTTCTATTGAAATTCTTGTTGAGAAAAATTCAGGAGTTACATACAAGCATAAAACAATTCTATTCATTGATCATTTTAAATTATTTGGTGTATTGGCCAGGCACGGTGGCTCACGCCTGTAATCCCAGCATTTTGGGAGGCCGAAGAGGGCAGATCACGAGGTCAGGAGATCGAGACCATCCTGGCTAACATGGTGAAACCCTGTCTCTACTAAAAATACAAAAAAAAAAATTAGCCAGGCGTGGTGGCAGGCACCTGTACTCCCAGCTACTCAGGAGACTGAGGCAGGAGAATGGCGTGAACCCTGCAGGCAGACCTTGCAGTGAGCCAAGATCGCGCCACTGCACTCCAGCCTGGGCGACAGAGCGAGACTCCGTCTCAAAAAAATAAAAAATAAAAATAAAAAGTAAATAATTTGGTGTATTTACTTCCATTTTACATAAACATATGTTTTTCAAAAATATATTTTTTTCATTAACACATTGTTTTCTAAACTGATATTTAAAGAACATTCTGGGAGATATTAGTATCTATTCCACTAAAAAAAGTGTTCTATTGTTTAAAATAGGTTTAAGCAAATTTAACAAATGTCTTTTTGAGGACATCTCAGAGCCTATAATGAGCTAACACTTATTAGGCTTTTTCAAGTAATAATAAATGACCTGGGAAGTAAGTCATAATAAATCTGGGTAGCAAGCAGCTTCCCTAATTTATTTCCTACTTAATATATTTATTTTCCTTGTTCATCTGTTAGCTTCTAGCTTGGGAAATGTATAAAGTACATTATATTGGAAGGATATTCTTATATAAAATTTTTTAAACTAAAATTTTTTAAACCATGATTTTAAGGCCATAAATTATTACATCTAAATATCTTATAGTCCACTAGATTTTTTCCAAATTCTGTTGTCATTTTATATAGATCTTACTATATGTGTGTAACTATTCATTGAAGATAAAGTGCTAACCTTCTACAGAAAATGGTACAAAACTGCCTAAACGGCTACATATTTCACATAGCACATTTTCACTGAACTTGTATCAAAAGTATGTTGTCATTTGCTTAAATATTTGTTAATTTGGCACATGTTCTTAAATATTTGTTAATTTATTTTAATTTGCATTTATTTGCATAAGAGTAAGGCCTTTTTTTCATATTTTATCAGACATTTGCATTTATCTTTCTCAGACTGGATTTCAGTTCTCTCTCCTCCATACTTTTTGATTTCATTCTTTTCATTTCTTGATCCTTCTCTTGAAATCCGAAAGAGTTCCTGAAGCATACTCTTTACTTCAGTTTTTAAAATCATGAATTCTTTCTTGCCCCCTCTGCAGATGTGTGTCCAACCCTGTTTTAGTGTTCCTTGCAATCTTCCCAAACCTTTAGAGAAGCAGTCTGTTCTCCTTAGAGCTCTTTGCGGAAGTTTCATAAATATCATATCTTCTACCTTCTGTTATGCTAAACTGTTTTCTAAGTGTTCTAGTCATTACAAATATTTCAAAAAATGTGCTTTCCTCTTGCATCTTCAGGATGATAGGCCCTCACCTGGCATAGTTTTCTAAATTAGGTCCCAAGTTGTTTGCCACCTTTCTACTGCCTTTCTGTAATGATGACAGCATCTACCACGAAACAGTTTGGCCTGTCCATTATGCCCTTAGTTGATTATAGACATCCCTTTCCAATGCTATAGCAAGAACGTAGAAAGATATGAAGAGTTAGAAGCCCAGTTCTCAGTGACTGTGAAACATTCATTTAAAGCTGGTCTTCTGGACTGCAGCAGGACCTTCTTGTTACATATTGTTAATCAGCAAAAGGAGCACTTGAAAACTAAAATGCCTACCATTGAGTTCTCTGTCCCCACCTTGAGCCCTTTACAGGAGGAAACCCCCTCATTTCAGGATGCAGTAGTCAGCTGCTCCCCCTCTCCCAGGTTCTTGCTGTTTTCTGTGACTTACGCTGCTAGCTGGCTGGAGAAAGACATAAGAAGAGAATGGAGACATATGGAACAGGAGGTCAGGAGGCGGCATGAGTGATGGTAATGCTACAGCATCCTCAGAAAAACGGCACCCCTGCAGCAGATGGAGGGCTGCCCAGTTTTCTAGCTGTTAAAAGATCATGGGTCTCTGAGCAAGCAGCAGATGTTATCAAAAACAACAACAACAAAAACTACCTCTACATTTCTTACTTTGGATAGCTGGGTTTTCTTTTTCATGAGACAATCTGTTTTTTTCCCCAGGCCAGCTCCTTATAGGTGAAAGAAATGCATCAAAATTTCTAGCAATTGTCAGTCTTTTTTGTTGTTGTTTTCCCCCTGGGCCTTCACTGGTCTTTTAGCAGAAAACTGGAAGAGGCTGTGTTAACAACTGCAAAGTTATTCTAAGTTTTATTTTATTTTCATTTGACAAATACTAACTGTACACATTTATGGGGCACACAGTGATGTTTCAATAAATTTTTGAGATTTAAATAATCAATTCAGACCTCTCTAAAATTTAAATGTAAGTTAAAATCTGATTATTTCACTTCCAAGCACAAGAACTAATTTGATTAACTCAAATAACTTAATTTTAAATAAATTTATTAATGCTGAAAAGAATAATACACAGGAGACTAGAAGGCACTGTTTATCTAGAAGTCACAAATATCGCCAGTGGCAGCAATGCACATTCCTTTTCTTCAGTGGTAACTGGAACCAGAAGACTTAGAAACAGGCTTTCCCTTTAGTTGAAGTTGAAGGTGATTAACAAAAAATAAGCACTATCCTCTGTCTTCAGAGTTTTAATTATCCCGTATTTTTGTTACGTACATGTTATGTTATTTTAAAAGAGATAGGAAGAGCTTTTCTGAAGGTCTATGTTAGACGCATTTTCATAGTGATGAAAAACATCTGAAAAGAGTCATCGGCACACCAGTGCAATTTAGAGCAAATGCTGTAGAGTCTGAGAAACCTGAGTTTAAATCCAGGCTCTACTATTTAATAGCTGTGTGACCTTGAGCAAGATAATTAACCTCTCTATGGCTCTGATTTCTTTTCTATCAAATGAAGATATTAATAATGCTTGCTTCATCAGATGGTTATGAGACTTAAAATGAGACAGAAGGCAAGTAACATAATAACTGTCAGATAAGTGCTCTATAAATGTTTGGTGTTCTTATCCCCCCACATATTATAAAATAAAATAATCTCAATATGAACCAGAATTCCTTTAAAGAAGGATCCTTTAAAGAAGACTAAAGGATCTTTTTAATAATCATCCACAGTGGTTTGTTAGCAACCGATAATTTTTTACAATTTTTTTGCACCTAGATTATTATGGTTGGTGCCATCCAATATATGTTAGGCATATTCTGGAATAAAGGAATGTGAATCCTTTGTCCTTATTGATTATATTTCAGTATAAGAGATGATAATTGAATAAGACTACAAAGAAGGAAAAAAGAAAAATACTGATGCTTTAGAAAATAGCCCTCAAGTTTAAAAGCTTACTACCCTAGAGCAGAGGTTCTCAAGGGGATCACGTAAAGAGTAGCTTTTTGGAAAATAAGTTATCACATTTTTGGCTTGCACAATGACTAGGGAGCATGTCTTTCTTTTCATGGGCCAAGAATAGGCTTGCTAGGTTTACTGCAATACAGGAGACTGTCCCAAAGAGTTTTCATGGGTCCCTCAAGACTCTTGAATGAATGGCTGGAGACTCATGAGAGTGAAAAATATGTTTAATTATCTCAGTCTAGAACCTTACTGCATTTTACATATAAATGCATAGTATTTATCAAAGATTTTAAATACATACTGAATTCCAAGAAGGCAACAACTACGTAAATCAAGAGATTTGTGTTGTTCAGAGCCTTGTCACCGTTATCAAAAACTTGCATCCACAATCTCAATACCCCTTGTTTTTTCTGAGTCACTGATACAACAAAACTTTTTCAGCCTTCATTTGTAAATGTGGTGTTCATAGTGATGCTACATATAAGTACAAGAATCTATCTACTTCATTATTCTTATTATAGTCATGTCCACATATTTCCATATTCAAATTCATTATTTTTGAAAATGCACCTCTTAAATGTTTTTATAAAATTATTTTCATATAATTTCTCCTTTATATTAGGGTACAATTACAGTAGAGCATCATGTCCATTTTTTATCATTTCAGGATACGAAAGGACTTATTCAATAGATGAGGCATCTTGGGGCTTGCTAGAAGGAATAGAGAGCTTCACAGTAGTCCTCAAATATATGAAGATAGCCCAGGGGAAATGCAAATAATTCAAACAGTTACTTTCCTTCAACTACAGATTGAACAGGAAATAAGTTAAATTTGCAATAAGAGGAATGTAGGTTAAGTACTCTGATTACCATCCTGAAGAAAAAGGCTGTAAAATCACTGGAATGACTGAGAAATTTCTGATCAACATTTCTAAGCCATTTAAGAATGAGATAAGTAAAGTTTTCTTAAAAATCAAACTGGACTGAAAATTGGAGCAATTCTATAATTATTCATTTGTTTATTTTTAAATTTCCAAATGTTGAATTCATACAGAATTCAATCTTCAGGTTTAGCGCTTTTGCAGTGATTTGGAGAAATGGAGGGTGAGGTGTGAAACACCTTCAGAGAGTGTCTGAAGTCTGATGGCGGCATGTGCTGCTAGTCTGACCATGACCTCCTCTTCCTCCCCTCCCCCTAAATAACTTTTAAAAAGAAACAAAAATAACGCTAGCCTTGAAAACAACAAAGCTTATTTTGAATATCTCTTAAACCAAAAACAATAAAAGTTACCTTACTTATGAATTCAGTATCATTCATTACATTAAAGATAATACTATCTATAAGATACAGCCTCCATACATATTATCCTCATGGAGAGAATATATTTTATGAACTACCATAAAACCACCTGCATCTTTGATCAAAAATTTTAATTTGGGATAAAAAGTAGTTCAATCTTTGATATTCACTGTAAAGTAAAATTCACTTAAGTGGTTTCTATTCTTAGCTTTACAATTGGACACAGTATTTCAATAAATTAAAATCTCTAGAGGTAGCAATCACACATAAAGGTCAAGCTTCAAACTGACATGAGTCTTTCCCAAAGAAACTTTTCATTTTTACTTCATGAACTCCATGCTATGAAAAATTTAGTAAATAAACAAGTTGCTTTTTTAAGTAATAAACATTTGCTCATTTTTAATAAACACATACAATTTCAAATTAGTACTCTGACCAAGATAATGTAATCAGTGATACCAATCTGGGTTTGCAGGTCCCCGGAGTCTGGAAACTCCAGGCTGGGGACCACGAATCCACAATATATTAGGTTCTAAGAACATAAAATATGGCTATTAAGAGCAAACCAATTTTTCACAATAAGACTTTCAATTTTAAACCACCTAATATTTCTTTGTCTAAATCCCAGAATTTTTCTTGTAGCTGGAATTCCACACATGGTCTCCATATCCCCCAAAGAAATGTTCTTTCCAGATGAGTTCCTAAGAACAGAAATATGTTTCTTCGAAGTCAGCAAGCTATTTATAAAAACTACAGTAGCTCCCAAGGGAAGATCAATTGGCAAGTATAAAATTACTTTATATATAGTCTAGTAGTTGCTCTGGCTTTTTTTTAAGGAGGAGAAATAAGACAGTGATATCAAAAGATAAGTTACATGGAACGCAATAATTTTAATGTGGGTGCTCGCCATTACAAGAAGAAAATGCTACTGATCAATTTTCATGACCCTGTAAAACAGCTAAATCCCATAATGAATGGGCAAGGACATAAATGTAAGAAAACCAATAATGTACTTTTGTTACCATGACAACCATTTGGAACTAGAAAAAGCAACATCTTAATTGTAAAAGTATCATATTTTAGTAATATTAAAATATAGCTTATCAATTTAGATTCTTTAATCTATAAATGACTGGTTAATTATATGCTAAAATTTCTATCATTCCTCAAAATTAGACACAGTAATGTCCATATGTGTGTATACATATATTTTTTCCTATCTATGCAGTTTAAATAACTTTTCTTCCAAATATTCACTTAAAATCACAGATTATATTCAAAATGTTGTTTAATGGATATGGCCTGTACACATCTAAGAAGAATGGAGGCTGGCCATAAAGAACCAAGAGAGCCATGCTAGTGTATCCCAGCTGAATACTGTACCTCCTTACACCTAATCCACTTGTAGTAACTACACTCATTTTGTATTTGTAAGAAATAATAACTGCAATGAATACAAACAGGTAAGGGAAAATGCGTTTGCCTTTCACCATCTTTATTTCCAATCTACACAATGTAAGAGCAGTGGCTTACATTCATGCAACAAACACTTACTGATAACACACTATGAGCCTACATTATGCCAGGCACTGAGTGTACGAAGATGTACAGGACAAACAAGGTCTTCATACTCGTAGAGTTTACAGACAGGTTTAAATCTAGTTGGAAAGAATAAAAATTTGTGTATATGTATGCTTGTGGTTCCTTATTTTATTTGCATAGTGTTTACTATCTGCCAAGCATTAACCTATACGCTTTATAATGATCTCAACTGACTCCTTTATGTTTACATAAATATATAAATATAAAATTTCAAGTGATCATTCAATAAAGAACAGAAAATAATAAATATTATAAGATAAAATATGATTAACAGCTGTATAAATTAGAGGTATGTGTTCAAAGAATATCAGTTACTGGAGTATGAGGAAAGTAAATAATTTTTAAAATTATTATAGACTAAAAGTAAATTCATATCAAGGATAAAAACATGTTCTAATGCTAATAGCCAACACTTCTCCAAAACTAACTTCTTGGAAGTTAGGAATAGGTCACTGAATCCTATCCTTTTACTCTAAGATACATGTGTCTACTTAGTATCTACTGCAAAATTCAAATCAGAACTGTATTTCTTAACATGTCACTTAAATAGAGATTAACTATATTTTTAATTCCAAAGTCCAGCAAGTTATAACTCACTCAAAATTATTTTTGTCACCAGACTTTCATAGAAACCAATGAACTGGTTTGACAAAGAGTCACTCTCAGTTTTCCTATCAAAATTACTTACATTTGGAAATCCAGCATACCCCTCTACAAGGACGTTAACTTTTTTGGTCTGACTGATGAAATTTGCAGACTCTACTGTGTTTACCAAAGGGGCTTGCATGATGCTAAATAATTCTTATAAGCATTTTCCCCTTTCCAGTAGGAAGACATTTGTAACATTCTCTAATTTGGAAGAAAAAAAAACCTGAGAATTCCCAGTGGAAATAGAAGTATCTGTTTATTTATCTAATAAACGTTTAGTGATTACCTTATACAAGTAGTAAACATTTACAGGGCACATGCCAGTCATTGCACTAGCCACAGCCACACAAGTAAGTCTATTTATTGCCCTCATGGGAAATGGAAGAAAGAACATAAATGCAAGCATATTCCAAGAAGAAACGAAAAGAACCCATGGAGAGAGAGATTTAAGATACAAGAACAATCTGGGATATCTGTTTGGAGTAAGTTTCGAAGAAAATGGGGCTGGTGAGGAGGGCATAGGAGGCTAGACCACAGGTAGTAGGATCCAGCCTTGGACAAGAGCGGTACGCTCAGAGGTACCACTGAGGCAGGGGTCATTAACCTGAAGACCACAGATGCCCAAAAGATTCACGCACAGGATGAAGGATAGAAATTCAATGGGAAAAAGATTTTCTATTTTTATGGACTTTTAACTAAGATCTAGCATTTCTTTATGAACATAGGCAACAAATCACAGTACGATTACCAATACCTGTGACCTTGCCACTGGTAGAAATCACAAACATTTTCACACCATATCTCAGCTGTTACAGATATCTTGAAAGATTGTTTACATTACTACTTTGAAAATAAGGCAGTCACGCTACCTGCCACTAGAGTTTGTTTCACACATCATAAAGACACATGCATTATAGCACAATTGTGCTTTTTATATTTTTGAAAACTGTATTCTATTCATTAATTTCCTTTGCAATGCTATACATTTTTTTTTTTTCATTTAAAAATTACCTTGAAGAGGCAGTCCTAGGTTTCCCTAGACTGCCAAAGGGATCCATGGCACAAAAAAGGAAGAGCCCCTGCTCTGAAGCATGAGGAAAAGGATTAAAAAAATAAAGTCAGGAAGGATTATGTTGTAATCTCCCTCCATTGTCTCAACTCTTTAGTCAAAGCCCACTGCACACAAGAGCCCCATGTCCATGGTGCTGTGGGAGGCTGAAGGAATGGCATCAACAAGAACTGGGAGGAAGGGAAAAAAGCAAGTCTGAGGCAATCCTGTAAGCACTGTAGGTTTCTAATAAAGGGCTGGAACAAATGGAGAGAGAATACAGTAGATCCTAGCACAGGCAACAGCTGGTCTACGAAAATCACTGAGCACTAGCCTTGCACTTGGTTTCTAAGCGCACCTTCTCTCCTAGCCCTTCCTTACTTCTTGTTCCCACAGAAACTAAAACACACACACACACACATACACACACACACCAAAAAACCCCTCCTACCTTATTATGCCCCATCACATCTAATTACCAACCTGCATCTGTGGCCAGATGCACTCTCTGCTTTCCCCCTAACTGGATAAACAGGCTGTGTACCTACCTGAGCCCATCCCCATGTCCCTGTTTTTGCATGAGATCCCATCTTCTCTGGCCAACTCAAGCACAGCACTACAGCAGTTCCCCCTTCTCTCTTTTCTCTCTCTACTACATCATTCCCATGATGTATTTACTTTCATTTTAAAAAACAAAATCAAAAACAACAACAAAGAAAACTCTCTTGACCTCATTTCCTATTCCAGCTGCCACTCATTTCTCAGCTCCCTTTTTCCTAAAGAGAACGGTCTAAATCTGCTGCCTATACTTCGTTTCCCCGCCTTGACCTCTACTGAAACCAACCCAATCAGGCGTCCCTCAACACTCCAACTTGCTTTTGTCAAGGGCACCCGTTGACTCTCCAAGTTGCTAAACTTTAAACAGGACTTAACTGAGGTTATCAATTCCTTCTCTTTCAAATACTTTCATCACATGGCTGCCAGGACACATATGCACTCCTGATTTCCCTACACCTTGCTTTTTCTCATTCTCCTTTGCTCATTTATTTCCCCAACTTCCAAACCTTGGAGTGCTCTGGGCTCAGTCCTCATACTGCTTTCTATCTACATTCACTCCCTACATGGTCTTGTACCACTTAGTGGCTTTAGGTAAAACCTATATACTAACAAAACTCAAACTTTTATCTGGAGCCAGCCTGAACTCCAGCCTTGCATATCCATTTTAATTGACATCTCAGTGTATCTAAAAATGAATTTCTGGTTTCACCCATGTCTTCACCTCTCAGTCCCTCTCAGCCTTATGAATGGGAACTCCATCATGTCATCTGGAAAAATCCTTGGAATTGTTCTTGATGCCTCCCTCTCATTTATCTACTACATCTAAATAAAATCCTTTCTATTTGTCCTTTAAATACACCCTGAATTTTACCTTTTCTCATCAGCTCCACCCCTGCCACTCTGGCCCACCTGGAACCGCTTCAGTAGCCTCTAGCAGGTCCTCTCACTCCCACCCTTTGTCCTAACATTCCTATCCATGCAGCAGCCAGAATCATCAATGATAGTTCATATTATCCATTTGATCAAAACATTCCAATGACTTTCCATGTCACTAAAAATAAAAACTAAAGTTCTTAAGACTGTCTATAAGACCAATCATGATCTTGGTGCCTGTTACCTCTCTGATCTCCCTCTTACTAGTTTCCTCTTAGATCGTTCCACTCCAAGTATGCTGGCCTCGTTGCTGGTCTTCAAGCGCATTGGGCACATTGCTGCCTTGGGTCATCCGCACTTGCTGTTCACCAGGATTGTCTTCCCCCAATATAAAACGAATTGTACCTCACTCCTAATTCATTAAAGTCAAAGCAGTGATTAATTCCTTAAAATAACCATTTATCCCCCATTTGCAGTTCTGTAAATTGGGCATGTTGGGGGTTTAATGATGAAGAACTATTACATAGAGCAGTTCAATGAATTTTAATTCTCTACAAATGGCTTTCACACATTGAAAGAGCTTAACTGATATCTAGCTTCCCTTTTCTTCTAATTCCTAATAAAATCCTAAGATTATAATAGGCTAGAATTGCATTTACTTACCAATACTACACCTGTATTAAACTGGATATTTCTTATGCTTACTTCCTTGAATTTTTTTAATTTTTAATTTTTGTAGGCACATATTAGGTGTATACATTTATGGAGTACATGAAATATTTTGATGCAGGCACTCAATACATAATAATCACATCAGGGTAAATGAGGTAACCAATACCTTAAGCATTTATCACTTCTTCGTGTTACAAAAAATCCAATTATACTCTTTTAGTTTTTTTAATGTACAATAAATCATTGTTGGCTGCTATCAAATAGATCTTATTCATTCTGTATATTTTTGTAGCCTTTACCCATCCTTACTTGCCACTCCCAATCCCACCCCACTACCCTTGTCAGCCACTAGTAAACATCATTCTACTCTCTATCTCCACAAGTTCAGTTGTTTAAATTTTAGCTCCCACAAATGAACAAGAACATGCAAAGTTTGTCTTTCTCTGCCTGGCTCATTTCATTTAACATAATGTCCTCCAGTTCCACCTATGTTGCTGCAAACGACACAGTCTCATTGTTTTTTATGGCTGAATAGTACTCCATTGTGTATGTGTACCATATTTTCCTTATCCATTCATCTGGTAATGGACACCTCTGGTTGCTTCCAAATCTTGATTATTGTGAACAGTGCTGCAATAAACATGGGAGTGCAAGTATCTATTTGATACACTGATTTCCTTTCTTTTGGGTAAATACCTAGCAGTGGAATGGCTGGATCATATGGTAGTCCTGTTTTTACTTTTGTCAGGAATCTTCACACTGTTTTCCATAGTGGCTGTGCTAATTTACACATACACGAACAGTGTACAAGGATTCCCCTATCTCTACATCCTCAACAGCATTTGTTACTGCCTGTTTTTTGGATAAAAGCCATTTTAACTGGAGTGAGATTATATCTCATTGTAGTTTTAATTTGCATTGCTCTGTTGATCAGTGATGTCTAGCACCTTTTTATATACCTGTTTGCCATTTGTATGTCTTTTGAGAAATGTTTCTTCATATTTTCTGCCCATTTTGATCAGATTTTTTCCCATTCAATGTTTGAGCCCCTTATATTTTCTGGTTATTTATTCCTTGTCAGATGGGTAGTTACAAGTATTTTCTCCCATTCTGTGGTTTGTCTCTTCACTTTGTTGACTTTCTTTTACCGTACAGAAGCTTTGTAACTTGATATAATGCCATTTGTCAATTTTTGCTTTGGTTGCCTGTGCCTGTGGAGTATTACTCAAGAAATTTTTGCCTAGTCCTATGTCCTAGAGAGTTTCCCCAATGTTTTTTTTGAGTAGTTTCACAGTTTGGGGTGTCAGATTTGTCTTTAAATCTATTTTGATTTGATGTTCGTATACTGTATTAGGGTTCCCTAGAAGGACAGAACTAATGGAATGGATATATAGATATAGATATACATATACATATACATATAAAGGGGAGTTCATTAAGTATTAACTCACATGATCACAAGGTCCCACAATAGGTTGTCTGCAGGCTGAGGTGCAAGGAGAGCCAGTCTGAGTCCCAAAACTGAAGAACTTGGAGTCCGATGTTCAAGGGCAGGAAGCATCCAGCATGGGAGAAAGATACAGGCTAGGAGGCTAGGCCAGTCTCCCTTTTCACATTTTTCTGCCTGCTTACATTCTAGCTGCACTGGCAGTTGATTAGATTGTGCCCACCCAGATTAAGGGTGGGTCTGCCTTTCCCAGCCCATTGACTCAAATGTTAATCTCCTTTAGCAATACCCTCACAGACACACCCAGGATCAATACCTTGTATCCTTCAATCCAATCAAGTTGACACTCAGTATTAACTAACCATCATATATATGATGAGAGATAGGAATCTTGTTTCATTCTTCTGCATAGAGATATCCAGTTTTCCCAGCACCATTTCTTGAAGAGACTGGCTTTTCCCCAATGTGTGTTCTTGGCACCCCTGTCAAAAACGAGTTCACTGTAGATGTATGGATTTACTTCTGGGTTCTCTATTCTGTTTGACTGGTAACATGTATCTGTTTTTATGCCAGTGCCATGCTGTTTTGATTACTATAGCTCTGCAGCATAACTTGAAGTCAGGTAATGTGATTCCTCCAGTTTTGTTCTTTTTGCTCAGGATGGTTTTGACTATTCTGTTCCACTGAAATTTTCTAAACACCTTTTAATATACAAAAAGGTATGAGGTAACAAATATTAACACAGATTACTAGGGAAGAAATAATTCTTCCAAATTCCTTCCCTAAATAGGCTGATCCTCTATTATGCCAAAATAATAACACTTTCTGGCTATTTCTTCTTAAAGGATACATATAAATAGACTAGATACTAATATTTTGCTTATATTTAGAATTTCAATTAAAAACTGGTTGTGCAAACTTTAAACAAAAGATATAAATAAGAGATAAAAACTTTAGCTTGTGACTGAAAGAAATAGATATTTCTTTACAAGTTTTGAAAGTGACCATTCTTAACTTAAGAATTTCCTTGGTTGGCCAGGCACCATGGCTCACGCCTGTAATCCCAGCACTTTGGGAGGCCCAGGCAAGTGGCTCACAAGGTCAGGAGATCGAGACCATCCTGGCTAACACGGTGAAACCCCATCTCTACTAAAAATACAAAAAATTAGCCAGGCATGGTGGCGGGCACCTGTAGTCCCAGCTACTCGGGAGGCTGAGGCAAGAGAATGGCGTGAACCCGGGAGACGGAGCTTGCAGTGAGCCAAGATCGCGCCACTGCACTCCAGCCTGGGCGACAGAGTGAGACTCCATCTTAAAAAAAAAAAAAAAAAAAAAAAAAAAGAATTTCCTTGGTTATTGTCAGTCTCATCTTTTCTAACCTAACCATTTATTCTGAACTGCCTTAAAGTTCAACAACTGCCTGATATTGAACTGAAATTTTTAAAAGTACAAATGTAGTTTTAAAAATAGTCCCTTATGTAACTTTCTACCCTATTATTTACTCTTTAAATTATATAATTAAAACCTCTATGAAATATTTCATCTATATTTATTTTATAAAATTCTAATCATCATTTTGTGATTTTTTTCATCTTTTAGTGTTGATACTCTATTTTGCTCCCTTCATATTGGATAACAGCAGAGAAATGCTTACAAGAAGCTAAACCAGAAGAACCAGCAGTATTACTAATTTAATTTTTCCTCTTTACTCTCTGGATTTTCCTTGAAGAAGGACCCAGGTGAAAATATTTGGCTGCTAGGGCCTGGCCCACTATTATCTTCTCAGTCACATTCATTAATCTCATCAATTTGCACTCCTGATTAGTGAAAAACATGATTCACTGACAATTATCCAGTGATCAATATGAAATTGATTCGAAATCCAGAGCCACTACTTATTTCTTTTTTCAGCAAGTCTTTCTTTCCCAGAGCAAAAGCCAGTGAAACTAAACTGCCTATGGCCCATATTGTATGTGAAACAATCTGGGGCGGGGAGCGGGGCAGCGGGGGAAGTCAGGCAGACATAAAGAAGACAGCAGAGAGCAAGAGACCTGGCCAGTATCCTCTCTCCAGTCTTCTGCTTCAAGCTCCTCTACATAGTACCCATCCCTCTGGCATGGTAATAGGGCAGGTGGGGAATGACTTGGATCCTCCCACACTTTCTCCTAGATAATGTAATCTTGAGCAGAGAAGCTGACCAGAGGTAAGTCATTCACTTGTAGGATCTCTAGACACTCAGGTAAACAGGCAACTGGCTCTAATCCTAAGGCCTCATTGTTTAACTCTTCCTTTGAGCCACTCTGAATCCTCTCAACTAATTCACTTTCCTTAAGATTAGTTTCTGTTTCTTGTATCTGTAACAGAGGGAGCTGCGCACAGAAAGAGCAAGCCACAGAGGAAGAAGAGTCGAACTAGAAGATTCACACACACACACACACACACACAAAGATGATTCAGAATAGAATGGCTATATTAGTTTCTTTTTTAACCTTTTTTTGTGATGAAAACAATTAAGATCAATTCTTTTAGCAAATTTCAAGTATGCAATACATTATTATCAGCTATGGTCCCCATGCTGCACATGAGATCTCTAGAACTTACTCATCTTCTAACTGAAAGCTCGTACCCTTTAACCAACATCTCCCCATTTCCCCCCATACCCCAGCCCCTGGGGCCCACCATTCTACTCTTTGTTTCTCTAAACTTAGAAAGGTTATGCTTACATTTCATATGTCTTAGAAGTTTCTGGTTTAGAGCTGCAGCCCCAGGTCATCCTTCATTATTCCTACAAAACTGGAAGTGCACTAGGAAACTGACCAGAGCAGGAGGTGAGTACCCAAAATCAAGGAGGCAAAGGTAAGCTGCACCTCAATGAGAACAGAGGAAACGGCTCGTAAGGCTTTTCACCCCATTATTGCTTATCAAAATAAAAATAAAATTCATTTACCACACCTCTTTTGAATAGAGCAGTATTTCCAAAACCTTTTAAAGTTTCAAATTTAATTTGTCATTGAATAGACTAAACACATACAATAATAACCAAAAGATCAATCTTGAAACTCAATACCTTGATTAATTAAAATAAACGTCTCTAAAAATGCAGCATATTATGACCAATATAACAAGAATAAAAGAACTCCAGTTCTATTATCACTGAAGAATGGAACCATTACCATTCATTTGAAGTTAGACACCTGAAAGGAACCAAGACAGAAGAAACACATCAAAGACCCAGTGAAGCATGACTTCAAAAGGTACAGCACAGATGTGAGGTTCTGGGAAGCAGCCTGCTCCCATGCCAGAGCTCAAACATAGGGCTGGCTGTTCACTTTCAAACCAGGAGAATCTATGAACAGTATCACCACAAATTGTTTTGATAATAAACTTCCACAAATTTACCTGGCAAAGGCTTCCTTTTTATTAATAAAAATAAGTAGGCATCCATACCATGTGTAGTTAAGATCATGGATGTCAGAGTCAGGCTGCCTGGGTTCACCAGCTTGAGTATTTACTAACTATGTGATTTGGGGCAAGTTATTTAATCATGCTGGATCTTGATTTTTTTCAGAGTTAATGTAAGTATTAAATGCAATTATATGTTTTAAACATTAAAACAGTGCCTGGCAGAGAGTATGTCCTATTATGACTTGAAAATAACTAAGAGTTTTTATGATCCCTGTTTCATGAAATCTGGGTATTAAACAGCTAATTCAATTTCAACAAAACATGCATACATACATACATGCATACACACAGTGTGTATGTGTAGGTATATGCAAAATGAAAATATCATATTTTAAAAGTAATAAACAGTACTGTGAAGCATTTTCATTAATGAACATAAATATATTTGTTTTCTCTTGGCTATTTTTCATCCTATAATTATCACAGAGGAAACCTGAGGTTAAGAGTTCAATTCTAGTTTTCAAATTGTCCTGCAGCTCAATTACAGCTAATAAACACATTCACAGACTAAAAGTAATGGCCTTGGGTACAAAGCATGTTAAAAAATAAGTATCCTCTGGAGGTTGCAGTGAGCTGAGATTGGGCCACTGCACTCCAGCCTGGGCAATAGAGTGAGACTCTGTCTCAGGAAAAAAAAAAGTATCCTCAGATGTTTTTACTATGATTATCAATATCCAAGAACTGGTTAATCCCAAAGACTGTATGTACTTGTAAATAAAAGTGAATCAGGGATAACTTACCTTTAAAGTGGAAAATATTTTATGAAAACCATGGTTTTCTAGAAAATCTATCTAGGATGTGGTATTTAACAAATAGTTTTCAGTGTTCTACCTATTTTATAGATCACATATGTGTTAGTTTTCATAAAAACCCCAGTAGGTTAAGATTTTTTTAAGACTTGTTTATACTTATCTCCTGGTATAAAGAGGTGTTTGAAGTCACCGTTTAAACAAGCTTTGGATCATTCATTTTACTCCAAAGATTTAAAAGAAATTCTTGCTTCATACTAAAGTATATTAGGAAATATAAAGTTATAATTAATATTACAAATAAAACAAAACATGTAAAAAATAATTTGTGCTTCAGGCTACTTGTCCAAGCACCCTGGGGTGTGTGTTCACTCTCCCTTCCCATCTGTACTGTGACGGAACTCCTGAGTGTATCATCAGCATCTCTGTCCTCTCACTTCCTAACCAGCCCTGGTTTCCACTGGGGATCCGCGTTATTATTGTCATAATGTCCTTCCACTTGTCCAGCAGTCAGTCTGTTTAAGTAGTTCCCTAAGGAAGATTTCTCCTAAAGTAAGATTAGAATGCACACAAAGAAATATTACTGAAAACCACTTTATTCACAGATATTTTCATTTTCATTATTACCAGACTAACTATCAATAGAAAAAATTTATTGGGGGAGGAGCCAAGATGGCCGAATAGGAACAGCTCCGGTCTACAGCTCCCAGCATGAGCGACGCAGAAGACGGGTGATTTCTGCATTTCCATCTGAGGTACCGGGTTCATCTCACTAGGGAATGCCAGACAGTGGGCGCAGGTCAGTGGGTGCGCGCACTGTGCACGAGCCGAAGCAGGGTGAGGCATTGCCTCACTCGGGAAGCGCAAGGGGTCAGGGAGTTCCCTTTCCTATTCAAAGAAAGGGGTGACGGACGGCACCTGGAAAATCGGGTCACTCCCACCCGAATACTGCGCTTTTCCGACGGGCTTAAAAAACGGCGCAGCACAAGATTATATCCAGCACCTGGTTCAGAGGGTCCTACGCCCACGGAGTCTCGCTGATTGCTAGCACAGCAGTCTGAGATCAAACTGCAAGGCAGCAGCGAGGCTGGGGGAGGGGCGCCCGCCATTGCCCAGGCTTGCTTAGGTAAACAAAGCAGCCAGGAAGCTCGAACTGGGTGGAGCCCACCACAGCTCAAGGAGGCCTGCCTGCCTCTGTAGGCTCCACCTCTGGGGGCAAGGCACAGACAAACAAAAAGACAGCAGTAACCTCTGCAGACTTAAATGTCCCTGTCAGACAGCTTTGAAGAGAGCAGTGGCTCTCCCAGTACGCAGCTGGAGATCTGAGAACAGGCAGACTGCCTCCTCAAGTGGGTCCCTGACCCCTGACCCCCGAGCAGCCTAACTGGGAGGCACCCCCCAGCAGGGGCACACTGACAACTCACAGGGCAGGGTACTCCAACAGACCTGCAGCTGAGGGTCCTGCCTGTTAGAAGGAAAACTAACAAACAGAAAGGACATCCACACCAAACACCCATCTGTACATCACCATCATCAAAGACCAAAAGCAGATAAAACCAGAAAGATGGGGAAAAACAGAACAGAAAAACTGGAAACTCTAAAAAGCAGAGCGCCTCTCCTCCTCCAAAGGAACGCAGTTCCTCACCAGCAACGGAACAAAGCTGGACGGAGAACGACTTTGACGAGCTGAGAGAGGAAGGCTTCAGACGATCAAATTACTCTGAGCTACAGGAGGACATTCAAACCAAAGGCAAAGAAGTTGAAAACTTTGAAAAAAATTTAGAAGAATGTATAACTACAATAACCAATACAGAGAAGTGCTTAAAGGAGCTGATGGAGCTGAAAACCAAGGCTCGAGAACTACGTGAAGAATGCAGAAGCCTCAGGAGCCGATGAGATCAACTGGAAGAAAGGGTATCAGCAATGGAAGATGAAATGAATGAAATGAAGCGAGAAGGGAAGTTTAGAGAAAAAAGAATAAAAAGAAATCAGCAAAGCCTCCAAGAAATATGGGACTATGTGAAAAGACCGAATCTACGTCTGATTGGTGTACCTGAAAGTGATGGGGAGAATGGAACCAAGTTGGAAAACACTCTGCAGGATATTGTCCAGGAGAACTTCCCCAATCTAGCAAGGCAGGCCAACATTCACATTCAGGAAATACAGAGAACGCCACAAAGCTACTCCTCGAGAAGAGCAACTCCAAGACACATTAACTGTCAGATTCACCAAAGTTGAAATGAAGGAAAAAATGTTAAGGGCAGCCAGAGAGAAAGGTCGGGTTACCCACAAAGGGAAGCCCATCAGACTAACAGCGGATCTCTCGGCAGAAACCCTACAAGCCAGAAGAGAGTGGGGGCTGATATTCAACATTCTTAAAGAAAAGAATTTTCAACCCAGAATTTCATATCCAGCCAAACTAAGCTTCATAACTGAAGGAGAAATAAAATCCTTTACAGACAAGCAAATGCTGAGAGATTTTGTCACCACCAGGCCTGCCCTAAAAGAGCTCCTGAAGGAAGCGCTAAACATGGAAAGGAACAACCTGTACCAGCCGCTGCAAAATCATACCAAAATGTAAAGACCATCGAGACTAGGAAGAAACTGCATCAACTAACGAGCAAAATCACCAGCTAACATCAACGACAGGATCAAATTCACACATAACAATATTAACTTTAAATGTAAATGGACTAAATGCTCCAATTAAAAGACACAGACTGGCAAATTGGATAAAGAGTCAAGACCCATCAGTGTGCTGTATTCAGGAAACCCATCTCACGTGCAGAGACACACATAGGCTCAAAATAAAAGGATAGAGGAAGATCTACCAAGCAAATGGAAAACAAAAAAAGGCAGGGGTTGCAATCCTAGTCTCTGATAAAACAGACTTTAAACCAACAAAGATCAAAAGAGACAAAGAAGGCCATTACATAATGGTAAAGGGATCAATTCAGCAAGAAGAGCTAACTATCCTAAATATATATGCACCCAATACAGGAGCACCCAGATTCATAAAGCAAGTCCTGAGTGACCTACAAAGAGACTTAGACTCCCACACATTAATAATGGGAGACTTTAACACCCCACTGTCAACATTAGACAGATCCACGAGACAGAAAGTCAACAAGGATACCCAGGAATTGAACTCAGCTCTGCACCAAGTGGACCTAATAGACATCTATAGAACTCTCCACCCCAAATCAACAGAATATACATTTTTTTCAGCACCACACCACACCTATTCCAAAACTGACCACATACTTGGAAGTAAAGCTCTCCTCAGCAAATGTAAAAGAACAGAAATTATAACAAACTATCTCTCAGACCACAGTGCAATCAAACTAGAACTCAGGATTAAGAATCTCACTCAAAACTGCTCAACTACATGGAAACTGAACAACCTGCTCCTGAATGACTACTGGGTACATAACGAAATGAAGGCAGAAATAAAGATGTTCTTTGAAACCAACGAGAACAAAGACACAACATACCAGAATCTCTGGGACACATTCAAAGCAGTGTGTAGAGGGAAACTGATAGCACTAAATGCCCACAAGAGAAAGCAGGAAAGATCCAAAATTGACACCCTAACATCACAATTAAAAGAACTAGAAAAGCAAGAGCAAACACATTCAAAAGCTAGCAGAAGGCAAGAAATAACTAAAATCAGAGCAGAACTGAAGGAAATAGAGACACAAAAAAACCCTTCAAAAAATTAATGAATCCAGGAGCTGGTTTTTTGAAAGGATCAACAAAATTGATAGACCACTAGCAAGACTAATAAAGAAAAAAAGAGAGAAGAATCAAATAGATGCAATAAAAAATAATAAAGGGAATATCACCACCGATCCCACAGAAATACAAACTACCATCAGAGAATACTACAAACACCTCTACGCAAATAAACTAGAAAATCTAGAAGAAATGGATAAATTCCTCGACACATACACTCTCCCAAGACTAAACCAGGAAGAAGTTGAATCTCTGAATAGACCAATAACAGGAGCTGAAATTGTGGCAATAATCAATAGCTTACCAACCAAAAAGAGTCCAGGACCAGATGGACTCACAGCTGAATTCTACCAGAGGTACAAGGAGGAACTGGTACCATTCCTTCTGAAACTATTCCAATCAATAGAAAAAGAGGCAATCCTCCCTAACTCATTTTATGAGGCCAGCATCATCCTGATACCAAAGCCTGGCAGAGACACAACCAAAAAAAGAGAATTTTACACCAATATCTTTGATGAACATTGATGCAAAAATCCTCAATAAAATACTGGCAAAACGAATCCAGCAGCACATCAAAAAGCTTATCCACCATGATCAAGTGGGCTTCATCCCTGGGATGCAAGGCTGGTTCAATATACGCAAATCAATAAATGTAATCCAGCATATAAACAGAGCCAAAGACAAAAACCACATGATTATCTCAATAGATGCAGAAAAGGCCTTTGACAAAATTCAACAACCCTTCATGCTAAAAACTCTCAATAAATTAGGTATTGATGGTACATATTTCAAAATAATAAGAGCTATCTATGACAAACCCACAGCCAATATCATACTCAATGAGCAAAAACTGGAAGCATTCCCTTTGAAAACTGGCACAAGACAGGGATGCCCTCTCTCACCACTCCTATTCAACATAGTGTTGGAAGTTCTGGCCAGGGCAATTAGGCAGAAGGAAATAAAGGGTATTCAAGTAGGAAAAGAGGAAGTGAAATTGTCCCTCTTTGCAGACTACATGATTGTATATCTAGAAAACCCCATTCTCTCAGCCCAAAATCTCCTTAAGCTGATATGCAACTTCAGCGAAGTCTCAGGATACAAAATCAATGTACAAAAATCACAAGCATTCTTATAGACCAACAACAGACAAACAGAGAGCCAAATCATGAGTGAACTCCCATTCACAATTGCTTCAAAGAGAATAAAATACCCAGGAATCCAACTTACAAGGGATGTGAAGGACCTCTTCAAGGAGAACTACAAACCACTGCTCAAGGAAATAAAAGAGGATACAAACAAATGGAAGAACATTCCATGCTCGTGGGTAGGAAGAATCAATATCGTGAAAATGGCCATACTGCCCAAGGTAATTTACAGATTCAGTGCCATCCCCATCAAGCTACCAATGACTTTCTTCACACAATTGGAAAAAACTACTTTAAAGTTCATATGGAACCAAAAAACAGCCCGCATCGCCAAGTCAATCCTAAGCCAAAAGAACAAAGCTGGAGGCATCACACTACCTGACTTCAAACTATACTACAAGGCCACAGTAACCAAAACAGCATGGTACTGGTACCAAAACAGAGATATAGATCAATGGAACAGAACAGAGCCCTCAGAAATAACGCCGCATATCTACAACTATCTGATCTTTGACAAACCTGAGAAAAACAAGCAATGGGGAAAGGATTCCCTATTTAATAAATGGTGCTGGGAAAACTGGCTAGCCATATGCAGAAAGCTGAAACTGGATGCCTTCCTTACACCTTATGCAAAAATCAATTCAAGATGGATTAAAGACTTAAACGTCAGATCTAAAACCATAAAAACCCTAGAAGAAAACCTAGGCAATACCATTCAGGACATAGGCATGGGCAAGGACCTCATGTCTAAAACACCAAAAGCAATGGCAACAGAAGACAAAATTGACAAATGGGATCTAATTAAACTAAAGAGCTTCTGCACAGCAAAAGAAACTACCATCAGAGTGAACAGGCAAACTACAAAATGGGAGAAAATTTTCACAACCTACTCATCTGACAAAGGGCTAATATCCAGAATCTACAATGAACTCAAACAAATTTACAAGAAAAAGCAAACAACCCCATCAAAAAGTGGGCAAAGGACATGAACAGACACTTCTCAAAAGAAGACATTTATGCAGCCAAAAACACATGAAAAAATGCTCATCATCACTGGCCATCAGAGAAATGCAAATCAAAACCACAATGAGATACCATCTCACACCAGTTAGAATGGCAATCATTCAAAAGTCAGGAAACAACAGGTGCTGGAGAGGATGTGGAGAAATAGGAACACTTTGACACTGTTGGTGGGACTGTAAACTAGTTCAACCATTGTGGAAGTCAGTGTGGTGATTCCTCAGGGATCTAGAACTGGAAATACCATTTGACCCAGCCATCCCATTACTGGGTATATACCCAAAGGACTATAAATCATGCTGCTATAAAGACACATGCACACGTATGTTTATTGCGGCACTATTCACAATAGCAAAGACTTGGAACCAACCCAAATGTCCAACAATGATAGACTGGATTAAGAAACTGTGGCACATATACACCATGGAATACTATGCAGCCATAAAAAATGATGACTTCATGTCCTTTTTAGGGACATGGATGAAATTGGAAATCATCATTCTCAGTAAACTATCTCAAGAACAAAAAACCAAACGCCGTATATTCTCACTCATAGGTGGGAATTGAACAATGAGATCACATGGACACAGGAAGGGGAACATCACACTCTGGGGACTGTTGTGGGGTGGGGGGAGGGGAGGGATAGCATTGGGAGATACACCTAATGCTAGATGACAAGTTAGTGGGTGCAGCGCACCAGCATGGCACATGTATACATATGTAACTAACCTGCACAATGTGCACATGTACCCTAGAACTTAAAGTATAATAATAAAAGAAAAAAAAAAAGAGAAAATTTATTTAGATAACTCCTAAATGGCTGGAGATCTTACATTTGAATACAAATTAGTGCGGTCTTAGAAAACAGAATCTTTAAATTGTAGAGTTTTACAAAACTTATACTTAATAAATATTTTCTATTTAAATTTGAATCTAAAAATATATTATTGTATCTTTCACACCACATTTGGTTGTTACCAAAGAGACTGTCACTGCAGTGTAGAAAGTTTTGCCAACTGATATAATTTATTGCGATCCTGAACACTTGTTAAGCTTATTACAGGGTCACTCAATTTTAAAAATGGATTCCTTTAAGAAAATTTCAGACAAAATGCTAGCATATATAGAGAACTACTTTGTAGCTGAAGACTGTGTGCACACTGCTGCCAGAAAACAGTCAACAAATCATCATATCTTATATTTTAAAAAATTCTCTTAAAGCCAGGCATGGTGGTACATGCTTGTAATCCCAGCTATTCGGAAGGCTGAGACAGGAGGATCCCTTGAGCTCGAGAGTTCAAGCCAGCCTGGGCTACTTAACCCCACCTTTGAAAATGTTTTTTAATTAAAAATAAATCAGTAAATATTAACTTATTTTAAATTGCTGTAAAGATAACCCACACTATTCTTTGGAAAATTTTAACACCTTATAGAAAGATCTTTACACCTTTCTGTACAACCAAAGATAACTCCTATAACCAATAAAATCTGCATTTCTTCCTAAAAGAGCCCAGAAGCTGCAGAAATTAATGGTTGTCAAATGCCCCGTCAAAGTGAAAAGACTACTCCCTATCTTTGAAGGATATTTTCAAAATTAAAAAAAAAAAAAAAACAAAGAAACAAACTGCAGATATCTCTGAAGTTTTAATGACAACCTCATTCTTAAGAACTATTTGGTTCAAGAAGTAGGAAATAACTTATTAAATATATTTATTTATTGTTATTAAAATACCTAAAGTAGGCACTGCCATTTCCATTTCAGAGTAAGATATGGAAGAGCTGCTACTGTTGAGTGCTGGTGATGCTGAACTTTCTGTACTGGATAATCAGTGATCCAGAAAGTGTAAAACACTCCCATTCTGGTGAACCGTTTTATTGGTTCCAGTTCATAAGGTTCTAAACTACAGAATTTCATTTTCTACACCAATCCTCAATCTCCTAGAGAAACAGGAGTTTAATGTCTTTCAATGGGTTTAATATCAATCAGTTTATTCACTGCCTATGTCAAAGTTGTAGAGAAGGCTTCCCAGAAAAAATCTTGAAGAGTTTGGAAGGAAAAAAAAAATCCTTCCTTGGCTTTTCAAAATTAAGGGGAGGTGGAGAGGAAAAAAGAAGGGTTTTCAAGTATGCAAAGCTGGAGGAGGAGGGAAAAAGTAAGACAAAACACTCAAAGGATAGGGAAGAAAATGGGACAGTGTAAGAGATGGCAGGAAGATAAGGAAGATAAGCATATCATGAAAGAACTAATGGAAGTGATCTGTACCCTCAAACAACTCTACACTTGTAAAGCTCTTACAGAAGCCTTGGCTTCCAACTTGTCCTAAATCTCAGTGGCTTCCTACAGGCAACTGCCTCAGGATGATCACCTGCTGATACTCACCGCAGACAGGCAGAACTGTGCCTTCTACAGCCTTGGAAAGCAGCTCAAGCCAACAATATGTAAGTCCTCAGGTATAATGGGAAATGACTGGCAATGTTCAGACATTTGCATATTTCAAGCAGAATAATACATCTAATCTGTTTAAGATAATTTAAACATATTTTAAAACTACAATTAATCAACAAAACCAAACATCACACTACGTATGGGTAGCTCTCAAGTACACCTGCATACAATGAAGCATTTATTTTCTCAAGTTTCAAGAACAACAAAAAATGCCTAATCTCATGTATCAGGATTACCTGGTACCTGTACTTATAATACCCTAATATGTGTAATACCCAAGTGTGCATAGATCAGTTCATTCATTCCTAATTCACTCACTACCTCACACACCCACGAAATATTTATCCTTTGCCTACTATGTGCTAAGAACAATTCTGGGTCTATAATATGCTCTGGTGTGGAAAGAAAACAAATAACCCAGTTGTATTATCATCCTTTTAAAATTCTATAAGGAACACAGCCAACAACAGCATTGAACTTAGGCAGGGGAAGGAGGTGTTGGGGGCTGATGGGAACATCAGGAAAGATTTGGCTAAGAATGTTACCTCTGAAGTCAAATCTGAAGCATGAGAAAACAATCAGTTGGCCAAGGGAAGATGAGTAAGAGAGCACTGAGATCTAATAATAAGCATTTCATGAGAGATAATAAAATAAAAGGAGCTTAATGAATCAGGAAAAGAAAAAAGTGTGGAAAACAAGTAGTGGCCAGATAATGGGGTTACTTTATGGGTCTTGTTAAGGATATAGGTCTTTACCCTAAGAATAATGAAAGGCTATTGAAGGTCAAATGAAAAATGATAACTGCTAATATTTACTGATTATCTACTATGTGCCAGTGACTATGGTAGGCACTTTGTATTAATTAATCTTTTTAATACTAACAACCCTATGAAGTAGGTACTTATTTATACCTGCATTTTTTTTTTTTTTTTTGAGAAAGAGTCTCTGCCTCTCTCATCCAGGATGGAGTACAGTGGCACTATCACAGCTCACTGTAGACTCGAACTTGTGGGTTCAAGTGATCCTTCCACCTCAGCCTCCCGAGTAAATGAGAATACAGGCATGTGCCACCAGGCATGGCTAATTTTTGTTTTAATATTTTGTAGAGACAGTCTCACTATGTTGCCCAGGCTGGTCTCGAACTCCTGACCTCAAGGGATCCCCCCGCCCCAGCCTCATGGGCCACCGCTCCCGGCCTATCCCTGCATTTTAAAGATAAGGAAACAACTCACAGACATGACCTGCTCAAGTGCAGAGTTGGGATTTCTTTGACCCACGCAGCGTGACTTTAGCATTTATGTTCCCAATACACTACACTACCTTTCCTTATTTTTATTTTTATTTTTTTTTTTTGAGACGGAGCATTACTCTGTTGCCCAGGCTGTAGTGCAGTGGCACGATATCAGCTCACTGCAACCTCTGCTTCCTGGGTTCAAGGAATTCTCCTGCCTCAGCCTCCTGAGTAGCTGGGATTACAGGCGTACACCACCAGGTCTGGCTGATTTTTGTATTTTTAGTAGAGATGGCGTTTTACCATGTTTGGCCAAGCTGGTCTTGAATTCCTGACCTCAAGTGATCCACCCACCTCAGCCTCCCAAAGTCCTGGGATTACAGGCATGAGCGACCATGCTCGGCTGCTACACTACCTTTCTACATGAGACCAATCTGATCAAACATGTAAAATCAGCTGCCCCATGGTACAAATAAACTTTCCTCTATTAACCACTGGGGACTCTAGTTAACTTCAGTAATAATAGTGTCAGGAGTAAATAATAAACAGTAATACATCACTTAATGACAGAAACATGTTTTGAGAAATGTGTCATTATTTCCTTACATGAACACCATAGAGTGTACTTACACAAACTTAAATGGTATAGCCTATTGCTCCTAGGCTACAAACCTGTACACCATTTCTCTGTACTAAATACTGTAGGCCAGCGGTTCCCAACCTTTTTGACACTAGGGACCAGTTTCATGGAAGACAGTTTTCCCATAGACCAGGGTGGGAGTGTAGGGGGATGGTTTGGGGATGATTCAAGTGTATTACATTTATTGTGCACTTTATTATTATTAATATTACATTGTAATACATAATGAAATAATTGTACAACTCACCATAATGTAGAATCAGTGGGAGCCCTGAGCTTGTTTTCCTGCAACTAGACAATCCCACCCGGGAGTGATGGGAGACAGTGACAGATTATCAGGTAGTATATTCTCATAAGAAGCTCACAACCTAGATCCCTCATATGTGCTGTTCACAATAGGGTTCGCAATCCTATGAGAATCAATTGCCACAGCTTATCTGACAGAAGACAGAGCTCAGGCAGTAATGTGAGTGATGGGAAGTGGCTATAAATACAGGTGAAGCTTAGCTAGCTTCCCTGCTGCTCATCTCCTGCTGTGTGGCCCCGTTCCTTACAGGCCCCAGACTGGGGGCTGGGGATCCCTGCTGTAGGCAACTATAACATAATCGTATTTGTGTATTTTAACATATCCAAACATACAAAAGGTACAGTAAAAATAAATATAAAGGCAAAAACTGTACCATAAAAAATGGTACACTTGTACAGGGCACTTACCATGAATGGAGCTTACAGGACTGAAAGTTTCTCTGGGTGAGTGGTACGTGAATGAGGAATCCTAGGACATTACTGTACACTAATGCAGACTTTATAAACATTGTATACTTAGGTTTAACTAATCTATTTTATAAATATTTTTCTTTAATAATTAACCTTAGCTCACTATAACTTTTTTACTTCATAATTTTGTAACTTTCTGACACTTTTGCAGGAACATTTAGCTTAAAACACAAACACATTGTACAGCTATACAAAAATATTTTTTCATTATATCCTTATTCTATAAGCTTTCTTCTATTTTTTTTTTTTTTTTTTTTTTTTTTTTTTTACTTTTTAAACTTTCTTGTTAAAAACGAGGACACACACACATTAGCCTAGGCCTACACAGGGTCAGGATCACCAATGTCACTGTCTTTCACCTCCATATCCTGTCCCACTAGAAGGTCTTCAGGGGCAATAACACACATAGAGCTGTCATCTCCTATGATAACAATGTCTTCTTCTGGAATGCCTCCTAAAGGACCTGCCTGAGGCTGTTTTACAGTTAACCTTTTCTTTTTTATAATTAGTAGGAGTACATTCTAAAATAATGACAAAAAGTGGAATCAATACATAAACCTGTAACATAGTCATTTATTATCAAGAATTATGATAAACTACATAATTGTCATTGTGCTATACTTTTGTATGACTGGCAGCACAGGTTTGTTTACACCAGCATCACCATGAACAGGTGAGTAACGTGTTGTGCTATGGCGTTACGATGGCTACAATGTCACTAGGCAGCAACAGGAATTTTTCAGCAACATCCTTATGGGACCACTGTCACACATGTGGGTCTCAATGACCAAAACGTCATTATATTGCACATGACTGTATTTCCTTCCAGTGGTAAATCAAAAAAAAGTAATACATGATTATTTTATGAATTTTATTAACATCCACCTCTACTATTTCAGATATATGGCAGTATCTAGAAGTAAGTTTTCCCAAAGGCAACCCCAGTAATAGCAATGCTTGAAGGAGTTTAAAAGGGGTGAGAGAGGAACAATCTAAAATTATATGCTACATGGAATCAAATCTCATCTATGATGCCACTTAACGAAAACCAGTGATTCAAAAATATTTTAAACATTGAAATTTTAAAATTAATAGTTTTGACAAAATATGAATCACTTATTTATCTAACAGAATTATATTTATAAATACAAAGTATAGCAAAATGTATAAATGTGAACACATATATGAATAGAATTCTATAATCACGTATCTTGTTAAAACATTAACTTTTCTGAATGTCTTAAGTCAAAAATATCCCATATTAACATTTCTAATGTTTTTTCTAAATTTTGAATTTTCCCTTTTGAAGCTGTCCAAAAAATAGTTTATTATTCATCTCTAAGAAAATTTACTGTAACAAACATATGCAAGAGTTATTTAATATAAACATACTTCCTATGATGACCTAAATATATTACTTATCAGAACTAGCTGATAACTATCATGAAAACTCCATGTCATATACTTACATAATGTCTCATTTCTAATATTTTTAAATTCGGAATAATTATTTTTTCTCAAACTCTTCCTACAAAAGATAGATGCACTGAATTTTATCTACATAAAACTGCCCACTGCTCAAAGAGATGCTTCCAAGCTACTGTTTATCCTTCCCAAATTTAGAAATGTGTTACAAATTTTCTGCACTATTTTTCAAGCCAATCACTGGAAAACATAATAAACTACATCTCTCATGTCACATAATCCTGACCTTGGGGATTATAACAGGTATCATCCCTCCTTTTCCCTTAGCACCTTGGACTTCCTTACCAGAGCACTTCATTCTTTAGGAAAGGCTGTTTCCTTTCCTCTCCGTTTCTATGCACTCTAAATTCTGTGAGGATCAGCACTGTGCTCCTTTTATCTACCGGTGTGCATCCAGCACCTAGCACAGTGCCCATGAAGCCCCTACTAAGGACCCAATAAATAACTGTTGAAGGCCAGGTGCCATGGCTCATGCCTATAATCTTGGCACCTTGGGAGGCTGAGGTGACAAGATCGCTTGAGCCCAGGAGTTCAAGACCAGTCAGGGCAATGTAGCAAAACCCTGTTTCTACAAAAATCATCCAGGCATAGTGGCGTGTGCCTGTAATCCCAGCTACTCAGGAGGCTGAGGTGGGAGGATCTGTTAGCTCAGGAGGTCGAAGCTGCAGTGTCTCAAAAAAAAAAAAGTAAAATAAAATAATTGTTGAAAGAATTTCCTAAGAGCAACATCATAAAGAAATTATGCCCTATTGGAATAAATTGAGAGAGAAAGCTTAAAGAAAAGGATAAAAGCATGCCTCCCTGTGAAAACTAAATTCCTCAGGAATTCTACTTGCACTTCTTCAACTTACAGAAGCATAAACTTAAGGTACAGTCAGGGTGTGGTATGTGAGGTCAGATATTTAATCTACAGTTAATCCAACTCTACTTTTACTAAATCCTGAATCATAAACTTTCAACACCTTTTTCATTCTACCACACCTATTTTCTACTTGGCAAGAATGCATTATCTTTTTTTTTTTTTAATGACTTCTCTCACACACACACCCTAAGCATAAAAACTTGACACCTAAATATCACTACTCAGAATAGAAGGGCCTTCTTTTAAAAGCATACATATTTTTAAATGATTAGCTCTTTATTTTTTAAACTATGTTCCAGGAAACCCTAGTGCAGTGGTTCTCACATGTATCAGAATCATCTGGAAGGCTTGTTAAAACACAGACATCTAGGCCCCACCATCGGATCTAATTCAATAGGTTTGGGGTGGGGGTCCAGATGATGGTGATGCTCATAGTGCTGGGACCTCACTTTGAGGATAAGAATCCAAGGGTGCTTGTTAATAGATGTTCTCTAAGGGAAAAAAAAATATCCATTCTCAAATAATTCTGGAAAATGCTGCATATTCTATATGCCCTCTTAACATTTCAGTATACACATTCACATACTGAAAGCTCTGAAAGTTCTGCAGTAAATTAATATGTTTTATACTGTTTATCAAACAAAATTATTTGACCCTGGAATCCTGTAATCAAAGAGCAGTAATTAACATCTTAATATGCTCTGTAGAATACACTGTGGAAAAATCTACATTGGACTCTTTAAAAGTGTTTTCTTTAAAATATATTTCAGCAGAAAAAATTCTGTTATTGGAAATAACCCAAATTATTACCATGTATGATTCCTGTCCAAATAAAATAAAAGCATCTCAACTTCAGATCAGGCACTGTTCACTCAATCATGTATCTCATTTCTTGCAGTGCTACTTTTTATAGTTCTCGGTGTGAGGTAAATATCAAGATCACACAATGTTTTAGTTATTAATCCTATTATAATTAGAAACTAGGTACAATTTAACACTATTTTAAATTTGAATTAATGAAAGCCACAAATTCACCTTTATTTGTTCACATTTACGAATAAAATGTGTAAGGCATTGAATGAAACACCTTACGTATATTCAAGTGAAAACATTTTCTCACACATGATCTTATCTGCTGTTTACAAACACCTTGTGTGAAACTGATATGGCAGGCATTTTTCTCTCTGTGTTAGCATGAGTTGGTTAACTGAGAAAAGGAAAAGCAAGTGAGTCACCAATTATGGAACTAGGTGATGACATGTCTTTTGACTCACATTCCAGTCATCTCTCCATGACACTGTGCGGCTTCAATGAAAACTTTTATACTCATCCCGTTGATTTTATCTGACTACTTTTCTCTTTCTCCTCCCTTTTAATCACAAAAACTGCATGTGAAAATAAATGCATATTTAAAATCTTTCACATCATAGGATAGACAGATACTTTCAAATACTGCTACATGGGAAGCTAGGCACTGCTGGCTGCCACAAAAACAGCAAGAATGAATCATTAGGAGAAGAAAAAGAAGGGAAAAATGCTGAACAAAGGCATCGGTGAATATTTAATGGAATTTTTTAAAGTAAGCTCTCTAAGGAAAGACATTTTTGTCTGCTCACATGCCTAACTCAGTGTCTGGCAAACTAGAGATATTCCACACTTATTTGTTGAACCTGTATCAAGAGGCAGTAATTTGCAAACAGCACAAAACCATAAATAATATATTTGAGAAACATATAAAGTTTATATACACTTTATATACATATATTTGAGAAACATATATTTGAGAAACATATAAAGTTTATATACACTTTTTATAAACATAAAGTGTATACACACTTTATTTTTAAAGGGTTATTTATTAAATAGATTTTCAAAAGGCATTATGAACTTTATATAACATAATCATACTGTCTCAAGCCAAAGACAGAGGAACTACTGCTTAAAACTCTAAACTTGCAAAAGGAAGTGCTTTTGCTATTGAAGCCTCAACTAACTCAACCAGAGAGACACAGAAGGGGATGAGGAATGAGGAAAAGGGAACGCTTATTACATAAAATGCCATTTTGGAAACAGTATTCCCCTAATGAGCCAAATTAGATTATATTTCATATTAGGAAAATTACTTCCTTAAAAACCTACAGATTTTTTAGAATTCAGTATTTTGGGCTTATTTTTGTAATTATATCATTTGAAAGTAGTATTATGCTGCAAGTTTTACTCAAATAAATTATTTTAATTAAAGAATTTACATCTGTTTGGCAAAGTTACTATATTTTAATTCCTATATTTTATTGGCAAAACTGTTTCTCTTGGAAAGGTAGGGTTTTTCACTGAAATCTATATGACTAATATAAAACTATTGATTTCAGTTTCAACAATTTAATATTATAAGCATATATTTACCTTTCCTTTTGGGTAAGCAGAATAAAATGTTTCCTAAATTACTAATAACAGAGACTTCAGCAGGGTAGCAATTATGCATCTGTTTCCATTTTTATTAATGTATAGAACATTCCAGATGTTCCTCCTTGCTTGGTATTCCTGAGATTCTCCCTACCTTAAAAATGGTAAAGTAATTGAAAAAAAAAAAAAAAGTCTTTTAAAAGGAATTTCAACGATTCCACATTTTTTATAAGAGAATCTAAAATCTGCAAGAACAAATTCTCCTCTGAAAATGACTTAAACAAGTGAGAGCAGGGACACAGCAGAAAAGCACAGTGCAAAAGAGAACAAAGGGAGCAGGAAGTGAACCTGGAAGCAGTCCAGCCCGAGTGAGCTTTAAAACATGGTGAAAGAAGACCCCAGTGCTGCAGGTGTGCAAATGACTACATTTGACAGAGAAATAACATCTGCAATATCCCCGAGACCTTTTCTAAACCTTAATATTCTTCACCAGTTATCAACTCTACCACCAACAGACCACAGCTGAAGGCTCAGGTAAGATCTCTAGGCAGTCCCTATTTAAGGAACTAATGTTTCACTTATGCTTCACATTATCTTTGAAAATCTAATTCTACATTAAGTACCATTCTGTCAGTTTATCTATCTATTGACTGGCCCTTATCAAATAAACAAATAAAAATATGAATTAATATTTGTGAGGAAATGATTTTCAAATTATTTTTTTCCACAAATAAAAATAAACCTTTAGATCCTGTTCCAATAACCAATGGCACTGGGGAAAAAGTAATATCTGTAATGCAAAAGCCTAAAATAAAAAAGAAATGTTACCATATGCCTGGCTCCAAAGTTTAGAAAAACAGAAAAAATATCCTTTGTTGTGGTATTTTAATTCTCTACAAATGTAATGTGTACTTATAAAATTTGTTTTTATTTTCTTATATTAATAAAACTATTTCCATTCAGAAAAATAGACTGCAATGCAATCCATTTTCTTTCCACATTCTGCAAAGCATTTTGATATTTGTATAAAGGCAGTCTGGATTTACCCATTACAATAGTACTCTGCTTTACTCCCCAAAACTATTGCAACCAGGCACTGTCACCCATGTATTTTGTCAATGGTGGTTTAGGAAAATCAAAGTGTCCCAATTCTTGCCAATGAGAAGACAAGTCTGCTACAAGATTTCTGGGAAAGGTTTTTTCCCATCTTAAAAAAAAGATGGTACTATTTTGTTTTGTTTTGTTTTGTTTTTACTTTTGAGACAGGGTCTCACTCTATCACCCAGACTGCAGTGCAGTGGCATGATCATAGCTCACTGCAGCCTTGAATTCCTGGGCTCAAGGGATCCTCTCACCTCTGCCTCCTGAGTAGCTGGGACTACAGGTATATGCCACACTGCTCAGCTAATTTTTAAAAATTTTTCATAAAGATGACCTCTCACTTTCTTGCCCAGGCTGGTCTCAAACTCCTGGGCTCAATAGATCCTCCTGCCTCAGCCTCCTGAGTAGCTGGGATTACAGGCATGAGCTACCACACCCAGTAGTACTATCCTTATAGCTGAAAGTGGTATCTGCTGCTAACAGCCAGAGGATGGGGCCACCACAGAATGTCAGAGACTAGCGAGGAACTCCCGTCCACAAAAAGAACAGTTAACATGAGTCTGGAATGACATTATTGAGCCTCTAGTCTGTATCAATCACCTCTGGCATCAAAACTACATGAACATCCACTTAAAAGAGATTCTAAACGTCCTTTTTTTTCAAGTAAGCTCGTATTGAAATTTTCTGTTTGCATCCAACATTGTTCTACTTAATGCACCAATGTAACAAAATGTCCATTTAAATTAGTTAACTGATCAAGGAGTCCATGTTACAAATTTCAGTAACTAAAATTTTGTAAAACACAGAAACTAGACAATAATTTGAACACTATATATAACTTTTATTACTTTTTTTATAAAATAAAAATTTACCCAATATAAAAGTTTTTACTCAAAAGCATACCAAATTTTCCCCATTTTTCCCCAAGATCAATTAAACAGAAATTTTTCTGTGTGAATCAAATCTTTTAAATAAAATTCTTATTTGCCTTATTTCACAAGTAAATGTTTTCATTCTCTCAGACAAAATTAATTCTCTAAATGTCATATAGACAGTAAAAATGAGTTCTCATTTTATAATTTCTTTATTCAAATGAGCTTTTTAGAAAATAACCAGAATGTTTAAAAACAGATCAGTTCAAATCACTACCTTAGTGTCTGCATTTGGGGCTAAACCATGAAGTGGTTCAAGTTTGGAAGCTCCATAAGTGATTAAGATACTTGCTCTGTTCACATGCTCACAGTGCAGTAAATAAATGAGACACTGAAGAGACAAGAACCATATAATAAGTGCTACCACAGAACTGTGTACCAGCACAAAGAAAGAAGCATCTGATTAACAGGTGAATTCATGGAGAAGGAAAAAGTTACGGTGGGGAAGGTTTCCTTAGCTTCCTCCTGAATAGATGCATGGGAAAGTGCTGGCAATGATCAGGCTAATTAGAATTAAGCGGTAAATTCATGCATCAAAACTCAGACAAAAATGTTAGTATCTTTAAATGCTTGAATTAGATCAATTAAACATTTCATTTTACTTCATTATAATTCTGAAAGAAATTTATACACCAAATAAGGCTTTAAACTCTAAAAACTAAAAGGATAGTGGCTGGGCACGGTGGCTCATGCCTGTAATCCCAGCACTTTGGGAGGCCAAGGCAGGTGGATCGCAAGGTCAGGAGATTGAGACCATCCTGGCTAACACAGTGAAACCCCGTCTCTACTAAAAATACAAAAATTAGCCGGGCATGGTGGCAGGCACCTGTAGTCCCAGCTACTTGGGAGGCTGAGGCAGGAGAGTGGTGTGAACCAAGGAGACGGAGCTTGCAGTGAGCCGAAATCGTGCCACTGCACTCCAGCCTGGGCGACAGAGCGAGACTCCGTCTCAAATAAAAAAAAAAAAACCAAAAGGATACTAAAAACTACTCTTCGATCTGTAGGCTGCTCAGACAGGCATATCTAACCTTTTCTCTATTCCATATCTCAGTCAGAAAACAGCCCTGGTAAATATATATATGGTTACATCTTTGCCTTATAGAGACGTTAGTCTGTGTGTGCACTAGAGGGCTCAGTATGCAATCCTGGTTATTTTTCTTCATAAACTGTGACCATTAATTCCTTCTCCTCTGCTAGTTGTCTCTCAGAATCACTTTCCAGACACTGGCTCCTCCAAAATGAGGGCACAGCTCCCCAAAACATAGATCTGAACACCAGCTTTGCCCCCAGCCTTTTCTCATAACTCATACATATCCACCCACAGAAATGTGGCAGCCCACCAGGAGAGAAGCATGGTAGTGAACCAAGCTAACTTTCTACCACATCCGTTCTCCCACTGACCCCTCAAAAGCAAAGGAGCCCTTCTCTGCCCACTCTATTCTAGCTTTAACCAAAATTTTGGAAAGCAGTTTTATCTCAGAACTCTTTTACACCTTCTGTTGCTCTTTGGTGGGTTTAATTTAGAATATGAGGTGAGAAAGAGCACCTCAAGCTCATTAACAAATGATTTCAATATATTTCAACTAAGCAATTAAAAGAGTTCCTGGTTAACAGGAAAGCTTATAGTGTAGGATACAGTGGCTGCCTGTGGAAATGTTTGCCAAGCATAGATACCAAAAGTTAACTTGAAAAAATTTATTTTTTGACATTAATACTTTTTAACCAGGAGTCAAAAATATAACAATATCTAAGGCACACATTTTAGGAATATCATTTCCCATTCAAATGCAATCAAGACTCAAAGCTTAGCTGACAAAAAAGTCACCAATGCAGTGTGGAAAAACATTATTACCCCAAAAAAGCCTTTGTATCCTTCCCATTGGCTTGGCAGATATGAGGTAACCTTGCTATTTCAGAGACTAAGTAGGGGCAAACAGATCGCTCAGATGCCTAAGTCAGAGTGCATTCCTGGAATGCACCCAAAGTAGTCAACTGGGTGCTAAGTCTATGGCAGTGACTTTGAATAAGCCATGCTAGAGACTCTCTTGAAGCCACATCCATTACAGCCCCCTAGTATCACTGATAGGGAGCACCCAGTCCAGGGACTTGAGAGCACATCAAGTCTCATCTTAAGAGAAGGGAGAAGGGAGTTGGCCATCCATCTCCTGTATTTCCTCCTCTCTTCCTCTTCTACCGTATCCATTTTGCTCCTCATTCTTTATTCTCTATTTTGCAATATCCCCCTTTCCTTTCAATTTATTAATTTACCCATCTACCCAACCATCACGAAATATGTCCAATGTGTCGAGAAGCTCTGGACTGTAAACATTCAAGTGGTCTCTGCCTTCTAGGGGCTCATGGTCTAAGTAAAAACTCAGATATAATAAATGTCATGGTCTGAATGTCTATCTCCTCCAAAATTCATGTTGAAATTTGGTTGCCATTGTGGTGGTGTTGGGAGGTGGGACCTTTAGGAGGTGATGGGGCCATAAAGGCTCCATATTCATTGGTGGGATTAATGTCTTTACAGAAGAGCTTATCTGGCCTCCTTTTGTCTCTTTGCCCATCCACCTTCCACCATGAGATGACACAGCAAGATGGCCCTTGCCAAATCCCAGCATTTTGATCTCAGACTTCTCTCTGCCTCCAGAACTGTGAGAAATAAGTATCTTCTCATTATAAATTACCCAGTCTCAGGTATTCTGTTATAGCAGAGCAAAACAGACTAAGAATATAAACAATCACCAAAACAGAATAAGTCAATGAGTGTTACCACAGAGCTATGCATAGCACACAGAAAGGGGTGTTTCATTAACTGGGGAGAAAGAGGAGTTGAAGATTCACTTCACTTACCTGTGAGGTGAACAGACACACAAGACATGAATTTACTGAAATCAAGCCAACTTTTTTAAATACTAGCTATTGGCACACAGTACCATCCAGACTTCAACAAGAAAGCATTTATAAGCCTTATCCTTATTACATGTATAATTAAATCCATCGAATTTAACATTTGTGTCTCATTCGCTCCCATATCCCCATTACCTAATACAATGCCTAGCAAATAGGAGGTATTCAATAAATATTTTATCGAATTTAATTCAATGTTTTATGTGTACTGCTGTTTTACTGAACTCTTAATTGATTGGTTTAAGATCCTTAGAGGCAGGAACCATTTCCAACACTATCTTAAGCCAAACCTAACTCTTTTGTATGAATTTTGAGATTAGAGTTTAAGTAAAAAAATTAAAATTTTAAAAAATATTTATAGAATATATGCATATATCATATCTATATATGCTCTAGCTAAATTCTAGCAAAAATTATTTTCTGAGAAAACTTCGCTAAGATTATTAAACACTTTTTGTTAGTATTAAACTTCAAGAAATTAAATAAAACTTACCCCTTAAGTGCTTACTAATGCTTACTAGTTACCAAATACATGTTTTCAATTAGTAGGCTGCAACACCTTTTGGCTTTATTTTCACCACAATTTTCTGTGGCAATAAATTTAATTTCAAAAGAAAGTAGCTATAGATTATGGAACCAAGTATAGCTGTGTAACACATAAATAAGTCTCAGCCAGCTTTAAAGCATATTAAAGAGAGTTGTGAAATATATGTGTAAACATGAAATTCTGAAGTGTTAATCCAGTGACACTTAAGTACTGGTTCCAGTTTATAAACAGATTCTTTTAAAGCTTCTAGGCAAAATCTAAGGAACAGCAATGGCATGCCCTGTCACAGCTGGTAAGAGTTAAAGCACACTATGCACTCTAATGATCTCTCTTAGAATCCATTATTCTAATTATTATGAATACCATATTTCTGAAAACTCTAATTTTAGCAACATATGTTATATGGTTGAAGTTAGCGCCAAAAGTAGAGAATGAATTGGTTCTCCTTTCTAACCAGTTTAAAATTTACATGTCTTCTAATTCATGAAGTTTTTAGTATAAAGTGTCTACATGATTTTGTGAACACCTGTAAGAATTGAAAATATATCTACATTTCTGACTTTGTTATTTTTATTTTACAATCTGAGACTACGTACAACTAACTGCTCTTTGAATAAATTCGTATCCTTCAAAGTTCTGATCTCTTTCAAGTCCTCAGAGAAAAGGCTTCTGTTGCTGCAAATCATTACCATATCTTTATGAGAAAAACATGTTTTAATCATACAGTATTATGTAGTTTAAAATACTTATTCATGGAACACTCTGCATAGACCTGGGAATAAACAATGAACAAAGCACACTCCCTGCCCTCCCAGAGTTTACAGTCCCACTGGGAAGACAGGCAAGCAGTCCGGTTACTTCAACTGGCAAATTGCTCAGGAATCTTGAGTTATATAAGGTTCTCCAAAGAAACAAATGTTTTTTGTGGGTGACTTTTACGCCAATGGCTTTTTAGTTCATTTAATAATAACTGATTCTGGGGGGAAGATAAACCATGAACTTTGGCATCAGACCATCTGAATTAAAATTTCTGCTCCATACATTCAAGGTCTGGCACCCTAGAAAATTCTTTCTCTCTTCCCTTCCACAGGTACATAATGGGGGTCTTGATGGGCCTCACTGTGTGAGGTACAGGAATAATACACTGAACATTATGCACTCCCAGGCTTCAAGAATCTTAGTTTTGTAGTTGAGACTGATAATAAATTCAGGCAAATTCAATTCATTCAGCTACTCATTAATTATGACGCAAGCTGGATAGGGCTAAGAAGAAAAAGCAGGGGAGAAATCTCAGGATGACAGACTGTTTTAGGAGCTGTTCATTTTGGCAGGAAAGCAGTCCTGTAACTACAACTGAATTAAATGTTTTCAAGCCAACGTTTCAAAAAAATATTTCATTAGGTGAATTTTGTTCCACTACGAAGGTACTACCAACTTTGTTCAAATGTACAGTACTGGGTGAGCTCCTTGTTAAAAGGTTCATTTCTTACCATTAAGCAGATACTTACATATTCTCACAAAATCCCTGTCAGCATGTACTTGAAAATCTCAAGAGTGTTCAGATTAGAGTACAAGGTCACAACCAATGTTATATGTGTGAAGGACTGAATAAGGGTCTCAAATCTAGGTCCTCGGGGAGAAGGGAGAAGAACTTGTTTACACACACACAGAGTAAACAGCTGTTTAAGTGGTGTGACTAGAGGGCTGATGAAAGAACCCCAGGCTAAAAATACTTCCACTGGCTGTGCCACAGTGTCTGAATTCCCACACAGCTCCTTCCTGGACACTCCCATCAAAACTCCTGTGAAAATGCACCCGGTATCAGAAAGGGCAGCTCCCTAAACTATTACCAACCAGTAACATTTTAGCTCAAATTAGTTCAGTTCATGAGCTGCTTATATTGGTATAACAGCACTTTGAGAGAATCGGATGCCACAAAGAGAAGTTGTAGCGATAAGAGTTAATAAAACCCCAAAACTTGGAGCTCTCTCGCTTTAGGAAAAAAGAGGGAGAAATATATTATGGCCCTTGACTCTGAGAGGACTGAGAAAGTTCTAACTATAAATCTGTATGCTCTGACCCAAAGCTCAGCCTGTAAGAGAAAAAAAAATTTTTTTTTTTTGAGATAGGGTCTCACTCTGTCACCCTGGCTGGAGTGCAGTAGCACAAACGTGGCTCACTGCAGCCTTGATTTCCTGGACTTAAGTGATCCTCCCACCCCAGCCTCCTGAGTAGCTGGGACTACAGGTGCATGCCACCACACCCAATTAATTTTAAAATTTTTTTTTTCTAGAGTTGGGATCTTGCCATATTGCTCAGGCTAGTCTCAGACTCCTAGACTCAAGCAATCCTCCCACCTCAGCCTCCCAAAGTGCTGAGATTACAGGCATGAGCCATCACACCTAGCCTATAAGAGAAAATTAAACAGGCTTGATATTCTTTTCTATACATCCACTAATTCATCTCCCCTCCCCCAAAATCAGTCTAGACTAATAAAACATTTCTTCAAGTGAGGATACTATGCAGGTTCAATCATGCACAATTATAAGTAATTACATGGGATGAGGAAATCGCTTCATAGTAGAATATTTGCTGAGATACTAAATCTTGACTACAATTCAGGAGCATTTTAAAATAAAATCTGTAGAATTTCTACCAGACTGTGTGCTCCACAAGAGGAGGATTTCTGGCTGTTCTGGTCACTGCTTTAATCTAAGCACCTACAATACTCTCTGGCACATAGTAGGAGCTTGAATAGAGACAGCATAGCATAGAATCTAACAGCTAAAACTATACCAGCAAGATGCAGCTCTGCCTCAAACCAGTTGTGTAACCCTCAGAAAGATACTTAGCCTCTTTGTACCTCAGCTTCCTTCTGTATAAAATGGGATGATAATAGTACCTATTCTAAATAGTTGTCATTAAACTTAGATGAATTAGATATATAAGATACTTAGAAGAGCCCCTGACACAAATTTAGCAGTATATAACTCTAAGTATTATTTGTTGAATAAATAACATCCTAGAATACTAAACTAAAATAATAAAAGTATAACTAAAAGCACAATTTAACCACAGAGGCTTGTATAAAATAGTCCTTTAAAAAAGTAATAAAAAAGAGACAGAATACAAAGAACAGCAGTGCTTTTTTATTACTGAAAAAATAATCCAGAATACTGGCCCTCAAACCTGGGTTAACAATGGAATCCTCTGCAGAGCTTCTGAAAAACTAATGCCTTGACCCCACCTTCAGAGTTTCTGATTTAATTGATTTAATTTTGAAAGTTCCCCAGGTGATCCTACTGTGAGGCACTAGTTAAGAACCACCTCCTTAGAGTGATGGTTTCTGGTTTTTGCCACCTCAACATGAGTTTGAGGCACATAAAACATTCCATCAGAATAAGAAACTCCCATGAAAGTAGTTGGAAAAGGAGAAAAGTGTGGTGCCATCAGAAAAGGTTATCTTTCTCTGAAGATCCTGATACCTTTTCTTAGGGGAAACCATCGCCCTTCCCACACCCTGACCCTGAAGCATAGGGCAGACACTCTCTCTCACCCTCACAATAATCATGGGAGCAGGAAAAGTTTTAAATATACTTAGCAACCAATTTGACACAGGCACAGGTCCATCAATGACACCAGCTGAATGCAATAGAACAACAGAAGCATATGGCTAATTATCAGTCCCACCTACGAGGGAGACATTAGGAAAATTCCCATTTCGCAGACCAAGAAAAAAAAAAGGAGGCTCTAAGGCTAATACGCCAAAGGCCATGTACCTAGAAAACAGCAGAGCCAGAATTTGAACTCATCAAAGCAGGAAAAGTAGAAATTTCTGAAACTATAAAACTGATATAACGTATTATTTAAAAGTTCAGTTCCCCAAAACAAATTTTCTAGAGATTTTATGGCATATTCTTCTCAGAATTAAACTGCTGTCTTCTATACCAGCCAAGAATTCTCAAAGGACTTTACAGGTATGAAATTACTATTTGCCTCAGTCCATTTATGCTGCTATAACAAAATACCTGAGACTGGATAATTTGTAAACAGAAATTTATTTCTCACAGTTCCGGAAGCTGGGAAGTCTAAGATCAAGGAGCTGGCAGGGTCAAGGGCTGATGAGAGCTGCTCTTGGCTTCAAGATGGAGCCTTGTTTCTGCATCCTCTGGAGGGGAGGAACGATGTGTCCCGCACGTGGCAGAATATCAGAAGAAAGTGAATCAAGTCTCTCAAGTCTTTTTCTAAGGGCCCTAATCCCATTCATGAGGATTCTTCCTTCATGACTTAATCACCTCCTAAAGGCCCCACATCTTAATATAATCACATTAATTGAGTTTGAACACATGAATTTTGGGGGCCACATTCAGACCATGGCATTACCTATCTTTACACAAACAGACATATAAGGAAAGAAAATTACTTGTGCCTTTCTTTTCCAAATAAGGTTTTACGAATAAGAACTGGATGAACCTGGACCATTTCGTTTTCTTCCATAGTACTGCCTTCTAAGTTATGTTACTGTAGCTTCTGTAAAATTCACTTTTTAGAAGATAAACCAAGTAGTAAACAATGCAGTAGCTAGATTTTTTTAATTAAGAAGTATTTCACATATTCATTTTGTATTAATTTCTATAGAAAAATGGCCTTAGCTATTGAAAAATGATGGCAAAATGAAGAATGGTCAATAATGCAGAAATACTAATTTAGATCCGTACTTCACATTTTGTGCCAAATTCCAAACAGAGTGAAGAGTTACATTAAAACAGTTTAAATCATATAAATACTAGCATAAGGCCGGGTGCAGTGGCTCATGCCTGTAATCCTAGCACTTTGCAAGGCCCAAGGGGGGATCACGAGGTCAGGAGTTCGAGACCAGCCTGGCCAACATAGTGAAACTCCATCTCTACTAAAAATACAAAAAAGAAAAGAAAAGAAAAGAAAACTAGCCGGGCCTGGTGGCGTGCACCTGCAGTCCCAGGTACTCGGGAGGCTGAGGCAGGAGAATCACTTGAACCTGGAAGGCAGAGGTTGCAGTCAGCTGAGATCGTGCCACTGCACTCCAGCCTAGTTGACAGAGCAAGACTCCATCTCAAAAATAAATAAATAAAAACACTAGCATAAAACAGAACCATTTTCAGATATATGAAAAGGGATTGTAATGAATCATATACTTTTAAAATAAAATATAAGTAAAAGAGAAAACAACAAACCAGGGAAACTACACAAAGCCAAGATAACAGATAAAATGTCAACATCACATAGACTACAGTCTATGAAAAACATATTCATTTTTTAGGATAATATATAAGATCTCTGAAACGAAAATTCACACAAAAGTAATAAAAATGTAAACAAGCATCAAAACTGATAGAACAGATCACACTAATTGCCAAAAGTGCAGAAAGAGAAAAATTGGGTATAACAGTAATAACCTTATAAAATGTCAGATGCTATGCCATTTTTAAATGTATCATCTTATTTAGTCCTTATAATAACCAAAGTACATAGGCTATGGCATAAATCACACTTTGCAGATCAGGAATCCAATGCTTAGAGTAGGTAAAAGTAACTTTTCCAAGCTAACACATCTAGCCACGTGTGATTCTGGAATCTGAATCCAGTCAGTCTAATTCCAGCACCATGTTATTTACCACAATGTCTACTCAAATTAGCAAAATAAAAAACAATATTGCCAATATTGACTGTACATCACTAATAAGAACATATGTGGCACGTTGTGAAAGAAATTTGGTAAGATGTTTCCAGAACAAAAAGCATATCCTTTTCCTAGTAATTCCACTTTTAAAACTTTAACTTCAAGAAATAAGTAAAATTAAAGGAGAGTTATTTGCTGGAAAATACATAATTCATAATAGTATACAAAAGCACTGTTTATAACAGTCTAAATATCCATCAACAAGGATACGACCAAAAAATTTTGGTTACATTAAAATGTATAATCATTACAACTATATTGCAACATGGAAAAATGACAAAAAGACATACAATGTGCAAGTGAACAGGTCTAAGGACTATAAAAGAAATAAGGCCAGGCATAGTAGCTCACTCCTGTAATACCAGCACACTGGGAGGCCGAGGCGGGTGGATCACCTGAGGTTACGAGTTTGAGACCAGCCTGACCAACATGGTGAAACCCCATCTCTACTAAAAATACAAAAAATTAGCCGGGCATGGTGGCAGGTGCCTGTAATCCCAGCTACTCAGGAGGCTGAGGTAGGAGAATGGCTTGAACCTAGGAGGTGGGGGTTGCAGTGAGCCAAGATGGCGCCATTGCACTCCAGCCTAGGCAACAAGAGCGAAATTCCTTCTCAAAAAAAAAAAAAAAAGGAAAAGAAATAAATGAAAACGCCTCATTAATTTGAGGTGGTAGAGTTCAAATACCTTTTTTAAAATTTAGTTTCCTATTAATCCTGTTATTTTGTGTGGTAAATATATCCTGTGGAAAAAACATAGTTTGAAATTATACAGTACAATAATATATACGAAGTACCCAGTATGTTTTGACACATAGCAAACGTTTAATGGCAGATAAAAATACACCAACATTTATGCATTAGCTATGCGTCCAGCACAGTTTTAAGCACTCTTTATGCATTAACTTATTTAATTCTCACAACAATTAAATAAGGGTATTGTATTACAATACTTATCTCTAGTTAACTAATAAGGAAAATGAGGCACAAGAATGGTAAGTAATGTGCCTAAGTTCAGCCAACCAATGATTGCAGAACCAGGATGTGTTCCACAACCCACACTCTAACCACCAAGCAAGTATTCTCTTTGGCACTCACTGTATGAGCCTGTCAGAAACTTATTACTGAAAAGCAGAAGGAGGATAGGTCAACAATTAGTAAGCATAATGTTTATGTCAGGCAGTAACATGTCACGCATTTAGGAAACCTTAGTTTCTGAACCTCAAGTTAAACATCTTTTAAGTTTTCCTTTCCAAGTTCTGAATTTATAAAAATGAGAATCTGTTAAAAAATAATCTTGAGATAATATGAATAAAACAAAGTGGTCATAGAGAAACACATTTTTATGAAAACAATTCCTTTTTCATGCTAAAGTGTTATAATCTTTTTAAGTATTTAATCCTGAACCGATCGGATTTGAGTCATTTGCAACCCGTTTTAAATTAATCCTATTTTTCTCAAATATAATCACAACATATTCAAACATCTCCCCTGATCTGATTCGGACTTGTATATACAGCTGCCTACTTGGCAGTCCCACCTGCATATCTCATAGGCATAGCAACTTAAGATGCTCAAAACTGAACTCCTGATATTTCCATCTCACATTCTTGTTTTCCCTTGCTTTGATACTGTTTCCTTCTTCCAGCTGTACAGACCAAAAATCCTAGTGTCACCTATGACTCCTCCTTTTCATGCCACATATCCACCAATCCATCAGGACACACAGTCTGAATGTGACCACTTCTCAGCACCCCCACCACTATCACCCCAGTCTAAGCCATCATTTCTCTCTCAACTGGACTACTGAGATAGCCTTTTCACTGCCTCTAACCTGGGACCACTGCAGACTACTCTCAACACAGCGGCTCAACCTAACCTTTTACAACTTAGATGATGTCACATTTCTACTCAAAACTCTTCATCTTGTTTAATTCAGAGAAAATGCCAAGATCGATCCTGACAACAGCCTGCACGATTCCAGTGATAGGCCCTCCATCTCCCTCTCAGACCTCATCTCTTTCCAGGCTCCCCTCACCAAATTCTCCCAGCCATGTCACCATTCCTGCTGCTCCTCACATGTCAGGCCAGTCAGGTTTCCACCTAAGTCCTGGCACCTGCTGTTCCTCTACTTCCTTCCCCTAGGAATCCACACAGCTGGTTTCCTCACTATCTTCAGATCTCTCATCGCATCACTTAATCCGAGTGGCCCTTCTCGATTTTTTTATCACCTTCTTTAAAACAGAAGAACCCTCAAGTGTCACATATCTTTCACCCTGCCTTTTTTTTCCCACAGCTCTTTTATCACCACCTGCCGCTATATATATTTTCTAATTTATTTCATACATTGTCTGTTTCCCTTAATCAAATATAAACTCCATGTGGCCAGTGGTTTTGTAATTTGTCTTCATGACCTAGATCATTTCTGAGCATAAATAGGTGCTCTGTAAATATCTGCTTAATTAATAAACCAATTGGTTAATAAAATTAGAACAATGGTTAAAAACCCTATGGAAGATGAAGCCAGAAAAAAAAAAGCTTAAACTATCAAACACCTTATGTTGTCACAATAAGAAAATAAAGATTGTCTTAATTTTGTGTGCATTTTAACTTTTATATGTTGTCCTAGATTTGGTAAATGATGCGGTCTATAAACTGTATTTAAAATAAATTTATTAAAGTTTTGGTCAAATATGCTACTCAATTGTATACGCTGTTATCCTTTGAATTTCTAATGACAAACCAAAAAAATCACTTTCAAAAACCAACTAACCCCCCAATTCTAGCAATTCCACCTGTGAACTCTCTCTCCTGTCCATTCCGTGCTCCCCCTCCCAGGGACTGCCCTCACCCTCTTTCCTCCGTCTCTAGCCTTTTCAACATTTACACATCATTTGCAGGGCTAACAGGGTTATCTTTCTAAAATTAGAGATCTGATTATCTCATTGATATAATGAGATATAAAACCTTGAATAGCTTCCCAGTGCCTACAGAAAAAAGCAAAAGGGTCTCAGTATGGTCTGTCACGCTAGTCTGATCAACTGGGACAGGTGCACATCCCATAATTCCTCCATAAATCACAAAATGTCTACCTTTTTGGAATTCCAGCATCCAAACCAAGTCATGAGCTTTCAAAGCTTTCACTGCTCTGCTCATGCTGTTCTTTGTCTTGAATACTCTAACCCCTTTCCATTCCAGGCAAATACCCATTGATTTTTTCAAGGCCAAGTGGATATGTTATATTTTCTCTTAAAACTTCACAAAGCCTCTTAAAACATACTAGGCTGTTGCTCCTTCCCTGCTTCTTCTATAACAGTATGAAGCTTCTCCTCTAACTGACTTTAAATTTTGGAGGACTAGGTACTAAGTGAATTAATCACATAGCACATAGTTAATGCTCAATAAGTGCTTGTTTAATGAATAAGAATATAAAACAATGTCCTCTGGCAGGCAGACCACATAACCTGGAAGAAAAAGTCTTCAAACATTCTCTAGATATTGTTTCTATCATTTCTACAACATAAAATTTTTGAACTATAAAAGTTAAATATTTTCACGTTTTCAAGCTGCAAAACAACTTTATGGGGACCCTTTACATCTCAAAACCTATAAATTCTATGAAAAATAAATTTCCACATCTCAGAATATGGTAAAATTATGTTTATATGGAAGTACTGGCACGATATTTCAGGAGAAAACTTTTTTTGGCACTCACTCACAGGGAGCAATAAATCATTTCCTTCTGCAAATGAATGTCATTGTGGGTGGGCCTTTCATACAGAGAAAATATTTGGATTCAAAGGTTCCCTCCCTGGCATTTGAGAAAGTTGTCATGACCAAGGTATCGAAGCTTAGCAGTTCTTTAAAACTTAGAACTTAAACTCCGGAATTTTGTACTCAAGCATTTGTAGAAGCCTGATTTTTTAAAGGGCCATCAATTCTCTTAATAATCATCCTAGATCAGAGTATAATAATTATATTGAAGTCATTTTATTCACAAATGCAAAGAAATAGTGATTTAAGAAGACTGAACTGCAGCTGATTACAGCTATTCGAGCAAACAGCAGGACTACATTCTTAGTCTTTTGCAGTTAGGTGATGACCTATGCCTCAGCTCTACCTAACGAGATGTGGGCAAAAATACATGCAACTCCTCCAGGCCTGGCCCATGAGAGCCTCCAAAGCGCAAATTCCCTGCTCTTTCTTTGCCTTCAGTAGGTTTCATGCACATAAGTACAATGGAAGCCATACATGAAAGATGGTGGAACCATAAAATGAAATTAGCCTGGGTCCTTGAATTGCTAATCAGCCAGCCAGCTATTGGTCAGAAAACCTGTTTTGGACTTTATGTCAATGAGAAATAAACTTCTATTTCTCCTAACGGTTAATTGAGCACTACACATTTTGAGATATACCTGCTATGCAACATGATATTCTTGTTATCATGACCAAATATAGTCACTGAATCAGAAAATTAACATGAGAACACTAATTCATCATTCTTTATTGTGCTATGTTTTTCTCAGTTCCATTTCACAGGGAATCATATAAACATCATAACTTATAACCAGTACATTTTCTACCCAGTCTAACACTGTGTTGTGCACTACACACATAAACATGCACACACGCACACACAACTGATGAAGACGCTTGATCCCTTCTTTAAAGAATCATGCCAAACTAATCTAATCAGTATTAACTAACTCTCTAATATGTGCCTGACACTGAGGTAGCCACTCAACACCAAAGGGTGAAAAGGACACAATGCACCACAGCATGATTTTATACTTGGCTTATTTCTTCTCTTGCTTCAAGAAACACCATTTAGTTTGTCTTTATAGCAGAAAAGACTTAAATATGAAGTGTATTTTGGATGTTTTGAGACCATACTTTTTCATTTAACTTGGCTCTACCTGCCACATAAAATATAAATCAAATTGCATTTGCTTTGTCTGTGTGATGAAATGTTTCATGTAAGCTCACATCCCAATCTTGCTGTATTCTTGTCCTCTGGGCAACAACACAAGTTACTGTAAGTTTCCATTCCCACATCAAATTTACACTTTCTCCCCATGCACCGATTTTTTAATTCCAGAAAATCATTATATACTCCCCCAAGAAATAGAAACAAAAATGATCTATTCAACCATTGGTAATATGTGGTTACATACATATTTATAGTGTTGTAAGTTGTTTTCAAATTTCCACATATTGCTTAGTATTTTGAGTAGATTAATATGGCACTCACCAAAGACAGGATATAGCCAATAAATGTTAAACCAATTGTAGCACGTCTCTAACAAAAAACAGTAAAAATACTTTGACAGGCTTGAAAGCAAATAATGCCAATATGTGGAATGCTAAGGGAATATGCTCAAAAAGCTGTATTTCTTGAGAGTGGATAGATAGCAACAGCCTACATAATTCTCTCTCCTTGCTCCTTGAGAGTAAATATGAAACAAAAAGGACTGTGCCATTTGGATCTTTGTCAATTGCCAACCCATTTAGGGTCAAAAAAACTGTAAATTCATCTACTGCACTATAGTTTTAGACAACTATGCAACAACTAAGAGGTGACACTGAACTGTATACTTTCTTTTTTCTAAGAATTCAGATTCTAGAGTGAAATCACAACTGCCATCTAAGGCCTCTCCTCAGGGTAAATGCTGGACTCTACTACTTTTGCCTCAAAACTTGGGATACTGGCCGAGGCCAGATAGATGTTTTGCTTTGTGCAAAAATTTGTTCCCTATGGGAGCAAGCTGTAGAAAGCTAACTGGTATGCTGAATCCTTCAAATTCTTGTCCATTGTTTCTGAAGAGTGAAACAAATGTGTTTTAGAAAAAGGATTGTTTCTCTTTTCTACACTTTGGTGGGGTGGAGCAGTACAATGTACACAAAAGAAAGAGGGAGATAAGTGAATAGGAAAAAAACACTTAACGAGAATATTTAGTACTAAAGAAGAAAGCAGCTGTAGTGAGTATTTGTTGTGTGTACTCTCTGATCAACAGTTGGCATAATCCTCAGATATCTGAAAGTGATATAATCTGAAGCTTATACATGGAAAAAGGAATTGGCTTCACATTTCGCAGAGTAATAGTAACCTTGTTTCTAACTGACCTTGTGTTCATTTTATTGTGGCTAAACAATTTTGTTTAAATGTAAGAAATAACGGAGTATTCTAAGTACAGCATAGTTTGATGATTAAAAGTATTTTAAAATTGTAGTATAAAGGGGATGAAACAAGAAACTGTTCAATGATAACAATTTTACATGTTCTACCTACATTCAAATACTCAAGCAACAAGTATCTATCATGCCCTCTTCATGTGCCTACAGCCCAGCGTGACTCTAAAATTTTGATTAAAATACCGTAAAAGTGACCACAAACATGTCAGTGACCAAACACATTTATAAAGGTCCAACCGTAATAATAATCAAAGAACTGTACAATTATTATTATCTTTTTCTTGATACAGAGTCTTGCTCTATCGCCCAGGCTGGAGTGCAGTGGTGCAATCTTGGCTCACTGCAACCTCCAGCTTCCAGGTACAAGCAATTCTCCCGCCTCAGCCTCCCAAGTAGCTGGAACTACAGGCACCCCCCACCACACCTGGCTAATTTTTGTATTTTTAGTAGAGATGGAGTTTCACCATGTTGGCCGAGCTGGTCTCGAACTCCTGACTTTATGATCCACCCGCCTTGTCCTCCCAAAGTGCTGAGATTACAGGTGTGAGCCACTGCGCCCAGCCTGTAAAACTTTCTTAATTATTAGTATATTAACAAAAACTTTTGGAAATGTAAGAAAGGCCAATGGCGAAATAAAACAGAAACTTATACCAAGCTAGTGTTGACAAAAATAAGCATAATCCTTTCAGATTCTAGTTTTGAAAGTGCATATCTGGAATCTCATAATGTAGATACTTCTTTGAACCATTAAAATTCACTTCTGGCAACTAGCCTAAAGCAAAACCATAACCATACAAAAAGCTGTATGTCCAAAATTGCTCATTTCAGTATTACTTCAAATAAAAAACTGCAACCAAATTAAACATCTCACAGTGTGGGAGTGGCTGAGTAATTTATTGTATTAAGCAGGATCTAACATTAAGTAGCCATTAAAATTAAAATTATGTAATGTTGCTATATTATAAAATAGTAATATAATAATTATGACCAATCTAAAATATGTATAGAGAAAAAGGTATAGACTAAAATACCTAAAAACTACCAGTTGTTTTCTTTAGGTAATGGGGCCATGGGTAATTTTTCTTCTGTCTAATTTTCCATAAATCCCACATTTTCTATATTGAGTATCTAACATCTGTTAATTAGAAAAAAGTATTAAGTATATGAAAGAAAATGCAAAAACATTTAAAATAGCATTCAAAACAAATCCGGTATCCATTTAAGCTTTAAAAGGCTACAAAGTAACAAGTACACATAATAGCAAAATAGAGATTTACAATTTATAAATATTTTAAGTACAATGTCGCACTGGAAAAAAAAAAAGTTTTCATTATTATTTTAAATGCTGAAGCAGGCCAGTATGGTGGCTCACCCCTGTAATCCCAGAACTTTGTGAGGTCCAGGCAGGTGGATCACTTGAGGCTAGGAGTCTGAGACCACCAGCCTGGCCAACATGGAAAAACCTCGCCTCTACTAAAAGAACAAAAATTGGCCAGGCATGGTGGCAGGCACCTGTAATCCCAGCTACTTGGGAGGCTGAGGCACAAAAATCTCTTAAACCCAGGAGGAAGAGGTTGCAGTGAGCCAACACTGTGCCACTGCACTCCAGCCTGGGTGACAGAATGAGACTCTGTCTCAATAAAAAGTAAATAGATGCTGAAGCAATATAAAACAAAGCTCAATTAAACATATTGCTGGACCTAGATTGAATTAACTTTCTATTCTCCACAGTTTACAAAACTTATATTCTCTCCAGTTACAATGTTTCGGGTGTGGCTGAAACATTCAAGTGATTTGCTATAACCACATTTCACTACTTAAAGTTAAAATTATTATTAATTACTAAACATTATTTATCAGTAAATTGATTTACAGCAAAAAGTACATTCACCATCTTTCTCACACACCTCTCCCCCAAACCCCAGTTTTTTCATTCAAGAATTAGGACACACAGCTGGTTCTTTGGCTCACACCTGCAATCCCAGCAATTTAGGAAGCCAAGGTGGGCAGATTGCTTGAGCTCAGGAGTTTGGCAGCCTGGACAACATGGTGAAATCCCATCTGTACTAAAAACTGCAAAAATTAGTTGGGCATGGTAGTGGGCATCTGTGGTCCCAGCTACCAGGGAGGCTGAGGTGGGAGGATCGCTTGAGCCTGGGAGGCAGAGACTGCAGTGAGCAGAGATCACACCACTGCACTCCAACATGAGTGACAGAGTGAGACTCTGTCTCTAAAAAAGAATAACTGGGACACAAGCATTTATAATAAAAATTATACCAATTTTTTATATCAAATCTGATTATTTTAATACAGATGTCTTTCATTATAAAATATAATTATTTTAATGCACAAATAACTGGCAACAATCTACTATTTATTATCTATTATGAACTTATTTAATAAAATATCTTTAATAAGAAAAAGAAATCAACTGCTAATAATGTAAAATATAGCATATAGTAATTCGGTCCCCAGATTTGCCAAAAAAACACAAGAAGCTCAGTTAAATTTGAATTTCAAATAAACAGCATATAATTATTTAAAATAAGTATGTCCCATACAATATTTGGGACAACGCTACACTAAAAATGATTTGCTATTTATCTGAGATTAAATTTAACCGGATGGCCAGTATTTTATCTGGAAGCAATGAACATAATGAAGGGAGTATTAAAGCACTGAGAGCAGAATTGACGCAGTTATTTACATTTTGACCTATAACACAGTAACACAATAAAAGGGAAAGTAGGGAAGGAATTACTAGTTACTGGTGCAACAGCCTCCTCAGGAACTGCGCTCAGCAGCTGACATACCAAATGATCTATTTCATCCTCACCAAAACCCTCTGAGATAGGTATTGCTCTCATTTAACTCATTGAGGAAATAGTCTTCAAAAAGCTATCTTCAAAAAATTTAAAGCTGAACTTTAAACTTGTTTAAATAGCAGACTGTTTAGTTTAATAATCTGCTAAAACAATGAGGCAGTTAAAGTGAATCACTGGGCCAAGTATGTATATAATTCTCTTCAAACTCCCAGTTTTGGTGGAAAAGCATGGGAATTCTGGGCCTGACATGTAGAAAACTTACTGTCAAAACTGAATTCACTAAATACTGTAGACTCAGCCTGAGATGAGCTTTTCATATACCCCATTACAATCAACTTCACACCATGAGTACAGTATCCCATTTAGATAATAAGAGACTAGCTGTCTTGAATTAAAGCTAAATCGAACCACACTTACAAGTTCTCCCACAAAATGTCTTAACTTGGAAAAATATTTGTTGATATTGCACTGGATTCCAATATATATGGTTTGCTGCTAATATCCAGGTAATGAAAATATCAGACAAATGTATTTTAAGGAAATTGGGAGTTTCTAGATTGTATGGAAAATCTTCTCCTGTAATACTGTTATTACTGGCTACAATTTTCTAGATCCATATTTATTCATTCATTCATTTTCTTCATTCTATATATAACTTTTCAGCTGCTACTATGTGTTAGGATATTGAAATTTCAACATAAAGAATAAAAAGTCTAGGACAAAATATAACAGATTTATTCATTCCCAGTCTTTGTAGGTTAAAAGCCAGGATTTTGCCAGAATCTCCATCTACATTCACACTGCTTTCCCTCCTTTTACACTATACCCCCTAGTAATTCCCCTATCCCCATCAGAAAAATATAATTATGCTGTGACTTTTCTATTTAAAGCCCATTTGAACTTTTGGGAATAATAATGTAAGTGTAGCTTATAAATGCGTTATAAATTCATTTCATTGTAGCTCATAAACACACACCAGTTTGATTAGGGGAAAAAGTCTTCTGAAACAAAGCTGCAGCTCTCTTTTATCTTTAGTCACAAAACACTCTTATTTTCATTACAAAGGAAAAGTCAAGGGTGTTTCTTCACATATTTATAAATTTTGCAAATACACTTCCTTTCAGCAAATGAAATTTTATAAAGACAATGGAATTTAACATCTATAATGAGCATTTGGTTTAAGATCTTAAAAGGAATCAGATTCCCTCAGTGTCAGTGTAATCTTTTGACCAAAAACAAAGTTAATTAGCTCTTATTGTTCAGTTTACCAATAAAGATAAAATTATATTCTAGCGCTCACTACGTGATCCTAAAACTGTTATTTAACTTCTCTGGCCTCCTCTGCTTCTAAATATGGTATATATAGACACTGGCTGAGCTTCTCCAAGCTCCAAAATTCTGTGCTTCTTCAATTACATAATTCTAAGTCTTACTATACTTACAGGCACAAGATGGCTATTTCTTCATTTTGTAGATCATAGAAGAACTCTAAAATAAGTTCTATTAGTTATTACATTACTCCAGAAAAGTGTACATCCTGGCTATTTCTGTCTATAATGAATTCCAGAATTATGTAAACATAAATAGTATTAATATTATACTCTCCATCTGCAGAAAGCTGACGCAGAAGAGGTCCCAAGTGATTTAGTCTGCCTGCAGCCAAGCGAAACATTTCAGTCTCACATTTAATCAGAAGAGAAAACTCTAATTGGATCTAACAAAAGGCCGACTGCTTAGGCATACGTGTTACAAAATAGTTTCCACATCACATAAACTACTTTACCAAAAAATAGTTCCCAAAGAAAATGATTTTTACCTGGTGTTCAGTTCAAAGTAAATACTGGATGAACAGGTTTGAACTACACACTTACTTTGAAAAATACCTTCATTACAGCCTGGTAATGGTCCTTGGCAAAAAAAAAAAAAAAAAGTATTACAAAGAAAGTTATATGAAAAGTTATTCAAATATCTGTCTGATTTCTCTTTGGTTGTAGGCTCTAACTGGCATGGCCACAACTCTGCCCAGTAAGATAGGTACAGCCATAGTTAAAAACTATTTTCTATTAGAAATCAATAGATATTTAACCATTTTTTTACAAGCTTCACAGTCAAGATTTAACAGATCCTCTTTTCCTACCGCACAATTTCTCAGAATCTTTAATAAACAAGTATTTGTTGTGATTCTCCAAGAGGCAGATATCCCATTTTAAAATGAATAATTTTAAATTTCCTATTCATCAATCCTACGAGATACAGTTTGAAAAGTATGGTTCAAAGGAACTGGGTCAATGTTATCTGTCACTTCTTTATTACTTGTAATATATTATAAAATGTTAATGTGCTAGCTAGGTGTGGTGGCTCACGCCTGTAATCCCAGCACTTTGGGAGGCCGAGGCAGGTGGATCACAAGGTCAGGAGATTGAGACCATCCTGGCTAACAGAGAGAAACCCCATCTCTACTAAAAATGCAAAAAATTAGCCGGGCGTGGTGGCGGGTGCCTGTAGTCCCAGCCACTCGGGAGGCTGAGGCAGGAGAATGGTGTGAACCCAGGAGGCGGATCTTGCTGTGAGCCAAGATCCCGCCACTGCACTCCAGCCTAGGCAACAGAGCGAGACTCTATCTCAAAAAAAATACATAAATAAATAAAATAATGTGTTTTTTTTTCTTTTTACTTTTTGAGCACATGACCTTTCCCCAAATATGGCCCAAGCTTCTACTTTGGGGAGATTAAGATTTATCTAGAAGAAATGCATATGCAAAGACCAAGAAAGAAGAAATATTCAACTTCTGACATTTGGAAAATAAGATACTGCATCAAAACAAGAGCTCTGCAAATCAAATTATGTTGAGAACAGATTGCATAAAACTTTTACCCCTTTATCCTCTCTTTCCCATCTCTGCCGAGCTAAATTTTATTAGTTATACATAAAGACGACCTAGGAGAAAGAAGAAGAGCATTCTGCCCATTTTTCATATTAGAATAGTTGTGAGGAAAATAAAAGAGAAGAAAGGAAAGAAACATAAATAGACACGTGTCAACTCTCCACTTCTCAACAGTCCCACCCTACTCACCGGAGCTCCATTTTCCATTGGAGAGTCTTAGGCTACCACTAACACCGGGGGTGGAGTCACATCAATGTAAACCACAATGTGGTCAGGCAGAGGAGATACAGAGTTTTAGCATTCCTGAACAGTGCCAGATTACTGTGCAGGGTAGAACCAACCCAGATCTAACTAAAAATCTTGCCAGGAAGCTTCTCAGAGGGAAATCACTGCCATAAATTGAGGTAGCTTTAGAATAAGGTTTGCAAGGTGGAATGTTCAGGCCAATACCAAATGGGAGTCACAGCCAGATGTTCAAGGTTTCTATGGTCGCGCAACAGCCAAAGACAGGCTTGGAATCAGCCAGGGGGTACTCAATGAGAGAAATGAAGAAGAATTGACCATGAGTTCATCACTTGCAACCATGAGCACTGGAGGTCAATACGGCATGCAGCAACTAGGAGAACAAGAAACGATGCCCCAGAGAGAAGGGTGAGGAACAGTGAGCACAAGGTCAATACTCTGCACTCCACACCTCTGTCCTGCCCACTATCCCACATACCTCCCCATTTTGGAGAAGAGCTACAAAAAAGCATGAGATAACTGAGAGATGAGCAACATTCCCTAGAGAGAAGAATTATTACCTGAAGAGATTATTTAAATTATAGACTCAGTCTACTTTTAATCCAGACTGATTTAACAGCGACTTTTTATCCCTAGGAAGCAATGAATAAATGAGCCTTATTAGAAAGTCCAGATCACTTATACACAAAATAATACACTTTTCTCTGTGCATCTAAATTGTAACCTAAGTGAATTTTGTGACCCCATGAAACATTTTCCTCTAATTCTATCAAAACTTCCACTAAGATCCTCCATATGGTATCACTTCTAAGTCTTTGCTTATGTCCTCCATGCAATGTACTTAAGTAAATCCTACCATCCCTTAAAGTTCAGCAGAAATGCCACATTCACCACAACGCCTTTTCTATTTTTACCTTATTCATCTCCTCTTCATTGACCTCCCTGGACAAAGATAATTTTAAGCTAGCCTGGACTCCTGGGATGACAAAGATCCCTAAAAAACAAAACAAACATTGAGGAGTTTCCCAGAGGCAGAGCAGTTTGCTTAGCTCCCGGTGGATGTGGAAGCTCTTGGAGCCTACCCAGGCCTCTCGGAAGCCCTGCTGTCAATGGGAACAGTGCTGCTGTCACAGCCCTACGCCAGACTCCTCTCAACACAAGTGCTTAGATTTCAGCTAGAACCCATGACCTGGAGAAAGCAAGCAGTCAAACACCCAGTAAATGCCATGTCTACAGCACTTGTCTTTCACCACAACGGTGGTAAGAAACTACTACAACTAAATACAAAACACTTCTTGGCCCCAGGGAAACTATTCCTCTCAGCTAAAAATAAACAAAATAACCCTAATCAACACCTTAATATACATTCAACTCATTTATAAAATATAAAGTGAAATAACAGAATCCTTTGAATAAATAATTCTTTTGTTTACACAGTATAAACACAGTGGAAAGAGAAAATATATTCTTGAAAACTTGAGGCAATTAACTGTTAATTAACTGTTAACTCTCTCAAATTATTTACTCTTTATTTATTTAATCGTAAACTTCATTTTATCTATCGCTCAGCAAAATCCAGGGAAGAAAGAATGAGGAAAGTTTCCTAAGCCCACGTTTGTCTTACTTTTTTATATTTGTATGCAAAAAAACTTAGTTTTAGTTTAAGGGTTAGTTCAAGCTCCAGTAACTGTTATTAGTTGCAGAACCCTGGACAAATTAAATTTCCAAAGTGTCAGGGGTTTTATTATTATTTACAAAATAGGAATAATAGTCCTATAGATAGTAGTCATGAAGTTGTTACGACAAAATGAAATGACACATTTAAACCACTAGCACCTTATCTAACAGCAGCTAATGTTAAGTGTGATAAGTGATGGAATCTTCCAGAAGATATGGTAGGGAAGATAGAGGAGGGCAGGCTTAATTGTGCAGTGAGGGTGATTTCTCTTTGGTTGTCGGCTCTAACTGGCATGGCCACAACCCTGCCCAGTAAGGGGTTGAATGTATACTAAGGCATTGATCAAATGGGTAGGGTTATTTTGTTTATTTTTAGCTGAGAGGAATAGTTTCCCTGGGGACAAGAACTGTTTTGTATTTAGTTGTAGTAGTTTCTTACCACCAGGGTGATGATCTGTCATAAGGCATATGACACTGGATTGGAAAGAGAAGTGGGAGTCGGGGAGAATTCCATGAAGAAGAACTATTATGTGCAAAGGGCAAGAAGGCAGGAAGGGGTGGTGAGTCCCAGGAACCACAGGACATATGAAGGCAGACAATTTTCAATTCCACGGCACTTGGGTGAAATCATTCTCTGCTCTAAGTCTAGGTCTCTGTTCACACCCTCTGTCCTAAGCATGCTTAAAAATTTAGCTCAAATCCCACCTTATCCTGTAATCCTCCTCTGACTAATCTACCTATACCCATCTATTCTTTTCCTGATTTCCTATAAAATGCATAACTCTTAAGAAAGGACCACAATGGGTTGTATCCTATTTTACATTGCTTTCTAAACATTTGTTTTTACATAAACCTTGGTCACACAAATCAAAAGTTCCTTGAGGACAGTGGCTAAATCAAAAATCATGAGTAATAATATCACCAAATAATTTTTAGATAATTGTTTTATAGTTTTAAAAGATACAGGTTCTCTTGACCCTCCAAACAATCCAAAGAGGAAGGCAAAGTGTTCATGACATAATGGATTCCATTTTACTGCTGAGGACACCAAAGTCCAAAGATGGCAAAAGACTGGCCTGAGGTCACACAGATAAAGAAATGCAGGGGCAAGCCAGACAAGGCAGGCATGCCAACCTCATCCTTCACAGCTGCCCACCTAGTCCACAAGAGTGCTGGACTCATATTAGGTGCTTAACAGTCCTTGTCTTTTTCACTAAAAGGCCACTTGCTGACCAAAAAAAAAAAAAAAAAATAGTAAAGACCCTAAAATATTTTGCTTCCTACCATAAGTAAATATCTAAATAATTCTTACACAAATTTCTACACTTGGCAATTTACCAATCCCTGTTTTACCAATCCTTGAAATGGCATAAATCATCCCCTACACATTCAACTATAAACTCTAAACAAATACGAAATCTCACATCTGAATCCAAAAGCTCTTCCTGCACAAATGATCTTGACTTATGTATTCGTAAATCTTTCTAAAACAGTAAATCTTGGCTTAATTTAGCCAATGAGGCACTGAAAACAGAATTTCTTTCTGTAGACACAGTAATGAAAGAATGTCTTTTGCTGAAAAAGACAGAGGCAAATGACAAGAAAAACTGGGGATCACCCTGTAGTTCTACATAAATAGAGAAAGCTTGCCCCAATCAAAAATACTACACTATTCTGATTGAATCATAATTTTTAAAAGTGACACCCATTGAAGCTGGGCACAGTGGCTCATGCCTGTAACCTCACCACTTTGGGAGGCTGGGGCAAGTTATCACTTGAGGCCATGAGTTTGAGACCAGCCTGGCCAACATGGTGAAACTCCATCTCTACTAAAAACACAAAAATTAGCCGGGTGTGGTGGTACACACCTGTAATCCCAGCTACTCGGGAGGCTGAGGCAGGAGAATCACTTGAACCCAGGAGGCACAGGTTGCAGTGAGCCGAAATTGCGCCACTGCACTCCAGCCTGGGTGACAGAGTGAGACTCTGTCTCAGAACAAAAACAAAAACAAAAACAAAACAACTAAAAAGTGACACCCATTGAATCACATGCACTCAAAACAAAAGAGGGAAAAAAATCATGAATTAAAAACACAGTTGGCTGGGCGCAGTGGCTCATGCCTGTAATCCCAGCACTTTGAGAGGCTGAGATGGGCAGATCATGAGGTCAGGAGATCGAGACCATCCTGGCCAACATGGTGAAACCCTGTCTCTACTAAAATACAAAAACTTAGCTGGGCATGGTGGTGCGCGCCTGTAGTCTCAGCTACTTGGGAGGCTGAGACAGAGGAATCGCTTGAACCCGGGAGGCGGAGGTTGCAGTGAGCCGAGATTGCACCACTGCACTGCAGACTGGGCGACACAGCAAGACTGTGTCTCCAGGAAAAAAAAAAAAAAAACAGTCACCCACAGACAGACAGAAGGACAAGTCAGTGCTACTATCCAATGAAGTCACTGTGAATTCTACGCAGCCCGGCATCTCAAAGATAAGGTCTTTTCTGCATCAAGAGAGCAACACAGAGAATAAGTTCTCATCTAGTATGAGTGAGGGGGAGGCTGCATTGAAAAATTACATTCCAGAAGTATACTATGAGGGCTAGCCATTGTTTTTCATTTGCTTCACTGGGTTAGAGAGAAAACCTTTATGGGGGTCATCCAAGAAACACACACTAACGCACTCCTGGGATTCTCAACAGGAAGGTTTGGGTTAGCAACCACGCTGACTCATATTTAGCCAAGTATCTTGCTGAGGAGACTGCCTGTCTTCTATTTTGTTCTCTGGATGCTGCTTTCTGAAAGAGCAACACAGGTAAACAGATTCTCAAGACTAAGACTAATGAACCTGCTTTAAAACACTGCAGGGAGGGGAGAGTAAAGAAGAAGAGAAAAGAAGCCTTCAGGATTTATAATCCTGAAGACTCAAGGGGTAAATAACATTCCGCAACTCTCAATCTCTCCCACTGTCAACACCTCAGTTTATCAGTGCCCTGATTAAACTCTCCTTTCTGCACCTCTGCCTAACTGGCAGATGTCACCATAAATGTTATCACCTAAGACTAAGGCAGCTCAACCTGCTGAAGGTCTGTCAGTAGTAAAAACACATATGAAGGACGATGCTGCCTGGCTTCTGAGTAAACGTCCGTGGGAGCAAGGAAATGGTTGTAAGAGGCTGGATGTGATCAGATTTCTTTGGGTGGTGATGATGTGGTGGTCTTAAGTGAAACTCAGTTAACTGGAGAACTGTAACTGAGAGTAAGGGATACACTAGCACCACATCAGGCTACTTTATGTTTCTCTTCATGCTGATGAATTCTTTGAGAGCTGTGGGACACATTTAATACTGGGAGTGGTAGCAGTCCCTTCATACAAATTCCAACAGTCAGCACCAACTTTTACCAGAATTGCTTTCCGATTACAGAGATGCTGGAGTTGAGGACCTTAGGACTGCAAATGCTTATCAAAGGAAGTGAGAATCCAAGCGCATAATATATCAATATTTTGGTTAAGAATGCTTATTCTGACAACAGACTCTCTGGGTTTAAATCTTACCTCTACCACTCATTAAATTTGATCCTAGTTGAGTCACAACTTCATCTATAAATAAGATTAAAATTAGATGAGGCAAACAAAATAATAATCACAAATGCTGTAAGTGGTAAACACAATGGTAGATCTTAAATATTAAATAAATACTACTATGATGAAGAAACAATGCATTACATGCCGTAAGCTATTTCCCAGGATCCATGTTATAAACTCATCCACTAACTACTATGGCAAACAGTCCTCATCAAATAGTCTGAGTATTGTCTGACAGCTGCAGTCAATAATTTTGGGGTCTGAAGCTATTTGACAATCTAATTCTTTAGCCCATGAGAGTGTTTCCCAAATGTGTTTAATAATAAGAATCATCTAGAGTACTTGCTAAAAATACAAATTCATGGGCTCCACCCCAACCTTACTCCACAAGAATTTCTTCAGCAAAGGTCCGAAATGTGTTTTCACAATCATAAACACACACGCAAATTCCACCACTCAGGGCAGCCTTGTTATTTAGGTAAATTTGGGGAACACTACATAGTCCAACCCAGGACAACGTGAATATACTGAACTCTTAATCTCCAGGCCCAAATTTTTGAGACAATATTTGCCTCAAAAATTCCCAGCACTTTTCAAAGTCATATTTAATATTTCGTTAAATCGTTTTTTCTACAACACCTTCGCAATCACATTACCTCAGTTTATAGAATAGACACTTCAGCAATATATATGTTTCTTTTAAAATTCCCTTAGCACATCTAAGATAAATCCCTATTCTGGAAATAAAGAAATAATTATTTGAACTAAGTTATATTTATCAAGTCTTACACATTGATATGGTTTGGCTCTGTCCCCACCCAAATCTCAAATTGAATTCTATCTCCCAGAATTCCCCCATATTGTGGGAGGGACCCAGGGAGAGGTAATTGAACCATGGGGGCCAGTCTTTCCCCTGCTATTCTCATAATAGTGAATAAGTCTCACGAGATTTGATGGGTTTATCAGGGGTTTCCCCTTTTGCTTCGTCCTAATTCTGTCTTGCTTCTGCCATGTAAAAAGTACCCTTCACCCTCTACATGATTCTGAGGTCTCCCCAGCCATGTGGAACTGTAAGTCCAATTAAACCTCTTTTTCTTCCCAGTCTTAGGTATGTCTTTATCAGCAGCATGAAAACAGACTAATACACATATGTATCTCTTGAATTCTGAGTACTCCAACAGAGGCCAAACTATACCCTGCCATATTACATTTAATATTTAAATAAACAAGTAAACTCTATTATACCTGACTATAATTACAAATCAAAGATAAACCAAAAATACACAAAAATTATCTTCGAGGTTATTTTGTTGTTGCCTCCTTAGCACCCACAACAATTTTGAATGACATTGGAAAATAATCTTTGGAAATATACAGTCACTAGAAACTTGAGGAAGCTCAACAAAGACACACAGGCAACATACAAGAACTGAAAGCACACACATACACACACACACAAAACACCTCATGGGGAAATTTCTGTCTTTAATGAGGTTAAAAAAATAAAAGAAATACTTAAATAATTTCTCTTATTCCATTCATTCAGTCCTGATCCTGACTCAACCTCAAACTTAAAAAAAAAAATTAAGAACCTCTTTTCAAATGTTTAAATAATTTCCTCTTTGTAGATGATCTGAGAAAGGCTTAGAATAGATTTCGTTCAATATTAACACTAATTGTCCACGCTATTCAGAAACATCTTGATGCCACAAACATCTGTCACAACTCTGTGATTTTACAAAGTCTACCATTTGATAGATGGAGCTAAACCTACAAATATGACTTCACCTAAACACTACTAAGTACATGACACATCTGCAGAATCAGATAGTATTTTTTAAAGCTTATGTAAACCTAGGCCAGGCATGGTGACTTACACTTGTAATCCCAGCATTTTGGGAGGCTGAGGCGGACAGATCACTTGAGGTCAGGAGTCCGAGGTCAGCCTGGCCAACATGGTGAAACCCCATCTCTAGTGAAAATACAAAAAGTAGCTGGGCGTGGTGCGGCATACCTGTAATCCCAGCTACTCAGGAGGCTGAGGCAGTAGAATCGCTTGAACCCAGGAGGTAGAGGTTGCAGTAAGCCGAGATTGCATCATTGCACTCCAGTCTGGGAGACAGAGGGAGACTCCATCTCAAAAAAAAAAAAAAAAAGTTAAAAAAAAGCTTACGTAAACTTGGCCTGACTGAATTTGCTGACCATCTCTATGCCAAATATCACTTTTACAAATGCAGTATGAATCTACCAAATATAGAATTCAAACAGTAAAGTCCGAGGCTGCTTGTTTGTTGTCATCTAACTCTCCATTTTAGTGTACTCAGGAGTGGTATTGTATTTACTTCTTTTAAACATTAATCCAGGCTGGACGGGTGGCTCACACCTGTAATCCCAGCACTGTGGGAGGCCAAGGTGGGTGGATCACTTGAGGGCAGGAGTTCGAGACCAGCCTGGCCAATATGGTGAAACCCCGTCTCTACTAAAAATACAAAAATTAGCCACATGTGGTGGTACACACCTATAATCCCAGCCACTCAGGAGGCTGAGGCAGGAGAATCGCTTGAACCCGAAGGCAGAGGTTGCAGTGAGCCGAGATCACGCCACTGCACTCCAACCTGAGCAACAGAGTGAGACTCCATCTCAAAAAATAATAATAATCCAGAGCCAAACTAGTTTTGAAAAAAAAAATGTTTCAATAAGAAGTTTTCTGAATCCAGCAGCACATCAAAAAGCTTATCCACCATGATCAAGTGGGCTTCATCCCTGGGATGCAAGGCTGGTTCAATATATGCAAATCAATAAATGTAATCCAGCATATAAACAGAGCCAAAGACAAAAACCACATGATTATCTCAATAGATGCAGAAAAAGCCTTTGACAAAATTCAACAACCCTTCATGCTAAAAACTCTCAATAAATTAGGTATTGATGGGACGTATTTCAAAATAATAAGAGCTATCTATGACAAACCCACAGCCAATATCATACTGAATGGGCAAAAACTGGAAGCATTCCCTTTGAAAACTGGCACAAGACAGGGATGCCCTCTCTCACCACTCCTATTCAACATAGTGTTGGAAGTTCTGGCCAGGGCAATTAGGCAGGAGAAGGAAATAAAGGATATTCAATTAGGAAAAGAGGAAGTCAAATTGTCCCTCTTTGCAGACGACACGATTGTATATCTAGAAAACCCCACTGTCTCAGCCCAAAATCTCCTTAAGCTGATAAGCAACTTCAGCAAAGTCTCAGGATACAAAATCAATGTACAAAAATCACAAGCATTCTTATACACCAACAACAGACAAACAGAGAGCCAAATCATGAGTGAACTCCCATTCACAATTGCTTCAAAGAGAATAAAATACCTAGGAATCAAACTTACAAGGGATATGAAGGACCTCTTCAAGGAGAACTACAAACCACTGCTCAAGGAAATAAAAGAGGATACAAACAAATGGAAGAACATTCCATGCTCGTGGGTAGGAAGAATCAATATCGTGAAAATGGCCATACTGCCCAAGGTAATTTACAGATTCAGTGCCATCCCCATCAAGCTACCAATGACTTTCTTCACAGAATTGGAAAAAACTACTTTAAAGTTCATATGGAACCAAAAAAGAGCCCGCATCGCCAAGTCAATCCTAAGCCAAAAGAACAAAGCTGGAGGCATCACATTACCAGACTTCAAACTACACTACAAGGCTACAGTAACCAAAACAGCATGGTACTGGTACCAAAACAGAGATATAGATCAATGGAACAGAACAGAGCCCTCAGAAATAATGCCGCATATCTGCACCTATCTGATCTTTGACAAACCTGAGAAAAACAAGCAATGGGGAAAGGATTCCCTATTTAATAAATGGTGCTGGGAAAAATGGCTAGCCATATGCAGAAAGCTTAAACTGGATCCCTTCCTTACACCTTATGCAAAAATCAATTCAAGATGGATTAAAGACTTAAATGTTAGACCTAAAACCATAAAAACCCTAGAAGAAAACCTAGGCAGTATCATTCAGGACATAGGCATGGGCAAGGACTTCATGTCTAAAACACAAAAAGCAATGGCAACAAAAGCCAAAATTGACAAATGGGATCTCATTAAACTAAAGAGCTTCTGCACAGCAAAAGAAACTACCATCAGAGTGAACAGGCAACCTACAAAATGGGAGAAAATTTTCACAACCTACTCATCTGACAAAGGGCTAATATCCAGAATCTACAATGAACTCAAACAAATTTACAATAAAAAAACAAACAACCCCATCGAAAAGTGGGCCAAGGACATGAACAGACACTTCTCAAAAGAAGACATTTATGCAGCCAAAAAACACATGAAAAAATGCTCATCATCACTGGCCATCAGAGAAATGCAAATCAAAACCACAATGAGATACCGTCTCACACCAGTTAGAATGGCAATCATTAAAAAGTCAGGAAACAACAGGTGCTGGAGAGGATGCGGAGAAATAGGAACACTTTTACACTGTTGGTGGGACTGTAAACTAGTTCAACCATTGCGGAAGTCAGTGTGGCGATTCATCAGGGATCTAGAACTGGAAATATCATTTGACCCAGCCATCCCATTACTGGGTATATACCCAAAGGACTATAAATCATGCTGCTATAAAGACACATGCACACGTATGTTTATTGCGGCATTATTCACGATAGCAAAGATTTGGAACCAACCCAAATGTGCAACAATGATAGACTGGATTAAGAAAATGTGGCACATATACACCATGGAATACTATGCAGCCATAAAAAATGATGAGTTCGTGTCCTTTGTAGGGACATGGATGAAATTGGAAATCATCATTCTCAGTAAACTATCGCAAGAACAAAAAACCAAACACCGCATATTCTCACTCATAGGTGGGAATTGAACAATGAGATCACATGGACACAGGAAGGGGAACATCACACTCTGGGGACTGTTGTGGGGTGGGGGGAGGGGGGAGGGATAGCATTGGGAGATATACCTAATGCTAGATGACGAGTTAGTGGGTGCAGCGCACCAGCATGGCACATGTATACATATGTAACTAACCTGCACAATGTGCACATGTACCCTAAAACTTAAAAGTATAATAATAATAAAAAAAAGAAAAAAAAAGAAGTTTTCTATAGATCCTTCTATTGGGAAATCATTATACCATATTTTTCCTCTTTTCTGACTATCTAAACACTGCCGTTACTTTGAGACAGTAATTTTCTAAAAAGTAAAAGCAGAATTCCTTTATGTTGCTTTGGAAATTTTTCAGGTAACTTTTGTATATCTAAGGGTGTTTGGTGAACACTATGTAAAGGAGACAGTTGTATTTTCTCCATAATTAATTCTGCTTCAAAATTCTTATGTAACTATCTAAATGTTATAATTTTACAGTAGCATCTCAACTAACATAAAGTCACAATTTAAAAAGTCATCTCTCTAGCATCGTCAAGTAAAGCAAATAAAACAAGACCACAGACCAGTAACAAGGATACCAGACAATAAATACAATTAGTTTTAGATATTTTACTCAAAGTAGTCTCTTGACTTCAGATTAAAGCCCTATTTTGTGGCATTTTGGGCATAATTCTCATTTTTCAAGCAATCAAAGTACTAAAAAAAGCAAAAAGTGTGTGTGTGTGTATGTGTGTGTGTTATGTTGTAATCTGGAAAAAAAGGGTGATGAGAAAGGGAATAGAAGGAGGAGAGAAGGGGACTTGGCATGAGCCCACTAGAGACAAAAATACTGCAGCCATCTAATAACTGACAAAAATCAGAGGCCAAAAACAGATTGAAGAAATCAGCCCTGAGAACACTTAGAGAAGGGACAAACAGCCCCATTAAAATCAGTAATCCTTAAGAAAGAAGAGTTTTTTAAAGTATGTTAATAATGAGAATAATCAAGAGATTAAATTATGTTCAATATAATCTATTTTTAGAAGGCAAGAAAGCATGCATTTTTAAAGTTGCTTATCAGTGATAATTAAAATGTTTTCATCGTCAGAAAGGTAAAACTTAGTTATCTGAAAAATTTCTCTTAATTTGAATAATGCATTATTCAAATATGCCAGATAAATGAGGAACTACTTAGCTTAGTGTCTTAAGCATTTATACATCTTTTCAAAATATATTAGAAATCAACCAGTGCCAAGTAATGAAAAACTTAGGCCACTGATCAAAGGAAGAAAGAAGAGTTTTTAAAGCAACCAGCAAAGATGCGGTTAGGAAATAAAGAATGCTCTATTCATTTCAGAAAATGAATAGGGAGTAGAGACGTGGGAGTGGGAGGAATTAGGGTGGGGTGGGGGTGGCAGGAGAGGGAGCGTAAGGAAGAAAGAGGGAAAGGTTAAATGTTCAAGAATTTATCTATTTAAACAAGAGATTTCTTTCTGGTCGATTTTGGTTAGTTTTTCCTAACACATTTACTTTGGGATAAACATATTTTACAATATTAAACCAGTGGCCACTAAGAAAAGAGGGTACAGAATTAAATCCATTTTATGTCCACTTATTTGCCTGTGTATCAATCCATATTTTAAGTAAATTTTAAAAAATAGTCAAGTAAATAAAAATTAATTTAGATAAGTATCTTTGCAAGTGATTAGAATATTTTTAAATGTCATTAAAATATTTCAAAATTTCCCAAGAGCATAACTGAGACATAACTTTTCCTTATGTATTTAAATATTCTATAAATACTTTTCAGCTATTTCTAGAAAGTTAAAACACTATTAAAAGAACATGGAACAGTGACCATCTCCAGGCTCCATGGAAATAAAAATCCTAGCTCTACCCCAAATAGAATCATCATGATGATATTGAATAATAAAAGACCTACTTGGTGGCTAGGCGGGTTGGCTCACACCTGTAATCCCAGCACTTTGGGAGGCCAAGGCAGGTGGATCACTTGAGATCAGGAGTTCGAGACCAGCCTGGCCAACACGGTGAAACCCCATCTTTACTAAAAATACAAAAATTAGGTGGGCGTGGTGGTACGCCTGTAATCCCAGCAACTTGGGAGACTAAGGCAGGAGAATCGCTTGTTGGACCCGGGAGGCAGAGGTTGCAGTGGGCTGAGATCACACCACTGCACTCTAGCCTAGGTAACAGAGCAAGACTCCAACTCAGAAAAACAAACAAACAAAAAGAACTACTTGGTAAGGTTAATTTCAAAATTATTCTTGACAACTTCATAATAAAACTATCAAAAAAGCTACCAAAGGCAACGTAAGAATATCAATTAAGAAACACTACTTAGAACTATAAAACAGGATGCCATGCAAACTACGAAGGAGCCACTCATGGTGATAAAAATAACAAGAGGTAAAAAACTAAAATGTGTGCTGTCTTTTCATTTAAAAGTTACCAAGAATAAACCTAAAACTGCTCTAAAAAATAAAGTTTTTCTTTTAAGTTACCAAGATAAAAGAGAAATTCTTTCTTTCTCAATTAACTGTAGGAAGATATAGCAAGAACTCTGGATTAAACAAACTGAAATTGTAGAGCTTAAATGCAAACAATGGAAAGCCATCGATGTCCCCTAGATTGTAACACATCTACTTTATGAACTCCTCTGCAGAAAGTTAGAAAGATCTAGGCGGGGCTGAGAACGCCAGGGAAAAGGGAGAAGGCAGCAAGAATGGATCCTCAGCACTGAAAAATCACAGACCTCCTAATTGGCCTTCCTGCCTCCAGAACCCCAACACCCCACCCAGCAAGGTATCCCCCAAACTCAGTACTTATTTTTGTAAAACTGATAATCTGATCATGTTAGTCCACCATGTTACAACAACAACAGTAATAACTCACACTGGTTAACTTTAGCTTATACCAAATATTTTATTATACCTTTCCTTCAGTCAAAAATTATTAAGTATATCCCTTAATATATGTACAACTGACTCTTTAACAATGCGGGGGTTAGAGGCACCAATCTCTGTGCAGCTGAAAGTCCATGTGTAACTTTTGAATCTCTCAAATCTTAACAACTAAAAGCCTACTGCTGACCAGAAACCTTACCAATACAGTCAACTGACACATACTTTATATGGTATATGTATTACATACCGTATTCTTAAAACAAAGTAAGCTAGAGAAAAGAAAATGTTATTAAGAAAATCGTAAGGAAGAGAAAATGTATTTACTACTCATTAAGTGGAAGTGGATCATCATCAAGGTCTTCATCCTCATCGTCTTCATGTTGAGTAGGCTGAGGAGGAGGAGGTAGAGGAGCAAATCCTCTATTTGCTGTCTCAGGGGTGACAGAGGCAGAAAATCCACATATCAGTGAACCCATCCAGTTTAAACTCATGTTGTTCCAGGGTCAAATGTATATTTTTTATAAGCTATATATATGATTTACTGTACTAAGATATATATATTAGGTGAGTGCAAAAGTAAATTGTGGTTTTTGCATTGTTGGAATTTGCTGTTTGATACTGCCATACACTCTCAGATAAATGTGGTTATATTATACATCAGTTTAATGGGCATTTCTTGCTTTATGGTTTTTTGCTAATGACTTATTACTTATTTATTTTATGTTTATTTTAGACTATGGAAATGATGTTAGACAAAAAGTAAACTCAAGTGATTTTTTTATTCAAGTTCAAATGGGTCATAAAGCAGTGGAGACAACTCACAACATCAACAACGCCTTTAGCCCAGGAACTGCTAATGAACGTACAGTGCAGTGGTGGTTCAAGACACTTTTCAAAGGAGATGAGAACCTTGAAGATGAGGAGCATAGTGGCCAAACCACTCGAAGTTGACAATGACCAACTGAGAGCAATCATTGAAGCTGATCCTCTTAAAACTATACTAGAAGTTGACAAAGCACTCAACGTTGACCATTCCACAGTCGTTCAGCATTTAAAGCAAATTGTAAAGGTGAAAAAACTCGGTAAGTGGGTGCCTCATGAGCTGAAGTGTCATCTTCTCTTATTCTATGCAAGAACACTGAACCATTTCTCAATCGGATTGTGATGTGCAACGAAAATTGGACTTTAATATGCATGTGTTAACCTCCTCTTACTTCCAGGTTGTGCTTCCTGCCACTCTGCAAAGCTTCTAAGACACAGCCAATCCATCCAGGGGTACCTGGGCACTGGAGCTACTGAAACTCCTGTCCCAGTGCAAGTGATAGCGAATGGGCAAAGGCCAGGCCCTCATCACCTCAGGGGAGGCTGGGATAGATGTGATAGAAGGTGAGGTGATGGCAGAAGCAAGCAGACAATCACAGTTATGCCAGGGAATATCCTGGGGCCATGCCGAAGAGGAAGAAGAGCAAGTTGCTCAGGCTTGGGCAGGCGTGATGCACAAGATTTGAGAGGCAGATAAACTGGATCTGGTGCAATCCTCTCCTTCTGTCGCTCAGATTAATTTGCACTCTCTTATGAAAGGCAGATCTAAAAGATGCCCTCATCTCTTCTCCAAGAGAAGAGGTACAAGTCCAGTTCTTCATGGTTGTGAAGAATTGCACTTGCACTTGCCTAGAAAGAGATTTAGTAAACCAAGGTATGATTTGTGCCTTTTGCAGCTGGTCCTGTAAATCTGTGTTTATCATCTCCCTCCTGCACCTCCTACGTCAGATTCCCTTCACCCATAGCCAGTGCTCTGGGTGGTCTGGTTTTTGCCTTATGGGGTGGCCCAGACTTTTATTCCCAAAAGGCTTGGGCCTATAGTTTCCTTGCTTTTGTCAGGCTATGGCTGTTCAAAATGTCCATTCACAGTTGCCACTAGGCAGCAAAAGACCAGAAGACAGCCCAGGGAATCCCCTGGGCCAGAGATACTCCTCCCTGTCCCCACTATGTAGCAATAACCTTAACTCCTCCTGGTGTTCACAGTTCATTGGTCTACCAATGCTTCTTTATGCCTGCTGGTGCCTGTCATAAGCTCAAAGTGAATATATTGTGGTCGCAGCTTCCAGTCAAGAGAATTCTTACTGTGTCCTGTGGCTAAAGTGTTCCTCACCCCATCCTCCATGAATCAGGACCTCTTACCTGGGAGAGCTTACGACTGCAGGGACAAGAAGCACAAAATCTACAAGTGGGTCACTGTAACTGATGGCAGAAGGTAAATCCAACTTCCACCCTTTGATTGTCAGACTCTCTTTTTCTATTACCAACTCAGCCCCATATATACCACATTGAACCCCACGGAGTTGTCCACAAGTTGCTGCTTTTACTGAATATTTATTCCATTCCACAGGCCACTCAAACCTCCTATCCAAATGCTTCTGGGTATTAGAAACATACTAACTCCAGTGAATCTTGTGATCATGAGTTCCAGTATAAAATAGGTCCCTTGGTCAAAGGAAATACTGTGTGGGTTACCACATTGATATTGCAAGAAAGAAAAAATATCTTTTCTTTCTACCCATCTAAGTTCTCACCTAGAGCCCCTGTAACAAAAGGTTATCAAAAGAAAAGCATACAAATGTATTTAATATAAGTTTTACATAACATGGGAGCCATTCTTAAAGCAAATGAAGAACCAAAGACGTGGTTAAACCTTCATTTTTGTGGTTAAACCTGAGCGTTTTCGTGTTTCATTTGATGAAGAGCTGTGGAAATATATGAAAGGACAAAGAGGCTGAGCTAAGTGTAATAAACTGGGGAAACTTAGCAAGGCCTGTTCACTTCGACTCCTCTCACTGTCCTTCCAATCTTCAGAGATAAGAATACTTCTTTCCTCTGGATACAGGGAGGGTACCTGTCACATGAGGGCCTTATAACCCGCTTCAGGGGAGAACCGGAGATGCCATTTCTTAAATTCCTTTAGCTTAAAATATTTAATAAGCCAAGGTGCCATGTTTCAGTAGCTTGTCCTGAACCCCATCAACATATTAGGCCCTGAGTCAATGGACTGAACATTCACATGGTGATACTGGCAGGATCTCTGCCTGCAGGGGCATAAAAAACCTCTACGTGGAGTATATGTCAATTCTGGTAAGGATGCTTTAGTACTTCTTTTAAGGTCCAAGACCTCCAAGATGACCCATCTGCCATCAGACTAGCTGGCAGCTGGTCTCCTACATATCAAGGGCTTGGTATTGATTCCGGGTTGGGCATTCAGCCATAGGGTCAATAATTCATTCCTTGTCGCCCTGGTAAAACAAAAAATGTCCTGGGGAATAAAAGTGGTTACGTTTACGGCCAGATGCAGCGGCTCACACCTGTAATCCCAGCACTTAGGCACACTGAGGCAGGAGGATCACTTGAGGCCAGGAGTTCAAAACCAGCCTAGGCAACACAGCATAACCCTACCTCTACAAAAAAAATTAAAAATTAGCTAAGTGGGCTGGGCATGATGGCTCACGCCTGTAATCCCAGCACTTTGGGAGGCAAAGGCGGGTGGATCACGAGGTCAGGAGATCGAGACTATCCTGGCTAACACGGTGAAACCCCGTCTCTACTAAAAAAAAAATACAAAAAATTAACCAGGCATGGTGGCGGGTGCCTGTAGTCCCAGCTACTTTGGAGGCTGAGGCAGGAGAATGGCGTGAATCCAGGAGGCGGAGCTTGCAGTGAGCTGAGATCGCACCACTGCATTCCAGCCTGGGCAACAGAGCGAGACTCCGTCTCAAAAAAATAAATAAATAAATAAATAAATAAATAAATAAATAAAAATTAGCTAAGTGTGGTGGCGCATGCCCATAATCCTAGCTATTTGGGAGGTGGAAAGGTCACTTGAGCCCAAGGGTTTGAAGCTGCAGTAAGCCAAGGTCATGCCACCACACTCTAGCTTGGGTGACAGAATGAGACTCTCTTTAAAAAAAAAAAAAAAAAAAGGTGGTGAATTCTCAAGTCTTACAAAGTATATTTCTAATATTTCTGCCCACTATGAATTTTCACCCCTTTCTCAATAACATGCCAAAGAAGCTCTGACATTTCCATATGCCCTTGCTAGAACATGTAATTCCAAATCACACAGGGGTAAGTACCCGCATGATAATACATCTTCATCCAGCAGAACCTTACATTCCATGCCCTCTCATCTTTCCATGTCCTCAAGATCTATTCCACAAATGTTTCCACAATACCCGAATTATTATGGCACATTATTTTAACATATACTATATTCTTCACAGAGCAGGGATCATAATTGCCCACTTAGCCTATGCTAAGATGCTACTCAAGCAATTCAGCCTAGAAGTAGTGAGTGATGATGTGGCCAGATCTTGAGGAGAATAAGCATAATCATACATAGAACTAACTTCAGGAAAGGTCACTATATGGAATCCAGAGAAAGTAGGGCTATTTTCTCCTGGCTAAAATGACTTGGAAAAAATTAAGGATTCAATATTGTTCAGCACATATACCCAGAGGTCTCATTTCCAGGTGTCAGCATCCTACTATTTCTCTATCAAAGCCCTGGCTTTGACAGGTGATCTGTCAACACTGTATGTTCAGTCTTATACTGCAGCCTTGCCACTCTTATAATTATATCTTGGGGTTAATTTTCAACACAATATTCTCTGTGAATGTGGAATGAGATCTCTCTTAAAGAAATTATAGCAGTTCTCTGGCTTTCATAGTGTGCCTTAAGCTGGCTGTGAGCTACCTGGGGCCCATCTTTTTCTTTTCTAAAGTCTTTAATGCTGCCAAAACACCAAAATCCTTACAGTTCTCCATGCCCCACCCCCACGCCCATCAAAGGCAACAGCTACATGTCTTTCTTTTCACCCATATCTTATGCAAAATTATCATCACTGAAAGCTGTGGTCACTGTGATGCCACTGCATGCCAAGGTCATTGTCAGCTCCCTGATGACTAGCAGTCCTTAAGGCCTTCAAAGAGGGAAGCAATCTAATTTAACCCCTCCTAAGTACCTATGTGCTAGGAGCACCACTGATTATAATTAGTTTTGCCTGAATTCTTTAGAAATCAGAGTTTGAGGCCAAGTTTACATGTCAATAATTCTTTGGTGAGCACAGGGAAGGAAGAGTAGGGGAAAAGGGGAAATGAGGCAGGACAGGAGGGAAAACAACTATAAGGTGGTACATTAACAAACTGGCTATGGCCTTGCAAGAAATCACGGTAAGCTACAAGTCACAGGCATATCTCCACAGAGGCTAAATGGAGACCATTTGTCTCAGCTCCTTTCTATCTCCCACCACTCATGGGTCAGTGTTTGCTCCATAGCATAACTTTCTTGTATTAATATTTTGAGGCCTGACCCCTCCAAGCAGCTGCTGGTGAAGCTTGAGGCTTTGTACGTCCAGATGCAGCACATCATGCCTTGAATTTGTTATGACTCTCACCCTAAAGGTCACAGGAAGGCTGTACCAAAGAGGAGGCTAAGATGACCTGTATGGTACCAAAGATGAGGTTACAATGAAAATGGCCAGGGCTTTACAACCACAAGAATGACATGAGCTGCTACTGTGGCCACTCTAAAAAGGAAGTAGGACAAGCAACTGAGGTTTGAGAAGGGAGCCAAATGAATCTGGGCAGAGAAATCAACTGGGCCCAGTATAAATTTTATGCCAATGTATGTTAACATTTAGGCTGCGTGCAGTGGCTCACACCTGTAATCCCAGCACTTTGAGAGGCCAAGGCAGGAAGATCACTTGAGGCCAGGAGTATAAGACTAGTCTGTTCCACATAGCAAGACCTCATCTCTACCAAACAAAAAAAAGAAAAAATTTTAAAAAGTTTACACAAAAGAGAAAATGTAAATATAATTTTGAAAAACTATTCAAATAGAAACAGGAGACCTGAAAACTCATAACAAATAAGAAATCTAAGTAGTTTAAAAGTAATCTCGTAAGTTCAGATAATTTTACAAAGTTCTATCAAACTTTCAAGGAACAAAACCTAATATTACACAAGTTCATCCAAAAAACAGAAAAATTACTTACATTCCCAACCTCATTCCATTAGGTTACTATACCTTGATTCCTAAGTCTCTTATTGACAATAGGAAATAAAATTAAAAGCTAATCTCACAATAATCCACTTCTAGAATGGCAGTATGAGGAGCTCCACAGACCTACCCTCTCCAGCCAAAACAACCATATAAGTAAAATTTTAAATTAAAAAACTAAGAAAACACTTAAAGTCTCTGGAAATTGTCTTAAGAGCAAGAAGCAGATCAAGAAACATTAATTCAAGGAAGCATACTAAATCTTGGTAAGAAGGTTGAGAGTCTATGATCTCTGAGCATAACATATCCCCTCCTTCCCTACCTCCAGCTCGATACGAGAGAAACTCCACTCCCTGTGGATATGGCCAAGAAAATGGGGCTCCAAGTCAAAGGATAAACTCTCTCACCAGGAGGGAGGGGCCACCAGCACTTCTCATCCCCCCAGCTCTAAACTACAACAGCTACATTCCTGGTGAGCATGGCCAAGTGGTCAGAGCTTCCTTCCTCCACCAGTCCCTACTCACAGGGTAAACGCTCTACACCCAGCAACAGCAGGCAGAGAATACTGGTGCCCTAAAGGCCTTCACCTTAGCACATTCATAGTGCAAAGTTTCCATACCAGGAGAGGTAAGATAAGGAGACCAGAGGCTACCATCTCAGCCCAGCATCCTGCTAGAAAAATCATGGTGTCACTCCAAGAGAAACAGGCTACTACACCCTCCAGATCACTGGCTCCAGATCAATGGCTCAGAGATTTTGCCCAGAGGAAGAGACACTTCGTAAGAACAGAGAGCTTCAAAATTCTCACTTAAAGGGACTAACTTTAACTGAAACAGCAGAGTATAAGGGAAGTTCAAGCCTAAGGGTACTCTAGAAACAATAAAGATTTTGGTGGTAAGCAATTAAGAGGAAGCTAGTAGATCCATGAGAGACATAAACTATATAATAAGCCAGATAGTTTACCATAGAGAACTAGGAAAAGAGTTAAGAGTCCTCCTGGAATCAGAACAAACCTCAAACACTGGCCTCAAAAACTACCCCAGCAGAGTGGCCTGAAACTAATTAGATCAGACTATGAAGCAAGTTATGACTGGAGCACTGTCACAACAATAGAACAATCGGCCAGCAATCAGTGGATCCTAATAGCTGGCGTGATAACAACAGAGGTGAGCAGCTTGACAAAGATATAAGGGAAAGAGACTGTCAGAGACAGAAACCCTTTCATCCAAAGGTAACTGTGGACATGCCCAAGGTTGCACCCACCATTAGAGAGGTAATATCAAAGACTTCCCCTAGCAGTAAAATAGTCCAGCCAGGTCACTAAACAAACAAGCAAATAACAAAAACAAGCATTAGGAGTGGAGGGAAGCAGATTCCAGTGTTACAATATATTGCCTAAAATGTCCAGTTCTCAACAGAAAATTACAAGACATACAAAGAAACACGGAAATGAGACCAATATACAGGGAATTAAAGCAGGCACCAGAAACTACCTGTGAGAGAGCCCAGATGTTAGATCTGACAAACAAAGCTTTCAAAGTAGCCACTATAAATATGCTCAAAGAAATAAAGGAAACCATGCTTAAAGAAATAAAAGATGATGTGATGATAATGTCTCATCAAATGGAAAATATCAATAAAGAGATAAAAATTTTTCAAATTGAATTCTGGAGATAAAAAGTATAGTAACTGACCAGGTGTGACAGTTCACACCTGTAATCCCAGCACTTTGGGAGGCCAAGGTGATTAGATCACTTGAGCTCAGGAGTTCAAGACCAGCCTGGGCAACATGGCGAAACCTCAGCTCTACAAACAAATACAAAAATTAGCCAGGTATGGTCACATGCACCTATGGTCCAGCTACTAGGGAGGCTGAGGTGGGATGATCACTTGAGCCTGGGAGGTTGAGGCTGCAGTGAGCCAAGATTGCACCACTGCACTCCAGCCTGGGTGACAAAAAAAAATTAACATTAAAAAATTAAAAGTATAATAACTGATACGCAAAACTGAGTAGAAGGAAGTATCTGTATCTTTCAACTGCCAGAAGAAGGAATAAACAAAGAAGATAGGTCAATGGAGATAGCACAACCTGAAGAACAGGTTTTTAGAAACGAAGAAAAATAAGCAGAACCTCAGAGAAATGTAGGACACCATTAAGCACATATATATGTAAGGGGGCTACCAAAAAGAGGAGAAAAAAAAAAGCAGCAAAACAAATTCATTTTAAGAAGAGCTGAAAACTCCCAGTTTAATGAAACATTAATTAAAAACAATAATCCGGGAAGCTCCACAAATTCCAAGCAGAATAAACACAAAGAGATCCACACTGGGTTGCATAATAGTAAAAATACTACAAAACAAAAAGAGAGTATTTTGAGAGCATATAAATAAATATGACTCTTTGCATACAAGGAAACTGCAATGAGGTTAACAGGTAACACAGAAAAAAATGGAGGCTCAAAGGCACCAGGAAAATAATGTTCAAAGTGCTAAAAGAAAAAAACCATCAACCATGAGTCTTATGTCCACTAAAACTATCTTTCGAAAATGAAGGTGAAAATATAGGTATAAATATTTGTTATTGGCGGGGCAGAGTGGCTCACGCCTATAACCCCAGCACTTTGGGAGGCTGAGGTGGGTGGATCACGAGGCCAGGAGTTTGAGATCAGCCTGGCCAAGATGGTGAAACCCCATTTCTACTAAAAATACAAAAACTAGCCAGGTGCATGGTGGGCACCTGTAATCCCAGCTACTCGGGAGGCTGAGGCAGGAGAATCGCTAGAATCTGGGAGGTGGAGGTTGCAGTCAGCCAAGATGGCGCCACCGCACTCTGGCCTGGGTGACAGAGCAAGACTTCATCTCAAAAAAATAAAAATAAAAAATTATTATCTTAGATTAGGCAATGGTTAATATGATACCAAAGCGTAAAAACAAAAGAAAAAATAGATAAATTGGACATTATAAAAGTTGAAAATATTTTTGTTTCCATGGACACCATCTGGTAAGTGAAAAGACAATCTTAAGAATGAGAGGAAATATTTGCAAATCGTATATCTGATATGAGACTTATATTTAGAAAACCTAAAGAACACTTACAACTCCATAACAAAAAGGTAAATAACTCAATTTCTTGAAATGGACTAAGAATCTGACTATACATTTCTCCAAATAAGACATACAAATGGCCAATAAGCACATGAAAACATGCTTGATATCATTAGCCATCAGAAAGATGCAAATCAATGCCACAATGACACAGTACTTCATTCTGACTAGAATAGCTATTATCAAAAAGACAGATAATAGGCCGGCTACGGTGACTCACACCTGTTATCCCAGAACTTTGGGAGGCCGAGGTGGGCGGATCACAAGGTCAGGAGATCGAGACCATCCTGGCTAACACGGTGAAACCCCATCTCTACTAAAAATACAAAAAATTAGCCGGACATGGTGGCGGGCACCTATAGTCCCAGCTACTCAGGAGGCTGAGGCAGGAGAATGGCATGAACCCAGGAGGCGGAGCTTGCAGTGAGCTGAAATGGCACCACTGCACTCCAGCCTGGGCGACAGAGCGAGACTCTGTCTCAAAAAAAAAAAAAAAAGATAATAATACATGTTGATGAGGATGTAGAGAAACTGACACCTCATATACTAGGATATATACTGCTATAGGCACTTTAGAAAACAACCTGGATGTTCCTCAAAATGTTAAACACAGAGTTATCATATGACCCACCAACTCCACTCCTAGGTATATACCCAGGAAAAATGAAATATATGTCCACATAAAACCTTGGGCATACATGTTTATAGCAATATTATTAATATTAACCAAAAAGTATAAACAACACAAATGTCCATCAACTAATGAATGTATAAATATGTAGTGTATCTATGCAATGGGATATTATCTGGCAATGAAAATGAATTAAGTAGTGACACATGCTACAATATGGATGAACCTCGAAAATAATATGCTAAGTGAAGAAAGCCAGTCACCAGAGATCTCATATTGTATCATTCCATTTTACGGAATGTCTAAAATAGACAAGTTTATAGAGACAGAAACTAGATTAGTGGCTACTGAGAGGGCTAGTGCGGTTGGGAGTAATATTAAAGTGACATAAAAAAAGGTAATCTCATTAATGAACACATGCAAGAATCCTAAATGAGACATTAGCAAACCAAATCTAGCAGTCAATTAAAAAGATTATTAATTACATGTCATGATCAAATTGAGTCTATCCTAGAAAATAAGAGCAATTTAACATTATGAAATCAACAAATGTAACCCAACAAATGTAACATAGAGATTAAGGGAAGGGGGGAAACTTTTACGATCTCAAAGATACAGAATAATTTGATACAGCTTAATATCCACTTACTATGAATATAAAATAAAACAGTATATTAGGAATATAAGAGAACATCCTTTTTTTTTTTTTTTTTAATGTTTTTTAAGATGGAGTCTCACTCTGTCACCCAGGCAGGAGTGAGGTGGCACGATCTCGGCTCACTGCAACCTCCACCTCCCAGATTCAAGCAATTCTCTTGCCTCAGCCTCCTGAGTAGCTCAGACTACAGGCACATGCCACCACACCGGGCTAATTTCTTGTATTTTTAGTAAAGACAGGGTTTCACCATGTTGGCCAGGCTAATCTCGAACTCCTTATCTCAGATGATCCACTGGCCTTTGCCTCCCGAAGTGCTGGGATTACAGGCATGAGCCACCGCACCCGTCCAAGAACAACCTCAACATGATAAATGTATGTATAAAATCTAGATCAATTATCATTCTTAATAGTGATGTTAGATTTAGACCCTACAAGAAAAAGAAAAATATGATCATTATCACTATTTCTATTCTATATTATATTCTAGTTAAGGCAATGTAATATTACCACAAGAATAAAAACCAGACCTATGGAGCAAAATTTAAAAGCTCAGAAACAGGCCCTCACATGTGTGTAGAGAAATTTGATATACAACAGAGCTGACATTAATGGACAATTACTCTAGAATGAAAGGATAGATACATTCAATAAATTGCATTTGGACAATAGGTTATACATAAATAGGTTACACATATTTATATGGAAAAAAATAGAATTGGACCTTAACTCACACCTCAAGAAAAAAATTCAATTACAGATAGATTAAGACTATTAAGAGAATATCATTATGATGTTGGGGTGGACAAAGATGATTTAAACAAGGCACAAAAATTATAAACCATAAATTAAAAGAATGAAAAATTTGACTACATTAAAATTGAGAACTTCTGTCACTAAAGCTACATAAAAAGGTAAAATAGAGAAACCCTAAGTCATAAAAAGATGTCTGCAATGCATTTAACTAAAAATTAGCATTCATAATAAACAAAAAAAAATCCCTAAAAGTCACTAAGAAAAGAACAGCCAATCTAATACGAAATCAGCAAAAGATATGAACAGGCACTTCACAAAGTTGGCAGAGGAAAAGAACAAATGGACAAAATGCATGAAAATATGGCTCATCATCATTAACAATCATGAAAACATCAGTTATGACCCCACTAAGAAATTTTAAACCTGGATATTAGCAAGTATTTAATAAATTTGAAAATATTAAGTATGGACTAGGATGAGGTACGAATAGGAATTATCCACATGCTGCTGGTGGGAATGTGGACTACTTTGGAAAACAATATAGCACCATTTTATACATTTAAAAAAGAGCACCTTGTTACTGGTGCACCAAGAGTTAATACAAGAAGCCCATAACATCATTCTTTATAATAGCAAATATATAGAAATACCCTATCAGGAAGTAAATGGAAAAATAAATTGTGATCTATTCCCCCAACAGTATATCACAAAGCAATGAAAGAAAGTGAAATACATCTTCAAGCAAAATGGATGAATTTCAAAAACATAAATTTGAAGGGAAAAGTAAAACACAGGACACTACCTAAAGAGTGGTATTTTTATAAAGCTCAAAAACATGCTGGTTAGGTATACACACATATATGATAAAATTATTTTTTGAAAAGCAGTGAATAATAAACATAAAACTCAGGTTAGTGTTTACTCAGATGGGAAGGAAAGATGCCAAATGCAACTGAGGAATGCATAAGAGGCTTACAAGTTATTGGTATTACTTTGTTTCACAAGCTGACTATTGGATGTACAAGCATTTACTCTATTATTATTATATATCCTTTAAGAGAAGAATTATTTCATTTAAAAACATATACACATATATATACACATGTACATATACATATATATATATATACGTATATATATACACTTTTTTTTTTTTTTGAGATGGAGTTTTGCTCTTGTCGCCCAGGCTGGAGTGCAATGCCGCAATCTCAACTCACTGCAACCTCCGCCTCCCAGGTTCAAGTGATTCTCCTGTCTCAGCCTCTCCAGTAGCTGGGATTACAGGCGCCTGCCACCACGCCCAGCTAATTTTTGTATTGTTAGTAGAGACGGGGTTTCATCATGTCGGCCAGGCTGGTTTTGAACTCCTGACCTCAGGTGATCCATCCACCTCAGCCTCCCAAAGTGCTGGGATTACAGACGTGAGACACCATGCCCGGCCAAAACTTCTATATTTTTTAAAAGTAAGAAAAGAGCAGGAATCAGACAACCTGTTTTCTGGCCCAATCTCTGCTACAATACAAGGGCCTTTTCACAAAACACAGAACCATCTTAAATCTCACTTTGCATATCAAAAAAGGGTTTCAATTAGATTTTTTAAGGTCACTTCTGCCATTGACTACAAGGATTTCTGTATGAATTAATAGCTTTTTTCCTTTAAATCATTCCTATAGTTACTAAGTAAAACTCAGAACCATAATAACAGAAAAATGATTAGGGTTAATTTGCATTTCTTTTATAATGTAATAAAATTATATATCAAAGGTAATGGCCAGTATTTGTAAGCAGTAAAAACTCCTGTTTATCTTTCTTTTCCTTTTTTTAAATAAAAATAACATGAAGCAGGTTCTCACCTATTCAAAACTACTTTCATTTTGGGGTCCTTCAAATTTTGTTTTCTTTTTCTGAGCCTTATGGAGATTTCATGGAGATAACTGAAATATTAACACACTTCTCTTAAAATATGAGAGAAATTAAATAGATACTCTGCTGGTAGAATTGTAAATTAGAATGATGACTGGAAAGCAACTGGTGATACATATAAAAGCTTTCATATAAATATTAAAGTACCTATTCATAAAGATGTTCACTGTACTGTTATTTATGATAAAAATAAGGAAAATAGATACAAATGAATATTTCCAGTCATTAAAACAGTATTTTGAAAAATATGTAATGATATAAGGAAAAATTCATAAATCATTCAAGCAAAAATAAAATACAAAATTAAGATGGTAATTCACACTTTTGTTAGCATATCTAAAAATAATTCAGGAGAAAGAATAAAGGAAATATATCAAAATGGTAACAAATAACAGGCTCTAAGTGGTGCAGTTTCAGGTGATTTTCTTTTTCCTTTCTGGCCTTTTCCTGTATGTTATAACGTTTCCATTGAACACGTATTCATTTAATAATCAAGTCTTGCAGAACCAAGACATAGCAATGTAGTAACTGAATGGATTCTGACTCTGGGGTATTACAAGTTTTGTTTTCTACCATTTTAATAAGCACAGTTTAATAGAAAGTTTAAATTCTGATGTTGTTCTCTAGACAGCATTAAATAATTCTGCTTGAAATACATCAAGATTCCTTACCACAACTAAAACGCATATACAAGTAGCTAAATAATTGCATTTGCTGAAGAATTTTCTAATGCCACTGAGGTGAAGAAAGAAAAAAAGAGAATAAGAGTACTTCGTGTTTATTATGTAAGTGAGCAAAATGATACCAAAATTTACTTAGAATTAATCTTCACTTCATAAAGAAAAAAGCCAGGGAGGAAGGAAGGCACAATGGTCGCCAATCAAGAAAGCTGTCTTAAATGCTTATGATGCATCACCATAAAATCTGCTTTCAACAGAAAACAGTCTTGTTTTACTGTTCTTTGATAAAATACTCCCAAATATTTCCTTGCTTTTCTTTTGTATAGATAATATAAACATTATTAGAGTGATTTTTAAAATAACTTATACCTCAAAATTATTTTAATACAGAGGAAATAGTGAGGAAACAATGACAAAAATTTCAAAAGAGAAACCTTAAGACTTTCCAAGAAAAAAGGCTATTAATTTCTTTTTTTTTTTTTTCTTTTTTTGAGACGAGTCTTGCTCCGTCGCCCAGGCTAGAGTGCAGTGGCACCATCTCAGCTCACCGCAAGCCCCACCTCCCAGGTTCATGCCATTCTCCTGCCTCAGTCTCCCGAGTAGCTGGGACTACAGGCGACCACCACCACACCCAGCTAATTTTTTATACTTTTAGTAGAGACGGGGTTTCACCGTGTTAGCCAGGACGCTCTCGATCTCCTGTCCTCACGATCTGCCCGCCTCGGCCTCCCAGCGTGCTGGGATTACAGGCGTGAGCCACTGCATCCGGCCAAAGGCTATTAATTTCTAACCGTAGTAATAATATTTGAAACAGATGTCTATCTACTTTCAAATCCAAACTGGATCACGGTTTACACAGTTTAATAAAACTTTAATTAAGTCTCTGCAATAGTGTAAACTGATCATGTCAAGCAACTAAACACTTGCTTAATATTAAAATCTATTCAAGCTTCACTGATGCTAAAGTTAACCAGACATTTCATAATTCATCCAAGGGAAAATGTCATTCAAATTAATAAAAACATAAAATTTATCCTCTTATTTCACTACATAAACTTTTTTTTAGAAGCAAGCATTTGAAATAGAGATGGAAATATCTTAAATTGGAAAAAAAGGAAACAACTTTGTTGCTAAAGAGCTTCTTTTTTGAAATTAGGCACTTATATTTCAATACGAACATTTTGCGATCAAATAATTTTTGGGCTTAGAAACATTTTACAAGAAAATAGTTTCTCCTTAAAATTGATCAATTAACTGTACATTTTCCTCATTCTGTTTTAGTAGGAGAATCTCATATAGTAACCTGGTAAAGTAGGCTGAGTGCCAATGCCATTTAAGACGTCTAAAAATAAAGAACAAGAGTGAACATTTATTGAACAACTATTATGTGCCAGGTATTTCTTGTAATTCCCACATGATCCTTACTGAACTGGTATTCTTATTATCTTCATTCTACAGATGAGGACAGTGAGTGGGAAAGCTGGAATACAAACTCAGATATCTGCCTCGCAAGTTCAGTATAGAACCTTCTACACTAGTTTTAGTCAAAATAGAGAATTTTTTTCCTTTTTCGTGTCCCAGAATGCATTTTTAAAACAAATGCAACAAATTATACATTTAAAAAATTCTAAGGTTCCTCATGTACTTTAAAAATGAAAATTTCCGCCATTATGAAAAAATAAAGATCAGAACCATACAAAAGAAAGTCAGTTAATCAACACTGACCAAGCATCTTTTGGGTTCTATACTCCATATTGTAAAATATAGAGAGAGAAACAGAAGACAGGTTTTGACATTTCATACAGTTAAAACTGTGAGGATAGAAGTACACTAACAATTCAGGAAATCAGTAATTACAAATTGATACAGTGCAGAGTACATAAGAATGGAAGATAGTGCAGGCAGAGAAAGAGAGGGACTGAGTCAACAGGAATGAGATTAACAGAATATTTTCCCAAAGTGAATTATGAATCAGGTTCCAAAGAGACAGAAAAGCACAAGAAGAAAAAATTCATAAATAAACTTATACATGTTGGGTATAAAGGTTATCCAATTTTTTTTTCATTTTTAATCCAACTTCTAAGAAAAGAGTCCACATAAAGGGGACTTGCCTTACACTGTTTCACATTCTTTCTCATTTCTGATTAAAAGATTTTATCATCATGAACCCTAATCCATTCACTATGGACAAGAACATTTTTTCTATTTCTTAAGAACCTCAAATTTTTTCCTTAAGAGCAAACAATTCATGTAAAACAAGCAACTCTGTAGTTTTTAGTGGAGGCTTCCTATTTTATACTAAGAGCAAATGCTCCAGGATGAATTTCCAGGGGCTTTGATTATCTGTCCTCTCAATTGTATTTTAGTTAGCTTGATAAATATAATTTTCCAGTTAGCAAATACTGACGTGTCATAGGGGAGGTTGCACAGAAGCATGATGAGATTAAAAATTTGGTATGGGTTATCTAGAAAATACCTCTGAAATCCCCACACATATAAAAATAATAGAGTTGACTGCTGTATGAAAATATAGTGTCTTAAAAGGAAATTACTAATCAACCTGAAAATAATAAGCACGTATCAGGTTTCCCAGACATTTTCAAGAAATCTTAACATTTAAACAATCATAGAACAGTGTGACTACATAATATTTTAGGAAAAGAATACAACAGGCATTAACTTCTCAAAGAGGGAACCAGTTCAACTGCATAACACTTCAACCTGGTTCAGTTTTTGTTTTCATATTACAGAGTTTTTAAAAGAGACTTCCTGTGGGAGTCAAAGAAACAAAGATAACCAATGAGGTACACAGGGCAATTATCCCTTATTGATTACTGAAAATTTGTAATCACAGAAACTAATTTATCATGTTGCTGGCAACCTCTGCGTATTTTTTATCTCTGGTAAAATTAGCCATTATAATCTAATACAGTCAAACATGAAACTGCATCTGACTTCTGAACAAAATCATTTCAACAACTGCCTTAAAAGTTCTTAGCAAATAATTCTAAGAAAAGAATACAGTATTTATTGTGGCAGAATTATTTTCTACTAACCTAAATAATTTGCAACTCCCAAGTAATGAGTTTATTCATAAAATTGTGTAAATGGTACTCTGTATAATTATTAGATTTGTACGTATCAGTCTCATATAAAGAATTATAAAATCTTAGAGCTGAAAGGTTTAGAAGGGACTTAAGTCATAAACATTCTCTTTTGTCTCTGAAATTCCAAAAACACCAGAAGAAAAAAGATACAAAGATGAAACAGTTATGGTACCTTGCTCTAAAGGAACTAATGATATATGCTACTATTATTAACCAAGATAAGATTTTCCCATTCCACTTGGCCAATATTCCAATTTAAGTGATCAGTCCAGATTCTAGATTATGACCTTTCCTGTCTCTCAATCGTATGCTCTTTTCAACATACTACTTGACTTCCTCTCCCGAAAAAGAGAACAGATGTAAAATGCTAAAATAAGAACAATAAATGTATTGAAACATATTACTCTATCCCATCCATTACTGTGATGAAAAATTACAAACGAAAAATTATTTGACCTGAGAAATGAGAACACAAAGAAGATTTGAATTATATGAGATTAAGAAAGTTAAAGTAAAAAATAATCAACTAGTCCTTCCTTATTATATGGTTTCATAATACAATTATGAAGGGTCATTCAATGATTTAAATGGCAGGTAAAATTAAAACAAATAAAAGGAAATACCCTTGACATGCATAACAAGCCTCCAGAATACACAAAGTCGCAGAACAGAGGTCGCGTCGTTAAATCCAGTAACATAATTTTAAAATAAGCTGGATCATTAGTGAAGCAAACATCTGATTATTTATGTTCAACATAAATATAATTTTCCATAATGGAAAAATTATATTTTGGAATCTAAGGAGTCACTAAGGAAGCTTTCTATTTGTTACAAATTATACTATATCTTATTACATTTTTGCAATATTTATATTCCTTTGGAAAATCAAGTGGTGACTACTGGATTAGCAAAAATGTGCTCATTTAACACACAGATAGTACCTTTAATATCAGATATTTTAAATATTAAGTATTTTAAAAAGCAAATTTGCTATTTTACTTTTAACATCATTTTAAACCTTGCTTTCCTCATAACTCCTTGGCTTTATGTAAAATATGTGTTTAATCTGGTTATTTTGGAAACTAAAGATTTCTTTTTTTACAGTAACTCTGCCTCAGCTGAACTCCACTGCCACAGCCAATAGGCCCTTCTGCATTTTGCTATGCCAAAAAAAATAACAAAAACATGCTGAAGACAAAGGGGAGGTCCTTTCTGGAAAAAGTGTGTGAAGATATGAAGCCCACTGGCTGGCTGGCAGACGATGACAGTATCGGCAGGCTGCAAACCAGCCTGGAAAACTGCTGCAGTCATTTCATTGCCATCCACTCTGGTGCATTCTGATGAATCAAATCAGAAGGATAAAATATAGGTAATATCTCTATTACAGATGATGACCTAGAGTCACTAAAATGTTAGAGAAAATTTAATTACAGGAGTTACAAGATGAAACTCTTCTTGAAGGTTTTTACTGTGGTTTTTAGTACATACTTTCTGGTCCTCCCTATAATTTAACATCAATCCTCCATCAAGCCATACAATGAGTGTTATGTCACAGTGCTTCCTTCAAAATAATTTTTAAGTTTAAAAATATCATTTCAGACATTATCAATTGATTTCAAATGAGTCTTTTTCTTCATCTTGCATCCCTCTACCGTTAGCAAGTTACCTGGGCTATCTAGTTCCTCACATTCACTAAAATGTCACTGTAGTTAGACAATATAAGGATCAAACAGAAAAGTCAATATTAGTAAATATGTGGTAACTTTGCTCTTAAAATACACTGCCAGTACTCTCTGTATAGAAATGTTATATTAACTGAAAGGGTAGAATAAGAGAGATTACATCATTTAAAGTTCAAAATATATTTTTCCATATATTTTAAACACTGTCTCTCTTTATCTACCTCTCTCCTCAGGATATGATTGATAACCCAAGTCTTTATCTCGAAGGCTCTTTAATTATCAACCTTTCTCTGTGCTCTAACAGCACCTTCCACATGCAATTATCATCTCATACAGTTGTCACACATGTCTCCTTGTCTCAGGGGTCTTTCAAGCTCATGAACCACCAGGGCTGACTGTCAGTCATCTTTGTTTCATCAATAACCAGTATAATATCTGGTTCTAACAGACCTCCAACATTTGAGTATGGATTTAGAAGCTGAGGGTCCTACACTAGAATCCAGCACTACCACTGGCTGAACCTCACTGTGCATTAAAATCCTTCATCTGTAAAATGGGTTGACAGTAACTACTATCTTCAATGTGACAGGCCTACGCACTGCCTAGAACATATAAAAGAAAACCACTGTAGCCTCTCGGGGTTTGTGTGTGTGTGTATCTGCTTTTTCTTTCTGCTGCTACTTGTATGTACTTGCATTTCAACCATCTACATTAAGTCTAAATGTCACCTCTTTTATCCACAGCCCCTCACGTTTCCCTAATTTCGTGTTATAATTACTTCTTAGCAATTTGACAAATTTCTAAGGTCTGTGTATGCTAAAGTATAAGGTCATGGAAGAATTTAACACATATAATCATGGGAGGGGGTCTAGCTTTTCATTTTTTTTTTTTTTTTTTTTTTTTTTGCAGGGGTAATCATGTCTCGGTAAGTTAAAACTTGTGTAGAGCCTCAAGGGAGAAACCAGTCAATATAATCCACTGGATTTTTTTTAAAAGCCCTTGACAAGGTACTACCACAAAAGTTATTATAATGAACTGAGTCATCATAGGATTTGATGAATTTTTACTGGAGAAACAAAGACAGTGAAAAAAGGAATTATTTTGGCAGGAAAACCATAAACAGGGAAGGTGCTGGAAGTAGCCTTAACATTTTTACAAATGATGTAAAAGAGGAAATATAGATTAAATTTTCCAGGTCTGCAAAAGATACTAAGTTTTTCCAGCATGTGAAATGCCAAGTCAGTGGGCTAACCTACAAGATTTCCAAAACTTTATGAGTTACTAGGGGGAAAAACATCAAATAAGATTCAAATTGGAAAACTATAGGGTTACTATACTTCTCAGGATAAGGGCCTTAGTTATCATAAAAAGGAGCTAGAAGTCACCTCTGGGATAATGCATTAATAAGTTCCTGCAGCCAAAAAAGCTAACAATGGCACAGACATCACTAGAGAATAGAAAATATGGTTCTCATCTCATTTAACACCAGAGTTCATCTTTACTTGAAATACTACATGCAGTTCTGGTCTATCTTAGACTAGCTCTCCAAAAATATCTGCTGCTGAATAAAAAATCTATAACCTTGCTTTTGCCAAAAAAAAAACAAAAAAAAACAACAAAAAAAACAGAAACTAAGGACAATTCGAACAAATAAAAACAAATGATCAGTTGAACGACAGGATGGTCATATAAAGAAAAACAACAAAGATCAGCATTCTCTGTCTAGAAAGGTGAGGGCTGCAAGGAAACATTATAGATGTGAAGACTCTACATACCCCATAAATGATGGACAGCATGGACAAAGCAGAGTGCTAAGGAAATGCTGCCATACTTCAGCTAGAATACCCACTTTGGTTGAGGAGAAATATGAAGTGAAGAAAAGAAGCTAAAATCTAATCACTTTCCAAATATAGCAGTTTCACTAATGGCTGAGCACTGTGGTTTAGACTGAGGATAACTAAGATATCTGGAGGACTTGATACCAAATTTTAAAAGTAAAATCGTAAAACACCAATTCTAGTCTTCCCTAAGATATTCCCTGATGGCATCACCTAAAGACAGAATAACAGACTGAATCAACTTCACATTTCATAAATGTTCCCACCAACTTCTCATTTTGTCTTTCCCACATTCAGTCTATTTGTGCTCTGAATTATTTTTTGGTAGTGTATCATCTGTCAATTTTTTTTTTTTTTTTTTTGAGACGGTGTTTCACTCTTGTTGCCCAGGCTGGAGTGCAGTGGCGCAATCTTGGCTCACTGCAACCTCTGCCTCCTGGGTTGAAGTGATTCTCCTGCCTCAGCCCTCCAGGTAGCTGGCATTACAGGCATGTGCCACCACGCCTGGCTAATTCTGTATTTTTAGTAGAGACGGGGTTTCACCATGTTGGTCAGGCTGGTCTCAAACTCCTGACCTCAAGTGATCCACCCACCTCGGCCTCCCAAAGTGCTAGGATTACAGGCGTGAGCCACCGCGCCCGGCCTCAACTGTGAATTTAAACATCTTTCTCTTTAGAGCAGGACTAGATCATCTCTTTGACACACTTTACAATATGGCATCAAAATCATTCATGTTGCATAAATATTTAATAATTCCATTTGTAAGAAAGACATTATTCACAAACTACAGATGTAAAATATTATTGTTAAACTACATTACACCTTCCAGGTTTAGGACAGATGAGCCAGAAAAGGAATTTAGAAAAGGAATTAGAGTAAGTCAGGGTGCATGCAAGTATGTTTGAAGAAAAATGTTTAAGAATGCATAACAGCTTTCAAACCACAAGTATAAACACATGAAATTTCAAATAAAAGCTAGAAAGGTGTTGATGAAAACCTGTATAATTATAGATTTTTGTATATCAAAGAGATTATATAAAGGAATAAAAAGTCTAGATCTAAGTTATATCTGCAATATATTTTATATAATACATGTCTGTGCCATTTTTAGCTATTTTTGCTATGGAAATACATTCCTTTGTTCAAAATATAAACATTTCACAAAACATTTTAAGTGAAACTACATAATCAAATAAGTGATTTCATAACAAAATAGAAATGTATCTTGCTCTTATTAGTTTATAATATTACTAAAATATATTAAGACTATGCCTACAAAACACCAAATCATCATTCCACTTACTCTAACTTAGTAACTTCCAATCAGAGAATGATGGAGTTAGTAAAGAAACTGTTGATATTCACAATAGAAATGAGTGTATTTTAATTTTTTTGGCTCAGAGAAAAAGCAGTCACATAAAATAGTGTTTTTTGATTAAGTGCAAAAGTGAGGAAGATAAAAATGAAAGGGGAGGGAAAAATGAGAAGGTGAAGAGTAAAAGAGAATGCAAATGAGCATTCCTATATTGTTAGGATTTAGGGGGAAAATCGCTGCAATTCTGATAGTCGGATTGTGGTAAATAAAGCAGAGGTTTTTTGTTGTTGTTGTTTTTTAAGGAGAAGGTAAGTTTTCTCTTTAAACTGTTAAGTCTGAGGTATTCAAGAAATAAAGACATTAAGTTACAGTCCTTGTACCAAGCATATAAAATATATCCCATGCTGATCACAAAGAATAAACTTCAACAGCCAAAAAACTTGAAAATTGAGTTACTCAAAGCAATTTTCAATGTCTTTATGGCTCTGTAAATCAAGAGACTGCAATTAGAAGAAAATGTACACAAAATCTTTAATGTGCCTTGAAATATTCTGTATTTCAAGACAATGTATTTATAAGAAGTTTTGGATTATCTGCCATTTTTATAAATACCTGTTTTTTTTTAGTAAGTGTCAAAAGCCAAATCGTATGAAACATTTTTTGGAAGAAGTTCATTTATATATGGCTGTTTATCTCAGTCTTATACTTCACAGAATGGTGAAATGATAAAATTTAAATAATTTTATTATGTTATCGAATTACGAATTTTTTACAACTTCTATATTTGAGGAGGAAGAATATAGTATCCATAAATATGCATAATTATGGAGCAGGAAATACATAATTTGCCTACAAAAATCACAAAAGTTTGATGACTGAAGCAAGGAGTGAATCGGGTCCACTGAGAATTACTAAGAAAAACATAATCAAACATAAATGCCACAGCATACAAAGATCATTTTCCAAATTGGTTCCAGAAATAGCTCCTAGGTTACCATGAAAAGCTAATTTAATTCAATTAAACAGTGTAGTATGGTTTTTCTCTTCAGAGAGGGTTTAAATATTTTCATTTGCTACAGATGTTAACGATAAGTATTTAAAGGAGTGATTGATTTAATCTTGAGATGCAGATTCAAAGCTGTTGAATAAGGACTTTTGAATGAAAACAACTTACTGACACATTTATTCTAACCACTAGAGCATCCATTATGTATGAAGTACACAAAGTAAAGCTCCTAACAAACAGCATGTTTGTTTACACTATGTCCTGTCGTATAAATTCAATATTAATTCCTACTCAAAATTATAAGACAAGATAAAATATTTAGAGACAATGTTTGCTCCTACATATTAGTACATCATTAGAATCCTACCTCAAACATGCAATGGTGGGAAAAGATTTACAATTTAAAATTTAAATAGTAGTTAAGCTAAATTTATTTTGGAATAATTTAGGTTTCCCTGGACAATTTTTCCACGTTCATCTCAACATTATATAAATTCATTCACAGTCACTCAGGATGAGTAAGTAATGCCTCCAAAACAGCCTGGTCGTGGGTTCTTCTGAGTCCATCTGGCTTCTGGCTAGAAGACTGGAATGACTCATAAAAATGAAGCAACCTGAGGTCACCTACTCCAGGTCTTTTAAACAGAATTGCCAACTGCTTACCAGGTGGTTCCAATTTCCGAGAATACTTAAAATAAGGGAGAAACTCATTCTAGATACACCATTTTATTTTCATATTGTCTCTGGCCACAGAACTTGGTAAGGAAGGAAGCTCTTTTGAAATGTAGATTACCAATCATCTGAAGGCCAGAAATCACTGCATGTCTTGGATTGAGAATATTATATAAATAAAGTCAAGTGAAAAAGAAAGGAAGGACACAAAACCACAGTATATTATGCTCTCAATTCAGTAAAGAAAAAAAGACCCAAAATGCTAATGGTGGCTACTTCTGTGTGGTAAAAAATAATAATAATAATAAAATTTAAAAAAGAGTGACTGATTTTATTTGTTTGAGTTCCCTATGTTTCCCAAGTTCACTTCAATGAACATTCTTTACAATTAGAAAAATAACAATAAGTAACTTTTTAGAAAACATTATACACTGTAAATCTCATGCTCAGTGACCTGCAGAGGCCCAGTATATACTCACAGGTATAGGGCTGGAAGTCGTTTTCTGGGTAGTGAAGGAAAGCATTCATTTTTATCTTTAAAAAGAAAAAGAGTTTAAAAAAAAAAAAAAAGACAGGAGCCGGTTTCCTGTTCTATGATGGGTGAGATAATTGTAGGAACAACTCCTGGCAGTAAGAATGATCCCTTCATTTCAGGAGATAATAAACTGATGAAAATGTTCAGCCAATTGTTTGTATCAATTTTTTTCCCATAGTTCTGAGGAACATAAATCCAATGATACACACAGGGAAAAATACAAGTCCCATGATCAAATACCACTTTTGGGGACTGTCAATATTAATGCATGTTAATACAACAAAGGCTCAGAAAGGGTTGCAACTTAAAAACATCAGAAATTGCCAGATCTCATTATTTACTTGCTTATCAAACACTTGTGTTTACTATGTACCTATCACTGTTCTAAACACTTTAAAAATCAAAATTCTAATTCTCAAACATCCCTATGATGTAAATACTATTATTGTCATTGACATTTTACAGATGATGAAACAAAAACACAGAAGGTGCAGGAACTTGCCCAAGGTCTCACAACTAGGAAATGATACAGCCACGATTCAAACCTAGACAAACTCCCACAGTTAACCAGGAGGCTATGCTGCCATCCATAAGATCCCTCTTGGGCTGCACACCTAACATTCCACGAAACCACTGTTCCATGAAACACACTGGGAAAACAAATGCAATCAGGTAAAACATACTGTTATATGCAAATTCCTTATCTGGATTAGTCGAATAGCTCATATTACCTCAAACCCCAATTTTTCATTTACTATGTGACAAAGTAGAAATAACGGTGTTAGACCTCAAAAAAATTCTAGAATGTAATTATTAAATGAGAGATTTGATTAAATTATGTCCCCTCTCTGTTGTCATTTAATTTTATTAGGCATCACAATTCAAACAGATATATTCTCAAGTGCCTCTTAATTTCTAGAGGTTTTTGTGTGGCAAGATTTTGTGTGGCCCACTTTTCTTCTTCATGTCTATCAAACTTTTAAAATAGTCTAAGAAATATAACGAGCAGGGAGATGAGGAACTCTGTGATCTTTAACTATCAGATTACACATTAAATATGTTTCAGAATGCATACATTGATGTAGATGGGGTTACTGATGCATGATTAAATTCAAAACGAAAGTCACAAAATGATATAGATGATCTTATTTTCATTTAAAAATACATAGTAATGCATAAGAAAATTCTTAAGGGATACACACACACACACATATATACAAAACTATTAATTTTAGGTAATAGTATAAAGCACTTTATTTTCTTAAGGTTTATATGAAATTTCTAATTTTCCTGCCAAGATTTATTGTTTGTGTCATCATTGGGAAAAGCTTTTAATATTCAAATATTAAGAGCCTGAATAATATATGCAGGTTAACAAGAGCCACTTAGACATGCCCTGCCTTTCAGTTGCTTGTGATCTTCAGTAAATTATAGTCCCCCCATTACTCTCTACTGCTGTACCGTTTATTTTTTTAAATAAACCTAATCACAAACCTAAATTGTAACTATTATGTATAGTTGTTTATTTCCTGCCCCTTTCCCAGTCCTCCCAAATAGTGGCAAACATCCACCTTTTTGTATCCACAATGCCTAGTACAGTGCCTGGTCCTAAACAGTGAATCTATAAAGATGCACTGCATTTGTGAAAGAGTGAAGGAAACAAAGCACATGGATAGAAGGTATACAGACTATCAAGTCACGAGATGTTCCAATAAACTGAATGACAGTATTTATATAAGAATTTAGGTTTCATGGACAGAAGCATATAATTTGGGGTGGAAAGCAGATGTCCAAAACAGGTAAGGGAGTACGACTGTTCTTATCAATCCAAGAAGACTCCAAAGAGGAGGCTTTCAGAAGCTGAATCAACAGAAAATAGGACTTTAATCGACACAGCTCCTGATAAGCTGAGGGAATTTATTTATAAACAGACAATGTAACAGGGTGTGGGCAGTAGTGGAAAAGAACCCCAAGGGTATTGCAGTAAATCCAGGTTAGCAAAAGCAGGGAAGTTATTCGAGATTACCAGAATCTGGAAAGAGAGAGTTATATAGAGAATACCTTGGGAAAAGCAATGACTTTCAGCGCAGGAATACAGGCAGCCCAAACTGATCTCACAAAAAGGGAGCCAAGGAAATAAATACCCTCACTCCACACCCTCCATCTACTCTCTGCTGTGGCTCCCCAGTGACCTACGTTTTTTGGAAGTCAAAGTTGTTCATCCAGATTATTTTCCCCGCAGACAGCGTGAGGCAGAAGGGCTGAGAGTGGTTCTGGAGTGGCAACCAAAATATATCTGACATAGAAGCCAATGGTAATAAGAACAGTTTTGGCAAAATGGGGCAAAACAGAATATTCAGATACAGAAGAAACTCTTGACAAATTGAAGAAGATCAAAAGAAACAGTGGAAGAAAATTACTAGATACATAAAAATGAAATGATGCCACAACTGTCTGCAAGCCCATCTGAGCACTGCACCACGTTCCATAATAAAGGGAAGGATTTCAGGATAATCCTCCATTATGCGGACTATCATGGCTAAATGTGTATTGGAAAACAGAAAAGTAGCTTGTTTCAGAAAAAAGAATTGATGATAATTTAATACATTTTATAGATGGTCGTAAAGTGTACTAGTTAGATAAAATTCACTGATTTCTATCAAGAGATTAATTTAGACAAAGGCAACATCATTACAGACTTCCTTGGAAACATTTTACATTCGTAAATCATCAAATTAACTAGTGACAGATGTGTCTGTACTTGTTTAAGTTCATATCTATCTAACTGCTATAAAAATGACTAAAATGTTTATCTCAAGACAGCCAGGCAAGAAACGTTATAAACAGATATACTGGATTGTATCTTTTTTTTCCTTTAGCCGATAAGTAAATACAATCTCCAGAAAATTCATTTCCAAACGTGCTACTTAATATCTTCCAAAGCTGACGCCACATGCAGCCATATCCTTGTTGAAAGACAGGAAAAAATAAAATTAGCTGAATCAAAACTACTGGCCTCTAAAAGAGTGCATCCAACAGCACTGCACAACTATTTACTGAATGCCTACTATGTCCTAGCACTTTGCAAGGGGCTGGAGTACAATGATGTGTAACATCCAGATCTAACAATGCAGACTTTACAATGAATTCTTTCAAGAAGCATCCAAAGTTTCCAAAGCTGAGGGTTAGAGGAAAATGACACTCAGACCTGATTAGAGGAATTCTGCCTCACTTCCCTTTTTTTATACTGACACACTTTACTGAAAATGAAGTGAAGAGATGCTCATTCAAGGATGCTCACCACTCTGCTTTTCAGAAAGAACCAAGCGTCTCAGTGTAGTCCAGGAAACATCTCTAGCACTAAGAACCTTACTGCAACACTTCCTAGGACATACTATAGGCTCTCACGTGGAAGAAGCTTGCAGCCCATGAGATATTTGAGGTGAAGTAAAGAAGTGGTACCTGGGAACTCTAAGAAGGTGCTGAGGTGTGAAATTCAAAAGTAAAAGTAACTCTTGAACCAGTGAATTGCTGCAATGTAGATCCTGGCACACCCCCAGCCCCCATCCCCGCAAAAAAAAAAAAAAAAACAAAAAACAAAAACTGATGATTCAACTCCATGATTCTTCTATTCCACGATAAGAACAATGTCTGATCAATCTCTCAAGGTTCCACCCTTGGCCAAGCCAACAAACTCTCAGCTACATCATTTTCATAGCCACCCACATGGCCTTATTCAGGCACTCTTGCTCACACTATATACAGACATGCTAAATCATATTTGTTCACTTCTCTGTTTAAAATCCTCCACGGTGTTCAACAGAATGTACTTTGAATAAAATACATACTTTATACTATGAACCTCGCCACCTCTCTGACCTCATTCCTATCACTTCCTCTAATTGCCTGAGTCCAGCCTCCCTGGCCAGTGAGTGCCTAGCTTGCTACTTTTAGAGACAACCCTAGTGCGTCCTCTGATAGGAAGTTCTTTCAGATCTTCAAGGGGTTGGCTCTTTCTTGTTACTCAAGAATATCCTTACAGAGGCCTTCCTTGACCACCTCATATAAAATAGCCCAGTCACATGCTGTCTTATCACCCTGTCTTGTTTTCCTAATGGCAAATTTCACTATTGGAAATAATCTTATTCATGTGTTTGTTGATAGCTGATTGTGTTTTCACTCTCTACAAGTTCAATGACAGCAAGGATCCTGTGTCTCTCATAGTCACAGTGTCCCCACAGTGTATAACAGTGCCACACACAGAGTAGGCATTCAAACATTTAAGTAAAAATGAATATAATTAGAATATTGGCATGTAACTGGATGTCCTGAACATCATGAAAACAAATTATTGCCTGATGTAAATTATACATTATCCCTTCTTACTACTGTGATGGGCTTTAAAAATACCCAGAAATAACATAACAAAATGGCCTTTTTGTCTACTCCTAAATCTTGGCTTCTCTCTGTACTCTATCCCTAAAAAATTTTATTTTCACTCAATTTAAGTTATTAAGTCATATAAGCGACTTTTTAATCTACCTTTCTAGCCGCAACCCCTCCTTTCCCTGAATTCTGGCCTGCCTATACATATCTCAACAATTCTACTTCAGTTTCTGCCATCATATAAAATTCAGCACATGGAAACCTCAAATTATTAATAGTATCTCTAAGGCAAAATCAGTTTTTCCTTCTGTCTTTAATACTTTTACCAACCATCCTCTGAATACCCATATTTAAAAGCTAGAAATGATCTTGATTATGAAATTCAAGAACTGGAAGAGGGACTGGAGGACAACAAGTAAAGTGGTCTTCAAGTTTTTTTAAAGCTGTGTTAGCCTTTTTTAAAACAAAAGCTTACCAGAAAGTCTGATATGTAAAACAGATGAATTTGCAGTTGTTCTGGGAGTTAAACTGGTAGTCTCTGAAGAAAACTTCAAAAAGAACCACTAATCTGGTCCAAACTTCCTTTTTCTTCTCCCTAACCCCCTTCAACACACACACATACACACACACACACACACAGAATTATACAGCGGAAAATGTAAGTCCAGAGAGCTTAAATCTTCTTTGCAGGTAAGAAATAGTAATTCTGCCCAACACAGTTATCACCCAGAACAATGCCTACCACATAGAAACAATTTAGGAGTCAAGGTTCTTAAAGATCGGTGTTACTTCCATGCTTACATGCATCAGAAATGATTATCAGTTATTGCAAAGCGATACATTTCATGCATGGCTTTTACTGGATGACATGAAATCTTCAGAGTTTAGAGTAAAACTTACAGCTTCTAATTATAGACATATTTATCCGCTTCTAGTGAAAGAAGTCAAACATGAGTCCAGTGAAAACTGTGGCACCGTGAAAAAAGTAAAGTCTCAATTCCATAGCCATAGCCATCCTAGCCTCACTTTCTATTTCTGAGCATGGTTTTTCAAACTCTCTGGGCCTCATCCTCTTCATCTTTAATATTATTAATGTGTGTGATGACATGCTAAGACTCTTTCAATCCTAAGTCTATGATCTGCTATTACACTATTCTTAAGTATTTTTCTTGAGCTACTGCATCCACAAAGAATCAGTATCACAAGTTAGAGGTAATTTGGAAAAGAACCAATCGTCCTACAAGGATTTCTTATCTATCACATACCAGGTACTGTGCTGGGCATCTGAAATTCAGAGAAAAAGAAACAAGGGACACTATCTCACCTCAATGAGATAACAGTCCAACAAGGAAGCGCCAAGCAAGTAACCATATAGCACAGAGGTGGACACTGAAAGAGGGGCACTCAGAAGCCTGAGAGGCAGAGGCAGTGGTGAGGGAGCTTCTGAAAATCAGGAAGGCTCTGCTAGATTGGAGTAGGTGACAACTGACTTTAGATTTTGATGATAAATACGAGTTGAGTGCTCAGAAAGAGCTGTAGGAGGTGCTATATGTGGCAAAAGATAAGCACATTTTAAACTGCCTTATACTTTTAAACAAATAATAATAAATCAGCATTTACTGTAATAATACTTTATCAGGCCATCTCACACAGTTCCCAAAGCTTATGAGGAAAAATTTAAGTCAATTTCCTTTTAATAAATATTATTTAACGACTGGAACATTTTGAGAAACATACATAAGCAGGCCGTGGCAGCACGTCACTCAGGGACAATAATCTAACAGGGAATTTCAGACAACCTAGCCTAGACTAAATGCTGGGCAGCACCTGGCAGACAAGGTGGCAAAGCCCCTATAAATAGTGATGATTCACTAACATGACATAAATCAAGATTTTAACTCACCAAAAACTAACATTTTGATTTAAAAACACAAATCAGTGCCATTAAAATTCATCAGCTGCCTCTACCACATGAGTAATGAGATCATATCAACTTATATCATGTAACTAAAAGGAAAAGGTGGTTTTCTAAATGGTAATTCAGATTGGACAAATAACACACTGTATCAAGTTTTGTAGCTCTAGGCCATATTTTGCTAAACACAAAGGTACATTATGCATGACTAAAGAAAACAGTGAAAATCAGAGCAATTAATTTCCCAGCTATGTTTCCCATAAAAAGACATCACTACTATGATCCGCTTATAACACAAACTTTTTTGCATTGCACAATGATCTAAGTGTGTAATAACTTACATATTTCACTAAGATGTAATATCCTTCAAAACATCCTTATAATGAAAGTTTTCCAAAAACATTATTGATCACCGGAATGTCTCATGTTTTAAAATTACTGACGAATCCTTTACTATTTTCTTTACAGTTAGAAATAATTCTTCTTGATCACTAGAGTGTAAAGGGGTATAAAGTACAAAGACTGAATATTTTCTTAAATACTAACGTCCCAGTTGACACAGGACATTTCCCATAACTTGCCCAAAACAATAATTAGGAGAGTTGTCACTGGAATCCTAAAAATATAGGTAAGAAAACAGAGATTCGTTGGCATCAATTTAGCACAGCAAGAGATTTCCATTAAGTGCTTTTTCAAATTATTTGCAAACACTTTTTAGCTGAACCCTCTCATTTCCAGTGGAGCCTTTTATGTTTCTTTGCAGAACTCAAGAACCTTTTCTCAGGTGGCTCTGCTTTGCTGCAGGTAAGTTTGGTATTAACACATTCTCTTTATCTGTTGGAGGTAGTGAAACGGCTCTCTTCCTGGCACCTTTGTGGCCGCTCGTAGTCACTGACCTCACCTTGGTGGAAAAGTGGCTAAGAAAAGAGCAGTTCCTAATAACTCAAGGGAACTGCAGCGTTTCCATTCAGAACAAACAGCAGGACCCAGCTGGAGGGGTGCAGCTCTGAAGAAGTAAGACCCGCACCGCAGCGGACAACTTCCAGAGGCTCTTCTTCAACACCGCCAAACACAGGCGGAAACGCGGAGCCTGGACAGAAAGAGGGACGAGCAGAGAGATGGGCGCAGAGAGCAAGAGACAGGGGAGCCAGGAAGACCGGGAGCGAAAGCCTCTTAAGAAAGAGAGAGACCAAAAGATTGTGCGAGAGTGACAGAGCGAAGAGGATGAAGGCACAGAGGAGGGACACACTGGGAGAGCCAGAGCAGGCGGTGGGGAGAGGGAGACAGACGCACGGAAGAGAGACCGGGGGGGAGAGGCAAAGGATAGCAACAAGGAGAGGAAGGGAGAAAGGAAGAAGAGGGAGAGAATGAAAGACCCAGAACTTGAGAGAGAGGCACAGAGAGAGAGAGAGAGAGAGAGAGAGAGAGAGAGAAGCAGGAGAGAGAGGAGAAGAGACAGGCAACTGAAGCAGAGACGGAGCCCAGTCCAAGGCGCCGGGACCAGCCCGCTGCGCACTTTCCCCCACGGCAAGGCTGGGTCTCGGGATGCGTCCCGGGCAGGTGGGTGCCTGCGGGTCCCGCCTGGGCTGGCCCTGGGCCCCCGCCCCGCCGCCCAGCCGGGCTCCCTCCCATTTCCCGGATTCCGCGACTGCCCTCAGCTCGCCCTCCCGCCCCATCCCTCCGCTCGCAGGTCTGACTCCCTGCCTTGGGGCGTCCCTCCAGCCCGAAGCACGTGTCCCGCCCGCCGCCGCCGCTGCCCCGACTCCTCGCCTGCGCAGGCACGAGGCCTCGGGGTCCCGGCAGAGCCGCCCGCGCACAAAGCCGAGGCGGCCACCGCCTGACCCCCTCCCCGCCGCCGCCGCCGCCACCGCCCCACGGCCGCGCAGCCCGCCCTCGCTCTCGCCCTCTCCCTCGCGCGCTCCGTCCTGCCCAGGGCGACCGCCGCCCAGCTCCGCACCCAGCCGCTGCCCGTCCCGCGCCGCCCCTCGCTCTGCCCGGCTCTCGCCGACTCGGCCGCCTCCCGCGCGCTCGGGAACTCGGCCACCCGCAGGGGACGGGGCCCCGCCGCGCGCGCCTTACCCGCGGCTGCGCTCCCGTCTCCCGCGTCCTCAGCGCCGCGGTCTCCGCACTGCCCGGCGTCCCGCGAGGCCCCGCCGACTCCGCGCCCCGCGCCCGGCCGCGCCGTCAACTTCTGGCCGCCGTGGCCGCTTCGCCGCCGCCGCCGCCACCGCGGGACTTTTTTTTTTTTTTTCCCCCTCTCGCTCCTCGGCTGCCTCTGGAATTTTTTTTTTTCACTTGCCCTCTCCAGCTCCCACTAGTGATTGGAGACTGAGAGCCAAGTACTTAGCGGAGGGATTACACTTCTCAACGCACTTGGAGCGGCCCCAGCGCCGCCGCCTGTGTGCGGAGTGCGGAGCCGACTGGGGGAGCGGCGGGGTGCGGGCCGGAGGCAGCCCGGGTACAGGGGTGCGCTTCCCAAGCCCCGTCCGCTGCTCAGAGCATCCCCAAGATTTCCCTCATGGGTCCTGTCTTGGTTGTTTAAGAAGGTTTCCAGAAAACCTCCTGGTTTGAAGAACAAAGATTCGTGGAATTATTGTACCTTGAGAGCTGGAAAGGGCTCGAAGAGATGATATAAGGTCGTGGATTTCAACTTTTCGGGGCCATAGACACTTTTCAGAAATTGATAAAACGTTGACACACCTCGTAAAAAATGAACACATTAAAATTAAGCCTGCAGTTTGAGGTGGGGGTTTTAAGAATCTTGAAATATATACAGTTGAGCGTCCAAGGGAAATGAAATATTTCCCTTCTATATATTTTTTGAAACCGTTAAACGAAAACAACAACCAAAAAATTAAAAATAAAAAAATAAAACCCAAAAGAGAAAACCCATTCCATTTGTATTTGATGACAGTTTACAGTTAGTCGTGTTTCTTTTGGAAAAGTATGTAACGTCTTATACTTTGTGGTCTCCTTGCTAAGTCTTTAAGTGTTGAAACACTTTCTAAGTGGGTAAATACAAAGTAAGCTAGTTCACAGTCAGAAGATTTGGGGAGAATAGTTAACCTCTTTAAAATCAGCCATTTTGCCAACTCTATTTCCCAAGGAGATATCTCGTGACTTCCAAATACTCTTTTCCTTTCAATACCTTTCAGCTTCCCACTCTCCAGCATTACTTATTTTCTCCTTCTGTAAAATTTTTTTCTTCCAAAATATTGACAAACCGTCTCTGGTCACCACCAAGTGTGTGATCTAAGTCATTTTTTTTTAACACTTTTTCACCCTGAAGTAACTTTCTTCCAATTTTCTTCATATCTATTTCTATATTCAATTCTTAGCCTACTATTTTCTTTCAACTCCTCCCTTTTCTTAAATTGTTTCTATTAAATCTTTTTTAAACATTAAATGTAATCTTTTTGCACTTATCAATAAAAAATTCATTTGTGTATCAATTTATTTTATGCAGCTTGCACTTAAAGCAGGCGGTGCCCCCAGTGTTTATTGAGTGTATGAAAATGTGCTCATGTTTTTTCTATAAAAGCAATGTTAGAGTCTCCACAAAGGTCTTTTTGCCCCATGATATATCTGCATTGTGATTTCTAATGCCAAACTGGAAGAAGAAAGGTATCTGAAAGAAAATTTCCAAAACAGGTGAAATTAGTCATTGGCATCATCTGACCTTCCTTATTCAACCACTGTTCCAGTCCCCAGTACCAGTACTCATCCTCTTGCCCCAAGAATTCCAAGATAGAATCCATTCATTTTACTCTCATCCCAATTCTTCTCCGATACCCTCACTCCCACCCCTTCCCTTTTCCACCTCCTTTCTTTCAAAACAATAAAGCATATGACTACCTAAATTACCTTCTACCTGGTCCTGAATCCAATTTTTCATCATCTCCATCCTCATATTAACTAAGTGTTTTGGGGGGAGAAGGGGGCTTGAAGACACTGAAATTATAACTTCTACACCATTAAAATAAAAGACAAAGCAAGGAATTATGAGCTATTATGTAATTAACTAAAAATAATAAATTATCGAAAATGAAATGTGAGTTTAGAAATATGAGTTTTAAACATTGAAAATAAGATACCAAATTATAATTCATTACAGAGCTTATGATTGTATACATAGAAAAGCTTAGAGAATTTACTGGAAATCCATAGAACTAAAAATGTAATGTGTTGATCATTGTCAATATTCTCATCAACATTAAGCAAGTTTAAAGAGGAAAGAAACCTGATTGAATCTATCCTTTCTACTATGTGAATTACTGATAATTTGTATTTGACAGCTGTTTAATCTCCCTTAGAATTGGAGCACTCATAAACTGCGGTGAAATAAAGCAGACATTATGCAGAATGTTTTGGAGCTAGTGGTATTGTCACCTGTATCTTTTCAGAAGTTGCACTAAGGATTATCTTTCCTTGGCTTAACTCCTCCATTCAGCAAATACCCTTCAGAGAATCTGCTGGGTATAAGATACTGATTCAGGGATTACAGGCATCTCTGGATAGAGAAGACACAGATTCCACTTCAATCAACTTACAGACAAGGAGATAGATTTTTTTAAATACCTTGTTTAAATATATTTTTTAAAATTCCAAATCAGAGAACAAAGGAAATTCCTGTAGGTCTTTGGGATGAAAAAAAAAAAGCACTCCAGGTGGGAGAAAATGGGGTACAGGGGAGATTGTGTTTGAGGTGGGCCTTAGATGGTAACATTTCTGTAAGCAGGAATGGGGAGCCTTGGAAAGAAGCTATTCAAAAATCAACATTTTTGAGTGCCTATGACAAACCAAGTCCTGGTATTTGAGAGGCAAACTCTGTCCATTCCTTCTTGAAACTCATAATACAGAAGAAACAAGATACTTAAAAAATATATAGAACTTTCTATGAGAAGTACATTAATGCATGAACACACAATTATTGGAGCATAGAAAAATGAACTATTCTGCCTAGAAATCTCAGGAAAACCTTCCTAGAGTAGTCACATTTCATAAGGGTCCTGAAGGATCTTTAGAGATCAAAGCGGGGCTAGAAAGAGAATAAACATCCTAAGCAAGGAGAACCCTATGAAAAAGCATGGCATGTTTAGGGAACAGCTGGTATCTCAGTGCTGCTATCCAAGTGATGAGGAGAAGGTGCAGCAGATGACTCTCTTAGGCTAAGCAGGGTTCAGAAATAACCTTCTCAAACATACTAATGAAATTGATTTTTTCCTTATTAGTCAATGGAGAAGCACTGGAGATTTGTAAGCCACGGAGTCAAATGGTGGACTGGGATTTTCAGGAGATCATTTAGAGGTACCTGGAGAGGGAGAAATGAAAGCACAAAACTAATTAAGAGTCTGTCATTGAAAGAAGGAAAACTTGAACCAAGACAATGGTGTAACTACCAAGACAGCAGACTCGAAAGACACTTCATATATTGCTAACTGTAGCCTTGGATTTTGGTGCCTTTAAAGGCCATAGGAGCCAGATGTGGTGGCATATGCATGTAGTCACAGATACTCAGAGGCAGAGGTGGGAGGATCCCTTGAGTTCAAGACCAGCCTGAGCAACATAGTGAGACCCCACATGCCCACACCATCTCTAAATAAATAAGTAAGTAAATAGAGACCACTGGGGGGAGAAGAATAGAAAGGAGGGGCTTCATTGGGTGCATGACAAATTTTAGCAAAAGCAAGATTTTTTTCCCCTCTGCTTCTAGATAAGGAAACCAGGGCAGTGTATATAGGACTTTCAAACACTTGCAGGCATATTTCCCATCAAGAAAGACATTTGCCCAGGCCCACTGGAATTGAACTATTTGGGGAATTTATAAGTAGAGAAATAGGACAGACCTGGGGACACAGCTTGCTTCTATGCTGTCAGCCTCCCCTTCTCCTTCCTCTTCATGGATATCCTCACTCCTACCACTTTCCTTTTCCACCCCCCTCTTCTCTCAAAACTGAAGGTAAAGGATTTGACCACCATTAATATATTGTCATAAATCAAGGCATACAATGCTAAGTAACATTCTAGAACATGTGCTTTTAAACTATTTCTCTCTAATTGTGGAATAAAAGTCTGCCTCTTTTGAGGTATGGTATTTTAAGAATCAGGTGAAGGAAATATTTTTCAGTGTAAGAAAGAGATCTTTTTCTTGCTCTTCTGTTCCTACTGCTGTGGTTGTCTTATTGTCCACTGCTACATGTTGACTCTACATATACAAAATAAGTGGTTAAGCCTCTCAACAGAGTATTTAAATTTTTGCTTGTTAATATAATAACTTGGTGAAATGTGTACCTTCCATAATAAAAGCCACATTTATGGAGTGGTTACCATGATACAGGCACACTACTAAGTAGCTCACATTTATTATCAACCTGAGGCCTCATAATAAGGTATTATTTTATTTCCATTTTACAACTGAGGAAAGCAAGGCACAGAGAAGTTAGATAACATTCCCACGGCCATGCTAGAAATTGGAAGAGGCAGGATTTAAACATGAATTGTCTGGCTGCAGCATCTCAGTCTTAACCAGTGCACTAAACTGCTTCTATAGCACTGAGAATGTTTTTTGGTTTTTGTTTTTTGAGATGGAGTCTCACTCTGTTGCCCAGACTGGAGTGCAGTGGTGTGATCTCGGCTCATTGCAATCTTTGCCTCCCAAGTTTCAAGCAATTCTCCTGCCTCAGCCTCCCAAGTAACTGGGATTACAGGTGTGCACCACCACACCCAGTTCATTTTTGTATTTTAAGTAGAGACAAAGTTTCACCACTTTTGGCCAGGCTGGTCTCGAACTCCTGACCTCAGGCCATCTGCCCACCTCGGCCTCCCAAAATTCTGGGATTACAGGCATGAGCCGCTGCACCCAGCCGAGAATTTTTTAAGTAGACATTGAACAGACACTGTACAAAAATACGTGAAGATCTTGAATCTAAGATAATGTGTGCGTTTGATCTTAGAACATATGGAAAAGCAGGGTACTTGAGTCCTCCATATTTCATTAAATGCATTTCTGCGGTTCTGAAAGCTAGCTGCTGGGGGAAGAAGCTGGTGATAGCAGAGACCTGGGAAGCAATGAGGTCTGTGGCTTTTAAAACTCTCCTCTCTGGGTCAGTGCTTAATCACCTTGCCTAGGCCTTTTGCCAAGTTGTAAGCTTCTTTAGGATCTTTTCCCTGTCTTTTACTACTCTCCCCCGCTTTTCCTAGCTAGAAATGGGTGCTTTTAGCTCAAAAGCAGATTTTTGCATGTTGTGCTGTGGATTGCATCATAAGGTAGCAAGACTTCCCTCACAGAAGCATTTAGCACAGGTAGAGATGGGATATTGTGGAAGGAGATCGTGCCTACAATGGGTTGAAGGACAAGCTCTAAAATTCTCTAAGACTCCTTTCTACTTTATGATTCTGTGTTTAACATATTATGAATAATTTCAATATTAACACAAATATCAATACAAATATAATTTTATATAATTTATATAAATACTGTTAGTCATGTGAATATGGATATTAATTCACATTAATACATATTATTTATTGTGAATTATTTAATATGAATTAATATATTTCTTGTTTGTTTGTTTGAGACAGAGCCTCACTCTGTCACCGAGGCTGGAGTGCAGTGGCAAGATGTCAGCTCACAGCAACCTCCACCTCCTGGGTTCAAGCAATTCTTGTGCCTCAGTCTCTGAAGTAGCTGGAATTACAGGCATGTGCCACCACGCCCAGATAATTTTTGTATTTTTAGTAGAGACGGAGTTTGATCATGTTGGCCAGGCTGGTCTCAAACTACTGACCTCAAGTGATCCACTCACCTTGGCCTCCCAAAGTGCTGGGATTACATGGGTGAGTCACTGTACCCAGCCTGAATTAATATATTTCTAAATATATTAATATATTTTCTGATTCTGGTATATAATATGTCAGTGATAACCTCACAATTAAAATACACATCAAATTACTCTCATATCTACTATATTTTCTGCTGATCATTTTATTTGGTTTTATATAAAACAACTGTGATTATATATGGGAAGAAATAACACAGAAATTCTAGTTCTGTAGCAATTTAATTTTGTCTAATATGTAAGTTAAAGAAAAACGGAACTCCTCAATTGAAACAGAAACAAGCCATAAACTATGAAAACATCTGAAGTAGTTAAGCTACTGGTTCTGTTTTTAAAAAGAAAAAAATATCTTTGGTAGGCCAAGATGGGAGGATCCCTGGAGGCCAGGAGTTTGAGACCAGCCTGGGCAACATAGGGAGATCCCGTCTCTAAAAAAAAATTTTAAAAACAGTTGGGTGTGGTGGCACATGCTTGTAGTCCTAGCTACTCAGAAGACTGAGGAAGGAGGACTGATTGACACCAGGAGTTTGAGGCTGCACTGAGCAATGATCAATCCACTGCCTGGGCAACAGAACAAGACATGTCTCACTTAAAAAAAAAAAAAAAAAAAAAGAAGGCTGGGCACAGTGGCTCACACCTATAATCCCAGCACTTTGGGAGGTCGAGATGGGCAGATCACGAGGTCAGGAGATCGAGACCATCCTGGCTAACATAGTGAAACCCCATCTCTACTAAACAAATTACAAAAAATTAGCCTGGCATGGTGGCGGGTGCCTGTAGTCCCAGCTACTTGGGAGGCTGAGGCAGGAGAATGGTGTGAACCCAGGAGGCGGAGCTTGCAGTGAGCTGAGATGGTGCCACTGCACTCCAGCCTGGGTGATAGAGAGAGACTCCGTCTCAAAAAAGAAAAAAAAAAAAAAACTGAAGTAGAAATGTTAAAATGATTTTACTTTTTTTTTGCTGTCAACATTGTTCCAACTTTTCTTAATAAAAGCGGATATCATACCCACATGTTTATATGCTGCCAAATTACGCAGAGCTTGATAATAAATTAATCTCTTTGAAGTCACATTTGAATACAATGTCACATTAATATTTTTTTTGAATTTTCAAACATTTCTAAAGCTAGAGCATCTTTTATTCTGAACCATCCTAATCCATACAGCTACATGATTCCTAAAACTAGAAAATAAGGAAAAAATTCTGTAACAAAACTTATAAAAATAATTCCTACATCTGTTTCTTTAGAGTCTCATGTTCCTGATGACTTTTTCCTTCTAAAATGATTTGCCAACCTTGGAACTTTTCAGTGTTTTCCCTGACTCACAGTATATTTACAGTGTGTGCCTCAGGAAGAAATATACAGCAACTATTTCCTTCTGTACTAGAAAAAAACACAGAAAAGTTAGGTAACAAAAACAGATGAAGAGCAATTTTCTGATTAAACTACCTGAAAAGGATGAGTTTACTAAAAACTTATTAACTAAAAACCTATTCTTTCCATCAGACTCTCTTAAATTGATATAATTATTTAAGGCTAGTAGAGAAAAGAAATTTAAATTCTATTCCATAATTTTAGAGACTGTGCCTTGTTTAAATTCATAAAGCTTTTAACATGGTGTTAATATCAGAAATAATATTGAATATTACCACATTAACTATAAGACATTGTAGGAATTCCTTTTTGATATTCCTAATTGTAAGACTAATGTCTGCATTGAAATATAGACTGTGAAGATACTCATGGAAAGCTATACAGATTTCCATCCTACAAAACCACGAAGACAATGATGTCCAGGACATACTGCAGGATGAAGCCCCAACCTCTTTGGCAATATTCAAGGAAACTTGGAAGTTTCATGTTACTTTTAATGGAAAGGAAAATGACAGAACCAAAGTCAAAGGAGGAAAGACAAAAAAGAGAGAAAATGAGTCCTCTAAGTAACAACAACAACAAAAATAGGAATGAAGGAAAAAAAGATCAAAGAGGAAATCACATTCTAAAATACATCTTTTTTTCTAGTGGCAGAATTTTGTTTTAACACACAAGGTCAAACTTGTGATTTTGTTAAGTAGCACTATTCATTAACACAAGCTAGATATTTACATAGTAAGTCAGAATAGCATGAAGTATTGAAGATCTGATTGTAACTCACCTGCTTAAAAACTGTAAAAGTTCTCATTTGCCTACAGAATAAACCCATAACATTCTGGAAGGACTTTCAGAGCCCATACTGATCTGGTCTCAGCATTTTTTTTCCAGACATGTCTTCTCCCAAATATTCTAGCCCCACAGACTGCTTGCCAACTATTTTTACACCTCCCACCATTTCTCCTGCCTGTTACACTGTCTGGCCCTTTTCATCATCTGGCCTTCACCTTCTAGACCCTTTTCATCATCTGGCCTTCACCTTCTAGACCCTAGTCAAGTGTCTTTTCACTCATAAAATATTTCTTTCTCTAAGAGTATTGTTAACTGTTTCTCACACTTCTACATTATCACTGTCGTGTATTTTATACCTTTGCATATTCTTTTTATTTCTTTTTTTTTTTTTTTTTTGAGACTGAGTCTCGCCCTTGTTGCCCAGGCTGGAGTGCAGTGGCATGATCTCAGCTCACTGCAACCTCTGCCTCCCGGGTTCAAGCTATTCTCCTGCCTCAACCTCCTGAGTAGCTGGGATTACAGGCGCCCACCACCACACCTGGCTAATTTTTGTACTTTAAGTAGAGACAGGGGTTCACTGTGTTGGCCAGGCTGGTCTTGAACTCCTGATCTCAGGTGATCGGCCTGCCTTGGCCTCCCAAAGTGCTGGGATTACAGGCGTGAGCCACCGCGCCTGGCCTCTTAGCACATTCTTAACACACAGTAGTGTTCCTGGCATATAATAGGTGCTCAACATACCTTGGCTATTGAATGACAACAAAACCTCACAGTTGACTTAAAAAACCGTGAAGCCGAATCTTAGAACATCTATAGACTCCCAACTATATTGGCCACCCCAAAAAAGATCTTTTGAAACAAAGATTAGCATCCTATAAATGGGCTGTGTAGGCAGCAAGTATATAGGGTTTTGTTTCCAGTTTATAAATATTTTAAATTAATTTTTTTAAACACAGGATAAAAACCTACACAAGTTTATTTACTGCAAGGCTAGGGCAAGCAGTAGAGTGGTGCAAAATGGCACCAGTGTGACCTGAGTAGAAATTTGAATGAGGTATGAGATGGGAAGGGCCCAGATGATGGAAGTCTAGTTAATCATGGGAGTTGCTATCTGGGGGCGAGGTGGGCATGATGGTAAAATTTCTTTATTCCTGGCTGAGGAATTCAAAGACTATCATCTTCAACAGGTAGAAAACAGACATCAAATCATCATCATATTGCTGGCCAGGCATGGTGGCTCACACCTGTAATCCCAGCACTTTGGGAGGCCAAGGCAGGTGGATCACTTGAGGTCAGGAGTTCAAGACTGTCTAGCCAACATGGTGAAAATACAAAAACTAACCGGGTGTGGTTGCTTGCACCTGTAGTCCCAGCTAATTGGGAGGCTGAGGCAGGAGAATCACTTGACCTGGGAGGTAGAGGTTGCAGTGAGCCAAGATCGCGCCACTGCACTCCAGCCTGTGCGACAGAGCAAACCTCTCAAACAAACAAAAAAATCACATTGCTGAGCATGTGTGAGCATTCTTACATTCCGAGCATTCTTACCTGAACAGAGAGTATCCCAAGATGTTGTTTGATGCAAATGAAAGCCCCTTGAGTACAGAAACACAGAATTAGTAATCTGACACCTAGCATATATTACAGATTTCATAAACATATGAAGACTGGATGAATAACATAACAATGTACATCAATTTCTGGCATTACTATTTCACCCACCAAATGCTATTATAGCAGAATAAGGACAGAATTGATTCTTCTTACACACACAGTCCTATTACTGACCAAATAAAATTTGGAGTGAACCGAAATAACAAGAACAATAATAATACAGTTAAAAGAATGGCCATTATTTGTTCATTGCTTACTATGTGCCAGGTACTGTAGCACTTCTTTTGTTATCTCATTTAATCACGGATATTACTAATACCATCATTTTACAGATGAAGAAAATGAGGTTTTGATAAACTAAGTAACTTTCCAAGGTCTCAGAGCAGTATGTGATGGAGTAGATATTTAAAGCCAGGATTTTTAGGATGTATATCTCACATTCTTAACTAGAACACCCCCTTAGACTTTCTGAATATAGACACACACTTATCTATAGTTTGAAGTGCAAGCTAATCCATGGATGGACTGAGGTGCTTCTAAATGGATCATTTTGTTCTTTTTCCTGTTAGTGATAGATGTTTCTAGAACTATGGACTTACCTTCAAACATTGTGTTATTGTGAAACAAAAGAGATAAACCATTAATGCTTGAAGGTATTTTATAATGTTTCATTGCCTTACAGTTACTTCACTGCTTTTACCTGCGGACATGATGTCACACACAGATCATAAAATGCTAATGACAAAGCTATCATGCAGGTATCATAGAGGACTTTTAATATCATCTGATGTTAAAGATACAATTTTTATGCTAGGTTGAAATTCCAACATTAAGAAGAAGTGAGGAAACACAACTTGGCATCTGTCTTTCCTTCTGTCGAAGGTTTTAAAGCATTGAAATTATACTGAATTGTTTCATGCTAAATTACTCTTAAGTTTTATTTTACACACACACACACACACACATATGTGTGTGTATATATATATATATATATAGTGTGTGTGTGTGTGTGTGTGTGTGTGTGAGACAGAGTCTCGCTGTCGCCCAGGCTGGAGTGCAGTGGCACAATCTCGGCTCACTGCAACTTCCACCTCCCAGGTTCAAGCAATTCTCCTGCCTCAACTTCCCAAGTAGCTGGGAAAACAGGCGCACGCCACCATGCCCAGCTAGTTTTTTGTATTTTTAGTAGAGACGGGGTTTCACCATGCTGGCCAGGCTGGTCTCAAACTCCTGACCTCAAGTGATCCACCTGCCTCAGCCTCCCAAAGTGCTGGGATTACAGACACGAGCCACCATGCCCAGTCATTTATTTTTTAACTTTTATTTTAAATTCAGGGGTACAGTGCAGGTTTGTTACATAGGTAAACTTGTGTTATGGGGGTTTGTTGTACAGATTATTTCATCACCCAGGTATTAAGCCTAGTACCCACTAGTTATTTTTCCTGCACCTCTCCCTCCTCCCACCTTCCACCTTCCAAAAGGCCCCAGTGTGTGTTGTTCCTCTCTCCGTGTCCCTTTCTCCTCTACTAGTTGCTAAACTTCTTGAGGTTGGGACTATATCTTTGCATGTTTGTTCCTAGCATTTAGCACACTCTGTAGCACATTTACCAGCATTACATACATGCCCAGTGAATAGACAGATCATACTATCTATATTGAGGACATATAGGTCAGAATTAAAGAATAAATAAAAAACCACGCTGATACTTTAATATGAATTCTCAAATAGAAATACATAAGCCTTCTCACCTCCAGTATTAACTTTGCAAGAGAGAATTCTCAAAGCCGACAAGAAGCCTGGTGCCCAGTGACAATAGTCTACTGTGCACATGATACAGAAACTAGAGACAGTGTTTTGAATGGTGCTAATAAGCCAAGGACACTGAACAAGCATGATGAACATTCTCTGGACACTGAAAAATCCACTTGGAGAAAAGCTACTTTTGCCTTTGAACACTCATTAATAAAGTTGCTGCCTTATTCTGCCCTAGTTACAGTGCTTTTTTTGAAGAGAAAGCAATCAACCAAAAAGTTTATGACAATGAGGGCAGATTTTTTAAATAGAAAAATAATAATTGTATATTTTTATGGCGTACAACATGATGTTTTGCTATGAGTATACGTTGTGGAATAATTAAATCAAACTAATTAGCGTATGCATTACCTCACATCCTTCTCTTATTTTTGTGGTGAGAATAATAACAACCTATTTTAGTAGTAATTTTTTTTTTTTTTGAGACAGAGTTTCACTCTGTCACCAGGCTGGAGTGCAGTGGCACGATCTTGGCTCACTGCAACCTCAGCCTCCCAGGTTCAAGCGATTCTTCTGCCTCAGCCTCCCAAGTAGTTGGGAGTACAGGCACGTGCCACCATGCCCAGCTAATTTTTGTATTTTTAATAGAGACAGGGTTTCACCGTGTTGGCCAAGATGGTCTCGATCTCCTGACCTCATGACCCGCCCGCCTCGGCCTCCCAAAGTGTTGGGATTATAGGTGTGAGCCACCGCGCCCAGCCTCTAGTAGTAATTTTTAAAGATACAATACATTGTTATTAACTATGGTCACCATATTGTACAATAGATATCTTGAAATAATTTATTCTGTCTAATTGAAATTTTGTACGCATCAACAAACATTTATCCAATCCCCCCACCTGCCAGCCTTTGGTAACCACCATTTTACTCTTTGACATACCAATTTCATATCCTTTAGACATTACCCATAAGTGGGATTGCTGGATGATATGGTATATTTTTAATTTTTTGTGAAACCCCCATGGTGTTTTTCATAATAGCTATATTAATTTACATTCTTACCGACAAGCCTTACCTCTCCACATCCTTGCCAACAACACTTATCTTTTGTACTCTCAATCATAGCCATTCTAACAGGCACGAGGTGATATCTCATTGTGATTTTAACTTGCATTTCCCTGACAATAGTGATGGCAAGAATTTTTTTCATAAACCTGTTGGCCATTTGTATATCTTCTTTTAAAAAAATATCTATCCAGGTCCTTTGCTCATTTTTAAATTGGGTTATTTGTTTTCTTATAATTGAGATGAATTCCTTATGTGTTTTGGATATTATCTCTTATTAGATGGTAAGCTCTCTGTCGGATGTATGATCTCTGAATATTTTCTCCTCTTCCATGAGTTGTCTCTTCACCCTATTGATTGTTGCCTTTGCTGTGCAGAAGCTTTTTGGTTTGATATAATTTCATTCATCTGTTTTTATTTTACCTGGCTTTTAGAGTTATATCCAAAGAATCATTGCCCAGACCTATGACATGTAGCTTCTCTCCTGTGTTTTCTTCTCTTTGTTTTACAGTTTCAGATCTTAGATTTAAGTCTTAGGTCTTAGATTTTGAGTTAATGTTTTTGATATGGTGTGAGATGAGGGTCTAATTTCATTCTTCTGTATGTGGATATTCAGTTTTCTGAGCACCATTCACTGAAGAGACTTTCCTTTCCTCATTGTGTGTTCTTGGCATCTTTGTCAAAAATCAATTGACCGTAAATGCATGGATTTATTTCTGGGTGAGGGATTTTAATGACTTTCAAATCATTCGACAGAACATCTCACATGAATTATTACTACATCTGCAACTCATCATAACCTTAAAATTACTGATATTCCTAATTTCTACATTTAGCAACTTGAAAATTTTGTACTTGGTACACAGCATTTGTGAAGACAGATCGATATGTATATAATATACATAAAATTAGTATAGAGATAACCAAGGCAATAATCTCAATATTATGTTTGTGGCCACTGTTGCTGTTTTAATGCTCTTCATGCTCCAGGATGACTTCCCCATGGGAGTATAGTAGAAGAGTGGGCATATATAGCCCTCAGGGAGGGGGCAAGGTTTGGAATCCAATTACCTACATGCTTTACTGTCTGTTACACCACAAAGACATAAACCTATTCTATTTTACTACTTATCTTTTCAGTTAATTTGTAATAGTTTGAAAGCATTATTTCAGCATACCCATGGAAAAATAGACTTCTGAGTTGAAGATTCCTATGTTTTGCTGTGATTTAAAAACGAGCAGACTTACTTAAAAAGAATAGTTTTTCTATGTAACCATGACCAAGCTAGATTGTATATAACCATATTCCATATATATCATATACGTTTTGATACCATATATGTCATATAGATCTTGATACAGTAGCAACAGGAAAGCCTTGATACCAAGATTTTCATTTGTTTAAAACTAACAGCCAGGAAATTATTTAGGTTCTGGCTCTAATTAATTTATATAACGTAGACCGAGGCTATGTCAATGTATTATTGGTTTGGAAATGAAAGAAGACTCAGACTTAAATTCCCCGTAGCCTAGCTATGTAGTTCTGTAAGCATAGGGAATTCATTAAGCAGCAATTCATAGTACTTTTTCTTAAGGTTTTATTTGTTTTTCTTTTTGTTTTCTTGTAGAGCAAGATCTTACCAAATCCTTTAGTCATGGTCTATTTCGTTGCACTCATATGGGTGTTACTGCGAAGGTGAAGAACTAATGACTGCAGCAGGAAAAAGAATTGGATGTGTCATGAATTATGGCCCTGCTTATACTTCTACTTCAACCATAATCATTTGTTTAAACAAAAAGTTCTGCATTTGAATTGTCACAATTGTGTGTGTGTTATAAACATCTCATATTTCATCCAGGCTCAGCCAACACTTGCCTTTATTAACACTCATAATCAAAAAATAAAATCTCATACTAACCAAAAATTAGCCTTCATAAGAGAATATAAACAGAAGTCTGGTTCATAAACTTACTAATTAACACCTCTATTCTCATGTATTAACTAACATTTTTGTTTCGTCTTAAAATAAATAAAACTTTATGACATGCTAATAATTTATTTAAAATTTTATCTTTCAAAGGCTTATCTTCTCTTAATGTTCGACTTAGGTTTTTTTATACTACTGATTTTGCCTTTAGAAAATTTTCACATCCCAGCCAGGCAAAGTGGCTCACACCTGTAATCCTAACATTTTGGGAGGCTGAAGCGGGAGAATCACTTGAGGTCAGGAGTTTGAGACCAGCCCGACCAACATGGTGAAACTTCATCCCTACTAAAAATCCAAAAATTAGCTGGGTGTGGTGGCAGGCACCTGTAGTCCCAGCTACTTGGGAGGCTGAGATAGGAGAATCACTTGAATCTGGGAGGCAGAGGTTGCAGTGAGCCGAGATCAGGCCACTGCACTCCAGCCTGGGCAACAAAGCAAGACTCCATCTGAAAAAATAAATAAATAAAATAAATATCCCTCTCCTATAGCATACAAATATAGGCACTAAGTATACATTGCATACCTTTTCTTAGATCATATTCCAGTTCCTGTAATTTCCTCCTCCCTTTTTTTTCTCATAAAGGGATTTATAAGATTTAGGATTCACTTTTGTATACAGCATATTCTTTCACTTTGGTTTTCCTATGGAAACCAGTGTATTTTCATAGAAAACATATTAGCTACTCTACCTTCCTATGTACTACATCTGGATTGCAGCCTTCTTCTGAATGAGCACTGTAATTACAACATTCCCTAGACTACATCAGAACTCATGAACAAGCAGAACTGCAACATGCAACTTTCTCAGTAATCAGTAATCAAGTTCAACAGGATAATCAGCAACAACCAGCACAGGAAGGCAGAGTGTTTCTCTCACTCTCTAACAGCAATAATGTATTCATGTTTTTATTGTTGGGGACCTTCAAATCATTTTAAGAAGTCACAGTTTTACTGTGGTGTCAATAAAACCAGAAAGACAACCAAGAATTTTATGGTATAAATTTGCCTTACTAACTGTGCCTGAAAAGATGAACAGAGAAGAGTGATTAATGAGCCTAATGGTCGAAGTGGAAGAATACTCAATTCCGAGTTAATTCTCACTCAAGGTTTTTGTCTATCTAACTTACCAGGCAGAGAAGATACACAATTAATAATCTGAATTCTCAGCTTTTTTTCCTGTTATTTTTGGACTTATTAATTCAACAAGTATTAAACAGGTTGATATTATGCTGGAATGCTGAGAATGCATTAGGCAAGACAAAAATCTCTGTTTCAATTGAGTGTAAATCCAAAGAGGGAGGTAGATAAAGCAGTTACTAGTGTGGTTGTTTATTCATGATTTATTAGCTACTGTGCTAAGTGTCAGGTATACAGCAGTGAGCAAGACAGACAGGCCTCTGCCCTGGTAGGAGGTGTGTATTAAGTCCTAAGAAAGCAGCAAGCATTAGATCTTGTCACACAGAGGATATTTAAAATCGTCTTTAGGGGACAGGGATGTTGTTCTAAAGACAGTGACAGCTTATCTGAGACCCAAAAGGCAAATGACACGTGGCCATTTAATGGATGAGGAAAGGAAGAGTTTTCTGGCATGGGACTAGCAGATGCCCAAAAGTCAGAGGAGCATCTCTTTGTCAGGTCCCTAGAGGTAGCCTTGTGTGGCTGAAGTAGAGGATGTAGAACAGGATGCTGTGAAAGCAGAGATAAGCAGTTTACCAGACCATGAAGGACATAATAAAGTGGATCTTAATGGAATCTGAGCCAGGCTGCCTGGGTTCAAATCCTGGTTCAGACACAAACTCTGTCTTGACGACTTTAGGTATGGCGAATCATTCTATTGTCAACCTAGTTAATCTGAGAACCACATTTCACATTCTTTTCTCACAGATAGTTCTCTGTTAGCATGGCCAACTAGATAACTTTTACAAGATTTAGGAGGTAGAAGTGAAGCAGCAGCCAATACCCTCTAAAAATCATCGTGATTGGATGTAGTGATGGACAGACACAGAGGTCCCTAGAGGGGCTTTTCCTCACTCTCTTCCACTTCACTTCCAGCTCTTCTCTACTCTGGCTCCTCTGACTAGGAGCAGCCCTAGGACCATCAATGAATACTTGACCACAAACCCACAGAGGCAAAATCTTCCCACAGAGTTATCTGCCAGCAGCTTCACAGTCCCACTTGGGTGGCTGGATGTGCTTGGCTTTTTATATTGACTGGCTGGGAACCACTCAGATCTTCCTTCCCAAGCATCTCATAATGTTATATATACACATTCTATAATACATCCCTTATCTTACAACACACAGTGGATGTGTTTCTCTGACTCATATATGGAACAAGTTGCTTAAGCTCTCTATCCCTGTTTATCTTAAAAGAGGATGATAATAATTACAATAGTATCTGCTTTATGGGGTTGTCTTGAGAAAATAATGTATGCTCACAAAATGATAGCTATTTTGAAAAGTTCATTCTTTACCTTAAGGTGGATGGGGAGTCGATAAAAGATTTTTGGTAAGTGACATGATTGGATTTTTGTTTCAGGACAACCAATCTGAGTGAGATGTGGAATACAGATGTGAGGTTGGTGAAAGTAGAGACAGAGACACATTCTGTTACAGTAATCAGAATTTTTAATCTTGGTAGCTTTCACTGAGGTAGTGGCCCTGGGATTGAAGATCGGAGGACAGATTCAAGAATCTTTGAGAAACTAGAAATGACAGAGCTTGGTAAATTAAGTATGGGGAATGGAGGAAAAAGAGACATGAAGGATTATTTTCAGGCTTCTAATTTAAGAAAGTGGATGGATCATGGTGCAATTTTCTGAAACAGTAAAAATGGAAACAGAACTTGTTTGGTATGAAAGTGATGAAACTGGTCTGGCGCGGTGGCTCAGGCCTCTAATCCCAGAACTTTGGGAGGCTGAAGTGGGCGGACACGAGGTCAGGAGATTGAGACCATCCTGGCTAACACTGTGAAACGCTGTCTCTACTAAAAATACAAAAAATTAGCCAGGCGTGGTGGCACGCACCTGTAGTCCCAGCTACTTGGGAGGCTGAGGCAGGAGAATGGCGTGAACCCAGGAAGCGGAGCTTGCAGTGAGCAGAGATCATGCCACTGCACTCCAGCCTGGGTGCCAGAGCAAGACTCTGTCTCAAAAAAAAAAAAAAAAAAAAAGAAAGAAAGTGATGAAACTTAGTTTTAGATATGATGAGCCCAGGGTATCCATGAGACATCTAATTGGAGATGATAAACAGGAAGTTACATGTACTAAACAGTTGAGTCTGGAGACGAGGCATGAAATGTTCGCCTATCTCTTAACCCATTATACTTATAAAGTAAATATATTTTCAACAAGAAAAAGGCATTAGCTGGGTGCAGTGGCTCACGCCTGTAATCCCAACACTGTGGGAGGCCAAGGCGGGTGGATCACCTGAGGTCAGGAGTTCGAGACCAGCCTGGCCAACATAGTGAAACCCCATCTCTACTAAAAAACAGAAAAATTAGCTGGGCATGGTGGCTCACACCTGTAATCTCAGCTACTCAGGAGGCTGAGGCAGGAGAATCACTTGAACCCCAGAGGCAGATGTTTCAGCGAGCCGAGATCTCGCCATTGCACTCCAGACTCCAGCCTGGGCAACAAACAACAGCGAAACTCCATCTCCAAAAAAAAAAAAAAAAAAAAAAAGGCAAGGAATTGAACGTGAATTCATGATTATTCAGATTATGTGGAGATTGGCACTCAACAAACGTAGCATATACATTATTTTCAAATACCCAGAGAACACTGACAACATCCTGCTGTGTAATGCAAATATTAATGCATTTCAAAGAACAGGTATCATACAGACCATGGCGAGTTTGAACACAGTCTCTCAAATATCCACAGCATTTTCTTGGTGAAAAAAGGGAGGAAACTTTTAGCTTCTCTAGAAAGATTATCTATATCCCAGATTGACTATCCTCCTGAAGGAAATCCTTGCCCTTTAAGCAGAAAAATGACAGGCTTTGCCTAATTCACAGGACATTCACATGTATTAGAGACAGCAAAGTGGCTGGACACAGGAGAATTGTCACATCTTTTTGGAAAGAGTCAGGCACAGCCTAAAAAGATTAAATCTCTGAAAGAATCCTAGATCAGGTAATCCAGCAGGCATCATGCATAGCTATAATTCTGTCCTAGTCCATTTTGTGTTGCTACAAAAGAATATCTGAGATTTAGTAATTTGTTTTTTTTAAAATAAGGTTTATTTAGCTCACAATTCTGTAAGCTGGGAAGTTCAAGAGCATAGCACCACATCTGGCTGGCTTCTGGTGAGGGCCATGTGCTGGTCAAAACATGGTGAAAGGCTGGGTGCGGTGGCTCAAGCCTGTAATCCCAGCACTTTGGGAGGCCGGGGTGGGCACGAGGTCAAGAGATACAGACCATCCTGGTCAACACGGTGAAACCCCATCTCTACTAAAAATACAAAAAATTAGCTGGGCATGGTGGCAGGTGCCTGTAGTCCCAGCTGCTCGGGAGGCTGAGGCGGGAGAATGGCGTGAACCTGGGAGGCGGAGCTTGCAGTGAGCCGAGATTACGCCACTGCACTCCAGCCTGGGCGACAGAGTGAGACTCCATCTCAAAAAAAAAAAAAAAAAAGATTTATGAGCAAGTTTATTATTACAGTGTTGTTCATTACAAAGCTGCAGATGGCCAAAATAATCATCAGGAGAATAGAAAAGGTACAGTTAGATAATAGAATCATATGCTGCTGTTAAAATGACAATAATAAATTATTTGAAATGATGTACAGTATGCATATTACATAATGTTTTGAGAAAAAAATGTTTTTCACATTTTATCTGCTATTAAATTGAAGAAATATGAGAAAGACCAGAAGAAATGTCTAACATATAAACTGTTACAGTGTCTGAATAAAAGATATATATGCTGAGTTTTCCTGTTTATGCCTTTCGAAGTTTACTCAGATAATCATGAAAAATTTAACCAAAAAATGATGTTAACAAAAATTCTTATAACAATTTAAAATTTAAAATGTAATGCTATGTAAGTGCACAGGTGACAGAAGGGCTGGGATTATTGCTATGGAGTAACAGCAACTTGGGGTACACAGGCAGTACTACTGCAAATGAGTGGTGGCTGTTACCCTCTGCCTTCTTGGGAAGCACTTGGAAGTGTAGAGTGGTCACTGAAGGATTGCCAAGATTGATACCATAAAGTTACTAGAAGATATTCAGAGCCAAATTCAAGAGGTTCATGAAAAGTGGTCACAAAAGGAATACATATTGCAAAATTATAGGACTTAGGGTTAATGAGCTCTTAGGTATCAATTCAGAGAACATCATCATGTTTATTTTTTAAAGGCGTGTATTATGAGAAAGCAATTCAAAAATGAAGAAATACAGTTGGCCACTAGGCATATGAAAAGAGAACATTCTCAGTAATCAAATTAAGATGAGATATTTTACCTGCCATACTTTTTTTTTTGAGACGGAGTCTCGCTCTGTCGCCCAGGCTGGAGTGCAGTGACGCGATCTCGGCTCACTGCAACCTCCGCCTCCCAGGTTCACGCCGTTCTCCTGCCTCAGCCTCCAGAGTAGCTGGGACTACAGGCGCCCGCCCCCACGTACGGCTAATATTTTTTGTATTTTTAGTAGAGACGGGGTTTCACCATGTTGGCCAGAATGGTCTCGATCTCCTGACCTTGTGATCCGCCCGCCTCGGCGTCCCAAAGTGCTGGGATTACAGGCGTGAGCCACCGCGCCCGGCCTCCTGCCATAAAACTTTTAATAATATTAATTGCTAACATACATTCAGTGTCTACTGTGTGCCAGTCTTTTCCTAAAAGTTTTAGATGTGTTGACTTGTTTGTTTAACCCTCCCAACAATCCTAATAGGTGGGTTCTACCTCTTTGCAGATGAGAAAACTGGGGTATAGGGACAGAGCTCATCAGTGTGAGGCGCAGATGGAACCCAGGCAGTGCAGTCCCAAAACCAGCTTTTTTTTTTTCGGGGGTGGGTCTCACTCTGTCACCCAGGCTCGAGTGCAGTGGTACAATATCAGCTCACTGCAACTTCTGCGATCAGGGCTCCAGCGATTCTTTGGCCTCCCGAGTAGGTGGGACCACAGACGTGCACCACCAGGCCCAGCTAATTTTTGTAGAGACAGGGTTTCGCCATGTTGCCCAGGCTGGTCTCGAACTACTGAGCTCAAGGGATCCACCTACCTTGGCATCCCAAAGTGCTGGGATTATAGGCATGAGCCACCACGCCTGGCCCCAAAACCAACTCTCACCTACCACACCATACAACCTCTTCAATAAAAATACATATACTGAATATGTAATTATAAACAATAAATAAGATAACACACATACATCCTAATTATCCAGTAATAATGCTATGAATATCCAACATTGTTCAGGGCATGAAGACAGCAGCATCATAAAAACAGATTGATATATAAATTTGTACAAACTTTTGGGAGAATATTTTGGTGATCCATATGAATAACCTTGAAAATGTTCATGCCTTCTTAGTCCGGCAATTCTATTTCTACTAATATTATATGTTATAGTTATGAATATTACATTGTCAATTTCTAGTAATAATCATTAAAAATAATTAGACACACCCAAACATTTACATGCAATGGAAAAAAAAAATCACAATTATCATATACCTACTATTATCTCTTCAGTTGGGTGAAGGAAGCAGGGCCAAGGTAATGTCGACTGTTTGAAAGTCTGTTTCAGGCCGGGCACGGTGGCTCATGCCTGTAATCCCAGCACTTTGGGAGGCCAAGGCGGGCGGATCACGAAGTCAGGAGATGGAGACCATCCTGGCTAACACGGTGAAACCCTGTCCCTACTAAAAATACAAAAAAATTAGCCGGGCATGGTGGCGGGCATCTGTAGTCCCAGCTACTCTGGAGGCTGAGGCAGGAGAATGGCGTGAACCAGGAAGACTGGGGCTGCAGTGAGCTGAGATCACGACACTGCACTCCAGCCTGGGCAGCAGAGCGAGACTCTGGTTCCATCTGATCTAGGTGAATTCCTTCCTTATCATCATGGAAAACAAAAATAAAGTTTATTCTGTAGAGAGGATAAAAACACAGGGTCTCTGGACTGGGGGCACAGCACATTTGGTGTCAGGGACTAAAGTGAATGTTCATGTTCTCAATGCCAGGACTCTAGCCTCCTTCTCCCACCTAGGTTTCTAATGCTGGCCCTGCAGTCTATACCCTCTGGGCAGAACATTGAAAGAACCCAGTGGCCCTGGCAATTTACTCAACCTCAGAAACCTTCCTTGTTCCAGCCTTAAAATGGAAATAATTATAAATACGCAGAGAGTTTTGGTGAGCACCAAATAAGGTTATATGACTATTAGCATAGTGCTTGCAATGTGAAGTAATTAACAGAATAAGTTATTTTTAAAATTTGCTGTAATTATTCTCATAATAAAGTGAAATTTAGTAATGCTCTATTTGCATATTTATATTTGCATCTCCTACTCAAGTCTAAGCTTCACAATGTAAGGCATGTGTACTGTTTGGTATTTTATCCTCAATGTTTAGGATAGCATCTGACATTAGTAGGAGTGCAATAGGTATTTGTTTACAATAGAATGAGTGAATGCTTATCTGATGATTAAAAATACATGGGGCCAGTATCAGGTAGTTGAAAGAGAAATGAACTAGAACACAGGAGTCCTAAATTCTAGATCTGGTTCTGCTAGATAACCTTGAACTAATCACCACAACCTCACTGGACCTTAGTTTTGTTTTCTATTAACTGTACTTGTTAATAGACTGAGATTTCTAAAGCCTCTCCCAGCAATAACCTGTTGTCTACATTGGGAAGAGCTGCCTCTGTGGCCTTCAGTGTGCCTAATAGCTATTCTTGAAGTAACATGTGACGGCTTCTTTTGTTCACGTCAGTTAGTAAGCGGGTATTAATTGAATGTTACCACTGTAATAAGGCTGGGAAAACAAAGATTAAAAACTTATAGTTCTGTTGCTTAAAAACAAACAAAAACAGCTGGGCGCAGTGGCTCACGCCTGTAATCCCAGCACTTTGGGAGGCCGAGGTGGGCAGATCACAAGATCAGGATCTGGCCAACATAGTAAAACCCTGTCTCTACTAAAAATACAAAAATTAGCCAGGTGTGGTGGCGGGCACCTGTAATCCCAGCTACTCGGGAGGCTGAGGCAGGAGCATTGCTTGAATCCAGGAGGCAGAGGAGGATGCCGTGAGCCGAGATTGCACCACCGCACTCCAGCCTGGGGGACAGAGCGAGACTCCGTCTGAGGAAAAAAAAAAAAAAAAAAAAAAAAAAAAAACATGAGCAATACCAAAAAACCAGGAATTCAGTAAAACATGATACATCTTTTTTCACCCTATATAATGTTAACAAAATTATATTATAACCCTATTACTATAAATATTTTTAAAACCCAACATATCCTATTATCTTATCTTTATTAGCATGACACCAAAAACCAGAAGGTATTTATGCTCTAGAAAACTACGGTAAGTTGCTCTTGAACAATACTTTCAAGATTTATTCTCACAGTTGATTCTTTTGACTAGATATTAATTTGTATTTCCAAACTGAATGACATGACTTTCAGTGATGTTATTCATAACCATAACACATATGAAGTTAATTTTTAGGGCTTGACAATTTAAGAAAATAAACATACAAATTTATTCTCTCAACCTTCAGAAAATAAAAAAATTAATAGCATCTGAAGAATTCTTATTCCAGATTCTTATCGTTCATGTGGAATTTCTGCCTGTGTGAACATGGCTGATTGAGATTACTGTATGTGCCTATTTGGAACTGTAAAGCAATATGCTGTTTCCTGTCCATTGTGTTTTATGGATATGGTCAATATGACAGCACTATTGAGGCTCAATTTCCTAGAAAATTTAGTAAGTCATGTTTAAAATTAAAATTAAAACTTACTCAAAGTAGTCTCAGAATAACAGAAGCAGCAGAGAGGAAACAGTAAATCAATTAAAGAAACACTGAGCCCAAGTTGTTATATTATCTTGGTTGAACCAGAAACTTAATCTTTCTGCAGTGGCTGACCTAATTGTACCACTAGGTTCCCTTTCTAGTGACAGAAAACTCTTCCCAGCATCCCATGTGGTAAAATGTATCATGGGGAGCTTCTTTTTCATTACTCTAAGAGTTAAAACTATTTTTAAATTAGCTTCATTGAAGAATAATTTACACATAATAAAATGTACCCGTTGAAGTGCATAATGCAATCAGTTTTGACAAATGCACATAGTAGTTTAACCACCACCACAATCTTGCAATAGAACATTTCTAGGAACTGCCTTTAAAAAATATCCATTTTCTATTCTTTCGTTCATTTTGTAAATGTTTAGAGCATCTATTTTGCAACAACATAGGCAATATGAACACCAGGCATGAATGAAGCATCTAAACTCTGGTCTCAACTGCTCATACATGTCAAAGCACTTAGAAAGCCCTGCTGGGGGAGGGATGATGGGAACCCTTCCAGAACCAGGGCCAGAAGATCAGTGTAGACTAGATAATTCCAGAAATCCATCCAAGAGGAAACTACAGGGAAATTTGCATTTATCAGGTACCTACTTTGTGGCAAGCACCCTACACACGTGAGTTCTTATAATAAAATATTTTATGTAAGGAAAACAAGGTACTGCAAAAAAAATAGTTAAAGGCTAAGGCTGTGAAGATGACTTGTGGGTTCCAATCCCCAACTCTGCCACTTCCTGGCTTTGAAATCTTGGGCAAAGTATTAAACATCTTTGGTTTTTTGTTGTTTGTTTGTTTTTGCAACATATTCTTGCTCTGTTGCCCAGGCTGGAGTGTAGTGGTGCGATCTCAGCTCACTGTAACCTCCACCTCCTGGGTTCGAACCATTCTCCTGCCTCAGTCTCCCCAGTAGCTGAGACTAAATGTGCACACCATCACACCCGTCTAATGTTTGTATTTTTAGTAGAGATGGGGTTTCACCATGTTGGCCAGGCTGGTCTCGAACTCCTAGCCTCAAGCAATCCACCCGCCTCAGCCTCCCAAACTGCTGGGATTACAGGCGTGAGCCACTATGCCCGGCCTCAAACATCTTTGTGCCCAGTTTCCTCAAGTGAAACGTAATAATACTTCCCTCATAGGATTAGTACAGGTAAATGAGCTTGTACATGTGAAGCACTGACTGAGAAAGGCACCCAGTATATAGTAAGAACTCCATAAATGGTCATGACCATTGTTAATGAGTTCTTATGCTAGACCAGTGTCTAGCGTCTCACAGCTAGCAAGTTTCAGACTGTAATATGAACACATGTGTGTGAGACTCCAAAGCTTATGCTTTTTCCACATCTTGGTTGAATTAGAAAGTGGCAATGATAAGCGGGCAGGAGGGACATGAGTCTGTTCATCTTTCCTTCTTCCTTGAAATCCTATTCTCTCATCCCCTCCCCCAGTACCTCTAAAATTCCTAATTGTGGTGATGCTGTGGAGCACACCCAGATCACCCTCTTCGGCCCAAAGCACCTATCCTTCCTTTCCCCTCCCCTGTTCTGGGGTTATAATTTAATAATAATTTGACTGTTTATGGCTCACAACTGCATCCCTCTCTGGGAATTATTTTTGGTCAAAGGTAGCTGCCTCACCCAAGGTTATGTCCCATCCTCAGGGACTGCTTATATCTAATCACCATTTTATGTGAGTTTGAGTCTCCAGGATCTCCTGCTTTAACTCAGGACACCTCTGAGGGGCCATCCCACTTGCAGAGCTCTCTGTGGGATCAGCAGAGGTCTCTGTTGCCACTGATTCCTCTTCCCAATCATGCTTTTCTTACTCCCTTACAAGTGCTGCTCCAGGAGCATGAATCAATAATCCTGCTACATGCAAACCTCCATCTCAGCATCTGTTTCCAGGAAACCCAACCTAGGACTTGGTACTAGAAGTATTCTTAGGAGGCAGCTCTGCAGTGGGGCTTTGGAAGGGGCTCAGCAGACGGAGTATCAAAAGCTCCTGGCAGCTGTAGCAGTTCAATTGTTCATGAGGGTTAAGGAGTATAGGATACCGGTGGAAAGGAACGCTCTAAAGGATGCTATTGTCTCAGGCATTTGAGAAGCATGGAGGAAGTGGTGCTTTTAAGGACCATGGAATTAGATGTCTGTTGCTGGGTATTATTGATGCATTAGAAAAAAGACAATGAAGACAATGGTGATTAATCACCAACTTAAAAAGTGCAAGTTATAGACTGTCCTTGGCTGCATATAAAGAGGTTCATCTTCTGCAGCTAGAGGGCAGAAAAAGCTAAGCATCAAACATTAGACTTAATTAGAAAGGTGGTGAAGTCCAGAAGTTTGTACTCTCAAATCTGATTTGATTATCAGACCTTGATTGGAAAGGACCTGGGACTTAAGAACATCTGGGTCAATGCAATCAAAAACTCTGAAATCTGAGTCTGCTGAACCCTTTGAGCCTGAAGAAGTGGCCCACTCCTCTCTGTTGAAGACTAGTTGAAGGCTGGCCCTTCTAACCTTTCTTAAGGATGTTGCAGAAGTCTCTACCTAGCAAGATAAATACACTCTGGCCGGTCACAGTGGCTCACGCCTGTGATACCAGCACTTTGAAAGGCCAAGACAGGTGGATCACTTGAATCAGGAGTTCAAGACCAGCCTGACCAACATGGTGAAACCCCATCTTTACTAAAAATACAAAAATTAGCTGGGTGTGGTGGTGTGCGCCTGCAATCCCAACTACTTGGGAGGCTGAGGCAGGATAATTGCTTGAACCTGGGAGGCGGAGGTTGCAGTGAGCTGATATTGCACCGTTGCACTTCAGCCTGGGCAACAGAGCAAGACTGTCTTCTCAAAAAAAAAAAAAAAAAAAAAAAGATAAATACACTCCAGATGATGGGAAATAATCCTTATGAAGGTTGAAGGTTCAGGAGCTTAAAGTTTACAGTGACTTTTTTTAAGGACATATAAGGCTATCCCCCCAAAAATAAAGGACAAATTATTGCATCTCATATCTGCCACACCTAAGAAAGAAGGACAATGCTTTTAGTCCTTTTAAGATTTTGGAGACAGCTTATCCACTCTGTGTGTCACCATACTCCTTCTTTATACTCTACATCCTGTGGTGCCCCATTTAGGATCCTATGGTAACTAGTAATGTATCTTCACATTACATATGTTTAAAAATACACAATAAAGTGTTTTAACCAATATGAAGAAAATAAGGTAATTTGTAAAATTAGTACATATCTTGACATGCAAACACTTTGATTTAACTACACTGAAAGACATAAGTAAGTATTGTAGTCAGATTTTTTGAACCTATATCTTTAAGGTTATATTTTTTGAACCTATATCTTTGAACCTATCAATTGTGATAATTACAATATAGATTGATACATAGTTGAGTTACTCAAATACCAAGGATGATATTATCAATTATATGGTTTTTCAAAATGGTGATTAGCTCTTGGTAAAGTTTCAAACATTAAAAGTGCAATTATGGCCAGGCGCAGTAGCTCATGCCTGTATTCTCAGTACTTTGGGTGGCCAAGACGGGTAGATAGCTTGAGGTCAGGAGTTCGAGACCAGCCTGGACAACGTGGTGAAACCCCGTCTCTACTAAAAATACAAAAATTAGCTGGGCATGGTGCCAGGCACCTGTAATTCCAGCTGCTTGGGAGGCTGAAGCAGGAGAATCACTTGAACCCAGCAGGCAGAGGTTGTAGTAAGCCGAGATCACACCACCGCACTCCAGCCTGGGTGACAGACTGAGACTCCATCTCAAAAAAAAAAAAAAAAAAAAAAGAAAGTGCAATTATTTATCAGGTACTTACATTACTGGAAAAAAAATCAATATATATTGAAACCTTGAAAATAAAATCCTCTGTTTACATATAAAATAGAGTAAGCTTCCACATTCAGTTAATTATAAACAGATTTTTACCTACTGTCCAGCAGGAGATTCAAAAGATGTGCAATGTTAATTAATTCTTAATTGTATAAAAATGTTTTTTCATTGAAGGATACTAAATGCCAATAGCACTTCCAATCATTGTGATAACCAAAAATGCCCCCCTTTGAGGAGGTACCTATCTTGATAAGAACCACAGCTCTAATATGCCTGAATTTCTCCTGTTTCCTTTGCCACTCATTACATGCTGGTTTCTCAAGGTATCAGCTGTCTGTTAGTAACCCCAAATCCATATCTCCAGCATCATTATCTTCTTAAACTTTAGATGTGTATTTTCAATTTTCTGAAGGATATAGAATCTGAAAACCTCACCCATACATCAGACTCAACCTGTCTACCTCATTTTGTTAACTTTTACATAAATCTATTTATATTTCTGTTGTCTTAATCTGTGCCACTCTCATATACTCAATCATGCAAGTTAGCACCCTGGGTATCATCTTTGTTTCCTCCCAACTCTTACTCCCACATCAACCCAATCAGTAAGACCTTCTGATTTTGCCATCATCTCTCCATTCTGTAACCATTGCACGTCATACAGAAAGCAGTAACCTAGCAACCAGAAGAAAACAGCTGGATTGTAAATGTGATCATGTTATCTTCCTGATTTAAACTCTTCAGACGGGACTAATGTCTCTTCTGTGTTCATAAACAACACCTTGCATGTACTTCAATCATTGCCTGTGCCACATTGTATTATAATTACCTGTTTGTATTTCTGCCCCACTAAGCTATAAGCTCCCTGATGTCAGGAATTGTGTTTTATTCAGTTGTGCATTCCCAGGGCCTAGCACAACACTGGATGCAGCACAACAGTCAATAAATATTTGCCAAATGAATTAAAGATCCATAAGAAACCACAATACTAATGATTAACTTAATGTGAGTGAAGTAAGGTGTAACTTAATTATAACATACAGATTTGGGTGGCGGGGCGCGGTGGTTTATGCCTGTAATCCCAGCACTTTGGGAGGCCGAGGCAGGTGAATCATTTGAGGTCAGGAGTTCGAGACCAGCCTGGCCATCATGGTGAAATCCTTTCTCTACTAAAAATCCAAAAATTAGCCGGGCATGGTGGCAGGCACGAATTGCTTGAACCCAGGAGGCGGAGGTTGCAGTGAGCTGAGATTGTGCCACTGCACACTGGCCTGGGCGACAGAGCAAGAATACATCTCAAAAAAAAAAAAAAAAAAAAGATTTGGGTGATGATCTTTACATTATCAATGAAATTATTGACTACCAAACTATCATCCTTTGAAATTATTTCAGGACAAAACAGATATTAAAATAATTTTAATACATTCTTTACCTCACATGAACAATAACAAAAGGGTTGGTCTGATAACTTGATGAACTTATTTTCTCTGTTTTAACAGCTTCAAGCCGTTAAAAAATCTTTTCTAATCAGAAAAGGAAAATGGCTTTCCTGATTGTCCTTTTTCTCATTTATTTAAAAATAGTCATTAAATAGCAACCATGTGCCAACCAATGTGTCAAAAAATGAGAAAGGGTGGGTATGATATCTAAGATCTGGTCTTTCTTTTGAGGTGTTCAAAGCATGATAGGGGAAAGAGTCATGTAAACAAAATCCCTAAGCACTGTGGCAAGCGTAACAATGAAGTTATGTAAAAAGCATTATGAAGTCACCAAGAAAATTGTGATTAACAGGTCATTGTGGGAAAGACGTGGAGCAGGCTTCCTAGATAAAGTCACACTTGAATTTGGTTGTGTTGTTCTGTCAGTCAGGTTAGGTGAGGTTATGCCATGGTAACAAACACCACCAATGTATCCGTTGCTTTAATACATGCACAAGTTTTACACATCACTCATGTTACACATCCAATTCCAGTTAGCAGGAAACTACTGCTCAATGCAGTCACTAGGAGCCCTTGGTGACAGAGACTTCATCTCAACAGGTAACTTCATGATAGCTGGAGCAGGGGGAGAGAACTCGGCAACCCTCACCCTTGAAACTTCTACCAGGAAATTTCTGCCTGATGAATACAGCACATCTGCTCACCACATATTGGAAAAAGCAAGTCACATGACCACATCTAATTTAAAATGGGATGGGAAAAGAGCGATCTTACCAAATGCCTGAAAGCAGGAGAAACTGACCATTTGTAAATGACCCTAAAGATCACCAGTTATTAAGGATGAACAAGACTGTGTTACATGAGGAAGAGAAGGAATAGCAGGCACAGTGTCACAGAGTGTGTTGTGATGAAACAGGAGCATTCCCTGACCCCCCTTACAGGATGTGCAACAGGGGTGTGGCTTGTCTGCTTGGCCGCTGAATGCTCAAATCCTTTACAGGATGGGAGCACACAGACAGGCAGGTGCAGGAAGCCGGGCAAGTGCTTTTGGGCTCCGGCCCCACGCTAGCATCTAGGGGTGGGTGCCTGTGACTCTAGAAGCCCCAGTGGGCATGCCACAGTGCTCTTTTAGCTCTGTTGTCTGCAAACGGCTTAAGAGTTAACCAGCTCAGTGCCCTCTTGGTACCCAGGTTCTTGTCTGGTGTCCAGGAAGAATGAGGTCACACACAGACTCAAAGGATGGTGAATGCGGGGATTTTATTAGGTGATGGAGGTGGCTCTCAGCGGATGGATGCGGAGCTGGAAAGGGAATGAGTGGAAAGATGATCTTCCCCTGGAGTTGAGCTGTCCCAAAGACATCTCCTTTCCGACCATCCCCAGCCAAACTCCCCTTGACTTTCGGACACTCCTTCTCTTCTCTCTTTCTCTGCTGTGCTGCTCTTCTGCTCCTCTACCCTTCTGTTTGTCTGCTCATCTGCTTATGGAGCCTGCGGTTTGGGGTTTATATGGGTGCAGGATAGGGGGGCGTGGTGGACCAAAAGACATTTGGACACAAAAACAGGAATGCCTGTTCCCATTTAGGGCCACAGGTTTCCAGGCTTGAGGGTGGGGCCTTTGCCAGGGAACTGCCCCCTTCTACCCAGTATATCCCTGTCTCCTGTCTGAATCAGCATGATGTATGGGCAATGACATTATGTTTGTGTTGTCTGGGACATAGGCTATAGAGCCAGAGATGTTAGAAAACAGTTGGAAAGGGTAGTGAAGGCCATGTTGAGAAGGGTCTTCTTAGCAGGTTGAAGAATTTAGACTTTTATCTATCAGTAACAAAGAAGTACTTTTCAAAATATTTCAATCAATTTAATCTGTGTATCTATGGTAAATTGGGAGATAATAAGAAGTAGTAGAGAGTAGTTAGAATCACTGTGCTTCAAAAAGAAACTACATACTTGTAAGCTACGTTTCTGTTTTTGAAAAGAAAGAGGAAAGAAAGAGAGAGAGAGAAAGGAAGAAAGAAAAGAGAAAGAAAGAAGAAAGAAGAAAGAGAAAAAGAAAGAAAAAGAAAAAGAAAGAAAGAAAGAGAAAAGAAAAGAAGGAAGAAAGGAAGAAAGAAAGGAAGGGAAAGAAAGAAAAAGAAAGACACTACCTGAGAAAGCAAAATTCCATTTTGTCCTCTATAATCTGTATCCAGAGACTATGTGGACACAGGCCCTTGTACTGAGTAGGTGTGTGAATGCAAATCAGCCTCTGGCTGGAGGCTCTGACACTTCCCTTAAGGAGGTTACAGCTTTTAGAAACAACAGGGTGATTGAACTGTGATTTCACCCCTGACTAGAAAACCACAATTCCCCCTGTGGCTTAAGGGTAACCAGGGTTTTGTTTTAAATTAAAAGTAAATTACTTATGTTAAAGATGCCCTAGGGACCATTAGGTATTCTATCATTTAAAGCAAACCAAGCAGAACTCAGAAAATTATTAGCATTCCTCTAGAGAGCACTTTGGGCTATCTCCTATTGTCCATTCAATGGCCAGTTTATCAGGAACTTTTGTGAGGATTGTTTATCAAACTCAAAGCTTTTCCATTTAATTATCAGGCAGAGAGAGAGTCTAAATAAACAGAAAACATATGAATAACTAATTTATCTTTCCAACAGATATTGATGAAAAAGCTCAGGTTCAAACTCCACTACGGCAACTAATACCACAAATAGGCTTTATTTTTTTCCCATCACAAAACAAGTTTATCTAGTAAAGAAAGTAAGATACATGTATGGATACAAAAACCCATTCACTCACTCATTTACTCATTCAATCAACTTCTAGCAAAGGTCCCAGCTGGATCCCAAACTGAAACTCCAACATAACAGGCATGCCTAGTAAACAGACACGTTAGGTCACTTAAAGTTGAGCAAAAGCTCTTCATGGGCACATGAAGTTAGGGTCAGGAGAAGGCAGACAGCAAACTACTTTTCTCGACTCTTGATTCCACTGCACATTTGATGGGGTCTTATGTATAGAGGGACTGTATCCAGATGGTCAAGTTGCTGTCTGGGGAGGGACAGGACACAAACAATACTACTTCTGTGCTCAGGTGTCCAAGGGAGTCAGGGGGGAGAGGGAGAGGGTACTTTCCCCATTTCTACACACACACACACACAGCATCAGTATATAGTGGCCTCCACAGAGTATCATGCCATTTTTTGATACCCAGGGCATGTGTATTTGTGTGTGCAAGCATAGCCACCTTGTGGCACAATTCCAGGGAGTGCCATTCTGTTGGAGTGTAAGGAAATGGTGGCCCTGGGGTTGTACAGGGCATAATCTCTATTGTCCTACACAGCTCTCCTGGCAGCCCTGTTCAAATCAGAAGACTGCATCCTGAGCAGAGATATTAGTATTGCCATGTTGGTCTCTTCATGCAGTTTCTAATCAGTAAAAATCAAAAGGGGGCTGGAGTAATCACCATGGTGGACCTACTTTTTAGCACAAAGAAGCCATTCCTTTTAAATTCCCAGAAATAGCTGGGTGAGACATTAAGAGGGCTGGAAGGCCCTGCAGGTGGAAAAAGGAGTGAGTTCCTGCTGTTAGTGTAACAGATGAGGGGCTCCGAGGAAGCTGGGCTGTAATTTATTCAAAAGCATTTACTGAGCACCTAATATGCCACAGTACTATGCTATATATATTTTTAAAGCATTTTCAAAAAATAAATAAAAGTCAATGTATTTTACCTGGAAGTGTTGTCTAAAATCATAGAGTTCCCTCTGTGCAGCATCTCATCCAACACTTCCCTCATGATGAATAACAGCCACTTCTGGGGGTAAACACACACACACACCCCCACAGGTTTTCTTACCCTATTCATATTCTCATTTAAGCAGAAATAAATACTAAAATCCCCTTGGGTGCTCTTTTTTCGGGACTCCACATCCAGCATAAGTGATAAAACAGAAAAGATTTTCTTACTTTCCTTCCAAATTCCAAGTGGTATTAAAAAAGAAAAAGTTCCAATAAAATTGGTGGTGCAGTCAGTTTTGGTGGAGGCATAGCCTTTTCTTTTGTGTTCCAACATACTGCCTACCTCTAATTTGGTCTACCCACAGAATGTCACTGCCAAAAAGGTGATGTTGAAAACAGAGGGTCTTATTCAGATACATTCTTTGCTCAAAACAACTTTAAGTATTGAGATAATCTGATACAGGTGGCATCTCTTCTTAAATCTTCTTGTTTTGCCCTCGGACTTTGATCGCTTACATGGATACAACTAAACCTCTGAAAATGCCTCACAGAAATGTATTACTGTCCACATATGTAAAATCTCCACTTCACTTTCAAGTCCAGTTTCAGTCCTACAAACCAACACAACATAAAAACAAGAAGAAAAAAATCAGGATACTCTGCCAGCAAAGTCAACTTTTCCCACAAGATCCAAATATTCCAGGTTCATAGTACACATAAAACTTCTCATACTATTGCATTGGAAAGGATATTTCCAGTGATCCACCCATCTATTTTTTTAGCCTTTAAATATCTTAATACCCTGGATCATGCTTCACACTGTAATTCTCACCCTGGACATGAAACTGTTAAGCTCCAAGTGACAGATTTTTATTTTAGGAAAAGAAGCTCACTACTTAACAAAATAAATTCATTTCCTTACATCTATTAAAGTTTGAAAACTGCTCCTCCCTCTCCAAGACTCTGTCTCTAGACTAAGCTAATGTTTAATCTGCAGTTTACCTGGTACTCTGACAAAAGTTACATCAGAAGGCCTTTGTTAAACGTCCTTTCAGAGGTGATAAATGAGAAAGCACTTTAACAGAAATTGATTTAAGCAAAACTCTTGGCCCACTTTAAAGCTTTTTCTTACACCGTTCTCTGTCCTGATGTAAAGTCCAGGTTGACAACTAAGAAAAGACAGTGACATTTTAGAGGCAAAAATATCTCTGATCCTATAATTAAAAAGATGATATTGAGAATTGATATTTTCATTACAATTAAAATAGTATTGCTTGATCTAATGATCAAATGAAATTATGTGAGAATGAATTCTAACCCATCAGTGGGCCTTGTGTTTTAAACATTAGAATTTGCTCACTCTCATGAAAATTATTTAACTCGTGTATCTGTTTAGAGGTAATCCTTTTTTTTTTTTTTTTTTTTTGGTAAAGAAGGAGGTTCTGTGATTTGGGGATAGTGAAATTAATTTTTAATTATTTGATATAAATAATGCATTTTGATAAGTGTTAGTGACTCTGACACTTTTTAAAACTCAATGTTTGTTTGACACCTGGAAAAGTGATCTCTCAGTTTTAAATATTATGATGGAAAAAGCAATTACATTTTAAGTAATGTTTTGATTATACCTCCCCTGAGCTTTATGGAAGTAAATCTGAGCTCTTGTTGCTTCTTAACACCTATCACGAAGCATAGATTTAATGAAGAACTGAATATGATAATATCATACCCAAATATTGGAGGTGGAAATAGCAACTATGATTCTTGCTTCAACTATGCTAACCACATAAACAGTTTTGCTTTTTATGATTAAACTGAATGGTCAGTTTAATACAAAAAAATGACGACTGTGGTGAGATCAATTAAAATAGTCAAACTTTTTAACAGTATCATTCACATTTACATTAGTCAAGGTTCCCAAAACTTTAATTATAAAACCTTTTTTTATCAGTTCATGACAAAATTTTTCAGACTTAAAAGAACACAAAATGAGCGATAATTGAAAACATCAAGAAATACCAAGAAATTGAGGCTGAATATACAAGAGAGGGTTATGTTAAAATGGATGTTAAGTAGAGCCTGGTTTAGGCAGCATAAAAATCATAATTTAAATATTTTTTCTAATAGAAAAACATGTGAATAGGCTCTTGTGTTCTTATGTAAACTGGCATAAATATGTTTGTATATTTTATAAAACGTAAGTGCCAGGATCCAAATGGCAAGTTTTAGCAGGTGTAGGATTCACGGCCAGTTTTGTGGTTTATCACATCTCCCCTTACAGGAAATGAAAGTGGAAAAAAGAAAAAAAAAAGCAGAAGCTGTGAATCTGGTCAAGGGCAATTGATGCTTATAAGTACACACTTAACTTTCCTGGCTGGCATTCTACAACCTTGCCTGTATCATAACAAACTGAAAAATCACTTCTACAGACAATTTTGTCATAAGGCAATGACACAGCCCTATCCTTATACAGGAGGTGGCTAGAGACAAGGCAAGCAAGGATAAAAAACGGAGCTCAATTTAATAAAATGTGTATAGGATATTTTGTTAAGGAAGTAAATTTTTATTATTATCTATGATAATAAATTTAAACTGGAAAATTAGGGCCATTTTTAAATCATTAGAATGGGAAGAAAAATAAAATTTGCCTTAATAAGTAGAAAAGGACAAATGTGAACTTTAGCATTGTTCAGAAAAAAAGAAAAACACATGACTTTCAGTAAGGCCACTGAGTATAGCTGTGTGGGTTGAGGCCTGCAAGAGGGCGCCCAGCCCAGCACACTTGGGGGAGCTAGAACCCAGCTGGCAGTCCTTTTGCAAAGCCATATGCCCTAGTGGGTGCATCTGTCTGCCCAGAGGAAGAGGCACTTTTTTCTAATTCTCAAAGAAGCAGAGGCCGTGTTTAAAAACAATACACAGTGTTTCCTAGGGCTGTGGGAAGTAGAAAACTACATATACTGCTAGAGGAGTATAAATGAATACAAATTGTCTGAAGGGCAATTCAGAAATAGGTACTGTATAAGATGCCTTCACATGTTCCATATTCTTTGAAACTTCAAGTCCCACCTATAGAAATTTATTTGAAGATTAGCTGTAGTGGTGGTTTTGAAAATGTGTCTATAAAATGTTTTACTCTCCTCCCTTCAAAAGATGGAGCCTAAGAGATCGTGCCACTGCACTCCAGCCTGAGCGACAGAGCGAGACCCTGTCTCCAAAAAAAAAAAAAAAAGATGGAGCCTAATTCCCCGCTTTTTTTTTGCAGTGCCGCCATCTCGGCTCGCTGCAACCTTTGCCTCCCAGGTTCAAGAGACTCTCCAGCCACAGCCTCCCAAGTAGCTGGGATTACAAGCGCGCCACACGCCCGGCTAATTTTTGTATTTTTAGTAGAGACGGGGTGTCACCATGTTGGCCAGGATGGTCTCGATCTCCTGACCTCGTGATCCGCCCGCCTGGGCCTCCCAAAGTGCTGGGATTACAGGCGTGAGCCACTGTCCGTGCCCTCTCCTCTTGAATGTGGACCAGACTTAGTGAGGACTAACTTCTAAAGGATACCATGTAAAGGAGGTGCTGCTATATGAATTTGAAGGCTAAATTGTAAAAACAAACAAACAAACAAACAAACAGCTTGTATCTGTGTATCTGGCTTTCCCTCTCTCACATCACTTGCTCTGGGGGGAAGTGAGTTGCTGTGTTGTAAGAAAACTCAAACAGCCTGTGGGCAGATCTATGAGGGGAGGAACTGCGGCCTTCTGCCAAAATCAACATTAACTAGCCAATCATGACAGCCAAGTCTTTAGCCTCTGACAAGACTTCAGGTGACTGCAGACTCTGTTACATCTTGATTACGACCTTACAGGAGATTCCAACCCAGAACTACCCAGTCATGTATGTCTCTATTTTTATCTATTTATTTATTTATTTTGAGACCAAGTTGTTAATGCAGAAATCCAAATAATTAAGACAGAATATACACAATAGATATCCAAATAATTAAGACAGAAAATACATGTAGATATTTATTGCAATGATGTCTATAATGGCAAAGAGTAAGAAAAAAACATTCAATATGAGAAAGTGATTAGAGTATTATCACACGACTCTATCCATAAGACAAAATAAGAGGTTGACATTAAAAATGTTATTCTAAAAAATATAGAGAATATTAATACTAAGTGAAAAGTAATTTCTAAACTATTAGGCACAGTATAATTTTTTTCTTCTTTTCTTTTTTAAATTTATTAATACATAGTAAACGTACATGTTTTGGTGAACACGTGACAATCTACTACATTCATAAAATTTGTAAAGATCAAATCAGCTTAATTGGGATATCCGTCACCTTAAATGCTTGCCTTTATACTAAAAATTATTCCCTTCCAGTTATTCTGAAATATACAATAGATTATTGTAATCTATCATCGCCTTACTGATCTATCAAACACTAGTTATTACTTCTTCTATCAAACTATATATTTACACCCATTAATCAACCTCTCTTCATCTCTCCCACCCCTCTGTGCTTCCCAGCCTCTGGTAACCACCAATCTACTCTATCTTCATGAGATCCACTTTTTAAGCTCCCACATATGAGTGAGAATATGCAGTATTTGTCTTTCTGAGCTTGGCTTATTTCACTAAAATAATGACTTCTAGTTCCATCTGTGTTGCCGCAAATGACAGGATCTTATTCTTTTTCATGGGTGAAAAATATTCCATTGTGTATACATACCACCTTTTCTTTATCCATTCATCCATTGATGGATACTTAGGTTGCTTCCAAATCTTGGCTATATGAATAGTGCTGCAATAAACATGGGAGTGCAGATATCTCTTCGATATATTGATTTCCTTTTTTTAAATTTCTTTTTTGGATATATACCCAGTAGTGGACTTACCAAATCATATGGTAGTTCCATATGGTAGTTCCATTTTTAGTTTTTTGGGGAGTCTCCATACAGTTTTCCATAGTGGCTGCGCTAATTTACATTCCTGCCAACGGTGTGCAAGGCTTGCCCTTTCTCCACATACTTGCCAGCATCTGTTATTCCCTGTCATTTTTTTTTTTTTTTTTTTTTTTAGGCAGAATCTCACTCTGTCGCCCAGGCTGGTGTGCAGTGGTGCGATCTCCACTCGCTGCAATCTCCGCCTCCCAGGTCCGAGAAATTCTCCTGCCTCAGCCTCCCAAGTAGTTGGGATACAGGTATGCGCCACCATGCCTGGCCAATTTTTGTATTTTTAGTAAAGACGGGGTTTCGCCACAATGGCCAGGCTGGTCTTGAACCCCTAACCTCAGGTGATCTGCCTGCCTTGGCCTCCCAAAGTGCTAGGATACAGGCATGAGCCACTGTGGTGCCCAGCTCCCTCTCCTTTTCATAAAAGCCATTTTAACTGGGGTGAGATGATATCTCATGGTGGTTTTTCATATATCTCTTAGTCATTTGTATGTCTTCTTTTGATAAATATCTATTCAGATCTTTTGCCCAGTTTTACATCATTTATTTGGAATTTTTTGCTATTGAGTTGTTTAAGCTCCTTAAATATTCTGGTTATTAATCCCTTGTCATAGGTTTGTCTCTTCACTTTGTTGATTGTTTCTTTCACTGTGCAGAAGCTTTTTGGCTTGATATGATCTCATTTGTCCATTATTGCTTTGGTTTCCAATGCTTTTGAGGTCTTACACAAAAAATCTTTGCCCAGACCAACGTCCTGGAGTGTTTTCCCAATGTTTTCTTCTAGTAGTTTCACAGTTTCAGGTCTTAGATTAAATCTTTGATTCATTTGGTTCATTTTTATTTGATTTTTGTATATGATGGGAGATAGGGGTCTAGTTTCATTCTTCCGCATATGGATATCCAGTTTTCCCAGCAGCATTTATTGAAGAGAATGTTTTTTTCCCATTCTTTGTTCCTGACACCTTTATTGAAAATGAGCTGGCTCTAAATATCTGGATTCATATCTGGATTCTCTATTCTGTTCCACTGGTCTAGGTGTTTGTTTTTATGCCAGTACCATGCTAATTTGATTACTACAGCTTTGTAGTATATTTTAAAGTCAGGTAATATGATGCCTCCAGTTTTGTTCTTTTTTCCCAAGATTGCTTTGATTATTAGGGGTCCTTTGTGGTTCCACATAGATTTTAGGATTTTTTTTTCTATTTCTGTGAAGAATGTCATTGGTAATTCAGAAGGGATTTCATTGAATCTATAAATTGCTTTGTGTAGAATTGTCCTTTTAACAATATTAACTCGGCTGGGCATGGTGGCTTATGCTTGTAATCCTAGCACTTTGGGAGGTTGAGGCAGGCAGGAGGTAAGGAGTTCGAGACCAGCCTGGCCAACATGGTGAAACCCTGTCTCTACTAAAAATATAAAAATTACCCAGGCATGATGGTGGGTGCCTTTAATCCCAGCTACTTGGGGGGCTGAGGCAGAAGAATTGCTTGAACCTAGGAGGCAGAGGTTGCAGTGAGCTGAGACCTCGCCATTGCACTCCAGCTTGGGTAACAAGAGTGAAACTCTGTCTCAAGGAAAAAAAATATATATATATTAACTCTTCCAATCTGTGAGCATGAACTATCTTTTCATCATTTTGTGTGTCCTCTTCAATTTCTTTAATCAGTGTTTTATAGTTTTCCTTGTATAGATCTTTCACTTGTTTGCTATTGGCATATATAAATGCTACCAATTTTCATACGTTGATTTTGTATCTTGCAACTTTACTGAATTTGTTTATCAGTTCTTACAGTTTTTTGGTGGGGATTTTAGGTGTTCCTCAGTATATCAGGTCATCTGTGAACAAGGCTAATTTGACTTCTTTCTTTCCAGTTTGGATGTCCTCTATTTCTTTCTCTTGTCTGACTGCTCTAGCCAGGACTTATAGTAGTACTATGTCAAATAACAGTAGTGAAAGTGGGTATCCTTGTCTTGTTTCAGCTCATAGAGGAAAGGCTTTTGATTTTTCCCCATTCGGTAGGATGTTAGCTAAGGCACAATATAACTCTATTATGTAAAAAAATTTCTAAAATCTATGTGTCTATGAAAGACTAGAGGAGTCTAAAATAAAATGTTAGCAGCAATTTTCTATGGGTAACATAGAGTTAAACTTTTTTATTTTCCCCTGCTGGTTTGTATTTTCCAACTTTTCTACAATGAGTATGTATTACCTTTGTCAAGATAATAAGAATTTTGTCAAGATTAAAAGATACTGCGACAGAGAGGCAAGATAAATAGAACAGTAGAAGGTCAATGGTCCTGATGTTTGAGTTCCTTCTACGGTATTCCTAGAAGTGAACTTGCCCTTTATGTTTCACCACTCAGTGAGCTGGAAACTTGTTGTTCCCCAAAATGACCCATTTTATCTTTAAGCAGCTTTTACTGAGAGAAAGTTATTCTTTTTTTTTTTTTTAGATGGAGTCTCACTCTGTCACCCAGGCTGGAGTGCAGTGGTGCAGTTCGGCTCACTGCAACCTTTGCCACCTGGGTTCAAGCGATTCTCCTGCCTCAGCCTCCCAAGTAGCTGGGATTACAGGTGCCTGCCACCACGCCCTGTTAATTTTTTGTATTTTTAGTGGAGATGGGGTTTCGCAGTGTTGGCCAGGCTGGTCTGGAACTCCTGACCTCAGGTGATCTGCCCGCCTTGGCCTCCCAAAATGCTGGGATTACAGGCGTGAGCCACCATGCCCAGCCGAAAGTTATTGTTTATGTGAGCTAAAATTATTCTTTCTATCAAAGTTTCTGAGAAGGAACATACTCTCAAGTGTGAAATAATCTCTGAAGAATTAAAGGAAATTTTCATTTATCTTATTCTGTATATAAAACTTTTATCAGTAAAGCACCAGATCTTATTAACTTTTGATGGCTTGATATTATCAACAAATTCAGAGTTCACTGACAAATAAAAACCGTCAATTCTTTTTTTCCTGATTTTGACACAAATACTACACCAATGTCCACTTAATAAAAATAATTAACATTTATGCAGTAATAAAAAATTTGGACATAAGTCAAGGATTTTATTTTACTCATTTAAAGTGATTTAATATTCAGTAAGATGGCTCCTGGGAATCTATTTTTAACATTCTTTTCAGATAATTCTGGACCTCAAATTGCACTTCGAAAAACTCTGTTTTAAAGATTTTGCAAAAGTTACACACCCTCAGAAAAACACATGCACAAAGTTTGCACACAATTTTAAGAGTTTTATAAACCTTCTCAAACCCATCATTTGTCCATATTCCAACAATTGTGGAGCAAGTCTTACATTCAGTATCTTTCTTCAGTAAACAGCGATTGGGGCATATACTATATACCAGAGAAGGTTAAGACTTCATAAACTCTCCAAAGTCATGGGTCTACTTGAGAGCTTCTGTGTTTTGGCATAATTTATCTCTTGACTACATAAATCCCTCTATTCACCCCAACTTATTCCAAGTTATGGCATACATAAGAAATGACCATTGTTGTAGGGCTAAGTAGAAAAGTCCAAAAGCAGGGCATTCCAGCTTTCCAGCCTCAGTCCAGCCGCTGGGAGGGATCAGTATGACTGCCCATGTGTAACCCATATGCAGTATACTTGTAGGGCCCACCATTTAGGGATTGTTGGCATGGGTGAGATATTTTGAAATGTAAAGCCAAAAATATATTTTGAAAGATATATTAACTTATGCAATGATAAAAGGTGATGTCTAGGTAACTACATAAATTGGTTCTTTTTAGGATGCACAATCCATGAAATAATAGCATGAGCTCTCAAATGATACTTAGAGGGTGTCAGTATTCCAACAACTGTGGAGCAAGTCTTAGATTCAATATCTTTATTCCGTAAACAGCAATTGGGGCATATACTATAAACCAGAGAAGATTAAGGCTTAATAAACTCCAAAGTCGTGGATTTCTTCACTTTTACATTTGGCAGAGTTTTTGTGAGAAGAGGACAAAATGAAAAAGGAGAATAATGGGCATGTTTACATGATTTGGGGAGTTCGAAGTAGAAAGTTTAGACCAACAGATATTACCTCTGAATAACCTCATTGTGCCATTCAGTCAGGCTGCATATATATATCATAGACTCAAGAATATTAGGAAACATTAAGCTAAAGAATAAAACCAGAGACTTCTGGCTTAAGGAGATAGATTGAAAAGAATTTTCTGCTGCTTAATACTTAACAAAGATAACTGCATTAAAAATAAAAAGATTATCTGACATTCACTAAGTGCTTACTATATGCCAGGGATGGTTCTAAAAGCTTTATCTGCATTAAGTGCTTTGATCTTAACAGCAACGCTTTGAGGAAGGCACTTAACAGACTGGAAAACTAACATAGAAGCTAAATAGCTTCACGCCCAGTCTCATTGAGCAAGGAGCGAGACTTGAAGCCAGCAAGTGTGGCTCTAGAGTTTATGCCTTTATCTATTCTACTACAGCTGCCTATCATAGGTTTTTTTAAAAATGTAAAAACCGGCCGGGTGCGGTGGCTCACTCCTGTAACCCTAGCACTTTGGGAGGCTGAGGCGGGTGGATCACAAGGTCAGGAGATCGAGACTATCCTGGCTAACACAGTGAAACTCCATCTCTACTAAAAATACAAAAAATTAGCTGGGCATGATGGCAGGCACCTATAGTCCCAGCTACTCAGGAGGCTGAGGCAGGAGAATGGCGTGAACCCAGGAGGCGGAGCTTGCAGTGAGCCGAGATTGCGCCACTGCACTCCTGCCTGGGCGACAGTGTGAGACTCTTGTCTCAAAAAATAAAATAAAATAAAAAATGTAAAAACCAGCCAGGCATGGTGGATCACGCCTGTAATCCTAGCACTTTGGGAGGCTGAGGAGGGCAGATCACTTGAATCAGGAGTTTGATACCAGTCTGGCCAACATGGTGAAACCCTGTCTCTACTAAAAATACAAAAATTAGTCGGGCATGGGGGCAAACGCCTGTAATCCCAGCTACTCAGGAGGCTGAGGCAGGAGAATTGCTTGAACCCGGGAGGTGGAGGTTGTGGTGAGCCAAGGTTGTGCCACTGCACTCCAGCCTGGGCAACAGAGCCGGACTCCAGCTCAAAAAAAAAGAATAGTAAAAACCAACAAGAAGAAAAATTCATCAAGCCACCAAATAAAGAAAGAGGCATAATGTATTGCAATAAAGAAGCAGCTGATTCTGGAATGAAGTGACGCTAAAGGACATAGCTTGGCTCCGAATCCAGCCCTCAGCTTTCCAGAAACCATGTTGGTAAGTTCACAAAAATCTGAGAATTCCCACAAAAACTTCCAAATATGGAGGAAAGGAAACTGAGTTGGTTTTATTACCCTATTCCTCTTCTGACTGAGGAACAGTGGCAAGGACTAAAGGGGAGAAATGGGTGAGACAGAAAACAATCCAAAGCCCAAGAACACTCACTCCCCATTGTGAATGGTATTGAGCCCTAATTAGTTGGAGTGAACTCTTGTACAGGATATGTAACAAAATCTCAGGAAAAAAGTGCAGGACCCCAGGTCATCTAACACAGCCTGCACACTCCTCCCATTCCCCACCATTTCCTTAAGGTACAGATAAAAAGAGTAAGAACATATAGAATCTCAAGCAGTCGGTGGGAAGCAAAAGAAAAAAAAAAAAAAGAAAATCCAGAAAAAAATAAAATTCAAAACACAGGAGATTCCTTTTGCATTGTTCATCTTAATGAGAACACTGAAACTAAAAAAAGATCTTAATGATGTGATTATACAACCAAGTCGGATGAAAGAAATATGGTGGTTAAAGTGAAACAAAGTTAATAGATAGGGAAAACAAATGAAGTCAGCACCAAAATAAGGATAATTGAGGTCTCTGAAGCAAAGACCCCACAAAACGAACAGAAGATATATTCAAATATAGTATATTACAAGAAAATGTCTCTAAAATAAAGGAAAAATCTATAATTGCAGGATACAGGCTATTCTTCAGTAAAATTTAAAATGGAAATCTTAAGTTTAACACTCATCCTAGTAGTAACTGAACTGCAGGTTACAGACATACATACACACACACACACACACGCACGCACACACACACATGCACACGTATATATATTCTACTCAGAAAGAAAAATCAGTTTAGACTTTTAATCTAATTTACAGCAAAGTTCAGTGCTAGTAGTCAATGAAGCAACATTTACCAGGCTCTGAGGAAAAGCATGACCCATAATTATTATAGTCAGGAAAGATATTCAAATATGAATGCAACAGGTAGAATTCTCAAAGATAAAGAAAGTACTTAGAAATACAGCCCCCTGGGACCTTCTGAAAAAAACATTACTTAAATCTAGCCTTTAAGAGTTGAAGCAAAATACAAAATTCTCTATAGAGAATATATATATCAGAATATAGAATATAAACATACTCAGAATATGTAAAATATATATTATATATACATTCTACTTGGAGAGAAAAATCAGTCTAGACTCTTAATCTAATTTACAGCAAAGTTCAATGCTAGTAGTCAATGGAGCAACATTTACGAGGCTCTGAGAAAGACCATGACCCATAATTATTATAACCAGGCAAAATATTCAAATATGAATGTGACAGCTAGAATTCTCAAAGATAAAGTTACTTAAGAACACAGTCGGCTGGGTGTGGTGGCTCATGCCTGTAATCCCAGCACTTTCAGAGGCCAAAGTGGGCAGATCACAAGGTCAAGAGATCAAGACCATCCTGGCCAACATGGTGAAACCCCATCTCTACTAAAAATACAAAAATTAGCTGGGTGTGGTGGCGTGCACCTGTAGTCCCAGCTACTTGGGAGGCTGAGGCAGGAGAATTGCTTGAACCCAGGAGGTGGAGGTTGCAGTGAGCCAAGGTCCCGCCACTGTACTCCAGCCTGGCAACAGAGCGAGACTCCATCTCAAGAAAAAAAAAAAGAAAAAAGAATACAGCCCTCTGGGCCCTTCTGAAAAAAACATTACTTAAATCTAGCCTTTAAGAGTTGAAGCAAAATACAGAATAGAGAAATAGGGAGCTGTGATAAAAGCTGATGGTGGCACTAAGTAAATTTAAACACAGAAATTAGTAAGAATGGGAATGTGTCCTATAGAAGAGAATGTTAACTTTATAAACCTGGGCATTAAAAAAAGCAATAAGTAAATAAATTCAAGACATGAACTGGGGGAAAAGAGGCATTGTGAGGGTGTTCATGTCCCATCTTTTGTAACAAAGGGTCAATTTTTACTTCATTTTGTTTTTTAGAAACAGGGTCTCGTTCTCTCTCCAAAGCTAGAGTATAATGCCCCAATCATAGCTCACTGTAGCCTCAAACTCCTGGGCTCAAGCAATCCACCCACCTCAGCCTTCTACGTAGCTGGAACTACAGGTATGCACCACCACACCCAGCTAATTATTAAATATTTTTTTAGAGATAAGGTCTTGCTATGTTGCTGAGGTGTAGTCTCGAACTCCTGGCCTCAAACTCCTGGCCTCAAGTGGTCCTCCCACCTCACCCCCCAAAGTGCTGGATTACGGGTATGAGCCACTGTGCCCAATCAATTCTTACTGCTTTTAAGAGGAATGTTTTTTAAAAAATAAAACTCATGGCAATGCTGATTTTAAAAAGTTGTTTTAAAATTATTTTTTAGCCTTTTGTATGTCTCCTGAGGCATATGTATAAACCGTAAATGTGTGTGTGTGTGTGTGTGTGTGTGTGTAACAATTTGTTGTCTTCCATTTCAGCTTTTCTTTCTTGTCAGCATTCAAGTTAAATTTAGTGCTTTTATATTAGAAGTAGCATCTAGTGTATGATTCCAGTTTAATGCTAAAAGTTTTACGTATCTAGTTATCTCTGCCTACTTGCATAGAAAAATAATTTAACTGATATTCACCTGATTGTTGATGTTATTTCTAGTTCTGGGATTTCGGTTTTTTCTTTCATGTTTCTCTTTTTCTGTATTAGTTCTTTATAATCAATATGTATCATTTTTAAAAACAAAAGAGTAAGTTGAAGGAAGGAAAATAGGAAGGAAGGAAATATGTTAAGTTCTGGTTGCTAGAAATGTGAAACATTATATTCTTTGTATACTATTGTCTGTCTTAAATTTCCAATAAATAAAACATTTTTAAAAGGGTAATAGAACTGTAAATAGAACTAATGTTCTCTCACACACAAAATCAGAGGATTATGTATAAAAAGTACTTGGCTGGAATTAACTGATTATATTTTAAGATGTCAGGAATTGAAGGCCTTCTAATTCAGCCTCTGTGTTCTATGTCTTGTACATTGTTACTAAGCACTCCCACATGGTTGTCTGCTTTTCCTTCTACCTCCCATCTCTCCATGGCTGCCACAAAAACCTCTAGAAAGTACTGAAATTTGACCCTAGAGAATTCTTCCCTTCAAGGACACCCAGAATGAAACAAGTCAATACAATTCTGAATTCTCTTGTGGTTTTCTCTGCGTTAGTAGGCCAATGAAAACTAGCAAAAATACGTTTAATCTGTTATATCAGAAACTAACACATAGGCCGGCGTGGTGGCTCACGTTTGTAATCCCAGCACTTTGGAAGGCAGAGGGGGGCGGATCACTTGAGGTCAAATTCGAGACCAGCCTGGCCAACATGGTGAAACCCCATCTCTACTAAAAATACAAAAACTAAGCCGGGCAAGGTGGCGGGCGCCTATAATTCTAGCTACTCGGAGCTGAGGCAGGAGAATCGCTTGAACCCAGGAGGCAGAGGTTGCAGTTAGCTGAGATCACACCACTGTGCTCCAGCCTGGCGATAGAGTGGATAACAACAACAACTAACACATAAATAAACCAACCAATCAACCAACCAAACAAAAAAAGAACAGAAGTCTTAGTATTTCTCTTCCTCAGACTGCCTTGGGTTGAAAGTCACAGGTGGTATGGAGAAGACAGATTTTTCTCCTCCATTCTTTCCTTAAGATTTGTAAGAAGCACCTCACTGCCCCTTCATGTAAGTTGCTGCCATCAAAACGATTATTTTTTATTTTTATTTTTTTGGGGGGACGGAGTTTCGTTCTTGTTGCCCAGGCTGGAGCACAATGGCATGATCTCAGCTTACTGCAAACTCTGCCTCCCAGGTTCAAGTGATTCCCCTGCCTCAGCCTCCTGAGTAGCTGGGATTACAGGCATGCGCCACCACACTTGGCTAATTTTGTATTTTTAATAGAGACGGGATTTCACCATGTTGGTCAGGCTGGTCTCAAACTCCTGACCTTAGGTGACCTGCCCACCTCAGCCTCCCAAGTGCTGGGATTACAGGCGTGAGCCACCGCACCCGGCCAGAACGATTATTTTTATACCTTTTGGAAAACTCTTTAAAAAAACCTTTAGCAGGCAGAAGCAATTATTGTGGAGCTAATGGTTAAATCTGTATGTAGAGTGTCACAGAGTCAGGATATAAATTGAATGAAATGCTTATGGCATCCTAACATTTATTTCTTTTTGAACATTCATCATCATGTCCTCCTGTTTTTCTGTTTTTGTTTTTTTTTGTTTGTTGGTTGGTTGGTTTTGAGACAGGATCTTGCTCTGTGGCCCAGACTAGAGTGCAGTGGTGTGATCTCAGCTCAACCTCCCAGGCTCATGCCATCTTCCCATCTCAGCCTCCTGAGTAGCTGGGACTACAGGCGTCTACCACCATGCCCAACTAGTTTTTATATTTTTTGTAGAGAGACAAGGTCTCATTGTATTGCCCAGTCTGGTCTCAAACTCTTGGCCTCAAGTGATCCTCTCATCTTGGCCTCCCAAAGTGCTGGGATTATAGGTGTGAGCCACTGTGCCTGGCCTTAACTTGTTTTCTTAAAACTGTTGGCAATAAATTCATACTTCCATTTGGTTGTAAAGATAAAAAATTTTTTTCAGGTAAAAGTACTTTTGCTTACCAAAAATTAATAATCTGATGGTATGCTATTCTCTGATATTAAATATTTGACAATTATAGCTGCACAACTGGCACTATTGTGATCAGAGAAGTGAAATTTGGACACAATACTCAATTTTATTTCCTACTCAGTATATTTGCCCTCTTCATATAACCATCCACATTATCTGTTTAGTAGAAGTTAGTTCACTACCAAAGAATAGAAATAGTCATCCTAAATACATGAACACAGACTAAATCATATTTCAAAGATTCTTGTCCTGAGAATCAACAGAGCCCCTCTGCAGAATGAACCTCAGGTTAAATGAGAGTGAAGTGTGCTAGTTACTGCCTTTGCTCACTTAGGAGTGGAAACAATGAGAAGTAAGTATCATTCTTCCATTCATTCATTCAACAAATATATATTGAGCACTAGTCAGCCTCTGGGCTTTTTCTCTTCTCTTTTTCTAACAATGGCACCTATATTTTTCTTTGGAGAATAATCCCCTCCCCTTTCCCACTCACAGTCTACTTGGCTCCACTGGGGCGAATTTCCTTTCCTGGCGCATGACCCAGAATTGGTCCATTAGTGGTTTTTTTTTTTTAAATCCTTTTGGCCATAATTATTGGTTCAAGGATGGCACATACCCAAAAACAGACCTATGGGACTCAATTCTGGACTTTTACTGGAAATATTAAGAAAGAGAAGCTTTTTTCCATTGGATTGGCTAAGTTGAAAAACTGAATCCTGGGCCACCAGCAGCCATTTTTCTACCTCAGTTTCATTTGGTTGGCAACTCAGATCCCTTAAGCTTGTAAAGTTAGGCCCTTCTTCCAGCCCTAAGGGACCATAATTGGTCTTTCAGGTAGTGGTTGTCAACCTTGGCTGCACGTTAGAATCACCTGGGAAACACACAAACAAACAAATCTGATGCCCAAGTCACACCTCAGAGCAATTTCACTCAGAATCTCTGGAAATAAGTCTCAGGCCTCGGTACTTTCTAAGGCTCCCAAGGTGAGTTCCGTGTGCAGCGAAGTTTGAGACACACTGGGATAGGCATAGGACAAAGTTTTAGCTAACATGTATGGACCCAATTCTAGCCAAAAGGATGTTAGAGATAGCCAATTTCTTCTGGAAAATATTCTTCCCAGGTGAAAAGACTGAGCCCATGAGGCATCCTTTCTCTACCATCCTTTCTTCCTGCTTTGAGCCAGTTTAATGAAGAACAGTGGCAGCTGAATTGTTACCATGAGATTGCAAACAAGCCTTAGGGACATAAGAGATGGTAGAATAGATAGGGAGAAAGAACCAGGGTCCTTGGGAATATTGCTGTTTTTTTCATAAAACATGGGACTGCCTACTTTCACTATTCTTATTGTGTGACATAATCAGATGTCTTACTGCTTAATACACAGTTAGTTGGGTACTTCATTACTTTCTGTTGAAAATATTCTTAACAAATAACTAACTGATAACTTACTTAAGAAATAGGTTTTTGGCCAGGAACACCTGTAATCCCAGCACTTTGGGAGGCCAAGGTGGGTGGATCACTTGAGGCCAGGAGTTCGAGACCAGCCTGGCCAACATGCCAAAACCCCATCTCTACTAAAAATACACACACACATACACACACACACACACACACACTAGCTGGGCATGGTGGTGCACACCTGTAATCCCAGCTACTTGGGAGGCTGAGGCACAAGAATTGCTTGAACCTGGGAGGCAGAGGTTGCAGTAAGCCGAGATCAGGCCAAAGTGAGACTCTGTCTCAAAAAACAAACAACAAACAAAACAGAAAAGAAATTGGTTTTCTATGTGAAATACTATGCAGCTATAAAAAAGAACAATATCATGTCCTTTATGGCAATGGATAGAGCTAGAGGCCATTATCCTAACCAAACTAACACAGGAACAGAAAACCAAATACTGCATGTTCTCACTTGTAAGTGGAAGCTAAACAACAAGAACACATGGATACTAGGAGGGGAACAACAGACACAGGGGCCTACTTGAGGGTGGAGGGTGGAAGGAGGGAGAAGATCAGAAGAACTACGTACTGGGTATTAAACTTATTACCTGGGAGCTAAATAATGTGTACACAGAGAGTGTGGAATAATAGCCACTGGAGACTTGGAAGGGCAGGGGGTTGGCAGGGAGTAAGGGATGAGAAATTACTTCACAGGCATAATGTATACTATTCAGGTGATAGTTAAACTAAAAGCCAAGCTTTCACCACTATGCATGTAACAAACATGACATTTTATCCATGTAACAAAATGACACTGTGCTCCCTAAATCTATAAATAAATGGTTTTCTGCTCCCTGCAGGCATTTTTAAGCTTATCTTTTCTTTCTTTAAATATAATTTGCTTTACACATGTATATTTATACTTCTATTTACATTAAAATAGTGTCTATATCAACATTTGAAATATAGACAGGTCTGGTTTTGTTGCCTATTGTTTCTGCTGGCTTTTGCTCATGGGAACTTATTTCCTTGTGTACTTGATTATCATTGTCTGCCTTTTCCTTTGAAAAATTCTATGTGGAAAATATTTGAGGCCTGAGATGTAAGTGGGTTTCTCCAGAGGGGATTTGTGTTTACTTCTGCCATGTTATACAGGGCAGTCTTAGAATATTTTAGGTTAAATTCAAGACTTGAATTTGTGGGGGGACCTCCCAAAAGATGTGAATTTTGCCTATAAGATCTCTTTCAGGACAGGCTGGAGGGTACAATTTCTGAGGGATAGCTTTTTTATTTCTTTTCCCCATACCCTGCTTTGTCCAATGCAAGATAACTTTCCTTTCAATTCTTGAAATCTCTTGAGGTTGGAGGAGTGGAAGGAGCAGAAAGGTTTATTATCAGTTCACTCTTACAGGTTTACACATGTGGTGGAAACTTTGAGGTCCCAAAATATATTAGGAATTTACTTGTTAGACTGCCCAGTGTTATGATAGATGGGCTCTGTTTCCTGTCCTTCACACTCCTCCAGACCTTGATACATTAAGCTAGTTTCAGCATCACAGCTTTGTTTCCTTTCTGGTTATTCCCTTTACATGCATTTTGGCTTATTTCCTTACCATATTTTCAGCATTTTGATGCTTAATCATGCACATGCACACACACACACACACACACACACACACACACACACACACACACACACGGCATTTGCAGTCATTTTCAGTAAGTTAGTATAAATATCTTGATAGCCACATTTCAAATATGGGGCTCATAGAGGCTACCATCTTACAAAAATATTTGTTGAATCCCTTCTCGCTTTCTATTCCTATGGATCCTGCCCTAATTGAAGTCACTGCTTCCTACCTGAATTGTTGAAATCGTCTTTTAAACAGTTTTTCTTCATTTCCAATCATTCCCCATTAATTTCTTTTTCTACCCTGCTGACAAATACTTTGTAAAACGCTTACCTATCATGTGATTTCATTACTTAAAAATAACAATATAGGCTCCCTGTTGCCTAATAGAGGCCGCACTCTAGTCTTTTCCCAACATAACTTGACTCATGTTCAACCACTTTCTTCTCCACACACTAAAGTATGATACTGATGCCTACCACCATACACTTTTGTACTTCCATACCTTTGTTCAAATGAACACTCTTTCTGGGCATGTACTATTCTCTGCATGCCAAATTTCTTCCTTCTTTGTGGACCAGGTCTACTGTCTTCTCTGAGACCAGCCCTTATTCACCCAGGGAGAACTAACACTTTCTTCTACTATTCTACAATATCACATATGAATAGTTTATTTGCATGGTCATCTGTCAAAACGAAATGTGAGTCTCAATGAATTCAGGAAACAGGTTTTATTTAGTTTTAAAATTTTTAGCCGTAAGCATGGTGCCTGCTACAGTGCTTAATAAATAAGGGAATAAAGACAGTTGACTTTATAAAATCTAGTGTGCAGTTTTTTGTTTTAAATTCTCCACTATGGCATAGTCGTAGCATTTCAGAGTTAAAAGACATTTTAGAAGTCATTAGTACAATGGCTTTTATGAGTGTAAAAAATTAAGGCTCAAAATAGTTAAGTGTAAAAGTTGAAATCCACGAAAACTCAATGGATGTTTGTTTGGAAAATGAATACTATTTATTATTCACTGTTTACTGAACACCAGCCATTGCTAAGTATGTTACATATTTGTTTTATTTCATTTTCCCCGTGATCCTATAAATTAAGGATATTTTCTTCATTGTATGCAGCATTTTATCAGTCATACCAACTATGTGATCTGAAATAATGCCACAGGTTCAAGTTATTGGACCTTTTCATGGCCCCTGGCACCTTCTCCTTCAGCCAGTTCCTGGCTGCCATGTAGAGGAAAAGGTTTTATTGCCTCCTTAACACCTTCTGGTTACTCTAGGCTTTTAATTTTTCTCCCCCAGGGCTGTTCCTGACTTAGAGGTTAGAGCTTGAGCCTCTGTGCACTTTCTGCTTTTATCAAAATGCTGGCAAATCATTTTGTAAAGCTGTCCCCACGCTTAAGGAGAGCTGCTTCTACAAAGCAAACAATTCCTGTGTTTGGAACTCTGGTTTCTTAAAGGGATCACATCCCTTTTATGTCTATTTTACACATATCTCCTCTCACATCATGTCAACCAGCTCTGAACGATTAACTGATTTAAACAAGCATCATCTGATTCCATGAAGAATCCTTCAGTCGTAACAGTTTTTTGTCATAACAGTTTTCTAATTGTGTGGCTTATATCACATTATACCAAGTTAACCTAGCTATATAAATATTTGAATTGTCACAAAATAATTTTCTAATTTTCTTAGCTTCAATAAGGCATTTTTTCTTTTTTTTTGAGATGGAGTCTCGCTGTTGCCCAGGCTGGAGTGCAATGGCGCGATCTCGGCTCACTGCAACCTCTGCCTCCCGGGTTCAAACGATTCTCCTGCCTCAGCCTCCCAAGTAGCTGGGACTACAGGTGCGTGCCACCACGCCCAGCTAATTTTTGTATTTTTAGGCAGATGGGGTTTCACCATGTTGGCCAGTGTGGTCTCGATCTCCCGACCTTCTGATCCGCCCACCTCGGCCTCCCAAAGTGCTGGGATTACAGGCGTGAGCCACTGTGCCTGGCCCAATAAGGCTTTTTAACGGAATTTGATAAGGCTGAAGTAGTTGGAGGCATTCAGTATTAGTAAATTAGACATTAGTTGGGAGCAATTAGCTATAGAAAGCCTTAGTAATTCAACCTAAATATCAATAACCACAAATTTGTTATTTTTAGTAAAAATATTGTTTTGCTTAACATAGGTATTGTCATCACTACCCTGCTCAAGTATTGATTAAGAAATCATGGAATTCTTTTTTTTTTTTTTTTTTTTTTTTGGCGACAAGCTCTCACTCTGTGGCCCAGGCTGGAGTGTGGTGGCATGATCACAGCTTACGGCAGACTCAACCTCCCCAGGCTCAGGTGATCCTCCCGCCTCAGCCTCCTGAGTATCTGGGACTACAGGCACATGCCACCAAGCCTGGCTAATTCCCTTCCCCTCCCTTTCCGTCTCTTCCCCTTCCCATCCCCTCCCCTTCTCTCCCTTTACCTTTTTCCTTTTTTTTTTTTTTTTTTGAGACAGGGTTTCACTATGTTGGCCAGGCTGGTCTCAAACTCCCAAGCTCAAGGGATTCTCCCACCCTGGCCTCCCAAAGTGTTGGGATCACAGGTGTGAGCACACCCAGCCAAGAAATCATAGAATTCTTTTTTTTTTTTTTTTTTTGAGATGGAGTCTCACTCTGTTGCCCAGGCTGGAGTGCAGTGGCACAATCTCGGCTCACTGCAACCTCCACCTCCCAAGTTCAAGTGATTCTCCTTCCTCAGCCTCCCGAGTAGCTGGGATTACAAGTGCCTGCCACTACGCCCAGCTAATTGTTGTATTTTTAGTAGAGATGGGGTTTCACTGTGCTAGCCAGGCTGGTCTTGAACTCCTGGCCTCAGGTGATCTGCTCACTTTGGCCTCCCAAAGTGCTGGGATTATAGGCATGAACCATCATGCCAAGCCCGTAGAATTCTTAAAAAATGGAAAAAGAATGAGAAAAATAGAAAATTACCATTAGGTAAACGTTGTAAGGCAAGAGCCATTGGTGTATGTCAAGATTAGTGAGCAAAAGCACAATGAGAGACAGCATATTCGTATTGTTGGAATGTGTCTCCTCACCAAATAATTATTTTTTTTTTTCTGTAGAGACCTGGTCTTGCTACATCACCTAGGCTGGTCTCCTACTCCTCAGCTCAAAAGATCCACAGGCCTCAGCCTCCAGAGTAGCTGGGACTACAGACGCACACCACCAGGCCCGGCTTCACTAGATAATTTTTAATAACAGAGGGGAAAATAGTAGCTTCACAGTGAAGAAGCCTGGCAGACATCACATTAACCAAATGAGCAAAGTTACCATCCCTAGTTAGAAAACCTATTGATGTTACATAAACTCTGATGTGCTGTACCCCCCTTCTGTGTTGTATTTTTTTCTAAAAATGCATAACTTCAATTTAATCCTAGAAAACTTCAGATGAATCCAAATTGCCGGACTTTTTACAAAAGAACTGACCAGTACTCTTCAAAGTGTCAAGGTCCTGAACAACAAAGGACTGAGGAACCTACTGGAGGAGATTAAGGAATCCTGGATTAAAGTCTGGATGAGAACAACACATTAGCGAGAAAAGCAGCAAACTTGAATGAAGCCTGCCATTTAATAGTATTGTATCCATGTCAATTTCCTGGTTTCTATCATTGGACTATGGTCATAGAAGTTGTTAACATTAGGGGAGGCAGAGTGAGGGATATACGGGAACTCTCCTTTTTGTGTAATTTTTCTGTAAAGTCTAAATTATTTCAAAATAAAAGTTTAAAAGAAGTCATGGAATTCCAAAAATAAAATCTCTGGGCTGTTTCTCCTCTTCAATTTACTCCAATCAGGAGGAAATAACAGACTGAGCTGAGTCAGTGTCTTGCGCTCGTATTACCTGTCTGTACAAGGTGAATAGAGAAAAATGGTTCCTGTGCTAGGAGTTTACAATATGCCTGGTGTCCCCACTTCATCACTTGTAAATTCCCACCTTTTCAGCCCCTCTGTGTTGTTTACTTCTTTCACCTGGCATAGCCATTCAGAGTTTGTTTCTATCTTTCATAGCCAACAACCTGCACATAGACTGACAGAGCTAGCCATCTTTTAATTTCCTCTTATTTTTATTTTATTTTGATCTTATCTCTCATATCTGTATTCTTGAGTAATACCTTTCTTGTGTTCATGATATCTCTAAGTCTCCTTCACACTTCTAATCATAACCAATTGTATCAGCTGGCAGCTCACAGAGCCAATTAAAATACTTACCTTCACATCTTGATTTCCGCTTTTAAAAGTACATTTGTTTGGGAGCCTGAGGCAGGAGGATTGCTTCAGCCTGGGAGGTCGAGGCTGCAGGGAGCACTACGATTGTCAACTGCATTCCAGCCTGAGTGACAGAGCAAGACATTGTCTTAAAAAAAAAAAGGACATTTGTACACATTGCTTTATTTGACTCTGTGAAGTAGGTGGCTCTGTTGCCATTGATCCTATATTCAGAAAAGGAAATTGAGTCGCCGAGATAACTGACTCCTCAAAGGAGAAAAACAAGATTGGGAGCCCCTCCAGCTGTGAGACCCAGAAGGCTCCAGTAGCACCGGAAAGCAGTTCCACAGGGTCCTGGCATCAGAAAAGGGCACTGCCCCCAGTGTGATGGCAGACGTGGGGAGCAGCCCTGTGTAGCAGCCAGTGAGATTTCCCTCCCACAGTTCCCAAAGGCCCTGTCGTACCCTCAGGCAGCTGAGTCCAGGGAGACTCAGCACAAAAAGCCGCAGAGACCTGGGCCCTTCATTTTCTTTCCTTATGAAAAATTGCCGCTTTGGAGCCCTCTCCATAGTTTCTCTGTTCCAAAGAGAAAACTCTCACAACTGTCATCGTTCCTATTTTTCAAAATGTAAAAATAAAGGAAAAACGTTTTGTTATTCCAGTGCATTTGCTCTCAAAATATACAGTGATTAGACTGAGCTATGTCATTTGGCAGTGAATGTTGGACCACCCTTTGGTTTTGTCTGTTCCATTCTTGAAGTCCATGGGAATTCTTGGTGCTCAGTTTTCTGTTTTCACAGCTTTGCCCCAGCACCTGTTCCAAAAGCAATTGAAAGGGCTTGACTGGATCCTGATTCTTAATTTTCAGCTCACAAGCAAGAATGTTTAGGATTTAAGGTATAATACTATATTTTACAATGTCAGAACTAAAGCTTTTATGTGAAATTATACCATAAAACACTTTTCACGATTTAGTGAAAATAGTATCTTTAAAAGGGATTTTGTCCTTTCTGCAAGAAGACAAACAGAAGCATATATGATAACCATGTAGGGAGGGAAAAATACATGTTTGTATGAGATTTTATTATTTTGACTTGTTCAGGAGATCGTAAATTTTTCTCTTAAGGAATCAGATAAAGAGTAAATGCCTTATAAATGTTTCATCAAACGATGAAAAAATAAATTAAGGAATAATGACTTCAGTATTGTCAGATGTTTGCCCACCTACGTGAATCAAAAATCTTTTCAGTATTACCATGGTACATGAATTATTCATTAAGGCATCAAGAATAAAAATTTTAAATTAAGTACTAATTAATTCAGTATATACATAAAATAGGGTCCGAAACTGTTACCTGATCATTGGTCAAGTTCTTCCAAAGTGGATTTGTACAAAGTGGTCATGGAAAAGCAAGCCTTTTATAAGATTTTAGCTAATTTAGAGGCCAGCAGGGGGGAAAAAAAAGAAAATAATTTTGGGGAGTGATTTCTGGTGGCTTTTTTGTTATGAAAAGAAGACGCCAAGCCTAAATAACTATAAACAGATTTTATAAACTCAAATCTTTCATTTAAAATTCATTCAAAAAAGCAAAGCCATAATTTTAAGTGGCGCTGACTTAGTGAGACATGGGACATTGTTAGGGACTCCCTTCCTGGGTAGGGAGGGGCTAGGGCAGGGATGGGCTGTTTCTAGGTCAAGGGCAAGGTGATGGGGAAGGCTGGCTGACAGCAACGTTAGGCCAAGGCTTGGGCCCCTGGAACATCACCAAAACAAGGAAGAGAGCAAGACCAGGCCTGAAATTTCAGTGTGAAGGGGCAGGCATCAAAAACTTACAAGTTTTGCTAAGAAATTGAAAACAGGAGAGAAGAATAAAGAGGTTTCCAGGCAACAGCTGAATAGGATGGAGGGAGCTGTTGCAAGAGACAGAGCAGCCCCAGGGCCACAGGCTGGGAATAGCTGTGGGTGCATGGGTCCCTGGAGGGTGGAGGGTGGAGCTAGGTCATCAAAGGGGAAGAGCTTGGAGACATGAGTGGTCACAACTAGACTTCAGAGACTGTGCACAAAAGATAAAGTAGTTCTTCACACTCAGTTCATCTGTAACACAGAGGAATGTCATTCTGTCTCTTGACAATGGGTTTTGAATTATGCATGAAATGGCTTGTCTAAAATCAACTGTAGATGCACAATCAGGTCCTTTCAGAGGATTTCCCAAAGGACATAAGAAGAAATGTAATAAACTTTCTCATTTATAGAATTTAAGAAGAAAATAAAAATATTTACATTTGTTCACTTTGTACAAAGTCTAAATAACAGATTAATAGTTCCCTGACAGTATTATCATTCAGGATTATTCTCGTTTAACGTATGGACTTTTGAAAACTGCATCTTTAAAATTTACTTTTACTAAACTGTTAATACACATATCTATAGAGATGGCAGTGGTCTGCATACTGATCATTTTTATAACTCTACTTGCAAAAGTTGTCTATAAGTTGCTTCCTCAACTTATAATTTCTGTATTTGTAAATTAAATAGCAATGAGAGCAAAATAGCCATTTCAAACCGTTGAAAAATATCTCTCCAGTCTCTCATAAAGATTGACTTGCGGGCTGGGTGTGGTGGCTCACGCCTATAATCCCAGCACTTTGGGAGGCCAAGGCAGGTGGATCACCTGAGGTCAAGAGTTTGAGACCAGCCTGATCAACACGGTGATAAACTGTCTCTACTAAAAATACAAAATTAGCCAGATGTAGTGGTGCATGCCTGTAATCCCAGCTACTTGGGAGGCTAAGGCAGGAGAATCACTTGAACCCGGGAGGCAGAGGTTGCAGTGAGCCGAGATTACACCATTGCATTCCAGCCTGGGCAACAAGAGCAAGGCTACAACTCAAGAAAAAAAAAAAATTGACTTGCTTCATCAAATGAATAGTACTGTCCTAGAACTGTGGAGCAACTTAATAAAAATAATATATTCCACTATTTTTCAGAGGACCTGTTTTGATTTTCACATTGTAAAATTTTGTTTAAACATAGAATGCTAGCCTTAAAAAATTTGGAAACCTCTGACCTAGTCTAAACTGAGGCCCAAGATCACAGAGCATCTAAATGGCAGTGTTATGACTGGAATCTAAATTTCCTGACTTCCACCCCAGTGCTATTTTCATCAGAACATAGGCAAGTAAAACAAAGTTGATCAAACTGATGTTGAACCTTAAAAAATTGTAATAAAATGTACTTCCAGATTTTGCCAGTATATTTACGATAAATAACAATTAAAATAAAAATAATCTACAAGATCTCCAATCTTATTTGTTTTCTAAAGAAAAAGTTTTCAATCTGTAATACTGATCCAAAGATAAACTTTATGTATCAAGGCCATGTGATACTATTATATTCATATTTTACTCCCTGGACATAAGAGTATAATAGAAGTATATACTACAACCATGGAGGAGGAATTGTGCCAATGTCATAAAATTCAATCCCACAAGTTTTCAATTTTATACCAAAAACATAAAAAAAAGAAGAGATTAAGAAATTATGCAGAAAACCTATTAAATGTTTAAGAGACAATAAAACTGCCACCAACCCATTAAATATTCTCTTGTAAGCAAAAGATCAAGAGCCAATAGTACCAAAGTTCCCAAAATAAAAAAAAAAAAAAGAGCGAGAGGGAGATAAAATTCTAAAGGGCGAAATCACTGAAAAGTTATAAAAATGGCTTAGTCATGGATGGGAGAATAAATGTATTTAATAGTCTAAACATTATACATACATCCACTATTGTGCATCATAAGCACGATAATTATCACAAGAAGATGAAAGCTGAGGATAGGATGTTTTAATTCAGGATTAAATTAAGAACTTGGACCATTTTCAAATTCCTTAACAGAGACCTAAGAATATGCAGGCCTGAGAACTGATGAACAGTTTATTTAAACAAAGTTGGAAAGAGGACACATATTGTGTTCTTCATGAGGTACATATCTACTGTAGTTTCTTGAAGAAGGACTACAGTTTGGAAAAGAAAATGAAATCATTTTCAAATGCAACATGTTGTATAGAATATAAATATGCTTTGTGAATCAGGAAAGAATATTGATTTATGTGACACATTCTTGCAATATTAAATACAGCATCATCATTTTGTTCAAATATTTGCTGACAATATGAAAGATTTCTAAACAGTATTTGTGAATTGTTTCAGCAGACTTGTTGAATTTTAAAGGGAACTCAGTTAAAGAGGTCTTTATTGTTAGGATAGATGCAGAATCTTGGTTTCTTAACAGGTGTTCTCAGAAGGGCACATGGTATGTAGACATTTAGTCAGGTTCTATCATCAGAAGAGGGAGGTCCTACTTTGGTTAAGCTCTTTTTATCCAGCCAAGTTAAGATACCTCTGGACTCAGACTGTCTGGTTTTGAATCCTGAGCTCACCATATGCTGGTCATGTGATAATATTCTTCTTGAAAAATTATTTTGTAGTTGTAGTTGGGAAATATGATACAAGCATATTCATTGCTATTGTCTACTATTTTTGTAACTGCTTCCAAACAAAATTTGCAATGTATTTAAATAGCAGAGAAGAATAAAAAGCACTTCAACATCTATATAGCTCTAGCAATATGGCTGATGCCTCTTCCTTTAAGAGTTTTATATCCGTAAATGTTTGCCTTAATGGCTTTGCTGGGTGAAAGGAACAGAAATCAGGGACCTGGGTCCATACTGTGTGAGGAATCACATAGGAAATTCTCCCCACAATAAGCTGAGGTGCCAAAGGGCTACACCTTCAGGATAAAGTTGAACTGTAAGTAAACCAGCCCTTGCCTAAATTTGTAGTCCAACTTTACATCACCTGGATTTCCCAGTAAAGTTAAGGTGGCTCTATATGGGCAGTATCCCCAAGCTTGTCTTACTGTTACACGTTAAGGCAAAAAAGCATTATAGAAAGTAAAGACAGTAATTTAATAATAAAAAATATTTAATTCATCAGACTCTATAACACTTTATTTTATAAATAACACTTTATATTTGTATGTGTCTAATAACATAGCCTCAAATGGCATAAAGCAAAAGGACAGAATGAAAAGGAGAAATAAAGTCCAACAGAGTTTTATGAGAAATTTGATAGAACAAAATGGGCAAAAAAGACAGTAAGCTTAAAAGAGATTTATACAATCCAATTAACAAACTTGACCTTAATGGACATATACAAAACTGTAAGAAGAAAACAATCACAGAATATATAAATATATATAGATATATGAATACATGGCATATTTACAAATGTTAAGCATAATTGGCCATAAAGCAAGTCTTATTTCAATGAATTGAAATCATATAGTATGGGTTCTCAAATCATAATCTCTAGCAATTAAGCTAGATATAGATAACAAAAAGATAACTAGATTCTACATGTTTCAAAATTTAGAAATTTACTTCTAAATTATTTAAGGGTCAGAGAAAAAATCAAATTAGAAAGTATTTTGAATGGAATAATTATTAAGACACTAACTTTCAAAATTTGTGGATATGGATATGATAAAGAAATACAGGGACTCAAATACACATATTAGAAAAAATAAGAGGTAAAAAACTAATTAGATAAATAAGCACCTCAAGAAGTTAGAAAAAGCATAAAATAAATCTTTAGAAAGACACAGAAAAGAAAATTAAAATAGCAGAAAGCAGTGAAATGGAAACAAGTATACAATACAGAGATTCAACAAAGCCAAAAGCTGATTCTTTTTAAAAAGTAATAATATTGATAGACTTTTGGTGAGATTTTAATCAACAAAAGAGAGTGGCCAGCTGCAGTGGCCCGCGCCTGTAATCCCAGCACTTTGGGAGGCTGAGATGGGCAGATCAATTGAGGTCAGTAGTTTGAGACCAGCCTGGCCAACATGGTGAAACGCCATCTGTACTAAAAATACAGAAATTAGCCGAGTGTGGTGGTGAGCACCTGTAATCCCAGCTACTCAGGAGGCTGAGGCAGGAGAATCGCTTGAACCCGGGAGGCAGAGGTTGCAGTGAGCCTAGATTGCACAACTGCACTTCAGCCTGGGCAATAGAGTGAGGATCCATTTCAGAAAAAAAAAAAAAACAAAAAACAGAGAAGATATAACTTACAGACTATCAACAACAATAAAAGGAATATTACCACATATGCTGCAAAAATGAAAAAAAAAGATAATATAAACAATTTTATGCCAATAATTTAAAAATATACATGAAATGAATACAATTATGGAAAAATATAACCTATCAAAATTTACTCAAGAAGAAATAAATTATCTGAAACATCCTGAACTGCTAAGTTGAATTGTTAAAAATTATATTTTAAAAAAAGAACACATAAATAAAACCTCTAGGTCCAGATGGCTTTACCGGAAACATCTACCAAACATTTAGTAAAGATATCATATTGTCTTACACAAACTATTTCAAGTACAGAAAAAGAAGAAATAACTTGGCCAGGTACAGTGCTCACACCTGTAATCCCAGCACTTTGGGAGGCCAAGGTGGGCAGAACACCTGAGGTCAGGAGTTTTGAGACCTGCCTGGCCAACAGGGTGAAACCCCATCTCCACTAAAAAAATTAAAAAATTAGCCGGGCGTAATGGTGGATGCCTGTAATCCCAGCTACTCAGGAGGCTGAGGCACGAGAATCCCTTTAAACCCGGGAGGCAGAGGTTGCAGTGAGCTGAGATCTCGCCAGTACACTCCAGCCTGGGCAACAAGAGTGAAACTTCGTCTCAAAAAAAAAAAAAAAAAAAAGGAGAACAACCCAAGTTATTTGATAATAATTTTTAATCAACAACAAACAGAAAGAGTATTTATTTATTTATTTACTTACTTACTTACTTATTTTTAGAGACAGGGTCTCACTCTGTCTCTCATGCTGGAGTGCAGTGGTGTGATCATAGCTCACTGCAGCCTCGAACTCCTGGGCACGAGTCATCCTCCCACCTCGGCCTCCTGGATGGCTGGGACTACAGGCACATGCCATCGAACCCAGAATTTTTTTTTTTTTTTTTTGTAGAAATCGGGTCTTGCTATATTACCCATATTGATCTCAAACTTCTGGCCTCAAGCAATCTTTCTGCCTTGGCATCCAACAGTGCTAGGATTATAGGTATGAGCCACTGTGCCCAGCCTTGTCATTTTAAGACATTATATAAAATAGTTATAAAAGGTTGGGCACAGTGGCTCATGCCTGTACTCCCAGCACTTTGGGAGGCTGAGACAGGCAGATCACTTGAGGTCAGGAGTTCGAGACCAGCCTGGCCAACATGGTCAAACCCCATCTCTACTAAACATACAAAAAATTGGCCAGGTGTGGTAGCCTATAACCCCAGCTACTCGGGAGGCTTAGGCAGGGGAATCGCTTGAACCCAGGAGGCGGAGGTTGTGGTGAGTTGAGATCATGCCACTGCACTCCAGCCTGGGCGACAGAGTGAGACTCTGTCTCAAAAAAAAAAAAAAAGTTATAAAAAATAAGCCCTAGGAATAAACATAAAAAGAGTTACATAGGGATTTTACATAGAACTCTATAAGACTTTATTGAAATACTTTCAAAGGGATCTAAGTAAATGAAGAGGTATACTATGTTCACAGATTGGGTTGTATTTACTTGGGTATTGGCCAAACACAGTAAGCATGGGAAAGTGAGTGGTGAGAAATACATTGCAGTGTAAGTGGTTGGCCTTCATGTTCCATTCCTAGACCCAACAAGGGCAGGAGAGGAGCTTAATCTTTGGAGCTCAAGCAGAATGCCTTACCAGTGGCCCCGGGTCTCTTTTTGGGACTGAAAACTGGGATTCTTGACAGCCTCCTCTACCCTTAAGGAATGTATATCTGGGAGCTAGTGCAGGAGAAGGGGATGTATAGAAGACAATGGCTACCAGGAACACATATAGTACAGTGAGGTTTCTTGCTAATAGCAGAGAATACCAACTGTTCTGGAGTCAAGTGCTGGTTGGCTGTCCCCGAAACACGCCAAATCTTATGCTTTTTAATGCTGCTAAATAGGTTTAGTCCTGTCCCTTTGTGAAGGGTAAAAGTCATCTTACATTATAAGTAGTAATTAAAATATGCTTATTAATGTTCTCAGAATTATGCTTTTCACACTTTAAGCTTCAAAAACTTGACATAGGTCAGGCGCAGTGGCTCATGCCTGTAATCCCAGCACTTTGGGAGGCTGAGGCGGGCAGATCACGAGGTCAAGAGATCGAGACCATCCTGGCTAACACGGTGAAACCCCGTCTCTACTAAAAATACAAAAAATTAGCCGGGCGTGGTGGCATGCGTCTGCAGTCCCAGCTACTTGGGAGGCTGAGGCAGGAGAATCACTTGAACCCGGGAGGCAGAGGTTGCAGTGAGCTGAGATCGTGCCACTGCACTCCAGCCTGGGCGACAGAGCAAGACTCCATCTCAAAAACAAACAAACAAACAAAAAACTTGACATAATTTTAAAAGAAGTAATCACCTTTTCCTGATACAGTTTTCCTGTGGGTGTTAGGGTTCTTCAGAAAAATAGAACCAAGAGCATATATTAGAGACAGAGAGAGAGATTTGTTTTAATTAATTGGCTCACCTGATTGTGGGCGCCAGCAAGTCTGAAACCTGCAGGGCAGACCTGACAGGAATTGGGGTTACAGTCTTGAGTCCAAAGGAGGACTAGAGACAGAATTCCTTTCTCTTCAGGGGACTTCAGTCTTTTCTCCTAAGGCCGTCAAGTGATTGGTAAGGTCCATCCACATTATGGAGATGATTTACTCAAAGTCTAATGATTTAAATATTAATCACATCTCAAAAATAAACTTTAAGGCAATATCTAGACTGGTGTTTGCACAAATAACTGGGTATCACAGCCTAGCCAAACTGACATATACAATTATGTATCACAGTAAGTGAGCATTTTTATTCACCTCTGAGTTTGGGGACCATTAGAGCCTATTGGAGCCTTCATCCAGCAGTTTTGCCTACAACAGATGATAACCTGTCATCCTAGAATACTACTGCCCCTTCTTCTATTGGAGCTGATTCATTTCTCTTACAGTGGAGGTGTCTTACCTTAAAAAAATATATATGATAGCCCAGGCGTGGTGGCTCACGCCTGTAATCCCTGCACTTTGGGAGGCCGAGGCAGGTGGATCACTTGAGGTCAGGAGTTCGAGACAAACCTAGCCAAGATGGTGAAACTCTGTCTCTACTAAAAATACAAAAATTAGCCAGGCATGGTGGTGCGCACCTGTAATCCCAGCTACTTGGGAGACTGAGGCAGGATAATCACTTGAACCCGGGAGGTGGAGGTTGCAGTGAGCCAGAATCGCACCATTGCACTCCTGACTGGGTGACAAGAGTGAAACTCTGTCTCAAAAAAAAAAAAAAAAAAAATTATTTTACCGTGAGAGATGGAGATAGGAGACCAAGGAGTTTCTCAAAGTACATGGTCTATGATCATCTACCCTTATAAGGAGGGGAAGTAAAAGACCTACTGCCTGGATCTTGGTACAGCACAGAGATAATGTTACCCCAGGGTCCTTGCTCCCAGAGCTCCCAAGATGGCGGTGGGCTTCTTCCAAGATGGCGGCAAGACTTTTATTCTCTGACCTGGGGTTTTTGGCCTCACAGATTCCAAGGAAGGGAATCTTGGGCCATGCGGTGAGTGTTATAGCTCTATTAGAAGCTGTGACACAGAAGAGAACCGTGGAACCCAGTGACTAGTGTTCAGCTCGATTAGGACGAACCCGGGCACTTAGCCCTGCAGGAACAATGGCAAGCCTTTAGCCCGATTGGAGCAGGAATGGGTGCCTCGCTGGATCAGGAGCACAGTGGACACCCTGCCGGATCCAGAGGGTGGGAATTCAGCGGCGGTCTGCTACGGCGGCAAACAGCAGTGGTGGACGGTGAGCGAAAGCTCAGCTCCAGCCATAACAAACACAGATCAGAAGAGAGTGCAGTTGCAAGATTTAACAGAGTGAAAACACAGCTCCCATACAAAGGGAGGGGACCCAAAGCAGGTAGCCGTTGCTGGCTGGAATGCCTGGGTTTATATCCTGATCATTGTCCTCCCCGTGTGCTCTCAGGTGATAGATGATTGACTATTTCTTTACCTCCCGTTTTTGCCTAATTAGCATTTAAGTGAGCTCTCTTTACTACCTGATTGGTCGGGTATGGGCTAAGTTGCAAGCCGGTGTTTAACGGTGGATGCGGTCACCTTCCCAGCTAGGCTTAGGGATTCTTAGTTGGCCTAGGAAATCCAGCTAGTCCTGTCTCTCAATAACACTTTGTATACATCAGTAAATTGTGTATTTCTGTGCAAAATAAATCAGTTGAGCTAATAATAATTAAGAACTTGCTTCTGAGTAGGTCATAGGCAGAAATAAGGCAATGAAGAGAAAGACCCACTTCTGAACTGCTTTAGTGAATGGAGATGGACCTGCAGGGAACAGGAACCATATTGATGAAGAAATTCTTGGTGGATTTGTAGAAGCAATAGCTGAGGACTGAGCTGTCCCCCTCATTTATTTAGATTGTCATTAATTCCTTATTTGAACCTATGGTTTTCTCCTTGAAACCAATCACCATAGCTGGGGGACTCAGTATAAAGAATGGAAGATGCAGAGGTGATAACCAACAGAGTTAACAACTGGTGCTGCCTCATGGACACCAGCTGATCAGAATGGATGCTGATGATAGCTCAAGATCAAGGATCCAGAATACCTTTGCTGTGCCAACCCTTAGCCTTCAAGTTGTTGGACAGTGCAGGGCTGGAGGAAGGGTCACGGCTTCTGGGTAGCAGAAGGCACTGGCTTGTGGGGGTAGGCCTCAGGGCAGTGACTATTTTCCAATCAGTATAAACCAATGTTAATATTATAATTTAGCAACAAGCACAACCACACGGGGTCTGTTGGCTGAACTTTGGTCCATTGGAGAACACCTGGAGGATGGAAGGTACATGGCACTTTCTTCATTCTTCTTTATCTACAGAACCTCTCAAAAGGGGCTTTTTCCTTTTGTAAACACCTGGTGTTAAGAGAGCTGATCTGACTGCCCACCTAGAGAAGTCAGGGAGGACTCAGATAAACCATTATTCAGGCAATCGAAAATCTGCATAGAACTTTTGACTCCCTCCAAACTTAACTGCTTATAGCCTGTTGTTGCTTGGAAGCTTTACTGATGACATAAATAGTCAATCAATACAATTTTGTATGTCATTTGTGTTAAATACTGTATTCTTACAGAAAAGAAAGTACTAAGAAAATATCATAAGGAAGAAAAAATACATTTACACTACTGTACTGCATAGACAGTGTAAATTTGTGGCATTTGTTTACAAGATGAATCATCTGTCTGAAATGGCAGGCACAGCGGCAAACCTTAATCTATGTTACAAATCAGGCAATCTGACCTTTCCTCTTAATGTCACGACTCATCCTTGCTTCCTGGGAGCACTTGCAGCATCACTAGTGGCACTTTTTATGGGTCCCATGGTGTTACTCAAGGTTTGGGATTTGTACTCAACACGATGAAAAAGACTGGAGGACCATAAAAGATTGCTTTGCACTGTGATACACGATTTACTGAAGAGACACACTGCTTACTTGGATATGGTTAGCTCACATGGCATTTTAAGCAATACTTGCAACACTTGAGTTCACCACAATAGCAATAGGAGATGGCTATGAAATTACTCCAGTAAAAAATAGCATTATTTAGCTGTTGCTCTTAGCTTCATCACTTAAAGATGTCACAAAGAAGAGCAATGGTAGTTTTTATATTTCCTGGACCAAAAATCTTTTTAAAAAAATGAACCTTACTAGATGTTTAATTGCAAGCAAATTAAATAGTTTCTGTGTTTTGGCTTTCTTATCTGTCAATGAGTATCACTGTATATACACAGTGAATTTTCGCAGTTACTTTAATACTGCATCTTTATATTTGTTTACATTTCTCTGGACTGTGAATGGTGCCATGCATGGTCTGTAGGTGTCTGTGTACATAAGTATCAACACATTTTAACTTTTTATAATAGAACTGTGTATATTTTTAGTAGTAAATGATAAAATACATATATTTTATGCATTCATGGCATACTTTTTTCTCAATTTTTTTATATTTCTAGGCTACATGGTTCATATGCAAGTTTTTTTCAAATTGTTCAAGTCTCCAAAAATTTTTAAATGTATTTATTGAAAATACCTGCATATAAGTGAACCAGCACAGTTCAGACCCGTGCAGTTCAAGGGCCAAGTGTCACCTGAAATATGGATTATTTGCAAGAGTTCAACTTTTACAAACTTTGTTTTACTTTATATATTTTTTAAACTCAGAAATGTTTCAGTGTGTCTTAGGGCCCCTCAGCAGTTATTCAAAGAAAATAAACTGAGCAAACAGATGCATTTTGGAAGGTAATAGGTTAGTGCCAAAGTAATAGCGGGTTTTGCCATTAAAAAATAGCATTATTTAGCTGTTGCTCTTACCTTCATAACTTAAAGACATCACAAAGAAGAGCAATGATAGTTTTTATATTTCCTAGACCAAAAATCCTTTTAAAAAAATGAACCTTACTAAATGTTTAATTGCAAGCAAATTACATAGTTTCTGTGTCTCAGCTTTCTCATCTGTAAAGTGGGGATGTTAAAAATAGTTCCTATCTCATAGGTTTGTAAGAAGTAAAAGGGAGACAGTATACAAAGTGCTTAGCACAATGCTAAGCACATAGAAACTGATTTAAAAACAGCTGTTACAATTATTAATGATAAAACTGTGGGTTTCAGAGCCTTGAATCAGTTTTGTTCAATAGTGTGCCCAGAAATCAATTGGAAGAAAAGGATGAGGAAGCCCCACGTCAATGGAAACAATTTGAGCCCATGTGGATAAAACAAGGAGGAAGTTGCAGTAATTGTGAAAGTTAAATCATGATTTTTCTGTGTAGTAAATTTGAATTAAATCTCAGTGTTATAAAATGCTTCTTACAATCACAATTCAAAAATATTTGTGTTTCATGTGCAATAGAACATATCAACAAAAACAAAGTGGAGTTTAATATTGACTTAATTCACATATAATAAATCACTTTATAGATAACTGTAGCATCTTTATAGATAAAGAAGCATAATGTTCTTTAAAAATGTTTGGCCCATGGCCAAGTGCAGTCACTCAATCACAGCCGTAATCACAAACAACACTGTGGGAGGCCAAGGCGGGAGGATCACTTGAACTCAGGAGTTTGAGGCTGCAGTGAGCTATGCTCAGGCCACTGTAGTCAAGCCTAACAGAATGAGACCCTGTCTCTAAAATATATATATTTGGCCCCTAAACTTATATTTTTGTAACATCTGCACATTTCTATTATGTACCTATTATGTACAACATGTTTTCTTTCCAATTGATTTGTTGTTTGTTGATTTATGGTTCGCAAATATCTTCTCCCAGACTGTGCCTCATCCTTTCATTTTTTTAATTTTTTTCTGAGACAGAGTTTCACTCTTGTTGCCCAGGCTGGAGTGCAGTGGCGCTGTCTTGGCTAACTGCAACCTCCGCCTCCCAGGTTCAAGCTATTCTCCTGCCTTAGCCCCCTGAGTAGTGGGATTACAGGCATGCGCCACCACACCCGCTAATTTTTGTATTTTTTAGTAGAGATGGGGTTTCACTATGTTGGCCAGGCTGGTCTCCAACTCTTGACCTCAGATGATCCGCCTGCCTTGGCCTCCCAAAGTGCTGAAATTACAGGCGTGAGCCACTGTGCTCCACCCCTTTCACTTTTTAAAAATGATCTTTGACGAAACTAGGTTTTACATCTTAATGAGGAAATATTTATCAATACCTTCCTTTATGTACGTGCTTGCGTGTATGTTTGTGTGTATATTTTTAAACTCTTATGCTACCTTAAAGAAATAAAAAAAATTGCTATATTTTATTCTAGCATTTTTGAAGGCTTCCTTTTCACCTTTACAACCTTATACACTTGAAATAAATTATTGTTTGTGATGTACAAACAAGTCCAATTCCCCCCCCATATGGGCAACCAATCATAGCAGCACCATTTATTGAAAAGATGACTTTCTTCAGCTCATCTGCAAAGCCACCTCTGTGATAGACCAAGTTTTCATGTGTTCAGGGTTTTGACTCTGGACCTCCTAGTTGTTTCTTTTGATTTATATGTCTATCCCTGTGTCAAAACTACTTCAAACTGGCCAGGCGTGGTGGCTCATGCCTGTAATCCTAGCACTTTGGGAGGCCAAGACAGGTGGATTGCTTGAGGCCAGAAGTTCAAGACCAGCCTGGCCAACATGGTGAAACCCCATCTCTACTAAAAATACAAAAAACAAACAAACAAACATACAAAAAAACACAGCCGGATAGCCGGATGTGGTGGTACTTGCCTATAATCCCAGCTACGTGGGAGGCTGAGGCAGGAGAATTGCTTGAACCTGGGAGGCAGAGGCTGCACTGAGCTGAGATAGTGCCACTGCACTCCAGACTGGGTGACAGAGTAAGACTCTGTCTTAAAAAACAAAAAACTACTCCATTTCTGTTTTAAGGCAAATAGTTATATAAAAGGTTTACTGCGAGGAAACTTAAATCACTTAAAATATTTTAGGATATTAATAACAACTTATTTTTTAAGAAGTCTAACTCATATAGCAACTCAGGAACTATCTATTCTGCAAAAGCATAAAACTACATTTACCGTATGGTCATTGGGGTTAATGTTTGCTTCGCCTGAACGAAAACGATCATTTAACAATATCTGTTGAGTTCAATATTTACAAGTGCAGTGACTGAATGATCAGCAATCATTGGATGTAGAATTTCTGGCATATTTGTTAAATACCAACTTTATTATTTAATAATTGTACTTTAGATTATTAACTCTTAAGATTAAAGTGTGTAAGTTAAGAATTGCCCTTGTCCAAAGCTCAGAGCTTCTAGGAATGGCCTCAATAAAGATAGTATTCCTTTTGTCCTGGAAATTCACTTTTGCTCTGGGCTTTAAGGAATTCTTTGTATATTCTTGAATGTGTATATTGTATGTATGTGAGCATATGTGTAAACGTGTGCTGAAAGGGTGGAGAAAAGGGAACAATTGCATTTATCATTCTCAAGTTGTTTTCCTGTTCAACTTTTTCAAAATTTGCCCATAGATCAAAGTGTTTGTGTTGAAACCAGGGTCAGTAGTCAGCAGAGAACAGGGCTCTTGCTGCAGCAGGTGGATCAGCTCCCTGATAAGGAGGAGAGAGGAAATGAAGGCATAGAACAGAACCTGCCTTAGGGCAAGTTCAGGCTGCAGTTAAGGATCTTCTTAAAATGTTTATGGCAAATTGGCATCTTGTTTTTAATTTTAGGAAATTGATTGCACAAAAGTCAACTGGGAAGGAAGAAGCAGGAAATTAACCTTACTCTATGAAAATGTAGCTTTAGTGAGTGTGGGGTGTGCATGGTCCAATTTCCAATGCTAGTCCTAAACAAGTCATGGTGATTTCATGGTAAGAGTCTAGAAGTTTATGCCAAGGTTCAAGAGAGAAAGGAAAGTTGATTCCAATAAAGACCACAAGCACGAGCACCCAAGACTGATGGGATCCTTGAACCCATTGATACTGGAACAATGTACTCTCAAAATATTTCTGAGAGCATACTCAGCCCCTAAATTAAATAAAGTTCTTGTTGGAATTAAAAGCAGTTTTTGAAATTTCATATTGCTCTCAGTGACAATTTCAGAACTTACTTTTATTGAGTATTCTGTAACTTCCTACAAAAACTATAAAATTTCAAGTTAATAACAAAAAACCAGCCCAGGCAACAGAGCAAGACCCCAACTCTACAAAAATTAACTGTTAGCTGGGCGTAGTAGAGCATGCTTTTAGTCCCAGTTAATCTGGAGGCTGAGGCAGGAGGCTGCTTTAGCTTAGGATTTCAAGGCTGCAGTGAGCTATGATCATGCCACTCGGCACTCCAACCTGGGCAACAGAGAGATCTTGTCTTTTTTTTTTTTTTTTCAGCGTGAGTAGCAGCAAGGTTTATTGTGAAGAGCGAAAGAAGAACAAAGCTTCCACAGCATGGAAGGGGACCTGAGCGGGTTGCCCAAGACCTTGTCTTAAAAAAAAAAAAAAAAACTTTAAGAAAATGATGTACCAATGCAAACTTCTGAAAATCTCCCCCAACTCAAAGAGAATCATTCATTATTATGGCTGCCTGCTCAAGAAAAAGTAATTAACAATGATAATAGCTAACATTTAAAACTGTTTTACTAGGTACAGGTAGTGATATGTACTGTTGTCTATAAATTTCAATACCCCATGAGGTAAGGCAATATTTTTTTCTGTTTGACAGTTAAGAAAACTGAGGCTTAAATGAACTGACGATCTAAGTTTTCCTTAAGTTGCATTGCTAGTAAGCAGTGAGGACGAAACTGGAAGTAGGTCTGATTTGACCCCAAAGCCCACACAATTTTTTTCTTAAACAAATTGGTATAATCATCATATAGTAGCTGTGGTAGGCACACACCTTTTTCTAACTCCAGTGCCCAGTAGGGAATAGTTTTTGTTTGGTACAAGGACCAGATAAAGGATAGCCAAGCCCTGCCAGATTGAGACCCTGGGCCAGGTACCAACCTCTCACTAAACCTCAGTTTCCTCACCAGTCTTTACATCCCATAAGGCTTTTCCAAAGCTGACATTAGATGGCCCACGTAAGACATCGCATAGAAAGGGCTCAAAACTGGTGGCAATTCTAAGCGTTTAAAACATTCAGGACGCCACACCACCATTTTGTCTTTAAAAGAAAAAAAAAAGCCTTAGGAACTGTGCCCGTACCTAAAAGCCTTGTAGGAGACGCCGGAAGTTTTAGAGATGCCTTTTTACTTGCCTGTTCTGCTTGCATTTCTTAAGTCTTTCTGTTCTTACTGTGCCTTTGTGCATTATGCCCTTCTAAGGCCCACTTGTAAAACTGCAGGATGCTGATTTCCTTACACATAGTATAATTCTCACAATGGATATTTAAAATTTATGGCCAAATCTCCCACATGAAGGTGGTCTGGCAGCCATAATTTTTTCCTTCTGAACATAAATGACTATTAACTTGTTGGCGTTTTGCAGACAGGTTTTGATGAACTACGATATTTTGCTTAAAATCATTCCAAGAATAATGTCAGACTTCATAACTGCCTTACCCATGACCACCAGCAAGCAAAAATCACCTCCACTGCACAGCTTATGTTAAAACGAACTACAACCAGAGACAGAACTGGGAAGACAAGAACACAGGGCAGACAGCTCCTTTCCTGCAAAGACTTGGGAATATACTCAGAAGTGGCACAGAGATTAGACTAATATCTATACGTTGATTTCTGCAAGTATAGAAATATGCTGTGAGAATAGATTTTGTAGGCTGTTTCGGATTTGAAAAAACTCGGCAGATGGTTTGACATGAAAACAAAGCAATAATCAAAATTCACTCACAGTGGCAATAGAAATATTTCAGTTAGTAGTGGGGGTGCTGTTTAGAACAAATGTTTCCCAAATGCCAGACAATGTTAAAATGTTCATTCATTCAGGGCAAGGTCAAACAAATTTGCAACATTCCTACATGGAAAAGCAAATGTATGTATGTATGTCAGGGTTACATTACCAACAATCCTTATTCAGGAAAAGTTGCCAGTTATTCTGAGAGCGTGCCCTTTCAACTGCTTTGATGTTAAAGTGTTCTTTATGTAATTAATACTTTCCACAGTAGATAATTGTCAATCTGTGGAAAGTTTTAAAATTGTCAACCTCTGAATTTGTTTTTTTTGGAAATGTTAATGCTACATGAAATCAAAAAGCCTCAAAACCAAAAATTGACTGCATTTTCTATTTTCCAGGCCACTGGTTTCTCTCATATCAATCATCCCAACAAAGAACAGGGTGGGAAATCAGGCGGGGTGGGTGGCAGCAAGACCTGACACTTGTTCTCAGGCACAATCTCAGTGCAAACACACAGGTTTGCATAGAGAGCTGCAGTCCCCCACACAGAAACCCACTGAGAAGGAGTTTACAATTATTTTCTGTTCAAGAAACATAAAGAAAAAAAATAGAGAGAAAAGGGAAGAATGAAAAATGAAGTTCAGGCCGGGCGTGGTGGCTCACGCCTGTAATCCTAGCACTTTGGTAGGCCAAGGCGGGCGGATCACGGGGTCAGGAGATGGAGACCATTCTGGCCAACATGGTGAAACCCCGTCTCTGCTAAAAATATAAAAATTAGCCGGGCATGGTGGTGCACGCCTGTAGTTCCAGCTACTCAGGAGGCTGAGGGGGGAGAATCACGGGAGGCAGAGGTTGCTGGGAGCTGAGATCGTGCCACTGCGCTCCAGCCTGGGCGATGGAGTGAAACTTCATCACAAAAAAAAAAAGAAAAGAAAATTGATGTTCATTATGCAATGCATAGTTCCATTAGGACCTTTATTCAAAATCTTTTTGATACTTTGCATTATTTTATACCATCACTAATGAATGAACTTTCTAACACATACAATAGCTCTCAGGCCATGCTACCTTGGGTAAAAATGCTTTTCCTAGATAGGCCTTTCTGTCCTCAACTATAAAACAAGGGTTGGACTCAGTTGCTAAAGTATCACCCAACACTATCATGGCACACTCATTGACTTCTTTAGCTACCAAATAATACTTTGTGCCTCAGAATGCTTGTTAAGTGGGAAGATTTGGATGGAAGTTAGTGAATATTAAGGATTACTAGCAATTGCATAAAGTGCTATATGCACCACATTTAAGATCTATTTTCATGTATCATATTGTCCTTTTTCTTGCTTCTTGAAACTCTTCTTTCATCATGTTACTTTCCAACTGAAAGCCCTGTGTAGCTTTTCATTATTAAACGAAATAATGAGGCCTCTCACTCAAGTGCCAGGCTTTGCAGGTTAATAAAAATTAGTGAAGCAAGCTGGGCACACTGGCTCACACCTGTAATCCCAGCACTCTGGGAGGCTGGGACTGGCGGATCACCTGAGTTCAGGAGTTCGAGATAGCCTGGCCAACATGGTGAAATCCCGTCTCTACTAAAAATACAAAATAAATAAATAAATAAATAAATAAATTAGCTGGGTGCGGTGGTGTGTACCTGTAATCCTAGCTACTTGAAAGGCTGAGGTAGGAGAATCGCTGGAACCCTAGAGGCAGAGGTTGCAGTGAGCCGAGATGACGCCACTGCACTCTAGCCTGAGTGACAGAGTGAGACTCTGTCTCAAAAAAAAAAAATATTAGTGAAGAGCTTCTAGGTACACAGAGGCAAATGAGCCTGTTCCTGCCCATGAAAAGGGACTGTGGGGCTGGGCATGGTGGCTCATGCCTGTAATCCCAGCACTTTGGGAGGCTGAGGTGGGTGGATCACCTGAGGTCAGGAGTTCGAGACCAGCCTGACCAACATGGTGAAACCCCATCTCTACTAAAAATACAAAAATGAGCCGGGCGTGGTGGCAGATGCCTGTAATCCCAGCTACTAGGGAGGCTGAGGCAGGAGAATTGCTTGAACCTGGGAGGCGGAGGTGGCAGTGAGCCGAGATCCTGCCATTGTACTCCAGCCTGGGCAACAAGAGCGAAACTCCATCTCAAAAAAACAAAAGAAAAAAGAAAATGGACTGTGGCCACTCAACTCCAGCCTCGGGGGGCCAAACCTTAAAGGATGCCAAAAGTTGCCAAATCTCTCTATTCCTTGAAACAAGATAGATATCTGATCCTTTGGGTATATTATCTTCAGAATTTTAATATCAAACATAATTTAACAATTATGTTTAAAATGTCCTAAATCTAAACTTGTAATATAAAGATCACAAGTGACAGGTGGACTTGTTTAGTTGCTTGGTTGCTGGTTTAGAATTTCTGAGATAAAGGATTAATGTTCTGAGAACCAAGACTCTTTCTCATAGCCCTGAGTTATCCTTGGGCCTCCAATACACACCTTTTCTTTTCATTTTGTTCTTAGAATCAGCAACTGAGTCCAACACTCCCAATATACAGATGAGGGCACAGAACATAGTTTTTTTTTTTTTTTTCAATTCAGTGGGTACATGTGCAGGTTTTTTCCATGAGTATATTGTGTGATGCTGAGGTTTGGGCTCCTAATGATCCTGTCACCCAAGTCCTACTGAATGTAGTACCTGATAGGTAGTTTTTCAGCCATTGTCCCTCCCTGTCTCTCCCATTTTGGAGTTTCCAGTGTTTATTGTTCCCATCTTTGTGTCTGCGTGTACCTATGTTTAGCTCCCACTTATTATTTATTTATTTATTTATTTATTTTTTGAGACAGAGTCTCGCTCTGTCACCCAGGCTGGAGTGCAGTGGCGCGGCTTGGCTCACTGCAACCTCCACATCCTGGGGTCAGGTGATTCTCCTGCCTCAGCCTCCTGAGTAGCTGGGATTACAGGCATGCGCCACCACACCCAGCTAATTTTTTTTGTATTTTTAGTACAGATGGGGTTTCACTATGTTGGCCAGGCTGGTCTCAAACTCCTCACCTCAAGTGATCCACCTGCTTCTGGCTCCCAAAGTGCTAGGATTACAGGTGTGAGCCACCGTGCCCGGCTTTAGCTCCCACTTATAAGTGAGAACAAAAAACAAAGGCTTTGAAAACAGACAGATCTTGATACAAATTCCACATTTGCCATTTGCTACCTGGTGAAATACACTTGACTATTTTGAACCTGTCTCCCTAGCTTTAAAATAAAGTCCAGGGCTGGGTGCAGTGGTTCATGACTGTAATCCCAGCACTTTGAGAGGCCAAGTCAGGGGGACTGCTTGAGCCCAGGAGTTCAAGACCAGCCTGGGCAATACAGGGAGACTCTGTCTCTACAAAAAATTAAAAATTAGCTGTGTGTGGTGGCCTGGGAGGCTGAGGTGGGAGGATCACTTGAACCTGGGCAGTCAAGGTTGCGGTGAGCCATGGTCGTACCACTGCACTAACTCTGGGTGACAGAACAAGATCCTGTCTTTAAATAAATAAAGTTCAGAATTCCTAAGCACTAGGTTGTGAATTGGTTTCTCCCTCTTTTCCCCTCCTCTTGCCAGGCTGGAAGTGCCTTTGGATACATACATCTTTAGTCTTCCACCTGCACTGTTCTTTGCCTGTCACTTACCTTGTTTCCACGCAAACTTCAAGGCCTGACTTATATCCCAGTCCCATATGTGGCCCTTTTAGACCAGCTCAGTCTGAAGCAACTTCTCCACCTTATCCTCTCAGAAGCATTTGTTTTGCCATCACCCAAAGTCTTTCTGTCTTTCCTTTGTCTCATTCGGGATTACAGGAATACACTGAAAATGATCAACTCCCATTGTCGAATTCTAACCTGAGTTAGGAAGAGTGAAGTGACTTGAAAAGAAAACACTCTTAGATATTGTCTAAGTTCCAAATTTTGATGAGTCTTAAACACCATCCCATATATAAAATCATATAACCCTCCACAGTGATACAATACTTCCGCATAGGATAATTCAGCGACTTGGAAAAGGTTATCTTTCAGATGGTTTCTTTTTCAGTGCCAACAAAGACCAATTTCAGGCATCTTTTCTATCCTGCTAGCTAAACAACAACAAAAATAGTATCAATAATAATAATAACTAGCATGTACTATCGCGGCTGCTTCCTCTTGGACCCCAATTTGTGGCCTCAGTTCGAAGCTGCTAAAAGATCCTGCACGAATTTTGCTCTGGGCTATGTTCAGACTTGATGGTGAAATGCTTTGGAAACACTAAGGTACACAGAAGCCTCAGGAGTGTTTTTCGTCAAAGCCTTGCTTTAGTGATAAACCCTGCTCTCAAAGGAGATAAGTAATGCCCTCCTGCGGCAATCCATTTCAATATCTGTCCACCAGAGGTTTCTCTGCAGATTTATTTGCACTAAGTTCCCATGATGTCACATAGAGGTGGTGATCTGGAAACAGAATTAGAGAAAAGTGTTTGGGGGAATTATTCTGATAAATGATTGGTCCAGGAGGATGGTGAAGGGAGAACACAATCCTAATGGGCCTTTCTTACTTGGGATAAATGATCGACTGCCAACTGTCCATAATCTTTCAAAGCTCATAAAATCTAGCTGTACAAATTGCCAAGTGCACATGATGTACCTAGAGTCCAAAAGGAACAAATACTGTCCTACACATAAAGCATCCTTATGTGTGCTTAGAGGGAACTGTCTGTAAAGCTTTGAGAATTTTGTTATGTGGCCAGAAAGTCACTGGAAGAACAAAGCGAACGTTGTCTGGCTGGACAACAACTCAAGACAAGCACTGGGCGGGATGGAGGAGGGAAGCCAAGGAGACCCCCTCATCAAAGGAGTCCAGCAAAGCCCGAAGGGCAACACACACCCTCAGTTTCTTTTCTCCATTTCCATCAAGCCCAGCACACCAAGGCAGTCCCATAGTCTCCACACTCTCAACATGAACGCATTCATGATGTTTTGAGGACTCTCTTTTGCCTTTAAACTGCTCCTGAGAGTTACTTTTTCTGGACAAAAATGTGTGGGGTGAGGATTACAATGATTTCTCAAAAGCTCTGCAGATTTCTAGAATGGGTGAGAATCACTTTAAGACAATCAACTGAACAAATAGACAAAGTATAAGAGTTTTCTATTTTTAACTTCAACTCAAGTTCCACAACAGCCCTTTTGGGAGCATCGTGTGGGAAAATGCAGAGGTGATTCCCTTCATCTGAGGACACAGGTCCAATTTCCTGTGCTCTTTGGCAGCGTGTTTGCCATCTGGTTCTTTCACCTATTTCCATGATCATCTCAACCCTTAAGAATTATTCTCTGCTGGGTGGGGCACGGTGGCTCACGCCTGTAATCCCAGCACTTTGGAAGGCCCAGGCAGGTGGATCACGAGGTCAGAAGTTCGAGACCAGCCTGGCCAATATGGTGAAACCCTGTCTCTACTAAAAATACAAAAATTAGCCAGGTGTGGTGGTGCACACCTGTAGTCCCAGCTACTCGGGAGGCTGAGGCAGGAGAATGGTGTGAACCCAGGAGGCGGAGCTTGCAGTTAGCCAAGATTGCACTACAGCACTCCAGCCTGGGCCACAGAGCAAGACTCCATCTCAAAAAAAAAAAAAAAAAAAAAAAAAAAAAAAAATATATATATATATATATATATATATATATTCTCTGCAAAGCCCCTTTCCAGTGCCTAAGAGCAGACTTAAGCAAGGGTGTGTCAAAGGCTCATCTTGTTGTGCTGCTAACCCTGTGAAAATGAACTCCCTTTGGGCACAGAAACAACAAAACACAAGAAAAGGAAAATTGAAGACTACTAAATTTTGTATTACGGAAATTATAGGGAGTCCAGACTTGTGAAATTTCATCAAGATGAGAACTACATAATTTTTCTTACAAGCCAAAAATAGAGTGTTCAGGAAGCCCTGCCCTGTGAGCAAGTCACAGTAAAAGTCAAAGGTGGTTAGTAATGTTACAGACACTTGGACCTTCATTCATTCAGACATTGGAATGTGGTCCACTAGTCACCAAAGACCTGCCTCAAAAGTGGAGAGAGAGAGAGACAGACAGAGAATTAATAACATGCACCAACCTAAAAACCTTGTTAAACTATTTATCATTAGAGTGAAGTGAAAGCCATTAAAATGGTCTACCAAGCCCTGTCTGGCCTCCCCAAGCCCCTCTCCTCCCCAACCTCCTTGCTCTCTTGCTTCTTCCAGCCACCCTGGCTCTTTGCTGTTCTTTGAACATGCCAAGCTTTCTCCTTTGCCTGGAACAACCTTCTCCCAAATATCCACATGGGTCCCTCCCTCACTTCCTTTGGTTTACCCATTCCTATAGTCTGTCCCTCACCCTTCTTCATCATGCTCCATTTACCATCTGATATTCTGTATATTCAGTTGCTAGTTGGTTTATTCTAGTTCATTTATGCTGTTCCAATTAAAATGGCCTGTGCTTTTGCACTTGCTGGTTAGACCTTATATTGATACAGGAATGTATATGCATTTGCTACATCTCTAATATGTTACATGGAATTAGAAGTAATGTAATTTTGCTGTTTTTTAGGCGACCTCTTGGTCCTTAAACTTGCTTCTGAGTCCTCTGAGATGGAAGAAACTAAAAAAATAAGACTAAATATCATTGTAGCAGAATGTCTCTCTCCTGACTGGAATGTCAGCTTTAAGAAGGTAGAGACTTGTGCTTTGTTTATTGCTAGATCCCAGTGACAAATATGGTGCATGGTAAAGTCTAGTTGCTCCACATATCTTTGTTCAATAAATGAATGCATGAAAGGGTGAAAGAGGCACCAACATATGTGGTTCATATTCTTTCAACTCCCTTGCAGAAACTTGTTCTGGGATGACAGTATTCTGCTCTTAGAAAGTGTTGATTAAAAAAACATGACTTTATGTAAATGCTGGTCTTCCCTACCCATTCAGAGTTTGAAAACATGGGCCGTTTTGTTGCCCAATGTCTCTCACAGAAGGATCAACACAATAAATTCCTTCAAGAATCCAGGGCTTGGCGATTTCTCCAGAGTAACACTTATTTGCATCTTTTGAAACTGACTGTGCAGACCACATAACACTCTTCTCTTAGCTTAGCTGCCAGGAAAATAATTTAATACCACTGTTGCTACTAAGTCATGGAAAGTGTGTGTGTGTGTGTGTGTGTGTGTGTGTGTGTGCATGAGCCTGCACAGGATGCTGCTCTAATTAAAATGACCTGTGCTTTTGCACTTGCTGGTTAGACTTTATATTGATACAGGAATGTATATGCATTTGTTACCTCTCTAAGATGTTATACAGAATTAGAAGTAATGTCATTTTGCTGTTTCCTAGGAGACTTCTTGGTCTTTGAAATTGCTTCTGAGTCCCCTGAGATGGAAGAAACTAAAAAATAAGATCAAATATCATTGTACTAGAATAAACCTAAAGGAGAGCCATCTGCTAGACCATGGGCAGATGAGAGAGAGAGAGAAAGAGAGAGAGGGAGAAATGAGGAATTAAAAGAGAAGGACCAGTACTGATGGAAGTAGGGGAAGATTGCATGCTATGGCCTCAAAACTAACCCAACGGTATCCTGGAATATCCATTACTCAGTGGAGTACAGCATTCACGTTGGCCTCTGTCCAAGCAGGTTTAGTGGGAAAAGTATTAACACCTGCAAGGTGGTCCCACAGAAAGGTCCCTGAGGACAGAGGTTCCAGTATAGCTGGGGAAGGCAGGAGGAATAGGCTGATCCCAATACCACAGAGCCTGCTGCTAAGTGACAAGGCACTATATCATATAACAAACTGCAGCTTTAGAATGGGAGATGCTGGAGGAATGATTGAAACCCATGCATCCCACAGATGGACATGGAATGAGTGAGCAGGGCTGCCCTTGGAGAACATAATCTACATACCAGAACAGGCACGGGTTTGTTTAGGTATAAGCCATGGCAACAAATTTTAGCTTTGCAGCTCTCAGAACAGCTGTACAGCAGGGCCCTTGGGCAAGGCCAGCAATGGCGTTCCTGGACTCCCTACTCTGAGTTCTGTTGTATTATATCTTCAAACAGCACCTAAGTGTTAAACCTTCAGTTCATTTGCACAGCACAGCTAAGAAAACAAAGCAACTCCCAGACCTCCCCATGTGGCTGCAAGACAACCTTTCCACTTACCTCCTCTCCCAGAGTGAAGCAGTTTTCAATAGTTTGAAAAGAAAAAAAAAATCTGCCTATTAGTTTTAAGGGGGAAAGCACTGAAGAAATGGATTATGATTTAAAACAAAAACAAAACTATTATTTAGGAGAAGCCAAAGTCACTGTGGGGAGTTTGATTGGATGTGCATCAAACAGCACAGACCCTCAATCCCCCACAGCTGGTTTAATGTGCGATTAGAAGAAATGTAGGAAGCTTCCAGCTAAGTCAGTTACAAATCTTGTTTCTGAGAACTTGAGGAATCCAGAGGCCTTTTGGTGGTTTTGCAAGTTAGAGGTATCTTCTGCTAAAAAATTAAGAAATTAAAGTGCCCGATGCTTACTTCCTGCTTGTTTCGTATATTGAGTTCTCAAGGTGTTTTTAAAAGAGTCACTTTTGCCTTTTTAGTAATAGCCATTCTGTGCTTTAAAAAAAAAATGTGTTCACATGGACATAGAGAGTAGAATGTTAGGTAATGGAGACTTGGAAGGGTGAAGGGCTAAGGGTGAGAGCCGGGAAGATGATGATGTGGAATTGTTTAAAGAGGCAATGTTAATCAGTTGATACATACCCTAAAAGTCCTAACTTGACCACTATGCATGTAACAAAATTGCACACGGACCCCATAAATTTGTACAAATAAAAAGGAGGCCAGGTGAGATGGCTCACACCTATAATCTTAGCACTTTGGGAGGCTGAGGCAGGTAGATCACTTGAGGTCAGGAGTTCGAGACCAGCCTGGCCAACATGGTGAAACCCTGTCTGTACTAACAATACAAAAAAAAAATAGCTGGGTGTGGTGGTGTGTGCCTGTAACCCCAGCTACCCAGGAAGCTGAGGCAGGAGAATCGCTTGAACCCGGGAGGTGGAGGTGCAGTGAGCCGAAATTACGCCACTGCTGTCTGGCCTGGGCAACACAGCGAGACTCTGTCTCAAAAAAAAAAAAAAAAAAAGAAAAAAAAAAGAAAAAAACCCCTAAAATTAAAAGGAAACTAATTTAAAAAACAAAAGAGTTATGAAACAACTGTAGAAGACCTACCAATCTAGTCAATTTTTATAGAGAAGAAAGCTCTGTTCAAACCCGGTCAAGTGACTTTTGCAGTATCAGAAAAATATTAAGTGACCAGCTGGCCAAAGACACAAATCCATTGCCTCTGGCTCAGTGCATGCTCCTCTGTAACTCACTCCTGCCACACTTCCATGAGGTTTATTGTTAAATATTAGAGAAATGAGCATTCCTAATCTGGAATGATGAAAAAAAATCTACCATTAAGATTAAACTGAATTCCAAATTCCCTTGCAGGGCTTACATCCATTGCTCGCATTTAGTGTTCTGGCTCCGCCAACAGCCCATGCAGGATCTGTTGTACCAGTTTTACTTTTCACTAGTGTCATAGAAATTCTAAAAGAAAAAAAAAATGATGAAAAAGCCTTGCAAAGTTCTCAGAGCAGATCATACTTTTCTATGTATCTAAAATCGAAGCATGATTCCCTGATTTTAGACTCCAGAGGAGGAGAGAAAACATTGGGCTTTACCTTCAGGCTCACAAGGTTCCTCAGCATTCTGTTTTGTGACATCTAAGCCAGACTCTCAAGTGTGGTCTGTGGACCAGAAGCACCAGCATCATCTGGGAGCTTGCCGGAAATGCACACGTATTGGCCCCCCTCCACTCCAGCTGAATCAGAATATCTGGAGGTGGGCCCCAGGTGAGTCATTGAACACAATCCCCAGGTCCTTTGTTCGCATACTGAGGTGAGAAGTGTTGGTCTAAATCTAGAACAGGTGCTTCCCAAAGAGTGAGCCCAGACCAGCAGGATCAGCTTCACCTGGGAACTCGTTGGAGATGCAGAGTTTCATCCTGCTCCAGACCTTCTAAATCAGAAACTCTGGGGGTTGGCCCAGCAGTCCAATTTTAAGAAGCCCCCCCAGAAGATTCTGATGTAAACCAAAGTTTGAGAACCACTGGTCTAAAATGTGAAGAGAGGCACAGCTCAGGACATTCACCCTAAACAAACAGAAGGGATAAACCAGTGTTTCCCAAATTGCATTATGTAGAATAGGTGTTCTTTAAGTAAAGTGTGCATGGTCAAATATATTTTCGAAATATGTAGCTAAAACTGTGCAAGACTACTCAGCTTAAAGATGTATTACGAATCTCTGAGATAAGACAGTTGATGGTAATTCCCAATTTATTTGGGATCACTTAAGATTTAAGCAATAGCAATGCATTCATGTATTTCCTAATATGTCTGATTTTCTGAACAAAAGATTAAAAATTTGAATTTGTTTTTTGAGTAATACCTCATCTGTATTCTAGGAAAAAGGGCTGAATATGTTGTCTGAAGCTCTGGTAGTTTCACACACACTATCTCATTTGTGTCACTATGGTTCTTCAAGACTGAGAATTATCCTCTAAGATGATGAGGGGACACACTAATGAAGAAATGCAGGTTCAACCAAGTTATGTAGTTTTTCCAAGGCCAGAAGATTCCTAAGTGAGGGAATATTGGTTAGAGTTGATCAACTGGACAATTGCCCAGGGTGCCAGTCCATGAGAAGCTCTAAGACATTGCTGGAAACATTACAAGATGGAAATGACAGGGTGGTTCTTGGTGAGAGAACTTTGTGGGGCTGGATGTGCTATTCTGATAAGCAGCTTAGAGTCAGGGATTGAGACTCCTAAGAGAGATTGTGGAGCAACACCAGGTAATTCCTGGCCAAGGGCCACTTTCCTGAGTGTCAGGGGAAAGTGTGGGGCAGAACTAGGTGATCAGAGTACTTAACAGGCTGATCTTTGTTCCCAGTTATTCTCTATTTCCTCCCTCCTCACGACAAAGTGCTCGGTCTTCCCTCTACATAAATGTGGAATAATAATTTAACAAAGCAACATAATTGACTTGAAAGGGATCCAAATTATTAGCCAGTCTGTGGCACTCCTACATATAAATTCAACCTGAGTATCATCAAGATTCATGCTCAGGTGGGTTTTTAAATGCCAGTACCTGTGTTAAGCATACAGGTGTTAAGCATAAAAGGAAAAGATAAACAAGATCTTTTCCTTTTAAGAATTTGACTGTTATATTTACATATAATTGCTATATTCAATTACCACTGGTTAATGCTTCTACTTTAATAGCAGTTTAAGTTGGTTTTGAGATAAACTGTAATCCTTGAACATATTCCATTGGCTACCCATCATATTGGTGTGAGAATGAAATTTATTGGTAGGAGAGTGAACTTTATTACAATCCTTTCAGGAGAGATTCTTTAGTGATTTTTTTTTTTTTTAAATTTTGGGTAACTAAATATTTTCAGGACCCTTTGTTACAACTTAGAACTCAGGCAAGCATTCCAACAAAGTCCTAGATCTTAAATGAGAGTAAAGTCAACTCACACAGGTTTCTGAAATATAATAAATGTAACAGAAATCTAAAACACTATTTCATCAATGTTATTTTAGTTTGAACCAGTTTAAGAGCCTAAACACTTAAGATTTAAGTCACAGCAGTCCATTCACATATTTCCTAATATGTCTCCTTTTCTGAACAAAGGATTAACAACTTGAATGTAAGAAGCAGGTGTGAGTACTCTCAATAGGTCAAATCCTTAACACCACCCAGACAAGTCTACAATTTCTGGGCACAGTACATGGCATGCATGAATTTTGTTTCAATGTTTTCCATAGCTATAGCTTAGAAAGTCACATAGCCGTATCCTACCCAGACTTCCATTCCTAGTGGCAGAAGTATTTGCTGATGATTAAAAGGTCATGCAAAACAGATGTGAGGGCAGCTGGATTTTCCAGCTATGCTTCAGTGGACTTAGCAGTGGTGCCTGTCATTACCAAATAGTAGAGAGATTTTATTTCAATTGAATAAAACCAAGAATCTTATGCAACCTTGTCAATATAATTGGGCATATATGCAGTTTCTCTCCCCTCTCATGGAGGTCTCATCTTTTCCATCCTTCATTTTTCAGACTCACAGTCTGGAACTAAATCCATCAAACAGGAAAGGTAACAATTAACTGGGTGTCAACCATTCTGACCTGTTTTTCCAGCATCTTATAAATAGGTATTATTGACCTTGCTGTGTGAAAGTAATTTTAATTGGATTTCCTACAGTCTTCTAATTTGTTTGATACCACATTTGGCATTATCCACACTTCAAATCAACTTTCTCTCCTTATTTCTGTGGTTGTTTTATATCCACAGTGTATAGACTGTGAAATGTAGTGAAAACACAAAGAACAGCAAATGGTGCATTGCAGAGAGGACTATCAATTCACAAATACCCTTGAAGAACAGATGGTCCAATTGCAAACCTCACAGATATTGACATCTGTGTAGCAGGCAACTGCACAAGTCATACAGAGACAGTCTTTAAGTTTTACATACTGTAGCAAAACTAAATACTTTTTAACAATATCCTTTACCAACTTAATATATGGGAATTGTCCCTTATTAATAAGAAGGACCTTAAGGGAATGTGGATAAAGTAATAAATTTCCTCCCTGGGCTATTAGAAAGTCTAAGTCTCAGATTTGCTTTAATAACTGTTTTTAGAGACTCATTTTGCTGAGTTTCCATTTTCTCATCTGTAAAATGTAGATTTAGAAATACTTGACTCTCAGAGTTTCTCCAATTTAGAACTTTACAGTATACTAGTGTACCAAGTAATATAGCACACAAATTACAAAGACAATACAACAAATGTAAGCTGTTATTATAGATCTGCTGGGCTTGAGCCCTTCATGGTTTAGTTTATTGTGAAGGGGGAACTTGTTAATCTCCCTGCTTTCTATTGCTAAATATGAAAATCATTCATTTTTTTTTCTCTATGACAAGGACTGGAGTTTATACAGAAAAGCTTCTATAAACTGAAATCCCAGTTAACTAACATACGCCTTCAATTAAGAATGTTTTACTCATTTTAACTGTAGGAAAAGCATTACAGTAAAAGAAAATGAACTAAAAAAGAAAAAAAAAACCTTCAGTTATATCTTATATACATCCAACTAAATCTCTTAAATATTCAGGACTAGTTATACTGAATATTTAGACCTTGAAAAACACAATCAATGCAACGTTGTTTACTTTGCACATTGAAAGCATATTAATGAGAGGATTTTTGACAAGAAAGGACAAAGTTAGAAGAATTTCTTGTTTGACTTTATAATTCACCAAGTATATGCAGTGACATTCTGGATAATGGAAGCTTCAGTATAGTTGAGAATCTAGTTTCTATTTTGCATTCAAGAGTGCCAATTATCAATTTACTGACTTGCACATCCAAATTGCACCATTTACTCTTCAGTACCAGCTTTGTGATATTAATCATTTCTACTTTACAGTGATCATGATGCTTTGTCCCAAGGGAGCAGAAGGACTATTCCAGAAGGGGCCTCTCTTCCTGGGATCTAGGTGTTGCATTTGTTTTTTTCTGTGTGGTCCATCAGAGCGCATGTGTGTGGAGACAACTGGTGGAGTTCTGCCCCAGCTGTGCTTCCAGAGTGCACAGACCCTCAGGAACTTCACATCCCGGGCTGGGGCCTTCACATCACCTTAGGAACTTCACATCACCTTGCTTCATGACATGGGTACTGTGTATTCCAGGCCTGTGCCCACAGCGGCACCCAACTCTTTTTGTGCACTCACCCATCAATCTTGTCTGCATTCCAGAGAATTGTTGCCTTGTCCGCGGAAGCTCAACAACACAGAGAACTATTATTTAGTGGGCTGAAACCGCTTTCTCCAAAAAGGTCCTATGCCCAGCCATGAGGAGGGCATCTCCTTCTAAGCTTGTCTTCTTTGGGTCCTCTCTCAGCCCCAGGCTGTCCTTTAGAGGTCACTTCATATTTTTAGTTACTCTCCTATCACAGCTTAATAATTCCTTATACTAGACTCTAAGTTATTTTGTGATTTCTGTCCTCCTGATTGCATCCAGATTGATCTACCAGGAGTAACCACTTTTCCCCCTCAGCTGTAATTTATATTCTCGATTATAATCTACGTTGATACAGTCAAAGGTCATCCAGAACTTCCCAGATACAGGCACAAACAAACTATAAGAGATTCAGATCAATTTATCTTTTCTAGGGGCAGGAGAATTAAAAGCATTTATAATGGTATTAGAAAAATCACTAAGCAGTAGCATAATAATTTAGCAAAGCAGAATGAATGGTAAGTTCCAGTTAATTAAGCTGGAATTAATTTAACTTATATTTCAAAGTTCATACTTGAAAAGCTCCACGGATTCCTCTGCTCTCCGTTTCATTCAATTAAGGAGGCTAAAATTGTCAGGATTCTCAAGGAAACAGGGATAGAGAAAGCTTCCGGGGTTAGATGACATCAATATAGGTTAAGTAAGCAGTTTTATTATGCCAAAACTAATATTGCTATGATGTAACTGGAGTTCTATTTACTTTCTCATTTACCAAGGGAACAAACGGGCATATTAGTAATAAACTAGGGTAGAAAATTCAAGACACACCTGAAGGTATTATAGTCTACTAAAATACTTTAAAACAAAGAAACAATGGTATTTTTAAGTTAGAATAGCACCAGTTGTGTGTGCTTTACAAACAAAAGAAACAAAGAAAAAAGAGGAAAAAGGAAAAAACATAATTATATTTGAACTAGAGAGCAAACATGACAGTTCAGAATATGAAGATGAAAAATAATTTGGAACCCAATTAGAAAACTTCAGACAGAAAGAGCAGAAACTTTGTCCTTTGAAACACAGATGCATAAGAGACCGTGTCAATCAACTCAAGGACCTGGCATAGAAGTCATTTTCCTTGGGAACTATATTTACCATATTTGAGAAATTGAAAAATTATACTCCCTGAGAATTCTAAATTGCTTTATTTATCTCCCCGAGGTCAGACAAGTGGTTTTCGGACATGGAAATATCCCATTCTACACTAAACAACAGCTCCAAGCTTTATTGTGTGTTATTACATGCAGTCACAGACAGGACAAAATAAAACACTTGCCTTCTTGGCAAACTTCTATTTAAAAGGGCTCCCCTAGTGCTCTGCCTTCAGCGCAAATCACAAAATGCATCTCACTTTTCCCCAACCCCATGTTCAAGGTATGAAGGCTACACCTTTCTTATTAATCATTGATGCAATCTTGCCACCTATCCAGACAGATTCTAAATCACAGAATCAAAAGTTCTGTAATATAATACTATAGACAAATGGTATACAGTGCTGTAAATTCTCCTCAGAAAATGAATAGTTTGGCAAATCAGGCACTTCCCGCATTAAAAATAATATGCATATCTCCATAGTACGATAAATACACAGGCAACATTTGGGCTCGGTACTTACTGAGTTAAATCCTCTCATTCATACGTACAACACAAAACCATATCAGTCTGAGATTTCTGTTAGGTAGCCATGTGTCCTAGCACCTTTCCTCTGTTAAATTTTAAATACTGCAAAAGAACCATTTTCCCTGGGAGGCTCCCACACTTGGGATGAAACTTTCTCTGCGGAATTTTGGCACCCTATTAATTAGTGGTTATGAGTGGGAGCTGCTCTCTCTCAGCAACTCCTATTCTGCCATCAGTCAAGTGTGATTCTGCAATAAATTTCCACGAAGCAAACTATTTCTGGTAATTCTCCCTAATTAACACCAGGCCTGCTAATAATACATCAGTACCTATGTGTTTCTGATATAACCAAGATCTTGTCTGAGCATACCCAAAAAGGGAAACCGCCAACCCAAATTAAGCTTTTGCTGGCAAAAGGATTTTATATGTAGTTCTGTAAGAAAACCTTTGATAATCTTATATTGGGGACATTTCGACTAGAAAACACTGAACGACAGGGGCCTTGCTCTGGTTTGAGCACTGAATGGGGATTTATTGTGAACACACGGTTGAGACTTAAGCCTATAAATCTTGTACTGGATTACTGTTTCTTAACGAAGGAATGACAGATCTCTTATTTTGTCGGTGCATTTTAATGTGCAATGACGTGATTGATAGAAACCAAACAGCAGCTATTAAAATGTCAGATGCAGACTTGATGCCCTTAAAAGTTTGGCTTCTGGAGTTTAATATACTGTGAGCAAATAGACTTGAATTTCTCTTTTATTCCCAACATACAGCGTGCAACAGAAACATTTGTCTTAACTTTATACAGTTGGAAAAATATCTTAAACTAATAAACAAATGAGGCAGAGGTGAGCCTACCTAGTTGTGGAATAGTCAGTTAATGAGATTGAGATGAGTTAAGCATCCCAATATCTAATGCAAAATGTGGAAATATGGATGATGATTTATGTTCTTTGATTATGTTCTAATATAATGTTTGATATGACAGGTTGTTCCAATAAATCATTTCAGCAATAAATATTTTCAAAAGACAATAGACCTTATTTATCTATTAATTCAGAAACATTGGGTACATTCTACATGCACGGCATAAGAACAGAGAGAAATACAATAAATGTGACAGTATTTTCAAATATTTTGTTTCTGAGATATTTTGATAAGCAAATATCATACTAGAAGGGTTCTTCTGAGAATTATTACATCCTATCCTAACCTGTGAATATGGAACTTGATTATTTTCCCATGATGACTTGATGGAAACCACTCGCCAACCAACAACAACAACAAAAAGGAGAGCTCATTTACAACAATGCAGTCATTTATTTATTGAGTATGTGCACATTATGGTATTATTACTATACTGATTATATTTATCATGTGACTTCTAATTAGAAAATGTATCCAAAAGCAAAACAGCAGATATACAAAATTAAAGAGACAGAAAATAGAGATTAACAGATAAGGCAAATTATACATTGAGAATCCAAATCCAATACCTTTAAACATTTGGGAAATGAGGGGGACAAATGGAAGCCAGATCAAATTTGTGTAAAACTATTCAGTATGTTTCCCTTGCTTCATGTATGAGAAGGCTCTCCCTTCAATGGGGATGACAAACTCCAAATGCCACACAAATGTTAACAGAATACTAGATTCACACTGGAACGGGGGTAAAGAAGAAATTATTTTCTATAAAAGGGCTCCTAATGTAGTACTGCTTGAAAATGGTACATTTTTGTTGTAGATTATCTTAAACATAATGCTACACTAATATTTTGAAGATTTGAGCTGTTATTTCCATTTGTTTTTACACTGTGACTAAATGATTAGGTTTTAGTTTTAGACTCTAAATGGAACCTGAATTAATAGGAAATAAACACGGTACTATAGTTGTTCTATGGTGCCCCTATGGGTGATGGGTTCCAAGAACCCCCTAGGATACTAAAGTCCGTGATGTTCAAGTCTCTTATAGAAAATGGTGTAGTATTTGCATATAACCTATGCACATCCTACCATACACTTTAAATCATCTCTAGATTACCTATAATAGCTAATACAATGTAAATGCTTTGTAAATAGTTGTTATACTATATTGTTTAATGACAAAAAAAAGTTTGTACATGTTCAGCAAAGGCGCAACCATCCATTTTTTTCCCCAAATATTTTTGACCCACAGTGGGCTGAATCACAGATGCGAAGCCTATGGACATGGAGGGCCAACTGGAGAAGCATAAGCAGGGGATACTTTTTAGGTTGCTACTTCAGCAGGCAACATTCAGACCATGGAAGTCTAGAGAAAGATTATAAATCTGAACTTACCGCTAAAAATTTTAAAATGGGAAATAAATCCAAGGAGTTTTTAGTCATGCATTATGATTTTAATCTATGTTATGCCAAGTACAGCATTCCAAAATATACATCTAGAGACTAAAAGTAAATGCTCTATAGTGAAGAAGTAATAATTAAAAAATGCTACTAATATAGAAAATTTATAACCAGAAAAATAAATATTCAGGGAGCTCACCAGAAGAATAAAGTGCTCTGCCAGTTATTAAAGGATTACTGCTGGTGAATTAAATATGGCATTCCCCAAGGGAAATAGAGAGATTCTTCTGGATTATGTTCAATATTTATTTCACAGGATTAACTGTTTTAGGAACAGATATAAAGCTTCGCCACGGAAGAGATGGACAAAGCACAAAGACAACACAATACCTTAGGAAGCAACACTACCCTTTCAGGCATAAAATTTGGAGAAATGCAACATTATGCTTCATGAATAATATGTAGAAAGAAGGTCTGATGAAAATGACATCCTTAATGTAAGATAACTTTATAAGAAATCTGGGTCAAATAAAATTCTTCGAAGAAAACATCCAAATGTCATTGACTTATCAAATACTATCTTGGCATATAACCTATGAAGGCAAAACTAAACAAACAAACAAAAAGCTCACACCAAACAAAACCATCAACTTATTTTGTATTCTATAACGTAAAAGACTGTAAAGATGTGACCGTGTACATTATATGACAATGCACATTAGCCAGCAAGTCTTTTATAGGTGGTTTCAGCAGCAACGATAAATAATGCAGAATTCAGCTCCAGCACTTTATTTCAAAAGAAATTTCCTGCCTCCCTCCAAGATGCAGGGTGAGGAGGTAGCTTGGGGTTGCTACTGGAGAAGTATTCAGTTTGCTACTTTGTGTCACCCCTTGCCATTCTTTTATCCCCAGTTAATTATTATCTGCATATAATATAAATCTGCTAGACCATAAATTAACAGCTTTCAGGACAGATGCCTTGAAAGTTCTTAGGGAGGTTAAACAAATATTGTAGCCTAAAACCTCCTCTATAACAAACATGCACACAATGGAAGTGATGTCGTAAGTGAGTGATGGGGCAGGAAGGACCTAGGGCTCTGTCTCGACTATAAAATCACCTTGCCCCAAACAAATTTAAATTATAACTTAGGAGGTTCATGGACTTTCATCCATTCTGGAAACAAAGAGAAAAACCAAATCAAATACCAGAATCTGTTTTCTCACTGGGCAAATAGCAACAGGATCCACAGTTTTACCACAATTGTTTCCCTGTCTCCATGTGGTATCTACATAATTCTTTTCCCAAAGGAGGAAATCAAATAACAGGCCAATCTGAGTAATTAAACTCCCCTCCCAACACTACCCAACCTCTGTGAATAAAAGCTTTCCAAACTTTGTGATCACATTTGAAATTGGTTCACTTATTATTGTGAGAAAACCACAAAAAGTCTCAATTTCATCACATCCTCAAGCCAATCTTTTAATTTTTAAATGCAGAAGAAGAAACAAAACGAAACAAAAAGATTATTCTGCAAAGAGACCTCTCAACTCTTCATCAGCCAGTGGCATAACTGAGAAACTGATTTAACTAATTTATTATTTGAGAAAAGGGGATTGAAAAAAATTGGGGGGTATAATCTTCTGATTCACAATTCCCAGCCACATTCTTTTCTATTTATTCTCTCTCTCTTTTTTTTTTTTGTTTTTTAAGAGACGGAGTCTCGCTCTGTCACCAGGCTGGAGTGCAGTGGTGCGATCTCAGCTCACTGCAACTTCCGTCTCCTGGGTTCAAGCAATTTTCCTGCCTCAGCCTCCCAAGTACATGGGACTACAGGCACGCCCCACCATGCCCAGCTCATTTTTGTATTTTTAGTAGAGACGGGGTTTCACCATGTTGGCCAGGATGATCTTGATCTCTTGACCTCATGATCCGCCCGTCTTGGCCTCCCAAAGTGCTGGGATCACAGGCGTGAGCCACCACACCCGGCCCTCTATTTATTCTCTTTAAAGAGAGAGAAAACTATGAAAGGCCAAAATTATTTAATTAAATCTTTACCTTAGCACAAGGGAAAAAATGGAATTTGCCTAATATAGGTGATGAAGCATACACAATGAATAGAAACAATCACATTTTAGTAAAAGGCAAAAATTTGAGACTTATAAGCTATATGGTAGCTTATTTTTGGGTGGGGAAGAAAAGAGAAAAGAATATAACATCTCTTACTGGCATGACACATTTTGATAAAAAATCTTATTGTCCTTTCCTACTAGAATGATCCACTGTAAGGCAAAAATAATATACAAGCATTTTTTTTTTTTTGGAGACGGAGTCTCACTCTGTCACCCAGGCTGGAGTGCAGTGGTACGATCTCGGCTCACTGCAACCTCTCCCTCCCGGGTTCAAGTGATTCTCGTGCCTCAGCCTCCTGAGTAGCTGGGATTACAGGCGCGTGCCACTGTGTCCGGCTAATTTTTGTATTTTTAGTAGAGATGGGGTTTCACCATGTTGGCCAGGCTGATCTCAAACTCCTGACCTCAGGTGGTCCACCCACCTTGGCCTCCCAAAGTGCTGGGATTATAGGCGTGAGCCACCGCGCTCAGCCTACAAGCAATTTTTTAAAAACTGACACCTATTACTGATAAAATTCTCTGTTTAAAATCCTATTTACTATTTTAAAGATAAGTATTAGTTTTTTTAAATACAATAATTCTGTTATTGATAAAATTTAAGGCATTTTCATTGCCTTTTGCAGATTTACTCATAACTACCTAACAAGGAAAGAAGGTATAATTATTTCAGATTGGATTATTTATTCTAAAATTAAATTCTTCACTAATTTATTCTAAGATGAATTTAATAGTCCATCAGGAAATTGGTTTTTATAAAGCTTATTTTATGGGCATAAAATACAGGAAAAAGTAATAATAAATGCCAAACCGTCTCTTTATGAAGCCAAATATTTCCTCAGACTTGGTTTTTAAAGCTGGAATTTATTCCTTCAGGGCCACTATTATTTTTCAAAACTCTATGTAAATATTGAATCTAAAAATTAATTAGTAATTTTAATTTTCCTTTTTCTCTTCAAATTCCTTCTCTTCTCCTGAACTGTTGACTTTCAAAAATTCACAGAATGAGCATGTTTCTTACACAGGGGCTTGTCCTTCTTGGAGAAAAAGGTCTGACCTTCCAAACTTTCACAACACACCTGAAAAACAAGCAGTATTTAAGAGATATTATTTAAGAGGATACTAAGAGGATTTTACCCAGTATGCTGGAGAAGGAGAGAGTGATTTTTTCCCCCAATGGATAATATGACAAAACACTTTAGTTGGTTAAGTTAGACTCCCTAATATTTGACGATTACTATAACATTAGATATAATCTTTCAAAAGCAATGAAAAATTGCTGTTTCCTAGAATGTATTCTAATTTATAGAAAGCACTGATCATCACTTTTCTTTATCCAGAGGGAAGACTTATCCCTAACTTGAAAATCAATATAGAAAGAGGGCTCGTTAAATATTTTATCTCCCCAAATTATAAACAACATCCTAATTTTGCTTTGTGTTGTAGAGACTCATTTGCTTTACCAAACCTTCCCAAGCCCAACATTAGCTTGCCGCCAGTTACACAGGCACAGAATACTTGAGACCCTTTTTTTTTAAGGGCTGCCTTGTGTTCAAGCTGAGACCTCTTTTGTTTGTTTCTTATAACCAGGTCAATATCTGGCTGCTGAGGATTATACAGTCAGTCCACTATCTACATTTACAGCTCCTTGTTCTTCCTATTGCCTTTGTTAATTAGAATGAACAGCTTTATTAGAAAAGAAAAGGCAAATCTGCTAAAAGTTCTGCTTTTTATAGACTTTATGAAGTCTAAGAGATGGATGAGGTAAACAAGAAAAAGTTCAATGGTAATGTTTGGGGAAATCATTAAACATCGATTAATATTACTTTTGCCCCCTTTGTACAATGAGTATTGAAAACTGTAGATATGTTAAATCTAATTTTAAAAAGTCAAACACCTGAACAGAGCACGTTTACTGGATATTTACTTCCTACATTTAAAAACTATTTATTTTAATATTTGAATCCATCCTAATCATTAAACATAAAACCAAAAATATTAAAATATCAAATGAATAGGCAAATACTTTATCACGTTTATTGGACCATAGTCTCAAAAAGAAAAGAATATCCAGGGGCTATTGCTAAGAAAAGAAATGACTCAACATATAGTTTATTCCCAGTGTTAATCCAATAGCCGATTTTTATAATTATTTATTTGTATTTTAAGAAGTACCTAACATTTCCAAAAACTACAACAAACACTCCAGTAACAGAGGTTTTTTTTTTTAAGTAAAGGAATCTTACTGTTTTAAGAAATACATAGCTTCTCCTTATAGACAAAAATATATTAAAATTGTATTTTCTCTAAGGACTAAGGATCTCACTGTGTGCCAAATAATTTCAAAAATGCCAAAAAATTTAATAAACAACTTTCGAAATTTACAAAAAATTAAAAGTAATTTTTCCTTAGGTTTGAAGGACTGAAAGACCCAGAAGCTGATATTTCCATTAAATACTAAAGCTAGAATTGGCCATACTATACCCCTTTAATTAGGAAATAAGACTCTACTTACTGAGCATACAAAGCAAGTGTCATGCCAGGTGTAGCCCAGAGCTTCCAGGAACATGTCACCAGCTTCTATGGGAAATTCACATCCATGGCATATAGTACCAAAGAGGGCATAATAATCTGTATTAAGGGAGGGCAGAGAGACATAATTTAAACATGATGAAGTTTTAGAATGATCGTTCCTAGAAGGCAGCAACAAAATCAGGATTAGATGAGATGCTGAAGACAAAGATATTAGGAATTTGAAAAATTTCAGGAGATGGCATAACATTTGGCTTGAGAGAGATGTTTAGCATGTTTCAGGATTCCCTTGGTATAAATATTATTTATACAACCTAACATTCTTGATTATAATTTTCCATGTAATACTTCTCACTTCTCACCAACTACTTAATTGCCTAAATACATATAAAGAACTGTTCTGGCCGGGCGCGGTTGCTCATGCCTGTAATCCCAGCACTTTGGGAGGCTGAGGTAGGCAGATCACGAGATCAAGAGATTGAGACCATCCTGGCCAACATGGTGAAACCCCGTCTCTACTAAAAATACAAAAATTAGCTGGGCGTGGTGGCGCATGCCTGTAGTCCCAGCTACTCGGGAGGCTGAGGCACGAGAATTGCTTGAGCCCGGGAGGTGGAGGTTTCAGTGAGCTGAGATCACGCCACTGCACTCCAGCCTAGTGACAAGAGTGAGACTGTCTCAAAGAAAAAAAAAAAAAGAACTGTTCTGTGACCAGTTATCAGTAGACATGACTGTTCTGAAGAAATACAAAGGACTTCTAATAACTAGCAACAATAAGACTAATGAACAGAGATCAAAAACAAAATCTGATATTGGCAAATTTCATAGCGTATCTGACTTGGTCAAGGAAGAAAAAAGAAACACTACAGGAAACTTACATGAATAAGTGCTATGACTGAGTTTCTAGCTACACTGTATCACAACAATATTAGCCACAATTTATTTTGCTATATTTTCCTTTCATATTTTATGACTTCATGTTGCAAACCCTTAGCCAGAAAAGACCATTTACTTGACATAGAGTACAGTTATAAGAATACTAACAGGATTTCCTTCTGACAAAAGCAGTTTTGAGATGTTTCTCTATTACTAAATTAGAATTTTCTTTTTTTTTTTCTTTCATTAGAGAGACAGGGTCTTGCTCTGTCACCCAGGCTTGAGTGTAGTGGTGTGATCATAGTTCCCTGCAGCCTCCACCTCCTTGGCTCAAGCCATCCTCCTGCCTCTGTCTCCTGAGTAGCTGAGACTACATGTACAAGCCACCATGTCCAGCTAATTAAAAAAAAATTTTTTTTGTAGAGACAGGGTCTTGGTAGGCTGCCCATGCTGGTTTTGAACTCATGGCCTCAAGTGATTGCCTCACCTCCCAAAGAGCTGGGATTAAAGGCATTGAGTCACTGTGCCTGGCCCTAATTTTCTTTTCTTTTTTGTCTTTTTGAGACAGAGTCTCGCTCTCTCGTCCAGGCTGGAATGTAGTGGCGCGATCTCGGCTCACTGGAACCTCCACCTCTCGGGTTCAAGTGATTGTCCTGCCTCAGTCTCCCGAGCAGTTGGGACTACAGGCGCCCACCACCACAACCTGGCTATTTTTTTTTTTTTTTTGTATTTTTAGTAGAGACAGGGTTTCCCCATCTTGCCCAGGCTGGTTGACCTAATTTTCTTTTATGCAGCTCCTCTCACTACTGTGTTGACTCATGGTTCACCCTTTGGCCTTTGACATTGTCAATCCAATCTCAGCTGGAGAGGAAGGCAGGCTATAATTTGCAACTCGATTAACCTTACTTGGCAATTGTCAATCTTTAGTATTCCTTAGCACCATTTGCTCAGCATAGATTCATGCAGTCTACTGTGTGCCAGGCATTGTTCAAGGCACTGCAGGGGTACAGTGGTGAAGAAGACAGTTGAGGTTGCTTTCCTCATGGGGCTCATATTCTCATTGGAAAGAGGATGTCATGATTTATTGAATTTAAAAAATAAATGATAATAAATAAATTTCAGATTATGATAAGTACCATGAAGGAAAGAAAATAGTAATTTAATACAAAATAATTGGGGGGGGGCACTACACTATTAAGGAAAATTAGAAAAGGCCTCTCTGAAGAGGTAATAGTTGCAATGAAACGTGAATAAAGAGCAATTGCCGCAGAAAAACTGACAAAGAACATTCAAGTTAGAAGAAACAGTAAGCACAAAAGCCCCAAAGAAGGAAGGATCTCAGCATGTTCAGAAAAACGCCAAAGGGCTGCGTATGGGTAGAATCTGGTGGCAGAAGGTAAGGTGAGAGGAGATAAGGATGGCAAAACAGGCCCTCAAAAGTGTAATTTGGCCGGGCACGTTGGCTCACACCTGTAATCCCAGCACTTTGGGAGGCCGAGGCAGGTGGATCACTTGAGGTCAGGAGTTCTACACTACCCTGGCCAACATGGCGAAACCCCGTCTCTACTAAAAATACAAAAATACTAGCCGGGAGTGGTGGCAGGTGCCTGTAATCCCAGCCACTTGAGAGGTGAGGCAGAAGAATCGCCTGAACCCGGGAGGTGGAGGTTGCGGTGAGCCGAGATCAGGCCACTGCACCGCAGCCTGGGTGACAGAGTGAGACTCCATCTCAAAAAAAAAAAAAAAAAAAGTGTAATTTTTTTCTAGTGGAACCCACTAAAGGGTTTAAGCTTGATCTAATTCACATTTCAAAAACTATTACTGGTCAGGCGTGGTGGCTCACGCTTGTAATCCCAGCACTTTGGGAGGCCGAGGTGGACGGATCACAAGGTCAGGAGATGGAGACCATCCTGGCTAACATGGTGAAACCCCGTCTCTACTAAAAATACAAAAAAATTAGCCAGGCGTAGTGGCGGGTGCCTGTAGTCCCAGCTACTCAGGAGGCTGAGGCAGGAGAATGGCGTGAACCCGGGAGGCAGAGCTTGCAGTGAGCCAAGAGTGCGCCACTGCACTCCAGCCTGGGTGACAGAGCAAGATTCCGTCTAAACTATATATATATATATATATATATATATATATATATATATATATATATATATACACACACACACACACACACACACACACACACACACACACACACACACACACACATATACTACAGCTGCTCTATGCCTGCTGTTTGGAGGTTGGAAGGAAGGGGAGGGGCTATACCATTTAGGTGCCAATTACAATGTCCAGAAAAAGGGTGAAAGCAAGTTAGCTTCAGTGACTTTAGCTTTAGTTAGCTTTAGTGGAGATGGAGAGAAATAAATGAATATGATATACATTGGAGGTAGAGCTGCCAGGATTTCCTATTTAGATTGGATAAGGAAAGAACAAGGGAAAAAGCAGAATCCAACATGGCCTGCAGGTTTTTGTATAGTGGACGGTGGGGTTATTTATTGAGATAGAGGAAACTGGGTTAAGAAATGGTTTGGAGGTTAAAAGAAGAAAAAGAACAAAAACAGACCAAGTTGATTACATGTGACATTTAAATAAATATTCAATAATGTTTTTCCTTTCCTATAAGTAATTATTTGGTATTTAAAATATGACTTCAAATACATTAAATATAGGTATTAAGGCTAGACTGTTTTATGTGTTTTGGCTAGATATGGGCTACCTGCCAGTTAGTCAAAATGTCTTCCAAAGCTGCTAAAACAAACAAATCAAACTAAAAACCAAACAAACAAACAAAAAAAACCCAGCCCTTTCTTCAGAAAAATTAAGTGGAATTACAAAATATGAAGTATTCTGGTTGAATCGAGGAAGGCAGCTTGTGGCCAACCTGTCCCAAAACAGCCCATGGGGTACTTCACTGGAATTTCTGGGGTTCCTGGGAGACAGTCTGGAATATATCCAGGTTGGTTTAAACTAAGGAGCTGAAAGGAAGATGAAAATAAGAGAATACTGAGTGGGCAAAGAAGGGCTGAATGATGATGATACAGCTTCAACTTAGAAGCTGACTGCTCCTTTAACTCCATTATTTTGGAATACCTCCTTCTATCAGCATAGAGCTTTGAATTTCAAGGTAGAATAACAATAAAACTCAGTAATTAGAATGCACTGGTAGTGAATAGAGGCACGATAAAGGAAAAATGTTTTGTATTTTGAAACATGTATATGTGGTAGTAATATCTAAGTAAGGACAATATTAATAAATAAATGTTATAAAAGTTCACTTACAGACTCTGGGAAGGAAAAGGAAACGTTCTGAGTTTGTGTGATAAGACAAATGCAGTAGATAGGTCCTTTTAGTCTAGTTTATTAAAAATCATTTTACCAAGGGAACAATCCAAGTCAGGATTACCTTCTCATTCAGTAAAAGTAACAAACGATCTCAAGTTTATTTTCAAGGCAGTCGCCTTAAAGGGCAAATCAATATCATATTCTAAAGTGGAACATTTCTGATGTTTACAAAATTCACTACTGGACTACAAGAAGTGGACTTAAGGTACATGATTTAGTAGAATTTATATCCACAAATCATTGGGAATTCAAGCAAAATATTTTTCCTACTAAGTAATGCTTACATTCTCAATTCTAATAATAAAGTTGGGAATATCTGTTTTGACAAAGTCACATTAAAAAGTCTATATAGGGCCAGGCGCAGTGGCTCATGCCTGTAATCCCGGCACTTTGGGAGGTGGATCACCTGACGTCGGGAGTTCAAGACCAGCCGGGCCAACACGATGAAACCCTGTCTCTACTAAAAATACAAAATGAGCCAGGCATGGTGGCACATGCCTGTATTCCCAGCTATTCGGGAGGCTGAGGCAGGAGAATCGCTTGAACCTGGGAGGCAGAGGCTGCAGTGAGCCGACATTGATTGGGCCATTGCACTCCAGTCTGGGCAACAAGGATGAGACTCCGTCTCAAAAAAAAAAAAAAATCTAAATAGTTTTTTCTATATGCTTAGAGCAGCATTAAATGCTTCCAAAACAATTAAGAAAATAACTTTGCCTAATATTTTCTTGAGCTTTATAGTAATATAAGAGTTAATGTTTTACCTTTATTCAAAATTCAAGAAACAAATGGCTCCCTGATCTTACCAGTCTCACAGTAGGGTTCACCATCCTCCAAGTGAAAAACATCGTTCCGAATGGGCTTTCCACAGGCTACACACACAAAACAGGAAACATGCCAAGTTTGTTTCAACGCATTGATGACTTCCTGTTACAGAAAGGTAATTGGATGTAAAAAAAGATGACAATAAATACATAAATGTTTATTCTAATATCTGTACCAGTAAATCCCTGTAGAGCTAATCCAAAGTAGGCACACATACTTCATTTTTGTCTTGAGCTTTCCCTCAAAGTAACAAGAGATACTTAAGAACAGACTCACAAATCATCTAAACAGATGCATGTTTAGACATGTGTTCTTTACAAATGCCAATCAATAAACTTAAAGAATGATCACTATGTTATTTATACATTATATGTACAGTGAATAAAGTAAGCATTTCATAAATGCTTGCTACAAAACTTTCTGCTTCTTCTCAAAGGGTGTCAGGAAACATTAACTTACAAAGGTTTTATGGTATTATCTGCAAAAGTTCTGGGGGAAGGAGTAAGCATTTAAAAATGACAACAAACCTATACTTTGGTGCATTTTAGAAGCAATAATATAATATATATAATTTAATAATAAAACATAATGGGGCCGGGCGCAGTGGCTCACACCTGTAATCCCAGCACTTTGGGAGGCTGAGGCGGGCGGATCACGAGTTCAGGAGATCGAGACCATCCTGGCTAACACGGTGAAACCCCGTCTCTACTGAAAATACAAAAAATCAGCTGGGCGTGGTGGTGGGTGCCTGTAGTCCCAGCTACTTGGGAGGCTGAGGCAGGAGAATGGCATAAACTGGTGAGGTGGAACTTGCAGTGAGCCAATATCGCGCCACTGCACTCCAGCCTGGGTGACACAGCAAGACTCCGTCTCAAAAAAATAAATAAATAAATAAAAATAATAAAATATACATAATTATATATAGTTGTATATATTACATGTATATAATGTATATAATGTAATAAAATATAATAAAAATATAATGTAATCCAATCAGTTTAACACGTGTTTAGGCTTTTGGAAATCAGCTAAGACGGCACTAAGCACAGACTCAAATGAATGTCTAAAATTTGGACCATATTCTAGTCAGCAATGGCCCAATGGTTAAACATACCGAGTTATAAAGATTTGGGCCAGATATTAATTAGTAAAAGAGGTTTTGGGTGTTGGTTTTACATGAAATCATTTCTTTGGATTGAGAGAAAGATGGAGCCATTAAAATAATTTTTGATGAGTAGTGAATACTCTTTCTATAATATTTATCACAAAAAATAATATACATAAAGCATGATTACAATTTTGTAAACACATTACTTATAAAGAGCAAACTGGAAAAAAACACATCATAAGATTAACGGTAATTATCTGTGATTGGTAAATATTTAGGTCATTTAAATTTATTCTTTAAAGTTTTTTGTGTTTTCTAATTGTGCTTGAGTGAACTATTTTCTTTTATCAAAAATATCAAAATAAAATGAAATAATATAGACTTATTAGCCATAGAAATTGTCATAGTTCACTACTGAAGGACAATGGGAAGAAACAGACATTTAGATTCAAAAAATTCACCATGAACATTTGTAGAAGATGTACATTGAATCAAAAACTATCTCCCAAGGCTTCCAGAATATTCTTCCCTTTCCATCCTTGAGAGAAATCTTTAACAGGTAATCAAATAACTAAAACACAATCTAGACAAGCTATTGAAGTTCTGGCCCATCTCCAAGGCAATGAGTATGAGATTTCCATTTCCCAGAACTTTATTTGGGTCTAAGACTCTAACTTCACTTTGTTTTATCATTCTAGCATTTATAGAATACCTTGATACACTAAAGCAGTATTAATGAATATTCTATTAATTATTTGTTATCATTTGGGAAGGTACAGTCTGAACCATTCCACTTCTTTGTTCCCAACATATTACACAAATTAATAATCTAGAAATATTTCAGGTGGCATATATATAATTTTAAGTGTCTTCAACATTTCAGACATATTTAAGGATATCCTAAGAGATATCTTAAGACTACTCAATAATTCACACTACCTATTCTCTCAATTAACAATAATTAGAGTTTCATTATCATATTTTCACATTGAGAGTATATTAGAGTTCAGCAGGGCCATGTCCAATTTTTGTGTGAAGCCAGGTACTCTGGCTTCTTCTGAAATCAGATTCCAGCTCCTAGTCACCCATAAAGTATGCCTGACCCTTACTTTATCATTGGAAACTAGGTATTCCATAGCAAGAAATTCATGTATTCATTATTTATTATGTACTGTATCTGATTCCTAAATTACTCCTTTTTTTGCAAAAAAAGGAAAAAGAATTATTTTTCCATCACATGTGCACTCTCATAAAACTGAGGTTATATTTTTAAACACTGTATGTATTCAAGAAAAATATATCATTTATAAACCTCATGTTTTATATATTTCATGAAATCAGTGTCCTGTGCTTGAACTCTGACAAGTAGGGAAATACTACTCTTATAAAAGCTACGGAATTTAATTTAAAACAGTGAAGGTGTCAGTTCTAAGAACTCAGATGTGTGTGGTCCTATGCGACCTCTTCATTCCTGAGCAAACAGGCTCCTGTTGAGGAAGCACACCCACAGTAAATTATTTTTTCCCTACAGTGGCTAGACTTTCACCAGACAAGCCAGCACTCAGTGAGACAAAACCAAAGACAACCTAACCCCATGAGTCCGATATATTTCCACAGAGGTCTATTTAGTTTTGCTTTACAATAATAAATAGTGACGAAAGCAGAGAGCGCATAAAGCAAGAAGAAAATAAAAAGTTAAAGTGATAGAAGACTTTCATATCAAAAAATTATTCTACTTTAAAACTCATTGAGAATAAAAACGTTTCCAATACTTACTCCAAGGATCTTCCTTTGGCATCGACCACATTCAGGGGCAAAGAATTTCTCATAGCACAGCTCACAATACAGGGCTCCTTTCTCCTCTACAAATCCAATGTAGGCCATTGTATTTTTGCAGTGAGCGCAGTTGAATTCTTCTGGGTGCCAAGATTTCCCCAGTGCCACTAAGAATGGTCCTCTGACAGAAGAAAAAGAGGCCAACTAAGTTTCAGAATAAAAGTTTCTAGAGTTAGCCTGGATATGGACCTCTTTTATGCAATGTCCAACCAATTAAATACTTGCTCAATTTTCCTTCTTAAGGACTGAACTCATGGGTATTGGGTGTTGTAAATTCACAGAGGGACTCTGCATTGATGTGAAAAGAAAACGGGAGAGGTGCACTTAAGGGATTCCTTCAAGAAAGGGCACTCCCCACCCCTTTTTCTGCCTAAGGGAATTTGGTGATGTTTTATTGAGCTGAAATGAGGCAATCTGTCTGCATCATGGGTAGGATTGAGAATGAGGATGTTAACTGTGACTGTGACAGAACATGAGGCAATCAGAAAAAAATATGTGGTTTAGGGAGAGATGAGACTTTAACATTTCTATAAAAAAAACAAACAAAAACTTCAATTTGCTAAGTCATAGTGCTAAAAATAGTAATAATTATTACCTGAGACAATTTCTCTTCCCCACAATTTTTCTTCCCCACACATTCTTTCATGTATTTATTTCTCAACTTTACTAAACACATCAAGTCCTCACCCTCCAAAATGACTACAGGAACTGTAAACTAGGTATTATCAATTGTCTGAAACTACTCGGAAAGGTTTCATTTCACTCAAATATGACTGATTTATTTCAAAAATTTAATTTTATTGTGGTAAGAACCCTTAAAATGAGATCCACTCTCTTAACAGATTTTTAAGAGTACAATGTAGTATTGTTAATTATGGGCACAATGTTGTACAGCAGATCTCTAGAACTTATTCATTTTGTATAACTGAAATTTTATACCCACTGTGCACCAACTTCCCTCTTCCCCCTCCCCAACATGACCGATTTTTAACACACATTTGTATCAAGGTAACAAATGTTTGTAAAGAGATTTTTTTTCCCCATTAAATACTTTATGGTCATGAACTGATAAGATGGGCTTGGTTTGCTTGGCAGGAATCCATTATGAAGCCTTATCTAGTCATGAAGCCTGCAGAGACTAACCATTCTAGCCTCTGCAACATACTTTTCAGTAGCTATATCACACTAATTTATATTCATAGAGCAGCTTTACCTCCAAGGCACTTTTACACTTATCTAATTTGTCCATGCAACATTCCTGTGAGACAGACCAGGACAGTTATTATGAATTCAGTTTAACAGATGGAGAAGCCAAGGTACAGAATGTTCAAAAGATATGACAAATATCATAAAATCACTGACCCAGCCAAGGCCAGAAGCTGAATTTCCTGATTTCTAGTATGCCGCTTTAGTCAACTGATATTCTGCCTTTGACCTCATTAACATCACTTATCATCCCTAAGCGACCACATGGTAATTGTTGGTAAGCATCAGACACCAGACTTCCAGGCAGATTATTAACAGGAGAAGTCATAGCAATGAGTATCACAAAGTCACAGCATTTTAAAAATTCTGACAATAACATAAACCTTGCTATTCAATAACTATCTCCCACTGTAAATTCTTTGTCACCTTATTGATGTTTACTCAGAATCAGCACCTAATTCTGCAAGAGTCACAAAAGGAGAAAGGCTCTTGATGAGCAATTAAAAATTTTTACGTGGGGTGTAAGAGGGTATTTTCTAGCCCTACTTTTTGTTAACTTGTTTCTTATTAATAACATGATGCCATTTTGTATAAGCTAGTACATATCATTCTCTTAAGTTTGAGATAGGCAGTTTATTATTATTATTTTTAAAACTTTAGGGTACCACAATTTTGTTATGACTAATAAGGAATGCCTTTGTTTACTAATTCCTGCCAGAAAAGAAGGGCTACAGATCACCTATTCTGTAATCGAATATATTACTTTTGGTAAGTGGTCCATCATTTTTAACTGACTTATAAAATAACAATCCTATTCAACGAGTTCCTTCATCTAATTTTCTCAGTGTATGATTGGCAAGTAGTTTATCAGCAAAGATAAACCAGGAATCACACTGCTCAAAGCCAGACAAAGTTTGATGAGTGCCCTGTGTTTTTCTGCCAGGCGGGCAACTGGTTATACACGCATGAAAAATCTTCCAGGCTCAATTTACTGTGACCATAACACAGAGCATGGTAGAGCTTTGGGGTTTCATGCTACTCTCTGGCTGCACATTAAAACAGATTCAAAGCCATTTACTAGAGTGAGTTTTTTACTAGGGCACATCTTTAGCTCATCCATAAGGCTGGAGGACTCTTGAGGCTAGTATTCTTATTTGGCTTCTCAGTTTTCAAAGAAGTCAATCCAACTTCAAACTGCATTCTTTTAAAGCATAAGTGTTGGTATGTACCTGGAACAAAATGAAAAGCTCTGCTCCTGGAACATGTCTATCAATGCTATCAAATATTTGACAAAGTTCATCTGAGAAGAAAAAAAGACATTTAAGAATAACTGACCAAGAAAAATACATTCCATTTGCCAGATTTTCTAAAATATGTATTGAGTTCAAGTCAGATCATCAGAAAACTGGGTTCTGTGAATCACAGCATATTGGGACTGCTGCACCCCACAGGATTATTCCTTTTATGAACGGTGCTTGTTGTGATACATGAACCTGTACTGGTAGTTGCTACAGGACACAGCTCTATGAAATTCACCCTTGCTCTTCCTGCAAGTTGTTGCTGGAGTGTTTTTAGATCTCATCCAGCGTCACTTTCACATGGTCTCATTCAGAAAAATTCCTCCCTGATTTCTGCAGCAAGAACTATTATGCTTTTCCTCAGCAATAGTCTTATTTTTATCTTATTGTAAATTGCAAAACTACCTTTCATTTTTGGTAGACTACTAGAAGGCCTAAAGCCAGATTTACAGTCTAACCAGAGGCAAGTGGGCAGGTCATTATTTTAGTATCGTCCAGTCTCGACGTTAGCTTCATTTTTAACGAGCCTATCCATGAATTTCATTCTTTTTCCCCTTTTGTAATTTATAAGATTATCTTATATTTCACATACCTGTAAAAGTCTTTTTACAAACTTGCTGGAATATAGTTCACTATAAATACATAAATTAAAACTACAGTCCATTAAAAGGATGACTTTAAAATATTTCATTAGTTCCTTTCAAATAGCAAAAGGAATTTTAGACAGTAAAGAAATTCCCACTGCACCTTTAAAAAACAAGCTGAAAATGACCCTTGCTCCTGTCAGATCTCCTTTCTTAAACAAGCATGCTCAGGGCAACTACTAGCCTAACTTGATACTTCTTGGCTGTCCTGAATGAGCATTTTTCTCCATCAATGCCCTTGAAATTATGCACAGATTAAACAATAAAATTAATCTTTCACATATAGCAAAGTGTTTTCTCCTCTGTGTCAGCAAAGACTAATTTAACAAATTCATTAACACAGGATTAACACTAAAGAAGTTCTTCTTGTTCCAGGTAGGATTGGGTTTCCATTTGTGAACAGGAATGACAGGCCTAGATAACTGCAGAGTGGAACTAAGTATTCAGCTATCTCTTGTAGTATTCGATGTCCTGTGAGCCCTTACTAAGTACATGTTGACTGACAAATGGAGGGAGAGGAGGGATTTAAAGCATTTGGGTGGCTGTGAGAGAAGACCTACGGCATGGAACTTTTCACCCTGTTTATCTTCTGTGAGACCTATCCAAAAAGTGTGGGCATGTGGGGGGAAGAAAGGAAAGGTAGGGAAGGATGCCAAGGAAGAGTTCAGAGAAAAAGGAAAGCTTACAAATAGAAAGGTGAAAGGAACTCAGATTTCAACAGGCACAACCTAACTGGGATTTAGCCTCAAAATCCGATGCTTATTTTTTGCTTCTCTTTGTTATTTAATTCTCACAATAATCCCAGTGATAGAAATTAACTTTTTCATATACGTGTAGATGAAGAAAACGTCAGAGAAATCAGCCAACTTTCCTAAGATCATATGGATGACGAACTAACTGTAAAACTGGAATTTTTCAAAGCCCAACCACAACAGATTTTATTCGACTGAAAATTACTGTATCAATAGAAGTCAAAAACAAGTTTCCCAAAGCTATAAAAAAACTGACGTGCTCAAGAATAAAAACAGAATCTGATATTCTACTTAGTTAAATATACTAATACAAATGTACAAACCACTTTTATGTTTTTGTATTTGCCAACATTTAGGAAGGGCCTGGCGTGAGCAAAGGGCAAAAGAACAACACAGCCACAGGAATAGAGTGAAATAGGAACAAGATAATCGGGAGAAACTGCACATAAATACATTCACAAACGATTACACACAAAGACACAAGCAGGAAGAGAGTAAAAGAGAAACACACAGTGACTATCGTCTTAGAATACTCAAAACTGCAGACATTAACAATCCTTCCTAAAATTTGGAAACACTGTATTTGTCACTCTTAATTCTTCATTTCCAGTGGATTATACGCAAACTTTCCAATTTGGAACATTAAAAAGTAATTCTTTCGCTGAATGTCAACTTTAACTTTCAGTCCTTTAACATACTACATTTAAAGGGTTGTGAGGCCACCTATAGTTTTATATCTGAAAGGCATAAATGACTTGCTTCTCCAAAATAAATGCACAGGTAAAATGAGTTTAAACATAATAGTAAATAAAGAGAACAAGTTCTAAAGAAGGTAACCTTAATTGACAATTTTTTAAAAGTCTACTGGAGACAACTACAGTCCATTCTTTTTGAGATTATTATAAAATCTGCAAAGCAGGATAAATGTAATTCAATAATAAGACAAGTGAGATATAATTTCAATTTGGCAACACTAATATACATTCTACAAATATTTAAAAGTTCATCTATCAATTGAACAATAATTTACTAAATGCAATATGTGCTAGGCACTGTTCTAGAAACAGGAAATCTGGCAGGGAACAAAGCCAAAAAAAGCCCTGATTGCATGGAACTTATATGCTAACATAGGGCAGGGAGATGACAGTAAGATAAATAAAATATATGGCATGTTAGATATTAAAGGCTGACAAGAAAAATTAAGCAGGGAGGGCAGAGAGGAAGATGGTATAGGTAGGAAGTAGGGATGAAACGGGAGAATTTAAATAGATGACCAGCAACACTCTGATATTTGAGTAAAGACCCTCTCCATGAGTGTGGGTAGAACCTGTGACCATGACAGGCTATCACTCCTGTGATTAGATAACTGTAAATAGCAAAAAGGATTGTGCAGATACAATTACATCCCCTAGGCCAGGCATGGTGGCTCACGCCTGTAATCCCAGCACTTTGGGAGGCCGAGACGGGTGGATCACTTGAGGCCAGGAGTTCGAGACCAGCCTGGCCAGCATGATAAAACCTCGTCTTTACTAAAAATACAAAAATTAGCTGGGCATGGTGGCACGTGCCCGTGGTCTTAGCTATTCGGGAGGCTGAGGCAGGGGAATCGCTTGAACCCAGGAGGTGGAGGTTGCAGTGAACCAAGATTGCGCCACTGCACTCCAGCGTCGGTGACAGAGTGAGACTCTGTCTCAAAAAAAATCAAAACCAAAATAAAAAAAACCAATTACATCCCCTAATCAGTGGATACTGAGTTAATCAAAAGACAGATCATCCTGGATGGGCCTGACCTAATCAGGTAAACCCTTAAAAGAAGTTAAAAAGCAACAGGAGAGGCTCTACTGCTGGCCCTGAGGAAGAAAGCAATCATGTTGTGAACTGTCTAAGGTGGGGACGGCCCATAAGGACGTCAGTCCCAGAGCTGAAAGGAACTGAATTTGTCCAACAACCTGAGTGAGCTTGGAAGAAGATCTGGATCTCTACATGATAACCTCAGCTCAGCTGACACCATGATTTCAGCCTGTTGAGATTCTGAGCAGGGTACTCAGCTAACCCATAGACTCATGACACAGAAACTGTGGGACACTGGCCGGGTGCGGTAGCTCACGCCTATAATCCCAGCATTTTGGGAGGCCGAGACGGGCGGATCACTTGAGGCCAGGAGTTCGAGGCCAGACTGTCTCTACTAAAAATACAAAAATTAGCTGGGCGTGTTGGTGCAGGCCTGTGGCCTCAGCTATTCAGGAGGCCAAGGCAGGAGAATCCCTTGAACCTGGGAGGTGGAGGCTGCAGTGAGCTGAGATCCTGCCACTGCATTCCAGCCTGGGCAACAGAGTGAGACTCAGTCTCAAAACAAAAAACAAAAACCTGTGAGACACCTTAGTGTCATTTTTAGTAATTTGAGTCTTCTTTTTTTTTTTCTTGGTAGTTTAGCCAATGTTTGTCAATTTTGTTGATCTTTCCAAGGAACCAACTTGTGGTTTCATTGATTTTTTTTTAAATTCTCGATTTCATTCATTTCTGCTGTAATCTTTGTTCTTGCCTTCCTTCTAAGTTTTGGACTTAGTTTGATCTTTTTCTAGAGTCTTAAGGTAGAAGGCAATGTTACTGATTTGAGATGATTCTTCCTTCTGAATGCAGACATTTGCCAGCTATCAATTTCCATCTAAGCACTGCTTTAGCTGCATTCAATAAGTTTTAGTATATTACATTTTCATTTTCATTCAGCTCAAAGTATTTTCTAGTTTCCCTTGTGATTTCTTTTCTGACCCATTGGTTGTTTAAGGAGTGTGTTTTTTAATTTCTACATATTTGTGAATTTCCCAAATTTTCTTCTGTTATTGATTTCTAATTTCATTCCATTCTGGTCAGAGAGCATACTTTGTATGATCTCGGTCCTTTTAAATTTATTGAAACTCATTTTATGACTTAACATATGGTCTATCCTGGAGAATGTTCCACATACACTTCAGAAGAATATATATTCTGCTGGATTCTGCGTTGCTGAGTGGAATGTTCTATAGATATCTGGTGAAGTATACTTGGTATTTAGTGTTGTTCAAGTTTTCTAGTTCTTTTTGCTATTCTGACCAGTAATCAATTATATCTATTAATTAATATGGAGTGTTGAAGTTTCCAATTATTATTGAATTGTATATATTACTCCCTTCCATTCTGACAGTTTTTATTTCACTTATTTTGATGCTCTGTTAGGTAAATATGTGTTTATAACTCACATCTTCTTAATGGATTGAACTTTTTATCATTATAAAATGTACTACTCTGTCTCTAGTAATTTTTTTTGTCTTAACATCGATTTTATCTGATATTAGTACAGTTATTCTAACTCTCTTTTGGTTACTATTTGCATAATATATTTTTTTCTATACTTTTACTTGTAACATATTTGTATCTTTTATTTTAAACTGTGTCTCTTGTAGACAACTTATAGTTAGATCATAATTTTATCTACCCTTCCACTCTCTCTTTTAGCTGGAGTGTGTGATATATTTATGTTTAATGTAACCTACTGATAAAGTAGGATTTATTAGTGGCATTTTGCTATCTATTTTCTCTATGTTGTATGTCTTTTTTGTTCCCTTTCCTACATAAAAAAGTGAAAGAGGAATCAAAGTCATCAGCTAATAGTGAGGATGGGAAAGGAGATTTTAGAAGTTTGAGGAGAAAGAAGATGTGAAATGGGTTTTTTGGGGAAAGTGGGAAAGTAAACATATTAGAGAAACATAGCAGTCTTTCATTACTATTAAGAATATACCCAGGGAAAAGAAGGAACATACCTGAGATTAGTAGTGATGAATTTAAAAGGAGACTGGTTAGTGTGATTGTGGGATTCCTTCCAGTCACACCCATCATTCGGGTGTGAGCACGGGGTAGACTAGAAATATATACCATGGTGCCAGTATGGTAACTTGCATAGAAGTTTTCAATGGACATTTGTTGTACAAAATATTCATTTGATTATGAATAGACTTCTGAACCTTATTGCTTTCCATTCTTTTCAAATAAAATAAATTGGTTTATTAAAGTTGGATAATCCTTACCTCTCCTTTTTGCACTGATGTAATCCTAGATGTATCTCTATTCGACTTACCATATTAATTTGGTTGTTGATTTGCTTGTCTGTATTTTTTATTAGACTATAAACTGAATTAGTTTGCCAGGACTGCCTTAGCAAAGTACCACAGACTGGGTGGCTTCAACAACAAGAATTTATTTTCTCACAGTTCTGGAAGCTAAAGTTCAAGACCAAGATGTCAAGAGGGCTTCTCCCCTTAGTGTATAGATGGCCATCTTCTCCATGTGTCCTCACATGGTCTTCCCTCAATATGTGTCAGTGTCTCAATTTCCTCTTATAATGACACCAGTTAAATTTAATTAAGGCCCACCCTACTGACCTCATTTTACCTCTTTAAAGACCAAATGCCCTCTTCAAATATAGTCCCATTCTGAGGTACTGGAATTTGGGATTTCAGCAAATGAATTTTGGGAAGACACAATTCGGTTCACAACAGTAACCTTCTTAAGAAAAAAGAGCATGTCTTTGATTTCTGTGCCAGTGATATCTAAGGACAGCGGCACACAGAATACTCAACGAATGTTGCTTATACTCCTGCATTAGATGAGAAACTAGAAAAGTGAGCCCCAAGTCACCTACATGAGTTTAAGAATACATATATGCTGTACAAAATAATTTTAGAGGGGAGATGAGAATATTTAACTGTTCAACTTGTTTATTAACTTCTTTCTCATTCAAACACTATGAATAAAAGTACACTGCCATAGTCTTCAGTTATGGCAGGTTTACTGAGGGTGTTTTTCTGATGTAATACAGTAATAGATATCATTGTGTGTATATTCATTCATCACAAACACACAAACACACACACTCCTGTGCAATAAATTAGAAAGACTGAAGTCGGAGAGAGAAGAAAATAAACATCACATCCAATCTATTATCTGGACATTATAACTCTTAATTTTGGCGTATAGTTCTCTTTTGGTCTTTTTCCTAAAGCACACTGGCTATATGTATTGCTTACTATTATATTCCTAAAAACAGTGGGATAAAACAGTGCCTGGTTCATTATAGGACCCTCAATAAATATTTAATGAATGAATGAATGTATTTCAGAATCAAACAGATGGGTTCCAGCCCTGGCTCTACTATCTAACCACCTTTGTGACTTTGGGCAGATTAATCTAAGCCTCTGTATTTCCATCTGTAAAACAGGTGTAAGAATATATCTACTAACAGGAAAAGAAGTCAGTATATGGAAAAGATACTTGCACATGCATGTTTATAGCAGCACAATTCACAACTGCAAAAATATGGAACTAGCCCAAATGCCCATCAATCAATGGATAAAGAAACTGTGGTATATATACACAATGGAATACTACTCAGCCATAGAAAGAATAAATTAATGGCATTCACAGCAACCTGGATGGAACTAGAAACTACTATTATTCTAAGTGAAGTAACTCAGGAATGGAAAACCAAACATCATATGTTCTCACTCATAAGTAGGAGCTAAGCTATGAGGATGCAAAGGCATAAAAATGACACAATGGACTTTCAGGACTCAAGGGGAAAGGATGGGAAGTGGGTGAGGGATAAAAGACTACAAATTAGGTTCAGAGTATACTGCTCTGGTGATGGGTGCACCAAAATCTCACAAATCAACTCTAAAGAACTTACTCATGTAAGCAAATACTACCTGTTCCCCAAAAACCTATGAAAATAAAAAATTTTAAAAAAAGAATAATATCAATTCTCTGGAGTTATTTTGGGAATCCAGTAGAATACTACTAATAAAGTTCTTGGCACGGGCTGGGTGTGGTGGCTTATGCCTGTAATCCCAGCATTTTGGGAGGCCGAGGCAGGTGGATCATGAGGTCAGTAGATCAAGACCATCCTGGTTAACATGGTGAAACCCCATCTGTACTAAAAATACAAAAAATTAGCTGGGCGTGGTGGCAGGCGCCTGTAGTCCTGGCTACTTGGGAGGCTGAGGCAGGAGAATCGCTTGAACCTGGGAAGTGGAGGTTGCAGTGAGCCGAGGTTGCAGTGAGCCGAGATTGCGCCACTGCACTCCAGCCTGGGCAACAGAGGGAGATTCCATCTCAAAAAAAAAAAAAGTTATTGGCATGATACCAATCACGTTCAATATCACATTCAATATATAGTAGCTATTTTTATTGTTATCAGGCTTAAATATATATCTTGGTGTATAGTTTCTTTACATAAAATTGGAATCATACTTTTGAGTTCCTTATTTCATTTTTGCCATATTCATATGATACTATAAACATCTTCCTATGTAGTGGTAGTTAAAAGCATGAATAAAAATTAAAGTTAGACAAATCTGGACTCAAATGCAGGTTCCATTATACATATGCAACTTCAAACAAATACATAACTTCTCTATGCCTCAATTTTCTCAGCCTTGAAGTGGAATAATCATAGCAACTGTCTCACAGGGTTGTTATGAAAATTCAGGCAAAATTCTTGGTGTAATATTTGGAATATGCTAAAAACACATTTAACATTAACTATTATCTGAAAATTACATTATATAGATGCTGCACATTTATGTTCTTTCTAATCTTTCACAACAGTAAATAGTGAAATCTTGGTCTCTGTCTTGTTTATGAGTTTTGGTCAATGTCTTTAGTTGTTTCCTTAAATACAAGGGCTAATACATTTCCAGGAGGCCTTTTATTTTCAAGTAAAATCTGAATTAGTGGGGATGACAAATAAAACCTATAAATAAAGGGGTGCTCAGAGACTGAAATAAATGGTAAAACAGGCAACAAATTCTGCATGTTTTTCCTTGGTAAACTGAGATGGTGCTCCTTATGAGACAGGTTTGAAAATCACTGAGCAAAAAACAAATCAATAACATTAAAATTTTTTCTCTCACTGGAACAAACAATGGATTGGCTATATATAGTTTTTCTGGTGCTGTACTGTAGGCAAAGGCAAAACAATAGTAATGTGGCTATTTAAGCATTCCATATTTAAGAAGAAATTCAAGCACTATAAGCCCCTTATTTCTTTCACAAAGATGTCAAGCTAAACATAAATAGTTCCGTTAACTCCATGTAATACAAATGGTCAATAGATTTTAATGCCACTAGATGTAACACTTAAGAAATAAACTAGAATGTTCAAAACCCCATTCTACCAAGGAAACTGAAACATGATTTTGGCTACAACTGCCTGATTTTCTATGATTCTCTATTATCCTAGCACTCCAACAATTAATCTATTCATAGGTATGAGTCAAATAAACGGTGCTTCTAACATAATTTGACTGAAAATGTCCCATAGCAAACTTAATCAAAGCTTCAACAGAAGTTCCTAAAATGTAACTTCCTATTCATTTGTAGCTAGTCAAAGTAATGTCTCCATAATACAATTTAGGCAAAACATCCATAAACTTTTCACAATTCAAATAAACCAAAAAATTTTTAAACTTTAGATCCAAATAAGATTATGGAATTTTAAACTGAATGTGCTCTATAAAGAGATAACCAGTTCAGTTCTAACATTCAGATTCCTGAGGTTTTCTGAAACAATCAACTCTGCTGAAAAAAAATAAATAAATAAAATAAAATAAAACATAAAATGTGCTTTAGTTTGCCTTTACATAAAAAATGGTTTTTGGCAAATTTGAAATATTGAAAAGTAAATATAAAACAAAACAATATAAATTGGTACAAACAATATAAATTATATGATAGAAAACTCACAATATAAATTATAAATTTAAACTTCTCCAAGCTTGCTAGGGTATAATAGTCTGCATTGAAGGTATCAAGCCTGAAAGAAACTACAGCTCGTTTTTAAAACAGGTGTCCAAGAGAATGTCACTTGATCTAAAGCCTTCTTGCTTTGGTAAGTAATAGTGACACTGAGGCCAAGAACTAGAATTATGCTTTGACTAGGCCTCTGAACTGACCACAATCGATTCAAGCTGCTTAAGCATTTGAGCACCAGGCAAATGTGCTATGTTAATTACTGTTACATGATCTTGACATGAACTAATCCCCATTCCTATTAACTTCCTTAGTAAATGAAGCTTTAATGCTTAACTGAAAACAAGTACTGGATAATCCAGAACAATATAAAATTTAACAGATGAGGGAGCAATAAGTGATGGCTACTCATGTTAGCATAATACATATTTATTTTACACGGCAGGATGACTGTGCATTAAAATTGCATACTGGCCTGGCATTAAATTTAAAACCAAGGCAGGTAGGGGTGGTGAAATGTAATTTCTACTTTGATCTTCACATTTTCTCCATATTAAGTAAGTTTTTTAGAAGTGCCGGAAGTGGTGATTACAGGATATCATGGAATTTGATAACTACACAACATGAATCAGCAACTGATGTGGTATGACATTTTGTTAACTCACCCAGTAATTACTTGCTTACAATAGCATACAAATAACAGCAGTGACTCCTGTCTCCACAAAGGTGTTTTTATCCAGAATATAGTATCCCTAAGCATCAGTCTAGGCAACCAAAGTACTGTAACTTACAGAAGCAATGTTACAAGTCAGAGTTTGTTTCTATTTTATCGATATTAAACCAAAAATATAACAGCTAAATGCAGGTAGTACTAAAACATTGCTTTCTTTATTAGGATAAAGCAGCAACATACCAGATCTTACATTAGTTTAAATATTTCTATAAGACAGAGACCCCATACTAGCACTTTCAGGAAAATGACTAACCAAATTGACATTATGGCCTAAATGATGAATGGGTCTAGAGTCATGCATGATCTATGCAGTTAAACATTTACTGAATGCCTTCTGTGTGTTGAATACTGCTCTAGACTCTGGAAACCTTTACTGATTTTCCCTTTCTCCCCATAACCACTATTACTACTACCACTGCTGCTGGCTAATTCTTACTAAGCAGGTGCTCACTCTAAAAAATACAATTTAAAGGAAAAATAGCAGCTTACAAAATACTGTATTAGGATTCCATTTTTGTAAAATAATATCTGTCCTTATGTGTGAATGTTTTAAAAGTCTGAAAGAAAACAGATAATAGAGGTTACCTTGGGAGGTGGGATTATGTGTGAACTTTGTTTTTTGTTTTCTGTGTTTCTATGTTTTTTAAACATCACAATGAACATTGACTACCTTTAAAACAAACAAAGAAAAAAACTATTCAATTTTGAATGGCATACTGTGTGCTATGTTCTTGACACATATATTATTCAATTAATAGTAGGCTAAAGAGAGGGGTGTTTATATTTGACTCTAAATGAAGTATTGAGGTTTCCTGGCTCCATGTTAAATATTACCTAGAAACATTATGCTATAATTATGTAATAGAAGAGATGAAAATGCAATTAAGTTTTAACCTTATTCAACTTTAGAGAAGCCACTGTTTCAATTACTTCAAAGTAGGATAAATTTAAAAAGAGAGCTTGAGAAGTCACTTCAAAGAACCATTTGTTATTGCCAACAAGGCAACTCACGAAGTGCAACAAGGTCCTTTGGGTGGGATGCCTGCAATCAGCACTGGTGCCTACACCACCTAACATTCTAAAAGCCCCTTATTCAGAAATACTCAGAGATTCAATAAGCTGCAGTACAGTGCATTCTTAAGATCTCTGAGATTTTTTCTTCTTGTAATTTAAGAGACAATAAAATAGATTGGGATAAAACGTATTTTAAAGAAGCAGGTCATTACGTAATCTAACATTCAAAACATTTATGAATAGGTCTGAAGGTACCTTTCAGTGCTTGTGTACTCAAAAATCCAATCATCTTTTTCTCTAAGGCTCAAAGTTCTTTAATGTCACTAGTTATTTTTCATCTAAATGAATGTCCTCACTTCTATAATTTGTAGAATAATGAAATTAGGATAAATGACTTTCAGGGTCCCTTTGAGTCTTAAAATTTTATTATTCTCTGAAAGGCCACATTAATCACTTTTTCCTTAGTTCTAATAGGAATTGATAACTGATAACCAACGCAATTAGTACTTTTATTTTCACAGACCTCCGTATTACCTTTCATTAAAATAGATTCTCATAGACAGATATTCGTATTTACTCAATAATTAGTACTCTATAGGATTATGGCAAGAATATTTTCACTAATTGCATTACACATACTTCCAAATGCAAAAAAAAAAAAAAAAACCAACATTGATATTAAGTACTTTCAAGAAAATTTCAAAAAACAACCAACCTGATGACCTGGTTACAATGGGCGCACATCGGAGTTCGTTTCCCTGCTGGAATGTGCTCAGCTCTTTGCACTAAAGTGTCCTGGTCACTTGGCTGGGTTTGTCCCAAAGCTGAGTTGGCTGGTGCCACTGATCCTGAGTAAGTAGCGCTGTTTGAGATTCTTCCAGTGGAAGGTACTAGGAGTTAAAACAGAAGAATCAGAATGAGAATAAGCCACATATAAACTTTTCCTAACAATCAAATAATAAAAATTATTATTTTAACAGTAATCTATTCACTTGTTGTTCACTCACTCACACTTACAGTGAGGTTATGAATCAAACACTAGGCTGTGACTATGTAGGTAAATGGGAAAGAAAACCAAAGATTCCAACAAAGTAAAAGAATTACGACAGACGTATGCATAGAATTTTTTTTTTTTTTTTTTTTGAGACAAGAGTTTCGCTCTTGTTGCCCAGGCTGGAGTGCAATGGCATGATCTCGGCTCACTGCATCCTCCGCCTCCTGGGTTTAAGCGATTCTCGTGCCTCGACCTCCCAAGTAGCTGGGATTACAGGCATGCACCACCATGCCTGGCTAATTTTGTATTTTTAGTAGAGACGGGGTTTCTCCATGTTGGTCACGCTGGTCTTGAACTCCTGACCTCAGGTGATACACACCTCTGCTTCTAAGAGGAGACATGGTTAAGGTAAATATTGAAGGTGAGTTATTTCTAATTATCTAGACATCTCTGCTAACCATTAATTAGATTTAATTCCAAATATAGTCATAGATGTATTAAAAATCCCAATGTATTGAAGATAACAAAACCAAAAATTAACTCACTATATTCTCTCTGTTCCTGGATTCTCTAAGGAAACTGTGCAATCAGTCACCCAGGAATAGAAGGCAGCTACATAAGAAGCATCCTTGGTCCTTCCTCCCTCTCATTTATAGTAATAGGTCCTGCTGGTTTGATGGTTCACATTGTTCTTGACTTTGCCTCCTCTTCCCCATTCCTATAATACTGTCTTAATTTAGATCCTCAACGTCACCAACCTCGACCAGCTACCAAAAATGTCCTTACATTCATCCTCTCAACAGCCACCTAAGACTGAAATCTGACCCAATAGCATTTAAGGATGTCCCTATTTGACCCCTGAATGTAGTCCCTGCTTCCACGTGCTGCATACAAATCCTCCCAGTGGTCTCTGCTTGCCCCACAACCTCATCTTACACTGCTCTTTGCCTTTCACTTTATGCTCCAAGAACACTAAACTGCCTCACTTTTTCTTGTGAATGGGTCTATGTATGCTCAGGCTGTTTTCACCATCGGTAATGCCATTTTCTACCCTTCTTCCTATTTACCTAGTAACCACTACTTTATTGTTTAAGTCTCAGCCCAGAAGTCAACTACTCCGAAAACTCTCCCTGAATTACATTTCTCCCCAACCCTCTCCATATAATCTGGATTAAATGTTTCTCTTCTGTGTTCTCATAATTTTCTGTTAATGTATTACTGTTTCTGCTACATATTTCTGTGCCTTTCCTTCCCTTAACTAGATAGTATACTCCCTGAGGGCAGAAATTATGTCTTATTCAGCACCCTAGCAACTTAACAGTGTCTGGAGAGAATAAATGAATGAATAAATAAACTGGAATCAATACAAAAGTGAATGAATGAGAAAACAGTGAGGATTGAAACCAACAGATGGCCTGCTCCTTAGCCACAGGCAATTAAAATCTAATGGAAGAGAAAAGGTGCACGTGAAAATAGTCCAAAAGGAACAACTTTTAAGAAAAGTATACAAATAATACAAATTAACAGAGTGTATACAGATAAATGTATTTACATAAATATACATATATATGTAAAAACACATTGACAGTATATTAAAGTGTAGTTGGAATTGGGAAAGATTAATTAGGATAATTGATATGATAATTCTCCCTCACTAGAATAAAGCCTGTTTGCAATAATGTGCAATTACAGATCCAGAAACCCAGCATTTATAGACACTTCACACATCTTCTACAGTGCACTGCCTGGCACTCGATCTGTGAAACGCCACTTTCAGGCCAGGGAGCTCTACTATTGCCCATGTTTCAAGTGAGTCAACTGGACTAGGAACATGTTTCCATTCTCTTAGACCCACACTTTTCTCTTATAGAAATGGGAAAGAAAAGTGCTGTAATATTCACTTGGTACACTACTTTCTTGTTACCTAATTTGCTCACACAGCCCAACTCTTACCTCTGTGCATCTTTAATTTCTTTATCCAGGCCTGATTTCTTCTGGAGCACCAAATATGTTTTCTCAAGGACATTTTCAACTCTAACACCTGTTATTATCTTTAAATTCAAGAAATGTAAAATGTATTTCTTCTTCTCGCACATATTACCAGCTCTTGCCAAGAACGCCTAGATGCTTGAATTCTCCCACTCACGCAGGCACAGAACTCGGCCTCCTGTGTCCCCAAGGGTTAGTCCCCAGACCCTAACAACTGTTTCATAGAAAATGTTTCTTTCTCAGGTCTGTCCTTCCGTTCTGATCCAAACCCACCCTCTATCTTTTGAATTCTGGTCTTGAATTCCTCAAATCTGGACTATTGCAAGTCTCCTAACCACTCTCTGCTGCCAGTCTCCCTTTCTACCTATTCTGCTAGATTATTTTTCCAAAAACACTACTCTGATCATATGTTCCTGCTTCTAAAATAAAGCCTCTGTAACTCATTACAAACTATATGTAGTCCTGAAAGTCAAGTCCCTCAATGAGCCCACTCCAATCTTCTGTAAAACCTTATCCTTTCTGTTTCCCCACATATCACTGCCATCATCTTCAGACTAAATTAGAGTTACTTAATACTCAACTTGTGCAATTATTTAATACTATTTGAAAGCACCATTCCTTTTTTTTTTTTTTTTGAGACAGAGTCTCGCCCTGTTGCCCAGGCTGGAGTGCAACGGCGCGATCTCTGCTCACTGCAACCTCCGCCTCCAGGGTTCAAATGATTCTCCTGCCTCAGCCTCCCAAGTAGTTGGGATTACAGGTGGCTGCTATCACGCTGGGCTAATTTTTGTATTTTTAGTAGAGATGAGGTTTCACCATGTTGGCCAGGCTGGTCTCGAACTCCTGACTTTGTGATCTGTCTGCCGCAGCCTCCCAAAGTGCTGGGACCACAGGCATCAGCCACCATGCCTGATCTTGAAGGCACTATTCTTAAATCCTTACAACAGCCCTGTGATTTTGGTATTAGTACCACTTTTTTAATTTATGAGGAATCTGAGGCAAAGAGAGGTTTAAAAATCTGCCCAAAGTCACATAGCAAGTAAAAGTCTTGAACTTGAGCTGTCTGGCTCGAGTCTGCTCTTAAACTATGCTATAGTTTATTCACTATCCCTTGAACATGCCACACCAGACACTGCCTCTGTGACCCTCAGCCAAGGAAATGTCCCTTTTCCTACTGCTACTCATAGTTTTCCCATTCTGTAAAGCCCATAGAAGTTTCATTTTCTTCTCCCAAGTCTTCTCTGACCACCCCAGCTAGAAGTAACACTCCTCACCTGTATAATTTATTAGCTATTTATCAATATCCTGTCAATATCTTTTCCTCCCTAAGTTAATTATTAATTATTTAAAAATGAGTGGCCGGGCGCGGTGGCTCATGTCTGTAATCCCAGCACTTTGGGAGGCCGAGGCGGGCGGATCATGAGATCAGGAGATCGAGACCATCCTGGCTAACACGGTGAAACCCCGTCTCTACTAAAAATACAAAAAAAATTAGCTGGGCGTGGTGGGCCTGTAGTCCCAGCTACTTGGGAGGCTGAGGCAGGAGAATGGTGTGAAGCCGAGAGGCGGAGCTTGCAGTGAGCCGAGATTGCACCACTGCACTCCAGCCTGGGCAACAGAGCAAGACTCCATCTCAAAAAAAAAAAAAAAAGAGTACAAACTCTATATACTTCTTTCTATCCACAGCCAAAAAATTACCTTACAAATAAATGATGAAAAAATATTATTTAATCAGTTAAACGAAAAAAGGAGGATTCCCAATTTTTTTTTTTTTTTGCCTTTTTAAAGAAGACTATAGAGATAGATACTTTAAAAATGTGGACTAGGTTCAGGATTTCAAATAATGGGAAAGTAACCAATTGGAAAATCTGAAAATCAGACCTCAAAGAAAGCCAAACCCTTTCATCTACCATATGCCTTTATTTTATCACATTATCTATGCATAAGCTCTAAAGTACTGAGTCACTGAGATACTTTTAGCAATAAAAGAGTGTGGTAATTCTCCATCAGTCATCGTAAAATGGGACATAATCCATCTGGCCCATGCCTCAAGGAGAAGGTATACAGGGAACTAACTTATTTAGCATGAGAAGCCATTCTTAAACATGAAACATGTGACTGTATCTGAAACACACATAAAAAGGCTCTAAGTTCTACCGCTATTCCTTTCTTGGGAAGAAAAGCCTTGCTTTCCGTTACTGCCTCATTTTAACCACTTTGGATATGAAATAAATTCTCACACCTCCATTTGTTGCTGTGTTGCTAGCACATTGGCCCGCACACAAAGCTACACAAGCTCTATTAATTACCAAGTCCTGAACATTTCCACGGCACAGCTATTTCCCGTATGAATAAAGTGATGTTTCATTTCTTCAGACTGAATTTCTCACCGCTCTAGCACAGGAATGGGCAACCTTTGAGCAGTCAAGTGCTAGCCTCCTAGTCTCTGCTCACTTGGCTTACGGGGAAGAGGGACGTGTAACAGGGTGAGGTCTTGGGACAGGGGAAGCACCATAAATGAGCCCTGCTTCCATTATAATTTTGTGGAGAACTACACTACCATACAAAGAAAACCAGTCTTCCATAGGTAGCACATTGACCTCTAAAATGCTCCAAATGCATTGAACCCTTTGCAAAAACCATTTACTTCTATGTAGAAAGAAAAAATACACCTCTTTAGAGATAGCTTAAGGATGACAATCTACTTGTCATCACAGTTTTTTTTTTCTTTTAAGTTCTAATGATAACATTAAACAGGAGCGTTGAATCAGCCCCATTTCACAATCTAGGAATGTAAGTCACAAAAAGTGTGACTTTTTCGAACTGAATAATGAGCAAGTCAGGAAACTGTCACAATGAGAACATCAGGAGGAAATTGGTTCTTGACTCAAGATTTCCTTTTTAACCTTAAGCTTGAGCAACTTTCATTAAATATTGGCTTCTTTTACGGCTAATCTCTACTCCCTGGGAGCTTGTTTGAAAATTACTTTTTTTTTCTTTTGTACCAAATACATTTCACCACCAGAAAACTAGAAATTCAAATCCATTAGCTTCTCTCCAAACCAATAGTGTTGGTGAGAATCTCTTTTGTTAACTTTAAAATTGCTATTTATGAGTCTTCTAAAGGTTCAGAATAACATTCATATTTAATCTTTTCTTTGGATTTTCAACACTGATAGTCAAACCTAAGATTACAATAATTACCATTAAATAAGTAAACATAAATTTACTGGAAAACCTAGCAACATACCAGAAAACTTTCTCAGCATACAATGTATAAATTTGTTAAGTTAGTCCAGTAAGATATACCTAATCCACAATATACAGAGTTGCTAGAGTTTCCAGTAAGAAAATATTAATTAAAATCAATCAAGTTCCTGGAAGTACGTGTGAATTTTTTGAAAACAGATGTTTTCTCACTGGATTAAGAATAAAGTGGGGGTTATTTGATATTTTTGGTCTCTGTTCCTGTTCATAATAGCTGTTAATTCTAAACCAACACACTTAAAAGACAGTAGTGAGGATTATAATGCAGAGATTAAACACCTGGCCAGACTGTACTTGAATAGGCATGAAGTTAATCAGTTGATTCTTTGGTTCAAATAAAATTTCAACTACAAATAAAATATTTTTACTACCGACATTCACTATGCGAAAAAAATACTACATCCTGTCAAACTTTACTTGGAAACGTAACATAAGTCAGCTGGGAATGGGGGATGATATCCCAAAGAACAAACTTAAACAATAACAGATGTTGCTAGTGTCTTCTAAGGCAGCTTACTCTTATTAGAAGTAGTGCTTCTGTATTGCTAAACATAATCAGTAGGAGAGCAAGTTTGGTGTTGGAAGATGAACTGTTCATGGTGATACAAAAAACACATCACATAATGATGTCTCATCACCTCCATAGTACATCTTGGTTCAAGCCACCATCTTCATCTCTTGGTTGGATTAGAGCAGTGACTGCCTATAGATCTCCTTGCTTCTACTCTTGCCACCAACAAAAAAGTCAGTAAAAATGAAGTCAGTATATAATTGGAGGGTTTTGAACAGATACTCTTCTGCTCAAAACCCTCCAATAGCGACCGTTTAACTCAGCACTAAAACCAAAGGTCTTAGAGCATCTGACCCCTGCTATCTCTCTGACCTGATCTCCTGCCACTCTACCCCTTGCCCATTATATCCCAGACATGCTGGCCCCCTGATTATTCCTCTGTACTGGCCAGCGTGCTTCTGATTCAGGCCCTTTGTACTTTCTGTTCCCTCTGCCTGGAAATCTTTTCTCCAGTTGTTCACACGGCTTGCTCCCTCACTTCCTTCTGGTCTCTGCTCAAAGGCTGTATTATCAATGTAGCTTTCCTGGACCATCCTATACAAAACAGCACCCCATTCCCCACAAAGCAGCAGTTCCTATATTCCTCAGCAGTTTCTTTTTATCTACAGCACTCATGTTATATTCTTTTTATTGTTTATTATCTGTCTTCTCCTACCTTGAGGTCAGGGTCACCATCTATTTTGTACATTGCTCTATCCCTAGCACCCGGCAGTCCCTGGCATATTGCTCAGTAAGTCTTTATTCAGAGAAAAAAACGACTCCTGCACCAGAATTATTGTCTTTCTACTAAAGGGAACCAGACGTCTTACAGAAATCGCTGATTCTAGGATTGGGGCAAAAAATGAGTAAGAAGAGTTTGGAATGTCTTGTCAAATTAGAAAGCAAGGAAAATGTTAAAGACTCCTGGAGTTGCATCAAAATAACTTGAAGAAGTAGATGGGACAGTTTCAGCATTTAGAAAAATAAAAATAATAACTACAATGGATTGAAATACTTCAAATGTATCTAAGTCTATGAGTTTACAATGATTCTAGAATTTAAAACAATATCCACGTTGCTTAGGTATAGAAGATGCTAAGGAACCAATTCATTATTTGAAAAACTAGTACAACTTAATAAATGGAAAAATCAAGCTTTGTTAATCATTGCTTCATAATTGATCATGTTTCATTAATATTCCACTCCTCCCTCCCCGGCCATCTCTGAACTATTTTGAAACAAATTCAAGATACGCTATTTAATCTATATTGTAATATAATCTCTAAAAGAGTACTCTTTTTAAAAACATAATCAGAATGCCATTATCACACTTAAAAATATTCCTTAATATCATGAAATACCCAATTTTCAATTTTTTTCTGATTATCTAATCACTAGTTTTCTATTGCCACTGTAACAAATTACTAATAACTTACTGGCTTAAAAACAACACAAGTTTATTACCTAAACCTAACAGTTAACCTACACAGATATTACTGGGTCAAAATCAAGGTGTTGGTAGGGCTGTTTTTCTTTCTGAAGACTCTAGGGAAACTGAGGCTGCCCAGTTCTCTGGTTCAAAGCCCCTTCCACCTCTTCAAAGCCAGCAAGTATGGGTTGAATTATTTTCACATAGTATCACTCTGATCCTCTCTTCCGCCTCCCTGCTCTTCCACTTTTGAAGACCCTTGAGATTACATTGGGTCAAACCAGGATAATCTCCCCATTTTTAAGGTCAATTGACAAGCAATCTTAACTCCAATCTGCAAACTTAATTCCTTTTTGCCATATAACATAACATAGTCACACGTTCTGTGTTCATGGACATCTGTAGAGGGGCATTATTTTGCCTACCACACATCTCCCAACACAGTAATTTTTTCCTTTGTTTCTAATTTAATTTTTTTGTTTTTAGAGACAAAGTCTCTACTCTGTTGCCCAGGCTGGAGTGCAGATACATATATTTGAACATTTTTCTATAGTAAAAAGTTTTGAAGAGTGAATAACTGAATTGTTTCATCTTTACAACAACATTTCAAGGTACTGTCAACTATTTAACAGATCAAGAATATAAACTTCTGAAAGGATAAGTAACTTGCCCCAAAACATGTAGAATCACGAAATGAGGCAAATGCTTTTTGAACAACTACTATGTACCAAACAATGCACTGGCTCTACCAATATGGACAAGATAAACATGATTTCTGCCCTTACTGAGTTTAAAGAAGGTTGTAAGCCAGTAAACAGTCAACTATATTATAGTGGGTAACTGCCAAAAAGGTGGAAAAACGCTGAGTTTCACTCACAAGTTTATGCTAAGAGCCTGTAATGCGGCAGGCGCTACGCTATGCATGTGTTCACAGTGGAGGACAGCACATGTATGTTAAAGTTGGAGGCGCCTGTACAGATCATTTATTGAATATAAAAACTCAGGAGAAGTATCTAAGCTAGAAGAATTGATTCAAGAGTCACCAACATATTGACGACATTTGAGTCTGTGAGAGTGAATGAGACTGTTTCAGGGAAAGTACAGCACGAAAACAGAAGAGCTCCTTAGGCGGAAAGCAAATAACACAAATACCTTAGGGACTGACAGAGAGGCAGGAGAAAAACCAGAAGAGTATGTCATGGAAGCCAGTGGAGGGGAGCAGAGAATCCGGGATCCAAAACCATGTCTATTTCACTCCAAAAACTATGTCCTTATGCATTAATTCATCAATAATTATTATGTACCTACTGTGTGCTGAGTTCTCTGCCAGTTAATGTCTTGATCCATTAAAATATGAAGTCAGAGCTCCTTAAATGTGATCTAAACCTGCTAGTACTCACTTCTGGACCAGTTTGGAAGAGGGGATAGTGATAGTTGAGGTGATTTATTTCTGCTATTTTAATTTCCTTACTGAGCCTGCTAGGATAAATGTAGGAAAAATGTATGAAGGCGTTATTATTTTATTTTCCTTGAAGTCTCTTAACAGCTTAGATTATCACTTTTAAGCCCTTCATGTATTCTGTAAAATATGAGTTTCTTAGAGAAATACTACTTATTTCCATAAACCTGACTGCCCAAAGTTTTTAGCCATTATAATTAATGGCTGCAAGGTTCCTGAAATAAAACTTCAGGATAAAAGGCTGTATTCTTCACAATTTGAGAAACATTTAGGAGAATTTACATAAATTGCTTTAGAAGAGAAATGTGGCCAGGTGTGGTGGCTCAAATCTGCAATCCCTACACTTTGGGAAACTGAGGTAGGAGGCTCACTCGAGGCTAGAAGTTTGAGACCAGCCTGGGCAACACAGTGAGACCCCCATCTCTACAAAAAAAAAAAAAAAAAAAAAAGTTTGGCATGGTGGCATGCACCTATAGCTACTCAGGGGTGTGAGGCAGGAGGATAACTTGAGTCCAGGAGCTCAAGGTTGCAGTGGGCTGTGATCACATCACTGCACCTCAGCCTGGGCAACAGAATGAGGAACATAATTATAGATCTAATACTTTTGCTAAGGACAAACAGTCTTAAAGTACTAAATCTATTTTATTGTACAAACTTCATATTGGTGTGAATACTTCAACTACTACATTTGGATTAAGCTAAAGCAGCAAAGAAAGTTATGGGGACAAATCTAGGAATAACTATAAAATACATTTTGATTCCTTATTTTAAAATTCCTATAATACTTCATTCTCATTAAGTCAGAAGAAAGGCTGATATTGAAAATATCAATGGATACTAGGCTGGGCGCAGTAGCTCACGCCTATTATCCCAGCACTTTGGTAGGCTGAGATGGGTGGATCACTTGAGGTCAGGAGTTTGAGACCAGCCTGGACAACATGGCAAAACTCTGTCTCCATGAAAAAATACAAAAATTAGCCGGGCATGGTGGTGCGTGCCTGTAATCCTAGCTACTGGAAGGCCGAGGCAGGAGAATCGCTTGAACCCAGGAGGCAGAGGTTGCAGCGAGCCCAGATCATGCCACTGGACTCCAGCCTGGGTGACAGAGTGAGATTCTGTCTTAAAAAAAAAAAAAAAAAAAATATATATATATATATATATATATATATATATATCAATGGATACAAATACTCCCCCTGACAAAAGACAAACGTTGACAGCCCCAACAAGGCAGAGGTCATAAGTGAGATTTTACGGTGTGAAAAACAACTGGCTCAACTGCAAGAGGTGTTCTTGTTAAAAACACTGAAGCTAATGTTGTGCTTGTATAAATAACTGGGATACATCAAAGTGGCACTCTCGGGGAGATAAAGTATTGTAATTCAACATCTCAGGAAATATGTTCTCAATGGCATGGTAGCAATTTTACACATACTAAATTGGGTAGCAGTCATGGCAACATGCTTGCATACTATTGTGTGCAGCAAGTGCTTTCTTCTCTGCCCCTTCGCCAGCCATCTCAAACAGATGGTGGCCAAGAGAAGCAAAGAATATGTGCATTTTGTCTGTCAAGCTCCTTATGCTGAAAGCCTAAACAATAGTCTACTCTTCATAATCCAGGCATGAAATCATATCCAACAGAAATGGAGAAAGTTAAGCCAAGATCTGGGATCAGAGGAAAGTACATTCTGGAGACAATTGTGCAATTTTTAAAAAATGAAATCAGTGATTAAAAGCAAATTGGACAGATTAAACTATTACCATTTCTCTAAGCAGTGGAGAATGCTGGTATGTTCGCTATAAAGCACTGGAACAGGTGCACCCAAGGCTAAGTATCAAATATTTCCACATCTTCAGGAGGCTAGCTTCTTCCATTAGCAACCAGCCTTTCAACTTTAAGAACCCAGATTAAACTGGATCTACAATATCTTAATTAAAGTGAGTGTGGGGACTTGGATTATGTTCAGTTCCCTTTTTAATTTCTTATATCACACATAACCAAAATTCAGTACACATCGACTTGCCTTTTTCTCCTAGCTGATCTTATATAGAAAACTTCCATTTGGTCAGAGATACAAGTAAAAGCAACCCAGTATGTACCCTGAAGATAAAGATATGAGATCTTAACATATCTGGTTCTACCAGCATTCAATTAAGTCAACAAATTATTTATCACAGTATACACAGAATTTTCTTTCTTTCTTTCTTTCTTTTTTTTGAAACTGAGTCTCGCACAGTGCAGTGGCGCGATCTCAGCTCACTGCGACCTCTGCCTCCCAGGTTCAAGCAATCCTCCTGCCTCAGCCTCCCGGGTAGCTGGGACTACAGGCACACGCCACCACACCCAGCTTATTTTTGTATTTTTAATAGAGATCGGGTTTCACCATGTTAGCCAGGATGGTCTCAATCTCCTAACCTAATGATCCGCCAGCCTTGGCCTCCCAAAGTGCTGGGACTACAGGCATGGACCACTGTGCCTGGCCCAGAATCTTCTTAATCATCTTAATATCACTGTTCCATTTTCTACTTAGAGTGGGAAGACAAGTCTATGCTTTTATTGTAGGAGGCCAATGTGCTTCATTTTCTTAAAAAAAGGGAAAAAAAAGGAAAAGAAATAAAAAAGAATAAAATTAAAATATTAAAAAAACAAAACAAAACTGAGACATAATGCATGACCTCAGGAATACTAAAGAGGATCAATGGTAAACTCATACAGACTTCGTAAGCTTAGAATATATTTAAAATATTAAATTTGTACAATTTTGCTCATATTTGGATGAGAAAACCATAAGGACATACATTAAAATCATTTTATACTCATATTATGTCTAGAGTTCTGACATGTCTTACTTCCAAAGTCACACGAAAGCTACATGGGTTTGGCTTTTACCATTTTCCCACCAATTTTCAACTATTTATACAAATATGAGGGCAGCCTAATTTCAGAAATGAAGGAGAAAGGTACCTACAGTTTAAGTTGACCATATAAACAGAGTTCTAATCATGTAGGGAAAAAAAATGAAGCAGGAAAAAAAAAAAGAGATATTTTAAGATTTCTCAATGTCAATATCTACAACGTCTCTAATGATGAATACAAGTTATTGTAAAATTTAAAAATTGGGATACTCCTTAAATTTCTATTACTACCACTAATTCTCTAAGATATCTCTCAATTAAAGTCATTAGCTCTCCAAAATAAATGATAGTTTATCATTTTTCAAAGTTGTGTTTGAATTTAGCATCTTTTAAAAGCAGAGATGGTAGGTCAGCTATTTTATGGTGGAAGAAGCAGCACATCTAGCATAAAAACTAAATTTCAAGATACACAGGCTCCTAGTTCTGGGCTTTCTAGCTGTGATGTTAGAAATGTCATCATTCTGGGTCTTAAGTTACCTCATCTGTAAAACAGCAATAATAACTACCTCAAAGGGTGAGAGGATTCAATGAAGTAGTAAAAGTGTTTACTTATACTTCCTTGAATCTGTAAGAAATGCTTCATACGTGTCAATTATTATTACACTCTGACATAAGATCTTACATAGTTAAAACATAAAACATCCACTCATTCAACAACTACTTAGTACATACAACGTTTTAGATGTAAGAATTCTTCTGGTGTGGAAGATACATTTAAGGATAAGATATCTGCCCAGAAAGAGTTTATCTTCTTAAAGGCACTACAGACAAGCAAATAGGCAATCACAGTATCTCAGGACTAGTGCTACCAAGGGTGCTGATGGCTGTCAATAAAGTCTGCAACTACCATGCAGAATTATCAAGCACTGTTATTCTTATTCATGCGTTTGAAAACCAGTGTTAACAAAACTTTTTCTGTAAAGAGCCAGAGAATAAATATTTTAGGCTTTGTGGGCCTTACAGACTGTTGCAACTATTCAACTCTGCCATTGTGGCATGAAATCAGCCATAAACAATATGTAAACAACCGTACCGTAGCTGTTTTCCAACAAAACTTCATTCACAAAAATCAGTGGTGGGCCAGATGTGACCAAGGAACACCATTTGCCAAACTTTGGTTTAAACTATATGCATCAATTAATAGAACAATTCTTTAGGAAAAGCATATATGAACAAATGTAGATGTCTGCCTTATAAAAGGTTTAATGTTTTCATCTCAGAAAGAGAAGAAAATGGGGAGAAAGAATAGCTTTCACAGATGAAGCCTTGCATCAGCACTGGAAAGCTTCCAACACGCAAATAAATTTCAATGAAGGAACAATTAGAAGAAAAAGAAAACAGGCAATTAATGGTTGTTACTTTAATTTTTTCCTGAGAATCAGAAACAAAAATCTACTTGTTATGTAAGGAGATGGGCATATTTACATGTTTCACACCCCAGTTTTGACAATGGACAGCTCCAGTCAGGGCTTTACGGCAAGAGGGCTGTTTAGTTTAATGATGTCAAAATGCAGGGGAGCAGATGGCAATAAAACATTATTAGAAGAGATGAAATACACGCAACTGGTAGCAGTTTACTTATTCATATAAAAATTTTAAAATGGAACCAATAAATCTATCCATCTTAGCTAGGCAAATTTAGTTATCTCGATTTATTACTGTAGTGCAAAGCCTACAATGAAATTTGGGATGGTTGTAGAAACAGTAATTTCCTTTCTCACCCCTATCTCCCTTAGACTTCAAATAAAAGATAGAATTTATATCCACTTATAACTGAGATGCACATCATTCAGTCTTTGATCTAATCAAATCTCACAAATATATTTGAGTCTTTCTCACAAAAAAAAAAACAAAACATCGAAACAACATATCAGATCTCTCCAAAGCTCAGTCTACAATGAAGTAAACAAGCTTTTCTTTATTGCTAAATGTAGCACACACCAGAAGCAGGGTATGATTAAAAAAAAAGAAAAACACATTAACTAGAATCTTAGCCAAATGATCTAAATTTCAAAAACGGAGTTTAGATGCAAAGAAAATGTTACTTGAAACAGATCTTAGCAGTTGCCAGTCACTTGAAGCTCCCTATTATCCAAGGCAAGAATCCTTTCTATCCCATCCCTAACAGATACAGTCCTCCTTAAATACATTCACTGATACTGTCTTTTGACTCAGGAAAATACAGTATTCAGAGTCAAAACAGCTGGGTTCAACTCACTACAGAACTCTAAACAATTCTTTTGACTTTTCTCAGACACTGCTACCTCATTAAATAATGCCTATTTAAATTTTAAATTTTAATGACATTACCTTATTGTGCATTCTTATAAAAATATCTGTTACAACTGAAAGTATTACAAAAAACAATGATTACTACTAATCAATGATAGTCATCATTCTCCTGTTAAATGTTAAATGTTTGTTCCTTTTAGGCCACCCATTGTATTCATGAGTTCCCAATCCTCAAATAGGGATGGTGAAAACTCCTCAGATGGGGTACAACAGAAGCAAAAATTAACTATTCATTTTGAAAAGCAAGTTTGTGTTTTTTCCCGTTTCGTTTGATCAAAAGAAATTTATACTGTCCCCAAAAGACCTTCAAATGGTCACAACTTTTATATGTATAGCTTACTTGTATCATGCTTCTTCAAAACACGAAACAACTTATATTCTAAAAAAGAATCATAAACTTTTGTTTTTACATTCTTGTCAATTAAGAGCCTTTGTCTTTACTACATATCCAAACTGTCTCACAGAGAAAAGCAAATCACTAAGATAAAGCTTATATACATATCACCTAATTCACGTAAAGGGAATGGTGCCTTAACAAGAGCATAGAGAAATTGTTATCTGTTCAATACGGACTATCAGAGGTTAAGAATGTCTAATATTGGCCGGGCGCAGTGGCTCACGTCTGTAATCCCAGCACTTTGGGAGGCCGAGGCGGGCAGATCACAAGGTCAGGAGATCGAGACCATCCTGGCTAACACGGTGAAACCCCGTCTCTACTAAAAATACAAAAACATTAGCCGGGCATGGGGGCGGGCGCCTGTAGTCCCAGCTACTTGGGGGGCTGAGGCAGGAGAATGGCGTGAACCTGGGAGGCGGAGCTTGCAGTGAGCCTAGATAGCGCCACTGCACTCCAGCCTGGGCAACACAGAGAGACTCTGTCTCAAAAAAAAAAAAAAAGTCTAATATTAAATGATAAAATACTACTGCCTTGAGTATATCGCCATAATATCATATCAACTAATATCAATATATGTTTTTATTTTCCTCAGTAGAATGCCTGCCTCCATGGACACGTTTAATAATATCCACTAATTTCTTGTCAACACCAGGGATATGAGAGTAAACAGGGCTCAACTGGGAGTTGTGTGTACACACAATTAAAGAAAGTATGAAGGTAGCATTCTAATATGCTATAAACTGAATACAATCCTCCACTGGTGTTTTAACAGAAGATACATAGGTACTCTATAGGGAGTCAAGTTCCCAGGGAGGACAATGGTTAAAACCAGCAGCCCAGTTAGGTTAAAGTGTAAATACCTTGCAGTCACCCTGCCCAGGGAATTCTCTCCAAAACACTGCCACTGCCCAGGGCAATATTCATCATCTATCTCCAGATTGGATTACCTGAATAACTTCTTAAATGGTCTCCAGGTCTCCAATCTTAATCTCTACAATGAAGTCATGATGATCTTTTAAACACATTAATGCTATAATAATCTTTTAATAATGCAAGTCTGATTTTGCCACTTCCGGCTTATAAATCTTTTAATAGCTTCCTTTCAGCATCAAGTCCACACTCTTACATTCAAAACCCCCATTAATGCAGCCAACTTTCTCTCTGGGCCACTAGACAGTCTTAAACATACTGAACTACTTGCCTTTCCTACCCGAAGCCAAATTCTCTCAGTTTTTGCATATGTTGCTCCCTCTCCAAATCGGCCTCTTCCTAAAAATGTTCAAGGGTCGTTGACTACATGCTATTTTGTTTTAGGCACAAACATTAAAATATTGTTCCTGCATAAAATAGGACTTCACTATAAACAAATACATATTTTACCTCAAGATTGTATCCTCGGAACTTTAAGTCTTTTTCTTCCCTTTCCACTGATCCACACCTCCATGCCTCTGAACTGGGACTCATAGTTTGATTTGACTCTTCTTTGCACCTTTTTGATGATTTCTATATTATATACTGGTGTTTTGCATCCGAGCTAATTTGTCCACAATGACAAAATGGGCGATCCCACATTCCTAATATTTCCTCTGCATTCCACTGCTTGGTTCCTTATATGCAGTAAACTATCACATTTTTTTTAGATGGGGGTCTAGCTCTGTCACCCAGGTTGGAGTGCAGTGGCACAATCCTGGCTCACTGCAACCTCCGCCTCCCAGGCTCAAGAGATCTTCCCATCTCAGCCTCCCGAGCAGCTGGGACCATAGGCGTGCACCACCATGCCCAGCCAACTTCTTTTTTTTTAAATTTGTGGAGATGGGGGTCCCGCTATGTTGCCCAGGCTGGTCTCAAACTCCTGACCTCCAGCAATCCTCCTGCCTTAACTCCCACACTACTGGGATTACAGGTGTGAGCCACAGTGCCTAGCCCTCATACTTTTGAGAAAAAAAAAAAAATCCTATCATAGGGCTTTACAACTGTTATTATTTTTTAATTTCCAAAAATAAATAATGTATTACTAGTTATAGTACTGCTCATGTTCACGATCTTAATTCTGAAGAGAGTTAAATGCTTCAAGGAGAGTGGAGCTCCCTTCTCCTTAGCAACATGCTTATTTTCTAATAGCAGCCTTTGGCAGACAGTGCTCCCACCTTTTCAATGACTGTTGTGGGAATTTCAAGTTTGGCAGGAGGACAGAACAATATCCTGGCAGATGAATTCTGCATCCTTCAGATCGTATGATGTCCTAAATAAGACAACTGACTTCTCTACCCACTCACTTTCTCGGGGACATTTACTGAGGGCCTATAAACTGTGCCAGGCATTGTTTAGATGCTGTAAAACAGAGATCAGTATGACTTGGTCCCTGTCCTCAAATGAATCTAAAAACAGTCGTAAAAGACACCTATGTAAACAATTAAAATGAACAGGATGAATGCTATAACAAAGACATTATTGAAATTTTGTAGGAGTATTGAAAAAGAACAGGTAACAAGAGGGCTCAAGAAAGCTTCACAAAGGGGGAACAGCTGGTCTTAAAAGGTAAAGAGAAGTTTGTCAGGAGTAGAAGGGATGGAAAGGCATTTCAAATAAAAGGAGCAGCTTGTACAAAGCAGAAAAGTGCGTGCCAAGGAATGATATGAACTCATGAACTTCAGTGTGAGTGGACTATAGGGAACAGTGTTATAAAATGAAGCTGGAGAAGAAGGTTGGCCTGAGATTGCAAGGGGACCAAAAGTTCTGTTAAGAGGCTAAGCATTTTGACCATGGGCAGCAGACAGCCCCAAACATTTTCAAGCAGGGACATCACATGAGAACCAGTTTTTGGACGGTAACAATGTAAGTTATTAATGCCATCAAGAAAAGGAATAAAGGCATAGAAAGTTAACCTCTGAGTATCCTCTAAGTATCTGCAGCCTAGTTATATCATTTGATTTCACAAGAATGCTATAGGAGAAGCTTTTAAGGTCTTTAATAGTTAAAGAAATGGAGGCCGTGCGTGGTGGCTTATGCCTGTAACCCCAGCACTTTGGGAGGCCGGGGTGGGTGGGTCACGAGGTCAGGAGATTGAGACCATCCCAGCCAACATGGTGAAACCCCGCCTCTACTAAAAATACAAAAATTAGCTGGGTGTGGTGGCAGGCACCTGTAGTCCCAGCTACTCAGGAGGCTGAGGCAGGAAAATCACTTGAACCTGGGAGGTGGAGGTTGCAGTGAGCCGAGATTGTGCCACTGTACTCCAGCCTGGGCGACAGAGTGAGGGAGGAAGAGAAGGAAGGAGGGAAAGGTGAGAAAGAGGGAGGGAGAGAGGGAGGGAGGGAGGGAGGGAGAGAGAGAGGGAGGGAGGGAGGGAGGGAGGGAGAGAGGGAAAAGGCTCACAAAAATGCTAACCTTCTGAAATTCATACCTGCAAAGGGCAGGCATTTCTATTTCGGGGGGCCACCACCAGTCAGAAAACTGGCTCAATGAACAATGGGTCCAGATCTATCAAAGCATTGCTTATATTCTAATGAATTATTCATTCTCATTTTGTATATGATTAAACTAAAATTAGAAAACTGATGTGTTCCAACACAGAAAGGCTCTTCATGACTTTATGACTGAATTTGTGAAAAATATTTCATTACATTTGTAAGATAGTAATATTTTATACATACATTTGTATCTAATGAACTAAATTTACCTAAGCTGCTATCCATAATTTAAACAGGAACGCATAAACACATGATGAATCTGCTATCACCTTCTAAATCAAAAGACTTTTTCATTTGCATCAGGAAGCTTTTGAAACTATTTATCTAAGACTAAGAGTACATTCTGAGATGATTTTGTTGTTGTTATTGTCTTTAAACTATGGTATACCATTGTGTAGGGCAGAAGAATTTGAGTGGCTGGGAATTTTGTTTTTATTTTTAAATTTTCCAAAATAGTACAAAATAAGTTAACTTTGCCACAACGTAATAACTGAATAAATGCCTGTTTATAGCACCTGGAGCAAGATAAATAAGAACTCAGTAAATATTTTCAAAATTGAGCTAAGAATTATGATGTAATTCAACTGTGACTTCACAACAGGAAAACATACTTTCTTTTTATAATTTTGCTTTATAATGTTATATAATGTATAATGTTTTATATTGTAGTTTTGCTCATATAAAATTCATTTATATTTTCTAGAAAAAGCATAATGTTTTAAACACTAACCATGTGACTCATTATTATAGTTGCTAATATTGGCCTACTTTGATTATTCTCACAAATTTCATTAGACTTGGAGAAAGCACTCCATCGCCCTCTTGTGGTAATTTTGCTGTACTATATTCGCCAAGAGTTCAAAAAAATGAACTTTTTCTTTCCACTTAAAAGGCAGAGCAGTACTTTAACCATAAACTTCTGAACTTCCAAAGGCCGTATATAAACTTTCTGTCCTCCACTGTCCATATACTTTGTGCCTTCTCTTCAGTTTCTACCTCAGAAATTTAGTCTGTTCGTTGCTTTTTACAAAACATTCTCCTGTTAGCTTCCAATTACCATACCAATAGCATTTTTCTGAAAATTACTTTCTGTATTCAAATGCACAAAATAATTACAGAAAATCTTCATCATCATACATAGGCTTTAAATAAATAGAAATAACTCAAAAATGTATGGGGCTGAGCTTAGCATTTTTTCCCCAAAAGAATAGATCATGCTAAGTCAGTTAATAGTCCAGAAATTTCAGAGACTAATAATATTAGACTACATGTTTTAAGTTTTTTGAAGTAATGAAAGTCTTTCCTCTAAAATAGTCTAACTCATATGCCATGGCCTGTCCTCTTTCCAACACAATAGAAATACTTCTAGCTTTTTTTTTTTTTTTTGTGACAGAGTCTCACTCTGCCACCCAGGCTGGAGTGCAGTGGCACCATCTTGGCTCACTGCAACCTTCGCCTCCTGAGTTCAAGCGATTCTCCTGCCTCAGCCTCCTGAGTAGCTAGAACTATAGGTGCCCACCACCACACCTGGCTAACTTTTCTTTTATTTTTAGTAGAGACGGGGTTTTACCCATCAGGTGATCTTGATCTCCAGGATGGTCTCGATCTCCCGACCTCGTGATCCACCCGCCTCAGCCTCCCAAAGTGCTGGGATTATAGGCGTGAGTCACTGTGCCCAGCCACTTCTAGCTTCTTAGCAAAATTAGTAACATGTTAACACATGCCACTATAAAATAGACTGTATAAATAATGTTTTCTAAAAATAATTTATAAATAAAGGAATTTATTTAGTATCTAATATATTTAAACACTGTGAAAAATACAAAAACAAAGATGGATTCCTAATTAAATTAACTAAAAAATTCACTCTTACAAATCTCAAAAATATTCTTAAAAGAATAATGAGTGATCATTTTTTTTTTGGAGACAAGGTATCTCACTCCTGTTGCCCAGGCTGGAGTGTAGTGGTGCAATCACGGCTCACTGTAGCCTCAACTTCCTGAGCTCAGATGATGCTCCCACCTCAGCCTCCCAAGTATCTGGGACTAGAGGCGCATGTGCCACCATGTCCGGCTAATATTTTATATTTTTAGTAGAGATGGGGTTTTGCCATGCTGCCCAGGCTGATCTCAAACTCCTGGGCTCAAGTGATCCTCAGGAGCCACTGCACTCAGCTATGATCAATTCTTAAAGCTATCACATTGTGAAAAGTGGCCCCTTGGGTACTCAATCAGCATTCATCTCAAAACTGATGATGAAGAACGACTAGAAATTAGAGGGCTAGGTGAAGAAGTACATTCTGTACAGAGTGGTAAGAACTTTCAAAAGCATGGTAATATGCCATGTCTTAGAAACTGAAGATGGTTTAGTGCAACCAAGCACAGATTATAAATTGGGTGAAGCAGGAGATGAGGCTGAGAAGTTAGTAGGGGCCAAAGTATAAAAGGTCCTAAATGATTTGTTAAGGAAGGGTGGGATAGTCAAGCATCCACAGCAGAGGAGTAAAGCAGCAAATCAGAGTTTGAGAAAGATCACTTGCTGCTGGCCAAGCATGAGAGCTCACACCTGTAATCCCAATGCTTTGGGAAGACAAGGTGGGAGGATCGCTTAAGCTCAGGAGTTCGAGGGCAGCCTGGGCAATATAGTGATATTCCATCTCTACTGGAAAAATAATAATAATAATAATTCCCAGCTACTAGGGAAGTTGAAGTGGCATGATCACTTGAGCCTTGGAGGTTGAGGCTACAGTGAGCTATGATTGTGCTACTGCACTTCAGCCTGGGAGACTGGGCAACAGAGTGAGATCCTGTCTCTCTTTTTTTTTTGAGATGGAGTCTCGCTCTGTCGCCCAGGCTGGAGTGCAGTGGCACGATCTTGGCTCACTGCAAGCTCCACTTCCCGGGTTCATGCCATTCTCCTGCCTCAGTCTCCCAAGTAGCTGGGACTACAGGTGCCCGCCACCATGCCCGGCTAATTTTTTGTGTTTTTAGTAGAGACAGGGTTTCACTGTGTTACCCCAGGATGGTCTAGATCTCCTGACCTCGTGATCCGCCAGCCTCGGCCTCCCAAAGTGCTGGGATTACAGGCGTGAGCCACCGCGGAAAAAAAAAAAAAAAAGAAAAAAGAAAGATCACTTGCTGTAGTATGGAGGTATGGGGGACAGACTGAAGGAGGGGAAAGGAGACAGGGAAATTAGAAGTCATTTGTAATGAAGAGGTCATGAATCAAAGCAATGGCTCTGATGACACAGAGAAAAAATTTGAGAAATAATAAAAAGTAAAACCATTAGATGTTAGTTACTGTGAGAATGTGGGTCGTGGGGTCTGAAAGTCTACATTCTAGCTTTGGTGACTGAGTGGACAGAGATAGGAAATGGTTATTTTCAGACATACTGGATTTGAGGTGCCACCAGGAGACGGCAAATAGATCACTTAGTTGGAGAGAAAGATCTGTAAATTATCGATAACTACGTAATGAAAGTAACCTGGATGAGAGATCACTCAGGGAGAGCATAAAGAGTGAGAAGAGATGAAGGCTGAGTCTGAGATTAGCAACATTTAAGTACAGTCCCATTTTCCTGTTAAAAGGGGTACTTTTTTTTACATAATCATAAACTTTGTTCATGTTGGGAGAAATAGGAAATGATTTAGTCTTTCTTCATTTTGCAGATCAGAAAACTGAGGGTGTCAAAGAGGTTATGTGACTTTATTTAAAGCTGTTAATCTGTAGAAGTCAATGAGAACTCAGGTTTCCAAACTGAGGCCAGGCAGTTCCATCCTGCTGCTCAAATGCTCTTTCCAGTACTGTGTCCTTCTTCCCCTATGCTACATAAACTGTAAGAACAAGAATTGGAAGATGCTTTCTTCAGTAATTGTTTGATGGCAATAAATGTTTCTGTGGTTGTTATTTGTACATATCATCAAAACTAAAATGTTATATTTCCAAGGATAACCTTCCAACAATATAGTTGTTATTAAATAAGACCCAAATTTACAATTTAACACATGCTTCCTATTCTGGGAAACAAGGAAATGCCCAATCCTACAATTATGAATAGCAAATGCGACTGTATCAAATACACACAAAGAATGTTTATGAGATGTCTCAGAGAGAAAAATAGCTATAGTTAATCCTGATAGTCCTTTCTAAATCTTAGGTTATTGAGAATGGGTTTTACCAGTGAATTCTACCATATATCCCAGAACACATTTTCATAATGAAACTCATTACGAAAAGCAAGACGCAAGAGATTTCTCTGGGCTACCTCCTTGGTTTGGCCGTTGCCAGCTTGGTGACTTGATGACGCCAGTGGATCCTACAGGCTTGAAGGCAGCTGCAGTTGTGAGGCTGGTCACCCCTGGTCTGCCGGAGGCTGGGCTGTCCAGGCTCTCGGGCATGCTCCGTGTGGAAGCTACCGAGGAAGCCAACTGCGGAGAAGGCTCCTGAGAGTTACTGTAAAGGAAATAAAGAAACATCTTTGGTGAAGTGGTAGCAACGTAACTCAGCAATAATCCTTTCTTTTCAAAATCCATTAATCAATCAAAATCCATTGATTAATCAATTCTTTAGAAAAGAAAATCTTTGAAGTCATGACTGAGGGATTGCCTCTCTTTAAAACAGAAAAAAAGAAAAAGGAGTCAGATTGCATTTGTTTCATACTTTGAAAATTCTTTCTAAAAGGTCTACCATGAGAAATTAGGCTACTAAAAATTTACACAGTTAATCATTTTAAATGATAAAAGTTTCCCTGACACCTCAGCCCTTACCAGTTACTCTTTCTCTTCTTCTACTTTTTTTTTTTTTTTTTTTTTTGTAGACACAGGGGTCTCACTATGCTCCTCAGGCTGGTCTTGAACTCCTGGCCTCAAGCAATCGTCCCACTTCAGTTTCCGAAAGCACTGGGATTACAGGTGTGAGCCATCATTCCCAGCCCAGTTACTCCTTCTACTCACATACTCACTCATTCATAAATATTTAAGCACCTACTATATGCCAAACGTTGGTTGTGCTATGCACTGGCCACAAAACAATAAACAAGAAACAACCCTTGCCTAACAGAACACCCAGTGTTATGCATTCATTATAAAGGGAAAAAAGAGACAAGACTGCCATTATCTTCTCTCAACCAGAGTTACCTGTTTAAACAGCAGGTCTTATCTACGCTAGTTCCAGTTTGGTTTTGAAGATCATATGGCCTTTATTACCAAGTAATTTGTGATTTATAATTACATATAACATCATTTCCAAAAAAAAATAATAATTCTAGGTAGCCCAAATTATAAAATATATGCTTTGGTATGATATAATACTATAGCAGTGGTTATTTCTTTCAAGTAAAGTATAACAATTCTTAAAAGTAATACTTTCAGGCTGGGTGCAGTGGCACATGCCTGTAATCCCAGCACTTTGGGAGGCCAAGGCTGGCAGATCACCTGAGGTCAGGAGTTCGAGACTCATTTCCTCCAGACTTGGTCCCATGCACCTTTTTCCTTTGCTAATCTTGCTCTGTATTCTTTTGCTATAATAAATCTTAGTCATGAGTGCAACTATATACTAATCCTGTAAGTCCTTCTATCGAAACAATAAACCTAGGAGTGGTCTTGGAGCATCTCTGACACTAAACAGTTTTGAAAATCCATAAGAATGGTTTTCTTGAAATATTGCTCCCTATTCTTGTTCTCTCAAATGCAAGTGTCATAGAGCCATCAGCTTTCATTATTTTTGATCAGTTTAACTTAAAAAACTAAAACCTGCTTGATGATAAAACACGCTATACAATAAAAAACTTTAAGCACTTTAATAATCTTTATCATAAATAAAAAGTCAAAGACTGCCTCCCTCATGGGAATATTGAACACAATTATCAGTAAAGGCAACACAACAAAAAGCATTAATGGAATCAGGGTTTGAAATTACAGTATAGTGGTTATGAGCATCTTTTAAAAGCACTGTGGTGGACAAATTATTTTACATCTCTAAGCCTCAGTTACCTGTACTTTAAGTGTACCGAGTAACATTTTGCTCATAAGATTTCTATGAGGCTTAAATAAGATAATTATGTATAAAGTGCTTAGCATACTCTAAGGCACAGAATATAACCTTAACATATTAAAAGGATAATTACATAATTACCGTATTCAAATAATAAAAGTAAGCCTTACTTTCAACATTTTTACTCATTACAAATAAATGATTTTTGAAATACTTATATAGAGGTCATTTTCATTATGGGATTAAATTACTCTTGCGGATTTGATTTTTAAAACTAATTAATAATGTATATAATCACGGTTCTAAGAAAAAAAATTATGACCAAGCAATGCTAGGAATTATAGATGAAACAAAAATATATAGTCTGGAAATAACAAAACCCAATCCGTCACCATTTAATGTGTAGTCATCTGAAAGAATCAAAATTTAATTCCAGGAGAGCTGCCAGACAAACTGACTTAAAAGAGAGGAATTCGGTGTCAAGCTTAATACAGTTTGGGTGAAGGAACTGGTAATAGTAGCCCAGGTTATGAAAAAACCTAGAGAAGCATGACAACCATCCTCAAATGTCTGACATGCAGATTCACTCTATGTGACTACATTGTTTGCCTAATTTCAAGGAGTGAAATCTACAGTGAGATGGATTTGCTTCAATAAAAGGTGATTCCTAATATAAAAAAATCCTCCAAAGGAAAAAAATCTGTTCCTAACGAGGCTTTCTGTGACAGCCCTGTCACCAGAAGCCACTTAAGCAGAGGATGGAATGCTGCACAACGAATTTAGCCATTTAGCCTGTGGAAGGCTCAGTTATGTTTCAGCATGACATACAAAGCCTTCTAAGATAAAGCTACAATCTACCAGTCTAATCTTATCTCCTATCGCTATGCTATACAAACTATATTCTGGCCACCCCTACTGTCGTCCACAATTCTACTTTTTTTTTTCCAGATTCTGTATACGAGGTACCTCTTCCTACTCTCTCTCTGCACCCATCCACATCTTATCCATAATTAATAATAATAGAAGTAAATATAATAACTCATCATGCACTGTGTTCAAATTAACATACATTATTTTGTTTAATTATTCAAGCCTCCAGCAGTAGAGACACTCTTTTTAATTCAGGACATTTGTTAACTGCATGGCATATAATTTTATGCTGATTTGTAATAGCTGTTTTAAAATTACTATTAATAGTCACTTCTTTATGCATCTTGTCTCCTCCACTTCATTATAAACTACCTGAGGTTGGGGACTTTACTGTGACTGTGGGTAAATTATTTAAACTTGGTAAATTTCCTCACCTGTAAAATGGTATAAAAATACTACCTTTATCCCAAGATTACTGTTAAGAATTAAATAAGATATGAGATAATACATGCGAATTACTTAGCACAGTGCCCAGCAGAGAGCATATGCTCAGGAAATAAAAAGGATTCTTACTTCTACATCCTGTAATATCTGGTCTGGTGATAATAAAATTAGCAATAAGTACATTTACTAAATAAGCATCCTTCATCTGCACTAAGAATTTTGCTTCTAAATGTACTGTAGATCACTTGGGTGCAGGGTATTGACCCCAGACAAAATCTTGCTTCCTCGGTTCAGTTTTAAAAACACACAATACTTCTTAAAGTTCCCACAGAATAAGTATCATATAAGCTAAAGAAATTTCAATTTTTGATTGTACCTTTTCTACACAGGTTTGTATACATTCTCTCTCAGAGGCCTAAGATGTTTAAATCTTAAACAAGCTACAAAGGGCTTGGAGTAGACTATAAAGAATTCATAGAAATCTAAGTTATTACCAAGGCAGTTTTTCCATTTATGCTTAAATCCAGAATTGATCTGAAGTTCAATTTTCTCTGAGGATAAAATTTAATTGAACCATTTAATGTTGTAATGGAAGAATATTAGGGTTTATCTAGACAATCATATATCTGAATATATGATGCCCAATCCTCTAAAAATCTAACATTTTTTCCCTAATTTTAACTATTAGCTACTATTTAAAGAGAACACATAAACATCTGGTATTGGCTGGGCACAGTAGTTCATGCCTGTAATCCCAGCACTTTAGGAGACCAAGGCAGAAGGACTGCTTGAGCCCAGGAGTTCAAGACCAGCCTGGGCAACACGGCAAGACCTTGTCTCTGTAAAAAAAACAAACATTGTACTAAAGATGAAAGGATTGGCTGGGCGCGGTGGCTCATGCCTGTAATCCCAGCACTTTTGGAGGCCGAGGCAGGCAGATCACGAGGTCAAGAGATGGAGACCATCCTGGACAATATGGTGAAACCCCGTCTCTACTAAAAATACAAAAATTAGCTGGGTGTGGTGGTGCATGCCTGAAGTCCCAGCTACTCGGGAGGCTGAGGCAGGAGAATCACTTGAACCCGTGAGGCGGAGGTTGCAGTGAACTGAGATCGCACCACTGCACTCCAGCCTGGCGAAAGAGCAAGACTCCGCCTCAAAAAAAAAAAAAAAAAAAGGATTAAAAGTCACTGGCCATATTATTTTATATGTAGGAATAAAATATTATCATTAATCACTAGCAAGAAACTTCTAATGATTAATGTATTAATATAGTATAGCATTGTTACTTAAATTAGATTGCTGTTTTATTTCTGAACTAATGATTCAAATATATTTTTTTCTAAATTTAAATTATTTAAGGTGTAACTAAATCCTAAATAAAATTTAAATGTTTTCTAAATAATTCTAATGAGGAAATTGGTGTAAATCCATAAATACCCTTGGCTGATACCGCAGATACTGATATTAAAATATGGTTATTTTCACTAATCTACCAAATAAACTGGGACTGAAATGAAATAATAGATTGATATGACTTCTATCTTAAGAATACCAAGGTTTTTGTTTCATTTTTTCAAAAAACTGAAAATAGAGACAAGTACACTAATAGAGCAAAAGTTTATTTTCAAGATGGAGCTAATGAGGAAAAACGAAAAGGAAGAAAGTTAACCTCAGTGTCAGCAACCTGATTTATCTTGAGTTTACATTCCTTTCCCACATTTGTTTAACTGTTACAACAAATAAAGCTCAGATACAGATTAAGAATACTTGGGAATTTTAAGTCCATTTTCAAAGGAAAAACTCTGCTTGAAGAATACTTTTCAGAGTAACTTATTCTAATTACATGTTTAAATTTTTTAAAAGACAACTGTACATCACACGTTTAATTATCAATGTTTAAGTTAAACAGTTTTTGGCTAAAGTCTTATCAAAAAATGGTATACTAATATACAGATTCTGAAATGGCAGGAAAGGAATATTTCTGGAAAGGCCTGAGTTACGAGCAATTGTTTATTTTATAGAATTCCTCTGTCAGAACGCCTTTAAAAGACCTGGACATGTAGAGAGGGTAATGAGTGTCTTTCCTTCCAGAATTCCATATTTAGAAGAAAATTTTTAATATTTTCCTAAGCAAAATTCTTTAACTTAGAGTTTGTAAACCAAAATTTAAAGTATAATATACTAATATATATTATAATGGAAATATATTTTAATGGAAAAATATATTTTAATGGAAAAAAATAAAAACTATTATACTATATTTATACTTTTAAAGATTACTACCACACAAAAGTAAAAATCAAGATAAAATGTCTCTGACACATTTTATGATTACTGTCATACAAGATAAAATGTATCTGGTCTTTTAGGTACTCCTCTCGCTAAGTTAGCAAGGGTCTCCTCAGGAAATCCCAGAATGCCAACTAGATTATCTTTTTAGAAACCATTTCCCTCTCTCAATATCAAACTATATTTTGTCTGTGTCCTATTGTTAATAAGAAGCAATGGTGATGACTACTAATACTCGCTCTAGAGGTGGGGCCATAGATAGCACAGTCAGTCCATAAATGCTTGCACACTTTTGCATGTATATGCACGCAGGCACTTTTCTGGAGAGAGGATCTATAGCTCTTACCAGGTCCTAAAAGTGTGGTCTAAGTGTACTCAAGTACTCAAAGTGTACTCTAAGCATGGTCAGTAACCTGCCTCTGTACACTCTCAGCCCTGACAATGAAAGACTTCTGCTCAATGAACACTCACAATATTCTAATATAATTTCAGGTATTGTCTTCTCTTAGAGAAAAATGTACTATGATCTTTCTCCCTTGTTTAAACACCTCCCTTAAAAGTTACCCAGAATAATAGGTATATATATATATATATTTTGTTTGTTTGTTTTTGTTTTTGTTTTTTGAGACAGAGTCTTGCCCTGTCGCCCAGGCTGGAGTGCAATGGCGCGATTTCGGCTCACTGCAACTTCTGCCTCCTGGGTTCAAGTGATTCTCCTGCCTCAGCCTCCTGAGTAGCTGGGATTACAGGCACCCACCGCCACACCCGGCTAATTTTTTGTATCTTTAGTAGAGATGGGGTTTCACCATGTTGGCTAGGCTGGTCTTGAACTCCGGACCTCGTGATCCACCAGCCTCAGCCTCCCAAAATGCTGGGATTACAGGTGTGAGCCACTGCACCTGGCCCAGGTAAATATATTGAAAAATCTCTATAACAATGGTTAGAATACAAACATCTAATCAATAGACAGCCTAGTTATATCAGGTTTTCACTAAGTATGTTGTACACTTTGCCACTGATTTTACATTCTGTCAAAAATCATTGTATACAGTTATTTCATTGAGATTATATCTTTAGTAAACACTTGTGATATTTTTATTTTTATATTATGCCTAAAAATTTCTGGCTTAATCCTTAAGCTTAGGAGAAAAATCTATTTTGGTGTTTAGCTTTCCCAAATACAGTGAAAATTAAGTTGCTTTTCCAAGCAAAACCTTCATATTTAAGAACTATAATATGTAGCCAATCAAGATTGATCATTATCATTTTTCGTTTTTCCAAAAGCTATGTCTTACCAAACATTTGAGGATTCTAATATAGCTATATCCATGCAATAAAAGACAGAAATTCTACTGCAATTTAAATACTTGCACAATTACGCAGAATTGCACACCAAACATCAAGTATGCTAAGGAAAGATGTCACAAAAGGTTAAAAGGTGAGTTAATAATCATAGGACATACTGTGGTTGTGCATTAGCATGCCACTGACATTACAGTACATTCAAAATTGGGCGCAAATCCCTAGAACTCTAGCATGTTCTCACCTGGCCTGTTAATACAGTGGTGAAGTGTTAGAGAAAGCAGTATGCTTAACAGCAAACCACCACGTGCCATATCTGCTCCCACAGTACCTTGTTTTCTTAACATGGATAGAGCCAGTTGATTTCCTTGAGGACTGCAGATAGGAAAAAGCTAAAGGCTTGGAGACAGGGCTGATGCAAAGTGCATCCAGGAGTGAGTGATATCTTTCAGGAGTGTAGAGCCTGGTAAGCATTTAGAAAGAGTTTTAAGTCAAAAATCACACTACCAATAGCAGACAGTAGTTCTTAAGGTCTGTGATTTGAAACATTTCCTTTACGAGAGAGAGGGTGGGGAGAGAGAGGAAGAAGGAGGGGAAGCACAAAGCAGCAAAGGAGGATGAAAGAAGATAAAAAGAAGCACCAAGAGTTTATTCTATCGCTTTACTCATTAATATAACATTGATTAGATTTTCACCAAAATGGTCAAAGCCATCATTTAGAAAGCATTTGAAGCTCTAAAGACTATAGAAATTATCTAAAACCCCCAAACCACGAAAACAAAACCAATTTATTCTTTTTGGGGAAGGACACAATTTTATGTTTTTAGGGGAGAGTAGTCTTCAGATCACCCTTTAAAGGTCGTGGGAGAAGATAAAATCAATAGAAACTTAAAATATTCATTAATACTTTATTGTTTCAAATATAAAACCGGAAAAACGTAAAAACCCAAGGGACAATAAGCACACAACATGTAATAATTCACGCAACTGAGAAATACCATACATAAATGGCAGCAGTGGAGAGATTAAAAGGTGGTTTTTAAGAAAAAACCAGTAACAAATACTGTGAGATTTATCCACAACCTAGATAAAATATGCACTACACAATTAAGAGCTCGCGATAGAGCTATGATTGCTTCAAAGGGGCATGTTTTCTTTGAGGTGACTTGTAAGACAGTGAAGAGTGCTGAGATCACATCAGACAGACGCTGTACGTGTAGTTCTACCTGGTTTTTGTAGCAATAACAGCAGACACAGTAGCAGCTGCGCTGCTCAGAACTGCAGCACTATATCTAGCAGGAGAAGAGAAGGTAGAAAAGTTTCGAAAACCTTCGAAAGAATCTTCCACATTTCCTGTGGAGCTGCTTAAACTGACAGGTAGGGAAAGAAAAACAGGAGAGGAACAAAAAGGAAAGTGAGAAAGGGTAGCATAATAAATACAAGAGAGCAACCATTCCATATTAATATCTAAGCATTATAAAAGTGTAAAGTGTAAGAAGTGTAATAGGAGTTCAGGCCATTTAGTTTGTGCTCCTACAGTTTCTCTCAGAAGCTAAAAGCTGATGTATAATCCTCCATAAAGCTGATTTTGACATACGAATACTCTTGAAGGTATTTAAATTCACTGACTGTATTCCTATTTAAAATTACCTCGTATCACACATTTGAAGACTGACTTGCCAACAACTTAGTAGAAAATAAATCTAAACATGAAGTCTGAATTTCTATAAGCATAGAAAGAAGAAAAATTGTTTTTTCCCAAAAAGCCTCTATACAATGAGCTTTACCTTAGAGACGATATATACTGACAGCGTGACATTTTAATACGACTTATGTTTTCAAGAGAAGCAGGTACAACGAACTGCTTATTGAGAAGCAGCAATATATATTAACATGAAAAGAGATAATTGTTTAAAATATTGAGAGTAAAGCTATTTAAGGAGGGAAAGTACCTTTGCAAAAATAAACTGATGTTACAGTGAATATGATCAAAACATCACCTTTTCTGCTGAGTTCCATATTTCTATTTTCAGTTAGTTCTGTAAGCATTTTTAAATGCAGGTATAGCATTTTATCTTCAGAACTAATAAGTATTTATTACTTAAAATAATAATTTTCCCTTGGCCTTTTAGAAAAGATCAAATGCCTGGACAGGAATGAACATTCTATAATTATGACTGTAGTGATTTTCAAATTGGTTATTAAGTAAAATAAAAAGAGTGTATAAATGCACAGTGTGAAACCTGTAGTCTCTCTTCTTCATCTATGGGTGCAACTTATCAATGAGCATCATCACTACAGTATGACCACTTCTTTCAATGGCCACCTCCAACACAAAGTAATTACGTGGCAAACTCGACCTCTGGTTAATGTGAGCTTAGATGTCTGAAACTGTGAGGGTTGACATAAGTCTCTTTTTCCTGTCAGAAGAATTTGATAAGTCATTCTTCCAAGTTCCATAGGCTATAACTTTACAAAAACGATTAGAAAAAAAATTAAGGAAATAGTTGCAAGCTATGTTTTCAAAATGATAGAGAATTAAGTAATTTTTCTTTTGGTCAACTATCTAAGTCTATCCATTAAATTAAACTGTATGGCTAAGTTTTAACAACTGTTAATGAATGGTTAGAAAAGAAAATGTCAGGGTCTGGAAAGAGAAAAGAAAGATGTTATCAATGGCAGAGCAGGGTAGGTAACATGAATGTCAAAGGGAAGAATAAAGTTATCATGTGATTCCGCTTCTGAGTTTCTGCATTACTCTGCATCTCTGAGACAATGGTTACTATTTGGAGACATAATGGTGAATAATAAGAACTAGAAACTTAGTATATTGAAAAATCACTTAAAAGTAAATCAGCTAATTTATTCTTCTCCAGGAAGAAAAGGAAACGGTAATGAATTTCTTTCATCATATTGCATCACAAATAATAGAAAAGGATTTAGTATTAGCAGAATCTAGTTATATCTCATAAGCAGTTACTTATCTGAGTATCTTTAGAAAATGTCTGGGCACCTGGTAACATATTGTGTATGACCTTTACCTGTCTTTGAGGCAAATGCTCTAATTCAGAAAAGGAGACTTATGACAAAGCCAGCAAGTTAACTTTCCAAATCACAAAGTGAATAAATGAAAGAGATTTCTTGATTCTATATTAGAAGTTATAAACTAAACAAAAATAAAAATATAAAAGCAGTGAGAAGCGCTGTTTTGAGGCTGAGTGCCAAGCTTTCTTGTCTATATATTAATGATGTCCGTTCTGTAATCAACAATCATTTTTTCTTTTTCAAACAGTTTAGTGTATTTAAATTCACTACCAGCTTTGAAATTTAGAAACACCAAGAAGGAAGAGTCTACCTAGAATAAGTAGTTGCTACTTTAGAAAGTGTGGCCACTTGGCTACCAATAGTTAACACCTGAGGAGTTGCAGGTGGGTGAGGTCCACTCTTAGGTAGGTCTTCCAGAGCACTGTCAAACCTAAGTTTTCAGAAGTAAAATATATAAGGCAAAGGAAATATTAATGAAAAGTACAAAAGACATTTATCATCTATACCATCTTTTAAATGTCTATTAGTTCAATTTTGGGAACACTATTGGTTTTCTTTTACTTCACATCTACAAATGGTTAAAACAAAAACCAACACTTCTGCCACCACAAAATATGGGCTGTTTTCCCCCAAAATTCTTTAATATGGCTACTTCTATGTAATAAAATATTATGCTTACAGGGGAAAAGGAGGTGGAAATTCCCATTCACTGACTACGTGTTTTGAATGCTTTAAAAAAACTTAGGCTCCAAGAAGTTAATTAAGTTGCCCAATACCATACATCTAGTAAGGGTCAGGTGAAATTTGGACCAGGTCTGTCTGTATTATTTCCACTATATAATGTTTTCCAGAACATTGTGAGACAGCTACCTAAAAGTGTCCTATAAGAAAGCAACCAAAAGTTTCACATCAGAATGTTCCGTCTGTAGATCTGAAATTATATGGATGTTGTGTATCTTGATGTAAACAAACTATTTTATCTGCTCATACAACAGATGGTGGCATGCAATCGTAGGGCTTTGCTTTGAGTATTCTTTACTTTAATTTTCTGATATCTGTACTATTTTTTATATAGAATGCCAGAAGTAAATTCTAGAAGAACTATTGCCAGGTAAAGAAAAAATGAAGAACTCAATGTTAAGTTCAAAAAAAAGAAAGCACCAAGTATAAAACTTTGCGAAGAAAAATAAAACAGAAAAAATACAAAATTAGCCATTAAAAAAGAAAAAGTCTGTGGATAAAAAAATAGAATGGTCAGTCATGTTACACTGATTTTCAAATGGATTAAAAAATAGAAAAGGAGAGGTTATATTCCTGTTTTTTATTTCACATTAGTCATACCTTTACCACAGTGTTGAAAAAACGTAGACAGTTGAAGAAAAATGTCATGATAGAACTAAAACATTATTTAAGAGGTAGAGCAGAAAGGTTAAGAGACTAAGAAATATAAAAACCATAACATGGGCCAGCAAACCACGGCATGCTGGCCAAATTCAGGCCCTGCCTGTCTTTGTATGGCCTAAGAATAGTTTTCATATTTTTAAATGGTTAATGGTTAAGAAAATCGAAATAATAATACGATGACACACAAAAATTATATAAAATTCAAATTTCAGCATCCATAAATAAGGTTTTATTGGAACGTTATTGGAACATAGCCAGGTTCATTCTTCATATGTCTATGGCTACTTTCATATGATATGAGAACTGACTAATTGTGACAGACCATATGGCCTGAAAAATCTAGCACATTTCCTATCTGGACCTTTACAGAAAAAAATTTGCTGACCCCTGTCCTAGAAAATAACTTCTCTACACAGCTACCAGAGTGAACTCTGAAAAATACAAATGTGATCATGTCTGTTGCTTAGACCTTCTAGCCCTGCTCTAAGTGATCTTGGGCTACCTGTTCTTCAGCATTATATCACGAAGCTTGTCCACTGTCTTTGGCTTGCTCTAGTCCACCGGGCCTTCCAACTCTTTTTGAAATAGGCCCTGCTTCTATCCCCCTCCTGGCCTCTGCACAGTCTCCTACTCCTCACTGTCCTCAGCCCTCACTCTACCACACCCTCACTGGGATAACTCCAAGGCATCCTTCTGGCCTCAGTTTAAATGTCACCTCCTCCCAGAAGCCTCCCTGATTCCCCAAGCCACCTTAGCTGCCCCTGTCATGTGCTGTCATAGCAGTCTGTACTTTTTACTCATATAATTTGTTATTATTATTATACAATTTGTGTCGTTATTTGTTTAAATCCAGACAGTCTCGGCAGACTAGAAGCTCCCTGATACCAATAGTTACTGATATACATGAAGTGTAACAAAGTGCTTACCATAAAGTTAACAAATATTTGTGAAATAAAAGCTTGAAATTTATTTTTTCCAAATAACGAATTCACAATATTTGTAAATTGAAAAGTATTTGTACCTTCTAGAGACTGTGTCACAATTCTGACTAAACAGATTTTTGCCTAAGTGGACACATGATAACTTGAAAGAAATGAATAGTGCTCCCAAAATATCTTTAAATAAATATCTTTTTTAATATTAAAAATTTACAAATATTTCAGGAAAAAAGAAAATATGGTTATAAATTATTATCAATATCTACATATTACCACAGGACAGATTAAAAAAAAAAAAAGAAAAGGGAGTGAGTTGGAGAAGCTGAGTCTTCCAACATCTCCAAGAAATATGCTGATTGGAAAAAAGCTGAGTGCCATTTGAGAATAAATTTGAGAATAAATTTCATATAAATCATGAAATACCTTTGAAGATGATCTCCAAGTCATCTTCCAAGCAAACGCACTTGGGAAGTTTCCCATGTGTTACACATATCGATTATCTCTTCATTGCTTAGCCAAACTCTAAAAACCTGACTTAAGACAAAATCTTAAACTACCTCATTTACTATGGAACAAACATCAGTATCTGTTCTCATTCTGACATTCCCCAGTGTTTACCCCTTTTAGGTTGGAAGAAGCTCTGATTAATAGCATATCTGCAGCAGCCAAATTTTCCACCTTGTCTTGCTTAAATGAGTTTTCATTTCTCACCAGAGAAGGGTATGAAGACTTCCTCTTTCCCAGATAAAGTCTTTCCCTTTTGGCTTGCTTTTCTCAGGATACATGAACAAAGAGCTATTCATGCATTGTGTCTATTTCTGCACCATCTCTGCACTTGTTCATTACGGACCCTTGTGAACAATCTGTCCAGCAAATCAGGTGTGAGTTGTCCATCTACTAATTTACCATCCTTACCATCCTGTAGGACCAGTAAGAAGAATTCTTTTTCTATCCCCTAGTCCGGACAACTGCCCAAGAGCAACATTCTTATGCTGTGTACTCCACCTCCTCCCTTAATCTCAGTGGCCTCGATTAATCCATCTCTCCTTCTCTACTGGATGCTTTGAGTCCTCTTTTAAAATGCTGTAGTTTCTCTTAAAAACAACAGACTATCTTTACTTTCTATTTTCCTGTTCCACTTACCAGCCAGACTCTGAAATAACATTATACTCACTTGACTGTCAGTCTTCAGCCATCTCAACTAGACCCCAACCCCCAACACTCTATGAAACTGCATCTTGCTAAGGTCACTGATGACCTTCTTGTGGCTAAATTCAATGGACAATTTGCATTCCTCATTTTAAAAACTGTGGTAAAAAATACATAACATGAAACTTACTATCTTAACGACTTTCAAGTACACAGTCAGTAGTGTGAAGTACGTTCACATTATTGTGGAAGAGATCTCCAGAAGTTTTTCATCTTGCATATTCGAAACTCTATACCCATTGAACAACTACCCCTTCCCCCTCCCCCTAGCCTGTGGTAACCAGCACCATTCTACTGTTTCTATGAAGATGACTACTTTAATTTATTTTTGGAGACAGAGCCTCACTCTGTCACCCAGGCTGGAGTACAGTGGCACAATCCCAGCTCACTGCAACCTCCACCTCCCTGGTTCAAATGATTCTCCTGCCTCAGCCTCCCGAATAGCTGGGACTACAGGTATGCGCCACCACACCTGGCTAATTTTTGTGTTTTTAGTAGAGACGGGGTTTCTCCATGTTGGTCAGGCTGGTCTCGAACTCCCGACCTCCAGTGATCCGCCTGCCTTGGCCTCCCAAAGTGCTGGGATTACAGGCGTGAGCCACCATGCCCGGCCCGAAGATGACTACATTAGATACCTCCTAAGCCTGACCCGAAGATGACTATATTGGATACCTCCTATCAGTGGAATCATACAATATTTGTCTTTTTGTGCACATTCCTCATTTTACTTAGTGTCTGGCTCAATTGACTACTGCTTCTCTTTTCCTGTCATCCGTGCTTCAACCCTATTTACCTGCCTGTTTTCAGTAGTATTTCACTGGCTATTCTGTTTCCTGAGAGTTCTCTGTCCTAGGCTTTATTTCTCTGTACTCTGCTATCATTAGTACAGTGACATTACTCTGTCCTGTAGCTTTAACACCACCTAATGTCCAGATTTATATCTAGCCCAGCTGTCTCCTATGAGCAGTAGCCCATATTTTGAATTGCCCTTTAGTTATTAATACCTCTAATATCTCTCTGTCTCAAATCATCTTTCACCATGTCCAAATGACTCTACTTCCAAATTTATATTTTTAATCCATCAGTGGTGTGATGGGTCCCCTACCAGGTTACTTAAGGGTGTTATATTCAATGCTTGAAACTTGAGGGCCAGGCAGTTAGCTAAGGCCATGGTGCCTAGCTGAGAAGCAGGGGTCCCTGAGAACGCAAACATCCTGAGGCATGGCTGGGAATATACCAAGGAAAAAAGTCCCATCACACTCATACATGCGCGTGTGCGCACACACATACACGGCAAAAAGCCAGAAAATTAGCTTAAAAGCAGCCTAGAGATGGGAGGCGGTGTGGATCTCTTGGAGCCATACTGCTGCTGTCCAGCAGTGCCCTGTATGTATGTCCTAATAAACTCATCTACTCATCAAGCTGGACTTGTCCAAGTCATTCTCTTGGCAACGTCCCAGTTTTCCCAGTTTGCGGAGGGTTGGGGGGGGGGGGGGGCATTACAGTCCCAAGTTTTTCTCATCACACCATCCATCTACCCCATTTCTCTGCTACCACCCTCTCTCATCCAGACTATGATAAGCACTAACTTATACTAGTGATTTAAGAACTGTCTAACTGCTCTCTTGCTTCTCTCTTGCCAAATCCTGCCCCTTCTAGCCCCTGTGTTTTCTGGCATGGTTTAGTATAGCCCATGTGCCTTAAGAAAAAACAACAAAACACATTTTATCAAATCATTCTTTTGATTAAAACCTTGCAACAAATTCCTACTGCAGTTAAGATAATACCCAAAGTGCTTAACATGCTCTACAAAATCCCCAAATGACCTGTTATGATCAACCTCTCAATTATCTTTCCACACCAATTTTCCCGTTATTCACTGAACTCCAGTCACATTAGACTACCTGTACAATGTCTTGAACAAACTAAGTTCTTCCAGGATTCAGGCTCTTGGTCATTAATGATAATATTATTACTTTTACTTTACTTTTTAACTTACACGTAAATCATTTGTTAATAATAAAAGCAAATACTTTTTCATCGCTTAATATGTATCATCATATTTAATCCTTCCAATAATCTTTCAACCCTGGTACTAAAATTATCCTTGGTAATTTACTAAAGTTAGTACTTTGGTATATGGTGGAGCTACTGTACTGGCACCCATGGTTAGAATAACTTCAGTGGAATGAGGAGAACAAAAACCAGGCTGCACGGGCCTGGTGTGGTGGCTCACACCTGTAATCCCAGCACTTTGGGAGGCCAAGGCGGGTGGATCACCTGAGGTCAGGAGTTCAAGACCAGCCTGGCCAACATGGCAAAACTCCGTCTCTACTAAAAAAAATATAAAAATTAGCTGGGTGGGTGGTGGGTGCCTGTAATCCCAGCTACTCAGGAGGCTGAGGCAGGAGAATCACTTGAACCTGGGAGGCGGAGGTTGCAGTGAGCCAAGATCCTGCCATTGCATTCCAGCCTGGATGAGACAGCGAAACTCCGTCTCAAAAAGAAACCAGGCTGCAGGATGGTAAAGTTCTCTATCAGTAATAAAATTTCAAAATGTTAATTTGGGTCATCCAGATTTTGATGGAATTATATGCAAACTATGTAAGAAGAAATCTGTCACAAATGTGAACCTTAAAAAAATCTTAAAAATAATGCAAACATTTTCTTTTACAGCATAAAAATAGGATCTTCAATTAAAATTTTAAATGCTTCCTATTTCTGAATATAAATACGATAAAATGATCAAATAGAGTGACTTATTACATACCCACACGACGAGTTTTCAATAAGAGGAAAAATTCACAAACCTTGAAATATACGTTTTATTAAAAGGTAAAGGAGGAAAATGACAATAAATTGTCCTTGGTATTCTACTTCCACAAAGCAAACTTTTATGTAATAATATTGCTAAGCAGAAACTAGAATATATCAGGGTCATAGCTAGATTCTGCCCTTTTGGGGTTCACTGGCATAGCAAAGCTATTTATTTTAGCCAAGGAAACTGCTAGGCATGTGAAAAAAATAAGTATTTTCTGCTGGCTTCCTGACAATAAATACGTTGAGTTTGCTCATTTGTAACTATGATCTCCCTTCTGGAAAACTAAATCAACTAACCCTCAGGTGGGAATTTCTGGTACTCTCAATCATGAGCTATCCATTTATTAATTGATTTTCAATAGTCTTTGTTTCTGTAGCAGCCTGAAAATGTTACTTGAGCCTGCTAATTCTACATTTATTACATAGATGGCATCTTGAGAATTTAAAAATAAGCAAGTAGAGTTATCCTTGCTTTGCACATGGCAGACAAGGAGGACTGGATCTTAGAGGCTAAAAGGTTATGAAATAAATTATCAAACATGAAAATACTACCCAAAATGAGGTTGATTTTTTGTAAGAACAAAGAAGGACTAACTCAAAGAAATCATTTTTCTAGGAGCTTCCCACTTACTTAAGCAAGGAAAAGATAGGCAAACAAAAAGGGATATTGCTGAAGGAATTGGAACTTATTATTTGTTGTTATACAGTGAACGTTTGTGTCCCCCCAGACCCAAATCATATGTCAAAATCCTAACGCCCTATGTGATAGTATTAGGAGGTGAGGCCTCTGGAAGATGATTAGGTCACACAGGCAGAAAGCGCTCATGAATGGGGTCCCTTATAAGAGACACCTCAGAGAGCTCCCTCTCTCCTACCATATGAGGATACAGTGAGAAGGCATCATCTATGAACTAGGAAGCAGTCCCTCACCAGACACTGAGTGTACAGGTACCTCGATCTTGACTTCCCAGCCTCCAGAACTATGAGAAATAACTGTTTGTTGTTTAAGCCACCCAGTCCATGATATTTTTGTTCTAGCAGCTTGATCTAACTAAGACATTTGTATTAGGGAAAGAATTTCCTCTTTGATGACATTTTCCATTTTCTCACATCTTTCAAACTATGGCTTTATAACTCTTACACATTTCTCTGCTGTTGCCACTCCATAATGGATTTTATTATTATTAAGTGTTCAATACTTAATATTTTGTAAATTCTTTAGTTATCTAGAGTATTCTTTGATCTCTATATAGAAAATGTTCTATAGGGTCTAAAGCCAGGTAAAGAATGAGCATTTTTTATCTATACAAAATGCAAATATAATATGAAGATTTTAAGGTATAATGACAACTTAAAAGTCACTTGGAGCAATCCCCTGATAAAAGCATGACTCCCTCAGTAACTGCAGGGCACTTACCACTAACCTTAGGCCCTCTCACTTTTCATCATCAGCTTCTTCACTGGATCATTCTGATCCATGACTTCAGAGATTTATACTAGTTAGAAATAGCTTCTTATATGCGACAAAAATCTGCCATTTTGTAGTTTTAACATAATCCTAATATTAGAAAAAGAATTTATAAACAATAAAGGTATTTTTCAGATTCGGGATAAAGAGGAGAAAGGCATGTATTATTTAATAAATAGTGTTGAGTCAAGTTACCTGTTTGAAAATATGAAAGAATACGTCTGAATGTGTCCCACTGAACAGCCACCCACAGTGAATCCTTAAAGAGGCCACGTCTTAAGAAAGCCAGCACAGTACCTCATGCTCCAGTGAGAGTGTCCTGTTGGCATTACAGAACAATAGCCAAGTGGCTACACACTCACTAGCCAAATATTCTGGATCATATGTCCCAAACGCACCCATTCAATCACTCATTGCATTCACTCATTCATTCAATAACAAAAAACAATTACTTGAATTCCCACTTTGTGTCAAGCACCTTCACACATCCTATTGTCTACTTTAATTTCCTGCCCTCATGAAGCTTACATTCTAGTATCCATTTTCCTGTAATGGACTCTGAGGATTAATCACATCATGCTTCCCACTTACCCTTGTTTACCTGCCACAACCAGAAGTTCAAATCCCTTGGGTCATCCAGCATCTTCTGGACTCTTATTTCTTCACTGCCTTGTGCATCTCCTAATCTAATCACTTCACCATCTATCACAGCCCTCACAAACCCATTACTGTTTTACTATATCTTCTTTACAGTCTCTTCAAACAGATGTTGCTTTTTCTTTCATATGCCTTATTCTTATAAACCTGGAGATGGAGCAAGTGTCCTCCTCATTACTGTTTTAACTATCAGTCATCTTTGATCCTCCAAAATCCCAAGTCCTTGGAGGCTCACTATACCATTCACTATATGGCCTTCCCACTGTTTGTCTCTACCTCACCCACTGTTTGTTTTAGCTCCTGACTGCCTTCCTCTTTACCCCATTCCAACAATCTCTCATGATTATTTCTATAATCATGCACAATCACTGAATAAATAATCTTACTATTGAATTCTTTGATTTCTTCACTTTAATGATACATTCCCCTAAGGGTAAGCCTTACACCTACAATATATCAGCATGCACTCCAAAATTCATAACCTTTCATTTTTCATCAACAAGTACAACATGTCTGAAATCTAAATTTTAAGGACCCTTTTTTTTCCTCACTCAGTCTGCTATCTCTCGATTCTATTAGCTTTTTTTACTGTACCAAATTAACTCTGACCAGTCTCATTAGCTCTTATCAACTGAACTAATTCCTTACAAATTCACTGACTTACCAATTTTCCACTCTCCATTACCCTCCACCTCAGTATTTCTATACACCTATCAGCTCTTTCTCTAAAATACAAACCTATCCAATGCTCTCCATCTCCACGGCCACTACATTGCTTACCTGAACTACGGGGATACTCTTAACAGTCTCCTGCTCCCATTATTTCTCCCTTACAATTAATTTTCCATAGTATTCAGGGTGATCTGTTAAAAATATACATCAGATGTTACTCCTATGACTACAGTCCTATATTGGGCCTCTCATTTAATTAGAAAAATAATCTGAACTCCTTAACACAACCTACAAGGCAGTCAATAATCTGGCCCCTGACTACTTCACGTAATCTCTTATCATTCTCTCTCTTATTTACTATGCCCCACTCATAATGGCTCTTTTTCAGTTCCCTAAACACACCATCTGATTCCTGTCTCAGGGACTCTGCATTTGCTGTTCCTTCTGCCTGGAGAGGACATCTCCACATCCTCATGACTGACTCTTTCAGGGCACTCACATTTCAGCTCAAATTGTTTTCTTTTTCTCTAACTAGAGTCTAATGACCTTACTCTTCCCCTCCCCTCATTATATTCATGTTGTACTATACTACTTTATAGAATATATCATAACCTAAAACTGTATTTTTCCTTATTTTCCTTTTTTATTGCATGTCTGCTCTACTAGACTAAGTTCATAATAGCATCTTCATTTTCCTAGAAACCAGCACAAATAAGTGCCTCATAAACATTTGTTGGATGTATTTATTAGATATAATATATGCTAAACACGAGCAGGGGCCACTGCTAATAAGTGAGGCCTGAGACTAAAGGAGAATGTTTAGAGGAAAAGACCCACTTGGATTTAGGTCAAAGAACCAGCCCAGATTATCATCTAATATCAACTACTCATATAACTGCTTCTCACCCAAAGACAGCTTAATTGTCTCAGTGAGTCTTCAGTTGATTTTCTTGGGATTATCTATGTAATTGTCAGAGATTAATGTCAAGGACTAGCATAATATGCCACCAGGTGGGATTTACTAGTGCAGAACAGTACTGCTTATCATTTTAGGAGCCATACTACATGACTAACTCTTACTGGGTTTATTTTCTTTTAAAATTCCCACTTCTCCTTTAATATTTAGGTTTGCCAACCTTATTGGTTATTGAACATGTATGCTATATCTCCCTGCTTCATGGTACTCACAAATATAGGCAGCAAGTTGTGGATCTCCTCATCCAAGTCACTAATTAATCCTTTAAACAATATTCTTTGGTCAAACTACTTCAACCTTTTATGCATTTAAAAACATACTTATCAACCTCATTTCATTATTAAATTCAAAGGAATTTTAAGGGTCTTTCTTTGATCAATTGTTAAAATTAACATCTCCCCCAATCTATCCAAAATGTGTTAAGTTGGATGTGATGTGTTTCTTGAGAACTTATTCTGGGTCTTGGCAATTCTGCCCTCCTCTTCTCAGTGCTCACTAGCCATGCTTTTCAGAATGCCTACTTGACTTTTTTCCAGATGATCTCAAGTTCAAATTAGTTTATGGTTAGAAGTTAACTTTTTTTTCCTTTTTTGAAAATCAGTACTATATTTTCCTTTTACCACTCTTCTATTTTCTTTCCCATCCAGGATTTGAAACAAATGCAGATAGTACTCAGTGAATCTCATCTGTAAGTCCTCTACATACCCTGAGCGGTAAGTCATTAAGAAAAAGAGTCTAGTGAGAACCATTTAGAATCACTTTCTGTATGGGGGGCTTCAAATCCCTCCAGGATATAAATAAACCTCTGGGTTTTGGTTATTTTTATTTGCTGTCTTTCAACACAGAGCATTTATTAGTTTCACCATCACCCTTGACGACATCACTTCTGTTTTTTACTTATCCCTTGAATAGATGTTATCTGATTGTTTTACCTTTCATATATAAAGGATTTTTGGTTTTACTGTTGGTGGGTGTACTTTTTGTAAACATACCTGTGATGCTGCTCCAACATCCCTGCTAAGAGCTTTGCTGATTTTAACAAGTATGTGATTCCACTGCTGTAAGCCAAGGGTAAACTTGATTCCACCAAATTTGCTTAAGTGTTACTTCTCTGTATTAAAGCTTCAAGTTCACTCACTGTCTAACCAATGATACACAGCTACCTGAAGACATTAAAATCTTTCAGAAATTTAGTCTCAATTTTTTTCTTCTTATAAATTACTAGCGTATCAGGATAAAGAATAAAGTGTGTGAAGAGGCAAAATAAGTGTGTACCACTAACTTGAAAATTCCGCAACAGGTGTCACCTTAGTTTTAACACATTCTTCTGTTCAAAGATATAAATTCAGAATCTTTGGGAGTAGTTAATTAGGTGCATCTGTGAGATGAACACCTATTACAGAGTTGGACACAGGAGTAGCATTCAAACGATACCCTTTAATAGATACAAAAATAGAAAAACACAAAAGAGAATACATGGACACATGAGACTAATTTTTAGATAAAAGCAATTTGTAGATAGTTCTTTAATTTGACTAAAAGGAAAGTGAAGATGTCTAAATATCCATACCTGTCATATGCTTTATACTATATAATATAATATATTGGTCCAATTTTCTTTTATAAAATCATATCATTCTAATAAACAAACCTTCACATAATATAAAAGTAGGAAAACTTGGACTTCTGAAACCTGCAATGTGTCTGAAATACATAAACTAGAATAGCAGCAAAAGATAGAAATTAAGCCTTCCATGATTTTGAAGTCTGCCTATCATCAATGCTCTTAATTAACTTTTGAAGTTGTGATTTCTTCTGAAGAAAAAAAAAAAACTAAAGTGCAGGAGTCTTCTTCAATACTGAGTTTTAGTAAACATAAGTTTCTTTAATTATCTGGTTTAATTCAATAAAATAATTTTATTGTGTAATTTACTTCTCTAAAGGTGAAATGGAAAACAACTTATCCAAACAGCATTATAAGAGAAGGACTACCGGTCTGACAAAATTCTGCCTCTAAGGAACGTGGTGAATATTCTGGGATTATGAAAGCCAACTTGGCATATTACGAACACTGACTTTTATAAATAACAGATCTTTATAAGTGCTAATAGTACACGTTTAATTTGGTAAACAACAACAACAACAGGCATTTCCAGCATTAAGCAGAATTAAACAATTTGGATGTGAAAATACATAGGAACTATGTTTCTTGGCTCAATAATTTTTAAGTACTAGTCTCACAAGGAACTGAAGTGTAGTAATTACTTATGTTCAATAGATGGCGACCTTTACATTGTAGTCAGCAAAACAGTATTTGCATAAAACAGTACACTCAACCAGCAGAAAATCAAAGATCAATTACAAATATTCCATATTTTGCAAGAGACAAAAATTACTTGATCATATACACCATTTTTTGACAGGTGGTTTTTTTACAGGTTGGCAAACATATTTTGTGGGAATGTATCTTGCTGTTCTATTTTTTGGGGCAAGTCCAATTGCTAATTCTTATCTCATGAAAATATGTGCAAATATCAGGCTAGGGAATAATTCCTGCTTTCTTTGCATAGCTTATTAAGAATAGCAGCTTTAGGTAATATACTCAACTAACGTGTCTTACTTAATAAGGATATGTCACAAGACACCAGTATGTTTGTGAAACACAGCAATAATGAAGACATGGGATGGGTCAGCAAACTATTTCTTCATTAATCTATTTTGTGTGGGTCAATGAATATCAACAAAGTTTTAAAAAAAACTTACAAAACAGTATGTTCAGAAATATGTAATTTATGCTTCCTAAATTTTCAATGAATGTACAAAGGTAATAGGTTTCTCCTTAAGAAGTAACATTAACTCTATTCTTCCAGTGCTAAAATTCCATTCTGATGGCCTGCAGCCAGAAATCATGTGGACATTATTTGGTGCTAGAAGATAGCCTATAAGAAGACGGTTTCCCGGCTCAACATAACTGTTTTAGTTTGTGTATTGTAACTGGTAACCTGAGTTTGAATTGTTTTTCTACTAAAGGGAGAAGCAGTCACTCCTCTCCTAATGAGCATTTTAATTCTTTGACAATTGGGAAGCCATATCATACCTTATAATTCTTAACCATTGATATGGTTTGGCTCTGTGTCCCCACCCAAACCACATGTCAAATTGTAATCCCCACGTGTTGAGGGAGGGACCTGGCAGGAGGTAACTGGATCATTGGGGTGGTTTTCCCATGCTGTTCTTGTGACAGTGAGATTGTTCTCATGAGATCTGGTTGTTTAAAAGTGTGTGGCACCTCCCCCTTCTCTCTCTCTCCTGCTCCACCATTGTGAAGATGTACCAGCTTCCCCTTCACCTTCCACCATGATTGTAAGTTTCCTGAGGACTCCCACCCATGATTCCTGTTAAGCCTGTGGAACTATGAGTCAATCAAACCGCTTCCTCATAAATTACTGTCTCAGGTAGTTCTTTTTAGCAGTATGAGAACAGACTAATACAACCATAATAAATATGTGAAAAATCAGAACCCATCATTCTTTAAGCAAGGGAGATAAAGAAAAGACTGATAAAAATGTTTTGATCATTATTTTAGATATCCTTTTGCTAAACTAAAATACCACTTTATACTTATATATAGCATTAAAAATTTGAAACTACAAAGATTGATATTATTATAATATAGTAGAAAATTGAGAACATGGTGAGATCAAGAAAAACATTTTTTAACTTAAATATAATTTGACAATATGATTTTTCGGCATAAATGTGTGTGTGTGTGTGCATGTATAACATAATTATCTCTAAATAAAATTTTCTATGGTCTCCCACAATTCTCTATTCTGGTAGGCCATATATTATTAATAACTTTCTATTATTAATAGTTACTGATAAGATGGCTGTTGCCTCTTTTAAATCAATGTTGTAGATTAGATTCTTATATTTAAACATTTCCTTATTAATGATAAAATTTTCTCTATTAGTATTTCTGTTCAGAGCACTAACTAAGCATCTCATATACCTATTTCTAAAATTGTTATTCTCTCCTCATGGGAATCACCATGCTCTTCATGTTGAAACACACCAAAAACACAAAGGAAGACATTAAAAAACAAATGTTCATTTAATGAAAAAAAGTCTTTCACTAATTAACAAACAGAAAATATCAAGAAAAAAGTGTCAACTTTTGGCAATTAGATTACTCCAACAAAGTACAATTCCCCTTTCAAGTGACTTAGGTATGGTTTCACTTTACTTTCAATATAGGTATTAATGTTTTGATAGTTTAATGTCTTGATATTTATATCGAACTTATATTCCATTAGAGATAGTGTGTGCCACGCTGTAAACAACTTCCCTAAAATTAGAGAATTGGAAAAATATGCAATTATATATAATTAGTAACTTTTAGTACCAAACATGGTGGGGCATACTAAAATTCTCACATTCAAAGAACTTTTACTGTAGTTGAGAAAAGAGAATATGGAAACAGATACCTGTCATCCAAAGGTAAAAAGGAAGCACCAAAAGAGAGGTGACAACAATGCTTCCAATTGGGTCCAAGTCAATGATTCTACTTAAGAATAACTTTTTCTTAAATGACAATCTGTCAAAATGAGGATTAGTATACAAAGACAGTTAGTGAATGTTATGGACCGAACTGTATCCCTCCATTATTCATATGTTGAAGCCCTAACCCCCAATGTGACTATTTGGAGATAGGTCCTTTAAAGAGGCAATTAAGGTTAAATGAAGTCATAAGGGTGGGACCCTGACCCAATAGAACTGATGTCCTCATGAGAAGAAGAGACCCCAGAGCTTTCATGAGAAGAACAGACCCCAGAGCTTTCACTCTTTCTCTGTGCCCCCACAGAGAAAAAGCCACGTGAGGAGACACAGTGAGACAGTGGCCATATACAACCGTGAGGAAAGGCCTCAACAGACACCAACTCTGCTGGCACCTTGACCTAGAACTTACAGTCTCCAGAACTATGAGATAATAAGTTTCTACTGTCCCACCTAACCAGTCTGTGTATCTTGTGGCAGCCTAAACTGACTGACAACAGTATATTTCTAACTGAAGAAACAGTTCACCAGAGATGAATTTTATAATCTTAACAACCACCTTCAAGATTAGTCATTTCATTGAATTGCTAGGCCTTTACTTACACAGCTACAGTTGCATCCAGGAAGAAATACGATGACTACTAGAATGCCTTTTCCTTCCAATTTATACTATTACACTAAGACTTTTGTTTTTAAAGAGCTCAAACTTCGGTAGGAAACTTAAGACATGTAGACCAATATCCATAAGACAAACTAGAAAAGCAAGTGTCAAATGAGAGGTAAAAATTGTGTAGCATGTAAGTTCAGAGGTGACAAAATTATTCCTACTGTGGGGTGGGGCAGTGGAGAGGGCGCTCTGTAGGTGAGAATGTATGATTGTGGGAAGGAATAAGAAAATCTAGGCCAGACGCAATGGCTCACACCGACGATTCTAGGACTTCGGGAGGCTGAGGCAGGCAGATTGCCAAGAGTTCGAGACCAGCCTGGGCAACATGGCAAAATCCTGCCTTTACAAAAAATTAGCCAGGTGTGGTGGTGTGTGCCTGTAGTTCCAGCTACTTGGGAGGCTGAGGTGGGAGGATCACTTGAGCCTGGGAGGTCGAGGTGCAGTGAGCCATGATGGCGCCACTGCACTCTAGCCTGGGTGACAAAGCGAGACTCTGTCTCAAAAAACAAAACAAAACAAAACAAAACTTGGAAAAGGGAATATTTACACTCAATGCAGTCATTCTCAGTAGCACACAATTGGCATATTGGGCTGGATGATTCTTCAGTCTGTGGGATTCTTCAGTGCATTACAAGATATTTAGCATCCTCCTTCCTTTTAATGTCTGTACAGTAGCCTACACATTTCCAAAGGCTACTCAGCAACAGAATCTCCCCAGGAGAGAACTAGAAGTAAACTTTTAAGGATGTGAAGAAAACAGATGTGTTCTAACCAAATTTATTAAGTGAAATTAAATGGCTAATACTTAAGATTCCAAATGCTATATATGGAAGACCATAACATATAAAATCATAATATTTTAAGTACTGCTTTCCTGTTTTAAGCGTTTATTACATTTACTCAGTAAATCCTAATTTCCCATTTTGAAGCTTCTCATTTCATTGCTTCATTCACATATCTCTGATTATATTTGATTTCTAAATACATTTGCTTGCTCATTACTCTTAGGCTGCCTGTGATGAAGTCAACAAATAAACATCCTTAATTTAAGGCAAAAAAATAAAGTAAATGCATGTTCCTTTTGACTTCTACATGACTTTCAGTCCTCCCTTAACTGATCTTTTACTTTGAAGACTTCTAAATGCTGTGTTTGTGATCTGGGTTGAAGATCTAAGGAGAAAAGATGAGAAGTGACCAAGGCAAAGAAAGTGATGAGAAGATGAATAAAAGAGAATCTGTGCAACTGAGGTCTAAACTGGGGTCTACAAAAATATGATTCTTTTGCAGATCAGGTTCTCCAGAAAGCAGAGCTTAGCGCTTAGCATGCAGGATGCTTATTAAGAAATGTCTCTAGGGTCAACAACCGTGAAGGGGAAAGGACAGAAAAGCAAGCAGGAGTGGGTAGGAGAGGTGGAGTTGCAAACAAAACTTAGGACAGCCTCAGCTGACACCACAGCAGCTCAGGAGCTAGAATGGTCCCTCCAAGTTGGTCTTAATTGGGATGAAATAACCAGGTTTTTTACTTCCCTCTCTTCCCACTTATCAATTAGTTCACTGCATGTGGGCAGCACCACCAAGCCTAGGGTCTTGAAGAGGGACTGTCTGCAGCTGAGGTGATTTGTGAAGGGGCTGGCACGTGAAGGCTGTCTGCCTACGACACTCCCATCAGCAGAGGTATCAAGTCCTCCACTGAAGTGGTATCTGAGTGGGCAGCACAGTGTCCACCACAGATTCCAACTCCATATTTTAAAGAAGTGGAAACTTGGGGACACAAAGTAATCAGTGAGTTACAAATCTCAGTCTAAACCCCAGAATTTATCACTTGCTGCTTCTTACTACTTCTAACCAAGAAAAAAATGCTATGATCCCTATTTTGGAAAGAATGTGCAAGGAAATTATTTACTTGGTTTAAGGAATTTTCTGGAATGGGATAAACAAAAGCAAAGTGTCCAGACAATTCTAGCTAAGATTTTACAGAGAAGACTAAATCCTCAAATTCATCACTATTGTGAAGAGCATCATATGTCAAATGTAATACACCAAAGTGTTTTCGTATTTTCTGTATGGCTTTATGTATGCTCTGCAGGATATTCTGTTTGTGTTCCCTACATTCATGTTACCAACATATATTTATGCCTCTCTTTTCTAGGTCTTCATTGGGTCTCAACAGGAAAAATATTAAATTGTTAATAATCAGGGCTGGTACCAACTAGATGAGCACACTGCAATTAGCAGCCTGACTAACCTCCCTGCTTCTTCATTTTCTAATTTTATTTGCAAGCAGTTAGATATGATATAGTAATTTCCCATTTAAAATGCTATGGATAGGAATGGGAATATAAGTGTTTTGTCTATGTACAGGAGTTCTGTTTTTCTAGCACACTTCCCTGCCTAGCCTGGACTCCAGCCACACTGACCTTTCTGTTCTGTATTCTTGCCATGCTCCTTTCCACACTTGTCTCCCCACCCTCAAGTCATCACACGGCTGACTCCTTTTCCACTCCCAGCTGCTGGCATTAAGGTCGTCTCCTCAGAGATCCACATAATCTAAAGTAATCCTTCCCTGACTAAGCCAAACTTATTTTATATTAACTTATTATCTTGGTAACACAATTACCTCAGATCATCTTGCTTATACATTTATCTGTTATTCATTACTGTATCCCTAGTACATTGATTAGTGCCTAGCATTTACATATACAGCAATTATGCATTTGAAAGAATGAATGTTGGCAATGAGTAAATATTTACAATTTATATGATTTTAAATACACATCAGAAACACAATAATTACAAAATTACATATCTGGAGGGAAAATCCATTCTATATTTTTGAATAATTTTGAAAAAAAGAAGGAACTGCTACTCTGTGTCCTAATACCACAATTTGTATTAAATAAACTCTAAGATGTCTATCTATCTGAGCCTTCCTAAAGGGCACAATGATGCACGAAAGAATGCTTTTGTTTTCCACAAATACTGTAATTTTTGAGGTAACAAAAATACATTGGACCATGTGTGAGACAGTCGTCTGAATAAAACACTGTAAGAAAAAAATGTTGAGGCCAGGCATGGTGGCTCACATCTGTAATCCCAGCACTTTGGGAGGCCGAGGCACAGGCGGATAACTTGAGGTCAGGAGTTCGAGACCAGCCTGGCCAACATGGTGAAACCCTGTCTCTACTTAAAAAACTATGAAAATTAGCTGGGCATGGTGGTGCACACCTGTAATCCCAGCTACTCAGGAGGCTGAGGCAGGAGAATCACTCAAACCTGGGAGGTGGAGGTTGCAGTAAGCCAATACCGCACCATCGCACTCCAGCCTGGGTGACAGAGCACAACTCTGTCTCAAATTTAAAAAAAGGAAAGAAAGAAAGAAAGAAAAGGAAAGAAAAGAAAAGAAAAGAAAGAAAGAAAGAAAGAGAAAGAGAGAAAGAAAGGTTGAAAACATTCTTAAGAGCAACTTCCCAATTTCACTTTAAAAACAAGCCTATAATGAAGAAAGTCTGTATAAGAGACAAACAAAAACAAGTCATAAATTAGGTCACTAGATTTACAATAATATTTTTGCAAGAAGCTTTTATAATTTTTGGCTAGCATTTAAGCTAGGAATATAAAATGTCCCAGGAGATTCACTGAACTCAGGAATTCATCTTCTGACAGGGTCAAATGGAATGTCCTTTATGATCCTGGCTGAATATTTATCCTCACACTCAAGTATGGATCATTCCATTTATCTAAGTCTATGCTTTTAATGAAACACTAAATACTTCATTTTTAATTAAGCAAGGTAATAAATTTTTATTTTAACTACATCTGTTTTAAGTTGTAACTCTATACATGTTCTCTTGTCTGTATTAGGGAAAATTTTTCCCATTTACCTAAAATTCTTTTGAGTCTTCTTTCTGTCCACTCTGTAGTTATTCTAGAAATTGGATTCTTGGTGGAAAATACCATGTTTACTCTACCACACCATTTATTTTTATGAGGCTTTAATTCCATCGTCTCTCAGACATCATCTTTTAGGATCCTGGAAGAATTACTGGGTATAGGAAAGCCTGGTCTAAGAAAGTAGATTTTCTTACAGAGGCCAGAGACACAGTTATAACTGGGATTGATGTCAGCATCATAAAAACACAAGCAGGCAGGACCTCTGTCTTAGTATCTGAAGAACTGATATGACAAAAGAAAGATGTCTTATATATCATGAGGTATACTAGAAATGAGCATAGATAAATCCTAGAATTATTTTTAAAATGCATTTGGCAGGCCAAATTTTATCAATCACTATCTAAAATTAATGTTAGTTTCTCCAAATTATCAAGCAGTTGTACTAGACTATAATGTCACTAATGTGAAAGAATATCTGGAAAAATAAAAATAGACCCTTGAATGCAGGCAAGGTCCTTCAGCGGTAATTTCACACAAATAATAATTCTATGTTGCACAATAGTCAACTGATTTTATGTTACTCACATAGGATACTACATATTGTAATAATTCAGGGGGAAAATCAAACATGATCCTTTACCATGTCTTATTTATTTATTTATTTATTTATTTATTTATTTATTTAGAGATGGAGTTTCGCTCTTGTTGCCCAGGCTGGAATGCAATGGTGCAATCTCGGCTCACCGCAACCTTCGCCTCCCGGGTTCAAGCGATTCTCCTGCCTCAGCCTCCCGAGTACCTGGGATTACAGGCATGCGCCACCATGCCCGGCTAATTTTGTATGTTTAGTAGAGATGGGGTTTCTCCATGTTGGTTAGTCTGGTCTTGAACTCCCAACCTCAGGTAATCTGCCCGCCTCGGCCTCCCAAAATGCTGGGATTACAGGCGTGAGCCACCGCACCTGGCCTGCCGTGTTTTATACCCATATTTTAGTAACCTCACAAAGTTAAAAATGATTTCCAAATGAAATGTCAGAGAATTGTTTATTTTACCCAGTTATACTGTAACAAGTCCTGGATGGCACTGTGTCTAGCCTCAAGGAAACAGAACAAGTACAAAGCTAAGTTAAAGGCAACTTTATTACAATACTTTTCCAAACTTCAAAATGCATTTATTACTAAATTTAGCTCTAATATATAATACACTATATTACAAGGCAGAAAGCATTTCTGGTCATATATTTAGCTTCCATGTATTGCCCAAAACACAGCTTCCTAGGAATAGCAGCAGTGCACAGTAGTTTACGTCACTAAGTAAAATATTTCTCTGATGTCTCATAATCATTCATATTGTAATTTATTTTATGTTCTTCTGATTAAAAAAAGCAAAGCTATCTTTTCCATATCTTATTAGTTAATACCTAGAAATTGTCTATATTCTAAAAATAACCACTAGAGATATTTCCTTTGATAGGAAATAGGATTTGCAAATCCAACCAAACCAAAGAATACTGTATTTCTCCATTGCAAATAGGGGTAAAATTCTCTTCTTTCCTTTTTCAGGAGCCAAATCTGGACCTCCTCCTCTTCATAGAGCCATCCTGAATAGTACCTACTTTAAAAGATACCTAAATCTACAATGCACGCACTCTTCTTTAAAAAGTCTTTGTTTATTCTTGCCTCCTTACATTTACTTATTTAGAATAATTTACAATCAACTTTGAATGTAACATAATAATGAACTTAAAAAGTAATCTTGGGTAATGTTAATAATATAAAGAAAGTATTTTCCAAATTAGACAAGGACATTATTTGCTCATTATCCTCTGCTTCAACCAACCAACTAACCAAATTCAACTTATGAAAATAATTCGTTTTCCAAGATTACTACCCTAATCACAACAAAAACAGATACAAATCCACAAATAGATCTAGTCCCTTAATTTTCTATTTTTTTTTTTTTGGTTTTACATTTGTGAGCTACCAACTAGCACAAAACATGTTCATCTTCCTTTTCTCACAACAATAGGAAATTGTTAGAAAAGTATAGAAAAAGTTCTATTTTTTCATAAGGCAAATTTAATACAGATTTTGCTATGAAGTTGAAAAAAAAAAAAGTAAATGAAAAGGTATGTGCTGGCTGCTTGGGGGGCAAGGCTCATAAATCACTGTACGTTAAGAGCACGTGCTGAAACTTCATGGTGCCAGTCACGTAATTTTGTGTATTTGGGACTAAAGACGTGAAGGGGTATCTTTTCCCTGTGGAAATACAAAAAAAAAAAAAAAAAAAGAGTGATAGAAGAGTCATAAGAAATAGAAGAAAAAAGGTTCTAGACTAATTCCATCATGCAGAAAACATGCCTTATAAAAGCTTAATTTCACATAGCTGTTTTATTAAGTGGCAAAAATTTTAAGGGTAGAGCATTTTTAGAAATATAGCAATTAATCCACAGATCCCTCTTGGAAACATACATTTTTATGTTCAAAATAAAGTGACTGCAAGACAACACACGAGCTCATTCACAGACATATGTATTGTTAGCAAAGCACCCCGAAATACACCCTTCTGCCCACTTCTTATTTCAATACTAGGGAAAACAAGCCTTAAAATCCAGACAATATCTACTACTTTTAAAATCTGCAAGTTGTACATTTAGGTCACACAAAAGGCACCAAAGTTAAATGCTTAGCTTCTAGCTGCAAAGACGAAATGCCATACCATTACACTTGACAATTTGAAAAACTAAATTGAGACCATTCGTGAAAGGAAAACATTCAATTGTCAAAAAGATAGAGAACTTACTTTGCCTTCTTTGTATTATCGGCTTCAGATTCTTTCACTGAAATATAATAAGCAATATCCAATATTAGTTTGTTTTGTTTAACTTCAAAATCACTTAAGCAATTACCTGCACCAATCAATATCAAATGTTCAACTTCCATGGAGCCACTAAAACGAATTCCATAGTAGCCTGTTATTGGCTATAAACTATAGTTAGTACAACTACTATTACGTCTATACTTTCAATGTTACTCTCCTGGGCTGGTGTTTTTTTTATTTATTTATTTATTTATTTATTTATTTATTTATTTATTTATTTATTTTTGAGACAGAGCCCCTCCATCACCCAGGCTGGAGTACGGTGGCGTGATCTCAGCTCACTGCAATCTCTGCCTCCCTGGTTCAAATGATTCTCCTGCCTCAGGCCCCCAAGTAGCTGGGATTACAGGTGGCTTCCACGATGCCCAGATAATTTTTGTATTTTTAGTAAAGGCAGGGTTTCACCATGTTGGCTAGTCTGGTCTCGAACTCATGACCTCATGATCTGCCTGCCTCGGCCTCCCAAAGCGCTGGGATTACAGGCATGAGCCACTGAGCCCGGCCTGGGGTCTTATTTATATTACCCATGTTATGCACAGCATAATTTAAAAGCAAACTGTCTCGGGGTTGTTTTCTGACAACTACCAATCAGTCTCAATGCCACTCTCTGGGGCAAAAAAACATTCATCCATTAGGATACCTAGAAGTTCACTTACAATGTTCAGTCCCAGTGATCTGGGCAAGGATTCGGAAAGAGCGAGACTGAGTTGTTCCAGTCCTTGGACGCCAGTCTTCAGTATCCTCAATCAGTCTCTTCTTGCTGGCATCACTGTGAGTGGGTACATGATAAAACTCTGTATAGCGCTCCACAATGTGTTTTCTTGGTGGGCTAGGGTTAAGGAGAAAAAAAAAATTAAAAATTGTAAAGTTATATTAAAAGGATAAAATATCTTCTACTAAATTATTTATAATTTATATGATTAATCTTCAATATTCCTTTTACATAAACAGTTTGCTTTGCAAGTATATTCGGTCTCAAGTTTTTAAAAGATCTATCTAAAATAGGCAGGGCACGGTGGCTCACGCCTGTAATCCCAGCACTTTGGGAGGCTGAGGTGGGCGGATCATGAGGTCAGGAGATTGAGACCATCCTGGCTAACACAGTGAAACTCCGTCTCTGCTAAAAATACAAAAAATTAGCTGGGCGTGGTGGCACGTGCCTGTAGTCCCAGCTACTGGGGAGGCTGACGCAGGAGAATCGCTTGAACCTGGGATGTGGAGGTTGCAGTGAGCCAAGATCGCACCACTGCACTCCAGCCTGGGCAACAGAGCGAGACTCTGTTTCACAAAAAAAAAAACAAAAAAATCTTTTAAATTATAAGTAAAAAACTGCACTTATAATGTTAATATAAAATAATGCTATTAGAATGTATTCAACAGAAAGATTACCGTTTAGGTGGGATTTTCCTTTTAATTGACAGAGGAAGGCAGCAGAAGAAAGATTTCCAACATGAAGAAAAAGGAAAGGAAAATGATAAGAAAAAAAGAAAACAACTAGAAAATGAAAGTCCATAGTAGTCAAAATCAAACTTCTTGAAATTATTTGTATGTTCACTGTATGCCATACGAAACACAGATGCGGACAATATTCACAACGGCCATTAATATCAATATGCTGCTAGAATGTATTGGCTTTCACGAAATTAAATGATCAAATCTTCACTAGGCCCAGGAACCAAGTATGGTTTAGTAGAGGCTAAACTAGCAATTCCGAATACAATTTTGAAAAGGGTCCGAACTATTATTTCTACAGTTTTCTCATTCATATGTACAGGTATTCCTTCTCCTAAAGAAAGCTGTGTGTGGGATCAGCATAGTGAAGAAGAGGTATGGCATTATTAGCAACTACTGAAATATATATTAACAGATCAGAATTTAAAGCTTGGCTCTAAGACTCTTTAGAAAGTCAGTCTCTTGAATATCACATACAAGGTAGTGTTGTTCTAAGGATGTGTAAACTACAGAGTTCAAGAACTTTGAGTTTGCTAAGAACATTCATTTTTATTTCAAAAGGGCATAAATACAAAGGAATTTGCAATGTATATTTTAATACTATGATATATTGAGCATCATGAATAGTCTCCACTTCTCCCCCCTCAAAACAGGGCAAATGCAAATTTTTGGAGGCTATGAGTTTAATTTCAAAAGAGAAAAAGGAACATGAATCTGGACTAGCAGACTACTGGCACAAGATACGAGTACAGAAAGTGTTATAAATGTGGTCAGATGTGAGTGGCAACACCTGCCAGGTTCAACTCACTGTGAGAAAATCATAGTGCTATCCGCAGGCCACACGACTGTCATCATTTTAATAGTTACATAACCAAAACTGTCTCAGCACACTGGAAAAGCTTTTCCCCAGTGAAGAACAGGATAGAATTACAGTTAGTAACACTGGCTTTAAAATCAGACTCAGTGTGTGCTTTATGCAAGTCATTTCTCTAAGCTCAATTTCCTCATCTGAGAAATAAGACTTGCATCTTAAAGGGTTATTTAAGAACAAATAAGATAGATAATGTATGTAAAGTGCTTTCTGCAGTACATAACATGAGGTAATGATCATCATAATGTATTCTTTTATGATTACTAGAAAATCAACTGTAATACATGTTCTACGACTATGAATAATCTGCATAGACAAAATAACAAATCAGTAACATTTATGCAAAAAATCATAAAAAATACTATAACTTATGGTAATATGGTAATATCATGATTCCACAAGTAAAACGTCTAAAAGACCTTCCACTAATATTGAACAAAACCTAGTTCTTTTAAAAATGAACAAAATGTTTTAAAATTAAGAAATAAGCATACATTTCTTCATAAACACACTGCCTTTGGCAGCCATAAAACAGACAACTCTTTATCTTATACAAGTCCTTGAAAAATTTTATATTGAGCTACTAAACTTATTATAGTTTTAAATTTCTCTACAAGTATTGAGTGTAGTTTGCTCTTAAATGATGCCAATTTCAAGTGTAAGACTATTTTATCCTCTATAAAAGGTTTGGTGCCTAAAAACAAAACAATGGTGTCAAGCTAAGATATCACGAATAATAGAATGACACTACCTAAGTAGTATTTTTAGTTATGACACACTTGTAAAAAGTACACTACCCCTTAGATTCTTTGTGTTGTTTACCACACCTTAAGGTCCTATGTCAAATGATATAGAGTTTCTAAACATTTAGTGCTTTCTGGTTCTGAAACTCCAGAGTGATGACCATGATGAAAGAAAAGAAAAATTTCAATAATTTTATTTTAAAAAATGCATTTGGGATATAATGTAAACTTTACTCTCAGGAGCAAGTAATTTATTTCAAAATACAGACATTAAAATAATAATAATAATAAGCTAAAGGAAAGCCCAAACTACAGTTCTAACTCTGGTATACACTGTCCATAATACTCATCTATATCTCAATGAAGGTTAACTTACTAAGTTTTTCATTACAGAAGTGTGGGTGTCCTAAACATACCTCTGATGCATACAAAATTCTCTAGCATAAAAAAAAAAATGCTTCTTATGCTCCTTAACATTTTTGAAAATTCTTATAATGAGAAAATCCTAACAAAATTTGCTGGTAGTATTAAATTGAAAGCAAGAAGGAAAGTTACAGAGACAATTACAAAGTGAATCATTGGTTAAATACTTACACAGTGCCAGGGTTACTGAGGGAAGAATAACACACACAAAAAAAGATGTGATAGAGTAGAGAAGACATTGATGTTCCCCGGAAGATGAACAACAGACAAAGAGGGGAGAAAAGAAGAAAAAGAAAAGAAAATGAAATAAAATTCAAAACAATGATTTTCAGTGAAGATGTTACACAAACATCATGCTTCAAAATAATTATGTAAACACAGACAAAAAAAATGAACAAATGTTAGTAAAAATTCTACTACACTGTTATAATCAAGACAACAGTTTTGTTCCCCCATCCCACAAAACACTGAAAACTATTTTATGTATTAATGCTAATTCAAGTATCAAGTGACTGAAAGATCCACTATTTTTTAAAAGGACAAGGTTTCATAAAAATCATTTAAACATGAATCCAAATTCTTATTATGTTCTTAACAAAGGACAGAAAGCAATCAGATGTAAAATGTAGAAATAGATCATTTTAGAATCACTTAAAATCAGAAGAGAATAAGAGAAAAATCTTTCAGTCTCACATAACAGAAGTATATATTAATAGCAAGTACAATTTCTCACATGAATTATCCTGAATCATATGTTATAAAAGAATAATATGCCATTTGAAATTTTTCTTGTTTCTTAGTAGCGACTATGATGAAAAATGTAGGAAGCACAGTGGATCATAAATAATGAGCTATCACTCAATTTTCTTACTCTCTCCTGTCCCTCATTAATACCACCCTCATTCACAAGCAAGTTCCAGTAACTTCAGAAGTGATTTGTGGGAATTCCATAGCTCTGTATTATCAGTGACATAATTATTGCCCAGAAGGCGTGTCTGATAAGACATGGTAAAGGAACTAAGTTAGTGACACCTGAAGTGGAAGAACCTCAAAACATAATTCATTCACATAGCCTATTAAGTGCAGAATCATTAACAACACATTCATATTACAGTAGGGATAGAAAAGACTAAAGTATAAACTGTATAGTTTGCCAAAGAACACACTGTAGCATTATTCAGTTCTGCAATGATGTTTAGTCAGAGTAAGTAACAATTCATTATAAACATAGTAAGAAAAACTGCCTACCAGTTTTAACGCTAAACTGGTCAGTGTTGCTATATTTCCACATGTCAAAATCAGTTTCATAAACTCAGAGGGTTGAGTTACACTGAGTGAGGGTGAGATGCAGGATTAAGTTGATCTCAATAGTTTGCTTGTATTTACTCTTCTGTAGCCACAATGCACAGCATTCTCTCCTCTGCCTTGTTATTTTAAGTAGCAGGGAAATAGTTTTGCAAAATAACCTCATCCTGAACAGAGTTGCGTTTTAGATGTATATTTAAACATTTTAAAGTTTAGGAAAAATGTTTTATATTAATATGAAGTTAAATGGGGGCAAATGTTCAATGGTGTGGTGGAGCGGCAGCAAGCGGAGGGTTGACTGATTTCAACCTAAAGGTAACAATTTGAGTATGTCAAATAAATATTTTTACATATTTTAGAAAATGTGCCCAAATGGAATAGTCCATCATACACAGCAGTGGTAAATGTGCTAACATGATAGCCAGGTGATCTGGTTTCTCATACTGGCTGTGCTGCCCACTTTCCCCCATGCCCTGGGCAAACTGCAATCTACAGAAGCCTCATTTTCCTCAACAGTGAAATCAATGACAATTTCTCTGTCTTTCAGACTTCCTCTAAGGGTTTATGTTTAGCATATTTGAAGGCACTTTGAAAACTACACAAATACAGGTTTATTGTTGGAATAGATTCCCCAACCGCTCAAAATAAAAAAGGGAATATCTAACCTAATTGTAATATATGCACATCAATTGATTCACATAGCTTCAATTCAATTTCTATAATCATTAAGAATAAATATTAATTCAAAGCCATAGAAATAAGCCCAAGTCACAAGCAGATGATATAGGGAAAGGCACATCAAAATTTGGCTTCAAAAGACCTAGGCTCAAATCTTAGCTCTATTAATTATAAGATGTGTGACTTGAGAAAGGTATGTAATCTCTTGGCATGAGAGTTTAAAGACTCAAATCACATAATGCATTTAGAAACACCTAGAACAATGCATAGTAATACCTAACAGATTAATGAATCTTAATCTTGAATTAAAAAAAAATTCTATCTAACCTAAATGTTTATTTTTCCAAACGCCATTCTCCCCCTTTACAAGTCTAACATTTTTACACTGGAATCTAGTAACTAGCCTAAGTCTCCGTCCAGAAAAATTTAACTTTAAATGGACAAAACATAAAACAGGGTTTGGGGATGTTTACACTGGTATGCAACATTCCTATATATAAAAAACATAAAACTGTTCAATTAGGGAGACCACAACTACATTGGAATGAAGTTGCTCTGATAATTCAGTAGTTAATTCTCTTGGATGTGTCCCAAGATAGATACTTCGAATTTCCAATACTACTTTATGGTGTGATGCTAAAAAAACTTTTAGTACACGTTCAGAATAACCATAAGTTAATTAATAAAATTATTTTAAGTTCTTATCTAATGTGATTTTTGCCTGTTTTTAAAGCTAGTAATCATGAGCCAGTGTAGTGTCAATACCAATGGAACACAAAAGTGAGGTTTGAAAGTTATACCACAGTGATTCCCAACATCTACACCAATGGTGACATTTAATCAGTTGCTATTTATCTCTCTTAACGAATTTCAAAGATGTGTGGACTTTCTATTATCCACTGACACACAACTGTACATATAGAGGTCTGAACCTGCCAGCAACATTGAATTAAAACTCTAGAAAAATCATAAAGGTTCTTAAGAGACTTTACCATCAGCTTTTGACACTGATTTGGACATCAACTCAGTTTTACATGTTATTCACTAGTGGTATAAATGTTTATGCTTTCTCTTCTATCTTTGTGTTCTACCAGTCTTGACTGATATAAATTACTTTTTCCCAAGCACTGCTTCTTTTAAACCAATACATAGTAAAACCCACATACATTTTATGACTTATGTTAAACACTACTATTTATTACTATAAAGCAATTCACCACAACATAGCAATGCAAACCAAGCTTACTGAAAATACTAAATGTGGTTATTCTAAATTACAGCTCTTTTGCAAAATTTAACTTAATTTTGCAAAAATCAGGCATTCATGCTGTTTACTCATATATAAATCACCATATTTCCTCTCCAGTAATGTGGATACTAACTTTGTCACTTGTGTTTTCTGCAAAGAGAAAAGTATTTTAAAATATTACTACCACATCATTTTTTTTTAATCTTCCAAGGCCAGGTTCTTCAAAATATCACACAGGAGCTGTTAGAAGAAATTTCAGTCCAACAAAATTAAAATTATTATAAGATACTAAACGACTTACCTCTTGAAAGCAGTGGCACATTATAATGCAAGGATATATGGAAAGGGAAAAGGTAAATCACTTAAACTACTTGATGCAAAACAGCAATCCTTCCAGTTTGAAATATAAAGTCCCATTTGGCTCTTAGTAGAGTAAGGAGAGTAGTAAAGAAAACAGCCAGCTATGACCAATAATTTGTACATACAGAAGAAAGATTTAAATTTTCTTAACATGCCTTAATCCTTACTCATAAGAAGGAACAGGAATGCTTACATACTATTAATTTAAGATATTCTAAAAATATCGACGTTATGTACAGATTTCATGCTATTAGGATGAACAGCTAATTATTTCTTAGTAATGATGCTTCATTAATAAGCATCTGTTTATGTCTGTTTATCAATGCTATATAAATTTGTGTGGAATAGCTATCAAACTAGCTTAAAAACTAAAAACTAATAGTCCTCCTGGTGCTTTGAGGAAAAAGACAACCTAAGCATTTAACTTTACATCCTTCTGAACTCTTAAATTTTTGGTCATTGGTATGTATTATTTTTTAAATTAAAAAATAACTAATATAAATATAAGGTAACAACTCTCAACTTTAAAAGAGTTTTGTTGTAGGTATTTTGCAACATTATAAAAATCTGGGAAATATAATAGTAACAAGTTTGACACTGAATCCAGAAAAAGTTTGACAACTTATGCAAAAAATGCATCCATTAATAGCACAAAACACCTACTCTTCAAAATGACACATCACTGACTAGTAAAGTGTGTAATTTATTTTTATTTCTCAATCTAAATATTGTGAACGAAAGGGCGCTACCAATGTGTCTCAGAGTTTCAGACAACACACCTTATTTTCAGAGTAATCAAGTTTTTATTGTCCTAATATCTAGACACTTGAAATCAAGCTATTTTTAAATACACCCAGTTTGCAAATGCAAAGCAGTAACTTGCCTGAAAATGATGCAAAATATGTAGTAATCTCTTTTCTCCTGAATTTTGCACAGTGCTGGACAGCAGGCATGTGCTTAATAAACACTGCCAATTGATTAAGAAGCCATCATAAAGGCTCTATAATACTGCCTAGTTTCAGTTTAAAAATAATAAGCTTTAAATCATTTCAAGTTTTATCACCAAAGCTGTGCTTATAAAACACAAAACTTAAGCTTGGTATTTTCAGATGTTTTAAATGCAGTACTTTTCCATAACCTGTTTGCTTTTACCTCTACAACTTTCTATTAAGAAGAGTTTTTTATGAGATTTCAAGAAGCACTAGTAGAAAAGATTTTAGTTAAGACACTTCCTTCAATGGATGTTTTTCTACTGAACTTGGAATTTAATAAACATAGTAAACTTCTGTTTTAGTCTTCTGTGTGGCTTGCATTTGACAGACAGCATCTTTCTTTGCAGGATATCTACTCTGATTACTCGAAAATCTATTGTCTTAAAATAAACATACTAAAAAAAAAAAAAAAAAAAAAAAAAGATTACGACCAAACACTCCTGAACACTCCATACTGTTTCTCTTCCTCACATGAAAGAAAAAATAACATTCTTTTTTGAAGGATACTAGTTTTCCTCAATATATATATTTATATCAGAACTTTAGAAAGCCACCCACAACCTCAAGACCGTATGTACAGCCCAGGAGCTGTTCTTCTAGAGCTCCTGCTCTCCCTCTCTCAGCAGCAGCCTGGAGTTTTGCCACCTTCTCTTTCAAAGCCCCAAAGTTGCCATGGCAGCAGTGCTACAGAAAGCACAGCCTCTTCATTACAGGAATTAACATTCAGAAGGGATTATCTCAGAGAATGGACCTAGCCACACAAGTATTTTAATTATATTTTCCTGGGAACTGGCATTGGTAGAAACCATCAGGCCTGTAGACTATTTCCCTTTGTCTTCCTTTTAAGGTACATTTTTGTCACAATAAATCTGATCAAAATGATTTTACATAAATGACTGCCTTAAAGTATCATCCTGAATTCCAAAAGCAATAAAATGACCATCATTATTCTCTCTCTTTTCTTTAGTTTTTTCTTTGCAAGTAGGATTACATTATAGAAAAGAATTATTTTTAAAAAAGATACTGTACATAACCTCTCACGGCCAACTTAAATCCTTGCTCCTCAACATAAATTTCTGACTATCTGATAACATTATATTTGAACTGAAAGTGTTAAAAAAAAAAAAAAATAATTGAAGGTTGCTGAAAAACAGATGTGTGATCTTATAACTATGTGTAGTTCAAATAAGTTAATAACTTCAACCAATTTTTTTAATAAAAAGATACCCCCAAAAGGGAAAAACGATAAGAAACAGATTTTCAAAGTGTTCTGCTAACATTGTATGTTTAGTGTCCAATGGCTTAAATTTACTCATTTCAGAAAACGTTTACAATGAAAGTATTTTATAATTTGCTTCTAATGCTTTCTAAGCATGCCTTGTTGTTTCATTACTGTCTGCTTTTAAAGAATAAATTCTGACTTAAACTTATCTGAAAACAATGTTGTTAGCTCTCTGCTCTAAGCTAATGCTTCACATATAGACATGAGTCAAAAGTGGACTGGTTTTCCTAAGATTACCTCCTAGAAAAATAACCCCTTACAAATTCATGATTTCCCCTCTCCTTACGATGAGCTGTGTAAGGTGACAGCAACTGTAACCACTGTTTGAACTTTTGGTGGCCTATTTAAAAGAATGAAAAAATTGAGGGAGAAAGATTCAAGATTTGCCTTGCATTACAAGTGCCAGCTGCTCAATGCTGTGTCGGGACTTACAAAAAATGAGTTACAGAGATGTTACATGGTTCAGAACATGTCAAAATGCACAAGTAGCTTTTGAATAAGTGATAATTGCTCTGCAGAAAGTACCCTATGTATATAAAGGCCATATGTTAATGAGGCAAATAATACTTCATCTCCCTTCCTTCAAAGAAAGTTGGTTTTGGGGGAGAGGAATGTAGAGTATTTCCTGGAAATTACCTGAAAGAAGAGTTTTAGTAAGAGCAGAAAGCACCCTTAGCCACCTACCCATTTTGCTGTTTACTGTCACCCTGGGATCCTCTTCTCTGTCCCTCTGCTAGCTCCTGAGAAGTCTCGGAACACACGCTGGTGACTGTGGGCTGCCGTGGGACATTAACTGCAGTTTTACCAGCGCTCAGTGCAGATGGAGACTGGTCAGCACTAAGATTGGCATTAGCATGCAGTCCAGATGCAGCGAACAGGGGAGGAGTGACGGCAGCCACGGGTGAAGGGGAAGCATGTGATGAGGTGGTCGCATGGGCTGGGGTGAAGGCAGACGATGGTGATGGGATGGATGTGACTTTTGGTGAAGACACAGAACCAAAAGGCCGTGGTGCCTTATTGTAGGCCATGTTGTTTGTGGAAGTGACTTTGGACACAGCAGGAGATGTAATGGGCACAGGTTTAACTACTTCTTTAGGTTCTCCCTATGTAAAACAAAAATAAACATACACAAAACCACACCAAACACATGCAAAATATATTTCACCGAAAAGAACACAGAGCTGATTTTTTAAAAGACAAACACAATCAGGTTAGCAGCTCAAACATCATGTTTCCAGATAAAAACAATGGGCTGATAAAGCATAACATGCATGCTAACTAGTCCCAACATGCATAACACAGATGCACACATTAGGTATAATTTTTAAAAATAAAAATGAAAGTAGTTTCAAAATATTTCGGAAATACAGCAGGAAAACTATCAGAAAGCCTAAAGCCCCTCATCAGTGTCAACCTAGGCATATTCCAAAGGAAAAATGTTTAAATACCCTACAATAAACAAAACATTGCTAACTGAGGTGTTTTTTATGTTAAAATATCCAAAGCCCATCTTTCCATCTTTCAAAGCCCATAGTCCCATTTTTCAAACATGTTTCATTTCTCTCCAGAGTGGAATCATTTGTTTCACGCAGAAGGAGCAGCACATTTCTAACTCTTTAAGTTTAAAAAAACAAAAAACACAGGGAATAAGATAATTTTCACCTAACTCAGGAATGTGCAAACTCTAATTAATCTTAAAGAATTTGAAAAAAAAAAAAAACTTTAAAAAGCAAGCAAATAAAACAAAATCCTTTCTTTCCTGTAATCCACCTCCATTTCTCTCTCTGAATGTTTTAAGATATGATTCAGAGATAGAATAAAATTCTTTTCCTTTTCCAAAATAAATATTTAATAGTTACATGAAGAAAAAAAAATCTTCAATATTTCCCCATCGTCAGCAGCCAAAGAAAAAACAACTAGTAAGAAAGGTCAATTCCTCCTAAAATTACCAGAATTTTTATTTGCCAATCCTTATTCCAAAGCATATTTAAAGTTAAACAAAATCAGACTAAGCTTCTACAACATTCAAGAATAAATCCCAGGAGGGGGGATAGCTCAGAGGTAGAGCATTAGACTTCAGATCAAGAATAAATCCCTATTCCACCCTACCATATCAAAAGAAAAAATCAAATTTTTGAAAAATCATACAATGGTGGTTCTACTGTTTAATTTTAAGAAAAAAGGTAATCTCAATTCACCTGTTTTTTTTTTTTTTTTTTTTTTTTTTTGAGACAGGAGTCTTGCTCTGTCACCGAGGCTGGAGTGCAGTGGTGTGATCTCAGCTCACTGTAACCTCCATTTCCCGGGTTCAAGTGATTCTCCCACCTCAGCCTCCTGGCTAGCTGGGACTACAGATGCGTGACACCATGCCCAGCTAATTTTTGTATTTTCAATAGAGATGAAGTATCACCATGTTGGCCAGGCTGGTCTCGAACTTCTGACCTCAGGTGATCCGCCTGCCTCGGCCTCCCAAAAAGATGGGATTACAGGCGTGAGCCACCGCGTGCAGCCTCAATTCATCTTATAGGAAGAAGAAAACTAATTGAGAAAAATAAGTAGCTTAGTGCCCACACGAATCAATACAGGTTGAGTATCCCTTATTTAGACAGCTTGGGACCAGAAGCATTCAGATTTCAGATATTCTCAGATTTTTGAATCTTTGTAGAATGCAGGAGCATCCCTAATCCAAGAATCCAAAATCTGAAATGCTGCAATGGTCATGTGAGCATGTCAGTGTTCAGAAAGTTTGGGATTTTGGAGCATTTTGGATTTTCTAATTAGGGATGCTCAATCTGTATAATAAGTAGTTCAATAAATAGGCACAGATAAAATTAGGGAGAAAGCCCCCAAAAGCATAAAACAGATATATATGAATAATGGTTTGAAATTATTTTGAAGACATATATGCAAGAAGAGGGATACTTGCCAATAACCTAAGAATACTCTGAAATGTAATTAAGCACTTATTAATAAAATGTTATTAAAGACTTATTGTGATATTAATTTTCAGTAACCACTTATTTATTCTCTTTAGAAAATATAAGGATTTGGATAAAGATAGGCACATCAAAAGTGAATAGAAATGTAAGAAATCTGACATAAGTTATTATAACATATGGCTTTGGAAATAATGTTTTATAACATGTATAATTACAAATGGTATGTGCTGATCTCCATTTCCCTACTCATCTCCGAAGAAAAAGAACTACAAGGAAAATTGTACTGAGACTATAAATTAAATGAATGTCAGTATGGTCTGAGACAGAAATGGGAATTACAGTAGCTCAGCAAGGACAATCAAATGATACTCTGGGTGCTAGCTTAAAAACACACCTTTTGAACAGGAACCGGCTCAGGCTTGGGTGTAGCAGATGCTCTGAGGAAAAAAAGAAAGAAAAAGAAAAAAAAAATGAATTTGTATAAACTTGCAGACTTCTTAATGGAATTTTTACTATTATAAGCCTTAATATACTGAATCACTGGAATTTATCGTTTCATAATTCATAGTTTTTACTATTCACAATCTTCTAATTCATTCATGTAAGTCAAATGCTGCAAGATTCAACATTTTACACACTAGTTATTCAATAGCAGTCTCCGGTTCTCTACAAATTCAACTGAGGAATGACAAACATCAATCCTGTTTGTGAGTGCACCCATGTTTAATCGTTAAGGATACCCCCCACCTAAAAGGGTAAAGTATAATAAACATGATCTTCTGATCTTTGAGTGGCTCCTCAACCATCTAATCTGACTCCTATCTCCAACAGTATCTGTCTTTTCTCCTAACATCCCTGAACAACATCCACACGATATTGGGTCTCTGTGAAGATGCTGAATACATTCTAGTTGAATTGGGTCAATGAATGAATATTTATTCTGTATTCCTATTCTCAAGTGTCTATGCAAGTTAATACATTTAATTTGCTAAAAGTAAACTGTAGGTCCTTCTACTAGACTATAATTTCAGAGAAGGCAATGACCATGCCCCATCTGTGTCTGTATCAGCACAGTGTCTGGAATGTAACAGGTCATCAGTAATAAGTGTGGAAAAGAGAGAGTGAAGAAAAAGACAAAAATCCATGTATATAACTTGACTATTTCCAAATTCAAATTAATTTTTATTTTAAATATATGCTTTTTGTACTGTGTTATTATTGTGCCTTTGGTTAGCATGGGCTCAACAGTAACAATAATTGGTTTGGAACAATTATCTCATATAATCTTAACCATACCCAAGTAAAACCTATGGTTATCCTAATTTTTCAGAGAAGAAACTTCAAAAGAAGTGTAGGTAAATTGCTTAAGATGGAGCTGAGGCCCACCACTGTTAAATATAACAATATACTGTTTGTATTCATGGACAGGAACTAAATGACTGGGAAAGCCTCTAATGTTTTAAAGCCTATTTACTTAGTGTTAAGGTATAGGTTATGTTTAATATGCCAGTAGCAATATGATTCCACTCATATCACACTAGCTGGAGGATAACACACCAAGCACAGAATTCAAGAAATGTAAGCATAGCAGGTAAATACTAAGTGATGATCATTTTAAGCTATAAACCATGAGCTTGTTTTACTTTAAAGACAACAGATCACAAACAGAAGACACTAGCACAGGATATTCGGTCTCTATGAGTATAATCTAATAATGAACTCTGATCAACATTTTTAGCAGCAACTGAATTTTCCAAAAACAGTTAATTTGGTTAGCTATGGCAAGCACTGAGAATTGGCTAACCTAATGAGAGGTAGCAATGGATGTTAATATTCAGTTACTGCAATACAGATTACACTCTGTGCAGTTGCACAACCTTCTATGTGTACTATTTAATAGACAACTTCTCTTTTAGCTTGTAGGGTTATTATAATGAGCAAAGGAAACAAGTTCAAGTAAAGAACAGTGAATTCCAGTGAATAAGGAAACCTATTTCTCAAAATTAGAATTGTTGTAATTGTCTTCCTTTTCTTTCGACAAATATTGAGCATCTTTTACTTTAACAATGTCATAGATCACATAAAAACAATAATTTTTAAAGGATGTTTAAAAAATTGAGGTATAATTATGAAAAAAATTCTTCCTACATTTTCTCTTCAAATCCTGGCAAATATACAATGGGATAACAGATCCCCTTTGAACTACAGTGATCATCACAAGTCACTTTTGTGTAGTGTGAGTTTCAAACCAGCAGAGAGAGACCTTGGCAACGGCTCTGTGCTATGGGCTCAACAATTTTCTTATTGTTCACCCTCCTTGGTGTGAAGCCACTGTTCAGGAGTAAGTCACGACGGTGATATACCAGTGCCTCAGCCCAGTAGTATCCTCAGTTCATGAAATTCAAAGAACAAAGCCATCAATGTGGCTAGAACAATCTATTCGAAGTTGATTGACTTTTGTAAAAGTAGTATCCAAAATAAAAATCCCTGATGCATTATAACCAGTTTCAGAACCTCTACCTGAACAGTTGAAAGGAGTTTTAAGTGATAACTGACTATATTAAAAACTAAAATTGTGATGTACCGGTTAGAATAATGTATAGGAAAAATTATGCCACAAATAAACAGCAGTCTTATCAAGAATTAGATGCCAATGAATCAAGCTAAACTGCATCTTTTGAATACCCAATGCAGTGTTATACTTAAGGTATATTTTTAACTAATTAATGTAGTTTCCTAAAACTGCTTTATAAAATAACATGTTTTTTAGTTAATAAGGTTCCGAATGTTCGCATTAGTGTTTAAGAATGAGGAACTAGACAATAGAACTAGAATGATAAAGATTATGCACATTACTCATTATGTCTTGGGTGACTCCCTCAAGCATCTAATATACTTAACTCGTAAACAATTATACAGAAAAAAAGGAGGGTGTTTGCCTCATCTTCTATGAGATGAGCTCTTGTCTAAGTTTCCCACAGCATGGCCATCTTTGGATCCACTGACCTTGGGACCCATAAACACTAGGGTACATCATTAATCACATTAATTGCAAAGTTGTCAATCTGTAATAACAAAGCAACTCTAGAAGGAAAAAAGTGAGCACTCAAGAGTGCAGAAGGATGTCTTTCTAAACAGTTTCCTCACACTTTATTGCATATTCAGCTAGTCTACTGTCCCAAATACTCAAACCTTAAGCATTTAAATCACTATGGCAATGTATTAGGTTTTTCTAAATGGTTTGAGATTATGTAAAGATTCTATTTCCTATAAACAAAAGTACAAAATAGTTATATATCAGCATATTATAACAGTTTGTGGCTTATAAAAGACTGTACTCTTCACATACACATGCACTCACTCACACACTCACTCCTTTTCTCCCTCTTTGCATCTTCTCTATCTTACTATAGGAACTAATACGTACATCTTTTTTTCCTACAGAGAGAAAGAAATAACCCAAAGTTGGTCAGGCTTTTTGAAGAGTCAAAGAAAGAAGGAAAAAAGACAAAAGCAGCAGAATTGCTTTAGCCCATGTGAGTACCAGTGGCCCTCTGTGCCTGTGCTTGATTTTAAATTTGAGTGTGGCTCTGATATATATCCAGAACAGGCAGTTACCATTTGATAATTATAATACTTCTCTAAGCATATCTAATTATAATATATCTAATTATAATACTTCTTTAAGAATTATAATTATAATAATTCTGTAAGTAGGGTGAGTGCTTTTGTTGCAATAATCCTTTTCAGGTGGCCATGAAGGTTTATTAGGGTTTGAGAAGAAATTTTCATCAACCAGATAAAAGTCAAGCCAGAGAACCAATGGATGGAAGAAAGGAAGAAAATAAGAGGGTATTAGGGCAGAGTGTGAGTGATATCACCCCAATTTGTTATTTTAAAGTTCAAATGATTAATACTTAAATACCTGAAAATCACTAAGAAAGAAAGCATTTTGTCAAGTAGCAAGCAATTCAAGCAAATTTAAATTTAAGTAGCATAAGTGGAAACAAAGACTAACAGTTACCTTAAATTTATTCTATGTGCCAGGCACTCAGCCGCATATCCATATAACTATATTTTTCACTTATAATAATCTCATGATTTAGGTGTCATTCTCTCATTTTACAGATGAGAAACTCAAATGCAAAGGGGTAAAATTGGACAGGCACGCTGGCTTGTGCCTGTAATCAATCCAGCACTTTGGGAGGCTGAGGTGGGTGGATCACCTGAGGTCAGGAGTTTGAGACCAGCCTGGCCAACATGGTGAAACCCCATCTCTACTAAACATACAAAAATTAGCTGGACGTGGTAGCATGTGCCTGTAGTCTCAGCTACTTAGGAGGCTGAGGCAGGAGAACTGCTTGAACCTGGGAGGCAGAGGTTGCAGTGAGCCGAGATTGTGCCACTGCACTCCAGCAAGACTCTGTCTAAACAAACAAACAAACAAACAAACGAACGAACAAACAAACAAACGAAGGGGTAAAATGACTTTATCAAGTCATTCATCCAGTTTGGAGTGGGAGACTAGTTATCATCCCAAATGTTCTCCAAAGACCTTGCTCTTCAGCACAAATTGTTTGAATTTCTAAAATCAGTGTCAACCCAAGCAAAATGGCTTTCCAGTATCACCCTCTCTTCTAACTCCTCACCGTGGAGGGGGCCATTTTGTGGGAAGGGCACTTATTCCATATGGGTACAGGTCATCTCTAAAGGTAACCACAATCCAAAATTATATAGAATTGTGTCATGGAAGAATACGAATCAACAAAGATATCATTTCACTCAATGTGCCAAAAAAAAGAAGTCCAAAACAAAAATTACTGTGGGCACACCCCAAATTGACTTCATCATCTGGTGATATTCCATGTAAATTCATTTGGTCAAAGCCTCAATCTTCTAAAGTATTCCAACAAAGATACAACACTTAACTTGTTATCTCCTTAGGTACATTTATTTTAAAATATTAGTATATGACATATTTTTAAGAATAAGTGTTTTATATATCCTGTAATTTATTTGCATACATCTTTCTTAAAACTGTTTTCAAATTATGTGCAAAATTTCACAATATTCTATTTGATTTCAGAGGGAGAAAACTTATTGCTGTAATTCTACATTTATTTCCATAGTAACAGTTTTATGAGGGAAAAAAAATTATTTGCCCATTGTGCCTCATGTCCACACTCAAAAATAACTTCAGAATCTTTTAAAGAAAAAAAACCCATTTTTCTAAATAGTATTTATAAAATTTTTATATCAGAAAGAATGAAGAGATTACATAATTTTAGATGTATTCAAGAATAAAAGAAATTTCAAATTTAAGAGTAATTCATTATTACTATGGAAAAAATTTCATTACAGTGAAAATACCATTTCAATAAAGGGTTTCTATAAACAATCTATTCTATATGTCCCACTGTTGAGAAATGGCAAATTTTATTATACAGGGCCAGACAGTAAATATTTTAGTCTTTGTGTGTCAAATGATCTCAACTATTCAGCTCTGTCACTGTAGAAAGACACAGACAAAACCTAAATAAGTGACCATGGTTGTGTTCCAACAAAACTTTAGTAAAACCAAGCGGTGGGCAGGACTTGGCCTGTAAGCCATCATTTGACAGCCTCTAGTTTAGATCATGTTAAGGTTTTTATTATACCAAACGTTCTAGTAAGTAATTCTACATGACCATGCCTCTTTTGGTCTCTAAACCTCGTAATCATTCTGCACAATGCAAAGCCCTAATTATAATATGTTCAGATACTGATATAAGAAATGAAAGTGAAACGTATTATTCCTTCTGTGGTTGCAGGACACTACCTTTAAATTCTTCTTATCTCCTCTACCCAAAACTTTTACACTGTTTACAACTGTTTAGGTGATCCATCTGAACTTCCATACCACCCATTCAAATGAAATTCATACCACACAGCACTGATACTGAAGTTTGGTGAAGGGTCAGATTTAATATTATTGGACTAGAATAACATTTTAAGCACTACTTGTAACTCTGCTAGTCAGCACTTCAGTGCATTTGCTAATAAATGATAAAGAGTGCTAAAAACCTCTTTCATCCCTGCTTCTACATACTATAAATGGAGCTACTAGTAATTATTTTTTTAAAAAATCCTAAAAGAACAAGTGAAAAGGATGCACCCTGCATTTTTATGCAAGGGAAGAGACTGACAAGTATAATTCCCTTCTTTCCCATTATTTTCTACCAAAACTCTATATTTTTTAACAGTCATGAACTATACTATCTTTAGGAATGAAAAAAAAATCAATCTGTACTAGAATTGCATTCTCTGAAAACTTACTAAGGTCCAGTGGTAAGTAATTACTTCTACTTGATAGATTTTCTCTTCCAACTTCAATCAGGTAGATAAAAAATATATTTTTATCAACATAGTACTTCATTACTAATATAAAAGTAATAAAACTTGCAAAGCAAATAATCTGCCTGTGAAAAATTAAGAGTCTACATTTTATTGGCTCTTTTGTGACACTACTAAAATGCCCTTAAAACAAATATAGTTGGGAGGCCAAGGCGGGCGGATCACGAGGTCAGGAGATTGAGATCATCCTGGCTAACACGGTGAAACCCCGTCTCTACTAAAAATACAAACAAATTAGCCGGGTGTGGTGGCGGGCACCTGTAGTCCCAGCTACTCGGGAGGCTGAGGCAGGAGAATGGCGTGAACCGGGAGGCAGAGCTTGCAGTGAGCCGAGGTTGTGCCACTGCACTCCAGCCTGGGCGACAGAGCGAGACTCCGTCTCATAAAACAAACAAAGAAACAAACAAAAACCACCAAATATAGTTAAGATTCATATTAAGAGAATAAGCATCAATAACAGAACCATATTCAAAATTCTTTTTCACAGGCTTTAAACAATGTATATAAAATTAACTGCTTCAGGAAAACTTTGATAAAGGTCAGATGCTGAATGAGGGTCATATACAGGATAATAGTAGTATAAGCAAGCACAATTCATAATCTGAAGTTTGACTATTTATTTTTTTCTTCCTTTCAAGAAAAGCTTAGAGCCCTAAAGAGACAGAGTTCCCGCCTTTCATATTCAGGCCTTCTCTTACGAAGCTCTTTGTTGATACAGGAATTCTTTGAGGAATAGGACAAATAGCTGAATAAAGGTTGCATTAGGCAACATATAGTTTCTTTGTTGACATGAGGGTCATAATACCTCCCTTGCAGAACTGTTTTGAGGATGCAATGAGGTAATGTATGTAACATATCTGGTGGAGTGCTTGACACAGAGTAAGCAGTGATAGAAGGCACCTTCCCCGTAAGCAGATGACCTAAACTCTGGAGTTCTGGAAATTATTCTATTTCTGATTATATACTATTAGAATCAAATTACTAACAGGATCAATTTCAAGGAAAACAGTAACAACAAAAAAACCTAGAGATAAGCAAGAAAATATCACTTAATGAGTACCTACCAAATGCCAATAATTTCACTTGACCCATCATATAAATTATCTCATTTATTCTTCCTGACAAAGTAATATGTTCTCATTTTAAATATAGGAAACAGAAGCCCAAATAGGCTAATTTGACCAAAACTTAAATTTGAAAGTGGCAGAAGCCGGATTAGAACCCAAGTGGTCCAGAAGCCATATTATGCAGCCCTAACATTCTACCTGCTGGCTGCCTTCTGGAATAACATCAAAGAGAAAGTTATAAAATAACTTTGGTAAAGAATTTCAGAGTAATGGCTCCAAACAATGAATAACTACTTTCTATTAACAAACAGCTATTCATTTTCAATGACATGTTTATAGAATGCCATTTTTGGTTTAATTCAAGTAAACACAGAAGTTACTCATTGTATACAATATATACATATATGTCTATGTGTATTCAATATATACAGATACAAAATATATCTGCCTATCTATAGAGTGAACACTTTACAGACTGTACAATATGCACATAAATAAGAGATTAAGTTCTTCACAAAATTCCCAGTGAAAGCTCAGTAAGTAGATGCAAAAACAAAGAACAGGTTTCAGTCCATTGTTCTTTACTTTTCCAGAAAAGAGGAGTATTTTTTCCCTATACTAACAAGAAATCTCTAATAATTTCATTTTTCAGCAGGATGGGGTTGAAGGTTCCTTAGTGAATACCTTCTCTGATGCTAAATTGGGTGTTCTATTTAAAATAGTAACCAGCTTCTGACATTAGTAGTCATGCAGATCCCAAGATACCACATCACATAATCTTCTCGTGGGTCTTGAGAAAATGAAGGAAGTGGCATCATGGTCCCCATTACAACTGTCGATGGTGACATGCTACCAATAACAGAATGAATTAGATTTCAGGACTGATGTGTGCCCCATGATACAGGGGGCTGCATACTGAGCATGCAAGATTGACAGAAATAACTACGATGGTTCCTTCTAATTTTGTTTTGACTACACATTCATATAACTTCATATATACCTAATCACTGAATAATACATTTTTTATCGTGTTCAGCTCTTTTTGAATCAGCCTGTATTTTTATAAACATACAAACAAACACCCTTATGTTATAGTCAAAATCTAGCTCCTGTCAACCTGTTAATCCTGTAAGGATTAATATGGCCTTCTACATTACCAGAAATTATTTAACCAATCAACTTATCATTCCCAACTGGTAATTATTTTACCCAGCATCACTTCAAGTTCAAGGGCAACACTCATGCTGTGTCTTTTCCTTAAAACAATTTATTTCATTAATTTATTAATTAGTTCCACAAATATTTATTAAACCCATGATACAGAAGGCTCTGTTGTAGGAGGTGGGGCAATGGTAATGAATAAAACAGACGGGCTGGGCGTGGTGGCTCATGCCTGTAATCCCAGCACTTTGGGAGGCCGAGGCGGGCGGATCACGATGTCAGGAGATCAAGACCATCCTGGCTAACACGGTGAAACCCCGTCTCTACTAAAAATACAAAAAAATTAGCTGGGCGTGGTGGCACTCACCTGTAGTCCTAGCTACCTGGGAGGCTGAGGCAGGAGAATCGCTTGAACCCAGGAGGCGGAGGATGCAGTGAGCCGAGATGGCCCTACTGCACTCCAGCCTGGGCAACAAAGCAAGACTCTGTCTAAAAAAAAAAAAAAAAAAAAAAAAGAAAGATAAAATTCCTCCTTTGAAGGTGCTTACATCCATTTGAGAGAGGCAGACTAACAAGCAAAATATTTCACATGGTAGTAAGTGCCATGGAGCATAAGCAAGACACAGGAAAGGACACACTATTTTATACAAAAGGGTCAGAGAAGGCCTCTCTAATGAGGTGACCTCTGGACAGAAACCTGAAGTACGGAATTCCTGGCAGTCCAAATAGCAAGTGCAAAGTCCTGAGGCAGGAATGTACCAGTGGGGCTAGAAAGGTTCCAGGAAAAGCTGGGGAAAGCAGTGAGAGATAAAGCTGCAGAGATGGCTGGGGGCAGAACACATAAAGTACATGAACCCATTACAAGGAATTGGTCTTTTATTCTGAGTGAGATAGAAAAGTATTTCAAGGCCGGGCACGATGGCTCATGCTTGTAATCCCAGCACTTTGGGAGGCCAAGGGGGGTGGATCACAAGCTCAGGAGATCTAGACCATCCTGGCCAACATGGTGAAACCCTGTCTCTATTAAAAATACAAAAATTAGCCAGGTGTGGTGGCGCATGCCTGTAGTCCCAGCTACCCAGGAGGCTGAGGCAGGAGAATCGCTTGAACCTGGGAGGTGGAGGCTGTAGTAAGCCGAGACTGCACCTCTGCATTTCAGCCTGGGAGACAGAGTAAGACTCTGTCTCAAAACAGAAAAAAAAAAAAAAGAAAGAAAGAAAGAAAAAAAAAGAAAAACTGCTAAATGCAGTACTTCATTTTGGAAGAAGATTAAATCCAAATCTCAGTGTTAAGCAATAAATGATCTGTACAAGCCTACTTACTAAAAGAAAGGAAGAGAGAAGGAATAAAAACTGCCCCAAATCTTAAATATATTGTGATGAACAAAACACAAATAGAAAACAACAAAATATCTAATTTGTCTTCCATCTTTTCAAAGTATGAGACATGCTATTTGAGGTTCACCTTTATATGCACCCTGTCCTATGCTAATACCAGAGGCACATCTCTTTTTCTATTCCTGTCCAGGCTAAACACGTTAAATTGCAAACCTTTTTTGTAAAGTGAGTATTTTAAAGTATTTCAATAAAATTTAAGGGGATAAGTATTCCAGCATTCAACACAGCCTTATTAGGAAAAAAAAGTCAGTCTGCTATCTTCTGTGTAGAACACATGAAATGAAGATTCTTCACAATCTCAGCTTAGCTTTTTCCAGTTACATAACACTTAAAAAATAACTTTGGGTGAGTTTAGATATTTTTAAAAATCTGGAGTTATTCATAAGAATCAAGGAATTTAAAAATTAGTGACCAAATGTGGCTACTTTAGCCATACATAGGCCAAGTCTATCCTTGTTTAATAACTTCGAGATGAGCCTTTAATTTCACATTCATTAATAAGTACAATCTTGTCCAACATCCTTATCACCAAATCTCATATTATTAAATTAAGTCAAGGCATTCAAAGTGATAATAATATCTACATCTAAAAATAGGAACTTAAAAGCCAGCTAAATTTTCAAATATTTATTTTTACAACTTCTTATATTATTTGTGATTTATCTCACTCACATTTATACTATCACAGAACTGAAACTCATTCAACTGTTTATTAATAATCTTTATTTTTGTTTATAGAAAACTGAATTTTGCTTATAATAGAAGACTTGTTTATATTACTGATTGATAATTTAATGGATTTTGTTGAAAATTTAAGCAAATTAGAATCCCAAAGCTTTTCACTATTAAAGTATTAGTATCTTTTTTTCTAACAAGGGAACCATAGAAAACATAAATTATATTCTTCTTCTTCTGATACCTTTTCTATGTTACAGTTTAAAAACCTGAAACCACAGCCAATTAGCAACACATTATGTCTAATTCACCAAAAGGTAAGCTTCTTAAATTCCCAAGAGAATTAATGCACCCTCTCTCCACCACTCTTTGAATCTAATAGATTAAGAAATGACCTAAAATGCTGCTAAACATATACAAGTCACAACGTATGTTACTCACATCATGGAATCTCAACACCCAAACTGGACTATACTTGTTCAATGGGACAAATCCACTAAACAAAAACCTTGAGAACTGTGGCAATGTGAAATTGCTACAAAAGTTCCTAAATGCTTATTCTCAATTTCAGTGCTTATCTCCCTGCAGACCAGGAACAAACAGTTTAGACTGGTACCAGTCCAGGACCCACAGATTAAATAGCACTGACCTGGAAAACTGTTTTCACACTTTTATCACAGTGGGTATCAGAAATACATTTTGTATCATTATCTACCTAATACAAGTATGAAGCAATAACATACATATTTTCCTGTGGAACCCATTAAAATATACTATTTTTATTTGCAAAACAAAACAAACTAGCTGGGGGGAAAGGATGCTGGTCTTGACCCAAAAAAACTGAATATATAAGCCTCAGTTTGATAAACACCAACCTTGACTCAAAGGTGGAGATCTCAGAAAGGTCTGGAGGCCTGATAGGCCACATAATAAACAAGATGACTGGCTAATAGGGGTCACAAACAAATGTCCACTGAATTGCAGTGAAAAAGCCCACTCATAAAATACTATTAAACTATTTTAACTTTTAAAAAATTCTGCACGCAATGATATCCTCAAAGACATAAAATAAGCAGATCTACCAACAACACAACAATTAACGCAGAGCTCTGGCTAGTACACGTCTGCAAAGCTCATTGCCACCAAATTTGCTTCTGACATAATCAAAATTACTAAGAAGAACAGAAATGCTGACCATGGATTATGCTGACCATGGATTACTATATGTGTTGTTCCAACAATAACATCCTGTAGCAAGTGCTTATAAAACTGAACTAGACAAGAGAGATTTCCCCTCTTTGGTGATGACTAAAAATGTGAAGAAGCCAGACACTGATGCCTATCTCTTAAGATAAATAATCTGAAAAGTATTAGATTCCTTGGTGGGAGAAAAACATATCCTCTAATCTGAGTCTTCCTTACTTTGGCTCCAAGGATCCCCTAAAAGACTGCCAGAGAATGAGAATAGGAGATTCCTGTCATATTAATTTCCTCTTTTATTAGAGTCACAGAAAGATCTGAGACCTTGCAAAGGATAACAACCAGTGCATAGAAAAAAACACATGTTCCATGCTGTGATCTTTAAAAAACTACGATAAACGAAAAAGCACGCATATAACTCTAGCATCGAAGTTACTGACTCCTCTCAAGATAATGATCCGTTTCTCCCAGAACTATTTTGTAACTCTTTTGGCTGCTTTTCTAAAATGTTCTTGCTGAATACCAATGGTGAGTTTTTAATTCAAAAAACTTTCCCTTAATTAGCATTGTCTAACTGGAATAAGCTGTATCACTGTATCAGGGATTCTTGAGGAAGGGAAGGATCAATTGGCCCATAAGATCTCTTCAAGCTCAAGGGAACTTGAATAATACCACTACCACACAGCCTGTATCAGGCAGTGTTCTTCCTCATTCCGAAAATCTGTCTATATTAGCTAATTATTTTATTTTTCTCAGGAGTATACTATTTGTAACGAGGTGGAAGGAACTCAGAACAGACTGCCAAATAAACCCGACACTAATACTGACTTCAAAGACAAGCAAATCATAGGTATATTTTTTAAAAATCATCTAAGTTGGCTGGGCGCGGTGGCTCAAGCCTGTAATCCCAGCACTTTGGGAGGCCGAGGCGGGCGGATCATGAGGTCAGGAGATCAAGACCATCCTGGCTAACACGATGTAAACCCTGTCTCTACTAAAAATACAGAAAATTAGCTGGGCGTGGTGGCGGGCGCCTGTAGTCCCAACTACTCAGGAGGCTGAGGCAGGAGAATGGCGTGAACCCGGGAGGTGGAGCATGCAGTAAGCCAAGATTGCGCCACCGCACCCAGCCTGGGCAACAGCAAGACTTCGTCTCAAAACAAAACAAAACAAACATCTAAGTCTTAGCCTGGTTAATTTGATAAGTATAACACAGCCTCAAAAATGTCCAGTATTCCAGAGCTAAAAGCAGACTGCCCAGATTCTAACCCTAGCACCTCCATTTACTAGTTGTTCAACCTGGGACAAGTTACTTAACCTCTCAGTTTCCTTGCCTGTAAGATGGGAACAGTAATAACAAGGTATTTATAAGGTAATAACAATAAGGTACTTAGGACACTAAACCTAATATTGTTTTGTGAAAGCTACCTCACCAGACTTATTCCAGAAAATGTCAGTTATTGGCTGCCATGATAATGGGAGAGTATGCGAATAATGAGAAATGAAATAATTCAGGTCCAAATTATCCATAATATATAAAATCACCGCTAAGTTCCTAGAGTGAAACTAAAGTCCACCTGTCTTCTAAACAGTCTTCTCAACTAGCAACAATCCAGGGCTTGGTGGCAGCTACATTAGTTTCTGTAAAGTTCAATCAAAGAGAAAGCAGTTATATGTTCAATCACCAAGGTGAACTCAATGACTCCTTTTCTGAATTCCCCCCAGGCCCTTCACTGAATCCTAGGTACAAGGACAACAACTAGGCTCACCATGACCTAGAATTACATGCATTTGTCCCCAAAGGCAATGTTTAGGGGACAGTGTGGACCTTGGATGCTTCTGAACCACCACAATGATTGGCAATGGAGTCCACATAGATAAGAAACAGTCACGGGCTGGCCAGAGAAGAAGCTTTGCTCCTAATCCCCACAAAGAAATCCAACATATTAAAATTTTCTCTACAAGTGCTTCCAACTATTAAGTTCTATGAATAAAAACAGTTAAGATGACACAAATAGCCAAAGCCAAAAACATGTATATTACTGTGTATCCAACGTGTTTCTTCCTTTTTCATTTGCATCAATGGTTATAACCCAAAGGCCCAGTCATAATGGCAATAAAATACAATAATTGCAGAACAGAGTAGCAGCTGCATTCATGGACCACACCCAAGGCTGTGGGTGAGCTGCATACCACAATTAATGTTGAGATCCATATTTGAGGAAAATTGAACTTGCATTATAATCTTTGTTCCAGTTTCGACATGCACAACATCTAAGAGTTTGGCTTTCAACCATGGCCTTGTTTTCAGCCGTCTGTCACATAAAATTTCAATTTAGCATCTTACTGATCTTCTGTTTTCTAGGGAAACCTACCCCAAAGCAAACACTGGCATATGCTGATGCTTTAGTGTTCCAGCGAAAACAAGATGTAACATGATTCACTGCTCTTCTTGTTGAATCTCTGCCTTATGTGAGTTCTAAAGAGATCAGCAGTTAAATGTGCTAGAATATTGATGAGTATGGCTAGAAGAAGACAGAGCTATAGAAGAAATGTTTGACAATAGAGCAGCCTTGTAAAAATAGCACTAGATAGAAGGTCTGGTTCATATAATTACAACTTTCCATCTCAGAGCCACCAAAAACATCTGTTATAACCTAGATACTTGCTGTAGCCTATGTTCAATAAAATTGGATACTAAGAAACTAGTTTCTGAAATTTGACAAAATTCTCAGAAAATGCTTGAGAAATCAAAGAATCATAATAATATCTTTTTTATTTTTTCAGGTTTCATGATAGAAAACAGTAAGTTGGTCGATGTGAAACTAATCACAATTTCTTACTAGGCTAATCAAAATCCTTATCCTATATTTTCCTTAGTTTACCAAAAATAATGAGCATAAAAACCTACTCAACTTAAATTTATGATTGCTATAACTGAAATGCTTTAGACAAAAAAAAATTATCATAACTACTTTTAGAGGTAACCCAACACATGGTTTTATTAAAAACATTTAAGATCAACATCTACTTACATAACTTAGTTATGATTAAATTTTTTACTAACCCCCCTCCCTGCAACACACACACAAAAGAGATCATGACAGTTCATTTTACAGAAAAATGGAATACGGAACTGATTTATTATTTCAGCTAGAATAAAAAATAAAGCAACAAGAAAAACCAGAAAGCCCACATTTTTATCCCCCAACAATGTTAGCATTATAATCCTTAGTCATACTTGAATATAATTCAAGGTTCAGTATATAAAACAAATAAAAGCAAAGCTTCTTTGGTTAAAGTACAAGTATAGGCAGAAAACTCAGAATGTACTCTACTGGGCTGCTGTAACACCACCTTAGGATACCTCAAGACAGACTTTAATATAGTTGAACACTCATATGTAGACAGGAAAACGGAAATTCAGCAAGAATAGGTTGACTACTATTTTATTGCCCATTCTACCACAATTAAATGCTAGCCTTTTTTATCTATGCCTTGGTCTGCTCATTTGAGAGATGGCTATAATAATTTCCACTTCACCGTTACAGAGACAGCACAATATCAAGAAAATAAAGAATAGCATGAATTTTACTTAGAGCCAAGCAAGACTTAGGTCTCAATACCATCTTAACAACAATAAACTTGCCCAAGTTGATGCAAGGCTGGTTCAACATACGCAAATCAATAAACGTAATCCAGCATATAAACAGAACCAAAGACAAAAACCACGTGATTATCTCAATAGATGCAGAAAAGGCTTTTGACAAAATTCAACAGCCCTTGATGCTAAAAACTCTCAATAAATTAGGCATTGATGGGACGTATCTCAAAATAATAAGAGCTACTTATGACAAACCCACAGCCAATATCATACTGAATGGGCAAAAACTGGAAGCATTCCCTTTGAAAACTGGCACAAGACAGGGATGCCCTCTCTCACCACTCCTATTCAACATAGTGTTGGAAGTTCTGGCCAGGGCAATCAGGCAGGAGAAACAAATAAAGGGTATTCAATTAGGAAAAGAGGAAGTCAAATTGTCCCTGTTTGCAGATGACATGATTGCATATCTAGAAAACTCCATCGTCTCAGCCCAAAATCTCCTTAAGCTGATAAGCAACTTCAGCAAAGTCTCAGGATACAAAATCAATGTACAAAAACCACAAGCATTCTTATACACCAATAACAGACAAACAGAGAGCCAAATTATGAGTGAACTCCCATTCACAATTGCTTCAAAGAGAATAAAATACCTAGGAATCCAACTTACAAGGAATGTGAAGGATCTCTTCAAGCAGAACTACAAACCACTGCTCAATGAAATAAAAGAGGACACAAACAAATGGAAGAACATTCCATGCTCATGGATAGGAAGAATCAATATCGTGAAAATGGCCATACTGCCCAAGGTAATTTATAGAGTCAATGCCATCCCCATCCAACTACCACTGACTTTCTTCACAGAATTGGAAAAAACTACTTTAAAGTTCATATGGAGCCAAAAAACAGCCCACATTGCCAAGTCAATCCTAAGCAAAAAGAACAAAGCTGGAGGCATCACACTACCCGACTTCAAACTATACTACAAGGCTATAGTAACCAAAACAGCATGGTACTGGTACCAAAACAGAGATATAGACCAATGGAACAGAACAGAGCCCTCAGAAATAATACCACACATCTACAACCATCTGATCTTTGACAAACCTGACAAAAACAAGAAATGGGGAAAGGATTCCCTATTTAATAAATGGTGCTGGGAAAACTGGCTAGCCATATGGAAAAAGCTGAAACTGGATCCCTTCCTTACACCTTATACGAAAATTAATTCAAGATGGATTAAAGACTTAAATGTTAGACCTACAACCATAAAAACCCTAGAAGAAACCCTAGGCAATACCATTCAGGACATAGGCATGGGCAAGGACTTCATGACTAAAACACCAAAAGCAATGGCAACAAAAGCCAAAATTGACAAATGGGATCTAATTAAACTAAAGAGCTTCTGCACAACAGAAGAAACTACCATCAGAGTGAACAGGCAACCTACAGAATGGGAGAAAATTTTTGCAATCTGCTCATCTGACAAAGGGCTAATATCCAGAATCTACAAAGAACTCAAACAAATTTACAAGAAAAAAACAAACAACCCCATCGAAAAGTGGGTGAAGGATATGAACAGACACGTTCCAAAATAAGACATTTATGCAGCCAACAGACACATGAAAAAATGCTCATCATCACTGGCCATCAGAGAAATGTAAATCAAAACCACAATGAGACATCATCTCACACCAATTAGAATGGTGATCATTAAAAAGTCAGAAAACAACAGGTGCTGGAGAGGATGGGGAGAAACAGGAACACTTTTACACTGTTGGTGGGACTGTAAATTAGTTCAACTATTGTGGAAGACAGTGTGGCGATTCCTCAAGGATCTAGAACTAAAAATACCATTTGACCCAGCCATCCCATTACTGGGTATATAACCAAAGGATTATAAATCATGCTGCTATAAAGATACATGCACACCTATGTTTATTGCGGCACTATTCACAATAGCAAAGACTTGGAACCAACCCAAATGTCCATCAATGATAGGCTAGATTAAGAAAATGTGGCACATATACACCATGGAATACTATGCAGTCATAAAAAAGGATGAGCTCATGTCCTTTGTAGGGACATTGATGAAGCTGGAAACCATCATTCTCAGCAAACTATCGCAAGGACAAAAAACCAAACACTGCATGTTCTCACTCTTCTCACTCATAGGTGGGAACTGAACCATGAGAACACATGGACACAGGAAGGGGAACATCACACACCGGGGCCTGTTGTGGGGTGGGGAGAGGCGGGAGGGATAGCATTAGGAGATATACCTAATGTAAATGACGAGTTAATGGGTGCAGCACACCAACATGGCATATGTATACATATGTAACAAACCTGAATGTTGTGCACATGTACCTTAGAACTTAAAGTATAATAAAAATATATATATAAATAAAAATAAAAATAAATAAATAAACTTGCCCAAGTTAATTAACTTCTCTAAATTAGTTTCCTCATCTATAAAGAGGTTAATACCACCTACCTCACAGGGTTATTCCCAAGATTAAATGAAGAAATCTATGAAAATTATCTTACCCTATACCTATACCTTATAGTTAGTAAAATAACACAGAATTGGCACACGATATCCATATATTTACCATATGAATCTTTTCAATGTTACAATCATTATATGGTACTTTCATGGGGAAATTCATTATTGACAATTTATCTCACTATTCTGGCACTTCAGTAGTGGCTGAAATAAAAGATTTAAATGAAAAAGGTTATAAACTAAAGTTAAAAGCACAAGGATTCTTCACACTAATACTCAGTTCTACTAGATGGCAAATCTATAATGAAATAACATTTGACAAATTTACATACATTGCAGAATAAGTTTTTCTCCATGTATATACAGATGCTCCTAGACTAATGATGGGGTTATGTCCCAGTAAACCCATATTCAATTGGAAATATCATAAGTAAAAAATGCATTTAGGCCGGTGCAGTGGCTCATGCCTGTAATCCCAGCACTTTGGGAAGCCAAAGCAGGCGGATCACCTGAGGTCAGGAGTTCAAGACTCCTGGCCAACATGGCGAAACCCCATCTCTACTAAAAATATAAAAATTAGCCAGGCATAGTGGCGCGTGCCTGTAATCCCAGCTACTCAAGAGGCTGAGGCGGGAGAATCACTTGAACCCGGGAGGCGGAGGTTGCAGTGAGCGGAGATCACCACCACTGCACTCCAGCTGGGGCAACAGAGTGAGACTCCATCTCAAAAAAAGGAAAAGTGCATTTAACACACCTAACTTAACAAACATCAAAGCTTAGCTTAGCCTACCTGAAATGTGCTCACATTAGCCTAGAGTTGGGCAAAATCATCTAACAAAAAGCCTATTTTATAAAAAAGTATTGAATATCTCATGTTATTTATTGAATACTGTACTGAAAGTGAAAAACAGAATGGTATCACATCATTGTAAAGTCAAAAATTCATAAGTCAACCTTTGTAAATTGAGGACCATTCGGTATACACAGATACAGATATATAGATATAGAATGTATCTGTACACACACATTGCATATACCAAAGGTATTTTGTTATATACTATGACAGCAAACTTTAAAAACAATTGATAAAACCTCTTCACAAATTTGATAATGCTACTCATTCCTTAAAACTGTTCATGCTCTTATATCATATGCATTTGTCAAAATTATAATTACGTGATTGTATACTGAATAGCTCTTTTATTAGCTAGTGTGGCAGTTGCATGGCAGCAGGTACCATTTCTCTCTTGTTCACACCTATCTTCCTGAAGTATGTTTTGAAAGAATGTATAATCTGTGTCTTTATATATATGTATGAACGTATGTACGTACGAATGTATATACATATATAAATGAGTACATATGAAGAGAAAAACGACTAGATGGATATCTATCAAAATATGCTTGTTTTCTCTAAAGGGCAGATGAGTTTCTTTTTTTCTGTATCTTCCAAATGTTTTTCAATATATGTGTAACTGTTTCACAAACAGAAAATAGCTATTAAATATTTTCTTAAAGATAAATGTTATTAAAAGCTAACAGACAATAAGGAAAACAACAGCATTAGCTTGAAAAGCTACTTAAACTCAAATGATTTCATTGTCTCTGGATGGAAGATGGCCTCAAAAGGGATTACTGCATGTACTCAGGAAAAGGACAATGCAAAGAAAACCAATTTAATAGTTTTAAATAATAAAATGATTAAAATTATATGAAGACAACAAAAGATTATAAAGTCCAACAACAAAAGACAGGATGAATAGCTCGTTCTTGGCAAAGACTTTTATGATATAGTCATTTTTCAAAGACAAATTATCTGTGAAGATAACACTGGAACAGTGTAAATAAATATACTGACAATGTGAAAGAAGAGATTTTTTAAAAATGTATTTTCAGAAAATATTTTCACATTTCCCACAAGCTTACCGAATTTATTCATCCTCCAATGACATGGCCATATAATACTCTCTGTGGAAAGCTGAATTTCTTGATACAGAATTTCTTGGTAAGAAATGGATTTCAAACATGCAGGTGGTAAACATAACACATGGAGAGCTCTGTAATCTGGCAAGGAGGGATGAGCTGCAGGATCATTCACACGACACACTAAGGTAATCCAAACAGTGAGTGGGGCAGTGGTTCACACACTTCTTTAGGGCCCACAATAACCACAAGTGCTCTTTATGGACCCTGTGGATTCTCTATTGAATTCTGATACACTGGATTCTCCCATAATTTGGCTCAGCACTGAATATTTACATTGCCATAAGAATGAAAAAGTTGAATACGGATTTTTAAAATTTATTGTTAAATAATGATGATACCAAGAAGATGGCAAGAGAAGTACTATCACAAAAGGAAGTCAGACGCTAATAACTAAAACCGATCATTTGGCTGGGTGCGGTGGCTCATGCCTGTAATCCCAGCACTTTGGGAGACCAAAGCAGGCAGATCACTTGAGGTCAGGAGTTCGAGACCAGCCTGACCAGGATGGCTAAACCCTGTCTCTATTAAAAATGCAAAAATCAGCCGGGCATTGTGGCATACACCTGTAATCCCAGCTACTCAGGAGGCTGTGGCAGGAGAATTGCTTGAATCTGGGAGGCGGAGATCTTACCACTGCACTCCAGCCTGGGCATCAGAGTGAGACCCCATCTCAAAATAATAATAATAATAATAAAACTGATAATTTAAAAGTTAGCAGATGGTTAGTATTTAGAAACATAAAGGTAAATACTAGGAGAAGTCATTGGTTGCCTCTGCTAAAAGAGACCAGGTAAGGGGAGGGGCAAAAAAAGAAACGACTGGGGTTTTTCTTGTATTAGTTGACACTATACTTCTAGCTATTCTTCTCCTGCTTCAGATGCACTAATCAACCTAGACTACCAAAGTCACCTTATCTTGCCCTGCCCCTTCTAGAGTTTCTGACCATGTCATAGATGTGCCTGATGTTACCATTTTTTTTCTGCTACCACCATATAAAATTAGATCACTCTTTTTTAATCAATTTCTACTACTACTATTTTATGAAGCAAAATCTAAGGGGAAAAGATCTTTTCCTTCTCTATGATTCTACTTATATTTTTTTCTTATGAAAAATGTCATATTCGGGCTTTATATTTATATATTAGTATACATAATTTTACCGAGAGTAGACTTTGCTATAAAGAGATTTTTATATTTATCTGCACTCAATTGGTCAATGAATTCTCTATTGGGATCATATGCGTAATCAGAAATTAATTTTAATGCAGCCTCTTTGGGGCTTTTAAATATAAAGACAATATTTATAGAGTTGGAATTTAATCTATTTCTTTTTTATTTTAAAAAGACTCTAAATCTCACATATAATCCCTTTCATAATGCAAGCTTTGAAAACAGCTTTTAAGCAATACTTTCATTTTTCCCTTACTTTTTCCAACCACAAGAATGTTGCCCACATTTCTTTAAACAAATCTCTCAGCCACTCAACTTGACAACTTGTAGATATTTTTAAATTATACTAGAGTATATATTACATTGTCAAAAAACAGTTGTCACTAAATGGAATAAAAGACTTAGAAAGGAGATTAAACTTCTCAAGATTCTGAAAATAGTTAACTGTGATGATACATAAAAAATAGCCATCAAAGTCTTTGTTTTACAACTGCAGTAATAAAAACTTCTATATATATCCACAGCTCATCCTAGCTACAAAGTCACACTCTTGGCCATTAGGTAGCTATTGAGATTAGTGATTAAGTAAGCTTCCAAATCATTAGGCACAGTCCAAAATCTTACCTTAGTTTAAGTAAACTTTACTACGTAATATCTTTGCCTAATAATCAGTTCCTCATATACAGGAAAAAAGTCAATCAGTCCTTCTGTAGAGAATGAATAATGTATTTCCTAAAGCCAAAAAAAAGACATTCTTCCACTTCTCCATATCATCTTGGAGAACAATTTACGCTCAACTACACAGGAAAACTATTCTTTCTGAGATGACCTCAGCTGTGACCACTTTTTTCCTTTATGGGTCATATACCAGACACAGTAGCTGGTTAGGTAATCATTATTTTGCCTCAATTTAATTTCTCATGTGTATGCATATTTTAGCACTGCCTGTGTGTCAAGACTTTTTCATGTATTGAAAGAAATACTACTTAGCTGAATAAAAAGTGACTCCTTCTTCCAAAGATCTTAACGTTTATTTGGGGAGATGAAATGAATAAGCAATACAGGGCTGCGGTTAAAAATATGGGCTACGAAGTGAAAAAAACTTGACTCTAGAATTAAAAATCTTTGACGATGAAACCCAGTAATCTGCTTCATGCGTTTTAAACTCAATAAAGTTACAGGGTCTTGATTTGGGAGAATCCAAGGGATACCCTTCATTTACTGCAAACTTGTAAATTTATTAAGGTCCAGCTTTAGCACAAGTAATTTATGGGGCTCTTTGCAAACAGAGTAGATCTAGTAGTTTCAGACTACTAATTTTTCTAACCTTAGCCTTTGGCAGCACTATTGGCATTAAACAGGTATACAATAAGCTAAATTTGTTAAATAATGTTAATAAATAATATCGCTTCACAGAAAATAACTGTGGATTTAACTGAGTTAGAACCAGACTAGCTATAAAACCCTGAGAAGAACCAGACTAGCTATAAAACCCTGAGATAGAAATGATCTTTTCTAGCAGAGGCATTACAATGATAATAGTTTCATGTCACCAGTTACACATCAGCTTTATACTGTGATACATAATTGGGTATCCTTTCATCTTGTTCTTCAAAATTTTCTAAACTTTTCTTGGGCCTTTGCCTTTCCTTTTGAATTTTAAATTGGTATATTAAGTTCAAGCTTTTATTCTTTTTGCTTAGCATTTTTCCTATTCTCTTACTTCTTTCTGTATCTATTTAATTTTATTGCCATACAGACCTCAATCCCAGTTTAGGTGAGTATATTTCAAAGAAAAGTCACATACTATTTTCATGACCTTCTTTCTAGTAATGCTTTACAAGAAGATGCCAAAATTCTATGATCAGTAATTTTCAATATGAAAAATAAAACCATCATTAATTGCAGACATCAGAACTATTCCCTTTTGCTCCTCAAGTATGGATAATTACAGTTGACCACCACAGAATTCCAAAATTGGAGTTTTAGAATTCCAAACTTTTAGAGTTCCAAAATGAGATATTTATGGACTTGCAAGTCATCAAAGCTTAAGTCAATCTGTGGTGTGTCTAATGGGTACTTTGAAGTGTATCAACTAAGCTAAAATGCTACTAGAGATAATACACCAAAGTTATTCTGAGAAGTAATGATAAGCTCTAGCCAAAGCCACACTGTTTGCTTGCATCTTTCAGTGTGTGACAACAGATAGAGCTTAAAATAATTTTACAAGGACAATGGCATTTGCTAAATGCTTGCTACCAAGTCTTTGAAATTTCTCATTTTCTGTTATTCACTTACTCTTTACACATTGGGAAGTAATTGAAAGATTTCTACTAAATAGATAATACATAAATCTTTCAGAAATGTCCTAACTTTGAATCTAAAAAGTGAGAATAAAATATATTTTATATAGAAAAATAATCCATATGCAATCATAGCTTAAGAGAAGAATATTAAGACAAGGGAGATGTCTTGAAGCAAACCTTATAAAGTGAGCAAACAACAAAAATGTATTCAGATGACAAATCTACTGAATCATTATATAACTATATATTATTACATTACTATATAATTTCCATATATTTAATATATGTGTTTATGTGTATACTGGATACTATACCACTGACTTATGTAAGGAACTATATAAAATGAAGCTTTCTATTCTGTAAATCATTATACAAATATGAGGTACTGGTATCATCATTTTATTGAAGATTTTATACAGAACATAAGCATTTTTTTTTCTTGAGACGGAGTCTTGTTCTGTCACCCAGGCTGGAGTGCAGTGGCGCGATCTCAGCTCACTGCAACCTCCGCCTCCTGGGTTCAAGCGATTCTCCTGCCTCAGCCTCCTGAGTAGCTGGGTAACTCCCGAGTAACTGCTACTGGTAATAAGCCAGTAGAGCCAGGAAGACAAAGGGAAATTATGTTAATTGAGCACAGAATACTTTATCCAAATTGCCCTCTAACATGTGTGTACAGTATCTACAAATGTACACAGATACTATGCATACTGTTTTACACCTTGCTTTTTTAACTCAACTTTTTAAACTTCAGCTTATTTTTATTTGCTCAAAAACTGTTCATAATAATACATATTGTTCCATTATACAGACAGACGAAGATATACTGACTCCATTTCCTGCTGATGAACATTTAGCTTGCTCTTAATGCTTTAATAATTTACCTCAAATATACTTCATTTTACACATTTGTGAGTATATCTATGGGATAAATTTATAGAAATGGAATTGATAGGTCAGATGGTATAACCATTCCCTTTAGAAGGGAACAACCCTACAGACGTCCTGTCTATCGAAGGCCTTTTCTAGGAATACATACAAATAGGCAATCTACAGGAGAATGAGAATGCATACATCAAGACAGAGAAAAAGGGGTACAGAGGTTATTTAGCAACTAACCCTGTACTCCATATAGAACCTCCTCACATATTAAGAATATGACACTTGCAGGCATTATGTCACCCCAGAATGCTGGCACACAAATGAAGGTCAATTAACTCTGCATATAGTGTCCTTAACTTTAGGACCAAGAGCAAATACACATAAAACTGATGTTTTCTACAAACAAGTATTGGAAACCGAGGAAACAGGAAACAGAGTAACCAATTAAAGCAAAACATGAATTAACAACCTCGTGTAGATCCTGAGTACCTTATAAGGCTTTTTTTTTTTTTTCTTTTAACTTAGCACCTTAGATGGCTTTTTCAACTCAAGAAATATTGCCAAGGCAATGGAAAGCACAGGGTTAGGCAAAACACTTGTGAGTCAGGTATTTATTTATACATATAAGGAAGAAATTGAGACAGAAGAGGAAGAGCATGGCCAGCCACGGGACATCAAATCACCACTGGCAAGGTAACTACATAGCAAAAGTGGTGAGCTGAGAAAGACCAATTTATCTGTGAACTATACTAAGCTTAGAGGGAAGTGGGTGTGCCCTAAAGAAGATTAGATGAATTCCTAACATGTTTTTAAAGTAGAATAATGTGAGTCACTCAGAGGGAGTAAACAGGCACTTTATATCTGATGTCTTTTGGTTCACCCCTTTATTTCCTCTCTTATCTTCCCTTAGAAAAATGTCATGAAAACAATCCAATTCCTTATCTCTTTCTAAATTGAAAATTGGATGTATATGAACTTTCTATGGAATCTACTAAAACATCGGCAATATCTCTCCAATTTCCTGTTGTAGACCTCTAAGAGGGTGAAGCAAAATGAAAGTATTTCATCTAATTCCTATCTTCCTGCTAGTAAATAAATTTATGTTCAAAGTATTTTTTCCTTCTAGTCTTAAAGACTTCTTTGTAAAAATGTCAGGACAAATGGATTTCAAAAGTAAAGGCTTAGAGTTTGGAATGAATGTTGGATGGCAATCCATTTGAGTGGTAGGTATGGGCTCTTCTGAATTAAGTAGCCTGGGTTCAAATCCTGAATCAGTTATTGATGAGTAACCTTGTGTAAGTTACTCAAACTTCCATTTCTTTATTAAGAAAACAAAAGTGCTCGAGCACACACAAAAAAGTGTGAAAGAACAGAGTACAGTTGGCATCAAGAAAATCAGGGTAAAATTAAAAGTGTCATAAAAGCACCCTCAATGACTAGATGTTAAGACATATCAACTACGATAATGGTGAGAGACTTGATGATAGATAAGGATGGGAACAGGCCTTTTTTTTGGTAAAAAGTAAACAACCAAAAGATTACTTAATAGGACTGTACTTACCAGGAGTGAGAAGAGATGGCAAACACTGACATTTTCTCAACAGTAGTCCTGAATGACTCTGGTATAGAAAATGTCCACAATGTAGGAGTGCAGTCACCTGCATAAAGTACTAGGAAACTACAAGACCAACCAACCAACATGAGAAGAAGTCTAGAAAGGAGTCTGAATATAATTCTGGCAAACAGGTGGTAATAAAATGCATCAGTCAGATCTCCTATCTCACATAATCTACATTGTTACAGTCAGTTCAGTATACATAATTCACCCTTTCAGAAGACAAGATGTGTTAGACAGAATAATGGCTTCCCAAAGATGTCCCTGTCCTAATCCCCAGAACCTATGAATATGTTACATTAACACGCAGAAGGGAATTTAGGGTACCAGATGGAATTAAGGCTGCTAATTAGATGATCTTAAAATAGGAAGATTATCCTAGATTATCCAGTGGGCCTACTGTAATCACAAGGGCCCTCAAATGTGGAAGAGGGAGAAAGAAAAGTCACTGTTAGGATGATGTGATGTGAGACAGAACCCTTAGTCACTGTTGCCTTTGAAGACAAAAACAATGCAAGTCAAGGAATGCAGGTAGTCTCCAGAAACTGGAAATCGCAAGAGAAATGATTCTCCCCAAGAATCTTCAGAAAGGAAGGTCGACCCCTTAATTTTAGCCTAGTGAAGCCCATTTCAGACCTGTAACCTCCAAAACTGTAAAATAATAAATTTGGGGGGTTGGGGGTGCAGTTTGGCCACTAAGTTGGTAATTTGTTACAGCAGCAATAGGAAACTAATACACAGGTAAATAATTTTTGGAAAACTTTTATGAAAATGTTACAGTAAGCATTTTTTTAAATTGAGGTATTTGATGTCAATTTACCTAGCAAATTCAGTTATTCAGAATTAACCATGTTCTGGGGTTTCTGGGATAACTGAAGTTTTACCACTAACTTTAGATATATATTTTTTTTTCCTTAAGCCCTAAGATCATTAACAGTTAAGTGTAAAACCTAGATGTTACAATGTTAATTAATATAACCACAAAATAATTCACATGCAATTTCAAATACCTTAAATCCCTTGAATATTCAGGTTGAAAAAGGTGGGGGGGGCCTAATGTCAGAAAGAGTGCTAGGGCTGAACATATTAAGTAAAAATTTTAAGTAATATATATAACACTAACGTTAAAAAATTTAATATCCCTGGTGTTTTTGCACCACTTACCGTAGATTTAGCTTTATATTTTAAAAAATACTTCAAGCTATAGAAGAGGTATTGTGAAAATCAAGAACTCCTATGAATAAAAATATCTTCTATTGATGATAGCAAATTTAATTTGTATTTAATATTAGATAGATAATTAAGCCACATTAAAATATTTCCCTAAAGAGTATTAGGAAAAAGAATCTGTTTGGAACTTCTTGAAAATAATAAATTCCAAAGATTTCCTAATAGCTTTTGTTTGATAACAATTTAAGAAGTGAATGTGAAGAGGAGAAAAAAACTACTTAATATGCTTCTCTAGATAAGTTTACCTTCTTTTTTATACTGTTACTTCCAATGCAAAACTATTCCACTTGGAAGAGAAGTGAGGTTGAGCGTATATAGATGTGTGGGGCCGGGTGGGGTGAGGTAGGCGGTAAGGTTTAAATGGGATATAGTAAGGAACAAAGCATTTTCTACTCCAGGAGAAATTAATAACCAGGGACAGTACTGACAATGCAATATCATTTGGGTCAGAATATTTTAAAAATCCATCATAACGTTCAGTTCTACGAGGATATCCTCTTCCCAAAGCAAGCATCATAAATGGTCAAAACAAATTTTATATCCATCATTTGTATAATATGCACAAAAGTGGAAAACAAATATTTATAAATACTACTGAACTGAGTTACAACCTCACAGCTTTTTGCATTATATAATCAATAGCTCCACTTAAGACAAATAGAATAGACAATAGTCTAAGAGTTGTTATAAACTGTCATGAAATAAGACATATTTCAAAAAACACTTTTATAAAAATATACTTTTGAAGGCTGCTCAGTTGTCAATGATTTAACAGGACAAGAAAAAACAATATTGGGAAAAAATATCAGGCCATAAGAAATTAGATGAAAAATACATCTGACTACCATGACCTTAACAAATAGGCTTACACAAGTGTGAAATGCACACAAGAATAAGAGAACAACTAGACTAGGGCAGTTTGTTTTATTCAGCACCCAGCCATCTCAACAATCATCTACTAAAAAGTGACTATAAAAATGAAAGATGATCGTGCTTCCTGTCTAGGAAATATTATTCAAAATTGGAACACAGTGCTCTTAAGAAGAAACAGTGACCTCCAACCTTAAGAATATCTTCTTAGGAAGGGGCTATCAGCCACAAAATGCCAAAAGTACAATAATCTGATGTTGTGATCTGAGCAACATTCTTTCTCATAATTTTTCCATTTTTGGTATGTGTGTCAGGCACTGAGTAAGAGAAATGATCCTTTTTTCCCCCGGAAAAACATACACAAACAATGAAACCACTGTGTGTTGAGAGAGATACCACAAATAGGCAAAGCAAATATTATTTGGGCTTCTAAAAAGATATTATGTGAGTACATGGTTAACAAAAGATGCTGACATATTAGAGTTGTAAAAATTTAAAGGAGCAAGCGCCATCATTTGTGATGTAAAAAATGGTTTCAAGAGTTTTATTGCTACATTAGAGTTATAAATAAGCCTGAAGAAAATCACAGACATTCGAACTATATTTTTAAAAATATTTAGATGCTTAATTTAGGCAAACTATCAAATTGAGGCTTAACTTTTTAAAGTAAACTAACTACAAAATAGGAATTCCTAACTTATGAGTAAATAAACCTATAGCGTTGAAGTAACTTCCTCATAGCCAGTAAGTGATGAAGTCAGGTTTGAACTCTGATATTTCTGACTGGTCTCATTAACCAGAAAAACAAGCCTATGCTGTTGCCAAAGTAGTCTTTTCTTCTGCTGGATTTAACCATGGCAAGGTATTGCTAATCTTCGCATCAAGAGATTCATCAATAAATCTCATGCACATACTTCCCAAAACAGAGGTTACCTAAGCAGTAGCAAAAACTGACCAGATATTAGCCGGGCATGGTGGTACATGCCTGTAATTCCAGCTACTCGGGAGGCTGAGGCATGAGAATCACTTGAGCCTGAGAGGCGGAGGTTGTAGTGAGCTGAGATTATGCCACTGCACTCCAGCCTGGGCAGCAGAATGAGTGAATTCATCCTTAATTAAATAAAGGACTAGATTTCATACAGAGAATGCCTCAAAACAGACCCTCTACAAATCAGAATAAATTAGCATGCCAACACAGTGTGGTGGTGGAGATGCGCAGCTCCTAGTCATAATGCCTGGCCAGTGCCAGCTTCACTGCTTACTCAATGTATCCCTACAAAATTGGGAAAATAAGAATATGTACCACTCTTGAGCCACTTGCTTGAGCCCACTCCCACACTGTGGAGTGTATTTTTGCTTCAATAAATCTATGCTTTTGTCTTCAAAACACAACAAAAAAGAATATGTACCTATATGGGTGGAATGGTGGCCCCCCAAAGAGATGTGTCCATATCCCAATACCCAGACCATATGAATGTAACCTATTTGGGAAAAGGGTCTTTGCAGATGTAATTAAGTTTAAAATCTTGAGATGGGATCATCCTAGATTATACTCAGGTAGACCCTAAATCCAATGACGAATGTCCTTATAAGAAACAAAAGAGGAGAGGACACAGACGGACTAAGAGGAAGAGACAAGCTGACCAAGGAGGCAGAGACTGGAGTGGTGCAACTGCAAGGAATGCCAAAATGATCACAAGTGTTGGTGAGGATGTGAGGAAAAGGAAACCCTTAGTGTACTGCTAGTGGGAATGTAAACTAGTACTACCATTATGGAAAACTGTGGAGGTTCCTTAAAAAATTAGAAATAGAACTACCATATGATCCGACAATCCCACTCTTGGGTATATATCCAAAGGAAATGAAGTCAGCATACTGAAGAGATACCTGTATTCCCATAATATGGAATCAACCTAAGTGTCCATCAATAAATGTAAGGATAAAGAAAACACACACACACACACACACACACACACACACACACACACACACACACACACACACACACACACAGTGGAATACTATTCAGCCTTAAAAATGAGGAAATCCTGTCATTTGTGAAAACATGTATGAACCTGGAGGACATTATGTTAAGTGAAATAAGCCACACACAGACAAATACCGCATGATCTCCTATGTGGAATCTAACAAAGTTGAACTTATAGAGGCACAGAATAGAATGGTGGTCACTGATGGGGGTGGGCTGGGGAGATGTTGGTCAAAGGATATGAAATTTCAGTTAGGTAGGAGGAATAAGTTCAGAAGACATTGTAAAAGATGGTGATCATACTTAACAACAATGTAGTATATTCTTGAAAATTGCTGAGAGAATAGATATTAAGTGCTCACACCCCAAAAAACTGGTAAGTGTGGGATAATACATATGTTAATTAGCTAGATTTTGCCATCCCATAGTGTATACATATTTCAAAACATTATGTTGTACATGATAAACATATACAACTTTTATTTATAAATTTAAAAAATTAGAAATAATTAAAAAAAAAAACCTGACAACAGTCACCTGAAGATGGAGGAAGCAAAGAAGGATTCTCCTAGAGGGAATGTGATCCTGCCAGCACCTTGATTTGGGACTTGCCTCCAGAACTGGGAGAGAATAAATTTCCGTTGTTTTAAATCCTCTAGTTTGTGGTAATTTATACAGTAGTCACAGGAAACCAGTATCGTACCCAAAAAGAGTTTTAAAAGGATCTGATAAAATAGTGTAGTATGCAAAGCACCTTTATCCGAGTAATGACTACTAATTAATGAAAATATATGAGGGGCTGACCAGTCTGTCCACTTTTGCATTTTCCCAGGGTGGTAAACATCACATATGTCTTTCCTCCTTGTGAAATGAATTACAAAAATGTATTTAGTGCCCCAGTAAGTATATTTTTTAAATTAGTAATTATAACCATTAAACTTTGTTTTTAGGAAACAATTTTGTTTTAATAATTTTTCTCATTTATTTTGCTAATTTAGCTAAAGCTAAATTTACCAGGAACCATGGAAAAGTAGCATTCGCTCCTATTAAATAGATGAAATAACAGGAATTAGAGATTACTGGAAGTAGCTGAAATTATAAAAATAGGGTGGATCATTTAATAAAGAAAAAAGATTCATTTTCCAACACGTGAAATATTGCTTGTGTAGGACAGTATACACTATTGAAGCACAACAATTTCTTCTTCTAACCCAAAGAGACACTTTAGCCACTCGAGCAGTCCATGAAATCTACTGATTAGGAAGAGATCCAAACCTCCTCTTACCTAGAAGGTAAGATGTATCACTGAAACCTCCTTCTCTGCAGGGTTATGGCCTACCAAAAACTAGCAGGCAAATGAGAAAAAAATGTACCCCTTAATAAACATAATAAATGTAATCTCCCTTTAAGGCCCAATATACAGACTTCCATCTTGTGTTGGAGAGCAAAGAGAGGCCACTTACTTACTTACTTACTTTATTTATTCATTTATTTATTTATTTGACAGTTTCACTCTATCCCCCAGGCTGGAGTGCAATGGCATGATCTCGGCTCACTGCAACCTCTGCCTCCCAGGTTCAAGTGATTCTCATGCCTCAGCCTCCCAAGTAGCTGGGATTACAGATGTGTGCCACTACACCTGGCTAATTTTTGTATTTTTAGTAGAGACGGAGTTTCACCATGTTGGCCAAGCTGGTCTCAAACTCCTGACCTCAGGTGATCTGCCCACCTCAGCCTTCCAAAGTGCTGGGATTACACGCATGAGCCACCATGCCCAGCCGGGCCTCTTACTTTAAATTCCCATCTCCCTGACTCCATTCACTTTTTCAAAACAGTAGATAAAAGACACAAAGAAACAGAAAGCCGGAGAGAATAGCAGGCTCTGGCCAGGGCACCTGCCACACCTGAGGACAGAAGGTGAAGTGAAACTTGGAGACCATGATTCTGTTAAAGCACAGTTTATTCCATCCATCAGTAAATGTGACCTAATGTAGATCAAATGAAGACCAATCAGTCAAGAGACTCCCAGGGGAGGCGCTGGATGACAGAAGCTGTGTCCTCTATCAGCCCCCTCCAGCTGGGCAGAGAAGATGTATATGGAAGTTCTGTTCTCACAATGGGCAGAAGCAGTAGAAAGGAGAATGAATTACCTCACTTCTCAACTGGTAATGGACAAAACAAGGGGCTGGGTATATAATTTAAAATTTAAACATGGGGATGTTAAGTTATGGCTCCCTGCAGAGGGCTATGGCATGTGGGGCTGCCCCACAAAACTGTCCTTGCCAATCTGTGGCTAGGACTTTAGTGTAATTTTATTTAGCATCACAAACTTATGCTTATCAGCTTCGTTTATTTCTATACTTTGGTTTCCTAATTCTTGATAGAAGCACTTTTAGAAAATTTTCATCCGTTCGGTGCAATACTCAGTTTAAAACATATTTTAGCACCCATCAAGTGGTAAGTTTGCAGAAAATGCCAGGGCATACTACTGAAAGCCAAAGAGGAATGGCCTTTGGCCTTAGGGAACTTTCAGTCCAGTGGCAGGTGTGAATGAGGTTTTACACGGACGACATTTTTTTTTTCCTAAGGCCAAGACATTGGAAAATTGGGAAGTGGTGTATGTTAGGAGATACTAAGTATCCTACATCCCTAAAGAGAGAAAGTGTAATGGCATAAGAGGTTCCAGCTCTGACCTTCTTAGAGAAACCAGGAAGCTGGGGATCTCACCAGCCCACATGAATTTGCCTCAAACAGTTTTAGACATACAAAGGAAGATGAAGTATACACGCAGATGGCACATGGTTCTCCCAGAAGTTTGTATCGTTCTGATGACCTCTCTCATACTGACTTCTGTTACAGGTTTTGACTTAGCTGTCATACTACAGCAAACACTCCTGAAAGGCGAGTACTCTGTATCTTTTTCTTTTTGTAACTGCACAACAATTAATGCAGACTCATACCAACCAAAAGCTGACAAATAAGTTTTAAATGAATGAGTATATTTGTGTTGCTAATGGGAGGCAAGAAAAGGGAAATACTAAACAAAAGGAGCAGAACAGAGTTTTAAATAGAAGGTAAGCAATGGAAAAGAGACAATAACAATAAGACATGGATCAGCACAGCTGCTCAAAAGAAAGTCACTCAACCAGTTTTAGGACTTTCAACACTCATCACTGGAACTCTCATTCCTCCACCCCAATTCTCTCCTAGCGCCCAGGCCTTCATTAGTTCCCACCTACACTTGTGAAACAGTCTCCTCTAACTGGTCTCTTTCTTCTCTCCCTACACATATTACACAGCCAGAATACCTGTGTTTTTCATCCTGGCTGTGTGACGTTAGACAAATTATTTAGGCACTGCTCCTCTACTTCCTCATCTTTATTAAAAGAATAATAGACTGGGTGCGGTGGCTCACTCCTGTAATCCAAGCACTTCTGGAGGCCGAGGCGGGCGGATCACAAAGTCAGGAGATCGAGACCATCCTGGCTAACACAGTGAAACCACATCTCTACTAAAAATTCAAAAAAATTAGCCGGGCATGGTGGCAGACTACTCAGGAGGCTGAGACAGGAGAATGGCGTGTGAACCCGGGAGGCAGAGCTTGCAATGAGCCGAGATTGCGCCACTGCACTCCAGCCCGGGTGACAGAGCGAGACTCCATCTCAAAAAAGGCATCTCTATGCCTCACAGAGTTCTTGAAAGGATTAAGTGAGTTATATGTAAAGCATTTAAAAGAATGTCTGACACACATTACCTGCTCTGTAAGTATTAGTATTATTAGTAGTATTATATATTTTATTATTGCCTTATAAAAAACTCTTCCACAGTTTCCCATTAACTTAGAAATGAAATTCAAAATTTTACTCATGGCAGCCAAGACATTTTATAATCTGAACCCTCCCAACCCTCTAACCATCTCCCAACTCTTCCTGTCCCCTCAAAAAATCTGTATTTTTGCCCCACTGAACTACTGACAAGTTCTCAGAACTGAGTGCATCTTTGCTTAAGCTGTGCTCTCTGCCTAGAATGGCCTCTTTCCTCCTACTATCAACCACCTAGCAAATTCTATATTTAAGTTTTAATTCATGCAATATCTCCTGGAACATGTTGACTCCTCTACACTCCTTTCTCTCTGTTCCGGTTGCTACTTGTACATACCTACATTCTGAGAATCGTCCACCTGTATTATAAATATTGTCACTTTATATGTCTGTTTCTTTCCATTAAGAGCTTCTTGAACTGAGAGATGCATTTCTTTTATCTACCTATTCCCTAATCCTACCGTAGACCTGGCATACCACTGTAGTTAAATAAATGCCTACAGAAGAGAGGAAGAAAAGAAATGAGGAAAAGACGGTGTTTTTTTTCCTTCATATATCATGGCCTCTGTGGCCCCAATCCTCTTCTGCATTCTTCCATTTCCCATATAAGTCCTCTTTAGCCGACAAGTTCAGCCTAAAGCACATGTAACAGTTTTTCTACACTGCAAATGAATTCAGGGTATGAATTACATATTATAAATAGACACATATATATTATACATAGACACATATAAGTACTCTTGGGGAACTCTGTTCATCTTGTTACTTATTCACATATTACTAAGGTTTGTACAATCCTTTCAAGCTTCTTTTCCTAATCTATGTTTGATCCCAACCTCCAGTCCAGCTCATCTCATCTGATTCCTGGGAAAACTGAGTACTTGTACTAACTTATTACTTGCCCTGTCTTTTAATCATGGAATCCCTCTAAACTAGGATCTCTCTTCTTGAAGATCCCAGCAAACTTTATCACTGTCCTTAGTTTTAAAAATTCTTCCTTTTCATAATCTCAAACTTCCAGTGACTAAACAATGCTACTCTGCTCTCTCCTACCATCATCATTCATCCCAGTCTGTCATTACATCAACACTTTTCCAATTTCTGTAATTCAGTTACATAAGGTTTATTCAAGCTCCACATATGTACAGTTGAGAGAGGATATTTTGGCACCCTAGAATCAAGTGGAGGGATTTTGAGGCTCTAAAGAAAGAAAGAAATTCAGGAAAATAAACATCTTAAAGAAAGTATAAGAAAAGGTTACAGAAAATGGAAAACATGCTGGTTTCTTTAATAGTTATGGTATTTGCTATAAACCAATTTACCACTAAATCCAGAATTTCCCAGTCTCAGCATAAGATACTGACTGATGAGATATCTAAAAGAACATTGTAATTAGTCCACAAAATAGATGGAGAAAGCAGCAGAGCAAGGTCAACAGGGTGGAAAGGTTAAGACCACAGGTTAATACCAATCTGTTCTTCCTTCCCTCCTCCACCACACAACTCCAATTCCTGTGTCACTACTGTGACAGAGTTGTCACAGAGCTGTCACAGTAGGCAATCTTTTACACAAATCAAAATGAAAGTTTGAATCATAAATAAAGATAAAGGGCTCTGCTGGTTAATAGCTGGAGTTGCTTCAAACTCTAAAATGCTATGAATTTATGAAGTCTGTTCTCAATACTCAAACTTAACCATGCATTTTAATTCAACTAAAAAACTGTTTCACAGATGAAGATCATATTAAAGCTACTTTAATTAGTATTCAGAGAATGCACACACTGGAGCTGCTAAGGAAATGAATGAGGTAATACTGATACTGGAATATTTTGTAAGCTACTAATAAAGCAAACATTTTCAAAGAATTTTAAAATATGTGATCCCTGTTAATACTCTTAACAGGGTTGACTCCTTGCTAGAAGTTTCCATGGCATTTGAAATGACTGGAATATCAAACAAATGTCTTCATAACTGCCCCTTTCTCTGTCTCCTATGAAATAAATTTAATGGCGAAAATTCTTACTGTGTTGTATTTGGAAAAGCAAAACAACTTTTAGAGAAGAAGTATTTATAATTACTGAGCAATAAAAATACTTTAAAATTCCTGTACTTAAAAAGATGTGTGCAGACAAATCATTACATTAAGAGAGAAATCTGAGATTGAACTCTGGCTTATTTACTTACAAGTTGTGTGACTCTGAAGTACTTACTTAACTCTCTGTAAAGTAGGATGATAATATCTGCCATAATAAGTTGCTATTAAGATTACACGACTAATGAACATAAAGTTCCTACCTCAGTAACTTCTTAGAGGTAACAATTTAAAGTGTTTAAGTTCCTTTTTCTTTAATATGCTTTACTTACTAAATTCCTACTATGCACTAAAAAACAAGCTGCTTCCCTAACAACTTGAACACTTTTTCTCTCATATCTCAGAAGAAATACTATTATCTAAAGTTCTTGGAATCAAGAATATTGTTATAATTTATTTATTTAAATCCTCTTCAAATGTAAAATTTTTCTTTCAAAACATAAAAATACTTTTCTGTTTTAAGAATAATTTGTGTACCAGAAATTCTCAGGATAAGAAAACATTCTGGACTAATAAATAACCTATTATTTCAAAGCCTAATTCCAGTAAAACAAAAGAACCTGGAAAGTCCCTCACATTCATTGTAACAGGAAAAAGTGCTATAAACTTCAGCCAGAACAGCCAAGATAAAGGCAGACTTGACTGTAAGAGAGGTATTTGAATGCAGGATTATTCCCTGTGAATTTTACTGTGATGTGGAAATGAACCCTTACTGTATTACCCAAGAAATTAAAAGTTCATAAACAAAAAAAAAAAAGAATGAAAGACCATTTTTCATCCACATTTCAATTTCAGAGAAAGAGTATTAACAGGGATCACGGCAGGTAAAAAGAAGTTATTAGGTAGGACTAGTAATATTTGAAAACCTATTTTAAAGCTGACTTACAATGAAAATGCAGGCTTTAAAATACATTAAACAAAAGAATTTGACAGTGTAAATACTCTGCCGTGTTTTGCATGGCCAATCACTCCCATGTACTTTTCAACTCACATAAAGCCTAAGCTATTTCAGTCTTTGAGACTATAATAGCAACAACAGCCACTGGAAAACAGTTGGGAATGACTTGAATTTCAATCCTTTCAAAAATTCCTTGAGCTATGGACAAAAATGTTTATCTGGAACTCTAAGGAGACTGCTGCCATTAACTAAAGGACAATGACCAGCTTGTCACTATTTACCTCACTAATAACTTGTAAATGATTTCTAAATTTATCAGGCAACAGTAGCAAAAATTGCCATATTTATAAAAGTGGCATACTCTACAACTCAAAGCAATAAATATATATTTGGTATCTTCTATGACTACATCTAAGCCATGGTGGTAGGCACTGGAGTAGGTAATGAATAAATACATATTGTTTCTGCTTTTGAAGGGTTGGGTATGACTCTGTAACCACTTAATTTGTGAGCATGCCACATTTTATTCAGCTACTCCTTTTCATCCAGGAAATATTGAGTACTTCTCATTTTAAAACTGAAATTAAGCTATTTTTATTTTTAAAATGACAATAAAGGTGAAGTTAACTTGGTGGAATCCAATGTCATAGAATCAGGCTCCTTTTAATCTGCTAATACACAGATGTGGCCAGGAGAATCTTCTCATGTTACTCCTTCAGCTGTCTTCCAGCCTGGGATTTTCTATCTCTGCTACACTCCTCACCCTCATGCTGTCTCTCCTCAGTCTCTCCCTCCCTGCGAGTATCTCTGCTTCCCTGTCTCTACCTCCAGATGGCTTAAAATATTTTTGGTCTGTGCGTCCCAACTCATATAAAGCTATACCTGAGGCAGCTGGAGGTAACTAGCACACAGTTTTAAGTTTTTACCAGTGATCCATGAATGAAGTCTGCATAAATCTTCAATATATTTGGATTTTTAAATAAATGTAGATTATTGCATATCAAAGTAGAAAATCTACATCTTCATTTAAAACTGCAATACAATATTTATAAAATCTCCAGCTACTAAAAATACAATTACTATCTTAATGTGGTGGGGGAAGGGTTGTCCATAAAACACTTGACATTAAAAAAAAAAAAAAAAAAAAAAAAAGAGGACCTTATGTAAGGTTAGAAGCCAGTGCCCAGCACTGTGAGCTCCACAGCAGGTATGAGAACTTCCTTTCTATCCCCAGCGATCCACACAGCAAGTGTTTAATTAGTATATGCTGAAACAAGAATCTTAAACATTTTCGTTCAAGATATAAGCATAATGACTAGGACCTGGGTCTCTCTCCACCACCATGCTGTGATGCCATACTAATTTCCTCTACTCTATTCCTAGTCTGTTTTGAGACATCTATACAAAGGCTAATGAACAGGTGGCTACAGGTGAAAGTGGGAGGTTCAGGCAAGGAAGGCGTCTTTTTGATCTGGATAATGGGGTGAATGGTGGGGCCTTTCACCAAGTGCAGCAGCAGGAGACACAAATTTGTGAGACAAGGCATAGAGCTTAGTTTTGCCCACATTGAACTTGCAGAATCTGTAATACATCTTAGTGAGAAACAGGTTCAGTAACATGACAGGAGCAAAGCCAGACTTCAGTGAGCAGAAGAGCAAGAGGAAGGTGAAAGGGGCAGAACACTGAGCCTGGGCCTAAGCAGGCTAAAATCCTGAGATACTTCTGACTCTTCCCTCATTCTACATCTATCCAGAACACGACTGTGGCTTACAGAAGCACTGCTCAGTTCTCACTTCTCTAATTTCTCCTGCTTTCTATTTCAAGCCGTCACTAAGCCAGGTTACTGCAATACTTGCCTGACTAGTCTCCCTGCCTCTGGTCTCTCTCCACCTCTTTCCAAGCAGTCTTACAAAATATGGTCCTGAAAATGTCACTTTTCTGATAAAGCTTTCAATAATACTTCAGTGTCTAAGACCCTGCAAGGCTTAGTATTCTGACTTCACTTTTCTTTCATTCTTATCTCTATTTCCAGTTGGTCAACATTTGCTTGGGGATTTGTCATCTCCATACTACTTCAAGAGGATATTCCTCCATCTGAATATGAAACAGAGAGAGGGAAGTCAGGGAAGTCAAGTAGTCTTGACTACCCGACTACCTACCTGACTTCCCTCTCTGTTTCTCCCTCTTTCCCTCAGTCACACCCATTTTGTTGCCAAGAAACAAAACAAATATGATATTCTTGAAGTACTTTACAATGGATTCCATACTAATACTTATCAACTGAGGAGGGAAATAGGAAGAAAGGAGAGAAAACTTATCCTTATTATGTCCTAGGCTCTTTACATATGCTATTTCATTTAACCTCATTCTTCAAAGCCTAGCCCAGGTTTCTGCATCTCCGCAAAGGCTTTCCATTAGAATGGGATCTTTAACTCTCCTTTGAACCCCTGTAGCATATTCTATCTCTTCCAATCTCAATAAAGAGATTATAAATTCTTTAAGGGCAAAGATTATAAATCTCTTTATGTCCACCTCTTATGGCTGCTAGTCATAATGTAAATCTGAAGGAAAAGTCCAAATTTTTAAATTTAATGAACATTATGAAATTTTAAACCTCAGTAATAAATGGTAGTGCTGAGGGAGGGTTTTAAAAGAAAATTTATTCTAAAAGTATCAGAAAAACATGTTCCAAAAGTTAGTAATTTTACTTGATTTTAATATGTTACTCAGAAAATTACTTTAAAGGGAATATACATGAATATAAAATGAGAGAAAAAACTCACACTTTTGTTTGTCTTTCTGACTTAACCCACAGTAAAGAAGAACTACATTTGCATCGTTCCTCTAAGATGAACACGAGGAGTTAGCAGAATAAACAAGACTAGGTGTGTACAGGTTTCTCTTTGCTGCCACTATCTTTCCTGCCAGATGGGCCATAAATTATTGGTTTAGACAATAATTTTGAACCAAAGCAGTAATTAGCTGGCAGTAAACATGTTTGCATCCACTATACTCTTCGAAAAAGCTTTAATTACATCTACATGATCCAAAATCACTCATTTGACTAAGCAATCCTCTCTTCTAAATCTTGCATCATTATCTTTTTGACTTTGTCAGGTAATGACCTACTGACTTCCCTCTCTCAGTTTCTCCCTCTTTCCCTCAGCCACACCCATTTTTGTTGCCAAGAAACAAAACAAATATGGTCCTCTAGAAGTACTTTACAATGGATACCGTACTAATACTCACTTATTAACTGAAGAGAGAAATAGGAAGAGAGAAAACTCATCTTTATTATGTCCTAGGTTCTTTACAAAGGCTATTTCATTCAACCTGTGTAAAAGCCCTAGAAGGCAGGTACAAGTGGTTAACTGAAACTCAGTTACATAACCTGCCTAAGGTCACATAGCCAGGAAATGGTGAGACCAGGATTTGGATCAAGTTTGCCTAATTTCAAAGCCAATGCTGGTGCCATTCACCTTCTTTACATCTCTATTTCATGGACCTTAAAAATTCTACATATTAAAATTTCATTTTGCAAAGACTATTTTAGGTGTGATCCAAAAAAATTTTTAAAGATTTAAAACTAAACAGATCTTTAAACATATTATTCCTGGGATTGTTTTCCCAAAGGAGTATAGATTGAAGTAAGTTTTCCTTCAGAGAAATAAATAAGACTTTCATATGTTAAAAAAAAAAACTTTCAAGATGTAAAGTCAAAGTGAAGAATTTCACAATACAAAATACACCCTAACCAACCCATATTTATCAGATCTGTTTATTGTCAAACTGCCACAGACTATTCAGAATTAAATTGAGCCTTCAAGTCCATTTCCAACAATCTTTAAGGCCTACTGAATTGAAGAAAAAGAGATATATAAGATAAATACTTATTTTCTATGTCTGCTGATTGATTTGTTGATTTACAATTATGGTCTCTTCCAGTGCGTGTGATGTTGACGAAACAGTCCCTAAAACATATTTTCTTTTTTTGAGACGGAGTCTCACTCTGTCGCCCAGGCTGGAGTGCAGTGGTGCGATCTCAGCTCACTGCAACCTCTGCCTCCCGGGCTCAAGTAATTCTCCTGCCTCACCCTCCCCAATAGCTGGAATACAGACGCGTACCACCGCACCCTACTAAATATTTTTCTGTATTTTTAGTAGAGACGGGGTTTCACCATGTTGGTCAGGCTGGTCTTGAACTCCTGACCTCAAATGATCTGCCCACCACGGCCTCCCAAAGTTCTGGAATTACAGGCATGAGCCACAGTGCCTGGCCCCTAAAACTGTTGGAGGCCAAAAGAGTGAGGGTTGTGATCAACTCAGTATACCACTGGAGGCTATATGAGTAAGCAGCAAACTGTCATAAATGCAGAATGTTGGCAAACTGACAAACTGCGTCTGCCACCCAGAAGGATTGCTGAGGGCAGTCACGACCCAGGCGCAAGTGTTTCTTATGATTAGGCATAACTGAAGCCTGTTAGTAACAATATGAACCTGTGATGGATTAAGCAGCTGACTAATTGTTACCTCCTCCTCCCTGCCCTTGTTACCCAATAAATACCAAGGGCTGTAGAAGCTTAGGCGGCTGCCTTTGCTCACCAGAAGCAGGGAGCCCTTTTCTCCTTCTCTCTTCTTCCCCATGCTAGCCTTTCCTTTAAAATAGTTACTTTTGTCTAAAGTTTTCATTTCTACGTTCGTCCGTCCCTTCATTCAGTCTCATAATGATGGTCTAAAGGAGTAACAGTAGTAACTGTTGGAATGATGGCTCAAGTAGTAACAGTAGTAACTGCTGTAATGATGATCTCAAGTAGTAGTTATGGCAGTCAGCCATATAAAACATATTTTTTTAAAAATTCCTGAATTTTTAGTTACTCACAGAATGCATACATAGAAGCATAGGAATGAACTAGCAAATATAGTCAATAGGGTTATAAATTTGGAAGAGAAAAATAAAAGATGACTTTCTGGCTTAGGACGGGAAACCATACACACAAGTCAGTATCCAAACGAATGTTTCTATCTAGTGGCCCATTAACCTATAAGCTTTTTCCCCCCTTTTCCTTTCACTCTAACATATAGGGTCTTTTTAAAGCACACAGAAAATAATTTAGGTATAATTTTTATTACAGAATACTGACAGGGGAGAGTAAAAAATGAAAAGTACTTTTTAGCAGAGATGCAGTTGCTTATAAGTAGAGGAAGAGTGACCCCTATTATGCATCTATCCCATCTTATCAAATATATACTAGGAGACTAGTCATTAAGTCCTTTGCCACAGCAAAGAAAGTAAGGAGGGCATAAGCTATGAACTGATCTGAGTTTGTTAGGCAAATCACACAAACTCTCTAGCCAGGCTTGTCCAACCCATGGCCCACAGGCTGCATGTGGCCCAGGATGGCTTTGAATGCAGCCCAACACAAATTTGTAAACTTTCTTAAAACATTATGAGTTTTTTTTTGTGATTACTTTAAGCTCATCAGCTATCGCTAGTATTAGCATATTGTATGTGTGGCCCAAAACCACTCCTCTTCCAATGTGGCCCAAGGAATCCAAAAGATTGGATACCTCTAAGGCATTATATATTCACCTGAAATAGGCTAACTTCTTCCTCAATGGATTGATATAAGAATTTAATGATATATGTAAGAAAAAAAAAATTCACAAAGCATGTCAATACATGTTTTTCCTCTTTCCCATTCCTAAGCAGCATTTCTAATTTTAATGATGGATGGGGGACATAATCAATCAGACTTAGTCCTTCTGAAAAACTGTCATCCTCCAACCTAAGAATTAAAAACAAATAAGCAAAGAAGAAGTACTAAAAGCTAAACTGAAGAATAAACACTAGAAAAGTACGTGAAATACCAAAGAAGAAAAAAAAAAGTAACTTCAAATGGGATGATGTGAAACTCCAATTATTAAAAGAAAAAAAATCTAACTAAATATCTTTTAATTCACATGAACTGAAATGTCCCAGATAGAGAACTGAAAACTTCGATTGAAAAAAGTACTTTCTAAACTCCTGCCTCTATTCTATTGGTGAAAGAAACAGCAGAGTTGAACCCATAAAGCTAACAGTAATGGGATATTAAACAACCCATTAAAATGAGACAAAAGATGGCTAATAGCTTCAGTCTGGTACAACAGCTACTTCTTCTTTTCTCTTATAATCCAATGTACCTATTAAATTACTCCGATATGTCATTCATTAGCAGCAGTATTTGGACCTCTGGCAATCTTTTTGTTGTTTGAAGGATGAAGAAGAAGGGGAAGGCAGAAAGAGTAGTACATCAATATTTTTCAAAACTCAATTCTTCTAGGTCTTTCACTTCCAATCATAACAAGTTATACAGTAAATGAAGTTTGAAGAACAAGAAACAAAAATTTTAAAAAACCACAGACATGCCACTACTAGTAATATAAAAACAAGGAAGAGTAGAAAAACTATATATATATATATATATATATACATACATATTCTGTGATTCCAAGAGGATTAATTTAACAACATAAAATAAGAATAAAAATATATAGTACTGTATTTTCTGATGAATAAATGATGCTTGCATACCCATCTGACCTACCTTTCACCTTAAAGTGAGCAGAACAGTACAAGTCACTTTGTTAACCTGGCACAGTTTAAGATAACTCCAATGAAGAAAGTCCAATTTCCTGATTCTCTCAGCCAAAATAAGCAAACTTAAGTTGGTTTGATCTAATAGCAAGCTCTAGGGAACTTATCCATTTACAGTTGAAAAACCAGAACAAGAACCACTATTTTTATTACAAAAAGGGAATTTAGAAATCACCCATGACCTCATTTTATAGTCAAGAAAATTAAGGCCCAGTAGTTTAGCCACTAGCCCTAAATCATACAATAAGCATGTAACAAGTTTATCTATGTCCTACTATGTAGCTAACTACTGAAATAAATGGAACAGTTAAAAACCTTTTTCATAGAAACCAGTTCTAATACAATTAATAGTTTAATTAGACATCGAAGCTTTTGAAAGTAATTTTCTTCTTGTATCAACTGAAATAATGTAATTTTTAAAAATGATCCACTTTGATTTGGATCAAAATCATAGGCAAACACATTTGACATTTAAAAATAAGCACTGTTATTTGCCTGACTTCCCCAAGAGTAAAAATAATTTTAAATAGAATTTTTTATAGTTCAGTTGCAGTACTCCTAGAATTAGTTTCACGGCCAGGAAAAAAATATGTTTTTTCCAATTTTTTCAACGATAAAAGACAAATCAAAATAAAACCATTCACACTTTTATGTTCATTAGAAATGCAGAGTATACTGAGTCAAGTCTTATTTTTTAGGATATCATAGAAAGAAAATGTGTTTGCTTTATTATATGCCCCCAAATTAAAGTAGACATAAATAACAGCTACAAAACCACCCGACTCAAGCAAGTATCTTTATCTTACTTTTTCTTATCTAAATCCTATTTTAAGATATTGAGGTTGGGCCTAAAAATGAAACCAAATTTTGAATATACACGTATATTTTCTTAAAAATTAGTGGATATGGCCGGGCGCGGTGGCTCACGCCTGTAATCCCAGCACTTTGGGAGGCCGAGGCGGGCGGATCACGAGGTCAGGAGATCGAGACCATCCTGGCTAACACAGTGAAACCCCGTCTCTACTAAAAAATACACAAAATTAGCCGGGCGTGGTGGCGGGCGCCTGTAGTCCCAGCTGCGCGGGAGGCTGAGGCAGGAGAATGGCGTGAACCCGGGAGGTGGAGCTTGCAGTGAGCCGAGATCGCGCCACTGCACTCCAGCCTGGGCGACAGAGCGAGACTCCGTCTCAAAAAAAAAAAAAAAAAAAAAAATTAGTGGATATATAAGAATAATATTCAATGCAAAAAAATTAACAAAACAAAATTACTGGTAATTTTCTTTTCAAAAACAAAAACTGGGTTTTGTTCTCTCCCTGGGAATTCTTAGGTGGAGGAGAGCAGAATTTGGGCAGCAGTGGTCCTCATCCAGTGTTTCTACAGTGCTAGCAGGAAAAGGCAGTGCCACCACTATTGAGTTGGGGGAGACCTGGCCTGCTCCTTCCTTTGGCCTTCCTTTCCGTGACTGTAAGTTATTTCTCTCCAAAACCCTGCTCTAGATCCCTGGCCAACCAGCTATAACTTTCCAGAGCTTTCTCACAATGTTTTCATAGGCCCTGGAAAACTTAAACTTGATTGCAAACAAGGCAATGACCCACAAGGCCCTACAAGTTCTCGCCACTTCTACTCCCTTCCTGCTACCTCTCTGACCTTACTTCTAACCAGTCTGCCTTCACTCACTCTGTTTGGCTATACCAGCCTCCCTGACAGAGGGCCACCACACTGGCTCTTCGCTCTGCTTTGGATACTCATGCAATTCCCTGGGAAACTGCAGTTTAAAATAGGGTGGTAAGGAAAGCCACAGTGAGAAGGTTATTGGATATCTGGGCATGAGTACCCCAAGTGAGAAGGTGCTCCCTCACATGCTTTATTTTTCCCTATAATATTCTGTGTAATATATCCACACGAGATATATTACATATTCTGCTTACTTGTTTATTATCTGTCTCAGTCCTCTAAAATGTCAGTACTATGAAAGCAGAGATTTTTGTTTGGTTTGTTCACTGCTATGTCCCCAAAATCTATAACAGTGCCCGGCACATAGTAAGAGTTCAGAAAATATTAGTGAAATAGATAAATGATTCCTACTTTGGGAAATAATACTGGTGCCTATCAAAAACAGACTACTATACAAGATGCTATCAAATACAAATAGAGTAAAAAAAAACATGGTTTTTGCTCTTAAAGAGTCTTCTTGGAGAACCACGACTAATATACACGGAATAATTAGTAAATAACATAGGCAGTGCTAGGTATGACTATTAGCTAATTAGGTTTATTTGTATAAGATTCGTGGAATTGCCCTTGTTATTCCTGATTATACCTAGTGTATAATTAGACGCTGAACTGAATGGCATAAACTATTTCATACAAGTTCAGAAGGGGAAAAAGGAGTGAGGTGCGATAGTAGGAACAGACTGTGGGCAGGAGACACTCAATTTGGGTTTAGTGGATGTGAAGGCATGCACTGGCAGTGAACAGGTGGTGGGCATTTCAGATGAAATGAATTTCATGAGAGGACATAAAGGCAAGAGAAGGATGGTGAGAAACCTATCCTAAATGGAAGAAAGGGCATTCAGTGATGAGTGGTGGTGATCTGGAGAGGACAATGTGAGGAGGACTCGATTACAAAGAACACGACCTTCTGAGCAGAGGGATTAGTCTGGATAGAATCCCACAGCACGTGCTGTTGTCTGTGCCCAGCTTAGATCTCCTGGAACCCTTCTAATGGTTTGGTACACCAATTCCCCAGGTGTTTCTTCCATTGCTTCTAATGGTTCACACCAGTAACTTTCTTTGGAAGCAATATAAGCTACCTCCTAGCCCTCTTCTCTGTTTACTCACACAACATACTTCCAGGGCAGCTGACAGCTAATAACTAACAAATACAAGGAAGGGAGTACAAAAGCCCAGTTTCATTGCCTCAAGGCAAGACAGACTCACTCTGCAGTGCAATTTTGTTCCCAAGTTTCCTGCTGGATCAAGCGAAGCTGGTCCCCTGAAATCACACCTTTGCTCATCTCAGTTTCTTCTGCTTCCCAACCCTGTTTCACTCACTCCTTTCCTTAAAGGAATCCCTTACTGTACCACTTGCACAAGAATCCCCATCTCAGACTCTGCTCTAGGAAACTGGACTAAGACAAGTCTGTAAATGATAGTAGTATATATTCATGCAGAAAACTTCAAGTTTATGAAGGGAAGAGTTCACTGAAAAAGTACTCTTGTAGGTAACTTAGTTTGGAAGAATTCAGAGTAATCTGGTTGGTGAGAAGTGGAATGAAGAACTGACCAGAGGACAATTAAGAATGCTGTTCAGGGCCAGGCGTGGTGGCTCATGCCTGTAATACCAGCACTTTGGGAGGACAAGGCGGGCAGATCACGGGGTCAAGAGATCAAGACCATCCTGGCCAACATGGTGAAACCCTGTCTCTACTAAAAATACAAAAATTAGCTGGGCGTGGTGATGCGTGCCTTTAGTCTCAGCTACTTGGGAGGCTGAGGCAGGAGAATTGCTTGAACCTGGGAGGTGGAGGGTGCAGTGAGCTGAGATTGTGCCATTGCACTTCAGCCCGGGTGACAGTATGAGACTCTGTCTCAAAAAAAAAAAAAAAAAAAAGAATGCTGTTCAGGCCGGGCGCAATGGCTCATGCCTGTAATTCCAGCACTTTGGGAGGCCGAGGCAGGTGGATCACTTGAGGTCAGGAGCTCGAGACCAGCCTGGACAACATGACGAAACTCCATCTCTACTGAAAATACAAAAAAATCAGCCAGGAATGGTGACATGCGCCTGTAATCCCAGCAACTCGGGAGGCTGAGGTAGGGGAATCCCTTGAACCTGGGAGGTGGAGGTTGCAGTGAGCTGAGATGGTGCCACTGCACTCCAGCCTGGGCGACAGAGCGAGATTCAGTCTCAAAAAAAAAAAAAAGAAAGAAATGCTGTTCAAACTTGGAAAACATACTTACTTTGATATAAGAGAGAAAACTTAAGGAAAGAATGGTCCTGGTATAGAAAAGAATCAAAGATAACTCTTCAAAGTTGTATTTTTTTCCTTAAAAGGCAAAAGTATTTCTTCAGTAGCACTGTCAATGTTATACTACGAATTTTGTTAACCACACACTCTATCAAAACAGGCTGACATTACCTAACACAAGAACTGTTCAAAAACTTGAAGAGAACGCCAATGAATAACAATGGGACTCTAAAATACTCCCCAATAGTTTGGGTCCTTGAATGTCTATTATTTAGAAATATGAAGATATGATTAAGTAGTATACTCAAATGTTTATAACAAGTCAATTTTGTAAGTTGGTTTGTCAGATTCTGTATTTAAGCAGCCTTAAATAATCTTTATTAGAATCAGTAGCAGATTACATAAATTGGAAAGGCATCCAAACAGCGCAACATCTGGTTTTTATCTATTCTTATGGGGCTCAGAAGTGTTTTCAATAGAAAATAAGATTCTGGTTCCTGGGTCATAAAATAAGCAGCACAATGTGAAAACAAGCAGGCTGGTATGAAAGAAATTGTACGCAACCCATGAAAGAGCTCATACCCTTAAATAAACTTTCAGTTTTAGAATGTGTAAAACAGCCTGTCATCATCTCTATTTGTTTTGCTTTCTTGATATCTCAAACAAGTTAAGCTTCTTGACCTCTTGATTTCCCTTCAAAATTCATACTTGGTAAATTAAAAATGACTTTACTTTCATTTGATTAGTAACAACTTTCATGTTACATGTCTCAATATAGAGAACAGAAGAATACTAATGAAACAAATTTTTTTATAACCAATTACTTTTCTTATTGACTACTTTCCTACGCATTAAAATGTATAGCTAATAGCCTATCAAAATTTAAAATACATATAAACATTGATTCAGCAGTCCCACTGAAAAGAATTTCTCTAAGTTTTTTAAAAAGACCCTAAAGAGGAAACTGCTTAGAAAGTCATAATACCTCAAAATAGATCTGTATGTCTAAGTCAAAGTTTGCAAAAACAATTTCCTATTCAGTTTTAATACCAAATTGATACTCAGGTAAATATAATTTATCCTATAGAAATCCTTTCACTAGCAATCACCTAGGACAGCAGTAGCAAAAAGCAGAGAAGCACTGCCTAAGTGTTTTTCACAAAACACGACTCCTAGGAGAGGCTCCAACAAAAAGGTTCCATAGCCAAATATGTTGGGAAGGTACCAGGTTTTATTTCCCTCTTTTTTTTTTTAATATTTTTTTGGGGGGTGGGGCGACAGAGTGTCGCTCCGTTGCCCAGGCTGGAGTGCAGTGGCACGATCTTGGCTCACTGCAACCTCCGCCTCTAGAGTTCAAGTGATTCTCCTGCCTCAGCCCCCAAGTAGCTAGGATTACAGGCATGCACCACCACACCCATCTAATTTTTGTATTTATAGTAGAGACTGGGTTTCACCATGTTGGCCAGGCTGGTCTCAAACTTCTGACCTCAGGTGATCCACCCACCTCAGCCTCCCAAAGTACTGGGATTACAGGCGTGAGCCACAGCGCCCAGCCTATTTCCCTCTTAAAGATTCATAATATGCATGATAATTTATGGAAGACTAAGATAATTATATGCAATATAATTACGGAAGAGATTGGGGAGGGAGAAAAAGTGGTGTTTTCCAAATTTGATAGAATTCAGAACACTTTTTGTAATCATCAAAAACAAGATTTGCTTAAAATCTCCATAACTACCTCGTATATGATCAAGCTACCTTCATTATAAAGCTGAAGGTTCACAGCTACCCTTCCATCACTCTGCATTCCCTCTTTCTCCTCCCTTGCCTTCAGCCCAGGATACTACAGTGATCAAACTTTGTAAGTCATACTAACCACAGAGAACTTCAACAAATATTAACTCCTGGTCTTTCCTTCCAGAAATTCGGATTCAGTACAGACATCAGTGTTTTTAACAAGCACTCCAGATGATTTTGGTGCAGGTTTCAAATGATGGGATGCTCAAAATACCTGATATATTATAAACAATGTGATGATTAATTATTTTATAATTTGAGGCCAGAGTGACTTTAGAAAGCAATAAGTTCAAAAAGTCCAGCCTTCAAATGACTCTATTAAAAATTTTCTACTCAGAAAAAAAAAAAGAGAAAAGGACAAACTAATGAAAGCCAAATCATATCCTAAAAGAATACCCTTTAATATACTGCTCAGAATTTTACCTAACAGAAAGAATTCTTAGCCTGCACTCCATTGAGAAATTTCAAGAATTCCTGAATTCTCTGAAGCTCTGTATACACAATTTTTTTTTTTTTTTTTTTTTTTGAGACAGGGTCTCATTCTGTCACCCAGACTGGAGTGCGGTGGCATGATCAGAGCTTAATGCAACCTCGACCTCCTGGGCTCAAGCAATCCTCCTGCCTCAGCCTCCTGGATAGCTGGGACTACAGGCACACGCCACCACGCCTGGCTAATTTTTTTATGTTTTGTAGAGACGAGGACTCATTATATTGGCCAGGCTGGTCTCAAACTCCTTAGCTCAACCAATCCTCCCGCCTTGGCCTTCCAAAGTGCTGGGATTACAGGCCCACACAATTTTTATTAGTATGGGAATACATGCCTTTTGATGGGGAAATAACTCATAGCTTTCAGCAATTCTCTTGCTGCTTAATTATCCAATTTAAGAGCCATTATATTTTTTATTTACCTGAAATGATGGTAGCAGAAACTGAGTCTTAGTTAACACCGTGAGTCAGACACACAAAAACACATTCCTCAATGTTGTTTTCTCTTTCAGGGACAAACAAAAAGCAACTTACCTTTGCAGAGTCATATTCAAAGAGCCTGTACAACCCTTAATCTTATTCTGGGCTTCAAGATGAGTCATTCCTTGTGCATTTATTCCATCAATGCTGAGAACCACATCGCCTATTCTTACATTTGCCTGGGCTGCCTTGCCGCCATCTTTTAGCTGTAATAAATATATTTCATTAGGAGTGTCACTCTTTGAAAAAGAATAATAAATGCTGATAAAAATTATACTTTTGCTTATACCAAAAGTATATTAATATACTATTGAAGTAACATAAAACTGTCTTGTTTAACATGTACAGAATTTTAGCATGTAAAGATAAAATTCAAATGATTCAAATGTTTATTTTCTTAAATTCTTATTTGCTCTATAAAAAAAACAAACTGAATTTTCTGAGAAAGATTCCCTGATCATTTCTCCATTTCTTTATTGTGCAACAGTAGTTGTGTGATTTTTATGAATCAGGACGAGAAGCAGCCAAGGAAACTTCACATTTTAGCAGAATAAAAAGAATGCAATCTGAATGGGGTTTTTATACTCTTTTAGAAATAATTTTTTAAAACTCTTTTAACAGCTGTATTTTTGTTTGAGCACAAAGAGGAACAGAGAGGGAAGATCTGCTAAACAATCCTTCCTGTTGAGTCCAGTTCATATCCAGGGTTTGGGGATTGAATTCTTTCAGATTCCAAGCCCAGATATCTTTTATACTGGGTGTGCTTCCTGCTCTAGGCATTTGCAGAAGGGAAACTCTTTGTATCTGAGACAACCCAACTTTTTTGTGTACGTCACAGTCCTTAATCCTTAGTCTTTCTTCCCCTGCTCAATAAAATCTTCTATGTGTTTACATTATTTAGTCTGATCTCCTTCAAATTTCGTGTGTATATATTTCATTGCCCCAAAAGAAGCAGATATATTATGCTAAGTGACAGTGAACTTTTCATAGATACCTAGAAATATGAAACAAGTACAAATTAAAGAAACCATTCAAATTCATATGACAGCTCAGCATTCAGTAAGTATAAGTAGATCACACTGAATACTGAGTTGCTGGAAGATGGGAGAGACTAGGCCCGAAAAAGCAAGTAAATAACCAGTATTTCTCTAGTACTTGAAACTAAAATCTTATACAGAGTTTCTGTTTGTGATGATGAAAAAGTTCTAGAACTAGGTAAGTCAGAAGGTCGCACAACACCGTGACTATATTCAGTGAATGCAACTGAATTATACATTTTAAAATGATAAACTACTTTGGGAGGCTGAGACAGGCAGATCACTTGAGGTGAGAAGTTTGAGACCAGCCTGGCCAACATGGTGAAACCCCATCTCTACCAAAAATACAAAAATCAGCCGGGCGTGGTGGTGCATGCCTGTAATCCCAGCTACTCGGGAGGCTGAGACAGGAGAATTGCTTGAACCTGGGAGGCAGAGGTTGCAGTGGGCTGAGATCATGCAACTGCACTCCAGCTTGGGCAACAGAGCAAGACTCCATCCCCTCAAAAAATAAAAAATAAAATGATAAACATGGTTAACTTTTATGTTATGTTTATTTTATCACAGTTTAAAAAAAAACCTAATGATTTTAGAAAACATTTAAAGAAAACAGTTCTGAAAGCGAGTGAGCTATACACCACTTTCTCTGGGACTTCGGGAAGGTCATTCCACTTATGCTATCAGGTTATCATGATTACACATAGATAATATAGTTGAATAAATGTTAGCTATTACTGTATTATTATTCCCTTGACCTCAGATTACTGATCTGAGAAATGCAGGGCCTGCACTAGACGATCTCAGAGGCCTTCTAAGGTCCCTGCCAGTTTTAAAAGTTTATCTGTGAACTGCTACCTATACAAAGTTACAGGTTTAATCCTAAAATAAAAGTCAAATCTGGAAGACTTCTGTGAGACAAAGAGACATCTATTCCCTACTAAAATCAGCAAATGAAATAAAATTTGACATCTTTGTAATGAGAGAAAGTAAACATAAGACATCCTAGATTTTATTTTAGCAAAGAAGGGCAGGCATTAAACAAAAAATTAACTAGAAATAGAATGCAGTTAAATTACCTCACCATCCTCACATAAAGTAGTCTGAAAACAGAAACACTGAAATCTATGGGCATTTGTTCTAAGTGTTCCCAACAGAAGCAACTTAAATACTCCTAGTTCAGTAGTAATATAAAGGTAATGAACATCGTAGAAAGAAAATAATGGAATCAAAGACAATGTCATAACCAGATAACTTTTCTTATTCTGCTCCCTTTACATACTAGATTTCTTGAGAGTCTAACATCTCAAGACGTTCAAAATCAATTTCTTAGAATTACCTTTCTTTCTAGGACTGCGTTTATTCTGTCACCCTTATTTTCAGATCATGGAGCACAGGAATCCTATAGCCACATGGATTCTGCCTCTTCCTTAAGTACCACATCTAGGAAAATTACTAAATGTAACAATGTAAATGTGATCTGTCCATCCTTCCATTCCTCTCCTATGACAGTCCAAGTCTTGATCATCTTTCACATTGCTCTTGCCTATAGCCTACTTGCCTTCCACTAGAGTTTTCTACAGACCTTTCCTACCTTCACATTCTCCATATTTGTCTCCTTTTCTTCCATCTTAACATTCCCGAATGGTGGCCCCATTACCTCTCGCACTGGAAAGTTCTAATCATATCAACTCCCTATTTATAAAATGAGAGTAGAAAAATTGCAAATGTCTTCTGCTTCCTACAACGTAGAGAAAATACAAGCCATCTATAATTTGTCACCAATCTGTTTCCAGCTTCAAAACAAGCTCCATAAGGTCAGGGATCATGTTTTATAATTTGCTCTTCTCCGAGAGCCTTGAATATTGTAGGTTTTCTAAAACTTTCACAACTTCCCTTGGCAACTTTGTATAACAAGTATTAGGAAGAACTTAACTGTACTGAATCTTAATTCTTTCTCAATCAATTAGCACAAATGGAAACAAATGCCCATCAACATCTGAACAATCTTTCATATATTTAAAATGCCATACAAACTCCTTTTTGTTTACAGTTTTTCAGCCTGGTAATATGAATCATCTTGAGTTTTCCACACTGATGTCTTTTTGGAATCTCTAACCATTTTCATTATTCTCTACCCAGGCTTCCTACTCATAAGATGTAAACTTAAGGGCATGATCAGCTTGAACTAATGCTATACATAGTGGGAAATGCCCAATACACAGAAAAACAAATTTAGGACTTGTAAAAAGGAGCACTTAACTAAATACTCCTATGAGCTTCATTTATCTCCAGAACCACTTCCTCAATCTGTTCACTCATTAGAAAGATAAATGTTACTTTTCTCTTAATTGGGTAGGATGTAGCATTATGAATCTAAGCAGCCAAGGAAAGACTACAAAGTCATTCATCATTTGCATAGCTCTTTTTTTGATTTGTTTGTTTCACTGTTTTTCAAGTCTGAATAGCTTGCATTTGTTTAAAGCAGTAGTTTACTTTCTGTCATCAGTATATCTTGTACACGGCAGCCATAAGTGTGTATGTATTTCATAAAAGCACAGTGTGGGAAGGAAGCAGTTGTGGGAGGCTCCTGGGTCGAGCTCAGTATAAATCAAACTAATCACAAGCAAATGCTTCCTTTTTGATCTTTAAATGCATTTTTCAGTACTGCTATCCAATTTTCCACAGACTTTAATTGTAGCTGAGTGCTTCTTCAAAAACATTACTTTGTGGTCTCACTTCAGTTGCAAGCACACATGGCTGTACATGTTGGAACTGCCTCTGAGTTCAGGTCTGTTCACTGATGCTGAAATGAAGGAAAACCAGAAAACTGTATGCTCCTGAAGAGAGTGTTATCTTTACCAAGCCTCCCCATTAACTTCAGTACGAAAGGATCTAATATCACTTATCTGTACTTAGATTAAAACTCATCCCTAGGAACAGCTGCATTTTAACCCTTTTATCTGTAATCATGGATGACAAGAAGTCTTCTCTTGAAAAGGAAGTCCAGTCTTCAGCAAGCAGATAGGAAAGACTGTGGGAATTTGGGAGAGAATGTAAAAGAAAATGGAATCAGAGCCTTGAGCTTGCCCATCTTACTTTACTAGGAAAGACCCAAAGGTAAATTTTTTTTCAGTCATTTTAGGAAGGTAGCTCCTCTCATATAGTGTTTTACTGTCCTAAGAAAGAAACAACCCAGAAAAAGTAATTAGTACTATAATCTACCAAGCATGAACAGTAAATCGGGGACTTTGGAGGATGCTTCATCATTCCTCTGTTTTGTAAGGTAGTTGTCTGTTTTACACATGGGAAAACAGAGCTTCAACGTGATTAAATAACTTGTCTATGTCCATACAACAATAAGACTACAATACTGAGCACAGGCTTTGAAGTCAGGCAAATATGAGTTTATATTCATGTTCTGCCATTTGCTAGTTGTGTGACCTGAATTTACTTGACCTCTCTAAGTCCCAGCTTCCACTCTTTGAAAATGAGGACTATAATTCCACCTGCCTCACAGAGCTGCTGGGCAGGTTAAATAAAACACCAGGACAGCACATACCACAAAATGCACCGGAAATGCTCAATATTACTGTTTATTCTTACACAACGTCACAAATTCACATAGGCAGGGAGCCTACTTCAAGGTCATACAGGGCAGAGAAGACAGCGTTTCAAACTGACCGGTCAGACCTCCTTCTGGCTTTTCACTTCCTTCCTTAAACTTCCTTCTGCTTCTCTAAGCCTAACTTTCCCCTCACTCAGCAACAGAGATGAATATGCCACACATTCAGAACATAATTCACTGCATCCTCCTTCCCTGCTTACTACTATCCAATTATGAGTTTCCCAAAATCGATTCCTAAAGAATGGTGGCCTCTTGTCACTTCTCAGGACAGTTAGGTGTTGCCACTGTACCAAAAGGCCAAAGGATAAGAAGCAATAAATCGATGTTGGTGAAGAAGTCTTGAGCTGGAGGCCAGAGAAGGACAGGAAAAAAAGAAAAAAGAGAACAGGGAAACAAAGAAGAGTACTGGTATAGAAGGTAGAGGAGGGAACCAAGACCATGAGGAACCAAAGACGTCCCCGGTGTTGGAAAGTGAGATCCAGGCTTTATCTCTAGGTGTGATATACATCGAAGTACATATGCACAAAATAATATTTAAACAGAACAGAACATCAAAATAATGATTAATTATAGAAAAGAGAAGATTCTATGTTTTGATTTGCATTTAAAATAATATACATGAATATAATTAGTAACTATAATTTCGAGTAAATTTTCTCACAGTAATACTTGCGTGCCTTTAAACATGTCATTAATTTATTGTTCTCAAATAAAATTTATAACTAAAATTACCCAAAATGCTTAGCCTCCACATACAATGTTCCAGCATTTGTTCCTAATCATTTTAACAATAAGAGAAAAAGTAGTACTGTGTCTTTATAAAATTACACTGAAAATATAATATTAATATCTCAAGACAGCAGAACATTTAGACAAGGAACTCAAATGTGCACTAAATGGAAAACTTATCCACAAACAAGTATGGTATTTAGGATTTATAAGGAGTTGGATATACCTGCTACACTAACCCTTCCCCTTAGCTATTACCTCTTGAGAGCACTTCTGTCACAAACAAACCAATAGAGCTTTCATTTTTAAAAATTATAACCCATTATGGCAGATATCATTTTAAATAAGTCTAACCATCTAAGATTTCTCTTTAATATGATCATTCAATATAGCTCCTACATGCCCTAAGCTTTTCCATAAAAAGGCATGATGTTTAATCGCAACAGTGACTCCAATGTCTTAGAATTGTCTATATATGAAATTTATCCTTCTAAATTGCAGGAAATACTCAAAATGTACACAAAAACCTCTATTTGCTTTTCCTTGGAAATAAGCCAGCAGTTTCCAAACTAAGAAAATAGGCATCAGCAATAGAAATGATTTATAATATAGACAGGTAACACCATTTTAATAGTCAGATGTTTACTAAATAGAACAATTTATGCTGATTCAAAAGAAATTTACTTTGGTGATTATCCTATAATGTACTACAGGCAACAAGTAGGAGACGTGTACCTATATAAAGAGCCACTACCAAAGGGCAAGTTTCAATCTTCTGCATATTTTCAACAAATATGGAATGCTTGGAAACACATGACCCTAACACCATGGGTATGGCAGGAATGCCATCAGACATAGTAAATGTAAAAAAGGAACATATAAACATGAGAGCTACAGAAAGAAACACTAACAGAAATTTCCCATGTCCAAAAACCCTGGGAACCAAACCATGGGAAAATGGAAGCTGTTGTTTTTCTAACAGTGCTGTTACCAAAATTTGAAGAATTATGCTAATAAAATTATATCAGTCTGACAAACAAGACTTTCTTGAGGCAGAAAAAGCACTGAGAAAGTGTTATTTTTCTTAAAATCTAATTAATGATCAATCTTGAATTTTGTTTTAAAATATATTTTCCAGTACCTGCTGTCAAATAAAAAATTTGAATCTGGACATATAAGACTATGGTTGACAGTTTCTAGTTATCTCTCTCCCACATATTTCCCAGGATACCATAAACGTGACTATGTGACTTTTTGCGTCACCACCCCCTTGCAAAACACCTACATAAGAATGTGTGAGCATTACACCTATGACAGAGAACTTTCACAGAACTTGCTTTCCTGCCAACAATAGGTACTACTCAACCCACTCAACAACACAAATAAATAAAATCCCGGTGAAGTTTTTACGAGCAACTGAGGGACTAGTAAAGTGAGCAGAAGTAAAGAAAATGTGTGATGTGATGTCCCCCCACCCCATATATGCATTAAAGCTTTTTTCAAATCCTAATTGGTTTATTATCATCCTAGTGCTTATTAATCTACCTTATAATATCACACTTCAGCATTTAACATTGTTCTGTCCTGCACTACCTGTTGTTATATAATGTTGGCACTTTGACCAGTCTACAAATGCTATTCAACTACATTTAAAATGTCAATCTCTGGTTTACGTGTCTAATGTGAACACCCCTCTTAAAATCTAAGGCTGGGGTGGACACAGTGGTTCATGCCTGTAATACTAGCACTTTGGGAGACTGAGGTGGGAGGATCGCTTGAGCCCAGGAGTTTGAGACCAGCCTGGGCAGCACAGTGAGACCCTATCTCTACAAAAAATTAAAAAATTTAGATGGGCATGGTGTGTGCCATCTGGGACCTGTGATCCCAGCTACTCAGGAGGCTGAGGCAGGAGGATGACCTGAGCCCAGGAGATCGAGGCTGCAGTGAGCCATGATTGCACTACCACACTCCAGCCTGGGTAACAAGTGAGACCTCATACCAATTAAAAAAGAGAGAGAGAGACAGACTGCTTTGGATTTATTACCTTTTTCTGTGAAATAAAATGATAAGGCTTTTTGTAGGTTAGAATGGTAGGGAAATAAAACAAGCAATCACCGATGTCCCTCTGTGAGCAAATGTAATCCTGACTCATATGAGCAGTACTTACTTTAACAGTGGGCCTTATTTTGGTTATGCCAATTTTACTCAAAAGTTAGAGAATACACCTTATATGGTAGCAATGAGGAGAATACCTCAAAGTACGTGCCATCCTCCCTTATAAAAGCAAACAGAAGAGGGCAATTATGTCTCTTTTCCTTATGTAGCCATGGAACTATCTAGTTCAAACACAGGGCTTTTGCTGATACGGCACGGTCTGTTCTAGTAGTCTAAGTTTATTTCCTATGATGAGCCCTTATTTAGTAAAACAGCATCTTACCCTACTCTACCAAAGGCCTAATAAATAGAAACATGTCTTCATCAACTGTGATTTACTATTGAGATGCCTCAGTAACACTTCTGACTTATAGCTAATCTACATATGTCTAAATCCAAAGTGTTAATGTGTGAATATCCTACTAGAAATGTGAAAGTATGATAGTCTGTAAAAAGAACACATCCACAAACATCTGAAAATCAAACAAATTTGTTAATTACAGAGAAATCAGTGTTTCTATATAGTCTACTCTGGAACAGTGAGAGAAATGATAGGAAATGTCACAAATAATTATAAAGACTAAAAGCAAATTAGTCAAATCTAGCATACCTGGGAACGGATTAACAATGATAATCATACATTTCAACCCTCCCTCAATGATGAGACAAATCTTCTGAAATTGTATGCAAATTCTGTGCAAGCATGCATGTATTTTCCATTGAGTGGGACCACGACTTTTCACAAATCCTCAAAGGCGTCTATAACCAAAAAAATTATAGGAACTTATGATTTAATGAAATGTGAGAACAGAGTTTCTCTAAGTGTGGTTGGTAACCACCAGGCCAGCATACTTCTACGATAGGAGGAAAAATCACAGGCCTTTCAAAACCCACAAGCTAAAGATATTTCAAAACAAAAAGCTCAAGAAAATTTAAGAACTTTTAAAACAGAATGCTTATTCCAAATAGTGCAAAATCATGATTTCACATGCTAAGGTAAGTATAGCTTATAAAAACAGGGATTCGCTTTTTAAAAACCTTAATAATCTTCAAAATGTTAATCATTAACATTTAATAAGGCCCTATTCCCATAAGGCGTTACCTTCAATTTTAAGAAAAGATATTAAAGAAGAGGCAAGGCTCTTTCTCTCATCTACTGTTTTATACTATTCCACTTTTCACATGTGTACCCAACTCTCCATAATACAATGCTCCTCAAACTAACTGTATCTTATATTTCTATTTAGGTCTATTGTACACAGACGTAAACACAAAACACAATAAACATCTGATGAACTGCCACATTGCAAATCAAAGGTATTTAGTCAACACGCTACTATTTAGTCTTTTAAGTTACTTCCTAATTTTTTTGTTGTTATACACAAAGTGATGAATAATATTATACTTCTATTTTGGCATATGTATCTTTTCTTTAGAAATTCTTTCTTAAAAGGTACGCACATTTAAAAATAAAATCAGAAATTAAAAAGGAGACTAAATTACTACTGCAGAAATCCAAAGGATCATTAGTGGCTACTATGAGCAACTGTATGCCAATAAATTGGAAAATCTAAAAGAAGGGACAAATTCCTAGACACATATAACTTACTAAGACTGAACCAGGAAGAAATCCAAAACCTGAACAGACCAATAGTAAGTAATGAGACCAAAGCTGTAACAGAAAGTCTCCCAGTAAAGAAAAGCCTTGGACCCAATGGCTTCATTGCTGAAGTCTACCAAACATCTGAAGAACTAATACAATCCTACTTAAACTGTTCTGAAAAGTAAAAAAGAAGGGAATATTTTCAAATTCATTATATGAGGCCAGTATTACCCTGATTCCAAAACCAGACAAAGACACATCAGAAAAAGAAAACTGCAGGCCAATATCTCTAATGAACATTGATGCAAAAATCCTCCAGAAAATACTGCAAACCGAGGCCAGGCACAGTGGCTCACGCCTGTAATCCCAGCACTTTGGGAGGCCGAGGTGGGCAGATCACAAGGTCAGGAGATTGAGACCATCCTGGCTAACACGGTGAAACCCCGCCTCTACTAAAAATACAAAAAATTAGCTGGGCGTGATGGTGGGCACCTGTAGTCCCAGCTATTTGGGAGGCTGAGGCAGGAGAATGGCGTGAACCCAGGAGGCAGAGCTTGCAGTGAGCCCAGACTGCGCCACTGCACTCCAGCCTTGGCGACCAAGTGAGACTCCGTCTCAAAAAAAAAAAAAAGAAAATACTAGCAAACCGAATTCAACAATACATTAGAAAGATCATTCATCATGACCAAGTGGGATTTATCCCTGGGATGCAAGGATGGTTAAACAAATGTAAATTAATCAGTGTGATACATCATATCAACAAGATGAAGGACAAAAACCATACGATCATTTCAATTGATGCTGAAAAGGCATTTGATAAAATCAACATCCCTACATGATATAAACCCTCAAAAAACTGGGAATAGAGGAACATACCACAACATAATAAAAGCCATATATGACAGACCCACAGCTAGTATCATACTGAATGGGGAAAAACTGAAAACCTTTCCTCTAAAATCTGCAACATGACAAGAATGGCCATTTTCATCACTCTTACTCAACACAGTACTGGAAGTCCTAGCTAGAACAATCAAACAAACAAACAAAAAAGATACAACGTTCCAAACTGGAGTGGAAGAAGTCAAATTATCCTTATTTGCAGATGATATGATCTTATATTTGGAAAAACCTGAAGAATACACACACGCACACAAACCATTTAGAACTAATAAACAAATTCAGTAAAGTTGCAGGATACAAAGTCAACACACAAAAATCAGTAGCATTTCTATATGCCAAAAAATGAACAATTCAAAAAAGTAATCCCATTTACAACAGCCACAAATTAAATTAAGTACCTCAGAATTAACTTATCCAAAGAAGATCTCTACAATGAAAACTATAAAATGCTGATGAAAGAAATGGAAGAGGACAGGAACAAATGGAAAGATATTCCATGTTCATGGATTGAAAGAATCAATATTGTTAAAATGTCCATACAGCCCAAAGCAATCTATAAATTCAATGGAATCTCTATCAAAATACCAATGACATTCTTCACAGAAACAGAAAAAGCAATCCTAAAATTTACATGGAAACACAGAAGACCCAGAATAGCCAAAGCTATCTTTAGCACAAAGAACAAAACTGGAGGAATCACATTACCTTATTTCAAATTACACTACAGGGTTATATTAACCAAAACAGCATGGTACTGATAAAAACAGAAATATAAACCAATGAACAGAATAGAGAATCCGGAAACAAATCCACATACCTGCAAGAAACTCATTTTCAACAGAAGTGCCAAGACCATACACTGGGAAAAAGACAGTCTCTTTAACAAATGGTGCTGGGAAAACTGAACATCCATATGCAGAAGAATGAAATTAGACGTCTATCTCTCATCATATACAAAAATCAAACCAAAATGGATTAAAGACTTAACTCAAACACCTCAAACTATGAAACTATTACAAGAAAACACTGGAGAAACTCTCCAGGACATTGGTCTGGGCAAAAATTTCTTCGGCAATACCCTACTAGCATAGGCATCCAAAGCAAAAAAATGGACAAATGGGACACATCAACTTTAAAAGCTTCTACACAACAAAGAAAACCATCAACAAAGAGACAAAACACAGAATAGGAGAAAAAAATTGCAAACTACCCATCTGACAAACAACTCTATGAAAAAAAAAATCTAATAATCCAATAAAAAAATTGGCAAAAGATTTGAATAGACATTTCTCAAAAGACGTACAAATGGCAAGCAGGCATATGAAAAGGTGCTCAACACTGATCATCAGAGAAATGCAAATCAAAACTATGAGATATCATCTCATCCCAATTAAGATTGCTTTCTTCCAAAATACAGGCAATAACAAATGCTAGCAAGGATTTGGAGAAAAGGGAACCCTTGTACACTGTTGGTGGGAACGTAAATTAGTACAACACTATGGAGAACAGTTTGAAGGCTCCTCAACATTAAAAATACAGCTACTGGCCAGGCACAGTGGCTCATGCCTGTAATCCCAGAACTTTGGGAGGCTGAGGCGGGCGGATCATGAGGTCAGGAGATTGAGACCATCCGGGCCAACATGGTGAAACCCCGTCTCTACTAAAATTACAAAAATTAGCCGGGTGTGGTGGGGCATGCCAGTAGTCCCAGCTACTCAGGAGGCTGAGGCAGGAGAATCGCTTGAACCTGGGAGGTGGACGTTGCAGCGAGCCGAGATCGCACCACTGCACTCCAGCCTAGGTGACACAACAAGACTCCAACTAAAAAAAAAAAAAAAAATAGAGCCACTGTATGATCCAGCAATCCCACTGCTGGGTATATACTCAAAAGAAAGGAAGTCAGTATATTGAAGAGATATCTACACTTTCATGTATGTTGCAGCAGTGTTCACAACAGCCAAGATTTGGAGGCAACCTAAGTGTCCATCAACAGATGAATGGACAAAGAAAATGTGATACATATACACACTGGAGTACTATTCAGCCATAAAAAGGAATGAGATCCTGTCATTTGCAACCACATGAATGGAAGTGGAGATCATTATGTTAAGTATAAAAAGCCAGGCACAGAAAGATAAGCATATTTTCACTCATCTGTGGGACCAAAAAAGCCAAAATAATTGAATTCATTGACAGAGAGAGTAGGATGGTTACCAGAGGCTGGGAAATGTAGTGGAGGGGTGTGTGTGTGTGCGCGTTGGGGGGGATGTCTGATGAGTAAAAAATATTTAAAAGGAATGTATGAGACTTACTACTTGATAGTACAACAGGGTGACTATAGTCAATAATAACTTAATTGTACATTTTAAAATAAGAGTGTTATTGGATTGTTTGTAACACAAAGGATAAATGCTTCAGGGGATGGAGACCCGATTCTCCACGATGTGATTATTATGCATTGCATGCCTGTACGAAAACATCTCAGGTACCCGATAAATACATACATCTACCATGTACCCACAAAAATTAAAAATTAAAAAAAAATAATAAAAAGGTATGCACACTAACATTTCTGTTCTATGATACTAGGTTGCTAGCCAGAATATTTGTGGCATTTATAATTCCACAAACTATGTATGAAAGTGCCTGACAGCCCATGCCCTTGCAACCCTTAGTAGTATAAATGAAACCTGAGGACAATTCTAGCACTATTACCACTAACAAATGTTGTGACTTTGGGCAAGCCAATTATATCTCTGGCCTCATTCCGCTTAGCTGTACAAGATGGTTAGATCAAATGTTTCTAGGGTTCTTTTCAATTCTAAGAGGTGATAAATATTTACATAGACGTTACAATTTTTCATTAGTCTAAACAGTTATTAACACTAATACTCATTTTTCATGTGGGCAACAAATTTGTATTCTTCTCCAGTTGCTACATACATATTATTTTTATTTCCTTATTTTATTTTATTTTATTTGTACTACCATGCCCAGTTAATTTTTGTATTTTTTTAGTAGAGATGGGGTTTCACCATGTTGGCCAGGCTGGTCTCGAATTCCTGACCTCAAGTGATCCGCCTGCCTCAGTCTCCCAAAGTGCTAGGATTACAGGTTTGAGCCACTGTGGCCAGCCTATTTCCCTATTTTAAAATATTAAAATAACTGAGAGAATTCTTGAGATTAGCATTAAGTGGTTAAAATCAACTCTGGGTCTAAGATGAAAAAGACAAGATCATTGCAAAACTGATTAAAACAGCAACAAAATTAGGACTATCAGATGAACAATAATCAAAGTTAAACATACAGAAGTAAAACTGAAAATTACTAAAAGGTCTGCATTTTGGTATAATAATCTAATACACAGCAAGAGGAAAAAGGGGCATGGTAAATTGTTTCAAGCAGACATCACTAAGAATGCAGATTGGGGAACCATTCCAAACACATGAAGACAGACAAAAAAAATCTAGGATGTCATCAAAGAATTTATTTGGAAAAAAACATGGTGTGCAAATATTTACACAGATCTTCCAAATAATTTCCTCTTGTCTTATCCAGCAAACATGCGTATTTCTCAAAAACCTAAAACCACATCACCAATAGAAACCCAAAAACTGGAGTGGAAAACTCCAGAGAAAACTAGGAGTGGGAATAATCTACCTTTTCTACTTTTTCAGACCTTAAATTGTTGTTTCTTTAGAAAGAATTCATCTAAAGAACAAGAATCTTCTTTCCACTGGTAACAGTTGAGCCCCCTGACATTTAATACTGAACTATGCATTTATTCATTTACTATACATTTACTGAGTGATTACATAAGTGCCAGATGCTGATGACTGTAAGAATGAACTATTAAACTAGTGGGGTGTGATGGTTGATACTGCGTGGCAACTTGATTGGATTGAAGGATACAAAGTATTGATCCTGGGTGTGTCTGTGAGGGTGTTGACAAAGGAGATTAACATTTGAGTCAGTGGGCTGGGAAAGGCAGACCCAGCCTTAATCTAGGTGGGCACCATCTAATCAGCCGCCAACATGGCTAGAATATAAAGCAGACAGAAAAATGTGAAAAGAAAGACTGGCCTAGCCTCCCAGCCTACATCTTTCTCCCGTGCTGCATTCTTCTTGCCCTCAAACATCGGACTCCAAGTTCTTCAGTCTGGGGACTCAGAGTGGCTCTCCTTGCTCCTCAGCTTGCAGACAGCCTATTGTGGGACCTTGTGATCACGTGAGTTAATACTTAATAAACTCACCTTTACATATATATTCCATTAGTTCTGTCCCTCTAGAGAACCCTAATACATGGAGAAATAAAATATTCATTCATTCTATCATTCAACAAATACTTGCTAAGTATCTACTAAGTGCTAGGCTGTTGTAGGCATGGCATCATATGGCAATGAACAAAATGAGGTCCTTGCATTCATGCAACTTAAATTCAGTAGGGGGAAAGAGAAAATCAACAAATAAACATAAATATGTAATAAAATATCTGGAAGTAAAAGATGTACTACAAAAGAAAAATAGAGCAGAGAAAGGGTACTGAAAATGCCAAGAAATGCTATTTTAAGTTTGGGTAGTCAGGGAAGACTTCTGGCGGGGGTGACATTTGAACAGAGACCAGAGACCAAAACAAAGTAAAGGAGAGAGCAAGCAGATATCCAGAGACAAGGCATTCCAGGCAGAGGGACAAGCAAAGAGAAAAGATAATCTGGGCCATTATGATATAATGATGAAATGTATACAAGCTATCAATAACACAAAGACTGGAACAACTAATACACTTTGGAGGCATGAAGACAGTTTCTCAAGAGATGATGACAACTGCTTTGAGTAATAAAACATGGTTTGGAATTTGCAGAAACAAAAAAGGAAAGAAGTATGTACTGTAAGCAAAAACAAAAAACATGTGAAAGACACGATGATATGAAAACACTACCATTTCCAGGGAATGGCAGGCAATTAAAGGTGTCTACAGCATAGGGAGAAAGTAACAAGAAAACTGAGAGTCAAGGATAGCAAGGCTGCCAAAAGTCATATTAGGTTGGTGCAAAAGTAATCACAGTTTTTGCCATTGAAAGTAATGATAAAGAGCACAGTATAGGACGATAAATAACTTCTGAACAATCTAAGTTTACAGTCTGCTTCCATATCAACTAGTGTGATTTTATTCTTTATAACAGATTGTATATATTATGTGCTATTACTCCTGGATGCCAGATTGTTTCCAAGAAATCCATGCTTGCCAACTCCTGGTTCCTCCTATCAGTGCATTTTCTACTAAGTATGTTCTCCTATCCCTTAGAGAAGATGAGGAAGTCTTCAGCCCATTCCAGCCCCAGGACGTATGGCAACAGACTCCTTTATACAGCTGTAGCCTTTCAAAACCAAGGCCCATCAACACTTGACCTAAGGAGCCAAGTTTCTGACCTCCAAGGGAGCCTTTTCCTTCCAGCTCTTTGTTTAGGTTAGAACTTCCACCAATACCGCTTATAAGTTTCCTGTACCTTTTTTCACAATCCTAAGTTTATTTATTTATTTTTTGCCCAATAAGCCAGCCTACACAGTTGGCTTTTATCAAGACAGCACCAAATGTTAGTAGATCACTTCTAGCTCTCTGGTCTCTCGTCACAAAGCATTGATTTAACTCTAGCTGTTTTACTTCCCCTACAGAAATCAAATGCACAATCACAAACAGCAGCTAGAAATGGAAAGGAAATGTTCTTATGTCAGTGCCTCTTTTTTTCTTTTTCTTTTTTAAAACTAAGAGTAAAATAAACTGAAGCAACACTGAAGATTCTTGTTCTACTGCAGTGGTGGACCATGTGTTCCTGTGCTCTGGGAAATGCTGAGATTGGCAGAGGGCAGGGTGCTGACAGCAGTTAGGGAAAATCTATTAAGCAATGTCACTGTTCCCACTTGAGCAAAGTCCATACCAAGGAGGGAGTGAAGGAGCAGAGAAGCAAGATTTTGGTTTGCCTGGCAGAGTATTTCTCCAGCACACTGTCTGCTGATTCATCCTCTCCCACTCATTACGTTAGTGCTTTGATGAATCAAATCACCTCTGCCCTTCAAAGTAACAGCCCAGAAGCACTCAAATATAAGGATAAGGCTAAAGCCATTTCTGTTAGAGAGAACAAGAATTCACTACCAGAAGTTGCAGGTAAATCTAGAATCCATTTAGGGCTTTCCTTGTGTACACCAAAAATTATCAGTACTACCAACTGTTGATAATTATTGAACGCTGAGACCAATATTTTACTGTAATCTTAAAAGTCAGAGTTAGATTAGTTTGCCATGAGGTTCCATTCTTTCAGCAAATGGTTAATGAGTGCCTTATATATATGAGCACATAACCTGTTTGATCTCACAGGTTCACAGCTGGAGAGCAATTTGCCTCAAGGTGAATCATAACTTGAGTCTCACCCATACCCGATTTAGATATTTAAACGAGACTCTGCACTTCAGATTTTCAAGTTGATGCTGGAACAAGTTAAGACTTTTGGGGCTACCAAGATGAAATGAATGTATTTTGCATGTGAGAAGGACATGAATTTTGGGAGACCAGGGTGTATTAGTCAGGGTTCTCCAGAGGGACAGAACCAACAGGAGATATATATATATCCCATATATATATATGGGAATTTATTGGGGAGAATTGGCTCACATGATCACAAGATGAAGTCCCACGATAGGCCATCTGCAAGCTGGGGAAGAAAGAAGCCAGTAGTGGCTCAGTCGGAGTTCAAAAGCCTCAAAAGCAGAGACGCCTACAGTACAGCCTTCAGCCTGTGGCCAAAAGCCCAAGAGCCCCAGCAAACCACTGGTGTTAATTCCAAGAGTCCAAAGGCCGAAGAACCTGAAGTCTGAGGTCCAAAGGCAGGAGGAACAGAAGGAAGCATCCAGCGTGGGAGAAAGATGAAAGCCAGAAGCCTCAGCAAGACAGATAATCCCATCTTCTTCTGCCTGCTTTGTTCTAGCGGTGCTGGCAGCCGACTGGATGGTGCCCACCTACACTGAGGGTGGGTCTTCCTCTTCCAAGTCCACTGACTCAAATGTCAGTCTCCTCTGGCAACACCCTCACAAACATATGCAGAAACAATGCTTTACCTGCTATCTAAGCATCCTTCAATCCAACCAAGTTGACACCTAATATTAACCATCACACAGGGACAGAATGCTATGTTCTGAATGTTTATTCCCTCCAAAATTCATATATTCAAACTTAATCTCAAATTCAGTATTTAGATGTGGGACCTTTAGGAGGTGATCAGGTCATGAGGAGGTGATGAGGTCATGAATTTTATTCATCTCCATGAATAAAATTAGTAATATTTATAAAAGAGGCCTGAGGAAGCTTGTTAGCCTCTTTGCCCTTCCTCCATGTGAGGCACAGCTATCAGGTACCATCCTGAAGCAAAGTGAGCCTTCATGAGACACTGAATCTGCTGGCAACTTGATCTCAGAGTTCCCAGTCTCCAGAACTGTGAGCCATAAAATAATGTCGTTTATAAATTACCCAGTCTAAGGTATTTTGTCAATCATTTAGCTGAGACATCAAGAACATTACGTGCAATTCAGTATCAGAGAAACAATCACCATCAGAACACAGAAAGATCCATAAATTATATCATACTAGGAATTACTTGAAATATGATGGCATTGAAAAGACTGAATTACTGTGTTTTACAAAGCAGTACTTCCCACACTTGGCTGATCAAAATCTGTGATACTATGAAATACATATTTGGTCCACTTTCCTAGCTTACAGCTCCTAAAATCCTTGAAATCCCTTAATGATAAAAGTGTCTTTTGTATGCTAATGAGATGATAGTGGCTGGGGGCCCCAGGTAGCTTCAGGATGGAGGCTGGTCACCAGAAAGACCAAGGCATGATAAGTTTGGGACTTTCAGCCCCACCTCCAACCTCTGGGAAGGGAAGGGGGCTGAAGTTTGAGTTGATCACCAATGGCCAATGACGTAAGCAATCATAACTACATAATGAAGCCTCCTTAAAAACCCACAAGGACTAGATTCAGAGATCTTTTGGACAGCTGAACACCTGGAGGCACCTGGAGGGTGGCTCCCAGAAAGGGCATAGAAGCGCTGTTCCCCTTTTCATATGCCCTGCCCTGTGCATCTCTCCCATCTGGCTGTTCGTCTGTACTGTTTTGTAATATCCTTTATAATAAATGGGTAAATGTAAGTAAAGTGTTCCCCTGAGTTTTGTGAGCATCTCTAGAAAATTAATTGAACCCAAGGAAGGAGTCATGGGACCCACCAATTTATAGCCAGTTGATCAGAAATATAGGTGACTTCCAGCCATGCGTGGTGGCTCATGCCTGTAATCCCAGCACTTTGGGAGGCTGAGGTGGGCAGATCACTTGAGGCTGGAAGTTCGAGATCAGCCTGGCCAATATGACAAAACCCTATCTCTACTAAAAATTCAAAAATTAGCTGGGCATCATGGTGGCGCACAACTGTAATCCCAGCTACTCGGGTAGTTGAGGCACAAGAATCGCTTGAACCCAGGAGGTGGGGGTTGCAGTGAGCTGAGATCACGCCACTGCACTCCAGCCTGGGTGATGGAGCAAGGCTGTTTCCAAAAAAAAAAAAAGTGACTTAAGACTGGCATCTGAAATGTGGAGCAGTCTTGTAGGACTGAACCCTCAATCTGTAAGATCCAAGGCTATCTCCAGGTAGGTAGTGTCAGAATTGAATTGCAGTACACCCGGCTGGTGTCCACTGGAGAAATGACTGGTTGGTGTATGGGGAAATATCCCCACATGTCTATTGTCAGAAGTGTTGTGCTGAATGGTGTGAAAATAGGAAAAACACTTTGGTTTTATCCCCACCACCCCACTGCCCATCCTTTAAAATCTCTCAGGGCACTGTTATAAAATTCAGACTATGCAAACTCATTACAAGAATCTTGGTTTAGAAAGTCTCAGTGAGGACCCAGGAATCTAATAATCCTCTAGGTAAGAACAGTGGTTATGAGTGCAAGTTCCAGAAAGAAAGATTTCAATACTCAGCACAGTTCAGAGTTTGGAAACATTCAGAACATTCCAAAAATAAAAACAGTCTTCAATGCAAAGTAATGAGATTCCTGGGTATGTCTAAACACAAGGCAGACAACCACAAGCCCTGAGTACTGAACAGAAGACATGAATCTGAAAATGAGAAACAGATTATGTATTTAACAAGTTACTGGTGCATAAATGACCAGACACAAGAGCACCATTACACAATTTCAATTACATATGGTAGTCTTTCTCCATGAAAATAGCGTAACGGGCCAGTCACGGCGGCTCACACCTGTAATCCCAGCACTTTGGGAGGCCAAGACGGGCAGATCACGAGGTCACGAGACGGAGACCATCCTGGCCAACATGGCGAAACCCTATCTCTACTAAAAATACAAAAATTAGCCAGGCGTGGTGGCGCACACCTGTAATCCCAGCTACTCTGGAGGCTGAGGCAGGAGAATTGCTTGAACCCGGGAGCGGAGGTTGCAATGAGCCGAGATAGTGCCACCGCACTCCAGCCTGGTGACAGAGTGACACTATGTCTCAAAAAAAAAAAAAAAAGAAAGTCGCACAACCATGAAGTTCTGATTCTTATTACACATCATAGTGATTTCAATCAGATCACAAACTTTTTTTTGCTTTTTTGTAGAAAATGCTATAAAATGAAATGTGAGCTTCAATCTAGTTAATAGGAACCTGGATTTATATTACTAAAATGAATAATAAACTTAATTTCAAAAGAAAATACTAAAATACCTTTCTATTAGACTGTGATAACACTAGTAAATGATTGAAACAAGGGAGTAGGAGGTCTCCTAGCCAAACAGAATTCTGATTATCCAGGGTATTGTATTATTTCTAAACAGGATATTTAAATTGTCCCATAAAGATGTAATAGTAATGACTCCAAATGGGAATAAAAAGATGTGATAGCTAAACATGGTCAATTTCCCTATCATTCTGCATATAATAAATGTAAGCTCACGTTAAGTAACTTGCTGTTAGCCAAAATCACAACCTGCTATTTATGAGCTAACAGAAACAAGCAGAACACAGTGAGAATATAAAAGGGGTAGAACTCTGAGTGGTCAACAGTTAGATGTTCAAATGAACTTTCTTGCTTGTTTGATGGAGAAAAAAGTCTGAGGTATCAACGTTGGAAAATAAATCAGATGTTTGGGTTTTTTAAAATAGGACAATCATCAGAAACTAAATGGTTTGACTGGCAATGAAAGAAATCCTTCTGGTGGCCAAGTGACAGGCACATCGGAGGAGAAACTTGGCAGTTCTCTAAAATAAATTCACACATGAACTGGACAATATTACTGCTCTTCTTGTCCCAATGTGAAGCTCTACTATCAAAACCATCTTCCTACTACACGATGAGAGGCTATTCTAAAACAGTATTATTTAGGAAAAGTCAGTGAAAAATACCCAAGTTATTCAAAAATTCTACTGGCTAAAGACAGATTAAGAAATCCTCTTGCAGTAATAATTTCAATACTGAATTAATATTCAGTATCCAAAAAGTTATTTCAAATCGGAGTACACCAGTCACTGAATTATCGTCCTTAGTTTGCTCAGCAGTTTAAGCAGTTTAGGTGGTGAGGGAGACGGGGAAGTGCTTGCCACCCTAATAATTTACCTTTCTATGCCTCTGTTTTGTGACTATCAGTTACAGGGGGACATGGGAAATAATTTAAGTAATACCCAACATATCCTATATCTCTAAACTTGAAAACAGAAAGACAATCATTATCAAAAATGTCTGTCTACTAATTAAAACCAACATTTTCAAAATAACAAACTAGAAAGGAAAAAACCTTACCAAAGCTCGCCCTGCAAAATATATGGCTAGTACCTACAGCAGTGGCAACAATCACAAAGATATCTATTTCAATATGCTACCTGGATAGTTAGATGTTTTACATGTATTAACTTTTTTTTTTCTTTTAATGAGGTGGAGTCTCACTCCATTGTCCAGGATGAAGTGCAGTGGCATGATCTTGACTCACTGCAAACTCTGCCTCCTGGGTTCAAGCAATTCTCCTGCCTCAGCCTCCCGAGTAGCTGGGATTACAGGTGCATACCACCCCGCCCGGCTAATTTTTGTATTTTTAGTAGAGATGGGGTTTCACCATGCTGGTCAGGCTGGTCTAGCACTCCTGACCTCAAAAGATCCACCCACCTCGGCTTCCCAAAGTGCTGGGATTACAGGTGTGAGCCACTGCGCCCAGCCTTAACTTATTTAATCTCATAAAAATCCTATGGAGTAGATACTTTTATCCTCAATTTGTAACTGAGAAAACAAGATGGAAAGAACTTAAGTTGCTAGTCTAAGGTCACAGAGCTAAAGATCACAGGGCTGGGGCTGGAACCCAGGCAGTGTGACTCCAAAGCCCATCTCATGACCACCATATGGGCTGCCACTTACCCTACACATCATTGCCATCCTCCCTCCTGAGATAACACATTTGACACATTACACATTTGATTCTTTAACAGTTGAATCCCTCAATCCCACTATCTGTTCTTCCTACTTAAATATAGTAGGCTGGATAAGTCAGGAGTTTTCTCTCTCTTAAAGCCTAACTCTAGATGGCTGCCCTGATTAACTCTCGGTAAGTCTCTTCTAGCTTCCAGGAGAAACACAGCTATTTCCAAACATCACACAAGCTTCAAAACAAATTTCCTCAGTCACAAATTCTAACCACCTAGACCAAAAAGGAAGAGAGAAAAGGAAGCAGAAGAAGAGTAGGAATAAGGGAAAAGGGGAGAGAAATGAAGAAAAAGAAGGAAACGAAGAGAGAAAAGTAGCAGAAAAGGCAGAGCCCCCAAAGTCCCCTTTCTTCATTCTATAAATCTCTGCAGTTCTCCTACTGAACCTTACTCCATAACCCCATTAGTAGGCTCATCCAGAGAGGAAAGAAGTCAGCCTTCTGAGTTTTTCTCCTGTCCCTGATGGGTATCACTATTTCTTCCCAATATTTTTATTTTGGTGGGAAGATCTTCCTTGGTATGCCCTTGATGAATGATGATGGAAGTCTACCTCTGAGAAGAGGGAGGTTGGTTGAGTGAGGGAGGAATAAGAAGAGCTCAAATATGATTGAAAAATGAAATAATATAGAGCACAGCTTCCCAAACTGTGAAGATTGTCAGTCTTTTAAAGTCTCCAATCTGTTTCAGGCTAATACTTTAGTAAAATACAACAAAAACCAAGTTATCAGAAAAATGAACTCTAAAAAACTATAAAATACAGGTCCCAAATTCTTATTATTAGATTCAACAGACATAAAATTACTGTCAAATTGCTATAAAAATTTCTAAATTCTTACTCTCAATTTCTGAACTTATGTTGTCATAAACTGACAAATCCACAGGCAGCACTTTGATTAGCACTACACTGGAACAGCAAAGACCATTTTTTATGCCCTCAATGCCATAAAATTAGGCAGGGTACAGTAGCTCACGCCTGTGATACCAGCACTTTGGGGGACCCAAGTGGATAGACTTTTTGAGCTCAGGAGTTTGAGCCCAGCCTGGGCAACATGGCAAAACCCCATCTCTACAAAAAATAAAATAATATTAAAAAAATTAGCCAGGCATAGTGGCACACACCTGTAGTCTCGGCTACTCAGGAGGCTGAGGTGGGAGGATCACTTGAGCCTGGGAGGTTGAGGCTGCAGTGAGGTGTGTTCCTGCCACTGTACTCCAGCCTGGGCAAGACCTTGTCTGAGAAAAAAAAAAAAAAAAGGCCAGGTATAGTGGCTCACACCTGTAACTCCAGCACTTTGGGAGGCCAAGGTGGGTGGATCACTTGAGCCCAGGATTTGGAGACCAGCCTGGCCAACATGGCGAAACCCTGTCTCTACAAAAAATACAAAATTAACTGAGCATGGTGACACATGCCTGTAGTCTCAGTACTGGGAAACTTGAGATAGGAGGACCATTTGAGTCTGGGAGGTGGAGGGTGCAGTGAGCCAAGATCACGTCACTGCACTCCAGCTTGGGAGACAGCCAGATTCTGTCTAAAAATAAATAAATAAATAAATAAATAAAATCCATAAACTTTGAAAGAAATAAATTTAGAAAAATATTCTTCCTAGGAATATTACCAGGAAGGAGCAGACATAATTATCAGCAACTTTTTAAAAAGTCTTCTTTATACTTTGTATTTTAAAAATTAGAAGTAAATAAAAGAACTAAAAAATACTATTTTAGTTGCTATCACTTCTTTTATGGAAAATAAAGACCGGAATTCCCAAAACACCTTTTCTGCCCCTTTTCATGCTTTCTTTGTTCTTCTTCCCCTCTCTAGTCTGCCACCAATTCCCCAGTGAAAAAATGAAAAATGTCTGTATAACTTACATAAAACTTTCCTGAGGCCAAATATTGTGAATATCAATCCTCTAGTTTAAGACTTGGTAAAATGTTAACTGTTATATGAATATCCCTTTGGCTGAAAATTAATGAAGGAATTCACAAATATTAATAAAGTTCACAGCTTTTCAAAAATTCTTACAAGGTTTCAGATGCTCTGAAAGGGGTTGCTTTTGCTAACAGGTGCAGAAACTTAATCAGAAAAAATTATACTTTGAGTTATCAAAGTACAGAGAGTCACCACTGTCAAAGTGATACCACTTCTAGATTCTCTACTATGTACAAGGTTTTTACATTAAAAGCATCTGTCTAATGAAAGGAAATACATACAGTTCTTAAAATATATGAAAAGTATGGTCATGCTGGGTATCCTCAGGGGATTGGTTCCAAGACCCCCTGCAGATACAAAATTCTACAGGTGCTCACGTCCCTTAATCAGCAGTCCGAACCTTTTTGACACCAGGGACTGGTTTCATGGAAGACAATTTTTCCACAGGTGGGTCGGGGGGAGGGGAGGATGGGTTACAGTTTCAGGATGAAACTGTTCTACCTCAGATCATCAGGCATTAGATTCTCATAACGAGCCTGCAACCCAGATCCCTTGCACGTGCAGTTCACAATAGGGTTCGTGCTCCTCTGAGAATCTAATGCCACTGCTGGTCTGAGAATCTAATGCCACTGCTGGTCTGACAGGAGGCGGAGCTCAGGTGGTAATGCTCACTCACCTGCCGCTCACCTCCTGCTGTGCAGCCTGGTTCCTAACAGGCCATGGATCTGTACCCATCCATAACCCGGGGACTGGGGACTAGTGCCTTATATAAAATGGCATAGTATTTGTATATAACCTACACGCATCTGCCTATATACTTTAAATCATCTCTGGATTACTTGTCATACTTAACACAATGTAAATGCTATGTAAACTGTTGTTATACAGTATTAGGTTTTTTTCTTTGTATTTTTTATTGTTACATTGTTTTTCTTCCGAACATTTTCAATCCACAGATGCAGAACCTGCAAATATAGAAGACTAATATAATATATAGTTTTCACCTACGTGTTTGTTGTAGCTTTTGTTAGAACCTTATGAATATATGACTTATTCAATAAATAAATAAATGAAAGTTTCCATTTATTTCCAAGAAAGGGGTGAAAAAATACAGATAATTACTTTTTTCCTCCATTTTATATTTTTTCTCTCTTGTAATTAAATAAAGACCTGTGGTTATTGTAACAGTAAAATATAATATGCATGTCTCTTAATTATAAGAAAGACTTTATTTTTCGGAGAAGGCTTCGCTTTTTCCAGAAATATCTATTAACATAAATTATATTTTGGTGACCATTTGGTCTAACCAATCTTATCTCAAATTATTTTGAAAGTGTTCAAGTTCTCATTCATATGGTCTACTAAAGTAGACCACAATACCCAACCCTAAATATTTCCATAAAATAATTTGTGATTCACATTTTTACCATTAACAGCTACATTTTTACCGTTAACAGCTTTTATACCTATTGTTTGAGCAATCTGCTAAATGAGAATAAAATATCAGTTATAATTATGAAGTCACATAATAAAGTAAAACAGCCTTTATAAAAAAATTTAATTGCCTTGTGAAAGGTCACACATGAAGGATTAAAGAACCTACTTTTCCAAAACACAAATGTAAGAGAAGGAGAAAAACCCTCAAAACTTTACTTATGATTCAGAGGTCTTCCCTCCCACATCAGTTTCCCCTCCTCATCTTACAGTGGATGCACACATGCATTCATTCATTCTGTACACATCCATTAAGCATCAAAGAGGCAATGGGAAATGGCAATACAGCAGTGAACAACAACAACGAAAATGCAAGTGTTGCCTTGTGAAGTTAGTATAGAAAGTAATTAAATAATTAGTAAAATTTCAGTATTTAAATACAATTCTCATAAATGTGCTACTTCTTTAATGCAAGGTATTTTGAGAAGTGACATGCATGTCTCAACTAGTCTAGGAGTCAACCAGGTTAGTTCCTCAGAAAGTCCAAGTGTTAGCTAGGCAGAAAGAATTTCAAAAAGAAGACCCATATGTGTGAAAGTCGTGAACTGTGAATATGTCATTATGATAGCAAAAGTTTTTTAAATGAAATATGAAAACACAAAAGCATCTCTATTAAATAAATTTATTTTTCATTTTCAGCCATGGGTGAAAGACTTCTGCAATTACTCCTGGGGAAGTGATTTTAAATTTAGCCACTGAATTTAAATGAGGAATAAGTGTTACAGTAGTGTCCCTCAGCAAGTACAATACAAATGAGCCTGCTTCTTAAAGCACAAATACTTGGTTTCTCAATGCTGAGCCCTGATCCGAAAGCCCAGGTCAATCCTCATGTGGATTACTGGCTGAATATCTAGGTTTAGCTAAGCAGTGAGAAAATAACTCTTTTGGTTCTTCAGAAAGGATTTTCCAACAACAACTGTAACAGTTTTTCCTCTCAGGACACAGAACAAGTTAAAACTTCCCTTACAAACAGGTATCCTGAGTTCCTTCTCTCAGCATCCAAAGCCTTCTCAACAGCTACATGCTGTCCAGCACGTAGCTACCCATTCAATCTTGTAGTTTTAAAGAGACAAATGTTGGTAGCTCACAGTGGCCCAAAATCTCCTAAGATTTGAACTACAGGATGGCCCATTAGATATACATTCTAATGGGCAATATATCGTTCACACACAGTTAACACAAAACATTTCAGTTTTTTAAATGAAGCTGTTTCATTCTGTCTACATAATCTTTTTGATGACATGCACTGAAGACAAACCAAACTACAAACAGGCTTTAAGATAGAATAGTTCAAGTAGATGTTTTTTCCCTTTATCTCTCCAATAGCAATGTCAAGGTAGCCTCAAAAAGATATCTTAAAAGATGAGCATAATCAATTTATTTTTCCAAAATGAATTTTGTATTATAAAATCAATAATCATATCATGTTTTATATAGTTCAGTGAGTGTAAGTCCTTCCTCTACTTTTTACTTCTATTAGGATACTTATATTAGGTGTCTGAATTATTATTTTCACCTCTTTAAATAAAAAGTAGTCATTACTATTAGGATGAAAAATCAATTAATTATCTTCTCAACTTTAAAATACTAAGCAGAAAGATTTTACTGATCACAAGTATATTACTGTTAAGACACGCCCTCATAATGCTGAGCAACATCATTAGGGATACAAAAGCCATCAAGGAAAAGTGCTAATTCAATCCATTTACAATGCCTTCTTTTGAGATAGATAATACACAGGACAAAGAATCACACGTAAAGCAGCCTTCAAAAAATGAAAACTGCACCCAAGTATAGTCTTAAGCAATTCTTAGATCACAATTCACCCATTTGGTGTAAGCTTAAAAGTGTCAAACTTGCTTGGCATAAACCTTCTAAAATCAGGAAGTCTCAAATTTTAACGCCTTTTTATGTACTACCATCAATAAAAATTTACAGGGCAACTACACTATAATGAAAAACATAATTTTAGATAAATCCAATATTTCTAGAACTACTTCAATGTACAGGCTGTTATCTACTTATGCTCTCATTTTTAGGATTAAGTCAAATGGAACCTAAAATTAGCAGTGAATTGTCAGTTCATTAGGTCAAATGTGCATCTGGGCTGGGCGAGGTGGCTCACACCTGTAATCCCAACACTTTGGAAGGCCAAGGCCAGCAGACTGGAACGCAAGCCCAGGAGTTCTAGGCCAGCCTGGGAAACATGGTAAAACCCTGTCTCTACAAAAAATATAAAAATTAGCCAGGCATGGTAGTGCATACCTGTTGTCCCAGCTACTTGGGAGGTGGAGGTGGGAGGACTGCTTGAGCCCAGGAGGCAGAGGCTGCAGTGAACAGAGATTGTACCACTGCACCCTAGCCTGGGCAACAGACTGAGACTCTGTCTCTTAATTAATAAATAAACAAATAAATAAATAAAGTGTGCATCTGGCAAACTGTTCACCCAGATATTTCCTGGGCATTAGTCTGTTGGCGAAAGCAGCCCCCAAATGATTCAACCTAATGCATTAGTGATATTCAAGTTATAAGAGGAATAAAGCAATCCCCAGATTTCACTTGGAAAAAAACTTGTACTGATCATCATTAAAATGACCTCTAATATATTTATCAATTTAATAAGACTTCCAGAAGAATTCTAAAATTATTTTTTTACCTACAAAATAAGTAATACATTCATTTCTACTTAACAGTCAAATGACTCAAATTTTAAAAAATTTCCTAGGCAATTGGTTATATGTAAATCATCTGTTTTTGCTACTTGATGAACAAATCTGTAAGCCTAGGGTAGATGGACAAATAACTACAATGCCAAACCATGTTTTTTTTTTTTTTTTGCAAGAAATGTCACATATTCTTTAATGAAGCTGACTGTGAAGTCCCCATTCCTCTGAATTGAGGGAAATTCAATTTTAGCCATTGTTAGAGTTTTCTCTCCTCTCTTCCCTCTCCCCAGGACATACAAAAATCCTTAAGTTCCTCTGCATAGCAGGCTATTCAGGAAGACCCCTCTGGCAACTGGTCCATGGTCATCTTTCAAACTGACTGTCATCTTTCAAGCTCACACAGCTCCATGAAAATTGAAAACTCTCTGCAACTACATCATATGTGTGAGTTCAGGAACTTCTGCACCTGCAAGCCTTGCTTCTGGTGTGTACCCCCCTGGAAAGCATGAGCCATTCCTCACTGGGGGCCTCCTCCCTCCCTGGAATGGTTTAAGGGAGTGGGGCTCTGTCCTTAGTAATATCCATCATGATCTTCTTACCATTCCAGTTACAGCTCAGAAGTCACTTCTGCAGGGAGGCCTTCCCTGACCACAGAGTATACCATGCATGTTCCTAGCATATGCATCTTTATCTTCAAAGCGGCCAAATCTTTTTTTTTTTAAACTAAGCTCCATTTTAATTTTGTCATTCTACCTAACAGGAGATGTTGTTAAGGTCAATTTATGATAGACAGTTACTGCAACTTAAGAAGTCTTAAGAAAAATTTAGAAGTAAAGTTTAACAGGATACTTTACAATTTTAAACAGTAAAATACCATGCTTATACAGTTGTGTCATTAGATAGTATAAAACTCGGAAACAAATAATTTTAATATGTGTGTTTTTGTCATGTATGTTCACAAACACAAGTAGAACCTTTAGTATAATCCTAGTAGGAGTATGATCACAATTAATAAACTTTTAAAGTTGAACACAGTATTACTATGAAAGATATACTGTAGAATATAATACTGACGGGAAACCTGATTTGGTCCAAGCATAAAGTTAGTGTTAAGGAGAACCACTATTATATGTCAGAAACAGTCGTCAGTTCTAGAATTCAGTGACGAATATATAAAACATGGTCGGGCTGGGCATGGTGGCTCACGCCTGTAATCCTAACATTTTTCGGAGGCCAAGGTGGGTGGATTGCTCAGGAGTTCAAGACCAGCCTGGGCAACAAAGTGAAACCCCATCTGTACTAAAATACAAAAAAATTATCTGGGCGTGGTGACGTGCACCTGTAATCCCAGCTACTCGGGAGGCTGAGGCAGGAGAATCGCTTGAACCAGGGAAGCAGAGGCTGCAGTGAGCCGAGATTGAACCATTGCACTCCAGCCTGGGTGACAGGGCAAGACTCTGTCACAAAAAACAACGATAGCAAAAAAATGTGGTCAGGCACGGTGGCTCACATCTGTAATCCCAGCACTTTGGGAGGCCAAAGCAGGTGGATCACTTGAGGTCAGGAGTTTGAGACCAGCCTAGCCAACATGGTAAAACCCTGTCTCCATTAAAAATACAAAAATTAGACGGGCATGGTGGCAGGAGCCAGTAATCACAGCTACTCAGGAGGCTGAGGCAGGAGAATCGCTTGAACTCAGAAGGCAGGGGTTGCAGTGAGCCGAGATCACACCATTGCACTCCAGCATGGGCAACCAGAGTGAAATTCCGTCTCAAAAAAAAAAAAAAAAAAAAAAGAAAAAATTAGTGAATGCTCAGGATAAACTTGTATTTAGGTGTTGAAACTGAGAAAGATTTCATTAAGAAGGGCCATATTGATTGAAGCCTTAAAAAATATACAGAAATTTCAAGGTATACGTGCAGAAGAGCATGAAGAAATGCAGCTATAAAAGTCTTGGCTGGGCACAGCACCTCAAGCCCATGATCCCAACACTTTGGGAGGCTGAAATGGGAGGACTGCTTGAGGCCGGGAGTTGGAGACCAGCCTGGGTAACAGAGCAAGACCCCATCTCCACAAAAAAATAACAAAAACAAAAATTCACCATGCATGGTGGTGCATGCCGATAGTCCCTACTACTCGGGAGGCTGAAGTGGGAGGATCACTTGAACCCAGCAAGTAGAGGCTACAGTGAGCTACAATTACACCACTGCACTCCAGCCTGGGTGACACAGTGAGATCCTGTCTGGAGAAAAACAAAAAAGGCTTAGCAATACAGGAGGAACATGTATTAGAGGCAGAGAAAAATTATACCAACCTGCAAGATATGAAAGTAGTCTGGAGTCAAGTACGTAGTCAAAATCTAATGTATACAGTGAGAAGGCAGATTACAATAGTCTATGAAAAATGTACACTTCTAAACATTTTTCTGACTCTTAAATGCTCCCACTGTTGGAGTATAATCTTTCTTGAGGGCATTTTAGCAATAATTATCAAAAAATATAAAAATACATAAACTTTTGGCCCCAATAATTATACCTCTTGGTTTACCCTAAGGAAATTAACAAATACGACTGCAGAATATTTAAAGCAGCAGCTTTTATAATACTAAATTATCATCTTTATGGTATAGAGTTTTAAAAATTATCATACATTCAAGAAATTATTATTCAGTGATTAAAAGGGTCATTGAGACTAACCTGGGCAATATGATGAAACTCCGTCACTACCAAAAAATTTTTAAAAAATTTATCCAAGCATGGTGGCACAAACCTGTAGTCCCAGCTACTCGGCAGGCTGAGGTGGCAGGATCACGTAAGCCCAGAGACAGAGGTTGCAGTGAGCTGAGATCTCGCCACTGTACTCTAGCCTGGGTGACAGAGTGAGACTCTGCCTCAAAAAAAAAATCCATCAAGAAAATGAAAAGATAATCCACAGAATGAAACAAAATCATGTACATGAAAAGGGACTTGTATCTAGGATATAGTTTTAAAAAACTTACTACTCTATAATAAAAAAATCATAATTTTTAGATAGGCAAAAGATCCGAATAGCAATTTCTCCAAACAAGATATACAAATGTCCAATAAGCACATAAAAAGATGCTCAATATCATTAGCTATCAGGAAAATGCAAATAAAAGCACAATGATACCACTTCATGCTCACCAAGATGACTTCAGACAGTAACAAGTGTTGCCATGTTATATGGAGAAAGTGCAGCCCTCATACACTGCTGGTGGGAAGTTAAAATGGTGCACTCAGTTTGGAAAATAGTCTCATAGTTCCTCAAATAGTTAAACATAGAATTACCATATGACCCAATAATTCCTCTCCTAGGTCTATACCTAACAGCAATAAAAATATCTGTCCACACAAAAATTTGTGCACAAATGTTCATAGCACCAGGATTCACAATAGCAAAAAAGTGGAAACTACCTAAATGACCACCAACTGATGAATGAATAAACATATGATAACACAATGGAATATTATTCTGCAATAAAAAGGAGTAAGAAACCGGTATTATGCTGTAATAAAGATGACCACAAAAACATTATGGTAAGTGAAAAAAGCCAGACATAAAAGGACACATATGATTCCATTTATATGAAATACCCAGAATAGGTAAATCCGTAAAGACAGAAAACAGACTGATGGCTGCCAGAAGAAATGGGGAGTAAATGCTCAATGGGTACCAAGTTTCCTCTTGGAGTAATGAAAATGTTTTGTAATTAGATAGAGGTGGTAGCACAATACTGAAAATACCAAAATGCCACCGAATTATACACATTAAAATGGTTAATTTCATGTTATGTAAACTTCACCTAAATTTTAAAAACTACCACAGTGCATGCACACTGCATGTGGAAGATCCTAATAAATTCATTTCAATCAAAAAGAGAGAAAACAGGATGGGGAGAGAAAAAAAAGAGAGGAAGTATAATTCAACACAAACTCAGTTAATTCCAACACATTCTCTTACAATAAAAATGTGGAGTACCTTTCAAGCTAGCAAACACATTGAAGATCCTGCTTCATAAATTTAAATTGGTCGTCTCTCTTATCCATTAACTCATGGGAAATGGGAAAAGAAAAACAATTGTTAAAGCTGAAAAAAGTGTATCAGCATTGACTGATATACAAATTACTTTTAAAGGAGGACATTGAGGGGAGGGAATAGGGAGTTATTGGTCAAAAGATACAAAGTTTCAGACAGACAGGAGAAATAAGTTTTGAGACCTATAGCACAGCAGGATGACTACAGTCAATAATAATGTATATTTGAAAAAACTAGGAGAATAAACTTCAAATGTTTCACCACAAAAAAAAGATAAGTAATTGAGGTAGAGGGATATGCATTAGATTGCATTAATCATTCCACATTGTTTACATATATCAAAACATCACATTGTACTCCATAAGTATAGAATTAAGATATGTCAATTAAAATATTATTTAAAAATAAAGGGAGAATATTTTAAAGTAGGCTAAAGATTTCTATCATATTATAAAAATGATATTCCTTCCTTTATCCGATTCTGGCACAAGAAACCCCTAACTTCCATGAGTCAGAGGTGATAAAATGCACATTCACCTTACCAATGCTGTAAAAAAAAATCAACACAGCTGATGCTTCTCAGTTGTAAAGGCTGTGAAACTTACTTTTCATTGAAAATCTCGAAAGGCATGAAAGAATAGCAGCACAATATGAAAGTGATGAATTCATCAAGTTAACAAGGCCCTAAAAGATACATTCCAAAGAGATTATTCAATATTCGATTTGTTCTCAGTCCAAAAAGGAAAGGAAACTGTCCCAGGATTTAAATAGAACTGGAAATAGTAAACGGTTCTATAATATGATAATGTTAACTCTAAAATATTAGATAAGGATAATCAATGTCAGAGTTAAAAATCTCTGGAAAGAAATGATTTAATCAAACACCTGAATACCTCAAAAGCTTAGAAGAAGGTTAAGTTTCTTCTCTAAAGTACAAATGCTAGGTGCCAGTTAAATCAATCCCCTTAGCAGTCGGAATCAGCATTTGGCTTTGCTCTGAATAAGGTGATGATCATCAGTTTTCCCACAATGAAACAGTGACTGTATCTCTCAATTAATATATCAAAGATTTCTGTTAGTAAACACAAACAAGGTCCACACTAGCATATGAAAATTCCCAGTGGGAATAGATATGTTGCTTTATGATAGAGGTAGGGTATAATGAGTTTTTTGACAAATAAAGTTGTATAAGAAACAATGGTATACAGTCATTTTATATTATAGTACAAAATTCACATTCACATAACAGTATAAAAATAACTAGTCATGGAACCGAAAAGTATATTAAGAAAGCACTCCTATGCTCTTCTGGGTAAACCCAAATTAATTTATTGAATTACTTAACATTGCAATTTATAAAAATTGTCATTTAAAAGTATTATTTAACTTCTTGAATCATCACTTCTTGAATAATCTCTCAATTCACATTTGGATTATGTGATTAGCAGATGAGCCACAACAATTTTTGTTTAATCCTAAATTGGCTTCTGCTATCATTTAACATTTACACAATTATCAGAAATGCTGACTCATTTTAATATCAGCCTACATAAAACAGGATAATAAATAAGAAACTAAAGAAAAGTTTTAAAATGAGAATACATGAAATATCCAAAATCAATTAATTTGACCATCAAGTCCTTCGAGTCACCAAACCAATTCTTCTTCCACTGTTATATGGAAGGATATAATCAGTAATTTTCAGTAATATTAATAAATAATACATAGTGTATGGAATATAATTCTAGTTATTTTACTTATAAGTCTTTAATAAGCTTATTTTATTTTAATTTTGAGAAGAACTGAATAGAAAGCACATTTGCAGCAGATATCAAGGGTTAAAATATTTATAATGCAATCTAAAATCATTAGATATTATTTTATATAGAAACAAGTATACAGAAAACATTCATAGTTTATAATATTTTAGTCATTGTTGACAAAAATGTTTGTTATTTTGAAATTGTTTATTAATTTTAACTAAAATTTGCATACAAATTATTATACTCAATAAGATTATACCACAGTTCATATTTGATTTTTTATTCATAGCCACATAAAAATATATATTAGGCAAAAAAAACCCCACAAAAACATTCATTTAAAAATTTCTGGATATAAAAAATAATTACAATATCAGTAGAAATTCTGATGCATAAATATGTTACATCAATATGATAAATGTCTATACGTACTGACCTGGACACATACCCATGATATATATTAAAGAAAAAAAAGAAAGCTGCAGAACAACATGTATTTGTGGGGGAAGTTGGAGCATATTAGAGCAACCAAATGAAGACAAAAGTGCTGGAAAGATTACATATGGGAAGCAGGAAGGCTGGAAGAGGCTGAGGAAATTTTATTTTATTTTATTTTTTAAATTTTGTAGAGATGGGGTCTTCCCTATGTTGCCCAGGCTGGTCTTGAACTCCTGGGCTCAAGCAATTCTCCCACTTTGGCCTTCCAAAGTGCTGGGATTATAGGTGTGAGCCACTGTGCCAGGCCTTGTATTTTTGTATATTCCTATACTGTTTTAATATTGTATAAATATCATTAAACCTTAAGTTTTAGATAAATATTTTTATATTTATATATATGTCATAAAAGAGATGTTACCAGATACTACTCAATATTCTGAATAGTCTGCACCTAATTAGTAAGGATCATATTATGACAAAACCACAAAGCAACAAATGTTAACTGCCTGACAGTCAAACTCTAAAATGACTTCATCATTTATATACTACTCAGTATTCAAATACAAGTGTCTATCCAAAGTATGTATAATATACATGTATATGCATTCCAAAGAACTGCATGTTGTGTAACCTAAGATAATTCATCAAACATTCCCACACCCTATAAAGTTCCAGAACCAGCGACAAAGTATTCCAGACTGACATAGATAGGCCTGGTTCACAGCTGCTAACACAGCTACTTGTCTCAATTAGCCATTCTATTCCTCCATGATTAAAAAGAGACAATATACTATTAAAGACGGCCCATATACTACCCAAGAATGAAGGAGTGCCAAATCTTCTAGGGCTACTTATAGTTCATCAAAAGAAGAAAACACACCTTTATGACCATTCCAAAAGGAGCATCTTCTGGAATGCCTAACTGTTAATGGGTGGTGTACAAAGTAATTCTTCCTGCAAAATTACTTTCCATACAAGGAGATGAGCTGTACTCCCAGCTGACTTCACTTCCATAGTACTGCTACCTCACCTTACTCAGGGAGAAATAATTGCCTGTAAGGCAGATCCTTTATGACATTTGCTTTAGTAAAGATTGAAGCACTTTATGATGACTAAAACAGTCCAATAAACAAAGAGGGTGGAGAGGGAGAATGTAAAACACATGCTCAACCAGGAACCCTCAAAAACATCTTCAGGCTAAACTGCAACTGGCATTGCTGAAGATCTGACTCGAAAAGTAGAAACACTTTAAAATGTGTAAGTGTTCTATTTTAAATAGGTACAGAATCAGGTTAATATAAATATGTGTTTTCTTATGTATTTTACTTAGAAGTGAAATTTTTGTAACAAAAATAACAAAAGATGTTTGTTCCGTGGCTACTTATGGTATGCATTTAAACACAAAGGTATGGTTTAGAAGTGACACTCATTGTTTTTAATCTATGCAAAGTAGAAGCAAGTTATTTTAACAATATCATGGTTTACTTTAAAAAATTATTTTTCCATTTATAAAGAGCTTTAGGAAAGTGTGACTAAAAAGTTAACACCTATGAAAGGAGAAAAAAAAATTTTCCCAATAAAATGGAAGTAATAAAAATTGCTAGGAAACTTGAAAATGAATTTTTTAAGTCATATAAGCACCATTAAAGGAACAGCAGCTCTTTGGCTATTCATTAAAAAACAGATCATTTCAATTCAAGAATATTAACTAATCCAAGAAAAGTACTTTCCACTAACATTAAACACTCATGTAAAATCAATCTAAATGTTGATTTCACATGCAGAACCACCATTCAGCAAGCTGGACTGCATCAGTGTCAACAACAAATGCCTGTAGTGAAAGATGCATTCACCAAAAGGAATGGGTTAATTCAGCACCATAATATTAACACAAACACACAACTGAAAGAACTTGTGTGGGAAGGTGGGGGAATCTAGGAAGGCTCAAAAACAGTATTTCTCAAGCATTTGTGTCCTTAAATCACGAGTACTGCTTCTTAAGACCCACTCCCTAGTCCTAATATGCTAATTAGGTAAATCTTGAATAAGGCACAAGAATCTGTGTTTTTACTAACATATGCAGGTAACTCCAATACAGGTAAACCAAGCAACACTGTTCGAGAGACTCCTATACACCCTTTCAAGTTTCTTAAGAAACACAAATGGCCTATCCACAAGCACACAAATTCCTACTCTCACCACCACCGTAGGAATGATTCTCTGCTACACAAAGTCAAGAGCAATTCCTGAACACTTGTAACATGTCACCGGTAAGCACCATGAAGTCTCCATTCCTAATGAATATTTTACAGGGAGTACAGGCAGGCTAACACTGTCAAGGAGAAACACAGCCAAGGAGAAACACAGCGACTTTTCGGATGTATATAATATGCCATTTGTCTCAATGCCTTTCACCTCTTAAGGAATGGCCAGGCTGCAAGAGGTGTGAAAGCTGCTAACTATACACAGAAACCTAATTGTAAATTTAAGAACATATCTGGATGCAAGGTTTTCTTCAACTTACTGCTCAGGAGGACAGAGGTCTCGAATCATTTGATTCTTGATGATATCTTACACTCAAATTACATTGAAATTATGCTTTTTTCTCATAACTTCTTTATTCCAGCTGGTCAAGTTCTTCACTGGTCAAGTCTACTGACAAAATCTATATAGGGTGCAGAGGGGCAGCACTGATACCTTTTAATAACAAGGTTGTGATATGAGATAATGTAACAAAATATTTTTAGGCAGCAAAATTAGGGTTACATTCAGCTGCCCATAGCAAAAAACCCAAAAAAGAATAGTTGTTATTTTCTTCAAGTTAAGAGAAGTATAAATAAAAGAAACCAGCCCAGGGCATCTCCCCAATGACATCATTGTCACAGACTCCCTTCTATTCAGCCACCCACGTACATAGATTTTATCTACCTTTTATTTTAATTTTTTAAGAGAGAGGGTCTTACTCTGTTGCCCAGGCTGGAGTGCAGTGGCATGATTATAGCTCACTGCAGCCTTGAACTCCTGGGCTCAAGTGATCCTCCTGCCTCAGCCTCACAAGTAGCTGGAACTACAGGCATAAGTCACCACACCTGGCTAATTTTTAAAATTTTTTGTAGAGATAGGGTCTTGCTCTGTTGACCAGGCTGGTCTCAAATTCCTGGCCCCAAGCAACTCTCCTGAACTGGCCTCCCAAAGTGCTGGGATTGCAGGCGTGAGCCATCGCACCTGGCCTCATCAGTTTTTTTATTTTCACATATGGTAGCAAGAAATTCCAAGCATCATGTTCACTTCCCAGAAAAGAAGAAGGAAATCAAAAGGGAATGGAAGAACACTTGACTCAGGGAAATAGAAATATTCCTTAGTAAATACCACTTAGACCGCACTGCAAGGAGTCTACAAAGGCAAATCTCCTAGGCTGGCACACTGCCACCCTCAAAAAAGTACAGTACTTCTAGTAAGAAAAAAGGGGATGAAAAGTATCTGATAGGCAAATTGCAGTGTTTGTCACACAAAACTTTCTTATGAGAAAAGCTATTTCAGCATTTTGGTCTACAGAGCTCACTTACAGTCTAATACTTCAATGTATCCTACTCACAAAAGATCTTTCTCTTATCTCCTGAAGCTTAACCCTATAAATAAGAGAATGTTTATGTAGAGGCTACATATAAAACCTTGCCTAACTTACCAAAAGCTAAAGGATTTTTAATAGTATCCTTTATTATTTGGTTATATCTCCAAATAACAACAACAACAACAAAAAAGTGTACACTATTTTGAGGAAAGAAATGCTAATACTAAGTTAGATGTTCACAGACGATAAGCTACAGGTCTGTACTGAGTGGTTGGAACATAAGAATTTTAACTAATATCCTGGTGGCAGAACTTAGATGTATAGGATTCATCTAAGGAATCTCAAAGAAATGCACTGAGTCCCCAGTTCAGCCTTCCTGATCGTGAGGGGGGCCTTTGAGACCTCCTCTTCATCCTGAGTCCCAATTCGTAATTGACTGACCTTTCACCACACTGATGTCACATGATTTCATGTTTTTTAAAAGGTAAAAGAGCCATCAGAGATAATATTTCTTTTTCTTTTCTTTTTTTTTTTTTTTTTGAGACGGAGTCTCACTCTGTCACCTAGGCTGGAGTGCAGTGGCGCAATATTGGCTCGCTGCAACTTCTGCCTTCCAGGTTCAAGCGATTCTTCTGCCTCAGCCTCCTGAGTAGCTGGGATTACAGGCACATGCCACCACGCCCGGCTAGTGGTTTTTTGGGGGTTTTTTTTGTATTTTTGGTAGAGACAGGGTTTCACCATATTGGCCAAGCTGGTCTTGAACTCCTGACCTTGTGATCCGCCTGCCTCGGCCTCCCAAATGCTGGCATTACAGGCTCAAGCCACCGCACCCAGCCAATAATATTTCTTATGGATAAGGTTTATGAACTAAACAGAACTCCATGCGGTTCACTCACTTCACATAATTTCTTAACTACATACATATTACATTGGCCATGCAGTGTGTGAAATACTTTCATTTATAGACTACTTAATCATATTGCTTGATGACATAGCTGTAGCACAATAATAACATGTAATCAAAGGGAGACATACTGTAGTCAGAATCCTACGGTGCTAACATGAGTGAATGGTGAAAGTGTAAGAGAAATGAACTTGGAAACTAGAAGGGATTGGTGAACAGGACAGAAGAATTTGGCAAGAGCCAAACAGACAAAAGTAGAGATCTGTACTTTCTTCTGTTCTTATACAGATTATTGCCATTAGTGTCTATCAAGTAACAGATATCCATTACGCATGTATTTGACTTGTGACTCTGTTCTCAAGACATTAGTTTCTCTTTCCCCCTTCTCCTCCTTTCCTTCCCAACACCTCTCCTCTTAATACCAGAAACACACGTGATGGAGGAAAGTCCCTTCATACCCACCTACACTCTCTTTTATGTAGTCATGTGACTAGTCACATGAGGTTTCAATAAAGCTACCCATGACAACTTATTGTCCAATTACTCCAACATAGACGCTCCCCATGTCAAGATAAATATTAGGAATATGGTCTTGTTCTGTATATGATATCAAACAATTGTAACTACTCTCCTCAAAACTCCCATGGTACTCTATTATTCTCTATGAAAGCATTTCTATAACAGAAGCCTAGTGATCTGAAATAAATTATCCAAGCTTATATAGCTAAGGTAGTAAATAACACTAGGTCCAGAATATCCGACTTCAAACCCAGTGTCCTTTTAGTACAGTATAAGACAAACCCCTACATGGTTCTTAATATCTCCTCTGACTGGCTGTGTACCTATGGACAAACTACATGATTTCTCTGGGCTTCCCTCAGTCTCCTAGTTTGTAAAACGAGAATGATAATTCCTTGCAGAGTGACATGAGATACAAATAAGAATGCATGTAAAAGAGTTTTCTTAAGTTATTTTCAGTATATTTATTCTGACATATAAACAAAGATAATCCATATGTTACATAGTTATATATAGTGATCCACGCAAAGTAAATTAATAATTCTATTTGCCTCCAAAGTTCGTATTTTCAAATTATTTAATTTAATGCCTTCCTCACAAATTTTTAAAACTTCTTAGAAATTCACTTTCTTCTTAATTTTATCATCTTCAAATTTAACTTTCCCTAAAAAAGAAAGAAAAATGTTTCCAGCTATTACTTAATTCCATTTATCAACAAAAAACTGATTATTTCAATGGGAATCCAGAAGCCAGGTCCTGTTTTTATTTGTTCCCCTGCAAAATTATATGTCACATGTAATGGAATTTGAACCTGAAAGATAAAAATGCTGAGCTGGCTGAACCATGATCTCAGATTGGTAACACACTTCACTAACAGGGTGCTAGTAAAACCATACTTTGCACAGAATGTACCTTGTTTCTGGAGACATGCAGGAAACCTATCTAAGGTTTCAAGTGTCTCTCTTGGGGTAACTGATTGAATTTCAACACGAGAGGTAAGTGGAAAGAGGAGACATTAATATTAAATCAGTGTATCCTAATATGTGGTCAGGATTATTTTAGATGGTACATGAATGAAGAATTGTACTAAGATAAATATAACAAAGACATCCAATCCATGATTCCATAAATGTGAAGATTAGAATGATAATCAAGTATGAATTTTAACTTTAAAAGCAGGGTAATAATCATGAAAGTAGTAAGCAAATGACATATCTGGGATATGGAAATAATCACGAACGGAATAAACAAATGACAAATCTGTAAAACACGATGTTGAACCATCTCTATTTTTCCATATTAAAATTATCCCTCAGAAAATTATTTTATCTAATTCAAATGACCAAGTTTCTTTAACATAAAACTGCAAGAAATAAAGTACTACGGAAGAGAAATTTATAGATTAAAATGGATTTAAGAAATTTACAAACCATCCAAAAGTATGGACCTTATTGGGGTCCTGATCAAACAAACTTTTAAAAATAATTATAAACATACACATGTATATACTTAAGAATGACAATCAGGGAAATGAGAACACTGAGTATCTTATGTTGGAAAGTAAAACTGGCCATGTACTTTTGAACCTCAGTGATGGGTACATTGGGTTTATTATATTATTTATATAATGCTGAAAATTTCCACATTAAAAATTTTAAGTTTGTTTTAGTATGTTTTTAATTAACACTAATTATACCAAAATTTAAAATTATGATCAGAAGGGAATTAAAAACAAATCTCTTATTTTGAAACTAATTTTGAGGGGCTACTTTTTCTGATAAACAAGCCATTTTTAAACACATCCTCTCTCCTCACTCACCCTCCCACACAACTCAACTTCTTAAAAGGGCTAAGTTAACCATTCTGTCATAATAATATACGCTTTAGAAGCAAATAAAAGTGATTTCCTCTCTAATTTAGATACTTTCAGAGTTCCAACATCCTCAACACAAGTCAATAAATTCACCAAGGAATAAAAAAGAGTTAATAATTTTTAATCTTAACATTTTGGTGTTCATTTCCCTGTCTAGTACATTTTTTTCTTTCTTTATTTTATTTTAGTGATAGGGTCTTGGTCTGTCACCCAGGCTCGAGTGCAGTGGCACGATCATGGCTCAGGGCAGCCTTGACCCCCTGGGCTCAAGCGATCCTCCCGCCTCAGCCTCCTGAGTAGCTGGGACTATAGGCGCACACTACCATGCTCAGCAAATTTTTTAATTTTTTGTAGAAGCAGGGTCTCACTATGTTGCTCAGGCTGGTCTCAAACTCAAGTAACCCTCCTGCCTCGGCCTTCTAAAGTGCAAGGAATTACAGGAATGAGCCACTATGCCCAGCCCATCTACTAAATTTAGACAATGATCCATACCACAATTACCAGGTTAATATAATTACAGTAACTAATTTTAAAAGGCAAAGTCCAAAACTCATTATTAGACATTCATTACTCAACAGTCATTTCATTCTCCCAAAACTAAAGTAAATAAAAAAGCGAAAATGATGACAGCTCTTTGCAGACTTGCACATAAAAAGCAAATAACAGAGATGCACGAACCAATATTGAACTCGGAGATATTTATTAGTTAATCTCAAAAGGTCTTAAACTTAACCAAAATTGGGCTGGGTGCAGTGGCTCACACCTGTAATCCCAGCACTTTGGGCGCTGAGGCAGAAGGATCACTTGAGCCCCAGAAGTTCAAGGCCACAGTGAGCTATAATTGCACCACTGCACTCCAGCCTGGGTGACAGAACAAGACCTTGTCTCTTTAAAAAAAATAAATAAACAACCCAAATCACAACATGACATGCTAGACTCTGTAATTTAAAAAAAAAAAAAAAGAGGTAAGATATCTGTGAAGTGGCTACTTCACAGATGATTAAAAATAGAAGTACCCTATTAAGGAAGTAGAAAATATAACACTTTAAATAAAATTTAGAATATTACTATAAATTGGTACCAAATTTAAAGAAATCCAGCACAGACAAGGCATTACGGAGAAAAGACCAAGATTTCTCAAAGCATAAGTAAGCTTTAAAAACTGGAATAATGGGCCACGGTGGCTCACACCTGTAATACAAGCACTTTCAGAGGCCAAGGTGGGCGGATAACAAGGTCAGGAGATCAAGACCATCCTGGCTAACACGGTGAAACCCCATCTCTACTAAAAATACAAAAAAATTAGCCAGGTGTGGTGGCGGGCGCCTGTAGACCCAGCTACTCGGGAGGCTGAGGCAGAAGAATGGTGTCAACCCAGGAGGCGGAGCTTGAAGTGAGCGGAGATCGCGCCACTGCACTCCAGCCTGGGTGACAGAGTGAGACTCCGTCTCACAAAAAAAAAAAAAATGAAATAAAATAAAACAAAACAACAACTGGAATAATGGCTGGCAGCGGTGGCTCATGCCTATAATCCCAGCACTTTCGGAGGCGAGGCAGGCAGATCACGAGGTCAGGAGATCGAGATCAGCCTGGCCAACACGGTGAAACCCCATCTCTACTAAAAATACAAAAATTAGCTGGGCATGGTGGCACATGCCTGTAATCCCAGCTACTTGGGAGGCTGAGGCATCGCTTGAACCAGGGAGGCAGGGGTTGCAGTGAGCTGAGATCGCACCACTGCACTCCAGCCTAGTGACAGAGCAAGACTCTGTCTCAAAATAAAAAAAAAGGAATAAGCTGTCTTTATCAGCATCAAGATAATGCAGCAACCCCACACAAAAATTAATTCCAGATGAATTCCAGAGTTTAAAAATATTGAAAACTTAGAAAAAGCAAATGACAGGGTATTTATTAAATATTTCAATGGAAATGACTACCTAATCTTTTAAGATATTTAAAAATGTAAAGGAAAAGATTTGAACAAATGAAAATAAATTTTTGTATATCTAAAAATACATAAACAATAAAAATGCAGAGACCGGCAGAAATATGCACAGCAAATACTATATAATAACAGCTTAATATCATTTAATACCAAGGTTCATAAAAACCAAAACCACATACATTATAATTATTTCCTTCTTACACAAGGGATCTTGAGCCATGAGGGAAGAGGAGTGTTTAAAATATAAAAGCACTAATACGATCAGTTTTGGGGCTGGGGGATGTAAACCTTTTTTGTATTGTCTGTGCTGGCAGCTGTCTCCTCACTCATATCTTTTCCCTGCTTTTCTCTGCCCTCTCCGTATGACAGAGAACTACATTCCCCAGGCTCCCTTCCTCTCTCTGCTTTGTGGATAGGTCCCACCAATAAAAGGCAATGGCAGAGGTCTGAAGGGTAGAAGGAGGGTTGGAAAGCCTTGGTATTTCTCTCCCTTTCTGTATCTTCCCTAAGGTTTCACCTCTCGTCAATCAGCCCCTGGCTCTACAGTCCCAGCTCCAGACCCATGCCTTCTCTGCAGTTTTCACTCGTGCCAAACAGACCCACAGTTGGGCTCTGGGAACACCACTTCTTCCCATCATCTCTCTGGGTCCCTAAGGGTGGCAGTGATTACCTGCTGCTGCTCATCTCTAGATTGCCCCACCATATACCCATAGATCCTGTTTGATTGCTCTGCTCTACCAAAACCGATTTTACCAATGCCTTGTAATAAAATTTCCTGTTGAAAACATCTAGAATGTTTTTGTTTTCCTAACTGGACTCTGATTCATTTAATTCCCAAATCAAGACCTTAATGGTAAGTTTCAATAGAAGACACAGGTAACTCAAGTAAATGTTTACCATATCTTACTTTTTAGACAAAATTAAGAAAATTGAGATGTATAAATCACTCATGATCTAGAATTACTTAACACTAACCATCTTATGTATATTCTCTATGGTCCACATTTATCTAAAAAGTAATCATGGTAAGAGAAGTCATATTTAAAACATTTTTTCAAAGAATTGAATAAAAAAAGACAGCTGCTGATCTGGTGATCTTCTACTAAATGAGCTTTAGCTCTAGGCTCCTCTCAAATCCTTAACTTTTTCCTTCTCTCTCCTTTCCCTAGTGATATTTTCTCCAGGAGCAAAAATAATTGAAAGCTGGTGAAAGGCAGTGGAAAATGTTACACAGAACCTTGAAAATTAGACTTACATCAACTTTTGCCAGTATACTTCTGCCAAGATTAAAAAATCAGGATCAAAGCAAAGACAAACACCATAAAATGATGACAATATGGGTGAGAAGAGATAAATAAGCAGCATGTAAAAAAAAACACAAGATATGATAGAATATTTTACCTATGTCCATATTTCACGTATATCTTAAAATGGAATAATCTAAGAATGGTTTAGTTTCTCATCATGGTTTGCCTTAAAACAATCCAATATACAAAGATATCTGGCCAGGCGCAGTGGCTCATGCCTGTAATCTCAGCACTTTGGGAGGCCAAGACAGGTAGATTGCTGGAGCTCAGCAGTTTGAGACCAGCCTGGGCAACATGGCAAAATGCCATCTCTACAAAAAAAAAATAAAAATCAGCCGGGCATGGTGGCACGTGCCTGTAGTCCCAACTACTTGAGAGGCTGAAGTGGGAAGATTACTTGAGCCCTGGAAGGTCGAGGCTGCAGTGAGCCATGATTGTGCCACTGCACTCCAGCCTGGGCAAGAGTGAGACCCTGTCTCAAAAAAAAAAAAAAAAAGTCTCAAAGATCTCCTTATAAAAATTCCTAAAAGGGCCATTTTGTCTAACCAATAATAGGAAATAAATTGAGCAAGAAAAAAAAAAAGTACTGAAATAGTGGTTTTGGTGTGTTTTACAAAATGAAAAACAGGCAGGGCACAGTGGCTCATGCCTGCAATCCCAGCACTTTGGAAGGCCGAGGTGGGAGGATTGCTTGAGCCCAGGAGTTTGAGGCCAGCCTGGGCAACATGGTGAGAATCCTGTCTTTACCAAAAAAAAAAAAAAATTATCCAGCCCCGGTGGCACATGCCTGTGGTCCCAGCTACTCATAAGGCTGAGGCAGGAGGGTCATTTGAGCTCAGCAGGTTAAGGCTGCAATGAGCTGTGATAGCGCCACTGCACTCCAGCCTGTGTGACAGAGCAAGACCCTGTCTTAAAAAAAAAAAAAAAAAAAAAAAAAAAAACACCAAGCACACCTACCTTCTTTTGGATAGAACCCAAATTCATTTAAACCAAAAAAATAATTTTAATGAAAAACAGCACTGTCTTAAAAAATCACTGATTCTATATATTTCAGTAAGCGGCCTACCACTTCTGCTTAATAGCCTAATTCAAGCCTAACTGAACTATGACCTGTACATTTGTAATAGTAGTTTAAACCATTTTCTACTGGTCACAATAACTTCCTTTAACTTACGTGCCTAACTTGGTATCAAAAGTAAAATAAATAGACATAAAAATTAGCAGTCACAAAATCAAATATTTTAAATTATACTACAAAGGAATTGATGCCATAAGTAGAATATAGATTTCCTTGATTAATAACTTTACATTGACTTTTAAGGAGGTTCATGAAAGACCATACTAAAATAAAATTTTATAAATACAGTTGACTCTTGAACAACGCGGGGATTGGATGTGCCAACCCCCATCCCCCCATGCAGTTGAAAATTCATGTATAACTTTTGACTCCCTAAAAACTTAACCACTAATGGCCTACAGTTGACCAGAAGCCTTACTGGTAACATAAACAGTCAATTAACATGTATTTTGCATTATATATACATTAATACTATATTATTATTATTATTTTTGAGACGGAGTCTGGCTCTGTTGCCCAGGCTGGAGTGCAATAGCGTGATCTTGGCTCACTGCAACCTCCGCCTCCCGGGTTCAAGCAATTCTCCTGCCTCGGCTTCCTAAGTAGCTAGAATTACAGGTGCCAGCCACCATGCCCAGGTAATTTTTGTATTTTTAGTAGAGACGGGGTTTCACCATGTTGGTCAGGCTGGTCTCGAACTCCTGACCTCATGATCCACTCGCCTCGGCCTCCCAAAGTGCTGGGATTACAGGCGTGAGCCACTGTGCCCAGCTGACACTATATTCTTAAAGTAAGCTAAAGAAATCATTCCTTTTAAAAAAGCATAAGAGAAAAAATATTCACTATTCATTAAGTGGAACTGGATCATCAAAAAGGTCTTCATCCTTGTCATCTTTCTCCATGTGGAGTAGTCTGAGGAGGAGAAGAGGGATTGGTCTTACTGTCTCAGGGGTAGCAGAGGCAAAAGAGGTGGAGGAGATGGAAGGGGAGGCAGGACAGGCAAGCACAGTTGGTGTAACTTTTATTGTAAAAAATCATCATATAAATGGACCCATGCAGTTCAAACCCATGTGGTTCAGGAGTCAGCTGTATACATAAAACCATAAGCCAAAATTTATTAACTTTTTTGTTCCATTACATTTCTTCTATTACTGACCATTTTAAAAACTACTTTAAAATAAAAGCCACAGTCTTACTCTTTTCCTCCAAGTTTCAACGTTTAAAGAAAACCATGGAGAGAAGTCAAAAAGGCCAATTCCAAAAAAGGAAGTATCTCTCAGATAACACAGGTCACTTTCAATACTTTAAGAACATTTAAACACACAAATCAAGAAAATGATCTGTAAGGTTACAGAAGTGTATCCCCAAGCTGGACTGCATGCCAAAATTTACTAACTCATATTAACTTAAATTGTCCTTTTACTGCCTCTGGCTTGAAAACCTTTAAAACTATTTCCTAAATACCAGGATATAGCAGGGCTGGCTCTACCAAGAGCAGCTATTGTCAAAGGCCATCCAAGATACCCCAAAGGCAATATGGCCAGAAAAGAATGGATAACTGCCAATAGTAACTCCACCCAGATCTCTAAAACCAATACTTCCTTTCTACCACTCTTCCCTCACCCCATCTCCTTCCAACAGACACAAAACAATATCATGCACAAACTTTTGAAGACACAGAAGCTGGGAAGGGGCATGTGTTGATGCTTGAAGTAAACACTAAATCTCTATCTTAAAATATTAACAATCATAGAATCCATACTAACATTAAAAACAGTTTATATTTATAATTGCACAGTCTGCCAGATAATGTTCCAAGTGCTTCAAAAATAGGAACTCAATATTCACAGGAACTCTATAATACAGGCATACTGTTAATAACTATTTTACAAATAAGAAAACTGAGACCTTGAGTTTTATAACTTACTCTAGGTTACACAGCAAGAAAGTGTCCCTACTGCGATTTGAACCCACGATGGCTGGCTCCAGAGTTCAAACTCTCAAGAGTTAGGATATCCTGCCTTTGTATCCCTGTATTTGTTACATCTCCTCTAAACTATTATAAGCATGAAAAATTTAAGTATGAAACCAATACTGCAGAACAACAAACAACCAAAAAAGGGATGATAAAGGGGTTTCTATACTCATGATGGAGGAAGATCCAAGGTGTACTGTTACATAAAGAATGTCAGAAACATGTCTGTTTTCACAAATATTCACAAAAATGTCCACAGTAGTTTTTTCAGTAGCTGGATTTCAGGTTTGGCAGGGGGTTTTATTGTTTTGCTTTTAGCATTTTTGTTGTCATTGTTTCCTATGCAGTTTCATCTGGAATATATACATGTATAATTTTTATAATCAAAATGTAAATTTACATTTTCTTCCTCTAGTTATAAATTATTATTTATTAAAAAAAGACAGCGAGAGAAAAGGACTAACTCTTAATTAAAATATAACAATTCTTTAGGCTTTACTTTTAGGTGGCCAGAAAGGTTTGGGTTAACTAAAAACAAAGTCACATTCTTATCCACCCAAGATAAAATATTCATAATATGTAATTATGAATAATACACAATCGCAAATAATGTGTGGGCAGAATCAGGTTTCAGTGTTCAACAGTTAATACTAAATTATCAAGTGCATCCATACTTTATTCTCATGAGACATGTAGGCATGAATTATATTTACGACATATTTGTTTTTAGTTTAGAAACAATACAACTTCAAGAGTTACCTAATAGTTGAAATGACCTAACAGCAATATATACCAAATATTTACAGTGATTGTGTGTGTTTTAAGAGAAGGCATAACAAAACTGCCTTAGGGTTACTGAACTGGGAGGTGATTTGCCAATTCTGACAAACTTTACACTGTCTTGAAATATAGAGGCTATGTCCTGGTAAATCTGTTTAATTTAGTTAAAAAATCATATTACCATAATTAAAGAAATCCCCGAGGTAATTTGTAAAACTCCAGGTAAATATGATACTATTTTTTCTCCTATTTTTTAACCATCTTAACCATTTTTAAATGTATGCCATTTTAAAATGTGTAGTTAGTAATGTTAAGTATATTCATATTGTTGTGCAAAAGAACTTCAGAACTTTTCGTCTTGCAAAACTGAAACTATACTCATTAAACAACTCCCTGTGTCCACCTGCCCCTTAACCCTGGTAATCACATTCTACATTTTTCCTACTAGTTTTTATTTTTATTTTCATTTAAAGAAAGACTACAACTTTAAGTTGAAAAGAATTAACCCTAATGCAAATACTCATCATCATTTCTAGGGAAGGGCACACTGACCATGAAACTCAAGAGTCCATCGTTTATTTGCAAAAAATCTGAATTATCTAAAAACCAAATGTAAGACCTTAAAGAGCCTGCTAAATCAACTGCCAATTTTTTGTTGAAGAAAGTACTTCCTTAACAGAATTACTGAAAATTAAGTTTTAAAACTGTTACCAACTCTAGAGAGGCATATCATCTGCATGGCATTCAGAGCATTACCATTAAACTGAATTTAGAAAGTAGTTCTCCATTAGAATAAGTCCCTCCTTTATACAACAACCTCCTTTGAGGAGAAAATTTCTTGCATTTCTTGCCCCTCCTTTAGGTAAAAAAAAAAGGTGGGGGAGGGCAGAAGTTTCATTGACCCAAAGGGTAATAAAGTTGATTATAAAACTTTTCAATGGGATAACTTAGATAATTGTCTAACGATGATAAAACTTGTCTTAAAAGGAATCAAAGTTGATATGAAAAATAATTTGGAAAAACTGCCCCTTCCCAAGAAAATACTTAGCTATTATTACTGAAAATGTCAGCTGGCTTCAGTGGCTCATGCCTGTAATCCCAGCGCTTTGCTAGGCCAAGGCAGGAGAACAGCCTGAGTGCAACAGTTCAGTACCAGCCGGGTCAAAATGGCAAGACCCCACCTCTACAAAAAATTGCAAAAAATTAGCTGTGCATGGTGGCATGTGCCTGTAATCCCAGCCACCTGGGAGGCTGAGGTGGGAGAATCCCTTGAGTCCAAGAGATGGAGATTACAGTGAGCTGTGATCCTGACTGCCTTGGTGCCAGAGCAAGACCCTGTCTCTAAAATATACAAATAAGAAATAAAATTTTAATAAAAATAGTCTAATGACTACCACAGAAGCCAAGACAATTGGTCTGTGGCTACCACTTCACCAGATAAATTAGCTGTCTTCAAAAGGTGTAAATGGGCCAGGCATGGTGGCTCACACCTGTAATCACAGCACTTTGGGAAGCCAAGGTGGGCAGATCACCTGAGGTCAGCAGTTTCATACCAGCCTGGCCAACATGGTGAAACCCCGTCTCTACTAAAAATACAAAAATTAGTCAGGCGTGGTGGCGCATGCCTGTAATCCCAGCCGCTTGGGAGGCTGAGGCGGAAGAATCACTTGGACCCAGGAGGCGGAGGTAGCAGTGAGCCATGATCGCACCACTGCACTCCACCCTGGGCGACAGAGCAAGGATCTGTCTCAAACAAAAACAAAAACAACAATAAAAAAGAGGTAAATGAAATGTTTTAATGATCATCCATTGAATGACACCAAAGTTTCCCAAGAAAGCCTTCTGAAAGAAAAATTTAAAAAGCAATTTCAAATGTTATTTCACAAATCCGTAAATAGACTAAAACATTCTACATGCTAATATGCCTAGAATAATCTGCATGTTACTCTGGTGATTACCCAAAAGATACTAAAATTTCTCAGCCTCCATTTTCAAGCTGAAATCTTGGTGTAAAGACAAAAATAATTTTATTTCACCTTGATTTTTAAAGTGAGTATTATTGTTAGGATGATGACAATGAAAATAAATTAGTCACCACTCCATAAAAATTATCACTGAACTATGTATTTAATCTGACTCCACTTCTCATTCATAATCAGTTACTCTTCCTACATATCAAACAACAGTACCAAGAATGCAAATATCACCGACAACTTTTTAAAACTTCAAATACTATTAATAATTAACATCAGTCCTTAATAAAACAACATTGCAATCAGCAGACACTTCAAACTTGAGAGAAAATATTTACTGCTTACCAAAAACAAAGAAAACACCCACTATGTTGACAAGACCTTATTTTAATCCAAGGAAAAAGAGCTTCTGTCCCATCAACAAACCATAGCGCAGGATTTTAACACAACTAATTTTGAGAAGTAACTACCTTCAGCTCTCTAAAATCATCTGGGCCGGGTGCGGTGGCTCATGCCTGTAATCCCAGCACTGTGGGAGGCCGAGGCGGGTGGATCACGAGGTCAGGAGTTCAAGACCAGCCTGACCAACATGGTAAAACCCCGTCTCTACTAAAAATACAAAAGTTAGCCTGGCGTGGTGGCACAAACCTTTAATCCCAGCTACTTGGGAGGCTGAGGCAGAACTGCTTGAACCCGGGACGTGGAGGTTGCAGTGAGCCAAGATTGTGCCACTGTACTCCAGCCTGGGCAACAGAGTGAAACTCCGTCTCAAAAAAATAAAAATAAAAATAAAATCACCTCTTACTATTCTCCCTCTCATTCTGCCTACTCCAGCCATTGGAGCCTTGCTGTTCCTTGAACATGCCAAGCAAATGCTCACCTCAAGGTCTTTACCCTTTGCCCTGAATACTATTCCTGGACTTATCCAGATCTCTGCTCAAATGTCACCTTATCTGTGAGGTCTTATTTGCTCACCTTCTACAAATTATGTAAGCCCCATGCAACTGCCACTCTTTCCCTATACCTCTTTGTTTTGCTCCATACCATTTTATCACCATTTATTTTTGTTTACTGTCTCTTCTTCACCTCCCTAAAACATAGATTTGAGAGGGCACAGACTTTGTTTTATTCACTGCTGTATCTTTAGTTCCTAGGACAATGTCCTGCATATAATAAATGTTCGATAAATATTTGTGGAATGAGTAAATAAATCAATGGAATGAGCAATAATAATTTACATTTATATGACTGAAGTTCAGATTTGCTAAATTTTATAGTTTATTTCATAAAATTCACAGAGGTTGTAACCAGTGTGACAACATACAAATCTCCCAACTTTATCTATAAATGCCGCATTTGGGGAGGCACTCTTCCTAGTCTAGCTGGCCAACACCAGGGATGCAGGATGGCAAGATAAAGAGCATGGTGACCTCTACCCACAGGCAGCTGATATTGCAAAAACATCTAGAAAGCAATAGTACAAAAGGCAGGTACATTGCTTAGTTCATCTAGTCTACATTCATTCCACTTACATATTCTGTCTTGTGAATTCATCCTTCACTGCAGAAAACTATTCCCTAGAGCAACTGTCTATCACCAGCAATATTGTGTTTCATGCTACTTTAAAAGAATCTAAAACAAAACAAAACAGAACAAAACTACACTGAATGGCAATCACTGTGGAAAGAATGTCTAATTGGAGGTACTGGTGCCAACTCTCCCTTCAAATCTCTTGGAGAGTTTATGCCAGACCATGACAGATGGAAGAAGGAAATGGACCACTCATTCAACAAATATTTACTATGTACTGACTATAAAGAAGAGACCTCATAATTCAAACCTACAGGGTGTGTGTGTGTGTGTGTGTGCGCGCGCGCATGTGTGTGTATTAAAAAAATTGCTTCTAGAAAATCCTACATAAAAACCTTCAAAAAAGAAAAGCAGAATTGAATTTTGAAGATGATATTATCAAAGAAGTGAGGCATCTAGAAATATTATTTCAATAATAGTTTCAAAACTGTTTCAACTCCCTATTACTAGTAAATACTTATAAGGTCTTTATAAGTACAAATACTTATAAGGTCTTTGTAAGTACAAATACTTATAAGGTCTTTGTAAGTACAAATACTTATAAGGTCTTTGTAAGTACAAATACTTATAAGGTCTTTGTAAGTATAAATACTTATAAGATCTTTGTAAGTACAAATACTTATAAGGTAACTTACAATGTTATTAAGTAACCTTAACTGAATACTTACTGTGTACCAGGCACTTCTAAAAACCTTATGTGTTAATTTATTTAATTTTCTCAACAATCCTATGGTGCAAATATTTTTATCCTTATTTGACAGGTAAAGAACTTGGGGCACTGTTCAATAATTTGACCAGTGGTAAATTACAGCTGGTAAATTACAGAGCCATGATCCACACACAGGCATTCTGTTCCAGGGCTGGCACTTGTAATAACTACAATCAACAGCATGTAGAATATAGTTCACTAAAAATGTAATTCTAAAGTACTATGTTGGGAGAAAATATAAATCCTAAAAGACTGCTATGAAAAAAGCAAGAAAAATGCAGTACTAATATATTAGTTTTGATAATATGTTTACAGATATTTGACTATTCATCACTATATAATCATGGTTAACTGAAGTTTTTTTTTTTAAGGCTAGAAATTTACGTACTATTAGATTACTCTAAATCTAAGATAAAATCTTTTACGAAACTATCTCTCAAGTAGACTTTATGGTGTATTGTGTTATCATATTTAATATAACAGGTAATTTATAAGTTGGTTTTAAAGTAGTATTTTGCAACTATACCCCAAAACTCACAGAAAAACTTGCTACCCTGAATTTATAAAAAGCTGATCTTGAATATTGATATGGTTTGGCTGTGTTCCCACCCAAATCTCAAATTGTAGCTCCCATAATTCCCACATGTCATGGGAGGGACCTGGTGGGAGGTAACTGAATGATGGGGCGAGTCTTTGCCATGCTGCTCTCGTGATAGTGAAAAAGTCTCACGAAACCTGATGGGTTTATAAAGGGGAGTTCCCCTGCACATGATCTCTTCTCTTGACTGTCGCCATGTAAGATGTGACTTTGCTCCTCCTTCGCTTCCACCATGATTATGAGGCCTCCCCAGCCGTGTGGAACTGTGAGTCAATTAAAAAACCTCTTTCCTTTATAAATTATCCACTCTTGGATATGTTATTAGCAGTGTGAGAACAGACCAATACAAATATGAAGTATGAAGTTACATAATTTACTACTTCATAATGTAGCCATTATTATCTACTACTGAGGACCTAGAGCTATATGATACTGATGACATTTTTGTCAATTACAACGTTTAAGGCTGAAAATCTGAATTTACTGAAACTAGACATTAACTCTAATCAAGTGATCTCTCTGAAAGTTCAGAAATGAAAAACATATTAAAACTTATACACACCCTCCACTAGAAATAATAAAAGGGTCATAAAATGTAACTCTTGGCATTGGGTATATTAGCCAACCAATTGGCTAAAATATTCTTTTTAAAAATAGATATACTGTAAAAATTTTTTCATCTCAACAGATCTGACCTAGAATAAACATCCTAACACTCACTTTCTCTTTGAGGCAAATTCTAATAAATGTGTTACCAGCATAATTTGTAAACAACTCCTGAATGTGTATGCAACATTTCTTTATTAAAGTAGAAAAGGTCATAACATCACAAGGAAATGAAAACAGAAGCCATCTGGGAGACAAGCTACATCTAACAATAAAAATAACAAAATTTAGGCCAGGCACAGTGGCTCATACATGTAATCCCAGCACTTTGGGAGGCCGAGGCAGGCGGATCACGAGGTCAGGAGATCAAGACCATACTGGCTAACATGGTGAAAACCTGTCTCTACCAAAAATACAAAAAATTAGCCGAGCGTGGTGGCATGTGCCTGTACTCCCGGCTACTGGGGAGGCTTAGGCAGGACAATTACTTGAACCCGAGAGGCGGAGGTTGCAGTGAGCCGAGATCACGCCACTGCACTCCAGCCTGGGCGACAGAGTGAGACTCTGTTTCAAAAAAAAAAAAAAAAAATTAAAAGAATGCAAAATAGGAAAAATATAATCAGTGTGCAAATAATGAAAAAAAATCATCTATGTGTTAGAACTATAACTAAAAATTTTCAAGACAAACATATATTTAAATGAGTGTTTCACTTCCAAATAGTCACCTCAGAAGGCTATACAGTTATTCCTTTGCTCAAAAAAAATTTTAAATTCTTGCCCTGGAATTTCTATCAAAAGCAATTTATGAAACATACCAGCCTGGAGATATGGTAAGATCACCATAATAGTAACCCACTCTCTCTAGCTCAGCTCTAATCCAGAGGAATCAAAATCCATCTAAAATCTCCAGGAGTTGTCCTACCATGGCTTCCAATGTTATCCTCCTCATTACCAGGAACCTCTTTATCTCTCATCCTGGCACTGGACATACTCCCTATTCTCACTCCACTTTCCTCCTTGCTCACAGCATTCCTGCCACACTAGCCTCCTTTCTATTTCTTAAACACATTCAGCTCTTTCCTGTCTCAAGGCCCCTGCACTTGCTAATCTCTGTGCCTGCAATGTGTTTTCCCAGCTCTTCATGTGATTAGTTCTCATTCTTAGGTCAATGCTGCCTCCTCAGAGGGCCTGTATTGACTGCCCAATCTAAAATGAAACTCTTATCCCTAAACACTCATCCCTTTCCTCCAGTTACTCTCTGGCACATCACCTTATTAAATTACATTGCTTATGTTTTTTTTGTTTTTTGTGTGTGTGAGTTACCATTCCCCCTTACTAGACTATAAGGTACATAACTTTGTTTTATCACTGTATTTTCAGTGCATACAACAGTACAGAGCACATAGCTGGCACTCAATAAAGATACAGAATAAATGATTCTGTCTGCCACTACTACTTTTGTGTCTGCCCCATGGGTTCTATAAATCCTAGTCTAGAAGTTCCCTGCAACCCTGACATAGGCTATGTGATCAACGCTCATCTTTTCCTTTCCTAGATCTGATGATATTTATGTCCTCTCCTACGTCCAATCTCCTTCCTACATTTCATATCATGTGCCATGTGGACTTTGTCAGAAAATGGAAAAGCACACTCTATATCCAAGGCCCAGAACATGGTAAGAGATCAATAAATACGTGTTGACTAACACCTCTTCTTTATGGCTCTGACATGTGTCATTCAGAAAACCATACCAACAGGACATAACCTGCCATACTGAGAATTTACCCACAGCTCCTAAAAGAAAATAAGTAGTAACAATAAAATCGACAAGGACTAAGTTTGACTACACCTCAATTATGTTTTTCCTAAATTTATTCTCATGAGTCTTTGATTTCTCATCCAAACACACACCACACAGACATACGCACCTAAAAACAAAACAAACAAAAACATCTGCTTCTCTTAGGCTCTCCTAATCTCCATATTATGTCCAGACAAGCCTAAATATGCACATGGACAGAGCACAGACTAGGTTTAGTTTTCTTTCCTTTTTATGTCTTCTCTTAAACAGAAGACATAGAAATTGTAAAAATTTCAAGCAGTACAAAAGTGCACAGATGCCAGGCACCGTGGATCATTCCTGTAATCCCAGAGGATCACTTGAGCCCACGTGTTTGAGACCAGCCTGGGCAACAAAGCAAGAGCTCATCTCTACAAAAAATGTAAAACATTAGCTGGGCACAGTGGCGCACACCTGTAGTTCCAGCTACTTGGGAGGCTAAGGCAGGAGGATCGCTTGAGACCAGGAGTTCAAGGCTGCATGGAGCTCTGATTGCGCCACTGCACTCCGCCTGAGTGACAGAGCAAGACCCCATCACCAAAAAAAAAAGTGCATAGAGGGAAAAAAGTGAAAATTCCGTCAAGCCCATTGCTCAGAACAGCTTCTAAATCCCACCATCAAGTCATACAAAAATCAGTTTCCTTACTTCATAATTAAAACTTTCCATTGGTCTTAACATATCTGAGGTATTAGGTTCAGTTCTAGGAGTTGACTTAAAGAGACAATTAAAACCTAAACTACTTTTAAAGGTAAATGCTAAGGGATGTGTAGATAGGGAAGCTGTCATGAGAGAAACATTTGAAGAAATGGCTTCTTACAGAATATCCACAAGACTCAAAGGGAAATATAACTCATTCCCCTGTTTGAAAGGCTGTAATGTGCAAACATCCATGTTTGTTGTGCAGGGCACTAAAGAAAAGAAGTAGAACTGTTGGGTTGGAAAGACAAAAAACAAATCCTGGCTGACACATGGGAAGACCACCTTGGGAAGTAAGGGTCTATCACATAATGTAACCTCTAGGGTACTTCCTAGAAACTTAAATCCTGATTAGGATTGAAAACAAGGAAAACCAAAATGTTTCATTAAAATGTCTCATTAGGCCAGGCGCACAGTGGCTCATGTCTGTAATCCCAGCACTTTGGGAGGCTGAGGCGGGTGGATCACGAGGTCAGGAGTTCAAGACCAGCCTGGCCAAGATGATGAAACCCTGTCTCTACTAAAAATACAAAAATTAGCCAGGCATGGTGGTGGGTGCCTGTAATCCCAGCTACTCAGCAGGCTGAGGCACAGAATTGCTTGAACCCGGGAGGCGGAGGTTGCAGTGAGCTGAGATTATGCCACCACACTCCAGCCTGGGCAACAGAGTGAGACTCCGTCTCAAAAAAAAATAAAAAAAACTTTCCTCGGTTAATTCTATCAATCAGGTACATTAACAAATCTAGAAGAAACTTGATTGCAACAGCAACCCGGCTTCCCATTCGTTCTCTATTACCACTGTGATCATTAATCAATAGTTACTGAACATGTACTGGGAATTCTAAAGTAATCTTGAATAAATAAGACTCGGGGGTTTTCTTGAATGATAAGAGAGGCTCATGATCTAACAAAATACATGAACTATTAATTATACTTAAACTGTACTGCTGTGAAATCTAACATGGAGTCCAAATATTTGAATTGATCTCTCTGGCCATGGCCTTAAAAGACTGTAACTTGTTTGTTTTAACTTTAATGAAACCACTTTATCATGAGGTGTAAAACAAAAACCTAGTATAGCCAAGGATTTCTCTGTCTCTGGTAAATCTAATGTTCCGTATTAACTGTTAAAGCATTAAAATATTATAAATAGCATGCCAATTTCAAAGTCCTCCAAATCTTTCATTTGTCATAAAGGTGTTTACAGCATCATAAACGTAACTAATATCTGACATCATATATTATTAAAACTGCCATTTACTTCTATAAAAGACTTGACCTATGGTGACTGAACTCTGAAAAACCAGGAAGAGGCTGGCAGTTAGAGAAAAGCAGATCTGTCTCATTATTTAGTCAACTCCAGTTCAAATTCCAAGTAACTTACCCTTAACCTTTTTGCTGAAATGATCTAAGTAACAAAAGCTCTATAATAAAATTTTTTTGTTGTTTTTACAAAAGCAAAGCTACATATGGTTCCCAAACATAAGTATACAAAATGGAACCCAACTGGTGCAGGTGAAACATCTAGAAAGCATGTTAAAAATGTGGAATCTAATGAATCCCTAAATATCCTAAATTCAAAGTCTGTGTCAAAGTCCTTGGATCCACACTTTTAAAGTCTCATTGATGATTCTGACTACTAGTCAGTCTGAAAACCAGTTATATATTTTTTTGTTAATAATCTCAGTTACTCCCATACATACAAGTTTTTGATTCTCTAGGATCTATTCTCTGGTTAAGAAACACACAGACCTGGCCCAGTGGCTCAGGCCTATAATACCAACAGTTTGGGAGGCTGAGATGGGAGGATCACATGAGGTCAGGAGTTACAGATCTGCCTGGGAAACATAATGACACCCTGTTTCTACAGAAAATTAAAAAATTAGCCAGGCATGGTGGCATGCACCTGCAGTCCCAGCTACTTGGGAGGCTGAAGTAGAGGTAGGAGGATCACTTGAACCCAGAAGGTCAAGGATGTAGTGAGCTGTGATAGTGCCACTGCACTCCAGCCCATGCCACAGAGCAAGACCCTGTCTCAAAAACAAAGGGAAAAAAAAAAAGAAACAGACACACACACACACATACACACACACCCACACACACACACACACACACAAATCTGGCTATCTCTAGTGAAAGCTGTCATCTATTCCTCGGAAATAAGAGCATAATAGGTAAACACATTATTACTACTCAGTTTGGCTGGTTTCAAATCCTGAGCCTAACCAATTATTAGCTGTGTAACTTTGGGCATGTTACTTAACCTCTCTGCCCCTCAGTTTCTTCATCTCTAAATCAGAGATTTAAAATCATACTTCCTGGCCGGGCAAGGTGGCTCATGCCTGTAATCCCAGCACTCTGATAAGCTGAGGCGGAAGTCAGGAGTTTGAGACCAGTTTGGCCAACGTGGTGAAATCCCGTCTCTACTGAAAAAAAAAAAAAAAAAAAAATTAGCCAGGTGTGGTGGCACACACCTGTAGTCCCAGCTACTCAGGAAGCTGAGGCAGAAGAACCGCTTGAACCCAGGACGTGGAGGTTATAGTGAGCCAAGATCATGCCACTGAACTACAGCGTGGGTGACAGAGCGAGACTCCATCTCAAAAAAATAAAACTAAAATAAAATAAAATCACACTTCCGCATGGGGCTGTTATGAGAATTAAATAATCGAACATGTACAAAACATCTAGAACAGGACCCAAACAGTAACAAGGGATCAATAAACGTTAGCATATTTTCATTATTATTATTATTTAATACAGGAAAGAAAGGAGACCGAATTAAACTGGAATAGTCAAACATTTCAGAGAGCAAAGAATACATGAATGTTCCTTGAGGAAGAGATAGGGCTTTAGGGATGATAAGAATAAACAAAAGTAGTATGCAAAAAGAATAAAAAGACTAAGGACTTCAGGGTTCAAAATTGGCATTTTGGACTATAAACTCAAGTTATATTAAATGGGCCAATTTATAAGCAACTTGAAAACCAACCAGAGAAATTAAGTAATAATTCAAAAGATAATGGGAAGCTCATACAGTTCTTAAATAAGGCAGTAATATATTAAATATAAGTTTCTAAAATTATTGCCTAGTCAAGATGCCAGCCTGAGGATAAGGAACCAGCCTGAAGGAGGATAAGCCATTCATGAATTTTGGAAACACTTTTGTCTGCTAAAATAGCAAAGAATCACTCAGAGAACTGGACATCAAATAACCAGAATCTTCCAGAATAGACAGAGGTATATATAAACAAAACAGAAACGTCTACCCTAAAAAGATCAAAACAACCATTTGTAGGATATTTGCAAGCGAGTAGCATAAAGATACTTCAAAGGAATGACCAAAATCATGGAAATTACATGTGTAACACGATAGCTAGCTAGCTAGATATAATTTCTTTCTCCAGAACATTTCTAAGGGGTCCTAGTTAAGGCACAAAACATTTGTTTTCTAAAGGACATTTGTCCTCCGGTAACGTTTTCGCAGAAGAAAAATACTTTCAGAACAAACATACTTTCAGAACATAGTCTGCTCTGGCTAGTGTTATACAGCCTTACTAAATCTCTTAATTCTACCACTTCCAAAAGTTAATATCCCAGAAATCATTTGAAAAATACTGGGCTGTTAATTAGATCTCAATGGAACTGAATCACAACACTTAAATCCCTGATCCAATCAATGGTAAACAGCATTAAATTGTTAATGTCGTTACAATAACTACTTTCTCTTTTCTTCAATTAAAATTTAGCCAGGACAATTATCATGAACTACAGTGGCCATTGTTAAATCAATCTCTGGACCTTGGGGAAAAAAAAGGTTAACAATTCACAGAATCCAAATAACAAGTGTTGCAAATTCTTCTTTAATTCAAAACTCTTCTCATCATATTTAACATTTACAGCAACACACTAAAGAGAAACTCCTCCTTTCCTCATCTTTACTACAAAAAAATATAAACATCCCTGGCATCCTTACTCTTTTTGTTACTATAGTTACCAACACATACACTCTGCTGCTCACACTAGGCTAAAATGAGTAACTACCTTGTGCCACACATTAGTATACCTTCACGATGCCTGACTCACTATGCTACAGAACACTATAAACCTACCTGATTTCAGTTAACTTCCATTAGCTAATAAAGGTTGATAATAAAAACACACTGAGTCTCATAAGGGTGAAATTTGCCATTCCTCGGACCACAGTGAACACCTCATAATGGTCAGTCTCCTTGTCACATCATTTAAAAGGAGCTAAAGACTAGAATTCAAAACCACACATACAGTTGACCCTTGAACAACACAGGTTTGAACTGCACAGGTCTACTTACAGACAGATTTTTTTCAATAAAAGTTACACCAAGTGTGCCCAACTCTCCTGCTTTCTCCTGCTTCCCTTCCACCTCCACCTATCCTACCTCTGGCACACCCTGAGACAGCAAGACCAACCCTTCCTCTTCCTCCTCTTTCTCAGCCTACTCAAAGTGAAGATGACAAGAATGAAGTCCTTTACGATGACTCCCTTCCACTTAATGAACAGTAAATATATTTTCTCTTATGATTTTTAAATAATGTTTTCTCTAGCTTATTTTATTCTAAGAATACAGTATTTAATATTATAACATACAAAATATGCATTAATCAATTGTTTATATTATGGGTAAGGCTTCTGGTCAACAGTAGGCTATCAGTAGCTAAGTTTTGGGGGAGTCAAAAGTTACACATGGATTTTTGACTGCACAGGGGGTTGGTGCCCCTAAACCCTGTTTTGTTCAAGGGTCAATTGTATATCAGTCTACTGAGCAGATTCCAAAGTCAACAACTTTGAATCTATTAAATGTGATTTGCTTAATTTTCCAAAAAGTCTATGACGGGGCACTATGCCAAAAACACAAAATCTTTTGCCATGTAACTGGGAGTAACAGGTTAAGATAGAGAGGAAGTTAGTTTAGAAATGGGAAACAAATTATCATTTGTTTAGATATAATGTTTAGATAGAGATAATTACTAACAAAAGCTCTGGATGAAAGAATTCAGAAAATGGCATCTTTAAGAAATTAATGGTATCATTTAAAGAAGAGCAGCATGTTTTTATTTCCTAGATTATCTTGCAAAATGGAAAACAAACCACTTGAAAACACAGAAAATCCTTTGTAAAATACTTGTGACTGAGCCCTGTAAAAGAAGACAGGTGGAAACTGGCCCATCTGATTGGAGATGATCAAGGTCTGTTGAAACTCAGGCTAGCATAGGTATGGGGAAATAGGCATCCTCATATTGTGAGTAGGAGTGTCTCTATAAAGACGGCAATATCAGTCAAAATTACAAATGCATACACCCTCTGACTCATCAATTCCATTTCTAGGAATTTATGTGACAAATATACAAATATATACACATATATAGGCAAAACTTAAATTCAATGTCAGTAAAAGCAAAAAGACTGGAAAAAATCTAAATGTCTACACATATATATATACATATATGGGCAAAACTTGCACTGCAGCGTCAGTAAAAGCATAAGACTAGAAAAAATCTAATTGTCTATCAATAGGAACTGATTTAAAAAATTATGACAAATCCAAACACAGTGTAGTGGTAAAAAAGGAATGAAGAATAAAGATATATTTATTGATGTTGGGTTAAGTGAACAAAATGCCAAAAAAAATAAGCATTTCTATTAAGCATACTATTTGTGTTAAAAGGAGGGTGGGGAGGAGATATACCTATAGATTATCTCTGGAAGTATACTACTAACACAGGTGGCTTCCAGGAGGAGGAAATGAACAGCAGGGCACCAGGAGACATTTCCCCCTATACGCTCGTGTATCTTTTGAATTTTGAGCCATATGAATGTCTTACCTAAAGAAAATTAAGCTGGGTGCGGTGGCTCACGCCTGTAATCCCAGCACTTTGGGAGGCTGAGGTGGCTGGATCAAAGGTCAGGAGGAGTTCGAGACCAGCCTGGCCAACATGGTGAAACCCTGTCTCTAATAAAAATACAAAAAAATTAGCTGGGCATGGTGGCGAATGCTTGTAATCCCAGCTACTCAAGAGGCAGAGGCAGAGAACTGCTTGAACCCAGGAGGCGGAGGTTGCAGTGAGCCGAGATCGCGCCACTGCACTCCAGCCTGGGCGACACACTGCAGCCTTTTAAAAAGTCCTCTTTATTTTTTTCTCTCATCTAACTTTTTCTTTCTCATTCCCTCCTATTAACATTTCCAGTTCATTTTACTCTCCTCTATTTACACCTATTAGGGACATTTACTACAACTGCTTAGCCCAGTTGGGAGTCCAGTTACTAAATGCCAACAAGGTTGGTGAACTTTGTTCTAGTAATTGTCATAAAAAATGGGTGACAACATCAGCTATAAAAGAAATCTGGGTATTTACAGAAGGGTAGATAACTGTACTTAAACAACAGGAAACAAAAAAATAAGAAAGGTGAAGGAATAAGGGAATATTCATTCAATATTCTCTGCTTTGTCCATTCTTAGTTTATTACCTTTAAAAAAAAAACCTCTTAATAAAAACAAAGTACGCTAGAAAAGTGATTTTTCCCTCTCTGTTAATTAAGGAACCAAACCTGCCTTCTCAACAAGACTATATATTGGCCCAACACAGAGAATACCTAAAGAATCAGTAGACACCATGGTCACTGCTCTTTAGTTACTTAATGTTTTCTCTTTTCATTTCCATCAGGTCATTTATTTGCAAATAGATCCACATATTGTTATTTCACATGCTAATATCTAGTTTTGTCAAATTTTATGTCACGTACTCAATATTTTTTGCATCTCAGATACTGAAATAAAGGCCTAGAGTCTCATCTGCCAAAGCTGAAACATAATTCTCTCTCATAAGGTGCTAAATAACTCCTTTATTGTCTAAAGCAACGTTTGCTTCTAGAAATAACTAAATCATAACTGATTTGTCCTCAATACAGTTGTAACTGGGGGAAAAAGACATAACTGGTCCTGTGGTATATGGGAATCTGGGTAAGAACTATTGCTAACAGGATGTCATAGACAAAGACCACTGCTCAACTGTGTATTCACATGTAGTGTGACTAGCAACTATCATAAAGAAAAGCTCTTTGCCTCAGAAGTTCTAAAAAAAATTGAAAGCTCATAGGCTCCAAATTATTAATAATAATCAAATCTACCTGTATACTTTTTAATTTACAAAGCACTTCCCATACATCAAAGAAAATCAGAAGCTCAAATTAATGAACTGATTTTCCAGCTAAGATTTAAATCCAAGTCATTCCAATATACAGCTGTACATTATCTATTATCTATCTATTCTTAGTTTAAGTAGGTAGATATACCTAACTCACGAGTAGATGAATAGTTACATGAAAACGTTCTTTTCCAAGGTCTAAAGTGCTATTCTTACCTTTTTTTTTTGAGACAGGGTCTGGTTCTGTGGCACAGACTGGAGTACAGTGGCATGACTACAGCCCACTGTAACCTTGAACTCTTGGTATCAAGTGATCCTCCCACCTTGTCCTCCCAAAATGCTGAGATTACAGGAGTGAGCCACTATGCCCAGCCTGCTAGTCTTATTTTATCCAAACCTACAGCGGTTTCCTCCATCAGATACAAAAGTCCTGCCTACCAGTAACATTTCTCTGAATAACTTTTCAAAATGCCCAACGTTTACTAAAATCAAATAAGTGCCTTTTTTTCTAAAACTACTAATTTTCAATTAAAAAATATAAGATTTTCATTTTTTTACAAATCATAGAGCAGAAAAATTTATCCAGAATTACATTGAGATTCCTGACACTTGTGACCACAAAACATATAAAACTGCCACATGGCAAAAGACAGGTCTCTGAACTTCACACAAAAGGTAATTAATATTTTTAAAGCAGAGTGAACACACATGTGAAATATACATCATACAGTTATACAAACTAAATTAATTTTCTAACTTGGCATAATGACAGGGTAGCTTGGAGGGAATATAAAAGAAAATACTCAAGAGCTTAAAATTAACAATGGGCCCATTTATTCAAGGTAGGATGGCTCTCTCATTTCAGCTTGAGGACTGAAAGTCTTTCTGTCTTCCTGTAGGAGGGAAACTGCAGCTGGCAGGTCTGGAGAATCGCTCAACTACATTCACAGCTTTACTTGGAGTCAAGCAATGGCAAGAAAAGTCTTCATCTTCACTATGCACTGGACAACACGGAGAAATGCTGACTTCGAGGTGTTTAAATTTCATCCTTTGAGGATCAGTTCAATTAACTTCTCCTAAAGGAAACCAACCCCACAAACAAAAGATTTACACCCACTGAAACTGAGAAACATTTATCAGAATCTGTCATTTCATAGAATATTGACTTGTGACAGGTCTTACGACACTGTCTAGTTCTATAGCACTGTGCTTATTTCTTTTCCATCCAACCTTTGTACTCCCCACTTTCTATCTACTTCAGTGGCTTCTAGGAAGTATTACTATAACTACTGAATCAATGAATTCATAGCAAAGTGTTTCACAATTCTGTCCTTCTCTGTTCTGTGTTAGACTCCCAAACAGGGCTCCATAATCCAAGCAATGGTAAGTTTCTTCTGCTTTTCAAATCCAATTAGAATTTTGTCCAAGCTTATAACAATTTATCCTCCCCTAACTCTTGAGAATCAAAGTCATTGTTATTTAGATGTTAAAAAGTTTGACCTAATTCTTATCTCTTAAAGAAACATCTAAAACGTGTTTACAGAGAATTGGGAGATCATCTTCAGGTAATCCAAATATTGACAGTGAAGAAAAGAGCCCAAACATAATGAGAAAGTAACACACAGCAGAGTATTTCAACTTTAGGATATAACAACTTAAAAGATGTTACTCACAAATATATAATCTTTCTTATAATTCCATCATGAAGAGTATCAACTGGCCAAAATATAGCCTTGAATTATCCAACAAGTCTACTATTTCTTGTTATAAAATATACTGGCAAAAACCAACAAACCCACACTGCTACAATGAAACCCATCCTCACATTCCATGGCTTCAGGGCAATTCCATAAACACAGGGTCATAAAAAGACAGCCTGCAAACTTAACTTAGGTAGCTGGCACTCCATTTTAAGGATCGGAAACTAAATGACATGTGATCATCCAGCCACAGCAACCTGAGGATCTTTTTAAAAAGCTAGCAGGAACTGGCAATCTTATGTTAGAAATCCACCAACAAAACAGTATACAAAATTCATACAATACAGATGATGAAGAAATTTGAGTCCAATGTGAAAATGTTATAGCTTGTATGGTTTAGGATACAAGTTGTATTCAGCATATTCACATGCTGATACAACAAAATCTAAAGAAAATGGAATGTTCAAGTCCCTGCTAGTGGCTTATCTCAAAACACAATTCGATACACCAGAGCTCCAGTGTTATAAAGGAATGTAAATGACCCTTTGGAGTTCAACATAATAATACCTAATCAGAGGAAAAATTGCACGGTTTTGAACTCTAAAGATGCAGATTCCCAGCTAAGTACAAACTTCTGATTTTTTTTCCTTTCTTAATTTCAGTGGACAATAAGTTTAAAAAAACAAAACAAAACCGTAACTGCTATGTTCCCTACAACTATGGGGGTTAAATATTTAATGTTTCAAGTCTCTAAATAGTTTTCTTTTTAAAGTTTATAATATTATTATAAAAGATAATTGAAAGACTGCCAGACCTTGCTAAGAATTTCATATGCATTATTAAAGTAAGTGAATCATTAAATTACATGTTTTAAGCATGCTTTCAGGTTTTAATTGTTTCTTGATACTATTAATTAAAGAACCTGATGACCAGTAATATCCCAGTAATTTTACATAATTAAGGCAGAAAAAGTATAACCAAAGAACTAATTAAGATGAGAGTAAGTTAAAAATTCATAACATTAACAATCTTACCACAATATAAATTAGTTATTAAACGCAAACCTTTATTAGGCAATGTTACTAGGCGTATTTAAACCACACAAGGGGTTAAAAATAACTACAATGAAAGGCCAAGAGCCTAGCAGCCCAATTGAGCCAACATTCCCTTCTCTCCTCCCCCTCCCCTTCCAATCCTCTCCAGTCCAGAATGAATTGCATGCCCCACTGCACAAGGCCCAAAAAGGTCACAGTAGATGGCAGAGACTTTTGTAAGAGAACAGAAATAACTCAGCAGCTTTGTTACCATAGTCTCTTTTAATCAGTATGTTCAAAATCCTTTAATTAGCACTCTGTCTACACAAGGAAAGCATTTCTTCTGTGCCAGGGGAGGGCACATATGTATGTACACAGTGTTCTGTTGTATCAGCATCACAACATGGAGCTAGTACCTCAAACTGTCTGCCAGGAAACTGAAGCACATGAAACTTTTTTAAAGACACGGTACCACAAAATTCGCAAACATACTCTATTTGCATTTCTATTACCACACAACAAAGTGATAATTAAGTTTGGCTCATTTAGGTGTCAATTTGTTTCTGAACTTTTTTTCAGCAAAAAAGTAAGCATTTAAACTAATAACTTTCTTTAGATAATTAAAGTAGAATATTTAAAATATAAAATGCTAACAAAACGTAAAAATCAATAATACTCAAAGATTGCTCCTGTTCCCATAATAGATCATCAGTAGAAGAAATAAAATACCAACTCACTCAAACAGGAATAAATCACATGACACATTTTCACATGGATGCTTTACATTTAAAATTTCATCTAACCATGAAAGGTGTTAAAACTTGCAGGCTGGATTACATATATATACTTCCTTATAAAATCTAATTAACTGAAATCAAGGCAGAAATTGATGATAAATTAAAGATAACTTTAAAAAAATCCACAGCCAAGAAACAAAGGAAACTCCGTTAGTAAAATGGGATTTGCAGTATTTTAATAAGGATATTTAGGCGTTACAAACTTATTTTTAATCTTTCAAAATGAAGTTGGATACACATACAAGATGCAGAGTATGTGTGTGTATATATATTTATACATACAGATATATTATTAACCAAAATGACAATCTTCTAAATATCTGATTAAAGAAACAACTGACTAAATTTAAGGTAAAGTGAATTATTAAAGAGGCAGCACAGCATAACTGTTGGAAAGCCAGCTCTTCCATACAGTCATGTGAGCGCACAGCACAGTTATATACAATGGGAATAATATCACTATTTTGCATGTTGGTATGATAATTAAATGAGATGATGCATTCACAGCACTTGATAAATATCCAAGTTTGTTGGTAAGACTGGCACAAAAATAGTATTTTCATGCATTGCACAAAAGTGTAAATTGGCACAACCTTTCAAAATGACATAGATACATATATTCACATATATATGTATGTACTTATATTTGGTATTCACTGTACCACTGTAACAGTAATATGGAAATGCCACAAATACTCTTCAGTAGGGGATTGGTTAAATGTCACTTTCCCTATAAAATAAAATTATACAATTGTTTTAAAAAAACACACATACCTCCTTATATATTAATAGAGAATGATCTCAGGGTAAACTGTTGCAAAAAAAAGCAAAGTATAAAACAGTGTGGGCCAGGCACGGTGGCTCACGCCTGTAATCTTAGCACTTTGGGAGGCTGAGGTGGGCAGATCACCTGAGGTCGGGAGTTCAAGACCAGCCTGACCAACATAGGGAAACTTGGTCTCTACTAAAAATACAAAATTAGCCAGGCGTGGTGGCACATGCCTGTAATCCCAGCTACTCAGGAGGCTGAGGCAGGGGAATCGCTTGAACTCAGGAGATGGAGGTTGTAGTGAGCAGAGATTGCGCCACTGCACTCCAGCCTGGGCAACAAGAACAAAACTCCGTCTCAAAAAAAACAGTGTGTATAATATGCCACTATTTGAGTAAAAGAAGATGGAAATTCATATTTATTTGAATATGCAAAAACAAACCTTTTAGAAACTTATATAATTAATAGTAATAATTACCTACTGGTGATGAAAGTGAAACAGTACCTGACATATAGTCAAGTCTCAATAAATAGAAGCTGTAATTACTTCTCTCATCAGTGCTATCATCATCATCATGAAAACATATCCTTAAAATATATACACAGAATACATTCAAACTAAATCCATAATGAGGTAAAAAGCCAAATCTCAATTATTCATAGGCTATCTAGTTGGAGCTCCAAGCCCTTCATTTCCTCTTCAAGGGTAAGTAGCTTTTGGCCATCTTACTGTTGGCTATCACCTCCACCAGAAAGTGAGCTGAGGAAATAATTCCAAAACAATCATTTTATTCAATTTTGATCAACAGTTTTTAACAAACAGCTTTTGGAACTGAAAGAGATTATTAAAATCCCATAGCACAACCTTTGAAAATTATATATGAAAAAACGAAGATTCAGAGAATTCCCCAAATTAGGGACAGTTCAAAAATGTATAGTCTGTTCCTAGTTAAATGCTTTTTCCATTTTATTATTGATAACATGGGGGAAAACAGAAAAGAAGTTAAATTGAAGTCAGTTATCCTTGCTAAATCTACTCCCCTCATCCTTTATTATAGATAATCAAATTTGCCAAGATCAAATCCCAGGAGCAATGATAATAAGTAGAGTACAGGTCAACAGAGAATTAAACAACTCAGCCCGAGGACTAAGCACTGAACGAACATCTATAATAAAATTTGTAAAGTTTACTTACGCTAGAGATTGTCAGAGGCATGTTGAAATCCTTGCCGCCCTGCAGCCGGAAACCCCAAGGAGCTGGGCCAACCAGTGACACACTGTAGTTGCTCATGGTTCTAATGGCTCAAAGTCCAATGACAGAAAATGAAATATGCTGTGAAAGAAAATCAGATGATTAGCAAAAATGTTTACTTGAAACCCTAGAACATCAATTATGTTTAGTATTTTGTCTGAGGGGGGTGAGAGGATATAGAAGATAAGTCTTAATTAAGTTCTTCATTAATTTCAGTTTAAGAAAAGCAATCTGTGAGCTAATATAAATTTTCTACACTCATGGCAATTTCCATGGTCTAAAAATTCCATAGCAGAATACATTTCTAGACACTTAATCTGTTTCACAACTTGCTACAATCCAATTTTGTGGCTTCTTGCATGCAAAGTTTAACTCAAAGTACTTTACAATACTTCACTAATATAGCAAGATTTTATTTCAGGTTGAATTCAAAATGATTTTCTCCTTCCCTCCACTTCATGTATTCTTTTGTCTACAATTGACAAGAGTCTTTCAACTGCACTTACTTAAATTCTAAGTTACTCTAACATGTGAAAGAGACTGCAAATCAGTAGGCTCCCATTCATGCTTTCCAAATACTAAATTCTTTACAATGAGAAGCTGTTTTTCAATGCACAAAACTATTCTCTCCAATCATGAACTACAACTTGTATTTCCTCCTATGGGGACATGGTATTTTCCACACTTAAAGTGATATCTACTTTTCCTTCAGATAGTCAACGATAGGCAATACTCTAGTACAGTGATGTTAGTCACAACCTGCTTTTTGTTTTATACACACCTCACCAGGCAGAGAGTAAGCATTTGCCACTCAGTGAATAAGATTATGACTAAATACAGCAGAAGTGCTGGGTTAATGCATTCAAATGGAATTGGCAGTTTAGAAAAGAACCAGTGCTTCGGTGCTTTCTTTTGTCTGTTCTGCTGTGTGTGTGTGATGACTCTCCTAGTGGTACTTTCATATAATTTTTAAAAAGCAAAAAAAAAAAAAAAAAAAAAAAAACTTCCAGTTTCCTATTGGTTGTTATAATGGCAGGAGACAGAGGAATGAAGTTTTCTTTTGTTTTAATGGAATACTAAGAAACAATAATTCTCTCTCTTTAAAAAATATGAAAAACATAACAGATATGTAATTTTATATTAAAAACATACTTCCTTGGAAAATGTAAGCTATTCAACCAAATCACCACCTAATATTACCTGTCTTAAAATATGTTTTAACCCATTCAAAATTTCTAGCCCATCACCCCAAATTCATAGTTGCAGATATAGATATTTGAGCCATAGGTATATTTAAAGCAAACATTCCTTCTTCTCATAAAGGGAAAATGGGGCAAAACATTCAAATAAGCCTGGTTTTAAAAGAAAAATTATATCAGGGAAAATAAAAATTACAGAAAATTGTATCAGAAACCGAAACAGCTTTTCTACTGGCGTGGTAGTATACTGAACTACAAGGCAATAACACATTACTTCAGTATTGAAGTAATAGGCACAGAGCACTAAAAAAGATCCAAAGGCCAAGCCGGAAGTCAAACTGTATATATAGGTGAAAAACTACTAGTGGGAAGCTAATAACGAGCCACACAGCTTTCCCGCTATAAAAGGAGAAGATTTTCAGAAAACTAATAGAAGGACTGTCCTGATATTGACACAATACAAATCAGAATCGTGTAAAGCCAACTGATACTTCACAGGCAGCCTGCCCTCCTTTATTAATCTTTAACTCGTGTCTGGGGAAGAATATGAAAGTTAGGCTCAACTTCCTCTGGCCCCATTCTTCCCTACAAGAAAATGTATTTCATTTAGATTATCAACCCATGTACATGCAACTTCCCTTTACTTGGGGATTCCCTTCCTAACTTCTCTCATTTGTTATTAAAATTCCTAGCACTGGCAAGGTCACAACCACACTACAAAACCAGTGTCATTTCATTTCTAGTCACTGTCCGTTCATTTCTAGATGCTTCTTCTGCTAGCTTCATTTGGAATTCATCTGCCTTAAAACAGTCTCTGCCCCAAGCAATGGCAATATTTTTATTGGCCTTTCCAAGACTCCTCCATCTGGTTATTAGTGCCCAAGCCCTTCCTCAAATACCAAGCAGGCAGGAAATAGCAGCATACTCTTTCAAACACGTAGAAAAGGTTGGAATTTCTGTATAGTTATGGATTTTCTTTTAGGAAAAGTCTAAACAATGTCTTTGCTCTAGTACTAGGGAAAGAAGCTTGGTATTTCCCACACTTGTATCTCAGCTTCATTAGTGGGTGAGAGGGGAGAAAGGAGAACTCAAGATGAACTACACAGAGTGACAAAAAAAAGGCCTGAAATTAAAGAGAAATATCTTGAGATTCTCTTTCCCCGCAATGGAGAGAGAACGTAGGTAGAGCTGAAGAACTATAGCCACAGGCACAAGATGAAAGCAGCCGACAGGACAGTTCTCCAGGAGGGATTCACGCCTAGCCTTGTTTGCCAAATAAGGCTACCAAACGGGCCGTTTCCGTGGCAGGCGGGTTCAGACGTCCTCCCCGTCAGGAAGGCGGACTTGGGATAGGATCTGGCGATCACACCCTAAATCTGCCCTGCCCAGCGCCGCCACGAATTTTCTTTCCAAGCTCTGCCCTGTCCACACGCCCTTCCTTTTTCCACTTATTGTAAAACGCACCGAAGGCACAGTCTTACAAAAGCCCCAACAAGTACTCAAGTGTTAACAAATCTCGTGTTCATGACAAATGTGTTTCTTAAACGAGCTTTATTTCTGGACGCGCAGAAGTTTTCCCCAAACAGGTTACACAAAACTGTAAATATCTGGGGGAGAAATAAATGCTTCTCAGTAGCCTGGGAGCAAAGAAAAACTAACGCGCCTTTTCCTTTGAGTCCCGCTTCCTACCCTCCAAGAGACTGGCGCAGGACGGGGCACCCAGACACCACGGTGGTGCCCGGCGACGCCGGCAGCCGGGTGGGTGGGAGTTGCAGTGCCCGGGAACCCGTCCTCGCCGGCCCTCGCCACCTCCGGGCGCCCTCCCGCGTCCCCGCCTCCGCTACGCTGGTCCCGGTCGGCCCGGGCTGCGGGGACCCCAGGGCTCGCCCTCTGGCCTCACGCGGACTCCAGCGCTGCCCTTTTCCAGGCGCTCCTTTTCCCAAGCTGCTCTCCCACCTCCGCCGCTCCGCGCCCAGAAAGCACCTGAGGAGCCATCCCTGCCCGAGGAGCGCCCCCTCCTCGTCCCCAACCGGGCTTCCCTTCTCGCGTTCGGGGCACAGCGGCCGGTTCTTTCCCTTCTCCCACCGGAGATCCGAGAGGCGCATCGCCGGCCGGCCGCCACTCACCTCGGGTCCGGCGCGGCGCGGCGCTGCCTCCGCCTCAGACAAGGGCTGACAAGTGACTCGCGGTGCGGGCGCCGTCCCCACCGCCCGCGGGAACTTCCGCCTCCTGGCTCTCCCTCGCCCCACCCCCGGCCCAGGACACGCCCCTCCGCTCCCGGCCACGCCTCTGGGCCAGTCCCAGCCGCGCCGCGCCGCGCCGGGGCGGGGAAGGTGGTGGCGGCGGCGCCGGGTGATCGGGCTTGCTGGGGCTGGCTGAAGCAGCTGCGGAAAGACAACTGCGCTACCGAGTTTCGGTGGGAGTAGTCTTAGCGGATTTTGAGCGCTACCTGGCAAAGGTCTAACCCTCCGCGCGTCCGTTTTGTAGTGGGTGCATTTTTCTCTCCAGAAATTTAAATTGGCAAGCAGTCGCTCTGCCTAAAAATAGAAGGGTACTTTGGATAAATCTCTATCTATGCAAGTTCAGCGGTTACTGCCTGCGTTTTTTTTTTTTTGAAAGAGTTTTACATGCTCTGAAAAGTGCAGACCCAGAAGTTTACCTGTCAGGAAGGTGAAAACCGGTAACCTTAACAGATAGAAGTTAACCCTGTCCATCACACCAGAAGACAGTGATACATAAAAGCGGCCAAAAGTGATTCAACCACTTTATCTTCAGTTTATTTTTCTAAATCCAAATCAGTAGTCCACTTTCCAGCCTTCTATAGGGTTGCTTGATACGCCCGAGGAATTTATTCATAAGAAAACGTGAATAATGTTCAGTGAACATAGACTGTTACACTGTGAATTGGCTTATAAAACGTGAAAAGGACAATTCTTAACCAAGGAGCATATAAAGCAAGGATGAACTTCATGAGGTCCGTGAGCTCCCCGGCCCCCAGAAGTGCAAGCAAAATTCCAAAGGCGAAGATCCAAAGCTGCTCTTTCCCTAACGGTAGCCGCTGGCCACACGTGGCTATCGAACACTTGAAATGTGGCTACTGTAACTGAGACCATGAATTTTTTGTTTTACGTAATTTTAAATAATTTAACATTTAAAACGGAAGCAGGATAACATTTCTTTTTCTTTGAGACGGATTCTTGCTCTGTCTCCCAGGCTGGGGTCAGTGGTGCGATCTCGGCTCACTGCAACCTCCACCTCCCGGGTTCAAGCGATTCCCCTGCCTCAGCCTCCTGAGTAGCTGGGATTACAGGCGTGCGCCACCAAGCCCGGCTAATTTTTTGTATTTTTGGTAGAGATGGGGTTTCACCATGTTGGCCAGCCTGATCTCGAACTCCTGACCTCAGGTGACCAACCCGCCTCGGCCCCCCAAAGTGCTGGGATTACGGGCGTGAGCCACCGCGCCAGGTCGTTAACATTTCTTTTAAGCACTACATTTAAGGACTAAAGTTGAAAATATAATGCCCAAATTGAAATGCGTTGGAAGTGTAAAATGCACACTGGATTTCGACGACTTGGTATGAAAAAATAATGTAAAATGCCTCAATAATTTTTATATTGATTATATGCTGAAATCATCATATTTTATGTTTTGTTAAATGATATAGGATTATGGCCGGGCGCGACGGCTCACGCCTGTAGTCCCAGCACTTTGGGAGGCTGAAGCGGATGGCTCACCTGAGGTCAGTAGTTCAAGATCAGCCTGGCCAACATGGCGAAACCCCGTCTCTACTAAAAATACAAAAATTAGCCGGGTGTGGTGGCGCGTGCCTGTTATCCCAGCTACTTGGGAGGCTGAGGCAGGAGAATCACTTGAACCCGGGAGGTAGAGGTTGCAGTGAGCTGAGACCGTGACACTGCACTCCAGCGTGGGCGACAGAGCAAGACTCCGCACCAAAAAAAAAGAGTAATAATAATAATATTTGATTAAAATTAATTTCACTTTTTTAAAAAAATGTGTCCACTAGATAATTTAAAATTACTTATGTGAGCAGGGTGCAGTGGCTGCCACCTATAATCCTAGCACTTAGGAGGCTGAGGTGAGAGGATGGCTTGAGGGCAGGAGTTTGAGGTTACCCTAGGCAACATAGCAAGACCCATCTCTACAAAAATTCCAAAAAATTAGCTGGGCGTCATGTAGTGTGCCTGTAGTCCCAGGTCCCAGCTATTTGTATTGCTGAGCCCAGAAGTTCGAGGCTGCAGTGAACTATGATCTTGTCTTTGCACTCCAGCCTAGGTGACAAAGCAAGACCCTGTCTCTAAAAAAATAAATAAATAAAATTACATATGTGCTTCACATTATATTTTCATTGGACAGCACCAGTCCATAGCTTTCACCACATTTTTCAAAAGATGGCTTTGGGGGAAAGTGTTTCCTGGTGTGAAAGCTGGTTTAGAGAGTCTAATATATGTTATCACGTTTGACATCTCACCCAAAAATAAAAAAAAATAACAATAGCTACCATTAGCAAATACCTACCATGTGCTATGCAGTGTGGTAGTCCTTACAAGAACTTTATAAAATGAATGTCATCCTCATTTATAGATAATAAAATTTAGGTCGCAAGCAATTACAGCTTCTGCCAGTTCCACAGGGCCACGGCTCGAGTTAACCTCTAGGAGTCCCAACTCTGCCCCTTCTCATCTGTTTGCTGTTGATACAGTTAAACTGATCCTGGATCAACAAAGATTAATTTAAAGACATCAGCTGCAGATAGCCTATGGAGTTATCACTAGAGGATAAGCCTCTTGAGGTGATGAGGAAGAGTTGAGAATGGGCAGACTGTTGCTTACTTATGCAAATTCCACTTTACCCCTCAATTGCTAGCCTGTCTCTGAACCTCCTCCTCCTACTGCAGTTTAAATCCTGGGCTATAGAGTAAATTAACCAAATTAAGTTGTCTTGCATAGACTGATATTTATCCAAGTGTCCTACAAAGGACCTATTGCATCAAAATGACACGGACAGCTTGTTAAAATTGCATTTTCCTGGGTCCCCTCCGGACTCAGAATCCTCGTAGGTGAGCCCTTGGAATCTTTTTAACAAACACTCCCTCCCCACCTCCAGGTAATTATTAAACTGCAGTGCTTAAAAACTACTTCCCTAGAGACAGTGCTATGTCTCCAGTTTAATGTGCACTGTGCTCAGGTAAGAACCATGCATTCCAGATGGCAGCAACTTATCTGTTTCCTCATCTTAAAGGAAATGATAATTGTAAATAACCTTGTGAGATTATCATGAGGAATAGAGATAATATATATAAAACATTACACAGCATGCTTGGCACCAAGTAAGGATTAAATAAATGGTAGCCATATGAAAACTTTCCTAACCAATTGATTAGATTTATTTGTGTATCATAAAAAACAAGTAGAGAACTTTGACTTTCATTCTGCAAGTACTATGTTCTTAGTGCCCTATGTACATTATTCTACTTAATTCTTACAACCATATAAAGTAGATGTTTTTTCAGAGGAAGAAATAGAAACTTGGAGATTAAGACATTTAACCTAGGGCACACGCCCACAACTAATCAGTGATGGTAGTAGAGCAAAAGGTCTGATTCCAAAAACCATGTTACTTTCATCGCAACACACTGTCTCTTGGTAAATTCAGTAAGCCATCCAGACCAAAGACCTGAGGAAGATGGAATGCTTTCGAAACTAACACTGCTGAGGGCCATAGAGGTGTAAGCCATAGCAAATTATGGAAATAAAATAACTGCTGAGTAATTTGTATATGAGGGAAGATGAAACTCCTGAGCCATTTCAGGAGGGCATATGCCTTAACTTGTTTTATAATGAATTGCCACGGGGCCATTCTGACTCCCCCTGTCTGTTTCCCTCATCACTAACATTTATGAAATGGTTGGCCATGGTTTGAAGGACAGCCTGTGACTACAGACGATCAGAAGTTACTGGTCCATTGGGAAATCAAACCAATGTCCTTGGCCTCATTAACTCTACAGGGCTAAGTAATGAGGCACTGACCACAAAGGAATACCTATTAAAAGCTTCATTTTATCATAATCAGGGAAAGAAAAGCTGGGTTGGGGGGTGGGGGAGAAAGAGATCAAAAGATTAACTTACTTAGCAGGAAGAGTTTTTAAGAATAGTCCCTCTAAACACAGTATTTACCTAAGCTTATAAATGTTTTCTCTAACATTTTATTATCCAATCTATGACTCAGAACCTCTTGTAGCACTTCAAAAATAACAGAAACTTAATTACAACATGACATGGCTGTGACAAGTTTTTACAGTTGCACCCAATAAACTATAAAGTGCCAGTCTTTTAAAAGTTCCTATATTACTGAGTCAATTTATCTTTTCAGTCCTAATCCTGGAAGGTAAATAAACCACTCATGAGCATTTAAATTTTAAAATCTAGAATGGAAAAGAAGCATTAACTATTCTAATAACTAAAGAAACATTTGGTAATTTAGGGAGAAAAGATAGAAGGCACAGTGTCATTCTAAAGTTTACTGAAGAATCCTGGGAGAAGGGCAGAACTAAATCAGAAATGGAGAGAGTGGAAAGGAATAATGGATAAGAAAGACTGTAAGAGCAGATCCGTGAAGCCTAGGGTGACTGAGAAAATGTGTAATTGAGGAAGAAGGCAAAGTTTAAACTAGCCTCAGGGATTCAAGTCTCAGTTTGGTGGGTGGTATTCATAACTGATATTGATTGAATGGAGAGGAGCAAGGAACTATGCATTTTACTGGCAGTTTCTAGTAAGGAAAAAAAAGGCAATTGGTTGGTTAGTGAGGGGTAAAAATAAGAAGGATAGATAGGATGGACACTGAAAAAAGGTATCAGAGAGTCCCAAACTTGAGATTTCAGAAGTAGAGGAATATTCCTCATGATAGGATCAAGGTTCAGTCAGTCTGATTTTTTTACTCAGATAAAGTCAGTTCACTGAGGAGTCCGGTGAGTGGTTGAGAGGATAGAGAATATGTAGGAGCGATTTTGGAGATGAGATGGAAACTAACATGTGGGTCAATAATTGTAAAAATATGTTATATGAAGACATTACAGTAACTACTCCATTATATTCAGAAGGTACATTTCAAGACCCCTAGTAGATGCCTGAAACCAGAATAGTACCTAACCCTACATATACTATGCATGAATTTCTTTTTCTTTCACTATTTCATGGATAGAAGATTCATTCTTACCATAGATCTTAGTAACTTCAGCATACAATTTTTTTATTTCCTTATTAAGTCGAGAACTTTCACCTTTTCACTCAAAGGAAGTGATTTATGGTTTCTCTTTGGCATGTCCGAAATACCAGCATCACTACTTTTATGCTTTGGGGCCACTGTTAAGTAAAATAAGGATTACTTGAACATAAGCACTGCCATACAGGGACAGTAGAACTAATAACCAAGATGGCTGCTAAGTGACTAACAGGGTGGGTAGTATATGCAGCATGAATATGCTGGACAAAGGAATGATTCATGTCCTGGGTGGGATGGAGCAGGACGGTGTGAGATTTCATCACACTATGCAGAACAGCATGCATTTTAAAACATGAATTTTTCTAATGGAATTTTTCCATTGAATATTTTTGGACTGCAGTTGACTATGAGTAACTGAAACTGCAGAAAGTGAAAACATGGATAAGGGGGGACTACTATATTTTAAGAACATTAAAGTAGGAAATGGACCTGGAGCAGAATTTCCCAATTAGTTGATTGTGCCAAGAAATTAATCTTCTCAACCCGGGAGGTGGGGCAGACTGGAATTGGAAGCCTCATGCATTTCCCCAGTTTCCAAGTTTGTCTTGATGTGAAAAGAGTTGAGAAGCACTGTGTTAGGATGCCAAAAAGAGATAAATGAAAAGATCATTAGCTTTTCATTTATCTCATTAGCATTATGTACTCATCATAATGCCTTCCATGTTTCTACTAAGGAGTTAAGGAAAATGTGAAAAAAAAAAAAGGACACGGAGAATGCTCACTGTGATAATGCTCAGTTAGAAAGATCTTACTTATAAAAGGTAGTAGTAGAAGACACCCTGCCCATACCACTATACAGAGTCCTTTATTAAATTATTTTCAGTTAAACACATTTGAGTATACCATCGCTTTCCTCTCAAGACCCTGACTAACACATTATAGGTGACTCTTTTAATCATCAACACCTTTGCATAAATCACTAAAATGCTATGCACTCTTATTTAGTGTCTATCATGCACCAAAGATATAAGTGATGTCAAAAGCAAATTCATATGTTGGAAAAATATTGGAATTTTTGCTTTTTGGATTTTTTAAATTGCTGACTTTTTAAATTAGACACTTTATTTTTTAGAAGCATTTTCATTAAAGTGGTATGGTATAACCCACCATCATTTAAAATCTGGAAATAAATGTCTTCTTTTTTTTTTTGCATTATCAACTTTCTAACCAATAAAAGAGCTAGTACCAACTGTGAATATTCTGAATCACAGATTTTTTTTTTTGAGACGGAGTCTCACTCTGCCGCCAGACTGGAGTGCAGTGGGGCCATCTCGGCTCACTGCAACCTCCACCTCCCAGGTTCAAGCAATTCTCCTGCCTCAGCCTCCCAAGTAGCTGGGACTACAGACATGTGCCACCAAGCCCAGCTAATTTTTGTATTTTTAGTAGAGACAGGGTTTCACCATGTTGGCCAGGATGGTCTTGATCTCTTGACCTCGTGATATGCCTGCCTTGGCCTCCCAAAGTGCTGGGATTACAGGCGTGAGCCACTGTGCGCCTGGCCATTAATTGGCTTTTAAATCTCAGTTTGGTTTTTGGTCCCGAACTGCTGATCTAATCTTTGCTGATTCATTAGATAGTCTTTCTCATTTCTGGATTTAGAATTTCTGAAGCTTTTCCATGGATCTGTCTATCAATAGCAGGGCTTTGAGGACATAATTATTAAGAAGGCAAATGTACAAATGAGGTCTTAAAGTAAGTGGCATTTTGGATTAGAAAGATCCTTGGAGAAACCTAATCTTAACATGCTTTATTTACAGGAAAATCTCTCCACTCGAAAAATAGCACCTCTACTAAGTGTTTTTAAAATCCATTTATATACTCTGGGAAAGCAAGGAAACTAATATTCTGGTTAGAAGGTACCCACATTTATAGTCATAGTGGAATGCATTAAGCCATGTCATTCCTAGCCAAAATGTAAGGGATATAGTCCTAAGAGTGATGAATCAATGCATTAAAAATCTGATTAAAGCATAGAATTGTTTCTAAAATAAGAAGTACTATGAAAGAATGATTGTGGATCAATAACATATACTAAAACTAGACTATCCCACTGATAATATTTAATTTACACATCACAACAAATTCTGCCAGTCTGTGCAATATGCACATACCTATCAACATTTAATTTCATAAAATTAATTCTGGAAGTATTCTCAAAGCCACTTTCTCTCAGCTGTGAAAAGTTAACAGATGAAGAAAGTAAGCAAGACAGTTTTTTAAACTGTGGGATATGAAACTGGAATCTAAATATTTTCATGATCTGATTATTCCACATGACAAAATGTTTTCTAAACAATACTCTAGCCAAAGTTTGAGGCCTGCTTCTTCTCAAAATTTAAAGGTATGAACAAAATAACAGGAGTTTTGCTAGGTATGAATAACAAAATCTAACCATTTTCAGTTAAATATTATTTTACACATTAATGCTTACATTTTAAAATTCATGGAAAAAGTGCAACTATAAATGTTATCAATAGTTGCCCTCTAGGTGGTGAAACTTGCTGTCATTTTATTATACTTCTATTTGCTTTTTATACTTTCCAAATTTTCTATGAAAATATTTTACTTTTATAGTAAACTAAAAATTAGGAGTAGCAGTATTAGTACATATCAATACACATAATGTTGTTATATACACATACTTTGGTTATAAAAATTCATATACATATACAAATACCTGTGGAACAAATGGGAATTTTGAATTATAACAATTTCTTATTAAACATTTAATAAAAGCTAAATACTCTTCTGAATCCTTCGTATATATTGACTTATTTCATCCTCACAGCAGCCTAGATACTTACATTATAGTTTCTTCAGATAAGAAAATGAAGACACACGGTTAATGTAACTTGCCCACAGCTGTTCATCTAGCTAGTATAGGCAGATGCAGGTTTTAAAGCCAGACAATCTGCCTATATGAGTATGTACTTAACTAAAATACATGGCTGCTGTTACAGAGTATATTATGGAAGTCTGTATCTCTGGAATTCTCTTTTTTTGGGGGGGGGGGGGGGGGGACGGAGTCTTGCTCTGTCGCCAGGCTGGAGTGCAGTGGCGCGATCTCAGCTTGCTGCAACCTCCGTCTCCCGAGTTCAAGTGATTCTCTTGCCTCAGCCTCCCAAGTAGCGGATTCAGGATCTAATTCAGGATCATAAACTTTCTTGACTATTTTTATGTTTTGCGTAAGTGACACACAGCATTAGGTAAACTACAATAAGGTAAAATGATTAATTATAATAAAAGTCACTTCAGGATTGGGAGATAAATCCCTAAACCTCATTGTGAAAAATATTTACTCAAGTCGTTTAAGCTGAAACCCTTATTTCTTTTAAGATTTATAGCCTTTCCTACAGAAAGGGGGCTCTTGATAATAATAACTTATTTTTCAGTATGTGAAAAAGCAGAAAAATCAAATTTAAATCTTCACAGAATGTTTGGTTTTCTCTATGAATTTCTTCTAGGAAGGAAAATATGGGGACATATATATGGTTGTTCCATTAACATCAGTCAAACATCCAAATTAAATCTAAAAAATAAAATATTTACAAGTTTGGTCTAGGTAACAAACTATTAGACATTTTAATTATGTAATTTTATTTTATTTTAAAATTTAAACCGAGTACTTGATATAGACACACCTTAGTCAATCTTCATAGAGCAGTCTTAATCACTTATATTAAATGTTAAAAGACAATTTTGATAATTTTTTAAACAAACACCGTGAACACACCAGTTAAAGAAATACAAAAAGAGTACTGTGAAAAACATAGGCAAAATAAATACCACATTTTTCAAATTAACATCAATTGAAACATGTATTGGACCGATAAGTCTCTGGAAGAGATTTAATCTTCCAGAGGGGGGAAAAAACTAAAGACATTTCTAGTTTTCTTTATATTTATCTGGTCAGATTCCTTGACAAATTCTTGTTGTCTTGTTATATTTAATATAGTTTTATATTAATTTATAATTTATATTATTTAGTAAATTTGTTATTTAGAAACATATTATTAAATGTATATATATAGTGGCAATTAAATCAGTGTGTCATCATTTTAGAACTTAGACCCTGTAACACTAAAGTGTTTCTAGCCCAAAGATGGAAATATATATAAATTTTGGGGATATATATAAATACAAGGGGATCGAGACCTTGCATAAAAAAAAAAAATCCAGCTTCTGATTCTTTCATCAGTACAGCAGAAACACATTCCCCCTAGAAAAATAAAAATGCTACCTCTTTAAAAACACTTCAACATGATTAGCAAGGGCAAATGAGTAACAATCCCTCCTAGAAAAGAAATGAGTTGGTTCATTACAACTGGAGCCAAAGTATCAACTGTTATACCCAGATCCAAATATAGTGCCTTCTGGCACAGAAAGAACTCAGAGCCAGAGGCAGAACTGGTGGACACCTGATAGCATTGCCCAAGTAACTGGAGCTAAAGTTTTACTTGTTGTGGAGACAAATACACCGAAAATCCAGACAGAGAACAAATCACATTACCTCCATTTTAGAAAGTACTTTGAAGATGGATTTTAAATCTCCTGGTATGTCTTGTTGTTTGTTTTTTGTTTTGGTTTTACTTTTTAAATTTTCAAAAATACACAAAATAGAATACTATAATGAACACTCAAGAATAATATAATGAATAGCCTCAATAATTACCATCAATAATATAATTTACTTTTGGGTTTTTGTTATTGTTGTTTGGTTTTGTTTTTTTTGAGACAGGATCTTGCCCTGTCACCCAGGCTGGAGTGCAATGGTGCAATCATAACTCACTGCAGCCTCGATCTCCTGGGCTCAAGCGATCCTCCCACCTCAGACTCCCAAGTAGCTAGAATTGCAGGCATGGGACACCACACCCTGCTATTTTTGTTTTATTTATTTTTTGTTGTTGAGACAAGGTCTCACTATGTTGCCCAGGCTGGTCTCAGACTCCTGGCTTCAGGTGATAGTGCCGGGATTACTTTAATTTAAACTAAGGTTTTAAACATATTTTAAACAAACATAAGTATTACACATGTCAAGATTTCACAAACTATTTTTCAGGTTAAATGAAAGAATGTGAGTTTCAGTTCATCCATATTGCAGTTCAAAAGTTGGTAAAAAAAAAAAAATGTTTGGCAGGGTTTTTTTTTTTTTTTTTCCAAATGGAAACTCTTAGGGCAAGTAAATCTTGGTGAAGTTCCATCAGTTTAAAACTGAGTATGCTCAGAAATTAACTTTTATTAGTCCAACTACTAAATAGACAGACGTTCAGGGACTCATTCATGTTAAAAATCAAGCTTGCTAGAAGCTTGTAAAAAACCCAGAGGTGGCCAGGCGCAGTGGCTCATGCCTGTAATCCCAGCACTTTGGGAGGCCGAGGCAGGCGGATTACCTGAGGTCAGGAGTTTGAGACCAGCCTGGCCAACATATGAAACCCTGTCTCTACTAAAAATACAAAAATTACCCGGGCGTGGTGGCACACACCTGTAATCCCAGCTACTCGCGAGGCTGAGGCAGGAGAATTGCTTGAGCCGGGGAGGCAGAGGTTGCAGTAAGCCGAGATGGCACCACACTGCACTCCAGCCTGGCTGACAGAGCGAGATTCTGTCTCAAAACAAAACAAAACAAAACAAAACAAAACAAAACAAAACAAAAAAAAAAAGAAAAAGAAAGAAAAGAGAAGAAAAGAAAAGAAAAAAACCCAGAGGTTGAATTTGTTAATTTACACTAAAAGGTTACCTGTGAAGCAATCTGAACCTTCATATCATTTTACTTACAGGAGGGAAGTCTAATTGAAAAATAAAATTTAGGTCAGAAGTTTGCTTGGTGAGTATAGAATCAGAGTAAAAGGAGGTGCAAGAAGTTAAGGAGAAGCCTCATCCCATTGGATAACCAGATGGACTCTTCCCTTGTAGGGTGATGACTTCAGCAAGTGATTTAGGATGCCGCTAACACAGCTTCCACAGGCTGCAGTTGGAAAACACTAATAAGGGCTTAGTTTCAAACTCTTCCTTGTCGGAGTGCCTAATTTCTATTTCTTTCTATTAATAAAACACCTCATTATGAAGAGATACTATTTCTTTTCCTTTCTATTAATGAAACACCTCATTATGAAGAGATACTATTTCTTTTTCTTTTTCTTTTTTGAGACGGAGTCTTGCTCTGCCGCCCAGGCTGGAGTGCAGTGGCGTGATCTCGGCTCACTGCAAGCTCCGCCTCCTGGGTTCACGCCATTCTCCTGCCTCAGCCTCCCGAGTAGTTGGGGCTACAGGCGCCCGCCACCACGCCCGGCTAATTTTTTGTATTTTTAGTAGAGACGAGTTTTCACCGTGTTAGCCAGGATCGTCTCCATCTCCTGACTTCGTGATCTGCCCACCTCGGCCTCTCAAAGTGCTGGGATTACAGGCGTGAGCCACCGCGCCCGGCCAGAGATACCATTTCCAAGGTTGTAGATTACCTACATGAGTAGCATTTTAAATTAAGGTCGTCCCTCTTGAGGGGAACTCCCAGGCCCCTTGCTGAAGGTTAGGAAGCAACCAACTGAGCAACTATTGACTCCCCAGCGTGCTTTCTACCACACCTCAGGTCATTTAGATTTGAACACTGGCAAAACACAAATGCAGATTTTTCCTGTTTCTCCAGATTTCAGAGAAAAGACTACAGTTGTTTGATTGCTTTTTCTGAGATGGTTAAAGAAAGACTAGCCTGTAACCCAATTTCTAAGCGTTGGCTTCCCAAAGAATCAAAGTTCTTACTTAGATTTTCAGGTTGAACACTAGAAAAACACATTTTCATCTTTTTCCAGGCTTGTTGACTCTATTAATATTTGTTTCTCTCTAAGATTAATAAAACAGATTCTGTCTTTCCTTTGTGCATGTATATGCTATCAATTTATTATTATATATTAGCTTTTCTTTATCAAAGGGTTGAAAATTGAAACAAATTCAAGACTTCTTATAGTATTAAAATTTCTGTTTCATTAGATCTGTCTCATACTGTGAACAGGAATAAACGAGAAGCTTTCAACAGGCCTGGAGGTTTCATGACTTCCTTCATTTGTTCTAAGTGGTTTCCTTTCTAGCCCAACCCTCACCAATTCATAAGAATTTGACCTGATCAACCATCCTGTTCTGAAGGAGAAAAGATTTTTTTTTCCCATCAGTGGCTAAAATATGGCTGAAGCACCCGTAACAAAAAGCAAATTGTCAAGAAACAAGCATACAAATTTATTTAAGTTTTATGTGACTCAAGAGCCTTCAGAAATAAAGAACCAAAGAAAAAGGGAAATCAGTGTATTTTTTTTTGCTAAGTTTGATGAAAGAGTGGATAGTTGTAGAGAAGGATGACTGCACAAAAGGGGTATGATATAATGGTAATAAACTGGGGGAAACTTAGTTTGTTCAGATTCTTCTCTGTGTCCCTGTGTCTTCAGAGATAAGGACATTCTTCTAGGTTTAGGGAGGGCATCTCTCACAAAAGGGTCTTATAACCTGCTTCAGAGGAAGGTCAGATAATTCTTTTATGGCCTGCTTCATGGGAGAAGAGTGTGGAGAAAGACATCCTGCTTCTGCTGCTTTCTTAAATGCCAAGGTGCCATATACTGGGGTACTGTGTCTTGAACCCCATCACTCTCTACAGACACAAATTCTTAAAAATTAATTTTATCCAAAGGAATAATATTAGAGATCATTTTAATATACCCTTATTGATTGCCAACGCATTTTGATTCTCGCATTTGTAAAGAATAGCTTCCTCTTCTGCTTGTCTGTTCCAAGACAGTTGACTGGAAGACTATGTAGTGACAGACTCGCCGGGATGCAGAAGAAATTTTCTTGCTGTAGCATTTAGGTATTAGTAACATCTCTGAAATAATGACATTTGGTTATCTTATTTACAAAATATTATGTTGGAGATAAATAATCTCACCAAAAATAATCCACTTTTTAGCTTTGAAGTTAAAAAAATCCACGGGTTAGTTCCACAAACTCTAAGGCAATTGCTGTGGTTTCAATGTATACTCCAAAGTCTAAATATTGAAACAATGCCCAATGCAGCAGTGTTGAGAGGTGGAACTTAAGAGATGATTAAGTCATGAGGGCTCTTCTCTTATGAATGAATTAATGTCGTTATCAAGGGACCGGGTTCCTGATAAAAAGATGAGCATTATCCCCTTCCCTTCTCTTTCTCTCGTGAGCTCTCTTGCCCTTCTGCCTTCAGCCTGCAATGATGCAGCAAGAAGACTCTCACCAGATCTGGCCCCTCAGTCTTAGAGTTCTCAGCCTCCAGAACTGTGAACCAAATAAGTATCTGCTCAGTATAAATTACTCAGTCTTAGATATTGTTATTATATTTTATATAAAAAATTATATGTTAAAAGCAGCACAAAATAGACTCAGATAGCAATCTTTTATTTTTTTATTCTGATTTACCTGTCTGTTTGATTGATTGATTGATTGATTGATATAGGGTCTTGCTCTGTCACCCAGACTGGAGCACAGTGGTGATATCACAGCTACTGCAGCCCTAATCTCCTGGGCTCAAAGAGATCCTCCAATCTTAATATCCTTTCCCTAACCCCTCACTCTTCTGCCTAATAGCTGAGATTACAGGTATGGCCATCCTGTCCAGCTAATTTTTTTTCTTTTCTTTTTTTTTTTGGTAGATACTAGTTCTCTCTACCTTGTGCAAGCTGGTCTCAAACTCCTGGACTCCGGGACATCCTTCCAGTTCTTCCATCTTGGCCTCCCAAAGTGTTGAGATTACAGGTGTAAGCCACCCTGCTGGGCCTGTTTTCTTATCTACGTAATAACTATCATTATGGATTGACAAGTACTTCCTTCTTTTATAATTAATTTTTTATGTTTATTTTAACAGTTTTTGGGTTTAAAGGTGGTTTTGGTTATATGGATAAGTTCTTTTTTTTTTGAGATGGAGTCTCATTCTGCTGCCAAGGCTGGAGTGCAGCGGCACAATCTCGGCTCACGGCAACCTCAATCTCCTGGTTCAAGTGATTCTCCTACCTCCTGAGTAGCTGGGACTACAGGCATGTGCCATCATGCCCAGCTAATTTTTGGATTTTTAGTAGAGATAGGGGTCTCACCATGTTGGCCAGGCTGGTCTCAAACTCCTGACCTCAAATGATCTGCCCCCCTTGGCCTCCCAAAGTGCTGGGATTACAGGCGTGAGCCACTGTGCCCAGCCTGGTTACATGGATAAATTCTTTAGTGGTGATTTCTGAGATTTTGATGCACCCCTCACCCAAGCAGTGTACACTGTACTCAATAAGTAATTTTTTATTCCCTACCCGCCCATCTCTCCCCTCTCCCCGAGTCCCCAAGTCCATTATATCATTCTTATGCCTTTGGATCCCAATAGCTTAGCTTCCACTTATAAGTGAGAACGTACGATATTTGGTTTTCCATTCCTGAGTTACTTCACATAGAATAATGGCCTCCAGTTTTATCCATGTTGCTGCAAAAGAAATTATTTCATTCGTTTTTGTGGCTGAGTAGTATTCCATGGTGTGTGTGTGTATATATATATGTATATCACATTTTCTTTATCCACTTGTTGGTTGATGGGCACTTAGGTTGGTTCCATATCTTTGCAACTGTGAATTGTGCTGCTATAAACATGCATGTGCATGTATCTTTTTCATATAATAACTTCTTTCCTTTGGGTAGCTACTCAGTAGTGCAATTCCTGGATCAAATGGTAGATCTACTTTTAGTTCTTTAAGGAATCTCCATACCGTTTTTCATAGTCGTTGTGCCAGTTTACATTCTCATCAGCAATGTAAAAGTGTTCTCTTTTCACTACATCCATGCCGACATCTAGTGTTTTTTGACTTTTTAATTATGGCCATTCTTGCAGAAGTAAGGTGGTATCTCCTTGCAGTTTTAACTTGCATTTCCCTGATAATTAATGATGTTGAGCATTTTTAAATATGTTTGTTGGCTGTTTGTATATCTTCTTTTGAGAATTGTCTATTCATGTCCTTTGCCCATTTTTTGATGAGATTATTTGTTTTTTGCTTGATGATTTGTTTGAGTTCCCTGTAGATTCTGGGTATTAGTCCTTTGTTGGATGCGTAGGTTGCAAAGATTTTCTCACACTCTGTGGGTTCTCTGTTTACTCTGCTGATTATTTCTTTTGTTGTGCAGAAGCTTTTAAGTTTAATTAGGTCCCATTTATTTATTTATGTTTTTGTTGCCTTTGCTTTGGGGTCTTAGTCATGAATTCTTTGCCTAAGTCAATTGAAAAGTACTTTCTTTGTGGAGCCCACCTACAAAGTGATAATAAAATTATCTGACAATATCATAACATGATATATTTAGCTCAGAGTGGCCTACACATTGAAGATATGTGCAGTGCTTATCATTCTTTATACTTTTTCCATTGAAAAAGTTGTGAGTACAAACATCTGAGTGGTTAGCATATTACTTTCTAACAAATGAAAACCCTGCAAGTAGTTAACTGACGTGAGGAAGAAACTCTGGGTGTTATTTGTTGGTAAATTTGCTATTGCACTACGTTGTTATAACAACTGATTACAATTTTAAGGCTATTTTTAAGGCTTTTATTATGATACATCTTTGCTTTTGTTGTTTGTTCATTTTGGTTTTAATTTGTCCCATTATCATCAACAAAAGTTACTGATCTTTTCCTTTCTTTCCTTTCAATCTTAATGAGACTCCTGGTCCTTTTCCTGTCATAAAACCAGAAACAAAGAGCAAACAAATATTTAGGTGAAAGAATGAGGTATCAGGAACCGTCTGACCCCAATCCACACTATTGTCACCTAAGCTGTCAGTGCTCCTCTGCCTAGCTTCTGTAAGTCAGGCTGTTGAAAGGAATACCCTCTTTTACAAAACAGGAAACTGTAGTTTAAATGCCTTGCCTATGGTTTCCCACTGAACCAATAAGAGGCAGAAATAGAACCCAGACCTCCTGACATGTGATTCAATGCTCTTTCCACTTCACAATGATGCCTAAAAATATAAACAAATTTTTAAAACTCTCCAAAGAAAATAATACCTTATCCATTTCCATGTTGTAAGTTACATCATTGAAGCTGAAGTTTAGTAAGATTAATTTTTAAAATTTTTATATTGAATCTAACAACTCAGTAACTCCTATAATAGTTTCAATCTGTAAGAACCCTTAGAAATTTTTACAAATAATCCTTACCATTTTCAAAAAATAAAAATGTCTTCAGGAAAATGAGATCCTTTGTATGGTTTTATTTACACATTTTAATTACTTCACTGTATTCCATCAGTGCCACCCCTACAAATTTGTCTTGTTGATCTTAGATCTTAGTGTAAATGTCATTTCCCTGTGGCAGCCTTCTCTGATTTTTCAGAAAAACTTACTTCCACACACTGTATTTATATTTTTATAGCATCTGCACTTTTCCTTCACAGCCCTTGTTATGATAGTAAATACATGGTAATTTGAGTAATTATTGTTTAATGTCAGTTTACCTTCCAGATCATAAGCACTGTGAAGGCAGAATTTGTTTGTCTTGTTCACTAATATGTCCCCAGCATCAGGAAGTGATGGATACATAGTAGGTATTCATTAAATATTTATGTAATAAGCAAACATATGTGTTTCTCAGGGTAACTACATAAGCTTTCGCATAGCTGGTTTAAGAGAAATAATAAACAATAATGGTCCTCTTCATTGTATACCTACTCTGTTCAATATACTAGGCTAGGTGTTTTACATGTGTATTCTCACAATAAGCCTATGAAGTAGCTATAAATTTTATTCACACTTACAAATGAGAACACTGAAGTTTAGGAAGATTAGTTAATTTATCCAAGGTTACCTGACCAGTGGCTGGAGTTTGATTGCTATAGGAATTTAGGAAATTTTTTAAATGCAAGAAAAATATAGTTTTCTTTATTCAAAGAGTAATCTCTCCTTCTGTCTTTTCACACTGGAGAAAAGGTGGGAAAATGAAGCCACCACTTTACCTTATAATCATTCAGAGTCAAACTCTTTCATTTTGACTCCTCTGTTGCAGATTCCAACTGTAGCACTGTCTTAGTCAATTTTCCACTGCTGTAACAGAATACCTGAGACTGGGTCATTTAGAACAAACAGAATTGTATTTGGCTTATGGTTCTGGAGGCTGTGAAGTCCAAGAAGTGGGGCCACATCTGCTGAGGGCCTTCTGAGGGCCTTTGTGCTGCATCACCTCACAGTGGAAGGGCAAAGAGAGAGAGCAAGAGAGGGTCTAACTCACAGTTATAACAAATCTACTGTCTGGATAATGAACCCAGTCCCTTGATAATGACACTAATCATTCATGAGGGTAGAGCACTCATGCCCTAATCATTTCTTAAAGGTCCTGCCTTTCAACACTTTTGCATTGGGGATTAAATTTCCAAAATATGCTTTTTAGAGGAGCAGTCCCCAACCTTTTTGGCACCAGGGACCCGTTTCATGGAGATAATTTTTCCACAAACATCGAGGGTTGAGGCGGGGCAGTGGTGAGGAGGGTGTGGGGATGGGGTGGGGTGGGGCCGAGGAAGGGATGGTTTCCAGTGAAATTGTTCCACCTCAGATCATCAGGCATTAGATAGATTCTCATAAGGAGCATGCAACCTATAGCCTTTGCATGCTCAGTTCACAATAGGGATTGTGTTTCTGTGAGAATCTAATGTTGCTGCTGATCTGAAAGGAGGCGGAGCTCAGATGGTAATGCTCTCTGGCCTCCCCTTACCTCCTGCTCTGCGGCCTGGCTCCAACAGGTCTCTGATTGGTATCCGTCAACGGCTAGGGGGTTGGGCACCCCTGTTTTAGAGGACACATTCAAACCATAGCAAGCACTTTGGCTTTTATGTCTATGGGTTAAAGCCAAAGATTTCAAACCTCTCTTTCCCATTTTCATATATCATCTAACTAAGTATTTAAAATGGTGTCTATATTTCTATACATTCAAAGAGATAAATGATATTTTTGATGTTTACTTATCCTAAGAGTGCAAATAAAAATATGGAATGAAGTAATAAGAGGGGATATAGTGCAATTACATTTACTTACAAAAGGAGAGAAGTGATGTTTACCTTTGCCCATAGATCCTTAAATAAATGTTAAATAAATACAATCATGGATCAACAAAACAAAACTTTTCTTTTTCCTTCAGACAGATTACTTCTTTTTGGGGCCTGTCCAAGAATTACAAGTGGGACTCACTACTTAATCTCTCTAAACTGTGAAATCCCTTGACATAAGAAAAACAATAGAACCTTATTGAAAGAGAAGTAATGTGCTATATAGTGGAAAGCAGCTATTTATTTGGCCAAACTTGATGAATTTTTAGTATGGAATTATTTGTTCTTCAAAATAACATTGCCAAGAATCTTTTTATTCCACTACTCACTACTTTTCCCTATTTCCTTTGAAAGTTAAAAACAAGTTCTTAATGAAAGCTATAACAGATATGGGGCAAAAGAAACACCCAAGGGTAGAAACTTTTCTATCTGCTCTGGTTTTTTTAATTAATTAATTTATTTATTTATTTATTTTTGAGACAGGGTTTTGCTCTGTTGTCCAGGCTGGAGTGCAGTGGTGCAATCTTTGCTCACTGCAGCCTCCACCTCCTAGGCTCAAGCAATCCTCCCACCTCAACCTCCTGAGTAGCTGGGACTACAGGTGCATAGCACCACGTCGGGCTAATTTTTGTATTTTTAGTGGAGATGGGGTTTTACAATGTTGCCCAGGCTGGTCTTGAACTCCTGGGCTCAAGTGAGCTGCCCACCTCAGCCTCCCAAAGTGCCGGGATTACAGGTGTGAGCCACTGCACCTGGCTATGTTCTGTTTATTTCAAGGCACTTTCTAGCAACTATAAGACAATACGATACAGCACCCAAACTTGAATGCAAGCATCACTTCAGAAATAGGATTATATGGCATATAAAATGAAAGAGAATAGGATTTATAGAGTCCCTATTGTGTACCTAGCTCAGAGGGAAGCCCCTAGTTTTGTCACACAGTTTCAGCAAGCTCCCAGAACACTTTCTGGCTTAAGGAGTGGTCTGCATGGGCCACAACCAGGAGAAAGAAGGATTAAAGCAGACATCCAAGCTAATCTCACATCAAATGAGAGTACTGCATAAGTACATTAGAGCTTAGCTTTAATAAGTCCTATTCATTGCGTGAATTTTGACATGGATCAGTTGACAAGTCTCCAGATATAACAGGTATATGAATAAAATAGGCTGGGTTTTTTAAAATTAGGTTTTAAACCTGTTACGAATAATCTCCATAAATTCTCAACTGCGTCACCTTTGCTTCCTTCCAGTACCATTGTGATTGCCATTTTAGGCAGATTTCATTATGCTTTAAACTTAAGGCAAAAGTTTACAACTCAGCTTTGGTGTGTCCATTCTTGCTGTCCTAGCCCCTCAAAATATTGCATATTATGCATTATATGTAAAGATGTGATTGCTAGAATTAAATTACTACCATATTTGTAGGAATTTATATTGTCTTCCTTGTTAAGTGAGAACCACTTGATTGTGTGAAACCTGCAAGCAACATCCAAATCAACACATTTTTTGTTAACCCCAAATCTTACAGATATTTTAACTGAAGTCCTAAATTCTTTTAAATTGTCTATATTTCAGTGGAAACCATGAACAAATTAACATTTTTTTCTTAATTAGCTGTTTTACTTGATTACTAGGTTTCATCATGCCAAATAAATAATGGGGCCAGGGCAATGAATTAAATGGTCACATAGCCCTGGGAGAAAGCTGGGATATCTTAAGGGTGATTTTGAATCTCATATCTTATTTGCTTACATTGGAGAATGTAAAAAGTGGTTAAGAATTTTCTGTAAGGGTTGTACGATGGATACTTACAGATGCAAATGGATTGAAACAATCCATTAACAATAATGTCTGAAGTTAAGAAAAGATCATCATTTATATCATGAAAAACATGAATAAACACTCAGAAAATAGTTTCACATTGTAATTTTAAAAAGGCCTTTGAAGATGTTTGTAGCTTTGGCAGTGTTCCAGAAGCAGCAGATCAGAGTGATCCAGTGGAGCAGAGTGATCCTGCTTAATATAGAATGCCGCAGCCCTGAAGTCTCATGAAAGCCATGATATTGTCTGAAGCAACCAAATGTGTGGTTAATACACATGGGCCCAGCCTTCCACTGGGAGATACTTGTCAAGATTTCCTTAGAAATGAGTTGTACTGCTGGGAGGAGTGGCTCACGCCTGTGATCCCCGCACTTTGGGAGGCTAAGGTGGGCAGATGGCTTGAGCCCAGGAGTTTGAGACCAGTCTGGCCAACATAGCAAGACCCCATTTCTACTAAAACACAAAAAATTAGCTGGGTGTGGTGGCATGCACCAGTAGTCCCTGCTATTTGGGAGGCTAAGGTGAGAAAATCACCTAAGCCCGTGAGGTCAAGGTTGCAGTGAGCTGTGATTTTACCACTGCACTCCAGCCTGGGTGACAGAGTGAGACTCTGCCTCAAAAAAAAAAAAAAAAAAAAGAGAGAGAGAGAGAAATGAGTTGTGCATCTAAAAAGAACACATCAAACAATACAAATATTAACAATATTTTCTTTTGTTTTTCTCTTTACCTACATTGAGACAAAGTTTTTACAATACACAATTAAGCACCTATTCTAGTGTGTTAGATTGTTGGCAGTATTTTAAAAACCAGTACTGGAGCTAGTCCAATTATTTCTGATTAGCTCTTTCTCTGTGCCTCTGCTAGGGAAAAACAATGGGTATCTCCAAACATTTGACTAGTGGTAGTTAAGCATAATAGGGTCTAGAAGGATTAAAGGAAAACAAATGATAGGAGACACTTCCTTAAACTCTCTAGATAGCTAGAGATGCTCAAGCTTCATTCATTCAAAAAATATTTATTAAGCACCTGCTTTATGGCAGGCATTGTTTTATTTGCTTATTTGTCTTGAGATAGGGTCTCTCCCTGTCACCCAGGCTGCTGAAGTGCAGTGGTACGATCTTGGCTCACTGCAGCCTCTGCCTCCCAGGCTCAAGTGATCCTCCCACCTTAGCCACCTAAGTAGCTGGGACTACAGACACGTGCGGCCATCCTCAGCTAATTTTTAAACTTTCTGTAGAGACGAGGTCTCAAACTCCTGGGCTCAAATGATCCTCTGGCTTCTGCCTCCAAAAGTGCTGGGACTACAGGGATGAGCCACCACATACAACCCAAGCGCTGTTTTAGGAATGTGACTCTGGTGATTTAAAAAATCACCCTCAGTCCTTGCCCTCAGGAACTTAACATTTTGATGTGTATCACAGGCACTAAAACACGTACGTACATTATTTTTGAGTGATGCTAAATGCTAGAAAGACTGATAAAGCATGGCAAGGGAATCATGAGTAATGGTGTGATGGGATGAGATGATATTTTAGGGCAAGAGCTTTCTGAGGAGGTGACATTTAAGCAGACTACTAAGTGATATAAGAGTGAGCTTCAAAAAAATTTGAGGAAAAGTACTTCAGACAGAATAAAAAGCAAAAAACAAACAAAAACTAAAAAATATCTTGAGAAGCAAATGTATTGAAGCTGTTTTTAGTATAGTACAGAGGCAGGTTTTGCTAAAACGAACTAGAGAGAAGTTGGAAGCCAGAGAAGTAGACAAAGACTAGATGATTGCAGGCTTTGCAGACTATGAAAAAGTCCTTGAATTTCACTCTAGTGCAACAGAAAGTTATTAGAGGGTTTTTGACAGGAGTAGGACATAATTTCATATATGAAGGCTTTAAAAGGCAAAAGTGGAGTGAGAGAGACCAGTTAGGAGAGGGATGGTGGCTCCGATCTAGCTGTGGTAGCATCAGATATGGTAAGAAGCTGTAGAATATTGCAAATATTTTGGGAGTGGATTTGAAAAGAGTTGCTGATGGCTTAAGTGTAGAGAGTAATTAAAACAAAAAGAAGAGCCAGGAATGATCCCAACATTTTGGCCTTGAGCATATGAATGAACGGGGTGTCATTTACTGGAATATAGATAGCAGTCAAGGCAAATGAGAGAGCAAAGGTTTCTAAGAGAAAAGCAGAGTGCTGCCCGATGATATAAACATATATAAAAACTCAATAAGAAATGTCAAAATTTTAGGTGCTACAACATAAAGATCATATTTATACAAATGTCAGGAGACTTTAATATTATTCATGTTTCTAGAAGGGGGATAAGTTTGGGCAGAGATGCTTTAACTTTTCCTTCTTATACATTTCAATGCCTGTTCAAGCTTTTAAAAATTTTGTACATGTGTCACTTTCATTTAAAAATGTTTTAATGTAGCAATAACAAGGTAATAAGAATTAATAGTTAAATGAGAGATGTTATACAAACAGATAGGATTGTTACCTTGTTTATGAATTACTCTTATTTTAAAATTTAATATACCAATTACAAGGTAGTAAGAATTAATAAGTTAAATGAGAGATCCTATAAAAGCAGTTAAAATGAAAAGTCAACTGCATTTACCTGCTTTACCAGTTTTAAAACTATCCAATCTCTAAACACTTTCATGAGCCTTACAAGAAGACAAGCGTGTCTTCAGAGCTCCCTTCTAACTTTATATTTGACATAAACTCCGACTTGTTCCTTAGTTTAAAGTTTGCTTTCTTTTCCCAGCTATGCTTTACACAGCTCCACTTGTAGTATGATATGCCCTGCCTCAGGCTCTAAAATGGTTTATACACATCTCTCTCAAAAGCATTTGTCATCTGTCCCTAATCCAGTGACTGCTTCAGACCCAAACCAGTTGGCCTTGATCAGCTCATTGAGGCCTGTTTGTTTGCTCTTTGGAACTAGGTAGCAAATACAAGGGTATTCCAACTTGCCATATTACCTGATGCCTTCAACATGAAATCAGTTAGCACAGTGGCTGTAATGAAGTCACTCTTTCTGTTTAGATAAGGGAGTAGCCAAAGCTCTCAAGGACATTTTCACAGACTCCTATAGAGAAGGGATTAGGGTCTCTATTAATATACTCAGTCCTGGGATTCCTGGAACATGGGCTATTCTACTGATTTTTTTCCCCTCACATTCTTCCAATGAGTTACCCTTCATCTCCCCATACTGGGGTCTTATTTCAAGGGTGTTTACTAGCTCACTTATAATGTCAACTTGCTATTTTTAAAGATGTGATTATCAAATCATTAATTCATTTTAATGTCAGCTTTATTGAAGGGTAATTTTAAATGTACAATTCAGTGAGTCTTGACAAATGTATACAGCTGTGTAACTCCCATCATAGTAAAGAAATAGAACAATTCCATCACCCCAAAGGGTTTCTTCATCGCCCCTTTGTAGTTAATCCTCTCTCCGTAATCCACACACACCCAGATTCTGGCGACTGCTGATCTATCTGTTGCTGTAGTTTTGCCTTTTCTACAACTTCATGTAAATGGAATCATATAGAGTTTTGTGGATGGCTTCTTTACCTTCACATAATAATTTTGAGATTCATCCCTGTCTTGTGTGTATATGTAGTTTGTTCCTTTTTATTGCTATGTAGTATTTCGTTGTATGACTATCCCACATTTTGTTCATCCATTCACCAGTTGATTGATGTTTGTTTATAGTTTACATAAATTTGCTTATGAGTTTTTGTGTGAATTAAGAAGTAGGATTGCAGGGTTGGGTTTAAATCTACCATCTTATTATTTATTTTCTATTTCTCCCATCTGTTTCCTGTTCCTTTTTTGGCCTATTTTCCTGCATTCTTCTGGTTTAATTATATTTAGTATTTCATTTTGTCTCCACTATTAGTTTATTAGCTTTAGCTCTTTGTTTTATTTTTTTCTTGGTTTCTCCAAGGATCTACAATATACTTTTGTTGAGACAAGGTCTTGCTCTGTTGCCCAGGCTGGAGTGCAGTGGTGAGATCATGGCTCACTATAGCCTCAAACTCCTGGGCTCAGGCTATCCTCCCACCTCCCAAGTAGATGGGACTATGGGTGCGCACAAGCACACCTGCCTAATTATTAATTTTTTGTAGAGATGGGTCTCACTTTGTTGTCTAGGCTGGTCTTCAACTCCCAGGCTCAAGTAATCCTTCCAGCTCTGCCTCCCAAAGTGCTAAGATTACAGGCATGAGGCACCATACAGTATTCATTCAAATAATATAATATTGCTTCACACATAATATTAAAAAAGATAACAATATTCTTCCATTTCCCATCGTCTTTTGTGCTATTTTTGTGATATGCAATACTTTACATGTGTTATAAACACTACAATGAATCGTTATTATTTTTGCTTTAGCCAATCATCTTTAATCAGGTTTAAAAGAATTTCCAGCCAGGCACAGTGACATGCACCTGTAATCATAGCTACTCAGGAGGCTGAGGTGGAGGATTGCTTGAGCCCAAGAGTTTGAGATCAGCCTGGGCAATATAGTCAGACCCCATCTCAATAATATCCCATTATTTTAACCATTGCTTGGATCAGGGAGGCATTATTCTTTGTGTAGAACCAAATTTCCATCTGGTATCATTTTCTTCGTGCCTAATAAACTTCCTCTAATGTCTTTTCTATAAGGTGGGTCTGCTGGTAGTAAGGTGGCTTGGCTTTTATTCCCTAAAAATGTCTTTATTTCTCCTCCATTTTGTTTTCTTTGAGAGACAGGGTCTTACTTTATGCTCAGGCTGGACTCACACTCCTGGGCTCAAGCAGTCCTCCAACCTCAGCCTCCCAAGTAGCTGGGGCTACAGGTGTGTGCCACTATGCCTGGCTCATCTTCATTTTGAAAGACATTTTCACTTAGTATCAGTCCTAGGTTGGCAGGTTTTATTTTGTTGTTGTTATTTTCCTTTTCAGTACTTTAAGGTTGCTGTTCCATGTCTTCTGGCTTACATAGTTTCTGACAAGAAGTCTGTTGTTATTCTTATCTTTGTACCCCTGTATTTTTTTTCACTCAGGCTGCCTTTAAGATTTTTGTCTTCATCAATAGTTCTCAGCAGTACATTTATTTATTTATTATTTAATTTTAGATTCATGGGGTACATGTGCAGATTTGTTACAACTGTCTGTTGTGTGATGCTGAGAGTTGGGCTTCTATTGATCCTATCACCCAAATAATAAGCATAGTATCCATTAGGAAGTTTTTCAATCCTTTCTCCCTCCCTGGCTCCCTGTTTTTGGAGCCCCCAGTGTCTATCATTCCCATCCTCATGTCTGTTGTACCCAATGAGTAGTTCCTGCTTATAAGTGAGAATATGCAATATTTGGTTTTTGTTTTTGTGTTAATTCACTAAGGATAATCCATTCTACTTGCCTTTTTATGGCTGTGTAGTTTTCCATAGTATATATCTACCACACTTTTTTTATCCAATCTACCATTGATGGGCATCTAGGTTGATTCATGTCATTGCTAGCATAAATAGTGCATATGTAATACTGTATATCATAAATATACAACTACAGTTGTCTTTTTGGTAGAATAGTTTATTTTCCTTTGGATATATACCCAGTAATAGGATTGCTAAGCCAAATCATATTTCTAATTTTAGTCTTTTGAGAAATATCTAAACTGTTTTCCATAGAGATTTAACTAACTTACACTCTCACCAACAGTGCATAAGCATTCCCTTTTCTCCAAATCCATGCCAACATTTATTATTTTTTGACATTTTAATAATAGCCATTCTGACTGGTGTGAGATGGTATCTCACTGTAGTTTTAATTTGCATTTCTCTGATGGTTAATGATATTCAGCATTTTGCATGTTTGTTGGCTGCTTGTAAGTCTTCTTTTGAGAATTGTCTGTTCATGTCCTTTGCCCAGTTTTGTTTCGTTTTTTTTTTTTGAGATGGAGTCTTGCTCTGTCACCCAGATTGGAGTGTAGTGGAGCAATCTTGGCTCACTGCAAGCTCCATCACCCACATTCAAGCGATTCTCCTGCCTCAGCCTCCTGAATAGCTGGGACTGCAGGTGTGCACCATCACACCCAGCTAATTTTTGTATTTTTAGTAGAGATGGGGTTTTGCTATGTTGGCCAGGCTGGTCTCGAACTCCTGGCTTCAAGTGATCCACCTGCTTCAGCCTCCCAAAGTGGTGGGATTACAGGCATGAGCCACTGTGCTCAGCCCTTTGCCTAGTTTTAATGGAGCTGGTTTTTTTCTTTTTCTCTCTTGTTGGTTTGTTTAAGTTACTTATTGATTCTGGACATTAGTCCTTTGTCAAATATGTGCTTTGCAAATATTTTCTCCCATTCTGTAGGCTGTCTGTTTACTCTGTTGATAGCTACTTTTGCTGTGTATATATTATTCTCTCTCTTTTTTGAGACAGGGTCTCACTTTGTTGCCCAGGCTGGAGTGCAGTGGTGAGATGCTGGCTCACTGCAGCCTCAAACTCCTAGGCTCAGTGATCTTTTCACCTCAGCCCCCTTAGTAGTTGGGACTGCAGACACATGCCACCATGCCCAGCTAATTTTTAAATTTTTTTTATAGATAGGGTCTCATTATGTTGCCCAGGCTGGTCTTGAACTCCTGGCCTCAAGTGATCCTCTTGCCTTGGCCTCCCAAAATGCTGGGATTAGAGGTGTGAGCCGCCATGCCTGGCCTGCACATATTCTTTAGTTTAATTAGGTTCCAATTATCATTTTTTGTTTTATTGCATTTGCTTTTGGGGTCAGGATCATACATTCTTTACTTAGACTGATGTCCAGAAGAGTATTTTCTGTGTTTTCTTCTAAAATTTTTATACTTTAAGGTCTTACATTTAAGTCTTTAATCCATCTCGAGTTAATTTTTGTATATGATGAAAGATAGGGGTTCAGTATTGTCCTTCTGTTTATGACTAGCCAGTTTCCCCAGCACCATTTTGTGAATAGAGTGCCTTTTTCGCATTGTTTATTTTTGTCAAATCTGTTGAAGATCATTTGGTTGTAGGTGTGTGGCTTTATTTCTGGATTTTCTATTGTGTTCCATTGATCTATGTGTCTATTTTTGTACTAGTGCCATGCTATTTTAGTTATTATAGCCCTGTGATATAATTTGAAGAGGAGCAATGTAATGCCTCCAGATTTGCTCTTTTTGCTTAGGATTGCTTTGGCTATTCGGGCTCCATTTGGTTTCCAAATTTAGGGTTGTTTTTTCCTACTTCTGTGAAAAATGACACTGGCATTTTGATAGGAATTGCATTGAATCTGTAGACTGCTTTGTGAAATATGGACATTTTAATGATATTGATTCTTCCAACCCATCAGCATCAGATATTATTCCATTTGTTTGTGTCATCTACAATTTCTTTCATCAGTGTTTTGTAGTTCTCCTTGTAGAGATCTTTCATCTCCTTGGTTAGACATATTTCTATGTATTTTATTTTTTGTGTTTGGCTATTGCAAATGGGATTGTATTCATGATTTGGCTGTTAACTTGAATATCATTGCTGTGTAAAATGCTAATGATTTTTTTTTGTTGATTTTGTATCCTGAGACTTTACTGAAGTTGTTTATCAAGTCTAGGGGTCTTTTAAATAAGTCTTTAGGGTTTTCTAAGTACAGAATCATATCATCAGTGAAGAGAGATAATTTGACTTCTTTTCCAATTTGGATACCTTTTCTTTCTTTCTTTTGCCTGATTACTTTGGCTAGGACTTCCAGTACTATGTTGAATGGGAAATCCTTGTCTTGTTCCAGTTCTTAGGGCAAATGCTTCCAGCTTTCACCCATTAAGTATGATGTTGGCTGTGAGTTTGAACTGGGTTTGAATAACAAGACCCATATGTCTTGTTATTTTGAGGCATGCTCCTTCAATGCCTAGTTTGTTGAGCTATTATCATGAAGAGATTGTGGATTTTATTGAATGCTTTTTCTGCATCTATTGAGATGATCATATGTTTTTTTTGTTTTTAATTCTGTTTTTAATACATATCTATTGATTTGTATATGTTGAAACAACTTTGCATCCCAGGAATAAAGCCCACTTGACTGTAGTGAATTAACTTTTTGGTGTGCTGCTGGATTTGCTTTGCTAGTATTTTGTTGAGGATATTTGCATCTGTGTTCAGCAGGGATATTGGGCTGTAGTTTTCTTTTTGTTGTGTCTTTGCCACATTTTGGTATTGACTAGGTTTGCAGAAGGAGTTAGGGAGGAATCCTTCTTCCTCAATTTTTTAGAATAGTTTCAGTAGGACTGGTACCAGCTCTTCTTTGTATATCTGGTAGAATTTGGCTGTGCACCCATCTGGTCCAGGGCTTTTTTTGATTGGTTGGTTTTTTATTACTGATTCAATTTTGGAACTCAGGATTGGTCTCTTCGGGGTTTCAATTTCTTCCTTTTTCAAATTTGGGAGGTAGTGTGTTTCCAGGAATTTATCCATTTCCTCTAGATTTTTTAGTTTCTGTGCATAGAGGTGTTCATCATAGTCTCAGAGGATGTTTTGTATTTCTGTGGGATTGGTTGTGATGTCACCTTTGTTGTATCTGATTCAGCAATGCATTTATGATGTGCTTTGGAGGGGTTTATCTCTATTTTGCTTGGGGCATGTTGATATTTTTTGTTTCAAAGATTTATATTTTTCATTAAATTTGGAAAAATTTCAGCCAATGCTTCTACAAATAGTTTTTCTGTGCTTCTCTTCCCATTTGGGACCCCCATCTAAATGTATATTGGAATACTGGTACTGGCTTTCGCGTCATGATGCTCTCTTCATTTTTTTCTAATTTTTTTCTCAGTTTTTCATTTTGGATAGTTTTTATTCCTGTGTCTTCAAGTTAACTGACTTTTCTGAAGTGTGTAATCTGCAGTTAATCACATCCAGTGTATTTTTAATTTCAGATATTGTGTTTTTAATCTCCAGAGGTTTTTTTTTAATCTTTTGTGTGTCTTCCATTTCTCTCTGCATCATATTCTTGTTTTCTTTTACTTTCTTGAGCATATAGACCATATAGCAGCTCTTTTAATGTCCTTATCTCCTAATACTATCATCTCTATAATTTCTAGGTCTGTTTCTATTGATTGAGTGTTCTCCTAGCTATGGGTCATATTTTCCTGCTTCTTTGTAAGCCTAGTAAATTTTGCTTGGCTGCTGAAGATTGTGAATTTTACACTGTTGGGTGCTATATTTCCTTGTACTCCTGTAAATCATATAGAAATTTGAGAATAGTTAATTTACTTGGAAGTAGTTTGATTCTTTCAAGCTTGCTTTCAACTTTGTTAAGATACATACAGAGCAGCCTTTATTCTAAGTCTAAGTTATCTCCACTATTAAGGTGATCGCTTCCTGAGGATTCTACCCAATGACTGTGTAACAAAAGGTTTTTTCACTCTGGCTGTTGGGAACACAAACTATTCCTAGCTCTATGAGAACCCCAGGAATTGTTTGGTTTACTGTTTCCTGATAGTTTTTTCCCCAAGCTATGAGTCAGTAGTTTCTTCACATACATGTGCAGATCAGTTCTCAGCTAGAAAGTTCAGGAAAGCCTTCTTCCAATCTCTGATGGCTGCTCTCCCTCTGTGCAGCTGACCCCTATCTTACAAAATTAACTGCTTTAGCCTCTCAGAACTCTGATCTCTGCCTCCTCAATGCATTGATCTCTCTGGGCTCTGTCTGGGTTTCACCTCCCTGTGCTGTGGTTTTGGAAAATACCTCCAGACATTAAGATAGGGCAATTATAAACCTTGCCTTTTTGTTTTTCTTCGATCAGGGAAAACAGTGCTACATTGCCAGTTATTCAGTGTCTAAAAAGGCATAATGTTATATACACTGTCCAGTTTTTAATTATTTAAAGTGGAAGACAAATTTGGCCCCTGATATTTCACCATAGCAGAAGTGAAAGTCCCATTAATACTTATATTGGTATAACATAATAATTCAATATTCAATAGAAGTAATTTATTTACAAGTCATGTGGAAAAGAAAAAAACTGCAATAATCAAAACACAAAACAGGTCTTTATACTATTCATGCAACTCTGACAAACTCAAATACACAAACATGTACACATATACATGGCCCTTACGCATTTTATGGTGTTGAAATAGCTATTTGTGGGTCCCTGTCAGTAACTAAACAATAAAAATCAAAGACTAAAAAGGAAAGTATTAATAAAAATAAGTAAAGAAAAAAATTAAAGATAATGGTTTCTTAACTCTGCGAGTGGTCAACAATTTTTTAATATGACCAAATTGCAGTTTTTACTTCAGTAGTTCTAATCTCCAGAACACTATGCCATAGCATCAAACTTGATCCCTCTACCCCCTTTTTTTGGTCACGCAGTGTCTAAGTCCAATCCTGCTTCTATAACGAAATACCTTAGACTGAGTAATTTATACATAATAGAAATTTATTTCTCATAGTTCTGGAGACTGGGAAGTCCAAGATCAAGGGTGCAGCAGATGCTGCATCTGGAGATGGCTTGCACCTTCTTGTGTGTCCTCTCATAGTGGAAGGGGCAAAAGGGACAAACAGCTTCCTCATACCTCTTTTATAAGATCTCTAATCCCATTCATCACTGTATCACCTCCTAAAGGCCCCATCTTTTAATACTATCATATCAGTGATTAAGTTTCAACATATGAATTTTAGGCACATTCAGACCATAGCAGTTAACTAGATTATTTCTCAGCCTCCTTTGAAGTTAGGTATACACCTAACTTCAAAGTTAGGTGATGCAACTACATTTTTTCAAAATTAGGTGATGCAACTAAATTTTTGCCAATGGAAATAAGCAGAAGAGATGGGTGACACCACCAAGTCTGGCCCATAAAAACCTCCAATTCACAATCCACTACACTTTCAGTTTTTACTGAAACTATTTTGACACCCTTGAAAATCACATATTGAAGATGACAATGCCATGATAAGGAAAGAACTGAAGGACCACTTGTACTAAAGCTGCTCACTTATCAGAAATTCCTGTGATTTGAATTGAGGAAGAAATTAAAAGCAAAAAACCATTATGTGAAAACCACTGATTTGGGGGAATTTGTCTGGTACTTTAGCAAACAGTATTAATTCTTCAACACACTTTTCTTTTCTCCCAAACTCTTAGTAATTTTTCAACCACTCACACAAATGAGACATAGTTAAAAACCAAAAAGATTTGTATTTTTCTTTTTATTTGTGTTTCTTTACGAGACTGATGCTGGGAACATTTAATGTGATACGGCAGTGCAGGGCAAAGTTATAGGCATGGGCTTAGGAGTTAATCAGACCTTGGTTTGAGTCCCTGCTCAACCACATACTAACAGTGTGACCAAAATATAGTTTTCTTATCTGTACAATCAGAATATCAATTCCTACATTAGAAGTTTTATAAGGCTTGCATAAGATACCATTTAATGTACTTTGCTTAGTTCCTGACCCAGTAGGAATGAATAGCAACAAGTACTATTACTCCATCTCCTACATATGTTATTGATGCAATCCATTTAATAGTTTTAAAAACGTGCTATTATACCTCTAAAGCAACATCTCTGAAGAGTAATGGTAGTTTTAACATTTTTTATTAATCATTTCTTCCTGAAGATATACCAGAATATTTTCTACACAGATTACATTAGTAAATTTTGATAAACTGTTAACAAAGTAAAAATAAATTCTTCTTTCTATACAAATCTCTCAATTTTAAAACAAAGAGGAAAACTCAGAGGAGGTATTCATAGTCCTGTGTTTTGCAATCTGACTTGTAGTTCACTGCAGAGGATTACTGAGGCCCAAATGACTCACCTAATCTTGTCAGAGAACAGATAACCAGAGTGAGGAAATGTTCTCTGTGTTTTCACCTTTAGGCTATAACGCTACTAATGAGTCTTATCTTACAAATTGTCAGAGAGGCTAGTTATTAAGGTTAAAGTCCTATGGAATGTTGAAAAACTTCAGATTATAGTCAAACGATGCTAGTAATTTTTCCAAACTATTTCTCGAATTGAGCGTTACATGACCGAGTCTAGACTTCCATTCCTGCATTAAAAAAGAATTTTTAAAATAGTCAAGCATATCATTCTGCTCCTGTTAATCACAAAGTAAAATGCTAGTTTCATTTTCAGCACCAGAACCATTCCTCTGTGACTTGAGGAGGGATCCAATTCTAGGCTAATGAACTAAACACTAGAGTAATTATTTCAACCTCTTTCTCTTGTAGACTCTACTCTGCACAGAACAACTTGAAAGAAAACTGCAGCTGTATTCTTAGCACACATATGTGCACCTCTATGGTTTTACATGTTGCTATAAAGTTTTTATCTAGCTATTACTTGGGCCTTGCAAATGAAAAACAACTTAGTTACAGAAGTTACAAAATAAACAAATTGCACCAGAAAGAAAATGCTGATTTGGAAAATATATGGTCTGAAGCAAAGCATAAGTTTAGGATGTGGCTTTTGGGGTAGTGGTGGGGGGCAGGAAAGTTGGGAGTGGGAGGAGAAAGGGAAAAAGAATAGGAATGAATTATAAAGGGACCACATCTTGAAAATCTGTGACCGAAGAAAAGTAAGAGCATGCTAAGATTATATCCTTGATATTGAACACAATATCATTATAACTCTCATATGAAGAGACTGAAATGCTAAAGCAATCAACTAGTGATTCTAGAAATTTATGTAATTTGGATGCCTTTGTGGTGCATAATAATTAGCAAGGCTGAATAAGAGTCTACTCTAATTTATGTAGATATTCCCCTCCCCCAAATAATTGCGGGAATTATTTGAATAAATTAGCAGTTAAACAGAAGACATTTAAATTTTCATAGTTACATTTTTTTATTAGACTAGGTATCTAACTATCAGTTAATCAGTTATATGTGTTTATAATTTTATAAAGAAGTTCAGAAAGGTGAATATAAGGTTTAAAAGCCACAAATCCATCATGGGGCCAAACAACCGTAGAGAATGTTACTGTTTAGTGGCAAGGAAACAGAAAATTTTTTCTTTCTACTTTTTCAGATATTACAATGATTAAAGAATTCTATTGACTAACTCTAATTGTTTTAACTTCTGCTTTATACTGCCAAGCAATGTTTTTGCTTTGAACTCCTGTTATTGGGAGAGGGGATCTAAATGTTTCAAAATCTAAGAAAAGGCCTTAATTTGATTTAATTTTTTAAGAAGATAAAGATGAGAGTAATTAGAGCTAATGAGGTTCCAGTTTATAAATATTATTGTGTTAGAGGAATAACAGCTTTAGGAAAACATAAACATACTAGTTTGTATTCCCAAGGAGTTCTGTTTTGTATTTTTATTTTTTGAGACAAGGTCTCGCTCTGTTGCCCAAGCTGGAGTGCAATGACTGGATCATAGTTCGATGTAACTCAAACTCCCAGTCTCAAATGATGCTCCAGCCTTGGGCTTCCAAGGTGCTGGGATTAGCAGGCATGAGCCACAGTGCACAGCCTAATTTTTTGATTCACATTTATCTAGTCTTCATTTCCAAATATCAATCTTTAAGAGGCCATAAAGTAAAGGAAATAACTAGCTTTTCACCTAAATTAGACTTCAGAATGCTAACAATGAAAGAACAAGTTTCATATCAAAACTCGCTCATCAATAGCAGGGAACCAATATCTTGAAATAACTATAAAAGGAATTAAATCACAGGTTATTGAAATTAGAATGCTGTTTCAAATATACTTGATCAATTAACCACATGAATCTCCCAAGTGTAAAAATTTTAATTTGAAAAATCAAAAGCTCATATGGTAATCAAATGTAGAAATAAAAATGGCAAAGTATGTGAGAAATACTTGAGACTTGTTTAAGAAGAAAAACCTGAATGCAATACTTCCATTTGAGACTAAGAGCAAAATCAAGATATAGACAAACAGATGAAATATTTTAGAGGCAGAACATTATGAATAGTGAAAAAATAACCTTTTCCTTGAAAATGGACTACAATTAAGAGCTAAAAATTCTAAATTGTTTCCACATTTTAGTAGACTTAAGCAGATCACAACAGATCAGTACTAAAACTACACTTCTAGAGTGTTAATTATATGACTAAATTGACATATAAGTGTCAGTTGCTGAGCTCCTAAGTGTTTAAGTTGATCACTTGAAAATTGAAGTTCAAGGTCATTTTTCATGTGAGCATCTGAGACCTGTAACTTAGAATAGTGAGTTATAGTATAAGGTACTAAAAATAATGTCTTTAAGGGGATAATAATGTCATAGTCTCCCAATTTTCCTCGTGAGAAAGTTCAAGAATCTGAAAAAATAACCTCTATTCCCCATGGCATACATAGATGAAGTATTGTATTAGTCAGGGTTCTCCAAAGAAACAGAACTGATAGAATGTATATGTATATAGAAAGAGACTTATTATAAGGAGTTGCTTCACAAGATTATGGAGGCTGACAAGTCCCAACATCTGCAGGGTGAGATGGCAAGCTGGAGACCCAGGAGAGTTGATGCTGTAGTTCCAGTTTGAGTCCAAAAGCCTGAGAACCAAAAAAACTGATGGTGTCATCCAATCTGAAGACTGAGAGGCTGGAGGAATAGAAAGAACTGATGTTTCATTTTGAAGATAGCTACGCAGGAAATTTTCCTACTAAGGAGAGGGTCAGTCTTTTGTTATATTCAACTGATTGGATGAAGCCCACTCACATTAGGGAGGGTAATTTGCTTTACACAATCTACTGATTTAAACTAATCTCACCCCAAAACATCCTGACAGACACACCCAGAGTAATGTCTGATCAAATATCTGGGCACCCTGTGGCCCAGTCAAGTTGACACATAAAATCAGCCATAACAAGTATGATGACCGGAGTAACTGATCACACTTTCTCCACTCAGATGTCCATTGCATTGAAGCAGTAGCAGTAGCATGGGGGAGGGGGGAGTTACAACATGGTCTAAGTTGTCAAACTACCTGTGTTTGAATCCTGTCTCCTTAACTTATTCCTGGTGATCTTGGACAAGTTTTTGCTACATGTTTCTGATTCTTGATTAGTAAACTATGGATAACAATAAGTCCTATCTCATACTATTATTAATGTTGTGAAGAATAAATAAGACATCACATATAAACCACCTAGAAGAATAACTAGCACATAGAATGGATTCCCCAATAATGCATTATAGTACACAAAATTCATTGAAATAAAATTCTTTTCAAAAATCATTGCTTCAACATATTATCCTGCCTTTAAAAATCATTGCTTCAAAATAATAAGAACGATGTATGACAAACCCATAGCCAATATCCTACTGGATGGTGAAAAGTTGAAAGCACTCCCTCTAAGAACCAGAACAAGACAAAAAATGTTCACTCTCACCACACCTATTCAACACAGTACTGAAAGTCCTAGCCAGAGCAATCAGGCAAAAGAAAGAAAGAAATAATATCCAAATTGGAAAAGAGGAAGTCAAATTATATGTTTGCTGATGACATGACCGTATACCTAGAAAACCCTAAAGGCTTCTCCAAAAGACTCCTAGACTTAATATATAACATCAATAAAGTTTCAGAACACAAAATTAATATCCAAAAATCGGAAGCATTTCTATAAACGAATAACTTTCGACCTGAGAACAAAATCAATAACTCAATCTCATTTACAATGGACACACACACACACACACACACTCAATAAAATACCTAGGAATACATTTAACCAAGGAGGTGAAAGATCTCTACAAGGAGAACTACAAAATGCTGATAAAAGAAATCATAGATGACACAAACAAATGAAAAAACATCCCATGCTCATGGCTTGAAAGAATTGATATTGTTAAAATGACCATACTGCTCAAAGCAGTGTGCAGAGTCAGTGCAATCCCTAATAAAATACCAATGTCATTTTTCACAGAATTGGAAAAAAAAATCCTAAAGCTCATGAAGAACCAAAAAAAGGCCTGAATACCCAAAGCAATCCTAAGCAAAAATAACAAAGCTGGAAGCATCACATTGTTCTTTTTCAAATTATACTACAAGGCTATAATTACTACAACAGCATGGTACTGGTACAAAAATAGACCTATAGATCAATGAAACAAAATAGAGAACACAGAAATAAAGCCACTTACCTACAACCAACTGATCTTTGATAAAGTCAACAAAAATAAACAATGGGGAAATGATAGCCTATTCAATAAATGATGTTGGGAAAATTGGCTAGCCATATGCAGAAGAATGAAACTGGACCCTTATCTCTCAACATATGCAAAAATTAACTCAAGGTGGATTAAAAAGTTAAATGTAAGACCCAAAATTATAAAAATCCTAGAAGAAAACCTGGAAAAAACTCTTGTGGACATTGACCTAGGGAAAAAATTTATGATGAAATTTCCCAAAAGCCAATGAAACAAAAACAAGAATAGACTAATTTGACTTAAACTAAAAAGCTTTTGCACATTTGGGAGGCTGAGGCAGGTAGATCACGAGGTCAGGATATTGAGACCATCCTGGCTAACACGGTGAAACCCCATCTCGACTGAAAACACAAAAAATTAGCTGGGTGTGGCAGTGGGCGCCTGTAGTCCCAGCTACTCAGGAGGCTGAGGCAGGAGAATGGTGTGAACTCGGGAAGCAGAGCTTGCAGTGAGCCGAGATCACACCACTGCACTCCAGCCCAGGCGACAGAGTGAGACTCCGTCTCAAAAAAAAAAAAAAAAAGCTTTTGCACAGCAAAAGAAATAATCAACAGAGTAAATGGACAACCTACAGAATGAGAGAAAATATTTGCAAATTACGCTTCTAACAAGGGACTAATATCCAAAAATCTACAAGGAACTCAAACCACTCAACAAGAAAAAAGCAAACAACCCCATTTAAAAATGGGCAAAAGACAGGAACAGACATTTCTCAAAAGAAGACTACAAGTGACCACCAACTGCATGAAAAAATGCTGAACATCACTAATGATCAGAGAAATATAAATTAAAACCACAAATGAGATACCATTTCACATTAGTCAGCATGGCCATTATTAAAATGTCAAAACATAATAGATGTTGGTGTAGATGTGGACAAAAGGTAATGTTTATACATTGTTGGTGGGAATGTAAGTTAGTCAAATCTCTATGGAAAACAGTTTGGAGTTTCTCAAAGGACTAAAAATAGAGCTAACATTTGACACAGCAATCTCACTGCTGGGTATCTATTCAAAGGAAAAGAAATTATTAGTCCCAGCCTTCCCTTCTCCTCTCCATGTAAGAAAAGCTATGTATTTGGAAAACTGGATTTTGGGTTTTGCTTATATCAAGTCAGGCAAATGTGCAAGAGGAGGGAGAGAAAGAAAGGAAATGGGGGAAAAACAAAATTTTTTGAGCTGAGTATCCAGGTTGAGTGAGTCATGGGGAAACGAAGGTCTAGAGGATCTGCAAAGTGTAGGGGTACTACTTGGAGTAGGCTGGCCTGTTCTTCACACTTCATCTCATCTCTTCCTGCTTTAGGCTCCCCTCCTGCTTAATCCTGCTGCCTTTGATTTAGCTGAAGTGTGAGTTCAAACTTTAGTGCCTTGCTGTACTTGCATTTGTCCCCTCATTTCTTTGAACAGACTTACAGCTAGATTCCCTCCTGGCTTGGTACAGTCACTGATCTCTGTTATTGAATGAACCATCTCTGGTATGTCTTCAGAAATGACCTTCCTCTTATGACCCTCCACCCCAATAATGCTAGCAGCCTGAGCTGGGAGTGGAGCACCCAGGCCTCACCTCCCAAGCCCTGGCCTCAGGTGTGCTGGGTGTTAGAGTAAGAACAAATCTTAGTTGATGTTAATTACTTGATAAGTTTGTACAATAACGATATCTTATATGTATCATTACCTGTGGCTTACATTTACAATTATTTTCTGATATCTTACTATAAGACAAATAGCGTTTAGGATGATTAAAGGTGAGAGAAGCTGAAGGGCAAAATATTAGTCAAGTGGTCAATTACAAAGGCTTATAATAGGAATGGCTCCAAATGGAAATTGGTGTGTCAGAAAGATACCTATAAAGAAAATGAGCAAGATCCGGTAACCACAAAGATAATGGGGGAGGCAAAATAGTACTGTGAGGTTTTAATAAAAATCTCACAAAACCTGTTGTAAGATTTTACAAGGTGTAATGGCAGGACAGTGGCACAACTGTTGAATATGATGGCAGAGGGTGGTAGATTTGGTAGAGACTAAAACTGATTCAACAAAATTTGTGTTTGCCATGGTCAATTTGACCCAGTGATGGTAATATGTTGCAAAATTGGGTCTATGTTGGAAGCAGAAAAGAAGATAAGCAGATTTATTTGATTATCTTTCTAAATGTTCTCTGAAACCACAGGATGAGAATGTTCCTTCAATAGAGAAAAATGAAAACACTATAGTTGCTTCAATGCTATGCCTCTGAAGAGATGGCCAAACAATTCTGATTTATGGAGAGCTACATAAAATCTTTTTAAAAAGATACCATGTTTTCTAAAATTCCAACAAAGGCAAGAAAGCAAAATAAACTTTAGTTGACCTTTTGCAAGAACTATCATTAAAAGAGGTTTCCGGAGTTAGTTGAGGGCAGTTTGTTTATATGAGGGAAATGGCCATGGATTATCACCTACTGTGTGAGTAAATGTCTATTTTTTATTCAGATTTCAGAAATAAACTGTTGCTCATGCCTAATAATGTCTTCTATGAGGTTTAACAATCTAGGTTAGGGAGAGGATCAATTTCACAAGCTAAGAAAAATCAAATGTTATGCCAAGTCAGGACAGATCCTTCTGAAGTGTTGATATTGATTCTACGGGTTACAGGACTAACTTGCATGCTAAATAAGGTACAATCTTTCAGAGTTTCAGTCTTGCACTCAGATTCTAGTGTTTTCTGATGGTAACACATTTGGAAGGGAGAGTCAAGTTGCTGGGTTTAGCTTTGACTTATTCCTTTGCATGATCTTTGAAGTTCATAAAGGGATATCTATTTTAAAAGATTTTCAAAATGACATTTATTACGTGTGTCTGTGTGCAAGGCTTTATGTTGGGTGCTTTTGCTAAAGGAGTAAAGGTTTTAAAAATACCATTCTTTTACAGTGTAAACAGGAAAGATTTTGAGTGGGTGGATTAGTCAGCGGACAGAACAGGGGAAAGCATTTGGGGATGAAGACTTATTATGGAAGTACGAAGTGAGAGAAATGACATTTCTTGGCTCTGTTCCCAGGATTGTTTGCCGGACGCAGTTTGCATGTGAAACGGGCAGCATTCACACCCAAAAGTACCACCTTCTAATCAACCGGTAGTGCTTTTAAGTTTACCTGTGTTAGTGTTTCAAAAATCAAAATTCCAAAGGGCTTTGTTAACCTTTGATACACTTGTCAAAGGCAAACATAAAAAAAAAAAAGCAATCCCAAAGAGCCTCACCATTTTCCTTCCTGTTATCTATGTAAGATGAATATGCTTTTCCAAAAGCAAATCAGTAGCTTTTTCTTATGTTGTTTTGAAGACTAACATGGCTCACTCTCAATTATCAAATCTGTCCTGAAATAACTATCAGTGAGTCATGAAATGACCTTCTTAAACTGAGTCTATGTCACTTGATCTGTGTTTCCAAAGTGTAAGGTTAATTTTCCATGTCCTTGAACCTTAGTCATGTTAAGTTAGGCTACAGAAAAAATGGGGAAAACAAATGAAATCCTCTACATAATCCTAGAGATGCTTACAAGACTCAGAGGTTTCAAGGATGCTATGAAAATCATTGCAAACTTGTTTACATTAAAATTCCCAGTAAAAATTTGGAATTGCAGTAACTGAGGAAAACAGGAAAGGCGGGATTTTGTAGACACTTAGCCTCCTTTGTAGCTTTCAATGGCAGAGTATCAGAAGAAATAACACAGGTCGTGTGTTAAGAATTTTAAGAAGAATGTTTTTAACATTAAAATTTAATGTATTATCTACAATTGCTAGATAAGATTACTCCCACTGTGGTAACTGGCAAGAAACAATGTGAGTAGAGGCGTGAGGAAAATTGGACTATAAGAGAGAACTGACAAGTTTACAATATTAAAAATGATATTAGGGTGGGCATGGTGGCTCACGCCTGTAATTCCAGCACTTTGGGAGGCTGAGGTGGGCAGATCACTTGAGGTCAGGAGTTTGAGACCAGCCTGGCCAACATGGTGAAACCCTGTCTCTACTAAAAATACAAAAATTAGCCAGGTGTGGTGGCAGGCACCTGTAATCCCAGCTACTCGGGAGGCTGAGGCAGGAGAACTGCTTGAACCCCAGAGGTGGAGGTTGCAGTGAACCAAGATCACATCATTGCACACCAGCCTGGGTGACTTTGTCTCAAAAAAAGAAAAAAAAAAGAAAAGAAAAGAAATGAAAAGAAAAGAAAAATATTAGTGAGGACAAAAAATGTCCACTTTAACACAAGGGAAAACATTTTCTGTGTCTAAAGGAAATAAAAATGAAACGGCTTCCCCAGATCAAAAAGCCTAGACAAATGATTCAAGCTAAGCCCCGATCCTGCTTCTGAATTCCAACTCAGGCATAGCTTAAGAGTTACAGTAACTCTTCTAAATTCATCAGAGGAGAGAGTTGAAACATGTTAAGGCTTTGATTTAAGAAACTTTTCAATTTTAAAATTTATAACTAGTTAAGTAACTGTTCATGGAATTGTTTTTTCAAGAAAATATTTATTCTTTATTAATAAGTTAGAAGTCGCCATGAATCAGACCATCATTCTGAAATATTGCCAACCAGCATGTTTCTTTTCCTTCCTTCCTTCCTTTCTTTCTTTCCTTCTTTCTTTCTTCTTTCTCTCTCTCTCTTTCTCTTTCTTTCTTTCCTTTCTTTCTTCCTTCCTTCCTTCATTTCTTCCTTCCTTTCTTTCTTTTTCTTTCTTTCTTTCTGACTCTATGTTAATCTTCTCTGCATCGTTCAAATTTTAGTGTATGTGCTGTCCAAGGCCTCCTTCTCAAACTTATGTGGGAGAAGGCAATCAGGGAGGGGCCGGACAGCCTCGTCCTCACTTGCATGGTTGCACGGAATTACGAAGAGCTGGGTGCACTCCTCCTGCTGCCCTGGGCTGCCATGACCAAGTCCTGTATTCCTTATATGGATGCCAGTAGTGTGCTCCTCAAAGGTCTGTGCTCCGTGGTATTGCGCCAGCTCAGCGTTGGCTGTTCTCTAGGGAAAAGATTGTGAAACTTCACAAACCTGAGTTAGGATTAGAGACTACAGCTGCCAAGTCATAGTTCACGGTTGAGTGCCGACAGTAAACACCCAAGAAAGCGTGTATCAGGATGAAGGACATCTTACTGATTCGAATTTCCAGTGTCAGAAAGGTGAAGTTTTCCCTCCCAACCCCTCATACTCGTTAAAGAGTAACCCCCCATCCCTTGAAAATAAATGAACTGTTAAGCAACGATGATTTGAAATTCAGATGGGAAAGTTTCTGGAATAAGGTTAAAAAAATCCACCTTCACGAACAAAAAAGAAATAAAGCATTTAAATCAATGATGAATGAAAATATAATTTGGGATGAAGAAAATCATAGGATATGAAAATAGGGAAAGAAACACTGAAATATTAGAAAAATACAGAATATAGCAAAGAGAAAATAATTCTACAAATTTAAATGTTGCTGTCATTCAGTTTCTTTTTATTTTTGCCTTTTTAAGTATTCACTAAATTTGAAATATTTCTATTGATGGTCAATTTAATATTTTTACTGGCAACTTAAACTCTTGGCTAAACTTCCCAGAGCTATTTATGGACATTTTCCCTTGCCTGCCTATAAAAACACATCACTGGAGTATTTTTAACAGCAAAGTCTGTATGAAACAGTTTACTTTCCTGACCTGTCAGATACTCATGGCTGTTTCTAAGTAGCCTCATTTGTAAGGCCTTGTGGATTTTTGTCCAATTGGTGTCATTTTAATTTAAAAAAATGTAGTGGTATATTCATTAAGAATACACTACCTATGGCTAGAATTCCACTTTACAAAATTCCATGCCACTGCAGGCATTTTTGTTACTTCCAGAAATAACTGTTATATCTAAGTGATCCTCAGGGAAGGATTTGCCATCTCTTTGATAAAATTGAAGTTGTAGACATGTTCTTTTTCTACAAGCTTCAGCATTGTTTATATGTAAGGAGTGGAGAGCAACAACAACAAAAAGAAGTGTAACCTTATCTTTTTCAAATAAAATGGGCTATGGGGGGTGTTTTTGAAAGGTTATAAAATATTATTCTCTACCTCTACACAGGAATGTATTCACATCATATACATCAGAAATGGCAAATTAAGGTTCATGGCAAGCGCCAATTGATTTTCACTGATTAATTGCTAGTAGCTGCCTGAAGCATCATACTGAGGAAAGTTCAGAGGTTTAGTTCAGTTTCAGGTAGAAAAAATGCCATCCTTTCAACATTTTCAAGAATTAAAAAAAAAAATGAATTTAGAGGAGTTATGGTCATGCTTGGCAGGAAGAAATAGTCTAGTCAGCACAGAGATACATGTGTCACCCACTAATGAGTATTATTATTTTGGATAAATAGACTAATTAAAAAAAATTAAAGGTCTCTAAGATGTTTGGAAAGGCTGTTGTATTAGTCACTGACAACTTAGTAGTAATTAATTAAATAATCTAACTTCTCACTGAGATCAGTTGAGCTGTGGGAATGGCATGGGGCATGATTATGGGAGAAGAGAAGGAGTGACAGGTTGTGGGCAGGAGACAGCAGAAGGAAAATGTAAAATTCTTTTGAGAGACTTTAGCTCCATAGATTGCCAATGTCTTATCTAGGTCACTGATGAAAATGTCAGACAGAACCAAGCCTTGATTTGACACCTGCTAAACATTATTTATGTCCTAAAGCTGACATCAAACTCTCTGTAACCATTCTATTTATAAGTTTCCTGAGCACCCTTCTGCGTTTCCAGATCTAAAGTGCAGTAGCGCTCTCAGCACTTAGCTGATAAATTTGCCTGAAAATACAGTGCTCCGAATTAGCATAGGAATCTTATTTCTGTGACTCTGTGTACTTTCATCTATAATTTAGGGGGTGGTGGAAATTGTATGAGACAGAGCTTGAAGAGACTTGTAGTTTAGCTATAGCTTACCCTAGTTAATTGTGTAATTTTGTGCAAATCACTTAATCTCTCCAGACCTCAGAAAATGAAGGTTAACCCAGATCAGCACTTCTCAACTCTGGCCTCCAAATTCCAGAGAGTTCTACTTACTGATGAGGGCCCACAGATGCATACGTAAACCAGACTTGCCAGTGTGAAAGACTGTGGAGTTAGCACGTTCAAAAGAGGACCTTGTACCTAAAAAGATGGGAAGCACTGGTGTAGGTTCCAGACAAGCTTCTATATTTCTCTGTCAGCCTTTGACTCATAGAACCCTTTTCTGTATTTAAGAAGTATGTGTATATTTAACAAGGATAAGAACAATCACTTCTGTTTTATAGAAAAGTAGCAACACATAGAAAAGTATAATTAATTAATTTTCCCTATCTTATATGATGGCTTCTTAATTGACATAGGGATTGAATGCTGTCTTTTGAGTAAGTTTATTTTCTTCAGTTTAGTACTGTATAGGATCCTATTATACTTAATATCTTACCTTGATAACAGTTAAACTAGCATGAATGTTTAATTAAATTAAATACATAATCATTTTATTTTAATTAAAATGTTGTCCTTCAGTTGATCACTTCCAATGAGAAGCAGGAGCAGAATGTATGTACAGTAAGTGACTTTGGTACAAGATAGAATTTGACTTTTCCCAGAATTAAGTGGTGGAGTTTCACTGTCAGCTAACATGAGCTATGGAATCTTGGCTCTCTTCAGAGCTACATGACTCCAGATACTCTTTTAATATGCCAGGAGATATTTAATCTATGATGTCAAAACTCACAGGAAATTCAAGCTAAAGAATGCATGTTACGTACTCATTAGGACACCAGAGAAATTTTTTCAGGTCATACTGACACACTGTATGTGGAACTGACGTCTTTGAGAGATCAAACTTTCATGGATATTTTAAAAATGTGAACCCTGGTAAATCTTCACAAGAATATCATATGTAAGCAGCTACACACAAACTTAGATTAGGTTTGTTAACTGATGAATGCCAGAAACTGTGGTCTTTCTTAATTGTATGCAGAAAGATACACATTTTCCATTTCTGAGAGTCTGTGAGGTATTAAAAAAAGTCAAATGAGAAAATAGGATGTTTCCATCTTAAAACTGGATGTCTGGTGGGATAATACACAAATTCAACAATTCCCTCTTTGCACACCCCAGACCTTGTGGGGTACGTAAGGGGTAGACCATGAGTTTACATCAGGGGTTCATGAACCTGCTTAGGCAATGAGCCTTAACTGTTAACTGGCTAAATATTATATTTTGTATATTTGTACTTCTATCTATCTTTTAAATGTACGCTGTTGTGGTTAATACAATACTAATTCATTAAAAGGTGTTACTGAAATTATAGTATCTTTTTTATACTATCTTTTTGATGTTATAGATATATTAACCTCCAATTTTAAGAGCTCAAGAATTATCACACAGATGTCTGTGAAATTTTGCTTGTAAAGGGTCCTCATTTTGAAAGGTTGGGAACCACTCTCTTAATGGATTCGGGTAAAGTGACAGGCTGCTGGAAAGCTATTTTCGGCAAAAGGGCTCTCTTGTCGCAGCTGCCTGTGTGCTAAGATAAAGGGCAAAGTGTGACTTGAGAAGAAGCAATCTTAACTAGCGTTTGCCAGGCCACAGACTAAATTTTACTTGCGTGCATAGTACTTGGTGTGAGAAATGACATCTCTCCCAAATCTCAGGTGTCAGCTTGTTTCAAAGTTATTTGGCCAAAATAGCAATAAAAATACAATAGGTTCTGAATGTTCTATTCAAGCTCACACTCCTAGGCATTATATTATACCTCCGAGTCACTGGGATTTCAAGGTTAGTGAAACAACATAACAGATATTTGCTGTGGGAGGAAGAAAATAATCAAGTATTAGCTGGAAGAAATACTGAACAACTTTAGGTGTAGGAAGTTTCGCATAAGAGAATCTAGTTATGGCAAGCGAGGAGGCTACCGCCCTCTAGTGGTGTCCTTTCTACTTCTCAGGTACTTTAGCATATCCCGGAGAAGTTGCCTCTTTTACTTATTTTTTTTTTTAAAGTTTACCATCTATTGCCAGTCCCATCTTCACATCACAAAAGGCTTTCATCTACCTTGTTAAAAGGCACATATTCTCATTGTATTTTTATATATTGGTGGGTTGTGTTCGTTGCTATAAAAAATTTTTACATTTAACAAAATGTAAAAGGTACTAAGATAGCTCTAGTTCTTACTCCCGAAGAAGCCTGCAATATAGGTGATGATAAGTACAAAGATAAAATTTATGGTACATCTTTTCCCATCAAGGTCAAAGAGTAATTATATATATACACATATATATATGCGTGTGTGTGTGTGTGTGTGTGTGTGTGTGTGTGTGTATATATATATATATATTTTTTTTTTTTTTTTTCTGGGACAGAGTCTTACTCTGTCGCCCAGGCTGGAGTGCAATGGCATGATCTTGGCTCTCTGCAGCCTCGACCTCCCCGGGGTGAAGTGATCCTCCCACCTCAGCCTCCCGAGTAGGCAGGGCTACAGACACGTGCCACCACACCTGGCTAATTTGTAAAATTTTTGTAGAGATGGGGTCTCGCTATGTTGCCCAGGCTGGTCTTGAACTGTAGGCCTCAAGCAATCCTGCCACCTTGGCCTCCCAAAGTGCTGGAATTATACGCATGAGCTGCTGTGCCTGGCCAGTAATTGTATCTTATTTACTAGAAAAATAATCATTTGATCTTACATGCTTGACTCACTGGTCATAGGAATGATTTTCAGTATTTTCAGCTGCAATTTTTAAAACAGAAAATCATAATGGGAGAGGAGTTACGGTGTTAAATAAAACTAGTGTAGGTGTGTGTGATGGGGGAGGATGGCAAAGGGAGAGGAGAAGATTCCTGTCTGAGCCGTGTCCCTTATTTACACCTGTTCTTAAACTGTCATATTTACTTGTTGCCTTGCTTGTAAGAAGATGAAAGGTGGTTAAGCTGTCACTGACAGGTTTATTTTCCATGTATTAAAATGACATGACTTGACTAATTGTCAGTGTAACGACCTAATTATTAATGAACCTGCTGTCATGTACATGAGTGTCCAGAAAAATGTCTGGATTCCCAGTCGATTTATATCTTACGACTTCAAATTATTTGATCTCTAAGGGTGAAGTGTATGCTAGGAACAGGAATAGAGGTTTTAGAATTGTTTCTATAACCAAGATCAGTAAATTCTCATCGTGTAAGTGAAAGAGCATCATTTGTACTAAATACCACATTCATTTGTGCATCCACATATGATAGGGCTGCGTAATGGCAGCAAGAGAATCCTAAAACAAGTCACTCTAACAGATTTCAAAATATCCCTAAACATTTAAAAAATTTTGCCCATGTCTAGAGTGAGTCTTTTTTTTTTTAAAAAAAATATACATATATATATATATATATATATACTTAATTTTAAAATATTTTTAGAGCCTGGTCTGTGAAAAATATTTGAAGGTAAACTGACTTAGAATATGGTCTGACTTTGACCTCATAAAGTTTCTGAGGAAGTTAGTTGATTTTATAGGATAAATATGAACCGATTGTGTGATATTACAGGGAAAAAAATCCAATGTAGACATTGCCTGCATTAATATAAGTATGGTATTTAGATCAGTGCTGTACTCTACCCTGGTCAGACACATGTGAAATACTCTTCTCTGTTCTGGGCATCAGAGTTTAATGATATCGACAAACTACATAGTATTCAGCAGCAGGAAATGTGGGAAGCCGTATGAAGAATACTTAAACTGGGGAAATTACTTCTAAAATACTAAAGATGTAGTGCTGTTTTAGCTCTTTTCAAATATATGAAAGACTGTGCTGTAAAGGGAAAGGGGATGTGGGAGGAAACAGGTATTGAGTCTAAATCTATCGTTTTAAAGTTTCATTATTTTCTATGTGTAATTTGTCTTGAATTTGTTCCCTTCCATTCCTCTCATGTAATATGTTTCATGTATTTGTCCCAGTCCCCCTATTTTCAATGTTTGTACTTTAATTTGGATTCTTGTATTAAATGTATATCTGGTTTTTACTGCTCATCCCTGCCCTCATCCAGCTTTAATTCTGATACTAAATGATTCATCCTAAAATATTCTTGATATCATGAAAGTATAATTTGAATTTACGTCTCACGTTTAAATGTCCTCATTCATAATTTATGCTGATTTTACTTATTTAGTCTTATTTTCTAGAATTCCCGGTGGGCTATCTACTATACTTAAGTTTGTTCCTTCACTATCACACACCTGTCATGTTCTTTGTCATCTGTGCCTTTCCTCAGGTTGTATCCCTTAACTACTCACTTCTAAACCTCTGTCCAGAGATTCCTCTTCATGCATCAAATTCCTGTCTATTCTTGGAGAGCCATTACATGCCATTCTTTCCTTTAGGCCCTTCGTAAACTATTATAGCCATAATAATTTTGTCTCATAATTCCTATAGCCTATTTTGATTATACCATAATTTTTAATACTTGATTTTTTAGTAAGATGTGGCTACAAAATAATACCTATTCCATGACATTGCTCATCGATCTCATTCTAGTCAAATGTTATACTTTTAGAGTATTTTGTTGCACTAATGGCCACGATTTGTCCAAGCCTCCTTGTATCCATGACCTTGGATAGATCTTCCTATAATGACTCTGGACCCAGTCATTTGACATAATTTGGCCAAAGAGACAATAATCAAATGTGATACCAAAAAACCTGAAAAGTGTTATGCACTGGGGCTTGCCTTCTCTTGCTTCTTGTGAGAACCCTAAGACACTTAAATGAAAAAGCTGATGAAAACATGTAGCCCAGCCATCTCTGTCTCCCAGTTCATGGCCAATACTAACCAAGAGCCAGCACCAATTGCAAGACACATGAGTGTGGCTGTCCTAGAACCACTAACCCCCAGCCAACCCAACCAGCAGATGCAGCTGAATGTCTGAGCCCAGAAAAGACCAGCAGAAGAACTGGCCAACTGACATTGCCAGCTGGCATTGCTAACTCACAGAATTGCTAGCTAGAAAAATAAATGTTGTTTTTTTCTGTCCAGCAATTTAAAACTGAGGACAGTTTAAGAGTGGCTTATTTTGCAGCAAAATATAACTAATGTAAGGGTTATTTATTAGCCAGTTTTTACTGGGGTATTAGATTTGCTTCAGCTTCTATACTGTGTGTAATTTTAGGACAAGAACCATGACATCTTTTCTGAAATTTCAAGATTTTAGACAGTGCTAGGTTCATAATTGATATTTGATAAATAATAATTTTAATATTGTTTTCTTGGTACCATGAGGATGAGATTAACAATCGTTACACACAATATCACCTGAATTTTCTTTTCTTTTCTTTCTTTCTTTTTTTTTTTTTTTGAGACAGGGTCTCACTCTATTGCCCAGGCTGGAGTGCAGTGGCATGATCTCAGCTCACAGTAACCTCTGCCTCCCGGGCTCAAGCGATTCTGCCACCTCAGCCTCCTGAGTAGCTGGGACCACAGGCACACACTACAACACCTGGCTAGTTATTTTTATTTTCATCTGTAGAGATGGGGTTTCACTATGTTGCCCAGGCTGGTCTTAAACTCCTGAGCCTAAGTTATCTGCCCACTCCCAGAGTGCTGGGATTATAGGTGTGAGCCACTATGCCTGGCCATCACCTGCATTTTCTAATTTTAGGTAAGATAAATCTTTTTGAAGAGGTCAAAGGACATGAACAGATACTTTTCAAAAGAAAACATACAATGTGGCCAACAAGCATATGAAAGAAAGCTCAATATCACTGATCATTAGGGAACTGCAAATCAAAACCACAATGAGATACCATCTCACACCAGTCAGGATGGCTATTACTAAAAAGTCATAACAAAATAACAGATGCTGGCAAAGTTGCAGAGAAAAGGAGATGCTTATACACTATTGGTGAAAGTGTAGATTAGTTCAACCATTGTAGGAAGCAGCGTGGCCATTCCTCAAAGAACTAAAAACAGAACTACTGTTCAACCCAGCAATCTCATTACTGGGTATGTACCCAAAGGATATTAATTGTTCCACCAAAAAGATGCATGCACGTGTATGTTCATTGCAGCACTATTCACAACAGAAAAGACATGGTATCAATCTAAATGCCCATCAATGGCAGATTTGCTCATGAAAACGTGGTACATATACAGCACGGAATACTATGCAGCCATAAAAAAGAACAAGATCATGTCCTTTGTAGGAATGTGGATGGAGCTGGAGGACATTATCTTTAGCAAACTAATGCAGGAACAGAAAACCAAATACCACATGTTCTCACTTATAAGTGGTAGCTAAAAGATGGGAACACATGGACACAAAGAGGGTAACAACAGATACTGAGGCCTACTTAAGGATGGAGGGTGGGAGGAGGGAGAGGAGCAGAAAAAACAATTATTGGGTACTAGACTTTGTACGTGATGAAACAACCTGTACAATAAACCCCCATGACATGAGTTTGACTATCTAACAAACATCTACATGTACCTCTGAACATAAAATATAAGTTTTAAAAAAGAAAAGCCAAAAACAACAAAAAAAGATAATTTATTTTTCTTTAAAAAGGTATGGAATTCATGATATGCATATACTGGATTGGACCTCCAATTTTTAAGAAGTTTCCGTAAAGAACAATACTGAGGCAATTGGCAAGATCTGAATGTGGGATGCATATTAGATAATAGTAATTCATCGATGTCAAATTTCTTGAATTTTGTAATTATACCATGATGCTGTAAAAGAAAGATTCAACAAGATACCATACTAAATTTACTACTAAGTGCACATATATGTACATATACATACATATATATGGAGAGGGGAAAGAGAAAGAACAGTTATAATGAAATGCTAAGAATTTGGTGAATCTTAAGTAAGAGGTAAAAGATGAGTTGTACCATTCTTGTACTTTTTCAGTACATTTGGAATTTTTATTTAAAAGAAAAAGAAAAAAAAAGGTAAGAGACACTACTCACCAAGTAATTCAAGCATTTCATTTATAAAAGATCTAGGTCACTGTTGTTCAAAATGAAAACTCTATTGGACACCAAGAATGAGTTGCCAGTTACTCCATCAACTCCACTGTCATCATTCATTATCCGAAAGCATTTACTCTTCAGTCCACTGTGGAGTATTAGGGAGGAAAAAGCAAGGAAGTGTTCAGTGAGTGCTGTAGACCGAGTGGCCAGCAATGAATGTGGGAATCTTTAGGCTTATCAGATTTTCTAACACATGCAAAATTTACAAGTAGATTCTAAGCATAAATGATTTCCAATATTATTCTTAGAAATAATGTAGTGTTAGGCCACTTGCAGTGGCTCATGCCTATAATCTCACCACGTTGGGAGGCCAAGGTGGGCAGATCACTTGAGTTCAGGAATCTGAGACCAGCTGGGGCAATATGGCAAAACCCCATCTCCGCGAAATATACAAAATTTAGCTGGGCGTTGTGGCGCAGTGCCTATGGGGCTGAGGTGGGAGGATCTTGTGGTGAGCTGAGATTGAGCCACTGCACTCCAGCCTGGATGACAGAATGAGACTCTGTCTCAAACAATAGTGTAGTATTGACCTACTCTTCTGCTCTAAAATGAGGTCTCACTGCAGTGGAGAGCTATCTACTCGGCAATTGGTAAGTGATAAAAGATGAGGGAAATGGTGCTGCAATTTTTTTCCCCTGGGGTAGGAGAAGCAAAATTTAAACTTAAACCATTCAGTTATCTCCTTTGTTACCAGCACTTTTCTCTGCTGACTGAGCTGTGGGATCCTCTGGAATATAGCGTAGTGACCCCACTTAAAACTTATCTGACATTCTCTGACTTCATTACTATTGTATTTGTGTACAAATAAGAAAACACCATTTTCTGGAAAAACTCTGGAATGCTACAGACTAATTTGAGATATTTACTATTTCAAGAGAAACATTTTCTTTTTTACAGGAACTTTAATTACAAGCTGTTAAAGATACTATTTTATTAAAACAGACAACGAAAACAAGCAAAACAATCTGAAATTAGGCAAATGCTCAGTTTCAAATGCCATAAGAGGATGAATGGTTATGTTAGGTGTTTTAGGCATTGATTTAAACGTCTTTTTCAAAGTATTGATTTTAGTAGGAAGTACAGATTTAAAGGATGAATTAATTTTGTGTATATGATAGAGACTGGACTCAGAAATAGTAGTCTCTTTCCTAGATAGATATTCTTAAATATAAAAATTGAATTCAAAGTTAGAAATATTAAGCTTCACTGCAGTTGACACAATTTGGGGGGAAAAGGGATAAATATATAGCCCAGTAATAAAATTATTGGTTAAATAAAGGTCAGGGAGAGAAAATTCTAGTTAAAATGGTACTTTCTTTAAAAGTATGCTATGCTTTCAGTTGCTGATGCAAACTGTAGCCAGATAAGATAAAACCTTCATGTTCCTTTTCTGTCTACGCCTTGTGTTGAACGCAAAGGCAAACAAAAGGCTTTGAAAGTGCTGTAATCATTACTCAACATCAGTTATCAAAATCATAATCAGAACACACTTGCATGAAAACTCTCTTAACATAGACAAGTCCAAAGTATGTAGCTCTAATAAGAATAAGCTATGATTAAGTATACAAAGAAAACTCTCTTAAGAAAAAAATAATGTTTCCCATTTTGATTTAAAAAATATTTACCCTGTAACTGGAACTGGGGTAGGGGAGGAAAATGTTTCTCTTGAAATGCTAAAAAATTTAATTTCTTATATGATTTTGCAGTTTTCCCCCTTGTATAAATAAGAGAATGAAATTGCAATGCTTGTTATTTTAATGTAGATCTTGTTCTTTCCAGCAGAGCCCAGGGGCCCACACACTTAACTGTCCCTGGTTCAATTTTATTCCTTAGCACTTCATACAGTTGCTGGTTGGAAGTAATGAGGTAAGTCCTGGCTTCTTCCTATTTATAGAACTGAGGCGATGACCAGAAATGACAGATGGGGCTTATGTCAGTTAGCATTTAAATTCAGTTCTGAAGCTCCAGGCCAAGAATGAGGAGTGGGCTCTTTATTAACTGTCCTATTTCCTTTGTTAATCAGTTTCTGTTAATCAACTATATATGTACTTAGAACTGGCAAAGGCAAATTATCTTCTCTTACTAAATAAGAACTTCTAAATAATTGCAAACCTCAAAATAAGTGAAGTTTAGTATATTCTTGTGGTTATTCAGGGAACTTCCCTCCTACCCCCGATGCAGCCTCAATCATTAATGATTTAATTTTAACATTTTATAATTACATAAGAAGAAAGAGACTAGACATGGTGGTGCACACCTGTAATCCTAGCTACTTGGGAGGTTGAGATAGGGAGCACAGGAGTTTGAGGCTATAGTGCCCTATGATCACACCTGTGAATAGCACTGCACTCCAGCCTGGGCAACGTAGCAAGACCCCATCTCTGAAATGTTGGTTTTTTTTAGTCTTAAAAATTAAAAAGAAAAGAAGAGGTAATTTATTATCCTGTCTGAATTTGTTCACCTATTACCAGGCTTAGAATGCCATCCTTTAAGTGAAAGAATATAGATTCTTTCATTTCAGTTGATTATATGTTTTTAAAAGGTCATGCTGATCTCTGAATTGTACCATTCATTCATTCATTCATATAACAAATATTTATTATGTGCCATGTGCCAGGCGTTTACTAGAGAAGTTACAGTAAAAAAGACACAATCCTGACTCCGATGCAGCATTTTACATCTTATATAGGCTACAAACGAGTGTATAGATAGTTACAATAAGCCCAGTACAGGAGTATAACCAGTTCTAGGAGGAGATTAAGTGCAAGGTGCTATGGAAGCATATAAAAGAGACATACAATTCAATCTTTTGGCCCAGGAAACTTTCCAGTGAAAGTAATATCTGAGCTAAGAACTGAAGGATAAGTAGGAGTTAGAAGTTCAAGATCAGAAATGGAGGAGGGAAGAGGGGGCAAAAGAAAGGTGGAAAATATTTTGGGCAGAGATATGAGCATAAACAAGACCCCAAAGGTTAGAGAAGCATGATGTGAGCCTAGAGACTGGGGTAGTGTGAGAAGAGGTGAGGTTGGAGATGTCAAGTATTGAAGGCGATGCTCATCCTCACTAGGATTTGGAACTTTACCCTGGGAACCATGAGGAGTCACTGTAGATTTCTAAGTAGGGGGCAGATGTATAAAAATCACTCTGTCTGCCTTTGGAAATACATCAGAGCAGGGATATACTGATAGGTATATAATTAAGAAGCTATGGCAAGGATCCCAGAAGGAATGCCGGAGATTTAAATCAAGAGATTGAGAGAAGTTGACAGACTTGAGAGAAATTTAGAAAGTGAACCCTAAAAGACTTGGTAGTTACTGGGGAAAGAGAGAGAAGAGTGAAAGACGATGCCGAAATTCCTTCCAGGCCAACTAGTGGATGGTGGCAATATTTATTTTTTATATGTGGATATGGTGCACAGAGAGAAATTCATATTCCAGAAAAGGATCTGAAAGTCATCAGCGTATAGACTGTAATTAAAATCCTGAGCATGAATAAAACCATCCAGATGGCCGGGCATGGTAGCTTAAGCCTGTAATCCCAGTACTTTGGGAGGCCAAGGTGGGCAGATCACTTGAGGTTAGGAGTTCGAGACCAACATGGCCAACAAGGTAAAACCTCATCTCTGTTAAAAATACAAAAATTAGCCAGGCGTGCTGGCACACGCCTGTAATCCCAGCTATTGGGGAAGCTTGAGCCCAGGGGGCAGAGGTTTCAGTGAGCCAAGATTGTGCCACTGCACTCCAGCCTGGGTGACAGACCAAGACTCCGTCTCAAAGCGAAACAAAACAAACAAACAAACCATCTAGGAGGATGGGCAGAATGAAAAGAAGGCCAAAAACATAACCACAAAGGAGACCAACATTAAAAGAATGAGTTGAATAAGATGATATTGTTTGGATCTGTGTCTCAATCCAAATCTCATGTTGAATTGTAATTTCCAGTACTGGAGATGGGACCTAGTGGGAGATGATTGCATCATAGCGGTGAATTTTTCACGAATGCTTTAGCACCATTCTCTTGGTGCTGTCCTCACGATAGAGAATGCCTTCTCGAGATGTGACTGCCTAAAAGTATGTGGTACCTCATTATCTGTCTCTTGCTCCTGCTCCCACCATGTGAGACACCTGCTCCCCCTTCACCTTCTGCCATGATTGTAAGCATCCTGAGGCTTCCCCAGAAGCAGATACCAACATTGTACTTCCTGTACAGTCTGCAGAACCATGAGCCAATTAAACCTCTTTTCTTGTAAATTACCCAGTCTCAGGTATTTCTTTACAGCAGTGCAAGAATGGCCTAATACACAAGCTGAACCTGCAAAACAAACTGAGAGGGAATGTCTAAAGAGACATGAAGAAAACTTAAGGTGCCAAGGAAGTAGCTGAAGCCAGTGTCACCAATCTTGATATCATATGGGATTAAGTAATATGCACACCAAGGATTACCTTCATGCTTATTAATGGCCCAGGCCTTGAAGATATTGCTTCCCCAGACTTGCAGGACATTCCCTTTCCCCTTGACCCCTACTTGACCATCTCTTATCTTCTTTCTTGCTAAACTTTCTGCAATACACATGTACTAACTTTACAATCTAAAAAAATTAATTTTTTGAAAGTCAGCAATTTCTTGCAAAATAATACATGTTACAATGTTAGTTCAATAACTTTTAGTATTTTTGTTTAAATTTAGTATATATTTTCAAGAAGTCTTCGCTTAAAAAATATCTTTTTTGTGACCAGGTGTGGTGGCTCATGCCTGTAATCCAAGCACTTTGGGAGGCCGAGGAGGGCAGATCACGAGGTCAGGAGATTGAGACCATCCTGGCTAACATACGGTGAAATCCCATCTCTACAAAAAAAAAAAAAAAAAAAATTAGCCGGGCATGGTGGCGGGACCCCGGAGTCCCAGCTACTCGGGAGGCTGGGGTAGGAGAATGGCACGAACCCGGGAGGCAGAGCTTGCGGTGAGCCGAGATTGCGCCACTGTGCTCCAGTCTGGGCTACAGAGCGAGACTCCATCTCAAAAAAAAAAAGTATATATATATATATACACATATATATATATACACACACACACACACACAAATATGTATATATACACACAAATATGTATATATACACACAAATATGTATATATACACACAAATATGTATATATACACACAAATATATATATATATACACACAAATATGTATGTTTTTTTGTGATTTTAAGTTTTAAGGTATTTTTGTTTTCCCGTTACTAAAAAAAAATTCTAGTAATACAGATTGTCTGCATTTTGAAGTTTAAATATGTGATGAACAGTTAATGACCTTTTCTAGAAATAGGACAGAAGAAAACAAAAATTCCAATCACTTTAACATAATTTAATGGAGCAAATGTGAATTCTTTCTATTTTCTTTTTTTGTTGTTGTTGAGACAGAGTCTCGCTTTGTCACCCAGGTTGGAATGCAGTGGCTCGATTTTGATCTTGGCGTTCACTGCAACCTCTGCCTCCCAGGTTCAAGCAATTCTCTGCCTCAGCGTCCCTAGTACCTGGGGATTACAGGTGTGTGCCACCATGATCGGCTAATTTTTGTGTTTTTAGTAGAGATGGGGTTTCACCGTGTTGGCCAGGCTGGTCTCGAAGTCCTGACTTCAAGTGATCCACCCGCCTGAGCATCCGGAAGTGCTGGGATTACAGGTGTGAGCCGCCACGCCCAGCCTAATCTTTCTACTTTCTTATATCATGTTCATTTTATTCTACCTAGAACTCACCAAGTGGAGTCTGTATTATCTTTTTGTAATTTTGTTATATTGTTCCAAAATTTCTCCTGCTTTTTCTCTTGGAATAGGCTTTCTACAAAAGGTTTACATTTTGAAGAAGAAACCAAGCTGTTGACTTTGATGAGATATGTACAGATATGAGTTAGAAAAATATTCTATTACTTCCATTTAGATAAAATGTTTTAAATCAATACTAACTCATGGAAATGTAAACCTTTGTTTTGAAAATAAAAAGAAGACTCATGATTTTTATTTTGTGAGCAAGCTTCCAAAAGAGAAATATAGTTCAGTTTCTTGAAAAAAATAAATCTACTTAAAGGCATAATTCCCAGAAAACACCTGCATCTTCTCTGATTCCAAGAACATGACTGATTAGACATGAACAATTCTCTGCAAAAGCCATGATGTGTTCAGAAGGGTAATTGTGTTCATTTGCCAATACCACGCTAGATGACTGGGACAAGTTACCAGAGCTGCAGAACAAAGAGCAAGGGTTCAAACCAGGATAGAGTATCTTCTAATGATGCTTAACTTTGAGGAACAAGATGCTCTTTATCAAAGAACATGATGCCTCAAACACGAGGAAACTTTATTTCTGTGCCTTACTTCCAAAATATTACATGTAATATTGGGTATGCTAGGTAAGATTACAGCAAGATGTCAGCTCCATCTTTTGTCATAGAAAACATTGTGGCTTGAATAATTTTATGAGTGATTTTACTTCACATGGCAGAGAAACACAAATTAAGCTTTATATTTTTATGTTCTATAGGAGTAAACTAAATTTCATCAGTCATCCAGCTACTTTGAAAGTTATTGTGAAACAGAAAAATGTGAATGCCATTTTGTTGAAACACTATTACATATATAAGTGTGCATGTTTCTATGTTTATGTATGTAAATATACATATATAGTATGACAAATCATTGAGCTATGCAACTAATAAAAATAATATCTGAAACATTCTGAAAATAGACTATAATATATCTGAAGTTATAATTATATGCCTCGTGTTTTCCAAGTAATATGGAAAAACTAAACTTCAATAGCTGTTTTTATAGTTCCTTCTCTCCAACTGAAACCAAAATCAGAAATGAAAAATTGTAGATTTTAAATAATGTTAAATACTATTGTAAGTCCAAAATCTTTACTATTTTAATACAGAAAACTTTGTTCAAAGCATGAATCCAAATACTATTTTGGAAAAATGATAATTTTATTTATCAATTGTTTTTCAAAATACAGTCACCATTTAATATATTTTCCTGACTAAATCTTAGTTAAAATATCAATAATATTTGGATATTTAGACATCTTAAGGGAATTTTAAAAAACCTAAGTTTAAGAATAAAGTTTATTTTTACTTTATGTTTTTATTTTTCCATAGGTTATTGGGGTGCAGGTGGTATTTGGTTACATGAGTAAATTCTTTAGTGGTGATTTGTGAGATTTTGGTGCACCCATCACCCCAGCAGTATACACTCCACCCTATTTGTAGTCTCTTATCCCTTGCCCCACTCCCATCCTTCCCCACAAGTCCCCAAAGTCCACTGTATCATTCTTATACCTTTGCATCCTCGTAGCTTAGCTCCCACATATCAATGAGAACATATGGTGTTTAGTTTTCCATTCCTGAGTTTCTTCACTTAGAATAACTTGAAATCAGGTAGTGTGATGCCTCCAGACTTGTTCTTTTTGCTTAGTCTTGCTTTGGCTATGCAGTCTCTTTTTTGGTTCCATATGAATTTTAGAATTGTTTTTTTATACTTCTGTGAAGAATGATGGTGGTTTTTTGATGGGAATTGCATCAGATTTGTAGATTGCTTTTGGCAGTATGGTCATTCTTACACTATTGATTCTACCCAAAAAGAGTTATTTTCCTATCGAAATCCTTGGCATCTTTATCAAAAATCAATTGACCGCTTTCTTCACTTTGAAAATTGTCTTGGATTTTCTAGATATTTTGCTTTTTCATATAGATTTTAGAATCACCTTGTACATTTCTCCAAAACAGCCTGTTGAGATTTTGACTGAAAATGTTGGAACTATAGATCAATCTGGAGATGACACTTCCTAGTTTTAAATTGCAACAGATTTTTAAAGATTCAAAGTTTATAAGAAACTTTTCAACTTATTGTATTGATTTCACTCTCCCTCATCCCCCCCACCATTATTTTATTTGTTTTTTTCTTTCTTTCTCAAAGCTAAATAATTATTTTGATTGAAAAACTAAAATCCACTTGCCTGCAACTGGGAAGAGCCAGTCTAAAGGCTTGAACCTCAAAAACAAGGTATTGCTTTTATCTAGGGACAGAAACGTGACTTGTATTCATAAATTCTCGTATAATGGTCACAAAATATAGGTTAAGTTTTTGTGGTATGGCATTTTATTGTCAGGATGTTTTGAAGATCTTAACTACATGAGAATCTCATTTAATGAGGGCCCATGAGAGACATTTTTATTATCAGTGCTAAGAAAAGTTGTACTTCTGCTAAGCAACCAGAATATTTTAATTTCAATGGATACTGAATACTAAATTCATCATATTTCCTTCCAGGCAATCAAAAAATTTGTGGTTTAATTCCAGCATTTGTGTAAGAACTTATGATTTCCAGTATATCCACTTCACACTTGCCTTCGTCTTACTATCCTATTTGTCTTGCCCTGATTTTATTTTTCTATTTATTTTATATTTTATTGTATGTACTTATTTTTGAAACAGTCAGTTATTTTTAATGATATTGTATTGTATATATACACACATTATGTGTATATGCAACACATGTATACACATATATAAATTCCATTGCATCATTACTAATCTTTGAGATAATAATTATGCCCATTTTTTAGTACAAACTAGTTTTTAGAGAGAATACATTCTTATTTTACCAATCAACATTATTATTTCAGTAACTAAATATTTATTTATTTATTTGAGACAGGGTTTTGTTCTGTTGCCCAGGCTGGAGCTCAGTGGTGCAATCTCGGCTCACTGCAACCTCTGCCTCCCGGGTTCAAGTGATTCTCCTGCCTCAGCCTCCTGAGTAGCTGGGATTACAGGTACCTGCCACTACACCTGGCTTATTTTTGTGTTATTATTTTTTATTATTTTATTTTTTTTCGAGATGGAGTCTCGCTCTGTCACCCAGGCTGGAGTGCAGTGGCATGATCTTGGCTCACTGCAAGCTCTGCTTTCTGGGTTCATGCCATTCTCCTGCCTCAGCCTCCCGAGTAGCTAGGACTACAGGCCCCCACCACCATGCCCAGCTAATTTTTTTATATTTTTAGTAGAGACGGGATTTCATCGTGTTAGCCAGGATGGTCTCGATCTCCTGACCTCGTGATCCGCCTGCCTCGGCCTCCCAGAGTGCTGGGATTACAGGCATGAGCCACTGCACCTGGCCCTATTTTTGTAATTTTAGTAGAGATGGGGTTTTGCCATTTTGACCGGGCTGATCTTGAACTCCTGACCTCAAGTGACCTGCCCACCTTGGCCTCCCAAAGTGCTGGGATTACAGGCGTGAGCTACCACACGTGGCATCAGTAACTGAGTATTTAATACAAGTAACCTCAACTTAGTTCTTCAATTTGAAAAGATCCTTTAGGAAAGAGGAAGACTATTCGACTAAGACTAATAAACTAAGTATATTATTGAAGCTAAATTATTTGTCCTCCATTCCATCTCCATTTCCCACCTCCCCAGCTGTAGAGCCCTGGAACTGCTCCTTCATCATCAGCACAAACTCCTGTCTCCAAGGAGCCCCTTCACTTGCCTTACTGCAGGGCTGGTGCTCTCCAGCAGCCCAGTGGAGTGGTGGATGTGATTCTTTTCAAACCTCAGAGACTTTGCTATCTAGATGCAAGATTAGAAAACTTTCTGCTCCTCATTTCATCTTTCAGATCATGACCCACCCAATCTCTTGTGAAAAGGAATCCTATTTCTTAAGGCTTATACCATTTTACCTCTATGACCTGCTAATTTTCTTTGTCATTGCTATCATTTGATTACTTTCCTTTGATCGTCAACAACTTTGCACTTGATTCAGAGTCTTTCCCCTGCTCTAATTCCTGCCATCATTGTGGGTGGTTTCAATACCCATAGTATCTTTTCGATGCTCTGATTTCTCATTTTGTTACCAAACTCATCTTTTATGGCCTTTTCTACACTCAGTTATCTCTTCCCCTGGTCTGGATCTTTTAATGAAATTCTGGATCTTTTAATGAAAAAGAACAAAATTATCAATATTCCAAATAAATGGCTTAGACATTGAGCACTCTTACCATAATGTCTCATTTTTCTGGATTGATTCTTTAACTACTCCTACCTTGATGATCCTTCAGTGAGGGTCCAGTCCCCATTTCTATATCCTCTCCCTATGTTTAATTATCTTCCTATTCAGTTTATAGTTCATGGCCCATAATTCTAAGAATAATTTTGTCAGTGCCATAAACTGTCTTATCTCTCCTGTTTAGCAAAAACTAATGCAGTGTAACCTCCACTCTTTCATTTTTGTATATCTTAACCTGGATAACAGACCAATTTTGGAGAAAAATCGCAAAGTAGGGCATATCCATTCAATAATACTGGAAATTTGCTATCATCAACTTCAACTGGACTTTCAACATGGCCCTAAAATCCTAGTGTGTTTCCCTAAGCAAGTTGCTTTCTTACTTGCTGGACTGTTTTATGTTTTCTGTGCTCTACTTTATGCCTTAGACTCTTATCCCATTTTCCCTTTTAGCCCAGATAAAATCAAAATCAACTTCCCACTACCTCACCATCTTCCGCTTATCTCTTCCCATTCTTGTCTGGTGCATCTGTGGAGAATCCCCTTCTCTTGTCTTCACCTGTTTTCCACCTTTGCCTAGGAATTCTCCTACTCTTGCCTTTAAAGAACCTTAGATAATGGATTCTCCCTCCTCTCCACTGTCTCTTCAACTTCTTTGCTTTTAATGAGGTTTTCTCATCAACATTTTAATTTGATCTTTGAGAAAGCTCAGCTTAAAAAAAATCCTTCTCCAACTACATGGTACATTTTAACATTTTTAGTATCATTAACAGTCAAAATCTATAAGCCATTTTGAGGTGCAGCCTCATCAATGCTACTTTTCCTGTGCACTTGAACCCAATTGCATGTTACAATATATTCAAAGTTAACCTCCTCTTGCCAGCAGGTGGCTCTGTGTCAAAAAGGGAAAAGGAAACATAATAAAAATAAAAATTGTGAGATCTACAATCTAAGATTTGGACCCAGGTCCTGGTCCCTACTACTCATTTTTTTTTATACTTTAATGGTTACTACAGGAAAGCTACTTACTATCCAGAGAAGAAGAGATATCCATGAAGAAACAAATTAATAAAAAACTAAAGCAATTATTTCAAGGAGATTTCAAATGAACTTCAGATCTATATGTATTTTTTTTTTAAATTAACATAGCCACAAAGATAAGAGGAGGAAAAATGGTAAGTACATTTAAAATGACTACACACATATCTCATTTTAGTGATCTTTGCTTTATTGATCTTCATAGATATTGTGTTTTTTACAAACTGAAGGTTTGTGGCAACCCTGTGTCAAGCAAGTCTACTGGCACTAGTTTTCCAACAGCATGTGCTCACTCCATGCCTCTGTGTAATTCTTGCAATATTTCTAAATTATTATTACATCTGTTATGGTGATCTGTGATCAGTGATCTCTAATGTTACTACTGGAATTGTTTAGGGGTGCCATGAACTGTGCCCTTATAAGATAGTGAACTTAATCAATAAATGTGTGTGTTCTGACTGCTCTACCAACCAGCCTTTTCCCTGTTTCTCTCGCTCTCCTTGGGCCTCCCTGTTCTCTGAGACACAACAATATTAAAGTTAGACCAATTAATAGCAATGGCCTCTAAGTGTTCAGCTGAAAGGAAGAGTCACATGCCTTTTACTTTATTTTTAAATTTATTTTTATAGAGCCAGAGTCTTGCTCTGTTGCCCAGACTGGAGTGCAGTGGTACAGTCATGGCTCACTGTAACCTTGAAATCCTGAGTTCAAGCAATCCTCCTGCCTCAGGCTCCTAAGTAGCTAGGACTATAGGTTCACACTATCACCCTTGGCTAATTTTTAAACTTTTTGTAGACACGGGGTTTCACTTTGTTGCCCAGGCTGATCTCAAACTTCTTGTCTCAAATGATTCTCCTGCCTCAGCCTTCCAAAATGCTGGGATTACAGGCGTGAATCACCACACCCAGCAGTGCCCCTCACTTCAAGTTAAAGGCTAGAAATAAGCTTAGTGAGGTAGGTATGTCAAAAGGCTGAAAGCCAGGCCTCTTGTGCCAAACAGCCAAGTTGTGAATGCAAAGGAAAAGTTCTTGAAAGAAACTAAAAGTGCTACCCCAGTAAACAGGTGAATGATACGAAAGTGAAGCAGTCTTATTGCTGGTAGAGAAAAAGTTCGAGTGGTCTGGATAGAAGATCAAAGCAGCTAGAACATTCCCTTAAGCCAAAGCCTCACGCAGAGCAAGACCCTATCTCTCTTCAATTCTGTGAAGGCTGAAAGAGGTGAGAATACTGCAGAAGAAGAGTTGGAAGCTAGCAAAAGTTGGTTCATGAGGTTTAAGGAAAGAAGTTGTCTCCATAATATAAAAGTACAAAGTGAAACAGCAAGTGCTGATGGAGAAGCTGCAGTAAGTTGTCCACAAGACCTAGCTAAGACAAAGAATGAAAGTGGCTAAACAACAGATTTTCACTGTGGACAAAACAGTTATATTGGAAGAAGATGCCATCTAGGACTTTCCTAGCTAAAGAGAAGTCAGTGCCTGGCTTTCAAACTTCAAAGGACAGGCTGACTCTCTTGTTAGGGGCTAATGCAGCTTGTGACTTTATGTCGAAACCAATGTTAATTTATCATTCTGAAAATCCTAGAGCTGTTAGTGTCAGGCCTCTGAGCCCAAGCCAAGCCATAGCATCCCCAGTGACTTGCACCTATACGCCCAGATGGCCTGAAGTAACTGAAGAATCACAAAAGAAGTGAAAATGACCTGTTCCTGCCTTAACTGATGACACTGTCTTGTGAAATTCCTTTTCCTGGCTCATCCTGGCTCAAAAACTCCGCTACTGAGCACCTTGCGATCCCCACTCTTGCCTGCCAGAGAACAAATCCCCTTTGACTGTAATTTTCCTTTACCCAAATCCTATAAAACGACCCCACCCTTATCTCCCTTCATCGACTCTCTTTTCGGACTCAGCCCGCCTGCACCCAGGTGAAATAAACAGCCTTGTTGCTCACACAAAGCCTGTTTAGTGGTCTCTTCACACAGACACGCAAGAAATTTGGTGTCGTGACTTGGATTGGGGGACCTCCCTTGGGAGATCAATCCCCTGTCCTCCTGCTCTTTGCTCTTTGAAAAAGATCCACTTACGACCTCGGGTCCTCAGACCCACCAGCCCAAGGAACATCTCAACAATTTTAAATCAGGTAAGCAGCCTCTCTTTACTCTCTTCTCCAACCTCTCTCACTATCCCTCAACCACTTTCTCCTTTCAATCTTGGCACTACCCTTCAATCTCTCCCTTCTCTTAATTTCAATTCCTTTCATTTTCTGGTAGAGACAAAGGAGACACGTTTTATCCGTGGACCCAAAACTTCGGCACCAGTCATGGACTCAGGAAGGCAGCCTTCCCTTGGTGTTTAATCATTGCAGGGATGCCTCTCTGATTATTCACCCATGTTTCAGAGGTGTCTGACCACGTAGCAATGCCTGCCTTGGTCCTTCACCCTTAGCTAGTGGCAAGTCCTGCTTTTCTGGGGGAGGGACAAGAACCCTGACCCCTTCTCTGCCTGTCTCTACCCCTTCTCTGCTTTTCTGGGGGACAAGAACCCACTGATCCCTTATTTCCATGCCCTGACCCCTTATCTCTGTGCCCCGATCCTTTATCTCTGCACCCCATCCCTTATTTCTGCACCCTGACCCCTTATCTCTGTTCCCCAATCCCTTATTTCCATGCCCTGATCCCTTATCTCTGTGCCCCAAGCCCTTATTTCCATGCGCCGACCCTTTATCTCTGCGCCCCGATCCCTTATTTCCACACCCCAACCTCTTATCTCTGCACCCTGATCCCTTATTTCCGTGCCCCAACCTCTTATCTCTGTGCCCCGATCCCTTATTTCCATGTCCTGACCTCTTATCTCTGCGCCCCAACCCCTTATTTCCACACTCCGACCCCTTCTCCACTTTTCTCGGCGGCAAGAACCCCCAAGCCCTTCTCTCCATGTCTCTACTCTCTCTTTTCTCTGGGCTTGCCTCCTTCACTACGGGTAAGCTTCTGCCCTCCATTCTCCCTCCATTCTCCTTTCTTCTCCCTTAGCCTGTGTTCTTAAAAACCTAAAACCTCTTCAACTCACACCTGACCTAAAACCTAAATGCCTTATTTTCTTCTGCAATGCTGCTTGACCCCAATACAAACGCGACAGTGTTTCCAAATAGCCAGAAAACAGCACTTTCAATTTTTCCATCCTACAAGATCTAAATAATTCTTGTCGTAAAATGGGCAAACGGTCTAAAGTGCCTGACATCCAGGCATTCTTTTACACATCGGTCCCTCCCTAGTCTCTGTTCCCAGTGCAACTCATCCCAAATCTTCCTTCTTTCCCTCTCGCCTGTCCCCTCAGTCACAACCCCAAGCGTCACTGAGTCTTTCTAATCTTCCTTTTCTACAGACCCATCTGACCTCTCCCCTCCTTGCCAGGCCAAGGTAGGTCCCAATTCTTCCTCAGCCTCTGCTGCTCCACCCTATAATCCTTTTATCACCTCCCCTCCTCACACCTGGTCCGGCTTACAGTTTCATTCCGTGAGTAGCCCTCCCTCACCTGCCCAGCAATTTCCTCTTAAAAAGGTGGCTGGAGCTAAAGGCTCCAGCCTTTAGTCAAGGTTAATGCTCCTTTTTCTTTATCCCAAATCGGAGAGCATTTAGGCTCTTTTTAATCAAATATAAAAACCCAGCCCAGTTCATGGCTCGTTTGGCAGCAACACTGACATGCTTTACAGCCCTAGACCCTAAAAGGTCAAAAAGCCGTCTTATTCTCAATATACATTTTATTACCCAATCTGCTCCCGACATTAAATAAAACTCCAAAAATTAAATTCCAGCCCTCAAACCCCACAACAGGACTTAATTAACCTCTCCTTCAAGGTGTACAATAATAGAAAAAAGTTGCATTTCCTTGTCTCTGCTGTGAGACAAACCCCAGCCACATCTCCAGCACACAAGAACTTCCAAATGCCGGAACCGTAGCAGCCAGGCGTTCCTCCAGAACCTCCTCCCCCAGGAGCTTGCTACAAGTGCCAGAAATCTGGCCACCGGGTCAAGGAATGCCTGCAGCCCAGGATTCCTCCTAAGCTGTGTCCCATCTGTGTGGGACCCCACTGAAAATCGGACTGTTCAACTCACCTGGCAGCCACTCCCAGAGCCCCTGGAACTCTGGCCCAAGGCTCTCTGACTGACTCCTTCCCAGATCTTCTCGGCTTAGTGGCTGAAGACTGACACTGCCCGATCACCTCGGAAGCCCCCTAGACCATCATGGATGCCGAGCGTTAGGTAACTTTCATAGTGGAAGGTAAGTCCGTCCCCTTCTTAATCAATATGGAGGCTACCCACTCCACATTACCTTCTTTTCAAGGGCCTGTTTCCCTTGCCTCCATAACTGTTGTGGGTACTGACGGCCAGGCTTCTAAACCTCTTAAAACTCCCCAACTCTGGTGCCAACTTAGACAATACTCTTTTAAGCACTCCTTTTTAGTTATCCCCACCTGCCCAGTTCCCTTATTAGGCCGAGACACTTTAACTAAATTATCTGCGACCCTGACTATTCCTGGGCTACAGCCACACCTCATTGCCACCTTTTCTCCCAGTTCAAAGCCTCCTTCACATCCTCCCCTTGTATCTCCCCACCTTAACCCACAAGTATGAGACATCTCTACTCCTTCCCTGGCAACCAATCACATGCCCATTACCATCCCATTAAAACCTAATCACCCTTACCCCGCTCAACGCCAATATCCCATCCCACAGCATGCTTTAAAAGGATTAAAGCCTGTTATCACTCACCTGCTACAGCATGGGCTTCTAAAACCTATAAACTCTCCTTACAATTCCCCCATTTTACCTGTCCTAAAAGCAGACAAGACTTACAGGTTAGTTCAGGATCTGCGCCTTATCAACCAAATTGTTTTGTCTATCCACCCTGTGGTGCCAAACCCATATACTCTCCTATCCTCAATACCTCCTTCTACAACCCATTATTCTGTTCTGCATCTCAAACATGCTTTCTTTACTATTCCTTTGCACCCTTCATCCCAGCCTCCCTTGGCTTTCACTTAGACCGACCCTGTCACCCATCAGGCTCAGCAAATTACCTGGGCTGTACTGCCACAAGGCTTCACAGACAGCCCCCTTTACTTCAGTCAAGCCCAAATTTCATTCTCATCTGTTACCTATCTCGGCATAATTCTCATAAAAACACACGTGCTGTCCCTGCTGATTGTGTCAAACTAATCTCCCAAACCTCAATCCCTTACAAAACAACAACTCCTTTCCTTCTAGGCATGGTTAGTGCGGTCAGAATTCTTACACAAGAGCTGGGACCGCACCCTGTAGCCTTTCTGTCCAAACAACTTGACCTTACTGTTTTAGCCTAGCCCTCATGTCTGCATGCAGCAGCTGCCGCTGCTTTCATACTTTTAGCGGCCCTAAAAATCACAAACTATGCTCAACTCACTCTCTACATTTCTCATAACTTCCAAAATCTATTTTCTTCCTTATACCTGACACATATACTTTCTGCTCCCCGGCTCCTTCAGCTATACTCACTCTTTGTTGAGTCTCCCACAATTACCATTTTTCCCAGCACGGACTTCAATCTGGCCTCCCACACTATTCTGGATACCACACTTGACCCTCATGACTGTATCTCTCTGATCCACCTGACATTCACCCCATTTCCCCATATTTCCTTCTTTCCTGTTCCTCACCCTGATCACATTTAGTTTATTGATGGCAGTTCCACCAGACCTGATCACCACTCACCTGCGAAGGCAGGCTATGCTACAGTATTTTCCACATCTATCATTGAGGCTACCACTCTGCCCCCCTCCACTACCTCTCAGCAAGCCGAATTAGTTGCCTTAACTCAAGCCCTCACTCTTGCAAAAGGACTACACGTCAATATTTATACTGACTCTAAATATGCCTTTTATATGCTGCACCACCATGCTGTTATATAGGCTGAAAGAGATTCCCTCACCACGCAAGGGTCCTCCATCATTAATGCCTCTTTAATAAAAACTCTGCTCATGGCCGCTTTACTTCCAAAGGAAGCTGGAGTCATTCACTACAAAGGCCATCAAAAGGTGTCAGATCCCATTGCTCTAGGCAATGCTTATGCTGATAAGGTGGCTAGACAAGCAGCTAGCTTTCCAACTTCGTCCCTCATGGCCAGTTTTTCTCCTTCATATCAGTCACTCTCACCTACTCCCCCACTGAAACTTCCATCTATCAATCTCTTCCCACACAAGGCAAATGGTTCTTAGACCAAGGAAAATATCTCCTTCCAGCCTCACATGCCCATTCTATTCTGTCGTCATTTCATAACCTCTTCCATGTAGGTTAGGAGCCGCTAGCCCGTCTCATAGAACCTCTCATTTCCTTTCCATCCTGGAAATCTATCCTCAAGGAAATCATTTCTCAGTATTCCATCTGCTATTCTACTACCCCTCAGGGATTATTCAGGCCTCCTCCCTTTCCTACACATCAAGCTCGGGGATTTGCCCCTGCCCAGGACTGGGAAATTGACTTTACTCACATGCCCCGAGTCAGAAAACTAAAATACCTCTTAGTCTGGGTAGACACTTTCACTGGATGGGTAGAGGCCTTTCCTACAGAGTCTAAGAAGGCCATCGCAGTCATTTCTTCCCTTCTGTCAGACGTAATTCCTCGGTTTGGCCTTCCCACCTCTATACAGTCTGATAGCAGACCGGCCTTTATTAGTCAAATCAGCCAAGCATTTTTTCAGGCTCTTGGTATTCATTGAAAACTTTATATCCCTTACGGTCCTCAGTCTTCAGGAAAGGTAGAACAGACTAATGGTCTTTTAAAAACACACCTCACCAAGCTCAGTCACCAACTTAAAAAGGACTGGAAATACTTTTACCACTTTCCCTTCTCAGAATTCAGGCCTGTCCTTGGAATGCTACAGGGTACAGCCCATTTGAGCTCCTGTATGGATGCTCCTTTTTATTAAGCCCCAGTCTCATTCCAGACCCCAGACCAACTTAGACTGTGCCCCCAAAAAGTTGTCATCCCTACTATCTTCTATCTAGACAGACTTCTATTCACCGTTCTCAACTACTCATACATGCCCTGCTCTTGTTTACACTGCCGGTTTACACTGTTACTCCAAGTCATCACAGCTGATATCTCCTGGTGCTATCCCCAAACTGCCACTCTTAACTCTTAAAGTAAATAAATAATCTTTGTTGGCAGGACTATGCTGAATCTTGTTAGGCACTCTCTAATCAGATGTCCTAGGTCCTCCCAATTCTTAGTCCTCTAATACCCATTTTTCTCCTTTTATTTGGACCTTGTATCTTCTGTTTAGTTTCTCAATTCATCCAAAACCGTATCCAGGCCATCACCAATCATTCTATATGACAAATGTTTCTTCTAACAGCCCCACAATATCACCCCTTACCACAAGATCTCCCTTCAGCTTAATCTCTCCCACTCTAGGTTCCCACGCCACCCCTAATCCCGCTTGAAGCAGCCCAGAGAAACATCGCCCATTCTCTCTCTCCATACCACCTCCCAAAAATTTTCACCTCCCCAACACTTCAACAGTATTTTGTAGCACTATTTTGTTTTATTTTTCTTATTAATATAAGAAGGCAGGAATGTCAGGCCTCTGATCCCAAGCCAAGCCATTGCATCCCCAGTGACTTGCACCTATACGCCCAGATGGCCTGAAGTAACTGAAGAATCACAAAAGAAGTGAAAATGGCCTATTCCTGCCTTAACTGATGACACTGTCTTGTGAAATTCCTTCTCCTGGCTCATCCTGGCTCAAAAGCTCCCCTACTGAGCACCTTGCGATCCCCACTCCTGCCCGCCAGAGAACAAATCCCCTTTGACTGTAATTTTCCTTTACCCAAATCCTATAAAACGACCCCACCCTTATCTCCCTTCATTGACTCTCTTTTCAGACACAGCCCGCCTGCACCCAGGTGAAATAAACAGCCTTGTTGCCCACACAAATCCTGTTTCATGGTCTCTTCACACTGACGTGCATGAATTATGCTAAATCTACTCTGCCTGTGCTCTATAAATGAAACAACAAAGCCTGGATGACAGCACATCTGTTTACAGCATAGTTTATGGAATATTTTAAGCCCATTGTTGAGACGTATTAGTTAGAAAAAAAGATACTTTTCAAAATATTACTGCTCATTGACAATGTACCTGGTCACTCAAGAGCTCTCATGGAGATATACAAGGAGTTGAATATTGTTGTCATTCCTCCAACACAACATGCATTCTGCAGTCCGTGGATCAAGGAGGAATTTCAACTTTCAAGTGTTATTAAATAAGAAAAACATTTTATAAGCTATAGCTGCCATAGATAGCAATTCCTCTGATGGATCTGGACATAGTAAATTGAAAACCTTCTGGAAAAGAGTCACGATTCTAGATCCCATTAAGAATATTCACAATTCATCGGAAATGGTCAAAATATCAACATGAACAGGAGTTTGGAAGAGGTTGATGCCAACCTTCACAGATGACTTTGAGGGGTTAAATGCTTCAGTGGAGGAAGTAAGTGCCTATGTGATGGAAATAGCAGGAGAACTAGAATTAGAAGTGGAGCCTGACGATGTAACTAAGTTGTTGCAATCTCGTAATTAAACTTGAATGGATGACAAGTTGCTTCTTATGGATCAGCAAAGTGGTTTCTTGAGATGAAAACTACTGCTGGTGAAGATGCTGTGAACATTGTTGAAATGACAATAAAGGATTTAGAATATGACATAAACTTAGTTGAGAAAGCAGTAGCAGGATTTGAGAGGATGACTTCAATTTTGAAAGAAGTTCTACTGTGGGTAAAACGCTATTCATCAGTATCACATACTACAGAGAAATCTTTTGTGAAAGGAAGAGTCAATGGATGCAGCAAACTTCATTATTGTCTTATTTTTCAGTAATTGCCACAGCCACTCCAACCTTCAGTGACCACCACCCTGATCAGTCAGCAGCCATCAACATGGAGGCAAGACCCTCCACCAGCAAAAACTAACTGAAGATTTAGATGATCGTTAGCATTTTTTAGAAATAAGGTATTTTTAAAATTAAGGTGTGTACATTTCTTTAGACATAAGGCTATTGCACACTAAATAAACTACCAGATACTCAGTGAGTTACTGTAAATATACATTCAAGTGTATGGAAAGTTTATGGAATATTCTAAATCCTTTATTGTCATTTCAACAATGTTCACAGCATCTTCACCAGGAGTAGATTCCATCTCAAGAAACCACTTTGCTAACCCATAAGAAGCAACTCCTCATCCATTCAAGTTTTGTCATGAGATTGCAGCAATTCAGTCCCATCTTCAGGCTCCACTTTTAATTCTAGTTCTCTGTGTATATTGTATTCTCATTATGTGTAAACATAATTTTTTACATGCACTGGGAAATAAAAAATTAATGTGACTTGCTTTATTGCAATATTTGTTTTATTATGGTGGTCTGGAACTGAATCCACAATATCTCCAAGACGCCTTGTGCTGTTTTACACTGATTTTCTGTGGCTAGGTTAGAAAGGCTTTGAATATCACTTATATGTCCAACAAATACACATATCATAAAATATTAATAAAACAAATATCTGTATATGCCACCCAGCCCAACAAATAGAAGATTATCTAACTCTTGAATGTGTGAATGTGTGAACTTATCTTCTTTCTTTCTCTTTCTTTCTTTCTTTCTTCTTTCTTTCTTTCTTCTTCTTTTTTTTTTTTTTCACAGATTTTCACTCTTGTTGCCCAGGCTGGAGTGCAATGGCATGATTTCGGCTCACTGCAACCTCCGCCTCCTAGGTTCAAGTGATTCTGCTGCCTCAGCCTCCCAAGTAGCTGTGATTACAGGTACCCCCCACACGCCCAGCTAATTTTTTGTATTTTTAGTAGAGATGGGGTTTCACCATGTTAAGCAGGCTGGTCTTGAATGCCTGACCTCAGGTGATCCACCCACCTTAGCTTCCCAAAGTGCTGGGATTACAGGCGTGGGCCACCGCGCCTGGCCAATGAACATATTTTCTTTTTTCTCAGAGGTAATATTGTTCTGCTTTTCGTGTTTATGATTTTTGTCACCTTCTTTTTCTGTCATTATAGTTTTGCTATACATATATTATATATGTAATACACATATATATGAAATCCCTAAATATATATTGTTTTAGTGTAAGTGATACCACCTTTGTGCCTTCTTTTGTCACTTTATCAACAACATTTATATATGTGAGTTTCTTCCATTTTGAGACATGTATTTCATTGCATAAACCATAATGTATTATTTAGTCATCACATTAGATAAATAAAGAACTCAGACCTTCTGAAGTGCAACCAAGGGTAAAGGGGACCGTAAAAGGGATATTGGAGAAAAAAGTTACAAATTTTGGCCTTTGATCAGCTGCAGAATGAGTATTGTAATGGTTATATTTCATCTTGCCTTGTGTATGTCATATGTGTATGTAACTGATTACATTTTTACTTCATTTTTTCCTTTCCCCTGTTATTTTATATGGCATAGTTGGTAGTAGCTAAGATTATAAATTAGTCTATACGGTACTGGATATCAGCATAACATTTCAAATAAAACTAGTGAAGGAATGAACTGTGAAGAATTGCAAAAGGTATGAGATTTACCCTACTTGCAAGTTAACAGGTTAACCTGCCATAGTTTCATAGATGCTGATGGAAGACACAAGACTCCTGGGTCAGAGATGAAAGACGGCTTATTACTTATCAATTGCAACAGCCAGAGAATGAGCATTTTTGGTGTCAGTTCCCTGAGACAAAATTCCCAGGCAACTCAAACAGGGCCGGATGGCATCTGTTCACGCAGTGAGTTGTGTTATAGGAAAGGAGCCCTAAGCTTAGTGAATCTTAATCTTTTATAGTGAACAGAAAGCACGCCTACTCTTTGCTCTGGAAGAGACACTATTTATATCATCCAAAGTTGTTCACTTATATACGTGTTCTCAAAAAGAATTAATATCAGAGATTAGAGACATTGTGTTAAATTCTGACTCCTACCATTGACATATGACAAGAGAGTTTAGGTACCTCTGAGGAAGTATTACTAACGTGTACTTTGGTGCCAGGTGTACTCATATCCACTAAGAACTTCTTTCCTCCTTAAGACATCAAAATACTTTAATAACGTCATTTATAGTGAAAAATTGCAGCCCAGAAACTCATGTTGCATTTGGTTGTTATGTCTCTTTGGTATTTTTTAATCTGAAACTACTCCCAATCCCTTTTTTACTTTTATGACCTTGATACTTTTGAATATTATGGCTATTTATTTTGTAGAACATACTTCATTGAAAAAAAGTGTTTCCTTATGATTAAATTCAGGTATCTTTGGCAGGATTAGCACAGAGTGATGCTGTGGTCTTCTGATTGGAAGGGAAGGGAAAGGAAGAGCAAGGGAGGAGAAAGAGGCAAGCATTCATTTTGTAAATTCTGATGGGTAGAGAATGCATTCCCCGAGACAAGGAGTTCTGGGAGAACTTCTATCCATAGAGTTTCTGAGATCTAGTTCTGACTTCTCTCATTACTGTGTGACCTTAGGCAAATTATTGATTTGGAAAGTATTTTATAAAATGTCAACTTATTAAGTTCTCAAGGTCATTAATAAAGTAATAGGTATGGAAAGTTCTTATAGCCAACATTAAACATGACATTTTTGCATAAGCAAATAAGTCCCTGATTAGTGTCATAGATTATATAAAAACTCACTCATAAAAACTGTAACTACTTTGGTCAATTCCGATTACAAAAAAACCCAGTAACAACTGTAGCCAATATATATTGCCTTCTTAGAAAATTTAGAATTGAACATAAAATGTTTATTATTTTTTTCAGTCTACATATGTGTGAGCAATGAGCTTCATACTTACTTACCTTGCCTGATTTACTCAGATAAGATGAGCAGAGGTACAGAGCTAAATTCTTATACTTAGGGACATAAGATATGTTTCATCTTCTCTGCTTTCAAGAGAAAAATAAAGGCTTAAATACATGCAAAGTGAGGATGAGACACTACGGTTCTTATTGCTGGGAGTGAGTCTCAAGCCTAGCTGTTATTGGCAGTTGAAATATTTTCACCCTATGAAAATATACTGATCCAGGTGTCCTAGAAATAGTACTCTAGCTATAGGATGATAAAAAAAAACTGAGGCAAAAACTGCAGCTCCCATAACATCTTTTGAGTGAGAAATAAGGCAATATTAAATTATGTCTAAAAATCCTACAAAGCTGTATTACTTTTAGAGACCAGGAAAAATGAGCCACATATATTTTAAAATGAACTATGGGTATTGAAGAAAAATGTATGGAAGTGAGTAAAATTCTCAACCACTAAGACTTTATTTCTCAAAAATAAATAAATAAATAACACAAAAACACAACGACCACCATGGAAATCTATTTGGGTGGAAATATCACATCTGATCATACTTATTGACTCATAAAGAGGCTATCTGAGTTATAGCCCTTTGTTACCCTGCAGCTCTATAGTGAGCTCATTGCCAGCAGATGGTAAAGCACTTTATGTTCTTAAGAGATAACCAGCGAAGGAGATTCTACATTGCCTCTCAAGAATTTGTTCAGTATATTACAACCCTTGCTGTCAGGAAACTATTCTTCATATTTAACTTAAATCCCAGAAGCCAAAGTTTAGATCCGTTTCCTTTGGTTTAGTCCTCAGAGGAGAGGTGGAGAACAGCTGGGAACCATCTGCATATCTCTTTATAAATTAGATGGCTGAGGTCATCCCACAGTGTTCTCTTTTACTGGATAATGATCCCATTCATTTAGCCTGTCTCCCTATCACCTATTTTCAAACTCTTAATCATTTTAATTCACACCTGAAAATTATATGTTTTTCATGTTTCTCATAAATGGCATACAAGACATTTCGATGTTTGTACCAGAGTTGAGAATAATTTCTTTTCTCTGCTTCATATATTATATCCACCTTTAAATAATATGGTGTATTTTCTAATATATCATTATCTGTATCCTTCATGCTGTTTTCTTTATAGCTAAGTCACACATTCTTCAACTTAAATATGTGCATTTTCTTCTTCTTCTGTATTTGTATCACTTTAGGAACATAAATCTTATCGCTAACTTGAATTAAACTGAATTCTATTTTTTCTGACTAAGCCAAATATCCATTGCAGACTGCAAATATCTTATTCTTCTATTTGAAATTACCTATGATTTTAATTTATATGCTCCACATTACATTCATGTGATTATCAAATACAATATGAAAAAAACAGCTTATTAAACATAGATCCTAGAAAATATTTGGCTTCCAGGTCAATGTTACCTTTGATGACTGCTTCTTTTTCCTAGGAAAATATTTCCGCTGAGCAATAACATTAGCTTAGGCCAATCTTTAGGGACAACACACATACACAGTCTGTGGACAGTGTTGATTTACATTGCAGCTGCACTGAGTTTGTTCCTGTAGCATCATTTGCTTTGCCATAGTAGACAGATCAGAAATGGCTCACTGTGAGCTTGTGTCACTAGGCTTTAGTGTGTGCTAGCTTGCTCCACAACATAGTTTAGTAGGTGTATCTCACTCCTTCTTTTGCATGCCTCCAAACCATGGCCATGAGCTATTGCCACCAAAAAATTTTCCTATCACCACAAAAAGCGATATGTGCAGAAAATTTGTTTATAGTCTTGACCAGAAACTGACTGAAAGAAGGGGCTGCCACAAACATGCTAAACTGTGTTTTTTCTGGGGTCATGATTTTCATTCCTGTAGTGATCCTAATTCAAGGTAAGATAAACTATATCTATTCTAACCAGTTCTGTCATTCTGGTCTCCAAAAAAGTTAGGTTTGTCTCACAGGATGCTATTTTTCTCAGAGCCATGCTGTGTCTTATTTTATTGTTCCTAAGGTGTTTTCCAGTTGATTTTCTAATGATTAAATTTAGCTATTTGGAGGGAAGCTTTCCTTCTTAAAATGAGGTAGTGCATTGGCTCTTGACTGACAAAATTTATAGTTAATGAAAAATACTTAATAAGGATTGGCATTTAAAAAGCTAAGGCAATAAAGTAAATTCTTTTTTTTTCTTTTTTCTTTTTTTTTTGAGACAGGGTCTCTCACTCTGTCACCCAGGCTGGAGTACAGTGGCACAATCTTGGCTCACCACAGCCTTGACCTCACAGGCTCAAGTGATCCTCCCACCTCAGTCCCCTGAGTAGCTGGGACTACAGGTGCCTGCCACCACACCTGGCTAATTTTTGTATTTTTTACAGAAACCAGGTTACACCATGTTGCCCAGGCTGGTCTCAAACTCCCGGACTCAAGTGATCCGCTCACCTCGCCCTCCCAAAGTGTTGGGATTACAGGCATGAGCCACCATGCTCAGCCTAATAAATCAATTCTTGATTAAAAATACAAATATATATATACGTACATATATTTATATAACCTCATAGTATAAAACTCCTCAATGTAGTTCTCCATTCTCTTCCAAAAGCTGACACACAGAAAATGTTCTATTTTAAGTTGGTCATGAATTGATGATAGTTCCTCATTGCTCTGAATAAAAGAATAGTCTGCATCTTTGAGTGTTTATTCAGAAATACATTTCAAAAAAATGACTTAAAATAGTTTCCAATTTGAATATTGTTAAATTAAAAAAATCAAACCCAAAATTTGCTGTTAGAAGATTTTCATTTAGACATGTCTCACTTGAACTTATAGTTCCCTTATGAAATTGGAAATCATTCCTAGTAGCGGTTTTCAAAATTATTTGCTTGCCTATTCTCTAAAGGATTTTTCATTCATTTATTTAACAAATATTTCCTATGCATCCTCTATAGACAGGTGCTATTCTACATTCTTGGAATACATCAGTAAACAAAATAAAACCAAGATCCAGCCTTCAAAAAGCTTACAGTCTAGTGAGAAGAAACAGATAATAAGCATAATAATTAAATTAAATAGTATATTAGAAGGTAATATGTGCTATGGCAAAAGGAAAAAGTAGAATAGGAAAAAGGAAGTCAGGAATGCAAAGGCAGTGGGAGAGGTTTAGGTAGTTTGTAGTATTAATAAGACCTGAGCAATGCCTTAAAAGAGGGGAGGGGATGAGGCAAGTGGGGGAAGACTATTCCAGATAAAGGGAACTGCCAATGCAAAGGTCCTAACGTGGAAGCTCACCTCGCATGTTCAAGGGTGCCAATGTGTCTGCAGTGTGGTAAGGGATGGGAGAGCGGAAGAGGAGGTCAGAGAGGTATTAGGAGTCCAGATGATGAAGGGCCCTGAGCGCCACTGTGAAGACTTTGGTTTTAACTCTGAGCGGAATGGAGGAGGGGGCCCTCTAGGGTTTTAAACAGATAAATAACATGATCTGAACTACATTTTGAAAGGATCATTCTGGTTGCTTTGAGAATAGACAGTATGGATGCAAGTGTGGAACTAGGGAGACCTCTAAAGAGCTTATTGAATAATTCAAGTGAGAAATGACAATATCTCAGAAGAGACTGATGAGCAGTGGTCTATCAATTTTTTTGAAGGTGGGTCACATGATTTCTAGATGCATTTGATGTGCAACATGAGAGAAAGGATGAAGGATGACTAAGGGCTTTTAAAAATGTGTGTGTGTGTGTATAAAATAAAATACATAATAAGCCTGAAGTTCAGGAGAGTGGACTGGGCTAGAAATATACATTTGAGAGTCATTTGCATATGGACTATGTTATTTAAGGTGATGAGATTGGATACGATCACAAATGGATTGGCTGTAGAGAAGAGATGAAGGACTGAGCCATGTGACAGGTCATCATATTCAGGTTGGATTGAAAAGGAAGAAAAAAATAAGGACCTGAAAAAGAGAGACCAGTGAGGGAGAAAGAAAACGAAGAGTTTAGTCAAATGGAAAATCTCTATATTAAGGAGGAAAGATTAATTAACCAAATTAAAGCCCCTAAGACAAAATTGATCATTGGGTTTAGTAACTGTGATGTGATGAGTGAAAACCTAATTTTGTAGCACATAATGAGTTAAAGAGAATGGGAGAAGAGGGCTGGGCATGGTGGTGCATGCGTGTAATCCCAGCACTTTGGGAGGCCAAGGCAGGTGGATCATTTCAGGTCAGGAGTTCACCTGGCCAACATAGCGAAACCCCGTCTCTACTAAAAATACAAAAATTTGCTGGGTGTGGTGGTGTGTACCTGTAATCCCAGCTACTCGGGAGGCTGAGGCAGGAGAATTGCTGGAACCCGGGAGACAGAGGTTGCAGTGAGCTGAGATTGCATCATTGCACTCCAGCCTGGGTGACAGAGTGAGACTATCTAAAAAAAAAAAAAAAAAAAAGAGGAATTAGGGAAAGCAAGTATAGATGATTCTTTTGAGGAATCTTGTTAGAAATGAGAACAAAAAGTGATTGTAGTTTTCTGAAGAAGTGAGGTTAAAAGGATATTCCTAACAGGAAAAATGACAGCATGTTTTGATACTGATAGGAAATAATTGGTACAGGGTGAACACTGATGATGCAGAAAAGAGCGGGAATGCTATTCTCAGTCCTTTATAATTTTTTAAAGAGATGGGGTCTTCTTCTGTCACCCAGGCTGGAGTGCAATGATGTGATCATAGCTCACTCTTCCCAGTTCCTGAGTAGAGAAAGGTTGGGACCGGTACCCAGATGGAGAAATTGGATTTTGATCAGAGTATAATAGTTATCTTTACTAACAGGAGGGAATGGAAGATATGGTTACATTTCTTTGTGGGTGAGTACCTGTGGTGGTGAGAGACTCTGGAGTTGTTGCAGTTATTGTACATGACAAGGCCTAATAAAATATAATCGATAATCGTGAAAGTTGATGGCTGAGGTAGGATGAAGAAAAAGATCATTGGAGAAGAGGAGTTCAAAAAACTGAATTTGCTGACTGGATAAAATAAGGTGCTGTGGTGACATTTCATTTTGTATACATTTCTGACATTCTGTTTGCTTTATTTTCATTGCATTTTTTTTTTGTTTGTTTGAGACAGGATCTCGCTCTGTTGCCTAGGCTAAGGTGCAGTGGTGCGATTTCAGCTTACTGCAACCTCCACTTCTTAGGCTCAAGTGATCCTCCTGCCTCAGCCTTCTGAGTAGCTGGGACTACAGTCGTGCGCCACCACACCTAGCTAATTTTTATAGAGACAAGATTTCACCACGTTGCCCAGTCTGGTCTCAAACTCCTGGTCTCAAATGATCTGCCTGTGTAGGCCTCCCAAAGTGTTCAGATTACAGATGTGAACCACTGCGCTTGGATGTTTTTATTGCTTTCTCTCTCACATGAAACATATTTTTCTTGACCATAATTAGGGGAGAGAAAAGAAATTATCATTAAACAAAAACAGTCATCCCTCTTGCTGCTCCATTCCAACACGGGCCAAAACACCCCATTTCTAACACTATGCAAAGAAACATGTGTAAGAGAGGGAAATATATAAAGTTCTACTGTGGATTTATGGTAACTTACTTAAATGAAGCTTCACGGACAGCAATAATTTTGAACTTCTTCTATTTTGGCACTCCCAGAGATTTTTACACCCTGGCATAATGTGCATATTAAATTCAGTATGGCCGGGCAGTTCACCTCACTTTTATATAGTGAAAGGGAGGGTGGGACAGGAAAATTGGCATGACTCCTTGAACACAGTCATATTCTCAGGCAGATCAGTTTCAAGGAAGTGAACATTTAAAAGTTGAGAAAAGAAACTTGATTCCCTTAAAACTTTCCATGTTCACATCCCCCATGAGAAGTAAGTCTTCACGCGCCCTAGTGTGGAGACTACTGATAAAGAGTTGAAAATTTAACACAACATCCTATATGGTTCATTAACATCCTATATGGAAATAAAACCTATCATGGCTCAAAATATGCAAGGTGAAAGTTTAGTTCAATTAAGGTAGAGGGCACATTGAAGAAAAAGCAGTTTAGAACTCTCCAGAAAGGAAGGAACATTCTTTTTCTAAACGAAGAACTGTATTACCTTTTAGAGGACATTTCCATTTGGTGCCCATTCTTACAGTTTATGACACCGTATGGCACTTGACTACTGGAACTGTAAATCTAGGGATGGCAATAAACCCTCCCACTGGAGTAGGATAGGCCCAAGTTCCATCTGTAGCAGGTGATGAGACAGATTAAGTCTTGCAGGAAAGCCTGGTAACTAAGGGTTTCAATAGTCTTCAAACACAATTCAAGCAAACACCAACAAATGCATTAGTACAAACTGAGGCATCTGGATATTCTAGTAGGTTGGTGGAGCCAAGGACAGGGTTTGAAGCAAGGTTATTTATTATTTGAACCGTGCAGACAATTGTCATCAGAGAAGTCTATCTGAGAGTAGCAGGGCCTCCAGTCAATAAAAACAACAACCTGTAACTAAGCACAGTACATACCTCTGCAGCTATTAACAAGATATATTGGCAGTAGAAGGAAAGGATGACAACTGTCATTGATAAATGGGAAACATCTAGTGAAGACCATTTGTTTCCATTGAAATAGAGATTTATTTACCTCCCAGGACACCTCTGTTCTCAGCCAGACCAACTCCTCCTCTGGTTGTGTTTTAGTAATGGGGCTGATACACATTTGTCTTAGTCTGTTCCTGCTGCTATAATAAAATGCCTTAGACTGGGTAATTTATAAATAATAGAAATTATTTATAATAATAAAGCTTGGAACCTGGGAAGTCCAAGATCAAGGTGCCAGCAGATTTGGTGTCTGGTAAGGGCTCGCTGTCTGCTTACAACATGGTACCTCTCACTGTGTTCTTACATGGTGAAAGAGATGGAAGGGTCAGGTGGCTCTCTGAAGCCTCTTTATAAGGGCAATAATTCCATTCATTGTGATTTAATCACTTTCCAAAAGGCTTCACCTCTTAATACCACACAAATAGGGATTGTTTCAATGTGGATTTTAAAGGGACATATACATTCAAACCATAGCTACTTGATATCAAACCAATATTCTACTTGAAAGTAACTGATGGGGAACAGATAGTAGCAGGAGCTACCATGAGTTCAGCAACACTTTGATATTTTACTACTTTTAAGAATATCTCCAGAAATCATAGCATTATTAATATCTATATTTGCAAATAATTTTATTTATTCTGAATAAAGGTAGCATTTAATGTGCATTATAGGCTTTTTACTTAGTTTTAAAACCCCTTATAGTCAGGTGGGCTAGAGATTGAAAGTCACTATTCTAATCCAGTTCCTTCCCAACTTCTTGTATTATCTTGCATCGAGGAAGTCCTATTCCTCACTGGTCACTCTTGAAGTATGTCCTCTATATTCATGGTTCCAAAACTGGGGTTCCTGGGAAGATTCCAGGGAAACCATCTCTATATATTTTGAAATGTGGTAGTGAACACATGGGCTTCTTACAAACTGGTAATTCCCAAAGCTGTGTGCAAATTTTCCTAACTGAAGTTGTTGTTTCAGGAAAGAGACAATATGAAATTTATGAAAATATGATCTTTTTGAAGTGTTTAAAGACTTGTGAATTAGAATGTTTTGTCAAGAGTTCCAAAGAAAATTATACATTACTCTGATGCTGGGACACCTTAAAAAGTCAGAATATAAATTGGTTTGAGTGATATGATATATAAAAATAGGCATTTCTTCAGCTTAAGCTATAGTCCCACAAAAATGTTTTCCTTTATAAGAAAGAACAAAAGTTATAAAGTACGGAGGAGAAAAATGATTACCAGAATTTTCTTGTCTTAAATCAAATCACCACCAGAGAGCTATAAAAATGTCTTTTGTGCTTTCCCAAGCATTAGTAAGAATGTTTATGATTGGAAAAATTCATTTCCAAATATTTTTATGTATTTACTTTGCCATATGTTTGAAACTAGGCTTCTAACTGTCTCCATGGATACATCAGTGAGTTTACAACAGTGGTTATTTCCAAAGGAATCTTGGAGAAATACAAGAAAAATAACAACAAATGAAACAGTACATGTACGGTTTTCAAATGTGGACAGGTTTAATATTAAGTGTTTGGTTTGCTTTCCCTTTTGTAAAACCTTAGGAACAATTTTAATCGTAAAAGTGAACTAGAGATCACCTGATGGTATGTATTGGAATTAAGTTAGCATTCCAACATATATTAGACAGCCTAAAAAGTCTTTAAGCTCAATTTACGAATAGCCCTTACACAGGAAAAATTGCCAGTGCTGAGCACAGAGATTCTTATTTCCTTCCAGTTGCTGATCTTGAGACCTCACTTCCTCTTCTTCCTCTATCCCCGTTCCTACCCTTATGCTAGCTCAGATTCCTCACACCCATTTCCCTAGTACTACTTCAGTGGAGAGTGTGTGGGAAGAGATGGCTGAGGACAAGGAAGGAAGGGAAGGTGACCCTCTGAAAGCTCTGCTTGTCGTTTCCATTCCACTACTGGGCTCATCTTATCTGCAGGGTCTCAGTACTAGTGTACTATCTCCTGCCTCATTCAGAGCCTCCAGCCTATCCGACTGCATCACTTCCACTCCAGCTCCAATGGTGAAATGCTCAGGATGGCTTTTCTTCTGGAAAAAGAAATGTCTGAGGAACAATTTTGAATAGATGCTCTTACTTTAATCCATTAAGAACAGTACCTAAAAAGCCAACATTATCACTAAAGTGGTCCTTCCTTCCTTCCTTCCTTCCTTCCTTCCTTCCTTCCTTCCTTCCTTCCTTCCTTCCTTCCTTCCTTTTGCACAAATCCACTTTCATTTATTGAGTTTTCATTAGTTTAAATCCTTGAGGGGTACAGCATCACTCGGACTCTGTGTCCAATAGCTTTAGCGTGAAGGTTGCTTTGGAATTTGGCATGAACCATGCATGCCACTGATTCCGTGGGCCGGAGTTACCTTTCCCCAGATTACTCTGGTTTTGTTCGGTTTGCCATCAGGAGTCACTGTGTTGTTCTTTGCTTTGTATACATAAACACATCTCTTGCTCAAATAGAATTCTGCTTCATCTCGGGAATAAACACCTTCAATTTTAAGAAGAGCTGTGTGCTCCCTTTGGTTCCAGAGACCCCGCTTATAGACCGCAAAATGGCTTGGACAACAGCCTTCCAGATATATTTCCTTTTAGAAGTCCTATTCCCAGCAGGCCTCCACAGGATCCAAGATGGCGGGAGAGAAAAGTGGTCTTGTATTTTCTTACAGTGTATAAGTCAAAGAAGATAAATAGGAGGCAGAGGAGGGAGTCTTCCTTATCAAAACGGAGGGCATGACTGGTAAAATTAGAGATGTAGATAGGTTAAAGTGATCACTTCACATAAAATAAGGAATGGTTACATTTATTAGTGGATTCTCTCCTTCCTTCCTCCCTCTCTTCCTTCCTTTCTTTCATTTTTCTTTCTTTCCTTTCTTTTATTGTCTTAACAAATATTTACAGAGATCTACTATATACTAGGCACTGTGCTGTGTTCTAGGTTTACAAGGTTTAAAGGAAATAATTATGCTGCATTCGTCAGCATATTAAAATTTTCAGCAGCTCAACATAATAATGGTTTATTTCTTGCTTATGTCAAAGTCTTATTAGGTGTTTTGGATATGGTGATTCAGAGCTTCTGGTCTCCTAGAAGTCCACCCTTGGATACTTCGCACTTAGCAGGCTCATAAGTAAAAAGAGCACTTGAGGAAACGATAGCATGTGATGTTTTGTGGCCAGGCCTAGATGTGGAGTGCGTGATTTCTACCATTCCACTAACCAGAACCCAGTTGTGTAGCTCTACCACAAGTGCAAGGAAGGCTGAAGAATGTAATCATCTCATGTGAACAGGAAGAGAAAATGAAATTAGTGAATATCTAGCCAGTCTCTGCTACATATGCCCTTGTGAAATTTAAACCTATGTAATCACAAAACAATGCAAAGAATAGTTCCTGGCACCTACTAGGAATTGTCTAACTAAATTTATTGGATGAAAAAGTGAGAGTGACTGGAGAATAGGGTGTGATGAGGTGAGATGGAGAAAAATAGTAGGAGTTGTATAAGAAGTTGGATAGGTTTCCAGTTTTTTCCAATGAGGGATTTTCTTAGAAATTTGGGTGAGACAATTCTTGGTTGTCTTAACTCCTTTTTTCATTACAAGCACTTTCAATGTGTCAAGTGCTATTATGAATGCTTTCTATATATTTAACTCATGTAATCTGCACAACAATCTTATGAGATAAATACTACTACTCCCATAATGATAAGAAAATTGAGGCACAAAGAAGAGTAACTTTCTAGTCACACACCAGTCATTGTGACAAGGAAGACACTCCACATTTCCAAGTGCTGCTTAAGGATAGAGTACTTGTCACCCTGGTTGACAACATCTAGATGTTGTTTCACTGTTATTGGATTTCTATTCTTGCAGTTGAGAACTCAGTTAATCTGTATTTTAAGATGATCTGTATCTTACCTCTGGCTACTCTTAAGATCTTCTTTTTGATACTTTGAAATTTCTCTATAGTATAATGTGTATATTTCTTTTCATTTATTCTTTGTTAGATTCGTTAGCTTTCTGACTCTGGGATCGATTTCTGTCATCATTTCTGGAAAAGTTTCAGCCATTATCTCTTTAAATTTTCTCTCCTAGTCTCTTTCTCTTTGTTGAACTTCAATTAGATGCAGGTATGATTTTCTCTATCTATTCCATACGTTTCTGATCTTGTTCTTCCATATCTCCTAGATCCTTGAGTCTCTAGATTACATTTATTATAATTTCTTTAGCTCTACTTTCTTCCAATTTACTAATTCTCTTTCAGTCATTTCCAATCTGCAATTTAACCAAAACATTGATTTGCTAATGTTAATTATTATATTTTTCATTTTTGACACTTCTTTTGACAATTTTTACAAATTTAATCAGTTTTGATAATTTGCTCTTTCATCATACTTTCAATGAATTTATTTTATATCTTTAAATATACTAAACAAACTTATTTCATATTTTCCTTTGTTAACAATTCTAACATTTATAGTTTTAAAGAGTTTAACATAGGAGTTTGTTGTTTCAGTTGACTTTCACTCATGGTGTCTTGTTTTAATTTTTATTTAGTAATTTTTTCTTATGAGTTGATTTTCCCTGGAACTTTGGGAGAATTATTTGTTATTTGAGTTTAATGTACCTTTTTTCAGAGAACACTACAATCTGGAATTACGTTAAATTTTTTATTGTGTTTTTTGGGAGAGGGGCAAATGTTATGAATTTAGGCAACAAACCCATATGAGGGCAGGCTTGTGATTACAAATTATTAGGAGAAATTTTCTTTTTTTTAATCTTCTCAGAATGTGGCAGCTATCTTTCTCTGTGAGGACCATTATTTTTTCTTATTTCACCTAATATAGATACCGTCCTTTAAGAGTACTGACTTTATGCCAAGATCTCTGTCCCAAACCTGTATTCTGGTCAGGACCCCAGGTTTGTCTCATGGCCTTATTAGTGGTCCATTAAAGCCCAGTGGAGCAAGACAGCTGAATAGAAGCCTCCAGTGATCATACTCTGCCCACTGCAGGGACACCAATTTGAGCAACTATCCGCACAAAAGAGCACCTTCTTCAGAACCAAAAATCAGGTGAGTGATCACAGTACCTGATGTTAATATACCAAAAATAACAAAACCAGAAGAATCACGTTACCTGACTTCAAATTATACTACAGAGTTACAGTAAGCAAAACAGTATGGTACTGGCATAAACGCACACACATAAACCAGTGGAACAGAATAGATAACCCAGAAATAAATTCATACATCTACAGAGAACTCATTTTCAACAAAGATGTCAAGAATATACATTGGGGAAAGGACAATCTCTTCAATATGTGGTTCTGGGAAAACTGGATACCCATATGCATAAGAATGAAACTAGACCTCTATCTCTCACCATGTATAAAAATCAAATCAAAATGGATTAAAGATCTTGGACTGTGAAACTACTAAAAGAAAGCATTGGGGGAAATTCTCTAGAACATTGGACTGGGCAAAAATTTCTTGAGGAATACCAAGACAGCACAGGCAACAAAGCAAAAATGGACAAATGGGATCACATCAAATTAAAAAGCTTCTGCACAGCAAAGGAAACAACAAGGAGACAACCCACAAATTGGGAAAAAGATTTGCAAACTATCCATCTGACAAAGGATTAATAACCAGAGTATCTAAGGAACTCAAATAACTCTATAGGAAAACATATAATAATCTGATTAAAAATGGGCAAAAGACCTGAACAGACATTTCTCAAAAGAAAACATACAAATGGCAAAAAGGTATATGAAAAGGTGCTCAAATCACTGGTCATTAGAGAAACGCAAGTTAAAACTACAATAAGATATCGTCTTACCCTAGTTATAATGGCTTTTATCCAAAAGACAGGAAATAACAAATGCTGGCAAGGATGTGGAGAAAAGGGAATCCTTGTATACTGTTGGCGACAATGTAAATTTGTACAACCACTTGGAGAACAGTTTGGAGGTTCCCTCAAAAAACTAAAAATGCAACTACCGTTTGAACCAACAATCCACTGCTAAGTATATACCTAAAAGAAAGGAAACCAGTGTATTGAAGAGATATCTTCACTCCCATGTTTATTGCAGCACTATTCATAATAGCCAAGATTTGAAAGCAGCCTTAGTCTCTATCAACAAATGAATGGATAAAGAAAATGTGGCACATGTATACACAACAGAATACTATTCAGCTATAAAAAAGAATGAAATCGTGTTATTTGTAACAACATGGATGGAACTGGAAGTCATTATGTTAAGTGAAATAAACCAGTCACAGAAAGACAAACTTTGTATATTCTCACTGATTTGTGGGAGCTTTAAAAAAAAGTAAAACAATTGAATTCATGGAGATAGAAAGCAGAATGATGGTTACCAGAGGCTTGGAAGGGTAGCGGAGGTGGAGGAGGAAGGGGAAATGGTTAATGGGTACAAAAATATAGTTAGAATAAAAAAGATCTAGTATTAATAGCACAACAGGATGATTAAAGTCAACGATAATTTATTGTACATTTCAAAATTCAGTTATTTTAACTAAACTTTTAGTTATGTGTATAACTGGATGTTTGTAACCTCAAAGAAAGGATAAATGAGGAGGCATAGATGGCATAAATGATGGCCAAATAGAAGCCTCCAGCAATTGTTCCTCCTACAGGAACACCAAATTGGAAAACTATCCACCCAAAAAACACTTTCTTAAGAACCAAAAATCAGTCCTGTGACCCAGCTATGTGAGCTAGCCTGTTACCCTGTGGAGAGACCCATATTACAAGAAACTGAGGGCAGCCAACAAGTACCTGATGCCCTTAGTCCAACAGCTCAAGAGGAACTCAATCTTGCTAACAACCATTGTACAAGGAAAATAGAAGTCTTCTCATCATAAAATAATTTTGTGGAAAGTATCCAATGTAAATATAACATATAAAATGCAAAATCATGAAGGAAGTGATACTAAAGACAAGAATGTAAGGCTCATTCTCAGAAATTATAGTGTTGGAAGGCTTATTTTAAAGGAGTTTTTGAATCTTACACCGAAACAAAGTAATCCAAAAGAAAAAAGGATAAATACCTAAAGTGATGGATACCCCATTTACCCTGATGTAATTATTATGCATTGTATACCTGTATCAAAATATCTCATGTGCCCCATAAATATATACACCTATTGTACTCACAAAAATTAAAAAAAAATTGCTCACTTTCCATGTTCTTATTATTTCTAATCTCTGAAGGGTTCTTTAATTCCTCTGCCAGAATTAATCAATAATACTTTTTGAAAAGTATTTTATACAATATTGTTCAGTGCTTCCTACTAGGAATAATTCTGTGAACATCAGACTGCCATATTTCTGGAAACAGAGGTTAGGGCTGGGTATCTTATCAGACCTTAAAGTCTTCACCTGCTGTATACTGTATGCCTGCTTATGTGAAATCACTGATAAACAATATGTTTCAAACAATCATAAATGGACAACACATGAAAATATCTCTGCAAAGGAGCCATAAATGGAAAATATTAAAAATGCAAGCACAGACAGACAACGAGGAAATTACAAAGCTGACTTTCTTCCTGCCCATCTTTGACCAGCTATGTTAAGAGATAAAAAGCAAATGATAATCTAATTGAATATGAGAGGAAGTAGTCTAATAAAATTAGTCAAACAATCAAGAAGGCCATTTGAGAGATGAATTTAATCTACTATCGTTAGCAATAAGGCCTGTGATAAGTGATAATTATACTAGATATCCTACTAGATATTAGATAATTATAGTAATATATGATTTTACACAGAGGCAATACATATTTGCATGGTTTCTTTTTCCTTACTTTGTTTAGTCATAGCTGATTTTTTAACAAGTTTGGAGACCACTGCTGTAATCAACTGGATTCCTTTTCTGTATGCAATAAAGAGCTACGAAAGGTTTTGAGCCAAAGAATAACACAATTATTTTGCTATTTGGAAAGATTAATTTAATTGTAAAAATCAAGATAAATAAGAAACAGCAAGAGTGGAGTGAGGAAGACCAGTCTCTAATAATCTAACTTAATGTTCAGGACAGCTTCCTTTTCTGTGTCCTCAAATACAGTTTGATGGCAATTTCCATCAAACCTGAAGTCTGATTGTCAGTTCAATTAAAATTACCATTAGTTATGGCACGCCATTGAGTTGGCTTTCTTAACCTTGCTTTAAAAATCATGATCCAAAACAATTTATGTTAAAAAAACTAACTGTGCTTCATAATCATGACCCAAAAAAGTCAAACAAGTGTTCAAACATAACTTTAAAAACATGATTACCAGCAGTCATGGAACATAGTCCATAATAATTAATTGAATTTAATTTTGTTTTAAGATTATAATTGCTACAGCCAGTGTGTTGTGGTCCAGACTAAGAGAGTGAAACTTGTAGAAGAAAATTTAGCAGTTTTGGAGTTTGTTTCTCTGTGAGATGGCTCATATTCATTCACACAATTTATGATTCCTGTTTATTTCTTTTGAGGAGATAAAAATCAGGAGAGGCAGTGTGCGGTGGCTCACATCAGTAATCCCAGTGCTTGGGAGACTGAGGTAGGAAGACCGCTTGAGCCCAGGAGTTTGAGTTACGGTGAACTATGATGGTACCACCACACTCCAGCCTGGGCGACAGAGACAGACCTTGTCTAAAAACAAAAATAGAGAAAGTCAGGAGACTAGGACAATTTACAGTTATGTGTCTTCACAGCATTATAGTTAGGTAAGTAAATGCAGACTCAACATGACAATCCTGGACCTTTTTGCACATTGTTATGTACTTTTTCTCCGAGCAGCCCACAGGAAACGCAAGGCTGTATCACTTTTATCACCAACAGTGTTGACACCCTGAGTTTCTTGCTGAGGGTGTCTATATTTTTTCTCTGGAATAAAAGCTATAATTGATGGAAGAATTAGAGTTAAAGAGATAAGAGAAAAAAAGATTCTAAAAGGAAATGAGTCTAGTTTGATTTTTTTTTTTTTTAGATAAAAGATAAAGGAGCCGGAAAAAGAGGTCTGTGACTAAGCTTGTTCAACATGGTAACAGTGAGGGTGGTCACATTCTTAGTTGGTCATTAAATATTTTGGTAGGTTGAGAATGAAGAAAAGCAAACACAATCAAGGAAATCAAGAAGATATTTTACTCCCTGGCACAAAAAATACCAATGATTCTCAATCCATTAAGTAATTCCAAATTAAAGGTTTTTCTGAAAAAAATTAACTTCATATGAATTTTATAGCAGAGCAAAATAAGAGAATTTAACATGAATGCACAACCGATGATGAAAAAGTAGCATTTTATTATCTTTCCTATAACCTGTTACTCTTATTTTTTCTGTAAGATTCAGACCTGGCGTGAATCTGCAGGCCTGAATTTTAGGTTGGCTATTTTCTAACTAGTGTACTTGGACAAGTCACCTATTCTTTCTGTGCTTGGATTCTTTATTTGTAAAATAGAGATTATAATAGTACCAATTTTATGGGGTTGTTGGGAGGAGTCAATGAGAAAATACACTTGAAATACTGAGAAAATTCTCTAACAGGTAGTAGACAAGGTAGTCAATAAATGTAGTAAGTGTAGTCAATAAATGTTAGCTACTATTATTATTTCTGAGACATCAGAAATAATAATAATAATCAGGGTCAAATGCCAAAGGAAACTTAATTGAATTGTGAGATAGCAATTCATTATTTATGCAAATTATTTTTTCAAAGGCACCGAGACTATAACTGCAGAGGACTGCATTGGATTACCTTTCCCAGAGACAACTATCGCATTGTGCTCTGGACACAATGTGTGGTCAAACCAAAAATTCTTTCCTTCCCTTAACTCTTCATATGTTCCTCTCCTCCTCTGTAAGGTACAATCAGACACAAGAATAGGATCTGACTTGATTCATCTCTGAATTCCCAGAGCCTATCACAATACCGGCACTTTGTAAATGCTTACTAGATGTTGTTCAAACAAATGGTTGATAATGACCACATTTCTATTTTGCCTTTGAATTTTTTTCTGAGCACCAGATGCACAGAACCATATATCAATTAGATATTTCCACTTGGATTTCTCACAATTACCTCATGATGAACCTCTTAGTGGGCTCTTCACTTGGCTTTTTTTTTTTTTTTTTGTCTTGGCGTCGTGCAACAGATACCTAAGGCACGTGTTTTCATAATGTCACTGTTTTCTTCCTGTCTCTGGGATTTGCTCTTTCCTCTCCATTGCATTGCAACAGTTTCCTCTTGTCTCTTTGCACCCCGTCTTTAGTCTTTACAGAGCTCTCTTCCCATCCCAGAGTCCAACACATTCTCTTACAGAGCATTCTTTCTAAAATGCGAATCTAATAACGACACTTTTTTTTGTATAAAATCATCCAGTGTCATCCATAAAAGACTGGCTAAAACTTTAATTCCTCAATATGGCATAGTAGGCATATTTTTTTTCTCCTATCTATATCCAGTTTCCCCTTTCTCATTTTCCAGCTTACCCAGACATCCTGGGTTGTTTGCAGTCTCTGAACAGTTCCTCTATGCTCACAGACCTGGGATTTTAAAATATGCTGCTCTCACCGCATGGAGCATTCCCTTCTCCCCTTTACCTAGTCAATTCTAAAGTTTGTATCTCCTCCTTTGGGAAATATTTTCTAGTCTCTATATATTCATTTTCCATTCTATGCTCACCTCTACCACATTCCCAGTTGTATAACTGTCTTTTCACTTCCATGCACCCATTATTGGACTATTAGTTCTTGAGGCGAGAAGAAGGCGCATTAAATAGGGAGTCAGGAGAGGTAGCCTCTACTCTCAGCCTTGCAACCAACACTTAGTTCTGTCACAGACAAAGTATGAGTGATGCTGGATCTCAGCTTTTCTTGCAGGTCTTACCTAGATTATCTTTATATGGAATCTAAGTAGTTCCATACAGAACATTTAAAAATATATTTGTGATATCTTTTATTCTATTGCATTTCTGCAAACACTGATTTCCATTTGACAAAGTCACTTCAGCAATCCTTATTGGCTGCAAGTCACAATCTACAAGGAGACCATGACCCAAAGCAAAGCAAGTGAATCAGAAACACCTTTCTGCCCTCTACCACATAATTTTCCCTAACTAAAGTAAGTATTGTAAAGGCTCAAAACAAAATAAAACAAAAACAACTATGAGTTTTGTAATGTATGAACACAGGGTGTTAAGAGGCAAATGCCAAGAGAGGAAGCTGGATACAGGTAGGAAATTTATGAGGATGTGCCTGGATTATAGTGTAAGGATTAAGAGCAATGATTTTAAAGACAGACTGCTTGGGTTCAAGTCCATATTATTTTCATTATTAGTTGTGTAATTGTGAGCAAGTTCTGATCCTCAGTTTTCTTACTTATCAAATAGGAATAATAATAGTAGTAGTAATAATTAAAAATAGTAAAAAATAATAGTAGTAGTAAAATACTTATAAGAATAACAGTAGTAGTAACAATAATACAAAACCCCATAGTGCAGTTATGAAAATTAAATATATAAATTAATATGAAGTACTTAGAACAATGCCTAGTGCCAGTAAGTTATGTTAGCTAAGAGTATTGTTAAGATGTAATCAAAGACAGTAACTTAATCAAATCACAAAATAGGGCCACTGTATCTATCTCAAAAGAAAAAGTCAATGATGTTCTTAAGAACTGATATATTTGATTGGAGATCATTCAGTAATAATTGATTGGAATATTAACTAGAATCATCAACATAAATGGTGGCATTCTACATAGGGTGCCACTAGTTATATATATGACTATACTGGAGAAGATGATGAAATTTTTCTTTGAAAACAACCAAAACGCTTAAGTATCACTGACCAGGAATTGAAACATTACTTTTGTTATAAGTCTTTGGAATTTAGTTGAGTAGTGATCATTTTATGCAGATCAGATTTAAACACATATTTAAATTAATAAAATACCAATAACCAACTAGAATTAAATTGTTCATAACAGAAAATTATTTAAATAAAAATTCAACAAAATGAAACAAAAAAATTCAGTAATTATGCATAGACTCACTGCATAATAGCCTGTCTCACCACACAAACACACACACAAAACCACGTGGAAAACAATATCCTGATTCTGTGATGGATGAAAACCTAGGTCAAATTTATGTTAAAAGCAAACAGCCACTTGGCTTAAGAATCCTGGCTGAGATACTTGACAATAATCTCCAGGATCTTAGGACCATCAACTCTGTATCAAGCATTGATCCCAATGGCCTAAAATTGAACGTCATTTGAGCTGTGCACATACTTTGGCTTGAAGATAGACATTGAACCATTAATTAGTTTTCCATGCAAACATTTTTTGTAAGGTTTGGACATCAGATAAAGTAGTCCAACATTTTTCAAATTAAAAGCAGTCATATGACATCTCTGGGGGAATAACTGGCAAATACAAATACAAGTATTGAACACACATGCTAGAAAGACAATAGGCATTTTGCTTTGTGCTTATGATAATGACTTAATTCAAAACCGAGCTCAGTTTGGACAGTATGTTTACTTATTTGTTTATTTCAATGAATCGGAAAGGACATGAGTTATATTTTCTGTATCCAATAAATGTTACTATTTAAAACTAAGCCAAATACATTCAGAAAGATTTTGGCAGGTGCTAAAGAGTCACTGGTGTGGTAGTCACTCAAGGCTCAAACCAAATGACATATGATGAAAGTTCAAGCTCAATTTGGAGAATATTTTTAAGTTCTGGTTTAACTCAGGATGGAAAGGTTTTTTTTTCAAATATTTTTATTGTGATAAAATATACATAACAAAAAATTTACTTTTTTAACCATTTCTAAATGTATAGTTTAGGGACATTACACTGTGTACATTCAAACTGCTGTATAGCCATCACCACTATCCATTTTCAGATCTTTTTCACCATCCCAAAGGATGAGTAGCTTTAGAATATATACACGTTTGGCTTTTTCCCATTTGATTCCTTATAAATGTCTTTTGGAAGAAACTCTTGATTACTTCACAGTTCCTTTAAAGAATGTGTATCTGAGTTTACCATATGAGTTCAATTTGTTCAAATGGATGCTTTGCTGTTTGTTTTTTAATTCTCTGCTTGGGATCACTGATAAATAGCCCTACTGCGCATAAGGATTAAGGCAGTCCCAATGAGCAGAAGGTTACCTTGGATTATATTTCCATTCAGTGTGAAAATGTGTAAGAATTAAAAAATAGTGTCAGTACTTAGGCACCTGAATGATCAATATTCCACTTCATCAAATAATTTTTGGATCTATTGCCACAGTGATCCCATTTTTTAAAGACACACCTTGAAAAAAGGTGAAAGAAAGAAAACCAATGGTTTGAGGCTAAGAATTCAGTCTCTATCTCTCTAACCAAGCTAAATAACCATATGTTTCATTTCAAGACCACTGGCCTCCAAATATTAGGCATAGAATTAATAGAGCTAATGGATGACTACTTGAATTTGGAGTAAAGCTTTACGCTTTGAGTTTAGCTTGGGACAGGCATTACAATTTTACTGAGTTGGCTAGAGGGTTAGTGAGATTACGTTGATACTGACTCTGATTTAGAAGCTAGTTCCATAGAGCCTGATAATCCTTAAATGACATGGAGTGTAACACCCACAGAACTCTAGAACATCAGGGAAAGCCAAGCTCCAGGTTGTTTCTACTTCACAGAGACTTCTTAGGTGTGTAACCCTTGAGGGAAGGAAACTTGCTTATTTTGCACACCACTGATTTCTGGAATAGTGCCAGGCAGATAGAAGGCACTCAAGAAATAGTTCTAGACTGAAAGAATATCCCACCCCACCAGCTCCCCACACCCCACCCCCTCCAACAGACACACACATCTCTTGTTTACAACAGCATGAAGGTACAAATGAGGTCATGTTAACATTAATTTTTCCAAATTTAACAGGCTCTGTGCCTCACCTTCTTGACTGGCAGTTATTAGCATCCCTCTTCCAAAATTTTCAGTTTTTTGTAACATCCCCAGAGTATGTCTCACATGTGTGCAAGAACAAGTCTGGTCTGGTTCTCCTGACTTGCCTTCCTTGTTGCTGCTGCCTGTTACCTACAAGCACCTTGAGGGAGTGTCTCCTCATGATCACTGCCTTAGCTAAACAATGTGAGAATGGGAAAATGTTGCTGCCTTCAACAAGGGTGCATGTCCTGATGCTCCTGCAACTGAGAAATCTTGGGATGGCAAATGGTACAAGAAATAGAATCCTCTCCTCATCCCAACTCAGTGCTACACTTTGACACAGAGATCCAAAGCAGTACTCACAAAATTGTTTATGAAAAGACCCCCATTCTCTGCTTCCTGCAACCCTACAAATCTAGTTTTGGGGCCAGGCAAGGAGAACACAAACCTGAGTTTTCTCTGTCTTCCCATCCCTTTTCTTTCACTCACTGATAGACTGATAGAAAAATGTTCTCCTCCCATGCTTATGAAATAATTCAAGTCAATATCTTGGATGAAGGGCTGAATCATTGACCCAATGCCTGCAGCCAGACTCTGAATCCTAGCTTGGGATCTGCTGAGATACCCCATCAAGTTGTAGAACAATTTGTTTTCATTAAATGAATCATAATTATCATTGATAGAAAAGTTACAATTCAGATTGACTTGGCATAAGTCACGTATCCATCTCTGTGTTTGGGAAGGTAGAGCAATGTGATGGAAAGCCCCATTAGAACCCAGTGGAATGGGGAAAGGGGATGCTAGATTGTTGAGAAAATAACAAGACCCACTATTTTCCTTAATTAGAATTAATTTTATGATAAACTGGGTGTGGTGGCATGCACCTAGAATTGCAGCTACTTGGGATGCTGAAGTGAGAGGATCTCTTGAGCCCAGGAGTTCAAGTCCAGCCTGGGCAACATAGCAAGAATCTGTCTCTTAAAATAAAAATGTATGATAAACTAAAAAGACATTTCTTTCTCATCTAATGGGCTTGAAATCAGATAATCACTAAAACTATGCCTAGAACATTTCTTTCTTCAAAGACTGGACATTAAAAATTTGGATTTACTAAGAGAACTATAAAATACAGCAACACCTGTAGTAGGAAGTGTCTCACGCAATGCCAAGAGCATAAAAAAAAAGTGTACAAATCCCTGTGTTATCAGAAGGCCCTGCATGTTGGGCATCTATTATTTGCTGTCCAGTATCATCCTCTGCTTTCTGGAAACAGCATCCTAAAACTACAACCCCCATTCCCAGCCAAGTGGTTGGCGTAGGATTGATCTTTAGATCTGGAGTGAGCCTTTATTGGTTTTCCCTGATCACCATACCCTCCACCACCAGTCAGGACTCAGTGATTGGTTCAGAGATGAGCACATAACCCAGTCACCCAGGAGCAAGGTACGGCTTTTGTGAGCCCTGGGTACTTTTGCCTATGTGGACACCTTCCTCCATACAAAAAAATTAAAAATCTTATTTTAAATGGCACTGATATAAAGATAGATATATTGATATTGTTAATAAAACATTTTCCTTGAACTAGAAGTGTTTTTTCATCTGATTTTGAAAGAAATTAAAACATTTTTCATAGGCCCCTGAAAGTATTGCAGGCCCTAGGCACAGGGCCTTGCTGTGCCTAATGATAAACTGGACTTGCAGTCAGGCAGTGAGATTCTAGATGACATTTGCCAGGCCTCTGGGAAACAGAAGCCTTCTATTCTGCTGGATTTGGTGGCAAAAGACCTTTGGGCTTGCATCTGCTCAGATATTTTCAACCACAAGGGGTAATCTGGGAGTAGCTGGAAGCCATGAGGAGGAACCTGGGAATGGCACTAACTTTATATAAGCAGAACCGAGGGATGAAGCTGGTGATAACAGCATGAGATCAGGCAGCCATTTCTATATCCAATACAATTCTTTTTTTATTTTTTTCTGAAGTCTGTGTAATTTGGGGTTGCTGTTGAACAGGGTCCTCCCTGAAACAACTGCCTAATGAAACTTAAAAAGCAAACACTGCCTGTGTTGTTACTGTAGGTGTGTTATGGAAGAGGCTCGATACTTCCATTTAACATTTTATGATGTCTTAGTGCAACTTCACTGCTTTCTTTTCATAGTTCTTTTCTTTCTCTGATTCATATTGGTCAGAGCGATTGTTTACAAACGAAATGTACTCCTGTTGCTTCCTTACTTAAAATCCTTCAGTGATTCCTCACTGCCTGGGGTACAAGCTCCATGAGGTTCAGTCTGGTGGGTTAGGCTCAGACCGCACCTGCCACCCACCAGGATCTCTGCTTTACGTAGAGATTGGAATGTCTTCTTCACTCTTACTTCTGTGCCTTTACTTGAACCTTCCCTCTGCCTGAATGCTTTTCTTCTTTCCCACACTTTCTCATCTTCAAGTTTTGGCTTAAGTATTACATAGCTGTTGCTCAATAAAGGTTTATCAAGTTGATTATATCTAAACTCTAAAAGAGAGTTGAGACTTAGTTGGGCTTATTGATCATGAATGCACTGTTCCTATGACTGTGTTTAAATATACAGTTAAGCCTTAGTTCTCTATACATATATAAGAAATAGTGGGTAGAGCATGCTATTAGCAACTGACAGAGTTCTCAAGGAGAAAATTTACATGTAGTTTCCACAGGCTTCTTTCTTTCCATCATGCCATGAGAGACTTGCTATGGTCTGACCTCTGCTTGCTTTTCAGACTCATCTACCTGGAGCTAGATGCTAGCTAGAACTCTGGCCCTGATCAATACTAACTTACCTCAAAGGCATTTTTTCTATTGGGAAGACTTTCCTCCATCCTTAGCAGTCAATTATCTTTCTCTCTGTTACCCTTGAATCTTTTTTTGTTTTTCAGACGAAGTCTTGCTGTGACGCCCAGGCTGGAGTGCAATGGCACGATCCCGGCTCACTGCAATCTCTGCTTCCTGGGTTCAAGCGATTCTCCTGCCTCAGCCTTCCAAGTAGCTGGGACTACAGGCATGCGCCACCAAGACTGGGTAATTTTTGTATTTTTAGTAGAGATGGGGTTTCACCATGTTGGTCAGGCTGGTCGTGAACTCCTGACCTCAAGTGATCTGCCCGCCTCGGCCTCCCAAAGTGCTGGGATTACAGCTGTGAGCCATTGCACCCGGCCTATCCTTGAACTTTTAACTAACTGTTAATATTGCAGATGCTTATGCCACATTAGAGAAATAACTAGCAAATTCGAGCCTGGCTATTAATTTCTCTTCCTTGTCACTACATATGTAAACATTGCATTTTACTGAGACCAGTTTCCTACCTGCTGTTTTGTTTTGCTTTCTCTTGGCTGTTTTCTTTACTTTTATTTTCCACAGTCTTACTGTTCCCAATGAGGCTTATCAGTCTGCATTTTAAATATGAATAAAGCTTGATTTTTTTTTCCTATTCTCTTAGATAAGAAATATAATGGAAGCCGGGCGCGGTGGCTCACGCCTGTAATCCCAGCACTTTGGGAGGCCGAGGCGGGCAGATCACGAGGTCAGGAGATCGAGACCATCCTGGCTAACACAGTGAAACCCCGTCTCTACTAAAAAATACAAAAAATTAGCCGGGCGTGGTGGCGGGCGCCTGTAGTCCCAGCTACGCGGGAGGCTGAGGCAGGAGAATGGCGTGTACCCGGGAGGCGGAGCTTGCAGTGAGCAGAGATCGCGCCACTGCACTCCAGCCTGGGCGACAGAGCGAGACTCCGTCTCAAAAAAAAAAGAAATATAGTGGAAATGGATTTCTTCTCATGTCCTAGTGGGCTATCTTTTGCACTCCCTGGGTGCATGCACCCCACTTTGGAGATAATAGGTCTGTGCCTGTTATTAGCTAATGTCTCCCAGCTGCAAATCTACCCTTCTGTGCTCAGCTGGGACTGAGCGGGACCTCTGCCAATCACATTTCTCCTTGGCCAGCTAGCTGTCTATTAGATTTTGTCAGTAGAGGACACTACAGGGAGATGTCAAGGCTGGAAGAGGAAGAAGGGAATTGCCGTTTCCTGTTTCTCCCTGTTTGTTTGCTGTACCTCCCAGTGTCAAGCATCACCCTAGCAACAATTCTTCACCCTGTAAGAGGCAGTTCATTCTATTAGCAGCCCTTGATCTCAGCTCTCCGTTCTTCCAACCCTTGTAGGACCAGCCTCACTGTGCCTCTCAGGGACACTATCAGCAGCTGACCTGCATCCCTCCTCAGAGGTCTGTGTCGCAACCTCGTGGGCCCCTCCTCAGGGGTCTGAGCTTCAGTGACATGGGGCATCTCCTTCAAGCTTATAAGTTTAAATAATGTCAACCTCTTTCCCTTTGTTCGTGTAGGCCAGGAGAGGTGAGTTGCTTCCTGTGTATGCTAACCTCCATGGTATTTAAAGGTGCTCTTTTAAACTTTCTAGTCCTTCAATACTTAGTATTTCCTTTTCTTAAGTTTTCTTGGTTAAAATAACTGGTGTGGTCATGGTCTCCTGATTGGACTGTGACTGACCCTATCTTCCTCCATGGTTCTTTGGAGATTGTCCATGGCTTCAGTGTCCTTATATCAGGCTTATCTTGCCACATACCCTGGTTACACTGGGTTCATGTTGACTTCAAAATTCCAAGTTTAGCCTTATGGTCAACAATTATCTCAAAATGACTGTTGTAATTAATTTATGGGTCAACTTGGCTGGGCCACAGGGTGCCCAAACATTATTCTAGCTGTTTTTGTGAGGATGCTTCTAGATAAGATTAACATCTAAATTGGTGTACTTTGAGCAAAGCAGATTGCCCTCCATAATATGGTTGGGCTTGATCTAATCAGTGGAAGGCCTCAGTATAGCAAAAAGACCAGCCTCTCCTGAGCAAGAGGGAACACTCCAGCAGATGGTCTCCAGACTTCACCTGCAACATTGGCTCCTCCTGGCTCTACAGCACATTGCCCTTAAACGGGAACTACAACATTGGCTCTCCTGGGTCTCCTGGACTTGCCACTTTCCACAGTCATGCAAACCAATTCCTTAAAATAAACCTCTTTTTATATCTATGCACGTTGGTTCTGTTGGTTCTATATCTATTGGTTCTGTTTCTCTGGAGAATCCTGACCCAATACAATGACCATTAAATATTTCATGAAGAAATGGCTGTTCTGACTTTGCCTCCTAGTACAGTCTGCTATACTGGCTGATAACGGTGGAAGCTGCTACTTCTCTTGCCAACCTTAGCAACTATTTGTGGGCAAAGTGTTCTTAGTATACCTCTTTCCCTGAAAAAGAGCAGTATATTTTTTCTCTACATTATTTTCTTTTTCTTTCTTGTATTTTAAAATGTCTCCTCTTTTTGTAAGTTGACAGGAGCACATTGATATTTAGAGAAAAACTTCGCAGCATTATGTTGCTGCCGTAATGCTGCATAACAAATTCTCAGTGGCTTATAACAACAAACATTTTAGTGTCCTCATTCACAAGTCTACAGGGCAGCTGGGATGGCTTCTTACAAGAATGCCCTTCTTATGTCACATCACAGGAGTGAAAGAGGAAAATCCAAACTGTGAAAGCACATTTAAATCCTCTGGTTGCATCACATCTAGTATTACACTCTGGGCACAGCAAATCGCATGGCCAAGTTTTCAGCCAAATGATGAGAAAGTACACTCTGCCTACTGAGAATCCACAGCAAGGATGGGTAAATATATAGAATATATATTCTATGGCTTGCCTATAATATCTATAAGAAAAAAAGATGAAAACCACAATAGAAAAAAATACTCCACGGCAATAGCAGGACATTCACAAAAGTATACACATAAAAATAAAGAAACATGGGATGTTCAGTCTTATCTGTAATCAAAGAAATGCCAGTATAAAATACTGTGAGACACTTTTTAACCCATAAGATTGGAAAATAATAGGATGATAAACATCAGCTCATTGGCTAGAGATTAATTTGTGCCATCTTTCTGGATATCAATCTGACAATAGGTATTAACATTTTAAAATGCATATAGCCAATTACTCAGCAATTCCTCTTCTAGGAATTGACAACAAAAGTGATTGTGCAAAGACTTATGTACAAAGGTATTTACTTGGGGAAAAAAAATGACCAAATTGAGGAAAGTTCTTTGTTCTCTTGCTTTTTCCTGAACATCACCATTATATACATGGCAGAGCTAAATCGATCATTTCATCTGTTGCATATAATCACAAATTTTGTAGTTCATAGTAGACTAAACTTACCAATAAAGTAACAGATTTACCACCAACATAATAAATTCCTTTTCAGAACTAAAATGTGTCTTTACTGTGAAACATTAAAAACTATCAGGAAACAGGAAGGCAAATATGAGATAGAAAGATAAAGCTGGAAAAAAATGAAAAGAGGAAGGTTATCAGGCAATTCATTTTAACATGTTCTCTGGGTTTCATTGTAGACCTTTAAAAAGGTTGAATTTTATAGCATTTTGTACACAGATTGTAAACTTTTGGACCTAGCACACTTTGTCGGGAGTTTCTTTAGCAGATCTTATGAAACTGCAGGGGAAGAAAACAAATGCAGCATAGTTGATGCAGAGCGTTTTCAGGCACTTTCTAATAAAGAATGAACTGGGATGGTCAGCCCTGGCTCAGAATTGTGAAGATCCTCCCAGCTGGGCAGGCACTTGGTGGGGAGGCTGGCATTGGTGCTAACAGACTATTGAGGATGGAACACGTTCAAGAGCTCACCCCTCCCCAATTTAGGCATAAAGAGATGATCAGATGGCGCTGCCCCTACCCCATTTGTACAGTATCCTCAAAGGATTTTGCTGTTTATACCTTTTCTCCTCTTTAATGCTGTTCTTGATACACTTTTCATTTTATTTAACCTGCCTAAAAATGCTGGGTATGGCAAACGGGCAAAAGACTTGCTGTAAGGTTTTTTTCCTTCCAGATCTTCCCACAAATTGATCCTTCTACCCATTCTACCCAATTCCCTACCCCTACCTCAGCCAACTGTCCTGGAGGGTGATTCTGCCTGACTGTTACATATAAAGAAAATGGGAACTTAAAATCAAAATGTGAATATGCAAACTGCTCTTTGGGCTACCTGACAAAGGGTGACACAGAATTCAAAAAATATTCAGCTAATATTTATATGAATAGAAATCATATTAATTCATCTTGGACCAAATATTAACCGGGGCAAAACTTTTATCAGGCAGATGAGTCCAGACCACATTAGGCAGAGAGAAAAAGTGTCAGAGAAAATGACTAACGGAAACAAGATAAGAAACACTTGATAAGTTTGACCCACATTGTTCAGTTTCATTTGTATTTCTAAATTTGATTTTGTGTACTTGCAGTTTTAGAAAAAAAAGTAACATTTGAAAGTATTTTTCCCAGCCTTTAAATTTCAAGTTCATCAATTTAATAAACACTCATATAACTAGAAGTTCTAAACTTGTAGGGAAGTTTCCTTGACACTTATTTCTTTACCCTGGAGAATCTCCCCTTGGTGCAGAATTGTTGTGAACCAAAACTTTGTGAAGAATTTTGGGATAGTTGTAATTAACAGAACTGAGTTTCATCACTAATACCACCACTACTTCACAGTTGTATGACTCTGCATGAGTTACTTAATCACTCTAAGCCTTAATGTTTTCATCTGTAAAAATGGGTCTAATAATATCTGCATTACAGATTTGCTGTGTGCCTTAAATAGCCCCACAGCAATCATGACTATGTATAAGCATACCAAATATTTGAATTCACTGCAATGTTCTCAAATAAGAAGATCTTCAAAAATTAGACTACTCTATTCATCCATACAATGCTTTCCATGTACTTTCTCAGTATGAAAGTAATTGCAATTCCTATTGCAACTGTGATTGTGAAGAACTTATAAGTCTTTTTTTGGCAAAGTTTTTTCCAAGCAAAAATGAACTGGGAACAGCAGGTAGAAATGTCTACAAAAATCCGAGTTGACAGAAACCTTGGAAGTCCTCTCTTACCTTCCGTGGTTCATTATCCGAGCCAGAGGCAAATGCGTTCTATAGTGAGCTTTGGAGTGGAGTCTGATGGGAATTTGGTCTGACGCCAACAGTCACTGTTTTTCAAATGGCATAAATGACTGATACTTTAATTTTTATCTTAGAGCCTGTATTTTCTCTGCTTCCTGAAGATTCTCCTATTTCTTTTCTTTTTAAGACCAAGGGATTGGTTGGTGGGCAGCAACGGGTGAGAAGAGGTAGGGAAACCAGGTTCTAGTGCTTTCTATGCTGACTTTTAACTAATCTTTTCATTTTTGACCTCAAATATCAAATTCATGTATGTGGATTTTGGGGGCCAGGTATTTCATGGATCCTTCAAAGGTGCTTGGGATGGCATTGTTCCCCTCAGTGTGTCTGCCCCTAAACTTAGCTCATAACTTTGACTATGCAGTCCATTCAACTGCCACTCCTCCACTTGCTTCCTGTCAGATAAAGGGTTTTTTTTTATTTTTTTGACGGAGTCTAGCTCTGTCGCCCAGGCCAGAGTGCAGTGGTATGATCTTGGCTCACTGAAATTTCCTCCTCCCGCGTTCAAGTGATTCTCCAGCCTCAGCCTCCTGGGTAGCTGGGATTACAGGTGCTCGCCACCATGCCCGGCTAGTTTTTGTATTTTTTATAGAGATGGGATTTCACCATGTTGGCCAGGCTGTTCTCGAACTCCTGACCTCAGGTGATCTGCCCGCCTTGGCCTCCCAAAGTGCTGGGATTACAGGCATCAGCCACCGCACCCAGCCTTTTTTCTTTTTTCTTTTTTTAATGTTTCTTACATGCTTTTATACCCTTTCTCTTTGTCCTTGTTGACTATACCTTTTGTATAATTTTACTGACCTTTCATGGGTCTTTGGGAGGGAAATGAGATTAAGATGCATTGTCAATATGTCATGCTTAACCAGAAGCCTTGAAAAGAGCAAGTTTGGAAATTTAAATAATAGGATTTAAACTTGATATAAATAATACAAAAGAGAAAAAAATCTTAAACTTGATATGAATAATACAAAAGAGAAAAAAATCTTTAAAACTTCAAGTAAAATACATAAGATTTGTGACTTGTTTCCAGAGATCAATACATACACTTAATTTGTGTACTTCCATTATATAGCTCTTAAGATAACAGCAGAACATTTTTAAATATTTATTTTTAAAAAGCATATTTTCCAGGAAAATTGCTATGTAATTTTATTCCTTGAGTTTATAAACAGGGCTTTGTAAATATGATCCAAAGAACGAGAACTAAAACTAAATACTCAATCAGCTTAAGCTCAAACTTTACTTTTTGACATTCGTGGGGTGTTAAAAGATGCCTTTGACTTTGATGTTTTGAAAAGAATGTAATACTTTCCATTTGCTAAGACTGGAAAAATGAGTCATGAACGGCCACTTCACTTTGGTAGCTAATCTGTATCAGAATATCATCTTGCTTAAGCTGTGTAACTAAAGAGATTTTGGTGTAGTTCAGAGCATACGTATTTGTAATCTGCTGTTATAAAACAGAAACAAATAGAAATTTTAAAATTGATGGGAGATTACCACTACATCCAAACAAATAATATAAAAGGCAAAGATTTTATTCTGAACATTTACAGAAACACAGCAGCACTTTAGCACGAAGTCTAAGTCAATGTGACATACAGTTTCATATGAATTTCTGTTTGCAGAAAAGAAAGACTGTCTTTTCAAATTGGGCCTAATAAAATGTCTGCAACCAGAAAGGGAATAGCCAAATGGTCAAATCCATCTAAAGTCATTAAACAAAAGATGCCGCGATCTCAAAACCATGTGTCTGATATTTGTTACGTGAGTCATAGAGTCTGTGCTAAAATTTAGGAAACATTCAAGTTTTCAGAATCAAATTTACACATCATCTTTCAGTTGGTGTCCACAGGGGACAAATTTTACCATTTATATAAGTTCTTCCAAATCGCAGACCTAGTGGCAATTCTGGATCTTGTCTCTAAATTTTGATGATATATTGTAATTGAGGCCTGTAGCTTCCCCTGAGTTATTTAACTGTTAACACCAACAAAATGTATGTACTGCTAGAAAACAGATCATTTCTAGCCTTTCATGGACTGGATCCTAGAGTTTTAGAAGCAGCTGGTATTTTCTCTCTCAATGGCTCACTTTATGAAAAGCCAAAGTATATGTAGTAAAATTGTATCTTGGAGGCCAGAAAAATATTTTTAGCATAATTTTGTTCACTGTTTTCTGGATCTTCTTGCTACGTTGGTTCAGATGAAAACAGTTTTTTCTTTCTGTACATAGCTATATGTTTTTATATTATTGTATAAGTTTGTGTGTAAGGATTGAAGCTTCATTTAATTACTGCAGTCATCTCTTAAAATTCTCCTTTCACTGTAGAATTCTTTCCCTAGGAACAGGGCAGCAAATGTGAGCTGTGTCATCAGAAACCAAGATTTCTTGATTTTCTTTCTTGTAGGTAGCTTCCTTTCTTTGCATCACAGGCCAATCTGAAAGTATTCTTCCAGAAATTCTGTATGTTTGATATGAAGGCATGCAAAGCCAACTTTTTTTTTTTTATACTTTAAGTTCTAGGGTACATGTGCACAACGTGCAGGTTCGTTACATATGTATACATGTGCCATGTTGGTGTGCTGCACCCATTAACTCATCATTTACATTAGGTATTTCTCCTAATGCTATCCCTCCCCCATTCCCCCACCCCACGACAGGCCCCAGTGTGTGATGTTCCCCGCTCTGTGTCCAAGTGTTCTCATTGTTCTGTTCCCATCTATGAGTGAGAACATGCAGTGTTTGGTTTTCTGTCTTTGTGATAGTTTGCTCAGAATGATGCAAAACCAACTTTCAGAATAAAATGGTGAGCAAAAACCTGCTTAGGAGAAAGAATTTAGGTCTGAAATTTGCTTGATACTTACAGTTAGGCCAAAGAAAGTTGGATCATCCTGAGAAAATGTCAGCAAATGATTGTAACTTGTTTCTTTTCTTTCACTCTAGTATTCTATATTTTGGAGTCAATCTCATGCAGTAATTAATTGCAAAGACTCTGAAGGCTGACTACTGGGTTCAAATATTGGATCTTCTGCTTGCTAGGTTTGAGACCTTGGCAAATTAAAATCTTGAGTGAGTACCAGGTACACGATAAACTCAAATGTCTGTGTTTGCTATTATTAGTCCTCTGTGGAGTCCTAGAAATTTTCTGACACCTTCTTATTCTCCAAAATTTCCTTTTTCTAGACTTCATGAGGAAAACACACCTCTTCAGATTAATCTGTTTTTGAGTTATAAGAAAATTCCAAATATACAAATTCCTTTAATAGATATATTTTGGTTGCCTCTTCTTGATAACTGCTAGGAAGACACTTTAATCTCACCAAAAAAAAAAAAAAATTCTCTCTAAATTACACTTTTGTTTGCATTTTCTTAGTACGTATAAATAGTAAGTCCATCCTGTGACCTGGCATTATCAGAATGGGAGGCCTTCCTTTGATCTGAGAATTTTGCCTTTCTTGCTAGACTTGGGGACAAAGGTAACTTGTGCACCTGTAACTCTCAGCCCATGAGCTCTGTGCCTTTTTGGACTTAGTTTTCATTCAATTATCATGTAAGACAGAGAAATGTCTTCAGGGGGAAAATTATGTCACGAAATAATAGAGTAGGAAGTGACTTCAGAGGTCACCAGGACATCTCTTTTCTTTTCCAAGAACTGAGGTTCAGAGAGGAGACATGACTCTTTTGGGGAACACAGGACAGGGCACAGGCAAAGGTGGGACTTACTGCACAGTCCTTCCTCCTACAGTACAAGTTGTAATGCTACAGAGGTGACATTAATTGATTCTGGAAAAACCTTGAAAAACAAATTAACTTAATGCTTATTTTCTTCATTCTTGACAGAAGAAAAAACATAAAATCTTGTGAATGAGATTCAAATGTCTGAGGAATTTTCTATCTATAAATGCTTTCATGACAAGGCCCGGTCAGTTATGCAACTACACTCAAGGGTGCATGCACTATTTGTGATGTTGTTTTGTAGGCATTCAATGAGGTAATACAAGACAAGTGCTTGGTTCAATGCTTGGCCCACAGGAAATACTTAATGAATTTTAGCTATTTCTATTACTATTATTTGCCTACATATAGGAATCATCTTTTAGCCAAAAGGCTAGGTAGTGAAAGATTTGCTTATAATCTTGGATATAATTACCATATCATTCTTCACAGTATCTGAAGAGGCAGACAAGAAAAATAGCATTATCATTATTGAAATCGGGGAAAACACAGACACTAAAATATTTGCAAGCATGTTTCAATTACTCAAGTAGGTTAGAAGCAGAAAAACATATTATTTATTTCCTGTATTTTCAACCCCAGGTTTAAATACGTCAGTTTTACATGTTCTTAGTTTTTCAAATAACTAACTATAAAAAGGAAAACTGTTTTATTAAATAAAATATACAAAAGTAAACCAGACCACTCTAGAATCTGAGCAAAGGAAGTTTTGTGGGCTTCTCCTGGATACTTCTCCCCTTCCCCATCAACAGACAAGCTAGAAAAGGAGAAATAGGTTTGTTTGAACACTTCTCTTTTACAAAAATAAATAAAGAGGAACAAATACGTGGGCCACGTTTTAAAAATTGTGTGTGTTTTTCCATTACTTATCGAGCAACTGCTTGCTAAGCAAGGCACTAAGTGACTTAAATGCACAAACTCATTGAATCCTTTCAACTCTGAGTAGAATGATTTTTATCATCACCATTTTACAGATAAGGAAACTAAGGGAGCTGCCTAAAGTCCCAGAGCTTGCAAATAATGGAGTGGAGATTCCTCTAAGAGGTCATGATTCCAGGATGAAACTCTTCAATCACTATCTTGTATAGTCACATTACTACACAGGTGGGCAAATAAAGAAAACAAGGACAGAAATGGACTGTGATTTAACGTTGGATTTTTAACAGCAGTTAGGAATTTGCTAATTCAATACCACAGGATTAAAAGTTTTCCAACTAGGAAGCCCCAGAGAAAATGAAGACATATTTATTAAATTATAATAGGCCTTTAAATGACTGTGTGGACATGATCATACAACTTGACACGTTTTTTCACGGGTATTTCTCATGCAGTCCAGTCTGGATCCACAACATGCTCCTGAAGGGTGTGTGGCATGAAGAAGTCACTGCCCTGGAGAGCAGGGAACTGAGAGGTAACAATCCATGAGGGGTTTTCACTTTGCCCTTGCCCTTTTCCTCCTCCCTATTCCAGTAGACACTTGGCTCCCTGCTCATTTCCTCAGAAGAGGATGAAGCAGGGTGAAAAATGAAAGTTGCCTGACAGCTACTTCTCTTTCTGCTGTTAGTGCCCAAACCCAACCACAGAAAAGGAAAGAATTCTTGAGCATAGATTCTTGAAGGGAAACGATTTTCCCTTCAGGTGAACTGCTAATAATATTAACAATTGCTCTCACTCATGGATCCCTAACTATGCATTAGGCACACTTTGAAGCACATATCTGTGTACTCATTTAATTCTCTAAAAGCCTATGAGGGAGTTATTACTAATATTGTTAGAATGCTCCATGAAGATTTGTTTTTGTCTGATTTTATTTAGTGCTATATCTCTATTTATTTACTTATTTATTTTTGAGATGGAGTCTCGCTCTGTCGCCAGGCTGGAGTGTAGTGGCACGATCTCGGCTCACTGCAATCTCCGCCTCCCGGGTTCAAGCGATTCTCCTGCCTCACACTCCCGCGTAGCTGGGATTACAGGCGTGGGCCACCACACCTGGCTGATTTTTGTATTTTTAGTAGAGACGGGGTTTCACCATGTTGACCAGGATGGTCTCCATCTCCTGACCTTGTGATCCACCCGCCTCGGCCTCCCAAAGTGCTGGGATTACAGGAGTGAGCCACCGCGCCCAGCCTTATTTACTGCTATATCTCTAGTGTTCAGAACAATACCTGGCAAAGATTAGGAACAAATAAATATTTATTGTAGAATCAATCTCCATCTAAAGGTGAAGGAACTTACGCACAGAGAGATTAAGTTACCTGCCCAAAGGCCCACAGCTGGTAGAAGACTAGGAGAGTTAGGGCACCCCCACCTGGGCTGGGAGAAGAGACAAGAGGATGGGAAAGCTGTGCTTCCCGAGTAGAGGAGACCTGGGACCCTCTTGTGCCTCCAGGGAGGTAGAAAGACCACAGAGAAGAAGTGGCTCTGTTGGGTACTGGGCAGGTGGAATCTCAGGCAGCGTTGTGATGAAACCGCCACACTGTGGCAAGAAGGTAGCAAAATGAGAATGCTACAGGAGCTGCAGAGAGCTCCTGGCGCGGAGGCCATGCACACAAGGACAATGGATGCCTCTAGAGCAGCCTCTGTTGATCGGTGACCAAGGATCAAGTGGCTGCTCCTTCCCCAATCCTTGATGTGTTACTCTGCTTTCCTCCAGCCAAAACAACTGGTCGTAAAAGATAAAATTGTAATACAAAATGAGAAAAGTGCTATTTTTTGTATACTTGATTTTTTTTTTAACTGAAGCAGTCTCGTATTATATATAGGCAGCATTATGTAAGGAAAAATATTAAATGTGTCATCAGAAGGACTAGGTTTTAATCCTAGCTTGTCCCATCAAAAATTCGCAGGCAATTTACCTAATTTCCCTATGTCTCAGTTTCCTCATTTATAAAAATAGGGACTAAAAATCATTGAGGTGAGGATAAAAAGATTTTTTTTGAAAATATAAGTTAAAGCTGTCAAAGATAATAAATGCATTGTGTTAATTTTGTATAGCTCCCACTCCCATCCCATTTGCACTTGATTTTGACACACATGTATTCTTTTTTGGTGGGTAAAGGGCTACACTTGCGTCTTCTCTTTTTACATACTAGTATTTACATTTATTTTCATTTCTGATGTTTATACTAAGTGGATGTAAACATATTTTTCAAAATTAAAAGCACTTTAGAAATAAGAAATATTAAATGATTGATATGTTGCTATTGTTGCCTGTGGGAGTAATTTTCTGGAAGTCGAAAGCCAGCTGGTCATTGAAATGTTTCATGGATAATCCTCAGGCTCAGTAAGGCCCAGGCAGGCATTTTATTGGATCTTTTCACTGAGCTGTCCTAATATTATAGATGAAAATAATTCCTGCACTAAGAAGTGAAACAATAAATTTCTAAAATGTCTAGGCATTTGTTACTAAATTGTAAAAGGATCACAAACAAGATGAATTGGAAACTTCTACACCAGGTTTACTTTAAACACTTTGGCTTTTCTGAGAAATGAGAGTAAATGAAATAAACCAGCAACAATGCAAATTTACAGTCCTTGCAAAAATGTGAACTATAAATTAGGGTTATTCTATCATCAGATGTATATTAGTGGTCATGATGTGCCTGGCACTCCTCTTAGAACTGAGGAGACAATAGTGAAAAAGACAGTGAAGTGCCTGCCTTTACAGAGCTTACATTCCACTGGGAGAAACCAAAAACAAACAAGTGAAATACACCACATTGTTAGACACTGCCTGGAAGGAACATACAGCATGTACAGGAGAGACTGTTTCTAAAATAGAGAAGCAAGTCATGTGCACATCTGCAAAGATGATTTCATTACATTCAGGTTTTCTTATTCTCCAGGAGCCTATGGTGTAAGACTGAAAATAAGTGAACATGTAACAGTGGGCATACATATGCAGCTATAACTTTGACTTTACCTTGTATACAAATGTGTTGGTTTATTTATACCCAGATATCCTGTATAACCAGCAGTCTTCGCAGGCTTGAACTGCCTGGCATGCATGTTTTATCTAAGAAAAGAAGGAAGAGCGTTAGGTAGAAGGAAGTTGCCTGTCCTCTCACTGGCTTGTGATTATCACTTACTCGTCATATAAACCCAAGGCACAGTCACATACCCAGGGATACAAGACACTGCAGACTCCCGAGAGACATAACACAGGTAAGTCATATTACTGAACTCCACATAGATAATAAATGAGATATGCTTTACTTTTTACTTTGAGTTTTTATTATTCTCATATCCTGTTTGTGACTAACTCTCTTGTGAGCTATTTTCATGATGGTGCTCACTCTGACCTTGTCTTACCCAGAACCTCTCCATATATGCAAATATGTGAAACTCAAATAGTCATTTTTAAGGAAATATAGGTACAGGAGATTTAAGAAGATCTCTTCAAGTGGATTTTAACATAGAAAATATAATCAATGCTAGAGGAAAAATCCTGTCTTAATCAGGGTTTGTTACTACTTCCAGAATTTCCCAAGTGATTCTTCAATAACTTGGATTGATGGAGTAGAGAATATTATCTCATGGCTCTTCAATTTCTTTCCTTTGCTTTAAAGTTTAAGACTTTTACTGGTAATATTTTATATTATTTTAAGGCACATTTTGTTGAAGCATCTCCATGTTTTGATAAGAATTGCATCCTATCATCTTTTGGCTTCAGAGATGGTTTAAGGGATTTACCCCAGGCCAGGAATTTCAACTCACAGCTCCCAAAGGATATTTCAGTTATTCCTCTTGCTTTGGCTTTAATGTGAAACAGCCACTTAAAATGACATTTAGTTGATATTTGATAAAAAAAAAATAGAGCTTTCAGCTTGCTAATTCAAAGTTAAACATCCAGTGCTTGATTGAAATCAATATCTTACTCAGTCAACAACAATTCTCCTATTTCTCTATTGTCCTGTAATTTAACTCCAACCTGGCAACTTTTCCAGAATTGAACTTGAAATGCCCAGGGACACTGTGAAATGAGGGAAATTAACATTCTTTACCATCAAATATTAGGGGTAATAAAAAGCTGTTTTAATGTCAGTATATACAAGAAGTTCCCCTGTGAACAATAGTATCTCACATGATTGCTGTCTGAATCCAATTTTTACATTTCAGAACACCAGGGTCTATATAATAGGAGTGTAAACACGCTCTAGGCCATTACATTTTGTATAAGTTTATTACTGGGCAAGTTAAGATCTGCATCTTAAACTCAAAGAAGAGCTATAGCAAATTCACAAGTAATCTTTGTTTTAATATCTCTAACTCAGATTATTGCACAATTACTAAGCATGTAAAAAACTGTGTCTGGAATGCCCAAATATGTTTGAATTCTTGATGTCTCTTATTTAAGAGTAAGAGCTTACGTTGGCTAACATTTTGTATTGAACTGTAGAATGGTCAATAGTTAATTCCTTATTTGTAAGTTTTCTATCCAACAAAATTATTCCAAAAGTTCTCTTTTTTGAACTAAAAATATTTCGGCTGAAGTCTTTATTAAGATGTTTAGTGTAGGCATTGGATATTGATTAGCCTGTGTTGTCAGAGAGTTGAAATTGGATTGTTGTCATCTTTCTGGCACAGAGACTAGAATTTTTGAGACTATTTTTTACTGTGCTTTTACAGCAATATACGGAATAATATATTGTTAAATTGTTTTATTATAAAAGTTTGTAATTTTTTCAATGATTATGTTAAAATTGCCTCTGGCATTGAATTAATCAGATGAAATAAATCAGCATTGTATTAGTTAGTTTTCACGCTGCTGATTAAGACATATCTGAGACTGGGTAATTTATAAAGAAAAAAAAGGTTTGGCCGGGCGCGGTGGCTCAGCCTGTAATCCCAACATTTTGGGAGGCCGAGGCTGGCGGATCACCTGAGGTTAGGAGGTCCTGGCCAACATGGCGAAACCACGTCTCTACTAAAAATACAAAAATTAGCTGGGCGCGGTGGTGGGCGTCTGTAATCCCAGCTACTGGGGAGGCTGAGGCAGGGAGAATCGCTTGAACCCGGGAGGCGGATGCTGCAGTGAGCCGAGATTGCACCACTGCACTCCAGCCTGGGCGACAGAGCAAGACTCCGCCTCAAAAAAAAAAAAAAAAAAAAAAAAAAAAAAGTTAGCCGGGCGTGGTGGTTGGTGCCTGTAATCCCAGCTCCTCTGGTGGCTGCGGCAGGAGAATCGCTTGAACCCGGGAGGCAGAGGCTGCCGTGAGACTAGATCGCGCCATTGCACTCCAGGCTGGGCGACAAGAGCAAAACACCGTCTCAAAAAAAAAAAAAAAAAAAAAGGGGGGCCAGGCGCGGTGGCTCACGCCTGTAAACCCAGCACTTTGGGAGGCTGAGGCAGGCGGATCACGAGGTCAGGAGATCGAGACCACCCCGGCTAACACGGTGAAACCCCATCTCTACTAAATATACAAAAAAATTAGCTGGGCGTGGTGGTGGGTGCCTGTAGTCCCAGCTACTCGGGAAGCTGAGGCAGGAGAATGGCGTGAACCCGGGAGGTGGAGCTTGCAGTGAGTCGAGATCACGCCACTGCACTCCAGCCTGGGCGACAGAGAGAGACTCCATCTCAAAAAAAAAAAAAAAAAAAAAAAAGAAAGAAAGAAAGAAAGAAAAAAAGGTTTAGACCAGGTACAGTGGCTCACACCTGTAATCCCAGCACTTTGGGAGGCCCAGGCAGGCGGATCACAAGGTCAGATGATCGAGACCATCCTGGCCAACATGGTGAAACCCCATCTCCACTAAAAAATAAAATACAAAAATTAGCTGTATGTGGTGGTGCACACCTGTAATCCTAGCTACTTGGGAGACTGAGGCAGGATAATCGCTTGAACCCAGGAGGCGGAGATTTCAGTGAGCCCAGATTGCGCCACTGCACTACAGTTCCACATGGCTGGGGAGGCCTCACCATCATAGCGGAAGAGGAAGGGATGTCTTACATGGCAGCAGGCAAGACAGAACCAGAGCCAAGTTAAAGGGGAAATCCTTTATAAAATGATCAGATCTCGTGAGACTTATTTACTACCATGAAGTCAGTATGGGGGAAACCGCCCCCATGATTCAATTATCTCCCACCGGGTCCCTCCCACGACACGTGGGAATTATGGGAGCTACAATTCAAGATGAGATTCTGGTGGGGATATAGCCAAACCATAACAAGCATTCTATAAAGTAAAAAAAAGCTACAAGAAAGAAAGGGAAAGAAAGGAAGTACCCAAGATAGTACTTTAGAAAACACTGTCATTTCCCATGTAAAAGAGCTTATTTCCTAATGCATATATTAATATTAAAAGTTAAATCTTCTGCAGTGGATAGCTATGTTCATATGAGTTTATATGTGTAAGTTTCTATCCAGGGTATTTATTAGTCGTTTATTTATGTGTTCTTTGATAAACCATATAGGTTATTTTTCAAACAGAATTCTAAATGAGCTTTTTATCTATCTGCTGAATTAGTAACTTTACACGATATACTTTGGGGTGTAAGGAAGCCAGTGGTTAATTTTAGATGCAAAGATCTTTAGATGTAAATATCTTCAAACACAATCAGCTTTTAAACTTCATGCTTCTGTATCATTTCAGGAAACATGCAGTTTTCTCTACATGAGATTCTTAACACAATGACAGTGGAAGGGTTCAGAAATGAAGCTAACAGGAAATAAGGGGCCAGAATGATACTGCAGTTTTGCTATGCTAGTCAAATCATACCAAGATAACCTAGATGTTATTTCTGTGTATGATAGAAAGTTGGGGTCTAATTATGCTTATTTTCCCTCTATTGTCTCAGAACCATTTTAGTCTAGTTTCAGTCTCAGAACCATTTAGTCCTCACTCTATGTCATGTCTGTCCTATATATGAGGTTCTGTTTTAAGACAATGCACCTCTGAACAAATACAGCATTACAAGGCTTTTTATCTAAGTCTTGCTATCTGGTACATCAGGTCCTCCTCTCCTGTTCTCTTTTTTTGTTTGTCTTGGCTATTTTGGTCCTTAGCATTTCCATTTGAAATCTAGGATCCAGTTTATCTGTAGAATCTCTCGAAGTTTAAATATAGACAACCATTTTGATTGCAAATGGATGCTGTGTCGCTCCCTTCCTACTACTTAACAAATGTTATTTATTGTTGTCTTACATTATTGAATTAGCTAGGCTGTCCAGCATTATGCTGAATAGTAGATGTTATAGCGGGATTCTTGTTATTTCTGACATTAAAGAAAATGCTTTTATTGATTCACCATTATGTATTATAGTTGCTATAAGTTTTTAGTAGAGACTCTTTATATGGTTAAGGAAGTATTCTTCTATTGCTAGTTTGATAAGAGGTATTTTATTTTGTTTTTTCGTTTTGCTAAGAATTTTGATCACAAATGAGTGATAATGTTATAAATGCTTTTTAAAAGCATTTAGTATCTATTGAGATGATAGTATGTTTTATGATAATTCTGTTTCTTATTTTTGAGAGAGAGTGTCTCACTGTCGCCCAGGCTGGAGTGAAGCGTCGCGGTCTTGGCTCACTGCAACCTCTGCCTCCCAGGTTCAAGCAATTCTCGTGCCTTAGCCACCTGAGTAGCTGGAATTACAGGCTCACACCACCACATCCAGCTAATTTGTATATTTTTTTGTAGAGACGGGGTTTCACCATGTTGGCCAGGCTGGTCTCAAACTCCTGAACTCAAGTGATCTGCCTGCCTCGGCCTCCCAAAGTGCTGGGATTACAGACGTGAGCCACTGCACCCGGCCTGATTTTTCTCTTTTAATGTAGTTTATTATACAGATGGATGTTCTGATATAACATCTTGTATTCCTGAGACAAACAGAAAATATAATTATGCAAATAACTACAGAAATGTCATGTAAAAAGTACAGCTTCATTAATGAGTTACAACTGTTGAAAGAATATTTTAAAAGGAAAGATAAGCATTTGTTAGCTGCTATTGGGCCTCTGCCAAATCTTAGACTTCAAGATATTTTTGCAGAGAAATATAGATAGCTACCACTATGCTGAGAATTTTTAAATGTCTTCTTTACTTGAGTGAAATATAATATAAAATAGCATGATTTTGAAAATTAACAATAATAAAAAACAATCACTTTGTTTCCATGCAGAATTCAACAGGTGGACACTGGTATCTATGTGGTAATTGACTGAATGAGAAAAGGTTATATGTTTAACTTTTAATGCTGTTAACTTTTTTTTCTTTTTTCGAGACAGAGTCTTGCCCTGTCCCCCAGGCTGGAGTGCAATGGCATGATCTTGGCTCACTGCAACCTCTGCCTCCTGGGTTTCAGTGATTTTTCTGCCTCAGCCTCCTGAGTAGCTGGGATTACAGGCGCCCGCCACCACCCCCAGCTAATTTTTGTATTTTTGGTAGAGACGGGGTTTCACCATGTTGGCCAAGCTGGTCTCAAACTCCTGACCTTGTGATCTGCCTGCACTGGCCTCCCAAAGTGCTAGGATTACAGGCGTGAGCCATGGTGCCCCACGTAATGCTAATAACTTTTAATATTAAAGGGAGAAAATATAATTTCTTCATGCTGTGGAAACATTGACTATGCCAATAAAACCAATAAAAAGTTTTATACAGAATGCTTTTCAAATAGAAGCTGCAGGCTGGGCACAGTGGCTCACACCTGTAATCCCAGCACTTTGGGAGGCCAAGGGGGGTGGATTACCTGAGGTTGGGAGACCAATCTGAGACCAGTCTGGCCAACATAAGTGAAACCCCATCTCTACTAGAAATAGAAAAATTAGCCAGGCGTGATGGTGCATGCCTGTAATCCCAGCTACTCAGGAGGCTGAGGCAGGAGAATTGCTTGAATCCAGGAGGCGGAAGTTGCAGTGAGCCCAGATTGAGCCACTGCACTCCAGACTGGGGGACAGAGTGAGACTGTGCTGCAACAAAACAAAATGAAACAAAATGAAACACCAAATAGAAACCAAAACTAATAATCAAACTTTTTCCACTCTGTAGGCTTTCAAAAATTGTTTTGATATTTAAAACAAATACGTCCAGGAATTATAACTATCATGCTTTTCCTGGATAAGAATAATCTCTTAATTATTACGTTTTTTATTTACTATTTTCGTGCTCTTAGACCTTTTCCACTGTTTATTTCTAAGCTCAACATTTCTAAGTAACCTGGAAAACAGTTCCATTGTTCTGATGGGCATTTCATTTAGTCTCCCAAATTTGAACTCCTTTATATGTATAGTTCTCCCTGAAAGAAATTTATGGCTGTAAATCATGGAATTCTTATTTGTTTAGTCAGTTCTTGTCTCTTTCAAGGACATTTCCCCACATATCTATACATGCGGTGAATGCTACATCTCAGTTGGGTGGGGACTGGACTGGCTGATGCAAACTGGGCAGGAATGATTGGCAGTAGCTCTCTCGTTTTAGCAAGGAGCACCAGCTTCACTCTACAACGTCTGGACACAGAAGCCAGGGCCAGAAAAAATGGTTTTGCTAGGAATTACCATCACCGTCACTTCCTGAACCTGGGAGCTTCTAGATAGGCAACCAGTTATTTCCAGGTCATCCTCTTCCCACTAGACTCCAGGAATATATAAACTTAAAGTCAAGACTAGGCAAGCTAGATTTTTATGATTCGCGTTTAACCTTTTATGTGGTGTGATTTCTTTCTTTCTTTTTTTTTTTTTTTGAGACGGCGTCTCACTCTGCTGCCCAGTCTGGAGTGCAGTGGCGTGATCTTGGGTCACTGCAACCTCCACCTCTGGGGTTCAAGCGATTCTCCTGCCTCAGCCTCCTGAATAGCTGGGATTACAGGCGTGCACGACCACACCCGGCTAATTTTTGTATTTTTAGTAGAGATGGGGTTTCACCATGTTGGCTGGGCTGGTCTCGAACTCCTGGCTTCAGGTGATTCGCCTGCCTCGGCCTCCCAAAGTGCTGGGATTACAGGCATGAGCCACCGCGCCTGGTCTGTGATGTGATTTTTGATGAAACTTTGTTTTGAGGCTTGAGCCCAACTTTCCTTTTTATCTAATTAGTATTCCATTAATATTCTTTAAAAACTTTCTTAGTAGTGAATAAACTATTTAAACTCACCACTTTAAATAAATAATCATCATTATATGCTTTTATTCATTTAGTTACCATAATTATTATTTATCTTTAGTGTATTCATAGTGTTTATTCTTGACTACAGAATGAGATCAAAGTCATTACTGATGCTAACGATTAAGTTTGCCATTGTGCTACGTACCTTATATGTATTACCTCATTAATTTACAAATCCATATTAATATCACTATTTATAAAAAGTGGTCTTTGAAATTCAGGGAGATTTTAACTGGCCAAAACCCAAATTCAAAGAATTGAATTTCAAATGAAAACATTTCTTTCTCAGTTGTTTGATATTATGAAATTAAAATATATTCCACTACGAGTGCTTAAAGTCATTAACCATTTATAAACAATGAAAATGAAAACATACAAATCACTGAAAACCCATAAAATTATAATGACTGAATTCGTCGGTATTAGCAAACGTTTTGAAATGTAAGAGTACTTGGCTTTCTTCCTCTACAGAGGGAATGAAGGAAGATTGTCCCATCTCTGCAGAGGTCTCGAGATGGGGTGTGTTTTGTGGTGCAAGTAACCCGGTAAAATCCAGTAGCGTGGATGTAGTCAGAGGGAACCATAGAGCAGTGTTTCCCTAGGCCTTGGATGCCTAGAGGGAAAGCCACAGGTGAGGAAAGAGAGGCAAAGACAGGTTGGCATGGCACTCACATTCCTCTTGCATGTGTCCAGCCCTTGGCTGTCCTTACCCAGATGTCCTCATAAACTCTGAGCTGTGTCACAAGGGCAAACAAAACAGGCAAAATATCAAATATTACACATTACCAGTGACTAAAAGGAGGGTAAAATCATCTTAAAGTGGGAAGTTTTTTTGCTCCATGCTCTGAAGGTTGGGGTGTAGTTACCCTCTTAATCTGAATATTTTTATAAATAAAGTTTGAATTTGGTTATTTCACTGTAATGTTCTAAGTAGTGCCAAGAGAGAGTCATGATCTGATTTCAACCAAGTTTCCCTGTATGTAATTAGATAGTGATTTATAATTTTGGTTTTGAAATATCCTCTAATGTCTCCAGTTATCTCAAGAGATGCCATAAAGTTTTCCAAAAAATTCTGAAGAAAAATATTGAGGCATCTCTAGAGGGCTCTTAAAATAATCCCTCCATTTTTCTTTTTCCAGAATTGCACCATGCCAAACTACAAACTCACTTATTTTAATATGAGGGGGAGAGCAGAAATTATTCGTTACATATTTGCTTATTTGGACATACAGTATGAAGACCACAGAATAGAACAAGCTGACTGGCCTGAAATCAAATCAAGTAAGTAGCACAAATAATAAATGTAGGAAAAATATGCTTTCAGAACCTTTTGTTTTTCCTCAGGGAAATGAAAAAAAAAATCAAGGTTTTTCGAAGCTCATGTAGCTTTAAATTGAAAAGCAGCAGTTCAGACTAAATAAATGCTGTGCGATCAAGCAAATTTCCTATTAGAGGTGAAAACACAAAACTTACAGAAAGAGAATATAAAGGTAAACCAGTATAAAGCTTTAGCAGACGAGAAGATGAGCTGAAATAAACATGAGACATTGTTTGTTTGTTTGTTTGTTTTTCTATTTTGTCACTGGGATAGCTGAAGTGCACAGAGTTTAGGTAATTTTTCCAGTTTCACGTCCCTAGCAAGTAGAACTGAGTTTCAAACCCAGGTCAGTTTAATACCAAGCTCAAGCTATTTGCACTAGACAATGCCAAAACAACACTACTATGATAACAGGCATATTAACAATGAATTGCCACAGCCTTTGGAAGCACGAGCTCCTTAAAAGTCATTGCCCTTATAACCATTCTTTTTCTTAGCAGAGACCTCTTCTCTGGTGAGATAGTGTATCTTATTTCTTATTCTCATGATACTTTACATTAATATCCAAATGTTTCTTCCGATATCGGAATTTACACACGGGATTTTAAGACAGTGAATATATAATAGGTGAACATTACTTTTATCCACTAATTAATTAGACCAACATGGATAGAAAGGTGCAGATATTACATGTAATAAATTTTGCCTGTTAGCTTTGAAATATAAGTTCACTGAGTGCCTCATTCCCTATTCTACCTGAACTTTTCATTGTTACTGAAAATGGAATTTCTGTATTTTCTTAATATTTCCATAGATTTTCAGAGTTGAAAGGAATCTTAAAGTTCATGATGGTTAGGATATAGTTTCAAATGTTTTAATAGACAAAGACACAATGTAAAATTGTCTTAGGAAGGACAGAAATTTCATTTACACAAAACCCCAAGTGGGTATCATGATTTTGCTCCATACAGTTGTCAAAGATTAGGTTTCTTGTTGATCTGCCACCCCTTGGTGCCTTATTGACACAGTGTGAGATAGTTCACGCTCCTTCCACATTGTAGCTCAGAGAAAGTGTGAAAGAGGGAGGGGACACACCCCTTCCTTTTACTAGAAAGTTGCATACGTCACTTGGTAAGCCCAACGGTCACATATTACTACAAGGAAAATTGAGAATGCTGATTTAATTGTGGATAATCATTTGCACAGGTAAAAATCCAGAGTTTTATTACTCTAAGAAGAAAGGAAAGAATAGGTACTACTAAGGAGCAGTTTCTATTACAAATGTTATTTGGTCTCATCTGCTGTCCAATTTAGCAGTGCTCTCTGGTGCTTGAAACCTGCTATGACACTCCTTCTGCTAGAACCTAGAAAATCTCCAGTGAACACATTCCATCACTGGATACTTTTATTAAAATGTTCTCCTGGACAAACTTGGTAAATTGCACATATGAGTTTACATTTTCTCTCTTTAAAACGTTTTTTCTCTCCTTTAATAACACCGAAGTACTTTAAAAAAGGGCCAAAGTCCATAAGGACAAAGAAATAAAGCTTGAATGTAGATATGATAGCACACAATTCTGGAAGCTAAAAAGCAGGCCAAAGAATGGTAAAGTGACTTAGTAGGCCCAGAGTTCAAACATAAACCTTGAGGAGCAGAAGGCAAGCTAAATCACCAGAGATACAGAAAAAGGCTCATGAATTTGTAGTAGCAGATAACTCGAAAAGTTGAGCTGACAGGATTGACTGGAAAAATGTTGATGGAGAATTTTTCTTGACCCCTTTGTCGGACTTGTGATGGGGTGCCCCATTTACTTGGCCCACTGCACTCAATCCCTTGTGGGAGGGAGCACGTGAGCAAGCAAGCATGGGATCCAGCTGACCGCTTTGGGCGCTGGCAGGAGCAAGCTCTGTGAGGGCCCTGCAGCAGCACCCAGGTTGGGGTGCCTGCGACCCCTGAAGCCCCAGAGGCATGTTACAATGCTCTCTTAGCCCTGCCATCCATGGACAGCGGTGTGTTATTAGCTCAGTGGGCCTCTTGCCTCATCACATGGGGTGGCTGCCCCCACCAGCAAGGGCAAAGGGCCAGTGTGACAGCCTTTTTTGGTTCCCTGTACTTGGTGGGTCCCTGTACTTAGTGGGTCCCAAGCTGTTGGCCAGCGTCCGAGGAACTACGTTGTCCAGACACTTGAAAGATGGTGAAGGCAGAAAATTTTATTAAGTGATGGAAATGGCTCTCAGCAGAGAGGGGAGCTGGAGAGAGGACAGGGTGGGCAGGTAGTCTTCCCCTGAAGTCAAGTCATCTCTCCTCCGAAGTCCAGCCATCTCTCTGAAGTCAAGTCGACTCTCTCCAGCTGAGCCGCTTTTCTTTCCTCTACCAACTGAGTCTGAAGTATTTATAGGCACACGATTGTGGGGCAGGGTGGGCTATAGGTAGTTTTGGAAAAGGCAACATTCAATTGGTAAAAAAGCATTATTCAGAAAGAACCAATCAGGAGACAGCGGGCAAACAGGAATAGATTTTCTTATGTAGGGCCGCAGGTTTCAGGCTTTTTGGCTTGAAGGTGGGGTTTCACTGGGGACCTACTGCTGTCTGCCTAGAATTTCTCTGCCTCCTGCCTCTATCAATGTGAAGAAGCACTGTGACCACCATATCCCTTCTCGTCCCTAGAATAAGAGTGGAGGTTACTCTCAGGGGAGGATAGGCCAGAGGCTTCTGGGACAACAGACATGTCTTGAGCACACAATGCTATAATGAAGGTGGGATTCAGTGGAAGTATAGAAACTAAATGGTGAGATCCATAGCACCTTACCCCTGCTCTACAATCAGAAGGCTACAACCAGGCTAATATTCCTTGAGCAGAAATTCCTCTCTGGGGAAGCTGATCAGCTCAAGTTAATGAACGAATGAGAGTTTCTTAATGAAACAGCCCAGCCCAATCTGTTGGCAAGACCCTCCCATGCACACTGAGCTTACAGGTAGTTTTTATTTCTTTGCCTTTTAAGACATAAATGGCAATCAAAAATCAATAGATATTTGAGAAAAATCTAACAGAAAACATACCTAAACAAAGAAGCAGAAAAAAAGCAACTCTGGGGAAACCAAGATGATTTAGCGAGAAAAAAATACCACTTCAAACATTTTTTAAAATCCTCAGAGAAATAAGAGAAGATATTCTATCCATGAAACAAGAACACTGTAATAGCAAACTAAATATGGCCTGAGAAGGACTCTGTACTACTATATTTGAGTCCCTGTAGATGAACTGTAACCTAACTTAGTAAGTAGACAAGATTAAAACCTAACTTAGGAATATGCACCTATAAGAAGAGCTGAGTCTTGGCCAATCCCAGCAGCCACACTTCAACCACTCATATACTGCTGCGTGTTCAAACTGTGTTCAAATAAGGCAAACTCTGGGCTGTAACCAATCTGGTTGTTTCTGTACCTCACTTCTGATTTTTGTGTGTCACTTTACTTTTTTTGTCTATAAATTTGTTCTGATCATGAGGCCTCCCCTGGAGCCTCTGTGATTCTGCTGTGATTCTGGGGACTTCCCAATTGGCAAATCGTTCATTGCTCAGTTAAATTCCTTTAAATTTAATTTGGCTGAAGTTTTTCTTTTAACAACAGGGTGCTGTCAAAAGAAATATTCAGAGACAAACAGTTCTTGAAAATTAAAACTATGATACAAACACATCAATAAAATGACAAAAAATAAGGATATTTTTCCCAAAAGTACAAAAATAGGACAAATAAATGAAAAATAAAAGAAGAAAGAAAGGAAACTTGAGGCTCAGTTTAGGAGGTCCAACTTTCAAATAAAATTCTGGAAAGAGAGAACAGAAAATAGAAGGGAGACTAATTTTGAAAGACTATTCCTTATACAAAGTTGAGATCTGTCTCCTTATAGCTTTCATAGATTGGTCTTGTACTTAATAATTTTAATCCATGGAGAACCAGATTACTCCTTCTTTTACAACCAAATACTTAAAAGAAACCTAGTTTCTTTAAAGACGTCATAGAAAAAAAAGCTATTTCTGAGTGGTTAGTTCAATACAAATGTGCTGAGTGAAGATAAAGGTCTTTGGCAGAATTTGTAATTGGGTCCCATTTAATTCATGCATCTGTACCTCTACCTAGTTAACAAATTTTGGAACTTCCTTGTTAGTTCCTCTGATCATCATTGTGAATTTTAGTCCAACTTTCCCATCCCTGACTCTACTTCTTGATTTAGATGCCATTCTTCCCTGGACCATCTGCGATTTACAATTTTACAATCACATCCAGGTCCAAAGGACAATTCAGTTTTCTTCCTTGAGTGCTCATTTATATTCCCTGATTTGCATTTCTTCACCACTCATGTAGGTATCCTCCAAACAAGTTCCTGTTACTGTACATCTGCCATTTAAGGTGTGATACCTATGGAGAACACAGTGTTTAAGGTACAAGAACAGCACAGAGAAAAATGGGACCATCATTCCTGTCACAAGACTAGACATCATTGTAAGACATTTTACCAAGGTCACTGTAGTTATTTTGCCAGCCACATCACATCGAGGCCTCATATTCAGTGTAACAAAATTCCTTAATGCTTTTTAAGCTTTAGAATACTTCTGTTGACACCTCCAACAACACTGGGATTATTATTATTTTTTCTGGAATCAAATGAAGGACTTGGCATTTGCCTTCTTAAATGTCTTCTTGTTAGATGCAGCCCAATGTTCCAGTTGTGGGCAGTTATCCCAAGGTTGGCTCAAACACTTCCAGTAGCTAAAAGCTCACTATCTCACAAGAAAATGCATTCTCTTGTCAATGGCTGTAATGCGAACAAAATTATTCTTCATCTGCCCTTTATTCTACTACCCTTTGATTCTAGTTTCACATTTTAGAGGTAGTCAGAATAAGTCAAATTTTTCTTCTATTTGATAGTTCTGTCCTATTTGAGGTGGTTATGTTCCACTTAGCTAGTTTTATCTCCTCCAGGTGAAGAGTGCCAAGGTTCTTCAACCAATCCTCAAAAAAATAAGATTTTCAAATCTCTCACTAATTTGGAGACTATTCTCTGAGCTTGCTCTGATTTTTAATATCTTTCTCAAAACATGACTCATAGAACTAAGAAAACAGCTGAGCAAGGGTTCCAAGTGACCTCAGTGTGAAGCCTACTTTTACCAGGTGTGCGACCAGGGCAATTTATATAACCTCTTAACTTCATCCCTTCATTTATAAAATGAGATAGTTATCACCTACTTCATAGGGTTGTTGTAGGTAAAAGAAGACCTAATGGGCATGCTAAATATTTAGTACAATGCCTAGCACAAAAAAAAAACCTCTCCCTGACAAAAAAATTAGGCATTTTGATTCCTTCTTGTTCACATAGTTTGCTTCAAATAAGGCATCCCAACTCATGTCAATTTCATTTGAGACTTTGTTTTGCTCACTGAAGTATCTCAGGCACCAAAAATAGTAGTTGGGACACTTATTACTTAAAGGTAAGTACTTAAAGGTATTTTTATTCCAGATATGAAGTACAGTTCTCTTATACTTATTTAGGTGTGCATATGAAAGATACTTGAAGGAGACACACAAAGTTGATTCTAGTAGTTGTATGAGGGTCATCAGAGTGTGACTGGCACTTTATTATTTTCTCTCTTTTAAAATAATTTTATGTCCAAAACTAAGGCACTGGTTGGGAAAGTTGTGGTCAATACACATGGCAAAGTATTATGTAGTCATTAAAAAGATGATGTTTCATTGATTTAGAAAGATGTTTAAAAGATACTGTGAAATGAAAAGTGATTTACAAAACATTACATGCATTATAATTTGTTTTAAAATATATATGGGAAATCAATTAAAATATTAAAATGGTTAAAACTATGTGGCTGAATTATTTTTATTTATCAGTTTATAATTTTTCTATAATAAATGTATATTACTTTGTGACAAAAATATAATAGGTTTAGATAAGAAACCAGTAGGATTTACAGATAAAATATTAATATGGTATCTGCTATCAGTCTGTCCGATATTTGTGCAAAAATGCTTGCTGCCTTGCTATACATTTCAAATAGTCCCTCATCAAAATGAAGTGGGGCTTCAAAATTAATGACTAGAGGTAACTGACACTCATCTCCTCAAAGAAGGATCAAAATAGCAAGTAGATAACCACACATCTAATACAGCATCTAAGAGAGAAGACTGGAATTCAGCTGGGAAGTGATGGGAAACCTCTGAGGCACAGAAAGAAAAGGAAGCGAAGCAGCTGATGTGGCTGGAATCAGCTTGGAGCCAGGAGGGACTCCCCATTGTGGGGAAAAGGTAAGAGAGATATCCCCAGTGGTCCACATTTACTCCACAGACTCCTGCAATTCTAGCCATGGGAGAGCCCCCTTGGGCCTTATGGGCCCTGAGACTAGGATAGGGAGTGCCTGGAGTCCATGTGAGAACATTGTTCCAGAGTGGAAGTTTGTGCTGTGTCCTACACACCCCCTGAGACCCAAGTAGCTGCATCATGGTGCCACTTGGAGAGCCCAGTCCCCACCAGACTATATCTTGCCCTGGAACCCAAAAGCCTGTGCATCTCCACATCCCTGAAGCCCTGCTGACATCCCCCCACAACAACCCAGAGGGCTGCAGCATTGCAATACTGGCTTCACTTAGTGTTGTGGCTGGGTGCCTAGCCCTTTAGCCCATGTAGTGTCCCAAACCTTGGGGAAGAGACAGTGTAGCATACCAGACAGGCTGCTGCTGTAACACAGGAAGCTAAAGCATGCACTCTCCAGAGTCTGAGAGCTGCCTGCCTGGGGCTGTTGCCACAGACAGCAACCGTACCTTCTCTAGTATCAGGGCCACAATGTACCTTCATGCACCTTTATGAAGCCTGGGAACCAGCTCACCAATATGCCATTCCAGAACCTGAGGATAGTACTGCCACACTTATCACCACTAGCATTTATGTGCACCATCTGCGCACCTGAGGACCAGCCCACCCCACCCACTACCACTGCCACTGGCACCCAAGCACATTATCCAGGGGTCTGGGGATCAACGTGCCCTGCCTGCTGCCACTGGTGCCAACATGCACTCTCAGGAGACCTGAGGACAGGCCTATCTTGCCTGTCACTGCTGCTGCCAATTCTTGAATGCATTGTCCAGTGGCCTGAGGATCAACCTACTCCACCAGCCACCACCAGTGCTTGTGCATATCATCCAGGGGCCTGAGGTCACCTTTTCTGCTTGCCACTGTCATTGGGACTCACAAGCATTGTCTTGGGGGCTGGAGCTGCCTTACCCAGCACTGCTGGTACCAGTGCATCCCATTCAGGGGCCTAGGAATCCACACACCCAGGCCACTGTAGCCACCACTAGTGCCTGAGGATGAGTCCACTTGGCATCCCCCTCCCCAGCAAAGACTCACCACAGCCTCCACTAATAACTACAGCCTAAGCCACTGAAAAACTCACAGACACCCCTGACGCTGACTATAGCTGAAGAAATCATATGAAGACTACATTATTGCACCTACTTAGAACCAAAGCTAAAGTACCCTACCCAACCAACACTATAGATACATCTATAGGAAAAAGACTTTCCCTACAAAAATCAATCCATAAAACTGAAAGGAGCGACTATTATACCAGATGCACAGAAATCAACATAAAGACACAAGAAATATGAAAAAGCAAGGAAACAAGACATCTCCAAAGGAACCCAATAATTCTCCAGTAACCAATTCCATAAAAAAGGAAATACATGAAATGCCTGAAAAAGAATTGACAATAATGGTATTAAAGAAACTCAGTGAGATACAAAAGAATACAGATAATACAAAGAAATCAGGAAGACAATGATCTGAATGAGAAATTCAATATAACAGATAGATATTATAAAAAAAATCCAAACAATTCTGGAGCTAAAGAATTCAATGAATGAAATTTAAAAAATACAACTAGAGCTTCAACAATAGACTAGGTCAAGCAGAAGAATTTCTGAACTTGAAGACAGGTCTTTTGAAATAACCCAGTCAGACCAAAGAAAAAAATAAAAGAATGAAAAAAGGATGAAGAAAGCCTGTATTACATCATTTGGGAAACCATAAAGCACCCAAATGTTTGAATTTGGGGATTTTGGGAATTCCAGAAGGAGAAGAGATGGACAAAGGCATAGAAAACCAATTAACAAAATGATAGTTAAAACTTCCCAAGTCTAGCAAGAGATTTAGACATCCAGATACATGAAGCTCAGGTATAGATTCAACATTAAAGTCATTAAACATTAAAGTCAAACTGTCAAGCTTGTCAAGTTGTCAAGTTTGACTTTGTCCTCAAGGACAAAGAGAATTCCAAAAATAGTAAGAGAAAAGTGTCAAGTCATATGTAAAGGAATCCCTATCAGACTGACAGCAGATTTCTCAGCAGAAATTTTACAGGCCAGGAGACAATGGAATGATATGTTCAAAGTGCTGAAAAAAAAAAAAAACCTGTCAGCCAAGAATACTATGACCAGCAAAGCTATCCTTCAAAAATGAAGGAGAGATCTTTTCCAAGATGGCTGAATAGGAACAGCTCCGGTCTGCAGCTCCCAGCGTGATTGATGCAGAAGACGGGTGATTTCTGCATTTCCAACTGAGGTACCTGGTTCATCTCACTGGGACTGGTTGGTCAGTGGGTGCAGCCCACGGAGGGCAAGCTGAAGAAGGGTGGGGCATAGCCTCACCCAGGAAGCACAGGGGGTTGAGGGATTTCCCTTTCCTAGCCAAAGGAAGCCATGACAGACTGTATCTGGAAAATTGGGACACTGCCACCCAAATACTGTGTTTTTCCAATGGTCTTAGCAAACGGCACAACAGGAGATTATATCCCACGCATGGCTCAGTGGGTCCCATGCCCACGGAGCCTTGCTCACTGCTTGCTCAGCAGTTTGAGATCGAACTGCAAGGCGGCAGCCTAGCTGGGGGAGGGGCGTCTGCCATGGCTGAGGCTTGAGTAGGTAAACAAAGTGGCTGGGAAGCTCGAACTGGGTGGAGCCTACTGCAGCTCAAGAAGGCCTGCCTGCCTCTGTAGACTCCACCTCTAGGGGCAGTGCATAGCTGAACAAAAGGCAGCAGAAACTTCTGCAGACTTAAATGTCCCTGTCTGACAGCTCTGAAGAGAGCAGTGGTTCTCCTAGCATGGTGTTTGAGTTCTGAGAATGGACAGAGTGCCTCCTCAAGTGGGTCCCTGACCCCCGAGTAGCCTAACTGGGAGACAGCTCCCAGTAGGGGCTGACTGACACCTCATACAGCTGGGTGTCCCTCTGAGATGAAGCTTCCAGAGGAAGGATCAGGCAGCAATATTTGCTGTTCTGCAATATTTGCTGTTCTGCAGCCTCCGCTGGTGATATAATGGCAAACAGGGTCTGGAGTGGACCTCCAGCAAACTCCAACAGACCTGCAGCTGAGGGACCTGACTGTTAGAAGGAAAACTAACAAACAGAAAGAAGTAGCATCAACATCAACAAAAAGGACATCCACAACAAAACCCAATCTGTAGGTCACCATCATCAAAGACCAAAGGTAAATAAAACAACAAAGATGGGGAGAAACCAGAGCAGAAAAGCTGAAAATTCTAAAAATCGGAACACCCCTTCTTGTCCAAAGGATCGCAGCTCCTTGCCAGCAATGGAACAAAGCTGGATGGAGAATGACTTTGACGAGTTGACAGAAGCAGGCTTCAGAAGGTCGGTAGTAACAAACTTCTCCGAGCTAAAGGAGGATGTTTGAACCCATTGCAAGGAAGCTGAAAACCTTGAAAAAAGATTAGACAAATGGTTAACTAGAATAAACAGTGTAGAGAAGACCTTAAATGACTTGAGGGAGCTGAAAACCATGGGTTGAGAACATCGTGATGCGTGCACAAGCTTCAGTAGCCAATTTGATCAAGTGGAAGAAAGGGTATCAGTGATCGAAGATCAAATTAATGAAATGAAGCGAGAAGAGAAGTTTAGAGAGAAAAGAGTAAAAAGAAATGAACAAAGTCTCCAAGAATCATGGGACTATGTGAAAAGACCAGATCTACATTTGATTGGTGTACCTAAACATGATGGGGAGAATGGAACCAAGCTGGAAAACACTCTTCAGGATATTATCCAGGAGAACTTCCCCAACCTAGCAAGACAGGCCAACATTCAAATTCAGGAAATACAGAGAACACTACAAAGACATTCCTTGAGAAGAACAACTCCAAGACACATAATCGTCAGATTCACCAAGGTTGAAATGAAGGAAAAAATGTTAAGGGCAACCAGAGAGAAAGGTCAGGTTGCCCACAAAGGGAAGCCCATCAGACTAACAGCAGATCTCTCAGCAGAAACTCTACAAGCCAGAAGAGAGTGGGGGCCAATATTCAACATTCTTAAATAAAACAATTTTCAACCCTGAATTTCATATCCAGCGAAACTAAGCTTCATAAGTGAAGGAGAAATAAAATCCTTCACAGACAAGCAAATGCTGAGAGATTTTGTCGACACCAGGTCTGCTTACAAGAGCTCCTGAAGGAAGCACTAAACATGGAAAGAAACAACTGGTACCAGCCCCTGCAAAAACATGCCAAATTGTAAAGACTATCAATGCAAGGAAGAAACTGCACCAACTAATGGGCAAAATAACCAGCTAATATAATGACAGGATCAAATTCACACATAACAATATTAACCTTAAATGTAAATGGCCTAAATGCTCCAATTAAAAGACACAGACTGGCAAACTGGATAAAGAGTCAAGATCCATCAGTGTGCTGTATTCAGGAGACCCATCTCGTGTGCAGAGACACACATAGGCTCAAAATAAAGGGATGGAGGAAGATCTACCAAGCAAATGGAAAACAAAAAAAAAAAGCAGGGATTGCAATCCTACTCTCTGATAACACAGACTTTAAACCAACTTAAATCAAAAGAGATAAAGAAGGCCATTACATAATGGTAAAGGGATCAATTCAACAAGAAGAGCTAACTATCCTAAATATATATGCACCCAATACAGGAGCATCCAGATTCATAAACCAAGTCCTTAGAGACCTACAAAGAGACTTAGGCTCCCGCACAATAATAATGGGAGACTTTAACACCTCAATGTCAATATTAGACAGATCAATGAGAAAGAAGGTTAACAATTATGTCCAGGACTTAAAGTCAGCTCTGCACCAAGCAGACCTAATAGACATCTACAGAACTCTCCACCCCAAATCAACAGAATATACATTCTTCTCAGCACCACACCACACTTATTCCAAAATTGACCACATAGTTGGAAGTAAAGCACTCCTCAGCAAATGTAAAAGAACAGAAATCACAACAAACTGTCTCTCAGACCACAGTGCAATCAAACTAGAACTCAGGATTAAGAAACTCACTCAAAACCGCACAAATACATGGAAACTGAACAACCTGCTCCTGAATGACTACTGGGTAAACAATGAAATGAGGGCAGAAATAAAGATGTTCTTTGAAACCAATGAGAACAAACACACAACGTACCAGAATCTTTGGGATACATTTAAAGTGGTGTGTAGAGGGAAATTTATAGCACTAAATGCCCACAAGAGAAAGCAGGAAAGATCTAAAATTGACACCCTAACATCCCAATTAAGAGAACTAGAGAAGCAAGAGCAAACACATTCAAAAGCTAGCAGAAGGCAAAAAATAAGTAAGATCAGAACAGAACTGAAGGAGACAGAGACACAAAAAACCCTTCAAAAAATCAGCGAATCCAGGAGCTTATTTTTTGAAAAGATCAACAAAATTGATAGACTGCTAGCAAGACTAATAAAGAAGAAAAGAGAGAAGAATCAAATAGATGCAATGAAAAATGATAAAGGGGATATCACAACTGATCCCACAGAAACACAAGCTACCATCAGAGAATACTATAAACACCTCTACACAAATAAACTAGAAAATCTAGAAGAAATGGATAAATTGCTGGACACATACAACCTCCCAAGACTAAACCAGGAAGAAGTTGAGTCCCTGAATAGACCAATAACAGGATCTGAAATTGAGGCAATAATTAATAGCCTACCAACCAAAAAAAAGTCCAGGACCAGATGGATTCACAGCTGAATTCTACCAGAGATACAAGGAGGAGCTGGTACCATTCCTTCTGAAACTATTCCAATCAATAGAAAAAGAGGGAATCCTCCCTAACTCATTTTATGAGGCCAGCATCACCCTGATACCAAAGCCTGGCAGAGACACACAAAAAAAGAGAATTTTAGACCAATATCCCTGATGAACATTGATGGGAAAATCCTCAATAAAATACTGGCAAACCGAATCCAGCAGCACATCAAAAACCTTATCCACCAAGATCAAGTTGGCTTCATCCCTGGGATGCAAAGCTTGTTCAACATATGCAAATCAATAAATGTAATCAATCACTTAAACAGACAAAACAAAGACAAAAACCACATGATCATCTCAATAGATGCAGAAAAGGCCTTCAACAAAATTCAACAGCCCTTCATGCTAAAAACTCTCAATAAATTAGGTATTGATGGGACATATCTCAAAATAATAAGAGCTATTTATGACAAACCCACAGCCAATATCATACTGAATGGGCAAAAACTGGAAGCATTCCCTTTGAAAACTGGCACAAGACAAGGATGCCCTCTCACACCACTCCTATTCAACATAGTGTTGGAAGTTCTGACAAGAGCAATCAGGCAAGAGAAAGAAATAAAGATTATTCAATTAGGAAGAGAGGAAGTCAAATTGTCCCTGTTTTCAGATGAAATGATTGTATATTCAGAAAACCCCATCATCTCAGCCCAAAATCTCCTTAAGCTGATAAGCAACTTCAGCAAAGTCTCAGGATACAAAATCAATGTACAAAAATCACAAGCATTGCTATACACCAATAACAGACAAACAGAGAGCCAAATCATGAATTAACTCCCATTCACAATTGCTTCAAAGAGAATAAAATACCTAGGAATCCAACTTACAAGGGATGTGAAGGACCTCTTCGAGGAGAACTACAAACCACTGCTCAACGAAATAAAAGAGTATACAAACAAATGGAAGAACATTCCATGCTCATGGGTAGGAAGAATCAATATCGTGAAAATGGCCATACTGCCCAAGGTATTTTACAGATTCAATGCCATCCCCATCAAGCTACCAATGACTTTCTTCACAGAATTGGAAAAGCTACTTTAAAGTTCATATGGAACCAAAAAAGAGCCCGCATCGCCAAGTCAATCCTAAGCCAAAAGAACAAAGCTGGAGGCATCATGCTACCTGACTTCAAACTATACTACAAGGCTACAGTAACCAAAACAGCATGGTACTGGTACCAAAACAGCATGGTACTGGTACCAAAACAGCGATATAGACCAATGGAACAGAACAGAGCCCTCAGAAATAATACCACACATCTACAACCATCTGATCTTTGACAAACCTGACAAAAACAAGAAATGGGGAAAGGATTCCCTATTTAATAAATGGTGCTGGGAAAACTGGCTAGCCATATGGAGAAAGCTGAAACTGGATCCCTTTCTTACACCTTATACAAAAATTCATTCAAGGTGGATTAAAGATTTAAATGTCAGACCTAAAACCATAAAAACCCTAGAAGAAAACCTAGGCAATACCATTCAGGACATAGGCATGGGCAAGGACTTCATGACTAAAACACCAAAAGCAATGGCAACAAAAGCCAAAATTGACAAATGGGATCTAATTAAACTAAGGAGCTTCTGCACAGCAAAAGAAACTACCATTAGAGTGAACAGGCAACCTGCAGAATGGGAGAAAAATTTTGCAATCTATCCATCTGACAAATGGCTAATATCCAGAATCTACAAAGAACTTAAACAAATTTACAAGAAAAAATCAAACAACCCCATCAAACAGTGGGCAAAGGATATGAACAGACACTTCTCAAAAAAAGACATTTATGCAGTCAACAGACACATGAAAAAATGCTCATCATCACTGGTCATCACAGAAATGCAAATCAAAACCACAGTGAGATACCATCTCACACCAGTTAGAATGGCGATCATTAAAAAGTCAGGAAACAACAGGTGCTGGAGAGGATGTGGAGAAATAGGAACACTTTTACACTGTTGGTGGGACTGTAAAGTAGTTCAACCATTGTGGAAGACAGTGTGGTGACTCCTCAAGGATCTAGATATAGAAATACCATTTGACCCAGTGATCCCATTACTGGGTATATACCCAAAGGATTATAAATCATGCTCCCATAAAGACACATGCACATGTATGTTTATTGCGGCACTATTAACAATAGTAAAGACTTGGAACCAACCCAAACGTCCATCAGTGTTAGACTGGATTAAGAAAATGTGGTACATATATACCATGGAATACTATGCAGCCATAAAAAAGGATGAGTTCATGTCCTTTGTAGGGACATGGATGAAGCTGGAAACCATCATTCTGAGCAAACTATTGCAAGGACAGAAAACCAAACCCTGCATGTTCTCACTCATAGGTGGGAACTGAACAATGAGAACACTTGGACACAGGATGGGGAACATCACACACTGGGGCCTGTTGCAGGGTGGGGGTAGGGGGGAGGGATAGTATTAGGAGATATACCTAATGTAAATGATGAGTTAATGGGTGCAGCACACCAACGTGGCACATGTATACCTATGTAACAAACCTGCACGTTGTGCACATGTACCCTAGAACTTGAAGTATAATACAAAAATGAGGGAGAAATAGTCTTTCTCACACAAGCAAAAACTGAGGAAATGTATCACCAATAGACTGTTCCTACAAGAAATGCTTAAGGAAGCCCTACATCTGGAAGTGAAAGGATGATATCTACCATCATGAAAACACATGAAAGTATAAAACTAACTGGTAGAGCAGATACATAAATGAGAAAGAGAAAAAATCAAAAGTTATTACTATAGATAACCACTAAATCACAAAGATAAATAAGCCTTTATCTATCAATGAATACAAATGATTTAAATTCCCCAATTAAAAAGATACAAAGTGGCTGAATCAAAAACAAAATACAAGCCAACTATCTGCTGCCTACAATTAACTCTGTTCACCTGAAAAGACACACATAGACTAAAAATGAAGGAATGGAAAAAAATATTCCATAAAAATGGAAACCAAAAGCATGCAGGAGCAGCAATGTTTGTAGCAGACAAAGTAGACTTTAAGTAAAAAATGTAAAAAGAGAAAAAGTCATTATATAATAATAAAGTGGTCAATTCAGCAAGAAGATATAACAATTGTAAGTATATGTGCACCGAAGTATATGAAGCAAATATTGTTAGAACTGAAGTTAGAGATAGATCCTAACGTAACAAGAGTTGGAGATATCAACACTTCCCTGTCAGCACTGGACAGATAATCTAGCCAGAAAACCAACAAAGAAACACTGGGCTGAATCTGCGCTAGAGACCAAATGGACCTAACAGACATTTACAGAACATTTCATCCATAGGCCAGGCGTGGTTGCTCATGCCTGTAATCCTAGCACTTTGGGAGGCTGAGGTAGGTGGATCACTTGAGGTCAGGAATTCAAGACCGGCCTGGCCAACATAGAAAAACCCCATCTCTACTAAAAATACAAAACTTATCTGGGTGTGGTGGCATGAACCTGTAGTCCTGGCTACTCAGGAGGCTGAGGCAGGAGAATCACTTGAACCTGGGAGGTGGAAGTTGCAGTGAGCCGAGATCGCACCACTGCACTCCAGCCTCAGTGAAAGAGCGAGACTCCACCTCAAAAAAAATTTTTTTTTATCCGTAAACTACAGACTGCACATTCTTCTTAGCAGCACACAGAATGGGCCATATGTTAAGCCACAAAACACATCTCAATAAATTTTTTTAAATAAATTTTTAAAAATGGAAATTATATCAAGTATTTTCTCAGACCACAGTGGAATAAAACTAGAAATCAACAATAAAAAGAGCTTTGGAAACTATACAAATATATAGAAATTAAACAACATGGTCCTGAATGATCACTAGGTCAACGAAGAAATTAAATAAGAAATAAAAAATTTCTTGATCATTACATTGTGTGCATGTATCATGTACCCCATAGTATGTGCAATTATTATGTATTAATTTTAAAAAGGCTATGGCTAAGTTCTTACCATAACTCAATATGTAAATCAAAGTCTTCATAATCCTCAGACTACGATTTTAATAATCTGCAATTGAGGCTGCAAAAAATAATGAAGCTTTACAATTAATTTTTTTTAACAGTAAGCATGTAAAATACAGTACAGTATATGGTGTCACTATAAACCTGAGCTTAAGAACAAATTCCATCACTAATTTTAAATCAGGTTTTCTAACAACTTAAAGAAAACTTATAAAATATAAATATTCCACTACAAGTTGTCAAGTGTTCTTCTAAAAATATTTAAGAATTTCATGATTCCATAAAATCATGCTTTGTTTTCACGATGATCAGTAAAAATGGAAGTAATATAACTTCTGGTTTTGTTATGAAGTTAATTCTTTGCTGATTTTATTTTAAGCTCTCCCATTTGGAAAAATCCCCATTTTGGAAGTTGATGGACTTACCCTTCACCAGAGCCTAGCAATAGCAAGATATTTGACCAAAAACACAGGTAACATGTTTATTGTGCTTAAGATTTTTGATAACTGAAACAAATACATGATATATATTCAATATTCATTAAATGACTTTAGCATAGCATACTATAGTACAAATAAGAATGGAATTAAATAAGAGAAAAGTATAAATATACCACCTGTATCAGTTTAACTTTCCATGAGTTCCCTGGACAATTAGACAATTTTATTTTATATCGCCTCCTGCTTTTCCTGCCTTACATCTGTTTGCTCTCCAAGCCCTTTTTGGAGTTTAGCTGAAAAATTGGACAGGTATGTTTCATTCCAAACTTTGGCTAGTATGCATATTGTAAGTTATTAGAGAAAATTACTTAGCAGAAAATACATATGGCATATGGAGGTTGAAATTTCTTAGACTTAAAATTATATACTCAGTAATGTCCTTCATCCTAATCATGCTGAAAAAAATAGGGAGTTTCTTTGCTTCCAGTCAGTGCCATCTGAGGAAACTTGAAGGGGATAGTTGGCTTTCGGATTGTTGCATTAGTGCCCACACCCATGGTATTGGAAGAGAAACAATAGAAACTGTTCTTGTTTTTACCTAACACACTTTCTCCCATCCTATGCTCCATTGTCTTCTCTCTTCCCTCAAACTATTCTCACACCCTTTTTGAGCCAAAAGCTACTTTTGGCTTCTTTTAAAGCTCGTTTCTTTCAATCAATCTGTAGAATCACCATTCTCTGAAACCTATCTCCCCACCACCATTGCCACTGCTATGATCCAAGCCATAGACACATACATAGCTCACAAATAAAATGGGCCATGAATACTAAACCTCATTTTGGAATGAAATAGTGTATTTTAAAAATACAAAGTTTTGTGTTACACTAACATGTTTCAACAAATAAAGTTACTTTGAAAGTTTAGAAGAAATGGAAATTATTTATGACCACGGAAATTAGGCTTTAAAGTGAAAATTACATTTAGGTTTAGGCTCAAAGATAGCTAGAATTTCAAGAGGAAGACTTGGACCTGGGCAGTGCTTTTCAAACTTTATGTGCATCAGGGTCACCTGGATGCTCACTAAAATATACTTTGTGCAACTTTGAGTCAGTAGACCGTGGGTGGGTCCCAAGAATTTGCATTCTCAACAATTTCCCAGATGATGCAGGTGGTCCATGAATCTCACTTTGAGAATCTCTGGGCTAGAACATTCTAAGCAGAGAGAAAATGGCATGAGAAGAAGAATGAACTTCAAATTTGCAGGTGGAAGAGAATTAGAGAAATGCTTAGAAGGATAGATTGGATCTGATTAGAAAGATCTAGAAGGATCCACAGTATGGACTTTTTTTCTTATGCAATCGTAGGTTTTTATCTAGAAAAGCAGCATAACTACCATTATGCATTTTGGGAAGATTATTGTGGTTACTTGTATTTGTGGCTACTGCAGGGAAGCATATTAGGAGATCATTGAAATGGTCCAGATGGCAAAGAAGAGAGACCAAGAATAATACGAAAAATGTGTGGATGTAGAATCATCTTAGAGACAGTAGATAGACGTTGCCATGTGGAAGGCAGTCTATTTAACCAGGAGAGGAATAGAATAGACAGAGTTTGCTGTTCTCAATGTGCTATGTACTGCTACTTCCTCCTTTTCTTCCTCCTTCTCCTCTTCTCTTTTGTCTCTTTCTCTTTTCTGTTCAAAATACTTTTTTCAACTTGAGGAGGGTATTCCCTCCTCAATGTCTGCCTTCTCCAGTTGACCATATGTGCCATGCAGGCAAGGAATTTACCTCTTCTATTCAATGCTACTATATACAGCCACTACTTGGGGCTGAGTCACAGTTGAGGCCCGTAATTATTTGTTGGGTAAAAAAAGGAGAGCTGGTTTGAGAAAAGGTGTGATGACTGCATTTGAGGATTTGTGGAAGAATGTTCAGGGGCCAAAAGAGTAATCAGAGATATATCCAAAAGGAGGCTGAAAAAATGAGCCTGTGGTTTAGGACTAAAAATATTGAATAAGGAGTCACCTCCACAAATTTTTAGCTGAAGCCTTGAGGTGGAAGTCAAAGTAGGGATGAAAATGAGTGAAGAATTCTGAAGACTATTCAAGGTCAGAAAGATGAATAATCAACCTTTGAATATCACACATACAAAAATATAGTTTACAGAGGAACTCTAAATCATTCAAGAATTTTCTTTCGATTTTAACACCTTTATTGAGGTATAATTTACATACAATTCATCCACTGTCAGTATACAGTTTCTTAATTTTTAATAAATTTATACAGTTTTACAAAAGCAATCCATTTTAGAAAGCTTCTACACAGAAGCATTTTAAATTGGCACCATTGAGAAAACTTTTAGGAAGACCAATGATTTATTACCAAAAATAATGATTAACAAATGAGACAAAAGAAAAAAAAAACCCTCTATTATTTAAAAATTTTAGTCTCCAGTCAGAAAACAAATGCTCCTGACAAAAACTGTCTGCAAAAATAAAAATAATTCTTGATACAAAATAAATTATAACGTAGGTACAGGTTATTTATTGCAGTGTTGCTTGTATTAACAAAAGACTGGAAATAAACCTAATCAGTTGAGGCTAGTTAAATAAATTGTGGGAGAGGCAGTTCCAAGATGACTGAATAGGAACAGCTCCAGTCTACAGCTCCCAGCGTGAGCGATGTAGAAGACGAATGATTTCTGCATTTCCAACTGAGGTACTGGGGATTGTCTCACTGGGGATTGTCAGACAGTAGGTGCAGGACAGTGGGTGCAGTGCACCGAGCATGAGCTGAAACAGGGCGAGGCATTGCCTCACCCGGGAAGTGCAAGGGGTCAGGGAATTCTCTTTCCTAGCCAAGGAAAAGGGTGACAGATGGCACCTGGAAAATCGGGTCACTCCTACCCTATTACTGCGCTTTTCCGACAGTCTTAGCAAACGGCACACCAGGAGATTATATCCCGTGCATGGCTAAGAGGGTCCTATGCCCAGGGAGCCTTGCTCATTGCTAGCACAGCAGTCTGAGATCAAACTGCAAGGCGGCAGCGAGGCTGGGGGAGGGGTGCCTGCCATTGCTGAGGCTTGAGTAGGTAAACAAAGCTATCGGGAAGCTCGAACTGGGTGGAGCCCACCACAGCTCAAGGAGGCCTGCCTGCCTCCATAGACTCCACCTCTGGGGTCAGGGCATAGCCAAACAAAAGGCAGCAGAAACCTCTGCAGACTTAAATGTCCCTGTCTGACAGCTTGGGAGACAGTAGTGGTTTTCCCAGCATGCAGCTTGAGATCTGAGAATGGACAGACTGCCTCCTCAAGTGGGTCCCTGACCCCTGAGTAGCCTAACTGGGAGGCACCCCTGAGTAGGGGCAGACTGATACCTCACATGTCTCGGTACCCCTCTGAGACAAAACGTCCAGAGCAACGATCAGGCAGCAACATTTGCTGTTCACCAATATTCACTGTTCTGCAGCCCCCGCTGCTGATACCCAGGCAAACGGTCTGGAGTGGACCTCCGGCAAACTCCAACAGACCTGCAGCTGAGGGTCCTGACTGTTAAAAGGAAAATTAACAAACAGAAACGACATCCACACCAAAACCCCATCTGTACGTCACCATCATCAAAGACTAAAGGTAGATAAAACCACAAAGATGGGGAAAAAACAGAGCAGAAAAACTGAAAATTCAAAAAATCAGAGCGCCTCTCCTCCTCCAAAGGAACGCAGCTCCTCACCAGCAATGGAACAAAGCTGGACAGAGAATGACTTTGACGAGTTGAGAGAAGAAGGCTTCAGACGATCAAACTTCTCCGAGCTAAAGGAGGAAGTTTGAACCCATGGCAAAGAAGTTTAAAAACCTTGAAAAAAGATTAGACGAATGGCTAACTAGAATAACCAATGCAGAGAAGTCCTTAAAGGACCTGATGGAGCTGAAAACCATGGCACGAGAACTACATGAAGAATGCACAAGCTTCAGTAGCTGGTTTGATCAACTGGAAGAAAGGGTATCAGTGATGGAAGATCAAATGAACGAAATGAAGCGAGAAGAGAAGTTTAGAGAAAAAAGAATAAAAAGAAATGAACAAAGCCTCCAAGAAATACGGGACTATGTGAAAAGACCAAATTTACATCTGATTGGTGTACCTGAAAGTGATGGGGAGAAAGGAACCAAGTTGGAAAACACTCTGCAGGATATTATCCAGGAGAACTTCCCCAATCTAGCAAGGCAGGCCAACATTCAAATTCAGGAAATACAGAGAATGCCACAAAGATACTCCTCGAGAAGAGCAACTCCAAGACACATAATTGTCAGACTCGCCAAAGTTGAAATGAAGGAAAAAATGTTAAGGGCAGCCAAAGAGAAAGGTCAGGTTACTTACAAAGGAAAGCCCATCAGACTAACAGCTGATCTCTCGGCAGAAACTCTACAAGCCAGAAGAGAGTGGCGGCCAATATTCAACGTTCTTAAAGAAAAGAATTTTCAACCCAGAATTTCATATCCAGCCAAACTAAGCTTCATAAGTGAAGGAAAAATAAAATCCTTTAAAGACAAGCAAATGCTGAGAGATTTCATCACCATTAGGCCTGCCCTACAAGAGCTCCTGAAGGAAGCACTAAACATGGAATGGAACAACCAGTACCAGCCACTGCAAAAACATGCCAAATTGTAAAGACCTTCCAAGCTAGGAAGAAACTGCATCAGCTAATGAGCAAAATAACCAGCTAACATCATAATGACAGGATCAAATTCACACATAACAATATTAACCTTAAATGTAAATGGTCTAAATGCTCCAATTAAAAGACACAGACTGGCAAATTGGATAAAGAGTCAAGACCCATCAGTGTGCTGTATTCAGGAAACCCACCTTATGTGCAGAGACACACATAGGCTCAAAATAAAGGGATGGAGGAAGATCTACCAAGCAAATGGAAAACAAAAAAAAAAAGCAGGGGCTGCAATCCTAGTCTCTGATAAAACAGACTTTAAACCAACAAAGATCAAAAGAGACAAAGGCCATTACATAATGGTAAAGAGATCAATTCAACAAGAAGAGCTAACTATCCTAAATATATATGCACCCAATACAGGAGCACCCAGTTTCATAAACCAAGTCCTTAGAGACCTACAAAGAGACTTAGACTCCCACACAATAATGGGAGATTTTAACACCCCACTGTCAACATTAGACAGATCAATGAGACAGAAAGTTAACAAGGATATCCAGGAATTGAAGTCAGCTCTGCACCAAGCGGACCTAATAGACAACTACAGAACTCTCCACCCCAAATCAACAGAATATACATTCTTCTCAGCACCACACCACACTTATTCCAAAATTGACCACATAGTTGGAAGTAAAGCACTCCTCAGCAAATGTAAAAGAACAGAAATCACAACAAACTGTCTCTCAGACCACAGTGCAATCAAACTAGAACTCAGGATTAAGAAACTCACTCAAAACCGCACAAATAATGGAAACTGAACAACCTGCTCCTGAATGACTACTGGGTAAACAATGAAATGAGGGCAGAAATAAAGATGTTCTTTGAAACCAATGAGAACAAACACACAACGTACCAGAATCTCTGGGACACATTTAAAGCAGTGTGTAGAGGGAAATTTATAGCACTAAATGCCCACAAGAGAAAGCAGGAAAGATCTAAAATCAACACCCTAACATCACAATTAAAAGAACTAGAGAAGCAAGAGCAAACACATTCAAAAGCTAGCAGAAGGCAAGAAATAACTAACATCAGAGCAGAACTGAAGGAGATAGAGACACAAAAAACCCTTCAAAAAATCAATGAATCCAGGAGCTTATTTTTTGAAAAGATCAACAAAATTGATAGACCGCTGGCAAGATTAATAAAGAAGAAAAGAGAGAAGAATCAAATAGATGCAATAAAAAATGATAAAGGGGATAAAACCACAGATCCCACAGAAATACAAACTACCATCAGAGAATACTATAAACACCTCTACACAAATAAACTAGAAAATCTAGAAGAAATGGATAAATTCCTCGACACATACACCCTCCCAAGGCTAAACCAGGAAGAAGTTGAATCTCTGAATAGACCAATAACAGACTCTCAAATTGAGGCAATAATTTATAGCTTACCAACCAAAAAAAGTCCAGGACCAGATGGACTCACAGCCGAATTCTACCAGAGATACAAGGAAGAGCTGGTAGCATTCCTTCTGAAACTATTCCAATCAACAGAAAAAGAGGGAATCCTCCCTAACTCATTTTATGAGGCCAGCATCATCCTGATACCAAAGCCTGGCAGAGACAGAACAAAAAAAGAGAAGTTTAGACCAATATCCCTGATGAACATTGATGGGAAAATCCTCAATAAAATACTGGCAAACTGAATCCAGCAACACATCAAAAAGCTTATCCACCATGATCAAGTGGGCTTCATTCCTGGGATGCAAGGCTGGTTCAACATATGCAAATCAATAAACGTAATCCAGCATATAAACAGAACCAATGACAAAAACCACATGATTATCTCAATAGATGCAGAAAAGGCCTTTGACAAAATTCAACAGCGCTTCATGCTAAAAACTCTCAATAAATTAGGTATAGATGGGACGTATCTCAAAATAATAAGAGCTATCTGTGACAAACCCACAGCCAATATCATACTGAATGGGCAAAAACTGGAAGCATTCCCTTTGAAACTGGCACAAGACAGGGACGCCCTCTCACATCACTCCTATTCAACATAATGTTGGAAGTTCTGGCCAGGGCAATCAGGCAAGAGAAGGAAATAAATGTTATTCAATTAGGAAAAGAGGAAGTCAAATTGTCCCTGTTTGCAGATGACATGATTGTATATTTAGAAAACCCCATCATCTCAGCCCAAAATCTCCCTAAGCTGATAAGCAACTCCAGCAAAGTCTCAGGATACAAAATCAATGTGCAAAAATCACAAGTATTCTTATACACCAATAACAGACAAACAGAGATCCAAATCATGAGTGAACTCCCATTTACAATTGCTTCAAAAAGAATAAAATACCTAGGAATCCAACTTACAAGGGATGTGAAGGACTTCTTTAAGGAGAACTACAAAACACTGCTCAACAAAATAAAAGAGGATACAAACAAATGGAAGAACATTCCATGCTCATGGGTAGGAAGAATCAATATCGTGAAAATGGCCATACTGCCCAAGGTAATTTATAGATTTAGTGCCGTTCCCATCAAGCTACCAGTGACTTTCTTCACAGAATTGGAAAAAAACTACTTTAAAGTTCATATGGAACCAAAAAAGAGCCTGCATTGCCAAGTCAATCCTAAGCAAAAAGAACAAGGCTGGAAGCATCACGCTACCCGACTTCAAACTATACTACAAGGCTACAGTAACCAAAACAGCATGGTACTGGTACCAAAACAGCGATACAGACCAATGGAACAGAACAGAGCCCTCAGAAATAATACCACACATCTACAACCATCTGATCTTTGACAAACCTGACAAAAACAAGAAATGGGGAAAGGATTCCCTATTTAATAAATGGTGCTGGGAAAACTGGCTAGCCATATGTAGAAAGCTGAAACTGGATCCCTTCTTTACACCTTATACAAAAATTAATTCAAGATAGATTAAAGACTTAAATGGCAGACCTAAAACCAAAAAAACCCTAGAAGAAAACCTAGGCAATACCATTCAGGACATAGGCATGGGCAGGGACTTCATGTCTAAAACACCAAAAGCAATGGCAACAAAAGCCAAAATTGACAAATGGGATCTAATTAAACTAAAGAGCTTCTGCACAGCAAAAGAAACTACCATCAGAGTGAACAGGCAACCTACAGAATGGGAGAAAGTTTTTGCAATCTACTCATCTGACAAAGGGTTAATATCCAGAATCTATAAAGAACTAAAACACATTTACATGAAAAAAACCAAACAACCCCATTAATAAGTGGGTGAAAGATATGAACAGACACTTCTCAAAAGAAGACATTTACGCAGCCAAAAGACACATGAAAAAATGCTCATCATCACTGGCCATCAGAGAAATGCAAATCAAAACCACAATGAGATACCATCTCACACCAGTTAGAATGGCAATCATTAGAAAGTCAGGAAACAACAGGTGCTGGAGAGGATGTGGAGAAATAGGAACACTTTTACACTGTTGGTGGGACTGTAAACTAGTTCAACCATTGTGGAAGTCAGTGTGGCGATTCCTCAGGGATCTAGAACTAGAAATACCATTTGACCCAGCCATCCCATTAGTGGGTATATACCCAAAGGATTATAAATCATGCTGCTATAAAGACACATGCACACGTATGTTTATTGCAGCACTATTCACAATAGCAAAGACTTGGAACCAAGTCAAATGTCCAACAATGATAGGCTGGATTAAGAAAATGTGGCACATATACACCATGGAATACTATGCAGCCATAAAAAATGATGAGTTCATGTCCTTTGTAGGGTCATGGATGAAGCTGGAAACCATCATTCTCAGCAAACTATCTCAAGGACAAAAAACCAAACACTGCATGTTCTCACTCTTCTCGCTCATAGGTGGGAATTGAACCATGAGAACACATGGACACAGGAAGGGGAACATCACACACCGGGGCCTGTTGTGGGGTGGGGGGAGTGGGGAGGGATAGCATTAGGAGATATACCTAATGTAAATGACGAGTTAATGGGTGCAGCACACCAACATGGCACATGTATACATATGTAACAAACCTGAATGTTGTGCACATGTACCTTAGAACTTAAAGTATAATTTAAAAAATAAAAAAAAAATTGTGGTGCATCTACCTCAATGAATCCCTATTTAGCCAAAAAAAAAAAAAAGCCAGTACACCCTTTGGGTACTTATAAAGAAAGATATGTAGGGAACATGGGATGAGGAAGCATATCTAGTGGGACATATATTTTTATTTGCTTGTATTTTCATAAAGAAATAATGCAGAATACTAATTAAAGTGGTACTAGTAAGGTAGGTAGGTAAGGGAGCAAAATGTGGTGGATGGAAGCTAGTCTTCACTGGATATTGTTTTACACTCTTTGAATTTTCAACCATATGAGTATACTATCTGTTAAAAACAAACTTTTTAATATAGTAAATTAAACATATTTAATTTACATGATGGGCTTCTCTCTATTCCACAGATTTGGCTGGAAACACAGAAATGGAACAATGTCATGTTGATGCTATTGTGGACACACTGGATGATTTCATGTCATGTTTTCCTTGGGCAGAGAAAAAGCAAGATGTGAAAGTAATGTGATCCATTTGCTATTCCTAGTATTAATTACACTCCACCTGCCAGACATTGTGTTAGGTGCCTTAGAAAGTTCCTTAATATCAAAACAATATGTACAATTTTAAAATACCAAATTATATTTTAAAAGTTTAAAATAAAGTACAGCAATTCCCTATTGTACCCCTTCACATTAACTCCTCCCCAGATGCAACCCTTTTAAAACTTTGTTTAGCAGTTTCTTTAGGATTTACACATTTCCATATTTCTATAGGATATATAAATATGACTTCCTCTGATTGACCAATTGTAAATGATTTCTCAGGACTTATGATAGTACAGGTTAAGCATTCCTAACCTGAAAGTCTGAAATCCAAAATGCCCCAAACTCCAAAACGTTTTAAGTACCAAGATGACAGCACAAGTGGAAAATTCCACATGTAAGTACCTAACACAAACTTTAGCAAATGTGCAAAATTATTGAAAATACTGTATAAAATTACCTTCGGCTATGTGTATAAGGTGTAAATGAAACATAAATGAATTTGGCTTTTAGATTTAGGCCCCATCCCCTATATATCTCATTATGTATATGCAAATATTCCAAAATCTGAAAAAGTCTGGAATTCAACACAATTCTGTTCCCAAGCATGTTGGATAAGGGATCTCAACCTGAAATAACAATTTTTCTCTTACATAGTCATCCTTTCTGCTTCCTTTTCACCAAGCTCCCAATATTGTGATGTGAAAATTTTTTGGTTAAATATCCTGTGATTAGTAGGCTATGCAAATAATGCACAGAACTGTGCACTGTAGTATGCTTTTATAATATTTCCTTTCTCACTTTTCTTCCTCAAAATTAGTAATTGCTTTCTTTTGCTTCTTTTCACTTTTACTGCTGACTTTCCACAGTATCCAATAGCCTGCCAATACGATTTTCCACAAGGTCAACGTAGTATCAGTTCATCTGTTATTTCCAATATTTCTTGGAGCGCTGTCTAGGAGACTTCCACTCTTTGTGGAGTTCTCTAGGTTTTCTGCACAGCTGTCATCATTGGAATTCCCTTTGCTGTTATTCCAGTGATGCCATTCTATGGAGCTGGAGTCCTGTTCCTGGATGCTGCCTTCTTTCTTTGTTTACTCCATTGTTTATTTGGGGGCACATCCTCTAGTATTCCAAAAGTTAAAATGAAGGTTTGATGGCAGCAGATATGATTATGACAGATGGCATGGATATGTCTATCTTGTGAGTCACACTGCTTCGCTCTGGTATGGTTGTCCTAGATACTTGGTCACAGTTGTCATCCTGAGATCTTTATTATTACCCCGGATTTTTTTTTTTTTTTATGTTTTCCTGGGTTCATTCTCCTGTTTCCTTTCCTTGCTTTTGTGGAACAGTCCTCTAAGAGCTTACTGGTCATAGGAAATAAAAGTTTGGGGCTTTTGGGGCCTTATTTGTCTAAAGATGTTTTTATTTTATTCTCAAACTTGTTTTATAGTTTGGCTGGGTGTAGAATTCTGATGAAAGTAGTTTTTCATTAGTATTTGAAAGGCTGTTGAGAAGTTTGAATTCAATGTAATTACTGACCTTTTGTATGTGACCTATTTTTTTCCACTCTGAAAGATTACAAAACATGTGCCCTTAGAGTTCTAAAATTTTGCAGTGATGAGTCTTGGTATGATCTTGTTTTCATCCATTGTGCTGTTTCCTTGGTGATTCCGCTCAATCTGGGACCCATGTCCTTTAGTTCAAGGAAATTTCCTTTAATTCTTTCATTAATGATTTCCTCCCCCTTTATTTTCTTTGTTCCATTATAGTAGAATTCCAGTAATTCAGATGTTGGCTCTTTTCCTATTTCCCATCTCTTGGCTTTTCTGCATTACTTTTAGAAAGCATTTCTCATCAGTCCTTGAGTTCTAAATTTCTGATATTGTGCTTCTAAATTTAAAAAAATTCTTAGGCTGTTTTCCGCTAAGAATGGGGAAGGGACAGCTGTCTAGTAATGTAAAATGAAGAACATCCCATGCTAAAACCGCTTAATAGTTTTCCACCAATCCTCATTTTATCCCCTCCCAAACCTCCTTAACCCCAGTTCTAGACATATCCGGTCATTTCCTGAGCCATTTAAGGATTTTGTGTTGTTGAAAGGATTGGTTCTTGGCTTTCCCTTCACAGGTGCCATTCAGCCATCTGCTTACTAGCTTCAAATTTTGTTTGCTCTTATCTCCTCTCTTTCCACTTCCTTGTGGGTTCTATCTTTTTAAAAATATTCATTACTGTTGTTTAGAGATGAATGCAAAATGATATATATTTGTCAAATTATTCATCTTTATGCAGAATTCTAAATAGACGTCTTTATTACAGCTTCTAGTGGTTTCCTTTAGGACGCTCATCACAGTCTCTATTTTAAAGAGACTGGCAGGTGGTGTGTGATTACTTGTTTGTTGTTTGTCTCCTCAAGCTGGATGCATCGTGGGGTAGGAATCATGTCTGTATTATTCAACTGATCCCCCACCGCCATCACAGTGCCTTTTACATAGTAGGCATTACACACTTGTTGAATAAGTGATCAGAACCACACTCATCAAATGCACACCATGTGCCTGTGTTACTCTCAGCTCTATGTGTTATCTCAGTCAGCCCTCCTTCTCCCCCTTCAAGATAAGTGCTTTTTATTGTCATGCTCACTTTCCAGATGAAGACACTAAGAAACAGAAGTTACAGAGTTGCCCAAAGTCACACAACTGACAGAACTGTGAACTGAGCCCAGACAGCTGAATTTAGATCCCATAGCCTCATCACCTAGGTATACAATTGCTTAAATTAGTAACTAATTTAAGCATTCCTTTAGAATGAAACTGTTGTTATCCTCATCTTCAAGGTAAGAAAACAAGAGTTTCATGTAGTGTAAACAACTTACCCAAAATTGTTCAGCTAGAAGTGGTGCAGAAGGAATTCAAATCGTCACTGACTCAAACCCCAGGTTCTTAACCACTGGGTATAATACCACAGTGCAAGCAGCTGTTCAAAACAGCTGCACATGAATATTTATGTACATGTTAAAGCTAAAGCCTATAGTCGAAAGCCACAGCACAAATAGCAGGCAGTCTTATCAATTTACTTAAGCACATATTTAAGCACATACTATCTACTTAGTATTTATTGTAAATACTATTTAATTAGCACCTTCTGATTTGAATAGAGATATCTGGACACAAAAGTATTTACATTGACTAACTCCATGATATAAATATAAGGTGTGTAGGGTCTGCACACACACACACACACACATATATATATAGGCCTAGCCAGGAAATAATAAAGCTCAGCTTTGATGATAGAAATACAACTTTTTGACATAAGTACATTCAGGCTCTGGAGTCAAACTGCCAGGTTGAATCCTGATTCCCTTCTTACTAGCTGTCACTTAACTCCCTATTTATAGTTCAAACTCTTTGTAAAGTGGGGATACAACAGGCTCTACTTTGAAGTATGTTGGCAGGATTAAATGTTAGCATATGTGCCTATGGCTAGGTAGGAAGTGTTAAATATTAACTATTACAATTAATAGTGTTATATACTTTGGTGTTAATTGTTTTTACTATTTGTCAGACATGACATCTGTATTTTACATATCATTATAAATGTAGAAACAGATGCTCTCCAATTTAGAAGTGTCTAAAGATTTTTGTTCCATGTACCAAACACCCCCCTGATGTGCAGTCTATCAATTTATCAGTTTGCTCTTCTCTACGTTTCTATTTTCTACCTTTCTGTGGCTGAGGCTCCATAACAGAGACCACCTCCCAGAGGAAAATATTCTTCGAACATTTATGATAAGAGTAACCCTCTACCTTTGTATTAGAATAACAACTCTCTTATGTACCACCTATTTCAAAAAAACAATTTCAAAGGACACAGCAATCCAAGTTCATGATTAAATCATACAAAGGCAGAACACGTTGCTGAAACATTGCTGATAGCTATAGACTATCTAATTAACAAGCAGGACTTGGCTAATATATAATGAAAAATGCACCGTTCTGTATTTCATTTCTTAGACTGTTGGTAGTGGGCTACATTGCTGCCATCTTGTGGTCAGGTGAAAATTTCAAAGGCAGAATATTGATGCACTTAAGATGGATAGTGAATATATTCTTGTCATATACACCTTAAAAATCTACCAAATACACACAGTTTTACAGTATTTATTACTAAAAATTCCATTTCCAATAAAAAAAGAATTAAAAGCAAAAGATGTCTTTGGATATTGGTCACCATGACAATCCTTGAACTTACCATTAGTGTTACTTTGGTTATTTAATGTATCTGTGTTTCCATTTCCTCATCTAAAGAACAGGATGGGGAAGAAGAATGAGAAGGCCTGAGGACATCCTGGTTCCAACACAAAATAATTTTGGTAGTGCATACATGAAAATGCTTTTGAGAAATATACGAACCTCTCTAAAAGTCATTTGTTAAACTTTCATAGCAACAACTTCTCAGGGTGAAAAAACCTCCTTTGTAACTCTCTGAAAAGGGAGGCTAGAAATTTCTGAATCCATCAAGTAAAGGAGTGGCTATCTAGGATGGATCAGGAAATGTATTTTTTAAAATATATCTGGAAAAAAAAGAAGTGTAATAAAATCTTATCTTCTTTATGTTATTTTGGTTGATTGTACTTTAAAATGAAACTTAAATACTAATTATACTGTTTATTAATTTACATTTCATTAGACTGAAATAATTCACCAAACTTACAAAGAGAATCTGGGCTCAAGGAGAAGTCAGTAGCACAGATATGAGTTTTATTTGACTCTGCATATACACAAACATTGGTGCACCTGAAGCTCTGGAAATGCACGTTAGAAGAACAGAATTTGCCAGGAGTGCACACAGGAGTTTTTGGAAAGTTGTCCAACAATCAAATTGGCCATTACTTTTCTGACTGATGCCAACTGAGGTGAGCAGACCTGTGGCAAGCACCACATGGTTCTCGACTCACTGCCCTTCAATGGGATTACAAATTCTGTGTAAGCAGCAGAAAGACTCATAACTAATGTTTTGTTTAAAACTATGAACATACTGACCACAGAGCACTTTATAGAACAAGGGAAAGAACATAAAGTCAAAATAATGACAAGCTTTATAAGCTTCGGTTTTTAAATCTGGCAAACATATATCTAAGTACATGTTGAGTATCCCTTATCTGAAATTCTTGGGACCAGAAGTATTTCAGAATTGGGGTTTTCTTCAGATTTTGGAATATTTGCATTATACTTACTGGTTGAGCATACCACATCTCGAGAACCGACATCTCAGATGTTCCCCTGAGCATTTCCTTTGGGCATCATGCGCATGCTCAAAACGTCTTGGATTTTGGAGCATTTTGGATTTTTGGACTAGGGAGGCTCAACCTGTATGTAAGGATGCTTTTGCAAACTGTACTCTAAATATAAGGCATTATGTTGTGGTAGTATATACCATCTAGCTAAGTCATAATCACAACAGCAAGTAAATCAGCAAATTGGTACGGTATCCACTATCTGACTTATCTTAATAAAGGTTGGATTTCATTATAGATCATTTAGACATATTAATAAATGATATATACATTTTATATTTTTGAGTTTGGCTTCTGTTTCATAACCAAGACTCAAACAGGCAGAATTCTTATATATAAACAAATATCTCTTATCAAGAAAGAGGCCTTGAGTAAATTATTTGGTCTTCAGAGCTTCAAGTAGAAAAATGATGACAATTAAAAAAATGGATGTTTTATATATATTTTCCTAAGGATGTTAATTTTAAAATAATATTAGTTTATATATCAAGAGGGGATAACCAGATGATGCATTTTGTAGATGATATTCAAGATGGACAAATCTGATAATGAGGCACAATGGTAGTCCAATGAGAAAATACATAAAGGCCCAAGATCATGATTCATCATAAACGCAATAGTGAAACGAAGAACTGCCAAACTAGAGGAGTCTAGCCTTATGAAATAAAATAAGTTTCTTTACCTTCAGTTATATTATTTAGCTTTAAAAAAGCTAGGTTAAGAAAGAGGGAAATGTTAGGAATCTAAAAAGACAATAGAATCATTTCGCTTTAGTAAATTTAAGAAAAAATAAGATTTTGTGGGTAAAATATTTAGTCATTATACACAAAGAAACTAAGAACTGGTGACACAAAACTATTTTTTTAATCCATGAGCAATAAAGAGATGACTCACATCTATAGAGAATCAGACCTAAATCTCCATGTCATAAATTTGAATAAAAAATCTAGCTACTTCTCTTTCTTCTTGAATTCATGTGGGAGAATAAAGATGGAGAAATCTACTTCCTCCTCAGATCATGTTACTTTTCTTCTCATTATTCTTAAAGTGATATTTTCTCCTTCTCCTAGGAGCAGATGTTCAATGAGCTGCTCACGTATAATGCGCCTCATCTTATGCAAGACTTGGACACATATTTAGCAGGGAGAGAGTGGCTTATTGGTAACTCGGTGAGTATGTTTTATATCTTAAAAAATTCAAGCAAATAAAAGGACAAACCAAAAGAAGTATAAAGACTTACTGAAAAAAAGTTACCTGTAGGGAGGGGATAGAATTTACAGCAAGAACAAAGGTTAAACTTCTTTAAATAAACCTTTTTAAAAAATAGATTTGACTTTGGAACCATATTTTATATAATTATGTATTAGCAGCAAAAACTTAAAAAGCTATCCTAAAAATCAAAGCAAAGTAAATGAACCTAACTTTGCAAAAGAGGTGCATAGAGAACACACAGAATACATATGTACTCTATTAGAGAAGAACTATTTCAAGAAGTATCATTCGTAAAACACACTAATCTGATTATACATCTAAGACAGATATCTCTTAGCTTAGAACAACAAAAAATCATATACTATTTTCAGTAATCATGTTGGTGGTACTACAAACTATTGGTTTTTTTTTCTGGTATTATTATACTTATATTGTGGGTACAAAAATAAATTGTGTTGATGTCACTGAGAATCAGGATCTTCAATGTGGGAGAAAGGAGATAGAGATGTAAGGTGAGTAAGGTCAAGTAAATATCCATTCCTGAACTTGAACTACAGCTAACAGTATAAACTCATATGTATTTTATATCAGGATAAATTATGAAGCATTTTATATCTCGATCAATTGGAAAAAGTTTCTCTTCATGAAAGTATTCCAGTTAATAGATAAGAAAGACTGAAATAAACTATCACCACTTTCCAACCCCAGAAAAATTAATTGGCGTAGGCATGGACCATCAATAATCACAAAAAAGTTAGACAACCAGATACTAGGCACACTACCACCTAGTAGTCTTACCAAAAAATTCAAATCTAAACCTGATTTACAAGTTGTGGTAGGTGGCGGTCCCTACCTTCAGGGAGACTGCATTTTGGGAGATAAGACTGCTTTTTTGTAGCATGCTGACACTCTGCTGTCTGCCCTGTTCAGCCCTTCTGGGTGATACAGAACTAAACTTGCCATATCTTTATTCTCAACTTTCAACCTCTTCACATACCCCTTCATTTCTTCTGACTCCCCTCATAGCCTTTACTAAAATGCTCCTCTCCCTGCCCTATTGAAAAATTTCTAAGAATTTATTTTTCATTTTCTATTAAGATTCCTTTGTAAATGATGTTCTGATCTCATCTCTGGGCACTCTCTCCCTTCTTCACAGTGCTCCACACTGGTGTGTGTGTCCCTCAGACCTAACTCACACTCCCACTTAAGGGCCTTTACGCATTTCCCTATACCTGGAATGCTTAATTCCCAGATTGCTCACTGCAGGTCTTAATCCTTTTTTATATTTAAGCCTGGGCTTACGTGTCACCTCTTAAAAAGTCCTCCCTGACCATGTCATAGTCCATCACATGACTTCACTTTTTTTTTCCTAACCCCTATCATTTTGCATATTTGTTTTTCCCTTCTAAAATAAAAGCTACATGAGAGAAGGGCTTGCATCCTACCTTGCTCTCCAGCACCTAGACCTGGGCATGGCACACAGTAGGTGCTTGATAAATATTTGAATAAATTCTGGATTTATTCTGAATTCTGAGTCTTCCAGCCAGTAGCTTCTCTTGGCTGACAGATGTTTAATAAGTTCCTGAGACACCAGCAATCAGCTTTATTAAATTCTATACAAAAAGAAAAAAGAGTGGGCCACATTTAAACTTCACTCTTTGATAATTATATGGAGCCAAAGTAACAGCATACAGATTGGTTTCTAACACAAAGATAAAAACATACAACTGTAAAATCGTAGGACCAGGCTGTCATCACTAATCCAGTGGCCAATCTTGGCATACCCCTAATGGTCAGACATCCATATATTCTTTTTATGTGATACAATATAATGTATTTTAGCCACAAATATTTCACTTGAAACTATACACCCTCTAAGAGTAACCTGTGCCTTCCTTTATACTACGTAGTACAAAGGAACAAGGTAAGATGAAATACAAAGGTCCTGAAGATAGAACATTCTGTAGGACTAGTGTGAAATCTTCAATAATTTGGTGATGTGAAAAAAAGGGTACTGCTTTGAAGAGTTAATGGACATAAGCAGATCAAATGCATAGACCTGGAATAGATCCTGCTTTGTCCTGTAAAGGGCAATTTTAGAACAGATGGAAAAATACGTATTGGTTATTGGATAAGGAAAATGTATTGTCACAGAGAGGTGGAGACTGGACAAGGTTACAAGAGTATGTACCATTAAGATCTCATGTTAGTAAAACAACATCTATCAGCATAGAAAAATATCTTATACACGAAAATGTTTAATAGTAGTAACCTGATTGCTGGAGTATGATATCAGTAATTTTCTGAACTTCTATCATATAAACATTCTGCTTTTGTAATAACAAGATTGTTTCGAATCTTTTAGATTAAGAAACTAATTTTAATTTTGGAATGCTGATACAGCTACACTTTCTATGTTCAAATGAAAAGTTTGTTTCCTTTAAACTAGGTAACTTGGGCAGACTTCTACTGGGAGATTTGCAGTACCACACTTTTGGTCTTTAAGCCTGACCTGTTAGACAACCATCCAAGGCTGGTGACTTTACGGAAGAAAGTCCAAGCCATTCCTGCCATCGCTAACTGGATAAAACGAAGACCCCAAACCAAACTCTAGCTGATCCATGTTGCCTTCAAGTTTGTTTTTCTCGGGGGCATCTCTCTCATCAGATAAGACAGCTACATCAGCCTGCCAGATAATCCACATGCTCCCTCCCCAGCTCCACTAAGATATTCACTTCAGCCATATTCTGATTTTTAAAAAGGAAAACAAAAACAAATCTTTCTTCAGTATCTTTTTCTTTCAGAATAGCTTCTCATCATTTACAATTACAGAAAAATAGTATGTAATACAGGCAGACCTTGCTTTGCACAGGTTCTAACATGCACGAATTGCAGTCATAATGGTTTAGCAACACCATTCTTCCCCTCCCCCAAAATGGTTTGGACTTCAGCTACCACAATTACCTGTAATTGCATAAAACACAAACTTTGCTAGTAGCTCTCCAGTTCACATATCGCTGTGTAAATAACCTATGTACATCATGACCAATGACCAGTCACTTCTATCAAAGACTGCCAGAGGTCACTGCACATCTGTTATTCCTGCATAGATAGCAAAGTGTGTAGTTGTATTGCTATTGCTTGCTTGTGGCCCAGTGATAAATCCCTTCGACATTTTACAAAAATGAATCAAAAGAGGGAACTCCCCAACAAAGATGAAAGTGCAGCAAAGGAACAAAAACTGATAATCCTGGAATGAAATTCAAACTGAATATAAAGAGTTACTGAGAAAAGAGCTGACTGTGGGAATCTGACACGGCTCAAAAGGCTCTAGATATGCAGCCAGAGAAACTTGTAAAGATGAATTTACTGACATGAATAAAGTTGTTGTGATGAGAAAAATGTAGATACCCCAGAGATCAAGAGAAGGAGAAGACAAGCCACAGACTTGGAGAAAATACTTGTAAAACATGTATCTGACAAAAGACTATTATTCAAAATTATATAGAACTCATAAAACTCGGCTGACTCTCTTTTCGGACTCAGCCCACCTGCACCCAGGTGAAATAAACAGCCACGTTGCTCACACAAAGCCTGTTTGGTGGTCTCTTCACACGGATGCGTATGAAATTTGGTGCCGTGACTCGGATTGGGGGACCTCCCTTGGGAGATCAATCCCCTGTCCTGCTCTTTGCTCTGTGAGAAAGATCCACCTATGACCTCAGGTCCTCAGACCGACCAACCCGAGAAACATCGCACCAATTTCAAATCCGGTAAGCGGCCTCTTTTTACTCTCTTCTCCAACTTCCCTCACTATCCCTCAACCTCTTTCTCCTTTCAATCTTGGCGCTACACTTCAATCTCTCCCTTCTCTTAATTTCAATTCCTTTCATTTTCTGGTAGAGACAAAAGAGACAAGTTTTATCTGTGGACCCAAAACTCCGGCGCCGGTCACGGACTGGGAAGGCAGCCTTCCCTTGGTGTTCAATCAATGCAGGGATGCCTGCCTTGGTCCTTCACCCTTAGCGGCAAGTCCCGCTTTTCTGGGGAAGGGGCAAGTACCCCAACCCCTTCTCTCCTTGTCTCTACCCCTTCTCTGCTTTCCTGGGGCAGGGGCAAGTACCCCTCAACCCCTTCTCCTTCACCCTTAGCGGCAAGTCCCGCTTTCCTGGGGCAGAGGCAAGTACCCCTCAACCCCTTCTCATTCACCCTTAGCGGCAAGTCCCGCTTTCCTGGGGCAGGGGCAAGTACCCCTCAACCCCTTCTCCTTCACCCTTAGCGGCAAGTCCTGCTTTTCTAGGGGGCAAGAACCCCCAAACCCCTTCCCTCCGTGTCTCTACACTCTCTTTTCTCTGGGCTTGCCTCCTTCACTGTGGGCAAGCTTCCACCTTCCATTCCTCCTTTTTCTCCCTTAGCCTGTATTCTTAAGAACTTAAAACCTCTTCAACTCTCACCTGACCTAAAATCTAAGCATCTTATTTTCTTCTGCAATGCCGCTTGACCCCAATACAAACTCGACAGTAGTTCCAAATAGCTGGAAAACGGCACTTTCAATTTTTCCATCCTACAAGATCTAAATAATTCTTGTCGTAAAATGGGCAAATGATCTGAGGTGCCTGACGTCCAGGCATTCTTTTACACATCAGTCCCTTCCTAGTCTCTGTGCCCAATGCAACTCGTCCCAAATCTCCTGCCTGTCCCCAGTCCCAACGCCAAGCGTCGCTGAGTCTTTCTAATCTTCCTTTTCTACAGACCCATCTGACCTCTCCCCTCCTAGCCAGGCCAAGTTAGGTCCCAATTCTTCCTCAGCCTCCACTCCTCCACCCTATAATCTTTTTATCGCCTCCCCTCCTCACACCTGGTCTGGCTTACAGTTTCCTTCCGTGACTAGCCCTCCCCCACCTGCGCAGCAATTTATTCTTAAAAAGGTGGCTGGAGCTAAAGGCATAGTCAAGGTTAATGCTCCTTTTTCTTTATCCCAAATCAGATAGCGTTTAGGTTTTTTCATCAAATATAAAAACCCAGCCCAGTTCATGGCTCATTTGGCAGCATCCCTGAGATGCTTTACAGCCCTAGACCCTAAAAGGTCAAAAGGCCATCTTATTCTCAATATACATTGTATTACCCAATCTGCTCCCGACATTAAATAAAACTCCAAAAATTAAATTCTGGCCCTCAAACCCCACAACAGGATTTAATTAACCTTGCCTTCAAGGTGTACAATAATAGAAAAAAGTTGCAATTCCTTGCCTCCACTGTGAGACAAACCCCAGCCACATCTCCAGCACACAAGAACTTCCAAACGCCTGAACTGCAGCGGCCAGGCGTTCCTCCAGAACCTCCTCCCCCAGGAGCTTGCTACAAGTGCCAGAAATCTGACCACCAGGCCAAGGAATGCCTGCAGCCCAGGATTCCTCCTAAGCCATGTCCCATCTGTGCGGGACCCCACTGGAAATTGGACTGTTCAACTCACCTGGCAGCCACTCCCAGAGCCCCTGGAACTCTGGCCCAAGGCTTTCTGACCAACTCCTTCTCGGCTTAGCGGCTGAAGACTGATGCTGCCCGATCGTCTCAGAAGCCCCATAGACCATCACGGACGCCGAGATTTGGGTAACTCTCACAGTGGAAGGTAAGTCCGTCCCCTTCTTAATCAATATGGAGGCTACCCACTCCACATTACCTTCTTTTCAAGGGCCTGTTTCCCTTGCCTCCATAACTGTTGTGGGTATTGACAGCCAGGCTTCTAAACCTCTTAAAACTCCCCAACTCTGGTGCCAACTTAGACAATACTCTTTTAAGGATTCCTTTTTAGTTATCCCCACCTGCCCAGTTCCCTTATTAGGCTGAGACACTTTAACTAAATTATCTGCTTCCCTGACTATTCCTGGACTACAGCTGTATCTCATTGCCTCCCTTCTTCCCAATCCAAAGCCTCCTTTGCGTCCTCCTCTTGTATCCCCCCACCTTAACCCACAAGTATAAGATACCTCTACTCCCTCCTTGGTGACCGATCATGCACCCCTTACCATCTCATTAAAACCTAATCACCCTTACCCCGCTCAATGTCAAGATCCCATCCCACAGCACGCTTTAAAAGGATTAAAGCCTGTTATCACTTGCCTGCTACAGCATGACCTTTTAAAGCCTATAAATTCTCCTTACCATTCCCCCATTTTACCTGTCCTAAAACCAGACAAGGCTTACAAGTTAGTTCAGAATCTGCGTCTTATCAACCAAATTGTTTTGCCTATCCACCCCGTGGTGCCAAACCCATATATTCTCCTATCCTCAATACCTCCCTCTACTACCCATTATTCTGTTCTAGATCTCAAACGTGCTTTACTATTCCTTTGCACCCTTCATCCCAGCCTCTCTTTGCTTTCACTTAGACTGACCCTGACACCCATTAGGCTCAGCAAATTACCTAGGCTGTACTGCCGCAAGGCTTCACAGACAGCCCCCATTACTTCAGTCAAGCCCAAATTTCATCCTCATCTGTTACCTATCTCGGCATAATTCTCATAAAAACACACGTGCTTTCCCTGCTGATCATGTCCGATTAATCTCCCAAACCTCAATCCCTTACAAAACAACAACTCCTTTCCTTCCTAGGCATGGTTAGTGCGGTCAGAATTCTTACACAAGAGCCAGGACCGTACCCTGTAGCCTTTCTGTCCAAACAACTTGACCTTACTGTTTTAGCCTAGCCCTCATGTCTGCATGCAGCGGCTGCCGCTGCTTTAATACTTTTAGAGGCCCTAAAAATCACAAACTATGCTCAACTCACTCTCTACATTTCTCATAACTTCCAAAATCTATTTTCTTCCTCATACCTGACGCATATACTTTCTGCTCCCCGGCTTCTTCAGCTGTACTCACTCTTTAAGTCCCACAATTACCATTGTTTCTGGCCCGGACTTCAATCCGGCCTCCCACATTATTCCTGATACCACACCTGACACCCATGACTATATCTCTCTGATCCACCTGATATTCACCCCATTTCCCCATATTTCCTTCTTTCCTGTTCCTCACCCTGATCACGCTTGACTGATGGCAGTTGCACCAGGCCTAATTGCCGCATACCAGCAAAGGCAGGCTATGCTATATAGTACAAGCCACTAGCCCGCCTCTCAGAACCTCTCATTTCCTTTCCATCGTGGAAATCTATCCTCAAGGAAATAACTTCTCAGTGTTCCATCTGCTATTCTACTACTCCTCAGGGATTATTCAGGCCCCCTCCCTTCCCTACACATCAAGCTCGAGGATTTGCCCCTACTCAGGACTGGCAAATTAGCTTTACTCAACATGCCCGAGTCAGGAAGCTAAAATACCTCTTAGTCCAAATAGACACTTTCACTGAATAAGTAAAGGCCTTTCCTACAGGGTCTGAGAAGGCCACCGCAGTCATTTCTTTCCTTCTGTCAAACCTAATTCCTCAGTTTAGCCTTCCCACCTCTATACAGTCTGATAACAGATGAGCCTTTACTAGTCAAATCAGCCAAGCAGTTTTTCAGGCTCTTAGTAGGTTTCAGTGAAACCTTTATATCCCTTACGGTCCTCCGTCTTCAAGAAAAGTAGAATGGACTAAAGGTTTTTTAAAAACACAGCTCACCAAGCTCAGCCACCAACTTAAAAAGGACTGGACAATACTTTTACCACTTTCGCTTCTCAGAATTCAGGCCTGTCCTCAGAGTGCTACAAGATACAGCCCATTTAAGCTCCTGTATAGACGCTCCTTTTTATTAGGCCCCAGTCTCATTTGACACCAGACCAACTTAGACTGTGCCCCAAAAAAACTTGTCATCCCTATCTTTTGTCTAGTCATACTCCTATTCACCGTTCTCAACTACTCATACATGCCCTGCTCTTGTTTACACTGCCGGTTTACACTGTTTCTCCAAGCCACCACAGCTGATATCTCCTGGTGCTATCCCCAAACTGCCACTCTAAACCCTTGAAGTAAATAAATAATCTTTGCTGGCAGGACTATGCTGAATCTCCTTAGGCACTCTCTAATCAGATGTCCTAGGTCCTCCCAATTCTTAGACCTTTTATACCTGTTTTTCTCCTTCTCTTATTCCATTTAGTTTCTCAATTCATCCAAAACCATATCCAGGCCATCACCAATCATTCTATATGACAAATGTTTCTTCTAACATCCCCAAAAATATCACCCCTTACCACAAGACCTCCCTTCAGCTTAATCTCTCCCACTCTAGGTTCCCAAGCCACCCCTAATCCCGCTTGAAGCAGCCCTGAGAAACATCGCTCATTCTCTCTCCATACCACCCCCCAAAAATTTTCGCCGCCCCAACACTTCAACACTATTTTGTTTTGTCTTATTAATATAAGAAGGCAGGAATGTCAGGCCTCTGAGCCCAGGCCAGGCCATCGCATCCCCTGTGACTTGCACGTATACATCCAGATGGCCTAAAGTAACTGAAGATCCACAAAAGAAGTAAAAATAGCCTTAACTGATGACATTCCACCATTGTGATTTGTTCCTGCCGCACCCTAACTGATCAATGTACTTTGTAATCTCCCCCACCCTTAAGAAGGTTCTTTGTAATTCTCCCCACCCTTGAGAATGTACTTTGTGAGATCCACCCCTGCCCACCAGAGAACAACCCCCTTTGACTGTAATTTTCCATTACCTTCCCAAATCCTATAAAACGGCCCCACCCGTATCTCCCTTCACTGACTCTCTTTTCGGACTCAGCCCACCTGCACCCAGGTGAAATAAACAGCCATGTTGCTCACACACACACACACAAAAAAAACAAAAAACTCATAAAACTCAACAATAAGACAACAAACAAGCTTATCAAAAGATGGGCAAAAGACCTCAATAGACACCTCAACAAAGATACAGGTAGCAATAAGCATATGAAGAGGTGCCCAACAAAATGTCATTAGGGAACTGCAAATTAAAACAAGATCCCACTATATGACTGTCACAATGGTAAAAAATCCAAAACAGCAGACAACACCAAACGCTGACGTGGATGTGGAGCACGGGTAACTCTAATTTGTTGCTGATGAGAGTACAAATGGTACAGCTACCTTGGAAGACAGTGACAATGTCTTATAAAACTAAACATATGCTTATCATACAATCCAGCAATTGTGCTCCTTGATATTTATTTCAAGGACCTGAAAACATGTCCACATAAAACCTGTCCACATATATTTACAGAAGCTTTATTCACAATTAAGAAGTCAAAAAAGAGAGGAGGATGTTGGGGAGAAAGAAAGAAGAGGAAAAGAAAAGCCCAGATAGGTATCATCTTATTTAAGGTGTTCCTTTCCTCTCAATGTTTTATGAAATTGAAAAAAAAGTTATCTAATACTTGAGGCCGGGCGCAGTGGCTCATGCCTGTAATCCCAGCACTTTGGGAGGCCGAGGCGGGTGAATCACTTGAGGTCAGGAGTTCGAGACCAACTTGGCCAACATGGTGAAACCCCATCTCTACTAAAAATACAAAAATAAGCTGGGTGTGGTGGCGGGCACCTGTAATCCCAGCTACTCAGGGGGCCAAGACAAGAATCACTTGAACTGGGAGGCACAGGTTGCAGTGAGCCGAGATCGTGCCACTGCACTCCAGCCTGCATGACAGAGGGACTCTGTCTCAAAACAACAACAACAACAAATATAAATTATTAAGGATTACACATAAAAACAGTGTATTTTCTAAGTACCTTGATTCTTTGGATCAAATTTTCTTGTTATTAGTTGCTATAAGTAAATGATAATAGGTTGTATGTGAATCTCATTCAAAACCCTCCAACATGTAATCCAGGCAATCTGAAGAAAAATTACCTTTAACAAAAGAAATGCAAATAATGTTCCAGATAATGAAAGTAGTTAACTTTTCTTCACTCTTCTGCATAAATTTCCCCCACATCAAGCTTTAATGAAGACAGAACTAAGTGATAATCCAATGCTTATACAAAATTATGAAAATTCAAAATAAGATAATCCTATTTATACAAATCATAATTCAAGTATAAAGTATAACCACAGCAAGTTTCATAAGAAAATATTTAGCATTATTATAACCTTTAGGTAATCTTTTTGCGCTGAAGGACAATACATTCCATTATCCCATTGTGTATCCAAATTAAATGTCTCTTTGCTTCTATACAAAGAGAGGGTGGCTGAGGGAGAGTGAAGTCAAGCAGAAAGTGAACTGCATATTGAATTTGTAATTTCAAAAATACATTTTTGGTAAGAGTTAAAACAATCCGAATTCCTTAAATTTATGGACTGTGAAGTATCACACGTAAGGTCACACAAATGGAAACCAAATCTCCTCATACCCCCGTCTCTCCACTACACGATAATACCAACTGTTAGGAACAACAGTAATGTTTCAAAGTAAGTATCTACTGGCATAAAGTTAAAAGTCTATGGGGGTCCCAAACAGTTATAAAAATGCATAAGGCATGTCTTCTTTGTGTAGCTTGCATTTAAAAAATGCTTCAGTTGGTCAAGATATTACTCCAACTCTCGCTTCATTTGCTCTGTAGTGATAATGGGTTACAGTATTTCCTGACATCAGTCCAATGAAGGAACCAATGAGAATACATCCTAAGTAGTAAGTTCCAATTTAGTGGCAAACAGGCAATATTAAGCACATAAGATAATCTCATTTGTGCCCAATATTATATGTTTTTAAGGGTAGGAGGAGGAAGGGTTAGAAACTATTAAAAAGGGTGTGAAAATACAACTTATGATCACAAATATTTTTATTAAGCCCAAGACATAATAGCGCATTACAGGAAGAACCCAACTACATTTCATTAGAGATAAAAGTATGGATATAACAACAACAACAATAACAACAAAAAAAGAAACAGCCTATCATTGAAAATACATTAATACAGAAAACATGAGAAATCCATTATGAGATTTTAAAAGGTAAAATTCCTAACAATTTGAATAACTGATTTGGGTATGGTGATGTACAAGGAGGTAGTATTAACACATGAAGACTCCTTTTAGCCCTGTAATGGTAAAATATATTCAGTCTGTTCAATATACCATCAAGACTGGGGTTAAGCCATGAGTTCTCAGTCTTTAATATCTAAATAATCACTGTAAGAGTTTTATTTGCCTTCCAAATCCAGAGGGTTGTTATTACCTAGCATCTTAGCAAGTTAGGATGCTTTGAAAAGCATGATTTCCAAAAATTAACAAATCTTTGATTTATAAATAAGTTTATTTATAATGATATTTACATAATAAAAACAAAACACATGGAACTCACAAGTTATACAAAGAAACTGATGTATAATAAAAACAGCAATATAGACTGACAGGCAGAAATTTAAAGAAAGATTTAATAAAGAGTTAAATATCAAATAGACAACTTCACTTCTAAATTTCACTTTGTCACTCACACTGAATTGGAATTGAACAATGGCTCTCTCTTCAGGCGGTCCTGTACTGGAAATTCTGGAAACTGGTAAAATATATTTTGATAAGAGTTTCAAGTTAATGATCTATTTCCATGCAGTACCTAATGCTGCCTTTAGATGAAGTCACATTCAGTCTGCTTTGAAGTGAAATAGCTTTAAGTAATCTGTTCTGCCAGGCTAGAAAAATGTCACCAACATTTTGCTGATGCATGGAGATGTGGCAGTAATAAACTACTATTTAGAGAGGAAGAGAATTGGAGCAGAAGTGACTGGGCAACAGTTTCAAGAGAAGCAAAAGCCGGGAGAGGGAAATCAATGAAAACATGCACAAGATTAGGCAGAGTAATATGCACAATTAGTGCAGCTGGAAAATGAACAGAAGGAATTAATCCATGGAGCAAGGTAGGGGCTTCTTTAGTTACTATTCACTGGAAAACAACTTAGTGCCTAGCCAAACAAATTTGTTTCAGCAGAAGTACTTGAGAGGACCTGGGGGATGTTAGTATATGGAATGCCACCTTTAAATTCAGGTTGAGTTCTTGCTGACATTGGTGAACATCTGCTTCAAATAGCAATAAAATGAAAGGTATATAATCTATACAGCTGCATTCTTTAACATAATAAAAAAGAACTTCAAATGAGACAAGCAAAAACAAGACATAAGCATTGTCAAATAAGGCACATGTAAAAATCTACACACATTATCCAGTGAAAGACAATATATATATATATTTGGAGGTAGAAATAATTACAAAAATACTGACATTTCTAAAGCATTAGCATATTTGTTACAAACAATCACCAACTAATCCCCATTCAGAAAACTGCTTTGTAAAATGATTATTCAACATCTTCAGAACTACATATTTGTGGCTTCTTTTTTGAAATTTCACGTGTGAGTATTTGGAGAATTCAGTTAGTGGCAAAAAGTTGTCCATACTATGAGAAATGTAATATGGAAATTATAAAAAGTTACAAATGTTCATAAACCCCATGGTCATCATAATGTAAATGTCCTTGAGTGCACCAAGTTGATATTTCCTCATCAATTGAGAGTTCACAGTTCTTATTTCACAGGCCCATTGATGTTTTTAGTAATGTGGCTATATCTGCTGGCATACTCCCTTCATCACCTGTAGGTCAGAAAGTAGCATTAAAAGCTTTATAAAAATATTTTACTTAAAAAAAATTGTCTCAATTATTTTTTTTCTTTGGTGAATTCTTACTCATCTTTCAAGGGCTAGTTTGCTTCAGTGTCACCCCTGGTAAAAACTTTCCTAAGCTCTACTTAGATTAGGGCTATTTCCTCTATGCTCTTGTTCATATTGCCAACATAGCAATCTAAGGTTATTTTTCCAATTTTATAAAGCTATATAAAAATACACGGTAATACACTGGATCGTATCTAATTCATGGTACTTAACTTCTCACATTTGCTAAATAAAAAACATTTATGTAAGAAATGGAGTAGGGAAAACAAGGATAACAAACCCAAACCTAAACCAACGAAAACCAATCTATATTCTTATTTTTCATCTAAAGATATAATCACTGACTCAGACCCACACTGTATACATATAAACAACATTCTGAGCACAGCATACCAGCTGATGATTAAATTAGCCACTTTAAATTATCTGGTTTATCCAACGTTTGCCCTATATTTTAATTAAATGAGGCCCCAGTATTTATAAGCACTTACAGGAATTATTTGAGATTTTCTAAATCTCTTTGTGTCACAGTGGCAGATAATCTAGCCATCCCTAATTAATTCAATTCAGCACTGAGAATATTTTGAGATGAGTTGATTTATTAATTTACTAGTTAGTGACAACAGCACAGCTGGCAATTCAAATATTTGCTGATCTGTGATAGATCTGTAACTATGAATAATTTTATAAATTAGATGTGGCTGAAATGTAGCAAAACTAACCACTTCTCTCCTCCTCCCCTCTCTCACAAATATACACCTCAGCTATAATCTAGAATTATGAGTACTTTCATCCACTCTTCTTTTCTCTGTTAAAAAAACAAAACAAAACAAAACACATATATCCACAGGAACACAAAATAGTACATCAACTCTTAGGGATGTCAGTTCACTGACATCCTTGCTTCCAAGCTCATCCACAGACTTGAAAATAGCCCATAAAATCCAAATTGACACTTCATAAATTACTATATAAACTGATACTATGTTAGGAAAAATGCAGGGAGAAGAGAAAAGAAGGAAAAGAATAAGGAGATTCTTTTAAACTTGAAGATACTAAAGACAGAATACAATAAAATGCTGTGTGTGAACTTTGGACCCTAGTGTTTTAAGGAAAGCTATAAAAGACATTAAGGGGACAAATGAGAGAAATCTGGATATGAATAATATATGATAATGTTTGAAAATTACTGTTTATTTTCTTAGATGCTACAATGGTATTGTACCAACTTTGAGGAATATGCTGTGATATTGAAAATAAATTGCCATGTTTACAATTGACTTTATTATGGATCAATGGGAAAAAAGTAGAAAAAACAAACACTGCAAATGTCACAACTGTTAAATCGCTGTATTTTTCATTCATACTATATTTTCAACAATTAAAATATATATATATATATATATATATATATATATATTTATTTTAATAGAGATGGAGTCTTGCTATGTTGCCCAGGCTGGTTTTGAACTCCTGGGCTCAAACAATCCTCCCGCCTGTCTCCCCAAGTGCTGGCATTATAAGCATGAACCACACGCCCAGCCACTGCTTTCATTTTTGTATGACTATTTCTGTAATAAAAAAATTCAAAAAGTATGTAGTCATGATTGTGGTAATATATATATATTTTTAAAGTTCCAAAAGGTAAAAAATGTATTAATACAATTAATACATTAAGGGAAGTTAATGAAAAAAAACCCAAACACAGTCTTTATTTTAAAGCAGTGGTTCTCTGATTTTAGCTTTATCAGAATCACTTCAATAGCCTGTTAAACCAAGTATTATTAGGTGCCATCGCCAGAGTTTTTGACCAAGTAGGTATAGAATGGGGCTTGGGAATTTGCATTTCAAATTGCCAATTTCTTAGGAGATGCTGCTCCTGCTGCTGGTACTCTGATAACAACTAAGGCAAGCTCTAGGAACACAAAAATCTGATAAGCATATTTGAGAGGAATCATGGTCTTTACCTTTCATAGTTTCATGTAAGAGGGGGCAAACAGATTGGTAACAAAAAGCAATACATAGTCAATTACAAATATACATTTTTGTTTATAGAGGAAAAGGACCTCACTGTGAGAGATGGAAAGAAGGGCATACATGTATTGTCATCAGTCCAGTGTCAAAATTACCTAAATGAAATCCGGGACACAGCTGAAGACAAATGATTACAGCTAAATGAGTAAATAAGAGACACCATTACATCCTTATTCTAGCAAATAAAATACACACTGGGAAAAACACATATAAACAGCTTTAACAAGATAGAGGAAAACTTCTAGGAAAAGTGGTAAGGAGAGGCCAGGCGCGGTGGCTCACGAGGTCAGGAGATCAAGACCGTCCTGGCTAATACGGTGAAACCCCGTCTCTACTAAAAATACAAAAAATTAGCTGGGCATGGAGGCGGGCGCCTATAGTCCCAGCTACTTGGGAGGCTGAGGCAGGAGAACGGCGTGAACCCGGGAGGCGGAGCTTGCAGTGAGCGGAGATTGCGCCTCTGCACTCCAGTCTGGATGACAGAGCAAGACTCCGAAAAAAGTGGTAAGGAGAGGGCAGGATTCTTCGTAACTAAACATTTCAAAGCTATTGGCTTGAGAGCACAGCTAAAAATACACTGCTATTTTAACGGACAATGTAGGTGAACATAACAGGCAAAATTTTAGACTGACCAAATTTATACAAATACAAATAATTTACATTAATTATGACTGAAAATGATCAAACATACACATCACCTCTGTTCCCATCATCCATAATACCATTAAAATACGATGGGAGAAAAAAGTGTAAGGGAATTAGACAAAGGAGAAAGAATAGGAGAAAAAGACAACAGCAGAGAGAGAGTTGTCTACAACTTTTGAAACAAAACGATGAAAGAATGGAAACTGATTTTCGACAATAAAGTAAAAGCTTAAGTGTCTGCAGGTGGGAAATGCAACGCTAGTTCACACCCAGAATCCTTACCCTTCTACCTTCAAAGCTCAGGAAATGGGGGTAAATGGGAAACATGAAGTTATAATCAGCTTGAACAGGTAAGATGTCTAAAGCTTGCCCAAGAGAGCCAGCCATTTGCTCCAAATGTATAAAACTGAAGGTTTATTCTCTTTGGAGAACATGAGTCTGAGGAACTCTGGACTTGTCATAGAAGAGAAGAAAGAGGCTGCTGAAAACAGGCAGATTAACTATTAATATTTAAATAAGAGAACAAACCTCCTTCCTTCATTTCTCAGGGCCTTTCTCATACCACCTCTCCCCACCTCTCTTCACTTCACAGGAGGTTGAAAAATTTCCCTCTGAGGAAATGAACTAGCCCATAAGAAAAGACTTATAGTTAATTTTATCAACTATTATGGTTCTGTTATATTTAGAAACTTATTGTTAGAATAAAATCCATATATTTGGATATTTGCTAGTATTGCTGAAAAAGAATTTAAATGCTTTACTAAATTCTAAAAGCTGCCCTACCAAAATAATAAGGAAAACATTGCCCAAAGAGAATCTGCCTTATGCATTCACTTTACTGTATTTCCTGGACAACCTGAAACTGGCAAGTTGCCACATGCACACAAAGCCTAGTGATGACTGCTAATTGTTTAACTATGATCACTCTACTTATCCTTACTCTTAAAGATCTCAGTTGCTTCTTACTCAAACTTTCTCTACCGCCCACCTCCCCAAGCTTCCACAGCACCCTGAAATAAATGCTATGCAAGAAAGACAAGTAATTATTTGATCATACACACTTCTCTCTCGCTGTAGACAAAGTGTATTGATTTTTACAGCACAGAGTGCCTAATATAACACAGACATAACAGTGTCTGTCATGAACAGAAATTTGCTAAATTAAAATGAACAATTATCAATATTAGGAATTAGAATGAAAAAACTTGCTTATTTCCAATTAATTTAACATTAAATAAGAAAAGGTGCAGAAGAGTGTATCGTAAGTTGACATGCACCCTTTCTCCCATAAAAGAAAGAACACGTGTTTATTTTTATACACATAAAATAACTGGTCACACACACACAAAAACAAAAGGCTAACACTTGTCACCTCTATTGGGGAAGTTGGGAGATGGGGCGACTAGGAGGCGTCTGTTCTTTCATTTCTGAGTTTTGAACATATTCTTTTCAAAAACATACACAAAAATAAAAATTTTGAACTTAAGAAACTTCAAAAAAATTATTTTAGTATTTTGAAATAAACATGCTTACCTTCTCCCACATCACACATCATCCCTAAACTGTAAGCTAGTTAAGGTAGCCATCTTTGTCATCCTCTTGCACTGACTAATTAGATGCATGGTCATATAGATAAATATTGAAGTTTCTGCTTACAAACAACTCACCTTCATCTACTGTAGTCATATCCTGTTCTAGTTTCAATTTCTGTTGGTTAATTTTTAGCATGGATTCTTCAATCGTCCCTTGGCTTATTAGTTTTATAACTAGTACTTCTCTAAAAAAAATACAAAATATGTCCATTGGTTACTAAATATAGTTATTTGGATATATGTAAACTATATTTAAGAGTTCAAAAAGAATACTTTGAAAATTACGACAAACATATCCTTAAATTCTTTTATTTAAGCCACTTGAGACTGACATTTTCTGACTATTTAACTTTTAGACACTCCTACAGATGGAAGAAAAGAGAAAGATATTTGTATTTAAAGTAAATTACTGACTGGGCACAGTGGCTCATGCCTCTAATCCCAGCACTTTGGGAGGCTGAGGCAGGTGGATTGCTTGAGGCCAGCAGTTCGAGATCAGCCGATCAGCCTGGCCAACATGACAAAACCCCGTCTCCACTTAAAAACAACAACAACAACAACAACAAAAAACCAAAATTAGCTGGGTGTGGTGGCACACACCTGTAATCCTAGCAGTTGGGAGGCTAAGGCATGGGAATTGCTTGAACCTGGGAGGTGGAGATTGAAGTGAGCAGAGATGGTGCCACTGCACTCCAGCCAGAGTGAGGCTCTGTCTCAAAAACAAAACAAAACATTACAATTACATTACAACAAACAGTTCTGTGTTCAGATGGAAATTACTTTTTTTTTTTTTTTTTGAGACAGAGTCTTGCTCGGTCACCCAGGCTGGAGTGCAGTGGTGCGATCGCGGCGCACTGCAAGCTCCGCCTCCCAGCTTCACATCATTCTCCTGCCTCAGCTTCCCGAGTAGCTGGGACTACAGGCGCCTGCCACCACGCCTGGCTAATTTTTTTTTTTGTATTTTTAGTAGAGACGGGGTTTCACCGTGTTAGCCAGGATGGCCTTGATCTCCTGACTTCGTGATCCACCCGCCTTGGCCTCTCAAAGTGCCAGGATTACAGGTGTGAGCCACTGTGCCCGGCTATCTTCACCTCTTTACAGTGCTGTGACCAATGTCAAAATGTACCATTCATCTAAAATAATTTACAACTCAATTTACTTCCTAAAGGGTAACAGGACAGCCCAGCAAGTTTGTATATTACCAAGTTTGTCTGGGACTTAACTGATCTAACAAGCAAGTTTTTTTAATTACTCATCTTTTTCAAAGGGGTAGGCAATTTTTTTGTTTGTTTGTTTCGAGATGGAGTCTTACTCTGTCGCCCAGGCTGGAGTGCAGTGGTGGTGATCTCGGCTCACTGCAAGCTCTGCCTCCCAGGTTCACGCCGTTCTCCTGCCTCAGCCTCCCTAGTAGCTGGGACTACAGGCACCTGCCACCATGCCCGGCTAATTTTTTGTATTTTTACTAGAGACGGGGTTTCACCCTGTTAACCAGGATGGTCTCGATCTCCTGACCTCATGATCCGCCCCCGCCTCAGTCTCCCAAAGTGCTGGGATTACAGGCGTGAGCCACCGCGCCCGGCCATCAATTGTTAATACTTCATGAACTGCACAACTATTTGGAATGTGGGTGGATAATTACTAGAAAATGGAAGGGTTACGTAGTGCAGTTGATGTTCAACACTGCTGGTATAAAATACATCAGTAGCCATGCTTTGCCGAAAAAATAAAAACTAAGGCAGGACATCCAACACTATATTCTAATGGTCTACACAAATTAAAGTGGCACTGAATTAAAAATACATTTCAACTAAAAACACTTACTTAGTCTGGCCTACTCTATGGCATCTATCTTCTGCTTGTTTGTCATTATAAGGATTACAGTCAATATCGTGAAGTATAACAACATTTGCTGAAGTCAGATTTATTCCTAATCCACCAGCTTTTGTTGATAGCAGAAACACAAAGATATCCATATCGGTATTAAACTCATCAATTAGATGAATCCTGTAAGATAAACAAATTAGGTTAAATCTCACTAAAAAGTTGTATAATGTAATTAAAATGGAAAACAATCATTATCACATGAAAAAGAAACCTGAAGATGTATGTACATCTCTTAGTATTGCAGTTATTTCTCCTCTGGCTATATCACTGAAGAGCCTCCTCAATTCCCCAACTTCTTTTCTATGATATTGCTACCCCTACCAACTCTTACTTCAATTCAACTATTCAGATTCAATTAATTCCTAAATGACTATTTTGTCCTTTTTAAACTTGTGGCTTAGCTAAATTCTGTGTATGGCTTTTCAATCTTTAACCTTCTCAGAAGTATATCAGCTCCTACTGGCAGACAACATTTCCGATGAATCAAGGACTTCATGATCAAATTGTATAAGTGGATTCTCTTCTTTTAAAAAAAAAAACCATTACTTTTACCGTTAGTCTAATGTGGGGGGGGGGGGGGGGGAAATCACTCTGGCCAACAGAAAAAAAATAAATCAAAATATATAATGCAATTTAAACATACTACACAATTCCGTCCTTATTAAGACAATCCCTTCTTTACTAAGCTCAATCTTTACAACCTGTGGGAATTAAAAAAACTTTACCCTTAAAATGTGAAAGATTTTAAAACAATCTTGATGAAAGATAAGGTGTTTTAGACTTTGAAAAAAATTTAAAGGTGAAAACCATAAAAAATACAATTCTAATAGCTGTTTCAAAATATATTTGTATGTAATTCAGAAAGAAAATTTAAAAGAAAATTATTTATTTTTTGAGATAGGGTCCCGCTCTGTCACCCAGGCTGCAGTGCAGTGGTGCGATCTTGGCTCACTGCAACCTCCACCCCCTGGGGCTCAAACAATCCTCCCACCTCAGCCTCCCTAGTTGGGACCATAGGCGTGCACCACCACACCTGGCTATTTTTGTTGTTGTTGTTGCTATTGGTGTTTTTAGTAGAGACAGGGTTTTGTCATGTTGTCCAGGGTAGTCTTCAACTCCTGAGCCCAACCAATCCGCCCGCATCAGCCTCCCAAAGTGTTGGCATTACAGGCGTGAGCCACCATGCCTGACCATTGAAATTACTCTTATTTTAAGGTAATGATTTGAAGTAATCAAACATAAAAACAACAAAATACTATCAATTGTTTGTTAGACATTAAAATCCTAACAATAATAATAAATGAGTTATTTTTTTGTAACTAACATGAAGTATACCAACCTTTCAGAAATCTGAGTCTTTCCATCTAATCTGAGGTACCTATGCTGATGATGTTTTAATAGAACCTCTAAGATATCCAGCATCATGGTAAATTGGCTAAATAACACAACTCTATCACCCTGTGAAAATACATACATGAATTAGAAATAGAAAAAATCGTTTTACTACTCAAAGCCTTGACAGGTTTAAACAGTTAGAAGTGTTACTTATAACATGTTGATAAATTTGCAGAAAATTCTCTATGATCAACTGCTTCTTTAATACAAATCAGTAATACCTAAGACGTATGTCTTATTGCAGCCTATATATGAATAAACTGCCTTAACTTCAGGGCTAAAAGCTAGCTCTCAGTTTTGATTTTAAGAACAGTTAAATTACTTCCTTTTCATAAGAAAAACGTCGGAAAATGTGGACAACTGCTTATGTATGTATTATCTGGACTGTGATTTTACAAATTTAGGCTATTTCACACATAAACGGCAGCATTACTTAAATAACTATTTAACAAATAGTGTCTTTAAAAACTAATTTTGAAGCACACATACAGATTGTCACCTATGAAATAATGACAATTAGGATTTTTTTAAAACATCAATACAGATACAGTCTACTAACTTTCTATTGTTTTTGTCTGAGGTTCAACAGAGGAAAGGAGGTAATCAAGAAAATACGTCAAGAAAATGTTCAAAACACTAAGTTCTGGAAGAATGCAGAACAGACATAGGCTAATTCAAGCAAGTCAGTGTGCCAGAATTGCTTTAAGAAGTTAAAGTAATTGAGAAAATACAAAAGAAACGCCATTCTTTTTTAATACCTTCTGTTTCAATTCAGACAAGATGCATCCTAAAACTCGAAATTTTCCAGAATCTAAAATCAAGTCCATGTCTAACTGAAAGTTATTAATGTGTCGGTACTGTTTACAAAGTACATGTAGTTCGAAGTCTGTCATAACTTCCATATCTTCAAAGATTAGGTCAGGGTTAGCCTCACAATGTGTAGGTTCCTTAAAACAAAACAAAACACAGTATACTTCAAAATAAAAATAATTAATAATATGATGAGAAAAGTTTAATAAAACTGTTTACACCTGATAAAATATCTAAATCATAGAACCTTTTAGTGTAACAGACTTATCAAGGAAAATCTGTATTAATCTTTTAGGTATAATGAAGGGGGGGAAGTCCTTACTGTTTGAGAGATAACATACTAAAATATTTACAGATGAAATAACATCTAGAACTTGGTTCAAAATAACCCTGGGGAGAAGTCTGGGGTATAGATGAAACAAGGGTGGTGTCATTATCAAATGGTAACTTTCAAAGGGGTGAAGTAACGTATGGGCAGACAGTTTCATTATGCAATTCTACTTTTATAAATGTTTGAAATTCTCCATAAGTTTAAAATAATAAAAAAAAATTTAAAAAGAAATGGGTTGGTCAGGTGCAGTGGCTCACGCCTATAATCCCAGCACTTTGGGAAGCCGAGGTGGGTAAATCACCTAAGGTCAGGAGTTCGAGACCAGCCTGGCCAACGTGGTGAAACCCCATCTCTACTAAAAATACAAAAATTAGCTGGGCGTAGTGGTAGGTGCCTGTAATCCCAGCTACTCAGGATGCTGAGGCAGGACAATCACTTGAACCTGGGAGGCGGAGGGTGCAGTGAGCAGAGATCATGCCGTCGCACTCCAGCCTGAGCGACAAGAGCAAAAGTCTATCTCAAAAAAAAAGAAAAGAAAAGGAAGAAAATGGGTTGCTTTCAACCACAGATCAGTAAGGATAAATAAGGATAAAATGTTAAAGGAGAAAGAGGCTAAAATAAAGAGTAATTGCTAAAATTATAAAGAAATAAAATGAAAAAGAAGTGCATTATGGAAGTCTAGACTAGGAGTTAGCAAACTGTTCCTGTAAAGGGCCAGATCATATTTTACGCTTTGTAGGCAAAATGACCTGTACGGCAAGTACTCAACTCTGCCCCTGTAGTGAGAAAGCAGTCCCAGAAAACAAAAACAGGCATGACTGTGTTATAGTAAAACCTTATTCATAAAAATAGTCACTGCTGTAAGGCCAGTTTGCTGACTTATGATGTAGGTTATCAGTCCTTCTTTGTTTTTATGTCCCCCAAATCATTTTGAACTTAGTCTAAAATGTGTTTTTCGTGTTTCAGCGCAGTGACTGATGCCTGTAATTCCAGCACTTTGGGAGGCCAAGGCGGGCGAATCGCTTGAGCTCAGGAGTTCAAGACCAGCCTGGGCAACATGGCAAAACCCCATCCGTACAAAAAAACTAGCCGGGCATGGTGGTGCGTGCCTGTAGTCCCAGCTATTCAGCAGGCCAACACAGGAGGATGGCTTAAGCCTAGGAGGCAGAAGTTGCAGTGAGCCCAGACTGCCTGCCTTGGCAATAGAACCAGACCTGGTCTGAAAAAAAAAAGTTTTTCTTAAATATGTAGTTAAAGGTTTAGTATGCCCATTGGGTTCACCAATCTTATAGCCTAACAACTTAACCTCTTATTAAAGCTTAGTGTTAACATACTATGAAATCCTTACCTTTAGCATAAGCTGAGACATTTCCTTGAGTTTTTCAGCTGTGTAATATTGGCGATGTAACAAAGGATGATTGGCCATTTTCCTCAACTGCATCATGACATTGCACATTTCTGTGTTTTTTTCTGTGACCCAAAGAGAACACAGTAAAAAATAAAACCAAGCAGATAACTGTTGAAATATATCAACTTTTAAAATTATTTCCTCAAATTCCAGATAATTTTTTAAAATGCACAAATCCCATTATATGACTAAACAAAATGCATCCCCAGTACAAGATTCTTTTTCATGAGTAAAAATCAGATTATACCCAAGTTATTGATAGATTTTTTCAATCTGTTGAAAAGACCCAAATAGAGTTGCTCCTGCTTCTCCGACATTGCACACAACTCAATTCGATCTTTCTTGGGGGGTAACTGCTTGAGAACCTGAGACAGAAAAAACAGTTTAAGATAATCATTCTAGTAAAGAGAAAAACCTAAGTTTTAAAAACAATAAAAATAAAAAACACGTAGATATGCATTACCTCTTCTTTTACTCTTCTGAGAATAAATGGCTTTATAATTTGTTTTGCATGTGCTATTCTCTCCTTTTCATATATGCTTTGCTCATCTGCTGATTTCTGAGCAAAATAAAAACATATCCTTTTAGGAATTATTCACTTAAATTATTGCAATAACAGTATTATTACACAACATAAAAATCTCCCTCATTAGAGTCTGAGTTATTTTCTGTAGAAACGTGATTCATTCTAGATGGCACTTCACATCTGAATTCTGGGCTGCCATGTATTTCTTGAAGCTCCATATGTATTTCGAAGTTTTATGATACGTAATCATGTTCTCTGCTGAAGTAATCAATCTGAACTGTACCAGATGGGTGTTCAGAAGTCATCAACTGATGAGTCATGAATCGATTACCCAGATAACTCTCATTGAAAAATGTGTCTAAGTGTGGGTAAGGAGGAGCGTGGGGGGTAGAAAATCCTTTATTTCTTTGTGGAAAATGGCCCCAAAAGGAAGCTAGTGCAGACTGATGCAAATCACTTGGTCTAAAAATGGGGAATAGTACTTAGTCAAAATGGGTGATTCTGGAGAATTAAGAAGTAGAATTTTATTCTAGGATGTGAAGGAGTCCTCCATATATTATGAACTGAAGATAGAAAGTGGTTCATAAAATCTGCTAGGCCATTTAAAACACTGTACATTAAGTGGGAAGGAATTCAAATTAGTAAATGTTTAAAAGGCAGTTAATTTGCAGTGGACGAGTATCACAGAAAATTCTTGCAAAAGATTAGTGATGTGGAAGAGAGCCAAGAATCAGTGTAAACACTGCGGTATTGAAAAATCTGGGAGTTCTTGAAGACTATACCTTACTTTTCCTAAACAATAAAGAAGTAACAAAACTTTTCTTGTGAAGAGGATTTCTTTACTGTCGCTTTTAGTTGTGACTTTGGTTTTATGAACTTTTATTTCAAAATATATTTCTCAGCATAGGCATTTTCTGGATATTCTAGCTTTGTCTAGTTTTATAGTTTACCCATAAAGAAATGTTACTAATTTACGTAGCCAATTTTGATAAAGATGATGTAATGATCAAACTTTCCGCACATACTATATATCTGAGCCCTTCATCAATTTAAAATAGTCATCCTTCAGAAAATTAGGATATTAACCAAGACTTCTGGCCATTGATTGGGGAAATTGCTATTTTTTTCCCATTATATTTTGGCTGGTTTCCAAACCAATCCAATATAGAGTTATCACCTACTTAAAGTTACTTCATAGAGCATGTGCACTATGAAAACAACAAAAGAGACCTAACAGAAGAATGGCCCAGATAAAACACAAATAACATATTTGGGAGAAAATATGCATTTATGCTTACTGTCTTAGAGGAAAACATTCTTCGTATTTCACTGGTGCTACTACTAAACATGTGTGGCATAACAAAATTCAACAGCGACATGAGTTCTAACAGATTGTTCTGTACAGGTGTGCCTGTGAGCAGCAAACGGTTATTTGCCTGTGAATGAAGGTAAAATTTATATTAGCTTTTTCTTAAAGAGCCACTCCTTTCATGTCTATCCTCCCCAGTGAAAGGTGAAGGGAGGAGAGATAAATTAAAACCATTAATAATTATTTAACATTCTGTGATGAATGATATAGTAATTTAAATAATTGATGTCTGCTATCATCAACAGCAATGAATATGAAAACCGTTGGTCTTATTTTATAAGTAGGTAACTTGTGTCCTCGTACACCTTTATGAGGTGATGAAAGATTATTTATAAATAGTTTAACATATAGAACAGGTAAATTATGGCTTATGACCTAATAATTTTTTAAAGGGTTGTTAAAAAACAAAATCAAAGAATACGTGACAGAGGCCATCTAGTCCATAAAGTGTGAAATATTTACTATCTTCCCTTTTACAGAAAAAACTTGCTAACACAGAATACTACATATATTAAACTACATAATACAGATTCTGCTAATAAAGAATACTACATATATTAAATTACGTAATCTAAATTTTACGGTAATTTGGAAAACTTTACAAACATTCTCTTACATTAATTGTCATAAGGTGCTGGTAGCGAATGGAGCCCATATTCTTCAGCATATGGCCCTCATCAAAAATTGCGTAATTAAGTTTCAGCCGTCGAAACAGACTACGGTCATCAGAACTGCTGATCGCACAGTTATATCTGTCACCAAAAGAAAAAACATCTCTAAGGTTATACCTTTAAGAGCTTGGAGTCTAGTGAAATTTAATGTCTTATAAAATCATTTTTTATTTACACATTTCTAACAGCCAGTACTTAAAGCACAGCACTAGATACGGGTGATACTCAAATAAATACTGACGTATTTGTATTTAATAATTATTGATGTACACTGTAATCAAGCTATGAAAGCTGCAATACATAATTGAAAGAAAATGTTAAAAGGCTGGGAGTGGTGGCTCACACCTGTAATCCCAGCACTTTTGGAGGCCGAGGCGGGCGGATCACGAGGTCAGGAGATTGAGACCATCCTGGCTAACACGGTGAAACCCTGTCTCTACTAAAAATATAAAAAATTAGCCGGGCGTGGTGGTGGGCGCCTGTAGTCCCAGCTATTCAGGAGGCTGAGGCAGGAGAATGGCGTGAACCCGGGAGGCAAGAGGTTGCAGTGAGCTGAGATCACGCCACTGCACTCTAGCCTGGGGGACAGAGTGAGACTCCGTCTCAAAAAAAAAAAAAAAAAAAAGGAAGAAAATGTTAATGTTACAATCGGACAACTTTTACATACCCGGGAGGAGGTCAATTTGGGTATAACTTGTAAGTAATCTGCTCCATGAAGTGTTATATTTTAATAAGCACAAAAAAGAACGTGAAGCTAAAACATGTTTCTCTTTAAAACATAATATTTTATTAAACTAGCAGAGTAGATCCAAGAAATAATAGTTAATAGCTAGCAGCTTGAGACTGCATATGGAGCCTGTTTTATTAAGAAAAAACAAAATTCCGCATGAATTTTTAAAGGACAGACTCCTACACAAGAAGCCAGTAGAGAGAAATAATAACTACAGTTAAAATAGAACTTTAAATAAATCAACTAATAAATGTAACACAAGAGCATTAAGTTCTGTGCAAGATATTTACATCAATTACTACCAAGTAGTAGTATTAGTATTATTTTTCATTTTTATTTCTGCCCTAGCTCAAATTTTTCATTGAGAAAATGAAATTTCATTGTATTTATTACAGATACTTATTTGTAAGTTAAAAATATAAATAATTTTGGTAGGATATCTCAAATTTTACTTTAAGCTTAACTGAGAAATTACTATTACAAGACGACTTTTTTCAATAAGTAGGCAAAACCTTTTTATAGTCACCATTAATGAGGCGATGCACTAACAAAAACCTCCTATATGGGTATTACACACCAAACTAAAAAATGCCTGAATCCTCAACATTAGTCATTCTATTACTTTTGTATCACAGTTGACAGCATAAACTTTCCTACATAGTACTACTACAATTTCTTTTTTAAATTTGGGGGCTGCATAAATATCCATCCTCCCCAAATTTCTCAATACTTACGTGGTCACAATTACATTGTAATCTTCATATCTACTATGAATGTTAAATCTAATTTGTTTACGTTCTTCTTGAGAACCTAGAATTTAAAAACAATAAACACATTTTGACTCTATTTATTGTGCTGTACTTTATTTTTAATTTCCAAAGTTAAAAGCAGAATGACATATTCTTACCATAGTAACAGAGGACCTTCAAAGTAGGGCACCATAAATTAACTTCCCTTAACCAGTTATCTATGGAACAGAAGAGACATTATTTGCATCTGCTACAATAGGGTATGTTCACACGGTTAAATGAACACTAAACTTTGACAAGTGCTACTCAGAAATCAGTCTTTTATAAAATGTAAATACTGGCCCAGCAAGGTGGCTCATGCCTGTAATCCCAACACTTTGGGAAGCTCAGGTGGGTAGATCACCTGAGGTCAGGAGTTTGATACCAGCCTGGCCAACACGGTGAAACCCCATCTCCACTAAAAATACAAAAATTAGCCAGGCATGGTGGCGGGCGCCTGTAGTCCCAGCTACTCGGGAGGCTGAGGCACGAGAACCTGGGAGGCGGAGGTTGCGGTGAGCCAAGATTGAGCCACCACACTCTAGCCTGGGTGACACAGCGAGACTGTCTTAAAAAAAAAAATAAAAATTAAAAATTAAAACATAAATACCATGGCGGTTGTTTTTATCACAGACCCTTTACAATATTACTCCTTATGAAACCTATGTAAAATGATCTTGAGGTTTTGTGAGGCATCAAAATGAAGGGCAGACGACCAAATATTGTATTTACAGTTGATTATTAACCTCCAATTTAAAGAGAAGGGGGTTACATTCACATGTACAAATATTCTCTTATTCTAACTTCTGCATCCAACGAATTGAGAAAGAATGGAACAGTTATATGTGTAGGAATTAATTACGTATCTGTTTAATTCTACATTTAAAAGTACTCATTTTCTCTTAGTCACTTTTAAAAGTAACTAAAAGTATTATGAAACCAATATAAATCGTCCTTGGTCTATAATTTTAAAACTGACTTACATTTGAGTTCTTTTTAAAAGACTGCCAATATAATCAAACACACATATATAAACAAAGGAGAAAAGTATAAAGAGACCATAAAATTAATATTCATCTCTACAAACTAAGAAACCACAACACCCCTCCGACACACACCCTTACACACACTCTCTTCTACCTATATAAAACATGATAAAGTTAAATACAGTTGTCTCCAGTATTACAAACCTATAGTTGAAGCTGGAACAACGATCAAATGAGGACCATTATTACCCTCCTGATAGAGGTAGGCCAGAAATGCAATGGCTTGAATAGTTTTTCCTAGGCCCTAAAAAGTTTAAAAGACAATATATAACATTTTAAAACAAACAAAAAATAAATACATAAAAATACAAAAGAAAAAGCAGTAATTCTGTGCTGTATTCACTTTTGATTTCCCATAATGCAACTCTAAAGGAATTTCTACTACGTTCTTAGTTCTCAAATGACAGAATTGATTATAATCTCCAAATGATGCTATAACTTACTTTACTGAGCAGTGGATAGATCTTCATTGCTAGTTCATATACAATACACATTAATATGGATGACTTTTTGCATTGCATGGAAAGGATATAATTTTGGTTATTGCTTAGACACAGTGAATGTTTAATATCCACTGAATGGTTTAAGGGCAATGTCCCATGACTAAATGGAGGAAACATATGCCTAATCTATCCCAGCAATTCTACCCTTAAGAATATAATCATGAGATATGAGCGCTTATGTTGGCAAAAGGACTTGGGTAAGAATGTTCATAGTTTTATCTTAATAGCCAAACACTGGAAATAACCTAAATAGGTTGGGTGCCGTGGTGCATGCCTGTAATCCCAGAACTTGGGGACGCTGAGGCGGGTGGATCACTTGAGCCCAGGAGTTTGAGACAAGCCTGGGCAACATGGCAAAACTCCATCTCTACAAAAATACAAAATTAGCCGGGCATGGTGGCGCACGTCTGTGATCCCAGATACTCGGGAGGGCTGAGGTGGGTGGACTGCCTAAGCTCAAGAGGTCGAGGCTGCAGTGAGCTGAGAGTGCGCCACTGCACTCCAGCCTGGGTGACAGAGCAAGCACCTGCTTAAAAAGAAAAAGGAAAGAAAGAAAAAAGAAAAGAAAAGAAAGAAATAACCTAAATATTCATATCCAACAGAAGAAGATCAACAAATTGCACTGTATTTATACCATGGACTACCATACCACATGGCAATTTAAAAAAAACAAAAACAGAAACAAAAAAACTACTGATACATATAAGAACACAGATAGATCTCAATAACATTATGTTGCACCAAATGAACCAAAAACAAATAGTATAGAGTATACTGCATATACTACATAACCAGAAAAAAATCCACGATGATAGGTATAAGAATAGTGGTAGCAGTAACTGGAAAAAAGCATGAGAAACTTTCTGGGATGATGGAAAAGCTTCTCTGGGTAATAGTCACATGGGTGTACATATATGTAAAAAGTCACTAAGCTGTATATTTGTACATTTTACTGCAACTAAATTAGACATCATTAAAATACTGGTTTAAAAAAGTTACTTAGGAGATACAGATCCTCGGGGGAACTGAATGCTATCAACTGTTGTGGACTGAATTGTACCCACCTCCTTCCCACTGACAATACATACGTTGAAGTCATAACCTCCAATGCCATTGTATTTAGAGACAGGGCTTTTCAGGAGGAAATTAAGGCTAAATGAGTTCATAAGTGTGGGGCCCGAACCCAATATGACTGTACTTGTAAGAAGAAATATCAGGCATGTGTACATACACAGAAAAGGCCACATAAGGACAGAGTAAGAAAGTGGCTGTCTTCAAGTCAAAGAGAGGACTCAGGAGAAACGCAAGCTACCGATACACTCATCTTGGACTGTCCACCTCCAGAATTGTGAAGAACAAATTTCTGTTGTTTAAGCCACTTAGCCTGTGGTATTTTGTTATGGCAATGCTAGCTGACTAAGCCATCAACTTATAAATATTGTGTTGCGCTTTACAGGTTACAAAAATAGTTTCACATAATATATACCTCATTTGATAGCAAATGCAATCTTATGATATAAAGACTATCTACATTTTATTATTAGTTTTGAGAGATTAGGTCAACTGGAAAGGATCAGATAGCTCCTGAAAGGCAAAGCTCCTGAAAGGCAGACCCCAAACCCAGGTCTGATTTCCAAGTGCAGTCACACAACTGAAATGACATATATTCTGTAATTTCTGTAAGTATTTTGAAATCCTGTGAATATTATTCACTTTTCTATTAGATAAACAGTATCTCTGTTTTAATGACAGTATGAAATATATATGGGAAAATATCTTACAATGCTAAAGATTACTTTCTTAGAGGCTAATGAGGGAACAAATATCATCATCTGTGTTAACTTTTATTTTAGGAATCCAACACACAGTGTAACATTTTCTTTGCTGAACATGAATCATTTTAAATATACACTTCAAAAAAGTATAGCTGGAGGAATAGAGATGTTAGATTAAAGGTCAAGTTTCCATATGACAACACCTGGACTACTGGCTATAACAAACTTTGTGAACTCAGCTTTAAGGAAATGTGATTTGAGAAAGAACAGAGACCCAGAGAGACCTCTAATAAAAATAAAATAGCTGAAATGATGTTGCTGATATATATGTGGATTTGTTCACTGACAAGGACAGGGATCTAAGTTACAATTTTAAAGGCAGCTGTAGAAAAAGCACATATATGTATGTACGTATACATGTACATACACAACATCTGCAGAAGGTAGTATCTAGAAAAGAAGACACCAAACTAGTTCTTGTTTAAGTGGTGGAATTATAGGTGACTTTGATTTTGATTTTTAAATTTGTATTTTTATGTTTGTAACATGTATTTACGAATCTAATAATCAGAAAGACAATAAATCTATCTTCATCTTGGGGAGGAGTGAGGAGGGTAGAACTAACTCTATCAAAAACAAAGATGAGATAAAATATAAGGTACTGAGGTGGCAGTAGTTAACTACAGTAGCAAAAAAAAGTTTCATGTTTTAAATGACAGCAAGAATACCTTTTAATGACACTTTGAACAACAAATCTTAGAAATAAAGTACAACTTACCATTTCATCTGCCAAAATGCCATTAAGTCCATGTTTATGTACCAATGCCAGCCAATTCAAACCAACCTTCTGATAGGGCTTGAGTGACAAACTGGTAAAGAGAGAATTACCAAATATTACACATCTATATTTCTGTCAGTTTTCTATTAGTTATTACAATGCACATAAAAACTAAAATGCCTAGGTCTAATCTTACCTTTTAACTGTTAGATGCTATGTACACCTACTTAAAAAAATGAACCCAAGACATAAATGATTTTTCAGATCTTCTCAAACTTTATCCTCTATTCTTATTTATTTCTTCTGGCAGTAAGAATCAAGCATTTCCATATTTGGTCATAATAGAGTACCTCCAAATTAATTCCATAAATGATCAGAATATTAACTATGATAATATTAATACTAAGCTAGTATTTATAATAGAAAATTGAATTGTGTTGATTTGATTTTTAGCACATTAAAGAACTTAAAAGTATTAGGACAAAAAAAACGCAAACATAATTTGCTACTTTGGCCAGGTAGGTTGAATAAATACTTTCTGAATGTGTGTCAATCACTCCTAATATCAGTGGTATGTATAATTCTGAAGCACGCATTTATGTGTGTATTATGTGCGTACTACGTACAAATGTACACAGCACGTTTAGCAAAATTATTTGTTTTGACACTTACATGCTACTTTCTACTCACTGATGTTCACTGACGTTTTAGCAAATGCTAAAAGACAGTGAACATCAGTGAGTAGAAAGTAGCATGCAAGTGTCAAAAACCTTATTTAATTTGGAAACACATTAACAGACTAATCCCTGAGAATGAATTGTTTGGAAAGTAATATGGCAGAGTTATAAGGAATGAAAACAGTGGCTCATGCCTGTAATCCCAGCACTTTGCGAGGCTGTGGTGGGCAGATTGCTTGAGCTCAGGAGTTCGCGACCAGCCTGGGCAACATGACAAAACGCTATCTCTACCAAAAATACAAAAAAAATTAGCCGGGCATGGTGACGTATGCTTGTAGTCCCAGCTACTCAGGAGACTGAGGTGGAAGGATCACCTGAGCCTGGGAGGCAGAAGTTATAGTGAGCTGAGATCATGCCATTGCACTTCAGCCTGGGTGACAGAGCCAGACCCTGTCTCAATTACAACAACAACAACAACAACAACAACAACAACAGAATGAAAACAATAGTTCAGATGGTTAAAAACTATTAACAGTTATCACTTATTGAACATCTATTATACATATGCACAGATATTTTTCAAACATCACCTCATTTAACCCTTTAAAAATCCCATAAAGTAGTTACTATCATCACTTTAACAGATAAAAAAAAAAAAACTTAATTTGCCTGAGGTTGCATAGCTACAAAGTGTTAAGACTAAGATTTTAATTCAGGATGTCGATCTCACTCCAAAGCCTATTCTCATATTCACTAAAACACCTTACATTAATGTGAAAACATAGGACAAGGCCATGCCTCCCATTCTCCAGCTTTTATCCTGTCCCCTTAATTTCCTGTTGCATATATCCTGTTTGCACACAGGGAAGGGTCTGGACATAGCTATAGTATAATAAATTGTTGAAGGATCAAACTCTGAAATCAAGACATAATTAGAACTGAGTGAAGAACAGGTAGTTGAATGATGTCCATCTTAAATCAGAATCTATGTTTTAACTGTGGGGTATGCAACTTATAAAACATTTCCCATTTAATACAACTAAAAGTATAGGTAGGAGAAAAAGCAGTATTTCTAATTCTGCCTTTTATAATTCTTTTCTAATTCTGTCTTTATAATTTTCTAATTCTCTCTTTACAATTCTTTTGCTGAATTTTAAAAAAGGTCTTTGCTTTCCCAATCCATATAATATCTATGCTACTACTATAAAAGTAGTAATAAATAGAACATGTTATCATAGACATTTTAATTTCCAGATCCAAAACAATTATTTCTACTATAATGGTGAGAGTAAATGCTAAAACTGGAATATTTACCATATTTCAGACTATGCTATGGGCTTAATATACATTATTATTTCATTTAATCCATATTAAAAATAGGAAATATTAATTATATGCATTTTACAGATGAGAAGTTCACTGGGGCTCACAGAAGTTAAGTAACTTGCCCCAAGGTCATGTAGCTAACCAAATCTGTATCTGCAATGGTAGTGCCAGTATCCAATCCAGGTGTGATCCAGAGCTCAGCACTTAACTAGTAAATAGCAGAAATGAAAAAATTATCTTTCATCCTGACCCACCCATCCTACGGTCAACACACTGAGTTTTCCATTATTTTTATGCATCCTTCCCAATTCTTTAGTCATCCTATTCACATAAGGCTCACAATTTACGACTAATGAAACTTGATAAGCTAGGCATACATCACTTATAAACGCAGCCAAAGACCCACATGCCATCCCAACATACAACCTATCACAAATAGCCATGAAATATTCTTAATAAACAAAAATTACTGAAATTCTTCATCACCAACACACACTGGGAAAAGAGTCAATTTAACTGTCAAAATACTCACTATAACATCACATTTTAAAAAGTGATGAGGAAATTTAAAAAACTACACAGATTTTTAAAATTTAAATAAAATTGCTTTATTCAAAATGACAAATTATGGTAAGGTGTTTTGATCAGGACATGAAATGGTTTTATTACACTGAAATATTTGTTATAAAAATATAAAGTATTAATGTGTATATATGTTTGCTGTTCTGTTAGATTTGTCTAAATTACAAGTAGCTTTGTTGCTTACTATCATGGAACTGCTGCCAATTACAGATCCTTTCTCAGCATGTAAAAGGACCAAAGAAAAGGCAATTTTGATAGACTCTGAACCCATTTATTATAACGACATTTAAAAATAGGATACCTATATTCTTTTCCAGTTGGTTCTAATATTTAGATGCCATATAATCATATTTCCCATCTATTTTGACGCTTCACAGTTTTCTAAGAATTTTCATGACCAAATATAAATCTGAACCACCAATTTACTGTTAAGAACATGGGGATTTGCTCAGGTCTTCTGAATAAGTTAAGTGCTTTCTTCTCAACAGAGTATTAAAATATCTCTGAACTGAAGATTTTTTATCTCTCACTAAGGAAAAAAGTGATTTAAAGATTTTCTGAGATAATGAAAGAAAATGAGGCAACAGGCTATTTTGAAGTTATTGTTTTGTTAGGGGAAAAAAAAAATTCCCTCCACAGTCTGAAAATTCAATTGGGTTTAAATCTGCCAGAGAAACTAGTTTCAAAATTATTTTCAAAGGTGAGAAAGGTGTAAAATAGAAACAACAGGGGTACATGTGATGTGATAAATTTGAGTTTAAAATACAGAAATACAGGGCTAGAGAGACTTGTTTGAAACAGTTCATAGAAAACAGGTTAGGGATGCTGTCCAACCAAAAGTTTGTGTCCCGTAAGTATGACATGGCTGCTGCAAATACTACCACAATATTAGTCTGTAGTGACAGAAATGTTCAAACTAAACATTTACATCCTACTACTTTTGAGTTAGTGAAACCACATCTGCAGTGTTAATTTGCATTCACATCACTGACAAAGGGTCTCAGAGCTCCTGTGTAAGAACAGGGTAGGAACCATGCTGTCAAGTTCAGGATGAACAAGATCAGAAGAACCTTGGCAGATTTAGCTCAAAACGCAAGACACACTTGATTAAATATATTGTATTCTGAACATGTGAGAAATCTTTTTAGTTTAAGGCTGATAAATTATAGATTAATTAACTAAAGCTTTAGAGATGGCTACATCTATAGTAAGAATAAAACAGGAGAAATACTAAGGATTTTTTTTCTTTTTCCTCACTGTATTATATTTTAAGCAATTTAAATTTTGACATTTTAAAATAAAGATTATGAAAGTAATGGTTTTGAAGTACATATGAAAACTTTAGCTTTTCCCTATAAAGATATCATTTTTCACAAGGAATTCCGGAATATCTGTATTTCTAAAAGGCAAACTTGCTTCTCCTACAATTCACATAAATTTGCAACAGTTTGTAGCAAAGTAAACTTCGTCACGAAGAACTTGTTCTGTTTAGAGAAAAATGCAAGCATGATAGGTTATTCATCAGGATAGTCTAATATTTTCCTCTGTGCTAATAAATCCTTTACTAAAGCAAGGAGACAACTTTAAATGTCTACATACTAAGTACCCACAATGCCTGGCCAGTAAACCAAGTAAAAATTGCTTATGCAACTCTTACCTTGGCTGAAGAACAAAAATCAAGACAACAAATTCTAACCCCTAAAAGTGCACTTAAATAAACTCTAAAGAGACTATCCATATAGGTTTTAGAAGTTGTACTTTGGATAAGATCCAACAAGCACTTAAAAAAACAACAACAACAACTATTTTTCTCATCTATTAAGTATTTCATTTAAAAAATCCTCAGTCTAATGGAAAGGATAGTTTATTACCTGATCAAACTATTTACAAGTAACAGGACTTTGTGAATGTGGTTTTGAGAGAGAAATTTTTAAAGTGATGCAATAAAGCACTTGATTTTTAAAAATCCAAATTATGATAAAGTAGACTCAACTGGGTAAGTCTTGTAGAGTGAAGAACTCCCCATATCCAATGCTGGAGAACAAGAAGCAGCAGCTCCAACTACACTTTTAGGAGATGAAATTTGCTGATATAGTTCTTTCTATGCAACAGAGAAAAGAGCTTCTTTGTGGGAACTGCATCACGTTTCCCTACACCATCCCATAGCACCCTAGAAGGGCACAGAAAAGATTGTAGCTTACTATTAAAGGCCAGTAATCATCTTGTTTTTTTTTTTTCCATACCTTGATTTTAAATTATTAACCAATGATCAGCAAATATGCTTTGATCATTATTAACTTAGAAAAATATCAGAAGTAAATAAAATCAGCAACTAAGGCAATTAATTTTAATGAGATCCTACTGCTAATCTTAACCTATCAGAAATACTCTGAACAGATGTAACTCATTTTGAAAGTTGTGTAACATTGCAAAGTATGGATATACCATAATTCATTTCAATTATTCCCTAATTTTAGGAACTCCATTTGTTTCCATGGTTTTGCCACTATAAATATCATACTATTAACAGTTTTATATTATTTTTTTTTAAAAAGGGAAGTATTCTGAACAGTTCTGAGTCTCCAAACTACTTAAAAATATACAAACTTTTAAAGGAAGTTCAACACAATTTCCCCCACCCCAATCCGCCAACAACATGCAAAATGTGGGCGGTCACAATTACAAAAACCATTTTAATATGTACTGGCCACTAGACAGTATTTTTTTTTGCATGAATTCTGACAAGCATTTTATTGAAAGTAGCAAATTGGGGAAATATGTAGACTTATATGATCTATTTAATCAAAGTATCTGTCCTTTCCCTTGCTGATGTATTTCTACCCCAAAAGGAGATTTAAAAAGCTGGCCTTATCATTTAAAACATTTCATCACAGTATGGGATATCATTTCATTTTATTTATGATTAAAAAGAAAATGGGCTAGGAAAGGAGTTTTTACGCTGATGCAATTAAGCAGCTGACTTTTTTTAGGATATCAAATTTGTGTATAGGAGTAACTAAAACCACTTTTTCAGTTTCTCTGATTATATAAACAATTACCTGTTATGAGGCAAAAAAGACACTGGTCATATAGTATCATACCATCCCCCCCTTTAATTTATAATGATATGATAGAATAAAATACCCTACTTGGGGGTGGGGGAAATCAATGAAAAACAGTTCATAGTCCACTTATGTGCCATTACAGAAAACCTGGGGGTTCTCTCCTACCACTAGTTGCCATATCACTTTCTAGGCATGATACAGAAATAAGTTCAGATATTTTGTATAATTGAGATAAAATACGAATAAATATATTCAACAAAGATTACTACCTTTGGTTTAGAATGGAAGGTTGTTCTATGTTCCATCCACCTCCATTTCCAGTAAGCATGGTAACTTGTTTGGTCAGTTTATTTGAAATGTCTTCACATTTGTTCATAAGCCTTATAACTACATCTCTTTCTTGGATCAGTGTTTTACAGTGCCATATCAAATCTTCTGATAAGCCATTAGTTTTGGACATCTTTGTGAACTATAGCATAAAAAGAAAAATAATTGAATAGTTCAGATCTAGGAAAGAGAAAGGCAATCCTGATTTCTTTATGAGGAAAACAAGTTTGCTAATTTAAACTTTTACTTAATGAGCTTATAGTCAACTACTAAGAGAACCTGATTCTTCATGTTTATATTTGAGTTGCTACATGTTTCACTTTTATATTCTACTGTCACACATCAAACTCATTATGTTAAAGTAAAATATATCTTACCTCAAAAAATGCATAATCCCACACTTGTTACTTTGACCCTGGCAGCTATTCTCTTATAGGAGAAACATTCACAAGTAATTGTTACTATCTCCTATCAAGTTTTTAAAAACATTTCAAAATCTTAAAATCACTTTTCCCTAATACCAAAGGTAATAGTATCAAATGTAGTCACTGCAAATCTGATCTCTCACCTCTACTTGTCATTTCCTATGACTATTACATATTAAGATTAATCTTAAAAGATATTTTTCCACATCTATCATCAAAGTGTAGACCCTCAAGTTTTCAAAACTCTAATTATTTGTCACTTGATACTTTACTTCTAAACAGAGACTATCACATGGAGAGATATCACATGAATCAAAAGTTAACTATGACCAATTCAATAATTAGATAAGGTTTTTAAAAACCAATTTCAATATAATACTATAAATGGTTCTCTGTGAAAACTCACAGAACTTCTTTCAAAATATAGTTGTATTTATTTTTCAAAAGGAGGCACTGAATACTTCATATGTAAAAGCTATATCAGAACTAGAATTTTTCAGATAGATAGCTGAAAATATATATTCTATAAAACATGACAAAAAATATTTTTAGTGGAAAGGATGAGAAAGCCCAAAAGCTATTTGAAATACTTGGGGCAAAAATGAAAATCCCATAAGCCAGAACTAAATCTAGGAAACTAAAATAAAACCATCTATTAGGAAAATAGCACACGATTTTTATTCATGTCATCCTATTTAGCATATTTTTCCAAGTTATGACAAGAATCACATTAACAACTCTAAGTAATCACTGTGATCACAGTATTTCTAAGTTCAGCAAAAAGCTCAAGCAATAGTAATTAAGTGCTTTTTGGATATACTAAGATAATTAAATAAAATACAGTTTATAGCAATATACATTTTCCATATTTATCCTAGAATAACTTGGAAATATACAAAATATCCAATCTATTCTTAGCACTTCAAAAATGGCACTGTAAAATACTAAGTTTATTTGCATACTACTCTTTATTTTTCACAGGGACAAAATTCATAATCACAATATGATCTCCTACTCCCCCTACTTTGTGCTTTTCAGGGGAAAGATCTATTCATAAGCAGCAGTATAGATAACAATCAGTGTCTTAAGGAGGTTCTATTAGAACTTTTAGCTAAAATACTTTTATTTTTAAATGCAACCAAAAATTATAGGCCATAAACCAATCTCATGCTGATTGTAGTATGTGTGTGTAATACATGTAAATGTGAGAGAAACCCAACAAATTAATCAGGAAATAAGGAATGAACATACATTAGGTGCCATTTATATGCTAGTAACTATTAGATACCTTTTATTCAGTAACTCACTAAATCCTCGTAACAACTACCAAGACTAGCCTACCAAATCTAGATGAAAAAACTAAGGTTCAATTTCCAACATCACAAAGCTGGGTAAGAGAAAAAGTCCATGCCCTTTTCACTGTATAACTAGTACCTCCCTAAATAAAATAATTTAAGACCTTAAAAGTTCAAAATACACTTTTTTTTTCTGTAACCAACTACCATTTCTTTCTTTCTTTTTTTTTTTTTTTAACAGAAATTACTGTAACTGTTGAATTATCTGGGAGATAGACACAGCCCCTGTCCTTGTGGTCTACGAACATTGGGAAACACAAGTAACAATTTCAAGCATAACCTCTGGTATAAACAAGGGAAACAACAAAAGTTCATGGGCACTCATCACAAAAAGACTAATAAAATCTAAGACCTAGTAATTCCTTATGGAGTAAGAAGCCAGAAATAATAAAAGAACTGTTTTAATGCAAAGATAAATTCACATGTCAGAACCTAGAGAAGCAACAGACAAGTCTGAACAGGAAGGCAGTAAGGGTATGAATCATTTTGATGCATTCTAAACTGAACTTATGGGCATTAAAAAGCTATTGAAGGGTTTTAGAGAGTTCCTGTTTAGAAAGAACTCTATGAGAGTAATGTGAAGAAGGCTTGAGAGCAAAAAACTATTATGAAGGCTTTGAGTTGAGAGACAATAGTGGTCTGTGTTGGACACGGAGAAACTAGTAAGATTCACGATCTTTAGGAGGTAGAACCCATTAAGTGTGGGGAGATGAATGAAGAGTTAAGCCTGACTCCCAGACTTCTGGCTTCAATGCTAACAGATTAGTGGTACCATCTACTGAGATTAAAATTTACCAAGATGGCAAAGGAAGTCTGTTTCTGGATATATTAAATTTGGGGTAGCTACCAAATTTTCGAGAAAGAGCCAGTGGTTAGTTAAATAAAGATCTGTATCTTAGGGAAGAGATGTAAGCTGGAGAAAAAGATGCCACACAGGTGACCATCAAAGTCAAAGATGCTGAGATTACCTAAGGAAAAGCACATGAAATTGGAGATTAGAAGACTGAGAGCAAAACCTTGAAGAACATCAACACTTAGAAGCATTTAAAAATAGACAGAGCAAGAAGAAATGTAGGATGTGGTATCAGAGAAGCCAAGGAAGAAATAATTTCAAAAAGTAAAGTGTTAAGTTTTAACTGCCAAAAAACAATGAACTGGCCGGTTGTGGTGGCTCACACCTATAATCCCAGCATGTTGGGAGGCCAAGGCAAGAGCATTGTTTGAGCCCAGGATTTCAAGACCCGCCTGGGCAACGTGGCAGAACTCCATCTCTACCAAAAATGCAAAAAATTAGCTGGTGTGGTGGCACGTGCCTGTGGTCCCAGCTACTCAGGAGGCTGAGGTGGGACGATGGCTTGAGCCCGGGAGTCAGAGGTTGCAGTGAGCCAAGACGCCACTGCATTCTAGCCTGGATGATAGAGTGAGACCCCGTCTCAAAAACAAACAAACAAACAAACAAACAAACTTAATCTTTCACCAATTATAATGAATTTATATAAAATACACAACATGGTAAATAATTTCTATAGTATTTCTCATGGACAGTTCTGAGTAATTAAATATGTAACTATTCACAGTGGTTATAAATGTATAATTTTATTCATAATAGTTATGCTTTGAAGATGTGTGCCAGAAACACATGGAGAGGTAAATATTCATCTAATAACATATTCACAATTCGGTAGAAATCTAAAGATGTTACTGTATTGTTGAAGGTTAGTGCCTAAGCATATTATGAGTTTAGTGATAAATAAGTCAATATTTTCTGAGAAACAGATAAAAAGTAAAATGTGTACTGTGAAGATTCCTAACATGTTAAGTCACATAACCATTATTAAGAAAACCAATGTTAGATTATACTAAGTGGATATATTCAAAGTGAAGCTGAAGCACACTGAATCTTTATAAAGCAATTACAGGTTTTTTTTCACTTAAAAAAGAATATAGTACTATTCAAATATTTTCAAAACCTGTGTTACAGGAGAGGTTAACTGAAAAAATTAGCATATTGTGATCTAATCTGTCATTGTCATATTTTCTGCCACTGAACAGCTTTTTGAAGTGTAAAATTTCCTTCATAGCTGAAACTTCCTAATATAAAAAAAATTACAGCAGACATAAATCACAAATTCACTTAAGCTGTACCAATTTACACATTTAAGTTTGATGTCTTTTTATTCATAAAAAAATTTTCTTCCTTTTACTTATTTTTTAAGAGCATAAATTAATTATGGTCATTTGGAAGCCACAAGAAAGGGTTAAAAGGTGGGGGTGACCAATCATTTTGAGAGCTGGAAAATTAAAGGAAATAATAAACATTTATTCTGAATTTTGTATATGAACAGCAACATTTAGAGTGGTACATATAAGAAGTTCTTTTATAGATACTTCCTCAAGAAGCAGCAATAACAGTATTAAAATATTATTTTTGCAGGCCAGCATGGTGGCTCACGCCTGTAATCTCAGCACTTTTGGGGCCGAGGCAGGTGGATCACTTGAGGCCCCAGGAGTTCAAGTCCAACACAGTGGAACCCTGTCTCTACTAAAAATACAAAAATTAACTGGGTGTGGTGGTGCACGCCTGTAATCCCAGCTATTCGGGAGGCTGAGGCACAAGAATTTCTTGAACCCAGGAGGCAGAGGTTGCAGTGAGCCAAGATCACGAAACTGCACTCCAGCCTGAGTGATAGAGCGAGAGACTGTCTCAAAATAAAAAAAAAATAATAAAAAGTATTAATTTTGCAATGGCTAATGAATTATGGATCCAGACATGTAGCATCAACAGATGCTAATGTTACAAAAAGTAACAATCAGATATTACTGTCTTCTGATGAAAGAACACGTCACTAACTATGTAATAATATTGGTGGGTGCATTTAACCTTCTAATGATCATTTTACAGAAAGTACTAGTCCAGTGGAACATGTTAAACTATACTGGGGAGGTATAATCAGAAAAGTTTAGACAGGAGAGTTATAGAACAAATGACCCAGTTTCTTTACCAAAAACTGGAAAAACAGAAGGGGGAGAGAGAGAGGGATGAGGAATCTACAGATTAAAAGACCTATCAAGCAATCTTAGTAAGTGGACCTTACTTGGATCCTAATTCAAACTAACAAACTATAAAACAAATGAACAAATACTATGGCATTTATGAGAAAACTGGAAATTTGAACTCTGAATATTTTGATATTAAGAAATTATTGATGATTTTTGTTAGATATAAGAATGTTATATCTTCTTCAGGAGATACATATTTAATTAATGTTAATTTAATTAACATTAAATAATGTTAATTTAATTAACATTAAATAATGTTAATTTAAATAAACATTATTTAAGATAATGTTTCTTCAGGAGATACATATTTAAAATCATAAGGATAAAATGATGTCTGAGATGTGCTTCAAAATAATATGATGGAAGGAAGTGGACAAGAGTATGGAAGAAACACATGGGGGTTCATTATAACACTGTGTGCTTAAATTTCTTGTAATAACAAAATGGGGGAGGCAATGAAGGGGAGTACAAGGTCATTCTTACTTCAGGACGCTTTAACAGTTAAGGGTTGGTTATGAGATTTTTAACTGAACTTCACTTTTTGGTTATTTTGAAGTTGAAATTTCAGAACAACTCCTTAGGACACCCTAACACTCCCTACCTCTCCCCTCCCACACAAGTAAACCAACTTTAGAGATGATCAAAATGACTGTTGCTGATTTAGAATTTAGATCTATCTAATAACAATCCACTAACCACGAATGTAAAACAGCAGTAGACAGTTTTTTAAAGGAAAAAGAGTTTAATTGAATAAATTTACTGTGATTAGATTCTGCTGTGACAGTAAACCCAAATATCACGGGTTTAAATAAAGTTATTAATCTCTCATGTAAATAAAAATCTGAGGAACTGATTCAGATTTGGTATGTTGCTTCCAAAATTAAGGATTCTTCTAACTCTGTTGCTTCAATAACCTCAACATCCACCATCATATTGACCCTTCTACCGGCAGGAAGAAACAACACTTTCCAAAAGTTGTAACATACTACTGCTCACATCCCATTGGAATGAACTTTGTCAAACTATCACAAGGGAGGCTAAAACAATTAGTCTTAATATATTGTGGGTAATGTGCCCGTAAGCCCAGCCATAAATCTGATTTAAAAAGCTATAGGGTGGGCATGGATATTTAACAACAACAAAAAAAGAATGGTTTGATTTTAGAAAGTTTGATTCAATATGGCTAGAACTTAGTGGACAAACAGAAAAAACAAATAGTTTCTTAGCATTTCATTAATAATATACACAACACTTGCAACGCAAATTATTGTGAATATCTGCAGCTAATGTTTTTAAAGAGCCAGGCAACTGATGGCATTTAATTTTTAGACTTTCCCATAGGCAGGCACTATAATTACACCCCACTTACAGATATTTGCTTACAGATATGTAAGCTGTTAGAAAATGACAGACAAGAATTCAAAATCAGGTCATCTAGCTTCACTATGTTATTCATCTATCACCTAGTATGCACTTACAAAACCAATGGAATAAAAAAAGTGGCATGCACTGAATTCAGAAACAAAAGACTCAAAATGAGAGAGACAAAAGGATTCTCCAGGATGACAGGAAAATGAAACGCTAAGGCCACTTCCAAATCAGAGCAGGTGATAAGATTCCTGATTTTCTAAAAGAGATGAAACGGACAGATTACCAGAGGTGTCTAAAATCTGACAGGCCTAGGTAATCCCAGCACTCTGGGAGGTGGAGGTGAGCGGATCACTTGAGGTCAGGAGTTCAAGACCAGCCCGGCCAACATCATGAAACTCCGTCTCTACTAAAAATACAAAAATTAACCGGGTGTGGTGGTAGACGCCTGTAATCCCAACTACTCAGGAGGGTGAGGCAGGAGAATCGCTTGAACGTGGGAGGCAGAGATTGCAGTGAGCTGAGATCGCATCACTGCACTCCAGCCTGGGTGACAGGGCAAGACTGTCTGAAAAAAGAAAAAGAAAAAAAAAAATCTGACGGGAAATTTAGGCAACTGGAAAAGACTTTAGAGTTGACCTAATGACAAGTATATAGGAAAATAAACAAAGAGAAAAACCGAGACGAATAACAACTAGGAAAAAAAATGAGAAAAAAATAAAAATCATGTAGTATACCACATGGTTCATCTATGAAAGGCATTTGCATAGTCATAACAATGTAGACACTAAAAATGATCTTCAAAATTACCATATTAACATATATTAATAGAACTGGGGAACAGAAAATGGGCATGTGAAGTGAGGTAGACAGCAAGAGCTAAATCCTATTGTCTATAACATTAAGTTGATAGATAAGACCTACAAATGACAAAAAGTGCATTATAATTATATTACATAAAGATATGGAGGTGATCAGAACAATGAGACAAAAAGTCATGAAAGAAGTTATCTGCAGCATGGGCAACAGGCTGGGGAAAAGGGTGGATATAGATTTTTGGGGGGGGGGGGCGGAGAACAAGCCTATAGAATTATTTGTTAATCTAAGTATATGTGTAAATAATAAAAGTATAAACACTAACAAAAAGTAAAGAAACAATTTGGGGAGGGGGAAAGAGGGGCTCTCACTTAAGGAAAGATGTAAGAACACTCTACTGCCACCATGTTACTGTTTTCTGAACACAAAAATCACTTAATCCTGTAAGTTACTTAACTTTCCCCCAAAAAAGATTTAAGAAATACAAAGTACCCTATAAATGTGGGATCTACTAGTAAATCTGAAGTTACTGAAAAGCACAGAAAAGATGATCCTGCTTACATGGTATGAAGTATACAAACGTATACATAAACAGATGATGCTCAAAACACCTTAAATGGTGGGTATCTTTGGTAGAATTTGGGGTAAACTTTACTTTTTCATTTCTGCACATGCTGTTTCAATTTTAGGTAAAACAAATCATTCTCAAAAAATGATAAATCTTTTTTTCAGGAGGAAGAAAGTTAAAAAGCTAATTGTTACTTCCTGAATAATTACATGAAAAAAACTCATCAATATGGCCCCAATCATATCTCTTCATTAAAAACTCAAGTGACTACTCAAAGGACTTTTTTCTTTCAAAAACAGTCAGCATCTGAAGTATCACTCTCTTGCCACAGTGTGTCACTCTTACTGTACAGATATTTTTGAATTTCCATAGGAAGGAGGAAACTGTTTAAAAGCAGATTTAATTTTCAAATCATTAAATCCCCACTTACCAAAAGACAGCCCCGAGGACAGAATCCCAAGCTTATTCGTTATTATAAATACCTGGCAGCAGCCTACAAAGTACTCAAAATGTACTTGCAGTTTTTTTTAATACAAACTTATCAAACTTACACAAATTAAAACAAAGCCTGAATATATAGTAATCTTACAAATAAATTCACTGGTGCCACCTTATTCAGAAGGAAGAAATATGTATTACCATGCTTTAAGTGGCCAATTTAGGCCAGGTATTTTACAGAAATCACCAGTTAAACAAAGCAAAGGACCAGATGCAGTGGCTCACGCCTGTAACCCCAGCACTTGGAGAGGTGGATCACCTGAGGTCAGCAGTTCCAGCCCAGCCTGGCCAACATGGTGAAACTCCATCTCTACTAAAAATATAAAAATTGGCCAGGTGTGGTGGCGGGCACCTGTAATCCCAGCGACTAGGGAGGCTGAGGCAGGAGAATCGCTTGAACCCGGGAGGTGGAGGTTGCAGTGAGCTGAGATCATACCACTGCACTCCAGCCTAAGTGACAAGAGCGAAACTCTGTCTCAAAACAAAACAAAACAAAAACCAAAAAAGAAAATCCACAGTCTAGTAGATGAGAGTAACACAATGAGGAGCACAGTGTGTGACATGGACTAAACCTGAGTTGCTTGGTTATCAGCCAAGGAAAACTGGATCTACACTGATCTAAATGTTAACAAAGTAGATGCATATATGAAAGTTTTCAGGTTGAGTTACTGATGCATGTCGCATTGGTCAGCATAAAAACATTACTACTCTGATTAACATATAAAGATGCAACAGAGTAATATTTTTCACAGACATAATAATATACCCTCCCTACTGTGCGCAAGGCTAGACAAAAATCCAGTAAGTGGATGGTGAACTGATGCCATCAAATGTGTGAAATTTGGCAATAAAAATTCCAATTTTACCACAATAACAGTACAAGTTTTTAAACTAATGACATTTTTGGCTTGCTATATTTCTGAACCCTACTTGATTTAATGATGAGGTGTTCTCACAATAGGCACCTACATTACTGCTATTATGCAGAAAAACTGTAAGTAAAATGGAAAAAATTATGAAGAAAAATTTAAAAACAATATTTAAATTTTGACTCATAGAATAAATGATTATAAAGCTGAAGCATAAATATCCTTTTAGGTAATATACTTTAAAAAAAATCAAATTTTCCTCATGTAAAATGAAGGTGACTAAAATATCTTAAGAGTATTTTAGCTTCAAAAAGCATAATTATCTGACAAATAAGTCATAGTAGTATAGAAAGGTAGTAACCTCTAAACTTACTGTAATTAGATTACCAAGTAGGTGGTATTAATAAGTATATTATACTTACATTTTATATATATCTACTACACTTACATTACATTTATATGTCTACTACCTTGAAAACAACCCAATGATCTACAACTTTTCAAATGTTGTTTTAAAAGGCACAATATAATTTTCACATTCAAATTACTTTTATAATAAGACAATGAACTACTAATGATTACATTTAATCATTTAATAATCACCAACGTTAAAGAAACCTCACTTTTAACAAAAATTACTATTGTATATATGTACTTTATTCATGGGCTCAAGTATGCATTTTTTAATGAAATATTTATGAACTTTACAGTTTGTAAACAGAAATTCCCCAATTCTTAAGACTAAGTAAGATTAAACAATGATTTCAAGAAAGAGCAGACTATTTGTTAGCAGGTTGCTCTTAATATATTTAATACCTTGTAATTTTCATTAAAATATGACTGAGCAATATGATTAAAACCTCAACTAATTCTCACAGAAATTTCTAAATACGGCAGCTATCAACACAAAACAATTTTTTTGGCTTTTGTTTCCTTTTGAAGTTGTTTAGAGGTACATTATCAAACCTCACTGATTAACAGGGAAGAAGCAAATTATATAGCTTTTAACTAAAAAATATGCATAATATTGACTTTTGATAATTTTATTAAGATATTAAATCTGCTCTAGGGTAGGGTTTGGGCTAAAAAAGTACTCTATAAATAAATCACATTTAAAATTCTACAGGTTTTTAAAGTAGGAGCTCAAAGTTCTAAGCAAATTAAAATTTAAAGCATATATATATTTACTTGCTAATTTACACTATTAATTTGAAAAAGCTCATTCACCTACTTTGCTAAGGACAGCAAAGCACTGTATTCACTGAACTCAAGTAGAAAGTTTACTTTTCAGATACGTTTAGACTGTTACATAAAATATTTCACATTTGGATGGATGGTTAGAACAAACAATATAGTCTTTATGTTCAACTTTTAGAAAGGGGCAAGATGTTACGAGGTTTAAGTAAGTAATGCATAATCTCCAAATTCATGTCAAGACTAATTTAAACTCTGCTGATTAATTAGTAGGGGAAATATGCTTTCTACATGTTAAGTTGCTGAATATTTTTTAAAAACATCTGGCACATATACCTCTGGTAAAATTGTATAATTTACTTTTACTATAAGATATTCGGGCAAGTATTTACAGCAACTAAACAAACTAGTGCAGATAATTGCATATCTTATTAAATAAATTAGAATCTCAACAAGCCTGAGCAACCCAACTCTGCAACAACATAAGAGACCATTAAAGATTAAAAGAAAGAAGAAAAGGAAGAAAAGAAGAACAAGAAAGCCCTTCAGCACATACTTTAACAAATAAATCACTCAGGCAAAGCCAAACAAGTTTTGAAAGGGCCTGCTTTGACAGATGTTCTCTGGAAAAGCAAAGGCTTCAGGCAAAACGAATGGTTTTATTATTATTTTTTAAAGCTATGGAATATTATTAATGTTGTTTCTGTATTTTTCAAATATTTTAATTTAAAAAAATGCATTTACAACCATTGTTCAGGGACTCTCCCCTACTGCCACTTCAAGACACTTATCAGGGTATTTAATGCTCATTTAGATTTGTTTCAAGTATAAAATTAACCACAAAAGCAACTTTGCTCCCTAACTTAGGGAATAAAACTTCCTAAAAAATTTTATAAAGCATCAAGAGTCGCTGCATCTTTTAAAGCTGTAAAAAATCATCCATATTGCTTTTACAACAGGCCTATATACAATTCCTGCTATAAAAGCCTACGTAAGGGTTGAAGCAAAATTTAAGAGTTCTTATATTTATTTGTATGAATAAGATTTGATGACTGTTGGCATTCATAAAACTCAAAATGCAGGTATTCTGTATAAAACCTGTTTATAGAAAGTCAAATTCCAGAAAATGATCATGCAAAGTGTACTTACCAGTGCTTATGCCTTCCCTTCACCTAACGCTTGAATTACAGGCTTCCAGAAATTTTTCTATCTTTCCAATTAAAAACGCTGCAGCCTGCTACACTCCATAAAATGGCCGCGTTGCTTAACCAACAAAAACATGTTAGAGACTGAGCTGTTACTTTTAGAAGAAAAAAAGAAAATAAACAATTGCTTCTTTTGTGGTGAAGCATAAAACACTTAGGCTGGCATTTTGAATCATGGAGCTCCCCTGGCCGTTGCTATTGCTCTTCAAGTAGTTGTAGTAAAATTTCTGCCACATTCTTGCTTTCTGCATGGTGTCTCAGCAGTAACAGATCAGAACAGGCTAGCAAACAACTCCTTCCTAAATGTAAGCTCTAATTTCTTCTTCTGCAGTGAAATGAACGAAGTTTCTATGCAAAGGAATGAGTGACAGTATTCCCAGCCAATCAGCTTGGGTTTTTTCAGGAAAATCACCCCTTAATTCATTCAAAATTAGGTCATATGACACTATTTGAAATACTATTGGCTTACAATGAAAGTAATGTTTGACTTCACACAGGATAAGGCCACCCATCTATGCTTACCTGGGCTGAAGACAACTTGACTATAACCGGTACTGTGAATTAAATACACACACACATACAAGGGGAAAAAAAGAATAAAGCCTTACCAGAGCCTCCCAACTATTAAAGGGCCGGAGTTCTGTTATCTTCTGAGCCTTTTTCTGAGAACACTGAGGAATCAAAGTAAGTTCACCAATTGAAGCATCTTGAAGGAAGTGAAGAATTTTACCTTTATAGCCATCCTCCATCACTTCTTCACCACTACTATAGTCCTCATCTAGTGAACTACCGACATCAGAACCTGAATCATATTCAGAGTCTTCAACAACTCTCTTTGGATTAAAAACATTTTTTTTACGTTTCTTGTTAAAGCCATTTTGTGCTTTCATTGAAAATTTCTGTTTTAATTTTGTTTTAGTTGCATTTTTAGGGTAATTTTGACTTCTTGAAGAAACTTCTTTTCCATTTGGAACCTCACTTTGTGATGCATATTGCATATCTGTATATAAAAGACAAAAACAGTAACTAAATTAGAAATACATAAATATAAAGATAGACTTCAAATAAAAACTTAAAACATTTACCTATTCCTTTTGAATACAGAAGAATTCAACCACAATTTATTGTTAAATTTGATACACTTTAAAAATACTTAAGTAGAATTTGAAGTTAAACAATTGTTTCAAAAGCAGGTGATAACTTGTTTTTAAAATGAATTAAATATAAATCTCTATTTTCTAACAAAGGTCCTGAGAACACAAATGGCAGCTGCATATCTGTATGATGTCTCAGCTATTCCTAGCAGCCCCACTCAACTATGCCAACACTGAAGAATATAGCAGAATGATGCTTACACTACTATAAAGCTTACTAATAAAAAGTGTATATGTTTCAACTATCCATAATTTTCCAATACTATCTTCAATATTCTAAGTTTCATCGTTACTTAAAAAATTATTCAAATAGGCTGGGCATGGTGGCTCACGCCTGTAATCCCAGCACTTTGGGAGGCCGAGGCGGGCAGATCACAAGGTCAGGAGTTTGAGACCAGCCTGACCAACATGGTGAAACCCTGTCTCTACTAAAAATATAAAAATTAGCCAGGCATGGTGGTGCATGCCTGTAATCCCAGCTACTCAGAAGGCTGAGGCAGGAGAATCGCTTGAACCTGGGAGGTGGAGGTTGCAGTGAGCCGAGACTGTGCCACTGCACTCCAGCCTGGGTGACAGAGCAAGACTCCATCTCAAAAAAAATAAAAAAAAAAAAAATATTATTCAAATACAGTATTATCAAAAAGCCCCACTACTTTATCACTGATTATCAGTTTACAGAATTCTAAGATGCCTGTGAATGAAGGTACACCATTATTTTATGTACCAGTGAGAAAACATGCACCAATCTATAATACAATACTTTATTCAGAAATTTTTACTTACTCAGAAAGCTATTAGAGTTACACAGATTATCATACCTTTATTTTTGTGCATTTATAAAAAATAAGCAAAATGAATTGGCTAAAGTATTCCTCAAATGTTTTCACATTCATAACATGGCTCTTCTGACTCATTTTTCAAACTCACATTTGGTGGCTTTCTTTTTGCCACAGAATATCATTTTCTGTGCCATCAACAGTATTGGTAGTATAGCCTTTTAAAACATAAAAAAAAAAAAAAAAAAAAAACCCCAAACCAAAACACCTAAAGCTACCATGCTGGCTTTGCAACTATGAAGAGCTAGTCTACTTGATTCTTCCTTAGGTATGTTACTAAACATGTATGACTCAACTCTTCCTTACCACCTCTCCTCTATCATTTGGTTCCTACAATTAAGAGTGTTCCAAAATGTGTTCATGCCTATGATACCCTTAAGTTTTTGATGCTAGTGCTTTTGATATCTGTGCAAGTATAGGCTAAGACATCCACATTACAGTAATGATATGATATCACCAATCACAAGATCCATCCTGACAGTTGTTAAAAAGGTTATTTTACACTCAATAAAACATGGCAATTTAAAAGTAGCCTTAACTATTAAGAAAGACTGAACAAATAGAAAAAGATATTTATTGTTTTGTTTTACACTATGATAAAGAACAGGCAGGTCAAAACATTTAAAAACTGGTTGTTAAAGAATGTTTTTACATCATTACTTTCAACATCTTTTGCAATCCCACCCTCTGATTAACAGCTAATAGCTTTTCTTATATACCATTTTCTTATATACTAAAATACAGACTATAATGAGAAGTACGTATTTTCTATGACCCAGAATAATTACCTTGGTCTTCTGCAAACACTTTTAGAGATTCTAAAGCTTCTGTGTACATCCATTCATGTTCCTTGAGTACTTCTCTAAGTTCCTAGAAATAAGTCATTGATCTTTTTGTTAAAAATCTCAAATTAGCAACTTGCAGAAAACGTCTATGCTCTTTTAAAAATAAGTTAATCACCTGAAAACAGAGAATTCATATCTGATTATTTTGCACTTGTTTTTACACTGCTTTACAAATGCTTTCTGTGTAATTTCACCTCCACAAATACACAATAGTCTTCAAAGGAAAGAAAACTTGACATTTTTTTGCATTTCTAATGCTCACTATGAAGTACTGTGAACACTAGAGATCAAGAAATGTTTTCTCAATTAAAAATGAAATTTCAATATGTAGCTAGGCCTTTACAAACTGCTAACTTCAAAACATGTAGTTTCAACAAAGGTAAAGAACCAATATTGCAACAAGATTTTGCATTCAGCTCCTCAGAATTTAGTAGATGTACTATCTGAACATATATACTCAAATAAATCAGTGCAAGTGTAAATGTACTCTAAATGCTAAACAAATATGTGCTTCTATATATGATCATGGGATTAAACAGAGGGCCTTTTAGCAACAGGATGCGTGGCATGAGTCTTTTTTTTTAATGACTCTGAAAATATTCTCACTATCTGGGAAGTAGTAGAAAGCTTATGAAATATTAAGACACTGAAATGGAATACTTTTTAAATTCTTGTAAGAAATTTCAAGAATGAGAACATGAAAAAAACTAAGCAGTTACTTCATGGGGGCAGGGTTACAGATGACTTTCTAGATGTCTTACATGTTATAAATGAGTTCAAAATTTTTATTACAGTTATTTTTTAATGACTTAGGGATACAGTATAGATACTACAGTAAACAAGGTAAATAAACAACATAAATAAACAGTATGAAAATACTTTATAACACTGATAAAACGAGAACATTTAATTAGAAGAATACAAAACTCACCCTAAGCTTTTATGTGGTTGAACTCTTAACACTATTTTATAATAAAAACACTTAGTACACACTTATTAAATTTTCATACACGACTACTCACCTGCTTATCAAAATTGGGAAATTCCTTTTGCAATTTCAGTACAATACTTTCCTGCTTTTCCCAATTACTGCTAGATTCTGCAGACTCATTTGATTCCTCTCCCTAACGGGGAGAAAAAAAAGAAAACAATTTAAGAGATATCAATAACAATGGTCTTAAGGCAATTATCATTGTATTTTGACTTGATCTGAAAATAATCATCATCAATCAGAAGAATCCAAACTGTTTCTTTTTGTTTCTGTGAACATTGACATATTTATGTCTTTAAGGATGAAAAATATTGCTGACTTAAGATCACTGAAAGACCCTGATTGCATATCCGGTAACTCAAACTTTATTCTCAGTGCTTAAAATGAGATAAATCTGCTAAAAAACTAGAATGATCCTCAAATTAACTCAATATAATTCAAGTATACTGATGCCTTCTCCAAGACAACGGTAAATTTTAAAAGGATACAAATATCTCATCTATGTTCACTATTATATACCCACCTATAAATTTCAAATTCTGAGAAGAGTTTACTTTTACTTCACTCTTGATTCACAGAATAGCTTAAATATTAATTGCTCAGTCACAACATAAAACTGAAACAATGATAAAAGGAATTTAAGTGGAACTAAATAATGTATAAACCAAACAGATTAATTAATATGAGAATTGTGGCTATACATAGTCTCACTTTTCCTTCTTCTCTGTCACTTAACTTCACTTGAAGAAACTGGTTAAAGTCCACATTTAAGCAAAAAGAAAAGACTCCTTGTGTTCATGCATAGGAAAAATTTTAGTCAATCAAAAAAGCATTTTTCTACTCTGCTTAGAACTGCACCACATGCTATACACACAAGATGGAGAAAAATACAATCTTCTTCTTCAACCTCCTTTATTATCCAACAACTGAATTGCTATTTTTCTCTTTCAGTACCTTAGATAGAAATAACTAAATTCTGATACCTCCTCTGCACAATGGAGTAAAATAAAATTTCATAAAACAGAGACCAATAAAATGCTATGGATATCTGGACTAAAGAAGAAAATTGCATGTGTTTCATAATAGTAAGTGGTCTACTTGGGCTCAAATGCAGAGAATGTCAACAGGTTACAAGGATGAAGAATTAAACCAGAGCTAACATGGAATAAAGCCTAAGGTTAGTCTTTTTAAAGAAGCAACAGGATTTTGAGCAGGGGAATAATAAGACATACTGGTGAAATCCATCTGGAGAAAACATTTCAAAATCTTCAAAATTCATACTGCCACCTTTACAGCCCAGGCACACTGAAATTCCAAGAACAGTATTTTAAAGCTCACAGATGGATAACAACCAGCTGAGGAGGGAACAGATCCAAGTATCTAACTCTAGACCACTGCTTTTTCACTACATAAGTGAAAACTAAACTTCAGTTGTTCATTTGTTAATATATCAAATGTGCGTCATGGACAAACAAATAAATTGTGGTAAACACATAAAATGGAATATCACTAAGTCATAAAAAAGAATGAAGTACTGATACACACCACAACATGAATGAACACTGTAGTATATTTGAAAGCATTATGCTATGTAAGAGGCTAATAAAAAAGAACAAAATCATGTTCTTCGTAGCAACACAGATGTAGCTGGAAACCATTATCCTAAGCAAGCTAATGTGAAATCAGAAAATCAAATACCACATTTCTCACTTATAAATGGGAGCTAAACATTGGGTACACATGTTCATAAAAATGAGAACAACAGACACTGGGGAACACAAGAAGGCGGAGGGAGGATGTGGGGGAAGAGTTAAGGAAAACTACCTATGGAGTACTATCCTTACTATCTCGGTGACAGATTCATTCATACTTCAAACTTCAGCATCACGCAATATACCTTTGTAACAATCTTGCACATGTACCCCAATTCTAACATAAAAGTTGAAAAAAGAAAAAACAAATAAAACACATTTTTCTGAAATTAAAAAACAAGAGGCTAGACATAAAAGGTTGCATATTATATAATTCCACCTAAATGAAATGTTCAGAATAGGTAAATCCAGAGACTGAAGGCAGATTGGTGGTTGCCAGGGGTTAGGGGGAGGAGGGAATGGGGAGAAACTGCTTAATGGGTATAGCATGCTATTACGAGGTGATGACAGCGTTTGGAACTAGACAGGAATGATGGTATACAACACTGTGAATGTAGTAAATAGCATTAAATAGTTCACTCTAAAATGGTTAATTTTATGCTATGTGAATTTCACCTCAATAAAAAAATAGATAAAATATCTGGAAAACAGTAAACAGCTCTTCGGAATCAAATATTTAGTAGATGGTGTGCCTATCATGTGTTGTTTGCTCTTGGGTCCCACACTTCTGCCAGCTCTGCTAATCCCTGGTGACTGAATATACTCATGTGGTCCAGGAGGTTACACAGACACTTTACAAAAGCTAGCTGATAAAGTTTGGGCCTGTATCTGTCTCAGCGGGCCCAAGGGATATGATTCGACCCAGTGCTTATTTTTCCATCTCCAGAATCATAGTTGGAACAGACATATTTGGCACTGGCAGAAATCCCATACTATATCAGTTCCCTGACCCATGATGTATGGGCTACTATTATAGGAAACACCAAATCCAAGTCCCTAGAGGTCAATCAAAACAACAATAAGCAATTACTACAGTCCTAAAGGAACTGCAGATATTGACACCACCATCCCATCCCAATGTAAGATGCCTCCTTGACCTATACAAAAAGTAGATGAGTCTTGCAAGAATTATTTAAGAGTATCATAAACAATCAAATTCCAACTGCAGCTGCTTTACAGGATGTGGTATTTTTGCTGGAGCAAATCAATATGGCTATGCAGTTATCAATCAAGCACTTGCTTTTTCCCCTTTCCCAATTAGATCAAACAGAAGCAATCCGTTTTTATCTTGGCAGGTTTAATGATATACCTTCAGTCTTCAGAGTTAGAGTAACTTTCCTGGCTCTCTCAAATAATACAGTACTCATGGACTTATATGGTTTTGCACAGTCTAGAGAGTATCACTTGATCCACTATACTGACATCATGTTGACTGGACTTGATACAGGTAGTGGGTATTTTCAATGGTACTGGTCAGATACGTACATGCCACATTATCAGGGTGAAGGAATAACCATCCTCACTCTGAGGCCCACCACTTTTGTGGGAGTGTAGTCTGGAGCACGTTGCAAACTCGACTCTTAAGAAAAAAGAAAGGCCGTACCTATCTGCCTCTTTAGACTGTTTGGACATTGGGAGCTCACTGCGCACTGGAGGCAAGATATACTTCATTAGGGTGTGTACTGCTTGATTCATTTTATAAAATACCTCTTAAGATTGTCAGTTATGGCTGGGCACGCTGGCTCACGCTTGTAATCCCAGCACCCTGGGAGGCTGAGGCGGGTGGATCACGAGGTCAGGAGTTTGAGACCAGCCTGGCCAACACAGTGAAACACCGTTTCTACTAAAAATACAAAAAATTAGCCAGGTGTGGTGGCAGGCACCTGTAATCCCAGCTACTCGGGAGGCTGAGGTGGGAGAATTGCTTGAACCCGGGAGGCGGAGGTTGCAGTGAGCCAGGATCATGCCATTGCACTCCAGCCCAGACAACAGTGCGAGACTCCATCTCAAAAGAAAAAAAAAAAGAAGAATGTCAGTTATGAATGGGGCCCAGGTTAAGAGACCGCTCTATACCAGGTCCAGAGTGCAATACAAGGTACTCTGCCACTTAGGTTTCATGACCAGCAGATGCAATGATTCTCCAAGAATCTGTTGCAGGTAAGGATATTGTATGAAGTCTTTGGCAAGGCCCAGTGGGAAAATCGTTGCAGAGAGTTTTAAAGAAAGGTCATCATGTCCTCTTCTACTGACCACAGTCAGTTTTGCTGTGACACATATATTTCCAAAAATTACTGCATTATGCAAAATTGTTAAAGTAAAAATTGCAGCCTTTAGGAGAAAAACTGTTAGAGATACAATGTCAAAAACTTCATCAGTGACATATAAAAAGAGAAGGCAATCTAATAAAAATGATACCACAATTTTATACACATTAAATAGTTAATACCTAAATACTACAATAAATATGAGCTGAAGTTTGCTTGTGGACATTGGAAGGGTTACAGCTTACAAGTTATTGTGAAGTGGCAAAAAACAGGTTATCTGAAAATGAATGGAAATTTTTAACACCAGATACAGAAGGTTGTAGCTCACTGTCCTTGTGTTATGTCTGCTGTACTAACTTAAAATATAAAGAATAAATAAAATTTCTGTGGTGTTGCCAGCCTCCTCCTTTTACACTAAAGCTGCCTGTACAGTTCCAAATTCATCCAGATGCCATACAAGACTATCCTAATATCTTCAGCAGTAAAGCCATTATCTTCAAGGCAGTCCAATTATTTTCACAGCATTTAAAACATCTGATCATTTGTATTACATTGTCATGGCATACACAGACTTCTGACTTTCATTATCACTGTCATCGACATCTTCTGCATCCATAGAGCCATCAGCAGCAAGTTGCTGAATGTTTTCTGTGGTTAGATCATCAGGACAGGACCCTAGAAACTTTTCAATATCCTCATTTTTGACTGCTCCAAGTCCAAACTGTTTTCTTAGATCATTATAGCTTGTTTTAAACTTCTAAAATTTCTCTGAAGTATCAAATTCTTCAAAATAAAGAATCAAGTCAAAGGCAATTTTCTGCCACACATAACACAAACACTCTCAGTATATTACTCCAGGCTTCAACAATGACATTGCAATGTTAAACCTCTTCCAACATTCTGTAACCACTTCTGCATCCCTGCCTTAGATAACAGCAATTAATATCTTAAATGTTCACTTTAAATAGTAAGCTATAAACACTGCTGTCACACATTTAAAAAGGGGCTGTTATCAGAGAGGTGGTTTTTGGAGGCAAAAGGAAGAATGTGACATAGGTTGAATTCTGCTTTTGTAGAGAGCTTGATACACTGTAAGAATTTTTAAAGTTAAGTTTTTTTTTTTAATGTTTTGGGGCATTCATCCTCTTTAACAGAGAACTAAGTAAAAATATAAATGCAAATGTGGGCAGCCATCCATACATTTTTGCTACACCTGACATAAACCTCAAAGGCTGACGTTAACAATATCTTTTAAAAAGCTCAAAGTTTGGTGAGTGACATTATTGGCTTCAGCTTCAAATCTCCATTTGGCACTGGTGCCGAATATCACAGTTATGTTACCTTTAGGAGCCTTAAATCCTAGAGCATGTTTTCTGTCTTTCATATTTGGGTTATTCGAGGCATGCGTTCATAACAGATATTTGTTTAATCAAAACCAAGAATTTAACACCATGCACAGCTGCCTTCAATTTACTTCCGTATCACTGCTGAAAAATTCTTTTGCAGCTTTCATATCTACACTAATAGTTATGTCTGACAGCCAAAGGCTTAGGAAACTGTAGCATTGTTTGTAGGAAACTGTAGCACTCTTTGAAATCATTAAAGCAACCACTACTAGCACTAAAAGGAGCCACTTATGCAGGGTACAGTGACTTCTATTTTAGGTCTGTGTATATAATTACACAGATCTATATGAGAAAGGTTGTTCCTTAAGTTTTTCACCCTTTGGTCTTGAATCCAAATATTTGACAATCTTTCCTTTTCTTCTGTTTCTTTATGCCTTGTTCTTATGGACTTTCCAGCACTTGAACCTGGTCCAGCCATACATACACTTTTATATTTGTGGCATTATCTTTGATGGTCCATAATGTGGATTCCTTTATATCTGTTGCTTGGGATGTATCGTTATGTTTTTATCTTTCCAAATGTTTTCTTGTTTCAAGCTTCTCCTTAATACTCAAAACATTCCCTCTGCATGCACTGTGTGGCATTTTTGAACCAGAATGCTTAGGTAGGTTTGAGATGTTCAATGAGTGCTTTTTTCAAATAGAAAAGATCACAAATGTCAAAGAATAGCATATCACCACCTAACAGGATAATATACATGGTAAAAAGAGGCAGCCAGTGGATACTGGAAACGTGGGTGTTTTATGCATTCCTATGTGGCTTGGTTCAGCTGGAAGCAATTTTCTATGATCACCTACTATTTCTCATGGACAAAACTGCACATAAGCACACGCAAATTTTGGATTATGCTCAAATCGTTCTCTAATGTATTAACACTGGAATAAATTCACATTTTAAAAACAGAACTGACTGATGTATTTTTGTAAAACAGCTATTGACTTGACAATAAATCCTGATAAAAGCTGAATGGTTGACCACAGAACATCAAATGACCATGAGACTTGAGCCGTTATGTGATCTGGGTATCTGATTTAACTAGCCTAAAACGGAGCATTGGCAGCAGCAACCCATCATCAAGTAGAAATGGTATACTTGAGAATGGACTTGAGTAGGTTCAAGAGACACAAATAAATTGCATGTGCAGGTGTCTCAGACTCTCATGGTACCTGCTTCTGCATCACTGCTGCCCCTTCTTCAACCATTACCTGAGGCATTATAAAAAATTCTTTATGACCTGATAGGTTGGGCACAGTGGCTGCCGCCTGTAATCCCAGCACTTGGGGAGGCGGCCAAGGCAGGCGGATCACCTGAGGTCAGGAGTTTGAGATCAGCCTGGCTAATATGGTGAAACACAAAAATTAACTGAGCATGGCGGCACACGCCTGTAATCCCAGCTACGTGGGAGGCTGACAGGAGAATCACTTGAACCCGGGAGGCAGAGGTTTCAGTGAGCCGAGATCATGCCTGGGCGACAGGATGAGACTCTGTCTCGAAAAGAAAGAAAAGAGAAAATTCTTTATGACCTGATAAAGAGGGAAGAAATCCTTAAACTTCATTTGTATGTTGTGAGACAGGTCTCACTGTGTCACCCAGGGTGGAGTGCAGTGGCATAATTATGGCTCACTGAAGCCTCAACCTTCTGGGCTCAAGTAATCCTCCCTCCTTAGCCTCCAGGTAGCTGAGATTACAGCTGCATGTAAGCATGCCCAGCTAATTTAAAAAATTTTTGTTTTTTTTGCAGAGACAGGAGTCCCACTATATTGCTCAGGCTGGTCTTGAACTCCTGGGCTCAAGCAATCCTCCTGCCTCGGCCTCCCAAGGTGCTGGGATTATAGGCATAAGCTACTGCACCCAGCCTGAACCAGCTTGACTTTACAAAGGATTTGCATAATTTTAGAACCAGCCAAGTGAACAACTGCTATAATATAAACCCAACTCAGAGAGTAGCCCTGTGTACAACTCTGGGCAGTACATCTTGTTGCCCATTTTGTGTACCAAGAGATGGCCAGAGGTAGAGATCAGCAATGTATCAGGAACAGAGGCTAAAAAGAAGACTTAAAAAACTGGTGACCAGGAAGTCTGGGGAAGAGGTACATTGTTGAACATCTCAGAATATAAGTTATTCTGAGAATACAGCTGGGCATGGCGGCTCATGCCTGTAATCTCAGCACTTTGGGAAGCCGAGGTGGGTGGATCACTTGAGGTCAGGAGTTCGAGACCAGCCTGGCCAACATGGTGTAACTCCATCTCTACAAAAAATTAAAAAAAAAAAAAAAAAATAGCTGGGCGTGGTGCTGCACTCCTGTAATCCCAGATACTCCGGAGGCTGAGGCGCGAGAATTGCTTGAACCAGGGAAGTGGAGGTTGCAGTGAGCCAAGATCACACCACTGTACTCCAGCCTGGGACAGAGTGAGACTCTGTCTCAAAAACAAAACAAAACAAAAAAAAAGAAGTTATCCTGAGAATAGAATACAAGGATAACGGTGTTTGTGTGAATGTTCAGCCAAGGGTGCACACATGGCAGAGAAAATTTTTAAAGATCAGGTATACAAGATCATCCATTTTGTGAACACCAGTTAAGTCCACAGCCACTTGAATGCCTGCTCAATAGGCCCATTTACAAATGGCCATGGCAACTGGGCTTGAGTCTGTGCATGCAAGTCAACAAGGTAAGACTTTCTACACCAAGATTAATCTGGCTATTGTTACGGTCAGTGCTCAACCTGCAAGGAACAGAGGCCAACGAGTTCCCATTATAGCACCATTCCTTGGGAGATTCGGTCAACTGTCTGGTGGCAGGATGATTACACCTTCACGATTCATCATGAAAGATATAGTAACAGATAACCTGCTCTAAATATGAATTTGCCTTCCCTATCCACCTGCTTCTGGAAACACCACTATTATGGGTTGTGTCCCCTCCAAATTCAAATGTTGAAGTCCTAATGCCCAGTACCTCAGAATGTGACCTTACTGGAGACAGGGTCATTAGTGAGACACTCAAGTTAAAATGAGGTCATTAGAGTGGGACCTAATCTGACTGTTGTCCTTATAAAAAGGGGAAATTTGGACATGAACACGCACACAGTTCAGAGAACCCAATGTAATGAAGAGGGCAGAGATAAGCAATTAATACTGGATAAATTTAAAAGAAAGCAAAAACAGTCACAAATTATATGCAAGCACAAATTATCTGGCTTAGTTGTGAAAGAAAAGAAAGAATGATTCATTTAGACAAATTTTCAGGTCTGATATCCACAGACACAAAATAGTCTGTGCTTAAGCAGGCTTCATACTGGATAAATTAAAAAGCAAAAACAGTCACAAATTAAATGTAGACGTAAATTCCCTTAGTTGTGATAGAAAGGAATTCATTTAGGTGGATTTTCAGGTCTAGTAATATCCACAAACTCCACATATCCTAACCTTAAGCAGCCAATTTTGATACTGTAATTCAAATGTAAACTTACATGATCCAGTCTTGTCTTTTTTATAGATTGATCATCATTAAATTCATCTTCCTCATATGGCTCTGAAGAAGAAGATAATTTTCTTTTCCTGGGCCCACCACCTTTTAAAGCAGAGCAGCACACTCAAACTTTGCACAGAAATAGCAAAAAATCAATTTAATGTAAAACAAAGGCAAAAATGTATTATAATGAATACTAGACAGTTCTCTTGATATCAGGCCCAGTGTTTGTTGTTCTACATATGACTGAATTGAAAAAAAAAGTAAACATTCTTTGCAGTCTTTCAGAAGTAGAAATCACTGTAATACTATATTCATAAACCATCACATTATTTAATCTAAAAATATACATCTCTAAATTGATGAGTAATTCTACAGAGCAACATTAGGAGGGAGGGATTCTTCCAAGTGGCTGAGTGTTGAGCAGCGAAATAAAGCTGACCCCCACCAAGTGTAAGTTATCTGAATACCATCACAGAAACCAGCAATTTCTGAGTCTACTATGTACCAGGCCTTGCACAAGGTCTTTTATAAACTATTGTTTCATTTACTTTTCACACACAAACCTACAAAGTAGGTAACATTTTTATTTCACAAATGAGGAGGATAGAGATACAGAGAGCTTAAGCAACAAATGCTTTTAATGTAAAAACAAGAGAATATAACATAGAGTACAGCAGTAACAGGAAATCTGCACATTGTCGTGACTGGAAGAAAACAAACTAGAGCTACATATGCTACTTATGTATAATTGTATACATTATGTATACATTTACCTACCTCTTAAATACTTTTGCTTTCAGAGAACAAGTTTGTCAGACATATTGCTGTGCTACTATGAAAGCACCTGCTAGACTACAAAGGTTTAAGATTTCAGCATTAATTATATCAGAGCCCTAACTATGCAGCTCAAATACATACATACATGTCAGCTTAAAAATTTCATTAACATGGCTATTACAAAATAAAAATGGAATGTTATTAACATTTTTAAGCACAGTATTTGTGTCACTACAAGCACTAACCACAATATTCTAAATGTAATATTTTAAGTCTGAAAAAAACCTTCAAACCAGATAATCTTGCCACATCACCTAGACATGCTGAATTCTTTCCTAAAAAGAACAGAACAGAAGCCAGGTGCAGAGCTCATGCCTGTAATCCCAGCACTTTGGGAGGCTGAGGTGGGCAGATCTCTGGGGCTCAGGAGTTCAAGATCAGCCTTGGCAATATGGTGAAACCCCATCTCTACTCAAACTACAAAAATTAGCTAGCCGTGGTGGTGCATGCCTGTAGTCCCAGCTACTTGGAAGGCTGAGGCGTGAGGATCACTTGAGCCTGGGAGGCAGAGGTCGTAGTGAGCTGAGACTGCACCACTGCACTCCAGCCTAGGTGACAGAGTGAGGCCCTGTCTCAAAATAAAAAATTAAAAAAAAAAAAAACACAACAGGGCAGCTAGAGAGACTCCGGACAACATCAATAAATTCGTACTCTTACCTTCTGACGTAGAGTAAAAACTTTGGATACACACTTTTTTGTTTCTGTAATTTCATATTCAAAAACAAAAACTTTCAAAACAAACAGCATAAAAACATCCCTAGTGTTTAATATGCAGGCTGATACTGTCTGTAAGACTGCAATTTGTGGTTAAAAGAAACAATGGGAACTGTCACAATTTCTGGATCTGTTAAAGATCACTTACAGGTATTTAAAAAGGTCTTTTGTTGAAAACTGTCCTAAAATGGCAAGTATAGTTTCCTGTCTCAATAACATAGTATACTGAAGATTAAGCTTATCTTCAAGGTTAGACAAACCTGTCATTCTATATACTACCTCAAAGTGCACTACACTAAAAATGAAGATGTCTGATAAGACTGTTCTGTCCGTTCCATGATGCAGCATGGAAGTTTAATTAAAAAACCAGAAAATCCTAATTTTTTATTTCCTTGTAATTTGCCATTTAACATTTTTTTAATTGAAATAATCTGAAGTGCAATGGAATAAGAAAAAGCTCAGCTGAAGTTAAATAAATTTAATGATTGTAAACTCTATGACGGCAGAGGTTGTATCCACTTTGTTTCCTCATGTAACCTCAGTACCTAAGCCACAGCCTGTGCTACCTAGTAAAAGCAGCATAATAAATATTTGTGAAATTAATGAATAAGTTGAATAAGATGAACTGCTCAAGAGAAAAAAGATTAGATACTACCGTGGAATAAAGTAATTCCACAACCTGTTTTTAATGAAATGTTTATGGACCAATGAGATAATGTGAGAGCAAGAATGTATTGGGAAGCTGCAAAACTTCCCAAGCTATTCTGCAGCTCAACAAATGTTCACTGAGCCTATCATTTTTCAGGAGATTTTTTCTTTCTTTCTTTTTTTTTTTGAGACAGGGTCTTGCTCTGTCACTCAGGCTGCAGTGCAGTGGCACAATCCTAGCTCAGAAGCTTTTAAAGTAAGTGCTAGGGACGCAATAATGAGGAAGACACAGCTAACATTCACCTCTAACTTTTTTTTTTAATCATCAGATGACCCTTAAACAAATAGTTGCTAACATTTGGTATGCACTCACTATGTACCAGGCACCATAAGAAGTAGTATACATTATTAGTTCTTCACAACGACCTTTGAGTTTGGCACTATTATACTACTTTACTGCTAAGGAAACAAAGACAGAAGAATCAGGCAACACTGCTCAAGGTCACACAGCTATTAATAAATAGAAGACAAAAAAGAATCTTGATACTCTGTAGGTAGCACCCACAAAATACTGTCTCCTTGCTCAAACTGGAGGAAATTAAAGGTTTAAAATATTTCATATGGATAAAATAAAAATCTTATGTAGAATCTACTTGAATACAGGCCACTTAGTGGAAGAAAAATGAGGTGGATAATTATTGGAGAATGATGGGTCCATGGGAACACATCGTTTTGTATTTTTGTACATATTTTAAGCCTCGAAAAAATTAAAAGTAGTAAGAATCCACTTAGAAAAATGGGCATTCAGAAACATACTGTTGATAAAAGCATAAACTGGCATAACCTTTAACATAAGGACATGGAAATACATATTAAAATTTAAAATGTGCATACACTTTGCTTGAACATCCTAGTTTGAAATTTAACCTATATAAAAAACAGAAATTTTTGTTCTATTTATGTATAAGGACATTTACTTTAGTGCTATAATAATGAAATAATGAAAACGTAAGTGCTAATAGGGAAACAGTTAATAATCTAATCCTGTGGGTAGTCACAGAGGAATGTGAAGCTATCCATGACAAATTATTACATGATTTTTTAAAAGATGCAAACCAATATATTTACATTTTGTAAACTAATGTATGTGTGTTGTATGCCAGTGTATATAAGCAGGAAAAAAGTTGAGAATGACATAAAAGGTGGTTATAATTTAAGGGTGGTTAATGAAGTGTGGGTTTGCTTTCACTATTTAAATACTTTTTTAGTAGTAGGGTCAGGTGATTTTTACATTTTTTTTTTTTTAGTATGTGTAAGTTAAAATCAAGTCAGCATTTATTAAAAAACTGGACACGCTTCTACATTGCAAGCTCATTCAAATGCATTTATTTTTGTATCCCAAGCCCCTGAAACATGAAAAAATATTTACTAAAGGAATGCTGATTACCAGCTACGAATTTCCCTAAGACATTATGTTCCTACTAAGATTTGTAAACCTGTAATAAAACCACAACGCAACTAGAAATTATACTTTAAAAAGAGAGAAAATATATCCTACAAAACTTCACTGTTACAAGATTTGATTGGTAGAAAAGCAGTAAAATTATCAGTGAGAAACTTCTTCCCTTTTTAGGGAAAAACAGTGAAACTATTAATACCTCACAGATTCCTGTAAGAATTCATAAAGGTGTTTGATAAACTGTGGAGCAATATTAATGAGAAGGTACTATTATTATGACGTAACAATAAATCGACATGGCTTAAAATTAAGTCAAGCATACCTGCATCACCAAACATCAGCAAGGCAGCAGCAATTGCTCCATCCATAGTGCTTGTTGATTCAATCAACTAACAGAACGAGAAAAGATTAATGTTTTAAATCAGCACTTTAAGAATTATTTCAGTTACTGAAATATTTAAGAACAAACATATTAAATATAAACATGACAGCAAAGTATGTGTGTCATAGTTTAAGTTCATTAAGTCCTATGATAAATTTTCAGAAAATCTGTTTTATGTAAAAGGTCTGAACTTTAAGCATATTTTAAAATGTATCAGGTTGACTCATTCTTACTATAAAGGAAAAATTAAAACACAATCACATATATACAGTATATTCTAGGTTTTTGCTATTTTAATTACAAAGTTTTACACAAAACTTCCTACTTAACATGTCCAGGCCACTCCATGCCTGTGTGTGCATGCTCACGTTTGTGTATGTGTGTGTGTCAGATGGAGAGAGAAAGGGGAAAGAGGAGACTCACAGACATCTATTTACTTTCTTTTTAATTTCTAGGGGAAAAAGGACAATTCTGCTCTTTTAAAAAAATCTAATACTGCTCGAGATAAATGGGATAAGGGCTCTTAATTTTTACTCTATTTCTGAATTGTCTGAATCTTTTCAAGAACATATGCATATATTACTTGCATGACATCATTCTAATATACTGTTTTTACACTGCTCAGTAATTTTAGATTTCAGAAGAAACTAAAATCCCCTATTTTTCTCCTATTATAGCTTCCCATATTTCAAACGAGTTACTTGTTTTAAAAAGATCTTACTTTTAAATAAGCTACTTTTTGTATTAAATCAAGTAGCCTCAAATCAAAGTGCTCTCTTCCACACTAATTTTTCCTAATCTTGGGTGCTAAGATATATCCTATTGGCCTTCTTCATTTTCAAAATAGCCAAAGCATATTCTTAGCGAGCCGAGAACTATTTCTCAACCTCTTGAATTCCTTTACACGGATTTAAAACCTTTTGTTGAGTAATTTATAAACATTACCTTTAAATCTCCAGAACTGAAGGGGATCACTTGAAATAGAGATTACTTCAAGAGTGCTCTGGAGTGTGTGATATACTAAATTACACAATTTCAGATACTGATTTATGAAACATTCAGGGAAATTATGCATATCAATCTTATTTTTCCAATAAAATTACAAAATTAGAAATATTTTTACAAGAAAAAAACTCTGAACTACATTAAAAATTGGCAATCAAGTGGAAGTATTTTTAAACTGAGATTTGGCCCTTTATGTTGAATATTTTAATACTCCATGTTTATTCTATTGGAAGCTCTTTCCTTATTACTGCTTTAAAATACTTTAGCCCTCATGTCTACATTTGTTTCCACAAAAAAAAAAAAAAATTCACATTAGCAGACAAGTAACACTGCTGTCAGAGAAAATGTAGACTCAAGATATCACTAAAGTTTCATTTAGCTAATAGTAAGATGGTATCAAAATGATCTGGGCGGAAAAAAATCCAGTGGATTCATGTCAAAAATAACATAGATTAAAAATAATGTAATCTACACTTAGACTGGCAGGCACAGGACCACCTATGGTTCACACACATGTTTTGTTTGGCTTGAACAGCATGTTTATTTTTATCTTTCTTTAAATTAGTTAGCATTAAAAGGAACAAAGTACATCCTGCAACAGCGATGAATCTCTTCCACTAGGTGAAAGCAGCCAGTCACAAAATATCACATATCTGATCCCATTTATATGAAATATCCACAATAAGCAAAAAAAAAAAAAGATTGGTGGTTGCCTGGGACTGGGAGAGGGACAAAACTGGAGAGTGACTGCTAATGGATATAAGGTTTCTTTCGGGAGTCATTGAAATGTACTAAGATTATGACAGTTGCATTATTTCATAAATATAGTAAAAACCACTAAATTGTATATTTTAAATGGGTGATTTTAGGCACAGGAACATAGCTGTTAAAGTGGTGACCAACCCTCAATAAAAATCCAGCCTTATGGCTTTATTTGAAAAATCTGAGTATCCAGTAAAAATGGGCTGTCACTGACAGCTCATATGGCCATGTCCTGCTGAAGCTAGACAGCAGCTACCCCTTTTAAAAAGAATATGTACTCTATAGTATACTAGTCTCTACCACTTCAAAGTTACCTGCCTAGTCCATACAGATATGGTAACTCCTAAGCCTCATATGGTGAGGAGAACTGGTAGTGGTAGCAGCGATGACAGATACAAAGGTGAAAATACAAAGGACTTGCAATTAAATGATTCCCCTAAGATAATTCAACTAATAAGTGGCAGAGCTACGAACAGACTGTTTATTAATCTTCAGAAATTTATTCTCTACCTAAAACTAAATTGGTCAATTTTTATTTACTCTTATAATTAGAGATACCTAAACATCACTTTACATTTCAACTATACTCCTTTGTTTCTGTAGTTAAATCAATATTTCTCAGCAAGAGTGCTACCGGCAGGACTATCCTTAGTTATGGACTGTCCTTAGTACTGCAGGGTGTTTAGCATCGCTGGCTTCAGGGCACTAAATGCCACTGCAAACCCTTGTCACAGTTGTGTGAGGTGGTTCCTGACATTTCTGAGTATTTCTAATGGAAATGGGGAGGTTATGCATTTTAGAAACATTCAAACACAAAAAAACTCACAACCTATGTTCGCTATTAAGGCTTTAATTACTGCATTATTTATAAATAAATAACCTCATCTATTAAAAAGTTAAGACTTTCAATAAATAAATGTCTGGCATTTATTTCCTTTAGATTTAATAGTTAATATCTTCAAACGTAAGATATCTTTAGAAAAATGACTATCCACTACTAACTATAGCACTGAATGCAGGAGAGATTTTATCACCATTACAGCTACAATAACCAATGAATATAACCTTAAGTAAATCATTGTCACTTCTTTGTGGAAAAAGTTCCTTCAAAGTCTGAAGTTTAGCATCTTTAAGGTCTTCCAATTCCGAAAGGTCTTCCAATTCTGAAATATCATCATTTCTACGTGCCATGGTAGGAAGGCCTTGGGACTCTTCATCTTCAGATGGCTCAGAACTAAAAATATTTTTAGAGGAGCAAAAAACATTTTTAATGTATTACTAATGTTATTTCATTATAGCGTCTATGTGTATACATAGTACAACACATCTGCAGTTCTTTTCAATAGTAAATGCAATCTATACTTGTCAGAAAGAGACCTTTTTTTTCCATTTCAGTGTAGTTATGTGAAAAATCTACATTACCAACATCAGTATACACTGAAAAAATCTCAACCCTGAGCTGGGATGGAAACGAACAAAAGGAACTTCCTAGCATTTATTTTGTTAGGATTCACACGCATTTATTGCATGCCCACTTCCTCTTTACTCATCTTCTTTCACCAATACTCTTTATGTCAGACGAAGTTATGCTACTCCTAAGAAATTATGAAGATTAAATGGATACAAAGATAAAGTAATTTTCAGGCCTACCTAGGTGTGATCAGGATCTAACTGCTAAAATCAGAATGGTCCCATTGAATATAGGAATCTCTGCCAGAAACAAAACATTTCCTCAGCAAACAGGGAATATTTATTTCATATGAGGGTTTATTCTCCAACAACTAACTTTAATCCTGTTCTATTTAACTTCATATGTTTATCCTTTATAAAAGACATTTTGAGTCAAATTTTACTCATTTATTCCCTAAACAAAAAAATCTCATTTTGAAATTTTGGTTTTCAAACATGGTAGGCACTCTAGAGATCAGAACTAGAACAGTAACAAATGAATTTAAGTTATAGAGATCAGAGAATGAAAGCAAGATGGGACTATACTTAGGTATATTCTTAACATTAGTGAACTCAGACTTTGCTATGCTGCTAATTCTATTTCTGAATAGCTCTCTTAGACACATATCTAGAATATGCAATTTCTCTATATGTACTCATGTTATTTCTGTTGTGTCCTTTATGGCACAACATGTGATGCCTAAGAACATCTAAAAGCAAATTTCCAAAGAACAGGAATATGTTCTTTTTTTGAGACGGGGTTCCACTCTGTCACCCAGACTGGTGTGCAGTGGTGCCATCTTGGCTCATGGCAACCTCTGCCTTACAGGCTCTAGCAATCCTCCCACCTCAGCCTCCTGAATAGCTGAGACCACAGGTGCTTGCCACCACACCTGGCTATTTTTGTGTTTTTTGTACAGACAGGGTTTTGCCATGTTTCCCAGGAGATTTTATCTACTGCCAGAGTTTCTGCCAGGCTTGTCTCGAACTCCTAGGCTCAAGCGATCTGCCCACCTTGGCCTTCCAAAGTGCTGGGATAACAGGTGTGAGCCACTGTGCCTAGCCAGTGTATGTATTTCAAAAGCTTCTATGTTGACTTCCTGAGATCACCTCTGAGAAACCGCTCTAAAGAAACGAGGCAAATACACCTCTTCCTTTATCACTATGCCTGTCCTTCAAATATTTGAAGACAATCACATGCATTTCCTTTGCATTATTATACCTAGACTTCTCATTCCTGATGTACTTAACTTTGAATTTTCATTATGCCTCTCTATATTCCCTGCTCCCTACCTGACTTTGCCTCTTAGGTGACTGAGAAAATGAAAGCATTCAGGTTAAAATCCTTTTATAATTCCTGCCCTGGATAACCACTTTCAAAGATATTTACTCTTCTGGTGGTCACAACCTTTATCCAGTGATCAGACTCAATGATCTAACAAATTCATGTGCCTCATGATGTAATAAATATTGATGCTGACCATGAATATCACTACGGCTTGGATTTATCTTCCAGACTACAGGAAATACAAGTGATAGAAAATAAATAATGTCATGAAGAAAAAGAAAAAACAGCCGGGTGCGGTGGCTCACACCTGTAATCTCAGCACTCTGGGAGGCCGACGTGGGTGGATTACCTGAGGTCAGGAGTTCAAGACCAGCCTGGCTAACATGGTGAAACCCCATCTCCACTAAAAATTAAAAAAATTAGCTCGGCATGGTGGCGGGTGCCTGTAATCCCAGCTACTAGGGAGGCTGAGACATGAGAATCACTTGACCCCAGGAAGCAGAGGTTGCAGTGAGCTGAGATCACACCACTGCACTCCAGCCTGGGTAACAGAGCAAGACTCTGTCTAAAAAGAAAAAGGAAAGAAAAAGAAAAATCTGTTTTTTCTGAGAAAAGACTTGATCTCTTTAGAGAAGCAGAAAAGGGGAGTGGCCCATTCTAGATTAACACAGTTGAAGCCTAATAGCCAAATGTAATTTAGATCTTGGTTTTGAAAAAAATCAGCTATAAAAAAACATGAAATCTGAACCTAAGGTACAAGTTAAATGATATTAGAGAATTGTTCATTGATAGATGGCAGATACATAACCAGTATTAAGGGGAGAAATGCTGGGATGTCCGTAATTTAAAATACTTCAGCTAAAAATAATAATAGACGACACAATAAACAAATACGGAAAACAACTGTTAAATCTAGGTGGAAGGTATACAGGTGTTCATTATATACTATTTCATTTTCTTGTGTGCTTGAAACTTTAAAAACAAAAGAAAAAAACCTGTAAGAACAACAGAGTTGACCACTTGCTCTTTTTTCCAGTCTCAGATAAAGAAGTTCCTTCCTGTTAAAGACAAAGTCCCCTCTCACTGCTAAGGCATTCTAGCCCTTTCTACATCTACAAGACTCTGCTCTAACTATCTACTATGTTTCTCCTGAATCTTTTCTCTCTTCACAAGCTCTTCCTCCCCAGTCAGCAACGTGCTCAAGACTGCATTAATTCAATTAATTCCATGTGCCAGGGTTTCCGGGCACTGTGGACACAGCAGCAAGAAAAAAAACAAACGAAAAACCCCATTCTCCTCTATTTCACAGATTTTATTAGACTGATTTTCTACACCCTTTCTTATGGAGTTCTCAAACTTACTGTTTTTACATCTTTCGCACAACCACTCAGTGAAACTGTTCTAAGGACAATAATGTCTTTTAAACTGCTGAATGGAATAAAAACTTTTCATTGCTTATCTAAGTTTTCCTGTGTTGTCCTGTACATTGTTGACAAACATATCCTTGAAAATTTGGCCCCACCCTCACCCCAGGGGTTCTGCAACGTTACTTCTGATTTTCCTTTTACCTTTCAGCCTGTCCTTCTGAATCTCTGTAACAGGCTCTTCTTCCTTTGTTCACCTTCTTCAACTGCTGAAGCTACCTAGGATTCTGCCTTCAGTTCTTTCTTGTCTATGAATGCTTCCTAGGAGATTTTATCTACTGCCAGAGTTTCTAGCATATACATCAGTGGGTTCTCAAAGTTGGGGTAGGGGGTAGTTTTGCCGCAAGAGGATATTTGGCAATGTCTGGAGATATTTCTGATTGTCTTGACTAGGGAAATGCTACTGGCATCTGCTGAGGTGAGGTCAGAGATACTTAACTAACCATCCTAAATGTACAGGGCAGCACCTCACAACAAAGAATTATCTGGCCCCAAATGTCAATAAATGTCAAGCTTAAGAAACTGTGATAACCAAAATGCCCATACATGGGGAATGAATGAATAAAATAAGGAATGTTCACACAATGTAGTACTATGGAGTTGCAAAAAATAATAAAAATTTCTAGAACTGATATGATTTCCAGGAGATATATACATATATGCTAAATAAATAAAAGAACAAATGAATATACACACATGTAGTATGCTATCTTTTGTGTAAGAAACAAGAAAAAAATACACGAAAGTATGACAATGAACTAAACAAACTGGTTAGTTCTAAGGTTTGAATGGAGAAGTGACAGAAAGAGAGTAAGGGATCTGAGTATATCCTTTGTAGAGTTTTGATTTTTGGAATCTTGTTCATATTTTAAATATTTGAAAGTAAAATTTAAAAGAAAAGAACAAGGGAAAAACCCTAAAAGGAATACAAAATAATTAACGGTATTTCAAATGAATAACAAAACATTTAAATTAATTAATAATCCAAGTGCACTGACTGTATACCCTCAATGGTCAAGTAGTATGGGTGTAGCTATTCTAAAACTATTTTATGCATACTTGATGACTGAACAGATTAGTAAATATACTGATACTGGTAGAAGTCAGGGTTCTCACTGTCAGAAGAAAACAGAATGAGAGGCAAAGAAAAGACCTGTAGTGATAGATTAGAATTATCAGTATCACTGTAAACAAATGATTAAAAAAAAAAACACCACACATTTTCACATTTTTCCTTCTCTCTCTCCCTAACTCCAACCCCCTACACCCCAATATTTCCTAGGTCCTTCTGCTGAAAGGGCAATGACATTAATTCCTACCTCACCAGCAGCAACGAAAGAACACAAAAGAAGTTTCTAGATTTCCAAGTATCATTTCCTACTAAAAAGAACCAGAACTAGTTGGAGAAATTGCTAATTTTAATTTCAGGCTTGAGGTAGGAGAAGTACAAGTCTGGGATACCTTGTTCCAGAAAGGAAAATGATAGGAATCCCTCAAACAAACACAACAGCCTGTTTGAAGAGGCCCTCAGCTGCCAAAACTGAGAAATTTGTGCACCAAAATGAATAATAATAGTAATAAATTATAAACCACTGAGTAAGTACACATCTATAATTTCATTTTGATATTTATTGTACCACATAAATAAAAGCACAAATGGGGAGAAAAAGGAACATTTCTTTACAGACTACCAAATACAAGTGTTAGGTTCTAGAACACTGGTTAGTATACCACATTTTCCCACCATCATTATCATAAATTAATCAGACAAAAATCAATAGATACTAAAACTACTGAGTGAAAGCTGGCTAGCGAATAGGACTATTACCCAGTCTCAAAGTATCTCTCCACAGATAACTTATTTATTACAAAGGGAAAAATGGTAACTTGACAGACAAAACCTAGCAGGGGCCACGTTAATTGAGTCATCAAAGTTCAACAATAATGGGACAAATGGATATCATGTGTCTCCTGACACATGCCTCAGGGTGATATGACACACTGAGGAGGACACAAGATCATTTAGGTAGTAGTATGTAGTAGTCTTTCCACTTAACCTAAATTTAACCATGAAGAAACATTAGTTAAACCCAAATTTAGAAAAATTCTAAAAAAACCTGGCCTATTATCTTCAAAGGTCAGTATCCTGAGAAACAAAAAAAGACTGAGAAATAGTTCCAGATTAAATGAGTTTAAAGAGATATGACAAACTAAATCCACTGTAAAAAAAAAATTACCATAAAGTACTACTGAAAATATGGTCCAGGGACTGATTGCTAGTTCTCCAACTGCAGTCTGTCCATGACAACATAAGGAACTAGCAACAGAACGTAAACAACTACGTTACTGAGCACATTGCTTAGTTCAGCTGTTTTTTTTTTTTCACTGCAAGATATTCTTGGTGAAGGAATCAGTACCCTGATTTGCATTCTAAGACATATTCCTTATTTATAAATCAGTATTTTGAGTAGCAATGCTCTAAAGGACATTACTGGTATAACTGGCAAAATTGAAATATGAAAAGTATATTAGATAATAGTATTGTACTAGTGTTAATTGGTATTTCTGGGTTTGAAATATTACTGTTAATATGCAAATGAATGAATGACCTTGTTTTTAGGAGATAAATGAGAAAATACTGCAGGCAAAGTTTTCAGTAGTAATTGTAATTGCTGTTTACGAAGAGAGTGATAATGCAATTGTGGGAAAATGCTAACAAGGGTAATTCTGAAAAGATTGTGAGAGTTGATAATGCATTATTTTTTTGCAACTTTTCTACAATTTTTCCAAAATATGCCAATTTTCCTCAGGATTAACCATGCAGGATCTTCACTACATTTTATCTTGGAGTAAATTTCAGAATTAGGCATGTTTATCACAGCTTCATGTGAAAAGTTCATTTTAAGATGAAGTCCTCATCTTATCAGAAGTAGACAGTCCGATCTCTTGCTCTTTCTTACAACACTTTATCTTCACTTAACTTCTAGAAGACCATGTAGCCTTTTACCTCAATAGCTGCTCCTCCTCAGAACCTTCTACAGGTTTCTTCTCATCTCCCTGATCCTAAAAATCCAGAGTTCCCCTAGCCTCAGTATTTCAACCAAGAGGACTTCCCTTCTTCAGCTATACTGTACTAGTGTCCCTTACACTGATTTCATCTGATCATATGGCTTTAAATAGCAAACCAATACTCTGTCATCTAGTAAATTCAGACATGTAATCTCTCCCCAGAACTCAAATGTCCCAAATCTAATTATACCTACTTGACATCTCCATTTAGACGTCTAGGAGTGTTCTCAATCATAGCATGTTCAAGAATGAATTGCTGACTTTCCTTCAAAAGGTGTTTGCCCACCCACAGCAGAAACAGTCACCTTTATCTCAGTACCTAGTAACTCCATCCTTCCAGTTTGCTCAGGCCAAAAATCTTAGGGTGATCCTTGACTCCTTTATCTCCCAACCCACATGAAATCCAGCAACAAATCCTCTCTTTCTCCATCTTCAAAGTATATTCCAGAATCTAACCACTTATTATCCCTCCCACAGGCACTAGCCTCATCTAAGTCTCCATCATTTTTTGATGGGTTATTACAACAATATTTATGCTTTTACTACTGCTCCCTTACAGTCATTAAGACCTTTTAAACATCTAACTCAGATAATTTTACCTCTCTGTTCAATATTCTCCTAGGAATTCCCATCTCAGTCAGAATAAAAACCAAACAGCCTATGGAACTAATGTGATGAAGCCCCTCCTTCATCTCATCCTTTACACTATGGCTTCAGATCCTTCACTCCGCATCATGTCCCTCCCACTTTCCTCAAAAACACCAGGCATAATACAGTCACTGAACATGATATTCCCAATGCCTGGAATACTCTTTCCCCCACATCTACATGGTTCACTTTCTCACCCCCTTTATGTCTTTGTTCCAGCACTGTCTTCTCAATTAAGCACTGTCTTCTCAATTGAGGCTTTTCTGACCACGCTCTTTAGAAACCATTCCCTGACCCTCGAGCCAGATGTGGTGTCTAACGCCTGTAATCCCAGCACTTTGGGAGGCTGAGATGGCAGGACTGCTTGAGGCCAGGAGTCTTGAGAGCAGCCTGGACAACATGGCAAGACCCCATCTCTAGAAAAAACAAGAAAAAAAAAAGATTCCCTGACCCTAACTCCCTATTGCTCTTCCCTTTGCCCATAACACTTATCTTTTGACACACTACATCTTTTATTACTTTTCTACCTGACTAGAATATAAGCTGGGTGAGGGCAGAAAGGAAGCTGGGGATGGTTTGTTCACTGTTGTATTTCTAATCATAAAACAGTGCCTAGCTCAGAGTGTTTCCAATAAACATGTTAAAATGACTTGATTCATGGACTGAAGAATAAATCATAAAGCAGTTATACACGATCAAAGGTACTAGTTAAATAATTCTTTTAAACATCCGTAATAAGGAAATTAAGTATCTGCTCTCAAAATCACTGTTATCAAAAAAAAAAAAAAAAATCACTGTTACCCAGAAAACACACACATTGTACCTCTCCATGACTATAAGTTAGAGAAAGTAACCAAGATGTGGCCAAGAAAGGCAGGTGGGGCAAAAAAAAAAAAAAGAAAAAAAAAAGGGAAGTCACCAAAATATCTCAAATTAGGTAGGTTTTTTTCTTGGAAAATCTCACACACATGCAAATACAATATATCTATTAATCGGCTTACACTATAATCACTGTATCTTTGTTGAATGTTTTCTCTTGAACTGTATTGGAGCAATTTGGGGAAACGACATCTTCACTATCAGAAGACAAATCAATATACTGTATTCCTCTTTGATTTTTGAAATATGATATACTTGCTTTTCTTTCATTATCTGGAGTTTCTGGAACACTAGAATCTTCTGCAAGAGAATAAAAAGGAGAAAAATATTTTGAGCAACTGGAAAACGAATCTGTTGTTAGTTATAATCATGTGCTAAAATCTCAAATTTCATTCATTGTTTCCAATCTAAAAACCAAAATTCTCACCACTTTTTAAAGAAAAAAATTAATCATCAACCAGGGCTGGTGTTACATTTTCTGTTTCACAGGTTGTTTACTAACAAGACTTTAGTGGAAACTGCAAAATAACATAGGTTTGTGTTTTATATTCTAATACTTTTCTCTTGTGCTTTTACTTTGCAGCACTTAGGTTTTACTTGAGACAGCATGAACGCCATAGCCCAAAAGATTCCAATCCCACCTCTTCATCTTATTAATTTCTCTAAGCCTTAATTTCCTCCTCTGTAAATACAGATACTAATAATCACAAAGTTAATATGCATATAAAATCAGATTATATATGTAAAGCATTTAGTTCAGTAACTGGCACATAGCCAGCATCCCATAAACATTAGCTCTTATGAATATGTGGTGTATGGGCTGAACTGTGTACTCCTCCCCATAATTCATAAGTCCCAATCACCAATACCTCAAAATGTAATTGTATTTGGAGATGAGACCTCTAAAAAGGTAATTAAGGTTTAACTGAGGTCATGTGTGTGGGCCCTACTCTTTGTGACTATACTTGGGGATTGGACCCTCAAAATTATTATGTTAAAATGAGGCCTACAGGATGGGCTCTGAGTCCAATATGACTGATGTCCTTATAAGAAAAGGGAGACACACCGGGATGCAAAAGAAGGAAAGGCCATTTGAAGACAAGGCAGGAAGGAGATCACCTCACAAGCCAAGGAAAGAGGCCTAAGAAGAAAACACATGCCAACTTGATCTTGGACTTCAAAGCTACACAATTGTGAAAAATAAATTTCTTAAGTCACCGAATCTGTAGCATTTTTGTTATGGCAGTTCTAGAAAACTAGTATGATTGGTATCATCTGTCTGTTCAAAAACAGGTCAATAAAGTATTACACCAAGATCTCTTCTCTCCAAGGGGTAAATTCCAACATTATTTTCCCTTTTGCCAATAAAACCACCATTTACCCTTACATATTTTAGGAGGAAAGGATCAGATTGAAGGGAGTCGTATTAAAGTAAACACAGTGCCTGGTCTAGGAAATTAATTTTAAAAAGCAATGACCAGTTGAATCTTTAGTTCAAAGGTTAAAAATGATAGCTGTCATTAATTCTCTCGTAGGTCATTATCAAGTCTTCAAATATAATAAACATTTAAACCTCACAATAATCATGAGGGACACATATCCCCCATGAAAGAGAGAAATAAACCCTGAGAGAAAAAGCAACTTGCCCAAAGTCATATAGGAGAAAGTAGACCTGAAATCCAAGTCCAAAAGTCTAAACTGTTATACCCTAAAACTATTAGCCACCTCCATTAAATCGTAACACTAAATTATAACAATCATTATTAGGGCTCACGAGCTGTATCTGTAAATACAGATTGAACATCCTGATCCAAAAACCCAAAATAAAAAATGTTCTAAAATCTGAAATCTTTTGAGCACTGACATGACTCCAAGAGTGTAAAATTCCACATCTGATCTCATGTGATCAAAAATGCTGTAAAAACTTTGTTTTACACACAAACTTGGTGTATGTGAAATACAGATCAGCTGGGTTTTAGACTTGGGTTCCATTCCCAATCTCATTATGTATATGCAAATATCCCAAAATCTAAAATGAGAAACATTTCTGGTCCCAAGAACTTCAGATAAGGGATACTCAACCTGTAACAACAACCAAGTACTACACAACTACTATTTGCTCTGGAGAGCACCAAAACACAAACATTTCTCTATTTCCTACAATGCAGTCCTAGGAACAACAGCAAAAAGCAAATCATACTTTTTTCCAAAAGAACAATTTTATAAACATTGCATGCAAGTTGAGCAAACAACTCTGTAGTGGAATAAATCACATCCATGTTAATTGCCATAAACATGAAGAAACCTACATATTATCATCATACACAAAGTAATAAAACAGTCCAAACTCCTATATAGTAAGTATAGAGGTACTTTAGACTCTGATTTTACAGTTTTGCTGATGTATCACAAATCTAAAAATATATAAAACTAAAAATTTAGATCTTTACTGTATTAAAAATGAGAACTAAAGTTAATGCCTGTCAATTGAGCACTTTAACAATAAAGTCCTACTTTCTGACACTTCAGGAAGACTATGAGAGGCCGGGTGCGGTGGCTCACACCTATAATCCCAGAACTTTGGGAGGCCGAGGTGGGCAGATCACAAGGTCAGGAGTTCGACATCAGCCCGGCCAAGGTGGTGAAACCTCGTCTCTACTTAAAAAAAAAAAAATTAAAAAAAAAAAAAAAAATTAGCCGGGAGTGGTGGTGCACGCCTGTAGTTCCAGCTACTCGGGAGGTGAGGCAGGAGACTCACCTGAACCTGGGAGGCAGAGACTGCAGTGAGCCAGGATCGTGCCACTGCACTCCAGCCTGGGCAACAAAAGCTTAACTCTGTCTCCAAAAAAAAAAAAAAGAAAAAGGAAAGGCTATGAGAAAATGAATTGTCCGGTTTTCCTTAAAAACTCTCTTTATTGTTATTTATTTATTTATTTTTGAGACGGAGTCTTGCTCTGTCGCCCAGGCTAGAGTACAGTGGCGTGATCTCAGCTCATTGCAACCTCCGCCTCCTGGGCTCCAGTGATTCTTCTGCCTCAGCCTCCTGAGTAGCTGAGACTACAGGCGCCCACCACCACACCTGGCTGATTTTTGTATTTTTAGTAGAGATGGAGTTTCACCATATCTGCCAGGCTGGTCTCAAACTCCTGACCTCGTGATCCACCTGCCTCGGCCTCCCAAAGTGCTGGGATTACAGATGTGAGCTACCACACCCGGCCCTCTTTATTAAAAATGAAGACAGGAGGGGTTACAGCTCAGAGGCAGAGCACTGGACTGCAGATAAAAAATGAAGAATAATCTTTTCACCTGTGGGGGGGGGGGTCTAAAAATTTAGGATTAGGAGAACTAGAACTTCCTGAACATGACTTTTTATTGACCTTTTCTTTGTTTTTCTCCCTTATACAGACTGTAGTACAAAATACATGGTGAAGACATACCAATTTTTATTTTATTTTTTTTTTTTGAGACGGAGTCTTGCTCTGTCGCCCAGGCTGGAGTGCAGTGGCACAATCTCAGCTCCCTGCAACCTCCGCCTCCCGGGTTCAAGTGATTCTCCTGCTTCAGCCTCCCTAGTAGCTGGGATTACAGGTGCCTGCCCCGACACCTGGCTAATTTTTGTATTTTTTTGTAGAGACTGGGTTTCACCATGTTTGCCAGGCTGGTGTCGAACTCCTGACATCAGGTGCTCCACCTGCCTCGGCCTCCTGAAACGTTGGGATTACAGGTGTGAGCCACCAAGCCCAGCCCCAATTTTTAAAATTAACCTTTAATATGCTTAGTTAACAGAACAGAAAAAGAATACAGAAAAAATAAAATAAAATTTGGCTTACTTCCCATTATGTACTCAATTACTTAGCGCTTATCAGATATGTAATATATACTCTCAAAATATATACATTAAACATGCAGACTGTACTGAACCAAGTGGCATCCTCACAGCCTGCTTGGCAAGTGATTAACAGAGGAAATAGTATAATGTTGGGGGTTGGGGGGTGGGTAAGGAAAAGCTATGATACAACATTTCTCCAATTCAGAACCCCTTCGTACTCTTTAAGTCCCAAAGAGTTTTTCCTTATGTCAGTTGTATCTCTGATACTTACCATACTTGAAAATAAAAGTGAATGTTTAAATATTTACTTAAAACCAAACATTTCACATATTAACATAATATATTGAAGTAATGAAAAACATGTCATTTCAAAATATGCCAAACCATTGATATGAGTTGACAACACTGGAGAAAATGTAGTTTCAGAAATGGGTAGCTGACTCATCTCTTCTTGCATGTAGCAAGTCATGAAGGCTCCTCTGGGAGGGGTACCCTCTCCGTAGCAGGGCAAATATATAGCCCTTATCACCAGTGACTGAGAATTGAGGGTTGCACAGACCTGATTAAATATACTTACCAAAGTAACACTTATCTTCCACCAGTTTTACACCCCCCATATGTCTCCTAGTGACTCCCTTAAAAGTTTGCTGCCCATTGCCAGATCCCCTTTGTCCTATCATTTCTTCTCAAATTTATTGCTCTTTGTCTAAAAAGTAAAAAAGCATCTTGCTTTGGTCAGTTCTTCTGATTTCTCTCAGGCAGATCTCCATGTACATATAGACCTAATAAACTGGTACGCTTTTCTTTTGTAATCTTCCTGGTGTTGATCTGGTTTCTAGATTCAGCCAAAAGAGCCCATATAAGAGCTAAAGGGGAATTGGAAGTGATCTCTGGCTCCCCTACAGTATCTTCATGAAAACTATATATCCACGCCACAAGCAATTTATTTAGTCAGATGACACTGTTTTATATTTGTCAAAATCTCTGGTTTAATACAAGATGGCTGGATTCTCATATCTGTTTCTACCTTTAATCTGTTGCAATACATTGTTTTCATTTCATTTTGTGAAAAAATTATGCCTCACAAAGTTATGTAGTTGGAGAAAGGAGGGGTACTTGCATAGTCTTTTTAGATTATTGTGAATATTTTTCTTTGATACTAAAACTTGACAGGTGGTAATTTCTTAGAGTTATTTGCAATGTGGAATCTGGAACCATACGAAAAAACATTTTGCATTCTATTACGTTAAAACCGTTAACCATGTATTATTTCCTAATACTGTGCTTTGGTCATTTGGAAAATACTAGTTCACCGAGTAATACGCATCTTCCAAATGTTGACACATTTCATGATATTATATTAAAAAATTACTTTTGTTAATATCACCATTGATCTTCTCAGAAATGTCTAAGTATCTGGAAGCTGTCAAACTCACAGTCATGGACACTAGTTTTCCAAAATTCAAACTTTCCTTTGAAAACTGGGGTTTTATCACTGGAAATACATACTGTGTTGTTTTCTTTGTATTACTCTGTTCATTTTGAGAAAACATCTGCCAAATTCCTAAGTTTGTATAACTATACTTTGTGAATCAGTGGCGTTCTGGGAAAGAAACGTGACTGGTTAGCACAAAGCAATTGCTCAAACGCCTTCCCTTGAGATCACTGTTGTACGGTATGCAGTAACGCGTACTTCACATTTTGTTTCACAAAGTATTAAAAAGACATCTCCTAAGTTGAGATTTAATAAAATTACTAATTTTTACTGCTTCAAGAGTCTTTAAGTGATACTGGCATTTACACAATTTTAAGAATACATTGACTACTAGAACCGTCTAGAGCCTTGGCCTTGATCCGTGGTGCTAAGGCACCAGCAATTTTACCTATGATTGCTTTTGCACCATGAGTGCAAATATCAATATCGTGAAAAAGGCAAGTAGTGTCTTAATATTATTATGACAACAGTTTAGATCTTGTAGACACCCTCAGAAGGCCTCAGGGAACATTCAAAAAGTTCACTGACCACACTTTGAAAACTGATGAGGGATGGACACGGTGGCTCATGCCTGTAATCCCAGCACTTTGGGAGGCCGAGACGGGCAGATCACTTGAGGTCAGGAGTTCGAGAGCAATCTGGCTAATGTGGTGAAACCCCATGTCTACTAAAAATACAAAAATTAGCCAGGTGTGGTGGCACACGCCTGTATGTAGTCCCAGCTACTAGGGAGGCTGAGGTGGGAGAATTGCTTCAATCCGGGAGGCAGAGGTTGCAGCGAGCCAAGATCACGCCATTGCACTCCAGCCTGGGCAACAGAGCAAAACTCCATCTCAAAAAAATAATAATAATAAATAAAATCAGTAAAAGCCGTTTATAATATATCAACGTACTGGTATAGTCAATAATCAGAATTAGAATAGTGCTGAACACTTAGATTTGTTTATCTGGACTATTTTCAGAAGTAAGCAACAGCAAAATAGCTAACAGCCAATGGCTAAAAAGATATTCCTGCTGCAATGACACTTTTTAATTCAAAGCAAGTAAGCACTTTTAAGTAGTACCATAAAAGAGACAGGAAGCAAAAAGGAAAACTACAAAAACAGAGGAAAGAATAGTGAAAAGCAGAAACAGTTATAAAGAAAAGACATCTGCTACTATTCAATTCTGACATATGCTGAATATCGTCTATGTTTAAGGCATTGTACCAGGTGGGGGATATTAAAGCAAAATAATGGCAAGTTACAGTTCAACCTGCCCTTTTGAAATAGGAGTGAAGTAGCCATGTTCATGAGTAACTATGTTATAAGCATAATTTGTGCAATGAGAGAATACACAAAATGCTAAATGAACAGGAGGGAAAACAGCCTGTCCTTCCATATAAAAACAATAGGAAAAGCTAACTTGTTTTAAAGATATTTTCTTATTACCAAAGGTAATGGGAACTTACATTATTAGCATATGCAGGAAGACTCCATGGCCCTAGGGAGTAATTCCAAATGAAATTTCCCACCAGTGGTATGAGTGGTATGCATAAAAGAAGACAATCTTATATCCCAAGTTTATCCAGTACCCTTTACCCGTTCTCGTATCTAAGTGTACCATAAAACAAGCATTCAAGCTTGCCACTGGTTTTACCTTTTCGGTGGTCCAAGATCAAGGCTCCTTCAAACAAAAAATCACTAGTGGGAGATTAAGGCTCATTTGAACAAAAAAAATCACTAGTGGGAGATTATGAATTCACACAGAAATACTTTAAATTAATTTGATAATCCATAAACAAAGGTGATCTCCCAAAATAGAATAAAAACACCTAAACCTTTATACCTGTCCTGCAGAATTATAAATCCCTGCCATTTCTGATATTCAAATCATGTATTGCTCTACACTGTTCAATCCTTTAGATGGCGACTGATTTTCAAGGCAGTTCCTTCAAATACCAACTAAAACACATCATATATTTGCCCTCTTAGAAGATTACCAAAATATGGCCAGGCACAGTGGCTCACACCTGTAATCCCAGCACTTTGGGAGGCCAATGTGGGCAGATCACTTGAGGTCAGGAGTTCGAGACTAGCCTGGCCAACATGGTGAAACCCTGTCCCTACTAAAAACACAAAAATTAGCCAGGCATGGTGGTGCACATCTGTAATCCCAGCTACTTGGGAGGCTGAGGCACGAGAATTGCTTGAACCCAGGAGACAGAGGTTGCAGTGAGCCATGATCCCACCACCACACTCCAGCCTGGGTGACAGAGTGAGACTCTGTCTCAAAAGAGTTATTACCAAAACAATAGACTATAAAATCTGTAGTCTTAATTTGCATATCATGGTAGACAGGAAAATACCTTTAGTATCTTAACAGAAGACGAATCAAACTCTCTAATAAATACTCTAGAAAAGACAAACAATACACTAAATATAAGATTAAAGAGTAGTTTCTAATACATCATTCTAAGACAAAATGAGGGAAAAAAACCCATTTCAAATTTAAGCCAAAAGAAAGGGTGAAACATAAAGGAGTCTGGGTGCGGTAATCCCAACACTTTGGGAGGCCAAGGCAGGTGGATCACTTGAGGTCAGGAGTTTGAGACCAGCCTGGGCAACATGGTGAAACCCTGTCTCCACCAAAAATACAAATATTAGCTGGGCGTGGTGATGCATGCCTGTGGTACCAGCTACTCAGGAGGCTGAGTCAGGAGGAGGTCCCAGCTACTCAGGAGCCCAGGAGGTGGGGGTTGCAGTGAGAGAGATCACGCCACTGCACTCCAGTCTGGGGGACAGAGTGACACTCTGTCTCAAAAAAAAATAAAATAAAACAATTAATTAATTAAAACATAAAGGAAAAGAAAGTCATGCAATTAACACTGAACAAGGCAAAAGCGTTAAACCTAAAGGAGGGACTTCTAAATAATAGACTTTATACCTACAATAAAAATATAACTGACATATCCCAACTCCATACTAATAATGAAATGCATAAAAATTCAGGATATATAAGGCAAAGAGTCAAGAGACAAATATGAGGCATTAACTTTTCTCTATGCTCTTAATAAAGCAAGAGCACAAAAATAAACAAGACGTAGAACGGTGTTTTTCAAACATTTTTGACTGAAACCCACTGTGAGAGACATATTTCAGATTATGATCCTAAGCACACAGATTGTTAGATTTGCAAGTGTAACTGAAAGAAAATGTGAGCAGCTCTTACTATAAGCAATACACTTTGATAATTTTCTATTTGTTCTACTCCATTAAAAATTGTAGTTATACGACGGGGTTTCGCTGTGTTGGCTGGGCTGGTCTCCAGCTCCTAACCGCGAGTGATCAGCCAGCCTCGGCCTCCCGAGGTGCCGGGATTGCAGACAGAGTCTGGTTAACTCAGTGCTCAATGGTGCCCAGGCTGGAGTGCAGTGGCGTGATCTTGGCCCGCTACAGCCACCTCCCAGCCGCCTGCCTTGGCCTCCCAAAGTGCCGAGATTGCAGCCTCTGCCCGGCCGCCACCCCGTCTGGGAAGTGAGGAGCGTCTCCGCCTGGCCGCCCATCGTCCGGGATGTGAGGAGCCCCTCTGCCTGGCTGCCCAGTCTGGAAGGTGAGGAGCGTCTCTGCCCGGCCGCCATCCCATCTAGGAAACAAGGAGCGCCTCTTCCCAGCCGCCATCACATCTGGGAAGTGAGGAGCCTCTCTGCCCGGCCGCCCATGGTCTGAGATGTGGGGAGCACCTCTGCCCTGCTGCCCAGTCCGGGATGTGAGGAGCGTCTCTGCCCGGCCGCCCCGTCTGAGAAGTGAGGAGACCCTCTGCCTGGCAACCGCCCCGTCTGAGAAGTGAGGAGCCCCTCCGCCCAGCAGCCACCCCGTCTGGGAAGTGAGGAGCGTCTCCGCCCGGCAGCCACCTCGTCCGGGAGGGAGGTGGGGGGGTCAGCCCCCCACCCGGCCAGCCACCCCGTCCGGGAGGGAGGTGGAGGGATCAGCCCCCCGCCCGGTCAGCCACCCTGTCCGGGAGGTGAGGGGCGCCTCTGCCCGGCCACCCCTAATGGGAAGTGAGGAGCCCCTCTGCCCGGCCAGCCGCTCCGTCCGGGAGGGAGGTGGGGGGGTCAGCCCCCCGCCCGGCCAGCCAACCCGTCCAGGAGGGAGGTGGGGGGGCCAGCCCCCCGCCCGGCGAGCCGCCCCGTCCGGAAGGGAGGTGGGGGGGTTAGCCCACCGCCCAGCCTGCCGCCCTGTCCAGGAGGGAGGTGGGGGTTCGGCCCCCCGCCTGGCCGGCCACCCGGTCCGAGAGGTGAGGGGCGCCTCTGCCCGGCCGCCCCTACTGGGAAGTGAGGAGCCCCTCTGCCCGGCCAGCCGCTCTGTCCGGGAGGGAGGTGGGGGGGTCAGCCCCCCGCCCGGCCAGCCACCCCGTCCGGAAGGGAGGTGGGGGGGTCAACCCCCCGCCTGGCCAGCCGCCCCGTCCGGGAGGTGAGGGGCACCTCTGCCCGGCCGCCCCTACTGGGAAGTGAGGAGCCCCCCCCCCGCCCGGCCAGCCGCCCCGTCCGGGAGGGAGGTGGGGGGGTCAGCCCCCCGCCAAGCAAGCCGCCCCGTCCGGGAGGTGAGGGGCGCCTCTGCCCGGCCGCCCCTACTGGGAAGTGAGGAGCCCCTCAGCCCGGCCAGCCGCCCCGTCCGGGAGGGAGGTGGGGGGGTCAGCCCACCGCCCAGCCTGCCACCCTGTCCGGGAGGGAGGTGGGGGGGTCAGCCCCCCGCCCGGCCAGCCAACCCGTCCAGGAGGGAGGTGGGGGGGGGGTCAGTCCCCCGCCCGGCCAGCCGCCCCGTCCGCGGGGGAGGTGGGGGGGCCAGCCCCCCGCCCGGCGAGCCGCCCCGTCCGGAAGGGAGGTGGGGGGGTTAGCCCACCGCCCAGCCTGCCGCCCTGTCCGGGAGGGAGGTGGGGGTTCGGCCCCCCGCCTGGCCGGCCACCCGGTCCGAGAGGTGAGGGGCGCCTCTGCCCGGCCGCCCCTACTGGGAAGTGAGGAGCCCCTCTGCCCGGCCAGCCGCTCTGTCCGGGAGGGAGGTGGGGGGGTCAGCCCCCCGCCTGGCCAGCCACCCCGTCCGGAAGGGAGGTGGGGGTGTCAACCCCCCGCCTGGCCAGCCGCCCCGTCTGGGGGGTGAGGGGCACCTCTGCCCGGCCGCCCCTACTGGGAAGTGAGGAGCCCCTCAGCCCGGCCAGCCGCCCCGTCCGGGAGGGAGGTGGGGGGGGTCAGCCCACCGCCCAGCCTGCCACCCTGTCCGGGAGGGAGGTGGGGGGTCAGCCCCCCGCCTGGCCAGCCGCCCCGTCCGGGAGGGAGGTGGGGGGGTCAGCCCACTGCCCAGCCTGCCGCCCTGTCCGGGAGGGAGGTGGGGGTTCGGCCCCCCGCCTGACCAGCCGCCCCATCCGGGAGGTGAGGGGCGCCTCTGCCCGGCCGCCCCTACTGAGAAGTGAGGAGCCCCTCTGCCCGGCCAGCCGCCCCGACCAGGAGGGAGGTGGGGGGGGGTCAGCCCCCTGCCTGGCCAGCCACCCCGTCCGGGAGGTGAGGGGCACCTCTGCCCGGCCGCCCCTACTGGGAAGTGAGGAGCCCCTCTGCCCGGCCACCACCCCGGCTTGGAGGTGTACCCAACAGCTCATTGAGAACGGGTCATGATGACAATGGCGGTTTTGTGGAATGGAAAGGGGGGAAAGGTGGGGAAAAGATTGAGAAATCGGATGGTTGCCGTGTCTGTGTAGAAAGAGGTAGACATGGGAGACTTTTCATTTTGTTCTGTACTAAGAAAAAATTCTTCTGCCTTGGGATCCTGTTGATCTGTGACCCTACCCCCAACCCTGTGCTCTCTGAAACATGTGCTGTATCCACTCAGGGTTGAATGGATTAAGGGCGGTGCAAGATGTGCTTTGTTAAACAGATGCTTGAAGGCAGCATGCTCGTTAAGAGCCATCACCACTCCCTAATCTCAAGTACCCAGGGACACAAACACTGTGGAAGGCCGCAGGGTCCTCTGCCTAGGGAAACCAGAGAACTTTGTTCACTTGCTTATCTGCTGACCTTCCCTCCACTATTGTCCTGTGACCCTACCAAATCCCCCTCTGCGAGAAACACCCAAGAATGATCAATAAAAAAAAAAAAAAAAAGAAAAAGAAAAAAAAAAAAAAAAAAATTGTAGTTATACATATTTAGTCAGGACCCAAGAAACTGATTTTATGACACAATAAATGTTTATGATCCACAGTTTGAAAAACAAAGATATAATAAAACTCATCTATTATCTGACATATAATTAAATCTGTACTTAGATTATGTTTTCTTTCCAAGCACCCTTGAATTTTTACAGAAATTAAATATTAGGCCACAAAGAAAATCTGAGTTAATTTCCCCCAAAGAAGAAATACTACAGACCACATTCTCTGGTCACAAAACAGTGAAATTAGAAGTAAATGTTAACAAAAATATGCAAGCAAAATTTCTGCCAGTTGGAAATTTTTTAAAAAGAGACAAAACCTCATAAAAATGGCTTCTAAACAACTTTCAGGTCAAAGAGAAAACAACAACAACAAAAACACATCAAAATCTAGGATACATCATATATATGACACTATAAAAATTAAAATAATCTGGTAAATTAAGATTAGAGGAACAGATTAACAGACCCAAAGATGCAAACAAACATGGGAATTTTAGACTATAATGATGACGTTTTAATGTAAGAAAAAGGATTTTTCAATAAATGAAAAACTGACTAGTAACTGGTGAATAATGAACAAAGGAGAAAACGATATCACCCTTTCTTTAGTCCCTATAATGAAATAAAATTCAGAGGAGATTTAAAGTTAAAAATCAACACGAAACCCAAAGTGAGATACAAACTCATGCCCATTATGTTGGCTATTATCAAAAACACAGGAAATAACAAGGTTGGAGAGGATGTGGAGAAACTGGAACCCACCACACTGTTGGCAGAAATGTAAAATGGTGGAGCACCTATGGAAAACGGTATGGAGGTTCCGCAAAAAATTAAAAATAGAATTACTATATGATCCAGCAATACCACTTCTGGGTATACAACCAAAAGAATTGAAAGCAGGGTTTCAAAGAGAATATTTACATATTCATGTTTACTGCAATACAATTCAAACAGCCAAGATGTGGAAGCAATCCAAGTGCCCACTGATGGATGAATGGATAAACAAAATGTGTATATACACACAGTGAAATATTATTCAGTCTTAAAAAGGAAGGAAATTCTGATATATGCTACAACATGGATGGATCCTGGGGATGTTATGCTAAGTGATGATTCCACTTTAATGAGATACTTAGAATAGTCAAATTCATAAAAAGACAACGTAAACGGTAGTTGCCAGGGGCTGCGGGAATCAGAAATGAGGAGTAGTTGTTCAATGCATAAAGAGTTTCAGTTTCACAAGATGAAAAGAGTGCTGGAGAATAATTGCATGACAATGTATATGTATTGAACTGAATGTACTGAACTGTACACTTAAAAATGGTTGAGATGGTAAATTTTCTTATGTGTATTTTATCATAATTTTTAAAATTAACAGATATACTAGAGGAAAACATGAATGAGTATATTTACAGTGTGGTAATGGGGAATGCAGAAGACTTAGAGGAAAGGATGAACAAGGTGACCACATAAAAATCTAAAATTTTTCTATGGCAAACAACAAAGGGGGTGCTATGGTCTGTTTGTGCCCCACTCCCCAAAACGGTATGTTGAAATCTTAACCATTATGGTAATGGTATTAGGAGGTGACATTTGCTGGAGGGAGGAAGGGGTATTAGGTGATGGGGGCAGAGCACTCATGAATGGGATTAGTGCCCTTATAAAAGAGGCCCAAGAGACCCCTCACTCATTCAGCCACATGGGGTTAAAAGATTGTGGTCTAGGAATAGGGCCCTCAGATACCTAATCTTGCACCACCTTGATTTTGGACTTCCCAGCCTCCAGAATTGCCAAGAGTAGATTTCTATTGCTTATAAGCTACCCAGTTCATGGTAGTTACAGCAGTTCTAACAGACTAAGACACGTGGAATTTAAAATATACTTACAAATAATTTATCGGAGAGACATGTATTAGAAAAACAGAAAAGCATAAAGAAACACAAAAAATCCAAATGGCTAGTAAATTTATGAAAACATACTTAAACTAAAAAATAAAGAAAAAGCAACAATAACATACTTTTGCCTATTAGCTTATTAAAGATAATAAAGGTCTGCAATATTTTAGACAGGTATGAAAAAGCAGACATCAAAACCAAGATGTAGTCTGATACAAACTAGTGAAATTTGTGTGTAGGGTGAAGTGACAATGACTAAAATAATATTTCTATCCCCCTCCTCCCCCCCACCCCCCTTTTTGGGACAGAATCTCACTGTGTTGCCCAGGCTGGAATGTAGTGTAGTGATCACAGCTTACCGTAACCTCAAACTCCTGGGCTCAATCAATTCTCCTGTCTCAACCTCCCAAGTGGCTAGGACTACAGGTGCACACCACCACATCTGACTAATTTTTTCATTTTTTGTAGAGACAGGGTCTCACTACATTGCCCAGGCTGGTCTTGAACTCCTGGTCTCAAGCAATCCTCCTGCCTTGGCCTCCCAAAGTGCTGGGACTCTATAGACATGAGCCACTGCGCCCAGCCAAATACATGTACATTTAAAATGCACTTAAGATTCCTACTTACTTTTGAGTACTTATTGTACTTTCTGTTACAACAATTCAGCACTAACCCTTTAACCAAGTATTGCTTTTCAATTAACATTAACAGACATTAAGAAACCACAATGACTATCTACAGGTTTAACGATGGCTCACATTTTGGCCACAGACACCTACAAAAAGACTGAGTATTGCGCAATGGTCACGGAATTATGAAGCTAAAATGATACATTCAGTATCATCATTCAAAGGATAATAACCATTTTAATGTGGGCAAGGAATACAGAAAACTAAGCAAAGCCAGGAAAAGACTGTAAGACCCAAACAGTTGACTTTTTACTCAAGATCATACAATCTGTATGTGGCAGAGCAATACTCTCAGGAAATCTTTTTGACGACTGGTATAGTTTTAAAAATGTCTCTCACTTATCAACAAGTGCTACTTTCAATATGACAACCACCTTGAAGAGGCAACCACTCTAGAGGACTAAATCTATTTCAGCAAAAAAAAAAAAAAATTCATCAAACACATACTAAAACTTTCCTCCATTCCGCCAATGCCAAAATAATCTATGAACCCATCTATTTTTATCTCCTTCAATTATCCCCCCCCCAAGGGAAAATATGTCTTTATTCTTTTGCACAGTTAAACAGTCCAACTGTTCTTCAGTTCTCATCACTTGATGCCTCTCTTCAGATACCTCCCTCCCTCAGTCCTTCCCTCTCCACTAGCTTCTTGTCCTTGGTTAACAAACGCTTGGCCGGGTGCAGTGGCTCATGCCTGTAATCCCAGCACTTTAGGAGGCCGAGGCGGGCAGATCTCAAGGTCAGGAGATTGAGACCATTCTGGCTAACACGGTGAAACCGGGTCTCTACTAAAAATACAAAAAAAAAAAATTAGCCCGGCATGGTGGTGGGCACCTGTAGTCCCAGCTACTCGGGAGGCTGAAGCAGAAGAATGGCATGAACCCGAGAGGCAGAGATTGCAGTGAGTTGAGATTGTGCCACTGCACTCCAGCCTGGGTGACAGAGTGAAACTGTCTCAAAAAAAAACAAAAACAAAAACAAAAAAACGCTCAATTTTCAATAATCCTGAAACATATTTTCTTGACATTACTTCCCTATCAGGTTACCTATTTCTCTCTTTCCTTTCCTGAATGAATAATCTCTATCTCATCACCATTCTACTGAAACTGTTAAAGGTTAGTAGTTACTTTTAATTCCAAGGAAACTGGTCACTGATCAGTCCCCACTCAACTTGACTTCTCTACAGGATTTGTTACTAGACAACTAAATACCAAACTAGGTATTTAGGTATCCAGGACACTATCATTTTCATTGGTTTCAAATTTTTCATTGGTTTTCCTGCCCATTGTCAAATGATGTTTTTTATTGTACACCCTGCTTAGGACATTGATGAGTCCCAAGTTCTAGGGTTTAGACCACTCTCTGAGCTCTAATATTCAACCATCTACTACCTTGGTACTAAAATAGGATGGGTAATGCAAACACAACATAATTTTTAGTATCTTTCTCCTAAACTCACCTCTTAATTCAGTCCATGGTGTCAATCCTCCAGCTGTCCAAGCAAGGAACATTTGAGTTATCTGTAAATCCTCCACATTCAACTGATCACCTAATATCATCAAATGCGTATCATTTACAACTCCCCTCAGTTGCCTCCTCTGTCATCTCTACAGTCATTTCCCTACATTGAGGCTTCAATGAATACAACAGCTTCACTAATAGCATTTCCATAATGAAATGCTCTATGATGGGTACCAAATAAGATCTATTTTCCCTGACACAGGATATAAAGGCCCCTCACAACCCAACGGTTTACACTTCTATCTTTTCAGTTTCATCTATATTGTCTAAAACCTCCTGTTCTATAATCCGCCCCCAACCCTCCACACACATATTAGACTCTTGGAGGCAACATATATTTTCAACTCTCTCGTCATCTGTTCACCCAGTAAACAATGATTTCATTGTTTAGAGTCCACTCCAAAGGTCACATCTCTGTGACTTTTTGTGATCCTCCCCTGAAGAATGGATAATTTAATCATTTGTGAATTACAGATAGTGATTCTACTTTGCTTAGTATTTTGCCCTATTATATGGTTTTATCACACCATACTATTTTAACTATATATTTACATACCATTTTCTCCTGGTGCTCTTGGAGGATCAGGCTTCACTCATTTTTATTCTTTATTCATAAAATATAGTAGGATCTCTCTTCCCTTTCACCTGCCATTATTTCAATCCCTCCAAACTCACTGTACTCCCAAAAGTCAAAGAAAAAAAGGAGAAATAATGTGTAAATAACAATCATTGACAACTTTGGGCACCGAGAAGAGTAAAATAAATCAGGGGGCAGAGGTTAAGTGTATGCCCTCAAATCCAAAGGCTGGCTGGGATTTAGAGGGGCATTAGGGAGCATGTCCTGTACCGAAAGAAGCTTCAAGCAACCATGGCCAAAGAACACCTAATGGCTAAAGGGACTATTTTAAGGTCATATTTTAAAATAAAGGTGTGGTGGCTCACGTCTGTAATCCCAGCACTTTGGGAGGCCGAGGCAGGCAGATTGCCTGAAGTCAGGAGTTCGAGACTAGCCTGGCTAACATGGTGAAACCCTGTCTCTACTAAAAATACAAAAATTAGCCGGCTGTGGTGGTGTGCACCTGTAGTCTCAGCTACTCGGGAGGCTGAGGCAGGAGAATTGCTTGAACCCAGGAGGCAGAGTTTGCAGTGAGCCGAGATTGTGCCACTGCACTCCAGCCTAGGTAACAGAGCAAGACTCCATCTCAAAAAAATAATAATAAATAAATACGTATAGGGCTGGGCGTGGTGGCTCATGCCTATAATCCTAGCACTTTCAGAGGCCAAGGCACGTGGATCACTTGAGGTCAGGAGTTTGACACTAGCCTGGTCAACATAGCGAAACTCCGTCTCTACAAAAAATACAAAAATTAGCCGGGCATGGTGGCATGAGCCTGTAGTCGCAGCTCCTCGGGAGGCTGAGGTATGAGAATCACTTGAACCCAGGAGGTGGAGGTTGCAGCGAGCCGAGATTCTGCCACTGCACTCTAGCCTGGGCCACACAGTGAGACTGTCTAAAAACAAATAAATAATAAATAAATTTTAAAAAATGTATAAAGTACTAATAATGCCCACTCATCATGCAATAATATTTACTTCAATGCACTTATTGAGGGCCTACTACAAGCCAGTCGTTGCCCTAAACAATGGAGATAAATAGGTGAACACAACAGATAAGGTCCTGCTCTCATGAATCATATGTTCTAACAAGGGAGACACAACTATATAATGTAATGTTAGCTAGTGATACACAACTACATAATGAAAGGTTAGCTAGTGATAAATACTATGAAGAAAAATAACAGTAAAGCTGGGGTAGGGTGGGCTGGGGTGGGTGGCTATTTCACAGGGTGATCAAGGAAGGTCTTCTTAAAAAGGTGACATTTTACTGAGATTTAATGAAACAAAGCATCTGAGTCATATGCAAATATCAGCAGGAAGAGTCTTCCAGGCAAAAAAGCAAATTGGAAGAAGCAAAGATGGGACCTTGCTTGAAAGATTCAAGAAACAATGTGGTGGTGGCACAGTAACTGAAGGAGAGTCATAGGAAATGAAGTCAACTCACTAGATAAAATAACAGGGTTAGTCAAAAAGAGTGATTACAGGTAATTTTGACTACATACAATTTCTGTCCTGTAAGCTGACTTAGTTTGACCTGACACTTTACTGTAAATAAACTAACATAGCATTATCCCACAATGGGAGTATGAAAAGTTACCACATGATAAAGGAAGTAAGGTCAATAGTCACATCCTATTTATAATTCACCAATTTTCATCTCCAGTCCTGACCTTAAAATCTAACTTCAGTATCTTGTCCTCTCCGGAGATCCAACACTCAATTCTGAATCCCCACTTCCTCAGCTCCCCCTAGACCCCAGGCTAAATTAGCACTTGGGGGCAGGACCTTTGATTTTTATTTTTATTTATTTATTTATTTTGACATGGAGTTTTGCTCTTGTTGCCCAGGCTGGAGTGCAATGGCACAATCTCGGCTCACTGCAACCTCCACCTCCAGGGTTCAAGTGATTCTCCTGCTTCAGCCTCCCGAGTAGCTGGGATTACAGGCATGTACCACCATGCCCAGCTAATTTTGTATTTTTAGTAGAAACGGGGTTTCTCCATGTTGGTCAGGCTGGTCTTGAACTTCCGACCTCAGCTGATCAGCCCGCCTCAGCCTCCCAAAGTGCTGGGATTACAGGGGTGATCCACTGTGCCCAGCCAGACCTTCGATTCTTATTTGAATTCTTAAAGACATTTACTTTTTTTTTTTTTTTTTTTTTTTTGAGATACAGTCTCTGTCCCCCAGGCTGGAGTGCAGTGGTGTGATCTAGGCTCACTGCAACCTCTGCCTCCCAGGTTCAAGCAATTCTTGCGCCTCAGCCTCCTGAGCAGCAGGGATTACAGGCACGCTCCACCATGCCTGGCTAATTTTTGTATTTTTAGTAGAGACGGGGTTTCACTATGTTGGCCAGGCTGGTCTTGTGATTTCAGGTGATTTGCCCACCTTTGCATCCCAAAGTGCTGGGATTACAGGCTTCAGCCACCGAGCATAAAAATCTTACCATTCATCTTATCTCATTCCCATCAGGGATCTAAACCCTGCCCTTCATTACTTTGAAACCTCTCGTATCTCTTTCTTTTCCATTTCTACAGCTATCATTAAGCTCAATTACAGGAGTTGCCTAAATGTTTTCTTTCCCTTCAATCCCTACCCTCAATCAGTGTGTACTAGTCACTACTGCTAAACTGACTTTTAAAACTTTCTTTCACCATTTTCCATTCACTCTGTAAGGTCTTCAATGGATATCTAATACTTATAATGTAAAATCTAAACTTCTCAGTTTTCAAGATTCTCCAAAATTCACCGTATCATTTAAAACAATCTTTTATTAAAGCAAAGTGCTCCATTCCTACAAGGATTAATTCTCAACATTCCTAGAACAAACTTAGTTTTCTTATTTCCCGAAGCCATCAAGGCTGATCATGTAATTCCTAAAGCAATCTCAGTTTTTAAGCAGAATTTATGTATGGAAAAAAGTCCCAATAAAGAGAAAATGAGTGGTATCATTAGAAAGAAATAAAAACAGAAAAATATCTTCCGATCAATAAAGGAAATTAAAGATTTCACATGACCAATACTGATAAATAACTAAAACATTCCACTGAAATCCAGTTTACAAACTGCTTTCACTTTCAGAGATGAAAAAAGTGTGGATCACAGATTTCAAGTGACTTGTCTAATGTCCCACATTTAACAAAAATGAAGAAGCAGAAGCTTCTATGGACTCGAAATCCCATGTCTACACTTTGGCTTTGCTGAACTATCTAACTACAGAGGAAACAGACAAATATATTCATTGGAAAAGCATTAAAATACCTGGATGTCAAATATCTATTCAAAGAGTGAACACAGGGATTAAAATCCTGGTGCTTAAAATCCTTCAGTTGTTCCCTATAGCATTTAAATTCAAAACTACTTAGACAAAGCCTTTGTAAATCTGACTCCTAATCCAATCTACCAAATCATTCTGCCAATTTCCAATTACACCAAAGTATTTAAAAATGTTATTCTAATGATAACTTGTAGAGGATCTGCCATCATTATTACATTTAAGTAGAAGAGTGGCAAACAAAAAGATACCAAGGATAAACATGTGTGTTACCAATCTTTCAGGCTACATTAAGTTAAAAGCTGTTTACGAAACAGAGTTTTGCATAAAAAAAGATATTACTGAAATAAATATTAAAATATAACTTCCAACATTCCTTTCACCTTTCATAAAAAACTATCTAACTAATTAGTTTATGCTCAGGAATCATACTGCCAGGACTTGAGTTCAGGCTCTACCAAGTTCCTAATAACCTCTCTGAATCTCATTTCACATTAACCTCTATGTCAGTAATATCTACCTTGTAGGATTATTGTGCAAATTAAATGACAGAAGGTGAAGCACTTATCACTATTCCTATAATACAACAAGAGCTCAAATATATTCCTCTAATAGTTAACTGTTCAATGAACATAGATTCGAGTGGAAATCTTAATTTTTGGCTTATTCTCAAATACTTTTGTCTCTGACAATCTGCTGATGAGGTTAAAAATGTTCATTCACCATAAAGAATACCAATTATTCATTTGCATTCTGAGGACATCCAGGAAGTCAGGTGGATGCAAGAACTTGATGTGAGCTGATCTTCCCTTGTGTACAGAGATTGTCTTTAGGCACCTTGCTCAATGTCTAGCTCACAGTAGATGATCAATATTTTGAGGGAATACTGGAATGAATGAAAATGTCTGGCCAAATAGCCTCAAAGTTTATCATAGGACTGAATCACTGACATTGCTCTTCCAATAGCAACCGTTCTGACCTATGGATGCCCTAAATTCTAATTTCAACTTCCATCATGGGGCCATATTCGAAGAACTCATATAAAAGTGAGGCGACAACGGATGGATGCTCAGTTGAGGGTACATGGTGCTTATGGCAGTCCCAAAGCTGTATTTAAAAGGGCACACCGTAGGACAATGCATCAATATATATGACATCAAGAATAAAAATGAGAATCCCTTCTGCCTTTCATCTTTTAAAAACTGTCCTTGATGTTACATCAATTTTAACATTGTAACTCACCTGTTTTTTCAGTTATATCTGAATCAGGAGTGTTTGCCCTGCTAACTTCCCCTTCAGCATTCTCCTCTTCAGCACTAAGAGAAATTGGTGAAGAAGGGCCAGGCTGGGAGGGTTGAGGGGTTGCTTCGGGCGCTTCCTCAATCTTATTCCTTTTCTCAAAGCGAAAACGGTCCAGGTTGAAAAGATTCATATTGGTAGAAAGCACCACCTTGCAGGGATGGGGGCTTTAAATGAACTATCTGCAGGGGAAAAATAAAGAGACGAAAAGAGGCCATGAAAACAATATACGATACAATGCCACAGCAGTTTATTCCCAAGGCAATAAAGGGCCCGCAAACATGCCAGTGGCTCAGGACTGTTATGGCTGCGCTTCATTGTTAGGCCGCAACAATTAGAAGGTGGACGGGGGTATCTTTTAAAATTTTCCATTGCTTTTCACTCCCCTTCGTCCGCCTCCCCCGCCCGCCCCTCCTTACTGAAGCCACGAGCTGACCCTCGTGCAACCTCCTCTTACCCAAGCACGCGCAGGCACGTTCCCCAGTATAACCCTCTAGCGGGCCTCGCGCCCGCCCACAAAGAGAAGCTCCCTGTGCTACCGTGCCCCCTGCCTCGAGAAAGGACCTGCCAGGGCCCGCGCCTCGACACTGCGGGGACACAAAGGGGCCAAAGAACGGGAGCGGCGGAGGCCGCGCTGGCGGGCATCCGCCCGGAAGTTGACGCGGCGCGATCCCAGCTGAGAGGAAGCTGATAGGATTAAGAACACACAGGAAGGTTCAGAGGTGGAGTGCATGCTAAGGCATCTTTTTAACGTTCAATCGCTCGCTTGTTCTTTCTTCCCTCAGTACTTACGATCTTGTAGCCTCAGTGCTATGTAACAAAGGTTGAAAATAAAAAAAAAAATTTCCTGGCGTGGGGCGACGGTAGCCGTGCCGGGACCTTCCAAAACACCACGGAGAACCCTTAAGAGCGCGTAATGATGACGCAACACGCAGCCTAGGCTTTTTCTTCCCAAACAACGCGCGAGCCACAATGTCGAGGCGCGCGCTGTTGTCATGGTAATTCGTACCCGTCTCCGCCGGCTTGTAAAGGCCAGATTGTTCTGTACCTTTGTCCTGTTAAATTATCTAGAGTTATTAAATAGAACAATAGTAAATAGCATAATGACAAAAAATAACAACATATAATACAATTAGTATATATTGTATGTATTATAATCTGTAGTGTTTCATCTATAATATAATGTAGATAGCATGATAGTAATAATACTGTGCTAAGCTTTTTCAGTGTATAATCCCAATCCTTACAAGAAGCCTATGTTTACAAAGCAAAGAAACTGAGACCTGCAAATGTATAGGTAATTAGTGACGGGTAAGAACCCCGGGATGCTGAGCTTCAAAGCATTTGAAGTAATTCCTCACTTTCGGCTTGATTGTTCTTAGAGTGGAATTTGATTAATTAATTAATTAATTTTTAAAAAATATTTTAATTTTTAATGTTTGCGGGTACATAGTAGGTGTACATATTTATAGGGTACATGAGATATTTTGATACAGGCATGCAATGTGTAATAATCATATCAGGGTAAGTGGGGTATCCATAACAAGCATTTATCCTTTGTGTTTCAAACAATCCAGTTATTTTAGTCATTTAAAAATGTACAATAAGCTGGGAGTGGTGGCTCACGCCTGTAATCCCAGCACTTTGGGGGGCTGAGGCAGGTGAATCACAAGGTCAGGAGTTTGAGACCAGCCTAGCCAACATGGTGAAACTCCGTCTCTGCTAAATATACAAAACATTAGCCAGGCGTAGTGGCGGGCGCCTGTAATCTCAGCTACTCGGGAGGCTGAGGCAGGAGAATAGCTTGAACCTGGGATGCGGAGGTTGCAGTTAGTCGAGATCACTCCACCGCACTCCAGCCTGGGCAACAAAGCAAGACTCTTGTCTCAAAAAAAAAAGTACAATAAATTGTTGTTGACTGTAGTCATGCTATTGTGCTATCAAATACTAGATCTTATTCATTCTAACTGTATTTTTGTACCCATTAACCATGCTCACCGACCACCGGGGCCCTCCTCCGCCCCACACTACCCTTCCCAGCCTCTGGTAGCCATCGTTCTACCGTTTCTCATGCGTTCAATTGTTTTAATTTTTTAGCTCCCACAAATATAATAAATGAGAACATACCAAGTTTGTTTTTCTGTGCCTGCCTTATTTCCTTTAATATAATGACCTCCAGTTCCATCCATGTTGCAAATGACAGGATCTCATTTTTTTTAATGGCGAAATAGTACTCCACTGTGTATATGCACCGCATTTTTCTTATTCATTCACCTGTTAATGGACACTTAAGTTGCTTCCAAATCTTGGCTGTTGTGAATAGCGCTGCAACAAACATGAGAATGCAGATATCATTTCGATACACTGATTTCCTTTCTTTTGCATATAATTCACCTATCTTGATGGAAATATTACCTTAAGAATATATACTCCTGGCCGGGCTCAGTGGCTCACGCCTGTAATCCCAGCACTTTGGGAGGTGGAGGCGGGCGGATCATGAGGTCAGGCGATCGAGACCATCCTGGCCAACACGGTGAAACCCCGTCTCAACTAAAAATACAAAAAATTAGCCGGGCGTGGTGGCAGGCGCCTGTAGTCCTACCTACTCGGGAGGCTGAGGCAGGAGAATGGCATGAACCAAGGAGGCGGAGCTTGCAGTGAGCCGAGATCACGCCATTGCACTCCAGCCTGGGCGACTCCATCTCAAAAAAACAAAGAATATATACTCCTGGGCTAGGAGCAGTGGCTCACGTCTGTTATCCCAGCACTTTGGGAGGCCAAGGCAGAGCTGGGGCAATATAGTGAGACCCCATCTCTAAAAAAAATACAAAGTTATCCAGGCATGATGGCACACGTCTGTAGTCCCAGCTACTTTGGGGGCTGAGGCAGGAGGATCACTTGAGCCTGGGAGGTCGAGGCTGCAGTGAGCCATGTTTGCACCACTGCACTCTGGCCTGGGTGACAGAGCAAGACCCTGTCTCAAAAAAACAAAAAACTAAGATATACTCCCTTTGTTCCAACATTAGACAAGCAATTTTCTGAGTTATAATTTGATCTTCTGGTTGGCATTTCCCATAAAGAGGAATTGCTACAAATGATCATTCTGCCAGATATATTAGCCATTGTAAACTTAAATTGCCAGTTTGTTTTATAAGTCAGTGTTGTGAATTGTATATTTACAACACATACCCACAGTTTTATCAAATGTGGGCACATTTATAAAATCAGGTGTCTGGGCCTATAAAACTCAAGATCAAAGCCTGAACAATTAGGACTTCCTTTATACCTATCTTTAATATCCCATGAAATGCATTAGTTTTATGCATGCATATTAAATTATATGATCAAAGAATATATTTACTTATGGCCAGGCACAGCGGCTCATGCCTGTAATTCTAGTACTTTGGGAGACTGAGGTGGGAGGATCACTTGTGGCCAAGAGTTCAAGACCAGCCTGGGCAACAAAGGGAGACTTCATCTCTCTTTTTTTTTTTTTTTTTTTTTTTGAGACAGGGTCTCACTCTGTCACCCAGGCTGGAGTTCAGTGGTTCAATTGTGGCTCACTGTAGCCTTGACTTCCCAGGCTCAAGCAATCCTCCCATCTCAGCCTCCCAAGTAGCTGGAACTACAGGTACTTGTCTCCATGCCTGACTAATTTTTGCATTTTTTGTAGAGATGGGGTTTTGCCATGTTGGCCTGGTGGTGGGGGTGGGGAGAGGTGGGTTGGGGGCATCAAGGCTGCAGTGAGCCATGACTGAAAGAAAAAGAAAAGAAAAAAATATATATTTACTTGTAAGTAGTAAATTATTTTTGGTGATGAAGACAATTTGATTTCTATTTAGAGAGATCTGACGTTGAAAATGGACTCCTCTAGCTGAATGACCTTTCTAAGTCTTAGTTTCATCATTCTTTAAATGTGATTAACAATAATATTGACGCTTAGAGTGCTTTTCTGCAACAGTACCACCTCTTGACGTTATAGCTGGGACAAGATTGAAAATGAACCACATAAATTAAAAATGTCTAAATATTTAAACATTATAAATATAGCAACAAAATGTAAAAGTTAAATATGTTCTTCCTATTTTGAAAATACCAGGGAAGCCAGGTTGAATTTAGAATTTCTATTGTGTCAGAATGTGGGCTAATGAAAGAGAATTGATTGGCTCATATATCCTGCCTTCCTAGTGTCACCTTTTCATACACAATTTGATACTAATGGTATCAATAATGATATCATAATGGGCCATGTGCTTATGCACATAGATGCCCAGCATATGGACACCCAACTCTGGCCCCCAACTAGGGTTACCATATTTGTTTTTTTAAAAAAGGGATGTACAGTTAAATTTGAATTTTAAATAAACAATGAATACATTCTTAGTATAAATTTGTATGATGAAATACTTGGAACTGATACTAAGACATTATTTGTTGTTCATCTGAAACTCAAATTTAACAAGTTGTCTTGTATTTTATTTGGCAAACTTACTGCTCTCCCACTCCTTTGTCACCTCTTGGACCTTGGGGCCTTTTGGCTACATTTTTGGCCTAGGGTTATAGATACTGAAAACACTGTTTGCCCTCAGTAGGAAGGACCTCGGGAAAAGTCACTGTTAGACTTCTTGGGGCTGTGTGAGCAAAGAATTTTAGGGACCAGGTACTCAAATTGTTGTCTAAAAGTGAAGGCACAAGTTCTGAATGAACATGTCTTCTTGGCCCCAAAGATTCCTTTAGGGCAGGGCATACCTGGAAAGAACTAGATTTTGCCCTTTAAAGCACTAGACCAGGATAGGGACTCCTTTTGACCAGTTCTAAGGGTAGGATTTTTCTGCAACCTTCATTGACCTGGAAGAATTATAATGATTCATGATTGGGGTTCTCTTTGAAAGTGAAGTAGAAGTTTAAGGGTATGTATTAGTTTGCTAGGGCTGGTATATTAACAGCCTGGATGACTGAAACAACAGAAATTTATTTTCTTTTGGTTCCGGAGGCTAGATTTCCACTCTCAAGGTTTTGGTAGAGTTAGTATATTCTGAGAGCCATGAAGGAAAGATCTGTTGCAGACAATAGATGAAATCAATGAATTAGCCAGGCGTGGTGGCACGTGCCTGTAGCCCTGGCTACTCAGGAGGCTGAGGCAGGAGAATTGCCTGAACCCAGGAGGCAAAGGTTGCAGTGAGCCATATCATGCCACTGCTTTAAAGGGTGACAGAGCGAGACTCCATCTCAAAAAAAAAAAAAAAAATCAATGAAATATAAAGAAATGATAAATATAAGATTCATAGAAGTGAGAATGAAGCTTTGAATAATAGGTGTAAACAATCATACATACTCACACACACATACCAAAAAAAAAGAAATAATGAAAAACATAATAGAAAATGTTCATGGGCTTTCATTTAGTCTGCACGTGAAAGAGCTTAGTGAATTCAGGCAGAATCAATTGAAAGAGACTATACAGTAAAAATATCCTGCAGAATTTGTTTTAATTTCAAGAATTTAAAAAATGTCTTGCAAGCATTTTTCAGAAAAAATCTACAGCCTACAAAGGGAAAGAAATCAAGCAAAAGCTTTTTTGTTAAACGTCAGAAAGTAATGATGCAATATTTATAATGATTTGGGGAAAACGATTGTGACTCAATAATTTTCTAGATCACAAATATTCATTTGTGGAAGAAAAAAATTCAAACTTCTAATTTCCTGAAAATATATCTTCCTTAAAATATTCCTAAAGACATAAATCCAGCTGACAATGTCAAAATGAGAATTTCAATATGGTGAATTCATGGTGTAAAAGCATTCTGTTGAGACTAAACACATGAGTTAATGATTGTAAATATGTTGTGTTAGTCAGCTATTGTTGTATAACAAACTACAAAATTTTAGTTGCATAAAGCAATAAGCTTTTATCTCTCTTTCATGTTTCTAGTGATTGGCTACTGTGGCTCAACTTCAGACTATAATGCCTGCACATAGTAGAGGATCAATGAATATTTGTTGAGTGAATTAATGATATTAATAACTAGATAAATTGTATGAGCATACATATAACCACAAATAAAATGTAAGGCAAACTACCATTCAAGTGATATATGTCACAAAAGTACAACATAAATCAGAGTTCATAAATCTCAGAAAAGAGGCAACAGATCTCAAGAAAGGAAGAGAAAAAAATATATATATTTTAGAAATGGAGACTAAAGTAGACCTAACAGATAGATAGGCAAACATAATGGATAATGCCTTTAGAGGAATATAGTGTGGAAAGGGAAAATACTTTAAAAATAAAAATAGAAAGGTAAATAGATTTTTAAAAAATAATTACTGAAGATAAAGAAGATCCAATATAATTATAATACGAGTTGTTACAGAAGAAAACCAAAGCAAAGGAGTAGAATAACTAAAAACTATCGTTCAAAAAAACATTTCCTGAAAACTATAAGGATTTAAAACTATATATTGAAAGAACACATCATTTAGTTAAGCATACCAACACAGATGGCCAACCCTAAGACATACTCAATTAAAATTTAGATTTTAAAGGAAAATAAAAAAGTTTCTTGGACATCCAGGATTTAAGATAATAAAATGTGATCCAAGAATTTTATATCAGGCAAAAGTGCCTTCCAAATATAAAGGCACAAACACACTACTAACATCAGGTAAGAATTCTGTGGGTATTGTTTCCATGAGTACTACTGAGGTATCTATCAGAGAATAAGCTTCACAAAACCAAAATGTCTATAGAGACAATGTTGTAAGGATATGTATTGAGCATTAACTATTGCAGAACAAAGATAATATGATGTTTAAAAGAAAGACAGTACAGTTTATAATGGTTATATGATCTGTCAATGTTCACCTCCTAAAAGGCAAAGAATGATAGGAACATATGAAAAAAATGTTTAAGTGGTTTTCAGTAAAACAGTTGAAGTGTATTTAGTGTTGCTATCCTGAGACCAATGTGTGTATATTGTTGGGTAAAACAAATTAATAATTATATTCTAATTATTTCTTTTTTTTTCGAGAACCACAATTCTCAGAGTGGAAGAAAGGAAACAGAGATATAATAGAGAGAGGTTATAGTACAAACCCTAGAGCGCAAGTGGAATGGTCTTTTATTTGAATTGGAAATATCAATATGAACTTATGAGATGTGATACACACACAGACACAATGTGTGTTTGTTTTCCATCTTTGTCCACTGAAAAGGCCTAGGAAGTGACTAGCCCAGTACACAGCCCTAGTACCATGATCATAATCTTTGAATATCATTTACTGCTAACAGAAACCTGGACTTCTTTGAAAAAGAGCAGATTACAGTATGCAATGGAAAATGCACAAGGTGAGACTGAAATAGCTTCCTATACCAAAAAGCAAGGAAATTATCAAAGACCACTAATACCATGTCAAAAAGATTCAGAGGTCAACTTGAGGTTCCTACTGGCCAAAGATGGGGCAGTTTGAGCTTCAATGTGATTAAAAATTGCAGTGATTTGAAAGCCATCAAATATGTTGAAATCCAGGAGTTCTTACTGATTTTTTTTTAAACTGGTTGACTTTGGAGGATGAAAGGAAAACAATTTATTATCGTGAAAACTGATAAACAGATGGAAAGAATTAAGCTTTATCCTGTCTTTACTCTTTGAAGGCTTCTACTAGATAATTGAAGAAGAGGTAAGGGAAAGTGTCTCTTTATAAAAGTATTCCAACTAGCAAATGAGAAAAAAACTATAAATTGGAATTACTTAGCAAGCCTGGCTCATTTAGAAAATCATGAGATATAAAAAAATGGCTATTGTTCTAAGCCACTAAATTTTGGGAGTAGTTTGTCATGCAGTATTAGATAATTGAAACATATCCAAATATTTTCTACATTTTTGTCTTGAGTGTACCAATTCTTCCAGTTAAAATTAAAATGTTTTCTTTTTTCTATCTTAAAATCCCTATACTCAAAAACTGCCTGAAAATCTTATGCTCTTTTTGTCAAGTTTTGAGTAGTTCAGTCTAAAAATCACCTTTTAATATACTTTGTGTCCTTACATTTTCTCTATCTTCTTTTACAGAATAATTATTTCCCACAATAGTGTCTAATTCTTCTTTCTCAGGAGTGTAAATGAGATTAAAGGCATCTCTTCTTTAGAAATAGCTACTGAATCATAGAAAAGCATCATTATTTCTAATTTTTGTTAAAGGGCTTTATGGGATTAAACATTGCCATTAAGAGAAACTTCCTAGAATATAGACCGTAAAATAGAATTTTGTCAGCAGGGCAACTCAAATGTGGTTAGAATAAGATATTGCTTCAAGGGTCCCTATGGGGATAGAATTCACCTTTCTTTTATTCTTTTTCTGTTCTTTTATTATTGTTATTATTTTAGACAGGGTCTCACTCTCACCCAGGCTGGAGTACAGTGATGATGGCTCACTGTAGCCTCGACCTTCCCAGACTCAGGAGTTCCTCCCATCTCAGTCCCCTGAGTAGCTGGGACTAATGTTGCACACCACCACACCAAGCTAATTTTTGTATTTTTTCTAGAGATGGTGTCTCGCTCTGTTGCCCAGGTTGGCTTTGAACTCCTGGACTCAAGCAATCCCCTTACCCCAGCCTCCCAAAGTGTTGGGATTACAGGTGTGAGCCACCATGCCCCACAGAATTCACTTTTTAAATTAAAGTACTTATGTATGGCTGCAAGAATCATTTTAATTACCTGTTAGTTTTAAATGGGCTCAGTGAAAATGTTTGATAGAATCCTCAAATTTCTTAAATAGGAGAAAAGACTGTGGGAATTTTATTGTTATTTCTTTTTGCTTCATACTTACCAAAATAAAACCATGAAGCAATTTGAGGAAGGAGCAGCCCTTCCAAAATTGAACTGAATTGATTAAGAAACCAAACAAAAAAACGAACAGCAACAGAGATTAAAAATGAGATTTGTAAACTTGGATCCTTTCTTAACTTGGTATCTTAGAAATGTAAACCACACCTGGTTGGTAATGGAAACTTGTGTAAACTAATCTTGCCTCCCACACATGAATATAAAATGGAAAAGACAAGATACCAAGTCATAAAACTAAAAAACAACTTTCTTCCTTGGTAACAAGAAAGTAAGCCAAATATTACCAATTCGTAAGCAAATACTTCTTTAAGTAGAGTAATGATTCTTAATTTGGGAAGGTAGAGGGCATGGTTATAAACCTCTCTTAGGAATCCAAATTTTAAAAAGTCACAAACCCCTTCCAAAAAAAAACTACATATGCACATGACAGGTGGCACATAATTTCAGGGGGCTCATGGAACGCTTAGTGCTCTGTGAGCTTCATATTAAGAAATTCTGACAAAGATGTCCACAATCCTCATAACTCTGGTAGAATTTATGGTGATTACATCCATATATGTGCCTTCTTAAACGTAAAACTTCTAGCAACTATCATTACCAATTTAGGAAACTAAAAAATATTGAAAATTTTCATACTTTTGGTTTGGTAACTATCTGCCAGTTTTGCTAACATAATTTATTTTTTTTTAAAAAAGTGGGATTTAAATTCTAAATAAATTACATGATACTTGATTTTTTAGAACTTGAAGAACAAATTCCATATTGTAACTCTTTTTTTTTTTGAGACGGAGTCTTGCTCTGTCACCCAGGCTGGAGTGCAGTGACACGATCTTGGCTCACTGCAACCTCCGCCTCCCAGGTTCAAGCAATTCTCCTGCCTCAGCCTCCTGAGTAGCTGGGATTACAGGCATGTGCCACCACGCCCAGCTAATTCTTTTTGTATTTTTAGTAGAGACAGGGTTTCACCATATTGGCCAGGCTTCTCTAGAGCTCCTGACCTTGTGATCTGCCGGCCTCGGCCTCTCAAAGTGCTGGGATTACAGGCGTGAGCCACCGCGCCTGGCCTGCATCTCTTTTTCACTTGATTTTTAAAATCCTATTTTTTCCCTTCCTTTTTCTGCTTATGCATATCTTAAATTTTCAGGATACCCTCAACTGGCAAGTTGAATTCATGCTCACATATACACAAGATTTTACATTTTTTCTTCTAGTGGCCTTGCAATTCAGTTTCCTCATTACGTTATATAGTCACTATTTTTTTTTTTTTAAACAGTCTTGCTCTGTTACCCAGGCTGGAGTGCAGTGGCATGATCTCAGCTGGGCTCACTGGAATTCTGCCTCCCGGGTTCAAGCAATTCTCCTGCCTCAGCCTTCTGAGTAGCTGGGACTGCAGGTGCACGCCACCATGCCCAGCTAATTTTTGCATTATTAGTAGCGACGGGGTTTTGCCATGTTGCCCAGGCTGGTCATGAAGACGTGAGCTCAGGCAATCAGCTCACCTCAGCCTTCCAAAATGCTAGGATTACAAGCGTGAGCCATCATGCCCTTCCTTTATAGTCACCATTTTGTTGTATGTACCCACAATGTCAGGATCGTGTTTGATACTTTGAATCATTAAATTCACATATATATGTCCAAATTTTACCACATATGTACTTGTGGTACCTTATCTTTGTTGTAGTAATTCTTACCTTGAAAATTATCCTCTTATATGTGTCATTTTGCAAAAGTCACATTTCACAATATATTCAACTCAAACAGGATCACTCTAATCACCCTAATCCTGTACGTATATATATTTTCTTCTTGAAATGGTCTTTACAAAAAGATTCCAAGAGAAAATAAACTATTTCTTTTTTCAGCCATTTAAAATTCCACAAACATTAAACGTAATTCAAAATTCTCTTACTGCCGTATCTACTTAGATGTAATCAAATCACAGTTCTGGGAATAAGTTACATGTTAACATTTTACATTTTTTGCACAATGTATGTTGTCCAGACTATTCCTACTTAGATATTTGCTAATAGTGTAAATGCGTTATGTTGTACGTGTCTGTTCTCTTGAAGGTAGAAGTATTACTGAATCAAAAACATGGGCTTCCACAAATGGTCATAAAATGACACATTTATAGTCAGCTATAATGAGGAAAATGAACTCTTAAGAAAGTAATTTCAGTATGAGGTCCCAAGTTCATTCTCTGGCACCTCCACCAAAAAAAAAAAAAAAAAAGTAATTTCAAAATTACAAAGTCATTATGAAATTAGAGACACCTGAGTGCAAATCCTGTGTCTTCTGTTTACTAGCTGTGTGATATTCTCTCAATTCCCTCATCTGTAATATGGGGAAAATAGTACCCATGCTAAAGGATTTCTGTGAATTAAATTTGAAATAATTCATGCTTAGGGCCGGGACTGGCATATAGTTAAGACTACGTAAATATTTCTTATTTTTAGAATGGAATTTTATCGTACTTAGGAATTAAGCTCCCAGAAAGCAAATAAAGTGAAAAAAAAAAAAACACTTTGAATTAAAATTCTCCTTGTATTGTATACTTGAAAATTGTTGAGAGTAGATTTTTAAGTGTTTTTGCCACAAAACAATAATAAATATGTGAAGTGATGCATATGTTAATAAGCTTGATTAGCCATTCCACAATATGTAAATATGTCAAAACATCATGTTGTATACCATGAATATATACAATTTCTGTCAATTTAAAAACTAAAGTTTTTTTAGGTTTTAAAAAAACTAAAAGTTACCCTTGTAAATTTCATAAATCGATTATAAATTACAGTGTACATAGATTTGTATATGGTGCATAACTCCCATTAATTAATTTAATTAATCTTTATTCCGGGCCTACTCTGTTCCAAGGACTATAAGAGATGCTGAGACATGTAAGAATAAACAAGATTGATGAGATTCCTCTCCTCAGATAGCTCAGTCAGTGAGAAGACCTTAAATTACAAAATAGTGCAAAATATGCTATGATAGTGAAAGTATAGTGCTAAAGCGCTCTTACAATTTTTGTAGAAGAAGCCAGGGAAAAGTGACAGCTGAGTTATGAAAGATGAGTAGAAGTAAACCAGTAAAGAAAGCAAAACAGAGACAAGGAGAGAAGAGGCTGAAGTCCTTAAGAGGTTGTGTAGACTAGCGAACAATACGTTCTTCGTTTCTTGACCCCAAGAAACCAAAGGGCAAGATCTCTGCTTATGCCTTCTTTGGGCAGACGTGCAGAGAAGAACATAAGAAGAAAAACCCAGAGGTCCCTGTCAATTTTGCAGAATTTTCCACGAAGTGCTCTGAGAGGTGGAAGACAATGTCTGGGAAAGAAAAGTCTAAATTTGATGAAACGGCCAAGGTGGATAAAGAACGCTATGATCGGAAAATGAAGGATTATGGACCAGCTAAGAGAGGCAAGAAGGAGAAGGATCCTAATGCCCCCAAAGGCCACCATCTGGGTTCTTCCTATTCTGTTCAGAATTCCGCCCCAAGATCAAATCCACAAACCTTGGCCTCTCTATTGGAGATGTGGCAAAAAAGCTTGGTGAGATGTAGAATAACTTAAATGACAGTGAAAAGCAGCCTTACGTCACTAAGGCGGCAAAGCTGAAGGAGAAGTATGTGAGAAGGATGTTGCTGACTATAAGTCTACAGGAAAGTTTGATAGTGCAAAGAGTCCTGCTAAAGTTGCCTGGAAAGAAGTGGAAGAGGAAGATGAAGACGACAAGGAGGAAGAAGAGGAGGAGGAGGAATTAAAAAAACTGTTTATCTGTAAAACAACAACAACAACAACAACAAAAGAGAGGTTATGTAAAGGAGTTTGTCCTTAATCCTCAGGGCAGGGAAAATATCAATCGTTTTTTAGGCAGCTATAGTTAAGTCGACTAATGCTGTACAAATATTAATTTGGAATGCAGAAAGACTGGAGGCCTCTTTTTACAGAAAAACGACAGTTAATAAATGTAGAGAGAAATGATTGGCAAACCACTGCTTTGCAGCTTTAAAATAATAATTTGAGCAAGAATCATTAATGGATGGCAAAATTCATGGGTGAAAGGATGGTGGTGAACAAGACAGTCACATGAAGGTCTTCAAGTTTTCATTCCACAGATGATTTACTAATTACAAAGAGAATCCTTACAATGCAGAGATCTGGCAAACTTGACATTATATGCCCCCTGATGCAATGCAGCAACAAGTTGTTATGGGATGAAGTGTGTGTCTCCAAAATCTATATGTCGAAGTCCTAATCCAGTTCCTCAGAATGTGACTATATTTGGAGGCAGTGCCTTTAAAGAGGTAATGAAGAAAAAATGAGGTCATATGGGTAGACCCTAATTCAATATGATTGGTGTTCTTGTAAGAAGAGGAGATTAGGGGCTGGGCGTGGTGGCTCACGCCTGTAATCCTAACACTTTCAGAGGCCAAGGTGGGCAGATCACTTAAGGTCAGGAGTTTAAGACCAGCCTGGCCAACATGGTGAAACCCCATCTCTAATAAAAATTCAAAACTTAGCCGGGCATGGTGACACGCACCTGTAGTCCCAGCTACTTGGGAGGCTGAGGCAGGAGAATCGCTTGAACCCAGGAGGTGGAGGTTGCAGTAAGCCAAGATCACGCCACTGCACTCCAGCCTGGGCAATGCAGCAAGACTCCATCTCGAAAAAAAAAAAAAAGAGGCAATTAGGACACAGACTTACCCAGAGGAAAGATCATGTGAAGCCACCAGGAGAAGATCTCCATCTACAAGCCAAAGAGAAGCCCTCAGAAGATGCCAACCCAGACGACCCCTTAATCTTAGGCTTCTGTCCTCCAGAATTGTGAGATAGTAAGTCTTTGCTGTTTAAGCCACCCAGTCTGTGGAACTTTGTTAGGGCAGCTCTACCAAACTACTACAGAAGTACAGACTTTTGTCAATATTTTTGCCAAAAATATTTTGAATAATCTAGTTAGATCTCTACCTTACTTCCAATCTACAGGAAATACAGGAGATATAAGTATAAGTTAAATAACATAATAAAGAAGCAATCAGGCCAGGTGTAGTGGCCCACGCCTGTAATCCAAGCACTTTGTGAGGCCGAGGCTGTCAGATCGCTTGAGCCCAGGAACTCAGGGCTGACCTGGGCAACATAGCAAGACCCTGTCTCTACAAAAAGATTACAAAAATTAGCTGGGCGTGGTGGTGTGTGCCTGTAGTCCCAGCTACTTGGGAGGCTGAGCTGGGAAGATCGCTTGAGCACAGGAGGCAGAGGTTGCAGTGAGCCAAGATTGTGCCACTGCACTCCAGCCTGCATGATAGAGCCAGAACCTGTCTCAAAAAGAAAAAAAAAAAGCAATGAGACAAAATCAGAATGTGGAACATTTTACGACAGCTAACCTGAACTTGTCAAACAAGGCAAAGTTTGAAAAACATAAACAAATCAATGTTGGAAGCAATGGCTATTCTAAATGAAAAGACATTAAAGAAATCTAATAACCAAACACCATGTGTAGACATTTACTGGAGTCTACATGGGAGAAGGAAGATATTTTTATAGTGTAAAAACATTTTTGGGACAATTGGAGAAATTTAAATATAGCTTATATGTTAGGTGGTATTATGGAATTATTGTTCATATGCACAGGTGTAACGACGGTACTATGTTTATGTAGGAGAACCTCCTTATCTAGATATTCATGCTGAAACATTTAGGGGTAGAGATGTTGCCAAAGTTACTTTCAAAAAGTTTAGGGGACTGGACGCAGTGGCTCACACCTGTGATCCCAGCACTTTGGGAGGCCAAGGCGAGTGGATTACTTGAGGTCAGGAGTTGGAGACCAGCCTGGTCAACATGGTAAAACTCCTTCTCTACTAAAAATAGAAAAAAAACCTAGCTGGGCATGGTGGCATGCATCTGTAATCCCAACTACACGGGAGGCTGTGGCTTGAGAATTGCTTGAACCCAGGAGGCGGAGGTTGCAGTGAGCTGAGATTGGCCACTGCACTCCAGCCTGGGTGACAGAATGAGCTTCTGACTCAACAAACAAATAAACAACAGCAACAACAAAACCACCCTCCCCCACAAAAAATCCCAAAGAGTTTAGGGAAGAAAATTTATAGATGTATATATAGAGAAAAAGGGGCAGAAAACACATTTAACAAAATGTTAAATGGTGAATCTGAGAGATATGTGGGAGCCAATCACATTATTTTTCAACTTTTCAAATAATTTTATTGAAAACAACAACAACAACAACAAAAGGCCAAAGGCCACCTAAAGTTAAGAGAGAATGCCATTGTAATTTTCCAAGGGAAACATGACAGTTATCTAGACTAGGGTAGTGCTAATGGAGATGGAGAGAAGAAGATGAATTTGGAAACAAATTCTTAAAATAGAATTGACAGGATTTGCTGATAGTTTGAGATGAGGTAGGGGACATTGATTATGAGGAAAGGAGAATTCTGGAATGGACAATGATGTAGATGGATGATGGTTCTCCTGACATAAGAAATAAAGGTGGAGGAGGAGGAGCTACTTTGGGGGAGATGGTGAAATAAACTTTGGAAAATGATAACCATCAGACAGGATTTCTAGACATACAAAGCTGTCATGATAACCACATTGTGGTGAGGACCTGCTTGGAAGGTCACTGATTTTTCCCTAGATGATGTTTTAATGTAGTTTTTTTTAAAACCCAGTCTCACGCTGTCTCACTCTGTCGCCCAGGCTGGAATGCAGTGGTGTGATCTCAGTTCACTGCAGCCTCTGCCTCTCAGGTTCAAGTGATTTTTCTGCCTCAGCCTCTGAAGTAGCTGGGGTTACAGGCGACCACCACCACTCCCGGCTAATTTTTTTTTTTTTTTGTATTTTTAGTAGAGATGGGGTTTCATCATATTGGCCAGGCTGGTCTCAAACTCCTGACCTCAGGTGATCCACCTGTCTCAGCCTCCCAAAGTGCTGGAATTACAGGCATGAGCCACTGTGCCTGGCCTTAATGCAGTTTTGTAAGACCAAGAACTATGCTGGGCACTTACAAATACATTGCACATATGGTCCTAATAGAGACCAATGAAATAGCTACTTGGCATATTTTTTTTCTCTGAGCCCTGGTTCCTCACTGTAAAACAGGGATAATACTTACATAAATACTTGTTATAATAAGTTCAGGAAAGCAGGAATTGTATTGTTTCCCAGGTGCCTACTATTCTATCTTTGTATATAGTAAGTGCTTAACAAATATATGTTGATTTAGCTACAACAATCTCTGAAATTTCCCCATATTCACCCTTCATTTTACCAGTAGACAGGCTTGTGCTATGACTAGTTACAACAAACCTAGTGATTTGTCCATGTCCTAAGATAAGAATCCAGGATAAAATAATGGAGTATATTAAGTTTATAAAAGACATCTATAATTTCATTAAATCCTGACTATAATCATGACAATGTTACTTCTTCATTTATAAACGAAGAAATTGACTCTTGGAAAGTTTACATGGCAGTGACTTAGCCCATGTTTTAGCTGGTAAGAAGTGGAACTAAGACTGGAAAACAGACATAAGCTGTTTCCAACTGCCCCGGGGTGTTGTAGAAAATGCTGGGTTTGAAAATTACAGAAGAAGAAATGAAACAACTGTGAATTATATGCAATACTAGACATTGCTTCAAGTAATATACCATGATGCTTGACACAGGCCTCAAGTTTCACTTTTTATTTTAGGAATACTTTTATCATGTAAAAAACATTTTTGGGACAATTGGAGGAATTTAAATATAGTTTATATGTTAGGTGATATTATGGAATTATTGTTCATATGCTTAGGTGTAACAGTGGTACTATGTTTATGTAGGAGAATATCCTTACATCGCTGAGCAGAGATTGAAATTCATGAGAGGTGACGGTGCTGTATGTGCACGCCTGCATAGACACCACCTTTCACTGGTGATTAAATTAGAATAGTAAACATTTAAATTTATGTCCTAAGACAAATTTAAACCTAAGTCTTTAGAGAGGGAGAAACAGGTTAGTAACCCATCACAACTCTAACTCAACATCGGTTAATTTGTTGTCAGATTATCACAATTTTAAAGGTGTCTAAGGATAACTTGATAAATAGATCATCTTAAGGCACATGTAAAAAGGTCACAAATTTAATGCAATTTTTTTCCTTTTTTTTTTTTGAGATAGAATCTCACTTCCTCACCAAGGCTGGAGTGCAGTGGTGCTATCTTGACTCACTGGAACCTCTGTCTCCTGGGTTCAAGAGATTCTTGTGCCTCAGCCTCCCCAGTAGCTGGGAGTATAGGCGTGTGTCACCATGCGTGGTTAATTTTTGTAAATTTTAGTAGACACGGGGTTTCATCATGTTTGCTAAGCTGGTCTCAAACTCCTGAGATCGAGTGATCCACCCACCTCTGCCTCCCAAAGTGCCGGGATTACAGATGTTAGCTACCATGCACCGGGTCCAAAATATTTTATAAGTTCTACATGTTCAGAGTTTGGTTTCATTTGAAATTTCTGTAGCGCACTTGTTTTCTTCCCTTAATATATCTCTGAGACTTACTGGAAAAGCACTTTTGAGTTAACTATACCAAAAGGAATACTTTATTTTTGTGAATTATAATGACTTGTACTGTATCAGAAGTAATACCAAAGTTGTCTCAGAATGATAGATATTGGCCAGTAACTTTTATACTTAGGCAAATTAGAATAATGTAAATAATTAGTAGAAGTGCCCCTGTTCAGAAAGCTCACTGGTGTACCTAAAATACCCACCATTAAAGTTCTGTTGCTGCTAAGCATTGCCCTGGTTTCAGATATTACTTTAAAAAAAGTAAGTAGTCCTAGCAAGGAAATTAAGTCTCAGGTAAATGCTTCATTGTATCTTTCATTAATTCATGTTTATTCCCTTGTTCCTATGCAGTTTTTTGGGGTATAATATACATACAGTAAAATTTACATTTTTTAGGTGAACGGTTTGATGAGTTTTGAAAAATATATATGGTCATATAACCACCACCATCCCTGAGACATATCACCCCTGAGATATATCCCCTGAGACATATATCTATATCAAGAAGGTAATATATCATCCTCTTATCTTATTATCAGTCTTCTCCCCTCCTTCCCCAGTCCCTGCTAGCCACTGATTGGATTTATGTTTCAATAGATTGATTGAGATATGGCCTTACTATGTTGTCCAGGCTGGTGTGCAGTGACTATTGACAGGCTCCATCATAGCAGACTGTGGCCTCCAATGATCCTCCTGCCTCAGCCTCCTGAGTAGGTGGGAATAGAGGCACTCATCACCATGCCCATCAGTTTTATGTCTGATAGGCTAGTTACAATGCTGGGTGCTAGGGATACCAAGACAATAAGATCTAGTACCTGTAGAGAAGGAGTTTGTCATTAAGGGAGGAGATGGACTTGTTAACAGAATATTACCACAGAGTAAATGCTATTACAAAGGTATGAATGACATACTTTGGTAGCACAAAAGGTATAAGACTAACTGTGTAAATTGAGAATGCCTCATTAAGGACATGGCTATTCAGTTGGGTCCTGAAAGGATGAGTTGAAATAGGGCAAACAAAGAAGGTGGGATAAGACTTTCCAGCTGGAACCAGTATCTGCACATAGACATTCAGTTACGAATGTTTCTGTGTCTTCTGAAAAGGAGGTGAAGATAAGTGTGAACTCGATATGTCCAAGGTGTAAGTAATAAAAGGTTAATATTCTGGCCCTCATAAATTTGCACCCAATTTTAAACTTCTAGACTCACCTGTATGCCTGAGCTAAAGGCATACTCTGTTATTAATGCTTCAGCGGCTATTTCTGCCATGTGTCTTTGCAGTTTAAATTTAATTTTTAATTACATAATGAAAGGCTCGAGTTTGAATCATCAGCAAACCAGTGAGCAAAGTAATGGAATTTGAAGCATTGACAAATAGATAAGAAGCTTTTGTATTGGGGAAAATTTACTGGGTTCTCTCTAGTCTCATATTCAGTTATGACCCTCCCCACCCAACTCCATCCATACTGAACTTTTGCTCCTTCCGTGCAACATTCTCCCCCTTCCTAGCCTTTAAACATATGCCGTTCTCTTGTCTTGGACACTCTTCCTTGAAGGTAGGTTATCTCCACCCACCTTCACCCAGCTGATTGTCTTTCATGCCCTTTCTCAGCCATTCTCAGTGTTCAGAGAATACAGTATTTTCCTATTGTGTGTCCTTATCACTGTGTCATAATTGCTTGTATAATTCTCTGTCACCCCCCATAGACTCTAAGCTCTGTGACAGCCTATTGAAATGCTTTTTGAAATAGATGCTGTATAAATATTCTTGGAATGAAGGAATGAATAACTTGAGTTCAGACTTAAATTCACCCAATTTAACTGGATTAAATGAGAAATAATTTGGAAATGTATAAACCGTACTTTGAACAATTTGGTATACAAACACCTTTGATATTTAGGGCTGAGTTTGGGGATTAAATTGTAAGGAAGAATAGAGATCAAAATGTAATTGGTTAAATGTAAGTCTTTTGTAAAAATTCTGGGAAATGCATATTAACAGTATAACCCCATATCTATTTTTGCAATATTTAGCCTATATAAGTTATGTTATTTAAGTGCATTTATCCATTTGATGAAGGATTTCAAAAGTGAGGGGAAAAAAATCATCATTCCAGCAATGATTTGCCATTACAGGCCTGAAGTGCCACAGGCACCAAACCACCCAAAATCTATATAGTATGAGTCACAAACCAAACAGGTCTTTACTCTGCCTGAATTCCAGTCCCTAATCACAAGTTAAATGTGAACATAATATTTTAAGATAAAAGAACTAATCCTACAAGGGACATTTATTTCACACATTTCTGTATATCTAGAGTAGCCAAACAATAACATATGTATTTTAATCATGAAATAGTTCATAATTAATATGGGTTCATATTCTAAATACACTCTCTTTAAGGAAATAAAAAAAATTTAGAATCATTTCTAAAGCACTTTCCTCCTCAAAATTTTTTGTATTTCCAGTAAGATGTGGCAATTGGAGGTGGAGCACAGTGGTTCATGCCTATAATCCCAGCACTTTGGGAGGCCAAGGCAGATGGATCACTTGAGGTCAGGAGTTCGAGACCAGCCTGGCCTACATGGTGAAACCCCATCTCTACTAAAAATACAAAGATTAGCTGGGTATGGTGGCGGGCGCCTGTAATCCCAGCTACTTGGGAAGCTGAGGCAGAATTGCTTGAACGCAGGAAGATTGCGTGACAGACCAAGACTCCATCTCAAAATAAATAAATAAATAAATTAAAGAAGAAGCAGCAATTTGGCCTGTGGATAGATTGTGTTGTGGTGCGTAGTAGGCACAAATTTGTTGACAGTCTCAAATAGGCTCAAACAGGTATAAGGAAATCTAGAATCTAAACCCAGCTCAAGCTCCATGGGAGTAGGTAAATTACTTAACCTAACAGTAGACTAATAAATGATATAGATTATGTGGTATATTAGAAAGTGATCATTGCTTTTGGAAAGAAAAGGATAAGGCAAAATTGAAAAGATCAAGTGCGGGGGTATATGCTTAGGTGGGTGCTTTGCTTGACATATATGAGCCTTCAGTAAAATATTATCATTATTATTACTTTGGTTTTCTCATACGTAAATAAAAACATTAGGTTGAATGATTCTTAGAACTTGAAAAAAGTTGTGTTCTAGTGGGCTCTGTTGCAAACTCTTTAGAGTTATTCCAAGTTTTATAAAGTTATTATACTTCTATTTGTTGCTGAAAAATTTTTTGTTTTCATGTTCCTTGTGATTTCTGTAAAACTGTCTGTCCTCCAATGATGTAAGAATAATCAAATAATTTTAAAAATTAATTTTTTAACTGATATAAACTAAAAATACAATTTTTAGTGTGCTTAGGAAAAATTATGTAATAGTATTAGATAGTATCTGTTAGGCCTGTTTCCTTTAAATCTTGTCTTTTTGGTCATTGATTCATGATTATTTTAAGTTTTCAACAAATATTGACACACAGTCCTATTCTAACACATTCCTGTTTGAAATTGATGTAGTCATCGTCGTCATCTTGGAAACAGACATTTGAAGCACACCTGTTAAGACTGATTCCCAAAGACTGTTGAGCATCATAAAAGTAGTTGTTCTGTGTTGCTATAAATTGTAAGCTAGAAGACAGACTGTCAGCCCCAGATGAGTTTCTACATGAGTATTAATTTTTTAAAAAATTAAAGAAAAAAGAAAAAAAGGAGAAACCCTCAAATGTTTAAACCAACTTAATCATCTTGGGTTAATAGAGGACATAAGAAAGGGTGTATATAATGTATGTTGTTTCTATAGCAATCTTACTATTCCTTTGCCTACACAGATACCTAGATTCTAGCAAAGCAAAATGTATGATAGTCCTAAATGTTCTAATATCCTAATTATCTTCCATTGTTTATCCTCCTTTATTTATTTTAGCTGGTTTAAATTATACCTTCATGAGTTCCAGAAATTTGGTAGAAATATTTCAATAATTAAAATATATATGTATTAGTTATCTATTGCCACACAACAAGTTACCCACCAAATCAGGCAGGTTAAAGCAACAAATGTTTATTATTTCACCTCATTTCTGAGAATCAGGAATCTGGGAGTGACTTAGCTGTGTGGTTCTGCATAAGGGGTTCTCAAGTTTTTAGCTGAGGCTGCAGTCATGTCAAGACTCAAGTAGGACTGGAGTATTGACTTCCAAACTTACTAATGTTATTTGCAAGCCACAGGTCCTCAGCAGCGAGCCTGCCTATCGTAGCTAGCATCTTCACCCAGAACAAGGGATCTGAAAAGAGGGTAATAAAAGCTGCAGTGTCTTTTATAACTGAATGTCACTACTGACATGCCATCACTTCTGCTGTATTCCAGTGGTCACAGAGACTACTCCTAGTGCAGTGTGGGTAGGAACTACACATGGGTGAGAGAACTGGGAGACAGAGATCATTGGGGGCCATCATGGAGTCTGGCTACCACAATATATATTTAACTACTAGGTCTATAAAATGACCTGAATCTTAATAATAGTAATAAATGTGATTAATATGAAACAAGCTGGAATTTAAGATGAAAGCACTAAATAGGATAAATAAGTCTATTAAATCATGATTCCTTATAAAATGCTAATGACACGCCACTGCACTCCAGCCTGGGTGACAGAGCGAGACTCCCTCTCAAAAAAAAAAAAAAATGCTAATGACTTGTAGTAGATGCTGTGATACATGTTCTATTCATTCCCCATTTCACGACTGAAGCACTAAGTCCTTCTGACTGCTGGTAACTTACAGTTCCCATCCCAGCTGCATTCTCCCTCAAAAGATTGTAGACCTGCTGTCTACAAAGTCAAAGTGTGTAGGGAGGAGGAAGCCCGCATCGATGACTGATTACTGCGTGAATATAAATGTCCTTTTGTTTCAGTTCAGCACAATTCTGCAAGAATATTCCACAGTGGTTGATCCCCAAAGCATTTCTCAATGAACTCCCTGCACTCTCCAACTCAGAGTCAGCTTCCCAGGGAGGCCAAATTGCAACACTGAGAAAACTTCAGTGTGTATGTGTATTCATTAAAAATCAAGACTAAGCTGAGGTTCCTAGTGGGAGTTGGTTGATGGGGTTCTTTTTACTAGGTTCGTTTTGTTTTGCTTTGTGCAATCACACGTGCTCTTATATAACAATGTAACAGGGTCAGCGTGGTGGCTCACGCCTGTAATCCCAGCACTTTGGGAGGCCGAGGCAGGTGGATTGCCTGAGCTCAGGAGTTCGAGACCAGCCTGGGCAACATGTGGAAACCCAGCCTCTACTAAAAATACAAAAAATTGGCTGTGCGTTGTGGTGCACGCCTGTAATCCCAGCTACTCAGGAGGCTGAGGCACGAGAATAGCTTGAACCTGGGAGGCAGAGGTTGCAGTGAGCTGAGGTTGCGCCACTGCACTACAGCCTGGGTGACAGAGCAAGACCCCATCTCAAAAAAAAAAAAAAAAACAGAAAAAGAAAAAATAGCCGGGTGTGGTGGCACACGCCTGTAAGTCCCAGCTACTCAGGAGGCTGAGGTGGGAGAACCACTTGAGCCTGGGAAGCAGAGGTTGCAGTGAGTGGAGACTGCACCACACTGCACTCCAGCTTGGGTGACAGAGCCAGACCCTATCTAAAACATATATATATATATATATACACACACACATAAAAAATATATATATACACAAAATATATATAAATGTATGTTTTATACATGCATATAAAACAAATGGAAATGAGAAACTTTACTCAGCTTGGATACTGTGATAAATGTTCATCATACTCAAATATAAACATGTACAATACATATGCTAATATACATGTACATATAGAGTGGGATGTTATGGTTGCAAGATTGTGGAGACACTTTCCTGCATCTTGCATTTCTTGTTAGAAATACTTTCTGGAAACCTTTCTATGTCAATAGCTCTAATTCTTTATTTTTAATGATTACATAATATTTCATGGTGCAAACGTACCATTATCTCTTCAGAGGGAACATTGTGTAATGAAAAGGAGCTTTAAAAATGGTTGTTCTTACTCTTCTTGATCTAGTGCACCTGGAAGTTCTCAGCCAAGGGAGCTCCACTTGCAAATTGATTGGTTGCTACTGGAAGGGACAGATTATCCCTTTGTGATAACTCTTTTTCAAGTGGGAAAAAATGCCAAATATTTGGAAATAATAGCTGAGGTTCATAGGAATCATGATTATAAGGATTTGTCAGGTTGCTTGATTTGAAGAGTACTTAAAGATATTTAATCTTCCTAAAATCACAGATCTTAATCTTGTTTTAAAGCTTAAGACTCTTCAAGACTTCCATTCCCCTTAGACGATCCAAATTCCTTAAACCAGCTTATTAGGCATTTCAAAACCTGTCTAGTTCTCTGTAGCCATATCTCCTCCTTTGCACTCAATTCTTAAACCACTCTGAAATATTGAACGTTACCTTTGAAGCTTGATTATGTAACCGATTTCTGCACTTTTTAATATGCTTATTATCCCTTTGAACTACCCTACTCATTGCCTTCCTAATTTTTATTCATTTTTCAAGTCTTGACCTTGTCATCACCTTCCTTGAAATGCCTTAGCTTGATTTTTATATCTGTTAAGGACTCTTTACTAAGTGCTGCCACAATGCCTATTATTGCAATTATTTATTCGATTATACATCCTTCCTGGACTCCTACATCCCAGAGAGAGTGTCTGTTTGCTGCATATCCCCAGTGCCTGGCACATAAGAGGTGCTCAATACAAGCTGTTGAATGAATGAATGACAAAAAACAAAGGCTGCTAAGAAGAATGTAAGGCTGATTTGGGAACTAAGGAGATAACCTATCCAAACAGGTAAAGGTGCCACACATTGAATTTAATGTTTAGCAATCCACGGTGAAGAAATTTATTATTATTATTATTATACTTTAAGTTTTAGGGTACATGTGCACAGCGTGCAGGTTTGTTACATATGTATACGTGTGCCATGTTGGTGTGCTGCACCCATTAACTCGTCATTTAGCATTAGGTATATCTCCTAATGCTATCCCTCCCCCCTCCCCCCACCCCACAACTATCCCCGGTGTGTGATGTTCCCCTTCCTGTGTCCATGTGTTCTCATTGTTCAATTCCCACCTATGAGTGAGAACATGCAGTGTTTGGTTTTCTGTCCTTGCGATAGTTTGCTGAGAATGATGGTTTCCACCTTCATCCATGTCCCTACAAAGGACATGATCTCATCATTTTTTATGGCTGCATAGTATTCCACAGTGTATATGTGCCACATTTTCTTAATCCAAGAAATTTGTTAATCTTTGATGAAATGATTCAGCAATGTTTTATAATTAAAATACCAATAACTGCATGATTTTATAAGTATGGACCAAATAGAGGACCAAAATATCAATGTCACATTAAAATATGAGTATAGAGCAAAATTCAGTACAATTGGGTTTAAATCATTTAAATTATGGAAGTATAAGCACCATAAAATAAATAAATTATAACACAATCCTACAATAATACAATTCCAAGAAAAAAGTCCATTCTACATTATACCAAAATATCATAGTTTTTAAAAAAATAAATTATCAATCAATTAGGTACATGACTGATTTACCATCTTCCAATTATTTGGAATAACAGATATAGGTTGTGAAATATTTTCTAGCGGGTTACTAAATTGTTAATAACTATCATGTTTTGAATTGTTAGTACATTTTAGGTCTCTTAAACATGAAATGAGTAAATTTTTAAAAAACGGCTTTGAGATATAATTCACATACCATATAATTTACACATTTGAGGTATATAATTCAGTATTTTTTAGTATATTCACAAGGTTGTGCAACTATCACTACAATCTAATTGTAGAACATTTTCTTCTCCCCTAAAAGAAACCTGGTCACTCTTCATTCTCCTCCCTCTCTCCCCTAGCCCTAGGCACCATCATCTACTTTGTGTCTTTATAGATTTGCCTGTTCTGGACATTTCATACAAATGGAATCATATAATATGTTGCCTTTCGTGTCTGGCTTCTTTTACTTCACATGCTGCTTTTTTCCCAAAGTTTTTCCATGCTACAGCATGCATCAGTACTTTACTATTTTTTATCCCCAAATAATATTTCATTGGTTATACCACATTTTATTTATTTATTCATCAGTTGTTGGACTGAATAAACTTTTTTTCTACCAAGACTTTGCTGGAGAATGAATAAACTTTTTAAAGCATGTTTGAGTAAATTACCCTAATCCTTAGCTATAAAAGAGTTTACTGTAGAAGCAGACTCATCTACAATACAAAATTAAAATAAGGCCAGGCATGGTGGCTCATGCCTGTAATTCCAGCACTTTGGGAGGCTGAGGTGGGCAGATCACCTGAGGTCAGGAGATCGAGACCAGACTGGCCAACATGGCAAAACCCCATCTCTACTAAAAATACAAAAATTAGCTGGGTATGGTGGTGGGTGCCTGTAATCCCAGCTACTCAGGAGGCTGAGACAGGAGAATCGCTTGAACCCAGGAGGTGGAGGTTGTAGTGAGCTGAGATCATGCGACTGCACACCAGCCTGGGCGACAGAGTGAGACTCTGTCTCAAAAAAGAAAAAAAAAAATAAAATTAAATCAGTTAATTACCAAAATACCTTTTGATTTGAATTGGTTCAAAAGATCTTGTGTAATAAAAATTTCTGGAAGAATATTTTCTGTACAAAATCTGGGATCCTGTGGCTTCTAAAATATGTCACTTCATTTCAGAGGGTTGATGTGAGGATTAAGTGATTTAATATAATGAATGAGCTGTTTAATAGTTTAGGTTCAGATTAGGAGCTAAGGTGGTCCTATCCTTCCAGCTATTTTAGGCTGTCCCATTATTCCTACTATTAATTGCACAGAGCCCTCCATTCCTTTGATTCCCACTCCAGGTCTCACATCTTTACTCCTCCATAATCTGCCTTCTCCACTCAACACAATGGCTTTTTGGCCCTGCTAGAGAAGGTTCCAATGTGGAACCTGATTGGTGCCTCCAGAAATATTATCTCTACAATACATGGTGGGGATCAGTGCCAATGGAAAGTGCTTTTACAGTCTTTGGACACTGTTCTTTTCATTCCTGTTTTCTTTGGCAACTATTTCAAACATTTATAGCCAATCTTCAAAAGCTCTAATTACTATATGAATCACACTTGGCAGAGGACATCATTATTGGGAAAATTCTACTGATTGGGGAGGAATTTACCTATCACTTTACATTTAAATTCACGTTTTTATTTCAGGGCTGCTTTTTATTATTTATTTATTTATTTTACTTTTTATTTTTATTTATTTATTTTTTTTGAGATGAAGTCTTGTTCTGTCACCCAAGCTGGAGTGCAATGGCACAATCTCTGCTCACTGCAACCTCCGCCTCCTGGGTTCAAGAGATTCTCCTGCTTCAGCCTCCTGAGTAGCTGAGATTACAGGCACCCACCACCACACCCGGCTAATTTTTGTGTTTTTTGTAGAGATGGGGTTCCAGCATGTTGGCCAGGCTGGTCACGAACTCCTGACCTCAAATGATCCGCCTGCTTCGGCCTCCCGAAGTGCATAAGCCACTGTGCCCGGCCTGTATTCTTAATTTGTGCTCTTGATTTCTGTCCCTTTAAGGATCTTGTTCATAGCTTGTCTATACCTTCATTGCCTTCCTATCTACTCACTCCATTAAACTCTTTTAAGAAAAGTCTACATAGATATCCTTTCTTTTACTCTTCAGGTTCATTCTTCAAACCACATAAAATCATTTAGTGATCATTTCTCCAAAAGCCATACATAACCCACCTTCATTACCTTTCCTTTTCTCACTCTACTCACTACTCCGAGTTTGGGCACAGAGTGGCTAGTCTGTGCTTGTAACTCCTATTACTGTATTTTCCCCACTACACTGTAAGACAAAGATCTCTGGAGAAAGGAATTTTGTCTTGTTCACCTTTGAGTCCCCAGAGCCCTTATTCATTCTTGGCCCATAGTTGCTAAATGGAACTTGGGGTGGGGCAATTGCTAAGCAGGAAGTTATGATTAGTCTTCCCTAGATTAAATGGTAAAATGTTATTAAGACAAATATTTCAGAAATTGTAAGCTGTATGGGAAGTTGCTGGAGAATTGTCAGTGCCTTTACTGTCCATGATATGTTTCTATTTATCAGAGTCCTGGTGCTGCTTTGCCTCATATTAAAAAAGCAACAGTATAGTGTTATTAGTCATAATTTCAGTTATTTAAAAAATATTGGCTACAACTGTACTTCTTTAATTTGAATCTAGCATCTTCTGATTAGGACATACTCCAGACTTACAGAATCCTTTTACTTGATATTCTTGGTATATTCTAAATATGTGCTTGGCATATAGTCATGTTATAGTATATGTCAGGATTATTATATCTGGAGTTTTTTCTTCATAAAGATCATGCGTATCCATATGTATAAATTAAATGTAATAACCACTCTTTTTGGAAAGTAGGCTTCATCATTATGCTTATATTTTGTCTTAAATGCTTTTTTGGATTGACTTTATTATCTTGTTTTATATAACACAGAAATACCCAAATATTCTTCTCAGTTGCACTATTCTTGTTAAAAACACCCATCAGACCTTCCACTTTTGAAAATTATCAGTAATAATTTAACCACGATCATTTTTAATCTTTGGACATCAATAGACAGTTTTTTTTGTTTTTCTCTAATGCTGCTCTGAAAGCTCTTATAATTAACTACAGGCCCGAATACTTCATCTTCAGCAAAGAAGGACTGTCTCATGTGCTGTGGAAAAGGATGATGCCAAATGTTTTGAGGTACAGACTTTTGATGGCATCACTTAAACAACTTTCAGACTATACCAGTAGACTGAGTCAGGTATGTTCAGGTATTTCCAGAAGCCACTCAAGAAGCAGGTGGACTCATGAGGCTACTAATCTAAGATTGGGCATTAATTCTTACACTGGAATTAATTACACTGGAATGAATGAATTACACTGAAAGGAATGAACTGATGAGAGATGATTATGATTTTTGTTTTGAGTATTGTTGATGCTTTAATGTTCTAGTTTTTGGAAATATAAGAAACCAGTTGCTCTTTTCTCTTAAGCTATCTATAACTCATAACAATTTAATAGACTCTGCTTTTTAAAACAATATAAAACATTTGTAAATGATCTTTTTTTCCATTTCAACCACTCCAAAATTCAGAAACTATTACTGAGTATTCTTATTCTAATGGCAATACAGTTATCTGGATAGGTTGAAAATGAGCCTGTCCTCCTTGTTACCAGGACATAACTAGAAGCATTGGTTATGCAACCAAGATCTTGGCCTGGAACATCATATTTGAGAATGATGCTATTTTTATTAATATCATTAGGCACTTTTAAGGAACTAAGGTTGACTTTGTGGACCCAGTGCTTACATAGCCCTCTTGGGAAACTGGCCTGGTTCATGGCTTATAGTGATTCTAGCCTTACAGATGAGTGAGAAAAGGTATTTCCTAGCAAGCCAAGATGCCTGAAGATAATTTGGGAACCCCAAGAAGAGAAGAATTCTCCCAAATTTATAGCCTCTGCAGGTGAAATCTAGCTTCTTGGCTTAGCTTTCTAGCTTCAATAAGCTTTTAAAAGTCTAATCTAATTCTTAAATCCTTATTGAAAACATTCAGTAAAGCAAATTTAGAAAGGTCTTAATGGTAAGTTATTATTATGACTACACCTAAATAAATAATCAAGTCAAATCTAATTAGACCAGTTTTATTTTGTAATCAAGAATAATCTTATTATTTTCAGAGGCCAAGGCAGGTGGATTGCTTGAGCCCAGGAGTTCAAGACTGGCCTGGCAACATGGTGAAACCTGTCTCTATAAAAAATGTAAAAATTGGCTGGGCATGGTGGTGCATGCCTGTAGTCTCAGCTACTCAGGAAGCTGAGATGGGAGGCTCACTTGATCCCAAGAGGCAGAGGCTGCAGTGAGCCAAGATCGTGCCTTGGTACTCTAGCCTGGGTATAAAAGCCTGTCTCAAAAAAAAAAAAAAAAAAAAAAATCTATAATTTTAGCAGGCACAGTGGTGGTGCATGTCTGTAGTCCTAACTACTCAGGAGGCTGAGCTGGGAAGATCACTTAAGTCCAAGAATTTGAGGCCAGCCTGGGCAATACAGTGAGGCCCTGTCTCAAAAAAAAAAAAAAAAAAAAAAAAGAGGTGGGGGGGTCAGATGTAGTGGCTCGTGCCTGTAATCCCAGCACTTTGGGAGGCCGAATTGGGCAGATCACTTGAGGCCAGGAGTTTGAGACCAGTCTGGCCAACATGGTGAAACTCCGTCTCTACTAAAAATATAAAAATTAGCGGGGCATGGTGGCGTGTGCCTGTACTCCCAGCTACTGGGGTGGCTGAAGCATGAAAATTGCTTGAATCTGGGAGGCGGAGGTTGTAGTGAGCCAAGATTGTGCCACTGCACTCCAGCCTGGGTGACAGCGAGACTCTGTCCCCCCAAAACAAAACAAAAAAAAAAAAACACACACAAAAAAAACCAAAACCAAAAACAAAAAACTTCTTTTTGGGAATATTTTTGATCAAAAGACAGGTGACTATAGAGAGAAATTTTGTGTTTCAATGGAAAACTATGCGTCATTTACAGCACATCCTTCCTGGTTATTAGATTCCAGCCCAGTTCATGATCTTTGAAGTCTTTTTCATGTCTCTTTGTAAATTTCAGATAACTGATAGACATGCAAACTCTGTCTTGTCTGTCAGAGATTTAAGTGACTTCCAACCCTCACCCTGTGAAAAAAAACAGTTCTGGTACCTACCCACAAATTGGACTGAATTTGGTTACCTTGCTCAAACAGTTAATCCTTACCAAATTTTTAATTCTTCTGGTTTCCTTCAACATCTGGCTACAGTCCTCCAAACTAATGTTTCTAATTTTTCTTCCTTTTGCCTGACTCGGAGTCACGGAGAACTAAACCTGACTGCCCAATCTCTGGGACTTTAGGCTGCCTTGCAGCTGACCCTTTCCTCAGAATCTGAAGAAGTCCCTCAAGTTAAACAATGATCTGATATAAACTTGGAAGAACCCACCACTGCAGCAACCCATGAGTGAGCTGGATTTCTCCCTGGACAAGCCATTGTCTGGACTACTAAGGAATTCCAGTGAATTCCAGGAATTCCTGGGTCAAGCATACCCTTAGATGAGATGCAACCAAGACTGTGGACAACATCAATAGCACTGACAAGCTATCTTAAGAGCAGGAAATGCAACAAGCAATGCTATATACCCAAAAGATTTTCGACAACCTCTTAGAATCCACTGAACTAGTACCCTCAGAGTTCAACTCCTAGCTCTTTACTATAATACAACTTTTTATACTAATATTTCTCTTTTTCGTTTTAGGCATCTGTCTCTTGCAATGCCCAAGCCTTTAGGGTCTCCAGGATCCTAAAACAATCAACATTTTTTACCACCTCTTAATAGATGGTTTAACTGATTTCTAAGAACAATACCAACAATAATTCTTGAGAGACTACTTCTTAGACCCTTCGTCAACATTTGGGAAGTTTATAATCAGCTCCCAGTTGTTCAGCAATAAGTGATATTCATTTATCTTGAACAAAAGGACAATTGACAATGTTCAATTTTATCTGAACCCTGTGTACCTGGAAAGTCAGATAGTCAGGATCCCTCCTCCGACTCTTTTGTGCTCCAAGAAATAGCTAACCACAAACAACTACCCTGCTGTCTGTTGTGTGCTCTTAGATAAGACCCATTTTGGCAAGGGGTGGTGGCCAGTGGATCACTTGAGGTCAGGAGTTCGAGACCAGCCTGGCCAACATGGTGGAACCCTGTCTCCACTGAAAATACACAAATTAGGCAGGCATGGTGGCACGTGCCTGTAATCCCAGCTACTCGGGAGGCTGAGGCACGAGAATCACTTGAACCTGGGAGGCAGAGGTTGCAGTGAGCCGAGATCACAACCCTGCACTCCAGCCTGGGCAACAGAGTGAGACTGTCACAAACAAACAAACAAACAAACAAAAAACAGAGCAAGCAAGCAAACAAAAAAACCCATCTCCATCCTTCCTCAATGACTTCCCTGTTTATCCACCTCTTTAAAACCCTACCTCCACTTTTCCTTGAGATGTTCCTCATCAATGAATAATCTCCCAATACAGCCCAAATATAATAATCTCTTTAATTGTCAGATGCCTTTTGTCTTTCATGATAGGGTTGATTGTACACGTTTGCGATCAAAATTGTGGTAGACAGAGTCTTGCTCTGTGGCCAGGCTGGAGGGCAGTGGCACAATCTCAGTTTACTGCAACCTTTGCCTCCCGGGTTCAAGCGATTCTCTTGCCTCAGCCTCTGGAGCAGTTAGGACTACAGGCACGCACCACTATGCCTGGCTAATTTTTTGTGTTTTTTGTAGAGACAGATTTTCTCCGTGTTGGCCAGGCTGGTCTTGAATTTCTGAGCTCAAGTGATCTGCCTGCCTCAGCTTCCCAAGGTGCTGGGATACAGGTGTGAGCCACTGCACCCCACTGCGGCTTTAAAGAATAGGAAAATTATAGCTTTGCTTCACCAGAAAGACAGGCCACTAGCTTAGAAAATGTTAATTCACCTGTATTAAATTCACATTTTTAAACACTTTTTGGGTTATAGGATCTGTACCAAACAAGGAGGAGTGGCAGTAAGAACACAATATTGTGTTTCTAAAATTAAAGTAGACCCTGAGCATCTAAAATGCTGCATATATTCCCTGAGATTAACAAACAAACAATAACAACAAAAAACCCAAGCACAAACTGGGTGCCAGTTTGTCCCAACTAATTCTGTGCTATGTTGGATAATTGCCTGCTATAAGGTGTTATATTAGACACTATAATTGAAGTTGAATTAATCAATTTTGAGATGTTCAAATTAAATTCCACTAAAAGTCCACTTTGGAGTGTTTTGAAGAACCACGACCAGAGGTAAACAAGTATAGCTAGAACCTCTACATGCACTTGATCACCCCAAGAGTTGCCACACAGACCTTCTTGCCTCATCATTGTAATAAATCCATAAAATAATTCATGCTGCCTGCTTTTATGTGGATTTCTGATCACGTGACCATGAACAAAAAAAAACTTGTATGATTTTGAACTAGATAGTAGACAGCAGATGTGAATCAGAGCCAGATGCAAGTGCTGAGTCTGTGGTTCTAAGCACTGGCACTATTTAATGTCTGATTCCAGCAAGACAGACAACCCAATCCAAACTCCCGTAGATGTCCTCTAAGCATTAAGTAAGAAATTGAGAAGCCGTGATAGCTTTACCAAGCTGTAGAAAACCCAGAAACAGGGTGAGCCTGGTGGTATGCATGTGTCCCAGACAAGGGACATGAAATGCTGAAATCTGGAAGGCACCAAATGTTATCACCAGCTGATAGTCACTACTGCCATTGTCTTCGAAAACAAGATTAAGGAATGATTTGATAAGTGGGAGGCAGCCTGCAGGTTGTAGAGCCAGTGAGGAGGCAACCAGTAAGCATTTCAGCTCCACAGAAACTAAACTAGATCTTTGGATTTGAATGAAACAATAAGATTATTTGAGAGACATCTAAAAGGTAAGCACAAATTTTTAATGTGCCCATTTTTGAACAAGGGCTGGGGTCAAAATTTATGACAAAATCATTTCTATTGCTTGAACAAAGTAAAAGGAAATGTATAGCACAGTATGAGAAACACTGAACCATAATGTCAAAAGATGTAAATGGGTCAGTACAACTTCAGTGTGCTAAGTGGTGTTTAAAGAGTAGGAAAAGGGGCAGTGTTAACAGATTGAGGCCAGAAAAGTAATCAGACAAGAATGAAGAAATCAGATAGGACTCAAAGACTGAGAAAGTGCAATGTTAGCTTGTTTGTTCTTATAGTAAGAGAGTAGACTTAGCCTTTTGTGCTCACCTTCTGAATTTTGCGTATTGTGTAGGAATGCTTCTGACCAATTCTTGCAGGGAAGACCTAAATCTAAATTATACTTTTCAGTTCATGGAAATGGATGAAACACTTAGAAAAGAACAAGTATATCAAGTGGGTTTTAAAATTAAAATATTTTCTCAAGAGCCAGCAAAATTCATATTGAGATGGCTTTCTTATTTGCATTTAATTATTTCCTATAAAATCTTATAGACTATAGGAGATTTTTCTAAATTATAAAGAGATTTTCTTAACTTGAATTTCAGTGATTCCTGTCTGTTATATAATTCCTTTAGAAGGCATTTCAAAATTGTATTAATAGGCTAAAAATAATCTCAGATTTAATTTCCATGGATTAGAAGTAAAGATTTTTGTTGTATAGTATTGTCTAAGCTTATAAAACAATTAATATACTATACTAATAGTGACTTGTTTGTTTTTTTTTTGAGACAGAGTCTAGCTCTGTCACCCAGGCTGGAGGGCAATGGTGTGATCTTGGCTCACTGCAACCTCCACCTCCTGGGTTCAAGCGATTCTCCTGCCTCTCAGCTTCCCAAGTAGCTGGGACTATAGGTACATGCCACCACACCCAGCTAATTTTGTATTTTTTAGTAGAGACAAGGTTTCACCATGTTGGCCAGGCTGGTCTTGAACTCCTGACCTCAGGTGATCCACCAGCCTCAGCCTCCCAAAGTGCTGGGATTACAAGCATGAGCCACCGTGCCCAGCCAATTGTGACCATTTTTAAAACCATTGCCCCAAACAGCATAATTAGTCTGTTATATTTGTCCTTTGCTTAATAACAATAACTAGTTTGAAAGACTGAAATATGAAAATATTTATCTTAAAAATCCACCTACAGGGCATTTGGTGTAATAGAACCTTTTTTTCCCACATCTACCCTTTAAATTCAATACATCTATTAGTATAGTAAATATTGATAAAGTGAGGAATTAAAATATACTTTAGAGATATTTCAAGTTAATTAGCAAATTAAAATCTACTTGTCTTTTGTAGTTTTTTAGTCTATTCTATTGTACCTGATGAAGTTCTGTTTAAATTCTACACAGGTATGGGCCATGCCTGTATTACTCAGGAGTGCATCTTTAGCATCTAACACAAGATGTGGCACTTGGGCACCTGAAAAATATTTGGTGAATTACTGAATATTTCCAAAAGAGAAAAGAGTAAAAGGATCACATTTTGAATATGTCTGTGTCTTAGATTATTTGCGCTGCTCAAACAAAATACCCCAGACGGTAATTTATATACAATAGAAATTTATTTCTTACAGTTCTGGAAGCTGGGGAGCACAAGATCAAGGTGCTGGCAGGTTTGGTGCCTAGTGAGGGCTGCTCTCTGCTTCCATGATGGCAACTTGTTGCTCCATTCTCACATGGAGAAGGGGTTTAAAAAAAAAAAAGGGTGGAAGGGATGAATAGCTCCCTCACAGCTCTTTTATAAGCCACTGATCATTTATGAGAGCTCTGCCCTCTTGACTTATTCACCTCCTAAAGACCTCACCTCTTAACACTATCACATTGTTAATTAAGCTTCAATACAAAACTCTGGGGGGACACGTTCAGATCATAGCACTCTGAAACGTAGGAATTTTGCCTTTTTCCCTCCCTCCCTCCCAACCTTTCCTCCCTCCCTCCCTTCCTCCCTTCTTTCCTTCTTTTATCCTTCCCCTCCCTCCTTCCTCCCTGCTTCCTTCTTTTTTTTTTCTTTTTAAGGAATATAAGGTGATCAGGAATAAAATTAAAATAATTTTGTGAATGAAATTTGTGTCCACCTAATTGTAAATTTTGATTAAATTTGTACATCATGTGACAAAAATCAGAAACATTTTAGGTATTCCACTCAATGTTTTTTTTTTTTTTTTTTTTTTTTTTTTTTTTTTTTTTGGAGACAGAGTCTTGCTCTGTGGCCCAGGCTGGAGTGCAGTGGTGCAATCTCGGCTCACTGCAACCTCTGCCTCCCGGGTTCAAGAAATTCTCCTGCCTCAGCCTCCCAAGTAGCTGGGATTACAGGTGCATGTCACCACACCCAGCTAATTTTTTTTTTTTTTTTATTTTTAGTAGCGATGGAGTTTCACCATGTTGTCCAGGCTGGTCTCGATCTCCTGACCTCATGATCCACCCACCTCGGCCTCCCAAAGTGCTGGGATTACAGGCGTGAGCCACTGTGCCCAGCCTCCACTCAATGTTAATAGAAGTAGAAACATTAAGAAATGCCAGTCATTCCAAACAGAGGAAATTAGTAGACACATTAACAAAACCAATACACAGTATTGTCTCTCTTTTTTCTATCTCTTACATATTCTTAACATCTATTTAGAAGATACTCAATTGAAGATTTTTTTTTTCCATTTTGTGTTGCTAAAAGAGGAATACCTGAGGCTGGGTAATTTACAAGGAAAAGAGGTTTATTTAGCTCATGGTTCTACAGGTTGTACAAGAAGCATGGTGCTGTCATCTGCTAGGCTTCTGGTGAGAGCTTTTGTGCTAAGTCAAAATGTTGACATAGAAGGTCAAAGGCGAAGAGGGCATGTGTGAAGAGAAAGCTCAACTGGAGTTTTCCAATGTCTGAGGGAAGAATACAACAAATCAAGGAAGGCTTGCAAATCCAACAAGTCTATTCAAGCATTTGACTATTACTTACATATCTGATAAATTTAAACTTGAGGGTTTAATATTGAATTATTTTAAAATTTGAAATAATGTTCATGAACAAACAATTTCACAATTTTTGAATTAAAGTTACAAGTCTAATATCAAACTTATTTATACATTTCAAATTAAATTCGTGAGTCCAACAGCATTTAAGTTTATTTAAATGTATTTAGATGTATTTATTTAAAAATGTCATAATAAATCACAAATTAAATCATTAAATTTGTTGGATTAGCACAGAAGCGATATTGCCTGCCCACTCATTCTCATCTCTGATGTAACTGGTTAGAACTTAGGAACTTTATACAAATACAGTTTCAAAAAGGATATTGACACTACTTATAGGATTTTTCCCTCAATCCCCTGATTAAAATTCATTTTTACTGTAGTGTGACTTTTTAATTTTGAGACAGATTTTCGCTGTTATTGCCCAGGCTAGAGTGCAATGGTGCAATTTCGGCTCTCTGCAACCTTCACCTTCCAGGTTCACGCAATTCTCCTTCCTCAGCCTCCCAAGTAGCTGGGATTACAGGTGCCTGCCACCACTCCCAGCTTATTTTTTGTATTTTTAGTAGAGATGGGGTTTCACCATGTTAGCCAGTCTGGCCGTGAACTCCTGACCTACCTAATTTGACATGAAACCTATTGTATATCTTTTTTATGACTTTCTATGTTCATTTATTGACAGAGATTACTCAATATATTAGATGTAATTCTTAGTATTACCACTAGGGTGCCCTGCTGGGACTTCCGGAAGCAAAAATTTGGAAGAATTTGCTCAACTTCAGCTTTCTGAAGTTGTATGAGTAGGAATTGCACAATTTGGCATCACGTTTACAACAGCATCTTTTCTCATTCGTTTGGTGCTCTTCCTTCTTGCAAAATAAAGGTTTAGTACTCTTTTGGCTAAATATAGATTTGTATCTTGCCTAAAGATAACTCTTACAACAGTGTTGATTGCCCAACCAGTACTCTCTATTTTCTCCTCCCAATGACCAGTGGATCTAAATGCCATTTAAACAAGCTAGAGATCTGATTACCCAAAGCTGGGAGTCATCATATTCAATCTACCATTGGAAGAGCAGATGAGTTTTTTCAGGTTAAAGAAAGTTTTATTTTTAAGGGGTCTTCATCTCTTTATTTCATTCCAATAGAAGGAGACAGCATTTAAGTGATCACATTCTACTGAATAGTTTGGGATGAGAAAGATTAATGTTGATCTTTGTGTTAGTCCGTTCTCAAATTGCTATAAAATAAAAGAATTTAAAAATTGCTATAAAATAATATGTGAGACTGTGTAATTTACAAAGAAAAGAGGTTTAATTTGCTCACAGTTCTGCAGGCTGTATAGGAGGCATAGCAGCTTCTGCTTCTGGGGAGGCCTCAGGAATCTTATAACCACCGTGGAAGGTGAAGGGGAAACAGGCATGTTCACGTGGCTGGAGTAGGAGGAAGGTGGGGTGGTTTAACACTTTAACCAAAAAGTGTTAAAAAAGCCACACACTTTTAAACAACTAGATCAAATGAGAACTTGCTCACTATCCCTACATAGTGTATCCGGAATTGTTGGGTTCTTGGTCTTCCTGACTTCAAGAATGAAGCCGCGCACCCTTGCGGTGAGTGCTACAGTTCTTAAAGGCAGCATGTCCAGAGTCTGTTCCTTCTGATGTTCGGATGTGTTTGGAGTTTCTTCCTCTTGGTGGGTTCATGGTCTCGCTGACTTCAGGAGTGAAGCTGCAAACCTTTGCGGTGAGTGTTACAGCTCATAAAGGCAGCGTGGACCCAAACACTCAGCAGGAGCAACATTTATTGCAAAGAGCAAAAGAACAAAGCTCCCACAGTGCAGAAGGTGATCCACGTGGTTTGCCACTGCTGGCTTGGGCAGCCTGCTTTTATTCCCTTATCTGGCCCCACCCACATCCTGCTGATTGGTCCATTTTACAGAGAGCTGATTGGTCTGTTTTACAGAGAGCTGATTGGTCCATTTTGACAGGGTGCTGATTGGTGCATTTACAATCCCTGAGCTAGACACAAAAGTTCTCCAAGTCTCCCCTAGATTAGCTAGACACAGAGCACTGATTGGTGCATTCACAAGCCCTGAGCTAGACATAGGGTGCTGATTGGCGCATTTACAAATCCTGAGCTAGACACAGAGTGCTGATTGGTGCATTTACAAACCTTGAGCTAGACACAGAGTGCTGATTGCTAGACAAAGTTAGCTAGACATAAAGTTTCTCCAAGTCCCCACTAGACTCAGGAGCCCAGCTGGCTTCACCTAGTGGATCCCCTACTGGGGCCACAGGTGGAGCTGCCTGCCAGTAGCAGCGGTGCGCCAGCACTCCTCAGCCCTTGGGCGGTAGATGGGACCGGGCGCCATTGAGCAGGGGGCGGTGCTCGTCTGGGAGGCTCGGGCTGCGCAGGAGCCCACGGTGGGGGTGGGGAGGCTCAGGCATGGCGGGCTGCAGGTCCCGAGCCCTGCCCCGTGGGGAGGCAGCTAAGGGCCGTGAGAAATCAAGCGCAGCGCAGGTGGGCCGGCACTGCTGGGGGACCCGGTGCACCCTCCACAGCTGCTGGCCCGGGTGCTAAGCTCCTCACTGCCCGGGGCTGGCGGGGCCGGCCGGCGGCTCCGAGTGCGGGGCCCACCAAGCCCACGCCCACCCAGAACTCCAGCTGGCCCGTGAGCGCCTCGCGCAGCCCTGGTTCCCGCTCGTGCCTCTCCCTCCACACCTCCCTGCACGCAAGCTGAGGGAGCTGGCTCCGGCCTCCGCCATCCCAGGAAGGGGCTCCCACAGTGCAGCAGCGGGCTGAAGGGCTCCTTAACCACCGCCAGAGTGGGTGCCCAGGCAGAGGAGGCGCTGGGAGTGAGCGAGGGCTGCAAGGGCTGCCAGCAGGCTGTCACCTCTCAATAGTACCAAGGGGAAAAATCTGCCCCCATGATCCAGTCACCTCCCACTGGGCTCCATCTCCAACTTTGGGGACTACAATTCCACATGAGATTTGGATGAGGACACAGATCCAAACCATATCACTTGTATTGTTCTGAAGATCAAGTGGAATAATTATTGTGTGAATACTTTGTAAATTGTGAAGTAGTATGACATTTGTAAGGTGTTATCATTTAACATTTATTGAGCATTTACCATGGGCTGGGCATTGTGTTTAATGAGTGTTTAAATAGCTTATAACATTAAATTCTGTGGTAGCCAAATCTAGTTGCTTAGTAGATCCCCCTGGATATCCACATGCACATAGAATCATGAATCATATACAATTTATGAATCACAAGATATGGCATAAGATCTGGAGATTCACATTATCCCACTCTCCTAAGGGAATTTCAGTTTACAGTCAGGTTTTAGAACCACTGATGTAGTCTTCAAACTAACTCACCAAAGAAATAACTAATTATCATCTCCGTTTCCTTTCTTTGTTGAAGAGCCTTAATGAGCAATAAAAAAAGGTTTTTTTGAATTCTCTGAAAATTCTATGTCATTTGGTATGTCAGAATAACACTTTTTTTTTTAATTTTTTTTTTGAGACGGAGTCTCGCTCTGTCGCCCAGGCTGGAGTGCAGTGGCGCCATCTCGGCTCACTGCAAGCTCCACCCCCCGGGTTCACGCCATTTTCCTGCCTCAGTCTCCAGAGTAGCTGGGACTACAGGTGCCCACCACCACCCCCGGCTAATTTTTTGTATTTTTTTTTAGTAGAGACGGGGTTTCACCGTGGTCTCAATCTCCTGACCTTGTGATCCTCCCGCCTCGGCCTCCCAAAATGCTGGGATTACAGGCGTGAGCCACTGCGCCTGGCCTAACACTTTTTTTTAAACTGGAAAATGGAGTAGAACGCCTTGTTCTCAAAGAGCTTACAATTTTGTGAAATGCCAATGTAAGGGATTATTTATATAATATTAAAGTGTGATGAAGACTATGAAAGAGGCAAGTTTCAGCTAAAGCAGCAGTAGGGAGAGGAAACAGTCATCTCTGCCTGGGGAGAGTGAAGGTGTGGGAAAGTTTCACAGAAGATGAGAGTGACAGAAGCATGTACAGAGGGAAGGACGTATGAGCCAGCACAGCATACTGAAAGAATGGAAAGAATTCAGTATGGCTGTTGGGGAGGGCATTCAGGAAAGCATGGGCTTTGGAATCTGATAAACACAGTTTTAGATTCTGGATCCGCTACTTACTAGCTAAGTTACCTTGAGCAATTTCATTTAGCTTCCTTGAATCTTAGATTTCTCAGCTAGGATAACAAAGCCTTTCTACCCTTCAGAGTATTTGTCAAGGTTAATGGAAACTCTTATTATAAATTAACACGTATTAATTTATTTTCATTAGAATATTCTACTACTATTACTATTATTGCAAGTCTTTTGGAAAGCATTTGGGTATTATTACGTTAGTTAGCTTTGGGGATGCCATTAAAATAAGAGAAGGGTGTGAATGCATTTGCCTTCTACCAATAATACTTTGTCAGCAAGACAAGGATGAATCCGAGGACATTGGAGGCAAAGAGATCACTTCCTGGACTAATTCTCATTCTAGATGATGCATAATAAGAATATTAGTACTGGCTGGGCGCGGTGGCTCACGCCTGAAATCCCAGCACTTTGGGAGGCCGAGGCAGGTGGGTCACTTGAGGTCAGGGGTTCACCAGCCTGACCAACATGGTGAAACGCCCTCTCTACAAAAAAATACAAAATTAGTCCGGCATGGTGGCACATGCCTGTAATCCCAGCTACTCGGGAGGCTGAGGCAGGAGAATCGCTTGAACCCAAGGGGCAGAGGTTGCAGTGAGCTGAGATAGTGCAATTGCACTCCAGTCTGGGCAACAAGAGTGAAACTCCGTCTCAAAAGAAAAAAAAAAAAAAAAAGAGATTGTTAGTGGGGATGGGGAGAAAAAGATGGATTCAGAGATATTTAGGAGATAGTTTAACATATCATATACAATTATGGTTAAAGACAAAACTAAGCATGAGGCAAAATTAACAAAGTCTATTTATTCATAAACTTGTAGCAAGAAAGCCCTTGGCAATGTTTTATTTCAGCAGGTCTTCAATGGTATTGGACAAGTATGAGTTTATAGTGTGTAAAGAAAATACTAAGCCTCTGATTGGCAAGCATTTATTAAGGTAGGAATTTTAGAAGCAAGGGAGAATTTTATTGAGTGGTCATTGAGTTCATCTGGCAATAGCTGGTAGGCCATAAAGGGGCAAGCAGTTGGGGTCATTTCAAAACAGGAAGAATTGTTCAATGTTAGAGGTGGAAAGTTTTCCTTGGTGACTGTCAGGCCTCTGAGCCCAAGCCAAGCCATCGCATCCCCTGTGACTTGCACATATACGCCCAGATGGCCTGAAGTAACTGAAGAATCACAAAAGAAGTGAAAATGCCCTGCCCCACCTTAACTGATGACATTCCACCACAAAAGAAGTGTAAATGGCCGGTCCTTGCCTTAACTGATGACATTACCTTGTGAAAGTCGTTTTCCTGGCTCATCCTGGCTCAAAAATTTCCCCCACTGAGCACCTTGCGACCCCCACTCCTGCCTGCCAGAGAACAAACCCCCTTTGACTGTACTTTTCCTTTACCTACCCAAATCTTATAAAATGGCCCCACCCCATCTCCCTTCGCTGACTCTCTTTTCGCACTCAGCCCGCCTGCACCCAGGTGATTAAAAACTTTATTGCTCACACAAAGCCTGTTTGGTGGTCTCTTCACACGGATGCGCATGAAAGTGACCATTTCAGGGAAAAGGTGGGGAACAAGTGGGGAACAAGTGGGGTTGATGGGGTACCTTTTGAGGTCAAATTATCATCACAGTCCTTATTGGGAGTGGCTGCCATGGTAGGCAGTTTTTCTCAACTATTTAATATGAAGATCAGATAAAAGTTTGTTTATTCATTTTGCCCTGGTGGAAATATTCTAAATAATTTTAGTGGATGAAAGAACCTGGTAAGTATTATTGGGCATCATGGTATCTACACTGTATGTGCTAACTCAGGGCATATTTCTTTTAGGGAAGATTTTAAGATAGCCACCATTTTCATTTGCATACTGATGTGCATGGGCTTATCTATTGCTGCAGAGTTAAATTCTACAAATTACAAATAAGACCAATATCAGTCTTAAAAAGTTCATCATCTTTGCTCTGGAGTTTTACACTGAAGTTTACGAGCAGAAATATTTTCATATTCATGTTAGTAAACATACCTGGTGCACAAAGCTTCTGAATAGAAAAGACCAGGATAATTTAAGAATATGCTTTGAGGCCGGGTGCGGCCAGGTGCGGCTCATGACTGTAATCCCAGCACTTTGGGAGGCAGAGGCAGGCGGATCACGAGGTCGGGAAATTGAGACCATCCTGGCTAACACGGTGAAACCCCGTCTGTACTAAAAATACAGAAAAATTAGCCGGGCATGGTGGCGGGCGCCTGTAGTCACAGCTACTGGGGAGGCTGAGGCGGGAGAATGGCGTGAATCCGGGAGGCGGAGCTTGCAGTGAGCCAAGATCGCGCCACTGCACTCCAGCCTGGGCGACAGAGCTAGACTCCGTCTCAAAAAAAAAAAAAAAAGAATATGCTTTGAAAGCAAACAAGAACCTCCTTAATCTTACATGTGATTTAATTTGCTTTAATGTGCTTTGTCTAGGTAAAGCAAATTTTTCCAGGAAAGAAAGCTTGGACAGAAAATACGCTTGGTAAATCAGTCTTCTAAAAGCTGCTGGAGGTAAGGAAAAAAATTAGTAATGTAATGCTGTTGCTAAACTGCCCATCTAATTAATTCTGGGTAATATATTAACAATAATTTTTTGATTTTTTTGGCAGAAAATTTGCCTTTTTCACTAATCTTATCTCAATTTACTTGAAGAAGATTCCTTTAGTTGGCTAGGCAAGAAAATGTTCCTTGCCTCTCTTATATAACTTAGTGTCTCCACTTAAATAAAATGCCTTAAGGAAAAAGCAATTGCAAAGGAGGTAGGAAGAAAGGCAAGAACAAGGCTAAAAGAACTTGGTTTTAACAGGCATATACATGAGAACCTTTATAGACTAAGAACTTCTGGAGGGTGGGGTGGGGTCATCCTGGGATTAATGATGAAAGGAATCTGTCACCTTTGAGCATGAGTACTTTTTACCTATGGCTCCGCAACAAAGAGGCTATTGTGCTTCAAAGTAGAAGCTCCAAACAATGACAAAGAAACCAGGCAAACGGGGCCAGAGGGGTTGTTGCTTACTGAACATTTCGGTAGCATTTTCAAAATAATTGGCTTAACTACACTATCAAACTAAGTTATAATTTCAAGGGCACCACAATTAACAGGGATTTATGTTAAAGTTCTGTTAAGTAGTTCTTTGTTCTTTCTTTCTTTCTTGTAAACAGATCTCTAAGGGACATACCCAGGGCCTGCAATGTTATGGGTCAATACTTCATGAAACAGAAGGTACTCTTGATGCAAGGATGGCAAGGGATGTTTGGAATCAGAAACATATAGTCACTCTGAGTATGATAGGAGAGATGAAGATATGATATGAAGAACTAAATAAAAATAAATTCTAAGAATATTAAGTTCACCCTTTATATACTGCTCCAGTTAAAGGCAATGTAGTGAGTTGTTAAAAGCCAGGCATCTGGAGCCAGGCTGCCTGGGTTTATCGCTCAGCTTTGCCACTTGGGTAAACAAACAAAACCGCCTGTAATCTTACTACTTAAAAAAATACAAAGTATTTACAGTAAAGTATGAAAGCAAACCCATACTCCATTAACCATTCTACATGTAATATGTATCCTTCTCAACTTTTCCCCAAAAGTTATACAGATCAGTATATAATGGACACATGCATAATGCCAATAATACTGGTTTGGAATTAAAAACATCATTCAGTGATCTAACATGAGCCATGTAGTACATACATATTCATCTTGTATGTACTAATCATCTTGTGTTACTGGATAGGGGTCCCAATCCGTACTCCAAGAGAGGGTTCTTGGATCTCGTGCAAGAAAGAATTCAGGAAGAGTCCCTAAAGTGAAAGCAAGTTCATTAGGAAAGTAAAGGAATAAAGAATGGCTACTCCATCTGCAGAGAAGCCCTGAAGGCTGCTGGTTGTCTATTTTTATGGTTATTTCTTTATCATATGCTAAACGAGGGGTGGGTTATTCAAGCTTCCCCTTTTTAGACCATATAGGGTAACTTCTTGACGTTGCCATGGCATTTGTAAAGTGTCACTTGACTTTGGTGGGAGTGTAGAAGTGAGGATGAACAGAGTCACTCTCATCGCAACCTTGGTTTTGGTGGGTTTTAGCCAGCTTATTTACTGCAACCTGTTTAATCAGCAGTGTCTTTTTGACCCATATCTTGTGCCGACCTCCTATCTCATCCTGTGACTTAGAATGCCTTAACCATCTGGGAATGCAGCCCAGGAGGTCTCAGCCTCATTTTACCAAGCCCCTATTCAAGATGGAGTTGCTCTAGTTCAAACGCCTCTGACACTTGTATGTACTAAGATGAATATAGTATTTTTTTGTCTTATTAACTATTGGTCTATTTAATAAACATTTGTGTGTCTATTATTTTGCTATTATGATAGTGAAGTGAATGTCCTTGCACATAAATATTAATGTTATTATTTCTGTAGGTTAAATTTCAACTGGGATGATAAATCAAAAGGTATGCACATTTTAAATTCTAATAGATACTTCCACATTACTTTTTAAAAGATTGTGCAAGGCCGGGCATAGTGGCTCACGCCTGTAATCCTAGCACTTCAGGAGGCTGAGGCACGCAGATTGCTTGAGTTCATGAGTTTGAGACCAGCCTGGGCAACATGGTGAAACCCTGTCTCTAAAAAATATACAAAAATTAGCAGGGTGTGGTGTTACATGACTGTTTTCCCAGCTACTTGAGAGGCTGGGGCGGGAGCATTGCTTGAACCCGGGAGGTCAAGTTTGCAGTGAGCCGAGATTGCCCCATTGCACTCCAGCCTGGGTGACAAAGTAAGACACTGCCTCAAAAAAAAAAAAAAGGTTGTACTAATTTGTGCTGTCAGTAATATGTCAGAGAATGTCTTCTTCAATCCATATGAATTCTTTTTTTTTTTTTTTTTTTGAGACGGAGTTTCACTCTTGTTGCCCAGGCTGGAGGGCAATGGCTCGATCTCGGCTCACCACAACCTCTGCCTCCTAGGTTCAAGCAATTCTCCTGCCTCAGCCTCCGGAGTAGCTGAGATTACAGGCATGCACCACTACGCCCGGCTAATTTTGTATTTTTAGTAGAGACGGGGTTTCCCCATGTTGAGGCTGGTCTCAAACTCCTGACCTCAGGTGATCCACCCACCTCAGCCTCCCAAAGTGCTGGGATTACAGGTGTGAGCCACCGCGCCCGGCCCCCATATGAATTCTTTTTCGCTTTTTATTGTTACGAAAAATTTTAAATACAGCAAAAATAGGAAATAGTCTAATGAGCTCCCATAAACCCAACATCCCATTTCAATAATCATCAACTTTATTTTTATTCCTTCTTGTTGAATTATTTTAAAGCAGATATTAGACATGACATTTTCCCATGCAAAGTAGATATTTTATATCTTCAATTATTCTAATTCTGCTTTCTTCTAACAATATATAAACATGATGATGTTTGCTCTTCTCCCATTCTTATCTCTAAATGTGAGAAAATAAAAAACAGAACACTAAAAGCTTCCTGTAAGACTTCAGGGAAGACATGAAAGGTTGAACACATTTTACTTTTACTCCCAGAATTATTTTGAAGTATTAGTAATCACTGGCTTTCAACACATACTAGTTTCTGATGTGGCTCTTTATTTATGCTGCTGTTCTCGTTAATGCAGAAACTGTTCATTGAATGAGAAATAAGCTCCTACTCTAGGATGAGATGCATCATTGAGGAGCAGCCCCCTGGTTTTGGTGACAGAACTCCTACTGAAGGACAGTGCCCTGAGGATGCTGTGGTGAGGTATGCATCCTGCTAGCTTGTTGATACTGCTCCATGCTCATAAAACCATCTGGGGTCCACGAGTAACAAAACCATGATCCATAATAACAAACAAACAAACAAAACGTTTGTTAGCATGACAGCCATCACAGGTCATCCCATCCCGAGGGAAGTGATCCAGAGATTACTTGATTTTCCATCAAGTGGGAGATAGTAGAGGGCACCAGAAATTTGGAAGAAAGAAAGACGTTACCAGACCCCAGCACCTACCCAAAGTTAATATTGTCCCTTCAGTGGTTCAACAGAAAGATGTTGACGGAAAAGCGTCCCGATCCAGACTGCCTGTTTTTTTTTTTTTTTTAAAGAGATGGGGTCTCACTATGTTGACCAGGCTGGTCTCGAATTCCTGAGCTCAAGTGATTCTCTCATTTCTCACGAGGCTGTGGAGAAATAGGAATGCTTTTACACTGTTGGTGGGAGTGTAAATTAGTTCAACCATTGTGGAAGACAGTGTGGTGATTCCTCAAGGATGTAGAATCAGAAATACCATTTGACCCAATGATCCCATTACTGGGTATTTACCCAAAGGATTATAAATCATTCTACTATAAAGACACATGCGCATGTATGCTTATTGCAGCACTGTTCATAATAGCAAAGACTTGGAACCAACCCAAATGCACATCAATGTTAGACTGGATAAAGAAAAATGTGGCACATACACACCATGGAATACTTTGCAGCCATAAAAAGGATGAGTTCATGTCCTTTGCAGGGACATGCATGAAGCTGGAAACCATCATTCTCAGCAAAGTAACACAGGAACAGAAAACCAAACACCATATGTTCTCACTCATAAGTGGGAGCTGAACAATGAGAACACATGGACACAGGGAGGAGAACAACACACAATGGGACCTGTCCGTGGGTCGGGGCAAGGGAAGGGAGAGCATTAGGACAAAAACCTAATGCATGTGGGGCTTAAAACCTAGATGATGGGTTAATAGGTACAGCAAACCACCATGGCACATGTATACCTATGTAACAAACCTACATGTTCTGCACATGTATCCTGGAACTTAAAGTAAAATGAAAAAAAAAAAAAAGAATCTGGGGATTAAACATTCTGAATTTAATTGGCCTAATCCAATTTTCCCACAATAGCAGTAGAGATCTTTTTGAAATGTAAATCAGATTTTGTTATTTACCAGTTTGAAACCAGTCACAGGCTTACCATTGTACTAAAATAAAATATAAAATTTAGGTATCCTCAAGGAGGCCTACAAGTCTGGTCTATCTTTTCACTTTTTTTTTTTTTTTTTTTTTTTTGAGACAAATGTCTCGTTCCGTCACCCAGGCTGGACTGCAATGGTGCCATCTCAACTCACTGCAACTTCCACCTCCCAGGTTCAAGTGATTCTCCTGCCTCAGCCTCCTGAGTAGCTGGGATTACAGGTGCCCGCCAGCATGCCCGGCTAATTTTTTTGTATTTTTAGTAGTTACGGGGTTTCACCATGTTGATCAGGCTGGTCTCAAACTCCTGACCTTAAGTGATTCACCCCCGACTCAGCCTCACAAAGTGTTGGGATTACAGGTGTGAGCCACCAAGCACCTGGCCTATCTTTTCACTTTCATGCATGCCTTTCTCCATTTTGCTCACTGTCCTAGAGTCACATTAGGCTACTTTCAGGCCCTCCCAAGCTTTAGTGTCTCCTCACTTTTTTGGTTTAGTCAACACTTCTCCTCACCCTTCACAATAATTATTCTTTATACTTCAGGCTTCAGTTTAAATGTCATTTACCAAGAGGCCTTCAGAGACATCTCATTTTAAATTAGATTCCCTAGTTTTACTTTCTCTTTGTAACCTGAACCTTTCCTTCATAGCACTTATCCTTTAGTGATTATAATTATATCATTATAAATAGGTTTTAAATTGTAATGTTTCTCTGTCCCTACCCCCAACTTCCCAGAAGCTTTCAAAGGATAGATATCCATGCTTGTCCTGTCACCCCTCAAAATCCAGCACAACGCAGTGCCTTGCCTCTAGTATGCACATGGTACTTACACTTAAAAACAAAACAAAAGAAACCCCCCCCCCCCCCAAAAAACCTGGGTATATAAAGTAACATTTAAACTAAGACCAGAAGGGTGATGACTAGGACTTAGCTAGGCAAAGGTTGTGTGTAGGAGGGAAGCATTAGAAAGACTTTTCTGCAAGAACTTTTGGAAGCTTTTAAAGGAGGGAAAGGCCATGAGTGTCACAATTGTGAGATTAGAAATTTGCTTTGCTCTGCTTTGTGAAATACAGGAAACTTTTTTTTTTTGTAAAGGAAATGTGTTTTACTGATATATTACTGTGTTTAGTTATTAAGCCAGGATCATTAGAGGTGTAGAAAAATGTGCTAGATAAAAATCTCAGTGGAATTAGTATTGAGGTGATCCTGTTATATGCAGGTGTTGGATAAGGTGACTCACTTTTCAGTCTGTGATGTTCTGGCTCCGAGAAGTCCTAGACAATGTAGAGAGTAGAAATCAGGATGACTAGGCTGCTGATATAATCTGTTACTTTTGTTGAATAAAAGAAAACCTGGCACTTTATAATGTGTTATGTTTTGAATTTAAAATTTTTGTAATGACTTTCTGCTAGTAAAGTTAGCAAATAAAGGATAATAACCTGCAAGTAATCATTGACTAATCACAATTTTAAAGAAAAATATTTGGGAAAGAAAATGTGAAAAAAGCCTCACAAACTAATTGTATTGGAGGGTACCTTTTGCTAAAATATTTTACCTTTCAGCTACCTCCAAATCCAAAAGGTCTATTTTTAGGCAATTAAGTCATCATAAAGGAGAACACATATTTGAAGGCAGGTGGGCCTGAATTTAAATGCCAGGTCCATCACTTACTGTGAAATCATTAAGATTTTTTCTTAGTACAGGTATATATACCTGTACTTAGATATTTCCTTAGTACAGGTATATATACACAAGCATATTTTTAATGAAATAAGGAGGAAATACTCTCGACAGTCAGTCCTCCTGTCTGTAACTGGTTACATGGCCATAGTTGGGATTGATAACTACCTTCTTCTACTACCCATTCTGTATTCCCTTTCCCTTCAGCAAGCGTCTCTGCTGGTCATGGTTTTTTACCTGATGGAGTGAGCCAAACTTTCATTCCTGAAGGGTCTGGGCCATTTGTAGTCCTGCCTGGATGGAGTTGTTGTAGTTTTCTATTGACCTTAGTTACAGGGCAGGGTAATAGCAAGAGATGCCCTAAGTAATCGCCTGTATTCCAGACATACTCTGCATTCCTTATCTGCACTGTGGAGTAGTAGACTGATTTCATCTTGATAGTCTGGGTCAATCACCTCAATTAACACTGTACCTCCCTGCTTAACCTGTACACTTAGAGGTAGGAGGAGCGTGGCCAGGGGGCAATCTTAACTTCCCAGTTCCATAGAGTCATTGTTGTGTCCCCTGGTGGCAGCATTCCTCCCTCTGGAAATAAGACTTCTAGGCCAGCAGAACATAATGTGGCAGGAACAGGAAGCAAAAATTTTGCTAGCCAGGTCACTAGGGGTAATTGTGAGTGGTGCCACTTCCACTTCCACCCCTTGATTCCTGGACGCATAAATACTGGCTCTGAAAGAAACAGTACTGTGATGGTTAATATTATTTGTTAACTTGATTGGATGAAGGGGTGCCCAGATGGCTGGTAAAGTATTGTTCTTGGGTGTGTCTGTGTGGGTGTTGCCAGAGGAGATTGACATTTGAGTCAGTGGGCTGGGAGAGGAAGACCCGTCCTCAATGTGGGTGGACACCATGCAATCAGCTGCCAGCACAGCAAAGACAAAGCAGGAGGAAGAAGGTGGGATAACTTTACCTGCTGGATGCTTCTTCCTGCTCCTCCTGCCCTTGGACGTCAGACTCCAGGTTCTTTGGCCTTTGAACTCTTGGACTTACACCAGTGGTTTGCCAGGGGGTCTTGGGCCTTCAGCCACAGACTAAAGGCTGCACTGTCAGCTTCCCTGGTTTTGAGGCTTTTGGACTCAGACTGAGCCACTACTGGCTTCTTTCTTCCCCAGCATGCAGGTGGCCTGTCGTGGGACTTTGCCTTGTGATTGTGTGAACCAATTCTCCCTAATAAACTCCCTTTCATATATACACAGCCTTTGGGAGAACTTTGCCCCAGCCCTGCAAAGTATTGTCGCCAGGTTGGTATTGTAACTGAAAGGCCAAAAGGCCATTCCACCATTCTATATCAAGCCAGCTGCTTCAGGATAATGGGGAACATAGTAAGACCAGTGAATTCCATGAGCATGAGTCCACTGCCATATTTATTTGGCTGTGAAGTGCCTTGGTCAGAGGCAATGCTGTGTGGAATACCATGGAGGTGGATAAGGCATTCAATGAGCCCATGAATTTTAGTCTTGGCAGAAGCATTGGGTGCAGGAAAGGCAAATCCATATCTGGAGTCAGTGTCTATTCCAGTAAGGACAAACTGCTGCCCCTTCCATGATGGAAGAGGTCCAATGTAATCAAACTGCCACCAGGTAGCTGGCTCATCACCCCGAGGAATGGTGCCGCATCAAGGGCTCAGTGCTGGTCCCTGCTGCTAGCAGATTGGGCACTCAATGATGGCCATAGCCAGGTCAGCCTTGGTGAGTGGAAGTCCATGTTTCTCACTCATGCATAACCTCCATCCATGCCTCCATGGCCACTTTGTTCATGAGCCCAATGGGCAATGATAGGGATGGCTGGGGAAAGAGGCTGAGTGGTGTTCACAGAGCAGGTCATCCTATCCTCCTGATTATTAAAATCCTCCTTTGCTGAGGTCACCCTTTGGTGAGCATTGACATGGGACACAAATGTCTTCAAAGTTTTTGAACATTCAGAGAGGTCCATTTACATACCTCTTCCCCAAATTTCTTTGTCATCTATTTCCAATCATGCTTCTTCGAGGTTCTTGATCATTCAGCCAAACCATTGGCTACAGCACATGAGTTCATATAAATGCATGTCTGGCCATTTCTCCTTCCAAGAAAAGTGCACAACCAGGTGTACTGCTCAAAGTTCTGTCCACTGGGAAGAGTTCCCTTCATCACTGTCTTTTAGGGACATCTCAGAAAGGGGCTGTAGTGCTGCAGCTGTCCACTTTCGGGTGGTGCCTGCATATCATGCCGAACCATCTGTAAACCAGGTCCTAGTCTTCTCTTCCTCTGTCAACTGGCCATAGGGAATTCCCCATAAGGCCATCAGCACAGGCTGGCGGAGAGAAGGCAGGGTGGCGGGAGTGGGGACCATGGGCATTTGAGCCACTTCTTCATGTAACTTACTTATGCCTTCAGGATCTGCTTGAGCCCAATCACGTGTATACCACTTCCATTTGATGATGGAATGCTGCTGTGATAGACAGTTAAGGTCGCATGGTGACTTGATGACCCATAGTCAAATGTTCAGTTTCCACTAAAGCCCAGTAACAGGCCAAGAGCTGTCTCTCAAAAGGAGAGTAGTTATCTGCAGAAGATGACAGGGCCTTGCTCCAACATCCTAGAGGCCTCCACTGTGATTCATCTATGGAGGCCTGCCAAACACTGCAAACAGCATCCTTATCTGCCACTGACACCTCAAGCACCATTGGATCTGCTGAGTCATATGGCCCAAGTGGCAGAGCAGCTTGCACAGTAGCCTGGACCTGTTGCAGAGCCTTCTCCTGTTTTGGACCCCACTCAAAACTAGCAGCCTTTCAGGTCACTTGATAAATGGAATGGAGTAACACACCCAAATGAGGAATGTGTTGCCTCCAAAATCCTAATAGGCCCACTAGGCATTGTGCCTCTTTCTTGGTTGGAGGAAGGGCCAAATACAACAACTTATCATTCACCTTGGAAGGACTATCTCAACATGCCTCACATCACTGGAACCCTGGAAATTTCACAGAGGTAGAAGTCCCCTGAATTTCAGTCAGATTTATTTCTCATCCCCTGATATGCAAATGTCTCCCCAGTTGCTACTTTTTTTTTTTTTTTTTTTTTGAGATGGAGTCTTGCTCTGTCACCCAGGCTGGAGGGAAGTGGTGTGTTCTCGACTCACTGCAAGCTCTGCCTCCCAGGTTCATGCCATTCTCCTGCCTCAGCCTCCTGAGTAGCTGGGACTACAGGCACCTGCCACCATGCCTGGCTAATTTTTTGTGTATTTTGTTTAGTAGAGACGGGGTTTCACTGTGTTAGCCAGGATGGTCTTGATCTCCTGACCTCACGATCCGCCCGCCTCGGCCTCCCAAAGTGCTGGGATTACAGGCGTGAGCCACCACGCCTTGCCAGGAATGGAGAAAAAGGCATTTGCCAAATCAGTAGCTACATACCAGGTACCAGGAGATGTGTTAATTTGCTCAAGCAATGAAACCACATCTGGTACAGCAGTTGCAATTGTAGTCACCACTTGGTTAAGCTTACAATAATCCACTATCATTCTCCAAGATCCATCTGTCTTCTGAACAGACCAAATAGGAGAGTTGACTGGGGATGTGGTAGGGATCATCACCCCTTTCAGGTCCTTGATGGTGGCACTAGTCTCTGCAGTCCTTTCAGGGATGCAATACTGTTTTTTTATTTACTATTTTTCTAGGTAGAGGCAGCTATAATGGTTTCCCTTTGGCCTTTCTCACCATAATAGCCCTCACTCCACAGGTCAGAGAACCAATGTGGGAATTCTGCCAGCTGGTAAGGATGTCTATTTATTTATGAATTCTGGCACTGGGTAAATGACCACAGGACAGGTCCTGGACCCACTGTAAGTCAGATCTGAGCCAAAATGCCATTAATTACCTGACCTCCATAAGCCCCTACTGTAACTGGAAGGCCAAGGATCCCCTGGAATCAATGTCAGTTCAGAGCCAGTGTCTAGTAATTCCCAAAGGTCTGATTTTTCCCCTTTTCCCAGTGCACAGTTACCCTGGTGAAAGGCCAGAGGTCTCTTTGGGAAAGGATGGAAGAAAGATTAACAGTATAAATTTTTAGTAGTATAGTGGGGTCCTTCCTCAAAGGGACCTGGCCTCCTCTTCATTCAAGGGGCTCTGGGTGTGTAAACTGGCTCAAGTGTGGAAACTGATTGAAGGCTATGATTATCTGCTTTTATAACTGAAATTAGACTTTTGTCTACTTGACCTGGAAGTTTTCTTTTTACAGATCAGGTAAAAACATAGTAGGCTTCCTTTCGATTTCACTTCTAGGAATGCCGTGATTAATTAGCCAGTACCAGAGCTCTACATGGGTCAGAATATTCTGATTGTGGCTTTGCCTGTGCTGTCCATTATGGTAACTACTCCCACGTTGCCTTGATAATTGAGTGCTACCACTTGGCTCCTACCACTTGGAATCCGATTATTCCCATTGTGTTTAAGTTTTCCAGTTGAGTGACTGTGGTTTCTACTGTAAGATCTAGCATACAGAGAGGAGCAATCACAGAACTCTTTAAAGATGCTGGTGCTCCCCTCACAAATCTATTTCACAGGGTATTGGTGAAGGGTATGCCCTCTGAACCCTCCCATTTGGGGTGAGTAGGTCTAACGTGAAAAAATCCACTCTAGCATTCCAGTCTCCCAAAGCCTTTGTATCTCTTCCTCTACATTAAACCAAGGGAGATCAGGCATTTACAGCTCACTCACAGTGGGCCATCTTTTGATGCATGTTTCAACTAAGAAATAAATTATTAGAACCTTTTAAAACTCCCTTAGCTGGCTGGGCTTAGTGGCTCAAGCCTGTAATCCCAGCACTTTGGAGGCTGAGGTGAGTGGATCATTTGAGGTCAGGAGTTTGAGACCAGCCTGGCCAACATGGTAAAACCCCGTCTCTACTAAAAAATTTAAAAAAAAATAGCTTGGCATTGTGGCGGGCACCTGTAACCCCAGCTACTTAGGAGGCTAAAGCAGGAGAATTGCCTGATCCTGGGAGGTGGAGGTTGCAATCAGCCGAGATCACACCACTGCGCTTTAGCCTGGGCATCAGAGTGAGACACCATCTCAAAAACAAAAACAAAAGCACAACTCCCTGAGCTGCAACATTAAATGCAGAATCTCTGCCTAGTGGGTCCATATCAATAAATTTAGCCTGATCCAACTTTATGTTCCTACCACCATTATTTCACACCCTTAATATCCATTCTCATACCTGTTCTCCAGGCTTCTGCTTATATAAATTAGAAAACTCAAGTAGTTCTTTTGGAGTATAGTGCACCCCCTCATGGGTCACACTTTGTACCTCACATTTAGGGGTCTGCTGGGACTTGAGTCTAGTTACAGGTCTAGAAGCAAAGAGAGGTATTAGGGGTGGGTCCTGAGGAGAATCAGCATTGTCTTGCCTGGCAACTGCCTCAGGGGAGGCCATCACTGTTGCTCAGCCAGTGCAGGGTTAATCTCAGACAAAGGTGGAGAGGCTGATAGCAGCTTGGGTGAGGGAGGGGATGTTGCCCCCACAGGGGAGTGGGTTGTGAGGGAGGTGAAGGCCATTTCCTCTGGAAAAAAAACTCATGGGAATTCAGGAACTGAGTGTCCCCAGCTTCATCAGGGTCCTTCCACACATCCCCATCTCAAGTTGTAGAGTTCCATTATTTCCTAGTCAATGGTCTCACTTTATCAGTAGACACCTGGTGAGGCTGAGTATGTGCCTTGCATTGTATGTCAGCCACTCACATGATAAGAGCTTGGTCTTATTTTCAGCAATTTCAGCCCTTTGTCTGCAGAAGACAAGACAAACAAACCTGAAAAAAACCCAGGGCAATCTTAGAAGACTGAGGTTAAGTATGAACTTCTGGAGCTGGGATATATAATCTCTGAGCTCATCTTTTTATTTCATCACTTTGTCCAGCAAACTTAGGAGCAGCCAACCAACTTCACTATGTTCCTTGGTTCTCTGTAAACATTCAAAGGTATCATATATAGAGTCGCTAAACTCCTTGCCTCTCAGTAGTGGTGAATCAGGAGTATCAAATGCATTTATTTTGCATAACTCTCTAAACAATGCATGCCAAGGACTACCAGTGCTCTATGTACTCTTAGAAGTAGAGTCCTTTTTTTCCATTTGTTTGTGTCCTCTCTTATTTTCTTGAGCAGTGGTTTGTAGTTCTTCTTGAAGAGGTCCTTCACATCCCTTGCAAGTTGGATTCCTAGGTATTTTATTCTCTTTGTAGCACTTGCGAATGGGGATTCACTCATGATTTGGCTCTCTGCTTATCTGTTGTTGGTGTATAGGAATGCTTGTGATTTTTGCACATTGATTTTGTATCCTGAGACTTTGCTGAAGTTGCTTATCAGCTTAAGGAGTTTTAGGGCTGAGACAATGGGGTCTTCTAAATATACAATCATGTCATCTGCAAACAGGGACAATTTGACTTCTTCTCTTCCTATTTGAACACCCTTCATTTCTTTCTCTTGCCTGATTGCCCTGGCCAGAACCTCCAATACTATGTTGAATAGGAGTGGCGAGAGAGGGCATCTTTGTCTTGTGCCAGTTTTCAAAGGGAATGCTTCCAGCTTTTGCCCATTCAGTATGATATTGGCTATGGGTTTGTCATAAACAACTCTTATTATTTTGAGATATGTTCCATCAATACCCAGTTTATTGAGAGTTTTTAACATGAAGGGATGTTGAATTTTACTGAAGGCCTTTTCTGCATCTATTGAGATAATCATTTGTTTTTTGTCATTGTTTCTGTTTATGTGATGGATTATGTTTATTGATTTGCGAATGTTGAACCAGCCTTGCATCCCAGGGATGGAGCCAACTTGATCGTGGTGGATAAGCTTTTTGATGTGCTGCTGGATTAGGTTTGCCAGTATTTTACTGAGGATTTTCGCATCTGTGTTCATCAGGGATATTGACCTGAAATTTTCTTTTCTTTATTGTGTCTCTGCCATGTTTTGGTATCAGGATGATGCTGGCCTCATAAAAAATTTCATGCTCATGGATAGGAAGAATCAATATCTTGAAAATGGACATAATTCCCAAAATAATATATAGATTCAATGCAATTCCCATCAAGCTACCAGTGACTTTCTTCACAGAATTAGAAAAAATTACTTTAAATTTCATATGGAACGAAAAAAGAGCCGGTATAGCCAAGACAATCCTAAGCAAAAAGAACAAAGCTGGAGGCATCATGCTACCTGACTTCAAACTATACTACAAGGGTACATAACCAAAACAGAATGGTAATGGTACCAAAACAGATATATAGACCAATGGAACAGAACAGAGACCTCAGAAATAACACTACACATCTACAACCATCTGATCTTCAACAAACCTGACAAAAACAAGCATTGGGGAAAGGATTCCGTATTTAATAAATGGTGCTGGTAAAACTGGTTAACCATATGCAGAAAACGGAAAATGGAACCCTTCCTTACACCTTATACAAAATTTATACCTTATATAAAATTATACAAAATTACACCTTATTCGAAAATTAACTCAAAGTGGATTAAAGACTTAAATGTAAAACTCAAAACCAGAAAAGACCTAGAAGAAAACCTGTGCAATACCATTCAGGACATAGGCATGGGTAACGATTTCATGACAAAAACGCCAAAAACAATTACAATAGAAGCTAAAATTGACATATGGGATCTAATTAAACTAAGGAACTTCTGCACAGCAAAAGAAACTATCATCAGAGTGAACAGGCAGCCTACAGAATGAGAGAACATAATCTACCCACCTGATGAAGGTCTAATTTCCAGAATCTACAAGGAACCTAAACAAATTTATGAGAAAAAAACAACACCATCAAAAACCGAGAGAAGAATATGAATAGACACTTCTCAAAAGAAGACATTTATGCAACCAACAAACATATGAAGAAAAGCTCATCATCCCTGGTCATTAGAGACATGCAAATCAAAACCACAATAAGAAACCATGTCATGCCAGTTAGAATGGTGATTATTACAAAGTCAGGAAACAACTGATGCCGGCAAGACTGTGGAGAAATAGGAATGCTTTTACGCTGTTGGTGGGAGTGTAAATTAGTTAACCATTGTGGAATAGAGTGCGGTAATTCCTCAAGGATCTAGAACCAGAAATACCATTTGACCTGGCAATCCCATTACTGGATGCATACCCGAAGAATTATGAATCATTGTAGTATAAAGACACATGCACACGTATGTTTATTGCAGCACTATTTACAATAGCAAAGACTTGAAACCAACCTAAATGCCCACCAATGATAGACTGGATAAAGAAAATGTGGCACATATACACCATGGAATACTATGCAGCCATAAAAAAGAATGTGTTCATGCCCTTTGCATGAATGTGGATGAAATTGGAAGCCATCATTCTCAGCAAAGTAACACAGGATCAGAAAACCAAGGACTGCATGTTCTTACTCATAAGTGGGACTTGAAAAGTGAGAACACGTGGACACAGGGAGGGGAACATCACACACGGGGGCCTGTCAGGGGATGGGGGGCAAGGGGAGGGAGAGCATTAGGACAAAAACCTAATGCATGTGGGGCTTAAAACCTAGATGATGGGTTGATAGCTATAGCAAACCACCATGGCACATGCGTACTTATGTAACAAACCTTCACATTCTGCACATGTATCCCAGAACTTAAAGTAAAATTAGAAGAAAAAACAAAGTAGAGTCCTTAGCATTTTTAGGTCTAATCAGATTAGAGAGCTAACTCCAGAAATGACAAAACCAATTAAGGAAATTCATCCTTAAAATTCTGTTCCTCTAGAACCACCCCGGTACCAACATCTCTTTTAGTTAGAGTTCTCCAGAGGGACAGAACAAATGGGATATATGTATATATAAGAAAGAGTTTATTAGGGAGAATTGGCTCACATGATCACAAGGTGAAGTCCCATGATAGGCCATCTACAAGCCAAGGAAAGAGAGAAGCTGGTAGTGGCTCAATCCAAGTTCACAAGCCTCAAATCCAGAGAAACCGACAGTGCAGGCTTCAGTCTGTGCCTGAAGACCCGATAACCCCTGGAAAGCTGCTGGTGCATCTCCCAGAGTACGGAGGCTGAAGAACCTGGAGTTTAATGTCCAAAGACAGGAGGAACAAAAGCAATAATTCGGCATAAGAAGAAGAAAGAGAACCAGAAGACTCAGCAAGCAAACTTATCCCACCATCATCCACCTGCTCTATTCTTGCCACTCTGGCAGTGGTTAGTGTGCCCACCCACATTGAGGGTGGGTCTTCTTCTCCCAGCCCACTGACACAAATGTCAATCTCCTCTAGCAATACCCTCACAGATACATCCAGAAACAATACTTTACTACCTATTTAGGCAGCCCTTGGTCCAATCAAGTTGACACCTAATATTTCCTATCATGTTGGCTACTTATATATTTTCTTTGGTGAAATGTCTAAGTATTTTGCCTATTTTTAGATTGAGTAATTTGTCTTTTTGCCTTTGGATTTCAAGAGTGCTTTTTAAAAAATTATTGATTAGAAATCTTTTACACGATATATTATTCATGGAGTCCATTCCAAGATGGCCGAATAGGAACAGCTCCGGTCTGCAGCTCCCAGCGTGATCAATGCAGAAGACAGGTGATTTCTGCATTTCCAACTGAGGTACCTGGTTCATCTCACTGGGCCTGGTTGGACAGTGGGTGCAGCCCATGGAGGGTGAGCTGAAGCAGGGTGGGGCATCACCTCACCTGGGAAGTACAAGGGGTCAGGGGATTTCCCTTTCCTAGCCAAAGGAAGCCGTGACAGACTGTACCTGGAAAAAACGGGACACTTCCGCCCAAATACTTCACTTTCTCCAAGGTCTTAGCAACCAGCAGACAAGGAAATCCTCTCCCGTGCCAGGCTCGGTGGGTCCCACGCCCACAGAGCCTTGCTCACTGCTAGCGCAGCAGTCTGAGATTGAACTGCCAGGTGGCAGCCTGGCTGGGGGGAGGGGCGTCCACTGTTGCTGAGGCTTGAGTAGGTAAACAAAGTGGCCAGGAAGCTTGAACTGGGCAGAGCCCACTGCAGCTCAGCAAGGCCTACTGCCTCTGTAGACTCCACCTCTGGGGGCAGGGCACAGCAGAACAAAAGGCAGCAGACAACTTCTGCAGACTTAAATGTCCCTGTCTGAGAGCTCTGAAGAGAGCAGTGGTTCTCCCAGCACGGCGTTTGAGCCCTGAGAACGGACAGACTGCCTCCTCAAGTGGGTGCCTGACACCCATGTAGGCTAACTGGGAGATACTTCCCAGTAAGGGCCGACAGACACCTCATATAGGCGGGTGCCCCTCTGGGACAAAGCTTCCAAAGGAAGGATCAAGCAGCAATATTTGCTGTTCTGCAATATTTGCTATTCTGCAGCCTCTGCTGGTGATACCCAGGCAAACAAGGTCTGGAGCGGACCTCCAGCAAACTCCAACAGACCTGCAGCTGAGGAACCTGACTGTTAGAAGGAAAACTAACAAACAGAAAGAAATAGCATCAACATCAACAAAAAGGACATCTGCACCAAAACCCCATCTGTAGGTCACCAACATCAAAGACCAAAGGTAGATAAAAACACAAAGATGTGGAGAAAACAGAGCAGAAAAGCTGAAAATTCTAAAAACCAGAGTGCCTCTTCTTCAAAGGATTGCAGTTCCTTGTCAGCAACTGAACAAAGCTGGACAGAGAATGACTTTGACAAGCTGACAGAAGTAGGCTTTAGAAGGTCAGTAATAACAAACTTCTCCGAGCTAAAAATGGATGTTCGAACCCATTGCAAGGAAGCTAAAAACCTTGAAAAAAGGTTAGACGAATGGCTAACTAGAATAAACAGTGTAGAGAAGACCTTAAATGACCTGATAGAGCTGAAAACTATGGCATGAGAACTTCGTGACGCATGCACAAGCTTCTATAGCGGATTCGATCAAGTGGAAGAAAGGGTTTCAGTGATTGAAGATCAAATTAATGAAATAAAGCAATAAGAGAAGGTTAGAGAAAAAAGATTAAAAACAAAAACAAAAAATGAACCAAGACTCCAAGAAATATGGGACTATGTGAAAAGACCAAATCTACATTTGATTGGTATACCTGAAAGTGATGGGGAGAATGGAACCAAGTTGGAAAACACTCTTCCGGATATTATCCAGGAGAACTTCCCCAACCTAGCAAGGCAGGCCAATACTCAAAATCAGGAAATACAGAGAACACCACAAAGGTCCTCCTCGAGAAGAGTAACGCTACCCCAAGACACATAATTGTTAGATTCACCAAGGTTGAAATAAAGGAAAAAATGTTAAGGGCAGCTAGAGACAAAGGTCAGGTTACCCACAAGGGGAAGCCCATCAGACTAACAGCGGATCTGTCTGCAGAAACCCTACAAGCCAGAAGAGAGTGGGGGCCAATATTCAACATTCTTAAAGAAAAGAATTTTCAACCCAGAATTTCATATCCAGCCAAACTAAGCTTCATAAGTGAAGGAGAAATAAAATCCTTTACAGACAAGCAAATGCTGAGAGATTTTATCACCATCAGGCCTTCCTTACAAGAGCTCCTGAAGGAAGCACTAAACATGGAAAGAAACAACTGGTACCAGCCACAGCAAAAAAATGCCAAAGTTAAAGACCATTGATGCTAGGAAGAAACTGCATCAATTAACTGGCAAAATAACCAGCTAACATCATAATGACAAGATCAAATTCACACATAACAATATTAACCTTAAATGTAAATGGGCTAAATGCTCCAATTAAAAGACACAAACTGGCAAATTGGATAAAGAGTCAAGACCCATCAGTGTGCTGTATTCAGGTGACCCATCTCATGTGCAGAGACACACATAGGCTCAAAATAAAGGGATGGAGGAAGATCTACCAAGCAAATGAAAAGCCAAAAAAAAAAAAAAAAAAAAAAAAAAGCAGGGGTTGCCATCCTAGTCTCTGATAAAACAGACTTTAAACCAACAAAAATCAAAAGAGACAAAGAAGGCCATTATATAATGGTAAAGGGATCAATTCAACAAGAAGAGCTAACCATCCTAAATATATATGTACCCAACACAGGAGCACCCAATTCATAAAACAAGTCCTTGGAGACATACAAAGAGACTTAGACTCCCACACAATAATAATGGGAGACTTTAACACCCCACTGTCAATATTAGAAAGATCAACGACACAGAAGGTTAACAACGATACCCAGGAATTGAACTCAGCTCTGCACCAAGTGGACCTAATAGACATCTACAGAACTCTCCACCCCAAATCAACAGAATATACATTCTTCTTAGCACCACATCATACTTATTCTAAAATTGACCACATAGTTGGAAGTAAAGCACTCTTCAGCAAATGTAAAAGAACAGAAATCACAACAAACTGTCTCTCAGACCACAGTGCAATCAAATTAGAACTCAGGATTAAGAAACTCACTCAAAACTACACAACTACATGGAAACTGAATAACCTGCTCCTGAATGACTACTGGGTAAATAACAAAATGAAGGCAGAAATAAAGATGTTCTTTGAAACCAATGAGAACAAAGACACAACGTACCAGAATCTCTGGGACACATTTAAAGCAGTGTGTACAGGGAAATTTATAGCACTAAATGCCCACAAGAGAAAGCAGGAAAGATCTAAAATTGACACCCTAACATCACAATTAAAAGAACTAGAGATGCAAGAGCAAACACATTCAAAAGCCAGTAGGAGGCAAGAAACAACTAAGATCAGAGCAGAACTGAAGGAGATAGAGACACAAAAAACCCTTAAAAAAATCACTGAATCCAGGAGCTGGTTTTTTGAAAAGATCAACAAAATTGATAGACTGCTAGCAAGACTAATAAAGAAGAAAAGAGAGAAGAATCAAATAGACACAATAAAAAATGATAAAGGGGATATAACCACAGATCCCACAGAAATACAAACTACCATCAGTGGATACTATAAACACCTCTCCACAAATAAACTAGAAAATCTAGAAGAAATGGATAAATTGCTGGACCCATACATCCTCCCAAGACTATACCAGGAACAAGTTGAATCTCTGAATACACCAATAACAGGCTCTGAAATTGAGGCAATAATTAATAGCCTACCAACCAAAAAAATTCCAGGATCAGACGAATTCACAGCTGAATGCTACCAGAGGTACAAAGAGGAGCTGGGTACTATTGCTTCTGAAACTATTCCAATCAATAGAAAAAGAGGGACTCCTCACTAACTGATTTTATGAGGCCAGCATCATCCTGATACGAAAGCCTGGCAGAGACACAACAAAAAAATGAGAATTTTAGACCAATATCCCTGATGAGTATCGATGCGAACATCCTCAATAAAATACTGGCAAACCGAATACAGCAGTAACTACATCAAAAAGATTATCCACCACGATCAAGTTGGCTTCATCCCTGGGATGCAAGGCTGGTTCAGTATTCGCAAATCAATGAACATAATCCATCACATAAACAGAACCAACGACAAAAACCACATGATTACCTCAATAGATGCAGAAAAGGCGTTCAACGAAAGTCAACAGCACTTCATGCTGAAAACTCTCAATAAACTAGGTATTCATGGAACGCATCTCAAAATATTAAGAGCTGTTTATGACAAACCCACAGCCAATATCATACTGAATGGGCAAAAACTGGAAGCATTCCCTTTGAAAACCCGCACAAGAGAAGGATGCCCTCTGTCACCACTCCTATTCAACGTAGTGTTGGAAGTTCTGACCAGGGCAATCAGGCAAGAGAAAGAAATAAAGGGTATTCAATTAGGAAAAGAGGAAGTCAAATTGTCCCTGTTTGCAGATGACATGATTGTATATTTAGAAAACCCCCTTGTCTCAGCCCTAAAACTCCTTAAGCTGATAAGCAATTTCAGCAAAGTCTCAGGACTTGTATGTTTGGTGGAATCTGGCTGTGAATCTATCTGCTCCTGTTTTTTCTTTTTTTTGGGGCGGGGGGGCAGGTAGAATTTTTAGTACTGAGTCAATCTCCCTACACATTATTGGTCTGTTCAGGCTTTCTATTTCTTCCTAGTTCAACCTTGGGAGGTTGTATGTTTCCAGGCATTTATCCATTTCCTCTAGGTTTTCTAGTTTGTGAGCATAGAGTTGTTCATAGCAGTCTCTGATGATCTTATAAATTTCTGTGTCAGTTGTAGTATCTCCTTTTTCATTTCTGATTGTATTTGTTTGAATATTCTCTTTTCTTGGTTAGTCTAGCTAACAATCTATCAATTTGTTTTATATTTTCAAAGAACCATTTTTTCATTTTATTGTTCTTTTGTATTTTTTTTTTTTTTGGTCTCCTTTTTGTTTAGTTTTGCTCTGATCTTTGTTATGTCTTTTCTTCTGCTAGCTTTGGGTTTGGTTTGTTCTTGTTTTTCTAGTTGCTTAAAGTGTGTCACTAGGTTGTTAATTTGTGATCTATTTTCTAATGCAGGCATTGAAGGCTATCTATAAACTTTCCTTTTAGCACTGCTTTGGCTGTACCCCAGATTTTTCTGGTATATTGTGTCTCCATTTTCATTTGTTTCAAAAATTTTTAAAATTTGTCTTAATTTTGTCATTGACCAAAAGATTGTACAGGAGCAGGTAATCTAGTTGCCATGTGTATATATAGTTGTGAGAGTTCCTCTTGCAATTGGTTTCTAGTTTTTTTTCACTATTATCTGAGAAGATACTTGATGTGATTTTGATTTTTAAAAATTTATTGAAGCTTTTTTGTGGCCTAACATATATAGTCTCCTTGGAGAATGTTTAGTGTACTGATGAGAAGAATTTATGTTCTGCAGTTGTTAGATAGAATGCTCTGTAAATGTCTGTTGGGTCCATTTGGTCTAAAGTACAATAGTCCAGTAATATTTGTTTTATGAATCTGGGTGCTCCAGTTTTGGCTAAATATATACTTAGGATTGTTATGTCTTCTTGTTGAATTGATCCCTTTATCATTATATAATGACCTTCTTTATCTTTTTTTTTTTTTTTACTGTTTCTGATTTAAAATCTGTTTTATCTAATATAAGTATAGCTACTCCTGCTTACTTTTGGTTTCCATTTGTGTGGAATATCTTTTCCCATCCCATTACCTTCAGTCTATAAGTGTCTTTATGAGTAAGGTGAGTTTCTTACAAGCCAGCTATAGTTGATTCATGTTTTTATATCCATTCTGCCAAACTGAATGTTTTAAATAGAGCGGTTAATCCATTTAAATTCAAGGTTAATATTGGTATGTGAAGTTTTGTCCCTGTCATAATGTTAATTGTTATCTAGTTGCTTTGCAGATTCTTTATTCACTTTTCCTCTGTTTGTTTTGTCTTTGTGGTCTGGTGTTCTGTCATGTTGCCATTTGATTTCTTTCTTTTCTTCATTTGTGTAATTGCTCTATAAGACATATGAGTTTTATACTTTCATGTGTTTTTATGATGGTGATTATTGACCTTTTGTTTCCATGTTTAGAACATTTTTAACCTTTCTTGTAGGACTGGTGTAGTGGTGACAAATTCCCTCAGTATTTGCTTGTTTGGAAAAGACTATTTCTCCTTCTCTTATGAAGCTTATTCTAGCAGGATATAAAATTTCTGCTTGACAGTTTTTTTCTTTAAGTATTTTGAAAATAGAATCTCAATCTTTTCTGGCTTGTAGGGTTTCTGCTGGGAAGTCTGCTGTTAGTCTGATAGGGTTTCCTTTATAGGTGATTACATGCTTTTCTTTTGCTGATATGAAAAATTTTTCCTTCACGTTGAACTTAGACAGTCTGATGACTAAATGTCATGGTGAAGTCCTTCTTGCAATGTATTTTCCTGGAGTTTTCTGAGGCTTTTATAGCTCCATGTCTAGATCTCTTGCTAGACTAGGGAAGTTTTCCACAATTATATCCTCAAATAGATTTTCCAAACTTTTGCCTTTTTCTTCTCTCTCAGGAATACCTATGATTTGTAGGTTCAGATGTTTTACATAGTCTCATTGTTCCTGGAAGCCTTCATTTTTAAAAATCCTCTTTTGCTTTATTTTTGTCTGACTGAATTAATCTGAAAGATCTGTTTTCAAGTTCTGAAATTCTTTCTTCTGCTTGGTCTAGTCTACTGTTGAAGGTTTTTGTGTTTTGTTTTGAGATGGAGTCTTGCTCTGTCACGCACGCTGGAGTGCAGTGACACGATCTTGGCTTGCTGCAACTCCTTTCTCCTTTCAAGTGATTCTCCTGCCTTAGCCTCCCAAGTAGCTGGGACTACAGGCATGTGCCACCGTGCTTGACTTTTTTTGTATTTTTAGTAGAGATGGGGTTTCACCGTGTTGGCCAGGCTGGTCTTGAACACCTGGCCTCAGCCTCCCAAAGAGTTGGGATTACTGGCGTGAGCCACTGCACCTGGCCTATTGTTGAAGGTTTAAACTATATTTTGTTATTCCTTCTATGAATTTTTCATTTCCAGAAGTTCTTTTTTTTAATCTATCACTTCGGTAAATTTCTCATTCATATCCTGAATTGATTTTCTGATTTTTTTTGGTATTGGTTTTCAGATTTCTCTTGGATCTCACTGAGCATCTTTAAAATAAATATTTTGAAGTCTTTATTTTGTATATCCAAAATTTCATTTGGAAAAATAAAAAATGAAAAAGTATAAAACAAAACAAAAAATTTTCATTTCGGTTAGAATATACTGTTGGAGAGTTACTGTGATACTTAGTGGATGCTGTAACATCCTGTTTTCTCATACTTCCAGAATTGTTATGCTGGCTCCTTCTCATCTGAAGAAATTCATTTCTTGTTATTTTTGAATTTACTGTCATTTGGACACGACTTCTTTTTATTCCCCTTGAGTATGTGACTGCAATGTACATTGAACAGGGTTGTTCGGCTTTGCTTCTGGGTGCTTTCAGTAGCAAAAATGCTGTATAAATTCCTTCTTTATAGATAGCCTCAGTGTGGTGACGTTATCAAATGTCGGTTGTAGTAGTTGTGTACTGGGCATGTGAGCAGGCTCATGACCTCCTGAAGAACTGGAGTTGCAGAGGTCTTGAGAAGCTTATCTCATTCACAAGCACTGTGTACTTGTGTCAGCATATTTTGTATTGGATTGTGTAGTTCAACCTCCAGGTCAGTTACTGATACTTGTAGGTAACAGCTAGCTGCAGCAGTAGCAGTAGGAATTATGCTTTGTTAACGGGGAGATCTTTGTTTACTGGGAGAAGCTCTCTGATGCTTCTGGCAATGGACTGGTCTGTGAAAGCACAGTGGCCTGGGCTCCATGCTCATCCTCAGGGAGGTGACGGTGAAGCTGGGTAGAGCTGGACCAGGCAGGCCTGCCCTCTGGTCCTCCAATGGTGGGTGCAAGCACCAGCCCTGACAAAGGTGGCAGAGGAGTCATTGGACCCCTGGTGAAACACACTGAGCTCTCTGCAGGGCAGATAGGGGGTGTCCCAGTACCATGGCCTCAGCATGCATTAATGTGATTTATTTCCCTGTCATGTTTCCATCCAGATGCTCTGGCTATTCAGTTTGGTCAGACACAGCTGTTTATTACTAGGCTGCAATGTAGCCCAGAACTGTAGGAGATGCCTACCTTGTGGCTCAACACTAAGCCTCTGTGCTGTCTGGAAATGGCTGCAGTGCAGTCTTCCCCCACAGTCCCAAACACACAGCTCCTTGGCCCTCCTGTTCTCCTTCACAGTTCTGTGCAGAGAGAGGAAGGGGTTCTGCCTTTCTTGCTAATCTGGGCCCAGAGGTCACATTGCCCGTGGGGATGCAGTCTCCCCTCACAGGCCCAGGCAGGCTGCCCCCTCTGCTTGCTTGTGCTAACTTCTTGTTGGCAGCGACAGTCGCGTCAGCAGTTGTGAGCAGAGAGAGAGGAGAAATCTCCTTCTCTATGTCAGGCTCAAGTACTGAGGCTGCTCAGCTGGTGAAATGGGATTTCATTCCTCACTTGCAGAGCCCAGCATAGAGTGTGTCTGTTGGAAGGAGGGCTGCCAATCACAGCCCCAAGCAGGGAGCTTTTGGGTACTGGGAAACATACACTTTGGTTTCCTTTGTCCCAAGAGCTGTCCCGTTGGTGTGGTGTACTTTCCCTTCCATTAGGAGCAGCGCTCCACGGAGGGTTAGATGACTGGGAACCCTGAAGCTCCCTTGGGTCCAGACACTACTGTGCCATTACCACCCTCCTAGCGAGTGCTAGCGAACGTCTATGGGAGCTTCCAGGACATGGAAACACAAGGGCTGAGGTTCTTTGGGCAGAATTCAGTCCCCCAACAGCTGCGCCCCTACAATGGTGCCTCGCTGCAGACACTCGAGTCTGGGGAAAAGGCAAGTGCCCCTGCAAAAAATCACTGTCTAGTGTAATGCCCTCAAGAAGTCCCCAAATCACCGCCCTGACTAGTGTCTGGGATCATGAGTGCAGAGAGCTCTCCTACTGTTTATATACCAGCAGTCTGCCATGGAGGTGAGGGGAGTCCAAACCCTCCCACTTACCCTTTCCACCCAATGCCAGGTCCCTCAGGGATTCCAGACAACGTCTGATGGCCCGACTTGGCCCCTTCCTTCCTTCTTTTATTGTGCCTCAGTTTATTTTTCCCCATGAGCTCTCCATTGGGTTCTAGTACTCTCTCCTTGATATTCTATTCGAGTTATGATAATCTGTTTGTAATTTTGGTTCTTATTTCTGAGGAGAACTGGCAAATGATATTTCTAGTCAGTCATCTTGAACCTGTCTCCAGTTTTTTTTTTCTTACAGATCATGCTCTTGATGTAGCTTAAAAAGTTTGAATAGCCCAAAGCCATGCAAATTTTCTTAAAATATTTTATTCCAAGAATTTTTAGTTTATGTTTAATTAGTCTTGTGTTGAGGGCTAAGATAAGTTTTGAGTTAATTTTTGTGTTATTGTGTGAGTTAACAGTCTAAATTCACTGTTTTGTATGCACATTTCAATTGTTAAAAAGATTACCCTTTCCCTGTTGAATTGTCTTGGCACCTTTGTCTTAGTTTTAACCAATAGACCAAAAATATTTATGGTTGGACTCTCAACTTAGTTTAATTGACCTAAATGTCTCTCTGCATGCCAACTACACTGCCTGGATTACAGTAGCTTTATAGAGAGTTTTGGAATGGGGTAGTATGAGCTTTGCTTTGTTTTCAAGATTATTTTGCTATACTGAATCCTTTGCATTTTTGCATACATTTTGGGATCAGCTTGTCAACATCTGTAAAATAGCTTGCTGGAACTTTGATAGGGATTGTGTTGAATATTTAGATCAATTTGAGGAGAATAGCCATGTTGATAATCTTGTCTTCCAATTGATAAACATGGCATATCTCTCCATTTATGTAGATATTTAATTTTTCTCAGCAATGTTTTAACATTTTGTGTGTACAAGTCTTGCATATCTTTTGTTAAATGTATTCTTTTTTTGTTTGTTTTTGAGACAGAGCCTCACTCTGTCACCCAGGCTGTAGTGCAGTAGCACAATCTCAGCTCACTGCCACAATCTCAGCTCACTGCAACCTCTGCCTCTTGGGTTCAAGCAATTCTCCCACCTCAGCATCCTGAGTTGCTGGGATTCCAGGTGGGCACCACCATGCCCGGCTAATTTTTGTATTTTTAGTAGGGACGGGGTTTCACCATGTTGGTCAGGCTGGCCTCGAACTCCTGGCCTCCCGCTTTGGCCTCCCAAAGTGCTGGGATTACAGGCATGAGCCACCATGCCTGGCCAAATGTATTCTTAAGTATTTTTTTAATGTCACTGTGAATGGAATTTTTTAAAAAAATTTATTTTTGGGTTTATAACTAATATTTAGAAGTACAATTAATTTTTGTATATTGAAATTTTGTCCTGCAACTTTGCTGAACTTACTGGTTTTGTTAAATAAAGATTTAACCCAATCTTTATGTATTTTATTTATTCATTCATTCATTTATTTATTTTTTTCTTGCCAGATTACCCTGGCTAGAATTTCCAGTACAATGATAAATAGGAGTGATGAGAGCAGACATCTTTGCCTTATTCCCTATAGTACAGTAGGGGGAAAGCTTTAGGTTTTTTGTGGATTTCTTCTATCGAGCAAGGAAGTTTCTTTTTATTTCTTATTTGTTGATAGTTTTCTTCTAAAATCACGGATGGATCTTGGATTTTGCCAAGTGATGTTCATGCATTTATTAAGAGGATTGTGTGAGTGCATTTTTAATTCTAATTAGTAAGGTATCATACGAATTAATATTTGGATGTTAAACCAATCTTGCATTTGGGTTTAAATACCACTTGGTCATGGTACATTCTCTTTTTTTATATGTTCTTGGATTTGATTTACTAATATTTTGTTGAAGATTTTGTATGTATATTCATGAAGAATATTGGCCTGTAGTGTTCTTGTGATATTTTTGTCTGGCTTTGCTATCAGAGTAATATTGACTTCATACAATATGTTGGAAAGCTTCTCCTCTATCTTGAGAAAGAGTTTATGAGGGACTGATCTGCTTTCTTCTTTAAATGTCTGGTAGAATTCACCGGTGAGGTTATCTATGCTTGAGCTTTATTTTTGTGGGAAGGTTTTAAACTACAAATTCAATTTCTTTTTTACTGTGGGTATATTCATATTTTCTATTGAGTCAATTTTAGTAATATTTTTCTTTTTTCAAAAATTTTTTTTCCTCTATTTCTTTTCTTTCCTTTTTCTTTTTCTTTTTCTTATTTTTATTTTGAGACAGCGTGTTACTCTGTCTCCTAGTCTGGAGTACAGTGGTGCAATCTCAGCTCACTGCAACCTCCACCTCCCAGGCTCAAGCAATTCTCATGCCTCAGCCTCCCGAGTAGCTGGGATTACAGGCATGCACCACCACACCCAGCTAATTTTTGTATTTTTAGTGGAGACAGGGTTTCACCATGTTGCCCAGCCTGGTCTTGAACTCCTGGCCTCAAATGACCTGCCCACCTTGAATTCCCAAAGTGCTGGGATTACAGGTGTTAGCCACTGCACCTGGTCTAAGTTAATTTGTTGCCATAAAATCATTCACAGTATTTCCCTATCATCACTAGTGATGTCTCCTCTTTCCTTTCTGATTTGGTCATTTGTATCTTCCTTTTTCTCGGTCACTTTTTCTTCTCTTCGAATATGAAGATAGTACCTCACAGACTGAACTGTTTGACCTCCTTTTTTATTTTCTAGAAGAATTTTGTTAAGAATTAATGTCATATTTTAAACGTTTGGTAGAATTTATCAGTGAGGCCTCTTGGACCTGGGCTTTTCATTGTGTAAAGATTTTTAATTACTAGTTCAATTTCCTCACTTGTTAGGTTTATTTAGCTTTTCTATACATTTTAGTTATTCCTGATTTAAGCTGTGATAAATTAAATTATGATCTCATAAATTGTGATATATAATGCTTGCTTTCCTTCCCTCTTTCCTTTCTTTCCTTCTTTCCCTTTCCTTCCTCTCTGCCTCCCTCCCGCCCTCCCTCCCTCCCTCCTCCCTCCCCCCTCCCCTCCCCCTCCTTCCCTTCCTCCCTCCTTCCTTTCTTCCTTTCCTTCTTTCTTTCTCTCTTTCTCTCTTTCCTTTCTTTCTCTCTTTCTTTCCTTTTTTTTCTTTTGATTTCTTTCTTTCTTTCTTCTCGCTCTGTTGCTCAGGCTAGAGTGCAGTCATGTGATCATGGCTCACTGCAGCCTCACCTTCCCAGGCTCAAACAATCTTCCCACCTCAGCCTCCTGAGTTGCTGGGACTACAGGTGTGAGCCACCATGCCTGGCTAATTTTTTAATTTTTTGTGGCGTTGCAGTCTCACTATGTTGCCAGGGCTGGTCTCAAACTCCTGGGCTCTAGTGATCCTCCCACCTCAGCCTCTCAAAGTGCTGGGATTACGGGCAAGATCCACCATGCCTGCCCAGGTTTTCATTTTTATTCAGCTCAAAATATTTTCTAATTTCTCTTGTGATTTCTTCTTTGATTCATAGGTTATTCAGATGTACATTTTAAAATTTCTAAATATCTGTAGATTTCCCATATTTTCTCCTGTTTATGACTTATTTAATTCCCTTATGATCAGATAATATATTTTGTATGATATCAATTTTTTCTATTCTTATTTTTATTTTTACAGATGATGTCTTGCTGAATTGCCCAGGCTGGAGTGCAATGGCTGTTCATACGTACGATCGTCATAGTGCACTACAGCCTTGAACTTCTGGTCTCAAATGATCCTCCCACATCAGTCTCTTGAGTAGCTGGGACTACAGCTGTGTGCCACTGTGCCTGGCTGATATCAATTCTTTTAAATTAACTGAGACTTGCTTTGTGAACTAACATATGGTCTGTCCTGGGAAATGTTCCATGTGCACTTGAGCATCATTCTGTTGTTGTTGGCTGGAGTTTGCTGTAAATGTCAGGTCAAGATTGTTGGCAGTATTATCCTGATCTTCTATATCCGTGTTGATTTTTCTGTCTAGTTGCTCTATCCATTTTTGAATGGGATTTTGAGTCCTCCATTATTACTTTTGAAGTGTCTCTTTCTCCCTTTAATTCTTTAAATTCATATACTTTGGGGCTCAGTTGTTAGATGTGTATGTTTATAATTGTTATATCTTTCTGATGAATTTATGCTTTTATCATTATAAAATGCTACTCTTTGTCTTTAGTAATACCTTTTGTCTTAAATTCTGTTCTGTGTGGTATTAGCATACCCACTCCACTTGTCTTGTGGCTATTAATTGTATAGCATGTATAGCATTTTTTTCATCCTTTTACTTTTTTTTTTTTTTTTTCAGTTGGAGTTTGACTCTGTTGTCCAGGCTGGAGTGCAGCGGCACAATCTCCACTCACTGCAACCTCCACCTCCTGGGTTAAATCAGTTCTCCTGCCTCAGCCTCCCAAGTAGCTGGGATTACCAGTATGCACCACCACACCCAACTAATTTTTTTTTTTTTTGGTATTTTTAATAGAGATGGGGTTTCACCAGGTTGGCCAGACTGGTCTCAAATTCCTGGCCTCAGGTGATCCACCTGCCTAGACCACCCAAAGTGCTGGAATTACAGGCATGAGCCACTGTGCCAGGTCCATCCTTTTAACCTGTTTGTGTCTTTAAATCTAAAATGTGTCTCTTATAGGTAGCATACAATTGGATCTCTCTCTCTCTCTGTCATTTTGTACCATTGGAATGTTGGTTAACTTTTGTTTGTAAAGTGCAGAAATTATTAATTTCGAATTGTGAAGATTAAATTGGATTGTTAGAAGGCTTGTTAAAACAGTGATTGCTGGGCTTCACCTCCAGCATTTCAGATTGAGTAAGTCTGAGAATTTTCATTTCTAACAAGTACCCTGCTGATTATGTAAGTGCACTAGTAGCCACACTTTGAGAATCATGGAAATAAGATGATACATTAAAATATCTAATGCAGTTCTAGGTACCTCATAATTGTTGATTCTATTCTGTTGCTTCTATTCTATTACTCAAAAGTCATTCATTCTTTGAAAAACATACTCTGTTGTCATAGTTTTGGTGTTGGCTCTAATGTTTATATTGATATTTTTGAGGTTTATTAAAAACAAATAAGCCTGTGTATAAAGAAATTAGAAACACACCAATTGCAAAAGATAAAATTTGTAAAAGATCAATTTTTATCCTTTCTGGTATAAGACATTCATGTAACTTGAGCTCTATATAAGATCATATAACTAAAATTAATGTTCTTATAGTACATAAATCTAAATCAATCATAAAATAGGAAAACATTTTAATTGAAGGGAAAATAATGATAGCAAATACAACAAAGATTGGTGCTAAATTGTGTCAATGGTGTTAATATGCAGATTTGATACTTTTACTTTGAAAATACGTTGAAATTCTTATTATTTAATGTTTGATATAATTAATTCACATTCAAAGGATGATACATTTGTATAAACTTGAACTTTTATCACCCAGAGCTGGGGAATTTCCAGACTTTTACATGCAAGCTGTTTTTAAAGAAAAAGATAAATCTCCCTTTAATCCAATGCTTTGAAAGGTTATAAGGGGTTCACTACTTAAAAAAACCAGTTTAAAAAATAAATAAATGAAGATCTTGGATTAAATACATTATTTTCTTGTTACAAGTTGGTGCAGAGGCTTTTCATATTTTTTGTTTCATTTTAAATATTAACGTATAGAAACTGATTCTGCAAGAGGGCATTTTTTTGCTGGTTGGTTTCTCAAATGTGAAAATGAATCTAAAACATAATATCAGTGTCTACAATGTATGTTAGTGATATTTGTTATTTTAAAGTAGAATTTATCCAAAATTGGGTTATAATAATTAGTTCTACTGTATACACTTAATAAGCAGTCATGTGTTGCTGAATGACAGGGATACATCCTGAGAATTGTGGTGTTAGGTGATTTTGTCACGTGGACATCAATCATAAGGTGTACTTACATGAACTTAGATGGCATAGTCCATTACACACCTAGGCTATATGGCATAGCCTATTGCTCCTAGGCTACAAATCTGTACAGTATGTCACTGAACTGAATACTATAGGCAATTATAACATAATGGTAAGTATTGTGTAAGAAAGGGTACAGTAAAAATATGATATAAAAGTTTAAAGATGGTAGAACTGTATAGGGCACTTACCATAAATGGAGCTTACTAGACTGGAAGTTGCTGGGTGTGTTAGGCCATTATTGCATTGCCATAAAGAAATACCTGAGGCAGGGTGCAGTGGCTCATGGCTGTAATCTCAGCACTTTGGGAGGCCGAGGCAGGTGGATCACCTGACGTCGGGAATTCGAGACCAGCTTGGCCAACATGGTGAAACCCTGTCTCTACTAAAAATACAAAAAATTGGCTGGGCGCCGTGGCTCACGCCTGTAATCCCAGCACTTTGGGAGGCCGAGGCAGGCGGATCACGAGGTCAGGAGATTCAGACCATCCTGGCTAACACAGTGAAACCCCGTCTCTACTAAAAATACAAAAAAATTAGCTGGGTGTGGTGGTGTGGTGGAGGACACCTGTAGTCCCAGCTACTCGGGAGGCTGAGGTAGGAGAATGGCGTGAACCTGGGAGGCAGAGCTTGCAGTGAGCCGAGATCGCGCCACTGCACTCCAGCCTGGGCGACAGAACAAGACTCCATCCCCCCCGCCGACAGAACAAGACTCCATCCCCCCCTCTTGTGCCGACAGAACAAGACTCCATCCCCCCCTCAACAAAAATAAATCAAAAAAGCAAAGAGTTAACTGGACATGGTGGCATGTGTCTGTAATCCCAGCTACTTGGGAGGCTGAGGCAGGAGAATTGCCGGAACCTGGAAGGCTGAGGTTGCAGTGAGCTGAGATCAAGCCACTGCACTCCAGCCTGGGTGACAGAGGGAAACTCCACCTCAAACAAAACAAAACAAAACAAAACAAAACAAAACAAAACAAAACAAACCCAAAATCTGAGACTGGGTAATTTATAAAGAAAAGAGGTTTAATTGGCTCTCAGTTCTGCAGGCTATACAGGAAGCATGGTGCCGGGCATCTGCTTGGCTTTGGGTGAGGCCTCAGGAAGCTTACAATCATGGTGGAAGGCAAAGAGGGAGGCAGTGTATTATATGGCAAGAGTGGGAGCAAGAGACAGTGGTGGGGGGTGGGGGGGAAATGTGCCCCACACTTTTTATGTTTTTTACATTTTATTTATTTATTTATTTTGAGACAGGGTCTTGCTTGGTTGCCCAGGCTGGAGTGCAGTGGGATGATCTTGGCTCACTGAAGTCATGAACTTCCAGGCTCAAATAATCCTCCCACCTCAGCCTCCTGAGTAGCTGGGACTACAGGTGTGCAGCACCAAGACCGGCTATTTTGTTTTATTTTTGTAGAGACAAGGTATTGCCATGTTGCCCAGGCTGGTATCAAACTCCTGAGCTCAAGCCATCTGCCCAACTCAGCCTCCCAAAGTGTTGCAATTACAGGCGTCAGCCACAGCTCCTTGCAGCCACACACTTTTCAACAACCAGATCTCATGAAAACTCTCTCACTATTGTGAGGACAGCACCACATCATGAGAGATCTGCCTCCAAGATCCAATCACTTCCCACCAGGCCTCACCTCCAACACTGGGGATTACAATTCAACATGAGATTTAGAGGGGAAACATCCAGACTATATCACTGGGTGAGTCAGTGAGTGAGTGGTGTGTGAATGTAAGGGCCCAGGACATCACTGTACATTAGCATAGACTTTAGAAACACTGTACACCTAAGCTACACTAAATTTGTAAAAATAATAACTGTGCTACAACTTTATGACAGCTAGACGTCACTAGGTGATAGGAATTTTTCGGCTCCGTTATAATCTTATGAGACCACTGTCGTATATGCGGTTCATCATTGACTGAAATGTCATTCTGTAGCCCGTGACTGCATTTCCGTATCAGATTCTTATTACTATTCCTGTATTACTAATATTATTTTCAAGAGACTCAGAGGTGAAGCACACAGATTTATGAGTTAGGATTACTGGCTAAAACCTTACTCTACCGTTTCCTAATTGTGTGGCTTTGGGCAGTTAACCTCTCTCTGTGCCTCATTTTCCTATATGTAAAATAAGGATAAAACAGAACCCACATTGTAAGGTTGTTGTAAGGATTAAATGAACTAATTTAGGTATGTATACCACTTAAAACTGTATCTATATTTTTTTGTAAGCACTCTCTAAGTCCCAGCTATTATTGCTGCTGCAAAAACAGCAGTACAGTAGTTCCCCCTCTGTGCGGTTTTGCTTTCTGCTGTTTGTTACCTGTGATCAACTGCAGTCTGAAAATATTAAATGAAAAATTGTAGAAATAATAAATTCTTTGGTCTTCAATTGCACACTGTTCTGAATAGTGTGATAAAATCTTTTGCTAACCTGCTGTCTCCCTCCCAGGACGTGAATCATCCCTTTCCCCAGCATATCCACACTGCGGATGTGATCGGCTGCCTGCCTGTTATTTGCTTTAGCCCTCTCAGTTAGCAGATTGATTGACACAGCATCACAGTTGTTGTATTCAAGCAACTCTTATTTTGCTTAATAATGGCCCTGCAGTGCAGGAGAAGTGATGCTGGAATATTATTAGAATTGTTTTTTATTTTATTGTATTTTATTATTAGTTATTGTTAATCTCTTACTATGTCTAATTTAGAAATTAAACTTTTTCATAGGTATGTATGTATAGGAAAAACATGGTCTATATAGGATTCAGTACTATCTATGGTTTCAGGCATCCACCGGCAGTCTTGGAACATATCCTCCATGAAGAAGGGGGTACTACTCTACTAATACTGCTACCATGTTTGTGTAGTGCTTTAGACATTACATAAGGCTCTCATACCTAAAGAAATCCTGTGGTGTAGGGGTCCCAATGTGGGACACCTTTCCTAATTCACCATCAGGGTAACAGCTGAAACTCCTATAACAAACTCCTATTACCATAAATGGAGCTTACTAGACTGGAAGTTGCTGGGTGTGTTAAGCCATTATTGCATTGCCATAAAGAAATACCTGAGGCAGGGCGCAGTGGCTCATGGCTGTAATCTCAGCACTTTGGGAGGCCGAGGCAGGTGGATCACCTGATGTCGGGAATTCGAGACCAGCTTGGCCAACATGGTGAAACCCTGTCTCTACTAAAAATACAAAAAATTGGCTGGGCGCCGTGGCTCACGCATGTAATCCCAGCACTTTGGGAGGCCGAGGCAGGCCTCCCAATGTGTTAACAAGGGAAAAGCATAACACATTTACGTTATCAAAGTTTTATGTGACACAGGAGCCTTCAGAAATGAAGACCCAAAGACCCAGGGAAAACTGTTTATTTCTATGGTTAGGTTTGATGAAAAATAAACAGCAGTGTAGAAATATGATTGGATAAAAGGGTATGATCTAATGGTAACAGATTGAGCAGGGGAAACCCAGGAAGGCCTGTCTATTCAGATTCTTCTTGGCCTCTCTGTGCAGGATTCCTTTCCCTAAAGTATGGGGCAGGCAGGTCAAGGCTGCAGTGAGCTGTGATGGCGCCATTGCACTCTAGAGTGAGACCCTAGACCTTTTTTTTTTTTTAAAAAAAAAAAGTATGGGGCAGGACCTCCCTGGAATGAGGGTCTTATGACTTACTTTCACAGAAGGTAGGTCAGAGAATTTCTTTTCTTTCCTTTTCTTTATGGCCAGCTCTCACACAGAAAGGTAGGGGAAGGTCAGGGTGACCATCTTGCTTCTGAGGCCCTCCCAATCTCTTTCAGCTCAAAGTTGTTGAGGTAGTATTTTCTGAGCCCCAGCTAATACTAAATACTAAAATAATTTGTAGCTATGTGTATAAAATGCATTTGTGTTACGTTACAGCATTTTGCCATGGCTGCTTGCATAGGAGAGTGCTGAAATGGCCAAAGTAGAGCAATCCCTCCCATTCCCAATGTCACAGAGCAACTCCATTCACTCCTCCCCGCCCTCCCTTCCTTTTTCCTTCTTTCCTTCTCTTTTCATCCTTCAACATCTTGTATACTTGGGGGATCTCATCATGAACTAAGGGTATGCAGGCCTTGAACTCATGAGCATAGTCTAGCTATATGACAACCATGTGCTGCTGTGTGCTCACTTTTCTTTTCTTCTCTTTTTCTTTTCTTTCTTTCTTTTTTTTTTTTTGAGACATTGTCTCACTCTGTCACCCAGGCTGGAGTGCAGTAGTGCCATCTGGGCTCACTGTAACCTCTGCCTCCTGGGTTCAAGGGATTCTCCTGCCTCAGCCTCCCTAGTAGCTGAGACTACAGGCATGCATCACCATGCACGGCTAATTTTTGTTATTTTTTGGTAGAGAGGGGATTTCACCATGTTGGCTGGGCTGGTCTCAAACTCCTGACTTCAAGTAATCTGCCTGCCTCGGCCTCCCAAAGTGCTGGAATTACAAGCATGAGCCACTGCACCTGGCCCTGTGTACTCATTTTCATTATCACTCCATCAGCTACAGAAACATTGACTTTCTGGTGCAGAGGATGTTTCTTGGATGCTGAAGAAAACACAAGCTCTGGCAGTTCATCACTTTTTTCCTTCTACCTACAAAAACCCTACTTAACCTAAGTATTTTGTAGTCTTTTTTTCCTGCTTTTTTTTTTTTAACTTTTTCTTTTTGAAGCTGAAAGAAATGAAAAAAAAATTCTAAAATTAATTCCCAAGAAATTGCCTAATTTTATTTTTAATGTGTTTATTTATAATGCTATTTAGTTTTCATAATAATAGCTATTTTAGTAAATTTCACCTAGTTTCATAATCACATAATCACTCTTCTTTTGTTGTTTAGGTTGTTTCTAATTTCTTACTTTATAATGCTGTGAGCAATATTTTGATGTTTACAGCATTCTCTCTAATTTTCTTTCTGTTGGGACAAATTTCCAAGACAACAATTCTTAAGAAAAAGTGTATGAATATTTTCATAGCTTGAGACCGTCACCTTTTTTCAAAGTATACCTTTGCTAACATTATAGTCATTATAACTAAATTTTGCTCATTTTAATTGTCCTAAAGTCTTGTTTCTAGGAATTCTTTTGCTCTATGAAGATGACCTTTCCAAGATCCTGATGTGCAGGCTTACCACTGTAAACTTTTTGACTAATTTTATTGTCTTTTCTAAGGTAAATTGAATATTCAGAAAGTTTGAAATCATTAAAAAACCTTATTTCTGCTTTTTTTTTTGGTAAGGAGTTGTGAAAATTAGCTAGAATGTTTGCTAAATTTAATTTTTTTTTTTTTTAAGATGAAGTCTTGCTCTGTCACCCAGGCTGGAGTGCAGTGGAGCAATCTCGGCTTAATGCAACCTCTGTCTCCTGGGTTCAAGCGATTCTCCTGCCTCAGCCTCCCAAGTAGCTGGGATTACAGGCGCCTGCCACCACACCTGGCTAATTTTTGTATTTTTAGTAGAGACAGTGTTTCACCATGTTGGTCAAGCTAGTCTCGAACTCCTGACCTCAGGCAATCTGCCCGCCTTGGCCTCCCAAAGTGCTGGGATTACAGGCGTGAGCCACCACTCCTGGCTGCTAAATTTAAAGAGATAAAATTACTATTCATTTAGTTTACTGTATGCCCCTAAGGTCAGGAATAATGTGTTTTTTAGAAATGGTAGATTAACAGCAAATTTTGTTAAACACAAATATTACCTTAAACATTCACTGAGTCTTTCCATTACATTTTCTCATTTATTCATTTATTTCAGAAAGATGTGGAAGATTATGTGCAAAGAGATATCATTATAAGGGAACACAGAGCTTTCCCTTTAAGAAATACTATTGTGCACTTAAGAAGCCACTGCAAAACTTTTAGAGTGAGGTGTCTTTTAGGAAGCAGAAGAGATATTTCCAAATTTATGAAAGTCTCATGGAACAACGTATAGATGATTATTTATCTACCTCGGAAATGAACAAGAGGGTTTCCAAATAAATAAGTGTCTTATTTCAAATTTTCTCAAGTCATTAAGACATTAATTTTGGGAGTATATAATTTTCTTCATGGATTTACAGATTATTTAAGGGTCTTTCCTCCACATTTTGAACAATAGATGGAAAGATACTAAGTTATGTGTGAACTGTAAAATTCACACGTATCACAGGAACACGACCATTTTAGTTCCTCAGTTTAACCTACAACTAGTCTCTATTACTTTGACCACTGGATTATTACGTAAGAATTTTAATTTACAGTGTTACTTGATGTCCACTAGGGGGGACCAAACCACGAACAGAATATATGCTTCTATTTTTTCTCCAGGTGGTGGAAAACCCAAGCCATTTCAGATGACCCACTTGAAATCACAAATTAGTCTTCAGTGTTTCCTATTTCTAAAAGGCTAACTCTATCAGGATATACAAGCAAATGTATGAAAATATTGGGGAGTCAATATTAGACATATAATATTTTAGAGTAAAGCTAAAGCTTGCCAAGAGTCTTTGATAACTTGAAAATTTATCCATTCTTAGAAAAACAATAAACTATTTTGAAATTGCTCAACTTTTAATAAATACCACATTTATACATTTTTTAAAAAACGACTTATTTGACAAGAAGATGAAGGTGAATTTTGAAATATGACTCCATAATGTAGTATGTGAATGTATTTGGGGTCATGATAAATATACAGAAGATTTTATTGGAACAATGTTGTTTATTGGGACAATTTTATCAGTGAATAACTTAAAATTAATAAAGCCTACAACATTTTTGTAATTCTGTAATTTAAAATGCCATGGTTTGAAAATATTGTTTTCCAAAATAAAGTTCATGTGTATCTTAGGACTCTGTGAATTTTAAGTTCACTATCTCTGTTATTACTTGAAATCTCTGATTTGTAAGATTTTCATGATATGAAGCAGTATATTTTGCATAGTTCACAAAATGTTCTAACAAATGTGAAAGCATTTTCATATTTTGTGAAAATATTCTAAGAAAAATAAAAAGATTTTATGTCATGTAAGTATAATTTAAGAAACTTAGGTTGCAATAATTTTCAAAATAAAAAGTAAGCACACAGAAAAGTATCACTGTGTAGAACTATAGGTCCTAAACAATTTATTTTTATATGAGCAGCTTGAATTTTACTGCCAAATTCATTTAAAAAAATCAGACTTAATGTGGAAAATAAAAACATGACTTGTTTAAAACAACAAAAACAATCACAACAAAACCATTAAACCACGAAGATCTATCATGTATCAGATCTATTTCTCTGCAAAATACAGAAAAATATTGCAGAAACTAAATGTCCACTAGATGCCACACTTCCTTTGCTGAGTTAAGCAGTACTTTGACTCCTGACAAGCTTTATGCAGATGCTACTGTATTTGGTAACGGTAACAGGACCCCAACTCAATTGTCTTTTCCCTTACATTCTTTCACTCCTACTATGATATTCCTAATCATCCAAAATTTGCTTAGTAGTGGTACGTTATAAAGTTCTGCTGAGATTCTTAGGCACAAGTACAGAGAATTATATTTGCTGACTTTAAAGATCAAGTCAGAGTTAACATCCCTCATTTTGGAGCACTGTGTGTGTGTGTGTGTGTGTGTGTGTGTGTGTTGTGATGACAGCTAAAGACTTTTTTCTTCCCACCATTTGATTTTTAAATTTACATGTTATTTTTTTCATTTTGTATACATATTCTCTAGTTCCTCTCTCAAGAAAAACATAGAAAGGCCAATTTTTAAAAAATATAATAAGGAGAAGTAGCTTAACTTTTTGGAAAACTACGTTGAATGAAACTGACTAAATTGTCTTTAGAGACACTGACATTTATTTTGTTTTCAGAGATCATTAAAATGGAAAAAAATAACAGTCTTTCCGTTTTCTTTGACATTTTTCGTAGGTTGAATTCAATAATAAAATGAATAGAAATCAGTAAATAGGAGAAGTACAAGGCATTATCCCACAAGCTCCCACTCCATGTTATGAAACAAGGCTCACCGGACTACTAAGTATTGAGAATATTTACACTGAACTTGAACCACAAGTATTTGATGTAGCTGTGAATTGTCATTTATGACACCTCCATGGAAATTGAATCTGAGATTAGCATTTGATGATATAAAATATATAATGTATCTTAATCATGTGATAGTATGAGGCCAGTCTTCTGTCTTCCTCCAGATTACCAGTCACCTAAGCAATTTTTCCCTAGAGCAATTATAACTTTATGGCACTGTGTTTTCCCTACTTCCAAAATCTTTTGAGGATTTGATCACTATATCTAATCACTAAGAAATCTGCAGTGAATTTAAAAAACTGCACCTAATCTGACTTCAGTTGTTGAAGTAGCTAGTGAATTTTACCGCTTAGTGTGTATTTTTTTCTAAATTAATGTGTTTTGAAAATTAATTTTCAGATCAATCCCTTTCTTTGTAACCTGTATGGAAGACTCTCTCTCTTCTTCACCCCTGTTTCTCTCTGTAACTGACATAAACTAAACTAAACTATTGGCCAATCAATTCTAGAGAGGAGGAAAATACCAAACAGATCTTCAATCTAAAACAACAACGACAACAGCGAACAAAAAGCAAACAAATCAATGCAATTGCTTTGATTGGAAAATCTAGATAATCTGTATATATGCAATAGGAGGTTATCAAAATAAATTACCGTTTTTTCATTCCTAGTAATTTTTTCCCACAAACATAGCATCTATTGTTAAATACTTCATTAAGTGGGAAACTTAAACAATTTGTGATCATTTTCCCAAGCAAACTTGAAGAAATAAATTAATCCAAACATGGCTCTGTTTAAAGGGCTCAAGTAAACAAAGCGAAATAATTCTGACACCTCCTAAAATCTGATCTAAGAACAGATTTTGTCTGTAAATTCTAGTGTCTCTATGAGTATCTTTAATAGTATACACTATTAACTATTTAATAGTATACATTAAAAAGCCCAAAGGGCTATTTAGAAATGAAGAAATCTTGGGGACTTGGAGTCCTCAAAAAACACTTTTTCTCCTCATCTGAAAGATGAAAGTATGGTAGAGATACTATAATTTGTCCTGTAACTTATTTCCATTGAATTCTAAGAGTTAAGTGGATTCTGCCTTAATGATACACTTTACCTTTAACCCTCTCATTTTCTAGGAAATGTATCTGTATCAGAAATCATCCAGAAAAAAAATTGCTGGCAGTCAATGTAACTGAGCAACAAGAATATGGTTTGCATCACCTAGGCATTGAGGAGAATAATAAATGAAGTCCTCAGAATTCTTTTTAAAAGTTAGAGGTAAGATACAAGGCTGCACGTTGATGAAAGTTAGAATGTGTTTAGATCTGGATCCTGCTAAAAAATTAGGTCAAGGGTGCAGGGCAGCAGCCTGGTGTATGTCTTGGGGTGGGGGGGATGCTCTCCTTAAGCAATCAGTAATATCTTAAAAATTTAAAACCCTGGCCAGGCACGGTGGCTCACGCCTGTAATCCCAGCACTTTGGGAGGCCGAGGCGGGTGGATCATGAGGTCAGGAGTTTAAGATCAGCTGGGCGTGGTGGTGGGTGCCTGTAATCCCAGCTACTCGGGAGGCTGAGGCAGAGAATTGCTTGAACCCGGGAGATGGAGGTTGCAGTGAGCCGAGATGGCGCCACTGCACTCCAGCCTGGGCTACAGAGCAAAACTCCGTCTCAAAAAACAAAAAACAAAAAACAAAAAAACCCCTGAAAACCCTAATAGTAGAACACTTCACTGTTCAACTCTTCTAACAATACAGAAGTATTAATAGGATATTTAAGTAAGGTCTCAAGTTGGAGTACAGTAGGTTAGTGTTGATACTTTTTCTATAGGTATATTATAGAAAAGTGATTTGAATAATTATATTTTTTATAATAATAATATTCATTACCTCCTTACTATGTATACACATTCCCTCCAGGTCTTTGAGTACAAAAGGAGGACTGAGAAAGTCATAAAATTCTTTATATCTTTCTCGAAGACAAGAAGGGCCTAGATCTTGGGCACTCAAATTGCCTTTTTGGTTTCCCTGGGTCAGTAAATATCATTATCTGTATTTGCTCCTCTGTGCCTATTGTCTCTCGCCACTACTTTGCCCAACAGTTAGCAGACTCAACCAACTATCTATAAAAATGGTGAGAAAATAGAAGTTAAATCTTTAGCAGGTTACCTCTTAGGTTTAAGATTTGGCCGGTCCTCAAAATTACCCTAAAGGAAAAATTACTCTTCCTTCCAAGATCATCACTAAACTGATGGCAAACAAGTTTGAGCTTAGTTGTTTCCCAGAACATATTTGTCCCAAACAATGTCTTGTTGTGAGTTGGCATTCTCACCGGGTTCTCCAAGAAGTGTATAGATGAACCCAAATTTTGTGTGAAATGTTCCACTTTCCTTATGGGATCACCATTAATTCCTTCAAGTCCTTTCTGTCTCTCTCCATCCCAGGTCTAATGCTTAAATTCTTCTGAGACCTTATATGAGGTGAACAGTTCACATATAATAAAAGGATGGAGTCTAATGCCAAATGAATATGGTTATATAAGTGCAAGGTAGAAATAGTCTGAAAAAGATATAAGCTCTGTGGATTTAAAACTGGCCTAATGCATGTAGAGAGATATGAATGTAGCAAGGAAAGGATCATACCTCCAAAATTTTGGCCAAGTCACATCTATAAGGCATCAGACCCAATATATTCCAAAAGAGTACAAAATTGATTAAGAGCTCAAAGTGAAGAGAATTTATTAGCGAATATTAAATGCTAAAATTAATATTTAAAGTCATCGATTATTGTTGATTTTATCACTGATTTTTTTTGCGAAAGAAATTTTGCAACGTGAAAACAAGGCCCTGCTAGACAATAAAGTCTTATAGTGCTATTAAAATAAAATGGTGGGATATTGGTACAAGGACAGGTATACACATTTATGGAATTGAATAGGTAGCCTATAAAATGGGAAGAATACATGATCATTACTTTGTCTCTTTCTCTTATCACTACTTATTTATTTCATTTATCTTTAATTTATTATTTTTCTATCCCTCTTTTATCTATCTAATCTATATATTTGTCATGTTTCTTCTTTTTTATTTGAGATGAGCACAGAGAAAACATACATATAAAATCAAGAACTAAAGCCAGCACTACAAAAATATGAATAAGAATTTAAGAATAGAGAGGAATTTTCCTCCACTGTATACAGACAAAAAAGGTCCATTTAGATTGGCTTTGAGCTTCAAGGCAGCCAAAGGGAAAAGAGATAAAGTCCATTATATATTTCTAGTGTAAAAGAGAAAAAAAATCTTATTTTTTCAGGAAAAGCAAGACATCTCCTAGTAAGCTTTACAAGAAATTTCTCACATAGAACTCCATAAAGGGACAACAGAATATAGTTTGGGCAATCTTTTTCTTATTGCAGCAAAACATAAAGAAACAGTTTTATTTTATTTATTTATTTATTTATTTATTTATTTATTTATTTAAGATGGAGTCTTACTCTGCCAGGCTGGAGTGCAGTGGCACCATCTCAGCTCACTGCAACCCTTGCCTCCCGGGTTCAAGCAATTTCCTGCCTCAGCCTCCCGAGTAGCTGAGACTACAGGCACGTGCCACCACACTTGGCTAATTTTTTTGTATTTTTAGTAGAGATGGGGTTTCACCGTGTTAGCCAGGATGGTCTCGATCTCCTGACCTCGTGATCCGCCTGCTTCGGCCTCCCAAAGTGCTGAGATTACAGGCGTAAGCCACTGCGCCTGTCCCAAGAAACAGTTTTTTAAAAGACTGTATCTTAGATTAGGCCAGGCATGGTGGCTCATGCCTGTAATCCCAGCACTTTGGGAGGCCAAGGTAGGTGGATCACCTCAGGTCAGGAGTTCGAGACCAGCCTGACCAACATGGTGAGACCTCATCTCTATTAAAAATACAAAAATTAGCCAGACGTGGTGGCACGTGCCTGTATCCCAGCTACTCGGGAGGCTGAGGCAGGAGAATTGCTTGAACCAGGGAGGTTGCAGTTAGCAGAGACTGTGCCATTGCACTCCAGCCTGGGCGACAAGAGTGAAACTCCATCTCAAGGGGGAAAAAAAAGACTGTATCTTTTTTAGACTGTATCTTAGATCATTTTTCACTAAAAGCTAATGACAAAACAGAAGAATAGAAATTCTTATACAAGAGAATTATAAACTAGTGTTTGCCATATGTGGCAGGCAGGATTCTAAGATGTCCTTCAAAATTCCCATCCTCTGGTGCACACGTTCTGAATAATCCCTTCTGCTTGCATGAGGCTGGGACTTGTGGATATAATGGGATGTCACTCCTTGATTATGTTTCATTACCTGGCAACAGGGATTTTGCAGATGTAATCAAGGTCCCTAGTCAGTTGATTGAGGGTAGGCCTGACCTAATCAAGTTAAGTGCTTAAATAAGGTGGAGAGATTTTTCTCCTGGCCTTACAGGAGCATGCTGTCATGTTGTGGAGAGGGCCATGTGACAGGCAACTGTGGGATGCCTCTGAAAGCTGAGAAGGAGCCGGGCGTGGTGGCTGATGCCTGTAATCCCAGCACTTTGGGAGGCCGAGGCGGGTGGATCACGAGGTCAGGAGTTCAAGACCAGCCTGGCCAAGATGGTGAAACCCCATCTCTACTAGAAATACAAAAATTAGCCAGGTGTGGTGGTAGGCACCTGTAATCCCAGCTATTTGGGAGGCTAAGGCAGGAGAATCACTTGAACCTCACAGACGGAGGTTGCAGTGAGCCAAGATCGTGCCGCTGCACTCCAGCCTGAGTGACAGCTGAGAAGGGCCACCACTTGGCAGCCTCCAAGAAAGGAGGACCTCAGGCTTACAACTGCAAGGAACTGAATTCTGCTAGTAACCAGTGAGCTTAGTAAAGGAGCCTGAAATTTAGGTAAGATTGCAGTCCCATTAATGCCTTGACTTCAGCCTTGTAGGACACTGAACAGAGAACCAGCAGTGCCATGCTGGACTTCTAAACTACGGATTCAGGTAAGAAAAATGGGTGTTTTAAGCTTTTAAATTTGTATTAATACATAACACAGCAAGAGATAACAAATATACTGTGCTTGGAAAACCTACACAGACCAATAAATCTCCTCAAAATATTTGTCCCAGCTTTCTACATTGACAAGTAAGGAAATAATCCACAGTAACAACTATTATAGAAGTTGAAAACTGGTGCCCGTGGCCTGAATTCAGCACTAGATGTATACTGTTTAGCTTGCACTGTTAAAAACGTGTTTAAAAAAATTCAGTTTTCAGTATCTTAAAATTGAGAAATTATTCCTGGCACAAAAAATGTCTACGTCTGGTTTCTCTTCTTTTTTTTTTTTTTGAGACGGAGTTTCGCTCTTGTTGCCCAGGCTGGAGTGCGATGGCGGGATCTCGTCTCATTGCAACCTCTGCCTCCCAGGTTCAAGCGATTTTCCTGCCTCAGCCTCCCAAGTAGCTGGGATTACAGGTGCGCACCACCACGCCCAGCTAATTTTGTATTTTTAGTAGAGATGGGGTTTCTCCAAGTTGGTCAGGTCGTCTCCAACTCCCAACCACAAGTGATCCACCCGCTTCAGCTTCCCAAAGTGCTGGGATTACAGGTGTGAGTCACTGCGCCTGGCTCTGGCTTCTCTTTAAAAACAAAAAGGAACAGTGAGCCTTGATTCTATTTGGAAATAATTACCTAGACCAAGAACTTAGTTTCTTCCTTTAAATGAAACTTCTGCTTCCATTTTGCTATATCCCCTTAGGCTGTTTTTAAAAATTGCACCAAGATACTTCTCTCATTTCAGCGATTTGCATTATCTGCCTGACTGCTGTGTAACAAATGAGATAAATTATAAGTACTAAATAAAAAAAATGTTATATATGCAATATACATAAATTTTTGTATGTGTAGATATATGGTACTTGTATACTTATACATTAGTTATAAATATAATCCAATCCATTTCACTTTATGAAAAACTCCCTTTTTAGCATTTTTTTCCTTTCATGTTGCAAAGAACTTTCTAATTGGGGAAGCAATTATTGTTGGGTTGCCCTCAGTTATGAGCCTGGGGTCCCTGAGCCTTTTGGGGCCCCTTTAGATCACACTGTAAACTACATAAAAAATGCTACTCAGTGTAGATATCCTGGTTTTGAACGTATTTTCATACTCAATCTTAACAGAAGTTAAAAGAAGAAAGATGATGTTAAGATCATAATTGCAAACTTAACCCTTGTCCACTTCCCACATAAGGGGTCCAAACAAACTCATCCAATGGAATAACCAGTTTTGGGACAAGTTAAACTAGCTACATTGTTTACTTATTATTTAGAGCAGTATAGCCACAGACAGATTATGTTATGGACTGAATGTTTGTGTTTCTCTTAAACTCGTATGTTGAAATATGTGGAAATCACCCACAATGTGATGGAATTAGGAGGTGGGGCCTTTGGAAGGTGAGTACATCACGAGGATGGAGGCCTTATGAATGGGATTAGTGCTGTCACAAGAAGAAACAGGAGAGCTTCCCCCCCTTTCTGTTCCCCACTGTGTGAGAATACAACAAAAAGAAGGCCATTTGCAAATCAGAAAAGGGACCCCCGCCAGAATCTGACCATACTGGCACCATGATCTTGGACTTTCCAGCCTCCAGAACTGTGATAAATTAATTTCTGTTGTCTGAACTAGCCAATCTGTGGTATTCTATTATAGCAGCTGGAACTGGCTGAGGTAAACTATAATTGTTGTTATTTGAATTCCGTTACTCACATGGGTGTTTTGACATAGAGCTTGTAGATGAACATAGAAATTCTGAGTTTAGGGCAGGAAATGATCTTGTAGTAGATTACAAAAATGGCTACAATTTCTTTCCATCCATTTATATACTCTCCCCCCCTTTTATTTTATACTCTCCCCCCTGCTCCCGCTTTTTTTAGAGTGTAACGTTGCATTTCCTCCCACAAAGAGTGGAATCTATTTCCTCATGACTTGAATCTGGGCCATGTGACTTGCTTTGAACTGTAGGAGAGTAGCAAATGTAATAGAGATAGGGACTTGGCTTTTGGGGGCTTGCCTCTCTTGCTGGTCTTGTGAATCCTATATCTACTACAATATCAATAAGCCTGGCAAGCCTGGCAGGGTGATCAGGTTCATGGCTCACTTACCATGTTGCTTCAGTAGACAATCAACTGGTCTCCCTACACGAGAGTAAAACTTTGAATACCAGCTGATCAGAGACACATGTAGGGTGTCCAACTCGTCTTCATTTGGCAGGAAAACTGAGATGGTCGATTACCCCAGGTACATGATTGAGCCCAGCCAAGGCTAGCACAAGAGCCATTGTCTGAGTTCAACCCAGTTTTCTTACCCCCAAATCATGAGTGAATACATACATAAGTTTTTTTTTTTTCTAGCATAGTTTGTTATGATGTAGAAGCTAACTGATACAGACTTTTAGAGACCTATCCAGTTCATTTACCTTGTTTTGGAGATCAGAGAGATGTTGAAATTCAGAGATAAAATGATACCCAAGGTCACTTATCAGGTAAGTATGAAGTTTGTCAAGTAAATCAAAGCCAATGTTAACAAATGCCAGGAGAAATCTTCCAAGGGAAAATATTTGGATAGTAGTATATAAAAAATCCACAGGTGATGACTATCCAATTATGTACATATGGAGAAGCTGTATAATACAGCATACAAAAGCAAGGGTTTTGAAGTTAGGAAGATGTGAATTCAAATTCTACTTGATCATTTCAGATCTTAGATAATTTACCCAACCTGCCTAATCACTAGTTTCCTCAGTGTGAAATGGGCATATTTATATATACACCAATAGGCTTTATAATGTGTGAATTAATTTAATACAATAATATAAAGTATTATATATAATGCCTGGCACATAGGAAAAACTTCATAAATGATAGCGATTGTTTTTATAAACATGCATGTTACAGAGTCATTAAAACACTTGTTTATGGTGTTTTAGTATTTGGTTTTGGACAATCCTAGTAGTGGCCTTGGACTGTCATTTGCATTGCTAGTCCCAGATAGAATATAGACTAAGAAGCAGAGAGCCTAATTTTAGTTATTTTATGCCTCGTTTTTTTTTCCAATTTCTGTAACTATCATAAACATTTACAGCTGCGATATTAGGAAGCTATCTGTGGTTAATTCTATTTTTAATAATCTCTTTTCTGTTTATAGCCAATTTGAAAAGAAAAATTTCCTACAAATAGACCCTAGTTAAAATTTACTCAATCATTTTTGTTTGCAAGTATTAGTTATTATATGGGTTTCAGATAATTATAAAGGAATATTACTAAGACATTAAAGAACAAAATATTCACATTAGCAAAACTAGCCTTAAAACTGTTTGAAGAGTAAAAGGTAACTCAGAAGCTAGAAGACACTAAAATATTCTGATTGGACCTATTGCTGCAATGAATGGCAGGCTGGTACAGTTAAGCGGAAATCCATTCAGGTAACCAAAAAAAAAAAAAGACACCAGCTGTAAACCCCCAGCTGCAGATGGAAGAAAAAAACATTACAGAAAAAGCATCTTAAACTTCTCCGTACTGTAGTTTTTGTGAATGACCATTGTAATGTCTCTGGTATGGGAGCACATTAAGAAGAAAAGGCAAGATCAACACCGTGACCACACCACAAGCCTCAGGAAAGGCATTGTCAGTTTATTGTTGAAGGCACATTGTTTAACATTTCACCGAGGAAAATATCCTTTGGTATTTCAGGGGCAAAGTTGCATCTCCAAAGCTTTCTCTGTTTACAGTTGTCTTCTCATAAATTCCATTGTAAACAACCTACTCTCCATAAGGTGATTTCTCTATAGGCATCTAATTTAAATAATAATTATAGTCTCTGAATTTGACATTAGCATATTTTTATACTGTGGAATAAGATTGTATTAAAAAATTCTAGATGTGAGGTTAATCTCAGGAAATAAAATTTTACTGGATGATACTGTGATCATGTTTTAGAGTACAAATTAAGGTCTTCATTATATAATTAATATCTTAAAAAATTGTTACCAAGCAGATTAAAAAAAATAAAGGAGCTCACATACATTTTTATTTAGGCAACCATAAAATAATATTGCTTTAAGCCTATGTATGCAGAGTGAATTATTTGGTATTTTAAAGGTGCTTAAGTGTGTACTTGTACAGAGGAAGCTCTCTGTCTATAGGACAGGTTTAAGGCACAATAGCAGCATTACTAGCTTCTCCAAGTATTCCCACCAGGGAGCCTTCATCTATCCCTAGTGAGACCAGAATGAGTTGGTAGTTCAAATTCCATAGCCCATTCAGTCTCCTGAGACTTCAAACGAGGGAGCCAATTATGATGGTGGGTGCTGGGTTGTAGACTTGTGTCCATGATTAATCAGACTGGGTCTGCCTCCAGTTCACATTATAAACTCCAGCGAGTGACACTCAGGTGGTGTAGCTTTCACTCAGGCCCACATGGACCGGGTTTAAACTGAAGAACTGACATTCTGCAAGAGAAGGCTTCTTATTAGTCCCTTGAATTTATCAAAAGCCATCAATTGCTTCCTTGGTGGACTACCTTATGCAGCAGCTAGCATTCACTTTTATATTACCTTTTAAAGAGCAGGGCCTGATGTTTATAAAAAATAATATGAAATTTGGCATGACACCTAAGAAATTTAACATAGACGGCTAAATAATAGCATGTTTTCTTCTGTAAGAGATAATACTATTTGATTAGATGCGATGAATAAGTAAAAACTCTCTGAAGTTTTAATTTTTAACAGTTTTACTTTAAAAAACTTATTTATTTGGTTTATCCAGGTGAAATGTTAATGTTTGGAAATGACTGCACATTTAGAAATACATATCCAAGCAAAGGAAAATTGTAAATTTAGGGACATAAGAGAAATTACATTTCAATAAAGGATAATGTATATGATAAACACTATTATTATAATGCTTCTTGGTGTTGCTGAACAATTTTGTGAATTAGGTTTTACCCAGAGATACTGGGTACCATAGAAGAGCATAATTAAATATCGAGTCAATAACTTTCCTTTTAGACGGACTAGAATAAGAAGAGGATCTCATTCTAAACTCCTGCAATAGTTTGTATGAAAACTTTTTAACTTTAAATTGATTTTTAATGGGAAAAAGGAAATACTTGAGCTCACAGTCTAAATTATACAAATAACTATTTATAATTTTTAACATATTATTCTTTAAAAGCCTAATCAGTGATCAAAAGGTTGCGATGGTTTGTTTTACTTCTGCTCCTGGAGTATGTATATGCATTTTATGTACTGATGACTCTTTTAATCTTGTAAGAACCAGATCCAGCAATGAATCACATTCTTTGAGTGAATAATTCAGTCCTTGACGCCAACCTCTGAGGGGGAATATTGTGGTCATGCTGTCTGAACAGTGTGGTAGCTATGGCTACCTATATAATTCTTCCCAATGAAAAAAAAGTGACAATGACATTAAATTTAATCAGGTTCCCCTTTTCTGTGGTTCCCACTGGGATGAGCCACTAGTGTCTTGCCTTAAATATTCAAAGGCCTTCCTGAGTAGTTTGCATGTGTTCATATACTGGGACAATGTCCTGCTAATACAGAACAATAGATCTGTCATGTATTTCTCCTGCAAGTGGATGTGAGTCTAAAGTTACTGAGTATAAGGTTTAAGGGCTGTTTTCCCCTCAGTGACTGTCTTTACTTAAGTCTGAACAAATGGGAGTAAGGAAACGTACATAGACACTAAAGTGTAGTGAACTTGATTATCTGAATTGGAAACTCAAGTGGGATAAAGAATTCTGATTGCTAAATAATCATAAAGCTGCCCAGCATTTTCAGTCACAGTTCATCTGATATGGAAGACACAGTACAGATTATCACATGGCTGAAAACATTTGCAAAACATACTCGGCAAATATTTAGGGACAGTAACCTATATCCATGCCCTTGTACTTCTGCAGAATATTCAGGTGGATATAACTTTTTAAAAAATCATAGTTGAGAAATTATAAGATATATTTTGTGTCCATTGTACATACCTGGGAGGATGGTAAGCTAAATTTTAGCCTTCAGAGGATGAAAAACACAAAAGGATGGTCATAATAATAATCTGTAAATGTCTGTAACAGATCTGTGTTATTCATTTAAAATCTCTCTGCTCATGACTTTGATATTTGGAGAAACTGAAGGAAGGGAAATACAAATTAATTCCTTTTGTCGCTCTGTTTTGTTTTGTTTTTTTCAGAAAGGCAAAACCGAACAAGCAAATAAACAAAAAACTAGCAAACAAAACTCATTATTTCTAGGAAAGAAGTGCATTTTGAAAGTAATTAAGGATTGTACATGATGTTTTCTACTATCTAAACAGAGTAAGCTTGTCTTGGGTTACATTTAATTCCCTAATATCTGATATTAAAAACTGACACTGAAAATCTTTGAATAGCATTAATTAATTTATTTGTGTGATATATTATAAACCTAAGAACAATATTTAAATGGTATATAATAGACATAATATAATAAATGGTAAACTTCACAATTCTTTCAGACTTTTGAAGATGCTTGCATAATACTACCTGCTAATTTTCTTCTATCATGCATAAATAAAATAGAAGTGAAATGTTGGACATTCTTTATTTTTCTTCTACTTTATTGCCTCTCTTATTGGGTCTGAACTTCTATTGAAATCTTAGTGTTCTTTGTGTAGTAGATATGCATGTTTAACTCCTACTAACATCAATTTCATTGCTAGTTAGTTAGAAAATTGTTAGTTCATTACACAATTGAAAGGAAGATTGATCCCTTTATAGGTTTATGTTTTAATTTACTAGGTAGGTGTTTAAAGATGGACAACTTAAAATTGTTTCTAATGTCAAGATCTTAGTCTAAGAAATGAGCTTATCACAAACCTATAAGAGATTTCTTCTTTAATGGCATATTATTGACCTCCGAGTCATGGAGGAGTTCAAGGTCAACCAGTGAGACACTCACAGTGGTCAACTATTTTTGACTGACTGACACTTGTTTTTTAGCCTTTGAAAATGTGATTTCATGTTTATCAAACTTTGACATAAAGCATTGTGTGCAATATAAAAATAAGGACCTTATGCTATGGCTTTCTAATATAAATTTGACAGGCAATATATTGCCATCCTTTTTAGGACAGATCAGTGTCAAGGGGCCAGGAGGTCAGGAATGAACAGTCTTACTGAATAGGTTTCAGTCAGAGAAGACAGGTTCCACAGGAAAAATGGCTTTCCAAATGGTCCCATTTGTAGACCTAAGACATAGCAACTCAACTCTCTCTGCTTTTCCTATTGTCTGGCAACAGGGAGATAGAACAAATCAGTAACCTATGTACATATACCAAAGATGACATGAGATCATTGTTAAGTGTACAGTGGAAAGGAGTTTCGGGAGGGTTTTATGTAAATGCCAGGACTGAACCTAGGAAAAAAGTGTGGTAGGTAAAGTTTATCTTTATGACTTTTTATGCCTCAGGACTTAATTTTTTCCTTCCATATGGTTTCCCTTCTTGAATATTTCTTGCCTTTTAGAAGTAAAATGTTAGCTGATAAATGGTTAGTGTCTGACCTATTCCAAAATATCTTAAAGGGTGTTTACATCTATGATTTCAGCCATCATAACCTGCATAGAACATAACTGGCTGTTCACTCTCTCATTTCTGTCTTTCCTACTTAGTTCTTGTTTGCACTACAGAAACCAAAGTTAGAAGAAACCATATAAGTTTTGAAAATCACATTCTTGCCAATGGATTTGTTTGTATGCAATTCTTACATCTGAAAGAATTGATAAATAAAATATTGGAATGCTACTTCCAAAATGTATTGTTTTTTGCATTAGGCTTGGTGATTCTTTTGTGCTTATTGTATTTCAAAGAAATCACTTTAAAAATATTTCCTTTTAAAAAAGCAACCTTTTGTAAAAGATCCCCTTAAATAATACATTTTCTTTGGAGGCAAAATAACCAAAATCATAAAACTATTTTAATGTCTATAATCTCATTGTGTAGACATTTCCACTAAGGACATTTGGACTATAACCATTATTTTTGTATTATAAGTATTAATGTGATTAATGCCTTGTATTGGAATCTCATGTGGTTGCTTTTGCTGCTGAACCTTTTGAAAGTAAGTTGCAGATATCATGATATTTCATTCTTAACTATTTTGGCCTGTATCTCCTAAAAGCAAAGAAACTCTTCTACAAAATCTTAATACTATTTTTAAAAGAATTCAACAGTAACATAATAACAGTTTATAGATATATAGTCCATATTCAAATTTCTTCAATTGTCCCCCAAATGCCCTTTATGTAGCTATAACTTCCTTTCTTCCCTCTTTCTTTCTTCCCTCCCCCTCCCTTTTCCATCCTTTCTTTCCTCCTTTCCTATCCTTTCTTTCCTCCTTTCCTTCTCCCTTTTTCCTCTCCCCTCCCTTTCTCCGTCCTTTCCTTCCTTCTCCTTCCTTCCTTCCCCTCCTTCCCTCCCTCCCTTCCTCCCTTCCTTCTTTCCTTCCTTCCTTCCTATCCAAGGTCCAATCAAGGATAGTGCATTGTGTATAGTTAAATTAAAGGACACTACTTGGTCTCCTCTAGTCTAGAATATTCCTGCTCCCACTATTTATTGTTTTATCATGATCTTTGTGTTTATGAAGAGTCCAGTCAATTGTCTTATGTAAAGTTACACAATCTGGATTTTTTCTGATTATCTCGTAATTAAATTCAGGTTGATTATTTTTGATAATACTACTACATAAATGATTTGGAGAGATTCACATTGAATTTATTCTTTTTCAGTTATATATAACAGGCACATATTCACCTATTTTGAATTACTTATTCAGAGGTAAAATATACTTTGCCAATTAGAAATATTTTAATTTATATTTCATGATTATTGATAAAGTCAAATATAATTAATTTTTTATTAGGTTTTTTTTTTTTTTTTTTTGAGACAGAGTCTTGCTCTGTCACCCAGGCTGGAGTGCAGTGGTGTGATCTTGGCTCACTGCAACCTCTGCTTCCCGAGTTCAAGCAATTCTCCTGTCTCAGCCTCTCGAGTAGCTGGGATCACAGGCATGTGCCATCACGCCTGGCTAATTTTTGTATTTTTAGTAGAGACAGGGTTTCACCATGTTGGCCAGGCTTGTCTCGAACTCCTGAGCTCAGGTGATCCGCCCACTTCGGCCTCCCAATGTGCTGGGATTACAGGCATGAGCCACCGTGCCCAGCCTATTAGTATATTTAAATAGATTTGTTGGTTATTTATTTTGCCCATCAGATAAGTTAGTTTAATAATGTACTTACACCAATGACACTGTGGAAACTGAAGGCATCACTTTTCCCTCTCTTTGGTGCAGTCAAGGGATAGCCATGTGATTTAAACCTGACCAATTACAGACTTTCTCTCAGGACTTTTGAAAATTGAGTGAAAGATGCAAAGGATTGCAGAAGTTTATTCATTACATCTGTGGCAATATGCTGGTCACATTCTCCTTGCTTAAGGGTTCTTGTGGCTTTACTCTTAGGAGTCCTTGCCCCTCATTTTAAGAAAACTAATTCTCCAGCTGTCTGTCACTTCTGTGACCCTTATGATATGCTTTCAATATGTTATCTTCTGCTAAAGTTAATCACAGTTGCTTTCTAAGGCATGTAGCAAAGAAACCTCATTGTGATTTCTATAAAATTATAACTTTATGCTAGATCAAGAGCTAGTCTCTGAAAACATTTCTACTAGAGAAAATGGAAAAAGTTAAAGCTTTAAGTTCATATGATGATCTGAGGATGTAATGCTCAACTTTAAGGTTTTAGTTGATTTTAAATGAAGAAGGTTAAAGCAAGAAAGAGATATCAAATTTTAGCCTATCAAATTAGCAAGGATGAAAAAGATGAAACTTACATGGAGAGAAGGGCAATCTCTCTTATGAACTGTTGGTGGGATATAAACTGATAATAGTAATTTATACTGCAGTTTGGTAGTATAAATCAACATTTAAAATGAGCATATCCTTTGATTTAGTAATCCTACTTCAAGCACTGACTTCTGAAAAGATAATTCCACTTGTTAGAAAAGGTGTATGTACAAGGATGTTCACTGAAGCAGTTTAAAGAGCACAACATTGGCGAACAGCCAATATCCATCAATAAAAAATTGTGTAAATAGTGCATACATACAATAGTGCATTTTGTAGTTGTTAAAAGAAATAGCAATATCTATTTGTTGACAGAAAAAACATTAATAATAAATTATTTAACAAATAATAATAAAATATTTTACAAATAATAAATTATTTTACAAATAAAACTTTTGTTTTAGAATACTTTTAGATTTATAAAAAAATTGTGCTAAAATTCTTATGGAATTTCAGGGACTCTGAATAATAAAAAAATTCTTGGAAAAAAAAAGAACAAAATTAGATGTCTCACACTTCCTGATTTGAAAACTTATTACAAAGCTATAGTAATCAAAACAGTGTGGTACTGGCATAAAGACAAGGCATACAGACCAATGGAATAGAATAGAGAGCCCAGAAATACACCCTTGCATGTATGGTCAAATGATTTTTAACCCAGATACCAAGACCATTCAAGCAGGAAAGGACAGTCTCCTCAACAAATGATCCCTGGCTCCTTTTATTGACAAATAGTAGTATAAACCAAATTCTGGGTACTGGATATGTTTGTTGCAACTGGGGTGTCATTGTTTCTAGACCCTCTTCAGTGAACAGAACTGGAAAATGTGTATATGTATACTAATCTGTGTATACATACATATCTGTAATTATTTATCCTGTTAAAATGAGTTCATACTGATGTCTTCAAATCTAACCTAGTACCACATAGTTCATTCTTGCCTTTGCCTCTTGCATTTTTATTTCCTTCTTTTCTAATAAGCAGAAGCTTGGCTTCTACTGTCAGCTACTTTTTACTTATTTGTTCAACCAGTATACATGTAGAGCAGTTTCAGAATTATTAACCTGTATTCCCATGAGAAATGACTTTACCATCTAGGTGTAATGTTTATGTACAGTTCTTTTGACTTTAGTTTTACAGTATCCAGTCAATCTAGTCAACAATATATAAAATTGTTTATAAAGTTTCAAGAAAATACTTTTATTTTTAAAGTTATATGAATATTTTACGGCTACATTATTTATTTCTTTATTTATTTGAGACAGAGTCTCACCCAATCATCCAGGCTGGAGTGAAGTGGTGTGATCTCAGCTCACTGCAGCCTCTGCCTCCTGGGCTCAAGTGATTCTCAAGCCTCAGCTTCTCAAGTAGCTGGGACTACAGACGTGCGCCAGCACGCTCAGCTATTTTTTTTTTTTTTTGTATTTTTAGTAGAGACAGGGTTTCACCATGTTGGCCAGGCTGGTCTCAAAATCCTGACTCTCAGTAATCTGCCCACCTTGGTCTCCCAAACTGCTGAGATTACAGGTGTGAGCCACCGCACCCAGCTCAACTACATTATTATTGTTAAAGTTTGAAACAATGTAGATGATAGCATGAAACACAGTTAAAAATTTGGTTTAGATCCTTCTAATCCACTTACAAATATATATATATGTGTGTGTATGTGTGTGTGTGTATGCATGTGTGTGCATGTGTGTGTGTGTATGCATGTGTGTGCATGTTTGTGTATAATCCATATATATGAATAGGTATATATATACACACACATGCACACACAGATATATGCAAGTAGTCTATATGTATTTGTCTTATTTATATGCGTTTTTCAGTGGCTTGCCTTTTTCGAAAATAGTTCATTACTATGATTGCTGTGCCTGCATGTTGGTCTACATTTAAGGGTGTTATTTTTTGGTATAATTGTACCATTGTATATTTACTTGTTTCCTTACACAGTAAGTGACTGTATTCATTTTCTAGGGTTGTTGTAACAAAATACCATACACTGAGTCACTTCAAACAAAGAAATTTGTCACATACTCTGGAGGCTAGAAGCCTGAAATCCTGGTGCCCAATGGATCATGCTCTCTCTGACAGGTCTAGGGGAGAATTCTTCCTGCCTCTTCTAGCTTCTGGTGTTTGCCAGTAATCCTTTGTTTTCCTTGGGTTGTAGATGCATCACTCTAGTCACATGACCATCTTCTCTGTGTGTATCTTCACATTGTCATCCCTCTGTGCATGCCTGTGTTTACAAGGTATTCTCTTTTATAAGGATACCAGCCATATTGGATTAAGGACCCATCCTACTCTAGTATGACCTTATCTGAACTACTCTGCAATGAGCCTATTTCCAACCAAGGACCTATTTTGAAGTACTATGGGTTATGGTTTTGACACATCTTTTTTGGGGGACACACATTAACCTATAACAGTGACTTTCTCAGTTTTTGCTACTTTAGGCATTAACACAATGAAAATACTTATGTGTACATCTTTGTGTATGGGTATGACAGTCTTCAGATAGAGGCTCCTAAGAGGAATTGTTCGGTCAGATGGTAAGTACCTTAAATGTTTTAGAATATTCTGCTGAATGGTCTTCCCAAAAACATTCATTTACCATCTTCCCAACATTGCATGAGAGAGTTTGTTTCCTTACATTCCTGTGAACACTTACTGTTACAATTGTTAAAAATTGTCCTTCTGTTGGAAAAAGAGTCAGATAGAATATATTTCTTTTTGCCTTAAAGTAGCTTTCATTGTATTCTAAATCTTTTAAAGCAAATTTTGATAATTTCTTTCTGGAAGCCCTCTCTACAAAGGGCAAAAACACCTAGCCTTTGAGTCTCAGTAGGAGACAGACTCACCCCTTCCTTTTTGTCTCCTCATCTGTTCCCTGGGCTCTGCTCCAATATCAAACTCTATGTTTCTATAAACAACAACAACAACAACAACCAAAAATGAAATAACCTCCTAGACACATCAGTTGATTTAAGTAGGTTTTGGGGATGGAGGTTGAAAAGTACTATTTTAACTAATAATCCCCGGTGTCAGTTAATCTGGTAAAAGGTCCATTGTGCACCTCCTACTTTTCTATTTAAATTTTTGTGGACTCCTGCAGAAGTGTCCATTATAGTCAAAGAATTCATCTTCAGAGTTTGGGGCTGCATGGCGGGGTAACAGGGCATGTGTGTGCCGTGATACTTTGTCAAAGGGCAGTGACTCCCACATACGATTTACCATCTCTTCTGAGGCTTCACGGTTCCTGTACCTGCACTTAGTACCTAGAACTCCAGACACATGTGATCGGAGCATGAATAAAGGGAACTTTTAATATCTGAGTCACCCACATTAATTCCTTCTCCTCTTCTGACAGGTGAATATTTCCTCCTGTTTTAGAGGTAGGATTCCCTTTCTTCCCCCTGGGTGGCTCAGCCTTTACAAAGGTGGTAATAGAGTGTTTCAGAGATGTGAATGGGTCAGGATATCCCTGGTTGCTGGGTTGTCTGGTCCTTACTCTCTGAGTCAGTTTCAAAGAAGGTCAGGAATAAAGCCTTGGATTCTGTCCCAGAATTCTTTCTCTTCATCTAGCTGTGATACCTATGCACTAGACTAAGGAATGGAGAGGGAGCTTTTATCAACAGGTAACTTCTGGCTTTAATTATTTCAGCCAGTTGCCTTGATTTGTTTTGTTCACTTTTGGCCTGTGTTTTATATACATGTAGTGACCATTTTCAGTCATCAGTGCCCTTCCTGCAACTCTAGGAATTGCCTTCCAGACTGCCTTAATGCCCGCTGCCTTAGTGGTTATAATTTATTTCTTAGAAGGTTATCCAAATATTCACATTCCTCATTTACTCCAATGGGACATTTGTGTTTTCCTTATAAATTTTTAAAAATGGAGGCCAAATCCAGTGGGATCATTTATCATTGTGTTATAGATTTGTATCTGAAATATTGATGCTGATTCCATTGAATCGTCCCTCAATTTTTCCAATCAAGTTTGTTCTTGACTATCTGCTTATAAAGAAAATAAAACTATGGGCACAGTAACTCAGGGAATGCACTGCATTGAATGCTGATATGCAATAATGAAGAAAAAAATAACCTCTTCATAATCAAAAGAATTATGTCAAGTATGGTTGAGGGTTGGATTTTGTCCTCTAAAAAGACATGTTGATGTCCTAACATGTTTTCTCTGTGACCGTGACTTTGTTTGGAAATAGCATCTTTGAGATGTGAGTTAAGATGAGGCCATCCTCAATTAGGGTGGGCCCTAATCCAGTATAACTGGGGTGCTTATTACAAAAAGAAAACAGGCTGGGCACCGTGGCTCACTCCTGTAATCCCAGTACTTTGGGAGGTTGAGACAGGTGAATCACTTGAGGTCAGGAGTTTGAGACCAGCCTGGCCAGCACAGTGAAACCCCATCTCTACTAAGAATACAAAATGTAGTTGGGTGTGGTAGTAGGCACCTGTAATCCCAGCTACTTGGTGGGAGGCTGAGGCAGGAGAATTGCTTGAACCGGGAGGTGGAGGTTGCAGTGAGCTGAGATCATGCCACTGAACTCCAGCCTGGGTGACAGAGCAAGACCCTGTTTCAAAAAACAAAACAAAACAAAACAAAACAAAAAACCAAAAGAGATTACAGACACACTGGAAGGAGAAGAACACCATGTGAGGACAGAGAAACAGAGGGAAGATGGCCATGTGAAGATGGAGGCTGAGAGTGGGGCTCTGCTGCTGCAAGGAAAGAAATACCTGAAGCTATCAGAAGATGAGAGTCAGGGAAGACTCCTTCCCTAGAGCATTTAGAAGAAGCTTGGTTCTGCCAACATGCTGATTTTGATCAAGCCTCCAGAACGGTGGGAGAATGAACTTCTTTGGTTTTAAACCACTCAGTCTGTGGTACTTTGTTACAGCAACCATAGGAAATTGCTAGAGGTATTCTTAAAAAGTAGATTTTAATAACCAAAGGAATCTATAATATATATTATACTTCCATGAACAAATTTCTTGAATCCTTTAGATATTTTCAATATCTTCTAAACAAATACTGCAAATCCTGTATGTTTTTTCATATGTATATCTGAATCTATGTTCAGATGTGTATTTTCCCTCATATACTGTGACTCTTCTTGCTTTCAAAATATATACTTCATCAGTTTTCAAACATGTATTATCAATCTTCTGAAGTTTGTCTACATATGAGTACAAGAGCCTTTCTCTCCTGTGGGTTACAAAACAAACAGTTCTTGGAAATCTATATGTGGGGGATCTAGGGTTGTACACAGTATAAAAGAAAACCCGTGAAACTGCTGTGTTAAAACTAAGTGCCATAGTCACCAACTTCTACTTGGTAGTCAATCCCTCTCATTTCTTCCTGCATGGAAGACTTAAGTAAACAACAAAAAGGATGTGCCAAAATTTCTGGAATTTTGGTTTTATTTCAATAATAGTTACTTGATGATTTTGTTATTGACTTAAAAAAATAAAGCAGGAACAAGTTTTTCATTTGCTATGACATTGCTGGCTATCCTAGCCAGCTGCTTCCTTCAAAAAAAATTCTGATAAAAACAATAAGTCTTATATTAGGTTTACTGTTCTTTCTCCAGATGTTATAATTCTCAGAAAAATGAGACAGTAGTCTTGCGGCAAAGCTAGTTGTTTCCATTGCCCTTGCATAGGAAAAGTATCTCATAAATCATTAGCAGTTTATGCCAGCCTGGAAACAGAATCCTAGTTTCCCTTGAAAGGAGATTTTAGAAACTACAGGAACCTTGCATGTTGTGATATGGTCGTTGGCAAGGGGCAAGTCCTTTAAGTGACAAACTGCTATGGAGTACTAGTCATCTAGGTACAGAGGGTATGTGATATTACCAAACAAATACCTACATGTATCTCACATATTTATCCTTAAGCTTATTAAATCTCAATATTTTCAGTTTGAAAACCTTAATATATATCTTATTATTAAGAAAACTGAAAGAGATCTCTTTTGATCTTATCTACCATTATCATAAGCAGCAGGCATTCATTGCCACCTTTCATGTGTAGGAACTAAAGAGTAGCAATATATTCTTCCTCTCACTAGCAGGCCATACAACTTAATTGAGATGATGCAATTACCTTTCCATATAATTAAAATAGACATTTTTTTCCTTTTCCTAATTATAGCACTATATGGGGGTTTGGGTTCTCCTTCCTAGAGATTCATTTCTTTCCTTCTGGATGGGTAATAGATGGTACCTTTAAAATCCCATTAGTAAGAATAGACATAAAATTGTATCATTTTGAAATAAACTCTATAGTTTATTTTACAAGACTGTATAGTGTTTCTCCCACTTTTTTTTAAGTTTTATTTTATTATTATTATACTTTAAGTTTTAGGGTACATGGGCACAATGTGCAGGTTAGTTACATATGTATACATGTGCCATGCTGGTGTGCTGCACCCATTAACTCGTCATTTAGTATTAGGTATATCTCCTAATGCTATCCCTCCCCCCTCCCCCCGCCCCCCACCCCACAACAGTCCCCAGAGTGTGATGTTCCCCTTCCTGTGTCCATGTGATCTCATTGTTCAATTCCCACCTATGAGTGAGAATATGCAGTGTTTGGTTTTTTGTTCTTGCGATAGTTTACTGAGAATGATGATTTGCAATTTCATCCATGTCCCTACAAAGGACATGAACTCATCATTTTTTATGGCTGCAGAGTATTCCATGGTGTATATGTGCCACATTTTCTTAATCCAGTCTATCATTGTTGGTTTGGTTTTGGGTTGGTGCCAAGTCTTTGCTATTGTGAATAGTGCCGCAATAAACATACGTGTGCATGTGTCTTTATAGCAGCATGATTTATAGTCCTTTGGGTATATACCCAGCAATGGGATGGCTGGGTCAAATGGTATTTCTAGTTCTAGATCCCTGAGGAATCACCACACTGACTTCCACAATGGTTGAACTAGTTTACAGTCCCACCAACAGTGTAAAAGTGTTCCTATTTTTCCACATCCTCTCCAGCACCTGTGTTTCCTGACTTTTTAATGATTGCCATTCTAACTGGTGTAACATGGTATCTCATTGTGGTTTTGATTTGCATTTCTCTGATGGCCAGTGATGGTGAGCATTTTTTCATGAGTTTTTTGGCTGCATAAATGTCTTCTTTTGAGAAGTGTCTGTTCATGTCCTTCACCCACTTTTTGATGGGGTTGTTTGTTTTTTTCTTATAAATTTGTTTGAGTTTGTTGTAGATTCTGGATATTAGCCGTTTGTCAGATGAATAGGTTGTGAAAATTTTCTCCCATTTTGTAGGTTGCCTGTTCACTCTGATAGTAGTTACTTTTGCTGTGCCGAAGCTCTTTAGTTTAATGAGATTCTATGTGTCAATTCTGGCTTTTGTTGCCATTGCTTTTGGTGTTTTAGACATGAAGTCCTTGCCCATGCCTATGTCCTGAATGGTAATGCCTAGGTTTTCTTCTAGGGTTTTTATGGTTTTAGGTCTAATGTTTAAGTCTTTAATCCATCTTGAATTGATTTTTGTATAAGGTGGAAGGAAGGGATCCAGTTTCAGCTTTCTACATATGGCTAACCAGTTTTCCCAGCACCATTTATTGAATAGGGAATCATTTCCCCATTGCTTGTTTTTCTCAGGTTTGTCAAAGATCAGATAGTTGTAGATATGTGGTATTATTTCTGAGGGCTCTGTTCTGTTCCATTGATCTATATCTCTGTTTTGGTACCAGTATCATGCTGTTTTGGTTACTGTAGCCTTGTAGTATAGTTTGAAGTCAGGTAGCGTGATGCTTCCAGCTTTGCTCTTTTGGCTTAGGATTGACTTGGCAATGCGGGCTCTTTTTTGGTTCCATATGAACTTTAAAGTAGTTTTTTCCAATTCTGTGAAGAAAGTCATTGGTAGCTTGATGGGGATGGCATTGAATCTATAAATTACCTTGGGCAATATGGCCATTTTCACGATATTGATTCTTCCTACCCATGAGCATGGAATGTTCTTCCATTTGTTTGTATCCTCTTTTATTTCATTGAGCAGTGGTTTGTAGTTCTCCTTGAAGAGGTCCTTCACATCCTTTGTAAGTTGGATTCCTAGGTATTTTATTCTCTTTGAAGCAATTGTGAATGGGAGTTCACTCATGATTTGGCTCTCTGTTTGTCTGTTGTTGGTGTATAAGAATGCTTGTGATTTTTGTACATTGATTTTGTATCTGAGACTTTGCTAAAGTTGCTTATCAGCTTAAGGAGATTTTGGGCTGAGACAATGGGGTTTTCTAGATATACAATCATGTCATCTGCAAACAGGGACAATTTGACTTCCTCTTTTCCTAATTGAATACTCTTTATTTCCTTCTCCTGCCTAATTGCCCTGGCCAGAACTTCCAACACTATGTTGAGTAGGAGTGGTGAGAGAGGGCATCCCTGTCTTGTGCCAGTTTTCAAAGGGAATGCTTCCAGTTTTTGCCCATTCAGGATGATATTGGCTGTGGGGTTGTCATAAATAGCTCTTATTATTTTGAGATACGTCCCATCAATACCTAATTTATTGAGAGTTTTTAGCATGAAGGTTGTTGAATTTTGTCAAAGGCCTTTTCTGCATCTATTGAGATAATCATGTGGTTTTTGTCTTTGGTTCTGTTTATATGCTGGATTGCATTTATTGATTTGTGTATGTTGAACCAGCCTTGCATCCCATGGATGAAGCCCACTTGATCATGGTGGATAAGCTTTTTGATGTGCTGCTGGATTCAGTTTGCCAGTATTTTACTGAGGATTTTTGCATCAATGTTCATCAAGGACATTGGTCTAAAATTCTCTCTTTTTGTTGTGTCTCTGCCAGGCTTTGGTATCTGGATGATGCTGGCCTCATAAAATGAGTTAGGGAGGATTCCCTCTTTTTCTATTGATTGGAATAGTTTCAGAAGGAATGGTACCAGTTCCTCCTTGTACCTCTGGTAGAATTCGGCTGTGAATCCATCTGGTCCTGGACTCTTTTTGGTTGGTAAGCTATTGATTATTGCCACAGTTTCAGAGTCTGTTATTGGTCTATTCAGAGATTCAACTTCTTCCTGATTTAGTCTTGGGAGGGTGTATGTGTCGAGGAATTTATCCATTTCTTCTAGATTTTCTAGTTTATTTGTGTAGAGGTGTTTCTAGTATTCTCTGATGGTAGTTTGTATTTCTGTGGGATCGGTGGTGATATCCCCTTTATCACTTTTTTATTGTGTCTATTTGATTCTTCTCTCTTTTCTTCTTTATTAGTCTTGCTAGCAGTCTATCAATTTTGTTGATCCTTTCAAAAAACGAGCTCCTGGATTCATGAATTTTTTGAAGGGTTTTTTGTGTCTCTATTTCCTTCAGTTCTGCTCTGATCTTAGTTATTTCTTGCCTTCTGCTAGCTTTTGAATGTGTTTGCTCTTGCTTTTCTAGTTCTTTTAATTGTGATGTTAGGGTGTCAATATTGGATCTTTCCTGCTTTCTCTTGTGGGCATTTAGTGCTATAAATTTCCCTCTACACACTGCTTTGAACGTGTCCCAGAGATTCTGGTATGTTGTGTCTTTGTTCTCATTGGTTTCCAAGAACATCTTTATTTCTGCCTTCATTTCTTTATGTACCCAGTAGTCATTCAGGAGCAGGTTGTTCAGTTTCCATGTAGTTGAGCGGTTTTGAGTGAGTTTCTTAATCCTGAGTTCTAGTTTGATTGCACTGTGGTCTGAGAGACAGTTTGTTATAATTTCTGTTCTTTTACATTTGCTGAGGAGAGCTTTACTTCCCAGTATGTGGTCAATTTTGGAATAGGTGTGGTGTGCTGCTGAAAAAAATGTATATTCTGTTGATTTGGGGTGGAGAGTTCTGTAGATGTCTATTAGGTCCTCTTGGTGCAGAGCTGAGTTCAATTCCTTGGTATCCTTGTTGACTTTCTGTCTCGTTGATCTGTCTAATGTTGACAGTGGGGTGTTAAAGTCTCCCATTATTATTGTGTGGGAGTCTAAGTCTCTTTGCAGGTCACTCGGGACTTGCTTTATGAATCTGGGTGCTCCTGTATTGGGTGCACATATATTTAGGATAGTTAGCTCTTCTTGTTGAATTGATCCCTTTACCATTATGTAATGGCCTTCTTTGTCTCTTTTGATTTTTGTTGGTTTAAAGTCTGTTTTATTGGAGACTAGGATTGCAACCCCTGCCTTTTTTTGTTTTCCATTTGCTTGGTAGATCTTCCTCCATCCTTTTATTTTGAGCCTATGTGTGTCTCTGCATGTGAGATGGGTTTCCTGGATACAGCACACTGATGGGTCTTGACTCTTTTTCCAGTTTGCCAGTCTGTGTCTTTTAATTGGAGGATTTAATCCATTTACATTTAAAGTTAATATTGTTATGTGTGAATTTGATCCTGTCATTATGATGTTAGCTGGTTATTTTGCTTGTTAGTTGATGCAGTTTCTTCCTAGCCTTGATGGTCTTTACGATTTGGCATGATTTTGCAGTGGCTGGTACTGGTTTTTCCTTTCCATGTTTAGTGCTTCCTTCAGGAGCTCTTTTAGGGCAGGCCTGGTAGTGACAAAATCTCTCAGCATTTGCTTGTCCGTAAAGGATTTTGTTTCTCCTTCACTTATGAAGCTTAGTTTGGCTGGATATGAAATTCTGGGTTGAAAATTCTTTTCTTTAAGAATGTTGAATATTGGCCCCCACTCTCTTCTGGCTTGTGGCGTTTTTGCCAAGAGATCAGCTGTTAGTCTGATGGGCTTCCCTTTGTGGGTAACCCGACCTTTCTCTCTGGCTGCCCTTAACATTTTTTCCTTCATTTCAACTTTGGTGAATCTGACAATTATGTGTCTTGGAGTTGCTCTTCTCGAGGAGTATCTTTGTGGCGTTCTCTGTATTTCCTGAATCTGAATGTTGGCCTGCCTTGCTAGATTGGGGAAGTTCTCCTGGATAATATCCTGCAGAGTGTCTTCCAACTTGGTTCCATTCTCCCCATCACTTTCAGGTACACCAATCAGATGCAGATTTGGTCTTTTCACATAGTCCCATATTTCTTGGAGGCTTTGTTCATTTCTTTTTATTCTTTTTTCTCTAAACTTCCCTTCTCATTTCATTTCATTCATTTCATCTTCCATCACTGATACCCTTTCTTCCAGTTGATCGCATCAGCTCCTGAGGCTTCTGCATTCTTCACGTAGTTCTCGAGCCTTGGCTTTTAGTTCCAACAGCTCCTTTAAGCACTTCTCTGTATTGGTTTATTCTAGTTATACCTTCGTCTAAATTTTTTTCAAAGTTTTTAACTTCTTTGCCTTTTGTTTGAATTTCCTCCTGTAGCTCGGAGTAGTTTGATCGTCTGAAGCCTTCTTCTCTCAACTCTTTCAAGTCATTCTCCGTCCAGCTTTGTTCCATTGCTGGTGAGGAACTGCGTTCCTTTGGAGGAGGAGAGGCGCTCTGCTTTTTAGAGTTTCCAGTTTTTCTGCTTGATTTTTTCCCCATCTTTGTGGTTTTATCTACTTTTGGTCTTTGATGATGGTGATGTACAGACGGGTTTTTGGTGTGGATGTCCTTTCTGCTTGTTAGTTTTCCTTCTAACAGACAGGACCCTCAGCTGCAGGTCTGTTGGAGTTTGCTAGAGGTCCACTCCAGACCCTGTTTGCCTGGGTATCAGCAGCGGTGTCTGCAGAACTGCAGATTTTCATGAACCGCGAATGCTGCTGTCTGATCGTTCCTCTGGAAGTTTTGTCTCAGAGGAGTACCCGGCCATGTGAGGTGTCAGTCTGCCCCTACTGGGGGGTGCCTCCCAGTTAGGCTGCTCGGGGGTCAGGGGTCAGGGACCCACTTGAGGAGGCAGTCTGCCTGTTTTCAGATCTCCAGCTGCGTGCTGGGAGAACCACTGCTCTCTTCAAAGCTGTCAGACAGGGACATTTAAATCTGCAGAGGTTACTGCTGTCTTTTTGTTTGTCTGTGCCCTGCCCCCAGTGGTGGAGTCTACAGAGGCAGGCAGGCCTCCTTGAGCTGTGGTGGGCTCCACCCAGTTCCAGCTTCCCAGCTGCTTTGTTTACCTAAGCAAGCCTGGGCAATGACGGATGCCCCTCCCCCAGCCTCGCTGCCATCTTGCAGTTTGATCTCAGACTGCTGTGCTAACAATCAGCGAGACTCTGTGGGTGTAGGACCCTCCGAGCCAGGTGTGGGATATAATCTCCTGGTGCGCCATTTCTTAAGCCCATTGGAAAAGCGCAGTATTAGGGTGGGAGTGACACGATTTTCCAGGTGCCATCTGTCACCCCTTTCTTTGACTAGGAAAGGGAACTCCCTGTCCCTTTGTGCTTCCCGAGTGAGGCAATGCCTTGCCCTGCTTCGGCCCATGCACGGTGCGCTGCACCCACTGTCCTGCGCCCACTGTCTGGCAATCCCTAGTGAGATGAACCTGGTACCTCAGATGGAAATGCAGAAATCACCCGTCTTCTGCATCGCTCACGCTGGGAGCTGTAGACCGGAGCTGTTCCTATTCGGCCATCTTGGCTGCCCCTCCTTCTTGACACAGATCTTAAGAAATGTGACTGAGGGGCCCAGGAGACAAAGAGGAAGGCCCAACCCCACACCAGCCCCCACCCAAAAGAATCTTTTCCCACTTTTGATCAAGATGTATGAATAGGGACTGGATAGTTCCTTCTGCTGGAAGTAATTAAAATAAAAATCCCAAATAGACAAATACATGAAATGATGATTTGCAAGACATTGGACATAAGGCCACAAAAGACAATGATACCTGAGGGAACAAGAGGTAAGCCCTAGGACTGCTTCAGCTTATTGCTGTGAGAGAATTGCCAGACTGTGGCACAGGATGGGAGAACTCAGGTGGTACCTAGCATGTTCCTAGAGTTAAGGAAATGGAATTAAGAGGTCAGAGAGATTGAAGTGGCTAGAGTTTGCAGGAGAGAAATCTGACTAGATTAAAGCTGCACAGTGACCTCCAGATATCTGCAGAGGGTCATTCTAAAATCCTCAGCTGAGTGTTGATCAGCACAGGATGTGAGGAAACTGCCTGAAGCTGGGGAAATAATCTATCAAAAGGATTAGAGGTAACAATACCCAGGGCTCCCATAGGGGTAGGAATAGGGCCTGCTACCTCAGTGAGACTAGGAAAGCTCCTAATTTATAGGGTCTTGGATAAAGTAGTTTAGTTCTAGATTACACACAGCTCTAGCCCCACCTAACAAATTTAAAAGCAAGACCCAAAAGTTTAAATAAAACTAAAAATGTTTATAAGAACACAAAAAATATTGAGCGACCAATAAGATAAATTTCACAATGCTGAGGCTGAATAAAAAATTACCAGGCACACCAAGAAGCAAGAAAATATGCATAATGAGGAGAAAGATCAATAAAAACTCATCCAGAATGACACAGCTATTAGCATTAGCAGAAAAGGACAGTTATTAGAACTATATGCCATAAATTTAAAAAGCTAAAGGAAAGATAGAATGTGTTGTGACATAAAAGAGATGAAAATTTCTCCAAATTTTGAGAGAAGAAAACTATAATTTCTAAGATAAAAAATACACTGGAAGCAGCAAGCGGTGGGGAGTGGGGGCAGAGTTGGGAATAATGGAAGACTGAGTATTGTAGAAGAGCATCAAACAGAAGTGAAGAGATGTTAATCACTATAAAATCATATAAAAGTATAAAACTCAGTGGTAGAGGTAAACTCATAAACAAGTTCAGAATAATCCATTACTTTAACGATAGTATATAATCTTTCAAATCTCTAGAGTGACGGTTAAGTGTTAAAGTGGTCGTTGATAACCATAGCTACAAGAAATTGTTAAGGAATATACAGTATGAGAAGATATAAACTAAGATAACAAAATTACAAATTGTGGGGAAGAGAGTAAAAGTCTAGAATATTTGTATGTGACCGAAGTTCAATTGTTATCAGCTTAAAGTAGTCTTTTATTACTATAAGTTTTTTTGTAAACCCAGAGTACCCACAAGGAAAAAATTTACAGCAGATACACAAATGAGAAAGAGAAAGGAATCAAAGTTTATCACTATAGAAACAAACCAAACCACAAAGGTAAACAACAAGAGAGGAAGAAAGAAACAAAAGATCTACAAAATAACCAGAAAAAATTTAACAGAATTGTAGGAATATGTCTGTATTTATCAATAATAGCCTTAAATGTAAATGAATTAAATTCTGCAGTTAAAATAGAGTGGCTGAATGGATTAAAAAAAAAAAAAAAACCCACTCAAGTATATGTTGCCTACAAGAGACTTATTTCACCTGTAAGGACATACATAGACTGAAAGTAAAGGGATGGAAAATAATATTCCATGAAAATGGAAGCCAAAAGGAGCAGGAGTAGCTATATTTATGTTACATAAAATAAACTTTAAGTCAAAAACTGTAAAAAGAGACAAAGCTATCATTACATAATGATAAAGGGGTCAATTTAGCAAGAGAATATAACAACTGTAAAAACATTTGCCAGGTGCAGTTACTCATGCCTGTAATCCTAGCACTTTGGAAGGCTAAGGAGGGTGGATTGTGTGAGCCCAGGGGTTCAAGACCAGCCTGGGAAGCATGACAAACCCTGTTTCTACTAGAAATACAAAAATTAGCTGAGCATGATGGTGCATGCCTGTGGTCCCAGCTACTCAGGAGGCTGAGGTGGGAGGATTGCTTATGCCCAGGAGGTCAACACTGCAATGAGCCATGATTGCACCACTGCACTCCAGCCTGGGCAATGGAGTGAGACCTTGTATCAAAAAAATAAAAAAATTTTAAAAAAGTAAAGAAAGAAAAAAAGAAACAAATAATCTGCACCCAACACCAGAGCACTAAAATATGTAAAGTAAATATCATTAGATCTAAAGAGAGACATAGACTTCAATCTAATAATAGTAGGAAAATTCACCACCTCACTTTCAGCAATGGACAGATCAGCCGGACAGAAAACCAACAAACAAACAGTGGATTTAAATTGCATCATAGCAGGAAAATCACTGGAACCCAGGAGGTGGAGGCTACAGTGAGCTGAGATCATGCCACTGCACTCCAGTCTGGGTGACAGAGCAAGACTCTCTCAAAAAAAAAAAAATTGCATTCTAGATAAAATGGTTCTAACAGTCATTTACAGAACATTCCATCCAACAGCTGCACAATATGCATTCCACTCACCAACACATTAAACTTTCTCTAAGATAGATAACATGTTAGGCACAAAACAAGTCTCAACAAATTTACAAAAATAGAATTTATGTCAAGCATCTTTTCTGGCCATAATGGACTGAAAGTAGAAATCAATAGCAGAAATAACTTTGGAAACTCTACTCCTATTAAACATAGTATTGGAAATCCTGGTCAGGGCAATCAGGCAAGAGAAAGAAATAAAGGGCATCCAAAAAGGAAGAGAGGACGTCAAACTATCCCTGTTTGCAGACGACATGATCTTATATCTAGAAAACCCCATAGTTTAAACCCAAAAGATCTTTAAGTTGATAAACAACTTGAGAAAATCTCAGGATACAAAATCAATGGCAAAAATCACTAACGTTCCTATACACCAGCAACAATCAAGCTGAAAGCCAAATCAGGGACACTATCCCATTCGCAACTGCCATAAAAAGAATAAAATACCTAGGAACATAGCTAACCAAGGAGGTGAAAGATCTCTACAAAGAGAACTACAAAACATTGCTCAAAGAAATCAGAGATGACATAAACAAATGGAAAAACTTTCCATGCTCGTGGAGAGGAAGAATCAATATCATTAAGATGGTCATACTGCCCTAAGCAACTTATAGATTCGATGCTATTCCTATTAAACTACCAATGACATTCTTCACAGAACTAGAAAAAAACTACTTTAAAATTATATGAAAGAACAACCAAAAAATCCTGAATAGCCAAGGCAATCCTAAGCAAAAAGAACAAAGCTGGAGACATCACACTACCCAATTTTAAACTATACTACAGCTACAGTAACCAAAACACCATGGTACTAGTACAAAAACAGACATACAGACTGATGGAACAGAATAGAGGGCCCAGAAATAAGGCCACACACCTACAACTATCTGATCTTCCACAAAGCTGACAAAAACAAGCAATAGGGAAAGTACTCTCTATTCAATAAATGGTGCTGGGATAACTGGCTAGCCATACGCAGAAGATTGAAACAGTACCTCTTTGTCACACCATCTACAAAAATTAACTTAAAATGGATTAAAGACTTAAACGTAAAACTAAAAACCTGGAAGACAATGTAGGCAATACCATTCTGGACATAGGAATAGGCCAAGATTTCATGATGAAAATGCCAAAAGCAATCATGATAAAAGCAAACGTTGACAAACGGGATTTAATGAAACTGAAGAGTTTCTGCACAGCAAAAGAAACTATCGACAGAGTAAACAGACAACCTATAAAATAGGAGAAAACATTTGCAAACTATGCATCTGACAAAGGTCTAATATCCAGCATCTATAAGGAACTTAAACAAATTTATAGGAAAAATCCCACAACCCCATTAAAAAGTGGGAAAAGTACATGAACAGACACTTTTCAAAAGAAGACATACGTGTGGCCAACAATCATATGAAAAAAGCTCAACCTCACCGATCAGTAGAGAAATGCAAATGAAAACTGCAATGAGATACCATCTCACACCAGTCAGAATGGCTATTATTAAAAAGTCAAAAAGTAACTTGCTGGTGAGGTTGTGGAGAAAAAGAAATGCTTACATGCTGTTGGTGGGAGTGTAAATTAGTTCAACCATTGTGGAAGACAATGTGGCAATTCCTCAAAGACTAAAAACAGAACTACTATTCAATCCAGCAGTCCTATTACTGGGTATATACTCGAAGGAATAGAAAGCAATCTATCATAAAGACACACACATGTGTATGTTTATTGCAGCACTATTCACAATGGCAAAGACATGGAATCAACCTAAATGCCCATCAATAGTAAACTGGATAAAGAAAATGTGGTACATATACACCATGGAATACTGTGTTGCCATAAAAAAGAACAAGATCATGTCCTTCGCAGAAACATGGATGTAGTTGTAGGTCATTATCTTTAGCAAACTAACACAGGAACAGAAAACCAAACACTGCATGTTGTCACTTATAAGTGGGAGCTAAAACATGAGAACATATGTACACATAGAGGGAAATGAAACACGGATTTATTGGAGGGTAAAGGATGGGAGGAGGGGGAGGATCAGGAAAAATAACTAATGGGTACTAGGCTTAATACTTGGGTGATGAAATAATCTGTACAACAAACCCCCATGATATAAGTTTACCTATGCAACAAACCTGCACTGTACCCCTAAACTTAAAATAAAAGTTAAACAAATGTTTATAATCTTGAAGATATACCATATTCTTTAAATTAAAGATTTCTAAGATTAAAAGCAATGTCTTGAGACAAATGAAAGTGAAAAAAACAACATACCAAAATTTATGGGACACAGCAAAAGTCATCTTAAGAGGAGAGTTTATAACAATAAATGCCTCCTTCAAAAAATTAGAAAGATTTCAAACAGTCTAATATTGCACCTTAAGAAATTAGAGAAATGAGGATAAACAAAACCCAAAATAGTAGAAGGAAATGAAAATGATCAGAGCAGAAAAAACTAAAATAGAGATTAAAGAAACAGTATAAAAGGCCAAAGAAACAGAGTTGAGTTTTTGAAATGATAAATAAACCTGACAAACCCTTAGCTAGATTAAGAAAAAAGAAAGAGGATCCAAATAAATATAATCAGAGATGAAAAAGGCAACGTTACAACTAACACCACAAAAATCAAAAGGATCATTATGATAGACTCTTTTGAACAACTGTACACCAACAAATTGGAAAACCTAGAAGAAATGGATAAGTTCCTGGACACATATTGCCTACCAAAATTGAATCATGAAGTACTGGGAAATTTAAATAGACCAATAATGACTAATAAGATTGAATCAGTGATAAAAAGTCTCCCACCAAAGAAAAGCCCAGGACCTGATGGCTTCATTGCTGAATTCTAACAAACATTTAATGAAAAGCTAATATGAATCTTTTGCAAACTATTCTAAAAATTGGAGAGGAGGGAATTTTTCCAAATTCATTCTTCAAGGCCAACATTACCCTTATTCCAAAACCAGACAGGGACACAACAAAAAATCTGTAGGTCAATATCTGTGGTGAACATGGATATAAAATACTAGAAAAACAAATTCAACAGCATATTAAAAAGATCATTCACCATGATCAAATGGGATTCATCCCAAGGAGGCAAGGATGGTTCAACATATGCAAATTAATATATATGATACATCACACTAACAGAATTTAGGGCAAAAACCATATTACCATTTGAATAGATACAGAAAAAGCATTTAATGAAATTCAACATCTCTCCATGATAAATGCTCAACAAATTAGGCATAGAAGGAAGGCATCTCCACACAATAAAGGTCATATATGACAAACCCATGGCTAAAATGATACTGAATGGGAAAAATTGGAAAGCTTTTCCTCCAAGATCTAAGTCTTAGCCAAAGCAACAAGGCAAGAGAAAGAAATAGAGCATCCAAATTGGAAAGGACAAAGTCAAATTATCCCTATTTGCAGATGGTGTGATGTCTATGTGTAAAACCCTATTGATTCCACCAAAAAACCTGTTAGTACTAATACACAAATTTAGTCAAGTTTTAGGATACAAAATCAACATACAAGCAATCAGTGGCATTTCTTTAAAAAATTTAAAAAGAAATTTCAATAGCTTTATGGGTACAAGTGTTTTTTGGTTACAGGGATGAATTATATATAATGGTGAATTCTGGGATTTTAGTGTACCTGTCACCTGAATAGTGTACATTATACATTAATAGATCGTTTTTCATTCCTGAACACCCTCCTACCCTCCCACCTTCTGAGTCTCCAATGTCCAATATACCTGTCTTAGCTTAGTTCTCACTTATAAGTGAGAACATGTGGTATTTGGTTTTCCATTCCCGAGTTACTTTACTTAGAATAATGAGCTGCAGTTCCATCTAAGTTTCTGCAAAATACATTATTTTATTCTTTTTTATGGCTGAGTAGTGTGTGTATGTAAATGTGGTGTATATATATCTATATATCTATATATATACTAATACAAATATGTAAAATGTAATGTGTGTATATATGTATATATAGTGTGTATATTTTATATATATAATATATATATATATATAACTTTTTAAAAATCCACTCAATAGTTGATGGCCACTAAGGTTGATTCCTCATCTTTGCAACTGGGACTTGTGTTGCAGTGAACACATGTGAGTAGGTGTCTTTTTGATATAATTATTTCTTTTTCTTTGGGTAGATACCCAACAGTGGGATTGCTGGATCAAGTGGTAGGTCCACTTTTAGTTCTTTGAGAAATCTTCATACTGTTTTCCATAGAGGTTGTACTAATTTATGTTCCCACCAAAAGTGTATAAATGTACCATTTTCACCACATCTGTGCCAACGTCTATTGGTTTTTGACTTTTTACTAATAGCCAATCTGGCTGGGGTGAGGTGGTATCTCATTGTGGTTTTAATGTGCATTTCCCTGATGATCAGTGATGTTGAGCATTTTTTCATATGTTTATTGGCAATCTGTAAAGTTTCTTTGGAGAAATGTCTACTCATGTCACCTGCCTACTTTTTAATGGGATTGTTTTTTTCTTGCTGATTTATTTGAGTTCCTTTTAGATTCTGGATATTAGTCCTTTGTTGATGCATAGTTTGCAAACAGTTTCTCCTATTCTGTAGGTTGTCTGTTCACTCTGATGATAATTTCTTTTGCTATGCAGAAGCTTTTTAATTTAATTATACCCCATTTATTTATTTTGGTTGTTGTTGCCTTTGCTTTTGGGGTTTTCGTCATAAATTCTTTGCTTAGGCCAATGTCCAGAAGAGTTTTTCCTAAGTTTTCTTCTAGAATTGTTATGGTTTCAGGTCTTAGATTTAAGTCTTTAGTCCATCTTAATTTCTGTATATGGTAGAGATAGGGATCCAGTTTCATTATTCTACATATGGCTGTCCAATTTTCCCAGCACCATTTATTGAATAGGGGAAATAGGGTGTCCTTTCCCCAGTTAATGTTTTTGTATGCTTTGTCAAAGATCAGTTGGTTGTAAGTACTTGGCTTTATTTCTGGGTTCTTTTTCTGTTCCATTGGTCCATGTATGTTTTTATGCCAGTACCATGCTGTTTTGGTTACTATAGCCTTGTAGAATAATTTGAAGTCAGGTAATGTGATGCCTCCAGATTTATTCTTTTTCTTTAGGATTGCTTTGGCCATTCGAGCTCTTTTTTGATTCCATATGAAGTTTAGTTTTTTTTTTCTAATTCTGTAAAGAATGTCATTGGTATTTTCATAGGCATTTCATTGAATCTGTAGATTGCTTTAAGTAGCATGGTCATTTTTGCAATATTGATTCTTCTAGTTAATGAACCCGAGACATATTTCCATTTGTTTGTGTCATCTATGATTTCTTTTAACACTGTGTTATAGTTCTCCTTGTAGAGATATTTTACCTCCTTGGTTAATTGTATTTGTAAGTATTTTTTTTTTTTTTGGCGCTATTGTAAAAGGGATTGAGTTATTGATTTGATTCACAGATCAGTCATTGTTGTATAGCAGTGCTACTTATTTGTGTACATTGATTTTGTAACCTGAGACTGTACCAAATTCATTCACCAAATCTAGGAGTCCTTAGGGTTTTCTAGGCATAAGGTCATATCATCAACAGACACAGATAGTTTGACTTCATTTTTTCCAATATGGATGCTGATATGGTTTGGCTATGACCCACCCAAATCTCATCTTGAATTCCCATGTGTTGTGGGAGGCACCTGGTGGGAGGTAACTGAATCATGGGGGCAGGTCTTTCCTGTGCTTTTCTCGTGATGGTAAGTCTCATGAGATCTGATGGTTATTATAAGGGGGTGTTTTCCTGCACAAGCTCTCTTCTCTTGTCTGCTGCCATGTGAGATGGGCCTTTCACCTTCTGCCATGATTGTGATACCTCCCCAGCCAAGTGAAACTGTGAGTCTAGTAATCCTCTTTCTTTTGTAAATTGCCCAGTCTTGGGTATGTCTTTATCAGCAGCATGAAAATGGACTAATACAGTAAATTGATACCAGTAGAGTGGGGTGTTCCTGAAATGATAGCTGAAAATGTGGAAGTGACTTTGGAAATGGGTAACAGGCAGATGATGGAACAGTTTGGAGGGCTCAGAGGAAGAGAGAAAAATGTGGGAAAGTTTGGAACTCAATAGATACTTGTTGAATGACTTTGATCAAAAGCCCGATAGTGATATGGACAATAAGGTCCAGGCTGAAGTGGTCTCAGATGGAGATGAGGAGCTTGTTGGGAACCGGAGCAAAGGTGACTCATGGTATGTTTTAGCAAAGAGACTGGTGGCATTTTGCCCCTGCCCTAGAGATTTGTGGAACTTTGAACTGAGAGAAATGATTTAGGGTAACTGGTGGAAGAAATTTCTGAGCAGCAAAACATTCAGCTGACTCTCTTTTTGGACTCAGCCCACCTGCACCCAGGTGAAATAAACAGCTTTATTGCCCACACAAAGCCTGTTTGGTGGTCTCTTCTCACGGATGCGCACGAAATTTGGTGCCGTGACTCAGATCGGGGGACCTCCCTTGGGAGATCAATCTCCTGTCCTCTTGTTCTTTGCTCCATCAGAAAGATCCACCTATGACCTCAGGTCCTCAGACCCACCAGCCCAAGAAATATCTCACCAATTTCAAATCCAGTAAGTGGCCTCTTTTTACTCTCTTCTCCAACCTCCCTCACTATCCCTCAACCTGTTTCTCCTTTCAGTCTTGGTGCCACACTTCAATCTCTCCCTTCTCTTAATTTCAATTCATTTCAATTCCTTTGTTAGAGACAAAGGAGACACGTTTTATCCATGGACCCAAAACTGTGGCGCTGGTCACGGACTGGGAAGACAGCCTTCCCTTGGTGTTTAATCATTGCAGGGACGCCTGCCTTTGTTCTTCACCCTTAGCAGCAAGTCCCACTTTTCTGGGGGAGGGGCAAGTACCCCTCAACCCCTTCTCCTTCACCCTTAGCGGCAAGTCCCACTTTCCTGGGGCAGTGGCAAGTACCCCTCAACCCCTTCTCCTTCACCCTTAGCGGCAAGTCCCGCTTTCCTGAGGCAGGGGCAAGTACCCCTCAACCCCTTCTCCTTCACCCTTAGCAGCAAGTCCCGCTTTCCTAGGGGGCAAGAACCCCCCAATCGCTTATTTCTGCACCCCAACCTCTTATCTCTGAGCCCCAATCGCTTATTTCCGCACCCTGACCTCTTATCTCTGTGCCCCAATCCCTTATTTCCGCACCCTGACCTCTTATCTCTGTGCCCCAATCCCTTATTTCCATGCCCCAACCCCTTCTCTGCTTTTCTGGAGGGCAAGAACCCCCCACTCCTTCTCCGTGTCTCTACTCTTTCCTCTGGGCTTGCCTCCTTCACTATGGGTAAGCTTCCACCTTCCATTCCTCCTCCTTCTCCCTTAGCCTGTGTTCTCAAAAACTTAAAACCTCTTCAACTCACACCTGACCTAAAACCTAAATGCCTTATTTTCTGCTGCAATGCCACTTGACCCCAATACAAACTCGACAGTAGTTCCAAATAGCTGGAAAACGGCACTTTCAATTTTTCCATCCTACAAGATCTAAATAATTCTTGTCGTAAAATGGGCAAATGATCTGAGGTGCCTGATGTCCAGGCATTCTTTTACACATCAGTCCCTTCCTAGTCTCTGTGCCCAGTGCAACCCATCCCAAATCTTCCTTCTTTCCCTCCCGCCTGTCCCCTCAGTGCCAACCCCAAGCGTTGCTGAGTCTTTCTAATCTTCCTTTTCTACAGACCTCTCCCCTCCTCGCCAGCTGAAGCTAGGTCCCAATTCTTCTCAGCCTCCGCTCCTCCACCCTGTAATCTTTTTATCGCCTCCCCTCCTCACACCTGGTCTGGCTTACAGTTTCATTCTGTGACTAGCCCTCCCCCACCTGCGCAGCAGTTTACCCTTAAAAAGGTAGCTGGAGCCAAAGGCATAGTCAAGGTTAATGCTCCTTTTTCTTTATCCCAAATCAGATAGCATTTAGGCTCTTTTTCATCAAATATAAAAACCCAGCCCAGTTCATGGCTCGTTCGGCAGCATCCCTGAGACGCTTTACAGCCCTAGACCCTAAAAGGTCAAAAGGCCATCTTATTGTCAATGTACATTTTATTACCCAATCTGCTCCCGACATTAAATAAAACTCCAAAAATTAAATTCCGGCCCTCAAACCCCACAACAGGATTTAATTAACCTTGCCTTCAAGGTGTACAATAATAGAAAAAAGTTGCAATTCCTTGCCTCCACTGTGAGACAAACCCCAGCCACATCTCCAGCACACAAGAACTTCCAAACGCCTGAACTGCAGCGGCCAGGCGTTCCTCCAGAACCTCCTCCCCCAGGAGCTTGCTACAAGTGCCAGAAATCTGACCACCAGGCCAAGGAATGCCTGCAGCCCAGGATTCCTCCTAAGCCATGTCCCATCTGTGCGGGACCCCACTGGAAATTGGACTGTTCAACTCACCTGGCAGCCACTCCCAGAGGCCCTGGAACTCTGGCCCAAGGCTCTCTGACTGACTCCTTCTCGGCTTAGCGGCTGAAGACTGATGCTGCCCAATCACCTCGGAAGCCCCCTAGACCATCACGGATGCCGAGCTTTGGGTAACTCTCACAGTGGAAGGTAAGTCAGTCCCCTTCTTAATCAATACAGAGGCTACCCACTCCACATTACCTTCTTTTCAAGGGCCTGTTTCCCTTGCCTCCATAACTGTTGTGGGTATTGACAGCCAGGCTTCTAAACCTCTTAAAACTCCCCAACTCTGGTGGCAACTTAGACAATACTCTTTTAAGCACTTCTTTTTAGTTATCCCCACCTGCCCAGTTCCCTTATTAGGCTGAGACACTTTAACTAAATTATCTGCTTCCCTGACTATTCCTGGACTACAGCTATATCTCATTGCCGCCCTTCTTCCCAATCCAAAGCCTCCTTTGCGTCCTCCTCTTGTATCCCCCCACCTTAACCCACAAGTATAAGATACCTCTACTCCCTCCTTGGCGACCGATCATGCACCCCTTACCATCTCATTAAAACCTAATCACCCTTACCCCACTCAAGGCCAATATCCCATCCCACAGCACACTTTAAAAAGATTAAAGCCTGTTATCACTCGCCTGCTATAGCATGGCCTTTTAAAGCCTATAAATTCTCCTTATAATTCCCCCATTTTACCTGTCCTAAAACCAGACAAGCCTTAGAAGTTAGTTCAGGATCTGTGCCTTATCAACCAAATTGTTTTGCCTATCCACCCCGTGGTGCCAAACCCATATACTCTCCTATCCTCAATACCTACCTCTACAACCCATTATTCTGTTCTATATCTCAAACATGCTTTCTTTACTATTCCTTTGTACCCTTAATCCCAGCCTCTCTTCACTTTCACTTGGACTGACCCTGACACCCATCAAGCTCAGCAAATTACCTAGGCTGTACTGCCACAAGACTTCACAGACAGCCCCCATTACTTCAATCAAGCCCAAATTTCTTCGTCATCTGTTACCTATCTCGGCATAATTCTCATAAAAACACAGGTGCTCTCCCTGCCAATCGTGTTCGACTGATCTCTCAAACCCCAGCACCTTCTACAAAACAACAACTCCTTTCCTTCCTAGGCATGGTTAGTGTGGTCAGAATTCTTACACAAGAGCCAGGACCACACCCTGTAGCCTTTCTGTCCAAACAACTTGACCTTAGTGTTTCAGCCTAGCCCTCATGTCTGCATGCAGTGGCTGCCGCTGCTTTAATACTTTTAGAGGCCTTCAAGATCACAAACTATGCTCAACTCACTCTCTACAGTTCTCATAACTTCCAAAATCTATTTTCTTCCTCATACCTGACACATATACTTTCTGCTTCCCAGCTCCTTCAGCTATACTCACTCTTTGTTGAGTCTCCCACAATTACCGTTGTTCCTGGCCCAGACTTCAATCCAGCCTCCCACATTATTCCTGATACCACACCTGACCCCCATGACTGTATCTCTCTGATCCATCTGACATTCACCCCATTTCCCCAAATTTCCTTCTTTCCTGTTCCTCACCCTGATCATGCTTGATTTATTGATGGCGGTTCCACCTGGCCTAATCGCCACACACCAGCAAAGGCAGGTTATGCTATAGTACAAGCCACTAGCCCGCCTCTTAGAACCTCTCATTTCCTTTCCATCGTGGAAATCTATCCTCAAGGAAATAACTTCTCAGTGTTCCATCTGCTATTCTACTACTCCTCAGGGATTATTCAGGCCCCCTCCCTTCCCTACACATCAAGCTCGAGGATTTGCCCCACCCAGGACTGGCAAATTAGCTTTACTCAACATGCCCTGAGTCAGATAACTAAAATACCTCTTAGTCTAGGTAGATACTTTCACTGGATAGGTAGAGGCCTTTCCTACAGGGTCTGAGAAGGCCACCATAGTCATTTCTCCCGTTCTGTCAGACATAATTCCTCAGTTTAGCCTTCCCACCTCAATACAGTCTGATAACAGATGAGCCTTTATTAGTCAAATCAGCCAAGCAGTTTTTCAGGCTCTTAGTATTCAGTGAAACCTTTATATCCCTTACGGTCCCTCATCTTCAAGAAAAGTAGAATGGACTAAAGGTCTTTTAAAAACACACCTCACCAAGCTCAGCCACCAACTTAAAAAGGACTGGACAATACTTTTACCACTTTCCCTTCTCAGAATTCAGGCCTGTCTTCGGAATGCTACAGGGTACAGCCCATTTAAGCTCCTGTATAGATGCTCCTTTTTATTAGGCCCCAGTCTCATTCCAGACACCAGACCAACTTAGACTGTGCCCCCAAAAAACTTGTCATCCCTACTATCTTCTGTCTAGTCATACTCCTATTCACCGTTCTCAACTCATACATGCCCTGCTATTGTTTACACTGCTGGTTTACACTGTTTTTCCAAGCCATCACAGCTGATATCTCCTGGTGCTATCCCCAAACTGCCACTCTTAACTCTTGAAGTAAATAAATAATCTTTGCTGGCAGGACTATGCTGAATCTCCTTAGGCACTCTCTAATCAGATGTCCGGAGTCATCGCAATTCTTAGACCTTTTATACCTGTTTTTCTCCTTCTCTTATTCCATTTAGTTTCTCAATTCATCCAAAACCGTATCCAGGCCATCACCAATCATTCTATATGACAAATGTTTCTTCTAACATCCCCACAATATCACCCCTTACCACAAGACCTCCCTTCAGCTTAATCTCTCCCACTCTAGGTTCCCACGCCACCCCTAATCCCGCTTGAAGCAGCCCTGAGAAACATCGCTCATTCTCTCTCCATACCACCCCCCAAAAATTTTCGCCGCCCCAACACTTCAACAGTATTTTGTTTTATTTTTCTTATTAATATAAGAAGGCAGGAATGTCAGGCCTCTGAGCCCAAGCCAAGCCACTGCATCCCCTGTGACTTGCATGTATATGCCCAGATGGCCTGAGGTAACTGAAGAATCACAAAAGAAGTGAATATGCCCTGCCCCACCTTAACTGATGACATTCCACCACAAAAGAAGTGTAAATGGCCAGTCCTTGCCTTAACTGATGACATTACCTTGTGAAAGTCCTTTTCCTAGCTCATCCTGGCTCAAAAAGCACCCCCACTGAGCACCTTGAGACCCCTACTCCTGCCTGCCAGAGAACAAACCCCCTTTGACTGTAATTTTCCTTTACCTACCCAAATCCTATAAAACGGCCCCACCCTTATCTCCCTTTGCTGACTCTCTTTTTGGACTCAGCCCACCCACCTGCACCCAGGTGAAACAAACAACTTTATTGCTCACACACACACACAAAAACAAAACAAAACAAAAACAAACAAACAAAACATTCAAGAGGTGACTTGGGTGCTGTTAAAGGCATTCAGTTTTATAAGGGAAGCAGAGAATAAAAGTTCGAAAAATTTGCAGCCTGACACTGTGATAGAAAAGAAAAAATCATTTTCTAAGGAGAAATTCAAGCTGGATGCAGAAATTTGCATAAGTAACAAGGAGCTGAATGTTCATCCCCCAGACAATGGGGAAAATGTCTGCAGGGCATGTCAGAGGTTTTCACGGCAGCCCCTCCCATCGCGGACCCAGAGGCCTAGGAGAAAATGGTTTTGTGGGCAGGGCCCAGAGTCCCCATGTTGTGTGTAGTCTAGGGACTTGTGCCCTGCATCCCAGCCACTCCAGTCATGACTAAAAGGGGCCAAGGTACAGCTCAGTCTGTTGCTTCAGAGGGTGCAATTCTCAAGTCTTGGCAGCTTCCATGTGGTGTTGAGCCTGCAGGTGCACAGAAGTCAAGAATTGGGGTTTGGGAACCTCTGCCTAGATTTCAGAAGATGTATGAAAACACCTGGATGCCTAGACAAAAGTTTGCTCCAGGGGTGGGGTCCTCATGGAGAACCTCTGCTAGGGCAGCGTGGAAGGAAAATGTGGGCTCAGAGCCCCTACACAGAGTCCTTACTGGGGCACCACCTAGTGGAGCTGTGAGAAGAGGGCCACCATCCTTCAGACCCCAGAATGGTAGATCCACTGACAGTTTGCACCATTCATCTGGAAAAACCACAGGCACTCAATGCCAGGCTGTGAAAGCAGCCAGGATGGGGGCTATACCCTGCAAAGCCACAGGGGAAGAGCTGCCCAAGACCATGGGAAGCTACCACTCACATCAGCGTGACCTGGATGACAGACATGGACTCAAAGGAGATCATTTTGGAGTTTTAAGATTTGACTGCCCCACTGGGTTTTGGACTTGCAAGGGGCCTGTAGCCCCTTTGTTTTGGCCAATGTCTCCCATTTGGAATAGCTGTATTTATTCAATGCCTGTACCCCCCATTGTATCTAGGAAGTAACTAACTTGCTTGGAATTTACGGGCTCATGGGGAGAAGGGAGTTGCTTTGTCTCAGATGAGCCTTTGGACTATGGACTTTTGAGCTAATGCTGGAATGAGTTAAGACTTTGGGGGATGGTTGGGAAGGCATGATTGGTTTTGAAATGTGAGGACATGTGATTTGGGAGGGTCCAGGAGTGGAATTATATAGTTTGGCTATGTCCCCACCCAAATCTCATTTTGAATTCCTGTGTGTTGTGGGAGGGATCTGGTGGGAGGTAATTGAATCATGGGGGCAGGTCTTTCCTATGCTGTTCTTGTGATAGTGAGCAAGTCTCACGAGATCTGATGGTTATTTTAAGGGGGAGTTTTCCTGCACAAGCTCTCTGTCTCTCATTTTTTTTTTTTTTTTTGAGATGGAGTCTTGCTCTGTCACCCAGGCTGGAGTGCAGTGGCATGGTCTCGGCTTACTGTAAACTCCGCCTCCTGGGTTCAGGCGATTCTTTTGCCTCAGCCTCCCAAGTAACTGGGACTACAAGTATGTGCCACCATACCTGTCTAATTTTTGTATTTTCAGTAGAGATGGGGTTTCACTATGTTGGCCAGGCTGGAGAAGCTCTCTTTTCTTGTCTGCTGCCATGTGAGACATGCCTTTCACCTTCTGCCATGATGAAGGTCTTCCCAGCCACATGGAACTGAGTCCAATAAACCTCTTTATTTTGTAAATTGCTCAGTCTAGGGTATGTCTTTATCAGCAGCATGAAAATGGACGAATACAGATGCCCTTTATTTCTTTCTCTTGCCTGATTGTTCTGGCTAGGACTTCCAGTACTATAATGAATAGAAGTGGTATTCTATTGTTCCAGTTTTTAGGGGAAATGCTTTCAACTTTTTCTTATTCAGTATGACATTGGCTGTGGGTTTGTCATATATAGCTTCTATAATTTTGAGGTAGTTTCTTCTATGCCTAGTTTGTATAGGGTTTTAATTGTGAAGGGATGCTGGATTTTATCAAATGCTTTTCTGCATCTATTGAGATTATGGATATTGTTTGGCTGTTTCCCCACCCAAATTTCATCTTTAATTGTGACTCCCATAAACTCCACATTTTGTGGGAGCGACCTGGTGAGAGGTAATTGAATCATGGGGTGGGCTTTTTCCCACTCTGTTCTCACGATAGTGAATAAGTCTCATGAGATCTGATGGTTTTATAAAAGGGCAGTTCCCCTGCAAAAGCTCTCTTGCCTGCCACCATGTAAGACGTGCCTTTGCTCCTTCTTTGCTTTCCTCTTTGATTGTGAGGCCTCCTCAGCCATGTGGAACTGTGAGTTCATTAAACCTCTTTTCTTTATAAATTACTCAGACTTGGGTATGTCCTTATAGTAGCATGAGAATGAACTAATACAGTACACTGGTACTGGTAAAGGGTAGAGTGGAGTGCTGCTGTAAAGATACCCAAAAATGTGGAAATGACTTTGGAACTGGGTAACAGGCAGAGGTTTGAACAGCTTGGAGGGCTCAGAAACGATAGAAAAATGTGGGAAAGATTAGAACTTCCTAGAGACTTGTTGAACAGCTTTGACCAAAGTGCTGGTAATGATATGAACAATAAGGTCCAGGCTGAGGTGGTTTCAGATGGAGATGAGGAACTTTTTGGGAACTGGAGTAAATGTCACTCTTGCTATGCAAAGAGACTGGCAGCATTTTGCCCCGGCCCTAGACATTTGTGGAACTTTGACTTCAGAGAGATGATTTAGGGTATCTGGGGAAGAAATTTCTAAGTGGTGAAGTGTTCAAGAGGAAGCAGTACATATAAGATTGGAAAATATTCAGCCTGACAATGCAATAGAAATGAAAACCCCATTTTCTGGGGAGAAATTCAAGCTGGCTGCAGAAATTTACATAAGTAATGAGGAGCCAAATGTTAATCACCAAGACAATGGGGAAAATGTCTCCAGGCCATGTCAGGGACCTTCACAGAAGCCCCTCCCATTACAGGTCTGGAGGCCTAGGAGGGAAAAATTCCTGGGCAGGGCCCAAGGATCCCCTGCTCTATGCAGCCTCAGGACATGGTGCCCAGCATCCCAGCTGCTTCAGCTCCAGCTGTGGCTAAAAGGGGCCAATGTACAGCTCAGGCTATTGCTTCAAAGGGTGCAAGCCCCAGGCCTTGACAGCTTACATCTGATGTTGGACCTGTGGGTGCACAGAAGTCAAAAATTAACGTTTGGGAACCTCCACCTACATTTCAGATAATGTATGGAAATGCCTGGATGTCCGGGCAGAAATTTGCTGCAGGGGTGGAGCCTTCAAGGAGAACCTCTACTAGGGCAGCTTGGAAGGGAAATGTGGGGTTGGAGCCCTCACACAGAGTCCCAAATGGGACTCCACCTAGTGGATCTGTGAGAAGAGGGCCATTGTCCTCCAGACCCCAGAATGGTAGATACACTGACAGCTTGCACTGTGCTCCTGGAAAATCTGAAGACACTCAATGCCAGTCTGTGAAAGCAGCCAGGAGGAGGGGTGTGCCCTGCAAAGCCACAGAGGCAGAGCTGCTCAAAACCATGGGAACCCACCTCTTGTATCAGCGTGACCATGATGTGAGACATGGAGTCAAAGGAGATTATTTTGAAGCTTTAAAATTTGACTACCCCACTGGATTTTGGACTTGCATGGGGCCTGTAGCCCCTTTGTTTTGGTAATTTCCCTCATGTGGAATGGCTGTATTTACACAATGCCTCTACCCTCATTGTATCTAGGAAGTAACTAATTTGTTTTTGATTTTATAGGCTCATAGGTGGAAGGGACTTGCCATGTCTCAGGTGAGACACTGGACTGTGGACTTTTGAGTTAATACTGGAATGAGTTAAGACTTTGGGGGGCTGTTGGGAAGGCATGATTTTTTTGAAATGTGAGGATTTGAGATTTGGGAGGGGCTAGGGGTGGAATCATATGGTTTGGTTATGTCCCCACCCAGATAATGGACAAAAAAATGGAAAAATATTCTTTGTTCATGTATTAGTAGAATTAATATTGTTAAAATGTCCATACTACTCAAAATAACTACAGATTCGATGTAATCTCTATCAAAATACCAATGACATTCTTCACAGAAATAGAGAAAACAATCCTAAATTTTGTATGAAACCATAAAAATAGCTAAAGCAATTTTCAGCAAATGGAATAAAATTGGAAGCATCACACTACCTGACTTCGAAATATATTACAAAACAATAGCAACCAAAACAGCATGGTATTGACATAAAAATAGACATGTAGACCAATCGAACAGAATAGAGAACACAAGAATAAATCCATGCACTTATAGCCAACTTATTAGTAAGAAAGGCACCTAGAACACACATGAGGAAAAGGACTGCCTCCTTAATAAATGGTGCTGGGGAAACCATATATTCACATACAGAAGGATGAAACTAGATCCCTATCTCTCACCATATTTAAAAATCAACTCAAAATGAATTAAAGACTTAAATGTAAAAGCCCAAACTATAAAACTACTAGAAGAAAACATAGGGGAAGTACTTAATGGCATTTGTTTGAGCAAGGATTTTTTGTATACGAACTCTAAAGCACAGAAAACAAAAGCAAAAATAACCAAATGGAACTACATCAAACTAAAATGCTTCTGCATAAGAAAGGAAACAATCAACAGAATGATGAGAAAACCTATAGTATGGGAGAAAATATTTGCAAACTGTGCATTTGCCAAGGGGTTAATATCTAGAATATGTAAGAACAAACAACTTTATTCTGTTATACAGAATAAGAAAAAAATCAATAGCAAAAAAAAAAAAATCAATAATCTGATTTAAAAATGGGCAAAAGACCTGAATAAACATTTCTCCAAAAAGGACATACAAATGGCTAACAGATATATTAGACAATGCCCAACGTTACTAATCATCAGGGCAATACAATTCAAAACCACAATGATGTATCACCCCTTACCCCAATTGGAATGGTTATTATCAAAAAGACAAAAAATAACAAATGCTGGTGTGGACGTGGAGAAATCTGAACCTTTATATACTGTTGGTGGGAATGTAAGCTAGTATAGCCATTATGGAAAACTATGATGGTTCCTCAAAAAATTAAAAATAGAATGGCCATATGATCTAGCAATCTCATAACTGGGTATTTATTCAAAGAAAATGAAATCCATCTGTCAAAGAGATACCTGCTTTCTCATGTTTACAGTGGCACTATTTGCAATAACCAAGGTATGGAACCAACCTAAGTGTCCATCAACAGGTGAATGGATAAAAATAAGTGATATATATCCACAGTAGAATATTATTCAGCCATAAAATAATAAAATCTTGTTATTTGTGGCAATGTGGATAAACCTACAGGACATTTTGATAAGTAGAATAAACCAGACATAGAAAGACAAATATTGCATGATCTCACTCATCTGTGGAATCTACAAAAGCTGATTTCATAGAAGTACAGAGTAGAATAGTGTTTACCAGAGGCTAAGGAGGATAGTGGGGAGGAGAGGATGGGAAGAAATTGGTTAATGGGTCCAAATTACAGTTAGATAGGACAAATAAGTTCTGGTGTGGTAGTGCATAGTAGGGTGACTATAATTAACAATATAGTATACTTCAAAATAACTACAAGAAAAAGTTTTGAATGTTCTCACTATGAAGAAATGATAAATATTTGAGATGATGAATATGCTAAACACTTTTGTTTGATCATTATACAATGCATACATGTTTTAAAACATCATACTGTATCCCATAAGTTTGTACAATTACTATATGTCAATTAAAGATAAAATACAACTTGAAAAAATTGTCCAAAATGAAACATACAGAAAATACTTTAGAAAAAAGCAAAAGAGCATCAGTGAGTCAGTGAGTTATCGGACAACTTCAAGACACCTAATATACATGTAATTTAAGTCCCTGAAGAAAAGGGGTGTATAAAAATATTTGAAAAATTAATGGATGAAATTTTAAATATTTGATAAAAACCATAAAACTGTAGATCTAAGAAGCTCAATAATCCTAATCACAAGAAACATGAAGAGGCTGGGCGTGGTGGCTCACGCCTGTAATCCCAGCACTTTGGGAGGCCGAGGTGGGTGGATCACCAGGTCAGGAGATCGAGACCATCCTGGCTAACACGGTGAAACCCCGTCTCTACTAAAAACATAAAAACAAAAAAAAATTAGCCAGCGTGGGGGCGGGCTCCTGTAGTCCCAGCTACTCCGGAGGCTGAGGCAGGAGAATGGCGTCAACCCGGGAGGTGGAGCTTTCAGTGAGCCGAGATCGCGCCATTGCACTCCAGCCTGGGCGACAGAGCCAGACTCTGTCTCAAAAAAAAAAAAAAAAAAAAAAAAAAGAAACATGAAGAAAATGACTCAAAGGCGCATTATCAAATTGCTGAAAACCAGTGATAAAATCTTAAAAGCAGCTAGAATAAAAAGACATTATAGACAGAGGAAAAAAATGAGTGATAGCAGATTTCTTTTCAAAAAACAATGCAAGGAAGAATACAGTTAAGAACACTTTTGAGGTACTGGAAGACAAAATTAGAATTCTGTACCTAGCAAAAATGTCTTTCAAAAACGACAGTGAGTTAGTTTTCCAGATACACAAAAGCTGAAAGTATTTATTATCACTAGATTGCAGTGCAAGAAATGCTAAAGGAGTACTTTATAAAGAAGGAAAATGTGGTAAAACCAGAGGATTAACAAGAAATGGCAAAAAAGAATGTAAATTATAAGAATAAAAATGTAAAAACTAAAAAGCAAAAAAGAAGGAAAATGACACTAGACAGAAATATGGAATGGAAATGCCAATTGCAGAGGTAAATATGTAAGACTTTTTTCTTATTACTTAAATTTTAAAACATAATCGTCTAAACAAAACATACTAATGTAGTGTGGGGATTATATGTCTATAGAATTAAAGTGTATACCAAAGATAGCACAAAGGCTGGAAGGGAGAAATGGTAGTACACTGTACGTCAAGTGGCATAATATTGCTTGAAGGCAAAATATGATAAGTTTAAGATAGAGTCTATAAGCCCTTATGCTACTATTAAAATAATAAGACAAGAATGTATAGCTAATAAGCTCACAAAAGAAAAAAGAAAAAAATGGAATCATAGAAAATAATTATCCAAAAGAAGTCAGAGAAAGAGAAAAAGAGAACAAAGAATAAAGGGGACAAACAGAAAACAAACTTAAAGTTGGTAATTTAAACCCTAATCCTACCAATAATGACATGAAATATAAATGGTCTAAGGTAATACAGGGCATTATACAGGTGCAGGTGTTTGTCACTGATAGCCTTTATCCCTTTCTTATAAAATAGAATTCCTAAGGTTTACCTGTGTACATGATTGCCAAACAGAGACTACATTTCCCAGCCACCCTTGTAGCCAAGTGTAGCCATGTGATTAGGTCCTTACCAAAGATCCAGGAGTGTTATGTACCATTTCTAGGATGGGCTGTGCCCTTAAAAGAAATTGTCTTGGGCGCTCTGCTTTTCCTCCTTTTCCACAGTCTGGGAGCTGGTGAGAAGTGGACCAGCCAACTTGGGCCATCCTGTAATTGGATACAGAAGCTACAGGTCAAGAATGGCAGAGCCACCCTATTAGCCTTTGACTATATGCCTCTGAACTGTTCAAAGAATGAGTAATATGCTTCTATCACATTTAAGCTGTTTTTCTTGATTTGGGTTACCTGTAAAGCATACTTTGAGGCAAGGACTTGGATGCAGTTAGTTTTTGGGGGAAGTCATCTTAGGAAGCAAAGGCAGGAGAGATAAGGTAATAAAGAATGCAGTAACGTGTGGGTAACTGCTATGGTCATATCCCATTGGGGACCCTCCAAGAAGCTCCCCTTAAAATCACCCATCAGTAGGTGGGGATGTGGAGACATTTATCAACTGACTCTTACCCACTGGATGAGGATGTCTCCTCCTCAGGGTATTTGCTACCTAAAATTGTCAGCATTCTGGAAACTATCATCATGTGCTGCTGCAGGTGAAGTAGTCAGTGTTATGGGTGGCATAAATGGTGCTTTAGTAATAGCATACTATTCTTGGAGGTATGTTTTCTCAAGTAAAAATAGCTCAGCTATTGTAATTAAAATTGACTACTTCTAATAAGAAAATTATAATTTTTATTGTTTTGTTCCTGAGATATGGGACTCCATCTTTTTCTTTTTTTTTCTTTTTTTTTTTTTTTTTGAGACGGAGTCTCTCTGTCGCCCAGGCTGGAGTGCAGTGGCGCGATCTCGGCTCACTGCAGGCTCCGCCCCCCGGGATTCACGCCATTCTCCCCCCTCAGCCTCCCGAGTAGCTGGGACTACAGGCGCCCGCGACGGGACTCCATCTTTTTAAAAGGTATGTACAGAATGAAGAATACTACTTTATGGAATAAGAATAAGCATAGTAGTTTTTTAGCCACAAAGTCTTGATTTATTTACATTAACTTCAAAAATTTAATGTGAAAACTTTGACTCATCATGGCTGTAATTTAAGTAATTAACAACTGTTTCATTATTTGGTTAAATTTTCAAGGTCTAGTTGATGATTTCTTCCACTGTTTATTTTGGACATTCTGGCCTCATGGATTAGCTAATTGTACCATAAATTCTCTGTTTTATTTTTTAAAATTTTTTGTTTTTTTGGTCATACTGCAGATTCCCAGGCATCATACCTCAAATATTTGTCCTAGTAAATATAAAATCTGTTTCATGTTGGAGTAAAAGTTATGTGCTCAGTATGTGGCCTTTGACTTCTCATTTAAGGGCACAGTAGGTGTAAATTAATATATCACAGCACAGCTTTTCTGAGGGCTATAACTAGACTGTGCCTACTGCTGGTTTGCAGTGGAGAAAATTGTCTTCTAAAAGAGCAACAACTTTGTGCTTGCATCCACAATTTAAAGATATCTTTCTCGGACGTAGCATATGTTTAACAGCTTCTACTCTGTAGAGCTTTTAAGAGAGGTATTGGAGAAGTTCAAGAATTTCAGGTAAGAAATTATTTATCCTTACATTCCTAACAATTAGGAGGCTTAATTTTTTCTTACTAAAATTTGAAAAATACACATTTTGGGAGATATTAGTAAAAGATCTGATAAACATCGCAAAGTTATTTCAGAGGGACACGAGGAAATGCCAAAAATATTTTGAAATTATTTTTAGAAAAAAGGATATAAATGGAAACCAAAGAATCCCATTAAAAATGAATGACCCCTTTCTTATTTTTTTGAAAGCAATTCTCTGATTACTACATTTGGAGGTACCATCAAAACTAGTTTTAACATACACCTAAGATTCTGGAAACTAGATTATATAGTTATTTCCTCCATTGCAATGGGAGTGACAAAATCCCTTACTACTAGATTTTGTAGCTAATGCCCAAGCCATGCCTTAATGCCCATTATTCCTTAAATATTGAACATTTAAATATCAACTATATAACTAAGGTAAACACTTCTAATGGCAAGAATAACATGGAAGAATACATGATCAAAGTGTGATAGCTAACTCTGAATAAAATGGTGTTGGTGTTTGCTTTCAGGGTAAATACTTTATAGAATATCCTACAAGATAAAGTTGTGGGAAGAGTTATTTCTATACATTGTTTATGGGAGTATCAGTTGGTGTAAATTTACATATAGAATAATTTGGTAATATCTCTCAAAATTAAAATAAAATGTATTTGGCCCATCAATCTGCAACTTTATCCTACTTGAATCAATAATACAAAATATTACAAAACATTGTATTACAAAAAGTACAAAAATATGTGTACATGGATGCTCATTTCAGTAAATTATAATGTGAAAACTTGAAACAAGTATACATCAGTAGGAAACTGTTGAGTAAATTTTGGTAAAACCATACTTACAATAACATTTCACTATTACAAAGAATGAAGTCTAGTTTTATGTGCCAACATGAAAGGCTTTCCAACATGTATTTTTAAGGGAGAAAAAATGATGCAGAACAACAAGCACATTATATTTCCACATGTATAAAATAAGTGTATGTGTGTTTGTGAGTCTGCGTATTTGTAATTTGTATATGTACCCAACATTTCTGTGATGAGACCCAAGAAACTATTAATATTCAGAGAATGAGACTGGAGGTTGAAGTAGAGCTCTTTATTTTTATTTTGCTGCCTTCAGTCTATTTGAATTTATTTTTAAAAAATCATGTGCAGTAAAAAAATAAACAGTTACATGTTTTGAAAAACAGCTATTTTTATAGACCACCAACTTATTAATGAAGGGAATATGGAGAAACACAGAAACAGAAGCTCATTGATACACTAATATTATTTAACTTCCCTAAGAAAAGACTTAGGTAAACCTATACTTGATAATTTTCTGTTCTTTCTAATTTTATTTCTTTTCATTCGGTTTGGTTTGATTATTTAGCTTTGTTTTGTAGAGATTTGTCCTGATCCTTTCTTTATAAAATTATACTATCTTACTAAAGAAGTCTTATATAAAATATAACCAAATTTAGCAGAAACGTGTTAGCATTTTTCCATTATGTTGTTATAAAACAGTAAATAACAAAAAAAGCCACAGGCAAATTCCATTGTGGCATATTCTCCATTGTGAGTACAATGATAGGGGGGCCATGGAGTTACCTGGCGATTTGTTGACAGTGGCCTTGGCGGGCATGATGGGCTTCTGTCTTTCCTTATTGTACTTAGGCTCTGAAGATGTAGCCTAACTATGATGTAAATAAAGTGTCTCGGAAAATTCCTCACCAAGAAGGGTCCTGCTTTGCCATCCAAGTTACATGGGTCCTTTGAGAACCACTTCTAGTTTAGAAGGAGAAGCTTATTTGTTTTATGAAATTTCTATTAGAGAAATATTTTAAAATACTTTTATTGTAATTTATATTTTGGAAAGTGCTGAAAAGCATAAAGGGGCAAAAGGCAATCCTTCTGTTCATCAATCTTAGTCAAATACAATCCTACCATCCAGAGACAAGTGTTACTATTTCGTGATATAACCATTCAGTATTTTAGTGCATTTTTAAAAATCCTGTATTACATGCATCATCTTAGTGCTTAAATTATCATATGCATTCCTATTATTGTTAAAATCTTTTTCCTATACATATTTTTTTCATGGATTTTTAATATTTCACTCTGAATTTATCATAATTTGGGTAATAATTCATCTAAATTTGGATATTTAAGTCAATTTCATTTAAAACAATTTAGCCATTATAAAGAATGCCACCACAACCCCTTTTTATTAATAATTTTTATTTATAGTTCTGATTATCATTTTTATTTCATTTACCTTTTTTAATTTTGAAAAGAATGTTTAGTAATTTTAGTTTTAGAATAACTAGGGTTAAAGTGCATGAGCATTTGAAATGATCTGAATATATATATATGTATATATTTATACATTATGTATCTATATCAGTGGTTCTCAACCAGGGACAATTTTGCTCCTCTGTCCTCCCCTCCTCCCCAAGAGGCATGTGGCATTATCTGGAGACATTTTTGATTGTCATGACTTGGGGGTTCTTCTGCTGCTCCTGCCTAATGCGCAGAAGCCAGGGGAGCTACTAACCACTCAGCTTCCCACAATGAAGAATTATCCACTCCAGAAATAGCAATGGTACTGAGTTCGAGAAACTCTAAGATAAATACCTATATATCTGTATATATCTGTCTCTATATACACACCTCAATATCAAAATGTATAAATCAAATAAATAAACAGCATCTGCCTCTGTATATGTATCTGTCTTCTGTCTACAAATTCACTCCCAATATAAATGTATTAATGTATTAATTTACCAATGAAATTATCAATAATGGTTTTGTTAAATATATAAGCAGAAAAGTTATTTTTCATTTTAATAAAATTAATCTTTAAAAAACAATTAATTTTTAAATTATATTTATTCTCTTAATCTAGTCTTTCTGATTTCATCCCCTGATGAATGTAGGGAAATCAGTTTTCTTTTTTAGTCACCAGTGACTTATAAAAGGCAGAGTTGGAAGGACAGTGATATCTTCAGCTTTTAAATTCCTGGGTCACACAATCTTTCCCTCAGATGGAAAATGAACAAATAAGAGGAAAAGTCATAACACCACCTTAAGTGGTGTTATGGCATTTACAGCTATTATAATTAGATATTAAGAGCCATTAAAAATTATATTGGGACCAGTATATAAAGAGCAAATTTGGAATCAATTTTAAGTTAAATGGATGGTCCTTTGAGTTACACAGATGACTGTCACACCCTCAACAAAAGAGAGAGAGGCCATCTATACTTTTATTTTTTATTTTCTTTTTAATTTTTGTTTTTGTTTTTTTTTTTGAGATGGAGTCTCATTCTATCTCCCAGGCTGGAGAGCAGTGGCGCTATCTCTGTCTCTTGGATTCAAGCGATTCTCCTGCCTCAGCTTCCCATGTAGCTGGGAATACAGGTGTGTGCCACCATGCCTGGCTAATTTTTGTGTTTTTAGTAGAGATGGGGTTTCACCACGTTGGCCAGGCTGGTCTTGAGCTCCTGACCTCAGGTGATCCGCCCACTTCGGGCTCCCAGAGTGCTGGGATTACAGGCATGAGCCACTGCACCCAGCCTATACTTTTATTAAAACCAGTATTAGCAGCTCTTTGGCTTTTTAGGAAGCTTATATTTTATAATTGGTACTTCGGTAATACTCAAAATTTGGCAAGCCTTGTGACATTATCTTTAATTTCTGTTGTTACTGTTTTACTCACTTTTTTTTCTTTCTTTCTTTTTTTTTGTTTTACTCACTTTGAAAAAGAGTTTGATACTAACAGTCTTAGTCCTACCCATTTTGGAACTAAACCTTCATTTATTTATTGTTTATTGAACATCTAAAGTATAATATTACATCTTGCCTTTCAAATGTCATTCCCATGATAATTGGCCAGTATTTTAAAGACATATTAGAATCACCACACATCTTTAAACTGACCTTCACAATTTCCTGCTTTCCCCTTACCCACAATCATATCTCCTGTGGATAAGGAGATTATGTAGAACAGGGCTTGGTTCTGCCTATATAGAGTTACTGCTATTTCCTTTAGTTTTCTTTTTCATTAAAAACAAATGAACAAACAAATCAATTTATTACTTATTTTAAACACAATTTTAACACAATATGTTCTAGTTTTCTACAGAAAAATATAAAATATAGACAGGCAGAAAGAAAAATCATTCATTATTGCATCACCTGCAGGTACACTTAAAGTTTAATACTACTTATCATTCTGTTTTTATATAAGACTGTATATATATTTTGTGAACATCTGTTCTTATCAATATACCATTCCGTTGTATATAAATGCCATGGCTTAGGCTTAGTTAAACAGTTCCTTAATATTGGGTAATTTAGGTAGTGACTGATTTTTATAAATTATTTCACGACAATGAACTTTATATGTCCATGTCTTTACATATATCAGATTCTTTCCTCAGGATAAATGCCTCATGCTAACATTGGTCATTGGACTGAAGATTTTAAAGACCTTAGATTCATGCTGTCAAACTGCTTCTGGAACAGTTACACAAATTTACTTTCCTTATAACGTAGCTTCTTTATAATATTTTCTTTAATTTTAATAATTGAATCTCAAATTATATACTTAAAAATAGTTTAATAATGAATTATATGTATATCCTCTATTTGAAAACAAACTGTGATTTCTTTCACAGCAAGGTGAAACCAATTTCTCCTTGATGGCTAGATATTATGTAGTCAATCAGAAATGAATAACATTGCAATACTGGGATTGAAGCTTGTGAAAGAAGTATCAAGTGAAATAAAAATTAAGAATACTTCTTTACCATTATGTACAAATTTACTTTTGACACCAACTGCATTTATCAGAGGTATGCATAATGAATTCTGAATTTTGTTCCATAAAGTTCCTCAGTGCTTCAGCAGTTCTTAGAATGTTTTCTTTTAACAAAATTTTTTAGCTTACTAAACAAATTATAAAAGAGACACAAATTCATGTATGCTATAAATTGTTTAACACTAGTAGCTATAATGTGTGAATTGTGCTGCTAGGTTAACTATTTTGTGCATATTACGGATTAAAGCTGCCAGGGAAGGTTTTATTATGATTATGATTATGAAAAGTTTCATACATGTGCTCAAATAGGTAGACTAGCCATCTCAGCTTAATTGAGTACTCAGAGATTTCAAGGGTAACTTGAACTGGTAGCATTTGCAGCTGTGCCTATATAGCTTTAAATAATGAAGATAAAATGCAGGGAAAAAATGAATACTGATGACTATACATGAGAAATGGACTACAGTTCTCATGTATAGTCATCAATTCATCAAAATTCTCATTAATTAGCTTCATAAACCAGAAACCTTAAGTATAATCCAATAAATTCTTCCACTTTAGGTGTTGCTTGATGTAAGGGCTCTATTCCTTAAACTATTTGAAGGACCATTAAAAAGGGGATATGACTAGCAAATTACACCATCAAGGGTTAATATAGAAGCATAAGTAGGACCTATTTGTGTTACTTTCCTCAGAAGTCAGAAAGAAAATATATTTTTAAAAAGGAGAAGGGAGTCCTTACTCAATTTTTGCACAACTAGATTCTCCCCTTTGTGTACAGGCAGTCTTTGTTTTACACAGGAGTATGGGGACAATAAAAATAACTGTGCAAAATTGATTTTAATAATGGGAAAAATGAAAATTGTTCTGTCATCTTTATTTTCCTCAAAACATTAAAAACTGTCTTACTATTGGTTATATATGTATATATAGGGTTATGATGCATAAAGTTATATATATACATGGTTATACATGTATAGGGAAATTAAAAAAGTAAAACTAATATTTTGTGCACTGTAGCTTAAAACATTAAAAATACTGAGAATCAATGTGTTTTGTTTGTTTGTAAAAGCTTCCCATGTGTTTGTAGTTGACCAGTGCTTGTCCTCTTGTTGCATAACTTACAGTTGCCTTGGCAAATTTCCAAACACCTTTTTTAAGTAGATGGTTCAGCTTCCAACATTTTATTCTATTCACTTTTGATGTTGTAAATTATCTCTGAGAATTCCTTTTATGTGAAACTTTTTGCTAGAGTGACTTCCTCTGGGATATGAACATCTTCATCCTTTTCACTACAATCGTTTTTCTCATTTGTTTGCCTTCACTAAGTTCCTCTTGCTAGAGTCTCTCTAATGGCAACTGTCTACACACACAATTGACTATTTTTCTATAACTCCATTTATGTGTGATTCTAATTTCACTTCCAGCTTTATGGTTTTGTTTTTTAAATAATTCCAGCACTTGCATCTTTGTTGGCTAATTCCTTCTTTTGATTATCCATTTTTGTAAAAAGTCACCTGTTTGTTGCCGTGAGACAAGGACACGACATGACTGTGCGTGACCTGAATAACAAATGCTCAGTGATCGATCACCAACGGACTTTGAAAGAAGTGATGTGATTGTTCACTGATCATGGTACACATCTGTTATTTATGTAGTGATTTGTGGACTGAAGAGCTGGCAGCGAAGTTTATACTTTATGCAATTACTCACATTTAATATACCGTGGTAACTGAAATTTGAATCATGTTGTTGGGGGACAGTTGTTATTTAACTAATCCATGGTAACTGAAGTTCATGTGTATGGGAACCATGCTGAGTCAGGAATGCCTGTATTCCCTGCTTAAACTGGAATACCACAGTTCCCTCTGAGTTTGAGACTGTAGTGAAATGAATGAAGAATGATCACAAAACAAAGAGAATGTCTAAATATGTGTTTAATTTGCACATGCATGCAATTTTTGACACAATATCAGGGTCCAACATTTTTGTTTGTAAGCTATTTACAGTTTCTATTTCCTGCATCACTGCTGTTATTATTTTGTAAATTTTAAGTATCAAACATGTAAGTTTCAGAAATATTCAAACAATACCAAGACATTTTAATACTTTCACTATATACATCTTTAGTTAAAGCAACATAGAGTATTTAAAAAAATTTGTTTTGAAATAATTATAGGTTCACAATCTACGGGAAATTGAAAAGGATAGAACAGAGAGAGCTTGTATACCTTTCACCCAGTTTCCTCTATTGGTTACTTCTTATATACTTATAATACAATATAAAAACTGGGAAAATGGCATTGGTATTACATATGTGTATAGTTCTGTTACTTTAATCACATGTGTAGATTTGTGCAAGCAATCAAGATGCAGAACTATTCCACCATCACAGAGATCTCCTTCTTGCTACTCCTTCATAGCTTCACCCTTTATCCTTTATCCCTAGCCCTTGGCAACTGCTAATCTGTAATTTTATCTTTTCAAAAATGACCAGAAGTTTGTTCCTTTTGATCGCCGAATAATATTATGTGGTTAGTGTTGCTTTTATGTGCGTATTAAAAGTTTGTATCTCTCCTGGAGTCTCCCTTCTAAGAAAGAAAAAAGTTTATATAAATTGTATTATACTATTTTATTCTCTTGCAACTTTTAGAAAACTCAATGTTATGTTTTTGATAGTTGTTACCTATTTCATAAATAGCATCTAGTTTTAAACATCCAATCTGATAATTCTTTAGCTCCTTATTTAAGTGTATTTGTACTTATTACCATAACTGAAGTATTTTTATTAATTTATACTATTTTATATTTAATTTTTCATTTACCTTTTTCTTGCTTGTTTCTCTCTTCCTGCTTTGGATTTTTGAATAATTGGATATTTTTATTTCCTTTTTTCTTTTATTTCCTTTATTTTGAGGTTTTTTTTTTATTCTAATGAATATCTCAACTTTTAAATATTCATACATGTTTAAAAAAATCTTTAAGTTAATAAGCATCTTTACATTTCTTGTAAGAAGCTTTTAGAATTTTAGCATACATTATTTGCATCACCCCTCAAACTTCCAAGTGAATGTTTTATTTCCATCTTTGTTTTCCCTACTACCTTCTAGTAGTCATTACTGTCATTGCTGATATTTTACATTTACTAATTTCTTTGCTCTCCATTATTTCCTGAGTTCAGTTTCCTTCTTACCAAAGTTCACTTATTAGTAAATCTATTGGTGCAGTTTGTAACTGGCAAAAAGCTATCTCAGACTTTGAATGAGAATATCTTTAAATCACACTTTCTCTTAAATTTTTTTTATTATGTGGATGTTCAAACATATAGAAGAGTAGAAAAAAATAGAACCATGTACACCCGTGGTTGTATTATCTAGATTCAGACTGTTGAGTCTAGATTTTCACAATTTGAGTCTAGATAATAGACTCAAATTACTTGACTTTTTGCCATGCTTGCATTCTTTATACACGCAAACACACACGCCCTTTAACTAAAACACTTAAAACTAGGCCGGGCACCAGTGGGTCCTGCCTGTAATCCCAGCACTTTGAGAGGCTGAGGCGGGTGGGTCACCTGAGGTCAGGAGTTCGAGACTAACCTGGCTAGGGTGGTGAAACCCCATCTCTACCAATAAAACCCCACAAAAATTAGCTGGGCGTGATGGCACATGTCTGTAACCCAGCAACTGGAGAGGCTGACGCAGGAGAATAGCTTGAACCTGGGAGACAGAGGTTGCAGTGAGCTGAGATCACACCACTGCACTCCAGCCTGAGAGACGGTGCAAGACTGTCTCATAATAAATAAATAAATAAAGAAATGTATAGCTATCATGCTGCCTTACCCCGAAATGAAAACAGTTCAATGTGCCTCTATAAACTTGGGATAGTTCTAATTTTATTATAAAATATAAGCAACAATTCTCTAATATCAACTAACACTCACTATATGTTCATATTTTAGATTGTTCCAAAATAGTTTTTTAACCTCTTTTTTAAAACCGGGATCCAACCAAAAACTGCACACTATGTTTATTTGTTATATATCAGAAATTTTTTAAATCCAGCAAAAGATCTTCCCTCTATTATTTTCATGACATTGAGTTCTTGAAGATATCGGACCAGTTGTTTTGAAAATGATCCATTTACTGGATTTGTTTGATTACTTCTTCATAGGATCTTTTAACCTATTCTTTGTGTTTCCTGTAACTTTTTCATCTTACCTTTGAATGATATTTTAACTGGTTACAGAATTCTAGGTTGACAGTGTTTTTTCTTGAGCATTATTCTCTGACCTCTATTTTTGACTGATGATGAGTCTATTGAGAGACTAATTATTGTTCCTTTGCAGGCAACCTATCTTTTCACTCTGATTGTTTTTAATATTTTATTTCTAGTCTTGGTACTTTGTAGTTTCAGCAAAAGGTGTTTTGGAGTATATTTATGTTTGTTAGTATGTCTTGGGCTCTTCCAAAGAGAAGATAACAATAATAAACTTCAAACCAGGATTCTTATGATTCATCAATTATAAAAATTATCAAACATTGTCACACTGAATATGTTTCTACTCTATTCTTTCTATTATTTCCTTTTGGAGCTCCTATATTCTATATGTTGGACATTTTCATTTTCCATGCTTCTTCTCTTCCAAATTTCCCATCCCTTCACTTCTCTCACTACATTTTTCCTGGATAATTTCCTCAGAACTATCTTCCAATTCTTTAATCTAAACCTCCTAGAGCTCCATCCACTCTGCTATCTAACTCATCCTTTATGTTTTTAATTTGAATACTGAATCCTCACATTTTTCTTTTTCTTGAAGTTCAGTTTTCTGTCTTGATTTTAAAAATAATATCTGTTCTTTCCTTATAGTTTTTGTCTCCTTAATAGTTTAAAATTTACCTATTTTATAGTTTCTTTCATGTTGTCCTATTATCTGAAGCTTTTGAGTTCTAATTACCCTGTTGTTATATTGCTTATTATCATTCATTCATTTTGGAGTATTTCCTCTTCTGATTTGCAGCTTTTGAAGATCAGATCAGCTTTATTGATGACTGTATGTGTGTGTGTGTGTCTAAATCCAGATAATAATGCTGAAGGAAAATAATTGTCAATTTAGACCTCTATATACTAATGCAGAGTAGTCCTACATTTTCTTCTACCATGTATTTCAAAAATTGAATAGTTGGGAATGAATTTTTGTGCTAACTTTCTGGCTTAGGGATTTGTATGCCATAAAATAACGCAGGCTGAATCTTTACTTTTTGAAATAAATTTTTGTTTTTTAAAAACCTTGGAAAGTGTTCTTGGAAAGACAATTTCCTTTTGTGTCTTTTGAACTGGTGGATGGAGTCCTTATCTCTCCCTAAGAGGCAGCCTGTTTAGGATCTTAACTTCATGAAAGGGTCTCATTTCTACCCCTTTAGGGTGCATGAGGTCAAGGCCACATCTCTTGTCTCTGTATGGAAATTAAAACCTTAGCCTCTGGCCTCTATCTAGGTCATATAACTTGCCCACATTTCTCTGACTGATTCAGGTTATCTTGTAAGCTGCCTGCTTTGGCTTCTCTTTGACCCCTGAATGTTTTTCTTTCTTTCACTGGACATCAGCTATATATTGTCTTCCTGCTATATTTGTTCTTAGCATTTAATATATTTTTAAGTTTTATTTTAGAAAAAGTTTTTGTATAGGTCACTATGTAGCAAAATCAGCAGAATGTCAGTTCTAAATATATGAAAACTTTGACATTGTCAAAATTTTTATTTTTCATTAACATATTTGGCATTTCAGAATAAAAAATTCAAGGAATGATACAAAACACTGTTTCATAAATACTGTAAAGTGAGCAAAGAAGGGAATATAAAAAATGGGGAAAACAAGGGCCATGGATATTAAAACCAAGATGCTGAGTTCACCGACACATGGTTCTTTATATTGTATAATAATTCCAATAAATTAAAAAATGATTAAATAATACATTCCCACTGTAAATCAATCCTAATTTGTGTAATCAAAGGTTGTTTTGGAAGGTGGAAGGGAATGATGGGGAGGAAGTTAGTTATAGGTAGCTTGTCAAAACTTTGAGTTAGATTTCTTCCAGCAACAATGAAGGCAATACTTTTTATTCGGTGCTAGAGATGCATGTCCAGTGGAAAGAAATTTTTCTACTTCTCCCTTCCTGTGGAGGCCCAGGTGCATAAGGAAGGGGCAAGAGCACAATGTATGTGAAAAACCTTATTTCTAAAGAGAAGTGAGTTCAGACTAAAGAAGTGGCTTCATCAACAAGGAAAATTTTTTAGCCTTGTCACTACACAATAGGATGGGTCTAGAGAAACAAGAGATAAACCCCATCTCTTAAGGATCCTGTTGAAAAAATTGGGTGATTTTTTTCAAGGAAAATATGGTAAGAAAATATTTACTGGTGCTAAAATACCTACAAAACTTTAACTTCAAAATATGGTGTAGCTAAGAACTTAACAGCATTTGTTTTTATATTAGAATCACTCGGTTTGAATCTGAGCTCTACTACCTATTAGCTCTGTTGCCTTTGAGCAAATCATTTAAATTCACTTACCCTCAGTTTGCTTACTCATAAAATGATAATAATAACAAAATTCCATGAGTCTGGTGAGAATAAAAATGAAACAACCATGAAATATACTCTATAAAGCACTTAGCATGGTGCCTCCATATAATGATCACTAATATGTAATAGCTACTATTATGAAATCAACGCAGAGATTTATAGAAATCACATGAAGAGAAAAAGGCTTCAAAAGACTGGAAATGTAAAAAATTCATCTCTTTGAACTAACTAGTCATAATTCTGGGATTTCTAAAATACAAAAAAAAAATGGAGGAAATAATATTATCCCTATAGCTTAAAAATATTGTGGTGGGTGTTTTTATATTATGTGAGCCTCAATTTACAGAAAACTAAGCATTGTTTGAAAAGGAAAGAGAAACATTACTTTTTATGGATTAGTCTCCATGGTTGCTTTGTTAATGTGTTTGCCCTAGTAAAAATACTTTTAATTCACTTTTAATTTAATATAGAAATACTTTTACCTATTCACAAAAAAGATTGCAATAGGAGAAAGTTTTCAGGCAATGATAAATCTTCTTTCTTTCCTCTGGACAGAATTTACAGGTCCAGATAATTTTTGTAATGATTAAAAGTGTATTTCTTATGAATAAAAATTTATATTTTTTGCTATTAATTTGCCTATCCATTTTTTTCTAAGCAAATTTACATCTGCGCTAGGAAGAAAATTATAATGATTATTCTATCTTTTTGAAAAGGCAATGGTTACACTGAATCACCTGAGTTCCATCTCTGGGCAACAGGGACAAATGGTCACTTGCAGTGCAAAGATCAAGTACTGAGAGTGTGAGGTCAGCTGCTTTACACAACACCTAATGGGACTGTCATTTCTCAGGGTCCCCAGCCAAAGGCAGGGTGGCGACATGGTGTACCCATCACTAAGGTGCCATGTCTGGCATTTAAATGGGGCTCAGTAATTCCAGCGGAGCCGAGTTATTAGAGATCTAATTGCCATTGTCTAATAAATTCTTTTGAGGTCTTTGTGTATTGGTTCACTTAAGTATTCAATGTATGAAGGCTAGAAGCAGTTATTAAAAATGTAATTGTTTTGTAAATTTTTATTTTTCAATTCCAAAACACTCTCATGAATTAATAAACAGCATTCAGATAAAATAAGAATATTCATCAATAATGCAAGATTTTCTGTGTCATTGTGGGGTGGGGATATCACCTTACTGCATTGTCGATCAGAAACTCTGGGGAAATAACATTTCTTCTGTAATACACTTCCATGTTGGATATTCTAGACCATGTTTAGCTGGATAATTTTTATTTTGAACAAAATGTTTTTATTTTTATGTTCTTTCCAATAGAGATTATTTGAACTCATCACCATCCTAAGTTTATTTCAAGTTATTACTTTCTGGATTGACTTTCCAAAGCTAGCTATGAATACACAGTGGACTTTAAAATAGCAAGGCTATTTTTGTTTAAAGTGAGCAAGGATGGTGTTGTCCCCAACTACTGAAATATAACAGAGCTTTCCTAAGGCATTTAGATGTTCCTCAGAACATTGATGCATAGTCAACAAATGGCAAAATGTAAAAACTCCAAAGGGGTTAGTGCTTCCTTAGATGACCTGATTGACAGCTCTAGGCTTGCCCAGTGACACTGTCATTTGAGGGAACCTACACTTTTTTTTTCCCAGGTTTTCTGATGTCTCTTCGGTGTCACAAGGGGACAAACCCCTGTGGTACTGCCAGGCCCTTCTCTGTCAGAGGGCTAAGACCTGGGCTAATTCATTGCACTGCAGTTTAATTAAACTGCACTGGAGTTGTTTCCCTGGTAAAATAAGTGTGGGAAGAGAATGTGTGTCAAAAGGGACATGCCCCTTACTGTGTGTACTTTATTGTTACACCACAGCTAATATATTGTGGGAATTCCATGGAGTCAATGATAAACTGTATTATCGAGCTCCATAAAATAGGCATTCTACTAGTGCAGGTTACTGTAGCTCACAATTCTATTAATCCTTCTAATTTATTATATTATGGCTGTATGTGAGGTCTCATAAATTTATTATACCCCTTTCATCTAAAAAAACCCCACACGCTTGTTTCTCCTTTCAAATAAAACCTCTTATTATTTGTTGTGTCTGTCTCTAAAAATGTAATAGCCACTTGTAAGAAAATATAATTACTGGCTGAGAAATGTAAACTGATTTGACATGTCTTCTACCCTAAAATAAAAAAATTCTATTAAACCTTGCTGTATGAGTACAAATACTAGTGTATGAAGAAGACCCATTGGATTTTTATTTCCAGTTTTCTGGCAAGAAGTTCACATCTTTATGATTATCATTCTCTTCATCATTTTTATTATGACAAAAGAATTTACTTATAGTACCCTTTCTCCTTTATCATTCAGAGAAGAGGCCAATAAGAGGGCAGAGATAACATCAGGTTTGTTCGTTTCTGTATCTTTAGTGCCAAGTTCAATGCCTGACACATATTAGAGGCTCAATAAATATGTGTCAAATAAATAGGAAGGCAAATGCAATCAAATATTTTGATATTTACTTGTATAAACTTTGATATAATTTTTATCTGTATAGGCATTAACATGTTTATTAATACAGCTTTATTTTTTATCAGCTATAACTGCATAAATATTTAATTTATTGTTTAAAAGGATGACATCTAAACACATGCAGGAATAATTGTATTAAGTTATGAAATTTTGGTTGCTGTTTGTAGGCTGCACTTCCACTTAGTTTTAGAAACCAAGATACTTCAAAGTAAATGACACTTTGGAGATTAAGAATAAGCTGAAGATTCTGTGGGCTGGCCCTCATGTGATAAGAGGAAATGTAAATTGAGCTGCACTTCTTACCTGTTTTGGATCAGAATGATAACTGTGTTATTTGTAAATGAGTTGAAACAAGCTTTGACATTTTTGAATTTCAATGAGGCACCCTAGTTCTGTGTATCCTGAAGTATACAGGCAAGTGGTGAATGATACAGGAAGACTGGACACAGACTAGGAATCTGTCTACTTTATTATCTCAAATGCCAGTAAATAGTAAAAATGACCAGAGTCTTTTTAGTAACTCTTGCTTTAGAGCACTTTGTTTGAAGGGAAATTATTTGTTATAGGACATGTGGTCAGGAATGACAAGATAGATGAAGACAACTGATATTGTAAACATATTAGAAACTTGAGAGAGTAAGTCAAGCTTGGAAACAAAATTTCTGTTTCATTTAAAAATCATTTCTCTCTTCACAATTGGGGTGGAAAGAATGAGGTTGACTAATTTTCTGGTATTAGCTAAATTTCCCTTGTTTCTGTTTTGTAAATGAAGGCAGATCTTCCCTTTGATGTTATTTTTTTCTCCATAATAAGAAAGAAAAAAAAAGTCTTAAAATAGCTTCCATAAATGTGTCCAGAACTAACAACATTGGCAGTCCCAATGCCACCTCCTGTCTCATTTGGTCTTCAATGCCATGATAGTATCTTGTCATGTGACAGATGCAAGTTGTTCAGTTATTTCCAGGGAGTTAAGTGGCATAGTGGAAAGAGCTTGGTTTTGGAATTCATCACATCTGAATTTGAATCCCAGTTCTACCTTTTAATAACTGAGAATTAAAAAAAAATTACTTAGTTTTTCTGAGCCTCCATCATAGGATTTTAATGAAAAATGTACTAGATAATGTATGCCAAGTGATTAACATAGTTCCTGAGACATAGTAACTTCACAATAAATAGTTGCAATTATTTACCATTACTATCTTCACTCCCAAGTATAAAGAATAAAATGCCAAATCCTCCCACAGAAATGATATTTGAATAAAACAAGTTTCCTACTCTTGGGTTATTATTTGTTTACTTGAATTTATACAGTGTGTCTCCAAAGAACAGTGTAGTAATTGTAGATTACTAGGGGAGCAGTCTTGCCATTAATCTGTTGAGATTTTGACTACTTTCTTTCTCTCTTCACTTGCTACATTATTGAAGTGGGTCAGCTCTATTTCTCCATAAAGCAATAGAGAAAAGCATGTTTTGATTACAACTACACTTTTAATTTGCATGTATATATTCAGATGCTGCACTAAGGAGAGTATGCACTACTCATTTTATGCCTACAGAATTAATATTTCCTGAGAGATAAAAGTGAGTAGCTTTCAGAACTTTACAGCCACAAAGGACTTTGGACTTCATCTTTAGTTTAATTAGCATCTTCCCTACTTGGGCTATTTATAATTTGTGCTAAGCACTCACTATACCAAGTGTGTGGCACATGGATTATCTTATTAAATCTTTACAATAAGCCTAAGAGGAAAGTGCAATGATTAACTCTCACTGATGGTTGAGGGCACTGAATGTTAGAGAGGTTAGGTAACATGCTGTAGATCATATGTATGGCAAACGGTAGAGCAGCGATAGAAAGGGTGGTAGTCACTTCAGGTCTGTGCTTCCGACTACTTTACAGTATCTGCACCCCTCCACCCACCTCAGTACAGGCTCTGTATGGTGTTCTGGACAGTTCCTAGTCAATACCAGCAGGTCGACTCACAGTAGTATAAAGCTTAGGGGAGGCTGATCAGCCTTGGGCATACCGCAGGGGCATCAATTTCTTTAGAACCACTGTTCTAATAGTAACTTGAAGATGAGATTCCTTACCCTTGAAAACACATACATATTTAAATTTTGATTGTAATATGAAATACTATAGATAAAATATATAACATGAGTTATTTCTTATATCTTTTGAAGTGTGGTTTTAACTTTTTAAAAAAGAATAGAGTGAAAACTAATAATGCATAAATAAGTAAACACTTAAATGGCTTTATAGACTTAATTTAATTAAAAAGTCAGGGATGACACTAAATCTCATAATTTGAAAGCACAAAGACTATTTCTGTACTGGCAAAACTAACATAATCTTTATAAAATATCTAGTGTTTTCAGTTTTGGCATAAAAATATAATAAAGTAAAAATAAAAGTTTTTCTAATGCTATGTTTCATTTTGATGATAGAAAAATAGAATCCATATGAACATATATTTAAAAATTTTAAAACATTTTTATGAACAAACTATGCTGATTATTTAGGAACATAAGTAAGATAAACTTACTTCCTCCCGAAATGAGATAAAGGAGCAATTTTTGGCCCCGTTTGATGCAGTGTCACTGAGAAGTGAACAAAGCATTCTTCGTATTTCGGACGTATATGAGATTCAGTAGGTATATGTGAAGTGTTACCTGGAATAATTCAAGGAATTTTTTTTCCAATGTGTATGACCAAAATAGCTGCTATTAGAACTATATTGAAAATAGTTCACCAAAATAGTTTCAAAATAAGACACTTTTTAAAACTTTGAATTGATATAAGATTAATAAATGTCAAATTATTATTTTTACTTCAATTTCAAAACCCTTTATGTAACATCAAGGCATAAACTTTGATATGGGAGTGCTTTAAATCATATGAAATTGTTAGGAGGGAGAGAGCATACTATATCACAGTAAAATAGCGCACCATAGAAATAATATTAATTCTTAGAAATGAAGGAAAGTTTGTATTAGCAGTATTTTCTCATTTGATAAAATAACTATTTTGCTTTCTTTAAATAATGAGTCAATTTGAAAGCACTTATCACTTTGCTTAATCAAGGAGGCCCAACTTGTTTAATATTTGCCATTCCATTATTTTATGTCTTAGTTTGCCTTTGACTTGCTGTATGTTGCTAGGCTTGTAGGGAACATTACAATTGCAATCTAGTTGCCTGCATTCTTAAGACTTTTCCTGTGACTTATATGAAACCTCTGTAAACCCTCCTGCCTTCTTCTGGTACATAACTCAGAGTGAGAGTGAGCATCTATAGAAGGAGGTCTCAGCAGAAGAGTGACATGATCTTTGACCTGCTTGTGACATACTGTATAAAGATTTTGGGAAATGCTGTCTAGGATAATCCATCATCAAGCAATTTGGTATAACCTTGATGACCCTGCTCTTCCAGAGCAAGTGTAAACCTGGTACAGCTACTGTTTTGAAAAATTTGTATTTACTGTGTAAAGACTTATACCCTAAACAGCAATAAAAATGCAAAATATAAGTTTGTCATATAAATGAAGGGGCATATATATGAAAATGTTGCTTTAGGCAAAATTTGCATAATAACTGTTGAAGTGTACAGACATTGAGAACAACTTTTCTAAGCTAATCAACCAGATATTGCAACTTGCAAGTGAGGGCATATGCTGTATATTTCTCTTGGTTGTCAATACACTCATATATATCTCTGAATATACTTGCAGCTGCACAATACTTATAATCATTTTCCACTTTAATGTGAAAGACTTTTAAAGAAAATTAAAAAAATGAATCTAGGTTGAATTAAGTAAAGGAAAGAAACAAGAATCAAGCCAAGGAATAAAAAGTTTACTATGTGATAAGTAAACAATGAGATGAAGTAGTTATAATTAAAATTCCAGAAAGAAAGAGAAAGAAAAAAGAGGGAGGGGAGGAAAGGAGTGAGAGAGAGAGACAGAGAGAAAGAGAGAAAGAGATAGAAATAGAAGGGAGAGTGATCAAGAGTAAAAGTTTTAATTATACGATAAACCCTTGTCCTACTCCTGGTCCTTAGAATATTGATGGTTCAAAATATTTTAGGAGTTTATTTCTACTTGCAAAGAATCCACTAGGAGCAGAAAAATATAATGAAGTGCTACAAAATAGAAAAGAGATAGCTGAAAAATGTCTGCCTTTGTAGTGTCCAAATCTTATTGAAAAGACATTATGAGGACTGGAAAAAGATCTCATAATAGATAAAATCTATAATATTATAAAGGACTGCATATAGAATCTACTACTAGAAATCACACTTTTGTAGTTTTGTACTGATGGCTAAACCTTTAAACATTGTTAATAATAATGAAACTATTTACCTATTGTATTTTAGTCTCACTTATGAGGGATGCTTGGGATGTAAGTGACAGGTCAAGATATTAGGAAAGAAAAGTCATATTCAGAAGAACGAATATGGTAAGGAGAGAAAGTCACAAAGAGAAAGTCACGAAACCAAAGACACATGCACACGTATGTTTATTGCGGCACTATTCACAATAGCAAAGACTTGGAACCAACCCAAATGTCCAACAATGATAGACTGGATTAAGAAAATGTGGCACATATACACCATGGAATACTACGCAGCCATAAAAAATGATGAGTTCATGTCCTTTGTAGGGACATGGATGAAACTGGAAATCATCATTCTCAGTAAACTATCGCAAGAACAAAAAACCAAACACCGCATATTCTCACTCAGAGGTGGGAATTGAACAATGAGAACACATGGACACAGGAAGGGGAACATCACACTCTGGGGACTGTTGTGGGGTGGGGGGAGGGGGGAGGGATAGCATTAGGAGATATACCTAATGCTAAATGACGAGTTAATGGGTGCAGCACACCAGCATGGCACATGTATACATATGTAAATAACCTGCACGTTGTGCACATGTACCGTAAAACTTGAAGTATAATGATAAAAAAAAATATATTTTAAAAAAAAAAGAAAGTCAAGAAACCAATTTCCAGTAGACATAATGCAATGTTCAAGAATGGTGTGGCAAACTCAGAAATAAAACATGATCCAAGGGAGTCATATTCCATTACAAAGCCAAAATTTCCCTCTCACCAATTTGGAACATCATTATTTTAAGTGACATAATAAATCTATCAATCAATCAACCAACATGTATTTGCTGAGGTTTGGTTTTATGGTTAGAATTATAGGAGACAGAGAAGGAAGACATATAGTTACACATATAGAAGTGTTTGGTCTAGGCCGGGCACAGTGACTCATGCCTGTAATCCCAGCACTTTGGGAGGCTGAGGCGGGTGGATCAGTTGAGGTCAAGAGTTCGAGAAAAGCCCGACCAACATGGTGAAACCTCATCTCTACTAAAAATACAAAATTAGCTGGGTGTGGTGGTGCCTGTAATCCCAGCTACTTGGGAGGCTGAGGCAGGAGAATTGCTTGAATCCAGGAGGTGGAGATTGCAGTGAGCCGAGATCACGCCATTGCACTCCAGCCCGGGCATCAAGAGCAAAACTCTGTCCCAGAAAAAAAAAAAAAAAAAAAAGAAAAGAAATGTATGGTCTAGTTAGTGAGACCTGAGTAGCACATATGAAAGAGCAAGAACACAAGATCAAGTTACATGGTTTAGATAAAGGTAAATTTTTAAAAATATTCTTTTCTTTTTTTTATTATGAATATTTTCAAATATTGTAGACATTTTTGAGACAAGATATCAATCACATTCTGGTTGCCAGGGAAAGTCTTTCTAAATAAGGTGGAAGTTAAACTGGATCTGGAAGGATGGGAATAGGGAAAGGCCTTCAAGATGGTGAGCATGACTACAGGAGCAGAGGTAAGACTGAGCAAGACCCAATTACAGTTACAGATAGGGACCTGTACAGAATAGAGTAAAGGATCTTTATCTGGAACCAGTGGGAAATAATTTTGAATGAGTATGGTGTTTAACAAGCAGAGGCTTTAGGTTGAATTCTGTAAGTTGGGAAGTGCTAATTATTGACTAGGGAGTGTCACGTAAATAGTGGTAGATTTATTAGTCTAATAGCATGCACTGTGATTGGAGAAGGGGGAACCTGGTAAGCTGGGACAGAACACAGGCTGTTATGGGTTTGAAGACCAGTTGGCCTGGTTGATGATGCTTACTAGGTTGTTTAGGTTATTTTATTTTAAACCAGCTGGCGGGAAGTATAAAGGAGATACACAAGATTAAGAATACAGAGTGAGCGAATTCAGTTCCAAGGCCAGAGAAGGATGCACTCACAGGAACTGAGGAGCCCAGAACTCTAAAACTTGAGGCATTACATCAGTATTGATGTGTTCTCTATATTAGCGCTTAAAAAAACGGTTGTTATATTGCAGTTCCATGTTCCACATCCATTTGTTAGTACTTTCAAGGGCCTGCAGTAAGCCTGTCCGTGACAAACCACATTTCAGAGAGGCCACGTGGAAGGCATGCTGCTCCTTTCATATCCTCCTCGATAACTGTATATGAGTGATACCCATAGATAATGAGTCACCATACTCTGAGAATTCAATCATCCTTCTTTTTTTTTTTTTTTTTTTTGAGACAGAGTTTCACTCTGTCACCCAGGCTGGAGTGCAGTCGTGTGATCTCAGCTCACTGCAACCTCCGCCTCCCCGGTTCAAATGATTCTCCTGCCTCAGCCTCCTGAATAGCTGGGACTACAGGCGTGCACCACCACACCCAACTAATTTTTTGTATTTTTAGTAGAGACGGGGTTTCACCATGTTGGCCAGGCTGGTCTTGAATTCCTGACCTCAGGTGATCCATCTGCCTCAGCCTTCAAGCCTTCTAAATTTTGCACACTTTAGTCTTTTCGTTTACATTTCCAGTGTAACCACCCAGGCCTAACACATTTTTACATCACATTTTTATCATTTAAAATGCTTCTTACTATACTTTTTCCTTCTGTGGTAGTTGTGAGAGAATTTCATCTGTCTACTTTTTCTAATGACAGGAATATCCTACATTTGTTACTAGAACTCCAAAAATCATTAATTTTAAGTAGGGATTTGGGTTTAACTTTCTGCAGATAGCAAGCAGAGTGTGAGTGCAGTTCACCAATAGGAAATAAACATTTCTTTACATTCTCCAGTGATATGTCCAGGGTCTGGTACTGCTCAAAATCAATGATTTAGATGAAATCATTAATGTTGAGTTTATCAAGTTTGGAGAAGCCTCAAACTTATCATAGCAGGTTGCCAATAAATGAGATCCAGCTACAGGATTAAAAAGGTTAGAACACTTTGTACTAATAGAAATCAACAAGATTTCTCTAAAAAGAGGAAAGTAAGATGTTCTTTTTTATGTTAAAGAAAATACAGATGGTCTGAATCAGGCAGGGCCTTTAAATTCCTTTAAGATACAAGTTTCTGAGATTAGAAAGCTGCTCTGAACCAAATTTGTCTTTTTTGAAAATCATAAATCTACTAGTAATTCCTCTGGACTCTCGCCTTTTAAACTTTCCAAAGATGGGGATAAATGCAGATAGGCTTGGGTGATCTTGGTTAGTAGTAGCTAAATAAAAAAAGCTTTCTCAGTTGGAGTTATTATTTTTATTGCCCATATTCTCAAGATTCTACCTGTGTTCTAAGTTTTATAAAAAATTTCTCATGTATTGGAAGTGTTTATGCATGTTTGTGTCTCGAACTAGAGTCTTAGCTAGTTCATTTGTGGAAGGTAGATAATATGTCTCATTTATCTCAAAACTGAGAGGATATTTATTATGAATTCATTTTTAAAAATAGGTAAAGCATTATTCAGGTCTGCAGGTGATGAATTGTTTCAGTTTTTGTATATCTGAAAACATTTTTATTTGCCTTCAGTTTTGAAACATAATTTTGCTGGATATGATATGATATGATATTCTAGGCTGACTTTTTTTTTCAGTTCTTTAAAGACGTTCTTCCTCCCAGCACTTTGGCAGGCTGAGGCAGGCGGATCACGAGGTCAGGAGATCGAGACCATCCTGGCGAACACGATGAAACCCCGTCTCTACTAAAAATACAAAAAAAAAAAAAAAAAAAAAAAAAAAATTAGCCGGGCGTGGTGGCAGGGGCCTGTAGTCCCAGCTAACCGGGAGGCTGAGGCAGGAGAATGGCATGAACTCGGGGGGGCGGAGCTTGCAGTGAGCCGAGATCGTGCCACTGCACTCTGGCCTGGGAGACAGCGAGATTCCGTCTCAAAAAAAAAAAAAAAGAGACGTTCTTCCATCTTCTGACTTGCATCCTTTAAGGCAAGAAGTTCACTGCCATTCTCTACTTTGTTCCTTTGTATGCAATGTGTATTTTCTAGCTACTTAAAAAATTTTTCTTTTAATCACTAATTTTAAGCAATATGACAAAAAAGTGTTTTGGTGTAGCTTTGTTCATGTCTATTGTATCACAGTCACTGCATTTTTCATTTCTAGAAGTTCAGTTTGGGTCTTTTTAACATTTTTCATATCTCTTCTTAATATGCTCGTTGTTTTTCTACCTTTTTGAACAGATGGAATATAGTTATCGTAAGTGTGCTCATCTATTAAAGTTGGTTAATCTATGTTACAAGCTTTGTTTCTATTTATTGATGTTTTTTCACCATTATGGGTTGTACTTTTCTGCTTATTTACATGCCTGATAATTTTTTTTATTGTGGTAAGAAACACGTCTCATAAAAATTTGCCATTTTTCTCATATTAATTGTATAATTCAATTGTGTTAAGTATATTTATATTGCTGTGGAACAGATCTCCAGAACTTTTTAATCTTACAGAACTGAAACTCAATATCCATTAGAAAGCAGCTCTCTTTTGTCCTGCCTCCTCCAATCCCTGGTAACCACTACTGGTTACCTTCCACATTTAAGCATATACCTACTTTAGATACTCATATAAGTGGAATTATATAGTATTTGTCGTTTTGTTACTGGCTTATTTTATGTAATGTAATGTCCTCAGAATTCTTCCATGTTGCAATACATGACAGGGTCTCCTTCCTTGTTAAAGCTGCATAGATTTCCATTGTATGTATGTACCACATTTTGTTTATTCATTTATCATTTGATGGACATTTGGGTTGCTTCCACCTTTTGGTTGTTGTGAATAATGCTGTTATGAACATAGGTTTACAGATGTCCCTTTGAGATACTGCTTTAAATTGTTTTGAATACATACCCAGAAGTGGGATTGCCGAATCATATGGTAGTTAGTTCCACTTTTAATTTTTTTAAAGAGCTGTCATACTATTTTTCATAGTGGCTGCACCATTTTATGATCCCACCAATACAGAACAAGGATTCCAATCTTTTTCTACTTCCCACATAACATTTGTTATTTTTTGCTTTTTTGATGGTAACCATCCTAATGGGTGTGAGGTAATATCTCATTGGGATTTTTATTTGCATATCTGTAATAATTAGTGATGGTGACCATCTTTCCATATGCTTGTTGGTCATTTCTATATCTTGTTTTTTGTTTTTTTGTTTTTTTGAGACAGGGTCTCACTCTGTCACCCAGGCTGAAGTGCAGTGGCACAATCTTGGCTTACTGCAACCTGCACCTCTCGATTTCAAGCAATTCTCTCACCTCAGCCTCCAGAGTAGCTGGGACTACAGGCATGTGCCACCATGCCCAGCTAATTTTTGTATTTTTTTGGTAGAGACAGGGTTTCACCTTGTTGGACAGACTGGGTCTTGAACTCCTGATCTCAAGTGATCTGCCTGCCTCAGCTTCCCAAAGAGCTGGGATTATGGGCATGAGCCACCATGCCTGTCTGGTCATTCGTATGTCTTCTTTGGAGAAATGTCTATTTGAGTCTTTTGACTATTTCTTAACCAGGTTATTTGATCTTCTGTTATTGAGTTGTAGGAGTTCTTTATATATTTTAGATATTAACTCCTTATGAGATACCTAATTTGGAAATATATTCTTGCCTTCTGCAGATTGTCTTTTCACTCTGTTGATTGTGTTCTTTGATAAATAAAAGTTTTTAAGTTTTAGGTAGTTCCATTTATCTATTTTTGCTTTTGTTTTCTGTGCTTTTGGTGTCATACCCAAGAAATATTGTCAAATACAATGTCGGGGACCTAATTATCTATGTTTTCTTCTAAGAGTTTTATAGTTTTTGGCCTTATATTTAGATCTGTAATCCATTTTAAGTTAATTTTTGTACATGGTGTTATATAAGGGTCTAACTTTTTTCCTTTGCATGTGGGTATCTAATTTTCCTCTCATCATTTATTGAAGAGACTGTCCTTTCTCCATTGAGTGATGTTAGGATCTTTCTTGAAGATCATCTGGCCGTACATGTGAGAACTTATTTTTGGGCTTTCTGTTCTATTCCAGTGGTTGATATGTCTGTGTTTATTCCAGTATCACACTGTTCTGATCATTGTAACTTTGAAATATGTTTTGAAATCAGGAAGTGTGTGATCTCCAACTTTTTAATTTTTTCAAAATTTTTTGGTTATTCAGGGTCTCTTGAGATTCCATGAATTTTAGGTTTTTTTTTTCTATTTTGGTGAAAAAATTGGGATTTCAAGAAGAATTGTATCAAATCTGTAGATTGGTTTGGATAGTATTGACGTCTTAATAATATTAAGTCTTCCAATCTGCGAACATGGAATATCTTCCCATTTATTTGTGTTTTCTTTAATTACTTTCAACAATGTTTTGTCATTTTCAGTATACAAGTCTTTCACCTACTTAGGTTTATTTGTAAGTATTTTATTCTTTTTAATGTTATTGTAGATATAATTATTTTCCTAATTTTTTAATGATTGTTCATTGTTAGTGTATAGAAATACAACTGAGTTTTGTGTTGATTTTATACCTTTAACTTCACTGAATTTGTTTATTAGTTCTAACAGGTTTCGTTGTTGTTGTTGTAAAATCCTTAGAGTTTTCTGCATTTAAGATCATGTCATCTGTGAACAGAGATAATTTTACTTTTTCTTTTTCAGTTTGGATGCCTTTTATTTCTTTTTCTTGTGTCATTGCTTTGGCTAGGACTTCCAATGCTATGTTGTGTAGAAGTATGCCTGGAAATTTCTGACTGGATGCTAGCCATTATTAGTTTCACCCTGTTGGGTGCTGGGAATATTTTTATATTTCTTAAATATTGTTGAGCTTTGTTTTGAAATGCAATTAAGTTATTTGGAAACTGTCTGATCATGTTGAGGCTTACTTTGAAACTTTATCATGTTGTCTTAAAGCTGACATCAGTCTAGGGCTAATTTTTCCCTCCATTGAGGCACTATTCTACTAAGCACTCTGCCTAGTGCTCCATGTATTATAAGGTTTGTTCTAACTTTATCTGGTGGAACATGAGCTATTCCTGGTTCTTAGTGAGCACAGTGACCGTTCCTTTGATCTTCTTTGAAGGTTTTACACTGGTCTTAGGTTTTATATCTGTTAATTAGCACTCAGCTGAAGATTCAAGGGAATTCTGCAGATCTCATATCTGTACTGTGAGTTCTAGCTGTCCTGACTTCCCTCAATTCTCAACTCTTTCTCTTCATCTTAGGGAGACAATTGAGTCTATTTGGTTTTCTTCTCCTTGTGTTGTGGCCTGGAAGTTTTCTCCAGCCAGTAAACTAGTGTAATTGCCGAGCTAATCTTATTTGCTTCACTTTTCTTAGGGATTAACTATCTGGTGCTGTCTTTGGTCCAGTGTCTGAAGAGTGTTCTTTGTGTTTTATATAGATTTTTAATTGTTTCAGTTGTTTCTGGTCTCTGTTATTCCATCATGTTTCTGGTCTCTGTTATTCCATTCAAATTGTTCCTGATCTCTGTTATTCCATCATGGTTGGAAAAAGAAGTTTCTCATTTATTTCTATATGCTCTATATACCCCTTAGCAATTTTTATATGAAACAAATACTTGTTGAAATTAATTTTTTTAATGAATAAAACTTGGGCTTACGATTTTTTGTTGATTATTAATTAAATGTTATGAAAAAGTACAAAAGATTGATTACAAAAATGAGAACAACCCAAGGCAATGTGAGCTCTACAAAGTGGATTTTATTGTACGCACACACACACACACACACACACACACACACATATTTCAACGGCTGTCTAAAATAAATGGGGCTAACTTTATTCCTTATGGTTCCTTATGTTGCTAGGAGAAGAACCAATGAAATAACATTATAGAGAGGTAGATTTATGATCACTATATGGAATAATTTTTTTGTTATTTAAAGATATCCCCTCCAAAAATGGGAGGAGTATGAGAGTTGCCCCATAATGAAAGTGTTCAAGGAGAAGTTTAGCAGACACTTGTTGAAGTTCTTTGGGAGTGCAGGTGATCATGGTATGCAGGGAAGGAGGGAGAAAGAAGAGCCTTGGTTGGAGTATGTGAATGAAATTTTTTCTTAAGTTTTTGTGATTTTACCAGTTGAAAATCTTTAGAAAGAATAAATGTTACAGTAGTAATATGAATTTTCAAGATAAAGAAATGCACAAACCAAGTTACTTCACAACAACAAACAGGAAAATTTTAACCCAGAATTTAGAGGTAAGAATATTAGACTAACTATAGCTGTACTTAATTAAAATCTGGCTTCTATATTCTATTTACATGGAGACCTTGACCTTTTATTTTGAGGAAAATATGATGTAAAGTTAGATGTTTAATATTTAAGAAGCCTATATTATGTTTTAAAATAATGATGAACAATAGATAAACGACTCAAAATGTGTGGCCCCAATACTTTAAGGAAGTAAAGAAGATTATTTTGTATTGTAATTGTACTCTAAAGCTGTAAAGGATACTTAAGGGCACAAATCCTTGTATGACTCCATATATATATATATATATAAATATAAATATATATAAAAATATAAATATATGTATAGAGTCATACAAGGATTTGTGCCCTTAGATATCCTTGTATATTTCTTTTGTATATATTTATATGTAATTATATATATTTATATATATGGGGTCATATATATAAATACAAATATATATATTTAATAGGTTTTGAACATCTACATTCAACTTAGATCCCTCTGCTGGGTTCAGACGTATATATTCAATTGCCCCCTGGATAGTGCTACTTGGAAGTCCTACAGATATCTCATACTCAATATGTTTGAAATGGAACTCTTCATTTTCCGTTTCTAACTGGCTCCTCCTCCAGCTTTCCATTTCTTAGGTAGTAAATGGCATACTATCCGTCCAGCTCCCTAAGCCCAGAGAACTGATTTTCATCCTTAGTTTCTCTCTTTCCCCCACACTTGCCTTTAACAAATTATCAAGGTTTTCTAAATTCTTCTCAAATTCCTTTAGTTTTCTCCACTCACATCTCCATTTCTGCTACTTTAGTTTAATCTACCTTCAAATCTTACCTTGTTGACTGAAACTATGCTGTCATTGGTATGTTGGACTCCAGTGTGATTCTCCTCCAATTAATTCTCCAGCCTATGAGAAAATTCCTTTTTAAAGGGATAATCTTTTATTATTATTATTATTATACTTTAAGTTCTAGGGTACATGTGCACGATGTGCAGATTTGTTACATAGGTATACATTTGCCATGTTGGTTTGCTGCACCCATTAACTCGTCATTTACATTAGCTATTTCTCCTAATGCTATCCCTCCCCCAGCCCTCCACCCCCTGACAGGCCCTGGTGTGAGATGTTCCTACCCTGTGTGCAAGTGTTCTCATTGTTCAATTCCCACCTATGAGTGAGAACATGCAGTGTTTGGTTTTCTGTCCTTGTGTTAGTTTGCTCAGAATGATGGTTTACAGCTTCATCCATGTCCCTGCAAAAGAATGAACTCATCCTTTTTTATGGCTGCATAGTATTCCATGGTGTATATGTGCCACATTTTCTTAATCCAGTCTATCATTGATGGACATTTGGGTTGGTTCCAAGTCTTTGCTATTGTGAACAGTGCCACAATAAACATATGTGTGAATGTGTCTTTAAAGTAGCATGATTTATAATGCTTTGGGTATATACCCAGTAATGGGATGGCTGGGTCAAATGGTATTTCTAGTTCTAGATCCTTGAGGAATTGCCACACTGTCTTCCACAATGATTGAACTAGTTTGTACTCCCACCAACAGTGTAAAAGTGCTCCTATTTCTCCACATCCTCTCCAGCATCTGTTGTTTCCTGACTTCTTAATGATCGCCATTCTAACTGACTTGAGATGGTATCTCATTGTGGTTTTGATTTGCATTTCTCTGATGACCACTGATGATGAGCATTTTTTCATGTGTCTGTTGGCTGCATAAATGTCTTCTTTTGAGAAGTGTCTGTGTGTGGGAGTCTAGGTCTCTGCAGGTCTCTAAGGACTTGCTATATGAATCTGGGTGCTCCTATATTGGGTGCATATATATTTAGGATAGTTAGCTCTTCTTGTTGAATTGATCCCTTTACCATTATATAGTGGCCTTCTTTGTCTTTTGATCTTTGTTGATTTAAAGTCTGTTTTATCAGAGACTAGGATTGTAACCCCTGCTTTTTCTTTTGCTTTCCATTTGCTTGGTAGATCTTCTTCCATCCCTTTATTTTGAGCCTGTATGTGTCTCTGCATGTGAGATGGGTCTCCTGAATACAGCACACTTATGGGTCTTGACTCTTTACCCAATTTGCCAGTCTATTCTTTTAATTGGGGCATTTAGCCTATTTACATTTAAGGTTAATAGTGTTATGTGTGAATTTGATCCTGTCATTATGGTGTTAGCTGGTTATTTTGCCTGTAAGTTGATGCAGTTTCTTTCTAGCATCAATGGTCTTTACAATTTGGCATGTTTTTGCAGTGACTGGTACTGGTTGTTCCTTTCCATGTTTAGTACTTCCTTCAAGAGCTCTTGTAAGACAGGCCTGGTGGTTACAAAATCTCTCAGCATTTGCTTGTCTGTAAAGGATTTTATTTCTCCTTCACTTATGAAGCTTAGTTTGGCTGGATATGAAATTCTGGGTTGAAAATTATTTTCCTTAAGAATGTTTAATATTGGCCCCCACTCTCTTCTGGCTTGTAGAGTTTCTGCCGAGAGATCAGCTGTTAGTCTGATGGACTTCCCTTTGTGAGTATCGACCTTTCTCTCTGACTACCCTTAACATTTTTTCCTTCGTTTCAACCTTGGTGAATCTGACAATTATGTGTCTTGGGGTTGCTCTTCTCGAGGAGTATCTTTGTGGTGTTCTCTGCATTTCCTGAATTTGAATGTTGGCCTGCCTTGCTATGTTGGGGAAGTTCTGAATAATATCCTGAACAGTGTTTTCTAACTTGGTTCCATTCTCCCCATCACTTTCAGGTACACCAATCACATGTGGATTTGGTCTTTTCACATAGTCCCATATTTCTTGGAGGCATTGTTTGTTTCTTTTTACTCTTTTTTCTCTAAACTTATCTCTTTATGTCATTAATATATTTTTTTTTTTTTTGAGATGGAGTCTCGCTCTGTTGCCCAGGCTGGAGTGCAATGGCGTGATATCGGCTCACTGCAAGCTCCGCCTCCCAGGTTCACGCCATTCTCCTGCCTCAGCCTCCCGAGTACCTGGGACTACAGATGCTCGCCACCACGCCTGGCTAATTTTTGTATTTTTAGTAGAGATGGGGCTTCACAATATTAGCCAGGATGGTCTCAATATCCTGACCTTGTGATCCACCTGCCTTGGCCTCTGAAAGTGCTGGGATTACAAACGTGAGCTACTGCGCCCAGCCTATTTCATTAATTTTATCTTCAATCACTGATACTCTTTCTTCCACTTGATCGAATCAGCTAGTGAAGCTCGTGCATGCATCATGTAGTTCTCATGCCATGGTTTTCAGCTCCATCAGGTCATTTAAGGTCTTCTCTACACTGTTTATTCTAGTTAGTTATTCATCTAATCTTTTTTCAAGGTTTTTAGCCTCCTTGTGATGGGTTTGAACATCCTCTTTTAGCTCGGAGAAGTTTGTTATTATCGATCTTCTGAAGCCTACTTCTGTCACCTTGTGAAAGTCATTCTCCATCCATCTTTCTTCTGTTGCTGGTGAGGAGCTGTGATACTTTGGAGGAGAAGAGGCACCCGGTTTTTAGAATTTTCAGCTTTTCTGCTCTGGTTTCTCCCCATCTTTGTTGTTTTATCTACCTTTGGTCTTTGATGATGGTGACCTACAGATTGGGTTTTGGTGTGGATGTCCTTTCTGTTGATGTTGATGCTATTCCTTTCTGTTTGTTAATTTTCCTTCTAACAGTCAGGTCCCTCAGGAATTTGCTGGAGGTCCATTGCAGACCCTGTTTGCCTGGGTATCACTAGTGGAGGCTGAAGAACAGCAAATATTGCTGCCTGATCCTTCCTCTGGAAGCTTCATCCCAGAGGGGCACCCACCTGTATGAGGTGTCAGTCGGCCCCTACTGGGAGGTTCTCCCAGTTAGGCTACATGGGAGGTGAGGGACCCACTTGAGGAGGCAGTCTGTCCATTTTCAGAGCTCAAATGCCTTGCTGAGAGAACCACTGCTCTCTTCAGAGCTGTCAGACAGGGACGTTTAAGTCTGCAGAAGTTTCTGCTGCCTTTTGTTCAGCTAGGCCCAGCTCCCAGAGTTGGAGTCAACAGAGGCAGTAGGCCTTGCTGACCTGCAGTGGGCTCTGCCTAGTTCCCCAGTTTGAGCTTCCCTGGCTACTTTGTTTACCTACTCAAGCCTCAGCAGTGGAGGATGCTCCTCCCCCAGCCAGGCTGCTGCCTCGCAGGTTGATCTCAGACTGCTGTGCTAGCAGTGAGCAAGACTCCGTGGGAGTGGGACCCACCGAGCCAGGCACGGGATATAATCTCCTGGTGTGCCGTTTGCTAACACCGTTGGAAAAGCGCAGTATTTAAGCAGGAATGTCCCGTTTTTTCCAGGTACAGTAAGTCCCCTGACCCTCGCGCTTCCTGGGTGAAGTGATGCCCTGCCCTGCTTTGTCTCGCCCTCCATGGGCTGCACCCACTGTCCATCCAGTCCCATTGAGATGAACCAGGTACCTCAGTTGGAAATGCAGAAATCACCCATCTTCTGCATGGATCACGCTGGGAGCTGCAGACTGGAGCTGTTCCTATTCGGCCATCTTGGAACCTGTCGGCCTTAAAGGGATCATCTTATTCAATCACTTTCCTGCTTTAAAGTCAAAGCAAAACATAACCAAACAAAACTAAACAAACAAAAAAATCTTCAGTACTTTACCACTAGCCTATTGACTGAAGTCCCAACTCATGGTTTTCCATGTTAACCACTACAGCTTCAATTTTCACTATTGATACTTCATGCTCCAGGCATATCAAACTTATTTATTTATTTATTTATTTTTGAAACAGAGTCTCACTCTGTCACCCAGGTGTGATCTCGGCTCACTGCAACCTCTGCCTCCTGGGTTCAAGTGATTTTCCTGCCTCAGCCTCCTGAGTAGCTGTAATTACAGGCACCCAGCACGACACCCAGCTAATTTTTGTATTTTTAGTAGAGATGGGGTTTCACCAGGTTGGCCAGGCTGGTCTCGAACTCCTGACCTCAGGTGATCCACCCTCCTCGGCCTCCCAAAGTGCTGAGATTACAGGTGTGAGCCACTGCACCCAGCCATGTTAAACTTTTAACCCTTCGAAAGTGCCATGTTTTCTATTTCGCTTCTCAGCTTTGCCTTATGTCTCAGCCTAAACATTTTATCCCACCTTCTCATCCTCTGGTCTCAGACTCACACACTTCCCCAAAAGGTACCCTTGCCTAAAATTCAATTGAGTAGCCCATATTTACTTCCATATGTCTTGTGCAGGAATTATTGTCTCCACAACAGAGAAAACAGAAACTTTGAGAGACTGACTTGCCCAATGGCTCACAGCTACAAAGTAGCAGAGCTAATTCCTAAATCCCAAACTTCTAGGGCTTATTTCATTATTCTGCAACATCCCGTAGTATGCTTAGTTTCATCTGGTCAAATACATGCTCAGATAGTATAGAATTATTTCTGTTCCTTGAAAGTTCCATGTGGGTTCATTTCTCTATTTTTCTACATATTCTTTGTTTCTAGATTAACTTTGTCTTCCTGTCTACCTGGGAAACATTTATCTTCAAGACCTAGTCGTAGAATGTGAAGCATTCTCTGGTCCAGCCTCCCTCTTCAGGGTCATTATGTGGTGTTTTGGTGCTTAGTTCTTGCCACTTTTGTGAGGTTAATGCTATCTATTGAAATGTCCTATTATATGTTTACCTTTCCTGTTAGACAGTAAGCTTCTTGAACGCAGGTATTTGTCTCCATCACTTCTAGATCCCTGGCACTCAGTACAATGACCAACACGTATTAGGTTCTGTATATTTTAAACCAAATCATGGAAGCACATGTAAATTATAGTCGCATGTTCATTTTTCACATTTCTTTTCTCCATGACAGCATGGACATTGTCCACCTTCTTATCAGGATAGGGTATGTAACCTATCTGTGCAAAAAAGGGCCTTGCATGACTTTTCAAAGTTTCCAGTTCCAAGACCTTGTTACTAGAGCTAGGTATTTATATATGTACTAACTGCTGCATGGGAGTTTAATTTGAGACTTTTCTATTTTCATATATTCTCGATATGAGATTGTGGAAATTAATGGAGGCTTGTGTTTTTATTACACACACACACACACACACACACACTTATTCACAGCCTTTCCAATATCTCCTTCAAGCTGGGGAATTAAGAGCTGTATGAACAGGGGAGGGGGTAAAGAATGAGGAAAAGCAACCAAGGTTGTGTGGTTGAGTGACATGACACGAGAACTTCCTTCTCTGTCTGGTACTCCCAATCTTCAGTCTCTGTCTCCATCTAGGCAATGGGGTGAGAGGGAGCTGCACTGATGGAGAGGCTGCTGTAGGAGCTTTTGTATCAGGTGAAGCACCCATTCTCTGTGTTGTTTGAACACAGACACACACAACTCCCTCATGCTCCATGGTTTGCAATGTGCTGCAGCAGTTTACCTTTTGCACAAATGTAAAATCAAGCAGTCATTCATTGTGTGTGGTGGTATAAAGATTTGATGGCTTCCAATCCCCAAGTACAGGCATAACTCATTTTATTGTGCTTTGCTTTATTGAATTTGGCAGATGTTGACCTTTTTACAAATTGAGGATTCGTGGCAACCCTGCATTGAGCAAGTCTATTGGCACCACTTTTCCAACAGCTTGTCTCACTTAGTGTCTGTGTCACATTTTGGTAATTCTTGCACTATTTCAAACTTTTTCATTATTATATATCTGTTATGGCTATCTGTAATCAGTGATATGTGATGTTACTATTGTATTTGTTTTGAAGCACCATGAATTCTGTCCATACAGGACAGCAAACTTAATTGATAAATGTGTGTACTCTGACTGCTCCACCAATCAGCTATTCCCCAGTTTCTCTCCCTCTTTTGGGGCCTCCATATTCCCTGAGACACAATACTGAAATTAAGCCACTTAGTAACTCTATAACGGCCTCTAAGTCTTCAAGTGAAAAAAAGATTCACACACCTCTCACCTGAAATCAAAAGCTGAGAATGATTTAGCTTAGTGAGAAAGGCATGTTGAAAACTAGATAGGGCCAAAGCTAGGCCCCTTACACCAAACAATTAGCCATGTTGTAAATGTAAAAGAAGAGTTCTTGAAAGAAATTTAAAGTGCTACTCCAATGAACACACAAATGATAAGAAAATAAAACAGTTTTATTGCTGATATGAAGAAAGTTTGAGTGGTCTGGATAGATGATCTAACCAGCCACAGCATTCCCTTAAGTCAAAATCTAATCCAGAGTAAAGACCGAATTATTTTCAATTCTAGGAAGGCTGACAGAGATGAGGAAGCTGCAGAAGAAAAGTTAGAAGCTAGCAGAGGTTAGTTCATGAGGTTGAAGGAAAGAAGCCATCTCCATAACATAAAAGTACAAGGTGAAACAGCAAGAGCTGATGCAGAAGCCACTGCAGGTTATCCAGAAGGTCTAGCTAAGATAATGGATAAAGGTGGCTACACTAAACAAAGAATATCTATGTAAACAATATAGCCTTCTATCGAAATAAGATGCCATCCATTAGCTTTTATAGCTAGAGAGAAGTCAACATTTAGCTTCAAAGCTTCAAAGGATAGGCTGACTCTCTTGTCAGGGGTTAATGTAGCTGGTGACTTTCAGCTGAAGCCAGTGTTCATTTACCATTCTGAAAAATCCCAAAACCCATACATATTAAGCTAAATCTACTCTGGTTATGCTCTATAAAGGAAAACAAAGCCTGGGGGGGACAGCAAATCTGTTCATGGCTTGGCTTACTGAACATTTTTAGCCCACTCTTGAGCTACACTCCTCAAAAAAAGATTCTTTTAAAAATATTACTACTCGTTGACAATGCACCTAGTCACCCAAGAGCTCTGATGAAAATATACAGGGTGATTAATGTTGTTTTCATGCTTGCTAACACAGCATCCATTCTGCAGCCCATGATCAAAGAATAATTTTGATTTTCAACTCTTACCATTTAAGAAATACATTTCTTTAGGCTATAGCTGCCATTGATAGTGATTTCTGTCATGGATCTGGGAAAAGTAAATCGAAAACTTTTTGGAAAGGATTTACTATTAAAAACATTCGTGATTTATGGGAGGAGGTCAGAATGTCAACATTAGCAGAGGTTTGGACAAAGTTGATTCCAACCCCCATGAATGATTTTGAGGGATTCAGTACTTCAGTGGAGGAAGTAACTGAGATGTGGTGAAATAGCAAGAGAACTAACATTAGAAGTAGAACCTGAAGATGTAACTGAATCGCTGCAATCTCATAATCAACTTGAATGGATGAGAAATTGCTTCTTATAGATGAGCAAAGAAAGTGGTGTCTTGGGGTGGAATCTATTCCTGGTGAAGATGCTGTAAACATTTTGGAAATGACAACAAAGGATTTAGAACATTACATCAACTTAGTTGATAAGGCAGTGGCAGAATTCGAGAGGGTTGACTCCAGTTTTCAAAGAAGTCCTACTGTGGGTAAAATGCTATCAAACAGCGTCACATGCTGCAGAGAAATCATTTGTTCAAGGAAGAGTCAATGGATGGCACAGACTTCATTGTCTTATTTCAGGAAACTGCCATAGCCAGCAACCACCACCCTGATTGGTCAGCTGCCATCATCATCAAAGCAAAATCCTCCATAAGCACAAACGTTATGACTCGCTGAAGGCTCAATGATCTTTATTATTTTTTATCAAAACTTTTTAAATTATGTACCTTTTTTTGACATAATATTATTTTACACTTAATAGACTACAGTATAGTGTAAACATAACTTTTATGTGCACCAACTGAGAAACCGAAAAAATCAGTGTGACTAATTTTTATCACTTTATTGCAATATTTGCTTTACTGTGGGGGTCTGGAACTGAATCTTCAATATCTTCAAAGTATACCTATAATCACGAAACTTCTGCTGAAGATTTCTTTTAGTTCTCTCTCCTCTGTCTTCTTCTTTCCCCATTAACCACTGCCAGCGAAGAATAACATACAAATATTTGATCTTTCCTTGGGGTTGCTGGAAATAACATGAATTGGGAGCTGGAGAATCTTAGGTTGGGATTCTTCCTTCATCATATATTAGTGATGTAAACTTGAATAAACTGCACAATCATTCTGAAGCAGTTTTCTCACCCATGAAATGGACTTAACAGCATGCACCTTGCAGTGGTTCAAAGGACTAAAGGAAACAAAGAAGAGGACAATGCTGATGCCTGGTAGGTCTAGCTCAGCAAGTGTTAGTTCCCTTCTCCTTTTCCCTTACTTTATCCTTTCTTCTCTATCTGTTGGTTCAGTTGTTAATGGGCTATGAAATTCTCCAAATATCAGGAGTAAAGGAGAGAAGAAATACAAGGGAGCATAATAGCTCCATTGCTCACTGGGAGTAGAAAGCATATACTTAAAGTACTGAGGAGTATGTTTTGAAATTCTTTATGAAGCTTGTCATCAAACCTTATAATAGGATTTTTCTTTCTGAAAGCTTGTGAAGCTTCATTGTTCCAGTTTCCTCTCTGTCCTTTGGAAACCATTAGCTCCAAGAAAGGCATCCAAGCTCCTCTTTAGGTCCTTATATGGTTTGGCTGTGTCTCCACTCAAATCTCATCTTTAATTGTAGTTCCCATAATCCCCATGTGTCATGGGAGGAACCTGGTGGGAGGTAATTTAATCATAGGGGTGATTACTCTCATGCTGTTTGCCTGATAGTAAGTGAGTTCTCAGATGGTTTTATAAGGAATTTTTACCCCTTTTGCTTGGCACTTCTGCCTGCCTGCCGCCATACGAGACATGCCTTTGCTTCTCCTTCGTCTTCTGCGATGATTGTGAAGCCTCCCCAGCGATGTGGAACTGTAAGTCCATTAAACCTCTTTCCTTTATAAATTACCCAGTCTCGGGTATGTCTTTATCAGCAGCATGAGAACACACTACCACAGGTCCTAAATCAGTAGTTCTTAACCCTGGCTGCATGTATGAATTACCTGGGGCACTTACTGACATTATTTTTAAAGTTTCTAAAAACATGCAAATGCTGGGGCCCCAACTTAGACTTATTGAATCAGGATCCCTAGGGGTGAGGCCTTGACATTGGTATTAAAACAAAATTCTCTAAGTTATTGCAGTAATGATTGCAAAGTTTGGTCTAAATAATAATGTCACTATGATGTTCATGCAATGTCTGATTGATAGTAATAGTTGTGTAGTAACTTTAAAAAGGACATAAACCAGGGGAAAATTAAATGGACAAAATGTAGAAAGAGTATATATTATTTTAAAATATTATTTGTATACTTTATGGCAAAGCAGAATCCCCAAGGCCAAAAACAATCTGTAAATATGATAAATTCCAATGTGAAGAAGAAAACCACTCTTTTTTTTTTTAATGAACCAGATGGAGCAGCATTGGGGAGGTTGCCAATTGGATTCAATGAAAGGTTGAGAAATCCGCATTTTCTTTTTTAATTAGAGAAATCAGGTATAGAGTCAACATTTCCAAGAATAAGAAACTAAAAATAATAAAAATATGGCATACTAAATTCAAGGCAGCAAGTAAAGAGGTGTATTTATTGGTATAACTTGAAATATTAACCCCTTGGAAACAGCAGATATCTCTTTGGTCAGAAATGGAAAAGAGCTATTATCAGATAACAGGGCCAATTCTCCTGGGAGCCTCCTGGATTGTGTCTAGTCCCCAGATAGGGGATAACACACTCCTCCCAGCCTGAAGGCCATCCTCCTAAGTACTCACTTGGCAGGCATCCTGGAAAATGGTTGTGTTGTAAAGGCTAAGTTACTCTTCTCAGAGATCTCTATTAGACATGATAAAGAAAAAAAAACTCAAAGCACAAACTGTATACAATCCAACGTACATTTTAAAAGATGTACTAGTGAGTATTTTATATAGTGGGTCAGATTTTCATTCTGTGAGATTCAAAAGAAGAAAAGAACTCTTTGAGTTGAGATCCTCGCTTATTGTTTTTAGTGATGGCGTTTAGAGACAAGCGATCCAAGAGAAAATGCATTTGAAGATCGTGATTTTATAAGCAATGGAAGTTTCAGGTGTCAGTAACCCATGTTGCACTGGCTTCAGGTGATTGTTGACAGTTATTTCAAAGTACTTTAGCACTGTTATTTGTAGAAAATAAATCCAGTATAAACTTTTGCTGAAAATGGGGCTTCCTTTTTCTTAATTGCAGCAAGCAAACATCTACTGTCAATACACTGACAACAAAAGAAAAACATAAAAAAAAAAATCAGACCTTTTTCTGGGACCAAGCTGACTGATTTATATCTTCAGAATAAGACTTGCCAAGTAAATATAATTATTAACTTAAAGCTTATTGCAGTTTCTCAAAAAATAATTCCAAATTGTCTCAACAATGAAAACCTTGCTAGATCACAAATCTTGATCAATTTATTTTGGATTATTCTTTTCTTTTTCTTTTTGTATGTTTTTTTTTTTTCCCACATAGAAACACCATCACCACTACCAGTTAGGAAAAAAAAAAAAGGCATATTTCTTCAAAGGCTTATTATTTTCCAAATTGGCATTGTTAAGGAAGATTTCAACAATCTTCCGATGGTGTACAAAGTAAAGTATATCCTTTCTAAGACTAGTTGCTTCTGAAACAAGGTTTATCTATTTTTGTTTTAGAAAGCTACCTGATCCTCAGTCACAACTATTTACTTACAGAAGAGTAAGTTTTAAAATCTCCTCATTTTATGTGCTCAAAAGTTCTAGTAACTTTAAATATTTTTTCTCACTAACTTTTGCTCAATATATGCCTTAAATTTGATGGCCAAATGTTATTCTTAGCTCAAAAGGGCGTGACTGCTGCTTGTTCTTGGGACATCTCTTGGTTGTTTTGAGCCATGACTCAGAGCAAGAGGTCACTTGGTGGAGACTATGCTGTCTTCCCTGTGGGGGTGGTGGGCGCAGAAGCATCTGCTCTGAAGGGCAGGTTCCCTGCCTGCCTGCTGTGTCAGGATTCAGAAATATAGTGGCTGTAACTTATGATCCAACTGAGGATGCCTAGAACTGAACTTCACACACAATTAGTAGTGGGCCAAGCTTCCTTGTCACAGCCCTGGGTTTTAGTTTGGGTGAGGGTTGTCACTGCATAGCCAGAATCTGAACAATTTAAGAGCTCTCTAAAGGGAAACAGCCCATTTTATAAAACACAGACATAAATTCCAACCAAAAAGGTGATGTACTTCTTTTATAAGCTATAGTTCATAACTTTATTACAACATTGCTTTAAGTTCGTAACTTTATTAATTTTCCACTTGAGAAGTGATTATTTCAGAAGTTATTATTTATTTCACTTAAATTTGTTACTACCATCCTTTGTTTCAGAAAGAATTCAATTTATTTGGCTTAATGGAAATGCAACAAATCAAATGTAAGCATGAATGGATGAAGAAAAGAAGATATAATGCACATAGGATAATTATCTATATATAAATTCATGGTAGCACTTTATTTAAATGTAAGTAAAATTAGAAAATCGTAGCACATATTGTTTGAGAAACAAAAATGATTCAGGACTATTTTATTATAATGTACTAATTTTTGAAATTAGATATTACTGTTGCCATATGTTTAATAATAGCACATACAATTAGAGTGATCTTTAGTTCATCTTTCTTTTCCAGGACATGGAGAAAGTCATAGCATAGAGAAAGCATGATACTGGCCTAAGTTTCCCAGAATTTTCTTAAGGAACATGTTAACTACAGTTATAGTAAGAAATATTTGACAGCATGGGACTATCTTATAATATAAATACTTTCAATATTCCTATGCATTTTTCACATTAAAATACATGGAATCAACATATAGATAACATACATGGAATCAACATGTGTTATGGTTTTATACTTCACATTAAATATTATACATGTGCACATATTTTGGATAACAAAATTCTATTGGCATCAAAGAACTAAGGAGAAAATGTGACACCACTACAGAGAAAATGTTTTTGGGAGCACTTTTCAAATTTGAATGCTGTTCACAGCTAAAGACAAAAACAAAACCAAAAAACAAAATTAGAACATAACCAATATAATGTTTATGGATGTACATGCTACTTTGGCATATTAAAATTTATAAAAACAAACAATTCTACTCCCCACTAATACAAAGAAACAAGATTAAAAACTCTCCTCCGTTGGAAAATTTTAACAGGAGGAAAGACAGTGGAATGAGGATTTAATTTTTGTTTTTGCCAGATAGAAAATTTAATTTATGTAATCACACACTTTGTTATATTAAATAAAAAATTATTTAAAGTAGGCACAGTAACAGTGACTGAGATAAATATGTAGGTATTGAATTCTGCCAGGTAGAGTTATTTTGTTATTACTGGTTATCAGAATAGCAATAAATTCTTAGGCACAAAACTTCCACCGATATCAGAGAAGACTGTGAAATACAAAACATTTAAGTATTGCAGTGGATAAACTGCCTTTAAAAAATAAAAGAAGAACATAGAGGTTAGAGAACTGTTGATTAACGAAACCCAAACCCACAGTATATATTTCTACAAGAATAGTCCTTCTGGGAGAAATATTGTTTTAGGTCTTAAAGGAAGCCATGCAAAATTAGTGAATTATTGTGGGGGAAAGAAAGTGAAAAACCTGTATGAAATAAGCACTTACGTGAAAATGTAAAACATGATTCCAGGCAGCTCTAGCTACCACAGGGACTACTAAGATTAGCACTGGCCCTGACACCTTGTGATCCGTTGGGCTTGGAAGTAAGAATTTATCTTAAATGATCACCCTCAGCTTCAGTTATCTTACTTCTATGGTTTATACATCAAAATAAACAGATCCTATGTAGGCACATGGGACTCAGTATGAACTATTTTCAAGTCAGCCAACAACTGAGCAACTTTGATTTCTGTTTTACAGAAGGCTCTGATGGGAAGTTTGTGCTTTTTTTTTTTTTTTTTTTAAACCAGCCATTCATTATTAGGCACAGACATGATATCAAAGTCAATTCTCTCTGCAATGTTGAATAAAGAATAGCAGCAGTTGGAGTGAAAAAAGTGCAAGATTCCCATGAAGATTTGGCTTATGATTGAGAAGAAAATGAATTCATTAATTTTCGTAAGCAAATGTCTTTTAAAAGTGTAATTAGTGTTGTATTCAAGAGGTAAGATGAGAAAATGTTGATTTTCTCATCAACTAGCTACTTACTTCACAAGACTAAACCTAAGTAGCAGACATTTAAAAAGATGGGTTCAGAACATTACATTATAGCACAGATGTTGTATGTCATAGGAAAAACCTGATATCACTAACCACATTCACTTTAAACATGGTTGGAAAACATCAAGGTCAATTCACAAAATATTTACTTGTTGTAAAATGCTCTTGGATTCTACTTTCTAAGCAAAAACAAAAAACAGAAATTATAGAAGCATTAACAAGGAGAGAAAACTTGAAAAAACACCGCTATACTGGCAAATGTTTTAAGAATTATAAAGTGTCCTTAGACATATGGGCTTTCCAGTTGATCAGGTGAGCAGAAATAGGCTACTACTCTATTTTCTAAGATGATAAATAGAGAGAAAAGTAGTGGCAGGGAGATAACGACCTAGAAGGAGGAATTCTTTTAAACATTGTCTTACCTGCTTGATGTCTTATTTGTGCAAACAGTATGTTTATCCCATGAGAGATAATACTAACTGAGGAACACAAGCGTAATAGCATCATTAGTTAACATGAGGCCTTACTTATTAGCTTTATTACTATAAATACTGATGATTCCTGAATAGGCTTTTTGTGTTTAACTTGAGCTTCATTTCTTCATGATAGCTGTATGATGACAGAGCAAGTTCTGAGGAGTAAGATCTGAGAGGCTGGAGAAAAAAAATCAATAAAACTAATTTGAGAACTCATCTAAGGTAAATACAAAGTCATAGGCAAAGTTTTTTAAAAATATATTTATTTAGGAATTCATATTGTGCCTTCACAGTGTCTACAAACTAAAGAATAATATGTTGGAAAAATTTTCATTTACAATATTATTAATTGTAACAGGTAACACTTGTAAAAACCTAAATCCATGAAAGATAATGTTTCACGTGTTTTGCATGTGTTAACTTATTGAATTCTCATTGTAGGAAGCAGTGGGACGTGGGTACTAATATTATCTCCATTTTAGAGAATGAAGAAATAGGCATAGGTAGTTTAAGTAACTTGCTCAATGTCTTATAGCCAGTCATTAGAGTCCAAGGCAGGTTTTGAACTCAGGCAGCCTGTCTCCAAAGTTCATGCTTAATTGCTATATGACAGGTAAATGCTTATTTTATTCTTTTTTTTTTTTTGAGACGGAGTCTTGCCCTGTTGCCCAGGCTGGAGCGCAATGGCATGATCTCGGCTCACTGCAACCTCTGCCTCCTGGATTCAAACCATTTTCCCGCCTCAGCCTCCCAAGTAGCTGGGATTACATGTGCCTGCTGCCCGCCCAGCTAATTTTTGTATTTTTAGTAGAGATGGGGTTTCACCATGTTGGCCAGGCTAATCTCGAACTCCTGACCTTGTGATCCGCCCGGCTCGGCCTCCCAAAGTGCTGGGATTACATGCATGAGCCGCTGCACTGGGCCATGCATAGTTTATTCTAACGAAAAAAAAACCAAAAAACAAACCACTGGATCATGATTTTTCATTTAAATATATCTTCAGAGGTGTTGATATCCGTTAACTATTGTCTTACGTGACAAAAACTTCCTGATGAAAATGAAGGAAAAGGTTTGTGACATTCAAAACCCTATCTGCATGTTTAGTAAACTTGGGAAATCAGAAAAAGAAAATGCAGAAGGCTTAGCTTTGAGGAATGTTTTAGGTTTCTGCATTTTCAACTGAAAGCTGTAACTTGCTTCTTAGCTGTCATACACCCATAGGAACACAAGAAAACACAATCAGTAAAATAGGCTACCAGATGTAGCCTGGTCTCCACTCTGCCTCCACTCCTTCCAGCAGGAGGGGTGGAGGTTGTGGTAACAGCTCTCAAGGAAAAAGCTACCTATGAAATGACTGCATGAAAAGGGAATCTCTCTGTCACGGTCCTTAGCAGCATGGGGTGGTTTGAGGGAATGGTTCAGACACTAAGCATAGTAGACAGGGGTACTAGGACAGGCTACAATTATTCTCATGGTCATGATCCTTTTAAGCAGCATGGAATGGTTTGAGGAAATGGTTCAGGCATTGAGTACAGTAGGCAGGGGTCCTAGGACAGGCTATATTAATTCTCACCAGCAGACATCCTCCCTCCACTGTGGATCTGAAGAGCAATGAAATATGAGATATATATTCAATTATCAGGATGTAAGGGGAATTAAGGGAGGAAAGGAACTTAGTAGTAATTCAGTTAAAGTGAGGTAGCCTGGTGTGGTAAGAGGGGAAGTGAATATTTTACTTGATTCTAACACATTTAATTTGTCTTTCAACTAACACACAGAGATAACAATTTCAGACAATAGAACATTCTGTTTCAGTCTCTGATTAGACCTTGCCACTGGATTTTTCCCCCCGAGGGTTAACAAGAATCAGTCATAGCAGTAATTTCCTATGAAAAAGAAATCCTATCAGGCTCATGTCTGGGTCTGTGGAGCTGATGGACTGCTTCTTTTTTTATAGAGCCAAATCATTTTTGTAGGAATCAGCTTTCAAGTGTATAAATTTCAGTTTGGAAATTATTTCTTGCAATATTGCTTTCAGTAATTCTTTTTAAAACATTAATTAGCTGAATAAATCCACCAAGGAACAGAGTGTTTCTGCAAAATAATACGATAATTTGTACTGAAAATGTGATTGAATACTGGGAAGAAATAAAAGAAACAAAAAGATCACAAAGTTATAGCTATTCAAAATATGGGATGAAAATATACCTTCTTTTGTTTGATCTAATATATCTAATTTTTCATCCCACTTTCTTTTTCTATTTCTTTATTCTCTCAATTTAGACAGTGTCTCCTCTGTGTATTTATTACAAAGATTCCAGTTGTGACTCACAATTCAGAATTCATGCTGATAGCCTACAGGAAAAATTCTCAATTACTGAGAGAAATTTCAACATTAACAAAAAGTAAGCCTTTTCCTGCTATTACATTTTTTTTTTTTTTTTTTTTTTTTTGAGACAGGGTGTCACTGTTGCCCAAGCCGGAATGCAGGGGCGCAATCTCGACTCACTGAAATCTCCGTCTCCTAGGTTCAAGTGATCCTCCCACCTCAGTCCACCAAATAGCTGTGACTGCAGAAGCATGCCACCATGCCAGGCTAATCTTTGTATTTTTTTTTTTTTTTTTTTTTAGTAGAGACGAGGTTTTGCCATGTTGCTCAGGTTGTCTGGAACTCCTGAGCTCAAGCGATCTGACTGCCTCGGCCTCCCAAAGTGCTAGGATTACAGGCGTGAGCCATTGCTATTACATTTTTTATCAATATTAGGGTGCAGTCAAGCCTCTTTCTTACAGGCCAACAGGTTTTTATTGCTGTGATACTTACATTTTAAACATTTATATATATATATGTGTGTGTATATGTATGTATACATATATGCATGTGTATATTTATATGTGTGTGTATGTGTGTATATATAAAATATATATATAAATTTTAGAGACAGGGTCTGGCTATGTTAACGAGGCTGGCCTCGAACTCCTGGGCTCAAGGTATTCTCTCACCTCAGCCCTCAGCTTCCCAAGTAGCTGGGACTACAAGCATGCGCCAGTGTGCTGGCTTGATCAGTTTTATTTTATTTTATTTTATTTATTTATTTTTTTGATCAGTTATATTTTCATCAGCACTTATGAGCACAAAAGTTAAATCCAATGGACACAAGATAAATATAAATATACTCAACTAGGCTATGAAAAATGGCTTTTGCCTTATATCAAAGGAAAGTTCAATAGTATTTTATATAAAAATTAAATTTAGGGCATTTAGCAATCAGGCATATTCTTTGAGTTTTTTTTTGTTGTTATGCTAACAGGTTTGCAATGAAGCAAATGCCTTAGTTATAACATTCAATGATAAAATGCCTTGATAATGCAGAAAACAGAAGAGCTATGATGAAGTGGGGAAAACACTGTACTAGAAATTCTCTGATCTAGGTTTAGGTCCTGGCTTGCCACTTACTACTAGTAAAGTCTTGCTGGAGTAAGCCAATTTGTCTGTCTGGGGTCCATTTTTCTTACCTGTTCAATGGGGTAGTAATTTATAGCTCATAAGTTTTTGCTTGTTTGTATGTTTTAGTGTGGAGTAAATATCACAATGCCCATTAAAGGATTATTATAAATTTTAACATGTGATAGTTGAATCTATGCTTTGGCACCCGTATACCCACAAGAACACTTCCCAAGTCAAATAAGAACACATTAAGATTGTGAGTGAATTCTGGTGTTGAAAGTGAATTATCAGAATGAAAATGTAAAGCTTTAAAATGTAGCTATTGGAGATTTTTCTCTAAGCTTAGCGGTAATGACATATGTGATGGTAATGAAGAAATACTGAAAAAATTTTAAGAACAAATAATATCCAAATTTAAAATAAATGACTACCTTTGTTTATGAGAAGGAAGAAAGAGAAGGAAAGAAAGAAGCCAATTTTCTTTTGGCTTAGGATTGACTTGGCGATGCGGGCTCTTTTTTGGTTCCATATGAACGTTAAAGTAGCTTTTCCAATTCTGTGAAGAAAGTCATTGGTAGCTTGATGGGGATGGCATTGAATCTGTAAAATACCTTGGGCAGTATGGCCATTTTCACGATATTGATTCTTCCTACCCATGAGCATGGAATGTTCTTCCATTTGTTTGTATCCTCTTTTATTTCCTTGAGCAGTGGTTTGTAGTTCTCCTTAAAGAGGTCCTTCATGTCCCTTGTAAGCTGGATTCCTAGGTATTTTATTCTCTTTGAAGCAATTGTGAATGGGAATTCACTCATGATTTGGCTCTCTGTTTGTCTGTTGTTGGTGTATAAGAATGCTTGTGATTTTTGTACATTGATTTTGTATCCTGAGACTTTGCTGAAGTTGCTTATCAGCTTAAGATTTTGGGCTGAGACAATGGGGTTTTCTAAATATACAATCATGTTGTCTGCAAACAGGGACAATTTGACTTCCTCTTTTCCTAATTGAATACCCTTTATTTCCTTCTCCTGTCTAATTGCCCTGGCCAGAACTTCCAACACTATGTTGAATAGGAGTGGTGAGAGAGGGCATCCCTGTCTTGTGCCAGTTTTCAAAGGGGATGCTTCCAGTTTTTGCCCATTCAGTATGATATTGGCTGTAGGTTTGTCATAGATAGCTCTTATTATTTTGAGATATGTCCCATCAATACCTAATTTATTGAGAGTTTTTAGCATGAAGGGTTGTTGAATTTTGTCAAAGGACAAAGAACAAAGCTGGAGGCATCATATTACCTGACTTCAAACTATACTACAAGGCTACAGTAACCAAAACAGCATGGTACTCGTACCAAAACAGAGATATAGATCAATGGAACAGAACAGAGCCCTCAGAAATAATGCCGCATATCTACAATTATCTGATCTTTGACAAACCTGAGAAAAACAAGCAATGGGGAAAGGATTCCCTATTTAATAAATGGTGCTTGGAAAACTGGCTAGCCATATGGAGAAAGCTGAAACTGGATCCCTTCCTTACACTTTATACAAAAATCAATTCAAGATGGATTAAAGACTTAAACGTTAGACCTAAAACCATAAAAACCCTAGAAGAAAACCTAGGCATTACCATTCAGGACATAGGCATGGGCAAGGACTTCATGTCTAAAACACCAAAAGCAATGGCAACAAAAGCCAAAATTGACAAATGGGATCTCATTAAACTAAAGAGCTTCTGCACAGCAAAAGAAACTACCATCAGAGTGAACAGGCAACCTACAAAATGGGAGAAAAATTTTGCAACCTACTCATCTGACAAAGGGCTAATATCCAGAATCTACAATGAACTCAAACAAATTTGCAAGAAAAAAACAAACAACCCCCTCAAAAAGTGAACAGACACTTCTCAAAAGAAGACATTTATGCAGCCAAAAAACATGAATAAATGCTCACCATCACTGGCCATCAGAGAAATGCAAATCAAAACCACAATGAGATACCATCTCACACCAGTTAGAATGGCAATCATTAAAAAGTCAGGAAACAACAGGTGCTGGAGAGGATGCGGAGAAATAGGAACACTTTTACACTGTTGGTGGGACTGTAAACTAGTTCAACCATTGTGGAAGTCAGTGTGGCGATTCCTCAGGGATCTAGAACTAGAAATACCATTTGACCCAGCCATCCCATTACTGGGTATATACCCAAAGGACTATAAATCATGCTGCTATAAAGACACATGCACACGTATGTTTATTGCGGCACTATTCACAATAGCAAAGACTTGGAACCAACCCAAATGTCCAACAATGATAGACTGGATTAAGAAAATGTGGCACATAATACACCATGGAATACTATGCAGCCATAAAAATGATGAGTTCATGTCCTTTGTAGGGACATGGATGAAATTGGAAATCATCATTCTCAGTAAACTATCGCAAGAACAAAAAACCAAACACCACATATTCTCACTCATAGGTGGGAATTGAACAATGAGAACACATGGACACAGGAAAGGGAACATCACACTCTGGGGACTGTTGTGGGGTGGGGGGAGGGGGGAGGGATAGCACTGGGAGATACACCTAATGCTAGATGACGAGTTAGTGGGTGCAGTGCACCAGCATGGCACATGTAACTAACCTGCACATTGTGCACATGTACCCTAAAACTTAAAGTATAATAATAATAAAAAGAAAATTCAAAAAAAAAGAAAGAGGCCAATTTTTTTGTCCTCACATATCCACAAACAAAAGCTGGTGAAGGAAGTCTATCTGGACTAAACTTTTCTTCATTTCCTCCTGTAGGAAATTATGTTTAAATTTGTTATAGAAGGAAAACACAACTCTAAGTTTACATAGAAAACACACCAAAAACTTCTATAAAACTAACTCTCTTCTTTTAGGACTTATTAAATTGTTTTATAATTATTTTTCACATGCCTGGCACTTCTACCAGACTATGAATTGTATTCTCCAGAGACATGAATGGAAGAAAAGAGAGAGAGTGAGAAAGAGAGAGAAGAAAGTTGCCTCTGCCTCATTCATTTGTAAGCATTTATTGAGTACCTTTTATTTTATTACTTTTTAACTTTTAGTTTCAGGGGTATATGTGCAGGTTTCTTACACAGGTAAATTACATGTCGTGGGGGTTTGTCATACAGATTATTTCATTACTTTGGATTGAAATTGCTTGGTTATATGTCAACTTTATGTTTATCTTTTTAAGGAACTGCTAAACCGTTTTCCACAGTGGCTAAAATATTTCACATTCCCACCAGCAAAATGCAGTGTTTCGATATCTTCATATCCTCACTAACACTTGCTATTGTCTGCTTTTTTTGATTCTAATCATCCTAATGGGTGTAAAGTTATATCTCATTCTGCTTTTGATTTGCATTTGCCTGATGACTAATGGTATTGAACATCTTTTCCTGTGCTTGTTGTCATTTGTATATCTTCTTTGAAGAACTGTCTGCTCAAGTTCTTGGCTTATTTTTCAGTTGGGTTTTTTGTCTTTTTGTTGAGTTTTAAGTGTTCTTACATATTTGGATACTGAACGCTTATTAGGTGTATGATTGTAAATATTTTCTCCTATTCTGTAGGTTGTTTTTTCACTTTCTTGATAATGTCATTTGATGAATGAGTTTTTTAATTTTGATGAAATCCAATGTATCTATTTTTAATTTGTTGCTCAGGCATTAGGTGTCAAATCTAAGAATTCTCACTAAATCTGAGCTCATGAAAATTTATCTCTATGTTTTCTTCTAGGAATTTTATAGCTTTATCTCTTATATTTTGGCTCTTGTTCCATTCTGAGCTAATTTTTGTATATGGAGCAAGGTAACAAGTTCAACTTCATTCTTTTCTGTGTAGTTAGCCAGTAGTCCCAGAAACATATGTTGAAGACACTATTCTTTCCCCATTGAATGGTCTTGGCACCATTGTAAAAAACCAAATGGCCATAGATGTTTGGGTTTGTTTCTGAACTCTTCCTTTTGTTGGTTTTTATGTCCATCTTCATGTCAGTGCCACACTGTTTTGGCTTCTGCACTTTTTTTTTTTTTTTGTACTTTAAGTTTTAGGGTACATGTGCACAATGTGCAGGTTAGTTACATATGTATACATGTGCCATGCTGGTGTGCTGCACCCATTAACTCGTCATTTAGCATTAGGTATATCTCCTAATGCTATCCCTCCCCCCTCCCCCCACCCCACAACAGTCCCCAGAGTGTGATGTTCCCCTTCCTGTGTCCATGTGTTCTCATTGTTCAATTCCCATCTATGAGTGAGAACATGCGGTGTTTGGTTTTTTGTCCTTGCGATAGTTTACTGAGAATGATGATTTCCAATTTCATCCATGTCCCTACAAAGGACATGAACTCATCATTTTTATGGCTGCATAATATTCCATGGTGTATTATGTGCCACATTTTCTTAATCCAGTCTATCATTGTTGGACATTTGGGTTGGTTCCAAGTCTTTGCTATTGTGAATAGTGCCGCAATAAACATAGGTGTGCATGTGTCTTTATAGCAGCATGATTTATAGTCCTTTGGGTATATACCCAGTAATGGGATGGCTGGGTCAAATGGTATTTCTAGTTCTAGATCCCTGAGGAATCGCTACACTGACTTCCACAATGGTTGAACTAGTTTACAGTCCCACCAACAGTGTAAAAGTGTTCCTATTTCTCCGCATCCTCTCCAGCACCTGTTGTTTCCTGACTTTTTAATGATTGCCATTCTAACTCGTGTGAGATGGTATCTCATTGTGGTTTTGATTTGCATTTCTCTGATGGCCAGTGATGGTGAGCATTTATTCATGTTTTTTGGCTGCATAAATGTCTTCTTTTGAGAAGTGTCTGTTCATATCCTTCACCCACTTTTTGAGGGGGTTGTTTTTTTCTTATAAATTTGTTTGAGTTCATTGTAGATTCTGGATATTAGCCCTTTGTCAGATGAGTGGGTTGCAAAAATTTTCTCCCATTATGTAGGTTTCCTGTTCACTCTGATGGTAGTTTCTTTTGCTGTGCAGAAGCTCTTTAGTTTAATGAGATCCCATTTGTCAATTTTGGCTTTTGTTGCCATTGCTTTTGGTGTTTTAGACATGAAGTCCTTGCTCATGCCTATGTCCTGAATGGTATTGCCTAGGTTTTCTTCTAGGGTTTTTATGGTTTTAGGTCTAACGTTTAAGTCTTTAATCCATCTTGAATTGATTTTTGTATAAAGTGTAAGGAAGGGATCCAGTTTCAGCTTTCTCCATATGGCTAGCCAGTTTTCCCAGCACCATTTATTAAATAGGGAATCCTTTCCCCATTGCTTGTTTTTCTCAGGTTTGTCAAAGATCAGATAATTGTAGATATGCGGCATTATTTCTGAGGGCTCTGTTCTGTTCCATTGATCTATATCTCTGTTTTGATACCAGTACCATGATGTTTTGGTTACTGTAGGCTTGGCTTCTGCAGCTTTGTAATAAGTTTTGAAATGGGGAGGTGTGAGTCCTCCAACTTTGTTCTTCTTTTTTAAGATTTTTTGGCTGTTTGGGGCCTCTTGCATTTCCATACGAATTTGAGAACACGCTTTTCCATTTCTACAACAAACAAAAAAGCAAGTAAAGCTGTTGGGATTTTGATAGGCATTGCATTGAATCTGTGAATCAATGTAAGGAGTATTGTCATCTCAAAAAATATAAAATCTTCCAATCTAAGAACACTTATTTTGTTTATATATTTGGTTTTTAAAAATTACCTTCAATAATATTTTGTAGTTTTTAGTGCATAAGACTTGCATTTCCTTTATTAAATGTATTTTCCTGTATTAGGTTCTTTTTGATGATGGTATAAATAAAATTATTTTCTTGTTTTCATTTTCAGATTAATCATGGCTAGTGTATAGAAACATGACTGATTTTTGTATACTGTTCTTGAATCTTGCAACTTTACTGAATTTGCTTATGAATTCTAATAGTTATTTTTTAGACTTAAAAAAAGATTTTCATATGTAAGATCATGTCTTCCTTGAATTGAGAGAGTTTTACTTCTTCGTTTTCAACCTGGGTCCTTTTTATTTCTTTTTATTGCCTAATTGCTCTGGCTAGAGCCTCTACTACAGTGTTGAACAGAAGTTGCAAAAGTGGACATCCTTTGCTTCATTCTGGTCTGAATGGGAAAGCATCCAGTCTTTCACCATTCGGTATGCCGTTAACTGTGGGTATTTCTGTAGACTGTTTCTTTTTTTTTCTTCACATTGAGGAAGTTCCTTTCAATTCCTAGTTTGTTGAATGTTTTTATCATGAAAAGGTGTTAGATTTTGTCAGATGCTTTTACTGCATCCTTTAAAATGACCATGTACTTTTTATTCCTTCATTCTAATAATATAGTATATTACTGAGATTCATTTTTATGTGTTGAACCAACCTTGTATTTCTGGGGTAAATCCTACTTAGTACTGGTGTGTGATCCTTTTGTTTTGCTGCTGGATTTGCTTTGCCAGTATTTTGAGAATTTTTGGGTTGTATTCACAAGGCCTATGTATCTGTAGTTTCTTTTCTTGTGATGTCTTTGTTTAGCTTTGGTGTCAGGGTAACACTCATGGCTTCCTGGCATGAGTTAGAAAGTGCTGCCTCCTCTATTATCTTTCGGACAAGTTTGAGCAGGATAGATGTTAACTGGTGTTAATTTCTCTTAAAGTGTTTGGTAGAATTTACCAGTAAAGCCATCTGTTCCTAGGCTTTTCTTTGTTGGTAGTTTTTTGATTACCGGTCCAATTTCTATACTTGTTATAGGTCTATGCGTAGTTTCCATTTTTTCTTGATTCAGTGTTGGCAGTTTGTATATTTTTAGGGAATTGTCCATTTCACCTAGGTTATCTAATTTATTGGCATACAATTATTCATAGTATTTTTTTCAATTTCTCATATTTCTTTAAGGTCCATATTAATGACCTCAGTTTTTTTTTTTTTGAGATTGGGTCTTGCTCTGTCTGCCAGGCTGGAATGCAATGATGCTATCACAGCTCAGTGCAGCCTCCATCTTGCGGGCTCAAGCAATCCTCCCATCTCAGACTCCCGAGTAGCTGGGACTACAGCCTTGTGTCACCATGTCCAGCTGATTTTTTAAAAAAATTTATTTTAAGATCTGGAGTACATGTGCAGGATGGACAGGTTTGTTACACAGGTAAATGTGTGCCATGGTAATTTGCTGCACTTATCAACCCAGTACCTTCGTATTAAGCCCAGCATGCATTAGTTATTTTTCCTGATGCTCTCCCTTGCCCTGCCTCTGATGACAGGCCCCAGTGTATCTTGTTCCCTCTCTCTGTTTATGTGTTCACATCGTTCACCTCCTATAAGTGAGAACACGCAGTGTTTGGTTTTCTGTTCCTGTGTTAGTTTGCTGAGGATAATGGCTTCCAGCTCCATCCATGTCTCTGCAAAGGACATGATCTCATTCCTTTTTATGGCTGCATAAACATATGGTGTATATGTACCCTTTTTTCTTTTCAGTCTACCATTGATGAATGACCCCACTTTCATTTTTGATTTTGAGACTTCTTTCCTCTTTATCCATCCAGCTGAAGTTTTGTTAACTTTTCTTTTCTTTTTTAAGAGACAGGGTCTTGCTCTAATCACCCAGGCTGGAGTGCAGTGGTGTGATTATAGCCCACTATAACCTCAAAATCCTGGTTGATCCTCCTGCCTCAGCCTACTGAGTAGCTGTGAATACAGGTGCATGCCACCATGCTAGGATACTTCTTAAATTATTTTTAGAGATGGGGTCTTGCTATGTTGATCAGACTGGTCTTGAACTCCTGGCTTCAAAGGATCCTCCCTTCTACCTTGGCTTCCCAAAGTGATGGGATTGCAGATAGGAGCCACTGTGCCCAGTCTGGTTTGTCAATTTTGTTCAATTACTCAAATAATCAACTTTTGATTTCATTAATTTTCTACATTATTTTTCTATTCTCAATTTCTTCATAGGGAAAATGTTCCGTAGTCTTCTTTTCTTCTAATGTTTTCGTTTGATTCTGATATCAGCGTGATTCTTGGGTTGATAAATCATTTGGGAAATGTTTCTCCTTTTACTTTCAAGGAGACTCTGGAATGTAGGCAGTTGTCTACTCTGTAGTTCATTTCTCAAAGCCTTTGATATTCTGTTTAGGATCAGATATACATGTGCAGCTCATGATGAAGTCCAGGAGTTCATAAATAAATATATTGGATTGCTTTCTTGAGCTCCTTCCTCTTCTCAATCTCCTTGACACATCTGGTGCCTAGAGTTTCGCTTCTTGGTCAACTTGCTAGCACACTGGGTCTTAGTTATGTGCTTTGCTGCATATTTTTCATAACTGTGCCTGCCCACTAGACCAAGAAAATAAGTGGGAAAAGAATACCAGGGTATTTCCTTCAGTTTGTTACCAGTAGAGATTTCCCCTTTCATTTCCTTGGACTAGAGGTTCAAGGACTAGAGCTTTCTTTGGAACTCTTTTTATTGCACCCAGAAGATAGTTCTGTGTTTCTGGCTGCAAATGCAGGATGGGAGATATCAGGGGAAAAAAGAAATGTTAGACTCAAATCTGGTTCGGTGGTCCTTTGAGTTCTCTTTAGCTGTTCTATGCATTCATCCAGGGGTATTAGTTGCTTTTAGTGGGTGGGTCATGTTGGAGTGCACTCAGTCCATCTTAAATAAAAGCAGATTTCTCCTTTTCATTTATTACTCTTGTTTTGTTCCTGAGAATTCTTTAAAGTGGTGATGATGAAGGAGATGGGTATAGGGTTAAGGGGAAATACATGTGGGAAAAGAAAACAAAGAACGTTTATTGCCCATTCCTCCCTATCCAAATGTTATATAATCGACTTTTATTCTGCAGTTAAGAGAAGTCTTTGCAAAGTAATCACAGGCATAAGAAACAACCTAATTTACATCTTTTTCTCTTTTTTTGAGACAGAATCTCACTCTGTTGCCCAGGCTGGAGTGCAGTGGCATGATCTCGGCCCACTGCAGCCTCTGCCTCCCAGGTTCAAGCAATTCTCCTGCCTCAGCCTCCTGAGTAGTTGGGACTACAGGTACATACCACCATGCCCAGCTAATTTTTGTATTTTTTTTAGTAGAGGCGGGGTTTCACCATATTGGTTAGGCTGGTCTCGAACTCCTGACCTCAGGTGATCCACCAGCCTTGGCCTCCCATAGTGCTGGGATTACAGGCATGAGTCACCGTATCTGACCCTAATTTACATTTTAGAAATATCTTTTATGTTGCTGTATTAAGACTGTATTCCTAAGGGGAGGGAACCCTAAAATCAAAAGCAGATGAGTTCTTCCCTGGTTCTTGCCTCTGAGAAACAAGTTATATTTGGATAGTGGACTATTTTATCTCTTTGTTTTAACCCAATCATTCTGACTCTAAGAATGTTTGGCTTTGTATTTAATCAAAAGCCAAGACATAAGTAAAATTGCAATGTAAATATTTTCTGAGGCAAACTCAAGTAAGCCTGTGTAAGTCTCTTTTGTGTTGCTGTGACAGAATCCCACAGGCTAATTTATAAAAAAAAGAAATTTATAATTTTGGAGGCTGGAAACTCCAAGGCTGAGGTGCTTGCCTCAGGCAAAGGCCTTCTTGCTACGTGATCCCGGTGCAGAAGGCAGAAGGGCCCTAGTACTTGAGAAAGCAAGAACAAGAGAAGGCTGAGCCCGCTCCTGTGGTAACATCAATCCATTTATGAAGACTGAGCCCTCATTACCTAATTACGGCATAAAGTTCCCACATCTCAACACTATTGCATTGGAGATTGAGTTTCCAACACGTAAACTTTGGGGGATACATTTATTTAATTTTAGAGACAGTCTTGCTTTGTCACGCAGGTTGGAGTGCAGTGGTGTGATCATAGCTTACTGCAGCCTCAAACTCCTGGGCTCAAGTAATCTTCCTGCCCTCAGCCTCCTGGGTAGCTGGGACCCAGGAGGCATATGCCACCATACCCAGCTAATTTTTAAAAATTTTTTTGTAGAGATGTGGTCTCGCTATGTTGCCCAGGCTGGTTTCAAACTCCCGGCCTCAAGCAATCCTCCCACCTTGGCCTCCCAAAGTGCTGCGATTATAGACATGAGCCACCATATCTGGCTAGGGGATGCATTCAGACTGTGGCAAAACCAAATTATTTATTTGTTAATTTTTTTTCTTATAGAGAAGTTAAATTATGTCCTGTATTTTACATTTGAATTTTATTATACTGAAATAAGTTTCACCAGTGTAAATACTTCTTACATAAATTTTACAGGGAAGAATTGTTTTTCTTTTTGCATTTTGATATCAGTTTAAAAAAGAAATCAATGTTGATTTTATTAGAAATAATCTTGGAACAGAAGACCAGTTGATTTAATTATTTCAGGTCACAGCTGAAATAATTTCTGTAAAATTAAAAAATTTGCTATGATTTATACTATTTACTTTGTGTTACATAGTGGAGTACTTTACAACGTAGTGACATTTAGTACGTTCACAATATTGTGAACCTTTACAATTGATATCAATTTTAATAATAAACTTTCTATCTCTATTTAATAACTGTACCAGAATTTTAAAAGTAAGATGTGTAGGTCAGACTTTTATTATCTATAGATTCGGTCAGTTTTGGTCTTATTTTTATTGTCATTTTCTAGAATATATTTAAAAATGAACTAAAGATAATTTGTAGTTATTTTTAGCTAATCCATGAAAAATTGTGAGCAATTCTCTTTTTTTCTATTTCCATTATTTGGAATATTACAATGTTATACTAATTCTTCAATATGCTTGTGACTATTGATTGCAGAGAATCCTAAAGTGGTCGTGGTGTTAGTGGTGCATATAGCAAATACTGGGGTTGAATATGAGAGTGAAAGAGATTATTCAAGATCTACATTCAAGCTTATATGTATTCTAGTCATTTGATATGTATCATAGTCATTTGATAATAGTGACTTGGGGGGAGGTTCACGTTATGGGGCCTGGGGATGACATCTCCTGATTGAGCTGAGATCTGAATTATTAGAAGGAGCCTGTTGTGGAAGATTTGGGTGGAAGATTATGCTAGGCAGAAAGAAAAGCAATTTCAAAGACTCTGAGTTTTGAAGGAGTTTGGTGGACTTGAAGAATATAAAAAAGACCAGGCAGTGTGGCCAAAATAGGGGTGGCAGGATATAGTGAGGTTAGAGAACTAGCTTGGGATAGATCATAGAAGGCCATTTAGGAAAGAAGAAGATGTTTGCAATTGATTCCAAGTGCAAAGAGAAGCCATTGGTAAGTTTCAAGAAGGAGCTTAACATTATCTTATTTACACTGTAGAAAGTTCACTCAGATTGCTGAATGAAGAATAGATTTTAGGGGCTCCGAAAGAAAAGCAAGGAGAATGTTCAGAAACTATTGCTGTACTATTAGCAAAAAGATGTCAGTGGCATAGACAAGGATGGTAGCAGCAAAGCTGAAGAGATGTGGACAGATAGATTTGTGGGCAGGGATATTTTTTGAGACAGAGCTGATCAGGCTTGATCCTTGATTAGTAAGTATGTGTGTAGGTGATATAGGAGGTGTCAGAGGTAGGAGTAAGTCAAGGATGACTTCAAGAAATTTTACCTGAAGAAGTGAATTGAAGATGATGCCCTTTATTAGCTAGGGAAGACAGAGAGAGAAACACGTTTGGGAGCTCAGGGGGAGAGGTCATGGCTAGAGTTCAAAATGGAGAGTCTACAGCACACACATAATCAAGCCATGGGATTGGAAGCCGTCTCAGCAGAGAATCTAGATCAAGCTTGTTGAACCCACGCCCCATGAGCCACACGTGGCCCAGGACAACTTTGAATGCAGCCCAACACAAATTCTTCCTTAAAACATTATGAGACTTTTTTTGCACTTTTTTTGATTTTAGCTCACCAGCTATTGTTAGTGTTAGTGTATTTTAGGTTTGACCCAAGACAATTCTTCTTTCAATGTGGCCCAGGGAAGCCCAAAGATTGGACACCCCTGGTCTAGATAATAAAGAAGTGAAAGACGCCCAGCACAGCTTGCAAAAGAGGCTAAGTAGAGAGTCCCTTTTGATGGAAAGAGAAAGAGACAATGTTATGACATGGAATTCAAGAGAATAAAGCATTTCAAGAAGGAGGAAAATTGCTGCAAGGTCAAGTCAGATGAGGACAGACAAGTGACCATTTGTTTCACACTATGGACGTTATTGTGACCTTGACAAGTACCATTTCAGTGGATTGTAATGAAAGGGGAGAAAAACTTTACTGGAGTGGATTGAAAATAAAAGAGATGATAAAAGGAGCTCACTAAATATAGGCATCTTTTGATAAGTTTTGCTTTGAAGGGGTTAGAAAAATTTAGTAATAACTGGAGTATAATATGAGGTCAAAGGAGATTTTTAAAAAATGGACAGTTTGTGTCTTTATGCTTATTGAAATTATCCAGTAGACAAAGGGAGTCTAATGATACCGGGGAGTCATAGGATAATTACAGGCTTGAATTTCTTGAACTTGGGAAGAGGAGATGATATTTAGAAAGAAAGGGGGAGGGGTTGGCATTTTTAGGCACACGGAAAACTTTTTTTAATTCATTGTAGTAAAAGGAAGGCAGAGAATGCGAGTGTAGATGCAGATAAGTTAATAAAGTTGGGGTGGAAAGTTGAAGGAGCTCCCATCTGATTGCTACTTTATTCTCAGGGAAGAATGAGGTGAGTTCATGAGCTGTGGAAGGGAGTGGTTTTTGGAGATATGAAGAGAAAGGAGATCTGAAACTTGAACCAAAGAATGGAAAGTATAGAAGGATTCCTGGGCACTGGTGAGTGCTCCTCTAAGACTAGTGGTCAGAAGTTTAGAGAAAGGTCAGCCTACATGATTGTTGGTTTTCTCCAGGAAAATTCAGCTTCTGAAGCAGAGGGGAAGACTACAAGGACAATTGAGTTTAACCATGGTTGGGCTTTACTTAAATGGGAATAGTGTAGAGTAAGAGACAGAGAGAGAAGGACAAAGAAGTTAAAATGAATTGATTATAGTGATTATCCATAGACTCTAGACTGGGAGAGGTAGTTAATGAGTGAGTTAATGGGAATGGAAAATATTTCACTTCTCTCCTGCTAGTTGGATAATTGCTGACACTGGAAGTAGGAAAGGGGAGGAATACAGAAAGAATGCATCTCAAAAAGGTGGAAACTTGACATTAAAACTTTTTTTCTACTCTGGTATATTTACTAGTGGTGTCAGGGTCCAAGGTTATGGCATTAAACATGGATGAATAAGGTTGGATTTGAGGAAAAATCTAAGAACCGAGAAGACAAGGGATTAAGAAAACCAGTTCTTTTCATAAAATGCTTGCTGGGGAAAATATTTACAAACTGTCCATCTGACAAGGGATTAATAATGAGCATATATAAGGAGGTGAAACAACTGTACAAGAAAAAATGTAGTAATCCAGCTGAAAATGGACAAATGATATCAATAGACATTTCTCAAAAGAAGACATACAAATGGCAAGCAGGCAAATGAAAAGGTGATTAACATCATTGATCTCCAGAGAAATGCAAATCAAAGCTACAATGACATATCATCTCAATCCAGTTAAACTGGCTTTTATTCAAAAGACAAGTGATTACAAATGTTGGTGAGGGTGTGAAGAAAAGGTAACCCTGGAACACTGTTGATGGGAATGTAAACTGGTACAACCACTATGGAGGACAGTTTGAAAGTTCCTCAAAAAAACAAACAAACAAAAAAGTAGAGCTACCATATGATCCAGCAATCCCACTTCTAAATACATACCGAAAAGAAAGAAAATCAGTATATTGAAGAGACATCTGTGCTTTCATGTTTGTTGCAGTACTATTCACAAGAGCCAAGATTTGTAAGCAATCCAAGTGTTTGTCAGCAGGTGAATGAATAAAGAAAATGTGGTACATATACGCAATGGAGTACTATTTAGCCCTAAACAAAGAATGAGATCCTATCATTTGCAAAAACACGGATTGAACTGGATGTGATTTTATTAAGTGAAATAAACCAGGCACAAAAAGGCAAACTTGTCATGTTCTCACTTATTTGTGGGAGCTAAAAGTTAAAATAATTGAACCCATGGAGATAGAGAGTGGAATGATGGTTACCAGAGGCTGGGAAGGTAGTGCAAGGGGAGTTGGGGAGGAAGTGGGGGATGATTAATAGGTATAAAATATAGTTTGAATGAATAAATCTAGTATTTGATAGCACAACAGCATGACTACAGTCAATAATAATTTACTGTACATTGAAAAATAGCTAAAAGAGTATTATGGAATTGTAACACAAAGGGTAAATGCTTCAGATGATGGATACTTCATTTACCTTGATGTGATTATTACACATTGTATGCCTTTGTATTATTACATATTGTATCAAAATAAACCATATACCCCAAAAATATATACAAGTACTATGTACCCATAAAAATAAAAAAAAATGTTACCTGGGGAAAGTAATAACCTGGGCAATTCTGTCTAAAAATGAAAACAGTCACTATGGTCACAGAACAGAATCATCTTCTCTCTATCATTCCTATCACTGCAATCAGTGCTCAGGGCATTCATCTTATCTTGGAGCAGTGGTATTTGAAGCACAGTCATGTTCAGAGAATATTACTTCCTCATGCCCATATCACCATGACAGCATTCCCGGTTAAAAGTTTACCCTCCAGTCTAACCATAAAAGAGATAATTTTAAAATTCCAAATTCTGAAAGTCATAAGATGTACTGTATAAAAATAAGGAATTGAGTGCCTATCTCAGCTTTTCTTTAGCATAATTATTTAACTTATTATATCCTTATTTTGAGTACCTGCCATATTATGTTAGGTTATAGCAAGAGGTATTTATGAGAACAGACCTTGAATTAGTACTGGAAAAAAAGGTTTTATCTAAATAACGGTGTGCAAAGGTCAGCAAATTTATCTGACATTTTTGAAAGCTTTGGATATTTCTTTTTCTGTCTTCCAGTATAATTTGGAGAAATAAAACAATTACCGTCATACGCTGCATAATGATATTTTGGTCAATAATGGACTGGGTATATGTCTGTGGTCCCATAAGATTATAATGGAACTGAAAAATTCCTATTTCTTTGTGACATCTAGCTGTCATAAAGTCATAGCATAATTACTTTATTTAAAAAATAAGGCTGTGTGCGGTGGCTTATGCCTGTAATCCCAGCACTTTGGGAGGCCGAGGTGGGTGGATCATGAGCTCAGGAGTTCAAGACCAGCCTGGCCAAGATGGTGAAACCCCTCTCTATTAAACATACAAAAATTAGCCGGGCATGGTGGCGGACACCTGTAATCCCAGCTACTGGGGAGGCTGAGGCAGAGAATTGCTTGAACCCAGGAGGCAGAGGTTGCAGTGAGCTGAGGTGGCGCCACTGCACTCTAGCCAGGGCGACAGAGTGAGACTCTGTCTCAAAAAAAAAAAAAAAGAAAAAAAAGTTTAGTGTAGCCTAAGTGTATAGCGTTTATAAAGTGTGCAGTAGTACAGTGATGTCCTAGATCTTCACATTCACTCACTAACTCACCCAGAGCAACTTCCTGTCCTGTAAGCTCCATTCATGCTAAGTGCCCTATACAGGTCTAACATTTTTTAAGTTCTATATCATATTTTTACTGTACTTTTTCTGTTTAGATACACAAATATTTACCATGGTGTTACTATTGCCTAAAGTATTCAGTATAGTAGCATGCCATACAGGTTTGTAGCTTAGGAGCAATAGATTATTCCATATAGCCCGGGTATGTGGTAAGTACACTGTATGATGTATGCACAATGATGAAATCGCCTAACGACACATTTCTCAGAGCATATCCCTATCATTAAGACTGTTAAAATGTGTGGAATTAGAAGGTAGTGTAAACTTTGTAGCAGTTGTTGGAAATCTATAAATTAGGATTAGAATGGTCACCTGTTTACCTGAAAGAGTTAATCCATCCTTTTATGATACTTTTTATTCCTACGAGGAGGTCCTCAGACACTGATAAAACTTTGCTTTGTGTATTCATTCACTCAACAAATATTTATCTCGAGCTACCTATTGGCCAGACATGAACAAAGCTGAAGTCCCTGCCCTTAGGGCTATATCTTCTGGTGGCAGGAGGAAGACAATTAAAAACAACAACAACAAGTACACATTTGTTATATGAAAGCTGATAACTGTCGTGGAAAAAAAAGGTGGGATCTGAGAGTTTAGCATATTTGTGTCCACTTTTACCATCTTCTGGCCGAACTTCTTGCTTTTCTCACATGTCATGCTGTTCCACGTAAAATTTTCCAGCTTGGGTCACAGTGTCTGCCTTGGCTCTTGCTGGTCTCTCAGCTCAAACACCAGATCATGTAGGGAGTCATTCCTGACTCTTCTGTAAGTGGAGTAAGATGAAATTCTCCTCACTTTGTCCTTCTTTTTTAACCCCTATAGACTTCTATTATAATACCTATAAAATGTTATCACTTTTTTTTTGGTTTATGGTTCATTCAAACTGCTATTGTTTGAATGTGTCCCCCAAATTTCATGTGTTGGAAACTTAATCACAAAACTTATATGATGACTGGAGGTGGAGCCTTTGAGAAGTCATTAAGATTAGATAAGGTCATCACATGCCCCCAGGATGGGACTGGTAGTTTTACAAGACAAGAAAGAGAAACCTGAGTCAGTAGGCATGATCATATCGTCTTGCCATGTGATGCCCTCGGCCATGTTCTGACACAGCAAGAAGGCCCTCACTGCTGCTGGACCCTCAGTCTTGAACTTCCCAGCCTCCAGAACTGTGAGAAATAAATTTATTTTCTCTATAAATTACCCAGTCTGTGGTATTTTGTTATAGCAATACAAAAAGAACTAAGACTTGTTCCTTTCTCCTAGTGCTAAACAGTAAGATCTGCAAGGTAGGAATTGTGTCCTATTAATCTTTGTATCCTTAGCAGTTGTTGCAGAGTGTGATGTATTGTGTCAAAATATTTTTTCAAAGAAATAAAATTTAGAGCAATAAAAAGAAATAAGCTATCAAGGCATGAAAAGCTAGGAAGGAACCTTCAGTGCATATTGCTAGGTGGAAGAAGCCAGTATAAAAAGGCTGCACACTGTGTGATTCCAAGTTCATGAGATTTTAGAAAAGGCAAAATTGTAGACATAGTAAAAAGATCAGTGGTTGCAGGTGATTTGAGAAAGGAAAGATGATATGAGTAGGTGGAGCACAGGGGATTTTTAGGGCAGTGAAACTATTCTGTATGAGACTGATTGTGAATACATGTCAGTATGCGTTTATCAGACCAATAGATATTCAACACAAAGAGTGAACCCTAATGTTAACTGTGGAGTGTAGTTAATAATAATGTATCAACATTGGTTCATCAATTGTAACAGATGAACCACACGAATGCAAGATGATAAGAATAGGGGAAATTGTGTATGGTGGGGTTGGATGTTGGTTTATGAAATGTTGTGTATTATCTGCTCAATTATTCTGTGGATCTAAAACTATACTAAAAAAAGTCAACAACTGTATTAGTTCATTCCCATGTTGCTAGTAAAGACATACCTGAGACTGGGTAATTTATAAAGTAAAGAGATTTAATGGACTCACAGTTCCACATGGCTGGGGAGTCCTCACAATTATGGTGGAAGATGAAGGAAGAGCAAAGGCAGGTCTTACATGGTGGCAGGCAAGAGAGCTTGCATAAAGGGGAACTCCCCTTTATGAAACTATCAGATCTCCTGAGACTTATGCACTATCATGAGAACAGCACAGGAAAAATCTGCTCCCATGATTTAATTACCTCCCACTGGGTCCCTCCCATGACATGTGAGAATTATGGAAGCTACAATTCAAGATGAGATTTGTGTGGGGACACAGCCAAACCATATCAATAACATTTAAAAAATAAAATTCGGCAGCAAAAGCAAGGTTTGAGGTAAGATAATGGACTAATAGGGAAAGTGCTATTTTTTTAATAAAAGAAATGCTTGAGCATGTGTTCATGAGAAAGGTGTGAAATACTTCATAAGCAGCTACCATCCTTCCTGATTCCTTTTTTTATACTATGTAAAATGGAAGGAACCAGCTTTACATAGAGTGTTGGTGTGCTAGATAAAGAATATAATATTTAGACTGACATGCATTTGAATCCTACTAGCTGTGACACCATGCTAAGCCTGTGTCCTCATCTGTGCAGATCATAATACTGACCTCAGAGGGTTGCAGTGAGGATTAAATGAGACACAATGTCTGAAATGTTAGCACAGTACCTGGCATACAGAATATGAATAGTTTTCTTCATTCTTCCTTTTAGGGGAGCATAAAAATGAAACAAAAGTCTGAATTATTCATGGGCAAAAATAGATGATATGTTGGTATAGCACCCACATTTTTTACCTTGAAATCTGAGGACTAGCTCTGTGTTCCATACGGTTCTGTTGGGTTCCATTTGACCAGGCACCTATGCCATTTTTATCCTTTTTAAACTCCTATATAATGACAGGTGAAGTGCCTTTTCTCGTGTTAGGGTTTCTCAGGTAAGAGATGATGTTATGTGTCATAAATGAGAAGGTATGAGATGGAATTGGCAAGTTAAGAAATACAAGAAAATTCTGGAAATGCCTGGAAAGAAAATGTGGCATTGGTAACAATATTGTAATAATAGCACACCTTATAATTATTTGGCTACACATCTCAGTTTCCTTACCAGAGAACAAGTTGCTATACCATGTGTTGATCATCTTTACATCTGTCTCTCCCATCAGGATGCAGAGTAATATTGAGTAGTAGGTGCTCAACAAATGTTTACAAAATTGAGAGTTTATATGGCTCTTGATTTTAAAAAGCACTCTTTTTTTAATAAGATAGAAAGGAAGCTTACCTATTAGATCCTCACTTACATATAGCAAAGACTGGGCCTATAGAACAGATTTAACACATACACTCACACATGCGCACTCCATATATGTAAAAACAAATTATTAACCTGGGAGCATATCTTCCATTTTTTCTCTTTTTCAGCTTCTTAGTATGGACGGCTCTGCCAAACATCTGTAGGTTTAAAAGAAGTTCAAAGCAAGGTAGAAAGAAAAGAAATCCACTTAAAGTATCTCAGCTTGACTCCTGTCACTGTACAAGGTTTGAATGTGATTTGGACACCAACACACCAAGCTAAGCTTTGTGTGAGGAAGTAAATGTTAGACTGAAATGGGAAACTGAAGCAGGTCATTCTTCCTTTGTTGAGCTTCTCCTCCTTGTCAAACCCCTGGGCTGCATGTTGTCGTTCCTGTTTGTCACTGATAGCCTATCACAAAGCCCCTTCTGTTAACGGTGGCTTACCTGAAACTCCCACTAGCCAGCAGAGCATAAACACCAAGGTGGAGCCACCTTCCAAAAACCTCTCACACACAATAGCTACTGCTGTCGCAGCAGGACAATTGAATGGATCTTATGGTGGTATATTTTTTCCCATCATATGCATGACAGAAAGTCTAATGGACCTTGTTAGTTTCTTTAGTAGCTTTTAGGGCCCTATAAAATGGCCTGTTATCAGTTTCATCAGTGTTCCCAAGATGTCTACCTGGATGTCAGAGATCCCTGGAAGTAGCTGTAGTTTCAGTCCTCCAGTGAACAAGGAGCAGGTAGTAATTAGCTAAAAAATTGGAGAAGAAAACTTTTTGCACCCAAGAAGGAAAAGCCAAATACTAAGAACACTTTGTGATGAATAAATATTTCTCTAATTCTTTTTGGTTAAGTTTTACTTCACAGCCTTTAAAACTTGAAAGATTAAATGGGCAAAGTTATACTGTACAAGACTTTACTGTGTACTTTAATAAAGAATTTGGATCACTGCTCTTTACAGTAAAAATGTTAAAAACTTGATATGATTTAATACCCAATTTTGGGATCTATAATTCCCTAAGTGTAGTGCTAACTATACCCTTGTATTGTCTGGGGGAGGAATATAGAAAATGGAGAAGAATAGTGAAATAACATCAGAAAGAAACTATTTTAAAAATTACCATTTAGAATTTTAGGTATGTCTCTATCATTTTCGAAGACTTAAATGTTGATGTAAAATGGAAAAAACTTTAGGACATACAGAAAGAAAAACTGTGTCTGACCCAAATAATGCAAGCCGTCTAGTAGGAGTTCCTGTAAGAACCTAAACTATATTTCATATGTTGATGCTTACTAATATTTCCTAGAATTCCTAAAACCTTTGTGTTTCCTTCTGAAATGATAAATGCCATTTAGGTTTCCGTACTAAGTATGTAGGCTTAGGGCTCTCCTGTTTTAGGTTGTGATTGAATATAATTCTCCATCCAAAAATTCAACTGTACAAACTAATTTCTAGTGTGGTAGACAATTATTCTCTGTCAATCTGGAGTCTCCTATAATATAGCATGGGATTTGTTTAACTTGGATGGGGTCACATAGTCCGAGGCATTGGAGTGGGGTGCACCTGATCAAGGCATCATTTGTGGAGTGATGGCCTCTTCTCATTCACCCATGCAAGTTACTAACCATGAACTTGGTTAGCATGTTAAGTAATGCAAGTTTCTCATCCATGAACGCTGTCAGACTTGCCAGTATTCCTGTCACTTTCTACTATGATTTGCTGTGTGCGCAAATCTCTCTGTTGCTTCTAAGCACCATGAAAGTGTGGAAATCTATGTATGAGACTGTGGCTTATCTTCTTAAAAGTTCTGTGCAGCATTTCTTCTCTGACTCCAAATAAATCTGTCCAGGAATAGAATGCACGGTTTTTCCCTCCACAACCCACCGATCGCTGCTCTTATTACCTTCTCTTGATGTGTCATCCTCCCATGCCAAAACTCAAGGAACCACAAAGGATCGTAGTACAGGACTGTAGGTTGAGCTTTGCACTGGAACAGTGCTCCAGCCCAGTGTAATCACCATAATCTGAGATTTTACTAGAAGTGCAAATACCCCAGATAAACTGAATAAGAAACTCTGACGTTGGGGTCTTCATGTCTGTGTTTTAACAAGTCTTCTGTGTAATTCTGATACATATTAAAATGTGAGAACCTCTGGACCAGAGGATGCTTAACTTGAATCAAGTGAATAATATTAGATAAATGGCTTCATTCTTTGGACTCAGTTTTCTCATTTAAGATTAATAATTGCTCTCTACTTAATCTAATGGGAAGAGAACCCTTTTGTTTTATTCTTCTGACACCAAGGTATACCTATATGCCCCAGCTAGTTTCACTTGGTTTGTTGATTATAACATATATTCTTGGTCTTATCCTTTGCCCCTGCAGGACAAGGACATTTCCAAGTGTTTATTTATGTTGCATTTCCCTAGAAGGCAATGTAACAACATGGATAAGGGTGAAAGGTTTCAGGAAAACCAGCCTGGAGTCAAATCACCAGCTCTACCTCTTACTATGTGACCTTCATCAAGTTTTCAACTTCCTTGTGCCTCAGTTTCTCAACTGCAAAATTAAGATGGTGCTGTAATAATCCCTACCTCATAGAGGCAGAATGAGATAACATTCATGCAAGAATGAAATTACACAGATTGGATATATATAGCAGGGCTTAGCGTTTGTTAGTGCCTAATTAATATTAAAAAGTTTTGAGTTGAATGCAGGCTAGGCACTTTTCTAAGGGTGAGAGATGAAACAGACATCCTTTCTTCCTTGGAGGAACTTGTTCTACAAGTAAGAAGAACCAGACATAAAAATATATAATCCCCAAAGGTATTTGAGAGTCTCTAACAGCACCTGGGAAAAAGAAGGACACAGTAATGGGACAAGGAGTCTTTAAAGGACAGTTCAAGTAGAGTGAGCAGACTCATCACCATAACCGATGGAAGACCAACAAACGAACTTCATATCATAATGAAAACACCAATAATATCAGTTGACACTATTTTCCAGATCCTTTTCATGATCTAATTAGTCTTCTCAGAAAACCCATGAGATAGATATTTGTATGATCTCCATTTGATAAACTAGGAAACTGGAACTTATTGAGGCAAAGTAACTTGCTTAGAGAAGCTTAACTAAAAATGTGGGAGTTTTGACTCGAATCTATATGCCTCAGAATTTGCTTATTATTTAAATAAAACTCATGTAAAATGTTTTAATCATTTCAACAGTTATATTCTTTAGGTTTCACATGTTAAATGTGAATAAACAATCCTAAAGAAATAAAGTGACTTGTCATAGGGAAAAAATGTTTTTAAAACATTTTTAAGAGAGAGAGGATTGCAATTTAAGGCCCTGACTTTCTTTCTTTTTTTTTTTCTTTTCTTAAATTCTGGGGTATGTATTTGCTACCTATATAACAAACCTGCAGGACGTGCAGGTTTGTTACATAGGTAAACGTGTGTCATGGTGGTTTGATGCACAGATCAACCCATCACCTAGGTATTAAGCCTAGCATCCATTAGCTATTCTTCCTGATGCTCTCCCCTGTCCCACAACAGGCCCCAGTGTGTGTTGTTCCCCACCCTGTGTCCATGTGTTCTCATCGTTCAGTTCCCACTTAAAAGTGAGAACATGCAGTGATTGGTTTTCTGTTCCTGCGTTAGTTTGCTGAGGCTAATGAAGGCCCTGACTTTTCTTTCATCTCCATTCCACCTCCACTTCATTGAATTAACCAAACTGCCATCTTCTCACCTCTCAAAACAACCCAAGAGATCAGAAGGTGACAAAGAAACAAGTTCACTGTTTTGAACAAAGAACTTTATAAAGCGAGAGAGTATTGTGGAACTGGCTCTGAGGGATACCTAAGATTGTGTGGTGGTGCCCAGTCACCTGACTGAAGCAGGTGAGTGTTGGTATTCTTTATCTCCTTTCTCTTATGACAATTTCAGCCGTCAGTCATTTAAAACTTCTTCCTGTTACTTCCACTTGAGCTAGAGCAGCTTCTTGATCTCATCCAAAGATGCTCAATTTATTGAGAAAAAAATATAATTATTCATCATTGTATAATAAATAACCAATTTACTTTACAAATAATTCCAGCTAAATTATTTTATTTGTAAAGGAAATATACTTTTAAAAGATGGAAGAAAAAACCAAAGAGTAAAATTACCTGGCCAGAAAGAAAAAAATACCCAACAATTTTATGTGACATCACGTCTTTTTAAAGAAAATAAATCCTTTACCAGCCTTTCATAAAAGCCTGTATGTGGGAGCACATGGAAATTTGTTAGACGCTAGATGCTACTTTTGAAAATGAAGGAAGTGAAGACTAACGTTGATTGGCTTTCCTGTTGTGCCCCTAGAGGATAAATATGTAAACACTTTGTATATTTTCCCTTGGTTTTGAGAGGAACACAATACATAGGTCAATAAAGTCAACAACATTTAAATTGTTAAAAGATTTTCCTGGGTCTTTTGGGAATGGTAAAGCAGGATACAGTCTTTTATTCTTATTTCCCTTCATGAAATGTACTCTCTCTTTTTTTTTTTTTTGGAACACATGATAGTTGCGATGCATACAGATAGCTCCTAACAATGCTGCTCTGACATTTAAGCATTTCACCTTCTATGCAGTACAGCCTGTTTGTCCTTTTAAACTTGGCTGCTGGGCCAAATGCAAAGGAACCACTGTGTGACTTTTCACTTATCTTCTGTACTCAAGCCTACAAAGTTAGTGCTTGAGTGTGTCAGGTATCACCTAGGGACTTAAGAACAAGGCTTTTTACAGTTAACCCAATCCCATGACCTGTACTACATTGCCTTGGATTTGAAGGCAGTTTAGTTAACTACCAAGGCTGCCTACTACATTATTCGGAATCAAATTCACCTGAAATGTAGGCACACAATAATTCCCAGTTTTCCGCAGGATGGATTTAGGCATACTTCATTACATGCTGGAGAGTGTGCCAGTGGGAAACAGTAATGAGGTTTTCTTCTTGTACATACTGCTTCAGCAGAGCTGCTTTAAAAAAAGTTTCAGAAAAGTTGCAAGAATAAGTATAGTTCAAATATTATCTTTATACTATACTGTTTATTTACCCAGATTCATTTATTTTTTTTAAATCTAATTTACTTTCTCATTGGCTCATTTTTTTGTCTCTCTTATTTCTGCTCTTGCACACACACTTACACATATATTTTGAACCATTTTAGGTACGTTACATGTATTATGGTCCTTTAACTTTTTTTTGTTTGTTTGTTTTGAGACAGTCTCACTCTATTGTCCAGCTTGTAGTGCAGTAGCTGGCACTGTCTTGGCTCACTGCAACCTCTGCCTCCCAGGTTCAAGCAATTCTCCTGCCTCGGCCTCCTGAGTAGCTGGGACTACAGGCATGCACCACCACACCTGGCTAACTTTTGCATTTTTTAAAGTAGAGATGGGGTTTCACCATTTTGGCCAGGCTGGTCGCGAACTCCTGACCTCAAGTGATCCACCTGACTAGGCTTCCCAAAGTGCTGGGGTTAGAGGCATGAGCCACCACACCCGGCCACCTTTTAATTTAAACAGTCTTTTAAAACTTCTCCCTGTTTATGTTGCATGTTCCCTAGAAGGCAATGTAACAACATGGATAAGGGTACAAGTTTTCTGGAAAACCAGCCTGGAGTCAAATAACCAGCTCTACCTCTTACTACGTGACCTTAATCAAGTTTTCAACTTCCCTGTGCCTCAGTTTCTCAGCTGCAAAATTAAGATGATGCTGTAATAATCCCTACTTCATAGAGGTAGAATGAGATAACATTCATGCAAGAATGAAGTTACACAGTGCTGGGATTACAGGCGTGAGCCACTACACCCGGCCACCTTTTAATACTTCAGGAGATATTTTTTAAGAATAAGGTACTTACTTACATAACTACACTTCATTTAACAGCTTCAGTAATTTTAACATTGATAGAATATATTTATTAAATCTACCATCCATATAATTTCAATTTTGGCAACTGACCCAATACATTTTCTCTCACTTCTAGAGTCTAGTATTACATTTAGTTGTCATATCTCTCTATAATCATTTTAAAATCCAGAACAATTCCACACCTTTCTTTGCCTTTTATGACAGACATTTTTGAAGCATACGATCTCTTATCTTTTTGTTTTTAAAGATATTTGTTTCTCATTTGACATTTATCTGATGTTAACTTATGATTAGATTCTCGTTAGGTGTTCTTGCTCAGAATACTACATAAGTGAAATCGTGGCCTTCTCAGGATATGTCATGGAAGGCACACCATGTCCATATATTCCTCATTGGTAATGTTAGTATTGATCACCCTGTTAGTATGTTGTCTGATGTTACCATTGCATAATATCCAGTTTCCCTTGTAACTGATAAACAATCTGAAGGGAGACAATTTAAGATCATACAAATAATCTGTTCCTCATAAACATTTCTCCCCAGATATGTTACCTATTGATCATTCCTGAATAATCCAACCTTTACTATGATGATTACAAGTGCTGATTTTTCAGCTTCTACACTTCTTCCTCATTTGTGAGTCAGTATTACAATTTACATTAGAGTACTCAGCACTCCTTTCTCTTCTATTTATTTTCTTTTCTATTTATTATAGGTGTGAACTCCTGAATTCCAACTTTTTAGAATTGTTCATAATTCATTAGAGTATGTAATTATTTTTTGCTCCAGTTGTCCCAGATTTGACCTGTGGAATGCCTTCAAGCATCACCCAAGTGTTTGTAACATGCTCCATTATTATATTTAGCACTTCCTTTGGCGTAACAAGATATTTTAGCTAATTTTGTCTATTTCCTGTTCCACTTGTGGACTCTGTCATTTTTTTCAAGGGGAACTTATTCCTTTTAGTGAGAAACAGTAGTAGAGACCAAGATCTGGCACTAGGAGTGCCAAGAGGGTTATTTTTCTTTTTTTGAATTATATGAAGAATTTATTTTTTATTTTTTTATTATTATTATACTTTAAGTTTTAGGGTACATGTGCACAACGTGCAGGTTTGTTCCATATGTATACATGTGCCATGTTGCTGTGCTGCACCCATTAACTCGTCATTTAGCATTAGGTATATCTCCTAATGCTATCCCTCCGCCCTCCCCCCACCCTAGAACAGTCCCCGGTGTGTGATGTTCCCCTTCCTGTGTCCATGTGTTCTCATTGTTCAATTCCCACCTATGAGTGAGAACATGCAGTGTTTGGTTTTTTGTCCTTGTGATAGTTTGCTGAGAATGATGGTTTCCAGCTTCATTCATGTCCCTATAAAGGACATGAACTCATCCTTTTTTATGGCTGCATAGTATTCCATGGTGTATATGTGCTACATTTTCTTAATCCAGTCTATCATTGTTGGACATTTGGGTTAGTTCCAAGTCTTTGCTATTGTGAATAGTGCCACAATAAATATACGTGTGCATGTATCTTTATAGCAGCATGATTTATAATCCTTTGGGTATATACCCAGTAATGGGATGGCTGGGTCAAATGGTATTTCTAGTTCTAGATCCCTAGGAATCGCCACACCGACTTCCACAATGGTTGAACTAGTTTACAGTCCCACCAACAGTGTAAAAGTGTTCCTATTTCTCCACATCCTCTCCAGCACCTGTTGTTTCCTGAATTTTTCATGATCGCCACTCTAACTGGTGTGAGATGGTATCTCGTTGTGGTTTTGATTTGCATTTCTCTGATGTCCAGTGATGATGAGCATTTTTTCATGTGTTTTTTGGCTGCATAAATGTCTTCTTTTGAGAAGTGTCTGTTCATATCCTTCGCCCACTTTTTGATGGGGTTGTTTGTTTTTTTCTTGTAAATTTGTTTGAGTTCATTGTAGATTCTGGATATTAGCCCTTTGTCAGATGAGTGGGTTGCAAAAATTTTCTCCCATTCTGTAGGTTGCCTGTTCACTCTGATGGTGGTTTCTTTTGCTGTGCAGAAGCTCTTTAGTTTAATGAGATCCCATTTGTCAATTTTGGCTTTTGTTGCCATTGCTTTTGGTGTTTTAGACATGAAGTCCTTGCCCATGCCTATGTCCTGAATGGTATTGCCTAGGTTTTCTTCTAGGGTTTTTATGGTTTTAGGTCTAACGTTTAAGTCTTTAATCCATCTTGAATTGATTTTTGTATAAGGTGTAAGGAAGGGATCCAGTTTCAGCTTTCTCCATATGGTTAGCCAGTTTTCCCAGCACCATTTATTAAATAGGGAATCCTTTCCCCATTGCTTGTTTTTCTCAGATTTGTCAGAGATCAGATAGTTGTAGATATGTGGCGTTATTTCTGAGGGCTCTGTTCTGTTCCATTGATCTATATCTCTGTTTTGGTACCAGTACCATGCTGTTTTGGTTACTGTAGTCTTGTAGTATAGTTTGAAGTCAGGTAGTGTGATGCCTCCAGCTTTGTTCTTTTGGCTTAGGATTGACTTGGCAATGCAGGCTGTTTTTTGGTTCCACATGAACTTTAAAGTAGTTTTTTCCAATTCTGTGAAGAAAGTCATTGGTAGCTTGATGGGGATGGCATTGAATCTATAAATTACCTTGGGCAGTATGGCCATTTTCATGATATTGATTCTTCCTACCCATGAGCATGGAATGTTCTTCCATTTGTTTGTATCACAAGAGGGCTATTTTTAAGACTAATAAGAAGAAAGATATCCTGAGATTTCACTTAAGATATTATTCAATTATTTAAACTTGATTATTCTGAATGTTTAGAAGAATTAGATTTTAAAGTATTGAGGCAGGCAGAAGTGACAGTTAATTAGAATGTTTTTGATTGCTTTGTTTAATCTTCGTAAAGCAATATGGACAAGAAGAAGAGTTCAGCTCTAGCAGCCTAGGTTTCCTTTACTGCTATGGTATAGCCATCATTAAGAAGCTTGTTTTTCAAGTAGTGTTGTCAAATTGTTGATTTGGTTTTGGCAATGTCCATTAATGTTGGCACACAGGAAACATGAGTACATTTAGAAGTGATGTCATTCTCATCACAGGGTTCTGTCTTCAGTGAGTCCCAGCAGTGGAATGAATATCAGCAGCACAGGACTCCTGTGGCCCATCCTACAGTGCTGCAAATGTACAGAAGGTGAACAGGATTCTTGCTTTCAAGGTAATTTCCTCAAGTCCTTAGATCCAATTTGACTTTAAAATACACATTTCCTTTTTCTGGCCAAAGCTCTTAATTTGATTCTTAAAAAAGTCTGCTTCAGTAGTAGATTTTCCTCTCTAGAGAGATATTCCAGTACCTTCCTAAGGAAATCTGGCTTATTTTGAATTTGAATGTTTTATTGAGAATTATAAATGAAGGTCCTTTTCAGCCTCAGGCAATAACCCAGAGTTATTAAGCATTATGATAATGCCTTTCCTCATATGAATACTGTTAGTCATGTAACTAATAGTAGGCTTCTAATGTTAAGATTATGAATTCATACTAATTCAGATTATAACAAAGTTATAAATGCCACCCTGGATTACTAAAAGCAAATAGATATTGACTTTAAATGTACAGTATCAATTAATCTTATATGCACTATAACATGATTAGAGTACAAAGAGCAATGAACAATTTGCCATATAATCATAATGCAAAGTTGATGAGCTAAATTAAAATACCATAAATATAAATACATTCACAAAACCACAGTTGAATATACATAACCCTCATTTCCTGGGAAACACGATCTTTAATAAATAGTTGAGTTCCCCAATGGACTATAAATCAGGGGGGAGAAATCAAGGCACATAACATACCATGTTATGAAAAGAGTCTAGAAAATAAGATGACCTGTGCATGGGCTTCTTATTCCTGTTGGGATTGATTTGGGGAAGTTTCTCAAATCAGTCCAAGAATCAAGGAAAGTCTTAACCAATAACTGTACAGTTGTATTAAACGTGAATGAGAAATATATAACAGAGAAATCAAAATTGTGTAGGTTTTAGAATAGACACTATTTAGACATCAAAGATTTTAAGTTTTAAAAATGTGATAAATGCCGTCTAATAATTTAGATGTGTGTCTTTAAAAATATTGATATTAGAAGTTTTCAGATTCTTGCTTGCTCATTGTTTTTAATCACCACCCATTTAGCATTTTAAAATCAAATCTTTGAAGTAGAAGAGGTTTCTTGTTTAATAACAATTTAAATTGCACTTCAGTGCAGATGTGCTTCCTCTAAACACACTATGACTAATTAAATATATTACCAAGCTATCATGTATTATGGCAGAGACTGTTTTTCAAAGATGGTACTATGGTTTGAATGCATGTATCCCTCCAAAATTCATATATTGAACCCTGATCACCAAGGTGATGATATAAGAAGGGTGGGACCTTTGGGAGGTGATTAGGATATGAAGGCTCTGCCCTCAAGAATAGCAAGAATACCCTTATGCAAGGGCTGGAAGGAACTAACGAGGCTCTTTTGCCCTTCCATGCCTTCTACCATGTGAGGACACAGTGCTTGTTTCCTCTGGAGGACGCAGCCAGCAATAAGGCACCATCTTGGAAGTAGGGTGAGTCCTCACCAGATGCTGAATCTGCCGTCACCTTGATCTTGGACTTCCCAGCCTGCAGAACTGTGAGAAACACATTTCTATTATTTATAAATTACCCAGTCTCAGCTATTTTGTGATAGCAGCACAAGTGGACAAAGACAGATGGCCGCAAGAATATTACTCATTCCACTGTCCTTCTGAACAACCTGACACTCCCCTATCAAGAGGTGGTATCTGTTTCTTTACCTTCTTAAATATGGCAGTGTTCACGACTGCTTTGAGCATTAGAGTATGGGAGAAATGATGCTATGCCATTTCTGGTATAGCCTTTGAGTGGCCTAGCAGTTTCTCCCTCTTCAAAAACCATCTACCATGTAAAAAGTGACTACCCTGAGACTATTGTGTTGTGGAAGCCCAAATCACATGGAGAGGCTCTGCAGGATGAAAACGTATGTGAAGAGAGAGAGCATGTTGCTACAAGGTACAAAAAAATGTAAATAAATATGCCATCTTGTGGCAACAATAGGCACTAGGGACTACTAGAGAGGAAAGGGAGGGAGGGAGAGAGAAAGGGTTGAAAAGTAATTATTGAGTACTGTGCTCAGTACCTGGGTTATGGGATCAATCAACCTTATCCCAAGCCTCAGCCTCACACAATATACCCAAGTAACAAACCTGCACATATACCCCCTGAAATCTAAAATAAAAATTGAAATTATTAGAAAAAATAGATGCCATCTTGGAAGAGGATTCTCCATCCCCAAGCACCATAGCTATAACAGAAGCCATATAGATCAGATATAAACTGCCCTGCAGAGCCCTTTCCAAATTTCTGTTCCACAAAACTGTGAGCAAAATAAAAGTGTTGCTTTAAGTGACTAAGTTTTGAGCTAGTTTCCTTTTCTTTTCTTTTCCTTTCCTTTCTTTTCTTTCCTTTTCTTTTGTTTTCTCTTCTCTCTTTTCTTTTCTTTTCTCCCCTCCCCTCCCTTCCCTCTCTTCCTTCCCTTCCCTTCCCTTCCCTTCCCTTCCCTTCCCTTCCCTTCCCTTCCCTTCCCTTCCACAGGGTCTCACTCTGCCACCCAGGCTGGAGTACAGTGGTGTGATCAGAGCTCACTGTAGCCTTGAATGTCTAGGTTCAAGTGATCCTCTTATCTTAGCCTCCTGAATAGCTAGAACTCCAGGTGCATGTCACCTGGCTATTTTTTTTAAAATTTTTTTATAGTTGGGTCTTGCTACGTTGCCCAGGCTGGTCTTAAACTCCTGGCCTCAAGTAATCTTCCTGCCTTCGGCTCCCAAATTGCTGGATTACAGGAGTGAGCTACCACACCTGGCCTTGGGCTAGTTTCTTAAGCCATAGGATATAACCAAAACAAATATTGACGAAATATAAATTTAATAGAGGGACTCCAAACTGTATGTTTTGGTTCTTCCCTATGTGACAGTGCCAGGCAATGTCCTGAGTGCTGGTGATAAAGACTGAAAAGATAAACGTTATCTGGTCCTTGCTACCCAGCAAGCAAGACACATAAACAACTATCTATGATAAACATGAGAAGTGCAATAATAAACTAATATGAGACCATAAAAATAATAATTAATTTTTCTTCCATTAGAAATTAGGCACTACAAAGACAGAGGTATTTTATCTGTTTGGTTCACACCAAATGCCAAGAACAGTGCCTGTTATGTAATAGATGATTAATATTTGTTGGATAAACAAATGGCTGAATGAATGAGGGAGATGATGGGCATGTGAACTGTAATGTTTGGAAATAACTCCTGAAATAATTGAGAAAAGAGGTGATATTTTAACGAGATTTGGAAGAATGCCTAGATTTTCTTTAGGAGAGACAGAAGGAGGAGAGAGTAGATAAAACATGGGTGGAAAATGGGATAGTCTATCATCTGCCATTTAATGCCACTTCATGGTCAGCAACTAAGACTGTTAGAGCAGTAAGAGTGGACTGAGATTCACTAGTCAGTCAGCCTCTAATTTGAAAAAATTTTGGCATCCCACCCAAAACTACATCAAATGATTAGTATGATCCTGATGAATGTTAGGGCTTTAGATGGATGAATACCATGGTTGAAGTAATCCTCTAACACATCCAGGATCTCAGGAATCTCTCAGATCCAAGGATAATAGATCCAGAATTAATTATTTGAAGCCATTGGCTACATTTCACTGAAGTTTTAAATCCTTGCGTTTGTTTTATGATCAACATAGTCTCTACATTGGCGGTAAATGGGAATCTCATCCTGTTTATCAGCTACCATTTACATATAAAGTAAGGTAACGCTTACATTTTGTTTTATATTTGAGAAGGCCAAAAAGACCATTAGTTTTGTTTTGTTTTGTTTTGTGTTGTTTTAGATTGGGTCGCACTATGTTGCCCAGGCTGGTCCTGAATTCCTGGGCTCAAGTGGTCCTGCCCCCTCAGCTTCATGAGTAGCCGGGATTATAGGTGTGTGCTGCCATGACCGTTAGTCTTAATGACTAAACATATTAGTTTGCAATAGTTGCCTGTGATTTTTAGAAGGACGCTGAAAATCTCATATCTGTTCTCAATCATTAATTTACTGATTTACTTATTCATATTTGCTGTGCAATATTTGAAAACATGTCAGCATAGTAACAATCTTTAAAGGTTTTGATCCATATTAAAATAAAAAAAGGTAAAAATATGAGCCTCTTCAGTTATTAACGATACATTGATCCTTTAATGCATTTTAGACAGTTCTATCATTTGTTATTCACCAGTACTTAAGTGCTTTTGAAGAGTACTATGCCAAATACCCAGGAAATAAGAGGAAGAAAGTAGAAAATATAGATTCTGCCTATAGAGAATTTGAAGTAAAAAAACAGACTCAGACTAAGTCCAAATAAATGCATGCAATCACAAATGAACACAATAAATATACATTAAATAAACTGTGAGTGTACCAGTATAGTTATTTCTGTGCCACTGACAGGATTAGAGTTGTTCTAGGAGGGAACATGGCTTCTAGGCCCACTTGAAAATAATGAAAGGATGATCTATTTCTGCCACTTTATGGGAAGTGGTTAAGGACATTAGGGACTTAAGAGTGCAGGAGCCGCAGTATTCTCAAATAGAACTCAAGAGTAAAGTTGGCCATTTACTACTAAATGTTGAAACAAATTAATAAAACATTTATTTATTTATTTTTCTTTTAAGCTTCATTAGTGAAGGAGCATAATCTATTTTTAAGAAATTTCTGGGCCAGGCACAGTGGCTCACGCCTGTAATCCCAGCACTACTGCGCTCCAGCCTGCGCGACAGAGCGAGACTCCGTCTCAAAAAAAAAAAAAAAAGAAATTTCTGGTAAATATTTTTGCATAAATCATCTCTCTTTCTGATAATAGCCATATTCTCTTCTGCAACTTAATTAAAAGTACTAATGAGCTAGGTATCATTGATAAGTAGTTTTTTTTACAGGCCAAGATTTAAATAGTCAAAATTATGGCGCTTGACCCCTGTGATGGTTAATTTCATGTGTCAAAATGACTGGGCTATGGGATATCCAGATTTCTGGTAAAACATTATGTCTGAGTGGGACTATAAGAATGTTTCTGGAAGATATTAGTATTTGAATTGGTGAACTGAGTAAAGCTGATGGCCCCCCACCAATGTAGGTCAGCACCATTGAATCTGTTCAGAACCTGAATAGAACAAAAAGGTAGACGAAGCTTCAATTCGTTCTCTGCCTAACTACTTGAGCTGGAACATTGCTCTTCTGCTTTCGGTGCTCATGGCTCTCAGGCCTTTGGAGTACCTCGCCAGCTTTCCTGGGTCTCTAGCTTGCACACAGCAGATTATAAGACTTTTCATTATCCATATTTGTGTGAGTCAATTCCTTATAATACATTTCATTTTCTTTTTGTTATCTCTCTTCTATCTATCCCCCCCACTCTCTTTCTCTCTCTCTCTCTGTCTCTCCTATTGGTTGTGTTTCTCTGGAGAACCCTAATACAATCCCTAACTCTGAATCACTCCCAGGTATCATTGCTAAAATGTCCTTCAAGCAAGAACTTGGAAGGCAATATATATATCACGTCATGTTATAACAGATAATCACTAAGATAAAATTTTGTATTACCCTCCTGATGGCTATTATAGTCAGCAGGTGACTTGATTCAACTCTTAAACAGGTCTAGACTATAGAACCAACTGCCTTATGGCTGTGATAGCTGTTTAGGGCAGTTACTCATTCATTGATATTTGGTATGAGTCCCACTACTGTTAGGCAACAGGTGTTGGTTCCATAATCTCTGCACAAGAGTCAACAAACTTATTTTATCACAGCCAGTGGATTCTTTGGTTGGGTAAAACTTTATAATGTTCATGACACTGATTAGAAGCCATCAGAGCATTTCTGAACATATTTTTTCAATGAGAACAGCCAACATTTCTTGAATACTATGTGCCATAGTGCTAGAAATTTTATAAGTAATATCTAATTTAATCCCTAAAGCAATCCTATAATTATCATTGCTATCTCTGTTTCATAAAAGAAAAACTGAGGCATAATCATACAATTGTTATAGCTGAATAGTAATTCAAATCCAGGTTTGACTACAACATATGTATTTTTTTAACCACTGTTAAAATATGTAAACTTGTTTACATCAGGCATTAAACAAACATCAGTATAGTGTTTTTATGAGATTAGAGCTGCACATGATATGCAGCTTATTGTTGAACATTTGATATTAGTGATAGAATTATTAACTTAAGTTGAATGAAAAGGAAACAAAATTACAATTCTCAGTTGTGATTTGCATGAACTACTTATGACAGTTATAAACAAGCAAACCTTGATATATCTGTCAACATGTGTTGTCAACACATATTTTAATCACATAATATTAAACATAAAAATTCTATGATATTCACAGCAATGTTTCAAATAATGGAACTCCAGAGAAACTTATCAAAAGTATGTAATAACTGGTGAAATTAGTTTTCTATTGCCCAGCCAAGATTATAAAAAATATGAATCAGAATGCTGCCTTTAAAATCACAATATTAGCATGAAGAAGTTGAATGGACTTAAAAAAAGAGCAGGCTTTAAAAAAGAGAAACAAAAATACAGTTCAAATATCTGAAAAAAAATTATCTGGTAATGGGCAATTTCAAATAAAATAGACTTGTCATAAAAGTCAATTGTAAAGAAATTTCGGAAGCTGGTTATAAAATTAAAAGCATTATAAACATGAATTAAATATTTTCTAACATCAGATTCATAAGTATAAATCCATGTACAATCTGATTTATTATAAAATCTTACTGTGTGACACCAATAAAACCATTTTATATCAAAAGGGACAAACCCTAGTACTTCCCCCATTTGCCATGTGTTGCAGGCGGTTTCACGCACCTGTTGTGGGTGTGTTTTCATCACTAAAGCAGAAAATTCATGTATAGAAAAGCCATTATAAATACAATTTATCTAGAATTTAAGACCTTTTGCATACATTTCTGGTATTAGGATAGCTAAGTCAAAACAAAAATGCTACACAAAAATGAAAAAGTATAACTTTGCAAATAATTGGAGGAGTTGTTCTATAAGTGTCATATAGAAATTTATCACTATGTGTACAAATATCAGACATTAATAGATGATGAATAATTTAGTAATGTTCAATAGTTCTGCTTCACAAGAAATGCAAACGTGAATTTAGACTAAAATTTATAACAACAAAATCTTTGCTATGTATGTAGAAGCGTAACATCTTGTCTCAACACTTAATTAAACTAAACATACTCTTAAATATTAAATAAATTAAAAATGAAAATGTATGGGGAAATAGTAAAATGCTAAGAAAATGTCTAAGAGTTGCCAACAATGAATAGTACCATCCCTAAATAAATGCTACTACCATTTCTGACACAGCCTGGATAAGAATCTCAACCTCTCAAAGGTTCATTTTAATTACAAGAAGGCGGAACAAAATTGTTTACTTTTCTACGGAAGGTACTAAGAGACTTTCTTACCATTTTTTCAAAAATTTTATGATGTCTTGCTCTTTTTAACAGGATTTTAATATTGATTAATTTTATATTTTGATGTTATTCTTCCAGATACATATTTGAAGAATTTTATTGAAATTGGGGAAGGGGAGATCTTTGCTGAAATCAGGAAAGGAGAGCCTTTTCAGTTGTGGGAGAATTATTTGAAGTGTCAGCCCCCAAAGAATAAAACTATTGTCATTTTTGTTCCTCCCAGTCTCTTGCTCTTTGGGGATTGTTTCTCTTTTAATTTATTGCTCTGTGTTCTAGAAAGTGAAGAGAGATTACAAACTACATTTTAAAAGTGTATTAAATATAACTTATGGTAAATTAGTAATATCTCTTGAAAAATCCTGCTATGAGCTCTCTCATGGTGCTTCCTTTGGGGGAAGATAACTCAATTGTGTTGATTTAAAGGTTCTGTCTAGTTCTTTTAAACATTCCTTTGATGTTGTATTGCTCAGCTTGTAATAGACTGTTATTGCCCTGTATTGAGTTTGCAGAGTGAAGGTAAATCTTTCGTGATGTGATTGTGCTACTGCAAACTCAATATTGTTCACAGGGCCTTTATAACTCTCAGTTACATTGCAGCAGAATAGCACACATTTTCATTTTTACCTTTTTATATTTTTATTCTTTGTTCTGAAACTGAAAGTATGTATGCTTACATACACTCTATAGAGCTTGTTCTGTGGAGCGGTAACTCTTAAGCAAAGAGAACATTGTCGAGTGGGTATTTTTTCTGAAACTGTCGGTTTTATTGTTAATCTTTTTCTTTATATTCCATTAGATACTCTACTATGTTATTGAAAAGGTATCACTACTGGGAAAACCTCAACTCAAAAATCTACCCAAGTTCTAGTTTGAACTGTTTACTAAGACTACATAACAACACTATTAAAAGAGTCTCCTGAGGAGCCCTGGCCTGCCCTGAAACTCAGATAAATGTAATTTCCCCTGGTGGTAGATCACAAGGTAAGACCTAGGTGACCAGAAGTATTAGAAAGATGATTGGGCTGTTTCACTGAAAATGGAAACGTTCTTTATGTAATGGCTTAAGTTATTATTTGCTTCTTTCGTTAAATTTCTTGGAAAAAAATCTAGTATTTTTCACTGGAGCAGCATTCAACTCATTGTTTAAAACTGCTGGTGAAGCAAAGTAGCCCTAAAGCTATATTTTATGCATTCGTTTTACTTCTTGGCATGTGCCCTCTGATTATTCTTTTTTCCTTTTATTTTAAAGGATATGATCACAGTTTTGGAACAATTACTAGTTGATCAAAAATTTTGAGATAATAAAGAATATCCATAATGTAAGGAGGTATTTACTATGCTACAGTAGACTGGATTTTAAATAACCACATGCATTGAGTATATTCTTTTTTTTTTTTTTTTGAGACAGAGTCTCACTCTGTCGCCCAGGCTGGAGTTCAGTGGTGTGATCTAGGTTCGCTGCAACCTCCACGTCTGGATTGGGTTCAAGCAATTCTCCTGCCTCAGCCACTTGAGTAGCTGGAACTACAGGCGCGTGCCACCATGCCCAGCTAATTTTTTTGTATTATTATTATTTGTATATATATTTTTTTGAGACAGAGTCCCGCTCTGTCGCCCAGGCTGGAGTGCAGTGGCGCCATCTCGGCTCACTGCAAGCTCCCCCTCCTGGGTTCACGCCATTCTCCTGCCTCAGCCTCCCGAGTAGCTGGGACTACAGGTGCTTGCCACCATGCCCAGCTAATTTTTTTGTATTTTTATTAGAGACGGGGTTTCACTGTGTTAGCCAGGATGGTCTTGATCTCCTGACTTCGTGATCTGCCCACCTTGGCCTCCCAAAGTGCTGGGATTACAGGTGGGAGCCACTGCGCCTGGCCATTTTTTTGTATTTTTAGCAGAGACAGGGTTTCATCATGTTGGCCAAGCTAGTCTCGAACTCCTCACCTCAGGTGATCTGCCCGCCTTAGCCTCCCAAAGTACGGGGATTACAGGTGTGAGCCACCGTGCCCGGCTATCATTGAGTATATTCTTCTAAGGTAGCCTAATAATTATTGTTCTGGAAAGGTCAACATTTCCTCTGCTACAAAAACTTTTTTATTATTTTCTCCCCAGCTAGTAAAAACAAACAAAATCAGCAGTCTTCAATCCTTAGGGATTGATAAATGTTAGTTATACTGGCAAATGTCTATTGTATTTGCATGTCTGATTATCTTCTTTCCATTTTCCCCTTCTTGTTATTTCCTCTCTTCAATCTGGGCCTTTTACAAGTGAAAGTCCTAAGAGCTCTACAATAATTTATGAAGAAAATCAAAGACACAATTTACTGAAAGAAACTTTCTGTGGTTTTGCTTAATACGTATAATTTTTAATGAATATATATTGCTCAATGAGAACGAGGTTCATGATTAAAACTAGAACTCCTTAGTTGGATGGAATCTTAGAGCACAAAAGACCCAGAGATTGCAAATGGATAGCCATTGGGCCATATATGGGCATATATGTCTTTTATTTGATCCATACAAAGCTTAAGTTTTCTTTTTCTTAAATTGGGTGCTAGCATTTAAAAATTGAAGTTTTATCTTAGAATATGGATTTCCACCTTCTTTAGGGAGCTCTGGATAACACTGAGCCAGCATTCTCACAAAGGATGTCTCCTTAGATGGCTTGTGCACTCTTCTGTTGTCCACAGTCCTCATGTGGGCAACTTCATTCCTTTTCATAACTGTTGGAATCTGAGATTGTGGCATCTGTCTCCAGTCTAATTCCTTCAAGTTCTTCAACCTCTTCACTTTATTCACACTGGCCCCCCTTTTGGTCATGCCTGTTGCTTAAATCCTTAAACCTTAAATAGCACTTTCCCCTCACAGCTTTTTTTAGTCACTCATCAATTCATAGGAATTTCTCCTGCTCTAATTTTTCCTCTACCTCTTGTTAGTTGCACACAATGTGCCTTGAGTTATATTGATTGTATTTTCATCTTGCTGCCCCAAAAGTTGTGAATGCTTGGAGGGCAGGGCCCATTTTTGCAACTCACACAGTGACTTCCAGCACAATACCCTGTACTTAGTAAGTTCTCAAAACATGTTTGTGGAGTTAAATTTAATGAATTAACTTGGCCTTCATCACGAGGGGAAAGAGGACAAGAATCCTGGCGGCTTTAACCCCTGGTTTATGTCTTTCCATTTTTTGTTTAACATATTCTGCCAAACATTGCATTCCTTTTTTTTTTTTTTTTTTGAGAAAGAGTCTGTCTGTGCCAAGGCTAGAGTGTAGTGGTGCAATCTTGGCTCACTGCAACTTCCGCCTCCCGGGTTCAAGGATTCTCCTGCCTCAGCCTCTCAAGTAGCTGGGATTACAGGCACACGCCACCACACCTGGCTAATTTTTGTGTTTTTAGCAGAGACGGGCTTTCACCATGTTGGCCAGGCTGGTCTTGAACTCCTGACCTCAAGTGATCTGCTGCCTCAGCCTCCCAAAATGCTGGAATTACAGGCGTGAGCTACCGTGCCTAGCTCAAACATGTATTAGTAAAACATGAGAAAGTTCCTCCCCTACCCTTGACATCCTGAGGCTTTCATCAATGCATCCTTCATTCATGTGCCTTAGGTGCTCAGAAGCTCACACACAGGTTTTGTGATTACTTGGGATACTTTCCTGAATCTGGGTTTCTGATCTAATAATTCTTGTCTTTCTTTATTATTTGATTTTTATCTATACCTTAGTAATTTTTGAGTCTATTTATTTAGGAAGCAAAACCCACAGAGGTGTTGTGAAGACTAAGTGAAATACAAGTAAAGCTCCTTTTATGGCTCACAATAGCTGGTGGGCCTGACTTAATTGCATTTTGTTCTGTATTTTTAATTTTAAACCAGTTATATCTCCTTTTCCTCTTCCCCTCTATTTGGAAAGAAGATAAATACATGTAATAGGAAAGAAATTATAAAAGATAAAGAAAGGAAATCTGACCAGCTGTTACTTGTATGAAGATGGGGCTAAATCTTGAGCAATTAAATCCACAGCATATGTGTATATATATAAAAAAGTAATTTCGTATATGGTTAAAGTATGGTTTTTACTGTTAAGTTATTGAAATTTAAACTTTCTGTCCAAGTGGTCAAGGAAATAAAATGGGAGGATCAAAGTGCAAAATCCCTTAAATGGATAACTGAGGGTAGATTATAACTATCATTCACTTCAACAATTGTAAAATGAGCTGTTAAATCACAGCTTAAAACTCTTTGGCCAATGCCACTGAAAAAGAATTTCCTTCATTCCCACATTCTCTCTCTATACATTATCTGTTCACAATTTAGCATCATTTCCCCTCTTTTATCTTCACCTTTGTATGAGGGTGACAGGACCTTTGGGAAGTACATTCCCAGAATCCCTGCCAGTTATGCTCTGGGTCCGATTCTGCTAGGGGATGCATTCGTGTCAAGATCTGCAAAGTGAAAGGGAAGTGGAAGCTGTGTTTTTCTTTCTCTGGCAGCAGCAGGCAGACGTGTGCTTCCGTAGATATGAGGTTTTGCAGCAGCCTCTGAACTATTTTTTCTAAAAGTTACTTGACTTTTCTGATAGAAATATCTAGAGCAGTTTCTGCTTTCCTAGATATTTACCTGATTGATTGGACTTCTACTGTCACACTTTAAGAAGGAAATAGCCAGCAGAGTACCATTTAGTAAATTTACTTGTGACTTTGACACAGTCAAATACTTAAAATCAGGCAACCAACTAGAACACGGTATGAATGAATATCTCCAGAATAAAAAAAGTGTATCTTCTCCAAAAGTTTTTCTTTAGGAGAAAGGAAAAGATATCACAGGTTTTCATTAGATCAGTTATAAGAAGAATATATTTTATTTTTATATAAGAAACTGTTTACAAGATAAATAATGTTTTAAAAAATAACAGGCTATGTTTAACTGACAAAAATATTCAGGATAAAAATATTTTAAAGGTATAATGAAAAACTATAAATATTTCCTACCTCTAACTTAAATTCAACAGTTACCAAAATGTTCTCTACATCATAGGTATTTAGTAAATATTTACTGATTTATATGTGAAGAAAAAAAACTGCCTTATTTCTTTTCAATGAAATCTGGTGCATATGAACAATATTTCTTATGTGGAATAATTTAAAAGATATTTGGTATTTGGCTTTGTGGAGTATAATCAATGCACTGAGCACTATGACAAATCTATAATTGGCCTCGGTTCCTGCTCAGTAGATAAGGTAAATGACAAATTAGAATTTTCTTTTTGCTTTAGGCTAGCTAGAATTTCAGGAAAATTGCTCCTGCAAACTTATTTTAATCAACCTGAAACACAGTAAGTAAATTTACTACAGCTTAGTTAGAGCCGTGTATTGTGAAGGGTTAGCACATTGAGATCTGCTATTGTGAGTTAGAGAATTAGTAATACTCCCATGAGCCCACCCTTCAAAATTGCTCCCCGTCTGTAAGACAGAGCTGTCTTGATTGGAATTCAAAGTAATTCTTCTATAGAAAGATGGTAAGTAACAGCCAATTGTGTGCTCTTTCTCTGCTATATTTTTAATTGTGCTAGATTCTTGTTGCCTGCTAGATTTCTTGCATCCGGTACTTTGACTGTCTCTCTTCTTTCAGATGAATGGATTCAGGTTGGTTTTGTGCAGGTTTGTGTGTCTTTTGTGAGATGCTGCTTTGTGCTGGTTAACATGATTTGCCTGTCATTTCATCTTACTTTTTAAACAACAATTTTATCAGGGTAAACTAAAAAAGTTAAGAACATAGCATCATATAGAATAGTAAAAATAAGTTGTTTTAGAAAAAGAATGAACTGATAATACATAATAAACCAATTTGGATGTATGGTGAAAGCCACTGGTAAATTGAGGTAATTTACGAATACCTTATAAAATTGACATAAATTTTATTGGCCATCAGCAAATTTTCTAAAAAATTTTTGTACTTAGTTTTCAATATGGTGTAGCACAGATGAATGGGAAAGGAAAAGATTTTATGCCTTATGCCAATTTTTCTAAAAAATCTTTTCCTTTCCCATTCATATGTGCTACACCATATTGAAAACTAAGTACATAGAACTAAAAGCAGAAGAATAACATCTTGAATTACCTTAATCTAACTAATAAGAAATCTGAAAAATACAATTGACTAAAAAAACTTAGAAAATCAAAGTTGCTGCAACTAGATTTTTCTTCCAATTTTCAGAAAATCACAAAGTATTATTTCATAATAACATTTTAAATGAAGAGAGACATAAAATGTAGATTAAATATGAAAAACTAATTATAGTATACTCCTTTTAGTAGTGCCCTGCTCACCCCACCCCTTTAAAGAAAATCTCCTAAAGCAGTAATAAAAAAAATCTACATTTAAATCTTTAGACTTCATTGTATTTAAATCCTAAAAATTAAATAAGCATGAAAAATAAATAGAAGCATAATAACATAGACAAACAAAAAAGTAAGGAAAGAAAATTAGAAAAAAATAGTCTATAAAAGTCTTATTACAAAGATAAAATCCTAAAATATAAGTAAAAGTCAATCTCACGATGTCTCTCGGTGAAAATAAATAATAAAAAGAAACCAGACAAATGGTTAATTTTATTGGGCAGAACAAAATATCAGATTTTAGAGTAGTTAAATTAATGCATTGCTACATTAATGTAATATGTAATTTTATTATGTGCAAGAGTCTGTGTTATGAACTTCAAGGAAGCCTCAAATGAATTGAAAAGGTCAAGAAGTTTACAGTTCAGTTTGGGCATGGTGGCTATGCCTATAGTCCCAGTACTTTAAGAGGCCTAGACTGGAGAATTGCTTGAGGCCAGGAGTTATAGACCAGCCTGGGCAACATAGCGAGACTCCATCTCTATCAAAAACAAACAAAAACAATTGTCAGATGTGGTGGTGCCTGTGGTCCCAGCTACTCAGTAGTCTGAGGTAGGAGGATCCCTTGAGCCCAGGAGTTCGACGTTGCAGTGAGCTATGATCATACCACTGCACTACAGCCTGGTGACACAGCAAGACCCTGTCTTTAAAAAAAAAAAAAAAAAAAAGTTTACAGTTTAATATAAAATGAAAAACATGTTCAAAAGTGAGTTAGATTATAACATTAAGCATAATTTTTTAATGATGAATTTTGTTATAGGATAAAAATAATGAAGAAAAGTTTTAATTCTTCAGAAGTTTTTAATTACGTTGATATATGCTTCAAATGTAGACAAACATAAGCCTTGGCAGTGGCTATTCATATATCTCTATTCAATTCAACTCAATCCAATTCAATCAAATCATTCATTCATTTACTTAGTTAAGTAATCATTTCATTATGCACAAAATATGTGTTGAATATTTACTATGGCCAGCTACCTTGTAGGTGCTGAGAATAAACGGGTTGAGTAAAACAGACCTAACTACTCACCATGGAACTTATAATCTAATGATAGAGAGAAGATAGTAATCAAATAGTAATATAGATAAACATATACTTTCAAAACTTGATTGAGCTCTGAATTAGCCACATAGATGCTGTGAAGTATATGTCAGGAGGATCTGATGTGCACAGAAGTGAGGGTAAAGGAAAAGGTCATAAAGGATGGAGAAGTTGAGGGACTGAGAGGTCCAGGTATTGAATTTACCTTGTATATCGGAAAGGATTAGAGTGAGGAAGACAATAGCCAGCTATCAAAGTCTTCAGTGGATGAGAGTGCTCAGAAGACAGACAGGCTGAATGGCATGAACCTGAAAGCTACTGGGTTTTGTTTGCTTTGATTAGCTCATGGGTTTTTTATTGTTCTTAAAAAGAAAATAGAGGAGTGATGGTCTAAAAGTTGTATCAGGGAAGTAGGGGACACCAGTCCTAATTATGAGGTGTGAGGGATGTAAGAGATTAAAAAGCCACAGTCAGAGTTGTGGTGGCTATGAGAATGTGCCTTGCAGACCCCAACTGCTGGCAGATTAATTAACCAAGGGTCTGAGCTACTGAGCTCTGGCATCAAGGCCAGGCTTCCTATAGGCTGCCCCCAGCGCTGATGGAATGCAGCAGAAATACTAAGGCAAGACAACTTTAGAGAGACATGGGCCTACCATGATAGCTAATTTTGGTTCAAGGACTTGCTGATGGCCTTGTTAACCCCACCTTGGTCTGTACAACAGTCTAGTATGCTTCCATTCCAACCCTCCCCTTCTGTCTCCTCCACTCTGTGTCAGACTTGCAGCACAGTATCATGGCTCTCCTAGCCTTTGCTGGATCCCTCTTCATTTTCTCTCACACAAGCTATTTAGGTCTGTTTTCTGTTGCTATAATAAAATATCTGAGACTGGATAATTTATAAAGAAAAGAGGTTTATTTAGTTTAGGGTTCTGGAGGCTGGGAAGTTTAAGACCAGGCAGCATCTAGTGAGGACCTTGTGCTTCTTCATATCACGGCAGAAAAAATGGACATGGAAGTTGGTATATACAGAAAGGGTAAAACATGAGAGGCAAGCTCGCTTTATAACAACTTTTGAGAACTAACCCAGATTCTTGAGAAATACATTAATTCATCTTAATGACCTAATCTCCTAATGGCACCACCTCCCAACACTGCCACGTTGGGGACCAAGCCTCAACATGAGTTTTGGTGGGGACATACCATATTCAAACCATAGTACAAGCATTATCCCTAAGAAAATCTTTGGTTTTTGACATCTTAAAATATGTTTTTAAGAAAAAAAAACAGACTAACACAAGAATATGTTAAGGGGGAAGTGCTTCAGTTCAAGCAAAGAAGTTCAGAAAATGCACAGACAGTAAGGCTAGAGGGGACTTGCTGATTATGGATGAACAATTCTTTTTTTTTTTTTTTTTTTCAGAGGCATCCTCTATATTTTAATGAACTCTGCATTTTAGTCTGTTTAGTAGTCATATTTTAAAAGATAATCAGTTTTCTAAATGTATCTATAAGTTACCACATGCATTGGGCTGTTTTTGTGTTTCTGTAAAGAAATACCTGAGGCTGGGTAATTTATTTAAAAACATAGGTTAAACTGGCTCACAGTTGTGCAGGCTGTACAGGAAGCATGGTGCTGGCATCTGCTTGGCTTCCGGTGAGGCCTCAGGAAGCTTCCGTCGTGGCTGAAGGTGGGGTGAGAGCCAACACATCATGTAGTGAGAGCAGGAGCAAGAGAGAGTGGTGGGGTTGAGGGAGCACCAACATCTTTAAATGACCAGATTTCAAGTGAACTACCAGAGCAATGACTCACTCATCACCAAGGGGATGGCACTAAACTATTTATGAGGAACCTGCTCCCATGATTCAAACACCTCCCACCAGGCCCCACCTCCAACACTGGGGACTACATCTCAACATGGGATTTGGAGGGGACAAACCTCCAAGCTATATCATTCCATCCCTGGTCCCTCAAATCTCATGTCCAGCTCACCTTGCAACATATAATCATCCCTTCTCAATAGTCCCTGAAAGTCTAAACTCATTCCAGGATCAACTCAATCAAAAATGCCAAGTCCAAAGTCTCATCTGGAGATGAGTTCCTTTCACCTACGAGCCTGCGAGATCAAAAACAAGTGATTTACTTCCCAGATACAATGGATACAATGATGGTACAGGCACTGGGTAAACATACCTATTCCAAAAGGAAGAAATTGGCCAAAAGAAAGAGTCTACAGGCCCCAAGCAAGTCTGAAACTCAGCAGGGTAGACATTAAACCTTAAAGTTCCAAAATAATCTCCTCTGACTCCTTGAGGCGCACTGGTGTAAGGCGTGGGCTCCCAAGGCCTTATACAACTCCACCCCTGTGGCTTTGCAGGTTGTGGCCCCTGCAGCCAATCTCATGGGTTAGAGTTGAGTACTTGTGGCTTTTCCAGGCTGAGGTTGCAAGCTGACAGTAGATCAAACATTCTGGGGTCTGGAGGGCAGAAGCCCTCTGCTGACAGCTCCACTAGGCAGTGCCCTGGTGGGGAGTCTGTGTGGGGCTCCAACCCTACATCTCCTCTCAGCATTGCCCTCATAGAGTATCTCTGTGAGGGCTCTGCTGCTGCAGCAGGCTTCTGCCTGGGCACCCAGGTTTTCCCACACATCCTCTGTAATCTAGGGGGAAGCTGCCAATGCCCCTTCACTCTTGTGTTCTGTGTTCCTGCAGATTTCACACCACTTGGAAGCCAGCAAGGCTTACCCTCTAGAGCAGCAGTCCACACTGTACCTGGAGACTGTTGAACCACCACTATAGCTGAAGAAGTTGGGGTACAGGGACCAGTGTCCTGAGGCGGCACAGGGCATCAGGGCCCTAGTCCTGGCCCATTAAGCCATTCTTTTCTCCTAGGCCTCTGGGCCTGTGATGGGAGGGGCTGCTGCGAAGATCTTTGAAATGTCTTCAAGGTCTTTTTCCCATTGTCTTGGATATTAGCACTTGGCTCCCTTTTAGCCAAGCAAATCTCTCTAGTAAGTGGTTGCTCTGCAGCCTGTTTGGATTCCTCTCCTGAAAACATTTTTTTTGTCTACCACATGGCTAAGCTGCAAATTTTCCAAACTTTTACACCCTGCTTTCCTTTTAGGTATAAATTTCAACTTTAAATCATTCATTTGCTCCCCTATCTGATCATAGGTTGTTGTTAGAAGCAGCCATGCCACCTCTTGAATGTTTAGCTGCTTAGAAATATCTTCTGCCAGATGCCCTAGGTTACCATTCTTTTTTTTTTTCTCTTTTTTTTTATTTTTTTATTTTTATTTTTTATTTTTTATTGATCATTCTTGGGTGTTTCTCGCAGAGGGGGATTTGGCAGGGTTACAGGACAATAGTGGAGGGAAGGTCAGCAGATAAACAAGTGAACAAAGTTCTCTGGTTTTCCTAGGCAGAGGACCCTGCGGCCTTCCGCAGTGTTTGTGTTCCTGGGTACTTGAGATTAGGGAGTGGTGATGGCTCTTAACGAGCATGCTGCCTTCAAGCATCTGTTTAACAAAGCACATCTTGCACCGCCCTTAATCCATTCAACCCTGAGTGGATACAGCACATGTTTCAGAGAGCACAGGGCTGGGGGTAGGGTCACAGATCAACAGGATCCCAAGGCAGAAGAATTTTTTCTTAGTACAGAACAAAATGAAAAGTCTCCCATGTCTACCTCTTTCTACACAGACACGGCAACCATCCGATTTCTCAATCTTTTCCCCACCTTTCCCCCCTTTCTATTCCACAAAACTGCCATTGTCATCATGGCCCGTTCTCAATGAGCTGTTGGGTACACCTCCCAGATGGGGTGGTGGCCGGGCAGAGGGGCTCCTCACTTCCCAGTAGGGGCGGCCGGGCAGAGGCGCCCCTCACCTCCCAGACGGGGCGGCTGGCCGGGCAGGGGGCTGACCCCCACCACCTCCCTCCTGGACGGGGCGGCTGGCCGGGCAGAGGGGCTTCTCACTTCCCAGTAGGGGCGGCCGGGCAGAGGCGCCCCTCACCTCCCGGATGGGGCGGCTGGCCAGGCGGGGGGCTGACCCCCCCACCTCCCTCTTGGAAGGAGTGGCTGGCTGGGCAGAGGCGCCCCTCACCTCCCGGACGGGGCGGCTGGCCAGGTGGGGGGCTAAGCCCCCCACCTCCCTCCCGGACGGGGCGGCTGGCCGGGTGGGGGGCTGACCCCCCCACCTCCCTCCCGGATGGGGCGGCTGGCCGGGCGGGGGGCTGACCCCCCCACCTCCCTCCCGGACGGTGCGGCTGGCCGGGCGGGGGGGCTCCTCACTTCCCAGTAGGGGCGGCCGGGCAGAGGTGCCCCTCACCTCCCGGACGGGGTGGCTGGCCAGGCGGGGGGCTAACCCCCCCAACTCCCTCCCGGACGGAGCGGCTGGCCGGGTGGGGGGCTGATCCCCCCACCTCCCTCCCGGACGGAGTGGCTGGCCAGGCAGAGGGGCTCCTCACTTCCCAATAGGGGCGGCCGGGCAGAGGCGCCCCTCACCTCCCGGACCGGGTGGCCGGGGGAGGCCGGCCAGGCGGGGGGCTAACCCCCCCACCTCCCTCCTGGACGGGGCAGCTGGCCGGGCGGGGGGCTGACCCCCCCACCTCCCTCCCGGACGGGGCGGCTGGCCGGGCGGGGGGCTGACCCCCCCACCTCCCTCCCGGACGGGGCGGCTGGCCGGGCCGGGGGCTGACCCCCCCACCTCCCTCCCGGACGAGGTGGCTGCCGGGCGGAGACGCTCCTCACTTCCCAGATGGGGTGGCTGCTGGGCGGAGGGGCTCCTCACTTCTCGGACGGGGCGGCTGCCGGGCAGAGGGTCTCCTCATTTCTCAGACGGGGCGGCAGGGCGGAGACGCTCCTCACATCCCAGACGGGGCGGCAGGGCAGAGGTGCTCCCCACATCTCAGACGATGGGCGGCCGGGCAGAGACGCTCCTCACTTCCCAGATGTGATGGCGGCCGGGAAGAGGCACTCCTCGCTTCCTAGATGGGATGGCGGCCGGGCAGAGACGCTCCTCACTTTCCAGACTGGGCAGCCAGGCAGAGGGGCTCCTCACATCCCAGACGATGGGCGGCCAGGCGGAGACGCTCCTCACTTCCCAGACGGGGTGGCAGCCGGGCAGAGGCTGCAATCTCGGCACTTTGGGAGGCCAAGGCATGCAGCTGGGAGGTGGAGGTTGTAGCAAGCCGAGATCACGCCACTGCACTCCAGCCTGGGCGCCATTGAGCACTGAGTGAACGAGACTCCGTCTGCAATCCCGGCACCTCGGGAGGCCGAGGCTGGCCGATCACTCGCGGTTAGGAGCTGGAGACCAGCCCGGCCGACACAGCGAAACCCCGTCTCCACCAAAAAAATACGAAAACCAGTCAGGCGTGGCGGCGCGCGCCTGCCATCGCAGGCACTCGGCAGGCTGAGGCAGGAGAATCAGGCAGGGAGGCTGCAGTGAGCTGAGATGGCAGCAGTACCGTCCAGCGGATTTGAAATTGGTGAGATGTTTCTTGGGCTGGTTGGTCTGAGGACCTGAGGTCATAGGTGGATCTTTCTCATGGAGCAAAGAGCAGTAGGACAGTGGATTGATCTGCCAAGGGAGGTCCCCTGATCCGAGTCACGGCACCAAATTTCATGCGCGTCCGTGTGAAGAGACCACCAAACAGGCTTTGTGTGAGGAATAAAGCTGTTTATTTCACCTGGGTGCAGGTGGGCTGAGTCCAAAAAGAGAGTCAGCCGGATGAACAATTCTTAAAGGTGGTGGGTGTAGGGTTGAGAAGGACATATTTTCTAAAACTAGCATCTTTTGAGTCATTTTTTAAAAGGTAGTTTGTGTACATATTGACATTTATGAAGTCTATAGCTTCTTTTTACTTTTTCCCTCACTGACAAGTGGGGAAGGTCCTCCCATTCTTCATCAGGCACCACTTCCAAATTCATTCTTCCCTTTCCTTTATGTATAACAGAGAGAAATCTTACCACCACCCGCTTCTGTTGGTCTTTCAAATTTATTAGTGTATGGACTAATGTATTATTGTAGGGCCAGGAGTAGGATGAAGCAGACAAGGCATCTAGAGTGTACAACTTAAGGAAGCAAGGCCTCACAAATGCCAGCCTTGCACCAGAAGGACGAGGAGAGTGAGTGTCCCTTTTAACATGGGGCCGTACAGCATTTGCCTCATCTTAGCCCTGGTCCTGTTTAAGGTATCCAAGGACTCAGAGAAGAATACAGAATATATTTGTAAGAGCATCCAGTCCAAATAATTAACCCAGTCCAAGTCTTTACTCCTCTGTTTAGGTGCTAGCAGATCGACTCTCAGACTAGAGCTTCTTGCACTTCTCTTCATTCCGCAATAATTTTATATAAATGACTATCAGTGTTTATGTAAAAAGGCTAAAGCTTATTTTTTGTTAAGCAGATTGGGAAATTGGAGATAATTCTTTATATTCAGCTTCAGTTCTTTTTTCCCCTAATAATTGGCAAAGCTATTTTCTTGTCTCATACATCTGCTTCCCTGAGTTGTTAACTTCTCCCATTGGTTTTAATTCTCTCATGCAAGAGATTTGAGGATAACCATTTAAAGTTGTCAAGCATTGTTCTGTTGGGTAGTATAACTACAATCAATGCGTACTGATTTGAAATCATTTGGAAAATTTCAATTTCAATATTTGCTAGAAAAGACAGCTGAGAGGGCTTGTTGAGGAATAAAGAGAAAGTTAGCAAAGGTAATGAAATAAGAGTGAGAACAATGAGGAAAATTCAGCTAGGTATGAGTATTTTTTTCATATGAGTATTTTTAAACAGAATTAAAAGTTGTAATTCACTTTTGGGTTGGTAGGAACTGGTATCCCCTTGTTGGCTACAGTATTTGGAATTCGTAATAATAGTTGTGACAAATCAGATTAAGAGTAATTCAGTTTCATTTTACTGTCTAGCACTTCTGCAGAGCTGGCTTCCACATCACGGAGCTCATAAGAACCTTCCTACATGTCTTAGCTTGGGCTGCTACAACAAATACCTTAGACTGGGTGGCTTAACAGTAGACATTTATTTCCTATAGTTCTTGAGGCTGGGAAGCCCGAGATCAAGGTGCTGGCAGACTCAGTGTCTGGTGAGGGTTCTCTTTCTGGCTTGTTAATGGCTGCCTTCTTGCTGTGCCTTCACATGGGAGGGATCACCTGTTTCACATCTTTCTTTCTTTCTCTTTCTTTCTTTCTTTCTTTCTTTCTTTCTTTCTTTCTTTCTTTCTTTCCTTCCTTCCTTCCTTCCTTTCTCTTTCTTTTTCTTTCTTTCTTTCTCTTTCTTGCTTGCTTTCTTTCTTTCTTTCCCTTTCTTTCTTTCCTTCTTCCTACCTTCCTTCCTTCTTTTTTTTTTTTTTTTTTTGACAGAGTCTCACTCTGTCCCCCAGGCTGAAGTGCAGTGGCATGATCTTGGCTCATGACAACCTTCTCCTGCCTCAGCCTCCCCAGTAGCTGGGATTACAGGCATGTGCCACCACTCTCAGCTGGTTTTTTTTTTTGTATTTTTAGTACAGATGGGGTTTCACCATGTAGATCAGGCTGGTCTCAAAATCCTGACCTCAAGTGATACCCCCGCCTTGGCCTCCCAAAGTGCTGGGATTACAGGCTTGAGCCATCGTGCCCGGCCTCACATCCCTTCTTATAAGGGAACTAATCCCTTTTATGAGGGCTCTATTCTCATGAACTAATGACTTCCCAAAGCCCTTACTTCCAAATACTATTGTATTTGGAGATTAGGGCTTCAACATATGAATTTGGGGAGCTCCCAGACTTTCAGTTCATGACACCAGATGTGTACATTTCACAGATCAGTAAACTAAATTTAAAAAAATTGGGAGGGTACCGACATGGCTTTTGCTGAGTACTTTCTGTTAAGTAAGGACATTAAAACAGTTAGCTACAATTTATTACTACAATCATTTAATTGCCCAAGAGTAATATTGGCAAAATTCCAGAGGAAATTAGGGCAATCCACATGAAAGAACAGTTGACAGTTTTACAGATACCTCTCTCCCTCTGTCTCTCAATCACACAACACACATACACACACACGCACTCACACACCCAAACATACCCTTTACATTGTTCTCAATATTAGTTTTTGCTTTTCAATATAGCCTGGTTAAATCTTTGCCACAGACTGACATTAAGTCCACAGATAAGCATTTGGGATCTACAGATTTTCCAACCTTCTATCTTATAAAAAGCAAAAAGTTATGATAGTCTAGAAAGATGTATGTATATTTCACTCTTAAAATCTTTATGGATTTTATGGGTATTTTCAAAAATGTAATATTTTTGTAAATGTAATATTAACTACAGATATGTTTATTTAACTACCTGCCAAAGTTTCCCTGCTTTAATACACATTAATTTATCTTAATTTTATAATCTCCTATAGTAGAAAACTAAAACTTTCCAAGATTTTATTACCAGAGGCCAAATAGCAATGTTCTTTAAATCATTGTTTTATTAATTAAATGTGCAAATCTTTATTTTGAGAGTACTGGAAACAGAACAATTGGTGATCTTCTGTCCTAAGATCAATGCCGCTTCTAGTGGAACATTAGACATGGGAGGTTTCCACGATCATTTTTGTACAGTTCAGATGTCAATAACATGACCCATTCGGTGAACAGCAAGAATAAAGCACAGAGAAGCATCAACAGCCATCATTCAAACTAAGTCATTTATAGTTCTACAACACACCTGCTACTCCAGATGAAATTCTGCGGCTTAGCAAAGTGCCCTAATTTGCATGGACTTTCAGTGACCTATCTGTAAGCACACAGCAAGCATACACCTGCCTGAAAGATTGGGCCCTCTGTTTATACTTTCTTGTTCCTTGCTTACTGCAAGGAAGTACAATAAAGTAAGATAGCATGGATTAAAAACTGCAGACATTTTTTAAAAGGAAATAGGAATAGTGATTGATAAGATTAAGTGAAAGGACGACAGTGAAAGGATAAGACAGAATCAAAGGTCAAATAAGTTGATTTACATTCAGGAAACTCCCTATGAATCCTGAAAATTTCTTTCAGGTGTTGAAAAAAAAAACACATGTATGCAAATTTTTTTTTGTAGATTTTTCAAAATAAACTGAGTTTGTAGGAGAAAACTTCAGGCCAAGAGAGCCTGAAGGTCTGAATGCACAGTTGGCCAATGGGCTTTGATCCAAGGGTCCTCATCCGCAGAGAGATGCTGAGTACAGGCAGTCCAAGAGCTTCTGACATGTCCGTGAGGGCGCTACTTTCTATCCCATACAGTGTCTTTCAACTTTAGTTGAGAAATATTAAAGTGATTGTTAACACCTTTTCAGTACACTTTTGTACTGGCAGTTTTAGAAGGGAATTTATTATTTCCTTGAAACATAATTGGTACTTCTATGTAATAGGAATGTAAGTGGGAACTACACCACTGAAAGGTGGGAAACCAGATGGAGAGTAAGGAAACCCAAGTTCTGGTCTTAACTTTGCTCTAAACCAACAATGTGTTGCTATGGGAAAACTACAACTATCTCTAGGTTTTTTTCCTCATTTGTAAAATAAAGGTTTTAGAATTGATCTTTAAAGTCCCTTTCAGCTCTAAAGTGTTATAATGCATGATTTATGTTCTTTACCCTAGGGAAACATTTCACATAAATGTTAATTTCATTGCAATGTGTTCTGCCCTGCTAAGAGATTTTCAGATTAAAATCAATATATAACGCTCTCCAGTTTTGAAACATTCCAAGGAGTAGATAAAAGTGATTTTGAAGAAAATGTATCATACTATCTCATACAGATATAATAAAATAAATACAGTACCTCATATAGATATACCAAATAAAAATAAGAATCAGTGTGGTTAAATAGAATAAAACAGTTTATACCTGTCAATGTTATGGGTCAAGTAGCCCATAAATAAAATCTTAAATCTCTTTTTTATTTTGCATTCCCTTTCTAAAACATTTTTCGTAATGGTGAATTTTATTAAACCTGTGATCCATCACAGTTAAGAGAGCATTACTGAGGCTACGGTCAGGAATAAAATCTTAGTTACAGGAAACTGACTCCTCATACATTCATGTATTGAAGTCTGGGACTCAGGCAGCTGCATTATTCTTCTCCTCCTCTGGATAGGAAATTATTTATCTTTCACTGTTTTGATTGGATGTTCTGCGTTTGGAAACTCCATCACTAATTTTCTTTCTGTCTTTGCTCTGATCTGCGCCTTAGGCCTGTGAAAGAGACAGCGCCTATTTGTGAAGACAGTGTAAGTTTATTCTGACTTTTGGTAGGGTTTGGCTCTGGGAGGCATTGCAGGAAATAAGCAGATGGGAGGAGAAAGAGGTATTCCTTTCTGATGTTTCTTCCCTGTTTCCTCTGCCTTTAGCTCTGTAGCTGTGCCTTCTCACATGGTGGAGCTCTCACTTGGTCCGGAAACACTGCTTCCTCCACTTGCCCAGTAGCCTCAGGGGTAATCGTATTCCTGCTCCAGCTAGTCTCTCCTTGATTCATCTCTTTGTGTTCCTTAAATCTTGCCCACAGCTCTGAGAATAGTACTTTCATTCCACTCTTTTCAAGATCCCAGAGTGGGGTGTCTGACTAGGGAGGCCTGGACTAGTACATTATCTTTCCAGAGTTTCTAAAGTCTTTCTATTAGGCATTTAGCCCCCAAAAGGCAGTTTACTTTGATTTTAAAATGAGACTTATTTTTTTATGGTTCCTATGAATTTTTAAAAACAAAAATATTACATAAAGAGAAACATTTCCTTGTAGTGGTAGTAAGTTTTTTATTTATTTGTTTTTGGTCATTAACTTGGGCAACATATTCACAGCCAATACTAAAGAGCTGATCATGGAAAAGTCTGCAGGATACCTTTTCCTTCTCTTATAGCTTCCTTCTCACCCTCCTAAAAAAAATCCAATCAATCCCTTGTCCACTCTCTTCCCCCAAAAGGGAAAAGAAACCCACCCAAATCTTTTTGGATACATTAATTCTTATCAGTGCCACTTTATACCCGAGAGAGTAACAATTTCTATTTTGTGATTTTTTTTGGATTCCTTAACGTTTATGTGGCAATCGCTGGTATAAGATTGACTTTCCAGTGTGTTACCACACAACACATCATAAGGCATCCACAAAAGACTGAAGATACTAGAATAAGCCAACTGATAACTGAGCTTTGATATACTGAGCTGCCATCATCTCTCTTTTCACTTAACGAATTCTTTGAAAGGAAGTTGGAAATCAAAGGCAAGGAGCAAAATGCCCAGTTGCCCAACAGAGATTTCTTTAAACTAAAGATCACCTAACACATTTGTTTCTCCTTTCTTTTTTCTTGTTAACTATGTCTGATCCTGCTGTACAGGTGCTGGTTGATGCATTTTACCTGTGCTGCTCCTCCTTTTTCTCCTGCCATTAACTCTTCCTAGATTCCTAATATTTTTGAGAAGATTTTATCGAAGGACTGCATCCTTAGATTGAGTTTTAGACTCTCCCATCATAGAACAAAACCAAAAGCAAAACTAAAAGTTAACTTGATTTTATAAATTCTTTATGAAAGCTGTAGCATGGTGGCAGCTGGTATAGATGATTATTTGTAGCAGGAAAACTGTTTTATTTGTGATCAACAAATTTTGGTCATGCGTACATACTCAAATCTGTGAAACTTGCTACAGGGATAACAGCACATCTCAAAAATCAATGAAATCTATGCCCGTGGTATACTACCTGAGTTGTTTTCCCTCCCCCGTCCTACCCCTTTCTCTCTCTCCATTTTTAAAGGGTTAAACTGGGTGTTTTTCAGAGTTTTACAAGAGAACTATTAGTGAAAAACAATCTGATACATTCAAGTTACTAAGGCCCTACTCTTTCCCTCTAATCTTTCAGCAGGACCCAAGGGAGGCTAAAGTTTAGATCAGTCTATTCTCCACAAGAACTTTGATTCACTATTAAATTCCGTCTAATGAAGATGACTTTGCCATCCCACGGCCATCAGCAGACTATGTGTGGGACAATGCAAAACCCACCTTGTATAGAGGGACATTGTTCTTTCTTCTTAGTTACTCCAGTTGAATAGAATCTCATGGAAATTCACATGCACAAGAGACCTGTGAAATCAGTAAGAGTACTAATCTCTAGGGTGCCATGGTGAGTCAACTTAAGGAAATAACTATTTTACTTAAGTACACACTTGTTCATGTCTTACATCATGTCATGTTTATGATAAGAGAAAACAGCTCTCTCTCACACACACATGCACACTCACACACACACACAGAGACTTTTCTTAATCATAAAGGTAAAGTTATAACATAAAATATACTGTAACTAGTTGAGGAGTATGCAATGATTACTTCTTGACTTGCAGATAAGAAATTTAAAAGAATGTACAAGCCTGAGATTTCTGGAGCTTACTTTAATGCAGAAAGGATTTCTAATATGCCAATCGTAGATACTAAAAACATCACAAATTATGAAACTGATTCTGAAATCAAGCTATTGTGTTGAATACAAAAAGTTTATTTGCTTCTATTTACTTTTTATTTACCTCACACGTTAAAAAATTAGGAAAAAATTCAGCCTTACAAATACTTTTTCTATGGTCAATAATGATTTAAGGTAGTAAGAGAGATAGAAAGATTTGTGTTCTTAGGAAGCAGTACACATAGTGGTTATATTCATGGACTCTTTCATTCTACTGTATACTAACAGTGTAGCTTTAACAATTACTTAACCTCTGGGCCTCAGTTTAGTCATTTGTAAAATGAGAATTACTCATCTATAAAACTTCTGCTTAAGTTGTAGTGTTGATGTGAAGATTTACTGAGATAATACACATAAAAAAGCTCTTAGAAGAGCAATTGAAACATTAAATAATACATGTGTTACTATTATTGATCTTTTATTGATCACACAATCATGCCCACTGTTAGCAAAGTGTTTGGCTGTATAATGTGGAAAAACAATTTAATGTATTAGAGTCAAAATAATGGTTTTGAAATATGACATAACTCATATTGATTAACATGCAGCAAAATGTTAATTCTTCATATCATTTTTTCCTCTATTCAATTGGTTAGAGAAACAGTTAAATCTATTTTGATGTATTAGTCTGTTTTCACTTTGCTGATAAAGACATACCTGAGACTGGGCAACTTACAAAAGTAAGAGGTTTATTGGACTTACAGTTCCATGTGGCTGGTGAGGCCTCATAATCATGGCAGAAGGTGAAAGGCACATCTCACATGGCAGCAGACAAGAGAAGAGAGCTTGTGCAGGGAAACTCCCCTTTTTAAAACCATCAGATCTCATCAGACTCATTCACTATCATGAGAACAGTACAGGAGAGACCGGCTCCCATAATTCAATCACCTCCCACCAGGTTCCTCGCACAACATGTGGGAATTGTGGGAGTTATAATTCAAGATGAGATTTGGATAGGGACACAGCCAAACTATATCATTCTGCCCCTGGTCCCTCCCAAATCTCATGTCCTCACATTTCAAAACCAATTATGGCTTCCCAACAGTCCCCCAAACTCTTAACTCATTTCAGCATTAACTCAAAAGTCTACAGTCAACATCTCATCTGAGACAAGGCAAGTCCCTTCTGCCTATGAGCCTGTAAAATCAAAAGCAAGTTAGTTACTTTCTAAATACAGTGGAGGTACAGGCATTGGGTAAATACAGCCACTCCAAATGAGAGAAATTGGCCAAAACAAAGGGGCTACAGGCCCCATGCAAGTCCAAAATCCAGCAGGGCAGTCAAATCTTAAAGCTCCGAAATGATCTCCTTTGAATCCATTTCTTACATCTAGGTCATGCTGATGCAAGAGGTGGGTTCCCATGGTCTTGGGCAGCTCCTCCTCTGTGGCTTTGCAAGGTCCAGACTCCCTCCCAGCTACTTTCATGGGCTGGCATTGAATGTGGCTTTTCCAGGTGCATGGTGTTAAGCTGCCAGTGGATCTGCCATTCTAGGGTCTGGAAGATGGTGGCCCTCTTCTTACAGCTCTATTAGGCAGTGCCCTAGTAGGGACTCTGTGTGGGGTCTCCAACCCCACATTTCCCTTCTGCACTGCCCTAGCAGATGTTCTCCATGAGAACCCTGCCCCTGCAGCAAACTTCTGCCTGGACATCCAAATGTTTCCGTACATCTTGTGAAATTTAGGCAGAGGTTCCCAAACCCTAATTCTTGACTTCTGTGCACTTGCAGGCTCGACACCATATGGAAGCTGCCAAGGTTGGGGCTTGCATCCTCTGAAACCATGGCCTGAGCTCTTTGTTGGCCCCTTTTGGCCATGGCTGGAGTGGCTGGAATACAGGGCACCAAGTCCCTAGGCTGCACACAGTACAAGGACCCTGAACCTGGCCCATGAAACCACTTTTTTCTCCTAGGCTTCCGGGCCTGTGATGGGAGGGGTGCTGTGAAGACCTCTGACATATCCTGGAGACATTGTCCCCATTGTCTTGAAGATTAACATTTGGCTCCTCGTTATTTATGCAAATTTCTGCAGCCAGCTTGAATTTCACCTCAGAAAACAGGATTTTCTTTTCTGTCATATTGTCAGGCTGCAAATTTTCCAAACTTTTATGCTCTGTTTCCCTTTTAAAACTGAATGCCTTTAACAGCATCCAAGTCACCTCTTGAATGCTTTGCTGCTTAGAAATGTCTTCTGCCTGATACCCTAAATCATCTCTCTCAAGTTCAAAGTTCCACAATCTCTAGGGCAGGGGCAAAATGCCACCAGGCTCTTTGCTAAAACAAAACAAGAGTCACCTTTGCTCCAGTTCCCAAGAAGTTCCTCATATCCATCTGAGACCACCTCAGCCTGGACCTTATTGTTCATGTCACTATGAACATTTTTGTCAAAGCCATTCAACAAGTCTCTAGGAAATTCCAAACTTTCCCATATTTTTCTGTCTTTTTCTGAGCCCTCCAAACTGTTCCAACCTCTGCCCCATTACCCAGTTCCAAAGTCACTTCCACATTTTGGGGTATCTTTTCAGCAACACCCCACTCTACTGGTACCAATTTACTGTATTAGTCTGTTTCATGTTGCTGATAAAGACATACCTGAGACTGGGCAATTTACAAAATAAAGAGGTTTATTGGACTTATAGTTCCATGTGGCTGAGGAGGCCTCATAATCATGGCGGAAGGTGAAGGCATGTCTCACATGGTGGCAGACAAGAGAAGAGAGCCTGTGCAGAGAAACTCCCTTTTTAAAACCATTAGATCTTGTGAGACTCATTCACTATCATGAGAACAGTGCAGGAGAGACCCACCTCCATAATTCAATTACCTCCCACTGGGTTCCTCCCACAACATGTGGGAATTGTGGGAGTTACAATTCAAGATGAGATTTGGGTGGGGACACAAATCTCCAAACTATATCGTCTGGTTATGATGAAGTAATTCCTATTAGACCAACCCTCCCACTAAGTGTAACTATATTAACTATAAAAAAGAAGATTCAAAAAGACAATTACCAGAGACATGGTAGAGTAAATACAAGCAGAAAAATCTGAAGAGAGCTTGGCTTTTGGAAGAAGGGAACAGCCATCAGTTTCTGGTATATATATATATATATATATTTATTTATTTATTTTTTGCCCGAGGGCAGGCTCACTCAGTGATGCAAGTAGCAGCTAAAATTTGGATGGAAATCTGCAATCTTAATGGCTCAAAGACTCAGGACAGAATGTGAGGCTGCCACAGCCACTGGTAAGTAAGGTAACATACTGGGTTAATAGTGTCCACTGAAAATTCATGTCTACTCCGAATCTGTGAATGTGACTTTATTTGAAAATAGAATCTTTGCAGATGTAGTAAAGTTAAAATGAGGTCATACTAGATTAGGATAGGCCCTAATCTAGCCTTATACGAAGAAGAAAATGTGGACACAGATACACAGAGGGAAGATGGCTATGTGAAGAAAGGGCAGAGATTGGAGTATGCAGCTATAAACCAAGGAATGCCAAGTATTGCTGGCAATGGCCAGAAACTGGGAGAGAACCGTAAAACTGAATCTCCTTCAGATCCTCTAGAAGAAATCAACCTTACTAGTGCCTTCATTTTGGATTTCTAGCTTCCAGAATTACTACAGAATAAATTTCTTGTTTTAAGGCACCCAGCTTATTATACTTTGTTATGGCAGCTCTAAAAAACTAATACAGGGAGAAAATACAGGAAAGGAGAGGGACATCCCAAATTCTGAGTATAAAATATGCTACTATTTCTGGCTGATCCATGAATTGCATATGCATGGAGTAGCTAAGGCTAAATAATTTAACAGGATTTCAGCTGCATCACTCCACAAGGGATAGAGAGTTTAAAGTTTGAGTTCAGCCAAGTTAACTGCCAGCTAATATAACAACAAACTCATCAAAAACCCCCACAATATTATCTGGAGGAGTATAAGAGAATCCCGAGTCTTTACAATATTTCACTGAAAAGATACAGTAAATATTTATAATATATCACTCACAGGATGCAATTCCAAATTACTAGACACATGAAACAATAGGAAAATGCAATCCTTATTTATGAGAAAAGGTAATAATTTGTCTCTTAGGTGATTCAGATACTGAAATTATCAAATAAGGATTTTTTTTTGAGGCAGGGTCTTGCTCTGTTGCCCAGGCTGGGGTGTAACGTCACAGTCTTGGCTCACTGCAACCTCTGCCTCCTGGGCAACCTCCACCTCCTGGGCTCAAGAAATCCTCCTACCTCAGCCTCCCAAGTAGCTGGGACCACAGGTGTGCACCACCAAGCATGGTTAATTTATTTTTTATTTTTTGTAGAAATGGAGTTTCATCATGTTGCTCAGGCTGGTCTCAAACTCCTGGGCTCAAGCAGTTCATTGCCTTGGCCTCCCAAAGTGCTGGGATTATAGGTGTGTGCCACTGCAGCCAGCCATATAAGGATTTTAAAGCAATTATTAAGCTATATTCAAGGATGTAAAATAAAATATGGCTGCAATGAGCTAACAAATAGGAAATTTCAGCCAAGAAATAGAAACTGTGAAAAAAACCAATTGGAAATTATTAAACTGAAATAAACATATCTAAAGAAATACTGAGAGTTTGAAAGAAGATCAGAGATGATAAATTATCATTGAATTTGAAAGTAGAGCAATAGAAATTATTCAATCTGAAGATCAGAAAGAATAAAGATGAAAAAAATAGAGTCTGAATATCTGTGGAACAATATCAAACAGTCTAACAGATAGTTAATTAGAGTGTAAAATATATTACCAATAATGGCTCAAAAGATCTTAATTTACAGATTTAAAAGTCTATAAATCTTATAAATCTAAAGATCTTATTTATAGATTTAAAAGTCTCACTGCTGAAAAAACATAAAACCACACCTAGATACATTATACTCAACCTGCTAAAAATTAAAGATAAAGAGAAAATATTAACAGAGTCAAAGGACATATGGTATACAGGGGAACAAGAATATAAATGATTTATTATCAAAAACAATGGTATACAAAAAAACAGCAGTATACCATCTTTAAGACACTGAAAGAAAACTGTCAACTCAGACTTCTATTTCAGTGAAAATATCAGGTATTTAGAAAATTGCTCGAATGTTGGAAAGTAAATAATATACTTCTAAATTACCATGACTGAAGGAACTCACTAGTGAATTTAGATATTTTAACTGACTAACAATGAACATGCAAAGTTATAAAAATCTGTGTGATGCAGCTAAAGCAGTGCTTGGAGGGAAATGTATAGCTTTTAAATGCCTGTATTACAAAAGCAGAAAGGTGTGATACCAATGAAAAGCAGAAAATCATTTGAGAAATTTAACAAAAGCAAAAGCTAGTTGTTTTAAAAGATCAACAAAATTGATAACTCCTAGTTAGAATGATTAAGAAATAAAGAGAGGGACATAAATTATACCTATATCAGGAATTAAGAGAGACTATCACTAGAGATGTTGTAACTATTAAAAGGATAATAAAAGAAAATGTAGACAACTTTATGCCAATAAATCTAACAAGTTAGATGAAACAGATAAATTATTTGAAAACTACAACATACCCAAATTGACGCAAGATACAATAGAAAATCTGAAGAGTCCTATATTGTTATACATTTATCAATTGATTAGAAAATTAACATTTCCCTCTTTTTAAAATCTTATACCTGGTTTTATACAACAGGGTGTCAACGTATTTTGTGTCTGCCATTGACCCCTTCTTTAATAGTCAAGTGATTACTCTCAAAATAATGCATGAAAATTTATTTATGCATAATAAAAATACACACGATTACAAAAGAAAATTATTACATAAAAATACAGTTACCAAAAATATATGGTACTCTATTTGCTTGTTTAGTAACACATTAAGTAATAAGATCTATTAGTGGATCTAATAACTATCATTATTTCAAAGTGGTGATGAGTGTAAATGCTATTTTGAGACATCTGCAATAACAGTAATAAAATATCAAAACATCTGGGATTTCTGATGGTATTTTATACCCTATTTTAATTTGTTTTTATCATTAATTATTACCTGTTACAGATGTTCTTTGTGACAGTTCCATGTATGCAAATTATATGAACAAACGTCTCCTACTTATAAAGGTGCTTAATAATAATAATAATAATAATAATAATTTTTCTTTTACCATAGCTTTTTGGTGTGCTCTAAAAATAGTCATAGAAACCAGGTCTGCCTAAGAATACCGACTTTTTGTGAGAGTTCCAGAACCTTGTATCTAGAGGTTACATTTTATTTCACATAAAGACTTGAGGCCTGTCTTTAGCAGGAACAGAATTTGGTTCTGGAATAAGAAATTTGGCTTGATGAAGTGTATCTCATGGCTATTATATGAATTTTGCAAAGAAATATCTGTGTTTTTTTTTTTTTTTTTGAGATAGGGTCTCACTCTGTTGCCTGGGCTGGAGTGCAGTGGCACAATCGTAGCTCACTGTAACCCCAAACTCCTAGACTCAAGCAATCCTCCCACCCCAGCACCCTGGCTAATTTTATTTTTATTTTGTAGAGACAGGGTCTCACTATGCTGCCCAGGCTGGTCTTGAACTTCTGGCCTCAAGCAATCCTCCTGTTTCTGCCTCCCAAAGCACTGGGATTACAGGTATGAGCCACCACCACCAGCCTGCAAAGAAATATTTGAATGAGGGATGATGGAGGATATGATAAAATTACCCTAAAAAGAAGGCAAAATATAAAAGAATGATTCAGATTTAAAAATGGCACAAGAGAAAGAAATACAAATCTTGGATAAATTAGAAGTTTCTTTCTGTAACACCTTATCCCATATGAAATAAGAGCTAAGATGTGTTTTTCAGAATATACGAAAGCAAATTTGTTTCTCTTGCTATAGTTATTTTTATTGTTTATTTAACATTTTACACGGATTTCCTATATATGGATATTTGGGGACTTTGTGTCCCCCAGATAGCCCTCTTTTGAAAGAAGTCAGTTTTTGTCTTTTTCAGATTGTTGATAAGTTAAAGTCTGCCCTGGGCCTGGGCCTGGATGCTTGTAGGACAGTCAGAAAAAAAAAGATGCAAGACTGATAGACTATATTTTAAAACTAGGAGACTAAGCAATAAGATGAAAGATATAGCTGAAAAAAGGTTCAGTTAAAGATACAAGATTCTAAGTAATTTTCTATTAGCATAGGCTAAAAGGAAGAGATGAGATGGAATCAGATTAGAATGTCCTACCAGGTTTTGACATTCTCTGGCTTAGCATTAAATTGTGCAGAACAATAGCTATATGGCCCTGTCCATTGAATTGGGTTTATAGATACCTTTATACCTATAGAATTGTCTTAGGTCAAGAAATATATGTTAATAAAATATTATACAACGCTTTTCCTATTTAAAGGCAGAGAGTTTGGGGGCTGCCATTGAATGTAAGGATGAGAGAAAAAATGAAGAACCTAGGCTCTGTAATTTAGAGAAAGCAAAATAAAGTGTTTAAGTGAGGGCAAAATAAATAGCAAATGAATAATAAAGCTTTCTGAAGTTATATTTTTTTCCTTAAATTTGTTTTATTTAACACAAGGAGGAAATCTGGAAGTGAAGACATTCCTCTTTCTCTTTCTTTTCCCCTGTCATCTTTGTCATATTCTGTTGGTTAGAAACAAGCCACAGGTCCCACCCACACTCTAGGAGAGGTAATTTGTGGGATTTCAACATGGGATCACCTTAGGATCTGTATGCTATAATGGTCCTCTGGCCCCCAGTGATTCATATTCCTCCCAGATTCAAAATATATTTGCTCCCTTCCAATATTCCCAAGAATCCCATTCCATTATAGTATCAGCTTAAGGTCCAAGGGTCACCATTTATACCAGACCCAAGTGTAGATGAGGCTCCTGGATGCAATCCAATAAGTACACTTCCTAGGGCATAATTCTTCTGTATCTGTGATCTTTGAAAGTACTATCTGCTTCTAACACACCTAACATTAGATGGTGGGGTGGACATAGGATAACAGCAAAAGACATTCTAGTTCAAAACATGGGGGAGTAGAAGATAAAAAGGAACACTGGTACAAAGTAGTCATCAAATCCAGCTGGTAAAACTCCAGCCAGAGTTCCTTTATTAGGTTTCAAGGGTCTTAATTTAATTCTTCATGGGTCTGTCTCCATCCTCTGGTCTCTTGTTCCTGCCCTTGAGTAATCCTCTTCTTATGTAAGGCAGCATGGGTATGTCACTGAGTACTTTCATCATCCTACTTTGTGCCAGTAGAATTTTGGGAGTCCAGCAGCCTCCTTTTCTTTTTTTGTTCTCTGTCCTTAGGGGAAAAGAAAGAGAGAGTGAAATGTCCTCACTTTCAGATTTCTTCCCTGTGTTTAATAAAACAAATTTGAGAAAAAATATAACTTCAGAAACACTTCCAGGCTGGAAACGTTTCTGCTTAAATAATCTTCTCAAGAACTTCATGGGTCTCCTCTGAATCTCAAAGGTGTTCTCTCCATTAAACAAAAGTTATACTTACAGACATTTTGGAGATAATCTCTTTCTACCCTTGCTACCTGCTGCTGATGGGGCCGAAGCACAACGTTCTTAAGCTTCCTAGGGGCCCTATGTTCACATTGAGAGAATCTGTATGGAAGACCCTTAATTTCTTGAAATAGTCTTTTGTGTGACTGAATATGCTGATTTTAAAAAATCTGTGGTTTAAGCAAAGAGCTTTACAGTCACAACATTAGCCATTTTTTTCCCTAGAGTACATTTTCCTGACCATAAATCTCTTAATTATAGCATCTTTTGCCATGTGAAGAGATGAAGAATTTCTGAAATCATTCAGTCCTGGTTGCTTTTTGTTTTATGCTTTATCCCTCAATCTTTCTCTTTCCCCTTGCAATTTACCATACTTTGTCTGGAGATCTCTCTAGCAATATAATTAAATTTATAACTTAAAAGTTCTGCTTTCCACATAAGTGCAGAGATAATATCACTAAACATCCCACCACTACATAGCACTGATCCCCCTTTCTCTAGCTCCTAATAATATGTTTTGCACTTCCACTGGGCCTTCTGTGGCAGCATCCTTGAAGTTCATATTTCTTTTTTTTGTTTGTTTGTTTTTTGAGGCAGTGTCTCGCCCCAGACTGGAGTGCAATGGCGATATCTTGGCTTACTGCAAACTACGCCTCCTGGACTCAAGTGATCCTCCCATCTCAGCCTCTCAGTAGCTGGGATTACAGGCATACGCCACCACACCTGGCTAATTTTTTTGTAATTTCTGTAGAGACAGTATCACCATGTTGTCCAGGCTGGTCTTGAACTCCTGGCCTCAAGTGATTCACCCACCTTGGCCTCCCAAAGTGCTGGGATTACAGGCGTGAGCCACTGTGCCTGGCCTCCTTGAAGTCCATATTTCTATTAACAGTCTGTTCAAGGTGAGGTAGGCTTTCTCTATAATGCTCCTCTAAATTCATCTGGCCTTTACCCACTGCTAAGTTCCAAAGCTGCTCTGCCTTTTTAGGTAATTGTTACAGCAGCATCATACTTCCAGATATCAGTTCTCTATATTGCATAATAAATTGCCACAAATTTACAGTCTAAAACAACATATTGGGTATCTTACAGCCAGCGTCCATGAGTTAGGAATCCAGGTGCAGCATAGTTGAATTCTCTGCTCCAGGGTCTCACCAGGCTGAAATCCTGGTGTTAGCCAGTGCTGCAGTCTCACCAGAGGCTCAACTAAAAAAAGATCTACATCCAACCTCCCTCAGGTTGTTGGCAGAGTTCTTGTCCTCGTGTTTGTAGTACTGATATTCCTGTTTTCCTGTTGTCTGTTGGCTGGGGGGCTTCTCTCAGTGTCTACAGGCTGCCTGCAGTTCTTGGCCCTCTGGCTAACTCTGTAGGCCCTTCTACAACATTGACGGTTTACTTCTCAAGGCTAACAGGATGGTTTCTCCACTCTCTCTCTTTTACAAATAATGTTATGTTTTCCATGACCAGATTTAGGTGAAAAATATATTTAGCATTGCCAGAATATCATAAAAAAGAATGGATTGCTTTCTTTTTGCCGCAAATTTGTATTTCGCAAAACCGAAATGGATATACAATCATTAACTATCAGAAAATCAATTTGTAACTTAAGCACAGTTTCTTGACAAACAATAACAACAATAACTAAAACCACCTTACATTAGTTATGTTAGCTGACAGTATTATTCAATACAAATAATCTGTTAAAATTGAGAGGTGATTTGGAGATTATGGCTAATTATATGACTCCTCCTAACTCGTGTGACTATCCTTGCTTACCTATTTGCATGATGTATTTGATGCACTGGGTCAATTGCTATCACTGTGTTGGTCATGAAAAATTGAGCTCTGTCTGTAAAGAGTCTGTCTTTGAATGGTCCTCACTAACACAGAAACTCACGTACATTTTTGTTGATATTTATTCTTTCCTGAATTTCCAATTTCTATCTGACTGTGTCAGTTCTTGGAAGCAATTTATCCAAATAATTCAGTTTTTAGGAACTGAGATGATTTTAAATTGAGCACCAATGCCTTTTGAAAAATTCTCTTTTTATAGTTTTGCCTTAAATTACAGTTTACTTCTTTTTCAGGTTAGAACTTCTTTATCTTTGACCTGGACCATTACAGTCAGTCCACACTTCAGAAGTTCTCAAATATTCATTTGTCTCCACCATAGTATATTTTCTCCATTGCCACCATAATTGCCTTTCCTATGTGTGTGTGTGTGTGTGTGTGAGAGAGAGACAACATTTTGTTCTCTGCCATGGAAATCCTTTCATGGGTCCACATAGCATCTATGTGGTAAACTCCAAATTGATAATTATGACAAAATACCCTCCATATCTCGGCCTCTATCTTGTTTTTAGTTGCTCTCCCACATGCACTTGTTACATTGAACTTCTCATTATTCCTTGATTACACCAACTATTTTCATGCTTACCTTGTTTGGTTCTTGCTTATCAAAGCCCATAAAGTCCTATTCCCTCCTCAGCAAGGCAAAAGCTTATTCGTTCCTTCAAGGCCCAACTTAGATTATCAACACTTTTTGTGATGTGCTGCTTAATCATCATCCCTCTCAAGGTACAAATAGTTACTTTTACTTCTGTATCACTTGTAGATATTTGCCATTGCACTTTTCACAACCTGCTGCAAATACTTATGAGTCTATCACCACATGGTAAGCACTGTGTCTTTATTTATTCTGGTATTCCCTAAAGCCAAACACAGGACTTTGAGGGTTTGTTGAAGAATCTGAAAAATGAATTAAGCATAGTATGCCTCTAGACCTAGGTAAGACTCTCCAATGTTGCTAGAATAATGTTTAGAAGTAGCTGTTATCTACTTTCACCAAGGGATCAAAGTTAATATCAGCCATGATGGGACAAATTGACATTGTGCACCTCCTAATATGATGCGCTGAGAAGGATACAACATCACCACCGTGGTATTCTTCCTAGTAATGAATGACATAAATTTGATCACAAGGAAACATTAGATAAATCCCAATTAAGCAACATTCTAAAAAATAGCTGGCTAGTATTCTAAAAAGTGTCAAGGTCTTAAAAGACAACGAAAGGTTAAGGAACTGTTCCAGATTACAAGAGAATAAAGAGATATGACAACTAGGTGCATTAGGTGATAGTGGACTAGATCCTGAGCCAGAAAAATGATATTAGTGTGTAGATTGACAGAATTTGAATAAGGTCTGTAAATTAGATAAAAGTATTATTTACTGTTAAGGCTAATTTCTAATATTAATTTCTTGATTTTGATGATGGCACGGAGGTTAGGCAAGTTAAAGTGTGGAGTGTGGGTGAATGTATATGTTAATTCTTTGTACTATTTTTGCAACTTTTTTGTACATCTGGTATTATTTCAAAATAAAATGTTTAAAAATTTCAAACTGAGAAATTAAAAGGATTAAGCAAAAAAGTAGCTCTTGTGCTTGACTTACTCCAGCCTGCAATTGTTATGGGATGTTTGCTATCTACCACTTATTATGCTGAGTCGGAAGCAGACACAGTTCTTTGCTCCTGGAGCATTTATTCTGAAGGGGGAAAACATTAATTAAAAAAAATTACAAGAGTGTACATTTCTTTTTTGCCATTAAGGTTCTTTACCACAGACTAAGATGCTGGGGCAAGATTTAAAAGCACCTGGGGCAGGGCAAGATGGCTAACACCTGTAATCTGAGTGCTTTGGGAAGCCAAGGATTCCTTGACGTCATAGTTTGAGACCAGCCTGAGCAACACAGTGAGACCTTGACTCTACAAAAAAATTTTAAAAATATTAAGTGGGCGTGGTGGCAGTCACCTGTAGTCCTAGCTATTTGGGAAGCTGAGGTGGGAGGATTGCTTAAACTTAGGAGTTTGAGGCTGCAGTGAGCTATGATTGCACCACTGCGCTCCAGCCTGGGTGACAGGGCCAGACTCTGTCTCTGAAAAAAGAAAAAAAGTGTACATTAAAAAATAAATAAAAGCACCATAACTTTGATTCTAATGTTGTGAATTAAATCCTAATACTCTGATTTTAAGTCCTAAGTCTACCTACCCGATTCAATCTATACTCAGCACTTCTTCATTCATCATCCCCATTATTCACCTTATTTTTGTGGGGCAAAGGCATCTCCCCAAACAGGCAATAAGAGATGAAATTAACTTTCTCTTTTGCCTCTGCATCTTCCTGGGTCTTTGTGTCCAGTATTCAATAAATGTTAAATAAATACTTATTTCTTAAGTTTCATTTAACTCTGTTTGAAATTTATACATGAATTTTGAAATTCACAAAATGGTAAAACAGAGTCCTGAAGTCTCCACAAAATAAATACAAATCTTTCAAAATAAGAAACACAAATCACAAATTTGCATGTGTGTGTACATTGCTGGGGACGTCAGACAATATTAGATGTTGATTGCATATATGTATCTATATTCCATCTATTTTACATTATAAGTAAAAAAACTGAATATTCAGTGGCTAGGCTATATGTATTATTCTTTACAGAAACTGCTGTACTCTTGTACTACCATATAATCCAGCAATTCCACTGTTGGACATATATCCAGAAAAAAGAAAACCAGTATATCAAAGAGATATCTGGCTGGACGAGATGGCTCATGCCTGTAATCCCAGAACCTTGGGAGGCTGAGGAGGGCAGATCACTTGAGGTCAGGAGTTCGAGACCATCCTGGCCAACATGGTGAAACCCCATCTCTACTAAAAATACAAAAAATTAGCCGGGTGTGGTGGTGAGTGCCTGTAGTCCCAGCTACTCGGGAGGCTGAGGCTGGATAATCACTTGAACCTGGGAAGCCGAGGTTGCAGTCAGCCAAGATGGCTCCACTGCACTCCAGCCTGGGTGACACAGTGAGATTCTGTCTCAAAAAAAAAAAAAAAAAAAAAAAAAGAGATATTTGCCCTCTCATTGCATTATTGGAGCACTATTCACAATAGCCAAGAAATGGAATCAACGTAAGTATTTATCAGTGGATTAGTGGCTAAAGAAAAATATTATTCAGCCATTAAAAAAAGAATGCAATTATATCATTTGCAGCAACATAGATGGAACTGGAGGAGATTATTTTAAGTGAAATAAACTAGGCACAGAAAGACAAATATTGCATATTTTCATTCACGTGTGGGAGCTAAAAAAAATGGTCTTATGGAGGTAGAGGGTAGAATGGTGGTTACCAGAGGGTGGGGAAGACAGGGGGAAGGGGATCTTGGGGGGAGATTAGTTAGTGGGTACTATCATACTTTTGGATAGAAGGAATAAATTCCAGTGTTCGATAGCGTAGCAGGGCCAGCTATAGTTAGCAATAATTAGTTGTATATTTCAAAATAGCTAGAAGAGAAAATTTGGAATATTCTCAACACAAAAAAGTGATAAATGAAGTGATGGATATCTCAATTACTCTGATTTGATCATTGCATATTGTATGCTTGTCTCAAAACATCACACATACCCCATAAATGTGTACAACTATTATGTATCAGTAAAAATTATTGTTATCTCTGAAGGGGATAGACTGGCAAAACAAATAATCACATAGCACAAGTCAAATTCCCTAATAAAACTAAGTCCAAATAGGTAATGTACACTTGATTATATTTAATCTTTATGATAGCTTAAATAATCAGTTACGAAGTTGCAGTTTTTGAGTTTTGCTGCCTGATCCAATATTTCTTGTGATTCATGGAGAACTTTTATTGCTATCTGTGGTCATAACACATAATATAGAATTTAATTCTATGCCCTTAGTCTTATTAGAAGATTCTCTGATCAACAGCATCCAACAAAATTAAAGTAGACTGTTTTATAGCATAGAGATGTGGGAAGCAAGTGAACTAGGAATACAAATATTGGGTTGACAGTTCTGCACTACCTCTCTGTCTTACTAGGTACTCTGCCATTGTTTGCCCACCAGTAAGTTAGTACAGTGGTTTTGGAGAAAGTGCTCTAACATTTAAAGTTCAAAGAACTTAATGAAGTATTAGTAGTCATATTTTACTTTCTAGCTCAAGTAATAAATGACATGATAAATATCAGATTTTTTCAATCTTAATGGATAATTTTTGTTTTTGCTCTTCTTAGGCCTCAAAGTACAAACTCTTAAAGATGAACATTTGAGTCTCTAATGATGATTTAAATCTTCAATTGATTCTTTGGATCAATTGTTCACTGTGCAAAAATGTCAAAGATTGCAGTCCTATCATGTTTTCTTTCACCTTTCATTAAGCTTTCAAAATCCTTGATATGAATAGACTTTTTCTCTCTCCCAGGGCCTTTTAATTTTTAATCACTTCTTTCTCAAATGCTGATCATATTTCTGAGAAATTACTTCATGTAAAAGATGGAGGAAGATAGAGTTGCCACATACCTTTTTATCTTTTCTGTAAAATTATTTGGACCTAAATTTGTGGTGACAAGGCTGCTTCTCTCTAATAGGCCTTGTTGTCATGGAAGCAGGCTGTTGAAAGGGCAATACCCAAAGCCTCCAAGTCTTTGCGTGTTTATGTCCAGATTCAAAAATACATAAACCGTGGTTTCAGCTGGGAAGATGTAGCTGAAATGCAATATTTTTCAAAAGCAAAAGTCACAGATGTCAATATAGCAGAGTTGAGCCAATCACATACAATCAGGATTTTTTACACAATAACCTAAGATTTGAAGTAATTTTTTAAAAAACCTTTTTAGGAACCACAGAGAAGTCATCATTCAAGATCCGAAATGAAGAAAAAAAAAGGAAGAAAAAGGAAAGAAAACAGAGCCAACTATTTATTCACCAAGCTCCATAAGTATAAGATCCATGCCTATCATGTCTACTTTCTGTGTTCTCATTGTTTTGTCAGTGCATAACATATAATATTATAGGTGTTCAATAAATATATGTTAAATGATTGAAGACATAGGGGTAGCAAATACCAATGTTACAGCAAAGAGATTTGACTAATCATGGTGTGGAGAATCCAAAAGGGAAAGTATTAGCCCTCAGAGTGTTATGTATGTGAAATCAGACAGACTCACCTAGCTACTCCTGTTAGGGTGAGAGAGGTGCCTAGGGACTGATCTACTGAAGGAGTTAGAGTAGAATACATAATTACAGTGTTCAAGAGCTATTGCCCATGTCTGGACTTGATCCAGGCCAACAATCAATAAGAGGAGACTAAAATGGAGTAACACAGCCACTCTCCATGTGGGTAGGCTATAGGGCTATTTGAAACTCCAGGCAGACAGTCAAGTCATGGGCAGTCTAAAACTGTTAACAACGTGCCTGTTGTGGAAATGGTATGTGACATCACAGAAGTATTTCTACAGGTATTTTTTCCCTAACCATTGCAGTGTTATTTAGGGATTAGTATTTGACATATTCACTCTTTTCCAGATGATAATTTTTTTTAAAGCAAATATATGCATCACAGCCTAGGTAACATAGCAGAACTCTGTCTCTACAAAATATGAAAAATTAGCCAGGTGTGGTGGCACACACCTATAGTCCTAGCTACTCAGGAGGCTGAGGCAGGAGGATTGTTTGAACCAGGAGATCGAGGTTAGAGTGAGCTATGATCATGCCACTGCACTCCAGCCTGGGCAACAGAGCAAGACCCTGTCTCAAAAATAAATTTTTTGAAAATAAAAAATATGCATAAAAATAAAAATAATCTCTTTTAAATTTAAAACATTGTATTTTGAAATAATTTTAGGCAAAGTTATAAAAGTAGTACAGAGTCCTTATATAATTTTTGTTCAGCTTTCCCTAACATGTGAACATCTTACATAGCTGTAGTACAATGATTAAACCCAAGAAAGTAACATCAGTACAATACTGTTAACTGAACTAAAAGCCTTATTCAAATGTCCTCAGTTTTTTCACCAACAAACTTTCTTGGTTCCTATATCTATTCCAGGATTCCACATTGTGTTTAGTTTTCAGATAATCGTTAGTCTCTTCCAGTCTGAAGTCACACCTCTTAAAGAAGATAACTTTTTTTTTTAACTTCTTATCAGAATAATATGTTTTATTCACTGAGGAATCCCTAGTGTCTGGCATGTTGAAGTGCTCCATAGGTATATGTTTTGAATGAGATAATCTGAGTTCTCACTAGCTGAATACTGATGGTGTGTCAGGATACCACTAGTCCTTTCAGCCACAGGGACCATTGTGCTAACAATGATGACTTGAAATGTGATGTGATAAGGGCAACCACAATGGCACTTATGAACTTCAGCCCATAACAACAGAGCAGAGGAAAGGAGGGGCATAACATAAGATTCCTTAACTATTTCGTCCATTTAGGAGAGGTTTTTTGTTTGTTTTGTTTTGAGACAGGGTCTTGCTATGTAGCCCAGCCATTTTGAAGAAGCTTTTAAATTATTATTATTATTATTATTATTATTATTATTATTATTATTATTATTTGGAGACGGAGTCTCTCTCTATTGCCCAGGCTGGAGTGCAATGGTGCGATCTTGGCTCACTGCAACCTCCACCTCCTGGGTTCAAGCTGGAGAAGGTTTGTATTTTAAAAAATACTGGTGCTGGGCATACTGGCTTGGGCCTATAATTTCAGCTACTTGGGAGGCTAACACAGGAACATCACTTGAGGCCAGAAGTTCCAGACCAGCCTGGGCAACATAGCCAGACTAGGCTGGGCCACATAGTGAGACCCCCACCTCTAAAAAAAAGTGAAAACAAAAACATACTGGGTAATGTGTAGTAACTTTACTTATTTTATATGTTTCTATGACAATAGAAACAAATGATACGAAGCATTCTTAACCAATTTTGAGTCTGTGATGGCAAATCTGTAAATTTAGACAAGAAAGATTGCAATACCATATGGTTGCCATATGAAGAACAAGTTCTTGATAGATGTTTTTGGAGTTTCCGTGGCTTTGGATAAAAGTGCCAAAGAAGTGTATAAACATGAAAGTGGATAAAGGTCACCAAAGGAGCTTATTTAAAATGCTGATTCCAGGGCTTGGTGCCTAAAGGTTCTGATGTAGTAGTTATAGGGTGAAATCCAGGTATTTTAATTTTTTAAGCTAATAATTTTATAGTACTTGCTATATGCCAGGCAGTAATTTACAGATAGTTACTAACTTAATCTTAGTACAAAGAGGAGAAGGAAACAGACACAGAGAGGTCTAAGAGCTAGTGAGTGGTAATGCAAGGCTTTTCAACCAGGCAGACCAGGTCTGGAGTCTGTTGTCTCAACCACTCTGTATACCACCTCACTTTTAACCATCAATCCAAGTGATTTTTTACAAAAGTCGTCCTTAGTCCAAACTTTGAGGAGCATTTTTCTATGTGATCAGTATATGGGCTTCAGGGAATCCATGAAATCCTTAAATTACATGCAAAATTGGTATATATGCCATCTGTAGGCACACTTTTGTATAGAAGTCCATAGTTTTCTTAAGATTTGTAAAGGGCTCTATGGCACAACTGTCCTCAATGTAAGAATCACCCATGTAAATAAATTAAAAATGTATTTTGCTCCTGAAAAAACTTATTTACTGAAGGCTTACAAATACTATTTATAAAGTATTTATTGAATCATAATTGGGATATTTTTGTATGTGGAAGCACTTCAAAATATGCCATGTATGTCTTAAACTTGAGTAGAATAATTTCACATTGCTTTTCTTTTATTTTTTTCAATAAACTGCATTGGCACCTACTTATTATCAGGCAGTTTATATTCTCTTGAAACTCCATTAATTTTTCAATTGTTCAACAATTCCAAGGCCTTTTACAATCAATCAGGGGTTAGTCTTTTTCCAAATGCTATGGAAAGAAAAAAAATACGTGGAGCCTCTTCAGTCTACTATTGCTTTTGCTTCTCCCTGCCGAGGAGTAGCTATGGGTTAGAATAGGGGTTGGTCCACTGCTGTTAGGTGGTCCTTCTGATCCAGGTCTTATTCAGGCTGCGGTTGCCTCATTGAGCTCCAGTGTTACAGCTCTCCCTGTTTCATGTTCTCACAGTCAGCCATTGCTCTGCACTGCCCAGCAACCATGCTAGACGGATGCTATCCAGTGAAACTGCTGGTACCATGACAGCCTTCCTTGACAAAACCTTTGGTCCTGTTGCTGAACTCCAGTTTTTGGCCCAGAATCCTCATTTTCTACTGGCAATTTTAATTTACTTGATTACTTAATCTATCCTACACCTGGGCCTTACTCCTGCCACTGTGGTCTCCTCTATATTAACAAGACTTCCTAATGCTGAATTTTGAGAAGTAGGAACAGTAGGGATGGGAACTTTCACTTTTTTTCTTCCAAAAAAGATGAAGTTTTCTCATACAGGTTTATCTGCCTTTCCCCAGTAACTAGTTCTACTGAGGTAGTTTTTGCTAATCCAGAAACAAACAAACAAACAAACAAACAAATAGTCTGGTTACAATTTCCTTGATGACAAAGGCTGCAGCTCACATTACCTTTGCATAACTCAGTAGGGCCATTCAAGTGACTCAACCCAGAACAAAGACAGTCTGGTCAAATGCAACCTGCAGTTCTCATCCTTAGGCACAGGAGAATGTACCTTAAGTTTTAAATTTTTCCCTCAACTGGCACTTGATATAACCTTCACCTTAACAGGCATCCTGTTACTCAAATTTAAACAGTACTATAAACTTGAGGCAACTTCTGATAGTCAATATGGAAGTAAAAGTAGAGAAATACAGAATTACTATTTAAATATAATAATTTGACAGAAAAATCTTACTTTCCCACTTTGAAATTAACATTGGAATTGGAATCGAAAATATGCAAATTTATAACAAACTTATGCTAGGTAGAAAGTGCAACTCATATCCCGGTTTTATGTATATATTAAAATATGTATATGCAAGAAAACTTCAGCAAACACTTATATTCTGTGGTTAAATATAGTTTTCTTACTGGTTAGATTGTTCTTTTAAGCTTCTGAATGGAGTTCAGAATAGCCAAAGGATGCTTCAGCCCTTAGCGAATCTGCAGTGATTTGGTCCCTCTGTGGACGGGTTTTTTAGCAAGAATTAGACTGTATGCCATTTATAGCAAGGTTAGAAGTGGTTGTGTTTGTGGGAGTCTGTGTTTCCAAAGATTTTTTTGTACTAAATTTCCTCCTGGGTGGGGAACAAGACTTTATTTTGCTTTTCATCTCTTCTGCTTTTTCCCAAGGTACCTAAGAATTGTTTCAAACATGTACAGTGCATGAACTTCCTGGATAGAAGGTAGCAGGTTTGTGAGCTTTAAGAGAGACAGCTCTTGGTAACAAAAAACTCCCAGACCAGTTATACTCAGGAAGCAAGATTTTATCTTCTCAACATTGAGAGACTCCACTTCCTCACTGGTAATATGGGGAAAATATTGGCTCTCACTACCTTACAAGGCTGTGTGAGAAATAAATGAGATAAAAGATAGCAATCATTTCAAAATTCTAAAAAGCACAAATATAAATTATTAATCCAGGCTAGAAAACCTTAAGTTTCAAAGTTAAAAGGATAGTGCCAATTTAATGAAAAAGTCAATATGTGATATTTTGTTTACTAGTGTGCTTATAATTTTATCAATAATAGAAAAATAATCATATATAATATGGTTAAATTGTTCATATTGATGACCTACCCCTCTTGTACATACTCCAAGAAAACCATAAAATACTGTTCTTTAATGTGGTAAACATGGGCTCAAAATGTTAATACTAGACATCTTTATTATTATTATTTCTTTCTTCAGAATAAGAACTCTTTGAAAAATACTTGCCACTTCAATCATTACCTTTTAAAACAATCCTGTGGATGAAATAAGTCCTGGACATGAAGTTCAGTTCGCAGTTTATAGTCCCTAAATCCCGTGCCTCATTTTGGACATGACATTCTGTAGTTGTCTCTTTTCCTTTGGGGGTCCCCATTTGCAAGTGTATGCGGATGTTTTGAGAATCTAGTATTTTTGCAAAGTTGACTTGTGGAGTGGATTTTAAAAGATCATGAAGTATCAGTGATCCATTAAGAAAAAAACAAATTTTACCACCCACATAATGTTAGCCCAACCTTGTTAATGGAAAAGAAATAAATATTCTGAGCAAATTAATTCAGAGCCTCTCCAAGATCTTTTAATGTAGTTCAACTCCTTTAAGATATGCTTGGAATTTTTGTTTTGATTGATATTTCATATTAACAAGCTGACCTCCATTAAAGCCTTGAAGTCAGAACCATTTGACTGTGTTCAGTCACCCGTGAGAACTAATGTTAAAGATTTAATAAAGGATGTTAGGAAGGATAGGCCAAGGTGATTCCCATGATGAAAGTCAGTATGACACTCGGGGGAAATCATACAGACCAAACATGGATTTAGACACATTAGTGGATTTCCAGATCAATATTACATCCTAAAAGAGCTAATTGCCAAAGTTTTACTGATGACCGATAATTAATACTATCAGTTTTTGGAATATGTGGTTTACTGATTGAAATAATTGTATAGAAATGTGGAATGTAGAAGAGGACTCCTTTTTAAATGAATTAAGACATTTTACAGGTCAAACCATGTTTAACAAAGCCTGCCCCCTTTAACATAAAGATATATATGGCTCTAAAGTGAGATTTAGTTGTGTACAAAAGCAATAGTACAAAACAGATAGTATCACAAACTAAGCAAGGCCTTATGTACCCACAGAAAGACACACAGTCAGAAGTGCATACAGATACTTTCATTTGCAGACACTTTCATAGCTCCTGGCATGCCATGTCCACACTGTCTTTGCAAGATTTTTTTTTTTAAAGGACATGTAATTGAGGAATGACCCAAGGTAAGAAGTAGAAATCCAGAGGCAAATGAACTTGAAAGTGTTTTTCTTCTTTTAGTAGATTAGTTTAGACTTTTGTTGAAATGACAGTTATTTTGAGGTCATACTTTTATAACCCATTATGCCTTAAAATGTTTTTTGTGGCTTTAAAGTTTTTTGGTGTGTTTTCGTTCTTTTGATTATGTGTGTGTGTGTTTGGAAGGTATGTATTTGTGTTCTATTTGTGACATTGATAGCTGTAACTTTACATAATGCTCTAACCCCCTACTTCTTTAAACAGTATCTGTGAATAGTAAATAAAATTATTTCTTCTTTCTTTACATTCTTTTACCCATTCCTTTTTCTTTTCAATTTTTATAGGTTATAATATCTTGCTTGGTGTTTTAACTTTTACTGTTGCAAGTTCTTTGTTACTCTATGATATTATTTTATTTTATTATTTGTTATTTTACTTTAAGTTCTGGGGCACATGGGCAGAACGTGCAGGTTTGTTACATAGGTATACACGTGCCGTGGCGGTTTGCTGCATCCATCAACCCATCATCTACATTAGGTATTTCTCCTAATGCTATCCTTCACCTAGACCCCCACCCTCCTACAGGCTCCAGTGGGTGAGGCTCCACTTCCTGTGTCCACGTGTTCTCATTGTTCAGCTCCCACTTATGAGTGAGAGCATGCAGTGTTTGGTTTTCTGTTCTTGTGTTAGTTTGCTGAGAATGATGGTTTCCAGCTTCATCCATGTCCCTACAAAAGACATGAACTCATCCTTTTTTATGGTTGCATAGTATTCCATGGTGTATATGTGCCACATTTTCCTTATCCAGTCTATCATTGATGGACATTTGGGTTGGTTCCAAGTCTTTGCTATTGTGAACAGTGTCGCAATAAACATACATGTGCATGTATCTTTATAGTAGAATGATTTATAATCCTGTGGGTATATACCCAGTAATAGGATTGTTGGGTCAAATGGTATTTCTAGTTCTAGATCCTGGGGGAATTGCTGCACTATCTTCCACAATGGTTGAACTAATTTACACTGCCACCAACAGTGCAAAACTGTTTCTGTTTCTCCACATCCTCTCCAGCATCTGTTGTTTCCTGACTTTTAATGATCGCCATTCTAACTGGCGTGAGATGGTATCTCATTGTGGTTTTGATTTGCATTTCTCTAATGTGATATATCTTAAATTCCAGCTAAATAAGATGAAGTTATCAGTATGCTTCAATTTTTTTCTCCAAATTTTCAACCAATTCACTTCTCAATTTTAGTGAGAGATCTCATTCCAATCTTGTGAAGAGCTGTAGCCTTTTCACGTGATTCTGTAACCATAACCCCACATTTGTGTTAGTCTCAAGCCTATGGTTACATTCAATCAATATTCCCCACCATATTTTTCCCATTCACTCTTACTTGGATAAAGTCTTAATCTAATTGTTTCTTCTTTTTCAAAAATGGTTATACGAACAACATTTTTGTCTAAAAATGTCTATTGGAGAATGGCCAAGTATAATCTTTTCTTAAGTGCACTTTCTTTCCTTTCGTAATTTATAGGCAATGGCCAACTACTTTCTTGTACTGAGTGTTGACTTGGAAGGTTTGAGACCAGTCTGATCTTGAATTTCTCCTTTAATGGCTTTTATAGGGTAGTCTCAACTTATGCCTGTTGTTTAGGCATAATAATCTATAACATCTATTCTCAAAAGGTTGGAAGTTACACGATATATTCAGCCTATATTTGAGTGATTTGATGTTATTTCTTGGCTATCACATCAAAATTTATGTTTCAAGTCCAGTAATTTTGCTAGAATATGACCCAATTTGACCATTTTGTATAATTTTTCCCCTTGAGATATGATGTGCCCTTTCAATCAGTAAAGTGTCTTCTCCTCCTCTTCCTCTCCTCCTCTTCCTCTTTCTTCATCACTTTTTTACTAGTTAAATTTAGTTTCTCACCTTTCTCATTTTGATTCATTATATCCCTTACTGAAATTTTAGGTGTGTCTATTCTCCTTAGTGATGTTTCCAGTTTTATCTTTGTTTCTGTGATTTTCTTTCACTTTATTTCTGGGTTCTGCCAGCTCTTGTTTTATCGTCTCTTTCCTAAGCTTTTGCACCTCTGCTCTGTGCTATATAAATAGATGTTTTAAAAAATTATTATTTACTATTTTAATTCGTGCAAAATTATGGGTCACAATATTTCATCTGTGGCCTTTTTTTTTTAGCTTTATCTGACATTTTTTCCCCTTTTCTTTTTCTCTCCTCCATCCTCACATTTTATTATCTTAACATTAATCCTGATTTTTCTTGGATCTCTTGGATTATCTTTTGTGGAAATTTTGTGTATGGGAAAATAAATAAAGAGCTGTGTTCTAAACTAGAAGAGATTTTCATTATAAGCTAATGTTCTGAATTTGAGTTCTTTTGTCCATTTCCTTCCTAGCCAGCCAATTAAGAGAAAGGGATATAAAAGGCTATGAGACTGTGAGATGGTTTGGCTCTGTGTCCTCACCCAAATCTCATGTTGAATTGTAATCCCCAATGTTGGGGGAGGGACTGGGTGGGAGGTGATTGGATCATGGGGGCAGATTTTCCCCTTGCTGTTCTCTTGATAGTGAGTGAGTTCCCATGAGATCTGGGGTTATTTGAAAGTGTGTCGCATTTCCCCCTTATCTCTCTCTCTCTTCTGCCAGCCATGTGAAGATGTGCCTGCTTCCCCTTCACCTTCTGTGATGATCATAAGTTTCCTCAGGCCTCCACGGAAGCAGAAGCCTGTACTGCCCACAGAACCATGGGCTGATTAAACCTCCTTTCTTTATAAATTACCCAGTCTCATGTAGTTCCTTATAGAAATGTGAGAATAGACTAATACACACTGCTTCCTATAAATTTGGCTTATCTAACTGATCATTTATTCAGCGTTACCTCCTCCAGTTCTTGGTAGTAAATCAGGTCCAGGGATGCTCCTGTCATGATCCCATAGACCTGTTTCCTTCTATTACAAAAAACCGGATTCTGCTTTTGCAGCTTGGAGGGTAAATATTCCAGCTTGGAGGGTATATATTCCAGCTTGGAGAAATGTCCTTTGGGACCAGCCCTTCTGAGAGTTATAGCACAGGCATCCTCTCTCCTCAAGCTCCTGCACTCTTCCTTGGTTGTCACTGCTTTTGGTAGCCTTTACACTGGTATTATGATTTGAGTTTCCACTGTCTATTAGGTTCACAAAAAATGGGATCCCTCTTTCCTGTACTCTTTATCACTTTTTGAGTGCTTTAAGAGAGCAAGTAGAGAAAATTATGCTATCATCTTCAAACAGAAATTCCTTTTCCATAGGTTTGATATGAAGTATTTTAGTTCTAATTTTGTCATAACTATTTTATAAATTTTATTTTAATTTTCTCTTTAGTTTGTTAATTTTTAGAAGTGAATTTTAAAATTTCAAGGTATAAGGGCTCCCTCTGTGGTGTGTGCAAGTGTGCATGTGTTAGTAGGGGATGGACTTTTGTTTTCATTTCTAATTGCAGTCGATTTTGTATCAGTACAATGCGCTAACTGACTGCACCACTGGAGCTCCTAATTGTATTAGATTTTGGATTTGCTGAGACTTCCTTTCTAGTCTAGCACATGATGAAATTTACATGAGTGATTGAAAAAATACTGCATGTACATTAGTTAAGCTTAACAATGATCTTATTACGATCATTGATTTTAAAATTCAAGTTTCCTACCAGAATTGTGGACTCAACAATTTCTCCTTGAAGTTCTATAGGTTTTTATTGTTTTATATATTTTGAAGATCTATTACTGAGTAAATAAATATTCATAACTATCAAATCTTGTGGTACTTTTCCTTTTGTCATTATAAAATAGCCTTTTAATTTCTATTAAATTCCATTTGAATTCTATTTTTTCTTATGCTAATGTGGCAACAATAACTTTCTCTTGTTTGTCTGGTATATTTATCCCATCTTTATCTTTATTCATCTTATGTCATTTTTTTTTAGTTTAGTACAAGAATCAGTGAAAAATACATGAAAATGATAAACTTTTGTATTATAGTGTATGTTTTATCAAGCAATATGGGAGGAAAAAATAATAAGTGAAAGTACTTTTATACTCCAGTGGATAATATACAAAACAACAAATTATGGTCTCTTTCTAGTATTAAAATTATAAGAACATTTAAAAATCCCAAGACATGGGTATTATTGTAAAGAAAGGGCTGAATAAGCACTCATAGTCATTTGGCACAACACATCCTGCATACACCTCCCAGCTAAATCTGTTGTCCAAATTCATATTTTTTATAATAAATTTAGATTCTTATAGGTCTAAAATTAAAAATTCACAGTGTTAATTTTACTTTACTTTTCCAATTAAGAGAACTATGTGTCAGATTAGCATTAAGTGTAATTGTACTTGAAATCGATGGAATTGTGGAAAACAGGCAAATTACAAATTCCTTGTGAGAGAAGTTTTTCACTTGGAGAGAAATTTGATGCCATAGTTTTGTAATTAAATTAATTCAAGTTTAAATAGTTCAAACTTACATTATAAGTTTTAAACTTTCAGAAAAAAGAATAGTCAGTTAGCAAGTGAAGGCAAAAGAGCATCTGCTGAATTACATCTAGAAACACTTACATGATAGGACAAGAAGCATGAGCTAAGTAGTCTTAGATGAAGGTAATTAGCAATTAATAACAAAAAATAGTGAAAATAGTGGATCAAATGACTTCAAAAGGTCTACCTTTGTTTAAATTTGTTTTTATTTCTATACCTCTTTTGTATCACATGTATCTATTACTATTGCTATAATTTGGATATATAATCCCTCCAAGTCTTATGCTGAAATTTCATCCCCAATGTGGAGGTGGGGTCTACTGAGAAGTGTTTGGGTCATGGGAGCAGATTCCATAAGGGTATGAATGGCTTGGTGCCATCCTCACATTAATCAGTGAGTTTTTACTCTAATAGTTTCTGTTAGAGCTGATTATATAAAACAGCCCAGTGGCTCCCTCCTTTCTCTCTCTCTTTCTTCCTCTCTTGCTATGTGATCTCTGCACATTGACTGTTCTCCTTCACCTTCCACCATGTGTAGAAGTAGCCTGAAGCCCTCACCAGATGTAGATGCTGGTGCCATGATCCTTGTAGAGCCTAAAGAACTGTGAACCAAACAAATCTCTTTTCTTTATAAATTACCCAGCCCCAGGTATTTCTTTATAGTGACACAGACTAAGACAATTATTCATACCAATAGTTTATTCTTAAGAACATTTATTTCAGTGAAATGACATTACTTTTCAACTATTGAAAAGTAGTCTTAAGAGAATATGACATACATTTTCCAGAATTGACAATCCCAAGTCATAGAAACAAAATTCTGGAGAGCAATCATTAAGCTCTGTAGTAAATGTAACTACAGAAATATTTATTTAAAAAGTATATATTCATTGTATGATCCCATTCATTTAAAAAGCAGATGGATTGTTTCTTTAAAACTATTTGGCCAGGTATGGCTCATGCCTGTAATGCCAGCACTTTGGAGGGCTGAGGCAGGTGAGTTGCTTGAGATCAGAGGTTTGAGACCAGCCTGGGCAACATGGTGAGACCCTGTCTCTACTAAAAAAAAAAAAAAAAATAGCCAGGCGTGGTGGTGCACACCTATGGTCTCAGCTACTCAGGAAGCTAAGGTGGGAGGATCACTTGAGCCCAGGGTCAGAGGTTGCAGTGAGCTGAGATTGCAAAACCACTGCACTCCAGCCTGGGTGACAGAGCAAGACCCTGTCTCAAAAAAAAAAAAAAAAAAAAATTATTTGAAAATTTAGTGACATGTAAGTTTAAAAATAGTCACTAATAATCCTGTCATCCAGGGATAACTGTTAAGATTTTTTTGTCTACATCTCACAATTCTTTATATATATTTTTGGCTTTTCACTACTATAAATAATTCTTAAATGAATATCTTTTGAATTCATTCTTTTTCCCATAAGTCTAAATTCTTAAGATTGATATTATTGGCCCAAATGACATGATAATATTTACAGCTTCAATAAGTATTATCAAATTGTTTTTTAGAAAGTTACTCTACTTGGCTGGGCACAGTGACTCATTCCTGTAATTCTGCACCTTGGGAGGCCGAGGTGGGTGGATCACGAGGTCAAGAGATCGAGACCATCCTGGCCAACATGGTGAAAACCCGTCTCTACTAAAAATACAAAAATTGGCTGAGCGTGATGGCATGTGTCTGTAGTCCCAGCTACTCGGGAGGTTGAGGCAGGAGTATCGCTTGAACCCGTGATGTGGATGTTGCAGTGAGCTGAGATTGTGCCACTGCACTCCAGCCTGGTGACAGAGTGAGACTGCGTCTCAAAAAAAAAAAAAAGAAAGTTACTCGACTTAATCTTCCACCATAAAGGTATGCATTTGCTCCTTTCAGCTTATATTTGATAGCTTTAAGTGCTATTATTTGGGGATATTTGTTTATTTGAATCATGAAATGTAGTATCTTGTGTCAGAGGCAGCCAGTCATCATTAAAATCTATTCTTCCCATCTTCTGCAGCAAAAATTCATACTTCCCTTCTTGTACATATGGCTGCTCAGTTACTGGCTTCTTTTCCCAACCACCATGCAGCTATGTTTCACTTAGTGCATAGTACGCAATGCAAGCAAAAAAGACAATGTGCCTCTTAAGAGATTTTGGCCTTAAAACATGGAATGCCTGCTTCCTCATGTTTTTTTCACCTATCTGAGAACTGGAACATAGATGATCCTTGATGATGTGTTGGAAGAACTACAAGATAGAAGGAAATGGGGTCTCTGAATGATAGTGAGAAGTAAAACCACTCAGCTGGCTTGGACTGCTCACTTATGACTGTTACATGGGATAAAAATAAACATCTATGTTTTTTAAGCCACCATATTTTGGGGACTGTTTATTTCTGTAGCCTAGCTTTTGCTCTAAATTATAAACTCATTTATTAATATTTTGTTTTGAGTTGTTTGCTGGATTTATTTTGTCAGATTCTTTCTTGTGCTAAATGGGTTTGAAATGACTTTGTACATTAAGGCAAATAATCTTTTCTTATACATAACTTCATTTGCCTTCAAATTCAATTTAGGCAATTGTATTTCTCATATTGGCATAATGAGCAATGCATTTCTTCATTTTACTTAGTGAAATTTTCTATGCTAATATACCTAATACTGTTAACTAGAATACTGAAATAAATATTTTCTTTCTGCTTCTGCCATTAACTCATCTGTAAAATTAATTTCCAAGCCTCTTCTAATCCTATAAGTCCATGATTCATAATAGTTTTCATCATTGGAAAATTATAGGAATACAAAATCTAAGAGTTGCAATGTTAAACTACAAGAAGAAATAGATAAGTGCAAGCTGAGCACCCCATAATCTAAGAAATCTGAAATGCTCCAAAATCTGAAACATTTTGAGAGGGGTCAAGATGCCACAAGTGGAAAATTCTATACCTGACCTCACGTGATGAGTGGTAGTCACAACTTTGTTTCATGCACAAGATTATTTAAAATATTGTATAAAATTATTTTCAGGCTATATGAATAGGATGTATAAAAAAATAAATTTCATGTTTACACTTGGGTCTTATCCCAAGATACCTCATTATGTATATGCAAATATTTCCAAATCTGAAATACTTCTGGTCCCGGGCATTTTGGGTAAAAAATATTCAGTCTGTATTATAGATTGCCTAACTATTTTTGAAATTTCTGTATTTTTTGCTACATTTCTTAAGAGATTGACCATCTCTTCCTCTCTTTCAAAACTCTCAAATAGGATCAAAGGTCAAAAATATTAAAAATCAAGGACAAAAGAATTAGAAATGAGACTACAGCATAGAGAAGATCTCAGTAAATGTCTGGAAGCTGTAAATTAGATGGAAGAAAGGTAACTGAATAAGTTGAATTACCATCTAAATGCTTATAGTTGGGGGCCTACTGATGTAAGCCAATCACTGTGCAGAGCCTATAAGAGACTCATCAATTGGAAGGTCTAGGTATTATGGAGAATGTCTTACTTTCTTTAGCTTGCTGCAACAAACTACCATAGACTTGTGCTTTGTAAACACAGAAATTTATTTCTCACAGTTCTAGAGGCTGGGAATTCCAAGATCAGGACACAGGCAGATTCAGTGTCTGATAAGGGCCCACTTCCTGGTTCATCTTGTGTTCTCAAGTGAATGGGTTGAGGAAGCTCTCTAGGGTCCTTTTATAAGGGCATTAATATCATTTATGAAGGCTTTTCCCTCATGATCTAATTACCTACCAAAGGTAATTACCTACCAAAGGTCCTACTTCCTACTACCATCACATTGGGGGTTAGGATTCCAACATCAAAATTTGGGGGGAATACATACACTCAGTTTATAGCAGAGAGCAATTATAGACCTTCCCCAACTCTCTAGAGACTATTGTTTTATTCAGGAGAAGGGGACACTAGGCATTTAAGAACACAGGAATGAGGTAAGCAGCTGAAAACATGGTTTTTGGTGAAAGACTTTATACCCCACTGTGAGATCCTTAACCACCTCTTTTATTTCTGGAATTTCTGAAGTCATGTATCTAGGCAGGAAGTTCTGAATGACCCTAGAGAAAATACCAAGTATTCAAATTTGAATCTCTTTCCATGAAAAGTGCCATACATAATGAAAACCCATTTCATGGCCTACCATCATAAACTTTCAGAACAATAGGAATAAAGAAAAAAAATTCTAAAGTTTTCGTAAAGATAAAACAGGTCACAGTTTATGGGCCAGGCATGGTGGCTCACGCCTGTAATCCCAGCACTTTGGGAGGCCGAGGCGGGCAGATCATGGGATCAGGAGATCGAGACCATCCTGGCTAACATAGTGAAACCCCGTCTCTACTGAAAATACAAAAAAATTAGCCGGGCGTGGTGGCGGGCGCCTGTAGTCCCAGCTACTTGGGAGGCTGAGGCAGGAGAATGGCGTCAACCCAACAGGCAGAGCTTGCAGTGAGCCAAGATTGTGCCACTGCGCTCTAGCCTGGGCGACAGAGCGAGACTCCATCTCAAACAAAGAAACACACAAACAAACAAAAAACAAAAAAAAACAGGTCACAGTTTATTTATGTTATTGTATATTGCAGAATTTCCTTCTTTTTCTAAGGCTTAATAGTATTCCAGTGTGTCACATTTTCATTATCTATTTACCTTACAATGAAAATATATGTTGTTTCCACATCTTGGCTATTGTGAATAATGCTATAATGAATATAGGAATGCTAATATATCCTCAACTTTCTGATTTCAATTCTTTTGAATAAATATCCAAAAGCTGGATTAGATGGTAGTGATCTTTGTAAGTTTTTGAGGTACCCCTATACTGTTTTCTATAGTGGCTGCACCACTTTGCATTTCTACCAACAGCGTGCAAGGGTTCCAGTATCTCCCTATCCTTGACAATATTTATTGTCTTTTTATTTTTTAAAACCACCAACTTGACAGGTGTGAGGTGACATCTTACTGTGGTTTTGACTTGCATTTCCCTAATGGTTAGTGATGCTGGGCATTTTTTCATATATCCGTTGGCCATTTGTTTGTCTTCTTTGGAGAAATATCTATTCAAGTCCTTAGCCCAATTTTTAATAGAGTTATTCATTTTTTAACTATTGAGTCATATTTATTCCTTATACATTTTGGTGTTTTAACTCTTTATCAAATACATGGCTTGCAAATATTTTCTCCAATTCTATAGGTTATCTTTTTAGTCTCTTGTTTCCTTTGCTGTGCAAGAGTGTTTTGCTTTAGTGTAGTCCCACTTGTTTATTTTTGTTTCTGTTGACTGTGCTTTTGGTATAATATCCATTAAATCATTGCCAAGGCCAATGTTATAAAGGTTTTCTGCTACATTTTCTTAAGTTTTCAGTCTTTTGTTAAAGTCTTTAGTGCATTGTGAGTTAATTTTTTTGTTAATTTTTTTCATGAAGGTGTTCTGCTACATTTTCTCAAGTTTTCAGTCCTTTGTTAAAGTTTTTAATCCATTGTGAATTAATTTTTTTGTATTTTTTTCATGAAGGTATTCTGCTACATTTTCTTAAGTTTTCAGTCTTAAGTTTTTCAGTCCATTTTGAGTTAATTTTTTTGGTATGGTGTAAGAATCCAATTTCATTCTTTTCCATGTGGCTATCTGGTTTTCCCAACACCACTTGTTGACAAGATGATTCTTTCCCCCATTGTTCATTCTTGGCATCATTGTTGAAGATCAGTTGCGTATATGTATGGATTTAATTCTAGGCTCTCCATTCGGTTCCATTGGTCTATACTTCAATCTTTTTGCCAATATTATACTGTTCCGATTATTGTAGTTTTGTAACATATTTTGAAATCAGAAAGTGATGCCTCAAGCTTTGTTCTTTCTCAAGATTTATCTAGCCATTCGTGATCTTTTTTGTGTGTGGGTTCCATATAAATTTTGAATTGTTTTTTCCATTTCTGTAAAAAGTCATTGGAATTTTGATAATGATCTTGCACAAAATCTGTAGATAACTCTGGGAAGAATGGACATTTTAACAATATTAAGTTTTCCAATACATAATCATGACCTGTCTTTCCATTTGGTTACATTTTGTTTAATTTCTTTCATTAATGTAGGTTGCAGCACACATGTCTTTTATCTCCTTAGTTAAGTTTATTCCTAGATATTTTATTATTTTGATGCTATTGTAAATGTAATTTTTCCTAGTTTTGTTTTCAGAAATTTTGTTGCTAGTGTATAGAAATGCAACTCATTTTTGTATGTCCATTTTGTATCCTACAACTTTACTGAATTCATTTATTAGTTCTAAGAATTTTTATGGAGTCCTTAGGATTTTCTACATATAGAATCATGTAATCTACAAACAGGGATAATTTTACTTCTTTATTTCAGATTTTGATGTCTTTTATTCCTTTTTCTTGCCTAATTGTTCTGGCTAGGACTTCTAGTACTATATCAAAAAGAAGTGGGAAAGGTGGACACCTTTGCTTTATTTCTGATCTTAGAGAAAACGCTCTTTGTTTTTTACCATTAAGTATAATGTTAGCTTGTCATTAAGTATAATGTGGGCTTGTCATGTATGGCCTTTATTATGTTGAGGTAATTTCCTTCTATTCTTAGTTTATTAAGAGTTTTTATCATTAAGTGTACTTAATTTTGTCTAATGCTTTTTCTGCATCTATTAAGACAATTGCGATATTCATCTTTTTTTCTGTTAATGTTGTGTAACGCATTAATTGATTTTCATATGTTGAATCTCCCTTGCAACCCAGAGATAAGTCTCAATTGATCATGGTGTGTGATCCTTTTAATGCGCTCTTGGATTCCATTTGCTAGTAGTTTTTAAAGGTTTTTTGCATCTATATTCATCAGGGATATTGGTCTGCAGTTTTCTTATGGTGTCTTTGTTGGGCTTTGGTGTCAGGGCAATGCTGGTTTCATAAAATTAGTTTGGAAGCGTTCCCTCGTCTTCAGTTTTTAAGAAGAGCTTAAGAAATATTTGTGCTAATTCTTTAAATGATTGGTAGAATTCACCAATGAATCCGTCAGGTCTTGGGCTTTTGTTTTTTTCGATTGGGAGGATTATTGATTCAATCTCCATACTAGTTATAGGTCTGCTCAGATTTTGTTTCTTTATGATTTAGTCTTGGTAGGTTGTATGTTTCTAGAAATTTATTCATTTCCTTTAGGCTTTCCAGTGTACTGGCATGTAATTCTTCAGAATAGTATCTTATGGTTCTTTTATATCTATGGTATTGATTGTAATGTTTCTTCTTTCATTGATGATTTTATTTAAGAGTCCTCTCTTTTTTTTTCTTAGTTTAGATAATGGGTTATTAATTTTCTCTCTTCAAAAAACCAAGTCTTAGTTTCATTGCTTTTTTTTCTGTTTTCTATTTCTGTTTTCTCTACTCCAATTTTTGTTATTTCCTTCCTTTTGTTAACTTTTGATTTAGTTTGTTCTTTCTCTAGTTCCTTAAGGTGTAAAGTTAGGTTACATATTTGAGATCTTTCTTTTTTAAAAATGCAGTCATTTATAACTATGAACTTCCTTCTTAGCACTGATTTTGCATCCTATAAGTTTTGGTATGCTGTGTTTTGTTTTCATTTGTCTTGAAGTATGTTCAAATTTTCTTTTTGATTTCCTTTTTGACTCAGTGGTCATTCATGAGTGTGTTGTTAATCTCCACATATTTGTGAATTTTTCAGTTTTTGTCGCGTTATTGACTTCTAGTTTTATTTCATTGTGGTCAGAAAAGATACTGGGTATAATTTCAATCTTTTTAAAATTTTGAAGTCTTGTTTTGTGAACTAACATGTAATCCACCTTGGAAATAAATTTTTGTGTGCTTGAAAAGAATGTGTATTGTGCTGCTGTTGAGTGAAATGTTCTGTATAGGTCTGCTGTGTCCATTTGGTCTATGGTGTTATTCAAGACCTCTGTTTTCTTATTGATCTTCTAACTGGATGTTATGTCCATTATTGAAAGTGGGATATTGAAACTCCTACTGTTATTTTATTGCTGTCTATTTCTACCTTCAATTCTGTCAATGTTTGATTTATATATTTGATTGCTCTGAAGTGAACCAGTCCCTTCCCTTCCTTAGGTGAAACTGGGAGCTGAGAGTCTCTTCTGAATTGAAAGGTGCTGGATTGGGGGCAGGATCTGTAGTGAGAGGGTGTCCTGGATCTCCCTACTGGTTTTGGCAAATCTGGTTTTACATTCTCCTGGGGTACAAAAACCTTTAAATTAGTTCTTTATTTCTCACATAGGAAATTTGTCCATGAATTGTTGCTCAATTGGTGTATTTGGAGAAGGAGAGTTCAGGGTTCCTACTGCACCATGTTGCTGATGTCACTCCTTAATAACTCCAATACAGTTTCATTTTTAAACTATGAATGTGGATTTCTGTAATAAAATAAAGTTAATAATAGACATGGATAGACCAATATTTTGTAATTAGTTTCCAAAAATTCTTTTGAAGTTATCTTTGAAGCTTAAAATTATTGCCTATCCATTCAAAAGTTATTGCAATGTAACAGCAAGAGCAATGGAACTATATTTTAAAATGTCTGTTTTAGTCCATTTTGTGCTACTATAACAGAATATCTGAGACTGGGTAATTTATAATGAACAAAAATATATTGGTTCTTAGTTCTGGAGGCTGGGAAGCCCATGATCAGGGGGTTGGCATCTTGTGAGGGCTTTCTTGCTGTGTTACTCCATGGCACAAAGGCAAGGAGAGGGCAAGAGGGAGCAAGAGAATAAACTCACTCTTGAGACCTTTCATAATTGACATTAATTTATTCATGAAGGGGGTTCTCTCATGACCTAGACATCTCCCATTAGGCCCCACCTCCCAATACTGTTGCAATGGAGATTACGTTTCCAACACGTTTTTTTTGAAGACACACTCAAACCATAGCAATATCTTAGGTAGACTTCAAACTTTTAAAAATATTCATCTTAGGTCAAACACTATTTTTTGTTTTTTTCTAAAACTTTATCAATATTTCACTATCACTTAGCCACTGGTTTTCACTGAATGTTGAAACAACAACTGAAGTTCATAAAGTTCTTGGTAACTTGTCTCCTTATTCCATGTAAAGTAGTAAATAAATGTTTTTTTTCTTTTCTTTTTCTTCTTTTGTTTTTGAGATGGAGTCTTGCCCAGGCTGGAGTGTAATCGCGCAATCTTGGCTCCCTGCAACCTCCGCCTCCTGGGTTCAAGCGATTCTCCTGCCTCATCCTCCCGAGTAGCTGGGATTACAGGTATGCACCACCATGCCCGGCTGATTTTTGTATTTTTAGTAGAGATGGTGTTTCACCATGTTGGCCAGGCTGGTCTCAAACTCCTGACCTCAAGTGATCCACCTGCCTCAGCTTCCTAAAGTGCTGGGATTACAGGCGTGAGCCACTGTGCCCAGCCGCAAATAAATGTTTTAATGAATAAAGGTTCACTCTAAACAGAATCAAAGGGAGTTATGTATCTGATTTTTTTTGAAATTTTAACGTAATTGTTTTATTTTATTTATAATTTTAAATTTAGGTTAATGGAGTATATATGCAGGCTTGTTACATGGGTATATTGCATGATGCTAAGGTTTGGGGAACTATTGATCCTGTCACTTAGTTAGTGGACATAGTACCCAGTAGTTAGTCTTTCAACCATTGTTCCCTTTCCTCCCTCCTCCTTTCTAGGAGTTCAGTGTCTATTGTCGCCATCTTTATGTCTATGAGTACCCAATGTTTAGCTACCACTTATAAGTGAGAACATGTGGTATTTGATTTTCTGTGCCTGTGTTAATTCACTTAGGATAATGACCTCTAGCTCCATCTATGTTGTGCAAAGAACTTGACTTTATACTTTTTTATGGCTCTGTAGTATTCCATGGTGTGTATATATATCACATTTTCTTTATCCCATCCACCATTCATGGGCATGTAGGTTGATTCCATGTCTTTGCTATTGTGAATAGTGCTGCCATGAACATGTAAGTGTGTGTGTCTTTTTGGTAGAACAATTTATTTTACTTTAGGTAGATACCCATTAATGGGATTGTTGGGTTGAATGATGGTTCTGTTTTAAGTTCTTTGAGAAATCTCCAGATGGCTTTCCATAGTGGCTGAACTAATTTACATTCCCATCAACAGTGTATAAGCATTCTCTTTTTTCTGCAGCCTTGCCAGCATCTGTTATTTGGCTTTTTAATAATAGCCATTGTGATTGGTGTGAGATAGTATCTCACTGTGGTGTTGATTTGCATTTCTCTGATGATTAGCAATGTTGAACATTTTTTCATATGTTTGTTGGCTGCTTGAATGTCTTCTTTTGAGAAATCAAAAGAATTTTTTTCACTCTTTGCCCTTGCCCTTGTTAACAGAGTTATTTGTTTTTGCTTATTGAATTGTTTCTTATAGATTCTGAATATTAGACTATTTTTAGGTGCATAGTTTGCAAATATTTTCTCCCATTCTGTAGGTTTTCTGTTTACTCTGTTAATAGTTCCTTTTACTGTGCAGTAGCTCTTTAGTTTGATTAGGTGCCACTTGTCAATTTTTGTTTTTGTTGCAGTTGCTTTTGAGGACTTAGCCATAAACTATTTCCCAAGGCTGATGTCCAGAATGGTGTTTCCCAGATTTTCTTCTAAGATTGTTATAGTTTGAGGTCTTACATTCAAATCTTTAATCCATCTCGAGTTAATTTTTGTATGTGGTGGAAGGCAGTGGTCAAGTTTCATTCTTCTGCTTATGGCTAGTCAGTTATTCCTTGTCATTTATTGAATAGGGAGCCCTTTCCTGATGGCTTACTTTTGTTGATTTTGTTGGTTGTAGGTATGCAGCTTTATTTATGGGTTCTCTATTCTGTTCCATTCGTCTATGTATCTGTTTTTATACCAATACCAAACTGTTGTGTTTACTGTTGCCTTATAGTATAGTTTGAAGTCAGGTAATTTAATGCCTACAACTTTGTCCTTTTTGCTTAGGATTGCTTTGGCTATTTGGGATCTTTTTCGGTTCCACATGAATTTTAAAACAGTTTTTTCTAATTCTGTGAAAAATTACATATTAGTAAATCTGTAGCTTGCTTTGGGCAGTATGTGCATTTTAATTATACTGATTCTTCCAACCCATGAGCATGGAATGTTTTCCATTTGTTGGTGTCATCTATAATTTCTTTCAGCAGTGTTAGAGATCTTTCATCTCTCTTGTTAGATGTATTCCTTGGTATTTTATTTTCTTGTGTGGCTATTATAAATGTCATTGCATTCTTGATTTGACTTTCAACTTGAATATTAGTATATAAAAATGCTACTGATTTTTGTACATTGATTTTTACCCTGAAAATTACCGAAGTTGTTTATCAGTTCCAGGAAACTTTTGGCAGAGTCTTTAGGGTTTTCTAGGTATAGAATCATATCAGTGAAGAGAGGTAGCTTGACTTCTTCTTTTCTTATTTTAGTGCCTTTCATTTCGTTCTCTTTCCTGATTGATCTGGGTTGGACTTCCAGTACTATTTTGAATAAAAGTGTTGAGAGTTACCATCCTTGTCTTGTTCTAGTTCTCAAGGGAAATGTTTCCAGTATTTGCCTTTTCAATATGATGTTGGCTTTGGATTTGTGATAGATGGCTCTTATTATTTTGAGGTATGTTCTTCAATGCCTAGTTTATTGGGGGTTTTTATCATGATAGGACATTAGATTTTATTACAAGCTTTTTCTATGTCTATTGAGATGATGTATCTCATTCTTATTATTTGGGCATAAGTTTCATAACTTTTAGCAATTGTTAAATTACTTGCTCTTTCTTTCAATCCTTTGTTCTCTAGAATCTTGCTATGCTCCCTGAATAGAATATCTTTTCCACCATTTCCCTCTTGACCCATATTTATGCCTCTCTTAAACATCCATTTAAATAAATTTTCTTCATCAAGTCCACTTGAATAGCTCTACTCCACACTGATCATTCCATTATTCCATTTCTCTTAGCACTGATGTGCTGTATTACATTAATTTGTATCTGTTTTCATGTCATCTTTGCATGTGTTGTTATGTCTTTTCATCTGCATTTTGTTCCCCTATTATATTGTAAATTCCCTGAGAATGAGGACAATGTCTTTAACTTCATTTGCATATCTCCATGGCATCCAGCAGAGAATGTCATTAGAAAGCAGCACTCATTAAATCAAATTTTCACTGACAAAAATCATGTCTAGGCTGAAAAAATATGGCTTATGCAGCACTCAATATAGTTGTTATGCATGTTTTCTCTTAAGAGGTCTTTGAGAAATATACATACACAATATTATGTAGAAAATACATGGCTAATGGCTTCATTAAATGCTTGCAAGCCAGTGTACTAAAATATAAAAATTTGTAAGTGGCTTGTAACAAAATATCATTGATTTATTTATATATATATATAAATGCAAAGTTTAGAGAAATAATATTAATTTATTCTTTTCAATAATATTCAAAATAAACAACAAAATTTTGTATTATATTCTTTCCCCCATCTTAAAAAGTTATGTTAGCCCGACTTTATATATTTATACAAAAATGTATATTAGAAATTATGGAATTACTAACAGACTTGGCTTTCTGTGGTTTCCAGAATATATAGATAACCTCTTTAATTTTATTTTTTAGAAACTTGCCTAAACCTTCCTTTTTAATCCCATCAAAATTATGAAAAATTCTGAGCTCCAGAATTATTCTTCTTATTTTCTAAACATAGAGATTTTAAAATATTAAAGCTGGAAGAGTTTATTAAGTTCAAACAATTTCCAAATATGGTGGAGCAAAAGAATCAAGAAGGAATTAAAACTGAAGATCTCAATCCCCATTCCTAGCAATTATCATTTAGGAGGCAGGGCCTAAAAGTCTCTAATTTAACAAGTACCCTGTGTGTTCCTAATGTGTTAGGAAATCCATGATTTAGTTCAGTTTCTTCATTGCAGATATAAATAAATGACAGTATACATGCACATGTGTATTGTGTGTGTATATGTATGGATGCATTGTAAATGTCATGCTGGTGCTCTAGAATTCTGACTTCTGAGCCCCTTCCTCCCACATCCCCCATATTTGTGGAATAGTGCCACCTATATCTTTTGGCAGTCCCACTTTCAAGGCTTTGCATACATTCTTTCCCACCTGGAATGTCCTCTCTTCCTCTCTGCCAAACCAGTCTTTAAGACACATATCTACTATGATGCTTTCTTTGATCTTATGTTCATACAGCCATCATTCTTTACTAAATTCCTTGTTGAACCATTTATCTGACACTATTCATGTGTCCTTGGCATGAAAATTATTTGTGGATAATATTGAATTCTACTCTGGCCTGTTACCATCCAGCTTATTAGAAATTCTACCATTGGGAAAATACACCTAGTAATGGCAAATAAGTCGCTACTTATTTTAGGTGTTTTAGCAATCAGACAACTGCATTAATAAACTGATGTAATCTGAAAGTACCCTGAGGTCTCAGTTTCTTAGAAAAGTAATTCTCAAACTTTAACTCATGGGCAAATCACCTACAGTTGGAATCTTAGTCTGGTCTGATGGTAGTTTAATATACACTCATATTGTGTTATTATTATTTAGCTTTTGTTTAGATTTTTTTCTCTCATTAACTATAACAAGGAGTTTTATCTTTTCCATATTCTCCATAGCATCTAGTGTATCATATACATAATAAATTATTTATGAATAAATTCATCAAAAACTACTACATAACTTTCTGATTTTAAATTTTTTTGTTGAAGAACACTTTTTTTCAACTTTTATTTTAAGTTCAGGGGTCCATATGCAGGATGCGTTACACAGGTAAATGGGTGCCATGGTGATTTGCTGCACAGATCATCCCAATTCATAGGTATCAAGCCCAGCATCCATTAGCTATTCTTCTTGATGCTCTCCCTCCTCCCACCCTCTACCCTCCGACAGGCCCTAGTGTGTGTTGTTTCCCCCGACCATGTGTCCATGTGTTCTCACCATTTGGCTCCCAATTATAAATGAGAACACCCAGTATTTAGTTTCCTGTTCCTGTGTTAGTTTGCTGAGGATAATGGCCTCCAGCTTCATCCATGTTCCTGCAAAGGACACGATCTTGTTCCTTTTTATGACTGCATAGTATTTCGTGATGTATATGTACCACATTTTCTTTATCCAGTCTATCATTGATGGGCATTTAGGTTGATTCCATGCCTTCGTTATTGTGAATAGTGCTGCAATGAACATATCATGTATCTTTGTAAAAGAATGACTCATATTCCTTTGGGTATATACCCAGTAATGGGACTACTGGGTCAAATGATATTTCTGCCTCTAGGTCTTTGAGGAATTGCCACACTGTTTTCCACAATGGTTGAATTATTTTACACTCCCGCCAACAGTGTAGAAGTGTTCCCTTTCCTCCACAACCTTGCCACCATCTGTTATTTTTTGACTTTTTAATAATAGCCTTTCTGAAGGGCATGAAAGAACACTTAAAGCATAAGAGTTTGATTAGGAGAAATCTGAAATGCACCATAGAAAATTCTTATTCTTTTGTTTAAGCCAACAATAAAAGGTAAGAAAAAGGTAAAATATGTTATTCTTATAAAAATAAAACACCACAATGTATGAAGAATGGGTTTTCTTTTGCTACAACAACTTCTGTTTATTTAACTATTTCTATGAAACTTGCCAATTAAATTACCAGAGACTTTACAAAATCAACCATTCTAGGTTTTGGAATTTAGAATAATATTCACTCATGAAGTATTAATGAGTGAATACTAGAATAAATACTCCTATCTTAACTGGTTTCAGACTTTAACTAAACTGTTAGTACATCAGATAGTCCTGTTTCTTAAAAAAGCTTTGATGGAATCAGTGGTAGAAGATACTCCTCCCTATTGAAATGCTGCTGATCAACTTGCATTTTTATAAAAGCATCTTAATGCCATGTTTGACTGTCTGAAGTTTAATTAATCACCAAAGTAGTTGATTATGTTCTATCAGACAAATGTGCAAGGTTTTTAAACTATTATAATATAATACACTTAGAGTAGGACTTCCCTTGCCTAATTTCTATGCCTTTCCTTGGCAACAAATTAGATACTTTTGAAGATCCACCAAGTTTTTCAGATTTCTAGGGCTCAGCCATGGACTGTCATAGTTTTCATCAAGAATTTTTTTTGGATTAGGGCTCAAAATTTTACTTGCTATAATTACAAACATAACTCTTCTCAGTTAATGAACATATGGGTACATCAGTGTAGCTTGAATCCATTTATAAATATTCTTTATATAATTTGAATTGTGTATAGAGAATAAACAACCAATAAAATTTCATTCATATATTTTAAAAATTTGCTTTAGGTGCTCACTAAAATGATAAAGCATTAGTTTTGTTTATAGATTCCATTTTTATAGGGAAACAGTTTTCAATTTACTAGATAACTTTTTTCCTTGCTTATAATCATATTGTTAGCTACAATGGACAACATCCCTGAGATACAAGTTTGTATTGTCATCTTAATTTTGTGGTTATCTCTGAGCTCAAGTTTAGGGCAATATGCATGCTGCTATAAGTGTCTACAAATTTTCTGTATTCTCATGCTATTACCGAAGCACTCTGTTCCATATTTGACAACAGCTTCCTCTAAATCATACTTACATGCTGATTTCTGTATGTCTTCTAGGTGTAAAGTTATAGCACATATTTATTGTTTCATTAAACATGTGTCCCAAGATAATTTCATTCTTAACATTCAGTGACAAGAAGAGTCCTTGCTCATATGCCTGATTCTACTAGAGTTTTAATCTTGTGCACTTTCCACCTATCCTATTTTCTTTCTTCCCCTGACATAGAAATTCTCTCTTGTTCATAAATGAATTTCATGTTCTCAGACGCAAGGAGGAGTTTTAGAAGAAAGATAAAGAATCTGAGAGACAGGCAACATGAGGGAGGGCTCAGGGCACAAACCCTGCAGTTGTGTGGCCTAAGTAGTAACAGGCTCTGCCATTAATAGATGCGTACCTTAAGAAAGTTACTTATCTTTTTGTGTCTCAGTTGCTCCATCTGTAAAATGGGAATAAAAACAGAATTTTCTTCATAAGGCTGTTCTACTAATAAAATGAATTAGTATTTGTTAAAGCCCTTAGAAGTATGACTGGCATAGAGTGGTATATAAATAGACAAACATCAGGTGTTATGGGTTATTAAAATGAACGATGGAGAAATGACTGATTATGGTTTCAAGACTTCACACCACCTTAAGAATTTGAATCATTGTAATATGGAAACTTGTACAGACAATCAAGGTCCCTATATTTAATACACTTCCTTCCTTTGTTGCTTTAATTTATTTATTATACAGCGGTAAACAGATTGCAACAGTTAATTTTGGTACCTCAGAATGGTTGCTAAGAGAGACAAATACTCTTCTCATTGGAAGTCACTAAGTCCATCTTGTAAATAAATATGGAAATAATACCTATTTGAGGAATCTCTTGGACAATTCTACAAGATTCTTTCCCTGAAAATTCCTATAAATAAATAGCTAACAATTTGCTTAATAATTGAGTCATTATATACATCAATGATTTATGTATATCAATTGTTAGCCAACAATTTGCTAATGAGTGAGTCATTATGTATATCTGGTTATTACTGACACAGGTGAACACCCTTTTCCAAAACCATGCCTTTCTCTCAGGTATGGCAAAGTCTGAAACATCCATGCAAACATTTAAATACCAGTCCCTGTCTTTTAGACATTTTGCAATCATTTGAAGTAGGTTTCCAAACCAGCGATTCTCTAGAAAAGTATCTTATGAAATGCCAGTATCAGTGTCAAAAGCTACAGAGATAGTATACCAAATTTAGGCTGCCTGTTTTCATGTTTTGATTACAGCATTATATATTCTTTGCCCCCAAAATATATTTTTGTATATGGAAAACAAAAGCTATAGTGAAATTTAAATCTCCAATGAAAAAAGCATGGCAGCTGAAAAAACAGAGTTTAAACTTTTTTTGGTGACAGATAGAGGTCCAGCTTCAACCTTCTGCATATGGCTAGCCAGTTATCCCAGCACCATTTATTGAATAGGGAGTCCTTTCCCCGTTGCTTGTTTTTGTCAGCCTTGTTGAAGATCAGATAGTTGTAAGTGTACGGCTTTATTTCTGAGTTTTCTATTCTGTTCCATTGATCTATGTGTCTGTTTTTGTACCGGTACCATGCTATTTTGGTTACTGTGGCTTTACAGTAAACTTTGAAGTCCGGTAGTGTGATGCTTCCAGCTTTGTTCTTTTTGCTTAGGATTGCTTTGGTTATTTGAGCTCACTCTTTCTTGGGCTCATGGGAATGTTGGAATAGTTTTTCTAATTCTATGAAGAATGATATTATTAGTTTGGTAGGAATAGCACTGAATCTGTATATTGCTTTGGGCAAAGCAATTTCTCAAAGAAATGAAAACAGAGCTATGATTTAACCCCACAACGCTATTTTATAATATTGATTCTTCCAATCTATGAACATGGAATGTTTTTTCTTTTATTTGCATAATCTCTGATATTTTTAAACAGTGTTTTATAGTTCTCCTGTAGAGATGTTCAAGATGTTTCACCTCCTTGGTTAGCTGTATTTCTAGGTATTTCATTTTCTTTGTGGCTATCGCAAGTGGGATTGTGTTCTTAATTTCACTCTCCGTCTGGATGTTGGTGTATAGAAATGCCACTGATTTTTGTACATTCATTTTGCATCCTGAAACTTTGCTAAAGTTGTTTATCAATTCTGGGAGCCTTTTAGCAGCATCTTTAGAATTTTCTAAGTATAGAATCATATTGTCAGCAGAGATGGTTTGACTTCTTTTTCTATTTGGGTGTCTTTTATTTCTTTCTCTTGACTCATTGGTCTGGCTAAGACTTCCAGTACTATGTTGAATAGGAATGGTAAGAATGGGCATTCTTGTTTTGTTCCAGTTCTCAAGGTTCTGGAATGGTTAGAGATTTTGCCCATTCAGTATAATTTGGCTGTGGGTTTGTGATAGAGGGCTTTTATTATTTTGAGTTATGTTTCTTCAGTGCTTAGTCTGTTGAGGGTTTTTATCAAGAAGGATGTTGGATTTTATGGAAAGATTTTTCTGTGTCTATTGAGATGATCACATGGCTTTTGCTTTTGATTCTGTTTATGTGGTGAATCACGTTTATTGGTTTGTGTAACTCAAAATGGATTAAAAATTTAAATGTAATATCTCAAACTATAAAAATCCTGGAAAAAAACATAGAAAATACTCTTCTTAACACTGGTCTTGGCAAGGAATTTTTGGCTAAGTCCCCAAAAACAATTGCAGTAAAACCAAAAATAGATGAGTGGGACCTAATTAAACTAAAGAGCTTCTGCACAGCAAAAGAAACTATAAACAGAGCAAACAGACAACCTACAGAATGGCAAAAAATATTTGCAAACTATGCATCCGATAAAGGCCTAATATACAGAATCTATAGGTAACTTACACAAATGAACAAGCTAAAAACAACCACATTAAAAAATGGGCAAAGGACATGAACAGTCACACAGATACTTCTCAAAAGAAGACATACAAGTGGTCAAGAAATGTATGAAAAAAGGCTCAGCATCACTAATCATCAGAGAAATGCAAATCAAAAACACAATGAGATACCGTCTTACACCAGTTAGAATGACTGCTATTAAAAAGTCAAAAAACAACAGATGCTGGTGAGGCTTCAGAGCAAAGAGAATGCTTATCCATTGTTGGTGGGAACATAAGTTAGTCCAGCTGCTGTGGAAAGCAGTCTGGAGATTTCTCAAAGAGCTTAAAATAGAGCTATGGTTCAACCCCACATTGCCATTACTAAGTATATACTCCAAAGAAAAATAAATCATTCTACCCAAAAACACATGCACTTGTACGTTCATCACTGTATTACTCACAATAGCAGAGACATGAAATCAATCCAGGTGCCCATCAATGGTAGAGTAGATAAAGAAAATGTGGCACATATACACCATGGAATACTATGAAGCCATAAAAATGAATGAAATCATATCCTTTGCAGCAACATGGACAGAGCTGGAGGCCATAATCCTAAACAAATTAACACAGGAACAGAAAACCCCATGTTCTCACTTATAAGTGGGAGCTAAACATTGAGCACCCATGGACACAAATATGGGAACAATACACACTGTGGGCTACTAGAGGGTGAAGGAAGTTGGGATGGGTTAAAAAAACTACCTATCAGATACTATGCTCACTATCTGGGTGATGAGATCCATACTCCAACCTCAGCATCACACAATATTTCCATGTAACAAATCTGTACATATACCTCCTGTATCTAAAATAAAAGTTGAAATTAAAAAAAAATTAAGTCAAGAGCAAAAATATACTCTGACTCATGAAAAAATATACCTTGGATGTGTAAATTTCAGTTTCTTCTCTTGGCAAATTCTATTTTATCCCTACTACTTTATTTTCCTTATGAATGGTCCTAGGAATACTAGAAATGCTAAAGGCACACAAATATTTTTCTGTAATTAAAATGTGCAAGACTGTTGTACTGTTGTAATGAAATCCTTTTCAATTATAGGCTTACATACTTATGTTCAATGAAGAGAATGACAACTAATATAATCTAATTTATACCTTAAATATGTTTGTGGTGCTTTTTGAAAGAAAAAATATGTATGTATGATATACAAACATCCTCATCAATTTAGTATAAATCCCATAAGCTTGCGGATGAAATCATTTAGCTAGTCCAATAAAGATATTATAATAATACACTGTAACAGTGAACAGTACCTGACTCTACATGCCTTAGTTCATCCCTTAGAGATTAGAAGCTTGAGGATCCATCTGTTAAAAACGTATGTATGAAAAGGGATCATGAATGATTAGACTGCTGCCACAAAGCAGGTTAAGAAAATTCTGTAATGACAGGACCTTAGGCTGAATTTCCAGGGGTATCAAGCCACTGATGCTTTTTGACCCTAGTCTATGGGGAACTAAACCTATGCCAGGTATCCCAAGACCATGAGGTAAAGGACTAGTAACTGGGAATGAATATAATTTTGGTTACAGAAAATCAGTACACTCAAAGAAGCATGAAAGATACTGCTGTTTCTGTGAAAGAAGCTTAGGAGAAGCCTAATTTCCAGGTGGCTATTTTTTTAAATGCTTAGATGTATCCCAAGTTTATATTTAAGAGGCTCAATCTTGTATTTAAGCAAAGTATAAAGAATCTGTAGCAAAACCTCATAAATAATAAACAAGTAATGTTCTATCAAAATATAATTTTGTATGTAAATGGTACAACATATAGATAAGTCAAAATATAATTAAGTGTCCTCAGAAACCTCAGTAGATAGTTGTACCTTGGAATGCACTATAAGAAGGTAATTTATACTCGATAATAGAGTTCAATGTAGATATTTGTTAAATTTTGTGGCATGTGGGACAATTGGCATGATTTTTCTATGGCTGATTTACTGGTAAGAAAGATGATCTATGAATGTCTAAAATGCTTATCTTCTCATCTAAATAAACAATTTTAATCTAAACCCATGTGAATGTGTGTCTTCATTTTAACAGTATATTATGAAATAGCAGTATATTTCTTTAATCAAAATGGTGTAATTTTAGGCTGGTGAAGAGTAATTAAATCTTCCCCCAATTGAAGATGCAGTAATTACAACTGTGAAGATAACTTGTTGTTTTATTTAACTACCTATGTCACAAAACTAAATGTTATCAGGTTACAAAAATTATTCAAAAGAAAATAATCTTTGTTACTATAAGACTTAACTACTGAATAAGAAGCCAAATCACTAGGCGTGTTTTATATCACCAAACTACAGATGCTCTCCTTGTTATACCCTGCAGCAATTTTTTAGGCATTCCATATGGCTATCAGAACTATTAGCAAAACATGCAAAAAATTGCTGTATGAAGAAAAACTGAGTAACTCAGGCAGATAATTTACATGTCATAAGTGTCACTCAAATAAGAAATTTTATGACATGATTTCAATTAAATAATTGTATGGTGAATTTTAATTCCAGTTGCAAAATTCATTGAGTGATTTTAATTTTGAAATTAGATTAAGAAACATAACTCACAGTCTTCCAGAGATAATTTTTTTTAGATCTTAGGCTGGTGAATAAGCTATAATTTTCATAGTTATGCAGGTAGATACTTGTTAATATAAATAGAAAATTATATTAACCTATAATTCTATTCAATGAGGAGTTATATATATTCAGATAATTATGCTAGTTTTATTAAATAAATAAAATCTGGTAAATGAGAAATCTGATTGGATTGACATATACATAATCTACACACAATCAGAAGTTCTATTAATAGTATATTTGGAAAAGAGCACAGGACTTAGAATGCAGAGAAATTGAGGACTTACATAAGCTCCTTTACTTGGAATCAAACCTGGAGCCAATTATTCAGCTATTAAAGCTTAAATTTCTTCATTGTGGAAATTTGGTAAATGGGTTATATGATCTTTAAAATTCCATCCAGTTCTAACATTTTATAATTCTGCTTATCTCCCATTTTATATTTGTATTTTTAAAATATTTAAATGTTTAATTCTGGGGGGTACATAGTAAGTGTATATATTCATGGAGTACTTGAGGTGTTTTGATATAGGCATGAAATACACAGTAATTACATCATGGAGAATTGGAGTATCCACCCTTTCAAGCATTTATCCTTTGTGTTACAAACAATCCAATTATACTCGTTTAGTTATTTGAAAATGTACAATCAAATTATTATTGACTATAGTTACCCTGTTGTGCTATCGAATAGTAGGTCTTATTCATTCTTTCTATTTTTATTTGTACCCATTAACCATCTCCACTTCTCCCCCTGCCCCACTACTACCCTTCTCAGCCTCTGGTAACCATCCTTTTGCTCTCGATGTTAATGCATTCAACTGTTTTGATTTTTAGATCCCACAAATAAGTGAGAACATGTTATGACTGTCCTTCTGTGCCTGGCTTATTTCACCTAACATAATAATCTCCAGTTCCATCATGTTATTGCAAATGACAGGATCTCATTCTTTTTTTATGGCTGAATAGTACTCCACTGTGTATAAGTACCACATTTTCTTTATAGGTTCATCTATTGATGAACACATAGGTAACTTCCAAATCTTGGCTATTGTGAACAGTGCTGCAGTAAACATGAGAGTGAAGATGTCTCTTTGATATACTGGAAAAGAGCCCAGGACTTTTCTTTCTTTTGGGTGTCTATCCAGAAGGGAGATTGCTGGATCATATGGTAGCTCTATGTTTAGTTATTTGAGGAACCTCCAAACTGTTCTCCATAGTGGCTGTACTAATTTATATTTCCACCAATAGTGTTTCAGGGTTCCCTTTTCTCCACATCCTTTCCATCACTGGTTATTGCCTGTCTTTTAAATATAAGCCATTTTAACTGGGGTGAGATGATGTCTCATTGTAGTTTTGATGTGCATTTCTCTGATGGTCAATGATGTTGAGGACCTTTCATATGCCTGTTTGCCATTTGTATGTCTTCTTTTGAGAAATGTCTATTCAAATAGTTTGCCCATTTAAAAAATCAGATTCTTAGATTTTTTTCCCCTATAGAGTTGTTTGAGCCCCTTATATATTCTGGCTTTTTATTCCTCTTTAGATTGGTAGGTTGAAAATATTTTCTCCCACTCTGCGGGTTGTCTATTCACTTTGCTTATTTGTTTCCTTTGCTGTGTAGTTTTTTCACTTGATGTGATCCCATTTTTCCATTTTTGCTTTGGTTGCCTGTGCTTGTGGGGTATTACTCAAGAATTTTTTGCCCAGATCAATGTCCTGGAGAGTTTCCCCAACGTTTTCTTGTAGTAGTTTCATAGTTTGAAGTCTTAGATTTAAATCTGTAATAATTTTGATTTGATTTTTGTATATGGTGAGAGATAGTGGTCTAGTTTCATTTGTCTACATATGGATATCCAGTTTTACCAGCACCATTTATTGAAGAGACTATCTTTTCCCCAGTGTATGTTGTGGCACCTTTGTCAAAAATGAATTCACTGTAGTTATGTGGATTTGTTTCTGGGTTCTCTACTCCGTTCCATTGGTCTATGTGTATTTTTTTGCTAGTACCGTGCAGTTTTGTTTACTATAGCTCTGTAGGATAATTTGAAATCAGGTAATGTGATTCCTCCAGTTTTATTCTTTTTGCTTAAGATAGTTCTTTGGCTATTTTGGGTCTTTTGTGGTTCCATATAAATTTTAAGATAGTTTTTTTCTATTTCTGTGAAGAATGTCATTGGTATTTTCATAGAGATTGCCTTGAATCTGTAAATTGCTCTGCATAGCATGAACATTTAAAAAATATTGATTCTTCCAATCCATGAACGTAGACTATCTTGCAATTTTTTGGTTTCCTCTTCAATTTTTTTCAACAGTGTTTTATAGTTTTCATTATAAATATCTTTCACTTCTTTGGTTAAGTTAATTCCTAGGTATTTAATTCTATTTGTGGCTATTGCAAATGGAATTACTTTTTAATTTCTTGTTCACATTGTTCACTGTTGGCATATGGAAATGCTAATGATTTTTGTATGTTGACTTTGTTTCCTGCAACTTTACTGACTTTATGTATGAGTTCTAATAGTTTTTTGTAGAGTCTTTAGGTTTTTGCAAATAAAAGATTATATAATCTGCAAATAAGAATAACTTGTCTTCTTCCTTTCCAATTTGGATGCCCATTATTTCTTTCTCTTGTCTGATTGCTCTAGCTAGAACCTCCAGTACTATGTTGAATAACAGTGATGAAAGTGGACATCCTTGTTGTGTTCCAGATCTTAGAGGAAAGACTTTCAGTTTTTCTTCATTCAGTATAATACTATCTATGGATCTGTTGTATATTGCTTTTATTATGTTGAGGTATATTCCTTCTATATCCTGTTTTTTCAGGGTTTTTATCATAAAGAATGTTGAATTTTATCAAATGACTTTTCAGCATCAATTGAAATGATCCTATGGTTTTATCCTCCATTATGTTGATATGATGTATCATATTGATTGATTTGCATATGTTGAATCATCCTTGCATCCCAGGGATAAATCCCACTTGGTCGTGATGAATTATATTTTTAATGTGTTGTTGAATTTGGTTTGCTAGTATTTTGTTGAGGATTTTTGCATCAACATTCATCAGAGATATTGGTCTTTAATTTTTTTTTTATATGGCTTTGCCTGGTTTTGGTATCAGGGTAATACTGGTCTCATAGAATAAGTTTGGAAGTATTCCATCCTCCTCTATTTTTTAGAATAGTTTAAGTAGGATTGTATTAGTTCTTCTTTAAATGTTTGGTAGAATTCAACAGCAAAGCCATTAGGTCCTTGACTTTTCTTTACTGGAAGACTTTTTATTATGGCTTCAAGCTTGTTACTTGTTATGGGTCTGCTCAGATTTTGGATTTCTTCCTGACTGAATCTTGACTGTATGTGCTTAGAAATTTATTCACTTCTTCTAGATTTTCCAATTTATTGGTATATAGTTGCTCATAGTAGCCATTAAAGATACTTTAAATTTCTGTAGTATGTATTGTAATGTCTCCTTTTTCATCTCTGATTTTATTTATTTGGATCTTCTCTCTTTTTTCTTAGTTGGTCTGAATAATGGTTTGTCAATTTTGTTTAACTTCTCAAAAACGAACTTTTTGTTTTATTGATCTTTTGTATTGTTTTCTTTATTTCCATTTTATTTATTTCTGCTCTGATCTTTATTATTTCTTTTCTTCTAATTTGGGGTTGGGTTTGCTCTTGATTTTCTAGTACTTTAAGATGCATCATTAGATTGTTTATTTGAAGTTTTTCTTCTTTTTTGATGTAGGCACTTATAGCTGTAAAATTCCCTTTTAGTACTGATTTTGCTGTATCCCATAGGTTTTGGCATGTTGTGTTTCCATTATCACTTGTTTCAAGAAGTTTTTCAATTTCCTTCTTACTTTCTTCATTGACCCACTGGTCATTCAGGAGCATATTGTTCAATTTCCATGTATTTGTATAGTTTCCAAGATTCATCCTTTTATTGATTTCTAGTTTTATTCCATTGTGGTCAGAGATGATCCTTGATATTATTTCAATTTTTTTGAATGTTTTAAGATGTGTTTTGTTACCTAACATATGGTCTATTCTTGGAAATGACCCATGTGCTGAGGAAAAAATTGTGTATTCTGCAGCCGTTGGATAAAATGTTCTGTAAATATTTATTAGATCCATTTGGTCTATAGTTCAGATGAAGTCTGATGTTTCTTTGTTGATTTTCTCTCTAGAAGACCTGTCTGATGCTGAAAGTCAGGTGTTGAACTCTCCAGCTATTATTGTATTGTAGTCTATCTCTTTCTCCTAGTTATATAATATTTCCTTTATATATCTGAGTGCTCCAGTGTTGGGTGCATATACATTTACAATCATTATATTGTCTTGCTGATTGACCCCTTTATCATTATTATAGTGAACATGTTTGCCTCTTCTTATAGTTTTTGTCTCAAAATCTCATTTTTCTAATATAAGTATAGTGACTTCTGCTCTTTTTTGGTTTCCATCAGCATGGACTATATTTACCCATCCCTTTATGTTAAGTTGACATGTGTCTTTATAGGTGAAGTGTGTTCTTGTAGGCAACAAATCAATGGACCTTGTTTTTTATCCATACAGCCACCTTATGTCTTTTGATTGGAGAATTTAGTCTGTTTACATTCAATGTGATTACTAATAAGTAAAGACTTACTTTTCCTATTTTGCTATTTGTTTTCTGGTTCTTTTGTGACCTTCTCTTCCTTCTTTTTTTCTTTCCTGTCTTTCTTTAAATGAAGATGATTTTCTCTGGTGATATGATTTAGTTTCTTTCTGTTTTTTGTGTATCCATTGCATGATTTTTTTGGTTAGAAGTTATCAAGATTCTTGAAAATACTGTATTATAACCCATCATTTTAAGCTGATAACAACTTAACACTGTTTGCAAAAACAAGCAAACAAACAAGCAAAAAAAAAAAAAAAAAACTAATAAAAATTCTACGCCAAGCTTGTCCAACCTGTGGCCTGCAGGTTGCATGTGGCCCAGGATGGCTTTGAATGTGGCCCAACACAAATTTGTAAACTTTCTTAACATGATATGAGGTTTTTTTGTGATTTTTTTTTTCTTATCAGCTATTGTTAGTGTTAATGCATTTTTATGTATGACCCAATATACAAATTTCTTCAAATGTGGCCCAGGGAAGTCAAAAGATGGATTACCCCTGATCTATGCCTTAACTTCACCTCCCCATTTTTTTGAACTTTGTGTTGTTTATATTTATATATTTATATCTTATTGTACTCTCTGTGTCTTGAAAAGTTGTTGTTGTATTCCCCGGCAAGATGGCCAAATAGAAACACCTCCGGTCTGCAGATCACAGTGAGACCAATGCAGAAGGCAGGTGATTCCGGATTTCCAACTGAGGTACCCAGCTCATCTCATTGGGACTGGTTAAACAGTGGGTGCAGTCATTGAAGGGTGAGCAGAATCAGGGTAGGATGTCACCTCACTTGGGATGTGCAAGGGGTCAGGGAACTCTCTCCCCTAGCCAAGGGAAGCCATGAGAGACTGTGGCATGAGGGACAGTGCTATCCAGCCCAGATACTATGCTTTTCCCATGGTCATCACAACCCACAGACCAGGAGATTCCCTCGGGTGCCTACACCACAGGGGCCCTGGATTTCAAGCACAAAACTGGGCAGTCATTTGGGCAGACACTGAGCTAGCTGCAGGAGTTTTTTTTGTACCCCAGTGACACCTGGAATGCCAGCAAGAAAGAACCATTCACTCCCCCTGGAAAGGGGGCTGAAGCCAGGGAGCCAAGTGGTCTTGCTCAGCAGATCCCACCCCTACAGAGCCCAGCAAGCTAAGATCCACTGGCTTGAAATTCTCACTGCCAGCACAGCAGTCTGAAGTCGACCTGGGACACTTGGTGGGGGGAGGGGCATCCACCATTACTGGGGCTTGAGTAGGCAGTTTTCCCCTCACAGTGTAAACAAAGCCACCAGGAAGCTCAGACTGGGCGGAGGCCACAACAGCACGCAAAGACACTGTAGCCGGACTGCCTCTCTAGATTCCTCCTCTCTTGCAGGGCATCTCTGAAAGTAAGGCAGCAGCCCCAGTTAAGGGGCTTACAGATAAAACTCCCATCACCCTTTGACAGAGCACCTGGGGGAGCAGGTGGCTGTGGGCACAGCTTCAGCAGACTTAATTGTTCCTGCCTGCCAGCTCTGAATAGGACAGCAGATCTCCCAGCACAGCGCTTGAGCTCTGCAAAGGGACAGACTGCCTCCTCAAGTGGGTCCCTGACCCCCATGCCTCCTGACTGGGAGACACCTCCCAGCAGGGATGACAAATACCTCATACAAGAGAGCTCTGGCTGGCATCTGGCAGGTGCCCCTCTGGGATGAAGCTTCCAGAGGAAGGAGCAGGCAGCAATCTTTGGTGTTCTGCAGCCTCTGCTGGTGATACCCAGGCAAACAGGGTCTGTAGTGGACCCCTAGCAAACTCCAGCAGACCTGCAGAAGAGCGGCCTGTTAGAAGGAAAAGTAACAAACATTAAGCAATAGCATCAACATCAATAAAAATACAACCATGCAAAAACTCCATCCGAAGGTCACCAACAGCAACAGCCAAAGGTAGATAAATCCAAGAAGATGAGGAAATACCAGCGCAAAAAGGCAGAATATTCCAAAAACCAGAATGCCTCTTCTCCAAAGGATCACAAATCCTCGCCAGCAAGGGAAAAAAGTTGGGCAGAGAATGAGTTTGATTAATTGATAGAAGTAGGCTTCAGCAGGTGGGTAGTAACAAGCTCCTTTGAGCTAAAGGAGTATGTTCTAACCCAATGCAAAGAAGCTAAGAAACTTGATAAAAGGTTAGAGGGATTGCTAACCAGAATATCTAGTTTAGAGAAGAACATAAATGACCTGATGGAGCTGAAAAACACAGCACAAGAACTTTGTAAAGTATACACAAGTATCAACAGCCGAATTGATCGAGTGGAAGAAAGGATATCAGAGATTGAAGATCAACTTAATGAATTAAAGCATGAAGACAAGATTAGAGAAAAAATAAATAAAAAGGAATGAACGAAGCCTCCTAGAAATATGAGACTATGTGAAAAGACCAAACCTACATTTGACTGGTGTTCCTGAAGGTGACAGGGAGAATGGAACCAAGTAGGAAAGCGTACTTCAGGATATTATCCAGGAATACTTACCCAACCTAGCAAGACAGGCCAACATTCAAATTCAGAAAATACAGAGAACACCACAAAGATGCTTGTTGAGAAGAGCAACCCCAAGACACATAATTGTCAGATTCACCAAGGTTGAAATGAAGGAAAAAATGTTAAGGGCAGCCAGAGAGAAATGTCAGGTTACCCACAAAGGGAAGCCCATTAGACTAACAGTGGACCTCTCTGCAGAAACCCTACAAGCCAGAAGAGAGTGGGGGCCAATATTCAACATTCTTAAAGAAAAAAATTTTCAACCCAGAATTTCATATCCAGCCAAACTAAGCTCCATAAGTGAAGGAGAAATAAAATCCTTTACAGACAAGCACATGCTGAGGGATTTTGTCACCACCAGGCCTGCCTTACAAGGTCTCCTGAAGGAAGCACTAAATATGGAAAGGAGAAATTGGTACCAGCCACTGCAAAACAAACCAAAATGTAAAAATCATCGAAACTATGAAGAAACTGCATCAACTAATGGGCAAAATAACCACCTAGCATCATAATGACAGGATCAAATTCACACATAACAATATTAACCTTAAATGTAAATGGGTGAAATGCCCCAATTAAAAGGCACAGACTGGCAAATTGGATAAAGCATCAAGACCCATCAGTGTGCTATATTCAGGAGACGCATCTCATGTGCAAAGACACACATAGGCTCAAAATAAAGGGATGGAGGAATATTTACCAAGCAAATGTAATCATAATGGTAAAGGGATCAATGCAACAAGAAGAGATAACTATCCTAAATATACATGCACCCAATACAGGACCACCCAGATTCATAAAGCAAGTTCTTAGAGACCTAGAAAGAGACTTAGACTCCCACCCAATAATAGTGGGAGACTTTAACATCCCCACTGTCAATATTAGGTAAATCAATGAGACAGAAAATTAACAAGGATATTCAGGACTTGAACTCAGCTCTGGACCAAGTGGACCTAGTAGACATCTCCAGAACTCTTCACCCCAGATCAACAGAATATACATTCTTCTCAACACCACATCACATTTATCCTAAAATTGATCACATAATTGGAAGTAAAACACTCTTCAGCAAATGCAAAAGAATGAAAATCATAACAAACAGCCTCTCAGACCACAGTGCAATCAAATTAGAACTCAGGATTAAGAAACTCACTCAAAACTGCACAACTACATGGAAACTGAACAACCTGCTCCTGAATGACTACTGGGTAAATAGTGAAATTAAGGCAGAAATAAATAAGTTCTCTGAAACCAATGAGAATGAAGACACAATGTACCAGAATCTCTGGGACACAGCTAAAGCAGTGTTTAGAGGGAAATTTATAGCACTACATGCCCACAGGAGAAAGCAGGAAAGATCTAAAATTGACACCCTAACATCACAATTAAAAGAACTAGAGAAGCAAGAGCAAACAAATTCAAAAGCTAGCAGAAGACAAGAAATAACTAAGATCAGAGCAGAACTGAAGGAGATAGAGACACAAAAAACCCTTCAAAAAGTCAATGAATCCAGGAGTTGGTTTTTTGAAAAGATTAACAAAATAGACCACTACCTGGACTAATAAAGAAGAAAAGAGAGAAGAATGAAATAGACACAATAAAAAATGATAGAGAGGAGATCACCACTGATCCCACAGAAATACAAACTACCATCAGAGAATACTATAAACACCTCTACACAAATAAACTAGAAAATCTAGAAGAAATGGACAAATTCGTGGACACATACACCCTCCTGAGACTAACCAGGAAGTTGTCGAATCCCTGAATAGACCAATAACAAGCTCTAAAATTGAGGCAGTAATTAATAGCCTATCAATCAAAAAAAGGCCAGGACCAGACAGATTCACAGCTAAATTCTACCAGAGGTACAAAGAGGAGCTGTTACCATTCCTTCTGAAACTATTCTAAACAATAGAAAAAGAAGGACTCCTCCCTAACTCATTTTATGAGGCCAGCATCATGCTAATACCAAAACCTGGCAGAGACAAAAACAAAAAAGGCAATTTTCGACCAATATCCCTGATGAACATTAATGCGAAAATCCACAATAAAATACCAGCAAACCGAATCCAGCAGCACATTAAAAAGTTATCCACCACGATTAACTTGGCTTTATCCCTGGGATGCAAGGCTGGTTCAACATACGCAAATCAGTAAAAGTAATCCATCACATAAACAGAACCAATGACAAAAACCACATGATTATTGCAATAGATGCAGAAAAGGCCTTCAATAAAATTCAACACCTCTTCATGCTAAAAACACGCACTCAACTAGGTATTGATGGAACATATCTCGAAATAATAAGAGCTATTTATGACAAACCCACAGCAAATATCATACTGAATGGGTAAAAGCTGGAAGCATTCCCTTTGAAAACCAGAACAAGAGAAGAATGCCCTCTCTCACCACTGTTATTCAACGTAGTATTGGAAGTTCTGTTCACGGCAATCAGGCAAAAGAAAGCAATAAAGTGTATCCAAATAGGAAGAGAGGAAATCAAATTGACTCTGTTTGCAGATGACATGATTGTATATTCAGAAAGCCCCCTTGTCTCAGCCCAAAATCTCCTTAAGCTGATAAGCAACTTCAGCAAAGTCTCAGGACACAAAATCACTGTGCAAAAATCATAGGCATTCCTATAAACTAATAATAGCCAAATAATGAGCAAACTCCCATTCACAGTTGCTACAAAGAGAATAAAATACCTAGGAATACAACTTACAAGGGATGTGAAGGACCTCTTCAAGGAGAACTACAAACCACTGCTCAAGAAAATAAGAGAGGACACAAAAAAATGGAAAAATATTCCATGCTCGTGGATAGGAAGAATCAGTATCATGAAAATGGCCATACTGCCCAAAGTAATTTATAGATTCAATGCTATTCCCATCAAGCTACCATAGACTTTCTTCATAGAATTAGAAAAAACTACTTTAAATTTCATTTGAAACCAAAAAAAGAGCCCTTATCGCCAAGACAGTCCTAAGCCAAAAGAACAAAGCTGGAGGCATCATGCTACCGGACTTCAAACTACACTACAAGGCTACAGTAACCAAAACACCATGGTACTGGTACCAAAACAGATATATAGACCAATAGAACAGAACAGAGCCCTCAGAAATAACACCACACATCTACAACCATTTGACCTTTTACAAACTTGACAAAAACAAGCAATGGGGAAAGGATTCCCTATTTTAAAATGATGTTGGGAAAATTGGGTAGCCATATGCAGAAAACTGAAACTGGACTCCTTCCTTACTCCTTATATAAATCAACTCAAGATGGATTAAAGATTTAAATATAAGACCTAACACCATAAAAACCCTAGAAGAAAACCTAGGCAATACCATTCAGGACATAGGCATCGGCAAAGACTTCATGACTAAAACACCAAAAGCAATGGCAACAAAAGCCAAAATTGACAAATGGGATCTAATTAAAATACGAGCTTCTGCATAGCAAAAACAAACAAACAAACAAACAAACAAACAAAACTATCATCAGAGTCAACAGGAAACCTAAAGAATGGTAGAAAATTTTTGCAATCTATCCATCTGACAAAGGGCTAATGTCCAGAATCTACAAAGAACATAAACACATTTACAGGAAAGTCAGGAAACAACAGATGCTGGAGAGGATGTGGAGAAATAGGAACTCTTTTACACTGTTGGTGGGAGTGTAAATTTGTTCAACCATTGTGGAAGACAGTGTGGCGATTCCTCAAGGATACAGAACCAGAAATACCATTTGACCCAGCAATCCCATTACTGGGTATATACCCATAGGATCATAAATCATTCTACTATGAAGACACATGCACACATATGTTTATTGCAGCACTATTCACAATAGCAAAGACTTGGAACCAAACCAAATGCTTATCAATGTTAGACTGGATAAAGAATATGTGGCACATATACACCATGGAATACTATGCAGCCATGAAAAAGAATGAGTTCATGTCCTTTGCAGGGATATAGGTGAAGCTGGAAACCATAATTCTCAGCAAACTAACACAGGAACAGAAAACCAAACACTGCATGTTCTCACTTATAAGTGGGAGTTGAACAATGAGAACATATGGGCACAGGGAGGGGAACATCACATACTGGGGTCTGTCGGTGGATGGGGGCAAGGGGAGGGATAGCATTAGGAGAAATACTTAGTGTAGATGACGGGTTGATGGGTGCAGCAAACCACCATGGCACATGTACACCTATGTAACAAACCTGTACATTCTGCACATGTATCCCAGAACTTAAAGTATATTTTTTTTAAAAAAGTTGTTGTAGTTAGTGGTTTTGATTGGGTCATCATTTAGTCTTTCTACTTAGGATAAGAGTAGTTTACACACCACAGTTCCATGTTGTAATATTCTGTGGTTTTCTGTGTACTATTACCAGTGAGTTTTGTACCTTCAGGTGATTACTTATTGCTTATTAATATCATTTTCTTTCTGACTGAAGTGCTGTCTTTACCATTTCTTGTAGGGTAGGTCTGGTGTTGGTGAAATCCCTCAGCTTTAGTTCATCTTGGAAAGTCTTTATTTCTCCTTTTTGTTTGAAGGACATTTTCACTGGATATACTATTCTATGGTAAATATTTTTTCCTTCAGCATTTTAAATATGTCATGCCACTTTCTCTTGGTGTGTAAAGTTTCCACTAAAAAGTCTGCTGCCAGATGTATTGGAGCTCCATTGTATGGTATTTATTTCTTTTATTTTGCTGATTTTAGGATACTTTCTTTATCCTTAATCTTTGGGAGTGTGATTATTATAATGCCTTGAGGTAGTCTTTTTTGGGTTAAATTTGACTGGCATTCTATAACTTTCTTGTACTTGGATATTGATATCTTTCTTTACATTTATCTCTGTGAATAAACCTTCTACCCCTATCTCTTTCTCTGCCTCCTCTTTAAGACCAGTAACTCTTAGATTTGTCCTTTTGAGACTATTTTCTAGGTCTTGTAGGCATGCTTCATTGTCTTTTTATTCTTTTTTATTTTGTCTTTTCTGACTGTGTATTTTCAGATAGGTTGTCTTTGAACTCACTAATTCTTTTTTCTGCTTTACCAATTCTGCTATTAAGAGTCTGATAAATTCTTCAGTATGCCAGTTGCATTTTTCAGCTCCAGAATTTCTGCTTGATTACTTTTAATTATTTCAATATCTTTGTTAAATTTATCTGATAGAATTCTGAATTTCTTCTCTGTGTTCTCTTGAATTTCTTTGAGTTTCCTTAACACAGCTGTTTTGAATACTCTGTCTGAAAGGTCACATATCTCTATTTCTTCAGGATTGGTCTCTGGTGCCTTATTTAGTTCATTTGGTGGGGTCGTTTTCCTGGATTGTCTTCATACTTGTAGATGTTCATCTAGTCTGGGTATTGAAGAGTTAGGTATTTAATGTAACCTTCTCAGTCTGGGCTTGTTTGTACCTGTCCTTCTTGGGAAAGCTTTCCAGATATCCAAAAGGACTTGAGTGGTGTGATCTAAGCTGTATTTACTTTAGGGGATACCCTAAGCCCAGTAATGCTGTGGGTCCTGCAGACTCATAGAAGTACCACCCTGATGGTCTTCAACAGGTTCCAGGAGAATTTTCTGGATTACCAGGCAGAGACTCTTGTTCTTTTCCCTTGCTTTCTCCCAGAGTCTTTCTTTTTCTGTTCTGAGCCACCTGAAGCTGGGGGTGGAGTGAGAACCCCTGTGGCCACCACCTCTATAACTGTTCTGGGTCAGACCTGAAGCCAGCATAATACTGGGTCTCACCAAAGGCCTGCTGTAACTACACCCTGGCTACTGACTATGCTTGCCTAATGCCCTGGGGCTCTACAATCAGCAGGTGGCTAAGTCAGCCAGGTTTCTGTCCTTCCCTTCAAGGTGGTAAGATCCCCCAGAGGTGCTATCCAAAAGCCAGGGACTAAAGTCAAAAGCCTTAGAAGTCTATTTTGTGTTCTATGATCAAGTTGGAACTCAAACCACAGGATGCAGTTCTTCCCACTCTTTCTTCTCCTTCCCAACGGCAGAGGAGTTAGAAAAAGAATAAAAGAAACCCTCACCCAATATTTAAGAAGGAAATGAATTCCAAATAAAATTTTAATGAGATTTTATTTTTGGACTTTAATGATGGGATTCAACAACTTATCTAATAAAATAATTGGGTGATAATAGCTATGAAATTTTGGAAATAGATTAATTGGCATATGTGTGCATGTGAGAGAGAGGTAGGAGGAAAGTTTTACCCCATTATAATATATTATCAATTTGAAGTAATCTATGTGTTATACTGCCACAAGAATGAATGGAGAGGTCAATGGAACAAAATAGATTGCCTGTCAATTTACATAGTAGAAGAACTGTGAGCCAGTGGGGGAAAGAAAGGCGATAAATGAAGCTGAAATGATTGGCTAGTGATTTGGAAAGTTCCATATTAAATTTTCCTATTATACTCTCAACAAATTTCAGGCCAATCAAATGTTAAATGCAAAAATATGTCCAAAATATCTCATAAAAACTAGAATAAATATACTCATCTATTCCCTGGATAGACAAGATTTTCCTAAGCTCAAAGGAAGAAAAGACTTTATGAGGGCAGAAAAATGATAAATTTCACTATAATAATTTAAGATATTTGAATTTGAAAATAAAAATAAAGGCAAAAAACAAAATATAAATTATTATTTGTAATAAAAGTAATAGAGTTACCAGAAACCTAATAAGTAAATAAGCAGAATGATTTATAATCCTTTGGGCATATACCCAGTAAAGGGATCGCTGGGTCAAATGGTATTTCTGGTTCTAGAGCCTTGAGGAATCGCCAGACTGTCTTCCACAATGTTTGAACTAATTTACACTCCCACCAACAGTGTAAAAGCATTCCTATTTCTCCACATCCTCTCCAGCATCTGTTGTTTCCTGACTTTTTAATGATCACCCTTCTAACAGGCATAAAATAGTATCTCATTGTGGTTTTGATTTGCATTTCTCTAATGACCAGTGATGATGAGCATTTTTTCATGTTTATTGGCTGCATAAATGTCTTCTTTTGAGAAGTGTCTGTTCATATCCTTCACCCACTTTTGGATGGAGTTATTTGTTTTTTTCTTGTAAATGTGTTTAAGTTCTTTGTAGATTCTGGATATTAGCCCTTTGTCAGATGGATAGATTGCAAAATTTTCTCCCATTCTTTAGGTTGCCAGTTCACTCTGATGATAGTTTCTTTTGCGTGAAGAAGCTCTTTAGTTTAATTAGATCCCATTTGTCAATTTTGGCTTTTGTTGCCATTGCTTTTGGTGTTTTAGACATGAAGTCTTTGCCCATGCCTATGTCCTGAATGGTATTGCCCAGGTTATCTTCTAGGATTTTTATGGGGTTAGGTCTTATGTTTAATTCTTTAATTTATCTTGAGTTGATTTTGGTATAAGGCGTAAGGAAGGGGTCTGGTTTCAGTCTTTTGCATATGGCTAGCAAAGACTTGGAACCAACCCAAATGTCCATCAATGATAGACTGGATTAAGAAAATGTGGCACATATACATCACGGAATACTATGCGGCCATAAAAAAGGATGAGTTCATGTCCTTGACAAGGACATGGATGAAGCTGGAAACCATCATTCTCAGCCAACTATCACAAGAACAGAAAACCAAACACCGCATGTTCTCACTCCTAAATGGGAGTTGAACAATGAGAACACATGGACACAGGGAGGGGAACATCACACACCAGGGCCTTTTGTGGGGTGGGGTGCTAGGAGAGGGATAGCATTTGAAGAAATACCTAATGCAGATGACGGGTTAATGGTTGGGGCAAACCACTGTGGCATCTGTATACCTATGTAACAAAACTGCACAATCTGTACTTGTACCCCAGAACTTAAAGTAAAATAAAAAAATAAATTAAAAAAAAGTAAATAAGCAAAGACATCAAAATAGCTTACAAAATAATAAATTAAAATGGCTACTAAATATATGAAAAAAGTGTTTGATTTCACCAATAACCAAAGGTATACATATTAAAACCGATACTTTTTTATTTGTTTATAAATTATCAAAAGTAAAGAATAATCAACATTGGCAATATGGGGTAGTATACACTCTCATACAACAATTAGGGAAATGTGAATTGCCACAAACTTTCTGGAAAAATCTTCAGCGATATGAATCAGGATTTCCTATATTCCACATGTTTACAGGTTACTTTTAGCAATATTTCCTTAACATTGTTCTTTAAATAAATATATAAATGTTTTAAATAAATTATAAAGGTATTACCTTTATAACGGTATATTATTACCATTATAATAAACATATTAACATTGTCAAAGCACATTCAAATGATATAGAAAAGGCAGAAGTCCTTCTGTGCTACTTTACCTCTTGTGAGTAAAGTACAACTATCATTGGTGTGTTTTCTTACAAGTCTCTTTTGCTGAATTTCCTATGTAAATCAAGAAATATTTTATTTGCTTTGAGCACTTTTTTTTGTTCAATGGGATATTTATATTAGTCATGTTTGACAATCTTATTCTGCGGTAATAAACCACCACCAAAATTCTGTGGCTTCACATATAAAAGTACATTCTTCACTGTGCATAGCCATTCTTCCAAGCAATGATGTTGCTATCTGCACCTGCATATTGTAGCTATGTCACTTGGAACATATGTATTCCAGGTTTCTGATGTAGGGGAAGGAGATAGTCATGCACTGATTCTGAAATGTTTTGGCTCAGAAATGGCAAATATTAATTCTACTCACAGCTCATTGGTTAAAACTAGCCATGCACGTGCTAAATGACTGAGAAATATGGTGAAATGTATAGATATTTGGTATGCAGTAAATATCTCTGCTATAATAGTATGTGTATTGTTTCTCTTTATTTTTCTTCACTTAAATTGTATATGGCAGGCAGAAATGATGAGCTCAGGCAAGAATTGACTTTATTTCAAGTAAAGATAGAAGCAAATAGAGATTGTCTAGTGATTTAGGGACACAGAGTTTGAAACACTCAACTGTTCTGAATACTAAATTAAGAGATAAACCTGAAACGGTTTTGAGGAAAACAAAATCCTTGAGTCCTAATGTGAATGTATTTAATGTCACTGAACTACACATTTAAAAATGATTTGAATGGTAAATTTTATGTCATGTTATGTATATTTTATAACCATAGAATGTCTATAAGAATGCTTAAACAAAGTAAATCAGACTTGAAACAAAGATTAGATTGAGGTTATTGCTTTTCCACTCAAGCCTATTATATCAAAGGCCTCAAAGTAACCATCACCAAGTTGAGAGTGAGGAGGGGTATGAGGATTAAAGAGCAAGAAAATAAAGTAGGCTTGAACATAGGTGATGGTTACTGGCACATGAAACTGGCTGGAAGCACATAGATCAAAGTGTTTGAGGGAATTGTATTACCAAAGAAAAGTTAAGTCTGGCCTAAAAAAATCCTGTTTCTGTAAAACAACCATGGATTCCTAAAGTTTCATGAGCAGAATAAGCACTGCAAAAGCTGTGTAGTTCTTATGGAGGGCATTCACCCCAGTGTCACTTTATGTATAGCAATAGGGGTAAAGACAAGAAAGAAAGTCACACTTGAGAACAGAATCAGATCAGAATCAAGGGACTTCCATGTCTATGGAAATGAGACATCAGAGTGCTTGACCAGTAGGATTTTATAATTTCTATGGACCAATGACTGCTGTATGGCACATATCCTTCCCTTTTTCATATGGGAGTGGTCAGAGAGGTGGACTGGGACAGAGACAGCCAGCTGCCCACCAAAATTTTTTCTCCTTCTTTCACATGGTGAGTTGTTATCCAGCCAAGGATAGCTCCCTCTTCGATTTACACGTGAGCACTTCTCAGGAGGGAATGTGAGCAGAATTGATCAGGGTAACTTCTAGGCTTGAATTTTTAAGAAGCAGATTCACCTTTTCTTTGTACTCATTGGCTAATTGGATGTAAAGAACTTCTACCCTAGGGCATGGTGGAGTTACAAGCTGGAAGGATCTGAGTCTCTGAATCATTGTGTGGTAGAAAACCATCTGTTGATTAAGACTACACACATGGATTGTTGTAGGAATGAAAAATACATTCATTGAGGTAAGCCACTCAAATTCTATAATTTATTCATTTCAGCTCTTGGGGTTACCCTAAACTAGGAGTTGTTAAGCCCCAGCCCATGACCAAATCTGGCCTGCTGCCTACTTTTGTATGGCCCATGAGTACAGAATAATTTTTATAATTTTGTCTTTAAAAAGATAGAAGTAAAAGTAATCTTTCCTAACACATGAAGATTATTTGAAACTTAAATTTTAGTGTCTGTAAATAAAAAGGTTTTTCTTTAAACATATTCATGCTCAGTCATTTATGTGTTTCCTAGGGCTGGCTTTTTTGCGGCTGTGTCAGAGTCCAGTAGTTGCCATGAGATCATTACATCAGGAACCAGAAAGCTTAAGTATTTACTCTCTGACATCTTACAGAAAGTTTTCTCACCCTTGTTTTAAACAAGAACAACAAAAAAGTTGGAACTTGTTCCATGTCAGTACATCAGCTCTTGTACTATACTTTTCCACCAATCCTAGGGGTCCTTGCCAGGCAACCATTTCCCACTCTATGATTTGTCTTTTCACTTTCTTGATAGTGTCCTTTAAAATAAAAAAGGTTTTACTTTTGATGATGCTGAGTTTATTTATTTTTCTTTGTTGCTTGTACTTTTGGTGTCATATCTAAGAATACTTTGCCAAATCCAAGGTTATGATTTATTCCTATCTTTTCTTCTAAGAGTTTTGCAGTTTTAACTCTTGAATTTAGGTCTTTGGTTTATGTTAGTTAATTTTTGTACTTGGTGTGAGGCAAGGGTCCAGTTTTATTCTTTTGCATATGGCTGTCTTGTTGTTCTAGCATTATTTGTTGAAAAGACCATAGTTTCCCCATTGCATGGTCTTGACACCATTGTTGAAATCAATTGACTATAGATGTGTGAATTTATTTCTGAACTCTTATGGGGTTTCCTTACCACCTTCTGGTGTGTGTGTTTTATCAAGTGTTCCAGCTCTCTAATAGCACATACAAAACCATAAAATTTATGCTTTTAAACAGTATTTTTTGCTTTCACAATTAGGTTGACTGGAGCCAACTGAAAGGTTCTTGCTTGGGGTTTCTCATGTGGGTGCAGCTAGATGTTGATTTGGTTTGATGTCCAAGATAGCTGCTGCTTCTTCTTTTTTATTTTTTTTTACATGTTTTGTGTCTAGGTTGGCATTGATGGAATATGAGGAGATAGATGGTCATGCCACCCTTCACACAGACTTTCCTTTAGTTAGCTTGCGCTTTCTCACAGCAGGGCAGTTTTAGGGTAGTTGGACGATGGCTGGCTTCCTGTAGTCCAAGGTAGAGGTTTCAAGCTCCTTTGCCCTACCTGGCATTTTCAATGCCATGGCATGTCAATATGGCATCATTATATGGCGCTTCAGTAATGTTCAATGGGCATCATTATATGGCACTTCAGTAATGTTCAATGGTATGATCAGATGATCAAGTTCTCTTTTTTACAAGAATCTTGAGAATTCATAAAGTAAGGAATAAGATGACTAAAATGTACTACCACTGATGTCAGGTGAAAGCAAATTGCTTCTGGTTTTCTCTGCTCACTGGATAATGAAAAAAGGTAGTATTTTCTGATTAATAGTGAATTATTAGTTGCCTACCAGGTGCCAAAAGATGTGTTTATGTGCTCAATTAAAGAGCTTACATTTGGAATAGCAGCTAAAATGGGGGAGGGGAATATGATTAGTAATAATTCATTGTCGTTCTCTAAAACCCTTGTCTTCTTCACAGGTGAAGCAGGAGAGTTAAATGGAGAAAGTGAGAAGAATCACCATTCCTACATTTTTCAATTTTTCTGTACGGTGACACTGCTGCCTGCAATTCCCCAGGGATGAGATATTGCTTTTCAATTTCTATTTTCATACAAATATGTAAGTATAGAGACTTCTAATTGGACATCCTATTATATTTGTTCACATTTCGTAAGTCTGGTAGTCAATGTAGATTCTATAAGTTGCTCAGTAACTTGGAAAATATTCCTTAGAAAACAGAACCTGACTATTATTAAAAAGTAAAAAAATAACAGATGCTGGCAAGGTTGCAGAGAAAGGAGAATGCTTATACACTGCTGGTGGGAATGTAAACTAGTTAAGCCATTGTGGAAAGCAGTTTGGTGATTTCTCAGAGAACTTAAAACAGAAATACCATTTGACACAGCAACCTTATTCTTGGGTATATATTCAAAGAAATAGAAACAATTCTACCAAAAAGACACATGCAAACATATGTTCATTGTAGCACAATTCACAATAACAAAGAAATGGAATCAACCTAAATGTCCATCAACAGTAGACTGGATTAAAAAAATATGGTACATATTCACAATGGAATACTGTGCAGCCATAAAAAAGAATGAGACCATGTCTTTTGCAGCAACATGGATGGAGCTGGAGGTCATTATCCTAAGCAAACAAGCATGGGAACAGAAAACCAAATACCGTATGTCCTCACTTTAAGTGGGGAGTTAAGCTTTGGATACATAATGGACACAAAGAAGAGTACAATAGACACCAGTGCCTACTTGAGGGTGAAGGATAGTAGGATCAAAAATCTACCTATTAGGTACTCTGTTTATTATCTGAGTGACCAAATAATCAGTACACCAAACTCCCACAACATGCAATTTACCTATATAGCAAACCTGCATGTGTAGCCCTGAACTTAAAATAGAGTTTTTTTTAAAAAACATCAACTGCCTGAACAAAGCAGGAAAAGGGAACAGGAGTGAACTGGAGAGGAAGGGGAAGTAAATGCAAAGGGAGTTTTTATCATTCTGGCACAGCTGCTCCTTCTGGTGCTTCTGCTCTTTTGCTTCTTCTTAATTCTTAATCGGTTTCAAACTTAAAGAAAAACTGCAAGCTCAGAACAAGGATTTTTTTTTCCTGAATTTTCTAAGAGTAAATTTGCAATATAATGCTCCATTACTCTTGAATGCTTTCATGTACATTTCCAACAAACAAGGACAGTCTGCTACATAACCATAATATAACCATCAAAATCAAGAAAATTCATTACAGATACATTACTGCCATCTAATCTTGAGACTCTATTCAATTTTTCCAGTTGTACCAATAATATCCTTTGTAGCAGAAGGATCCATTCCATTATGTCATATTGCCTTTTTTTTTTTTTTTTAGATATGGGAGTCTCAGTATGTTGTCCAGACTGGTCTTGAACTCCTGGGCTCAAGCAATCCTCCTGCCTCAGCCTCCAAGTAGCTGCGAACTACAGGCATGTGCTATCGCAACTGGCTTCATATTGCTTTTGGTTGTCATGTCCTTTTATTCTGTCAGTATGAAGTCTCAGTCTTTCCTTGATTTTCATGGCTATGACACTTTTGAAGATTACAGATCAGTTATTTCATAGAATATTCCTTAATCTGTGTCTGATGTTTCATCATTACTACATTCAGGTTATGCATCTTTGACAGAAATATCACAGAAGCAGTACTGTGTTCTTCCCATTGCATCTTATCAAGTGGCGAACAATTTTGATTTGTTCCATAATGGGTGAGGTTACGTTTGATCAGTTGATTAAGGTGGTGCTTATCAGGCTTCTACACCGTAAAGTTACACTTTTACACTATGTAATTTCTAAAATATTTTGTGGTTACTTTGAGATAATGTAAATACTCTGTTACTATGAAATTTTAAATTTTTTCATGTATGTATTATATAATTTGGGGCTCACAAATTTGTTTTATTCAATGGGTTATAATTCATTACTTTAATTATTTTGCTGATAAAATTGTGCCAGACTTGGCCAGTGTTATGTGCTTTCGAGCTGGCTTGCGAGTCTTGGTAACATGTCACCAATTTTAGCAAACAAGATGTTCTAGGTTCATTTTGTATTTTCTCTGCACCAGCCTTGGAATCAGCCATTCTTCCAAAGAGATCTGGCTCCTTTTAGTGGAGAATAATATTTAAAAACCAGTATCTGGGCACTACTAAGTATGTGCATTGCTTTTGTGGAGTTGTAGCTCTTAGACTGTCTCAGTGCCCAGAGCTAGAGCGCGCGCGCACACACACACACACACACACACACACACACACACACGTACGTACACATATACCCACAAGTTCAAATCTGTACTTCTTTCTATCTATATAGCTTCAGGACCATGATTTCAGCCCTACATTTCCCATTTCAATCTAACACCACAGGGTTCAATCTAGTTTTCTCTCTTTCTCTTTTTGTAACTCCCACCTCTAACAGTGAGAAATCTGCTCCTATTATCTTTTATATATTTATTTGATCAGTCTCCCTGAGTGTAACCAATCTCATGTTGTTGCTGCTTTCCCCCGCCCCCCCACCTCCTCAAGGATGCCCCCCCACTTCGTTTGGCTCCAGCACTCCGTTGAGGCCACCACAAATCCCTTCCTTCTCCTCAACCTCTGTCCCTACCTCCCCTAAGGTGGGTGCATATTTTGCTCAGCCACAGTTCTTGGATTTTGGATTGAATTGTTCAGGAAATGAAGAGAAAGAAAAGGAAGAGAAAAGAAAAGAAAAATGAAAGGAAAGAGGAGTGGAAGAAATAGGAAATAACAGGACAGGGGTAAAAAGCCAGAAAAGAGAAAAGGAAACAAAAAGAGGAAAAAAGAAAAGGAAACTACATGCTACAACTTATTTTTAAAGAAATTCTTATTTAATTTTCTTTTTAAAGATGGGGTCTTGCTGTGTTGCCCAGGCTAGTCTCAAACTCCTGGGCTCCAGTGATCCTCCCACCTTGGCCTCTCAAAGTGCTGAGATTATAGGCATGAGCCACCATGCCTGGTTGCTACAACTTCTTAATAAACCCAGTGGTTGCTTTATCCCACTGAATGCCATCTGGGAAGCTGCATAAAACTATTGTAAGTCTGAACACTTAGTCCAAAGAGAGGAAGAACTCATTCCTATCCCCTATTTCCCACTAGGCAAGTATTCCCCATGGGACATTAACTGCCCTGTCCTTCTGGTTACATCACTCTGCCTCAGCACTCTCTAGGGAAGCTAGAGGCTCCTCAGGCCTGGTCACACAGCAATGGTTGTTTCTCTTGGTTAGGGGCCCTGTATCTTAATCTGAAGCAGTGGCAATAGCAACAGCAGCAAATGGGCTCCATGACACACAAGCCACCGCTATGGCCATTCTGACAAGTAAACGAGGCAAATATGTGAATCTGGGGTAGTTATTAAACTGAACTGGTGTAGTCCATCTCTCCTGAGAGGAAAAATATAAGTCTAATTCTTTAAGTTGATGGCCAGTTTCAGAATAATAGCAAACCAACCTCTAGTTCATCTCTTGCAGTTTGTCCCAGAATTAAAATTATTATCCAGTATCTTCTTCCACCACCCATTGTAGATTGCTCTGTTTCTCAGACAGCACTTCAGCAGCTGGATTGCTTGCAGTGGAATAACCAAGCTCTCCATTCTCAAGTGGTGTGAGCTTTTAGCTTACCTTTCCTTGAGGACCAAGGATTCTGCTACTGCCCACTTATTGTTATGTGGTCATGGGAATATCAAGAGATCCCACAGAACCTTCACTGGATTCCTCCTGGCAATCAAGATTCGTTACTCCAGTCTCTACTTGCTGATTTTCTGGCAGGAGGGGTCTGCTATTGCCCACTTGCAGCAGTCTTTGAGCATAAAAATCTCAACAGGTAACGTGGTAAATCCTCTTGGCTCCTCATGAGAATCAAGGTATGTTACTCCAGCCTTGGCCTGTTGGTTTACTGGCCTGAGGAGCCGAAAGTGTCCAGAGAAAGTAAGATCTTACTATGTCCTGTTGTGGAAGAACTCCCCTCGTGGGAACCATGACCTCTAAATGGGACAGAGCCAAGGGTCAGGGATAGAAAGAACAAATTCTGCAATCACATTATTGGTAGCCATGGCAGGAGAGACTGCTCCTAATTCTATATCTTGGTATCCACATTTGTGTATTCTAACTCTTGGGGACACAACACCATTTATCAGCCACTGGTTCAGTGCATACGGGCATCCTGGAGGACAGAGCCCAAATCCCACAAGGTATGTTCCTTAAACTGGAAACTTAGCTAAGTCTTCAAGCACCATTCCTTCATTTTATAAGGCTGGCCCATAAAAAGTGACCCGTGAGATTTTCCATGTTCTTTCTTCTGTTCACTTGATACAAAACACCATGGTGACCTTAGAAGCGTATATTAAATATGGCAGAGCTACATGGTGGAAGGTGCTAAAATAACACATGAAGATCACTCATCAATTAGGAATATTCACTTCAGATTTTATCTGCGCAAAATGTAAATTTTATTGTGTTTTAGTTATTGTAGATTTAGGAAATTATTTGTTAAATTAGCTAGAGTAACCCTAGTAACGCAATACTTCATTTAGAGCAAAGCCAGAGTGAAACTCCCACCTTTACAGAAACCCAAAATAATAATTACATGAAAATTAAGCCACAGTGTATTTTTATTGATACCTACCTCTTCTCAGACTATTCACAACTGACTCTAAATTTGTAAGACCTCGATAAATGGCATAATAATTTTAATGATTTTTAATCATCTAGACTTTTATTAGTCCATTTTCATACTGCTATCAAGAAATATCTAAGACTGAGTAATTTATAAAGAAAAAGAAGTTTAATGGATTCACAGTTCCACATGGCTGGGGAGGCCTCTCAATCATGGTGGAAGGCGAAGGAGGAGTAAAGGCACATCTTAACATGGCGGCAGGCAAGAGAGCATATGCAGGCCTTTATAAAACCATCAGGTCTTGTGGGATTTATTCACTGTCACGAGAACAGGATGAAAAAAAAACCGCCTCATGATTCAGTTACCTCCCACCGTGTCCCTCCTGCAACACATGGAGTTTATGGGAGCTACAATTCAAGATGAGATCTGGGTGGGTATATAGCCGAACTATATCAAGACTATTCTATTTTATTCTGAATTTGCCAAACTTATCTTTACTCTCATCAACAAATGACAGTCATATTCTGTGCTCCAACTTAGGCTGCTCAGCTGCAACCTGTGCAAAGTGAAATAAAAAATGCCTCCTCTCTTTCAGGAGAAGAGGAATGCAATTCAAGCAGCTCATATTGACAGAGAGAGAGAATGGTTCAACTTCATTTTTAATGGTGATACTGTACATACAAAATAAGAGGAACTGTATACTGCACATGCTGAGTTACTTTCCTAAATGATTTTCAGTAGCAACATGAAAAGAAAGTGATTATACTTATTCTTTAACACTATATGCTTTCTCTATGCCTTAGATCAGTGGTTTTCAACTGGTGTGATTTTTATCCTCAGGGGACATAGGGAAATGTCTGGAGACATTTTTTGATTGTCATGACTCTTGAGGATGCTACCGGTATCTAGCAGGTAAAGTACAAAAATGCTGCTAAACATCCTACCACAAAGAATTATACAGTCCAAAATGTCAACAGTGTGGAGGAACTCTGTCTTAGATTATGATATTTCAAGTTGCCTTCTTTAATGTCATTTAATTTCTAGTTAAATCCCAAACCACACCAAAATAAAATAACTGAAACCACTACCAGGTGGGGGAAACAGAATAAACCTAATTGTCAATTTGCAGTTACAGTATTTCTGATATAAAATGCTACCAAAAAGATGTATTACCCTCCTACTTATATATTATGTTTATTATATCATCTGTCAAAACAGTAAGGCCAACCTTATTTTTACAGTTTGTTCTCCGGTGTGCTCCTATTCTTGTTTTTCAGAATGGAGCATCACATACCAGATGTTCTAGGTTTGCAAGTGGATCATCAAAAGTGAGGTAAAGGCAGAAATTTGCTTCAGCAATGAAAATCCCCCAAACATAGGCATGGATAGAGCGTCTGAAGGACAGTGATCAGGGGTGCTCATAGTCACACATGAAAACAGGGACCTGGTAGGGAGAAAGCCCAGATTTCGTGGTTTCTTGCCAAGCATTCACAGCTGTTCTAGAGGGGATAAAGAACACCTAGAGGTCTCACACTTCTCTGATTTTCCTTGGAGCTGCTCTGTGATTAGGGAGTAGAATTGTGGGATAGTGTAAATGTGTGATGTAAACAAAGGGGCAACATGTAGCTTCTTGCTACTTTAATATAAACTCTATTGACTTTACTGAACTTCACCTTATTTCACAAACCTGGCAAGCATAAAAAACCAAACACCCTAGCTCATCTGGGCTTTCTTTTTTCTTTTCCTTTCTCCAAGTATATTCCAGTTTGAGAGGTGGTTCAAACTTGTTATTCAGGAAAAAAGTTGGTTCTCACTTTCCTGTTCAGAGCAATATAACTGACACTACAAAAAACACAGTCATATCTGGGGGATATGTATGTGTTCTTTGTAGTGTCAATTATATACGGGTAGCAATATATATAAAATATATATTATATATAAATAATGGTAGTTATATATATATTTATATATATAATTATATATAATAATATATAATTATATATAAAATGTAAAAATTATATATAAATATATATATTTATATATAAATATATATATATTATTTATATATAAATATATATAAATTATATATTAAAAATATATAAATTATATATATATAAATTATATATATATAAATTATATATAAATATATATAAATATATATAAATTATATATAAATATATATAAATTATATATAAATATATATAAATTATATATAAATATATATAAATATATATAAATTATATATAAATATATATAAATATATATAAATTATATATAAATATATATAAATATATATAAATTATATATAAATATTAAAAATATATAAATTATATATATAATTTATATATATAAATATATATAAATTATATCTATAATTTATATATAAATAAATTATATATTTATATATAATTTATATATATAAATTATATATAATTTATATATATAAATAATATATAAATTATATATAATTTATATATATAAATAATATATAAATTATATATAATTTATATATATAAATAATATATAAATATATAAATTGTATATCTATATATAAATTATATATAAATAATATATCAGTATATATAAATTATATATAAATAATATATAATATATATAAATTATATATAAATATTATATAATATATATAAATAATATATAAATAATATATAATATATATTATATATAAATAATATATAATATATATTATATATAAATAATATATAATATATATATATTATATATAAATAATATATAAATAATATATAATATATATAAATTATATATAAATAATATATAAATAATATATAATATATATAAATTATATATAAATAATATATAAATAATATATAATATATATAAATTATATATAAATAATATATAAATAATATATATTATATATTATATAAATAATATATAATATATATTATATAAATAATATATAATATATATTATATAAATAATATATAATATATAGTATAATATATATTATATCAATGATATATAATATATATTATATAAATGATATATAATATATATTATATAAATGATATATAATATATATTATATATAAATGATATATAATATATATTATATATAAATGATATATAATATATATTATATATAAATAATATATATTATATATATATTATATATAAATAATATATATTATATATTATATAATATATAATATATACATAATATATAATATATAATATATACATAATATATAATATATATTATATATAAATAATATATAATATATATTATGTATAAATAATATATAATATATATTATGTATAAATAATATATAATATATATTATGTATAAATAATATATAATATATATTATGTATAAATAATATATAATATATATTATGTATAAATAATATATAATATATATTATGTATAAATAATATATAATATATATTATGTATAAATAATATATTATATATTATGTATAAATAATATATAATATATATTATGTATAAATAATGTATATAATATATATAATATATAAATAATATATAATATATAAATTATTTATATAAATAATATATATGATATATATAAATTATTTATATAAATAATATGTATGATATATATAAATTATTTATATAAATAATATATATGATATATAAATTATATATAAATAATATATATGATATATAAATTATATATAAATAATATATATGATATATATAAATCATATATATAAATAATATATATGACATATATAAATCATATATATAAATAATATATATGACATATATAAATTATATATAAATAATATATATAATATATATAAATTATATATAAATAATATATATAAATTATATATAAATAATATATATAAATTATATATAAATTATATATAAATAATATATATAAATTATATATAAATAATATATATAAATATACATAAATTATATATAAATTATATATATATACTCTTCTGAAAGATGTCACTGTTTTTCACCATGGAAATTGAAGTATTGCCAGTTTAGGTTGAAAACCGTAAAATCACAACAATAAAAAGAATCAATGATAGGAAATTTAAAAATAAATAAAATTATATTATATTAACACATCTGGGACCTGTATCCGCCAAGACAAACACCTGACTCACACTTCGCTTTGATCTGTTTCATTTCCACAAGCTTCTACATGCATCTAGTTAGTTGTTTTCTTCATTTTAAGCATGCTATAGGAGATGACCCTCATTTAAGTCACATTGCCTTTCAATGGTCAGCAGTGGGCCCTGGTCCTGTCTTCTCAGAACCAGTTTTCATACATCAAATTCAACAGCTGCATTACTCTTTCAAAAAGGCAGTTAGTCGCTCAAACTCCAAATGTTAAATTCACTTGTACTGCAGCCATGTACTGCAAAATTATGTTTCAGTCAGTGATGGACTGAATATACAATGGCATTCCTCTAAGACTATAATACCATATTTTTACTGTATCTTTTGATTGTATTACAGTTGCCTACAGATTCAGTACAGCAACATGCTGTGCAGGTTTGTGGCCTAGGAGTAATAGGATCAACCATACAGTATAGATGTGTAATAGGCTATACCATCTAGGTTTGCATAAGTATAGTCTATGATGTTTGTACAATGACATAATCACCCAACACATTTCTCAGAATGTATCCCTGTCATTAGGAATGCATGAGTGTATTAGTCTGTTCTTGCACTACCATAAAGAAATACCTGAAACTGGCTAATTTATAAAGAAAAGAGGTTTAATTGGCTCATCGTTCCACAGGCTGTACAGGAAGCATGGCTGGAGAAGACTTAGGAAATGTTTAATCATGATGGAAGTGGAAGCAGGCACATCTTACATGTCCAGAGCAGGAGGAATAGAGGAAAGAGGGAGGTGCTAAACACTTTTAAACAACCAGATCTAATGAGAACTCACTCACTATCATGAGAACAGCAAGGGGGAAATCTGGCCCTATGATCCAATCACCTCCCAGCAGGTCCCTCCTCCAATATTGGGGATTACAATTTGACATGAGATTTGGGTGGGGACACAAATCCAAACCATATTATGACTGTGTTAACTTTTTTTCGTGTAGACAATCACAATATTTGGAGGAGAAAGAATGAAAATAAAAGGAGGAAAATACAGGTATAGAATTAACTAGGTCTTCTTTCACCAATCCTATTTAACATAGCATTAGAAGTTCTAGCCAGGGCAATCAGGCAAGCGAAAGAAATAAAGAGTATTCAAATAGGAAGAGAGGAGGTCAAGCTATCTTGACAAATGACATGAATTTATATCTAGAAAACCCAAAAACTTCTTACACTGATAAGTAACTTCAGCAAAGTCTTAGGATACAAAATCAGTGTGCAAAAATCACTCGCATTCCTATACATCAACAACAGGCAAGCAAAGAGCCAAATTATGAATGAATTCCCATTCACAATTGCCACAAAAAGAATAAAATATGAAGAAATACAACGAACAAGGGAAGTGAAAGACCTCTTCAAGGAGAACTACAAACCACTGCTCAAAGAAATCAGAGATGACACAAACAAATGAAAAAACACTCCATGCTCATGGATGGGAAGAATCACTATCATTAAGATGGCCATACTGCCCAAAGCAATTTATAGATTCAATGCTATTCTCATTAAATTACCATTGACAATCCTTACAGAATTAGAAAAAAACTATTTTAAAGTTCATATGGAATGAAAAAGAGCCTGAATAGCCAAGGCAATCCTAAGCAAAAAGAACAAAGCTAGAGGCATCATGTTATTTGACTTTAAACTATTTTACAAGTCTACAGTATCCAAAACAAAATGGTACTAGTAAAAGAACAGACACATAGACCAATGGAACATAATAGAGAACCTGGAATAAGTCCACACACCTACAACTATCTGATTTTCAACAAATCTGACAAAAACAAACAATGGGGAAATGATTCCCCATTTAACAAATGGTGCTGGGAGAACTGGCTAGCCATGTGCAGAAAATTAAAACTGGATCCCTTCCTTACACCGTGTACAAAAATCAACTCAAGATGGGTTAAAAACTTAAATGTAAAACCCAAAGCTATACAAACCTTAGAAGAAAACCTAGGTAATACCATTCAGGACATAAACATGGGAAAATATTTCATGACAAAGATGCCAAAAGCAATTGCAACAAAAGCAAAAATTGACAAATGGGATCTAATTAAACTAAAGAGCTTCTGCACAGCAAAAGAAACTATCAACAGTGTGAACAGACAACCTACAGAATGGGAGAAAATTTTTGCAATCTATTCACCTGACAAAAGTCAAATATCCGGAGTCTACAAGAAACTTAAACATATTTATAAGAAAAAAACCAACCCCATTAAAAAGTGGGCAAAAGACATGAACAGACCCTTCTCAAAAGAAGACAAACATGCACCCAACAAACATATGAAAAAAACCTCAACATCACTGATCATTACAGAAATGCAAATCAAAACCACTATGAGATACCATCTCACATCAATCAGGATGGCTATTATTAAAAAGTCAGAAAACAACAGATGCTGGTGAGTTTGGGGAGAAAAAGGGATGCTTTTATACTGTTGGTGGGAGTGTAAATTGTTCAACCATTGTGGAAGATAGTGTGGCCATCCCTTAAAGACCTAGAGGCAGAAATACCATTTGACGCAGCAATCCCGTGGCTGGGAATATACCCAAAGGAATATAAATCATTCTGTTATAAAGATACATGCATGTGTATGTTCACTACAGCACTATTCACAATAGCAAAGACATGGAATCAACCTAAATGCCCATCAGTGATAGACTGGTTGAAGAAAATGTGATATAGATACACCATGGAATACTGTGCGGCCATAAAAAGGAACAAGATCATGTCTGTTTGCAGGGACATGGATGGAGCTGGAGGCCATTATCCTCACACACTAACACAGGAACAGAAAACCAAATACTGCATGTTCTCACTTAGAAGTGGGAGCTGACTGATGGGAACACATGGACACATGGGATGTAGGGAACAACGTACATGGGGCCTGTCAGAGTGTGGGGGTTGGGAGGAGGGAGAGAATCAGGAAGAATAGCTAATGGATGCTGGGCTTAATACCTAGGTGATGGGATGATCTGTGCAGCAAACCACCATGGCATATACTTACCTATATGACAAATCTGTACATCCGGCACGTGTACTCCTGAACTTAAAATAAGTGTTGGAAATAAAAATAAAGTAGAAAATAAATATGAATTTGTTGATTCAGGATCCACTAATTGGTAATAGTCAGGTGGTCCTGGGTTTAAATATCTTTAAGATGTTAATGAAGAAAGGTTATGCTACGCAAGTCACCATTATGAACAATATTAAAAAAGGACTATTAGGCTACCAATGAAAAAAATATTTTAAGGCATCTTCAAGAATTCCATAGTCATTTAAAACATAGAAAACTGATATGCTAATGTAAGATAATCCAATAGCCCTGTCACTCAGAAGTCCCGTATTTAACTGATGATGAAAATGCATCTTGTCAGTTTCATCTACTCCAATGTGTCTTACGCACTAAACATATTGACTCAAGAGTGTAGAGATTCTTAACTATAAGGCTTATTGGTATCACCTGGATAGCTTTTAAAATGTTATTCTCCAGAGATTCTAATTTAAGTATTAGCAGTGGAGCTCAACGATTCCTTAGTTTTAAAATCTTCCTATTTGATTTCAATGGCTAGCCAGGTATGAGAACCACTGTGTTAGTACATTGTGAAAGCAAATATCTTGGTCATAAGCAGCATTTAAAAAATGAAATACAATATAATAGAATATACTTGAATATAGACAATGCAGTAAGGGTAGTCTTATTTTGTGAATTTTTGTGTTGACTATGTTTGTGAGCATCAGTGTGTGGATATAAGTATTTACTGGGTTGCAATATAAAATATATTTTGACTCTAAATTGCAATAATCTATCTTAATAATTTGAACAGATCTACCTGCAAATGGAGTCTATGAGGTATATATGAAACTATTTTTCTATTAATAAGAACCTTTCTATAAAATTAATTGGCTTTAGTGTACTGAATAGAGGTTAAGAAAACAGATTCTGGAGTTAAATTACCTGAGTGTGAATCCCAGGTCTGCCACTAACTAGTGTTATTAACTATGAGGAAATTACTCAATCTCTACCTCAATTTCTTCAATTGTAAAACAGAGAAAATAATAATTGTCATTTTATAGGATTATCGTAAAGATTAAATAAGTTAATGTTTGTGTGGCATTTTGACAGCACAATATAATAATATGTAATGTGCAAATATTTAAATACATTTTTATTAAATAAATAAGATGTTAAAAATTCATTTGGACCTCCATTCACAGAAATAGCAAAATTTTATCCTAAAACACAATATATTTCACTACCAAAAGAACATAGCCTAGTTATTTGTCAATTAAAATACTGTAAATAAATACATAAGTAAATGAATAAATTTAAAATATCAAGAAGAAGAAGATAGCCAAAGCATAAGATTTATAATAATAATTCACTGCAGAAAGAGGTGTAAAAATCAACTATAGAGAGTTGGAAAGAATGGTTCTTCAAACTCACCCAATATTACATATTTAATACAAATACGTAATTTGTATTAAACTGGTTGGGAGAGTAAGTTCTAGAATGTTGACTGAAAGTGTTCTTTATTGGCACCTCTGTATAAAAACCTTTGAATTTATTTGTATCTTTTATTTTAGCACATTGAGTGCTTTAATATTTCATCATTAAATTATTTCTATCCCTATTTCAGCCATAATTTGATGTGACACATTGCCTTTTCAATGTAGTGTGAACGTCTTTTAATCTTTTAATGCACCAATTCACTTAACCAAATGAAGCTTCCCTGAAAGATATTTTGTTTAGCACCTTTGATGTTGCAAATAAAGCACAGAAGTAAGAAGGGTTAGTAAAATTTCAGTTCCTATAGTCACTCGAGTAGTTGTCAGTCTTGGATTTGGAAAATTATAGGCTCCATGATAAATATTTCAGGCAGCTGACTACAATGAAAAGTAATTAAACCAGCTATGACAACAGGTGCTGTATGGGGGGAATGCTGCCTTTTATCATGAGGTTGTGGGTGCATGTGCTAAATGTGCTCATCATTTTCTCTTTTCTATTATTCACTGAATACCCTGGGGAGATTATTCTATGCCAGCATTTATAAGATATAATGAAACCACATTAAATATGTATCTGATTGCTACCAACTGTGTAGAAAGCGTATGCTAACTATGGTTAGGTACAGCGAGTTAAACTCTGAGACCAGAGATGTTCAACTTCACTGTGGCTTCTTTGTGCTTGACCCATGGGTCTTTACTGTTTCATTGACCTTTAATTCAAGCATCAGGTATCTTTTTATTTGTTTGTTAAATAAAAATGTTCAGAGGGTTGTAACAAGATAAATACTTCTCTCAGACCTAAGTGTTTCCATAAAGGGAACTCTTTAACATATGGCATATGAAACAGCGTGATGGAAAATGATTTTAATCTTATCAGTTTTAGTTACATATTTCTTTGAAATATTTGTGTTATTTCAGAACACATCTCATTTAGCTTCACCCAACTCCTAGACTTCTCCTTAAAAACAAAAAGAAAATGTGTTTTCAATAATATAATTGTTCAATTTTGGTTACAAGGAATTATGTCTGTATTAAATGTCTAACATGATGCAATAAATGTGAGAGTGTTTTGTAAAATAAAATGCTATGCAAATGACTTATGATTTTTTTTAAAAAAAACTTTCTTTTATAAAGGTTCAAACTGCTGTTTTAAATGTGGAAGTAACTCTTATGTACATATTACTACTTTATTATAACATTTCCTTTATAGAAGGATACACATTTTGCCAATATGACAAAGGCTCAGAAATCTCCTCTGTGTATATGTAGATCAATACTTGTTCATTGTTGGCAAATTTATGGTGTACAGTTATATTTACTGACCTCAAGATTAAAAAAATTTGATAATGCATAGCAATCTTTTTCTACAAAATGAATGCAATAAATTTAAAATTAAATGGCTTACATTTACATATATTATTGACATCCCTATAATGTTTCAAGTAAATATGCTATGAAAGTACCTGAGAGCTTTGGTAATGCCGTATAAAATTGATGAGAAAACATGTCTTCTATACATTGTAGCTTTGTGAATATAGAAAAATAAGAAACATCTCTAAATTTTTATGAAAAAAAGTTGAATATTTTCAAATTTTAAGTCATTTATTTAAACAAATGTCAACTGTTGAGTGCTTACTACATGCCCAGTACTGGGCCAAGCATTTAAGACAACCAGGCTGAATAAGGGTGTTATTGTAGATCCAAACACTTGAAAACATGTATTTTTCTTTTTAATCAGGGTGAGTTTGAAGAACCATCTTTCCAACTCTCTATAGTGTTTAGAATTATGGGCCAGACGCGGTGGCTCATGTCTGTAATCCCAGCACTTTGGGAGGCCGAGGCGGGCAGATCACCTGAGGTTGGGAGTTTGAGACCAGCCTGACCAAATTGGAGAAACCCTGTCTCTACTAAAAATACAAAATTAGCTGGACGTGGTGGCACATGCCTGTAATCCCAGCTACTTGGTAGGCTGAGGCAGGAGAATCGCTTGAACCCAGGAGGCAGAGGTTGTGGTGAGCTAAAATCGTGCCATTGCACTCTAGCCTGGGCAACAAGAGCGAAACTGTCTCAAAAAAAAAAAAAAAGAATTATTAATCTGAAAGGCAGAAATTTTTCTATAGATGTAGCTCTACTTCCTAGGCAGTTGTCTGGGCTCCATGTGCCCCACAATTAGATAGGAATGGAGTCACTGAGAAGGAAGTTGATTTTAACTTTATATTCATGCATTTATGTGCTGGGCAGTAGGGTTATGTGTCAACAAGATAGGCACTACTCCTGCCCCCACAGAACTTACTTGCATCGAGTTGGGAAAACAGATAGGAGAACAGCAGTTACAATACAGTGTGGCAAGAAATGTGGGAAGAGAAAACCAGGGAACACAGTAGAGAAGTTGAATTTATGTTGTTGGTTGGGAAATAGTGAGCTTGAAGTGCTTCTGGAACATACAAGAAATACCTGGACTAGAGGTATCAGTGGCAAATGTAGCAATGAGAATGAGTACAGGAGATTGCTTAGGAAGAGTATGCAGAGTGCGGAGAAGAAAAGGCCCTGAACTACAACAACGTATAAACCATGTATAAATACAGAGTCACCTAAGACTTTTAAGAACAGTCAGAGAACTAGAAAGAAAACTCTTAAAAGTTTAGTATTATGGAAGCCAGCAGCAGAGTTTCAAAAGCAAAGTGGTAGATAGCGTCCAGTGTTACTGAGAGGGCAAGTTGGTTGAGTATTTTTAAATGTTCATTAGATTTAGACGTAGGGAATTTTGTTGATTTGCCAAGGGCATAGATAATTCATATGTTATGTGTTAGGTGCAGCAACTTTGTTGCTGTTCCAGTATTATGATGTTCTAAGTACCCTGGCAGGCATTTTAGATACATTACTTTGGTGATCTTTACAGTATCCCTATGATCTGGTATTACTATGTGGATTTTACTGACAAGAAAGTCAAGGTTATATAACTTGTTTTGAGCCACAGAGCTAGTAGTTGGGAGACCTAGAGTCGAATGTAGATTTGTTTTCTTCACCTATAACACAATGCCTCATAGCAGTTCTGGCCCAATACATGGGAATGTAGTGTCAACTCACACCTGTTGCGAGGCTGGGCCTGATCTCTTTTGAGTTTACTTCATGCTGACACTTGGTTCCCACCTTATAATCTATTTTGGACTTCAGTGCTATTCTCTGTTCAAGTTTGTTTTTTGTTTTTGTTTTTTTTTTTTGAGACAGGTCTTGCCCTGTCTCCTAGGCTGTGGAGTGCAGTGGCACCATCTCAGTTCACTGCAACCTCTGCTTCCTGGGTTCAAGTGATTCTCCTGCCTCAGCCTTCCAAGTAGCTGGGATTACAGGCACAAGCCACCATGCCTGGCTAATTTTTGTATTTTCAGTAGAGACGGGGTTTCACCATGTTGTCCAGGCTGGTCTTGAACTCCTGACCTCCGGTGATCCACCCACCTCGGCCTCCCAAAGTGCTGGGATTATAGGCGTGAGCCACCACACCTGGCCTGTTCAAGTTTCATCTTGGAAATCTACTTAGAGTATCAGTCCTATTGTGATTTTGGGCCAGATAACCACTTGTTGTGAAGGGGTCGCCAAATGTGTTGTAGGATATTTTGCATCCCTGGCCTTTACCCACTGGATGCTAGAAGCACTCACCACCCACAACTGTGACAATAAAAATATCTTCATACATTTCCTAATGTCTCTGCGGGGAGAGGGTTGGGGATGGGGCAAAATCACTCCCAGCTGAGAACCACTAGCCTATAGCTGCAATCCGCTTAAGACTGAGGCTTTTCCTAATTCTTAATAGTCTTTTGTCTTCCATACCACTAAGAAACTGGAATCCTGTGTCTGACCACCAGGCATGTTGTTACGATGCTCCTCTCCAATCATCTCTGGCTCTCTGACTTGGATTCTAAGTAGCCTTTTCCTGGATGTAGTGCTGCTGGGCTCAACCTGCCTACAGGGAAAAGTGTGTTGCACCACCCAAGACCCCCCACCTGGTGGCCTTTGCCACAGCCTGTGCCTACCCCAGTCTGTTGCTGAACAGCATTTTTTCTTCATATCTGCAGCCAAGTGATCGTGTCTGTAAAGTTTAATTTAAGTTCTAAATACCTGCCTTCTGTCTCTTCTATATAGTCCACTAAGAACTTTCTGCCTGTATCCCAAGACAGGATTACTCTTTGTAACACTAATAATGGCACAAAAGCATGTTTAAGATGAAGGGTATAGCAGCCCTCATGACATAATTTCTAGAGCATCTCTACTTTCTTTTAAAAATATACTGTTTTAGCTTCAGCATCCATCAGTTAGTTTAAACCCCTACATATTAAACCATTTTCTATATTATTTCTTGGGATGATGTATCAAGTTAAGTACCCAGAGTATTTAATACACATTAAGTTGCCTCTTTCAAATTTCTAGAATTGCCTACTAGTTTTAGAATTAAAGACTTTAGTAAATAAGATGATGTGCTTCGTCATAATCGAACCTGTGCCTTCAATCCTTAATTATCACCCTTAGAGGTGATAACTATGTTGAGTTTTCCTTTTCCCCATGCTTGGGCTTTTCTCTTTTTGTAATTATTCAGAAACATTTCATTCTTCTTGATTATTTTATTTGCTATGAGCTTAATAATCCCTCATTTTATTATGTATGTTTTAGGTTTGGCAAACAAATTCCAAGCAGTGTTCCAAATGCAGAGCCACCATAGTTCTGTTTATATGAGTAAAGTAATATTTTATATTATAAACATTGTTTCTGCTGATTCTAATTTTGAATCCTGGATTATATTAGACAATTCCATTAAAAAACAAAGCAAGGCAGTTTATTCAGTGAAATATTTAGTCACATTAGTTGATGACATTTTATGTCAGATTTCTTCTTCAATATTATGTGATTCATGTTGTTAAATTTATGTAATAAACCAACTGTCCTATATTTACATGTATATTTCTAACTTGAACATTGTTCACCTAGCTATGTCTTGTAAGTAAGCTACATCCAGATGATTACGCTTGACCTATTTTGAAAAGTTGTTATCCTGTGTGTCAGCCATTGTATTAGTCTGTTCTCACTGCTGTAAATAAATATCTGAGACCAGGTAATTTATAAAGAAAAGAGGTTTAACTGGCTTATGTTTCTGCAGGCTGTATGAGAAGCATAGCAGCTTCTGCTCGGCTTCTGGGGTGGCCTCAGGGAACTTTCAATCACGGTGGAAGGCAAAGTGGGAATGAGCACTTCACATGGCTGAAGCAGGAGGAAGAGGGGTGGGGGAGAAGCTATAGCACTTTTAAACAACCAGATTTCATGAGAATTCACTCACTATTGTGATACAGTGCAAAGGAGGAAATCGGCCTCCATGATCCAGTCTTCTCCCTAAGGCTCCACCTCTAAAATGGAGACTACAATTCGATTTGAGATTTGGGTAGGGACACAGATCCAAACTATATCAGCCATCCAGTAAAAATAAGACATGCTTTATTTACACAGGGAAGGGAATAATACTGAGTGTTCTTGAGGTTTTACTCTCTTAAGTCTAGACATGATGAATCTAGGAACATTAAGAAGAGTCCCTGGATAGCAGGAATGTACATTAGGAAGAACATAATTATAACCGAGTAATTCTTATGTTTGAAGAAAATAAGAAATTTAAAGTTTTAATTTAATCTTCACAGTAACCATATGATGTAGGTGGGCAATATATTATTATCTCTATTGTATAGCTGGGGAAATTGAGGCATAAAGTTTAAGTAATATGTCCAAAGTCACTCAGCTATTAAGTGGAGAATTGAAATGTAAATTCAGGTCTGCTAAAGACCAGAATCTTCAACCTAAGCCAATACATTTCTAAAAGTTTCTGTGAGGGGGACAGGCTGAGGAAGAGGCAAGAACATTACTGAAGCATTGCTTTAGAGCACTTTCCAATAGAAATATAGTAAAAATCATATATGTAATTTAAATTTTTCTGGTAACCACTTTAAAATGAACTAAAAATAAACAGAAAACATAATTTTCATTTTATATTGTATTTAACCGAATATGTCTAAAATGTTATCATTTCAATATGTATTCAGTATAAAAATTTTAATGAGATCTTACATTCTTTTTTGTACTAAGTCTTTGAAATCCAGTGTGCATTTTATACTTTCAGCACATTTCAATTTGGACTAGGCATATCTCAAGTGCTTAACAGTCACTTGTGGCTAATGGCTAGTGTATTAGACAGAAGAGCTCACGAAACCTTGAAACTGGATTTAGATAATTTAGATTTTGAAGATCACTTTGCATTATGTCATTTAATCTCACATTAAAGATTTTTCTAGCCTTGAGTAATTTCATATTTGAATGCTCCAGCCTTGGATCAGTTGTGTTGTGAGGAATTAAAGGGTTGATGAGAACTCGTGGCCTCCTACCTCTGCTAGTGGGTATCATCATGGGAGCAGGTTAAATTAGTTAGGAATTCCCAAGGAAAAGGTAAATCTCAAAGGTCAAAAATCAGGATTTAGATCTAGCTTCTTCTCCTTCATTGTAAATCCTGGAATTTTTTTTTTCTTAGGTAGTTAGCAGTTGCCTTAAATTTATTGCAACAGTTTGGAACTTGAGCACTAGTGATTTTCAGTATATTCGTTTTGACTTTCCTTTCTTGCTGGATGTCCTTTTATTCACCTGGTAAATTTGCAAGCAGGCTGCATCTTGGAAAGTGCAGGCACAGGCTTCTTTTTTAATAAGAAGGTTTAAAAAAGAAGGCTTCTTTTTAAATATCTCATTATCTAATGAGATAACTCATTAGATAATTCGTTAGACAACGGCATAGATAGCAACAAACTCCCAACCAGATTGCTATGGAATAGTCCCTTCTATTTAGAATTTCTAGCACCGCTATAGTTTAAGTCATTCCTCAAAGTGAAATTGAGAGGTTAGAAACAGATAATGGGGCAAGAAAAGCAGTTTCCCACAGCAGCTTGCATGACTTATGAGCAAAAACTGGTTCACAAAATGGACAACAGAGTGTGTTGAAAAGAAACTAGATATTTACAATGAAGAACTTAGGCAAGGGATACTTTTACTGTAAGATATTTCAGGACAGTTGTGATGTAAATATGAGCTTACATGAAAAGTAAAGGATGATAATTGTCAATTGTGTGATAAATAAAATTTTCTAAATCTTACACTTGCTTAAATGCCATTACAAATGTAATATGTGGAAAAACCTAACTCCACTAATTAAGAGAATTCACATCAATGTTATATACATGAAAATATGTACAGCAAAATAACATCAATATTCATTGTCATCCTTGGATGAAATATTTAAGGTTTTCTTTGCAAAAAAAAATTCTTTGTTTATATATATGTAAAACTCACAGGTAGATATGAGTTTAAAAGATATAAGCAGATGTGGAGGTGGAGAATAGGGCTCTGCTGATGGTCTTTGAGGTAATCAGGGCTCATATTATGACCTAGAGAATAATGGAAAGACAGCAAAGACAGCTAAGAGGAACTACGAAGATAAAATAAGAATGAGTTCATGATTAGGCACTCATTTGACTTCGCGCTTTGTATCAAGCAAACTATCAACTAGAATTTGGAGCCCTATCTCCACACTATTTCTTGGCCATACAAAAATGGAAAGAAGTTGGCTATAAAGTGATAAAGTTACTTCACTCTCTTTTCTCTCTCGGCATGTAGCCTTATCTTGTAAGAGCAAAGCACATGTTAATCTGGGAAGCCTTTTAGCTTAATTTCTAAGCGTGTAAGGTGCTCTGTTCTGACAAACCTTCCTAATTTGTCTCAATTACTATTGTTGAGATTAGCCCCTGCACAAAACAGAAGCAACAACAAAAAAGACAATGGGAAATGCAAGTAGAGATTGGAGATTTTTTTTCTCCATCAGGTTGAACAGAACTACTCTTCCTTCCTCTCCCTCCCAGTGTGAAAAGACTGTGAAGCTCCAGGAAGTAGATACAAGCGTTAAACGTTTCCAAATAGGCCCATATTTTGAAGCTAGTCCAGTTCCTGAGTACTGAATTTTTTAAACATTGTTTGGGAAGTTTAAGCATAACAGGCTTGGAACTGAAAGTCTTTGCAGAAAAGCAAAAAATGAGAAGCTCGGGTGATTGACTCTTTCCACTCTTGACTGCCTTCCTTATCTTTAAATAGAAAAGGCTAGCATGGGAGATTTTTACTGACATCCCACATGTTAACAGTTCTAAGATAATCATATGTCAACCTACCCGTTTTTTTTTTTACTACTGTTAAAACTTATAAAAAATTATATTTAACAATGTCAGCCTAGTCATCCAACAGCTTTTTGCCTAGACTATTAGGCACCTCATTGGGAAAATATTTTGTATCTATTGAAGAAGAAACTTGATTTTACTTGGATGGTTCATCCCTTGCCCTGGGCTGACAGCAAAAGGGCCAAGCTCTCCATATGTTAACAACATTCCACAATGGCGTAAATACACCAGACAGGTTTTGTGGCTGTCACTACTTGTTTCTATGTCAGATAGGGACGTTTTCACCTCTCAAAACTTTCCTGCAGTTTTTCTTTCCTTTTCTTTATAAATTTTGCTGATCTATGGCAATATACCAACATAAATTCAGTAGGATTAAAATTGTACCTATAAAGTCATGAAATCCCTTACCATCTACCTGTATGGTCTCTTCTTTTAAAAAAATCAGCTCCTAAAAATAGTACTGCATTTGAAGTCCTGCAAGATCTTTATTTCAATCAGTCAACCTGGGTTCAGCATGTATCACAACACAGTCACATCATTAGATAAGGCTCTATTTGTAGATGGTGTAAATTCTCCCCTAAAGGGTGTAAATTGCCAGATGTCCCAAACCCTAGCATGCTCCAAAATCTCTCTCATTAATCTGCGTCCTAGACAGAAGTTCTCATCATTAAATCTTTTGTTTCACTTAGACCAAATAGAAATGTGGTCTGCGTGAGGCTACTACATAAAGAAACACATAGCTTATATATAAGATACATAGAATAGATAAAATTTTGCTCAAATTTTAGGCGGGGCGTTGTGGCTCACGCCTGTAATCCCAGCACTTTGGGAGGCTGAGGCGGGCGGATCACGAGGTCAGGAGTTCAAGACCAGCCTGGTCAACATGGTGAAACCCTGTCTCTACTAAAAATACAAAAAATTAGCTGGGCATGGTGGAGCTTGCTTGCAATCTCAGCTACTCGGGAGGCTGAAGCAGGAGAATTGCTTGAACAGGGACCTGGGAGGTGGAGGTTGCAGTGAGCTGAGATCGTGCCACTGCACTCCAGCCTGGGCTACAGAGTGACACTCCATCTCAAAAAAAAAAAGAAGAAAAAATTTTGCTCAAATTTTATTAATTCATCTCAGATCTCCTGTGTAACAATGAGTTTTGTGGGATGTGGAACATACACTCAACTACGTGCCAAACCAGTCATCTTTCCCACTTCATGTTGCAAGGAAGAGCTAGGTTTCAAAATAGAGGCAAAGGCAGAAAGATCACTAAGCTCAGCCCCCTCTACCAAATACTTGATCCTGTTGAAATAAGAAAATCACAGGACTGGGCGTGGTGGCGGGCGCCTGTAGTCCCAGCTACTCGGGAGGCTGAGGCAGGAGAATGGCATGAACCCGGAAGGTGGAGCTTGCAGTGAGCGGAGATCGCGCCACTGCACTCCAGCCTGGGCGACACAGCGAGACTCCGTCTCAAAAAAAAAAAAAAAAAAAAAAAAAGAAAAAGAAAATCACAGGACTGGAGAATTATTTGTGCACCTTTGCACCAATCCACCTTTACACCTTTCTAAAGGAGTAAGAAATTGTCCTATTTGTATATAAAGCCTTTCAAAACAAAACTTCTGATACCAACTCACTTATGTGTAATAAACCTTCCTGTTGAGAAAATGTTTCCTATTCCCTAATTAAATTTAGAGCCACTGTAAAAGTAATCAAAATAATTATAGAGAAGCTAAGACCCTTGGGGGAAATAATGTCTACAAATTAATAAAGCCCAGTCACACTATTTCCATGCTGGCAAAATTATAACCCCAAATTGCTTTAAACTGACTGATGAAAAGCTCACATATTTTCAGATTAGCATATACTTAAACATAATCTGTAACAGTGACATCTGGTGGCTTTTATTATAATGCTGTGGCATCCTTTGTACAAAGCCATGCCCTAATTAAACAGAATTGTACCATAGCTTTGTGTTTTATGCATGACAAAAGAAACATAGATGCATACTGGCTTTAACCAAAGCATTCCTTATAAATTTGGTACAGCAAAATGTCAAATTTTTACGTGAGTTCATAAGTTTGAAACTTTCAGATAAGTGTATACAAATTAGTATTTTAACCTTCAACTTTTTAGTCACACTGCCATGAACTTGCTGGCTTGAAATTTATGTGTTTAACTTTCATTCATTTTCCTTGTGTTGATGGGGTGTAACCTCAGATTGGCATACTCTTTCATAGCTTCTTCCAACACTAGTCTGTCACTCACAGTAGCTAAAACCCCAGGCTGTCTGGAATAAATTTAATTCATTGCCCTCTTGAGCTCTACCAGGGCTAAATGGAGAGAGAAGGGTGAATAGGTGAATCTCAATCTTTCTCTCAGAGTGTTAAATGTTAATGATGACCTTGATTTGTCCATGTGCACTTCTCCCCTGCCCCCTAGTCCTGAGATCTAGCAACACATATGCTGAAAAACTTTCTGAACATGATGAAAAAAAAAGTGGGAAATATACTAACAACAAAAATTCTTTAAAAAATTATGTCTTAGCTGCTAGTTTTAAAATACCACCCTTCAGTTTGCACTTTATTCACTGCATGGAAATCAGTCAAGAGGCTGATCTTTTTGGCATTTCCATCTCTTAAAAACTTCTTTGACAGTCTCTTTGTAAACATTGGCTGATGCAGAACTTCTAAACTGAAGTTCTACTGTAAAGAGACTTTTAAGTTTGTATTTTTAGTAGGTTGGTAACTCAGATTATTTATATTGGGTAATCTGGTTTAATTCACTCTGTTGAATATAGAAAAGAAATTGTGACTAACAACACTTGCGTTTGTGTGTGCAAGTTGAAAGTGATCTAAGCATCAGGCCAAACTGTGGTAATTTTGATTATAATGTGCTGTATTTAAGTAGATCCAAATGAGCAAATCCATTGGCTTACTTCAATAATCTGCAATTTCTGCTTTCTTTCTGTCTGGGCATGTCGTTTGTGGTAGATAACAGCACTTATCAAGAGAAACACTTTATTAGGAAGTTAGGCAGAGAAACAAACCATATACTCAAGCAAGATTTTCTTCAAATAACTGAACTGAAGTAACAATTTAATGTTTCCACATCAGTAAGTTGTGAATATATTCAGACAGAGAGAAACAGATGTCATTTAGCAAAATGCTATGCTGTGGAATTACCAATTCAAGGAATAATTCAATACTCTTAAGTCGGTTTTATTATCTCTTAATCCTTCATGGGGATAAGAAATATTTTTTCCAATATACGTAATCTATGAAATCATGGGTCAGAACTATCATCAGACTGCCCTTTATGAGAGTATATGTTAGTCGCCATAAAAAATACGACTCCTTGATGAAATTTTCCAGTCTTATGGACCATCTAGACACTGAAAAACTCTCAAGTTTATCATTGATAATGTTTCTACTAAATCCTAGACTGTAATGATCATTGTTTAGTTGGATGTCTAGTAAATAGCTCAAACTTAACATGTCAGCAGTATTCTTGATCTACCCAACAAAGTATCTTCCCCCATTGTACTCACCATCTAAATAAATGGTACCTTCATTCTTCTAGTAGCTCAACCTAAAAAACCTTGAGTCATCTTTGACTTTTTTCTTTCTCTCATATGCCATATCCTATCCAATCCATCAGGAAATCCTATTGGTTTTCTAACGTCAAAATATATCCTGATTCAATCATTTCTTACTACTCTATCGTTACTATTTCTGTCCAAGCCACTATTTTCATTTGCCTGGTTATTCTACTTTTAGTGTTACTTAAAATAAGGATGATGTCTGTTAATTAATACTGTAATATTAATTAGTTAATGCTGTATATTTTGTAATACACAGAATACTGTATTCTCACTCTGGCAGTCAAAATAATCCTTTTAAATCTGTTATATTATGTCATCCTTTTGCTCAAACCTCTCCAAAAAATTCACTTCTCATGCAAAGTAAAATTCTAAATTGCTGTCTTTGCTTAGAAGCCTCCATAGTCTGATTCCTTCTCTACTTGCATTATCTCCAGGATTGTCTCCTTTGCTTAAGCAGCAGCAACCTGGCCTTCTTGCTTTCATTAGAATATACCCTTGTGCTGCTGCTTCAGAGCCTCTGTGCTTTCTGTTCTGGGGAACATCTTTTCCCCAGATAACTTGTTTGCTGGTTCTTTCATTGCCTTCAGAGTTTTGTTTAACTCTCATCATCTCAATGAGGCTTTCCATACCCACACTATATGTGATTGTTATCTCCTTCTGTCCTTCCCCTTGCTGCCTATCTTCTTCCTCGGGTATTTCTTTTGTTTATCACCAGCTGATATTTTGTATATTTTACTTATGTATTTGTACATTGTTTCTTTGTCTCTACTCATTTCCAAGAATATAAACTCCATAAAGTGATAAAAGTTTGACTTGATCACTGCTGTATTTGCAGCACCCACAACAGTGCCAGGAACATAATAAAAACTTGATAAATGTTTATTGAGTGAATGAATAGATTAGTTATCTGTAACTGCATCTTGTACACACACTTCCTCAAAGAAAAGACATCTCTCTTAAGTTAACCATGTGGATAGCATAATGTTTCTGATTAATCTGCTCGAAGATGCTGTTGTTGATGCCACAGAACTTTAAAACTACTAAATTCACCACACTAGATCTCTTTGATAGTTGATATACTCCTGGGGATCTATGAATTGATATTCATTCTGATCTGCCTTTATTTTGATAGATTCCAAGAAATACCTGAAATGCATTTTCTGCCTTATTCTTGAGGACAATGATTAATTTGCAAATTAGATATCTCTTTTTTCATTTCAAATGCAACACTGCCTAGCAAGTTAGACAACAGCCACTTATTCTGGTTATCTTTTGCTGTAAAACAAACCACTCCAAAACATAATGACTTAAAACAACAAGAACAGTAATTTGCTCATGAGTCTTATTGGAGAAAGGCTTGACAGGAGATAGCTTGTCTCTGCTACACTCAGCATCATCTGGGGGTGACACAAAGCCTGGGGGCTGAAGTCACTTGAAGGCTTGCAACTAATGCTGCCTGTCAGCTGAGACCTTAGCTGGGGCATTGGCTGGAACATTTTGACATGCCTCTGCATGTAGTTTGGGCTTCCTCACTACATGGTGACTGTTTTTCAAAATGAGCATTCCCAAGAGAGATGCTCAGGTGGAAGCCATATCCCCTTTTAGGAACCAGTCTTGGGAGTCATGCAAGGCCACTTCTGTTGCATTTTGTTTGTCAAGACCATCACAAAGTTCTGTCTGATTTCAAGGCTAGGAGACAAGAGATTTTACCTCTTGGAAGAGAAGTGGCTGAAAGAGCATGTAGGGAAGATTCTGAAAGAGTATGTGAGAGTAGAGATATTGTTATGGCAATTTTTGAATAATGCAAACTGCCACATCCACTACAAGGTATTTGAGGTGCTTTGAGCTCTACATTGACTTAAGTGATACTCTATTAAAAGAGCTCATAATAAAGATCTAGAATTTCCATATTGTCTCTCAAATAATCTATGTACTGCTATCACACAGAGGGTAGTGTCGCAGTTTTAAAATGTGTCTACATATCTTTTACAACCTTCCTGTCACAAAGTGGCTACTTTATTTCTTCCCCGTGAATCTATGCTGACCTTACAGACTTGCTTATTACCACTGCAATGCTGCAGAAGCAGCGTTGTGTGAATTCCAAGGCAGCTTTAACCTTCACCAGTGGAATACTTGTGTTTGGAACTGTGAGCTACCATGTACGAACTCCATTTATCCTTAGGCGTCCATGTTATGAGGAGGCCTAGGCAATGCTCAAGAGGCCATGGATAAGTATTCTGGTTGATGGTGTTTCCAGTTGACAACCAGCATTGAGTGCCAGTGGTGGCAGTGAGCCATTTTAGATGCACGGCCACGGTGAGACTTGATGGCTGCAGCCCTATCTACATCTGATTGCAACCACATGAGTGACCTCCAGGTGAGAACTGACCAACCAAACCCTTCAGAATTTCTGATCCACAAAGTCATGAGCAAAATAAAATGATTGTTTTAAATTGCTAAGTTTGGGGGTGGTTTATTATTTAGCAAAGATAACAAATAGGTAGAGATAATAGCCAAGAGTACATACTTTTTTGTTGCACTAAAACTATAATTTTGAGTCTCCATTTTCTCAGAAAGCCATATTATGAAGATCTAAGTTAATATGAAATTTGATTTTGGAAAGTTGTGTCTAAATAACGTGAAGTTTTTCAAAGTTTAATTTTTTTAATACTTGCTTTTGGGTAATGGTCATCAGAATGTAAGAGTTTGTTTACAGATGCCAATTTGACCTAAGTTGCTACCTTATTTTCATAAGAAGAAGTTATAAGGTGCATTCAGTGCCCAGTGAAGATGTAGCTGCCTTAGGGACTTCACACTTGCTCTTTCCTCTGCTTGGAATTTTCTTCCTCAGACTTTCACATGGCTTTCTCCTTCCCATCAATTATATCTCCACTCAAATATCACCTTCTATGGGGGGAGTCTTCCTTGGTCATGCTGTGTATAATAATCTTTTCTCCCGATCATTCTATATTCCTTTCTCCTCATTCTGATTTACATAGCATTAACGAAAAACTGCTATTATCTTAGATAATTTTAAATTGTTTCTTCTCTAACTAAAAGGTAAAGATTATGAAGGCATGGAATTTCCATGGTTGCTCCTCTTTGTATATTCTCAGCCTTTAGAATAACATCTGGCACATAGCTGCCCTTTAAAAATAATTGTTAAGTGATTACATAAAATATAATTTGGGAAAAGTCATAGGAAAAAATTTATATGTGTTCTCAAATCTACATGTGAATATTTTCATATAAAATAGTTCCCCTTTTATCTTGAAGCAAAAAAAAAAATTTGGAAGTTGAAGATAGAATAAAATTTTTATACTTTGTCCTTTCACTTCTAGAATACAAGAAAATATATTCTCTTCTAGAAAATACATTCACTTCTAGAATACAAGAAATATATTCTCTAGTCTATAATGAGGGGAAGGAGGGACAGGAGCTATGCTAGTGTGATCCAGGTACATGTCAGACACTTGCATAGCCTCTGAGCTCTGTATCTCATTCATTTCCAGTGACAATGCTGTGTGATAGATATTATGTCATCACCTCCATTTTACAGATGAGGAAGCTAAAGTTCTGAGAATCTGAAAAACGTCTCCAAGATGATAGAACTATTAAGGGGTAGACTGCACTTTGGAACTCAAGCCTGTTCCTGAAGTCCTTTTTGGAGAGAAGACTATGTCCAAACAACCATAATACAGAAGGTAATCATAACCAGTGTATGAGAGATACAAAGTGCTGTGGTGGTTCAGAGAATGGAGAGACTCTATATCCTGCACATTTCAGGGAGAGCTTTATTGGGTTTTATATGGCAAATATTCAGGGACAGATATTTGCTAGCTGAGTACATGCCATACCAAAAAATATAGGTTGGTTGCCATGATTAAACCTGTTATTATTTCTTTGCAGTAAAATAATGGGAAAACTCTTCAAATTATTTCCAATTACTGAATCATCGACTGTAATTCTTTTATAAGCTTATTAACAGTTTGGTCTGTGCAAAGTAAACATGAGAACATTCTTATGTATAGGTTTCATCCTAGTCAGTCAGATTATTACTAAAGTGTATTGAGTTATTGAGTTCATGATTGTATTAATAGTTAAAGTTAATTGCTTAACATTTTAACTGTTGTGCTGTAAAAAATCTGTACAACTGTTTGGTTACTATCATTTTGCTGTAAATGTATACCTTGTTATACTGTTTTAATACAATTTTTATACTGAAAGTCAACCTTCTGGTAGATCTTTCAAAAATTCGAACATTAGTTAATGAGCTTTTAAAATTGACAGCCCCTCCCAAAGCAACAATGAAATGTATCTCAAAGTCAGGGGACTGTACATTTAAGTGGCAAATTGAAAACAGACAATTCGAGAAGAAAATAAAAGTAAGAATTAGTTTTATAAATTGGTCTAGTTCTTTCCACTGATGGAAAATTACAAAACATTATAGTAGAAACATACATCGTCTCTTTTTTTTTTGTTTTTTTTCACTCAGTGCTGGAGTAATTTTCTAACTCTACAAAATTATTTTTTTCAAGTACAAACTAAGAATGATTTACTTAACTTCTTTCTTGGCAGAACAGAGACAAAGGGTGAGACAATAGAACGGTGCAATTAAGAGAACGCCTTCCTGGTTCTAAGAATTGTGGTTTGGGTGTGTGTAGAGCGATTCCCAATTGCTACAGTTAATAAAAATAAAATCAAGTATATAGTGATTCAACCTCCCACAAATAGGAAGGCAACTAAACATTTTAGTAAAAAGTAATAGAACCATAAGATCTCAAAAAGGTAAATGCTCATTTTTTCTTTTTTTTTCTTTTTTTTAAAAAAAACACTATTTCATAATTTCTGACTTTTCTCGTATAAACATATTTGGGTCTCCCATCCCCACAACTCTCTCTTTTGGATTTTCAGATATAAATTACAGCATTTGTGAGAACCTTCGGATCATTTTGTTACCTTTGGGAAGTAGCATAAATGGTTTACAATTTCAAACAGTTCCGAAACTGTACGGTGTGTGTCCGTGTGTGTGCCTGCACGTGTATGCCTGCCTCTGTGGGTAAATAAGAAGCATGCCAGGCAGCATAATATAGTCACTGAGGAGAGGTCCTGAATCTGGTTTGGCGAATCAGGATGCCACTGTGTATGAGGGTATTACTTACACGAGCGGCAGCTGTTCTTGTGACTATAAAGTTAAACACATTGACTAAGTATATTCTGAAGCCAGTGATAAACAAGTGTCTCAAAGATATATCCACACAACAGCACATGTTTAGCCTTTTATGCACGACAATGGGTGTCCCACATCAGCTTTCTCCTTCTTCAGGTTTCCTGCAGCCCCCCTGACTGTCCCTGTCACCCAGTGCCAGATGGGAAGTGAGAGCTCAGCTGATCCACCTCTTTGTGGTGGAAACCCCCAGAGCTTCAACTCCAGGCTACAGGTTACCGAAGCCGTCATGAAAAATTCAGAGCTGATATTAACAAGTCTGCTGAAAGTAAAGCGCGTGTCACATTATCCACCCTGCCTTTCAGTTAATACTAAAGCTACTGTCGCTAAAGGAAGAAATGCATACTTGCTGTCAAAACTATTTGGGTTGTGCTATGTAGATTCAGAACTAAAAAGAAAGATGTAAAAATAGAAGAGAGAAAGATCAGACAGTTGAATTACTGATAGTCCTAGAGAATAAGTGGAAAACTGGATAGTGAATTGGAAGGAAGTGGCCTCCTAATACCTGGAATGAAAAAAAATGGAAATATTTTACTGAAGTTGCAGTTCTGTAGCTTCATTAAATGATTAAACATGTTTTAATTGTTTCACGTATACATTGCTTTTGTATGTTTTCAGTAACATCTATTTTGGAGAAGTTATTTTAATTAAAGACACACTGCTCTCAAAAAATTTTTGAGGTATTTATAAAATTAATTACTCATTATAATGTCTTGAATACTTGCTCCGTTCTAAGCACTTTCTATGTTTTAAGCACTTTTCGTGCATTATCCCATTTACATCTCACAACAAGCCAATGAGGTGAGTACTGTTTATTATAAACACCATTTTGCAGATTAGAAAAATGGGGTACTACTGGATGGTTAGGTAACTTGCTCATGGTCATGTAGTAAGTGGCAGATTTAAATCCACGTAGCGTCTCTCCAGATTCTGTATATTTAGCCACTACTCTATCATATTTCAAAGACTACAGAGAAGTTCAAAGGATACTATATACACTGCACGTTTCCCAAATCAATGGAGATTTCATGCCTTAAAAAGAGTAAATATTTTACACATGAAGTTAAAGTTCCCTTTGACAACCAACCTCAGTCCCATCTTCCCCCGAGACCACTATTATAAGTTCTGTGTGTATTTAAAAATATAATTTTATTTAAATATATATAGTGTTATATCACACTGTAAATATCTTTCTATAGCTTTATTTTACCCCAACATTTTGATATTTGAAATCTATCCATATTACATATGAAACTTTAAAAGGAAAGCCTAGAGGACTATGAGTTTGTACGAATTCAATAGGAAAGAAAAAAGCTATAACCCAGCCATAGGCTACAGTACATAATATTACCTCATGAGCTGGATGGGATTTAATGGGAGCACATGGGAGGTCTTAGCATGAATGCAATGATTTAGTAGCTAGACATACACATCAACCAACTGTCAACCTCCTTTGCTTCCCATTCCCCTTTTTAATGAAATGTGGGAGCTATACCTCATCAGAAACTTTAAAGAAAATATGTTTAATCTCTTTATGATTAAGACATTTTAATTTTTTGTTCTTTTCAAAATGTGTTCATTTATGTTACTGTCAGATCATAAAGTCATACTTGAAATTTCATGAGTATAAAATGTTTCTCAACTTTAATATTATAGTACATACAATTTAAATAAATAAAACTAAGCTATTGTGAAACTTTCTTAGTGAAGTTTCTAAATAGCTGAGAACACAGGCAAGTTTCTACTTTGCTTCCAACAGATAGAAGTTAATCTATATCAAGGAAGAAAAATATTAAGTGAATTGACTATACATGATTTGACCACAACCAAACTCTCTTGGTAATCTAAGCAGAGCAATTTAGTTATAAAAACCTGGAACATTAGCTGGGATGTGTCATTCTTAGTCTAACCCTGTCTCAGCTCTAAACAGCAGTTTTTTAAAAAATAGGGAGGGGCAGAGGAGGGAGGAGGGAGCAGTAAGATTAAAAATATCATTAGATAATATAATTACTATTCTCTAGCACTTGTGAGTTTTATCAGTGTTAACAAGTGGTAGGACACAAGTAAACTATTCTATGTAGTAAAATATTTCCCCAGGAAATAATCTCAAAATCTAATACGTGCCAGTTATTGCCATTTACTCAAAATTCACCATTTGAAGGCCAAGAATGAGAGCTGCCTATATTAACTAAATTAGTTTCATATTCACTTACCTACTCCCCAATTTCAATCCCAAAATCAAAGTAATTATAATTTGTTCAATTTTAAGAGGATAATTTCATCTGTGAGAAATGCAGAATTTCAATTAGTTGCAAGAGCCATATAAAATTGCTTAGTAGTCATAAATCTTAACACAGTTAGCAAAGAATCAAATAAACAATATGTCAAAATTACAGTTGAATGAAGAAAAATCTAATGTTGTTTTATTGTCATAATGTGGGTTTTTACTCTGATTTATTTGTCAAAATTTGTACTTTTTGACAGTGTCCTAGTGTGAGATGGCCATTTGAGTGTCATCTAAAATGGTAGAAATAACCTCTTCGTTATTTTTTTCATTTATGATATAAACAGTTTTTAGTTACTCTAATACTGAGCAAGGTTGCAGGATAGACATTTTAAATGTCACTTAAAAATATGATAAGCAGAATGCAACCTCTTATCACTGAATCTATCAGCTGAATGTTTCTGGACAGTATCTAACTTCTAGGAGGAGAAGCTTAAAAACACAAATAATCTGTTTCCAACATTGAAAACATGAAGATAATTCTGATCCACATACAGTGCCATTTATGACAATCATTATTTAATCTTTCTTATGATAGCCAACATGAGGGCTCACTGTTCGAATAACTGCTACCCCCTTTAAAGTGTTTGATATTCTCTTTCATCCAACTAGACTGTGAGGTACCTAAGGACAGCCCAGAACAGTACTTCTTTGCTTATAGTAGATGCCCAATAATTTGTAGGTCTCAGGAAATTTAATCAAGAATTTAAAGTTATAGTTTATATTATCTTTATATTTTCAAAATAGCCATGAAATTTAATCAAGAATTTTTCAAAATATTTTCAAAATAGCCATGAAATTTAATCAAGAATTTAGTTATAGCTTATATTATCTTTATATTTTCAAAATAGCCATGTAATTTACAAACCAAAATTTCTCTGATTGGCTTTCAGACTTGGAAGTTTTTCTAGCTTTCACCTAACCAACTTAGAATAGGTAGGCAATAGTGGTAATGTTATGTGATGAATAAACTGTAGAATTTGGCCTTTTACATATCAATTCCTATTCCACTAATTGCAGCTCTATGAAAAACAGTCACAACTTTACCCTTTGAGAATCAGATAAATTCAACAACATGTTTAATGTCACATGTTCATTTCCCCTGTAACCTATATCTTTACCTCCAATATACATAAAAATGGAAATGTAAGAAAAACATGGTCTTATTTAGTAGTTTTATTGCCAATAAAATAGCCAGATTTCTATCACTAAAATAAATGTTTGAAATAATTGTTTATCAGAATAATTCATACATTATCAACTCAACTTTTTTTTCTGCAAAGGTAGATTTTTGTTATAATTCCTATGCTTTGAAAGTGACCTTTAGAGGTCAGGCGCAGTGGCTCATGCGTGTAATCCCAGCACTTTGGGAGGCCGAGGTGAGTGGATCGTCTGAGGTCAGGGGTTCAAGACCAGCCTGACCAACATGGCGAAACCCTGTCTCTACTTTAAAAAAAAAAAAAATTAGCTGTGCATGGGGGCAAATGCCTGTAATCCCACCTACTCGGGGGTCTGAGGCAGGAGAGTTGCTTGAACCCTGGAGGCGGAGGTTGCAGTGAGCCACGATAGTGCCATTGCACTCCAGTCTGGGCAACAAGAGCGAAACTATGTCTCAAAAAGAAAAAAAACAGTGACCTTTAGAGATAAGGTATGAAGTGTGGTTGTGCCAAAATGTTTGCCATATGTAGTGCAGTTAGGTAGAGGAAAAGGCAAATTCTGAGCCATACTTTGAAGCAAAGTAAAATGAAACGTTGGTTTGTTTAGGAATAACTTGGCACTGGGTGACCAGTTTCAGATCTGGCTTTCTGAAACCATGTCATTCAAATAGAAGTTGAAATCACATGTTTTCTTATAGGTCTAGCCCCACATTGTTTGTTTAAGAGCCAGGGTCTCATTCTGTCACCTAGGCTGGAGTGCAGTGGTGCACTCATAACTCACTGCAGCCTCAACTTCGTGGACTCAAGTGATCCTTCCATCTCAGCCTTCTGAGTAGTGGGGACTATAGGTGTGCGCAGTTGTGCCTGGCTAATTATTATTATTATTATTATTTTTGTAGAGATGAGGTCTCACTATGTTGTTAATACCTAGGCTTAGCCTCACATTTTTACACATGGTATCAGTAAAAAATCTACATGTAAACAAGATTGCATTATTCTCCATATTATTGTCATAACTCTGGTAGAAGTCAATAGCTACTGAGAATTTACAGATACCCTTTCTTGTCTAACTTTGTGAAAAGTGAGCTAGTTGGTTGACTTAAAAAGAATCTATATATGTACTGCATACAACCTGATATACAAGTCATCATGAAAATCACTAAAGCAAAGAAGTTTCTCAAAAATATTGACACTGTCTTTACTATTACATTCACGGTTACATTTATTAAATGCATTCTAAGGACATATAATTCATGGCAGAGGTCATTATTTCTATCATAATGAAAATAAGACAAGATAAAAACTTCCTATTGGAGTTTTGCACTTTTAACTAAAATAATCATGCAACTTTATTTTATTTTAAACTACATGTCTAGTTTTTAAAAGAGCATTTAAAATATTACCTTGGAATAATCTCTTCGATAATGAGACTACTGAGTCCAAATGCAATGGATGTGCTACAAAAGATTATTAAAGTTTTGTTTTCCTAAAACTTTCCATGATTCATTTCACACTGCTGTCAAACATTGGCACAATTAACTTAATGACATTAATTAATAATTCACTAACTTTTTTACTGAAGTCTGTAATGGCTGTGAATGACATTCATTTTTGTTCTTTCAGATTTTCCAAGTCTTTATTTCCTACTGCCCCATCTTTTGCTAACATAGTCCTGGCTGCTTTTATACTTTTTTATTGTTTACTAAATAAATAATTGAAAAGTGAGCTGTAGAACTTCCTTTCCCATTTTTACTGCCTTTATAGCAATAATACATGGCCACTGTGCATTTATATTACTTTTTGAATTGTCCCAGAGCACAGTTACAAAAAATTAGCTTGCTAAAAATAAATAAAATATTAACAGTTTAAAACTAGCAGCCTAAAATAATCTTAAAATACTTTTATGCTATTTGAGAAGCTCAAATATAGGTATACAACCTATATATGGAATAGAAAGAAGAAACTCCACAATCCAAATTGGAGATTCTTTTGGTGATAATGATTGTGCTTTAAATAATCTTTTATTGTCTCTACAATTCCTGACACGTAAGTATTTGTTTAGTAAACATTGGCTAAATGAAAGAATGGATGAATTAAAATTTAATCCTCAAAGGAACATTTCAGAAAGAGATGATTTATTTTTTATTAATTGCAAAGTAAATAACTCCTCAGGGAAACAGCATGCTTCTCCTTTAATGAAACCCTTGTAACGTGCAACTGTTTGAGAACTTCTGTGCATGAGGGGATTCTAAGGATTTGTTTTATGATTAGCTAAGTAATAGCCCCAATATTCTCTCTTTGCTTGGTCGAAGATTTAAAGAATCAACTTCCACCATGAGAAATACAGCTTTGCCAACAGGCTGATGAGACTTGCTATGCTTCTCTACTAAACAGTCAAACAATAATGTTCTGGCTTTTCAGCAACTAAACTTAATTTTGAGAGCTTGATTTGGGTACTTCTCAAGATTTAGAAATCAAAATACTATATTAGAGTAAAGAAGAGCCAGGCAGCATCCAGTCCCATCTATTAGCTCTCTTATCTGGAAATTTCTTCGCATATTTTTGAGTTTTGTTTGTAACTTCATTTCAACTAAAATGATTTTTGGGGAGGGAAACTTTGGAGGGGCACTCTGTTCCATCTCATTATTCTATCTATTCCTGTGCCAGTGCTATACCCCTTTAATTACTGTACTTTTTTGTGTGTGTTTTTTACTATCTGGTAGGACTAGTTCCTTATCCTTACTCACTAAAAGGTTTTTAAGCAAGGGAATAAAATGCTCAAATTTGATTTTAAGATACTTCATTTTGGTAATTTTTAGGATGGATTTAGAGGGGATGAAATTAGAGATAGAGAAACTAGTTAGAATGCTATTGCAGTGATCTAAGTGAAAAACATTAAGGCTGGAGCCAAAGTAGAGATGTTTAGAAATAAGGGGAGAGATTTATGAAGTAATAACTAAAAATCAACAGCATTAGATAACTTATTAAATAGCATGATTTTCCCATCACCTGAAATAGAGAACACAAGGTCAGGTTGTGTAGGTGGAAGAGCAAGTAAAGGTAAGTTCAGTTTGAACACGTTAAATTTGTAGCACCTTTTTGAAAACTAAATGGAAATGTCCACCAGACCACTGGAAATATGTCTGAAAACTCGGGAAAAGATTGAACTAGCCATATAGATTTGGAATAAATAGAATTAATTGTAGCCATACTATCACCTACAAGAATATACAGACTGAAAAAGGAAGGGCCCAAGAATGGAAGCTTATAGAATACCATTAATAAAGAGGTTGGTGGAGATAAAGGCTCAACAAATGGGAGAGGCTGGGAGTGATCAGACAGGTACAAAGATCACATAAGTGTGAGCTGCCATAGAAATCAGCGGTAGGAAGAAATAATCAGCACTGTCAAATGATGGTGCTCAATAGCATTAAATGCAGTTAAAAAAAAGACTGAAATGTTCTTTGGATTTGGCATTTAGTCAGACAGTAATGACTTTATTTAGAATTGTAAGGACTGAGGCTGGTTTGCAATGAGTTGAAAAGTAAATGATTGTAGAAGAAATTAAAAATCAAATTGTAGACTACTCTTTGAAAAATTTGGGTGAGGAGAGGAGGACAATGAAAGGGATATCAAGAGGTAAATTCAGGATAAGATAAAAATGTTTCATAATGGCAGAAACTTAATTATATTTATAGGCTAAAGAAGGAAAAAGAGAGAAGGGATAATTGATGGAAACAAATCTGACAGAGGTAGGGAGGGATGAGATCAAGATACAAGTGAAGACTTGACTTTTAAAGGACTTTCCATAAAATTGGACAAATTGGAGAAAGATGGGTATGAATATAAACATGTTTCCAGATAGGAGGTCAGAAAGTTCAGAGAGATTATAGCTTATGAGATTACTTTCCTCAATGGAGTAGGAGTAAAGATAATGATGAGAAGGAGGAGAGCACTGGGGGAGGTGAGCTGGAGCTTAGAAAATTCGTTGAGATAAGTGACAGAGATGCTATCTAAATAATAGAAAAGTTGACTGGCAAAGTTAAGAACCATGAATCATCAATAGTCAAAATTTAGAAACAAATGAGCTGGATCCATACAGTAAAAAATTAAAGTTTCTAGCAAATCAATGTGACCAGTAGAAAAAAATATATATATATTTCTTCAAACAGAAGTTTCCAACCATGTGAGTAGGCATGGATGAGAAAGTAGGAAGGGATTTAAAGACTGGAAGAAAATCATAATAACAAAGGACTGGAGATATTTAATTATTAGAAAACATATGGGTATAAAAAAATTTTTTGAAGGGGAGCAAAACTGACAAGATTTAGGGTTAGTACTAGGAATAAGTGGAAATTAAGGTAACTGAAATCGGGGAGATGCAGGCACATTCTGGGTGTTTGGATGAGTCATTGACATAGATGTATAGATCTTTTTCTTTTTTCTTTTTCTGAGACAGGGTCTCACTCTGTCACCCAGGCTGGAGTGCAGTGGCACGATCTCTGCAACCATCGTCTCCTGGGTTCAAGTGATTGTCATGCCTCAGCCTTCCAAGTAGCTGAGATTACAGATGCACACCATCACACCCAGCTAAAGATGTATAGATTTTATCACTTGTTTGAAGTCACACAGCTAGTAAGTGCCAGAGTTAGGATTTAGATTTAGGAAATTTGGCTCTAGAGCCTTCGGTTTCAACCACCATGGTGTCTTGAATCTTTGCATAAGGATGACACAGTAATAATATGATATAGGCAATGTGGAATATAGAGAAGGAAAAACATTTCTTGGTCTTGTTGCTCATGGGAGATGAGAAAATGAGCTGCTTCAATCGGAGGAAGATGGAATGGAAGAGGTGTCCTCAATGCAGAGTTATAATGCAGTTAAGTCTGTCTGCAAAAAATATTAAGGAACTATGGGGGGAATTTATCTACAATGAAAAAGTGTTCAAAAAAAGGTTCTAAAAAGAGTTAGAAAGAGAGATTTGACAATTACAAGAAAATCTAGGGTAGACTGCACACTTCAGTTTCCCATGACATTGAAAAACGCAAAAGGAAGAGGAACAAAAGAATAAATAAGAGGAATGGAGAGAATAATAGAAAGGCAGATACAAAGAGTAATGGGGAACAAGGTACGTAAGTTGTGTTTTCATAGAAACACAGATTTTTAATTAATTAAAATACAATTTTTTTTTTTTTTATTTTTTGAGACAGGTCTCACTCTGTTGCCCAGGCTGGAGTGCAGTGGCGTGATCTCAGCTCACTGCAACATTCACCTCCCGGGCTCAAGCAACTCTCCTACCTCAGCCTCCTGAGTAGCTGGGATTACAGGCATGTGCCACAATGCCCAGCCAATTTTTTGTATTTCTGGTAGAGACAGGATTTCGCCATGTTGCCCAAGCTGGTCTCAAATGCCTGGACTCAAGGAATCCACCTGCATCAACCTCCCAAAGTGCTAGAATTACAGATGTGAGCCTCTGCACCTGGCCCAAATGTATTTTATTTATCTGAATATCATGAACATCTATTTTGTCACTTCTGAGCCACCAGCACACATCTCAGAACTCTTCGTTTTTCTGGCTTCTTATTAGCTGGCATATCACCTGGACAACATTTGTGTTTCAACACTAATACGCAGTTCATATTTTTGGGATTTTTGCATATGGTACGTGGTAAGCACTCAATAATATTTGTTGAATCTGAATCTACAACCTGATATAGACTTTTGCTTATTTTATTGTTTGAGGCACTGGAATCAGGGGCAATAGTGAAGAAGCAGATAGAAAGTTGGAGACGAGTAGGAAAAGTAAACGTGAAGCTCAAACCTTATTGTGATCAAATTCTACCTGACTCTGAGGTGCACTCATTTCCACCTAAAGCGTGGAACAATTAGACTGAAATAAAACATCTGAAAATCGAGACAGAACTATGCAATATAATCTCAGTCACCACAATAGTCCTTAGGTAGAGACGCTAATTTTGATAAAGAAAATAATTTGCTAAGATTGGAATTTGCTCCCTATTCTTAGTTGAATGCCCACTTACATGAGGTGGAGAGGTGAATGGAGGTGTGATGCTAAGAAACTATCATGTGCTTCCTGAAAGTACACGTTGGGGACACCCTATTCTTTCCCTTTCTTTGCGGCAGCTCCTTTTCGACTGTTTTCTTCCCCTGCTTCTGGTAACAGGACTCCTCTTTATTATGGGAGAGCTACTCTATGAAACTTAGGTGGAGCAGACTTCTCCCCACAAAGGTGGACACATGACCCAGTCTATGTAATCAGAGTAGTGCATTTCCTTGGCCGCAGAGATTGGTTCAACAGTCAAGTCACCCACGCAGAGCCACTCAGAAGCTCCCCAGGGCCCTGCTGGGGAAATAATGAAAAAGAGGGACTTTCTTTTCTCTGGGGTTGCACCTTATGACGAATATAAATCTAGAGCTGCCTGTGGTCATTTAGAGAATGGAAGATATTTTGGAATGGTAAAAGAATACGGTTGGAAAGGGAGAGAGATGGAAAATGAGGCTAGAGAAATGGGCAGGGATCTGATTGATTGTAAAGTATTTATGTGAGAAGCAAAGGCACTGAATGTCCTCCTGCAGGCAAGAGCATATCAACAATGGTTTAAGCTTGTTTGATGGCATGGTGTCTGAAACTGAGGTCTGTCCACCGTTTTTTTTGTTGTTGTTGTTGCTCTTGTTGTTGTTTTTGAGACAGTTTTGCTCCATCGCCCAGTCTGGAGTGCAGTGGTGCAATCTTGGCTCACTGCAACCTCTGCCTCCCAGGTTCAAGTGATTCTCATGCCTCAGCCTTCTGAGTAGCTGGGAGTACAGGCACCTTCCACCACACCCGGCTAATTTTTGTATTTTAGTAGAGACGAGTTTTCACCATGTTGGCCAGGCTGGTCTCAAACTCCTAGCCTCAGGCGATCTGCCCGCCTTGGCCTCTCAAAGTGCTGGGATTACAGGGATGAGCCATCGTGCCCAGACCTCCTTTTGTTTTTCTAGAAAATAACTGTGTCCTTAGTGTGGAGATGGGAGCATGAAATAATTCAAGAAACAGACCAAGTCTGTAGCTATAGCAATTTTTTCTGCAACTAGTGAATAAATAACAGTACAGGCTGCGACATTGACAATGGGGCTAGGCAAAGACTCTATATTTGTGATAAAATTAATAGGGTTTTAGTGATCTAATGAATATTAAGTTTGAGGGAGAGAAAAGAATCAAGGATCTCTCACAATTTTCCGGTTTAGAACATTGTAAAGATGCAACTCATTAATATTGTACAGGGATAAAAGTAAAGAAGGCATTGAGGGGAGCTGAGGACAAAAAATGAATTTGGATGAGTTAAGTTAGGGAAGTCTGAATATCCACATGAAGAAATCTTGAGAGTATTATGAAATATAAGCCTGAAGCCCAGGAGAAAGGTTAGTGTGGAGTTATGGAAGTGAGAGTGATAAGCATATGAATTGTAAAGTCACTGATATAAATGGGATTACCCACGTAGAATGAATTATGTGAGAAGACTGACAGAGGAATGAGGAAAAGTTGCCACAGAGAATGAAGAAAATCAAGGAAAAGGTGTTGGTGAAATGAAAACCTACAAAGAAAGAGTTGCAACAGCATTCAGGAGGTCAGTGTTTCAGGATTAAACAGTGTCCATTAGCTCTGTCACTTAGGAAGTTAACTTGTCCTTACAGTGAACTTTCAGTGCAGTGATAGGGTGAAAGTCAAATTACACTGAGCTGAGAAGTGAGTTAGAGGTGGAAGAAAGTTAAAGAGTAGAGACCATTTAAAAGAAATTTAGATCTTGACAAAAATCGAAAACCAGGGTAGTATATATAGGAGAACAAGAATGTGGAAAGCTTTTTTGTCTGTTTGTTCAGTTTTTTAGATTTGTAATTTGAGGGAAGAGGGGATAATGGATGATCCCTGAAAAATTGAGATGTGATTGTGAAAATAAGTAGATTCGTAAATTAACTTATTTTTATTTCCCTAACAAAATTCAATTTTCTTCTCCTAAAGCTTCTTTTTTTTGTTTGTTTGTTTGCTTGTTTGTTTTGTTTTGAGACAGAGTCTTGCTCTATCGCCCAGTCTGGAGTGCAGTGGCGCGATCTCGGCTCACTGCAAGCTCCGCCTCCTGGGTTCACGCCATTCTCCTGCCTCAGCCTCAAGATTAGCTGGGACTACAGGCGCCCGCCACCACGCCTGGCCAATTTTTTTTGTATTTTTAGTAGAGACGGGGTTTCACGGTGTTAGCCAGGAAGGTCTCCATCTGCTGACCTCGTGATCTGCCCGCCTCGGCCTCCCAAAGTGCTGGGATTACAGGCGTGAGCCACTGCGCCCCGCCGAAGCTTCTTTTAATGTAACCAAGTCATTATCTAATTATAATTTTTAAAACAGATAATTTTTAGAAGATCTGTACATGAAAATATAATTTTGGAATGGCACTTTTCTAATGTTTACACTTCTCTAATGTTAGATGAAAAGAATTATGTGCATTCCCAAACACCTCATACATACAATGTAATATTAGAGAAAGCATAAGCAACTATTGTAGCATATCATTTTAAACTCTAAATTGTAGGTTGTTTACAACTCGAATGATGCTCCATTTTCAGTTTGATTTATGTTTCGTCTACATTTTACATGTCTTTTAAAACCAGATCTTCTGCCTAGGAGTATTTGTAGCCTCCATCTTTAATCTTAAGATTTGGGTTTTAATGAATACCTACTACATTCTGGTCATTTTTGTCTGCATAATTAAAACCTATAAAGAATCAAAGTGCTTCACTCCTGAAATCTATAGTAGACATTTAGTTCTATTAAGAGGTAGTATTTTTTATTGGGCTTCATTGCCCAGTTGAGGTCACAAGCAAAACCTGTTTTTGTTACTAGTTTTTGGTTTAAAAAGTTTTCTTTTAGCTTAATTTTTATAAATATGTATTTAATGATATGCATGCTTTCTTTTTCAGGTATACTATATGTGATGAATGAATAGTAGATGAAGTAACCTTTACATAATGTAAAGAGACATTATTTTTGACATTTCCTTTCCATTGAAATGGAATTTATCTTTGTAGCTACTTACATACTGAGTTACACTACATTGACATATAATGACAGTCCAGTAAATTATATTGTTTAAAGTTGATATAAATTTAAGAAAAAATAGAAATATGAAATTAACTCATATATATATCTATCTTTAAAGACAGCTTGCACATATCACATGTGTTCAGTTAGGATTTTATTAACCAACTCAAAGAATATTGCTGCACTCAGTTTGTTGATGTTCAGAAAAGTCAACAGACCCACCTTTAAAGTTCATCTCCTGATATAAACACAAATAATGTTTTCCTCCTGGCGTGAAAGCACAAGATGTAATTCAGATATGGTAACTTTATGTCAAATGACAGTCACATAGATCATTGGCCAGAAAGAACATCAGTACAAGAAAGAGAGAAAATCCAATACTGAAACTGACGTCTATCGAAATAATCTTATCTAAATTGCAGAAACAAAGATTAGTTTACAGTGTGCACTTTACATAAGAAGTCATTCCTAATCTAACCCACAATGAAAGAGCTCTTGACAGAGGGTATGCTTTGTTCCTACTCTCCCTTCCTTCTTAGCTCTCTTGGTGCCTGAACATAGATGAAATCACTATTAGAAAGAAAGAGAAAAAGCATAGAACATTTAACATTAAGGAGATTGAAATGATGGTTAAACACTGGAGGACTCTCTTTAAAATTTTCCTGATGCTGGTTGTTTAATCTCAGAATGGTTCCCATAAGGACAGGATTAAACAGAAGCACACATGGTTACAAAATGTAAGAAATAGCTACATGCTTTTATAATTGTGCACTTAAAAGCACAAAAACACCATATTAATCACATTTTATTTGAATAAAGAAGAAATATAAGGAGATAGATTTTGAAATATATATGAGAGTTCTTGAACAACTTGGACTGGTGATCTTAAAATCTAAGTTTTCTTTGTTCTTTAATTGAATCCTTCACGGATGAGGGAAAACTCAGCCCCTCATCCCTGCTGTTTGACACCTCTGTGAGCTTTTGTGCTGTTTTAGCAATGTTCAGACAACGCTGGCACAAAAACTGAGCAACACACAGTTAAGGAAGAGCAAACTAAATTCTGCATCCCCACTATCCCACAGATAGCAGTAGATGCATGCACATGAATGTGCCTCGGGGTCTCAATCAATGATGTTGTTTCCAACTAATATCTCTCACTCTAAACATTGATCTTCATTGAACAACAGGTTTGACTTCCTTTTCTTTATTTCAGTCCTTACATTTTAGTGTGGATTCAAGGTAGAGATTTGGAGAAATAGCAGAAAAAAAGAGAGTGAGTTGTCAAAGCAGTGATGTGGTTTTTGCCTTACAGTAAAGACAGAGAAGCCCAGAATTCAGGTTTTCACTTGCATAAAGCCTTATTTTCCTCTGTAGTCCTTAACGTTCTTGTCTTTTTCTTGCCTTAAACTTTTATTTGCCTCCAGTGTAAAATGGAACTATGACTTATGATTCTGGTAAACAATAATTTAATTTAAGTTCTTTAAAGATGGCAATAGGATAATATTATTATTAAGCAGTATAAATTTCTTGTGAAGAATAAAAAGGTTTCCTCCTCAAAGAAATCATCCTGTATATAAGAGAAAATTCTAATTTGATTGAAAGACAATATAACTGAAGTAGATACAAAGCCTTATAGTTTAGAAAGTATTTTATATCACATTCCTATTTAATTTTTACAATAATGTTATAAGTAAGGCTAACATTATTATTTCTATTATACAAAAGAGAAAACTGAGGTCTAGAGAGAACAAGTAATTTGTCAGAGACAAACCAGCTATGAAATGTGTAGCATGGACTCAAATTCAGTTCTTCTGTCTCCAAATCAATGTTTTTCCTCTATATTATAAAGTCTCCTAAAATGACCTGCTTTGTCCCACCTTAATTAATATGATTTTATTAATATGATTCTCTTTTTCCACAAGTAGAAAATACAGCAGTTCCTTTTAAGGGAAGCAAAGCTCTAGTCTACGTTTTAGAAAAAGATTTCTCATGTGGAGCTTTATACTGGGGGCACTGAGGGATGGAGTATACAGTGTCCTCAGCTATCTCAGTCTTGTGAATGCTTTATCCGTCTTTGAAAGTTGTACATTGCTTTAGACATTTGATTAAATATAAGAGCTTGTCATTAAAGTGCAACTCAAGAAAAATAAGTTTGAAGAGGAGTGAAGGCAATTTTATCCATGAAGGCAGCTTTCTACTGACATTTAGTCCACCACAAGGCCCTAGATTAGCCCAAGAATATGACTATCTTACTCTACTGATATTTGTAGTAAGACTGATTCAACTGTACGAGATAAAAATTAAACTCAAATAGCTTAGGCAAAAAGGGAAATTGCTGGCCTATGGAGGCAAACTGTAAAGGGCAGGAACATCTGGAACTGAGGATTTGAATGTCATAATGACTCTTTTCATTTTGGTCTTTGCATCTTTTCACACATTGGCTTCACTCTCTGAGACTAATTTTCTTCTCATAAGTGGGGTATAGCTACAAACAACTTTAAAGCTCATATTCTTGAATGCTTCCTTCTGGGAGAAGAGGGAACTCCAAGCAATACTTACTACTCTATTTTTCTAGAGTAGAGAAAAATCTAGATTTGGCCAAGCTTCTGTTATGTGCCCATCTCTGAGATAAATCATTGTTTAAAGACATTTAACTGTCACAATTGATCCAACTATTGGCTAAACCAATAGTTAAAGCCAGAGAGGAGTTGTGATGGCAATTCCTATTGGAAACATAGGTTTCTGGTGGTGGGGTTGGGGGAGACTAAATGATGAGTGCCAGTTTCCCTTCACCTCCAAATGGAAGAAGAAATTGCGGGCAAAGGAACAATGGATGTCAGATGTTTCCCTACAAGCTTTATACTGCAATATTTCCAAATGATTTTTCCTCAGCTATGTTCACATGAAACAAACATGTTACTTGCTCCACCTTATTTTAGTTTTCTTACCTTAGCAATACTTATTTATTAATGTATTCCTTTTACTATTCCCCAAAAGATCTAGGGTGTTATCGAAGATTGATTACCCTCAAAAAACCAGGATAATCTAACATAAAAATTAGTTTATTTTAGTAGTTAAAAGAATAAGTTCCAAAGTGAGATTTCCAGAGTTCAAATCCTGGGTGATCACTTCCCAGCTATATGACCTTGAACAAGCTTCTCCCCAGGCAGAAGATGGAGCTTTAACTTTCATCATTGAAAGCTTTAACATTCATGGCATTGAAAGCTTTAACTTTCAATGCTAATTAATTTAGCATTGATGAAGATCTTTTCTTCTTGTCGGTGCCAGGCTTTCTGGGTCATGATGTCTAAGTCCCAGCGGATTCTGAGATTCTGCATATCATGAAAATCATGCTGTGTGCTCAAGCCTTCACCCCACCCTCAATAGCATTAGGTAGTTATGTTAAAGTTAAAAGAGACAAAAGAGATACGATTCCAACTTCATTCTCACTGACAGCAAATAAAGATTGTAAATATGTTGGCTATAGGCACATAAGTTCTGAAAAAAATACTTTTTCCCTTACTGGGTGCCTCCCTTTGCTCAGGTGTGTTCAGTGTGGTTAGCAAGCCTGTGTGGCCACCAGCCTCACTTCTCAATGACAGAAAGGTAGACTCTGAGTAATCAACTTCAAATATAGTTTTTATTTTGTCGTTAAACTCAGAATCCAGTAGTTAGTTTTAATTGCTCATTCCATAGAAACAAAACAGCTGCTCATGAACTTTAACATATGTCAACAATTAGTCAATATTAGTCAATACCCTCTGCCTTTATTTCCAAGTGTTTCCAAATTCTGTTCTGCAGATAAACATATTTGCTTCTTCAACTATTGCTACTCTGGTTTCTATCTCCACTCCACTGCTACAGGAGATAATTATATGTATAAATCTCTCTCTGTGTGTGTGTGTGTGTGTATATATATATGTATATATGTATATATATATGTGTGTACATATGTGTGTGTATATATTTAATACAAATGTATAAACCAAACACTGTCCTCAGCATTTTACATACAACATCTCATCTAAATCTCACTATAACTTCATAAAGTAAGCATTACTTTTCCCATTTTATGGAAGTTCAAAGAAGTTAAGTGATTTCTCAGAAGTCATAGACAGTTAAGTGGCCAACAAAGAATTAAAATGCAAGTCGGTGTGTTTCTATAGTACATGTTCAATACATGCACACATCTGATCACATGAAAGACAGGCCTATCACATTTGCAAGAGACATCAATCTATGTGGTCTGGCTAATCAGTTGATCACTAAATCAAAAATTTTATAGGCTGCAATAAAGGGATGAAATAAATAGATGCAACAAAACTGGCTTAAATGTAGTCTTACAATGAAGTTCGAAATAATCAATTACACATTAATAAGATTAAGAAGACCTGACTTAACAATACAAAATGTTTCTTAAAAATGCCCTGACCATTTTATCTGACAGAAAGGTCAATTTAAGTCAACACTGTAATTAATATCTTAAGAAAGCCAATGTAAATGTTGACTACATCAATAGCATATTATTGAGGTCAATAAAGTCAACAAAAGTAAAACTTCATTGTGCCATGCAGAATTATGGCTGCTCCCCTTTAACAAGGAAATAATTTAAAAGACACATAAAGAATATAGTACAGAATCTAGAAATGATGTCACGTGAGAAATTATTCAGCATATGGGGATTTGTATGTCTAGGAAAGAGAAGATTGGGGAAGGAAGAATGTAGAGATGTTTGTTAGGTGTCTTCAAACCCTTGGAAGGGTAGACTCTGTATTGTTTTATGGCAGGGGTCCCCAGCCTCCGGGGCCATGGACCAGTACTGGTCCGTGGCCTGTTAGGAACTGGACTGCACAGAAGGGGGTGAGCCATGGGCGAGTGAGCATTACCACCTGAGCTCGGCCTCCTGTCAGATCAGCAGCAGCATTAGATTATGATAGGAACGCAAGCCCTACTGTGACCTGCGCTCGCAAAGGATCTAGGTTGCACATTCCTTATGAGAATCTAACTAATGCCTGATGATTTGAGATGGAAGTTTCACCCACCACCCTGTCTCCCATCTCTGGCCCTGGAAAAATTGTCTTCCATGAAACTGGTCCCTAATGCAAAAAAGGTTGAGGACCACTGTTTTACAGAACAGAAGAAAAGGCTGATAGGCACAAATTATAGAAGAGTACGTTTCAGCATGTGGTGAAGACTGACTTAGTTGCTCAACAGGAGAAAGGGATACCACACAAAAGAATGAGATTTATTCATTTGTTTTCATAATACATGTTCATGGGAAGGCCAGATGACTATTTTTAAAGATTCTATCAAAGAGATTATTAAAAACTACCCACCAGATTGTCTTATACAAGGAAATTGAACTAAACGTAGCCTTTAAAACTAAAAATAGTATAATTTTTTCTTGCCCAATTATATTCCTTATGATAGAATTTATTAAGAATGTTATTTCATCCTTATATAACATGTTTTCCCTCCATCAATACTCCCCCCAGAATAGCAAAGTTTCTGTAAAATTGTTTTAGTGTCTGTATCTGGATTTATCTACTACAATCGCTGCCTGATATCCTATCAATATCACCAAGTCTTTGTGTTATAATGTCAACTCCAGGTTTTACCTCTCATTTAAAATGTAATTTGTTGCACATGTTTCTGTAACTTGAATTGAAAAAGGTCTGAGAATGAGTGTTGTCACATAAACTTTAAAGCTTAAGCCAACTGCTGATTGCTATTATTAATGTTTTCATGTATTTGCATTTATTATCCCTCAATTATTAAGTGCTAGGTTTGTGGCAAGTAAGGTTTTCATTTTAAAATGAGTCAAACAATTTATAAAAGTATTTTATTCATCTTAAAAAATTTTTAATAAATAAAAGTTGCTAATATATAAATTATGGAAACATGACAGGAAAAGTCGAAGTTTATAGAAAATATTTACTCTTGGAAATACCCCTGTCAGATCTGTTTTGCCAGTTTAAAAGAAAATATATATTCTCAAAAAGTTCTTCTACACATTTTTCTTGCAAATTGTACATTTTGAAGTTAAGATTTGTAATAGTTGTAAAGTTGGCATGTGAGGAGGAATTAGTTATTAATGAACTACATCTTGTTCATGGGAAACAGAGTTGAACCATCTTGAGTACTTCTGAAACCTGGAGGTTAATGTTTAAAATTACTGAAGGGAAGGTGGAGCTTTTTTTCCCTAAGTCATAAAAAGGAATAATTGCGATGACACACCACAGTATGCATTTTATACTGTTGAATGATGGCAGCTTCACATTTGGCTCCATGCCTCAGAGGCCTAGCACACCCAGGGAGCGTTGTAAAAGCTGCCTAACGCACACCCTGGCGTGCGTGTGCTCACTTTTACAGCGAGCAATAATTTTAAAGGAACATACAGTACCTACCAAGAAGCTTGTTCAGAAGACACAACGTAAATCACTAGGAACACAAAACTTATGTACAATATTTTTACTAATAAGTAAATAAATAACAATCCTGGTTTGACATGTTTAAACAAATAGTGATTATATACCATTTTAAATGTTTTAGTGAAATATTTAGACTCTAAATATTTTCTGATGATGATAAGATCATAAAGATTTCAGAATCCAGTATCTGGATGAATAAGCCTACAATCTTGAAAATGGTTTTCTGCTGCTTTTCAGTCGTACCACATTTTTCAAGTAAGAACAAGTTGCTTTCTTTTGGAGGTATAATGTTATACCAACTTTAGTAGAATTGTAAAACTTCTTAAAGTTAATATTTTTTCCAAATCAGGATGCAGAAAACATGTTAAAATCCATAAATTATACCAAAGTAATCATTTAAATACTTGTGGTAATTATGAACTAGTGTTCATAAATAAAGGACAAGAACTCTGATTATCCTGGATAAGTTTTTATCCTTTATCATTTGAGTGGACCATCTACAACATTCATAAGAATTAACCATCCATCAGAGGCAGATCCAGGTTTGGCACAGACTTTAGTTTGCATAATCTGTTGGGATTAGGGGCTGCCTCTTTAAAAACATAAATACATATATAAGAAGTGAATAATTAGAATGAGAAAAAAATCACAGTGAATCACTGGAAACTTAAAAATTCAGCCTAGTGTCTTCTAAGATGCCTTTAGGCAGTTTGTAGGAAAAGTTTGTATTATCCTGGTTGCAATTTGGCTTCCCATCCACACTTGGAACTCTACAGTTCCCAGCATCTCCAAGTGCTCAAGGTTCCCATGCGAATGAAGGCCCTAACGCTTATGTTTTCTTTGTTTCATGATAACTTTACCTCTGCTGGCCATATATAATATTGGTGGGGAAAAAATAGTGGCAAGAAGTATTGTTTCTGACCCTGCCTCCTTCAGAGTTCATAGTTCTAGAATGAATTTAAGATTGTGGGCAAGAGCCAGATCAAGGTTTAGAGCTCACCCTTAAAAGAAAATTATTTAAATGTTGTATTTTATAATTTTGGCTTTATATTTCACTTTCTTATGTACTATCAACTGGGAGAGATTAATGTGTAGATATGGGAACAATCCACATTTTCAAGGGCTCTGATTCTAAAGCAAAATGGGGACTAGGAATGTTGGAAGTGTTGTTTTTATTCTCAGCAATCTGCAATGTACACATACATATATAGCTTTGTAATTATGATAGCAACACAGTACACATAATCAGTAGTTTGTAACTCCTGTCAATGAACCCTCTAGGAAACAGATGGCATTTTGGTGCTGTGGACACAAGAAGGGAGTAAACCTCTGAAGATTCTTAATTTGTTTTATTTTATTTTTAGAGATGCATCTTGCTCTGTCACCCAGGATGAATAATAAGACAATCACAGGACTGGAGCCTACCCTAAAGAGCTAGATGACCCAGTTCTTTACTGCTAGGCAGGTTTGTACCTTCAGAATCCAAGAAGAATGGCTGTCATCTCACCCTGAATATGATTTGTCTCAAATGATCAGACCTTCAGAAATATGTTAAATCTATGAAATTCTTTTTCTTTTTCATTTTTCTCATTGTTATTAAAAAGACTTTTGCCGATTCATTTCCATGTCTTTTTATTCCCCACTATTCTTTAGAGTAGAAGAATTTAAGCAACTACCTGAAACAGGTGAGTTTTTATAGGCAAGGTTTATAATTGACAAGAAAAATGTCATATCTGAAACCATATTCTTTTCTAGAAAAAATACTTGGTATGAATTTTTATTCTATATTTGAGACATTTTTTCAGATATGCAATTTACCATTCTCAACACTAATAATTTTCTCTTTTCTGTCACATGCACTCCAAGGCTCTATCATTCTCATTCTTAGTGCTCAGATGTCCTTTCCACATATTCAGAAGTTCCCTGCTAGCTTGTTAAATCAACAGTGCATTCCTCTTCTGATGATTACAGCCACTCGAGGGTGGAGGATGAGGAAAGTGATCAGGGAGAGAAAAAGCAGAAGATGTCCTAGGAGAGAAAAGGAGAGCACAATTTGGAGTGGCGAGTAAGGATGTCCCTTTTTCTATCTAGTAAAATAGAAGTCCCTAAATTCTCAAGTTTAATATAAGCTGGAGCTACAGAGAAACCATTCATTCATTTATTTGACAATTTTTTTTAGTGCATACTGAGAACCATGTCTAGGCAATATGGATACATTAGTGAACGAAACTATAAAATTCCTCCTCTTGTGAAGTTTATATTTTAGATGAGATGGTTGGGGGATACAGAGAAAACTAAGTAAATTATTTAGTATATTAAAAGATAATAAATGCTTTGAAGAAAACTAAGACAAGCCATCAAGGTAGGAAGTGCTTCAGGGCAGGGGTGGAGAGTAAAAATTTGACTCAGACACTGAACAGGTGACATTTGTGCAAAAAACTCAAAAAGGTGAAAGAACAAGGCACGCAGTTATTAAAGAAAAGAGAATCCAGAGAAAAGGAAAATCAAATGTAATTGCCTAAGGAGGAGTACGTTCAGGATGTCCAAAGAAGGGCAAGGAATTAGTGTGGCAGGAATTGAGGGGAGATGGGATCATAAGAATAACAAGAAGTCAGTGTGTGATCCATTATAGTAACTTTAGCTTTACTGTGAGTTAAAAAAAATGCCACAACTTATTACATGTTTTTAAGCAGTGGGGTGGTATAATCTGACATTTTTCAAGAAGAAACACTCTGCTACTGTGTTGAGAATAGGATATGGGAGGCCTGGGAAAAGCCGGGGAGACGTTATTACTATATTTCAGGCAAGAAGTGATGGTGGCATACAACAGGGTGGAACCAGTCGAGTAGCAGGGGTTGTATTCCAGACATATTTTGAAAGGTGAGCAAACAGGATTTGTTTGATGGATTGCCTGTAAAAGAAAAAGAGGAGTCATCGATGACTGCGAGATTTTTAATCTGAACAACTGAAAAGGTTGCCTGAAATAGGGAAGACTGTGTGCGTGTTTAGGCAAAGACAGACAATCAGGAAGTCAGTTTTGTTTAGGCAAGGACAATCAGGAAGTAAGTTTTGTACATAACTTTGAGATGTTTATTGGCCATCCAAGTGGAGATGTCAAAATAGAAAGTTTGTGGATGAGGCTTGAGTTTAGGAAGCAGGTCCAGACTGGAGGTATCAGATTATGGTTAGTGTTTAAAGCCATGTGATTAAAGGAGTTCGTCAAGCGAGCAAACATAGACAGAGCAGTCCAAAGATTGAGAAGATTGAACCCTGGGACACTCTAGTGTTCAGAAATCAGGTGAATAATTAAAATCTAGCAAAGAAGATTAAAATAGAGTTGGCAGTAAGGTAGGAGGCAAAGCAGGAAAGTGGGTATCAAGCAAGTAAGAGTGGGATGACTTAATCACACATCAGCCTTGAAAAGCATTTACTGGAGGGGAATCTAGAAGGAGATGCAGTGGCAGATTCCCGTCACACTTTGGGGCAGTGCACAGGGATCCAGGAGGGCTGACTCTCGTATTCCAATCGAGAAACCCCAGTCCTTCAGCTGGTAGGCCTGAAAAGCTGCATGACTGAGAAGCCCACATTTTCCCCTGAAGTGTGTAGTTCTATGTGTAAAATGGGGCACAGGCTCCCAGCTCGTTTCTGTGTGTGATTAACCAGGGGGAATTCTCAGGGAGAAAAGGAGTAGGTGGGCCACAGAGAAATGGAAGGAAAGCACCATTTACACGGCACTGCAGACAAAAAAGCAAAGTGTAAGTGTGTGTGTGTGTGTGTTAAAACAAGGGGCAAAGAGGAACAAAAAGAGAAATGTAAACTGATAAAGAGACAATGTAACAAAAAGATATAACCATCATGAACATATATGCCCCTCTCCCCTAACACTCCATTCCCTCTGGCGGTTTTAATTCTCAAGTACATTCAGATGGTTTGGCCTTCATTCATGCCATTTGAGGTCCATGCGCACCTCAACATTCAGCATGCTCAGAATTGAGCTCATTCTCATTCGATCCCATTATAACCAACCCCCCTCCAAAAAAAAACCCACACCAAATGTATTTGTCTTTCTGTATTCCCTTAGCGTATGATACCTGTTTTAGTTTTTCTGGGTGAAAAACAACCACAAAGTCTCAGTGGCATATGACAATATGCATTTATTTCTCACTTAATGGGTCTGTGGTTTAGCAGGCAGTTTCTCCTTCAAGGTTGTGGGTTACTTCCAGGTCTGTTTCATGAGTTTAATTCTGAGACCCACATTGAAGGGGGCAGTGGCTACCTCAGGCATGTTCTTCTTTTGACGGAGGTAAGAAGCTTCCAGAGGCATGAGTGGATACACGTGAGGTCTCTGAAATCCTAACTCAAATGAGCACACCCTGTCGTTTTGCCCACATGCCATTGGCCAAGACAAGCCATGGGCTAAGGCCAACATTGCCTGGGGGAGGAGAGATGTGTGGAGGGGTGAATATTTCCTGAATGTTATCTAGTTTTTCACAGCACCACTCTCCACCCACGATCTACCTTACTTTTCTTGACTCCTTTTTCTTCCCCCGCCCATCAACAAATCTGAAATGCATTCCTAGCAGCACTGCTTATCTGTCCAGAGTCATCTATTATTTTTATCCTCCAAGTTAAACTGAACTGCTGATTGTTCCCTGCACTCTTTTGTTCAATTTTTTTAACCTACCTCAGAAGCAAGAATAGAGCGTCTCTACCTTCAGATCCCCAAAACATATGTAGGGATTCTATTATCCATCCATCAGCCTCTTGAATGTGCACCTCTAGTGGGCATTCAACGATGCTGCACCGTTACATCATATCATTATTACCATCATCTTAGTTTATGTTAATTGAATATTTATTAGGCATTATGCCCTGAGCTAACTGCTTGACATATAAATATATTATGCCCCATTTAATCCTTACAACTTCCTTAGGAAGAAGATACTATTAATCCTCCCAATTATGTTGATGGGGAAATTAAGATTAGATATAATATATCTTCCCTAAAGTTACAGTGACAATTTGTGGAGGAGACTCAATAAGGTTTTTTAAATTAACAAATAATTGGCCGGGTGCGGTGGCTCACGTCTGTAATCCCAGCACTTTGGGAGGCCGAGGCGGGTGGATCACGACGTCAGGAGATCGAGACCATCCTGGCTAACACGGTGAAACCCCGTCTCTACTAAAAATACAAAAAATTAGCCGGGCGCGGTGGCAGGCACCTGTAGTCCCAGCTACTTGGGAGGCTGAGGCAGGAGAATGGCGTGAACCCGGGAGGCAGAGGATGCAGTGAGCCGAAATCGCCCCACTGCATTCCAGCCTAGGCGACAGAGTGAAACTCCATCTAAAAAAATAAATAAATAAAATTAATTAATTAATTAACAAATAATTGTACATATTTTGTGGGATACATAGTGATGTTTTGATACATGTAATGCATAGTGATCAGATCAGGGTAATTAGCATGTCTATTATCTCAAACATTTATCATTCCTTTGTATTGGGAACATTCAATATCCTCCTTCTGGCTATTCAAAACTATGTATTTTTGCTGACTATAGTCACCCTACAGTAATACAGAACACTAGAATTTATTCCTCGTATCTAACTGTAACTTTGTGTCTTTTAATAGATATTTTCTTATCCCTCTTTTTCCCCTACCCTTCCCAGCCTCGGGTATTCTCTATTTTATTTTTTACTTCTGTAAGATCAACATTTTTTAGCTTCCTTATATGAGGGAGAATATTTGGTGTTTAACCATCTATTTCTGGCTTATTTCACTCAACATAATGTCCTCCTGTTGCATTCCTGTGGCCACAAATGACAGGATTTCATTCTTTTTTATGGGTGAATAGTATTCAATTGTGTATATATACCACATTTTCTTTATCTTTTCATCTGTTATTGGATACCTAGGTTGATTTCCAAATTTTGGATATTGTAAATAATACTGCAATAAACATGAGAGTGCAGATGTCTTTTTGATATAATGATTTCTTCTCCTTTCGATAAATTCCCAGTAGTGGGGTTGCTGGATCATATGGTAGTTCTACTTGTAGTTTTTTTTTTTTTTCCAACAGATTTTGTAGTATAGGTGGTTTTTAGTTACAGAGATGAGTTCTTTAGTGGTGAATTCTAAGATTGCAGTGCACCCATCACCTGAGCAGTGTACACTGTACCCAGTATGTACTCTTTTATCCCTCCTGCCTCAATCTATCCCTCTAAGTCCCTGAAGTCCATTGTATCACTCTGTATGTCTTTGCATCATCATAGCACACTCCCCACTTAAAAGTGAGAATATTCGGTATTTGGTTTTCCATTCCTGAGTTACTTCATTTACAATAATGGCCTCCAGCTCCATCCAAGTTGCTGCAAAAGACATTATTTCATTCCTTTTTATGGCTGAGTAGTATTCCATGGTGCATATATACCACATTTTCCTTATCCACTTCTTTGTTGGTGGGCACTGAGGTTGATTCCATATCTTTGCAATTGTGAATTGTGCTGCTATAAATATGCATGTGCATGTGTCTTTTTCATATAATGACTTCTTTTCCTTTGGGTAGACACCTAGTAGTGTGATTGCTGGATCAAGTGGTGGAACTACTTTTAGTTCTTTCAGGAATCTCTACACTATTTTCCATAGTGCTTGTACTGATTTACATTCCCATCAGCAGTGTAAAATATTCCCTTTTCACCACATCCATGCCAACATCTGGCCATTCTTGCAGGACTAAGGTGGTATCCCATTGTGGTTTTAATTTGCATTTCCCTGATAATTAGTGAGGTTGAGCATTTTTTCATATGTTTGCTGGAAGCATATCTTCTTTTGAGAAATGTCTATTCATGTCCTTTTCCTACTTTTTGATGAGATTATTTGTTTTTTTCTTGCTGATTTGTTTGAGTTCCTTGTAGATTCTGGATATTAGTTTTTTGTCAGATGCATAGTTTGTGAATATTTTCTCCCACTCTGCGGGTTATCTGTTTACTCTCTTGATTATTTCTTTTGCTGTGCAGAAACTTTTTAGTTTAGTTATTTCCCATTTATTTATTTTTGTTTCTGTTGCATTTGCTTGTAGGGTGTTAGTCATGCATTCTTTGCCTAAGCCACCGTCCAGAAGTTTTTCCAATGATATCTTCCAGAATTCTTATAGTTTCACATCTTAGATTTAAGTCTTTGATCCATCTTGTGTTAATTTTTGTATAAGGTGAGAGGTGGGGATTCCGTTTCATTCTTCTGCATGTGGCTTGCCAGTTTTCCCAGCATCATTTATTAAATAGGGTGTCCTTTCCCAATTTATGTTTTTGTATGCTTTGTTGAAAACCAGTTGACTGTAAGTACTATTTGTAGTTTTTTTGAGGAACCTCCAAATTGTTCTTCATAGTAGTTGTATTAATTTACATTGCCACAAACAGTGTATAAGAGCTCCCTTTTTTCCACATTCTTACCAGCATTTGTTATTTTTTGCCTTTTTGATAATAGCCATCTAATTGGGATGAAAAGGTACTTTATTGTGGTTTTGATTTGCATTTTTCTGATAATTAGTGATGTTGAGTATTTTTTCATATATTTTTGGCCATTTGTATGTCTTCTTTTGAGGAGTATCTGTTCAGATCATTTGCCCATGTTGAAGTCAAATAGTTTTTTTTTTTTTTTTTTTTTTTTTTTTGCTGTTGACATGTTTGAGTTCCTTATATATTCTGAATATTAATTCCCTCTTGGGTGAGTAGTTTGCAGATATTTTCTCCCATTCTGTAGGTTGTCCTTTCACTCTGTTGATTGTTTACTTTGCTGTGAAAAAGCTTTTTATCTTGATATAATCCCACATATTTATTTTTGCTTTTATTTCTTGTGCTTTTGAGGTCTTATTAATAAAGACTTTTTCCAGACTAACGTCCTAGAGCATTCCCCATTTTCTTCTAGTCATTTTATACTTTGTGGTGTTACATTTAGGTTTTTGATCCATTTTGAGTTGATTTTTTTCTTTTTTTCTTTTATTTTTATTTTTATTTTTTGTGTGTAAGTTGATCTTTTTAATAAAGAGAGGTGGGGGGTCTAGTTTCATTCTTCTGCATATGGATATCCAGTTTTTGCAGAACCGTTTATTGAAGAGACTGCCCTTTCCCTGGCAAGTGTTCTTGGCACCTTTGTCAAAATAGGTTGGCTGTAGATAGGTGGATTAATTTCTGGGTTCTCTATTCTCTTCCATTGGTCTATGTGTCTGCTTTTATGCCAGTACCACAGTGTTTTGGTTACTACAACTCTATAGTATATTTTGAGGTTTGGTACTGTGATGTCTCCAGTTTTATTCTTTTTGCTCAGAATTACTTTGGCTATTTGAGGTCTTTTGTGCTTACATACAAATTTTAGAGTTTTTCTTCTATTTTTGTGAAGAATGTCATTGGTGTTTTGATAAGGATGGCATTGAATCTGTAGATGGCTTTGAGTAGTATTGCAATGTTAACAATATTAATTCTTTCAACCCATAAGCATGAACATCTTTCAATTTTTTTTTTTTTTTGTATTCTCTTTAATTTCTTTCATCAGTGTTTTGTAGGTTTTTTGCAGAGGTTTTTCATCTCCTTGGTTAAATTTATTCCTGAGTATTTTTTGTAGCTATTGTAAATGTGATTGCCTTCTTGAGTTTTTTTTCAATTAGTTTGTTATTTGTGTATAGACACTACTAATTTTTATATATTAATTTTATATCTTGCAACTGTACTGAATTCATTCATCAGCTCCAAAAGTTTTGATACAGCCTTCAGGTTTTTCTGTATATAAAATCATGTCATCTGCAAACAGGGGCAATTTGACTTCTTTCTTTCCAATTTGAATGTCTTTTCTTTTTCTTGCCTAAGTGCCCTGGCTAGGACTTTCAGTACTATGTTAAGTAAGAGTGGGCATCCTTGTCTTGTTTCAGTTCTTAGAGGAAAAGCTTTCAATTGTTCCCAACCCGGTATAACATTGGCTGTGAGTCTGTCACATATGACCTTTATTTTGCTGAGGTTTGTTCCTTCTATGTAGAGTTTGTTGAAGGTTTTTATCACGAAGGGATGCTAAATTTATCAAATGCTTTTTCCAAGTCTATTGAGATAAGTATATGGTTTCTGTCTTACTTTCTATTGTTGCGATATATCACGTTTATTGATTTACATGAATTCCTGCATCCCTAGTATAAATCCCACTTGATCATGATGTATTATCTTCTTGAAGTACTGTTGAATTTAGTTTGTTAGTATTTTGCTGAGAATTTTTATCTGTATGTTCATTAGGGATATTGGCTGGTCGTTTTTTTGTTGTTGTTGTGTCCTTCTCTGGTTTTAGTATCAGAGTTACGCTGGCCTCATAGAATAAGTTCAGAAAAATTCTCTCCCCTGTAATTGTGTGGAATACTTTTGAGAAGAATTGGTATTAATTCTTCTTAAAGGTTTAGTAGAATTCAGCAGTGAAGCCATCTAATCCTGGCCTTCTGGTTGTTGGGGGAATTTTTATACTGATTCAATCTTGTTATTTGTTATTGATCTGTTCCAGTTTTCTATTCCTTCTTAGTTCAGTCTTGATAGGTTCTATGTGTCTAGGAATTTATCCATTTTCTCCAGGTTTTAAAATTTATTAGTGGATAGGTGTTCATAGTAGTCTATCAGTATCATTTGTATTTCTATAGTATGTCTTGTACTGTCTCCTTTTTTTGTTTCTCATTTTATTTGCTTGGATCTTCTTTCTTTTTTCTCAGTCTAGCTAATGGTTTGTCTGTTTTATCTTTACAAAACACCAACTTTTGTTTTGTTGATCTTTTGTATTTTTTGTTCTCAATTTATTTTATTTCCACTCTGATCTTTACTATTGTTTCCTTTTCCTAATTTGGGGTTTGGTTTATTCTTGCTTTTCTAGTTCCTTGAGTGCATCACTAGGTTGTTTCTTTGAAATCTTTCTAGTTTTCTAATGTAGGCATTTATTGCTATAAATTTGCATCTTAATACTGCTTTTTTTGTGTTCCATAGGTTTTGATATGTTGTGTTTCTATTAATATTTTCATTTGTTTCAAAAAAGTTTTAAATTTTATTCATAATTTCTTCCTTCACTCATTGGTTGTTCAGGAGCATGTTGTTTAATTTCTATGTATTTGTATAATTGTGAAGGTTCTTCTTGTTATTACTGTGTAGTTTTATTCCATTGTGGTCAGGTGAGATACTTCATAAGATTTCTATTTTTAAAACTTTTTTGAGACTTTTTTGTTTCTTGACATATAGTCAGTCCTGGAGAATGTTCCGTATGCTGGTGAAACATATGTGTATTCTGCAGCTATTGGCTAAAATGTTTGTAAATATCTACTTAGTCTATGGTACTGCTTAAATTCAATATTTTTATGTGGATTTTCAGTCTAGATCATCTGTCCAATGTTGAGAGAGGGGTGTTGAAGTCCCCAGCTATTATTGTGTTGGAGTCTATTTCTCCCCTTAGAGCTAATGATATTTGCTATATATATATATATATATATCTGGATGCTCCAGTGTTGAGTGCACATGTATTTACAATTATTATATTCTTGCTGAATCAATCACTTTTTTATTATAGTATATCATTCTTTGTCTCTTTTTGGAGCTTTTGATTTGAAGTCTTTCTTGTCTAATATAATTATAGTTTTTTTTCCATTTGCATGAAATATCTTTTCCATGTCTTTACTTTCAGTCTATGTGTCTGTAGAGATGAGATGAGTTTCCTGTAGGCAGTATATAGTTGGGTCTTTAAAAAAAAATCCATTTTTCCAGTCTATATCTTTTAAATAGGGAATTTAATTCATTAACACTCAAGGTTATTATTTTTAAGTGAAGACTTATTCTTGTCATTTTATTGATTTTTGTTTGTTTTTAAGACAGAGTCTTGCTCTGTCACCCAGGCTGGAGTGCAGTGGCACGATCTTGGCTCACTGCAACTGCTGCCTCCCAGGTTCAAGCAATTCTCCTGCCTCAGCCTCCTGAGTAGCTGGGTTTACAGGTGCCCACCACAATGCTTGGTTAATTTTTGTATATTTAGTAGAGACAGGGTTTTGCCATCTTGTCCAGGCTGGTCTTGGACTCCTGACCTCAGGTGATCCGCCCACCTCAGCCTCCCAAAGTGCTGGGATTACAAACATGAGCCACTGCACCCAGCCATTTTATTGAGTGTTTTCTGTTTTTTTTTTGCTGTTGTTGTTGTTTACATATACTTTGTTCATTACTTCTTCTCCTATTGTTTATTTTTAGGGTTGGTGGTTTTCCATAGTGATAAGCTTTGATTCCTTTTTTTTCCTTTGTGTATCAGCTCTATCAGTTTTATAGTTTTGTATGGTTTCATTATAGTGGTTACTGTCTTTTCACTTTCAAATATAAGACTCCTTTGAGCATTTCTTGTAAGGCTGGTCTAGTAGTGATGCATTCCCTTAGCTTTTGCTTGTGTGTGGAAAATGTTACTTATCTATCATTTCTAAAGGATAGCTTTGCCTGGTGTAATATTCTTAATGACAGATTTTTTTCCGTCAGTACTTAGAATATATTATACCATTCTCTCCTGGCCTGTAAGGTTTTTTCTGAGAAATGCACTGTTAATCTAATAAGGATTCCCTAATATAAGACTTGACTCTTTTCCCCTCCTCCTTTTAGAATTCTTTCTTTTGTTTTTGATTTTTGATAATTTGACTATCGTACGCCTCAGAGAGGAACTGTTTGGGTTGAATCCATTTGGGATTCTTTGGGCTTTCTGGACCTGGGCATCCATCTCTTTCCCAAAGCCTGAGACATTTTCTGCTGTAATTTCATTAAATGTGTTTTTCTTCATCCTTTCCCTTCTCTTCTCCTTCTGGAGCATTCATTATACAAATATTTGTTCACCCAGTGGTGTCCCATGAATCCTGTAGGCTTCCTTCATTCTTTTTTCTTTTAAATTTTTGTCTGCCTGTGTTATTTTAAAATACCTGTCTTCAAGCTCAGAAATTCTTTCCTCTGATTTACCTAGTCTATTGTTTAATCTCTCAGTTGTATTCTTTATTTCATTCATTGAATACTTCAGCTACAGTATTTCTATTTGATTCATTTTATGATATCTATCTCTTTATTAAACTTCTTATTGAAACCATGAATCATTTTCCTGATTTCATTGAATTTTCTACCTGTATTCTCTTGTATCTCACTGAGTATGCTTAAGATTATTATTTTCAATTCTTTTTCAATTCAATTTCATATGTTTCTTTATGATTAGGGTCTGTTACTAGAGAATTAATATTTCCTTTCAAAGTGACTTGTTTCCTTGCCTTTTCTTGTTTGATGTGTCCCTACATTGGTTTCTTCACATCAGGTGGAAAAGTCATCTCTTCCAATTTTATGGAGTAGGTTTTGTAGAAAAGACTTAATTATATTAATGTGTCTTAGGATATCAGTTTGGTCGGGTATATTGGCCTTGGTTCTAGGTGGAGACAACAGTGGAGTCGTCATATAGTTTCCTCAGTTGTAATACACACTAGCAGTGTTTGCAAGTTTCTCAGTGGCTTATCTGAGAGAATTTGTGGCAGAAGTGGTATAGCTTTGCTGGGTGTGGGTTCACCAGGCTGTTTCTCAAGTTGGGGGCACCTGTGTGCACATGGGTTGGCCAATTTGGGGTCTGTCTCATTGGGGTTGGGACCATGGGGCTGTTACTCTGACCAGGAGCACGGGCACACATTTGCTCAGCCAACCAGGGGCACGTCTGCCAGAAGCAGGCTGTGGGGCTGTTTCTCAGGCCCAGGACATGGGCATGCAGCTGCTCAGCCAGCCTGGGGATATGTCTACGAAGAGTGGCCCACAGGTCTGTTTCTCTGACTTAGGACATGGGCGCAAGGATGCTTGGCTGAGTTGGGAGTATGCTAGCGAAGGGTCTCCAGTGGGGCTGTTTCTCTGGCCTGGGACAAAGCTGCATGGCTGCTAAGTTGGCCTAGGGGTATGTTGCGGGGGAAGACCCAGAGGTCTATTTCTCAGCCTTGGGGAATGGGCAAAAGGTTACTTGGCTGACCTGGGGGGCGTTTGTCTGCTGAGGTGGCCTACAGGGCTGTTTCTTAAGTCTGGAACATAGGCACATGGCTACTTGGCCAGCCTGGGGGTGTGCCTACCAGAGGCAGGCCATGGAGCTGTTTCTTAGGCCCAGAATATGAGCTCTTGGCTGCTCTGCTGGCCATGGGATGAGTGCTCATGACGGGTGGCTTGTGGGATTGTTTCTCAGGCCCTTATTGGGGATGCAGGGCTATTGAGGACACCAGAGCCATGTCTGTGGGGGTGGCAGTGCAGCAGGGCTGTTTCTCAGGTCCTCAGCATGGGCATGTAGTCACTCCACTAGCCCAGGAGTGTATTAGCTGCTCGGAGGCTCATGGGGGGTTGGGAGAGTAATACAGCGGTTCTGCTTGGCACAATGAAGATGGAGTCCTGTGTCTGGAGAGGTGTGGTGGCTACTGGCCCCCAGAGCAGGGCACACTCTAGAGGTGTCTCTGATCTCAAGATGGCACTGTGCTGCAGAAGCTGGGCTTACAGGTAGTGGGCAGTACACACTTGTGCTTTTAATGCAGGGCAATGCAGCTGCATGCATTCCCAGCTGCTCTCCAAAATGAACTCAGGGCTTGCAAAGGCTATGGGATTCTACTGTAGTAAGGACTGCAGGTGTTTGCTGTGGGAATGGGTGCTGGTGGGATTCTTCCACCTACCTTCCCCTTACAATGGGAAGTCCCTCTTGGCTCCAGGCACATCCAATCTGCATGAGGAAGATGGGCTGCAGAGGCAGGGTGCCTCCATGCTGTCCTCCTGGACTTCCAATCAGCACTATCGTGTCTCCACTCCCCCACTTCACTCCAGTGCCCTTTGGCACTCCAGTCAAATCTTCGCTGTTTATCCATTGCCTTGCTCCTGTCTCAGGTGGGGAGATAAGCTTCAGGCATCTCCAGGCAGCCATCTTGCTGACATCTCTCCTCCTGATAAGGTTTTTCTGACTCCAGAATTCTCTCTCCTAACCACTACCTTCTATGTTGCTTTTCCTTCTATTATTTTTCCATACCAACACTAAGAATAGTATTTGGTTAGGTGGATCTTATTAGTTGGCAACGCAGTCTAAATTCACTAAATTGTTGGACAAATTTCCATTTACTTTAATATGATTCAGAAACTACCAGTGTAATCACCTTTTTCCTTTATTGCAGTTTAAGTAACTTTTTATACTAAATATTTCATATCAAACTTTTCTGATTATAAATGTTTTCTGTAAACCAAATTTACTTGAGAATGATCAATATTTCTTTCAAAGCAAATGACAATACCACTGTGAAATATGTATCTGCAATGCTTCTCAATCTTTTATATCAAAGGTAGAAAAGAATGCATAGGGATTAGATTAATATTGGATATTTTCAGTTACTTATCACTGAAATGTTGTTTGAATGCTTTATTTCTCCAATAAAGGAGAGCCAGAGGTATTGATCAATAAGTTGCTAAATCGATTTTTTTAAAGAGAGACAGAAAGAGAGAAAACCTTATTCTGGTTTTACTTTCTATTTCAAATGCATACAAAGTAACTCTTTACAGGAAGAGTACCCATTTTGTGATTTTTTTCTAAGATTATTAAAGACTTTTCTGTTTTCTCACAGACTTGGAGTACCGGTTAAATTAAATTAGAGAATTTAATAGGTTAAATACATGATTTACCTCTGTACATGCCACTCAATTTTACTGTGAACATAAAACTTCTCTAAACGTAGCCTATTCGTTTTTTAAAATTCACATAATTTTAGAATTTTTAATGATAATTTTAAACGTATAGTTCTGCTGATTATTAGGTTGACTCAAAGTCTAACAATTTGCTTTAATTCAGTTGTTCTCAACCCTACCTATCTGCCTGTTAGAATTCTCAGGGAGCATTAAAAATGTGGGTACAATAACTCTGTGAATATACTAAATGTCATTGAATTTTACATATTTATGTGTGTGAATTTTACATGAATTGTATGTCTTTGGAGATTTTTTAAAAATATGGGTGCCCAGGTCTCACTCGGGACTAATTAAACTTGAATCATACTAGGAAGGGTCAAGGCACCCAGGTGACTCTAATGTGCGGTCAAGGGCTAAAACCAGATTCAGCTTGTCCTTCTTAGTTAAAAAAAAAAAAAAAAAACCAAGACGCTTTTAATCTCCCAAGTAGGTAAGTTGATTAAGTCTTCAAGATTTTGGTTATAAGGACAAAATTCATTAGAAATAACTGAAAGCAACCTAGTTGTTTTTAACTCACTTTAATGTTAGTTTTTAAAAATGCAAGAATTATGTCATTTGAGAGCAGAGGAAAGACAAAAATTCTGGCAGAATTATAGCTAGAACCAAAGTGACCTATTCTGGAGAGAGATTTAGGGGTGGTGGTGATTTTTCCACTGCAGTGCAGAGGTTCACCAGAACCTACCATAAGGGTCTGGACTGGACTGGCAGGTTAAACTTTTCTGTAGAAATAGATGAAGATGACACAGCTTTTCCACGACTAAATACAATCACCCTGGTCATTACTCTGAGAATGTGGCAGTTTGTGTCTATGACATGACTTTCCTGTTGGAAGTGGAAGCATCCTGTGGTAAAATAGCGAACCCTCTAGTTACCTCCCCTTCATTCAACCTCTTTCCATGATTGCAGAGATGGGCTCTGTGATTTAAGTCGACCAAGAAAATGCCATGTCTCTAGACACAATGATTGCTTCAAAGGTAGATGCATTACCTAATTTAGTTTAATCAGGGTGGAGCTCAGGACTTCTGTTTCACTATTGGGAAAAATGCATACTTTCTTCCTCTGGCTGTGAAGGAGGAAACATATAGGGCTATGGACTACTGAAAGCTAGCATTAGGGAAGCCACTCTGAGAACAAATCCAACCCATGGAGGCAGACAGAGCTAAGATTGTAGAGAAATAGATGAAGAGCCCTGATAACATTGTGAAAATGTGGATCAAACTGTGCCTAAACCCTCACTGATCCAAGAGCTTCTCTGTTACTTGAGCCAATCCCTTTACTATATAATTCAGTTTGTGAGGGGGAGGGAGGCGTTCTGTTTCTTGCATACAAAAGCATCTTTGTTGATTCAGTGATTATATGTCAACTTCCTTTAATGAATTAATTCACAAATTGGAATTAAGAACCAATAAGATATTTTGAAATAACAGTAGCCTCCTCAGGTATTTGAATTTAAATAGAGAAATGATCTAAAACCAATGGTCCAAACCAAAGTTTCTTTTAAAAATGAAGAAGTGAATGCTCATCAGTTTATTAGGGTTGGGATTTAGGATAGAAACCTTCTCCAAGCAAAACATTCTTAAGGAGGGTTATCTCGCTTCTATTTTGTGTCCAGCAGGATCTATCTTCCTTTTGATAATTCTTTTTGCTACTTCTTTACTGGTGCCTTTTCCTTCAACCACCAATATTACTCTGATTACCACTAAATCAGTCTCTTTCTCTCTTCTCTCTCTTACCCTATCTGTCTTCACTTTTCTCTCCCCCCATTATGATGTTTCTCTTTTTCATTCTGACTCCCACTGTTTCTCCAAGAACAAGATTAATTTGAGCCTATCCTTTTGGTTCAAGAGGGTCCTGAAAGTAGTCCCTGCAGGACACTAAGTAACTAATCAATTAATCCAAGTCAATACTCTAATGGCTACATAAACTTTTTCGGATTATACACTAATTTTTGAACCTGCCTCGATTCATACTTGTTTAAAGATTATATTTGATGATCTCAATTTTTCTGGAGAAAAGACCTAGAGAAGAATGGGGAGCAGCTTTCAAGGAGATCTTCAGACCATTTTGCAGAAGCTGATGTGACCAGGGGACTGGAGAAGGAAATTCTGGAAGAATGAATGTAGAAGGCTTCCATTCTGGAGGGAACTTGGAACTTAAGTGGTTGAAGGTGAGCTAATGAAAGAAAGGGAGAATCTATTTCTAAATTGAGAATGGGAGCAGGACACATTGTGTTTATTAGTGAAAAAGCCATTTCATAAAAGAAAATATGGCCATAAGGAAGTGGATTATTGTTATGATCTCAGAAAATCAGCAGTCAGACTTAAGCTCTACAGAAATTCAAGCAGAAGTTTATGTATAATTTTTACATACCACAAAAAAAATGAAATCCATGTAAAAACTAGGGTGTGGTGGGTGGATCACAAGGTCAGGAGTTTGAGACCAGCCTGGCCAACATTGGAGAAACCCCGTCTCTACTAAAGGTACAAAAAATTAGCCGGCGTGGTGGCATGCGCCTGTAATTCCAGCTACTCAGGAGGTTGAGGCAGGAGAATTGCTTAAACCTGGGAGGCGAAGGTTGCAATGAGCCAAGATCATGCCATTGCACTCAAACCTGGGTGACAGGGTGAGACTCCATCTCAACAACAACAACAGAACAAACAAACAAAAAAACAACTAGGGTGTTAGCAGAGGTCATCACTGGTTATGATATATGAAAGACAAGTATTAAAAGGAAAAGCAACAAATAAATTTAGAATGGGCATGTTATTACCAATTTTACCTTTCAAGTTCTCCATTCTTGACTCGTTCTTTGCATAGACATCTTTTTCCCTTTCAGACACTAGAATGAGGCAGTTTTATGTTTATACTTTTTATGATGATTTTTAAAACTGTTTAGATTTCACTGCATGGAAGGGCCACATCCTTGAGAACACCTGCCCTTGCTGTTAACCGATTATTATTAAGCAAGAGCAAATGTCATGAAGTCAGTTACAATAAAGTGTAAATAAAAAAGTTTATGGCAGGGTGTGTAAAGCAAAAAAATTGAAATTAATCACCCAGGCAAAGCAATGACAGATCCAAAGGTCATTGTTTTGTTCACTCAAATACTTTATTAGATACCTTGATCAAAAATTATGTTCATGTTTCAAAATCTTTAACTTGTTGGTACCATAATCGATTAACTTTCACATAAATTCTAGTGAAACAATTACATTCAATTTCAAAATAAAAAGTGTTTACTAATATAATGAGCTGTTCTCCATGAAGAGTCTGAGCAGTAACTATCAACCCACACATTTTAATTTCTTAAGATATTGTGCTTCTTTTACATTTGGAATTTATTCCAACTTATTCAGCTTTCTGTACTCACCTTAAACAATAACTTTGTTTAATTGAGAACCAGAATTATTCTAAGAATTTAGCACAAGAGATATAATTATTCTTCAAGTGGCCTCTTAACATCTTTTGCATCCTATCTTATGTGGACTGATCTCAAAGAACTTAAGAGATGACTTAGAATTGGAAGAAATGCTCTACCCAATTTCATTAGAACAATTGTTTATTAAGCATTTACTATGTGCCAGTGCTAGTCAGTATGCTAAGTGTTGCAGGGAGCACAAACATGAACAATATATCTCTTGTCATTGACAGTGTTATAGATGGCTGGGGAATGGTTAGATCCACTATGATCTTTATTGTTCACCACCATCTAACCCAAAACAGCACACAATCTAAGTAAAAGCACCGTGCCTAATATTTTAAATTACCTTCTGGACACATATGCTATTAGGAGCACTCCACCCCCACTTCACACCCTTAACAAGATTAGCACTTCTAAGTCTCCTCTACCTTGGCTCTGGTATGGAAGAAACATGGTCTGATAAGGAAAAAAAGTGAGTACATACATACACACATACACACACGTGCGTGTGCACACACACATACACACTTCGAAACCTTTGATATAAAGGATTACAATATACAAAGTGACTTTTCACCTTTCTCGTTTTCTATTACCTGAATGTCTTTCTTTTGAACTGCCCCTTTGTTCTCTACATGCTTTTAATCAGAGGATTCTTGGCAAAATCTATTTTCTTAGTGTTTGTGTGTTAAATCACAATGGTAGATGTTCTGGGCAAACTATTATTAAAACATAGGACCTTCAATTGCATGTTCAAAATTACCCAGTTCCACCCAAGGTCAACCTCAAGGTTAAAAGGCATAATTTTAACCCTAACTCCAATCTGTGTCATCTCTCATTGAGCCTTAAATATGCCAAATTTCATTGTATGTGATTTATAATTTCTCTTTAATATTCATAATATATGCATTCTGGACCACCAAAATAAGTTGACCTTCATCTTTCTTCATTTGCTTTCTCCAGTAGCAATTTTATTTTTCTAGAGTCATAATTATTATTTTATTTTAAATACTGTTTTTACTGTATCTTTTAAATTAACAAATATCAAGATCGACTTGAAAAATTCGGGGGGAGCATGCCTTTCTGTGAATTTTAACCTATGTATGAATTCCTATAACAACCACCATAGTCAGGAAACAGGCCTGTGTGGGTCTGTTTCTGGATGCTCTACTCTGTTTTGTTGATCTATGTGGCAATTCTTTTGCCAAAACCACAATTTGTTGATTAATGTGGCTTTATAGCTATTCTTAAAATTGGAAAATATAAGTATTTCTATTTTATTCTTCTTTATAAAATCATTTTGTGTATCCAAGCTCCCATTCCTTTTCATATAAATTCTAGAATCCATTGTCTAGACCTGTAAAAATTCCCACTTGGATTTTGATTAATGTTGTGTTAAATCTGTAGAACAATTTAATGAAAAGTGTCATGTCAACATACTGAGTTTTCCAATCCATGAACAGGGTGTGTTTCTATTTATCTAGGCTTTCTTTGAGTTCTTTAATCAGTGTTTTGTAGTCATTAGGTTGCTGCAAAAGTAATTGCAGGTTTTGCTATTACTTTCAATGGCAAAACCCACAGTTACTTTTGCAGCAACCTAATAGATATTCTAAATATTTTCATTTTTGGAACAATTATAAATCTTTTTTTAATTGGAGTTTCTGATTGTTCATTGCTAGTATATAGAAATATGATTGAATTTTGTGTATTGAACTTGTAATGTGCAACCTTGCTAAATTTACTTAGTAGTTCTAAGAGGTTTTTGTTGATTTCATAAGATTTTCTACATATTCAAGCATATCATCTATAAATAGAAACAGATTAATTCTTATTTTCCAAATTGTTGTGCACTTTTGTGCTGGCTAGGACTTTCAGTACACTATTGTATAAGAGTCATGAGAATGGATAGCCTTGCCTTATTCTCAGTGGGAAAACATTCATTCTTATATAATGAAGCATGATGTTGGCTGTAGGTTTTATGTAGATGTCTTTTATCGGGTTAAGAAAGCTCCCCACTTTTCTCAGTTTAATGTGTATTTTTTATTATGAAAAGATGTGGAATTTTATCAAATCTTTTTTCTGCATCAATTGATAGTCATGTTTTTTCTTCTTTTGTCTGTCAATATGGTAGATTACATTGATTGATTTTCAAATATTGAACTAGCCCTAAGTTCCTAGACAAACTTTTCTTGGTCATAGTCATATATTCTTTGTCTTATATTCTTTTTATATGTTTATGAGTTTGGTTTGCTAGCATTTTGTTGATTATTTTTCTGTCTATATTCTGAGGGATATTATTCTTTAGTATTATTCTCTGGTACTGTTTTTGTCTGGTTTTGGTATAAGGCTGATGCTGAATATAGTCTATCCTGGTGAGTATGTAATCTGCTTTTGTTGGGTTGGATGTTCTATAAATGTTAACTAGACCTAGTTGGTTAATAGTGCTATTCAATACTTTTATATTTTTGCTATTTTTCTGTGTACTTGTTCTATCAATTATTGAAAAAGGAATGTTGACTTTTCCAAATATGTTTGTAGACTTAGATATTTCTCTTTTCAATTCTATCAGTTTTGGCTTTATATATTTTGAAGCTCTGTTGTCAGGTGTATGCACATTTAGAATAGTTTTATGTTTTCTTGTAAATTTTTTTTAAGTATGCAATCTCTCTCTTAATCACCAGTGATTTTCCTTTTTTTATAGTTTACTGTATCTGATATTAACCACACAAGCTTTCTTTTGACTAATGTTTGCATAGTGTTTCGCTTTTCATCTTTTAAATTTAACCTCCTAATAAAATTATATTTGAAGGAGATTTCTTATAAACAGTATATAGTTGAGTTTTAAAAAAAGTTATTCTGACAACCTCTGTCATTTACTTTGCTTTCTTGGACTATGTATATTTAATAAATTCATTAATATGTTTGAAATTAGGTCTATGGTTTTATTTGTTTTCTTTTTACTCTCTATTTTGTGTCTGTTTCCTCTTCACTGCTTTATTTGGATTATTTAACTATTTTCTATTATTCTAATTTATCTATTGAGTTTTTGGCTATGTTGCTTGATATAGTTTTTAAAAACAGTTTTTCTTTGTAGTTTATAATAATACATATTTAACTTGTCACTGTCCACCTAGAATTAATATTTTACCAACTGAAGGAGTGTAGAAAACTCCCATAGGATTTCTTTTAACTTCCCTGTTTATGTTGCAGTTGTCAAATGGGTTAGTTCTACTTACTTTGAAAATCCTATCAAGACAATGTTTTTTGAAATAATTTTTTTGCTTTTGAAAATCCTATCAAGACAATGTTTCTTGAAATTTTTTTTGCTTTGATTGGTATGCATATTTGAAAGAACTTAGAGGAGAAGAATAATCTAATATGTTTATCCAGCTTTTACAATTTCTGCTACTCTTCTTTTATTCCAAATGTTCTAAGATTTCCTTTAATATCATGTCCCTCTTGCATGGGAAATTGCCCTTGACTTTTTTTTTTTTTTTTAGAGCAGGTATTTGGTGATAAATTCTTATTTTTCCTCTATCTTAGAATTTCTTTATTTTCCTTCATTCCTAAAGGATATTTTTACTGGATATAGAGTTCTGGGGTAACAGTTCTTTCCTTTCAGCACTTTGAAAATGTTATTCCACCTTACTCTACTTCTGTGGTTTCTGATAACAAATCCAGTCATTCAAATTATTAACATCCTGTAAGTAATGTATTATTTTTCTCTAGTTGCCTTCAGAACTTTGTCTTTGTCTTCGGTGTTCAATAGTTTGATTATAATATATTTGGACATTGATTTCTTTACATGTATACTGTTAGAACTTTACTAAGCTTCTAGAATATATAACTACATGACTGTTGCCAAATTTGGGAAGTTTTCAGCCACTATTTCTTTAAATATTTTGTATGCCTCTTGCTCTTTTTCTTCTCCTTCTGGGACTCAGATGACTTAGACCTTTTGGAATTGTTCCATAGGCCCCTAAGTCTTTGCTCATTTCTTTATAATCTTTTTAAATTTGTCTTTGTTGCTTACGATTATTTTTATTTACCTATTTTTAAGTTTACCTATTACATTTTGTCATCTCCATTCTGCTGTTGATCCCATCTAGTAAATATGTTTTATGTTATTGGATACTTTATGCAATTTTTATTGTTTTTCTTTGTGTCTTCTATTTCTTTGATGAGACTCCTTATTCATTTTAAGAGTGTTGCCTCTCCATGCATGCACAGCTCTTAAGTCAGCCCAGGAGTGCATGTATGTTTTTATGAGTTTGACTTCTGATTTTCCCCTTCACCATGACCTCTCCAATACCTCTGGCTCCCACAGGCCTTACTTCCTGGCCCTCTGTACAGAAAACTAGGGGTTAAATTCCCTTTGTCTGCCATGATATTCTTGTGACTGGGTCTGCATATACTGCCAAAATTGCGGAAGGACAGAGATAGAAAAAAAACAATGGGGATTAACTTTATATTCTTGGGACTACTTTAGTCATAGAGAGAGATTCTTCTTCAGATTTTTAGGTACCTCCTTGGCCACCACCACCACAATAGTATTGCCTGGGGGCTAAGGCAAGAGAGAAGGGAAAAATAATGATTAAAAAGTAAGGATTTTCCCCTCTCTCTGTGATCCATGGGATTCCCCTCTTCCACAATTTCTTTAGAAAGAAAGGGATCTTCTTGAAGCTTTTTGCCCTTTACTCATGTGTACTTCTGGATTTAGAACTTCCCTTGAGCCTATGTCAAGTGATACTGGAAGGGAAAAATGGAAAATTCACCACTGGTTTGGTGCAACTAAACCAGAGCAAATTCTGGGCTCTTTCTCCAATCTTCCTGCTAAAATTTACTTTTCAGCATCTTCGTGTAGTTGCATCAACATTTATACCTGCATTAAGTGGGAGAGACAGAAGTGTGCTTCCTCTATCTTCCCTAGCACTGCAGCCTTTCTTAAGTACTCCTAATATACAACTTACTGCACAGATTTTGGGATTTACATTGTACTCTAATAGTTCTTTGAAGTTTATAAGTAGATTTATACATTTATTAGTAAATTTCACGTGTATGATCTCATTTTATCCTCACAAGTCTATCAGTTTGTATAAATATAGGAACTAAATTTCAAGGAGTCTGTGCTCACACTGGTTAACATTTAGCAGAGAAATGCATAGAAGTCTATTCTACCAGTTTCAAAGAGAAGTGGAATCTGAGTAGAAGGAATACAATTCATCTTTCCTTTTCTCTACCTTCCTTTGGCCTCTTCCTTTTACCTAATATAGCCTCCCTCACATCTCTAAACTCAAAGATCTATTCATTCTTTACTACTTGTACAGAACTGTTCTTGCCATTACCATCTGGATTTAGAAATGATGACTAAATTGCCAGTTCTATGGGAAGGTTACTGTACCAACCTTTCTCAGTTATACTTAGCTGTATGCACTTATTAATTTAACAGTTATTATATTTCAAATGCTTTGCTAGGGGCAGCAAATAAAACAAGAAAAAGATGGATCCCTGAATTTAATGGGCTCTCAGTCTAACAAGAAAGACAAATGTATTATTCTGTTCTCGCACTACTATAAATAAATACCTGAGACAGGGTAATTTATAAAGAAAAGGTCATGGTTCCACAGGTTGTATAAGAGGCATGGCTGGGAGGTTTTGGAAACTTACAATCACAGGAGAAGGCGAATGGCAAGCAGGCACCTCTTACATGGATGGAGCAGGAAGAGGACAAAGAGGAGGGAGGTGCTACACACTTTTAAATGACCAAATCTCATGAGAACTCTGTCACAAATACAGCATCAAAGGGGGAAATTCACCCCCATGATCCAGTCACCTCCCACCAGGTCCCACCTCCAACATTGGGGATTACAATTCAACATGAGATTTGGGCAGGGACACAAATCCAAACCATACCAACAAACCATGTTGATAACTACTGGCAAATATTTATTGCCTACTCACTATGTGCAATTCACTGTATTAGTGGACTGTATTCATAGATAGGTAAATGTTGTCCAAAACTGGGCTTCCCTCCCACCTGTTTTTTGTCTTTCTCATCTCATTTACTAGCAACACTATTCTTCCAGTTGCTCAGAACAAAAACTTCAGTGTGATCCTAGTCCCCGCTGTGTCTCTCACATCTCATCTCCAGTGTCAGCCTATCCTATTAGGTTGGTGCAAATGTAATTGTGGTTTTTGCCATTACTTTCAATAGCAAATAATGCAGTTATATTTGCACAAACCTAGTATTAGCTATACATTTAAATTATGTCCAGAGTTTAACAAGTTCTCACCATTCACACTATTTACCTGACCCAAACCAGCATCCCCTCTCACCTGGATTAACTCCTGCTACTCTCACCCTTCTACAGTCTATTCTTAATAGCCCCAGCGAGGGACTATTAAACTATGTTGTATAGTGTCAGTCTTCCATTCAAAACCCAGAGATGGCTCCTCTTTTCACTCAGAGTAAAAATCAACTTCCTTCTCTAACCTACAAGGCCATAGATGATTCTGCTCTTGATAGAACCTTCTTCACAACTCTTTATTTGTCTAACTTCTCTCTCTCTCTCTTCTCACACCACATCAGCTGTGCTGGACTCTTGGCTGGTCCTTAGACACACTAGGCACATTCCTATCTTAGGGCCTTTGCACTTACTGTTGCCTACCTAAAATATTCCCCTTCTCATCCTCCCCCAACCCCCACCCCCACCCTCATGACCAGTTATCCACAGGGCTCACTAGTTTGATCACTTTTCTGGTCTTTTTTCCAAAGTCACCTCAGCAAGGTTTACCTTGGCCACTCAGAATAAAATTTCAACCTCTTCTCCAACCCTGCATGACTTTAATTTCCTTTTCTTAACTTTCCCATTTAATGACGATCACTACCTATACCACTACTTACTATGCTTATTACCTTGTTACTGTCTCTCTTTCTCCTCAGTAGAGCACAGAGTCCATGAAGGCAGTCTTCTCAGCGTCTAGAAAGCAATCAGCCCACACAAATTTTATTTATGCTTTAAAATAAACACAAACCTACCCTCACCCAAAAACCTTCTGTAATTTAGAATTTAATGCAATGCTGCTCATAGTGAGTACTCAATAAAAATTGAAAAAATTCTTAGATGAACTGATGACCAAAGATGAACATTGTATAAAACACTTTAAATTGATTTTTCTTTATGGAAAGATAGTTGCCTTTGCTTTAGAGGTTAAATAGGGATAGGATTCTACTCACCACCTTTGTTAGTTTAGCACAATTGTCCAAAAGACCACCTTGACTTAGCCTAGGCCAAAACTTAGAAACGGAGCAAACATTTTTATTAAAGTGACCCAAATAATAGAGAAAAATATAGAACCTAAACTATGGATACATTAGTAAAGCATATATTCTGATTCTAAATTTGATTTTATTCTTAGGATATAATTTGAGATTCTCATCCTTTTAGCAGTTGACTGAGTCTAACACATTAACAAATACACTAAATTTCTGTATTAACCAGGATACTTTTAGATTTAACTGGCAGAAACCCGATTCAAATTGATTTAAAGAAAAAAATGAGGAGAGAGGGACTTATTGGCTCAAAAAATTGGGAAGCTAGAGAGTATAACTAATTTTAGTCATGCTGAATTTAAAGACATTAAGTGATTAGATTGAGACACACACACACACACACACACTCACCTTTTTCTCTCTTTCCATCTTTGCTTTGCTTTCTGCTGGATTGGTGATCTTCTTAGGCAACTTGTATCTATGTAATGATAGAAATAACCACTCACAATGCCAGGGTTACATCTTGTAGTTTCTCAAATCTGATGGAACAGAACTTATTTTCCCTGTAATTGTCCCAAAAGTCTTGCAAAGACTTCTGACTATCTCATCCTGGCAATAATTGATTTATCCATAAGTGATGAATACAGCATTGTTATTGCTATTGTTGCATCAAGATCTATGTGTTATTGTTTTTTGTTTTTAAAATATTGTATCTTAGTGAATGGATGAGGACTTCTATTTTAGGAAAACTGTGATCTGGTTGAAGCCAAGTAGAATCTCAGGCTTCATTTTAGTAACCTCTAGGTCAATGTTTTCTGTAATTCCAAGCAAATGTATCCAAACTGTTAAATTTAAAGACCTCTAAGTAAGTTCATTTTAGAAAGTTAAATCACAAAAAGTACTATGATTTTTGCAAATTCATGTCTGCTTTAACTCCTGGAAATCCCCAGTTTACTTTTGGTAAATAATATTCACCTGTAAAGCAATTTGACATTGGAAATTTCCTATTACAAATTATGGTGGTCATTAATGCTATTTATAGTCTGGTAGGATTGTACTTAATGACCTCTTTGTGGTAGGATGAGGCCTTCTAAGGAGTTCTTGCCAATAAATTGTGAGCAGAAGTGATATGTGTCAGTTCCAAGCAGATGATATAATTGCCTCCAGAGCCTTCTTGCCCTCTGTATTTGGTAACTAGTAATGCTTGAGGTGGTGGCTGTGGCTGCTGTGTCATTCTGGGTGCCTAAGTAATAAGAGACCAGCTGATCTGTTGTCACAGCTAAGTCCCAGTTGACCTCCTCTGATTGTTTTGTATTATGAACAAGAAATATACTTTTGTTGCTTATGTCACTCACATTTTGGTCTTGTTTGTTGCTACAGCATAATTGGCCTAACCTGGTATATATATATGTGATCTTGTATGATTCTTTTATGTTATATGATTTTCAAAACAGGTCTCTGATGTGGGTGGCTCAAGTTTAATTGTTCTTCCCTCTTTTATAAATAATAAAACTAAAATTCAGAAAAGCTGCATACTTTGCCCTAGGTACACAGAATTAATAAGTGAGAAGACTGGGAATAAAACAGAATTACTGACTTGGAGTCTACTGCTCTTTTAAAAAGATAAAACTATAAACACAGAAAGAATCTTCTGATTCTTGACAGAAATGTTTTCAATTTAAAAATGTTCAAAGTTGAACATTATGTGTCATAATTTATATTTGAAAATACTGTGATTCATGACAACACATGATAACACAAAAGTGTTATCGCACAGCTATGATCACTGCCCTTGGTCTTTTCTTTTATCAGAACAGCCACTAGATAGAGAACATAGGAACGTGATAAAAGTTACTTTTGAAAGTACATGCTTTGAACTAAAGGCTATGTTTCATTTGCATAAACTTTTAAAATGTAGTTATTCTTACAAAGTAGAGCCTTGAAACACTAACCCTGTTTTCATAATAAATCCCTATGACAGTCCTATGTTGTGAAGCTCCATTCTCTTAAACATAGAGATTATACATCAATTCATCTCTTTCAGGAAAATTTCCTTCAGAGATTTCTCAAAGCTAGAAAATCAAAATGGCTGACATGAAGATAAAATGGTTAAAAATCAACAACAACAACAACAACAACAACAACATACACACACACACACACACACACACACACAACCCCATTCCTAATGTCTAGGATTTCATGTGTGAACAGAACTGAAAAAAGTTTTCAAACCTGGATCTTTCAGTAATCCTTGTTTCGGAAAGCCTACACCCTGTGAAACTATTCTAGAGCAATGATTAACCACACAATGAGCCTGTGAGACAGCAGATGCTTGGCTCCCCTTTCCCTCCCTTCTTACCTCCTCACCAAACATATTTGTAGAGTACATATTTATCTACTTAAAAAAAGAGAGAGAAAACCCTGTTACCTCCCTTCTAACAGGAAGTAAGCAGGACTTCTCCTCACAGGCTATAAAAATATTGACAGTAGATAATGGGCCTGTACAAGATACTGGTGGGAAGGGAGTTAATAATCACAGGATCGAACTGCAGGGAGCTTCAGATGCTGCCTAAGACCAGAAAGGCAATGAATACTGTTTTTGTTAATAACTAGCTGGTGACAGAAAGCTCTTTCAATCTTGCCTTCCTGGAACTGGAAAATACAATACCAGAGAGATATATAGTAATAAGATATACCTATCTTATCTACATCCATGAAGTAATTTTCCACCAATATAAGAAAGAATTAAGCATACCGTCTATTAGGGAAAAAAGGCCAACTCATAAATGTTTCTAAATTAAAATGCAGTTAGCAGTAATTGAAAATATTGGAGGATAAAACTATCTTTTTGAAAAATACTGCAAGAAAGTGGCAACTGATGTAGACAAACAGTATTACCTAATTTAATAAAATGTCTAAGGAATCTTCTGTTTTTAAAATGTTACTATAGCTCAATATTCTTATAAGCCTTAGGTGTTAGAACATTTCAGAAACCCAAGACGTTTTCATATAGCCTAATACATCCAGATGATTAAAGTTCCGGAGAGTTCTTTTAGGGAGCACTAGGATTGTTCTATAACATAGACTAACTATATCTACATTGCCTCAGAAAATAAATGTTCAAAGGAGACAACCACACTCTGAAAATAACAGTTTTATCCTCCTGAAGCATAAATCTTTACTGCCCTTCAGTATAAACCAAACTGAAAAGATATGATGCATCATTTTCTGTAATGATTAACCCCCTATTTGCCAGCTGTCTTGGTGAGTACTTCTAGATTTCAGGAGACATTAAGTAACCACAAGTTGTACAGGTGCAAATCCCTTGTGCAAGTTTTGCACTAGCAATCTTTCTCTCTCTCTTTCTCTCTCTCATCTTTCTCTGATTTCTAGAAGTGTTATTATTTTAACCAAATGTCTTATTCATTTAATTTATGGGGTAAATGTTGAAATCATTTAAAGCATCTACTGTTTGTGAAACATATAATAATGGCGAAATCAACAGTTGAAGATGAATTAGTTTACTGTTGAAAAATTCAGGAGGATCCAGTGGAAGGATCAATTACCTTGGTAAACTTCAGGGCACAGTTCTGAATGGTTCATTTCATTTCCCCTATTGTTCTTTGTAAGTATCCTGCAAACCAGTTTACAGCATGTTGGACAAAAATTGTTCCCATTGATAAAAGACAGCCTCTTTGAGGGTATTTTGTTTATCGTCTAGATGAAGATAAACTGAAAAGGGTACATGATGGAAAGAAATGGAAAAAACTGAAGATTGTTTTTAGAGAGAAATGATCTTGAAATGTTTATTGCTTGGTGGTTATTTGTTGCTGAAAGCAGTAGCACTTCCTTCAGATTGCAGTCAAGGTGAACTCCAGTAAGGTATTCCTTGAAGATGCTGGAGTCCTCTGGGCTGGAGCAGGGATCCTCTGTGGAAAGGCATGTCGATGAGCTCTGATGCTAATGATAACGGGGGTATTAAATGAAGGTTACTATAGCAGGGTGCCTGCCCCAGGGAGGAATTCTGACTGCAAGGAAATAGAGATCTCTGACTCTTGATCAAACAGATGGGCTGATGCTGACCTGCATCAATGATCTCAAGTTGATTAACTGAGATTAGGAGGCGAAAATCGACAGCACAGCCACCAAAACACTGCTGGGTGTCTCTGTCAGGAGAGAGAGGGGAGGGAAGCAAGAATAGGGGAGGAAAAACCTTCAGTTCACACTGACAGGAGATCCGGTTTCCCTAGCTCTCTGATGCCCACCTGCACCTCCCTGTCTCTGCTGTGTTCCCTGTCCAGGATGAAGGGGTGATGCCTGCGCTGCTCCTGCAGGAAGCACTGCAGATTTTTCAAAAGTGCAAGGCGTTAATTTGTACCAGTGCCTGCCTGGGCTGCTGTGAAAAAGTGCTGTTGCCTTGCTGGCCATGCAGTGAAGTGGCTGCTCAAGTCTTGTCTTGACTGTGTCATGCTAGAGGTGAACCAGAAGGACAGACCCAAGGAATGGGGACTGGTGAGGTTAGGATGTTGGTAAAGGAACAAATACATGAAATAAAACCACTGCCTAAGGAGGGCCAGTGCTGGGAAATAAAGGTCAAGGGAATGGGGGAAGAAAAGGTGGCAATTGGACCAAGAGATGTCAGAAGGACTAGGGGGAAATGATAGGGAAGTGGAAACTGCTAGAAAAGAATGAGTGAAAAGCATGTGAGAGCTCATGAAAGGGAAGGAAAGATGGTGGTAGAAAGGAATAATGTGGTAGAAAATGCAGCCAGGCGACACAGGTAGTGAGAAAGTGCAAAGGGAAGAGATGCTAGAATCGTGCTTCTGCTTTCTGGGGATCATGCAGGGTAACCTCTTGAGTCACACTCAGCCACGGCAGTGCAAGCAGTGCACTGTAGGACAGCACGGGGCCAGAGAAGAAAGCAACTTCCCAAGACTGGCCTGAGGGCATCAGCCTGTCCAACTAAATGCTGGAAAGGCATATTGGGGTTTCTGATAATCCGGATGCAACGGTGGATAAGACCTTGCCCTGACTCCAGAAATGCACTTTTAAAAAAGTGTCAGTTGTTAGAAGGACTGCTGGAACACAGTGGATGGAGTATTTCACTCTATCTAGGGGTTTCAGAGATTAGGCAAAAAGTTAAAGAAGGGAGGGGAAACCCTGTTGGAAAGGCTTTGTAGTTTTCAGGACAGAAAGAAGTCCCAATGTTGGCTGTAATCAGTTTAAAGCGTCTGATCTAAAGAGAAAGCAAAACAAGGAATTCTGTGGCCAGGCAGAACACATACAGGCCTAAGTGACCTTGAATCTCACTTATCTCTTCCATGGGCATTATCTGCCTGTCACTGGGCCAGTGGCAAACTCAAATTAGACACAGGTTCCTGCCTTCAAGGGGCTGGCGCTTAAAAACAAATCTGAAATTCCAGTGGAATGTGAGAAAACTTTGTATGGGGTTCCAGGAGAAAAAAGAATCTTCACCAGACCTTGAAGTGTTGGGGAGGAACCCAGAAGGAGGTGATCTCAGAGGTGAAAGAGTTCTGAGGACAACTGTTAGCCCACAAGATGAATTATTTTCTTTATTTCTCAGTAGAGTGAGGATGAAGAGGCTCCCTCAAGAAGGACCTTCACACAAAATGTCTGGTACTTGGAAAAGTGCTTTGGAGGGTCTCCCAAACGGACCTTACCAAATTACTCCTCACCTTCCACAGGCCTGGAGAAGACTGAGCCTCCCTCATTAATATAGTCTTTGGCTGAATAACCACGCCTCCTTGTCCCCATCTCTCTAGTCCTTGGGCCAACTGGCTTATGTAGGGTGCAGCACCTATGAGAAAACATTAAACCCAAGCCAATACCCTTGGTCTGGGTAAATCTACACCTCTCTGTAGCAGAATGGAGAAGGTGGAGGAAAAAGAAGAGATGTTGAACAAAATGTTGGGAAAGTAACCTTCTTGCCTACAGTGAACACATTTGGGATCATTCTCAGAGAAAGCAGGAAAGGTCTACATGATAGCTTCACACTCCTTTTCTAGAATTAGGAGCCATGTAGATGTCCCAAAATAGTGGGGAATGTTCAGCCAGGTGAGTTATCTGGTACCACAAGGCAGGACATGTTAAGAAGCAATCTGGGCAGGTCATGGTGGTTCACGCCTGTAATCCTAGCACTTTGGGAGGCCAAGGTGGATCACAAGTCAGGAGTTTGAGACCAGCATGGCCAACACAGTGAAACCCTGTCTCTACTAAAAATACAAAAACTAGCCGGATGTGATGGCGGGCACCTGTAGTCCCAGCTACTCCAGCTACTTGGGAGGCTGAGGCAAGAGAATCGCTTGAACCCGGGAGGTGGAGGTTGCAGTGAGATCATGCCACTGCACTCCAGCATGGGTGACAGAGCAAGACTCCATCCCCCCTTGCACCTCCCCCTCCCCTCCCCACAAACAAGCTATATGAGTTTTGGTTGTGGTAAAAAGTGCTCTGACCTAAATCCCTAGGAGCTGCCCTGGTGTGCAGGTCGGGAGAGGGAGCAACAGGGGCTAAATAACCTGTGGGAAAATTTCTAGATAGCACTGCAAGTGCAAAGTTTATCCCTTGATCCAAAGATGTGACCTTTGTGGCTGCTTGAGAACTTTGCTTTTTTGAATAGGAATATATTCTGCTTTTTAAGTCCTCTCTACCCCCTGCTTTACTCCTTGGGGGGTTGAATACTTCTAAGTTACAAGTAATACAAAAGAAATTGCCTTAAACCAATGAATCTGGAGGCATTATAAAATGGAGTACTGACTCATGACAGGTAAATATGAGAACTTTTCAAAACAAAGAAATATTTTTTAGACATTGAACCACTCAGGACAGTGGTATTTCCCTGTAGGAAGCTTTAGGGGAAAAAACCAACAGCTCCAATGACCAGGTGAATAAAACATGTGTGTTGTCACTGAATGAATCCACAGCTACAAAGTAACAGGTAAATTTACTTCTCCTTTCAATAAGAATTATTTTCCCTGCCATTTTTTGCAAGCATACATGAGGCAATAATTTTGGGAAATACCTGCTTTCAGGCCATTACTCTTCAGGACACATTTTCATATAACACTCTTTAGCCTCATTTCCTATTTTGTGTTTAGCATTGGGATGGGTTTTTCTAGATAAAAGTGGAAATGAATGTCAATATGGAATAAATGGCAATCATGTCCAGTATCAATCACATCAGAGGAGCAAAGCTGGCATTCTAAATGAAAATTACTCTATCCAGTATGTCTGTTAAATCTATCATGTGGAAATGGAGCCTGCTCCATAACCATCTCCAAAGAACTATCTTATCTCCCTCTGGAGCAAATGTAAAACAGAAGAGTTCAGAGATCTCTACCACTTCCACATTTGACAAGAACTGGAGAAGCAAGTATAAGATGGCTGGTTCAAAATATGAACCCAAGACAGGTGTAATGTGGTGAAAAAAACACTGACCCTAAGCTGAGAAAAGACCTGAGTTTCTGTGGCCATGAATCTACTGAGACTACGTTACCTTCCGCAAGATATTCAAATCTCTCTCAGAACCTCATTTTTTTTTTCTGGTATGAAATTATGACTACATCCCAACAACCTCATAAAAAACAAATAAAGGTATTCTCTGAGGTCAAAAGTGGTTAACTTAAAGATTAGGTGTATGGTTTCAGGTCATTCAAAATCTCTACTATTTTTGAGGGTAACAAAGAAGGTTATGCACAGATACACCTGGAACTATGAATGAAATAATGTGATGGCAAACATAAGGCGAAAATGCTGTGGCTCATTTGTAGTGATAATGCTACCCTCATCTAGGAGGTGAAGCTTTTTTTCTATGTTTGTTCTGAGATTCCAACTGTTCTAAGTCCTTTTTTTTTCTTTCTTTTTTTTTTTTTTCTGAGACCGAGTTTCACTCTTCTTGCCCAGGCTGGAGTACAATGGCGTGATCTTGGCTCACCACAACCTCTGCCTCCCGGGTTCAAGCTATTCTCCTGCCTCAGCCTCCCAAGTAGCTGGGATTACAGGCATGCACCACCATCCCTGGCTAATTTTTTTTTGTATTTTTAGTAGAGACAGGGTTTCACCATGTTGTCCAGGCTGGTCTTGAACTCCTGACCTCAAGCAATCCGCCTGCCTTGGCCTCCCAAATTGCTGGGATTATTGGTATGGGCCACCGCACTCGGCCCACCTTCTAAGTCCTTTAGGAGAGGGAGCTCTATTTTATTCTTTGGCATCTCCTAGGGTGGTTAACTCTCCTGATATAGATTGGTGCTCAGTAAGTGCCCATTCATTGATGAAAACAAGAGGGATGTGGGTTACATGAGACAGTGAGGAAGAGTTTGAAAGAAATAAAAGAATTAGTCACCAAAGGAAGTTACACTGTTTCCTGGGCGCATTGCCTTTCTACATCATGAAAATGGTTTTCTCTGTATTCTCAGATTGCCATTACCAGCACAGCAGAATAGCTATTTCTTCAGTCAATTGATAGGTGGCTAATGTTTCCATCAAATTTGATGACCCTCTAAATTCAGGCTAGAGTTATTACAGAGTGATGTGACTTGGTCCACCTACCTTAAACCAAGGGCTTTCTGACAATCTTCTCCCATCTTTCTATTTCTTTCAGAGTTTGTTTGGCCTGAGCAAATTCTTGCTCCTTGCTTTTCATAAACACTCACTGGTTATCATTTTGGCTTCTCCCACTGAGTCACTTATGTCGGACAGTCAGAGGGTGAATGTGTTGTACCTCCTGGAATGATGCCCTTATGCCTCCAAAGGCAGCTGGTATCACGTTTGAAATTGAGACATCTTAGGGCTGGATCACATTGTCCCAGGCCAAATAGCCTGAAAACAACAAAGTCAAGTCATGGGATCCAAGAAACTATGTTGCCTGCTTCTCTTTTTCCAGAAGCAAAAAAACCAAAAAAAAAAAAAAAATACTGTATAAGGAGGTATGGGGGAATTATTAGCTAGTTTCCATTTTCATAGACAATCTCAAGAAGGTATCTGATAGAAACTCCCTTACATTAGTGTCTCAGGGATCCTCTGCTCTACTAGTATCTGATCGCCTGGAAACCCCGTATGCAAATTCCTAGGATTTTTCATTGACTGAATCAACATCCCTTGGGTTGGAAGAAAACTTAAAGAAAATAAATAATCCTGTACATTTCTGCTAGGTTGTTTCCAGAAGCAGATGCATTATTGAAAACAAAAAGAACTGGCCTCCCAACTTCCTGGTCAACTTGTGGCCCAGTGATTTCATATCTCTTCTAGTTTTGTGGCCCCCTAAGGTACAAAGAATGATGCCTACTCCTCCCTCAAATGCTACTTCACCCCTGCCCCAGATCATTGAAGATCCCTTCCAATCCTAGCCCCTCCCTTACCAGCACCCCATCTTTAAGAGTTTGTAGAGACAGGAAGGTGGGAGGAATTGTGGGGAACTGTATCTAGAAATGACAAACAAGTGTCCAGTGGTCCAAAAGAGTAACGACATCTCTTGGCTTGAGAAATCCCAAGACCCCAAATCCTAGCTCACACCTTCTTCATCAACCTAACAGTATCTAGGCCTTGCAGCTGTGGTGAACCTGCTGGACATCCAAACAGCATTTTCTTTATCATGTCTCTCAACTCACTAATCAGAATTGTTGAAAACAATAGTGAAAAATACTTATATTGAAGAGCACTTTGTTTTTCAGCTCTGTGGAGGAGCCTTCTGGTTTCCCTGGGGAAAAGTATGAACTTGCAGAATGGGCCTGGCCTACTTGTAGATTAGGCAGCAAAAGCCTAATTTGTTTGTCTGGGACCAGAGAAAGCAGAGCTGAAAAGGGAGAGGCATCCTGAGAAGAGAAAGGCCTACAATCTTTGTATTGAAATGCTTAACTTTTCTTGAGGAGCCAAGGAAAGAAGAGTCAGGCACCCGCCCGTGGAACGACACGTGGAAGACAATGCCCATATGTTGGCTTCTCGTTTAAACTCTGAGAATTTTACTAGCATTAAAAAAAAAAAAAGTCTTTAGAATAACAGAGTGAGTGAAGAAATGCATCTCTGGCTAGAAAAGAGAAGTAGATCTTCAAATACCGGCGCTGGGCCGGGCGGTTGCATGGGTTCAGGAGCGCGTTTGCATCTTCGCTTGCGCAGGAGGATGCTCTTGCTTCCTACCTAGTCCTGGTTCACTGCTTCAGGTGCCTCAGCCCCCAGCCCAACTTTTCCTGAAAAACCCCACAGCTCTCCCGCCGCCGCCTCTGCCGCCTCCAGCTTCCCCTCCCCTTGGCATTGCTTGGCTTTAACTTTGCGCAGCTTCTTTGCGTGCTGGGCTGGTTGCTGGGAGGTGCAGTGGGCAGTGGCGGCTCCCGCTGCGCAGCTGGGGGAGGAGAGGGGCCCCGGCCGAGTGCGGGAGACGGCGAGAGACGCTCGCTACTGTGAGCTCTGCTGGTGGGGGGCCAAGGAAGGCTGTCGACGAGGAGGAGGCCGAGGTTGAGGAGGCCGGGGAGGGGTGATGATGGTGTTAAATGTGGCCGCACAGCTCCCCGGGGAGCTGCCTGAAAGGAGAGTGCGCTCACCAGCTGACAGCGCGTGCTCCGCTCCAGACGCTCCGCACCGCGGCCAGGAGCCTCTGCCAGACCCTCTATTGTCAATCGTTCTCTAATTAAGAAACACTCACATTACGGCAAACCACCCCCACGCTTCTTGGTTCCTGTCCTTTTCTTTATACTCCTCCGACTTCTCTCCTCCCCTGCCTCTCCCCTGCTTCCAAGGATTTAACCCATTCTCCGCTCAGTTTCCCCTTTCTCCTTAGGGGCCTAGTAGGAGAAAGGGAGGAACCTTAGCTGTCGGCGTCTGAGACTCTTCTTGGCCTAGGGGCGAGGGCGGTTAGTGAATGTAGAGTCAATAACATCGAGAAAAACTTATGCCTTTATTATATCCTTCTCCCTCCATCTCCTAACCCTTCTCACAAAAATAACTGCAAGCAATTCAACTACGATTGGTTATCTGTAACGCTGAGCAGCTCTTGCTGGTTTTTCTAGATTGCAACTGACAAGTCTAGATTATAATTGATAAGCACATCTGCTACTTTTACTTTCCAATTCTAATTCGAGTTTGTAACTGGCAAGACGAATTTGATAATATTTTTCTTGAACTTTCAAATGAACAAAGGAGAGAAATATTACAAGCTATCTTTTGGTAAAAGACCTCTTACTTGGTTCAAGCACTCTGCTTACTTGGTTCAACACTCTAAAATCAATAGAAAGGCCTTATGAAAATATTGGTCATTCATTGGTTAAGATTAAGGAAATTAACCTCCCCATTTTTTTCTGGTCAAGTTGGACCCCCAGTTAGCAATGTCCCATAGAAATCGTGTTTAAACTTGTCTGTTGCCAAAAGTGATCTTCCTTCAGCTCTCCGTGAAATCAAATAAGTTTCCCAAAGTGTGGCGAGCCAAAACCCTCCACAAATAAAAGTGCTGGTGGGGTGGGAGGCAAAGACAGAATATAAAGCAAGCTGCTTAAAATATATAAAACTCTAGAAAGCACCAGCAGTGTCGCAAAGGACTAACCCGATTTATCTATCTTCATTACTTTAAGAAATGCTGCCTCTTTGTTTGTTTGGGTGATATTAAGCATGCTTAACTTGCACACATAGTTGATTCCTTTGCTAGTATCTTGGATACTTGGATCTGACTTTGGAAGGTAGAAGCTAATTGCTAATAATGGAGAGAAAGGAACCAGTCAGCATGGCAGAAGTGGTCTGGCATATGGGGAATGAGCACTCAGAAATACTCAATATTCAAGTTTCCAAAATATTAATGAGATTATAGCAACCTGCAGCTATATGTTACAGCTTGTTAATGGAGTGTAAGAGAGCGAGCTGCCAAACGTTTGTTATGCAAACTCCATAGCAGAACCTTAAAATGGAAATGTGATTGTACATCTCTTTCAAAGAAATGCCAGCATTAAAAAAAGAAAGAAAGAAATAGAATGGAGAGAAAAGGGGTTAAAGCTCTCATTTGAACTTTGATCACTCAATTTACCACAGTGATTTGACTTTTCGTGCATGTCTTAACGGGTTAGTAAAATTTATCCCCCCTTTTCAATCAACGGTGTTATAATATTTCCAATTCTATATTGTTATAAAGACTATATCAGTATAGTATTTCGGATATTCCGTTATGGTTGTTTTTCTCTTGAGGAGAAATGTAAAGAATGTCCTTAAATGAAGCTGGTGTTATTTTCAATTCCTATATAATGCCACTAATATTTAAAAGTATAAATATCCACCTACTGTGGTGGTACAACCCCTCCCCACCACCATTTAGATAGCTGTAGCTCTTATCTATTGATTTCCTCAGAGAAAAATTATGAGAACATCGACCTAGTGGCCAGGAGTACTAAGATCAGTTCTGGATATTGACACTTTCTAGCTGTGTGATTTTGGGGGCAAATTAGGGACAGCAGTTTCCTCATTTATAAAAAATGTGAAGGAAGATGTTCCTGATGTCCTTTCTGTTTTGCAATTTCTATGAGCCAATGAAACATATTAACATCGGACAAGGTCTTTCTCCTCTTTGATTGACACAAAATGAACAGAAATGGTTTTGAAAAATGAAACATAGAATTTCTTTGAGGAAAAAAGAAATCACCTTTTCCTTCCTCCTGTCCTTTTCTGAGTCAGATTCATAACAGGTAAAATGAGTCTAGGTCCTTGTCACATGCAGGCGAACACACTAAGCAAATAACTATAAAAATATGCGTGCTCTCATCCCTCAAGGTTGCTGTATGTCCATACCTGTTGGGTCTGCTTATTGAGAGCGAAATGGAAATGTGTTAGAAGCAATCGCTTGATTTATTCAGCAGCCCGAAGATTCCTGATGTTTATCGTGAGCACGGCAAACTCGATGGGTGCAAAAGGTTATCTAAGGGACAGGTGCATTATTTCTGCCCTGGAAAGTGTCGCCAGCCGCCTGCTCGCTTCTCCCAGAGAGCTGGCGGACGTTCTCTGCGTCTCTTGGTCGGCTTCCGCTGAAAGCCACAGATACCCAGGTGGTCAGTAAAAAGCTGGTTCCGCAGTTTCTTACTTAAGGAGACCAGAACCTGCGCTCCCTAGTGCATTACTCTTTCTGCAAACCCAGTTTGTGGCGCTTTCCTTTTTCTTTTTGGCGCTTTTCTCTTTTCAAGGTGCTAGGAGGAGAAGAGGATGCAGGAGTGATTATACTAACCTTCCCTTGCGCTTTTGGGTGCTTCATTTCCCAGCAATTTGTTATCCCAGTGAGGCCACAAAAGATAAAAGACTTGGCTTAAAATCAGCGTCTCAAATTCAACGATGTTTATCCAGTGGAATGTTGCCGAATATTTAGTTTAATAAGTAGTCCTACTCTCGTGTTTGCCAAATTTATTTTTTAATTCCACTTTCTTCTCTCTCTCTCTCTCACTGTCTACACACACACACACACACACACACACACACGCACACACACGACTATTAGCTTTTCCAAAACCTATGATCCTGAGACCCAGAATAGGTTTTTCCTTAGTGAGAACACCTGAGGTGAGAGTGACAGCACCGTTCAGTTTATGCAATTGACTCAGAAATGTAGTTGAATATTTTCTACATAGAAGCTAATTTAGAAAGACAAAATAAAGACAGACATTAGCTTCTACACTGGCAGAAACAGAATTGTGTGAAAAGAAGAAAATGAGTGGAGGTCAACAAATTCCCAGGGCAACTACACACTTCTAATTTTTGAATCAATGAACCCCATTCCTTTTTTTCCCTCAAGTTTTTTTCTGTTATCATCTTTGTCTCTTCTGGTCTTCCTCTCCCAGAAGAGAGAAAGAGAGAGAGAGAGAGAGAGAGAGGCAGAGACAGTGTGCACTGCGCTTGACCTATGTGAAAAATTTTCAGCTTGAGTAGGTTTTATGAGTGGACATAGCTAACCCTGGTAAAGTTAACTACTCCAGGCTAGGTTCTAGCAAACCTAAAACTTATGGCCTCCCCCCCTTGCAGATGTTGTTGGAGCAAGGAGTAAAGAAGACTGGGAAGATCCTGGCCATCAAAGAGGCAAAACTGTGCTGCAAATTTGGAAGAAGTTTTATCTCACAATTTAATTATTGACCTGAGTGCTTTTCTTTGAAGGGGTTTTGATACTACCTGAAGGCATCAAGTTTACAACATTTTTCTTCAAAACTATAAGATCGCATAAATGGCATTGAATAGAAGACTTAACTCAATTCTTCAAAGTCATTCATTTGAAAATTGTTTTCAGTAGTTATGCTCATGGAATAAGTGACAAAAAGGCTTCTTTTCACGTTTATTTTAATCATTTGCAAAACAAAATACATTAAACAATGGCAGTTGGCTTTGCTAAATTAAAATAAAATGATCTCGAGTAGAAAACGTAAAAAATGAATCAAGATAAGTAGAAATGGTAGCAAACAATAATAAATAAGTTTTCTAATATTAACAAAACAAAATAAAATTGACCAAATGCTTTTGACACTACTAGATTTTTTTTAATTTTTCATTTTTTAAACAAACATTTGCAAAGAGCTTAAGAATTATAAGTGGCTGTGTTTAAAAAAAAAAAAACTGGTCTGCAATTGGCAGTTGAGTTTCTCCTGGAGCCACCACCGCAGCAGCGGCTGATAAAGTGCGTGCGCCGAGTTTCCTAAAAGACGCCAACGTTCTCGCGATCGGATGCACATACTGGGTATGTTTATACAATATATAAACCTTAAAGTTCCTTGTTTTCTAACAATTCCATAGTCAAAAGTTATCCACTTTGGAAGCACTAATTTTGCGTTTCATTGTGCATTTTGGAAAACAACTTCGGAAGACTAAATCTCCCACACTTGAGTGCGCAACACACAAGGATGGATGCCCAGGGCGTAAAATAAATTAAACCCAAACCAGTGACAGAGAAGATGCGACGTTTTAGCAGCGTATTGGCAGCAGGGAACTAGAATAATGATGCCATATACGGGTACCTACAATTATACCGTATCTATCTACAGGGGGAGCAGAAGGTGGGCGGAAAGGACACAATTTTAACAGAAAGTTTTCATCAAACAATATGGACAGTAGGAAGTTTGGAACAGCGGCGGCATTTGCAAACCATCAAATGTAGCTGCCATCTGAAGCCAAGTCGTTGCTAAACAACGACCATCGCAGAGCAAAAATTAAAGGGTGCGGGGATCTTTAACCGCGGGGCTTCCCGCGCACTGGGAAAGGGCAGTTTTGTTTCTGTCTCAGTTTTCAGGCTTCTGTCACCTTCCTAAGTTGCCTCATCCGAGTCACTGTAATGGGAATGGGGGGAAAATTCCCCGTCGCTTCTGTGGGACCGAGGCGAAGTTTTGCTGTTTTCCTCCTGCACTGGCTGCAAGATGCTCCCGGGGAGAGAAGGAGACAAATTCTTTTGCGCCATCATCGCTGTCAGGGCGCTGTCCTCGAAAGTCGAGAAGTGCAGAGCGTCCAGCTGCACCGAGTACCCTCCCGCAGAAGCTGGGGCTGAGAAGCGAGTCCGGCAACTCCCGGGCGGGGTCGGCCGCTGGCTCCCTCCGGAAGCCTGCTGAGCCCCAGCTGCGGTCGCGTTGCCCGCGCCCCCTTCATAGGAGGCCGCGGTGCGAAGGTGGTGGTGGTCGCTTTTGCAGGAGGCTGGAGGCGGCGGTGGCTGTTCCCCTCCGCTGGGCGTTTGTAGCAGCTCGGACAAGGCGTTGATGTAGATTTGGGCCATCTGCAGGGTCTCATATTTGGACAGCTTCTTGTCGTTGTTGAACGACGGGATAACATTGCGCAGCTGGTCGAAGGCGTGGTTCAGCCCATGCATCCTGCGCCGCTCCCTGGCGTTGGCTGCTAGCCGTCTCTGCTTCTGCACCCCATTCACCTGTTTGCTGGAAGGGGCCCGTTGGCGGCTGCAGCCCAGCTCGTCTACCACCACCCCGCCTTTCAGCTTGCACAGCTGTTCCCGCACTTTCACCGGCCCGGGGCTCTTGCTGCTGCTGGCACCGCCGCTGCTCCTCCTTACCACCTCCCCCTGGCCGTCCGCCTCGTCCCGGGGCGCAGCGGCCTCTGAGGCACCCAGCTCCGGGGAATGTAGCAAATACTGGGCGGCGCGTGCCGTGCAGATGCCCTGCAAAGTGGGAGCCAGCCAGGCGCGTGGGTCGGTGCTGTCCAGGAGGGACAGCTCAGGCGGGTAGACGGGATGCTCTCTCGCCTGCAAAGTTGCAGGTGGCTGCGGCGGCGGCGGCGGTTGCGGGAGATGATGCGGCTGGGGCTGGCGATGGTGGTCTCCCAACTCCTTCACTTCAGCCCACTCTTCTGCGTGCAGCAGGCGGGACATTGCACTGCAAAGGCTCGGAGGCTCAGGATCGGAGGCAGCACTGGGACACCAGCTCAACCAAAAAAAAGGCCCTTTCCGGGTCTCTTCTGCAACGTCTTATTTTTTTTTCCCTCCTCGACCCTCCCCCACCCACTCGGAGATCACACACCAGGTCGCGTGCAACGATGCTTCTCCGGTTGCTGAAGGCGCTGCGCCCCTTTAAAAAGCGGCACGCGCCACTCAGTCTCCCCCCGCTCCTCTCCCAACCCCCTCCTCGCGCCGGTCGCGTGTCTTCTCAGCCAATGGAGGGCGCGGGCAGGCGCGTGCGAGCAGCCAATCAAAGAGTTTTTACACCCCGAGAAAAGTTCTTGTGTGCAGAGGACTCCCGAGCCTGCTCAGTTTTTTTTTTTTTTTCCTTCTTTTAAATTCGTCAGATTCATATGTTAATTGCAGGGCTGTAATTCGACTCCGGTGTGTGTCACCACCCCGGCGGCTGGGGTGCGGGAGCGGTGCGGAGCCGGCTCTCGGCTGGTGCCCAAGCTGACTCGGGTCAGATGTGCACGACCGCGGGCGGCTCTGGGCGATTCTGGACGCGCCAGGCGCCCAGAAGCCACTCAAAGCAGAGAGAAGGCCGCCTACCCTGTGCTGCCCCCAAGCTAGGATCACAGCTCCCACTTCTGATGCCCAAGCATTTACGATTTCTCATGTATAATAGGATGTTTGTATTTATGTATGCAGGTATTTATAAATCTCTCATGCATGTTCATAGATATATAACTGCTACATGACGTCCATCATTTAAGATTGCTGTTGGAATAAAGGGGGAAAACCCACTCGTCTCAGAGTATGTTTCTTGCTTTTACTCCATCTTTTCATTTTTTACTTCAGATCTCTTAGTTCGACTTCGTCATGTGATCTTTTTCTTAGTGGAAAATAGAGCTGCGGGGTAGTGATAGTACACCAAATTCCAGATCCCCCAATTCTCTCTGTCCCCTTTCCCCAGCACCCTGCGGCCAATTAGGATTGTAATCTGCCTAAATCTCTCCGTTGAGTGTAATTTAGGGCCAGAATATTTTACGGTATGATGCAGAGTTTCAACACACACAGTAGGACTCCTCATTAAATGCCCAGCCAGGGGAGGGTGCCCAAAGTAAAATGAAAGGCGCCTGCATTCCCTGCAATCCTTAACACTTTCAAGGCACGGAAGCCCCAAGTTACCTACCCTTTTGCCTCGATCGCCCTCACTACTGCGGGCTCGTGGCTTCCTCAGTTTAACCTCCTCCCGCCCCTCCGTTTAGTTAGTGTGGGCTTCCCCTTTCCAGCCCCCACCCCCAACCCCCTCCGCCCCATACAATCAGGGAGGTCCTTGGCAAGGCGGGGAGGCCAATTCCCAGGTGAACGCCCCCTCCGGTCCTATTAGCCTCGGCCTAGTGTATTCACAGCAAAGAGCCAATCAGAAGCTCCTTGGCCCTGGGCGCGCCCCAGCTTGCGCCCAGCGCGCCCTGGCTCTGGCTCCGGGCGCTCTCCTGCACCGCCCCTGGGGCGCGGGAGTGCGATGCAACCAGTTGATGCTACTGTTGCTTTTACTTTCCCAGTGGCTGTAATCCCGAAAGGAGTCTCATCCTCTAGGGCAGATGTTAAAAAAGGGCCCAAGAGATAGCTCCCTGGAATATGTCTTTGCAATGTCCAGAGGCAGTTGAATGTTGTTTTCGCAAACATTTGCCGGGGCTTGATCTAACAGGTCATCTAGAACTCCTTGGGCAGTAGATTTTCTGGGACTGGACTGGACATATCCTATAAAGATACAGAATGGCAGAACAGGGTGCTAAAATGATGTTTAAGACATTATTCTTCACCTGTTTCTTCTTCAACCTCGTCTGTTTGCTGGTGTCTAGGAATAGTCTTGGGCGTATCTTACGTGCCAGAAACTTCAGAGCTTTATTCTTGTGTGAATGTTTGGGCTCTGCTGAAATAAATGTTAAAGACACATAAAAGCAACAACAAAAAACAAACCTAATCTGAAAACCATCCATGAGAACAAAGAAAAAGAAAAGGCCATCTAATGTATTTTTTTTGGGCAGAAAATTCTCCGTTTGGTGATTGAACTGGGTGTTATTGAAATCGACTAATAATGCTGTTACTATAAATAGTGCTACCATATAAAATGTGCTTCTTGAGAAAATAATTGCTAGTAGCTGTAGATGCTTAAGTAGAACTTTCAGAGAGACAATTAACTGTCATCTATATATGTATGGCAGTGTAAGCAGCTAGTGCCTGGTAGTATCGGTTGTCTATATTGCATTTTTTTTCGTATACGTCCACTTTTTTTCCAACTCTATCAGCTGAAAATTAATCCTGAAATTCTTTCACATAATGTCACTACCAAATGTGTAGGATGCCCAAATTTTCCTTGAGCTTGCATCATCCAAATTTTGTGCTTTAAATTTGATTGTATAACTACACAATATTCACTTTCCTTTGAGTTTCAACAGTTTTATGGGCTGTAGTGAAATATTTGCTGAATATATAGAATATTGGTCCTAATATGCCAGGGTTACATATAACCTTTAGTATTATTACTTTTTTGAAGCAAACGTCTATTTTTAGGTGAGTAAAGTAGAATGTTCCAGTAATGTGAGGGACAGTAAGAGTTTTGGTAGTTTATGGTGAAATATATTTATTTGGCCCTTAAAATAAGTAGGGATCTATTCTTCTCCTCCCTCTCTTCCTTTTTCTTCTCTTCTTTTTCCCCCATTAGGCAGGGCTGAGGAAGCTTGTCATCTGAACTGGGGAAGGGGGCACAGGGCCTTGAGCATGGGGTTGGAGTCTGAATAGTGTGATCAGGACATCCTTAAGGACAGTGTGTGTCATAGGATGTCAAAACACCTGTATTAGTTCCTTCTCACACTGCTTCGAAGAAATACCTGAGTCTGAGTAATTTATAAAGGAAAGAGGTTTAAATGACTCAGAGTTTCACATTGCTGGGGAGGCCTCAGGAAACCTACAACCATGCTGGAAGGCAAGGGCGAAGCAGGCACCTTCTTCACAGGGGGGCAGGATGGAGTAAGTGCAAGCAGGGGAAATGCCAGGCACTTATAAAACTATCAGATCTCATGAGACTCATTCATTATCACGAGAACAGCATGGGGGAAACCGTCCCCATGATCCAATTACCTCCACCTGGGGCTGCCCTTGACACGTGGGGATTATGGGGATTACAATTCAAGGTGAGATTTGGATGGGGATATAGGGCCAAATCATATCAACAACAAATTGAGTATCTGTGGGAGCTGGATGATGGCAGCAGCAGCACAGCCTGAGGTATCACAGTTTAAGCAGAGAGAGCTTCTAGTGTGTGTGGGCAGCCAGATTAGTTACATACAGAAGGATGAATGCAAAAAAGTAAATATTTGAGGAGAACGAGAATAGATTTCTCACTGTCAGAGAAGGGAGTTGCAAATATGGAAATGGAGGAAGCTGTGGTGATAGATTTGAATTGGAGGTTTGAATATGAGTTTCTAGTTTTTAATATATATGAATAGATGATATAGAAATAAATATATATAAATGTCATGCCTGTGTGTGTGTGTGTGTGTACCTATGTATTTCCTAGTTCTTTTCACTCTCAGTGTCTCAGTGCCTGAGATTAGCAATTGAACATATCTAGCTCCCAGATTTCAGTTTCTCAATAATGTTCTGCACTAAAAAGAGCCAGGGTTCTTGGAAAAATCATTTGATTTCAGGGATGGAGCAGAAAAAACACAAGATAAGCCAAACACCTCTTGTTTTCTCAGAAATAAGGAAGTGTTCAAAGAATGATGGAGACATGTCAAAATACTATAGAAGCTTGCTTGAAGCAGCTTCCGCTGACAACCTGTAGGACAATTTGAGTATCAAAATAAGTAATGATAGTGACAGATTATCTTCCTGAGAAATAAAGAAATCCATGAATCTTAGACAGAATAAATAAATGCCTGAAGGTTTGAGAAATAATTATTAGTTACAAAATATTTATTGATTGCAAGTAAAATAAAATTGACTCTACCATGGAGATGTATAGCAGACACCACCTTTATCAAGTGATCAAAGTTGACATCACCAGTAATGAGACAGAACAAATTTAATTTATATGCCTTCTGTTAGGATGCAGAGAATGTATTATTACTTCTATGATATTCCTGCCAAAGATGCATATCCTGAAGCCAATTGAGAGAAAACACCAAACCAATCCATAAAGAAAGTCTAGAAAATAACCAGCCTGTAATCTTTAAAAGTGTCAAGATTGTGAAAGACAAATCAAGTCTCTATTCCAAGGTGAACCAAGGAACTATTCCAGGGTAGAGGTGGATAAAGAGAATGCTAATACATCTGATGCCTGATTCTAAACTAGGTCTTTTTCTAATAAAGAACATCATTGAAACAATTGACAAAATTGGTGTCTGGGAAATAGATGGTAACAAGTTAATTTCCTCATTTTGATTGTTACAATTTGGTTACATCAGAGAATGTCCTCCTTTTCAGGGAATACTCAAAGTATTCAGAAAAAATGGGTGGCTTACTCTATAGTGATTTTGTGGAAAAGGTCCTTTGTACTATACTTACAACTTTTTTGTTAGTTTGAGATTGTTTCAGAATAAAAAGTGAAAACACTAGAAACCAAACAGGCATATTTACTTTGCTCTTTAGATGCCTAGAGTTACTAGTTCAAGTCAATCCAAGCATTATCTCTAGTGTTTTGAGGCCTGTAGTTACTGCTGAAACTTTAAGTTAAATTTTGCTCCACTCAGCCATGGTACAGTATATATCCAATGGCTTTAAGAAATCTCGGATTTTAAGGACTATTCCAATTAAAGAACTGCAATATTTCTCAAGAGGTGTAAATAAATTGAAAATTAATTTGAAATGTGTTCTCTTATAGGTTATTTTAAATAAGAATTTCCAGGTCAAGATGAATTATCCTAAGCAGTTTCTCATCGTGTCCCAGATATTAACAAACAAGCAAAAACCAAAAAAAGTGTTTTGTTTAACCATTTGTTGTAGCCTTAACAGTGGGAAATAATTAAGCATTTATCCTATCATTCCTATATGAAGGATTTCAGAGTAATCAAGTAGCTTTAGTAATGACAGAAGAATATTTTAGAGTAATTCCATATAATAAAAGTAGAAGAAATAAGAGCTTTAGAAAAATCAACATTTTGCATCTCCTAATGAAAATTTTATTGAGGCAATGATTAAGAATAAATGAAACAATAGATCAAAGTATTTTGAGGAATTTTACAATGAAGGAATCAATCTGTCACTCCTTGAAATCACGGATCAATTTTAGCATCGTTTGGAGTGGGAGACCCTGATATGACGTGCTTCTTGCTTTCGTGGATTATACACTACATAGTCCCCTATGAAGTATTCCTTAAAAAAAGAAAGTAAACCTGAATTTTATTAAGACTTTGAGATAACCTCCTGCTTACAGGAAATATGGAGGACATCATATTAAGTTAGATGATACCACAAGAATAAAAAAAACAAACCTATATTGTGAAACATTCTGTAGAACTAGTGTTCAGTATCAGTAAGGCTGTGACATGAAGAAAAATGGAGGGAAATGAGGAGGGACCCATCTTGATTAGGACAATCTTTAGATACAGCATCTAATGCAATGTGTGGACCTTGTTTGGATTTGGGTTCAAACAAGCTCACAATGAAAGAATTTTTTAAAAAATTATAAAAGATAAATTTGAACTCAGTATTAGATGATACCAATGAGTTATTATTAATTGTTTTAGGTACTATAAAAACAATGTGATTGTCTAGCAAGCTAGAGATACATACAGAAGCAAATAGAGGTGAAATAACATGAAGTCTACGATTTGCTTTAAAGTACTTTATCAGCAATATTAATAATATGAAAAAGGAATAGTAAGGCAAATATAGAAAAATCTTGATAATTGATGGATATGGTGATGTAAAGATTCATTACTGTTAGTACTACTTGTACATAAAAATTTTCACAATAAAAACTATTCAAAAATCCTGTAGCATCTCACTGTTTATCATTTCAACCACATAGCTTAGTTCAACATTTAAACACCTGTGACACGGTCCTAACTTATGTTTCTCGACTGAAATTGTGTTATTCCATTAACACAGTGGTTCTTAAATTGTGATCCAATGACCATCTACCTACATGATAATCACTTGTGATTTTCACTAAGAAGGTAAATTCCTGGGCCCCTTCAATTCCACCAAGTCAACTTTGTGAATGAGGCCCAGTCATGTATTTTAAATAAGCACCCCTAGGGATTGTTAGGCATGCCCCAGTTTGTGAAACATTGCCCTGAAAGTTTCCCTGTGCTCTATTCAGCTACTTTATAGTTCTTAAAACATGTATTTTCTGTCACCACCAGTACACGAATCCAAATACCTATTATCCAGTCCTGTCTGCTAAAATTGAAATTTCGAGATCTAGGTCAAATGCTACCTCCTCTAGTAATTCTTCCCATGTGTCCTTCTCTGGGAGGGATTCATTAAATTACCATCTATCCTTCAGCAAGGAGGTGAAGACAAGGTGTTTGAGTCTATTACTACACTAACAGCTTGTTAGAGAAGTTCAAAGTCACATTTATTATAGTTCCTAAACTTATCTAAGATTAATTGACCCCCAAGAAATGTAAACATCTTCATAATTTTATACTATAGGTATTAGTTATCTATCGTTACATAAAAAATTTCCTCCATAGTCCTTAAAACAATAAATAATTATTATACTACAGTTTATGAGGATCAGAGATCCTGAAGCTGCTTGACTGGGTGGCCCTGGTTTAGGATCTCTCGTGAGGTTGCTGTCAAGATGTCAGCTGGGGCTATAGTCACCTGAAGGCTTGGCTGGGACTGGAGGATCAACTTTCACAATGGCTCATTCACCTGGATTGGAAAGTTAGTGCTGCCTGTTGGTAGGAGGCCTCAGTTTCTCTCCATGTGAATCTCTACCCCAGAGCAAGTGATTCAAGGGAGAAAGACACAAGTCACAATATCATTACAATATCATTTAGATCTATACTTGGAAGTTACACTCTATCATTTCTGCCATATTCTAATCATTAGAGTTGAGTTACTAAGTCAAGTCTACACTCAGAAAGGGTAATTAGGCCCAGAAGGGAAGGAAAGAATATAAAACCGTTTGTGGACGTAGGTTAAAACTACCAAAATATCCCTTTGTTTTACATCAATTTCTCTGTTCCTTTTGCAAAATTTAATTCCTCTTTATTTTACTGAGGTGGGGAAACATGTTCAGTAAAGTGAGATAAAGGTAGCAGAATTTGGTGAACCACAAGTGAAGAAAAAATTCAGGCTTTTCTGTTCCTGCAAGAACTTCAAATGGCATATGTTCCAAAACTTTATGCATAAGTCTGCCATTTACACTCTCCACAGAAACCATATTATGGTAGTTAATTTCCAATGTGTTTTCTTTCCTTCCATTTTTGTGATATCTCTTTATTTCAAAGTCATATTTGTGAATTTGTTTTACATTTATATAAGTATATCCTAAGCATTTATCTAATGGTCATTACTGATGGCTAAGGATAGTGATATGCTGGTAAATGCATAATAATTTACTCTTTGGAAAAAGTGCACACGTATTATAACGATATAAATCTATTAAGCATTTTATTGATATAAAGAATGCATGGCAGTTTGTAAATAACAATAAAATATTCAAAGTTTGTTATTGGAAATCCTCTAGATCTAACAGATTCTCACAGAATCCTTGATTTCATTGATTTTTGCCATTCTTGTATCCCTAACTAATCAATGATTGCAACTGATGAACAAATGTAGTTCCCACATGAATGTTGGTTGGTATTTTTCATTTGTGGTTAATGAGTAAGATGAAAGTGAAATGACAATGAAGCTGTTTGTCAGAATTCATTTGAGAATCAATGACGTGTGCAACTTCTTTGCTGAGTAGGATAATAGTTTTCAAATACTGGAAGAATACGTGCTCAATCTTTTGTGCTATTCATGTAATGGCTACAGACTTTGATATACTTTTCAGTTTAGTCTGCATTATTAATATTTTCTCTATCGCTTTCTTAAGACTAGACAATCAATAAAACAATAAATCAAGCCAGGATTTGTGGCATTTGCTAATTTCTGTTGGTGTAAATACGAATGTGGCTAAATTAAACGGACATTTTCTTAGGCTATATATTAATTGACCTGCTCTTCAACTTTTGACATAGTTGAACACATTCTTTTCAAATCTATCTTTTCTCTTGACTTGGGAATACCATATTCTTTGTTAGTTCTCCCTACTTCTCAGGTTGTTCCTTCTTGATGTCTCTTAAGGAGACTTTTCCCTTACCAGGCTTGGTACCATGCTCTAATTTCCTCTTAATCCATATATGTCATCTATATTCCAATCAATACCAAATTCTTATCTCTAGCCCCGTCCTTTTTCAATGATTTTCACCGCTCTTAAAATAAGCACAAACATCAATAAACAACACTAATTTGGAGCATCACTGATGTTTCCCTGAGGAAGTAAGAAGTGAAAGTTGAAAAAGAGGTAGCTCAGGAAAGGTGAACCCACAAACAACAATTAGAACAGCAGCAGCAGCAACAGCAAGAACAGCAATGGCAACAAAGGATCCCTGCACAGTGGTCCTTATGTCTTCTGTCTCCCATTCAAGTACTAACCAGGCCCAAACCTGCTTAGCTTCTGAGATCAGACAAGATCAGGCATGTTCATTTATCTCTTCTGTCTCACCTCCACCACTCTTCCACTCTTTCATGGTCTTCTAGGCACATTGGTCTTCTTTACTTGCTCATATTACCAAGCGTCTTTCCACCTCAGGGCTTTCACACAAATGCTATAGTTTTTTTGGTCTTGCCTGTCCCTTTCTTATCTAGTTATCATCTGCTCAACTTTAAAGTTGTATTTCCTCAGGAAAGCATTCCCTGGTTTCCCAGAATAGGGTTGTTCCATGTTTTACATATTTTATGATACAGAATGAGCATCCTAAATCCAAAAAATCCAAAATCTTCCAAAGTTGCAAATGTTTTGGGAGCCAAGATGACACCACAAGTGCAAAGTCCCACACATGACCTCATGTGATGGGTTGCAGTCAAAATGCAGTCAAAACTTTCCTCTATGTGCAAAATTATTTAAAATATTGTATAAAATTACTTTGAGGCTATGTGTGTGGGTGCATTTGAAATAAATGAATTTTGTGTTTGGACTTGGATCTCATCCCCAAGATATCTCATTATATGCAAATATTCCAAAATCAGAAAAAAATCAAAATCCAAAACACTTTTGCTCCCAACCATTTTGGAATACTCAACCTAGACCTTATATTTGTTTCCTTAGTATTGAAAATCATTATCAACAATTATCTGTGTCATTATTTATTTAATATTTGTTTCTCCTCTGTCTCCCTCCATCTCTGCCAGTGAGGCTATTCTGTTCATGGGCCCCTTGTGCAAGCACTGGGGTTGCTGAGGAAAGAAACTCGCTGACTCTCACTGGCTGAATCATCTTTCCCACTTGGCTGTTCGGTGGTAGATGGTCTCCAGGGGATATTGATAGGAGACAAAAAGATCTGCACATTTTGTATTCACTTCTATGGATCCCTCTACATGATTCTTCCTCATATCTTCTAGACCCCACTCTTCCAGTCTTGCTCCTTACAAGTCCATGATTAACCAGCCACTGCCCAGGAATTTATCTGTGTTCTTACCTCAGACCATTTCTCTCTTCATACAGAGCTGATGACAGAGTGAACCATGCAGGACTTCCCCTTAACACTGTTTTCCAAGGCCTCTTCTGAGACAGGCTGTAGTGCAACAGAGGCTTATTTTCATCTTGCAATCACATTAAGTCACCCTATCCATGAACCAAGCCTGAGATTTTCCTTCTCCATTTGCTATTTCTTCTCTACTAGCTCACTAAATATGAGGCATTGATGAAACTAAGTAAGTAATGTAAAGGTCTGGGACACTAGCATGTGTAACTTACTTATGTTCTCTGAACCTGCTTTGATCTGATCCAGAATGTACCATTTTCACAACATGATGAATTCCTATTGTGCCTCCCTCCACAAAGTTATGACTTGATGTAATATCAGGATAAAAGTAACTAGCCTCAGTTTCACAGTCACTTAATATTCCTTGGTTGGGAGTTCAGTCTCTATTTAGGTCCAGTAGCGTGACAGATCTACTTTCAGAATGCTGAATAGTTCCCTGCTACAGATAGTACAGCTTGCTGCATGCCCTTGGTGGTCTTTGCTGTGATTCTTCTATGGGGGCTTTCAGAAGATTGTACACGGCATTCTTATGTATCATCTCAAGTGCTTCTAGCATCATGGAATTTACTGAATCATACGACCTAAACGGCAGGGATGCTTGTTCCACAGCTTAAATCTGTTGCAAAGCCCCACTCAAAACTATTTGCCATCTGAGTCAATTGATAAAGGAGTCAGAGCTGTATTTCTAAATATGGCATGTGTTATTTCCAAAATCCAAAGAGGATTACCAGGCATTATACCTTTCTTCATGGCATAGATGCAAGGAGTAACAAGTTGCCCATTTCTTTGGGTGTGTTTTAGCATTTCACAAACTCATGGAATTCTTGAAACATCACCAATTTGGCTGAATCTTGGTCTTTGTAAGGTAAATCCCTGACCCTGTTCCATGAGAGGGCCGTATAGGCAAAGCAGCCCCCAAAATGCTGAAGGAGCTGGGAAATTGAACAAGGAGGCAGATGAATGTAGTTTGTTGGTAAGGAATGCTTTGCTGGGGGACTTACAGACAGAAACGTGATATTGGGTGGTCACTATACAGGTAGATTACACCTTTACTTTCCAGAATCAGGGCTTATATACCATGTGGAAGGGGTATAGGTGCTCCAGCAAGACAATCAAAGGTAGAACAGGCAAGAATACTATGTGGGTCATAGCCCATAATTTGCGTAATAACATCAAGGTTGACATGTTCTTACACTAGGAACAGTAAATACAGTAGGAATTGGGATGCATCAGGGTGTCTGGGGCTAATGAGAAGACAGCATGGTGGATTTGCATTTAAGATGAAGCCACTTTGTCTCCACACACCCCCTGGGCCCACATATGCCTCACAAGGGCATTTCTTATAAAGCTTCTTTCTCCTCCCTAGGTCTAATCAAAATGATGTTCTGCAGATGTTCTGCAGAAGGTCCAGATGGCAAAAGTCCCTTTATAACAAGAACTATATTATGAAGGAATGTTAGCATACCCCTTTTCAAGATCATGAATGTATGCTGTTGCTCATTCCAAGTGAATGTGAACTGCTTCTAATCAGCCTTTCTGATAAACTCACCAGATCAGTAACTACATAATAAATGTAGCAGTAGCCCGGCAGCCAAGATTGGGTAGCTAAAATATGCGCTGAGAAAGAATTCAGGGAATAGTTTAACTAGAATTTCAGCTTTTGGTATTGACAGTTAAGCGGGATGCTTTTTTCCCTGAGTTGCCCTGGGGAGACGATTCTCCATTTCTGGTTTACAGGACCAGAGTATTGGATTATACTACAGGGGCACTTTCATTTAAGTAGTTTATTTATAATTAGGCTAGTGAGAGGTATAAGGGTGAGGCCACTTAGTTCAGTTCCCCGTAGTCTATTGTCATCTGCCATGATCCAACTGATTTTTTGCAGGTATCAGACTAGCAAATTAAATAGGCACATAATAGAGATCACACTATTCCTGTCTCTTTTACTGGCACACATAATTTGAGAATGATACTCTGTAGTTTCATCTAGTATGTGATATTTTCCTGATTTAGTATCTTGGAGGAGGTACACTTTCAGACACTGTCACTTGGCTTTTTCTGCCACTATAGTTTTTAATTCAAGGGTTGGGGAGGAAATGTGAGGTTTCTGACAACTGCTAAGCATATCCATCTAAGTGATACACTTAAGGACTGGAAAAGTGACCATTACCTTTGTGCCCATTGGACCCCTGTCAGATGAACTTGGGCGGGAGCCTATTTATCACCTGATCTTCACATGCTCTCATTGTAGCAAAAGATCCACGATGGCATTTTGCTTCTTCTGCTATCAGTGTCAGCTCATACCCTGTATTTTAAAAAATTAATATTTGCGGGGTTTTTAAATTTCCCAAGTATATTCTGGCAACTATTTGTAGGTCCATTTGCAAAAGGATTGGAGGAGTCCTCAAGGTAACCTGGCATCCCTTGCATTAATTGGTTCAAACTCGCTCAGGTGCAGAAAGTAGAAAAAAAAGATTAGTTCATAGTTTTTGTGATGGCTATTTGTCCTACCTGCTTTTGGTCCTTTCTGTTTATATAGATCATTCAATACCTTGGTTAGCTACCTGCATTTGCTTCCTACTGGTACTGAAACAAATGTTTTGGTCAGAGTTATCCAGGAAAAGAGAACTAATAGGAGATTTTTAATATATTTATTTATTTTAAGGAATTGGCTCATGTGATTTTGGAGGCTAGTGAATCCGAAATCCATAGGGTGGGCCACCAGGCTGGAAACTCAGGCAGAAGTTAATGCCACAGGTTTGAGGCACAATGTCTTCTCTGGGAAACCTCAATTTTTGCTCTTCAGGCTTTCAACTCATTTGATGTGGTCCACCTATATTATTGCGGGTAACCTTTCTTACTTAAAGTCAACTGATCGATTGTAGATATTAACCACACCTATAAAATACTTCCACAGTAACACCTGGATTAATGTTTGATTGAATAACTGAGTGTTATAGCCTAGCCAAGATGACAAATAAAATAAACCATCACCACAAACTATTACAAACGTAGTTGCTCAAAAACACACAACGTTTATTGCCTTAGTGTTCTGGGAAGTTAGAGGTTTGAAAACAGTTTCCCTAGATGAAAATCAAGGGGTCAGCAGGGCAGCCTCCAGGGAGAATCCATTTCCTTGCCTTTGCCAGCTTCCACAGGTTGCTTGCATTTCTTGACTCATCCTCTTTCTCTAGCTTCAACGCCAGCAGGTTAGCATCTTCAGATCTCTCTCTCTCTCTCTCTCAGCTTTGTTTCTGTTGCCATAGCTCCTTCTCTGACTCCTGCCTCCTTCTCTCCCTTACAAAGATCTTTGTGATTATCTGAGCACACCCAGCTAATCCAGGATAAACTCCTCATCTCAAGATTCTTAATTTAATCACATCTACAAGTCCCCTTTGCCATGTAAAGTAACATATTCACAGGTTCTAGAGGATTAAAATGTGGACATCTTTGGAGGGGTTCCGTTATTCAGAATACCATATACCTATCTATTGTGCCCCTGGAAACTATTGCCACAGATCCTTGGGAGTTAGGGTCTCTGATTTCTATTCTGGCTTTGCTTCCCAATACAGTAATTACATTCACTTTTCTGCTGACAGTAGAGTGACACCACCTGGCTTCTACTATACCAGAATCCTATCATCTCAGTGACATTGATTGGCTTATTTCATGGCAGCTTTCGTGATGATACACCTCAGCCTAACAAGGACAGATTCACCGAGCCTCTCAGCAAGGCCAGTGTCCTCATACTATCACTCTGTCTTTCAAATTAGTGAAGGGAATGTCCTCTGGGATCTCCTGGGAAATGGTCAGCCAGCTGATGGGGTCTCTGGTCTTGAGCATTAAATCCATTCAAGCATAACTCCTGCCTAAGCCTTTCCCCCCCTTTTCTCAAAAATTTGATAAGGCTGTTCTGGCATTTCTACCTCATTTACTATAGGTTAATACTTTTCCCAAATTTAGGAAATCCATTCGAGTATAATATTAGGACTTCTTGAACATGAGATCCTGAGTTACGGGTGCATTCCTCTACACTATTGTCTTAGTCTGTTTGTATTGCTACAAAGGAATGTCTGAGGCTGGGTAATTTATAAAGAAAAGAGGTTTATTTGGCTCACAGTTCTGCAGGCTGTACAAGAAGCATGGTGCCAACATCAGCTTCTGGTGAGAGCTTTAGGCTTCTTCCTCTTTTGCTGGAAAGGGAAGAGGAGCGAGCATTCAGAGGTCACATGATGGGAAAGGAAGTGGGGGTGGGGAGGTGCCAAGTTCCTTTTAACAGCTAGCTCTAAGGGAAATCTCCAGAACTAATAGAGCAAGAACTCACTCTTTACTACGAGGTTGGTAACAAACAATTCATGGGGGATCTGCTCGCACGATACAAACGCCTACCATTAGGCCCCGCCTCCAATACTGAGGGTCAAATTTCAATGTGAAATTAGGAAGTGTCAAATATCCAAACCACAGCAACTAGTAAACTGCCTTTTCCAGTCTTAACTGATACCCTTTTCCTCAGTCACCCACCTCAAGATCCATTCTAAGGCATCTAAACTCTAGGTTCGTCTCAGAATATAACAGCTAAATGTTGCAGAATTTTTGGTGAATAATGGCTTTGCTTCCAAAATAGAATGGCACTTCTGCAGGTGGGCCATGCTAAGATTGGAGCTAGCATTATGCCTATAAACTATCAGAAAGGTGAGGTGAATCTTGATGAAGACAACTATTATCTTGTGAGGCATCTTACTCACACGAATTCTCTGCATGGTCTCTAGGCAAGGGAAATTTGCTAATCTTGAATACCAAAGAATGAGTCACTTTAAGAGTCCTAGATGGTTCAGCAGAATATAGAGATTCAGGTGCATCCACTCAGATGTTTCCATTTTGGTCGTCATGTTCCCATTTCTTCTCTATCTGGGTCTTGAGTTTAGCACAATACATTTGCCAAGGCTGTGTATTAAATCTTTGCAATTTTGCTACTCTCACAATCAGGCTTTGTTTTCAGTCTGTGCTGCCCTCTGATTGTGGTAGATACAGGTGTCATAGAGATTTTCTGAATTTAACATCATGTCCTGAGTTGGTGATTGGCTGACTTGAGTCCACCATTTTCCCTCAGTGGTGTATCCATGATACTCAAAAGCAATCTATCATTTCTGCAGTCTTTTATGACAACTATTATTGTCATATGTCTGAAATAGTAGAGATATTGCATAAACCCTTTACGTCCCCTTCCTCGAGCATTCTGTCTCAATTCATCACCAATGAGACTCTTAGTAATACTGACCCTACCAGGGGTTGTCACAGCCCACTTAGCAGTAACAATGCAGTCTTCGTTGCTATGGATGGATTTCCAGGGCTATTTCCAGGGCTAAGGATGGATGGATTTCCTGAGCTGTCTCCAGTACAAATTATTTTATTTTGGGCTCTCCTAAAAGTAGATACTGAGATAGGGATTTAGGTTGTGGTAGAATGAATAGTTGCTTTTAAATGGTATGTTAAATTGTACATAATTGTATTTTATATTTAAATATTTGACGGTATACATGCTAATAATTAGTTTTTTATATTACTTTTAATGGCAAACAATTAGTTATTTATATTACTTTTAATGGCAAAAACTGCAGTTACTTTTGCACCAACCTAATACTTCCCCTTACATACTACATGACAAATTAAATTCCAGATGAATTAAAAAGTAAATCTAAAAACACGAAATTATAAATATATTTAGAATATAAGGTAGGTAATCATTGAACTGATATCAGGCTGATTAAGGGAATTCTATGCCTAAACTTGCTGAAAGATTAAGTAATTCAGTAATTAATTTAATAAATTAAATAACAATATTTATCGTTAATACTTTTAATAATAAAAAATCACAAACTATAGTAAATTATAACAAAATAATATTTTTTCATGCATAAACATCACAAAAATTAAAAGTAAATGACAAACTGGAAAAATATTTGCAATTAATCTGACACACAGTGAGTTAATATGCATCATATAAATGGAACTATTAAGTTTGATAAGAAAATGAATAGTTCCTGATAGAAAAACAGCCAAAAGATAAGAGCAGGTAATTCGTGAAGGGACAGTAAACATGGTTCATAAAGATGAAAAAAGTATTCAATCAGGAAATGCAAATTAAAACAAAAAGAAAGTTTCAGGTAATTGTTTTAGATTGAACACGTAGATGTCCTTCTCAAACACCATTAAAAAGGACACAAAACGCATAAATGTAGAATACAAGGGAATGGCTGAAGAGACAGTAACAAATCAAAGATGTCAACAAATATTTACAGACTGGAACCAGATGGACAAGTGATAATTGACTTAGCAAAGCTGAGAAAGCCTACACCTTAGTCTGTAGGGAAAGCCAGAGAGAAAAAGATCAATTCCTGCCCTAGCTCCCTGAAGATGCTCAGATGTTGGAGGCACCAGGTATCTCTGAAGGCAGGGGTGAGGGAAGGGTTGATGGAGGACAGACTGCAACCTAATGTTGCTATTGCTGTGCATACAAATTGGGACATCTCTGTATTTCTGTTTCCTTTGTTATGTATCTCCAATCTAAGTTGAGCCCTGGTCCTTCATAGAGTAGTAAACAGTAATGATTCCTTCATGCACTCTCATTAAAACTTCCAAAATATTTTCATATGTATTGTTGCAATTGAGACAATTTTAAAAATCTGTTTTGAAGACGGAATCCTTGTTTTGAAGACAGAATCCATACACTATGGCCATAATAAACCTACAGTAGCTATATTCTTGGCATCATGTGAATGTACATCACAGAATTACTCTTTGGGTGGAAGTTTCTAAGTTATAATTCTGATAATCAACTTAGGAGAATATTGTATCAGTTCTCTGGAATTTATTGTGGAAAACAAATCCAGAATGTATTAAATGCATGTATATTAAGCACTCTATATGTGTACAACAGAACACAACCAGGCAAACAAATTTAAGACTTAACTCTTAGTAAAAGCTGAGACGCTTCTAATTCTGTTAGGCTGAAGATGAGGTTTCTTAGTGTGGTCTCTAAGACAGCGTAGCTTCGTTGCTACCCACCTATATATTTCACCTCTTACCATTCTGACTTTTGCTTTCAGGGCTGTAATCACTTGAACCTGCTTTCAGGTCTTATTAGCATTTCAGTTCTCACATGAGAACTGGGTCCCTCTGTCTGAAATGTTTTATACTCCCCACTTCTATTTTTCCAACTTCTGCTCACTGGTCTTGAGCTCAAGCTTTACTTCTTCCAGCAAGCGTTCTAAACTTGGTTAGGTTTCTTTGTCATACACACTCCTGGTAGCTTATTCCTTTCCTCAGGAATTTTTCTCAGTTGGTAACTACACATTCATTGGTATGATTATTGAATGTCTTTCTCTGAGCCCAGAATGTGAACTCCATGATTTTGCTCACTATGTTATATCCATTGCTTAATTCAGCATCTGGGACATGGTTGGCATTCAATACAAGTTGAAAGAAAGAATGCTTTCAAGAAGTTTAGCCTTTTTTTAGTAGTTGCTCCAAATAATAGTTTACTTACTACCAAAGTTTGACCTATTAAAAAAAATTCTCTGTGTTGATTTTCAGCTTACAGATATTTAGTTTTGTTTGTGGGGAGTGAAAGATGGGGAGTTTGGGATTATATTTAGAGTAGGCGCTGCTGTAACAAATGATATTATATCTTGCTGGTATAAATTATATATATTCAGTTCAAAATAAATTTTATTAAGTGAAGAATTGCTTGACCATTCTGGAATATTGATTGTAATTATCAGTTAGCATCTATCTGATTCAGATATCAACAGATACTCTGTTAACATTGAAGAGTTCTCTATAAATTCTGGGTTTTATAAAGACAATGCAAAAATTCAATAGACAAGAACCAAATCCACACGAAAGATTAAAAACCAATTGTAATTTACCAAGCAGTCAGCTTAAGCCTAACTATATATATGGCATACTGGAAAAGACACACAGCAATATTCCTCTGTTAGTAACTTCCAGTCTCTCCTGCTATAGAGCTTATGGAACAGTCTCTTCTGGTGCCATTCAGATTATTTTCTTCATTCTTAACCCAAAGTCTGTACTCCACTGACTTCCTTTATTTTCCACAGTGATTCATGTCTTACCAGGTTCAGTTAGAACAATCACTTAAAAAAAAGTCCTTGTTGCCAATAGTAGAGAGCTCTTAGTCTGTTTGAAAGTGTGCAGAGTTCAGACTTTAATTACAGAAACTTCCCCACTCTCCCCACCATTGTGTCTATTGGCCCAGTTCCATTTACTGCTGAAACTTCTAACGTGAGTTCTCTGAAAAGCCTGGCACTCTCCCCAGCTATGGGGAGTGGCTGGTCTCTGCATTCAGATACCTCTTTCTGCAAAATGCTGCCTGCATTATTCCTTTCCATCCTGAGTGTCTGTCTCTCACTGGGCAGTCTCTGCATTCTGATGCAGCAGTGGCAGAGTTGATTGCCTCTGACTTTTGAAAGAGAGGTACAATTTGTAGATTGAAGCTAACTTGAAATGTTCACTGTGTGTCATTATCAAACGTCACCTTGGCTACCCCTGGCTGGTGTTTTACTATAATTGTTTCGAGCTCACTCATATATGTTATCTATGCTAGAACATTGTCTCCCTTCCATACAGCCTTGGAAAAGCAAGTACAGACAAACTATTAATTAAAGTAATTTGTTTTCATTACCAACTTTAATCACCAAAGAAGGACTTGGAGTTCAATCAGGAAAATTATTTATTGACAAAATTTTTATTGATAAAATAATCTATCAAAGATTCATGAAAAAAATTAAAAATCTCTGAAAAAGAAAATTATATCAACCAAGATAGTAAAAAGTATGTCTGTGGGAAAGGAAGAGTTTTCTACTTGGGGCTGGCTATGTAAGCTACATCAGTAATACCAAGGATTTTACTTCTGAAAAAGAAACTAGGATGTAGTATCGCAACTTACAAGAAAGGCTACTGTACAACAAACATGTGGCCGTAGGTGACTCCATCCCCTGCCCAGTCTTATTCACTCTGGTACCTGTTCCAACATCTTAATTTGGTTCCCAGCTTGGATCTGTCTGTTCTCCTTTCTCAGCTACCATGACCTGGAGATCGTCTTGTTTCATATGCTTGGTCTGACATTTCAGCAACAGCTTTTCTTCCTGGCTTGGGCCTGCTCTTTGCTGGATCCTTTGGCTCAGTGCCTTTGACCTTGGGTGGCAGGCACTCTGAGTCTCTCTGGCTCCCTTCCCACAGCAAGTGGTGGTTGTAAACTACAATATAAGACACTGTTTTTTAATTGTTAATGTTTCTTAGGTATTAAAATTAACTTTTAATATTATAGCCATAGGAAAAAGTCTTGGAATTTCTTAGTTCACTGAATTGGTGTGTGAAGTCAGCCATTCTGACTTATAGCAAGAAGGAAATTGTGAATTATTTTCCATTCCATTTGAAAATATTTTGGAAACTGATATAAACAATGAATCGATTTTTTCCTGTGATCTGCCTTCCTTGCTCCAGGAAGCTGAAGAATGAATTGTAGTTGAAATTTTCTATTTTAGGCTTAAGACCTTATTACAAAGTTTCTTGGATGCCAATTCTATCAGATCTTTTGTACATAGTCACCATTCTATTCGCTCAGGAGAACTTTTATAGAAACTTTATGTTATTCCTGGAGATACATGCTAATACGGCCTTAGTTTTGGATAAGCATGTGTATTCTAAGTTGAAAGACCTCCCTTTGTTTAAAGGATTGCTGGGTATCGGTATCGTGGCTTCTTGGGCACTCTAAGCTTCTACACAGGACGGAAAGGGAGTCAGGGTTTCAGCCTGGAATACATTACGACTGGTCCAGTGAGACTGAACTCAAATTGGATCAGCCAATCAGAATCCATATGAAATAATCAGAAATGGAAGGCCAGGCTAAGCTTGGTCAAGTGGGTAACATAGGAAAAATGGTGGCATTCCTCATCGTGTGGATGTTTGTGTGTTTGTGTGTATGTAAGGGGAGTATATGGGATTTTAAAGCCAGAAACACATCTTATCGTAGGTCTGTTAGACAGACAGGGAGTCATCAAATAAAAAATCAGAGAAGTAAGAGTCAGGTTGGCATCAGGGATAAACTGCTAAATGAAGAAATGTGTCACCAAATCCTTGCTTTAAATAAGTGTCTAGGTATCTCCCTTGGCAGCCCAATTATCACAGGTCAGGCAGTCAGGGATGGCTTGTATTTTGTTTAATGGGGTCAGTGTCTCCTTTAACCAATCTTCTTGCTTTATTTTCGGAAGCATGCATTTTCCTGGAATGGCTGGTGACTCCCCTGGCAGCCAGAAAGAACCCAGATGATTCCCTGAACCACTGCAGTAGTTCTCTGGGGCCAAGAATGGGTTCTCTGTGGACAACTGTCCATCAGGAGGGCTGGCTGATATCCAGGTCCAGTGGTAAGTTAATGGTGGAATGTCTCTATGGCAGTAGAGCCCCGGTTTTGGTCCTCCGGACTACTTCTTTGTCATTCTGTGAGGTATCAGAATTTCCATCTGAAACTAGATATCCAGGAAGGCATGTACTTCATCTTTGTACAATTCACTTGCGTAGGGGTGAGAGGTAGGAACAGAGTGGGTAAGAATACATCCTTCAGGTGAATTATAGTATTGTATTAGGTAGAGAAGATGAAGAACCCATGGAAATGGGGTGATTAAAAATAACAAAGTTTACAAAGTTCTTTCACATACTTTTCACTTGATTCTCACAACAACCCTGTGAGGTAGGTACAGTATATAATGTTTTTACTTTTATTTTGCAAAGAATGACACCAAAGACCAGAAAGTAGGTGATTTGCCCACAGTCATGGTAAGCACCAAGACCCAAACTTGAAGCTCTGTCTTTTGACTTTATAGCCTGATTTTCACCTGTGAGCAGCTACAACTTGAGGGTTATCAGTTTGATGACATAATGAAGAAGGTGCTCAGTCAGTGAACACCTAACTTGTTTAAAAGTCAGATTATTTAGAAATAATATATTAGTAAAAGAACCCATGGGATCACTACTTGTAGAGGCTCCTCCTGGACTGCTGCTTGTTGGCTTCAATCTTTTAGGTTGCTTTGGCATAATAGATCATCTGTGCATCAGCTTGGGCAACTGGGAGCTCCCTGGGTGGTTAAGGAACAGAGATGAGGGAATTCTTATGGCCATTGTTAGCCTGTTCTAGCACTCTTCATGCTGTTTAATCTTCTGGATTCCCCACTGGAATGCAAACTTCTTAGGGAAAGGATTCAGACTCATTCATCATTGTATTCCCAAAATGTAATACAGTGCTTGGCACATAGTGGTCCTCAATAAAAATTGATTGAGTTCATGAGGGGCTGGGATATTTCATATGATGCTTCCCTATTTTACTTGTAAAATACATTTTGCATTGAAGAGGTATTATAAATGAATGTGGAAGTGGGTATAAGGAAAACAAACTTATCTTAGTGGTGGGTAGTATATACAGGCACTGCAATTCCAGGGTGTAATCCTAAGATCCAAGTGATCTTTGTTTACAATGACACATGTACTAAGCATGGATTCAAACTGGAGGCTCTACATTAGCCAGGAATCCATGCAAAATGTAGACATTTGATGGCCATTGGGGAAAAAGTTAATGTCCCTTGGTGTGGAGGAAAGCAGCCAATTTTGGTAAGTATGAAATAATCTTGTTCTAGAAATATGGAGAGAATTCTGTGATAAAACCTCCAAAGATGTTTAACCACAATTACCAGTGATTCAATAAGCATTAGAAGAGCCGTCTGTCTTTTTCTGGTTAAGTTCTGCCATTCTCCTTGGTCCTTCATGTCTTCCTGGATCTTTGGCTATGAGAAGTCCTAAGACCCAGAGTTTAAAATCGTGCACAGATAGAAGCTGAGGACAAAGCTACTGTGGTATAGACTTGGACTTCAGTGTGAGTGCTCTTGACCAGGACACCTAGGCAAGAAGTCCACTGCATAGAAGCATCCTTCTAAGGCTAACGGGCTGGCGCAGGCAAGATCCATGACCTGTGGCTGAAAGCAGCAGTCCTGTCGTTACTCTTCTATGAGTGGATTACAGCAAGGATTTCTGTGTGTCACAATGTGGTGAGGTCAGCTTCCTTGAACTGGATAGGAGTTTTTAATTTAGGAGCTAATACATTAGCTCACCAGTTTTGAATACAGGATCTAATGGGTCCTGAAATCAATAAGGTGGAAAACAGATCAGCAGTTCTTGAGCTGGTAGAGGTTATGGGTCATCCAGGGGTCCTCCCATTTGTGATGATTGGTGCAGGCCATGACTGGATGCCTGGCTTCTCCAGGTATTGCTGCCAAGTTTCAAACATGGCCTTAATGGCCAAGCATTCCTTCTTTCAGATATTGTAGTTTCATTCTGCAGGGATGAAGCCTGTGGGGAAATAAAGCATAAGGTCACATCAAGGTTGATTTTAGACAAAGTTTGGCTTTCCATGGTCCTATCACTACTTATAAGGCATTGGCTCCACCTTAAATGTCCGTCGTAAACAAAGCGGAGCATGATGATAGATGATGCTACTTCCCTCCCACGTAGGGCTTCACAGGTTTTCTAGACTCCAGGCAACCGTCAAAAACCAGAGCATATTGGCTGCTGGTTTAATAGAACCTGTTTCAGGGAGGGCTTTGGAGTTCATCCAGGTCTGGATTAGGATACTTTGGTAGTTTAGAAAGGATAAGGTCTTCAATATCTTCCCCAGAAAATAAAGGCAGTATCGCTCTCACATGGAGAGTCAACAGAGAGTTCTACCAAAGTTGGTGTCGATATACAGTCACACATGAAATCCTGGAGCCTGTTTGCTTAGATCTTGAATCTTACATCTTCACTTTTAGTTATTGGTTCCAGACCATGCATAAACTTAAAAACACTAACAATTAATAATAAATATATAAATTGTACTATGTTTATAATCACAAATCAAATTTGATTTTGTCAAACGCATTTTAGCCTACCCATATGAATATACGCTTTTTTTGTTTTTTTTTTTATTTTTCTGGAGTCTTGCTCTCTTGCCCAGGCAGGAGTGCTGTGGTGTTATCTCAGCTCACTGCAACCTCCACCTCTGGGATTAAAGCAATTCTTATGTCTCAGCTTCCCGAGTAGCTGGGACCACAGGCACATGCCACCACACCCGGCTAATTTTTGTATTTTTAGCAGAGATGGGGTTTTACCATATTGGTCAAGCTAGTCTCAAACCCTAGACCTCAGGTGATCCACTTGCCTCGGCCTCCCAAAATGCTGGGATAACAGGCGTGAGCCAGCACACCCGGCCGAATATATGCTCTTAAATAAGAAACTTCCCTTTTTCTTGAAACCTGAGGAGTAGATGGCATATTTCAGCCATTAAATAACAGAATCAAAAACTGTAAATCAACAGCAGGAACCCTGAATGTGGACGCAAACTGTGAATCTTAACTTAGGCCTGCATCAGAAGGGATCAGTGTGATCCTTACCTCTATGTCCTTGTTAGGAGAACTTGTACCTAGGTTTCATGTTTATCAAAATCTTTGCTAATGTTACAGGATTTAGAGAAGACTGAGTGTTTCTAATTGTGTTAGTGGATTGATAGCACTTACCAGTTAAATTGAATCAACCAACCAGTTATTTCAGCAAGTAATTTGACTGAACTAAGTGTAGAAATCAGCTCTAAAGACCTTGGAAGACACCAGAATTCCCATAGTAAGGTCTGTGAACACTAATTTCAAAAACGGTTTTCTCATTAGGCACACTTGGGAAACACTGCATTTTATCTACCTCTCTTGAAGATTTAATTATACAAGTTTTAAAGATTTTGAGAAGTCCAGTACAAAATAATTTATTTAACTGTGTTTAAATCAATACGTCACTAACATTTCAACATGAAGTTAAGTTTTTGAGTCGTGTTTATTAGCATCTTTAGAACTGGTGCTACATAAAAAAACATTTAGGGAATTTTAGACTAGCATGCAGTGTGAAGAAATACTCATTTGCAAAATTTACACATTTCTTCACCAAAAAATAAATTAAGCTATTACTAATTTTCTATTACTGTAATTGTGTTAAATTAAGCTAGGTACTTTGGAAAATAGAAAATGCACTGGTATACAACATAAAGTCTGCCCTGGATAGGCTCATAATCTGGTTGGGAGATACATCTACCATATTACATAAAACAATATCAACCACCTAAAGATTCCACATAACCAAGTACTAAGCTAAACAATGAAGACTAATAGATACAGTAGTTGCAGAGAGGAAGATAAAGTTTTAGAATAATAAAAGAAGAAATCATGGAGGAGGTAGGACTGGTTTTATGGGATGGCTAGGCTTTTGAAAGGTTGAGGGCATTTTTACTTGAGGGGCCCTGTGACTTCAAAGAACAAAAAGTTGTGCAGCAAACAACTCTCTGCTGTATTAAAATCATTAAATTCTAATATTTCTTAAGGACTTCTTACTCAAGAACAGAATGTTACAGAGTATGGATCTCTTTTATTTGTTCCATACAGTCACATGATGCATAAGGATGTCTTGGTTAATGACAGACTGCATATATAATAATGGTGTCATAATATTTTAACACCATATTTTTACTGTACCTTTCCTATGTTTAGACATGTGTAGATATGCAAATACTTACCATTGTGTTACAATTGCCTGCGGTATTCTGTACAGCGGCGTGCTGTACCAGTTGGTAGCCTCAGAGCAATAGGTTATATTATATAACCTAGGCGTGTAGTAGGCTAAACCATCTAGGTTTATGTGAGGATACTCACTCTGTGATGTTCACATTTTGACAAAAATCACCTAATGACTCATTTTTCCTGAATGGATCTCCATTGTTAAGCAACACATGACTACTATTAGAGTTCTTACCTGGTATATTATAATGAGTTGTTTAATTGTCTGTTGTCTGTGATAGTCTCATGGATGGTGGGGACAATTTTTAATTTATTTTTACATCCTAGTTTTAGATCCTAAGGAACACCTTGAGATTCAGGGGTATCATGGTAGACGACACTGACTTTCAGGCTGGCTTGTAAAACCTGCAAAGTGAAGAACCCTTGGGATTCTGAGGGTCACATAAATGGTATGCTGTGCTTTTTTTCCTTTTCTCCCTAACATTGAAGATATAGGAACTGTACAGCCAGGAAGCGCCACACACCTGGCAATTGGATGCAGTGTGATGATGGTTGTAGTTTTTTACATTTTTGTTTTTAATCTTTAGGAAAGTCTTTTGTCTGCTTTTTCATTTGTTGCATTCACACTTTGCAGTGGCATAAATGCTAATCAGAAAAAGGTAAGCAATTTTAAAAAAGGAACCACATGAAATCATATGATAAATTTGTGTAGTACATTTGAAAAAGGTGTTTTTTGTTTTTTTTTTTTTTTTGAGACGAAGTCTCACACTGTTGCCCGGGCTGATGTGCGCTGGGGCAATCTTGGCTTGCTGCATCCTCCATCTCCTGGGTTCATGCGATTCTTCTACCTCAGCCTCCCGAGTGGCTAGGACTACAGGTGCATGCCACCATGCCCAGCTTTTTGTATTTTTAGTAGAGACAGGGTTTCACTATGTTGGCCAGTTTGGTCTCGAACTCCTGACCTTGTGATCCGCCCACCTTGGCCTCCCAAAGTGCTGGGATTACAGGTGTGAGCCACTGCACCCGGCCAAAAAAGGTGTGGTTTTGAAGGGAGAAAAAACTTGGACCACAACTTGCAACATTCAGAATTGGTACTCGTGCTTAATTTTTCTTTATCAATTCTACTTTTTTCTCTCTTTCTCTCAAGACAGGTTTTTGGGATAGTTGCTTATATAAATGATATTGAAATGATATAATTTTATTTTGATAATTACTGACATGTCACAGTATCAGAGTTGAGTGTGATTGCCCCCAAATTGTAAATTACTTGAAAATTTTAATTCTTTTATTTGCTTAAGAAAACGGAAGAAAATCAAAACAGAGGAAAACCCTGTAAATGAACTTAAAGATCACTGTAGTTCCTTCAGGCTACAAAATTCCACTGCATGTACATAGGATGTGAGGATTCTACCTTTCATTCCAGACTGCCGGCCAACTGAAACACTTTGTATGTTCAAACAAGGCCATTGGAGCAGAGCTTGGCTTAGTCTGCTAAGAAAACCTGACACAGTCACCTAAATGTGCTTATGATCTTTTGCACAAGGGGTTTATCAACTGCATTACACTTTTAAACAGGACACAGGGTCAGAATTTGGGGGTCTTACTTTCAAAGATGGAATTAGCATAGATTTAGAAAACATTTCCATTATTCCTTCAGTTATTTGGATCCTTGACCCTTAATTATGGTTTTTTTGAATTTATCATAGAGAATTTATCTTGTTGCAGAGATGTTGACTATGGGTTTTTGCCCTGAAATATAAAACATGCACAAAATATTGCAAGTAGAAATTAAAAATCTTACATGCTTTATGATAACAAGTACAGAAGGTGCAATATAGATACGGCAGTAAAGATGTTAAAGCAATGCACAATTCGAAGATTCTGATGTAAACACTATAGAGGAGTTACACAAAAACCATACTAAACTTATTTTCTTGGGACTTTGGCCATTTGTGTTGTAAAATGTTTTCTTTTTAATTCTTGTGAGGTACTAGTAACACCTCATGAAATCTGCTCCTTTTTATGTTCAATACATCTCTCTCTCTCTCTTTCTCTCTCTCTGTCACACACACACACTCACACACACACACTCACTCTCACACATAGAGTCAAAGTCAATGGCAGTGGGTGGTTTATGTCAGGGCTGGTTTTGACGCCCCCCTCACAGAATAAGATAAATGTAAGTGATGAAGAGCTCCTGGGGTTGCCTGAACTCATTTTGTATTCAACACTTTGCCTGGCCCCTTTCTCATCTCTTTCTCTCTCTCTTTGTATGTTCAAGCCTACTTGAGTTTCTTTTTTCTTTTGTAGAACTTGGTTCTTTTGATGTGTTTCAGGGCACGCCCTGCGGCAAAAAGAACTTCCCAGGAATCGGAAACATAAGCATACAGGTTTGAAACAGCTACTGTACAATAGACAGAAAGCTCCAGGCCTGGATGCTGGGTTCTCTGTCTCCCCCAAAACACCAAAATATGTAGGAGGGGGCACACATGCAGTATATTCTACATACAGGATTTTAAAGGGATATATGCTATATCATTTAATTGCAGAGTAGGGACTGGGTAAGATTTTTAACCGTGGGTTGAACCCCTTATAGTAATTTAACCTGAGATGTGTCTGTATGCATTTTTATATTGATTAGTTTAACCAAATTTCCCCTATAATTATTAGTGAAGTTGTTTCTGTTTTACTGTTAGTATGACATCAACATAGCTGAGATTTTCAATAACGCATGGTCCTTAGCTATTTTATTTCTCATCATTACTTTCCATTAAAAATGTGAGAAAGTGCAGTGCTTTAACTATTTACTTTTTTATGAAGTTGAAAGAAATGCTGTTGTAAGTATTGTAAAACTACTGTTAGAAGGCGCTATCTACATTATTAATAGAAAGTCTACATAGAAGGAGGAGTTAATTATTTTATACCCAATATCAGTAAATCCATTTGTGTAAATTAAAAATATTTAATAAAATAGTGTTATATTTTATTTAGAAGTCTCTGTTTACTCACATATCATACTTTATGTGACAAATCTTTCAGGACTATGTCATTGAATTAGAACTTGGAACTGAAAATAAAAAAAGAAAATAAGAAAAAACAGTGCAGTTTGTTTACACATACACAAACTTATTCACCTTAAAACTTTCAAATTAAACTCAATTTTAAATAATAGTTAAATTTAACTTTTGCTCAGGTCTCTAAAATACACCTTTTATTTTAAAAACTAAACTGAAAAGGGAAACTTAACTAGAAATTTGGTAATTATCTGGTTTGTTTAATTGGTTGGGAAAATCAATCTACATAAATTAGATTAATTGCTTACTTTCATATAAACAACCGAGTTCACTCTCATGCAGGTATATTACCAAGCTTACTGAAAAAATAATTTGTTACTAGCATAAAATAGATCTGGGAAAAAATAGAAATTTGACTAACAAACAATTGATTATTTTCAATTAAATTTGATTCGGTTTATTAGGTGTATTGAGCACTAATTATGTTTTTTGTGCTAATGACATTACCTATTAACTGCTAGGAAAATAATTAGCAGTAAGATTGAATTCATTCAGTGTTTTCCAGCATATTTTATGCCTAGGTGCAAATAAGCCAGCTAATTGCCAGAATTCCTTTTAACGTTGGTGTCTATATCTACAACTTAAAAGAAAGAAAATTGATTCAATTATTCAAATATTGGCTAAATACATATTTTAACAGTAATAGTAATTATTTTAACAAACTGGGAATAATTATAAAATAACTTTCATCACTATAATGTCTCTTAAATTTCTTCTGTATGTATCCAGGTTACTGTTTATAACTGCCCATGCAAGTATCTAAGAAAAACATAAAAACTTCTTTGATAACAGTGAAAGTTAAGGATTCACGATACCCATTAAAATGCTATCTGGGACATTTAATGGGGGCTTTTTTATTTAAATAAGAACCAAATATTTAATACAATACAAATACATGAGTAAAAAAGAAGTATTTCTGTCTCTCTGATGCAATATAAACTAATCCTGTTTGTTTCCTCAATGCTACTTACATCTCTAGAAATTGGGTGTTTCCAAATTGTTTGATCCAAACTTGTTAAGATACGTGTCAGACATTGCAACACTTTTCAGCTTTATGGCAGTGGCTGCCCAGAAAGGGTCATATCATTTTCCCATCCTTATTTGTAAATGTCAGTGAAAGCCACAGTTCTGAAGAAGCAATGCACAGAATCTCCTCGTTTACACAGGATTGCTGCTATCACACTACATCGTGCTGATTGTCATATCATATATTTTACTTGTGCTAGAAAACTTCCCTTGCTATGGTTACCATTGTTTCCTACCTGTTTCCTGTGAGGCGTTATCATCAACCTATAACATTACATAGGAATTTGGTAGGTTAGGTATTAGGCCAACTCCTACTCTACATATTAATCCAAGCCCAGGAAACATAGGAGCTTTCATTTTTAAAAATATGCAACATTTAAGAGAAGTTCAGCCTTTTAAATGTTTTGATGCATTCTAGACCTAGCGATGTTTTCATTTATTTGATTCATGAATAAAATAAGATTTCCTTAGTATCTCACTGAGAATTATTATAGTCATGTTTATAGAAATCAGTAAGGAAAACAGACACCTATGAATTAATTCAAATATGTTTCTTTTTAAACAAAAACAAAACATAGCAATTTGATTAGAAATTAGTTGAGTGAATTCAATTGGATTTTGAATTAAACTTTTAATTACATAAAGAAACAAAAGGATATACTTGAGATATCACATCTAGCTAAATCATACTAATTGATTATCTTTACTGATTAAATATACCAGATAACCACATAGTCTCTATTTCACTGACTGGAATTGTTCAATAATGTAATTATTCAAATTTTAGTTATTAGCTAGCTTCCAAAATTTTTATTTCTATTTATTTAAAAAATCAGTAGTCACTTGGCTCAATTTAACATTTTCTGTTCTTTTCTTTTGATTCCCTCCCCTCAAATATGCCTATGTAGATATAATCTAAAGATTTTTGTTAAAAAAAAAAAAAGGCTGCAGTTCTATAGTTTCCCCTTGAGCATATGACCAAGTTTTAGGGACTTTAGGGAGTATATATTCCAAATCTCTCATTTTACAAAATAAGCAGTCTTGGAGAGTTTTTAACATTTGTCACTCAAATCTAGGAACATAGTAGGCCCTCAGTAAAGATGTGTTGACTGAAAGAATCAATTTAGAGTCACATAAATAAATACAATACCCATGGTACTTAGTGCATTGCAATGACTTACTTATAGTAAACTTTTATAAATACGATTTCTAGCCACAATAATACTGAGGCATAAATTATTAATAGATCCTATTAACTGTAGAAGCTATTTAACATGTGAAGCAACTGAGGTTGAGGATCTTTAAATGGTTTGCCCAAGATCAGACCACTAAGCTGTGGAAGAGCTGAGATCGGAGCTCCTGTTCTCTGAGCCTCAGTGAGTAACCACTCTGCCATACTGCCTACCCCCTGCTTTTTTGTCTGTATTGTTTTTCTCCATTCTTGGAATGTACAAGACAGGAACTGGTGTTATGTACCTTTGTAAGCCTAGCGTGCTGCATAGTAAGAGCACTCCACCAATGGTTGCCACATAACAAACCCAGGGCTCTGGCTTCCTGGTCCAGTTCTCTTTCAGCCACACCATGATCCATTCTGAGGGTGGGGAGAGGCATTGGAAAGGTAGAGAAAGACTGAAATCTCTACAGCATAGAACTGCTTTAAATCACTTAAACTAGTAAAGTTTATTCTGTGTTGTCAATAACACATAAAAGCACTTCTGCTTCTTAGATATGAATTAAAAAGGACAGATTTTTTAAGCAGTTTCTGGATGCACCTGGTACATATGTATTTAATATGATGTGCATAAATGCACGCCCTACTCACTTATGTGGATTTAAACATGACTTGGGGAATCCGATCATAGTCATTCCCGAGGTTTTCATTCACCTTTCCCTCCAACCAGGTTTGTGCCAAGATCCTGGGTTCCTAAACACAGTCATCTTGTCCAGGCGGCCCCTCAGGACATCGGTCCACACTGGTTATCTAGTAAGATGCTTATTGTCCTACGCTGAAGGGAGAGTCTCTTCAGGTCTAATGGCTTTGCTATTTCTGGTCATGTTTTGGAAATAAGATTATTTGGAAAGACTGTTGATCCTACACCACAGAGCCTCCCCTCCCCTCTGAGCTCCTGTGACATTTACAAGTTTCCCTTTTATTGACAGCACGATCTCCACAACCCATTGACCCCTGCTCTCCTCTTTTCATTTTTTATTTTTTTTCTTTTTGAGAAGGAATTTCACTCCTGTCGCCCAGGCTGGATTGCAATGGTGCGATCTCGGCTCACTGCAACATCCGCCTCCCAAGTTCAAGCGATTCTCCTGCCTCAGCCTCCCAAGTAGCTGGGAGTACAGGTGCACGCCACCATGCCTGGCTAATTTTTGTATTTTTAGTAGAAACGGGGTTTTGCCATGTTGGTCAGGCTGGTCTGGAACTCCTGACCTCAGGTGATCCACCTGGCTCGGCCTCCCAAAGTACTGGGATTACAGGTGTGAGCCACCACACCTGGCCTTGCTCCTCTTTTTTTTTTTTTTTTTCATTCTGGGGAAAACTTTTCTCCTTCTTCTCTCTTAATATCTTTCGAAAAAGTCTCTGGTATGTCTGCCTCTCCAGAGCTAACATCTCTCTGATTAAGTTTTTACCAAAGACAGGAAAAGTAGCTGATGAGTCTGCTTTCCCCTCTGCAAAATCTCCCAGGCAAAGAGACACACAGGGCCTTGACTCTGAGCTTGGAGGAGGGGAGGAAAGGAGGGAAAAATGCTGAAGTAGAACACAAATTGATATTTTAAAATTATCCTACCACAAATGCTTTTTGAGTAAATGCGTGAGTGGTTCTGACACCAGCCACCATCATGATGAAATTATAATTGTAAATTTGCAGGGACCTTCCTCTGTATCTTTCCAAGGGCAAATCACTTCAGCATCTCTCCATTAATAGCTATTCAGACACATTTTTCTGCAGAACCTCTAGAAAGTTAGCTTACAGTCAGAAGCTCAAGCACATTGCAGGTTCTCTGTACTGCAGGAACTCATTTGAGCTTCTAGAAAAAGAAGTTTTATTTAAAAGCATGCATTAGAAATAGGAATTTCCTCATAAAACCTCAAAAAAATAGCATCTATTTTGACATGTAAGTGGAATTTTAACACTATTACAGTAATATAGTCATGTTTTACATAATGACATTTTGGTCAATGATGGACCGCATATACAATGGTGGTCCTGTAAGATTATAATACCACATTTTTGCTGAGACTTTTCTATGTTTAGATTCACAGATACTTGCCATTTTGTCAACATTCAATCAGTAACATGCTGTAGGGTTTGTAGCCTAGAGCAATTGGCTACACCTCACATCCTAGGTGTGTAGTAGGCTATACCATCTAGGTTTGGGTAAGTACACCCTATGATGTTTACACAACTGTGAAATGACCTAACAATATATTTCTGAGAACGTACCCCATTGTTAAATGATGCATGACTGTACATTAAATTGGATAGCTAAACACTCTTTACAAGTACGTTCCCATGACTGGCTGGGTGCAGTGGCTTACTTGATCCCAGCACTCTGGGAGGCCAAGTCAGGTGGATCACTTGAGGTCAGCAGTTTGAGACCAGCCTGGCCAACATGGTGAAACCCATCTCTACTAAAAATAATAATAATAAAAAATATCCAGGTGTGGTGGCGCATGCCCGTAATCCCAGTTACTCGGGAGGCTGAGGCAGGAGAATCACCTGAACTCGGGAGGTGGAGGTTGCAGTGAGCCGAGATAGCGCCACGGCACTCCAGCCTGGGCGACAGAGCAAGACTCCATCTCAAAAAACAAACAAACAAACAAAAGAAGTACATTTCCATGACTGGTTCCTTCTGTGCCCTGTAATCTCAGATCAAGTATTACTGCTCCAGAGACTCCTTTTCTGATCACTCTACATAGATTCCCCTCTCCTTGTCTCCAACTTCATTTCCTTTGCAACCATTTCACTATCTGGAATTAGCTTCTGTGGTAGGCAGAATTCTAAGATGGCTTTCAAAATTCCCCCTGTGCTATATGAGTTTTATATAATCCTCCTTCTTTGCGTGTAGGGAAGACTTGTGACTCTAGTGGAGTATCAGTCTTTGATTAGGTCACTAATCAGTCAACTTTGAGTTAATCAGAAGCCAGATGATGGTGGTGGGTGTGACCTAATCAAATAGACCCATCAAAGGGACTGGGCCCTTCCAGAAGTCAAAGACATTTAAAGCCTGGGAGGGCATCTGGAAATGGCCACCTGGGGAGCTGTGGGCAACCTTAAGAGCTATGAGTGGGCCTCAGGTCAATAGCCAGTAAGAAAATAGGGGCCTCTGTCCTGTCAGTGCAAGGAACTGAATTCTTCCAGCAACCATGTGAACTTGGAAGAGAACTCTGGGCTCCAGAAAGGTGGCTCAGCCAACAGCTTGCCTTAAGCCTTGTGGGTTGCTGAGTAGAGAAGAAACTTGGATTCTTCCACACGCTCCTCAATGCTTTCCCCAACTAGCTGCAGTACGTTTACTGCCTCATACTAAGCTTAGAAAGTCAAAACAATCTACCTTTGGTTTTCACATGAACCACTGCTGATAATATACTTGCATTTAAGACCTTTAGCATTATACACATATTCCTGTGTAAATAACGTTGGGATTAATCCCATAACTTGAGATTAATAACGTTTATAGATGTTAGGAAGAATCCTATACTTGCTCACCTGTTTACAAGAGTGGTAATAAAATAATCTATTAAAGAAATACAATAATTTTAATTAAAAAATTATACCAAGCAATAAAGGTAAATTTGAAATGTTGTATTTCAATAAATTTATTTACACTTATTTTAAAAAGTACCAAGCTTAAGTTTAAATTGAAGGACCATGTTCTTTAGCAAAATATACACTACTGCCTTTCTGTTTATTGATTCTTTCTCTTGTAATTTTTCACCTAACGGAAATCTGTCATTAAGGTGGAAATTAAGTAAAGGTATATGATTCCTTTTTAAAATAATATATAGCATATATATAATACACACTTACATAGTCTTTTTCTTCATGATGCTTCTATAAGTCTTTTTGCCTTATTGCGATTTCCGAAAGTATTTTCCTTTAAAGATTTCTGTTGGTTTTGAATTTTTTCTACCTGTTATAGTCACACTACTATATACTATAGTAATAATGTATTATGAAAAGAAATTATTTTTGTGCTACTGTTCAAAATATTATATCTGAGATTAAGTATATCATAACTACGATTCTGCTCATTGTATCTCTTAGTTTTTTGTCTTTATGCTAAAATATCTTCTTATGTGAAAAAGTAGGCTATTGATATTTTAAACTCAATATGAAACTTAGTCATCAATTTTGATTTACCAGACCATTACAGTTTGTTTTCTAAAGTAAATAAGGTTACAGTAATAAGTACTTCATGGGAACACTTAAAGATGATACATTGGGGAATGTAAAAATTATTAGCTCTTCTCATCTGCCTCTCACAATCTTTTCATCCTGAAGCTTTCTCCTGAGTCTTCCGTTCATGAAGAATATCCTAGTAGAACAACAGATGCAAGGAATTGTGAGGAGAGAAGGGGGGTGGGGAGAAAAATGAAAGAAGAGACTGGTTAAGCACAGTTTATTTCTGAGGGGAATAATGTTCCTTAATTTAAGCTGCATTATGCAAAACAAAACAAAAATTATCTGCAAGTTGGCAAACCCTGCCAAAGTGCAACAGAAGTGAGAAACTGAGTTAGCAGGCATCAGATGTGAGAAAGGCTCGCCGAGACGCTTTGAAGAAAGCAAGCTGCACGACCCCCATCCTCGGGCATAAATAAACTCCAAACAGACTCATTTGCCATGAAGGATGAGATGTGGAGGTGCCGTGGCGCCTGGGTCTCTGCCTCTCCACGGCTCCTTTCCCTAAGTCGTTCTGGTGGGTTTTTGTGTCCCAAAGTTGTCCCTATGCAAACAACAGGTTGAATATTGTAGGTGTGGGTTATTAAAGTGTCCCTGGGACAATGGCAGTCTGTGTCCCATTTGTAACGCTTGGATTAATCTTTGGAAAGTGCACACAAAATGTGACATGATGTTGGCTTCAAACATTATTCAGTCTGCATAGCAGCAAATCCTGCCCTGTCTCCCTGGAAATAAAACTCCACAGACGTATCACTGCCATCTAAAAGGAACCTATCATTTATGCTCAAGATTAGGGACACCCTGATAGAATTGTTAGGAGTTTGATTTTATAGTTTGAAGAAGCACTGACAATGGAAACAAATTATACTCTAACATCTCATTCACAGACTCCCTAAAGAAAGTCAGTAATCAGGTAAATCATATTCTTTTTTTTTTCTGCAGATGGGGGAAATAAGAAAGGCTTTATCTTTTTAAGACAATTCCACATTAGTTTAGGATTATAACCCAGAACTGACCCCTGAAAAGAGGGAAGATTCTTGGCATTTCACCCTTTTTAATCTCATTTTTCCTTTTTGATTTTAAAGATTCTGGAGGAGCACTAAGATGTGAAAACTGGATGAGAAAAGCATGCCAAGAAGAGAGAGTGTTCATCGTATTTTCTGTTTGCATACGTCCTTGGTGCTTCTGAAGCTTTGAGGCTTAGCTTCCCCTCATTGTACATATGAAAATTCTTCTTGACTTATGTGTGTTGTTCACAAAAGTACTAAGTAGCATCATGGAATTTGAGAAGGTGTTTTCTCAAATCATTTGTTTTTGAGTGTATCTCAATACTACAATTTCAGAAGACAATTAGAACTAGGATAATAGAAATATAGAGAGAATGAATGTTAAATTACAGACAAGCAGCAATGATGGTTGAAATTCCCATAGAACCAAGTTGGAAAATATGATCTGTCGTTTAAGACCAATTCCACACATAGGAGGAATTGGAAGTTGCCTAACAAAACAGATTTAGGCACAAAAGTCAGGGCATTGTTCTAGAACAATGGTCTTTAAAGTGTGCTATAATAGATCAATGTTTCTACGTTCATTATCAGAATCTAATTACTCTGAGTGTGATGTTTTTCTTTAATCTCTTAGGGAAGGAGGGCATCTTCAAAGCCTGCTAGGTGTGGCTTCTTTTAAATTCTGTAGTATAGACATTTTCTTACACAGCTTTTGTATGTGGATCCATCAAAACACCAAAAATAAACTGAATGCTTAGTCCTTGGTCTGAAACAGTCACCCATTTTTCTAATTTCTTGCCTTTTAATAAGTAAATTTTATGAATTTTAAGTTATACAATACATTTGTATTTCAAATACTGCTTTAATTTGTTTGGCATAGTGGGATCGAGCATAAGGTTTTATTTAGAAAACAATACAGTTTCCATTGAAAAATAGGTTAAAAAGATACTTATAAAGGACTATGGCTAAACTGCATGTACATTGTTTCACAGTTTAACTAGAAGAGGTGGGAAAATCTGTGGAACCTGACGTCCTACCTGGAGCAGTGGATGTGGCAGTGGGTGGAGGAATAGGTGGGACCTCCAGCTGGCACTCACAAACCACCATGAATCGTCCTCTCCTCCCCTCCATCATCCATCAGAGCAACCCGGGTGAGACTGAGGTTTCACCATGGATCACAAATGCCCCTGTTGTATAGACTCTAAAATTGCACATAGCCTCTTTCTGATGTGTTCTCTTTCTTGGACTTCATTTTTCACCTGCCATACGTCTATTTGGACCTGATGTTCCAATAGTTGCATTGATTTGTGTTATCCTGACATTCACTTTATTCAGAATTAAAAGTGGGGTGAAAGGGGTGTGGTAGGGTTCCCAGCATGATTTTTGTTCTGGGTCAGCCAAAGGTGAAGGAGAAGCAAAACTGAGTTAGGCCAATGCAAAATTGGCCTAATGTAGGTGAGGAAGAAAATGGTCAATTCATAATTTTGCATTGGCCTAACTCAGTTTTCAGTTTTCATTTTGGGGGTGTAGGTCAGGTAAAACCCAGCCTTCCAAGAAGAAAGTGGCTTAGTGAGATGAACAGAGCACATAAGAGAGGGCTAGGTGTGGGGGAGAATTAAAGGTACAGATGTGTGTGTTGCCAAACTAGCCTCATAGCACCACTTTCAGTAGGAACAGGCATTCTCACCAAAATTGGTGAAAGGGTTAGAGAAGGAAGTGGGATTAGAATTGAGTTAACTTTTGCTGACAAAAGTCTTTGTTTTCTGATGATTTGGGCAGCAGGTTGGGGCTTGGAGGTGTCATAAGACTTTATTTAGAAATTATGAATATATGAAAATAATATGGACAAAATATTTCCATTTCTTTTCATTTTTATTTTATGAACTAAGAAAACAACAGACACAAAATACCACCACCTACACTCAACCCTTTTGAAAGTACACTGTAAATCATCTATATTTACAAGTTTCAGATACATTCTTTTACAAATAGTAAACATTAAAATAACCTAAAGGGCTTAAATGATGGGCTTATTCATCGTTAAAGGGAAGAATAAAGTCTATTTAAAATACTTTATTTTTCAAAAGAGGGCTGAGACTTTTCACACAATGCTGTTTGCTCACAGAAAACAGAATTTAAAGCTAAACTCTCAACAAATGATACCACAGCGCCACCATCTGGCTCTACAAAAGACAGCAGGTAGTCAGTCCGTACTAGAGGAGGAGGCCCGTGAATGTTTTCTTTCCTGGTGAGCATTTGGAGAGACAAGAAGGGACTCTCAGTGTGACTCTGTAATTGTCACCACTTTGGCTAACATTCAGGGTGCAAGGAACTGCCTCTATTTCTTTTTCTGTTTCTATTTTAATTTGAAAAACAAACACATTCTTAGTGGATTAAACCTTTAAAAATGAAAATCTCCTTAGTCTTTTTTTTTTTTTTCGGACAACAAATATAAAGACCGTTTTTAGTCTGAAGAGTTTGTAATTTTAGTGGTGGTTTGGTAGAGCTTCTCTAAATAGACCTGCCTTACTAATTTTCGATTGCCTTGGATATGACCTTTTTATAATATTGCTGAAGTTTCCTTAAGTTCTTAAAGTTCTAGACATATTTAAGATAAAAACATATTCCAATACATAATCAGAACAATTTTGGCCCTGACACGAGGTGGTGCATATTTAAAAGTCTGCTTTTAAATGCAGTGGAATACAATGTATACTTCCAAAATCTGAATGTCTTAAAGTTTTTTTTAATTTTATATTGCAGGTTTACAAGATTGCACAAAATTGCTAAATAACAGGGTGACTAACACATATGTTTTCATTTGTACATCTCTCTAAGAAAGATCTTTTAGAACTGGATTGGAAGGTAAAATGTTAGCTTTTATTGTATTTTACACTCTTGCAGCATCAATCTTTAATTACACTTGCATTATATTAAACAGAAATTTGTACAGAATAATAGTAGAACACTATTTTGAGCCTACTGTGAACAAAGAACTGTGCTAAGTGTTTTACATCTATTAAAGCATTAAATCCTTTCAGATATGATGAGAAACGTTCTATTATTACTTCTGTTTTGTGGGAGAGGAAAATGAAACACAGAGACGTTCAGTAACTTGCCTAGGGTAGCACAGCTGACAAATGGCAGATGTGAACCCTGGCTTTTAGACTCTAATTTCTTTAGGCTGGCACTAACTTTGTTCTCTCAGGATCTTCTAAAAACATTTAACATTGTATGTTCTTTCATATTATTATGTTTTCTCTTTTTACATGAACATGTTTAATGTCAAAAGATTAGTTTTTAAAAATGTTATTTTAAATATTTCAATAATTTTATAGTTAAGATCATGCCACTGCACTGCAGCCTGGTGACAGAGCAAGACTCTTAAATAACATTTTTTGAGGGCTAACCTAAAGAAACAACCATTAGGTATACCTTTTCCCTTCCTTTGGAATAATGCATTATGTGTTTAAAATAAATGACTTGGAAGTGAACTTCTGGAAATGAACTTTTTGTAAGTCCAAGACTGCTTTTATTTTACGCTATTTTCTATCTTAGATTATAAGTAATCATTGTAGATATATTGAATTAGTCATGCTCATTTTATTGTAACGTGTCCTAAAAAGTTATTAAGAAAAATGTTTATATTTTGGCTATGTACAGAGAAACTCTTCAGTTTTTTAATTGCATCTGTTAGAATGCTTGGAATTTTCTGAAATTCTCTCTAGGGCAGTGTTCCCCAGCCTTTTTGGCACCACGGACAGGTTTTGTGGAAGACAATTTTTCCTCCACGGATGGGCACGGGGTAGGGGTGGGGTGGGGGTGAGAGATGGGGTGGGAGGAGGTGAAGTGGGGGGAGGGGGATGGTTTTGGGATGAAACTGTTGCACCTCAGATCATCAGACATGAGATTCTCCTAAGGAGTGCCCAACCTAGATCCCTCACATGTGCAGTTCACAATAGGGTCATACTCCTATGAGAATCTAATGCTGATCTGACAAAAGGCGGAGCTCAGGCAGTGCTCACTTTCCCCCATTCACCTCTTGCTGTGCAGCCCGGTTCCTAACAAACAGGCCACGGATTGGTACTGGCCCGTGGCCCGGGGATTGGGGACTCCTGCTCTAGAGGTTCATATATTTCTTAAATTTATACTCTATCAATTTTAGGGAGTATGTGAATATTTAAATCTTATGTAACAACTAGCCTCCGAAACTACTCATAAACTGATCTTGAATTTTCTTTCAAAATTGAAAAATGTTTGATATGTCCCATATTATTCTGATGAGAATAGAAAAATATGAGGCCATTTGGAAGTTTTACTGTAAGTTGGGTCAAATGCTTTATGGGGAATAAAAAGGAAAAGTGTGACACCAAAAATATTAGAAGAATGTACTTTTTTGTGCTGTATGCTGGATTGGAAAATTGATTTTGACCAAGATTATGCTGGAGTCACTGGCTAAGTTACCATTTGGCATATTAGGTAATAACAAGTATTCTATGAATTGAAGTTGTCACTGGGACATTAACAATTGCTTTACTTAAACAAAAACACCTAATTAGTAACTGATGTGGAGCTCAGACATTGTCTTCAATATTTCTGAGTATTTTTAGACAAGATATGACATTTATAACAGTTCTACTTATTTCTATTCCTTTTAAATTTCACAATTGCTAATTTAGGTGCAATTCAAATGTTTAATATAGCAGTTAAAATAATTTATATGGCTATCTGATGAAAATGTGAATTATAAAACACATAATATCACTGTGTTTAGGTCATTTATCTAAGCTTTTGTATTTGTTGACTCTGATTTTCACCAGTATTACTATTATTCATGTGTTTTAGCTATCACTTTGCAGCTGGGATGGATATGAAGAAAAGAGAGATTGTGAGGAGAAAAGAGATTATTTCTCTGTTCCTTAAAGACACAGATACAGGATAATAAAAAAATGATTTGTTGTTCCCTTGTGTTGTCAAGGAGTAGTTTGCTTCAGGACTCCTCAAGAGGTAGGACTGTTTCTATGCAGAGCCACCACAAGAGGGCTTAAATGTGATCATTTTTCAACAGAAGAACCAACAGAAAACAAAAGTTGGTTTTCTGCTGTGTATGTGGTACACTTTATGTAGGTGCACTGATATTGATGAAGTGCTGCAATAAAGATATTCCTTACGGAAATATTTTTTGACAGGTTAAGTTGTGATAGTTATTCTACCCCATAGGAGACCCTTGGATTAATTACCCTTGAACATCCTTTAGATCATATAATTTGGTTACTCAACATTACATTGCCCATTGAATAACTTTCCATCTTGTTATCCTGAGATTTTCATTATCTTTTTTCTTCTAGTTTTGTTAAGGTGTAATTTACAAAAATTGCATTACACATATGCATATGGTATACAATATCATGTTTATATATATATGTACATATGTGTGTGTATATATATACTCACATTGTGAAATGATTAGATTAAGCTAATTAAGATATTCATACTTATCTTTTTTGTATGTGTTGAGAACTGAAACTCTTATTATCCTCTTATCCTGAGACTCCAATTCTCAATGTTTTGCCAAAACCTAGGCTTTACGTTTTCTTTTCTTTTTTTTTTGAGCGGAGTCTCGCTCTGTCACCCAGGCTGGAGTGCAATGGTGTGATCTCGGCTCACTGCAACCTCCGCCTCCCGGGTTCAAGCTATTCTCCTGTCTCAGCCTCCCGAGTAGCTGGGATTACAGGTGCCTGCCACCATGCCTGGCTAATATTTTGTATTTTTAGTAGAGACGGGGTTTCGCCATGTTGAGCAGGCTGGTCTTGAACTCCTGACCTCAGGTGATCCACCCGCCTCGGCCTCCTAAAGTGCTGGGATTACAGACATGAGCCACCGCGCCCAGCCTTAGGCGTTACATTGTCAATGTCTTGCTTAGTATGTCCACCTGGATATTTTACCTTCATCTCAGTTATGATGTTTCCAAAGTCAAATACCATTTTTCACTCCACATACAAAATATTTTCCCTGAGTCTACTATTCGTCCAGACATCCTACCTTGAATCTCTGTTATGATGTCAGAGTCTTCTTTTCCTTTCTATAGCTAAGCCAGTAATTAGTAAATACATGAATGTATTTCCACTTGAACTTGACCGCACCATAATGGTCATTGTTAATCAATCGTGCCATTCAATAATTCAACAAGTAGTAATTCAATGACCCTCATATACCAGACACTGTCTTAAGCACTGAAGAAAGAGTAATAAACAAGACAGCGAAACTCCTCCCCTCAATTTTCTTTCATTATGGTGGAAGGAGAAAGACAATGACCAGTAGGTAAATTATATAGTATGGTAGAAGGTGTCCTGTGCTATGAAAGGTAACGGAGCCATGTAAGGGTAAATGGGGGATGTTAGGGGAAAGGATCTCAACTTTAAACAGGGTGGTTAGAGTGGACCTCACATCCTGAATTTTGATCTCATAATTCTTTTTAATGCTGTGCTTTAGACAGAACCTTGCTTATTATCCTTGATCTAAGCAATCACCAAATCTGTTGATTTTCTCCCAATGTGCTTTTTATTTCATTTCTACTGCTATTGGCCTTATTCAGCCTGTATTTCTTCATGCTTAGATTATTACAAAGCCTGCTAACTTGACTCTATGCCTCTATGGTAGTCAAGTCAGATGCTTAACAAAACTGTTTTGATGTGGCCATGTGACAACCAATGGATGTGTGCAGAAGTGAAGTGCACTACTTCTGGGTCAGGTTCATTAAAACTCGCACAATCCTCCATGTTCTCTCTTTACCTCATCTGCCAACTGGATGCAGAAGACCCAGTGGAGGACTCCAAAGTCCTAGGAAATAACAGAGCAACTAGATAGAAGGAACCTGGGTTCTGAATCTATTAGATCAAGCCACTGAGATTTGTGGGGATGAGATGAAGCACAGTTTTCACACTCTAATCAAAATGGCCTCTCACTATACACCATTGGGACACCCCGTTAAAATTGACTTTTGTTTAGTACCACTTTGAGTAGTCATTTTACTGCTTACTCTACAACTCTCTGTTAAATCCAAGTCTGTCTGCCCTTGGCTAACTAGAAGCTGCTGAGGATATTTGAAAAAAATGTGCAACTGTACAGATCAGGCCAAAATAATGTAATGACCTCTAACCTCAGCTGAGCCCTCAAAGCTGTACATCAGTTCTGCCATGTTGCTCTAGATAGCTTTTCTATTCTTTATTCTTCTTAAATTTCTGACCTCTCACTCTCACCAGTGATTTGCTTCCTCCATCTTGTAGAAAATAGAATCCAACATAATTGTCACTAAACATCGGGCAATTGAACCTAGAAATTTATTTGCATTCACATCCATACTTTTTCCTTTCATGCAGTTACAAAAAAAAGTCTCTCTTCTCTTACTGCAGAGGAATTGTACCCTGGATCTCATTCCTTTTTACCTTTTCAAAACCCTGCTTGTTACTGTATTCTCAAGCTTTGCCCTCTACTGGCTCCTTCATATTTGCATTTAAATGTGCTCAAGTGTCTCCTACCTTGGAAACAAACAAACACCCTCCTGGGATCCCATTTTTTCTTCTAGGTTGAGCTCCTTTCCTGGCCTTCACCTCTCCTTCATCACCATATTCCCTGGGAGAGCAGTGTATGTGTCCTTCCACTTATTCTTCCAACAGCTGCAGTCTGGCTTTAGTCCACCATTCTGAACACTGTTCTCACCCGGGGCCTGAGGATCTATCTGTTGCTGGTTCTCATGGATATGCTTATTCCCTGAGTAACACTTGACAATATTGACCACTCCCTATTGAAATACTCTCTTCTCTTCACATCTGAGACCATTCACTGTTATAGTTTTCTTTCCAGATTTCTTTTAGCTAGTAAGTTTTTTCCATTTAACACACGCTTTTGTCCTTTGATCAAATGTTGATCCTCCACAGTGTTGGACGTCCAGAACTTACTTTGCGCTAAATAGACCCACATATTCCTTGGATGATTTTATTACCTTCCATGATGTCAATTACAAGCCCAGACCCAGACCCCATTCCCACTACAGCTCTCTCTAGTATCTTTCCACCTCTTTCCTTCCTTTCCACCTCTTTACTACTGGACTGGACTATTTCCTCTAGGTGGATTGCCACACGAGTTTCTGACTGGGCTGCCTCTCTTAGGTCTTTTCCCATTCCCGAAGTTTCTCCTGGGGCAGTAAGAGTGATTCTTTAAAATAGGAACATGATCAGGTCACCGCTTTAAAGTCTTCAATGGCTTCTTAGTGATGCCTGGAACATTACTTCTTAAAGAATTTGTATTAAATTCTTTATCATGGTTAATGAAGCATTACAAGGCCTGCTCCATACCTTTTTAAAAATTTTCTTGATATTTTCCTTTTATCAGCTTGACTTCTTTCAGTCCCTGGAACAAATCGTGCCCTCTGGCTTTAGGTCTTTGCATATACTGGTCACATGGTCTGAACAACCTCTATTTCCTTTGCCTGGCTATTGGTCAATTCTCCCTCAGTTCTAACTTGGAATCCCATTCTCTAGGGAGCTTTTCCTAGCCCTGGTCTGAGTGGCAAATCACCTTGCGTTTTCATTACTACTTATTCCAATTTATTGTCATTGCCTGTTAAATTGTCTTTCTTCCCCAGTAGATTGCAAACACCGTCACATTTCCAATATTCACAGCTGTTCAAAAACAGAATCAATTGTAAAAGGTACGAAACTCAAACATTAGGTAGGTGGCCGGATGTCATATTATTGTTTGGTTGTCTTCTGTCCTGCTTTTCCTGGCCCATGTGTTCCAGCCAAACTATCTGATCTTTCTCAATACGCTTTGTGTTACCCTCCACGGTGACTTGGATGAGATCTTTCTCTTTGCCTAAAAAAAGTCTTTCTCTAGTCTATACCTGTGAAAATTGTACATTCTCTTTCAAGGCTCAGTTCCAAAACTGTCTTCTCTATGAAGATACTCTATTGCCTGTGAGAAGAGATCTTTCTGTTCTCTGAATTTTCAAAATACTCTGGACTATTTTAAGTACTTACATATAATTTTAAATTGTAGTTATAGCTGTATTTCTATAAAAGCATACCTAGAAGAGCATCATCTCTCCCTTCTTTCAGTTTCTGTAATACATTGTATCACTTTTATGGAACATATCATACTTTGCCTTATGTCACAGTTAGGTATATACAGGATATCTCTTCTGTAATAGCTTTGAGAGTCTTGCATGTCTGTATGTTCTGCGATACCGTGGTGTGTGTGTGTGTGTGTATAAAAAGGACTCTGAAAATATAAAATACAATTGTTGAATAAATCAACAAATTTTTTTTTTTTTCCATCTTCTGTCTGTCTCCACAGGACTTCCTGATTCAAGCCAAAAGTCTTATTCTCTGGCTCCTACTTGTCAATGATACTTTCCTATTTCCTTTTTGTGCATTGCTTTTACAGTCTACATTCACATTTCCAATTGTCAAAATCCTTCCTCCTTGGCTCAAACGCTGCTTCTCTGTGAAGGGTGCCTTAGTGCTTCCCGCCGGAAGGAATCTCAGCTGAGGCGCTTGGTCATTAATTACTGGGCCATAGAAATACCACAGAAAAAAATTACATCATGGAGCAGCATGACCTGATAAGTAATTTAATAAGATCATCTATAAGATGTGTAGACGGAATGTGAGCCTAAAAAGAGTGAAGCTTGGGAGACTTACTACAAGGCTTCCAGGTAGAGGCTAGCATATGCTTAAACTTGTCTTGTAGCATTAGGGCTGGAAAAAGAGGACCAGGTACTAAAGCTTTATGCGAGTGGACTCAATAAGGGTTGGTTTTTCTAATGTTTTCATTAAAGGGACTCTAAGCAAGAGGGGAGAAGACTGGAAAGGTCACTAACACCATCATTAGCATAAATAAAGAATACAAGAGGGACATGAGTGGGTGTGCTGGTATTTGAGCAGTCTCTTCTGTAGATGCTAATCTGGCAGAGTATTTCTCTGAATCTGTTTGTGTTTTCTAAGCTCCTACAATGCTTCATCTGTATTCATCTTTTGTGAGTTTTTATTTACCATTTGTAGTTTCTATATTACAAATATTTGTAGCTACTGAGGACTAGTCAATTTTTATGGATCCCATAGTGTACAAAGCCTCTTACATCAGTGAGGAATATAGAAGGACCCTTTACCTCCATCTCGCCTTGATTCTGAAACAGCCCGTTGAGGTGGAAAGCACATGGATTTCTGAGTTAGAGAGATGTGAGTTTGAATTCTGGTTTGCTCGCTTACTAATTGTGTGAACTCAACCAAATTACTTAACTTTCCAGAGTCTTACTTTTGTTTTGTTTTAATCTGCTAAATTAGTATCAACAATAGCAAACTTACAGGGTTATTACGAGACTCAAGTGAAACACCTACATAGTGCCTAGCACTGAGCCTGGCACCTGGTCAGCATGCCTTCCCTCCCACGAGGACAGACATTGCAGCAGAAATTAGTGACTTGCTTGTTCAGATGAGAAGGGGTTAAACTTCCCTACATATGAAATAATTCTTATTGAGGATATATGCCATATATTTTATTAATTGCAGTCCAGAAACATGTGCCTCTGCAAATTACTTTGAAAGTCTTACATTGTGTTGATATTTAGGGCAACAGGTGTACATAATTAGTGTGTGATTCTCTTTTATAAGATAGATTAGTTTGTGTGTGTGTGTGTGTATGATTCATGGTTTATATTTTAAAGGCAAGGCTGTGAGGCAAGAGTACATAGCAAAGAATTATAATCTCAAATAATTGGGAAATCAGGTTTTAACAAAGTTATTTTAAATTTATAAAAACCCATATTGCTTATTTCTTGTTTTATATTTGATATATGATATTTTTTTCTTAGAATTGGGATATCAGCTTTCACCTCTGAAAAGTGGACCATGATTATGGCCTCAGTGTTGAAAGATGGTTAGAGTCAGTAGACAAGATCCTGGACAAAAATCTAAGTCATCTTTCTAATGGCATCTGCTTGGTAAAAGCTAACCTTTTAAAGTGTTAGTGGAATTGGTGTCGCAGGATTTGTGATGATGAGTATTTCAGACCTACCTCTTAGTCTCTTAGAGTACTCTTAACTGTGTTAGTGGATGCTTTCTGAACTCTCACGTTGAAACAGACTCGGAACTAAAAGCGCACAATTACAGGCAAACAAACACAGTTCATTCCATGGTTCTTTCATTTGATTTGTAGTGTCAAGTATATTGGCTTGAACATAGCAGGTATTTTTAATGTTTGGGCTAATTTTAGTTTGTTCCTTTTCTAAGACAAGGCTGTGTTTAGAAACATTTATTTTGGATTTCCATTCAGGTATGTCTGTCTGCTGCCTGGTTCTAGTGAGTCTAAATCACTAGAAGCCAAGGTCCTTAAGGACCTTGGAGACACTGGACCTATTTCAAGATAGCGATTTGAGTCACTGTCACCACATCGAAGGGCAGTTTGGTCAATTCTGAGTATTCACCATGTGGGAAACATGATAAATTCTATGTGGGATAAAGGGATGAGGGTTCTTCTGTACTATTTTGAAGAACCAGTGGAGAACTACTTTTAATACAATCCAAAGTCAATGGAAGGAAGAGTAATCTAACAATTAAAGTTTGAATGCTATGATAGGCCTCAGAAAACCTTTGACTTGAGATTTTGTTCATTTGTCAGTAATGTATTATCCAGAGGGTGAAAGAAATCTTAACTGGAAGTCAAATGCAGTCAGACCTCTGGATCTGTGGGTTTCACATCTATGGATTCAACCAACCTCAGATTGAAAATATTCAGAAAAACACTCTGTACTAAACATGTACAGACATTTTTCTTGTCATTATTCCCTAAACTGTACAGTATAACAACTGTTTACATAGCATTTACATTGTATTCGATGTTAGAAATAATCTAGAGGTGATTTAAATTATACAGAAGAATTTGCATATGTTATATGCATATATTATAGACAAACACTATACCATTTTATATAAGGGTCTGGGCATCCTTGGATTCTGGTATCTGAGGGGGGTCCTGGAACCAACCCCCGACTGACACTGAGGGACCCAACCCCCCACTGACACTGAGGGACCCACTGCAAATGAAGAAATCAAAGCAAAGGTGCTGTAAGGGAAGCCCAGTGGGCCTCACCGCAGCCCCTCACGGCAGCCCAGCGGGCCTCACCGCAGCCCCTCACGGCAGCCCAGCGGGCCTCACCGCAGCCCCTCACCGCAGCCCAGCAGGCCTCACTGCAGCCCAGTGGCATCCCCATAAATCTTGAGTAAAACCCTTGGGAATCTGGGGAGCACAGTTTAAAAATTATGGACTCTAGATGATCCCTCAGTTCCCCATCACTTGTTAAAAATTCATCATTCATGCTCCCAATGAAAGAAAACAAACGATTCTCAATTCTATCCTTTCTTCCCCCAAGCCCTCTAATTCAAGGAAAAAGTAAAATTAACAAACTAGGTATTCTGACTTTGCCACTTTTTGGTAAAATTATATCCATCTTTCTGGCATCTGAATTTGAGAAATCGATCATCTTTGACTTGCTTTTCTCTTTTACACTCTATATTCAGTTAACCTTCAAGTTCTCTTGATTCTTCCTTCAATACATATCTACACCCTGTATCTTCTTTCTTTTCTAGATTACTTCAGAAGTTCAGCACATACCGAAATTATTGTCCAGCCCTTTTAATTGGCCTCTTTTTCTTCTTCATTTCATTTGATGAATTGCTACCAGTTTACTTTTTCTAAACTGCCCCTTTAAGAGCCTGTTTCTCCCTTGGTTAAAAATCTTCAGTGGTTTCCCCACTGCCACTGACGGAGGTTTTCACACTTTCCATGGTTGTGAGCCTCTGTGAACGCCAGCCCAGCTTCAGTACCTCTCTGATGGTTCAAGGACCAGCAACTGGCACTTCCATACCACTTTCCTATTGCACTCTACTTAAAATGGTAGCAAATATTTAGGACCAAAGGAGGGTGGGAAGGTGTCGGCAGTTATGATTCCAAGACTGTTTTATATCTGACTTTGTGATCAACCTGCTGGAACTAGTAAATGTCATTCTACTTTGTTCAAAACACTCCAGTGGTTTCCCAACCCATGCAGAATAAAAGCCCAAATCTTCAGTGTCCTACAAAGCCTTGTAATGTGAGCCATTTGTTACTTCTTAGCGCCCTTCTCCTATCACTCATTCCAATCCAGCTGAATTGATCGTCTCGCTATTCTTTAGACATGCCCAGGACATTCTCACCTCAGAGCCTTTGTACTGGCTGTTCCCAAAGACTGGAATGCGTTTTCCCCAGACAGCAACATGGCTAACTCCCTCACTCCATTTAAAGCTTCATTCAAATGCCAGGTAATCAGTCAGGCCTCCTTTGACCACCTTACTTAAAATAGCAGATCCCCACTTCTGCTCTGGCCTTCTTGCTCCTTGTTCTTCTTTTGCTTTGTTTTCCTCCACAGCACTTACCACCTCCCAATAGACTAATCCTTCACTTACTTTCTGGCTTATTATCTGTCTCCCTCAGTTAACTGTGAACTCCATGAGGGCATGAATTTCTGTCTTGCTTATTGGTGTATCCCCAACACACAGAATAGTGTCTTGCACACAGCAGGGCCTGGGTAAACATATGTTGAATACGTGAATAAACAGGATGTAGTGTTCTCTCTTGAGCTCAGCCTCCAGGCATCCCGCAATCTCACCCACGCTTTGCCTTTTGCTGCTCTCTGACACAAAGCCCATATTCCAGACATCGTGGTCTACTGTGCCTCTGAACATTCTTCCCAACGCTTGTCCTATGGTTGCACTGTAACCTCTGGTACAAAAGCATCCTTCTGACCTTTCCACATTCTTGGTGATTAGGCTAATTTTCCACTTGTTCCATGAAACTATTCCAAACCATGCAGACTACGTTATTCTTTTCCTCTTTTCATAGAGTATTTTTTCTATACCACTAATTTGACAAATATACTCTGCAACATGGTGTAATTTATATTCATGTCTTCTGATGTTATTTATATGATGAGTTTTTACTTCACTTTTCAAATGTTTATATTTTGTTTCTCCAACTTTGGAAGCTTTCTCAGGAGAAGCTGGGTGGCAGAGCTGCTCACAGGAAGAATTTCAGCCTAGTCATCCCCTCTCCCCAGCCACCGGGAGGAAATGAGAGGATCACAGCTTCAGTACACCAGAAGCACAGCTGGCCCAGGTGTACATCAGTTAGGAGAACTCTGCCCTAGGGTAGCGTGCTAATAGTAGGTGCTCAGAAAGTATTTGTTGGTGGACTGATTGATCTTATGTGATTGTATTTTTCCCAATATTCTCCCTGAAGCCTTGCTAAAGTTTCTGTATAGGTACTAAACTCATTAAAAAAAAAGGGAAAGAGACACAAAATGATGATTATGAAGTAGGAATCTAAAACTTCATTTAGGGATGCTGAGAGAGACCTAATTAAAAATATTCATGATTGGTGATTGAGCCATTGGACACATCAAAAACTTTGGAGGCTGTACATGTGAGAGGGGTTTTCATACATATGGTACTCAGTTTATGGTCATTTTTACTATGATCTTTCCATGGAGAAATCTGAGTGAGTGAGAAATAAGTTTAAAAATGTTTAGTCATGCAGAATTACAATCTGAGAGTCCCAATTATGTGTATATATTGCTGCACTGCATATTTTTAACTCCTAATATGTTGATTTGGAAACAATTGTACTCATTAAAAAAACATCATGTGTGAATAGAGTTTTGTATCACATACATCATGTCAACTATGTCAATCAGGTATGTTCAAAGCTTTTTTAAAAAACAGTGTCTAGAGAAGTACTTGAGCATGTTAATTATTCAGTTACTATTTCTAGCACTAAAAAGTCAAATGATATAAGACTGGGCGTGGTGGCTCACGCCTATAATCTCAGCACTTTGGGAGACTGAGAGGGGCAGATCATGTGAGGTCCAGGGTTCAAGACCAGCCTGCCCAACATGGTGAAACCCTGTCTCTATTAAAAATACCAAAAATTAGCTGAGCGTGGTGGCACATGCCTGTAGTCCTAGCTACTTGGGAGGCTGAGGCACGAGAATTGCCTGAGCCTAGGAGGCAAAAGTTCCAGGGAGCCGAGATCGTACCACTGCATTCCAGCCTGGGTGACAGAGCGAGACTCTGTCTCAAAAAAAAAAAAAAAAAAAAAAAAAGCCAAATGAGATAAGCTGAACATATGGAACTTCTATTTTTCAGCTTAATTTTAGTGTGCTTTTATTTCTAGCAATAAATCTTATAGATAACTTTTGTAAACAGATATTAATAGAGGGTTAGCATTTAATTTTAAAGTCAACCTAATTTTGGAAAGGAATTAAATATTAACTATCAGATACTTTTTACATAGTATGAAATAGATACTGATACCCTTGCCTCCAGGAAATAGCTGTGATCCTGAAAGCTTTAGATAACTTGAATTTTTGTAAATTGAATCTTATTTTATTACATATCAGAAGAACTAATTCTTAAAGGTCTCCTACTATGAATCTTTTGTGTGGCGAATATGCAAGCTGTATTTGTTTATTTTTCAAATTCAGGAAGTTATGGGTTATCTTTGCATATAGGTATCTATGTGTGTTTAAAAAATAATACTGATGTCCAATTTTTAAAAATTAAAAACAGCCACTTAAGTAGGCTACTTAATTCCTAAACTTTTTCAGTAGCAGCAATTTAATAATAAAATATAACAACTTAAAGTTTGCCTTCTACTCATATTTCAAATCTTGTAGCTGGCAAAATATTTATTAAAAGCAATGTTTGTCATCCCTTCTCCAGTTCTGATACTGTATCATTCTTTGTTTTTGTGACATATGTTTCTCCTTGTAAAGCAGCTGTTAGGAAAGCTTTATTAGTTTTTAATTAATGAGAATTAATGTGCTGAAAATTTTGTGAGTTTTCAACCACATCATGAATAGTTTGAGACTGTTGAAATGTGTTGCTTACTCCAAGGTAGGAATGTATGGGGTTTCTCCAAAAGAAAACCAGGTCCTCCTTCCTCATGAAGGCTAGACAAGCTATGTCTATACTATGAGGTAGGTAATATGTTCAAATAACACAGCTAGTTTCTCTTCTTCATGCTGAAGAAATTCTAGGAACTATGATACCAAATTAGTCAAAAGATGTCACTGAGTCCTAAATTGTAGCAAGTCAAGATAGAGCTCTTAGATATGAAAAAAATTCTCAAATGTGAACAATTTTTGTTTTGTCATCAATGTTACATGGAAACAAAGCAAATGAATACTATTGAAGACATAGGAATTTGAAAAATTCAGGTGAAGAAATGAGAGCTAGTTCCTTGATCTGTTTCTATCCCAGTGGTAGGCTGAATCATTATGTGCTTTACCTGTTCCATGCCTCTGTGCAGCTCTATAAAATGAAGCAAAACCATGAGGTTTCTAGTCTCCTGGAGGTATGTGTGGCTTGGAGGCTATCATCATGGTGGGCAGCCTGAAGGATACTTTACATTCATCGGGTTTATGGGCCACACTGCATCCTGTGTCTTAAATGACAGGAAAGGTAGCACGGAGTTTTAGTTGCAGTATGAAAAAGAGCCTGAATAAGATTTACTATGTTTTGTCCTGTTGAGGCAAGTTGAAACATTGCAGAGCTTGAACTATCATGACTCATTAGATTTGCAGGGATAGAAAAGGAGTTGTTATGGTCTACATTATGCCGATGAGGACACCTAAGGGTAGGAGTCAGTCTCTGAATGGTATGCAGGTATCAATAAGGATGAAGGGTTAGATAGTAATTTTCTGAGGCTTATAGGAATTTTCACATTTTTGAAAATTTGGCTTCAGGATCTGGCATGTTGGTAAATTTCCAAGTCTTCTTTGGGGAGGTGGTCTGAACCAAGAAGACAGTTTCAATTGGTGCTTGAGAGCTACTCAGATGAATTGGTCCAGTCAGTCACCCAACCAAGAAGACTGTACTGGTTTGGGGAGACTCATTCTGTAACGTGGCCTCTGTATCCTGCATGTTGATATGGAGCCAGGAAAGAGATGAGTGTTGGAACACACCCAGACCCATTCCTAAACATTCATTTCTGCCATGCCCAGCGGTTTAGCACAATGGCTTTCAAAATAATAGATTCTCTGTTAACACTAGTAGAATTGAACTACATCTATCAAATCTTCTATAAATTATAGCTTTATTCTCTGACTTTTCAGTGTCAGATAAGTAATTTCTACCTAGGGAAGCTCACATATGCTGCCTCATAAGAGGGTGTCTTCCAAAATATTTGTTGACAGAGTGTCTACCAAATTTCATTGAAATGATAATTATGGCCATAGTTGTTAATCATTTATTAATATTTGGTCACGAGAGTTGCCTATTTGTTTTTTGAAAGAAAAGTACTCTGGAAGGAAGCCAAATTTTAGTGAGTCCATTGTACTTTATCAGTCATCATCACATTTATATTTAAGGATAAAACCTATGTTTACCAGCACATAATCTCTTCTCTGCATGATTTACTATACTCATAATCTAGAATGTGTTTCACCATTGGAAAATTCTGATTATAAAATAGTAATAACTTGTTATTCAATTGTGTGTCTTAGAAGTATCATGCAGGGTAAATGGATCTTCCCATTTTTTATTTAAATTGATGAAGCAAAGTGCCATTCGGTAAAGTCTATTTTTAAAAGTATTTATTCAGTTGACAGCCAATCACAAACTAAAAGAGATGAAAAATAACATGATCACGAACATGACAAATTGCCTCTCGTTTAATGGTATGAGGAAGAAGGCAGTCTTACAACTTTAAGTATGTATGATTAAACCAAAGCCTGTGCATAAGTTCTGATGTGGTACAGTGATACCAGATATCTTAATGATTCACCAGTGGGGTAAGTTGGACATTTGAATAGAATAAAAGTACTTGGATATAAGGTATTTTGTCTTGTAGTGAAATAGCCAGGTTGGTCTAAGTGTTGCAAACCAGGACAAACAATGGGCCAAAAAACCAAGTGTAGACAGAAACAGGAACCGACCTTAGTTTTGCCGCTAGCTATGGCCCTGGGTAAACAACCTGAGGTACTCACTTTCCCATGTGTAAAAGTGGAATCAGATGATCTATGTGTCCCAAACAAGGAAGGAAGTATCCTAGAGATTTGTAGCCTAGGCTTGGTGAGAGGAGAAGGTGGAGCCTATATTTGCAATCCATGAGGACCTATGTTGGTGTGATTGAAGGGTGGCAGAGTTTTAAAAAAGGAAGACCCAGTTTACATTTTAGGTTGTCAAACATTTGGGCATATCACAGCATCTTAGCATCTTATTTTCCCTGATTTGTAAAATGAAGTCAATAGTCTAGATCTCTAAAGTTCCTCTTAGTTCCAATATTCAAAGAATTATTTTGGATGGAACTTTAGAACAATAGAGAACTATTTTTTTTTTTACTAAAATATGTTTTCAAAATACATTTTCAGATATATATCCCTTAGGTGTGTTAAACCCTGGAAGAATTAAATATTATTGTTCAAATGCAGGAAAACTATTAGAAATAATCTTAGAGCCTAAATTAATTCCCAAATTAATAGATTCAGCAAGACGAATAATTCTCTAGCAAAGCAATTTTTAAGAAATAAATCCTAAGTTTAATAATTACCCTTAATATTCTTGTCTTTCTTATTTTTTTTGATGTAACACACCCTCATCCTGATATTATCATAACGGTTGCATTGCTTACTTGAAACAGGATAAATCTTTCCCAAAAAAGTGCTCACAGAGACATCCACAGAGAAAAACAAATGTATTGTTGGTTCAAATAGTCTCAAATAGCAGAAAGGCAGTCTCTCATTGGTTTAAGACATCACTTAGTAATGTTTTAGAGAGCCATTCATTTTGGCATAGTTCTGCCAGTAAAAGTTAATGTGATTTATGCTTTAATTAACTCAAGATAAATTTTTAGAAAAATTTAGTTCAATCTGTGAGGGAGTAAACATTTTCAAATCTTACAGTTAAGACTTCAATAGTATGAGACCAAGTTTAGAAAACATTTTTATTAGACAAATTATTTAGACAAATTATACACAGAAAGCTCTGTCACTCATAACTGAGGCCTCCAAAAATGTTTTGTGTGTTTGTATAATAGGCGATACATCAAAATAAGCCTATTTTAAATATTGTACATGGTTAACAGTTTGTTGATAGCTAAAATCACTGCAACATCTGGTATGTCCCTACATAGCTTGTTGTAAAGATTTTTTTGTTTTAAAATCAGAGTTGTAAATGAGATCATGAATGTTACAAGGGAAAACAAGTTGTGCATGCACTTAGTTACTTGTTACCCTGGAAACAAAATGGTTTTTGCATGATAAGAAATTTTTCTGCCTTACACAGTAGACAATATTTGAAGATTTAGTACAAAACAGTGACAATACAAGATGCTCCCCAGAACAGAATTAGCATCAAAATATAATATATCTTAAGAATATACCTTTTAATTTCTCCTAAAGCAAATCACATAGGTTGATTCCTATATCAATCCTAGCCACAGAATGAGTTAGATTAAAGTAAGTGTATGGCTGCGTAAAAACACAGAATAAGTTCTTGCTTCCTACTTACCACATTTTAATTTAAGGATTACAAACAAAGTTCATTCTACATTTCTAACAAGTAAGAATGCTACTTTAAAAGGGTTGTGCACAAAGAGGCACTGTTTTTGCTGTCATCCTTCTATATACTTGGCACTAATGTAAAAAATACATAACTCCTCCAAATAGAACTAAATAAAAAAGGGGGTTGAGTTGAGAGCCCATTATGGTTATTATGTTTTCTTCTTTAGGATAATAAATGACAGTAATTTAAGGCCACATCAATAGTTCTTAAGGGCTCCCACCCCTCCCCAAATATCATTATTGTATTGATTGACTTGCTGCTTTGGAAGAGGATTTTTAACCTTCAATGATCTATGTTTCAACTCTTCTAGAGCTCTATGTGCTGTTGTGGATGTGGTTCAGCTAATAGCATTTTTCATTTAGATAATTAATTAAAAGTAAAATTTTCAAGGTTAGCTTTATACACTGCTGAATAACAAATGCAAAACCTATTCAAATGAGTTACATCTAGGAACAAATATTAAATTGCCCTGGATGCTTTAATAACAAAAGTATAAAATATTTTCTGTTGGCAAACAATGCGAGTCAGAATAACATTAAAGCAACCTGCCTTTTCTAACTGAAAAGAACCCCTGCACTATACATAGTTCCTGTATACAATACTTTTGTTTAAACTAAAGCTTTATTAAATGAATTGCAATAGCAATGGCTGCCTTTTTATATATATACACATTATATAGGTGCATATATATGTATATATATGAAATACTAATTTATTTAACACAATAGAGGCTTCTGCCATATGATAAAGTTTACTGTACATAAGAAAAAACTTTTAATACTGTACAATCACATAAAGGTCATATGCACTGTTGCAGTGCAAGAGTAGTTTTAACTGTAGTCTTGACTGGCATATTAATGGCTTTTTTGTAATCCTACAAAATTGCATTCTCATCTTATGTGGCCTGAATGGTCTTAAAATTGTTTTATAAACACTGCAGGGGTTGCCTTTGGTCCACAGTTAAAGGACACTCAACAGCAGTGGAGCATTGTATGGATGCAGCAGAAGAATGTAAAAAGACTGAAGTTATTGCAATTGTATTTCAAAAAATAGAGAAATGTTACAGAAGAGGCCTTTATGTAAAATGAATCCTGCATATACTTTTAGTATACTCAGTGCACATTTCCTATACTTGATGTACAGTATATGAAAAGCAGACTAATAGGATCCTAGTACACTACCTTCTTGGGGAACAAGTTGAGTAATGAAAAAAAGTGGAGGAAAATGTACAGGAAGGGAGGGGGAAAGAGAGAAAATCATAGAGGAGAGAGGAGAGGGAGAAGGTGGGAGGAAAAAACTAGAATTGTTACTAATAATCCTGATCTTTTTTTTAAACGTTACATCCATGTTAGTCCCACAATATTACAGTTGCTCCTTGCAAAGGGAGTCCTAAAAAAGAAACAGTGAAGAGATTTGTTTGATGCTCATATGGAGGTGCCTCGGTCTGGATCATTACCCAAATTGAGCCCCAGGGTAGGAGTTGGTTGATAAGGAATAGATGACATTGTTTTTATAGGACTCCTGAAAAAGCCCCCATTAGGTGCCCTGTGCCTAAAAGGGCCAGTTCGGTGCTCAGGCACGTTGCCAAAAGTGAAACCAGAAGCAGCTTTAGCTGACAGTGTGCGGCTAAGAGTCTGGATCTGCTCTGGGATAAAGGTTGTTGTGGTAATATGAGTGTTCCTGAAATCACTGATTTGCTCCAGTGCTTGTCGTGTTGGCAAAGTGTCAATGTCCAGAGGGGTCAAATCAATTGACGAGGTGGAAAACTGTTTATGGGGGCTGTCGTCATCTGTGCACAAGCTATTTACACGTCTATGGAGGTGCTCCAGGTCAATTTCCTTGTCATCCTGGAGATGAAGAAAAAGAAAATAAGGTTCTCATCAGTACTAGCTTTGATGGTTAAAAAAAAAAAAGTAGTTCAGCAAACATGTAATTAACTGAACTTTGGGGTTTATTCATTTAACAAATATTTATTGAGCACCTAGTATGAGCCAGGCACTGTGCTAGGTTCTGGGGGATTCCAATTCTGAGATAAGATTATCTACAATAAATATTTTTCTTGCAGTAAAGGTTTTAAAGTGATCATATGCCACATGCAACTACAAAGATATGTAAGCAGTTGATGGGTGATTGCCATTCTATAAAAGACAGACGCAGGCAAAATTGTAACAATAGAAAGTATGGTTTTGGCAACTCTACCCCCCACCTCTTCTTTATACATGCTTCCTCCCTTTTCGGGGTGTCTCATTCCAAGTTAAATTTTTGTTCCTTTCAACCACTCACTCCTAAACTTAAGTTTCCATTCTTGAAAAAAAATGATATAGTAAGCTATTTCATACTAAAGTGTTAGTGACTGTTAAAGTGTTATTCCTTGTAAGCCAAGGACATGTGCGATTGTTTAGAGAGATCAATACTCAACACAAAATAATTTCTAATTGAGGGATTTATGCACTCAAGGTATCTAGCACCTGAATCAGTCAATATTGTGAGGTCAGTGAGATATTTAGGGACCCCTTCAAGTCAGGGCACGTGAGTGATAGCTTTAGTTTAGGGCCAGCTTTATGCTAGCTGACCTCAAAACCAAAGACGTTTTAAGCTATGCTAATGGCATCTTGGTAAGAAGGCAGTTAATAAACAAAAATATAAGTAAAATCTCAGATTTTTGGAATTGAAACCCATTTATAAGTTCCTTATATTTTTCACTAAAAGTGAGTATTAAAGCCCAATATTTGAGAAATAAAACTGGAAGGAAATAAAATTATCCTTGTTATTAGTCTTATTTACAGCCAAACTCAATAAATTAAATTTATGAGAATTTAAGATATCTATTAATCATAAGAGGAGAAAATATTTTTTCATAGGATCTGGATTAGCTGTCACAAGTTAGAATGGAGTATGTATTTTTTTCATTGTGCTATTATAGTGTTCCTCAGTGAAAAATATTTTGATGTGCATCACTGTTTTTCCTTCTCCCTTCTCATTTCAAAATTCAATAAAAAATATCCATTAATGCAATATTATCACTGAGACTTTAGAGGATTGAGACATATAATTTTATGGTTCCCACAGCAACTGTAATGTAGTCATCCATCAACAGATATAATAATGCAAAATTTTAATATCATATATAGTAATTCAAAATATAAGGAGCTTGGGGAGTCCTTACTTTCCAGATTTTTAAAAATATGAAGTCTCAGCTATAATGTTGCATTAATGTGGTCTTTTGCATTGAATCAGTGTCAACGGAGATACCAGAAGCTTATTCCACAAAGAAAACACTACAATGCGACTTGATTAATTTATAATTCATTCTTCACATATTTAGAATGTATGCTCATTCACACAGGTAGGAAGCTAAAATTCATCTTTGCTAAAGCCAAGCTTTTCCTTATGAATGCTGCTGATCAATTTTGCATATAAGGTGATAAGAAGGAATCCTTACACTACTTTTGAAATCACCCTGTTTGAAAAAAATACATTAATGTGCAACAATTCATATGCAAATGAGAAGCCGTATTTATTGTGCATTAAAGCAGATCCTTTCAGGAGTCGCCTCAGGCATCAGTTAGTCAGCCAAGTTCTAGTTATAGAAACTTTAAAAGTTTCTTTGAAGCTATCCATCACATAAAATTGTTTAGCAAATTCAGATTGGTTTTTGTTTCAATTTGTGAAGCTTTAGTGAATATGACTTCATCAGTTAAAACATTTTCACCCCTTTGGTCCAATGGAAATAAGATAAATTAATCAAGATTTAGCTTCAGATTTTCTTTAATTTATAGGTCTCATACTTCTTGATGAAAACAGTGCTCAGGCCACTATAAAAGAGATATGTGTAATTCTGTAATTATTCTTTCAGATATTGAGATAAAATTTAATATGGCCCTGAAGTGAAGCTGACTCCACCGTAAAGGAGAAAAATTGAAATTTGGATGTTTTCATGATGTGGATTTTGGATTTGATAAGCTTGGGGCCATCGAAGAGCTTCTATAGATCTACATGAGTAGAGAAGGAGGCAGTCACTAGTGGTGAAGAGAAAATTCTGATCATTTTTATTACAGTATTGTATTTTTGGGGGGCTAGTCTTAGAGATACGAGGAATTTACTTACAAGTTAAACAACTAAGTGAAACAAAATGGTAAGTATCTCTGTGAACTGGTCAAAGGAATCATGGCCTTTAAAAATCATTGAATTAAGATCTATTCTGAGATTTGAGAGAATTTCAAAGCCCATTATGGTATATGAAATTCTAAGTCTTTCAAACACTATAGTCTCCTCTTCACTGATCTGGGGATATCCTAAAATGGAAATTGATATTGATCTTACCAATTTTTATATTTCACAACTTTATTTTTAATCTTCAAGAAACGAAAAAACAAGGACCACCCCCAACCCATTATCCTCCCTGGGATGGTCCTCCCTGGAAATACAGCCTGCTTGTTGATTCAATTTAGAGCCAAATCTCTCAATCAAGTACCTCTTTTGATGGAACCCGGGAGCCTTTCCTCTTGTTCCACCACGTCTCCAGCATGGCTATGAAGCAGGAGAGGACAATTCCAGCAGCCAGGATACAAAAGACCCCTGCAAAGCTCTTTATGTCCAGGGCGCCTCCTTTCTGCTTTGTGTCCACTGACGAGTACAGGTCACACTGGCCATTCTTAGGCCACCATTTGTGCTTCAGGATGTCCATGTCACCATTCTGCTGAAGCTCCAGGATCCTTGGGATAAGGAACATAAGCGTGTGTTATTACAGACATAGTTATCGCCCTGGTTCACAACACATCCATTTGTAATCCCACCTCTGTAGGATGGTGGCTGTCAAGGGGAAATGAATATATAGATCTGCTTGTTTTAGATGGAATGCTAGGAAACAGAAAGTCATCATTGCTTTGACTCTACAGACAGCATTGCACCACACTACTTTCCTCTCTCTCTTCACCCATCCCACCCTCCCATCTTCCTCTCTCCTTTTCTTCCTATTCTTCTTCTTCTGGTTTCATTCTATAATTCTAAATATTTTCCTCCTGGTTTGCTTCAGAGTGTTTTTACAATCACAATTCAGAGGCACTGTTTTTATATGCTTTCAAGTTGTTGTAGTTCTGTGTCCCTTTCCTACATCCAGAATGATACTCTGGATCTTAATACTTTTATGAAGAACGTTTTGCTGCTTAGAGCAAGATGCTGGCGTAATGTCACCCAGCATATGCTACACACAAAGAAATTCAATTAAGAAGACCTATTATTTAACACAGTGTGAGAGGAAGCCTTGGGATAAGTTTCAAGTTGATAAAATACATCTTTTTTGGTTTTTCGCACAACTGATCTAGTTTCCCTTTTAATGCCAAAGGGGAAGTAATCTTACCTTGGAAAACAAGAAGAAAAGCTGACCAGAGGCTTTCAGAAGTAGTTAAATTCAAATAGGAAAAACCCTCTTCTTTTTCTTCTGCTGCTTCTTTTT